>NC_058523.1:354675947-359675947 GCF_904849725.1 Hordeum vulgare subsp. vulgare
AAAGGCACGGCTTAAGGCCCCTTCTGGCCCGTGCGAGCTGACTATCAGCAGGTGTGCCCGGGCGTCGGCACAATCATGCCCTTTGGGCTGGGTAACGCGACTACTACGTGCCGGCGGCTCCAGCAGACCATGCTCATGCCTTTCCTGTTGGGGCGTGGTGAGGAAGAGGAGGAGATGCTATGGCCAAGCGAAGGTCCCGAGACTCAAGAGACGACAAACCCATGAGGGTCGCGATCGTGGAAGCAGGAGATTGGGCAACGATGGCGCTCTCGACACTTCAGTGGCATGGCCGCCACGTAACTTTTTGTTGGCTGCTGCCAGGTGAATTTTTGGCTCATTCTGTCTAAGGGCGATCACAGGGCCATGAGCCCCCAGGAGTTCAGGGCACTCCCGAGCCGCTACTTTGATTTACGCATCCTTCAGTTGTTTCTGTAGCACCCACTTCAAACCTTAACGTTCTACCTTGCTTGCATCTTTGGGCGGTCAGCTCCTTGCTTGGGGGCTCCGGCCGAAGCTTATCCTTGCAGGCCTCCTGAGTCAGCACACACCCAGCCTCACTCCCGAAGAAGAAGAAGTCAGCAGGGTTTACGAGTGACCCAAAAGGAATCAAGCGCCTAATGCCTCGGGGATAGGGACACTCACGAGGCCAAAGCGTCCTTGCGACCTCCCAGATACAGCCCACCGTGTCACTCTCACGTAATAACGAGCCGAGGTTGTATATGCCCGGGACCCCCCAAGGACGCGGACGGGTCCCTCCCATGCCGAGTGGATGACGTATGATCCGCGCTGGGTGAAGACCAAAAAGGAATCAGGCGCACATGCCTTGGGGGTAGGGACACTCGCGAGGCCAAAGTGTCCTTGCAACCTCCCAGATACACCCCCACCGTGACACTGTCACGTAATAACGAGCCGAGGCAGTATACGCCCTGTGCCCCCCAAGGACGTGGAGGTGTCTCTCCCACACCTAGTGGAAGCCCTACACTCGTGCTGGGGAGAAGACGGAGGCAATCAACTCAGTCCGCCAATGACTATGCCCGCAGCTCCCAAGGAAATCAACTGCGTCTGCCAATGACTACGCCCGCAGCTTGCTAGGAAGTCAACCTAGTCCACCCGCGACTATGCGCATGCCTAGTGCGGGGGACAGACAACTGGAGGTATGGAGCCGCTCATACGTTAAGAGGGACCCCTGAGAATCTCCGTAGCCCCTTCCCTCTTGGGTCGTCCTGGAATCCGGTAGGTTCAAGGGTGTGGAGGTCCGCGCGGGGCGGGCCCTGCTGATGCAGAGCCTTAAGGGTGTGGAGGTCCGCGCGGGGCGGGCCCTGCTCAATAAGCCACTTAAGTTCTCTTAGGGAGAACATTGGAGTCACTCGTACGTCAAGGGGGACTCCTGAGCATCGCGACTCAGAAGCCTGAACTGCGCCCGTAGCCCCTTCCCTCTTGGGCCGCCTAGGCGGGCCAACGATAGCGTAGGTACGCGTGCGGTGGGCCCTGCGGACGTAGAGTGCCAAAGGAGTTCGGGAGTCTCAAATTGTTAGTTTCTTAGGAGGGACACTGGAGTCGCTCGTACGTCAAATGGGGATTCCTAAGCATCACGACTCAGGAGCCTGAATTGCGCTCATAGCCCCTTCCCACTTGGGCCGCCCAGGCTGTCCAACGGCGGCGGAGGTATGTGCGGGGCGGGCCCTACCGACACAGAGTGCTCAAGGTGTTCTCAAGTTTCAAAATCCTCCTGGTGTTCCCCTCATGAGGGCTGCTCGCACGTCAAGGGGGACTCCCGAGCATGGTGACTCAGGATCCTAACTGGACCCGTAGCCCCTCACCTCTTGGGCCGTCTTGGAATCCGGTCGGTTCAATGGCGGCTGAGGTATGTGTGGCCCGGGCCCTGCCAACGCAGAGTATCACAACAAACATGAAAGAAATGAGGCGAAGAGAATATTCAAGCAGTCAGCCAGTTATCACATGCCTTAACATGTTCGAACACGCAAATGAGTTTGACGCCTCCATGGGGCATGATCTGCATTACAAGAAAAAAACAGGAGGGGAGAAATCATGAGGAACCGCTGGAGCTGGTCGCTTCACCTTCACGGGGCTCTGAAGGTTGCTCGGGATTGCGAGCATTGGCGCATCTGTGGACAGAGGGGCCTCAAGAGCCTGCTCCTCGGGCAACGGCACCGCCGCGAACACCTCAGGGCGCTTCTTAGGCTCGGGGGGCTCCGCGACCATGGCCTGATAGGTCACCTTACGAGCCTCCCCTTCTTCATTGGCAGGCGGCGATGCGTTGCGGAGGGCTGACGGTGCGTTAGGATTCGCCTTCGTCTTGACGCCCGCCTTCTTCTTCTTGTTCACCCCTGGCAAGGCTACACCCCTAGACACCAGGCAAAAAGGGAATCAGCCATGCGCGGACGATGGACGCACGGGGCGTGCCAAGACGAGTCACTTACTCTTAGAAATCGACCCATCTCCTCTTCCTCTCCGCCCCCGCGATGACAGGGGCTGTAGCCCCCCCCCCCAGGGAAGGGGCAAAACCCGGCGCCTCGGACTTCCTGCCGACGGAGGCAGGATGCGCCAAGGGCGACTCAGCCCCGTGCTTCCGGGAGGCAAGCATGCACGCGGACCGCGTAGCGCGCGGGGCCGACGTGGATCCCCTGGAGTTGGTGGTCACGCGAGGGGAGATCACCCCGGAGACTTTTCCAGTGAAATCGTCATCTTCAATCTTGCGCAGGAGGGCGGCCTGCAACGGGAGAGGCGCGCTCGCCGGGCTGTAATGGACGGTCGTCTCCGTGTCCTCCCAACCGGGGCGTCGTCCGATGACACCTTGATGACCCACGAGTATAGGGGATCAATCGTAGTCCTTTCGATAAGTAAGAGTGTCGAACCCAATGAGGAGCAGAAGGATCTGACAAGTGGTTTTCAGCAAGGAAAAATCTGCAAGCACTGAAATTGTCTGTAACAAGTGATTGTGTGGTGAGATGATTCGTAGCAAGCAACAAGTAACAAAAGTAGCAACGGTGCAGCAAAGTGGGACAATCCCTTTAGTAGCAAGGGACAAGCCTGGACAAAGTCTTATAGGAGGAAAAACGCTCTCGAGGACACACGGGAATTTCTGTCATGCTAGTTTCATCATGTTCATAAGATTCGCGTTCGTTACTTTGATAGTTTTATATGTGGGTGGACCGGCGCTTGGCTACTTCCCTTACTTGGACAAGCATCCCACTTATGATTAACCCCTCTCGCAAGCATCCGCAACTACGACACAAGAATTAAGACAAAGTTTAACCATAGCATTAAACTAGTGGATCCAAATCAGCCCCTTATTAAGAAGTAACTCATAAACTAGTGTTTAAGCTTCTGTCACTCTATCAACCCATCATCTACTTACTCCTTCCCAATGCCTTCCTCTAGGCCCAAATAATGGTGAAGTGTTATGTAGTCGATGTTCACATAACACATTAGCATGACTTATCCCATGTCCTCTGGAACAAAAATAACTACTCACAAAGCATAATCATAATCATGATCAGAAGTGTAATGAGTAGCATCAAGGATCTGAACATAAACTCTAACACAAAGTAATCCAACTAGCATCAACTACAAAGAATAATCAACACTACTAGCAACCTTACAACTACCAATTGGAGTCGCGAGATGGAGATTGGATACAAGCGATAAACTAGGGTTTGGAGATGAGATGGTGCTGATGAAGATGTTGATGGTGAGGAGTCGCCTCCGATGAGAGGAGTGTTGGTGATGACGATGGCGATGATTTCCCCCTCCGGGAGGGATGTTTCCCCGGCAGGATCATCCTGCCGGAGCTCTAGATTGGTTCTCCTCTAGTTCTGCCTCGTGGCGGCAGCGAAACCACGAAAAAGCTCCCTTCTGATTTTTTCCTGGATGAAACCCTCCATATAGCAAAAGAGGGGGGCCAGTGGGCCAGTGGGCTTCCCACAAGCCCCCATGGCGCGGCCTGGGGGGGTGGCCGCGCCGTGCAGGCTTGTGGACACGCCCTGGTGCCCCTCCGGCACTTCTTCGGCCTAGTATTTTTTATATATTGGGAAAAAATCTCCGTTGATTTTCACGGCTTTTGGAGTTGCGCACAATAGGCATCTCAGCTTAGCTCCACTTTTAGGCTAGAATTCCAGTTGTCGGTATTCTCCCTCTTCATGTAAACCTTGCAAAATAAGAGAGAAAAGGCATAAGAATAGTACCATGAAGTGGAATAACAGCAAAAGAAACGATAAATATCAACATGAAAACATGATGCAAAATGGACGTATCAACTCCCCCAAGCTTAGACCTCGCTTGTCCTCAAGCGAAAGCCGAGCTCAATAAATATATCCACAAGTTTAGGAAGAGAGGTGTCGACAAAACAAGATACGACCATGCATGCATCATGATCAAGATCAGAACAGCAATACCAACATATAATCTCTCATGCTAAAGTGATAATTCCTTCACAAAGTAAAGCATGGATCAAGAACCTTACCAAGAAGTTACAACTGATAGCCTTTAGTCATTGAAGCAATTGCAATTTATCACAACATCAGAAAGAGTCAAGTAAGCGCTTGTAAAGCAAATCCACATACTCAATCATTCTTTCGTTCTCTACAATGCCACAACTCACATGGTACTCATGAGATCAAAGTTTCAGCTGGACATAGATAAAGATAGGGGCTTATAGTTTTGCCTCCCAACTGCTTACCTCAAGGGTAATGTCAACAATAATAATTCATGGATACTTACCTCCAAGTTGACATATGAATATAGATCTTTCCCAAGCTAGTGACGGTAGCCAAGATAAAGGCAAAATAAGGAATTGGTGAAGATCACCATGAATCTTTCAAGGGCAAAAACTAAAGGTACAAGATAGGCCCTTCGCCGAGGGAAGCAGAGGTTGTCATGCGCTTTTGAAGTTTGGATGTGTATCCTCTTAGTGCGGAGGAACATCACTTTATATTGCCTCCTGTGATAAAGAACTTTATTATGCAGTATGTCGCTTTTATGTCTTCCTCATCACAGGTTTGTATAAAGCTTATTTTCCACACACTAATAGATCATACATATTAGAGAGCTATTTTTATTGCTGGCACCGATGACAACTTACTTGAGGGATCTTATTCAATCCATAGGTAGGTATGGTGGACACTCATGGCAAAACTGGTTTGAAGGTTTATGGATGCACAAGTAGTATCTCTAATTGGTGCAGGAGTTTTGGTTAATATGAGGTGATAGAAATCGTAACATGCTAAGGGATCTCTAATCATATAACATTGTTCAGAGCCAAGCAAACACAATCCATTACGTTGTCTTCCTTGTCCAACATCTACTTCTAGGCATGCAATAGTTTGGTGAGTGTTCAAAATTATAGATGGTGTCAGAGATGATATATTTATATGTGAACCTCTCCTTCCTTATCACTTCCTATTAATTGCAACAATGACCAAGGTCTACGTTTGCCTACCCTCAACAAGTTTCAATCCTCATTCTTTTTATATGTGAAGCCATCAGTTCCCATAAGATCACTACATGATCTTTCCTGCTTTTGTTCTATTCTCACTCTTTTGATCATGGCAAGAGGCAAAGCCCTTGAACTAAGACACTCTTTATTATATGACTCATGAGCAAGAATACATCGGGGGTGACACAAAGCAAAACTCAAGGCTAAAACACTAAGACTTTATTCTACTAGAAAAACGAAAACTGAAAAGGAAAACTAAAACAAAGGTAAAGGCAAAAGATGTGATGGTGATACCATATCGGGGCAACTCCCCCAAGCTTGGCAAAAGCCAAGGGGATTTCCCATACCAATGCTCAGTTATCTTCCTTTGGTGGTGGTTGTGGTAGAGTTGTTGCAACGTGAGTTTGATCCTCCGTCTTCCAAGGCATAGGTGCTCCATCATGGAAGGATGAACGAGTCGCCGGAATCCTCAAATCTGCAACCAACCGTATTGATTTAAATCTATACTCATACTCACAGTTTTGGTTCTGCAGGTCATAGATCTGGCCGTGGAGTTGATCAACCCTCTCATAGAGCCTGGAGAGGTGCTTCCCAATGTCATTGGCATACATCTTGTGCTTGTTGGTTAACTCCGTGATCATGATGTGGTTGGCGTTGAGTCCACGCTCCACCATCCCTTGGCACTTGAAGACTTGTTGCTCCATTGCTTCGAGCGTCATCTCCACGCTTCCGGTCTTCTTAGGCCCCTAAACATCGCGGATGTGCAACATCCCCTCACGCATCTCAATAGATTGAGGGTGTTGCAGCACTTCCTTGAGTTAGGGATTGATGACCTTCTCGAAGATCTTGTCCTCAGGAGCTTTTGGGGAAGTCATGGCGATCTAGATCTGCAACAGAAACGGGCTCGAAACGAAAAACAGATGAAATCTGCGTGATGCAGGGGTCAAACCAAATGGAAGTAAATATAATGATTTTTTCCAGACCAGAAGAAGTACCCTGCACAAAAACGGAGTCCGGGAGGCGCACAAAGTGGCCACAAGCGCTCACGACGCGGCCAAGGGGTGGGCCGCGCCATGCAGGCTTGTCGCCTCCTCGCACACTTTTCGGACTACTTCCAATTTTCTTATTTTTTCAAATATTCCAAAACGGAGAAAATTTCCTATTGGAAAATTTTTGGACTCTGTTTTCTTACCGAATCTCATACCTCTTCATTTTCGGTGTCTGAAACAGGCTGATAATGTCCCTTAGGTATTCTTCCAGAGTTATGGTATTGATGATATTGCTTTCAACATTTATGGGAGTACCTGAGATATGATGCTTGTTCTCTGCCCATTTACCACTCTCGGACAATTACCTTCCGTGTTGTTGATCTTGATTGCACCGGAACGATATACTTCCTCAACAACATAGGGACCTTCTCATTTAGAGAGAAGCTTGCCTGCAAAGAATCTTAAACGAGAGTTATATAGCAAGACATAATCATCTACATTGAACTCATGCTTTTGTATCCTCTTATCATGCCACCTCTTAACCTTCTCTTTGAACAGCTTGGCATTCTCATATGCCTGAGTTCTCCACTCATCAAGCGAGTTAATGTCAAATAACCTCTTCTCACCGGCAAGTTTGAAATCAAAGTTGAGCTCTTTGATTGCCCAATAAGATTTATGCTCTAGCTCAAGAGGTAAGTGACATGCTTTACCGTACACCATTTTGTACGGAGACATGCCCATGGGATTCTTATTGGCAGTTCTACAAATCCCACAGTGCATCATCGAGCTTCTTAGACCAATTCTTTCTAGACCTGTTGACAATCTTTTGCAGAATTAGTTTAATCTCTCTGTTGCTCAACTGTACTTGACCACTGGACTGAGGGTGGTAGGGAGACACAATTCTATGGTTGACATCGTACTAAGCAAGCATTTTACGGAAAGCACCATGAATGAAGTGTGAACCACCGTCGGTCATTAGATATCTAGGGACTCCAAATCTAGGGAAGATAACTTCTTTCAACATCTTGATAGAGGTGTTGTGATCAGCACTACTAGTGGGGATAGCTTCTACCCACTTAGTGACGTAATCAACAACAACTAAGATGTGAGTATACCCGTTGGATTTGGGAAAAGGTCCCATATAATCAAAGCCCCAGACATCAAATGGTTCAATGACAAGTGAATAGTTTTATAGGCATTTCTCTTTGACATTCGTCACAAGACAAGACAAACTTACGAGCATCCTTGAAGATTGTGCGCCAATAGAAACCTGATTGCAATACCTTGTGTGCAGTTCTATCTCCCGCATGGTGTCCTCCGTAGGCCTCAGAGTGACACTTCTGTAGGATATGTCCCTGTTCATGTTCAGGTACACAACGTCTAATAACACCATCTACTCCTGCCTTATAAAGGTGAGGATCATCCCAAAATTAGTGTCTCAAGTCAAAGAAGAATTTCTTCTTTTAATGGTACGTGAAACTAGGTGGTATGTATTTGGCAACGATATAGTTTGCATAATCAGCATACCACGACGCACTACGTGAAGCATTGATGACATTCAGTTGCTCATCGGGAAAGCTATCATCAATAGGTTGTGGGTCATCAAGAACGTTCTCCAACCTAGACAAGTTATCTTCTACTAGGTTATCAGCACCCTTTCTGTCAACAACGTGCAGATCAAATTCTTGTAGCAACAGAACCCATCTGATAAGTCTAGGTTTAGAGTCCTTCTTCTCCATGAGGTACTTAATAGCAGCGTGATCAGTGTGAATAATGACGTTGCAGTCAACTATGTAAGACCTGAACTTTTCACATGCAAACACGACTGCTAGAAATTCCTTTTCCGTAGTGGCATAGTTACTCTGGGCACCGTATAGAGTTTTAATAGCATAGTGAATAACATTCACCTTCTTATTGACTCTTTTCCAGAGAACATCGCCAACAGCATAATCACTAGCGTCACACATGATCTCAAAAGGCAAGTTCCAATCAGGTGGTTGAACCATAGGTGCA
The DNA here is from genome assembly GCF_904849725.1 of Hordeum vulgare subsp. vulgare. Taxonomy (NCBI): domain Eukaryota; kingdom Viridiplantae; phylum Streptophyta; class Magnoliopsida; order Poales; family Poaceae; genus Hordeum; species Hordeum vulgare. Next base: position 354,684,405 of record NC_058523.1, read on the forward strand.
GTTATCAAATCCCTCTTAAGTATTTCGAAGGCTTCCTCACAATCATCGTCAAAGACAAAAGGAATATTATTTTGCAAGAGATTGTTAAGAGGCCTAGAAATCTTAGAGAAGTCTTTAATGAACCTTCTATAGAAATCAGCATGACCAAGGAAACTTCTTATATCTTTGATATCTGTGGGGTATAGCATTTTCTCGATTGCATCAACCTTAGCCTTATCGACTTCAATACCTCTTTCAGAAATTTTATGTCCTAAGACGATGCCTTCAGTAACCATAAAGTGGCACTTCTCCCAATTCAATACAACGTTGGTGTCTTTACATCTTTGCAAGACTCGATCAAGGTTGCTGAGGCAATCATCAAAGGAAGACCCGTAAACGGAGAAGTCATCCATGAAAACCTCCACAATCTTTTCACAAAAGTCAGAGAATATAGCCATCATACATCTTTGAAAGGTGGCAGGTGCATTACATAAGCCAAAAGGCATATGTCTATAGGCAAAGGTACCGAAAGGGCAGGTGAAAGTGGTTTTCTCCAGATCAGATTGTGCAACTAGTATTTGGGAGAAACTATAATAACCATCTAGAAAGAAAAAGTGTGTGTGTTTGGATAGTATTTCTAACATTTGGTCGATAAAAGGCAGAGGGTAATGATCTTTCCTAGTGGCCTTATTGAACTTCCTAAAATCAATCACCATCCTATAGCTAGTAATAATCCTCTGTGGGATCAACTCATCCTTATCATTAGGGACAACGGTGATGCCTCCCTTCTTAGGAACGCAATGCACCGGACTCACCCAATCGCTATGAGCAGCATGATAGATAATACCCGCTTCCAGGAGCTTTAGTATTTCTTTTCTCACTACTTCTTTCCTCTTACGATTCAATCTCCTTTGATGATCAGCAACTTGTTTGAATTCAGGATCACTTTTCATCTTGTGCTGGCATAGAGTGGGACTAATGCCCTTAAGATCATCAAGAGTATATCCTATAGCAGCATGGTGCTTCCTCAGAGTTTTTAGTAACTTCTTTTCTTCCTGCTCTGAGAGACTAGCACTAATAATAACATGATATATCTCCTTTTCATCAAGATAGGCTTACTTAAGAGTATCAGGCAACCGTTTAAGCTCGAACACAGGATCACCCTTTGGTGGGGGTGGATCCCCAAGCAGTTCAACAGGCAGATTATTCCTAAGGATAGGATATTGTTCTAAGACAACTCTATCTACCTCATCCCTTTTATCCATATGCATATCATTTTCATGCTCAAGCAAGTATTGCTCTAAGGGATCAGTAGGAGGCACGACAATAGAAGCTAAGGCAATAGTTTCATCCTTACTAGGCAACTTCTTTTCATGAGGTTGTCTACCAAACTTAGAGAAATTGAACTCATGTGACACTCCTTCAAAGCCAATAGTGACAGTTTGCTTCTCACAATCAATATGAGCATTGACAGTGTTGAGAAAAGGTCTATCAAATATTATGGGACAAAAGCTATCTTGTGTGGTAGCAAGAATGGGGAAATTAGCAGGATACTTCGTTTTACCACACAAGACTTCTGCATCCCTAATAATTCCCACAAGGCAGATAGTATCTCTATTGGGAAGATAAATAGTGACATATATAGGTTCTGTCTCAACAGGTGCAATATCATCTTTGACTTCATTGTATAAGGACTGAGGTATTGCACTAACACTAGCACCCAAGTCACATAAACCATGATAACAATGATCTCCTATCTTAACAGAAACCACGGGCATGCCAACAACAGGCCTATGTTTGTCTCTAACGTGAGGTTTAGAAATTCTAGCAGCATCTTCACAAAAGGGAATATTGTGTCCCTCAACTTCTTCAGACAGAAGATCTTTGATAATAGCAATGCTAGGTTCAACTCTAATATGCTCAGGGGATGTAGGTGTTCTAATATAGCCTCTACGTATCACAGTTGAAGCTTTAGAATGATCCTTTATCCTAACAGGGAAAGGTGGTTTCTCAATGTAAGCACTGGGTACCACAGGATCATTATAGGCAATGACTTTCTCTTAGCCTGGAGTGGATTTGACTACATTGACTTCTAAAGGAGGATGAAATTTAAACCACTTCTATTTGGGGTGATCAATATGAGCAGGAAAAGATTCACACAATGAAGCTAGTATCTCATAGTCAAGTCCATACTTAACGCTAAAATCACAAAAAGTATTTGTCTCAACAAAGGATTTAACGCAATCAAAAGTGAAATTCATACCTGACTTCTTACCTTCTTCAAGCTCCCAATCTTCAGATTTGCATTTAATTCTCTCCAATAAATTCCACTTGAAGTCAATGTCTTTCTTCATAAAAGAACCGGTACAAGAAGTGTCAAGCATGGTGCGATCATCATGAGAAAGCCGAGCATAGAAGTTCTGAATGATAATTTCTTTCGAGAGCTCATGATTGGGGCATGAATATAGCACTGATTTAAGACTCCCCCAAGCTTGAGCGATGCTTTCTCTGTCACGAGGGAAAAGATTGTAAATATAATTCCGATCACGATATACTAAATGCATAGGATAAAACTTTTGACGAAATTCCAATTTCAACCGATTGTAGTCCCATAATCCAGTATCATCACATAGCCTATACCATTTCAACGCCTTATCCTTCAAAGATAAAGGAAATACCTTCTTCTTGACCTCATCCTCGGGAAAACCTGGAAGCTTAAATAAACCACAAACTTCATCTACGAAGATTAGATGCAAGTCTGGATGTGATGTTCCATCTCCTGTAAAAGAATCAGGCAGCAGTTTCTCAAGCATACCCGAAGGAAATTCAAAGCAAATATTTTTAGTAGGTGCAAGAACTTGAGGAGCAACTCTTTGTGCTTCCGTTCGAGGTGAATATAACCCGAACAAGCCACTCAAAGGATTAGTATCCATAGTGACAAGTGACAATAAATTTCAGCACACTATATGAATGTTTCCTTACCAAGTTTCACTTACCAAAGGCGCTTCACTCCCCGGCAACGGCGCTAGAAAAGATTCTGATGACCCACAAGTATAGGGCATCAATCGTAGTCCTTTCGATAAGTAAGAGTGTCGAACCCAACGGGGAGCAAGAGGATCTGACAAGTCGTTTTCAGCAAGGAAAAATCTGCAAGCACTGAAATTGTTGGTAACAAGTGATTGTGTGGTGAGATGATTCGTAGCAAGCAACAAGTAACAAAAGTAGCAACAATGCGGCAAAGTGGCCCAATCCCTTTTGTAGCAAGGGACAAGCCTGGAAAAAGTCTTATAGGAGGAAAAATGCTCCCGAGGACACACGGAAATTTCTATCATGCTAGTTTCATCATGTTCATATGATTCGCGATCGTTACTTTGATAGTTTGATATGTGGGTGGACCGGCGCTTGGGTACTTCCCTTACTTGGAAAAGCATACCACCTATGATTAACCCCTCTCGCAAGCATCTGCAACTACGAAAGAAGATTAAGACAAAGTCTAACCATAGCATTAAACTAGTGGATCCAAATCAACCCCTTAAGAAGTAACACATAAACTAGGGTTTAAGCTTTTGTCACTCTAGCAACCATAATATACTTACTACTTCACAATGCCTTCCTCTAGGACCAAATAATGGTGAAGTGTTATGTAGTCGACGTTCACATAACACCACTAGAAGAAAAACAACATACAACATATGAAAACACCAAACGAATACCAAATTGACATGACTATTATTAGCATGACTTATCCCATGTCCTCAGGAACAAAAGTAACTACTCACAAAGAATAATCATAATCATGATCAGAGGTGTAATCAGTAGCATCAAGGATCTGAACATAAACTCTTCTACCAAGTAATCCAACTAGCATCAACTAAAAAGAGTAATCAACACTACTAGCAACCTTACAAGTACCAATCGGAGTCGCGAGACGGAGATTGGTTACAAGAGATGAACTAGGGTTTGGAGATGAGACGGTGCTGATGAAGATGTTGATGGTGACGAGTCCCCTCCGATGAGAGGAGTGTTGGTGAGGACGATGGCGACGATTTTCCCCTCCGGGAAGGAAGTTTCCCTGGCAGGATTGTCCTGCCGGAGCTCTAGATTGGTTCTGCTCAAGTTCCGCCTCGTGGCGGCGGCGACACCACGAGAAAGCTCCTTTCTAATTTTTTTCCTGGACGAAACCCTCCATATAGCAAAAGAGAGGGGCCAGTGGGCCAGTGGGCTGCCCACAAGCCCCCATTGCGCGACCTGGGGGGTGGTCGCGCCGTGCAGGCTTGTGGGCACCCCCTGGTGCCCCTTCGGCACTTCTTCGGCCTAGTATTTTTTATATATTGGGAAAAAATCTCCGTTGATTTTCACGGCGTTCGGAGTTGCGCAGAATAGGTATCACAACTTTGCTCCACTTTCAGGCCAGAATTATAGTTGCCGGTATTCTCCCTCTTCATATAAACCTTGCAAAATAAGGGAGAAAAGGCATAAGAATAGTACGGTGAAGTGAAATAACAGCAAAAGAAGCGATAAATATCAACATGAAAACATGATGCAAAATGGACATATCACACCTCTACGGGCGAGAGCCGTCTACTTTGAGGAGCCCCGCTCATCGAAGACACGCAGTGCGGCGATCAGGTTGGACCGGTCGTCGAGACGGTACATCGAAACCAGATCCTCGGGCTGGTCACCAGGCTCACCGCCCAGCAGGGTTGCCACGACCCTGTTCAGCTCCTCCGTAGGAAGGCCCTGGTACCGGAGCCTGAGCTTGTCATCACCGATCTGGTAGTCCCATAGTGGCCTAGAATGGGCCTGAAGGGCGCTAGGCGCTACGACAAGTATTCCTTCACTATCATCCCACCGGTCAACCTCTTGGCGCTAATGTCGCAGGAGAAGCGCTCCAGGATGGGCACGGCCCGAGGGTTGGAGAGCTTCGCTGAGCTCCACGCAGAAGTCTTCTCTGACAGGCCCTTCGGCTCCTCCAGCTAAGGGTGGGCATACTTGAACCTCATGAGAACCCAACGATGCCTGAAGTTTTCCACCTTCTTCCCGGCCTTCAGGAGCAAATTGACGCTCTGGGCCGCTACGAAGGAGACGCACGCTGACAAATGAGCGCCGTCGTGCAGGCGCAGACTGAAGAAATGACGGAAGAAGGCTACTGAAGGCCGCACACCCACGAAGGCCTCGCAGTAGAAAGTGAAGACACACAGAAGCAGATGGATTTGGGCTGGAGGTGAAGGGCCTGGATCCCGTAGTGATTCAGGAAGGCGGTGAAGAATGAGGAAAATGGCAGCACCAGCCCGACAAAGACGCTATGGAGGAACAAGGGGTATACCGCCTTCGACGCGGGCCGCTGCGCTATGGCGCCGAGACAGATCAGGGTCTGCCTGTGCTCGCTGGACTTGGACGCTGTCCATGGGAGCACGGGAGCAATATCTACATCCTTGGAGAGGGCGCACTCCACGAGCGAAGAAGCCGGGGCACGACCTTGAGTCTCTGGCTTCTGCTTGCCGGCGGGCGCCATCGCTGAACCGACAAGTGAGCGGTGTGGCGCTGGATCTGGGAGACACCGGTTTGAGTTTGAGATCGACAGGGAAGATCAAGTGCAGGAGGAAGGAAAACAATAATGGACCAACGCAATAAGTCAGATTCCTGATAACTCGAGCGAAGACAAAAGGCAATGGAAACCCGACATGTGTCGCGTGACGCGTGCCAGACCTGGCCCACGGGCATTTAGGGCCCGCGGCGCTTCAGGCCGCCTTCAAGGTTTCGCCGAGAATCCAGCCCAGGTGCGCCTTGGGGCCAGGCTCTACTGTCGGCATTCTGGAAATCGGGGTACCTAGACCTGCCTACATGTGGCCCGACTCTGGCCCACTTCATCAAGCAAACACAATCGACCACGTCACCACTCAGGGAAAGGTCCTCGCGAGGTCCCGAGCGTCGTGAGCAGGAGCAGAATCAAGACTGGCGGGGGGGAGGGGGGATCCTCCGGACCCCTTCGGAGCGGCGGAGGTTCTGAGGCAAGACCCGGCCCAAGGAGTGAAGGATGATGCAAGGAAAGGACAGGCGAGCAGCGGATTGCACGACGATGCATTTTCCCCTTTCGTGCAAAGGAAGGAAGGACGTACGTGGGTTCCCCAGACATCTTCCAAAGGTTTCCATTCTGGTGCAACAAGGGCACCACCGCCCGCCAGGAGGACAGATGTCATCCATGAACCCGTCCCTGCTGCGTTGACAACCACTTTGCAGGCCCAGACCACCTTTCGGCAGGGGAGCATGTTGCCCTGTTCCCCTTCAAAATTGGCCATTTTTGGACGCCTTCCCGCCCTTGCGATAAGGCAACAGGACCCGGGCCGTCGCTATACGTAGAGGATAGGTTACATCATAGAGGGGATCCCCGATTCACTCATTCGCTCACCACCATGGCACAAAGGCCACCCAGCCTCCGGAGGCCCTCAAACACTGTACTATTTCATCCACCAACCTCCACGAGAGGCAATCCACCAAAGCAAGAGTACGGTATTACGGTTCTCAGCGGCCCAAATCTGGATAAACTACAATGTTCTGTGTCTTCCTCACCATCAAGTGAGTTCTACGCCATCCATAGCGAGTAGCGAGTTAGGTGAGGCAAGCCCGAGAGAGATCTTTGTACACGCCCGTGAGTTCAAAACTATAGGGTTTTGCGGAGCCCGAAATCCGATAGGTTTACCACTGGCCGAGCTAGCGGAGGTTGGGAATGCGTCCTCCGAGCAAGGCGGACGAGGTGGTGATGGCCGAGGTACATACGTCGGCAACTGAAGACCAAGAGGTCCCGACCGAGGTTCATTCCTCGATCATCTAAGCCTAGGAGGTTCATCCCCTCCCGACGAGTGGAGAGGGGGCCACGATTTATCCGAGCTTCCTCGAAAGATGACTCTAGGGACCTCCGATCCTCCAGCGTCTTCAACGTTGCCTCCGGTGCCACCCGTGACAAAATGGGTTGCGGCCGAGTGGCCTGTAATGATGGAGGAGGCTTTATCTAGGTAATCCATTGCCGATGAACATCGCACCCTTATGGGTGCGATTCTACACAGCATTCAGTCCATTGATGGCGGAATAAAGGAAGCCTTCAGCGGTTTGCTGGCGGGCTTCAAGGTAAACCATGTAGTGTTTGATTTATTTATAAGGTTTTATATGCCTTATAGGTATAATAGACTAGGAGCCACGGGTGAGTTGAAAAACTAACCAGATCAAATGAACTTATAGATATGAATAAAAACAGTTCTGGGACCCCTGAACTATAACAGCTCAGGGGGGTACTTTGGTCAAGTATCCCAATCTCGATAGCTCAGTTGCTTATTAATACATATTTTGTTTCGCATGCCTCGTCCTCGCCAATGGCCACCAACGCCCTTGAATTTTATGAGCTGAACCGAAAACTCAAGATTTCCGATGAAGAGCTCAGCCGTCTGAATAGTCGGCTCAGCGAGAAGCAGGGTAAGTTTTATGCACGCCTCTAAGACTCTTGTTTTCCTTAATAGTTTAGAAATGTTTGGATTTGGTATACGATATCTTGATTCCGATAATCTTAGCATCTATGGACGTAGAATTTGAGAAACTCGGTGCCGAATAGGAGAAGGACAAGCAGGAGGCCACCGCTCATAAGATAACGGTTGAACAGGCAGCCGCCGAACTAAGCTCACTGAAGGTTGAGAGCGGCAGGCACAAGGATAGCATGGTCGAGGTCCAAAAGGAGCTTCAAGATGCAAGAGCTATGAGAGAGGCCTTGGAATAAAAATCCAAGGAACAAGCGGCTAAGCTATCCAAGCTGTCGTCCGAGCTCAAATCAGAGCAGGTAGACACACGGTTTATCGAAGAAGAAGTGCACCAATTCAAGAAGATTATGGATGGTATGCCATACTTACTATATTGTGCCTTTGGGGGAAATAGGTTTTCCTTTCTTACACGACTATGGCATTCCCGAGGTGCCTTTACAGACCTCCCACGGAGTGCAGCAGACATGACCGAAGATGGGGACATCGAGCAAAGGTTTTCCTGGGTACAGTTTCAAACTCCTGAGCCCAACCTCCCTCTCATCTACGAGATGAAACATCTCATGGAGTTGCACAGGATGCGTAGCTGCCGTGAAGGACCTCTGCATCTAGCTGTGGCCTGCCCAACCTCTTCCGAGCAGCTATTTCGGCTTACTACGGAGGCTGTACGACGTCGTGCCTCAGATTGAGGTCCTGAAGCGCTCTGTTTGCCTAGACCGAGCTCGGATGGCTTTTTGTCAGGAATATGATGCACTGGCTAGGGGGGAAGCATCTTGCAATGGCAACCACACCTCTGCCTCATGGAAAGGAGCACACGCGTTGAGAGCTTTATTTCTTTGCCGCGTTGGAGGTTGCTCCGGCCATAGAAGCCCAGTGTTCCAAAGATGTAATTTATGAGGGAGGGTATTGTCGTGTGCCCTAGAACAATTTTCTTTTTATGATGCTTGTCCCATGTGTAATGCACATTTTATTATTTTGACGCCTGTTTGGGTGTTTAATTTGAAAGTTTCGAGTCGTTGGCTTTAGCCCCATGTAGAGACTACAAGGGGTGTTTCGACATCCGCACTCTGACCTTTGGCAATAAATCGGTGCCCGGAGGCGGTAGTGTGCGAAGGACTATGTGGCTTTAGTGCTTTTTCACTTAGCCTTTGGAGCTTGAATTCGGGGGCTGGCAACGAGCCCCCAGTTTTTTGTTGTAGTCAAATAAACTATATTTTCAAATAGTTACCATAAGGTTTGCAAAGGTACAAACCCCTCGTATGACACGGAATTACCTCTATCAGTGTTTTCTACTTAAACTCGAATTGCAGACCAGTTCTCGCTTATTATGATATTCAGTTTTTGGCTTTCTCCACTTAGGTATTTTAACAAGGAGAGTTGGGAATACAATCGTAGTGGTTCTCCCTTTACCCCTTTAGCCGAACTAGCGGAACATAAGGGGGTAAGCACAGGAGAGGTCCAATCCAACTATTGACACAAGACATAATTTTGAATCGATGCATATAAAGAAATATCTGAGAAAACAAACACCTAGAAAGTAATGACGGGGTAGTGCTCGGGTTGGTATTTTCATCCAAGCCCTCGGTCTATTATCCGGCCGTACTTGATGTGTATTTAACAAACTTACCTTTCGGTGCCGATGAGCAAGAAACATATATATATATATATGTAAAAATATTGTAAAAGAGTATATAAATAATATTTGCTAGGAATTTTTATAATTCGTGGCGCCAAGGCAACTGTTATAGATAACTATTGTTTTGAAGAACATATTTCGAAGCAACTTTTCCACACGGCCTTCCATGGGTGACTTGATGTCCGCCCTATTTCCAGTTGCACCATTTCTCCTATGCTTCTTAGAAGGGAGGGGTAGTACCCTTTAGAGGTGGTTCATGTCGGCAGACAGACCTTGTATAGAGGGTCTGGAGAAGCTGTCATGCTGGGGGTGAGCTTGACATTTGGGAGATCCTTATTGGTATCTCTTTTTTGTCTGTGAAGACGTTTGGACCATTCTTTGGTCGAACCGAACATATGGTCCTTGGTGGTAGATCCCCACGGCTACCCATGGTATTTTGAGAATGAAATTGTGCCTATGAGGGACATACCTTACGGGTGACAAGGACATGCCTTGGGGAGCGCATCCCTATTTGCTTTGAGCCGAAGATGCCTCCGAGGGATCCGATTGAGCTGAGGCTCGCTTGCCCACCTGGCGTGCCTTGATGGCTAGCTTGTGGCTTGATGCTTCTCTGTCGTATTCGCATTCAGCTGCCAAGGTCGCTGTGTGCTCCTCGGTCCGGAGGGAGGGTTCTGTGTTGCCGTTGATAGTGATAAACCCCCTAGGTCCGGGCATCTTGAGCTTTTGGTAGGTGTAATGAAACACATCACTGAAGCGCGCGAATGTTGTGCAACCTAGTAGTGTGTGATACCCGCTACAGATTAAGTCTTCGCTGCGAAAGTTGTTGGGTGAGCCGAACACGACCTCTAGCGTTACCGTGCCGGAGCAGCGGGCTTCGGCGCCTAGGATTACTACTTTAAAGGTAGTGTTGCTGGGTTTGATCCTTGATGGGTATATGCCCATGTTTTTCACCGTACCTCAGAAAATTAGGTTAAGGATACTTCATCCACGAGGTCAAGGACAATGGTGGCCGACCCTCCATGACGGATACTGATCGGATGATCCCTACGGTCAAAGGTGATCGGGCAAGCCCACCATGGGTTGCACGTTGGGGCTACGGGCTCTACGGCATATACCTCACGAATTGCTTGCTTCGTCTCCTTCTTTGGTATGTGTCGTGGTTTTTTCACGGAAGATGTCCTTGAGAAAGTAATTAGTGAAGAAGCCGTCACACCTCCGATGGAGATAAAAGCATATGTCTTACTTTGTGTGTATTGATAATGATATTGATTACAAGGAGGGCTAACTCGCCTGATCTAGCTATCGATTGATTGCAAGTTAACCCTATCGGCCAAAGGGACTCGCCTTTATACACAGGTCGAGACCCTAGGATTTACAAAAGTCTGGCTCACATCATGATTCGTGACTCGGTGTGTCTCTAACTCGCCTTGCTTTTTTAGCAAGGAAACTCCTCGCAACCTTCTACCTTGTGGTACAAGAGTCGCCAACTTCGTGTCCTCAGCCGCCGCCGGCTCACTTTAGTAAATGCCTTGCGCCTTCTGCCTTCTATGTCAGGGCCCATCTTGAGTATGAAATAAAGCCACCATCTTCTTGAGCCGGCCTCATAGGGTGGGTCTTACGGCGGGATAATATCCCCAACGTTAGGCCCGAGATTAACTTGAATTTATTCACGTCAATTTTAATCTTGGTGCTGGCGCGCAATCCATGTTTTGTCTTTCGAGGTAGAAATGCGGGCTTCAAATGTCTTCTTAAGCTCGTACTGTATTTATCAATGACGTCACCCGCCCCAGGATTCTAGGGTTTTAGTGATGTCATCGTAACGACACCTTTGGCTTATCCGTTTAGCCCAAAAATCGAGGCGCCACCATGTCTGAAATTTACTGCACCTCCTAGATTCCCGCGCCTACCGTTTTTATTTCATCTCCTGGCCTTTAAATATCCACGAGGGCACCTTTTACTTTTACATTCCTCCCCTCTTATTCTTCCTCCTCGAGCTCGGACCTTCATTGCGCCACCGCCGTGCGACGCCCATCATCGGGCGATCTCGTCCAGGAACACCACGTCGCGCGACTTAACCTCCATACGGCGGGTCTCTTCCGCCACCATCAGCACCATCATGTAAGTCCCTTTCTCTTCCCATATCTACGTGTTACTCCATTATAGTTCAATAGAGTTCGTCGGAGTTCATGCCGTGTTCGTCTCCATTGCTGGCCTACTTGGTTCTCCAATGAATCTTTTCCTACTGTTAGGTTGCGGTAGACGTAGTGATTTGGTCCCCTCTATAGCTTCCCCTAGATGCTTTGTGAGATCCGTTAAATAACAAACTGCCACTACTTCCATATGTTGCTGTCATCTATTATTATTGAAGTTTTCCCTTTTGAACCATTGGTCGATCCGTATTATCATGTACTTTGGTAGAAACGTGTTTGTCCCACAATTAGCAAAATCTGAAATCTCGACCCCTTTCTAAGTTGCCTTTACACATATACCGACTTCCTTGATAGGATTGTAAATCCTTTGTAAGCCGCCTTTATGATAGGGCAACTTGAACATAACTACAAACCGTCCACCATCCAGCGCCATCTTTGTCGCTCCTTGTGGCGACTCATATCTGGGCGACTCTAAGAATAATTCTGTTGTTTGTAGTCACGTAAACTATTTCCATCCAAATATTTTGCTTCTTGCATGTTTTTCTTTTAGATAACCTGCCAAATATGCTTCTGTAGCTCTTGTCTTTCTGAACACACCAACATGATCAAACCGTCCACATGCAACTGGGTGCCTTCTCTGATCGCACACGAAATACTCAATGAATATGTAGTTGTTGGAATCTTGGCATCCGAGGAGATCATTGGTTGGCAAAGCGCATATGGGGAGGAAAGACCCGCACCCGCCGAAGGAGAATTTGTAATTTTTGCCGACCAGTTTGAACGGGGTTTTACTCCTCCAAGGTCAAACATTTGCAAAGAGACCTTGCCTTTTTATAACCTCCATCTTCAAGACTTGGGCCCTAATTCCATAACCAACTTATGCTAGTTCCAAGTATTTTGTGAAGTTTACATGGGGATAGAACCTTCTGTTCTTTTATTCTAGGAATTCTTTTATCTTAATCATTAGACTAAATTTGCTGATGGACCCTGCTTGGAGCTTGGCGGGGTCAATATCCAAAGGCGAAGGGAGTGTGGATTTCCAGCTATCATGTTGCCCAGCCATCCTAAGGGTCGGGGTAAGACCTGGTTTTACTGCAGGGATACATCCCCTGCTAATGAGAATCCTGTGCCGGGTTAGAGAGCTGAGCATCTCCAAATGAACTTTGAGCTACCTGGCCCAATTACTGATGCAGAGCGTACTCGACTCGCCAATGTATATCCTAAGCTTAGAGCTCTCACGGCTAATGGCTTTACTGGTGTTTATATGACCCGGTGTTGGGTAGATTAGCGTATCTTGCCGTTGTGTTGCCGCAGCTCATTAATGTGTCAATATGATGGCGATTGGAACAACCCTGTGCATTTTGACAATGCCCTACTTGACAGTGATGACATCAACAATATTGTGAAGAAATTGCTGGGTGAAAACAAAGATGCTTGTAGCAAAATTGAGGTGAAACCTTTCTACACTCAAAATTGTGCTCCCGTGGTAACAAACCTTTTCATGCCTCATTTTATTTTGCAAGGATTCTCATTGTTTAAACTTGCTTATCCTTTGAGAACACCACTGTAGGCTCACTCGTCATTTTGGAAACGGCGTCTAACCAAAGTTCCTGCCACCAAACCCAAAGCCGCCCGAAAGAAGTCAAAGAAGAAAGCTATTGTAGCAGAATCATCAGCTATGAGCGAGTTTGAACCTGTAGACAACCCTTCTGAGGTAAAACCTTTATCTTGTTAAACCTCCCTTTAATTGAACTGGCTAATGCCGCCTTATTGCCAGAATGATAAAGAAGATAGTCAGGATGAAGCTGTCGAAGTAATTTCTATCTCCTCTGGCTCAGAAAACTCATTTCCAAGGACAACAAAGCGGGCCGTTAGGAAAGTTCCTTTATCTCATCCACATGCTTATTTGGATCCTGATTTCCTTTTGAAGAAACATCTTTATGCTCCAAGGTGCCATACCCGAAGTGATTCGAGTGTACTTGTATCTGGGCTACCGAATAAGACGGCCTCTCGAAAGCGTCCAAGCGAGGTGCTTTTCATTCCAACTATTTCCTTTCAAAAGCTGGCCTTTTCCGCCATCCTCTTGAACCTATTCCCTCAAATTATCACGGGTAGGCCCCGTCATCATGCGACTCAACTGCCTCAAAATTGTCGCCCCTTATCATCAATCCAGGGTAAGATTATGACTTTATGTATGTAATATTACTTTGGCACCTTTAATGTTTATATATACCTTGATGTATTACGTTCGTTATGCAGGGCTCATGCCAAAAAGAGGAACATAGGCGGGTCATCAACGCATCCAAATGCAAATGAAACGGAAACACACGAGGTTAATCCTCCTGAACCGGCTGAGACGTCTGAAACTCGCGTTGATTCCCACAAGGCTTGCCAAGGCGCCTGTGATGATCTACCTTCTCGTGATGAACCGGCGAATACCGGTGACGTGGTCATGGAGGCAAGCCAACAAGTTGATCCCAATCTGCCAAGTCCTCTTAAGACAACCAAAAATAATGCTCCTTCTGAAGAATAAGTTGTCGTTACTGGGACGGGTTTTAATGCTCCCGTCTTTAGTGCTTTCGCCAAGCACACTGCCAAGCATGGAAAACTTGATTTTGACAAAGGGAAAAACAAACTTGAGCTTCCCAATATTGAAAAACTTTCCTTGGGAGAGCTGCACTCTCTGTCGTGGTTTTGTCACGGCATATGTCCTCGTGAAAGGACTTAATGAAGGAGCCGTCGCACCTTGGTGGCGACTCAAAGGGGGTGAGAAGAAGCGAGACTCAGATTTACACAGGTTCGGCCCCTCGCGTGGAGGTAAAAGCCTACGTCCTACTTTGTGTGTATTGATGATGGATTCGATTACAAGGAGGGCGTAACTCGCCTGACCTAGCTCTCGATGATTTCTAACTTGATCTATCTACCCCAGAGACTCGCCTTTATATACAGGTCGAGGCCCTAGGTTTTACAAAAGTCCTGGCCACGTTACAGATCGTGATCTTCCGTATCTCTAAGTCGTCGTGTTTACCAAGCTAGGAAACCTCCTCGGCGGCTTATATTCTTCATCAATCCTGAACCGCCATCTGGCTCATTGGCCCGTGCGGCCTTCTGAAGAATATCTCTTGACACGCCTCAATCCTGGGCCAAGGCTTACACTAACCATGTATGAGTTGCCGCTTTTCTCACCCGGCCCAATTAGGGCGGATCATACTGCACGTAATTTCCCCAACATTAGGCCCCGGATTGAGTTGAATTTATTCATGCCAATGAACTTCCACGCTCACTCTGGGCGACTCGTACTACTTCCATCCCTTTGATAAGTGACAAGCCGCCATCCCTCACAAATTGTCTGAGCCGCCACGTTAGTTATTGATGACATCACCTTTTCCTTCATTTCCGCGATTTCCTGACATAATTCCCAACGGATCTTTTTCGTCCTCATCCTGCTATCCCAAAAATATAGGCGGCATCATTGTTGGTTTTCAATCTGTCGCCTCTATTCCCGCGCCTGCTACTTCGTCTCCAGCTCCAGGCCTTTAAATAGCCGTGGGGGGAAGGCAACGCCACCTACCCCCATTTCCTTCTTCCAGACGTATCATATTCTTCAAACGCCCTGCTACTGCTTTGTCGCCGCCGGAGCCTTGCCCCAAACCGTCGCCGTGCGGCCACTTCCTGACCCAGTTGAAGGTGCAGCCACCGTCGCAGGTCTTCCTCGCTGGGCATCGTCTTCTTCTTCCAGGTAAACCTCCCTTGAATTGAGTAAAAAACTTCAACCTGTAGCCCCCAAGGGCCGGGTCATCTTTTGAAAGATGTAGCAGGTCTTGAATTGAGTAAAAAACTTCAAAATGTAGCCCCCAAGGGCCGGGTCATCTTTTGAAAGATGAACCGGATCTTGAATTGAGTAAAAAACTTCAATATGTAGCACCCAAGGGCCGGGTCATCTTTTGAAAGATGAGCCGTGTCTTGAATTTGGTATGACTTGAAAACAATCATACATTAGCCCCCAAGTATCAGGGATGTTGCTTGCAATAGTTCTGAAACTTGCTTCCCCAAAATTTATTTGCAGGAATCCGTGACTCGAGCCCACTCAACATTGGCCAGTTTGAAAGAAAACTTAGCCGAGCAACAGGATGCTCGAGCTAAGTTTGAAGAGAAATATCGCATGACCCTTGCTGACATGGAGAAGATGAAAGATGAACATCTGAAATTTGAAAAGAAAGCCCATGCTGATCAACCCGCCATCGTGAAGCGGGCGGAACAAGCCGAAGAAAAGCTAGAAGCCGCTCTGCAGGAACTCTTTGGCTTAAAACAACATATCTCCAACATAACCCATGCAATCTTTGTTAAGGATCAATTCCCCTCATATAAAAAGGGCTGCAAAGTATTTCAAATGCTAATTATCTCATTCTGTCCTTCGTAGGTCCGTGAGCCGCCCACCTGTAGAACGACTACATTCTAAAGCCGAAGGCGATTTATACGTTCACAGAGCAGTTGTACACGGGCGGCATGATGACCATGAAGGCCGTGATGGGCAACAAATTGCCCATAAAGTCCATAAAACACATGCTGGGTTGTCTATCAAAATTGCCGCCACAAGTAGAAGAATTAGAAAGATCAGCCGCCCGGAAAGGAGCACAGACCACTTTAAGCCGGTGTCTGGCATATGCTGCCGAACTTAAGCCGAAGGAGGTAGCTGTTGGCTTTCCAGAATTGAAGGGTGATGAGTCGGAGTTCACCGAAGAGGACTACCACCAATGTGTGAAAGCATCTCGCACTACGGCGACTCAGCTAGCAGCCAGCCTGGACTTAGGAAAATACCAGGCGGCTTATGATGGGAGTAATAAAAAGGTGACTCCTGCTTCGTACAAAGTCGCCATCCTGACTCCTCGACGCCGTAAGAATCCCTTTGACTTTGATGTCGATCTGTCTGCCATCTTGAGAGATGAAGACGAGTTCGTCGCCTTGACCAATTGCAATTGGAAACTGGGCGACTTACAGATCAAAGATGGAGAAGGCTCGAAGCAGAGTGACTCGAAGGCAGCTTGAACTGACTGAGCATGAAGTCGACTCTCCAAGAATATGGTGATCTTTTTCTGATCGGGAGATGATTCCCGGGTGGCCTAGTGAGCCATGTAATAGTCTTAGGTATCTGGAAAGCAGTGTCACAACCATACGTTATGTTGTTTGGAAGTTTTAACCTTCAGTAATATGAATCACCCTTTCCAAACCTGTGTCATAGTTTGACAAAAACATTCTTCAACCTCTTTACCAGGGAAAACATCATAAGCTAACTCAATGAGTCATGGCAAGAAATAAGTCGGCCCAGTGGGTCACGGCGAGTTGTAAACAAGGAGCCGACTTAGTGAGTCACGGGGAGTTATAAAAATGTCTTACGAAACCTTGCGGCAATGCCACGAAGATAGTCATAAAATTTGTCGGCTCGATGAGTTACGACAGGATAGGACGAGTTTGCAAAACTCTAGTGCTACCCCAAGAAGGCCTTTGCAACAACCCAAGTTATTTAGACCAGCTGATCAGGCGCGAGTCAAGCTTTAGTGAAGCAGGTTCAGTGAACCAATGGTTTGTCTATTTTCCATGTGTTGGCTCTTGCAGGTAGCTTTCATGTTTTAACCAAGGCAAGTTCAGGGTCCAAGAGCGGATTGACTCGCTAAGAGTACATGGGTCCATAGGGCGATTCGTCCAATACATAGTCCAGTATAACCATTTGTAATGCGGTAATTTTTCGCTAGCCAAGAGGGTATTCAGGCTGAACTCAATGAGTGGAAGCCCCCAAGTGACCTATGATTAGGGAAAAAACTAGACATAGGATTGCAGAAGCGCATCCGCTCTTACTGCAAAACGACTTGGGAGCTAATAGCCCCCAAGGAAGCCGGCTTAGTTCTCAAAATCATATAAGGCGCCCATGTTTGAACCATCCAACATGGAAACATTGGTCCTCTTTGGCTTACCAGTATCCAGTTTTGAAATAAGTGCAGCATGGCGACTTATGCTCTTTGATACTGATAGCGTCCATGCTTGGACGGCTTATGGAACAATAAAGACTCATGCTTTCAAGAAGCAGAAACGACATAGCACCAAAGTTCGTGGGTGCCGGCTTTATTGCTTGATAAATAAAAGATTGCAAATTTGAGATTGTAAAAATTAATAAGGAGCTTGTGGGTCTAAGTGTAGTATGGCCGCAAGTGGGCGATGTTCCATGGGCGAGTTGTCTCAACCTATGTCGTTGGCCTATCCAGGTGGAAGATCCACCAAGTAATATAAACCATTTCGGAGATTCTTGATGATAACAAATAGTCCTTCCCGTGGCGGGGATAACTTATGCATACCAGTATGGTCTTGAATCAACCGGAGCACTAAGTCGCCCTCTTGAAAGTTTGGCTCTTGGCACGGCGGTTGTGATAGCGTCGCAAGTCTTGCTGATAGATCGCTGATACGTCTCCATTGTATCTATTTTTCCAAACCCTTTTGCCCTTGTTTTGGACTCTAATTTGCATGATTTGAATGGAACTAACCTGGACTGACGCTGTTTTCAGCAGAATTACCTTGGTGTTAATTTTGTGCAGAAATCAAAGTTCTCCAAACGTCCTGAAAATTTATGGGGAGCAATTTTGGAAAATATAAAAAATATCTGCGCCAAGTTCCACCTGAGGGGGTGGGCCAGTGGGCCACAAGCCCTGGCTCCGCCACCACCCCCCTGGTGGCGGTGGGCAGGCTTGTGGGGCTCACACAGCTCTACCGCCCCCAATCTCAGGTCTATAAGATCCCTTTTGTCCCAAAAAAAATAAAAAACAGAAGTTTTCGTCGCGTTTCCGATACGGAGGCGCCGCCACCACCTGTTCTTCATCTGGAGGGCAGTTCTAGAGTCCGTCTTGGGCTCCGGAGAGGGGAAATCATTGCCATCGTCATCATCAACCTTCTTCCCTCTCCAATTCCATGAAGCTCTTCGTCGTTCATGAGTAATCTATTCATAGGCTCACTGGGCGGTGATGAGTAGGATAAGATCTATCATGTAATCGAGTTAGTTTTGATGGGGATTGATACCTAGTATCCACTATGTTCTGAGATTGATGTTGCTACTACTTTGCCATGCTTAATGCTTGTCACTAGGGCCCAAGTGCCATGATTTCAGATCTGAAATTATTATGTTGTCAGCAATATATGTGTGTTTTAGATCCGATCTTGCAAGTTGTAGTTACCTACTATGTGTTATGACCCGGCAACCCCGGAGTGACAATAAGCGGAACCACTCCCGGTGATGACCATAGTTTGAGGAGTTCATGTGTTCACGATGTGCTAATGCGTTGGTCTGGTTCTTTATTAAAAGCAGAACCTTAATATCCTGTAGTTTCCTTTTGGACCCCGCTGCCACGGGAGGGATGGACAATAGATGTCATGCAAGTGCTTTTCCCTAAGCAGGTATGACGACACACGGAATGCATGCCTACATCACATTGACGAACGGGAGCTAGCCACATATCTCTCCGTGTTATAGCTGTTGCATGATGAATATCATCCAAACAAATCACCGACCCATTGCCTACGAGTCTGTCCTACTGCTGCTACTATTGTTGCTGCTGCTGTTACTTGTCTTGCTCTGCTGCTGCTACTACTGTTGCTACTGCTGTTACTTGTCTTGCTCTGCTGCTGAAACTACTGTTGCTACTGCTGTTACTTGTCTTGCTTTGCTGCTGCTACTACTATTGCTACTACTGTCGCTTGCTACTGCTGCTACTTACTACTGCTGTCACTACTGCTTTTCCTTGCCGCTGTTATTGCCCGTTACACTTCTGCTACCTGTTACAATCTTGATTCGCTGGTCGTTGACGGGAACTAACAACTTCCGTCAACGAGGCAACTTGGCACCATTGATGCGACAGTTAGGAATAGTCTGCCGTCAATAGATCATTTCTGACACCGTTGTTATCATACTACTTTGCTACTGATACTTTGCTTGCAGATACTAATATTTCAGGTGTGGCTGAATCTGACATATTCAGCTGCTAATACTTGAGAGTATCCTGTCACCTCCTATAGGCATATCAATAAATTGGGTCGAATACTCTACCCTCGAAAACTGCTGCGATCCCATGTGCTTGTGGGCCGTCAACAACATTCTTCTAGTTTTGATTGCCGGAGAGTGCTAACAGCATTCTTCTGGTGTCGTTGCAAAGGGGAAGAATAGGCACCGTTGCCGGGGAGGTATTGCTATATTCTCTGAGTCACTTGGGATTTATATCTGCCGATCACTATGAAGAATCTGAAGGATCCAAAGACCAAAGTCTTGCCCTCAACTAAGAGGGGAGGTAAGGAATTGCCATCTAGCTCTGCACTTGATTCACCTTCAGTTATGAGTAAGTTCGCGACATCACCTCCTGCTAGATATCTTGATGTGTCGCCTATGCTTGATACTATGCCTGATGATACTATGCTTGATACTGCTAGAGATGCTATGCTTGATACTTCTTTGCCTGATACTGCTAGAGATGCTATGCCTGATGATGTTATGCTTGATACTGCTAGAGATACTACTTTGCCTGATGTTCCACTAGGAGTGTTCCTTGTTGCTCATATTGCTAGAGTTACTGCCAATGCTCGTGATGCTTCTGATAGTGCCGATACTATTGAGATAGAACCTGCTTTTGCTCCTGTTAGATCTAGCTCCCCTAGATATGAATTTCCTGATATACCCGAGGGTTACGTTATGGAGGGAGAGATAGCTGAGGATTTTCTTGCGTGTAAGGATGCCTACGAGGCTGAGAAATTCTTGCGTGGAAGGAAAAATCTTGGGAAGCTAAGATGAAATATGACCCGAAGTTTGCCACTTCACCTATCTTTATCACCAATAAGGATTATGAATTCTCTGTCGATCCTGTGATAATCTCTCTAGTCGAATCTGATCCTTTTCACGGTTATGAGTCTTAGACGGTCATAGCCCATCTTGCCAAACTACACGAAATAGCCAACCTTTTCACTAATGAGGAGAAGATCCGCCACTACTATATCCTTAAGTTGTTTCCTTTCTCTCTAAAGGATGACGCTAAAGCCTGGTTCACCTCTCTTGCTCCTGTATGAGTGTGTAGTCCCCAGGAGATGGTCTATTACTTCTGTGAGAAATGCTTCCCTGCCTATAAGAAGCAAGCTGCCTTGCAGGAAATATACAACATTGCTCAACTCCAAGAAGAGAGTCTTCCACAAGCTTAGGGGAGGCTCGTCCAACTACAGAATGCTGTGCCTGATCACCCTCTTAAGAAGAACGAGATACTTGATATCCTCTTTAACAGACTTACCGATGCCTCTAGAGACCACCTAGATTATTGTGCCGGTTGTGTTTTAGGGAACGAACTGTAGAACAAGCTGAGACTCTACTGAATAACATCTTGATCAACGATAATGCTTGGACTATTCCCGAACCACCTCCTAAGCCAACTCCGAAGAAAAGAGGTATTCTATTCCTCAGTCCCGAAGATATGCAAGAAGCCAAGAAATCTATGCAAGAGAAAGGCATTAGAGCTAAAGATGTCAAAAATCTACCACCTATCGAAGAGAGTGATATGCAAGAAATCTATGCAAGAGAAAGGCTTTAGGCATTAGAGCTAACCCGATACAGGTAGTAGAAGTAAATTCTCTGCGTAGGTTTGATGAGAGTGATATTTTTTTTGATAAACCTGCTAGCCTATGCTTTGATGAATTTCACAACTTTGTTGCCAAACAACAGAGTTTCAATGATTATGTTAGCAGACATTTGGAACAAAGTACTCGTATGCTTAGCCATTTAAGTGCTTGTGTAGACAGAAATGTCAACGATCTGAAGCTTCTGAGTAAATATGCCTCTATGATTACTACTCAGGTAGAACAAGTACTTAAAGCTTAGAATGACCTGCTCCATGAATTAAATGAAAACTCTATCAGTGTCATTACTAGAGGAGACAAAATGACACACGAAACTTTGTATCCTGAACGTCTCCCTAAGAGAATTGATCAATATTCTCAAGTAAGCAATGCTGATACACCTAGTCATCCTAAGGAGAAGAGGAAGGATGATAGAAGCCTGCATGCCAGTTCACCAAATACTGTCACACCTGAAGAACCTAACGATATTTCTGCGTCTGATGCAGAAACACAATCTGGTGATGAACATGAACTTGGTGACAATATGGACAATGATGTTCATAATAATGCTCAACCTAGCAATGATGAGGATTTGGAGATTGAACCGACGGTTAATCCTGATAACCCACAACCTAAGAGATACGATAAGAATGACTTCACTGCTAGGAAGCATGGTAAAGAAAGAGAGCCATGGGTTCAGATACGTATGCCCTTTCCTCCTAAGACATCCAAGAAAAAGGATGATGAGGATTGTGAGTGCTTCGTTGAGATGATAAGTCCCGTATTTCTGTAGATGCGGTTAACTGATATGCTCAAGATGTCTCCGTATGCCAAGTACAAGAAAGAAATCGTGACTAATAAACGGAAGATACCAGATCTTGATATCTCCACCATGCTTGCCAATTATACTTTCAAAGGTGGAACTCCTAAGAAACTTGGTGATCCTGGAGTGCCCACTATACCTTGCTCCATTAAAGGAAACTACGTAAGAACTGCCTTATGTGACCTTGGAGCCGGTGTTAGTGTTATGCTGCTCTCTCTTTATCATAGACTTGAATTGGATAAGTTGACACCCACTAAAATTTCTCTGCAAATGGCAGACAAATCAACTGCTTTCCCTATCGTCACTTGCGAGGATGTGCCTGTTGTGGTTGCTAACACCACTATCTTAACAAACTTTGTTATCTTGGATATTGCCGAGGATGATGCCATGGTTGTCATCCTCGGAAGACCCTTTTTAAACACTGTAGGGGATGTTATATATTGCAACAAAGGCAATGTCACTTTCCACGTCAACGACAATGAGCACACAGTGCACTTTCCGAAGAAACGATATCAAGTACATTGCATCAATGCTATGGAAAAGACTTCATCGATTCTCATTGGGAGCTTTGAATGCCCTATTCCTAGTGTCAAGATGAAGTATGATTTGCTTGTTGGGGAGATACATATCCCCATTGAGGTGACTTAGTGCCTATTTAAAAATTCTCCATTCTCTCTTGCGATTCGAGGAGGTTTTGTCATGAGGACTTGATCAACCCCATTGACGGATTTCTTTCGATGACCATGAAATTGATGAATCAAAGAGTCACATACCTCTGTTTTAAGCTTTCATTTTCTTTTGCTTATAAGAAAAATGATAGAATTAGTTTAGTTTTTCCTGTTTTCTGTTTTAGTGTCCCGGAGAAAAATTACTCGAAAATAAAAGTTCTCCGATGGTCCTGAAAATTTAGTATGATTTTTTCTGGAATTTTTGAATTTTTTTGGGCTTGAGAGCTGGCCTGGGGGTTCTGACCAGCGGGCCACAAGCCCTGCCACCGCCACCTACCCCCCTGGTGGCGGGGTGCAAGTTTGTGGGGACCACAGGCACCCCCTCCACTCATTTCAGCTCCCAGCCTCTTCTTCCACCTCCAGAAAAAATTGTTTTGTAGCTCAAACCCGTGTTCTTGCTCATTTGGCTGTGATTTTCGATCTCCTTGCTCAAAGCACCATTCTCCGAACAGTTTTGGGGAAATTACTCCTTGGTAAGTGACTCCTCCATTAGTCCAATTAGTTTGTACACTAGTGCTTTATCCTTCACGTATTCTTGCTACCTTGGTGACCCTGTTCTTGAGCTTGAAAGGTTGATTTTAGCTGGTCCCAAGTAGTTTTAGCGCGTGATACAGTCTCTAGGAACTAGTAGGAGTAGTTGCTACAAGTTGGGATAATCTTTATTCACTTTTTTTTCGAAGTCTCTAAAAATTTCAGAATTTTTCAGAGCTAAAAAAGGAAAAGATGAGGAGGTTCTTGAGAGGCTCTTCAAGCCGTAACCCCAAGGAGGATAAGAAGAACCACCCCAAGTACGTAGTCCCTCGAGTCACAGAAGTTCGAGCGTGCGAGTGGCCAAGTGATGAATTTTTGCGCGCTGCCGGACTTTATAAAGACTTTTATTACGTGGTGGAGAACGCAGGTCTTACTGCATTCGTGGAAGATAAATGCTCACAATACCTCTTCCTCACCAATATTGTCATTCAAAGCTTCAACTTTTATCCGTGGAAGAATCCTCCCATGGTTGAGTTCATGATATACGATGTCCCCCAGTGCATGACGCTGTAGGATTTTTGCAATGTATGCAAATTACCTTATGATGGGGATATCCGTGATCCTCGTCCACGGGACTTGGAGGATTTCATTGGTTCTATTGTTGTTGGAGAGGAGAGAGGAGTGTCGCACGCTAGAATTGCTAGCATACATTTTCTTGTGCTTCGGTACTTCTCACTATTTGTGGGAAAATGTTTGATTGGCCGTGGGGAGGCTGGATCACTTAGTTCTCTAGACCTTGCGGTTTTGCGCGAAGGCCTTTATAACGATAAGACTTATATCTTGGGCGCTATAGTAGCTCAATGGCTGAACCTGAACCGTTCCAAGCGTGTCGTCTATGGAGGTATATACGCGACCCGTCTTGCCAGACACTTTGAGATACCCATTAGACTGGGAGAGGAAGGAGAGATGCTTCTCCGTGAGAGATATCTGGATTATGACAACATGGTTCACCATGATTTTCTGGATAGAGATGGTAGTAGACGGATGATTTATAACCTGGTGTTTAGTCAGGGTACTCGAGAGACTATTACTTTTCCTGCTCCTTCTTTGTTCGATTTTCATGCCGGCAGGTACACTATTATGCCCGCGGACATCTACGCATATTGGGTCTTGGCCCAACCACAGGCGCCCGTGCCCGAGCCGCCAGTCGAGTATGAGACGCCAGTTTATCAATGGGAGCCAGAGGAGCTCACACAGCAGTGGCATCCATAGTCTACTCTGGAGTATCCTGGAGATGGTTATTTCCCACCTTGGGAGTAGACCAAGCTAGGCCAAAAGCCTAAGCTTGGGGGAGTACGTGTTCTCACCGAGTTTACATTTATGCTTATGCTTTCACTTTGTTAGCCGGTGTTTACACTTTGCCACTGTATTATCCATGCTAGTTTATTTTCGTTTTCTTGTTTTCTTGTTTTGTGTCCTTCTGAGAAAACCCAAAAATATTTTTCTTTCTTCTTTTTCTTGTTGGGAGCTTTCCCGTGTAAATAGTTCTCTTTTTCTTTGTGTCAAGGTAAAAGATATTGGTCGCAATGTTTATTAGTTCTTACATGCTTACCTGTTTAGCTTTCAAAGAGCCATATTACTTTGTCTTATCCTTTGTGTTTTCCTGCAGATTTAGCTTAGTTCAATGCACTTATTATTGTTCACATCGTTTGATCGTGCAAATGAAAGGCAACAATCATGATATATGATGAAGTGACTGAGACTGAAAAGTTGGTATGAACTCTATCTATTTTGTTTTTGTAAATATGACTAGCTTGTCGACCCAGATTTAGCTTTGTTGTGAGAGAACCATTTTTGCAATGACAACTTAGAGATCATAGTTTCTGATGCCATGCTTATTTAGATGAGAACTTATAATGGTTTTTCTTGAATGCCAACATAGATTTTGAGATGACTATGATGTAGTATGATAGGATGGTATTCTCCTTTGAATGTTTCAAGTGGCTTGACTTGGCGCATGTTCATGCATGTAGTTGAAACAAAATCAACATAGCCTCTATGATGTTCATGTTCATGGTGATTTATATCCAGTTCATGCTTGCATTCAATGTTAGTCAAACTCATTGCATCTTGATGACTGTTGTTGCTCTCTAGTTGGTCGCTTCCGAGTCTTTTGCTAGCCTTCACTTGTACTAAGCGGAATACTTCTTGTGCATCCACTTCCATAAACCCAAAAATTTTCCATGAGAGTCCACCATACCTACCTATTTGCGGTATCTACCTGCCATTCCAAGTAAATTTAAATGTACCATTCTCTAAACCTTCAAGAAATAATCTGTTTTGCATGCCCGAACCGCTCATGTGGTGACAGGGGGCTATTGGTATCTTCCGTGCTAGGAGTGTTATCCTCGACATGTGTTTATTCACTGTCATTCACGAGAAAGGGGCCGGTAATTGGAATTGCCAGTTCCACGCTTAAATTGAAAACATAACTGTAAAACAAGACTCCCCCCGGATTGTTGTTAGTATGGACGGTACCCAATGATTCGGCTAGCCGTGGAGTGTGATTGATTGATAGTGGGGGAGTTAAAACTTTACTTTTATATTTGGGAACCGCCTATAGCATGAGTAGCATGGAAGATATTGAGAACTCTTGGTCATTGCGTTGACAATGAAAGCATGCCACCCAAAATTATTATCTCTGTTTTCAAAGCTTGAGCTCTGGCACCTCTGCAAATCAATGCTTCCCTCTACGAAGGGCCTGTCTATTTATTTTCCTGTTGAGTCATCCTCCTCTTATATAAGCACCAATTAGAGAGCACCTCTGTCATTTTTATTCTTGGCTTTTGATTGTTATTGAGTATCACTATGACTGGATCTTCGTTGCTATGAATTTCAATGATTAGTCACCCCTTGATCTTTGAAGGTGCTATGCATTTATGTTTTGCGGTCTCAGAAAGAGCTAGCGAGATACCACCTATTCATATTGCTTCATGCTTGTTTTTATTGAAGTGTTGGTATTTGAAACTTATTATTATTTGCTCGTTAGCTGATTATGCCATTGATATTTAGTTTACCGTGGGACCTTTGTGTTATTTGCTTATGTGGTTAACTTGTGATCTTGCTGAAATTCTGGTTATGAGTTAGACATAGTTGCAACAACAAGATCAAACAAAGTTTGTCAAACTTTTTCTTTCTCTCTCAGTTTGTCAACTGAGTTGCTTGAGGACAAGCAAGGTTTTAAGCTTGGGGGAGTTGATACGTCTCCATCGTATCTACACTACATGAATCACCTTCTTTGCCGTCTGCCATCACAGACGGCAAACACAATATCCCGGACGGCAAAGACAATACCACAGACGGCAAAGATTGTCACGGCCGGCAAAACTTCTGCGTAAGCCTACGACGGCATAGGACCTTCTTTGCCGTCTGCCCCCCCAAAGCGGACGGCAAAGGTCTTTGCCGTCAGCTTTCCTTAGGAGCAGTCGGCAAAGCGCTTGAGACGGCAGCCCACAGGGGTTGCCTCCGTTAGGGGTTAACGGAGGCTTTGCCGTCTGCCTCCTAATCCATCTTTGACGTCTGCCTCCCCGCCCATCTTTGCCGTCTGCCTTCTCATCCCCTCCCCTCCCGCTCCACCTTTGTCGTCTGCCTCCCCGTCCATCTTTGCCGTCTGCCGGGTCCTCCCCCCCCCCTCTTTCCACTCTTTGCTGTCTGCCTCCTCCTCCCCCCTCCTCTGTGCCCTCTTCTTTGTCGTCTGCCCCCCAGGAAGCAGACGACAAAGAGACTATATGGCCAGCTGCTACTGCCCAGGTTGCACAGCTGGGCGACACGTGGCACCTTTGCCGTCGGTCAGCTAACGGCAAAGGCCTTTGCCATCAGCTGGCAGACGGCAAAGAGCTTATATTGTCACATTTTTATTTATTTTTTCTATTTCACAGCACATATACATATAATTTATAGCACATATATCATAAATAGGTCACAACACATATATGATATACATATAAAGCTCGTCAATGCCATTTGTTCATCAACATAAATCCCATATATCAAAAGAACCAACACATACAAAGTTTCATCCATATATAGATACATATAGTTGCACATATATTGTTCATCCATATATACATATACATATAGTTCCACATTGTTCATCAACTCAAATAAAAACGGAAACTAAAGCACTCCAACGCCATCTTCCATGCATGTAGTACATCCAATCTGCAAAATGGGAATAAGAAAGTTAGAAGAAGAAGAAGAACAACATATATATGACAAATAAGCTAAATTGAAGAAGAAAGAGAAGAAGCAAAGAAGAGAACAAGGAGAAGAAAAACAAGAAGGAGGAGGAGGAGGAGGAGGAGGAGGAGGGGAAGGGGAAGGAGAAGGAGAAGGAGGAGGAGAAGAAAAAAAAGAAGAGAAGAAGAAGGAGAAGAAGGAGGAGAAGAAGGAGATAAGAAGAAAGAGGGCTCCTTCTCCTTCTTCTCCTCCTTCTCCTTCTTCTTCTCTTCTTCTCCTCCTCCTTCTTCTTCTCCATATCCTTCTCTTCTTCTTCTCTTCTTCCTCTTCTTCTTCCTACTCCTTCTTTTTGAGCTAAATGGGCTAATTATGTCATTTTAGAGGAAAACAAGCTAAGTATATAATATTCATGAGCTAACCAAGGTTCTTATGCCATTTTGAGCTTATTATGGTATTTTGGAGCTAAATGGGCTAATTATGTCATTGTTGGGTTAATTAAAGCAAGGATAATATGAAAGAGGAGAAGAAAGAGGAGGAGGACGAGAAGAAGAATAAATCAAGAAGAAGGAGGAGGAGGAGGAGAAGGACTAGAAGGTCCTTGGCCTTCTCCTCCTCCTCCTCCTCCTCCTCCTCCTCCTTCTCCTTCTTCTCTTCTTCTTCTTCTTCTATCTTTTCATTTTGCCTATTTCTTCTCCTCTTCTCCTCATGTTGGAGCTAAATTACCTAATTATGTCTTTTTTGAGCTAAATGTTCCAATTATGTCATTTTAGAGGAAAACAAGCTAAGTATATAATATTCATGAGCTAACCAAGGTTGTCGGTGCCATTTTGAGCTTATTATGGTATTTTGGAGCTAAATGGGCTAATTATGTCATTGTTGGGTTAATTAAAGCAAGGATAATATGAAATAGCAGAAGAAAGAGGAGGAGGAGGAGGAGAAGAAGAAGAAATCAAGAAGAAGGAGGAGGAGGAGGAGAAGGATAGAAGGTCCTTGGCCTTCTCCTCCTCCTCCTCCTCCTGCTCCTGCTCCTCCTTCTCCTTCTTCTCTTCTTCTTCTTCTTCTTCTTCTTTCTTTTCATTTTGCCTATTTCTTCTCCTCTTCTCTTCTTGTTGGAGCTAAATTACCTAATTATGTCTTCTTTGAGCTAAATGGGCTAATTATCCAATTTTAGAGGAAAACAAGCTAAGTATATAATATTAATGAGCTAACCAAGGTTCTTATGCCATTTTGAGCTTATTATGGTATTTTGGAGCTAAATGGACTAATTATGTCATTGTTGGGGAAATTAAAGCAAGGATAATATGAAAGAGGAGAAGAAAGAGGAGGAGGAGGAGAAGAAGAAGAAATCAAGGAGGAGAAGGAGGAGAAGGAGGAGGAGAAGGACTAGAAGGTCATTGGCCTTCTCCTCCTTCTCCTCCTCCTCCTCCTCCTTCTCCTTCTTCTCTTCTTCTTCTTCTTCTATCTTTTCATTTTGCCTATTTGTTCTCCTCTTCCTCTTGTTGGAGCTAAATTACCTAATTATGTCTTTTTTGAGCTAAATGTTCCAATTATGTCATTTTAGAGGAAAACAAGCTAAGTATATAATATTCATGAGCTAACCAAGGTTCTTGTGCCATTTTGAGATTATTATGGTATTTTGGAGCTAAATGGGCTAATTATGTCATTGTTGGGTTAATTAAAACAAGGATAATATGAAAGAGGAGAAGAAAGAGGAGGAGGAGGAGAAAAAGAAGAAATCAAGAAGGAGGAGGAGGAGGAGAAGGAGGAAGAGGAGAAGGATAGAAGGTCCTTGGCCTTGTCCTTCTCCTCCTCCTCCTCCTCCTCCTCCTTCTCCTTCTTCTTCTCTTCTTCTTCTTCTTCTTCTTCTTCTTTCTTTTCATTTTGCCTATTTCTTCTCCTCTTCTCCTCTTGTTGGAGCTAAATTACCTAATTATGTCTTTTTTGAGCTAAATGGGCTAATTATCCCATTTTAGAGGAAAACAAGCTAAGTATATAATATTAATGAGCTAACCAAGGTTCTTATGCCATTTTGAGCTTATTATGGTATTTTGGAGCTAAATGGACTAATTATGTCATTGTTGGGGAAATTAAAGAAAGGATAATATGAAAGAGGAGAAGAGAGAGGAGGAGGAGGAGAAGAAGAAGAAATCAAGGAGGAGAAGGAGGAGAAGGAGGAGGAGGACAAGGACTAGAAGGTTCTTGGCCTTCTCCTCCTTCTCCTCCTCCTCCTCCTCCTCCTCCTCCTCCTCCTTCTCCTCCTTCTCCTTCTCTTCTTCTTCTTCTTCTGATTCTTTCTTTTCATTTTTCCTATTTGTTCTCCTCTTGTTGGAGCTAAATTACCTAATTATGTCTTCTAGGAGCTAAATGGGCAAATTATCTCATTTTAGAGGAAAACAAGCTATGTTTGGAGGAGAAACTTACCGTAGTGGTCATCAAGGAGGAGAAACACCACGGTTGCTCGCGCCGGCTTCGTTTGGAGACGGTTGCCCTGGAGAAGGGTCGTGCGATGCCGCTCGGGAGTTATTCTGCAGAAAAGATATTTTGCAATGTCTCAGTTAGCATGATGACACTCAATTATTAATACTAGTTTATAGTGAAACTCACCGTGCCAATCGAAGAGAAGACGGGCATCGGTGGAGGGACTTGACCGCTCTTCTCGCACAGACCCTGAAGAGTGGGTCGTATTAGTTAGTATTGAAACAGATATTACACACATGATTTGGCTAATGTGAAAAAAAACATACCACAAAAAGCTCGTACAAGGCCCGTTGACCCGCCTCATTCTGGGCCCTCTCCTCCTCAAGAAATCGTGCTGTGGTCTGGTCCCTCTCATCAAGAGCACCCTGAAGAGCACCCTGGCTTGCCAATCTCTCTTTCTCAAGAGCAGCCTGGTTTGCCGCTCTCTCTTTCTGAAGAGCAGCCTGAAAAACCATTCCTCGTTACCACAGTAATGATCTATGGTGACACACATAATGAAATGGATGAAAGTGTTCTTAGTCCGTACAACTAACCTCGATGGCAAGTTCGACTGGCCGTGGACGTTGCGTTATCTCAGGACATCTGCTCGACTGGCGCGCCTTGATCTCCGGAAGAGTGAGTGGACAACTTATTATCCCATCTCCAATGGCTATCGAGCCATGGGGTCTCCCGCCACCAGATATCATCACCAGCTCTGGATCCAGAGGTTCCTGACTAGGGTTAAAGTCATCCCCTTTCGTATCCTTCCCCGCGTCCCTGTATGCCACGAGCTTCTGGTGGGATGATATGTTGGTGAAGTTACTGGGATCATCCAGGTCAGACTCAGAGAATGCCTTCGCCTTCTTGTACGAGGCAGTATGGGCCATGCCATAAAGGTCGTACAAGTGTGGCATCTCAGTCTTATTGTGATGCGCCTAAAAGAGAGGAACAAAATATTAGCATCAAGAATGAATTGCATGAATCATAAAGCAAATCACATACCCAGTTTCGTCCAAACTGAAGTAAGTTAGCGCTGCCTTGATGTTGTGGCACACCAACCATTTGGCTACGCCGATCCTTCGCATTCTCGTGGACGGCTCGCCAGCTGCCTATGCACCATTCGTCAACCAACGCCTCCCAACAATCCATCTTATCCGCACACCATCTGGGGGGCACCTTTAAGTTATTAGAAAGAATTTTCAGCGCTACGCCTATGAATGAAATAAAGAAAACTACGTAGAAGGACTTAAGAATAGGTAATTACCTTCATGTATTGCTCCTTCTTCAGAAACTTTCCGCGGAAATCCTTCTTCTCCTTCTTAATACCACGCGTGGCGTAGTAATCTCGAATAGCCTGCGGCCGAGCCTCGTGGCGCAAGTTCTGTAGTAACCGCCTACGCTCGACCTCGAGAACCCTGGCCGCCTCCTCCTCATATCCATCCTCACACCTATAGAAGGTCTGCAATCAAACGTGAAAACACCGATTAGTACAATAATTAGGTATATTGTTAATTTTAGATTCTGTAAAAGGATAATTTACCCAAAAGCTCCTGATCACCATCTCGGCCCTCGTGTGGCACAAGACACCATCTATAATCTCCTCCGGCAGGGCCTGCGCAGCCTGGTAGTGTTCCCAGGTAAATCCTAGTGTAGGAACCTGACCCTCACCAGGCAACTTGACAAACCCCAGGAAATTTGTCCGGCAAAGCACACCAAGGACGGAGTTCGGCCTGCGGACTCCAAGAGGGTGTAGCCATCCCCTGCAGTATGATAAGGTCAGCACATTAGATATTTGAACAAACTTGAAGGCAAAAGCTAAAAAAAGGGTCAATGTACTTACCTATCTCCTTCAGGTTTAATCACCGGCCAGTGCTCGCGGGTAGCCGGGGCGACCGGGAGACGTGTACTACCACACTTGTACACGGTGGCCCCGTCCACATGCACATCGCCCTCACTATCCGTAAGCTCATCCCCGCCATCCCCGCCCCCTGAGCCACCCGGAGCCTCGGTCCAATCCGGCAACTCGGTACGATCCGGCCAAGGCTCCCATCCGGGCCTCTCCAAGTCGGGTGAAGCTTCCGGAACCGTAGTCTCCTCCGGCTGCTCCTGGGCCGAATGCACCTAGACCCGATGCTGCTCCTAGACCGGAGTCTCATGGGACGAATGCCCGAGAACACCAGGCTCCTGGACCGGAGTCCCCGTAGCCTCCTCCCCAAACGGGTCGACCATACTAGTCCTATTCTCGGGTGAATCAGCTGGTGGTGGTGGCGAGGACGGCTCAACAGTCCTCCTGGATCTTCAGCAGCCACCACCTCTCCCTGTACCCTTCCCCTTCCTCCCTACCCGACCAACACCTCTCTTAGTGGGCAATGCCGCCGACGAAGAAGAACCCCCGACTGGTGTCGAAAGACTGTCTGCCAAGGCTCTACGGAGAGATAGGGGTGGAAGGGAAGTACCACCCATCGTGCGGGGCGCCTGGGAAGAACCCGTCGAGCGCTCTGGACCCGCGCCCACCATCTTTCAACACCTGCCATGATAAAGATTAAAAGAAATTAGTACAACATAAAAAAATTGAATGACTGACATGAATAATAATATGTACATGAATAATAAAGATTAAAATATATATAATTGAAGTTGTGAATCTTACAAACTAATAATCATCCTCAATAAATGCATCATCATCATCACTATCACGCATGTCTTCATGAATGCCGTGCTCATCGGGTTCAACAGTGTGAAGTTGTGAAAGGCCTTCCTTTAATCGTTGAAGCATTGACAGGTCATTCGCATCAGTAACCTCTACGAGTTCGAGGTCTTCTGGTTCCGGCTCAGGGCTGGAGTCGGATTCATTGTCCCTATCTACTTCCATGTTCTTGGATGAAGCACGGCGGTTCTTGAAACGTTTCTTGGAAAGACGTGCTTCTTGGAATAATTCTCCATCATATGTGTCTGGGTTAATGTGAGGTTCATAATCCTGTTCATTTGGGAGAGGTGGTCTGACATGTGGCGGCACTTCATAAACTACATACCAACCTTCCAGATTCTTATCCGTTTGGCATGCCCACGGTAGATAGAAAACTTGGGTCGCCTGTTGAGCCGTAATATAGACATCGGGAATATCTAAATGGGTGTTTGGATTGATTTCGACTAGTCCTATATGTTCATGAGTCCTTCTAGTCTTTTTCGGCTGGAACCAATAAAATTTGAAGACTACGACGTTCGGTGGGTTTTCACCATATAATTGAAGTTCATAAATTGCTTCAACTCTTCCATAATAATCGATAACACCTTCGCCGATAGCAGAGACACCACAATTTGTAGATTTCTGGTCGGGCATAGATAGCTCTTTGGCAAAGGTACGAAAGAGATACCCGTTGATGTTGTATTTCTCAAATGAACAGACCTTATAGTCAAAACCATTAGCGACTTGTCTCAATTCGGCGTCCATAGACTCTGAATGAGCCTACAAGTTTAATACGAAACGGTTGTTGCCTTAGCCGCAAGTTAGACCAAGAATGAAATGGTCCATTATTGATAATTACTTTTTGTTTGAACCAAGAGATGAAACTGGGATAGCCGCCTCCTGTCTTTGACAGAAGCTCATACTCTTCGACGGAATCATTTTCGATCACCGCTCCATCCGAGAATTTGATGACGTAACGTCTGTTTGAAATATCCGGGAAAAAGAGCAGTTCAAATGAATTAGAAGTTACGGGAAAATGTGCCGAGAACACACTCGATGTACGGCCGCACTTCTGTTAGGTTGTTGAAGATATACAACGAAATGTTCCGCCATTCTTCGATATCCAACGTTATTGGTTTCGAAGCACCGGCTGGTGCGAGCTTCCCTTTGAATAGGCTGAGGTTGGACCCACCTTTTTTAGGGTCTCCATCATTGTGCTGAGGCTTCGGATTATGCAAAGATGATTTTTGGCTTCGTAGTGTGCTGTCACAAAGTTTGCCACCTCCTCAGTAATGAATGCCTCAGCCATCGATGCTTCAATTCTACGCTTATTTTTACATTTAGCTCTAAGGGTCTTCTGCTTGCTCTCAGCTGCATAGCACCAACAATCTTGCACGGGCCCACCCAATCTTGCCTCGGTCAGTAGATGTAAAATCAAATGTTGCATTGGATTAAAGAAGCCCGGTGGAAAGATCTTCTCTAACTTGCACAACAACTCCGGTGGAAACTCCTCCATGTCTTCTACCACGCCAGGCGACAATTCTTTCGCACAAAGAACACGGAAGAAATAGCTCAGCTCCACCAGTACTAGCCATTCATCCTCAGGAATAAAGCCACATAACATCACCGACATTACCCGCTCTAGCCATATGTGCCAATCATGACTCTTGAGACCAAAGATTTTAAATTTTTCAAGACTCGCTCCCCTCTTTAGATTCGCTGCATACCCATCGGGGAACATCAAGTGCATGACCCACAAGATAATTTCCCTCATAGCTGGCCTTCCAAGATTGAACTAGGCCTTTGGCTTCGACCACTTCTGCTTTTCTTTGCCTTCTCGCATGTTTTGTAACGGTCTATGACATAGTGTCTCTTGATCAACTCTAGCCTTAATATTATCCTTTGTCTTCCCATCTATGTCGAACAATGTACCAAAAATAGCCTCTCCGATATTCTTTTCAGTGTGCATCATGTCGATAATGTGTGGACGAAGGAGGTCTTTGATGTAAGGCAGATCCCAGAAGCATGGCTTGTGAGTCCAGGCATGTTTTGAATTATACCCGTTGAAATACCCTGGACGCCCTGGATCAGGCTTGAGGGCGTTTAACTGATCCAAGATCTGTTGGCCTGTTAATGCAGGTGGTGCCAAGTTTTTGACAACTTTACCTTTGGTAAAGTTCTTCCTGTCTTTTCTGAACTGATGGTCAGGATCCAGGAACTGTCTATGCAAGTCAAAGCAAGAATACTTCCGACCCTCCTGCAACCAATGAAACTGAAGAGCTGCCTTGCATTGGGGGCACGGGAATCTTCCACGCACACACCATCCAGAGAATAGCGCATACGCTGGCAAGTCATGCATAGAGTACATGTACCACACATGCATTTTGAAGTTTTCTTCTCTAGCGACATCGTATGTCTTGACCCCATTTTCCCAAGCTTCTTCCAGTTCATCCTTAAGCGGTTGCAGGTACACATTCATATTCTTCCCCGGATAATTGGGCCCTGGAATTATCAACGTCAGAAATATGTTCTTTTTTTGCATAATCTGCCCGGGGGGGAGATTGAGTGGAATGACAAATACAGGCCAACAACTGTATTGGGTTGCCGTCATGCCGAAGGGATTGAAACCATCTGTGGCGGTGCAGACTAGAGGATTCCTTGGATCTGCCACTTTATCCTGATGCAATCCATCGAAATGTTTCCACGCTTCCCCAGCCGATGTGTGTACCATCATCTTATTCCCATCTGCATCTTGTTCGGTTCTTTTGCCCAATTTGTGCCATGTCATCTGTCTGGCTGTCTCTTCGACCATGAAAAGACGTTGAAGTCTTGGTACGATTGGCATATACCGAAGAACACAAAACTGTGATTTTGGTCTGCCTCTTCTCACCCATACCGTTGTCTACCAGAAGATGCCTGCAAGACTCGCAATTGGGACAATAGTCCAAGTGTGCATACTCCTTCCTAAATAAGACACATCGTTTCTCACATGCATCTATCTTATCATAGGGCATCTCAAGTACACGAAGTATTTTGTCCGACTGGTACAGGTTTGCAGGCATGACATGGCCTTTGGGTAGGAAACGTCCAAATAGTGTCATCATCGCGTCGTAGCATTCTCTTCCCAAGTTGAACTGAGCCTTCAGAGCCATTACTTGTGCAATTGCATCCCGCTGACAGAGCTCGGTGTGCTCATGGCACTACTGGAATTCCTATATTTGCCGTCTGCCAAATCTTTGCCATCAGCCAGCGGACGGCGAAGAACCTCTTTACCCTGTGTTGGCAAAAAACGGACGGTAAAGAGGAGGCTGATGGCAAAATAAATATTTGCCATCAGCCACCTCTTTGCCTTCTGTCAACAGACGACAAAGGTAGGGATGGCAGACGGCAAAGCTATCCCACCCCACCGCCCCTCTCTCCCCATCCCACCCCGGCCCCACCCACCCCTTTGCCGTCTGCCTGAGTAGCTTTGCCGTCCGTGGCAGACGGCAAAGCGGATCAGTGGCAGACGGCAAAGGGGATGGACCCCCCAAAAGTTAACGGTCGCCGCGCGCCCCACCTCTCTCCTCTCTCCCACGCACTCTCCCTCTCTCCCACCCCACCGCCGCCCTGCGCCCCCCCCCTGCGGCCCTCCTCCTCCTCCCTGCGCCCCCAGCGCCGCCGCCGCCCCACCGCCCCACCGCCACCGCCGCCGACGCCACCCCCACCCCACCTCCCCACCCCACCGCCGCCCTGCGCCCCCCCCCCCCTGCGGCCCTCCTCCTCATCCCTGCGCCCTCGCCGCCACCGCTGCCGCCACCCCCACCCCACCTCCCCACCCCACCCCACCACCTCCTTGCACCCTCCTCCACCGCCGGCCTCCTCCCCTTGCGGCCCTCCTCCCCCTGGTAAGTTTCTTCTTTTTTTTAATAGTTTTTGTTTAATTAGTTCTTAATTTTAGTTTAGTTTTAGTTTCAGTTTTAGTTTAGGTTTAGTTAGGTTAGTTTCAGTTTTAGTTTAGTTAGTTTTAGTTTTAGTTAGGTTAGTTTCAGATTTAGTTAGGTTAGTTTCAGTTTTAGTTAGGTTAGTTTCAGTTTTAGTTTAGTTTTAGTTTTAGTTTTAGTTTTAGTTTAGGTTTAGTTAGTTTAGGTTTAGAAGAAGAAGAAGAAGGAGAAAGGAGATGAAGAAGAAGGAGAAAGGAGAAGAAAATAAGAAAAACTAGAAGAAGAAGAATAAGTTGAAGAAGAAAAAAGGAGAAGAAGAAGAAGAAGAGCTAGTGGAGGAGGAGGAGAAGAAGAAGAATAAAAAGAAGAAGAAGAAGAAGGAAAATAAGAAGGAATAAAAGGAAAAGGAAAAAGGAAAATAAGAAAAGAATAAGAAGAGTGGAGCCCGTATCCAGCAGGGCGACCAGCTGCTCGCCATGGATCGTCACGGGCAGCAACATGGTCCGCTCATGGCGGATGCCGGCGAGGGCGTGGAGAGAGACGACGCAGGCCGTCGCTGTAGAATCTGCAGCCGGGTCTGGTGCGTCGTTCGTCTCGTCCGCCTCGGTGTAGTCGACCGTCTCCAAGTAGAAGAGGCGGGGGCAGACATGTGTCGGCGTGTAGGGCTCATCGTAGTTAAAGCAAAGACCCTGACGTCGACGCTCCTGCTGCTCGGCCGGGGACAACCTGCGGAAGGTCCGTGTGGCGGCCAGAGGTGCGGCCGTTGCGGCTGGCGGAGGCCGGCCCGATGCTGGAAGGGTCGGCACGGGTCGACTGAGCTGGCGGCCGCCCCGTCCGGGCGGTTGCTGCAGTGCCTGTGCCTGGGTATAGATCGGACCCGAAGATGATCCGGCTGCCCACGCGGGAATTGGCGATGGCGATGACAGGAACTACACCTGGTGCAGGGGCCGACCGGTGGTTCGGGGCGCTGGAGGTGCTGCTGTCGATGGCGGCGGCGGCTGCTGGTGCGGCGCCGGAGCCTGCACCGTGGTGGCCGGTAGCGACTGTTGGGGCAGCCCCCCTAGCGGCGCGGTGGTGGCCGGCCACACCGGCCAGGGAGTGCCCGCGGCGTGGTAGTGTTGCAGCTGCAGTTGCGGCGGCGGCGGCGGCGCCCCTCCGTGGAGTGGCTGGAAGGCCGGGGTGGCCCACGGCAGTGACGGCGGCCTGTAGGTAGTGGGGGCGACGCTCGGCGGCGGGGGTTGGTTCCCAGCGGGGCGGTGGTGGTGGTTTGCGGCAGTGGGGCGGTGGTGGTGTTGAGGGGCGGCGGTGGTGGAGGGAGCAACATGATCAGCCTGGAATCTCTGGATACCAAATTGGTAGGACTAGGGTTCCTACCGGGCCTCCGGCGTAGGTTGTAAGGGCAGGGAGGAGGGGAGCGAGGGCTGGAGCGGACGCGCCGGCGAGATGGCGCCGTCGCGGCTAGGGTTAGGTGCGGCGGAGGCTAGGGTTCCGGCTCCTTGGAGAGCCGAGCAACAGAAGATAATATCTTTATTGCTTGATCTCAATTGATGTCTTACAACTAGTATTTATAACTCGAGCCTAAGATAACTTTCCTAAAGTAATTTACCTAAGATAACTTGCAGGCCAAGCCGCTAATATTAACGCCCAATGGGCCTACGCCGGCCATAGGCCAAGCCGGTCATAACAGAGGAGGAGGAGGAGGAGGAGGAGGAGAAGGCCAGGGACCTTCTATCCTTCTCCTCCTCCTCCTTCTCCTCCTCCTCCTCCTTCTTGATTTCTTCTTCTTCTCCTCCTCCTCCTCTTTCTTCTCCTCTTTCCTATTATCCTTGCTTTAATTAACCCAACAATGACATACTTTGCCCATTTAGCTCCAAAGTACCATAATAAGCTCAAAATGGCATAAGAACCTTGGTTAGCTCATGAATATTATATACTTAGCTTGTTTTCCTCTAAAATGACATAATTGGAATATTTGTGTTGATCGGGTGGATTTACATGTGATAGTTGTCTCGTCGCTGTGAGGTCTGCTGTGCGAAGACCTGCCCGTGCGTTGTACGAGCTCCTCCCCTGCATTCGTGGGTCAGTACAAATTTCATCTCCTCCCCGCCCCTTCATTTACTGTGGCTCGGTTTCCGGATGCAACTTTCTCGATTTAGGTAATTCAATTAATTTATCAGTATGCGTGACCAGTATGCGTCTCCCGTTCGAAAGGGCGACATCAATAAATATGCATGTCTTTGCATATTTATAACCACCATCCTTTCGAATTGTCCAACATTATTCATGGACAGCCCGAGTATATTTAGATTGGGTTCGTTTTCCCGTATGTTGTGCTCTGGATCCGATGCGGAATTTCGTCAGTGCCTCCCTGTTCTTCTCCGGATGCACATCCTCTATGTTTATTGCGGAGACGTGTATCAGGAGAACAGCGGGGAGGTGCTGCCGAAATTTTGCGTTGGACCCGGAGCAGAGCATGGGAAAACGAACCCAATCAACACATACTCGGGTGGGATTAGGACCTATCTTTACCTATTAGCGTGTAGGTTGCCTGGACGTAATAAAAATGGCAAAAGATGAATATAAATGCTAAATTATATATAAATATATTTCTTCTGTCTTTAGTAGCTACGCAAGATGAGTGATCGTGTGTGGATGTATACCGGTCACCCTAGTCACAAAGAGATGACGAAAGAATGGTTTTTAAAAACAAAGGAATTTGTGAAAGCCGCATTCGCAAATGGCCAGGAAAGAAACTATTGCCCCTGTCCTGGATGCGACAACTATAAAAAGAGGACAAAGGCTGTAATGATTAAACACCTGCAGAGGAGGGGTTTTAAGCCTAATTATACGGTGTGGACATTTCATGGTTTTTAATCCCTTCGGCATGACGGCAACCCAATACAGTTGTTGGCCTGTATTTGTCATTCCACTGAATCTCCCCCCCGGGCAAATTATGCAAAGAAAGAACATATTTCTGACGTTGATAATTCCAGGGCCCAATTATCCAGGGAAGAATATGAATGTGTACCTGCAACCGCTTAAGGATGAATTGGAAGAAGCTTGGGAAAATGGGGTCAAGACATACGATGCCGCTAGAAAAGAAAACTTCAAAATGCATGTGTGGTACATGTACTCTATGCATGACTTGCCAGTGTATGCGCTATTCTCTGGATGGTGTGTGCATGGAAGGTTCCCGTGCCCCCAATGCAAGGCAGCTCTTCAGTTTCATTGGTTGAAGGAGGGTCGGAAGTATTCTTGCTTTGACTTGCATAGACAGTTCCTGGATCCTGACCATCAGTTCAGAAAAGACAAGAAGAACTTTACCAAAGGTAAAGTTGTCAAAAACTTGGCACCACATGCGTTCACAGGCCAACAGATCCTGGATCAGTTAAACGCCCTCGAGCCTGATCCAGAGCGTCTAGGGTATTTCAAGGGGTATAATTCAAAACACGCCTGGACTCACAAGCCATGCTTCTGGGATCTGCCATACTTCAAAGACCTCCTTCTTCCACACAATATCGACATGATGCACACTGAAAAGAATATCGGAGAGGCTATTTTTGGTACATTGTTCGACATAGATGGGAAGACAAAGGATAATATTAAGGCTAGAGTCGATCAAGAGACACTATGTCATAGACCGTTACAAAAGATGCGAGAAGGCAAAGGAAAGGAGAAGTGGTCGAAGCCAAAGGCCTAGTTCAATCTTGGAAGGCCAGCTATGAGGGAAATTATCTTGTGGGTCAAAATGCACTTGATGTTCCCCGATGGGTATGCAGCGACTCTAAAGAGGGGAGCGAGTCTTGAAAAATTTAAAATCTTTGGTCTCAAGAGTCATGATTGGCACATATGGCTAGAGCGGGTAATGCCGGTGATGTTACGTGGCTTTATTCCTGAGGATGAATGGCTAGTATTGGCGGAGCTGAGCTATTTCTTCCGTGTTCTTTGTGCGAAAGAATTGTCGCCTGGCGTGGTAGAAGACATGGAGGAGTTTGCACCGGAGTTGTTGTGCAAGTTAGAGAAGATCTTTCCACCGGGCTTCTTTAATCCAATGCAGGAATTGATTTTACATCTACCGACCGAGGCAAGATTGGGTGGGCCCGTGCAAGATCGTTGGTGCTATGCAACTGAGAGCATGCAGAAGACCCTTAGAGCTAAATGTAAAAATAAGCGTAGAATTGAAGCATCGATGGCTGAGGCATTCATTACTGAGGAGGTGGCAAACTTTGTGACAACACACTACGAAGCCAAAAATCATCATTTGCATAATCCGAAGCCTCAGCACAATGATGGAGACCCTAAAGAAGGTGGGTCCAACCTCAGCCTATTCAAAGGGAAGCTCGCACCAGCCGGTGCTTCGAAACCAATAACGTTGGATATCGAAGAATGGCGGAACATTTCGTTGTATATCTTCAACAACCTAACAGAAGTGCGGCCGTACATCGAGTGAGTTCTCGGCACATTTTCCCGTAACTTCTAATTCATTTGAACTGCTCTTTTTCCCGGATATTTCAAACAGACGTTACGTCATCAAATTCTCGGATGGAGCGGTGATCGAAAATGATTCCGTCGAAGAGTATGAGCTTCTGTCAAAGACAGGAGGCGGCTATCCCGGTTTCATCTCTTGGTCAAACAAAAAGTAATTATCAATAATGGACCATTTCATTCTTGGTCTAACTTGCGGCTAAGGCAACAACCGTTTCGTATTAAACTTGTAGGCTCATTCAGAGTCTATGGACGCCGAATTGAGACAAGTCGCTAATGATTTTGACTATAAGGTCCGTTCATTTGAGAAATACAACATCAACGGGTATCTCTTTCGTACCTTTGGCAAAGAGCTATCTAAGCCCGACCAGAAATCTACAAATTGTGGTGTCTCTGCTATCGGCGGAGGTGTTATCGAGTATTATGGAAGAGTTGAAGCAATTTATGAACTTCAATTATATGGTGAAAACCCACCGAACGTCGTAGTCTTCAAATTTTATTGGTTCCAGCCGAAAAAGACTAGAAGGACTCATGAACATATAGGACTAGTCGAAATCAATCCAAACACCCATTTAGATATTCCCGATGTCTATATTATGGCTCAACAGGCGACCCAAGTTTTCTACCTACCGTGGGCATGCCAAACGGATAAGAATCTGGAAGGTTGGTATGTTCTTTATGAAGTGCCGCCACATGTCAGACCACCTCTCCCAAATGAACAGGATTATGAACCTCACATTAACCCAGACACATATGATGGAGAATTCTTCCAAGAAGCACGTCTTTCCAAGAAACGTTTCAAGAACCGTCGTGCTTCATCCAAGAACATGGAAGTAGAGAGGGACAATGAATCCGACTCTAGCCCTGAGCCGGAACCAGAAGACCTGGAACTCGTAGAGGTTACTGATGCGGATGACCTGTCAATGCTTCAACGATTAAAGGAAGGCCTTTCACAACTTCACGCCGTTGAACCCGATGAGCACGTCATTCATGAAGACATGCGTGATAGTGATGATGATGATGCATTTATTGATTATGATTATTAGTTTGTAAGATTCACAACTTAAATTATATATATTTTAATATTTATTATTCATGTACATATTATTATTCATGTCAGTCATTCAATTTTTTTATGTTGTACTAATTTCTTTTAATCTTTATCATGGAAGGTGTTGAAAGATGGTGGGCGCGGGTCCAGAGCGCTCGACGGGTTCTTCCCAGGCGCCCCGCGCGAGGGGTGGGACTTCCCTTCCACCCCTATCTCTCCGTAGAGCCTTGGCAGACAGTCTTTCGACACCAGCCGGGGGTTCTTCTTCGTCGGCGGCATTGCCCGCTGGTGGAGGTGCTGGTCGGGTAGGGAAGAAGGGGAAGGGTACAGGGAGAGGTGGTGGCCGCGGAAGATCCAGGAGGACTGTTGAGCCGTCCTCGCCACCACCACCAGCTCATTCACCCGAGCATAGGACTATTATGGTCGACCCGTTTGCGGAGGAGGCTACGGGGACTCCGGTCCAGGAGCCTGGTGTTCACGGGCTTTCGTCCCATGAGACTCCGGTCCAGGAGCAGCCTCGGGTCGAGGTGCATTCGGCCCAGGAGCAGCCGGAGGAGACTACGGTTCCGGAGGCTTCACCCGACGTGGAGAGGTCCGGATGGGAGCCTTGGCCGGATCGTACCGAGTTGCCGGATTGGACCGAGGGTCCGGGTGGCTCAGGGGGCGGGGATGGCGGGGATGAGCTTACGGATAGCGAGGCCGATGTGCAGGTGGACGGGGCTCCGGCTACCGTGTACAAGCGTGGTAGTACACGTCTCCCGGTCGCCCCGGCTACCCGCGAGCAGAGGCCGGTGATAAAACCTGAAGGAGATAGGTAAGTACATTTACCCTTTTTTAGCTTTTGCCTTCAAGTTTGTTCAAATATCTAATGCGCTAACCTTATCATACTGCAGGGGATGGGTACACCCTCTTGGAGTCCGCAGGCCGAACTCCGTCCTTCGTTTGCTTTGCCGGACAAATTTCCCGGGGTTTGTCACGTTGCCTGGTGAGGGTCAGGTTCCTACACTAGGATTTACCTGGGAGCACTACCAGGCTGCGCAGGCCCCGCCGGAGGAGATTATAGATGGTGTCTTGTGCCACACGAGGGCCGAGATGGTGATCAGGAGCTTTTGGGTAAATTATGCTTTGACAGAATCTAAAATTAAGCATATACCTAATTATTGTACTAATCGGTGTTTTCACGTTTGATTGCAGACCTTCTATAGGTGTGAGGATGGAAATG
Organism: Hordeum vulgare subsp. vulgare; assembly: GCF_904849725.1. Taxonomy (NCBI): domain Eukaryota; kingdom Viridiplantae; phylum Streptophyta; class Magnoliopsida; order Poales; family Poaceae; genus Hordeum; species Hordeum vulgare. Next base: position 354,727,408 of record NC_058523.1, read on the forward strand.
AGGACGCGGCGGCCAGGGTTCTCGAGGTCGAGTGTAGGCGGTTACTACAGAACTTGCGCCACGAGGCTCGGCCGCAGGCTATTCGATATTACTACGCCACGCGTGGTATTAAGAAGGAGAAGAAGGATAGCCGCGGAAAGTTTCTGAAGAAGGAGCAATACATGAAGGTAATTACCTATTCTTATGTCCTTCTACGTAGTTTTCTTGATTTCATTCATAGGCGTAGCGCTGGAAATTCTTTCTAATAACTTACAGGTGCCCCCGAGATGGTGTGCGGATAAGATGGATTGTTGGGAGGCGTTGGTTGATGAGTGGTGCACAGGCAGCTGGCGAGCCGTCCATGATAATGCGAAGGATCGGCGTAGCCAAATGGTTGGTGTGCCACGCCATCAAGGCAGCGCGAACTTACTTCAGTTTGGACGAAACTGGGTATGTGATTTACTTCATGATTCATGCAATTCATTCTTATGCTAATATTTTGTTCCTCTCTTTTAGGCGCATCACAATAAGACTGAGATGCCACACTTGTACGACGTTTATGGCATGGCCCATACTGCCTCGTACAAGAAGGCGAAGGCATTCTCTGAGTCTGACCTGGATGATCCCAGTAACTTCACCAACATATCATCCCACCAGAAGCTCGTGGCATACAGGGACGCGGGGAAGGCTACGAAAGGGGATGACTTTAACCCTAGCCAGGAACCTTTGGATCCAGAGCTGGTGATGATATCTGGTGGCGTTAGGCCCCATGGCTCGATAGCCAATGGAGATGGGATAATACGTTGTCCACTCACTCTTCCGGAGATCAAGGCGCGCCAGTCGAGCAACTTTCCTGAGATAACGCATCGTCCACGGCCAGTCGAACTTGCCATCGAGGTTAGTTGTACGGACTAAGAACACTTTCATCCATTTCATTATGTGTGTCACCATCGATCATTACTGTGGTAACGAGGAATGGTTTTTCAGGCTGCTCTTCAGAAAGAGAGAGCGGCAAACCAGGCTGCTCTTGAGAAAGAGAGATTGGCCAGCCAGGCTGCTCTTCAGGCTGCTCTTGATGAGAGGGACCAGAGCACGACACGATTGCTTGAGGAGGAGAGGGCCCGGAATGAGGCGGGTCAACGGGCCCTGTACGAGCTTTTTGTGGTATGTTTTTTTTCACATTAGCCAAATCATGTGTGTACTGTCTGTTTCAATACTAACTAATACGACCCACTCTTCAGGGTCTGTGCGAGAAGAGCGGTCAAGTCCCTCCGCCGATGCCCGTCTTCTCTTTGATTGACACGGTGAGTTTCATTATAAACTAGTATTAATAATTGAGTGTCATCATGCTAACTGAGACATTGCAAAATATCTTTTCTGCAGAATAACTCCCGAGCGGCATCGCACAACCCTTCTCTAGGGCAACCGTCTCCAAACGAAGCCTGCGCGAGCAACCGTGGTGTTTCTCCTCCTTGATGACCACTACGGTAAGTTTCTCCTCCAAACTTAGCTTGTTTTCCTCTAAAATGAGATAATTAGCCAATTTAGCTCCAAGAAGACATAATTAGGTAATTTAGCTCAAAAAAGACATAATTAGGTAATTTAGCTCAAAAAAGACATAAAGAGGAGGAGGAGGAGGAGGCCAAGGCCAATTTGGCGTCCCAGCCGCCAGAATGTCATCGTGAGGGCGTCGAACTCCCGGATATGCCTGGCGCGTGGCATGCCAGGGCTTGGAATCGGTCGGCGTAGTCCTGGACCGTTGAGGTAAATGGTAAGCGGCCGAGGGCTGCCAGTCGGCTGCCATAGATGGGGGGGCCAAATCGGAGAAGGCAGAGCTCGCGAAAGCGGTCCAACGGTGGCATGCCGCCCTCGTCCTGCTCGAGGGCGTAGTACCAAGTCTGGGCAGTACCACGGAGATGATAGGACGCGACCCAGGTGCGATCCGACACGAGCGTCCGCTGCCCCCAAAAGAACTGCTCGCACTAGTTGAGCCAGTTGAGGGGGTCTCCCGCGCCGTCATAAGTGGTGAAGTTCAGCTTAGCGGACCAAGGAGATGTCGGCCCGCCGTGTCTGGGAGCCGCGGATGTCGGTGGCCTCGCGTATGCCGGGTCGGGAAACTCCGGGCCGTAGGGCGCCGAGCTGGAGGACCGCTCGAACGGCACAGAGGGCGCCGGGTGTTCCGGTGCCGGGGTATAGATCGGACCCGAAGATGATCCGGCTGCCCACGCGGGAATTGGCGATGGCGATGACGGGAACTGCACCTGGTGCAGGGGCCGACCGGTGGTTCGGGGCGCTGGAGGTGCTGCTGTCGATGGCGGCGGCGGCTGCTGGTGCGGCGCCGGAGCCTGCGCCGTGGTGGCCCGTAGCGACTGTTGGGGCAGCCCCCCCAGCGGCGCGGTGGTGGCCGGCCACACCTGCCAGGGAGTGCCCGCGGCGTGGTAGTGCTGCAGCAGCAGCTGCGGCGGCGGCGGCGCCCCTCCGTGGAGTGGCTGGAAGGCCGAGGTGGCCCACGGCAGCGACGGCGGCCCGTAGGTAGTGTGGGCGACGCTCGGCGGCGGGGGTTGGGTCCCAGCGAGGTAGAGGCTGATGCCTCAGACCGCTTGGACAAGCTCCCGCAGGGTGCCCGATATCGCCTTGGGCGAGAGTATGGGGAGCGGCTCCCCCGCGGTGATGATCGGCACTGGCGAGGGAGCGGTCCCGGACGTGAGCGGCAGCGGCGGCGGGGCGGTGGTGGTGGTTTGCGGCAGTGGGGCGGTGGTGGTGTTGAGCGGCGGCGGTGGTGGAGGGAGCGACATGATCAGCCTGGAATCTCTGGATACCAAATTGGTAGGACTAGGGTTCCTACCGGGCCTCCGGCGTAGGTTGTAAGGGCAGGGAGGAGGGGAGCGAGGGCTGGAGTGGACGCGCCGGCGAGTTGGCGCCGTCGCGGCTAGGGTTAGGTGCGGCGGAGGCTAGGGTTCCGGCTCCTTGGAGAGCCGGGCAACAGAAGATAATATCCTTCTCCTCCTCCTCCTTCTATCCTTCTCCTCCTCCTTCTCCTCCTCCTCCTCCTTCTTCTTCATTTCTTCTTCTTATCCTCCTCCTCCTCTTTCTTCTCCTCTTTCATATTATCCTTGCTTTAATTAACCCAACAATGACATAATTAGCCCATTTATCTCCAAAATACCATAATAAGATCAAAATGGCATAAGAACCATGGTTAGCTCATGAATATTATATACTTAGCTTGTTTTCCTCTAAAATGACATAATTAGCCCATTTAGCTCAAAAAATACATGATTAGGTAATTTAGCTCCAACAAGAGGAGAAGAAGAAGAAGAGATGAAGAAGAAGAGAAGGAGGAGGAGGAGGAGGAGGAGGAGGAGGAGGAGAAGGCCAAGGACCTTCTATCCTTCTCCTCCTCCTCCTTGTCCTCCTCCTCCTCCTTCTTCTTGATTTCTTCTTCTTCTCCTCCGCCTCCTCTTTCTTCTCCACTTTCATATTATCCTTGCTTTAATTAACCGAACGATGACATAATTAGCCCATTTAGCTCCAAAATACCATAATAAGCTCAAAATGGCATAATAACCTTGGTTAGCTCATGAATATTATATACTTAGCTTGTTTTTATCTAAAATGACATAATTAGCCCATTTAGCTCAAAAAAGACATAATTAGGTAATTTAGCTCCAACAAGAGGAGAAGAAGAAGAAGAGATGAAGAAGAAGAGAAGAAGGAGGAGGAGGAGGAGGAGGAGGAGGAGGAGAAGGCCAAGGACCTTCTATCCTTCTCCTCCTCCTCCTTCTCCTCCTCCTCCTCCTTCTTCTTGATTTCTTCTTCTTCTCCTCCTCCTCCTCTTTCTTCTCCTCTTTCATATTATCCTTGCTTTAATTAACCCAACAATGACATAATTAGCCCATTTAGCTCCAAAATACCATAATAATCTCAAAATGGCATAAGAACGTTGGTTAGCTCATGAATATTATATACTTAGCTTGTTTTCCTCTAAAATGACATAATTGGAATATTTAGCTCAAAAAGAAGGAGAAGGAAGAAGAAGAAGAAGAGAAGAAGAATAGAAGGAGAAGGAGAAGAATAAGGAGGAGGAGGAGAATAAGAAGAAGGAGGAGGAGAAGAAGAGAACAAGGAGGAGAAGAAGAAGGAGAAGGAGGAGAAGAAGAAGGAGAAGGAGAAGGAGCCCTCCTTCTTCTCCTTCTTCTTCTCTCCTTCTTCTCCTCCTTCTTCTCCTTCTTCTTCTGTTCTTTTTTCTTCTTCTGCTTCTCCTTCTCCTTCCCCTTCCCCTCCTCCTCCTCCTCCTTGTTTTTCTTCTCCTTGTTCTCTTATTGCTTCTTATCTTTCTTCTTCAATTTAGCTTATTTGTCATATATATCTTGTTGTTCTTCTTCTACTTACTTTCTTATTCCCATTTTGCAGATTGGATGTACTACATGCATGGAAGCTGGCGTTGGAGTGCTTTAGTTTCCGTTTTTATTTGAGTTGATGAACAATGTGTTGGTTCTTTGTATGTGTTGATGAACAATGTGTTGATGAACAATATATGTGCAACTATATGTATGTATATATGGATGAAACTTCGTATGTGTTGGTTCTTTTGATATATGGGATGTACGTTGATGAACAAATGGCATTGATGAGCTTTATATGTATATCATATATGTGTTGTGATCTATTTATGATATATGTGCTATGAATTATATGTATATGTGTTGTGAAATAGAAAAAATAAATAAAAATGTGACAACATAGGCTCTTTGCCGTCTGCCAGCTGATGGCAAAGGCCTTTGCCATCAGCCAGCAGACGGCAAAGGTGCCACGTGGCGCCGAGATGTGCAACCTGGGCAGTAGCAGCTGGCCATATAGTCTCTTTGCCGTATGCCTGCTGGGTGGTCAGACGGCAAAGAAGGGGCACAGAGGAGGGGGCAGAATACAAAAGTGGAGAGAGGGGGGAGGGGAGGACATGGCAGACGGCAAAGGTTGCCGAGGAAGCAGACGGCAAAGATTGCCGAGGGGGCAGACGGCAAAAGATTGCCGAGGAAGCGGACGGCAAAGGTTGCTGAGGAGGCAGACGGCAAAGGTTGCCGAGGAGGCAGACGGCAAAGGCTCCGTTAACCCCTAACGGAGGCAACACCTCTCGGCTGCCGTCCCAAACTCTTTGCCGACTACTCCTCAGGAAAGCTGACGGCAAAGAGCTTTGCCGTCCGCTTTATGGGGGCAGACGACAAAGAAGGCCCTATGTCGTCGTAGGCTGACGCAGAAAATTTGCCGGCCGTGACAATCTTTGCCGTCTGTGGTACTGTCTTTGCCGTCCGGGTATTTGTCTTTGCCGTCTGTGATGGCAGACGGCAAAGAAGGTGATTCCTCTAGTGTGGAGAGGACGTTTTGAAGACTCCAACATTTCATAGAAGGCCTTTGCAGATTCCTCCATCTCATCTTCCTAATCCCGAGCATCATCAAAGTCTTGCACCATGTCTTCGAACCCAGTACCATGCTCGTCCGTGCGACGACGGACCACCTCAGCTCTTGTGCGTTGTATAGACTCACCATGAAATGTCCACACCGTATAATTAGGCTTAAAACCCCTCCTCTGCAGGTGTTTAACCATTACAGCCTCTGTCGTCTTTTTATAGTTGTCGCATCCAGGACGGGGGCAATAGTTTCTTTCCTGGCCATTTGCGAATGCGGCTTTCACAAATTCCTTTGTTTTTAAAAACCATTCTTTCGTCATCTCTTTCTGACTAGGGTGACCGGTATACATCCACGCACGATCACTCATCTTGCGTAGCTACTAAAGACAGAAGAAATATATTTATATATAATTTAGCATTTCTATTCATTAGTTAATCAGGTTCGCCATTTTTATTACGTCCAGGCAACCTACACACTAATAGGTAAAGATAGGTCCTAATCCCACCCGAGTATGTGTAGATTGGGTTCGTTTTCCCCTGCTCTGCTCCGGATCCAACGCAAAATTTCGGCAGCACCTCCCCGCTGTTCTCCTGATACACGTCTCCGCAATAAACAGAGAGGATGTGCATCCGGATAACAACAGGGAGGCACTGACGAAATTCTGCATCGGATCCAGAGCACAGCATACGGGAAAACGAACCCAATCTACACATACTCGGGCTGTCCATGGATAATGTTGGACAATTTGAAAGGATGGCGATTATAAATATGCAAAGACATGCATATTTATAGATGTCGCCCTTTCGAACTAGAGACGCATACTGGTCACGCATACTGATAAATTAATTGAATTACCTAAATCTAGAAAGTTTCATCCAGAAACCGAGCCATAGTAAATGAAGGGGCGGGGAGGAGATGAAATTTGTACTGACCCACGAATGCAGGGGCGGAGCGCGTGCAACACACGGGCAGGTCTTCGCACAGTAGACCTCACAGCGACGAGACAACTATCACATGTAAATCCACCCGATCAACACAAATATTCCAATTATGTCATTTTAGAGGAAAACAAGCTAAGTATATAATATTCATGAGCTAACCAAGGTTCTTGTGCCATTTTGAGCTTATTATGGTATTTTGGAGCTAAATGGGCTAATTATGTTATTGTTGGGTTAATTAAAGCACGGATAATATGAAAGAGGAGGAGGAGGAGAAGAAGAAGAAATCAAGAAGGAGGAGGAGGAGGAGAAGGAGGAGGAGGAGAAGGATAGAAGGTCCTTGGCCTTCTCCTCCTCCTCCTCCTCCTCCTTCTCCTTATTCTCTTCTTCTTCTTCTTCTTCTTCTTTCTTTTCATTTTGCCTATTTCTTCTCCTCTTCTCCTCTTGTTGGAGCTAAATTACCTAATTATGTCTTTTTTGAGCTAAATGGGCTAATTATCCCATTTTAGGGGAAAACATGCTAAGTCTATAATATTAATGAGCTAGCCAAGGTTCTTATGCCATTTTGAGCTTATTATGGTATTTTGGAGCTAAATGGACTAATTATGTCATTGTTGGGGAAATTACCCTGCTGCATGGACATGCACCTACCACGCAAAGTTCGCAGGTCCAGAAGTTGCCCTTTTGGTCCAGACGACTTTCCAGGTTACCTATACTACTTTTCTGTTTATATAAAACTTTTCCATATTTTCTACATTTGAGGATGGCAATATTATTTAAGTTGTCCAGTTTTGCTCCGGTACCAATAAATATAGACGATACATTATTTTGACAGACTTGATTTCAACAAAAGAACATGTGATCTTCTTTGAAGTAGTCTTGAACCTAAGCAATAATGATGAGCGAATAAACTAACAGAATCTACCACTAAATCTACTAACTAACTAACAGAATCTACCACTAAAACTACTAATTAATTCCAAAAAACTAAATACCAAACATGTTATCTTATTTTTGTCTTCTCCTCCTCCTATTCTTCTTCTTCTTCTTCTCCTCCTCCTCCTCCTCTTCTCCTCTTCTCCTCCTCCTCCTCTTCTTCTTCTTCCTATTCTTTCTAGTAAGCTAACTAACTAACTAACCTAACTAACCAAGCTAACTAAACCTATCGCTAAACCTAGATAGCACTAAACAGCAAAAAAATAACAAAAACAGAATCTACCACTATAACAAAAACAGAATCTACCACTAAGTAACTAAAAAAGAATCTAGCTACCACTAAATACCAAACAATAAAAAATCAACTTCTTCTTCTTTTTTCTGTTCTTCTCCTTCTTATTTTTTTCTTATTCTCTTCTTCTCTTCTTCTTCTCTTCTTCTTTACTTCTTCTCCTTCTTATTTTTTCTTCTCTTCTTCTTCTTTTTCTACTTCTTCTCCTTCTTATTTTTTTCTTCTCCTCTTCTTCTTCTTTGTCTTCTCCTCCTCCTCCTCCTACTCCTCTTCTTCTTCTCCTCTTCTTGTCCTCCTCCTCCTCCTCTTCTCCTCCTAACTAAATCTACTAACCTAACTAAAACTACTAACCTAACTAAATCTACTAACCTAACTAAAACTACTAACCTAACTAAATCTACCACTAAAACTACTAACAATAACAACTACTAAAACTACTAAAAAATAATAAAACTAGTAAAAAATAATGAGGGTGGGGGGTGGGGGTGGGGGTGTGGGGGCTCATCGAGAGGGACGGCTGTGGAGGGTCCGGGTTGGCGGGGGTGGCGGGGCGGCGCCGGGTGCGCCAGGTGCGGCGGCGCGACGGTGGTGGGCAGCGGCAACGGCAGCGGGGGCGAGGTGAGGAGAGAGAGGTGCGGCGGCGGGGGCGACAGGGCCGACAGGGGCGGTAGTGGGGCGCGACAGGGGCGGCGGCAGGGGCGGCGACGCGACGGGGGCGGCGGCGCGACGGTGGTCCTAGCGGCCGTTACAGAGAGAGGACCGCGCGGGGTGGGGAGAGAGAGCGAGAGGCGCGTGGGGATGAGCCGTTACGGAGAGAGAGGGGCGGGGTGGGGGGAAGGAGCCGTTAACGGAGTTAGCGCTTTGCCGTCTGCCTGCGGACGGCAAAGAGTCTAGACTCTTTGCCGTGTGCCTCCAGACTCTTTGACGTCCGCTAGCAGACGGCAAAGGTCCGACTCCTGTTTGACCTAGCCACCCCGCGGTCAGGTGTGCCTATCTACATCTTTGCCGTCTGCCTCTGGACTATTTGTCGTCCGCTAGCAGACGGCAAAGAGGTGACAGATGGCAAAAAGATTGTATGCCATCAGCCTGTGCTTTGTCGTCTGTTTTGCTGAAGCTGACGGCAAAGACAATCTTTGCCATCAGCTAGCAGACGGCAAAGACTAGGCTGATGGCAAAATACTGATTTCCAGTAGTGCTACTTTTGCAAACTCTTTTGCCCTTGTTTTGGACTCTAATTTGCATGATTTGAATGGAACTAACCTGGACTGACGCTGTTTTCAGCAGAATTGCCTAGGTGTTATTTTTGTGCACAAATCAAAGTTCTCCAAACGTCCTGAAAATTTACAGGGAGCAGTTTCGGAAAATATAAAAAATATCTGTGCCAAGTTCCACCTGAGGGTGTGGGCCAGTGGGCCACGAGCCCTGGCTCCGCCACCACCCCCCTGGTGGTGGTGGGCAGGCTTGTGGGACCGACACGGCTCTGCTGCCCCCAATCTCACGTCTATAAGATCCCTTTCATCCCTGAAAAAATAAAAAGAGAAGTTTTCTTCGCGTTTCCGATACGGAGGCGCCGCCACATCCTAGTCTTCATCTGGAGGGCAGATCTGGAGTCCGTTTTGGGCTCTGGAGAGGGGAAATCGTTGCCATCGTCATCATCAACCTTCTTCCCTCTCCAATTCCATGAAGCTCTTCATCGTTCGTGAGTAATCTATTCGTAGGCTCGCTGGGCGGTGATGAGTAGGTGAGATCTATCATGTAATCGAGTTAGTTTTGATGGGGATTGATCCCTAGTATCCACTATGTTCTGAGATTGATGTTGCTACTACTTGGCCATGCTTAATCCTTGTCACTAGGGCCCGAGTGCCATGATTTCAGATCTGAAATTATTATGTTGTCACCAATATATGTGTGTTTTAGATCCGATCTTGCAAGTTGTAGTTACCTACCATGTGTTATGACCCGGCAACCCCGGAGTGACAATAACCGGAACCACTCCTGGTGATGACATAGTTTTAGGAGTTCATGGGTTCACCACGTGCTAATGCGTTGTTCCTGTTCTTTATTGAAAGGAGAACCTTAATATCCTGTAGTATCATTTTGGACCCCGTTGCCACGGGAGGGATGGACAATGGATGTCATGCAAGTTCTTTTCCTTAAGCACGTATGACTACACACGGAATGCATGCCTACATCACATTGACGAACGGGAGCTAGCCACATATCTCTCCGTGTTATAACTGTTGCATGATGAATATCATCCAAACGGATCACCGACCCATTGCCTACGAGTTTGTCCCACTGCTGCTATTACTTGTTTTGCTCCGCTGCTGTTACTACTGTTGCTTGCTACTGTTGCTACTTGCTACTGCTGTCACTACCGTTGTTCCTTGCCACTGTTGTTACTCGTTACACTGCTGCTACCTGCTACAATACTTGTTCTCTTGACGTTGACGGGAATAGACTATTTCCGTCTACGGGCAACTTCTGGCGCCATTCATACGGGAGTTAGGAATAGTCTGCCGTCAACAGATTGTTTCTGACACCGTTGTTATCATCCTACTTTGCTGCTGATACTTTGCGTGCAGATACTAATCTTTCAGGTGTGGTTGAATCTGACACATTTAGCTGCTAATACTCGAGAGTATTCTCTCACTTCCTGCCTGGCGAACCAACAAATTTGGGTCGAATACTCTACCCTCGAAAACTGCCGCGAACCCACGCGCTGGTGGGCCAATGAAAGTCAATTGCTAATTGTTGAGCAACTGGGAGCAGTTCTGGCTCTGTTGTCGCGAAGGCATCAAGCCAGGGACACGTCAACAACATTCTTCTAGTGTCATTGCCGGGGACTGCCATTAGCAGGGCCTTTGAGCATCTTGTGATAGTTACGCGGTTTCTTCCCGCTGAAGCCCCTTTTCTTCTAGCGTTGGTTCCCATTGCCGGCATTTGTATTAGCGACGAAGTTTGTGACACGTTCTTGCTGTCTCCTTTTACTTTGCCCGGCGTGGTTGTGCTTGCCCCACCACTGGAACTGGGAGTGCCTTTTGATGACTCGCCTCTCCTCATGGTGCTAACCTTTTCATCATCTTCCCCGGTATCTTTAGTGTCGTCTGACTTGGCGTACCTGGTCAAGGTGTCCATCAACTCGCCCATGTCCTGCACCTTACGCTTGAGTCGCCAAAGGCTCGTAATGACAATTTTTCTCCAGAATTAGCACTGCCTGAGCCACCGAGATGCCATCTGATGAATGAATGACCTCTGGACCCCGTCACGTCCAATGATGGGCCGACTCATCCGATCGTTTGACGCAGTGTTGTAGGTCAACGATGGTCATCGAGCATTTGCAACTTCCTCAGAAATTCTTGATGAAACGTTCATTGAACTTTGCCCATGTGTTGATGGAGTTGGGCGGCAGGTTCTTCAACCATGTGCATGCCGTTCCCTCGAGCATCATGGTAAAATACTTGGCGCAGACCACCTCATTCACATCGAGCATATCCATTGCAAGCTCGTAACTCTCAATCCATGACCCTGGCTCGAGATCTCGTGTGTAATTGGGTACCTTTCTCGGTCCCTTGAAATCCTTTGGCATACGCTCGTTGCGGAGAGCGGGCGTGCGACAGGGCACCCCAATGTGTGTGCCGCCTGTATCGGTCGATGCGGGAGGGGACTGGGCGTAAGCCGGATAGCCTTGACCCGCCACAGTTGCCGTCTAGATCATCCGGGCGGCTCGCGCCGCATCCACAAGGTCTTCAGCTCATGTATTGTGCATCCCGGGTGGGTTGGTCTATGGCAGACGCCGCTGCTTGCTGGTCACCGCGGGCAGGTCATCATGGCGACTCCTTGTGTGACTCGCCTAGGAGTGGAGTGTAGCCGGTCACGGCTATGTGAATATTGTGCATGTTGGACCACCGCTGTCTTCAGCATCTCGATTGCGTTTCTCGCCTCCACTTCAGCCAAGGAGTTTCCGTAAATTGGGAGAGACTCCAAGTGGTGGGTTGCCGCCAACACGTTATCCACGGGATTCGAGATGTGACCCCGTGGTGTGTGGAAGCGGGGCGCGCGGGCCTCCGTTGGCTGAGGTGGTGGCGGGTTAGGCGGCGGGCGAGCCGGATCATCCCCTGGAGCGGCCTGCCCAGGCCGATCGGGTCCCATCCCGGGGTATACTGGCTGTCGAAGAGCCGAGTCGGATTTAGATCGGCTCGGAGGCGACCATGATGTCTCCTCTGGTGGATAACATCGGACGCACACTGTTGTCGCTCAAGCCGCCAGCCTTCGGTGTTCAACCGCTCTGTCTCCGCGGTGATTTGGGCCTGCTGTATCGCCATCCTGGCGGCTTCCGCTTCCACGTCCCGCTGAGTCTTGGCCTTCTCTTCCCGCAGCTTCGCCAGTTTAGCGTTGATTGTTTCCTGATTCTCTGCCGTGACAACGATCGCCGTGAGTTTGGCTGTCCCTGCCGCCAAGTCCGCCATGACCTGAGCCGGAGTTTTCGATGACCCACCAGTCTCATTCTTGCCCGCCGGGTTTGGATGAGGCGGTGCCGCCCCCGCCATGTAGATGGCAACTTGTCGATCGGGTCCTGCGAAGTCCTCGTAGTTTGCCGCCCACGGCAACCCTCCGAGCTGTCCCTCGTAGAGAGGGTGAATGGAATCTGTGTCGCCCATAGATGACTCATCGTTCGAGTTGATGGGGGTGTTCTCCTGCACTACCGTCTCATCCTGTAGGTTGCCTCCCTGCGTAAATCCGACGAAAACGTGTCGACCCTGTCCTGATGTGTAGTGGGGTGGGCGTACCGGTCCGTCTCGACGATGTCAGTGAAGGTGTCCGGCTCAGGTACGGGCGCCCCAGACATGCCGATGAAGACGTGGATCTTGTCGAAGGGGACCCTGTAACCAGATTCAATTGAATCGGCTTCAGGCCCCCAGTGTGAGTTGTCGATGTAGTATTTTCCACGGCGTCTCTTCGTCACGATGCCGACCGCATAGCTTCCTGACCCTGGAAGGGCTCCCTTTGAGCACTCAACTCCACCGCGCGCTAGCCAACTGTCGTGGTTTTGTTACGGCAGATGTCCTCGTGAAAGGACTTAGTGAAGGAGCCGTCACACCTTGGTGGCGACTCAAATGGGGTGAGCGGAAGCGAGACTCAGATTTACCCAAGTTCGGCCCCTCGTGTGGAGGTAAAAGCCTACGTCCTCCTTTGTGTATATTGATGAAGGATTCGATTACAAGGAGGGCGTAACTCGCCTGACCTAGCTCTCGATGATTTCTAACCTGATCTATCTGCCCCGGAGACTCGCCTTGATATACAAGTCGAGGCCCTAAGTTTTACAAAAGTCTTGGCCACGATAAATATCGTGATCTTCCATATCTCTAAGTCGCCATGTCTACCAAGCCAGGAAACCTCCTTGGCGGCTTAGCTTCTTCATGAATCTTGAACCGCCATCCGGCTCATGGGCCCCAGCGGCCTTGTGAAGAATATCTCTTGATTCGCCTCAATCCTCGGCCAAGGCTTACACTAACCATGTATGAGTCGTCGCTTTTCTGACTCGGCCCAATTAGGGCAGGTCACACCGCAGGTAATATCCCCAACATTCTGGTTATGTAAATCGCCTCTCCATAAGCCGAGAAATGGAGACCAGCCTAGTGGGCAGGATGAGGAAACGATATGAGGTATATCTACACTTATCTCATACTGCATCCCCCCTTATGTAGCCCCCAAGGGCCAAGACATATTCTTGAAGATGATTCGAGTCTTGATATAAAATTGTTGAAAGTCGACCAGTAGCCCCCAAAGGTCGGGTCATCTTCTTGGAGATGAGCCGGGTCTTGATATAAATTTTTTAAAATTTGACCTGTAACCCCCAAGGGTCAGGTCATCTTCTTGGAGATGAGGTGGGTCTTGATATAAAATTGTTGAAATTCAACTTGTAGCCCCCAAGGCCCAAGTCATCTTCTTGGAGATGACCCGGGTCTTGATATAAAATTGTTGAAATTCGACCTATAGCCCCCAAGGGCCGGATCATCTTCTTGGAGAGGAGCCGGGTCTTTTGATGGACTGAAAACTGATATACATTAGCACCCAAGTGTCAAGTATATTGATGGCAATCTTCTTGAGACTTGTGATAATCCTTCTGACAGCCCCCAAGCATTATTATACACCTAACTGTCGACTCGTAAAAATGAATTTGATACTCATGTGGATATGTTGTAATGTAGGAGACTGTCCTTGGGCAAAAACAGGATGCCCGAGGCACAACTGATGAAAAACTGCACGTTACTTGTGAAGAAATAGAGAGAGTCAAAGCTGAATTCAAGGCTTTGAAAAAACTTCGGAGACTAAAAAAGCCACTTTTATTAACGTGTTGAAGTCACCGAGAAAAAGCTAAAACCAATCACTCAAGAGTTGACCGGCCTAAAACACCATATCTCGCAGATGACTACTGGAGTCTTTGGTAAGTAGCATATGATGAACTTCTTATGATAACTTGTGATGATCAAACCTGTGATAGTATAAAGACCCGCCATGCGATTTATGTGCTTGAAAACTTTTTTGCAGGCCTCCAGACTCGTAATCTTGAGGATGATTGCATTTTAAAATTGAAAGCTTTGTATACTCTTACAGAGAAACTATATGCTAGAAGCTTGATGACAATCAGAGCTGTAATGGGTGAAAAGGACCCTGCAAAGTTCTTCCTTGATGTGCCGAGATAGCTCTCAACAATCTCCAAGAAAATCGAGAAATTGAATAGGTCAGCCACCCGGAAAGGTGCTATAGCTGCATTAAGCCGGGCTTTGGCGTACCCATGTGAACTCAAACCAGAAGAGATCACTGGAAGTTTCCCTGAAACCATAGAGGATGGATATCCTTTTACTCAGGAGGATTATACCAATTGTCTAAGGGTGTCTCGTGTGCCTGCAAGTCATCTAGCAGTAGACGTGAAACTGAAGTATTATCAGCGGGATTATGATGATGACAATGTATGAGTTCGACCTCCCACTTATGATCCGACCAATTTAACTCCTCAAGATTGTAAGCCTCTCTTTGCTCCTGAAGTTGGCCCGACCCAATCTTGCACGAAGAAGCTGAATTCCATGCTTTAACCCATTGCAATTGGGATATGGGTAATCTTCAAATCTAGGACCGAAAACGCCCGCCACAGGTTGACACTGAGGCGACTTAACAACCTGGATTTTCTTGAAGCCGGATTAAATATGTAATTGCGTAAAAACTTTGATGCAACTCCTTTGGGCTCTGTGTAGCCTTGTAATAGACATAGGGTCAAAACTTATGTTCCATGTCAGGCCTTCATGCATGTTGAATCCTGTATCCCTGATTAGAGGTTTTATCGATGATATGCAAGATAAACTAATTGATGCTCCTTTGGGTATGATCCTTTGGCACAATAAAATGACTGTCATAAATGATGTAATCCTTGAAAAAGGTTAATATAAACACTTAACAGTGCTAACAATAATTGAGACAAGCCGGATCAATGAGACACGAAGATGTAAATAATTTAGACTGGCTGATGAGGCACAAGTCGGGCTTCAGTGAAGTAGGTTACATGAATCCATGGTGTCTCCATATTCCATATGTTGTCTCGCACACGATACCCCAATGTTCATACTATTCACAAGTATAAATGGATTGACTTGCCAAAAAGCACACGAGGACTATAGGGGGAGTCGCACAAACATACAGGCAGGTATAACCATCATAAAGCGGTAATTTTTCGCAAGCCAAGAAGGTAAGAAAGCGAAATTCAATGAGTCAGAAGCCTCCAAGGGGCCATGATCAGGGTAAAGCTCAGCCTAGGATTGTAGAAGACAATGCTATTAGTACTAAACAACCTAGATGCTAGTAACCCCCAGATGAGCTGGCTTATTTCTACTAACCACAATAGGTGCCTATGTTTGAACTCTGCGGCATGGCAATCAAGTCCTCTTTGGCTTATTAGCATCTACGTTTGAGCGACCGCAACACGGCAATTCATCCTCTCTGACACTAATAGTGCTCATGTGGGAACGGTCGCCTTCGCGGCGGCTCATCCTCTTGTGCGTCTTAATTTAAACAATAAAGAGTAATGCT
The DNA here is from genome assembly GCF_904849725.1 of Hordeum vulgare subsp. vulgare. Classification (NCBI taxonomy): domain Eukaryota; kingdom Viridiplantae; phylum Streptophyta; class Magnoliopsida; order Poales; family Poaceae; genus Hordeum; species Hordeum vulgare. The sequence goes on from NC_058523.1 coordinate 354,743,044, forward strand.
CAAAATGTAGGCTGAAACGAGAGAGACCCCGAATTTCGAGGATGCCGACTTTATTGTATGAAACAGAAATATGTATGTACAAAGGTTGTAGAAGATACATAATTAAGGAGCCAGTGGTTCTAAGTGTAACTAGGCCGAAGATGAGAATATTCCAAGGTCGGGTCGTCTCTTCTTGAGAAGTGTATGAATCAAACCGTAGGTCCATCATATAGTAAGAACCGTTGTTGAGATTCCTACTGATGACAAAGGGACCCTCCCAAGGTGGTGAAAGCTTGTGCATGCCCGTGTAATCTCGAATCAATCGAAGCACGAAGTCGCCCTCCTGGAAAGTCTGCCTCATAACTGTACGACTATGATAGCAGCGTATGTCTTGCTGATATATAGTTGATCTTCCTGCTGCCAAGTCACGTTCTTCTTCTAAAATGTCCAAAGAATCATTCCCTGCCCGCTCATTATTTTCTTCAACATAAGCAGCGACTTGCCTGGAATCTTGGCGTATGTCACTTGGCAAAACCGCTTCTGCTCCACAAACCAGAAAGAAAGGAGTATAACCCGTAGATCCATTGGGAGTCGTCCTGATACTCCAAAGTACCGCAAGGAGCTCCTCAACCTAACCTCCTGGGGTGCATTGTAATGGAACCATGAGCCCGGGCTTAATTCCTCGCAAAACTTTCTGGTTAATTCGCTCGGCCTCCCCATTAGATTGTGGATGCGCCACTTCGGAAAAATCCAGCCAGATATGCTCCTTCTGGCAAAACCGTTCCATAGCTCCCTTGGATAAGTTGGTGCCATTATCTGTGGTAATGCTATGAGGGTAACCAAAACGAAAGATCAGCTTCTTCAGAAATTTGACTGTTGTCTCCGCCTCGTAATTGCTCACAGGTTCCGCCTCAACCCACTTGGTGAACTTATCAACCGCCACCAGAAGATGAGAATTTTTATCATAAGACATCCTGAACATGCCGACCATATTGAGCCCCCAGACCACAAATTGACAAGTGATCAGGATCATGTGTAATTCCTGAGCCGTCACATGTGCTTGTCGAGCAAACTTTATGCACCCGACGCATCTGCGTACAATATCTTCCGTGTCCACATGAGCCGTCAGCCAATAAAACCCATGACGAAAGGCTTTAGATACCAATGATCATGAGCTGGCATGATGCCCAGAGTCACTAGTGTGTATCTCACTGAGAATCTCCTCGCCTTCATCAGGAGACATGAACCGCTAAACAATCCCAGAAGTGCTTCGCTTATGTAACTCGCCCTTATGGATAATCATGGAATGGCACCATCGTATGATCTGACAAGCGATAAGTTCATCCGCCGGTAACTCTCCTTCAGCTAGGTAGGCCATATATGGAACCGTCCAGTCCGGAATAGCCTGGAGAGCCGCCAACAGCTGTGAATCTGGATCAAGGACATCTATATCCTCCTTAGATGGTAAATTTATGGAGGGATTGTGGAGAACATCCAAGAACACATTAGACGGGACCGGCTTGTATTGAGATCCGAGTGGTGACAATGCATCCGCTGCTTCATTAAGCCGGCGATCAAGCAGTCCGTTGGTAAGCTGCCATCAGGGTGGTCTTTTGAGTCCCAAGTCCAAGAGACCTGCTGTGTCACCAAATCTGAGTCGCCCAAGCCTCTAACCCATCTCAGGTTCATCTCCTTAGCCATCCTAGGCCCGTGTAAAAGAGCTTCATACTCAGCGCATTGTTAGTACAGTGGAACATGAGCCGCGGGACATAACAAAATTTGTCCCCTCATGGAGAAGATAGCACCACAACAGCCCCCGAGCCTTCCAGCCGCCGAGAATCATTAAAATGTATAGTCAATTATGTGCTATTGGCCCTATCTTCAGGAATCTGTACCTCATTCCAGTTGTTTATGAAGTCCACCAACGCTTGAGATTTGATGGCAGTGCGGGGCATGTATTTCACATGATGAGGACCAAGCTCGATCGCCCACTTTGAAATTCGACCAGTGGCTTCCCTGTTCTGTATGATGTCACCATGTGGTGCGGAACTAACTACGGTAATTGGGGTTCCTAGAAATAGTGCTTCAACTTGCGACTCGCCATGAAGATCCCAAAGACCAGCTTCTGCCAATGTGGGTATCACTGTTTGGGCAGAGTTAAAACCTCGCTAACAAAATACACCGACAGTTGAAACGGGTAATCCTTTCCTGCCCCCTTGTACTCAATAACAACTGCAACACATACCGGTTTATTCTTAGCGGCAATATAGAGGAGTATAGGATCTTTGCCAGTCTGGGTGGCCTGGACGAGCGGCTCAGCCAACAGCCTCTTGAGAGCCTCGAAAGCTTCATTAGCCATGTCTGTCCAAACAAAATTGTATGTCTTCATCAGCAACTGATAGAGGGGAATAGCCTTCTCACCAAGGCGGCTTATGAACCGGCTGAGCTCCGCCATGCGACCCTCTATCCACTGAACTTGGTTGAGGTTGGCTGGCTTGCCCAAGGAAGTTATTGCCTTTATCTTGTCCGGGTTAGCCTCAATTCCATGCTCGGACACCATGAATCCTAGGAGCTTGCCTGCAGGAATGCCAAAGACACACTTGGTCGGGTAAAGCTTCATCTGATAGACTCGGAGGTTATCAAATGTCTCCTTGAGATCTTCCAAAAGAGTTTCCTTTTTCTGGGACTTCACCATGATGTCATCAACGTAGGCACTTGACGAATTTTTGCTCCATCATTTCGAGCCTTGTCTCCACGCTTCCGGTCTTGTTTGCCCCCTTAACATCACGGATGTGCAGCACCCCCCTCATGCATCTCAATGGTTTGAGGGTGTTGCAACAGCTCCGGAAGGTTGGGGTTGATGACCCTCTAAAATAACTTGTCTTTCAGGGAACTTGAAGACGTCATGTTGATCTAAATCTGTTATAGAAACAGCTCAAAATGAAAACAGGAGATATTGTTGAGATACAGAGGTCAAAAGCTTCGGGAGATTATATAATGATTTTTTGCCGACCCGAAGGACTCTTCCACAAGAAAACAGAGTTCAGAGGGTGCACGGGCTGGCCACAAACCTGCAGGGCGCGGCCAGGGGGGTAGGTCGCGCCCCCCAGGTTTGTCGCCACTCGTACACGCTTCGGACAGCTTTAAATTTTCTAATTTTTTAAATATTCCAAAAAATGGTAAAAATTTCCATTGAAAATGTTTTGGAGTCAGTTTTCTTACCGTAGCACATACCTATTCCTTTTCGGTGTCCGAGGCGTTCTGATAGGTCTCCCTAATGTACTCTCCTAGAGTTGTGGTATTGATAATATTAGTTTCAACATTTATGGTTGTATGTGAGATATAATGTTTGATTCTTTGGCGATTTACCACCTTTAGATTTGTGCCTTCGGCGTTGTTGATCTTGATGGAACTAGAACGATACACTTCCTAGATGATGTAGGTTCCTTCCCATTTAGAGAGAAGTTTTCCTGCGAAAAATATTAAATGATAGTTGTATAGAAGGACATGATCACCTACATTAAATTCATGCTGTTGTACCCTTCTATCATGCCATCTCTTAACTTTTTCTTTAAACAACTTGGCATTCTCATAGGCCTGGTTTCTCCATTCATCCACTGAGCTAATCTCAAATAACCTCTTCTCACCAACAAGTTTGAAATTATAGTTAAGCTCTTTAAGTGCCCAATATGCTTTATGTTCTAGCTCCAGAGGTAAGTGACATGCTTTACCATAAACCATTTTATAAGGAGACGTACCCAAAGGGTTTTTGTAAGCGGTTCTATAAGCCCATAACGCATCGTAAAGTTTCTTAGACCAATTCTTTCTAGATCTATTAATGGTATTTTGCAACATCAATTTTATTTCTCTATTGCTCAATTCTACTTGCCCACTAGACTAAGGATGATAAAGAGATGCAACTCTATGATTAACATCATACCTAGCAAGTAATTTACAGAAAGCACCATGAATAAAGTATGAACCACCATCAGTCATTAAATATCTAGGGACCTCAAATCTATGGAAAATAACTTCTTTCAACATTTTAATAGAAGGGTTATGATTAGGACTACTAGTTGGAATAGCTTCTACCCACATAGTAACATAATCAAGAGCAACTAGAATATGAGTATACCCATTGGATTTTGGAAAAGGTCCTATATAATAAAAAACCCAAAAATCAAATGGTTCTATAACAAGAGAGTAATTCATAGGCATTTCCTGATGTCTACTAATATTACCTATTGTTTGACATTCATCACAAGACAAGACAAATTTACGAGCATCCTTGAAGGGAGTAGGCCAATAAAAACCTGATTGCAGTACCTTGTGTGCAGTTCTATCTCCAGCATGACGTCCTCTGTAGGCCTCGGAGTGACACTTGTGAAGGATGTGTCCCTATTCATGCTCAGGTAGACAACGTCTAATAATACTATCTACTCCTTCTTGATAAAGGTGTGGATCATTCCAAAAGTAATGTCTTAAATCATAGAAAACTTTTTCTTTTGTTGGTATGTGAAACTAGGGGGTATAAATTTAGAAAAAATGTAATTAGCATAATCAGCATACCAAGGAGCATTGCGTGCAGCATTTATAACAGCTAGTTGTTCATCAGGAAAGCTATCACTAATAGGTAGTGGGTCATCAAGAACATTTTCTAATCTAGACAAGTTATCTGCTACGGGGTTATCACCACCCTTTTTATCAATAATATGCAAATCAAATTCTTGTAGCAGAAGAACCCATCTAATAAGCCTAGGTTTAGCTTCTTTCTTTTACATAAGGTACTTAATAACAGCGTGATCAGTGTGAACAATTACTTTGGAATCAACCATATAAGGTCTAAACTTATCGCAAGCGAACACAACTACTAAAAATTCCTTTTCAGTGGTAGCATAGTTTCTTTGAGCACTGTATAGAGTTTTACTAGCATAATAGATAATATTTAATTTCTTATCGACTCTTTGTCATAGAACAACACCAACAACATAATCACTAAAATCACACATAACTTCAAAGGGTAGGTTCCAATCAGGTGGTTGAACAACACGTGCAATTATCAATGCTTTCTTAAGAATTTCAAATGCTTCTACACAATCATCATAGAAAACGAATGGAATATCCTTTTGTAAAAGATTAGTGAGAGGCTTAGAAATTTTAGAGAAGTCTTTAATAAATATCCTATGGAAACTAGCATGACCAAGGAAACTTCTTATACCTTTAATATCCGTTGGACACGCCATTTTTTCACCAGCATCAACTTTAGCTTTATCAACTTCAATACCTCTTTCGGAGATTTTGTGTCCTAAGACAATGTCTTCATTAACCATAAAGTGTGACTTCTCCCAATTTAAGACAAGATTAGTTTCTTCACATCTCTGCAAAACTCGATCAAGGTTGCTCAAGCAATCATCAAAAGAAGTTCCGTAAACGGAGAAACCATCCATGAAAACCTCAAAAATCGTTTCACAAAAGTCAGAGAATATAGCCATCATACCTCGTTGAAAGGTAGCAGGTGCACTGTATAAACCAAAAGGCGTAAGTCTATAAGAAAAGGTACTGAAAGGGCAAGTAAAAGTTGTCTCCTCTTGATCCACTTTTGATACAGGTATTTGAGAGAAACCAGGGTAACCATCTAGGGAGCAAAATGCGTATGTTTGGAAAATCTTTCTAGCATTTGATGAAGAAATGGTAGAGGGTAAAGATCTTTCCTAGTAGCTTTAATTAATTTCCTGAAATAAATTATAATTCTATATCTTGTAACAATTCTTTGTGGGATCAATTCATCTTTATCATTAGGAACAACAGTAATACCTCCCTTTTTAGGGACACAATGAACGGGTCTAACCTATCTACTATCAGCAATAGGATAAATTATACCTGCATCCAAAAGCTTTATTATTTCATTTCTTACCACTTCCTTCATTTTAGGATTTAATTGTCGTTGGTGATCACTAGTTTAGCAGAAGGCTCCATATTGATTTTGTACTGACATAAAGTGGGACTAATGCCCTTAAGATCATCAAGAGTATATCGAATAGCGGCACGGTGCTTCCTTAGAGTTTTCAATAATCTCTTTTCTTCATGCTTCGAAAGGTTAGAACTAATAATAACATGATATATCTCTTTTTCATCAAGATAAGCATACTTCAAAGTATCAGGTACTTGTTTAAGCCCAAACACTGGATCACCCTTGGGTGGAGGAGGATCCCCGAGTATTTCAACATGTAGTTTGTGTTTCAGAATAAGCTGTTGATCAAATAAAATCCTATCTATTTCATTCCTTTCATTCATATACATATCATTTTCATTGTCTAGCAAATATTGTTCTAAGGGATTAGTAGGAGGCACAACAATAGAAGGAAGACCAGTAATTTCATCTTTACTAGGCAATTCTTTGGCATGGGGTTGTCTACGAAATTTAGAGAAATTGAACTCATGAGAAGCATGCCCAAAACTTACAGTAACCGTTTCTTTTTCACAATAAATTTGGGAATTAATAGTATTCAAGAAGGGTCTACCGAATATAATGGGACAAAATTCATCTTGTGGGGAACCAAGAACAAGAAATTCAATAGGATACTTTATTTTCCCACACAAGAATTTAAAGTCTCTAACAACCCCAATTGGTGAAATAGTATCTCTATTAGCAAGCTTCATGGTAACATCAATTTCCTCTAATTGGGTTGGTGCAATATCATTCATAATTTCTTTGTATCAGGTAAAGGGAATTGCACTCACACTAGAACCCACATCATATAAGCCATGATAACAATGATCTCCTACTTTAACGGAAACAATAGGCACATCAAGAATGGGTGTATGTTTACCGTTAGTATCAGGTCTAGCAATTCTAGCGGCTTCATCGCAGAAGAAAATGACATGCCCATCAATATTATAAACCAAGAGATCTTTAACCATATCAATATTAGGTTCAACTTTGATTTGTTCATGAGGTATAGGCATTCTAGTACAACTCTTACGAACCATAGTTGGAGCTTAGGATGTTCCTTTATCCTAATAGGAAAGGGTGGTTTCTCAATATAAGTAGTAGGAATAACATGATCAGCATTATAAATAAATAGTGTCTTCAACTTTAATAGGTTCTACCACTTTAACTTGAATGGGAAGATGATATTTAAATCACTTCTCCTTGGGAAGATCAACTTGAGTAGCAAAAGATTCACAAAATGAAGCTACTACCTCAGAGTCAAGTTCATAATTAGTGCTAAAATCACTAAAAGCATCGGTGTCTATAAAGGATTTGACACAATCAAACTTAAGGTTTATACCTGACTCATGACCTTCACCGAGTTTCAAATGTTCAGATTTGCATTTAATTATTTCCAATAAGTCACATTTAAATTCAATATCTTTCTTCACAAAGGAACCAGCACAAGAAGTGTCGAGCATGGATTGATCATTACGAGAGAGCCTAGCATTAAACTTCTGAATGATAATTTCTCCGAGGAGCTCATGATTGGGGCATGAGTATAACATTGACTTAACCCTCCCCCAAGCTTGATTAATTATTTCTCCTTCACGAGGCCAAAAATTAATGAAATTCCGATCACGATGAACGAGATGCATAGGGTAAAACTTTTGATGAAATTCCAATTTCAATCAGTTGTTGTTCCATGATCCAATATCATCACATAGCCTATACCATGTCAACGCCTTTTCCTTCAAAGATAAAGGAAAGACATTCTTTTTGACATCATCCTAGGGCAGACCTACAAGCTTAAATAATCCACAAACTTCATCCACATATATTAGGTGCAAATCAGGAAGTAGTGTTCCATCTCCTGCATAAGCATTAGATAGCAGTTTTTCTATCATATCCGAAGGGCCATAATAAATATTTTCATTAGGTGCAGCAGGTTGAGGAGCATATCTTTGTGCTTCTAGTCGGGGTGATGATACCCCGAACAAGCTCCTCAAAGTATTATTTTCCATAGTGACAAGAGACAGTAAATTTCAGCACAATATATAAATTTTTCCTTACCAAGTTCCACTTACCAAAGGCGCTTCAGTCCCCGGCAATGACGCCAGAAAAGAGTCTTGATGACCCACAAGGGTAGGGGATCTATCGTAGTCCTTTTGATAAGTAAGAGTGTCAAACCCAACGAGGAGTAGAAGGAAATGACAAGAGGTTTTCAGTAAGGTATTCTATGCAAGCAATGAAATTATCGGTAACAGATAGTTTAGTGATAAGGTAATCTGTAACGAGTAACAAGTAACAATAGTAACTAAGGTGCAGCAAGGTGGCCCCTTTTTGTAGCAAAGGACAAGCCTGGATATATTCTTATATCTAGAAAAGCGCTCCCGAGGACACATGGGAATTTATGTAAAGCTAGTTTTCATCATGCTCATATGATTCGCGTTCGTTACTTTGATAATTTGAAATGTGGGTGGACTCGCGCTTGGGTGATTCCCTTACATGGACAAACCTCCCACTTATGGTTAACCTCTCTAGAAGCATGCACAACTACGAAATAGGAATTAAGATAAATCTAACCATAGCATTAAATATATGGATCCAAATCAGCCCCTTACGAAGCAACACATAAACTAGGGTTTAAGCTTCTGTCAAACTAGCAACCCATCATCTAGTTATTACTTTCCAATGCCCTCCTATAGGCCCAAAAAATGGTGATGTGTCATGTAGTCTACATTCACATGACACCACTAGAGGAGAGACAACATATAACTTATCAAAATATCGAACGAATACCAAATTTATATGATTACTTGTACCAAGACTTGCCGCATGTCCTTAGGAACAAACGCAACTACTCACAAAGCATATTCTTATTCATGATCAACGGAGTATTAATTATCATTAAGGATCTGAATATATGATCTTCCACCAAATAAACCAACTACCATCAACTACAAGGAGTAATTAACACTACTAGCAACCCACACGTACCAATCTTAGGTTTTGAGGCAAAGATCAGATACAAGAGATGAAATAGAGTGTGGAGAGGAAATGGTGCTAATGAATATGTTGACGGAGGTTGACCCCCTCTTGATGAGAGGATCGTTGTTGATGACAATGGCTTCGATTTCCCCCTACGGGAGGGAAGTTTCCTCGATGGAATAGCTGCGCCGGAGCTCTAGATTGGTTATGTGGAAGTTCTGCCTTGAGACGGCGGCATAGCGTCCTGAAATGTATGATATGATTTTTTTCAAGGTCAAAACCTTTCATACAGGAGAAGAAGTGTGTCGGAGGCCTGCTAGTGGCACACAAGCCTGTAGGGCGCGAGGAGGGGCTAGGTCGCGACCCCTGGGCTTGTGGCCACCTGGTGGGTCCCCTCTGGTACTTCTTTTGCCCATTATTTTTTATATATTCCAAAACAATTCTTCGTACCTTTTTAGGACTTTTGGAGCTGTGCACAATAGGTCTCTCAGATTTGCTCCTTTTCCAGTCTAGAATTCTAGCTGTCAGCATTCTCCCTCTTCATGTAAATCTTGTAAAATAAGAGAGAAAAGGCATAAGAATTATACCATAATGTGTAATAACAACCCATAATGCAATAAATATAGATACAAAAGCATGATGCAAAATGGATGTATCAGTCGCCAGGAGTGAAATTAACCTGCTTGGTATCATCAGTTCGATTGAACTTGAGGGGCGGCTCAGAATCGGTGATGGGCTTCTTGAGAGGACTCATGTCACTCGGGTCAACATTCTTTGTATGAAACTTTAACTCCTGTGCTGCGCCGGCTGACTCCACATAAGCTGCATCCCCTTCCTCACATTCTTGTGCAATCTTTTGGCTTCCATCAATAGTAATGGTGCCTTTGAGACCCGATGTTTTAAGCTTAAGATAAAGCAGGGTCGAGCCCTGAAGTGAGCGTACGTCGTCCAGTCAAAGAGGGCGTGATAAGGACTCTTAATCTTGACCACCTCAAACATCACAGCTTCGCTTCTGTTATTAGATTCATCACCAAAAGCAACATTTAGCTTAACTCGCCCGATAGGGTATGCCGACTTACAAGGCACAATGCCATGAAAATCCGTCGTTCATGGTAGCAAGTTATCCTCAGAAAAGTTCATCCACCGGAAGGTATCATAATACAAAATATTGATACTACACCCCCATCCACGAGAACCTTCGAAAGGGTGTATCCGCCAACCTGAGGCGCCACTACCAAGGCCAGCCCCCCTGGGTTATCAACCCGAGGCGGGTGATCATCCCTACTCCAACTTATGGGCTGCTCGGACCAATTAAGGTGTTTGGGAACCGCCTGCTGTGCCATATTTGCCGCCCTCCTCTTGAGCTTGTTATCCCGCTTTCAAGTAGTGGTGGTGAAGACATGATACTACCACTATTCAACTGCTTATGGTTGCTCTGAAAACCACCCAGATTGTTTTGCTGCTGATTACTCTGCCCAGAATGGTGACCATTGTTATTGCATGAGGTGCCCTTGAAACCAGATCCTAGGAACCAGCTAGCAAAGCACCCATGAGATCCGCGAGGACCATGCTGACACTGGTGTCCACCTCACCTCCTTGGTTGTCCCTAGAAGCTTGAAAACGAAACTCCGTGATGACGTAGCAAATTTCCCAAAAATGAGTGGACATGACGTCTAGGGTCCTGTACTTGGGACAAGGCTCCTTGAGCATCTTCTCGTAGTTCTTTGAGTTTCTAAAGTTATGGGTGTTCCGACGTTGGTTCCTGAAGCCGGAATTAGTATTGGCAACAAAATCTGACCCGCCATCGCGGTGCTTTTTCTTTCCTTGACCCCCTGGTTCCCATTAGATCCATTATTCAGGTGATGTCCTTTGCCACCATCACCCTTTTTGCTTTTGACGGTTTTCTCATTTTCTGAGCCGACATCCTCCGTCCCATCCACTTGAAGCGGCCAAGCTTCAAGACCAATGGTCGGAAGTGGCAATTCTTTTCCAAAATAAGGACGGTTTGAGCGGTCATGATACCATCTGATGAATGGATAATTTCAACAACCCAACGTGTCCAGTGATGCTACAACTCGTCTTGGCGTTGGACACAGTGCTGCAAGTCCACGATTGTCATCAGGCATTTGCACGTTCCCCGATAGTTCCTGATGAACAACTCCTTCATCTCTGTCCATGAATTGATGGAATTAGGAAGCAAGTTCCTGAGCCATGTGCGAGCCGGACCCTTTAACATCATGGTAAGGTACTTGGCGCATATTGCGTCACTGGCATCAAGCTTATCCATGGCGAGTTCATAACTCTCAATCGACGCTGCAGGCTCAAGGTCTGCCGTATAATTGGGAACCTTGCGGGGACCCTTGAAATCTTTGGGCATCCGTTCATTACGAAGGGTGAGGGACAAACATGGAACACTGACTGTCCTGTTAGATGAATCAATCGGTGCATGCTACGCACGGGTATTCACCAACACACCTTGATCCTCCATTACCGCCTCAGCTTCGGCTTGGCGGGCGGCTCCCGCTGCATCCACCAAAATTTAAGTGTTTGACGTTGGGGGTTGAGTCGGCCTGCCTAGGTGCTGCTGTCGGTGGCCGCTGCTGGAAACAACTGGGGATTCCTCTCGGCGGCTTGCATAGGGTATTGAATGTACCCGATCACGACTATAAGAATATTGCGTCTGGTGTACCATCCCAATTTTTAACATCTCGATGGGGTTCCTGGCCTTGACCTCAAGCGGGGAATTTCCTTGGATGGGGAGTGACTCTAGATTACGTGTTGCTGCCATCATGTTGTCGACGTGATTAGCAAAATGACCCGGAGGGGTCTGGAACCTCTGAGTCGGCGACCGGGCAGGGGCAGGCTGAGTCGGCCCCACCTGTCTGTTCCCTTCGCGAGGTGGGTCCTGCCGCATGCCCGGCGTGTGTGGGCTGGTGAATAGTCGTTAGGGTACAAGATCCGTCGGATGTCCTGTTTGATGCCTTCTCTGGTGTACAGCGTGAGAAGCATTCCAGCGGCGCTCTAGCTGCCAAGCTTGAGTCTGCTACCGCTCCGACTCATTATTGATCTGAGCTTGTAATCCCGCCAAACGGTTCCTCACAGGATCAACCTCATGCTATGCTTTAACCATATCTTCGCAGCTTGGACAATTCCGCGTTAGTTTCATCCTGATTCCCCATTGTAACAGGGGCCGCATGGAGTCTTAACATCTCTCTAGTCAGATCCTCATGGATTGAGTTGGCGTCTTGCCTGACCCGCTTGCCCCTACTGCGGCAGCCGCTCCTGGATAGTCCTGAGCCACCGCAGCCCCCGCCATGTAGATGGAGACTTGACGAGGTTGTTCTTGTGGCCCCTTAGAAATTTCCGGCTCAGGGAAATCCCCAAGTCTCCCATTGTAAAGGGGACAAACCAACTCTACATCTCCCATGGATGATTCATCGTCAGAATTGACAGGGGTGTCTCCGCCAGCCGCCGACTTGTCCTGAACGCCGATAACCTGCATGAAGCAGACAAAGACACGACGGCGACCGGCACAACGCCGTCCGACTTGATACTGACTGCTACTTCTTGAGCTTCTGTTGTATTTCCCTTGAAGAGGAAAGGGTGATGTAGCAAAGTAGATAAGTATTTCCCTCAGTTTGATGAGAACTAAGGTATCAATCCAGTAGGAGGAACAAGCAAGGCCCCAATCGTAGTACCTACACAAACAATCAAACACTTGCACCCAACGCTAAAAAGGGGTTGTCAATCCCTTAAGAGTTATTTGCAAGGATGAGATCTGATAGGGATATATATCCAAGGTAATGATTCTGCATATAGGCATCACGTCCGTGTCAAGCAGACCGAAACAATTGTGCATCTACTACTATTACTCTACACATCGACCGACTCATGCCTACATCTAGAGTATTAAATTCATGAAGAACATAGTAATGAATTAAGTAAGCTGACAACATGTAGAGGGATAAACTCAAGCAATATGCTTAAAACCCCATCTTTTTATCCTCGATGGCAACAATGCAATACGTGCCATGCTACCCCTACTTTGTCACTGGGTGAGGACACCGCAAGATTGAACCCCAAACTAAGCACTTCTCCCATTGCAAGAATTACCAATCTAGTTGTCCAAACCAAACCATTAACTCGAAGAGACTTGCTAAGATATGAAATCATGCATATAAGAATTAACAAGAGATTCAAATAATATTAATAGATAATCTTAACGTAGACTCACATTCATCGGATCTCGACAAACACACCGCAAGAGAGTATTACATCAGATAGATCTCCATGAAGATAATGGAGAACATGGTATTGAAGAACAAAGAGAGAGAAGAAGTCATCTAGATACTAGCTATGGACCCATAGGTCTGTGGTGAACTAGTCACGCATCATCGGAGGGGCAATGGAGTTGATGTAGATGCCCTCCATGATCAATTCCCTCTCCGGCAGATTTCCGGAAAAAGGCACCGAGATTGGATCTCATGGGAACAGAGGCTCTCGGCGATGGAAAAGTATTTTCATGGCTCTTTTTGGCAGTGGGGGAATATTTGGAAATTAATTGGCCAAAGAATAGGGTTATGAGGGCTGCCGTGGGGCCACAAGCCAGGTGCCCCCCCCAAGGCGTGCTCTGGTGTCTTGTGACGCCACGACAGGTCTCCTGCCTTCATCTCCAAGTCTTCTCGCACTACAGGAATCACACTCTTTGCCGTGGGCCATAACGGACGGCAAAGAGGTGATCCACTCACGGCAAAGGTCTTTGTTGTCAGCCTCCTGTCGGCAATTTTCCTACGACTACTTTCGACGGCATATCACCTTCGTTGCAGTCAGTCTACGTGGAGCAGACGGCAAAGGTCTTTGCCCTCAGTCTCTGGCTCCGAGCAGACGGCACACATTCTTAGACGACAGCCGACAGGTAATGCCTCCGTTAGGGCTAACGGAGGCTTTACCGTGTGCCACCCTCTGATCTTTGCCGTCTGTCTCCCTCTGATCTTTGTCGTCTTCTTATCTGGGCCAACCCTCAGTTGGCCCAGCCGTCTCTTTGTACTTCTTTGTCGTCTGCGTCTCTTTGAGCTTTGCCGTCTTCTTCTCTCTGAGCTTTACCGTCTGCTTCCCAATGCAGCCGACGACAAAGTGACCTTATGGGCCAGCTGCTGCTGCCCCAGGTTGCACAGTTCGGTGCTGCGTTGCACCTTTGCCGTCGGATGGCTGATCGCAAAGGCCTTTGCCATCAGCTGGCAGACGGCAAAGAGCCCATATTGTCACATTTTTTTGTTTATTTCATAGCACATGTACATATACATAGCACATATATAGGTCACAACACATATACATATACATAGCACATATATAGGTCACAACACATATTCATAGCACAAAGTTTCATCCATATATATACATATACATATAGTTCCACATATATTGTTCATCCATATATACATACACATATAATTCCACATTGTTCATCAACTCAAATGAAAAATAGAACTAAAGCACTCCATCAATGCCATCTTCCATGCATGTAGTACATCCAATCTGCAAAATGGGAATAAGAAAGACAAAACAACAACAACAACAACATATATATGACAAATAAGCTAAATTGAAGAAGAAAGAGAAGAAGCAAGAAGAGAAGAAGGAGAAGAAAAAGAAGAAGAAGAAGAAGAAGAAGGAGGAGGAAGAGGAGGAGGAGGATAAGGATAAGGTGAAGGAGGAGGAGAAGAAGAATAAAAGAAGACGACAAGAAAAGGAGAAGAAGGAGAAGACCTCCTTCTTCTCCTCCTCCCCTTCTTCTTATCCTTCTCCTTCTCTTTTTCTTCACTTCTTCTTATTATTCTTCCTTCTTTTAATTTCTCCTCTTCTCCACTTCTTGGAGCTAAATTAGCTAAGTATGTATTTTTGGAGCTTAATGGGCTAATTATGTCATTTTAGAGGAAAACAAGCTAAGTATATAATATCAATGAGCTAACCAAGGTTGTTATGCCATTTTGAGGTTATTATGTCTTTTGGGATCTTAATTAGTCATTTTAATGAGATAACCAAGGTTCTTATGATGTTTTTACCTAACTAAGCTAATTATGTCATTTTGAAGGATAATTAGCTAAGTATGTCTTTGTTGGGGAAAATAAGCTAAATGAAAGAAGAGAAGAAGCCAGAATAGAAGAAGAAGAAGAAAAAGATGAAGAAGGAGTAGAAGAATAAGGAGGAGGAGATGAAGAAGAAAAGAAGAAGTGAAGAAGAAGGAGAAGAGGAAGGAGAAGAAGGAGGAGAGAATAAGAAGGAGAAGAAGGAGGGCCCATTCTTCATCTTCTCCTCCTTCTCTTTCTTATCTTCTTCTTCTCCTCCTCCTCCTTCTTCTCTTCTTCTTCGTCCCCTTCCTTCCTTTAATTTCTCCTCTTCTCCTCTTCTTGGAGCTAAAGTAGCTAATTATGTCTTTTTGGAGCTAAATGGGCTAATTATGTCATTTTAGAGGAAAACAAGCTAAGTATATAATATTAATGAGCTAACCAATGTTCTTATGCCATTTTGAGCTTATTATGTCATTTAGGAGTTTAATTAGTCATTTTAATGAGCTAACGAAGGTTCTTATGATGTTTCTACCTAACTAAGTGAATTATATCATTTTGGAGGATAATTAGCTACGTATGTCTTTGTTGGGGAAAATATGCTAAATTGAAGATGAAAGAGAAGAAGCAAGAAGAGAAGAAGGAGAAGAAAAATAAGAAGGAGGATAATAAGGAGGAGGAGGAGAAGAAGAAAAGAAGAAGAGAAGAAGACGGAGAAGAAGGGGAAGAATGAGGAGAGAAGAAGGAGAAGAAGGAGCGCTCCTTCTCCTTCTTCTCCTCCTTCTCCTTCTTCTCTTCTTCTCCTCCTCCTGCTCCTTCTTCTCTTCTTCTTCTTCTTCTTCTTCCTTCTTTCAATTTCTCCTCTTCCCCTATTCTTGGAGCTAAATTAGCCAAGTATGTCTTTTTGGAGCTAAATGGGCTAATTATGTCATTTTAGAGGAAAACAAGCTAAGTATATAATATTAATGAGTTAACCAAGGTTCTTATGACATTTTGAGCTTATTATGTCTTTTAGGAGCTTCATTAGTCATTTTAATGAGCTAACCAAGGTTCTTATAATGTCTTTACCTAACTAAGCTTATTATGTCGTTTCGGAGGATAATTAGCTAAGTATATCTTTGTTGGTCAAAATAAGCTAAATTGAAGAAGAAAGAGAAGAAGCAAGAAGAGAAGATGGAGAAGAAAAAGAAGAAGAAGGAGGAGAATAAGAAGGAGTAGGCTAAGAAGAAGAAAAGAAGAAGAGAAGAAGAAGGATAAGAAGAAGGATAAGAAGGAGGAGAGAAGAAGAAGGAGAAGAAGGAGAAGAAGGAGGGCTCCTTCTCCTTCTTCTCCTCCTTCTCCTTCTTCTTCTCCTCCTCCTCCTTCTCTTCTTCTTCTTCTTCAGATCAACACATCGGCCCAATCCTTAATGTTGATCTACCTTCGAGTATTATTCCTTGTAGTTCGAGGATATCACGGAGCTATATAACATCTTGTGAGCTCCCCATCAACTATGATATTTTCATAACTTCCAGTTTCCGCGTGTTTGAGTTGTTAGACACGCGAGTACATCGATAATTGAATCGAGTATGCATTGTCAACAAACTTTTAGTAATCTTCCTTGTTTACGAGTTTGTACTCGATCATGTCATTCCAAGCTGTTAAGCTACATCATCATCGTCATGTTGGAGCTCGACCATGCTATCTATACCCTTCATCCCTGGAAAACAATTCCAACTGTGCATTAAGCTTGCATCGAGCTTTTCACATCATGTTGGTGGTCCTGAAAGGAAATCTCAATTCTAATGCTAGCACTCTTATCTGTGATTCCGACAACCTCTTGCTTCATCATTCCCTTGCTTGATGTCGTCGCTGAACATTTACATCTTCGTGAAGCTTCTCGAAAAATGTGTCGTGATCATCATCAGCATTCTGAGCTCTTGCAGGTATCAATCGAATGCATGTTGAGAAATACCATCCCTTCCCCTCGATGAATTGTATTATCATCGGCAAACCTTATGGCCTTCCCTCCAACATAAACTTGATCATGTTTTGGGTTCTCCTTTGATGTTCCTTGCTAATTTAGCTTATGTTATCTTTTACCTTGGAGTATTACTATCTAGTATGTCAAGAGCGTCGTTAAAATTGCACACATCTTAATAATTCTTGATATAGTAATACTTCTCGCCATCACCATTAATTCTTGGTCCCGTGTTGTTTCAAACCGGAATACCAACAAGTGAACTCTGATGTGTCATTCCAATACTTCTTACAACCCTATTGCCTTGAGGTTAACAACTGATTGTTTCAATCTTTGTGAGTTGGGTGTTGACTCAGCATTTTTGACATTGGTTGTGCTACTCCATCCGTATTTCCGAGTGCACCCTTTGACCAATGCTTAATTGTAGTTGTTCCCTCGAGCATACGACATTGTACCATTTGATTTGACAAATGCTATCTCCTTGATATTATAATTTTGGAAATTTATCCCTATCAAAATCTCGAGGGATTGTTGTTGAGCCCATCAGCCACACCCTCAACTTCTCCATGTTCCACGATGAAGATCTTGAAAGCATTATCCTTGTGCCTAGCTCATGAAGGATATGTTGACAAAAGAAGTGTTTTTCCCATGGTTCACGTGCACTCTTGCCACCGTGAATATGTGAAAGTTTTGTTTCGCTTCCTCTCGTGAAATACCAAATCCTTCATGCATGCGCGAAGTGTTATATGTTTTGAAGATTTGTTATCTGCACTTCATATAACTTCTCTTAGTACGCGAAGCCACTAACTGATTTGCTCAAGGAAAAGAAGTTCCTTCATATGAGATAATCGAGGTTTACGCGAGGGCCTTGATATCCTCGATGATGGTTCGCAAATCAGAACTCAATTGCATTTTGACGTAAGAATTCTATGTGGGCACGAATGTCTTGACATTGTGTTCATATGTCTTACAATTGAACTCATGATTCGTGATTTTCTTGTGTAGCTCATATCATAAGAATCTTGCATATTCATTTTCCTTCTCAGGCATGTTGAATCTGAGGTATCCCGACACCAATCAGATTTGAATCTCAGGCAGAAATGATGGTTGGAACATTTTCCAATAATTATAACTTTGGTCTTATGTAATCTCGTACGGTGATGTCTTGTGTGGCACACTGGGCCGAAGGACCTATTGTTATAAATTCTTCCATACATCAGGTTAGCCATTCTACCATGCGGAAAATATATGACTTATTTCATAAGTTGTTCCTCATGAATCCTCTTTGTGTGCCTATTGGTTTGGCCCTTACCTGATGGCCATGTCGATGCTACCCCGAAGCATGGATGTGGTACTTCAAATTTCAACAGGAACATTGGAAGCGCAATGCTATATTGTTCCTAATGAATTATCCAGACCACGTGGTATGGGTAAACATCATGATTCCTCTTGCCTCTTTATCAAATGGCTATGTACTTAATGACCTATCATGTATACCATACTCTATGTTTTCCTCGGGAATGGTATACTTTAATGCCTGTGTGTGTGAACACATTTTTCCTTCCTATTGGTCTGTTTGACCTTTCTTGTGGCATAACTTATCTAAGAAGTGTTAATTCCCTGCTTAGGTAAAAATCTCGGTATACAACTCTGTCAGTAAAACCCTGTTACTATTGTGGATAACATTCCGGTAACCAAGACCATATAACATGTCACCCCTCTGTCTACTCTCGGCCCACATGGTGGACCCATAACCCAAAGTTCCACAGGATTCAAACCTGGCTCTCCTATACATCTTTGACTTCAATGTATCCTCTGAACTTGGCTTCGTATGAAATTCGCGAGCCACCGCCCAATGGAGCGATCAATCTTCCGTTCGAATATATCCAACATGCTGAAGATCAAGTCCGCATTTATTCATGACAATATGTACGCTGCTCAATCTCGTCAGAAGAGTCAGTATGACCGTCGTCATCAAGATATGGTCTAGCAACCTGACGAAAGGTCTTATCTTCGTGTCACATCAATGAGAGGTGCACACCATTTTGGGATCAAGGGCAAGCTAGCTCCTCGCTATATTGGTCCTTTCACTGTTCTCGACAGGCGTAGAAAAGTGGCTTGCCAATTGGAACTATCGGCGGACTTTTCTCAGGTTCACGATGTCTTCCATGTGTTTGAGCTCTGCGCTGCTTCAAGGATCATATTCGAGTAGTGGATCATGATATGCTTGAGATGCAACAAGACCTTTCTTATGAAGGACATCCGGTCCGCATTCTCGACTAGGCTGAACGTCACACTCGTCGCATAGTCATCATGTTCCTTAAAGTACAGTGCTCAAATCATACGGAAGATGAAGCCACTTGGGAACGCGAGGATCATCTTCCTGATGAATACCCCGAGCTCTTTCCTTGTACTTATTAATTATCGGGACGAGAATTCTTAGTAGTAGGGGAGAGTTGTGACGCCTCGGTAATTTAAGCTATAGTAAACCTATGCTAATGGTGACACGTCACCGGGATTACTATTGGTAATGTCGCATAGCTTCAAACAATTCCAATTCGAAGTTTGAAAATAAAATCAAACGGGGAAAATTTCGAATGAAATACGGTTGGATGGAAAATCCCCTAATGAATTATAAAAATAAATCGGGCATTTCAACATTGGTTAAAACCCTATATATTTAAAACAAAAGGAATGAAAGAATAAAATAATTAAATAAATAAAAGAAAGTATTTAAAATAATGATAATAATGAAAGAATATATAAAATAGTAATAAAACATAATTATAATAATAAAAAAGAAAAAGAAAAAGAAAAAAGGAAGCCCCTGGCCCGACTGGGCCAAAGTGGCCCAGCCGGCCACACCACACGCACCGAGGCCCCAACAGCGAACCCTAGCGCATGTTCCCTGCCCGCCGTCGAGGCAACGAGGGAACCGCATGGTTCCCTCCCCTAGACACCTACCCTCCCCGCACCAGGAATCCCCACCTACCGCTCACCTAGCCCGCTAGCTCCGTCCACCAGAGCCCCCCCACGATCCCATCCTCCCTCGTAACCACCCCACTCCCCTCGTTCCCCTCGAACGAGAGAACACACCGAGCCCTTGCGAGCGCTCTCTACCCCTCGAGCCCCCCTCTTCTCGCCCCTCGCTCGACCCCAGATAGCCCCGAGTCCTAGCGCCCTGCCTGGCCTCACCCTCCCCTCGAGCTCCCCCCTTGACTGAACCCCCGTGCCCTCCCTCTCTCTCTCGCCGATCTGGTTCGTGCGCCGTCCAGCGCCCCCATGTCGCGACGCTGTCGGCGCCCCGCGTCGCCTCGCCGGCCACCACCTCGCCATCACGCCAGACCCGACCGTCCCCGTCGTCTCCCTCCACCCTGACAGCGCCCTCGCGACCCTGACATCTCCCATCGCCGGTGACACTTGGTCACCCTCGCGCCGACCAGCTCCCGGCCGGTTCCGGCGCCCCGCTGGCTGTCGCCGGCCACCGGACCCCCATCGGCGCCTCCACCACCTCGCTGGCCTCCCCGCCTCTTCCTCATCAGACCACCCGCGAGCCTCGCCTCTGTATTCTCTACAACGGTGGTGAGCCACCGGTGGTTTCTCCCCTCCTCTCCCCGCGCACCGCGCGCACCGGCTACGCCCCGACTCCCATGCTTGCGTCCCCGCATCAACATCGGGCCTCCCCTGCCGCACCGGCCCCAGCTCGCATTGCTACTAGCCGCACCCCTCTCCACATCCGACCGCGCGCGCAGCCCCCCGGTCGTGCCCAGGCACCCGTCCACTGCTCCGACGCTTAACTGACGCTCATGTCGTTGTTGTTTTGTTGCTGCTGGATGTTGTTGCTGCTGCGGCTGCTACTAGTTCCGGCCACGGCCTCGCCCTGTCCCGATCCTGTTAGTGGGGATAAAGCCACCTACCCCCCCCCCCCCGGCCACTACCATGTGGG
Organism: Hordeum vulgare subsp. vulgare; assembly: GCF_904849725.1. NCBI lineage: Eukaryota > Viridiplantae > Streptophyta > Magnoliopsida > Poales > Poaceae > Hordeum > Hordeum vulgare. The sequence goes on from NC_058523.1 coordinate 354,763,917, forward strand.
GCCACCCCCACTAAATGATTATAATGTAAAATAGTAATAAAAAAGCGGGAAAAACATATAATTAATTAATTAATAATTAATGTGTTAATTAAATTAATTAAAGTAATTAGGTAAATTAATCATGCTGTTAAGATAATCTATTGGAGAATGACATGTGGAACCAGGTTATTAGCATTAATGACTTTGTTAGTTTAAAGTGACATGGGGGTCCAACCCACCCTATTTGAACCTGATTAAAATAAATTAAACTTATTTAAAACCTGGGCATGACATGTGGGACCCATACAAGTTATTAGCTCTCGTTTAATTAAATTAAGTGGATTAAACATGTGTCTTTGACAGTGGGACCCACTGGTCAGTTGACTTGTCAACTGCTGATATCAGCATGACATCATGCTGATGTCATAATTACATTTAATCAATTTAATTAAATCTGTTTTTGATTCCTAAATATTGAATAAAACTTTGAAAATTAATATTAAATAATCCGTAAGTCCGATCAAAATACTTTCAACATGAAAGTTGATCACTAGAACGAGACGAAACCGGATACACGGTCCATTCATTTGTCACACATCCCTAGCATAGCAAACATGGAACATTTCCATTGTTTCTCGTCCGACTAGTAGTAGCCAGAGACCCGGAAAATATCGTCAGATATTCTTCCGACCCTTCTATGACGGATGTTTCCTGCGTTAGCTCATGCCTAGCTGTATATTGCCATGTCATGCATCGTGTTGCACCGTTGCTATTATTTATTGTTTCTTCCCCCTCTTCTTACTGTTAGACCCCGAGGCTACGCTGTTACCGGGTACATCTACGACCCTGCCGGTCAACCCTTTGTCGCAGAGCAACAAGGCAAGCAAACCCCCTTGATCATCCCCATATCGCCTATGTCTTTCTTCCTCTTGCTTGCATTAGTATTTTGCTACTCTTGTAGTTAGCTCCTATATCTGATGCATAGCCTATTTTTTATGAACTGCTACTTTCAGTACTGTACCTTTAAATCTGCTTAGTATAGGTGGAGTAGTCATCCCCTCTGACCCCGTAGTATAGTTGCGCCGCTTTGCTTTCAAATCTCGATCCCTGATCGACGAGCCAGACCCAACACAGCACATACACCCCCCTTAGTTGTACGACGCTACAGAGATACAATCGGGTACCGAGGGTGACACGTCGCTAAGTACTCCTGATGATATATCTGTAGTATAGCTAGTCGGTCGTGGTTATTGAGGGTGATTCCTCTTTCACCATTCCCGATGATGCCTCTGTCTTGCAACCCCTCAAGTGTGGGACCCCCAAGGGTGATTCCTCTAAGCCCACCTTGACGGATACATCGTTCGGAATCCAACAAGTGTGATACCTCGGATTCCCACCACTGTTACAACCACATAGTTACTTGACCATGTTACTGGGATCATTAGTGATTAGTTGTTAGACGGGTGGATTCCAGCGAGATTGTGTCGATGGCCTAATTAAAATGATAATGGATTTGGGTATTTGATCTGGGTTGGTTGGAGACCTTTTTGCACTAACCGGCTACACGGGAAGAATTATGGGTACTCGACGTTGCGGTATCAGCTGAAGCTTTTCAGATGTCAGCAATGTAGCGGCGCGCGCCCGAGTGGTCCCGAGATGCATCGCGCTTGTGATTAAGGGATGCTAGGACTGACGTCGGTCGCCGACGCATCCTGCAGGAGCGTGAATGGGAACTGGGCCCATGAACCCTTTGTGCTTAGGAGTTAGACCGGCGGGCTGGCCTCTCTGTTGAGGCTTTGGTGGGGTTGCGACGTGTCGATATTCCGAGGCTGGGCAGGACCTAGAAAAGTGTGTCCGGCCAGAGTGTTATCGAGCATGACGGGAAATGTGGTGCACCCGTGCAGGGATGAAAAAAAAATATTCGGATAGCCGTGTCCATGGTTACAGGATGACTTGGAGTTGTGCCCTGATCTTATACAACTACAATTGTTACTTAACTAGAATTAGTTGCCTCGGGATTCCTTCCTCGCAGGGAGTCGAGGGAGGATCTCTGGGAGTGACCTCACTTTAATACTGCTGCAACAATATGACTATTACTTGTGTTACCTTGCTATATTCTCGTCTATTGCTGCAAGACCCTGAAGATCCTAGTCTTCGATAGGCCTAGGCCTTACCTCTCTATTCTCGCATTGCTGCAGTCAGTCCACATATAACCACCCCCCTTCTTTGATACTGATGCATACTTAGAATAGTTCTGATGTAAGTCTTGCGAGTACTTTGGATGAGTACTCACCGTTGCTTTGCTCCCCCTTTGTCCCCATGATCCGCTGCTGCGAATAGATGATGGAGCCCAGGAGATGGAGTTTCCTGTCGACGCCTGCCATCCCGATTGTGTCTTCATCGTGGAGGCCGCTGAAGATAGGAGTAATTTGGAGGTTCCCAAGCACGAGGCCTCGCCTCGTTCGATCGTGTTTCTCTTGTGCTAGCCTTCTCTAAGGCACCCCATGTTATGTTTGTTCTCAGATTTTGTTGCTTCCGCTGACTCATTTGTTTATCGAGCTTCCGTATTCTAGCCCTCGAGGCCCCTGGCTTGTAATATGAAGCTGATATTGTTTTATTTATGTCTAGAGTTGTGTTGTGATATCTTCCCGTGAGTCCTTGGGATTGATCGTACGCATTTGCGTGTATGTCTTTTAGGAGCTAAATTAGTCATTTTAATGAGCTAACCAATGTTCTTATGTTTTTTTTACCTAACTAAGCTAATTATGTCATTTTGGAGGATAATTAGCTAAGTATGACTTTGTTGGTGGAAAATAAGCTAAATTGAAGAAGAAAGAGAAGAAGCAAGAAGAGAAGAAGGACAAGAAAAAGAAGAAGAAAGAGGAGAAGAAGAAGAAGATCAAGGATAAGAATAAGGAGGAGGAGAAGAATAAGAAGAGAAGAAGAAAAGAAGAAGAGAATAAGAAGGAGAAGAAGAAGGAGAAGAAGGAGGAGAGAAGAAGAAGGAGAAGAAGGAGGGCTCCTTCTCCTTCTTCTCCTCCTACTCCTTCTTCTCTTCTTCTTCTCCTCCTCCTCCTTCTTCTCTTCTACTTCTTCTTCTTCTTCCTTCTTTTCATTTCTCCTCTTCCCCTATTCTTGGAGCTAAATTAGCCAAGTATGTCTTTTTGGAGTTAAATGGGCTAATTATGTCATTTTAGAGGAAAACAAGCTAGGTATATAATATTAATGAGCAAACCAAGGTTCTTATGCCATTTTGAGCTTATTATGTCTTTTAGGAGCTTAATTAGTAATTTTAATGAGCTAACCAAGGTTCTTATGATGTTTTTACCTAACGAAGCTAATTATGTCGTTTCGGAGGATAATTAGCTAAGTATATCCTTGTTGGTCAAAATAAGCTAAATTGAAGAAGAAAGAGAAGAAGCAAGAAGAGAAGATGGAGAAGAAAAAGAAGAAGAAGGAGGAGGATAAGAAGGAGTAGGCTAAGAAGAAGAAAAGAAGAAGAGAAGAAGAAGGAGAAGAAGAAGGATAAGAAGGAGGAGAGAAGAAGAAGGAGAAGAAGGAGAAGAAGGAGGGCTCCTTCTTCTTCTCCTCCTTCTCCTTCTTCTCCTCCTCCTCCTCCTTCTCTTCTTCTTCTTCTTCCGTCTTTTCATTTCTCCTATTCTCCTCTTCTTGAAGCTAAATTAGCTAAGTATGTCTTTTTGGAGCTAAATGGGCTAATTATGTCATTTTAGAGGAAAACAAGCTAAGTACATAATATTAATGATCTAACCAAGGTTCTTATGCCATTTTGAGCTTATTATGTCTTTTAGGAGCTTAATTAGTGATTTTAATGAGCTAACCAAGGTTCTTATGATGTTTTTACCTAACTAAGCTAATTATGTCATTTTGGAGGATAATTAACTAAGTATGTCTTTGTTGGGGAAAATAAGCTTAATTGAAGAAGAAAGAGAAGAAGCAAGAAGAGAAGAAGGAGAAGAAAAAGAAGAAGAAGAAGAAGGAGGAGAAGAAGAAGAAGGAGAAGAATAATGGGGAGGAGAAGAAGAATAAAAGAAGAAGAAAAGAAGAATAGAATAAGAAGTGGAACAAGAGGGAGAAGAAGGAGGAGAGAAGAAGAAGGAGAAGAAGGAGAAGAAGGAGGGCTCCTTCTCCTTCTTCTCCTCCTTCTCCTTCTTCTCTTCTTCTCCTCCTCCTCCTCCTTCTCTTCTTCTTTTTCTTCTTCTTCCTTCTTTTAAATTCTCCTCTTCTCCTCTTCTTGGAGCTAAATTAGCTAAGTATATCTTTTTGGAGATAAATGGGATAATTATTTCATATTAGAGGAAAACAAGCTAACTATATAATATTAATGAGCTAACCAAGGTTCTTATGCCATTTGGAGCTTATTATGTCTTTTACGAGCTTAATTAGTCATTTTAATGAGCTAACCAAGGTTCTTATGATGTTTTTACGTAACTAAGCTAATTTTGTCACTTTGGAGGATAATTAGCTAATTATGTCTTTGTTGGGGGAAAATAAGCTAAATTGAAGAAGAAAGAGAAGCAGCAAGAAGAGAAGAAGGAGAAGAAAGAGAAGAAGAAGGAGGAGAAGAAGGAGGAGGAGGAGAAGAAGAAGAAAAGAAGAAGAAAAGAAGAAGAGAAGAAGAAGGAGAAGAAGAAGGAGAAGAAGGAGGAGAGAAGAAGAAGGAGAAGAAGGATAAGAAGGAGAAGAAGGAGGGCTCCTTTTCCTTCTTCTCCTTCGTCTCTTCTTCTTCTCCACCTCCTCCCTCTTCTCTTATTCTTCTTCCTTATTTTCATTTCTCCTCTTCTCCTATTCTGGGACCTAAATTAGCTAAGTATGTATTTTTGGAGCTAAATTGGATAATTATGTCATTTTAGAGGAAAATAAGCTAAGTATATATTATTAATGAGATAACCAAGGTTCTTATGCCATTTGGAGCTTATTATGTCTTTTAAGATCTTCATTAGTCATTTTAATGAGCTAACCAAGGTTCTTATGATGTTTTTACCTAACTAAGATAATTATGTGATTTTGGAGGATAGTTAGCTAAATATGTCTTTGATGGGGAAAATAAGATAAATTGTAGAAGAAAGAGAAGAAGCAAGAAAAGAAGAAGGAGAAGAAAAAGAAGAATAAGGAGGAGGAGGACAAGAATAAGAAAATAAGAAGAAAAGAAGGGGAGAAGAAGAAGGATAATAAGAAGGAGAAGAAGGAGGATAGAAGAAGAAGGTGAAGAATGAGAAGATCGAGGGCTCCTTCTTCTTCTTCTCCTCTTTCTCCTTATTCTCTTCTTCTTCTCCTCCTCCTCCTTCTTCTCTTATTCTTCTTCTTCTTCCTTCTTTTCATTTCTCCTCTTCTCCTATTCTTGGAGCTAAATTAGCTAAGTATGTCTTTTTGGAGCTAATTATATAATATTAATGAGCTAACCAAGGTTCTTATGCCATTTTGAACTTATTATGTCTTTTAGAAGTTAAATTGGTCATTTTAATGAGCTAACCAAGGTTCTTATGATGTTTTTACCTAACTAAGCTAATTATGTCATTTCGGAGGATAATTAGCTAAGTATGTCTTTGTTGGGAGAAAATAAGCTAAATTTAAGAAGAAGGAGAAGAAGCAAGAAGAGACGGAGAAGAAAAAGAAGAAGGAGGAGAAGAAGGGGGAGGAGGAGAGGAAGAAGAAAAGAAGAAGAAAAGAAGGAGAGAAGAAGAAGGAGAAGAAGAGGAGAAGAAGGAGACGAAGGAGGGATCCTTCTCCTTCTTCTCCTCCTTCTCCTTATTCTATTCTTCTCCTCCTCCTCCTCCTTCTTCTCTTCTTCTTCTTATTCTTCCTCTTCGTTCTTCCTTCTTTTCATTTCTCCTCTTCTCCTCTTCTTGGAGCTGAATTAGCTAAGAAAGAGAAGAAGCAAGAAGAGAAGAAGGAGAAGAAAAAGAAGAAGAAGGAGGTGAAGAAGGTGGAGGAGGAGAATAAGAAGAAAAGAAGAATAAAAGAAGGAGAGAACAAGAAGGAGAATAAGGAGGAGAGAAGAAGAAGGACAAGAAGGGAGAAGGAGGGCTCCTTCTCCTTCTTCTCCTCCTTCTCCTTCTTCTCTTCTTCTTCTCCTCCTCCTCCTTCTTCTCTTCTTGTTCTTGTTCTTATTCCTTCTTTTCATTTCTCCTCTTATCCTCTTCTTGGAGCTAAATTAGCTAAGTATGTCTTTTTGGAGCTAAATGGGATAATTATGTCATTTTAGAGGAAAACAAGCTAAGTATATAATATTAATGAGCTAACCAAGGTTCTTATGCCATTTGGAGCTTATTATGTCTATTAAGAGCTTCATTAGTCATTTTAATGAGCTAACCAATGTTCTTATGATGTTTTTACCTAACTAAGATAATTATGTCCTTTTGGAGGACAGTTAGCTAAGTATGTCTTTGATGGGGAAAATAAGATAAATTGAAGAAGAAAGAGAAGGAGCAAGAAAAGAAGCTAAGTATATAATATTAATGAACTAATTAAGGAATAGGAAGAAGAAGGAGAAGAAGGAGAAGAAGGAGGGCTCCTTCTCCTTCTTCTCCTCCTTCTCCTGCTTCTTCTCCTTCTTCTTCTCTTCTTCTTCTCTTCTTCTTATTATTCCTTCTTTTCATTTTTCCTATTTCAGTTGAGCTTATTATGTCATTTTGGAGCTAAATTAGCTAAGTAATGAAACTAGTGGTTTCACTAACCATTTTGGAGCTAAATTAGCTAAGTTATGAAACTAGTGGTTTCACTAACCCTTTTCCTAGTAGAAATCAAGTAGAAGCTTATTATGTCATTTGGGAGAAAACTTACCACAGTGGTCATCAAGGAGGAGAAACATTACATTTGCTCGCGTCGGCTTTGTTTGGAGATGGTTGCCCTGGAGAAGGGCCGTGCGATGCCGCTCAAGTGTTATTCTGCAGGAAGACATTTTGCAATGTCTCGATTAGCATGATGAGTACTAGTTTATAATGAACATTGAAATGAAACTCACCGTGCCAATCGCAGAGAAGACGGGCATCGATGGAGGGGCTTGACCGATCTTCTCGCACATAGACTGCACATTCGGTTTTGAAGAGTCAGTCGTATTAGTTAGTAATGAAACATACATTACACACATCTTTGGCTAATGTAAAAAAGAAACTTACCACAATAAGCTCGTACATGGCCAGGTGAGCCGCCTCATTTCGGGCCCTCTCCTCCTCAATCAACCGAGCCGTGGTCCGGTCCCTCTCCTCAAGAGCAGACTGAAGAGCAGCACGGCTTGCCAATCTCTCTTTCTCAAGAGCAGCCTGGTTTGCCGCTCTTTCCTTCTGAAGAGCAACCTGCAACACCATTCCTCGTTACCACAGTAATGATCGATGTCCACACACACAATGAAATGGACGAAAGTTTTATGAGTACGTACAACTAACCTCGATGGCAAGATGGACGGGCCGTGGACGAGGCGTTATCTCAGGACAGGAGCTTGACTGGCGTTCCTTGATATCCGGGAGAGGGAGTGGACAACGTATTATCCCATCTCCAATGGCTATTGAGCCATGGGGCTTCCCACCACGAGATATCATCACCAACTCTGCATCCAAAGGTTCCTGGCTGGGGTTAAAGTCATCCCCTTTCCAAGCCTTCCCCGTGTCCCTGTATTTCACGAGCTTGTGGTGGGATGAGATGTTGGTGAAGTTATTTGGATCATCCAGGTCAGACTCAGAGAATGCCTTCGCCTTCTTGTACGAGGCGGTATGGGCCATGCCATAAAGGTCGGAAAACTCTGGCATCTCCGTCTTATTGTGATGTGCCTAAAAGAGAGGAACAAAGTATTAGTAAGGGGCTCAAGCTAGCATGAAGACTGAATTGCATGAATCATGAAGAAAACCACATACCCAGTTTCGTCCGAACTGAAGTAAGTTGGCGCTGCCTTGATGGTGTGGCACACCAACCATTTGGCTACGCCAATCCTTCGCATTGTCGTGGATGGCTCGCTAGTTGCCTGTGCACCACTCATCCACCAACGCCTCCCAACAATCCATATTATCCGCACAACATCTCGCCGGCACCTATAAGTTATTAGAAAGAATTTTGAGCGCTACACCTATGAATGAAATCAAGAAAACTACTTACAAGGCCTTAAGAATAGGTAATTACCTTCATGTACTTCTCCTTCTTCAGATACTTTTCGCGGCACTCCTTCTTCTGCTTCTTAATACCACGCGTGGCGAAGTAGTCTCAAATGGCCTGCGGCCGAGCCTAGTGGTGTAAGTTCTATAATAATTGCGTACACTCGGCCTCGATAACCTTGGTCGCCTCCTCCTCATATCCCTCCTCACACCTATAGAAGGTCTGCAATCAAACGAGACAACAACGAATAGTACAATAATTAGCTATATTGTTAATTTTAGATTGTGTAAAAGGATAATTTACCCAAAAGTTGTTGATCACCATTTCGGCCCTCGTGTGGCACAAGACACCATCTATATTCTCCTCTAGCAGGGCCTGCGCAGCCTGGTAGTGCTCATAGGTAAATCCTAGTGTAGGCACCTGACCCTCACCAAGCAACGTGACAAACCCCCGGAAATTTGTCCTGCAAAGAACACCAAGGACGCTGTTCGGATTGCGGACTCCACCAGGGTGTTTCCATCCCCTGAAGTATGATATGGTCAACGCATTAGATATTTGAAGAAACTTGAAGGCAGAAGCTAAAAAAAGAGTAAATGTACTTACATATCCCCTTTAGGCTTAATCACCGGCCTCTGCTCGCGGGTAGCTGACGCGACCGGGAGACGTGTACTACCACGCTTGCACACGATGGCCCCGTCCACCTGCACGTCACCCTCACTATCCGTAGACTCATCCCCGCCAACAACAGAACGGCCACCCAGACCCTCGGTCCAATCCGGCACCTCGGTCCGATCCGGCCAAGCACCCCATCCGGACGTCTCCACGTCGGCCGAAGCGTGTGTGGGAGGAGTCTCCTAGGATGTAGCCTCAGGAACCGGAGTCTCGTGGGCCGAACGCACCTCGACCCGAGGCTGATCCTGGACCGGAGTCTCATGGGTCGAATGCCCGTCCACCTGAGGCAACTGGACCGAAGTCCCCGTAGCCTCCTCTGCAAGTGGGTCCACCATAGTAGTCGTGTGCTCGGGAGAATGAGCTGGTGGTGGTGGCGAGGACGGCGCAACAGTCTGCCTACTTCTTCCGCGGCCACCACCTCTCCCTGTACCCTTCCCCTTCTTCCCTACCAGACTAGCACCTCTCCCAGTGAACAATGCCACCAACGAAGAAGTACCCGCGGTTGGTGTCGTCAGACTGTCTTCCAAGGTTCTACGGAGAGATAGGGGTGGAACGGAAGTACCACCCCTCGTGCGGGCCGCCGAAGAGGAACCCGTCGAGCGATCTGGACCCGCGTCCACCATCTTTCAACACCTGTTGACCTTCCATGATAAATATTAAAAGAAATTAGTACAACATAAAAAATTGAATAACTGACATGAATAATAATATGTACATATATAATTTAAGTTGGGAATCTTACAAACTAATAATCATCATCATCACTATCACGCATGCATTCATGAATGACGTGCTCATCGGGTTCAACGGCATGAAGTTGTGGAAGGCCTTTCTGTAATCGGTCAAGTAATGTTAGGTCATCCGCATTAGTAACCTCTTCTAGTTCCAACTCTGCTGGTTCCGGCTCAGGGGTGATGTCGGATTCATTGTCGCTGTCTACTTCCATGTTGTGGGGAGAAGCACGGCGGTTCTTGAAACATTTCTTGGAAAGACATGTTTATTGGAAGAATTCTCAATCATATGTGTCTATGTTAATGTGAGGGTCATAATTCTGTTCATTTGGGGGAGGTGGTCTAACACGTGGCGGCACTTCATAAACAACATACCAAACTTTGAGATTCTTATCAGTTTGGCATGCCCACGATAGATAGAAAACTTGTGTCGCCCGTTGAGCCATAATATAGACATCGGGAACATCTAAATGGGTGTTTGGATTGATTTCGACTAGTCCTATATGTTCATTAGTCCTTCTAGTCTCCTTCGGTCGGAACCAATAACATTTGAAGACTACATATTCGGTGGGTTTTCAGCGTAGAATTGAAGTTCATAAATTTCTTCAACTCTTCCGTAATACTCGATACCACCTTCACCGATAGCTGAGACACAACAATTTGTAGATTTCTGGTCAGGCATACATAGCTCTTTTCTAAAGGTACGAAAGAGATACCCGTTAATGTTGTATTTCTCAAATGAACGAACCTTATAGTCAAAACCATTAGCGGCTTGTCTCAATTCGGCGTCAATAGACTCTGAATTGGCCTACAAGTTTAATAAGACACACTTTTTTGCATTAGCCGATAGTTAGCCCAAGAAATGGAATGGTCCATTATTGATAATTACCGTTTGTTTGAACCACGATATGAAACCGGGATAGCCGCCTCCATGCTTTGCCAGAAGCTCATACTCTTTGACGGAATCATTTTGGATCAGCTCTCCATCTGAGAATTTGGCGACATATCGGCTATAGGAAATATCCGGCAGTATGAGCAGTTCAAAGGAATTAGAAGTTACGGAAAAATGTGCGGAGAACTTACTCGATGTACAGCCGCACTTCTGTTAGGTTAATGAAGATATACAACGAAATGTTTCTCCATTCTTCCGCATCCAACGTTATTGGTTTCGAAGCACCAGCTGGTGCGAGCTTCCCTTTGAATAGGCTGAGGTTGGATCCACCTTTTTTAGGGTCTGCGTCATTGTACTGAGGCTTCGGATTATGCAAATGATGATTTTTGGCTTCGTAGTGTGCTGTCACAAAGTTTGCCACCTCCTCAGTAATGAATGCCTCAGCCATCAATGCTTCAATTCTATGCTTATTTTTACATTTAGCTCAAAGCGTCTTCTTCATCCTCTCAGTTGCATAGCACAAACGATTTTGCACGGGCCCACCCAATCTTGCCTCGGTCGGTAGATGTAAAATCAAATGCTGCATTAGATTAAAGAAGCCTGGCTAAAAGATCTTCTCTAATTTGCACAGCAACTCCAGTGCAAACTCCTCCATGTCATCTACCATGCCAGGCGACAATTCTTTCGCACAAAGAACACGGAAGAAATAGCTCAACTCCGCTAGTACTAGACATTCATCCTCAGGAATAAAGCCACGTAACATCACCGACATTACCCGCTCAAGCCATATGTGCCAATCATGAGTCTTGAGACCAAAGCTTTTTAATTTTTCAAGACTCACTCCCCTCTTTAGATTCGCTGCATACCCATCGGGGAACATCAAGTGCATTTGGACCCACAAGATAATTTCCCTCGTAGCTGGCCTTCCAAGATTGAACCAGGCCTTTGGCTTCGACCAGTTCTGCTTTCCTTTGCCTTCTCACATGTTTTGTAACGGTCTATGACATAGTGTCTCTTGATCAACTCTAGCCTTAGTATTATCCTTTCACTTCCCATCTATGTCGAACAATGTACCAAAAATATTGTGTGAAATACCCTGGATGCTCTGGATCAGGCTCGAGGGTATTTAACTGATCCAGGATCTGTTGGCCTGTCAACACAGGTCGTGCCAAGTTTTTGACAACTTTACCTTTGGTAAAGTTCATCTTTTCTTTTCTGAACTAATGGTCATGATCCAGGAACTGTCTATGCAAGTCAAAGAAAGAATACTTCCGACCCTCCTGCAACCAATGAAACTGAAGAGCTTCCTTGCATGTGGGCACGGGAAACTTTCATGCACACACCATCCAGAGAGTAGCGCATACGCCGACAAGTCATGCATAGAGTACATGTACCACACATGCATTTTGAAGTTTTCTTTTCTAGCGGCATCGTATGTCTTGACCCCATTATCCCAAGCTTCTTGCAATTCATCCTTTAGCGGCTGCATGTACACATTCATATTCTTCCCCAAATAATTGGGCCCTAGAATTATCAACGTCAGAAATATGTTCTTTCTTTGCATAATCTGCCCGGGGGGAGATTTAGTGGAATGAAAAATAAAGGACAACTATTGTATTGGGTTTCCATCATGCCGAAGGGATTAAAACCATCCATGGCGATGCAGACTCGAGGACTCCTCGGATCTGCCGCTTTATCCTAATGCAATCCATCGAAATGTTTCCACGCTTCCCCATCCGATGTGTGTACCGCCATCTTATTCCCATCTGCATCTAGTTCGGTTCTGTCGCCCATTTTGTGCCATGTCATCTCCCTGGCTGTCTCTTCAACCATGAAAAGACGTTGAAGCCTTGGTATGATTGGCATATGCCAAAGAACACTAACTGCAATTTTGGTCTGCCTCTTCTCACCCATACTGTTGTCTACCACAAGATACGTGCAAGACTTGTAATTGGGACAATAGTCCAAGTGTGCATACTTCGTCCTAAATAAGACACATCTTTTCTCTCATGCATCTATCTTCTCATAGGGCATCTTAAGTATACGAAGTATTTTGTCCGACTCGTACAGGTTTGCAGGCATGACATGGTCTTTGGGTAGAAAGCGTCCAAATAGTGTCACCATCGCGTCGTAGCATTCTCTTCCCATGTTAAACTGAGCCTTCAGAGCCATTACTTGTGCAATGGCATCCAGTTGACAAAGCTCAGTCTGCTCGTGGAGAGGACGTTTTGAAGACTCCAACATTTCATAGAAGGCCTTGCATCATCAAAGCTCAGTCTGCTCAGATTCCTCCATCTCATCTTCCGAATCCCGAGCATCATGAAGGTCTTGCACCATGTCTTCGGTCCCGGTACCATGCTCGTCGGTGCAACGACGAACCATCTCAGCTCTGGTGTGTTGTATAGACTCACCATGAAATTTCCAAACCATATCATTAGGCTTAAAACCCCTCCTCCGCACGTGTTTATCATTACAGCCTCTCTCCTCTTTTTATATTTGCCGCATTCAGGACAAGGGCACCACTTTGTTTCCTGGCCATTTGCAAATGCGGCTTTCACAAACTCCTTGGTTTTTAGAAACCATTCTTTTGTCATCTCTTTCTGACTAGGGTGACCAGTGTACATCCACGCACGATCACTCATCTTCCCTAGTTACTAAACACAAAGAAATATATTTATATATAATTCAACATATATATTCATCAGTTAATCAAGATCGCCAGTTTTATTACGTCCATGCAACCTACACGCTAATAGCTAAGGATAGGTCCTAATCCCACGTGAGTATGTGTAGATTGGGTTCGTTTTCCCATGCTCTGCACCATATCCAACGCAAAATTTCTGCAGCACCTTCCCACTGTTCTCCTGATACACGTCTCCGCAATAAACAGAGAGGATGTGTATCCTGAGAACAATAGGGAGGCATTGACAAAATTATGCATCGTATCCGGAACAAAGCATATGTGAAAATGAACCCAATCTACAAATACTCGGGATGTCCATGGATAACGTTGGACATTTCGGAAGAATCACGGTTATAAATATATGCAAATGCATGCATATTTATAACTGTAACCCATTCGAACGGGAGATGCATACTGGTCACGCATGAAGGAAGGGGCGGAGCAAAAGAATGGGTGAGGAGGAGATGACATTTGTACTCACCCATGAAGGAAGGGGCGGAGCTCAAAGAACGCACGGGGAGGTCTTCGCACAGCAGACCTCACAGCGACGAGACAATTGCACATGTAAATCCACCCGATCAACACAAATATTTTGTGTTCACTAATAAAATCGAAAAATATATGACCTAACACAAATATATGACCTATATATATGTCATTTAGGATTCCAACAACGTCGAGGAACCCCCTAACTCGCTCATCCCCGGCGCCCTCGGGTATGGTGATGCACGGTCGAAGGGTCAGCACGCCAACTCTTCCGGTTCCGGAGACCTCTCTTCTATGCCTCTCGTCTCCTCTCCGATCATTCTCCTAGTGAGTTCCATGGTCGGCGGCCTCTGGAGGCCGAAGATCACCTTTTCGGTTAACAAGAGGACGAAGAGGTGTTGGGGGTCGGGGTTGGGGTCAGTGTCGTCGGAGGCGGCGTATTAATAGATGCGCAGATTTTCGTGCCGAGGTGTCATGATGTCTTGTCGGGGCGCCGTGTCAGGGTGTCGGGGTGTCGGGGCATCGTGTCGTGGTGTCAGGGTGTCATTTTCTCTTATTCCTCTTCTTTTTTTCCTCTTCTTCCTTTTCTTCTTCTTCTTTTCCTTCTTCTTCTTCTTCTTCTTCTTCATCTTCTTCTTCTTCTCTTGTTGTTGTTGTTGTTGTTGTTGTTGTTGTTGTTGTTGTTGTTGTTCTTGTTCTTCTTCCTTCTTTTCCTTTTTCCTCTTCTTATTCTTCTTCTTCTTCTTCCTTCTTTTCCTTTTTCCTCTTCTTTCTTCTTGTCCTCTCTCCTCTTTTTCTTCTTCTTCTTCTTCTTCTTCTTCTTTCTTTCTTTCTTTCTTTTCTCTTTCTCCTCCTCTCCTCTTTCTTCTTCTTCTTCTTCTTCTTCTTCTTCTTCTTCTTCTTCTTTTTTCTTCTCGTCTTTTCTTCTCTTATTTTCTTCTAAGTTTTTTATTTTCTATATATTTTTTCTTTTCTATCTACTTTTGCACCTAATAAACCAACTATCTAATTTAACAAAAAAAGAAAAAAACTAACTATTTAACTCAAAAATCCAGAAAATAAACTAACTATCTAATTTAATAGAAAAACAGTAAATCAAATAACTATCTAAATTAACTATATAATTTAAAAGAAAAAATAGAAAAAAACAGGGGTGGGGGCACTCACTGGAGTTGGGGACGATCGGGTCGACCGAAGTAGGGGAGCCGCGAGGAGGGGGCAGTGCCAAGAGGAGGAGGGGCCACAGGGAGGAGGCTGTGCGCTAGGAGGAAGGGGCGGGTGCGATGGTGAAGGAGGGGGTCGTGGGGAGGAGGAGGGCGTGGCGGTGGAGGAAAGGGCGGTGGTCGCGGAGGGTCCGGTGGTGGCGAAGGGGTGAGCTCCGGCGGCAAAATTTCTGATTCCACTAGTGTGGGTTTCTTCTAGTCCAAGAAAAATCATTCCACAGATTTTATTCCGTTTGGACTCCGTTTAATATTCCGTATCTGCAATCCTCAAAAACATGGAAAAAGGAGAAACTGACACTAGGCTCTAGATTAATTGGTTAGTCCCAAAAATAATATAAAACAATATATTAATGCATACAAAAAATCCAAAAGAGATAATATAATAGCATGGAACAATCAAAAATTATAGATACGTTGGAGACGTATCACTGACCGGATGGGGTGAACCAAACCGGATCAACAACGGTGGTGCACATGTCCAACTCGGTACGAGAGCACCGATCTTACCAATAAAAACGTGGATCTTGTTGAAGTGGACCCGGTAACCTGATTCGATCGAACCGGCCTGAGGATGTAGCGATGTCCATGGCCGCTCTTGGTCATCAGACCGACCACATAGCTCCCAAACCCTGGAAGGGTTCCCTTTGAGAACTCAAATCCACCGCGCGACAGCCCCATGGTGGGCGCCAACTATCATGGTTTTGTCACGGCAGATGTCCTCACAAAATGACTTAGGGATAAGGTGATCGTCGCTGTGTGGCGACTCAAAGGGGTTAATCGGGAACGAGACTCGGCCAAAGCAATAAATAGCAACAGAAAACATGCATGAATCATTAAGTAACATGATATAAAAGGATAATAAAATATATAACCCATAACAATCTGAACATAATCTCATAATCCATCGGATCCCAACAGACCGAGCATAGAAATATCAAGAGAATTACATACACGCCTTGATCATGTAGGGCAGCTCACAAGGACTAACCATCGAAGCACAACATTGGAGAGAAGACATCACATAGCTATTGGTCATGGACTCATGGTCCAAGGAGGACTACTCACGGCACATCCAGGAAGCGTGCATGGCGGTGGAGAAGCTCCCGGAGGTCAATCCTCCCTCCGGCAGGGTGCCGGGAAGGGGTCTTCTCGTACTCCCGATCTCGGAAGCGCTGCAGCGGCGAAACGATGGAGAAATTCACGATTCTAGATATTCTGGAAGGGTTTCCTCTCATAGAGATAAATATATGCCGAAGGAAGGCACCGGAGGAGGTGGAACCCACCCAGGCGGCCTCTGGCCCATCTTCGGTGATCTGGAAGCATCTGGTACGCTGATTTTTTATAGTTTTTTCTCAGGATTTTTCGGGCTTCAGAAAATTGGGTAAAAGCCCCTGCAAAATAGACATCAGCACACAAAAACTGGCACTGGGTCCACTGAGTTAGTAGGTTAGTCCAAATATGTGTAAAATGATATAAAAGTGTAGCAAAACATATAACAATGTCACCCAAAAGATCATGGAACAAGGAGAAATTATAGACACGTTTGGGACGTATCACGTGCCTCCCGTCCTCTCTGTGTGGAGATGGAATACGACCACGATAGGAGGGTCCCACCTGTTGGTGGCTAGTCTCTACCCCTCTCTATCGCTGACCGTAGGGGCCCGCGCGTCAGGTTTAAACCTGACGACGCGCGCGCCATGGCTCGATGGTTGGCTAGCTGGCCGGTTGGCCAGTTTGGCCGTCCCAGGTGCTGACCGAGACAGGCCAGGGGCTAAATACCTTTTCTTTATTTTTAAATCTGGAGTCTTAGGTTATTTCTACAGGATAAAATATTTAATTAAATTCAGATGTAGAATATGTAGAATTTATTAGTGTTGTTGTGTAAATTTTTGTAAAGACTTTTATGCACATGATTAATTAAATACCTAGTTTGGGTATTTTTAGCTCACGTTAATGAGACTTTAAAAATACCTTTCTACTTCAAAAAGAAAAACAAACATTTTTAAAACTAAAGATAGAATCTCCGAGAATAGGTTAACATTTTTAATATGAGTTTGTTCTCTGTTTTTTAGTGAGCTTATTATTATTATTATTATTACGAGATTGATCACACGTTTGACGAAGGACTTGGACCCGAAGACCTCAAAGACCCGGATACCTAGCAGATCAAGGCAAGCACCCCGTTGACCATGTTTGAGAAAACATTTTTTATGCATACCATGTTGAGTACATTATACCGGTGCATATGATCATTAAATAGTCGGTAACCCCTCAGTAGGGTGTTCCTGATGGCTCCTTTGGAGCTCTTGCATTTGAGCATGACCCTACCACCTATGAGGGTCACGAAGATAAAATGTTGACAAGTAGTAGTAGTGCTACGCATAGGATGAGCATATGCATGGTGATGGTAACAATGAGGTGATATCAAAGGTTTTTCGAAAACCTCGTCGGGTTCCACTAATGCCCGAAGGTGATGGTGTTGAGCTGGATGACCACTTGAGACAGAAGTGGTATACCGGAAAGGTTTTGTGTGAGTAGTTTCGAAAATGGATTAGATTCATGATGTGTCGACCGTCCGAAGCTTACATGTGCGACCATGATACCCGTTTATGGGATAGGGATTTATTGATTACTTTCGTCGGTGCTAACAAAGAGCCTGCATTACTGGTGGCGGGAGGGATATGGTCACTTTCATGAAAGGGTCGTACCAAGTAGGTCGACTATGCCATTTTTACGTGTTCCAGGCACATCATTGGTCCCCGCATGGATGATATGGTCTAGGGTTGGTGCTCATAAGCCATACATCATGCGGGCAGGGTACTAATCGAGCTGACTCTTTGTCTAGTGTCGTCAGGGGAAATGCAATGATCGGGTACTTACCTCGGGTATGTTATATACCACGAGTCGTGGATGACACTGAAGTTTCCCAGATCTCGTGGGTACAGCGTACAACCTGCGCAGAGTGTAAAACTATTCAAATAGTCGTGTACACGGTCAAGGACAGTTTGGTAATCCTGCTTAAACTACGTCCAGTCGTTTCTGCATAAACCATGTGTGTGTAAAAAGTTGGTATCTGAGTAATATGATATGACAAGTCTGGTGACTTGGCATATAGGGTGAATCTGTAGTGTTCAACCCTTACCAGATATGTTGATATTTGTGACCCGTTGTTATGAATACCATCTCGTTATGATCAATGTCCATACAAGCAATTGAGCATGCTTATTTACAATCAAAACTTCCTTTCTGAAAGGTTGCATATTACTTTATTATCGTACCGACTGCATTACCATATGATGGGCTGGTTGCAAATACATTCAACGTACTCATTGGCTTGCCACTGGTTATTTTATGGACCAGACATGGAGGAACTAGAGTATGGAGAAGAATTCGTTGTCGGAGACGGACACGCGAACTAGGACCCTTCCCAGTCAGAATGCCTGTTGGTCAAGGCTGATGGCATGGGTTCCCATTTACTACCAAGTATTTCGCTAGTAGGTGTGTTGGTGTGATTGGCCTTCTTGGCCATATCTATGTAAGACTTGACCATGATGGTCCTTTATTGTATCATACGTTAATTTAGGATGTAAGACTCTTGTTATTTAGTATGTGTGTGCTGAGTGAGCATTGATCTCTGGGATCATTGTACACGTGCATTCTGCGATCTCAACGCATAAGTCGGGGTGCCTACAGAATTGGTATCATAGCCATCCTGACTGTAGGAAGCCTTAGGCAGCATGTACCATAGCCGAGACGAATAACACTCTTAGCCCTTAAACTTGAGATTTTCTACACCCTACTACCTTTTCATAACACCCACAAATTTCTAACCCTCTCCTAAAAACCTGGTAGATGGCCGTCATACCTGAGACGCTTATAGAAATTGGCTTTCCCCTACTCTTGGGAGACAGCTTGGGGAAGTGTCAAGTACCCCGCACGCCCATTTTTATCAACCACGAGCACTGGGTCAATGCCAGCACAAAGGAATATCATGTGGATGTGATTGTGAAGGAAAATGACTCCTGAGCTAGTTGGTTCTTTGAAGGACCACAAATAGAGACTCTGGTATTGTCAGTGGAGATGGCAGCACGAGAGGCGCTCGTGCATCTCCGCGATTACCTTCCCAAGATGGCCAACGAGCAGGCTACTCGTCACCTACCTTTTGTGAAGGACGGACTTGACGGGAGATGGACACTCCACCCATCTCTAGAGGAAGGACCGCCAATCAAGTTTCAGACCTACTTCAGCCTCTCTGCCGACACTCTAGCTCACCTTCTGATGAAGGAGTCCTTGATGCTCCGCCAAGAACTTCATCAAGTCAAGGACCTAGTCCGCCTAGAGAAGATGAAGACACACAAGACTAAGAAAGAAGGAGAACCCGGAGGGAAATCTACCATCCCCTTCTGAGGCGGAATACCACCACTTAAGGCCACTCCTATAAAGAGACATCGCGTGACCGCCGAGGAATACACTGAACTCCTCACCGCTTCACCGACAAAACATCGTCATGATGGACCTCTTCCTTCCCCCACAACCCTGAAGGAAAATGATACCTGCACAGATGAGGATGAGGAGGAAGACCCTGAAGAACCTGTGTACAAGACTGAGCAATCCATCGCTTAGGATGGATGTCTTAGGACAAGATAGGAGTTCCCATGCGAAATCGAGGCCGTGTAATGGTTCATATGAAACCATGAATTCTTGTAGAATGTGTGCTTTCTGTTTGTGTCTCGATGCAAGCTGCGATTTTGCTTTAGGCAACATGTAAGTGCCTACATCTCCTATCTTAATTAATGTTTTTGTATAGGCTTCTTCAACCCTTCTTGTTTGACACACTTGCACCATACCAAAGCCCCCTTATATAGGCACGTCATCCCTTTATTCTTTCCTCTCGACCACTTCGGAGTATTGACCTGACTGCTCCAAACAGGATGGCGACTGCTACTCGCACCAGTACCTTCGGCAACCCCAGCATTGGCGAGTCTAGCCAGCAGGCAGGAGCCTGTGGGTCTGCCTAAGCTGGAGATCACCTGGAGCAGCAGCAAGGCGACATTCCCCCACCACCGCCTCCTCCGGAGAACATGATTGTCGCTCAGTTCCTCAAGGATCTTCAAGAGAAACACCAAGCCAACAACACCGCCATCCAGCAGATTGCTCAGGCCCTAGTGAACAACCCGCCATAGGGCGGAAATGGCAATGGTCGCTCCACTCCGTCTGAGTTCATGAGGACTACGCCCCCAACATTCACTAAGACAACTGAGCCCCTGGATGCCGATGACTGGATCCGCACCATTGAAGACCTCCTTGTGCTGGTTAAGTGCATAGGTAATCTTGAGAAGGTGGTTCCAACAACCAGGGCTTGGTGGGACAAGATTCAGATTATGCAAGGCACACAAGCTATCACTTGGGTTGTCTTCAAAAACTGGTTCTACACTGCTCCCATTCCCCCTGGAATGATGACTATCAAAAAGCGGGGGATTCGTGTGACTATCAAAAAACGGGGGTTTCATGCTCTAGAGCAAGGCAGCAGCACAGTCATGGAATACCTGCAGAAGTTCAACCTCTTGTCGAGGTATGCTCCAGAAGATGTCAGCAGTGAAGCCGCTAAGGTGGAGCACTTCATGGAAGGACTTCAGCATTCACCGCAATATCAGCTTGTTGTCTATGACTGTCGGACCTTCTGTGATCTAGTAAACAAGGATCTCATGCTGGAGGACAAGCGTCGTGCTATGGATGATACTCGCAAGTGTAAGATGATGGGCAATGGTGGTTCCAGCAACTAGAAGGCTTGTCGGTTGCAATCCTCCCCGGCAAAGTCTAACTACCAGCAGCAGCAGTACAAGACTCCTGCATTTCACCCAAACTATCATCCTCAGGCGCACGACAACCCCAAGCCGACAATCAATTCGCCCAACAATAGTTGGTCAAGCCCAACATCCCAGGGCAGGTCACCTACTTTGGATGTGGTCAGCTTGGACACTACTCCAGGCAATGCCCCAACAAGAAGCCTGATGCACCGCACCCCAATGTGCCAAATCAAGGACATGATCATGGAGCACCAGACAAGAATCGGTCTCCCTGCAACCAGCAGTACCACAGTAGGGGACACATGAATCACAAATCCGTTGAGGAAGCCCAGGAAGACCCGGACTACATTCTGGGTACGTTCCTCGTCAACTCCACCCGAGAAACAGTATTGTTTGATTGTGATGCTTCGCATTCTTTTGTCACCCAAAAGTTTTCTACAAAGATTGGTTTGAAGCCTACCCTCCTTAATGGGCAAATGGCAGTACAGACCCTGGGAGCAGTGCTAAGGACCAACCTAGGATGTAGAGGAGTTGGGATCAGCATTAATGGGATAGACTTCGTAGCAGATCACATCGTCCTTAAGTCGGAAGGATTGGACGTGATACTTGGTATGGATTGGTTGGCCAGACACCAAAGCATACTGGACTACGCCAAGAGGGCTATTACCATGACATGTGACCAACGGGTCAAAGTCAAATACGTCCCTGAGCCTACCTCCAGTCAAGTCCCTGGACTGAGTATGTGAATACCCGGACGTCTTTCTTGTTGATCTGCGTGGGATGCCTCCTGACCGGGACATCGAGTTCATCATTGAGTTCATGCGCGGGTCAAAGCCTATCTATAAGAAGCCCTATAGGATGGGATCCGAGGAGCTGGCAGATTTAGGAAGCAGTTGGCCGAGCAGCTCAGGAAGGGATTCATCTGTACAAGTGCCTCACCTTGGGGATCACCTGTTCCATTCGTGTCCAAGAAGGATGGGACTATCACGCTCTGCATCGATTACCATTCCCTCAATGAAGTCACAATAAAGAACAAGTATCCACTCCTAAAGATTGAAGACCTATTCGACCAGTTAAATGGTGCCAAGGTATTCTCCAAGATCGATCTCAAATCTGGCTACTACCAACTGAACATTCGGCGTGAGGACATACCTAAGACGGCATTTGTGACGAGGTACGGTATGTACGAGTGCATGGTCATGTCTTTTGGGTTGACCAACCCCCCAGCATACTTCATTGTAATGCCCTTTTTGGAACCTTCTCTATGTGGGTCCACCTTGTCATTGATATGAGAGCTATTCTATGTGTTATGATTTCATGTGCCACCTAGCTTTGTGTCCCTTTGCATGCATGCATCACCATCATTTCATCCTTGTCTTGTGTTGGTGCCTTGTGAATCCATGTGTGTATGTGGGTCGATGAATATGTCATGTGATGATAGTGTATGTGAGAGATGGAGTGGTGCAATTGCTAGTAGGAAACCATGTTGATTTGCACTAGGGTTTTAGAAAACTCCCCCCTCTCTAATTCATCTCAAGGTCAAGTTTCACTTGATCCTTTCCTGTTTTAAAAAATGTCCTTGATTGATTATATTTTGTGGTATTTGTGAGCAAGTGAAGCTGTTGCTTTTTATCCAAGTTTTAAAGGTGCAAAATATTCACAAAACAGCCCAACATATTCTGTTTTGTAAATATTTGGAGGATCCTAAAATTCATTTTCTATTTTTCTTAAATAGGTTATATTTTCTTATGACGAGGGGTGTCCTAGTTTTATTTTTAGCATTTTTAGTTTGGCATGTGCTTTATTTTCTTTCTCTGGTGATTTGAAATTGGATAAAACTCCACGAGTTTTATTTCTCTTATCTGGCGCTACTAGTGGGCTCCCTCCCACTAGCAGGCCCATTCCTCCCTCTCTTCAGGCGCAGCAGCCCAGCCTGCGCGTCCCTCCTTCCTCCTCCTGACGGTGTCTACCCCACGTGCCCGCTTTTCGTCAGACAACCGAGAGAGAGAGAGTCGCTGTGAGGGCTCACGGAAGTCGAGCCCCCCCCCCATATAGCCTCGGCGTGCATGCCCCCTTCCCTTAGGGCTCCTCCTTTACCCTCCTTGCGCTACCACTCCTTCCCCATCTCTCTTCCTCCCCCAAGGTAAGTTTTGGAGCATCTAGCAGAGAGAGAGAGAGAGAAGTGCCCCGCCGTCGTCTACCCTGGTCCCGTCGTCTCCTGCGCTGGCCGGCATGTCCAGGGGCTCGGGGCAGGACCCCGCGCTCCATTCCCGTCCTCGGTGAGGCCGGGGAGTGACCTCATCAAGGGACAAGAGCGCGCCAACGGTGTGTTCCCGTTGGTCTTCTTCCTCTACTTCGGTCTGGAGCAGGCCGTCTTCTTCAGATCATTTACATCGTCTCCAGGCGCTCCTTCTTCCCGATCGGCGCCTCTTCTCCTTCCCCTAGGTGAGCTAGGTCTCCTCCTCCCTTCCCCCTCGATCAGATCGGCCTAGGGCTCGTCGGCACACCTCTGTCCCGAGAGGAGTTCATGCATGTGTTGCTGTGTGTTTTGTGTGTTGTGCTCGGTAGATGCAGTAGCAGAGCAAGGCATCCCTCGCAGCGCAGTGCAAGTCTGTAAAGATCTCCCCCTCGCGTAGTAGTAGGAGAAGCGAGGCCATGCTCCGGTGGTGTTCTCTTCCGCCGGCGTCTCTATGTTCAGAGCAGAGCATTTGGTGCCCGTGTAGGTAACTCGGTAGAGATCCCCTTCTGTGTCGAGATCCTGTGCATAGCATTGTGGTAGGGCCGTGTGTGTGTTGTGGTGAGGGCGTGGGTTCGAGTCCTAGCTTAGCCCCCGTTTTAATCCATGTTTTGCGGCACAGTGGCGTTTGCAGCAGTAGAGCAGTTTAACCTGCTTAGTTTCCCTTCTCTATGGAACCAGAGCACCTCAGCCAAGTGGTATTGTAGCAGTGTTGTGATTCGGGGGTCTAGGGTTCGATCCCTCATCCCATTTCTTTTATTTTTTTTCCTTTTATTTTTTTTTACTTTCTTGCTTGCATACATATGTTTGTATATTTGTTGTAGCTGCTTGGATGACATATGTGGCATTTATTTATGCCCTCAACAGCATGGGTTGATATTATTTTTACTAGCTAGGAGTGAATGCATGTGTAGGTTGTGTGGTTTAACTATGTGTAAGTATCATGTGTGTGTGTGCACCTTGTAAGTGTATGGCACCAAGTGATGTTGCTTATGTGGTGTGTGTGTGAAACATATGTGCATGCTGAGAGTTGAGCTCATGCACTAATTGTTTGAGAGTGTGGTGTATGTGGGTGTGTGGGTCGCCCCCCCCCCACATACCTTGTGTGTGTGCATTTGTAGATGTTCATGTTATGATGTGAGTGTATGATGTTGTGTGTGTTTGCGTGTGTGTGTTTCACACATGCCCAAGGCATGAAGTGCCTTGGAGAGCACATGAGCATATTATATGTGTAGGAGTAGAAGTGCTTATGTGAGTGCAAGTTAGTAGTGAATTCTATTTAGCATGTGTAGGTGACTTTTATGCTTGTGCTTGTTGTATGTGTGTGGGATGGTGATGTGCTATGGCACACATACATGAGGTCTAAACCCTCATGTCACCATTGGACTTGTGAGAGTGTGCACATGCTAGTGTAGGTGTTGTTCTAGTGAATAGCACATGTGAAGTTGCACTATTCACTATATGTGATTCCATGTAGATTTTCTTTTCTAGTTTGTGCCCAATTGTTCTATGCAAGTGCCCATGTTTTATATATGTTTTCGGGGTACAATCATCCCAGGAATCCATTGGTGAAGTCAGTTTTGCCTTTGCAAGACTTTCTGGGAATGACATATTTCAGATTTGTTCTATGTTTAGAGCTTGGTTCCATGAGGTGAGGTGAGCCCAAGAGGTTGATTCTTTGTTGTGGCAGTAGAGGGTGAACCCCTCTACCACATGTTGGTTTTGTTTCATGCTTAGTAGTTCATATGTGCAAGTTGTGCTTAGTCAATGTAGGCATGTGGCTGAAATTCCAGTTTAGTGAAAATTTGTGAATTTCACTAAGTCTGAGAATCTGCTTGTGTTTTCTTCTCCTGTTGTGGAGCTTGTAGGGGTCCATTTGTTGTGAATCAGACTTAGATTTCAACTGAGAAGTTGTAGCTTTTGTGTTTGCCTAGATCTCTGTAAATTTTCATTCCATTTGGATCCGTGTAGATATTGTTTTGGGTTTTGTCGAAATGCTTCAGAGCATAAACAACTAGTGAGAATCTGGAATTTTCACTAAGTCTGTGAAAACTGATGTTTTTGTCCAAGTTAGCAGTTGTATAACTTTCTGTGTGAAACTCCTTTGCTTGTGCGTGTTGTACTATTGGATAGCTTCTGCCACATATCTTATTTGGCATATTTGGGTGGCTAGAAGTGCTTTGCATGTAGCTCACAAAAGGCTATGATGCTGTTTATGGTAGATTGTATAGTCTTGATGTTTTGATGCTTGTGAGTGCATAGTTGAGGGTGTGGTGATATTATTTGCACCACCCCATCCATGTTGGTTTGTTTTATGTCTTGGCAACCTGGAAATACCAGAAGTATGCCATTGGTGTTTGTTGTGATGGATTTGACATGTAGGACTCTATTTCTTGTTTCGTTGTTTCCCGTTGATCCGTAGCTCTCTTTGTCACGTCCTTTATATGGCTGTGCATTTTTTTCACGTGAAGCATCTGTTCATGTCATCCTCATGCATGTCAAGATAGCTTAGAGTGCAGTTCTATCCAATAACTTGTATTTACTTCTCATTCTTGCGCTAGTGAAAGAACTAGAGATGCATGTTCATTTTGATCTCATGCATCATGTGCTTGTTGCATATGAGGTGCTGCTGTTCATTGGATGATATTTTTATGGTGGGTAGCACCGGGATCGGAGAACGAGTATGTGGATCCGGGAGAGTACGGGCAGGACGAACAAGAGCAGTTCCAAGCTGTGAACATCACAGGCAAGATGATATGACCTTGATTCCACCTCTAGACTAGTTATGCTAGATTACGTTTCTTCGTCATATGCTCGCTACCTACCACTGAAATAATTGCCTCCTGATATTGCCATGAAACCCAAACACTTATCCCTTCCTAGCAAATCTTGAATGGCTAAGTAGGCTTTGCTCAGCTACTGATGTTAGCATTGCTAGTTGCAGGTGCAATTGTCTAATGTGATAACTTGAGGTTGATATCATTATGTTAAATCTATTAGTTAATTAATTGCACCTATATACTTGGTAAATAACGGAAGGCCTAGTCTCTTGCCGGGTGTTTTCTTCCGTTATTGCTGCCATAGTTACCGGCTACCGGTGTTTGATTCCATAACTGATCGCTCCTAACACGTTCGGGGTTGTTATGGGGACCCCCTTGATAAATCGTGTAGTGTTAAGACTTGTCCGGCAGGACCCAACATTGGTTTTAATCTGCTAATCACTTAATAATAATCTGCATAGGGAATAGGTACCCCAAGGAATTAGTCAACAACCCGGGCCAGTGCTCCTCATGGGTGTTGGTCCAAACTAGAGCATTGTGCGGGGCCAACTCAGGGCAACTTCAGAGATTTCTATCAGGCCACTGTACGCGTCGCTCATCCGTCGTGTCCTGAGACTGAGATACGCGGCTCTTATCGGGGTCGTTGACACGATGGGAGGTCCTGCTAGGCTTGTCTTACCTTAGCGATATATCTTGCATATAGAAATCCCGGTGAAGCTTTGGTTCTTCCCAGAGTTAAGGTTTTCCTCTAAGGAATCCGATGAAATCACGAGATTCGTGATAGAGGATTAATTTGTGGCGCGTGACCGTTTGTGATGGACTAGTTGGAGCACACCTACAGGGTTTAATATTTCGGAAAGTCATGCCCGCGGTTATGTGGCAACTTGGAATATTTGTTAACATCTGGTTATAGACAACTTAAACATAACTCTAATAAAATTGCCAACTGTGTGCGTAACCGTGACTTTCCACTTCGAAGACCTCTCTTCGACCGAGAACATGGTGGGGTTATGATTGACGTAAGTAGGTGTTCAGGATCACTTAGTGATCAGCTAAAGATCAACCGCTAGTATCGACCACCTTCAATACATATTCTACGTAAGTTAGCCACCATATATGCTTAGGATGTTGCAACCTAAATACTCCACCTTCCTTACCTAATAACTTGACTAGTTCTGGCACCGAGTCCTCAGCAACGGCACCAGGAATCCTTCTGCTATGGCTACGCCTTTAGTGATTTCCCCCGTGGCCTTGGAGCCTTGCGTTGGTGTTCCCTCGAAGCAGAAAGGGTGATGTAGCTCAGCGGCGGTAAGTATTTCCCTCAGTTTTGAAAACCAAGGTATCAATCCAGTAGGAGGAGAACGTCAAGTCACAAGTACGTGCACAAACACAAAAGGCTCGCACCCAACGCTATGAAGGGGTTGTCAAACCCTAATAGATTGTTTGCAAAGTGAGAACTGAAAGCAAAGAGTAAACAAAGAAAAGTAAAAGTGGAAGTGGAAACGATAGTTGTGAATAGACCCGGGGGCCGTAGTGTTCACTAGTGGCTTCTCTCATGAAAGCAAGTAGACGGTGGGTGAACGAATTACTGTCGAGCAATTGATAGAACCGCGCAAAGTCGTGATGTTATCTAAGGCAATGATTATATCTATAGGCATCACGTCCAAAACAAGTATACCGATACTTTCTGAATCTACTACTATTACTCCACACGTCGACCGCTATCCAGCATGCATCTAATGTATTAAGTCCGAAAGAACAGAGTAACGCCTTAAGCAAGATGACATGATGTAGATGGACAATCTCATATCTACGATAAAATCCCATCTTGTTACCCTTGATGGCAACAACATGATGCGTGCCTTGCAGCCCCTTTTGTCACTTGGAAAGGTCACCACACGGTATGAACCCAAAACGAAGCACTTCTCCAATTGCAAGAATCATAGATGTAGTTGGCCGAACAAAACCCAAGACTCGGAGAGACTTACAAGGATATCAAATCATGCATATAAGAAATCAGCAAAGACTCAATTATAATTCATAGATAATGTGATCACAAATCCACAATTCATCGAATCTCGACAAACACACCGCCAAAGAGGATTACATCGGATAGATCTCCATGAAGATCATGGAGAACTTTGTATTGAAGATCCAAGAGAGAGAAGAAGCCATCTAGCTACTAACTACGGACCCGTAGGTCTGAAGTAGACTACTCACGAGTCATTGGAGAGGCGATGATGTAGATGTAGAAGCCCTCCAACTCCAAATTCCCCTCCGGCAGGGCACCGGGAAGGGTCTCCAGATGAGCTCTCGCAGAAACGGAAGCTTGCGGTGGCGGAAAACTGTTTTCGTTGATGCCCTGATTTTTTCTGGATTTTTAGGGTATTTATAGGCAAAAGAGCTAGGGCAGGGGAGCGCCAAGGAGGCCACAAGCCTGGTTGCCGCGGGCCCCCTAGCCGCGGCAACAGGGATTGTGGGCTCCCTGTGGGCCCCCTGCCATGGCCCTCAAGTCTCTCGATCTTCTTCCGTTCTGGAAAAATTTATTTCGGGGATTTTATTCCGTTTGGACTCCGTCCCAAAATCAGATCTCAAAAGAGTCAAAAACACAGAAAAAACAGGGACTGGCACTTGGCACTGGATTAATAAGTTAGTCCCAAAAAATATATAAAAGGTAAACAAAACATCCAAAGTAAACAAGATAAAAGCGTGAAACCATAAAAAATTATTGATACGTTTGAGACGTATCAAGCATCCCCAAGCTTAACTCCTGCCCGTCCTCGAGTAGGGAAGTGATAAAGAATGAATTTTTGATGCTTTCATGCTACCTAGCATAGATGTCCTTTGTAACTCCTCTTATGTGACGTGACTGTTCAGATCCATTAGATTCAAAACAATAGTTCGCTATTGACGTGGAGACAATAATAATTCAAGCAAACTAGCAACGTAATCATGAACTTTCAAAATAACAAGGCCAAAAGAAAGTTATCCCTACAAAATCATATAGTCTGGCTATGCTCTATCATCATTGCACAACGAATTTAAGTCATGCACAACCCCGGTATTGGCCAAGTAATTGTTTTCACATCTTTACTTTCTCAAACTTTTTCAACTCTCACGCAATACATGAGCGTGAGCCATGGTTTTAGCACTATAAGTGGTGTGGAGTGTGGTGAAGGTTCCAAGACAAACAAAGAAGATGGTCACATTGACTAGGCATATCAATGAGCTATGGATATGCTCATCAATAGATATCAACGTGAATGAGTAGGGATTGCCATACAAATGATGCACTAGAGCTAAGAGTATGTGAAAGCTCTTAAAGAAAACTAGTGGGTGTGCATCCAACTTGCTTGCACACGAAGAGGTAAGGCAATTTTGAGGAAGCCTATCATTGGAATATACAAGCCAAGTTATATAATGAAAATTTCCCACTAGCTATATGGTGGTGACAAAACGAGAGACTCTCAGTCATGAAGATCATGGTGCTTAATATGCACAAGTGTGGAAAGGTGGTAGCATTGTCCGTTCTCTCTTTTTCTCTCATTTTTTTGGTGGGGTCTTTGGCCTCTTTTTTTTGGTGGGCATCTTTGGCCTCTTTTATTTCCTCACATGGGACAATACTCCATCAATGATGATAATCAAGCTTACAACTCAAAACTTAGAGCAATGATGACTCTATATGGACTGCCTTCGGTACTGTACCGTGACAATGATCTAGCATGTCATAGACATCAATGGAAACATCATGCTAGCTATCTTATGATCATGCAATGGCAATGTAGAAGTGGTGTCACATGTCATGCTGATATTTGCATGGCAATATATCTCGGAATAGCTTTGAAAAAGCCATTGTAGGTTGGTATGGTGACTGTTTTGAGGGAGGCTATATGGGTGGTTTTGTGCACCGGCGAAAGTTGCATGGCACTAAATAAGATAGTGATGGTGGAAGGTGAAAGTGCATCTAAACCATGGACTCAACATTAGTCATGAAGAACTCATATACTTGTTGCAAAAGTTCAATAGTAATCTAAACAAAGCATTCAACGCATACTCCTAGGGGAAGGGTTGGTAGGTATAAACCATCACGCGATCCCGACCGCCACACAAAGGATCACAATCAATAGCCTAATCATGCTCAGACTTGATCACATAGCGGTTCACCATACGTGCATGCTAAGGGAATCACTAACTTCAACACAAGTATTTCTAGATCCACAACACCTTACTAATATAACTTCAATATTACCACAACCACAACTCAAACCTAATTGAGATGAATCAAACTTCTCTAACTATTCAATGCACATGAAGGTGGAAGTTTTCATATCCCTTTGGAGAACTACCCCTTTTCAGACTAATATCATAGCATAGATCAACTACCAAGCCACGCACCGCCGTGCTCTAAAAGATATAAGTGCAGCACATAGAGCAAAAGCAACTAGCTCAAAAGATATAAGTGTAGCACATGTGAGCTGAATTGTCTAACCAAAGGATATAAGTGAAGCTCGACAAAATCACGGTGAGTGCATGTATGTCTCTCTAGGTGTGCAGCAAGGATGATTGTGACACAACAAAAATAAGAGACTCCTACGATACAAGACGCTCCAAGCAAAACACGTAACATGTGGTGAATACAAATATAGCCCCAAGTAACGTTACCGATGGATTGAGGACGAAAGAGGGGATGCCTTCTCGGGGCATCCCCAAGATTATGCTTTCACGTCATCCTTGAATCAACTTGGTGTGCCTTGGGCATCCCCAATCTTGAGCTCTTGCCACTCTTTATCTTTTTTTCCATAAGAACTTCACCCAAAACATGAAAATTTGACAATACGAAACTTAAACAGAAACTCGTGATAACATTAGTATAAGAAAGCAAACCACCATTTCCTTAGGTACTATAGCAAACTTAAATTCTACTTATGTTGATGATGGGTTACTGTATTTTCAATCTTCCATGGCTAATACCCCCCGATACTATCCATAGTTTCATCAAAATAAGCAACCAACTCAACAAAAACAGAATCTGTTAACAGCAGACCAGTGTGTAGCAATCTGTATACTTCGTGTACTTCTGTTACTTCAACAATTCTGAAAAATTACGACAGTCTGAAGAATTTACGTAGAAATCAGCAGCAAAAAGAATCAACACAAAATCTCTTACAGAAAAAAATGAAAATTCTTTTCGTGAGCAGAAAGTTTCTGTATTTTCCAGCATGACCAAACGATCATCCCCAAGACTAATCATAACGGTTTTGCTTGGCAGAAACACAAAAAGGAACACAAAAAACACAATCATAACAGAATTATGAAAAATGTGGAAAACACAAAACAGAAAGAAAAACGATAGATTCGTTGGGTTGCCTCCCAACAAGCGCTATTGTTTAACGCCCTTAGCTAGGCATAAGGTGATGGAATCACGTATAGTCATAATTGGTGCTCAAACCATAAGTAGTCGTCATCATATATTCATAAGGCAATCTTATTTTCTTTCTAGGAATATGCTCTATGCCCTTCTTTAGAGGAAATTGAAATCTAATATTCCCTTCCTTCATATCGATGAGAGCACCAATAGTCCTTAGGAAAGGTCTAGCAAGAATAATGGGACATGAAGGATTCAATCTATGTCAAGTACAATGAAATCCATGGGTCCACAGTTCTTATTTGCAACAATAAGAACATCATCGATCCTTCCCATGGGTTTCTTGACAGTAGAATCCGCAAGATGCAAATTAAGAGAACACTCTTCAATCTCATGAAAACCAAGAATATCACATAAAGACTTTGGAATCGCGGAAACACTAGCACCCAAATCACACAAAGCATTGCATTCATAGTTTTTGATCTTAACTTTGATAGTAGGTTCCCACTCATCATGAAGTTTTCTAGGTATAGAGACTTCTAATTCGAGCTTCTCTTCAAGAGATTTCATCATAGCATCTACGATATGTGCGGTAAAGGCTTTGCTTTGGCTATAAGCATGTGGAGAGTTTGCAATGGATTGCATCAAGGAAATACATTCAAACAAGGAGCAACTATCATAATTGTATTCCTTGGAATCCAAAGTGCGAGTTTCATTACTACCCAAAATTTGGATTTCTTCTACTCCACTCTCCACACCTTTATCATCAAGATAGCTGGGCTCAGAATCATTGGGGCGTTTTTCAACCAAAGTGGATTCATATCCAGCCCCATCATCAATAGGTTTGACACGAGAAAACAAAGATTCAAGAGGAGTCACACCAAGCACTTTAATATCTTCGTGATTTGCATGACTAGAACGCACCCTTTTAAACCATTCATGCCTACCGCGAATTTGGGCGGTTCTTTCTTTGCTCTCATTCATCGAGACACACATAGCTTTTAAAGTTTCAGCCAAGTTGACCTTGGGAGGAGCACATCTAACTTTCAAAGCATCAATATCACAAGACATCCTATCAACGCTCTTAGCCAAATCGTCTATTTTGAGTAGTTTTTCCTCTATGGACGCATTGAAAATCTTTTGAGAGTTGATGAACTCTTTGATATTACTCTCTAAATCAGAGGGTAATTGGTTGTGATTTCCATAAGTTTTCTTGGAGGAATTGCCATAATTGTAAGAGGAGTTACTAGGAAAAGGCCTAGGAACATAGTTTCCTCTAAAAGCATTGTTGTTGCCAAAATTGTTCCTACCAACAAGATGAACGTCCAAACTAGCGTTGCTAATCTCAATCAAGGAAGATAGTGGCATGTCATTAGGATCTAAAGGAGCAATTCTACTAGCAACCAAATTCATCAACTCGTCCATCTTTGCACTAAGCGAGTTAATTTCTTCTATAGCGTGTACCTTTTTGCTAGCAGGTGACCTTTCAGTGTGCCACTGAGAGTAGTTGGTCATGATATTGTCTAGGAGTTTTGTAGCATCTCCTAACGTGATTTCCATGAACCTTCCACCTGAGGCGGAGTCCAAGACATTGCGAGAAGCGAAATTCAAACCAGCATAAAATATTTGTATAATCATCCACAAACTCAAGCCATGAGTGGGACAATTTCTAATCATTAACTTCATCCTCTCCCAAGATTGTGCAACGTGTTCATGATCAAGTTGCTTGTAATTCATGATATCGTTACATAGGGAGATAATCTTAGCCGGCGGAAAATACTTGGATATGTAAGCATCTTTGCACTTATCCCAAGAATCGATACTATTTTTAGGCAAAGAAGAAAAACAAGTTTTTGAGCGATCTCGCAACGAGAAAGGAAAAAGCTTCAACTTAATCCCGTCATTGTCCACATCTCTTTTCTTTTGCATATCGCAAAGCTCAATGAAGGTATTGAGATGGGATGCGGCATCTTCACTAGGAAGGACAGAAAATTGCTCTTTCATAACAAGATTCAGCAAAGCTGCGTTGATTTCATACAATTCCGCACTAGTGGCGGGAGCAATCGGAGTACTAATAAAATCATTATTATTGGTAGTCGAGAAGTCGCAAAGTTTAGTGTTTTCAGCCATGATGACTTCAACAAACCAACAAGTACACAAGCAAGCAGGAAAACGGCAAAATGCAAAAGAAGATGGCGAAGGAAAACGGCAAAAAGGCAAAAGGAAACGGCAAAGGAGAAAGGCAAAAGAAAACGGCAAATGTGAAGTGGGGGACAGGAAAACGAGAGGCAACTGGCAAAAAAAGTAGATGCAAGAGATGAGTTTGTGACACCTACTTGGATAGATCACCTCCCAGGCAATGGCGCCAGAAATACTTCTGCTACTGCAACAAAAGACCTTCCAATGGCGACAGAAATAAGCGTGTTGACGGGAGACTATTCTTGCCTTGATACTCCTCAGCAACAGCACCAGGAATCCTTCTGCTACGGCTACGCCTTTAGGGACTTCCTTGGCAAATATGCAAAGGAATCCCCCGTGGCCTTGGAGCCTTGCTTTGGTGTTCCCTCGAAGCTGAAAGGGTGATATAGCCCAACGGCGGTAAGTATTTCCCTCAGTTTTGAGAACCAACGTATCAATCCAGTTCGAGGAGAACGTCAAGTCACAAGTACCTGCACAAATACGAAAAGCTCGCACCCAACGCTATGAAGGGGTTGTCAATCCCTTATAGATTGTTTGCAAAGTGAGAACGGAAAGCAAAGAGTAAACAAAGCAAAGTAAAAGTGAAAGTGGAAACGATAGTTGTGAATAGACCCCGGGGCCGTAGTGTTCACTAGTGGCTTCTCTCATGAAAGCAAGTAGATGGTGGGTGAACGAATTACTGTCGAGCAATTGATAGAACCGCGCAAATTCGTGACGTTATCTAAGGCAATGATTATATCTATAGGCATCACGTCCAAAACAAGTAGACTGATACTTTCTGCAACTACTACTATTACTCCACACGTCGACCGCTATCCAGCATGCATCTAGTGTATTAAGTCCAAAAGAATAGAGTAACGCCTTAAGCAAGATGACATCATGTAGATGGAAAATCTCATATCTACGATAAAAACCCATCTTGTTACCCTTGATGGCACCAACACGATGCGTGCCTTGCTGCCCCTTCTATCACTAGGAAAGGTCACCACACGGTATGAACCCAAAACCAAGCACTTCTCCCACTGCAAGAATCATAGATCTAGTTGGCCAAACAAAACCCAAGACTCGGAGAGACTTACAAGTATATCAAATCATGCATATAAGAAGTCAGCAAAGACTCAAATATAATTCATAGATAATCTGATCACAAATCCACAATTCATTGGATCTCGACAAACACACCGCCAAAGAGGATTACATCGGATAGATCTCCATGAAGATCATGGAGAACTTTGTATTGAAGATCCAAGAGAGAGAAGAAGCCATCTAGCTACTAACTACGGACCCGTAGGTCTGAAGTAGACTACTCACGAGTCATTGGAGAGGCGATGATGTAGATGTAGAAGCCCTCCAACTCCAAATTCCCCTCCGGCAGGGCACCGGGAAGGGTCTCCAGATGAGCTCTCGCAGAAACGGAAGCTTGCGGTGGCGGAAAACTGTTTTCGTTGATGCCCTGATTTTTTCTGGATTTTTAGGGTATTTATAGGCAAAAGAGCTAGGGCAGGGGAGCGCCAAGGAGGCCACAAGCCTGGTTGCCGCGGGCCCCCTAGCCGCGGCAACAGGGATTGTGGGCTCCCTGTGGGCCCCCTGCCATGGCCCTCAAGTCTCTCGATCTTCTTCCGTTCTGGAAAAATTTATTTCGGGGATTTTATTCCGTTTGGACTCCGTCCCAAAATCAGATCTCAAAAGAGTCAAAAACACAGAAAAAACAGGGACTGGCACTTGGCACTGGATTAATAAGTTAGTCCCAAAAAATATATAAAAGGTAAACAAAACATCCAAAGTAAACAAGATAAAAGCGTGAAACCATAAAAAATTATTGATACGTTTGAGACGTATCAAGCATCCCCAAGCTTAACTCCTGCCCGTCCTCGAGTAGGGAAGTGATAAAGAATGAATTTTTGATGCTTTCATGCTACCTAGCATAGATGTCCTTTGTAACTCCTCTTATGTGACGTGACTGTTCAGATCCATTAGATTCAAAACAATAGTTCGCTATTGACGTGGAGACAATAATAATTCAAGCAAACTAGCAACGTAATCATGAACTTTCAAAATAACAAGGCCAAAAGAAAGTTATCCCTACAAAATCATATAGTCTGGCTATGCTCTATCATCATTGCACAACGAATTTAAGTCATGCACAACCCCGGTATTGGCCAAGTAATTGTTTTCACATCTTTACTTTCTCAAACTTTTTCAACTCTCACGCAATACATGAGCGTGAGCCATGGTTTTAGCACTATAAGTGGTGTGGAGTGTGGTGAAGGTTCCAAGACAAACAAAGAAGATGGTCACATTGACTAGGCATATCAATGAGCTATGGATATGCTCATCAATAGATATCAACGTGAATGAGTAGGGATTGCCATACAAATGATGCACTAGAGCTAAGAGTATGTGAAAGCTCTTAAAGAAAACTAGTGGGTGTGCATCCAACTTGCTTGCACACGAAGAGGTAAGGCAATTTTGAGGAAGCCTATCATTGGAATATACAAGCCAAGTTATATAATGAAAATTTCCCACTAGCTATATGGTGGTGACAAAACGAGAGACTCTCAGTCATGAAGATCATGGTGCTTAATATGCACAAGTGTGGAAAGGTGGTAGCATTGTCCGTTCTCTCTTTTTCTCTCATTTTTTTGGTGGGGTCTTTGGCCTCTTTTTTTTGGTGGGCATCTTTGGCCTCTTTTATTTCCTCACATGGGACAATACTCCATCAATGATGATAATCAAGCTTACAACTCAAAACTTAGAGCAATGATGACTCTATATGGACTGCCTTCGGTACTGTACCGTGACAATGATCTAGCATGTCATAGACATCAATGGAAACATCATGCTAGCTATCTTATGATCATGCAATGGCAATGTAGAAGTGGTGTCACATGTCATGCTGATATTTGCATGGCAATATATCTCGGAATAGCTTTGAAAAAGCCATTGTAGGTTGGTATGGTGACTGTTTTGAGGGAGGCTATATGGGTGGTTTTGTGCACCGGCGAAAGTTGCATGGCACTAAATAAGATAGTGATGGTGGAAGGTGAAAGTGCATCTAAACCATGGACTCAACATTAGTCATGAAGAACTCATATACTTGTTGCAAAAGTTCAATAGTAATCTAAACAAAGCATTCAACGCATACTCCTAGGGGAAGGGTTGGTAGGTATAAACCATCACGCGATCCCGACCGCCACACAAAGGATCACAATCAATAGCCTAATCATGCTCAGACTTGATCACATAGCGGTTCACCATACGTGCATGCTACGGGAATCACTAACTTCAACACAAGTATTTCTAGATCCACAACACCTTACTAATATAACTTCAATATTACCACAACCACAACTCAAACCTAATTGAGATGAATCAAACTTCTCTAACTATTCAATGCACATGAAGGTGGAAGTTTTCATATCCCTTTGGAGAACTACCCCTTTTCAGACTAATATCATAGCATAGATCAACTACCAAGCCACGCACCGCCGTGCTCTAAAAGATATAAGTGCAGCACATAGAGCAAAAGCAACTAGCTCAAAAGATATAAGTGTAGCACATGTGAGCTGAATTGTCTAACCAAAGGATATAAGTGAAGCTCGACAAAATCACGGTGAGTGCATGTATGTCTCTCTAGGTGTGCAGCAAGGATGATTGTGACACAACAAAAATAAGAGACTCCTACGATACAAGACGCTCCAAGCAAAACACGTAACATGTGGTGAATACAAATATAGCCCCAAGTAACGTTACCGATGGATTGAGGACGAAAGAGGGGATGCCTTCTCGGGGCATCCCCAAGATTATGCTTTCACGTCATCCTTGAATCAACTTGGTGTGCCTTGGGCATCCCCAATCTTGAGCTCTTGCCACTCTTTATCTTTTTTTCCATAAGAACTTCACCCAAAACATGAAAATTTGACAATACGAAACTTAAACAGAAACTCGTGATAACATTAGTATAAGAAAGCAAACCACCATTTCCTTAGGTACTATAGCAAACTTAAATTCTACTTATGTTGATGATGGGTTACTGTATTTTCAATCTTCCATGGCTAATACCCCCCGATACTATCCATAGTTTCATCAAAATAAGCAACCAACTCAACAAAAACAGAATCTGTTAACAGCAGACCAGTGTGTAGCAATCTGTATACTTCGTGTACTTCTGTTACTTCAACAATTCTGAAAAATTACGACAGTCTGAAGAATTTACGTAGAAATCAGCAGCAAAAAGAATCAACACAAAATCTCTTACAGAAAAAAATGAAAATTCTTTTCGTGAGCAGAAAGTTTCTGTATTTTCCAGCATGACCAAACGATCATCCCCAAGACTAATCATAACGGTTTTGCTTGGCAGAAACACAAAAAGGAACACAAAAAACACAATCATAACAGAATTATGAAAAATGTGGAAAACACAAAACAGAAAGAAAAACGATAGATTCGTTGGGTTGCCTCCCAACAAGCGCTATTGTTTAACGCCCTTAGCTAGGCATAAGGTGATGGAATCACGTATAGTCATAATTGGTGCTCAAACCATAAGTAGTCGTCATCATATATTCATAAGGCAATCTTATTTTCTTTCTAGGAATATGCTCTATGCCCTTCTTTAGAGGAAATTGAAATCTAATATTCCCTTCCTTCATATCGATGAGAGCACCAATAGTCCTTAGGAAAGGTCTAGCAAGAATAATGGGACATGAAGGATTCAATCTATGTCAAGTACAATGAAATCCATGGGTCCACAGTTCTTATTTGCAACAATAAGAACATCATCGATCCTTCCCATGGGTTTCTTGACAGTAGAATCCGCAAGATGCAAATTAAGAGAACACTCTTCAATCTCATGAAAACCAAGAATATCACATAAAGACTTTGGAATCGCGGAAACACTAGCACCCAAATCACACAAAGCATTGCATTCATAGTTTTTGATCTTAACTTTGATAGTAGGTTCCCACTCATCATGAAGTTTTCTAGGTATAGAGACTTCTAATTCGAGCTTCTCTTCAAGAGATTTCATCATAGCATCTACGATATGTGCGGTAAAGGCTTTGCTTTGGCTATAAGCATGTGGAGAGTTTGCAATGGATTGCATCAAGGAAATACATTCAAACAAGGAGCAACTATCATAATTGAATTCCTTGGAATCCAAAGTGCGAGTTTCATTACTACCCAAAATTTGGATTTCTTCTACTCCACTCTCCACACCTTTATCATCAAGATAGCTGGGCTCAGAATCATTGGGGCATTTTTCAACCAAAGTGGATTCATATCCAGCCCCATCATCAATAGGTTTGACACGAGAAAACAAAGATTCAAGAGGAGTCACACCAAGCACTTTAATATCTTCGTGATTTGCATGACTAGAACGCACCCTTTTAAACCATTCATGCCTACCGCGAATTTGGGCGGTTCTTTCTTTGCTCTCATTCATCGAGACACACATAGCTTTTAAAGTTTCAGCCAAGTTCACCTTGGGAGGAGCACATCTAACTTTCAAAGCATCAATATCACAAGACATCCTATCAACGCTCTTAGCCAAATCGTCTATTTTGAGTAGTTTTTCCTCTATGGACGCATTGAAAATCTTTTGAGAGTTGATGAACTCTTTGATATTACTCTCTAAATCAGAGGGTAATTGGTTGTGATTTCCATAAGTTTTCTTGTAGGAATTGCCATAATTGTAAGAGGAGTTACTAGGAAAAGGCCTAGGAACATAGTTTCCTCTAAAAGCATTGTTGTTGCCAAAATTGTTCCTACCAACAAGATGAACGTCCAAACTAGCGTTGCTAATCTCAATCAAGGAAGATAGTGGCATGTCATTAGGATCTAAAGGAGCAATTCTACTAGCAACCAAATTCATCAACTCGTCCATCTTTGCACTAAGCGAGTTAATTTCTTCTATAGCGTGTACCTTTTTGCTAGCAGGTGACCTTTCAGTGTGCCACTGAGAGTAGTTGGTCATGATATTGTCTAGGAGTTTTGTAGCATCTCCTAACGTGATTTCCATGAACCTTCCACCTGAGGCGGAGTCCAAGACATTGCGAGAAGCGAAATTCAAACCAGCATAAAATATTTGTATAATCATCCACAAACTCAAGCCATGAGTGGGACAATTTCTAATCATTAACTTCATCCTCTCCCAAGATTGTGCAACGTGTTCATGATCAAGTTGCTTGTAATTCATGATATCGTTACATAGGGAGATAATCTTAGCCGGCGGAAAATACTTGGATATGTAAGCATCTTTGCACTTATCCCAAGAACCGATACTATTTTTAGGCAAAGAAGAAAAACAAGTTTTTGAGCGATCTCGCAACGAGAAAGGAAAAAGCTTCAACTTAATCCCGTCATTGTCCACATCTCTTTTCTTTTGCATATCGCAAAGCTCAATGAAGGTATTGAGATGGGATGCGGCATCTTCACTAGGAAGGACAGAAAATTGCTCTTTCATAACAAGATTCAGCAAAGCTGCGTTGATTTCATACAATTCCGCACTAGTGGCGGGAGCAATCGGAGTACTAATAAAATCATTATTATTGGTAGTCGAGAAGTCGCAAAGTTTAGTGTTTTCAGCCATGATGACTTCAACAAACCAACAAGTACACAAGCAAGCAGGAAAACGGCAAAATGCAAAAGAAGATGGCGAAGGAAAACGGCAAAAAGGCAAAAGGAAACGGCAAAGGAGAAAGGCAAAAGAAAACGGCAAATGTGAAGTGGGGGACAGGAAAACGAGAGGCAACTGGCAAAAAAAGTAGATGCAAGAGATGAGTTTGTGACACCTACTTGGATAGATCACCTCCCAGGCAATGGCGCCAGAAATACTTCTGCTACTGCAACAAAAGACCTTCCAATGGCGACAGAAATAAGCGTGTTGACGGGAGACTATTCTTGCCTTGATACTCCTCAGCAACAGCACCAGGAATCCTTCTGCTACGGCTACGCCTTTAGGGACTTCCTTGGCAAATATGCAAAGGAATCCCCCGTGGCCTTGGAGCCTTGCTTTGGTGTTCCCTCGAAGCTGAAAGGGTGATATAGCCCAACGGCGGTAAGTATTTCCCTCAGTTTTGAGAACCAACGTATCAATCCAGTTCGAGGAGAACGTCAAGTCACAAGTACCTGCACAAATACGAAAAGCTCGCACCCAACGCTATGAAGGGGTTGTCAATCCCTTATAGATTGTTTGCAAAGTGAGAACGGAAAGCAAAGAGTAAACAAAGCAAAGTAAAAGTGAAAGTGGAAACGATAGTTGTGAATAGACCCCGGGGCCGTAGTGTTCACTAGTGGCTTCTCTCATGAAAGCAAGTAGATGGTGGGTGAACGAATTACTGTCGACCAATTGATAGAACCGCGCAAATTCGTGACGTTATCTAAGGCAATGATTATATCTATAGGCATCACGTCCAAAACAAGTAGACTGATACTTTCTGCAACTACTACTATTACTCCACACGTCGACCGCTATCCAGCATGCATCTAGTGTATTAAGTCCAAAAGAACAGAGTAACGCCTTAAGCAAGATGACATCATGTAGATGGAAAATCTCATATCTACGATAAAAACCCATCTTGTTACCCTTGATGGCACCAACACGATGCGTGCCTTGCTGCCCCTTCTATCACTAGGAAAGGTCACCACACGGTATGAACCCAAAACCAAGCACTTCTCCCACTGCAAGAATCATAGATCTAGTTGGCCAAACAAAACCCAAGACTCGGAGAGACTTACAAGTATATCAAATCATGCATATAAGAAGTCAGCAAAGACTCAAATATAATTCATAGATAATCTGATCACAAATCCACAATTCATTGGATCTCGACAAACACACCGCCAAAGAGAATTACATCGGATAGATCTCCATGAAGATCATGGAGAACTTTGTATTGAAGATCCAAGAGAGAGAAGAATCCATCTAGCTACTAACTACGGACCCGTAGGTCTGAAGTAGACTACTCACGAGTCATTGGAGAGGCGATGATGTAGATGTAGAAGCCCTCCAACTCCAAATTCCCCTCCGGCAGGGCACCGGGACGGGTCTCCAGATGAGCTCTCGCAGAAACGGAAGCTTGCGGTGGCGGAAAACTGTTTTCGTTGATGCCCTGATTTTTTCTGGATTTTTAGGGTATTTATAGGCAAAAGAGCTAGGGCAGGGGAGCGCCAAGGAGGCCACAAGCCTGGTTGCCGCGGGCCCCCTAGCCGCGGCAACAGGGATTGTGGGCTCCCTGTGGGCCCCCTGCCATGGCCCTCAAGTCTCTCGATCTTCTTCCGTTCTGGAAAAATTTATTTCGGGGATTTTATTCCGTTTGGACTCCGTCCCAAAATCAGATCTCAAAAGAGTCAAAAACACAGAAAAAACAGGGACTGGCACTTGGCACTAGATTAATAAGTTAGTCCCAAAAAAGATATAAAAGGTAAACAAAACATCCAAAGTAAACAAGATAAAAGCGTGAAACCATAAAAAATTATTGATACGTTTGAGACGTATCAAGCATCCCCAAGCTTAACTCCTGCCCGTCCTCGAGTAGGGAAGTGATAAAGAATGAATTTTTGATGCTTTCATGCTACCTAGCATAGATGTCCTTTGTAACTCCTCTTATGTGACGTGACTGTTCAGATCCATTAGATTCAAAACAATAGTTCGCTATTGACGTGGAGACAATAATAATTCAAGCAAACTAGCAACGTAATCATGAACTTTCAAAATAACAAGGCCAAAAGAAAGTTATCCCTACAAAATCATATAGTCTGGCTATGCTCTATCATCATTGCACAACGAATTTAAGTCATGCACAACCCCGGTATTGGCCAAGTAATTGTTTTCACATCTTTACTTTCTCAAACATTTTCAACTCTCACACAATACATGAGCGTGAGCCATGGTTTTAGCACTATAAGTGGTGTGGAGTGTGGTGGAGGTTCCAAGACAAACAAAGAAGATGGTCATATTGACTAGGCATATCAATGAGCTATGGAGATGCTCATCAATAGATATCAACGTGAATGAGTAGGGATTGCCATACAAATGATGCACTAGAGCTAAGAGTATGTGAAAGCTCTTAAAGAAAACTAGTGGGTGTGCATCCAACTTGCTTGCACACGAAGAGGTAAGGCAATTTTGAGGAAGCCTATCATTGGAATATACAAGCCAAGTTATATAATGAAAATTTCCCACTAGCTATATGGTGGTGACAAAACGAGAGACTCTCAGTCATGAAGATCATGGTGCTTAATATGCACAAGTGTGGAAAGGTGGTAGCATCGTCCCTTCTCTCTTTTTCTCTCATTTTTTTGGTGGGGTCTTTGGCCTCTTTTTTTTGGTGGGCATCTTTGGCCTATTTTATTTCCTCACATGGGACAATTCTCCATCAATAATAATCATCAAACTTACAACTCAAAACTTAGAGCAATGATGACTCTATATGGACTGCCTTCGGTAGTGTACCGTGACAATGATCTAGCATGTCATAGACATCAATGGAAACATCATGCTAGCTTTCTTATGATCATGCAATGGC
This sequence comes from Hordeum vulgare subsp. vulgare, assembly GCF_904849725.1. NCBI lineage: Eukaryota > Viridiplantae > Streptophyta > Magnoliopsida > Poales > Poaceae > Hordeum > Hordeum vulgare. Next base: position 354,806,597 of record NC_058523.1, read on the forward strand.
AATGTAGAAGTGGTGTCACATGTCATGCTGATATTTGCATGGCAATATATCTCGGAATAGCTTTTAAAAAGCCATAGTAGGTTGGTATGGTGACTGTTTTGAGGGAGGCTATATGGGTGGTTTTGTGCACCGGCGAAAGTTGCATGGCACTAAATAAGATAGTGATGGTGGAAGGTGAAAGTGCATCTAAACCATGGACTCAACATTAGTCATGAAGAACTCATATACTTGTTGCAAAAGCTCAATAGTAATCTAAACAAAGCATTCAACGCATACTCCTAGGGGAAGGGTTGGTAGGTATAAACCATCACGCGATCCCGACCGCCACACAAAGGATCACAATCAATAGCCTAATCATGCTCAGACTTGATCACATAGCGGTTCACCATACGTGCATGCTACGGGAATCACTAACTTCAACACAAGTATTTCTAGATCCACAACACCTAACTAATATAACTTCAATATTACCACAACCACAACTCAAACCTAATTGAGATGAATCAAACTTCTCTAACTATTCAATGCACATGAAGGTGGAAGTTTTCATATCCCTTTGGAGAACTACCCCTTTTCAGACTAATATCATAGCATAGATCAACTACCAAGCCACGCACCGCCGTGCTCTAAAAGATATAAGTGCAGCACATAGAGCAAAAGCAACTAGCTCAAAAGATATAAGGGTAGCACATGTGAGCTGAATTGTCTAACCAAAGGATATAAGTGAAGCTCGACAAAATCACGGTGAGTGCATGTATGTCTCTCTAGGTGTGCAGCAAGGAAGATTGTGACACAACAAAAATAAGAGACTCCTACGATACAAGACGCTCCAAGCAAAACACATAACATGTGGTGAATACAAATATAGGCCCAAGTAACATTACCGATGGATTGAGGACGAAAGAGGGGATGCCTTCCTGTGGCATCCCCAAGATTATGCTTTTACGTCATCCTTGAATCAACTTAGGGTGCCTTGGGCATCCCCAATCGTGAGCTCTTGCCACTCTTTATCTTTTTTTCCATAAGAACTTCACCCAAAACATCAAAACTTCACAACACGAAACTTAAACAGAAACTCATGATAACATTAGTATAAGAAAGCAAACCACCATTTCCTTAGGTACTCTAGCAAACTTAAATTCTACTTATGTTGATGATGGGTTACTGTATTTTCAATCTTCCATGGCTAATACCCCCCGATACTATCCATAGTTTCATCAAAATAAGCAACCAACTCAACAAAAACAGAATCTGTTAACAGCAGACCAGTGTGTAGCAATCTGTATACTTCGTGTACTTCTGTTACTTCAACAATTCTGAAAAATTACGACAGTCTGAAGAATTTATGTAGAAATCAGCAGCAAAAAGAATCAACACAAAATCTCTTACAGAAAAAAATGAAAATTCTTTTCGTGAGCAGAAAGTTTCTGTATTTTCCAGCATGACCAAACGATCATCCCCAAGACTAATCATAACGGTTTTGCTTGGCAGAAACGCAAAAAGGAACACAAAAAACACAATCATAACAGAATTATGAAAAATGTGGAAAACACAAAACAGAAAGAAAAAGGATAGATTCGTTGGGTTGCCTCCCAACAAGCGCTATTGTTTAACGCCCTTAGCTAGGCATAAGGTGATGGAATCACGTATAGTCATAATTGGTGCTCAAACCATAAGTAGCCGTCATCATAGATTCATAAGGCAATCTTATTTTCTTTCTAGGAATATGCTCTATGCCCTTCTTTAGAGGAAATTGAAATCTAATATTCCCTTCCTTCATATCGATGATAGCACCAATAGTCCTTAGGAAAGGTCTAGCAAGAATAATGGGACATGAAGGATTCAATCTATGTCAAGTATAATGAAATCCATGGGTACACAGTTCTTATTTGCAACAATAAGAACATCATCGATCCTTCCCATGGGTTTCTTGACAGTAGAATCCGCAAGATGCAAATTAAGAGAACACTCTTCAATCTCATGAAAACCAAGAATATCACATAAAGACTTTGGAATCGCGGAAACACTAGCACCCAAATCACACAAAGCATTGCATTCATAGTTTTTGATCTTGACTTTGATAGTAGGTTCCCACTCATCATGAAGTTTTCTAGGTATAGAGACTTCTAATTCGAGCTTCTCTTCAAGAGATTTCATCATAGCATCTACGATATGTGCGGTAAAGGCTTTCCTTTGGCTATAAGCATGTGGAGAGTTTGCAATGGATTGCATCAAGGAAATACATTCAAACAAGGAGCAACTATCATAATTGAATTCCTTGGAATCCAAAGTGGGAGTTTCATTACTACCCAAAATTTGGATTTCTTCTACTCCACTCTCCACACCTTTATCATCAAGATAGCTGGGCTCGGAATCATTGGGGCGTTTTTCAACCAAAGTGGATTCATATCCAGCCCCATCATCAATAGGTTTGACACGCGAAAACAAAGATTCAAGAGGAGTCACACCAAAGCACTTTAATATCTTCGTGATTTGCATGACTAGAACGCACCCTTTTAAACCATTCATGCCTACCGCGAATTTGGGCGGTTCTTTCTTTGCTCTCATTCATCGAGACACACATAGCTTTTAAAGTTTCAGCCAAGTTCACCTTGGGAGGAGCACATCTAACTTTCAAAGCATCAATATCACAAGACATCCTATCAACGCTCTTAGCCAAATCGTCTATTTTGAGTAGTTTTTCCTCTATGGACGCATTGAAAATCTTTTGAGAGTTGATGAACTCTTTGATATTACTCTCTAAATCAGAGGGTAATTGGTTGTGATTTCCATAAGTTTTCTTGTAGGAATTGCCATAATTGTAAGAGGAGTTACTAGGAAAAGGCCTAGGAACATAGTTTCCTCTAAAAGCATTGTTGTTGCCAAAATTGTTCCTACCAACAAAATTAATGTCCAAACTAGCGTTGCTAATCTCAATCAAGGAAGATAGTGGCATGTCATTAGGATCTAAAGGAGCGTTTCTACTAGCAACCAAATTCATCAACTCGTTCATCTTTGCACTAAGCGAGTTAATTTCTTCTATAGCATGTACCTTTTTGCTAGCAGGTGACCTTTCAGTGTGCCACTGAGAGTAGTTGGTCATGATATTGTCTAGGAGTTTTGTAGCATCTCCTAACGTGATTTCCATGAACGTTCCACCTGAGGCGGAGTCCAAGACATTGCGAGAAGCGAAATTCAAACCAGCGTAAAAGATTTGTATAATCATCCACAAACTCAAGCCATGAGCGGGACAATTTCTAATCATTAACTTCATCCTCTCCCAAGATTGTGCAACGTGTTCATGATCAAGTTGCTTGTAATTCATGATATCGTTACGTAGGGAGATAATCTTAGCCGGCGGAAAATACTTGGATATGTAAGCATCTTTGCACTTATCCCAAGAATCGATACTATTTTTAGGCAAAGAAGAAAAACAAGTTTTTGAGCGATCTCGCAACGAGAAAGGAAAAAGCTTCAACTTAATCCCGTCATTATCCACATCTATTTTCTTTTGCATATCGCAAAGCTCAATGAAGGTATTGAGATGGGATGCGGCATCTTCACTAGGAAGGACAGAAAATTGCTCTTTCATAACAAGATTCAGCAAAGCTACGTTGATTTCATACGATTCCGCACTAGTGGCGGGAGCAATCGGAGTACTAATAAAATCATTATTATTGGTAGTCGAGAAGTCGCAAAGTTTAGTGTTTTCAGCCATGATGACTTCAACAAACCAACAAGTACACAAGCAAGCAGGAAAACGGCAAAATGCAAAAGAAGATGGCGAAGGAAAACGGCAAAAAGGCAAATGGAAACGGCAAATGAGAAAGGCAAAAGAAAACGGCAAACGTGAAGTGGGGGATAGGAAAATGAGAGGCAACTGGCAAAAAAAGTAAATGCAAGAGATGAGTTTGTGAAACCTACTTGGATAGATCTCCTCCCAGGCAATGGCGCCAGAAATACTTCTGCTACTGCAACAAAAGACCTTCCAATGGCGACAGAAATAAGCGTGTTGACGGGAGACTATTCTTGCCTTGATACTCCTCAGCAACAGCACCAGGAATCCTTCTGCTACGGCTACGCCTTTAGGGACTTCCTTGGCAAATATGCAAAGGAATCCCCCGTGGCCTTGGAGCCTTGCTTTGGTGTTCCCTCGAAGCTGAAAGGGTGATGTAGCACAACGGCGGTAAGTATTTCCCTCAGTTTTGAGAACCAACGTATCAATCCAGTTGGAGGATAACGTCAAGTCACAAGTACCTGCGCAAACACGAAAAGCTCACACCCAACTCTATGAAGGGATTGTCAATCCCTTATAGATTGTTTGCAAAGTGAGAACTGAAAGCAAAGAGTAAACAAAGCAAAGTAAAAGTGAAAGTGGAAACGGTAGTTGTGAATAGACCCCGGGGCCGTAGTGTTCACTAGTGGCTTCTCTCATGAAAGCAAGTAGACAGTGGGTGAACGAATTACTGTCGAGCAATTGATAGAACCGCGCAAATTCGTGACGTTATCTAAGGCAATGATTATATCTATAGGCATCACGTCCAAAACAAGTAGACTGATACTTTCTGCATCTACTACTATTACTCCAGACGTCGACTGCTATCCAGCATGCATCTAGTGTATTAAGTCCAAAAGACCAGAGTAACGCCTTAAGCAAGATGACATCATGTAGATGGAAAATCTCATATGTACGATAAAAGCCCATCTTGTTACCCTTGATGGCACCAACACGATGCGTGCCTTGCTGCCCCTTTTGTCACTAGGAAAGGTCACCACACGGTATGAACCCAAAACCAAGCACTTCCCCCATTGCAAGAATCATAGATCTAGTTGGCCAAACAAAACCCAAGACTCGGAGAGACTTACAAGGATATCGAATCATGCATATAAGAAGTCAGCAAAGACTCAAATATAATTCATAGATAATCTGATCACAAATCCACAATTCACTGGATCTCGACAAACACACCGCCAAAGAGGATTACATCGGATAGATCTCCATGAAGATCATGGAGAACTTTGTATTGAAGATCCAAGAGAGAGAAGAAGCCATCTAGCTACTCACTACGGACCCATAGGTCTGAAGTAGACTACTCACGAGTCATTGGAGAGGCGATGATGTTGATGTAGAATCCCTCCAACTCCAAAGTCCCCTCCGGCAGGGCACCGGGAAGGGTCTCTAGATGAGATCTTGCGGAAACGGAAGCTTGCGGTGGCGGAAAAGTGTTTTCGTAGATGCCCTGATTTTTTCTGGATTTTTAGAGAATTTATAGGCCAAAGAGCTAGGGTAGGGGAGCGCCAGGGAGGCCACAAGCCTGGTTGCCGTGACCCCCCTGACCGCGGCAACAGGGCTTGTGGGCTGCCTATGGCCCCCCTGCCTTGGCCCTCAAGTCTCCCGATCATCTTCCCTTCTAGAAAAATTTATTTCGGGGATTTCATTCCGTTTGGACTCCGTTCCAAAATCAGATATGAAAAGAGTCAAAAACACAGAAAAACAGGAACTGATACTTAGCACTCGATTAATAAGTTAGTCCCAAAAAAAGATATAAAAGGTACCCCCGAGACAGGTGATCCCGACAGCACGCAGCTGGCGTGGCAGTACGATGAGGAGAACGACCGCCTGTACGTGAACTATCCAGAAGACTGAGGCGTGGTCGTGATCGTGGGCAAGCATGTAGGGTAGCATAGTCATTTCTCATGTTTTATAGTCCGTAGCGGAACTACCTTGTTTGGATGCGTGATGTAACTCTGATATATAGTTATGAGATGACAGTTGAATCCCTTATTGTCATTCTACTATTATTATGTATGTGCTATGTTACCATGCTTGCGAAACGCTTAGATGCGCTTCTTTCCAATTTGGGGCCTCATTCCCTAAACCGGAAAGGATCGCATCTTAGTCGTTACAAGTTGGTAATCGGAGCCTTACGCGACCATAGGAGCCTTTTGTTAGAGAGTAGTAAAATGTTTTGAGTCTTAGTTATATCGTAGAGTAGGATTCTTTTTTCTCCTATTCCATGATCTGGTGAGATTCCCGACTTAGGAATCTTAATTCTACTCCTCTTCTCACTCAAAAAAAATTTTAGGATCACGCAGGTATTTGTGAAATCTATAGGATTTCGATGTGACGGATTTCTGTCTTGGTGCCTCCTGTCTGCCTTGATTTCTTCCGGGGAGTTGAGCCCCAGGGGATTCTTGCGCACATCACCATCATTCAGATTTCTGAGTATCTAAGAACGAAGGATGTTCGTAATTGCTTCAATAGTAGTAGTGGGGAGATAACCCCGATGTCCCCAGTACTGGTGCAGATTGTTCGGGAGTACTCCCATACTTTGTATCGTTGTGATCACGAGGTTCTGTTGTAGATGAAGGTCCGAGATTCTGGTTATGTGTTGACGCATGTGATACAGGTGACGGGTTAGTATAGGAGTTGTGTGATATAACTCCTTGTATCCGTGTACCAGATTGCATGACCAGATATTTTGGGAATTCATAGGTGGGATATCGAGTAGTAACTTATAGGATAATCTTCCTATAGATGCATGATGTGAGGTTGGGATTCGATGTTCAGTGGGTATGTTTGTTCACGGTCATCTTACAGCGGTTCTCGTTGTGTCTTAAAAAGTCCTTGTAGCTCGCTACGACTCGGGGATACTTCGTAAGTCATGTGCACTACCTTGCACAGGATGGCTACTGTAAATTTGATCCCGTGCGATCTTATCCACGAAGATATCGGATGAAATCTCGATCATATGTTTGTTCCGAGCAGTTCTAGCTCATACTTGTTTGTAGTGGTCTTAATCAGAATTTTGTCGACCGTCACTTTGAGAAAGCATTCTTACTATTTCTTTTGAGTGCAATTTCTATATTCCTATTCAGATATTCCTGCCATTTTGGATTCAGCTATACCTTCAACTTATTCTATTGGCTAATGTGTTGTCCGTCATCAGGATGGCTCCACCAACTCGTCAGAATCCAGGCCGTGAGGATGTGCCGCCACCACCACCTCCTACGGAGAATCCTCCTCTTGTAGAGGCTTGGCAAGCGGTGATGGCTGCTACAAATGCAAACACTCACATGCTGCTACAGTTGTTGCAAGAGAGGACTAATCAGCAGCAAAGCAATTTCCAGCATGATGGCAATCAGTTTGCTAATCTGAGTCAGCTCCTGTCGAATCAACCTAAGACTTTCACTTCCTGTGACCAGCCGTTTGATGTTGAGGATTGGATCCGTGACATGAACAAGCATTTTGAGTGCAGCAATGTTCGTCCTAAGGATTTCGTCAAATTTGCAACATTCCAGCAGAAGGGACAAGCATCAATTTGGTGGCCACAGTTGAAGGATTCCAGGGGCGCTAGAGTGATCACTTGCGATGAGTTCTGCCGTGACTTCATATCCCACTACATTCCGTCCAGCTTCGTGGAGGAAATGCGTGAGAAGTTCACGCACTTGAAGCAGGGTGGTAAGTCCGTGTACAAGTACAACGTCGAGTTCCACGAGCTAGCCCGTTACGCCTTGCAGGATATCCATGATCAGAAGGGCAAGATTTATCAGTTCAGAGGTGGCTTGAAAGAATATTTGCAGTTAACTCTAGCTTTGCACGATCCTGAGGAGTTCGATAAATTCTACAACTTAGCTCTCAGGGCAGAGGCAGCCTTGCTCAGGGTGGAGAATTGTAAGAAGCGCTTCAGAGATTCCAACTCTTCCTCTACTCAGGTGGTTTAGAACCAACAGAAGTTTTGGGTGTCTCCTCCTCCTCCTCGGCACTCACAGCAGCTCAAGCATTCTGGTGGCCATGGTTCTTCCCACCCACCCAACCCAGTCTTTCAGCAGAGGTTCCAACATCAGAAGCAAGGGCCTCCTCAGACACACTACCGTCAGCCAGCAGGGGTTACTTGTCACAAGTGTGGGTAGAAAGGTCACTATGCCAACAAGTGCACTTCTCAGCTCCGTCTGCCGCCTCCTCCTCCACGCAAAATTCCTAGCAATGCTCTCGTGAAGTTCAACCCCTGGTCAGCTCGAGTCAACATGGTGAATGCGGCTGAGGCAGAAAACTTGTCAGATGTCATCGTGGGTAACCTCCTCGTTAATGATATTCCTGCTAAAGTGTTGTTTGATTCTGGTGCTTCTCATTCGTTCATGTCTAGAATGTTCTTTGTCGAGCATGATTTTGATTCTAAGTATTTGAAGAAGGCATTGCGTGTGGTGTCACCCGGTACTCTTATGAGCGCCAACAAAGTGGTTCGTGATGTCTCTGTCAAGTTAGGCAGTTATTCTTTTCTGGCATCGGCAATTGTCTTGGGAAATTCCGACATTGATTTGATCCTTGGTATGGACTGGTTGGCCATGAACAAGGCTTCGATTGATTGTGAAGCTAAAGAAGTGAAGCTTACCCACTCTTCGGAGGACGTGATTATATTCGCGGCACGCGATGATACAATCCGTCTGTTCTCTTTGAATGAAAAGGGTGAGATTAATCCTATTTCGCAACTCCCAGTGGTCTGCGAATATGAAGACGTGTTTCCAGAAGAGCTGCCAGGCATGCCTCCGCACCGAGAAGTTGAATTCGTCAATGAGCTTGAGCCAGGTACTGAGCCTGTGTGCAAACGGCCTTACAAATTGGGTCCAGAAGAGTTGAAGGAACTTAAGAGGCAACTTGATGAGCAGGAGCGTTTGGGTCTGATCAGACCGAGCTCGTCTCCGTGGCGCTCTGGAGTTCAGTTTGTCAAGAATACGGATGGCACGTACCGGTTGTGTGTCGATTACCGTCCATTGAACAAGAAGACAATCAGGAAGAAATATCCACTTCCGAACATAACTGAGTTGTTCGAACAGTTGAAAGGGGCTAAGATCTTCTCCAAGCTCGATCTCAGAATGGTATATCATAAAATTCACATTCGCGAAGAGGATATTCCGAAGACTGCTTTCAGGACTAGTTTTGGCTCGTATGAGTATACAGTCATGTCTTTTGGTCTGGCAAATGCTCCTCCGACATTTTGTCGATTGATGAACTATATATTCTCTCTGTTCATGAATGACTTTGTCTTGCTCTATCTCGACGACATTCTGGTCTTTTCTGAAACTGAGGAAGAACATGAAGAACATCTCAGATTGGTACTTGATAAGCTGAGAGAGTACAAGTTGTATGCCAAGTTTTCCAAGTGTGAGTTCTGGTTGAAAGAAGCCATCTATCTTGGTCATATTATCTCTGCCGAGGGCATCAAAGTTGATCCGTCGAAGGTGCAGGCCATTGTTGAATGGGAGCCTCCGCAGAATGTGAAGCAGCTTCGAAGCTTTCTCGGGCTCGCAAGCTATTGCAGCAGATTTGTTGAGAACTTCTCCAAGATTGCGAAGCCTCTCTCAAGTCTGCTTGGTCTCCAGAGTGTCAGTTGGCCTTCCACACACTCAAAGAGAAGCTCACCTCTACTCCAGTCTTGGTTCCTCCGGATGATTCCAAGCCTTACCAGGTGTTCTGCGATGCTTCTCTCCAGGGTCTTGGTGCAGTTCTGATGCAAGAGAAGAAAGTGGTTGCTTATACCTCCACGCAGTTGAAGCCAGCGGAGAAGAATTACCTTTGCATGATCTTGAGCTAGCAGATGTGATACACACTCTGATGACTTGGAGACACCTCTTGTTGGAACGAAAGGTTGAAGTGTTCACCGATCACAAGAGTCTCAAGTACATCTTAACTCAGCCTAACCTGAATCTTCGGCAAACTCGTTGGGTGGAAATGCTCCATGATTTTAATCCGAGTGTTGAGTACACGCCAGGCAAAGCTAATGTCGTGGCAGATGCCTTGAGCAGGAAGGCGTACTGCAACAGTCTCATTTTGAAACCTCTCCAGCCTGACCTTTCTGAGTCTTTCACGAAGCTCAACCTTCAGTTAGTACCTCAGGGATTTCTTGCAAACCTTCTGATCTCTCCTACCTTGGAAGATGAGGTCCGAGCAGCACAACTTCTTGATGCAATGCTGAAGAAAGTCAAGATTGTCGTGGCAAAGAGTCTTTCCAAATATAAGTGCTTCAGTGTTGATGCCAGAGTCACGTTGTTTTTTGTGGATCATCTTGTTGTTCCGAAAGGTGATCTCAGAAAGGTAATCATGGAAGAAGCTCATAACTCTCTGCTCTCTATTCATCCTGGAAGCTCCAAGATGTATCAGGACTTGAAACAGATCTTCTGGTGGAATCGTATAAAGCGTGAGATTGCTCAGTTCGTAAATGAATGTGATGTACGTCGAAGGGTGAAAGCAGAGCATCAACGTCCAGCAGGTCTTTTGCATCCTTTGCCCATCCCCGAGTGGAAGTTCGATCATATTGAGATGGATTTCATCACCGGGTTTCCGAAGTACAAGAAGGGTAATGATGCCATCTTCGTCGTCATCGACAAGTTGAGTAAAGTGGCACATTTTCTTCTAGTCAAGGAATCCATTTCCGCAGCTCAGCTTGCAGAGTTGTACACTTCCAATATTGTGTCTTTGCATGGTGTGCCTATGATGATTTATTCGGATCACGGAAGTATCTTCACTTCCAATTTCTAGGACTCTTTTCTGTCTGCGATGGGCACGAAGATACGCTTCAGCACAACTTTTCATCCTCAGACTAGTGGTCAAGTAGAGCGAGTCAATCAAGTTCTTGAGGACATGCTGAGAGCCTGTGTTATCCCTTTTGGCATGAAGTGGGAGGATAGCCTGCCTTTTGCGGAGTTCTCGTATAACAACAGTTATCGAGCTAGTTCTGGCAAAGCTCCATTTGAAATTCTCTATGGCAGGAAGTGTCGTACCCCGCTCAACTGGTTTGAGATCGGTGAGCGTCAGATCCTTGGGAATGACTGGATAGAAGAAGCTGAGGAGATGTGTCGGGTCATTCGTGATAACCTCAAAGCAGATGAGTCCTGTTAGAAGAGCTATTATGATGGCAAGCATCGTGACATGTCTTATGAGCTTGATGACTTCGTCTATCTCAAGGTGTCGCCTATGAAGGGTACGCAACGCTTTGGCATCAAAGGCAAGCTTGCGCCTTGTTTCGTTGGTCTGTTCAGAGTGGTTGGCAAGAGAGGCGACCTTGCGTATCAGCTCGAGCTCCCGTCAAACTTTGCAAATGTGCACGATTTTTTCCATGTCTCTCAGCTCCGAAGGTGCTTCAAGACCCCCAAGCGCACTGTTCATCTTCAAGACATTGACCTTCAACCTGACCTATCTTATCATGAGCATCCAGTTGCGGTTCTCGAGGCGACTGAGCGCAAGACCCGCAACAAGACTGTCAAATTTCTCAAAGTGCAGTGGTCACACCATTCCGATAAAGAGGCTACTTCGGAACGCGAGGATCACCTCCGTTCTGAATTTCCGGAGTTCTTTCGCGCGTAGATCTCGGGGCGAGATCTTTTTGTAGTGTCGGAGGGTTTGTAATGCCCCAAGAGTGTATCTTTCCCTTTTTGGAACCTTCTCTATGTGGGTCCACCTTGTCATTGACATGAGAGCTATTCTATGTGTTATGATTTCTTGTGCCACCTAGCTTTGTGTCCCTTTGCATGCATGCATCACCATCATTTCATCCTTGTCTTGTGTTGGTGCCTTGTGAATCCATGTGTGTATGTGCGTTGATGAATATGTCATGTGATGATAGTGTATGTGAGAGATGGAGTGGTGCAATTGCTAGTAGGAAACCATGTTGGTTTGCACTAGGGTTTTAGAAAACTCCCCCCCTCTGTAATTCATCTCAAGGTCAAGTTTCACTTTATCCTTTCCTGTTTTAAAAATGTCCTTGATTTATTACATTTTGTGGTATTTGTGAGCAAGTGAAGTTGTTGTTTTTGATCCAAGTTTTAGAGGTGCAAAATATTCACAAATCAGCCCAATATATTCTGTTTTGTAAATATTTAGAGGCTCCTAAAATTTCTTTTCTATTTTCCTTAAATAGGTCATATGTTCTTATGACCAGGGGTGTGCTAGTTTTATTTTTAGCATCTATAGTTTAGCATGTGCTTTATTTGCTTTCTCTGGTTATTTGAAATATGATAAAACTCCAGGAGTTTTATTTCTCTTATCTCGCGCTACTAGTGGGCTCCCTCCCACTAGCAGGCCCATTCCTCCCTCTCTTCGGGCGCAGCAGCCCAGCCTGCGTGTCCCTCCTTCCTCCTCCTGACGGCGTCTACCCCCCTGCCCGCTTTCCGTCATACAACCGAGAGAGAGAGAGAGAGACGCCGTGAGGGCTCACGGACGTCGAGGCCCCCCATATAGCCTCGGCGTGTGTGCCCCTTCCCTTAGGGCTTCTCCTTTCCCCTCCTTGCGCTGCCACTCCTTCCCCATCTCTCTTCTTCCCCCCAAGGTAAGTTCTGCAGCATCTAGCAGAGAGAGAGAGAAGTGCCCCGCCGTCGTCTACCCTGCTACTGTCATCTCTGGCGTCGGCCACCATGTCCAGGGGCTCGGGCAGGACCCCGCGCTCCATTCCCGTCCTCGGTGAGGCCGGGTTGCGACCTCACCGACGGGCAGGAGCTCGCCAACGGCGCATTCCTGTCGGTCTTCTTCCTCTACTTCGGTCTGCAGCTAGCCGTATTCTTCAGATCATCTACATCGTCTCCAGGCGCTCTTTCTTCCCGATCGGCGCCACTTCTCCTTCCCCTAGGTGAGCTAGGTCTCCTCCTCCCTTCCCCCTCGATTAGATTGGCCTAGGGCTAGTCGGCACACCTCTGTCCCGAGAGGAGTTCATGCATGTGTTGCTGTGTGTTTTGTGTGTTGTGCTCAGTAGATGAAGTTGCAGAGCAGGGCATCCCTCGCAGTGCAGTGGTAGTCAGTAGAGATCTCCCCCTCGCGTAGTAGTATCATAAGCGAGGCCATGCTCCCATGGTGTTCTCTGCCGCCGGCGTCTCTGTGTTCAGAGCAGAGCATCTGGTGCTCGTGTAGGTTACCTGGTAGAGATCCCCTTCTCTGTCGAGATCCTGTGCATAGCACAGTGGTAGGGCTGTGTGTGTGTTGTGGTGAGGGCTTGGGTTCGAGTCCCAGCTTAGCCCCCTTTTTAATCCATGTTTTGTGGCACAGTGGCGTTTGCAGCAGCAGAGAAGTTTAACCTGCTTAGTTTCCCTTCTCTGTCGAACCAGAGCTCCTCTGCCCAGTGGTATTGTAGCAGTGTTGTCATCCAGGGGTCTAGGGTTCGATCCCTCACCCCGTTTCTTTTATTTTTTTCCTTTTCTTTTGTTTTACTTTCTTTGTTGCATATGTATGTTTGTATATTTGTTGTAGCTGCTTGGATGACATATGTGGCATTTATTTATGCCCTCAACAACATGGGTTGATATTATTTTTACTAGCTAGGAGTGAATGCATGTGTAGGTTGTGTGGTGTAAGTATGTGTAAGTATCATGTGTGTGTGTGCACCTTGTGAGTGTATGGCACCAAGTGATGTTGCTTATGTGCTGTGTGTGTGAAACATATGTGCATGATGAGAGTTGAGCTCATGCACTAATTGTTTGAGAGTTTGGTGTATGTGTGTGTGTGGGTTCCCCCCCCCCCCCACATACCTTGTGTGTGTGCATTTGTAGTTGTTCATGTTATGATGTGAGTGTATGATGTTGTGTGTGTTTGTGTGTGTTTGTGTGTGTGTGTTTAACACATGCCCAAGGCATGAAGTGCCTTGGAGAGCACATGAGCAGATTATATGTGTAGGTGACTTTTATGCTTGTGCTTGTTATATGTGTGTGGGATGGTGATGTGCTTGGCACACATACATGAGGTCTAAACCCTCATGTCACCATTGGACTAGTGAGAGTGTGCACATGTGAAGTTGCACTATTCACTATATGTGATTCCATGTAGATTTTCTTTTCTAGTTTGTGCCCAATTGTTCTATGCAAGTGCCCATGTTTTATATATGTTTTTGCGGTAGAATCATACCAGGAATCCATTGGTGAAGTCAGTTTTGCTTGGAACACTTTCTGGGAATGACATATTTCAGATTTATTCTATGTTTAGAGCTTGGTTCCATGAGGTGAGGTGAGCCCAAGAGGTTGATTCTTTGTTGTGGCAGTAGAGGGTGAACCCCTCTACCACATGTTGGTTTTGTTTCATGCTTAGTAGTTCATATGTGCAAGTTGTGCCTAGTCAAAGTAGGCATGTGGCTGAAATTCCAGATTAGTGAAAATCCGTGATCTTGACTAAGTCTGAGAATCTGCTTATATTTTCTTCTCCTGTTGTGGAGCTTGTAGAGGTCCATGTGTTGTGAATCAGCCTTAGATTTCAACTGAGAAGTTGTAGCTTTTGTGTTTTTCTAGATCTCTATAAAATTTCATTCCATTTAGATCCCTGTAGATATTGTTTTGGGTGATGTCGAAATGCTTCAGAGCATAAACAGCTAGTGAGAATCTGGAATTTTCACTAAGTCCCTCAAAACTGATGTTTTTGTCATAGTTAGCAGTTGTGTAACTTTCTGTGTGAAACTCGGTTGCATTATCTTTTTGCTTGTGCTTGTTGTACTCTTGGATAGCTTCTGCCACATATCTTATTTGGCATATTTGGGTGGCTGGAGGTGCTTTGCATGTAGCTCTCAAAAGGCTATGATGTTGTTTATGGCAGATTGTATAGTTTTGATGTTTTGATGCTTGTGAGTGCATAGTTGATGGTGTGGTGATATTATTTGCACCACCCCATCCATGTTGGTTTTTTTTATGTCTTGGCAACCTGGAAATACCAGAAGTATGCCATTGGTGTGTGTTGTGATGGATTTGACATGTAGGACTCTATTTCTTGTTTCGTTGTTTCAGGTTGATCCGTAGCTCCGTTTGTAACGTTCTTTATATGGTTGTGCATCATTTTCATGTGACACATCTGTTCGGGTCATCCTCATGCATGTCAAGATAGCTTAGAGTACAATTCTGTCCAGGAACTTGTATTTACTTCTCATGCTTGCGCTAGTGAAAGAAATAGAGATGCATGTTCATTTTCATCTCATGCATCATGCGCTTGTTGCATCTTTTTATGTTGTTGTTGTTCATTGGATGCTATTTTTATGTTGGGTTGCACCAGGATCGGGGAAAGAGTACGTGGATCCGGGAGAGTACGGGCAGGACGAACAAGAGCAGTTCCAAGCTGAGGACAACACAGGCAAGATGATATGACCTTGATTCCACCTCTAGACTTGTTATGCTAGATTACGTTTCTTTGTCATATGCTCGCTTCCTACCACAGAAATAATTGGATCCTGATATTGCCATGACACCCAAACACTTATCCCTTCCTAGCAAATCTTGAATGGCTAAGTAGGCTTTGCTTAGCTACAGATGTTAGTGTTGCTAGTTGCAGGTGCAATTGTCTCATGTGATAACATGAGGTTGATATCATTATGTTAAATCTGTTAATTAATTAATTGCACCTATATACTTGGTAAATAACAGAAGGCCTACTCTCTTGCCGAGTGTTTTGTTCTGTTATTGCCGCCATAGTTACCGGCTACAGATGTTTGATTCCATAACTGATCGCTCGTAACACGTTCGGGGTTGTTATGGGGACCCCCTTGATAAATCGTGTAGTGTTAAGACTTGTCCGGCAGGACCCAACATTGGTTTTAATCGGCTAATCTATGGGGACCCCGACTTAGTGGAGATCGCCATGCTCAGTGATCCTAGAGATCAATGCTCACCGAACACAGATACCGAATAAAAGAGTCTTACATCCATACATATCGTTTGATAAAATAAATGACCACTTCGGTCGAGTCTTACATATATAGGGCCTGATAGGCCAACACACCAAACTGGACCAATAGCGGAATTATTGGTTGAAAGCATGAACCCATGTCATCAGCCTTAACCTACAGGCATTCTGACTGGGAAGCGTCCTTGCTCGCAAGAACGTCACCGAGTTAATCTTCACCATAGCCTAGAGGGGGGTGTCTAAGGGTCTTAGTGCAATCAAATAAGCGTTGAAGGGTCAACTCAAACAAGTGAAAAAATCATTTGAACATCAAATAAGACGAGCGATATAACCGCATGCTTGTTGCCTAAGCAAAAGTGCGACTTATATCAAAGCACAACAACAAAACAAACAACACATAACATGGTCCATCCGACCCATTCCACGGACTCGACTTCGCATAGGGGATTCACGACTCATCCTATCCTAGGTTCTGGGACTCGACAGTCGTGCTTGTTTCGTGCTCCGGAGAGGATTCCGCCAATTCTTCTGGACCTTCTCATGGTGTTGTCACGCCTCTTGTTGTCGCTTGCCGAAGCAATTCACTTGAGTTGTAAGGAACTCTTGTTATCTTCCCGTCTTGGAAGTTGCTGACGAAGGTAGTTCTTCATTGCCATCAGTGACAGGGTCTTCTGTTGCCTTCATGATCTTGTCAGTGTGTTCTTGTCTTCTGAGGCTTCGAGAGTCTCAGGTGGACACCTTCATGCACCAATATTTGCATGACATGATAGCGTTCTGATCGGTCAATCATACTAATTGCGATATCGACACCTGGAGTGGGGGTGAAGAGAACCGTTTTCCTGCTCACTAAGGTGAGGCGAACCAAATGGCGAGGTTCTCATCCACCAGTGGTGGTCGACACAATCCTTATAATTGACAAGGTCGCTCTATTAGTTATGCAGATCAAGGTTTGCATACATTATGTCCAGATTATCATAGGCGAAAGTGGCATCACTCTAGAACAGTGC
Source organism: Hordeum vulgare subsp. vulgare (assembly GCF_904849725.1). Classification (NCBI taxonomy): domain Eukaryota; kingdom Viridiplantae; phylum Streptophyta; class Magnoliopsida; order Poales; family Poaceae; genus Hordeum; species Hordeum vulgare. The sequence continues at coordinate 354,823,244 of NC_058523.1, forward strand.
CCAGGGTTTCACCATCTTCTAAGCCTCGATGTATGTGTTCCTCATGGAGGTACTTCTGTTGGTGTCGTCTGGTTGCAGAGTTGTCTTCTCTGTCTTTCAGCGCAGGTGTTTGCCTGGAAAGGTAACTTCATTCCGGGCTGCTCACGAGGATTTCAATTTATCCCGTGGTCAGAGGGCATAAGGTACTAGCGACCATTTGCAAGTTTTGAAAAAAGTAGACGAGGAGTACCAAGAAAATAAGTGTGGAAGGCTAGAGCATAACCTTAAATCATCTTTGATAATTTAGGAGAGTCGACAAAATATGTAGGTTTTATAAGTATTTCTGAAGGATCTGGAAAGTAGTTTTATCCTAACTAACGTCCGTGCTAACTAGGGCTTCCTACAGTCAGGATGGCTCTGTGGGGACCCCGACTTACGAGTCGAGATCGTCGTCCTCAGGGATCCCAGAGATCAATGCTCACCGTACACAGATACCGAATAAAATAGTTATACATCCATACATACCGTTTGATACAATAAATGACCACTTCGGTCGAGTCTTACATATATAGGGCCTTATAGGCCAACACACCAAACTAAACCAATAGCGGAATTATTGGTTGAAAGCGCGAACCCATGTCATCAGCCTTAACCTACAGGCATTCTGACTGGGAAGGTGCTACTGCAACAAAAGACCTTCCAACGGCGCCAGAAACAAGCGTGCTGACGGGAGTCTATTCTTGTCTTGATTCTCCACAGCAACGGCACCAGGAATCCTTCTACTATGGCTACGCCTTTAGGTACTTCCTAGGAAAATATGCAAAGGATTCCCCCGTGGCCTTGGAGCCTTGCGTTGGTGTTCCCCCGAAGCGGAAAGGGTGATGTAGCACAGTGGTGGTAAGTATTTCCCTTAGTTTTGAGAACCAAGGTATCGATCCAGTGAAGGAATATCACAAGGACCTGCACAAACACAAAGAGCTTGCTCCCAACGCTATGAAGGGGTTGTCAATCCCTTATAGATTGTTTGCCAAGTGAGAACTGAAAGCAACAAAGTAACAAAGCAAAGTAAAAGCAAAAGTGGGCACGACAGGTGCGAATAGACCCGGGAGCCGTAGTGTTCACTAGTGGCTTCTCTCATGAATGAAAATAGACGGTGGCTGAACGAATTACTGTCGAGTAATTGATAGAACCGCGCAAAGTCGTGACGTTATCGATGGCAATGATTATATCTATAGGCATCATGTCCAAAACAAGTAGACCGATACTTTCTGCATCTTCTACTATTACTCCACACGTCGACCGCTATCCAACATGCATCTAGTGTATTAAGTTCATGAGAACAGAGTAACGCCTTAAGCAAGATGACATGATGTAGATGGACAATCTCATATCTACGACAAAGCCCATCTTGTTAACCTTGATGGCAACAACATGATGCGTGCCTTGCTGCCCCTTCTATCACTGGGAAAGGTCACCACATGGTATGAACCCAAAACCAAGCACTTCTCCCATTGCAAGAATCATAGATCTAGTTGGCCAAACAAAATCCAAGACTCGGAGAGACTTACAAGGATATCAAATCATGCATATAAGAAATCAACAAAGACTCAAATATATATCATGGATAATCTGATCACAAATCCACAATTCATCGGATCTCGACAAACACACCGCCAAAGAGGATTACATCGGATAGATCTCCATGAAGATCATGGAGAACTTTGTATTGAAGATCCAAGAGAGAGAAGAAGCCATCTAGCTACTAACTACGGACCCATAGGTCTAAAGTGAACTAATCACGAGTCATTTGAGGGGCGATGATGTTGATGAAGAAGCCCTCGAACTCCAAAGTCCCCTCCGGCAGGGCACCGAGAAGGGTCTCCAGTTGAGATCTCGCGGAAACGGAAGCTTGCGGTGGCGGAAAAGTGTTTTCGTGGACGCCGTGATTTTTTCTGTATTTTTAGGGAATTTATAGTCCAAAGACCTAGGGCAGGGGAGCGCCAGGGGTGCAGAAGCTTGGTTGCCGCGGCCTCCCCCCATGGCCGTGGCAACAGGGCTTGTGGGCCCCCTGTGGGCCCACTTGTTGTCCCTCAAGCCTCCCAATCTTCTTCCGTTCTGGAAAAAATCATTTTGGGGATTTTATTCCGTTTGTACTCCGTTCCAAAACCAGATCTGAAAAGAGTCAAAAACACAGAAAAACAGGAACTGGCGCTTGGCTCTAAGTTAATAAGTTAGTCCCAAAAAAGATATAAAAGGTAAACAAAACATCCAAAGTTGACAAGATAACAACGTGAAACCATCAAAAATTATAGATACGTTTGAGACGTATCAAGCATCCCCAAGCTTAACTCCTGCTCGTCCTCGAGTAGGGAAGTGATAAAGAATGATTTTTTGATGCTTTCATGCTACCTAACATAGATGTACTTTGTAACTCCTCTTATGTGACGTGAATGTTCACATACATTAGATTCAAAACAATAGTTTGCTATTGACGTGGAAACAATAATAATTCAAGCAAACTAGCAAGGTAATCATGAACTTTCAAAATAACAAGGCCAAAAAAAGTTATCCCTACAAAATCATATAGTCTTACTATGCTCTATCATCATTGCACAACGAATTTAAATCATCCACAACCCCGGTATTGGCCAAGTAATTGTTTTCACACCTTTACTTTCTCAAACATTTTCAACTCTCACGCAATAAATGAACGTGAGCCATGGTTTTAGCACTATAAGTGGTGTGGAGTGTGGTGAAGGTTGCAAGACAAAAAAAGGAGAAGATGGTCACATTAACTAGGCATATCAATGAGCTGTGGAGATGCTCATCAATAGATATCAATGTGAATGAGTAGGGATTGCCATTCAAATGATGCACTAGAGCTAGGAGTATGTGAAACTCTTAAAGAAAACTAGTGGGTGTGCATCCAACTTGCTTGCTCACGAAGACCTGAGGAAAATTTGAGGAAGCCTATCATTAGAATATACAAGCCAAGTTACAAAATGAAAAATTTCCCACTAGCTATATGGTGGTGAGAAAAAGAGAGACTCTCAATCATGAAGATCATGGTGCTTAATATGCAAAGGTGGTAGCATTGTCCCTTCTCTCTTTTTCTCTCATTTTTTTTGGATGGGCTCTTTGGCCTCTTTTTTTTTGGTGGGCATCTTTGGCCTCTTTTTTTCCTCACATGGGAAAATGCTCCATTAATGATGATCATCACACCTACAACTCAAAACTTAGAGCAACGATGACTCTATATGGAATGCCTTCGGTAGTGTACCGTGACAATGATCTAGCATGGCATGGACATTAATGGAAACATCATGCTAGCTATCTTACGATCATGCAATGGCAATGTAGACGTGTGGCACATGTCATGGTGGTAGTTGCATGGCAATATATCTCGGAATGACTTTGAAAAAGCCATAGTAGGTAGGTATGGTGGCTCTTTTGAGGGAGGCCAATGGTGGGTTTTGTGCACCGGCGAAAGTTGCACGACACTAAAGAAGATAGTGATGGTGGAAGGTGAAAGTGCATCTAAACCATGGACTCAACATTAGTCATGAAGAACTCATATACTTGTTGCAAAAGTTTTATTAGTAATCGAAACAAAGCATTCAACGCATACTCCTAGGGGAAGGCTTGGTAGGTATAAACCACCGCGCGATCCCAACCGCCACACAAAAGATGACAATCAATAGACTAATCATGCTCACCATACGTGCATGCTACGGGAATCACTAACTTCAACACAAGTATTTCTAGATCCACAACACCTTACTAATATAACTTCAATATTACCATAACCACAACACAAAACTAGTTGAGACGAATCAAACTTCTCTAATTATTCAATGCACATGAAGGTGGAAGTTTTCGTATCCCTTTGGATAACTACCCCTTTTGAGACTACTTTAAAAGCATAGATCAACTACCAAGCTACGCACCGCCGTGCTCTAAAACATATAAGTGAAGCACATATAGCAAAATCAACTAGCTCAAAAGATATAAGTGAAGCACATGTGAGCTGAATTGTCTACCAAAGGATATAAGTGAAGCTCGACAAAATCATGGTGAGTGCATGTCTATCTCTCTAGGTGTGCAGCAAGGATGATTGTGATACAACAAAAAAAAAGACTCCTACGATACAAGACGCTCCAAGCAAAAGACATAACATGTGGTGAATAAAAATATAGCCCCAAGTAACGTTACCGATGGATTGAAGACGAAACAGGGGATGCCTTCCCGGGGCATCACCAAGCTTAGGCTTTTACGGCATCCTTGAATCATCTTGGGGTGCCTTGGGAATCACCAAGCTTGAGATCTTATCACTCTTTATCTTTTTGTCCTTCAGAATTTCACCCAAAACTTGAAAACTTCACAACACGAAACTTAAACAGAAACTCGTGATAACATTAGTATAAGAAAGCAAACCACCACTTCCTTAGGTACTGTAGCAAACTTGAATTATACTTATGTTGATGTTGGGTTACTGTATTTTCAATCTTCCATGGCTAATACCCTCCGATACTATCCATAGTTTCATCAAAATAAGAAACCAACACAACGAAATCAGAATCTGTTAACAACAGACCAGTCTGTAGCAATCTGTATACTTCGTATACATATGGTACTTAAAAAATTGTAAAAATTTACGACGGTCTAAAGAATTTGCGTAGCAATCAGCAGCAAAAAGAATCAACTCAAAAGCTCTTACAAAAAAAAACTTTTCATGAGCAGAAAGTTTCTGTCTTTTCCAGCATGACCAAACGATCATCCCAAAGACTAATCATAACGGTTTTGCTTGGCACAAACGCAAAAAGAAACACAAAAAACACAATCATAAAAGAATTATGAAAGTGTGGAAAACACAAAACAAAAAGAAAAAGGATAGATTCATTGGATTGCCTCCCAAGAAGAGCTATTGTTTAACGCCCTTAGCTAGGCATTGATAAATCAATGATGCTCACACAAAAGACAAGAATTGAAGCACAACGAGAGCATCGTAAAGCATGTGAAAATCACATCTAAGTCTAACATACTTCCTATGCATAGGCATTTTATAGGAAAACAGACTATCAAGACAACCAATAGTTGCCATATGCAAGCACTACTGGAATCAGAGAATTTGCCGTCTGCCTGCTCTTTGCCGTCTGCTGACTGATGGCAAAGAAGCTCTTTGTCGTCAGCTACAAAAAACTAGATGGCAAAGAGCTGACAGATGGCAAAGAAGTGCTTTGCCATGAGTCACTTCTTTGCCGTCCGCTAGCGGACGGCAAAGATGGACCAAGCTGATGGCAAAGACTGGGCTGACGGCAAAGATGACCCATGCAGACGGCAAAGAAAAATCGCGGGTGTAGGCATTGCGTTTGCCATGTGCCGTTCTTTGCCGTCCGCCAAGAAACCCCTTTGCCGTCCGCCTGGGAATACAGCGGACGGCAAAGGGGACGGCGTCCCAAACGGCTGGCCCGCGCGATGCCTCCCCCACTAAACGGCTCGATCGAACCCAAACTCCCGTCGCCCTCCCTCCCGCCCACTCCCTCCCGCATCGAAGTTTTGCTTCCCCGCCCAGCCGCCGGCGCCTCCCCCACCCACCGGCGCCTCCCCCGCCGGCGCCTCCCCCGCCCACCGGAGCCTCCCCCGCCCACCGGAGCCTCCCCCGCCGGCGCCTCCCCCGCCCACCGGCGCCTCCCCCGCCGGAGCCTCCCCCGCCCACCGGCGCCTCCCCCGCCCACCGGAGCCTCCCCCGCCCACCGGCGCCTCCCCCGCCCACCGGAGCCTCCCCCGCCCACCGGAGCCTCCCCCGCGACGGCCCCCTCCCCCAGGCCTCCCCCGCCGTCGACTCCACCTGCTGGTGCTCCCTCTCCCAAGGTAAACCGGCGCAGCGCCTCACCCCACATTTACATTGGCTGGATGATTCAGTGAGCAGAAGCATGATAGTTAGATATATGGCGGTGGGAACTGGGAAGTATACTTCTTTGTGATATTTAGTAGCGAAGGGCAGCAGGCAGCAATTATCTCGTGGTAGTTTCCATACTTTTTATAGAGGAGAAACAAGACAGAGGAGGGGCCAAGTAGAGGAGGGGCCAAGGGAGGACCTCGAAATTTAGGACAAAGATCCTAGATCACTCTAACCTCCTTGGTGAGGAGGGGAAGATGGAGGAGGCTCTCAGATCTCGATTGGCTCGGCTTCAGCAATAATCATTTGCACAACATGGAAATAAAGATCAAACCTTGTCAACAAAAACCAGAGGAGACCTGAAATTCTAGACAAAACAAAAAGACATATGTTGGGGAGAAATTTAGGTCGTTAGAGTGCTGAGCTCCTACATATGTATGATTTTTCAAATGTGATACATGGGTGCTCCCTTCAGTTTGGAAGGGCCCGAAGACCATTCTGGTCCCTCTATAAAACATGTTAACATAGCTACATGGCAAATGCATTTCTAACCCATTGACCAAAGCATCCATGCACTCGAAACTAAAAGCATCTAATTGTTTTGTTCTAAAATATTTTAATATATGCACTTTGGTACATCTGCAACTTGGTGTCATGAACTGAATTATGGTTGAAGTATAAGAAAGTAGAAAGTAGAAAGATCTACCATGTATACACAACAAATCTGAACAAAAATAATGACACTAATGATTCCAAGTAGCACATAGCAAAACCATACTTTTGAAATACAAGACGGGCTCATTTTTTATGTATTGTATATTAGTGCCATTATATACATCCGATATAAAATTAAGCAAAAGTGGGTAGAAATCAGCAAAAGAGGACAAGAAAGGTCAGCAGCCCATCACCTTGCAATATATATATAAATAGAACATGCTTTCACCGACCATCATACCGCTAAACTACAAGGAGCATCAGCCATCCACTTGACTTATTATTATACAACCAAAAAAAACACACATAGATCACCAATTAGAATGGCTCATGTACACCAATCAATGGTTTATATGGCAACAAAAACAAATCAATTGTTCATTCATCGGGCTGATGTTGTGCATTAGGTTGGGCCTGCTTACATGCTAAAGAGGCATTTAGGCTACACAAATCTTTAGAGAGATCAAGAGTGCATGGAACAGAGAGGATGCTCACCTTGGCATCTCCTAAAATTTTGTCCATGGTTACCTGTACCTGCAACCTCGCACACACTATTACAAATCTCTTTTATCCAGTTTCAGTAACTATAAATTATGTACCTTGCAGCATAGGTCTTATAACTGCACACACATCCTTACAAATTGTAGCATCAAAATGCAAGAACAACGGTTAAAAGAGGGAGGAAAACCACCTTGATCTTCTTGACCCCTTTAACTAAATTCTTGTTCTCTTCATCGACAGATCTGCACACTTCATGTTTAGAACACCACAGGACAAATCTAACACAATGCTTAACTGTAAGCATACGACAGAAAGTACCATTGCATAATTTAGTGTTGGTCATTCCACAAAACAGAAACTCTACTAAGGAAAGAAACAATGGAGCATCTATGTAGAAGGAAGTGAGCAAACTTTGAGCAAGAGAACAAAGGAACAACAGTCATGTAGACGAACTCGTTAGAACGCAGGATGAGCTAATCCACCTGAACTGAAATCAGAAAACTAGTAAGGCATGGAAATTACAGAAATACTATACGACCACGAGTTTATTGATGCAATAATACTAAAAGTAAGCATCCAGTGTGCAGGGCCTCCACTTCTCCACCAACCCGAGGGGGCAATGAATTGGATACGCGCTTGACCGCTTGAGGAAGGTGAGATGGGGTCCTGGGGTTACCTTGGGAAAAAAGAAGAAACCATGGATCTATGTATGAAAGGAACAGAAAAAGATAACTTGACCAGAAGCTTAATATTTTTTTTATTTAAAAAAACCATGTTTCTCACGGTAGGGATTGCGCCAACCTCCGAGAAGAAAGGAGCGTGCACCATGCAATCTAGTATTTGTGTTAGCCAGCGATCTTTTCTTTGACGTGTATTTTTTTTACGAAAGTGTGAATTAGTTTGAAGTGTACATATTAATAACAGCCACTTGCTAAAGAGAGTTGACCCCCGACCCCCGACGCCCGACGCCACTGACCCTCGACCCCCGACCCCCGACCCCCGACAACACTCACCCTCGACCCCCGACCCCCTACCCCGACGTCATTAGTCATGTTGGTATTTATGTTGTACTAATTTCATTTACTCTTTGTCATGACAGGTGTTCAAAGATGGTGGGAAAGGGTCGAAAGCACGCCGCGGCTGCTTCTTCGTCGGCGGGTGATGGGATGGGTACTTCCATTCCTTCCTCGCCTCTTCGGAGAGTGTTGCTCTCTACTATGCAAGGAGCGCCCCCCGTGAGAGGAGGTCGACCACCCGCGAAGCCGAGAGGCACTAAAGGTACACGTTGTATTCATGTTGGTATTTATGTTGTACTCATGTTGTATGCATATTGGTATTTATATACATTTTATTACTCATGTTGGTATTTATGTTGTACTAAAGGTACACGTGGCCGCGGGAGAGGTAGGGCTACACGGTCTCCGCCACCACCCCAAGCTGATTCACCTGAGCACAGGAGGACTTCTAGGGTGGATTCGTCTGAGCTGGAGGCTACACGGTCTCCGGTTCACGAGGCTCGGGTCGACGAGCCTCAGGTCGACGAGCCTTCGACCCACGAGACTCGTGTCCCAGAGGCTTCCTTCGAGGCGACTGCGGAGCACAGCAGGGATGAGGGTACGTCCCAAGAGACCCAGTGGGATGCCTGGCCTGAGCCAAGTGGCCATGCTGTAGCGACGAGGAGCTGGGTGAGGGGGCTACCGTCTACCAGCGTGGTAGTTCGGGGCTCCCGCTCGTGCCAGTGACCCCCGAGCAGAGGTGGTCGATTAGGCCAAATGGGGACAAGTAAGTTAATTTACTCTTATTTAACCTTTTGCCTTCGCGTTTTCTCAAATATCTAATGTTTTGGCTTTAATTTGTCATACTGTAGGGGTTGGATTGTTGCCAAGGGTGTCCGCAAGCCCAATAGCGTCCTTGGTGTTCTTTGCCGTCAAAACTTCCCAGGGTTTGTTACGTTGCCCGGTCGGGAGCGAGAGGTAGGAATGACCTGGGATCACTACTTGGGTGCCCCGGCCCCGCCGGAGGTGGAGATCGACGGTGTTTTGTGTGAAACGAGGGCGGACATGGTGATCCGAAAGTTCTGGGTAATTTCTCTTTCACACAATTATAAATTAACCATAGCTATTTATTGTACTAATCGGTGTTGTCTCGTTTGCAGACCTTCTACAGGTGTGAGGAGGGATACGAGGACGACGCGGCAAAGGTTATCGAAACCGAATGTCGCCGCCTACTTCAAAACTTTCGGCACGAGGCTCGGGTGCAGGCTGTTCGAGACTACTATGCCACGCGGCGTATTAGGATTGATAAGGCGAAGTGCCGTGATGCTAAGATGGAGAAGGAGCATTACATGAAGGTAATTACATATTATTAAGGCTTTGTAGTTTGTTTCCTTGATTTGGTTCTTACGCACTCAAATTTCTCTTTATTAACTTAGGTGCCCCCGAGATGGTGTGTGGATAAGATGGATTGTTGGGAGGCCTTGGTGGATCAGTGGTGCTCCGAAACGTGGGAGACCAGCCACAACAACGCCAAGGAGAGGCGTGGCAAAATGGTTGGCGTGCCACACCATCAAGGAAGCGTCAACTTAATCCAATTTGGCGAGAACTGGGTATGTGGTTTGCTTCATGCCTCATGCAATTCATTCTTAATGCTATCTTGAGCCCTTTACCAATACAATTTTCCGCTCTCTCTCTTTTAGGCGCGTCACAATAAGACGGAGGCGCCACAGATGTACGACCTGTATGCGATGGCCCATACTGCCTCGTACAAGAAGGTCAAGGCATTCTCTGAGTCTGACCTCGAGCATCCAGAAAACTTCACCAACATCTCCTCCCACGACAAGCTCGTGAAGTACAGAGATCACGGGAAGGCGAGGAAAGGGGAGGACTTTAACCCGAGCGAGGGGCCTATTGATCCAGAGCTGGTGATGATAGCTGGCAACGGGAGGCACCATGGCTCGATCGCCATTGGAGACGGCCTTATCCGTTGTCCTAGCACTCTCCGGCAGATAAAGGCACGCCAATCGAGCTCTTGTCCGGAGATAACACGTCGTCCACGGCCAGTCGAGCTCGCCATCGAGGTTAGTTTAATGGACTCAACTATCTTTCCGCATTATGTTGTGCGTTGGAACCAATATGATTACATTTCTAACAATGAGTTGTGTTGCAGGCTGCTATTCAGAAAGAGAGAGAGGCAATGCAGGCGGCTATAGCGGAGAAGGATAAGGAAATTAGGGAGCTGGAGGAGAGGACGACTGCATTGATGGAGGCGGAGAGGGCACGGAATGATGCGTCTAACAGGGCCATATACGAGCTTTTCGTGGTAAGTTTCTTCTTCATGTTATTTCAAATCTTGCATTTGAATGTCCGTTTCATTAATAAATAAAAAGTTTGACTTGTCGAAACCAAATGTACAGTCTATGTGCGAGAAGAACGACCAAGTCCCTCCGCCGATGCCAGTCATTAACGTGGCGGGGACGGTGAGTTTCATTTCAGTGCAGTGATCTTAAGAGTGTCCTTATGCTAACTACACATTGCAAACGATGTTTGGTGCAGAATATGTCCCGAAACGCATCGCACGACCCTTTTACAGTCGAGCCTTCTCCAGGGCAGCCTTCTCCAGGTGAAACAAGCCAGAGCCACCGTGCTTCACCCTAACTTAGGTATGTTATTTCTAGTGTTTTAATAAAAAATAGTTTGACTTCCATCTAATGACATAATTAGCTTAGTTAGCTCCAAAATAGCTAGACTTCCATCTAATGACATAATTAGCTTAGTTAGCTCCTAAATGACCTAAACTTCCATCTAATGACATAATTAGCTTAGTTAGCTCCAAAATAGCTAGACTTCCATCTAATGACATAATTAGCTTAGTTAGCTAAAAAATAGCTAGACTTCCATCTAATGACATAATTAGCTTAGTTAGCTCCAAAATAGCTAGACTTCCTTCTTCTTCCTCCTTCTTCCTCCTTCTCCTTCTCCTTCTTCTTTTCTTCTTCTTCTCCTCTTCCTTCACCTTCTCCTCCTCCTCCTCCTCCTCCTCCTCCTCCTTCTTTTACTTCTTCTTCTCTTCTTCTTCTCCTCTTCCTTCTTCTTCCCCTCTTCCTTCTCCTTCTCCTCCTCCTCCTCCTTCTTTTACTTCTTCTTCTCTATCTCTTCTTCTACGTAGCTTAGACTCATCCAAGAAAGGCTAAATTGGCTAATTATCCTACGAAATGTTATAATTAGCTTAGTTAGCTCCTAAATGACCTATTTAATAAAAAATGACCTATACTTAGCTAATTATCCTCGAAATGACATAATTAGCTCCAAAAAGGCATTCTTAGCCAATTTAGCCCGAAGAAGGGGACAAGAAGAGAAAAAGAGGAAAAATGAAAGGAAGGAAGAAGAAGAAGAAGAGGAGAAGAAGAAGGAGGAGAGGGAGGAGGAGAAGAAGAAGGAGAAGAAGGAGGAGAATAAGGAGAAGGAGCTCCTCCTTCTCCTTCTTCTTCCTCCTTCTTCCTCCTTCTCCTTCTCCTTCTTCTTCTTCTCCTTCTCCTTCTTCTTTTCTTCTTCTTCTCCTCTTCCTTCTTCTTCCCCTCTTCCTTCTCCTTCTCCTCCTCCTCCTCCTCCTCCTCCTCCTCCTTCTTTTACTTCTTCTTCTCTATTTCTTCTTCTACGTAGCTTAGACTTATCCAAGAAAGGCTAAATTGGCTAATTATCCTACGAAATGACATAATTAGCTTAGTTAGCTCCTAAATGACCTATTTAATAAAAAATGACCTATACTTAGCTAATTGTCCTCCAAATGACATAATTAGCTCCAAAAAGGCATTCTTAGCCAATTTAGCCCGAAGAAGGGGACAAGAGGAGAAGAAAGAGGAAAAATGAAAGGAAGGAAGAAGAAGAAAAGGAGAAGAAGAAGGAGGAGAAGGAGGAGGAGGAGGAGAAGGAGCTCCTCCTTCTTCCTCCTTCTCCTTCTCCTTCTTCTTCTCCTTCTTCTTCTCCTTCTCCTTCTTCTTTTCTTCTTCTTCTCCTCTTCCTTCTTCTCCTCCTCCTCCTCCTCCTCCTCCTTCTTTTACTTCTTCTTCTCTATCTCTTCTTCTACGTAGCTTAGATTCATCCAAGAAAGGCTAAATTGGCTAATTATCCTACGAAATGACATAATTAGCTTAGTTAGCTCCTAAATGACCTATTTAATAAAAAATGACCTATACTTAGCTAATTATCCTCGAAATGACATAATTAGCTCCAAAAAGGCATTCTTAGCCAATTTAGCCCGAAGAAGGGGACAAGAAGAGAAAAAGAGGAAAAATGAAAGGAAGGAAGAAGAAGAAGAAGAGGAGAAGAAGAAGGAGAAGGAGAAGGAGGAAGAAGGAGGAAGAAGAAGGAGAAGGAGGAGGAGGAAGAAGAAGGAGAAGCAGGAGCTCCTTCTCCTCCTTCTTCTCCTTCTTCTTCTCCTCCTCCCTCTCCTCCTTCTTCTTCTCCTTCTCCTTCTTCTTTTCTTCTTCTTCTCCTCTTCCTTCTTCTTCCCCTCTTCCTTCTCCTTCTCCTCCTCCTCCTCCTCCTCCTCCTCCTCCTTCTTTTACTTCTTCTTCTCTATTTCTTCTTCTACGTAGCTTAGACTTATCCAAGAAAGGCTAAATTGGCTAATTATCCTACGAAATGACATAATTAGCTCCAAAAAGGCATTCTTAGCCAATTTAGCCCGAAGAAGGGGACAAGAAGAGAAAAAGAGGAAAAATGAAAGGAAGGAAGAAGAAGAAGAGGAGAAGAAGGAGGAGAGGGAGGAGGAGAAGAAGAAGGAGAAGGAGCTCCTGCTTCTCCTTCTTCTTCCTCCTTCCTCCTTCTCCTTCTCCTTCTTCTTCTCCTTCTTCTTATCCTCTTCCTTCTTCTTCTCCTCTTCCTTCTTCTTCTCCTCCTCCTCCTCCTTCTTTTACTTCTTCTTCTCTATCTCTTCTTCTATGTAGCTTAGACTCATCCAAGAAAGGCTAAATTGGCTAATTATCCTACGAAATGACATAATTAGCTTAGTTAGCTCCAAAATGACCTATTTAATAAAAAATGACCTATACTTAGCTAATTATCCTCGAAATGACATAATCCGCTCCAAAAAGGCATTCTTAGCCAATTTAGCCCGAAGAAGGGGACAAGAAGAGAAAAAGAGGAAAAAGGAGAAGAAAGAGGAAAAAGGAGAAGAAGGAGAAGAAGAAGGAGAAGAAGAAGGAGAAGGAGCTCCCGCTCCTTCTCCTTCTTCTTCTCCTTCTTCTCCTTCTTCTCCTTCTTCTTCTCCTTCTTCTCCTTCTTCTTCTTCTCCTCTTCCTTCTCCTTCTCCTTCTCCTTCTTCTCCTCCTCCTCCTCCTTTTTCTTCTTCTTCTCCTCTTCCTTCTCCTTCTCCTCCTCCTCCTTCTCCTCCTCCTCCTCCTCCTCCTCCTCCTTTTACTTCTTCTTCTCTTTCTCTTCTCCTATAGTTAGCTAGGGTTCCACCTAAATGACATAATTAGCTTAGTTAGCTCCTAAATGATACTTAGCTAATTTCTCTCCGAAATAACCTATATATACACTACTTCATCTAGTATTATTTTTCTAACTTTCTTATTTGTCACTTTGCAGATTACCTTCACATCACGGGAAGCTTGGTTGATGGAATGCTTGAAGATGATTTCTTGTACCATGGGTTGTATTGAAACTATTGTAGTATATGAATATATGAAACTTTGTGAGTACGGAATGGTTTGGTACTATTGGTTGTATTTAAACTATTGTACCATGGGTGTAATATATGGTTTGGTACGGATGGAACTTGCATAATATGTATGCACTATGGATGAGACTTATTTTAATATGGTTATGAGTACAGATGGAAATTTATTTATGTCAAATATATATATATATCCTGATTATTGTTAAAAATGCTGGATATAACAAAAAATAAATAAAAAAGGGGCTGGTTCACCTCTTTGCCGTCCGCCAACACATGGCAATGAGGTGTTAGCAGACGGCAAAGGGGTGAACAGCCCCCTCTCTCTCACCTCTTTGCCGTCCGCCAACACATGGCAAAGAGGTATTGGCAGACGGCAAAGGGGTGAACAGCCCCCTCTCTCTCACCTCTTTGCCGTCTGCCAACACATGGCAAAGAGGTGTTGGCCGACGGCAAAGAGAGGAGGCCTGCCGTTAACACTTAACGGGGACGTTGCAATATATGCCGTCCCATTTATTTTGCCGTCCGCCCCCTCATGGCAAAGATTCTTTGCCGTCCGCTTTGGTAAAGCAGACGGCAAAGAGCCTCTTCACCGGATTTTTTTTTGCCGTCTACTTTGCCGTCAGCTGGCCGACGGCAAAGCCTTTGCCGTCCGTGGTTGCCCCCTTTGCCGTCCGCCTTGGCGGACGGCAAAGTTCTGAATTTCAGTAGTGAAGGAAGAAGAAAGAGACAATAGCAATCTCCACATAACGAGAGGTAATTTGGTAACATGAAAGTTTCTACCACAATATTTTCCCCTCTCATAGAAATTACATGTGGGATCATAATCAAATTCAACAAAATAGCTATCACAAAGGATATTCTTTTCATGATCCACATTCATGCAAAGTTGACGCTCTTCAAAAATAGTGGGATTATCATCAACTAAAGTCATGACTTCTCCAAACCCACTTTCAATAATATTGCAAATATCATATTCATCATGTGGCTTAAACAAATTTTCAAGATCATAAGAAAATCATCGCCCCACTCATGATCATTGCAACAAGTAGTGGACAAAGCAAAACTAGCATCCCCAAGCTTAGGGTTTTGCATATTTTTAGCATGATTGTCACTAGTAGAATTTATAGTGAAACCATTGCAATCATGCTTTTCATCCAAGGAGCCCTCGTGAATCACTTCATAAATTTCTTCCTCACAATTTTCAGATTCACGCATCTCAAGCAAAAGTCCATAAAGGTAGTCAAGTGCACTCAACTCACTAGCAATTGGATCAACATAATTGGATCTCTTAAAGAGATTAGCAAGTGGATGAGTATCCATATCACTAGATTTTCAGCAAGCAAAGATGCAAGCATATTGAAGGCACATGGCACACAAGTGAACAGAAAGCAAGCGACAGAAAAGGGCGAATGAAAAAGGCAAACGAAAAAAGGCAAACGAAAAAGGCAAATTGGTGAAGTGGGGGAGAGGAAAATGAGAGGCAACTCACAAATAAGGTAAATGCAAGAGATGATTTTGCGACACCTACTTGGATGAGTTCTCTCCTTCCCCAGCAACGGCGCCAGAAATACTTCTACTGCTGCAACAAAATACCTTCCAACGGCGCCAGACAGAAGCGCGCCGACGGGAGTCTATTCTTGTCTTGATTCTCCTTAGCAACAGCACCAGGAAGCCTTCTGCTACGGCTACGCCTTTAGGGACTTCCTAGGAAAATATGCAAAGGATTCCCCCATGGCCTTGGACCTTGAAGCGGAAAGGGTGATGTAGCACAGCGGTGGTAAGTATTTCCCTCAGTTTTGAGAACCAAGGTATCGATCAAGTGAAGGAATATCACAAGTACCTACACAAACACAAAGAGCTTGCTCCCAACGCTATGAAGGGGTTGTCAATCCCTTATAGATTGTTTGCCAAGTGAGAACTGAAAGCAACAAAGTAACAAAGCAAAGTATAAGCGAAAGTGGAAATGATAGGTGTGCATAGACCCGGGGGCCGTAGTGTTCACTAGTGGCTTCTCTCATGAAAGCAAGTAGACGGTGGGTGAACGAATTATTGTCGAGCAATTGATAGAACCGCGCAAAGTCGTGACGTTATCTATGGGAATGATTATATCTATAGGCATCATGTCCAAAACAAGTAGACCGATACTTTCTGCATCTACTACTATTACTCCACACCTCGACCTCTATCCAGCATGCATCTAGTGTATTAAGTTCATGAGAACAGAGTAACAACTTAAGCAAGTTGACATGATGTAGATGGACAATCTCATATCTACGACAAAGCCCATCTTGTTACCCTTGATGGCAACAACACGATGCGTGCCTTGCTGCCCCTTCTGTCACTGGGAAAGGTCAACACACGGTATGAACCAAAAACTAAGCACTTCTCCCATTGCAAGAATCATAGATCTAGTTGGCCAAACAAAACCAAAGACTCAGAGAGACTTACAAGGATATCAAATCATCCATATAAGAAATCAGCAAAGACTCAAATATATATCATAGATAATCTGATCACAAATACACAATTCATCGGATCTCGACAAACACACCGCCAAAGAGGATTACATCGCATAGATCTCCATGAAGATCATGGAGAACTTTGTATTGAAGATCCAAGAGAGAGAAGAAGCCATCTAGCTACTAACTACGGACCCGTAGGTCTGAAGTGAACTACTCACGAGTCATTGGAGGGGCGATGATGTTGATGAAGAAGCCCTCCAACTCCAAAGTCCCCTCCGGCAGGGCACCGGGAAGGGTCTCCAGATGAGATCTCGCGGAAACGGAAGCTTGCGGCGGCGGAAAAGTGTTTTCGTGGACGCCCTGATTTTTTTTGGATTTTTAGGGAATTTGAAGACCAAATACCTAGGACAGGGGAGCGCCAGGGGGGCCACAAGCTTGGTTGCCGCGGCCTCCCCCCTGGCCGCGGCAACAGGGCTTGTGCGCCCCCTGTGGGCCCACTTTCTTGGCCCTCAAGCCTCCCGATCTTCTTCCATTTGGAAAAAATCATTTTGGGGATTTTATTCCGTTTGGACTCGTTCCAAAATCAGATCTGAAAAGAGTCAAAAACACAGAAAAAACAGGAACTGGCGCTAGGCACTGAGTTAATAAGTTAGTCCCAAATAAGATATAAAAGGTAAACAAAACATCCAAAGTTGACAAGATAATTGCGTGAAACCATAAAAAATTATAGATACGTTTAAGACGTATCAGAAGCGTCCTAGCTCGCAAGAACGTCACCGAGTTAATCTTCACCATATCCTGTCTTTCATACCTGGTCAATGAAATAACCAGTAGCAAACTAATGAGTACTTTGAATGTACTCGCGAATAGCCCATGATATGAACATTGAAAGTGAAGGGTAACAATATCATGCATCTCTAGTGTAACTCATCTGGGTAGAATGATCATGAATATGCATCAAGTTAAAGAATTACTCTTGAAGAACAGGTTACAGATATCAACACATCTGTTAAGGGCTGAACCATCTGGGTTCACCCTATATGTCAAACCACGGAACTTGGTCATATCCTCAATATATCAGTTGAGGGCTGAACTATCCGGGTTCACCCTATATGCCAAGTCTCCGAACTTGGTCATATTATTACTTTCGTAACAACACCTTTTCCAACACCACACACACTCACTCACACACACTTGGTTTATGCGGAAATATCAGGACGCGGTTTAAGCAGGATTACCCAACTACCCTTGACCGTGGACACGGCTATTCAAATAGTTTACACTCTGCAGAGGTAGTATGCTGGACCACCAAGATCCGGGAAACTTCCATGTCATCGACGACTCGCGGTATATCACATATCCGAGGTAGGTACCTGATGAATGCCTTTCCCCTGAGGATACTAGACAAAGAGGTCCACTCGATTGGTACCCAGCCCACATGTCGTACGTCTTATGAGCGCCAACTCTGGACCGTACCGACCATGCGGGGACCAATGGTGTGACTGGAACTCATAAAAATGGCATAGTCGTCCTACCCGGCACGACCCCATCACGAGAGTGACTACAATCACTCCCGCAACTAGTAATGTGGCTCTTTGCTAGCACCGACCAGAGTAATTAACATAGCCCCGTCCCATAAGGGGTAACGTGGTCGTACTAGTAAGGTTGGGACAATCGACACATCATAAATCTAATCCCATTTCCGAAACCTTACTCACACAAAATATCAGGTGCATCACTTCACCAAAAGTGACCACCTAACTCATCATCACCCTCGGGCATTAGTGGCACCCGATGGGGTTTTCATAAACTCTTGATTTATGACAACATCATGCTCATGGTAGTACTACATCTATTTTTACTTGTCAACATGGTATTAGCATGACCCTAAGGGGTAGAGTCAAGCTCAATGCATGTGCTCTGGAGAGCCTTTTGTAAAACCATATCAAATGATTACCGGTACTTATGATCACATGCAACGGGAATACTTGCTATTTATCATGCAAAGTAACATACGCTCAGTCATTGTAAAAGGGCTGCTATCCTTGCTCACGTAAGTCCTTGGGGTCTTCGAGGTCTTTCGTTCCAACTCCAAATACACCGTCTACTCATAACTATTGTCGGAAACAACCACAGTAAGCCACATAGCAAGTAGAATAAAAGTGTTCTATAAATAGAAGTTTTATTTTTCTTGGACCCCTCTGGTCATAAGAAAAATACCTGAATCTTTGCCAAGGGGTTTTGGATCATCAGGGGATTTTGAATGGAAGAAAGGAGATATAGGTGACCATTGAACAAGCCAACAGAATCATTCTGTTAAAAATGAGTGGAGGCACCCATTTAAGAGAGAATGATTTTTGAATTATTTTAGGAAGTGGTTTCAATGGATTTGGAGTTGATATGAATATTCTAGATATTTTACAATGTGGAATAAATAGCAAAGGTTTCTATTTATTTGATGCAACAGAAATATGTCAAGCAAAAATATTTAATAAAGTTAGACATTTAGAGCAATATTCTAGGAGTCTCTGGAATTTGGAATCACTCCAATTGGAGTTGATCTGAAACCTATGGGATTTTTGAGAGGGGAGCTAGAAGCATCCCAAATCTGTATTTAAATATAAATACATAATGGAAGTTGTTTGGCAAAATGTGCAAAGTCAATATTTGGATAGATCTTTATTATAGAGACCTGCAGAAATTTGAATCATCAGAATTGGAGTTAGAATGGATTTAATATGGAATTTATAAGATTAACCTATAGAAAAATGGGAAAAGGCTTAGCTTCGGCTTATCTAACGCTCAGGCGGAGGAGAGGGATTGGGCCGGCCCACTGACTAGGCCTGGCTAACCGCAGCCACGCAGGAGGCGTGTTCCCTTGAATACGCCTCTGCTGGGGGAAGGCGTAAGGCGCTAGGGCGCCTCCACTTAAAGCCGGGGGGCCGACTGGTGAGGGGTTGATGCGGGGGGCCCGCCAGTCCGCTTCGTCTCCCACCTCCCGCCGGCATGGAAGAGAAGCAGGGGAAGGGTTGCCGCGTGGGCGCTGATTCCGTGACAGCAGACCTTCCCCTACAACGGCACCAGAAGAATGCTGCTAGCACTCTCCGACAATCGAAACTAGAAGAATGTTGTTGACGGCCCACCAGCGCGTGGGATCGCAACAGTTTTTGAGGGTAGAGTATTCTACCAAAATTTGTTGGTACGCCTATAGGAGGTGAGATGATACTCTCAAGTATTAGCACCTGAATGTGTCAGCTTCAACCACACCTGAAAGATTAGTATGTGCAAGCAAAGTAGTAACAACAAAGTGGAATGATAACAACGGTTTCAGAAACGATCTCTTGACGGCAGACTATTCATAACGATTGTATCAATGGCGCCATGTTGCCTCGTTGACGGAAATTGTCTGTTCCCGTCAACGACCAGCGAATCAAGATTGTAGCAGGTAGCTGCAGTGTAATGAGTAATAGCAGCGGCAAGGAACAACAGTAGTGACAGCAGTAGCAAGTAGCAACAGTAGCAAGCGACAGTAGTAGCAACAGTAGCAGCAGAGTAAGACAAGTAATAGCAGCAGAGCAAGACAAGTAACAGCAGCAGTTGGACAAACTCGTAGGCAATGGGTCGGTGATTTGTTTGGATGATATTCATCATGCAACAGCTATAACACGGAGAGATATGTGGCTATCTCCCATTCGTCAATGTGATGTAGGCATGCATTCCGTGTGTCGTCATACGTGCTTAGGGAAAAGAACTTGCATGACATCTATTATCCATCCCTCCCGTGGCAGCGGGGTCCAAAAGGAAACGACGGGATATTAAGGTTCTCCTTTTAATAAAGAAGCGGACCAACGCATTACCACTTGGTGAACACATGAACTCCTCAAACTATGCTCATCACCGGGACTGGTTCCGGTTATTGCCACTCCGAGGTTGCCGAATCATAACACATAGTAGGTAACTACAACTTGCGAGATCGGATCTAAAACAAAAATATATTGGTGAAAACATAATAATTTCAGATCTGAAATCATGGCACTCGGGCCCTAGTGACAAGCATTAAGCATGGCAAAGTAGTAGCAACATCAATCTGAGAACATAGTGGATACTAGGGATCAATCCCCGTCAAAAGTAACTCGATTACATGATAGATCTCATCCTACTCATCACCGCCCAGCAAGCCTACGAATAGATTACTCATGAACGATGAAGAGCTTCACGGAATTGGAGAGGGAAGAAGGTTGATGATGACGATGGCGACGATTTCCCCTCTCCGGAGCCCAAAACGGACTCCAGATCTGCCCTCCAGATGAAGAACAGGTTGTGGCGGCGCCTCCATATTGCAAACGCGACGACATCTTATCTCTTGATTTTTTTCTGGGACGAAAGTGAACTTATAGAGCTGAGATTGGGGGCGGGAGAGCCACGTGGGCCCCACAAGCTTGCCCACCGCCACCAGGGGGTGCGGTGGCAGGGCTTGTGGCCAACTGGCCCACCCCCTCAGGTGGATCTTTGCGCAGGTATTTTTCATATTTTCCAAAAATGTTCCCCGTAAAATTTCAGGACGTTTTGAGAACTTTGATTTCTACAAAAAAATAACACCAAGGCAATTCTGCTGAAAACAGCGTTAGTCCAAGTTAGTTCCATTCAAATCATGCAAATTAGAGTCCAAAACAAGGGCAAAATAGTTTGGAAAAGTAGATACGATGGAGACGTATTAACTCCCCCAAGCTTAAAACGTTGCTTGTCCTCAAGCAACTCAGTTGACAAACTGAGAGAGAAAGAAAAACTTTGACAAACTCTGTTTGATCTTGTTGTTGCAACTATGTCTAACTCATAACCAAAATTTCAGCAAGAACACAAGTTAACCACATAAGCAAGTGACACAAAGCTCTCACGGTAAACTAATATCAATGGCATAATCAGCTAACGAGCAAATAATAACAAGTTTCAAATACCAACACTTCAATCAAAGAAAGCATGAAGCAATATGAATAGGTGGTATCTCGCTAGCTCTTTTTGAGACAGCAAAACATAAATGCACAACACTTTCAAAGATCAAGGCCTGACTAAACATTGTAATTCATAGCAACGAAGATCCAGTCATAGTCATACTCAATATCAGTCAAAAGCAAAGCATAAAAATGACAGAGGTGCTCTCTAATTGGTGCTTATATAAGAAGAGGATGACTCGATAGGAAAATAAATAGAAAGGCCCTTCGCAGAGGGAAGCATTGATTTGCAGAGGTGCGAGAGCTCAAGCTTGGAAAGAGAGATAATAATTTTGGGTGGCATGCTTTCATTGTCAATGCAATGACCAAGAGTTCTCAATATCTTCCATGCTACTCATGCTATAGGCAGTTCCCAAACAGAAAAGTAAAGTTTTAACTCCCCACCACCAATCAATCACACTCCACGGCTAGCCGAATCCTCGGGTACTGTCCATACTAACATCAATCCGGGGGGAGTCTTGTTTTACAGTTATGTTTTTAATTTAAGCGTGGAACTGGGCGTTCCAATTACCGGCCCCTTTCTCGTGAATGACAGTGAATAAACACATGTCGACGATAACACTTCTAGCATGGAAGATACCAATAGCCCCCTGTCACCACTTGAGTGGTTTGGGCATGCAAAACAGATTATTTCTTGAAGGTTTGGAGAGTGGCACATGCAAATTTACTTGGAACGGCGGGTAGATACCGCAAATAGGTAGGTATGGTGGACTCTCATGGACAAACTTTTGGGTTTATGGAAGTGGATGCACAAGCAGTATTCTGCTTAGTACAAGTGAAGGCTAGCAAAAGACTGGGAAGCGACCAACTAGAGAGCGACAACAGTCATCAAGATGAATGAGTTTGACTAACATTGAATGCAAGCATGAACGAGATATAAATCTCCATGAACACGAAGATCATAGAGGCTATGTTGATTTTGTTTCAACTACATGCATGAACATGCGCCATGTCAAGCCACTTGAATCATTCAAAGGAGAATACCATCCTATCATACTACATCATAGTCATCTCAAAATCTATGTTGGCATTCAAGACAAACCATTATAAACTCTCAGCTAAATAAGCATGGCATCAGAAACTATGATCTCTAAGTTGTCATTGCAAACATGGTTCTCTCACAACAAAGCTGAATCTGGGTCGACAAGCTAGTCATATTTGCAAAAACAAAATAGATAGAGTTCATACCAACTTTTCAGTCTCAGTCACTTCATCATATATCATCATTATTGCCTTTCACTTGCACGATCGAACGATGTGAACAATAATAAGAGTGATCGTGCATTGGACTAAGCTGAATCTGCAGGCAAACACAGAGGAGAAGACAAATTAATATGGCTCTTCGAAAGCTAAACAGGTATGCATGCAAGAGCCACTAAACATTGTAACCAATATCTTCTACCTTGACCCAAATAAAAAGAAGAAAGAAAAATCTTTTTGGGTTTTCTCAAAAGGACACAAAACAAGAAAACGAGAAAACGAAAATAAACTAGCATGGATAATACAGTGGGAAAGTGTAAACTCCGACTAGCAAAGCGAAAGCATAAGCATGAATGTAGGGTCGGTGAGAACACGTACTCCCCCAAGCTTAGGATTTTGGCCTAGCTTGGTCTACTCCCATGGATGGTCCTGGCAAAACCCAAAAACATAATGGGTGTTATACGCGAGTGCTGCAGCCACTGCCTGAATAGCTGCCTCATGAAGTCGAGCAGCCATCGCCTCCCTCTCATACTCCTCTTCCTCTCCTATGGTTATGTAGTATCTTCGTTTTCCCTGAAAGTCAAAGAAAGCAGGAGCAGGAAGGGTAATATGGAAAACACGCTGCCGGTTAAATATCAAGCGGTATAGGAGGGATCCATGATCTCTCTCAAGGAACTGGTAGCGTGTTAGAGCGACACGATCAAGGTAGGCTGTACGAAGAAGAGGGTCTTCTGAGCGGATGGATACTCCAAGAAAATTTCCTAAGCGTGTAGCATAAACTCCACCAAAGAAATCCCCCTCTGTGGCATTTTTATTCACCCTCCTTGTTATTATAGCTCCCATATTGAAGCTCCTGTCACCTATTACTGCGCTCTTAAGGATACTAAGGTCGGAAGCGCATAGGTGACAATGTGCACCCTTGTCGTTAATGCACCTACCTATGAAGAGGGCAAAGTAGTGCAAGGCAGGGAAATGGATGCTTCCTATGGTGGCTTGCGTGATATCTCTGGTTTCTCCAACAGTTATACTGGAGACAAAGTCTCTGACCGAAGACTTAGAAGGATCATTAATACTACCCGCATCGGGTATCTTGCAAATCCTATTGAAATCCTCTAAATCCATGGCATAGGATTTATCGTACAGATCAAACAGTATGGATGAGTCACGGCCAACTGAAAATTTAAATCTATGCACAAAAGAGGCAGTGAGCATAGCATACTGTTCACATTTATCTGAGAGGAATTATTCTAACCCAGCATTGCAGACAAGTGTATCAAACTCATCGTTGAAACCTGCTTCGATCAGGAACTCATCGTAAGGCCATTCACATGGTTGCACCGGTGCGTCCCTTAGTTGAAAAGGTTCGGGCTCCTGAAAAAGAAAGACGGGGACCCTTCTTACTTGAGGAACCAACATGAAACCTCCTCCTGAACATAATTTCCTTTTGCAATGAGTAATTTCCCCAAAACGGTTCGGAGAATGGTGCTTTGAGCAAGGAGATCGAAAATCACAGCCAAAATGAGGAAGAACACGGGTTTGAGCTGCAAAACAATTTTTTCTGTAGGTGGAAGAAGAGGCTCCGAGCTGGATTGAGTGGAGGCGGTCCCTGTGGCCCCACGAGCTTGCTAGCCGCCACCAGGGGGTGACGTTGGCAGGGCTTGTGGCCCACTGGTCTGGCCCCGAGGCCAGCTCTCAAGCCCAGTAATTTTCAAATATTCCAGAAAAAATCATACTAAAGTTTCGGGAGCATGAGAGAACTTTTATTTTCGAGGTATTTTCTCCGGGACGCTAAAACAGAAAACAGGAAAAACTGAACTAAATCTATCATTTTTCTTCTAAGCAACAGAAAATGAAAGCTCAAAACAGAGGTATGTGACTCTTTGATTAATCCATTTCATGGCCATCGAAAGAAATCCATCAATGGGGTTGATCAAGTCCTCATGACAAAACATTCTCGAATCGCAAGAGAGAGCAGAGAATTTTCGAATAGCCACTAAGTCACCTCAATGGGGATATGTATCTCCCCAACAAGCAAATCATACTTCATCTTGACACGAGGAATATGGCATTCAAAGCTACCAATAAGAATCGATGAAGTCTTTTCGATAGCATTGATGCAATGTACTTGATATCGTTTCTTCGGAAAGTGCGCTGTGTGCTAATTACCGTTGAGATGGAAAGTGACATTCCCTTTTTTGCAATCTATAACAGCCCCTGCAGTGTTTAAAAAGGGTCTTCCGAGGATGACAGCCATGGCATCGTCCTCGGGAATATCCAAGATAACGAAGTGTGTTAAGATAGTGGTGCTAGCAACCACAACAGGCACATCCTCGCAAATGCCGATAGGGAAAGCAGTTGATTTGTCGGCCATTTGCAGAAAAAATTTAGTGGGTGTCAACTTATCCAACTCAAGTCTATGATAAAGAGAGAGCAGATTAACACTAACACCGGCTCCAATGTCACATAAGGCAGTTCTTACGTAGTTTCCTTTAAAGGAGCAAGGTATAGTGGGCCCTCCGGGATCACCATGTTTCTTAGGAGTTCCACCTTTGAAAGTGTAATTGGCAAGCATGGTGGAGATCTCAAGATCTGGTATCTTTCGCTTATTAGTCACGATATCTTTCATGTACTTCGCATATGGAGACATCTTGAGCATATTAGTTTACCGCATCTGCAGAAGGATGGGTCTTATCATATCAACGAAGCGCTCAAAATCCTCATCATCCTTTTTCTTGGATGGCTTAGGAAGGAAGGGCATAGATCTCTGAACCCATGGCTCCCTTTCTTTACCATGCTTCCTAGCAGTGAAGTCATTCTTATTGTATCTCTTAGGTTGTGGGTTATCAGGATTAACCGTAAGTTCAATCTCCACATCCTCATCATTGCTAGGTTGAGCATTATTATGAACATCACTGTCCATATTGTCATCAGGTTCACGTTCATCACCAGATTGTGTTTCTGCATCAGACGCAGAACTATTATTAGGTTCTTCAGGTGTGATAGTATTTGGTGAACTGGCATGTAGGTTTCTATCATCCTTCTTCTTATCCTTAGGATGACTGGGTGTATCAGCATTAATTCCTTGAGAATCTTGATCAATTCTCTTGGGATGACCTTCAGGATACAAAGGTTCCTGAGTCATTTTGCCTCCTCTAGTAATGACTCTGACAGAGTTGTCATTTAGTTCATTGAGCAGGTCATTCTGAGCTTTAAGTACTTGTTCTACCTGAGTAGTAATCATAGAGGCATGTTTACGCAGAAGCTTCAGATCATTCACATTTCTGTCTACACAAGCACTTAAATGGCTAAGCATACGAGTACTTTGTTCCAAATGTCTGCTAACATAATCATTGAAACTCCGTTGTATGGCAACAAAGTTGTCAAAATCATCAAAGCATAGGCTAGCAGGTTTGTCAAAAGGAATATCAGGACCATGGATCTCTTCAAACCTACGCAGAGAATTCACTTCTACTACTTGTATCGGTTTATCGAGACCATGGATCTCTTCAATAGGTGGTAGATTTTTGACATCTTCAGATCTAATGCCTTTCTCTTGCATAGATTTCTTGGCTTCTTGCATATCTTCGTGACTGAGGAATAGAATACCTCTTTTCTTTGGAGTTGGCTTAGGAGGTGGTTCGGGAATAGTCCAAGCATTATCGTTGATCAAGATGTTATTCAGTAGGGTCTCAGCTTGTTCTACAGTTCGTTCCCTAAAAACACAACCGGCACAACTATCTAGGTGGTCTCTAGAGGCATCGGTAAGTCCGTTATAAAGGATATCAAGTATCTCGTTCTTCTTAAGAGGGTGATCAAACAAAGCATTTTGTAGCTGGACGAGCCTCCCCCAAGCTTGTGGGAGACTCTCTTCTTGGAGTTGAGCAAAGTTGTATATTTCCTGCAACGCAGCTAGATTCTTATGGGCAGGGAAATATTTCTCACAGAAGTAATAGACCATATCATGGGGACTACTCACACATCCAGGAGCAAGAGAGGTGAACCTGGCTTTAGCGTCATTCTTTAGAGAGAAAGGAAACATCTTAAGTATATAGTAGTGGCGGATCTTCTCCTCATTAGTGAAAAGGGTGGCTATATCGTGTAGTTTGGCAAGATGGGCTACGACCGTCTTAGACTCATAACCGTGAAATGGATCAGATTCGACTAGAGAGATATCTCAGGATCGATAGAGAATTCATAATCCTTATCAGTGATAAAGATAGGTGAAGTGGCAATCTTCGGGTCGTATATCATCCTAGCTTTCAGAGATTTGTCCTTCCACTTGAGAAGTAATTTCTCAGCGTCATAGGCATCCTTACACGCAAGAAAATCCTTAGCTATCTCTCCCTCCATAACGTAACCCTCAGGTATATCAGGAAATTCATATCTAGGAGAGCTAGATCTAGCAGGAGCAAAAGAAGGTTCTATCTCAATAGTATCGGCAGTTTCAGAAGCATCACCAGCATTGGCAGTAACACTAGCAATATGAGCATCAAGGAATACCCCTAGTGGAACATCAGGCAAAGTAGTATCTCTAGCAGTATCAAGCATAGCATCATCAGGCAAAATAGCATCTCTAGCATCATCAGGCAAAGCAGTATCATACATAGCATCTCTAGCAGTAGCATCATAAGCATCATCAAGCACAATTGACATATCAAGATTTCTAGCAGGAGGTGATGTCGCAAACTTACTCATAACTGAAGGTGAATTAAGTGCAGAGCTAGATGGCAATTCCTTACCTCCCCTCGTAGTTGAGGGCAAGACTTTGGTTTTTGGATCCTTCAGATTCTTCATAGTGATCAGCAGATATAAATCCCAAGTGACTCAGAGAATATAGCAATACCTCCTCGGCAACGGCGCCAAAAAAATGTTGATTCCGTGACAGTATACCTTCCCGTGCAACGGAACCAGAAGAATGCTGCTCGCACTCTCCGGCAATCAAAACTAGAAGAATGTTGTTGACGGCCCACCAGCGCGTGGGATCGCAGTAGTTTTCGAGGGTAGAGTATTCGACCCAAATTTGTTGGTATGCCTATAGGAGGTGAGAGGATACTCTCAAGTATTAGCAGCTGAATGTGTCAGATTCAACCACACCTGAAAGATTAGTATCTGCAAGCAAAGTAGTAACCGCAAAGTAGAATGATAACAACGGTGTCAGAAACGATCTGTTGATGGCAGACTATTCCTAACGATTGTATCAATGGCGCCAAGTTGTCTCGTTGACGGAAATTGTCTGTTCCCGTCAATAACCAGCGAATCAAGATTGTAGCAGGTAGCAGCAGTGTAACGAGTAATATTAGCGGCAAGGAACATCAGTAGTGACAGCATTAGCAAGTAGCAACAGTAGCAAGCGACAGTAGTAGCAACAGTAGTAGCAGAGCAAGACAAGTAATAGCAGCAGAGCGAGACAAGTAACAACAGCAGTAGGAAAAACTCGCAGGCAATGGGTCGGTGATTTGTTTGGATGATATTCATCATGCAACAACTATAACACGAAGAGATATGTGGCTAGCTCCCGTTCGTCAATGTGATGTAGGCATGCACTCCGTGTGTCGTCATACGTGCTTAGGGAAAAGAACTTGCATGACATCTATTGTCCATCCCTCTCGTGGCAGCAGGGTCCAAAAGGAAACTACGCGATATTAAGGTTCTCATTTTAATAAAGAACCGGACCAACGCATTAGCACTTGGTCAACACATGAACTCTTCAAACTATGTTCATCACTGGGAGTGGTTCCGGTTATTGTCACTCCGGGGTTGCCGGATCATAACACATAGTAGGTAACTACAACTTGCAAGATCGGATCTAAAACACACATATATTGGTGACAACATAATAATTTCAGATCTGAAATCATGGCACTCGGGCCCTAGTGACAAGCATTAAGCATGGCAAAGTAGTAGCAACATCAATCTCAGAATATAGTGGATACTAGGGATCAATCCCCGTCAAAACTAACTCGATTACATGATAGATCTCATCCTACTCATCACCGCCCAGCGAGCCTACGAATAGAATACTCATGAACGACGAAGAGCTTCATGGAATTGGAGAGGGAAGAAGGTTGATGATGACAATGGCGACGATTTCCCCTCTTCGGAGCCCAAAACGGACTCCAGATCTGCCCTCCAGATGAAGAACAGGTTGTGGCGGTGCCTCTGTATTGCAAACGCGACGAAATCTTTTCTCTTAATTTTTTCTGGGACGAAAGTGAACTTATAGAATTGAGATTGGGGGCGGCAGAGCCACGTGGGCCCCACAAGCTTGCCCACCGCCACCAGTGGGTCGGCGGTGGCAGGGCTTGTGGCCCACTGGCCCACCCCCTCAGGTGCATCTTTGCGCAGGTATTTTTCATATTTTCCAAAAATGTTCCCCGTAAATTTTCAGGACGTTCTGAGAACTTTGATTTCTGCACAAAAATAACACCAAGGCAATGCTACTGAAAACAGCGGCAGTCCAGGTTAGTTCCATTCAAATCATGCAAATTAGAGTCCAAAACAAGGGCAAAAGAGTTTGGAAAAGTAGATACGATGGAGAAGTATCAGGCGCCGTGACTCGGGCTGTCAGTACCCCGATCCTAAGTCATAAGAACCCAACCTGTAACACATCACATCACTTTGCGGCCTCACGCACGGTAAACTCCACGGCTGCCACCTTACCTTCGCCGGGACCGTTTGCGTCTTTTGGCTCACGTACATGAATATGTTGCTAGCGTTCAAACGACAAAGAACCCAGGTAGACATGACTAGTTGTAAACACAAGCGGTACATCCATACTGGGACAGGCATACATAAGCCAGCAAGGCAGGTGTCGATCAACAACGTGTGTAGACGAGTCGTAGCAAGCTACAAGGACTCCATTATCCCGCGTGACATTTCCCCGAGGGGACAGACACGGCAGCAAAGAAGGATACATGTCGGTTAATCAATGTGTCTAGAGCAGTAGCAAGCTACCAAGGCTCGATAGAAGCACAAAGAGGCATTTCCCTGTAAAGAGAACTACTAAAGGCACACAACTAGGTGTCGAATCCCACACATATAATGCATTTCATAACATACACACAATATGCACTATATGTGTAGATACAACATGGCATCACAACATAACTCTATCACTCAAGCTTTTATTAAGGACTCATAAGAATCAACATAGTGTGATAGTACAAACAGGGGTCTCGTGACCCGACACTCAAGTCATACAAACAACAAGCGGAAGCAAATCATGTCTGGGTACAGACATCTACTAAAAGTGGCTGCAAGAGTTTGAAAAGCTACTACGACCCTACCAAAGGAGCCAGACCTCTATTTGGGATTCCCAAGCTATTCTGGTCAACATCAAACACATCGTGTAGAAACCTTTAATCAGACTAAATCTTCTCTGCAAAACATCAATAAAGCAACCGTGAGTACAAAGGTACTCAGCAAGTCTTACATCAGAACTATCTACATATGCATCATGTTTCAATGAAAGGATTGTGGGGTTTGATTGCAGCAAGCCAGCTTTGATTCTTGGCAAACCTGTACTACGACTACAAGTTCTTTCTTTGAGGTGGGATAGCGCACACGAGTCCACATATTCACCATTTCAATACACCACTATGGATCAACTCTCGTCTCCCTACGAGAAGGCCTTTCATAGCACTCACACATATCTTGCATGTTTTAGAGTATCCATTTAACTTGTCTATGTACCACATAATGCTTCCAAGTAGTCCATATCCGAGGCCGCGGCTATTGGAACAGATCAAATCACCCTGCAGGGGTATACTTCTTCACACACGCTCCCACCACTTAGCACCATATGCACGTCATGCATCTCGGCAACCTTCCAGCGGAAGCACTGGCGTGGGTGTCGGCCACGACCGTTAACCACACAAGACCCTAGTCAAGGTTTATCGCCTATTTGAGACTGAACCCGCAAGGAAGTTCGGCCGAGGTTTCCTCTACGGCCCCAAACGATGTGCGCAGGGTTCCGAAGCCCACCATCTGGGTGCCACTTGGTACACCGTGCCACTGTGTATCTACCGCAGAGAAGCCTACCCCGTCGGGCAAAGCTAAACACGGCCGCCAACACTTTTCCTACAAACACCAGAAACTAATTACAACTCCTGGACAGGGATCTAGGCAATTAATAAGCCGAGCGGGGTCATATTTCAGGGCCCAATGCATGGTAGTATCTTGTCTTGGATAACATACACAGAACTCAGTTCTTAAGGATGGTCCCAATGAGACAACCCACCATGTACTCCTACATGGCCTCTCATCGCTACCTTTACCAAATCGGATTCACACTTTTACTCTCACACTGTAGGACATGAACACAACCATTCTGATTCTAAGCATA
Source organism: Hordeum vulgare subsp. vulgare (assembly GCF_904849725.1). Lineage (NCBI taxonomy): Eukaryota > Viridiplantae > Streptophyta > Magnoliopsida > Poales > Poaceae > Hordeum > Hordeum vulgare. The sequence continues at coordinate 354,854,030 of NC_058523.1, forward strand.
GCAGGCATTGTAAACAAGTATCGATGAGTAAGCACAACAAGGCTCAAGGAGTTACTACTCATGCTAACTGGTTTCAACTATTTACTGTGACAAAATCAGGTCATGCAGAGGAATGGGTTCAACGACCGATAACATGTTGTGACATCCTCGACTTTTGCTACAGTGATTATTGTAATTAAGCTACAGTGATCCTATGCTAATGATGCCACGTCATCGATAACTATATCAATGTTCTCGTGATGGTTGAAATCGAATCATAATTCGAAGCTTCGGGATTAAGTCAAACGTGAAAAGATTTTTATGTTGTTGAGATAACAACGTTGGGGAGTTATAAAGATTCCCTAACAGATTATAATATCAAGTCGGGTACTTTTGGAATCATTGATGATCCCGATATATTAAGAAAGGAGCTTTAACAAAATAAGTAAAGAAATATAGTAAATGAAAATAAATGAACAAAAGAAAGGACTAAAAGTATAAATTATAAATTATAAAATAAAGTCAATAAGAATAGAATAATAAAAGGGATTAGAATAGATAATAATAATAAAAGAAAAAAAAAGAAACAACAAAAAAAAGGACCAACCCCTCCCCCCCGGCCCAGGTGGGCGTGGTGGCCCAGCTGGCCACCACCGACCGGCCCAACTGGGGGGCCAAACCCTAGCGAACCCCCCTGCCTCGCTACTCCCCCACCCCGCCGCCAGGGACTCCCTCCCCTGCTCGCTCACTATCCCTCCCGAGCGCACGAGCCCCAGCCCCCCCACGACACCCCACGACGCCAGACCCCTCCCCTCACCTCTCGTTCGCCTCCCTCCCCTGCCGATCCCTCCTCCTCCTCCCTCCCGTCGGCCCTCCCACCGGCGGCCCCCCCCACGCCACTACCCTCTCCTCCCACCGGCGGCCGCCCCCAGCGCCGGCTCGCCCCCCCCCCCCACCTATACCACCACCCCCCCCACCCCCGTCGGTCTCCTCTCCCGGCCGGCGAGCCCCTTCCCTCTCCCGGCCGGCGAGCCCCTCCTCCTTCCCGCCGGCGAGCCGCCTGCCCCTCGGCCTCCACCCCGCCGGCAGCGGGCCCCGGCTACCTCGGCCCTCCACCATCGGCCGGCCCCTCTTCACCAACTCCGGCAACCACCACCACCACGGCCACGGCGTCCCGGCCACCTCGGGCTCCTCCTTGCCGGAACCGCGCCGTCACCGTCACCGTCACCGTCACCGCCTCCACGCCCTCTCCTCCGCCCCGTCCCGCGAACTCCGTCTTCACCGGCCCGTCTCGTCACCGTCGGTGAGCCCCTCCTCAGGCTCCTCCCACCATGTCGATCTCCTAGCTGTCCCGGTTCCGTTCCGGCAAACGGGACCTCAATCCGTCGACGTTAGACTCCGGTAGGAGGATTTGAAGTTTAGGTTCTTCTATGGAGTTAGCACAGAGTTGTTCTGTGTTAACAGAGAGAGAGAGGTGAGTGTTGAGAGAGAAAAGTAAATAAAAAATATATGATGTATTAAATGCGTATGTATGTATGTATGAGATGTGATGTATGTATTTGCGTATATGGATATTTAGAGGAATACGGTATTTGCACGGTTAGGTATCTAATAAAAAAAGATGAGTAAATAGCCTTGGGTCACTTACCGGTGGGGCCAATGCACCCGCTGTCTATGACAGGGAGGCCCCACGCGAGAGTTAATATAAATTATAAAAATAATGTTTTTCTTAAATAAATAAATAAATAGATATATTAGTTAAAATAATTAATTAACATAATTAGAGTATGACACGTGGGTCCCTCGTTGAATTAATCTAATTAATAAATAATTAATCTTAATAAAAACTTGTGCCTATGACGTTCGGGACCCGCAGGTCAGTTGACCGGTCAAATGTTGATGTCAGCATGACATCGCGATGATGTCGTAATGGGATTTTATTAAAATATTTAAAACTGTTTTTAATTCTTAAATAATTAATAAAACTTTGAAAATTAATATTAAATAATCCGTAAGTCAGATCAAAATATTTTCAACATGAAAGTTGATCAGCAAAGCGAGACGAACCCGGATACACGGTCCATTCGTCTGTCACGCGTCCCTAGCATAGCAAACTTGGAACTTTTCCTCCGTTTCCAGTATAACCGGTAGTAGCCCGAGACCCGGAAAATATTGTCAGGTATTCTTCCGACCCGTCTATGACGGATGTTGCTGCGTTAGTTCATGTCTAGCCTGCATCTTTCCATGTCATGCTTTGTGTTGCATCGGTGCTATTATTTATTGTTTCTTCCCCCTCTTCTTACCGGTAGATCCCGAGACTGACGCTGCTGCCGGGTACATCTATGACCCTGTCGACCAGTCCTTTGCCGCAGAGCAGCAAGGCAAGCAAATTCCCCTTGATCATTCCTATATCGCCTATGTCTTTCTTCCTACTGCTTGCATTAGTATTTTTGCAACTGTTGTAGTTAGCTCCTATATCTGATGCATAGCCTGTTTTTGATGAACTGCTACTTTCAGTCCTGTACTTTTAATCTGCTTAGTATAGGTGGAGCAGTCATCCCCTCTGACCCCGTAGCTCAGTTGCCCCGCTTGTTTTCAAATCTCGATCTCTGATCGACGAGCCAGACCCGACACAACACGTTCACCCCCCTTCGTTGTACGACGCTACAGGGATACTATCGAGTACCGAGGGTGACACCTCGCTAAGTACTCCTGATCATATCTCTGTAGTATAGCTAGTCGGTCGTGGTTATCGAGGGTGATTCCTCTTTCACCATTCCCGATGACGCCTCTGTCGTGCAACCCCGCGAGTGTGGGACCCCCGAGGGTGATTCCTCTAAGCCCACCTTGACGGGTACATCGTTCGGAATCCAACGAGGGTGATACGTCGGATTCCCCCCGATGTTACAACCACACAGTTACTCGACCATGTTACTGGGATCATTGGTGATTAGTTGTAAGACGGGTGGATTCCCGCGAGACTGTGTTGTTGGCCTAATTAAAATGTTAATGGATTTGGGTATTTGATCTGGGTTGGTCGGAGACCTTTTTGCACTAACCGGCTACGCGGGAAGAATTATGGGTACTCGGCGTCGCGGTATCAGTCGAAGCTTTTCAGATGCCAGCAATGTAGCGGCGCGCGCCCGAGTGGTCCCGAGATGCATCACGCTTGTGATTAAGGGATGCTAGGACTGACGTCGGCCGCCCACGCCACGTGCAGGAGCGTGAAGGGGAACTGGGCCCATGAACCCTTTGTGCTTAGGATTTAGACCGGCGGGCTGGCCTCTCTGATTAGTCTTAGGTGGGGCTGCGACGTGTCGACATTCCGAGGCCGGGCAGGACCCAGAAAAGTATGTCCTGCCAGAGTGTTATCGAGCGTGACGGGACATGTGGTGCACCCCTGCAGGGATGAAAATTAACTATTCGGATAGTCGTGTCCACGGTTACAGGACGACTTGGAGTTGTGCCCCGATCTTATACAACTACAATTGTTACTTAACTGGAATTAGTTTTCCTCGGGATTGCTTCCTCGCAGGGAGTCGAGGGAGGATCTTTAGGCGTGACCTCACTTTAATATTGCTGTAACAATATGACTATTAATGTGTTACCCCTGTTCTACTCTCGTCTATTGCTGCAAGACCCTGAAGATGCTAGTCTTCGATAGGACTAGGCCTTCTCTCTCTATTCTCGCATTGCTGCAGTCAGTCCACATATAACCCCCTTCTTTGATACTGATGCATAATTAGAATAGTTCTGACGTAAGACTTGCGAGTACTTTGGATGAGTACTCACCGCTGCTTTGCTCCCCCCTTGTCCCCTTGATCCGTTTGCTGCGACCAGATGATGAAGCCCAGGAGATGGAGGTCCCCATCACCGACGACTGCTACCCCGACGGTGCCTACTACTATGTGGAGGCCGCTGATGATCAGGAGTAGTTAGGAGGTTCCCAGGCAGGAGGCCTCGCCTCGTTCGATCGTTGTATCTTTTGTGCTAGCCTTCTCTAAGGCACCCCATGTTGTTTTATGTCTATACTCAGATATTTGTTGCTTCCGCTGACTCGTGTGTTTATCGAGCTTTCGTATTCTAGCCCTCGAGGCCCCTGGCTTGTAATATGAAGCTGATGTTATTTTATTTGTGCTAGAGTTGTGTTGTGATATCTCCCCGTGAGTCCTTGGGTTTGATCTTACGCATTTGCGTGTATGATTAGCGTATGATTAAGCCGAGGGCGTCACAAGTTGGTATCAGAGCCAACTGCCTGTAGGTAGCCCCCTTTCCAACTCCTTGGCCGAAGTTGAGTCTAGTGTTTGAAAAACTTTACTAACAAAGATGTTGTGGCTTACGGGCCCACATCTCAATTGGGTGGTATTAGTATCTTTTACTCCTTTCCTATACTCTGGGCTCTACTTTCTCTTCTCTTTCGGGTCAAAGATTTTACTAACTCTAACATTAGGTTCTCGAATCACATCGATCCGGAGCGCTGGACTATCTACTCTTTTTCTCCTGAATATGTATTACACACACTGTCATTGACATCCGTCAATCTTATTTTCAGATGCGTCCCGCAAGACAGCACGTGCGCCTGACACAGGCCACTGAGACGACTGGGTTCCTAGCCATTTTGGTCGATCTTCTGACCAGGCTGGGATATCGCTGGTACCCCGAGTACACTGTGTTCGAGGATTTCCGCGAGTACAACCAGTACCAGTACCAGGCTGAGGTTCGCATCTTCGACCAGAGGGGCGGCGAGACCCTCGAGCGCCACGTGTTCTGTGGTATTGGAGTGTCGGTCGAGATGGCCGTCCATGATGCGGCCTACATCGCCATCACCCGTCTCCTTGGAGCGTACCCTCACCTAGAGGAGAGCCCTTTCAGATACATCCCGCATGCTCCTGCTGGGGATGAGACTGGGTCTGATCTCACTGCCTACGCTTCTGACGTTCGGGAGCGCAGCGACCGTTCCTACATCGCTGTCTGCGCCCCCTACGTGACGCGTCGCTATGACGCGCGGATTCTGGTGCAGTACACTGAGGCAATGGATCGTGCTTTCCGAGCTCTGACTGTGGAGTTGTATGCTACGCGCGCTCGTCTTTACGACGCATTGATAGAGCTGCAGCCATCACACTGTCCGAGGGTTCCACCTATGCGCATCCGCGAACCGAGCAGGACAGAGCTACCATCAGCTCTCGAGTGGACTGATGTTGGGGGTAGAACCCCTGCACTTGGACCTCAGCTTCTCGACTGGATGCGGTACCCTCACCAGAGTCACAACGGGACACAGGGTCCTGTCCCTACCTTCTATCACCGCCAGCTACCAGGATTCGATCGTCCTCTCCGACGTTGATGTAGCCTTATCGCTACATCTCGTTGTGGTACTCTTCCACCGCTTGCCTGCGCGCCGCCTAGTGAGTCCAGGGTATCGTCAAATGCGTCCGGGCTATTGCCAAATTTTAAGTTTTTAATCGTTAGTCTGTAATCGAACTTATGTATGTGTCTGTATGTCGAACTCAACTACTATGGAGTATCTATCGCATTTCCCTTTCATTATGCTTGATTACTTCATGAATGCGTGCGATGCCTTTGCAATTACTTTAAGCTAAAATACCCCTGCTAAATATTTAACAGGATGGTTAGACCAGTTGGCCGTCCGCGTGGCCCTGCCAACGATGCACCACCCCCGCCTCCTGAGTATATGGCGGGGATGGTCCAACAGTTTGAGCTGAACCGCCAGTTTATGCAAGGGCTCATGTATCAGTTCCAAAGGCATAACATGAACCAACCACAAGGCGTGACACTGCAAGACTTCTGCCGTCTCAACCCTGCGATCTACCGCAGCTCAACTCAGCGTCTAGATGCTGATGACTGGCTCCGTGACATTTCCTATGAGCTAGAGTCTGCCAATGTGCCCCTGGCGAGCTATGTCAACTTTGCCGCCTACTTTCTAAAGGGTCCCGCTGCTCAATGGTGGGACAGCCACAGGCGCTCTCAGCCCGATGGGACTATCATCACTTGGGCAGAGTTCAAGGCTGCTTTCCGTGCTCGATACATTCCCCAGGGAATCATGGACCGGAAGAAGCGTGAGTTCCGCAACTTGGTCCAGGGCAACAAGACTTTGGATGCTTATCAGCGGAAATTTCTAGAATTATCTCGCTATGCTGAAGAAGACATTGCGACTGATGCACGCAGGCAGGAGAAGTTCAGTGAAGGCCTCCACCCTGATATCAAGCTGACACTCCTCGTTCAGGACTATGCTAACTTCGCCACCCTGGTGAACAAGGCTATTCAGGTTGAGACTGGTCTGCAGGAATACAAAGATAGCAGCAAGCGCAACCGTGACATGGGCTCATCTTCGGGCTCATCTGCACAGAAGCGGAAGATCTGGATCCCCAACAACATGTACCATGCGCCTGCTCCTACTCCGAGGCCGTCCTATGCTGCACCTCGCCTGCCTCCTCCACCACCTAGGCAGCCGAGGCTTCCAGCTCCACCGCCTGGAGTTCCTCCTTCCCGTCCTGAGGACGGGCTGTGCTTCAAGTGTGGCCGTCCAGGTCACCGTGCTAGAGACTGCAGGCAGAATCCGAATCAGCTGGCACTTCCCGCAACTGGCCGTGGTAACAACCAAAACCGCAACTTCAACACTAAGCCTGCTTATGTTCATGGTCAGGCCAACAACATTGATATGGGTCAAGCTCAAGACCAGCCTGCTACCGTGATGGGTACACTTCTCGTTAACTCAGTACCTGCTTCTGTATTGTTTGATACAGGAGCATCGCATTCCTTTATGTCGGAAAATTTTGCATACATGCATGACATTAGGAGCGAAGAGATGAACATCCCGATAGTGGTAAACACCCCTGGGGGCGAATGCCGAACCTCTGTGGTTTGCCCCCATGTTCCAGTTGAAATTGAAGGATTAGAATTCCTTGCCAACCCCATCCTACTAAAGTCATCCAACATTGATCTCATATTGGGGATGGACTGGTTGAAAGCTCATACAGCATCGATCGTTTGTGCCACCAAGACCGTCCACCTCTTACACCCTTCAGATGAACTAGTAAGCTACCATGCTCATCTCGTCCGTAATGCTGAGGCACAGCTGTATGCTTTGAATGCATTAAATGTGTCGCCTCTTGAAGTGATTGAAAACATACCAGTGGTCCGAGAATTTCAAGATGTCTTTCCAGAAGAACTTCCGGGGATTCCCCCTGCTCGAGCTGTCGAGTTTGTCATTGACTTGGTACCCGGTACCACTCCTATTGCCAAGTGTCCTTATAAAATGCCGCCACATGAACTCCTTGAGCTTAAGCAAGAAATTGACAACTCGGTCCGTCTGGGTTTCATCCGTCCGAGTTCCTCTGCTTGGGGAGCACCTTCTCTCTTTGTTAAGAAGAAGGATGGGACAAATCGATTGGTTCAAGACTATCGGCCTATCAACCAGGCCACTATTCAAAACAAATATCCTCTCCCTCGGATAAATGATTTGTATGATCAACTTGCTGGTTCCACCGTTTTCTCTAAGCTCGACTTGAGATTGGGATACCACCAGATCCGTGTTCGCAAGGAGGATATTCCAAAGACCGCCTTTGTTACTCGATATGGATCATACGAGTACACCGTCATGTCCTTCGGCTTAACCAATGCACCGGCAACCTTCTCTCAATTGATGAATTATATATTCATGGACTACCTCGACAAATTTGTCGTGGTATATCTAGATGATATTCTGGTATTTTCGAAGAACAAAGAAGAGCATGCTGAACATCTTCGTCTTGTATTGGATAAGCTTCGGGAGCATAAACTCTATGCGAAGTATTCCAAATGTGAGTTCTGGCTAGACGAAGTGACTTACCTTGGTCATGTGATTTCCAAAGATGGTATTGCGGTCAACCCCGAACGAATTCAAGCTATTCTTGACTGGACTCCCCCGAAGAATGTCAAGCAAGTCAGAAGTTTTCTCGGACTCGCCAGCTATTGCCGTCGATTCGTCGAGAACTTCTCCAAGATTGCGAAGCCCTTAACCAACCTGCTTCACAAAGGTGTTAAGTATGAATGGACTGATAATTGTCAGGAAAGTTTCCAGGCACTCAAGGACAAACTGACGTCCGCTCCAGTACTTGCTCCTCCAGATACGAAAAGGGATTTCGTCATATACTGTGATGCTTCTCGTCAAGGAATAGGTTGTGTCCTAATGCAGGATCGCAAGGTGATCGCTTATGCTTCACGTCAACTGCGTGCTCATGAAGAGAACTACCCAGTTCATGATCTTGAGCTTGCCGCAGTCATTCATGCATTCAAGGAATGGCAACAATACCTTGTCGGTAATCGCTGTGAAATCTACACCGACCATCAAAGTCTGAAGTACTTGTTCACTCAACCGGAGCTGAACCTGCGTCAACAAAGATGGATGGAGCGTATAGCAGATTTTGACTGTAGTATATCATATACCCCTGGCAAGGCTAATATAATGGCTGATGCCTTAAGTCGCAAGTCATACTGCAACCACCTCCAGGTTCATCAGGTTCACGATCGTTTGCAGGAGGAATTCCGTAAGCTGAACCTCCACATTGTTCCTCAGGGTTACCTTGTTCCGCCTCCTGAAGAGTATCAAAAGATGAACCTCTGTATTGTTAATCAGGGTTCCCTCAGTAACCTAGTGGTTTAACCAGATCTTGTGAGCTCCATAAAGAATATACAAGACTTTGACGATGATGTCGACAGGATTAAGAGCTATATTGCAAAGGGTAAACCCTCCTTTTTCACTATTGATGAAGGTGGCGCCTTGTATTTCAATGGTCGCCTATTCGTCCCAGATAAGAAGGAAAATCTCAGGATGACTGGGAAGGTGATGGAAGAAGCTCATGACACACCATTGTCTATTCACCCGGGTAGTACCAAGATGTACCAAGACATCCGGCAAAGATTCTGGTGGCCCGATATGAAACAATACATTGCACGCTATGTGGCAGAATGTGATATATGCCGGCGTATCAAAGCAGAACACCAAAAGCCTGCTGGAACTCTGCAGACTATCTCTATTCCTGAGTGGAAATGGGACCATGTTGAAATGGACTTTATCACTGGTTTTCCCAGATCTCAGAAAGGTAATGATGCTATTCTTGTCGTCACTGATCGACTGTCCAAAGTTGCACATTTCCTGGCCGTCAAAGAAACGATTAATGCTAGTCAGCTGGGAGATCTTTATATGTCAAGAGTTGTTTCACTTCACGGTATTCCGTTGGTAATCAGTTCGGACCGTGGCAACTTGTTCACTTCAAAATTCTGGGAAAGTTTTCAGAAGGCTATGGGGACTCATCTGTCCTTCAGCACTGCATTTCATCCTCAATCCCAGGTACAAGTTGAACGAGTCAACCAAATTCTCGAGGACATGCTTCGATCTTGTGTCATTTCTTTCGGTAAGAAATGGGAGGAATCTCTCCCGTATGCCGAGTTCTCTTACAACAATAGCTATCAAGCTAGTCCGAAGATGGCCCCTTTCGAAGTATTGTATGGGCGAAGGTGTCGAACTCCTCTGAATTGGTCAGGAACTAGGGAACGATCACTCTTCGGTCCGGATATTATTCAACATGCCGAAGATCAAGTGCACATTATTCATGAGAATCTGAAGGCTGCTCAGTCTCGTCAGAAGAGTCAGTATGACCGTCATCATCAAGATATGGTCTATCAACCTGGCGAAAAGGCTTATCTTCGTGTCACACCAATGAGAGGTGCACACCGTTTCAGAATCAAGGGCAAGTTAGCTCCTCGTTATATTGGTCCTTTCACTGTTCTCGAAAGGCGTGGAAGAGTGGCTTATCAATTGGAACTGTCGGCGAACCTTTCTCACGTTCACGATGTCTTCCATGTTTCTCAGCTCCGTCGCTGCTTCAAGGACCCTATTCGAGCAGTGGATCACGATATGCTTGAGCTACAGCAAGACCTCTCTTATAAAGAGCATCTGGTCTGCATTCTCGACCAAGCTGAACGTAAAACTCGTCGCAAGGTCACTAAGTTCCTTAAGGTGCAGTGTCAAATCACTCTGAAGATGAAGCCACTTGGGAACGCCAGGATCATCTTTGTGATGAATACCCCGGGCTCTTTCCCTCTACCTCTTAATTCTCGGGACGAGAATTCTTGTTAGTAGGGGAGAATTGTGACATCCTCGACTTTTGCTACAGTGATTATTGTAATTAAGCTACAGTGATCCTACGCTAATGATGCCACGTCATCGATAACTATATCAATGTTCTCGTGATGGTTGAAATCGAATCATAATTCGAAGCTTCGGGATTAAGTCAAACGTGAAAAGATTTTTATGTTGTTGAGATAACAACGTCGGGGAGTTATAAAGATTCCCTAACAGATTATAATATCAAGTCGGGTACTTTTGGAATCATTTATGATCCCGATATATTAAGAAAGGAGCTTTAACAAAATAAGTAAAGAAATATAGTAAATGAAAATAAATAAACAAAAGAAAGGACTAAAAGTATAAATTATAAATTATAAAAGAAAGTAAATAAGAATAGAATAATAAAAGGGATTAGAATAGATAATAATAATAAAACAAAAAAGAAAAAAAAAAGGGACCAACCCCTCCCCCCCCGGCCCAGCTGGGCGTGGTGGCCCAGCTGGCCACCACCGACCGGCCCAACTGGGGGGCCAAACCCTAGCGAACCCCCCTGCCTCGCTACTCCCCCACCCCGCCGCCAGGGACTCCCTCCCCTGCTCGCTCACTCTCCCTCCCGAGCGCACGAGCCCCAGCCCCCCCACGACACCCCACGACGCCAGACCCCTCCCCTCACCTCTCGTTCGCCTCCCTCCCCTGCCGATCCCTCCTCCTCCTCCCTCCCGTCGGCCCTCCCGCCGGCGGCCTCCCCCACGCCACTACCCTCTCCTCCCACCGGCGGCCGCCCCCAGCGCCGGCTCGCCCCCCCCACCTATACCACCACCCCCCCCCCCCCCCCCCGTCGGTCTCCTCTCCCGGCCGGCGAGCCCCTCCTCCTTCCCGCCGGCGAGCCGCCTGCCCCTCGGCCTCCACCCCGCCGGCAGGGGGCCCCGGCTGCCTCGGCCCTCCACCATCGGCCGGCACCTCTTCACCAACTCCGGCAACCACCACCACCACGGCCACGGCGTCCCGGCCACCTCGGGCTCCTCCTTGCTGGAACCGCGCGGTCACCGTCATCGTCACCGCCTCGTCCGCCTCCACGCCCTCTCCTCCGCCCCGTCCCGCGAACTCCGGCTTGACCGGCCTGTCTCGTCACCGTCGGTGAGCCCATCCTCGGGCTCCTCCCGCCATGTCGATCTCCTCGCCGTCCCGGTTCCGTTCCGGCAAACGGGACCTCAATCCGTCGACGTTAGACTCTGGTAGGAGGATTTGAAGTTTAGGTTCTTCTATGGAGTTAGCAGAGAGTTGTTCTCTGTTAACACAGAGAGAGAGGTGAGTGTTGAGAGAGAAAAGTAAATAAAAAATAAATGATGTATTAAATGCGTATGTATGTATGTATGTATGAGATGTGGGGTATGTATTTGCGTATATGGATATTTAGAGGAATACGGTAGTTGCACGGTTAGGTATCTAACAAAAAAAAGATGAGTAAATAGCCTTGGGTCACTTACCGGTGGGGCCAATGCACCCGCTGTCTATGACAGGGAGGCCCCACGCGAGAGTTAATATAAATTATAAAAATAATGTTTTTCTTAAATAAATAAAGAAATAGATATATTAGTTAAAATAATTAATTAACATAATTAGAGTATGACACGTGGGTCCCTCGTTGAATTAATCTGATTAATAAATAATTAATCTTAATAAAAACTTGTGCCTATGACGTTCGGGACCCGCAGGTCAGTTGACCGGTCAAATGTTGATGTGAGCATGACATCGCGATGATGTTGTAATGGGATTTTATTAAAATATTTAAATCTGTTTTTAATTCTTAAATAATTAATAATTAATAGCTCAGTTGCCCCGCTTGTTTTCAAATCTCGATCTCTGATCGACGAGCCAGACCCGACACAACACGTTCACCCCCCTTCGTTGTACGACGCTACAGGGATACTATCGGGTACCGAGGGTGACACCTCGCTAAGTACTCCTGATCATATCTCTGTAGTATAGCTAGTCGGTCGTGGTTATCGAGGGTGATTCCTCTTTCACCATTCCCGATGACGCCTCTGTCGTGCAACCCCGCGAGTGTGGGACCCCCGAGGGTGATTCCTCTAAGCCCACCTTGACGGGTACATCGTTCGGAATCCAACGAGGGTGATACGTCGGATTCCCCCCGATGTTACAACCACACAGTTACTCGACCATGTTACTGGGATCATTGGTGATTAGTTGTAAGACGGGTGGATTCCCGCGAGACTGTGTTGTTGGCCTAATTAAAATGTTAATGGATTTGGGTATTTGATCTGGGTTGGTCGGAGACCTTTTCGCACTAACCGGCTACGCGGGAAGAATTATGGGTACTCGGCGTCGCGGTATCAGCCGAAGCTTTTCAGATGCCAGCAATGTAGCGGCGCGCACCCGAGTGGTCCCGAGATGCATCGCGCTTGTGATTAAGGGATGCTAGGACTGACGTCGGCCGCCCACGCCACGTGCAGGAGCGTGAAGGGGAACTGGGCACACGAACCCTTTGTGCTTAGGATTTAGAGCGGCGGGCTGGCCTCTCTGATTAGTCTTAGGTGGGGCTGCGACGTGTCGATATTCCAAGGCCGGGCAGGACCCAGAAAAGTATGTCCGGCCAGAGTGTTATCGAGCGTGACGGGACATGTGGTGCACCCCTGCAGGGATGAAAATTAACTATTCGGATAGCCGTGTCCACGGTTACAGGACGACTTGGAGTTGTGCCCCGATCTTATACAACTACAATTGTTACTTAACTGGAATTAGTTTGCCTTGGGATTGCTTCCTCGCAGGGAGTCGAGGGAGGATCTTTAGGCATGACCTCACTTTAATATTGCTGCAACAATATGACTATTAATGTGTTACCCCTGTTCTACTCTCGTCTATTGCTGCAAGACCCTGAAGATGCTAGTCTTCGATAGGACTAGGCCTTCTCTCTCTATTCTCGCATTGCTGCAGTCAGTCCACATATAACCCCCTTCTTTGATACTGATGCATAATTAGAATAGTTCTGATGTAAGACTTGCGAGTACTTTGGATGAGTACTCACCGCTGCTTTGCTCCCCCCTTGTCCCCTTGATCCGTTTGCTGTGACCAGATGATGAAGCCCAGGAGATGGAGGTCCCCGTCACCGACGACTGCTACCCCGACGGTGCCTACTACTACGTGGAGGCCGCTGATGATCAGGAGTAGTTAGGAGGTTCCCTGGCAGGAGGCCTCGCCTCGTTCGATCGTTGTATCTTTTGTGCTAGCCTTCTCTAAGGCACCCCATGTTGTTTTATGTCTGTACTCAGATATTTGTTGCTTCCGCTGACTCGTGTGTTTATCGAGCTTTCGTTTTCTAGCCCTCGAGGCCCCTGGCTTGTAATATGAAGCTGATGTTATTTTATTTGTGTCTAGAGTTGTGTTGTGATATCTCCCCGTGAGTCCTTGGGTTTGATCGTACGCATTTGCGTGTATGATTAGCGTACGATTAAGCCGAGGGCGTCACACATGTACACTTGAATCGTGTTTGTCCTAATGCAGCAAAGAGAGCAGGAGCGAGACAGTGGGTTTATATCAATATGCTCGAGGGGGTTTGCTTGCCTGACACGTCTGAAGTTAGCAATGAGTCTTCATCAATGTCAACGATGCAAGTTGAAGTTGGTTTGAATTAGGATTCAAACATCACTTCAAGCCGGGTATTTTTCCAAGTACCCTTATAATTGATTCGACCTAATGCTCATAACAAATTGTTCCAACATGCATGGAGTTAGTATTTTGAGGTACTGATTTGCATTGACCAATGTTTGGTCATAACAATTGAAGTGGAATTCAAATAAGTATCAAATTCCATCTCCAAACTAAATATGAAATTTATCCTATACACCATTTTGCTATTTGGTGATGTTAACTTTTTCAAGTATGCATGAAAATGCCATAATCAGATTCTTTGGATTTTTCTGATCCTTTTTCATATATAAATTATTTTCATCCGAGTTATATTTTCATTTCTATGATTTTTACAAGTTTTAGCAATTTCCTCGATTTAAATTAATTCAGAAAAGCTATTACTGCGTCACGGTGATGGCATCCCTGCGTCAGCAGGTCAACCAACTGGTCCAGGTCAAACCCTGACCAGTGGGTCCCACTAGTCAGTGACCCAGAGGCTAACCCCGCGCTGACCAGCTCCTAATTGGGGTTTGACCATGCGTGGGGCCCTCTGGCAGTGGCTCTAAGGCCTGCTAAGTGGCGGGTTAAGGTGGCCACGTCGGCCCCCACCGGAGGGTGGTCGCCGGCGACCATAGCCGCGGCAGAGGACTCGCAGGAGATGACCTAAACGACGCTACCGGGCACCAAATCGGGTGCGGTTTGCAGCTACGCGAAGCGGCTCATCTTCTAGGGGTAACAGGAGGGACTGAAGGTGGCCGGAGAGGCGCCGGCGACGAGCGCGCGCGGTGGCCGAAAGTCGTCTCGTCGGGGAGGAGCTCTGTAGGGAGTCTTCATGCGGGAGAGAGAGTGGAAAGGCTTGAGGGCTCACGGCGGCTCCATTTCTGGCATCGGCGGCGAAGGAGAGGCTCGGATCAGGCCGAATCGACGGCGGCGGATCCGGTGACCGGAGGGAGAAACGGCGACGATGGCGACGCTGCGGGGGCTCGGGAGCTCGGAGGAGTTGATCGAGAGAAGCAGCTCGTCGAGGCGGAGGTGTGGAGCGCGATAGGGAAGCGAGGGGTGGCCGGAGACGCGCTAGAGGTGAGGTCGGGCAGACCGGCAATGGAGGCGAGAGGAGGAAGGAAACAGGGAGAAGAGGAGGGGAATGGAGAGAGGGGAGGAGATAAGGGAGAGGGAGAGCTTGTCGTGCTGGCGCGAGGAGGCAGGGGAGAGCTCCACGCGAAGCTGGAGATGGCAAGGGGCGCACCGTGCCTTCCTTCTCCTCTGCCTTCTGGGACGAGGAGGAATACGACAGGGGAAACCCCCTTGGTGGGCTGGGCCAGCAGGTGAGCGCAGGTTACTTTCCTTTTTTTCTCCGTTTTTCTGTTTTGTTTTCTTTCTGACATTTGTTTTTATTTGTTTTGGCTCCAACTAATTGAAAGAAAATAGCTAAACAACTCTGGGTGTTATGTGGAATATTTCCAACCCCTTGTGAAGTTTTCAACATTTTATAAAACTAGGAAGTATTTGAAATCAATTAATTAATTGATTTCAGTGGCTTTTGAGTTTAAAATAAAATGCCAAAAGTATTCTGAAAATAGGTTTCACCCCTGGTATGTTGTTTCCAACATTTATCAAAAAGGGGAGACATTTTTGGAGACCAATTGGGTTATTGAAAATAATCCTTGTTGATCCTATTTGGATTTTATTTGGTGCTAGGGTTTGGTCATCCCCATTTAGGGTTCAAAAGATTTTAACATGATGCATGGATGCTTTCTGATGCATCCAAAAATAAAAACAAGAACACAATCTAGGGTTGTGACAACTCACCCCCACTAAACAAGAATCTCGTCCCGAGATTCAAACGTAGTCGGGAAGAGGAAGAGGGAACACTAAACTATCAAAATCTTTGCAATCCATTTTCTCCTCTCGAGGACGTTGATTCATCGCACCATGTTGATCTTGACATCTTTGTCCTTGAGGTCTTCATCTAGCTTGACGACAAAAGAACAGGGAGACTACACAAGATTCGTTCTCCTCGAAGATCGAGCAACTCAAGATCAACTCATAGAATGAGACGTAGGAACGTCCCTTGAGCTGAGACACAACACACATAACACGGATGAGGAAATGAGACATAATACAAATGTTCAATTGGTAGGCAACAAGTCCACGCTTAAAACAGATGAAGACAAGGGTTCAAATTAGCGAGGATTAAGTTACCCTTCATACTGAAATAGGGCACCGTAGGAGGGTGACTCGTACAGTTATTCCCTTAAGTGGCAAAAAGAATTACTTTTGATCCCAAGATCATTGAAACCCTTCATACCAGAGTAAGGCAATTCAAAAATGATTGTTGGAGGAATTTGAAAGAATGGCATACTCAGTTGGAAAGAAACTAAAGTTATAGAACAACTCGGTGAACGGAAGGCACATTCCAAGTATTACCGAGGATATAACCTAGTGTCTGAGCGTGCTCTCAAGAACTTGAGAATTTCCATATTCATCAAAGTTTTACCAATATCTGTGCCAAGGTTTTGGTGACACAACATACTACCATGATGAACAATGATGGAGGATGCAGATACAAAGGAAGACAACACTTTCTCAGGTTTCACCTTAGCTGTGCCAAGGGAACGAAATCAGGTTGATCGATGGAGAGAAATTTAGCACTCCGCTTCTAATGTTCTCCTTGATGTACTAGCACAACCCAATTATAGGTCATTCTTTTCATCTAGCACATCAAATATAGGTCGGACTTCGGGCTCAAAGGGAATCCATGAGGAACAACTTATAAAATATGTCATACAAAAACCTCACGGAAGATGGCTAAGATTGCTGATACAAGATATAATATCAAATCTTCTAACTAGGTGTGTTAGCCACAACATCACTTTACCGGGTTACATAGAGACCAATATTATAATTCTTGGGAAAGTTCCAACCATTATAACTGCCTGAGATTCAGCTCCGGTTGGTGACATGATGGTTCTGACTCAGCATGTCTGGAAAGAAGGATTGCAATACAAATTGACGAGATAACGTTGCGAGATTCTCAGGAAATGAACTATCGAAGACAACTCCAAAACATGAGCTAGATTGCAAAACCCACGTGAACACACTGCCCAAGACAACGATGAGCACATGAAAAGTCTTACAACAAGCACTACCGCGTTCTAGTTTGGCAACCATCATTGCGGATGACGAAGCCATGTGCAAGTCCGTCTGATACCTTCAGGAATTAATGGCACTTAACTTCTTTTCCTTGAACAAATCAATAAGTGGCTTGGTGTGCTAGTAAATACATATGGAGAGAGAGGTTGCAAAGCTATCAAACCACAGCATACTTCGCACATGCATGACTGATTTGGGATGATTCTGAAGATAACAAAACAACCTTCCCAAATTCGTGGCAGCAACTTGCACCAATGCAAATGAATTAGAGGAAGTCACTTCTTACACCTAACATGTACTTCATGAATAGACATGAAGACAATGTCTTAAAAGTTTCCAACACTAACTTAATGTCCAACAATAGTTATGGTGAAAACAAAGGTGTTGCTAATGGGCTCAACAACAGTTCATCAAAATATCCATATAGATGGAATTCCACAACTATATGAGCAATATAATAGCATTGGTCAGATCAAAGAATATAATAGTGTAGACTCAAGGAAAACCCTGAGTAAGACACCGTTACGAAAATCTTTTGTTCTGAGTTTGATTTGACAATAGACCATACTCAAATCAAAATTGAACAAGATAATATATGCAACAATTGATCACACGAATCAACTGATGACAATATCATCTTTTTTCAAGACTCTCACAACAGGAAAAATATCCTTTTTAAAATGAGCTAAGTTTAGGCGAACCTTTTATCTTCCAACTCTCCAAGTTGTTGTTTAGCTTAACCAACTAGCTCGGGGTATCCAACACGGATTCTTGGAGAAGATGGCTTATAAAGAAACGAACTTGATCACGAGCTCTATCATAAAAGTCAGGAAATAACCTGGTAATACTTCTGAGAAGATATTCAGAAAATCACGAACCACTGATATATTATTAAGCTCGGGAACAATCTCACTTTTCAGGGCAAGATGATGTGATCAATAGAGCGAGGGATTAACAAAATCCTAACTCATTGATCGAAAAGTGCACCATGAACCATGGACTAGGTAGCACGGTCAATCATAGGATGACGATTCAATCACCATCACCCTAAGAGTGAATTTATTGTCCATTAACTACTAAACAATGGCATTGCTAGGAGTATAGATTTCACACATCATGGTTCACTTGTCGATATTCCGGTTACAACCAACACGAAAACCGAGGGATGAACAATGATAGCGAGAAGTATCACTACATCAAGAGCTCATAAGAGATGGTGCAATTCTCACGACATTCTTGACAACAAGAGGGTAATACTCCAAGATAGAACATAACATAAGCTGGGTTGGCATTTTGATCTGCAGAGTATAACTACTTTGACCCAATCCAATCAAGGAAAAAAATAGCGCGCTAAAACACCGCTATAGCACGCTAATAGCGTATTTGAAAACTAAACGCTATGCTATGCATATTTCACTCGCTATGGCGCTATTCATGCTAAATACGGCAATTTCGCGCTATAGCGCGTATCGACACTATTTTTTCGACACGACGCTATTTTTCTCAGACGAATTTTTCATCAGCCCACTACTCTTTTGGGCTTTCCGGCCCAGTAACCCTAACCAGCGGCGACCAAACCTATAGCGACGACCAGACCTACCAAGCGAACCCTAAATCCCTAACAAAACCTATCGAGCGACGACGGCAGCGACGACCACCGGTGCTTCGCCCGTCTCCTCCAGCCACAGCCGACCGCCCCTTGCTGCCTCCTCCCCTCTTGCCGCCTCTTGCTGCCTCCTCGGTTTTAACTGCTGAAATCTATCATTTGTGTTGCTATATGCTGAAACCTGAACAATGTTTTGTGACACGCTATTTTGCAAAATAGCGCGCTATTAGCACGCTATTTCGTTCATAACGTTTTTTCGAAGGCTGCACTATTTCAAGTAGCGCGCTATTTTTTTCGTTGAATCCAATAAAAGGATGAGGTACTCGAGTTTACTTCTCCTAGTAAATTGGAAATAGCACAATTTGACAAACCACAGGAATAGAAGACATTGATAACAAGAATGCACAACTACTCTTGACTAACCTCTCAATGATGAACGTCAAAATACAACTAGATAGGGCCAACTCAAGAGCACATGATTTCTTGAGTTATGGATGCATGGAGTAGAATGTCGAACGAGTTCAACATAATTTTTCTAGATAACCCATGTAGAAGGAAGAGTAGGTAGAATCACAATATGAAGTAGAGAACTCATCACGATCACTCTTGTTATGATCTTTAATTTACGGAGAACTTTTGCCAAAGATGATTCATGGTGTTGGAACAATGATATACCATGAACCTTGGGAGCTACAACAAGGTTACTAATCATTCTGAAGGAACTAGCAACACTATCAACAGAGATGAGCAGAATGATCCTTGGATTCAAAGACCCAGAAATAGAATACCTAAAAACTAAATAACATCATGAGATGTTTTTCTAAAATGATGGCCAGAATTATCGCACTAGAAGACATAGCACACATCTAGACTATTGGGTAGTTTTCGAAGTAACATGTTTTCCTAATACTTCAACAATACATCGAGGTAATAGAGTACCTCAACACAGTTATTAGTGTGATTTGTCCGGCCAAAAGACATTGGGAAAAGAGGAAGGAATTTGCAATTGCATCAGATTATTTGGGAACTTTGGAAAACTCGGACAGCATAACGGCTGTACCGGCATGAAATATGAGGCAACCTGCAAGAAAACTAACAACATAACAATTGAATTCTTATGGAGACACTGATCCAGGAAGACAATTACTTTTCTATAAGTCTCCAGCATAATTAATCGTCATCCTAAAGAATAGATGAGAAAGCCTAATTCTTAAACCCCGTAGTATAAGGAAGAGGGTGACTCCGAATAAGAATGACACGAGGAAAGGAGTAAAAAGAGCCTTACGTTCCCTTCCACAAACAATTCCCTTATATAACTAAAGAGTTGCTAGACTCAACATCGACCAGTTTGGCTTGGTTATCCTAGAGGCAGTCAAGCTCTGATACCAAAGCTGTCGGGACCTCGATCCTAAGTCATAAGAACCCAGCCTGTAACACATCACATCACTTTGCGGCCTCACGCACGGTAAACTCCACGGCTGCCGTCTTACCTTGGCCGGGACCGTCTGCGTCTTTTGGCTCACGTATATGAATATGTTGCTAGCGTTCAAACCACAAAGAACCCGGGTCGACATGACTAGTTATAAACCCAAGCGGTACATCCGTACAGGGACAGGAATACATAACCCAGCAAGGCAGGTGTCGATCAACAACGTGTGTAGACGAGTCGTAGCAAGCTACAAGGACTCCATTACACCACGTGACATTTCCCCGAGGGGACAGACATAGCAGCAAAGAAGGATACACGCCGATCAATCAATGTGTCTAGAGCAGTAGCAAGCTACCAAGGCTCGATAGAAGCACAAAGAGGCATTTCCCTATAAAGAGAACTACTAAAGGCACACAGCTAGGTGTCGAATCCCACACATATAATGCATTTCATAACATACACACAATATGCACGATATGTGTAGATACAACATGGCATCACAATATAACTCTATAACTCAAGCTTTTATTAAGGACTCATAAGAATCAACATAGTGTGATATTACAAACAGGGGTCTCGTGACCCGACACTCAAGTCATACAAACAACAAGCGGAAGCAAATCATGTCTGGGTACAGAGATCTACTAAAAGTGGCTGGAAGAGCCTGAAAAGCTACTACGACCCTACCAAAGGAGCCAAACCTCTGTCTGGGATTCCCAAGCTATTTCGGTCAACATCGAACACATCACGTAGAAACCTTTAATCAGACTAAATATTCTTTGCAAAACATAAATAAAGCAACAGTGAGTACAAAGGTACTCAGCAAGTCTTGCATCAGAACTATCTACATATGCATCATGTTTCAATGAAAGGATTGTGGGGTTTGATTGCAGCAAGCCAGCTTTGACTCTTGGCTAACCTGTACTACGACTACAAGTTCTTTCTTTGAGGTGGGATAGCGCACACGAGTCCACATATTCACCATTTCAGTACACCACTATGGATCCACTCTCGTGTCCCTACAAGAAGGCCTTTCATAGCACTCACACTTATCTTGCATGTTTTAGAGTATCCATTTAACTTGTCTATGTACCACATAATGCTTCCAAGTAGTCCATATCCGAGGACGCGACTATTCGAACAGATTAAATCACCCTGCAGGGGTATACTTCTTCACACACGCTCCCACCACTTAGCACCATATGCACGTCATGCATCTCGGCAACCTTCAAGCGGAAGCACTGGCGTGGGTGTCGGCCATGACCGTTGACCACACAAGACCCTATTCCAGGTGTATCGCCTATTTGAGACTGAACCCGCAAGGAAGTCCGGCCGAGGTTTCCTCTACGGCCCCTAACGATGTGCGCAGGGTTCCCAAGCCCACCATCCAGGTGCCACTTGGTACACCGTGCCATTGTGTATCTACTGCAGAGAAGCCTACCCCGTCGAGTAGAGCTAAATACGGCCGCCAACACTTTTCCTACAAACACCAGAAACTAATTGCAACGCCTGGACAGGGATCTAGGGAATTAATAAGTCGAGCGGGGTCATATTTCAGGGCCCAATGCATGGTAGTATCTTGTCTTGGATAACATACACAGAACTCAGTTCTTAAGGACGGTCCCAATGAGACAACCCACCATGTACTCCTACATGGCCTCTCATCGCTACCTTTACCAAATCGGATTCACACTTTTACTCTCACACTGTAGGACATGAACACAACCATTCTGATTCATCATCCAGATGGATCAGACCCGACACGATTCTAAGCATAGCAGGCATTGTAAACAAGCATGGATGAGTAAGCACAACAAGGCTCAAGTAGTTACTACTCATGCTAAGTGGTTTCAACTATTTACTGTGACAAAATCAGGTCATGCAGAGGAATGGGTTCAACGACCGATAACATGTACACTTGAATTGTGTTTGTCCTAATGCAGTAAAGAGAGCAGGAGCGAGTGAGTGGGTTTATATCAATATGCTCAAGGGGGTTTGCTTGCCTGACACGTCTGAAGATAGCAATGAGTCTTCATCAATGTCAACAATCACATCGTCCGAACCATCGTCTACCGAGAGAGAACAACACCGGCAAACAAGAAAGGAACAACAATTATTTCACGGAAATGCAACACTATGATGCATGATCAAGAAATGGAAATGAAAGGTGGCAGGGCTAATGTGGCTATCATTTCTTAAGTTGAAGTTGGTTTGAATTAGGATTCAAACATCACTTCAAGCCGGGTATTTTCCAAGTACCCTTATAATTGATTCGACCTGATGCTCATAACAAATTGTTCCAACATGCATGGAGTTAGTATTTTGAGGTACTGATTTGCATTGACCAATGTTTGGTCATAACAATTAAAGTGGAATTCAAATAAGTATCAAATTCCATCTCCAAACTAAATATGAAATTTATCCTATACACCATTTTGCCTATTTGGTGATGTTAACTTTTTCAAGCATGCATGAAAACGCCATAATCATATTCGTTGGATTTTTCTGATCCTTGTTCATATATAAATTATTTTCATCTGAGTTACATTTTAATTTCTATGATTTTTACAAGTTTTAGCAATTCCCTGTATTTAAATTAATTCAGAAAAGCTATTACTGCGTCAGGCTGATGTCATCCCTGCGTCAGCAGGTCAACCAACCGGTCCAGGTCAAACCCTGACCAGTGGGGCCCACTGGTCAGTGAGCCAGAGGCTAACCCCATGCTGTCCAGCTCCTAATTGGGGTTTGACCAGGCGTGAGGCCCTTTGGCAGTGGCTCTAAGGCCTGATTAGTGGCGGTTTAATGTGGCCATGTCGGCCCCCACCGGAGGGTGGTCGCCGGCAACCATAGCTGCGGCGGAGGTCTCGCCGGAGACGACCTAAACGGCGCTAGAGGGCACCCAATCGGTCGTGGTTTGCGGCTACGCGAAGTAGGCGAAGCGGCTCATCTTCCAGGGGTAGCAGGAGGGACTGAAGGTGGCCGGAGAGGCGCCGGCGACGAGCGCGCGCGGTGGCCAAAATCGGCTCGTCGGGGAGGAGCTCTGGAGGGAGTTTTCACACGGGAGAGAGAGGGGAAAGGCTCGAGGGCTCACGGTGGCTCCATTTCTAGCATCGGCAACGAAGGAGAGGCTCGGAGCAGGCCGAATCGACGGCGGCGGATCCGGTGACCGGGGGGAGAAACGGCGACGATGTCGACGCTGCGGGGGCTCGGGAGCTCGGAGGAGTTGATGGAGAGAAGCAGCTCGTCGAGGCGGAGGTGTGGAGCGCGACAGGGAAGCGAGGGGTGGCTGGAGATGCGCTGGAGGTGAGCTCGGGTAGACCGGAAATGGCGGCGAGAGGAGGAAGGAAACAAGGAGAAGAGGAGTGCAATGGAGAGAGGGGAGGAGATAAGGGAGAGGGAGAGCTTGTCGTGCTGGTACGAGAAGGCAGGGGAGAGCTCCACGTGAAGCAGGAGGGGGCGAGGGGCGCGCCGTGCCTTCCTTCTCCTCAGCGTTCTGGCACGAGGAGGAAGACGATAGGGGAAACCACCTTGGTGGGCTAGGCCAGCAGGTGAGCGCATGATAGTTTCCTTTTTTTCCCTTTTTCTGTTTCCTTTTCTTTTTGACATTTGTTTTTATTTGTTTTGGCTCCAACTAATTCAAAGAAAATAGGTAAACAACTCTAGGGTGTTATTTGGAATATTTCCAACCCCATGTGAAGTTTTCAACATTTTATAAAACTAGGAAGTATTTGAAATCAATTAATTGATTGATTTCAGTGGCTTTTGAGTTTAAAATAAAATGCCAAAAGTATTCTTAAAATAGGTTTCACCCCTGGTATGTTGTTTCCAACATTTACCTAAAAGGGGAGACATTTTTGGAGACCAATTGGGTTATTGAAAATAATCCTTGTTGATCCAATTTGGATTTTATTTGGTGCTAGGGTTTGGTCATCCCATTTAGGGTTCAAAAGGATTTTAACATGATGCATGGATTCTTTATGATGCAACCAAAAATAAAAACAACAACACAATCTAGGGCTGTGACACGGGCCACCCCCTGCTCGTGTGAGAGCGCCGGCGATCTCAGGAGGCTGCGCCGCCTCCATTCCCACACACGGCATCCGCGGAGGGGCTGCAATAGGGGAGCCGGGGCGCATCTACGGGTGGCCGACGACTCCACTACCCTCGGCACAAGCGGCGAGGAGGAGGGGCCCGGAGGGGCTCGAGGGAGGAGACGCGGCGGCCTGGGGATCTCCGGCAGGGCGGAAGGAGGTGAGGGGAGGCCCTGCATGCCAACTCGCAGAGGCCGGAGCTCTACCCCTCGGCCATGGCTATGACAGGAGGAGTGGGAGGCTTGGGGAGAGAGCAGGGAGGAGGGGAGGTGCTCAGGAGGAGCCCATGGGAGCGGGGAAAGAGAGGCCAGAGCCACAGGGGCTCGGGGAAGAGGGAATAAGAGGGGAGAGAGAGAGGGAGCTCGGGAGCTCTCTGGAGCTTCCTGGCATGGAAAGGACATGGGTCCCTAGGCACCTTGGAGCCTAGCCAGCATCGGGAAAGAGCTCGGACCAGTCAAATGGGGTTCCCTGGTGCTTAGAGACATGCTGCAACGGTGGGACACGCCCTGGAGAAAGAAGACAAGGTGCACAACTCACGTCCACATGGCACACAAGACCAGTCAAATATGTCTGGCATGTAGGGCACCCATGCAGGAGGGAGACTCTGGAGTTTGGAAGCTTATGAGGCTCGTTAGAGATGAGTTTGACTGTTGTTAAGTTTGCGACAGCAATCTTAAGTTGGCAGATAGGGCACTAACTTGGGAGATAATGGAAGAAAAGCATGTCTAGCAGTCTTAGGCATGGAAGGACTACAAGACTACAAAGTTTCAGCTCAAGAAAGCAAGTATAGCTAATACTTGCTGTACAAAGCCACCTTTCAGCCAGAAATCAACTTGAGGAGGTGCTTCTCATTTTTCCCACATGATCATGCCATCTCCTTGCTAGAAATGAAGCATTCACACACTAGAGAGGCTCCGGAAAGAATTGGGGTGATAACTTAAGCAGAAGAATGGGAAGAGAGGTAAAACAGTGATCCAAGGGTGAAAATGAGAGAAAGTTACAAAGGGACCTTCTCCAATAATTGACCAGTGGCCATGGGAAAGTTACTGGAGGTAAAATATGACTGTGAGGCTGTGGTAGAAAGTTGAGCTCAAGGGTAAGAGTGGAAGGGGCAAAAGAATCCAAATTAGTTAGTGCACACAAGGTGTTTGATCTATGGTTGGGCTACCAGATGAATTCCAATGGCTATGAAACTTAACACGGTCAAATAATAGATGAAAACAGGCTTGCACACCAAATTTGGGATTTGGTGGAGAAGTTTTCCAATGTAGACTTGAAAATCCCTAGAAATGGGCAAAAATGGGTTTCTACTTAGAACCCTATTCAAATAAATTCCCACAAATCCAATATTTGGTGTAGGGGCATTATTTGAGCATTAAGGCATACACAAAAAGTTTGAGGTGAATTGGAGAAACTTTATAATGTAAAGTTTACCAACGTCAGAAATCAACAGAGAGGGTTTGGAGGGTCTTAGGACAAGTTCTTTTATTCTCCTTGATGTACCACTTGGTGTGGATTCCTTATTGGAGTATTAGAACATGTCCACCAAATTTGAGCACAATTGGAGATACTTCACAATGTAGAGTTGCTCAAATTTGATTCTGGACAGATAGGGTTTTAGAGTGATTAGGGGAGCCAAATCAACTTGGATTGAAATGAAACTTGTCAAGATCAATAATATTATCATAAATGACATGCTAGAATTTTACTGGAATTTATTGAGAATATTTCTAATAGAAATATTTCAAAAGCTTGGAATAGGCAGGAATGGTTTTGGAGGGATTTGCCCTATATTTTGACATGACCGTGTTTTAAAACTCATATATATGGAATAAATATATCCACTGAGTTTTCCTAAATTTTCTTAAATATTTTGGAAGCAATAAAAATAACTTTCTTTCATAGGAGACCATTTCTGGCCTCTCAGAAAGGCTTTTAAATAAAATAATAAAATAACTTTTAAAATAATAATATGGTGGTATTTTGGAAGACATTTTGATAATAGGTTTTAAATAAAATAATTGGTGCAAAAGAAATCCCCTAATTTGAGGACTTGTAGTACAACCTTATCTGAGGGGTTTGAAAGTTTAATTCAAAGAGAAGCTTTTTGTTGAAAATAATATTTGGTAAAATATAGATATTTGTCCTAAACACATGGCATGATCATTACGCAGGAGATCATGGAATGAGGAGGTGATTAGGAGGATGGCAAGACTTAATGGGGAGCAATCACATGCATTCAAGCAAACAGGCAAACAATAGTCACTCCAAGCATCACAAGCATTCACAAAAACAATTAATTGGCCCTGATTTTTGAAATAAGTTAATTAGTCAGGAAGGCCAAAAACTGGGTGTTACATAATCACTTAATAATAATCTGCATAGGGAATATCTACCCCGAGGAATTAATCAACAACCCAGGCCAGTGCTCCTCATGGGTGCTGGTCCAAACTAGAGCACTTTGCGGGGCCAACTCAGGGCAACTTGAGAGATTTCTATCAGGCCACTGTACGGGTCGCTCATCCATCGTGTCCTGAGACTGAGATACGCGGCTCTTATCGGGGTCGTCGACATGATGGGAGGTCTTGCTAGTCTTGTTTTACCTTAGCGATATATCTTGCGTATAGGAATCCCGGTGAAGCTTTGGTTCTCCCCAGAGTTGAGGTTTCCCTCCAAGGAATCCGACGAGATCATGAGATTCGTGATAGAGGATTACTTTGCGGCCCGTGACCATTTGTGATGGACTAGTTGGAGCACCCTTGCAGGGTTTAATCTTTCGGAAAGCCGTGCCCACGGTGATGTGGCAACTTGGAATATTTGTTAACATCCGGTTATCACTACAAGAAAAATGCTCAATTATGACCAAAAATAATGACGGTAGTTTAATTGGTCATTGATCCATGACCAAAACTCCAAAATTAGTCATGGAAAGTCTAAGAGGCTCCAAAGCCCATAATGTTATGACCTTTTGTGTCCATTAGGTGATGATACTATTGCACAAATTGGTCATTAAGTGCTACCGATTGAAAAAAAAGAAGAGAGAAAAATGATAGAGGTGTGTTGGATGAGGGGAAGGTTTTGAAGCATTGGATGTAGGAGGAGTGGATGACCAGGATCTGTTTCAGGGGATTGAACCGTGGCCTCGCATTTGATAGGCTGGCTGCCCAAAGTGAAAAAAACGAGAAAATAACGGAAGAGTAAAATAGGTTAGGACATGTGTAATATGTATAAATACATATATGATTTTTGTGTGAACATATATGTTTGTATGTATTTCCCTATTTATAGAAAAGTTCACTATAGTGTTTTTTAATATACAATGATCTTATTTAAATATAAGAAGAACATTTGATAAATATACAATGTGTTTTTTCGTGTTATAAAAAGTTATTCATATATTATTTAACATTTTTAGTCTACAATGTATATATATGTGTATAATTTTTTCTATGTACAATACACACTCTCTGTATGGTCCTAAAAAAAGATAAAAGAGACATGAAAAAAACATTAACAGAAAAATAAACCCAATACGAGCCTAAATAAACAATAGGAGAAAACATAGACCAGAGCACGCGCGGCGAGAAAGAAAATTTATAGTCGCGAGGGTGGGGAGACTAAATTTTCGAGACTGCACATTTAACCCTAGTTCCCATTCCCCATTTCCCATCTCCCGTACAAACCATCAGCCGCCCCTAGTTCACCTATCCTCCTCACGTTGCTCCAGGTCGTCACTGACCGCGCCGGTGCTAAACCTGTAAACCACCTCGCGTCGGGCCCCTCCTCGTCTATGCCGAGCCGGGTGCCTCCCCATCTATCCCATGCCGGCCCCTCCCCGTCTTCCCACGCCATGCCCCTCCCGATTCAGATCTAGCTTCATCCAGCGGTAAGCCAACGTGACGCGCATGGATCCAGCATCATCTGGCAGTGGGCACAGATCCAGCTCCATCCAGTGGTAAGCCAACGTGAGTGAGGAATTACCCAGCCCCCCACACTCTTCTACTCATCTAGTTGTTCGTTTGGATTGAGTTATTAAACACTTTCTTATTTGGGTTGGGGATCTACAGGTCTATCTCGTATGGATGAATGGTCAATGGCAAGACGGAGCAGAACACGGACGTGTCCTTCACACTTGACGACGGCACCGGCCGCACCGATTTCATCAGATGGTGAGTGCAGCTCAGCAAATGGCTTGCTTGTACTTGAGTTCCGGATGTATATTAAAGGGTACATTTTTACACCTTTTTTGGATTCCATTGATGGATGTTGAATGTGGGATTTGTCCAATGCCGCAACTTCAATCTTCACTAGATGGAAATGTTGTTGGCTGTTAGTACCACAGTGCAAGAAATCCAATAATGGGAAATAAACGTGCAGGTTCTTAACCATCTTCAATTAATTCTGTAATTAAGTTCCAAGTTGAACGTGGTTTCCTCATAGACTATTGATTAACCAATCGCCCTTGGATAAGCTGGTTGTCCTCCAACCTGAAAATAAAGGGAAAAAATCTGCTTCAGATTTAGGAGTGTTTGATCGTCTATATAGTGCATTTATTCATTCTCAAAATTTCAGTGTGATGACTAGCATATTGTCTACTTTTTAGTGTTAAGTCGCGGCACATACTAAAAAAAATAGTTAATCAATGGTGTGCTAAGTTAAACTAAAATGTCATTTCAAGTGACCGCACCTTCGTTATAGACATATCAAAAGAGGCGTGCTATGTAATTGCAGTGACTTATTTGGCTGCCCTGCACCTGCAATTTGGAGCATCCAGCTCAAAAATATAAATAAGAAATACAGAAGTAATAAGCCTATCGTTGGTAAGTGCAACCAAAATGCCAGTGATATGACTTACCCAAGCAATTTAGTATCCAGAGGCACGGCATCTACATGGATGGAAACATATTACACTGCGGATCAATGAAATTAGGAAGAAAATTCAATTTGGAATATAGTACAGAAGGCAACATTAAGAGAATAAACGCTCATCTCCGCCATTTTTTCTAAGCTTCAAGCAGGGCAAGGATCTCAGATTATACCAGCATAAACTCCTGTACATAGGTAAAAGACTATTTATGTAACTAATAAGCCTCCTCTTTTCAGGTACACTGTAAGTTTGCCTCTATAATAAATCAGGATCCAAACTATGGCGCCAGAGGGACACAACAATACATTTTCTTCCTGCGTCTGAATCTAATCAAACGAGCAAAAATAAGCTGATGCGACTCAATGGTAAATCGTATGCCTATACCTTCATGCATATTCGATATTTCTTTACAGTACTAAGACTAAACATCTTGACAAGTACCACTTCTCTTTTGATCTCTGTCGCAAACAAAAACAACTTCGTCATATGATTCGCAAAAAAAAACCTTCCACTATCAATAATAAATATCTAAAGCAATCCCACAGATTGCTGAAATATGTACAAGGGATGCCTCACGCCCGCTAGGCCACACCACCACCCACTAGAGTAGCCTCTGATGTTGGTCTTGAGATCTGTCAATAGTTTCATATTCGAACTCCATTTGCATAACACGCAACTAATATGAGTTGATGATGTTAAGTAACCACAGTGTGCGCTGACGCACAGTGCATCAGGTTTTGCGCAGCCTCGTTACTCATCATAACATGGCGCATGTACCTCGGTCAAGTGTGTCCATCTTATTCTGAACACATAAATATTTTGGATCATTTTTATTTCTGTATATCTCTATTTGAACAGGCTAAATAACTTTTCAAATGTCTATAGTTATGTGGTTACTCATGATTCTGAGTGCAACATGACATATCTAGTGGCATCTGAACCAACTAGCTGATGTTTGCGATTGGCTTTTATATATTGCTATACAAGGTTGTTCAGACCAGCCAATAGCAATAGAAAATAGCTGGCATTTCTGGTTTGTGTCATCATTGCATGAGAAAAATGTCTGGCATGTCTGTTGTACAATGAACATACCATGTACCATGTCAGCTATCACGACTTTAGTTAGCAATAACTACAGAAGGGTGTAGTTTGCCATTCCTTCCTGTAAAACTACCAGAGATTACTTCTAGACCAATCATGTGTTATTGGTGCTATTAGATGTAACAGCTGAATATGTGAAAATACGATAAATGCGCACATGCCCACCTAGGTGGCGCCACCAGGTGGTGCCCCAGCCTCTAGTACATGCAAAGATATGCGTAGTCACAGCTCAATACACTATCATTGTTGGAGGATTAAATAGTTCTAATTTATTTATTACTTGTACATTGTAATATCTGATTATTTTGTATGCTTTCTTATGTTTGATTATTTGAATTGCCAGGATGATCTGAAGCACCCAAAAGAAGTAGAGGAAAAGTCAGGAGGAGGGAACAAGAAGCTTCGGTTATCATTGATGTTATGTGTGATCAATAAAAACTTGTGCTTCTCATCCAATCTTTGTTGAACTATGTTGATGTGTGATTATGCACTTGTTGGGCCCTTTTGCTGTGCACCTACACTTGTAGAACTATTTTGTTGTGCACTTGTTGGTCCTTAAATCTTTATGTGTAGAGGAGTCGATAGATGATGTATTGTAATTCATGTGATGTGCTACTGAAATGAAATATATACAACTAATTTGCAATCTTTTATTCTTTTGTACTTGTTTTTTAATGGGCCTATCCTGAGATATACATGCTTTTGGCAAAATAATGCATCAGCCAAAACAACTTAGACATTTTTAATAATAAAATAGTATTGGTGGAGACCCATGTAGACAATATTATTGAATTGGGCTGTGAAATTTATGATGATTTCATTTGGTCACTAGCAATGCCATGTCAGCATAGCCACGTCAGATCCTACGTGGCTGACACAAATGAGTAATGACCAAACCAAAATTTTGGTCAATACAGCTTTATGACCAAAATTTTAAAAAGGTCAAGTTTGTTCATTCTTGACAGCCAACTGTTGACCTTGTAAATTTGGTCAAAAAAAGGTCAATAAACAACAACAATGACGAATCAATGACCAATATAGGGAGTCATAATTGAACTTATTTCTTGTAGTGTATAGACAACTTAAACATAACTCCAATAAAATTGCCAACTATGTGCGTAACCGTGACTGTCCCCTTCGAATACCTCACTTCGACCGGGAACACGGTGGGGTTATGATTGACGTAAGTAGGTGTCCAGGATCACTTAGTGATCAGCTAAACATCGACCGCTAGTATCGACCACCTTCAATACATATTCTACGTAAGTTAGCCACCATATATGCTTAGGATGTTGCAACCTAAATACTCCACCTTCCTTACCTAATAACTTGACTAGATCTGGCATCGAGGTCATAGATTGTTGAGTCCCCGTGGCTCACAGATTCCTTCAAAACCCCAACAGGTTTAGGTACCCCCGAGACAGGTGATCCCGACGGCACACAGGTGGCGTGGCAGTACGATGAGGAGAACGACCGCCTGTACGTGAACTATCCAGAAGACTGAGGCGTGGTCGTGATCGTGGGCAAGCATGCAGGGTAGCATAGTCATTTCTCATGTTTTGTAGTCCGTAGCGGAACTACCTTGTTTGGATGCCTGTTGTAACTCTGATATATTTATGAGATGACAGTTGAATCCCTTATTGTCATTCTACTATTATTATGTATGTGCTATGTTACCATGCTTGCGAAACGCTTATATGCGCTTCTTTCCAATTCAGGGCCTCGTTCCCTAAATCGGAAAGGATCGAATCTTAGTCGTTACATTCATGTACCTCATGAATGAAGTCTTCATGGAATACCTAGATAAGTTTGTTGTCGTCTTCATCAATGACATATTAATCTTCCAAAAATTCGAAGAAGAGCACGAGCAACACTTGAGGCTGGTGTTGGAAAAACTTCGAGAGCACCAACTTTATGCCAATTTTAGAAAATGTGAATTCTGGCTGCGCAAAGTTGGATTCTTGGGTCATACCATGATGGTAGATGGATTGGCAGTCGATCCCGCCAAGATTACTACAGTAACCAACTAGGAGTCGCGAATCGATGTGAAGGAAGTTAGAAGCTTGCTCGGACTCGCGGGATAATACCGCATGTTCATGGAAGGGTTCTCCCGCATCACCCGACCAATGACTCAACTCTTGAAGAAGGGCAAAAAGTTCGAATAGACGCCGGAGTGCGAAGAAAGCTTCCAAGAACTCAAGAAGAGATTGACCACCGCCCCGGTATTGGCCACTCCAGATATCAATAAGGAGTTTGCGATATACTATGATGCTTCAAGAATCAGGCTCGGTGGCGTTCTGATGCAAGACGGTAGAGTCATGGCTTATCTGTCACGACAACTGCGCGTGCATGAAGAAAACTACACCACTCATGATATCAAGTTGGTAGTTGTAGTTCATGCCTTGAAGACATGGCGGCATTACCTACTCTGGAAGCGATGCGAAATATACACCGACCACAAGAGTCTAAAGTATAGTTTTACCCAAAAGGATTTGAATATGAGGCAGGGAAGGTGGTTGGAACTGATTAAAGACTATGACCTCAGCATTCAAAACAACCCCGGTAAGACCAATGTGGTTGCCGATGCCTTGAGCCGAAAGGCTTGCACCTTGAATGCTATGATAAATGAAACGCTACCTGCCCTATATGAAGAGCTGGAGAGCTTCGGGTTAGAGGTGGTGGAACAAGCATTAAACAGAGCCAGAAGGGACACGAGAGCATCGAAGGAATCAAGAAGAAGATCAAGGAAGGTAAGGCCCTAGGGTTCTCAGTGGATGAACAAGGAGTTGTGTGGTTTGGGAAACGTTTATGCGTACCCAACTAGGCTGAACTCAAGAACTTAATCTTGCAAGAGGCCCGCGATACTCCCTACTCAATCCAGCCTGGTGGGACCAAGATGTATCAAGACCTCAAAGAAATATTCTAGTGGCATGGCATGAAGCGGGAAATAACTTCATATGTCGTCAAGTGCGACGTATGCCAGCAGGTCAAAGCTGAGCACAAGCGACCTGCTGGGCTGCTACAACCTCTCCAAGTGCCCAAATGGAAGTGGGATAAAGTCAGTGTGGAATTCATCACTAGTCTACCCATATCTAGTAGAGGTCATGCCTCCATATGGGTCATTGTCGATCACCTGACCAAAGTCTCACACTTCCTTCCTGTCAGCACAGCTTATGGTGGCGACAAGATAGCTAGTCTCTACATTGAGCGTATTGTGAGCCTCCATGGAGTTCCCAAGGAGATTGTGTCCGACCGAGGCACGCAGTTCACCTCAAGGTTCTGGAGAGAAGTTGCAAGAAGCTCTGGGAACTAACCTCTCCTTCAGCACCGCCTTCCACCCATAGACGGGCGGACAGACGGAGCGAGTAAATCAGATATTGGACGATATGCTCTGCGCTTGTGTCTTGGCACATGGAACCAAATGGGAAGACTGTCTTCCTTTCACTGAGTTTTCATACAACAACAACTATCAGTCCAGTCTCCAAATGGCTCCATTTGAAGTGTTATACGTACGTAAGTGCCGCACTCCGCTCAAGTGATCCGAAACAAGTGATTGGCTGATTTTCAAGCCAAGTGTCCTCCATGAAGCTGAAGAAAAGGTGCAACTTGTCAGGGAGCACCTAAATGATGCGAAGTCGCGGCAAAAGAGCTATGCAGATTACCACTGCAGGGAAGTGGAGGTCAACCCCGGAGACCATGTGTACCGCCGCGTCACACCTCTCAAGGGGACTGAGTGTTTCCACATCAAGGAGAAACTTGCTCCACCATACATTGGACCTTTTAAGATCACGACAAGGCGTGGAGAAGTTGCTTACCAGTTGGAGCTACCCCGAGAACGTTCGGGTGAGCACAACGTCTTCCACGTGTCACAACTTCGGAAGTGCCTTCAAGCGCCGAACTGTCCAGATCTTTATAAGGACATCGACCATCAAGACATTTACTTTCAGCCTCAGCTCACCTACCGCGAGAGACCGATCCGCATCCTGGACGAAGCCGAACGTTGTACCAGAAGTCGCACCATCAAGTACTTCAAGGTCGAGTAGAGGAACCACACCAAAGCGGAAAAAACACGGGAGCGTGAAGACTATCTCAGATCTGAATTTCCGTACCTTTTTAGCACCTAGCTTAGGAATCTCGGGGACGAGATTCTTGTAAGGGGTATAGGTGTGTCACACTGTGTTTTCACTTTGCCTCAAGTGTAGTCTTTTCAAATTTGGATTTAATTCAAACCTTTAAGCAAATGATGTGAGTGCCATGATTGTCATTTATTATATGTATGCTTGAGTGTATGGATCTAAAAATAATTTTTATAACATAATATTTCCTCAAAAAATACCTTCTCTCAATTTTTTAATTCAAAACCTTGCTTTGGGGTTTGCACTACAAGTCTCTCATTTGAGGGGGGTGCCTTCACCCAAATATTGTATTCTAATTCTAGCACTATTATAAGTTTCCAAAATCATAAAATAATTATTTTATAAAATATTTTCCTATTTTATTTACATATCGTTTTTGAGGCCAGAAATGGTATTTCTGACTCGAAATTTATTTTTCTACCTTAGAAAAATCTGAGAAAATTTGGAGATACTCCGAGGACATAAATTTTCCATATATAAGATTTTCATCCCCTATTTATGTTCAAAATATTTGAGCAAACCTTTGCAAACCTATTTTGTCTCTTTTGACCTATTGAAATATTTCCAAAGGAAATATTCTCAATAAATTCCAAGAAAATTCTAGCATGTTCCCCAAACTATATTTGGTGATCATGCCAAGTTTCACCTAATTCCAATGTGGTTTGGTTTGCCAAATAATCCTAAAACCCTTCCTTTTCCAGATTCAAGTTGAACCAACTCTACATTACAAAGTTTGTCGAAATGGCCTAAAACTTTGCAGCAGTGCTCAATACTGTAAATGAGGAGACCGTGCCAAGAATTGGTTTTGTGGGGATTAATTTTCTCTTATTTCCTCTTAATAAGGCAGAACTGTCCATTTGGGGGTGTTTTCAAGTTTCCATTGCCAAACTTGTCCAATGGAGCTCAAATTTCGTAGACCATCCTAATCTTGCCTAAAACTCAATCATGTTAACTTTCAGCCTCATTGGTAAAGGGTAGCTGCCCCAAACACAGATCCAACACCTTCAGCCAGATTGGTCAAACAGCATCTCGCACTCTCTACACCCACTCCCTTCTCTCCAAACTCCTAGCATAGACTGTCAGCACCACTCCTCAACTGCTGACATGTGGCCCCTCCTTGGTTCAAAGTGAGTAACCCAAAAAACCCAATTTATCTCCTGGTTAAATGCTGGCAGAGCCTCTTTAAGCACCTCCCTTTGACCAGCATTGATCTTCTCGGATCCTAGCAATCAAGGGGCATCTAACCCACCCCGGAGACATGCCAGACAAGGCCAAAGCGCGCCAGAGAACGCCAGCATACCGTGGCATGCCAAAACTACGCTCTGGACACGCTACACGGCACATACGAGGCTAGGGAGATCAGCCCCGGCCGGTTCTCACCTCCCCTTGATGTCTCACCTCGCCCCCAACAATGAACCGACTTACGATAGCCTGAGGGCTCCTTTCTTCCCCTCTCCACTGACTTAGGCGACGGGTGCCTGCGCATGCCCGATTTGGTCAGGAGGACGCGGCCCCGCATCACACCTGCATAGGTACCCCCGCTCCTCCCGCTACGTGTGCGAAGACCTAAACCACGTGCGCAAACCATGGTTTCACCCCCAAGCCCTCCCTCCCTCTCCTCCAGCCGTGGCGAAAACCACCGGCGCTCCTCCGCTTGGTGCCCCATTGCCAACCTATAAATAGGCTCCCCCCCAGTCGTTCTGGCACCTCGTTCCTCTCCTCTCGACCTTCAATCGAGCCCCTAGCACCCCCACATTAGCAAACAGAGCCCCGGTGCTCGAGATCGGCCGAGGCATCGCCGCGTCGGAGCTCCATCAATCTCGGGCTATAGGCTCGCTCTCGAGATCCTCTCACTTCCCCTCCGACCACAGCAAGCTCAGGAACCTCCTCCACCACTCCCCTGGGCTTCTATCCACTTGGAACACCCCTCTCCACCGCAACCCGAAACTCCTTCGACGAGTCTCGTCGTCGCCTCTGACATAGGTCCTCCCCGTCGGTCCCTCGACCCCTACCAGGTTGGCGAGGTCGCCACAAGCCCATTTCTAAGTTCACTTGGCAACGAGGATGTTGCACCCGCCGCCAGCGTGCCTCCCCTCCTTTCTGACCAGGGATGAAAGACGACCCCGACAAGAGGGTCCCACCCTTCGGTGGCTAGTCTCCCCCTCTCCCCCGTCTATGTCGCTGACCGCACGGGCCCGCGCGTCAGGTTTAAACCTGACGGGCGCACGCGCCTGGGTTGGATGGTTGGCTAGCAGGCCAACCAGCTAGTTGGGCCGGCCCAGCTGCTGGCCATGCCGCGCCAAGGGAAAAATCCGTTTTCTTCATTTTTAAATCTGGAGTCTTATATTATTTCTACAGGATAAAATATTTAATTAAATTCAAATAGTTTTCCACCATAATTCCTCTAAAAATATGTAGAATTTATTAGAGTTGTTGCTTAAATTTTTGTAAAGACTTTTATGCACAACATTAATTAAATACCTAGTTTGGGTATTTTTAGCTCTTGTTAATGAGATTTTAAAAATACCTTTCTACTTCAAAAAGAGAAACACGCATTTTAAAACTAAAGATACAATTTCTTAGAATAGGTTAACACTTTTAATATGAGTTTGTGGTTATTATTATTATTATTACGATGATAGATAACTCGTTTGAAAAAGGACTTGGACCTGAAGACCTTGAAGACCGTGGATACCTAGCTGATCAAGGCAAGCATCCCTTGACCATGTTTGAGAAAACATATTTATGCATGCGAAGTTGAATACTTTATTCTGGTGCATATGATCATGAAATAGTTGGTAACCCCTCGCTAGGGTGTTCCCGATGACTCCTCAGGAGCTCTTGCATTTGAGCATGACCCTACCACCTATGAGGGTCACGAAGATAAAATGTTGACAAGCAGTAGTGCTACGCATAGGATGGGAATATGCATGGTGATGGTAACACTGAGGTGATATCAAAGGTTTTTTGAAAACCCCGTCGGGTGCCACTAATGGCTGATGGTCATGGTGTTGAGCTGGATGACCACTTGAGAAAGAAGTGGTGTACCGAAAAGGTTTTGTGTGAGTGGTTTCAGAAATGGATTAGATTTATGATGTGTCGACCGTCCCAACCTTACATGTGCGACCATGATACCCCTTTATAAGACCGGGCTTTGTTGGTTACTTTGGTCGGTGCTAACAAGGATCCCGTATTACTAGCGGTGGGAGTGATATGGTCACTCTCGTGACTGGGTCGTAGCACGTAGGTCGACTATGCCGGTTTTACGTGTTCCGGGCACACCATTGGTCCCCGCATGGATGATATGGTCTTGATTTGGTGCTCGTAAGACATACATTATGTGGGTTGGGTACCAATCGAGTGGACTCTTTGTCTAGTGTCGTGAGGGGAAATCCAATGATCGGGTACTTCCTTGGGTATGTTATATACCGTGAGTAATGGATGACACGGAAGTTTCCCGGATCTCGTGGGTACATCGTACAACCTCTATATAGTGTAGAATTATTCGAATAGCCGTGTCCATGGTCAACGACAGTTGGGTAATGCTGCTTAAACTACGTCCATTCCTTTCCGCATAAAACATGTGTGTGTCTGTGTGTATAAAGTTTTTATCTCAGTAAGATGATATGACAAGTTTGGTGACTTGGCATATAGGGTGAATTCGTGGTGTTCAACCCTCAGTAGATATGTTGATATCTCTGACCCGCTCTTATGAATACCATCTAGTTATGATGCATGTCCATTCAAGCAATTGATCATGATTATTTACAATCAAAACCTGCTTTCCACAAAGGCTGCATATTACTTTATTATCGTACCAACTGAATTCTCCATATCATGGGATGTTTGCGACTACATTCAATGTACTCATTGGCTTGCCACTGGTTAGTTTATTGACTAGACATGGAGGAACCAGAGTATGAAGAAGAATTCGTCGTCAGAGACGGACACGCGAACTAGGACGTTTCCCAGTCTGAATGTCTGTTGGTTAAGGTCGATGGCATGGGTTCCCGTTTACTACCAAGTATTCCGCTAGTAGTTGTGTTGGTGTGATTGTCCTTGTTGGCCCTATCTATGTAAGACTTGACCGTCATAGTCCCTTATTGTATGGGACCTCAATTTCAGATGTAACACTCTTGTTATTCAGTATATGTGTGTTAAGTGAGCATTGATCTCAGGGATCACTCTACACGTGCATTTGGCGATCTCAACGCATAAGTCGGGGTCCTGAAACATACTTAGATCCCCCACTGGCGACAATATTTGGTACATTCTATAAATCATGTATACTGATTCCAATAACGCGGCCGAGTGCGAAGTTGTGCTAGGTGGCTTAAGGATGGCAACTTTGATGTGCGTACAAAGGCTGGAGGTACGAGGAGACTCGAACCTTGATGTCTCCCAAATCAATGGCGAATTTGATGCCAGAAATCCGAAGATGGTAGCTTATAGGAACACTTTCCTCAAAATATCTACTTAGTTTGAAGGCTTGGAGTTCCATCACGTCTCTCGGGACAATAATCAGGCCGTCGGTATCCTCGCTCGCATGGGTGCCGAACATGACCCTGATCCCAAAAATACTTTCTTCGAATGACAGTTTAAAGCTTCCTTGGTATGGCAGGACGAGCATGGGGATATGGAAACCACAAAGAAGGAGCAAAGTGCTCCTCCTATAGTTGAGCGAGATGATGAAATCATTGGTGGGTCCGCATTAGAGGAAAATCTCCCAGCTCATGCGATTACGACTATAATTGCACCATGGACCAAACCTTTTCTGGCTTATCCCCTTCGTTGGGATCTCCCTGATGAACAAACATAGGCAAGACTGATAGTTTAATGATCCAAGTCTTAAAAAGTTCATGAAGGGGAACTTTATAGAAAAAGCACTAGTAGTGTCCTCCAGCGATGCTTATCGGAAGAAGAGGTAAACAACTCTTGGCTGAAATACATGCAGGTATGGGTGACCATCACCCAGAGGCTAGAGCTCCGGTAGGCAAGGCATTCTGAGCTGGTTTCTTTTGGCCAATACCTCTAGCGGACGATCATTCACTTGTCCAACATTGTGTTGGATGTCAACTCTTCATAAACCAGAGCCACATGCCTGCAACATCTCTTCGGATAATACCAATCACTTGGTCGTTCGCGGTCCAGGGGCTACTTATGGTTGGACCTATGAAAGGAGGAACCAAGAAAAAGAAGTACTTACTAGTTATGGTTGATAAACTCACAAAGTGTATCCAAGCCAAACAAAAAATTTCTACCAAATCCGGGCCGGTCATCAAGTTTATATCCGATGTGGTTCATCATTATGGCAATCTGCACAGTCTAATCATGGATAATTGGTCCAATTTTACAGTCCAGGAGGTTAAGGACTCGTGTACGAATATGGGCATTAAGCTCAACTACGCGTCCGTCTACCACCCACAAACAAATGGACATGTGAAACGGGCTATCACTCTCGTTATGAGCGGCATTAAGCCTCGTCTTGTTCGATCTCTTAAAGAATTTGATTGTCATTGGGTAGAGGAGCTCGACTCCGTATTGTGGGGCCTTCAAACAACTCCGAACAGGTCCACGGGTTACACCCCATTTTTATGGTGTATGGGGCGTTGGCAGTCTTCCATATAACATTATCCACGATGTAGCTAGGGTGCACATGTACGAGGAAAAAGAAGCCAAGTTAGATGGACAGGATGACCTGGGCGCAATATAAGAGGAGCGCGACATAGCCTTGGCACAGTCCACCTTTTATCAATAGATGGCTCAGCGCTATCAGAGCAGGGAAGTTCAATCAAAGACATACAACATGGGCGAGCTTGTGCTATACCTCTAGTAGAAGAAAAAGAACAAACTTGCACTCAAACGGGAGGCCCCCTTCATCATTGACCACATACTTATCGTAGGGGATTATCGTCTCCTCAATGCCTCGGCCAATCATCTTTTACCAAACACCTGGAATGTGGCTCATCTTCGGCGTTTCAAGACCTAAGCCGACGCAGTTACACTTACCCATTTCCTCGTTATCTTTTTTCAATTTTTCTATACGTTTTCCTGTGTCAAACGGGGTTAGAATATCCAAGTCCATGTTCAGATTAACCAAATTGTGTCCGTGAAATTTGTAATTTTTGTAGACACCTAGGGCTTTGTAAAGCCGATAATAAAACGTTTTGTGCATCATTTCTATAATGTGTCTTCTCTTCGTGTACTTAAAGCCTGAATATGCACTAAATTTGACTTAAGATTTTGCCAAGCCGGGTTGCATGGCTCGTGTGTTTATCCTCTACGTTCCTGATTGTTTGGCTAGAGGAAAAAGGGAGCACCTCTGCGATTGTTACGACCTGGTAATCCGGATTCGTACCTTAGATGTGTGAAGCCGAAATCTAGGGTTCTTAATGATGAATTGGTCTCAAAAAGGAAGGCAATAAGAATAATTCGATGGCTAAACACGAAGGGTTAGAATCCCCAAACACACACTAGCTCCTTACAAAGTGGATGCTCGCAAAACCTCGAGAAAGGAACCTATAAAGGAACTATTTCCTTGGGAAGATGTTTCTTGCTAAGTAAAAAAGTAATATAACATTACTCCATGATAATTGTCTATCTGGTAGCACCAATTGGCCGGATTGCCTTGTTCCCCGAACAGTTTACCTATTTCAGAGGTTACATAGTACAGAACACTTCCTGATGGTTAACTAGGAAGGTAGAGGCAGATGGTTGGTTAAGAGAGCATTAACACATCAGATGGAGAATTGCAAATACTTAGTTACATAAAATCATGTGCTCGGTTGTTGATCTAAGTTATCTGTTGTTGTATCTAGGCAGCAATCTTGGTGCGAGAAGCGTGCGGCGGGCATTACTTGGTCGTAAACTAGGTTAAGAGGCACCTCTTGATCGTTGGGACCAGCTGATGGCACCCTCTGGCAATGGCTAGACGAATGCTATTCTTGACTGCTCAACAATTAGAAACTGTCTTGCAATAACCCACCAGCGCGTGGG
The DNA here is from genome assembly GCF_904849725.1 of Hordeum vulgare subsp. vulgare. NCBI lineage: Eukaryota > Viridiplantae > Streptophyta > Magnoliopsida > Poales > Poaceae > Hordeum > Hordeum vulgare. The sequence continues at coordinate 354,895,162 of NC_058523.1, forward strand.
ATCGAGGCAATTTTCAAGGGTAGAGTATTCAACCCAAATTTGTTGATTCGCCAATAGGAAGTGAGAGGATACTCTCAAGTATTAGCAGCTGAATGTGTCAGATTCAACCACACGTGAAAGATTAATATCTACAAACAAAGTATCAACAACAAAGTAGCAGGAGAGCAAGTAACAGCAACAACAACAGCAGCAAGTAACAGCAATAGCAAGTAGCAACAATAGCAAGTAACAACAGAGCAATAGTAGCAAGTAACAGTAGCAGAGCAAAACAAACAGCAGCAGTGGGACAAACTCGTTGGCAATGGGTCGGTGATTTGTTTGGATGATATTCATCATGCAACAGTTATAAAACAGAGAGATATGTGGCTAGCTCTCCTTCGTCAATGTGATGTAGGCATGCATTCCATGTGTCGTCATACGTGCTTAGGGAAAACAACTTGCATGACATCTATTGTCCATCCTTCCCGTGGCAGCGGGGTACAAAAGGAAACTACGGGATATTAAGGTTCTCCTTTTAATAAAGAATCGGACCAACGCATTAGCACTTGGTGATCAGATGAACTCCTCAAACTATGGTCATCACCGGGAGTGGTTCCGGTTATTGTCACTCCGGGGTTGCCGGGTCATAACACATAGTAGGTAACTACAACTTGCAAGATTGGATCTAAAACACACATATATTGGTGACAACATAATAATTTCAGATCTGAAATCATGGCACTCAGGCCCTAGTGAAAAGCATTAAGCATCGCAAAGTAGTAGCAACATCAATCTCAGAACATAGTGGATACTAGGGATCAATCCCCGTCAAAACTCACTCGATTACATGATAGATCTCATCCTACTCATCACCGCCTAGCGAGCCTACGAATAGATTACTCACGAACGATGAAGAGCTTCATGGAATTGGAGAGGGAAGAAGCTTGATGATGACGATGGCTACGATTTCCCCCCTCTGGAGCCCAAAACGGACTCTAGATCTGCCTTCCAGATGAAGAACAGGATGTGGCGGCGCCTCCGTATCGCAAACGCGACGAAATCTTCTCTCTTGATTTTTTTCTGGGACGAAAGTGAATTTATAGAGGTGAGTTTGGGGGCGCCAGAGCCACGTGGGCCCCACAAGCTTGCTAGCCGCCACTAGGGAGTGGCGGCTACAGGGCTTGTGGCCCACTGGCCCATCCCCTCCGGTGGATCTTTGCGCAGGTATTTTTCATATTTTCCAAAAATATTCTTCGTAAATTTTCAGGACGTTCTGAAAACTTTCATTTCTGCACAAAAACAACACCAAGGCAATTCTGCTGAAAACAACGTCACTCCAGGTTAGTTCTATTCAAATCATGCAAATTATAGTCCAAAACAAGGGCAAAAGAGTTTGGAAAAGTAGATACGATGGAGACGTATCAACTCCCCCAAGCTTAAAACATTGCTTGTCCTCAAGCAACTCAGTTGACAAACTGAGAGAGAAAGAAAAACTTTGACAAGCTCCATTTGATCTTGTTGTTGCAACTATGTCTAACTCATAACCAGAATTTCAGCAAGATCACAAGTTAACCACATAAGCAAGTGACTCAAAGGTCTCACGGTAAACTAATATCAATGGCATAATCATCTAACGAGCAAATAATAATGAGTTTCAACTACCAAAACTTCAATCAAAACAAGCATGAAGCAATATGAATAGGTGGTATCTCGCTAGCTCTTTCTGAGACCGCAAAGCATAAATGCAAAGCACTTCCAAAGATCAAGGGCTGACTAAACATTCTAATTCATAACAACGAAGATCCAGCCATAGTCATACTCAATATCAATCAAAAGCAAAGCATAAAAATGACAGAGGTGCTCTCTAATTGGTGCTTATACAAGAAGAGGATGACTCAACAGGAAAATAAATCGGCAGGCCCTTCGCAGAGGGAAGCATTGATTTGCAGAGGTGCCAAAGCTCAAGCTTTGAAAACGAAGATAATAATTTTGGGTGGCATGCTTTCATTGTCAACGCAATGACCAAGAGTTCTCAATATCTTCCATTCTATTCATGCTATAGGCGGTTCCCAAACACAAAAGTAAAGTTTTAACTCCACCACCACCAATCAATATCACTCCACGGCCAGCCGAATCCTCGGGTACCGTCCATACTAACATCAATCTGGGGGGAGTCTTGTTTTATAGTTATGTTTTTGATTTAAGCGTGGAAATGGCCATTCCAATTACCGGCCCCTTTCTCGTGAATGACAGTGAATAAACACATGTCGAGGATAACACTCCTAGCATGGAAGATACCAATAGCCCCCTGTCACCACATGAGCGGTTCGGTCATGCAAAACAGATTATTTCTTGAAGGTTTAGAGAGTGGTACATGCAAATTTACTTGGAATGGCAGGTAGATACCGCAAATACGTAGGTATGGTGGACTCTCATGGAAAAACTTTTGGGTTTATGGAAGTGGATGAACAAGCAGTATTCCGCTTTGTACAAGTGAAGACTAGCAAAAGACTGGGAAGCGACCCACTAGAGAGCGACAACAGTCATCAAGATGCAATGAGTTTGACTAACATTGAATGCAAGCATGAACAAGATATAAATCACCATGAACACGAACATCATAGAGGCTATGTTGATTTTGTTTCAACTACATGCATGAACATGCGCCAAGTCAAGCCACTCGAATCATTCAAAGGAGAATGCGATCCTATCATACCACATCATAGTCATCTCAAAATCTATGTTGGCATTCAAGACAAACCATGATGAGCTCTCAGCTAGTTAAGCATGGCATCAGAAACTATGATCTCTAAGTTGTCATTGCAAACATGGTTCTCTCACAACAAAGCTGAATCATGCATGACAAGCTAGTCATATTTACAAAAACAAAATAGATAGAGTTCATACCAGCATTTCCAGCCTCAGTCACTTCATCATATATCATCATTATTGCCTTTCACTTGCACGATCGAACGATGTGAATAATAATAAGAGCGCTCGCGCATTGGACAAAGCTGAATCTGCAGGCAAACACAAAGGAGAAGACAAAGTAATATGTCTCTTTGAAAGCTAAACAGGTATGCATGCAAGAGCCACTAAACATTGTACCCAATATCTTCTACCTTGACCCAAAGAAAAAGAAAACTATTTACATGAGAAAGCTCCCAACAAGCAAAAGAAGAAAGAAAATCTTTTTGGGTTTTCTCAAAAGGACACAAAACAAGAAAACGAAAAATAAACTAGCATGGATAATACAGTGGCAAAGTGTAAACACCGGCTAACAAAGCGAAAGCATAAGCATGAATGTAAGGTCGGTGAGAACACGTACTCCCCCAAGCTTAGGCTTTTGGCCTAGCTTGGGCTACTCGCATGGTGGGAAATAACGAGCTCCGGGATACTCCGGAGGAGACTGTGGATGCCACTGTTGTGTGAGCTCCTGTGGCTCCCACTGATAAACTGGCGTCTGGTACTCTACTGGCGGCTCGGGCACGGGCACCTGTGGTTGGGCCAAGCCCCAATATGCGTAGATGTCCGAGGGCATAATAGTGTACCTTGCCTGCATGAAGAACGAACAAAGAAGGAGAACGCAAAGTAATAGTCTCTCGAGTACCCTCACTAAATACCAGGTTATAAATCATCTCTCTACTAGCATCTCTGTCCAGAAAATCATGGCGAACCATGCTGTCATAATACTGATATTTCTCAGGGAGAAGCATCTCTCCTTCCTCTCCCAGTCTAATGGGTATCTCGAAGTGTCTGGCAAGACGGGCAGCGTAGATACCTCCATAGACGACACCCTTGGAACGGTTGGTGTTCAACCGCTGGGCTACTATAGCACCTAGGCTATAAGTCTCATCGTTATAAAGGCCTTCTCGCAAAACCGCAAGGTCTGGAGAACTAAGTGATCCAGCCTCCCCACGGCCAATCAAACATTTTCCCACAAATAGTGAGAAGTTCCAAAGTACAGGAAAATGCATGCTAGCAATTCTAGCACGAGACACTCCTCTCTCCTCTCCAACAGCAATAGTACCAATGAAATCCTCCAAGTCCCGTGGACGAGGGTCACGGATATCCCCAACATAAGGTAATTTGGATACATTGCAAAAATCCTGTAGCGTCATGCACTGGGGGACATCGTATATCATGAACTCAACCATGGGAGGATTTTTCCTTGGATAAAAGTTGAAGCTTTGTACGAACATATTAGTGAGGAGGAGGTATTGCAGACACTTATCTTCAACGAACGCAGTAAGACCTGCGTTCTCCACCAAGTAATAAAAGTCTTCATAAAGCCCAGCGGCGCGCAAAAATTCATCCCTTGGCCACTCGCACGCTCGAACTTCTGTGACTCGAGGAACCACGTACTTGGGGTGGTTCTTCTCATCCTCCTTGGGGTTACGACTTGAATAGCCTCTCAAGAACCTCCTTATCTTTTCCTTTTTCTAGCTCTGAAAAATTCTGAAATTTTTAGAGACTTCGAAAGAAAAGTGAATAAAGATTAACCCAACTTGTAGCAACTACTCCTACTAGTGCCTAGAGATCATATCACGTGCTAAAACTACTTGGGACCAGCTAAGTCAACATTTCTAGCTCAAGAGCAAGGTCACCAATGTAGCAAGAATACGTGAATGATAAAACACTAGAGCAAAAACTAATTGGACCAATGGAGGAGTCACTTACTAAGGAGTAATTTCCCCAAAACTGTTCGGAGAATGGTGCTTTGAGAAAGGAGATCGAAAATCACAGCCAAATGAGCAAGAACACGGGTTTGAGCTGCTTAACATATTTTTGTGGAGGTGGAAGAAGAGGATGGGAGCTGGAATGAGTGGAGGGGGTGTGATACGTCTCAAATGTATCTATAATTTTTTATGGCTTCATGCTGTTATCTTGTCATCATTGGATGTTTTATGTACCTTTTATATATTTTTTTGGGACTAACTTATAAATTCAGTGCCAAGTGCTAGTTCCTGTTTTTTCTGTGTTTTTGGCTCTTTTCTGTCACAGCCCTAGATTATATCTTGCAGTTAGTTGCATCATTAAGCATTCATGAATGCATTCAAATCAATTTTTTTCAAATTTGGATGATTTACAAATGGGGATGACTAAACTCTAACACCAAACAACATCCAAATAGGTTCAACAAGAGAAAAATCCTAGCTACTCTATATTCAAAACAAAACCCTAGCAACTCTATATGCAAAACAATTCAAAAGTGGTGACAAATCAATGAACCAAAATGGTTTTCATAAAAGTCCATCATTTTTGATAAATGTTGGAAAGAAAATATCAGGGGTGATATATATTTTCAAAATAATTTTGGAATTTTATTTTAAACTCAAAAGCCACTGAAATCAATTAATTAATTGATTCCAAATACTTCCTAGTTTTATAAAATGTTGAAACTATTTTTGTGGCATTGATTATTTTTACTACTGTCGCATAATACTATTCTAGGATTTTATAAAATGATAAAATGTTTTATTAAAATCCTAAACCTAAATGCCAGAAAGAAAATAAAACAAAATTAGAAAAAAGGAGAGAGAGAAACTAACCTGGCCCAGGAAGGAGATTGCCCAGCCCACTGGCCTTTGCCAGTCATCTTCTACCTCTGCCAAAAGGGAGAGGCGAGATGAGGCACGGTGCCGGGCGAGCCAGCTCCTGCTTCGCGCTGGCGGCCACCCACGCATCCATATCCGTCTGCGGCCACCACCTAGACCCCTGAGATCATCCCCCCCTCTCCAGTCTCTCCCCTATCTCTCTGCTTCTCCCTCCCCCATGGACTCCAGCGAGGCCGTCGCCGCCGATCGTCGTAGCCGTGGCCACGAGCCCCCTCTAGCCCAACTGCTGTGCCCCAAAGCCCCACCGTGCTCCTCCTCGTCCCCTGGAAGAAGGAATCAAGCTCGGAGGCCCCCTGTCATCGCCTCGCCGCCATCTTCTCCACCTCTGGCCGCCGGACCTTCCACGTCGACTCGCGCCAACCAAAGTGTCCCCGAGCTCGTCGTCTGCTCCAATCGAATCACTGTGAGCTCCGGATCCGTTTCCCCCTTGCCTCATCGCCGTTCCCCTATCCTAGCACCCCGTGCCACCAGGGTCCCGACAGCTTTGGTATCAAAGCTTGACTGCCTGTAGGATAACCAAGCCAAACTGGTCGATGTTGTGTCTAGCAACTCTTTAGTTATATAAGGGAATTGTTGTGGAAGGGAACATAAGGCTCTTTTTACTCCTTTCCTTGTGTCATTCTTATTCTGAGTCACCCTTTTCTTTATTCTACGGGGTTTAAAAATTAGGCTTCTCATCTATTCATTAGGATGACGAGTTAATATGTTGGAGACTTATAGAGAAGTTGTTGTCTTCCTTGATCAGTGTCTCCATAAGAATTCAATTGTTATGTTGTTAGTTTCTTCCAGGTTGCCTCATATTTCATGCCCGTACAGCCATTATGCTGTCCGAGTTTTCCAAAGTTCCCAAATAGTCTGATGGAATTGCAAATTCCCTCCTCCTAAGCTAATGTCTTTTGGCCGGACAAAGCACACTAATAATTGTGTTGAGGAACTTTATTACCTCGATGTTTTGTTGAAGTATTAGGAAAACCATGTTGCTCATCTCTGTTGATAGTGTTGCTAGTTCCTTTAGAAGTATTAGGAAAAACATGTTGCTCATCTTGTTCAATTTTGATTTGAGCATGGGCTATCGTCGAATCAAACTCAGAACCAAAGATTTTTGTAGCGGTGTTTTACTCATGGATTTCTCTGACCATACACCATTATACTCTTTGATCTGACCAATGCTAATATCTTGCTCACATAGTTATGGAAATCCATTTATATGGGTATCTTGATGAATTGTTGTTGAGCCCATCGGCAACATTCTAATTTGTTCCATGATCTATGTTGGACATTAAGCTAGTGCTGGAAACTTTGTAGACATTGTCTTCGTGTCTCGAACACGAGGTATATGTTAGGTGTAAGAAGTGACTTCCTCTAATTCATGTGCATTGGTGCAAGTTGCTGCCACGAAATTGGGAAGGTCGTTTTGTTGTCTCCAGAATCATCCCAAATCAGTCATGCATGTGCGAAGTATGTTGTGGTTTGATAGCTTTGCAACCTCTCTCTCCATATGTATTTCCTAGCACACCAAGCCACTAATTGATTTGTTCAAGGAAAAGAAGTTAAGTGCCATTCCTAAAGGTACCAGACGGACTTGCACATGGCTTCGTTATCCGCAATGATGGTTCCCATCCAGAACTCGGTAGTGTTTTGTTACAAGACTTTTCATGTGTTCACAGTTGTCTTGGGCAGTGTGTTCACGTGGGTCTTGCAATCCAGCTCATGTTTTGGAGTTGTCTTCCGCAGTTCATTTCCTGAGAATCTCGCAACGTTATCTCGTTGATTTGTGTTGCAAACTTTCGTTTTGGACATGCTGAGTCTGAAGCATCGTGGCACCAACCGGAGCTGAATCTCAGGCAGTTATAATGGTTGGAACTTCCCCAAGAATTATAATACTGGTCTCTATGTAACCCGGTAAAGTGGTGAAATGGCTAACACACCTAGCCGGAAGACTTGATATTATAATATCTTGCATCATCAATCTTAGCCATCTTCCATGTGGTTTTTGTATGACCTATTTTATAAGTTGTTCCTCATGGATTCCCTTTGGTCCCGAAGTCCGACCTATACTTGATGCGCTAGATATCAAGCACGATCTATAATTGGGTTGTGCTAGTACATCAAGCAGAACATTAGAAGCGGAGTGCTAAATGTCTCTCGGTCGATCAACCAGATTTCGTTCCCTTGGCACAGCTAAGGTGAAATCTGAGGAAGTGTTGTCTTCCTTTGCATTTGCATCCTCCATCACTGTTCATCATGGTAGTATGTTATGTCACCAGGATCCTTGGCACGGATGTTGGTAAAACTTTGATGAATATGGGAATGCTCAAGTTCTTGAGAGCACGCTTAGACACTAGGTTATATCCTCGGTAATAATTGGATTGTGCCTTCCGTTTGCCGAGTTGTTCTATAACTCTAGTTTCTTTCAAACTGAGTATGCCATTCTTTCAAATTCCTCCAACAATTAATTGTGAATTGCCTTACCCTGGTATGAAGAGTTTCAATGATCTTGGGATCAAAAGTAATTCTTTTTCCCACTTAAAGGAATATCTCTGTGAGTCACCTTCCTAAGGTGCCCCGTTATGATACGAATGGGAATTTAATCCTCGCTACTTTGAAACCTCGTCACCATCTGATTAAGCATGGATTTGTTGCCTACCAATTGAACCTTTGTCTTATGCCTTATTTTCTCATCCGTGTTATGTGTTGTGCCTCAGCTCAAGGGACGTTCCTATGTCTCATTCTATGAGTTGATCTTGAGCTGCTCGATCTTCGAGGAGATCGAATCTTATGCCGTCTCTATGTACTTTTGTCATCAAACTAGATGAGGACCTCAAGGACAAAGATGTCAAGATCAACATGGTACGATGAATCAACATCCTCGAGAGAAGCAAATGGATCGTGAAGATTGTGATAGTTTAGTGTCCCCTCATCCTCCTCCCGACTACGCCTGAATCTCGGGACGAGATTTTTGTTTAGTGGGGGTGAGTTGTCACAGCCCTAGATTATATCTTGTAGCCAGTTGCATAATTAAGCATTCATGAATGCATTCAAATCAATTTTTTTTCAAATTTGGATGATTTACAAATGGGGATGACTAAACTCTAACACCAAACAACATCCAAATAGGTTCAACAAGAGAAAAATCCTAGCTACTCTATATTCAAAACAAAACCCTAGCAACTCTATATGCAAAACAATTCAAAAGTGGTGACAAATCAATGAACCAAAATGGTTTTCATAAAAGTCCATCATTTTTGATAAATGTTGGAAAGAAAATATAAGGGGTGATATATATTTTCAAAATACTTTTGGCATTTTTTTTAAACTCAAAAGCCACTGAAATCAATTAATTAATTGATTCCAAATACTTCCTAGTTTAATAAAATGTTGAAACTATTTTTGTGGCATTGATTATTTTTACTACTGTCACATAATACTATTCTAGGATTTTATAAAATGATTAAATGTTTTATTAAAATACTAAACCTAAATGCCAGAAAGAAAATAAAACAAAATTAGAAAAAAGGAGAGAGAGAAACTAACCTAGCCTAGGAAGGAGATGCCCCACCCACTGGCCTCTGCCAGTCAACTTCTACCTCTGCCAGAAGGCAGAGGCGAGATGAGGCACGGCGCGAGGCGAGCCAGATCCTGCTTCGCGCTGGCGGCCACCCATGCATCCATATCCGTCTGCGGCCACCACCTAGACCCCTGAGCTCATCCCCCCTCTCCAGTCTCTCCCTATCTCTCTGGTTCTCCCTCCCCCATGGATTCCAGCGAGGCCGTCGCCGCCGACCGTCATAGCCGTGGCCATGAGCCCCCTCTAGCCCAACTGCTGTGCCCCAGAGCCCCGCCGTTCTCCTCCTCGTCCCCTGGAAGAAGGAATCAATCCCCGAGGCCCCCTGTCATCGCCTCGCCGCCATCTTCTCCACCTCCGGCCGCCGGACCTTCCTCGTCGATTCGCGCCAACCAAAGTGTCCCCGAGCTCGTCGTCTGCTCCAATTGAACCTGTGAGCTCCGGATCCGTTTCCCCCTTGCCTCATCGCCGTTCCCCTCTCCTAGCAGCCCGTGCCTCCGGGGTCCCGACATTTTCAGATCTGATTTTGGAACGGAGTCCAAACGGAATAAAATCCCCTAAATGGTTTTTTCCCGAACGGAAGAAGATCAGGGGGCCTGTGGGCCAAGCCAGGAGGGCTCCAGGGAGCCCACAAGCCCCCACTCCGCCACTAGGGGGAGGCGGCGGTGGCAGGTCTTATGGCTTCCGTGAGCGCCCCCTGACCTAGATCTTTGGCCTATATATTCTCTAAAATACAGCAAAAATCAGGGGATCCACGAAAATACTTTTCCGCCGCCGCAAGCTTCCGTTTCCGTGAGATCTCATCTTGAGACGCTTCCCGGCGCCCTGCCGGAGGGGACTTTGGAGTTGTAGGGCTTCATCATCATCATCATCGCCCCTCCAATGACTTGTGAGTAGTTCACTTTGGACCTACGGGTCCGTAGTTAGTAGCTAGATGCCTTCTTCTTTCTCTTGGATCTTCAATACAAAGTTCTCCATGATCTTCATGGAGATCTATCCGATGTAATCTTCTTTGGCGGTGTGTTTGTCGAGATCCGATGAATTGTGGATTTGTGATCAGATTATCTATGATATATATTTGAGTCTTTGCTGATTTCTTATTTGCATGATTTGATATCCTTGTAAGTCTCTCCAAGTCTTGGGTTTTGTTTGGCCAACTAGATCTATGATTCTTGCTATGGGAGAAGTGCTTGGTTTTGGGTTCTTACCATGTGGTGACCTTTCCCAGTGACAATAGGGGCAGCAAGGCACACATTAAGTAGTTGCCATCAAGGGTAACAAGATGGGCTCTGTCGTTGATATGAGATTGTCCATCTACATCATGTAATCTTGCTTAAGGCGTTACTCTGTTCTTTTGGACTTAATACACTAGATGCATGCTGCATAGCGGTCGACGTGTGGAGTAATAGTAGTAGATGCAGACAGTATCGATCTACTTGTTTTGGACGTGATGCCTATAGACATAATAATTGGCATAGATATTGTCACGACTTTGCACAGTTCTATCAATTTATTGACAGTAATTTGTTCACCCACCGTCAACTTGCTTTCATGAGAGAAGCCACTAGTAAACACTACGGCCCCCAGGTCTATTCACATCTATCGTTTACACTTTCGCTTTTACTTTGCTTTGTTACTTTGTTGCTTTCAGTTCTCACTTGGCAAACAATCTATAACGGATTTACAACCCCTTCATAACGTTGGTAGCAGGCTTTTTGTGTTTGTGCAGGATCTTGTGATACTCCTCCACTAGATCGATACCTTGGTTCTCAAACTGAGTGAAATACTTACCACCGCTGTGCTACATCAACCTTTCCGCTTCGAGGGAACACCAACGCAAGGCTCCAAGGCCACGGGGGAAATCATTTGCATATTTGCCTAGGAAGTCCCTTAAGGCGTAGTCGTAGCAGAAGGATTCCTGGTGCTGTTGACACGACTATTCCCGGCGCCGTTGCTAGGGAAGCACAGCTGACATCAGGGTCCCTGTGGGCCCCACAAGCTTGCTAGCCAACACGAGGGGGGCGGCGGCTGCAGAGCTTGTGGCCCACTGGTCTGGCCCCCAGGAACGCTCCCAGGCCCATTATTTTTAAATATTCCACAAAAAATCATACTAGATTTTTAGCACCATTGGAGAACTTTTATTTTCGGGGTATTTTTCTCCGGGACGCTAAAACAGGAAACAGGAAAAACTAAACTAAATCTATCATTTTCTTCTAAGCAACAGAAAATGAAAGCTCAAAACAGAGGTATTTGACTCTTTGATTCATCCATTTCATGGTCATCGAAAGAAATCAATCAATGGGGTTGATCAAGTCCTCATGACAAAACCTTCTCGAATCGCAAGAGAGAACGGAGAATTTTGTTGGGGAACGTCGCATGGGAAACAAAAATTTTCCTACGCGCACGAAGACCTATCATGGTGATGTCCATCTACGAGAGGGGATGTGTGATCTACGTACCCTTGTAGACCGTACAACAGAAGCGTTAATGAACGCGGTTGATATAGTGGAACGTCCTCACGTCCCTCGATCCGCCCCGCGAACCGTCCCGCGATCAGTCCCACGATCTAGTGTCGAACGGACGGCACCTCCGCGTTCCGCACATGTACAGCTCGACGATGATCTCAGCCTTCTTGATCCAGCAAGAGAGACGGAGAGGTAGAAGAGTTCTCCGGCAGCGTGACGGCGCTCCGGAGGTTGGTGATGATCTTGTCTCAGCAGGGCTCCGCCCGAGCTCCACAGAAACGCGATCTAGAGGAAAAACCGTGGAGATATATGGTCGGGCTGCCGTGGAAAAGTCGTCTCAAATCAGCCCTAAAACCTCCGTATATATAGGTGGGAGAGGGGGGCCTTGCCTTGGGGCTCAAGGATCCCCCAGGGGGTCGGCCGAGCCAAGGGGGAAGGTCTCCCCCCCAAACCGAGTCCTACTTGGTTTGGAAGGTGGAGTCCTTCTTCCCTTTCCCACCTCCTCCTTGTTTTTTTTTCTCTCTGATTTTTCTTCCAATGTGCATAGGGTCCTTTTGGGCTGTCCCACCAGCCCACTAAGGGCTGGTGCGCCACTCTCAAGGCCTATGGGCTTCCCCGGGGTGGGTTGCCCCACCCCCCACCCCCCCGGTGAACTCCCGGAACCCATTCGTCATTCCCGGTACATTCCCGGTAACTCCGAAAACCTTCCGGTAATCAAATGAGGTCATCCTATATATCAATCTTCGTTTCCGGACCATTCCGGAAACCATCGTGACGTTCGTGATCTCATCCGGGACTCCGAACAACATTCGGTAACCAACCATTTAACTCAGATACGCATAAAACAACGTCGAACCTTAAGTGTGCAGACACTGCGGGTTCGAGAACTATTTAGACATGACCCGAGAGACTCCTCAGTCAATATCCAATAGCAGGACCTGGATGCCCATATTGGATCCTACATATTCTACGAAGATCTTATCGTTTGAACCTCAGTGCCAAGGATTCATATAATCCCGTATGTCATTCCCTTTGTCCTTCGGTATGTTACTTGCCCGAGATTCGATCGTCAGTATCCGCATACCTATTTCAATCTCGTTTACCGGCAAGTCTCTTTACTCGTTTCGTAATACAAGATCCCGCAACTTACACTAAGTCACATTGCTTGCAAGGCTTGTGTGTGATGTTGTATTACCGAGTGGGCCCCGAGATACCTCTCCGTCACACGGAGTGACAAATCCCAGTCTTGATCCATACTAACTCAATGAACACCTTTGGAGATACCTGTAGAGCATCTTTATAGTCACCCAGTTACGTTGCGATGTTTGATACACACAAAGTATTCCTCCGGTGTTAGTGAGTTATATGATCTCATGGTCATAGGAACAAATACTTGACACGCAGAAAAATAGTAGCAACAAAATGACACGATCAACATGCTACGTCTATTAGTTTGGGTCTAGTCCATAACGTGATTCTCGTAATGACGTGATCCAGTTATCAAGTAACAACACCTTGTTCATAATAAGAAGACACTGACTATCTTTGATCAACTGGCTAGCCAACTAGAGGGTTGCTAGGGACGGTGTTTTGTCTATGTATCCACACATGTAAATGAGTCTTCATTAAATACAATTATAGCATGGATAATAAACTATTATCTTGATACAGGAATTATAGTAATAACTATATTTATTATTGCCTCTAGGGCATAATTCCAACAGTCTCCCACTTGCACTAGAGTCAATAATCTAGCCCTCACATCATCATGCGAATTACATTGTAATAAATCTAACACCCATACAGTTCTGGTGTTGATCATGCTTTGCCCGTGGAAGAGGTTTAGTCAGCGGGTCTGCTACATTCAGATCCGTGTGCACTTTGCATATATTTACGTCCTCTCCTTCGACGTAGTCGCGGATGAGGTTGAAGCGTTGTTTGATGTGTCTGGACTTCTTGTGAAACCGTGGTTCCTTTGCTAAGGCAATGGCACCCGTGTTGTCACAGAACAAGGTTTTTGGATTCAGTGCGTTTGGCACCACTCCAAGATCCGTCATGAACTACTTCATCCAGACACCCTCCTTAGCCGCCTCCGAGGCAGCCATGTACTCCGCTTCACATGTAGAATCTGCTACGACGCTTTGCTTGGAACTGCACCAGCTTACCGCACCCCCATTAAGAATAAATACGTATCCGGTTTGCGACTTAGAGTCGTCCGGATCTGTGTCAAAGCTTGCATCGACGTAACCTTTTACGGCGAGCTCTTCGTCACCTCCATACACGAGAAACATCTCCTTAGTCCTTTTCAGGTACTTCAGGATATTCTTGACCGCTGTCCAGTGATCCACTCATGGATTACTCTGGAACCTACCTGCCATACTTATGGCCAGGCTAACGTCCGGTCTAGTGCATAGCATTGCATACATGATAGAACCTATGGCTAAAGCATAGGGGACGGTGCGCATATGCTCTCTATCCTCAACAGTTGCTGGGCACTGAGTCTTTCTCAATATCGTACCTTGTAAAACTGGCAAGAACCCTTTCTTGGACTGTTCCATTTTGAATCTCTTCAAAACTTTATCAAGGTATGTGCTTTGTGAAAGTCCTATCAGGCGTTTTGATCTATCCCTATAGATCTTAATGCCTAGAATGTAAGAAGCTTCTCCTAGGTCCTTCATAGAGAAACTTTTATTCAAGTAATCCTTTATGCTCTCCAAAAACTCTACGTTGTTTCCAATCAGCAATATGTCATCCACATATAATATTAGAAACGCCACAGATCTCCCACTCACTTTCTTGTAAATACAAGATTCTCCAACCATTTGTATAAACCCAAAAGCTTTGATCACCTCATCAAAGCGTTTGTTCCAACTCCGAGATGCTTGCACCAGTCCATAAATGGATCGCTGGAGCTTGCACACCTTGTTAGAATTCTTAGGATCGACAAAACCTTCGGGTTGCATCATATACAATTCTTCCTTAAGGAAACCGTTAAGGAACGCCGTTTTGACATCCATCTGCCAGATTTCATAATCGAAAAATGCAGCTATTGCTAACATCATTCTGACGGATTTAAGCATTGCTACGGGTGAGAATGTCTCATCGTAGTCAACTCCTTGAACTTGTGAAAAACCCTTTGCCACAAGTCGAGCTTTATAAACGATCACATTTCCGTCAGCGTCCGTCTTCCTCTTAAAGATCCATTTGTTCTGAATAGCCTTGCGGCCCTCAGGCAGTACCTCCAAAGTACACACTTTGTTCTCATACATGGATCCTATCTCGGACATCATGGCTTCTAGCCATTTGTTGGAATCTGGGCCCACCATTGCTTCTTCATAATTTGTAGGTTCATTGTTGTCCAACAACATGATTGATAAGACGGGATTACCGTACCACTCTGGAGCAGCACGTGGTCTCGTCAACCTGCGTGGTTCGATAGAAACTTGAACCGGAGTTTCATGATCATCATCATTAACTTCCTCCTCAACCGGCGTCGCAACGACAGAGGTTTCCCCTTGCCAAGCGTCACCATCCAGAGGGATGAGAGGTTCGACAACCTCGTCAAGTTCTATCTTCCTCCCACTCAATTCTCTCGAGAGAAACTCCTTCTCGAGAAAAGCTCCGTTTTTAGCAACAAAGACTTTGCCCTCAGATTTGAGATAGAAGGTGTACCCAACTGTCTCTTTTGGGTAACCTATGAAGACGCACTTTTCCGCTTTGGGTTCCAGCTTTTCAGGCTGAAGCTTTTTGACATAAGCATCACATCCCCAAACTTTAAGAAACGACAACTTTGGCCTTTTGCCATACCATAGTTCGTATGGTGTCGTCTCAACGGATTTTGATGGTGCCCTATTTAAAGTGAATGCAGCTGTTTCTAATGCATAACCCCAAAACGACAACGGCAAATTGGTAAGAGACATCATAGATCGCACCGTCTCTAATAAAGTACGATTACGACGTTCGGACACACCATTACGCTGTGGTGTTCCAGGCAGTGTCAACTATGAAACAATTCCACATTGTCTTAAGTGAGCACCAAACTCGAAACTCAGATATTCACCCCCACGATCAGACCGTAGGAACTTGATCTTCTTGTTACGATGATTTTCAACTTCACTCTGAAATTGCTTGAACTTTTCAAATGTTTCAGACTTATGCTTCATTAAGTAGACATAACCATATCTACTCAAATCGTAAGAGAAGGTGAGAAAATAACGATATCCGCCGCGTGCCTCTATGCTCATCGGACCACACACATCGGTATGTATGATTTCCAACAAGTCACTTGCACGCTCCATTGTTCCGGAGAACGGAGTTTTAGTCATCTTGCCCATGAGGCATGGTTCGCACGTGTCAAGTGAATCAAAGTCAAGTGACTCCAGAAGTCCATCGGCATGGAGTTTCTTCATGCGCTTTACACCAATATGACCTAAGCGGCACTGCCACAAAAATATGGCGCTATCATTGTTAACTCTAACTCTTTTGGTCTCAATGTTATGTATGTGTGTATCGCTATCAAGATTTAATATGAACAATCCTCTCACATTGGGTGCATGACCATAAAAGATGTTACTCATAGAAATAGAACAACCATTATTCTCTGACTTAAAATAGTAACCGTCTCGCAATAAACAAGATCCAGATGTAATGTTCATGCTCAACGTAGGCACTAAATAACAATGATTCAAGTTCATAACTAATCCTGATGGTAACTGAAGTGAAACTGTGCCGACGGCGATTGCATCAACCTTGGAACCATTTCCTACGCGCATCGTCACTTCATCTTTCGCCAGCCTTCGTCTATTCCGCAGTTCCTGTTTCGAGTTGCAAATATTAGCAAAAGAACCGGTATCGAATACCGAGGCACTACTACAAGAGCTGGTTAAGTACACTTCAATAACATGTATATCAAATATACCTGATTTTTCTTTGGCCGCCTTCTTATCTGCCAGATACTTG
This sequence comes from Hordeum vulgare subsp. vulgare, assembly GCF_904849725.1. NCBI lineage: Eukaryota > Viridiplantae > Streptophyta > Magnoliopsida > Poales > Poaceae > Hordeum > Hordeum vulgare. Next base: position 354,911,748 of record NC_058523.1, read on the forward strand.
GGGCAATTGCGCTTCTAGTGACCCATACCCTTGCAATAGGAACACTCTGTTTCAGGCTTAGGTCCAGCTTTGGGTTTCTTCGTCGGATTGGCAACAGGCTTGCCGCTCTTCTTTGAATTACCCTTCTTGCCTTTGCCGTTTCTTTTGAAACTAGTGGTCTTATTCACCATCAACACTTGATGCTCTTTACGGAGTTCAGACTCTGCGACTTTCAGCATCGCAAACAACTCGCCGGGTGACTTGTTCATCCCTTGCATGTTGTAGTTCAACACAAAGCCTTTATAGCTTGGCGGCAGTGATTGAAGGATTCTGTCAGTGATAGCCTCTTGCGGGAGTTCAATCCCCAGCTCAGCTAGACGATTTGAGTACCCAGACATTTTGAGCACATGTTCACTGACAGACGAGTTCTCCTCCATCTTGCAAGCATAGAATTTATCGGAGGTCTCATACCTCTCGATCCGGGCGTTCTTCTGAAAGATAAACTTCAACTCCTGGAACATCTCAAATGCTCCATGACGCTCAAAGCGACGTTGAAGTCCCGGTTCTAAGCCATACAAGACTGCACATTGAACTACTGAGTAGTCCTCCTTACGTACTAACGAAGCGTTCTTAACATCCTGATCAGCCGTAGCGGGTGGTTCATCTCCTAGCGTAGCATTAAGGACATAATCCTTCTCCCCAGCTTGTAATATTAGCTTAAGATTACGAGCCCAGTCTACAAAGTTGCTTCCATCATCTTTCAACTTAGCTTTCTCTAGGAACGTATTAAAATTCAGGGTGACTGTCGCGTGAGCCATGATCTACAACACAAATATATTCAAAGTGGACTTAGACTATGTTCAAGATAATTAGAGTTTAACTTAATCAAATTATTCGCTAAACTCCCACTCAAAAAGTACATCTCTCTAGTCATTTGAGTGGTTCATGATCCACTTACACTAGCTCAAGTCCGATCATCACGTGAGTTGAGTGTAGTTTCAGTGGTAAGCATCCCTACGCTAATCATATCATCTATATGATTCATGATCGACCTTTCGGTCTCATGTGTTCCGAGGTCGTGTCTGCACATGCTAGGCTCGTCAAGCTTAACCCGAGTGTTCCGCGTGCGCAACTGTTTTGCACCCGTTGTATGTGAACGTTGAGTCTATCACACCCGATCATCACATGGTGTCTCGAAACGACGAACTGTAGCAACGGTGCACAGTCGGGGAGAACACAATTTCGTCTTGAAATTTTAGTGAGAGATCACCTCATAATGCTACCGTCGTTCTAAGCAAAATAAGGTGCATAAAAGGATTAACATCACATGCAATTCATAAGTGACATGATATGGCCATCATCACGTGCTCCTTGATCTCTATCACCAAAGCACCGGCATGATCTTCTTGTCACCAGCGCCACACCATGATCTCCATCAACGTGTCGCCATCGGGGTTGACGCACTACTCATGCTATTACTACTAAAGCTACATCCTAGCAAAATAGTAAACGCATCTGCAAGCACAAACGTTAGTATAAAGACAACCCTATGGCTCCTGCCGGTTGTCGTACCATCGACGTGCAAGTCGATATTATCTATTACAACATGATCATCTCATACATCCAGTATATCACATCACATCGTTGGCCATATCACATCACAAGCATACCCTGCAAAAACAAGTTAGACGTCCTCTAATTTTGTTGTTGCATGTTTTACGTGGTGACCATGGGTATCTAGTAGGATCGCATCTTACTTACGCAAACACCACAACGGAGATTTATGAGTTGCTATTTAACCTCATCCAAGGACCTCCTCGGTCAAATCCGATTCAACTAAAGTTGGAGAAACTCACACTTGCCAGTCATCTTTGAGCAACGGGGTTACTCGTAGCGATGAAACCAGTCTCTCGTAAGCGTACGAGTAATGTCGGTCCAAGCCGCTTCAATCCAACAATACCGTGGAATCAAGAAAAGACTAAGGAGGGCAGCAAAGCGCACATCACCGCCCACAAAAACTTTTGTGTTCTACTCGAGAAGACATCTACGCATGAACCTAGCTCATGATGCCACTGTTGGGGAACGTCGCATGGGAAACAAAAAATTTCCTACGCGCACGAAGACCTATCATGGTGATGTCCATCTACGAGAGGGGATGTGTGATCTACGTACCCTTGTAGACCGTACAGCAGAAGCGTTAGTGAACGCGGTTGATGTTGTGGAACGTCCTCACGTCCCTCGATCCGCCCCGCGAACCGTCCCGCGATCAGTCCCACGATCAAGTGCCGAAAGGACGGCACCTCCGCGTTCATCACACGTACAGCTCGACGATGATCTCGGCCTTCTTGATCCAGCAAGAGAGAGAGAGAGGTAGAAGAGTTCTCCGGCAGCGTGACGGCGCTCCGGAGGTTGGTTTTGATCTTGTTTCGGCAGGGCTCCGCCCGAGCTCCGCAGAAACGCGAGCTAGAGGAAAAACCGTGGAGGTATGTGGTCGGGATGCCGTGGAAAAGTCGTCTCAAATCAGCCCTAAAACCTCCGTATATATAGGTGGGAGAGGGGGGGCCTTGCCTTCGGGCTCAAGGAGCCCCAAGGGGGTAGGCCGAGCCAAGGGGGAAGCTCTCCCCCCCCCCAAACCGAGTCCTACTTGGTTTGGAAGGTTCCTTCTTCCCTTTCCCACCTCCTCCTTTTTTTCTCTTTGATTTTTCTTCCAATGCGCATAGGGTCCTTTTGGGCTGTCCCACCAGCCCACTAAGGGCTGGTGCGCCACCCTCAAGGCCTATGGGCTTCCCCGGGGTGGGTTGCCCCCCCGGTGAACTCCCGGAACCCATTCGTCATTCCCGGTACATTCCCGGTAACTCCGAAAACCTTCCGGTAATCAAATGAGGTCATCCTATATATCAATATTCATTTTCGGACCATCCGGAAACCCTCGTGACGTCCGTGATCTCATCCGGGACTCCGAACAACATTCGGTAACCAACCATATAACTCAAATACACATAAAACAACGTCGAACCTTAAGTGTGCAGACCCTGCGGGTTCGAGAACTATGTAGACATGACCCGAGAGACTCCTCGGTCAATATCCAATAGCGGGACCTGGATGACCATATTGGATCCTACATATTCTACGAAGATCTTATTGTTTGAACCTCAGTGCCAAGGATTCATATAATGCCGTATGTCATTCCCTTTGTCCTTCGGTATGTTACTTGCCCGAGATTCGATCGTCAGTATCCGCATACCTATTTCAATCTCGTTTACCGGCAAGTCTCTTTACTCATTCCGTAATACAAGATCCCGCAACTTACACTAAGTCACATTGCTTGCAAGTCTTGTGTGTGATGTTGTATTACCGAGTGGGCCCCGAGATACCTCTCCGTCACACGGAGTGACAAATCCCAGTCTTGATCCATACTAACTCGACGAACACCTTCGGAGATACCTATAGAGCATCTTTATAGTCACCCAGTCACGTTGCGACGTTTGATACACACAAAGTATTCCTCCGGTGTTAGTGAGTTATATGATCTCATGGTCATAGGAACAAATACTTGCCACGCAGAAAAACAGTAGCAACAAAATGACACGATCAACATGCTATGTCTATTAGTTTGGGTCTAGTCCATCACGTGATTCTCCTAATGACGTGATCCAGTTATCAAGCAACAACACCTTGTTCATAATCAGAAGACACTGACTATCTTTGATCAACTGGCTAGCCAACTAGAGGCTTGCTAGGGACGGTGTTTTGTCTATGTATCCACACATGTAAATGAGTCTTCATTCAATACAATTATAGCATGGATATTAAACGATTATCTTGATACAGGAATTATGATAATAACTATATTTATTATTGCCTCTAGGGCATAATTCCAACAAATTTTCGAATAGCCACTAAATCATCTCAATGGGGATATGTATCTCCCCAACAAGCAAATCATACTTCACCTTGACATGAGGAACAGGGCATTCAAAGCTCCCAATAAGAATCGATGAAGTCTTTTCGATAGCATTGATGCAATGTACTTGATATCATTTCTTCAGGAAGTGCACTGTGTGCTCATTGCCGTTGACATGGAAAGTGACATTGCCTTTGTTGCAATCGATAACTGCCCCTGCAGTGTTTAAAAAGGGTCTTCCGAGGATGACAGCCATGGCATCGTCCTCGGGAATATCCAAGATAACAAAGTCTGTTAAGATAGTGGTGATAGCAACCACAACAGGCACATCCTCGCGAATGCCGATAGGGAAAGCAGTTGATTTGTCGGCCATTTGCAGAGAAATATCAGTGGGTGTCAACTTATCCAATTCAAGTATACGATAAAGAGAGAGCGGCATAACACTAACACCGGCTCCAAGGTCACATAAGGCAGTTCTTACATAGTTTCCTTTAATGGAACAAGGTATAGTGGGCACTCCGGGATCACCAAGTTTCTTTGGACTTCCACCTTTGAAAGTGGAATTGGCAAGCATGGTGGAGATCTCAAGATCTGGTATCTTCCGTTTATTGGTCACGATATCTTTCATGTACTTGGCATACGGAGACATTTTGAGCATATCAGTTAACCGCATATGCAGAAAGATGGGTCTTATCATCTCAACGAAGCGCTCAAAATCCTCATCATCTTTTTTCTTGGATGGCATAGGAGGAAAGGGCATAGATCTCTGAACCCATGGCTCCCATTCTTTACCATGCTTCCTAGGAGTGAGGTCATTCTTATCGTATCTCTTCGGTTGTGGGTTATCAGGAATAACCGTAGGTTCAATCTTCGCATCCTCATCATTGCTAGGTTGAGCATTATTATGAACATCGCTGTCCATATTGTCATCAGGTTCAGGTTCATCACCAGATTGTGTTTCTGCATCAGACGCAGAAATATCATTAGGTTCTTCAGGTGTGACAGTATGTGGTGAACTGGCATGTAGGTTTCTATCATCCTTATTCTTCTCCTTAGGATGACTGGGTGTATCAGCATTAATTCCTTGAGAATCTTGATCAATTCTCTTAGGATGACCTTGAGGATACAAAGGTTCCTAAGTCATTTTGCCTCCTCTAGTAATGACTCTGACAGAGTTTTCATTTAATTCATTGAGCAAGTCATTCTGAGCTTTAAGTACTTGTTCTACCTGAGTAGTAATCATAGAGGCATGTTTACTCAGAAGCTTCAGATCATTGACATTTCAGTCTACACAAGCACTTAAATGGCTAAGCATACGAGTACTTTGTTCCAAATGTCTGCTAACATAATCATTGAAACTCTGCTGTTTGGCAACAAAGTTGTCAAATTCATCAAAGCATAGGCTAGCAGGTTTGTCAAAAGGAATATCACTCTCATCAAACTTACGCAGAGAATTCACTTCTACTACTTGTATCGGGTTATCGAGACCATGGATCTCTTCGATAAGTGGTAGATTTTTGACATCTTCAGATCTAATGCCTTTCCCTTGCATAGATTTCTTGGCTTCTGGCATATCTTCGGGACTGAGGAATAGAATACCTCTTTTCTTAGGAGTTGGCTCAGGACGTGGTTCGGGAATAGCCCAAGCATTATCGTTGATCAAGATATTATTCAGTAGGTTCTCAGCTTGTTCTACAGTTCGTTCCCTAAAAACACAACCGGCACAACTATCTAGGTGGTCCCTAGAGGCATCGGTAACTCCGTTATAGAAGATATCTAGTATCTCGTTCTTCTTAAGAGGGTGATCAAGCAAAGCATTTTTGTAGCTGGACGAGCCTCCCCCAAGCTTGTGGGAGACTCTCTTCTTGGAGTTGAGCAAAGTTGTATATTTCCTGCAAGGCAGCTTTCTTCTTATGGGCAGGGTAAAATTTGTCACAGAAGTAATAGACCATATCCTGGGGACTACTCACACATCGAGGAACAAGAGAGGTGAACCAGGCTTTAGCGTGATCCTTTAAAGAGAAAGGAAACAACTTAAGGATGTAGTAGTGGCGGATCTTCTCGTCACTAGTGAAAAGGGTGGCTATACCGCGTAGTTTGGTAAGATGGGCTACGACCGTCTCAGACTCATAACCGTGGAAAGGATCAGACTCGACTAGGGAGATTATCTCCGGATCGACAGAGAATTCATAATCCTTATCGGTGATAAAGATAGGTGAAGTGGCAAACTTCAGGTCGTATTTCATCCTAGATTTCAGAAAATTTTCCTTCCACTTGAGAAGTAATTTCTCAGCGTCATAGGCATCCTTACACGCAAGAAAATCCTCAGCTATCTCTCCCTCCATAACGTAACCCTCAGGTATATCAGTTAATTCATATTTAGGAGCGCTAGATCTAGCAGGAGCAAAAGCAGGTTCTATTTCAATAGTATCGGCAGTTTGAGAAGCATCACGAGCAATGGGAGTAACTCTAGCACTATGAGCATCAAGGAACACCCCTAGTGGGACATCAGGAAAAGTAGTGTCTCTAGGAGTATCAAGCATATCATCATCACGCAAAATAGCATCTCTAGCATCATCAGGCAAAGCATCTCTAGCATCATCAGGCATAGCATCTCTAGCAGTATCAGGCATAGCAGCATCATCAAGCACAGGCGACATATCAAGATTTCTAGCAGGAGGTGATGTCACAAAGTTAATCATAACTAAAGGTGAATCAAGTGCAGAGCTAGATGGAAATTCCTTACCTCCCCTCGTAGTTGAGGGCAAGACTTTGGTTTTCGGATCCTCCAGATTCTTCATAGTGATCAGCAGATATAAATCCCAAGTAACTCAGAGAATATAGCAATCGGTTCCCCGGCAACGGCGCCAGAAAAATGCTGATGGCACCCTCTAGCAACGGCTAGACGAATGCTATTCTCGATTGCTCAACAATTAGAAATTGTCTTGCAATAACCCACCAGCGCATGGGATCGAGGAAGTTTTCGAGGGTAGAGTATTCAACCCAAATTTCTTGATTCACCAATAGGAAGTGAGAGGATACTCTCAAGTATTAGCAGCTGAATGTGTCAGATTCAACCACACCTGAAAGATTAATATCTGCAAGCAAAGTATCAACAACAATGTAGCAGCAGAGCATGTAACAGCAGCAGCAAAAGTAGCAAGTAACAGCAGTAGCAAGTAGCAACAGTAATAAGTAACAGCAGAGCAATAGTAGCAAGTAACAGCAGCAGAGCAAAACAAGTAACAGCAGCAGTGGAACAAACTCGTAGGCAATGGGTCGGTGATTTGTTTGGATGCTATTCATCATGCAACAGTTAAAAGACGGAGAGATATGTGGCTAGCTCCCGTTTGTCCATCCCTACCGTGGCAGTGGGGTCCAAAAGGAAACTACGGGATATTAAGGTTCTCCTTTTAATAAAGAACCGGACAAACGTATTAGCACTTGGTGAACACATGAACTCCTCAAACTATGGTCATCACCGGGAGTGGTCCCGGTTATTGTCACTACGGGGTTGCCGGATCATAACGCATAGTAGGTAACTATAACTTGCAAGATCGGATCTAAAACACACATATATTGGAGACAACATAATAATTTCAGATCTGAAATCATGGCACTCGGACCCTAGTGACAAGCATTAAGCTTGGCAAAGTAGTAGCAACATCAATCTCAGAACATAGTGGATACTAGGGATCAATCCGCGTCAAAACTAACTCGATTACATGATAGATCTCATCCTACTCATCACCGCCCAGCGAGCCTATGAATAGATTACTCACGGACGACGAAGAGCTTCCTGGAATTGGCGAGGGAAGAAGGTTGATGATGATGATGGCAACGATTTCCCCTCTCCGGAGCCCAAAACGGACTCCAGATCTGCCCTCCAGATGAAGAACAGGATGTGGCGGCTCCTCCGTATCGCAAACGCGACGAAATATTCTCTCTTGATTTTTTCTTGGCCGAAAGTGAATTTATAGAGCTGAGTTTGGGGGCGGCAGAGCCACGTGGGCCCCACAAGCTTGCTAGCCGCCACCAGGGGGGTGGCGGCTACAACGCCTGTGGCCTACTGGCCCATCCCCTCCGGTGGATCTTTGCGAAGGTATTTTTCCAGAAATATTCTCCGTAAATTTTCAAGACGTTCTGAGAACTTTCATTTCTGCACAAAAACAACACCAAGGCAATTCTACTGAAAACAGCGTCAGTCCAGGTTAGTTCCATTCAAATCATGCAAATTAGAGTCCAAAACAAGGGCAAAAGAGTTTGGAAAACTAGATACGATGGAGACGTATCACCAGCCAACCCGAATCGTGATAGTTATTCGGGATTGAGCTTCATAAACCTTGTCTTCACCATCGCCCATGCCTCCTGAGCACCTTCTTGCGAGGACGACATATTTCGTAGCTCAAATCGGCTCTAAGCCCCTTTAAAGCGCTCAGATAGTTTCGACATCCTTTCGAGGGGCTTCTCAGCTGACCATAAGGCCTTTAGCATGCTTCTCATTGCATTACAGCCATGCTCACAACTTAGGGAGAAATCTTTTATAAGGTCGGCACTAAACAAACTGGCTTCTTCCTCAGGACGCCTAGTCAAGTGTGTTGGGCCAAAGTAATGGAATTGTTGATCATATCTCAGAAGTCATTTGATATATTCACACAGTTCGGCATGCTATTTATCAGATATTCCACCTTTCAGTCTTGTTTTCTTCGGTGACTTGTCCTAGCTGTGTCTTTAAAATCTCAATTTGGCTTACATGTTCTTGCTTTTCTAATTTAAGCTTCTTATTCTTGTCTACAATTCGGAATAACGTCTTGCAGCTAGCCTCGTTTTGAGACTTAGTGTATCTTTGCAATTCTTTGGATGTTTCCAGTTCTTTTTGCAATTGGCCTATAGATTCACCTGCTACAAAATATGCTTTGGTTTAAAAAAGGGGGACAATAGGACAACTATGCATATGAGCTGAAAACATAAACTCTTACCATGTGCTTGTGTGGTGAAACTCTTCACTTGTTCTAACTTAGCTTTAGCAGCTTCGAGTTGTGTTCGTTAAGTCCCAATCTCCTAGAATAGTTCTTTATTTTTGTCCCTCGCAACCTACAAAGCATGTCCTAGAATACTTAGGGTTACACCCTCGGATCCGCCATGCTCCCCAATCAAGGATCGGGCGCTAGTGGTTGGGAATTTATTCGTAAAATAGCAAAAATACGAATACGTACCTTAAGGCTTGTTGACATATGAATGACTACTCCCTTGAGTCCTACTCGGGAAGCTCCGAGGTGCGCGTAAACCGAACTCAAGTCGGTAAACTCTAGTTCGGTAAAATCAGGATGGCACATGGTTTATTTCCGTCGATGATGGTTCATTACACTCTCCACTTCAAAGTTGGTAACCGTAACATCGTCATACTTCTCGGAGGACTAACCTATAGGAGGGATTTCCACATTTTCCACCATCATCGAAGGAGGTGGCTATATTTGGGTCCAATCGAATACAATGACAGATGCAAATACTTGTCGTTTATTGAAAAAACAATGCTTATTGTACAAATGATACCTCCTGGAAGGGGAGCAATGGGAGAAATCCTTGTAAAGGCTCCGTGTTTGGAGGGCCAACCAGTATTTGGCGTAGAATCGGCAAACCCTATAATAATAGGTGTTCACCGTGTGGAACGATGGCCCGTTGTAACAGTAGGGGCTGTTGAGATAGTCGAACGACCTTTTCATGAAGGCGTTTCTTCTTTTTCTCCTTTTTCTATGAAGGAGGAACCTTTGGATAGCAGAAATAAGGGTGACGTCGATCTCATTTATACACTTGTGATAAAAGAACCCATTTGCAAAAATTATAGACGTATCCCTAATGTCATGGAATCCGGGGTCGCCGTCCTTGGCATCGTTCTCTGGGTGAGGAGGAGCAGAGCTAATATTTTCTACCACACGCCTCCAATCTTGTTTAAAAAACAAAAATTCAGGTACTTAGTGAACCCGGAAACAACATAGGAATCCGAATTAAGGGAATTGACCTATACTAACCCATTCGATGGGATTGTGGTTTGAAAAATTGACATTGGTGTTCTAACTGATAAAGCCTTCCTTCTCGCCATTATATAGATTGGCTAACACGGCAGCTAATGTTGTTGGATCTGCGAGACCTTCCCTCTTGTATCGGGTGGCGTCACTTGCACTGTTAAATTGCCAGAGAGGATGGAATCTCTCTTTGAGAGGTTGGACGCACCGCCTTATGGCTTCGTCCATAACGTCAATCATGGTAAGTCGGTAGTGTGTCAACAACTTTACTTTGCCGACTAACTGCTTAACCTCCAAGTCATATTCTTTATACGGTCTTCTTGGGCGCCAGTTAAACCGCTTCTTAAGAGGAGCGGTTCAGAACTCGGGCAGACCCCTTCGGACGGGGTCAAATAAAGGCACGTCTTCAATATGGAACAATTTCGAGGTCCACTTTTTGGGAGCTTCCTTCAGGATACCTAACCCCGGCTACGCACCGTACTTCGGCTCCTCCAACTTCATGATTAGTCCCACACCAGTTCAGGGGATATCAGGTATATAACCCCGAGATGTAACCCGCCTGATGGGGTCGGGTCAAGTCACAAGGAAAATGTGAGAAGATGGGCTGGAGGACTTAGTGGACAAGCCACCAAGCGGACCATCTCCAGAAGACGGTGGCTTATAGATATACAAGATACGGGACGACCGAAGCTTTCCTAACCTAGGAAAAAAGACAAGATAGAATTGTAGCAGGATATAGGTGCTTATTCGACCCGGACTCCATTGTAGACTTGGGGCTTCTACCTTTACATAAAGGAGAACCCTCCAGTCAGAAAGATCAATTAAGAAACCCTCGAGAGCTAGGTTAGCAATTCTGCACCATTGTAATCGAGATTCCCATTAATACAAACATAAAGCAGGACGTAGGATTTTACCTCCATCTGAGGGGCCGAACCTGGGTAAATTCTCCTCCCGTTTCCCAATCAACCCCTTTGAGTCGCCACACCGCGACAATGGCCTCACCACCAAGTCCGTTCATGAGGACATCTGCCATGACAAAACCACGACAGTTGGCGCCCACCGTGGGGCTATCGCCAGGTGGAGTTGACTTTTCAGAGGGAGCTCTTTCGGGATTCGATAGCTACGTGGCGGGTCATATGACCAAAAGTTGTCGTGGAAAAATCTACGTCAATGATTCCAACTGGGATCTTGATGCCGACTCAATCGAGTATGGTACCCGGTTCCCTTCGACAATATTCACATCGTCATCGGCAAGATCAATGAAACAACACTTGAGCCGGACAACAGCTACAACCTCGTTGAGCTGGCTTGCCATAGCTGGAGTAGGATTGACCGAAGACATGTCATGGTGAAGGACGTCAAGTAGCCACACCACAATGATGACAGGGAGGCTATGGGCCAAATTGACAACAAGTGGAAGCATTGTGCATCTGGGTAGGAATTTCCGGCTGCTACCAACACTCGCCCCAAAACCCATGGATGGAACAGTTTCCATAAGGATCTAAAGAGGAACTGGACGTCTGATTTCGAGGCCGTGCTCAAAGCACCCTACCCAAAGCATGGTACTGAGGAAAATCCAGTCAAACATGCATGGGAGGACTATTATATCGTGTTGGGATTTTAGAGGAAGACTGTTGAGAGAGACGCCAAGACACATTGGAGTTAGGATTCCCCTAGTGGGTCACATCAAGATTTTGGAAAGTCATACAGTGGCCAATATCACGTCTTCACCACCAATGCTTGCAGATGACATTCAAATGTTCAGAGGAGGGCTATTAGCATGACCGAGCCGGCAAATTACTTGGAGTCGTCAGGATCACCCACCCCGGGTTGACAATCCTAGCGAGCTGGCTTTAGTGGTAGCACCTCAAGTGGGCGGCTATAACCTCTCAAGGGTCCTCATGGACAAAGGAAGTAGCATCAACATCATGTATTATGACACCTTTCGGCGCATAAATATTCCTGACAGCAGTTCAAAATCTTCGACCACCGTTTTCCATGGTGTCATCCCTGGAAAGTCGGCATATCCGAGTGGGAGAATCAAGCTTGATGTAGTCTTTGGGGATGAACACAATTACAGGTTCGATCCTTTGACCTTCGAAGTCGTGAAAATACAAAGTCCTTATCATGCCCTCTTCGAAAGACCGGCTTATGCATGCTTCACGTCCCGTCCCTCCTATGTTTACCTCAAACTCAAGATTCCAGGTCCCAACGGTCCCATCACGGTGAAGGGAGACAGGATGACGGCTCGGGAGTGTGAAGAAGTGGATGCAACCTATGTAGAGTCAGCTTGCGCTGCCGAGGAATTGAAGTTTTATGAAGCTAATGTTGACCCCGCTGATATGAGTCCTCTCAAGTAGCCAACTATAGAATCCGAAGAGCCTATCAAGTTGAAGATGGCTGGTGATACTGTGGAGCTTGACTTTGTCCCGTGCGACTCACCCAAGCAGTTCACTATTGGGACAGGCTTGGATCATAAATAGGAAAGTGCGCTCATCGAGTTCATCTGTGAGCATCGGGACATCTTTGCATGGAAACGTTCTAACATGCCGGGAGTACCCAGAGAACTCGATGAGCACCATCTTAATGTGGATCCAAAGATGAAACTAGTGCTCTAATAACTCCGCCATTTTAATAAAGAGAGATGCAAGGTCTTTGGAGAAGAAGTAGCCCGAGTCCTAGCTGTTGGGTTCACCATTGAAGTATTTCATCATGAATGGTTAGCTAACCCTCTGCTCATTCTAAAAAAATGGTACCTAGCGCATTTGTGTTGATTATACAGACCTCAACAAAGCTTGACCTAAGGATCCTTTTGCCCTTCCACGCATCGATCAGATCATTGATTCTATGGCGGGTTGCGAGCGACTATGCTTTTTAGATGCATATTAGGCAATCATCACATCAATATGGCCATGGAGGATCGGGAGAAGACTTCTTTCATAACCCCCTTTGGTGCCTTCTAGTATGTTGCTATGCCATTTGGAATAAAAAGCACAATGGCAACTTACCAGAGATGTGTGCAGAATTGCCTTCCCCAGCAGATTGGATGCAACGTTCATGCTTATGTTGATGACATCATGGTCTAGTCTAAGAATAAAGAAACACTTCTGGATGATCTTAAAGAAACATTTGACAACCTACGAGTATACCTGATGAAGTTAAACCCGACAAAGTGTGTGTTCGGGGTCCGTGCTTGCAGGGTACGAGGTTTCTTAGTTTCAGAAAGAGGCATTGAGGTTAATCCAGACAAGATCAAGGCGGTGACATCACTGGGTAAACCGGCTAACATAAATCAGGTCCATCGCCTGGCAGGACATATCGCAGCTTTGAGCCAATTTATAAGCCGCCTGGGGAGAAGGCGATACCTCTTATTAGTCGTTGAGGAAAACAGACAAATTTGTGTGGACTCACGTGGCAAAAGAAGCTTTTGAAGCACTCAAGAAGCAACTGGTCGAGCCTCCGGTTCTAGCCGCACCGGCTGATAAAGAGCCCATGCTCCTGTAGATTGCTGCCAACTCAAAGACAGTAAGTGTTGAAGTCGTTGTTGAAAGTAAGGAGGAAGGAAAGGTATATCTAGTCCGACGGCTGGTTTATTTTGTTAGTGAGGTTTTAACCCTGTCCAAGCACCGATACCCGCACTCGTGGACGCTCATTTTCGGGGTCTTTATGGCTAGTAGGAAATTGAAACAGTGCTTCCAGGAACACCCTATCACAGTGGTTTGTTCGGCACCTCTTGGTTCCATAATACAAAATCGTGAAGCAACTTGACGAATTGCTAAGTGGGCAATCGAACTTGGTCCACATTAGGTGAAATACATGACATGGACAACTACCAAGTCTCAAGCATTGGTATATTTCACCCACGATTGGACGAAGTTGCAAATACCAGTAGATAAGCCGGAAAATACATATTGGAACCTACACTTCGATGGGTCCAGACATTTAGAAAGATCAGGGGGCGGGGTCATGTTAGCTTCTCCATGAGGTGACAAATTCTGCTATCTTTTATGGCTCATGTTTCCATGCACTAATAACATGGCTGAATATGAGGCCCTGTTACATGAGTTAAGAATGGCTAAGGAAATGAGCCTTAGCCGGGTAAGATGTCTGGGCGACTCAAATCTAGTGGCACAACAGGTTTCAGGGACCTGGGATTCCAAAAACCCTTTCATGGCGGCTTACCGGCGAGATGTTACTAAAATGGCGGGTTATTTTCATGCATTTCAACTCGATTATATAGACCGTCGGCTCAACGAAGCAGCAGGTGCCTTATAACAGCTTGGGTCTCAGCGAAAGCCAGTTCCCTCCAGTATTTTTCTCGCTAGTCTTCACAATACCTCATTAAAATTACCCTCTGAAGAAGTCATAGCAATTCCAGATATAGAGTCACAACTTGTGGCGGATCTACATGCGACCCCAGAATGGACGGTGCCATACTTGACATATCTCACTAGAAGAGAACTCCCATCCGAGGAGGTTGAGGCTTGCCAAATAGTGTGTCGGTCTAAATCTATGACTATCATTAAAGGTGAGCTACACCGGCGGAGCAGTACTGGTGTATTCCAGAGATGTGTCTCTCCTAAAGAGCGGCAAGAAATTTAAGTGAAATCCATGCTGGCGATTGTGGGCATCACGCCGGCTCAACATCTTTAGTAGCAAAGGCTTTTCGACATGGATTTTATTGGTTGGTGGCTCATGGAGATGCAGAAGATCTTGCGCGCAAGATGGTGGTCACAAATTCGTGCGACAAGCTCACGTGTGGGCTCAAGAATTACGCATGATCCCAATCACCTTGTCGTTTGCAGTCTGGGGGCTTGATATTGTTGGACCATTCAAAATGTCACCAGATAAAGAGACCCACCTCCTAGTGGCGGTTGATAAGTTCACCAAGTGGGTTGAGGCAAAACCTCTCAGTAATTATTATGCAGAAACAACGGTGAAATTTTTGAAAAAGCTAATCTATCATTTTTTCTATCCCCACAGTATTATCACACACAATGGCACGAATTTATCAAAGGGGTCTATGGAACAGTTTTGCCATAAGGAACATATCTGGCTTGATCTAGCGGTTGTGGCGCATTCACAATCTAACGGGCAGGCTAAAAGGGTAAATCAAGAAAATTTGAGAGGGATTAAACCCTAGCTTATGGCCCCATTGACACAAACTCTAGGATGTTGGGTGGAGGAGCTTCCTTCAGTTCTTTGGAGCATTAATACTACTCCAAACAGATCCACTGGGTATACACCTTTCTTCCTGGTCTACCCTGCTGAGGCGGTACTCCCAAGCAACATTTGACACGAGTCTTCTAGAGTCGCCGCTTATGTTGAGGCTGACAATGAAGAGGCAAATCAAGACTCTTTGGATGCTTTGGAGGAGGAGCGAGACTTGGCGGCAGCTAGGTCAGCGATATACCAATAAGACCTAGGCCGCTACCACGGTTGTAGGGTTAAAATTTGAACCTTTCAAGAAGGCGAGTTGGTGCTCCGGCTTATCCAAGATCAAGAAGGGATGCATAAAATTTTGCCGCCTTGGGAAGGACCGTTCATTGTCAGCAAAAATATCAACACGGTTCATATTACCCGAGTCATTTACAACCCGGTAAGAACACCAATGAAGCAGAAACAACTCACCCGTGGAACATTTCTCATGTACTACCTTATTATACATTTAGCTACTGGCTCATTGTTCCTTGTATATCCTCTATTATATTTAGAATTTAATAAAGTTCATCTTCTCACAAAAAAGTAAGTATGAGCCTTTGTTATTTACAATACATGAGGGATTATAAGACAATATCATCGTGATCCATAAGAGTTAAGCCAGCTTATCTGGGGACCACTTGTCTCCAGGTTGTTTAGGAGTAATAGCATTTCGTCTTCAATCATATCCGGCAGTCCTTTCTATTTATCATAGGTCACTTGGGGGATTCTAACTCATCGAGTTTAGCTTTCTTACCCTCTTGATTGAAAAAGACGCCACAAAATGGTTAAACCTGTCGGTATGCTTTGGCGATTCCAAAGAAGGTGGCTCCATGTACTTTTCACTAATCAATCCATTATGGACCCTGAGTTAGCAAGGTTAAAACATGGGTATGTCATGTGAGAGCCGACATATTCAAAGCAAGGATAAACCAGGGGTTATCATTCCTGCTTCATTGAAGGAAGACTAGGACTTCGAAAACTAGTCCATTTAACTACGTCCCAGTAAGCCGGATTTCACGGGTGTCATCACTTAAGATTGACAGGCATAAATATAATATCCCTTCAATGAGTAAGAGGGATAAAAGACGAGCGACGATGGCTAAATTTGAAGGAAAACATATTCAGAACATACAAAAGTTATCTGGTTCATATATTCACAAAGACACATAAAGGCGAGTCAAATATGTTATGAGTTACTCCAGGCCCAATTGATAGAACATAAGTTTTAAAAAAAAATTCAAGACTAAGCTTTGTCTTGGTCCTTGGCTTGAGATGTCTTTGATTGATCTTCTGCTTGAAGCGTTAGCTCTACTATTCGAAGGTCATCCAGATTCTAGTTACAATGAGACAAGGCTTCAAACATGGCTTCCTCATTAAAAATTGGTGATGGATCGATGTCAGGAGCAAAGGTTTGCTTGTGACACTCTGGAGTCACACTAACTGATTCAAATTGAGGTGGTTGAATCTTAGCATTGTTTGTCATAGGCAAGATGATAATTCTTCAAATACATGCTGCTTACAAGATCGCTGGACAAGTTCGGGCTGTTGGGACACTCTCACGATAGTCATCTTCTTCGAAAGGTGAGGCATCAGCCTTCGGCTTCGGGAATCCTTTCAACATTTTGCCGGGTCAATTTCAGATGAGTAAGCTAGAGCACGACTTAAAGAATAAGTGGCTCCAGCCCAAGGAGCTAATATTTTTAGCTCCCCGGTCTGTTTTGGAATCGTAGAAAGGAAGGGTCAGGACATCTTTTATAATAGTGACCCTCTCTTTATTCCCAGGAACAGCCTTTATGGTGCACAAGCTCCCTGTATACAACTGTTCAGTCGAAACATGCACGACTTTGAGTTCCAGCAAGCAGTTGTCCTGTAGGTTGCGTGTACGACGACCCGCAAAAGTACAAAAACACATAAGGCGCCATAGTATTGACTGTTGACGGGAAAATAGTTGAAAATCTCCCCAAGCACTCACCAAAGATAGCATGAGTCATCTCGTCGATATGCTTCTTCAGCTTGGACAACTCTCCACACATTATTTTCAAATTGATTTCAGCATCAGTTGAGCATTTTAGCAAGGTGGCTTTTTCGTTCACAAAGGATTTCCTTTCTGCCACAAAGCCAACCTTGATTTTCTCGGTCTGCTCCAAAGATAGACAAAGTTTTTCTTCAAGCTCCGCTTGGGCGAGTTGTCCCACTTCAAGAGCTTTGGTCAAATCTGAGATTTTTCGTTCAACAAATTTTAGGTTTTCCTACAAAAAAGGATGGGATGAAAATTATGATAACAAGTCCCAAGCATAATTCACGTAATATGCTTGGCACTTGGGGGCTAATTTATATCAATTTTTAGTTTACATAATAAATAAAAGACCCGACTCATCTCAAGGAGGTGACCCGATCCTTGGGGGATACAAGTCGAGTTCAGAATTTCGAGTAAGTTATAAAGACCCGGCTCATCTCAAGGAGATGAGCCGACCCTTGGGGGCTATAGGTTGAGTTCAAAATTTTGGGTAAGTTATAATGACCTAACTCATCTCAAGAGATGAGCTGGCCCTTGGGGGCTATAGGTCAAGTTCAAAATTTCGAGTAAGTTATAAAGACCCAACTCGTCTCAAGGAGATGAGCCGGCCCTTGGGGGCTACAAGAGAATACGTGCATATGAGGTGCATCTCTTACCTCACACATCATCTTTATCGTACTCACAAGGCCAGCTTCCATTTGACGACTTGAAGAAAATCGGTCAAGATAACAAGCGTATAATTCTTCCACACCAAGAGGAAGAGATTGAAGTTTAGCTTTCCCCTTATCATATGGGTCGGCTCCTTCTTTCGTGGGGTTGCGTTGCCAAAATATAAGAAGGCCCAGGACCGGCATAGTGTGAAGGAAATACTATGAAGGTACTCAAATAATGAATTTGGAGCCTTATAGGTAGAGCCGGGTTGAGAGCATTAAAGGGCTCCAAGCGAACTTGATCACAAATTTATTTATATCGTCTTTGGTCAAAACTGTTGTGCTATACCTTTTAGGGCGATTCTCACGACCAGAGTACTTGCACAAGAGAGAACTTCGGCGAATCAACGAAAGGATCATCCAAGATGCCCAACAACGAGTCAAATCTACTCCGGTCAGAAGTTGATGTTTGAGACACGCCAATTTTCAGAAGATAAAGGCAAACTTATCACACATCTCGAAAGAAATATGGCCAGGAAGCTCAAAATCCTCTGGAAGGCGAGTTGGTCCATAGCTCGGCACGGTATTTTCACTCTCTATTGCAGTATTTTTATAATAAAACCAAGTTTTGTTCCACCCTTTACGATGGCTCGACAAAGTAGCAGAAGGGAAACCACCATTTCTAGGTCTTTGAATTGAGATTCCACCCAATTCTTGGCTAATCCCAGCCATGCAGTCAGGTTGGCGGTTCAAATAGAAAAAATCCAAGAAAAGTGGAACGGTGGTTTCCATTTGCAAATATACCTCACACAAGACTTGGAATTGGCAAAGATTTGATATGGATTTGGGTGCCAAGTGTTGTGGATGAAGGTGGAAAGAATAAAGTACATCTCGGAAGAACTTTTACCTCGGAGGAGAGAAACCTCTAAAAAGATGTTCCACGAAAACCACAACTTCTCCTTCATTAGGGTACAGCCTTGTTTCACCCTGAGGAGCTCCCCATACGAGTATTTCTTTAGAATACAATTAACCTTGATCTAATTCCTGAAGTAGATCTTCTGAAACTTGTGAAGGCACCCAATTACAGGTAGAAGTCTTTGACATAATGACATGCTTGGACACCAACAGCAAAGTTACAAATAGTTATCCATGTTATGAGCCAAGATCAAACAACACAAAGGGAGGAAGCGCTATAAGGTTAAGCCTGAAATCTAAAAGAGATGATAATTATTCATATGGCGGGTTAAAGTAATCTAGAAGGTAAAGCAGGCAACCTTACAGGCGCCTCACGAGTGGCCAATGGTTTTTCTTTTAGAAAACTCTATGGAATATAAGGCAAACAGGTTCCACCAAACTTTGCAACAACCATGGATCTAGGAGAGATTTGAAAAGCAAAATTATTAAACCTAGAAGCATAACAGGGGAATCAATCTATATCACGAAGGTTTTTGGGAGAAACTGAAACATGCCGCCAAGAAGGAGAAGCTATTCATGTCTATTATCCTGTTGCGGTGGAAATGAAGGGTTCAAAGCATAAAGAAATAGGAGTGTTGATGAACTAACAAAACGATCCCTCGAGGTCTCTGATGAACCCCAAAGATAATTTAGACAAGGAACCTAAGAAAGAAAAGAGTAACATACCTCGTCGATCAATGGAGATGTCGAAGGGGCCTGAGCGAAACCAGGAGGCTGCAAGGAAACGTAATGATGGAGTACGGCTATCGAAAGCAAGATGACAGAATGGTGCGATTGGGTGCTCGGGCTAGATGAAGAAGATGGGGTGAGAAGGCAAAAGAGAAAAAAAAAGTTTTCACCCAATTTTATAATACCCGAAGGGATAGCTGCAGAACGCGAGAATAGAGGAGTCACAGTAAAAACATTGACGGGATGACACCTCGATTTTTGGGATAAGGATGCATGTCGGACAAGTTATGATGACGATGTGATTGCATTAACATTAACGAGTGATATCAGGAAACTGAGACCTGAAAATTACAAGCCAACAGTCAGAAAGATTGTGACAAAGGCAAAAAACTAGCCGACTCATTGTGTCTTGGTAAAAATAGCTTCACATGAACAAAGTTCAAGTCAACCTGGGACCTCATGCCGGGGATATAACCCGAAGATGTAACCCGCTTGATGGGGCCGGGTCAAGTCAGAAGGACAATGTGAGAAGATGGGTCGGAGGACTTAGTTGATGAGCTACCAAGCGGCCCATCACCAGAAGACGGTGGCTTAAAGATATACAAGACACGAGATGCCAGAAGCTTTCCTAACCTAGGAAGAAAGACAACATAGATTTCTAGTAGGACATGGGTACTTGTTTGACATAGACTCCATTGTAGGCTTGGTTCTTCTACCTATATATAAAGGAGAACCCTTAATTCATAAAGATCATGTAAGAAACCCTCGAGAGCTTGGTTAGCAATTCCGCACCCTTGTAATCGAGATTCCCATCAATACAAACACAAAGCAGGACGTAGGGATTTACCTCCACCGGAGGGGCCGAACTTGGGTGAATCCGCCTCTCGTTTCCGAATCAACCCCTTAGAGTCACCACATGGCGACAATGGCCTCACCACTAAGTCTGTTCACGAGGACATCTGCCGTGACAAAGCCACGACACAGGACGAGGTAGAAAAACTTCTTCCACAAGTCAAAATGGGCTTCACAACCTAGGAACATCTCGCGAAGAGTGACAAATCCCACTATATGGAGAATAGATCTAGGGGGTAAGATGGTGAAGTTGGATTCCGTAATATTCCAACAGGCCCCATAGAAAGGGATGGATAGGGAAGTCTAGACCTCGTAAGAGGTAGGGAACAACTCATACCCTCTCCATCATATTGGGTGTAGGGAACCTCTCCGCAAAGGCCTCGGCATTGGCGGAGGTTAGTCCAGGGTGGGAGGGAGCTAGATCTGAGTCGGGTAAATAAACTTACACCTCGATCTCGCGCACACGGAGGCGCGAGATGGAACAGCTGGCCCATTCTCCGGGAAGAGAGCCATGAGGGCATGAGGAGGGGCCTCCATAGATCGCCATGACATTGCTTCTTTGGTGTTCTTCTCGATGTGTTGGAAGGGATGGGGAGCTTTCTTGGGGGAACGTGTATTTTATATGGTGCGTAACTTATTTTCTTTGGGAAGGAACCACCCATTTTCCATTAGCACACAAGAATCGAGGCGGTGGTTAACTCTATGAAAAGAAAATATACACTATTTGTAGGCCTTGTGGCATTTTCGTCGGTCGCAAGTGAAGGAATAATGGGGAACAAAGGATCAACCAGATACAAGATGGAACTCGCCTCACAAGCCAATAATAGAAGAAACAACGAAGTGGCGGACCAAAACTATGGCATTGAATGCTAGTTCGAGGTCTACTGAGGGAGTCTGTGATTAGGGTGTCCTTGGGCCGCCTAACTATCCTTATCGCCTGGACTCTCTGGCATGTTCGACCGTTGGTAGAAGTGTTGGATTCGAGATGGACTATTCCGAACACATGGTGTGTAATCCAAGGAGATGTAGTAATCGACATATTCCTTCTCTGTTGTAACTCACCTTGTGTAAAACCTGACACCCCTGGCATCTATATAGTCCAGGTAGTCGTAGTTTGTAGGACACATAAAAATTATTACGATTAGGGTTTATACAACAACATTGATCTCGTAGTAGATCAACTTTGTACTCTATACTACCTCATCAATAACAAGAATAGCTGGACATAGGGTTCTACATCCATCAAGATGGCCCGAATCTAGGTAAAACATTGTCTCCATCATCTCTTGTTACCCACCGACCCTAAATTCACGGTTTGGATCCCCTACTCGAGGTCGGCCAGTTTTGACACTGACACCGTTGTCGGGGCATATCATCACCAACTATCAAGTAACTCCACACAAAATTTGATTCACTTGTTCCTCTTTTTTTCTGGTATATTTAGTTAGCCTCCTACAAAATATACAAAAATATTTATCTTTCTTTTCTTAGCTTGTCACTAGGTTGCATCTTCGCTCCCTAGTTTGCTTCTTACTTTGATCTCGTAGTCACCATGTCTCAAGATACTACTAAGTTGTGTTACTTTTCAAATACTAATAATAATGATTTTATTAGTACTCCTATACCACCCGCCACTAGTGCGGATGCTTTTGATATTAATCCTTCATTGCTAAATATTGTCGTGAAAAATCAATTTTTGGGAAGTCCTAATGAGGATCCCGCTTCACATCTCGCTAATTTTGTGGAACTTTGGGATATGAAAAATAAAACGGACCTCGACAATGATATTGTGAAGTTAATTTTTTTCCCTTTTCACTTAGAGATAAAGAAAAAGCTTGGTTTTCATCTTTGCCACGTAATAGTATTGGACCATGGGATATGTGTAAAGATGCTTTCATTGCCAAGTATTTTCCTCGTTCTAAGATCATCTCCCTAAGGAATAAAATAATTAATTTTAAAAAACAAAAACATGAACATGTTTCCCAAGATAGGTAGAGAATGAAGTTGATGATAAGAAATTCAAAATTTCTATGCGGGGCCAAACTTTTCATGCAGAAATCGTCCAGATTCTACCACAAGTCGTACCTTCATGGAGGTGACCCTAGGAGAGACCACTATATTTCTCGACAATATCATTTTCAACTATTCTCAATGGCATACCGAAGGAGCTCCAATAGGTAAGAAGGTAAATTCTTTGGAGGACATCGCTACTTTGAGTGAACAAAAAGGACGCTCTTATGAACTTGGTTGCCAATAAAAAAGCTCTTGTTGATCCCAATGATATGCCTTTTTCTACCTAGATTAAAAAAATAGTGATGCTATTGATGTTAACTTTGTCTCTCGAAATAATTTTAACAATAATGCTTATAGAGGTAATTTCAATCCTAGGACGTATCTTGGTAATTCTTCCAACAACTAGGAAATTCTTATGGAAATTCCTATGGAAATTCTTATACAATTTCTAATAGGATACCCTCTAATCTTGAGAACACAATTAATGAACACATTAATTCTCAAAATGTTTTCAATACTATGGTACATGAAAAATTGCATATTGTCGATACTTTGGCTAAAAATATGGATAGATTTCTCTTGAAGTAGAAACTCTTGAAAGTAAAACTTTGCCTCATAAGCATGATTTTAGTGAGACTATTAGATATATCCAAATTTCAATTTGTGAGAGTAATGAGAGGACTGCTAAATTGAAAGCTAAGCTGGAATTCCTAGAAAAGGCTCTTTCACCCGGTTTTTACCATAGTCATGATGAAGACCATAAATGATTGCTGCTTCTCCTATTTAATCTTTGTTTACTTGTATGAGTACTAATAATAAATGTACTAGAGATGAGACAACTTTAGTTAAGGAGCGTCTCATTTTCTTGGAGTGTGATGATCCTAATAATAAAACTGAAAAAGTGGGTTTGGAGATGTCAACACTTCAACTAGTGATGTGCCCACTATCTTGGATTACGATGACTTTAATTATGATAGTTTATCTTTAGTAGAAAATATTTCCATGCTTCAGTCCATTATTATCTCACCTAATGCTTATCAATAAAATAAAAAATTACTCAACATATAGTAGAAGCTATGGTAAAAGCTTATGATATGAAACTTGAGCTTGAAGTTTCTATCCCTAGAAACTTGTATCAGGAATGGGAACCTACTATTAAATTAAGATAAATAAATATTAATGCAATGATTTGTGTGACCTTGGTGCTAGTGTTTCAATTATACATAAAGCTTTATAAGATGTGCTTGGTCTCACTAATATTGAAGAATGTTCCCTTAACTTGCATCTTGCTGATTCTACCAAGGAACCCTTAGGTAGAAATAATGATGTGCTTACCATTGCAAAAAAACTATGTGCCAATAGATTTCATTGTTATTGATATTGATTGCAATCCTACCTGTCCTATTATTCTTGGAAGACATTTCTTACGAACTATAGGTGCAATCAATGATATGAAAGAGAGCAACATAAGGTTCCTATTTCCATTAAAAATGGAATGGAACTATTACCTAGAAATAGAATCAAACCACCTTATGAATCTATGAGGAGGGCCACTTCTAGAATAAATTTCAAAGTTGACAACACTTGAAACTAGGCAATATGCCTAGCTAGGGGCGTAAAACAATAATGCTTGTTGGGAGGTAACCCAATAGTAATCTTAAATTGTTTTCCTTTATTTTCTTTTAGTGTGTGATAACATGATAATTGCTTGTGTAACGATTGAGTTTTTTTTAATTAGTGTTTTTGACAAGTAAAGCCTTTGGTATGATTTGCATGATGAGTAGAATTGATATGGTGCAAAAACCAAGACTTTGATGCCCACTGCAGAATTTGTCTGATTTTACTAGAACATATTTTTAAGCTGAACTTTTTACAGACTACTGATATAAAAATTCCATAGTTCGTCCTAGTATTTAAGAATTTTTGGAGTTACACAAGTATGGTAATTAAATATATTACTTCAGACTGTTCTTGCATGCATAGTTTTCTTGGTTTGATTATGCTATGAATTACATCGGGGTATAAGCCATGTAGAATTTAGAATACAGTACCTTATGATAAAATAAAATAATAAAAATTTATAACAATAACTAAAAGTTTTTGTTATGTTGCCTATGCTAACGGATCTCATGAAGTTTTGTTGAGTTTTTTGTGATTGAAGTTTTCATGTTTCGGGTATTATCTCGATGGACAAAGGAATGAGAATTGGCAAGAGCCTAAGCTTAGGGATTCCCAAGGCACCCCAAGGTAATATTCTAGGAAGACTCAAGCGTCTAAGCTTGGGGATTCCCTCGGAAGGCATCCCCTTTTTGGTCTCAATCCATCGATATGTTACTTGGAGTTACATTTTTAATAACATAATATGAATTTTGCTTGGAGTGTCATTTTATTTTGTTTACTTTTACTTCAAGTTTTCCACAATAATTGTTTGCTGGACACACCAATTTGAGAGAGATACACCATCATCATGATTTGTTAGAATATTCTATGTGCTTCACTTATATCTTTTGAGCTTAGCAGTTGCTCTAGTACTTCACTTATATCTTTTTGAGCTTGGTGGCGTGTAAATGTTATAGAAATAATATTCCATCATTCTTCAATTATATTGTTTGAGAGCTAGTAAATAGTGACGGTAATTTGAATGGGTCATAAGACTAGATCAAAAATAATGAGTGTTCAATAAGTGATAATGAAAACCATCATGTAGCACATATAGAGAAATTGTGGTTAATGATATTGATGTGGTGATATGAAAAGGTGTGAGTGCATAATCATTAATTCAGAGAGGTGTTCATATTAAGAGATGCTAAAACTTCTTGAATATCTAAAAAATTAAAAGGGCATGCTGATGATCTGTGAGCATTACTATTCTTCGTTGAGAACCTAGTGTTGTTTCTAGTCACAGTCGCGTGATGGTTAATTCCTACCAACCCTCTCCCTCGGGGCATACGAGTAGTACTTTGATTTGTGATAAGACTAATAAAACTTTGCAAAAACTATATGAGTTCTTTATGACTTATGTGACACCATGGACATACGCAATCTCACCTCCTCATATTAGCTAGCCCCTCTAGTAATGCGCGTAGGTCATTCTCACCTCGAGGATTGGTGCAAGTTTCGCTAGTGCATCCAAACCCCGTGAAATGATATGCTCTGTTGCACATAAGCCTTATTATATCGTCCTCAAACAGCCACCATACCTACGTATTATGGCATTTCCATAGCCATTCCAAGATATATTGCCACACAAAGTCTATCATCACTTCACATGACTAGTTCGTTCATCATCGTATTTCTTTGCATGATCATATAGAGCTTACTGTTGGGGAACGTTGCATGGGAAACAAAAACATTCTGCGCACACGAAGACCTATCATGGTGATGATCATCTACGAGAGGGAGATCATATCCACATACCCTTGTAGATCGCTAAGCGGGAAGCGTTAAGAAACGCGGTAGATGTAGTGGAACGTCTTTGCGATCCAAATCATCGTCGTCCCACGATCCGTCCTGATCAAGCACCGAACAGACGACACCTCTGCATTCAGCACACGTACAGCTCGATGATGATCTCCGCCTTCTTGATCCAGCAAGAGAGACGGGGAAGTAGATGAGTTCTTCGGCGGTGTGAGGCGCACCGGTGATGGTGGTGATCTTTTCCTGTAGGGCTTCGCATAAGCACCGCCGACATCCGATCTAGAGGAAGAACTACGAACTAATGGAGAGGGTCGCATGTGGCAGAAATTGTGTCTCAAAAACCCTCAAACCTCTAGTATATATAGGAGGAAGGAGGGGCTTGGCTTGCGCATCAAGGGATCCTCCCTTGGGCTCGACCGAACTACAGAGGAGGAGTCCTCCTCTAATCCTACTTCGATTAGGACTCCTCCCTAAGCTGTCCACCTCTTTTGCATTTTCCACTTTTTCTCGCATGGGCTTTCTTTGGTTGACTATTCAGCCCATCAAGGGCTGTTGAGCCACCATCAAGTCCATGTGGCCCCGTTGGGGACTGGTGGGCCCACATGGTGGACCCCCGGTACCCATTCGTCACTCCGGGTACACTGCTGGTAATGCCCGAAATCCTTCTGGAATCCAAATACCAACTTCCTATATATGAATCTTCATTTCTGGACCATACCGGAACTCCTCGTGACATCCAGGATCTCATCCGGGACTCCGAACAAAACTTTGGTCACCAGCACCTACAACTCAACTATACCGAAACGTCACCGAACCTTAAGTGTGTAGACCCTACGGGTTCGAGAACTATGCAGACATGACCTGAGACACTCTCCGGTCAATGTCCAATAGCGGGACCTGGATGTCCATATTGGATCCTACATATTCTACGAAGATCTTATCGGTTGAACCTCTATGTCAACGATTCATATAATCATGTATACCATTCGCTTTGTCCTTTGGTATGTTACTCACTCGACATTCGATCGCCGATACCTACATACCTATTTCAATCGCGTTACCGGCAAGTCTCTTTACTCGTTCCGTAATACAAGAAACCCTTGCTAACTCTTTAGTCACATTGCTTGCAAGGATTGTATGTGATGTTGTATGACCGAGTGGGCCCCGAGATACCTTTCCATCACACCGAGTGACAAATCCCAGTCTTGATCCATGCTAACTCAACGGACACCTTCGGAGATGCGTGTAGAGTACCTTTATAGTCACCCAGTAACGTTGTGATGTTGATACACACAAGGCATTCCTTCGGTGTGAGTGAGTTACATGATCTCATGGTCATAGGAATGAATACTTGACATGCAGAAAATAATAGCAACTAAATGACATGATCATATGCTACGTTTATAGTTTGGGTCTTGTCCATCACATCATTCTCCTAATGATGTGATCCCGTCATCAAGTGACAACACTTGTCTTATGGCTAGGAAACCTTAACCATCCTTGATCAAGAGGCTAGTCAACTAGAGACTCACTAGGGACATAGTTTTGTCTATATATCCACACATGCATTTATGTTTCCATTCAATACACTTATAGCATGGATAATAAACGATTATCTTGAAACAGGAAATATGATAATAACTATTTTATTATTGCCTCTAGGGCATATTTCCAACACTTACATAGTATTTGTGGCAAAGCCACCATTCATAATTGCCTTCGTGGCAAAGCCACCAAATACCATATGTTGAATACATGTCATGCTAGATCATTGCACATCCTGGTACACTCCGAGAGGCATTCATATTGGAGTCTTGTTCCTTCATTCATCACATCGAGCTATCCATGAGTTGTAATTAAATAAAACTGTGATGATCATCATTATTAGAGCATTGTTCCAGTGAGGAAATAAACATGGGGAGGGCAAATGAGCCCACCATAAAAAAATTAGAGAAAAAGAGAGAAGGGATTTTCCTACTATCCTTTACCACACTTGTGCCTCAAAGTGGCACTATGTTCATTATGTAGAGAGTCTCATGTTATATCATTCATATGCTAGTGGTAATAAAAAATGTAAACTTGGCTTGTATATTTTGTTAACGGGCTTCCTCAAATGCCCGAGGTCTACACGAGCAAGCAAGTTGGATGCACACCCCACTTAGCTTTAGTGGAGTTTTCATACACTTATAACTCTAGTGCACCATTTACATGGAAAACCCTAATACTTGTATCAATATCTATCAATGGGTATCTCCATAACCCGTTGGTATGCCTAGTTCATACGAGACTATCTTATCCACCTTTCAACCCCTTTGAAACCTACCACCTTACTCGATTCCACCTATATGCTATGTCCAATTGTTCTCGCTCATGTATTCCATGAAGAATACAAAGTTGATGCATATTGAAAAGGTACTATCCAATTGCATGACTTGGGCACCATGGTGCTTGATATTTGTAGTTATGTGGTGAAGATGGAGCCATGCCTTGCTAATATAACAAAGATGAAACGGGTTAAAACAATCTTTGAGGATCGTACACTTTGAAAAATTAATTGTTTTTCTGCTTATACTCATGAATATTGTTGTGTTAATATGTTTTGATTCATCTTTTTCTCAATGAGCATACATGAATAAGAATACATCATGGATAGAATGTCACATCAAAAATTCTGTTTTTATTATAAACCTACTCGAGGACGAGCAGGAATTAAGCATGGGGATGCTTGATACATCTCCAACGTATCTATAATTTTTTAATGTTCCATGCTATTATGTTATCATTTTAGAACACTTTTTAGGCACTTATCTACCGATTTATATTATTTTTTAGCACTAACCTATTGACCTAATGTCTAGTGCCACTTGGTGCTTTCTGCATGTTTTCCACTTTTCAGGTTCCAATAACAAACGAAGCCCAATTAACCTGAAACTTTTTGTGAATTTTTTCTGGACCAAAACAAGACCATGGCGCATTGGGATAAGGCCGGAGGGCTAACGAGGCCCCATAAGCCATCAGGGGACGGTCTGGGGGCGCGGCATTATAGCTTGTGGCTGCCTCATGGCTCTCCCGACCCCGTTCTCTGCCTATAAATTCTTATTTGCCCTAAAACCTTCAGAGGAGGTCACAAAAACACTTTTTAAACCACCGCAAGTCTCTGTTCCAACGGGAGGCCATCTAGAGCTCCATTCAGGCACTCTCGCGGAGGGCGATCAATGACGGAGGCCTTCTTCATCAACCTTGCTGCCCTCTTGATGACGTGTGAGTACTTCATCACACACCTATGGGTCCATAGTAGTACCTAGATGTCTCTCTCTCTCTCTCTCTCTCTCTTTGAGCTTCAATACAATGATCATCGCATCTTCGCTTTGATCCATATGACGTAACTCTTTTGTACGGTGCGTTTGATGGGATCCGATGAATTGTGGGTTTATGTTCATATTATTCATGATAAATATTTGACCCTCCTCTGATATATAATATGATTCTTATGTGCGTGATTATGATAGATTCGTAATTCTCTCTGATCTGTTGAAATAGATTGGCCAACTACATTGATATTTCTTCGGTAAGAGAGGTGCATTGTAGTAGGTTCAACCTGGCGAGTTTCTATATCCCAGTGACAGAAGGGGACAAGTTGCGCCTTTGTGTTGCTACTACTAAGGGTAAAACGATGGGGTTTATTCATATTGGTTGAGTTTACTTTGCCTATATCATGTCATCTTACTCCAAGCATTATTTCGTTTGTCATGAACTTAATACATAGAGAGGCAAGCATAGAAATGCTTTTGAAGTGATGTAATCGTAATACATGCAGGCAGAACTCGACCTATTTGTTTATGGACGTGATGCCTATATTTACATGATCATTGACGTGAAAATCGCATAACTATCAGCTCTTCTATCAGTTCCCCAACAATAATTTGTTTACCCACTATGTGCTATTTTTATGATAGATGTCATTAGCGAAAGATGTGGCCCCTGGGTCTATTCACAACATATTGCTAAAACATCCAATACATTTCTCCCATTAATTTGGTTTTATTTTATTTTGCATTTTACAATTACGTACACACCTTATTCCCATGCAAATAACTAGACCAAGGGGATTGACAACCTCTTGCCGGCCTTGGGTGAAAGTTGTTTGTCCTTTTATGTGCAGCCGTTGAAGACGCTTGTGGTTGATATTCTTATTGGTTCAATAAACCTTGGTTTCATAACTAAGGGAATTTCTTACCTAGTTTGTGCTGCAATAACCCGTTCCTCTAGATGAAAAACCCAACGCAAATCACGAGTATCTATGAACATCCTTCAAGTTGAGGGAGTTGGCCACCATGATGTCCCCCTCCAACAAAGAACTAGAAAAAGGCCTCTAGATTGTATCGTCACCAAACAGAGGGTTTACAAGGTATATAGAGGAATATGGACCAATATGCGGTGAAACAAAGTGCCTGGCGCCCTGGTAGGCATACACACCCCTAGCATATGGTGGTGGCACATGGGGCCTATTTGTGATCCCATGGACTATGTCCACTGTTGGTGAATGGTTCTAGATAGCAAACTTCGTGAGTTTTTGTAAGCCCGTTAGAATTGATTTTCCGAAAAACAAATATATAGAAAAAAGTAAGTGACAACATTCACTAAATTAAATTGGTTAGTCCATAAAAATAATAAAATTAGTGCCAGAATGATACAAAATGAAATAATTAAAAGTTATAGATATGTTTCATTACAAAATACTCCTTTATAACAACAACAAAATAACTGGAAACCAAACTATTTTCTTTGAGCTTTTTTCTCGAACACCTAGTGTGCACCGAGGAGGATTCCGACCGCCTACTCATCGGGACTGAGGTTCTCGTCATGCCGATTACGAATGACCCCATTGATGTCACAGAGGTCGAGGTTGCAGTAATAGATGTCATTGTCACATTGACTATGATCTTCTAAGGAGCAGTTGGTCTACTTAGTTGCAATGGTCATGTGGTCAGCATGAACGCTGCAGCGGCACTGTCTACCTCAACAGCCGCAAACAATGTTGTTGGCCTTTAGGGGTGGCGACTTGCGGGAATCGTCCAAATCGGTACAGCGATGGGGTTGTGTGGCGGACTGACATCGAAGGCGTTGGCAGGCAATATACCATCGATGGTGCTCATGCATGTGGGGGCACTAGTATAAAATGGGAGATTAGTCCCAGTTCCAGAGGGCCTTTAGTACTAGTTGTGCAACCGGTACTAAGCCTTCAGGTCTAAAGGCCCCACCTTTTAGTCCCGGTCATGTTGCAAACCGGGAAAAAAAGGGGGTCCACATGGTCGTTGCGCAGTGCTCGAGCA
The DNA here is from genome assembly GCF_904849725.1 of Hordeum vulgare subsp. vulgare. Classification (NCBI taxonomy): domain Eukaryota; kingdom Viridiplantae; phylum Streptophyta; class Magnoliopsida; order Poales; family Poaceae; genus Hordeum; species Hordeum vulgare. Next base: position 354,942,782 of record NC_058523.1, read on the forward strand.
CGAGGATGGTTAGTCCAGGTTGGTAACACCAACCGGCACTAAAGAGCTCCACGCATTTTTTGGAAGGGTTTATTTGGGGGTGTGGTGGGTTGGAGGGGTGTAAGGTTTCAGAGGGATTAGGGATTTTATATTTTGTTTCTTTTCTTGTGTGTGTTAGAACCAAAGCCTTGTTTTCTACTAGTGTCTGTGCGTCGACCACCTCTCTGCTTCACCCGTGAGGCGACCCCAAGCCACCCCTCACGTGTCTCTACCCTTCTGCTACCTCAACCTCTTCCTCACATCCCCTCTTCATCGCTCCCTGATACGTCCATTTTGCATCATGCTTTCATGTTGATATTTATCGCTTTATGGGCTGTTATATTACTTTGTGGTACCATATTTATGCCTTTTCTCTCTTATTTTGCAAGGTTTATTTGAAGAGGGAGAATTCAGGCAGCTGGAATTCTGGACAGGAAAAGGAGCAAATCTGAGTCCTCTATTCTGCACAACTCCAAATGCCCTGAAAGTTTATGTGGTATTTTTTGGAAATATATAAAAAATACTGGGCGAAAGAAGTACCAGAGGGGAACTACCAGGGCGCCACAAGCCTGGTAGCCGCCACCTCCCTGGTGGTGGCTACAGGGCTTGTGGGCTCCCTGACGGCCCAATGGCCCCCCTCTTTTGCTATATGAAGGGTTTCGTTCCAGAAAAAATAAATCGAGAGCTTTTTCGTGGTTTCCCCGCCACCATGAGGCGGAACTTGATGTAGTGACCCAACTCAAGACGAGTCAAGCCTCTGTGTTTCTGTGCCATCCCTGGATCAGTATGCTGGCACACACATTACATCAATGTATATATCAAAGTGCAATCACATGTAAATAGCGTAAAACTGATATATACCATAAATATTTCAGCGGAAGCAGTCAAGAGAGTGGAGTCCCAATAAACACCAACGGCAAGTTGAGTGTAGACCATAACCCTGAATCGTACTCTTACTCGTCGAAGAAAAATATCTGCAACATAAGACGTTGTAGCCGTGTAGGTCAGCATATTGAATATGCCGGCAAGTCACATATGAGAGGGGGTAAAATAATAATCAACTATCTCTACATGCATATATGGCAGGTGGGGCTATAAGTTTTTAGCGAAAAGCAAGTTTTCTCCTACATCAAGCGGGGCTAAAAGCAAAATGTTACTACAAAGGTTGGTTGTTAACGAGATGGTTCCGCCAACCAGTTCTCGTACCCGAGTTGTCAATAGATACCCTCACCAAATATATATAATGGTGACGAGAAATCCAGATAACTTCAGTTCCTTTGGCTCAAGTTGTCCATGACCGTGGACACGGCTAATCGATTAGGTTTGAGTACTCTGCAGAGTTTTGCACACATTCCCCACAAGATTTGATCGCCTCCGTGTATGTCCTCGCACTTCAGGGTGTTTGAAGACCGGATGATCAAAACATGGTCTCTCAACGGGTCCCTCTGAATCCCTGTCGGTGCCCATCCAATCCTACCGTTCTTCTACATCTGCTAGCACCGCCTGTCCAGACTCGCCGCATTGTCCAACCAAGCCAGAGCCCATAATGACTTGTGGCTGTGTAGGTAAGCCTTGGGTCTTGAAAATATCCGTCCGTCTCTTTGAGCCTGGGTGAAGCTTTCCGCAGGATGTCATGGCCTCTCCAGCATCCCGGGTCATCCACTGCGTTCTCCAGGGAGTCGATCAACCGTCCTTCACCCAGAGTTGCATTGCGTCCGAGGTCTTGAAAATCTTGTCTTAACCGGTCTTGATTATTTAATCAACCTCGCATCACTCATGTTATGCACTCAACCGAAATCCCGTCTACTCAAGCATAGCAATATGAAATTTGTCGTCCCGGGGCCAAGTATCGGGGTAGTTGTGTGCCTACCACATGATACTACAACCTTTACTAAAATTTCCAAGTACCTAAGCAGCATGCAATTGGGCATAGGATGGTAGAACTACGATGCATAAAACATAGGTGATAGTATGATCAAAGTGACTTGCCTGGTATTACTTGATGAAGATAGTCGCTCTCAAAATCCTGATAATTCTACTCGCCACACTCCGAGCAATCTATCGTAAACGAATAGCATTCAATAAACATTCATGCCAAAAAGGAAGAACCAAGAGAACATAAGAACAAAGCATGTCTGGGTGCAAAATAACAACGTACTAAGGTTTAATAAAAAGGTCCTAAGTGTGTTGTAAAGGAACGGTGAAAGGGGTGAACTCAAAAGAGTCAAAGGATGATCAACTATGGCTATATAAGCTCGACTTGCATACACTATGGGAGATGATCAAAAATATTGGGAGAACAACATGAATGTTGTTTGAAAAATAGTATAAGACATAAGAATTTATTTGTAGAAAGAATTTCTTGTAATGGAGCACTACAACTACAACACAAGTTATAGCGAATTGAAGTATGAATTGAATTTGCATTCAAAAGGTCAAGAGAAGTTGAACTGAAGTACGATGGTTACGTACAAAAATATATGACATGACTGTTTAGGGGTAAAAGGAATCAATTTAAAAGGTGGTACGATTTGCAAGATAAGATCAAATGAATGTTCGAATACAAATTTGAATCGCTCAAATTTGTAAGGTTCAAAGGTCGAAACTAATGATGCTACTCGATATAGGAGATCAATATGAGCGTGTAGAAAAAAGAATTACTAGATTTGAAATAGCGGATCAAAAGATACAAATACTTCAATATAACATTGAATCGGCTTAGAACGATGTGAACACTTTTGGGCACTAATAGATAAATCTGATTTGATCAAAATTATAAGTTGAAAAGTTAAAACTAATGATACAAACGGGAAGATTACTTTGATACGAATCCGACGCAATTGGATTCATCTAAAACGGAGGTATGGATAAAAAGATATGATCAAAAGAAGTTTGAATATGAATATGAACAAATTTCGAAATTTGAAAATTTCAAAAAGTTGATATGATAGGTTCAGAGGATAGGTGGGATCAAGGCGAAACTCTAGGCGTTGGTTCCATCTAATTCCGATATACGAGTAAAAAGTTATGGCTATTTGAAAAATCAGGGCCATGCTGTTTTACGGAAGAAAAGTGCTATGTCTAAAAGACTTCTAATACTAATGTGTAAATACGAAGACTAAATAATATATCTAATTACTCTACCGTATACTAGTGTAGGAATACTAGTCTAGATATAATAAACTACGGGAGTAAAAAAAATACGAAGAAAAATACCTTTAGAATGCAGAGTAAGAATTAATTCCAATGAGGAGACGACTTCCAGAAATCCCGCCGAAGAGAAGGAAAAAATATTTTTATTTAATAAATCTAGTTAAACCAAAAGATTGATTTAACCCTAAATAGATGATTTTCGGATGCTCCTATGGGTCTATACTTATAGGTGGAAGGGAGGTCTAATGGTCTATAGATAGGCAATGTGGGACTAAACATATACGTAGTGTAGGGAAAATAGAAAAAAAAGGGACAAAGGTGTCTCATGGGCCAAAGGAATCGGCCGGCCAGATGAGTAGTACGGCCAGGCAGCCTTTGTTTTTTCTTTTTTTATGCGAACGAACAATTTTTTTTTAAACAGAGAACAAAAACGTATAAACGAAAAAGAGAGAACATTTTATATAGGCATATTATATATCAAAATTTTCAGAATAAAATTTTCTTAAACATGTATATATTTTCAAAACCAAAAAAAAATACTTTTTAAAAAAAATATTTTTTTGCATTAACTTTAAAATGAAAAGGAATTTGAATTTCAAATAAATTTCAAATACTTAAAATTTAAATCAAGACATAGTCTCTGATTTTGGAGGGTCATTTTCCTCCTCTCGTTTGATTTTTTTTTAATCAAAGGGTTTTGAAAGTATTCAAACTCAAAATTGAAAAGGGATTCAACATAGAAAATTTTGGGAAAGTCATTTTATTCCCTCTCATTTTTTTGAGAAGTTTCAAATTCCACTCAAGTTTCAATCACTCAAACAAACAAACAATCAATCTAATAATTATATTAACATTCCAAAATTTATAATTTTGGGATGTTACAAACTACCACACTTAAAATGAATCTCGTCCTCGAGATTCGAAGAGGCTAGAAAGAAAAGTTTATGGTTTGGGGGGTCTTGTAACAAATCTAGTCTCCTGCAAAGTGGGGTGCTACCACACTTAAAATGAGAGCTACTGGTCGCTCAAATTTTTAACAATCCTCTAGGGTCTTGGCATCTCGCTCGTCACACTCTTCATGGTAACTTCTTTGGTGAAGTTCTTCCATTATATTCATAATGTTTCCATCAAAATCGAGGGTTCTTCTGTTGATATAAGATTCTTCCGTCACTGGGTCTTCTTAACTGACAAGTCTCGTGACCATTTTAAATAACCTATCGATGATTCTCATGGTGGTCTACCATTTGTGGTTATCCTGCAGAGAGAAGGGTCTTGGCTTCATCCTCACCGTAAAATTTCCTACGCGTGACAACAAGTGCCAGGTACATGGGCTTTCATTATACCATTCTAAGGCTCAACCAAAAGCTTCAAAGGACGTCGTCTCTCACTATGGGTAAGTCTCTTAGATTTACCATTCTGAATAGCAAGAGAATGACAATAGTAAGTCGTCATGGTGGCCAAGCCATGTCGCACTGAAATCATTACCTTGTATAAGGCTTAGTGAATCTCGTATTCTAACACTTGGACATCCTCACAAGCATTGCTGAGTTTCTCTTGTCCACGAACGAAGTTCGGATAAATCCAATGATTCTGCAAGCTGAACAAACATCTATCGTTTCTTCACAACTCTCAGGTTTTCGTATGCTCCTAAGAAAACGTTTGCTGAAACAAGTTTCCTTCTCCAAAAAGATAGTACTTGATCCTTGTTAGTCCCGGGGTCTGTGGGTTTCAGGCATACTTGGGGTAAATGTGACACGCCGCTGGGTAGTGGGTGGTTCCTTCACACAAGAAACATGTCACCTGACTAGCTGGGCATTCCTGAGTTGGGTGATTTTCTTCACAATGAGTGCATCCATCCTTGTTTTCCTCCTGGGTGTGTCCTATTTCTGCATAGATCTTGCATGCACAAGTCTTCTTCTTCGGATTATCATAGCACTTCTGAATAAGACGGGATCTTAACAGAGTCTTCTTGAATTCATCCCAGGTTTCTGCTCCACTAAATCCTTGTATGGCATGATACATTTTCCACCAGATTGCAGCACTTTGTGTAAAGTACTGAAGAGCATGTTCCACTTCATACTTGAGATCAAGTTGCTCCCGAAGTGGTTCTCCATGTTCTGAATCCATATTTCAGCCTCCAGTTGGGTCATTGGTCCAGAGACTACAAGTCCAGCTTCATACTCCATCTGGTAGGGTTGAGGTTTTGGGGATGAGACGGGTAAGAGAGGGAGGGAGATACACACAATACAAACAATATTTTTGAGAATAGGTTTTATTTGTGGCTGTCGAAAAACACACACCAATGACGGCTCACAAATCATCGTAACTAACGTGGGTATATAACAGGGGTTTGGACTTCTAATGGTCATATAAATATTCGAACGTTTCGGGGTCTTCGAGTTCTTCGGGTCTTGAGAGTCTTCAATTGGTGTAGCTTCAAATCTATGATGAAATCCTCTTTACTTTGAAGTGGGAGTCGGTTGATCCTTCACGTGGTCAAAGGGGAAAGGGCATTGTATAACTATTTGAGGTGAGAGAGAACATTCGATGAAATCAGAAGAGATGAGAAGTAAAAGGTGTTGTTGAAAACAGAAATTTTGAGAGATCCTTTCCTAAGAAATTTTCCAGTTTCTAGGGTCATGTCCTACAGTCAAGATGTGCTCTGATGCCATTTCTGTAGCGACCCGACTCAAGACGAGTCAAGCCTCTGTGTTTCTGTGCCATCCCTGGATCAGTATGCTGGCACACACAGTACATCAATGTATATATCAAAGTGCAATCACATGTAAATAGCGTAAAACTGATATATACCATAAATATTTCAGTGGAAGCAGTCAAGAGAGTGGAGTCCCAATAAACACCAACGGCAAGTTGAGTGTAGACCGTAACCCTGAATCGTACTCTTACTCGTCGAAGAAAAATATCTGCAACATATGACGTTGCAGCCGTGTAGGTCAGCATATTGAATATGCCGGCAAGTCACATGAGAGAGGGGGTAAAATAATAATCAACTATCTCTACATGCATATATGGCAGGTGGGGCTATAAGTTTTTAGCGAAAAGCAAGTTTTCTCCTACATCCAGAGGGGCTAAAAGCAAAATGTTACTACAAAGGTTGGTTGGTAACGAGATGGTTCCGCCAACCAGTTCTCGTACCCGAGTTGTCAATAATTACCCTCATCAAATATATATAATGGTGATGAGAAATCCAGATAACTTCACTTCCTTTGGCTCAAGTTGTCCATGACCGTGGACACGGCTAATCGATTAGGTTTGAGTACTCTGCAGAGTTTTGCACACGTTCCCCACAAGATTTGATCGCCTCCGTGTATGTCCTCGCACTTCAGGGTGTTTGAAGAACGGATGATCAAAACATGGTCTCTCAACGGGTCCCTCTGAATCCCTGTCGGTGCCCATCCAATCCTACCGTTCTGCTACATCTGCTAGCACAGCCTGTCCAGAGTTGCCGCGTTGTCCAACCAAGCCAGAGCCCATAATGACTTGTGGCTGTGCAGGTAAGCCTTGGGTCTTGAAAATATCCATCCGTCTCTTTGAGCCTGGGTGAAGCTTTCTGTAGGATGTCATGGCTTCTCCAGCATCCCGGGTCATCCGCTAGGTTCTCCAGGGAGCCGATCAACCGTCCTTCACCCAGAGTTGCATTGCGTCCGAGGTCTTGAAAATCTTGTCTTAACCGGTCTTGATTATTTAATCAACGTCGCATCACTCGTGTTATGCACTCAACCGAAATCCCGTCTACTCAAGCATAGCAATATGAAATTTGTCGTCCCGGGGACAAGTATTGGGGTTGTTGTGTGCCTACCACATGATACTACAACCTTTACTAAAATTTTCAAGTACCTAAGCAGCATGTAATTGGGCATAGGATGGTAGAACTACGATGCATAAAACATAGGTGATAGTATGATCAAAGTGACTTGCCTGGTATTACTTGATGAAGATAGTCGCTCTCAAAATCCTCATAATTCTACTCGCCACACTATGAGCAATCTATCGTAAACGAATAGCATTCAATAAACATTCATGCCAAAAAGGAAGAACCAAGAGAACATAAGAACAAAGCATGTCTTGGTGCAAAATAACAACATACTAAGGTGTAATAAAAAGGTCCTAAGTGTGTTGTAAAGGAACGGTGAAAGGGGTGAACTCAAAAGAGTCAAAGGATGATCAACTATCGCTATATAAGCTCGACTTGCATACACTATGGGAGATGATCAAAAATATTGGGAGAACAACATGAATGTTGTTTGAAAAATAGTATAAGACATAAGAATTTATTTGTAGAAAGAATTTCTTGAAATGGAGCACTACAACTACAACACAAGTTATAGCGAATTGAAGTATGAATCGAATTTGCATTCAAAAGGTCAAGAGAAGTTGAACTGAAGTACGATGGTTACGTACAAAAATATATGACATGACTGTTTAGGGGTAAAAGGAATCAATTTAAAAGGTGGTACGATTTGCAAGATAAGATCAAATCAATGTTCGAATACAAATTTGAATCGCTCAAATTTGTAAGGTTCAAAGGTCAAAACTAATTATGCTACTGGATATAGGAGATCAATATGAGCGTGTAGAAAAAAGAATTACTAGATTTGAAATAGCAGATCAAAAGATACAAATACTTCAATATAACATTGAATCGGCTTAGAACGATGTGAACACTTTTGGGCACTAATAGATAAATCTGATTTGATCAAAATTATAAGTTGAAAAGTTAAAACTAATGATACAAATGGGAAGATTACTTTGATACGAATCCGACACAATTGGATTCATCTAAAACGGAGCTACGGATAAAAAGATATGATCAAAAGAAGTTTGAATATGAATATGAACAAATTTCGAAATTTGAAAATTTCAAAAAGTTGATATGATAGGTTGAGAGGATAGGTGGGATCAAGACGAAACTCTAGGCGTTGGTTTCATCTAATTCGGATATACGAGTAAAAAGTTATGGCTATTTGAAAAATCAGGGCCAAGCTGTTTTACGGAAGAAAAGTGCCATGTCTAAAAGAATTCTAATACTAATGTGTAAATACGAAGACTATATAATGTATCTAATTACTCTACCGTATACTAGTGTAGGAATACTAGTCTAGAAATAATAAACTACGGGAGTAAAAAAAATACGAAGAAAAATACCTTTAGAATGCAGAGTAAGAATTAATTCCAATGAGGAGACGACTTCCAGAAATCCCGCCGAAGAGAAGGAAAAAATATATTTAGTTAATAAATCTAGTTAAACCAAAAGATTGATTTATCCCGAAATAGATGATTTTTGAATGCTCCTATGGGTCTATACTTATAGGTGGAAGGGAGGTCTAATGGTCCATAGATAGGCAATGTGGGACTAAACATATACGTAGTGTAGGAAAAATAGAAAAAAAAGGGACAAAGGTGTCTCATGGGCCAAAGGAATCGGCTGGCCACATGAGTAGTACGCCCAGGCGGCCTTTGTTTTCTTTTTTTTCTTTTTTTTTGTGAACCAACAATTTTTTTTTAAACAGAGAACAAAAACGTATAAACGAAAAAGCGAGAACATTTTATATAGGCATATTATATATCGAAATTTTCAGAATAAAATTTTCTAAAACATGAACATATTTTCAAAACCAAAAAAATATTTTTTAAAAAATTATTTTTTTGCAATAACTTTAAAATGAAAAGGAATTTGAATTTCAAATAAATTTCAAATACTTAAAATTTGAATCAAGACATAGTCTCTGATTTTGGAGGGTCATTTTCCTCCTCTTGTTTGATTTTTTTAATCAAAGGGTTTTGAAAATATTCAAACTCAAAATTGAAAAGGGATTCAATATAGAAAATTTTGGGAAAGTCATTTTATTCCCTCTCTTTTTTTGAGAAGTTTCAAATTCCACTCAAGTATCAATCACTCAAACAAACAAACAATCAATCTAATAATTATATTAACATTCCAAAATTTATAATTTTGGGATGTTACACTTGAGCAGATCCAATCTAGACCTCCGGCAGGACGATCCTGCTAGGGAAACTTCCCTCCCGGAGGGGGAAATCGTCGCCATCGTCATCACCAACACTCCTCTCGTCGGAGGGGAGGCATCTTCATCAACATCTTCATCAGCACCATCTCCTCTCCAATCCCTAGTTCATCTCTTGTAACCAATCTCCGTCTCGCGACTGCGATTGGTACTTGTAAGGTTGCTAGTCATGTTGATTACTCTTTGTAGTTGATGCTAGTTGGATTACTTGGTGGAAGAGTTTATGTTCAGATCCTTGATGCTATTCATTACACCTTTGATCATGATTATGATTATGCTTTGTGAGGAGTTACATTTGTTCCTGAGGACATGGGATAAGTCATGTTAATAATAGTCATGTGTATTTGATATTCGTTCGGTATTTTGATATGATGTATGTGGTCTTTTCCTCTAGTGGTGTTATGTGAACGTCGACTACATAACACTTCACCATACTTGGGCCTAAGGGAAGGCATTGGGGAGTAGTAAGTAGATGATGGGTTGCTGGAGTGACAGAAGCTTAAACCCCAGTCTATACGTTGCTTCGTAAGGGGCTGGTTTGGATCCATTAGTTTAATGCTATGGTTAGACGTAGTCTTAATTCTTCTTTCGTAGTTGCGGACGCTTGCGAGAGGTGTTAATCATAAGTGGGATTCTTGTCCAAGTAAGGGCAGTACCCAAGTGCCGGTCCACCCACATATCAAACTATCAAAGTAACGAACGCGAATCATATGAACATGATGAAACTAGCATGACAGAAATTCCCGTGTGTCCTCGGGAGCGTTATTCCTCCTATAAGACTTTGTTCAGGCTTGTCCCTTGCTAAAAAATGGATTGGGCCACTTTCTGCACCATTGCTTCTACTTGTTGCTTGTTACTTTTCGCTTGCTACGTTTCACCTCACTACACCATCACTTGTTACTGCTACTTTCAGTGCTTGCAGTTATTACCTTGCTGAAAACTATTTACCAGAGCCTTCTGCTCCTCGTTGGGTTCGACACTCTTACTTGTCAAAAGGACAACGATTGATCCCCTATACTTGTGGGTCATCAAGAATCTTTTATGGCGCCGTTGCCGGGGAGTGAAGCGCCTTTGGTAAGTGGAATTTGGTAAGGAAACATTTATATACTGTGCTGAAATTTATTGTCACTTGTCACTATGGAAACTATTCCTTTGAGGAGATTGTTCAGGGTGGGTTCACCACGAACGGAAGCACGAGGAGTTGTTCCTCAACCTGAGGTACCTACTGAAAATATCTTTTATGAAATTCCTTCGGGTATGCTTGAGAAACTGCTGGCTAATCCTTTTACAGGAGATGGATCTTCACATCCAGACTTGCATTTAATCTATGTAGATGATGTTTGTGGTTTATTTAAGCTTGTAGGTTCGCCCGAGGATGACGTAAAGAAGAAAGTCTTTCCTTTATCTTTGAAGGATAAGGCGTTGACATGGTATAGGCTATGTGATGATACTGGATCATGGGACTACAATCGGTTGAAACTGGAATTTCATCAAAAGTTCTATCCTATGCATTTAGTACATCGTGATCGGAATTATATTTCTAACTTTTGGCCTCGTGACAGGGAAAGCATAGCTCAAGCTTGGGGGAGGCTTAAATCAATGTTATAATCTTGCCCCAATCATGAGCTCTCGAGAGAAATTATCACACAAAACTTTTATGCTCGGCTTTCTCATGAAGATCGTACCATGCTTGACACTTCTTGTACCGGTTCTTTTATGAAGAAGGATATTGACCACAAGTGGAATTTATTGGAAAGAATCAAATGTAACTTTGAAGATTGGGAGCTGGAGGAAGGTAAGGACTCAGGTTTGAATTTCCAGTTTGATTGCATTAAATCTTTTGTTGAGACAAACACCTCTAGAGATTTTAGCGCTAAGTATGGACTTGACTATGAGATAGTAGCTTCTCTATGTGAATCTTTTGATGCTCATGTTGATCTTCCCAAACAGAAGTGGTTTAAGTGTCATCCTCCTGTAGAAAGCAACATAGTCAAAACCAATCTAGTTGAGGAGAAAGTCATTGCTTTTAGTGATCCTGTTGTTCCTTGTGCCTACGCTGAGAAACCACCTTACCCTGCTAGGAAAAAGGATTATTCTAAAGCTTCAACTGTGATACGTAGGGGTTACATTTGACCACTTGCACCCCCTGAGGAGATTAGAGTTGAACCTAGTGTTGCTATTATCAAAGATCTCTTAGCCGAAGACATAGACGGGCATGTTATCAAATTCTGCGAGGACTCTGCTAGAATTGCTAAACCTCACACGAAAGACAAATACGGACTTGTAGTTGGCCTGCCCGTTGTTTCTGTCAAGATAGGAGATCACTGTTACCACGGTTTATGTGATATGGGAGCTGGTGTTAGTGCAATACCCCGTTCTCTATATGATGAGATCAAAGATGAGATTGCACCTGCTGAGCTAGAACCCATTAATGTCACTATTACGCTAGCTAATAGAGACACTATCTCCCCTTTGGGAATTGTGAGAGACGTAGAAGTCCTGTGTGGTAAGACGAAGTATCCTACTGATTTCCTCGTCCTTGGTACTGCACAAGATAGCTTTTGTCCCATCATATTCGGTAGACCCTTTCTCAACACTGTCAATGCTCACACTGATTGCATTAAGCAGATTGTCACTTTTAGATTCGAGGTGTGTCTCATGAATTTAACTTCTCCAAGTTTGGAAGACAACCCCATGAAAAAGAGTCGTCTGGTAGGGATGAAATCATTGCTCTTGCATCTATTGCCGTACCTCCTACGGATCCTTTAGAGCAATATCTGCTTGAGCATAAAAATGATATGCATATGGAGGAAAGAGGTGAGATAGATAAAATTGTCTTAGAACAATATCCTATTCTCAAGAATAATCTGCGTGTTGAACTGCTTGGGGATCCCCCCCCCCCACCAAAGGGTGATCATGTGTTCGAGCTTAAAGAGTTGCCTGATACTCTTAAGTATGCCTATCTTGATGAGAAGGAGATATATCCTGTTATTATTAGTGCACTCCTATCAGAGCACGAAGAGAAGAAGTTACTAAAAACTCTGAGGAAGCACTGTGCTGCTATTGGATATACTCTTGATGATCTTAAGGGTATTAGTCCCACTCAGTGTCAGCACCAGATTAAAACCGATCATGATTCTAAACCAGTTGCTGATCATCAAAGGAGATTAAATCCTACGATGAAAGAGGTCGTTAGAAAAGAAATATAAAAGCTTCTGGAAGGAGGAATCATTTATCCTGTTGCTCATAGTGATTGGGTAATTCTAGTACATTTCGTACCGAAGAAGGGAGGTATCACCGTCGTTCCCAATGATAAGGATGAACTAATCCCACAAAGGATTATTACTGGCTATAGTATGGTGATAGACTTCCGGAAACTGAACAAGGCAACCAGGAAAGACCATTATCCTTTGTCGTTTATCGACCAAATGCTAGAAAGGCTATCAAAACACACACACTTCTGCTTTCTAGACGGTTATTCAGGTTTCTCGCAAATACCTGTTGCACAATCTCATCAGGAGAAAACCACTTTCACCTGCCCCTTTGGTACCTTTGCTTATAGACGTATGCCTTTTGGCTTATGCACTGCACCTGCCACCTTTCAAAGATGTATGATGGCTATATTCTCTGACTTCTGTGAAAAGATTGTCGAGGTTTTCATGGATGACTTCTCTGTTTACGGGTCTTCCTTTGATGATTGCCTCATCAACCTTGATCGAGTCTTACAGAGATGCAAACATACCAACCTCGTCTTGAACTGGGAGAAGTGCCACTTTATGGTTAATGAAGGCATCGTCATAGGACACAAAATCTCTGAGAGAGGCATTGAAGTTGATAAGGCTAAGGTTGATGCAATTGAGAAAATGCCTTGCCCCACAGATATCAGAGGTATACGAAGTTTCCTAGGTCATGCTGGTTTCTATAGAAGGTTCATTAATGACTTCTCTAAGATTTTTAGGCCCCTTACCAACCTTTTTCAGAAGGATGTTCCTTTTGTTTTTGATGAAGATTGTGAGGAAGCTTTCGAAATACTTAAGAAGGCTTTGATAACCGCACCTATTGTTCAACCACCTGACTGGAACTTGCCCATTGAAATCATGTGCGATGCTAGCGATTTTACTGTTGGTGCTGTTCTAGGACAAAGAGTTGACAAGAAGTTGAATGTTATTCACTACACTAGTAAAACTGTAGACAGTGCCCAAAGAAACTGTGCCACTATGGGAAAGGAGTTTTTAGCAGTCGTGTTTGCATGTGAAAAGTTCAGATCTTATATAGTTGATTCCAAAGTCACTATTCACTCTGATCATGCTGCTATTAAGTACCTTATGGAGAAGAAGGACGCTAAGCCTAGGCTGATCAGATGGGTTCTCCTGCTACAGGAATTTGATTTAGACGTCGTTGACCGAAAGGGTGCTGATAACCCTGTAGCAGATAACTTGTCCGGGCTAGAGAATGTGCTTGATGACCCACGACCTATTGATGACAGCTTTCCTGATGAGCAACTAAATGTCATCCGCACTTCACATAGTGCACCGTGGTATGCTGACTACGCAAATTATATCATAGCCAAATACAAACCACCCAATTTCACCTATCAGCAAAAGAAGAAATTCTTCTTTGATTTGAGACACTACTTTTGGGATGATCCTCACCTTTATAAGGAAGGAGTAGATGGTGTTATTAGACGTTGTGTGCCTGAACATGAATAGGGACAGATCTTGCAGAAGTGTCATTCTGAAGCCTACGGAGGACACCATGGTGGAGATAGAACTGCTCATAAGGTATTGCAATCAGGTTTCTATTGGCCCACTCTCTTCAAGGATGCCCGTAAGTTTGTCTTGTCTTGTGACGAATGCCAAAGAATAGGGAACAATAGTAAGCGTCAGGAAATGCCTATGAACTATTCACTTGTCATTGAGCCATTCGATGTCTCGGGCTTTGATTATATGGGACCGTTCCCGAGTTCCAATGGGTACACTCACATCTTAGTTGTTGTGGATTATGTCACCAAGTGTGTAGAAGCTATCCCCACTAAAAATGTTGATCACCACACCTCTATTAAGATGCTTAAAGAAGTCATTTTCCCAAGATTTGGAGTCCCTAGATATTTGATGATTGATGGCGGTTCACACTTCATTCATGGTGTTTTCCGCAAGATGCTCGCTAAGTATGATGTCAACCATAGAGTTTCATTTCCTTATCATCCTCAGTCTAGTGGTCAAGTGGAGTTGAGTAATAGGGAGATCAAATTGATCCTACAAAAGACCGTCAATAGATCTCAAAAGAATTGGTCTAGCAAACTTGACGATGCACTATGGGCTTATAGGACTGCTTATAAGAATCCCATGGGCATGTCGCCGTATAAAATGGTTTACGGTAAGGCCTGTCATTTACCTCTTGAGCTAGAACACAAAGCTTATTGGGCAATCAAAGAGCTCAACTTTGATTTCACACTTGCCGGTGAGAAGCAGTTGTTTTATATAAGCTCATTAGATGAATGGAGGGCCTAGGCATACGAGAATGCCAAGTTGTTCAAGGAAAAGGTTAAGAGATGGCACGACAAACGAATACAGAAATGAGAGTTCAATGTAAGTGATTATGTCCTGCTATACAATTCTCGCTAGAGATTCTTCGCACGCAAGCTTCTCTCTAAATGGGAAGGTCCTTATGTTATCGAGGAAGTATATCGTTCCGGTGCCATCAAAATCAATAACACGGAAGGAAATTTTCCTAGAGTGGTAAATGGGCAAATAATCAAGCATTATATCTCTGGTACTCCCATAAATGTTGAGACCAATATCATCAATATCATAACTCCACAAGAGTACATAAGGGATGTTTATCAGCCTGTTTCAGACCATGAAAACGAAGAGGTATCTGTTTCGGTAAGAAATTGGACTCCGAAGCTTTTCCAATAGGAAATTTCCTCCGCTTTGGAATTTTTGGGAAATTAGAAAAATAAATAGCACTCCGGAGAGCGCACGAGGCGGCCACAAGCTTGGTAGCCGCCACCTACCCCCTGGTGGCGGCTAGAGGGCTTGTGGGCACATCGTGTGCCTCCCGGATTCCGTTTTCTTGCCGAGCACTCCTTCTGGTCCAGAAAAAATCATTATATATACGCCCTAGGGTTTTGATCTCCGTATCGCGCAGTTTTCATCTGTTTTTGTTTCAAGTCTGTTGTCTATCGTAGATTTAGAGCATAGATGTCTCAGGAGTCTGTTGGGGAGAATGATCTCCCCCAAGTTCATCAAGAAGTTGATGCTGATCAGAAGAGAGTAGAAGTCACGGAAGCCAGGGACAAAGCTAAGGAGAAAACACAAGCTAGGGAGGAAGTTCAACCTATGTTCAACGTTGAAGACGTTGAAGGAGTAGATTTTCTCCAGACCTTCCTCCACGTGATGTCTCCATCCTTGATTGAACTCTTAAGGTTTTGCGAAACAACTCGTGCTCGCAATATTTCCCTTTCTCGTGAAGTTGTTTTGCTGGAAAAGCATGTCGCGGATCTCAAAGTTATAAATCAAAGATTGATAGCTCTCTTGGAATCAAAGGCAACAACTCCACCACCATCACCACCAAAGTAAGACAACTAAGCATTGGTATGGGAAATCCCCTTGGCTTCTGCCAAGCTTGGGGTAGTTGCCCTGGTATCGTATCACCTTTATATCTTTTGCTTTTACCATTGTTTTAGTTCTTTCCTTTTCAGTTTTTATTTCTTCTCTTAGAGGAATAAGTCTTTATTGTTTAGTTTGAGTCTTTTGCCTTGTGTCTCCCCCGATGTATTCGACCTTACGATCTATATAATAAAGAGTATCTTAGTCAAGGGCTTTGCTTTGTGTCGTGATCAAAAGTATGAAAAGAATGATAGCATGAAAGATCATGAGATGATCTTATGGAAAGTGATAGCTTCACATACGACACGTATGATGATTGAAACTTGTTGAGAATAAATCAACATTGACCTCAGTCATTGTTGCAATTAATAAGAAGTAATAAGGTCTATTAGTGTGTGGAAAATATGCTTTGTATGAACCTGTGATGAGGAAGACATAAAATCGACAGACTGCATAATAAAGTTTGATCTATTAGTGTGTGGAAAATAAGCTTTGTATGAACCTGTGATGGGGAAGACATAAAATCGACAGACTGCATAATAAAGTTCTTTATCACAGGAGGCAATATAAAGTGATGTTCCTCCGCACTAAGAGGACACGCATTCAAACCTCAAAAGCGCATGACAACCTCTGCTTCCCTCTGCGAAGGGCCTATCTTGTACCTTTACTTTTTGCCCTTGTAAGAGTCATGGAGATCTTCACCAATTCCCTATTTTTGCCTTTGTCTTGGCTACCGTCACATGCTTGGGAAAGATCTATATTCATATATCAACTTGGAGTTGAGTACTTATGCTTTATTATTGTTGACTTTACCCTGTAGGTAAATAGTTAGGAGGCAAAACTATAAGCCCCTATCTTCCTTTGTGTCCAGCTGAAACTTTGATACCATGAGTACCACGTGAGTTGTAACAATTGTGGAAAATAAAAGAGATGATTGAGTATGTGGGTTTGCCTTACAGTCTCTTATGTGACTCTTTCTGATGTTATGATAAATTGCAATTGCTTCAATGACTTAGGACTGTTGTTGGTTACTTCTCGGTAAGGTTTTTGCTTCATACTTTGCTTTCTGAAGGAATTGTTACTTTCCCATAAGAATCTTTATGATGTATTGCTGTTCTATGTCTGATCATGATGCCCTCATGTCCGTATTATGTTTTATCGACACCTTCGTCCCTACACATGTGGACATGTTTATGGAACTTGGTTTTCGCTTGAGGACAAGCGAGGTCTAAGCTTGGGGGAGTTGATACGTCCATTTTGCATCATGCTTTCATATTGATATTTATAGCTTTATCGACTGTTATATTACTTTGTGGTACCATATTTATACCTTTTCTCTCTTATTTTGCAAGGTTTATTTGAAGAGGGAGAATTCAGGCAGCGGCAATTCTGGACTGGAAAAGGAGCAAATCTGAGTCCTCTATTCTGCACAACTCCAAATGCCCTGAAAATTTACGTGGAATGTTTTGGGAATATATAAAAAATAATGGGCGAAAGAAGTACCAGAGGGGAGCTACCACGGCGCCACAAGCCTGGTAGCTGCCACCCCCCTCGTGCCGGCTACAGGGCTTGTGGGCTCCCTGACGGCCCACTGGCCCCCCTCTTTTGCTATATGAAGGGTTTCATTCCAGAAAAAAACAATCGGGAGCTATTTCATGGTTTCGCTGCCACCACGGGGCGGAACTTGAGCAGATCCAATCTAGAGCTCCGGCAGGACGATCATGTTGGGGAAACTTCCCTCCTGAAGGGGGAGATTGTCGCCATCGTCATCACCAACACTCCTCTCGTCGGAGGGGAGGCATCTTCATCAACATCTTCATCAGCACCATCTCCTCTCCAATCCCTAGTTCATCTCTTGTAACGAATCTCCGTCTCGCAACTCCGATTGGTACTTGTAAGGTTGCTAGTAGTGTTGATTACTCTTTGTAGTTGATGCTAGTTGGATTACACTATATGGTGTATGTTGTCTTTTCCTCTAGTGGTGTTATGTGAACGTCGACTACATAACACTTCACCATACTTGGGCCTAGAGGAAGGCATTCGGGATTAGTAAGTAGATTATGGGTTGCTGGAGTGACAGAAGCTTAAACCCGAGTCTATGCGTTGCTTCGTAAGGGGCTGATTTGGATCCACTAGTTTAATGCTATGGTTAGACGTAGTCTTAATTCTTCTTTCGTAGTTGCGGATGCTTGCTAGAGGGGTTAATCATAAGTGGGATGCTTATCCAAGTAATGGCACTACCCAAGCGCCGGTCCACCCACATATCAAACTATCAAAGTAACGAACGCGAATCATATGAACATGATGAAACTAGCATGAAAGAAATTCCTGTGTGTCCTCGGGAGCGTTTTCCCTCCTATAATACTTTGTTCAGGCTTGTCCCTTGCTACAAAAGCGATTGGGCCACTTGCTGCATCATTGCTTCTACTTGTTACATTTTACTTTTCTCTTGCTACGTTTCACCTCACTACACCATCACTTGTTACTGCTACTTTCAGTGCTTGCAGTTATTACCTTGCTGAAAACTATTTACCAGAGCCTTCTACTCCTTGTTGGGTTCGACACTCTTACTTATCGAAAGGACTACGATTGATCCCTATACTTTTGGGTCATCACTCCCCGACGCCGATAGGTGACTCGGCGGACGCAACCACGACGGAGCATAGTGCATACTGCACAGTTTTATGTTATTCATTCAACTCCATGCTAGATACTAATAGAAATGAAGGAACAATTACACAATATCGTGATGAATATGAGAACTGACCTCTTTCTCCTTGCTTGGTCGAAAACACGTTTTGGTATATATATCTAACACTAATACATATAGTCCACATTCATGCATATATACAATATATATCTTTCATGATCCCTAATATCTAGTTACCAAAATCCGCTATCAATTGGTGATGGTATTCTCTGATTGGTGATATGACCTCATGAAGGAAGAATCCCGCCAATTCCTCTTGAATTGCACGTATGCGATCCTTTGGTAGGAGTTCTTCCAGCTTCTGTAGGATCTAAGTTAAATAAGGGGGTCAATACGAAACTCAACACAATTGATGGTAATAAAACAAAATTGGGAATATTGTTTACGCACGTCAAGTTCTTCAAAATTTCTACCCGTCTCGCGGGTCGTTTGGTTATTGAAATTGCAAACGTACTATCCACATAAGTTATTCTCATCTTCTTGCCTTCAGTACTATATGATAATAGAGTTTAATCAAAATAATAATCAAGCATGATAATGGTATTGAAACTAGAATAAAAAAGATGTGAGTACCTAGCTAGTACTACATACAAGGACTTGTTGAAATCGCACCTCCTCTTTCCATTCACCCCTAGCCTTCTGGGTGAACTGTTTCCAAACCCTGCCCGGCAAATAAAATGAATATATGAAGGAGATATTAATTACTTGATATCAGGAAATGAACGGAAGTTGCGGATATAGTGTGATAACGATTTAAATTAACTCTGAGCATTTGTTGAAGGTCTGCCCACATCTCCATGTCTTTGAGTTTCGAGTCCATGACAAGGACGCTTCCTGCGTCCAACTGAATGACTAGTAGAATTAAAGTGGAACCCGCGCACGCATAACTCATCAATTACACTTAACATTGAGTAATTAGCAAAAACAGAATGTGTACAAGACAGTTTAACACTCACTTGAAGTTGTAAGGAAAAAGTATTTCCCTTTGTCAATTAATTCCCTTAGCAAGATCTTCTCTGTTTCCTCGACGTTCCTTTCTACCGTAACTTCATGAAAAATATCTGGGTTAATGAATCCAATGTCATAGATTTGTCCTCTTCTACATCGAAGGATTTTCATTCTGCATGATATATATAGTGAGGATAATTATAGATGCAATGAGTGAGATGAAATAGATACTTAATTTCAGAAATGATACTTGAAGACGACAGCAACTGACGATACCTTTGTCAATGGTAAACAGAGGGGGACCGATTGGTTTTTTTGTTCGCTAAGCTGGGGAATTGTTTTTCCACTTGCACTACTACTACCCGACCGTTTATGTTCTCTAAATGACTTAACAATCGAGCGATCATAGTCTGGTAGCTGCAGAGGCCGTGCTGGTCGCATAAGGTTTTTCACACATCGCTTCGCTTGTATCGGATCTATTTTCTCCTTTTTCGTGCGATGTCGGTGCAAGTTCGCATTCCACGTTGTCATCCACGACAAAGTTGTCAGAATCGTGACTCAAGTCTTAGAATCTTACGATCTTACGATCCAAAATAGCCCCTCCGATTCTACGATTCTGCTCATAGAATCTATGTTTCTACGATCCTGATAGTTAAGATTCTACGATTCACGATCCTAGCAACGAAGCTAAGATCCGATTCAGAATCGCGATTCTGAAAACTTTGATCCACGACCTTATTGGTTTCCTCAAAACTCGGATCATATGGTAACTTGGGAGCCTCCTTGATGCGCGCAGCTGCTCACGGTTTCTTCGCAGTTGTAATACTAGTCGCCGGAGCGGCGGTTCTCTTCCGAGCGTGGGGCTGAGGCGGCGGAGGAGGTGTAGTCTGCTGGCGTGTCGAAGACACATGAGGCGAAGGAGTCTGCCGACGTTGATCTGTATTGCTACTGTGAGGAGTCTGCTGAGGAGCCTCCCCCAATAGAGCGATCTGCTGATGCAGCGTCCAATGTGGAAGCACTTCCTTTTTTCATAGAATGGTAGTCCTCAAGGCATTTCCTAGTGCAGTCTCCCTTTCACCTGTAGGGATGTGAAGCTCCAGCTGCTCAAATCCCCTGATAACTTCATCCACCCCGACAACAACATAGCCATCTAGAACCGGAGAGCAATGGTGAGTTGCATCAGGTCCAGGAGGTAAGATATATCCGACCACCACCTTCATGGTTATGTTCATGCATTTCGCATGTAGCTCACAGCTTTCCCTCTCCGTGATAGCATTCATGGGGTACCTAGGAGCCGTGATATCACCTGTGGGCCAAACGAGCTCCGTGGAAGCCACACTGCTTTTCCTCT
The DNA here is from genome assembly GCF_904849725.1 of Hordeum vulgare subsp. vulgare. Lineage (NCBI taxonomy): Eukaryota > Viridiplantae > Streptophyta > Magnoliopsida > Poales > Poaceae > Hordeum > Hordeum vulgare. The sequence goes on from NC_058523.1 coordinate 354,963,617, forward strand.
GAGATGGTGTGCCGGCAGCCGTATCAAATGAAGGATTAGATGGGTCGGTTGTAGCTTGGTGGCTGGTAAGCCTATCTATTCAGTATTGTTGGAACTCTATTTTTTCTTCTACCTTCTGCAGCCAATCTGCGTCCTGTTTATTTCATTACGCTTCCTATTTCTTCTTTCTCGATAGGCTTCTATAGGTCTCACTGCTGTCGGGAAACCCAACATTCCATGGAACGGAGCCTGATGTGCCTCGTGTTCGTCCACTGTGTTTAGCATGCCTCAGGGCGCATGTCAGCTCGTCGTTCTCTCTCTTAGGAATGACCTTCTCGTCCTGCAAGTCCTTTACTTCATATCGAAGGGCTTTCAGGGGTGTTGCAAGTTTCTCTTTTGTACAAAAACACTTCCCTCTTTCTGGGTTCAACTTTCCCCCATGCCCGTAGAACCAAGTCCTTGCCCATTTGATCCAGTACAATGGATCGACCCCTTTAGAAATCACCTCCTCCTCCATTTTCTCCCACTTAGGCCTCGCAACCTTGTAGCCACCTGACCCCGAAACATGCTGATAGTCTTTCTTCGCAGCATTTATCTTATTTCTTTGTGACACTTTCTTATCTTTATCTGTTTTCTTGAACTTCACAAATACGTCCCACTAACCTTTTAACTTCTCAAGTGCTCCGGTGAATATTGGAGTCTTGTCTTCATGTACATAGTCTTGGTTCAATCGTTAGAATTGTACATAGTCTTGTCTTCTAGTTGTAGAATTGTACATAGTCTTGTCTTGTCTTCATGTACATAGTCTTGTCTTCTAGTTGTAGAATTGTCAGGCTATGTTCTTGAGGGCCCACGACTTGACATTTCACCGTATGACTGGATTATTTGGAACAACCTCTGGCGGTAGGGTGAAATTTTTAAATAGGGTATTCCACAACATTTCTTTGGATCTATCATTGACTTAAGCAACATCGTCCTCCTTTGGCTTATTTCGTTATTGAATTGAGATCGGGACGCTGTCCCTAACAACAACTCCGCATTGACTTCGAAATGCATCTGCGATCCTCTTGGGAGCACCCGGTTTGCCATATCATCGACTTCTTCGATGTTGAACCTTTCATTATCGCCCAACCTTTTTTCGGGCCTAGTTTCTGTCTTGAAGATTTGCTCTATCCGGAGGGGTAAAATAAGAAAGAAGCGTTAATATATGTATATATAAATCAATTAATGCATCTAGTCAGTAGAGTCTTAATTAATATACCTCACCGTACTTTGTAGTAATGACGGTTCCAACACTGGAGCCTTCATCTTCTCGCTCCATTCTCTCATCGGAGAAGTCAACTTCCTCACGGGAGTCATTCAGAAATTGTGTGGTGATATCATGATCTCCGTCGAACATTATTTGCTCCAACATGTTTTCTTGTTCTTTGTCTTTGGCGGGTTTCGGATCCATAGTTTTTGCAATCACTTGCAAGTTATTTCAGATGCATGTTATATAGTTTTAGTATTCTGGACAAAAGAACAAGTTTGTTTATTTTAACACGTATGATGATGGCAAACATAATCTACAAGAGAAATCGAAACAAATGCATGTAAAGAACGTTCGATGAGAGATACGGTTCTACCGGAACGAAACAATGAAGACTCTTCACCGGCCTAACATTGACTCAATGTGATTAGTTGATAAATTTTAAACATTCCCTTACGCTTGTGCAGAATGATTCTTGTGCCATGCACTGGCTGAGCTTATCGCCTTGGATTGACCATGTTCGGACACGTTGTGATTAGATGGACAGCACGGCCTCCGTTAGGAGGTTAGGAAGAAGAATAATCGCTGACACAAGTAGTGGGCGTGTGCTAGATTTCTTTCTCGGTGCAATGCATGGGCAAGTTTGCTGGTATGATTTCTTAAGTATTGTGCTAAATATTAAACATTAGGTTCGTAAGTAATAGTTCAGAATGATTTCTTAATTTCTTCGATCACCCTCGCTCTCGAGTCCTCCTTTCTTTTTTAAACGCGAATGGAAGAAAGAGCACAATGTTATAAAACATTTGCATAAAAATTACACATGAATCATATCAATGACTTTGATAACGTGAATAATGCTATAAAATGACTTTGATAAAAAATGACTTTTATTATAACACAATCCATGATATTACAAATTTATCACATCTATATATTCGCACTCAATCAAACATGTTATAGATTCCATTTATTTGGTCACGCATATATTATTTGCATAAAGGTCTAATATTTTTTGCACAACCTTTTTTGTGGGGATAGTTTTGCACATCTGAAACTATCAATTATATTCTCACTTTGTTGTTGTGAACTCAACAATTTCTCTAAAAAAATTCTCTATGCAAATTTCTCTAAAAAATGACTTTGATAAAAAACACAGAGGTGTCATCTAGCAGAGCGGTGGCGCGAGCGGCATCGTGGTCAGCCTTGGTGTCGCCATCGGGGTTGGCTAGCAGAGTGGACAGCCGGTGTCGGCGCCCAACAGGGGGGGGGGTAGGACGAGGAGAGGGTCGGGGCGGAGCCCTCAACGAGGAGGCGTTGGCGACGGGTCAAGGCGGGGCTTGGGTATGGCATCGGGGTAGGGGTCGGGGGCAGGGCTTGGTGACAGCGTTCGGGCAGGGCTTAGGGATGGCTTCGAGGGCGGTGACAAGGAGCGTGCTAGGTGACGACTTCGAGAGAGGACTCGGGGACAACGCCGGGGGCGGCAACGAGGTGTGCGATCGGGGAGGAGGGCGAGGAAGTCTGACGATGGTTAGTTGGCTCGAGGACGGCTCAGAGGCGACGACGAGCTACAGCAGCCTGGAGGCGGCGTGGTGGTGTTCGGTGCCGACGAGGGAGAGATTGAAACTACTAAGTCATGTTTATATACACAAAGCTTTAGTCCGAGTTGGCGGCTCCAACCGGGACTAAAGGCCTACCATTAGTACCGGTCATAGCCACCAACCGGGACTAAATCTAAATTTCATCAGCCCGAAGGGCACGAAACCTACGCCTTTAGTGCCGGCTTGTGGCTGAGACCGGGTCTAAAGAGGGGCCTTTAGTCCCGGTCATATCCACCAAACACGAGTAAAGCTATTTTTCCTATTTTTGGTTTTAGACCTTTTTAGGATATTTCAGTTTTAGTTTTCATTTAAAGAGATTCAAAAAAATTAGTTTTAGACCTTTTTAGGATATTTTAATTTTAGTTGGATAAAATTTATATAATTTTAAGTTAATATTATTTTGATCATAACTAGAGTTTTAAAAAAGCTTTTTAGTTGATTCTTTTTGCTATTGAAGATTATTATAAAATACTCTTTGTTAACCTAATAATGTTATACTTTATTTTCACTTAAGATATTAGTTTAGTATTTTTATTTTCTTCTAAGTTTTATTTAGGACAAAATCTATTTATTTTATTTACCACTTATTCGCTTCCTTTTGTACGAATCATGGTTATTTCTCGAGAATGGCCATCTCTTCATTTCACTCTGCTTGCACGCTAGGTAAACTATGAACCTATTTTTATTCACATTCTTAATTTTCCCTTTTAATACATTGCCTTCATGTAACTGCAGTGATTCTAGATCAAAACCATCATCATAATAGTTGTCTCTCATTAATATGGCTTTAAACCCAGAATCAAAGGTGCAAATTATTTAGTTATATAGATTTTCATGAGATAGTGACAAATAGTTCTATCAAGTTATTTTCCATAGGTACCATTGCCGCAACATTTCGCATTGAAGGTCCAGTATCAAGTTTGTCAATATGTTTTTGGAAATATGACACAAGGCGATCAATGCTGTCAAAATCTTTCTTCCCGTATCTAAAGCCCTTTGAGTATAACCCAACATACTCATGACGTGGGTATGTACTCCTGATGTAACATAATATAAAGGTGCCTGGATGTTTTGTTTGGACATAATTGCATTGATTAAATCCAATGTATAATTAAAATACTAAATGGTTAGGAATAATTGAAATTTCGTAACTTAATAATTAATTATTCTGAAATCATGTTTCAAATGCCAAAAGGCCCTAGCTAGCTCTTACAAAGATTCCCACTGGTTTGTCCGAAGTGGCATTTTCAAGCTAAAACTTTTTATTCGCGTGTGTCCCATACTTATTTCACCGTAACAATGGATAATATTCATCATTTAACAGGATGCTTGGGGTTAATCTTCACTCTGAAGGGAGGAATTTCATGAAATTTTTCATAATTTTCTGACATGTCTCTCTTGTCCTCCACTCCCACGATGTTCCTTTTCCCTGAAAGAACTATGTGGTGCTTTGTCTCATTGTATGATGTATTCGCTTCCTTATATTTTCTTTTTCTCAGTTTGGTAGACATGTCCTTCACATAGAAAACCTGTGCCACATCATTAGTTACAACGAATGGTTCATATGTGTAGCCAAGATTGTTGAGATCCACTATTGTCATTCCTTACTGCGGGTCTACCTATACCCCGCCTCCTGTCAGATTGATGCATTTGCACCGAATCAAAGAGAACTTAAAATCATAACGCCCATATTCAAGTTCTCATATCTCCTCTATCTTACCATAATATGTGTCCTTTGCCTTATTGGTATTTGCTGCATCAAAGCATACGCCGCTGTTCTAGCTCGTGCTCTTTTTATCATGGCCAATCATGTAAAATGTGTTCCCATTTATCTCGTACCCTTGGAAAGTCAATACAGTCGAAGATGTTGTCCTGGCCAACTAGTACATGTCATCTCCAATAGTATTTTTACTCATGAGATGTGTTTGCAACCAACCCCAAAAGATGACATGTGTGCAATTGCAATCCTGTCTTCAGACTACCTCGGGTGTTGGGAGCGTACAATATGCTTGTGTTCATTGATATACGGGGCCACCAAGGTAGAATTTTGTAGAACTTTGTACTGTGCTTGCGCCTAAGAATGCACGTTCGTACGTATTATTGCTTCCGGTCCTAGTGTGACTTTTCTAGTCAATATCCCCTCATGCCGCGAATGAGGAACACCTATTGGCTTAAGGTCACGAATAAAGTCAACACAAAACTCAATAACCTCCTCTGTTTCATGGACCTTGGAGATGGTTCATTCCGGCGTGGCACAGGTATGAACACATTTCTTTAAGACTCCCATGAACCTCTCAAAGGGAACATATTGTGTAGAAATACACGATCTATAATGGCAATCTCGTTAACTAGGGGAACTAGGACGTGCGTCATAATATTGAAGAAGGATGGTGGGAACACCAACTCAAAACTAACAAGACATTGGACCAAATCATTACGTAAACTTGGTAGGATTTCTGGATCGGTTACCTTGTGAGAAATTGCATTGAGGAATGCACATAGCTTCATAATGGCTATTCAAACATTTTCTGGTAGAATCCCCTCAATGCGACCAGAAGCAATTGCGTCATAATCACGTGGCAGTCATGAGACTTTAGGTTCTGGAATTTTTTTCTCTGCAATATTTATTAATCTCTTTATATTCGATGAGAAGCCAGACGGGACTTTGATACTAAGTAGGCATTCAAAAAAGATTTCCTTCTCTGCTTTGGTAAGAGCGTAGCTGGGAGGACCTTGATGCTGCTTTGGTGGCATGCCGTCTTTTTCGTTCATACGTTGATGGTCCTCCCGTGCCTCCGGTGTATGTTTTTTCTTCCCATACATGCCCAAGGAGCCTAGCAGGTTCATGCAAAGATTCTTCGTTACGTGCATCACGTCGATTCCAGAGTGGACCTCTAGGACTTTCCAATAGGGTAGCTCCCAAAATATATATTTCATCTTCCACATGGGTGTGTGTCCTTCGGCATCATTCAAAAGGATTGTCCGCGAAGACCCTTTCCAAAGATTGCTTTTAAATCCTTGACCATATCAAGTATATCATCACCAGTACGGGGGACAAGCTTCTTTCGGTCATCAACCTCACCTTTGAAATGCTTTCCTTTCTTTCTTAATGCATACTTCGTCGCAAGGAATCGATGATGTCCCAAGTACACATTTTTCTTACATTTGTCCAAATATATACTATCACTCTCATCTAAACAGTAAGCACATGCATTGTATCCCTTGTTTGTTTGTTCTGGAAGGTTACTAAGAGCAGGCCAAGCATTGATGGTTACAAACAGCAACACTCATAGGTTAAATTCCTCCTATTTGTGCTCATCCCACACATGTACACCTTTGATTTCCCGCAGTTGTAGAAGTTCTTCAACTAATGGCCTTAGGTACACATCAATGTCGTTTTCGGGTTGCTTAGGGCCTTGGATGAGCAATGGCATCATAATGAACTTCCGCTTCATGCACAACCAAGGAGGAAGGTTATAGATACATAGAGTCATAGGCCAGGTGCTATGTTTGTTGCTCTACTCCCCAAAAGGATAAATGCCATCTGCACTTATACCAAACCATAAGTTTCTTGCGTCATCTGCAAACTCCAGCCACTTTCTCTCGATTTTTCTCCACTTCAACCCATCAGCGGGTACTCTCAACATCCCGTCTTCTATATGGTCTTCTTTGTGACATCGCAACAACTTGGCATGCTCTTTGTTTGTGAACAAACATTTCAACCATAGTATTATAGGAGCATACCACATCACCTTGGCAGGAACCCTTTTCCCGGCACCAGGGTCATCTCGCCTGATCTTATACTGCAATGCACCGCATACCGGGCATGCACTCAAATTCTCGTACTCCTCACCACGATAGAGGATTTAGTCATTAGGGCATGCATCTATCTTCTGTGCCTCTAATCCTAGAGGGCAAATAACCTTCTTTTCTTCGTACGTACTGTCAGGAAATTCGTTATCCTTTGGAAGCTTCTTCTTCATTAGTTTTAGTAATTTCTCAAATCTCTTGTTAGATAAACCATTCTCTACCTTCCATTGTAGCAATTCCAGTGTGGTACCGAGCTTTGTGTTTCCATCTTCGCAATTTAGGTACAACCGTTTTTGTGATCCTCTAACATACAATCGAACTTCAACTTCTCCCTTTCACTTTCACATTCTCTTTGTGCTTCAACAATGGCCCAACGAAGATCATCAGCGGGCACTGGTGCCTCTTGATCTTCAGCTTCCCTCGCTGTAGTATCACCATATTCAGGGGACATATGATAGTTCTCATCATCCTCTTCTTCTTTATTGTCTTCCATCATAACCCATCTTTCTCCGTTCTTGGTCCAACAATTATAGTGGGGCATGAAACCGGACTTACGCAGCTGGAAGTGAAGGGTTTTCGTGGAAGAGTAGTCATTCATATTCTCATAGACAACACTTGGACAATACATAAAACCATTCTGACTCTGTGCCTCAGCCACATCGATAAAATTATGCAGGACCATAATGTACTCGGAAGTGCGTCGATCACCATATATCCATTGCTGGTTCATCTGCATTATGTAATTAAGTATATCATTACAGAACATCATGAAAAGAGAAATGACCAAATTAATACAAGTTTATCATCACAATTAAATCAAAGTACAGTAGTGATCAAATGTTATTACTCCAAAACTAAATACATAAAGTTCATACATAGTTGATCAAACTAACATACATTGAAACTAACATACAACTATGTAAAACATTTAAGTGCAACAGTCAATGCGATCAGAATCACAACTAAGGTAATAATGGATCCAACAACATAATGATACCAAGGCTCTTTATTAATGACATATTTTCTAATCTTCTTAATCTTCAAGCGCATTGCATCCATCTTGATCTTGTGATCACCGACGACATCGGCAACATACAACTCCAATTCCATCTTCTCTTCTTCAATTCTTTTCAATTTTAGTTTCAATAATTGTTTTATTTTTCAACTAAATTTAACCTCTCGACAAGAGGGTCTATTGCAATTTCCGGTTCACGTACCTCCTAGATAAAAATATTTATGCCAAGTTAGTCGACATAATTGTCATAAACATGAAATGAAACAAATAGTTATAAAAGATAATATACCACATACGAATCATAGATTGGACGAGAGCCGACGGGGGCGGATATTGAAACCATGGCACTATATAATATAAAACAATAATACAAGTAAGAAAAATATGCAAGTAACTATCCAAATCATACAAGTAAGATTTTTAAAAGACAAGAACAAGATGCTCACCATGGTGGTGCCGGCGACGAGATCGACGCGGGCGATCAACAGCGTTGAGGACGAGGACGGGGATTGGATGACACCCTAAATTAAACCAAATATATACATGTGCAAAGAAAGAGAAGAAAACTTAAGTATGGCTCGTCAACTCAAGCGACATCATTCTCTCAGACATTTCATCGGACACCTCTTGTGCATAGGAAAGGAAAACAAACTAGCACACCTCCCACCTTCTTTGAGAAAAATATAGAGGAGAGAGCGGGCAGGGGCGAGGATATATATAGGCAAACTTTTAGTCCCGGTTGGGGTCTAAAACCAGGACTAAAGACGGACATTTAGTCCCGGTTTGTGTCAAGGGTGTCGCTCCTTCCGCAACCCCTTTAGTCCAGGTTGGTGACACCCACCGGGACTAAAGGTCCCACACCAACCAGAACTACAGATGGCAGTGATGCCCGTCCTCTCTTAGCCGCTCTAACCGGGACTAATGCTCGCATTAGTCCCGGTTCGCAAAGCGACCGTGACTATTGCTCAATCAGGACCAGGACGAAAGCCCTATTTTCTACTAGTGGGAACAGGTGGTTGGACGCACTAACCACTCCCATGTGGTTTCATGCTCATGATTGGGCTGCATGTGGCTTCAGTTTTTGGGCAATCGCGTGTGTGCTGTAAATTTGCATCATGAGAGACAAATTTTGAAGCTACCCAAAAAAAAATTGCAGCGCCATATGGAGATAGCACATCTGCAATGACACTGTTTTGGGGTTCAAACACCCTAAAACATCTGCAATGATGCTCTAACATGAATAGAAGAATCATGTTTGTTATGCGAACAAAACATCCTGACTTCCATGTCTGTCTATGATAATTGCCACATTTTTCCGACAAAGGGTTATTTTATTGGCCCAAAAGAGAGCATCAAGGGGATACAAACACAATGAACACAACCCGACCTCTGCATAGCAAGGCTGAACACAACCAATACGCACGCACGCACAAAATAACACACCAACACATAACAAAGCCATGTAAGATCAAAGCTATGCTTAAGCAAGAAAAAAAACTCCAAAGCGATTATATCACAACTACAACAGTGATCATATTCACACAAACTATCTCATGACACCACACATATGACGAACTTCTTCAAGAATAACGATTTCAGGAAGGGAGCGACACTCAAGCACCACCGTCATCGGACCCCAAGGAAGCAAGCCAGAATATAGGTTTTCACCCTGAAGAACCAATTCAAATATCTCTGAGCAATGCATCCAACAACGTAATGATTTAAAGGCATCGTCATTGCGAGGTATAACAAACTCGGATGAGACCAAGGTTTTTACCTTGGAGCTCGAGACCAGGTGCTCAAGTAGCACCACCATCAATGTTGCCCATGTGTTGTCACCAACACTTTTCCGTGATCCCAGCAACTGCATGTGATATGAGACTTCCTGAGTTGCATACCCATTCCTTTGTGTGAGGCAGTCATCCGTGGTTTGCATCTCACCGCCGAAATCAACCACCAGATGTAGAAGGAGAAACCCTCAAAAAGATCTTTCGATCGCTACCACAATCCGCAATGACACCGTCATGTGGGCCACGATTTCAACTGGTTGCTGCAAGATTGCTCGGATGCGGCCAACCATCATCGCGAAAGGCAGCAATCTCCAGCCCAACCCACACGTGTTGATGTAGATGTGCTCCAGTATCAAGTCAGCCTCCCATGGCTGCCGCTATGGTTGGCATGGAAAGGAACCCGACCTTAGCGCACAAGCCATAAAGGGTTAGGAAGGGAGGGGTGAGGGGTCGATGGGGCAACAACAAGCTGTCCTCGTTGGACGCCCTCCTCCGATGGCAACGAGGGTTCAGCAGTTCTTTTGGTGGCGGCTGGGTGCGCATGCGGAGTCGCCCTATCCGGGCGGCTCGGTCGAGGGATTGCACACGTGAATGAAACTAGGAATGAAATGTTGACCGAAATAAAATCGTCAAGCTAGCAGTGAAATAATAATTGCCACATATACAAACTTTGAAGATCATCTTTAGGAACTTTCTATGGGGCGTGCACATATGCACGTTAATTATGCCAGCAAATACTAATTATGATCACAATTAAGTACACCCAGCGCTCATGTAGTCATGTTCTCGAGATTGGTCTACCTTAAAGAAACCAAAATCTTCGCACGCATGAAAGGTGGACTCTCACGACACAGATCATTAGTTTCAACAAACCCGGTCGAGACGCATTTATTCAATCTGCTCCACTATTTTAATTCGGCATCGGTAGTTCTGCTCCAAGGATGTCCTGTCGTGGTACTAAACAAGAACCTAAAACATAAACAATCACCCAGCGTCAGGATTAAATTAGCATTGATGGAGGCTTAGCCAATCCTGCGTCGACAGCTAGTAGCCAGACCCGGTCGACCAGCCCTTGTCGTGCCCCTTTCCACGAACCACCGCAACATATCTTCTGGGGCAGTACAACTGTGCACAGGAGTATCTTTCTGCTCTACTGCCAGCTCCATGTGAGCGACGTGATACTTAAATCTCTCCACTAGGAACTGACCAAAAGAGGAAAGCCTAGAGAAAACAGAACGGTAAGACGCTATCTGTTTCCGGCCTCTCTTGGGACTAGAGGAAATGTGCTACTGTAGCAAAAGTATGGAGGTACTACCAAATAGCGTGTGGGTCATGGTCCTCTCGCTAGCTCTTAATTGGAAAAACAAAGTGCAAGCATTAGACTAGTCACAATGAAAAGTAACTTACACTCGTAATATACATGCTATCATACTCCCTTCGTTCCTAAATATGAGTCTTTAAAGAGGTTTCATTAATGGACTACATACGGATGTATATAGACATATTTTAGAGTGTAGATTCATTTATTTTGCTTCGGATGTAGACTCCTAATGAAATATCTTAAAAGACTTATATTTAGGAACGGAAGGAGTAGATTATATTAGACTACTCGCAATAAGGAGTAACATAGAGTAGTAATATGCATATTTTACTAGTCTAAATTACTATCTTCATAGTGGATAATAACATAGGAGTAGTAACATTGAACCTTTCATTTATTAGTTTATAGACTCATCTTGTCTTGATATGCGTTATTTACTCATAGTATGAGTAACTAGTAAAGTTACTCAATTTCTCTTTCTTCTCATTAATTAGTTGTCACATCATATTTTTTTCTTAGGTGACATCTATGTTACTCCCATTGTGGGTAGTCTTACTATCTTCATATTGGGTAATAAGATATGTGTAGTGTCATGCAAAGCTTCAATTATTAGGTTATAGATTCATTTTGTTTTGGTATGGGTGATGTTACTCATAGAATAAGTAACTATCTAAGTTACTCAATTTACCTCTTTCCTCATTAACTCATTGCTACATAGGCAAATTTGAGGAGTTGGACCCGGTGTTACTCTTGAAGTTACTCCCACTATGGTCGGACTTACTAATGGAGAAGTGTTTGTAGGATGAGCTTAGCTGAGATTGTTGCAGACCCTCGCCACCCTTGAAGTACCTCTCAAACCATTCTAAATGGCCTGGTCAATGGTCGTGACCCAACTGGTCCGGACCCGTCAAACCAGTCCTATACACCGAGCTGACTGACACTCTTTATGTCCGGACCATATCTACGCTGGATATGGGATGGTCTGGATGAGCCCGGATGCGTCTGTCATGTCAGACCAGCCCATACAGCTATATCCCATCCTCACATATACCCCATCCCGCATGAAGCCTACACCCGGTTAACACTCGTGAACTTTCCACTATCCACTACATGTCTCCTCCACTCCATTCTTTGTCCCTGTTGAAATATGAGATGGGCCTAGGATCCGTGTAAAAAATCTACAAGGGCACATGTGGGTTATATGGGACTAGGGGTAGTGGGAAGTTGAGTACCACCCTAGAAGTTGGAGAGGAGTTGGACCTCCTTATAGGGGATGGTCTTCCACATGCTATTGGAGCTTGAGAAGAGAAGACGACCTCGCACATTTCACCTCTGCCGCCCACCTCGTCACGACCCATCGTGTCGAGCTCATACCTACGCGCTTATTTTTGCCGGTTAGGAACGGAGAGTCCGTAACACACGCGCGATGATCTTACATGTCGGATCGTGGGTTGTTGTCATCTTGGAGATGGGTCCAACCCATGTCTCTCCATCCGAACGCGCGTGTATAGGCGAGGCATAGGCCAACCCTAGCCGCCACGAGAACACATCAAATCTGCTCCACGCACCGCCTTGTGATTCCTTTGGTGCTGATGCCGCCGGTGACTCCATCTCATTCACCGTGTACACGGTTGACGGGAGAGCAGGCCTCTGAAAACCCGCGTCTCCGAATCCTCTATGGAAGAGGGCCGATTAGGTTTTTGGGGAGTGATCATACGTGATCACTCGCTTCCAATTAACTACTTCCTCTAAGTTTGCATCGCCTTCGTCATCACTATGTCTTCGTCAACGGACATTGAACTTGTCGCCCTCGAGAAGCTCAAAGCAAACAAGAAGGTAACGGAGAAGGCTGTCGCCGCCACTGCCACGGCTACGGCCAACTGGCTCATTGGAGGTCATAACATGTTTATCCCGCTCCTATTTATTTCTTGTACCATTACTAGGGTTATACATAGATATAGCTTCTATTAGTGTATTATGTGCTTGCGTGACCAAATCCCAACATGTCTACATTTCTGCCATGCTACTGATTTACTCGTGGATTAATTTAATTGAGAAATTGCCTATTTTCTCCACAATCCAAAATTATAATTTGTGTAGGAATTTTTCGAGTCATGGTTTTGTTGTTGCATTGAAATCGGATAAGTTTATTGGTACATACTTTAAACCTTGGTAGTCCAAAACCACCTTTCGGCTCACCACTATGAACGTGTTCTGGGTTGTCGGTGTTACTCCTGCAAGAACGATTTCTCCTGATAAGGAGAATGCGTTCAGGGACACCATCGTCTACTTTCTCGGAGCAGTTATGAGTGTGATCGGAGATAAGTTGGTCGACACATATTTACATGTACAAGTTGTCAAGGATTTGTGGGAGGCGCTTGAGTCTAAATATGGGGCCACCGATGCTAAGAGCGACTTGTATGTTATGTAGTAATTACACAATTACAAAAGGGTCGAGAACCGTTCTGTATTGGAAGAGGCTAATGAGATAATATGCATCGCTAAGGAGCTTGACCTTCTTAAGTGTGAATTACCAGGAAAATTAGTTGTGTGATGTACAATCGCTAAGCTCCCTAATTCCTGGAGGAACTTTGCAACCACTCTAAAACATTAGAGGCGTGAATTCTCAGTAGAGGATGTCATCGACCATTTGAGTGTTGAGCAGAACTCAAGATCAAAGGACTCGCATGGAAAAGGGGTCGAAAGTCTTTGTGTCGCCAATATGGTAGACAGAGGAACTTCAATTCCCACAATCCCAAGGTAATGAATTTTGTGCAACAGAATATCAACTTTAAGAAAAAGGGTAAGAAGATCAAGAAATGGTTGCTTCACGTGTGGTTCGGAGAAACATTGGGCTAACAAGTCCCGAAACATGTACAAGAATTCACGGACGGACTCCAACACTAGTAGGAAAAACCTTATAGGTAGGAGCCTAGTAGTAGCGCTATAAGGTAGCACGTGATGCTGCTACTTAGCAGTAGTGCTTGCTCTGCCAAGCGCTATTGATAATGGCCTTAGCAGTAGCGCTAGAAATATTAAAAGCGCTACTGCTAGACGGGGCCCAACGAGGCCACCGATGGTAGCAGTAGTAGCAGCGCGCGCATGTAAAAAGTGCTACTGCAAAGTATAATAGCAGTAGCGCCGTCTGGAAGCATCGCTACTGCTATTGGGCCCCACTTAGCAGTAGCGCTGCTCCAGGAAAGCACTACTACTAAGTAGAATAGTCGTAGCGTTGCTTCAGAAAAAGCGCTACTACTACGCGTGGCTGTGGGCAGCTTTTCACCCACACACACCCCTCTGCTCTTCTTCCCCCCTTTGCCTATCCCCTCCTTTCTCTTCTCCTCTCTCTAAGTTACTTCTCCACCATTGTTGTCCTTCTTCTCTCTTCCTGTTACCTATCTTCTCTCCCCATTAATGCCCCCTCCACCCTAATTCTCTTCCATAAATATGGCGTCTTCTAACTCTACCTTCCACGTTTATTTGGTTCTCCCTCCTTCCATAAATATAGATCTAGCTAGCTAGGTCATCTCTCTCCCTATCCACTAGTTAGCTAGAGTCATCTCTCCTCACAACAACTAGATCTAGCTATTTATTTAGCCATGTGATGACCCACAAGTGTCGGGGATGTATCGTAGCCTTTTCGATAAGTAAGAGTGTCGAACCCAACGAGGAGCTGAAGGTATTGACAAGTGATCTTGAGCAAGGAATAACTACAAGTACTGAAAGGTAAATTTTTATGGGTTTTCTAGTATAAGCAACAAGGAAATAAATGCAAGTAAAGTAAATAGTGCTGAGGTGCATCAATTGGCCCAATCCTTTTGAACACAAAGGATAAGCCGAGGGACTAAACTTATAAATACTAAGGCGTTCCTAAGGACACACGAGAGAGATAGTCAAGTGCTTTCGCCATATTCCGTCTAGTACTATGTTTTGTACTCCCCCCGTTCCTAAATATAAGTCTTTTAGAAGTTCCACTAGTGGACTACATACGGATGTATATAGACATATTTTAGATTCTAGATTCACTCATTTTACTCCGTACGTAGACTTTTAGTGAAATCGGTTAAAAGACTTATATTTAGGAACGGTGGGAGTATTGATAAGTGTTATGTGGGTGGATCATAACTAGTGCACCGTCTAGGCTAAGACAAGTACACTCTTATGATTAATCTCTTGCAACCATCCGCAAATACAAGAGAGAATTAAGGAAAATCCTAACCATAGCAATAAGCTCTAGGATCCAATACTCCCTCATGCAAAAGTATGCGAATTAGGGTTCAGGTTTCTCTCACTCGGGCAACCCACCATAGGCATTCTTTATACACGATGCATTCCCCTAGGTCCTTAAAAAGGCGAAATGTTATGTAATCGACGTTCACATAACACCACTAGAAGAATAACACCATAACTTAAATATCAATCAACACATATTACTTCAACATCATATGATTACTAGCATCTAGACTTTTCCCATGTCCTCAAGAACTAATGGAACTACTCACAAGACATGAAATATATCTTGATCAGAGGTGATGAAAATATGATTAACAATCTGGTCATAACAATAATCCTCCCACAAAACTCAATAGAATTCATCACAAACGAGTAATCAACACTGGTAGAGTTGAGGGGATGAATAGTGCAAGGTACAACTCCGATTGTAATGGTGAAGTAGATGGGGTGAAGGTGGAGATGGTGATGGTGTTGGTGATGATGGTTATGATAATCTCGATGATGCCCGTGACGATGGTGATGACGATGAGGACGATCTCCCCTTCCCGGAGGAGTTCTCCCCAGCGGAATCTGCCCACCAGAAAGGTCTTTTCTTTTTTGTAGGTTTCCGCCGCGGAGCGACGGCGGAATCGCAAAAACTCTTCTGTTCCCGGAACTTTTAGGTCAAGGGGAACATATAGGCCAAAGGAGAGCACCGCAGTTGGGGCCCATCACCCAGGCGGCCACCTGGCGCGGCCTAGGGGGGGTCGCGCCAGCAGGTCGCCTGGGTGACCTGTGTCCCCCCTCTGTCCCTTCTTTGTCCTGTCTTCGGGATCCGTTCGGAAACTTATTCCCTCAAAATTTCAGCTCAATTGGAGATGTTTTGATATTGCAACTCTTCGTGCTATTTTCTCCGCTGAATCCTGCGTCTACTGTTTCGGCACCGGAAAGTTGTAAGGTGTGTAAAATAAGCCAAAACACTATAAGTACACCATCATAAAGCGAAATATATCAATGAATAGAGACAAATTATGATACAAAATAGTGATGCATTTTGGACGTATGAACTCCTACAAGCTTAGACCTCGCTTGTCCTCAAGCGAATACTGAGCTCGGTAAATCTGTCCACAACTTTAGAGAGTGAAGTGTCGATAAATAAGCATACAGACAAGAAGCATCATAATTTCTCTACTAAACTCAAACATCCTCAACATCAATCTCAACTCATAAGGCGCTTATGAAAGAGTAATATCAATTACAATCAAAAGTAGAGCTAAGACAACTCATCAAACCGTGGTGAATTACTATTATATTTTAACTTTTGCTCTTCCTCTTATATTTCCTAGGTCAAAGGGCAACTAATAACTTTTAACTTTTGCTCTTCCTCTTATATTTTGATGTGATCAATTGAAGCTTTTTGAAAGAACATGTTATTAGTCAAAAAGGGAAAGTGCTAACACAAAGGACGATGTTTGCTTTAGGTAGGCTTAACAAACAACTCACTTATCTTACTGATAATGTCAACAAAGGTGTGATATGGCAATTCTAAATGAAACAATATAAATGCATGCATCTTTGTCAACATAAGGTGGCTGCTCTTTTTAGGATAGAAAGAAGTAGGTTTTACTGACTCAACATAAAAGTAAAAGATTGGCCCTTCACAGAGGGATGTAGGGAAAACTCATGTGCTAGAGCTTTTCAAAAAAATTGAAATCAACAAGATTGTAAAACAAGCTTTTGAGAGGTGCATGATTTGTCAAGGAATGCTAGTAGATAGCCCAATACTTCTCATGCTGGACAAGTTTTGAGGAACGGCTCCCAAAGTGGGGACGATCACATCCCATTACTCTCCTTTGTTTATCACTACCAAAGTTTTCTAATTTGTCATCAACAAAGCGTGAAGGAGGTTTTGTTTGTTGTTATTACCTTTTACGAGCTGGGCGCGCTCATGCCAGTCCCTCCTCATATTAGGGGTTCGCAGATCACATGCAAAACCAAGATAGAACTTATCAAGTATGAGAAGCTCATGAATTATCTACTACTTCCTCATGAGCTAAAACACAGGCACAAAACAGGGATTAATATTTGAAGGTTTAAAGATAGCACATGAGTAATATACTTTAGGAGTGGCGGTGAAATACCACATAAAGGGAAGGTATGGTGGACTCTCAGGAAGGTTGAGGTTTCAAGGTACTGATCCACAAGCAGTATTCCCGCTTAGTGCAAGGGTTGGCTAGCAAAGGCTTTTAAGAGCAGACAAATAATGTTGATTTGGATGCAAAACAATATAAAGTTTAACATAAGGAATTGTCATAAAACATCAAGTTGTCTTCCTTGTCAGCATAACACTTCAAGCATAAGAACATAAAGGTTTTGGCTATGTCGCTACTAGAAAAACTCATGCTTGTTGTTATGACCAATGCTATGTTTGCCAAGATTAAATAAAGTTTTCAAAGCCATACCTGATATGTAAGATCCATACTCCCATAAGAATCAGCATATAAGATCG
Source organism: Hordeum vulgare subsp. vulgare (assembly GCF_904849725.1). Classification (NCBI taxonomy): domain Eukaryota; kingdom Viridiplantae; phylum Streptophyta; class Magnoliopsida; order Poales; family Poaceae; genus Hordeum; species Hordeum vulgare. The sequence continues at coordinate 354,981,100 of NC_058523.1, forward strand.
ATTGCATGAGGAGAATACCAAGTGCAGCAAAGAAATCAATAGACTTCTCATTAATATCCATCATAGACACTGCACGCTCACGGATAGAAGACTCTCCACAAAGGAGTGATAGACCTCAATGGAGACACCTATTTCATAAGATGACTTCCCTAGACATGATACGACACTAAACTTGACCATAAAAAGTAAAGGATAAAAAAATAAAGATACCGGGCACTCCCCCAAGCATGGAACAAGCTAAGGGAATACCATTACCCATGAAGATTTCACTTTTCATCCTACTTGTTGTTATTCAAGTCTGCTATTATGCGTTGAAGGGTTTTGTTTTCAGCTTCCAGTATGGCCACATGTACTTTAAGCACACGGAAGTCTTCACAAAATTGGTTAGTGACTCTGTAAGCTTCGGATATAGTAGATTACACAGGTGGAGCTCCTGGTGGAGGGGCAGTTTATGAAAGGTTCAGAGAAAGATCATGTTGAGGGTAAATAAACCCCACGAGGATGGGGTTGTTGGAGCTGGATCCTCGTGATGAAGGATCTCCTTCTTGATGGGTGGTGACCATCTTGACTTCCTCTCTCACCAAGCACTCCATCTCCGCTTGTCTTGCGGCTATCTCTTCATTGGTAGCCCATCTGGCAACCTTCCCTTGGTTGATATCTTGCTGGACACGATGGAGACAATGACCTGTGTAGTCTTCCCCGCTTGAGTCGCAAGAAGACCTCTCGAACAATAACTGCTTAGACTGGCTGAAAAAGATCAAAAGAGAAAACGCACAGAATCGCAAGATACAAAGCCAGGAGGATCTGGGAAAATATATAGGAAACATTTCTGCACCAAAAGGAAGGTAACAAGCCAAAGTGTGGTTGGAGACAAACTCCGGGTTGTCCACACGGCCTCCTGGCAAGGCCATGGGCTATCCTGCGCTAGCAGGTCGCCTGGGTGACCAGGAGCACCTCTCCGGCTCCGCTTCGGCTTGGAATTTTCCTAATTTTGAAAAAACGCATAAAACAGAACTTTTATTGATGTTCATGAAGTTTCCTTACCGTATTTCATACCTTCTCTTATTCTGCTTCTGTCGGTGTCTGATACAGTGTTGCAATATGTTCTTCGTGAGTGGCTACCTATATCACGTCCACCTCTACATTGATGGGGTCTCCAACCATGTAATGCTTGAGTCTTTGCCCACTCACAACATGTGGTTTTCTGCCGTCAAAATTATTAATCTTGATTGCACCGGAGCGGTAGACTTCTTCGATATGGTATGGTCCTTCCCACTTGAAAAGTAATTTACCTGGAGAAAACCTGAAATGAGATCTATACAAAAAAAACTTTGTCACCAACATTAAATTCATGTTTCAAAATTCTCTTGTCATGCCACTTCTTTACCTTTTCTTTGAACATTTTTGCACACTCGTAAGCTTCACTTCTCCACTCATCTAGAGAGATCAAGTTCATGAGACGCTTTTTACCAGCAAGCGTTGGATCAACATTAAGCTCTCTAACAGACCAGAAAGCTTTGTGTTCTAACTCTAGAGGTAGATGGCATGCCTTGCCATAAACCATCTTACACGGAGACATCCCCATGAGATTTTTGTAAGCTGTTCTATATGCCCACAAGACATCTCCTAGCTTATTGGACCAGTCCTTTCTAGAACTCTTCACTTTACTTTGCAAATTCAACTTGATCTCTCTATTTGTGAGCTCAACTTGCCAACTTGTTTGAGGGTGGTAAGGTGAAGCAATTCTATGATTAACATCATATTTGGCTAGAGCTTTTCTAAAAGCACCGTGTGTAAAATGTGATCCTCCGTCGGTCATCAGGTACCTAGATAAACCAAACCTAGGGAAGATTACATCCTTGATCATTTTCAAAGATCTCTTGTGATCAACACTTTTGGTGGGGATTGCTTCAAACCACTTGGTCACATAATCTACACCTACTAAGATGTGAGTGTACTTGTGTGAAGGAGGGAAAGGACCCATAAAATGAAAACCCCAGCAATCAAAAGGCTGAGTGACTAGCAAATAATTCATAGGCATCTCATCCCTCCTACTAATATTACCCACTCTATGGCACTTATCACAGGATAAAACATAATTTCTAACATCTTTAAAGAGAGTAGGCCAATAAAAACCTGATTGGAGAACCTTGTGTGCGGTCCTCTCACCGGCATGATGTCCTCCATAAGGACTGCTATGACATTGTCTCAAGATATCCTTCTACTCATGCTCCGGTATGCATCTCCTCACAATTCCATTCGCACCTTGTCTAAAAAGATGTGGGTCATCCCAAAAGTAATCACTCAAGTCGTGGAAGAACTTCCTCCGCTGCTGAAATGTTAAACCTGGAGGCAAAAACTTTTCAACAATAAAGTTAGCATAATCTACATACCATGGATCTGAATTAGATTTCACGTGTAAAACAGCTAACTGTTCATCAGGAAAGCTGTCATTGACCGGAATTGGATCATGTGGTATGTCCTCCATCCTGGAAAGGTTGTCCGCTACAGGGTTGTCTGCTCCTTTCCTATCAACAATCTACAAATGAAATTCTTTAAGAAGAAGGACCCATTTGATAAGCCTTGGTTTGGCATCCCTCTTTTCGATAAGATACATAATAGCAGCATGATCAATATGAATAATGACTTTAGAATCAACAATGTAAGGCCTAAACTTATCACAGGCAAACACTATCGCTAGAAATTCTTTCTCAGTAGTAGCGTAATTCTTTTGAGCAGTGTCAAGGGTTTTGCTAGCATAATGGATAACATTCAATTTCTTATCAATCCTTTGTCCTAACACAGCTCCAACAGCAAAATCACTAGCATCACACATGATTTCGAAAGGCAAATTCCAATGAGGTGGTTGGACTATAGGGGCGGTTATCAAGGCTTTCTTAAGAACTTCAAAGGCTTCCTTACAATCTTCATCAAACCCAAAATGAATATCCATTAGGAGAAGATTAGTAAGGGGTTTCGAAGTTTTAGAGAAGTCTTTAATAAATCTCCTATAGAAACCAGCATGACCGAGGAAACTACGAATACCTCAGATGTCTTTTGGATAAGGCATTCTCTCGATTGCTTCAAACTTTGCCATGTCCACCTCGATATCTTTTTAAGAAATCTTGTGTCCAAGAACAATTCCCTCATTGACCATGAAGTGGCACTTCTCCTAGTTAAGTACCAAGTTCGTCTCCTCACATCTCTGCAAAATTGTATTAAGGTTGTGGAGACAATGGTCAAAAGAGGTTCCATAGACTCAGAAATCGTCCATGAAGAGCTCCACAATTTCCTCACAAAAACCATGAAAGATAGCGGACATACACCTTTGAAAAGTAGCAGGAGCATTGCATAAACCAAAATGCATACATCTATAAGCATAAGTACCAAAAGGACAAGTAAAAGTGGTCTTCTCTTGATCGGCCGTGTTAACATGAATTTGAGAGAAGCTAGAGTACCCATCAAGATAGAAAAAGTGAGTGTTTTTGGATAACCTTTCAAGCATTTGGTCGATGAACGGCAGCGGGTAGTGGTCCTTCCTGGTTTCCTTGTTCAGCTTCCTGTAATCAATACACATTCTATATCCAATTATAATTCTTTGAGGTATTAGTTCATTCTTATCATTAGGAACCATAGTCGTACCTCCTTTCTTGGGAACACAATGTACTGGACTTACCCACTTACTATCAGCTATAGGGTAGATAATACCTACGGCTAGAAGCTTGAGGATTTCGGTCCTAACAACATCCTTCATCTTCGGGTTTAACCATCATTGATGATCAACAACCGGTTTAGCATTAGGCTCAATATTGATAGTATGCTAACAAATATATGGACTAATCCCCTTAAGATCATCAAGGTTGTAACCAATAGTGCTTCGGTGTTTACGAAGGAATTCCACTAATCGCTCTTCTTCATATCCTGAAAGGTTAGAATTGATAATAACATGATATACTTTCTTTTCATTTAGATAAGCATACTTGAGGGTACTAGGAAGAGGTTTAAGATCAAACACATGGTCTTCTTTTGGTTTCGATAAAATTGCCAAAGGCTCAACCAGAAGGTTGTGCTTCAGGATATCAGGTTGTCTCAAGAATATGTCATCTAGCTGATTCCTTTCCTGCATATGCATATCATTCTTGTGGTTTTCCATAAATTGTTGCAAAGGATCGTTAGGAGGAATAGAAATAGAAGCAATCTCTTCAATAATTTTATCATTACTAGGTAGATCAGTACCATGAGTTTGCTTTGAGAATTTAGAAAAGTTAAATTCATATGGCTCACCATTAAATTCAACAAATACTCTTCCTTTCCTGCAATCTATAATAGCTCCACAAGTTTTAAGAAAAGGCCTACCAAAGATAATAGGGAAAAAACTATATTGTATTGAACCAAGTATTAGAAAGTCAGTAGGATATTTTACCTTTCCACATAGAAGTTCAACATCTCGAACAATTCCAATAGGAGAGATAGTTTCTTTGTTTGAGAGATGAATAGTAACATCAAAATTTTCAATTTCACATGGTAGAATCTCATTCATAATCTCTTGATAAAGTGAAAAAGGAATAGCACTAGCACTGGATCCCAAATCACATAGCCCATAATAATTATGATCTCCTATTTTAACAGATACAACTGGAGTACCTGAAATTGGGCCTTTATTCTTGGTTGTAACAAGGTTAGTGGAAACAGCACAAAAATTTATATTGGAATCCTCAATATTACTAGTAACAAGATCCTTGACTAATCCAACTTGACGATCTACTTTAATCAGGTCCTCATGCTCACCAGTCGTTCTTTCACTTTTATTCAGGATGCCTATGATAAAAGAATGCTCTCCCATCCTTGCGGGAAAAGGGGTCTTTTCATATTCAACTGCAGGCAAGATAGGGTCAACAACATTAATATCAACAGGTAAATCCTTAAAAGGTTTATGGTGTTGATCCTCCTTCTTCTCAGAAGAGTCAATATGAGAGGCAAAGTCTTTGCAAAGATGAATTAGAAGCTGGGAATCAAGACCAATCTTAGCGCAAAAGGTATTGAAGTAATCAGTTTTCACATAGCTCTCGATGTAATCACGTTCGTTATTTATAATGGGTTCAATACCTTTATCAATCTCCCAGTCTAGAGTGTTCTTCTCGATTCTTTCAATAAGATCCCACTTAGCTTCAGTGCTTTTGTTGGAGAATGCCCCACTAGAGGAAGCATCGAGCATCTCTTTATCTTGATGAGAAAGGCTTGCATAAAAAATTGTAAGAATAATTTCTTTGGAGAGCTCATGATTGGGACATTTGAGCATTAAGGAATTCAACCTCCCCCAAGCTTGAGCGATGCTTTCTTCGTCACGAGACCAAAAGTTATAAATATAATTCTTGTCTCGATGTATTTCAGGAAGAGGATAAAACTTTGCATAAAAGAGAGGCATGTGATCTTGTCAATTTAGTAAATGAGAGTCATCAAGAAGCCTATACCAATCCAAAGCTTTATATTTTAATGATAGAGAGAATAGATTTCTCATAACAAATTCCATTGATATACCTGCAAGCTTAAATAAGGTGCATAGTTGTGAAAGATATAGCAAGTGTTTACCTGGATGTCTATCTCGTGCATAACGATTAGCCAAAACACAATCAATAATACGAGTTGGTATTTTAAAAGGAAAATATTCAGTAGGTGGGGGAGGCTTCTCATGTAAAGGTTTCCATAGGGACAAAACGTGGAAATAGTATAACAAAAACAACACGTACAGTGTAAAGGTTTCCTTACCAATTTGACTCACCAATATCGCTACACACCCCGGCAACGGCGCCAGAAAATGGTCTTGATGGCCCACAAGTGTAGCGGATTTATCGTAGCATTTTTTATAAGTAAGAGTGTCAAATCCAACTAGGAGCAGAAGGTATTGACAAGAGATCTTGAGCAAGGAATAACTGCAATTACTGAAAGGTAACTTTTTATGGGTTTTCTAGTATAAGCAACAAGGAAATAAATGCAAGTAAAGTAAATGGTGCCGAAGTGCAGCAAGTGGCCCAATCCTTTTTAACACAAAGGATAAGCTGAGGGACTAAACTTATAAAGAGTAAGGCGTTCCTCAGGACACATGGGAGAGAAAATCAAGTGCTTTCGCCATATTCCATCTAGTACTATGTTTTGTATTGTTAAGTGTTATGTGGGTGAATCTTAACTAGTGCACCATGTAGGCTAAGACAAGTACAATCTTATGATTAATCCCTCTTGCAAGCATCCGCAAATACAAGTGAGAAATTAAGCAAAGCCTAACCATAGCAATAAGCTTTATGATCCAATACTCCCTCATGCAAAAGTATGCGAACTGGGGTTCAGGTTTCTTTCACTCCGGCAACCCCCCGTAGGCATTCTTTATACACGATGCATTCCCCTAGGTCCTTAAAAATGTGAAGTATTATGTAGTCGACGTTCACATAACACCACTAGAAGAATAACACCATAACTTAAATATCAATCAACACATATTAGTTCAACATCATATGACTACCAGCATCTATACTTTTCCCATGTCATCAAGAACTAATGGAACTACTCACAAGACATAAAAGAGATCATGATGAGAGGTGATGAAAATATGATTAATAATCTGGTCATAAAATTAATCCTCCAACAAAACTCAATTGCATTCACCAGAAAAGAGTAATCAACACCAGTAGAGTAGAGGGGATGAATAGTGCAAGGTACAACTCCGATTGCAATGGTGAAGTACATGGGATGGACGTGGAGATGGTGCTGGTGTTGGTGATGATGGTGATGATGATCTCGATGATGCCCGTGACGATGGTGATGACGATGAGGATGATCTCCCCTTCCGGGTGGAGTTCTTCCCTGCGGAATCCGCCCGCCGAAAAGGTCTTTTCTTTTCTATAGGTTTCGGTCGCGGAGCACCGTTGGAATCGCGAAAACTCTTCCATTCCCGGAACTTTTAGGTCAAGGGGAACATATAGGCCAAAGGAGAGCACCGGAGGCGGGGCCCATCACCCAGGCAGCCTGGGGGGCACCAACAGGTCGCCTGGGTGACGTGTCGCCCGCCTCTAGCCCTTCTTTGGCCTGTCTTCGGGATCCATTCGGAAACTTCTTCCCTCAAAATTTCATCTCAATTGGAGATGTTCTGATATTGCAAGTCTTCGTGCTATTTTCTCCGCTGAATCCTGCATCTGCTGTTTCGGTACCGAAAAGTTGTAAACTATGTAAAATAAGACAAAACACTACAATTACACCATCATAAAGTGAAATATATGAATGAATAGAGACAAATTATGAGACAAAATAGTGATGCATTTTGGACCTATCACCGTGCACAATCTCTCTCGGGATATAGGTGAGTAAAAAGTTGTGCATTTCAATAATGGGAATCTGTGTGTTTGTGATATGAAGGGATTTGTGTGAGTGACATGCCCCATGAGTTTCTTATGTTTTGCTCAAATGTCGATTTATTTCTGTTTCAGCGAATTTCGAGCAAACACGATATGTCCTATTTTTAGGCAAGGGCACGCCAAATTTTGATGTGCATGCATTTTGTTTATAACCCTTTTGCTTGTTATACCATGCAGTCATGAAGGTGAATGGAAGGAAGGTCGAGTGATACTTTCAATCCACGGTGATGGACATGTATGCAAATAAATGGACTGGGATTAGATGTCCAGGTACAAAATGCAAAGGAGTAATTTTGGACCCTTATGATGGTGGCAGTTTGAAGGCCCACTTTGTAATCAATGGTTTCATGGATGGCTATACTCTATGGATAAGTGAAGATGATGATGAGGATGTCCACATGGCAGGGAATAATGACATGGGACTAGACGAAGAGATGACCGATCGAAACGAAGATGATGGCGCCGGACACGAAGACAGTGAAGAGTCCGAACATGGCGGCGGGGAAGATTCCAGACACGGCGGCGGGGAAGAGTCCGGACATGGCAGCGGAAAAGACTCTAGACACAGCGAAGAAGAAGAGTGTGGACATGTCGGAGAACAGGCGACGGACATGCCGCAAACTTCGACGCTACTAAGTTTAGTCGTGCAGGTCCCTCATGTTCGAAACCTCCTTCGCACGAGTACGATTAGCGACAGAGTAGCTTCTAGAGAGAAGGACAAGCTGGCACAACTTGAAGTAGACCCGAGGACTCCATTATATGAAGGTTGCGATCCCGAGGTTACCAGCTTGAGTTTCATGCTCTCACTTCTAAAGATGAAGGCCAAAAACAAATAGACAAACAAAAGCCACAATGAGCATTTGAAGTATCTACATAATAAAGTTCTCCCCGCGGGGAACTTGTGTCCTCCTAGTGTTGATGAGGCCAAGAAAATTGTTTGCCCTCTTGATCCACCGCACATTAGATACCACACATGCACCAATGATTGCATCATTTATCGGGGGCGGGGGGCACGCAGAAAACTTGGTGTCCAGTGTGAAATGCTTCTCGATACAAGAAGAGAGGAAATAAAGCTCCTTAGAAAGTTGTATGGTTCTTTCGGGTCACTCCCCGTCTGCAGCGGTATTTCGTAGATCCTAAGGAAGCAAAGCTCATGCGCTGGCTCGCGGAGCGGAAGAAGCCCGATGATGGAGATGATCCGAAGCGATACACCTCGCAGATGCTAGCCAGTGGAGATAACTCAATGCCAAATATCAATTTTTCGGACAAGATGCAACGAACATCGTGCTTGGTGCGTGTATAGATGACATGAATCCTTTTGGAAATCACAGCACCAACCACAAAACATGGCCCGTCTTTGTATGGATGTACAACCCCCCCCCCCCCTCATGGAAGTGCATGAAGATAAAGTACATACACATGAGCATGCTAATTCAAGGGCTGAAACAACCGGGAAATAATATTAACTTGTATATGGGGCTTTTGGAAGAGGAGCTTGACACGTTATGCAAATCGCCGGTCAAGACATGGGACGCCAGCACAAGAAATTATTTCTATATGAGAGTTGCGCTGATGACGACGATGCATGACTATCTCGGTTACGGGTACACCTCGGGCCAGTTGTGCCACGGATACTGCGGATACACGAGGTGCATGGATGATACAACGTCTGGGCAGCTTATATCAATGAAAGATGGCGGTCCTAGGAAAATATTTTACATGGAGCATCATAGATGGCTCAAAAAGGATGACCCATGGTGAAAACGTGGAGAACTATTCAATGGTTTGGCTGAGCATCGAGGACTGCTGCTGGCTACGCCTATAGGGATTTCCTTGGCAAATATGCAAAGGATTCCCCCGCGGCCTTGGAGCCTTGCATTGGTGTTCCCTTGAAGAGGAAAGGGTGATGTAGCACAGCGGCAGTAGGTATTTCCCTCAGTTTGAGAACCAAGGTATCAATCCAGTAGGAGGATCGCATCAAGTCACAAGTACCTCCACAAACACAAAGAGCTTGCACCCAACACTATGAAGGGGTTGTCAATCCCTTATAGATTGTTTGCAAAGCGAGAACTGAAAGAAAAAACTAAACAAAGCGAAGTAGAAGTAAAAGCGGAGATGATAATTGTTAGTAGACCCGAGGGCCGTAGTGTTCCCTAGTGGCTTCTCTCATGAAAGCAAGTAGATGGTGGGTGAATGAATTAATGTCGAGCAATTGATAGAACCGCGCAAACTCATGACGTTATCTATGGCAATGATCATACATATAGGGATCAGGTCCAAAACAAGTAGACCGATACTTTCTGCGTCTACTACTATTACTCCACACGTCGACCGCTATCCAGCATGCATCTAGTGTATTGAGTTCATAAGAACAGAGTAACGCCTTAAGCAAGATGACATGATGTAGATGGACAATCTCAAATCTATGATGAAAGCCCACCTTGTTACCCTTGATGGCAACAACATGATGCGTGCCTTGCTGCGCCTTCTGTCACTAGGAAAGGTCACCGCACGGTATGAACCCAAAACCAAGCATTTCTCCCATTGCAAGAATCATAGATCCAGTTGGCCAAACAAAACCCAAGACTCGGAGAGACTTACAAGGATATCAAATCATGCATATAAGAAATCAGCAAAGACTCAAATATAATTCATAGATAATCTGATCACAAATCCACAATTCATCGGATCTCGACAAACACACAGCCAAAGAGGATTACATCGGATAGATCTCCATGAACATCATGGAGAACTTTGTATTGAAGATCCAAGAGAGAGAAGAAGCCATCTAGCTACTAACTACGGACCCGTAGGTCCGAAGTAGACTACTCACGAGTCATTGGAGAGGCAATGATGTTGACGTAGAAGCCCTCCAGCTCCAAAATCCCCTCCGAAAGGGCACCGGGAAGGTTCTCCAGATGAGATCTCGCGGAAATAGAAGCTTGCGGCGGCGGAAAAGTGGTTTCGTTGACGCCCTTATTTTTTCTGGGATTTTAGGGAATATATAGGCCAAAGAGCTAGGGCAGGGGAGCTCCAGGGGGGCCACAAGCCTGGTTGCCGCGGGCCCCCTGGCCACGGCTACACGGCTTGTGGGCTCCCTATGGGCCTCCTGCCTTGGCCCTCAAGTCCCCCGATCTTCTCCTGTTCTGGAAAAATTCATTTCGGGGATTTTATTCCGTTTGGACTCCGTTCCAAAATCAGATCTGAAAAGAGTCAAAAACACTGAAAAAACAGGAACTGGCACTTGGCACTGAATTAATAAGTTAGTCCCAAAAAGATATAAAAGGTATATAAAACATCCAAAGTTGACAAGATAACAGCATGAAACCATAAAAAATTATAGATACGTTTGAGACGTATCAAGCATCCCCAAGCTTAACTCCTGCTCATCCTCGAGTAGGGAGGTGATAAAGAATGATTTTTTGATGCTTTCATGCTACCTAGCATAGATGTCCTTTGTAACTCCTCTTATGTTAAATGAATGTTCAAATCCGTTAGATTCAAAACAATAGTTTTATATTGACGTGGAGACAATAATACTTCAAGCAAACTAGCAAGGTAATCATGAACTTTCAAAATAACAAGGCCAAAAGAAAGTTATACCTACAATATCATATAGTCTGGCTATGCTCTATCATCCTTGCACAACGAATTTAAATCATGCACAACCTCGGTATTGGCCAAGTAATTATTTTCACACCTTTACTTTCGCAAACTTTTCAACTCTCACGCAATACATGAGCGTGAGCCATGGTTTTAGCACTATAAGTGGAATGGACTATGGTGGAGGTTGCAAGGCAAACAAGGAGAAGATGGTCACATTGACTAGGCATATCAATGAGCTATGGAGATGCTCATTAATAGATATCAATGTGAATGAGTAGGGATTGCCATACAAATGATGCACTAGAGCTAAGAGTATGTGAAATCTCTTAAAGAAAACTGGTGGGTGTGCATCCAACTTGCTTGCTCACGAAAACCTAAGGCAATTTTGAGGAAGCCCATCATTGGAATATACAAGCCAAGTTATATAATGAGAATTTCCCACTAGCTATATGGTGGTGACGAAATGAGAGACTCTCAATCATGAAGATCATGGTGCTTAATATGAAGCACAAGTGCGGAAAGGAGATAGTAGCATTGTCCCTTCGCTCTTTTTATCTCATTTTTTGGTGGGCTCTTTGGCCACTTATTATTATTATTATATTATTTTTATTTTGTTGGGCATCTTTGGCCTCTTTTTGTAAATGGGCTTCACTGGCCTCTTTTATTTCCTCACATGGGACAATGCTCCATCAATGATGATCATCACACTTACAACTCAAAACTTAGAGCAATGATGACTCTATATGAAATGCCTTCGGTAGTGTACCGTGACAATGATCTAGCATGGCATAGACACCAATGGAAACAACATGCTAGCTATCTTATGATCATGCAATGGCAATGTAGAAGCTGTGGCACATGTCATGGTGGTAGTTGCATGGCAATATATCTCGGAATGGCTTTGAAAAAGCCATAGTAGGTAGGTATGGTGGCTGTTTTGAGGGAGGCTAATGGTGGTTTTATGCACCGGCGAAAGTTGCACGGCACTAAAGAAGATAGTGATGGTGGGAGGTGAAAGTGCATCTAAACCATGGACTCAACATTAGTCATGAAGAACTCATATACTTGTTGCAAAAGTTTTAGTAGTAATCGAAACAAAGCATTCAACGCATACTCCTAGGGGAAGGATTGGTAGGTATAAACCATCGCGCGATCCCGACCGCTACGCAAAGGATGACAATCAACAAACTAATCGTGCTCAGACTTCATCACATAGCGGTTCACCATACGTGCATGCTACGGGAATCACTAACTTCAACACAATTATTTCTAGATCCACAACACCTTACTAGTATAACTTCAATATTACCACAACCACAACTCAAAACAAATTGAGATGAATCAAACTTCTCTAACTACCCAATGCACATGAAGGTGGAAGTTTTCATATTCCTTTGGATAACTACCCCTTTTGAGACTACTTTCATAGCATAGATCAACTACCACGCCACGCACTGCCGTGCTCCAAAAGATAGAAGTGAAACACATAGAGAAAAATCAACTAGCTTAAAAGATATAAGTGAAACACATGTGAGCTGAATTGCCTAACCAAAGGATATAAGTGAAGCTCGACAAAATCACAGTGAGTGCATGTCTCTCTCTCTAGGTGTGCAGCAAGGAAGATTGTGACTCAAAAAAGAATAAAAGACTACTACGATACAAGACGCTCCAAGCAAATCACATAACATGTGGTGAATAAAAATATAGCCCCAAGTAACGTTACCGATGGATTGAAGATGAAAGAGGGGATGCCTTCCCGGGGCATCCCCAAGCTTAGGCTTTTCCGGCATCCTTGAATCAACTTGGGGTGCCTTGGGCATCCCCAAGCTTGTGCTCTTGCCACTCTTTATCTCTTTGTCCATAACAACTTCACCCAAAACATGAAAACTTCACAACACGAAACTTAAACAAAAACTCTTGATATCATTAGTATAAGAAAGCAAATCACCACTTCCTTATATACTGTAGAAAACTTAAATTATACTTATGTTGATGTTGGGTTACTGTATTTTCAATCTTCCATGGCCAATACCCCCCGATACTATCCATAGTTTCATCCAAATAAGCAACCAACTCAACAAAAACAGAATCTATTAACAGCAGACCAGTCTGTAGCAATCTGTATTACTTCGTATACTTCTCGTACTTCAAAAAATGTGAAAACTTACGACAGTCTAGGGAAAATGCATCAATCAGCAGAAAAAAGAATCAACTCAAAAGCTCTTTCTAAATAAAAATTAAAAATCATCTCGTGAGCGAAAAGTTTCTGTCTTTTTCCAGCAAGATAAAACAACCATTACCAAGACTAATCATAAAGGTTTTGATTGGCTCAAACACAAAAAGAAACACAAAAAACACAATCACAATAGAATTGTGAAAGTGTGGATGCCACAAAATAGAAAGAAAAAGATAAATTAATTGGGTTGCCTGCCAACAAGCGCTATTGTTTAACGCCCTTGGCTAGGCATTGATAAATCAGTGATTCTCACACAAAAGTGAAGAACTGAAGCACAACGAGAGCATCATAAAGGATGTGAAAATCACATCTAAGTCTAACATACTTCCTATGTATAGGCATTTTATAGGAAAACAGATTGTCAAGACAACAAATAGTTACCAAATGCAAGGAAGAAGAAACAGACAATAGCAATCTCAACATAACGAGAGGTAATTTGGTAACATGAAAGTTTCTACCACAATATTTTCCTCTCTCATAGAAATTACATGTGGGATCATAATCAAATTCAACAAAATAGCTATCACAAAGGATATTCTTTTCATGATCCACATGCATGCAAAGTTGACGCTCTTCAAAAATAGTGGGATTATCATCAACTGAAGTCATGACTTCTCCAAACCCACTTTGAATATTATTGCAAATATCGTAATCATCATGAGGCTTGAATAAATTTTCAAGATTGTAAGAAAGATCATCACCCCAATCATGATTATTGCAACAAGTAGGGGAGATAGCAAAACTAGCATCCCCAAGCTTAGGGTTTTGCATATTTTTAGCATGATTGTCACTAATAGAATTTATAGTCAAACCATTGCAATCATGCTTTCCATTCAAGGAGCCCTCGTGAATTACTTCATAACTTTCTTCGTCACGATTTTCAGATTCACGCATCTCAAGAAAAACTCCATAAAGATAGTCAAGTGCACTCAATTCACTAGCAATTGGTTCCACATAAGTGGATCTCTTAAAGAGATTAGCAAGTGGGTGAGGATCCATATCACTAGATTTTCAGCAAGCGAAGATGCAAGCATATTGAGGGCACATAGCGGGCAAGCAAAGGAAAGGAAAATGAAAGAAAAGGGCGAACGAAAAAGGAAAACGGAAAAGGCAAATTGGTGAAGTGGGGGAAAGGAAAACAAGAGGCAACAGGCAAACAAAGTAAATGCAAGAGATGAGTGTGTGACACCTACTTGGATGAGTTCTTGACTTGATCTTCCTCCCCGGCAACAGCGCCAGAAATCCTTCTGCTGCTGGCTACGCCTATAGGGATTTCCTTGGCAAATATTCAAAGGATACCCCCGCGGCCTTGGAGCCTTGCGTCGGTGTTCCCTTGAAGAGGAAAGGGTGACGTAGCACAACGGCGATAACTTTTTCCCTCAGTTTGAGAACCAAGGTATCAATCCAGTAGGAGGATCGCGTCAAGTCACAAGTACCTGCACAAACACAAAGAGCTTGCACCCAACGCTATGAAGGGGTTGTCAATCCCTTATAGATTGTTTGCAAAGTGAGAACTGAAAGCAAAAAAGTAAACAGAGCAAAGTAAAAGTAAAAGCGGAGATGATAATTGTGAGTAGACCCGGGGGCCGTAGTGTTCACTAGTGGCTTCTCTCATGAAAGCAAGTAGATGGTGGGTGAACGAATTATTGTCGAGCAATTGATAGAACCGCGTAGAGTCATGATGTTATCTATGGCAATGATCATACATATAGGCATCATGTGCAAAACAAGTAGACCGATACTTTCTGCATCTACTACTATTACTCCACACGTCGACCGCTCTCCAGCATGCATCTAGTGTATTGCGTTCATAAGAACAGAGTAACGCCTTAAGCAAGGTGACATGATGTAGATGGACAATCTCAAATCTATGATGAAATCCCATCTTGTTACCCTTGATGGCAACAACACGATGTGTGCCTTGCTGCCCCTTCTGTCACTCGAAAAGGTCACCACACGGTATGAACCCAAAACCAAGCAGTTCTCCCATTGCAATAATCATAGATCTAGTTGGACAAACAAAACAAAGACTCGGAGAGACTTATAAGGATATCAAATCATGCATATAAGAAATCAGCAAAGACTCAAATATAATTCATAGATAATCTGATCACAAATCCACAATTCATCAGATCTCGACAAACACACCGCCAAACAGGATTACATCGGATAGATCTCCATGAAGATCATGGAGAACTTTGTATTGAAGATCCAAGAGAGAGAAGAAGCCATCTAGCTACTAACTACGGACCCGTAGGTCTGAAGTAGACTACTCACGAGTCATTGGAGAGGCAATGATGTTGATGTAGAAGCCCTCCAGCTCCAAAGTCCCCTCCGGCAGGGCACCAGGAAGGGTCTCCAGATGAGATCTCGCAGAAACGGAAGCTTGCGGCGGCGGAAAAGTGGTTTCGTGGACGCCCTTATTTTTTCTGGGATTTTAGGGAATATATAGGCCAAAGAGCTAGGGCAGGGGAGCTCCAGGGGGCCACAAGCCTGGTAGCCGCGGCCCCCCTGGCCATGGCTACAGGGCTTGTGGGCTCCCTGTGGGCCTACTGCCTTGGTCCTCAAGTCCCCCGATCTTCTTCTGTTCTGGAAAAATTCATTTCGGGGATTTTATTCCGTTTGGTCTCCGTTCCAAAATCAGATTTGAAAAGAGTCAAAAACACAGAAAAAACAGGAACATGCACTTGGCACTGAATTAATAAGTTAGCCCCAAAAAGATATAAAAGGTATATAAAACATCCAAAGTTGACAAGATAACAACATGAAACCATAAAAAATTATAGATACATTTGAGACATATCAAGGACCTCCACGTAAGAGGAGCGGCGCCGAAATCAACGAGCTCTCGAATAATTGGGAACAATGCCCCACGCTGGGAAAGATGGAAAAGGGGCCAAAGCCGCTGCTGAATGTATGTAAAACTAGGTCTCTTTTCTGGGACTTGGAGTATTGGCCCAATCAAGACATGCCTCATTGCGTTGATCAAATGCATATGATGAAGAATGTCCTCAAGATCTTGCTTGGCACACCGATGAACATGCGAGAGACGACCAAGGATGGGCCGAAGGCAAGGAAAGACTTGGAGGATTTGGAGATCAGGGGGGATCTCCACATGCCCCGTAAAAAGTCGATTGAGGAGACGGAGACAAAGACGGCGACGGGGCCAACAGGAAGAAAAGTCAATAGGAAGGAGGAGAATTGTTGCCCCTTCTTGGTTTAACTTAAGTGCGAAGGAGATCGATCAATTCATCAAGTGCCTTACGGGAATCAAAGTTTGTTCCGGTTACTGTGGGAAGATAAGTATATTTCTAGACACCAAGAAGAATAGGTTTAGCGGGATGAAGTCTCATGACGGTCCCATGATGATGACGCATATACTCCCGGTTGCCACTAGAGGTATAATGGACAAGCACATCCGTGAGATGCTTACTAGTATCTGCAACTTCTTCGACGTTATCTCTCGAAAGTCCATTAGTTTGAAGCAGCTCCTAAGGTTATAGGAATAGATCATTGTCATACTATGTGAGCTTGAGATGTACTTCCCGCCCGCGTACTTTGACTTCATGGTGCATCTGCGGTTCCACATCGTGGACGACATCATCGAGCTCGGGCCGACAATCCTTCACAGCATGATGCCGTTCGAGAGGATGCATGGGGTCATCAAAGTATTCTTTCGTAACATGTCCTGTCCCGAGGGGAGCATCGTCCAGGGGTATCTGACCCAAGAATGCATCTCCTTTTGTGAGAATTATATAGGAAAAGAAGACCCCTTTGTTGGTTTGCCCGTCAATAAGCACCATGGGAGGCTCTGAGGAGAAGGTCACAATAATGGCCGGAGGGAATTGCACGTGGACTACTCGGGTCGACGGGACGACTTTGACAGGGCTAATTTAGTAGTGCTACAACACATAGATGTGGTAATGATTATGCGACACTGCACAAAGAAATCATCGCAAAGAAGTACCGTGATGAGGGGATGCACAAGACGGATGACAAAGTTATTGTAGAGCACAATGCCACTTTCTTGCATTGGTTCAAAGAGCAGGATCGTGCTAATCCCCCGGAAGAGGGCAGTTCGGACGGGTTCTTGTACACATCTTAGCACATGGCCCCGAGCCCAAACTCGTGTCCTAAGAGGCATACGATATCAACGAGTACACGTTCTACACGGAGGCCAAAGACATGGACAGTGATTACTAGAACTCAGGGGTGACGATTGCATGCGTGACCGACTCCAGTGGTACAACTGAAAGATTCTACGGAAGGGTCTAAGAGATCTGGGAGCTTAACTATGCTGGAAGGCATGATACGACGATGTTCCATGTCAGGTGGGCTATGGTCGTCATAGGAGAAAACAAGTATTTCACTACCATGTCTATACCCAACGCAAAGAGCGGTACCGTGAACATTAACGTCATCGCCAAACTGAGGCATGGATACACGCTAAGCACGTGACACAATGTTTCTTCATAACCGACCCAACCAATCCCAACTGTGTTGTTGTGAGGAGAGGCAAAAGGAACATCGTCGGAATGGATGGAGTCGCCAACGAGGAAGACGACTACCAATACGGCAAACCGATGAGGGAAGATGACGATGATGATGAAGCATATGTGAAAAGAAGAATCAAGACTACATTACCTAAGAAATATCATACTCCATGGTGCCAGAAAAGAAGAATCAAGAAAACGAACAAGAAAGGAAGAAGCTCAATGTGAAACGTCTTCGACGTAGTTGAGAATATATATATATATATATATATATATATATATATATATACATATACATATATATATATACAAACACACACACACACACATACATACATATATATATATGTATTTTGTGTATGAAACGACACATGGTTCCGACAATATTGCGCAGTGTGGCCGGGAGGGAGACGTTCTCGTCGTCGACAGTGTGTGAGGCCATCGGGATAAAAACAAAAAACAAAAAAAGGGAGAAAGCAATACTAAATAAAAACAAAAGTAAACAGAAAAGTAAAGGAAAATAATAATAAAAAGAAAAATAATAAAAATAATAATGTTAGCAGTAGCGCTGGATTGGTACAAGCACTAGTGCTAACTTAGCAGTAGCGCAGGTACAAAACCAACGCTACTGCTATTTTTCCTAGGGCATTTAGGAGTAGCGTTGTATTAAAAGCAGCGCTACCGCTAAGTTATAAGTAGTGCTGGCTTAAATCCAGTGCTACTGCTATGTTTACTAAACTGGCTCGAAATTTCTTAACTCCCTTCAATCCCACCTCTCCCCCCAAGACCGTGCTGTGTCGCTGCCGCCACCGCCGGACGCCGCCCCCTCCTGTGCTCGCTGCTGCCGCCACCGGACACCGCCGCCACCCTCCTGTGTCTAGGTAAAACCCTACCCCTCTCTCCCGCTCGCCCCTCAACCCCCTCCAGAAGAAGAAGAAGGTGAATAAGAAGAGGAGGGGAAGTAGAAGAAGAGGAGGGGAAGTAGAAGAAGAGGAGGACGAGAAGAAGAAAAGGAGAAGAAAAAATCTGTTTTTTATTTCGTGCTAGGTTAATTCTGTTTTTTGTCATTTAGTTTCTATTTTTATTAGGTTAGTGCTAAGTTATTAGGGTTAGTAATATTTAGGATTAGGTTAGGGTTAAAAGAAGAAGAAATATGACAAAAAGAAGAAAATAAGAAAAGGAAAAAGGAAAATAAGAAAAGGAGGAGAAGAACATAAGAAGAAGGAGGAGAATAAGAAGAGGAGGAGAAGTGGAAGAACGGGAGGAGGAGAAGTACAAGAAGAGGAGGAGGAGGAGGAGAAGAAGAGGAGGAGAAGTACAAGAAGAGGAGGAGGAGGAGGAGAAGAAGAAGAAGAGGATAATAAAAATCTGTTTTATTTCTATTTTGTGCTAGGTTAATTATTTTATTTTTTTTTCATTTAATTTGTATTGTTATTAGGATAGTGCTAGGTTATTAGGGTTAGTAATATTTAGAATTAGGTTAGGGTTAGAAGAAGAATAAAATGAACAAAAAGAAGAAAATAAGAATAGGAAAAAGAAAATAAGAAGAGGAGGACAAGAAAAGAAGAAGAAGAAGGAGAATAAGAAGAGGAGGAGAAGTGGAAGAAGAGGAGGAGAAGCACAAGAGGAGGAGGAGGAGGAGAAGAAGAAGAAGAGGAGAAGAAAAAACTGTTTTTTTTAATTTTGTGCTAGGTTAATTCTATTTTTTTTATTTTTTGACATTTAATTTCTATTGTTATTAGGTTAGTGCTAGGTTATTAGGGTTAGTAATATTTAGAATTAGGTTAGGGTTAGAAGAAGAAGAAATATAAACAAAATGAAGAAAACAAGAATAGGAAAAAGGAAAATAAGAAGAGGAGGAGAAGAAAAGAAGAAGAAGAAGGGGAATAAGAAGAGGAGGAGAGGAGAAGAAGAGGAAAAATAGAAGAAGAGAAGAAGTAGAAGAAGAGAAGTAGAAGAAAAAGAGGAGACGAAGAAGAGGAGAAGAAAATAAGAATAAGAAGAAGAAGAGAATAAAAGGAAGAAGATGAGGACAAGAAGAAGAAATAGAGGAGGAGAATAAGAAATAGATTAGCTAATTTGCTAGGTTAAATCTATTTTTTGAATTTTTTGTCATTTAATTGCTATTGGTATTAATTTTGCTTGCTAAGTTTGTGTTAATTAATCACATATTGTTTTGTGTTAATCGGAATGTCCAAGTGGCCTATGTTTTGCCAAAATGTTGATTCATTTCCATTCCGGCAAATTTTAGGCGTTCCATATGTCCATTTTTTAGCTAAGGTCATGCCGAAAATTTCTTTGAATTTCAGAATAAATTGTGTTAGAAACTAGGACATATGGAGTGCCCAAGAATTGCCAGAAAGGGGAATGAATCAACATTCTGACCAAATATAGGTCCCTTTTATTATTCATGTTATTCGTCCTTGAATTAAACTATTATACTTAAATACTCATAGGAAATTAATACACGACAAAGTCGGGGGTTCTGCCTACGGCAAATATGACCATTTTGCGGAAGCATATCTTTTTTAAAATTACTCGGATGAACATAAGATGGGGATGCCGGGTGGCACTGAGACCAACCCCGACACCGACACTCGCAGAGGCGCCGACAGTGGCAAAGACAACGACACCAGCCCCAAGACCGGCAACGATGTTGACGTAACGTGAAGGACCGAAGCCGAAGAGGGAAAGAAAACCAAACGAGCTCGACACCGAAAAATCATGGTCACGGTGATGCACCCCATGAAATGAGAGGCAACGTCACTGGAGGAAGTGCACAAGTTCTACGAAAATCAACTAGGATGCATTCTCAGGGAAACCGCCAACATCAACGATGTAAAGTTAAAGAAGATACCACATATGGAGAACACGCTCCGAACGAAGTTGCACAACAAGTTCCTGTTCCCTAGCCGGGATGAAACCATGGATCCAATATCACAATAAGCAAGGAATTCTTGGTTAGAGATGCTAATTCTAACAAAAGGCTCCCAGTCATCATCTATTTTTAAAATCCTCTCCTTATCAACCATGGGTTTCTCTCTTTCTCTTAAGTCTGGAGCATCTATTTTCCCTTCAATAGTAGCTAGTCTATCTATAATAGTGTCATAACCATGATTATAAACAAGATTATTAGATAGACCATGTATAATATCAAGAGCTCTTGCCTCATCACACTCTAAGAAATCTCCTTTAGCTATAATATCAAGAGAGTGTTTGCACCATATAAAGAGACCATGATAAAAGTTTCTAAGCACAATTTTGATAGGTATCCAAGGCATAATTCGTTTGTGTGCTTTAGAAATTCTATCCCATGTTTCCTTCATATTTTCTTCATTCCTTTGATGGAAGTTTAAGACCTCAGATTCCTTCCACGAATCAAACCATAACATGCTTGACAACTAAAAGCAAAGTACCTAATTTTTTTGCGGTTTTTGGTATAGGACTCTAAAGAAAAAACTAAAAAGCAAACTAACAAGACTAAAAAGAAAAGGGAAAATACAGGGTGCAACTCCCCTATCTTGAAGATTGGAGTCCCCGACAACGGCGCGAGAAATTCGCTTGATGACGAGTTGATGTATATACTTCTCGCCCCTCATTGGATACCCCAAGTGGAAGGTGGAGATGTAGTCAGCAGGAAATTTCCCTTACACAGAAACTGTAAGGTTTATCGAACTAGGAGGACTCCTAAGGTCAACAAGTAGTTGTCTTCCACCCTGGCAGTAGCAGAAGATGTGGACCTATGTATACAACAAATAACTTTCCTCCCAACGAGTACAGAGAGGTTGTCAATCTCTCCGGCCTTGTAGTTTGCAAAGGATCAAAACACAAGCGGGAAGGTAATAGTGATTGCAACAGAAAAGTAAATGAAACGGTAAATGATGGAGGTGTAAGAAATGGTGGTGATATGGACCCGAGTCACATGACGTTCACTAGTGATGTCTCTCTCCCAAAAGATGATAAACAACTATGCTAGGGTAAACAAATCACAGTTGGGAAATTGACTAAATTATGATCGCACTTCAATGTTAATTATTCTACTTGATAGTTAGAGGTTCAATAGTAATGGGCAGTACGCCAAGACAAGTAGAATGTTTATTCATCAGCATCTACTTACTAATCATCCACCTTGTGATATCTATCCAGAACATCTCTCAGGTATTAAGTTGCGAGCCCCACCCAAAGTATAAACTCAAAGCAACGGACAATTTCATTAAGGAAGTACGCGTAAGCTAAACAATCCTTGCAACCTGGTCACAAGAACCGTCGTTTTCTCCCTGGTGGCAACAAGCACATCCCCTAGTCTCATGTTTCTGTCACTCAAGATAGACATCGAGGGGCCTGAACCCACAATCATGTATAACGCTCTCTCTTGGAGTTACGATCTACTACTTGGACAAAGAAATAAAAAGCAACGGAGAACATGCATGAATCACTAAGGAACATAATATAAAACGATAATCAAATATATAACTCATAGCAATCTGAACAAAATCTCATAATCCATCGGATCCCAAAAAAACGAGCATAACAATAGCAAGAGAATTACATAGATGCCTTGAGTATGTAGGGCAACTCACACGGACTAACCATTGAAGCACATAAAATTGGAGAGAAGACATCACATAGCTACTAGTCATGGACTCATGGTCCAAGGGGAACTACTCACGACACATCGAGGAAGGGTCCATTATGGTGGAGAAGCTCCTGGAGGTCAATCCTCCCTCCGACAGGGTGCCAGGAATAGGTCTCCTGATGCTCCTGATCTCGGAAGCGCTGTGGCGGGGGAACGATGGAGAAATTCGCGATTCCAGAAAGTCTGCGAGGGTTTCCTCTCGAGACTCTAAATATATGCCAAAAGAGGGCACCAGAGGAGGTGGGACCCACCCAGGCGACCTCCTGGCGTGGCCTAGGGCCTGGCCGCGCCAGCAAGCCGCCTGGGAGGCCCCTTCCCCCCTCTGGCCCTCCTTCGGTGATCCGGAAGCTTGTGTTTCACAGATTTTTTATATTTTTTTTCCGGATTTTTCGGGGTTCGGAAATTTGGGTAAAATCCGCTACTAAATAGACATTAGCAGACAAAAACTGGCACTGGGTGTACTGAGTTAGTAGGTTAGTCTAAATATGTGTAAAATGATATAAAAGTGTAGCAAAACATATAACAATGTCACCCTAAAGATCATGGAACAAGCATAAACTATAGATACGTTTGGAACGTATCACTGCTCCACTATATGAATTTGGTTTACTACTCAAAGCCTACTATAGAGCCTACGGCTAAGGCATAGGGGAGGACCTTCGTCCTTTCTCTTTCTTCTTCCGTGGTCGGGTTTTGAGTCTTACTCAAATTCACACCTTACAATACAGTCAAGAACTCCTTCTTTGACTGATCCATTTTGAACTCCTTCAAAATCTTTTCAAGGTATGTATTCATTGAAATTTATATCAAGTTTCTTGATCTATCTCTATAGATGTTGATGCCTAATGTTCAAGTAGATCCATCTAGGTTTTCCTTTGAAAAACTCCTTTCAAACAACCCTTTATGCTTTCCAGAAATTCTACATTATTTCTGATCAACAATATGTCAACCACATATACTTATCAGAAATTCTATAGTGCACCCACTCACTTTCTTGGAAATACAAGTTGCTCATAAATGTTGTATAAACCCAAAAACTCTGATCATCTTATTAAAGCATATATTCCAACTCCGAGATGCTTGATCTAGTCCATATAAGGATTGCTGGAGCCTGCATACTTGTCAGCATCCTTACGATCAACAAAACCTCCTGGTTGTATCACATAAAATCTTTCCATATGAAAGATTTCATAATTGAAAAGTGCAGCGATTTCTAACATAATTCCAACAATCTTCAGCATCGCTACGGGTGAGAAATTCTCATCGTAGTCAACTACTTGAACTTGTTGGAAACCTGTTTGCAACAAGTCGCGCTTTCTAAATGGTGACATTCACCATCATCGTCTCTCTTCCTTTTAAAGATCCAATTCTACTTAATAGCCTTACGAATATCAAGTAGTTCTTTCAAAGGCTACACTTTGTTTGCATGCATGGATCCTATCTCAGATTTGATGGCCTTCAGCAATTCTTTGTAATCCAGGCCCACCATTGCTTCTCCATAGATCGTAGGTTCATTGTTGTCCAGCAACATGACCTCCAAGACAGGATTACCGTACCACTCTGGAGTAGTATGTGTCCTTGTCGACCTATGAGGTTTGGTAGTAATTTGATCTGAAGCTTCATGATCACCATCATCACCTTCCACTTTAACTAGTGTAGGCGACACAAGAACAATTTCCTGTGCCCTTCTACTCTCTCGTTGAAGTGATGGTTCAATAACCTCATCAAGTTCCACCATCCCCCCACTCAATTATTTCGAGAGAAACTCTTTGTGGAGAAAGGTCCAGTTTCTCGAAACAAAAACTTTTCTTTCGGATCTGAGATAGGAGGTATACGCAACTGCTTTGGGTATCCTATGAAGATGCATGTATCCACTTTGGGTTCAACCTTACGAGGCTGAATCCTTTTGACATAAGCATCAAAGCCCCAAAATTTAAGAAACAACAGCTTAGGTTTCTCCAAACCATAGTTCATATGGTGTCATCTCAACGGAATTATATGATGTCCTATTTTAAAGTAAACCGGGTTGTCTCTAATGCCTAACCCCAAAACTATAGTGGTATTTCTATAAGAGATATCATAGTATGCACCATATCCAATATGGCGCGACTATGACATTCGGACACACCATCACGCTATGGTGTTCCACGTGGCATGAGTTGTGAAAAAAATCACATTGTCTTAAATGTATACAAAACTCCCAACTCATATATATATATTTACCACCACGATCACATGGTAGACATATTATCCTTTTGTCACGACGATATTCAACTTCACTCTAAAATTGTTTGACCTTTTCAATATTTCAGACTTGTGATTCATCAAGCAAATGCACCTGTATCAACTCAAATCATAAGTGAAGTAAGAACATAACAATATCCACTGCGTGCCTCAGCACTCACTGGACTACATACATAAAACTGTATTGTTTCCAATAAGTTTGTTGCTCGTTCCATCACAGGAAAATGAGTTATTCTGTCATCTTGCCCATGTGGCATGATTTGCATGCGTCAAGTGATTCAAAATCAATTGATCCCAAATGATCCATCTGCATGGAGTTTCTTCATGCGTTTACACCAATAGGCATGGTTCGCATGTCTCAAACGATTAAAAAATGACTGAGTCCAAAGATCCATCAACACGGAGCTTCTTCAGGCGTTTTATACCAATATGACTCAAGCGGCAGGGCCAAAAGTAAGTTGTACTATCATGACTACTTTGTATATTTTGGCATCAATATTATGAACATGTGTACCACTACGATCGAGATTCAATAAACTATTCACATTGCTGCATGACCATTGAAGGTATTATTCATGTAAGCAGAATAACCTTTACTCTCTGAGTTAAATGAATAACCATATTGCAATAAACATGATCTAATCACATTCATGCTCAACACAAACACCAAATAACATTTATTTAGGTTCAACACTAATCCCGATGGTAGAGGGAGCATGCGATGTTCATCACATCAACCATGGAATCACTTCCAACACACATCGTCACCTCACCCTTAGCTAGTGTCCGTTTAATTATTTCGAGTTACTAACATTTAGCAACTAAACCAGTATCCAACACCCAGGTGCTAATAGGAGTACTAGTAAGGTATACATGAATAACATGTATATCAAATATACTACTATCGACGTTGCCAACCTACTTATCTACCAAGTATCGATAGTTTTGCTTCAGTGACCGTTCCCCTCATAATAGAAGCACTTAGTCTCGGGTTTGGGTTCAACCTTGGGTTTCTTTACTAGAGCGGCAACTAGTTTGCCATTCATGAAGTATCCTTTCTTGCCCTAGCTCTTCTTGAAACTAGTGGTTTTTCTAACCATCAAAAGTTGATGCTCCTACTTGATTTCTACTTTCGTGGTGTCAAACATCGCGAACAGCTCAGGGATCATCATCTCTATCCCTTACATGTTATAGTTCATCAGAAGTTCAGTAGCTTGGTGGCAGTGACTTTGGAGAACTATGTCAATCACTATCTTATCTGGAAGATCAACTCCCACTCGATTCAAGCGATTGTAGCACCCACACAATCTGAGCAGATGCTCAACGATTGAGCTTTTCTCCCTTACTTTGTAGGCAAAGAATCTCTATCCCTTACAAGTATGAAATCCTAATTTCAGCTCTTGGAACATCTCATATGTTTCATGACGTTCAAAACGTCTTGGGTGCCTCAATTCTAAGCCAGAAAGCATGATGCACTGAACTAACACATAGTCATCAAAAT
Source organism: Hordeum vulgare subsp. vulgare (assembly GCF_904849725.1). Classification (NCBI taxonomy): domain Eukaryota; kingdom Viridiplantae; phylum Streptophyta; class Magnoliopsida; order Poales; family Poaceae; genus Hordeum; species Hordeum vulgare. The sequence goes on from NC_058523.1 coordinate 355,007,219, forward strand.
ATGTATGTCAGATATTCGCAACATCCACACATGATGCTCACGGGGTAGCACAACGAGCGGTACATTAAGGACATAAGCCTTCTGTGCAGCAATGAGGACAATCCTCAGTTTACGGACCCAATCCTCATAATTGCTACTATCATCTTTTAACTTAATTTTATCTAGGAACATATCAAAAACAAGAGAGATACATCGCAAGCTAATCATCTACAATATAATTTTCAAAGACATTTTGACTAAGTTCCTGATAATGAGTTCAATTAATCATATTACTTAAGAACTCCCACTCAAATTGACATCCCTCTAGTCATCGAGTGACACATGATCCAAATTAACCAACTCAAGTACGATCATCACGTGAGTTGAGTTGGCTTCAATGGTGAACATATCTATGTTGATCATATATACTATATGACTCATGTTCGACTGTTCGGTCTCTTGTGTTTTGAGGCCACATCTGTACATGCTAAGCTCGTCAAGTTTAAACCGAGTGTTCCGCGTGTGCAAAACTGTCTTGCACCCGTTGTATGTGAATGTAGAGTCTATCACACCCGATCATCACTTGGTGTCTCGAAACGACGAACTTGCGCAATGGGGCACACTCGGGGAGAACACAATTTTATCTTGACATTTTAGTGAGGGATCACCTTATAATGCTACCATCGTCCTAAGCAAAATAAGGTGAATAAAAGGATTAACATCACATGCAAATCATAAGTGACATGATATGGCATGATCTCTATCGTCACCGGCGCCACACCATGATCTCCATCATTGTGCTGCCATCGAGGTTGTCGCGCCAACTATGTTGTTACTACTAAAGCTACGAAACTAGCAATAAAGCAAAGCATCACCAGCTGCAAAAAATAATACAAGACAACCCTATGGCTCTTGCCGGTTGCCGTAGCATCGACATGCAAGTCAATATTTAACTATTATAACATGATCATCTCATACATGAAGTATATCATATCACAACATACCCTGCAAAAACAAGTTAGACGTCCTCTGATTTGTTGTTGCATGTTTTACGTGGCTGCTACGGGTATCTAGCATGATCGCATCTTACTTACGCAAAACCACAACGGTGATACACAAGTTTATATTTAACCTTCTTCAAGGACCGACTCTGTCAAAACCGTTCCAACTAAAGTAGGAGAAATAGACACCCACCAGCCATCTTTATGCAACAAGTTGCACGTTAGTCGATGGAACCGGTCTCTCGTAATGTTGGTCCGGGCTGCTTCATCCAAAAATACTGCTGAATCAAGAAAATACTAAGGAGAGAAGCAATCTGAATATCAACGCCCACAAACTCCTTTGTGTTCTACTCGAGATGTCATCTACGCATAGACCTAGCCCATGATGCCACTTTTGGGGAACGTTGCATGGGAAACAAAAAAATTCCTATGCTCACCAAGATCAATTTAGGAGATGCACATGTATGGGAGGAGAGATTGTATCTAACATACCCTTGAAGAACCCGATTCATGTAGTGGTACGTCTTGGCGATCCAATCATGATCCGTCCCATGAACTCCCGATCGAGCGCCGAACGGACGACACCTCCGCGTTCAGCACACGTACAGCTTGATGAGGTCTCTGCCTCCTCGATCCAGCGAGCAAGGGCAGAGTAGTATATGAGTTATCCGGAAACACAACAGCGTGGTGGTGGTTGTGGTGGTGCTATCCCGGCAGGGCTACGCCTAGTGCTACCGAAACTGCAAACAGAGGAGAAAATGATCTAGGGAGAGAGAGGGGCACCAAGGGTTTCGTGTGTTCTCTTGGGGCGCCCCTCCTCTATATATATAGGTGTAGGGTAGTGGGGAATAGCCCCTCCAATCCCAAGGGCGCAGAGGAGGGGGGGGGCAGGTGGAATCCTAGTCCCCTTCCCTTCCCTTCCATAGAAATGTGAACTTTCCACCTTTCCCAACTGCATGGGCCTTGAGGGACTTGTGCGCTTGGCCCAATAAGGCCTCAACATCTCCCCTCAGCCTATGCAAACCCTTGGGACGTGGTGGAACCCTTGGTGGACTTCCAGACTCCTCCAGAAGTTTCCGGAACCTTCTAGAAGCTTCCCGGTACAATACTCGAAAAACCCGAAACTTTTTCGGTAGCCAAAATATGACGTACCATATATAAATATATACCTCCATACAATTCTGGAGCTCCTCATTATGTCGAGATCTCATCCGGGACTCCAAATCACTTCCGGTACCACCACACGTAACTCATTAAAACCAAATCATCACCAAACCTTAAGTGTGCACACCCTGCGGGTTTGGGAACTATGCAGACATGACCGAGACAGTCTCCTACCAATAACCAATAGATGGAGATGGATGTCCTTATTGGCTACTACATATTTTACGAAGATATTTATTGGTAGAACCACGATGTCATGGATTCAATCAATCCCCTATACTATTCCTTTTGTCTATCGGTATGTTACTTGCCCGAGATTCGATCGTTGGTATCTCCATACCTAGTTCAATCTCATTACCGGCAAGTCTCTTTACTCATTCCGTAATACGAGATCTCATGACTAACTCCTTAGTCACATTGCTTGCAATCTTCTTGTGATGTTGTATTATCGAGTCGGCCCTAGATATACCTCTCTGTCATACGGATTGACAAATCCCAGTCTCGATTCATGGCAACCCAACAGACACCCTCGGAGATACATGTAGAGCACCTTTATAGTCAACCAGTTACATTGTGCCGTTTGATACACACAAGGAATTCCTCCGGTGTCCGGGAGTTGCATGTTCTCATAGTCATAGAAACAAATACTTGACATGCATAAAACAGTGGCAATAATCTGAGACGATCACATGCTACGTTCATAGGTTGGGTCTTGTCCATCACATCATTCTCCTAATTATGTTATACTGTTATCAAATGACAACTCTTGTCTATGGTCAGGAAACCTTGACCATCTTTGATCAACAAGCTAGTCCATTAGAGGCTCACTAGGGACAGTGTGTTGTCTATGTATCCACACATGTATTTGAGTTTCCAATCAATAAAATTCTAGCATGGATTATAAATTATTATCATGAACAAGGAAATATAATAGTAACCAATTTATTATTGCCTCTCGGGCATATTTCCAACAGATGTTTCTTACATAGTCTTGTGGATCTTCCTACTGGATTGATATCTTGGTTTCTTAACTGAGGGAAATACTTTATGTCTCTATGCTACATCATCCTTTAAGCTTGGAGAGAAACCAACACACCTCGAGGAAAGTGAAGATTTTTGGCGCCGTTGCCGGGGAAGATCAAGTCAAGCTCTGTCAGGTTCCTACATACAAATCTCATCTCCTTGTAATTACATTATTTGCCATTGCCTCTTGTTTTCCTCTCCCCCATTTCACAAAATTTTTCCTTTTTATGTGCCATCTTTCCCTTGTCGTTTTCTTGTCAGGTCTCTTCTTTGCTTGTGTTCTTTCATGTGTAGTCATGATGACTCAAGAAAACACTAAGATGTGTGATTTTTTCAATACCATCAACAACGATTTTATTAGCAATCATATTGCTCCTCCCTCCACTAGTGCGGAGTCTTATGATATAAATGCCACTTTGTTGAATCTTGTTATGAAAGACCATTTTCCGGCACTCCTAATGAGGATGTCGCGTACCATCTAAACACTTCCGTAGAACTGTGTGATTTCCAAAAAAAGAAAGATGTGGAAAATGATATTGTTAAGCTGATTTTTTTTCCGTTCTCTTTGCGTGATCGTGCTGTAATCTGGTTTGTCTTTGCCTTGAAATAGTATTGATTCTTCGAACAAGTGCAACGATGCTTTTATCACAAAGTATTTTCCTCCCGCGAAAACTATTTCTCTTAGAAATTAGAAATTAGAAAGTGCAAAGATGCTTTTGCGTGATCGCGCTATAATCTGGTTTTCGTCTAAGCAACTATGGAACACCATTATCATACATTATCATTGGATGTAGTTAGTACTTGAGTGTGTCGCATGAATGGATCAATGATACTTGAGTGTGATCGGCTAGTGTGTCGCATGAGTGGATCAATGATACTTGAGTGTGTCGCACGAAGGCATCAACGTTCTTTAGCGTTGATATTTTGAAAGACTTAGTTGCTTGTTTATACCCTTTGTATTGAAATCTTGATGTCAAATTATGGACTATTGCATTGCATCATCTACAAGTACATACGTCGATGCTGGAAGAAAAATAACATGATGAACTTGTGAGGCAGCATTCCACATCAATTTTTTTGTTTATATCATTTACCTACTCGAGGAAGAGCATGAAATAAGCCTGGGGATGTTGATACGTCTCCAATGTATCTATAATTTTTTATTGTTCCATGTTGCTTAGTTATCATTCTTGGATGTTTTATAATCATTTTATAGAAAGTTTATATCCTTTTTGGGACTAACCTATTGACATAGTGCCTAGTGCCAGTTGGTATTTTTTGCTATTTTTTTTCATTGCAGAAAGTCCATAGCAGATGAGGTCCAATTGCCATGAAACTTTACGAATATTTTCTTGTACCAAAAGGAAATTTGGCAACAAAGAATGAGGAGCAGACGAGGCCCAAGGGAGCCACTAGACATCAGGGCGCGCCAGAGGCCCTTGACGCGGCCTGGTGTCTAGTGGCTCCCTCGGGAAGCTTCTCCACCGCTTGTGAGATCTATAAATACACCAATATTCACAAAACCCGAGAGGATTCAACAAAAAATCGTTTTAGTCGCTGCAAGTTCCACAGTCACAAAATCCAATCTAGAGCTCGTTCCGGAGAGGAACAAGGTCACGGAGGGGTTCACCATCCTCATTGGTGCTCCTCCTATGATGCCTGAGTAGTTCATATCAGACTTACGGGTCCGTAGACAGTAGCTAGATGCCTTTCCATCTCGTTTTGTTTCTCAATACAATGGTCTCTTGGAGATCCATATGATGCAATTCTTTCTTTTGCGGTGTGTTTGTCGGGATCCGATGAATTGTGAGTTTACGATCAGATCTATGAAAACATATTCATGCTTGATTATTATAGCCTCGTATTTCTTCTCTGATATTGGGTTTTTGTATAGCCAACTTGATCTTTTATCTTGCAATGGGAAGAGGTGCTTTGTGATGGGTTCGATTTTGTGGTGCACAATATGAGTGACGGAAAGAGATATGACACGCATGTATCGTTGCTATCAAGGATGAAATGATGGGGTCCATTCCTACATGAATAGATCTTGTCTACATCATGTCATCATCTTAAGGGATTACTACGTTTCTCCATGAACTCAATACACTAGATGCATGCTGGATAGCGCTTGATATGTGGTGTAATAGCAGTAGATGCAGGCAGAAGTCGGTCTACGTATCTTGGAAGTGATGCCTATATACATTATCATTGTCTTGCGTATCTTCATAATTATTTTCTTTTCTATCAATTGCCCAAAACTTATTTGTCTACCCACTGCTTGCTATTTTCTCGAGAGAAGGCACTAGTGAAACCTACGGCCCCCATGTCTACTTCACATCATCTATTTGCAATCTCTCCTTTTTTATTTTATTTTCTACTTTATTTGCTCTTTTTTTTTAGATATATATTATCAAAAAACACAAAAATACCTTGTTGCGTTCTATTTTCTATCACTCTTATTTGCATCTATCAATCTATCCTTACTTTACACACGAGGAATTGACAACCCCTCCACGCGTTTGGTTGCGAGGATTTGCTATTTGTGTGCAGGTGCTTCTTACATAGTCTTGCGGATATTCCTACTGGATTGATACCTTGGTTTATTAACTGAGGAAAATACTTTCCATCGTTGTGCTACATCACCCTTTAAGCTTGAAGGGAAACCAACGCACCTAGGAGGAACTTCAATATACACAATTGATGATGTGGCATGCAGTGTGAATTTCTTTAGGCCAGAGTGTTCGCGGGGTCTTGTATTGATCAAGCACGGTGTGTGCCATATCAATAACCATCCTGTCTTGCATTCCATGACACCATTTTTCTTAGGTGTGCATGGAGCTGAGAATTCTTAAAGTGACACCAAGAATGTCGAGGAACGTCTCGAGTACAATATTCTTGAACTCGGTGTCATTATCCCTCCTGACGTGCTTGAACTTGAAGTCATAGTTGGTAATGCACCTATTCATGAAGCGCGTGAAGACATTGTGCACTTCACTTTTGTAGAGTAAAATGTGTACCCGGGTATATCGAGAGTAATCATCCACAAGCATGAAGTCGTATAAGTTTGAAGTGGTAGAGAAAGTGGAATAGTGAGTAGGCGTGAATAAGTTCATATGGAGCAGCTCAAAGGGACGAGAGGTCACCATGATTGTCTTCGAGGGATGTTTGAGCCTGGTCATCTTGCCAGCTTCACACACACCACACACGTGATCTTTCTTGAACTTTACTCCCTCGACGTCAATGATCAGATTCTTCTTGGCAAGAGTATACAAGTTTTTCATGCCAGCATGTCCTAGACATCGATGCCATAGCCATCATTCCGAAGCTTTTGGTGCAAGCCACATGGCAACTTGTGGTCATGCAAAGAAGTATACCATGTGTAGATCACCACTTCGAACACCTTCAAATACTTTGGTTTTGTTAGAAGTAGTTAGCATAACACATATGAATTTTCCAAATATGACAAGCACGTGTAGATCACAACCATTGAGACAAACATTAAGTTCTACGCATGGGATTCGACAAGCATTACTTTGTCCATGTGCTGATCCGTTTTGATAGCAACTCTACCTAGTCCGAGTACTTTGCTCCTACATTTATGGGGAAAAACAATGTCATGTTTAGTGGGTGGATGAAGGGTTGAATCCATCAATAGGGTCCGGTCACCAGTCATGTGACTAGAGCATCCACTATACATAATCCATTCAGTTGGATTAGATTTATCTTCCTGCATTGATGAATAGTATTGCTCACCAAGGCATGCAACAGTATCATGCATTGATGAAGATATTGCAGTATGTTAACAATAACATTGGACGATATGAATGGTAATACCATTTTCATTAGATTTCTTGTGTCTAGACAAGAATATGTTTGGACCTCTAGATATAGTCTTCAAGTTATATCATGTTCATTCTAGAGACCCGATGCTCCATGAAGATATTAGTTCTTCTTAACCACCAACATACGAAGGGGTGCCTTAGAAGAAATAATCCTTAGTCCAGCGTCAGAGAATTTAGGCAATGAATCCCTAACAGTATGCTTCACAAGTGGGTTAGAGTACTCAAGAGAATATGTAGAGAAATTCTTATGTAACAATTCATGCCATAGTGCTCACAGTCATAAGTCTTTTCAGTCCTTTGCTGCAAAACATGGTTGTTAGCATGATCATATGAACATCTTTGAGTTCTCGAAGACTTTGATGTGGGGTATTGATATGTCCATTTTGCATCATGCTTTCATGTTGATATTTATTGCTTTTTGGGCTGTTATTTCACTTCACGGTAAAATACTTATGTCTTTTCTCTCTTATTTTGCAAGGTTTACATGAAGAGGGAGAATGCCGACAGCTGGAATTCTGGCCTAAAAAAGGAGCAAGTTTGAGATACCTATTCTGCGCAACTCCAAAAGCCGTGAAAATCAACGTGGATTTTTTTGGGAATATATAAAAAATACTGGGTCGAAGAAGTGCTAGAGAGGCGCCAGCAGGTGGCCACAAGCCTGCTAGGCGGGACCACCCCCCTGGCCGCGCCTAGGGGCTTGTGGGCTCCTTGCTGGCCCACTGGCTCCCCTCTTCTGCTATATGAAGGGTTTCGTTCAGAAAAAATTCAGGAGGAGGCTTTTCGGAGGATTCGCCGCCACCACGAGGCGGAACTTGAGCAAAACCAATCTAGAGCTCCGGCAGGACGATCCTGCCGGGGAAACTTCCCTCCCAGAGGGGGAAATCGTCACCATCGTCATCACCAACACTCCCCTCATCGGAGGGGACTCATCACCATCAACATCTTCATCAGCACCGTCTCATCTCCAAACCCTAGTTCATCTCTTGTAACTAATCTCCGTCTCGCGACTCCGATTGGTACTTGTAAGTTTGCTAGTAATGTTAATTACTCTTTGCAGTTGATGCTAGTTGGATTATTTGGTGGAAGAGTTTATGTTCAGATCCTTGATGTTACTCATTACCTCTGTAGTCATGAATATGACTATGCTTTGTGAGTAGTTACTTTTGTTCCCGAGGACATGGGATAAGTCATGCTAATAGTAGTCATGTGAATTTGGTATTCGTTCGATATTTTGATGTGTTTTATGTTGTTTTTCCTCTAGTGGTGTTATGTGAACGTCGACTACATAACACTTCACCATTATTTGGGCCTAGAGGAAGGCATTGGGAAGTAGTAAGTAGATGATGGGTTGCTAGAGTGACAGAAGCTTAAACCCTAGTTTATGTGTTGCTTCGTAAGGGGCTCATTTGGATCCACTAGTTTAATGCTATGGTTAGACTTTGTCTTAATTCTTCTTTCGTAGTTGCGGATTGTTGCGAGAGGGGTTAATCATAAGTGGGATGCTTGTCCAAGTAAGGGCAGTACCCAAGGGCCGGTTCACACACATATCAAACTATCAAAGTAACGAACGCGAGTCATATGAACATGATGAAAACTAGCATGACAGAAATTCCCGTGTGTCCTCGGGAGCGTTTTTCCTCCTATAAGACTTTCTCCAAGCTTGTCCCTTGCTACAAAAGGGATTGGGCCACTTTGCTGCACCGTTCCTACTTTTGTTACTTGTTGCTTGCTACGAATCATCTCACCACACAACTACTTGTTACCGATAATTTCAGTGCTTGCAGATATTACCTTGCTGAAAACCACTTGTCAGATCCTTCTGCTCCTCGTTGGGTTCGACACTCTTAATTATCGAAAGGACTATGATAGATCCCCTATACTTGTGGGTCATCAAGACTCTTTTCTGGTGCCGTTGCCGGGGAGTGAAGCGTCTTTGGTAACTGGAACTTGGTAAGGAAACATTCATATAGTGTGCTGAAACTAATCTTTGAGTGGCTTTTTCAGGGTATCTTCGCCTCGAACGGAAGCACAAAGAGTTGCTCCTCAACCTGCTGCACCTACTGAAAATATTTGCTTTGGATTTCCTTCGGGTATGCTTGAGAAACTGCTGGCCAATCCTTTTACAGGAGATGGAACATCACATCCATACTTGCATCTAATCTATGTAGATGAAGTTTGTGGTTTATTTAAACTTGCAGGTTTGCCCGAGGATGAGGTCAATAATATGGTCTTTCCCTTATCTTTGAGGGATAAGGCGCTGACATGGTATGGGCTATGTGATGATACTGGATCATGGAACTACAATCGGTTGAAATTGGAATTTCATCAAAAGTTTTATCCTATGCATCTAGTACATCGTGATCGGAATTATATTTATAATTTTTGGCCTCGTGACAGAGAAAGCATCTCTCAAGCTTGGGGGAGGCTTAAATCAATGTTATATTCATGCCCCAACCATGAGCTCTCGAGAGAAATTATCATTTCGAACTTCTATGCTCGGCTTTCTCATGATGATTGCACCATGCTTGAGACTTCTTGTACTGGTTCTTTTATGAAGAGAGATATTGACTTCAAATGGAATTTATTGGAGAGAATTAAACGCAACTCTGAAGATTGGGAGCTTGATGAATGTAAGGAGTCAGGTATGAATTTCAAGTTTGATTGCGTTAAATGCTTTGTTGAAACAAATACTTTTTGTGATTTTGGCGCTAAGTATGGACTTGACTCTGAGATAGTAGCTTCATTGTGTGAATCATTTGCTGCTCATATTGATCTCCCCAAAGAGAAGTGGTTTAAATATGATCCTCCTTTAGAAGTCAATGTATTTAAACCCAATCCAGTTGAAGAGAAAGTCATTGCCTATAATGATCCTATTGTTCCCAGTGCTTACATTGAGAAACCACCTGTCCCTGTTAGGATAAAGGATCATTCTGAAGCTTCAATTGTGATACGTAGAGGCTACATTAGAACACATACACCACCTGAGCAAATTAGAGTTGAACCTAGCATTGCTATTATCAAATATCTCCTGTCCGATGATGTTGAGGTCATAATATTCACTTCTGTGAAGATGCTGCTAGAATTGCTAAACCTCACGCTAGAGATAAACATAGGCCTGTTGTTGGCACGCCTGTTGTTTCTGTTAAGATAGGAGATCATTGCTATCATGGTTTATGTGACGTGGGTTCTATTGTTAGTGCAATACCTCAATACTTATATGATGAAATTAAAGACGAGATTGCACCTGTTGAGATAGAACCTATTGATGTCACTATTCAGCTTGCTAATAGAGACAATAGCTGCCCTGTGGGAATTGTTTGGGATGTTGAAGTATTGTGTGGTAAAACGAAGTATCCTGCTGATTTCCTCGTTCTTGCTACCACCCAAGATAGCTTTTGTACCATCATATTTGGCAGACATTTTCTCAATACTGTCAATGCTCATTTTGACTGTGAGAAGCAAACTATCACTGTTGGCTTTGAAGGTGTGTCACATGAGTTCAATTTCTCCAAGATTGGTAGACAATCTCATGAAAAAGAGTTGCCCAGTAAGGATGAATCTATTGCCTTGGCTTCTATTGTCGTGCCTCCTAGTGATCCCTTAGAGCAATACTTGCTTGAGCATGAAAATGATATGCATATGGATGAAAGGGACGAGATAGATAGGGCTGTCTTAGAACAATATCATATCCTTAAGAATAATTTGCCTCTTGAACTGCTTGGGGATCCACCCCAACCAAAGGGTGATCCTGTGTTCGAGCTTCAATAGTTGCCAGATACTCTTAAGTATGCTTATCTTGACGAAAAAGATATATATCCTGTTATTATTAGTGCTAGCCTTTCAGAGCATGAAGAAAAGAAGTTACTAATAACTCTGAGAAAGCATCGTGCTGCTATTGGATATACTCTTGATGATCTTAAGGGCATTAGTCCCACTCTATGCCAGCACAAGATTAAAACCGATCCTGATTCCAAACCAGTTGCTGATCATCAACGGAGATTAAATCCTAAGATGAAAGAGGGAGTAAGAAAATAAATACTAAAGCTCCTGGAAGCGGTATTATCTGTCTTGTCGGTCATAGTGATTGGGTGAGTCCGGCGCATTGCGTCCCTAAGAAGGGAGGCATTACCGTTGTTCCTAATGATAAGGATGAATTGATCCCACAGAGGATTATTACTGGCTATAGGATGGTGATCAATTTTAGGAAATTGAATAAAGCCACTAGGAAAGATCATTACCCTTTGCCTTTTATCGACCAAATGCTAGAAAGGCTGTCTATACACACACACTTCTGCTTTCTAGACGATTATTCTGGTTTCTCCCAAATACAAGTTGCACAATCTGATCAGGAGAAAACCACTTTCACCTGCCCTTTCGGTACCTTTGCTTATAGACGTATGCCTTTTGGCTTATGCAATGCACCTGCTACCTTTCAAAGATGTATGATGGCTATATTCTCTGACTTTTGTGAAATGATTGTTGAGGTTTTCATGGATGACTTCTCCGTTTACGGGTCTTCTTTTGATGATTGCCTCAGCAACCTTGATCGAGTTTTGCAGAGGTGCAAAGACACCAACCTTGTCTTGAATTGGGAGAAGTGCCACTTAATGGTTAATGAAGGCATCGTGTTAGGACATAAAATATCTGAAAGAGGTATTGAAGTCGATAAGGCTAAGGTTGATGCGATCGAGAAAATGCCATACCCCACAGATATCAAAGGTATAAGAAGTTTCCTTGGTCATGCTGGTTTCTATAGAAGGTTCATTAAAGACTTCTCTAAGATTTCTAGGCCTCTTACCAATCTCTTGCAAAAGGATATTCCTTTTGTTTTTGACGATGATTGTGAGGAAGCCTTCGAAATACTTAGGAAGGCTTTGATAACTGCACCTATTGTTCAACCACCTGATTGGAACCTACCTTTTGAGATCATGTGTGATGCTAGGGATTATGCTGTTGGTGCTATCCTAGGGCAAATAGTTGATAAGAAGTTGAATGTTATTCACTATGCTAGTAAAACTCTAGACAATGCCCAAAGAAACTACGCTTCTACGGAAAAGGAGTTTTTAGCAGTCGTGTTTGCATGTGAAAAGTGCAGGTCTTAAATAGTTGATTCCAGAGTCACTATTCACACTGATCACGCTACTATTAAGTACCTCATGGAGAAGAAAGACGCTAAACCTAGACTTATCAGATGGGTTCTCTTGCTACAAGAATTTGATTTTCACGTTGTCGACAAGAAGGGTGCTGATAACCCCGTAGCGGATAACTTGTCTAGGTTAGAGAACGTTCTTGATGACCCACAACCTATTGATGATAGCTTTCCCGATGAGCAACTGAATGTCATCAATACTTCACGTAGTGCACCGTGGTATGCTGATTATGCAAACTATATCATTGCCAAATATACACAACCTAGTTTCACATACCAGCAAAAGAAGAAATTCTTCTTTTACTTGAGACATTACTTTTGGGATGATCCTCACCTTTATAAGGAAGGAGTAGATGGTGTTATTACACGTTGTGTACCTGAACATGAACAGGGACATATCCTACAAAAGTGTCACTCTGAGGCCTACGGAGGACACCATGCGGGAGATAGAACAACACACAAGGTATTGCAATAAGGTTTCTATTGGCCCACTCTCTTCAAGGATGCCCGTAAGTTCGTCTTGTCTTGTGACGAATGTCAAAGAATAGGTAATATCAGTAAACGTCAGGAAATGCCTATGAACTATTCACTTGTCATTGAACCATTTGACGTTTGGGGCTTTGATTATATGGGACCTTTTCCAAAATCCAACGGGTATACTCATATCCTAGTTGTTGTTGATTACGTCACTAAGTGGGTAGAAGCTATCCCCACTAGTAGTGCTAACCACAACACTTCTATCAGGATGCTTGAAGAAGTTATTTTCCCTAGATTTGGAGTCCCTAGATATCTGATGACTGATGGTGGTTCACATTTTATTCATGGTGCTTTCCGTAAAACACTTGCTAAGTACGATGTCCACCATAGAATTGTGTCCCCCTATCACCCTCAATCCTGTGGTCAAGTAGAGCTAAGCAATAGAGAGATTAAACTAATTCTGCAAAAGACTGTCAACAGGTCTAGAAAGAATTGGTCTAAGAAGCTCGATGATGCACTGTGGGCTTATAGAACTGCCTATAAGAATCCCATGGGCATGTCTCCGTACAAAATGGTGTACGGTAAAGCATGTCATTTACCTCTTGACCTAGAGCATAAAGCTTATTGGGCAATCAAAGAGCTCAATTTTGATTTCAAACTTGCTAGTGAGAAGAGGTTATTTGACATCATCTCGGTTGATGAATGGAGAGCTCAGGCATATGAAAATGCCAAGTGGTTCAAAGAAAAGGTTAAGAGGTGGCATGATAAGAGGATACAAAAGTGTGAGTTCAATGTAGGTGATTATGTCTTGCTATATAATTCTCGTTTAAGATTTTTTGCAGGCAAGCTTCTCTCTAAATGGGAAGGTCCCTATATTGTTGAGGAAGTATATCGTTCCGGTGCTATCAAGATGAACAACATGGAAGGTAATTGTCTGAGAGTTGTAAATGGGCAGAGAATCAAGCATTATATCTCAGGTACTCCCAGAAATGTTGAAAGCAACATCATCAATACCATAACTCCAGAAGAATACCTAAGGGATACTTCAGCCAGTTTCTGACTCTGAAAATGAAGAGGTATGTGATTCCGTAAGAAAACAGACTCCAAAACTTTTCCAGTAGGAAATTTTCCCCGTTTTGGAATTTTTGAAAAATAGAAAAATTGGAATTAGTCCGGAAAGCACCAGAGGAGGTGACCAGCCTGCCAGGCGTGGGCCCACCCCCTGGCCGCGCATGGGGGGCTTGTGGCCACCTCTTGTGCCTCCCGGACTCCGTTTTCGTGCGGAGTAATCCTTCTGGTCTGGAAAAAATCATTATATATTCTCCCGAAAGGTGTGACCCTCGTAACACGCAAATTTCCTCTGTTTTCGTTTCGAGCCTGTTTTCTGCCGTAGATTTAGAGCAAGATGTCGTCCGAGGAATTTGTGGGGGAGAACAATCTCCCTCAAGTCTATGGCGAAGTAAATGCTGATCTGAAAAGAATGGAGGCCAAGGAAAGGCTACCTAAAGAAACCAAGGGCGAAACTAAGGAGAAGAATCACGTGTGGGACGAAGCACAATCTGTGTTCAACAAGGAAGAAGTTGAAGAAGTGGATTTACTCCAACCCGACCTCCACCTACTGTCTCCAATCTTGATTGAACTCTTGAGGTTTTGTGAAACAAGTCGTGCTCGCAATACTTATCTCACTCATGAAGTTGTTTTGCTGGAGAAACATATCACAGATCTCCAAGGTATAAATAAAATATTGATGGCCCTCTTGGAATCAAAGATTGCAACAACTCCACCACCATCACCGCCAAAGGAAGAAAACTAAGCATGGGTATGGGCAATCCCCTTGGCTTGTGCCAAGCTTGGGGGAGTTGCCCCGGTATCGTATCACCATCACAACTTTTGCCTTTACCTTTGTTTTAGTTTGTTCCTTTTCAGTTTTTTTCTCTAGTAGATTAAAAGTCTTAGTGTTTTAGTCTTGAGTTTTGCTTTTTGTAACCCCCGATGTATTCAAGATCGTGAGCCATATAATAAAGAGTGTCTTAGTTGAGGGCTTTGCCTCTTGCCATGATCAAAAGAGTGAGAAAAGAACAAAAGCATGACAGATCATGTAATGATCTTATGGGAAGTGATGGCTTCACATATAAAAAGAATGTTGATTGAAACTTGTTGAGGGTAGACAAACGTAGACCTTGGTCATTGTTGCAATTAATTGGAAGTGATAAAGAAGGAGAGGTTCACATATAAATACATCATCTTTGACACCATCTATGATTGTGAACACTCACTAAACTATTGCATGCTTAGAAGTAGATGTTTGACAAGGAAGACAACATAATGAATTGTGTTTGCTTGGTTGTGAACAATGTTATATGATTACAGAAACCTTAGCATGTGAAGATTGCTTCCACCTCATATTAGCCAAAACTCCCGCACCAAGTAGAGATACTACTTGTGCATCCATAAACCTTCAATAGTTAAAACGGTTATCTGAAAACCGGGACACTAAGGACAATATGATTCTTTCTCTCAAGGAAAAATACAAGGTAAAAACTCCCCGCTCGCATATTTCCAATATCAATTCCAAACTCTATGTTTATATACCGTCTCCAGCCCCCAAGGGTCGGTTTATTATATAAATACGGTAAGCCGACTCTTTAGAAAATGGTTGAATGTGAGCTTGCATCTGTAGCCCCCAAGGACGAAGTTGTTATGATTGTAACAAGTCGATATTCCTTCAAGATGTAATTGTAGGTGAAGATTCAATCTGTAGCCCCCGAGGGCCGACTCATCTTGTGTGACGAGCCGGGTCTTCCTCTTTTTTGAAATATCGTTTGAAAAGAACCGATATGCATTAGCCCCCAAGTTCCTAGTATGTTGCATGTAATATGCTGGGGACTTCAGAATATATTTCCTCATCATCAGCTTCTTATTGCTTATAATAAGCCACCCTCAGGCGTGTCATAATCACAATTTTTTGATAAATGTCGTATGTGTGTCAGAGGTACGTACGAGATGCCAAATTTGTGGCTGCAGTCGTGCAAAGGTGTGTGAAGGAAGAGGCGAGGCTTAGGGTTGAGGCCGCAACGGCGACGACTCATTTCCAAAACTTCGCTTGTCGGGCGCAGGATTTTCTTGAGGAAGTCATGGCCAATTTTGAAATAGAGAAAATTACCCTATTATCTCATGCCAAAAAGCTAAAGGAAAGCTTGGCCCTTTAAAATAAAATTACGCCTCTCTGGTGAAGCAACTTTTATTCCTTTGTGTTTCTCAGTTTTGATGTAAAAGGGCGACTCAAAGTTTATATTTGCCCTTGTGTGCGTAGGCCGAACAGTTCAGTCCCTAGTGCAACTGCCCCTCATGAAACTGAAAGACATTTTTTCCTATGTGGAATACTACACATCGGGCCTGTTTACTCTATCATGGCTGCCAACAATCCAAAATATACGCCGCAGACCCTCAAAGACATGCTAAATCAACTCTCCACCATGCCGCAATGGATTTGTGAGAACCGGAAATCGACAGCTCGTGGTGGGGCAAATTTGGCTCTCGTGCGTGCGAAAGCATATTTACCAGAACTTGATTTGGCGGTTGTCGAAGATGGGTTTCCAGGGTATAAGTTGGATGTCTCCGAATTTACTCAAGAAGATTTGCTCATGTAATGAAGGAGACCCAGCCGCTGGTGCATTTCTTGTAGAGAAGGTCTACACATCTAAGTATTATGCAGCGTACACTGCTGATAATGAATGCATCCCAATGCCCAAAGATGTGCCCTCTGAGCTAATCCCGCCTCATTACAAGAGAAAGACTGCACCTGTCGTTGATGCTTCTACTTCGATTAAAACAACTACAAACTTCGAGTCACTAAGGTCAATACGATGGATTTAAAAAGGCCAGCAAAACATTGATGATGATGATGAGTTGGAAGAGACGAAGGCTGATTCAGCCGGCGAAGAAGATTGAAGGCAGGTAAAAAATAACTCGCCTAGCAGAGAAAAATGGTCCCCATGCATTCTTGTATCGAATCATCTTCGTATTTTTAACTACTCTTAATGTGATATTGTAATAGGGGTAATAAAACTTCTGAAATACTTTTGGTCGTGCCATCGAGCGCGCTTGTTTTTGTGTTTTTAGCTCATTGCAGAAATCCTTGTCATGTCATTCCTTCATCCTGATCTTTTTACCAAAAATGCTTGTCCTTGCTTGGCTGTGGATATTTGATAGTCCTTTAAGAAATAGGTCATCAAAAGATTTGTTTGCAGAATCCGTTCCACTCTTCCGCAATAAGACTTTGAACTGGTCATGACGTTATCGCAGTTTTTGTAACCCGGTCACCGATGATGAGTCGGTAAATATGGTTTTTCCTGAAAAGTTAATATGTAATGCCTTGCACAGAATCAGGTATATTTAATAGGCCACCTCAATGAGACGCAATAAAGAAGTAGGATTTAAGCCAGCAAACAAACTTGATTTTCGTGGCCGCCCCTTTAATTTCTCACAACATTGTTGTAAGAGATGTGCAATTTTGAATTGATCATAGTATGATTATAGTTGCCATAACCCAGCTATTCATGATAACCCTAAATAGTACTCATCCTTGAAAAGTTTAGGATGCAAAATCACATAGAAAATTAAAACTTTCATAGACCGGCTCAGTGAGACGAGGTAGAAAAGAGACCGGCTTCCAAGGCTCAAGTCTTGCTTCAGTGAAGCAGGTATGGTAATCCATAGTTTATCCTCGCTTTCAGTATGTCGGCTCTCATGTGACAAACCGATGTTTTAAGCTTGCTAATTCAGGGTCCATAATGGATTGAATAGTCAAGAGTACATGGAGTCACCTGATCGGAGTCGCATCAAACATACAGGCAGGTTTAACCATTTTGTGACATCTTTGCTGGATCAAGAGGGTGAGAAAGCTAATGTCGATGAGTTGGAAGCCCCCAAGTGACTTATGATCATGGAAAAGCCGTCATAGGATTGCAGAAGACAATGCTATTACTACCAAACAATCTGGAGACCAGATAAGCCGACTTGATTACTTTGATCATAATTTGATAAATCTGATGATTTGTTTAGAGCTATAAGCCCCAAAGTAACAAATTTTTAAATAATAAAGGCGCATGCTCAATTTATGGCTAAAATATGAGCTTTATTAGATTCAAAATATCATAGAAGTATGAATAGAATTTGGGGCTTGATACAGAGATAATGAGCCGATGGCACTAATATGATAGGGCCGAAAATTGGGCGAGTCGACTTACTCAACTGGTGCCTTACTTGAGGGTGTATTTACCAGCATCGTGTGTGAGGAATTTTAACTGTTTGGTAGTGCATGAGGACTTAACATAAGCTGCATCTCCTTCCTCACATTCCTGGGCTATCTTTCTGCTGCCTCCTACTGTTATATATTGCCTTTTGGACCCAACATCTTGAGTTTGAGCTAGATATAACAACAACTTTTGTTTGAAACGAGCATAAGTCGGACTTCCGAAGAGAGCATGACAAGGGCTTCTTATCTTCACCACCTCAAATATTAAGGGTTCACATCTCGAATTATGCTCATTCCCAAAAGCAACATTAAGCTTAATCAGTCTTACCGGATACGCTAACTTTCCATGAAGGATGCCATGAAAAACCATGGAAGAAGTTTGCAAATTGTTATCGCGCAGGTTCATGCGCCGGAAAGTGTCGTAGTATAAGATGTTGATGCTAGTCCCTCCATCCATGAGGACCTTTGTGATAGTATAACCACCAGCCTGCAATGCTACCACCAAACCTAGATCTCCCGGGTTATGAACCTGATACGTCTCCAACATATCTATAATTTTTTATGGTTCCATGCTATTATCTTGTCGAACTTTGGATGGTTTGTATGCCTTTCATATCATTTTTGGGACTAACTTATTAACTCAGTCCCAAGTGCCAGTTCCTGATTTTTCCCGTGTTTTTGACCCTTTTCATAGGAGAATATTAAACAGAGTCCAAACGGAATAAAACTTCCGAAAAGATTTTTTCCGGAACAAAAGATACGCAGGGGCGTGAGAACCAAGGCAGAGGCCACCAGGGGAGGCCACAAGCACCCTAGGCACGACCAGGGGGCCCGCGCCTAGCAGGCTTGTGGGCCCCCTATGGATCGTCTGCCCTACTCTTCCGCCTATAAATCCCCGAAAAATCCAAAACCATGGGGGAGATCCACGAAAATACTTTTTCGCCGCCGCAAGCTTCTGTCTCCGCAAGAACCCATCTGGGGCATGTTCTGGTGCCATGCCAGAGGGGGGATTGGTATACGGAGGGCTTATTCATCAACACCATTGCCTCTCCGATGATGCGTGAGTAGTTCACCATAGACCTTCGGGTCCATAGCTAGTAGCTAGATCGCTTCTTCTCTCTCTTGGATCTTCAATACAAAGTTCTCCATGATATTCATGGAGATCTATCCGATGTAATCTTCTTTTGCGGTGTGTTTGTCGAGATTCGATGTATTGTGTATTTATGATCAGATTATCTATGAATCTTATTTTAGTTTATTCTAGTCTCTTATATGCATGATTTCATATCCTTGTAATTTTCTTCGAGTTGTTGGTTTTGTTTGGCCAACTTGATCTATGATTCTTGCAATGGGAGAAGTGCTTGGTTTTGGGTTCATACCGTGCGGTGACCTCACCCAGTGACAGAAGGGGTAGCGAGGCACGCATCGTGTTGTTGCCATCAAGGGTAAAAATATGGGGTTTACATCATTGGTTTGAGTTTATCCCTCTACATCATATCATCTTTATTAAGGTGTTACTCTGTTCGACATGAACACAATACACTAGATGCATGTAGGATAGCGGTCGATGTGTGGAGTAATAGTAGTAGATGCAGAAAGTATCGGTCTACTTGTCTCGGACGTGATGCCTATATGTATGATCATAGCCTTGGATATCGTTATGACTTTGCGTGGTTCTATCAATTTCTCGAGAGTAATTTGTTCACGCACCGTAATATTTGCTATTTTCCTTCACATCATATTTTCAGCCTTACACTTTTACTTCCTTGCACTTTTCGCCTTCATATCTCACTTTGCAATCAATCTTGAAGGGATTGACAACCCCTTTATAACGTTGGGTGCAAGCTCGTTTGTGTTTGCGCAGGTACTCTGGACACTTGGCTTGATTCTCCTACTGGATTGATACCTTGGTTCTCAAAACTGAGGTAAATACTTACTGCTACCGTGTTGTATCACCCTTTCCTCTTCAAGGGAAAAACTAACGCAAGCTCAAGAGGTAGTAAGAAGGATTTCTGGCGCCGTTGCCGAGGAGGATCAAGTCAAGAATAGTCTCCCGTCAACGTGTCAATTTCTGGCGCCGTTGCCGGGGAGGATCAAGTCAAGAATAGTCTCCCGTCAACGTGTCAATTTCTGGCACTAGGGATTATTCTAAGTGAAGCTTATCCAAGTAGGTGTCGCAAACTCATCTCTTGCATTTACTTTTTTTGCCCCTAGTTTTCATCTCTCCCACTTCTGATTTTTTTTTGCCTTTTTCGTTTGCCATTCCTCTGCTTGTATGCTATGTGCCTTCAATATGCTTGCATATTCGCTTGCTGAAAATCTATTGATATGGATCCTCACCCACTTGATAATCTCTTTAAGATATCTAATTATGTTGAACCAATTGCTAGTGAGTTGAGTGCACTTGACTATCTATATGGAGTTTTGCTTCAGACGCGTGAATCTGGAAATCGTGATGAAGAAATTTATGAAGTGATTCACGAGGGCTCCTTGGATGAACAACTTGATTCTAATGGTTTCATTATAAATTCTATTAATGACAATCATGCTAAAAATATGCAAAAACCTAAGCTTGGGGATGCTAGTTTTGCTATGTCCACTACTTGTTGCAATGATCGTGATTGGGGTGACAATTTTTCTTATGATCTTGAAAATTTGTTTAAGGCTCATGATGATTATGATATTTGCAATAACATTGAAAGTGGGATTGGAGAAGTCATGACTTTAGTTGATGATAATACCACTATTTTTGAAGAGCGTCAACTTTGCATGCATGTGGATCATGAAAAGAATATCCTATGTGATAGTTATATTGTCGAATTTGAATATGATCCCACATGTAATTGTTACGAGAGAGGAAAATATTGTGGTAGAAACTTTCATATCACTAAATCACCTCTCGTTATGTTGAGATTGCTATTGTCTCTTTCTTCTTCCTTGCATTTGGTAACTATTGGTTGTCTTGACAATTTGTTTTCCTATAAAATGCCTATGCATAGGAAGTATGTTAGACTTAGATGTGATTTTTACATGCTTTATGATGCTCTCATTGTGCTTCAATTCTTGTCTTTTGTGTGAGCATCATTGAATTATCAATGCCTAGCTAAGGGCGTTAAACAATAGCGCCTGTTGGGAGGCAACCCAATGAATTTATCTTTGCTTTTTGCTTTCTGTTTTTTTGCGTCGACACCATGATAATTCTATTATGATTGTGTTTTTTGTGTTTCTTTTTGTGTTTGAGCCAAGAAAAACTTTATGACTAGTTTGGTGTTGGTTGTTTGCTCCTGCTGGAAAAAGACAGAAACTTTTCGCTCACGAAATTATTTTTCATTTTTATCCAGAAAGAGATTTTGAGTTGATTCTTTTTGCTGCTGGTTGATATGCCTTTTGCCCAGGATTTAGTAAGTTTTCAGAATTTTTGAGATACCAGAAGTATACGAAGTATATAGATTGCTACAGACTGGTCTGTTGTTGACATATTCTGTTTTTTGTTGTGTTGATTGCTTGTTTTTGATGAAACTATGGATAGTATCGGGGGGTACTAGCCATGGAAAAGTTAGAATACAGTAATCTAACACCAATATAAATAGAATTCTAGTTTTCTACAGTACCTCAAGAGGTGGTAGTTTGTTTTCTTGTGCTAATGATATCACGAGTTTCTGTTTAAGTTTTGTGTTGTGAAGTTTTCAAGTATTGGGTGATGTTCTCATGGACAAAGGGATAAAGAGTGGAAAGAGCTCAAGCTTTGGGATACCCAAGGCATCCCAAGCCAAATTCATGGACACCAAAAAGCCTAAGCTTGGGGATGCCCCGGGAAGGCATCCCCTCTTTCGTCTTCAATCCATCGGTAACATTACATGGAGCTATATTTTTATTCACCACATGATATGTGTTTTTCTTGGAGCATCTTGTATCGTAGGAGTCTTTTATTTTTGTTGTGTCACAATCATCCTTGCTGCACACCTTTTGAGAGAGACATGCACTCATCGTGAATTTGCTAGAAAACTCGTTGAGCTTCGATTTATCTTTTGAGTTAGGCAATTTAGCTCACATGTGCTTAACTTATATCCTTTGAGCTAGATAACTTTGCTTTGTGTGCTTCACTTAGATCTTTTAGAGCACGGCAGTGCGTAACTTGGTAGTTTTCTTGTGCTATGAAAGTAGTCCCAAATGTGATAGGCACCATAAGAGGATACAATAAAACTTCCATCTTCATGTGCATTGATTAGAAAGAGAAGTTTGATTCCACTCAATTAGTTTTGAGACATGGATTTGGTAATATTAATACTTATGTTAGTAGGGTGTTGTGAATCTAGAAATACTTGTGTGGAAGTTAGTGATTCCCGTAACATGCACGTATGATGAACCGCTATGTTACGAAGTCCGAGCATAATTGATCTATTGATTGTCATCCTTTGTGTTGCGGTCGGGATCGCGCGATGGTTGACACCTACCAACCCTTCCCCGAGGAGTATGCATTTAGCACTTTGTTTCGATTACTAATAAAAACTTTTGCAATAAGTAGGTGAGTTCTTCATGACTAATGTGAGTCCATGGTATAGATTCACTTTTACCTTCCACCATTGCTAGCCTCTCTAGTGCCGCGCAATTTTCGCCGGTGCACAAACCCACCATATGCCTTCCTCAAAACAGCCACCATACCTAACTACTATGGCATTTTCATAGCCATTCCAAGATATATTGCCATGCAACTCCCACGTTCCGTCTCATGACTTGTGCCATCACTCTCACATTGCCATTGCATGATCGTAAGATAGCTAGCGAGATATTTCAACGTCATACGCCAAGCTAGATTGTTGCACATCTCGGTACACTGTCGAAGGCATTTCCTATATAGTCATCATCGTTCTAAGCTTTGAGCTGTGAGTCAATATAAGTGTGATGATCATCATTATTAGAGCATTGTCCCATGTGAAAAAAGAAGAGGCCAAAGTTGCCCACAAAAAAAGAAGAGAGATATGGAAAGGGGCCAAAGAGCCCAAACAAAAAGAGAGAGAAAAAGAGAGAAGGGACAATGCTACTATCTTTTCCACACATGTGCTTCATAATAGCACCATGTTCTTCATGATTGAGAGGCTCTCGTTTTGTTAGAACCATATGCTAGTGGGAATCTTCATTATATAGCTTGGCTTGTATATTCCAATGATGGGCTTCCTCACAACTTCCCTAGGTCTTCGTGAGCAAGCAAGTTGGATGCACACACACTAGTTCTCCTTTTGAGCTTTCACATACTTATAACCCTAGTGCATCCGTTGTATGGCAATTCCTACTCATTCACATTGATATCTATTAATGGGCATCTCCATAGCCCTTTGATACGCCGAGTCAATGTCACTATCTCCTCCTTTTTGTCTCACAACCTCCACCACACTCTATTCCACCTATAGTAGTATATCCATGGCTCACACTCATGTATTGCATGAGAGTTGAAAAAGGTTAGAGAAAGTAAGAGTGCGAAAACAATTACTTGGCCAATACCGGGTTTGTGCATGATTTAAAATTAGTTGTGTGGGGATGATGGAGCATAGTCAGACTATATGATTTTGTAGGGATAACTTTCTTTTGCCTTGTTATTTCGAAAGTTCATGATTACCTTGCTAGTTTGCTTGAAGTCCTATTGTTTTCATGTCAATAGCAAACTATTGTTTTGAATCTTGCGGATCTGAACATTCATGTCACATGAAAGAAGTTACAAAGGACAACTATGCTAGGTAGCATTCCACATAAAAATTCAGTCTTTATCATTTCCCTACTCGAGGACGAGCAGGAGTTAAGCTTGGGGATGCTTGATACGTATCCAACGTATCTATAATATTTTATGGTTCCATGCTATTATCTTGTCAAACTTTGGATGTTTTGTATGCCTTTTATATCTCTTTTGGGACTAACTTATTAACTCAGTGCCAACTGCCAGTTCCTGTTTTTTCCGTGTTTTTGACCCTTTTCAGAGGAGAATATTAAACGAAGTCCAAACGGAATAAAACTTCCGAAAAGATTTTTTCCGGAAGAGAAGATAAGCAGGGGGCGTGAGAACCAAGCCAGAGGCCACTAGGGGAGGCCACAAGCCCCCTAGGCGCGGCCAGGGGGGCCCGCCTCTAGCAGGCTTGTGCGCCCCCTATGGTTCGTCTGCCCTACTTCTTCCGCCTATAAATCCCCGAAAAATCCAAAACTACGGGGGAGATCCACGAAAATACTTTTCCGCCGCCGCAAGCTTCTATCTCTGCAAGATCCCATCTGGGGCACGTGCTGGTGCCTTGCCGGAGGGGGGATTTGGATACGAAGGGCTTCTTCATCAACACCATTGCCTCTCCGATGATGTGTGAATAGTTCACCATAGCCTTCGGGTCCATAGCTAGTAGCTAGATGGCTTCTACTCTCTCTTGGATCTTCAATACAAAGTTCTCCATGATCTTCATGGAGATCTATCTGATGTAATCTTTTTTTGCGGTGTGTTTGTCGAGATCCGATGTATTGTGGATTTATGATCAGATTATCTATGAATCTTATTTGAGTTTCTTCTAATCTCTTATATGCATGATTTTATATCCTTGTAATTCTCTTCGAGTTGTGGGTTTTGTTTGGCCAACTTGATCTATGATTCTTGCAATGGGAGAAGTGCTTGGTTTTTGGTTCATACTGTGACCTCACCCATTGACAGAAGGGGTAGCGACGCATGCATCATGTTGTTGCCATAAAGGGTAAAAAGATGGGGTTTACATCATTGGTTTGAGTTTATCCCTCTACATCATGCCATCTTGCTTAATGCGTTACTCTGTTCGTCATGAACTCAATACACTAGATGCATGCTAGATAGCGGTCGATGTGTGGAGTAATAGTAGTAGATGTAGATAGTATCGTTCTACTTGTCTCGAACGTGATGCCTATATGTATGCTCATTGCCTTAGATATCGTCATGACTTTGCGCGGTTCTATCAATTGCTTGATAGTAATTTGTTCACCCACCATAATATTTGATATTTTGAGAGAATCCTCTAGTGGACACTATGGCCCCCGGGTCTACTTCACATCATATTTTCAGCCTTACACTTTTACTTCGTTGCACTTTCTGCCTTCTAATCTCACTTTGCAATCACTCTTGAAGGGATTGACAACCCCTTTATAGCATTGGGTGCAAGCTCGTTTGTGTTTGCGCAGGTACTTTGGACACTTGGCTTGATTCTCCTAATGGATTGATACATTGGTTCTCAAAACTGAGGGAAATACTTACTGCTACTGTGCTACATCACCCTTTCCTCTTCAAGGGAAAAACCAACGCAAGCTCAAGAGGTAGCACAACCCAGGAAGGGTGATCCTCTCTGCTTCAAATAATGGGTTGTTTAGACCAATTGAGATATCCTGGGACCGCTAGATCAATCACGTTGATAGATTTCTGCTTATGCTTCCCATCCTCTTTGCAACCATTGGTGGTGAAAATGTTGTATTGACCATTATTCACCTGCTTAGGATTGCTCTGAAATCTATATTGATTTCTATGTTGTTGATTGCCTTGAGTGGAATGTTGCCCATTACCAGTGTTTCCTTGACGCTGATAATCTGGTCTCTAACCACGTGGTACATTAAACCTTGATCCTGGGAAACCGCGAGCCAATCCGCCTTGCGAGCCGAGTTTCCCATACTGACCCGGGTGTCCACCATTAGCCCCTTGGTGGCTCTGGAACGCTTGATTTCGGAACTCCTGCATGATATAACAATTCTCCCATGAGTGTGTAGGCGGCTTGTCCCCGGTACTATGCTTTGGGCAAGGCGCCTTGAGTGCCTCCTCATAATTGCATGGCTTATTCTCATTGTAAGGTCCTCTAGAGCGGCACTGACTCTTGAAGTGAGTATTGGTATTAGCCATGAACACTAACCCGCCCTCAGGTTGTTCCTGTTTGTTATTCTGACCTCCCTGGTTTCCGCCTTGCTGGTTTCCCTTGCCACCTTTAGCCTTCTTGTTCTTACCGGCTTTCTCCTCGTCTTACCTGGATCCTTCGTGCCATATGATTCAGCATATCTTGCCAGCACATCCATCAAGTCGCCCATATCTTGAGTCTTTCGCTTTAGGCGACCCATCTTGAGAACCAACGGTTCAAAGTGACAGTTTTTCTCTAAGATCAGGATGGCTTGGGAAGCAGTAATGTTGTTTGATGAGTGGATGATTTATACAACCCAACGAGTCCAATGATGGGTTGAATCGCTTGTGCGCTAAATGAAGTGTTGAAGATCCACGATTGTCATCGCGCGTTTACATGTCCCTTGGAAATTCTTGATAAAATGTTCCTTCACCTCAGCTCAAGTATTAATGGAATTGGGAGGTAGATTCTTCAGCCAGGTCTGAACCGGGCCTTCAAGCATCATCGTCAAATACTTTGCGCATACTGCATAACTGACATCGAGCATATCCAGTGCCAAACCATAACTTGTAACCCAAGCTACCGTCTCATGCTTTGCTATATAGTTTGGCACCTTGCGAGTTCCTTTGAAGTCCTTAGGCATAGGATCGGTGCAGAGATCCAGAGATAGACAAGGAATGCCCATCATTTTGGTGCTATTTCTAGCTCCCTCTGTTGGTGACCGGGGTTCCGCCACATGCAGTTGAGCTGCCCACCTTGCTGATGCTTCCGCATCCGCCTTCCAGACGGCTCTCGCTGCTTCAACTAGGTCTTGGGCGTTCTGTAATCCTTGCCAGATTGGGGAAACCTAGGGATGTTGTCACCGCCCGTTACTGGAAAGAGCCGGCGACTCCTCATGATGGTTGATATAAGGTGTGGAGGGCATCTGATCTGGACTATATGAGAATTTTCTTGTTAGGCCACTGTTGTCTTCAACATCTCAATGGCGTTTCTAGCTGTTGGAATTATGCCCTAGAGGCAATAATAAATATAGTGATTATTATAATTCCTGTATCAAGATAATCGTTTATTATCCATGCTATAATTGTATTGAATGAAGACTCATTTACATGTGTGGATACATAGACAAAACACCGTCCCTAGCAAGCCTCTAGTTGGCTAGCCAGTTGATCAAAGATAGTCAGTGTCTTATGATTATGAACAAGGTGTTGTTGCTTGATAACTAGATCACGTCATTAGGAGAATCATGTGATGGACTAGACCCAAACTAATAGACGTAGCATGTTGATCGTGTCTTTTTGTTGCTACTGTTTTCTGCGTGGAGATCATATAACTCACTGACACCGGAGGAATGCTTTGTGTGTATCAAACGTCGCAACGTAACTGGGTGACTATAAAGATGCTCTACAGGTGTCTCCGAAGGTGTTAGTTGAGTTAGTATGGATCAAGACTGGGATTTGTCACTCCGTATGACAGAGAAGTATCTCGGGGCCCACTCGGTAATACAACATCACACACAAGCCTTGCAAGCAATGTGACTTAGTGTAAGTTGCGGGATCTTGTATTACGGAATGAGTAAAGAGACTTGCCGGGAAACGAGATTGAAATAGGTATACGGATACTAACGATCGAATCTCGGGCAAGTAACATACCGAAGGACAAAGGGAATGACATACGGGATTATATGAATCCTTGGCACTAAGGTTCAAACGATAAGTTCTTCGTAGAATATGTAGGATCCAATATGGGCATCCAGGTCCCGCTATTGGATATTGACCGAGGAGTCTCTCGGGTCATGTCTACATAGTTCTCGAACCCGCAGGGTCTGCACACTTAAGGTTCGACGTTGTTTTATGCGTATTTGAGTTATATGGTTGGTTACCGAATGTTGTTCGGAGTCCCGGATGAGATCACAGACGTCACGAGGGTTTCCGGAATGGTCCGGAAACAAAGATTGATATATAGGATGACCTCATTTGATTACCGGAAGGTTTTCGGAGTTACCGGGAATGTACCGGGAATGACGAATGGGTTCCGGAAGTTCACCGGGGGGGCAACACACCCCGGGGAAGCCCATAGGCCATGAGGATGGCGCACCAGAGCTTAGTGGGCTGGTGGGACAGCCCAAAAGGGACCTATGCGCCATACAAAACAAAATAAAAGAGAAAGAAAAAAAGGGATGTGTGAAGGAAGGGAAGGACTCCCACCCACCAAACCAGGTCCAACTCAGTTTGGGGTGGAGCCTTCCCCCCTTGGACTCGGCCGACCCCCTTGGGGCTCCTTGAGCCCCAAGGCAAGGTCCCCTCCCTCCCACCTATATATACGGAGGTATTGGGGCTGATTTGAGACGACTTTTCCACGACAGCCCGACCACATACCTCCACCGTTTTTCCTCTAGATTGCGTTTCTGCGGAGCTCGGGGGGAGCCCTGCTGAGACAAGGTCATCACCAACCTCCGGAGCGCCGTCACGCTGCCGGAGAACTCTTCTACCTCTCCGTCTCTCTTGCTGGATCAAGAAGGCCGAGATCATCGTCGAGCTGTACGTGTGCTGAACGCGGAGGTGCCGTCCGTTCGGTACTAGATCGTGGGACTGATCGCGGGATTGTTCGCGGGGCGGATCGAGGGACGTGAGGACGTTCCACTACATCAACCGCGTTCTCTAATGGTTCTGCTGTACAGTCTACAAGGGTACGTAGATCACTCATCCCCTCTCGTAGATGGACATCACCATGATAGGTCTTCGTGCGCGTAGGAAATTTTTTGTTTCCCATGCGACGTTCCACAACAGTGGCATCATGAGCTAGGTTCATGCGTAGATGTCTTCTCGAGTAGAACACAAAAGTTTTTGTGGGCGGTGATGTGCGTTTTGCTGCCCTCCTTAGTCTTTTCTTGATTCCGCGGTATTGTTGGATTGAAGCGGCTTGGACCGACATTACTCGTACGCTTACGAGAGACTGGTTTCATCGCTACGAGTAACCCCGTTGCTCAAAGATGACTGGCAAGTGTCGGTTACTCCAACTTTAGTTGAATCAGATTTGACCGAGGAGGTCCTTGGATGAGGTTAAATAGAAACTCATATATCTCCGTTGTGGTGTTTGCGTAAGTAAGATGCGATCCTACTAGATACCCATGGTCACCACGTAAAACATGCAACAACAAAATTAGAGGACGTCTAACTTGTTTTTGTAGGGTATGCTTGTGATGTGATATGGCCAACGATGTGATGTGATATATTGGATGTATGAGATGATCATGTTGTAATAGAATATATCGACTTGCACGTCGATGGTACGGCAACCGGCAGGAGCCATAGGGTTGTCTTTATACTAACGTTTGTGCTTGCAGATGCGTTCACTATTTTGCTAGGATGTAGCTTTAGTAGTAATAGCATGAGTAGCACGACAACCCCGATGGCAACACGTTGATGGAGATCATGGTGTGGCGCCGGTGACAACAAGATCGTGCCGGTGCTTTGGTGATGGAGATCAAGAAGCACGTGATGATGGCCATATCATGTCACTTATGAATTGCATGTGATGTTAATCCTTTTATGCACCTTGTTTTGCTTAGAATGACGGTAGCATTATGAGGTGATCTCTCACTAAAATTTCAAGACGAAATTGTGTTCTCCCCGACTGTGCACCGTTGCTACAGTTCGTCGTTTCGAGACACCACGTGATGATCGGGTGTGATAGACTCAACGTTCACATACAACAGGTGCAAAACAGTTGCGCACGCGGAACACTCGGGTTAAGCTTGACGAGCCTAGCATGTGCATACATGGCCTCGGAACACATGAGACCGAAAGGTCGATCATGAATCATATAGATGATATGATTAGCATAGGGATGCTTACCACTGAAACTATTCTCAACTCACGTGATGATCGGACTTGAGCTAGTGTAAGTGGATCATGAACCACTCAAATGACCAGAGAGATGTACTTTTTGAGTGGGAGTTTAGCGAATAATTTGATTAAGTTAAACTCTAATTATCTTGAACATAGTCTAAGTCCACATTGAATATATTTGTGTTGTAGATCATGGCTCACGCGACAGTCATCCTGAATTTTAATACGTTCCTAGAGAAAGCTAAGTTGAAAGATGATGGAAGCAACTTTGTAGACTGCGCTCGTAATCTTAAGCTAATCTTACAAGCTGGGAAGAAGGATTATGTCCTTAATGCTGCGCTAGGAGATGAACCACCCGCTACGGCTGATCAGGATGTTAAGAACGCTTGGTTAGCACGTAAGGAGGACTACTCAATAGTTCAATGTGCAGTCTTGTATGGCTTAGAACCGGGACTTCAACGTCGGTTTGAGCGTCATGGAGCATTTGATATGTTCCAAGAGTTGAAGTTTATCTTTCAGAAGAACGCCCGGATCTTGAGGTATGAGACCTCCGATAAATTCTATGCTTGCAAGATGGAGGAAAACTCGTCTGTCAGTGAACATGTCCTCAAAATGTCTGGGTACTCAAACCGTCTAGCTGAGCTGGGGATTGAACTCCCGCAAGAAGCTATCACTGACAGAATCCTTCAATCACCGCCGCCAAGCTATAAAGGCTTTGTGTCGAACTACAACATGCAAGGGATGAACAAGTCTCCCGGCGAGTTGTTTGCGATGCTGAAAGTCGCAGAGTCTGAACTCCGTAAAGAGCATCAAGTGTTGATGGTGAATAAGACCACTAGTTTCAAGAGAAACGGCAAAGGCAAGAAGGGTAATTCCAAGAAGAGCGGCAAGCCTGTTGCCAATCTGACGAAGAAACGCAAAGCTGGACCTAAGCCTGAAACGGAGTGTTACTATTGCAAGGGTATGGGTCACTGGAAGCGCAATTGCCCCAAGTATCTGGCAGATAAGAAGGCGGCCAAAGAAAAATCAGGTATATTTGATATACATGTTATTGATGTGTACTTAACCTGCTCTCGTAGTAGTGCCTGGGTATTCGATACCGGTTCTGTTGCTCATATTGGCAACTCGAAACAGGAACTGCGGAATAAACGAAGGCTGGCGAAAGATGAAGTGATGATGCGCGTAGGAAATGGTTCCAAGGTTGATGCAATCGCCGTCGGCACAGTGTCACTTCAGTTACCATCAGGATTAGTGATGAACTTAAATCATTGTTATTTAGTGCCTGTGTTGAGCATGAACATTATATCTGGATCTTGTTTATTGCGAGACGGTTACTCTTTTAAGTCAGAGAATAATGGTTGTTCTATTTCTATCAGTAACATCTTTTATGGTCATGCACCGAATGTGAGAGGATTGTTCATATTGAATCTTGATAGCGATACGCATATACATAACATTGAGACCAAAAGAGTTAGAGTTAACAATGATAGCGCCATATTTTTGTGGCACTGCCGCTTAGGTCATATTGGTGTAAAGCGCATGAAGAAACTCCATGCTGATGGACTTTTAGAGTCACTTGACTTTGATTCACTTGACACGTGCGAACCATGCCTCATGGGCAAGATGACTAAGACTCCATTCTCCGGAACAATGGAGCGTGCAAATGACTTGTTGGAAATCATACATACCGATGTGTGTGGTCCGATGAGTGTGGAGGCACGCCACGGATATCGTTATTTTCTCACCTTCACTGATGATTTGAGTAGATATGGTTATGTCTACTTGATGAAGCACAAGTCTGAAACATTTGAAAAGTTCAAGCAATTTCAGAGTGAAGTGGAAAATCATCGTAACAAGAAGATCAAATTCCTACGGTCTGATCGTGGGGGTGAATATCTGAGTTTCGAGTTTGGTGCTCACTTAAGACAATGTGGAATTGTTTCACAGTTAACACCGCCTGGAACACCACAGCGTAATGGTGTGTCCGAACGTCGTAATCGTACTCTATTAGAGATGGTGCGATCTATGATGTCTCTTACCGATATGCAGTTATCATTTTGGGGTTATGCATTAGAAACAACTGCATTCATTTTAAATAGGGCACCATCAAAATCCGTTGAGACGACACCATACGAACTGTGGTGTGGCAAAAGGCCAAAGTTGTCGTTTCTTAAAGTTTGGGGATTTGATGCTTATGTTAAAAAGCTTCAGCCTGAAAAGCTGGAACCCAAAGCGGAAAAGTGCGTCTTCATAGGTTACCCAAAAGAGACAGTTGGGTACACCTTTTATCTCAAATCCGAGGGCAAAGTGTTTGTTGCTAAAAACGGAGCTTTTCTTGAGAAGGAGTTTCTCTCGAGAGAATTGAGTGGGAGGAAGATAGAACTTGACGAGGTTGTCGAACCTCTCATCCCTCTGGATGGTGGCGCAGGGCAAGGGGAAACCTCTGTCGTTGCGACGCCGGTTGAGGAGGAAGTTAATGATGATGATCATGAAACTCCAGTTCAAGTTTCTGTCGAACCACGCAGGTCGACGAGACCACGTGCTGCTCCTGAGTGGTACGAAAATCCCGTCTTATCAATCATGTTGTTAGACAACAATGAACCTGCAAATTATGAAGAAGCAATGGTGGGCCCAGATTCCAACAAATGGCTAGAATCCATGAAGTCCGAGATAGGATCCATGTATGAGAACAAAGTACGGACTTTGGAGGTGCTACCTGAGGGCCGGAAGGCTATTCAGAACAAATGGATCTTTAAGAGGAAGACGGACGCTGACGGCAATGTGACCGTTTATAAAGCTCGACTTGTGGCAAAAGGTTTTTCACAAGTTCAAGGAGTTGACTACGATGAAACATTCTCACCCGTAGCGATGCTTAAGTCCGTCAGAATCATGTTAGCAATAGCTGCATTTTTCGATTATGAAATCTGGCAGATGCATGTCAAAACAACGTTCCTTAACGGTTTCCTTAAGGAAGAGTTGTATATGATACAACCCAAAGGTTTTGTCGATCCTAAGAATGCTAACAAGGTGTGCAAGCTACAGCGATCCATTTATGGACTGGTGCAAGCATCTCGGAGTTGGAACAAACGCTTTGATGAGGTGATCAAAGCATTTGGGTTTATACAAGTGGTTGGAGAATCTTGTATTTACAAGAAAGTGAGTGGGAGCTCTGTGGCGTTTCTAATATTATATGTGGATGACATATTACTGATTGGAAACAACGTAGAGTTTTTGGAGAGCATAAAGGGTTACTTGAATAAAAGTTTCTCTATGAAAGACCTAGGAGAAGCTGCTTACATTCTAGGCATTAAGATCTATAGGGATAGATCAAAACGCCTGATAGGACTTTCACAAAGCACATACCTTGATAAAGTTTTGAAGAGGTTCAAAATGGAACAGTCCAAGAAAGGGTTCTTGCCAGTTCTACAAGGTACGAGATTGAGTAAGACCCAGTGCCCAGCAACTGATGAAGATAGAGAGCATATGCGCTCCGTCCCCTATGCTTCAGCCATAGGTTCTATCATGTATGCGATGCTGTGCACTAGACCGGATGTTAGCCTGGCCATAAGTATGGCATGTAGGTTCCAGAGTAATCCAGGAGTGGATCACTGGACATCAGTCAAGAATATCCTGAAGTACCTGAAAAGGACTAAGGAGATGTTTTTCGTGTATGGAGGTGACGAAGAGCTCGCCGTAAAAGGTTACGTCGATTTAAGCTTTGACACAGATCCGGACGACTCTAAGCCGCAAACCGGATACGTATTTATTCTTAATGGGGGTGCGGTAAGCTGGTGCAGTTCCAAGCAAAGCGTCGTAGCAGATTCTACATGTGAAGCGGAGTACATGGCTGCCTCGGAGGCGGCCAAGGAGGGTGTCTGGATGAAGCAGTTCATGACGGATCTTGGAGTGGTGCCAAGCGCACTGAATCCAATAACCTTGTTCTGTGACAACACGGGTGCCATTGCCTTACAAAGGAACCACGGTTTCACAAGAAGACCAGACACATCAAACGATGCATCAACCTCATCCGCGACTACGTTGAGGGAGAGGACGTAAATATATGCAAAGTGCACACGGATCTGAATGTAGCAGACCAGCTAACTAAACCTCTTCCACGGCCAAAGCATGATCAACACCAGAATTGTATGGGTATTAGATTTATTACAATGTAATTCACATGATGATGTGAGGGCTAGATTATTGACTCTAGTGCAAGTGGGAGACTGTTGGTTTTATGCCCTAGAGGCAATAATAAATATAGTTATTATTATAATTCCTGTATCAAGATAATCGTTTATTATCCATGCTATAATTGTATTGAATGAAGACTCATTTACATGTGTGGATACATAGAAAAAACACCGTCCCTAGCAAGCTTCTAGTTGGCTAGCCAGTTGATCAAATATAGTCAGTGTCTTCTGATTATGAACAAGGTGTTGTTGCTTGATAACAGGATCACGTCATTAGGAGAATCACGTGATGGACTAGACCCAAACTAATAGACATAGCATGTTGATCGTGTCTTTTTGTTGCTACTGTTTTCTGCGTAACAAGTATTTATTCCTATGACCATGAGATCATATAACTCACTGACACCGGAGGAATGCTTTGTGTGTATCAAACGTCGCAACGTAACTGGGTGACTATAAAGATGCTCTACAGGTGTCTCCGAAGGTGTTAGTTGAGTTAGTATGGATCAAGACTGGGATTTGTCACTCCGTATGACGGAGAGGTATCTCGGGGCCCACTCAGTAATACAACATCACACACAAGCCTTGCAAGCAATGTGACTTAGTGTAAGTTGCGGGGTCTTGTATTACGGAACGAGTAAAGAGACTTGCCGGTAAACGAGATTGAAATAGGTATACAGATACTGACGATCGAATCTCGGGCAAGTAACATACCGAAGGACAAAGGGAATGACATACGGGATTATATGAATCCTTGGCACTGAGGTTCAAACGATAGGATCTTCGTAGAATATGTAGGATTCAATATGGGCATCCAGGTCCCGCTATTGGATATTGACTGAGGAGTCTCTCGGGTCATGTCTACATAGTTCTCGAACCCGCAGGGTCTGCACACTTAAGGTTCGACGTTGTTTTATGCGTATTTGAGTTATATGGTTGGTTACCGAATGTTGTTCGGAGTCCCGGATGAGATCACGGACGTCACGAGGGTTTCCGGAATGGTCCGGAAACGAAGATTGATATATAGGATGACCTCATTTGTTTACCGGAAGGGTTTCGGAGTTACCGGGAATGTACCGGGAATGACGAATGGGTTCCAGAAGTTCACCGGGGGGGGCAACCCACCCCAGGGAAGCCCATAGGCCATGAGGGTGGCGCACCAGCCCTTAGTGGGCTAGTGGGACAGCCCAAAAGGGCCCTATGCGCCATACAAAAGAAAATCAAAGAGAAAGAAAAAAAGGGAGGTGGGAAGGAAGGGAAGGACTCCCACCCACCAAACCAAGTCCAACTCGGTTTGGGGGGGGAGCCTTCCCCCCTTGGACTCGGCCGACCCCCTTGGGGCTCCTTGAGCCCCAAGGCAAGGTCCCCTCCCTCCCACCTATATATACGGAGGTATTGGGGCTGATTTGAGATGACTTTTCCACGGCAGCCCGACCACATACCTCCACCGTTTTCCCTCTAGATCGCATTTCTGCGGAGCTCGGGCGGAGCCCTGCTGAGACAAGGTCATCACCAACCTCCGGAGTGCCGTCACGTTGCCGGAGAACTCTTCTACCTCTCTGTCTCTCTTGCTGGATCAAGAAGGCCGAGATCATCGTCGAGCTGTACGTGTGCTGAACGCGGAGGTGCCGTCCGTTCGGTACTAGATCGTGGGACTGATCGCGGGATTGTTCGCGGGGCGGATCAAGGGACGTGAGGATGTTCCACTACATCAACTGTGTTCTCTAACGCTTCTGTTGTACGGTCTTCAAGGGTACGTAGATCACTCATCCCCTCTCGTAGATGGACATTACCATGATAGGTCTTCGTGCGCGTAGGAAAATTTTTGTTTCCCATGCGACGTTCCCCAACACTAGCTTCAATCTCAATCGGGGTATATTCCGTGAATAGGGAGCGCCTCCAAGTTATGTGTTGCAGTCAACATATTGTCAACGGGGTTGGAAAAGTAACCCTACGGTGTTTGAAAATGTTGTGCCGATGCCTGAGCCGGAGGGAGCTGTGTCAGTGGTGGCTGAGCCAGCTCTGCCAGCCGATGCGAAGAATTTTGTGCAACGCTTGGCGTGTGTGGAATAGCAAAAAACCGAGTCGACGTTTGGTTTTGCGGGAACCGGGACAGATGCCTCCTGTGGTGAACTGCCCCATGAGCTTTATGTCGAACTTCTAGCCGGCATGCGTGCGTCCTCAAACGATTGGAATCATCTTGGATTCGAGCTTGCAGCTCTACCATCCACGTGTTCTCGGCGTCTATCTCCCTCTCGACCTTGAGCAACTCCACGTGAAGTTTTTCTAGTTCCACATTACGCTCCTCCTGGTTTTCCACAATGATAGGGCCCTCAAAAAGTTTGGCCATCTCAGCCACCAGATCACTCACGGCCCGAGTCGGCGTTTCTCTCGACCAGTCAGCGCCGTTGGTGGCTCCTTCTACAGATGGAACCGGAGCTGGCATGGATCCTGCCACATAGATCCTGACATGAAGAGGCAGTTCATCTGCCCCCCTGGCGGCTTTTTCTTCCAGAAGGTCCACACGTCCATCACAGAGAGGCAAGATGGATCCAGTGGCTCCTATGGATGACTCACCGTCATGGTTGTTGATGATATCCTCGCAGACCACCGGTTCATCCACGAGCCTAAGCCCCTGGGTGAATCCGACGAAGACATGTTGACGACTGGCTTGATATCGACCGTTTTGGGTGCACCGAGCTGGCAGGACCATGGTGGTATACGTATCTAACCCGGGCACCAGTGCATAGATCTGGGCGCAGGGACATGCTGGCTAGACTTGGTTTAGTAGGCCTCGGATTCCAGCCTGGATTGTTGGCATAGCGATCGCTACAATGATTCTTGATCATGAGAGGAACGCGTAACCCCCGAACCCTGGGCGGGTTCCCTTCTGAGAACTCAATTCCACCTTCCGATAGCCCCACCGTGGGCGCCAATTGTCCTGGTTTTGTCACGGGAGATGTCCTCGTGAACGAACTTAGTGATTAGGCCACCGTCGTGATGTGGCGACTCGAAGGAGTTGATAAAAAACGATAGGTAGATTTACCCAGGTTCGGCCTCTTCGATGGAGGAAAAAGCCTACGTCGTCCTTTGGTGTCTATATTGATGGGAATCTCGATTACAAGGAT
Source organism: Hordeum vulgare subsp. vulgare (assembly GCF_904849725.1). Classification (NCBI taxonomy): domain Eukaryota; kingdom Viridiplantae; phylum Streptophyta; class Magnoliopsida; order Poales; family Poaceae; genus Hordeum; species Hordeum vulgare. The sequence goes on from NC_058523.1 coordinate 355,044,154, forward strand.
GCGGAATCACTAACTAGCTCTCGAGAGTTTCTTACTTGATCTTTCTAGCTCGAGGGCTCTCCTTTATATACAGGTAGAGGCCTCGAGTTTACAACAGAGTCCGGGTCAAATAAATGCATGTGACCTATTACAATTCTATTTCATATTGCTTCCCAAGTTAGGAAAGCTTCTTGCGTCTTTTGCCTTTGTGGGCCTTGAGTCGTCGTCATCTGGTGTTGGGCCGCCAGGCCGCTCACTTGGTGAGTCCTTTATCTCACCCTCGGTCTTCTCTACAACTTAATGCAGCCCAATATGGCGGCTTATATCGTGGGGTTATATCCCCGACGCCTAGGATATCGCTGTGCAGCAAAGATTTAGTAGCATGGCAAGTAATGGTAGTAAGAGTAATAGTGACAACAATAATTTTGAGCAGTTGTGACAATAGTCGTAGCAGTAGTAACTTAGCAACATTTAGTAGATGTAAATCATAGGCATGTGGATCAGTGATGGATAGATATGGATGACATTCATCATGTAACAGTTGCACCATAGAGCGACATGGAACTAGCTCCAATTCATCAATATAATGTAGGCATGTATTCCGTATATAGTCATACATGCTTGATATAAGAACTTGTATGACATATTTTGTCCTACCCTCCCTGTGGCAGAGGGGTTCTAATGGAAACTAAGGGATATTAAGGCCTCCTTTTACTAAAGAATCGGAACAATGAATTAACACAAGGTGAATACATGAACTCCTCATACTACAACAATCACTAGAAAGTGTCCCAATTATTGCCACCATGGGGACACAAATCATAACACATAATAGGTGCATATTACTTGCAAGATAGGATCTAAGAACTTTCATATTCAAAGAAAACATAATAGATTCAGATCTGAAATCATGGTAATCGGGCCCGAATGACAAGTATTAAGCATGGCAAAGTCATAGCAACATCAATCTCAGAACAAAATGGATACTAGGGATGAGGCCCTATCAACTTAACTCGATTATATGATCAATATCATCAAAACCCCATCACTATCGAACGATCCTACAAACCAATTACTCACTCCTGATGGTGAACATCATGGAATTATTGCTAGAGAAAGGCTGATGATGACAGTAACAAATCCCCCTCTCTGGAGCCCCAAATGGACTTCAGATCAGCCCTCCCAAGGAATAAGAGGAGGTGTCGGCGGCTCCGTCTTATTAAACGTGATGAAATTTTCTCTCCTTTTTTTCTTCGAAGATATGAATTCATAGAACTGCAATTAGGGTCAGGGCTGCCACGTGGGCCCCCCACACAACAGGGCACGCCTAGGGGGTGGGCATGCCATGTTCCTTGTGGCCCACAGGCAGCCCCCGCTATTAATTATTTGATCCATAATTCCTCATATATTGTAGAAATAATTCAAAAAAAATCATCCGATTCCGAGAACTTTTATTTCTACATGAAAATGACACCACGGTAGTTCTGCTAAAAACAACGTTTTTCCGGGTTAGTTCCATTGAAGTCATGCAATTTAGAGGGAAAAACCAGGGCAAAAGTGTTTGGAAAATTAGATAAATTTGAGATGTATAAACTCCCCAAGTTTAACTCATTCCTTGTCGTTAAGCAATTCAGTTGATAAACTGAAAGTGATAAATTAAAACTTCTACAAACTCTTTTGTTCTCATTGTTATACACATACTTAGCTAGTGTTGAGGTTTTCAGAATGAATCATAAATAACCATGTCGATGATATACATAACCAACTAGCAAGCAACAATAAAATATATCACATGTCAGCAATTTGTCAAACCCAGGAAAATATAATATAATGGCATGGTATTTATCTCGCCCTTTTTGTGATTGCAAAACATAAATGCAGAGCACCTCTAAGTTTGAAGCACTCACTAAACATTATAATTTAGGGTAGAAGCGATCCAGTCATGCTCACCTTCAACATTAGCTAGACTCAATGCATAAGAATGACAATAGTGCTCTTAAATCTGTTGCTTTAGTAAGAAGGTGATGAGTCAAAAGTAAAATAACATGAATTTAAATAGAAAGGCCCTTCGCAAAGTGGAGCATTGAGTTGTAGAGGTGCCAGAGCTCAAGGTTTTTTTAAACGGAGATGAATTGTAACTTCGGGTGGTGTGGTTTTCCGCTCAATGTTACAATAGAGTTTTGAATATCTTCCATGTAACACAAATTATTGGTGGTTCCCAAGTTGAAATATAAAGTTTACTCCTTTTTCATCATCCAAACATATCCCATGGTTGTCCGAATTCACGGGTGCCCTCCAACATATCAAATGTCCCAAGAATTTTGTTTCAATTTTAATTTTGATTATGTAGGACTGGGCATCCTTCCTACCAGCCTCTCTCATGCAATGACATGCGAGTAAACTTTACTTGGGAATGACCTGCTTAGCATGGAAGGTACTGACTGCCCCATCGTTGCATGAGAGGTACGAGTATACAAAAGAGATGTTTACTTGAATATTTAGAGGTGGCACATTCAAATTTACTTGGATAGGTAGGGTAATACCGCATATAGGTAGGTATGGTGGACTCATGTGGAACAACTTTGTTTTTGGAGTTTGGATGAAAAAGCAGCATTCCCACTTAATACACGTGAAGGCTAGCAATAATTTGAGAAGTGAACAGCTAGAGCGCGAAAACGGTCATAATCATGCATTGCAAATAATTAACATTGAAAATTAGCATGAGTTGGATATAGACACCCCAAACTTAAACATCATGAATGCTGCATTGGTTTTGAATCAACTACATGTTTGCGCATGGAGCAAGTCAAATTGCTCGAATTACTCAGAGGGAAATAGCATACTACCATATCACATCATAACCATTTTAATGCATGTGGAGACATGAAATAAACCATTTTAATGCATGTTGACTCATGATAAACTGAATCAAGATCAAATGAGATGAACATATTTACAAAAAATGGAAAACGAGGAGAGTATATACCGGCTTCCTTTACCATGATCACTTCATGAATGTCAACATTATTATCATTCACTTGCACAACCGAATAATGTGAAAATAATAATAGTACAATTGTGTCGTGGACTAAACTGGAAACTATGAAACAATTTATACAAATGAAAACACAAGGTAATATTGGTTCTTATGTGAGATCAACAATAATGCATACGAGAGCGATACGTCTCCAATGTATATATAATTTTTAATTTCTCCATGCTATCATATTATCATTCTAGGATACTTTTTAGGAGTTTATTTACCAATTAATATTATTTTTTAGGACTAACCTATTCACCCGGTGCCTTGTGCCATTTGTCGTTCTCTCTATGTTTTTGGCTTATTAGGTTTACACTACCAAACGAAGTCCAATTGCCATGAAACTTTTTGGTTATTTTTTTTGGAACAAAAGAAGACCTGGAAGCTTCGGGAGTAGGAAAGAAGCCTCAAGTGGAAAGTACGAGCCAACATGGCACAATGAGGGCCTAGGGTGCGCCCTGTTTCTTGTTGCTCCCCTCGGTTGCCTCCTAGCGTACCTCTTCGTCTTATAAATTCACATGTATCCCAAAAACACTAGAGAGCCTGCCTAAACATTATTTCCACAGTTGCAATTCTCTGCTCTGTCGTGTCCCCATTTAGAGCCCTTTTCCTGTCCCTAGAGGAGGGGTGATCAACCATGGAGTGCCTCTACTTCATCCTTGCTACTCCCATGGTGATGTGTGAGTAGTTGACCACACCTACGGTATGTAGTTAGTACCTAGATGGATATGTCTCTCTCTCTCTCTTGATCTTCAATACAATGATCATCACATATTTTCTTTGATCTATCCGATGTAATTGTTTTTTACGGTGCATTTGTTGGTATCCGAGGAATTGTGGGTTTATGTTCAAATTATTCTTGGTAAATATTTTAGTCTTCTGTGAATTCAAAATATGATTCTTCTGTGCATGATGATTGTAGCTTTATGAATCTCTCTGATGTATTGATTTTCTTTGGACAAGTAGACTGATCTTTGTTCAGTGAGAGAGGTGCGTTGTAGTGGGTTCAATCTGACGAATTTCTAGATCCTAGTGACAGAAAGGGGACAAGACACGTCTTTTTATTGTAGCTTCTAAGGATAAAACGATGGGCTTAGTTCATATTAATTGAATTCTCTTTATGTACATCATGTCAATATTCTCCAAGGATTACTTTTTTTACTTAATACTCTAGATGCATGGTGGATAACGGTTGATGGGTAATAGTAATAGTAGTAGGTGCAGGTAGGAGTCGACCTATTTTCTTACGAACGTGATGCCTATATACACATGATCATTGTCTGGATATCACATAACTATGCCATTTTCTATCAATTGCCCAATAGTAATTTGTTTACACACCGTCGTGGTATTTCCACGACAGATGCCAGGGGGTGGCTTAGTTCGTGGATGGGGGTCGACGGGCACCGGCGATGTATGGAACGCGTGAAGGCACAAGACACATGACGCTGATCTATCTAGGTCCTGCCGGTATGACTATATGTGATCACAATACAACAGGTGATCCTTGAACGGTTCATGAGGAAGATGGAGCTCTCGCTACCAGTCTTGCTCCCTCGGTGGGGTTGGAATATGTCGTGTTATGAGTATTCAGCTGCCAGCCAGATCCTCTTTGTGGGGTTGGGTTCGGCTTTATAGACTAGTGGGAGGATTACAATAGTCAGGGAAAAGAAGGGGCAGGACCCGGTTGCGAACCTCTTTAGCTGGTCACGGGACCCGCCAGCTGCCGAGTTTTGTTTGGTGCAGGACCCACCGGCCTGGGGCCAAAGTGGTCAGCATGCCGGCCGTCGCGGAGTACGTAGGCCCAGGCTTTGCTATAGGGCCGGCTCGCTGGGTCAACCTCGGGATTCACCGGGCGCGCTGTAGCCTTGCCCTGCGCATCATGAGGCCCTGTAGGCTCGTCGGACTACTCAAAGCGCACTATATACACGCATCCTCCTTCGGACGAGTCTTGTCTTGCCTTCATATGCTAGTACGGGTGGATAGGATGGGCTTTGACTCGCCGGCCACCATTGGGGCGAGCCGGACGGGCCAGCCATTGCCAGCCTACAAACGGCACGACAACGAGACGGGCCGCCTACCGCCAACCGTCCCACAAATATCTTTGAGTGGGGTTTCCTCTGTTTGGGATACCCAAAGCCCATAACCCCGTCAATAGTCCCCAAATCCATTGGGATTCGGAGGCCTCCGGACGAGGGGGGCCACTGGCTTCCCCTTGAATATTGATTGTCGTTGGAGTTGATGGGCCCGTCGGCGCCGGTGGGTGAGATGTCTGTCCTTGGGCATTTGAGGCCTCTAAAATCTTCTTCTCTGTCCCGCCGTCAACGAGCACAAAGATGGTTGTGCCGCCGCCGGCTCGTGGGGGCTCTGTGATCATAGAGGACCACATCGACTACCTCCAGCGGACTCGCAGGATCCCATCGGAGGAACGGTTCTAGGCGCGCGTGCCACGGAACGAGCGTCTGCCGGAGCCGCGCGTTGGCGAGCGTGTGGTGTTCGAGACTATCAGTGCACTAAATACTGGGGTCCCTAGTGCAATACACTTGTGCACAACGCGAAGATCCCCTGCCGGTAGAGCATGGTCGGACCCAGTCAAGATGCAACCCCCAAGATTATCTAGGCCTCGTCAAGCCTAGCTTGCCGGGAAAAAGACCAAGGTCGCGCCCATTTTGTGGGCGTGATGAACTCACCAAGTACAAGACCCCGGCAAGCTCCCTTGCCGGGATGACGACTGAAGCCCACGGCAAGCTCCCTTGCCGGTACGGAGACTCAAGGGCCCCGGCAAGCTCCTTGCCGTGATGATGGGGCTCGCCACTCGTGGGCGACATCCTTGCCATAGTGGCCATCGCCCCCAAGTGCCAGCGCATTCCGCATGCGCCAGTGCAGCATCGAGGTGTCGAAACACCTGGATACGTGTCTTCACCAGCACATCACTGACAAAGACAAGACATGCAGTAAATGCAGCTCACATCGGTAGATGGATAAGCACCGCCCTAGGTTCACTGTAACTCCTCGTGAACCTACCACCGAGCACTGTAGGCGACCCCTTCTCCTATAAAAGGAGGCCCTTAGATCATTTCGAAGGGGTTAGACTCTTTGGACATCGACGCATTAGACGATTATTAACGGTCATTGTAACAATCGACAACAAAATGCTTAATACAACCAGACAAGCAGGACGTAGGGTTTTACGCGTAAGCGACCCGAACCTGGGTAAAAAGGCTTGCCGGGTGCTGATTGTTAGCTCTGATCTTCACGTCACCTCTCCCCGCACTACGATCACAAGGTTGTCACGTTGATTCCCATAGGTGTCAACCTCGCATCTATCACTCCGATCTGAAGTAGATAGATTCTCTGTTTTCCCTTTAAAAAGTTTTCAATCTTTGTGTGTGGAGTCTGTGCATACTGGAACCTTTCCAAAGATCAGTGCACCTTGTCCTTGTTTTGAACTCGTTCAAACGACTTGAACGGCCACAGAGTGCCTCGAAACTGTTTCGAACCTGATCAACAGAGCATGAGGCTACATAGCGCCTGATTTTGTCTCAAGCAGCGCTTGGCGATTTCCATGGTTACACTGAACGCGGTAAGGAGCATTGCCGGTAGTTGCCGGCAAGCTCCCAGAAAATGCAAAGACGAATCATGTAAATAATAGAATCAGGAAAAGGGAAAACAATATTTTCATTCATCTGAATGGATACATTTGACTTCATTTACAAAGCGTTGTTATCCTAACCTAAAGACTGTGTCTTTTGACGAGGATCGACCTACGCGGAGGAGTGAAGTTGAAAAGACAAAAAGCGGGCCAGCCCCCAGCGCAACCCAGGCTGGCCCATCCTGGACCAACACTGCTTAGTGGAGATAAGCGCCGGAGGAAAGGGTAGCCGGAGGGGATGAAGGGGCCGGACCCAATGGTCGCACCGTCTCGAAGACAAGGCGTCGGGCTGGCTCCGGCAAGGAACTGTGCATGCCACGCGCTTGGTAGAGGCGTTTCAGGAGGTGGAAAGGCCACTCCATGCACGACCCCCCACTTCGCGAGTCCAATGCGCGACGTGGGGAAAAGCAACTGCCAACGGATCCAACCACGAAAGCCCATGCACCTCTTTGGGCCTGGAACAACAACGCTTCGCATGCGTGTGTGGCCCAGGCCCGGGGACTCCTGTCGGTGCACTAAAGACAGGGGTCCGTAGTGCCCCAGACATGTGCACGGGCGCGAAGAGCCCCTGCCGGAAGAGCATGGCCGGACCTAGTAAAGTCGCAACCCCCAAGATTAACAAGGCCTCAGCAAGCCTGCCTTGCCGGGAAGAAGACCAAGGCCGCGTCCATTTGATGGGCGTGATGATCTCACCAAGTACAAGACCCCGGCAAGCTCCCTTGCCGTGATGACGACTGAACCCGCCGACAAACTCCCTTGCCGGGACGGAGATTCAAGGACCCGGCAAGCTCCTTGCCGGGATGACGGCCTTAGCCACTGGTGGGCAACCGCCCTTGCCACAGTGCCACCACCCCCCAAGTGCCAGCGCATTCCGCATGCGCCAGCGCATCGTCTAGGTGTTGAAACACCTCGATACGTGTCTTCACCAGTACATCGCAGACAAGGACAAGACGTGCATTAAATGCACCTCACAGCAGTAGATGAATAAGCACCGCCCTAGGTGCACTGTAACTCCTCGTGAACCTACCACCGAGCACTGTAGGCGACCCCTTCAGCTATAAAAGGAGGCCCTCAGCTCATTTCTAAGGGGTTAAACTCTTTGGACATCGACCCATAAGATGGTTATCAACGGTCACTATAACAATCGACAACAAAATTCTTAATACAACCAGACAAGCAGGCCGTAGGGTTTTACGCATAAGCGGCCCGAACCTGGGTAAATAGGCTTGCCGGGTACTGATGTTAGCTCTGCTCTTCACGTCACCTCTCCCTGCCCTACGATCACAAGGGTTTCATGTTCATTCCCATATATGTGGACCTCGCATCACCGACAGAGACGCACTTCACAATCGGCTTCGGGATGCGAGTGAGCCGCTTCATGCGGTAGTTCTGGGAGTTCTATGGGCTGCAGATGCATCATCTAGGGCCCAATTCGGTGTTGTACCTCTCGAGCTTCGTCACACTGTGCGAGGGGTATCTGGGCTTCTCACCCTTTTCTCTTAGTTCCGTTTGTTCTTCCATTTCGATGCGCACAAAACAAGGAGGTGTCATACTCTTGTAGCGGCGCGGTGGTGTATGCCCGGCAGAATGCGCTCTTCCCACGCATGAAGCTGGTTGAAAGTGCGTTATATCGACTAGAGGGGGGCGAATAGGAGATTTTTAGAATTTCATCACTGAGGAAATTCCTTTTGAGGAAATTCCTCACCGATGACTAATTTATAGCGGAAACAGTAAAGGATCACGAGTGCAAAGTTTCACAACAACAGTTTTTCAGTGTGAGGAATGTGAAAATAGATTGCACAGTGAGCAGACACGCAGAAAAACAGATGAGGATTAACTAACGTGAAGAATTTGGGGTTGAGGAATTTCAGAGAAAGTCTTCAGCAAATTCTTCAAACGGTGACAGTGAAAGTCATCAACACATAATGTGAGGAATGTAAGGAGTTGAGGAATTAGAACCCGTTTCACAGCGAAGACAGTAGTTGATGACCCAGTTCCAACTACTGTGACAGTTGTACATCTCGTTTGGAGCGGCTTGGTATTGAAACCAACAGACACAAAGTCCCTACCGTATTCTCCTTGGGATAAGAACACACAGTCTTCGCCCAACACTCGTGGTAAGTCTTCAGGGCAGACTTCCAAACCCTCACAAACTTGGTCACCCGGCGATCCACAATTGACTCTTGGATTGCTCTAGACCATGACGCCTAACCGTCCGGAGGATGCACTGTCCTCAAAGGTAAAAGGCTTCAGTCCCACATAGGAACACCTTCTTCAGTGATGCTCAATCACTTGGTTCTAGGTTTGTGGTTTGGTGTTTGGGGTATTTCCTCATTGATGAATTACTCTCGAAGACTCTGAGGAATTGGGTTGCTCTTATGACAAGTTTCAGTTTCTAATGGAGCAGCCAACCAACTAATGGTTGTGGGGGGCGGCTATTTATAGCCTGGGAGCATCCCGACAAGATTTGACACTAATGCCCTTAAATAATATGACCATTGGTGTGGATAGGACCAATGATGTGGCGTGGCTATCGAAACGGTCGGAACCCTCAACTGTGAGAGTCCTTTTTTAGGCTTGGGTTGAGCATCATGAGGAATATCAATTTCATCGCAGATTCTTGCGATTCATTTCTTCAGCTTGAGACCAATTTCTTCAACCGAAGATATACATTTTTAGGGGTCGATATTCATCAAATATTTCAAACTCCTGAGTGACTTATAGATCATGTGTACACTCATGAACACATTAGATACTTAACCTATAAGTCTTCAAACCACCAAAATCACTAAGGGGCACTAGATGCACTTACACTGGTCAAATCCTTCAAGAAGTGGCAACAGTCGTTTTTCTAGGTTTGGAGCGTCGGGGAAGGGCGATACTAGATCAACCTCCAGTTGTTCACCGATGAGCCGCCGACTGGCACGAACCGGGACATTGAGATGCGCAATGATGAGATCACGACAGTCCTAGCACGGGTGAAGCAACTCAAGGCCTTCGTGGGGCTGCTTCCCCCGGATACGATGGCGGCCTTTATCTCTTGCCGGGTGCTGACACTATAGGAGCTGCCGAACCGAATCTACGACATGGGTCTCCGAAAGGACCCGTGCAACTTGTCGACCATCGTGTTGACGCCCGCCAATATAGCCGCCAGGGTAAATGTCATTACTCAATTAAAGATGGTTGTGGAGGAATGGTGGTTAGGCATGGAGAATTCTAACGGAACACCCGCACACCGGCGATTAGTTTCGACTTGCCAAGTTGCTTTTGATTTCTTTATGTGGTGGCTGACGCGTGGGTGCGACATTTTCATCTTTTTAGTCGGTAACTTACGCAGGATGGTCCGAACCCTGAGACCTTTGTGGCTGACCGAGAGGACTCCAACTCCAAGGACTATGAGATGGAAGGAGACGAATCCGCCGTCTTCGGGGACTCGGAAGCGGCAAAGGTGCAGGTGGACGAGATGGAGGTGCCAACTAGCGCCGCCGCTTGCAGGGCTGGACTATCTGGTGAGTCCTGCCCTGATGTGATTTTGAAGGATTGGACCGATGATGACAATGACAATGTGTGCATTGTGGATGCGTTAGCTATGGTAGTGGAGCCGTCCCGGTACCGCCAATGAGGAGGGAGCAAGGAGCTCCTGGCACATAACCAGCCGGCTGTGGGGCATCCGGCCCGTCGCTATACGGAGGAGGAGCGACGCCGAGAGAAGCGGTTAGTTGAAGGGACACGGATTGCCTCGGCTGCCAAGAAGGCTCGGTCAGCCGTGCTACCGCCGGGCGCCTGTCCGTCGGTGGAGAGGGCGTCAAGGCGTTGTGCCTATCCACTCCCCCTCATGTCGGGTAAGTCATCTTTGGAGATCATGCTTTCTTTCCTTTTTCTGGCTCTCATTTGCAATAATGAGCCCGTGCACTTTCCATTCCTTCTTGGCAGCGAGTTCGTTGAATTCTCGCATTTGGCCCCGTGAGGGCCTAGTGTCGAGTATGCCCCGAAACTTGCTGCGGAGACGCGGCAACGACGCACCTCCAAAGGGAGTGTGCCGCCCAACTTCGTGTAGGCAATGTGGCGGCTGTGGTGAATGACTTGAGCAGCCCTTGGGCCAGGGCGGCTAGAGACACCACGATGTCGTTGGCCCTCGATGCTCATGCCCCAGAGGCCTCGCCGGCTGATAACCCACAAGTATAGGGGATCGCAACAGTTTTCGAGGGTAGAGTATTCAACCCAAATTTATTGATTCGACACAAGGGGTGCCAAATAATATTCTCGAGTATTAGCAGTTGAGTTTTCAATTCAACCACACCTCAAAGACTTAATATCTGCAGCAAACTATTGAGTAGCAAAGTAGTATGGAAGTAACGGTAACAGTGGCAAACGTAACAGTAATAGTTTTGTAGTGATTGTAACAAGAGCAACGGAAAAGTAACTTAGCAAAGACCAATATGTGGAAAGCTCGTAGGCAATGGATCAGTGATGGATTAATATGTTGGATGGAATTCATCATGCAATAGTCATAACATTAGGTGAAATAGAACTAGCTGCAATTCATCAATGTAATGTAGGCATGTATTCCGTATATAGTCATACGTTCTTATGGAAAAGAACCAGCATGACATATTTTGTCCTACCCTCCTATGGCAGCGAGGTCCGAATGGAAATTAAGGGATATTAAGGCATCCTTTTAATAGAGAACCAGATCAAAGCATTAGCAACTACGGTAATCACCTGAAAGAATCCGAGTTATTGTCACCCTGGGGGATGCGGATCATAAGTCGTAATTGGTGGCTATAACTTGGAAGATAGGATCAAGAACACATATATATTCATGAAAACATTATAGGTTCAGATCTGAAATCATGGCACTCGGGCCGTAATGACAAGCATTAAGCATAGGAAAGTCACAGCAACATCAATCTCAGAACATAATGGATACTAGGGATCAAGCCCTAACAAAACTAACTCTATTACATGATAGATCTCATCCAACCCACCACCGTCCAGCAAGCCTATGATGGAATTACTAACCAACGATGGAGAGCATCTTGAAATTGGTGATGAATGATGGTTGGTGATGACGACGACGTCGATTTCCCCTCTCCGGAGCCCAAATCAGACTCCAGATCTGCCCTCCCGAGGAAGAATAGGAGGTGGCGGCAGCTCCATATCGTAAAATGCGATGAACTCTTCTCTCTGATTTTTTCCGTGGATAGGAATATATAGAAGTGGAAACGAGGTCGGTGGAGCCTCAGGGACCCCACAAGCCAGGTGGCGCGACCTAGGGGGGCGAGCCAGTAGGCTTGTGGTCTGGGGGTGGATCCTCTCTGTTATACTATTTTGCAGTATTTTTTATTAAATCCATAAATATTCTCCATAAATTTTCAGTTCAATCCGAGAACATCTATTTCTGCACAAAAATAACACCAAGGCAATTCTGCTGAAAACAGCGTGAGTTGGGTTAGTTCCTTTCAAATCATGCAAATTAGAGTCCAAAACAAGGGAAAATGAGTTTGGAAAAGTATATCATTGGCCCGCAAAGAGACGCGCTAGGAGCTAGCCCTAGAGTAGGCCCCACAGATGGAGGTGCCTCAGGCTGTGGATCCGGTGGTGGTGAAGGAGGTGCTAAGTCAGGTGTCCGAGCCAGGGCGCTAGGCCGAGTGTGAGGCCGGGGCGATGATGATAGGGTCGTGGTAACTCCATCGGAGCAGCCGAATCCGAATGCGCCAGGATCGTCTAGTAGCGTCGGGGCCGACCAGGTGGGCTAATCGATGTCTGTCGGGCTGGAGGAGTGTGCGAAGCTGAGCCATGCCCCAAGAGCGGAAGAGGCAAGTGCTTCGGCCGGTAGGCAAGCCATCGTGACAGTTGGCATGGCCGATGCGATGGTGAAGTACCATTATGGGATTGCCGGCTTTTCCTAGTCGGCGTTGAGAAAATTCCAGCTGGTGGAGCGACCAGTTCAGGTAAGCGTCACAAACTCTTCTTATGTCTCCTTTTTAGTGGGGATGTGCGTCCGCACCCACTGGGCGTCGTCCCCGAGATTCGGGCCGGTTGCGCTGCTGCGTGGCAGCCCGGCCAAATCTTGTTTTTTGTTTTAACTTGTCCCATGGTTCCTTCATAGGACAACTTAGCCTATCATGACATGCTATCCAAGGAGGTGTCCGGGTTGCACAAGTTCAACAATAACTCCTACTTCAAGATCTGGAAGGAACTCGTGCTCCATACGGCCGAGCTGTAGAAAGCACAAGGTACGTCTTTGAGTGGTGGGTGCGCGCCAGCGCACCCATTCGGTGTACTCCCCGATATTCGGGCCGACTGAGCGGCAGTCGGGCCAAATCTTCTTTGTGTCTTTGTTTCTTCCAGCTTCATGGGTGCACACCAGCTTACCCACTAGGTCTAGTTCCCGAGATTCGGGCCGGCTTCGCAACTGCGTATCAGCCAGGAAAAAATACTCCTTTGCTTTTGTTGTGTTCTTGTCATGCTGGCTGTTGGCCGGTGCTTTGATGCAGAGAGGGCCATCACCGAGGATGAGGCAGAGGAGTTGTGCCTCGTGCTCGCTAACGTCCGGGACAAGCGTGATGAGATCGCCCGTGACCGTGACCGGTTGGGGAGGAAGCTCGAGGCTGAACGGGTGGCTGCAAAAGAGTTGAGGACCGCCCACACGGCGGATGTGGAGCGGCTCACAGGGGTGCTCCTGCAGGCGGCGGCGGCAAGGGAGGTAGTGTCGCACGCGTCGGAAACGAGCACTAAGGAGGCAGAGAACCTCCATTCCAAAGTACCTCGGATCAAAGAGGAGCTCCGTAGGGCGGAGGCAGTCAAGGCGAGGGCGGAGCAAGAGGTGGGCGACGCGCTCAAGCTCTTCCATGAAGTCGAGGAGATCATGAATGGTAAGTGTCGGGGATATAATCCCATGGTGTAACACGCCATATTTGGCCAGGTCAAAATGTAAGAGAAGACCAGAGGATGGACTAAAGGACTTATCTAGTAAATCGTCTGGTGGCCCAACACCAGAATACGGCGACTCAAGGCCCACAAGATAGAATACACCAGAAGCTTTCCTATATCGCGAAGCAAGATGAAATTGAATTGTAATAGGTCACGGGAGTTTATTTGTCCCGGACTTTGTTGGAAACTCGAGGCCTCTACCTATATATAAAGGAGAGCCCTCGAGTTCGAAAGATCAAGTAAGAAACTCTCGAGAGCTAGGTTAGTGATTCCGCATCCTTGTAATCGAGATTCCAATCAATATAGACACCAAAGAAGGTAATAGGATTTTACCCTCATCACAGGGGCCGAACCTAGGTAAATCCGCCTCTCGTTCTCGATCAAACCCTTCGAGTCGCCACATCGCGACAATGGCCTCACCACTAAGTCCGTTCACGAGGACATCTGTGATAAAACCATGACTGCTTGTGCCCACCGTGGGGCTACCGCAAGGTGGAGTTGAGTTCTCGGAGGGAGCTCTTCCAGGGTTCGGGAGCTACATGGCGGGTCCGATGACCAAGAGTCGCTGTGGCAAGATCTACGTCGGCGATTCAAGCTAGGGTCCCGATGCTGACTCAATCAGGTATGGGTACCGAGTCCCCCCGGCAAGATCCACATATTCATTAGTAAGGTCAACCAAAGGGCGCCCGAGTCAGAAATCGGCACCAACATCATCTCGCCGGCTCGCTGCGCTCAGCCCATCGGGTGTAGGGCTAGTCGAAGCCATACCATGGTGGAGAAGACCGAGTTAGCCCATTGTCTCAAAGATATGGACGTTGAAGGTCATGGTAACAACAAGCTGAAGCAACCCAAAGGCGGGTCAGAGTCTGCGGTCCGTGCCAATGCTGATTTTAAAAACTAGCGGCAGAGCGGCCACCCTAAGTATAATCAGATGAGTATCGCCCCCAAGTACGAGGATGCGCTCAAGGCACCTTGTCCCAAACATTGTACTCAGGAGAAGCCGACCAATCATTCATGGGAGGATAGCTATCTCATGCGAGTTTCTTGAACCGGATTCTTGAGAAGCGTAAAGAGGAACGTCCGTGTGAGGATACCCCTTGCGGGTCATCTGGGGACTTCAAACAATCAAGTAGTAGTCAGTACCATGTTTTCACCACCAATGCTTTCAAATGAGACACAAAGGTCAAAAAGAGAGCCATCAACATGGTCTAGTCGGCGATTCTTGAGTATCTCCGTTGGTTGGAGCAACCAATCACCTCGAGCCGACTGGATCACCCTCCCAGAATCGACGACCCCGGAGATCTGGCTTTGGTGGTAGCGCCTGAGGTGGGTGGATATAACCTCTTAATGGTCCTCATGGATGGAGGAAGTAGCATCAACATAGTATATTATGACACCTTTTGGTCGATGAACCTCCCAGATAGCAGCTTGGAGACTTCGACCACCGTTTTCCATGGCACCATTCCTGGGAAGTCAGTATATCCAGTCGGGGGAATTAAGCTCGACGTGGCCTTCTACGACGAGCATAACTACAGGATCGAGCCCTGGACTTTCAAAGTGGTGAAGATACAAAGCACCTATCACGCCCTCTTTGGAAGATCGGCTTACGAATGTTTCATGGCTCG
This sequence comes from Hordeum vulgare subsp. vulgare, assembly GCF_904849725.1. Taxonomy (NCBI): domain Eukaryota; kingdom Viridiplantae; phylum Streptophyta; class Magnoliopsida; order Poales; family Poaceae; genus Hordeum; species Hordeum vulgare. The sequence goes on from NC_058523.1 coordinate 355,059,386, forward strand.
CCAATATTATGTCTACCTCAAGCTTAAGATGTCGGTCCCAACGGGCACTATCACAATAAAAGGGGACATGAAAACGGCTCAGGATTGCAAGTAAGGGGATGCATCCTACACTGAGTCGGGTGTGCTACCGAAGAACTAAAGTTTTATACGACTAATGTCGACCCAACAGACACGAGTCCTGTCAAGAAGCGAACGACAGAGTTCGAACAACCTATCAAGTTTAAGTCGGCTCAATATACAAAATAGTTCACCATTGAAGTAGTTCACCATTGGGACTCATTGAAGTAGTTCACCATTGGGACCGGTCTAGATCCTAAATGGGAAAGCACGCTCATCGAGTTCATCCATGAGAATCGGGACATCTTTGCATGCAAACCTTCTGAAATTCCTGGAGTGCCGAGGGAACTCGTTGAGCACCATCTTAATGTAGATCCAAAGATGAAACCGGTATGAAAATACCTTCATCGTTTTAATGAGGTGAGACGTAAGGCTATAGGGGAAGAGGTAGCCTGGCTCCTAGCTGTCGTTTTTATCCTTGAAGTTTTTCATCCTAAATGGTTGGCTAACCCCGTGCTAGTCCTGAAGAAAAATGGCACTTTGCGCATGTGTCATGATTACACGGATCTCAACAAAAAAATTTCTCAAAGATCTCTTTACCATCCGGCGCATCAACCATATCATTGACTCTATGGCGGGTTGTGAGCGATTCTGCTTTTTGGACGCATACAGAGGCTATCATTAGATCAAATGGCTAAGGAGGATCAGGATAAGACAACTTTTATAACCACCTTTGGTGCCTTTTGCTACGTTTTTATACCCTTTGGGCTTAAGAGCGCGGGGGTGACTTATCACCGATGTGTGCACATTTGCCTTCACTCAAAGATTGGGTGCAACGCTCATGCGTATGTTGATGCCATTGAGGTGAAGTGTCATAGGAACGAGACACTCTTGCATGATATCAAAGAAACATTTGATAACCTTAGAGTGTACCACATGAAGCTTAACCCGGTGAAACATGTCTTTGTGGTCCGTGCTGATAAATTGCTTGGCTTCTTGGTTTCTGAACGAGGCATTGAAGCCAACCCTGGCAAGATCAAGGCGGTAGTCTCGCTGGGTAAGCCGGCTTACATAAACCAAGTTCAACGCCTGGAAATCATATCGCAACATTGAACCGGTTTATAAGCCGCCCGGGGAAGAAGGCAATCCATCTCTGTCAGTTATTGAAGAAAACACACAATTTTGTTTGAACTGGCGCAGTCAATGAAGCCTTTGAAGAACTCTAGAAATAGTTGGGTGAGCCACCGGTTCTAGCCGCCTCGACTGACAAAGAGCTCCTATACATTGTTTCCAATACAAAGGCGGTAAGCATTGCAGTTGTCGTCGAACAGAAGGAGGGAAGGAAAGGAATATCCGGTCCAACGGCTGATTTATTTTGTCAGTGAAGTCTTGACCCTATCCAAGCAATGGTATCCACATTGGCAGTAACAAGTCTTTGGGGTGTTTATGGCAAGCCAAAAGTTAAAACATTACTTTCGGGAGCATCCAATCACTCTGGTTTGTTCAGCACCCCTTGGCGATATCATACAAAACCGCGAGGCCACTGAACGAGTCGCCAAATGGGCCATAAAATCCCAAGTGTTTGTGGATTTCATCAGTGACTAGATAGAGACAAATGTTCTAGAAGACAGGCCAGATAATACATACTAGACCTTGCACTTTCATGGGTCCAGACAATTAGAATGGTCTGGGGCTGGAGTCATGTTAACTTCCCCACGAGGTGACATGTTATGTTATGTTTTATGGCTCATGTTTCCCTGTACTAATAATGCAACTGAATATGAGGCCCTGTTGCACGGGCTAAGGAAGTCCAAGGAAATTTCTCAGCTAGGCCCGGTGTTTGGGTGACTCAGATTTAGTGGCGCAACAAGTCTCACGGACGTGGGATTCTAAAAATCCTTTGATGGTGTCTTATCGACGAGCGGTTACTAAGGTGGATGGTTACTTTCATGGCTATCAAGTCAATCACATAGACCGCCGGCTTTAATGAGGCAGAAGATTCTTTATCAGGACTTGGTTCTCAGTGGAAGCCGGTCCCTCCCAAGGTCTTTCTGGATGTTCTTCACAACCCCTCGGTGAACTCCCTATTCAAGAATTCATCCAGTTAACTAGTTAACTTGCCGATTAATCCCTAATCATAGGGTTAACGAGTAGCCAATTAATTGATAAATCTCCCGATTAATGGATTGAATGGCCGATTAACTTGCCGATTAGCCCATTAATCCCCTACTCACCAGCCAACCGAGCAGTTACCAGTTAACGATTTCCTCAACAATGGGTGAAATTACCATCTTAGGAGGATATAGCTATTCTAGACCCCGAATCACAGCTAGTAGCGTCTCTCTGAGCTACCACAGATTGGATGGTACCATATTTGGCATACTTCGCTCGAGGAGAACTCCCATCTGAGGAAATCGAAGCCCGCCACATAGTTCGTCGATCTAAATTGCTGACCAATATTTAAGGCGAGTTACATAGGCGGAGCAGCATTCGTTTTTTCAATGTTGTGTATCTCCCGAGGAAGGGTAGGAAGTTTTTAATGAAATCCATCCACGCGACTGGAGGCATCGCGTCAGCTCAAGATCCTTGGTGGCAAAGTCTTTTCGTCATGGGTTTTATTGGCTAACAGCTCATGCTGATGTAGAAGATCTTGTACACATGTGTCGGATCAAGAGTTGTTTATGATCCCGATCACATGGCCGTTTGCAGTCTTGGGGCTTGATATGGTTGGTCCATTCAAAACGTTCCCAGATAAAAAGACCAACCTACTGGTGATAGTTGATAAGTTCACCAAATAGGTTGAGGAGGAACCTGTCACCAACTGTGTCACGGAAACAACATTAAAATTCTTGCAGAAGTTAATCTATCATTTCGAATATCCTCATAGCAATATGATGGACAGTGGTGCCAACCTATCCCAAGGTGATATGGAGAAGTTCTGTCAGAAAGAGCACATCCGGCTTCACTTGGCGCCTATAGCACATCCGCTGCTAAATCACCTGAATGAGCGAATCAGGTGATTTTGAGGGGGATCAAACCCCAGCTCATGGTGCCATTATAGCGCACCGTGGATTGTTGGGTTTAGGTGCCCCCCCTCAGTTCTCTAGAGTATCAATACAACTCCAAAGATGTCCACTAGCTAGATGCCTTTCCTTCTTGTCTATGGTGCTAAGGCGGTCTTACCAAGTGACATCCATCATGACTCTCCTAGAGTCGCCGCTTATGTTGAGGATGACAATGAACAATGATGAAAAGTTTCCTTAGACACTTTGGAGGAGGAGCGAGACTTAGCAGTAGCTAGGTCATGTATATACCAAAAAGACCTACTTCGCTATCATAGTCGTAGGGTTAAAATCCGCACCTTCCAAGAGGGCGACTTGGTGCTACGGCTAATCCAAAATCAAATAGGGATGCATAAGATCTCACCGCCCTGGCAAGGCCCATTTATTATCAGCAAAAACCTCAAAAATGGTTCATAATACCCGATCGATCTAAACCCGGTAAGAACACCTCTGAAGCAGAGACAGCCCTGCCCCTGAACATTGCTCACCCGCGGCCTTATTATACATAGAGCCACTGGCTCATTATTTCTTGTATCTCCCCCAATTTCTGTGCATACTTCTATAGTTCTGAAACATAATAAAGCCGACATCCTCGAATCTCGGGGCCTTTGTCATTTTCAGCCTACAAATTGAGCACGAGTCTTTATTATTTCCAAACACGTTATCTCGAGGCCACTAGTCAAAATAAATTATCATGGTCAATGGAATCAAGCCGCCTTATCTGGGGGCTATCGGTTCCTAGATTGTTTTGCAGTAACAGCATTGACCATAGGTCACTTGGGGGCTTCCAACTCATCGAGTTTAGCTTTCTCACCCTCTTGATCTTGCAAAGGTGCCACAAAATGGTTAAACCTGCCTGTATGTTTGATGTGACTCCGATCAGGTGACTCCATGTACTCTTGTCTATTCAATCCATTGTGGACCCTGAATCAGCAAGGTTAAAACATTGATTTCTCACGTGAGAGCCCGCATACTAAAAGCGAGGATAAACCATGGGTTATCATGCCCGCTTCATTGAAGCAAGACTTGAGCCTCAAAAGCTAGTTTTTATTTACCGCGTCTCACTGAGCCGGATTATTATTGTTTTATATTACCATTGCTCGATTCTTTCAGGTGTAAATGCTATTTCTTTCTAGATCATAAAGAGTGCATGGGGTTATGAAGTCATAAAACAATCATGAATAGTTCGGGATTTTATGACTCTGTAGAGAAAAAATATGAATAAGTTACACAGCTAGGCTATAATAACTTGCCTCGTATTGATTCAAGCAACCAGAATTTTTCAGGAAGGATCAGTCGAAAAGGAACAAATTAAAAATTAAAGTCTATCTGACTCATATGAATAAAGGATTACAAGAGTGTTAACAAAGACTGGCACATAAATGGATTCCTTGCCATTATGACTAGGACGAAGAGTTTAAAAACATTCACAAAGGCACGATATAGATGAACAACTGTTGATTCAAATATATTACAAGGCGCTTTAGGCCCAAACAATTGGAATCAAGGTTTTCTTCTATGTAACCCGGATTTATGTTTTCCGAGTTAAGCTTTGTATTGATCCTTGGTCTGAGATGCCTGAGGTTGGTCTTCTACACGAGCCGATGGTTCTACAATCTAAAGACCATCCAAATTCTAGTTGCAGTGGGTCAAGGATTCAAAAAAAGCTTCCTCGTTCAAGATAGGTGACAGATCGACATCAGGAGGAAAGAGTTGCTTGCGGCACTGCGGAGTCAGACAAACTGATTTAAATTTGGATGGCTGAATTCGGGTGTTGTTTGAGTCATATGCGGGATGATAGCTCTTCAAGGACATGTCACTTACGAACTGACTGGCCATTTTACAGCAGCCGAGACGCACTGACGATAGTCATCATCATTGAAAGCTAATTCGTCCGCCTCCTATTCTGGAAATGTCCAGTAATTTTTGTCGGGTCCAGTTCGGCTGCGTAAGCCAGAGCACGACTCAAAGAATATGTGGCCCCCGCATGGCGGCTAATCTATCAAGCTCTCCAATTAGTTTGGGGATTGTGGAAAGGAGCGCCAACACATCTTTTATAAGATTGACCCGTTCGTTGTTCCCCGCGACGTCTTTGATTGCATATAAGCTTCCAGTATAAAGCTATTCTGTCAATATATATATAAAGCTTTAAGTTTTAGCAAGCAATTATCTTAAAGATTGCACGTACATCATCCTGCAAATAATGAAGCACATAAGTCGCCACACGATAGGCTTTGGAAAATGGGGGTTAGGCGGTTTAATGAAAGGTCTCCGTAGACACTCACCAAAGATAGCTTGAGTCATGCCATTAATATGCCTTTTTAAACCGGATAGCTCTTCAGAGACAATTTTCAGTTTATCTTCGGCATCGTTGGATCTCTTGGTCAAGATGGTTTTCTTTCTTTCAATTGATTTCCTTTCTATTACAAATCCTGCCTTGATCTTCTCCATTTCCTCGAAGGATAAACGAAGTTTTTCTTCAAGCTTTGCTAGGACGTGATGCCCTATTTCAAGAGCCTTTGTCAAGTCAACAACTTTCGATTCGATGGCCTTCAGAGTTTCCTACACAGAAATTGGGGCGACCATAAGCCCTAAGGAGGGCAAGATGATGGCAATAATAACGAAGAATATAAACAAGTCCCAAGCAGATTGCAAGAAATATACTTGGCACTTGGTGGCTAATGCATTTCAGTTCTTTGCTTAAACACATGATGGAGCAGGACTCGACTCATCTCAAGAAGATGATCCAACCCTTGGCTACTACACGTCGACCTAAAAATCAGAAAATCATCAAGACCCAATTCATCTCAAGAAGATAAGCCGACCCTTGGGGCTAGAAGTCGAATTCATCTCCAAAATCACCAAGACCCGACTCATCTGAAGAATATGAGCCAACCCTTTGGGGCTACAGGCCGAATTCATATACAAAAATCAAGATCCAACTCATCTCGAGAAGATGAGCCAACCCTTGGGGCTATAGGAGGATATATGTATATATGGAATACATAGATACCTCATATTTCGTTTTCGTTGTGTTTACAAGGCTAGATTCCATTTGTTGGCTTGAAAAAAGCATCTCAAGATAATCAGGGTGTAATTCCTCGATGTTAAAAGTATCATAATTCAGATATTCTAGTTTAGCCTTTCCTTTGTCAGACTGGGAAATTTCATCTTTCATGGCAAGTTTTGTCAATGCATGAGAAGGTCTAGGTACAGTATAACCCGACCCAAGGATGACCACCTTTGTGTTCTTGTCTCTAGAAACATCTCCATAAGGCTCTTGAGGAATTGGCGAGTCAGTACTAATTGTCGGGTCAAATTCAACACCCATACACGAATACCATAGGCTGAGGTAGATTGACTTCGATTTCTTGATGATCTTCGACTCGCCTAAATGCTTCGGAAGCCGCCATGTCTAGATTTTCTCGCTCAAGAAGTTCAAGCGTAACAAAAGAACCACCAAGGTTCCTTTTCTTGGCTGTGGACCTACAATACAAGAAGGCATGATAAAATTCAGAGTCTCAATAGACAAAACATATGATACAAAAATAATGAAAACTTACCCCTAATTGATAAAAAAAGGTAGCAACTTCGTGGTACATGAGTCGCCCGATGTGGGGGCGATTCCCAATAATTTGAATCAGCAGGATTAAGAGGTTGTTTAAAAAGATCAACCTCTGGATAAGATGGATTTGGACTATGAGACACCTCGTATTGAATATTTCGAATAACTGACTAGCCAAGTAAGCCGGTCATCGAAATATCAGAGCCACTCCGAGTCTGGCGCCTCGAAGCATGTTTGGCCTTCTTCAAAACAAAATTGTGATCCAAATAAGCTTCTCAATGAGAAAAACTTACTTTCCAGATGACTCGCCTTATTTTTGAACACAAGGATTCTGAGCCAGAGGAGATAGAAATTACCTCCGCATTTTCAGCATGACTTACAGCGGCGTCACCCTGGTGAAAAACAGATTAGTAAGTTCAATAAGGGAACATCAGGAGGAGGTCAAATTTACCTCCATAGATGCACCGACTGATGAAGAATCACCCCGAACTGACGAAGTGGAGGCAACCGCCTTGCTCTTTTTCTTGGTGGGGCGGCTTTAGACATGCTTACCAGGACTTCCCTAGTCCTTTCGCAAAATGGAGAAGAATCCTACAAGATTCTGGTGAATCGAATAAAAGCAAATTAAATGAGGCTTGGAAAAATTTCACAAAGATAATCAGGGAATATTTTGGTAAGTATCATGCTGGAGGAGCCGAGTTTAGATCATTGAAGGGCTTTAAGAAAGTTTGGTCACGCGCTGCTTGAGTTTCCCCTAGCAATTTCTTCAAAACCTTCTTGATGTCATCTTCTGTCAAAACTACTGCACTGTATCTTTGAGGGTCATCAACACGACCGGAATATTTTCACATAAGAGCACTTTAGCTGCTCGCTGGGAGGGTCATACAAGATACCCAACAACATGTCAAGTCAACTCCGGTCAGACCCTGAGACTGAAGAGCCACCAATTCTTGGAATACAAAAGCAAACTTATCACGCTCCTCCTGAGAAACTTGGCCAGGAAGCTCAAAATCCACTGGGAGGCGATTTGATCTATAACCCTACAGGGGGTGTTTTGCCAATAGAACCAAGTTTTAGCCCACCCTTTGGGATGACTTGGCATGGCAGTAGAAGGAAAGCCGTCATTTCTATCTCCTCGAATTGAAATACAACCTAGTTCCTCGCTAGGGCCATCCATGCACTCAGTGTGGTGGTTTAGATAAAAGAGTTCTAGGGAGAGTGGAACAGTGGATTCCATTTGCAAGTACTCTTCACACAAGAATTGAAATGGGCATAAGTTTGATACAGAGTTATGGACCAAATCTTGTGGATGAAGGTGAATAAAGTTGAGTGCGTCCCGAAAGAACTTCCACCCCGGAGCAGAAAACCTCTAAAAATGTGATCTATGAACACTACGACTTCTCCTTCATTAGGGTTTGGACGCGCCCTCCTTGAGGAGCCCGCCATTCGATTACTTTTTGGGAGATCAACGGACCTTGGTCCGAATAGTCTTGGAGTAGCTCTTCCAAGACATGTGAAGGCACCCAATTGTAGATGAAAGATGTAGGATCGAAAGTATGTCTATAGGGGGGTGATTAGAGTACTTGACAAGATAATTTTTTTCCTTTCCCCAACTTCACTTGAAAGGCAGCTAAGACAGTTATAACAAGTTAAGTACACTCTACACATGCAATTCCAATAGTATAGCAGCAGAAAGTAAAACATGCAAGTTTCAAAGTAGAGAAGTAATGTAGGGAGATAAAACGCATGACGCTGACACGGCGATTTTTGGCATGGTTCCAATAGGTGGTGCTATCATGCGTCCATGTTAGTGGAGACTTCGACCCACGGAGGGTAATTGCTGCAAGAGTCCACGGAGGGTCCACAGAGAAGCGGCCTTGTCTATTCCACCATAGCTTTCGTCCAGGGAGGACTAGCCTTACTCATGGTAGATCTTCACGAAGTAGGCGATCTCCTTGTCCTTACAAACATCTTGGTTCAACTCCAAAACACGAAGTAGGAGGCTCCCAAGAGACAACTAACCAATCTAGGAGGCACCACCCTCCAAAAGGTAATAGATGTGGTAGATCAATGAACTCCTTGCTCTTGTGCTTATAAAGATAGTCTCCTCAACGCAAATCACTCTCTCACAGGATATGAAGGTGTAGGAGAGGTTGATTTGGTGGACAGCGGTTGGGGGAGGCTAGAGATCAAGTTTCAACTGATAGGATTGGAATATCTTAGTCTCAAGACATAAGTAGGTGGTTCTCTCTCAGAAAATGGATCTGGCAATGAAGTGTGTGTTCTGAGTGCCTTGCCGGGAAGAAGACCAAGGCCGCGTCCATTTGAAGGCCGTGATGATCTCACCAAGTACAAGATCCCGGCAAGCTCCCTTGTCGTGATGACGACTGAACCCCCCGACAAACTCCCTTGCCGGGACGGAGATTCAAGGACCCGGCAAGCTCCTTGCTGGGATGACGGCCTTGGCCACTGGTTGGCAACCGCCCTTGCCACAGTGCCACCACCCCCCAAGTGCCAGCGCATTCCGCATGCGCCAGCGCACCGTCTAGGTGTTGAAACACCTGGATACGTGTCTTCACCAGCACATCGCAGACAAGGACAAGACATGCATTAAATGCACCAGACAGCAGTAGATGAATAAGCACCGCCCTCGGTTCACAGTAACTCCTCGTGAACCTACCACCGAGCACTATAGGTGACCCCTTCAGCTATAAAAGTAGACCCTCAGCTCATTTCTAAGGGGTTAAACTCTTTGGACATCGACCCATAAGATGGTTATCAACGGTCACTGTAACAATCGACAACAAAATTCTTAATACAACCAGACAAGCAGGACGTAGGGTTTTACGCGTAAGCGGCCCGAACCTGGGTAAATAGGCTTGCCGGGTACTGATGTTAGCTCTGCTCTTCATGTCACCTCTCCCTGCCCTACGATCACAAGGGTTTCATGTTCATTCCCATATGTGTCGACCTCGCATCGCCGACAGAGACGCACTTCACAATTGGCTTCGGGCTGCGAGTGAGCCGCTTCATGCGGTAGTTCTTGGAGTTCTATGGGCTGCAGAGGCATCATCTAGGGCCCAATTCGGTGTTGTACCTCTCGAGCTTCGTGACGCTGTGCGAGGGGTATCTGGGCTTCTCGCCCTTTTCTCTTAGTTCCGTTTGTTCTTCCATTTCGACGCGCACAAAACAAGGAGGAGTCATACTCTTGTAGCGGCGCGGTGGTGTATGCCCGGCGGAATGCGCTCTTCCCACGCATGAAGCTGGTTGAAGGTGTGTTATATCGACTAGAGGGGGGGGTGAATAGAAATTTTTTAGAATTTCATCACTGAGGAAATTCCTTTTGAGGAAATTCCTCACTGATGACTAACTTACAGCGGAAGCAGTAAAGGATCACGAGTGCAAAGTTTCACAACAATAGTTTTTCAGTGTGAGGAATGTGAAAATAGATTGCACAGTGAGCAGACACGCAGAAAAACAGATGAGGATTAACTAACGTGAAGAATTTGGGGTTGAGGAATTTCAGAGAAAGTCTTAAGCAAATTCTTCAAATGGTGACGGTGAAAGTCATAAACACATAATCTGAGGAATGTAAGGAGTTGAGGAATTAGAACCCTTTTCACAGCGAAGACAGTAGTTGATGACCCAGTTCCAACTGTTGTGACAGTTGGACATCTGGTTTGGAGCGGCTTGGTATTGAAACCAAAAGACACACAGTCCCGGGACACACAGTCCCTACCGTATTCTCCTTGGGATAAGAACACAGAGTCCTCGCCCAACACTAGTGGTAAGTCTTCAGGGCAGACTTCCAAACCCTCACAAACTTGGTCACCCGGTGATCCACAATTAACTGCTGGATTGCTCTAGACCATGACGCCTAACCGTCTGGAGGATGCACTGTCCTCAATGGTAAAAGGCTTCAGTCCCACACAGGAACACCTTCTTCAGTGATGCTCAATCACTTTGTTCTAGGTTTGTGGTTTGGTGTTTGGGGTATTTCCTCATTGATGAATTACACTCGAAGACTCTGAGGAATTGGGTTGGTCTTATGACTCAGTTTCTAATGGAGCAGCCAACCAACTAATGGTTGTGGGGGGCGGCTATTTATAGCCTAGGAGCATCCCGACATGATTTGACACTAATGCCCTTAAATAATATGACCATTGGTGTGGATAGGACCAATGATGTGGCGTGGCTATCGAAACGGTCAGAACCCTCAACTGTGAGAGTCCTTTTATAGGCTTGGGTTGAGTAGCATGAGGAAATTCATTCCAAAGTGTAACTTCGACCCCCTTTAACAGTATAGTGTTTCTATTACTCAAGTGTGAAGAAAACAAAACAGAAAGAGTAAATCTTCATGCTTCAAAGTCTTCAGAATGATTTTCTTCAGGACATACCAAATTCCTCAATTTCAATATCTTCATGAGGAATATCAATTTCATCGCAGATTCTTCGCGATTCATTTCTTCACCTTCAGACCAATTTCTTCAACCGAAGATATACATTTTTAGGGGTCGATATTCATCAAATATTTCAAACTCCTCAGTGACTTATACATCCTGTGTACACTCATGAAGACATTAGATACTTAACCTATAAGTCTTCAAACCAGCAAAATCACTAAGGGGCACTAGATGCACTTACACTGGTCAAATCCTTCAAGAAGTGGCAACAGTCGTTTTTCTAGGTCTGGAGCGTCGGCGAAGGGCGATACTAGATCAACCTCCAGTTGTTCACCGATGAGCCGCCGACTGGCACGAACCGGGACATTGAGATGCGCAATGATGAGATCACGACGGTCCTAGCACGGGTGAAGCAACTCAAGGCCTCCGTGGGGCTGCTTCCCCCGGATACGATGGCGGCCTTTATCTCTTGCCGGGTGCTGCCACTATAGGAGCTACCGCACCGAATCTACGACATGGGTCTCCGAAAGGACCCATGCAACTTGTCGACCATCGTGTTGACGCCGGCCAAGATAGCCGCCAGGGTAAATGTCATTACTCAACTAAAGATGGATGTGGAGGAATGGTGGTTCGGCATGGAGAATTCTAACGAAACACCCGCACGCCGGCGATTAGTTTCGACTTGCCAAGTTGCTTTTGATTTCTTTATGTGGTGGCTGACGCGTGGGTGCGACCTTTTCAGCTTTTTAGTCGGTAACTTACGCAGGACGGTCCGAACCCTGAGACCTTTGTGGTTGACCGAGAGGACTCCAACTCCAAGGACTATGAGATGGACGGAGACGAATCCGCCATCGTCGGGGACTCGGAAGCGCCAAAGGTACAGGTGGACGAGGTGGAGGTGCCAACTAGCGCCGCCGCTGGCAGGGCTGGACTATCTGGTGAGTCCTGCCCTGATGTGATTTTGAAGGATTGGGCCGATGATGACAATGATAATGTGTGCATTGTGGATGCGTTAGCTATGGTAGTGGAGCCGTCCCGGCACCGCCAGTGAGGAGGGAGCAAGGAGCTCCTGGCTCGTAACCAGCCGGCTGTGGGGCATCCGGCCCGTCGCTATGCGGAGGAGGAGCGACACCGAGAGAAGCGGTCAGTTGAAGGGACACGGATTGCCTCGGCTGCCAAGAAGGCTCGGTCAGCCGTGCTACCGCCGGGCGCCTGTCCGTCGGTGGAGAGGGCGTGAAGGCGTTGTGCCTATCCACTCCCCCTCATGTCGGGTAAGTTATCTTTGGAGATCACGCTTTCTCTCCTTTTTTTGCCTCTCATTTGCAATAATGAGCCCGTGCCCTTTCCTTTTCTTCTTGGCAGCAAGTTCGTTGAATTCTCGCATTTGGCCCCGTGAGGGCCTAGTGTCGAGTATGCCCCGAAAGTGGCTGCGGAGACGCGGCAACGACGCACCTCCAAAGGGAGTGTGCCGGCCAACTTCGTGCAGACAATGTGGTGGCTGTGGTGAATGACTTGAGCAGCCCTTGGGCCATGGCGGCTAGCGACACCATGATTTCGTTGGCCCTCGAGGCTCATGCCTAGAGGCCTCGCCGGCTGATAACCCACAAGTATAGGGGATCGCAACAGTTTCGAGGGTAGAGTATTCAGCCCAAATTTATTGATTCGACACTAGGGGTGCCAAAGAATATTCTCGAGTATTAGCAGTTAAGTTTTCAATTCAACCACACCTGAAAGACTTAATATCTGCAGAAAAGTATTGAGTAACGGTGGCAAACCTAACAGTAATAGTTTTGTAGTGATTGTAACAATAGCAACGGAAAAGTAACTTAGCAAAGACCAATATGTGGAAAGCTCGTAGGCAATGGATCAGTGATGGATTAATATGTTGGATGGCATTCATCATGCAACAGTCATAACATTAGGTGATATAGAACTAGCTGCAATTCATCAATGTAATGTAGGTATGTATTCCGTATATAGTCATACGTTCTTATGGAAAAGAACTAGCATGACATATTTTGTCCTAACCTCCTATGGCAGAGAGGTCCTAATGGAAATTAAGGGATATTAAGGCCTCCTTTTAATAGAGAACCGGACCAAATCATTAGCAACTACGGTAATCACCTGAAAGAATCCGAGTTATTGTCACCCTGGGGATGCGGATCATAAGTCGTAATTGGTGTCTATAACTTGGAAGATAGGATCAAGAACACATATATATTCATGAAAACATTATAGGTTCAGATCTGAAATCATGGCACTCGGGCCGTAATGACAAGCATTAAGCATAGGAAAGTCATAGCAACATCAATCTCAGAACATAATGGATACTAGGGATCAAGCCCTAATAAAACTAACTCTATTACATGATAGATCTCATCCAACCCACCACCGTCCAGCAAGCCTACGATGGAATTACTCACCAACGATGGAGAGCATCTTGAAATTGGTGATGAATGATGGTTGGTGATGACAACGACGTCGATTTCCCCTCTCCGGAGCCCAGATCAGACTCCAGATCTGCCCTCTCGAGGAAGAATAGGAGGTGGCGGCAGCTCCATATCGTAAAACGCGATGAACTCTTCTCTCTGATTTTTTTTCCGCGGATATGAATGTATAGAGGTGGAAACGAGGTCGGTGGAGCCTCAGGGACCCCACAAGCCAGGTGGCGCGACCTAGGGGGGCAAGCCCAATAGGCTTGTGGTCTGGGGGTGGCCCCTCTGTGTTAGACTGTTTTGCAGTATTTTTTGTTAAATCCATAAATATTCTCTGTAAATTTTCAGTTCAATCCGAGAACTTCTATTTCTGCACAAAAATAACACCAAGGCAATTCTGCTGAAAACATCGTGAGTTGGGTTAGTTCCTTTCAAATCATGCAAATTAGAGTCCAAAACAAGGGAAAAAAGAGTTTGGAAAAGTAGATATGTTGGAGACTTATCATTGGCCCGCAAAGAGACGCGCTAGGAGCTGGCCCTAGAGTAGGCCCCACAGATGGAGGTGCCTCAGGCTGTGGATCCGGTGGTGGTGAAGGAGGTGCTAAGTCAGGTGTCCGAGCCAGGGCGCTAGGCCGAGTGTGAGGCCGGGGCGATGATGATAGGGTCGTGGTGACTCCATCGGAGCAGCCGAATTCGAATGCGCCAGGATCATCTAGTAGCGTTGGGGCCGGCCAGGTGGGCCAATCGATGTATGTCGGGCTGGAGGAGTGTGCGAAGCTGAGCCATGCCCCAAGAGCGGATGAGGCAAGTGCTTCGGCCGGCAGGCAAGCCATCGTGACAGTTGGCGTGGCTGATGTGATGGTGCAGTACCATCATGGGATAGCCGTCTTTGCCTAGTCGGCGTTGAGAAACTTCCTGCTGGTGGAGCGGCTAGTTCAGGTAAGCTTCACAAACTCTTCTTATGTCTCCTTTTCAGTGGGGATGTGCGACCGCACCCACTGGGCGTCGTCGCCGAGATTCGGGCCGGTTGCGCGGCTGCGTGGCAGCCCAGCCAAATCTTGTTTTTTGTTTTACCTTCTCCCATGGTTCCTTCATAGGACAACTTAGCCTATCATGACATGCTATCCAAGGAGGTGTCCGTGTTGCACAAGTTTAGCAATAACTCCTACTTCAAGATCTGGAAGGAACTTGAGCTCCATACGGCCGAGCTGTAGAAAGCCCAAGGTACGTCTTTGAGTGGTGGGTGCGCGCCAGCGCACCCATTCGGTGTACTCCCCGATATTCGGGCCGACTGTGCGGAAGTCGGGCCAAATCTTCTTTGTGTCTTTGTTTCTTCCAGCTTCATGGGTGCACACCAGTTAAACACTAGGTCTAGTTCCCGAGAATCGGGCCGGCTTCGCAACTGCGTATCAGCCAGGAAAAAATACTCCTTTGCTTTTGTTGTATTCTTGTCATGCTGGCTGTTTGTCGGTGCTTTGATGCAGAGAGGGCCATCACCGAGGACGAGGCAGAGGAGTTTTGCCTCTTGCTCGCTGACGTCCGGGACAAGCATGATGAGATTGCCCGTGACCGTGACCGGTTGGGGAGGAAGCTCGAGGCCGAACCGGTGGCTGCAAAAGAGTTGAGGACCGCCCATGCGGCGGAGGTGGAGTGGCTCACAGGGGTGCTCCTGCAGGAGGCGGCGGCAAGGGAGGTAGTGTCGCACGAGTCGGAAACGAGCACTAAGGATGTAGAGAACGTCCATTCCAAAGTCCCTCGGATCAAAGAAGAGCTCCGTAAGGCGGAGGCAGTCAAGGCGAGGGCGGAGCAAGAGGTGGGCGACGCTCTCAAGCTCTTCCATGAAGTCGAGGTGATCATGAATGGTAAGTGTCGGGGATATAATCCCATGGTGTAACACGCCATATTTGGCCAGGTCAAAATGTAAGAGAAGATGAGAGGATGGACTAAAGGACTTATCTAGTTAGTCGTCTGGTGGCCCAAGACCAGAAGACGACGACTCAAGGCCCACAAGATAGAATACACCAGAAGCTTTCCTATATCGCGAAGCAAGATGAAATTGAATTGTAATAGGTCACGGGAGTTTATTTGACCCGGACTTTGTTGGAAACTCGAGGCCTCTACCTATATATAAAGGTGATCCCTCGAGTTCAAAAGATAAAGTAAGAAACTCTCGAGAGCTAGGTTAGTGATTCCGCATCCTTGTAATCGAGATTCCAATCAATATAGACACCAAAGAAGGTAATAGGACTTTACCCTCATCACAGGGGCCGAACCTGGGTAAATCCGCCTCTCGTTCTCGATCAAACCCTTCGAGTCGCCACATCGCGACAATGGCCTCACCACTAAGTCAGTTCACGAGGACATCAGTGATAAAACCATGACTGCTTGTGCCCACCGTGGGGCTACCGCAAGGTGGAGTTGAGTTCTCGGAGGGAGCTCTTCCAGGGTTCGGGAGCTACATGGTGGGTCCGATGACCAAGAGTCGCTGTGGCAAGATCTACGTCGGTGATTCAAGCTAGGGTCCCGATGCTGACTCAATCAGGTATGGGTACCGAGTCCCCCGGCAAGATCCACATATTCATTAGTAAGGTCAACCAAAGGGCGCCCGAGTCAGAAATCTGCACCAACATCATCTCGCCGGCTCGCTGCGCTCAGCCCATCGGGTGTAGGGCTAGTCGAAGCCATACCATGGTGGAGAAGACCGAGTTAGTCCATTGTCTCAAAGATATGGACGTTGAAGGCCATGGTAACAACAAGAAGAAGCGACCCAAAGGCGGGTCAGAGTCTGCGATCCGTGCCAATGCTCATTTTAAAAACTAGCAGCAGAGCGGCCACCCTAAGTATAATCAGATGAGTACCGCCCCCAAGTACGAGGATGCGCTCAAGGCACCTTGTCCCAAACATTGTACCCAGGAGAAGCCGACCAATCATTCATGGAAGGATAGCTATCTCATGCGAGTTTCTTGAACCGGATTCTTGAGAAGCGTAAAGAGGAACGTCCGTGTGAGGATACCCCTTGCGGGTCATCTGGGGACTTCAAACAGTCAAGTAGTAGTCAGTACCATGTTTTCACCACCAATGCTTTCAAATGAGACACATAGGTCAAAAAGAGAGCCATCAGCATGGTCTAGTCGGCGATTCTTGAGTTTCTACGTTGGTTGGAGCAACCAATCACCTCGAGCCGACAGGATCAACCTCCCAGAATCGACGACCCCGGAGATCTGGCTTTGGTGGTAGCGCCTGAGGTGGGTGGATATAACCTCTTAATGGTCCTCATGGATGGAGGAAGTAGCATCAACATAGTATATTATGACACCTTTTGGTCGATGAACCTCCCAGATAGCAGCTTGGAGACTTCGACCACCATTTTCCATGGCACCGTTCCTAGGAATTCAGAATATCTAGTCGGGGGAATTAAGCTCGACATGGCCTTCTACGACGAGCATAACTACAGGATCGAGCCCTTGACTTTCAAAGTGGTGAAGATACAAAGCACCTATGACGCCCTCTTCGGAAGATCGGCTTACGAATGTTTCATGGCTCGCCAATATTATGTCTACCTCAAGCTTAAGATGTCTGTCCCAACGGGCACTATCACAATAAAAGGGGACATGAAAACGGCTCAGGAATGCAAGGAAGGGGATGCATCCCACACTGAGTCGGGTGTGCTACCGAAGAACTAAAGTTTCATACGACTAATGTCGACCCAACAGACACGAGTCCTATCAAGAAGCGAAGGACTGAGTTCGAACAACCTATCAAGTTTAAGTCGGCTCAATATACAAAATAGTTGAGTTCGTCCCACGCGACTCATCGAAGTAGTTCACCATTGGGACCGGTCTAGATCCTAAATAGGAAAGCACGCTCATCGAGTTCATCCATGAGAATCGGGACATCTTTGCATGCAAACCTTCTGAAATTCCTGGAGTGCCGAGGGAACTCGTTGAGCACCATCTTAATGTAGATCCAAAAATGAAACCGGTATGACAACACCTTCATCGTTTTAATGAGGTGAGACGTAAGGCTATAGGGGAAGAGGTAGCCTGGCTCCTACTTGTCGTGTTTATCCTTGAAGTTTTTCATCCTAAATGGTTGGCTAACCCCGTGCTAGTCCTGATGAAAATTGGCACTTTGCGCATGTGTCATGATTACACGGATCTCAACAAAGAATTTCCCAAAGATGTCTTTACCATCCGGCGCATCAACCAGATCATTGACTCTATGGCGGGTCGTGAGCGATTCTGCTTTTTGGACGCATACAGAGGCTATCATTAGATCAAATGGCTAAGGAGGATCAGGATAAGACAACTTCTATAACCACCTTTGGTGCCTTTTGCTACGTTTTTATACCTTTCGGGCTTAAGAGCGCGGGGGTGACTTATCACCGATGTGTGCAGAATTGCCTTCACTCACAGATTGGGCGCAACGCTCATGCATATGTTGATGCCATTGAGGTGAAGTGTCATAGGAACGAGACACTCTTGCATGATAACAAAGGAACATTTGATAACCTTAGAGTGTACCACATGAAGCTTAACCCGGTGAAACATGTCTTTGGGTCCGTGCTGATAAATTGCTTGGCTTCTTGGTTTCTGAATAGTCATTGAAGCCAACCCTGGCAAGATCAAGGAGGTAGTCTCGCTGGGTAAGCCGGCTTACATAAAGCAAGTTCAACGCCTGGCAGTTCATATCGCAACATTGAACAGTTTATAAGCCGCCTGGGGGAGAAGGCAATCCCTCTCTGTCAGTTATTGAAGAAAACACACAATTTTGTTTGGACTGGCGCAGTCAGTGAAGCCTTTGAAGAACTCTAGAAATAGTTGGGTGAGCCACCGGTTCTAGCCGCCTCGACTGACAAAGAGCTCCTATACATTGTTTCCAATACAAAGGCGGTAAGCATTGCAGTTGTCGTCGAACGGAAGGAGGGAAGGAAAGGAATATCCAGTCCAACGGCTGATTTATTTTGTCAGCGAAGTCTTGACCCTATCCAAGCAATGGTATCCACATTGGCAGTAACATGTCTTTGGGGTGTTTATGGCAAGCCAAAAGTTAAAACATTACTTTCAGGAGCATCCAATCACTCTGGTTTGTTCAGCACCCCTTGGCGATATCATACAAAACCGTGAGGCCACTGAATGAGTCGCCAAATGGGCCATAAAATCCCAAGTGTTTGTGGATTTCATCAGTGACTAGATAGAGATGAATGTTCTAGAAGACAGGCCAGATAACACATACTGGACCTTGCAGTTTCATGGGTCCAGACAATTAGAATGGTTTGGGGCTGGAGTCATGTTAACTTCCCCACGAGGTGACATGTTATGTTATGTTTTATGGCTCATGTTTCCCTGTACTAATAATGCAGCTGAATATGAGGCCCTGTTGCACGGGCTAAGGATGTCCAAGGAAATTTCTCAGCTAGGCCCGGTGTATGGGTGACTCTGATTTAGTGGCGCAACAAGTCTCACGGACGTGGGATTCTAAAAATCCTTTGATGGTGGCTTATCGACGAGAGGTTACTGAGGTGGATGGTTACTTTCATGGCTATCAAGTCAATCACATAGATCGCCGGCTTAATGAGGCAGAAGATTCTTTATCAGGACTTGGTTCTCAGTGGAAGCCGGTCCCTCCCAAGGTCTTTCTGGATGTTCTTCACAACCCCTCGATGAAATCCCTATTCAAGAATTCATCCAGTTAACTAGTTAACTTGCCGATTAATCCCTACTCGTAGGGTTAACGAGTAGCCAATTAACTGATAAATCTCCCGGTTAATGGATTGAATGGCCGATTAACTTGCCGATTAGCCCATTAATCCCCTACTCACCAGCCAACCGAGCAGTTACCAGTTAATGATTTCCTCAACAATGGGTGAAATTACCATCTTAGGAGGATATAGCTATTCTAGACCCCGAATCACAACTAGTAGCGGCTCTCTGAGCTACCACAGATTGGATGGTACCATATTTGGCAAACTTCGCTCGAGGAGAACTCCTATCTGAGGAAGTCGAAGCCCGCCACATAGTTCGTCGATCTAAATTGCTGACCAATATTTAAGGCGAGTTACATAGGCGGAGCAGCACTCGTTTTTTCAATGTTGTGTATCTCCTGAGGAAGGGTAGGAAGTTATTAATGAAATCCATGCACGCGACTGGAGGCATCGCGTCAGCTCAAGATCCTTGGTGGCAAAGGCTTTTTGTCATGGGCTTTATTGGCTAACAGCTCATGCTGATGCAGAAGATCTCGTACGCATGTGTCGGATCAAGAGTTGTTCATGATCCTGATCACATGGCTGTTTGCAGTCTTGGGGCTTGATATGGTTGGTCCATTCAAAACGTCCCCGGATAAAAAGACCAACCTATTGGTGATAGTTGATAAGTTCACCAAATAGGTTGAGGAGGAACCTGTCACCAACTGTGTCACAGAAACAACATGAAAATTCTTGAAGAAGTTAATCTACCATTTCGAATATCCTCATAGCAATATGATGGACAGTGGTGCCAACCTATCCAAAGGTGCTATGGAGAAGTTCTATCAGAAAGAGTACATCCGGCTTCACTTGGCGACTATAGCACATCCGCGGCTAAATCACCTGAAAGGGCGAATCAGGTGATTTTGAGGGGGATCAAACCCCAGCGCATGGTGCCATTATAGCGCACCACCGATTGTTGGGTTTAGGTGCCCCCTCAGTTCTCTAGAGTATCAATACGACTCCAAAGATGTCCACTAGCTAGATGCCTTTCCTTCTTGTCTATGGTGCTAAGGCGGTGTTACCAAGTGACATCCGTCATGACTCTCCTAGAGTCACCGCTTATGTTGAGGATGACAATAAACAATGATGACAAGTTTCCTTAGACACTTTGGAGGAGGAGCGAGACTTAGCAGTAGCTAGGTCATCTATATACCAACAAGACCTACTTCGCTATCATAGTCGTAGGGTTAAAAGCCGCACCTTCCAAGAGGGCGACTTGGTGCTACGGCTGATCCAAAATCAAATAGGGATGCATAAGATCTCACCGCCCTGGCAAGGCCCATTTATCATCAACAAAAACCTCAAAAATGGTTCATAATACCCGATCGATCTACAACCCGGTAAGAACACCTCTGAAGCAGAGACAACCCTGCCCCTGAACATTGCTCACCCGCGGCCTTATTATACATAGAGCCACTGGCTCTATATTTCTTGTATCTCCCCCAATTTCTGTGCATACTTCTATAGTTCTGAAACATAATAAAGTCGACATCCTCGAATTTCGGGGCCTTTGTCATTTTCAGCCTACAAATTGAGCACGAGTCTTTATTATTTCCAAACACGTTATCTCGGGGCCACTAGTCAAAATGAATTATCATGGTCAATGGAATCAAGCCGCCTTATCTGGGGGCTATTGGTTCCTAGATTGTTTGGCAGTAACAGCATTGACCAGAGGTCAATTGGGGGCTTCCAACTCATCGAGTTTAGCTTTCTCACCCTCTTGATCTCGCAAAGGTGCCACAAAATGGTTAAACCTGCCTGTATGTTTGATGCGACTCCGATCAGGTGACTCCATGTACTCTTGTCTATTCAATCCATTGTGGACCCTGAATCAGCAAGGTTAAAACATTGGTTTCTCACGTGAGAGCCTGCATACTAAAAGCGAGGATAAACCATGGGTTATCATGCCCGCTTCATTGAAGCAAGACTTGAGCCTCAAAAGCTAGTCTTTATTTACCACGTCTCACTGAGCTGGATTATTATTTTTTTATATTACCATTGCTCGATTCTTCCAGGTGTAAATGCTATTTCTTTCTGGATCATAAAGAGTGCATGGGGTTATGAAGTCATAAAACAATCATGAATAGTTCAGGATTTTATGACTCAGTAGAGAAAAATTATGAATAAGTTACACAGCTAGGCTATAATAACTTGCCTCGTGTTGATTCAAGCAAGCAGAATTTTTCAGGAAGGATCAGTCGAAAAGGAACAAATTAAAAATTAAAGTCTATCTGACTAATATTAATAAAGGATTACAAGAGTGTTAACAAAGACTGGCACATACATGGATTCCTTGCCATTATGACTAGGACGAAGAGTTTAAAAATATTCACAATGGCACGATATAGATGAACAGCTGTTGATTCACATATATTACAAGGCGCTTCAGGCCCAAACAATGGGAATCAAGGTTTTCTTCTATGTAACCCAGATTTTTGTTTTCCGAGTTAAGCTTTGTATTGATCCTTGGTCTGAGATGCCTGAGGTTGGTCTTCTACACGAGCCGATGGTTCTACAATCTAAAGACCATCCAAATTCTAGTTGCAGTGGGTCAGGGATTCAAACAAAGCTTCCTCGTTCAAGATAGGTGACGGATCGACATCAGGAGCAAATAGTTGCTTGCGGCACTGCGGAGTCAGACAAACTGATTTAAATTTGGATGGCTGAATTCGGGTGTTGTTTGAGTCATATGCGGGATGATAGCTCTTCAAGGACATGTCACTTACTAACTCACTTGCCATTTTACAGCCGCCGAGACGCACTGACGATAGTCATCATCATTGAAAGCTAATCTGTCCGCCTCCTATTCTGGAAATGTCCTGTATTTTCTGTCGGGTCAAGTTTGGCTGCGTAAGCCAGAGCACGACTCAAAGAATATGTGGTCCCCGCATGGCGGCTGATCTATCAAGCTCTCCAATTAGTTTCGGGATTGTGGAAAGGAGCGCCAACACATCTTTTATAAGATTGACCCGTTCTTTGTTCCCCGCGACGTCTTTGATTGCATATAAGCTTCCAGTATAAAGCTATTCTATCAATATATATAAAGCTTTAAGTTTTAGCAAGCAATTTTCTTAAAGATTGCGCGTACATCGTCCTGCAAAGAATGAAGCACATAAGTCGCCACACGATAGGCTTTGGAAAATGGGGGTTAGGCGGTTTAATGAAAGGTCTCTGTAGACACTCACCAAAGATAGCTTGAGTCATGCCATTAATATGCCTTTTTAAACCGGATAGCTCTTTAGAGACAATTTTCAGTTTATCTTCGGCATCGTTGGATCTCTTGGTCAAGATGGCTTTCTTTCTTTCAATTGATTTGCTTTCTATTACAAATCCTGCCTTGATCTTCTCCATTTCCTCGAAAGATAAACGAAGTTTTTCTTCAAGCTTTGCTAGGACGTGTTGTCCTATTTCAAGAGCCTTTGTCAAGTCAACAACTTTCGATTCGATGGCCTTCAGAGTTTCCTACACAGAAACTGGGGCGACCATAAGCCCTAAGGAGGGCAAGATGATGGCAATAATAACAAAGAATATAAACAAGTCCCAAGCAGATTGCAAGAAATATACTTGGCACTTGGTGGCTAATGCACGTCAGTTCTTTTCTTAAACACATGATGGAGCAGGACTCGACTCATCTCAAGAAGATGAGCCAACCCTTGGCTGCTACACGTCGACCTAAAAATCAAAAAATCATCAAGACCCAATTCGTCTCAAGAAGATAAGCCGACCCTTGGGGCTAGAAGTCGAATTCATCTCCAAAATCACCAAGAACCGACTCATCTCAAGAATATGAGCCAACCCTTTGGGTCTACAGGCCGAATTCATATACAAAAATCAAGATCCAACTCATCTCGAGAAGATGAGCCAACCCTTGGGGGCTATAGGAGCATATATGTATATATGGAATACATAGATACCTCATATTTCGTTTTCGTTGTGTTTACAAGGCTAGATTCTATTTGTTGGCTTGAAAAAAGCATCTCAAGATAACCAGGGTGCAATTCCTCGATGTTAAAAGTATCATAATTCAGATACTCTAGTTTAGCCTTTCCTTTGTCAGACTGGGAAATTTCATCTTTCATGGCAAGTTTTGTCAATGCATGAGAAGGTCCAGGTACAGTATAACCCGACCCAAGGATGACCACCTTTGTGTTCTTGTCGCAAGAAACATCTCCATAAGGCTCTTGAGGAATTGGCAAGTCAGTACCAATTGTCGGGTCAAATTCAACACCCATACACGAATACCTTAGGCTCATGTAGATTGACTTCGACTTTTTGATGATCTTCGACTCGCCTAAATGCTTCGGAAGCCGCCCTGTCTAGATTTTCTGGCTCAAGAAGTTCAAGCGTAACAAAAGAACCACCAAGGTTCCTTTTCTTGGCTGTGGACCTACAATACAAGAAGGCATGATAAAATTCAGAGTCTCAATAGACAAAACATATGATACAAAAATAATGAAAACTTACCCTTGATTGATAACAAAAGGTAGCAACTTCGTGGTAGATGAGTCGCCCGATGAGGGGGTGATTCCCAATAATTTGAATCAGCAGTATTAAGAGGTTGTTTAAAAAGATCAGTCTGTGGATAAGATGGATTTGGACTATGAGACACCTCGTATTGAATATTTCGAATAACTGACTAGCCAAGTAAACCGGTCATCGAAATATCAGAGCCACTCCGAGTCTGTCGCCTCGAAGCATGTTGGGTCTTCTTCAAAATAAAATTGTGATCCAAATAAGCTTCTCAGTGAGAAAAACTTACTTTCCAGATGACTCGCCTTATTTTTTAACACAAGGATTCTGAGCCAGAGGAGATAGAAATTACCTCCGCATTATCAGCATGACTTACAGCGGCGTCACCCTGATGAAAAACAGATTAGTAAGTTCAATAAGGGAACATCAGGAGGAATTCAAATTTACCTCCATACATGCACCGACTGATGAAGAATCACCCCGAACTGACGAAGTGGAGGCAACTGCCTTGCTCTTTTTCTTGGTGGGGCGGCTTTAGACATGCTTGCCAGGACTTTCCTATTCCTTTTCCAAAATGGAGAAGAATCCTACAAGATTCTGGTGAATCGAATAAACGCAAAGTATTTGAGGCTTGGAAAAATTTCACAAAGATAATCATGGAATATTTTGGTAAGTATCATGCTGGAGGAGCCGAGTTTAGATCATCGAAGGGCCTTAAGAAAGTTTGGTCACGCGCTGCTTGAGTTTCCCCTAGCAACTTCTTCAAAACCTTCTTGATGTCATCTTCTGTCAAAACTACTGCACTGTATCTTTGAGGGTCATCAACACGACCGGAATATTTTCACATAAGAGCACTTTAGCTGCTCACTGGGAGGGTCATACAAGATACCCAACAACATGTCAAGTCAACTCCGGTCAGACCCTGAGACTGAAGAGCCACTAGTTTTTGGAATACAAAAGAAAACTTATCACGCTCCTCCTAAGAAATTTGGCCAGGAAGCTCAAAATCCACTGGGAGGCGATTTGATCTATAACCCTACAGGGGGTGCTCATTTGCTCGGGCAGTGTTTTGACAATAGAACCAAGTTTTAGCCCACCCTTTGGGATGACATGGCATGGCAGTTGAAGGAAAGCCGTCATTTCTATCTCCTCAAATTGAAATACAACCTAGTTCCTCGCTAGGGCCATCCATGCACTCAGTGTGGTGGTTTAGATAAAAGAGTTCTAGGGAGAGTGGAACAGTGGATTCCATTTGCAAGTGCACCTCACATTAGAATTGAAATGGGCATAAGTTTGATACGGAGTTATGGACCAAATCTTGTGGATGAAGGTGAATAAAGTTGAGTGCGTCCCGAAAGAACTTCCACCCCGGAGCAGAAAAACCTCTAAAAAGGTGATCTATGAACACTACGACTTCTCCTTCATTAGGGTTTGGACGCGCCCTCCTTGAGGAGCCCGCCATTCGGTTACTTTTTTGGAGAGCAACGGACCTTGGTCCGAATAGTCTTCGAGTAGCTCTTGAAGACATGTGAAGGCACCCAATTGTAGATGAAAGATGTAGGATCGAAAGTATGTCTATAGGGGGGTGATTAGACTACTTGACAAGATATTTTTTTCCTTTCCCCAACTTCACTTGAAAGGCAGCTAAGACAGTTATAACAAGTTAAGTACACTCTACACATGCAATTCCAATAGTATAGCAGCAGAAAGTAAAACATGCAAGTTTCAAAGTAGAGAAGTAATGTAGGGAGATAAAACGCATGAGGCTGACACGGCGATTTTTGGCATGGTTCCGATAGGTGGTGCTATCATGCGTCCATGTTAGTGGAGACTTCGACCCACGGAGGGTAACTGCTGCAAGAGTCCACGGAGGGTCCACAAAGAAGCGGCCTTATCTATTCCACCATAGCTTCCGTCCAGGGAGGACTAGTCTTACTCATCGTAGATCTTCACGAAGTAGGCGATCTCCTTGTCCTTACAAACATCTTGGTTCAACTCCAAAACACGAAGTAGGAGGCTCCCAAGCGACACCTAACCAATCTAGGAGGCACCACCCTTCAAAAGGTAATAGATGTGGTAGATCAATGAACTCCTTGCTCTTGTGCTTATAAAGATAGTCTCCTCAACACAAATCACTCTCTCACAGGATATGAAGGTGTAGGAGAGGTTGATTTGGTGGACAGCGGTTTGGGGAGGCTAGAGATCAAGTTTCAGCTGATAGGATTGGAATATCTTAGTCTCAAGACATAAGTAGGTGGTTCTCTCTCAGAAAATGGATCTGGCAATTAAGTGTGTGTTCTGAGTGTTTCTCCCACGAATGAGAGGTGGCTGAAGGGGTATATATAGGTAGCAGCTAAAATCCAACTGTTACACACAAAAGGCCAAACTCGGTGACATCGAAGTTGAAAACTCGGTGGTACTGATTAGCACTAAAAGTGTGAACTTTTGAATCTCGGTGAGACCAATATACGAAATTCGATGGCACTGAAAAGGTGACTAACGGTCAGATGGCCAAACTCGGTGGCACCGATACTCAAAATCGGAAATTCCAATTTTTTGTATCTCGGCAACAGAATGTTGTTCATGCTGAACTCGGTAGCACCGACTTGGTTTCGGTTGCATTGATTTGGTGGGAATGGCTAGGATTTCTATGTTAGGTCAAACTCAGTTGGTCCGATACGGAAATGTTGGTGACACCGAATTTGTGTATGTGGATCTTGACACAGTGGATATGTGGGAAAAATGACTGATTGTTTTGGTGGCTTACTTTGAGCATTTGACCAATCAGTTCATTTTACTAGCTCACCACTGTTAATAGTACTGACTTTCCTATGGAATCAATAGTGATTTCTCACAAATATAAAATGAAGAGTCTTCTAGCTTGAAGCTTGAGCCAACATTTTTCCTTTCTTGCATCCAGGGGCATCTCCACATAAACCTTAAGCCATAGCATCTTTTGAACTTTTTTTGAAATACACAAGGAAAACATATTAGTCCAATGATGCATATGTTGTGATCAATTACCAAAACCACCCTAGGGATAAATTGTGCTTTGAATCTCCCCCATTTTGGTAATTGATGACAACATATAGATCAAAGCTTCGACAATAGATATAATCAATGGTTAGCATCGACGCTTTGAGAAGTATGTGGAAAGCAAGAGATCCCCCTAAATTTGTGAATTATTTTCAATTTGCATTTGAATGCAAATGCACAATCGATTAGGATCATTGGTCACTCTTCCGAGGCACATACATCTTGGTGGTGAGCATACAAAATAGGTATGAATAGCAATACACATGGCACCAACAAGATGAGTGAATGATCATCACAAAGATAGGATAAAGTCATCCAAAAGACCAAAGTTTTTAAAACCAAATGAGAGCAAATAAGGTCAAAAGCTATCTCTATCTCAAAGTCTATGATCTAGACATCCCCCCCTTCGGCAACAAGTTACCAAAAAGTTCAAAAGTATAGAACTACTCGTCTCTATGGGCAACTGATGATGGAATCGACATAAGAGATTCCACAAAGGCGTCTGCTAAATGTCCTAGAGCTGGAGGAGTTGATACTGAAGGTGCTTGAGCTGGAGCTGGTGCTGAAGGTACTGAAGCTTGTGCTGAAGATATATGTCTTGTCTCCTGAGTAGGTGCAGGAGCTGACCTTGGCCCGGTGCTGAACTGAGTAGTAGTGGGAGGCGGAGACCCTTGTTCATCATCATCATCATCTTCCTCATCTTCCTCATCAAAGCGCGGGATCTCCATTGAGTCAACTTGATTTTGAAGTTGTTTGACTATAGTTGTCAACTCAGAAACCTTCACATCCATGTTATGAAACTTAGTTTCCACGACTCTCTCAAGGCTTTTCTGACTTTGTAGTATTTCCTGGATGTTCTTCACCATGCCTTGCACGGAGCTAACTAGAAATGCCATTTTCTCAGCTTGAGTTCTGAGCTGTGGAACTGATGGTGGCCTATTTCTAGCAGCCTCAGCTTCTGCTGCCTCTGCTGCCTTTCTTGCTGCAACTGAGTTGGGATCATTGCCGTCCATTGCCACTTCATTGTCTTCAAACTCTGGTTGAAGAGGTAGATGGGGACGATCAAGTAGATATGCATGCTTACCTAGCTTGGCATTGATAAGCATTTGAATGTAAGGAGCATATCCACATGATCTCTTCTGATCCGTAGCAGTCCTCCGGATAGTCTCTTCTATCGAATCCATCACCTTCAATCTAGTATGGGTGTCTATCAGGTGTAGCAGGTTGATGGAATGTCCTCTGATCATCTTTTCATCTGCTGATTTAGGCATCAGGTGTTTCTCAGAATAGGGTTTGTAGTAGGAATGCCTTCTTGTAGAAAGTACACAAAACCCATCTTGTGACTACCCAAGTGTAAGTGCATCCAGTGCCCCTTAGTGATTTTGGTGGTTTGAAGACTTGTAGGTTAAGTATCTAATGTGTTCATGAGTATACACATGATCTATAAGTCGCTGAGGTGTTTGAAATATTCGATGAATATCGACCCAAAAAATGCATATCTTCGGTTGAAGAAATTGGTCTGAAGCTGAAGATTTGAATCGCGAAGAATTTGCAATGAAATTGATATTCCTCATGAAGATATTGAAATTGAGGAATTCGGTGTGTCCTGAAGAAAATCATTCTGAAGACTTTGAAGCATGAAGATTTACTCTTTCTGTTTTGTTTTCTTCACACTTGAGTAATAGGGTGTCAAGGTAACACATTGGAAAGAATTTCCTCATGATGCTCAACCCAAGCCTAATCCTACCAAAAGCCTCAAGTGAGCAATATCAGTGACATGAGGACTCTCACACTTGATGGTCCCGACCGTTTCGATAGCCACGCCACATCATTGGTCTTATCCACACCAACGGTCATATTATTTAAGGGCATTAATGGTAAATCATGTCGGGATGCTCCCAGGCTATAAATAGCCGCCCCCACAACCATTAGCTGGTTGGCTGCTCCGTTAGAAACTGACACTTGTCATCAGAGCAACCCAAATTCCTCAGAGTCTTCGAGAGTAATTCATCAGTGAGGAAATACCCCAAACACCAAACCACAAACCGAGAACCAAGTGATTGAGCATCACTAAAGAAGTTGTTCCTGTGTGGGACTGAAGCCTTTTACCTTTGAGGACTCTGCATCCTCCAGACGGTTAGGCGTCATGGTCTAGAGCAATCCAGCAGTCAATTGTGGCTTGCCAGGTGACCAAGTTTGTGAGGGTTTGGAAGTCTGCCCTGAATACTTACCACTAGTGTTGGGCGAGGACTATGTGATCTTAGCCCAAGGAGAATACAGTAGGGACTGTGTGTCCAGCAATGTGTGTCTTTTGGTTTCAATACCAAGCCGCTCCAAACCAGATGTACAACTGTCAGAATAGTTGGAACTGGGTCATCAACTACTGTGTTTGTTGTGAAACGGGTTCTAGTTCCTCAACTTTTTATATTCCTCAGATTATGTGTTGATGATTTTCACTGCCACTGTTTGAAGAATTTGTTGAAGACTTTCTCTGAAATTCCTCAACCCCAAATTATTCACGCAAGTTAATCCTCATCTGTTCTCTGCGTGCCTGCTTACTGTGCAATCTGTTTACACATTCTTCATCCTGGAAAACTGCTGTAGTGAAACTTTGCACTCCTGGTCCTTTACTTTTACGCTGTAAGTTAGTCATCAGTGAGGAATTTCCTCAAAAGGAATTTCCTCAGTGATGAAATTCTAAAAATCTCCTATTCACCCCCCTATAGTCGATATAACGCACTTTCAATTGGTATCAGAACAAGGTACTCCCTTGTTCTCTGTGATTTTGGTTTAACCACTTGGAGTTTTAGTTATGTCGACTACAGTCATGATTAAGGTTATTGCAGCATCTCCTACTTTCGAAGGAAAGAACTTTCCCTTCTGGAAGGCCAAGATGCAGATGCATCTACAAGCTATTGACAATGATCTCTGGTATATTGTGGAACATGGCGTCCTCATCATCTCTGCTAGTATCTCTGCTGCTGATGTGAGGAAATTCAAGAAACTTGATTCTCAAGCGAAGCATATCATCTGTGGCCATCTGAGCAAAGGCCAGTTTGTTAGAGTAAGTGCTTTGGGCTCAGCGAAACTTATCTGGCAAAGACTGTCCAAAGTTAATGAAGGACTATCAACCCAGCGTGATTCTCGTGTTGATGTTCTTCGCAATCTCTTCAATCGCTTCAAGAGGGTTGACAATGAAAGCTGCCAAGATACCTTTGATCGCCTCACTGACATATCAAATGAACTGCAAGCACTGGGAGCTCGAGACATTACTGATCACGAAGTTGTGAAGAACCTGCTAAGATCTTTGGATTCTTCTTTTGATACTTTAGCTCTGATGATTCAAGAAAGACCAGACTACAAGATGCTTGATCCAGCTAATATACTCGAAAGACTCAATACTCATGAATTCCAGCAAGAAGAAAAGAGAGATCTATATGGACCAAGCTATTCTAGACAACGTGCACTGAAGGCTAGAGCAATTTCCTCATCTAAATAAGAAGACTCGGACGATAGCATTGGTGATCCCTAAGAATTTGGACAGGAGCTTGCAATGCTCGTGAGGAAATTACAGAGGTTTACACGACGTGGCCAGTTCGGTAAATCTTCAAGAAGAGATATGAGGAAATCAGAATCTTCATCTGAGTACTACAAGAAAAGAACCTGCCACAAATGCAAGAAATCAGGTCACTACATTGCTGATTATCCCCGTTGGGGAAAGGAATCAAAGAAGAAGAAATACAAGGATGACAGTTCTGATGACTCGAAGAAGAAGAAGAAATCTTCAAAGTGCTCATCGCACAAGAAGACTAGTTTCAGAAAGGCTCGGGCACTTATTGGCAAGGAAATGGATTCCGCGGCAAAATCAGAGGGATCTGATGAAGAGGAGGGTTCTAATGAAGACTCAGAATCCGGATAGGCTAGTCTTGCACTTGCAACCACTTTTGTCGGCAAGTCAATCTTCAACATTGAAGAAGATGATAACACCATCCACACTGATGACTATGCTGATGACTTCGCTCCAACCTATTGCTTCATGGAAAAGGGTTCAAAGGTACCGAATGATTCTTCCTCCTCTGATTCAAGTGACTGTGAACCTGATGACTATAAAAAACCCAGTTACAGTAAACTTGCTATCATTGCCACTAAACAACAAACTGCCCTGGAAAAGCTTCAGAAACTGCTAGATAGAAGCGATGATTTGTTGAATGATGAAATGAATCTTACCCAAATCCTCATTGAAGATGTGAAAAGTCTTCAGTCTAGATTTGATAATCTTCAAGATCGTCATGATACACTCCTCGCTGATCATGAGAAACTTTCCTTTGAATTTCTTCAAGGGAAGCTTGATCTAGAAAAGTTGAAGATTTCTCATGATGATCTTCGTATGGAAAATGATTCATTACTAGCTCAACAGATCAGCGCTGCTCAAGCTGAATTCATTCCTCCATGTCTTAAATGCATTGAACGTGAAACTGCTAATTCTTCACCAGAATCATGAAATGCTTCAATTGCTACAAATTCTTCAACTGCTCCTGTAGTGTCAAATTCCTCACTTGAGGAAAACACAAATGTCACTGATGAAAATGCAGGGCTGAAGGAATTGTATGTGACAGGCATATACAAAAGTCTCAAAGGACATCAAACCCTTTGTGATGTGCTCAAAAAGCAGATCTTGAACAGGAACCCGAGGCAAGAAGGAATTGCCTTTGAGTGGAAATTGAATGCTGATGGATCTTATTGGAAACCTGCGTAGTATCCCAAAACCTCATGGGTTGCTGCTACTGGGCCTCCTTTTGATCCATCCAATCTAACTGGCTTTTCATGTGAATTATCCTAATCCTCAAATGAGTCATTTGACTCCAACTATAAACTGTTCAAAAATCAAGCTGGTGAAGTATTTGCTAGATATGTTGGAACTAACTGCAGGAATGGCCCTCCCCCGAGGAAAATCTGGGTTCCCAAAAGTTGTCTTGAAAATATTCAGGTGAATGTCCTCATGACACCACCGATGAAGAATCTGAACCCCAAATCAAATTCCTCAGGAGGACCAAAGTCTTCAAGAGGATCAAAATCCTCAACTGGTCAAAACTATGCTCGTACCCATGCTAATACTTCTAACATGCAGGGAAACTACAAGGAATATGAATATGAGCGTTATTCTTCAAATCATTATGTTCATAAATCCACAAACCAGTTCTCTGCATATTCATATGACTACTTTAACCCCCCTACTGCAAAGAGAAGTGCATTAGCTTCAATGCCCCCTTTCTCATATGGTGCTCGCAGGATGATGAATGCTTTACCACCCCTTCAGATGTGGGTGATGAAGAAATTTAACTAATAACTTCTGCAGGTCAGGTCTCCAGATGAAAATCATCATCTGAAGAATTTGTTGGAGACCTGAGGAAAATGCTTGATAGGACGCAAGCTAATATTGATGAAATAGAAATATTTCACACGTCCTTTTAATTCTGTTATGATGAAATTCCTATCTGATGAAATTGGTATCATATTCTTCAAGTATGAAGCATATGAGATGGTAAGTTGTACTAATTCATCTGCATGATGACAAACCCAAGAGTACTGAGTGGGTTCTTGATAGTGGTTGCAAACATGACATGACTGGTGATAAAAGTTTGCTGATGAATATGCCACTAACTCCATCACCTCTGAAGCAAATCACGTATGCTGACAGAGGTAAAAGCAAGGTATTGGGACTTGGCAAAGTGGCTATTTCCAAGGATAGGCACATGGACAAAGTGATGCTTGTTGAATCCCTTGGATTTAACCTCATGTTAGTCTCGATGCTTTGTGATCTTGATATGATTGTTATCTTTGGTAGATATAGATGTGTTGTCATCATGGAATCTGACATATCCAAAGTCTTCGAAGGTGTTAGAAGAGGGGATTTGTACATTGTTGATTTCTCTACAGGTCCTCAACCTGCCACTTGCTTACTAGAAAAAGCCTCAGAAGGGTGGTTGTGGCATCGAAGACTCGGTCATGCAGGCATGAGGAATTTGCACATGCTCGCGAAGAAGAAGCATGTCATAGGCATCGAATCAGTCAAATTCCTCAAGGATCATCTCTGCGGTGCATGTGAATCTGGGAAAATGACCAGATCCAAGCATCCCTCAAAGACTATCATGACCACTACTCGTCCATTTGAATTGCTTCACATAGATCTATTTGGACCTAATCATTATGCCACACTAACAAATGCAGCATCTTTATATGGTTTTGTCATAGTTGATGATTATTCCAGATATACATGGGTGCATGTCATCTTATATAAAACAGAAGTGTAGGAAATCTTCAATCGATTTTCTTCAAGGGCCTCAACGAACTTTGGCATCGAGATCAAACATATCAGGAGTGATAATGGAACAGAGTTCAAAAACACTGGTCTTGATAATTATCTTGATGAACTTGGTATTACTCACGAATTATCTCCTCCTTATACTCCTCAACAGAATGGTGTCGTTGAAAGGAAGAAGAGGACTCTGGTAGAAATGTTAAGAACCATGCTTGAAGAAAATCAGACTCCTCGTCGCTTTTGGCCTGAAGCAATCAACACTGCATGCCATATCATCAACAGGGTATATCTTCACAAAATTCCTCAAGAAGACCTCATATGAACTCCTCAATGACAAGAAACCCAATGTAAGTTATTTCAAAGTCTTCGGTGCAAAATGTTGGATTAGAGATCCTCACCAAAGCTCAAAGTTTGCACCTAAGGCACATGAGGGTTTTATGCTCGGTTATGGAAAGGACTCGCACACCTACAGAGTCTTCAACAACTATCACAACAAAGTTGTTGAGACTGTAGATGTGCGGTTCGATGAAACTAATGGCTCGCAAAGAGAGCAATTGCCTTATGATCGAGTTAAGCTATCTCTTGAGGAAGCAATAAAGCTCAAACCTACTGAAGACATTGTTCCCACTGAGGAAATTGATGAAGAAATCATCCCCATCACTGATGAAAATCAAGAAGGTGCTCCTGAGGAAATTGCTCCAGAACCAATTCCTCAGCCCAGAAGAAATCATCAACCAGCTCATCCGAGGATTGCAAATGAAGTGGAACTTGACAAAATCCTCAATGACATTAACGCGCCAGGTCCTCTCACTCGATCAAAAGCTTCACACTTAGTTAACTTTTGTGGGCATTCCTGGAACCGGAGTGGATCCAAGCTATGCAAGACAAACTTCTTCAATTCAAGCTGAATGATGTATGGGAGCTCGTCAAACGACCAGATCCTCGCAAGCACAATATCATCGGAACCAAGTGGATTTTCCGAAACAAGCAAGATGAGGATGGTCAAGTGGTGAGAAATAAGGCACGACTTGTAGCCCAAGGCTACACCTAGGTTGAAGGAATATATTTTGATGAAACTTTTGCACCTGTTGCTAGACTTGAAGCTATTACAATTCTACTTGCTTATACTAATCATCATAACATGATCTTATATCAAATAAATGTGAAAAGTGCATTCCTCAATGGTAAGCTTGAGGAAGAAGTATATGTTGCTCAGCCCCCAGGTTTTGAGGATCCAAAGAATCCAGACAAAGTCTTCAGACTCAAAAAGGCGCTCTATGGTATCAAGCAAGCCCCACGGGCATGGTATGATACATTGAAGGAATTCCTCATGAAGAAAGGCTTCAAACCTGGTTTACTCGATCCAACTCTTTTCACTAAATCCTATGATAACGAGCTATTTGTGTGCCAGATATATGTTGATGATATTATATTTGGCTGTACTGACAAACGATACAATGATGAATTTGCTTACATGATGAGTGAAGAATATCATATGTCTATGATGGGGGAGCTGAAATTCTTCTTAGGTCTTCAAATTCGTCACCAACACAATGGAATCTTCATATCACAGGAGAAATACCTAAAGGATGTTCTGAGGAAATTCGACATGCATGAATGCAAGGGTGCCAAGACACCAATGCCTACCAACGACCACCTCTGCAGTGACGAAAATGGTAAAGAATTCGATCAGCAGGTACATCGCTCTATGATTGGCTCTTTATTGTATTTATGTGCATCTAGGCCAGATATAATGCTTAGTGTTTGCATGTGTGCACGTTTTCAAGCAAAACCGAAGGAATCACACCATAAGGTTGTGAAGCATATTCTTTGATACTTAGCTCACACACCAACACTAGGATTATGGTACCCCAAGGGCTCAAATCTTCATCTGGTAGGGTATTCTGATTCTGACTATGCTGCTGACCATGTGGATCGCAAGTCAACTTCTGGCACATGCCATTTCCTCGGAAGATCACTAGTCTGCTGGTCCTCAAAGAAGCAGCACTGCGTATCACTCTCCACTTCGAAGCTGAGTACATTGCCGCTGGTTCATGCTGTACTCAATTGCTATGGATGAAGCAAACCCTCAAGGATTACGACATCAACATGAAGAATGTGCCTCTCTACTGCGACAATGAGAGTGCAATCAAGATTGCACATTCCCCAGTACAGCACACGAAGACCAAGCACATCCGTATTCGTCATCATTTTCTTCGGGACCATGTCCTGAAGGGCAATATCCTCATCGACCATGTGAAGACTGATGATCAACTGGCAGATATCTTCACTAAGCCCTTGGATGAGAAAAGGTTTTGCAAGTTGCAGTGTGAGCTAAATATCTTAGAATCTTCAAATGTTTTGTAAAAGCATGCACACATCCTAACACTTATGCAAAAATGATGACTTAGATGTGCAACTCACGATTAATTGATTTCCTTCAACCAATGAAGAATATCACTCTTAGTGTAAAGAAATCAACAAAGAAATTGATTCTCAGGGCCCTACGACAATTGTACGCCACGTCTGTAGTCAACATTCTTATATGGTGGGTCACGCCACCGCCCAACGTGAAATTCCGCAAGTTGAATTTCTTCGAAGTTTCATTTCTTCAAAATTTGATTTTCTTCAAAAACACTTGATGATTTTCGTTTACCTAGATAGACTGTGATTTCAAGTCCTCAACAGCATTCACTTATAGCTATTTCTTCAGTCTGATATTTTATCTAAGTGAATGGGATCGGACACTACTTTCCCTCTATGGTACTCTCACCAAGTCTATTCAATTCTTCATATGCGTTCTACTTGAAACTTTGTTCAAAATCCTCACTGCGTCCTTCTCAGTTGATGATTTTGTAACAAAATCCTCAAATCTTCAAAAATGTTTTTTATGCACAGTAACTGAACCCCACTTTCCTCATTCGGATAACCACGATCTCCACGATCTCCACCGCTTCTTTCGTGAGCTACACATGTCCTGCAGAGACGTAGAGACAGGGGCTATTTGGTCTGATTTCCTCGCGCCAACAGTTACCGCCTGGCTATAAATATGTCCCCATCTCCCTCGGTAAAATCTTCTTCGCTCCATCGCCCTCATGCTACAGCAAAGCTCCAAACCCTAGCGCCACCGCTGGAAGTCTCGACGCCGGCGAAGAAGAGCTTCACTACCTCGACTTTTCCGTCGCTGAAACCACGCCGGAGTCGGACCATCATCGTCTGCTGCCGCCGTAGCCGTCCTCTGCTGCCGAGTTAGGGCCGATTGGACACGCACCGAAAGAGCTTCTACTGCTACTCTTCTCTTTTCTTCGTGCACGCCATCTAAGGTAAATAAAAACCCTATTTTTACAGCAAGTTTGATCTACTATTTTACCTCTGATATGTGAAATATGTTTTCCTCAAAAATCCATCAGTTACTTTTCCTCAAACACTGCCTATCACCATACTATTGATGAACTTCACTAAGCATCTAAGATTTTCTCGAGATTCCTCAGTTGTGCGAATTTTCGGATCTGTACAACTCTGGAACACAAGAACGGTATGCTTAGGCAAATTCCTCAACCACTGGTCAAATTCCTCAACTGTCAATTTTTTTCATTTTCTTCAAATCTGAGAACGCATATGACCTCTCCAAATTCCTCCCAACTATACTCTGTTCACAGGTACACACATGTCAGCTGATGAATCTCTCGGTTCTCATCAAATTAACTCATTTGCAGCGTTTCTTGAAAAAAATCTTCAAGTCTCATCAGAATCCTCAACAGTTCAATCTCATCAGCAAAATCCTCAGCTGAAGAAAATGGAGGATGACACGAAGCAAAAGGGAGGCAAGAAACTAGAGCAGAATACTGCCGCAGATATCCCTGAGGATATATACCTGGATTACTGCACTCCTGATGAAAATGAAACTATGCCCAAGAGAAAAATTCAGCTTCAGAAGATAGAACGCCGATGGGCTAAGGAATGGAAGGAGTACAGATTCGTCACTCCCAAATATGTGAAGAAATTCGCTCTGAAGCCTCCTCACAAACGGGCTCCACTAGAGGATTATCAAGCAGCAGATCCCTCAAGCCTCAAAACAATTGATGACTATCCTCATGAAAAGGCAAAACACTTGTCAAAGCTCAAGAAGCAGGCAGAGGCTGCTGTGAGGAAGTTCAACGAATCATCTCCTGTTGCTTCCACTGCCGCTACTTCCTCTGCTACTGAGACTTCTGGTACAGCAATTCCTCAACAAAAGTCTGTGCCACCAAAACCAAAGGCTTCAAAGCCTCAAGAGAAAACAGCTCCAGCATCAGACCCAAAACCATCAGCGCCAAAACCCTCAACACCAAAATCCTCAGCACCACCACACTCTTCAAAACCTGAACAGAAGCCGGTAGTGAAGCCACTGCTCGCTGCCTCCATCTCCTCACTCCCATCTACAACAAGCTCGGAGACAAAGTCTTCACCAACTCCTCTGAAGACTAACGTGACTGCAGTGAGAGGAACAAGACCCAGCCCAAGCAAAGTCATCACGGTCCCTTTTGCATCAGAAGGTAGTGATGAATTTGATGATGACACTCTGCAAGCAATGATCAGAAACAAGCAAGAGAGGGTAGCTCAAACTTCTGGCAGCTCCATTCCTCTGGCCATGGACCCAAAAGTCCTCCTCGACTACATCAATATCTGGTATGAGGACCCCAACACTCCACTTTATGATTTGAAACTTCCCCCAGGCATCAGCGACATGGTGGCACATTCATCAACGAGGCCAAGTGGAAGGAGCAGCAAGCCAAATAGGCCAAGGTTGCTAAGCTCAAGAAGGAGAAATTCCTCACGCACAATCTCCTCAACCTGACGCCTGATGACCTTGTGTCAACACAGGCAGAGCTAAAGACTTTGACAGATAAGTACTCCAAGCTTTCTGACCGTCAAAGTCTCAAAAGCAGTTTCATCAAACTTGCTACTAACGCTGTTAACAACTACAACAAGAAAGCTGCCCCTCCAGTAACAACTCCTCAGCCTCTGATTGAAGAACCAGCTGATGAAACTGCTCATGCTGAGGAAATCCCTCAAGGAAGCCGTGTGGATGAACTGGCAATTGAGGAAATCACCAAGGAAAATCCAGCTGATGAATGTCCTACAGCTGGTGAGACTGACCCTGCTCCAGCTGCTGCTTCAAAGCCAGCTGATGACTCTGCTCCAGCTGGTTCCTCAAAGCCAGCTGATATAAATGTCTGTGCTGAGAAAACACCTTCACCAAAAGCTTCAAAGGTGCAGAAAATGACTCCGTCTGCATCAGACGTGAACAAGACAAGGGCTGCTGAAAAGGAAGCCAAGAAGAGAAAAGCTTCATTAGCAGAAGAACACACTGAGGCCAAGCGTCTCAAAGCACTTGAAGAAAATGCTTTTCTGGATCATGTGCCTCTTAATAGCGATCCATCTTATGAGATGATTCCCTTCGCAAGTGAAGACCAGGAGCAAGGGGCAGATGAGGAAATGAAGAATGGCGAAACTGAGGAACACACTGATTAGAAAATTCACACTGACGACAGTCCTGAACCTTCCATTCCTCATGAAGAAATTGCACAAGGACCAGCTGCACCAGCTGATGAATCTGGCTCCGTCACCAAGCAAGCTAAGGAAGAACAAAGTGAAAATCCTCAAGCTGATGGAAGTCATAGTCCTGAGCAAAATCCTCAACCTGTGGATCAGGCAGATCCAACTCCTCCTCCTGAGCAAGATCCTCAAGCTGAGGCTCAGGATGAACCTATTCCTCCTCCAGAGCAAAACCTTCAACAGGATGCTCCAGTTGATGACATTCCTCAGCCTGAAGCTCAACCAGACCCCATTCCTCATCCTGAAGCGCAACCAGACCATATTCCTCAGCTTGAAGCGCACCAAGAGCATGCTCCTCAGCCTGAAGCTCAAGCTGATGAAATTCCTCACCCTGAGGACCATGCTGAGGAAAATGCACCAGACACAGACAATGCCTTCGTCGTCCTTAACCCAAAGTCTGCAATTGTTGTCTCCCCTCAGGTCCAACAGAAAAACCTTCAGCCCATGCAGTGTCAGCCGTTCTCCAAGCAGCCAAAGTTTCAAAAGGAGTCCTTCTTTGAAGAACGCATGTTCTTCATCGGAGAAAATCCCTATGACAAGCCTCGCATTATGCATCTGAAGTTTTGGACGAGGACACAGCTCAATTACTATGCCTCTGTGTTGTGTGGAAGAAACAAGATTTTCCAGCACAGGCATATTCCTCATGTTGAGCTTGAAAAAATACCATGCCTGGCTCCAGTCCTCAACGTCCTTCATGAAGTTGGACTCCTCCCAATGTGCTCAGATATCTGTGATTGGAACAGTGAGACCATTCTTCAATTTTATGCAACTCTTCACATATCCAGAGATCCCACAGACATCAACACATGGGTGTTTGACTGGATGACGCAAACAACACACAACAAGGCTCCTGCCATTGAGCTACTACGTGAACTACTAGTGTCAATTCCCTCAGAGCAGGCCATGAAGCTTTATGATGAGCGTGAGCTGCCTAACAAGATGATGGAAGTCCTCATGAAACCTTTGGCTAAGGGGCAACCACCAAGAATAACCTTCCTCATCCATGAGCTCAAATA
Organism: Hordeum vulgare subsp. vulgare; assembly: GCF_904849725.1. NCBI lineage: Eukaryota > Viridiplantae > Streptophyta > Magnoliopsida > Poales > Poaceae > Hordeum > Hordeum vulgare. Next base: position 355,099,093 of record NC_058523.1, read on the forward strand.
TGAAGCAAGGACAGTTTACAGAATCCTCTTCATCGTTCTTGCGCCGATCAAGCGCCATGATGATGAAGAAGATGTCGTAGGCATCATGAAGAATATCCTCTTCAGCATCATCCATGGTATTCCTATCAACATCCATGATTTCTTCTTGAGGACTTTGGCCGACAATGCCATGTGTCATTTTGACCACAAGATATATGCTCCATGGATCATGAGATTCATCAAAACAAGGTCAGGCATCAATTATCATGCTGATTTCAACAACCATGTTGGTTATATGCCTCCTATAAGGGTCAACATGAAGACTTCCGAGCCTGTTGAAGGAAAAGGCAAGTCTGTCATTGATGAAGACCGTAGGCCCCTTGATGGCCAGTTCAGAGAGCCCGAAGCTTATTCTTCATAGGATGACACTCAGACTCATCCTCCAAGTCCTGTTTGTAGCGACCCGACTCAAGACGAGTCAAGCCTCTGTGTTACTGTGCCATCCCTGGATCAGTATGTTGGCACACACAGTACATCAATGTATATATCAAAGTGCAATCACATGTAAATAGCGTAAAACTGATATATACCTTAATTATTTCAGCGGAAGCAGTCAAGGGAGTGGAGTCCGAATTAACACCAACGGCAAGTTGAGTGTAGACCGCAAACCTGAATTGTACTCTTACTCGTCGAAGCAAAATATCTGCAACATAAGACGTTGCAGCCGTGTAGGTCAGCATATTGAATATGCCGGCAAGTCACATAAGAGAGGGGTGAAAATTAATCATCTATACTATATGCATATATGGCAGGTGGGGTTGTAAGTTTTAGCGTAAAGCAAATTTTTCTCCTACAACAAGAGAGTGCTAAAAGCAAAATGTTACTACATTGTTGGTTGTTAACGAGATGGTTCCGCCAACCAGTTCACGTACCCGAGTTGTCAATAATTACCCTCATCAAATATATTTAATGGTGTTGAGAAATCCAGATAACTTCAGTTCCTTTGGCTCAAGTTGTCCATGACCGTGGACACGGCTAATCGATTAGGTTTGAGTACTCTGCAGAGTTTTGCACACGTTCCCCACAAGATTTGATCGCCTCTGTGTTTGTCCTCGCACTTCAGGGTGTTTGAAGACCGGATGATCAAAACATGGTCTTTCAACGGGTCCCTCTGAATCCCTGTCGGTGCCCGTCCATTCCTACCGTTCTTCTACATCTGCTAGCACCGCCTGTCCAGAGTCGCCGCATTGTCCAACCAAGCCAGAGCCCATAATGACTTGTGGCTGTGCATGTAAGCCTTGGGTCTTGAAAATATCCGTCCGTCTCTTTGAGCCTGGGTGAAGCTTTCCGCAGGATGTCATGGCCGTCCCCAGCATCCCGGGTGATCCACTGGGTTCTCCAGGGAGCCGATCAACCGTCCTTCACCCAGAGTTGCATTGCATCCGAGGTCTTGAAAATCTTGTCTTAACCGGTCTTGATTATTTAGTCAACCTTGCATCACTTGTGTTATGCACTCAACCGAAATCCCGTCTACTCAAGCATAGCAATATGAACTTTGTCGTCCCGGGGCCAAGTATCGGAGTTGTTGTGTGCCTACCACATGATACTACAATCTATACTAAAATTTCCAAGTACCTAAGCAGCATGCAGTTTGGGCATAGGATGGTAGAACTACGATGCATAAAAACATCGATGATAGTATGATCAAAGTGACTTGCCTGGTGATGTTGACGAAGAAGAATTTCTCGAGAAAATAACTTGATAGACTACTCATCACTCTCCGATGAAATCTATATAACAAACATATCATTCTAACAATCAAAACAAAAGAGAGAGTGAATAGGAATCCGAAGGAAACTTCAAATAAGACTAGGGAGTCTTCTACTACGTCAAACACTAAATAGTTCTTGTCTAACAGAAAATAATAACAAGGAACTAAGATATAAGTTGAACTAAGATAAAATAGAGTATTTTTCACAAAACTATTCGAAAGTATTTCCAAACGGGATTTGAAACAGTGGTGAAACCAATTGCAAGTTACTAAGGAACGAGGATTGATTTCATGAAAACAAATAAAAATAAAATAAAAACTTGTTGCAAAACTACTGTTTAACTAACAGAAACAAAACATAATATTTCTGAAATATAAAAGAAAATAATTTAAAAGTAACTAAAGAAAGTAAATTAGTCACAATCCTAAAAAGAGGTGAAACAGAAATTGTTTCACAAGAAACAGTGAGCTAAAATACTCAAAAAAATCTGCAATTTTTACCACTGACAAATAAGATCAGTAGTGATCAGTAGCAAAAAGAATAAAATTAAAAGATATTTTTAAACTCCTAGAATAGGCAAAACAAGGTTTAAACTAAATCTGATCTAACTCACATTTAAAAATTTCAAACATAGACAAATTATATGTTTCTAAACACTACAGGAAATTTGTGAGCTACTGGAAGAGGAATCACTATCATTGAACTTAGGGATGAAAAGTTATGGCCAAAACAAAACAGAAACTTTGCGGTTTTTGGAACTAGACAGAAAAAGAGAATAATTGCTACAGACACTGGCGCTCACTGATTGGCTAAGAGGGTGTTTGTTGCTAACGCTAGGAGCAAACGGCCGAGTTCTAACCGAAACTTGCTGGCTAATGAATAAGTGAAATAAAACCGACGGTTTGCTGAGCTAAACCATAGAATATAGTTCTAAGGGCAACCAAGAAAAGAAAAAAATAGAACAGAAGGAGGAGGAGTTACCGTGGCTGGGAGTAGCAGTGGCTGCTCCGGCCAGGTGGCTGGAACGGGGAGCCGCTCCGGCGGGGGGGGGGGGGGGTGGCTGGCGAAGATGGGGAAGGGGTAGGTGGAGACTCCTGGGGGGGAGGGAGGCGAGGTGGAGGGAGCCTGCAGGGGGGGAGCGAGGAGAAGAGCTGCTGGCGATATGGGAGGAGTTCTGGTGAGGGGAGGAGCAGAAGCTCCGGTGAGGTGCAGGGCGAGGGGGTGGGGTGGGGCGGCGAAGGAGGAGGGGCTGAAGGGAGGGGTGGTGCGGCAGGGAGGGGAGGGTGCAGGGGGGGCCGAGGTGGAGGAGCTCCTGTGATGTTCTCTGGTGACCGACGGGGTGATGGTGGCGCGCGAGCTAGAGGCGAGGAGAGGGGGTTCTCTCGGGAAAAATAGAGAGAGGAGATGCTGAGGGTTGTATAGGCGGCCTCGGATGGCGTCCGGAAGGAAAGAAGAGGGAGATCGGGAAGGAGGGAATTCCTTCCTCCATGGATGGAAAGCTTGCTGTGACGTGAAGAAGAAGAGAGGTAGGAGAAGATCTCCTGTTGGGCCAAAAATAGGAAAGATCTTAATGGGCCAGCAGGAGTTTCCTAATAAAAGGAATTCTTTTCCTATTTTTAAAACTAGGAAAATAAAACGATAAAAAGGAAATCAAATCAATTCGGAATAAAGAGTTTGTATATACTAAAATTATCAGAAAAATAAAATATAGATGATGGGCATTTTTCCACGGCAAAAATAAAAACTTCAGAAAAAATTATTTTCACAAAATTGCCTAAAAGATTTATTTTCTTTTGCAAATAATTTTTAAAATGACCCTCTAAATTTTAGGGTTCAAATAACTTTCAAAATGCCCGTGGGTTTGAGGGTCATGTTCCTCCTCTCTAAAATGTATTTCCCGGCATTTCTTGCACGAAGAAAACGATGGAAATGCAAAAGAATTCAATGCAAATATCTCCGTTCAAATTCTTTATAGTTGAAGAAGTCATGTCACCTTCTCTCTTTGCTTTTTAAAGATTGAATTTGAATTCACCGGAGATGGGGAAAGTCATTTTATTCCCTCTCATTCAAAAGTTTCGAAAAGTTTTAAATTTCACACAAGTTTCAGTCACTCAGCAAACAAACAAACAATCAATCTAATAATTATATTAACATTCCAAAATTTATAATTTTGCGATGTTACACTGTTGCTCCTCGCGTGCTAAACACCAGAGAGCTTCTTCTCAGTCTTCACCAGAAGGTGGATCGGAATCACAAGTTGGTCAAACGACAGTTCAGCTCCATTGTGAAAACCCTCAATGAAACGCAGAATGATGTGAAGCTTAACCATCATTATCTTCATGAGGTTTTTGATCGCACCTCGGCCACACTTGCTCATCTGAAGACTCTGGCAGAACTTGAAGAATTGGAGTTTGTCCGAGAATTTGACTGGCCGTGGCCACCCAAGAACAAATTCAGTCCAATTCCAGTTCCAGTCCTTGAGGACAATTCTTTTTCTTCATTCCGCACTATTGAATCTGATGAAGAACAACAAGACACTCCCACCAGTCCAAGGAAGAAGACTGCTCCCAAGAATCCTCACGTGTCTTCATCAACTACCAAGGAGTGAAAGTCTTCACGGGCGTTCTCAGTTTGTCCCTTTTTTCACTTGATGACAAAGGGGGAGAAACTAGAGAGTTAGTCTTCACGCAGGATATTTTGGGGCTTATGAACTATATTTAAGTTACAAACTCTTGGCTCTTCTGAAGTGTTTATGCAATGAGTTGTAACTTAAGCCTGATGGTACTCTGACTCTTTTGAACGTTTTTCTTCGCATGCTTATTCCTCAAAATTTTAATGCACGCATGCTGGAATTCATCAGATACCATTTTTCATCATGCATCCTCAATTTCTTCATACTATATGTCGTATCTATGCATGATTTACAAGACTCAGGGGGAGATCTCCATGATATAAATCATCAATGTGCATTTGCTGTGAAAAGAAAAATCCTCAAGATATGCACATCTTCAGGGGGAGTCTCTCTGAATCTTGATTTCAAATTCCTCAAATGAGTATTTACACTTCATATTTTTATCCCTGTTGAAGACTTAACCTAATTGTCATCAACCACCAAAAAGGGGGAGATTGTAAGTGCATCTAGTGCCCCTTAGTGATTTTGGTGGTTTGAAGACTTATAGGTTAAGTATCTAATGTGCTCATGAGTGTACACAGGATCTATAAGTCGCTGAGGAGTTTGAAATATTCGATGAATATCGACCCCTAAAAATGTATATCTTCGGTTTAAGAAATTGGTCTAAAGCTGAAGATTTGAATCGCGAAGAATTTGCGATGAAATTTATATTCCTCATGAAGATATTGAAATTGAGGAATTCGGTGTGTCGTGAAGAAAATCATTCTGAAGACTTAGAAGCATGAAGATTTAATCTTTCTGTTTTGTTTTCTTCACACTTGAGTAATAGGAACACCATACTGTTGAAGGGGGTCGAGGTAACACATTGGAATGAATTTCCTCATGATGCTCAACCCAAGCCTAATCCTACCAAAAGCCTCAAGAGAGGAATATGAGTGACATGAGGACTCTCACAGTTGAGGGTCCCGACCGTTTCGATAGCCACGCCACATCATTGGTCTTATCCACACCAACAGTCATATTATTTAAGGGCATTAATGTCAAATCATGTCGCGATGCTCCCAGACTATAAATAGTCGCGCCCCACAACCATTAGCTGGTTGGCTGCTCCATTAGAAACTGACACTTGTCATAAGAGCAACCCAAATTCCTCAGAGTCTTCGTGAGTAATTCATCAGTGAGGAAATACCCCAAACACCAAACCACAAACCGAGAATCAAGTGATTGAGCATCACTGAAGAAGTTGTTCCTGTGTGGGATTGAAGCCTTTTACCTTTGAGGACTCTGCATCCTCCAGACGGTTAGGCGTCATGGTCTAGAGCATTCCATCAGTCAATTGTGGATCGCCGGGTGACCAAGTTTGTGAGGGTTTGGAAGTCTACCCTGAAGACTTACCACGAGTGTTGGGCGAGGATTGCGTGTTCTTAGCCCAAGCAGAATACGATAGGGACTGTGTGTCTTTTGGTTTCAATACCTAGCCGCTCCAAACCAGATGTACAACTGTCACAACAGTTGGAACTGGGTCATCAACTACTGTCTTCACTGTGAAACGGGTTCTAATTCCTCAACTTTTTATATTCCTCAGATTATGTGTTGATGATTTTCACTGTCACTGTTCGAAGAAATTGCTGAAGACTTTCTCTGAAATTCCTCAACCCCAAATTCTTCACGCAAGTTAATCCTCATCTGTTCTCTACGTGCCTACTTACTGTGCAGTCTGTTTACACATTCTTCATCCTGGAAAACTGCTGTAGTGAAACTTTGCACTCCTGATCCTTTACTGTTTACGCTGTAAGTTAGTCATCAGTGAGGAATTTCCTCAAAAGGAATGTCCTCCGTGATGAAATTCTAAAAATCTCCTATTCACCCCCTATAGTCGATATAGCGCACTTTCACCAAGTACTTGTGTGGAATTTTCTTGTACATATTGTCTATTGAGTTATGACTCTGCTTCGCTTCTGAGTACACATTCACATATCGATCTTCCTTCTTGGGGGCACGATTAATAGTAGACCATTCATCAATTGTGTCTTCACACTTGTGACCATCAGTCATCCAGGCTAAAGAACCATCCCCATAGAAATGAACAGTTGCATAGAATTGCGTGATCAGCTCGTCATTCCATGGGGTCATCTATTTGCCAACAAACTTTTGAATGTCAACTAGCCTCAAGTTTTCTTGGACATGGGGAAATAAATACTCATTTTCCTTGATATATGCCCAGTCGACATACCTCATATCACGAAAATCATGACTCTTGTCAATGAGGACAGTCTCATAAAAATCTTGTTGTTCCATGGTGTGAAACCTTGGATCAACAATAGTTCTTCTCCTCACAGCATATGGATCATTAGATCTCCACTTTCTTATTCTTACATCGTTCCTCTTCTTCATATTTTATGTTATTGGATGAGCAACATTGTGAATAGGCAGGGTTGGTCTGAGCTTCCTTAGAATTAGCGCATTCTCATCTTCTACCTCCTCTCCAGCATGGGCACTGTATGGAGGGCCTTTGCTCTTGGCAGTTGCACGTATGTCCTTGGTAGTCCTTCTGGGAGCTACAACCTTCTTTGCTTTGGCACGAGGCTTAGGAGCAGATTTCATAGAATCATCCATCAACTTCTTCTTCTTTGGAGGAACTGAGCTCTCCTTAGGAGCTTCTTCCTCATCAGCTTCTGGGTCTTCATACATTGAAGTCTTTCTTCAAACAAGATGAACAGTTCTCTTCCTAGGCCTCTTTATACCAGCCTTGTTGGTAGGTACATCACTGGTAAGTGTTCTGCTCTTCCTGGCATATTCAGGTGCTCTCAGATCAGTAGGGGTAGTAGTTACCTTCCTGACAGCCTTCCTTGGAGGAGCTGAAGTTTCGTTTGGCATAAAGTCTGAGTCCTCTTCATCAGAATCCAACTTCTTCCTTTGCCTGGTGGCTACCTTGGGAAACCATGGGAGATGGGAGAACTTGGGTCAGAGGCAGACTCTCTAGACTAGTGTGTGAGTCCATTTCTATGCTCTGCTCTCTGAAGTCATTTTGACTATCTTCTAAACCAGACATATCTGACAAGGAAGCGGAAACTCAGCAGCAAACATAAACACCTATGAAGTGGATATAGGAAGGACAGAAAGGATGAGCATCACAAAATTCAAACATTTCGAAAAGTTGAACAGAGAAATCCTTAGTTTTAACTTTCATCAGAACACATATCTGTGGAACCGAGTTTGAAATTTTGGAGTCACCGAGACACATGAACTCCTTAATAGAAACTTGGTCATCATTTCGGTGGAATTGAAAACGAAAACTCGGTCTCACCGAGTTCATTCTCAGTAACACTAGGTTCAAAATCGGTAGGACCGAGTTTTGCAACTCAGAGGCATCGAGATGGGGTCTACGGATGGTTATCCCTAAAAATTTCCTAGTTCTCTAATCTATGGATTCATCTGGTAGATGGAGAGGATGCAAAAGGGGGCTTGTGGATAAATCTTCCCATTGCGTAAGAATTAGATGGAGGAACGCAGAGGGGATACGAATCATACCCTAACATGGCGGTGGTCCGGCTATGGCGGCGACGGTGGTGAGGAATCTGTCGACTGTGGCTATTCCGAGCGGCGGAGATGCACGGGGATTCAAGGGCGATGATCAGGGGTCCAGAGGGAGCGTAGGGTTTTGGGACGAAACAAATTTGACGAAATGAAATCAAAGATTCAATCCGCTGGAATATATACGCATTCGCAGTCAGTGTCACCAAGATTACGAAATTGGTGTCACCGAGTTCCTCTACGGTCAGTTGACAGGGAAACTCGATGGAACCGAGTTTGTGATTCTAGCAGCACCGAGAATGGAAACCTAGATCAACTCGAGAATTTGGTGGAACCGAGTTTGTGAAGTTGGTTTCACCAATTTAATTCATAGAGAGGTTTTGGAGGTCAGCCCTTGACGATACGGAACCCGGAGTGCACCTTCACACAGAGGGATCGATAGTGCTTGTTCATGTTTTGTGATGAAGCATGCATAGTGAAAGGATCGACATGGTTGACCAGAGGGGGGGGTGAATAGGCAACTACCACTTTTTAACTATTCTTAACAAGTTAGGGTTAGCAACATAAAGGTTCTCTAAAATGACAACTAGCTAATCAACCTATATGATGGTACCAACTATAATCACTAAAGCAAGTAAGAAATAGTCTACAACAATAACATACACAATGTAAAGATTAGAGATAAGCACAAGTGGAACCAATGAAGATGAGGATGTGTAACCGAAGTTCCTTCCCTTTGACAGGAAGTACGTCTCCGTTGGAGTGGTGTAGAGGCACAATGCTCCCCAATAATCCACTAGGTCCACCGTATACTCTTCACGCCCTCACACAATGCAAGGTGCCGTGATTCCACTATGGGTGCTCTTGAAGGCGGCGACCGAACCTTTAAAAACAAGGTTGGGGCTAACTCCACACAAAGCTTGGAGGTTCCCAACAAGACCATGGAGCTTCACCACAATGGAATGTGGCTCCGAGGTGACCTCAACCGTCTAGGGTGCTCAAACACTCAAGAGTAACAAGATCCGCAAGGGATTAGTGGGGGGAATCAATTTTCTCTTGGTGGAAATTTAGATCTAGGCCTTCTCAACCAATCCCTAGGAAATCAACAAGTTTGATTGGCTAGGGAGAGAGATCGGGAACTTTTGCGCTTAGGAAGCAACAATGGAGCTTGGGAGGGTCCAAGGTAGGGTTCTTGAGCAAGAAGACCCTTTATATAGTGGGGGAAAGAATCCAACCGTTTTCTCACTCACAACACAAGCCCAGCGGTACTACCGCTGGCAACAGCGGTACTACCGCTGACCCTCCAGCGGTACTACCACTGTCTGCAGCGGTACTACCGCTGAGCCCATGGTAGCGCAAAGATACTACCGGGCCAACCACCGCCAAGAAAGTCTTCTCAAAAAGTCTGACGTAGTACAGCTGCAAGGATGACGGTACTAAAGTCCTGGAGCGGTACTACCGCTGACCAGGGGCGGTACTACCGCTGGGCCAGCGGTACTACCGTCGGCTCCAGCGGTACTACCGCTAGGTCCAGCGATACTACCGCCAGAGGACATTTTTGCAAGAAGAGAGAGACCAAACAGAGGAAAAGCTCCATAGCTGCAAGGGAAAGGATATGCAGAAAAAGTGTGTGCGTGCAAGATTGATTCCACCCAAACCTTACCAATACGGATCCCCTCTTGATAGTACGGCGTTCCTACGACTCAAAACCACCAAAGAGAATCGTAGAAGACACAATGCGTCTATTCCATGGAGGGTGCCAATCGTCTTGTGTCTTTGTCATGTATTATCTGAAATGCTCAATGCACACAATAAGTCCACTAAGGTACTGTCATCAATCACCAAAATTACTTAGGCATAAATATGCCCTAACAATCTCCCCCTTTTTGGTGGACTGATGACAATACCGGATTTGCACAGTAGAAACATGTGAGCATAAAGATAATTTAATAGAGATAATTGAAGAGCATATGACTCACAACATATGATTAAAATAGGTCTCACAATAAAAACAAGTCTCACATACACCTAGTAAAGATAGCAAATACGATCAAACCAAGTTCAAAGCAAACACGATAAAAATAAAGCTAGAAAATCCAATTCCTAGATGGCACCAAGATGGCACCAAGATGGCACCAAGACACCAAAAAGGGGCACACCTAAGACACAGGTGGACACTCCTCGTCCTCAGACTCATCCGTGGCATCTAGATCCTGCTCGTCCTGCTCCTCCTCAATGTCCTCCTCAGAAACCTCCTCCTCAGCATCAGACCCATTCCATTGGTAACCTTGAGCACTCATCCAGTCAGTATCTAGAGTGATGTCGTCCTCTGAGCTGCTCGATATTGCCACATCAAGTGTCCTTAAGATAGGCTTGTGCCTCTGACGGTTCTCCTTCTGGGCCACATAAGACTGATACTGTCCCTTGGCCTGCATACAAAAGAGAGTCTTCTTCTAATCCTTCAGCTTCACAGCCCAAGATGGCATAGCAGAAGAGCGGGCATGCAAAGCAGGTCCTCGTCCAGCAGTAGTCTCTGTGTCAGTCTCCATGGGTTGAGAAGAAGTCGAGGTGTTGACCATTTGTCCTTTAGACGCAGCTTGATAGGATCATGCACAAACTAGTCAGCTTCAACAGGGAGGACCTCGTCCGGATAGGCATCTTTGCACTTCTTCTGAATAAAGGCGAACATGTAAGGCCCGTAGATGGGAACCTTACGATTCATGATGCAATTCCAGAGCTCATAGAACATCACATCAGACATGTCGAGAGGCGAAGTGGCCTTATTCCTTGCCTCCTCCCACAGCAGAAGCATCTCAGCCAGATGACCATGCACCTCGTCCTTGTTGCCAATACGAGGGAACAGAGTGTTGCGGAAGATCTGATGCATGACATCTAGATGCGTGGGGAGCACACCCTTCTTTATGTAAAGATGTTGCAGCCACTGGAGACCGATACATGAGACTGATATTGTCCCCTGGCCTGCATACAAAAGAGAGTTTTCATCTGATCCTTCAGCTTCACAGCCCAAGATGGCATAGCAGAAGAGCGGGAATGCGAAGCAGGTAATCCTCCAGCAGCAGTCTCTGTGTGAGTCTCCATGGGCCGAGAAGAAGTCGAGGTGTTGGACCATTTGTCCTTTAGATGCAGCTTGATAGGATCATGCACAAAGTAGTGAGCTTCAACAGGGAGGACCTCGTCCACATAGGTATCTTTCCACTTCTTCAGAATAAAGGCGAACAGGTAAGGCCCATAGATGGGAACCTTACGGTTCATGATGCAATTCCAGAGCTCTAGAACATCACATCAGATATGTCGAGAGGCGCAGTGGCCTTATTCCTTGCCTCCTCACACAGCAGAAGCATCTCAACCAGATGACCATGCACCTCGTCCTTGCTGCCAATACGAGGGAACAGGGTGTTGCGGAAGATCCGATGCATGACATCTAGATGCCTGGGGAGCACACCCTTCTTTATGTAAATATATTGCAGCCTATCCTTGGGGGTGGAGGTAGAATTAGTTGGAGCATGAGGACGCAACCCAAGTACACTTTCTTGCCCCTGAAAGTCGACCTTCAGGAGCTGCATGAACTCCATCCAGGTACCAGTTAACTTCTGACCAGCCGTCATCCAGGTCATTGTGCGCTCGTCATCAGGATGAAAGTGAACGGTGACATAAAACTGGACCACAAGATCTGGATCGAAGTCATTTCTGAAGGTCATGATTTCCGTAATGCCAAGCTTTTCAACCAAGGAGAGGGCCTTGCCAAAGTAGTCATGATGCCGCTGAAGGTGAGCGAGGTCGATCCACTACACTAGGACATAGATCTTCTTGAAGGGCACAATGATGTCACGAAAGATCATTGCCTGTTCCCATGACCAAACATGATCGCAACCCTTGAGTTGAGCCTTTTCATTACCATAGGGATCACAGGTACGGAGTGCCACAAAGTCCTTAGGAGGCATAGTGCGGACGTTGGGCCCTTTGGACTTGGTGGCAACCTTCTTGAAAGACTTCTTGGTAGAGTTCAGACTGGAAGTTGCGGAACCTTATGGAGCCTCTGGATTGTGTTACTGCTTTGAGTGGGTGTTACGTACAGGATTCGAGCGATGAGAACCACCTGTGACACACAAGACACACACACAAAAAGAGCGACAAAAGGAGTCATGGCAATGTTCAAAAATAATAAGAAGAAGCACACATTGCCAAGGGAAATCGAAAATAAAATTACCCCTGGCGGTAGTACCGCTGGGGTCATAGCGGTAGTACCGCGGGGCTGGCGGTAGTACCGCTACCCCTCGGCGGTAGTACCGCCAGGCTGGCGGTAGTACCGCTGCCTCCTTAGCGGTAGTACCGCCCGAGTGGAGGGGTAGTACCGCTAGGGGTTGACTTTCAGATCTAGACATATTTGAAGCAATTAAAATTACTAGATTCGTGTCAAGAGATTCACGGCTAACAAATAAACTTATCACAAGAATCACCATAGCCCTAAAACATGTGGAACTCTAGATCATCTAGATGGAGACAAGCCTAGTCAATGGGATCCAAGTTTTGGATCAAATCCATGAGATGTATGATAAGAGCTACTAGATCTAAAACATGCAGAACTAGGGCATGTTAAAATATTTGCAATGAAGAACATTAGACCTAAAATCCCCTAAGATTTATCCCTCATTCCATCCAAAAACTAAGCACAAAGCATGTCTATGGATCCAAATCAACAAGCTCCTAACCCTAGACGAAGGGAGGAGCTTTACCGGAGTCTATGGCACTTGAAGGAGGAAGGGGGAGGGGAGCAAGCCCTCCAACTGGAAAGAGAGGGGAGACTCCATGGAAGGAGATCCAAGTAGGGAGATTTTGGGTAGAGGGAGAGAGCACCACGAAGAAGATGAAAGAGGGACAAGAAAAACAGCCCCATGTCCCTTTATATAGCCCTCTGGTCACGGGCGGAGCGGTAGTACCGCTCCCCCTGGCGGTAGTACCACTGGGGTCCTGGCGGTAGTACCTCTCCCCCTGTCGGTAGTACCGCTGGGGTCCTGGCGGTAGTACCACTCCAAAAAAGCACAAAGAGACTTAGGACTTCGTGGAAATGATGTGGGCAACGCCTAATCAGTGTAGACAAATAGGTAACACCAGCAAGATATACTACTAGACATTTTGTATCCTTTCTTCAACAAGAGAGAAAGGTGGGCGGTGGCCGGAGCCACCTATGTTTGAGACAAAGGTATGACACCGCGAAGAATTATCCTTGGGTTCATGACCAACGCTCGTCTTTGAAGCACAAGTGCCATTTAATAATGGCCGAAGTGAAAGACTTGATCGATTTATGATGATGGGGGGAGGGAAAGTTCATTTAGCTCACGGCTACACCTAGAACGAGATATAATGCAGAGTGAGGTGCACAGTGCCTAGTTTCGATCCACATTACTTGAATCAATGATATTTAGCTCATGGCTTAACTCCGAGAACCTTGCTTCATCTATGGGCTTAGTGAAAATATCTGCAAGTTGCTCTTCAGTGTTGATGAAGTGAATCTCAATATCACCTCGCTTTATATGTTCACGAATGAAGTGATGGCGAATACCAATGTGCTTGGTCTTTCTATGTTGCACCGAATTGAGGGAAATCTTGATAGCACTTTGATTGTTACATAGAATAGGCACTTTGTCACAAGTGACACCGTAATCCTTTAAAGTTTGCCTCATCCATAGCAACTCTGCACAACAACTCGGAGCTGCCACATACTCAGCTTCTGCGGAAGATAGTGAGACACAATTCTGCTTCTTTGAAGACCAACTTACCAGTGAACGACCAATGAATTGACAGCCTCCAGAAGTTGACTTCCTCTCCACACAGTCTCACGCCTAATCTGAGTCAGAATAGCGCACTAGGTTGAAGCTTGCTACTTTGGGATACCATAGGCCAAAGTTTGGGGTATGAGACCAATATCGAAAGATTCGCCTAACAGCTATATAATGGCTTTCTTTTGGTGCAGATTGAAACCGTCCACAAATCCCTACACTCAACTTGATATCCGGTCTAGAGGCACAAAGGTAAAGAAGGGATCCAATCATGCAGCGATATACCTTTTGATCCATTGCTTTACCATTGGGATCACTGTCAAGCTTGCATCTGGTTGGCATGGGAAACTTGACCGGCTTGACATCCTCTAGCTCGAACCTCTTGAGGATGTCTTGAGTGTACTTGGCTTGTTTGATGAAGGTCCCTTCTAAGCCTTGTTTAATGTCGAACCCGAGGAAGAACTTCAACTCACCCATCATTGACATCTCAAATTTCTCGGTCATTAGTGCAGCAAATTCTTCATTGAAAGATCCGTTAGGGGAACCAAAAATGATGTCATCAACATATAGTTGGCATATGAACAAATCACCTTTGACCTTCTTGGTAAAAAGAGTGGGATCCATCTTCCCAATTTCAAACCCACGATCTTGTAACAACTCAGTAAGGTACTCATACCACGCACGTGGGGCTTGTTTAAGGCCATAGAGCGCCTTATTACGTTTGTACACATGATTGGGGAACTTGGGATGTTCGAACCCCGGGGGTTGTTTGACATAGACCAACTCATTTAAAGGACCATTAAGGAAAGCACTTTTTACATCCATTTGTTGTAATTTGAAGTTATGATGAGAAGAAAATGCAAGAAGCATGCGAATAGATTCTAGACGAGCAACAAGGGTAAAGGTTTCACCGTAGTCGATACCCTCGACTTGGGAGTAGCCTTGAGGCACCAATCTTGCCTTGTTTCAAACCACAATCCCATTGGCATCTTGCTTGTTTTTGAAGATCCATTTGGTCTCGATGACATTATGTTCCTCCTTTGGTCTTGGCAATAACTTCCACACTTGATTACGCTTGAAGTTGTTTTGTTCTTCATGCATGGCCATAAGCCAATCCTCATCATTGAGCGCTTCCTGTACCTATTGAGGTTCACAATATGAAACAAACGCGTGATGGTGACAATAATTCCAAATTTGTTGACGAGTGGATACTCCCCTTTTCAAACTACCAAGCACATTCTTCATAAGATGTGACTTGACTCTCAGCTTGTTTGCAATCTTGGTTGCGCGATGCTCCAAGAGTTCTGCATTTCATAACTAGGGAGCATCTACTTGATTACTTTGCTTGGCCTTGCGTTTTGATCCTCCCTTGGCACCAGTAGCCCCCTTAGGTGATGTAGAAGGAAATTGAGAGACAACATCCTGATCAACTTGATTTTCAACTTGTGGTTGCTCACTGGTTTGTCCTTGATCTTGTGGTTGCTCTAGATCTTGATCTTGTGCCTCTATTTGGTCTGGATCTTGTAGTTGCACTTGATCTTGATATTGAGAAGATTCGGAACCTTGTGTAAGCTCTTGTACATCATGGGGCACATCACCATCTTTGAGCAATTGATCTTGTCCTTCAACTTGTTCAACTGGTTGAGGGTTTTCTCTTTGTTCATCGGAAGCGTGTGGGGCTTTTGAGGATGATGGCTCCACTTAAGTAGAGCATTGTCCTTCTCCTTTGGCCACAAGGGTTCCTCAATGGGGAGTATTTGACCTATCCCAATTCTTCTTATGGTTGGGGAGGAATTTCATCACCTACATCAGAGAGACCACTTTGCTCCACTTGGGAGCCATTATTTTCATCAAACTCCACGTTACACGTTTCCTCAATGAGCCCGGTGGACTTGTTGAGGACACGGTAAGCATGAGAGTTTGTAGCATAACCAACAAAGATGCCCTCTTGAGCTCTAGAGTCAAATTTAGCTAAACGTGCAACTTTCTTGAGAATGAAACACTTACACCCGAATACCCGGAAGTACTTGAGATTGGGTTTGTTTCTGGCGAGAATCTCATTTGGGGTCTTGTTCAAACCTTTGTGGATATTGAGTCGATTGGATGCATGACATGCTGTGTTGATGGCTTCGTCCCAAAAGTTATACGAAGATTTGAATTCCGCCATCATTGTTCTTGTCGCGTCCATCAACGTCCGGTTCTTCCTTTTCGCCACACCATTTTGTTGAGGGGTGTATGGTGCTGAATATTGATGTTTGATTCCCTCATCACCTAGGAACTCATCTAAGGTGTAGTTCTTGAACTCGGTGCCGTTGTCACTTCTAATCATCAAAATCTTTGATTCATGTTGACGTTGAGCTTCATTAGCAAAGTTGATGACAGTTTGTTCAGTCTCACTCTTCGTCTTGAAGAAATATACCCAGGTGTATCTTGAGTAGTCATCAACAATGACCAAGCAGTAATTTCTCCCTCCAAGACTATCAAATGATGGAGGATCAAAGAGAACCATATGAAGGAGCTCCAACGACCTCTTAGTGTAAATGAGAGTCGTTGAACGATGAGCAGTTTCATGAATCTTCCCTTCAATGCAAGGACTGCAAGCATGATCTCTGGCAATACTCACATTTGCTAGTCCACTAACATGATCCCCTTTGAGGAGACTTTGCAAAGATCTCATATTGACATGACCTAGTCGGCGATGCCAAAGCCAGCCCACAATAACTTTAGCCATTAGACAAGTCGCAGTCTTAGTGGGTCGCTTTGAAAAGTTCACCACATAGATACCGTTTTCGACATATCCAACATAGGCTACTTTAAGAGTCTTGCTCCACAAAAGGACCACGGTATCAAGATTAAAGAATGTGCAAAAGCCCATAATTGCAAGTTGAAGAACTGAAAGTAAATTGTAAGCAAGGGACTCAACAAGCATGACCTTCTCAATAGATAACTCTTGAGAGATGACCACCTTACCAAATCCCAATACGTTTGATGATGATACATCGGCGAATTGGACATGGGTGGGAATAGATGGGGAAGGATGCACATCCACCACAAAGTCCTTGCTTCCGGTCATACGATTTGTTGCTCCACTATCGAGAAACCATGACACCCCACCGGAAGCAAACTCCTGCAATAGATCGAGGCTTGGTTTTAGGTACCCATTTTTGAATTGGTCCTTTAATGTTAGAGACAAGGGTCTTAGGAACCCAAATAGACCATTCAATGCACTCATAGTAAGAACCAACAAATCTGGCATAAACATGCCCATTACCAGCATGACATAAAACATAGGATGCATTGAGTTTGCCGCCTATGCTGGTAGGAATGGTTTTTCACTTCATGATGCTACCATTCTCCACCTTGTTCATGTTCTCCTTCTGAATCCCTTCACCCTCTTTGACAAAGATGTCCATGAGGGTAGGGGATCGTTTGTTCCAGTTCTTCCTTTTTCTTTTCCACTTGGATGTAAGTCCAAGTCCCTCCTTTCCTACAACACCCTTTTGATTGCTCAAGAGGTCGTTTAGGTTCTTCTCGCCTTGGATGCATGACATAAGGCCCTTCTCAAGTTGATCCTTCAACTTGGCATTTTCCTCCACAAGATGTACATGCTCACAACAAGGGTTAGTTGTACAAGCATTATCAATTATAATGAAAGGAGGACAAGTAGAGATCTCCTTGGTAAGCTTTGCTTGGAGTTGATCATGATACTCTTTCAGGGAGAAATGAGCACCTTTCAAGACCTTGTGAGCCTTGTCAAGTGTGTCAAACTCCACTTTGAGTCTGTCATGGCCAACCCCAAGTGTAGCCTTTTCAGACTTAAGCACACGAGTAAGAACAATAGCATGATCTAGTTCCTTTTGCAATTTAGCACAGTCATCGTTGTATGACTCATCAAGAGCCAAACGAAGAGTGCACTCCTTTTCTAGTGCAATAGATAATTCAGCAATCTCATCGGCATAATCACGACTATGTCCTTGCAGCTCGGAGATAGTCTCCTCATGAGACTCGACGAGGTCATTAGCCTCAGCCAGTTGTTCCAAAAGAGAAACATAGTGCTTCTTGGGTTCTCCTTTTCTAGTGCCAGTCGTACACAAAAATTTGTCAAGATCATTCTCATTAAGTTCCACAACATCACTATCATCAACACAATTCAACAATGAAGGAGCAGTAGTGATGGTGGTCGTAATGTTGGGTGTTACCTGATCGATACCTTTGGCCATGAGACACTTGGCGATGTGCTTATCGTTGGGGTGTTGAAGAGAGACATATTATGGGGAGAAGGGGTGGCAATGACGACAGTCGCAGTTGCCACCATATCGCCATCGTCATTATCATCGGAGGGGTACTCTTCAAGTGCCACCATACCCTTTGGGTGGGGTTTCTTGACAAAGTTGTTCTTGTTTGGGAATGACTTGGTTTTGTCTTTGCGAATAAGCTTGCCCGCGTTGTCTTCCCTGTTCTCATAGGGACATTCTGCCACGAAGTGACTCACATTGCCGCAGTTATAGCATGTCCTCACACGTTGCTTGGACTTGAACCGACTTGAGTTATTCTTGGAGAAGTTGGGCCTTGAGTTCCTCTTGTTGCCCCAGAATTGCCTTGACGCAAGAGCCATGTGCTCGTGATAAGCATACTTAGTGTCTTCAGGGCAGCTCTCCTCTTCCTCATCCTCTTCTTCTTCTTCAGAAACAGCTTTGCCTTTAAGGAAAGGTTGGGTGAAGCTATCTTTGACCGAACGTGAGTAAGTGCATTATCAACGGTATTGTTCATGATTGACATTGCAATGAATTCATCCAACACCTCACTCGAAGACAAGGAGTGGAAATCTCGGTGTTGGCGAACGAACGATGACATGGCTTTGTTGAACGGCATGATGGCCTTGAGAAACTTGCGCTTGATCCACGTGTCATCCGCATCCTTGCTCCCATGATCCTTGAGAGCCACAGCAATAGCAGTCACCCTTCGATAGAGATCACGAGGGTCCTCATCTTCCTTCATCACAAACTCATCGGCCTCATCAAGCACGACTTCATAGTTGGACCGTTGAATGCTTGAGCTTCCCTTGTACAGCACCATAATGTGCTCCCAGCAGTCCTTAGCTAGAGTGAAGGGGCGCAAGTGAGGAAGATCTTCAGGAGGCAGTGCGGTCTGGAGAATAAACAATGCGGAGTATTCTCCATAAATTTGTTGAGCTGTGATTCAAATGAGACTTAATAGAAAACACCCAGTTAGAAAAATCACCCTTAACAAGCTTAGGAGGAGGACCGACAGGATAAATACGCGGTGTAGGAACCTGTCTTCCAAAGACCAGAACTGAGGCATATGTCCGAGTCCTATTATTTTCGAGAGGGGAAGAAGGTCGCATACCTTTAGCCGCTTCCCTAGAGGAATTGGCCTCCGAATCCGTGTTGGCGGGTGATACGTCTCCATCCTATCTACTTTTCCAAACTCTTTTGCCCTTGTTTTGGACTCTATTTTGCATGATTTGAATGGCACTAACTTGGACTCACGCTGTTTTCAGCAGATTTGCCTTGGTGTTGTTTTTGTGAAGAAATGAAAGTTCTGAGACCGTCCTGAAAATTTATGGAGAATATTTGTGGAAAATTTGAAAAATACATGCGCAAAGATCCACCGGAGGGGATGGGCCAGTGGGCCACAAGCCCTGTAGCCGCCACCCCCCTCGTGGCGGCTAGCAAGCTTTTGGGGCCCACGTGGCTCTGCAGCCCCCAATCTCAGCTCTATAAATTCAGTTTGTCCCAGAAAAAATAAAAAAGGGGAGATTTCGTCTCGTTTACGATACGGAGTCCCCGCCACATCCTGTTCTTCATCCGGAGGGCAGATCTGGACTCCGTTTTGGGCTCCGGAGAGGAGAAATCGTCGCCATCATCATCATCAACCTTCTTCCCTCTCCAATTCCATGAAGCTCTTCATCGTTCGTGAGTAATCTATTCGTAGGCTCGCTGGGCGGTGATGAGTAGGATGAGATCTATCGTGTAATCGAGTTAGTTTTGACGGGGATTGATCCCTAGTATCCACTATGTTCTGAGATTGATGTTGCTACTACTTTGCCATGCTTAATGCTTGTCACTAGGGCCCAAGTGCCATGATTTCAGATCTGAAATTATTATGTTGTCACCAATATATGTGTGTTCTAGATCCGATCTTGCAAGTTGTAGTTACCTACTATGTGTTATGATCCGGCAACCCCGGAGTGACAATAACCGGAACCACTCCCGATGATGACCATAGTTTGAGGAGTTAATGTGTTCACCAAGTGCTAATGTGTTGGTCTGGTTCTTTATTAAAAGGAGAACCTTAATATCCCGTAGTTTCCTTTTGGACCCCGCTGCCAGGGGAGGGATGGACAATAGATGTCATGCAAGTTCTTTTCCCTAAGCACGTATGACGACACACGGAATCCATGCCTACATCACATTGACGAACAGGAGCTAGCCACATATATCTCCATGTTATAAATTTTGCATGATGAATATTATCCAAACAAATCACCGACCCATTGCCTACGAGTTTGTCCCACTGCTGTTGTTACTTGTCTTGCTCTGCGGCTACTGTTGTTACTTGTCTTGCTCTGCTGCTACTGTTGTTACTACTGTCGCTTGCTACTGTGGCTACTTTCTACTGTTGTCACTTCTGCTGTTCCTTTCCAGTGCTATTACTCGTTACACTGCTGCTACCTCCTACAATTTTGGTTCACTGGTCGTTGACGGGAACAGACAATTTGCATCAACGGGCAACTTCTGGCGCCATTGATACGACAGTTAGGAATAGTCTGCCATCAAAAGATCGTTTCTGACACCATTGTTATCATACTACTTTGCTGCTGACACTAATCTTTCAGGTGTGGTTAAATCTGACACATTCAGCTGCTAATACTTGAGAGTATCCTCTCACCTCTTATTGTCGTATCAACAAATTTGGGTCAGAAAATCTACCCTCGAAAACTGCCTCGATCCGACGCGCTGGTGGGCCGTCAACAACATTCTTCTAGTTTCGTTACCGGGGAGTGCTAGCAGCATTCTTCTGGTGCCGTTGCAGGGGAAGGTCTGTTGTCACAGAGTCAACATTTTTCTAGCGCCGTTGCCGGGGAGGTATTACTATATTCTCTGAGCCACTTGGGATTTATATCTGCTGATCATTATGAAGAATCTGAAGGATCCAAAAACCAAAGTCTTGCCCTCAACTACGAGGGGAGGTAAGGAACTGCCATCTAGCTCTGCACTTGATTCACCTTCAGTTATGAATAAGTTTGCGACATCACCTCCTGCTAGAAATCTTGATATGTCGCCTGTGCCTGATACTTCAAGAGATGCTATGCCTCATGATACTATGCCTGATACTGCTAGAGATGCTATGCCTGATACTGCTAGAGTTGCTATTCCTGATACTGCTTTGCCTGATGATGCTAGAGATGCTATTTTGCCTGATGATGATATGCTTGATACTGCTAGAGATACTACTTTGTCTGATGTTCCACTAGGGGTGTTCCTTGATGCTCATATTGCTAGCATTACTACCAATGCTCGTGATGCTTTTGAAACTGCCGATACTATTGAGATAGAACCTGCTTTTGCTCCTGCTAGATCTAGCTCTCCTAGATATGAATTGCCTAATATACCTGAGGGTTACGTTATGGAGGGAGAGATAGCTCAGGATTTTCTTGCTTGTAAGGATGCTTATGACGCTGAGAAATTACTTCTCAAGTGGAAGGAAAAATCTCTGAAAGCTAGGATGAAATACGACCTGACGTTTGCCACTTCACCTATATTTAACACCGTTAAGGATTACGAATTCTCTGTCGACCCTGAGATAATCTCTCTAGTCGAATCTGACCCTTTCCACGGTTATGAGTCTGAGATGGTCGTAGCCCATCTTACCAAACTACACGATATAGCCACCCTTCCCACTACTGAGGAGAAGATCCTCCACTATTATATCCTTAAGCTGTTTCCTTTCTCTCTAAAGGATGACACTAAAGCCTGGTTTACCTCTCTTGCTCCTGGATGTGTGAGTAGTCCCCAGGATATGGTCTAATACTTTTGTGAGAAATATTTCCCTGCCATAAGAAGCAAGCTGCCTTGCAGGAAATATACAATTATGCTCAACTCCAAGAAGAGAGTCTCCCAGAAGCTTGGGGAGGCTCGTCCAGCTACAGAATGCTTTGACTGATCACCCTCTTAAGAAGAATGAGATACTTGATATCTTCTATAACGGACTTACCGATACCTCTAGAGACCACCTAGATAGTTGTGCCGGCTGTGTTTTTAGGGAACGAACTGTAGAACAAGCTGAGACCCTTGTGAATAACATCTTGATCAACGATAATGCTTGGACTATTCCCGAACCACCTCCTAAGCCAACTCCGAAGAAAAGAGGTATTCGATTCCTCAGTCCCGAAGATATGCAAGAAGCCAAGAAATCTATGCAAGAGAAAGGCATTAGAACTAAAGATGTCAAAAATCTACCACCTATCGAACAGATCCATGGTCTCGATAACCTGATACAAGTAGTAGAAGTGAATTCTCTGCGTAGGTTTGATGAGAGTGATATTCCTTTTGACAAACCTGCTAGCCTATGCTTTGATGAATTTGACGACTTTGTTGCGAAACAGCAGAGTTTCAATGATTATGTTAGCAGACATTTGGAACAAAGTACTCGTATGCTTAGCCATTTAAGTGCTTGTGTAGACAGAAATGTCAATGATCTGAAGCTTCTGAGTAAACATGCCTCTATGATTACTACTCAGGTAGAACAAGTACTTAAAGCTCAGAATGACTTGCTCAATGAATTAAATGACAGCTCTGTCAGAGTCATTACTAGAGGAGGCAAAATGACTCTGGAACCTTTGTATCCTGAAGGCCATCCTAAGAGAATTGATCAAGATTGTCAAGGAAATAATGCTGATACACCCAGTAATCTTAAGGAGAAGAAGAAGGATGATAGAAACCTACATGTCAGTTCACCAAATACTGTCACACCTGAAGAACCTAATGATATTTCTGCGTCTGATGCAGAAACACAATCTGGTGATGAACATGAACCTGGTGACGATATGGACAGTGATGTTCATAATAATGCTCAACCTAGCAATGATGAGGATGTGGAGATTGAACCTATGGTTAATCGTGATAACCCACAACCTAAGAGATACGATAAGAGTGACTTCACTACTAGGAAGCATGGTAAGGAAAGGGAGCCTTGGGTTCAGAGATCTCTGCCCTTTCCTCCTAAGCCATCTAAGAAAAAGGATGATGAGGATTTTGAGCGCTTCGTTGAGATGATAAGACCCATCTTTCTGCAGATGCGGTTAACTGATATGCTCAAAATGTCTCTGTATGCCAAGTACATGAAAGATATCGTGACTAATAAACGGAAGATACCACATCTTGAGATCTCCACCTTGCTTGCCAATTACACTTCCAAACGTGGAACTCCTAAGAAACTTGGTGACCCCGGAGTGCCCACTATACCTTGCTCCATTAAAGGAAACTACGTAAGAACTGCCTTATGTGACCTTGGAGCCGGTGTTAGTGTTATGCCACTCTCTCTTTATCGTAGACTTGAATTGGATAAGTTGACACCCACTAAAATTTCTCAGCAAATGGCCGACAAATCAACTACTTACCTATCGGCATTTGCGAGGATGTGCCTGTTGTGGTTGCTAACACCACTATCTTAATAGACTTCGTTATCTTGGATATTCCCTAGGACGATGCCATGGCTGTCATCCTCGAAAGATCATTTTTAAACACTGCAGAGGCTGTTATAGATTGCAACAAAGGCAATGTCACTTTCCATGTCAACGGTAATGAGCACATTGTGCACTTTCCGAAGAAACGATATCAAGTATATTGCATCAATGCTATCGAAAGACTTCATCGATTCTTATTGGGAGCTTTGAATGCCCTATTCCTCGTGTCAAGATGAAGTATGATTTGCTTGTTGGGGAGATACATATCCCCATTCAGGTGACTTAGTGCCTATTTGAAAATTCTCCATTCTCTCTTGCGATTGGAAGAGGTTTTGTCATGAGGACTTGATCAACCCCATTGACGGATTTCTTTCGATGACCATGAAATGGATGAATCAAAGAGTCACATACCTCTGTTTTGAGCTTTCATTTTCTATTGCTTAGAAGAAAAATGATAGATTTAGTTTAGTTTTTCCTGTTTTATGTTTTAGCGCCCGGGAGAAAAATACCCCGAAAATAAAAGTTCTTCGATGGTCCTGAAAATTTAGTATGACTTTTTCTGGAATATTTGAAAAATACTAGGCCTGAGAGCTGGCCTGGGGGCCTGACCAGTGGGCCACAAGCCCTGCGGCCGCCGCCCCCCTGGTGGCGGCTAGCAAGCTTGTGGGGCCCACATGGACTCCCTCCACTCATTCCAGCTTCCATCCTCTTCTTCCACCTCCAGAAAAAATTGTTTCGCAGCTCAAACCCGTGTTCTTGCTCATTTGGCTGTGATTTTCGATCTCCTTGCTAAAAGCACGATTCTCCGAACCGTTTTGAGGAAATTACTCCTTGGTAAGTGACTCCTCCATTGGTCTAATTAGTTTTTGCTCTAGTGCTTTATCCTTCGCGTATTCTTGCTACCTTGGTGACCCTGTTCTTAAGCTAGAAATGTGGATTTTAGCTGGTTCCATGTAGTTTTAGCGCGTGATACGGTCTCTAGGCACTAGTAGGAGTAGTTGCTACAAGTTGGGTTAATCTTTATTCACTTTTCTTTCGAAGTCTCTAAAAATTTCAGAATTTTTCAGATCTAGAAAAAGGAAAAGATGAGGAGGTTCTTGAGAGGCTCCTCAAGCCGTAACCCCAAGGAGGATAAGAAGAACCACCCCAAGTACATAGTCCCTCGAGTCACAGAAGTTCGAGCGTGCGAATGGCCAAGTGATGAACTTTTACGCGCCGCTGGGCTTTATGAAGACTTTTATTACTTGGTGGAGAACGCAGGTCTTACTGCGTTCGTTGAAGATAAGTGCTCACAATACCTCCTCCTCACCAACATTTTCATTCAAAGCTTCAACTTTTATCGAGGAAGAATCCTCCCATGGTTGAGTTCATGATATACGACATCCCCCTGTGCATGACACTACATGATTTTTGCAATGTATGCAAATTACCTTATGTTCGGGATATCCCTGACCCTCGTCCATGGGACTTGGAGGATTTCATTGCTACTACTGTTGTTGGAGAGGAGAGAGGAGTGTCTCGCACTAGGATTGCTAGCATACATTTTCCTGTGCTTCGGTACTTCTCATTATTTGTGGGAAAATGTTTGATTGGACGTGGGAAGGTTGGATCACTTAGTTCTCCAGACCTTGCGGTTTTGCGCGAAGGCCTTTACAATGATAAGACTTATAGCCTAGGTGCTATAGTAGCCCAGCGGTTGAACACCAACCGTTCCAAGGGTGTCGTCTATGGAGGTATCTATGCTAATCGTCTTGCCAGACACTTTGAGGTACGCATTAGACTGGGAGAGGAAGGAGAGATGCTTCTCCCTGAGAAATATCTGGATTATGACAGCATGGTTCGCCATGATTTTCTGGATAGAGATGCTAGTAGACGGATGATTTATAACCTAGTATTTAGTCAGGTTACTCGAGAGACTATTACTTTATCGGCTCCTTCTTTGTTCGATCTTCATGCAGGCGGGTACACTATTATGCCCTCGGACATCTACGCATATTGGGGCTTGGCACGACCACAGGTTCCCGTGCCCGAGCCGCCAGTCGAGTACGAGACGCCAGTTTATCAGTGGGAGCCACAGGAGCTCACACAGCAGTGGCATCCATAGTCTGCTCCGGAATATCCCAGAGCTGGTTATTTCCCACCTTGGGAGTAGACCAAGCTAGGCCAAAAGCCTAAGCTTGGGGGAGTACGTGTTCTCACCGACCTTACATTCATGCTTATGCTTTCACTTTGTTATCCGGTGTTTACACATTGCCACTGTATTATCCATGCGAGTTTATTTTCGTTTTCTTGTTTTCTTGTTTGGTGTCCTTTTGAGAAAACTCAAAAAGATTTTTCTTTCTTCTTTTGCTTGTTGGGAGCTTTCCTGTGTAAATAGTTTTGTTTTTCTTTGGGTCAAGGTAGAAGATATTGGTTACAATGTTTAGTGGTTCTTGCATGCATACCTGTTTAGCTGTCAAAGAGCCATATTACTTTGTCTTCTCCTTTGTGTTTGCTTGCAGATTCAGCTTAGTCCATTGCACGAGCACTCTTATTATTGTTCACATCGTTTGATCGTGCAAGTGAAAGGCAATAATGATGATATATGATGAAGTGACTGAGACTGAAAAGCTGGTATGAACTCTATCTATTTTGTTTTTGTAAATATGACAAGCTTGTCATCCCAGATTCAGCTTTGTTGTGAGAGAACCATGTTTGCAATGACAACTTAGAGATCATAGTTTCTGATGCCATGCTTAACTAGCTGAGAGCTTATAATGGTTTGTCTTGAATGCCACCATAGATTTTGAGATGACTATGATGTAGTATGATAGAATGGTATTCTCCTTTGAATGATTCAAGTGGCTTGAGTTGGCGCATGTTCATCCATGTAGTTGAAACAAAATCAACATAGCCTCTATGATGTTCATGTTCATGGTGATTTATATCTTGTTCATGCTTGCATTCAATGTCAGTCAAACTCATTGCATCTTGACGACTGTTGTCGCTCTCTAGTTGGTCGGTTCCCAGTGTTTTGCTAGGCTGCCCTTGTACTAAGCGGAATACTGGTTGTGCATCCACTTCCATAAACCCAAAAGTTTGTCCATGAGAGTCCACCATACCTACCTATTTGCGGTATCTACCTGCCTTTCCAAGTAAATTTGCATGTGCCACTCTCTAAACCTTCAAGAAATAATCTGTTTTGCATGCCCGAACCGCTCATGTGGTGACAGGGGGCTATTGGTATCTTCCATGCCAGGAGTGTTATCCTCAACATGTCTTTATTCACTGTCATTCACGAGAAAGGGGCCGGTAATTCGAATGCCCAATTCCACGCTTAAATCGAAAACATAATTGTAAAACAAGACTCCCCCCGGATTGATGTTAGTATGGACGGCACCCGAGGATTTGGCTAGCCGTGGAATGTGATTTATTGGTGGTGGGGGAGTTAAAACATTACTTTTCTGTCTGGGAACCGCCTATAGCATAAGTAGCATGGAAGATATTGAGAACTCTTGGTCATTGCGTTGACAACGAAAGCATGTCACCCAAAATTATTATCTTTGTTTTCAGAGCTTGAGCTCTGGCACCTCTGCAAATCAATGCTTCCCTGTGCGAAGGGCCTGTCTATTTATTCTCCTGTTGAGTCATCCTCTTCTTTTATAAGCACCAATTAGAGAGCACCTATGTCATTTTTATGCTTTGCTTTTGATTGATATTGAGTATGACTATGACTGGATCTTCGTTGCTATGAATGACAATGTTTAGTCAGCCCTTGATCTTTGAAAGTGCTCTGCATTTACGTTTTGCGGTCTCAGAAAGAGCTAGCGAGATACCACCTATTCATATTGCTTTATGCTTGTTTTGATTGAAGTGTTGGTATTTGAAACTCATCATTATTTGCTAGTTAGCTAATTATGCCATTGACATTAGTTTACCGTGAGACCTTTGTGTCCCTTGCTTATGTGGTTAACTTGTGATCTTGCTGAAATTCTGGTTATGAGTTAGACATAGTTGCCACAACAAGATCAAACAAAGTTTGTCCAAGTTTTTCTTTGTCTCTCCATTTGTCAACTGAGTTGCTTGAGGACAAGCAAGGTTTTAAGCTTCGGGGAGTTGATACGTCTCCATCATATCTACTTTTCCAAACTCTTTTGCCCTTGTTTTGTACTCTAATTTGCATGATTTGAACGGAACTAACCTCTACTGACGCTATTTTCAACAGATTTTCCTTGGTGTTGTTTTTGTGCTGAAATGAAAGTTCTTAGAACGTCCTAAAAATTTACGGAGAATATTTCTAGAAAATATGAAAATACCCGCGCAAAGATCCACCGGAGGGGATGTGCCAGTGGGCCACAAGCCCTGTAGACGCCACCGCCCCTCGTGGCGGCTAGCAAGCTTGTGGGGCCCACGTGGCCCTGCCGCCCCCAATATCAGCTCCATAAATTGACTTTCGTCCCAAAAAAATAAAAAAGGGAAGATTTCGTCGCGTTCACGATAAGGTGGCGCCGCCACATCCTGTTCTTCATCTCAAGGGCAGATCTGGAGTCCGTTTTGGGCTCCGGAGAGGGGAAATCATCGCCGTCATCATCATCAACCTTCTTCCCTCTCCAATTCCATGAAGCTCTTCATCGTTCGTGGGTAATCTATTCGTAGGCTTGCTGGGCGGTGATGAGTAGGATGAGATCTATCATGTAATCGAGTTAGTTTTGACGGGGATTGATCCCTAGTATCCACTATGTTCTGAGATTGATGTTGCTACTACTTTGCCATGCTTAATGCTTGTCACTAGGGCCCGAGTGCCATGATTTCATATCTGAAATTATTATGTTGTCACCAATATATGTGTGTTTTAGATCCGATCTTGCAAGTTGTAGTTACCTACTATGTGTTATGATCCGGCAACCTCGGAGTGACAATAACCGGAACCACTCCCGGTGATGACCATACTTTGAGGAGTTCATGTGTTCACCAAGTGCTAATGTGTTGGTCCGGTTCTTTATTAAAAGGAGAATCTTAATATCCCGTAGTTTCCTTTTGGACCCCGTGCCACGGGAGGGATGGACAATAGATGTCATGCAAGTTCTTTTCCCTAAGCATGTATGACGACACACGGAAAGCATGCCTACATCACATTGACGAACGGGAGCTAGCCACATATCTCTCCATGTTATAAATGTTGCATGATGAATATCATCCAAACAAATCACCGACCCATTGCCTACGAGTTTGTCCCACTGCTGCTATTACTTGTCTTGCTCTGCGGCTACAGTTGTTACTTGTCTTGCTCTGTTGCTACTGTTGTTAGTACTGCTGCTAATTGCTACTGTTATCACTACTGATGTTCCTTGCCACTTCTATTACTCATTACACTGCTGCTACCTGCTACAATTTTGATTCGCTGGTCGTTGACGGGAACAGACAATTTCCGTCAACGGGCAACTTCTGGCGCCATTGATACGACAGTTAGGAATAGTCTGCCATCAACAGATCGTTTCTGACACCGTTGTTATCATACTACTTTGCTGCTGACAGTTTGCTAGCAGATACTAATCTTTCAAGTGTGGTTGAATCTGACACATTCAGCTGCTAATACTTGAGAGTATCCTCTCACCTCCTATTGGCGTATTAACAAATTTGGGTCGAATACTCTACCCTCGAAAACTGCCTCGATCCCTAGCGTTGGTGGGCCATGAACAACATTCTTCTAGTTTCGTTGCCGGGGAGTGCTAGCAGCATTCTTCTGCTGCTGTTGCAGGGGAAGGTATGTTGTCACAGAGTCAGCGGGTTTAACCACCAACGCCGGTTCGGGCGAACTTTTAATTCCCTCAATTAACTCTTTAAGCATGGTCTCGACTTCGTTCGTCTAGGACGTCCTGAGGTTGGCCATAGCCGCATTCAAGTCGCCCCTTGTGACCGAAGTCAAGGCCATGGCCTCGGGTTGCCCATGGGCTCCTCCCTCATCATCCTCCATAGTCTTTGGGTGGTGAAACCCTTAATAAAGAGAAATGGCTCTAATACCAATTGAAAAGATCGATGTGGTTGACTAGAGGGGGCGGGGGTGAATAGGCAACTACCACTTTTTAACTATTCTTAACAAGTTAGGGTTAGCAACATAAAGGTTTTCTAAAATGACAACTAGGTGATCAACCTATATGATTCTACCAACTATAATCGCTAAGGCAAGTAAGAACTAGTCTACAACAATAACATACACAATGTCAAGATTAGAGATAACCACAAGTGGAACCAATGAAGACGAGGATGTGTTACCGAAGTTCCTTCCCTTTGACAGGAACTACGTCTCCGTTGGAGTGGTGTTGAGGCACAATGCTCCCCAATAATCCACTAGGTCCACCGTATTCTCTTCACGCCCTCACACAATGCAAGGTGTCGTGATTCCACTATGGGTGCTCTTGAAGGCGGCGACCGATCCTTTAGAAACAAGGTTGGGGCTAACTGCACACAAAGCTTGGGGGCTCCCAACAAGACCACAGAGCTTCACCACAATGGAATGTGGCTCCGAGGTGACCTCAACCGTCTAGGGTGCTCAAACACTCAAGAGTAACAAGATCCCCAAGGGATTAGTGGGGGGAATCAATTTTCTCTTTGTGGAAATTTAGATCTAGGCCTTCTCAACCAATCCCTAGAAAATCAACAAGTTTGATTGGCTAGGGAGAGAGATCGGGCACTTTTGAGCTTAGTAAGCAACAATGGAGCTTGGGAGGGTCCAAGGTAGGGTGCTTGAGCAAGAATAACCCTTTATATAGTGGGGGAAAGAATCCAACCGTTTTGCTCACTCACAGCACGAGCCAAGCGGTATTACCGCTGGCAGCAATGGTACTACCCCTGACCCTCCAGCGGTACTACCGCTGGCTGCAGCTGTACTACCCCTCACCCTCCAGCGGTAATATTGCTAAGCCCATGGTAGCGCAAAGATACTACCGGGCCAACCACCGCCAAGAAAGTCATCACAAAAAGTCCGACGTAGTACAGCCACAAGGATGACGATATTAAAGTCCTGGAGGGGTACTATCGTTGACCAGGGGCGGTACTACCGCCGGGCCAACGGTACTAACGCCAGCTCCGGCGGTACTACCGCTAGGGCCAGCGGTACTACCGTCGGCTCCAGCGGTACTAGCGCAAGAGGACATTTTTGCAAGAAGAGAGAGACCAGAGAGAGGAAAAGCTCCATAGTTGCAAGGGAAAGGAGATGGAGAAAAGAATGTGCGTGCAAGATTGATTCCACCCAAACCTTCCCAATACGGATCCCCTCTTAATAGTACGGCGTTCCTACGACTCAAAACCACCAAAGAGAATCGTAGAAGACAATGTGCTTCTATTCCATGGAGGGTGCCGAATCGTCTTGTGCCTTTGTCATGTATTTTATGAAATGCTCAATGCACACGATTAGTCCACTAAGGTACTGTCATCAATCACCAAAATTACTTAGGCATAAATATGCCCTAACAAATAGAACATGAGATGAGATAGCATAGATAGCTAGAGAAGGGTCCTAGGCATTCTTGTCCATCCAATTGGCAAAAGATAAATGAAGAGTCAAATAACAATAATTGGATGTCCTCGAATGATCAAACACATGCACACCAACATGATCACACAATAAGAATGGTAGATAAAAGCATGGTGAACATGCACAAACATCCTAGCAGCTATCAAGCACTTGGGCGATGACAAAGTCATCTATATATGAGTATATTGACATAGGAGCCAAGTAAGAATACTTGATCATAGGTCATACTCATCGTTAAGCACAAGTGAGGTTACCAATTTTACATAAGCATTAATGTGTGCATCTCCTTATGAGATGCTTATACTCAAGTCTTAGAGTAAAGCTCCCCGTTGATATGACATCACCACTAAGAGGGATCAACTAACCTTGGGTTTTGTCGTAGAAGACTTCAAGTAGGTGAAGTAGTGGTGGATGCTCAATGTTGATGAAGATCATCCTGAGTTGGGAGAAATCCTTGTTGTTTTCATACTCTTCTCACCTACATGGGTTAGTCCCAAAGCACGAGGAACATATACAAGAATATCTATGGACATGTAGTGAAACACAAATGGGATGATGTCGAAAGATGCATTAATTACCTTGTTCCTTGCTTACCTTTGAGGGAATGTGTGACTCCTTGAACTAATGCATATGGTTGAGGTTGATTGCGAATAGTTCTTTACAAAATGAATAAGAGTGAATTTAATTTGCAGGGGCACCCCTCAAGAACTTCCCTAGTTCTTCTTCTTGGGGATCGACATCAAATGGATGGTAATCCTTGGAGTTGTGGTAGCACTTGAGGTAGAGCTAGTAGTGTCCTTGGTAACCCACTTGACCTTGGCTTCCGGTTCTTCTTCAAATAGGTCAATGTCATCTTGAAGCTTTCCCTAGTCTTTGTGGTCTTGTGGTAGAAGGCCATCTTGTGAGCTTGTTCCTTTGGGAGGAGTGGGATCATACTTCTCTTCTTGGGGAACAAACTTAGGATTGGGATATGGACCTTCATCCCAATCATCTCTGTTGACGTTGAAGTAGCCAACACCTTGTTTCTTCCGATGTCCTCCTTGCTTGCGCATGATTTACTCGAATTATTTACTTCCGGCAAGGCACTGGAAGACACCTCTCTATATAATCCCATTCAATAGACCATTTTCTTGCTCAAGTGTAACTTGCCTAAGAGAATCATTAGTGGAATCAATATAGGTACTAGCAACAACATTATTGGTTTTAGCTTTAGCATAGTTCTTACTAGATGAAGAAACGTTCTTGCCTTTGTTACTAGTGTTCCTAGGTTTAACTTGTGGAAAAAAGTTGGACAAGAGTAATCGCTTGGATAGATAATAAGAACTCTACTTTCGAAGATAATCATTGATCGCTTTTAAGAACTCGTGCTCTTGCTCCAAGTTGAGCTTCTCGAAGGATAGCTTCTCATGGGTTCTTGCAAGCTCTCTATGATCTTCTAGAGTAGTCGCATGAGCTAACTTAAGAGTTTTTAATTCTTGAGTTAGTCTTTCAATTTCTTTCTTATCATCATGATTCGATTTCCCTTGAATAGCATGATAATTAGCAAGTTCATTTTCAGTGCAATCACTAGCTTTATCAAGAAGCAAGTCATCTTCTCCTAACAAGTCATCCTCATCACTATTAAAGTCAAAGATACTCGGGATGTGATACCTTGGGGCCTTTAGCCATGAAGCAGTTTCCGACTCCCTCATTTGTTGAATCAAATAAGTCATAGGAGTTGGTGGAAACAAGTGCAATCTCGGCAACACCTTCATATCGACTATTGTCAGAGTTGGAAGGATAGATTATCTCGGAGTGGTGATCACACTCACATCTAGACACCCATTCACTAACATGAGCTTGATGCCTTCTTCTTGAACTGCTCTTGGTGTATTTCTCCTTCTTCTCCGATTCCTTACTTCTCCGTGAGTGTCTTTGTTCATAGTGATATTGTCCACTCCTTCTCTCTGTGCGAGGTGACTCATCTCTTGAGCTTCGGCTTCGAGGTGACTCTTCCCTTCCTTCGTACGGAGCCGAGCACTCATTTGAGTAGTGTCCGGGCTTCCCACTATTGTATAAGTTTCGGTCACGACTAAATGAATGCTTCTCTTCATGTCTCGAGCATGAGCTTCTCTCTTTGCATATACTCTTATAGAACTTGTTGAATTTTCTGACCATGAGGCTTATCTCTTCATCAGTGACAAGATTGTCCTTTGAAGTAGCAGGAGTATCACATGAAGCTTTATAAGAACTGCTTGACTTGTTGGGCAACTCATCTTTGTCCTTGAGTGACATCTCATGAGAAACGATCCTACAAATGACTTTAGTTGGCTTGAGATCTTTGTAATTTGGCATCATTTGGATCAATGTGCACACTGTGTCATACTTGCCATCGAGAGATCTAAGTATCTTCTTGATGATGAATTTGTTGGTCATCTCTTCGCCTCCTAAGCCGCCAATCTCATTGGTAATGAGACCTAGCCTAGAGTACATTTTAGCGACACCTTCACCATCCTTCATCTTGAACTTGTCAAGCTGACTTTCAAGCACATCCAACTTAGATTCTCTGACAGAATCGGTAACTTCGTGCATCTCAACCAAAGTATCCCAAATTTCTTTTGCATTCTCAAGACGACTAATTTTGTTCAATTCTTCGGGCATAGGCAGTTGAAGATGATGTCGCAGGCTTAAGCATTAACTTGCAACATCTTCAGTTCGTTGTCGCATCATGATCTTGCTCATGGCCTTCTTGAAAGAGGATACCTTGCACACCAACATGAATAACAGCCCAAACATAAGGATTAAAGCCAAGAATATGCATTTTCATTTTATGCTTCCAACTAGCAAAATTAGTGCCATTGGAATATGAACCTCTACGATGATAATTTCCCTCACTAGATGCTATACTCTATTAGGTTATTAAACCAATGAAATAGAGACCAAAGCTCTCATACTACTTGTGGGATCAAAAATGTCTAGAGGGGGGTGATTAGACTACTTGACAAGATAATTTTTTGCCTTTTCAAAGTTTTACTTGAGAGGTAGCTATGACAGTTATAACAAGTCAAGTACACCCTACACATGCCATTCTAATATTAGAGCAACGGAAAGTAAAACATACAAGTGTAAAGTAGAGGAGTAAGGTAGGGAGATCAAGCGCATTATGTTGACACGACAATTTTTGGCATGGTTTCGATAGGTGGCGCTATCGTACTTCCATCTTAAGGGAGACTTCAACCATGGAGGTTAATGGCTGCAAGAGTCCACGGAGGGCTCCACACATGAAGGGTCCACAAAGAAGCGGCCTTGTCTATTCCACCACGTCTTCCATCCATGGAGGACTAGACTTACTCATTGTAGATCTTCACAAAGTAGGCGATTTCATTGCCCTTACAAACATATTGGTTCAACTCCACAGCCTGAAGTAGGAGGCTCCCAAGCGACACCTAACCAATCTAGGAGGAACCACCCTCCAAAAGGTAATAGATGTGGTAGATCAATGACCTCCTTGCTCTTGTGCTTCTAAAGATAGTCTCCTCAACACAAATCACTCTCTCATAGAATATGCATGGGTAGGAGAGGTTGATTTGATGGAAAGCAGATCGGGGATGCTAGAGATCAAGTTTCAAATGATAGGAATGGAATATCTTGGTCTCAACACATGAGTAGGTGGTTCTCTCTCAGAAAATGGATCTGGTCATGAAGTGTGTGTTATGAGTGCTTCTACTACGAATGAGAGGTGGGTGAAGGGGTATATATAGGCAGCAGCCGAAATCCAACCGTTACACACAAAAGGGCAAACTCGGTGACACCGAAGTTGAAAATTCGGTGGTACCGATTAGCACTAAAAGTGTGAACTTTTGAATCTCGGTGAGACCGATATACGAAACACGGTAGCGCCAAAAAGGTGAGTAACGGTGAGATGGCAAAACTCGGTGGCACCGATACTCAAACTCGGTCCAATTTTGTGTATCTTGGCAACAGAGTGTTGGTCACACTGAACTCGGTAGCCCCGACTTGGTTTCGGTTGCATCGATTTGGTGGGAATGGCTAGGGTTTCTGTCTGAGGTCAAACTCGGTGGGTCCGATATGGAAATGTTTGTGATACTGAATTTGTGTATGTGGATCTTGACAGAGTGGATATGTGGGAAAAACGATTGAGTGTTTTGGTGGCTAACTTTGAGCATTTGAATAATCAATTCATTTTAATACCTCACCCCCTTTTAATAGTATTGACTTTCCTATGGACTCAAAAGTGATTTCTCACAAATATAAAATGAAGAGTCTTCTAGCTTGAAGCTTGAGACAACATTGTTCGTTTCTTGCATCGAGGGGCATGTCCACATAAACCTCAAGCGAGAGCATATTTTGAACTTTTCTGAAATATACATGGAAAACGTATTAGTCCAATGATGCATATGTTGTGATCAATTCTCGAAACTAGGCTAGGGAGCAATTGTGCTTTCAGAAGGCTTGGACATGATAACACGCCTGAAACCCAGTGACAAGATTGCAAAAACACCCGTATTATAATCAAGGATAAGACACTAAAAACATCTACAACTTAAGAATCACCACAAAAATGAGCTGGTACCGAAAAACTAGCAATATCTACATGAGGCGGGTTGTTATCATTTAGTCAAGCCCATGATTCTAGAGGCACCTTACACCAGATAGAGGTTTTTTCTGATTCTCTTAAGTACAAGATAAACATGTTCCTATCAAAATTGCTACAACTATGGATCTCAAAAAAGTTCAGAAAAGAGAGACAATTGTTGAGCCTAGAACATGACAATGGCAGTGGTCTATGTCGCAAGTTCTTAAGAAAGGATCTAAGCCTGCTATGTCTGAAATGAAGCCACTTTGTTCACCACCCCATTTATAAAGATGGGGATTCGAATCATGCACACAACAACAATGGCAATGAACACATGGGGTATCCTCATTTTCTCCGATGAACTTCGAAAGCAACTCGGTCAAAGATTCACAGGGGAATAGAAATGACGTACCTTCGCCAATTGGTGGAGATGCCAAAGACGCTTGAATGATCTCAGGAGGAGGCAAGAAATTGCTGCAACCTGAAGCAGTTGTCGAAAGCAAGCAAATGAAGAGGCAGCAATGGCATGACTTGGTCTTCGGGCAAGAGGAAGAAGATGAGAAGAGACGGTAAAAGGTGAAATATCGGGCCCTCCACCCATATTTATAATGTTTGAGGTGACCACTTCAAGGCACGGGAACAGAGGAGATGCACAAAAATTTTGAAGGAAATGACAACTCGATTTTTGGGATAAAGACACATGCACAGATCGGTCATGATGTCATCTTGTCCGCATTAACTTTTGACGGGTGACGTCATAAGCAGATGACATAAGAAAATAATAATAAAGACAGACGAAACTATAAGCCAGCAATTGAAGAATCTGAGGAAGCACAGACACAAGATAAAGTCTAAGCCTCCTGATGGAAGAAAGGAAGATTGACCTGAACAATTTCAAGTCAACCTGGGGCCAAATGTCGGGGATATAATCCCATGGTGTAACCCGCAATATTGGGACGGGTCAAAACGTAAGAGAAGACAAGAGGATGGATCAAAGGACTTATCGAGTAAGCCACGTCGGGGCCCAACACAAGAGGATGGCGAGTCAAGGCCCACAAGGCACAAGACGCAAGAAGCTTTCCTAACTTGGGAAGCAAGATGAAATAGAATTGTGATAGGCCACAGGTGTATATTTGACCCAGACTGTGTTGTAAACCCGAGGCCTCTACCTATATATAAAGGACAACCCTCGAGTTAGAAAGATCAGGTAAGAAACTCTCGAGAATAGGGTTAGCGATTCCGCATCCGTTTAATCAAGATGCCCATCAATATAGAACCAAAGTAGAATGTAGGCTTTTACCTTCATCGGAGGGGCCGAACCTGAGTAAATCCGCCTCTCGTTCCCGATCAAACCCGTCGAGTCGCCACATCGCCATGATGGCCTCACCACTAAGACTGTTCGTGGCACTCTTTTTAATGGGCTTTACCGTCTTTCTTTACCTTCAGAACACAAAGCTTTGCTTGGTGAGGACATCTGCCATGACAAAACCACGATAGTAAGCGTCTTGGTCTTTTGTTGATTATGTTTCATCGGCGTCCCGCGACAGCCGTTGGCTCGCGCCGACCCTGCTTATTGTCTTGATTCTTATTGTCTTTGTCGGGCCAGCTCGTTTCCCAGAGACCAAACCACGGGTGGAGCGGGACGTGGCTGAGCGCCTGGAAGAACTGCCCAGGGAGGGGTGCGAGGTGGATGAGGACGTCGGCTGGGTGATGGAGGAGGTAGCCCCTGCGTCCAAGGTCCGGTTGACCTATGCGGAGACAGTCTTCGAGCGGCTTCGGGCGAGGGGTGAGGTCCTCAGGAAGGCTCTTTGGCCCAGTCGAGCGGCAGAGATTCCTGCCGGCCAGGTGGCGCGGTGGCTTGAGCATGCTGCGGGCCTAGTCGATGCATGGAGGGCATCGACAGCACAGAGATGTGCCCGAACGGCATTGGGATTTGCCCTTTCCTGGCACCCGGGCATCAACCAGGGCCAGCTAGCCACCATGTGGGCGGAGACGTGGGACGAATTGGCGTGGTGCGATGAAGCCATTGGCTTCCAGGACAACGAGCTCGCTAGTTATACGCCGCTGCACACGTGCTTCCCCCGAGCTTGGGAAGGACGGCGCGCCCGTCTTGGAGGACGATTACGGTGTCACGATCGTCTACAACGACAAGGAAGTCGGCTCTAGCTTGCGGGAGCCTCATGCCGACGACATGGTGAGCGAGGTGGACGTCGGAGGGGCATTCACATCCTCTCTTGAGGTGGTAGAGCCACTGGCAGGCGACGGCGAACAGGCTAGAAGACTCCACTGGCTGGCGACATGGAGAAGACACACCAGAAGATTCCGCCATCTAGCACACGGAGGCCAGCCATCATAATCCACTGGACGGCGACTCACCAGTGGGCCACAGGCCCCCGCCTGCTGGCGACGGGAACGTGGACCAAGAGCCGCTACTCCTATAGACCTTTTTTCACATCCTACTGTTTTCAGCTCTGGAACTTTGTTATGAACAAGTCCAACCATTGGGGTATAAGCTTCATGTAATGCACTCTCGGCCTTGCACCACTATCTTTATTTAAGCACTACAGTTATCTTAACTTTGTTGGTTGCCATCTGCCAGCTCGTTCACCACTTCCCTTCCCTTTTTCATTTTTTCCAATGTACCCTTCTCCCTTTGCCTTTTTTCCTACGGGCCAGCAGGCTTGTGGACTATGGCTAGATGAGGAGTGGGTTGTGGGCGGGCAGTGTGTTGGTACATTAGGCTTTTGCAAGTTTGGTTTTGAATGGACCACTGGACGCGATCGGACCTGGCCCGACCCATGTCAAATTTTCCTATTCGCCATGCCCCTTTACTTGTGCGCCCGCTGGCCGAACAACCAGATTGTCATCTGTAGTCAGGCAAGGGTTGGGCCGTGGGGAAGGGGGTATAGTATTTTGCTGATCCAGGGAGGAATTGGGTGGGCCGTCTAGTCGCCGAGCCGGCTGGGCCGGTCTGGGGCGATCGATGAAAAAGATAATAACTATGCCATATATGGGAATGGAAAGGTAGTCCCCGAGTCTTGCTCAGGGGTGCCGGTTGTTTATTGATTTGTTCAAAAGGGCGGAGGAGCTCTGTATTCCATGGGCGATCCATCTTGGATCCGGATGTGTCCTTCTTGTTCTTTCTTGGCTTCTAGGTATCGCTCAAGTGGTAGACATTGCTGCTCAGTACTTTGCTGATGATGAAGGGGCCCTCCCAAGGGGCAGACAACTTGTGTTGGTCGGCCGTCTGTTGGATCAGTCGGAGCACAAGATCACCCTCTTGGAATGAGAGGGGCTTGACCCGGCGGCTGTGATAGCTATGTATGCCTTGCTGGTATATGGTTGTTCCAGATAGCGCCAGCTCGCATGCCTCCTGAAGGAGGTCGACATGGTCTTTCTGGGCTTCATTTGTGTCAGCCTCTATGTAGAGGGTGACTTGCGGTGAGTTGAACCTGATGACGGTGGTGATGATTGCTTTGCCTCATATACCAGGAAGAAGGGGCATGGTCAGCATGCTCCATAGAACAGGCGGTAGTTCCTCGACTCACGCACCGGCCGAGCGCTCTAGCGGCTCGACCAGCCTGGGATTTCGGCCAGACGGGATGAGGCCGTTGGCCCACTCCTCCTGGCCGTTTGACTATGGGTGGTCTATGGACACGAGGTCCAGCTAGATTCCCTGCGCGTCACAGTAGGGAGTGATACGTCTCTAACGTATCTAGAATTTTTGATGGTTTCATGCTATTATCTTGTCAAACTTTGGATGTTTTGCATGCCTTTTATATATTTTTTGGGACTAACTTATTAACTCAGTGCCAAGTTCCAGTTCTTGTTTTTTCCATGTTATTGACCCCTTTCAGAGGAGTATTTTGAACGGAGTCCAAACGAAATGACACTGCCAAAAAGATTTTTTCCGGAACAAAAAAAGATTGGGGAGCCGGAGAATCAGGGCAGGTGGCCACCAGGGACCCCACAAGCTCTCATGACGCGGCCAGGGGGGCTGCGGCCCCTGGCTTGTGGGCTCCCTGAGGCCCCTTTGCCCTAGGTTTTGCGCCTATATATTCTCTAAAATCCCATAAAAATTCAGGAGATCATCGAAAGTATTTTTCCGCCGCTGCAAGCTTCTATCTCCGCAATATTCCATCTGGGGCACGTTCTGGTGCCCTATCGGAGGGGGGATTCGGATACGGATGTCTTCTTCATCAAACACCATGACCTCTCTGATGATGTGTGAGTAGTTCACCATAGACCTACGGGTCCATAGCTAGTAACTAGATGGCTTCTTCTCTCTCTTGGATCTGCAATACAAAGTTCTCCATGATCTTCATGGAGATCTATCCGATGTAAGCTTCTTATGCGGTGTGTTTGTCGAGATCCGATGAATTGTGGATTTATGATCAAATTATCTATGAATCTTATTTGAGTTTCTTCAGATCTCTCTTATGCATGATTTCATATCCTTGTAATTCTCTTCGAGTTGTGGGTTTTGTTTGGCCAACTAGATCTATGATTCTTGCAAAGGGAGAAGTGCTTGGTTTAGGTTTCATACCGTGCGGTGACCTCTCCCAGTGACAGAAGGGGTAGCGAGCCACGCATCGTGTTGTTCCCATCAATGGTAAAAAGATGGGGTTTTCATCATTGGTTTGAGATTATCCCTCTACATCATGTCATCTTGCTTAAGGAGTTAGTTTGTTCGTCATGAACTCAATAGACTAGATGCATGTTGGATAGCGGTCGATGTGTGGAGTAATAGTAGCAGATGCAGAAAGTATCGGTCTACTTGTCTCGGACGTGATGCCTATATGTATGATCATTGCCTTAGATATCGTCATGACTTTGCGAGGTTCTATCAATTGCGCGACAGTAATTTGTTCACCCGCCGTGATATTTTCTATTTTGCGAGAAGCCTCTAGTGAACACTATGCCCCCCGGGTCTACTCCACACCATATTTTCAGCCTTACACTTTTTACTTCGTTCCACTTTCCGCCTTCAGATCTCACTTTGCAAACAATCTTGAAGGGATTGACAACCCCTTTATAGCGTTGGGTGCAAGCTCGTTTGTGTTTGCGCAGGTACTCTGGACTTGACGAGATTCTCCTACTGGATTGATACCTTGGTTCTCAAACTAAGGGAAATACTTACTGCTCCTGTGGTGCATCACCCTTTCCTCTTCAAGGGAAAAACCAACGCAAGCAACTCTCCGTCAACGTGTCAATTTCTGGCGCTGTTGTTTGAGAAGTAGCAAAAGGATTTATGGCGCCGTTGCCGAGGAGGATCAACTCAAGAACTCATCCAAGTAAGTGTCGCAGACTCATCTCTTGCATTTACTTTGTTTGCTAGTTGCCTCTCGTTATCCTCTCCCCCACTTCACAATTTGCCTTTTTCGTTTGCCTTGTTCATTTGCCTTTTTCGTTCGCCCTTTTCTCTCGCTTTCTTTCTGTTCGCTTGTGTGCCATGTGCCTTCAATATGCTTGCATCTCTGCTTGCTAAATCTAGTGATATGGATCCTCATCCACTTGCTAATGTCTTTAAGAGATCCAATTATGTTGATCCAATTGCTAGTGAGTTGAGTGCACTTGACTATCTTTATGGAGTTTTGCTTGAGATGCGTAAATCTGAAAATTGTGAGGAAGAAATTTATGAAGTGATTCATGAGGGCTCCTTGGATGAAAAGCATGATTGCAATGGTTTCACTATAAATTCCATTAGTGACAATCATGCTAAGAATATGCAAAACCCTAAGCTTGGGGATGCTAGTTTTGCTATGTCCACTACTTGTTGCAATGATCATGAGAGGGGCAATGATTTTTCTTATGATCATTAAAATTTGTTTAAGCCTCATGATGAATATGATAT
Organism: Hordeum vulgare subsp. vulgare; assembly: GCF_904849725.1. NCBI lineage: Eukaryota > Viridiplantae > Streptophyta > Magnoliopsida > Poales > Poaceae > Hordeum > Hordeum vulgare. The sequence goes on from NC_058523.1 coordinate 355,140,460, forward strand.
TTGCAATATTATTGAAAGTGGGTTTGGAGAAGTCATGACTTTAGTTGATGATAATCCCACTATTTTTAAAGAGCGTCAACATTGCATGCATATGGATCATGAAAAGAATATCCTATGTGATAGTTACATTGTTGAATTCGAATATGATCCCACATGTAATTGCTATGAGAGAGGAAAATATTGAGGTAGAAACTTTCATGTTACCTAATCACCTCTCGTTATGTTGAGATTGCTCTTCTCTCTTCCTTCTTCCTTGCATATGGTAACTATTGGTTGTCTTGACAATCTGTTTTCCTATAAAATGCCTATGCATAGGAAGTATGTTAGACTAAGATGTGACTTTCACATGCTTTATGATGCTCTCGTTGTGCTTCAATTCTTGTCTTTTATGTGAGCATCATTGAATTATTAATGCCTAGCTAAGGGCGTTAAACAATAGCGCTTGTTGGGAGGCAACCCAATGAATTTATCTTTTTCTTTCTGTCTTGTTGCGTCCACACCATCATAATTCTGTTATGATTGTGTCTTTTGTGTTTATTTTTGTGTTTGAGCCAAGAAAAACCTTTATGACTAGTCTTGGTGATGGTTGTTTGATCCTGCTGGAAAAAGACAGAAACTTTTCGCTCACGAGATGATTTTGCATTTTTATTCAGAAAGAGCTTTTGAGTTGATTCTTTTTGCTGCTAGTTGATATGCCTTTTGCCCAGGCAGTCGCAATTTTTCAGAATTTTTGAGGTACCAGAAGTATACGAAGTACACATATTGCTACATACTGGTCTATTTTTGACAGATTCTGTTTTTGTTGAGTTGGTTGCTTCTTTTGATGAAACTTTGGTTAGTATGTAGCGACCCGACTCAACGAGTCAAGCCTCTGCTGTTTCTGTACCATCCCAAGATCGTGCTGGTACACACACAGTACATAATGTATATATTCAAGAGTGCAATCACACAGCTTTATTAATCGAAATCTCATAAAGAGTACTTTATTACAATAAAGGAGTACAATAAAGTGGCTGAAGGCCAACTCATGAGATTATCTAACGAAGACTAAGCGGAAGCATCAGGTAGACGAGTCCATCCGACTCCAAGGGCATGTCGCTGAGGGTAGAACCGTAGCCTCACTCCTGGTCGGAAAAGTACTCTGCAACATGATATGTTGCAGCCGTGTAGGTCAGCATATTGAATATGCTGGCAAATCATCAAGAGAGGGAGTAAAATAATAATCAACTATGTCTACATGCATGTTTGGCCGGTGGAGCTAAGTTTTGCATAAAGCCAGTTTTATCCTACAACAAGAGGGGTTGAAAGCAAAATGTAACTACATAGTTTGTTGTTAACGAGATGGTTCCGCCAACCAGTTCTCGTACCCGAATAGTTGTTAACACCCACATCATTATTAAGTTGTGTCGAGAGTTCAGGGGAAATTCAATGCCTTCGGCTCAAGTTGTCCATGACCGTGGACACGGCTAATCGATTAGGTTGAGTACTCTTGAGAGTTTTGTACACGTTCCCCACAAGATTTGATCGCCTCCGGGTTTGTCCTCGCACTTCAGGGTGTTTGAAGACCGGATGATCAAAAGATGGTCTTTCAACGGGTCCCTCTGAATCCCTGTCGGTGCCCATCCATTCCTATCGTTCGTCTACATCTGCTAGCACCGCCTGTCCAGAGTCGCCGCGTTGTCCAACCAAGCCAGAGCCCATAATGACTTGTGGCTGTGCAGGTAAGCCTTGAGTCTTGAAAATATCCGTCCGTCTCTTTGTGCCTGGGTGAAGCTTTCCGCAGGATGACATGGCCTCTTGAGCATCCCGGGCATCCACTGGGTTTTCCAGGGATCCGGTCAACCGTCCTTCACCCAGTGTTGCATTGCGTCCGAGGTCTTGAAAATATTTTCTTAGTCCGGTCTTGATTAATATCAATCTCGCATCACTCGTGGAATACACTCAACCGATAACCCGTCTACTAGAGCATAGCATATATAACATTGTCGTCCCGGGACCAAGTATCGGGGTGTTGGTGTTCCTACCACATGATACTACACCTATGACTAAAGTTTCCAAGTACCTAGGCAGCATGCAAATAGGGCAAAGATGGTGATCTACTATGCATTGAAAACATAGGTAAAAATAACATGATCAAAGATGACTTGCCTTGATGATAGTTCTCCTGCTCGAGCGTCTCTAAGTAACACGCTTCGCACTCCGTATGATCTACCGATACAAACACAAAGCACACCATAAGCAATTCAATCATGCCACGAGTAAAAATGACATCACATGCAATGATTTGCAAAAGACTATGCAAAAGGATTTATCGCGCGCCGGTATGCCAGAAACTTGTTTCTGTTGAAAACACCAGTAAAAATACTTTAAATTTTTTGAAACTTCTACCACAGTAAGCTTTTATCACTAGAAAACAGTAGCAAAAAGAATCAACTCAATATCATTTTTCAAACTCCTGGAATAAGAAAAACAGTGTTTAAACTAAATCTGCTCTAACTTACATTTACAAATTTCAAACATAGACAAATTATATATTTTGAAACACTACAGGAAATTTGTGAGCTACTGGAAAAAGAATCAATGTCATTGGACGTAGGGATAAAACGTTGTGATCCAAACAAGATTGAAAGTTTCTGTTTTTGAAATCTGGACAGGAAGTTACAAAACTGCTAGTGCTAATGAGAGGCACACGTGGCAAGTTTCTACTGGCTGTAGTGGCTGTTTGTTGAGTGGCTTCGAACAAACGGCCTAAGGCTAGCAAAGTCGCCAGTTAGTTCATAAGTGACTAGAAAAAACCTACTAGTTTTCTGAGAATAACCGAAGGGGTACTAGTGTTCTAATCCTAGCCATTGCATGGGATTGCATGGGATCTAAGGGCTGAGATTGAGTGCATGCAAATAGAGAGAGAGGGGGGGGCTACCTACTGCTGGAGGTGTTGCACCGGCGAGAGGAGAGTTGGCCGGCGGGGACGGAGGGAGTAGCTCCGGTGGTGGAGACGTCGGGCGGCGGGGGAGTGGTTCCTCCTCCGCGGGGGAGAGGCTGCGGTGAAGAGAGAGCTCGGGGAGGGCTCCTTCTCCTGGCGAGGCCGAAGTGCAGCCTCGGCTGTTGCAGCTGCTGTCCGCGGCGGCGGCGGTTAGGGTGGCGGCGGTGGCTAGGGTTGGGGAGGGGTAGCCGAGGGGAGGGGTTTATATAGCCTTGGGGAGGGGTGGCTATGGAAGGGGAGGGAGAAGAAAGAAGGAAGGAGGAGAGGTCGGTTCCTGTAGGGAAGGAAAGAGAGGAGAGGCAGAGGGAATAAGGGAGGAGAAGATCACGTGGGAGAAGGAAGAGCTCGGTCTGGTAGAGAAGGAAAGAGAGGAAGAAGAAAGAAGAAAGGAGGAGAGGGAGCTGGGGAAAGAAATCATGGGAGGAAGTTTTCCCGCTGGTTCCCTGGGCTCGGTCCTGGGAAAGAAAAAGAAAAGAGGAGAGGAGAGGAGAGAGAGAGGATTGGGACGTGGGGGAGAGGGCTGCATGCTGGCATGCGTGCATGGGTTGCTTGCCCTGGTTACGTGCGTGCATGCCTCGGGTGGGGCTCGTGCAAGGCTGGGCTGAGCCCCTTTGGCTCGGCCTGGCAGGTTTCCTTTTTTTTTGAAAACAAAGAACAAACAGCAGCAAAAAGAAAAAAAACAATACAAAATATTTCCTAGCTAACAAATACTAGAAAAAAAAGTATGTACTAATATATATATATACACTAGAATACTTAGGAGAAAAACAAAACAGAAATATATACAACTAATATATATATATATAATATATATAGGAACCCTAGTTCCACCTAATGCAAAACTTTCGAAAAAAGAGTTTTATGCAATAGGTCACACCACTCCATTGAAAAACTCAACAAAAAAATACTTCGGAGTTTAGGAAATATGCAAAAACCAAATTGGTGACTTTAACTCACAGGGGAGAACTCATATTATCTCCACTCCAATAAATTGCCCGTAGTCACATAACGATTAGAATTTTCACAAGAACACAAATATGCATAAAATATGAGATGCATATGAATGATCTATTAACATCCGAATTTAAGAAAATTGGGATGTTACAAACCTACCCACCTTAAGATGAATCTCGCCCTCGAGATTCGGGTTGGCTAAAAATAGGTGCGGGTGGTCTCGACGAAGATCCTCTTCTCGTTCCCAGGTGGCTTCTTCCTCGGTGTGGTGGTCCACAACACCTTGCAGAACTTGATGATCTTGCTGCGGGTAACTCTGTTGGCAGTCTCGAGAATCCGCACGGGTTTCTCCTCATACGTCTGATCACTGTCAAGCTGTATGGCCTCTAGGGGCACTGTATCTCTCAACGGAACATCGGCCATCTCAGCGTGGCATTTCTTCAACTGGGAAACATGGAAGACATCATGAACTCCGGACAATCCTTCCGGCAGTTCCAGTTTGTATGCAACTTCGCCTCTGCGTTCAAGAATTTTGTAGGGGCCAATGAAACGTGGTGCTAATTTTCCTTTCACACCGAATCTCTTGATTCCTTGAAGTGGAGATACCCGAAGATATGCTCGATCTCCCACTTCGTACGTTACTTCCTTGCGTTTGCTGTCGGCATAACTCTTCTACCTGGACTGAGCTATCTTGAGTCGGTCACGAATAAGCTTGACCTTCTCTTCAGAATCTCGGATAAGGTCGGGACCAAAGAGTTGTCGGTCTCCAACTCCATCCCACATCAACGGTGTTCTGCACCTCCTTCCGTATAGAGCTTCGAAAGGGGCCATCTTCAGACTGGTCAGATAGCTGTTGTTGTATGAGAACTCGGTATACGGTAAATTGTCATCCCAACTAGACCCATAGTCTAGTGCTCAAGCTCTCAACATGTCTTCCAGAATCTGATTAACTCTCTCGGTCTGTCCATCTGTCTGCGGGTGAAATGCTGTGCTGAACTCCAATCTCGTTCCCAAGGTTTCATGCAGTTGGTGCCAAAATTTTGATGTGAACTGAGTCCCTCTATCGGACACAATGCTCTTCGGTACTCCGTGCAAACATACGATCCTCGTCATATATATCTTGGCCAGCTTGGCACTCGTGTAGGTAGTCTTCACCGGAATGAAGCGAGCTATCTTGGTCAAACGATCGACCACAACCCAAATAAAATCATAGCCAGAACGGGTCCGAGGTAATCCTGTGATGAAGTCCATACCAAGCTTTTCCCATTTCCATTCGGGTATCGGCAGAGGCTGGAGCAAACCTGCTGGCTTCTGATGCTCGGCTTTTACTCGCTGACAAACATCGCATATTGCTACGAACTCGGCAATGTCTTTCTTCAATCCTGTCCACCAGAAACTTTCTTTCAGATCCAAATACATCTTGGTGTTACCGGGGTGTATCGAGTACGGGGAATCATGAGCTTCCTGAAGTATCAACTTCCTGAGTTCGGGATCATTGGGCACATAGATGCGATCCTCAAACCATAAAGTTCCGTGTTCATCCTCACGAAAACCTTTAGCTTTCCCGTCTTCCATTTTCTGCTTAATCTCGGCTATATCCTTGTCAGCTTTCTGTGCTTCACGGATCTTTTCCGTCAAAGTAGACTGAATTTGCAAAGTGGAAACAAGTCCTCTTGGAACTATCTCCAACTTGAGCTCTCGGAGATCATCGACTAACTCCTGGGGTAATCCTCTCGCTGTGAGCGTGTTCACATAACTCTTGCGGCTCAACGCATCGGCTACAACATTCCCCTTGCCTGGGTGATAGTACAATCTCATGTCATAGTCCTTGATCAACTCTAGCCATCGCCTATGTCTGAGGTTCAATTCCTTCTGCGTGAAGATATATTTCAGGCTCTTGTGATTAGTGTAAACATCACAACTATTTCCGATCAGGAAATGTCTCCAGGTCTTGAGAGCGTGCACTACGGCTGCTAGTTCCAAGTCATGTGTGGCATAATTCAACTCATGAGGTCTGAGCTGCCTGGATGCATAGGCTACAACTTTGCCTTCTTGCATGAGCACTCCTCCGAGTCCTTGACGAGAAGCGTCACAGTAAACCTAGAAATCCTTCCGAATGTTCGGCAATATCAGCACTGGGGCTGTAACAAGACGTTTCTTCAGCTCTTGAAAACTGGCTTCACATTCCTCGGTCCAAAAATACTTTGATTCCTTCTTCAACAACTCTGTCATGGGTTTGGCGATCTTTGAGAAATTCTCAATGAACCTCCGGTAATATCCGGCAAGTCCGAGGAAACTTCGGATCTCCTTGACTGAAGTGGGTGCTACCCATTCGGTGACTGCTGCGACCTTGGCATGGTCCACTGCTATGCCTTCTCCTGAGATGACGTGTCCGAGAAATCCGACTTCCTTCAACCAAAACTCACATTTGCTGAACTTTGCATATAGCTTATGCTCTCGAAGCTTCTCCAGAACTAGACGCAGATGTTCCTTGTGTTCCTCTTCGTTCTTGGAGAATATCAGTATGTCATCGATGAACACCACGACAAACTTGTCCAAGTATTCCATAAATACCTTGTTCATCAGATTCATAAAATATGCTGGAGCATTAGTCAGTCCAAATGACATGACCGTGTACTCATACAAGCCGTACCGAGTGGTGAAGGCTGTCTTGGGTATATCTTGTTCAAGAATCTTCAACTGATGATACCCGGATCGAAGATAGATCTTTGTGAATACGCGAGCTCCAACTAACTGATCGAACAGATCGTTGATCATCGGCAAGGGGTACTTGTTCTTGATGGTCACATCGTTCAATGCACGATAATCGACAACCATTCTCAAGGACTTGTCTTTCTTTTCAACCAAGAGCACTGGGGCTCCCCAGGGTGAAGAACTTGGGCGAATATACCCTTTGTCCAATAACTCCTTAATTTGCTTCTTGATTTCTATCAAGTCATTTGCGGGCATCCGATAAGGTCTCTTGGATATTGGTGCTATTCCAGGTAATAGCTCAATCAAGAACTCAATATCTCTATCGGGTGGCATGCCCGGCAATTCCTCCGGAAATACATCTGGGTACTCCTGTACAATCGGTACTTCCTCCTGGACTACTCCCGTGAGAGAGTTTACTCGCTTACCCCGTGTCGGGCGCTGTGACACGTACTTAACCCGCTTCTGCTCAGGGGTGGTGAGTAAAATAGACTTAAGGGCACAATCAATATTCCCTTCATACTTGGCCAACCAATCCATGCCTAGGATTACATCCAATCCCTGGGACTCTAATACGATGAGGTCGGTGGGGAAATCATGGTTTCCGATGTTGAGACTCAAAGCATGGCATCCTATCCCGGCTGTCATCATGCCTCCTGGGGAACTGACCTTAATAGGTTGGCTGAGGGTTCCAGTTGGCAAACTATATTTTTCCACTACTACCATTGATATGAATGAATGCGTTGCACCAGAATCAAAAAGTACCAATACTAGATGTGAATTTAGCAAAAACTTACCAACCACAGTATCGGGGTGATCATAGACCTCTTCCACATCAATGTGGTTCACCTGAGCTCGAGGAAAAGGATTGGGCTTCTTAGCTACAGAGTTGCCGTTGCCGTTGCCGTTTCCATTTCCCTGCTTGTTCTGGGGGCAATCAGTGGCATAGTGTCCCTTCTTCTGACACTTGAAGCAAGTGATGTGAGTTAGATCCTTCTGAGCTGGAGCTGAATTTTGCTGAGTGCCAGTACCGCCATTCTTGAAGTTGCTGTTGTTGTGGTGATTCCCATTTCCTCCATGGTTGTGACCTCCATGGTTGTGCACAGGGTGGTTATGCTGAACATGTCCTCCAAACTTACCGGATCCAGTCCCGGCATTCCCTAGATAAGGGGTGTAGCGAGGCTTCTGCTGAGTGCCGGAGTTGTACTTTCCAACCCCATACTTTCGCTTGCGGTTCTCCATCTGCTGATGTTTCCCCTCCAAGATGAGGGCCTTATCAACCAGCTCCTGGTAGTTGTTGAAGGTGGCTACCGTCAACTGAATGCTCACCTCATCATTCAGTCCCTCCAAGAACTTTGCCTGCTTGGCCGCATCATCGGCCACATCTCCAGGTGCATAACGGGCAAGCATGCTGAAACCATCAACGTACTGGGCCACAGTGCGATTCCCCTGGCGTAAGTTGCAAAACTCACGCTTCTTCAGACTCATTGCACCAGCTGAGACATGCGCGGTGCGGAAGGCTTGCTTGAATGGCTCCCAAGTGACTCCAGCAATGGGATAAGTGGTGGTGTAGTTCTCCCACTAAGCAGCTGCAGGGCCTTCCAGTTGATGCGCGGTAAAACGCTCCTTCTCAGCTTCAGAACAACCAGCGGTGATGAGTTCACGCTCCATCTTGCGAAGCCAATCATCTGACAATGGGCTCAATGCTGCTGGAGAAAGTTGGAGGGTTCAACCTCAAAAAACGGGTGAGATTGTCAGCCTGGGGTGGATGATGGTTGTTGTTGTTGTTCTGGTTCTGGATGATTAGCTGCATCAAGGTGTTTTGTTGCTGGATCAACTGGGTGAGTTCCGGCGGAAAGTTGGACTCAGGGGCGCGTCCCGGGGGCATCTGATGTTTGTAGAGGGGTGAGATTAGCATAGAACAATGGTCTAAGAGGAATTACACTACCCATATGAATGCAACACACAAATATCACACCACACATTTTATTCAATCATCACAAAGGTTCTCACGAGGATACAAAATACGATAGTCCTAAACATCGGCCTAAAAATGTAAAACGATAAAGTAAATTTGGTGGTCTAGTCTAAGTGTCCTCCTCAGAATAGCATGGTGTCGGGTCCTTCGGTGGAGCTTTCTTCATAGTCCTCGTCGTTGCTGATCACGGGGGCTATGTCTCCTTCGGGATGAAGGTTCTCGCCCATGTCCAGTTCCTCCCCCAGGTATGCAACTCGAGTCTTCAGCTTCTCGATCCGCTCCAGAAAGTCCTTCACTTCCAGCTCATGCTCAAAGTGGGCTTCCCGGGCTGCATCTTCAAGTTCAAGTTCGCGGAGTGACAGTTGCTTGATCTTCCTGGCGTCCTTGATCGCGTGATACTCTAGAGTTCCGCTGTGCTTCTCCAACGTCTGGGCATACGACAAGAGAGCGTCATTGGTCTTGCTTGAGATGATGTCAACGTCTTCATTTCTCCGGGATACAGCGAATAGGTCTGGAGTAATGGGGCAGCCTTTGTATTCATCCTTGATACGTCCGAGTGCACAATGGATCGCCATGTCCCTTCCGAGAATTCAGTTGGGTGAGATGAACTTGAAATCCATCGGCTCAGTGCACGGCTGGAATGTCCTTCCGGGAATGTGCACCTCGATCCTGTAGCGTGAATCCTCCGGGTAAGATGAAGTTGGCTTCCTTGTGATAGTCGGCAGAGCAATCCTCAAGTCCTTGGTGATCTACACCAACTCATTTCCGAACGGCATAGTGGTGTCGGGCTGGCAAAACTCCGTGAACTTAACAGGGATGAAGGTGGCCATCTAAACATTTGAAAATCGGAGAGAAGTCAGAAATGATCAGAAGAGGAAATAGAAGATTTATAGATATAAAAGAAAATAGTTTTCTTCCTAAGGCTTTTCCAATCCTAGAGGTTACGTCCTAAGGTCAACGTGTGCTCTGAATACCATTTCTGTAGCAACCCGACTCAACGAGTCAAGCCTCTTGATTAATATCAATCTCGCATCACTCGTGGAATACACTCAACCGATAACGCGTCTACTAGAGCATAGCATATATAACATTGTCGTCCCGGGGCCAAGTATCGGGGTGTTGGTGTTCCTACCACATGATACTACACCTATGACTAAAGTTTCCAAGTACCTAGGCAGCATGCAAATAGGGAAAAGATGGTGATCTACTATGCATTCAAAACATAGGTAAAAATAACATGATCAAAGATGACTTGCCTTGATGATAGTTGTCCTGCTCGAGCGTCTCTAAGTAACACGCTTCGCACTCCGGATGATCTACCGATACAAACACAAAGCACACCATAAGCAATTCAATCATGCCACGAGTAAAAATGACATCACATGCAATGATTCGCAAAAGACTACGCAAAAGGATTTATCGCGCGCCGGTATGGCAGAAACTTGTTTCTGTTGAAAACACCAGTAAAAATAATTTAAAATTTTTGAAACTTCTACCACAGTAAGATTTTATAACTAGAAAACAGTAGCAAAAAGAATCAACTCAATATCATTTTTCAAACTCCTGGAATAAGCAAAACAGTGTTTAAACTAAATCTGCTCTAACTTATATTTAACAATTTCAAACATAGACAAATTATATATTTTTAAAAACTACAGGAAATTTTTGAGTTACTGGAAAAAGAATCAATGTCATTGGACGTAGGAATAAAAAGTTGTGATCAACACAAGATTGAAAGTTTCTATTTTTGAAATCTGGACAGCAAGTTACAAAACTGCTAGTGCTAATGAGAGGCACACGTGGCAAGTTTCTACTGGTTGTAGTGGCTGTTTGTTGAGTGGCTTCGAGCAAACGGCCTAAGGCTAGCAAAGTCACCGGTTAATTCATAAGTGACTAGAAAAAACCTACTGGTTTTGTGAGAATAACCGAAGGGGTACTAGTGTTCTAATCCTAGCCATTGCATGGGATTGCATGGGATCTAAGGGCTGAGATTGAGTGCATGCAAATAGAGAGAGAGGGGGGCTACCTGCTGCTGGAGGTGTTGGACCGACGAGAGGAGAGTTGGCCGGCGGGGAAGGAGGGAGTTGCTCCGGTGGTGGAGACGTCGGGCGGCGGGGGAGTGGTTCCTCCTCCGCGGGGGAGAGGCGGCGGTGGAGAGAGAGCTCGGGGAGGGCTCCTTCTCCTGGCGAGGCCGAAGTGCAGCCTCGGCTGCTGCTGCTACTGTCCGCGGCAGCGGCGGCTAGGGCGGCGGCGGGGTGAAGTGGCGGCGGTGGCTAGGGTTGGGGAGGGGTAGCCGAGGGGAGGGGTTTATATAGCCTTGGCGAGGGGTGCCTATGGAAGGGGAGGGAGAAGAAAGAAGGAAGGAGGAGAGGTCGGTTCCTGTAGGGAAGGAAAGAGAGGAGATGCAGAGGGAATAAGGGAGGAGAAGATCATGTGGGAGAAGGAAGAGCTCGGTCTGGTAGAGAAGGAAAGAGAGGAAGAAGAAAGAAGGAAGGAGGAGAGGGAGCTGGGGAAAGAAATCACGGGAGGAAGTTTTCCCGCTGGTTCCCTGGGCTCGGTCCTGGGAAAGAAAAAGAAAAGAGGAGAGGAGAGGAGAGAGAGAGGATTGGGACGTGGGGGAGAGGGCTGCATGCTGGCATGCGTGCATGGGTTGCATGCCCTGGTTACGTGCGTGCATGCCTCGGGTGGGGCTCGTGCAAGGCTGGGCTGAGCCCCTTTGGCTCGGCCTGGCAGGTTTCCTTTTTTTTTGAAAACAAAGAACAAACAGCAGCAAAAAGAAAAAAACAATACAAAATATTTCCTAGCTAACAAATACTAGAAAAAAAAGTATGTACTAATATATATATACACTAGAATACTTAGGAGAAAAACAAAACAGAAATATATACAACTAATATATATATAATATATATAGGAACCCTAGTTCCACCTAATGCAAAACTTTCGAAAAAAGAGTTTTATGCAATAGGTCACACCACTCGATTGAAAAACTCAACAAAAAAAATACTTCGGAGTTTAGAAAATTTGCAAAAACCAAATTGGTGACTTTAACTCACACGGGAGAAGTCATATTATCTCCACTCCAATAAATTGCCCGTAGTCACATAACGATTAGAATTTTCAGAAGAACACAAATATGCATAAAATATGAGATGCATATGAATGATCTATTAACATCCGAATTTAAGAAAATTGGGATGTTACATAGTATCGGGGGGGTACTAGCCATGGAAAAGTGAGAATACAGTAGCCCAACAGCAATATAGATAGAATTCAAGTTTGCTACAGTACCAAAAGAAGTGGTGGTCTGTTTTGTTGTGCTAATGTTATCACACGTTTCAGTTTAAGTTTTGTGTTGTGAAGTTTTCAAGTTTTGGGTGATGTTCTCATGGACAAAGAGATAAGGAGTGGAAAGATCTCAAGCTTGGGGATGCCCAAGGTATCCCAAGCCAAATTCAACGACACAAAAAAGCCTAAGCTTGGGGATACCCCGGGAAGGCATCCCCTCTTTCGTCTTCAATCCATCGGTAACATTAGTTGGGGCTATATTTTTATTCACCACATGATATGTGTTTTGCTTGGAGCATCTTGTATCGTAGGAGTCTTTTCTTTTTGTTGTTTCACAATCATCCTTTCTGCACACCTTTTTGAGAGAGAGAGGCATGCACTCATCGTGATTTTGCTAGAATGCTCATAGTGCTTCACTTATATCTTTTGAGGTAGATAATTTTGCTCTATGTGCTTCACTTATATCTTTTAGAGCACTGCGGTGCGTGACTTGGTAGTTGGCTTATGCTATGAATGTAGTCCCAAAGGTGATAGGTACCCAAAGAGGATGCAAAAACCTCCATCTTCATGTGCATTGAGTAGAAATAGAAGTTTTGATTCCTCTCAATTATTTTTGAGGCGTGGATTTGGTAATATTAAGAGCTATGTTAGTAGGGTTTTGTGAATCTAGAAATACTTGTGTTGAAGTTAGTGATTCCCATAGCATGCACGAATGGTGAACCACTATGTTAGGAAGTCGGAACATAATTGATCTATTGATTGCCATCCTTTGTGTTGAGGTCGGGATCGCGCGATGGTTAACACCTACCAACCCTTCCCCTAGGAGTATGTGTTTAGCACTTTGTTTTGATTACTAATAAAAACGTTCGCAACAAGTATGTGAGTTCTTCATGACTAATGTGAGTCCATGGTATAGATGCACTTTCACCTTTCACCATTGCTAGCCTCTCTAGTGCCGTGCAATTCTCGCCGATGCACAAACCCACGATATGCCTTCCTCAAAACAGCCACCATGCCTACCTACTATGGCATTTTCATAGCCATTTCGAGATATATTTCCATGCAACTACCACCGTTCCGTCTCATGACTTGTGACGTCACTCATATTGCCATTGCATGATCGTAAGATAGCTAGCGAGATGTTTTCAACGTCATACACCAAGCTAGATCGTTGCACATCCTGGTACACTGCCGGAGGCATTTCCTATAGAGTCATCATCATTCTAAGCTTTGAGCTGTGAGTAAACAAAAGTGTGATGAGCATTATTAGAGCATTGTCCCATGTGAGGAAAAAAAGAGGCCAAAGAGCCCAAAAATAAAAATAAAAAAATAAAAAAAGAAGAGGCCTAAGAGCCCAAATAAAAAAAATATAAAAAGAGAGAAGGGACAATGCTACTATCTTTTTCCACACTTGTGCTTCATAATGTCACCATGTTCTTCATGATTGAGAGCTTCTTGCTTTGTCACTACCATATGCTAGTGGGAATCTTCATTATATAACTTGGCTTGTATATTCCAATGATGGGCTTCCTCAAAATTGCCCTAGGTCTTCGTGAGCAAGCAAGTTGGATGCACACCCACTAGTTTTCCTTTTGAGCTTTCACATACTTATAGCTCTAGTGCATCCCTTGTATGGCAATCCCTACTCATTCAATGTGACCATCTCCTCCTTTTTGTCTCACAACCACCACCACACTCTATTGCACGTATAGTGCGATATCCGTGGCTCACGGTCATGTATTGTGTGATAGTTATAAAAGGTTTGAGAAAGTAAGAGTGCGAAAACAATTACTTGGCCAATACCGGGGTTGTGCACTGTTTACATTAGTTATGTGAGGATGATGGAGCATAGCCAGACTATATGATTTTGTAGGGATAACTTTCCTTCGCCTTGTTATTTTGAAAGTTCATGATTACCTTGCTAGTTTGCTTGAAGTATTATTGTTTTCATGTCAATAGCAAACTATTGTTTCGAATCTTACGGATCTGAACATTCATGTGACGTGAAAGAAGTTGCAAAAGACACCTATGCTAGGTAGCATTCCACATCAAAAATTCAGTCTTTATCACTTTGGATGTTTTGCATGCCTTTTATATATATTTTAGGACTAACTTATTAACTCAGTGCCAAGTGCCAGTTCTGGTTTTTTCCATGTTTTTGACACCTTTCAGAGGAGTATTTCTAACGGAGTCCAAACGGAATGAAACTGCCAAAAAGATTTTTTCCGGAACAGGAACAGATCGGGGAGCCGGAGAATCAAGGCAGGGGTCCACCAGGGACCCCACAAGCCCTCATGGCGCGGTCACCTGTCTTGTGGGCTTCCTGAGGCTCCATTCCCCTAGGTTTTGCGCCTATATATTCTCTAAAATCCCATAAAAAATTAGGAGATCATCGAAAGTACTTTTCCGCCGCCGCAAGCTTCTATCTCCGCAAGATCCCATGTGGGGCACGTTCTTGTGCCCCACCGGAGGGGGGATTCGGATACAGAGGGCTTCTTCTTCAAACACCATGACCTCTGCGATGATGCGTGAGTAGTTTACCATAGACCTACGGGTCCATAGCTAGTAACTAGATGACTTCTTCTCTCTCTTGGATCTTCAATACTAATTTCTCCATGATCTTCACGGAGATCAATCCGATGTAATCTTCTTTTGCGGTGTGTTTGTCGAGATCCGATGAATTGTGGATTTAATATCAGAATATCTATGAATCTTATTTGAGTTTCTTCTGATCTTTCTTATACATGATTTCATATCCTTGTAATTCTCTTCGAGTTGTGCGTTTTGTTTGGCCAACTAGATCTATGATTCTTGCAATGGGAGAAGTGCTTGGTTTTGGGTTCATAACGTCCGGTGACCTCACCCAGTGACAGAAGGCGTAGCGAGGTACGCATCGTGTTGTTGCCATCAAGGGTAAAAAGATGGGTTTTTCATCATTGGGTTGATATTATCCCTCTACATCATGTCATCTTGCTTAAGGCGTTACTCTGTTTGTCATGAACTCAATACACTAGATGCATGCTGGATAGCGGTCGATGTGTGGAGTAACAAGTAGATGTAGAAAGTATTGGTCTACTTGTCTCGGACGTGATGCCTATATGTATGATGATTGCCTTAGATATCGTCATGACTTTGCGCGGTTCTATCAATTGGTCGACAGTAATTTGTTCACCCACCGTGATATTTGCTATTTTGAAAGAAGCCTCTAGTGAACACTATGGCCCCCGGGTCTACTCCACACCATATTTTCACCCTTTCACTTTTTACTTCGTTGCACTTTCCGCCTTCCGATCTCACTTTGCAAACAATCTTGAAGGGATTGACAACCCCTTTATAGCGTTGGGTGCAAGCTCATTTGAGTCTGCGCAGGTACTTTGGACTTGACGAGATTCTCCTACTGGATTGATACCTTGGTTCTCAAACTGAGGGAAATACTTACTGCTCCTGTGCTGCATCACCCTTTCCTCTTCAAGGAAAAAACCAACGCAAGCAAGTGTCCGTCAACGTGTCAATTTCTGGCGCTGTTGTTTGAGAAGTAGCAGCGAGCGAGCGTGCCCTTGGCAAAACTGGTGTCGTTGTTGGTGATGATGTATTTGGGGACGCCATAGAGGATAGCGATGTTCTTCATGAACGTGACGGCCATTGGGCCATCAAGCTTCTTGATTGGCCTGGCCTCAATTTCACTTTGTGAATTTGTCGACAGCCACCAGGAGGTGCATCACGCTGCCTCGGGCGGTCTTGAACGAGCTCACCATTTCCAGGCCCAGACATCGAA
The DNA here is from genome assembly GCF_904849725.1 of Hordeum vulgare subsp. vulgare. Classification (NCBI taxonomy): domain Eukaryota; kingdom Viridiplantae; phylum Streptophyta; class Magnoliopsida; order Poales; family Poaceae; genus Hordeum; species Hordeum vulgare. The sequence continues at coordinate 355,156,150 of NC_058523.1, forward strand.
AGGCCATGTGAGCGGGATAGTTTTCTCGGTTGCAGGTGGCTGGTGTCTGTATGCTTTGAAGCGCTGGAAGCAATTGCACTTGTCGACCAACTCTTTGTGATCCTTCAGGACGGATGGCCAGTAGAACCGGTGGCAGAAAGCCTTGGCCACAAGGGAGTGCGAGGCGACCTGGTGGCCACATTCACCCTTGTGGATGTTGCCAAGGATCTCGCGGCCTTTCTCTGCCTCGACGCAACACTTGAACACCCCAGACATGTTGTGCTTGACACGCTCGTTGTTGATGATGGTGTAGGGAGCGGGACATCACTGGATTTGTCGGGCCTCGATTTGGCTTGGTATTTCCGCGGTAGATGCTAGGGGTGGCTTAGCTCAAGGTTTGGGGCAGCGCCTTCTGGGATAGGGTGTAGGCGCGAGACACATCATGCTGATGTATCCAAGTTCACGGCCCTCCAGTGAGGTAAAACCCCTAGACCCGCTAGTGTGACTATAGTTGACCACAGTACAATGGTGCTTCTTGAGCTGTTCGTTAGGAAGGGGAGGGAACTCTCGCTTTCGGACTCGCCTCCCCTCTCACATGTTACGTGGGGGGCTTGGTCGTTCAAGTGTTCGCTAGCCCCTTTCTTGAGGTGTTGGGATTTGGCTTTATAGTCCAGCGAAGGGTGTTCGTTAGTGGGGGGAAGAAGGGTGCGGGGCTCGGCTGCCAGCCTCTCCGGCTGGTCGTGGGGTTTCCTGGCTGTCGGATCTTGTCTGGCGCGGGACCCGACGACCGAGTGCGACAGCGGTCGGCACGTCGGCCGTCAGTGAGTAGGTACGGGCCAGCATGGCTAGAGGGTTGCCTCGCCTGGTCAGCCTCGGGTGCGACCGGTGGCCCTATAGCCTCGCTGCCCCTCGCGTCATCACGCCCGAGGCCATGTCGGGCCTATCAGCACGTACTATATACACGAGCGCTTCTGCATCAGGAGTCTGGTCTTGTCGCCGTATGTTGGTACGGTCGGATCGGACGGCGCTATCCCGCTGGCTACTATTGGGGCCAGCCGGGACATCTGCCGCCAGCCGGTCCAGGGGGCGTGTAGTCCCACAAATGTCTTGGAGAAGGGCTTCCTATGCTTTGGTATACCGAGGGCCGAGAACCCCGTCAGTAGTCCCCAAAACAGTTGGGGTTCGGAGGACTCTGGGCGAGGGGGGAGGGGTTTCCCCCACCCCCGGAGAGTGATCGTTGTTGGAGTTAACACAACCGTCGGGTAAAGGGCGACAGGCCTGCCACTACGCGCGCGACGGGACGTCGCCGGAAGCCTCGGTCCGCGAGCGGGTTCTTCTGCGGCTGCGGGCCTCCTACTGGGGTTCCCCATGCGATTAATATGGGCGGGCATCATGGGATAGCAGGGGATGTGGGCGTAATAGATCCCACGAACCCACGTCTCCCCAGGCTTTGAAGAGAGGAGGGAGAAGGCCGAGGCTGCCGTTGCTTTTCCACTTCAAGTTTCCCATCTTGACACTGCTTCGGATCTCGCCGACGTTCGCCCTTCCTCCTCACTCCCGTTGCCATCATCGCTCCCACCTCACGCCCACAACACTCGCTGCCGCCGCTCCTACCTCCTCGTGCGCGTAGCACTTTCCTACGGTCGATCGGCTAGGGTGGCTCGTCTCAAGCCTCTTCCTCCCCGCTCAGCCGCCGACGAACTTCAATATGGTCGCGGCACCGGCCGACTCGTGGGAGGGCTCCGTGATGATCAACAAGCACATCGAGTACCTCAGGCAGACGCGAAGGATCCCGTCCAGGGAGCTCGTCGAGGCACACTTGCCCGAGCCCCACACCGACGAGCGCATCGAGTTCAGCACGCACTTCACCGTCGGCTTTAGGCTGTCGGCGAGCTGCTTCCTACGGTAGTTCTTGGACATCTTCGGGCTCCAGATGCATCATCCCGGGCCGAATTCGGTATTGTACCTTGCATGTTTCGCCACCCAGTGTGAGGAGTACATGGGATTCTGGCCCTTTCCAGCCTTATTCCCACTTTTCTTCCACTTCCTCGCCCTGAAGAATGATGACTTGTCATACTTCTACGGCGGCATGGTGGTGTACTTGCGGCAGAATGGGATCTTCCCGAAGATGATTTTATCGACTCCTTCAAGAAGTGGCAGCGGTCCTTCTTCTATGTTCACAGCATCGAGGAGGGGTGGGACTGGATCAACCTCCTGCCATTTCCTGACACGAGGTCGACTCGTGCGAACTGGAACATCGAGGTGCGCAAAAACGAGATGACGGCGATTGCAGGCCGGCTGAAGGAGCTCAAGGTCTCTCAGGTGTTGATGCCAATGGACCAAGTGGCGGCCTTCATATCCTGCCGGGTGCTGGCGTTGTAGGAGCGGCTGCATCAAATCTGTGACATGAGCCATCGCGAGGACCCCTGTCGGTTGTCGACCATGTAGTTGCTGCTGAAGAAGGTTGCCTCCAGGGTGAACGCCATCACCCGCTTTAGGCTGGATGTGGACGCGTGGTGGTTAGGCATGGAGCCGTTTTATCGAGACAACTATGCCCCGTAGGTAAGTTTTGTCTGACTGGAGTTGCTCTCATTTTTCCTTGTGGAGACAAGCGCATGGTCGTGCTTCTATTCATCTCTTTTCTCGAAGAACGATGTCGGATGGTCTGTACACGTAAATCTTTGCGCCGGAACACACGAAATCCAACTTTGAGGACTACAATTTAGACGGTGGCGACCACGCCGGCCTCGAGGACCCGGACGCGCTGGGGGTGGAAGAGGAGGAGGAGGAGGCGCCGACTTGCACCATCGCCGGTGAGGTTGGGTAGTCAAGCGGCCCGCGCACTAAGGTGACCATGAGGTACTAGACCGATGATGACGACGACGACGATGATGTGCACATAGTGGAAGTGCTGCCTGTGGCAATGGAGCCGCCCCGGCGCCATCGGCAAGGAGGGAGCCCGAATCTGTTGGCTGGGGGCCAGTCGGTTGGGGGTCAGTTGGCTGGGGGCCAGCCGGCCATGGGGCAGTTGGCCCGCCGCCAGACGACAAAGGAACAACGCAGAGAGAAGCGGACGGTCGAGGGAACAGTCGTAGCCCAGGCCGCAAAGAAGGCTCGGTCGGCTAGGCTGTCATCGGGCACCCGTCTGCCGGTGCAGAGGGCAACGAGGCGCGATGCTTGCTCGATTCTCCTCGTTTCAGTGTAAGTTTTCTTTGGAGCTTGTCCCTTTTCTTCCTTTCATCCTTGCCATGTGGCGTTGAGTTTCTGTCATTTCCTTTTGGCACCAAGGTCATCGATCTTCCGCCGCCGACCCTGTCAGCCCATTCGGGGCGAGGGCGCCTCACAATTGGCTGCAGAGCTCGCGGCGAGGCCGCGACTTGAGCGAGGGCGCGCCTCCCAGTTATGGATACGGTGCCCAAGGCGACCCTCGAGGCTCTACCCCGGAGGCCTCGTGGACGCGCGCGGGGATGCATGATACCTCTCCAACGTATCTACTTTTCCAAACTCTTTTGCCCTTGTTTTGGACTCTAATTTGAAAGATTTGAATGGAACTAACCTGGACTGACGCTGTTTTCAGCAGAATTGCCTTGGTGTTATTTTTGTGCAGAAATCAAAGTTCTCAGAACGTCCTAAAAATTTATGAGGAACATTTTTGGAAAATATGAAAAATACCTGCGCAAAGATCCACCTGAGGGGGTGGGCGAGTGGGCCACAAGCCCTGCCACCGCCACCCCCTGGTGGCGGTGGGCAAGCTTGTGGGGCCCACGTGGCTCTGCCACCCCCAATCTCATCTCTATAAGTTCACTTTCATCCCAAAAAAATAAAAAGAGAAGCTTTCGTCGCATTGGCCATACGGAGGCGCCGCCACAACCTGTTCTTCATCTGGACGGCGGATCTGGAGTCCGTTTTGGGCTCCGGAGAGGGGAAATCATCGCCATCGTCATTATCAACCTTCTTCCCTCTCCAATTCCATGAAGCTCTTCGTCGTTCGTGAGTAATCTATTCATAGGCTTGCTAGTCGGTGATGAGTAGGATGAGATCTATCATGTAATCGAGTTAGTTTTGACGGGGATTTATCCCTAGTATCCACTATGTTGTGAGATTGATGTTGCTACTACTTTGCCATTCTTAATGCTTGTCACTATGGCCCGAGTGCCATGATTTCAGATCTGAAATTATTATGTTGTCACCAATATATGTGTGTTTTAGATCCGATCTTGCAAGTTGTAGTTACCTACTATGTGTTATGATCCGGCAACCCCGGAGTGACAATAACCGGAACCACTCCCGGTGATGACCATAGTTTGAGGAGTTCATGTGTTCACCAAGTGCTAATGCGTTGGTCCGGTGCTTTATTAAAAGGAGAACCTTAATATCCCGTAGTTTCCTTTTGTACCCCATTGCCACTGGAGGGGTGGACAATAGATGTCATGCAAGTTCTTTTCCCTAAGTAAGTATGACGACACACGGAATGCATGCCTACATCACATTGACGAACGGGAGCTAGCCACATATCTCTCCGTGTTATAACTATTGCATCATGAATATCATCCAAACCAATCACCGATCCATTGCCTACGAGTTTGTCCTAATGCTGTTGTTACTTGTCTTGCTCTGCTACTACTGTTGCTACTACTGTCGCTTGCTACTGTTGCTACTTGCTACTGCTGTCACTACTGTTGTTACTTGCCACTGCCGTTACTCGCTACTTTACTGTTACTACTTTGCTTGCAGATACTAATCTTTCAGGTGTGATTGAATCTGACAAATTCAGCTGCTAATACTCGAGAGTATTCTCTCACCTCCTGTTTGGCGATCAACAAATTTGGGTCGAATACTCTACCCTCAAAAACTGCTGCGAACCCACGCGTAGGTGGGCCATCAACAACATTCTTCTAGTTTCGTTGCCGGGGAGTGGTAGCAACATTCTTCTGGTGCCGTTGCAAGTGAAGGTTTGTTGTCACAGAATCAGCATTCGTCTAGCTATTGCCAGAGAGTGCCGATCAATGCACCAGGTGCCGGCCCCGGAGATGGAGGCACCACCGGCTATGGATACGGTGGGTGACGAGGTGTTAAGTCGAGTGTCCGACTAGGGGCACTGAGCCGGGTCGGAAGCCAGGTGCAGTGACGACCGGACCCTGGTCGTTTCGTCAGTGTAGTCCAACCAGGTGGCACCGGGGGCGGCTGCAACTGGCGGGCCAGGCTGGACGGGGCGGTAAATGTCCGCCGTCATGGAGGGGTGGGCCAAGCTGGGCCATGCCCTAGGGTCGGTCGAGGAGAGTTCTTCCGCCGGCGGGCAGGTTCTTGTGTCGGCCGACACGACTGATATAATGGCGCGGTACCACACACGAATAGCCGCCTTTCCCAGTCGACGGTGCACAACTTCACGCTGGAGAAGAAAGTGGTTCACGTAAGCTGCATGGAAATTTTTCTCTTCGCCTATTTTCTAGTGGGGGCGCGCGAGCGCACCCACTAGGTATAGTCCCCAAGATTTTGGCCGGCTTCGCGGCTGTGTAGTAGCCGGGCCAACTCTTTGTCTTCTAATCTTTTCTCATGTTCTCTTCTCATGATAACATGGTGAAGCACGACGCACTCTTCGAGGAGGCGACGTGATGTACCTCTACAGCAAGCATTCGTAGTTGAAGGTCCGGAAGGGGCTCGAGCTACACACGGCTGAACTGCAGAAGGGTGCGTCCGAGCACACCCAATGGGTGTAGTCCCCGAGATTCAGGCTAGCTGCGTGGCTGCGTGGAAGCTGATACGTCTCCAACGTATCTATAATTTTTTATGGTTTCATGCTATTATATTGTCAAACTTTGGATGTTTTGTATGCCTTTTATATCTTTTTTGAGGCTAACTTATTAACTCAGTGCCAAGTGCCAGTTCCTGTTTTTTCCATTTTTTTGACCCCTTCGAGAGGAGGATTTTAAACGGAGTCCAAACAGAATTAAACTGCCAAAAAGATTTTTTCCAAAATAGAGGAAGATCGGGAAGCCTCAGAATCAGGGCAGGGGGCGAGCAGGGACCCCACAAGCCCCCTAACCGCGGCCAGGGGGCCCTTGCTTCCGAGGCTCCTGGGCTCCCTAGGCCACCTCTGCCCTAAGTCTTTCGCCTATAAATTCCCTAAAATCCCAGAAAAAATCAGGAGATCATCAAAAGTACTTTTCCACCGCCGCAAGCTTCTGTCTCCGCAAGATCCCATCTGGGGCACATTCTGGTGCCCTGCCGGAGGGGGATTTGGATATGAAGGGCTTCTTCATCAACACCATGACCTCTCCGATGATGCATGAGTAGCTCACCACAGACCTACGGGTCCATAGCTAGTAGCTAGATGGCTTCTTCTCTCTCTTGGATCTTCTATACAAAGTTCTGCATGATCTTCATGGAGATCTATCCTATGTAATCTTCTTTTGCGGTGTGTTTGTCGAGATCCGATGAATTGTTGATTTATGATCAGATTATCTATGAATCTTATTTGAGTTTCTTCTGATCTCTCTTATGCATGATTTCATATCCTTGTAATTCTCTTCGAGTTGTGGGTTTTGTTTGGCCAACTAGATCTATGATTTTTGCAATGGGAGAAGTGCTTGGTTTTGGGTTCATACCATGCGGTGACATCACCCAGTGACAGAAGGGGTAGCGAGGCACACATTGTGTTGTTGCCATCAAGGGTAAAAAGATGGGGTTTTCTTCATTGGTTTGAGTTTATCCCCCTACATCATGTCATCTTGCTTAAGGCGTTACTTTGTTCGTCATGAACTCAATACACTAGAGGCATGCTGGATAGCGGTTGATGTGTGGAGTAATAGTAGTAGATGCAGAAAGTATCGGTCTACTTGTCTTGGACGTGATGCCTATATGTATGATCATTGCCTTAGATATCGTTATGACTTTGCGCGGTTCTATCAGTTGCTCGACAGTAATTTGTTCACCCACCCTGATATTTGCTATTTTGAGAGAAACCTCTAGTGAACACTATGGCCCCCGGGTCTACTTCACATCATATTTTCAGCCTTACACTTTTACTTCGTTGCAGTTTCCGCCTTTAGATCTTACTTTGCAATCAATCTTGAAGGGATTGGCAACCCTTTATAGCGTTGGGTGCAAGATCTTTTGTGTTTGTGCAGGTACTCTGGACTTGACGAGATTCTCCTACTGGATTGATACCTTGGTTCTCAAACTGAGGGAAATACTTACTTCTCCTGTGCTGCATCGCCCTTTCCTCTTCAAGGGAAAAACCAACGCAAGCTCAAGAGACGACAGAACATCTCTGTCGCCGTAGCAGAAGAATTTCTGGCGCTGTTGCCCGGGAGGATCAAGTCAAGAGCTCGTCCAAGTAAGTGTCGCAAACTTATCTCTTGCATTTACTTTGTTTGCCAGTTGCCTCTCGTTTTCCTCTCCCCCACTTCACCAATTTGCCTTTTTTGTTTACTTTTCGTTTGCCCATTTCTCGCTTGCTCTTTGTTCGCTTGTGTGCTTCCTTGCTTGCCAAAGTCATGATGACTGAAAACACCAAACTTTGTGACTTCTCGAATACTAATAATAATGATTTTATTAGTACTCCGATTGCCCCCGCCATTAGTGCGGAGTCATACGAAATCAATGCCGCTTTGCTGAATCTTGTTATGAAAGAGAATTTTTTCGGCCTTCCTAGTGAAGATGCCGCATCCCATCTTAACACCTTCATAGAGATTTGTGATATGCAAAAGAAGGAAGATCTGGATAATGATGTGATTAAATTGAAGCTTTTTCCTTTCTCATTGCGAGATCAAGAAAAAACTTGGTTTTCGTCTTTGCCCAAAAAATAGTTTCGATTCTTGGGATAAGTGCAAAGATGCTTATATATCCATGTATTTTCTGCCGTATAAGATTATTTCTCTCTCTAATGATATCATGAACTTTAAGCAACTTTATTATGAACATGTTGCACAATCTTGGGAGAGAATGAAATTGATGATTAGAAATTGACCCGCTCATGGCTTGAGTCTTTGGATGAATATACAAATCTTTTACGCTGGCTTGAATTTCGCTTCTAGAAATATCTTGGACTCCACCTCAGGTGGAACGTTCATGGAAATCACGTTAGGAGAAGCCACAAAACTCCTGGACAATATCATGATGAACTACTCTCAGTGGCACACTGAAAGGTCACCTACTAGTAAGAAAGTACACGCTATAGAAGAAATTAACTCGTTGAGTGCTAAGATGGATGAGTTAATGAATTTGGTTGCTAGTAGAAGTGCTCCTTTAGATCCTAATGATATGCCCTTGTCTTCGTTGATTGAGAGTAGCAACGCTAGCTTGGACGTTATTTTGTTGGTAGGAATAATTTTGGCAACAACAATGCTTTTAGAGGAAACTATGTTCGTAGGCCTTTTCCTAGTAACTCCTCTAATAACGTTGGCAACTCCTACAACAATACTCATGGAAATTACAATAGATTACCCTCTGATCTAGAGAGTAATATCAAAGAGTTTATCAACTCGAATTTTTTTTTCAATGCGTCCATAGAGGAAAAACTACTCAAAATTAACGATTTGGCTAAGAGCTTTGATAGAATGTGTAGTGATATTGATGCTTTGGAAGTTAGATGTGCTCCTCCAAAGATCAATATGGATGAAACTTTGAAAGCTATGCGTGTTTCCATGAGTGAGAGCAAAGAAAGAACCGTCCAAATTCATGATAGACATGAATGGCTTAAAAGGGCGTGTTCTTATGATAAGAATCACGAAGATCTTAAAGTACTTGGCGTGACTCCCATTGAATCTTTGTTTTCTTGTGTCAAAACTAATGATGATGGGGCTAGATATGAATCCACTTTGGTTGAAAAATGCCCCAGTGATTTGGAGTCCATCTATCTCGATGCTAAAAGCATTGAAAGTGGAGTAGAAAATATTAAAACTTTGAGTAGTAATCAAATTACTACTCTGGATTTCAAGGAATTCAATTATGATAGTTGCTCCTTGATTGAATTCATTTCCTTGATGCAATCGATGTTAAAGTCTCCACACGCTTATAGCCAAAACAAGGCCTTTACCAATCATCTCCTTGAATCCATGATAAAATCTCTTGAAGAGAAACTTGAATTGGAAGTCTCTATCCCTAGAAAGCTTCATGATGAGTGGGAACCTACTATCAAAATCAAAATAAAAAACTATGAATGCAATGCTTTGTGTGATTTGGGTGCTAGTGTTTCCGCGATTCCAAAGTCTTTATGTGAGTTTGTGGGTTTTAATGGGATTGAGGAGTGTTCTCTTAATTTGCATCTTGAGGATTCTACTCTCAAGAAACCCATGGGAAGTATCAATGATGTTCTTATTATTGCAAATAGGAACTATGTACCCGTGGATTTCATTGTGCTTGACATTGATTGCAATCCTACATGCCCTATTATTCTTGGTAGACCTTTCCTAAGGACTATCGGTGCCATCATCGATATGAAGGAAGGGAATATTAGATTTCAATTTCCTTTAAAGAAGGGCATGGAGCACTTTCGTAGAAAGAAAATAAGATTGCCTTATGAATCCATTATTAGGGCCACTTATGGTTTGAGCACCAAAGATGACGATACGTGATTCTATCGCCTTATGCCTAGCTAAGGGCATAAAACAATAGCGCTTGTTGGGAGGCAACCCAATGAATTTATTTATTTTTCTTTCTATTTTGTTGCGTCCACACCATCATAATTCTGCTATGATTGTGTTTTTTGTGTTTCTTTTTGTGTTTGAGCCAAGCAAAACCTTTATGACTAGTCTTGGTGATGGTTGTTTGATCCTGCTGGAAAAAGACAGAAAATTTTCAGTCACAAGATGATTTTTCATTTTTATTCAGAAAGAGATTTTGAGTTGATTCTTTTTTTCTTCTGATTTATATGCCTTTTGCACACGCAGTCGTAATTTTGCAGAAGTTTTGAGGTACTAGAAGTATATGAAGTATACAGATTGCTACAAAGTGGTCTGTTTTTGACAGATTCTGTTTTTGTTGAGTTGGTTGCTTGTTTTGATGAAACTATGGATAGTATCGGGGGGTACTAGCCATGGAAAAGTGAGAATACAGTATCCCAACACCAATATAAATAGAAATCAAGATTGCTATAGTACCTAAAGTGGTGGTAGTTTGTTTTCTTGTGCTAATGTTATCATGAGTTTCTGTTTAACTTTTGTGTTGTGAAGTTTTCAAGTTTTGGGTGATGTTCTCATGGACAAAGAGATAAGGAGTGGAAAGAGCTCAAGCTTGGGGATGCCCAAGGCATCCCAAGCCAAATTCAAGGACACCAATAAGCTTAAGCTTGGGGATGCCCCGGGAAGGCATCCCCTCTTTCGTCTTCAATCCATCGGTAACATTAATTGGAGCTATATTTTTATTCACCACATGATATGTGTTTTGCTTGGAGCGTCTTGTATCTTAGGAGTCTTTTCTTTTTGTTGTGACACAATCATCCTTGCTGCCCACCTTTAGAGAGATACATGCACTCATCGTGATTTTTCTAGAATGCTCATAGTGCTTCACTTATATCTTTTGAGCTAGATAATTGTGCTCTTTGTGCTCCATTTATATCTTTTAGAGCACGGCGGTGCGTGACTTGGTAGTTGGCTTATGCTATGAAAGTAGTCCCAAAGGTGATAGGTAACCAGAGAGGATACAAAAACCTCCATCTTCATGTTCATTGAGTAGAAAGAGAAGTCTTGATTCCTCTCAATTAGTTTTGAGACGTGGATTTGGTAATATTAAGAGCTATATTAGTAGGGTGTTGTGAATCTAGAAATACTTGGGTTGAAGTTAGTGATTCCCGTAGCATGCACGTATGGTGAACCGCTATGTTAGGAAGTCGGAGCATAATTGATCTATTGATTGTCATCCTTTGTGTTGAGGTCGGGATCGCGCGATGGGTAACACCTACCAACCCTTCCCCTAGGAGTATGCGTTTAGCACTTTGTTTCGATTACTAATAAAAACTTTCGCAACAAGTATGTGAGTTCTTCATGACTAATGTGAGCCCATGGTATAGATGAACTTTCACCTTCCACCATAGCTAACCTCTCTAGTGCCGCGCAATTTATGCTGGTACACAAACCCACCATATGCCTTCCTCCAAACGGCCACCACACCTACCTGCTATGGCATTTTCGTTGCCATTCTGAGATATTTTGCCATGGAACTCCCACCGTTCCATCTCAAGACTTGTCCCGTCACTCTCATATTGCCATTGCACGATCCTAAGATAGCTAGAGACATGTTTCAACGTCATACGCCAAGCTAGATCGTTGCACATCCCGGTACACTGCCGGATGCATTTCCTATTGAGTCATTTCTAAGCTTTGAGTAAATAAAAGTGTGATGATCTTCATTATTAGAGCATTTTCCCATGTGAGGAAAAAAAAGAGGCCAAAGAGGCCAACTAAAAAAATAGAGAAGGGACAATGCTACTATCTTTTTCCACACGTGTGCTTCGAAGTAGCACCATGTTCTTCATGATTGAGAGCCTCTCGTTTCGTCATCACCATATGCTAGTGGGGATCTTTATTATATAACTTGTCTTGTATATTCCAATGATGGGCTTCCTCAAATTTCCCTAGGTCTACGTGAGCAAGCAAGTTGGATGCACACCCACTAGTTCTCCTTTTGAGCTTTCACATACTTATAGCTCTAGTGCATCCTTTGTATGGCAATCCCTTCTCATTCACATTGATATCTATTAATGGGCATCTCCATAGCCCTTTGATACGCCGAGTCAATGTGACAATCTCCTCCTTTTTTGTCTCACAACCACCACCACACTCTATTCCACCTATAGTGCTATGTCCATGGCTCACGCTCATGTATTGCGTGATAGTAATAAAAAGTTTGAAAAAGTAAGAGTGCGAAAACAATTACTTGGCCAATACCGGGGTTTTGCATGATTTACATTAGTTGTGTGAGGATGATAGAGCATAGCCAGACTATATGATTTTTTAGGGATAACTTTCCTTGGCCTTGTTATTTTGAAAGTTCATGATCACCTTGCTAGTTTGCTTGAAGTATTATGGTTTTCATGTCAATAGCAAACTATTGTTTTGAATCTGACGGATCTAACATTCATGTCACATGAAAGAAGTTGCAAAGGACAACTATGCTAGGTAGCATTCCACATCAAAAATTCATTCTTTATCACTTCCCTACTCAAGGACGAGCAGGAGTTCAGCTTGGGGATGCTTGATACGTCTCCAACGTATCTATAATTTTTTATGGTTTCATGCTATTATCTTGTCAAACTTTGGATGTTTTGTATGCCTTTTATATCTTTTTTGAGACTAACTTATTAACTCAGTGCCAAGTGCCAGTTCCTGTCTTTTCCATGTTTTTGACCCCTTTCAGAGGAGGATTTTAAACGGAGTCCAAACGGAACGAAACTGCCAAAAATATTTTTTTACGGAACCGAACAAGATCGGGAAGCCTGAGAATCAGGGCAGGGGGCCAGCAGGGACCCCACACGCCGCCTAGCTACGGCTAGGGGGGCACGTGCGTCCCAGGCTTGTGGGCTCCCTGGGCCACCTCTGCCCTAGGTCTTTCGCCTATAAATTCCCTAAAATCCTAGAAAAAATCAGGAGATCATCGGAAGTACTTTTCCGCCGCCGCAAGCTTCTGTCTCCGCATGATCCCATCTGGGGCATGTTCTGGTGCCCTACCAGAGGGGGGATTCGGATACGGAGGGCTTCTTCATCAACACCATGACCTCTCCGATGATGCGTGACTAGTTCACCACAGACCTACGGGTCCATAGCTAGTAGCTAGATGGCTTCTTCTCTCTCTTGGATCTTCAATACAAAGATCTCCATGATCTTCATGGAGATCTATCCGATGTAATCTTATTTTGTTGTGTGTTTGTCGAGATCTGATGAATTGTGGATTTATGATAAGATTATCTATGAATCTTATTTGAGTTTCTTCTGATCTCTCTTATGCATAATTTCATATCCTTGTAATTCTCTTCGAGTTGTGGGTTTGGCCAACTAGATCTATGATTCTTGCAATTGGAGAAGTGCTTGGTTTTGGGTTCATACCATGCGGTGACCTCACCCAGTGACAGAAGGGGTAGCGAGGCATGCATCATGTTGTTGCCACCAAGGGTAAAAAGATGGGGTTTCATCATTGGTTTGAGTTTATCCCTCTACATCATGTCATCTTGCTTAAGGTGTTACTCTGTTGGTCATGAACTCAATACACTAGATGCATGCTGGATAGCGGCCGATTGGTGGAGTAATAGTAGTAGATGCAGAAAGTACCAGTCTACTTGTCTCGGAGGTGATGCATATATGTATGATCATTGCCTTAGATATCGTCACGACTTTGCTCGGTTCTATAAATTGCTTGACAGTAATTTGTTCACCCACCATGATATTTGCTATTTTGAGAGAAGCCTCTAGTGAACACTATGGCCCCCGGGTCTACTTCACATCATATTTTAAGCCTTACACTTTTACTTCGTTGCACTTTCCACCTTCAGATCTCACTTTGCAATCAATCTTGAAGGGATTGACAACCCCTTTATAGCGTTGGGTGGAAGCTCTTTTGAGTTTGTGCACGTACTCTGGATTTGATGAGATTCTCCTACTGGATTGATACCTTGGTTCTCAAACTGAGGGAAATACTTAGTGCTCCTGTGCTGCATCGCCCTTTCCTCTTCAAGGGAAAAACAAAGGCAAGCTCAAGAGACGACAGAAGATCTGTGCTGCCGTAGTAGAAGCCGAGCCAAATCTTTTTTCTTTTGATGTTTCTTGTGGAGCCGATTGCTGACCTCGACCTTTTTTGCACAGGAGGTAGATGACCCACAAGTATAGGGTATCAATCGTAGTCCTTTCGATAAGTAAGAGTGTCGAACCCAACGAGGAGCAGAAGGATCTATAAAGTGGTTTTGAGCAAGGAAATATCTGCAAGCACTGAAATTATAGGTAACAAGTGATTGTGTGGTGAGATGATTCGTAGCAAGCAACAAGTAACAAAAGTAGCAATGGTGCAGCAAAGTGGCCCAATCCCATTTGTACCAAGGGACAAGCCTGGACAAAGTCTTATAGGAGGAAAAACGCTCCCGAGGACACACGGGAATTTCTGTCATGCTAGTTTTCATCATGTTCATATGATTCGCGTTCGTTACTTTGATAGTTTGATATGTGGGTGGACCATCCTTGGGTACTGCGCTTACTTGGACAAGCATCCCACTTATGATTAACTCCTCTCGCAAGCATCCGCAATTACGAAAGAAGAATTAAGACAAAGTCTAACCATAGCATTAAACTAGTGGATCCAAATCAGCCCCTTACGAAGCAACGCATAAACTAGGGTTTAAGCTTCTGTCACACTAGCAACCCATCATCTACTTACTACTTCCCAATGCCTTCCTCCAGGCCCAAATAACGGTGAAGTGTTATGTAGTCGACGTTCACATAACACCACTAGAGGAAAAACAACATACAACACATCAAATTACTGAACGAATACCAAATTCACATGACTACTATTAGCATGACTTATCCCATGTCCCCAGGAACTAAAGTAACTACTCACAAAGCATAATCATATTCATGACTAGAGAGGTAATGAGTAACATCAAGGATATAAACATAAATACTTCCACCAAGTAATCCAACTAGCATAAACTACAAAGAGTAATTCACACTACTAGCAACCTTACAAGTACCAATCGGAGTCGCAAGACGGAGATTGGTTACAAGAGATGAACTAGGGTTTGGAGATGAGATGGTGCTGAGGAAGATGTTGATGCTGACCAGACCCCTCCGATGAGAGGAGTGGTGGTGATGACGATGGCGACGATTTCCCCCTCCGGGAGGGAAGTTTCCCCGGCATAATCGTCCTGCCGGAGCTCTATATTGGTTTTGCTCAAGTTCCGGCTCTTGGCGGCGGCGAATCCACGAAAAAGCCTCCTCTTGATTTTTCCTGGACAAAACCCTTCATATAGCAGAAGAGGGGGCCAGAGGGCCAGCTGGGTGCCCACAGGCCCCCTAGGCGCGGCCAAGGGGGGTGGCCGCGCATAGCAGGCTCGTGGCCACCTGCTGGCGCCCCTGTGGCGCTTCTTCGGCCCAGTATTTTTTATAAATCCGAAAAAAAACATCGCTGATTTTTACGGCGTTTGTAGTTGCGCAGAATAGGTATCTCAACTTTGCTCCCTTTTTAGGCCAGAATTCCAACTGCCGGCATTCTCCGTCTTCAAGTAAACCTTGCAAAATAAGAGAGAAAAGGCATAAGTATTGTATCGCGAAGTGAAATAACATCCCAAGAAGCGATAAATATCAACATGAAAGCATGATGCAAAACGGACGTATCAACTCCCCCAAGCTTAGACCTCGCTTGTCCTCAAGCGAAAGCCTAGCTCAATAAATATGTCCACAGGTTTGGGGAGAGAGGTGTCGACAAAACAAGATACGAACATGCATGCATCATGATCATGATCACAACAGCAATACAAACATATAATCTCTCATGCTAAAGTGATAGTTCCTTTACAAAGTAAAGCATGCATCAAGAACCTTACCGAGAAGTAACAACCGATAGCCTGTAGTCATTGAAGCAATTGCAATTTATCACAACATCAGAAAGAGTCAAATAAGTGCTTCTAAAGCAAATCCACATACACAGTCATCTTTTCATTCTCTACAATTGCTACAACTCACGCGGTACTCATGAGATGAAAGTTTCAGCTGGACACAGAGAAACATAGGGGCTTATAATTTTGCCTCCCAACTGCTTACCTCAAAGGTAATGTCAACAATAATAATTCAAGAATGCTTACCTCCAAGTTGACATATGAGTATAGATCTTTCACTAGCATATGACGTTAGCCAAGATAAAGGTGAAACAAGGAATTGGTGAAGATCACCATGACTCTTTCAAGGGCAAAAAGTAAAGGTACAAGATAGGCCCTTCGCAGAGGGAAGCAAAGGTTGTCATGCGCTTCTGAGGTTTGGATGTGTGTCCTCTTAGTGCGGAGAAACGTCACTTTATATTGCCTCCTGTGATAAAGAACTTTATTATGCAGTCTGTCGCTTTTATGATTTCCTCATCATAGGTTCGTACAAAGCTTATTTTCCACACACTAATAGACCATACATATTAGGTAGCAATTTTTATTGCTTGCACCGATGATAACTTACTTTAGGAACCTTATTCAAATCATATGTAGGTATGGTGGACTCTCATGGCAAAACTGGGTTGAAGGTTTATGGATGCACAAGTAGTATCTCTACTTGGCGCGGGAGTTTTGGCTAATATGAGGTGGAAGCAATCGCCACATGCTAAGGGATCTCTAATCATATAACATTGTTCGGAACCACGCAAACACAATTCATTATGTTGTCTTCCTTGTCTAACATCTACTTCTAGGCATGCAATAGTTTAGTGAGTGTTCACAATCATAGATGGTGTCAAAGATGGTGTATTTTTATGTGAACCCCTCCTTCTTTATCACTTCCTATTAATTGCAACAATGACCAAGGTCTATGTTTTTCTACCCTCAACAAGTTTCAATCAACATTCTTTTTATATGTGAAGCCCTCACTTCCCATAAGATCATTACATGATTTTTCATGCTTTTGTTCTTTTCTCACTCTTTTGATCATGGCAAGAGGCAAAGCCCTTCAACTAAGAAACTCTTTATTATATGCCTCACGAGCTCGAATACATCGGGGGTGACACAAAGCAAAACTCCAGACTAAAACACTAAGACTTTTAAACTACTAGAGAAAAAGAAAACTGAAAAGGAACAAACTAAAACAAAGGTAAGGGCAAAAGATGTGATGGTGATACGATACCGAGGAAACTCCCCCAAGCTTGGCAAAAGCCAAGGGGATTGCCCATACCCATGCTAAGTTGTATTCCTTTGGATGTGATGGTGGTGGAGTTGTTGCAACATGGGCTTGATCCTCCGTCTTCCAAGGCATAGGTGCTCCATCATGGAAAGATGAACAAGTCTCCGGTAGCCTCAAATCTTCAACCAACTGTATTGATTTAAATCTATACTCATACTCATAGTTTTGGTTCTACAGGTCATAGATCTAGGCCTGGAGTTGATCAATCCTGTCATAGAGCCTGGAGAGGTGCTTCCCAATGTCATTGGCATCAATCATGTGCTTGTTGGTGAACTCCGTGATCATCATGTGCTTAGCTTTGAGTCCACGCTCCACCATACCTTGGCACTTGAAGACTTGTTGCTCCATTGCTTCGAGCCTCGTCTCCACGCGTCCGGTCTTCTTGGGCCCCTCAACATCACGGATGTGCAACATCCCCTCACGCATCTCGATAGATTGAGGGTGTTGCAGCACTCCCGTGAGGTAGGGATTGATGACCTTCTCGAAGATCTTGTCCTTCGGAGCTTTTGGGGAAGTCATAGCGATCTAGATCTGCAACACAAACAGGCTTCAAAACGAAAAACAGAGGAAATATGCGTGATAGAGGGGTCAGACCTCACAAGAGAATATATAATGATTTTCTCCAGACCAGAAAGAGTAATCCGCACGGAAACGGAGTCCGGGAGGCGCACCAGGTGGCCACAAGCTCCAGGCGCGGCTAGGGGGTGGGCCCGCGCCTGGCAGGCTTGTCGCCTCCTCGCGCACTTTCCGGACTACTTCCAATTTGTGTATCTTTTCAAATATTCCAAAACAGAGAAAATTTCATACTAGAAATTTTTTGGAGTCTGTTTTCTTACCGTATCACATACCTCTTCGTTTTCGGAGTCTCGAATAGGCTGATAAACATCCCTTAGGTATTCTTCCGGAGTTATGGTATTGATAATATTGCTTAGAACATTTATGGGAGTACCTGAGATATAATGCTTGATTCTGTGCCCATTTACAACTCTCGGACAATTACCTTCCATGTTGTTGATCTTGATAGCACCGGAACGATATACTTCCTCAACAATATAGGGACCTTCCCATTTAGAGAGAAGCTTGCCTGCAAAGAATCTTAAACGAGAATTATATAGCAAGACATAATCACCTACATTGAACTCACACTGTTGTATCCTCTTATCATGCCACCTCTTAACCTTTTCTTTGAATAACTTGGCATTCTCATATGCCTGAGTTCTCCATTCATCAAGCGAGCTAATATTAAATAACCTCTTCTCACCGGCAAGTTTGAAATCAAAGTTGAGCTCTTTAATTGCCCAATAAGCTTTATGCTCTAGCTCAATAGGTAAATGACATGCTTTACCGTACACCATTTTGTACAGACACATGCCCATGGGATTCTTATAAGTAGTTCTATAAGCCCAGAGTGCATCATCGAGCTTCTTAGACCAATTCTTTCTAGACCTGTTAACAGTCTTTTGCGGAATTAGTTTAATCTCTCTATTGCTTAGCTCTACTTGACCACTGGACTGAGGGTGATAGGGAGACGCAATTCTATGTTTGACATCGTACTTAGCAAGCGTTTTACGGAAAGCACCATGAATGAAATGTGAACCACCGTCGGTCATTAGATATCTAGGGACTCCAAATCTAGGGAAGATAACTTCTTTAAGCATCCTAATAGATGTGTTGTGATCAGCACTACTAGTGGGAATAGCTTCTACCCACTTAGTTACGTAATCAACAGCAACTAGGATATGAGTATACCCGTTGGATTTTGGAAAAGGTCCCATATAATCAAAGCCCCAGACATCAAATGGTTCAATGACAAGTGAATAGTTCATTGGCATTTCCTGACGTTTACCGATATTACCTATTCTTCGACATTCGTCACAAGACAAGACAAACTTATGGGCATCCTTGAAGAGAGTGGGCCAATAGAAACCTGATTGCAATACCTCGTGTGTAGTTCTATCTCCCGCATGGTGTCTTCCGTAGGCCTCGGAGTGACACTTCTGTAGGATCTGTCCCTGTTCATGTTCAGGTACACAACGTCTAATAGCACCATCTACTCCTTCCTTATAAAGGTGAGGATCATCCCAAAAGTAATGTCTCAAGTCAAAGAAGAATTTCTTATTTTGCTGGTACGTGAAACTAGGTGGTATATATTTGGCAACAATATAGTTTGCCTAATAAGCATACCACGGTGCACTACGTGAAGCATTGATGACATTCAATTGCTCATCGGGAAAGCTATCATCAATAGGTTGTGGGTCATCAAGAACGTTCTCCAACCTAGACAAGTTATCTGCTACGGGGTTATCAGCACCCTTCCCGTCGACAATGTGCAAATCAAACTCTTGTAGCAAGAGAACCCATCTGATAAGTCTAGGTTTAGCATCCTTATTCTCCATGAGGTACTTAATAGCAGCATGATCAGTGTGAATAGTGATTTTGGAATCAACTATGTAAGACCTGAACTTTTCACATGCAAACATGACTGCTAAAAATTCCTTCTCCGTAGTAGCATAGTTTCTTTGGGCACTGTCTAGGGTTTTACTAGCATAGTGAAGAACATTCAACTTCTTATCAACTCTTTGCCCTAAGACATCACCAACAGCATAATCACTAGCATCACAGATGATCTCAAAAGGTAGGTTCCATTCAGGTTGTTGAACAATAGGTGTAGTTATCAAAGCCTTCTTAAGTATTTCGAAGGCTTCCTCACAATCATCGTCAAAAACAAAAGGAATATCCTTTAGCAAGAGATTGGTAAGAGGCCTAGAAATCTTAGAGAAGTCTTTAATGAACCTTCTATAGAAACCAGCATGACCAAGGAAACTTCTTATACCCTTGATATCTGTGGGGTATGGCATTTTCTCGATAGCCTTATCGACTTCAATACCTCTTTCAGAAATTTTATGTCCTAAGAAGATGCCTTCATTAACCATAAAGTGGCACTTCTCGCAATTCAAGACAAGATTGGTGTCATTACATCTTTTCAAGACTCGATCAAGGTTGATGAGGCAATCATCAAAGGAAGACCCGTAGATGGAGAAGTCATCCATGAAAACCTCAACAATCTTCTCACAAAAGTCAGAGAATATAGCCATCATACATCTTTGAAAGGTGGCAGGTGCATTACATAAGCCAAAAGGCATACGTCTATAAGCAAAGGTACCGAAATGGCAGGTGAAAGTGGTTTTCGTCTAATCAGATTGTGCAACTGGTATTTGGGACAAACGAGAATAACCGTCTAGAAAGCAGAAGTGTGTGTGTTTACACAGTCTTTCTAGCATTTGGTCGATAAAAGGCAAAGGGTAATGATCTTTCCTAGTGGCTTTATTCAATTTCCTAAAATCGATCACCATCCTATAGCCAGTAATAATCCTGTGTGGGATCAATGCATCCTTATCATTAGGGACAATGGTAATGCCTCCCTTCTTAGGGACGCAATGCACCGGACTCACCCAATCACTATGAGCAACAGGATAGATGATACCCTCTTCCAGGAGCTTTAGTATTTATTCTCTCACTACATCTTTCATCTTAGGATTTAATCTCCTTTGATGATCAGCAACTGCTTTGGAATCAGGATCAGTTTTAATCTTGTGCTGCCATAGAGTAGGACTAATGCCCTTAAGATCATCAAGGGTATATCCAATAGCAGCACGGTGCTTTCTCAGAGTTTTTAGTAACTTCTTTTCTTCATGCTCTGAGAGGCTAGCACTAATGATAACATGATATATCTCTTTTTCATCAAGATAAGCATACTTAAGAGTATCAGGCAACTGTTTAAGGTCGAACACAGGATCACCCTTTGGTGGGCGTGGATCCTCAAACAGTTCAACAGGCAAGTTGTTCTTAAGGATAGGATATTGTTCTAAGATAACTCTATCTATCTCATCCCTTTCATCCATATGCATATCATTTTGATGCTCAAGCAAGTATTGCTCTAAGGTATCAGTAGGAGGCACGACAATAGAAGCTAAGGCAAAAGTTTCATCCTTACTAGGCAACTCCTTTTCATGAGGTTGTCTACTAAACTTGGAGAAATTGACCTCGTGTGACACACCTTCAAAGCCAACAGTGACAGTTTGCTTCTCACAATCAATATGAGCATTGACAGTATTGAGAAAAGGTCTACCAAATATGATGGACAAAAGCTATCTTGTGCAGTAGCAAGAACGGGGAAATCAGCAGGATACTTTGTTTTACCACACAAGACATCAACATCCCTAACAATTCCCACAGGGAAGATAGTATCTCTATTGGCAAGCTGAATAGTGACATCAATAGGCTCTATCTCAACAGGTGCAATCTCGTCTTTAATTTCATCATATAAGGATTGAGGTATTGCACTAACACTAGCACCCACGTCACATAAACCAAGATAACAATGATGTCCTATATTAACAGAAACCACGGGCGTGCCAACAACAGGCCTATGTTTGTCTCTAACGTGAGGTTTAGCAATTCTAACAACATCTTCATAGAAGTGAATATTATGTCCCTCAACAACGTCGGACAGAAGATCTTTGATAATAGCAATGCTAGGTTCAACTCTAATTTGCTCAGGGGGTGTAGGTGTTCTAATGTAGCCTCTACGTATCATAGTTGAAGATTTAGAATGATCCTTTATCCTAACAGGGAAAGGTGGGTTCTCAATGTAAGCACTGGGAACAACGGGATCATTATAGGCAATGACTCTCTCTTCAACTAGATTGGGTTTAACTACATTGACTTCTAAAGGAGGATGATATTTGAACCACTTCTCTTTGGGGAGATCAATATGAGCAGCAAATGATTCACACAATGAAGCTACTATCTCAGAGTCAAGTCCATACTTAGCGCTAAAATCACAAAAAGTATTTGTTTCAACAAAGGATTTAACGCAATCAAACTTGAAATTCATACCTGACTCCTTACCTTATTCAACCTCCCAATCTTCAGAGTTGCGTTTAATTCTCTCCAATAAATTCCATCTGAAGTCAATATCTCTCTTCATACAAGAACCGATACAAGAAGTGACAAACATGATGCGATCATCATGAGAAAGCTGAGCATAGAAGTTGTGAATGATAATTTCTCTCGAGAGCTCATGATTGGGGCATGAATATAACATTTATTTAAGCCTCTCCAAGCTTGAGCGATGCTTTATCTGTCACGAGGCCAAAAATTATAAATATAATTCCGATCACGATGTACTAAATGCATAGGATAAAACTTTTGATGAAATTCCAATTTCAACCGATTGTAGTTCCATGATCCAGTGTCATCACATAGCCTATACCATGTCAACGCCTTATCCTTCAAAGATAAAGGAAAGACCTTCTTCTTGACCTCATCCTCGGGCAAACCTGCAAGCTTAAATAAACCACAAACTTCATCTACATAGATTAGATACAAGTCTGGATGTGATGTTCCATCTCGTGTAAAAGGAATAACGAGTAGTTTCTCAAGCATACCAGAAGGAAATTCAAAGAAAATATTTTCGGTAGGTGGAGAAGGTTGAGGAGCAACTCTTTGTGCTTTCGTTCGAGGTGAAGATACCCCAAACAAGCCCCTCAAAGGATTAGTATCCATAGTGACAAGTGATAATAAATTTCAGCACACTATATGAATGTTTCCTTAACAATGTCCACTTACCAAAGGCGTCTCACTCCACGGCAACGGCGCCAGAAAATAGTCTTTATGACCCACAAGTATAGGGGATCAATCGTAGTCCTTTCGGTAAGTAAGAGTGTCGAACCCAACGAGGAGCAGAAGGATCTGACAAGTGGTTTTCAGCAAGGAAATATCTGCAAGCACTCAAATTATCTGTAACAAGTGATTGTGTGGTGAGATGATTCGTAGCAAGCAACAAGTAACAAAAGTAGCAACGGTGCAGCAAAGTGGCCCAATCCCTTTTGTAGCAAGGGACAAGCCTGGACAAAGTCTTATAGGAGGAAAAACGCTCCCAAGGACACACAAGAATTTCTGTCATGCTAGTTTTCATCATGTTCATATGATTCGCGTTCGTTACTTTGATAGTTTGATATGTGGGTGGAACGGCGCTTGGGTACCGCCCTTACTTGGACAAGCATCCCACTTATGATTAACCCCTCTCGCAAGCATCCGCAACTATGAAAGAATAATTAAGACAAAGTCTAACCATAGCATTAAACTAGTGGATCCAAATCAGCCACTTACGAAGCAACACATAAACTAGAGTTTAAGCTTCTGTCACTCTAGCAAACAATCATCTACTTACTACTTCCCAATGCCTTCCTCCAGGCCCAAATAATGGTGAAGTGTTATGTAGTCGACGTTCACATAACACCACTAGAGGAAAAACAACAAATAACACATCAAATTACCGAACGAATACCAAATTCACATGACTACTATTAGCATGACTTATCCCATGTCCTCAGAAAAAAAGTAACTACTCACAAAGCATAATAATATTCATGACCAGAGAGATAATCAGTAGCATCAAGGATCTGAACATAAACTCCTCCACCAAGTAATCCAACTAGCATCAACTACAAAGAGTAATTAACACTACTAGCAATCTTACAAGTACCAATCGGAGTCGCGAGATGGAGATTGGTTATAAGAGATGAACTAGGGTTTGGAGATGAGATGGTGCTGATGAAGATGTTGATGGTGACGAGTCCCCTCCGATGAGAGGAATGTAGGTGATCACGATGGCGACGATTTCCCCCTCCGGGAGGGAAGTTTCCCCGTCAGGATCGTCCTGCCGAAGCTCTAGATTGGTTCTGCTCAAGTTCCGCCTCGTGGCGGCGGCGAATCCATGAAAAATCCTCCTCTTGAATTTTTCCTGGACGAAACCCTTCATATAGCAGAAGAGGGGGTCTAGAAGGCTAGCTGGGTGCCCACAAGCCCCCTAGGTGCGGCCAGGGGGTGGCCGCACCTAGCAGGCTTGTGGCCACCTGCTGGCGCCCCTCTAGCACTTCATCGGCCCAGTATTTTTTATAAATCCGGAAAAAAATCATCATTGATTTTTACGGCGTTTGGAGTTGCACAGAATAGGTATCTCAACTTTGCTCCCTTTTCAGGCCAGAATTCCAGCTGCCGACATTCTCCCTCTTCAAGTAAACCTTGCAAAATAAGAGAGAAAAGGCAAAAGTATTGTACCGTGAAGTGAAATAACAGCCCAAGAAGCGATAAATATCAACATGAAAGCATGATGCAAAATGGACGTATCAGAGGCCGTTTCCGAGACCGAGGTAGCGGAGCTATGCCGCTTACTTGCCGACATTTGGGGCAAGCATGACGAGGTCGCTGACAACCGCGACTGGTTCAAGAAGGATCTGGAGGCCAAGCGGGCGGCCAGTGGCAGCTGAAGGGGGAAGTGGAGCGGGTCACCGAGGCGCTTCCATGGGAGACGGCGACCAAGGAGGCAGCATCGGTGGCGTCGGTCGCCAGCGGGGAGCAGGCGGCAACTCTCTGTGCCGAGGTTGCTCATCTCGGGGAGGAGGTCCGCCAGGCATGGCAGCCAAGGCAGGGGCGGAGCGGGAGGCCGCCGCCGCACTCAAGCTCTTCCACGAGGTGGATGAGATCTTTGCTGGTGAGTGTCTCGGTCCTCGTTTGCTGTGTTTCACTGGTCCTTTCTCTTATCATCTTCCTCTCGGACAGTTCGCTTTCCACAAACCCTTGTGCGGGCAGAGCAGGACTTGGAGGACGGCGGGAGGAGCTCGCCGGTAGGGGTGTGAGGCAGACACTAATGCCGACTGGGGGATGGAGGAGGTGGTCCATGCGTGCGAGACCCACTGGCCCACCTACGGTTGCTCTACGAGTGGCTCCAGACGGCGGGCGAGAACCTTGTCCACACTCTTTGGTCCGACCGGGCGGCGGAGATTCCCGTCAGCCTGGTCGCAAAGTGCCTCAAGCATGCCGTTGAGCGGTTCGACACGTGGAGGTTGACTGTTGGTGTCAAAACCGGCAAATATCAGGTAGGGGGTCCCAAACTATGGACCTTGGATCGATGGATTTGCACGCGAGAGGGGGAGACATTATTTACCCAGGTTCGGGCCTTCTCGAGGAGGTAAAACCCTACGTCCTACTTGATTATATTAATGTGGGTGATAATTATAGAGTTGATCTACCTCGAGACCGTATGAGCTAACCGTAGATGAGATAATTGTCGTTCATGGTCGAGGACCACGGTTTATATAGCCGCCAGGGGATCTAGGGTTACAAACAACCAACCCAGTCTACTTTACTTGGACGCCATGCGGATTTTCACTATTTTACTCCTTGAATACGAGATGGCCACACAACGCGGCCTCCAATTAGTAAAGCCCATTAAGTTGGCCTCTTCATAGCATGTTGACTACCTGAGGACCCCTTAATCCCGGACTCCCTTAGTTGCCGCCGAACTAGGCTTCAATGCTGATATGCAGGGTATTCAGATGCTCGTGGACAGAGTGTTCGGTTTGCAAGGCGAGTTCCCCTGTTTCCTCCGATCACGAAATGATGATTTAATCCTCGGCCGACTCACGGTTAGTGAAGCATCACGGGGCCCATACCTTTTAACCCTACACAAAGATCAATAACAATTCTTAATTTTCGTGTGCTTTTGTAAAGGCAAGTGGTTTTAGCTATCCCTGTCCGAACACCTCCCTATAGCAAGAGGAGGTAACGCTCTTTATAAACAAATCAAAATCTTTTCCGTGGCTCCATCGCCTCCCCAACATCACCAAGAAAACCTACGGCTCCAGCACTTCCGGAGTAATAGCAGGTTCCTCCTCACGCCCCCTTGGCCCCTTCCAGGGACTGGGCCAATTGCTCTGTTTCCCTTCTCCGTTTGTGTGAGCTCAAGACTCAAGGATATATTCCCCTATCAAACCTCGCGCTAGTGTGGCCTCCGCCAATGGCGAAGCCATTGCGGAAAACTTCCCTTCCCCTCAAAGGGGAGAAAGGGTTTGCTTCGTTTCTTTCCTACTGCGAGGGGTGGGATTCCCCATTGACCCTTTCCTGAGGGGTTTGTTGGAGTTCTACAGGCTGCACCTCCACAATTTAACCCCAAGTTCCATCAATCATATCTCATGATTCGTGGCTTTATGCGAGAAGTTTTTGGGTTCGACCCCATTTCAATCTATGGAGAAAGTACTTCTGCACCGTTCCCCACACTAGAGGAACAACAATTGAGGAAGTGGTTGGAGACAAAGTATGGCATATAGCCACCATAGGATACCCGGCTGGGACACCGAAGAAGGAGATCGACGAATGGTCCTCGGAGTGGTTTTATATCGAGGACGTTCCACTGTTTGAACCAGTTTGGAGATGCCTTCCTGAATACTACACGGCCCCTTTAGAGAAGCAATTGAGGTGGCGGCCGAAGAGCTCTTCCCAAGAGGAGAGCTCCAAAGTGAAGCGCATATCCTCTAAGGTCAGGGTACTTACTCATAGTGGGCTGACTATTATTGACGTGATGACCACGACGATTACCCAGTGCATCCGACCGCTCCAACAGCGTACACATCCTTTGTGGCGCTATAGCAGGACGAGCGATTCTACCCGATCCAGATGGCAGGGATCGGACGATTAGAAAGCCTTGGCAACCATTCTAGCCGATTTCTCCAAGGGGGAAAATAAGATTCTGCCTGCCCCACTGCTACATCTTGAGCTTGCGTTGGTTTTTCCCTTGAAGAGGAAAGGGTGATGCAGCATAGTAGGAGTAAGTATTTCCCTTAGTTTGAGAACCAAGGTATCAATCCAGTAGGAGTATCAAGCCAACTTCCTAAAGTACCTGCGCAAAAACAGCAAACTTGCACCCAACGCTACAAAGGGGTTGTCAATCCCTTCACGATTGATTGCAAGGTGAGATCTGAAGGCAGAAAGTGCAACAAAGTAAAAGTGTGGAGCTGAAAATATAATGTGAAGTAGATCTGCGGGCCATAGTGTTCACTAGAGTCTTTTCTCGTGATAGCTAGTATTCCGGTGGGTGAACAAATTACTATCGAGCAATTGACAGAACCACGCAGAGTCATGACGATATCTAAGGCAATGATCAACATATAGGCATCACGTCCGAGACAAGTAGACCGATACTTTCTGCATCTACTACTATTACTCCACACATCGACCGCTATCCAGCATGCATCTAGTGTATTGAGTTCATGACAAACAGAGTAACGCCTTAAGCAAGATGACATGATGTAGAGGGATAAATTCATGCAATAGATATAAACCCCATCTTTTTACCCTTGATGGAAACAACATGATGCATGCCTCGCTACCCCTTCAGTCACTGGGTGAGGTCACCGCACGGTATTTACCCAAAACCAAGCACTTCTCCCATTGCAAGAATCATCGATTAAGTTGGCCAAAAAATCCAACAACTCGAAGAGAATTACAAGGATATGAAATCATGCATATAAGAGATCAGAAGAAACTCAAATAAGACTCATAGATAATCTGATCACAAATCCACAATTCATCGGATCTCGACAAACACACTGCAAAAGAAGATTACATCGGATAGATCTCCATGAAGATCTTGGAGAACTTTGTATTGAAGATCCAAGAGAGAGAAGAAGCCATCTAGATACTAGCTATGGACCCGAAGGTCTATGGTGAACTACTCACGCATCATCGGAGAGGCAATGGTGTTGATGAGGAAGCCCTCCGTGTCCGAATCCCCCCTCCGACAGGCACCAGAACGTGCTCCAGATGGGATCTTGCGGAGACAGAAGCTTGCGGCGGCGGAAAAGTATTTTCGTGGCACCCTCCCGTTGTTTTGGATTTTTCGAAGATTTATAGGCGGAAGAAGTAGGGCAGAGGAGCCACACGGGGCCCACAAGCCTGCTAGGCGTGCCCCTCCAGTCCGCGCCTAGGGGGATAGTGACCTCTCTCGGGGTCCTTTGCCTTGGTTCTCAAGTTCCCCGCTTATTTTCTGTTCCGGAAAAAAATCTTTTCGGAGGTTTTATTCCATTTGGACTCCGTTTAATATTCTCCTCTGAAAAGGGTCAAAAACACAGAAAAAACAGGAACTGGCACTTGGCACTGAGTTAATAAGTTAGTCCCAAAAAAGTTATAAAAGGCATAGAAAACATCCAAAGTTTGACAAGATAATAGCATGGAACCAACAAAAATTACAGATACGTTGGAGACGTATCACCCACTCCCAAGGATGGCTATTCGGCATACAACCCCATGTAATAGGTAAGCGTGTTCTATTCACAATCTGGGTATTTGTACCTATTATTGTCGATTATAACTCCTACCCTCTCTTCGCAGACTTGGAGGCGTTGGATCGAGAGAGTAATCCACCCCGTACCCCAGCCTAAGGACTTCACCCGTGACGATGACCCCCGATTTCATGAAGACCCGGAGATTTCAAGTATGTTTGAGGATGGGGTGTTTTATCAAGAGAGCATTGACAAGCCGAAGGTGGCCCTTATAGCCGATAACCCCACGTCCCTTCCATCTTCAGGGAGCAAGAGGAAAATGACTGCCCGACGAGGGGCCATGTCGAGGGGTGGTCGGAGCACACGCCGAACTGCTACTCGAGCTAAACCCGCCGGGGTTCCGCCAAATGAGAACAAAATACCCGAACAAGAGGCGGTGCAAGAAAATACGTCAGCTGCCCATTCGGCCAAGAGGGATACAAATTAATCCTTCTTCCTTAAGGTAACGACTATCCTCTTGAATGTTTATGACCGTTAGCCGACCAATTCAAGAGACGTGCTCGACCTTCCCCATCCAAGGACGGTGTCGAGATATTGGGTAGTCAAAAAACACAAAATCTTCGGGTGACGCAGGAGTCCTGGACATGGTCTTGCTCCCTGAAGGATCGGACAGGTTATCGCTAACCAACTCCAAATACGGAAACGCGATGAATCCTCGGCAGCGCAAGGAGCCACTTCGTCTTCCAGTATTTTTCGAGCAACAGTTTAATCCTCTCAACTCGATTGATGCATACCTTGGAGCTGCATGATCCAGACTTAAAGAAGTGGCAAGGTAGATGTTTGCTCATCTATAGGAAAGTCATTGGTGTCCCTATATCCGAACAGAAGTTTAGACCGAGTAGCCCCCGAGCCTTAATTTGGGCGGGTTGGCCAAATTAACGCTTGACTTAACATCGTGCCAATCTGCAAGCTTTAAATAAGGAAAACGAAATATTATCCAAAGATTTTCAAGTAAGCCAAGGGGATGTAAAAGCGACCAAGGCCGAACTGGAGGATATGAAGAAATTCACCAGAGAATCCCATGGTAAGGGAATTTATTTGAGATATGCAAAGTTTCCCGTTTTTTATAATAACCAAGAAATTTGTTATAGAACGCGAATCAATAGGCCAAATGCAAAAGGATCTGGATGTATTTCGAGATTCACACGGTACGCTAAATCTCAGCTTGAAGTCGGTCATCGCGTATTGAAGCGATGCCGTGAGGAAAATAACAATCTCAAAGAAGAGAATAAAAAACAAGCTGAGGAAATTGAGAGTTTGCAAGCTCAATTGGCGCAAACCTGAGAAAAAATTCAAAAATTAAAGGGTGGCGTATTCTCTAAGTAAAGCCCCGACCTGTATGGGATCACGGTTTTATTGCATTGATCGTGAAAATGTGCACCTCTTTTTGATTAGGTCTCTTAAATGGGCGTCCTGAATAGGAAGCCAGTTCCTTTTGGGTGCCTGCTAAAGGAACAATCCATTGTGCATGAGCGGGCTCGAGAAGCCATGCGGAGTATGGTTCGAGCTTTATGGCCAAACCGAAACCCTCCGGAAGGGATGAACGAGCTTGCCGGGATATTTAAAGGAGCACGATGCCGATTTGAACTGTGGAAGACTTCGACCTGTGGAGAAGTATCTTGAGAGGCGTGGGCTATGATGCATACCCATTTTGCTCGTCTACATCCCGAGCATATGGCCCGGGTTGGGCCGACGGGACCGGATGGGAAAGAAATTCCTCTTCACCTGGTGTATGATCATTCCATTTAACACAAATGTTCTGATAAATGCTCGAGGCAGTTCGGTTAAGCCGAGCAAGCCCTAGGTCCGACTAATAAGCCCTACAAAAGAGAATAAAAGGTTTTGGGCAAAAAAGAAAAAGACGATAATGGCAAGAAAGTAATGACGTTGGTCTAGCCGTAAGAACGCTGAAGACAGGCTGCATTCCACGAGTTCGACTCCAGGTGGTTATCGTCGAAGTTGGGCAGGAGATAAGCTCCTCCTATTAAGACTTCATAAATTATAAAAGGGCCCTCCAACTTTGGGTGAAGTTTATGCTTCTACTTCACTCGGAGGCGTAGGACGAGTTCACCCGCATTGTATGCCTTTGCTCGAAGTTCCCTGCTCTCATCGCATCCAACTTGCTATTGGTAGAAAGCAGATCAGGCCACAGGTATGTTGCGCCCGACTTCTAGTGCGTCTAAGTCATCTTGTGGATCCAACTCGGCCTATTTTTTCCTTGTAAATACGTGTGCATCGTGCATAATGTCACACAGGAGGACCAGTTTAGCTCCATACACCATAAAAACAGTGTGTACGAGGTGGAACGATTCGGGGTTGTACACAAGCCCCATAATACAGAGTCGAGTTCGTCCACCCGTTGGCAGTTGGACTCCTGAAGTGAGCAGACCAACTCAGGTTTAATACCGCTCATAATAAGCCCATTGGGTCTTTCGACTAGTCCATTGGTCCGCTCATAATACCGCTCATACTCAGGCATAGTCGAGCTTGATGTCCAAGTTGGCACACCTGTCTTTTACCTTGACGGTGGTGAAATTGGATCCATTGTTTGTTATTATATTATGCGGGACACCATAACGGTGAACGACACCGGAAATGAATTCGATGACCAGCCCAGCTTTGCCGGAGGTGACATGCTTTGCTTTGATCCATTTGGTAAATTTGTCGACCATAACCAGGAGATATTTGTTTTTCTTAGTCCCCCCTTTAAGTGGGCCAACCATATCGAGATGCCAGACCGCAAAGGACCATGTAGTCGGGATTGTACAAAGAGCTGTTGGAGGCATGTGGCTTTGATTCGCCAAGAGTTGACACCCCACACAATGCTGAATGAGCACCCGGGCATCCTCTCGGGCCGTCGCCCAGAAGAAACCTGCTCGGAAAGCCTTGCCGACCAGGTCCCGGGCTGCTGCTTGGTGACCGTCCATACCGGCGTGCACTTCGGCTAGAAGATGCCTTCCCTCCTCCTCAGATATGCACCACTGGATGATTCCTATGGTGCTCCTTTTGTATAGCTCTCCCTCGTGGACCTTGTAAGCCTTTGATCGGAGGATGATACGTCGCGCCTCTCCCTGGTCATCAGGGAGTTCCTTGTGAAGGAGATACGCAAGGAAAGGTTTGGTCCATGGGGCGATTACTGCCATGACCTCTTGGGCTCAGGGCGTTTCTTAGATTGAAGTTCCGTTAATGATTTAATCATCTTGCTCAGTTGTAGGTGGTATAACCTACTCTTCGCCATCGGCTCCTGTGCTACCCTTTTGCCCTGCCATACTACAGATGGCTTGAATAGCCTTTCTAGGAATATGTTGCTAGGGACGGGGTCGCGCTTTGCGTCTAAGCGGACGAGAACATCCGCGTCTTGGTTATTCTCTCTTGAGACGTGGTGGAACTTCAGGCCCACAAATCGTGTTGATATCTTGAGTACGGTGTTTCTAGAAGCTACCATCTTCGGCTTTTTTTGCATCAAATTCGTCGTTGTATTCCCGTTGAGACCGTGTAATAGCGCCTCGTACTCTGCTGCATTATTCGAGTCGGCATACATGATTTGTAGCATGTATCGAACATTATACCCGGTAGGGGATGTGAGAAACACTCCAGTCCCAAGACCGTCAATAGTTTTGAACCCGTCAAAATACATGGTCCAATGAGTATGAGGGTTATACTCTGTTGGGAGTTCCGCTAAGACTTGACATTTGATAGCTCGTCGTGGTTTTTAAGTAATCTCAAATGGCAGGAGCTTGATGGCCCATTTGGCAACTTGGACGGTGGCGTGTTTATTGTTAATGATATCATTCAATGTTACTTCCGAAGTCATAGTGAACGCACATTCCAGGTAATAGTGCCTAAGTTTGCTCAATGCCATAAATACTGTGTAAGGAATCTTTTGTAGTTTGGGTATCTAGTTTTGCATGGTCTAAGTACCTCGGATACTTAATATATTGGCCTTTGTATCCGTAGTTGTTGACCCTCAGCTTCTCGTTCTACGACGAGTACCAGGGTGACCACTTGATTGGTGGCTAAAATGTATAGCAACATCGGCTCCCCTGTGAAGGGTGCTTCTAGGATGGGGTTGGTGGACATTATCGCCTTCATGTACTCCAGAGCCGTTGTGGCCTCATCAGTCCATTTGAAGTTCTTAGTTTTCATCAGCAATCTACGGAGCGGGGCGACCTTATCACCGAGGAAAGATATGAATCTTCTTAAGGCTGCCATGCAACCACCAGCTTTTTGACGTGTTGTAACCCTGTTGGAATGGCAAGTTGGGATAATGCTCTAATTTTGGCCTCATTGGCCTTGATTACTCTTTGAGGTCGTATACCAGCTAGCTAATGTGTCTGGTATTAACTAGCACATTGTCCATGTATGCCTCCCCAGTTTTGCCGACCTATTTCCCCAAACATGTCTGGATCACGTGTTGGTAAGTGGCGCCCGCAATTTTAACCAGAACAGTATTTCATTGAACATAATGGCCCATGGGGTGTTATAAAGGCGATTGTGGCCTTATCGGATTCCTTCATTTTGATCTGATGGTATATGGAGTAGGCGTCGAGGAAGCACAAGGAGTCGTGTCTGGCTATGACATCGATAATTTGGTCTATCTGAGGTCACAAAAAAGGATATTTAGGGCAGGTTCTGTTTAAGTCCTTGAAATCGACACACAACCGTCAAGATTGGTACCATGACCAGGTTTGCCAACCAGCCGGGACGTTTAATGTCTCAGATGAACCTGGCTTCCAGGAGCTTCGCCAGTTCTTCATCCATAGTTTAACGCTTTGGTTTAGAAAACCAACGCACGGCCTGCTTGACAGGCTTGAAGCCTTCAATTATGTTCATGATGTGATCCGCCAGCCCCCCAGGGATTCCTGGCATGTCTCAGTGGTGCCAACAAATATGTCCCAATTTTTGCGCAAGAATGTGCATAGTGCTTCGTCAATTGTGAGCTCCAGTTGTGCTCTGATGGACGTTGTATTATTAGGGTATGTTGTGTGTACCTTGAACTTGACAATCTCATCCGCAAGTTTGAAGGATTTTGACTTGGACCACTTGCCAAGGATCACGTCATCTTTGTCCATTGCGATGCGTAGTGTCGTGAGTTCATCTACGGCGAAGGTCTCGCCTAGTACCTCCAAGGCTGGTGCTGCTATTTTGTTTTGAGATCGGAGGGCTCTGTTCGAGTCGCTGATCATTGTGATTTCGTTGTTTGGCCCTAGCATTTTGTGCTTCATTCACCCATAGTGCGGTACGACTTGGAATCTTGTGAAGGCTACGCGTCCCAATAGGGCATGGTAACCACTGTGAAATGTGACGATATGAAAGAGGAGCTCTTAGAATCGATAGTTCTCGGGTGTACCTAATATTACGTCGAGCGTGACACATCCGGTGCAGCGGGCCTCTCTCCCGGGGACAATACCCCATAAGGTTATTGTGCTTAGCTCAATTCGAGATCTGTTGAACTGCATTTTTTCAAGTGTGTCCTCATAGATGAGGTTGAAGCCACTACCCCCATCCATTAGCACCTTGTTGAGTCTAAAGACGTCGACTATGGGGTTCAGGACCAAGGCAGCAGGGGTCTGGCTTGTACTAGCCATTGGCTCGTCGCCCTGGTTGAAGGTAATGTGTATGTTCGACCAGGGATTTGCTGCCATGACATGGTGGATTTGATGGAGCTCCCGAAAGGCACTCTTTCTCTAATTCTTTGAGCTAAATGTAGATAGTTATGATTTCTATGAAGTTACCCAGTGGCACTATTGACCGCCCTCCGCAGGCATTACCTTGTGGAGGCTCTCCCTCCTTTTTGAGACCTGCCTCATGACCCAGCCTGCTCGAAGGCTATGGGCGGAGCTTGATTTAGGCGTGCCAGAGTGTATAGGGCATGGTTTGTCCAGTAGTATGTTGTGGACCGACCTGGTCCTTGTATGTGTCCTCTTTGTTGAGTTTTCGGACATGACCGGCCCCGTGAGCTAGGGTGTGCATTTTATCCGGATTTGTCTGGTTTGCTCAGTAAGGCTGGGATCGTTGCACATTTGATGTATTTGCCAAATGCGTTGCATGGCGCAGTATTTGCGCATGGTGCTTGATAGCTCGGTGAGGGTTTGAATCCGGCAATTGGAGAAGGCATTGAGGATGTCCTAATCACGACAATGATGCTGGAAGGCGCTGATTAGCCCTTGTTGTTCACGACCCTCAGTCCTGTTGTTGAGGAGGAATCTAACCCATAAGTGGTGTACGGATTCCCCTGGCCGCTGCGTGACTTCATGTGGGACTGATAAACCGAACACTTTTTCTTTATGCTCGGGTTGGGTGGTGGGTGGGAACAAATTTTGAATTCCCGTGATTTGTAGGTTGGAGATCTCGATGGCTACGTCCCTGGCTGGGTCGCGCACCAGATCGGCCACTTGCCCCGAAGCATTGTTAGGGCGTGATAGATACTCCGATCTATTAAGTAAGTCCAAATGATCAGTGACTGGGACGTATACCGTTTTTAATTCCGATGGCCGGTGCATGGAGTCCTTAACCTCGCACACGACAATTTTGATCAGATATGTGATCTACAGGATGTGAATCTCCCTATCGTCGAGTGTCAGTCCGATCTAATTATGGATTGTAGCAGGATTGTTTATCATGCTCATGGCTTGGATCTGGTCGAGTCCATGCCGACCGTGAGTATGGGGTTGGCCGGTGTCAGTGGTATTCCGGCGGCACCGAAGGTTGCCTCAGAGGTGTAATCGGCTGAGATGAGTTCGAGTGTGTTGAACACACCGGGTTCTGAGGCTGGACTAGGGTGAGGGTCGTCCCAGTGGCGAGATCCGTGGTTTCAGAAGCCGGAGCATTGGGACCTATGGGTTCCTTGAAAGGAGCTAAAAGTCTTGTTAACCCAAGGTCTCCCCGGGGGTTAGTGGTGAACTCTAGGCTCCTGAACCTGACTTCCTTACTTGGGGTAAAATTTCCGACCTAGCAAAGGCGGTCGGCCTGATTGGCATGCAGAACGATCCTTCTAAATGCAAAGATCTGTCCGGGGAAGAAAACATCCTTGTTGAGGATCTCCTCACTTTCGCCGATCTAGTCAATGGAACTCCCAATGATAGCACCAATGTCAGTGTTAAAACCGGTAGATCTCACGTAGGGGGTCCCCAAGTGTAGACCTTGGATCGATGGGTTGCAGGAGAGAGGGGGAGACAGTATTTACCCAGGTTCGGGACCTGTTGAGGATGTAAAACCCTATGTCCTGACTATATTGATCTGGATGATGATTATAGAGTTGATCTACCCCGAGATTGAATGAGCTAACCCTATATTAGACAACTTCCCTACATGGTCGAGGACCCCTGGTTTATATAGCCACCAGGAGATCTAGGGTTACATACAACCGACCTAATCTACTTTATTTGGATGACACGCCGGTCTTCGGTGCTTTACTCTTTGAATGCGAGATGACCAAACAGCCGACCTCCAAATAGTTTGGCCCATTAAGTCGGCCTCTTCATAGAAGTCCCACTACCTGAGGACCCCTTAATCCCGAACTCCCTCAGCGACGGCAGCAAGGGGCGGTGCTCGGATGGTACCGACCTTCACCCTCCCCTGGTACCTAGGCGTTAAACTGGACCAACTCGCCACCATGCGGGTGGAGGCTCACGTGTACTTGACGCAATGCAATGAGTTCATTGGCTTTCGGGCCAACGAGCTTGCCAGCTATGCCTCGCTGGATACGTACTACCCTGAGCTGGGGGAGGATGGTGCGCCTGTCCCGGAGGATGAGTTTGGCATTTCGATCGCGTGCAGCAACGAGGAGGTCGGGTCCAGCTCGGACGAGCCTGCCACCAATGACGAGGCCGGAGATGTGGACGCCGGAGGGGTGGCTGCGTCCTCTGTGGAGGGGGCGGAGCCGCCTACCGGCGATGCCGGGGCGGATCGGAAGACCCCGCCGGCTGGGCATGTGGACAATCCCTAGCGAGAGACTCTGCCAGCTATTGACATGGAGGCCAGCCAGCAGGCTTCACCGGCCGACGATGCTGAGGAAGGCCAGAAGTCCCCGGCGGCTAGGGACGGGGAGAAGACACCACAGGCGCGTGTTGTCTAATTTTTATCTTCCTGCTTTATTCACTCACGCACTTTGGTATGAACAAGTGCACCCACTAGGGGTGTAGGTTTGATGTAACGCACTCTTGGCCTGGTGCCGCTATATTTTATTTATGTGGTGCAGTTTATTTCAACTTGGTTGCCGTCTTCCGATTTGTTCGCTACTTTTCTTGCCTTAGTCGTTTTTCCCATCTGCCCAGCTCCTTTCCCTTTTTTCCTGCGAACCAGCCGGCTTGCACACCGTGGCCGGGCGAGGAGTGGGATGGGGGAGGCGTGGTGTTGGTACTTTTGGCTCTTGCAAATTGGGTTTTGGCCAAACCGAGTAATGTGACCAGGCCCGGCCCGCCCCTTGTCCATTTTTCCTATCCACCCCGCCCCTTTGCTTGTGTGCCCACCGGCCGGACAAGCAAGTTGTGGTCTGTAGACGGGAAGGGTTAGGCCACCGGGGAGGAGGTATATGACTTTGTCGAGCCAGGGGATTGGGTGGGTCAGCCAGTCCCCGGGCCGGCTGAGCCGGTCCGGGGGCTGGTCATGAAAGAAAATAACTAAGCCATAGATAGGAATGGAAAGGCACTCCCCGAGACATCCTCGAGGGTGTAAGTTCATCATTGATTTGAAAGGAAATGATACATACATACACTTGCTTCAACTGTAAAACGGGTGGAGGAGCTCTGTGTTCCAAGGGCGCACCGTCTCGGAGCTGGAGGCGTCCTTCTTGTTCTTTCTTGGCTTTTGTGCATCGATCACGTAGTAGGCGCTATAGTTCAATGCTTTGCTGGTGATGATGGGGCCCTCCCATGGGGTGGACAGACTCTGTTGGCTGTCTGTCCATTGGATTAGCCGAAGCACCAAGTCGCCCTCTCAGAACAAGAGGGGGTTGACCCGGCAGGTGTGATAGCCGCGCATGCCCGTCCAAGTAAATGGTTGTTCCGGACAGCGCCAGTTCGCGTGCCTCTTTGATGAGGTCGACACTGTCTTTTCGACCTTCTTTGGCATTTGCCTCTGTGTACAGGGTGACTCGCTGCAAGTTGAACTCGATGTCAGTGGGGATGATTGTGTCGGCCCCGTATGCGAGGAAGAAGGGGGTGAAACTAGTTGATTGGTTGGGCATAGTTCGTAGGCTCCATGGCACAGCCGGTAGTTCCTCGACCCAGGTGCCGGTCAAGCGCTCGAGCGGCTCGACTAGCCTGGGCTTTAGGACAGATAGGATGAGGCTGTTGGCCTACTCTGCCTTGCCGTTTAACTATGGGTAGGCCACAGACACGAGGTCTAGCCGGATTCCTTGCTCGTTGTACTAGCAAGAAACTGATCTCTTGGAGAAATTGGTGTCGTTGTCGGTAATGATATAGTTGGGGAGGCTGCAGCGGACGGAAATGTCCTTGCTGAACGTGATAGTTATCGAGCAGTCAAGCTTATTGATTGGCCTTGACTCCATCCACTTCTTGAACTTGTCGTCAGCCATGAGGAGGTGCGTCACACCACTACGGGCGGTTTTGAACGCGCCCACCATGTCCAGGCCCAGAAGGCGAAAGGCCATGTGAGATGGATGGTTTGGAGGGCTCCGGCTAGCTGGTGGTTGCGCGATTTGAAGCGTTGGCAGCATTACACTTCTAGACCAGCTCTTTGGCGTCTTTCAGGGCAGACGACCAGTAGAATCTATGGCGGAACGCCTTTGACACTAGGGAGCGCGAAGCAGTATGTTGGCCACAATCCCCCTGGTGGATGTCGAGGAGGATTTTTTGGCCCTTGTCCTCGTGGACGCTTTGCTGGAACACCCCAGACATACTGCACTTGACGAGCTCGTCGTTGATGATGGTGTAGGCCGTGGAATGTCGCTGGATCTGTCAAACCTCGACCCCGTTGATAGGTAGTTTGCCGTTTTGGATGTAGTCAAAGAAGGATTGCACCCAGCAATGGTCCGTGACCACTGTTAGCACGGCCGCGGCGACTGGGCTTGCTGGGACGGGAACGACAGTCGGCAGGCCAGCTGACGTGGTCCTGAGGGAGGGCTGGCAGGCTCGTGCCGTGGGAAGTAGTCCCTAGGCCGGCCGAAATGGTCGACAACTTGGTGGGGCCTGCAGACGGAGCACCGGCTACGGAAGCCCACCAGTGAGACGGAGCAGTCCCCGAGTCGGTGGTGGTAGCCCCGGTTCAGACGGTGCAGTCCCCGACTCGGCAATGGCAGCCCCCGGATCTACTGGGATGAAGATGGACTCGGACTCTGAGAATAGTGTAATGGAGGGCTTACATAGATGCTCCTGGGACACGCCAGTTGGGAAGGGCTGCCGGGTGGAGCCGATCTTCACGACTGTATGGGCGACCTTGTTTCCGGCTGAAAGGATGTGGTGGAACTCGCAACCTTCGAAGCCGTCGGTAAGCTGTTGGACCAAGAAATGATAGCTCGCTCATACGTCCCAAACGTATCTATAATTTCTTCTTGTTCCATGATCTTCTGGGTCGCATTGTTATATGTTTTGCTACACTTTTATGTCATTTTACACATATTTGGACTACCCTACTAACTCAGTGCACCCAGCACCAGTTTCTGTGTGCTGATGTCTATTTAGCAAGGGCTTTTACCCAATTTTCCGGAGACCGAAACATTCCAGAAAAATATGTAAAAATTCAGCGAAACAGATGCTTCCGGATCACCGAAGATGGGCCAGAGGGGGGCAAGGGGCCTGTCAGGCGGTCTGCTCGCGCGGCCAAGCCCTAGGCCATGCCAGGAGGTCTCCTGGGTGGGTCCCACCTCCTCCGGTGCCCTCCTTTGGCCTATATTTAAAGTCCCGAGAGGAAACCCTCATAGACTTTCGGGAATCGCGAATTTCTCCATCGTTCCGCCGCCGCAAAGCTTCCGAGATCGGCAGCGTCAAGAGACCTCTTCTCGGCACCCTCCCAGAGTGAGGATTGACCTCCAGGAGCTTCTCCACCACCATGGACGCTTCTCGGACGTGCCGTGAGTAGTCCTCCTTGGACCATGAGTCCATGACCAGTAGCTATGTGATGTCTTCTCTCCAATCTTGAGCTTCAATGGTTAGTCCTTGTGAGCTGCCCTGCATGATCAAGGCATCTATGTAATTCTCTTGCTATTGCTATGCTCGGTTTGTTGGGATCCGATGGATTATGAGATTATGTTCAGATTGTTATGAGTTATATATTTCATTACCCTTTTATATTATGTTCCTTAGTGATTCATGCATGTTCTCCGTTGCTTTTTATTGCTTTGGCCAAGTAGTAGATTGTAACTCCAAGAGGGAGCGTTATGCATGATTGTGGGTTCATGCCCCCCGATTTCTAGCTTGAGTGACAGAAACAAGATACTAGGGGATGTGCTTGTTGCCACCATGGAGAAAACAACGGTGCTTGTGACCACGGTTGCAAGGATTGTTTACCTTACGCACAGTTCCTTAATGCAGTTGTCTGGTGGTTTGAGTTTACACATTGGGTGGGGCTCGGAACGGAATACCAGAGAGATGTTCTGGATAGATATCTCAAGGTGGATGATTAGTAAGTAGATGCTGATGAATAAATAGTCTACTTGTCTTGGCATACTTCCCATTACTATTGAACCTCTAACTATCAAGTAGCATAATTAGCATTAAGGTCCGATCATAATTCTGCCAATTGCCCAACTGTGATTTGTTTACCCAAGCATAGTTGTTTATCGTCTTTTGGGAGAGAGACATCACTAGTGAACATCATGTGACTCCGGTCCATATCACCATCATTGTTGACACCTCCATCATTTACCGCTTTCATTTACTTTTCCATCACTATTACTTTCCTGCTTGTGTTTTGATCCTTTGCGAACTACAAGGCCGGAGAGATTGACAACCTCTCTGTATTCATTGGGAGCAAAGTTATTTGTTGTGTGTATAGGTCCACGTCTTCTGCTAGCGCCAGGGTGGAAGACACCTACTTCTTGAGCCTAAGAGTCCTCTTGGTTCGATAAACCTTACAGTCTCTGTGTAAGGAAAATCTGCTGCTGACTATATCTCCACCTTCCACTTGGGGTAACCAACGAGGGGCGAGAAGTATATACATCAACACGTCAACAAGCAAATTTCTGGCGGCGTTGCCGGGGACTCCAGTCTTGAAGATAGGGGAGTTGCACGCTATCTTTTACCTTTGCTTTTTAGTCTTGTTAGTTTGCTTTCTAGTTTTTGCTTTAGAGTCTTATACCAAAAACCACACAAAAAAATAGTTGCTTTGTTCTTTCTTATTGCCACTGCTATGGGTTCCACTAGAAACACCAAGTTGTGTGACTTCACTAGTCACAACAACAATGACTTTATCTGCACTCCTATTGCTTCTCCCGCCACTAGAGCGACGTCCTATGAGATTAAACCTGATTTACTGAACCTAGTTATGAAAGATCAATTCTCCGGTGCTGGAGATGATGTTGCCTTGCACTTGAACAATTTTGTTGAGCTCTGTGATATGCAAAAATATAAAGAAGTAGATGGCGATATTGTTAAACTTAAGCTTTTTCCTTTCTCCTTGAGAGGAGGAGCTAAAGTGTGGCTTCAATCTTTGCCTAGGAATAGCATAGATTCTTGGGATAAGTGCAAATATGCTTTTATTGGGAAGTATTACTCGCCTGCTAAGATTATCCAGTTGAGGAGTAACATGATGAAGTTTAGGCAATTGGATAATGAACATGTTGCTCAAGCTTGGGAACGTATGAAATATCTTGTTAAGAATTACCCTACACATGGTTTGACTACTTGGATGGTTATCCAAACTTTCTATGCAGGATTGAAATTTACCTTGCGGAATCTGTTAGACTCGGCCGCGGGAGGAACCGTTATGTCAACTACACTTGGTGCTGCCACAAAGCTATTGGATGAGATGATGAAAAATTATTCTCAATGGCACACTGAGAGAGCCCC
This sequence comes from Hordeum vulgare subsp. vulgare, assembly GCF_904849725.1. Classification (NCBI taxonomy): domain Eukaryota; kingdom Viridiplantae; phylum Streptophyta; class Magnoliopsida; order Poales; family Poaceae; genus Hordeum; species Hordeum vulgare. The sequence continues at coordinate 355,197,139 of NC_058523.1, forward strand.
AACAGGTAGGAAGGTAAACTCTTTTGAGGAGATATGCTCCCTTAATGATAATGTTGACATGATCATGACTTTTCTTACTAAGCAAGCTCCTACTGACCCTCATGATGTTTCTTTAAATTCTTTGGTTGCTCAAGCAAGAGAGCAAGTGGATGTTAATTTTATTTCTAGGAACAACTTCAATAACAATGCTTATAGTAGTAATTTTGGTAGCAATCCTAGACCATTCCCATCCAACAACTATGGGAATGGAGACACCTATAGTAACACTCCTAATGATAGAAGAATGCCTAGTTATGAAAAACTTTTAGAGATAGAGAAGTCTACAAAGAATTATATGCACACCCAATATGAACAACACAAAGCCTTCTCTAGACAACTAGATGATCATTCTTCTATTTTGCGAAAAACATTGGAAGACAAGTTGAGATCCTGAATAGTGAGATTTCCAACCTCCGAACTAGACTCACCACCACGGAGACCAAAGTTTCGAGTATGTCTCACACACAAGCCACATTGATAAATCAAATGGCGGCCGAATCCGAAGTGGTTGTACCTCAGGAAGAGGAAGAGAGAATTAAGAGCCTTCCTACACACACTACCATTGCTACTATACAAGTTGTTCAGGATCTCAAAACTTTTAGCACCCATCACACTCCTAGTCTAGATGGACCTATTAATGGTGATGCTAATACCTCAACTATAGGACAAGAAGGTCCTATGAATTTAGATACTACCAAAACAATGATCTTAGATGACATTAGTACCACTTCAATTAATGGTAGTAACCTTGATTTTGACAATTGTAGTCTCTACGAAGTTATCACCTATTTGCAAAGAATGGCTAAAGACCCCCACACTAGTACACTCAATATTGCCTTCACCGAGCATATTACCAATGCTCTTATCAAGGCTAGGGAGTAGAAGCTCAAGCTAGAGACTTCTATCCCTAGAAAACTAGAAGATGGTTGGGATCCTATGGTCAAAACTAATTGAATAATATCTCTTGCTTTGCATTGTGTGATGTTGGATCTTGTGCCTCCATTATGCCCAAAAGAGTGTATGATATGCTTGATTGGAAACCTTATGATCCATGTTCTTTTGGTGTTCGTCTTGTTGATTCTTCCATAAAGAAACCTTTAGGGAGAATTGATGATGTGCTTATTATTGTCAATGATAATTATGTGCCTGTTGATTTTCTTATTATTGACATTGAATGTGATCCTTCATGTCCAATTATTTGGGGGCGTCCTTTTCTCCGCATCGTTGGTGCTATCATTGGCATGAAGGAGGGTATTATTAAATTACAATTTCCTCTTAAAAAGGGAATAGAACACTTCCCTATAAATAATATTAAGTTACCTTATGAGTCCGTTACTCGGGCAAGTTATTCTTTTGGAGTTGATAACACTTGATCTTCTTGCATTATGCCTAGCTCAAAGGCATAAAAGAAAGAGCTTGTTTGGAGGCAACCCAATTTGTTTTTACTTTATGTTTTAGTGGCCTTCATGCTTGTTACTACTATAGCAACATCATTGTATCTTTATTTTTAAGCTTTGTGCCAACTTATAGCCTCCGATTGCAAGAAAGTTCACAAATTGTGACATGCTGTCCAGAAACACATTATATCTGCTTGACGGAAAGATTCGCCAAAAATTAGGAGATCATCTTTTGATCTGAATTTTTTTGACAACATGCTCTATATAATTGCTTTTCGGGCATCTATTCATAGTTTTTTTATTTGAGTTGCATAAGTGCCCCGAATAAATTATTTACTAACTGATGTTCTGTTTTTCACAAATTCTTCCATGTTTTGCGTTTTCACTGTTTTGCAAACCTAAGCTTACTTTTTATTTGCAAAAACCTTTTGGAAATCATGAGAAGCAGTATATTTTCATGAAAATCTTTATTTCCAGTAGGTAATGAATTATTTTATTAAGGGTACTAACCACTCTAATCAGCTTATGATGAGTTTCGTATGAACGGAGTTTTTAAGTATGCGATGGGAGAGATGATGAAAGAACATACAGGAATGTCAAGCGCTCAAGCTTGGGGATTCCCCCATGCAACCCAAGAAATATTCAAGGAGACTCAAGCGTCTAAGCTTGGGGATCCCACGTGCATCCCCTTCTCTATAAACAATCATCAGTTCGTCCATGTCCATGCTATATTTTTATCATTTCATATGATATGTGATATGCTTGGAGCGTCTCGCTATTTAATTTTTAGTTTGTTTTAGTTTTTCTTGTTGTTCATAACAAGTCATAACCTAGCCTACCTTCTTTGGGAGAGATACACGCTCCATTCCACTCTAGAACACAACATAGGTTTTCATGCTTATCTTTTTTGTGTGTTTTTCATCTTTTCGTAGCTACTGTCATGCTTAAATCTTAGTTTGCATGCTTATCTTCTTAAGAGCTTTATATAGGTTGCTTTTCAAAATCTCTTGAGTTATCATGCTTATCTTGTTTAGAGAGTTGGCTCGTTGCACTGAGTTGTGTGTCTTTCATGAGTAGGTAATTGAGGTTGCTATTTAAGTATAGTAGTAACTTGCAATAGTTTAGAGGTACTGATTTGAGTGATGTTTGGACTATTGGTGCCAAGAGCTTGAGCCTATTAGTGATAGGCGTCGTATTTTAAGAAATGCTGGTGTTTTTCAAAAACTAAAAACTAGTTGAGAACTCTAGCTACTAAATTGTTCGCTAACCACTTGAGGGGTTGGAATATATAAAGTACCCTCACGTTACCATGAGACGATGATGCGCAAGGATAACTAAACCCCCAAACACTCCTCCTCGGGGTACTTGTCTCTTTTTGAATTTCCTAACTAGATAGAGAGTTACCGATAATAAGTGTATGTGTTCTTCGGACTAATGTGAGTATTCGATTGTTGGCACTTCCACCATCCATATTTTGCTAGCCTCTTTGGTACCGTGCATTGCCCTTTATCACATTGAGAGTTGGTGCAAACTCCGGCGGTGCATCCAAACCCATGACATGATACACTCTGTCATACATAAGCCTCATTATATCTTTCCTCAAAACAGCCACCATACCTACCCATTAAGGCATTTCCATAGCCCTCCCGAGATACATTGACATGCAACATCCACCATCTCATGACTTGATCTTCATGTCATACATGATTTTTCTTGATAGTAGAGCCGCATGCTAGTTGGTCCTTGCCCAAATTATTGCTACATGACGGGCTAATATGATTGCATATCCTGCTACACAGACAGAGGCATACATTTTCATACATCATGATAGTTTTCACTTGTCTTTATGTTGAGTACTTCTTACAAAGTGTGATGATTTTTCTTTTATTCATGTAAAACATAGAGTGTTGCCCTTAATAGAGGAAAAGATCCCAAAAGTGGACAAAACAAAAGATCCCAAAGAGGACAAATAAGAGATAAAAGAAAGAACCAAAGAGGACACAAAAAAATAAAGAAATAAAAAGAGAGAAGGGGGCAACACTAATATTCCTTTTGAAAGATCCACACTCGTACTCCATTGCTATATTGGTACTACATAGAGATTGTCGTTCATGCATAACTATGTGGGGGCCCTTACACTATAGAACTTGGTTTCCTTTATGCCAATGATGAGCCTCCTCAAATGAGCTCTAGGTATTCATGAGGAAACAAGTTGGATGCACCCAAACTAGTTCCATTTGAGAGCTTACTTTAGCTCATATGTGCATCCGTTGCATGGCAGTCCCTAATCCTCACATCATATCTATCATTTGGCTTTCTCTCGTCTATGGTTGTCCTCATTGATGTGAGCCTTTCACACATTTTTGTGTTCCTTCCCCATCATTATTCTATTGGCCATCGTAAGTGCCAACATATCTTGCTTACGCTCAACCATTGCATGAGTGCTCAAAGTCGGAAGGGAGAGGATCATTTTTACTTGTGCCTCACTAGTTGTCTGGGGATGAGTCGAAATAAGATTCCGAAGGAAACTAAGTGTGAAATTTTAGTAGATTGAGTTCTCAATTAAAAAATATTTTTTGATCTCAACCCATCTCCCACTTCTTGCACGCAAACACCATTTGGAGACATTCGAGTCACGGACAGTGAGAGATCTTGCACCTTTATGTTCTTACTTTGCTAAATTCAATACTAGATATAGACTCTTTCTTGTTATTGTCTTGACTTGAATTGCATATCTCACTTGCTTTACTTTCAAGTTCTTATATGTGTGTTAGCATGTCACCACAGAAATTATTGTGTTATCATTTATCTACTCGAGGATGAGCAGAAATTAAGCTTGGGGATGTTGATACGTCCCAAACGTATCTATAATTTATGCTTGTTCCATGATCTTTTGGGTGACATTGTTATATGTTTTGCTACACTTTTATATCATTTTACACATATTTGGACTAACCTTCTAACCCAGTGGACGCGGTGCCAGTTTCTATCTGCTGATGTCTATTATGCACGGGCTTTTACCAAATTTTCCGAAGCCCAAAAATTCCAAAAAATATATAAAAAGTCAGCCAAATAGAAGCTTCCGAATCACCGAAGATGGGCCAGAGCGGGGCCAGGGGCCTCCCAGGCGGCCTGCTGGCGCGGCCAGGACCTAGGTCGTGCCAGGAGGTTGTCTGGGTGGGTCCCACCTCCTCCGGTGCCCTCCTTTGGCCTATATTTAGAGTCCCGAGAGGAAACCACAGTGCTTCCGAGATAGGGAGCATCACGAGACCTCTTCCCGGCACCCTGCCGGAGGGAGGATTGACCTCTAGGAGCTTCTCCACCGTCGTGGACGCTTCCCGGAGGTGCCATGAGTACTCCTCCTTGGACCATGAGTCCATGACCATTAGCTATGTGATGTCTTCTCTCCAATCTTGTGATTCAATGGTTAGTCCTTGTGAGCTGCCCTACATGATCAAGGCATCTATGTAATTCTCTTGCTATTCCTATGTTCACATTGTTATGAGTTATATATTTGATTATCCTTTTATATTATGTTCCTTAGTGATTCATGCATGTTCTCTGTTGCTATTTATTGCTTTAGCCGAGTAGTACATTGTAACTCCAAGATGGAGCGTTATGCATGATTGTGGGTTCACGCCCCTCGATGTCTAGCTTAAGTGATAGAAACATGAGCCTAGGGGATGTGCTTGTTGCCACCAGGGAGAAAACAACTGTGCTTGTGACCACGGTTTCAAGGATTGTTTACCTTACCACTACTGGAAAAACATAATTTGCCGACAGCTTTCAGCTTTGCCGTCAGCAATTTCACAGGGCTAACGGCACAGAGACTTTGCCCTCAGCCAAAATAAATGCTGACGGCATAGGAGAGGCTGACGGCATAGAAAATCTATACCGTCCGCTTTATCTAAGCCGTTAGCCAGCTGACGGCAAAGGACAAAAACACTGTCGGCATAGGGAGGCTGACAGCATAGGGGGCTAACCCGGTCGCACGTTCGACGAGTGCCTAACGGAGGCCGTCTTTGCCGACAGCCAGCTGAGGGCGAAGACTAACGGTTGTCTTTGCCGACAGCTGGCTGAGGGCAAAGACTCACGTCTGTCTTTGCCGGCAGCTGGCTAAGGGCAAAGCCACGTGCCTTATCCCCCCCCGTGCCACGACCTAACCCCTCTTCTCTCTCACGTACCTCTCCCACCCTGCTCTCCCGACCCGCCGCCGGCCCCGCGCCCCCCTCGCCCTGCGCTGCCCCTACTCGCCGGCGCCGCCCCGCGCCCGCCCGTACTCGCCGGCGCCGCCCCTACTCACCGGCGCCGCCCCTACTCGCCTCTGCCCCCGCGCCCGCCCCTACCCACCTCTGCCCCGCGCCGCCCCTACTCGCCTCTGCCCCGCGCCAGCCACGCCCCACCGCCGCCCCGCGCCAGCCCCTCCCAGGCTCACCCGTGAGCTCCTCCTCCCCCTTTTTTTTAGTTTATTTTTTTTTATGTTAGGGCGTCTTAGATTTACAAGATCGCAAAAACATGGGAATAGGAAAAATGTAGGAAAACTATCGGAACTAGTGATTTGGCAGTCGTTGCATGCTTAGGAAAATACATGTTTTGTTGGTGTGGAAGTCGTTTAATGCTTAGGAAAATACTTTGTGGGTTGCAAGTATTTAAGAATAGAAAAGGGTTGCATGCATAGAAAATATATTTAGTGAGATTATAGATTAATTATGTGGCATACATGCATGGTTTGTTGGTGTGGAAGCATTGCATGCTTAGGAAAAATACTTTGTGGGTTGCAACTATTTAAGAATAGAAGATGCATGTGTAAAACTGAGGATTGAAAAACAGAGGAAAAGTACATGAATATGAAACAAATGAAACGTTTGAAATGGAGGCCTTAGTTAGATCCTATGGAATTTGCATTGCTGCGTTTTTCCTATGAAAAATCCTTCAAATCAAAGGAGGCCTTAGTTAGATCTGTTAGTAGTGGATTTTTAGTTAAATTTAGTTAGCAATTACTTAGTGGTAGATTTTTAGTTAGATTTAGTTAGCAATAGATGTTAGTACATGTAAGTATTAGTTAGCTAGCTGTTAGTATTAGTCAGCTAGCTGTTAGTATTAGTTAGCTAGCTATTAGCAATAGAAAGAAAATAATAAGAAGAAAAGAAATAGAAGAAGAGAAGAGTAACAAAACTTGAATAATAAATTATTAATAATAGATGTTAGTATTAGTTAGCTTAATTACCGCGAGTGTGTATTTCTGTTGATTGAGTGCATTTAAATGTGCAGTAGCTTCTCCGCGAGGGATTGGTTTTCGACGACCTCCCCAGCATTCGAAAGTGAGCACATTTGTTAACTCCTCCTCCACTCCCTTTATTTTGCTCTGTTCCGGCCTTCATGCTGATGCCTTCTAGCTAGGTATTTTTAGTATTAAAATGCAAAGGTGTTGCGTAACCAATATGCGTCTCCCGTTCGAAAGGGTTCCTGTCATAAATATGCATGCATTTGCATACTTATAATGGTGATTCTTTCGAATTGTCCAACGTTATCCATGGATAGCCCGGGTATGTGTAGATTGGGTCGTTTCCCACGCTTTGCTCCAGATCCCACGCAGAGTTTCGACAGCTCCTCCTTGTTGCTCTCCGGGTACACATCCTCCCGGTTAGTTGCCGAGACGTGTATCAGGAGAACAGCGGGGAGGTGCTGCCGAAATTTTGCGTTGGGTAGGGAGCAGAGCATGGGGAAATGACCCAATCTATACATACTCGGGTGGGATTAGGACCCATCTTTACCTAGTAGCTGGTAGGTGTGCATGTCGTGCATCCCAATGTATTAAGCATGATTAAAAAATGGCCATAATTAATTTAACATACTTGATGAATTGATAATTTTTATTGTTTTATATGTGGATACTATGTAGCTAGCTTTCCAGAATGAGTGATCGTGAATGGATGTACACCTGTCACCATAGTCACAGAGATATGACCGATGAATGGTTGAGCAAAACCTATGAATTCGTGGAAACGGCGTTTTCTAAAGGCCAGCCAAAAACCTGGTGCCCCTGCACTAAGTGCAAGAATTATTCGCGAGAGACAAAGGATGTAATGGGTAAACACCTGCAGATGCGTGGTTTTACTCCCGACTATACCTTGTGGACATTTCATGGTGCGTCGGCCCAACGTAACAGAGACGAGGTGTTGCGTCGGCGCACCGATGATTATGGTACAGGGATTGAAGACATGGTGAATGACTTTGATGATGCTCGGAACAAGGACGAAGAGATGGAGGAATCCGCGAAAGCCTTCTATGCCATGTTGGAGTCTTCAAAACGTCCTCTTCACGAGCACACTAAGATTTCTCAGCTAGATGCCATCGCACAAGTAATGGCTCTGAAAGCCCAGTTCAACATTTGAAGAGACCTGTTTGACTCAGTGATGACCCTATTTGGGCGCTTTCTACCAAAAGGTCATATTATGCCTTCAAACCTATATGAGTCAGACAAAATCCTTAGTGCACTCAAGATGACGTATGAGCAGATACATGCTTGTGAGAAGGGATTGCCTTATTTAGGAAAGAGTATGCGGACGAAACATATTGTCCATTTTGCAAGTCCTCCAGATATGTTGAGGTAGAAAACGGTGAAGGTGAGAAGATGCAGAGAAAAATCCCCGTGAGTGTCCTACGGTATCTGCCGATCCAACCAAGACTTCAACGACTTTACATGCTCGAAGAAACAGCAAAACAGATGACATGGCACAAACATGGAATTAGGAAAGAATTAGATGAACACGGAGTTCCGATGTTGGTACACCCTTCAGATGGTGACGCATGGAAGGCATTCGATAGTATACATAAGGAAAAAGCTAAAGAACCAAGGAATTGTTGAATCGCCATCAGCCTCGATGGTTTCAATCCTTTTGGTATGACGGCTACCCAATATCGTTGCTGGCCTGTATTTGTCATTCCCCTCAATCTTCCACCATCATCCATTATGCAAAGAAAGCACATATTTCTTACGTTGATAGTACCAGGGCCAAAATACCCAGGGAAGAATATGAGTGTGTACACGCAACCGCTGATGGATGACTTGAAAGAAGCTTGGGTGAATGGGGTCAGCACATACGACGCAGCTAAGAAAGAGAACTTTCAAATGTATGTTTGGTACCAATACTCATTGCATGATGTGCCAGCATTTGCGATTTTCGTTCCTGGTTTGTGCATGGAAGGTTCCCATGCCCACAATGCAACTTTGCTCTTAAGTTTCATTGGTTGCCGGCGGGTGGGTAGTATTCCTGCTTTGACTTGCATAGATAGTTCTTGCCTATGGACCATCCATTCAGAAATGACAAGAAGAATTTCATGAAAGGTAAAGTTGTCAAACACTCAACACCACCTGCGTTGACGGGGGCACAAATTAATGAACAGTTAAAATCTATGGAGCCTGATCCAAACCATCCAGGGTATTTCTTGGGTTATAATGAGGAACACGCCTGGACCCACAAGCCATGCATCTGGGATCTCCCCTACTTCGAAGACCTCTTACTTCCACACAACATTCACATGATGCACACTGAAAAGAATATCGCCGAGGCCCTTCTTGGCACATTTTTCGGCACTGATAAGGGCAAAGATAATACAAAGGCTAGAGTTGACCAGGAGACTCTGTGTGATAGGCCATCACTAAACATGCGAGAACCGAAAGGAAGAAAAAATTGGTCCAAACCACCTGCCTGGTACAATCTTGAGAAGGGAGCAATAAGGGAAATCCTCTTGTGGGTGCAAAAAAAGTTGTTGTTCCCCGATGGGTATGCTGCGAATCTAGCGAGGGGAGCGAGCGTTGAAAAAATGAAAATTTTTGGGCTCAAGAGTCATGATTGGCACATATGGCTTGAGCGGATAATGCCGGTGATGTTGCGTGGCTATATCCCCGAGGCTGAATGGCTAGTATTGGCCGAGTTGAGCTATTTCTTCCGTGTTCTTTGTGCTAAAGAGTTCTCGCGTGCCTTGATAGATGACATGGAAGAGTTGGCGCCTGAGTTTCTCTGCAAGTTAGAGAAGATTTTTCCATCGGGCTTCTTTAATCCGATGCAACACATGATTTTGCATCTCCCAACCGAGGCAAGATTGGGTGGCCCTGTGCAAAAGCGTTGGTGCTACGCAACTAAAAGAATGCAGAAGACACTTCGAGGAAAATGTAAAAATAAACGTAGAATTGAAGCATCCATAGCCGAGGCGTTCATTACCGAGGAGGCGGCAAACTTCGTAATAGCACACTATGATGCCACTATGCACAGCTTGCATAATCCAAAGCCTCGGTACAATCTGGGCGACCCCAAATGACGTGAATCCAATCTCAGCCTTTTCAAAGGGAAGCTCGCACCTTCTGTTGTGGGAAAACCAAAGTTGCGGTGCGTCGAGGAGTGGCGCACACTAATTATGTATATATTGAACAATTTAACACAAGTTCGGCCATACATCGAGTAAGTGCTCTGTACATTGTTTCACAACTTTTAACAAGTTTTGTGTCTAACAACTATTATTAATTGATACAGTTGATACGTCAAACAATTCTCGAATGGTGTTGCAATCGAAAAAGAATCCATTCTCGAGTATGAACTTCTTGAAAAGACAGGAGGCGGCTATCCCGGATTCATCTCTTTGTTCAAAAAAACGGTACCTCCCTTATATATAATAAGTGATTTCCTTTGTTGCTATTACTCATGAGTAACACACCAAACTCTATCTTTTCTTAACTTCTAGGCTAATTCAGATGAGCAAGTCGACGATGAATTGAGAGAAATAGCTAATGGTTTTGACTTTAAGGTCCGTACATTTCAGAAGTACGACATCAACGGGTATCGCTTTCGTACTGCTAGCAAAGAGCTTTCAATGCCCGGTCGAAGAACAAACAATTCCGGTGTCTCTTCTATAGGCGAGGGAGGTGTCGAGTATTATGGAAGACTTGAAGAAGTCTACGAACTTCATTATTATGGTGAAAATCCTCCGAACGTTGTTGTGTTCAAATATCATTGGTTCGATCCTACTAAGACAAGACGGACTCATGAACATCTTGGGATTGTCGAAATTCGACAAGACATGCAGTTAAGCGGTGCCGATGTCTATATTGTGGCTCAACAGGCCACCCAAGTTTTCTATCTGCCATACTGTCGCCAAAGTGTTAAGAACCTAGAAGGTTGGTATGTCGTGTTCGATGTGCCGCCACATCTTAGACCACCTCCCCCAAATTAAGACGATTATGAACCTTAAATTGACCCAATAACATATGATGGAGAATTCTTCCAAGAATCACGTGGTATCAGACGTCGTACCCGAAACTGCTCTACGTCCACCCTGAACACGGAGGAACAAGACTCACGTGATGATGAGGAATAAGTGGAAGTAGAAGAAGTTACCAATGCCGATGAGCTATCAATTCTTGATCGGTTACAAAAATCCCTTCCACATGATGTCCCTGAACCCGATGACGATATCAGTCATGACGACACGTGTGATACTGATGATGATTTTGCTTCAATTGACCATGGAGAAGAGACATATGATCCAGTCTATTAGTACTTTGTATGCATCCAAACATTGTTGTTTAATTATTCAATTATTAGTTGAATTATTCATGTATTTATTATTGTTCATTTAATTATTGTCCTTGAATTTGTACTAATTAATTAACTATTTATCGTTACAGGTGGTGAGACATGGCAGGCGGGGATAAGTTGAGGATAGCACCTGGGCAGCTACGGAGAACTTTGTTGCAGAGCTTTGCCGAGGACCACCTGGGAGAGGCTTAGGAAAGAAGAGAGGCAGAGGACGTGGTCGTGGGAGAGGGAGGCTGCATGATAGGAGCCAGTCGCCACCACCCTCGGCTACTTCTGTCTCAGCCACTTCACCCTTGCAGACGAGGGTGTCACCGGTGCGGGATCCTCCCGTCCAGGAGCAGACACCGATGCAGGGGGCTGAGGCGGAGGCTGAGGCGAAGGGTGCTGAGGCGGAGGCTGAGGCGGAGGGGGCTGAGGCGGAGGGTGCTGAGGCAGAGGCTGAGGCGGAGGGTGCTGAGGCAGAGGCTGAGGGGGCTGCCAGCAAGTCGGTCTACCAACGTGGTATGACACGAGTTCCAGACCGATTGGAGTTGCAGCACAGGGCGTTCATTAAGCCAGATGGCGAGAAGTAAGTTGATATATATTGTGTACCTTATATCATTATATTTCACCAAGTAGCTAATGTCTTTGCCTTATCATTATGTAGGGGGTGGGATTACCCGCAGAATACCCAGAATCCAAACTGCCTCCTTGGTGCTTTACTTAGGGAGCACTTCCCCGGGATAGTGCAGTTGCCCGGTGAGGGTATGGTTCCCGAGCCAGGACTCAAGTCGGAGCACTACCAAGCCGCTCTGCTCCCGGAAAACACACATGTCAATGGTGTTGTTTGCGTGAGCGTGGCCGACAAGGTGTTCGCTGATTTTTGGGTAACTATTATTTTACCCAATAAAAAGTATACAATGTTATATATTCTTATTTCCTTCCAAATCATTTCACTAATCATATGTGCATCTATTTGGCATAATTGCAGTTACTTTAGGGTCGAGGAGGGGACGGAGGAGGCGGCCAAGAAGAACCTCGTGAAAGAGTGCAAGAGTTTATTGAATAACACGAGGCACGAGCTGCGTGTTCAGGCTGTTCGAGATTGGTACGCCAAGCAAGGGGAGCCGAAGACAAAGACTGAATGTCGAAAGATTTTCCTTGATAAGACCGACTACATGGTGGTATGTACATTCCAAAGATCAATTCTTAGGGCTAGTTAGGTCTATTTAGTTATAATACTTAGTTTCATTCTTCATTAACTTACATTCATAGGTGCCCCCGAGATGGTTGGCCGATAAGATGGATTGTTGGGAGATGATAGCGGACAGGTGGTGCACAGAGGCTTGGTTGAGCACCCACACTATGGCCAAGGACCGTCGTGCCCAATTGGTTGGTGTGCCACACCACCAAGGCAATGCCAACATCAAGCAATACACCAAAAAATGGGTATGTGTGCCTTGTTTTGTTTCATCAATAATTCGTTCATTCATGATTTTCGTTGTACTAATTCTTTGTCTTTTCGTGTAGGCCAAACACAATAACCAGCCCGAGCCAGAGGGATACGCCGCGTTTAGCATGGCCCATAGGGGCTTGTACAAGACGGCGAAGGCATATTCTGAGGGGGACGGGCCGTCGGCATACACAAAAACCTGTCCGCCTACAACAAGATGACATCTTATTCTGAGGTGGTCAAACAGCTGCGCGGGCCTGACTCTGACCCGAGCCAGAATCCTATCGATCCTGAGGCGTTAATGATCTCTGGTGGCGGTAAGAGTCATGGCACGCTGGCCATGTGTAATGGCTTCGTCCCTATCACTGAGACTCTATCTCAGATCAAGTTGAGGCAAGCGAGCTCCGCTCCTATAATACGGCAACGCGCGAGGCCAGTTGATCTTTCCATCGAGGTTAGTTTTCTTCATTATTTCTTTCGTTCTTTTGTCCCTGGATGGATGATGAAAATTCCTTTTGAGGAGTGGTTGCAGGCCGCACTTATGAAGGAGAGGGAGGCCACTAGGCTCTTGTTGGAGGAGAGGGACCAGAATACGCAGAGGTTGCTTGACGAGGATAGGGCACAAAATAATGCCCATGCGAAGGCCATGCACGACTTCGTTGCGGTAAGTCAGTTGTGTGAGAAGCAAGGCTATGTGTGAGATGCAACAAGGCTATTTCTTTGACTCCTCGAAAAGTAATTTACAGGCTATGTGTGAGAAGAAAGGTTTGCTGCCCCGTCCGCCGATGCCTTCTCCGGTGGGAACGGTGAATTCCCATTCAATGACCAACCTTGCACGGTCTTATACCATTGTGTGTCGCCGTGCTAACCAGATATTTTAACTCTTGCCTTGTTGCAGCATCATTCCAGAGTTGAATCCCACGATCCCTTTACTTCTCCTGGTGAGAGCCCTAGCAACCCAGCGACCAACGAAGATGCAGCTTCTCCTCCGTTTCTTGGCATTCGGTAAGTTATTCCTCTCCTTCTTATTCTTATTATTGTTTAGATCAACTTAGATTATGCCAGGCTTTAGTTAGCTTATTAAATTCTAGTTGATATTAGGCATGGTTTAGCTAGCTTAGTAAATTCTAGTTGATATTAGAGCTCAAAAATGACATAATTAGTTTAGGAAGTTTTAAAAGAAACCAGAAGAGAAGAACAAACAAGATATGAAGAAATAAGAGAATAAGAAAGAGGTGAAAAAGATAACTTCTCTCTTTCTTTTTCTCTATCTTCTTCTTCTTCTTCCACTTCTTCCACTTCTTCTTGTTCTTCTTCTTCTTCTTCTTCTTCCACTTCTTCTTCTAATTGCTTAGCTTAATTTAGATAACTTCTTTCTTATTCTATTCTTCTTCTAACTTCTTTCTCATAATGCAGATTTTGATAAAGCAGCATGGCATATGGATGGATGCTCGAGGGACTTTGTAATGCACTTGTGTAGTCTTAGATGAACTTTGTAATGCAATTGTATTTGTGGATGCACTTGTGATGCTTTGTAATACTTTGGGATCTTGTTTGCTCTTTAATTACATATATTCGTGTTGTTTGCACTTGTGTTGTGTTGTTTGTACTTTGTGATGCACTTGTGGTGCTGTTTAGGGGCTGGGCAAATATATATATGTTGCTATTTGTATCTATGTTTTGCAAATGCAAGGAATTAACAGAAAACAAATATGAAAAAAAAGCAGAGAGGGTCTTTGCCTACAGCTTACTGACGGCAAAGGCTTTGCCGTCGGTGGACTCACGGCAAAGAAGACACGTGGTGGCAGCCTGTGTATCCTGGCAACTCTGGGAATACCAAATTTTCCAGATTTTTGGCTTTGCCTCAGCTGTGCTCCAGTTGTCGGCAAAGAGGCGACCAAGGGGACCCAGGGGTTTCGACTTTGCCGTCAGCTTTGCTACGGCTGTGGACAAAGAGGGGACCTAGGGGTTTCGGCTTTGCCGTCAGCTTTGCTACGGCTATGGGCAAAGCCTGCCGTTTACGTTCTAACGGAGCTCGGCCTGCGACGTTGCCGCCACTGCTCTTTGCCGTCAGCCCATGCCACAAAGCTGATGGCAAAGTCTTTGCCGTCGGTCGACCTTCAGCTGATGGCAAAGAAGGTGATTGCCGATAAAATCTTGGCCGGTACCTTTACCGACAGCACACTGACGGCAAAGCCTTTGCCATCAGTTAAGCTATCCTTTGCCGTCAGCTCTGGCTATCGGCAAACCAGCAGATTCCAGTAGTGTACGCATAGTTTGTTAATGCAGTTGTCCGTTGCTTTGAGTTTACACTTTGGGTGGGGCTCGCAACTTAATACCGGAGAGATGTTCTGGATAGATATCTCAAGGTGGATGATTATTAAGTTGATGTTGATGAATAAACAGTCTACTTATCTTGGCGTACTGCCCATTACTATTGAACCTCTAACTATCAAGTAGCATAATTAGCATTGCAGTGCCATGAAATTCTGTCACTTGCCCAACTATGATTTGTTTACCCAAGCATAGTTGTTTCTCGTCTTTTGGGAGAGAGACATCACTAGTGAACATCATGTGACTCCGGTCCATATCACCTTCTTTGTTTACACCTCCATTATTTACCGCTTTCATTTACTTTTCCGTTGCAGTCACTATTACTTTCCTTCTTGTGTTTTGATCCTTTGAAACTACGAGGGCGGAGAGATTGACAACCTCTCCGTACTCGTTGGGAGCGAAGCTATTTGTTGTATGTGCAGGTCCACGTCTTCTGCTAGCGCCAGGGTGGAAGACACCTACTTGTTGAGCCTAGGAGTCCTCTTGGTTCAAAAAACCTTACAGTCCCCATGTAAGGGAAATATGTTGCTGACAACATCTCCACCTTCCACTTGGGGTAACCAACGAGGGGCGAGAACTATATCCATTAACTTGTCATCACTCGCCATGTTCGCATATGTGGCGTCCCACTCGCCAGTGACTTGCTGCACCACCAAGTCGGAGTCGCCGAAGCACAGGATGTGTCGGATGCTGATCTCCCTAGCCAGCCGGAGGCCGTGCGTAAGCGCTTCATACTCCGCCATGTTGTTCGATACGGCAAAATGGATCTGCACGACATACTGTATCCGGTCCACTTCAGGGAAGAGAGGATGATGTCGGCCCCAAGGTCGGTACGCATCTTTGATCCATCGAAGTGCATAGGCCAATGGGTGGAGTCCGGAGGCGGCGGCACTTACTCCATCTCCGCAAAGTCGACAAGGAAATCCGCGAAGGCCTGGGACATGACGGCTATGCGAGACTCGTAGGCCATGTCCTGGTCGATCAGTTGGATGACCCACTTGGCGATTCGGCCGGCCGCTCCCAGTTGCCCATGATTTCTCCAAGGGGAGGGGTTCTTGATACGTCCATTTTGCATCAGCTTTTATCTTGATATTTATCGCTTTATGGGCTGTTATTACACTTTACGGTACAATACTTATGCATTTTCTCTCTTATTTTATAAGGTTTACATGAAGAGGGAGAATGTCGGCACCTGGAATTCTCGTCTGAAAAAGGAAGGAAGTTTGAGATACCTATTATGCGCAACTCCAAAAGCCGTGAAAATCAACGAGGAATTATTTTGGCTTTTATAAAAATATTAGGTAGAAGAACTACCGGAGGGGAGCCACTAGGAGGCCACAAGCCTTCCAGGTACGGCCTACTCCTTGCCGCCCCTAGGTGGCTTGTGGGGCCCCTGTTGCACCTCCGCCTCCCATCTTGTGCTATAAGGAGGGTTTCGTCCCAGAAAAAATCAGGAGGAGGCTTTCGGGAGGAATCGCCGCCGCCATGATGAGGAACTTGAGCAGAACCAATCTAGAACTCCGATAGGGCAGTCTTGCCGGGGAAACTTCCCTCCCGGAGGTGGAAATCATCGCCATCGTCATCGCCAACACTCCACTCATCGGAGGGGACTCATCACCATCAACATCTTCATCAGCTCCATCTCATCTCCAAACCCTAGTTCATCTCTTGTAACCAATCTCCGTCTCCCGACTCCGATTGGTACTTGTAAGGTTGCTAGTAGTGTTAATTACACTTTGTAGTTGATGCTAGTTGGATTACTCGGTGGAAGATCATATGTTCAGATCCTTAATGCTATTCAATACCTCTCTGGTCATGAACATAATTATGCTTTGTGAGTAGTCACTTTTGTTCCTGAGGACATGGGATAAGTCTTGCTATTAGTAGTCATGTGAATTTGTTATTCGTTCGATATTTTGATGCGATGTATGTTGTCTTTCCTCTAGTGGTGTTATGTGAACGTCGACTACATAACACTTCACCACTATTTGGGCCTAGAGGAAGGCATTGGGAAGTAACAAGTAGATGATGGGTTGCTAGAGTGACAGAAGCTTAAACCCTTGTTTATGCGTTGCTTCGTAAGGGCATGATTTGGATCCACTAGTTTAATGCTTTGGTTAGACTTTGTCTTAATTCTTATTTCGTAGTTGCGGATGCTTGCGAGAGGGGTTAACCATAAGTGGGATGTTGTCCAAGTAAGGGAAGCACCCAAGCACCGGCCCACCCACATATCAAAATATCAATGTAGCGAATGCGAATCATATGAATATGATGAAAACTAGCTTGACAGAAATTCCTATGTGTCATCGGGAGTGCTTCACCTCATATAAGAGTTCGTCCAGGCTTGTCCCTTGCTATAAAAGTAAATTGTCCATCTTGCTGCACCTTTGTTACTATTGTTACTTGCTACTCGATACAAATTATTTTATCAAACAACTATCTATTACCGATAATTTCAGTGCCTGCACAGAATACCTTGCTGGCAACCACTTGTCAGTTCCATGTGCTCCTCGTTGGGTTCGACACTCTTCCTTATCAAAAGGACTAGATAGATCCCCTACACTTGTGGGTCTTCAAGTCACTTTTCTGGCGCCGTTGCCGGGGAGTGAAGCGCCTTTGGTAAGGAAAAATTAATATAGTGTACTGAAATTTGTTGTCACTTGTCACTATGGAAACTAATCCTTTGAGGAGCTTGTTCGGGGTATTCTCACCTCGAACGGAAGCACAAGGAGTTGCTCCTCAACCTACTGCACCTACTGAAAATATTTATTATGAAATTCCTTCGGGTATGCTAGAGAAACTGTTGGCTGATCCTTTCACAGGAGATGGAACTACAACTAATCACATCCCGACTTGCATCTAATCTATGTAGATGAAGTTTGTGGTTTATTTAAGCTTGCAGGTTTGCCCGAGGATGAGGTCAAGAAGAAGGTATTTCCCCTATCTTTGAGGGATAAAGCATTGACATGGTATAGCCTATGTGATGATACTGGATCATGGAACTACAACCGATGGAAATTGGAATTTCATCAAAAGTTTTATCGTATGCATTTGGTACATCGTGATCGGAATTATATCTTTAATTTTTGGCCTCGTGATAGAGAAAGTATTGCTTAAGCTTGGGGGAGGCTTAAGTCAATGTTGTATTCATGCCCCAACCATGAGCTCTCGAGAGAAGTTATTATTCAGAATTTTTATGCTCGGCTTACTCATGATAATCGCACCATGCTTGACACCTCTTGTACCGGTTCTTTTGTGAAGAGAGATATTGACTTCAAATGGAATTTATTGAAAATAATTAAACGCAACTCGGAAAATTGGGAGTTTGATGAAGGTAAGGAGTGAGGTATGAATCTTAAGATCGATTGCGTTAAATCCTTTGTTGAAACAAATACTTTTTGTGATTTTAGCGCTAAACATGGACTTGACTCTCAGATAGTAGCTTCATTATGTGAATCATTAGCTGCTCATATTAATCTGCCTAAAGAGAAGTTGTTCAAATATCATCCTCCCATAGAAGTCAATGTAGTTAAACCCAATCCAGTTGAAGAGAAAGTCATCGCTTATAATGATCCTATTGTTCCTAGTGCTTACATTGAGAAACCACCTTTCCCTGTTAGAATAAAGGATCATGCTAAAGCTTCAACTGTGATAAATAGGGGCTACATTAGAACACCTACACCCCCTGAGCAAATTAAAGTTGAACCTAGCATTGCTATTATCGAAGATCTCCTGTCCGACAATGTTGATGGGCACGATATTCACTTATGTGAAGATGCTGCTAGATTTGCTAAACCTCATGCTAGAGACAAACATAGGCATGTTGTTGGCAGGCCTGTTGTTTCTGTTAAGAGAGTAGATCGTTATTATCATGGTTTATGTGACGTGGGTGCTAGTGTTAGTGCAATACCTCAATCATTATATGATGAAATTAAAGACGAGATTGCACCTATCGAGCCGAAACCTATTGATGTTACTATTCAGCTTGACAATAGAGATACTATCTGCCCTTTGGGAATTATTAGAGATGTTGAAGTCTTGTGTGGTAAAACCAAGTATCCTGCTGATTTTCTCGTTCTTTCTACCACACAAGATAGCTTTTGTCCCATCATATTTCACAGACCTTTCCTCAATACTGTCAATGCTCATATTGACTGTGAGAAGCAAACTCTCACTGTTGGCTTTGAAGGTGTGTCAAATGAATTCAGTTTCTCCATGTTTGGTAGACAACCTCATGAAAAAGAATTGTCTAGTAAGGATGAAATTATTTCCCTAGCTTCTATTGTTGTGCCTCCTACTGATCCTTTAGAGCAATACTTGCTTGAGCATGAAAATGATATGCATATGGATGAAAGGAATGAGATAGATAGAGTTATCTTTGACCAACATCCTATCCTTAAGAATAATTTGCCTGTTTAACTACTTGGAGATCCACCCCCACCAAAGGGTGATCCTGTGTTTGAGCTTAAACAGTTACCTGATACTCTTAAGTATGCTTATCTTGATGAAAAAGAGATATATCCTGCTATTATTAGTGCTAGCCTTTCGGAGCATGAAGAAAAGAAGTTATTGAAAACTCTGAGGAAGCACCGTGCTCCTATTGGATATACTCTTGATGATCTTGAGGCCATTAGTCCCACTCTATGCCAGCATAAAATTAAAACCGATCCTGATTCCAAACCAGTTGACAATCATCAACGGAGATTAAATCCTAAGATGAAAGAAGTAGTAAGAAAATAAATACTAAAGCTCCTGGAAGCAGGTATTATCTATCCTGTTGCTCATAGCGATTGGGTAAGTACGGTGCATTACGTCCCTAAGAAGGGAGGTATTACCATTGTCCCTAATGATAAAGATGAATTGATCCCACAAAGGATTGTTACTGGCTGTAGGATGGTAATTGATTTTAGGAAATTGAATAAATCCACTAGGAAAGATCATTACCCTTTGCCTTTTATTGACAAAATGCTAGAAAGATTGTCAAAACACACACACTTCTGCTTTCTAGATGGTTATTCTGGTTTCTCTCAAATACCTTTGCACAATATGATCAGGAGAAAACCACTTTTACCTACCCTTTAGGTACCTTTGCTTACAGACGTTTGCCTTTTGGCTTATGTAATGCACCTGCTAACTTTCGAAGATGTATGATGGCTATATTCTCTGGCTTTTGTGAAAAGATTGTTGAGGTTTTCATGGATGACTTCTCCGTTTACGGGTCTTCTTTTGATTATTGCCTTAGCAACCTTGATCGAGTTTTGCAGAGATGTAAAGATACCAACCTTGTCTTGAATTGGGAGAAGTGCCACTTTGTGGTTAATGAAGGCATCGTCTTAGGACATAAAATTTCTGAAAGAGGTATTGAAGTCGATAAGTCTAAAGTTGATGCGATCGAGAAAATGTCATGCCCTACAGACATCAAAGGTATAAGAAGTTTCCTTTGTCATGCTGGTTTCTGTAGAAGGTTCATTAAAGACTTATCTAAGATTTCTAGGCCTCTTAACAATCTCTTGCAAAAGGATATTCCTTTTGTTTTTGACGATGATTGTGAGGAAGCATTTGAAATACTTAAGAAGGCCTTGATAACTGCACCTATTGCTCAACCACCTGATTGGAACCTCCCTTTTGAAATTATGTGTGATGCTAGTGATTATGTTGTTGGTGCTGTTCTAGGACAAAGCGTTGATAAGAAATTGAATGTTATTCATTATGCTAGTAAAACTATAGACAGCGCCCAAAGAAACTATGCTACTACTGAAAAGGAATTTTTACCAGTCGTGTTTGCATGTGAAAAGTTTAGATCTTATATTGTTGATTCCAAGGTTACTATTCACACTGATCATGCTGCTATTAAGTATCTCATGGAAAAGAAAGATGCTAAACCTAGACTTATCAGATGGGTTCTCTTGCTACAAGAATTTGATTTGCATGTTGTTGATAGGAATGGTGCTGAGAACCCCGTAGCAGATAACTTGTCTAGTTTGGAGAATGTTCTTGATGACCCACAACCTATTGATGATAGCTTTCCTGATGAGCAACTGAATGTCATCAATACTTCACGTAGAACACCTTGGTATGCTGATTATGGAAATTATATTGTTGCCAAATATACACCACCTATTTTCAGATACCAACAAAACAGTAAATTCTTCTTTGATTTGAGAAATTACTTTTGGGATGATCCTC
This sequence comes from Hordeum vulgare subsp. vulgare, assembly GCF_904849725.1. NCBI lineage: Eukaryota > Viridiplantae > Streptophyta > Magnoliopsida > Poales > Poaceae > Hordeum > Hordeum vulgare. The sequence continues at coordinate 355,218,123 of NC_058523.1, forward strand.
ACCTTTATAATGCAGGAGTAGATGGTGTTATTAGACGTTGTGTACCTGAGCATGAACAGGGACAGATACTACAGAAGTGTCACTCCGAGGCTTACGGAGGACACCATGCGGGAGATAGAACTGCACGCAAGGTATTACAATCTAGATTTTATTGGCCTACTCTCTTCAAGGATGCACGTAAGTTTGTCTTGTCTTGTGATGAATGTAAAAGAATAGGTAATACCAGTAAATGTCAGGAAATACCTATGAATTATTCACTTGTGATTGAACCATTTGATGTTTGGGGTTTTGATTATATGGGACCCTTTCCAAAGTCTAACGGGTATACTCATATTCTATTTGTTGTTGATTACGTTGCTAAGTGGGTAGAAGCTATCCCAACTAGTAGTGCTGAGCATAACACCTCTATTAGGATGCTCAAAGAAGTTATTTTCCCTAGATTTGGAGTCCCTAGATATTTAATGACTGATGGTGGTTCACATTTTATTCATGGTGCTTTCCTTAAAACGCTTGCTAAGTATGATGTCAACCATAGAATTGCATCTCCTTATCAACCTCGGTCCAGTGGTCAACTAGAGCTAAGGAATAGAGAAATTAAACTAATTCTGCAAAAGACTCTTAATAGGTCTAGAAAGAATTGGTCTAAGAAGCTTGATGATGCACTGTGGGCTTATAGAACTGCTTATAAGAATCCCATGGGCATGTCTCCGTACAAAATGGTTTAACGTAAAGCTTGTCATTTACCTCTTGAGGTAGAGCATAAGTCTTATTGTGCAATCAAAGAGCTCAACTTTGATTTCAAACTTGCTGGTGAGAAGAGGTTATTTGATATTATCTCACTTGATGAATGGAGAACTTGGGTATATGAAAATGCCAAGTTGTTTAAAGAAAAAATTAAGAGGTGGCATGATAAAAGGATACAAAAATGTGATTTCAATGTAGGTGATTATGTCTTGCTATACAATTCTCATTTAAGATTTTTTTGCAGGCAAGCTTCTCTCTAAATGGGAAGGTCCTTACACTATTGAGGAAATATATCGTTCCGGTGCCATAAAGATCAACAACACGGAAGGGAATTTTCCGAGAGTTGTAAATGGTCAAAGAATCAAGTATTATATCTCAGGTACTCCCATAAATGTTGAAAGCAATATTATTAATACCATAACTCCGGAGGAGTACATAAGGGATATTTATCAGCCTCTTTCAGACTCCAAAAACAAAGAGGTATGTGATTCGGTAAGTAAACCGACTCCAAAACTTTTCCAGTAGTAATTTTTCTCCGTTTTGGAATTTTTAGAAAAATATAAAAATTTAAAGTAGTCCAGAAATCGCACGAGGAGGCGACAAGCCTGCCAGGCGCGACCTACCCCCCTGGCCGCGCCTGGGTGGCTTGTGAGCACCTCGTGCGCCTCCCGGACACCGTTTTCTTGCGGATACTCCTTCTAGTCAGGAAAAATTCATTATATATTTTCCCGAAAGGTCTGACCCTCGTATCACGCAATTATCCTTTCTTTTTGTTTCGAGCTGCTGTGCAGACTGATCTAGATCGCTATAGCCTCCCCAAAAGTTCCGAAGGACAAGTTCTTTGAGAAGCTCATCAATCCCTACCTCGCGGGAGTGCTGCAACACCCTCAATCTATCGAGATGTGTGGGGGGTGCTGCACTTCCGTTATGTTGAGGGGCCCAAGAAGACCGGAAGCGTGGAAGCAAGGCTCGAAGCAATCGAGCAGCAAGTCTTCAAGTGCCAAGGGATGCTGGAACGCGGACTCAACGTCAACCACATGATGATCACGGAGTTCACCAACAAGCATAAGATCGATGCCAATGACATAGAGAAGCACCTCTCCAGGCTCTATGACAGAATTGATCACCTCCAAGCCCAGTTTTACGACCTGCAGAACCAAAACTTTGAGTATGAGTATAGATTTAATCAATACGGTTTGCTGCAGATGTGAGGATTCCGGACACTCGATCATCTTTCCATGATGGAGCACCTATGCCTTGGAAGACGGAGGATCAATCCCATATTGCAACAACTCCACCACCATCACTTTCGAAGGAAGACAATTAAGCACGGGTATGGGCACTCCTCTTGGCTTGTTCCAAGCTTGGGGGAGTATCCCCAGTATCATATCACCATCACATCTTTTGCCTTTACCTTCTTCTTAGTTCGATCCTTTTTGGTTTTATCTTTCTATAATAGAATAAAGTTATTAGTATGATCTAGGGTTGAGTTTTGCTTTGTGTTACCCCCAGTGTAATCGTCTTCGTGAGTCATATAATAAAGAGTGTTTAGTTAAGCGCCTTGCTTCAAGCCATGATTTGAAGAAAAGAATAATAAAAGAACAAAAGCATGAAACATCATGTAAAGATCTTATGGGAAGTGATGGCTTCATGTATAAAAACAATGTTGATTGAAACTTGTTGTGGGTGGACAAACGTAGACCTTGGTCATTGTTGCAATTAATAGGAAGTAATAAAGAAAGAGAGGTTCACATATAAATATGTCATCTTTGACACCATCTATGATTGTGAACACTCATTAAACTATTACATGCTTAGAAGTAGATGTTGGACAAGGAAGACAACATAATGAATTATGTTTGCTTGGTTCCAAATGATGTTATATGACTAGAGATACCTTAGCATGTGATGATTGCTTCCACCTCATCTCAGCCAAAACTTCCGCACTAAGTAGAAATACTACTTGTGCATCCATAAACCTTCAACCCAGTTTTGCCATGGGAGTCCATCATACAAACCTATGGATTGAAGAAGATCCCTCAAGTAAGTTTTCATCGGTGCAAGCAATAAAAATTGCTCCCTAAATATGTATGATCTATTATTGTGTGGAAAATAAGCTTTGTACGAACCTGTGATGAGGAAGACATAAAAGCGACAGACTACATAATAAAGTTCTTTATCACAGGAGGCAGTATAAAGTGACGTTCCTTCACACTAAGGGGCCACACATCCAAACCTCAAAAGCGCATGACAACCTTTGCTTCCCTCTGCGAAGGGCCTATCTTGTACCTTTACTTTTTATCCTTAAAAGAGTCATGGTGATCAACACCAATTCCTCATTTTGTCACAATCTGGGCTAACGTCATGTGCTAGGGAAAGATCTATATTCATATGTCAACTTGGAAGTAAGTATTCATAAATTATTATTGTTGACATTACCCTTGAGGTAAATAGTTGGGAGGCAAAATTATAAGCTCCTATCTTTATCTGTGTCCGACTGAAACTTAGATCTCATGAGTACCACGTGAGTTTTAGCAATTTTAGAAGACGAAAGGATGATTGAGTATGTGGATTTGCTTTACAAGACCTTATTTGACTCTTCCCGATGTTATGATAAATTGCAATTGTTTCAATGACTAAAGGCTATTGGTTGTTAATTCTCATTTATGATCATGATTACGAAAGACATTGTTACTTTAGCATAAGAGATTATATGACGTTATTGTTGTTCTAATTATGATCAAGATGTCTGCATGTCCGTATTTTCTTTTATCGACTCCTCTATCTCTAAACATGTGGGAATATTTATTGATCTCGGCTTCCGCTTCAGGACAAGCGAGGTCTAAGCTTGGGGGAGTTGATACATCCTTTTTGCATCATACTTTTATGTTGATATTTACTGCTTTATGGGCTGTTATTACACTTTACGGTACAATACTTATGCCTTTTCTCTCTTATTTTATAAGGTTTACATGAAGAGGGAGAATGCCGGTAGCTGGAATTCTGGTCTGAAAAGGGAGCAAGTTTAGATACCTATTCTGCGCAACTCCAAAAGTCGTGTAAATCAACGAGGAATTATTTTGGATTTTATAAAAAAATACTGGGCGGAAGAAGTACCCGAGGGGAGCCACCATGAGGCCACAAGCCTGCCACGCGCGGCCTACCTGTTGGAAATATGCCCTAGAGGCTATAATAAATTAGTTATTATTATATTTCTTTGTTCATGATAATCGTTGATTATCCATGCTATAATTGTATTGATTGGAAACACAATACTTGTGTGGATACATAGACAAAATACTTTCCCTAGTAAGCCTCTTGTTGACTAGCTCGTTGATCAAAGATGGTCAAGGTTTCCTTACCATAGGCAAGTGTTGTTACTTGATAACGGGATCACGTCATTAGGAGAATCATGTGATGGACTAGACCCAAACTAATGAACGTAGCATGTTGATCGTGTCATTTTGTTTCTACTGTTTTTCCGCGTGTCAAGTATTTATTCCTATGACCATGAGATCATATAACTCACTGGCACCGGAGGAATACCTTGTGTGTATAAATTGTCACAACATAACTGGGTGACTATAAAGATGCACTACAGGTATCTCCGAAGGTGTCCGTTGAGTTAGTATGGATCAAGGCTGGGATTTGTCATTCCGTGTGACGGGGAGGTATCTCGGTGCCCACTCGATAATACAACATCACACACAAACCTTGCAAACAATGTGATTTAGTGTATGTCAAAAGATCTTGTATTACGGAACGAGTAAAGAGAGTTTCCGGTAAACGAGATTGAAATAGGTATGCGGATACCGACGATCGAATCTCGGGCAAGTAACATACCGAAGGACAAAGGGAATGACATACGGGATTATATGAATCCTTGACACTGAGGTTTAACCGATAAGATCTTCGGAGAAAATGTAGGATCCAATATGGGCATCCAGGTCCCGCTATTGGATATTGACCGAGGAGTCTCTCGGGTCATGTCTAGATAGTTCTCGAACCCGCAGGGTCTGCACACTTAAGGTTCGACGATGTTTTATGCGTATCTGAGTTATATAGTTGGTTACCGAATGTTGTTCTGAGTCCCGGATGGGATCACAGACGTCACGAGGGTTTCCGGAATGGTTCGTAAATGAAGATTGATCTATAGGTTTGTCTCATTTGGTTGCCGGAAGGTTTTCGGGCATTACCGGCATCGTACCGGGAATGACGAATGGGTTCCGGAGTTCTACCGGGAGGGGCCCACCCACCCAGGAAGAAGCCCAAAGGCATTGTGGGGGCACATCAGCCCTTAGTGGTTTGGTGGGCAAGCCCATGAGGGCCCTTGCATAGGAAGAAGAAAAAAACCAACAAGGGAGAAAAGAAAAAAAAGGAGAGGAGGTGGGACAAAAGAGGAGGACTCCTCCCCCTCCAAAGCGAATTGGAGAGGGACTCCTCCTCCCCCTTCGGCCGAACCCTTGAGGCTCCCTTGAGCCTCAAGGCAAGGTCCCTCCCCTCCCTCCTATATATACTGGGGTATTAGGGCTGATTTGAATCAAACTTGCCACGGCGGCCCGACCACATACCTGCACGGTTTTTCCTCTAGATCGTATTTCTGCACAGCTCAGGTGGAGCCCTGCTGGGATAGATCACCACAAACCTCCGGAGCGCTGTCGCACTGCCGGAGAACTCATCTATCTCTACGTGTGTCTTGCTGGATCAAGAAGGCTGAGAACATCGTCGCGTTGTACGTGTGCTGAACGCGGAGGTGTCGTCCGTTTGACACTAGATTGGGAAGGATCATGATGAGATCGCGGGATGGATCGCGATGAAGTGTGCGGAACGGATCGTGATGAGATCGTGGGATGGAGTGTATGACTACGGTGATTTGAATCACACAAGCTGTTCCACTACATCGTCCGCGTTTCTTAACGCTTACCGTTGTGCGATCTACAAGGGTACGTAGATCGGAAATCTCCTCTCGTAGATGAACATCACCATGATAGGTATTGCGTGTGCGTAGGAAATTTTTTGTTTCCCATGCGATGTTCTCCAACAGTGGCATCATGAGCTAGGTTCATGCGTAGATGTTATCTCGAGTAGAACACAAAAGTTTTTTGTGGGCGGTGATGTGCGATTTGCTACCCTCCTTAGTCTTTTCTTGATTCCGCGGTATTGTTGGACCGAAGCGGCTCGGACCGACATTACTCGTACGCTTACGAGAGACTGGTTTGATCGCTACGAGCAACCCCATTGCTCATAGATGACTGGCGAGTGTCGGTTTCTACAACTTTAGTTGAATCGGATTTGACCGAGGAGGTCCTTGGAGAGAGGTTAAAAAGAAATTCATACCTCTGTGTTGTGGTGTTTGCGTAAGTAAGATGCGATCCTACTAGATACCCATGGCAACAACGTAAAACATGCAACAACAATTAGAGGACATCTAACTTGTTTTTGCAAGGTATGCTTGTGATGTGATATGGCCAATGACGTGATGTGATATATTGGATGTATGAGACGATCATGTTGTAATAGTTAATATCGACTTGCACGTCGATGCTACGGGAACCGGCAGGAGCCATAGGGTTGTTTTTAGACTAACGTTTGTGTTTGCAGATGCATTTACTATATTGCTAGGACGTAGCTTTAGTAGTAATAGCATAGCATACACGACAACCTTGATGGCGGCACGATGATGGAGATCATGATGATGCGGATCATGGTGTGGCGCCGGTGACAAGAAGATCATACATGTGCTTTGGTGATGGAGATCAAGTAGCATTTGATGATGGCCATATCATGTCACTTATGAATTACATGTGATGTTAATCCTTTATGCACCTTATCTTGCTTAGAACGATGGTAGCATTATAAGGTGATCTCTCACTAAAATTTCAAGACAAAATTGTGTTCTCCCCAACTGTGACCGTTGCGACAGTTTGTCGTTTCGAGACACCACGTGATGATCGGGTGTGATAGACTCAACGTTCACATACAACGGGTGCAAAACAGTTGCACACGCGGAACACTTGGGTTAAGCTTGACGAGCCTAGCATGTGCAGGCATGGCTTCGGAACACATGAGACCGAAAGGTCGAGCATGAATCGTATAGTTGATATGATTAGCATAGAGATGCTTACCACTAAAACTATTCTTGACTCACGTGATGATCGGACTTGAGATAGTGGATTTGGATCATGTACCACTCAAATGACTAGAGAGATGTACTTTTTGAGTGGGAGTACTTAAGTAATATGATTAATTGAACTAATTGTCATGAACATAGTCTAATGGTCTTTGCGAATTACGATGTAGCTTGCGCTATAGTTCTACTGTTTTCGTATGTTCCTAGAGAAAATTTAGTTGAAAGTTGATAGTAGCAAACTTTGCGGACCGAGTTTTTAAAACTGAGGATTGTCCTCGTTGCTGCGCAGAAGGCTTATGTCCTTAATGCACCACTCGGTGTGCTGCACCTCGAGCGTCGTCTGTGGATGTTGTGAACATCCGACATACACGTTTTTGATGACTACGCGATAGTTGAGTGCAAAATAATTAATGGCTTAGAAGCAAGAGGCCGAAGACGTTTCAAAACGTCACGGAACATAAGAGATGTTCTAAAGAGATGAAATTGTGATTTCATGCTCGTGCCGTTGTTAAGAGGTATGAGACCTTTGACAAGATTCTTTGTCCATGTAGTAAAGGAGAAAAGCTCAATCGTTGAGCGTGTGCTCAGATTGTCTGAGTATGACAAACACTTGAATCAAGTGGGAGTTAATCTTCCAAATGAGATAGTGATGGTTCTCCAAAGTCACTGCTACCAAGCTGTGAGAGCTTCGTGATGAACTATAACATATCAAGGATAGATACAATGATCCTTGAGCTATTCACGATGTTTCACACTCTGAAAGTAGAAATCAAGAAGGAGCATCAATAGTTGATGGTTAGTAAAACCACTAAGTTTCAAGAAAGGCAAGGGCTAGAAGGTATACTTCGTGAAATGGCAAAACAGTTGCTGCACTAATGAAGAGACCGAAGATTTAACCCAAACCCGAGACTAAGTGCTTTTGTTATGAGGGAACGGTCACTGAGGCGGAGCGACCCTAGATGCTTGGTAGATAAGAAGGCTGGCAAAGTCGACAGAAGTATATTCGATATACATGATGTTGATGTGTACTTTACTAGTACTCCTAGTAGCACAAGGGTATCGAATACCGGTTCGGTTGCTAAGTGATTAGTAAAACGAAATGAAAGCTACGTAATAAACGGAGACTAGCTAGAGGCAAGGTCATGATACGTGCTGGAAGTGTTTCCAAGGTTGATATGATCAAACGTCGCACGCTCCCTCTACCATCGGGATTGGTGTTAAACCTAAATAATTGTTATTTGGTGCTTGCGTTAAGCATGAACATGATTGGATCGTGTTTATTGTAATACGATTATTCATTTAAAGAGAATAATGGTTACTCTATTTGCTTGAATAATCACCTTCAATGGTTTATTGAATCTCGATCGTAGTATTACACATGTTCATGATATTGGTGCCAAAAGATACAAGGTAATGATGATACTATCACTTACTTGTTCCACTGCCGCTTGAGTTATGTTGGTATAAATTTCATGAAGAGGCTCCATGCTGATGGATCTTTATACTCACTTGATTTTGAATCACATGTGACATGCAAATCATACCACATGAGCAAGGCCTTGTTTTCATTGAGATGAAACAAGATAGTAACTTGTTGGAAGTAATACATTTTGATATATGCAGTCCAATGGGTGCTGAGGCACGCAGTGGATATCATTATGTTCTTACTTCAATGACGATTTCAGTAGATACAGGAGTATTTACTTAATGAATCGCAAGTCTGAAATATTGAAAAAGTTCAATTCTGTTTCAGAGTGAAGTTCGTCGTAATAAGAGGATAAACCGTCTACAATATGATCATAGAGATGAATATCTGAGTTGCGAGTTTTGGTACACAGTTAAGACAATGTGGAAGTTGTTTCGCAGTTCATGCCACCAAGAACACCATGGTGTGATGGTGTCATAGCCGTGACCTATTTGATATGGTGCATACTATGATGTCTCTTATCGAATTACCACTATCATTTATGGGTTATATATTAGAGACAACCGGATTCACTTTAAATAGGGCACCGTGTAATTCAGTTGAGATGACAGAGTATAGAGTGAGGCTTGGAGAAATCTAAGCTGTCGTTTCTTGAAAGTTTAGGGTTGCGACGCTTATATGAAAAAGTGTCAGTATGATAAGCTCGAACGCAAAGCGGATGAATGCATCTTCATAGGATATCCAAAACAGTTGGGAGCATCTCCTATCTCAGATCCGGAAGCAAAGTGTTTGTTTCTAGAAAATGGGTCCTTTCTCGAGGAAAGGTTTATCTCGAAAGAATAGAGTGGGAGGGTGGTAGAACTTCATGAGGTTATTGAACCATCACTACAACTAGTGTGTAGCAGGGCGCGGGAAGTTGTTCCTGTGGCGCCTACACCAATTGAAGTGGAAGCTGGTGATGGTGATCATTAAGCATTGGATCAATTAACTACAAACCTCGTAGGTCGACAAGGTCGCATACTACTACAGAGTGATACGGTAACCCTATCTTGGAGGTCATGTTGTTGAACAATAATGAACCTACAAGTTATGGAGAAGCAATGGTGGGTCTGGATTCCGACAAATGGCTGGAGGTCATGAAATCCGAGAGAGAATCCATGTGGGAGAACGAAGTGTAGACTTTGGAAGAACTACTTGATGGTTGTAGGATTATTAAGTAAAGATGGATCTTTACAAGGAAGACAGACGATGATGGTGACACGTCACCATTAAGAAAAGCTCGACTTGTCGCAAGGATTTTTTCCGATAAGTTCAAAGAGTAGAGTATGATGAGACTTTCTCACTCATAGCGATGCTAAAGGTCTGTTGGAATTATGTTAGCAGTTGCTGCATTATTTATGAAATATTGCACATAGGATGTCAAAATATTGTTTTCCTCGACGGAAAGGTTGTATGTGATACAACCGGAAATTTTTGTCGATCTTAAGGATGCTAACAAGCATGCAAGCTCCAGCGATCCTTCTAAGGACTGGTGCAAGCATCTCGGAGTTGGAATATATGTTTTGATAAGTTGATCAAAGCTTTTGGGTTTATACAGGGTTTATGAGAAACTTGTGTTTCCAAAGAAGTGAGTGGGAGCACTATAGAATTTCTGATAAGTATATGTGGTTGACATATTGTTGATCAGAAGTAATGTAGAATTTCTGTAAAGCATAAAAGGTTGTGTGAAAGGAGTTTTTTCAAAGGAATACTTGGATTGAGCGACTTGAACGTTGAGCATCAAGATCTGTGGAGATAGATTGAAATGCTTAATAGAAGTTTCAACAAAGATGCATGCCTTGACAAGTTTTTGAAGGAGTTCAAAATAGATCAACAAAGAAGGAGTTCTTGGCTGTGTTTTAAGGTGTGAATTTGAGTAAGACTCTAAACCCGACCCCGGCAGAATAAAGAGAATAGGTAAAGGTCGTCTTCTATACCTTAGCCGTAGACTCTAAAGTATGCCATGTTGAGTACCGCACGTGATGTGTGCCTTGCTACAAGTGTGTTAAGAGGTACACAGAGTGATCCATGATTGAATCACTGATCAGCGGTCAAAGTTATCCTTAGTAACTAATGGACTAAGGATTTTTTCTCGATTATGGAGGTGGTTAAAGAGTTCGTCGTAAAGGGTTACGTCGATGCAAGTTTTGACACTAATCCGAATAACTATGAGTAGTGAAACTGATTCGTATGCTAGAGTAGATATTTGGAATATTTCCGAATAGCACATAGTAGCAGCATCTATAAGATGTCATAAAGATTTGTAAAGCTCACACAGATCTTAAAGGGTTCAGAACCGTCGACTAAAACCTCTCTCACAAGCAAGACGTGATCAAACCCCAGAACTATAAGGGTGTTGGATTCGTTAGAATCACATAGTGATGCGGACTAGATTATTGACTCTAGTGTAAGTGGGAGACTGTTGGAAATACGCCCTAGAGGCAATAATAAATTAGTTATTATTATATTTCTTTGTTCATGATAATCGTTTATTATCCATGCTATAATTGTATTGATTGGAAACACAATACTTGTGTGGATACATAGACAAAACACTGTCCCTAGTAAGCCTCTAGTTGACTAGCTCGTTGATTAAAGATGGTCAAGGTTTCCTGACCATAGGCAAGTGTTGTTACTTGATAACGGGATCACATCATTAGGAGGATCATGTGATGGACTAGACCCAAACTAATGAGCGTAGCATGTTGATCGTGTCATTTTGTTGCTACTGTTTTTCTGCGTGTCAAGTATTTATTCCTATGACCATGAGATCATATAACTCACAGGCACCGGAGGAATACCTTGTGTGTATCAAACGTCACAACATAACTGGGTGACTATAAAGATGCTCTACAGGTATCTCCGAAGGTGTCCGTTGAGTTAGTATGGATCAAGACTGGGATTTGTCACTACGTCTGATGGGGAGGTATCTCGGGACCCACTCGGTAATACAACATCACACACAAGCCTTGCAAGCAATGTGACTTAGTGTATGTCACGGGATCTTGTATTACGGAACGAGTAAATAGACTTGCCGGTAAACGAGATTGAAATAGGCATGCGGATACCGACGATCGAATCTCAGGCAAGTAACATACCGAAGGACAAAGGGAATGACATACGGGATTATATGAATCCTTGACACTGAGGTTCAACCGATAAGATCTTCGGAGAATATGTAGGATCCAATATGGGCATCCAGGTCCTGCTACTGGATATTGACCGAGGAGTCTCTCGGGTCATGTCTACATAGTTCTCGAACCCGCAGGGTCTGCACACTTAAGGTTCGACGATGTTTTATGCGTATTTGAGTTATATGGTTGGTTACCGAATGTTGTTCGGAGTCCCAGATGGGATCACAGACGTCACAATGGTTTCCGGAATGGTCCAGAAACGAAGATTGATATACAGGTTTGTCTCATTTGGTTGCCGGAAGGTTTTCGGGCATTACCGGCATCGTATTGGGAATGCCGAATGGGTTCCGGAGTTCTATCGGGAGGGGCCCACCCACCCGGGAAGATGCCGAAAGGCTTTGTGGGGGCACACCAGCCCTTAGTGGGGTGGTGGGCAAGCCCAAGAGGGCCCTTGCGCACGAAGAAGAAAAAAACCAACAAGGGAGAAAAGAAAAAAAAGGAGAGGAGGTGGGACAAAAGAGGAGGACTCCTCCCCCTCCAAACCGAATTGGAGAGGGACTCCTCCTCCCCCTTCGGTGGAACCCTTGAGGCTCCCTTGAGCCTGAAGGCGAGGACCCTCCCCTCCCTCCTATATATACTGGTGTATTAGGGCTGATTTGAAACAACTTTGCCACGACAGCCCAACCACATACCTCCACGGTTTTTCCTCTAGATCGTAATTCTCCAGAGCTCGGGCGGAGCCCTGCTGGGATAGATCACCACCAACCTTTGGAGCGCCGTCACGCTGCCGGAGAACTCATCTACCTCTCCATCTCTCTTGCTGGATCAAGAAGGCTGAGATCATCATCATGCTGTACGTGTGCTGAACGCGGAGGTGTCGTCCGTTCGGCACTAGATCGGGAAGGATCATGATGAGATCGCGGGATGGATCGCGGGATGGATCACGATGAAGTTCGCAGGACGGATCGTGATGAGATCGTGGGATGGAGTGTACGACTATGGTGATTTGAATCAGCAAGCTGTTCCACTACATCGTCCGCGTTTCTTAACGCTTACCGCTATGCGATCTACAAGGGTACGTAGATTGGAAATCTCCTCTAGTAGATGAACATCACCATGATAGGTATTGCGTGTGCGTAGGAAAATTTTTGTTTCCCATGCGACGTTCTCCAACACTACCCCCTGCCCATGCCTAGGTGGCTTGTGGGCCCCCTGTTGCCACTCCGGCTCTCATCTTCTGCTATAAGGAGGGTTTCGTCCTAGAAAAAATCACGAGGAGGCTTTCGGGAGGAATCGCCGCCGCCATGAGGTGGCACTTGAGCAGAACCAATCTAGTGCTCCGGCAGGGCAGTCCTGCCGGGGAAACTTCCCTCCCGGAGAGGAAAATAGTCGCCATCGTCATCACCAACACTCCTCTCATCGGAGGGGACTCATCACCATCAACATCTTCATCAGCACCATCTCATCCCAAACCCTAGTTCATCTCTTGTAACCAATCTCCATCTCACGACTCAGATTGGTACTTGTAAGGTTGCTAGTAGTGTTAATTACTCTTTGTAGTTGATCCTAGTTGGATTACTCGGTGGAAGATCATATGTTCAGATCCTTAATGCTATTCAATACCTCTCTCGTCATGAACATAATTATGCTTTGTGAGTAGTCACTTTTGTTCCTGAAGACATGTGATAACTCTTGCTATAAGTAGTCATGTGAATTTGGCATTCGTTCGATATTTTGATGCGATGTATGTTGTCTTTCCTCTAGTGGTGTTATGTGAATGTCAACTACATAACACTTCACCACTATTTGGCCCTAGAGGAAGGCATTGGGAAGTAATAAGTAGATGATGGGTTGCTGGAGTGACAGACGCTTAAACCCTAGTTTATGCGTTGCTTCGTAAGGGGCTGATTTGGATCCAGTAGTTTAATTCTGTTTACAGACTTTGTCTTAATTCTTCTTTCGTAGTTGCGGATGCTTGCGAGAGTGGTTAATCATAAGTGTGATGTTTGTCCAAGTAAGGGCAGAACCCAAGAACCGGTCCACCCACATATCAAAATATCAAAGTAGCGAACGTGAATCATATGAACATGATGAAAACTAGCTTGACAGAATTTCCTATGTGTCCTCGGGAGCGCTTCACCTCATATAAGAGTTCGTCCAGGCTTGTCCCTTGCTACAAAAGGGATTGGGCCATCTTGCTGCACCTTTGTTACTATTGTTACTTGCTACTCGCTACGAATTATCTTATCACAAAACTATTTGTTACAGATAATTTCTGTGCCTGCAGAGAATACCTTGCTGGAAACCACTTGTCAGTTCCTTCTGCTCCTCGTTGGGTTTGACACTCTTACTTATCGAAAGGACTACGATAGATCCCCTACACTTGTGGGTCATCAGTTCTCACCACCATGATCGGGTGCTCCTAGAAGCAGTGCTTGAGCTTTCATGCCGCCAAGAACACGTCGTAACACATCTTCTAGTAGTGAGGGTAGTTTTTCTAGGAGGGAGACGCCACCCCACTCAGATAGTAGACCGGCAGTTGGACAGGCTCGGAGCGATCGACGGCCATGAAAATGCTGACCACATGGTTGGTCGTTATGATGTAGAGCAACACCTGATCCTTGTCTGCCGGTGCGGCTAACACATGCGCGGTGGTGAGCGCGTGCTTGTGGTCGCGCAACGCCTCATCCTCCTAGTCGCTCCAGATAAAGTTGTCCACCTTTTGCAGCAGGTGGTAGAGAGGAGGGCCTTTTCTCCTAGCTGGCTGATGAAACAGTTGAGCGAGGCAAGGCAACCAGCGATGTTCTAGATGCCGACTAGGTTGGTCGGTCGAGCCATCCTCTTGATAGCCCGGATCTTCTCCAGATTGGCCTCGATTCCCTGTTCAGAAATGAGGAAACTGAGGAGCTAGCCAGCTGGGATGTCGAACATGCACTTCTCCGGGTTCAGCCGGATCTTGAACTCAATAGGCTCGCGAATATCTCCTTGAGATCACATAGGAGGGTGCGGCTTTCCTCTGTCTTGACCACAATATTGTCCACATAGACGTGCAAGTTGCGGCCATCCACACTGTAGAGGCATCGCTGCATGCAGCACTGGAATTTGGCTCCGACGTTTTTCATCCCGAATGCCGTGGTGATGTAGAAAAACACCCCGAAGGGGGTTATGAAAGTTGTATTAATCCGGTCGGCTCGATTAATCCTTATCAAGTAGTGGCCTGAGTCAACGTCCAAGAAGGACAATAGCTCGCAGTGGGCCGTTGAGTCGACCACTTGATCGATACGGGGCAGAGCAAAAGGATCCATGGCGCATCACTTGTTCAGGCTAATGTAGTCGATACACATGCGCCAAGTCTTATTCTTCTCCATCACCAGGACTAGGCTCGCCAACCAGTATGGGTGGAAGAATTCCATGATGAACCCGGCTACGTGTAGTCGGGCGATTTCTTCACCGATGGTCCTCGACTTCTCCTCGGAGAAGCGGCACAATGGTTGCTTGATTGGCTTTCCGTCTGGTCGGAAGTGTAGGAAGTGCTCGGTGTAGTTCCTTGGGACTCCTGGCATGTCCTTTGGGGTCCATGCGCAGACATCCCAATTCTCACGGAGGAAGTCAACGATCTCGCTTTCCTATTTGTCGTTGATGCCGCCCCCCACCACGACGTACTTGCCGGTGGGGTCACCTGGGTCCAAGGGGACCCTCTTGGTGTCCTTCCCGGCGGCCGACTGGAACTAGGCTTCCGCGGCCGGCTACTTGAGCTTGGACTCGGCACGGTTATCGGCTCGTGGGAGAGGGCCACGAGCCGATCGATCTACCGCTGCTCCTCGGTGACGATGAGGTATTTAGCCAACTTAGAGCCGACCAGAGCGCACTCGATTGACTTCTTGTAGTCGCCAGCGATGGTGATGATGTCATGTGGACCCGACAACTTCGTCTTTAGATAGGTGTAGCGGGAGACCACCATAAACATGACCAGAGCGGGCTGACTCAAGATGGCCTGGTAGGACCTGGAGAGGTTGACAACCTCGAATAGGATGGGCTCGCGGCGGAAGTTCTTTGGCGAGGCAAAAAACATGTGCAGCCGGACCTTGCCAATCGGGGGGCAAGACTGGTTGAGAACGATGCCATGGAGCACCGTCCGGGTTGGCTGGGGCACCGACTCCACGACGTCGAGCTTGCCCATGGTGTCGTGGTAGAGTATGTTGATGATGCTACCGCCATCGACGGGCACCCATTTCGAGCGGTAGGTGCTTCGACGGGAGATGAAGGAGGGTTCAAGGATGAGCGCCTAACCGCCTGGCGTAGGCATCACAGATGGGTGATCCTCGCGCCCCCAGGAGATTGATTTCTCTGACTAGCGCATGTACTGGGGGACCGGTAGGATGATGGCGTTGACCTCCAGCGCACGCCCGCGCTGGCTATGCTTGTGGTCGTACTCAGTGGTGAATAGAACATAGGTCACGTCCTGCTAGGGATAGTCATCATGGGCACCACCGAATCCTGTAGCGGGCGGCAGCGGCGGTGGCAGGGTGGGAGAGCGTCGCCCCGCGTGATCTTGGTTAACTAGCTAGACTAGGGGTCATCTTCGTCGCCGGCTTGGCCCCGCTGTGGAACTTGCAAGGCCCATCGAGCATAGCCTCGAAGGTGTACTTGGCCTGCGAGGGCTGCTTGCCATCGTTGGTGTGATGGCACCGACATGAGCCAGGCCGTCAGCCATCCCGTCGTCCTTGATGGCAGAAACCTGCCGGCTGCCCTGATGGGCATCCGGCTGGTCCTTCTTGCGCTTGCCCTGATCCGGCTGGGATCGGTCGGCTGCCAAAGCGGCAGCCTGCTTGGCCACGGTTGGCTTGCCGGCCGCGTCGACGAGCACCGGGAGCTTCACGGAAGAATCGGCCACAACATACTCGTCGACGACGGCCATCAACTGTGCCACGGTCACTGGTTCCCGACGCATGAGCCTGTGCTTGAGGAGGGTGCCGTCTGAACAGCCATCGATGATGTACTAGATCGCTTGCACTTCATGGACGCCCTCGCAAGAGTTCTGGAGCTCGGCCCATCATCTGAGGTAGTCGCGGAAGAGCTCGGTCGGGCCGTGTATGCACAACGCGAGCTGGCGAGGCCGACCAAGGCACTTGTATGTGTCTGCGAAGTTGCGCAGAAACGCCTCCTTGAATTGCAGCCAACCGTTGATGCTGCCAGTCGGCAGGCTAGTAAGCTACGTCCAGGCCGAGCCGAGAAACAAGAGGGGCGCATAGCATACTTCCACACACTTTTTTCCACCAACGATGCCGACGGCGGTGGTGTAGTCGGTCAACCAATCCTCTGGCTTTGTGGACCTGTTGTACTTGAGAGTGTTGTGTGCCAAGGTGAAGCCCTTGGGGAACGGCTCCTACACGATGTGCGGCCTGAAGTAGGGCAGTCCAGCAGTGCTTTCCTCCTAAGCGGCCTGAGATTCCGTGAGGCGCTCCAGACGGAAACGGACATCCTAGTCGTCCATCTCGCACGGGCTGACGCGCTTGGACACCGGACGGTGAGACGACGTCTGCCCGGTCGTGCGATCGCGATTTTTGCAGTATATGCTTCGTGTTGGCTGGCGGTTTCCCTTGCCAGACGGCTCTTTCACGCGGTTGTTAACAACCAACGGGTTGCGGTCTCGCAGACCGCATGCTGGCTGTCATGACAATGGTTCACATCGACAAGCGAAGATGCCTGGTGCATGTATCAGCGGCCAGTCGCAGGTGGAAGAATTCCATGATGAAGCCGTCTATGAGTAGTCGCGCGATTTCTTCACCGATGGTCTTCCACTTCTCCTCGGAGAAGCGGCACAATGGTTGATTGACCAGCTTTGCGTCCGGTCATACGTGTAGGAAGTGCTCGATGTACCTCGTTGGGTCTCCTGGCATGTCCTTTGGGTCCATGCAAAGATATCCCAATTCTTAAGAAGGAAGTCGATGAGCTCGATTTCCTATTTGTCGCTTAGGCCGGACCCCACCATGACGTACTTGGCGGTGGGGTCAGCTAGCTCCAAGGGGACCCTCTTGGTGTCCTTGCTGGCGGACGGCTGGAACTGGGCTTCCACAGCCGGCTACTTCAGCTTGGGCTCGGCAGGGTTATCGGCTCGTGGGCGAGGGCTACGAACTGATCGATCTATAGCTGATCCTCGGTGATGACGAGGTACTCAAGCATATTAGAGCCGTCCAGATCGCACTCGAGTGACCTCTTGTAGTCGCCGGTGACGGTGATGATATCGTGTGGACCAGGCAACTTCATCTTCACATAGGCATAGTGGGGGACCACCATAAACTTGGCTAGGGCGGGCTGACCCAAGATGGCCCAGTAGGAGCTGGACAGGTTGACAACCTCAAACCAGATGGGCCCATGGCAGAAGTTCTTTGGCGAGCCAAACAACACGTCCAACCGGACCTTGCCAATCGGGAGCAAGAGTGGCTGGGAACGATGCCGTGGAACACCATCCGGGTCGGCTGCGGCTCAAACTCTAGGATGTCGAGCTTGTCCACGGTGTCATGGTAGAGGATGTTGATGATGCTACCGCCAGCGATAGGCACCCGTGTGAAGCGATAGGTGCTCCTTGGGGGATGAAGGTGGGTTCGACGACGAGCGCCTAACCGCCTAGCATGGGCACACGGCTGGGTGATCCTCGCGCCCCGAGGAGATTGGAAAGTCAGACCAGTGCATGTACTGGGGGACCGGTGGGACGATGGCGTTGACCACCAGTGCACGCCTGCGTTGGCTATGCTTGTCATTGTCCTGAGTGGTGAAGACAACATAGGTCGTGTCTTGCTGGTGGTAGTCATCATGGGAGCCACCTGATCCCGGAGCGGGTGGCGACGGGGGTGGCGCGGGTGGGAGAGCATCACCACGCGCGACCTTGGTAAACCAGCTGCACTGGCAGGCCGTGTGCGTAGCCGGCTTGGTCCCGCCGTGGAACTAGCAAGGCCCATTGAGCATAGCCTCGAAGGTGTACTTGGCCTGCCAGGGCTGCTTCCATAGTTGGTACGATGGCACCGATTCAAGCTGGGCCATCGGCCATCCGTTCGTCATTGACGGCGGCGACATGTTCGCTGCCCTGATGGGCATACGGCTGGTCCGTCTTGCTCTTGCGCTAATCCGGCTGGGATCAGCCGGCTGCCAAAGCGGAAGCCAGCTTGGCCACGGTTGGCTTGCCGGCCGCATCATTTAGCACTGGGAGCTTCATGGAAGAAGACTCGGCCACGGCATACTCATCGACGACGACCATCAACTGCGCTAGGGTCACTGGTTCCCGATGCATGAGCTTGAGCTTGAGGAGGGTGTCGTCTGAGGAGCCATCGATGACGTACTGTATCGCTTGCACTTCATGGACACCCTCGCAAGAGTTGTGGAGCTCGGTCCACCACGTGAGGTAGTCGTGGAGGAGCTCGGTCGGGCCCTGTACGCACACGGCAAGCTAGCGGGGCCGACTAGGGCTCTTGTACGTGTCAGCGAAGTTGCGCACAAACGCCTCCTTGAAGTGTAGCCAGCCATTGACACTTCCAGACGACATGCTATTAAGCCATATCCGGGACGAGCCGAGAAACATGAGGTACACATAGCATACTTCCACGCGCTTTTTTCCACCGGCGATGACGACGACGGTGGTGTAGTCGGTCAACCAATCCTCTAGCTTTGTCGACCAGTTGTACTTGGGAGTGTCGCGCGCCAAGGTGAAGCCCTTAGGGAACGGCTCCTTGAGGATGCTCGGCCTCAAGTAGGGCGGGCCGGCGGTGCTTTCATCCTCGGCGGCCTGAGATTCCGTGAGGCGCTCCAGACAGAAACGGGCATCCTAGTCATCCATTTTGCGCGGGCCGACGCGCTCGGACACCCGACGGCGATGCGGCGGCTGCCCAGCCGTCCGATCGCGATTTTAGGTTGATGCTTTGTGTCGCCTGGCGGTTGCCCTGGCCAGTCGGCTCTTTCGTGTGGTTGTTAACAACAAACGGGCTACGGTCTCGCCAACCGCGGCTGCCCGCGTGTCGGTTGTCGCGGTGATGATTCGCATCGACAAGCAAAGATGCCTAGTGCATGTCTCGTCGTCCAGTCGCGGGCCGGCGAGGGTCGACGTGGTTGTCGTTGGTGGTCAAGAGAGAGATGCTCGGGTCACGGTACGACCAGGCCGACTGCTCGTGCTTGGCATTGGAAGCCTCCACGTGGACGCGGATGCGCTCCTCCTATGCCTTGCTGGCTGGTCCCTCAAACCCTACCAACTCGCTAAGGGCGGCTTGCGCAGCTCACGTTTTCTTGACAGGGGTGTCATAGGCGTGGCGGCCACCTGCCAGATCCTGGTCGACGGCGCCACTGCGGCACTGCACTTCCCCTAGCCGGCTAGGCCCGGGGTGCAGTCGGCAGGAGGCCTTGGTCCGCATTGAAGTCGCACCGACTGGCCTCGAACTCGCGCTGGGTAACTGATACGTCTCCATCGTATCTACTTTTCCAAATTCTTTTTCCCTTGTTTTGGACTCTAATTTGCATGATTTGAATGGAACTAACCTGGACTAACGCTGTTTTCAACAGAATTGCCATGGTGTTGTTTTAGCGCAGAAATAGAAGTTCTCGGAATGACCTGGAAATTTACGAGGATTTTTTGTGGAATATATAAAAAATACTGGCGCAAGAATCAACCAGAGGCGTGGAGCGAGGAGCCCAGAAGCCCAGGATGTGCGGGCCCCCCTGGAGGTGCCTAGCAGGCTTGTGGGGCCCTTGGGGCTTCGCCGCCTCCAACTCCAGCTCTATTTAGCCCCTTTCGTCCGGAAAAAATCAAGGAGAAGAGTTCATCGCGTTTTACGATACGGAGGCGCCGCCACCACCTGTTCTTCCTCTGGAGGGCAGATCTGGAGTCCGTTCTGGGCTCCAAAGAGGGGAGATCGTCGCCATCGTCATCACCAACCTTCCTTCATCGCCAATTCCATGATGCTCTTCACCGTTCGTGAGTAATCTCATCATAGGCTTTCTGGACGGTAATGGGTTGGATGAGATCTATCACGTAATCGAGTTAATTTTGATGGGGATTGATCCCTAGTATCCACTATGTTCTGAGATTGATGTTGCTACTACTTTACCATGCTTAATGCTTGTCACTGGAGCCCGAGTGCCATGATTTCATATCTGAACCTATTATGTTCTCATTAATATATGTGTGTTCTTGATGCTATCTTGCAAGTTGTAGTCACCTACTATGTGTTATGACTCGGCAACTCCGGAGTGACAATAGCCGGAACCACTCCCGGAGATGACCATAGTATGAGGAGTTCATGTATTCACTGAGTGCTAATGCGTTGTTCCGGTTCTCTATTAAAAGGAGAACCTTAATATCCTGTAGTTTTTATTAGGACCCGCTGCCACGGGAGGCATGGATAATAGATGTCATGCAAGTTCTTTTCCCTAAGCATGTATGACTACAAACGGAATACATGCCTACATTACATTCACGAACTGGAGCTAGTTACATATCCCTCCATGTTATAACTGTTGCATGATGAATGTCATCCGGCATAATTATCCATCACCGATCCAATGCCTACGAGTCTTTTCCTGCTGGTCCTTGGTACGTTACTTTGCCGCTACTGCTGTCACTACTGGTACTATTACTGCTACTGTTGTCACTGCTGCTACTGTTACCGTTGCTACTGTTGCTATCGCACCACTTTGCTACTGATACTTTGCTGCACATACTAAGTCTTTCAGGTGTGGTTGAATTGATGACTCAACTGCTAATACTCGAGAATATTCTTTTGCTTCCCCTTGTGTCGAATCAACAAATTTGGGTTGAATATTCTACCCTCGAAAACTGTTGCGATCCCCTATACTTGTGGGTTATCAGTAACCTCCATTACTTCTTCCTCTCTCAGAAGGTGGTGCCGATGGCCGTCCAACTCCCTCGTTGCGAGCGCCAGGTCAGCCACCACACGGATGGGGGTGTGCAGTGTGTCCACTCTGGCGCGAAGAAGGTTCCGGTTCCCTAATGTACCACCCAATGAAACGATGGTCATTACCTCTACGCGGTTGCAAAGGTTGCCAAGTTCGGCGGAGCGGTTGCCATCGTTGGGTGGCGGTACTTCATCACAATTGATCTCCTCGGGAGGGTACTCGTCGACGACGACCGCGATGTAGATGTAGTGCGAGCCGAAGGAGACGATGGAGCCATCGATGGGGAAGTCCGAGTCCTCAAGGCGGCGGGCGTTGTCGTTGATGCAGTCGAGTGCGTCGTACCGCACGACCAAGCCGTGTGCCATGTGCTCGCCAAAAGGTCCCGCCCGAAATGTTACTCGAGTCGACGTCGCTACCGGCGCCATGGTGGGCGCCAACTGTTGTGGTATTTCTATGAAAGATGCCACGGGGTGGTGATGACGAGTTGAAGTATATACTTCTCTCCCCTCATTGGATACCCCAAGTGGAACGTGGAGATGTAGTCAGCAGCAAATTTCCCTTACAAGGAGACTGTAAGGTGTATCGAACCAGGAAGACTCCTAGGCTCAACAAGTAGTTGTCTTCCACCCTGGCGCTAGCAGAAGACGTGGACCTGCACACACAACAAATAACTTTGCTCCCAAGGAGTAGATAGAGGTTTTCAATCTCTCTGGCCTTGTAGTTTGCAAAGGATCAAAACTCAAGCGGGAAGGTAATAGTGATTGCAACGGAAAAGTAAATGAAACGGTAAATGATGGAGGTGTAAGCAATGATGGTGATATGGACCGGACTCACATGATCTTCACTACTGATGTCTCTCACCCAGAAGACGATAAACAACTATGCTAGGGTAAACAAATCACAGTTGCGCAATTGACAGAATTATGATCGCACCGCAATGCTAATTATGCTCCTTGACAGTTAGAGGCTCAATAGTAATTAGCAGTACGCCAAGACAAGAAGATCGTTTATTCATCAGCATCTACTTACTAATCATCCACCTTGAGATATCTATCAAAAAATCTCTCCGGTATTTAGTTGCGAGCCCCACCCAAAGTGTAAAGTCAAATTAACGGACAACTGCATTAATGAACTATGTGTAAGGTAAACAATCCTTGCAACCATGGTCACAAGCACCGTTGTTTTCTCCCTGGTCGCAACAAGCACATCCCCTAGTCTCATGTTTCTGTCATTGAAGCTAGACATCGAGAGGCGTGAACCCGCAATCATGCATAACGGTCCCTCTTGGAGTTACGATCTACTACTTGGCCAAAGCAATAAAAAGCAACGAAGAATATGCATGAATCACTAACAAACATAATATAAAATGATAATAAAATATATAAGTCATAACAATCTGAACATAATCTCATAATCCATCGGATCCCATCAAACCGAGCATAGCAATAGCAAGAAAATTACATAGATGCCTTGATCATGTAGGGCAGCTCACAAGGACTAACCATTGAAGCACAAGATTGGAGACAAGACATTACGTAGCTACTGGTCATGGACTCATGGTCCAAGGGGGACTACTCATGGCACGTCCAGGAAGCGTCCATGGTGGTGGAGAAGCTCCCGGAGGTTAATCCTCCCTCCGACAGGGTGCCGGGAAGAGGTCTCCTAATTCTCCCAATCTCGGAAGCGCTGCGGCAGCGGAACGATGGAGAAATTCGAGATTCTAGAAAAGTTTGTGAGGGTTTCCTCTAGGCACTCTAAATATAGGCCAAAGGATGGCATCGGAGGAGGTGGGACCCACCCAAGCGACCTCCTGGCACGGCCTAGGGCCTGGCGAACCAGCAGGCCGCCTGGGAGGCCCCTAGCCCCCCTGTGTACCTCCTTTGGTGATCCGGCAGCTTCTGTTTTGCTTTATTTTATATATATTTTTTCAGGATTTTTTCAGGCTTCGGAAAATTGGGTAAAAGCCCGTGCAAAATAGACATCAACAGACAGAAACTGGCACTGGGTGCACTCAGTTAGTAGGTTAGTCCAAATATGTGTAAAATGTTATAAAAGTGTAGGAAAACATATAACAGTGTCACCTAAAAGATCATGGAACAAGAAGAAATTATAGATATGTTTGGGACGTATCAACATCCCCAAGCTTAATTTCTGCTCGTCCTCGAGTAGATAAATGACAACACAATAATTTTTGTGGTGACATGCTAACACACATATAAGAAGTTCAAAGTAAAGCAAGTGAGATAGGCAATGCAAGTCAAGACAATAACAAGCAAGAGTCTATATCTAGTATTGAATTTAGCAAAGTTAGAACATAAAGGTGCAAGAGCTCTTGCTGTCCGTGACTCGACTATCTGCAAATGGTGTTTGCGTGCAAGAAGTGCGAGATGGGTTGAGATCATAAAATATATTTTTAATTGAGAACTCAATCTACTAAACCTCACACTTAGTCTCCTTTGGAATCTTATTTTGACTCATCCCAAGACCACTTGTCATGCACAAGTCAAAATGATCCTCTCCCTTTCAATTTTTAGCACTCATGCAATGGATGAGCATAAGCAAGATATGTTGGCACTTAGGATGGAAAATAGATAAATGATGGGGAAGGAAGACAAAAGGTGTGGAAGGCTCGCATCAATGACGAGAACCATAGGCGAGCGAAAGCCAAATGATAGATATGATGTGAGGAGTAGGGATTGCAATGCAATGGATGCACATATCAGCTAAGGTAAGCTCTCCAATGGAACTAGTGGGGTGCATCCAACTTGTTTGCTCATGAACACCTAGATCTCATCTGAGCAGGCTCGTCATTGGAACATGCAAACCAAGTTGTGTAGTGTAAGGATCCCCACATAGTTATGCATGAATGATAATCTTTATGTAGTACAAATATAGCAATGGAGTACGAGTGTGGATCACTCAAAAGGAATAGTAGTGTTTCCCCCTTCTCTCTTTTTATTTCTTTTTATTTATTTTTCTTTTTTTCTTTTTTATTTTTTGTGGCCTCTTTGGCTCTTTCTTTTTATCTCTCATTTGTCCTCTTTGGGATCTTTTGTTTGTCCACTTTGGGATCTTTTCCTCTCTTAAGGGCAACACTCTATGTTTTACATGAATAAAAATAAAAATCATCACACTTTATAAGAAGTACTCAACATAAAGACAAGTGAAAACTATCATGATGTAAGCAAATGTATGCCTCTGCCAGTGTAGAAGGATATGCAATGATACTAGCGTGTCATGTAGCAGTAATGAGGGCAAGGCCCAACTAGCATGCGGCTCTATGATCAAGCCAAAGCATGTATGACATGAAGATCAAGTCATGAGATGGTGGATGTTGCATGGCAATGTATCTTGGAAAGGCTATGCAAATTCCTTAATAGGTAGGTATGGTGTCTGTTTTGCGGAAAGATATAATGAGGCTTATGTATGACAGAGCGTATCATGTCATCGGTTTAGATGCACCGGTGGAGTTTGCACCAAATATCAATGTGAGAAAGGGCAATGCACGGTATAGGTGAGGCTAGCAAAATATGGATGGTGGAAGTCCCAACAATCGAATACTTACATTAGTCCGAAGAACGCATACACTTATTATCGGTAACTCTCTATTTAGTTAGGAAATGCACAAAGATACAAGTACCCCGAGGAGGAGTGTTTGGGGGTTTGGTTATCCTTGCGCATCCTCGACTCATGGTAACGTGAGGGTACTCTATATATTCCAACCCCTCCAGAGGTTAGCGATCAGTTTAGTAGCTAGTGTTCTCAACTAATTTTTAGTTTTTGAAGAACACATGGATTTCCCAAAATACAACACCTATCACTAATAGGCCCAAGATCTTGGCACCAATAGTCCAAACATTACTCAAATCAATACCTGAAAACTATTGCAGGTTACCACTATACTTAAATAGCAACCTCAGTTACCTACTCATGCAAGACACACAACTTAGTGCAACGAGCAAACTCTCTGAACAAGATAAACATGATAGCTCAAGAGAGTTCCAAAATCAACCTAAATAATAGATCTGAAAAAGATAAGCATGAAAACTAAGATCTAAGCATGACAGTAGCTACGAAAGGATAAAGAACACACAAAAAGAATAAACATGAAAACCTATGTTGTGTTCTAGAGTGGAATAGAGCGTGTATATCTCCCAAACAAGGTAGGCTAGGTTCCGACTTGTTATGAACACCAAGCAAAAATAAAACAAACTAAAAAGCAAATAGCGGGACGCTCCAAGCATAGCACATAACATATGTAGTGATAGAAATATAGCATGGGGATGGACGACCTGATGATTGTTGATAGAGAAGGGGATGCTCGGGGGCATCCCCAAGCTTAGACGCTTGAGTCTAGTTTGAATATTTCTTTGGATGGCATCTCCAAGCTTGAGCTCTTGACAATCCTTTATCTTCTTTCATCATCTCTCCCATCGCATACTTAAAAACTCCCTTCATACGAAACTCATCATAAGCTGATTAGAGTGGTTAGTACCCTTAATAAAATAATTCAATACCTGCTGCAAATAAATATTTTCATGAAAAGCTACTGCTTCTCATGAATGCCAAAATATTTTTGGAAATAAAAAGCAAGCTTAGGATTCTCAAAATAGTGAAAACACAATACATGGCAGAATCTTTCAAAAACAGAACAGTTTGTAGTAAATAATTTATTCGGGGCACTTCTACAACTCAAATCAATAAACTCAGAACATATGCCGGAAAGTAAATTATATAGAGCATGCATTAAAAAAACTTTAGATCAGAAATATGATCTGGTGATTTTTGGCAAATTTGTCCGTCAAGCAGACATAATATATTTCTAGACAACATGTCACAATTTGGGAAGTTTCTTGCAATCGGAGGATATAACTTGGCACAAAGTTTAAAAATAAAGATACAATGATATTTCTACAGTAATAACACAAATCAATACCACTAAAACAGAAAGTAAAAACATATTGGGTTGCCTCCCAACAAGCGCTTTCTTTTATGCCTTTGAGCTAGGCATAATGCAAGAAGATCAAGTTGTATCAATTGAACCATCATCAAGATCATCAAAGAGCTCTTCAATAATACAACTAGTCTTAACACGACTCTCAAAGAGAGACTTGGTCGAAACACTTCTAAGAGCAAAAGCAAAGGGAGTAAGACCAATTGGAATTTCATTTCCAATTCTATTTAAGAGAGGTATCTCTTCCAAGGTCTTCACAGTTTAAACACCCTTAGCAATAGGTATACTTGTTTTGGGTTGAGGAACCTTGGGTATGTTAACGAACCTAGGTCCCTTCCTTGCGGGGTTTTCTACCTTGTTATTCTTGATGGAGGATAGAGTAGTTCCTAAAGTTTCAAAAATATCCTCGATCTTAAGGTAAACAAGCCTTGCAACTGTGGTCACAAGCATCATGGTTTTCTCCCTGGTGGCAACAAGCACATCCCCTAGTCTCATGTTTTTGTCACTCGACCTAGACATTGAGGGGTTTGAACTCACAATCATGCATAACGCTCCCTCTTGGAGTTATGATCTACTACTTGGCCAAAGCAATAAAAATCAATGGAGAACATGCATGAATCACTAAGGAACATAATATAAAAGGATAATCGAATATATACCTCATAATAATATGAACGTAATCTCATAATCCATCGGATCCCAACAAACTGAGCATAGCAATAGCAAGAGAATTACATAGATGCCTTGATCATGTAGGGCATCTCAAAAGGACTAACCATAGAAGCACAAGATTGGAGAGAAGACATCACATAGCTACTGGTCATGGACTCATGGTCCAAGGGGGACTACTCGTGGCACGTCCAGGAAGCGTCCATGGTGGTGGAGAAGCTCCCGGAGTTCAATCCTCCCGCCGGCAGGGTTTCGGGAAGATGTCTCCTCACGCTCCCGATCTCGGAAGCGCTGAAGCGGTGGAACGATCGAGAAATTCGTGATTCGAGAAAAGTCTGCAAGAATTTCCTCTCGGGGCTCTAAATATAGGCCAAAGGAGGGCATCAGATGAGGTGGGACCAACCCAGGCGACCTCCTGGCGTGGCCTAGGGCCTGGCCGCGCCAGCAGGCTTCCTAGGAGGCCCCTGGCCCCCCTCTTGCCCTCCTTCAATGATCCGGAAGCTTCTGTTTCGCTGATATTTTTATATTTTTTCTAGATTTTTCTGGGTTTCGGAAAATTGGGTTAAAGCCCCTGGAAAACAGACATCAGCTCACAGAAACTAGCATTGCATGCACTGAGTTAGTAGGTTAGTCCAAACATGTGTAAAATGATATAAAAGTATAGCAAAACATAAAACAATGTCACCCAAAAGATCATGGAAAGCAGAAATTATAAATACGTTTGGGACGTATCAGGTAGCTTAGTTTGTGGTTTGGAGACGACGGGCACCAGCGGCGTCTGGGAGCGGGTGTGGGAGCAAGACACATGACGCTGATGTATCCATGTTCGGGGCCCTCCGGTGAGATAAAACCCCTAGTCTTGCTGGTGCGACTATAGGTGATCATAGTACAATGGCGCTCCTCGAGCTGTTCATGGGGATGCGGACGGAGCTCTTGCTACCGGTCTCACCTCCTATGTAGTATTTTACATGGGGGATTTGGTCGTTCGAGTATTCGCCAACCCCTTTATCGAGGGGCTAGGTTTTGGCTTTATAGTCCATCCACACGTGTACGGTAGTGGGGTAAACAAGGGGCGAGGCCAGGTTGCCACCCTCTCAGGATGGTTGTGGGGTCTGGTGGTTGTTGAGACTTCTCTAGCGCGGGGTCCGCCGGACGAGTGCGACAATGGTAGGCACGCCGGTTGTCGGGGGGATAACCCCGAGGTAGACTCATCAAGCCTGCTCCTTCATTTCCGTCCCAAAGGACATGAACGTGTACATATTCCCAAGGCCCAAGTCTTCTGGTCGGGTAGGCAGCGCCCACCGGCTAGAGGACGAGGCGACCATTCCTCTCGCCGGCCAGGCAAACCCCGCCGGCTAGAGTCGTGGCGGCTACCTCTCCTGAGCCGGCCTGGTCCCGCCAGCCCGGCTAGGAAGGAGGCGGCCGCACGCAAGCCGGCTAGCCAAGCAGGCTAGCCGACCGAAGATCACAAGTCACATCAGATCGTAGGTCAGGATAAGACCTTACGATTAAAGGTACTGGATCGGGGCGCCCGGCAGGTACGAGCGTCGGCGGCCACGCCGCTGACCTACCCCGTCTCTGATCCATCACCTAGCATAGTGTCGGACCATCACACTCCCACTCCATTACTGCACTCGGCGTGGGGAACAGTGGAGGTGGCCGTACTACCTGCCGATGACGAATCTCGCGGGGCGACGCTTGACGTACAGCGCGTGCTCGGTGTCAACCTTAAGCGAGAGCCTCATTGGCCAGACGGCGGGTCCCACTACCAATCGAGACCATGCAGCCGGCGGGTCCCTCATGCGACAAGAAAAGACTCTAGTGGGCCCCTGGCCAGCCGGCGAGGCTGCCAGCCGGGTCCCACACTTGTACCCTTTATCCATATTGTAGGCCGGCGGGTTGGTCTATAAAACCCCCCGGTTGCCCTCCATGCAGGGGGCCGATCATTCCACAACCGAACATCACTATACACTCACCAACCACAGAGAGAGGCAGAGACGAGTCGGCTGCTCCCCTATTCCTCCTCCCAACACAGCTCCAGGAGCAACCCTGTACTCTGTTCATACACATCAAACACTCCGGCAGGATTAGGGGTATTATCTCTATGGAGAGCCCTGAACCTGGGTACATCATGCGTCCCATGCGTGTACCAACCTCGTTCCCAGCGTCCACCTTTGTCCCTTCGATTCTCACCGACTTTAGCCTACCTATGGCATATTTTGTGAGTATTCACCGACATTTGGCGCCCACCGTGGGGCCGATCGCGGCATCGGCTGGCTTTACACGCTGGGCGTGGCCCCGCACCTAAACAACTGGATGCATCGCGTCCGAATGAGTTTGCATGCTTGTGGAGCCCGCTTTCGACGAGGCAACACCCATGATGATCGACGTCCCCGTCCGCCATGCGGATTCGGAGGAAGACTGTGATGACGAGGCGCTCCCTAGCGTCGTCGTCGCTGCTATGGAGAACCTCAACGTTCTCTTCAGCGACCTTCGTCTCAACGAGGGTCCGCGGTACTTTGGCGAGGACTTCGACGTTGAGGCGCTCTACGCCAGCTTCAGCAGGCTCTCTATCGCTGAGATGCCTGCCCACGACGTATATCCCAGCAACGTCCTCGTCTTCGACGGTCCTCCACCGTCGGTGGGGTTCTTTAGCCCATACCACGTTGCTGCCGTCGCCAACACCGTGGAGGTGATGGTTATCAGCGCCGGCACCAGCACGGCTCCGGGCAACGCCTCAGCAGGTGTTGGTGAGCCCGCCGCTGCCACCGCCGATACTCTTCGGGACACCATTGCTGGCCTGAAGACACCCCTCACCGCTTCCGCAAACCCAGCTGACGCAAAGGCCTCGCTGGAGGAGCCTCGCAAGCGTATCCTGGAGGAGGGCATTGCCGTAGCTTCGGCAAAACGTCGGTTGGAGGCTACGCAGCACGAGTATAACTCCGCATACGGCCTTACTCCGATTTCCAAGGCCCCTAGCCGGCTTGGATCGGTCCGCAGCCGCGGCCGGTTCATCGCCGAAATCCTAGGACTACTAGGAAAAGGGCTATGGATGATATAGACACTAATAGCGCACCAGACTAGTAGTGCGCCACTACTATATAGAAGTGGCGCACCATGTGCAGGTATGCCATTAGTGTGATGGACACTAATGGCGCACCAAACACTCGGTGCACCACTACTATTTTTTTTTTGCAAAACTACTAATGGCGCACCAGCAGCTGGTGCGCCATTAGTAACCAGGGTTACTAATGGCGCATCTGTTGGTGGTGCGCCACTACTATAATTTTTTTTTTTGCAAAACTACTAATGGCGCACCACAGCTGGTGCGCCATTAGTAACCAGGGTTACTAATGGCACATCTGTTGGTGGTGCGCCACTACTATAATATTTTTTTGCAGAACTACTAATGGTGCACCACAGAAGGTGCGCCATTTGTAACCAAGGTTACTAATGGCGCATATGTAGGTGGTGCGCCATTAGTAACCTGGGACCAGCTAGATATTTTGGATAGCCACCAGTTAAATAACCTTTTTTTTATAGGTAAGTAAGGGCAAAGCTTTTATGTTGTAGATCTACTTTTTTCTCCCTCCAACAACGTGCACATGAACTTTTTATGGCCTAGCTAGATCTACATATGTTTGTGTTGTTGCATATATGTTTGTGTTTGCAGGTACCGGTATTTGAAATGCGATAGTTGCCAATAGTTGCGAATGTTGACTCATTTCCGTTTCGGCGAGAATTTGGCACTATGCATTCTTTTTTGTTCTATTTTTAGGCAAAGTCATGCCAATTTTTTTTTTGGTTCTAAAATATCGTTTTGCTCTACCCCGTAGGCAACCATGGTCCGCATGATGACCAAAGGCATCGTGAATTGGTTTTTGAGCTCCGCGAAGGCCGAGATGCTTCAAAAGAACGAGACGGAGATAAGATGTTCGTGTCGAAGACGCAAGCTGAAGAGCCTTATGGACCTGGGTTCCGTAAAGGTGCGGGACCACCTGCTCTTGCGTGATTTCATGGATGGCTATCGGTGGCAAGGTGATGAAGATGATGATGAAGTCGTCCATGGGGGCCGGGAAAGAAATGAGGAAGGGCATGAGCAAGACAACCGCGGCGAGGGCGGGCGAGAAGACGAAGAATCTCCAGGACACAGTCATCATGTAGAAGATGCCGGACATGATGATGAGGAAGATGCCGGAGCAGACGAAGGGCATGATCATGAAGATGAAGATGCTGGAGCAGACGATGATGGACCATCGATGGCCTGGGTGCTAGATCCTCGCACTACTGGAAAACAGTTTTTTGCCATCTGCCTAGTCTTTGTCGTCTGCTAGCTGATGGCAAAGAGTGTCTTTGCCGTCAGCTTTAGCAAACAGACGGCACAGTACTGGATGATGGCATACAGTCTTTTTGCCATCTGTCACCTCTATGCCGTCTACTAGCGGACGGCAAATAGTCTAGAGGCAGACGACAAAGATATAGATAGGCCCACCTAACCGCGGGGTGGCTCGGTCAAACAGGAGTCGGACCTTTGCCGTCTGCTAGCGGACGACAAAGAGTCCGGAGGCACACGACAAAGAGTATAGACTCTTTGCCGTCCGCCGGCAGACGGCAAAGTGCTAACTCCGTTAACGGCTCCTTCCCCCCCCCCACCCCGCCCCTCTCTCTCTCTGTAACGGCTCACCCCGCGCGCCCCAAGCTCTCTCTCCCCACCCCGCGCACTCCTCTCTCTGTAACGGCCGCCAGAACCACCGTCGCGCCGCCGCCCCCGTCGCGTCGCCACCCCTATCGCCCCTGCCGCCGCCCCTGTCGCGCCCCACTGCCGCCCCTGTCGCCCCTCTCGCCCCCGCCGCCGCCCCTCTCTCTCTCCCCACCTCGCCCCCGCTGCCGCTGCCGCTACCCCACCACCGTCGTGCCGCCGCCCCTGGCGCCCCCGGCGCCGCCCCGCCACCCCCAACACCCCGACCCCTCCATAGCCGCCCCTCTCGGTGAGCCCCCACACCCCCACCCCCACTCCCCCCACCCGCATTATTTTTTACTAGTTTTATTATTTTTTAGTAGTTTTAGTAGTTGTTATTGTTAGTAGTTTTAGTGGTAGATTTAGTTAGGTTAGTAGTTTTAGTTAGGTTAGTTAGTTAGCTTGGTTAGTTAGGTGGAGGAGGAGAAGAGGAGAAGAGGAGGAGGAGGAGAAGAGGAGAAGAGGAGGAGGAGGAGGACAATAAGAGGAGAAGAAGAAGAGGAGTAGGAGGAGGAGGAGGAGGAGAATAAAAAGAAGAAGAAGAAGAAGAAGAAGAAGAAGAAGAGAAGAAAAAAATAAGAAGGAGAAGAAGAAGAGAAGAAAAAAATAAGAAGGAGAAAAAGTAAAGTAGAAGAGAAGAAGAAGAGAAGAAGAAGAGAATAAGAGAATAAGAAAAAATAAGAAGGAGAAGAAGACAAAAAAGAAGAAGAAGTTGATTTTTTATTGTTTGGTATTTAGTGGTAGCTAGATTCTTTTTCAGTTACTTAGTGGTAGATTCTGTTTTTGTTATAGTGGTAGATTGTGTTTTTGTTATTTTTTTTGCTGTTTAGTGCTATCTAGGTTTAGCAATAGGTTTAGTTAGCTTGGTTAGTTAGGTTAGTTAGTTAGTTAGCTTACTACAAAGAATAAGAAGAAGAAGAAGAGGAGGAGGAGGAGAAGAGGAGAAGAAGAGGACGAGGAGAAGAAGAAGAAGAAGAAGAATAGGAGGAGGAGAAGACAAAAAGAAGATCACATGTTTGGTATTTAGTTTTTTGGAATTAATTAGTAGTTTTAGTGGTAGATTCTGTTAGTTAATTAGTAGATTTAGTGGTAGATTCTGTTAGTTTATTCGCCCATCATTATTGCTTAGGTTCAAGACAACTTCAAAGAAGATCACATGTTCTTTTGTTGAAATCAAGTCTTTCAAAATAATGTATCGTCTATATTTATTGGTACCGGAGCAAAACAGGACAACTTAACTAATATTTCCATCCTCAAATGTAGAAAATATCGAAAAGTTTTATATACACTGAAAAGTAGTATAGGTAACCTGGAAAGTCCTCTGGACTAAAATGAGATAATTAGCCCATTTAGCTCCAAGAAGACATAATTAGGTAATTTAGCTCCAACAAGAGGAGAAGAAATAGGAAAAATGAAAATAAATAAGAAGAAGAAGAAAGAAGAAGGAGAAGGAGGAGGAGGAGGAGGAGCAGGAGGAGAAGGAGGTGAAGGCCAAGGACCTTCTAGTCCTTCTCCTCCTCCTCCTTCTCCTCCTTCTCCTCCTTGATTTCTTCTTATTCTCCTCCTCCTCCTCTTTCTTCTCCTCTTTCATATTATCCTTGCTTTAGTTTCCCCAACAATGACATAATTAGTCCATTTAGCTCCAAAATACCATAATAAGCTCAAAATGGCATAAGAACTTTTGTTAACTCAAAAAAGACATAATTAGGTAATTTAGCTCCAACAAGAGGAGAAAAGGAGAAGAAATAGGCAAAATGAAAAGAAAGAAGAAGAAGAAGAAGAAGAGAAGAAGGAGAAGGAGGAGGAGGAGGAGGAGGAGGAGGAGAAGGCCAAGGACCTTCTATCCTTCTCCTCCTCCTCCTCCTTCTTCTTGATTTCTTCTTCTTCTCCTCCTCCTCCTCTTTCATCTCCTCTTTCATATTATCCTTCCTTTAAGTAACCCAACAATGACTTAATTAGCCCATTTAGCTCCGAAATACCATAATAAGCTAAAAATGGCATAAGAACCTTGGTTAACTCATTAATATTATATACTTAGCTTGTTTTCCTCTAAAATGGGATAATTAGCCCATTTAGCTCAAAAAAGACATAATTAGGTAATCTAGCTCCTACAAGAGGAGAAGAGGAGAAGAAATAGGCAAAATGATAAGAAAGAAGAAGAAGAAGAAGAAGAAGAAGAGAAGAAGGAGAAGGAGGAGGAGAGGAAGAGAAGGCCAAGGACCTTCTAGTCCTTCTCCTCCTCATCCTTCTCCTCCTTCTTCTTGATTTCTTCTTCTTCTCCTACTCCTCCTCTTTCTTCTCCTCTTTCATATTATCCTTGCTTTAATTTCCGCGAAAATGACATAATTAGCCCATTTAGCTCCAAAATGCCATAATAACCTCAAAATGGCATAAGAACCTTGGTTAGCTCATGAATATTATATACTTAGCTTGTTTTCCTCTAAAATGACAAAATTGGAATATTTGTGTTGATCGCGTGGATTTACATGTGATAGTTGTCTCATCGCTGTGAGGTCTGCTGTGCGAAGACCTGCCCGTGCGTTG
Organism: Hordeum vulgare subsp. vulgare; assembly: GCF_904849725.1. Taxonomy (NCBI): domain Eukaryota; kingdom Viridiplantae; phylum Streptophyta; class Magnoliopsida; order Poales; family Poaceae; genus Hordeum; species Hordeum vulgare. The sequence goes on from NC_058523.1 coordinate 355,252,401, forward strand.
TACGAGCTCCGCCACTGCATTCGTGGGTCAGTACAAATTTCATCTCCTCCCCGCCCCTTCATTTACTATGCCTCGGTATCCGGATGAAACTTTCTAGATTTATGTAATTCAATTAATTTATCAGTATGCGTGACCAGTATGCGTCTCCCGTTGGAAAGGGCGACATCTATAAATATGCATGTCTTTGCATATTTATAACCGCCATCCTTTCGAATTGTCCAACATTATCCATGGACAGCCCGAGTATGTGTAGATTGGGTTCGTTTTCCCGTATGCTGTGCTCTGGATCCGATGCGGAATTTCGTCAGTGCCTCCCTGTTGTTCTCCGGATGCACATCCTCTCTGTTTATTGCGGAGACGTGTATCAGGAGAACAGCGGGGAGGTGCTTCCGAAATTTTGCGTTGGATCCGGAGCAGAGCATGGGAAAACGAACCCAATCTACACATACTCGGGTGGGATTAGGACCTATCTTTACCTATTAGCGTGTAGGTTGCCTGGACGTAATAAAAATGGCGAACCTGATTAACCGATGAATATAAATGCTAAATTATATATAAATATATTTTTTCTGTCTTTAGTAGCTACGCAAGTTGAGTGATCGTGCGTGGATGTATACCGGTCACCCTAGTCAGAAAGAGATGACGAAAGAATGGTTTTTAAAAACAAAGGAATTTGTGAAAGCCGCATTCGCAAATGGCTAGGAAAGAAACTATTGCCCCTGTCCTGGATGCGACAACTATAAAAAGACGACAGAGGCTGTAATGATTGAACACCTAGAGAGGAGGGGTTTTAAGCCTAATTATACGGTGTGGACATTTCATGGTGAGTCAATACAACGCACAAGAGCTGAGGTGGTCCGTCGTCGCACGGACGAGCATTTTACCGGGATCGAAGACATGGTGCAAGACCTTGATGATGCTCGGGATTCGGAAGATGAGATGGAGGAATCTGCAAAGGCCTTTTAGGAAATGTTGGAGTCTTCAAAACGTCCTCTCCATGAGTACACTGAGCTCTGTCAGCTGAATGCAATTGCACAAGCAATGGCTCTGAAGGCTCGGTTCAACTTGGGAAGAGAATGCTACGACGCGATGATGACACTATTTGGACGTTTCGTACCCAAAGGCCATGTCATGCCTGCAAACCTGTACCAGTCAGACAAAATACTTCGTGTACTTAAGATGCCCTATGAGAAGATAGATGCATGTGAGAAAGGATGTGTCTTATTTAGGAAGGAGTATGCACACTTGGACTATTGTCCCAATTGCGAGTCTTGCAGGTATCTTGTGGTAGACAACGGTATGGGTGAGAAGAGCCAGACAAAGTCGTAGTTAATGTTCTTCGGTATATGCCAATCATACCAAGACTTCAACGTCTTTTCATGGTCGAAGAGACAGCCATACAGATGACATGGCACAAATTGGGCAAAAGAACCGAACTAGATGCGGACGGGAATAAGATGATGGTACACACATCGGATGGGGAAGTGTGGAAACATTTCGATGGATTGCATCAGGATAAAGCGGCAGACCCAAGGAATCCTCGAGTCTGCGCCGCCAAGGATGGTTTTAATCCCTTCGGCATGACGTCAACCCAATACAGTTGTTGGCCTGTATTTGTCATTCCACTCAATCTCCCCCCGGGCAGATTATGCAAAGAAAGAACATATTTCCGACGTTGATAATTCCAAGGCCCAATTATCCGGGGAAGAATATGAATGTGTACCTGCAACCTCTTAAGGATTAATTGGAAGAAGCTTGGGAAAATGGGGTCAAGACATACGATGCCGCTAGAAAAGAAAACTTCAAAATGCATGTGTCGTACATGTACTCTATGCATGACTTGCCAGCGTATGCGCTATTCTCTGGATGGTGTGTGCATGGAAGGTTCCCGTGCCCCCCAATGCAAGACAGCTCTTCAGTTTCATTGGTTGCAGGAGGGTCGGAAGTATTCTTGATTTGACTTGCATAGACAGTTCCTGGATCGTGACCATAAGTTCAGAAAAGACAAGAAGAACTTTACCAAAGGTTAAGTTGTCAAAAACATGGCACGACCTGCGTTCACAGGCCAACAGATCCTGGATCAGTTAAACGCCCTCGAGCCTGATCCAGAGCGTCCAGGGTATTTCAAGGGGTATAATTCAAACCACGCCTGGACTCACAAGCCATGCTTCTGGGATCTGCCTTACTTCAAAGACCTCCTTCTTCCACACAATATCAACATGATGCACACTGAAAAGAATATCGGAGAGGCTATTTTTGGTACATTATTCGACATAGATGGGAAGACAAAGCATAATATTAAGGCTAGAGTCGATCAAGAGACACTATGTCATAGACCGTTACAAAACATGCGAGAAGGCAAAGGAAAGCAGAAGTGGTCGAAGCCAAAGGCCTGGTTCAATCTTGGAAGGCCAGCTATGAGGGAAATTATCTTGTGGGTCAAAATGCACTTGATGTTCCCCGATGGGTATGCAGCGAATCTAAAGAGGGGAGCGAGTCTTGAAAAATTAAAAATCTTTGGTCTCAAGAGTCATGATTGGCACATATGTCTAGAGTGGGTAATGCCGGTGATGTTACGTGGCTTTATTCCTTAGGATGAATGGCTAGTACTGGCGGAGCTGAGCTATTTCCTCCGTGTTCTTTGTGCACAGAATTGTCGCCTGGCGTGGTAGAAGACATGGAAGAGTTTGCACCGGAGTTGTTGTGCAAGTTAGAGAAGATCTTCCACCGGGCTACTTTAATCCAATGCAGCATTTGATTTTACATCTACCGACCGAGGCAAGATTGGGTGGGCCTGTGCAAGATCGTTGGTGCTATGCAACTGAGAGGATGCAGAAGACCCTTCGAGCTAAATGTAAAAATAAGCGTAGAATTGAAGCATCGATGGCTCAGGCATTCATTACTGAGGAGGTGGAAAACTTTGTGACACACACTACGAAGCCGAAAATCATCATTTGCATAATCCGAAGCCTCGGCACAATGATTGAGACCATAAAAAGGGTGGGTCCAACCTCAGCCTATTCAAAGGGAAGCTCGCACCAACCGATGCTTCGAAACCAATAACGTTGGATATCGAAGAATGGCGGAATATTTCATTGTATATCTTCAACAACCTAACAGAAGTGCGGCCGTACACCGAGTGAGTTCACGGCGCATTTTCCCGTAACTTCTAATTCATTTGAACTACTCTTATTCCCGGATATTTCAAACAGCCGTTACGTCGTCAAATTTTCGGATGGAGCGGTGATCGAAAATGATTCCGTCGAAGAGTATGAGCTTCTGTCAAAGACAGGAGGCGGCTATCCCGGTTTCATCTCTTGGTTTAAATAAACAGTAATTATCAATAATGGACCATTTCATTCTTGGTCTAACTTGCGGCTAATGGAACAACCGTTTCGTATTAAACTTGTAGGCTAATTCAGAGTCTATGGACGCCGAATTGAGACAAGTCGCTAATGGTTTTGACTATAAGGTCCGTTCATTTGAGAAATACAACATCAACGGGTATCTCTTTCATACCTTTGGCAAAGAGCTATCTATGCCCGACCGGAAATCTACAAATTGTGGTGTCTCTGCTATCGGTGAAGGTGTTATCGAGTATTATGGAAGAGTTGAAGCAATTTATGAACTTCAATTCTATGGTGAAAACCCAGCGAACGTCGTAGTCTTCAAATGTTATTGGTTCGAGCCGAAAAAGACTAGAAGGACTCATGAACATATAGGACTAGTCGAAATCAATCCAAACACCCATTTAGATGTTCCCGATGTCTATATTACGGCTCAACACGCGACCCAAGTTTTCTATCTACCGTGGGCATGCCAAACGGATAAGAATCTGGAAGGCTGGTATGTTGTTTATGTAGTGCCGCCACATGTCAGACCACCTCTCCCAAATGAACAGGATTATGAACCGCACATTAACCCAGACACATATGATGGAGAATTCTTCCAAGAAACACGTCTTTCCAAGAAACATTTCAAGAACCGCCGTGCTTCATCCAAGAACATGGAAGTAGACAGCGACAATGAATCCTACTCCAGCCCTGAGCCGGAACCAGAAGACCTGGAACTCGTAGAGGTTACTGATGCGGATGACCTGTCAATGCTTCAACGATTAAAGGAAGGCCTTTCACAACTTCACACCGTTGAACCCGATGAGCACGTCATTCATGAAGACATGCGTGATAGTGATGATGATGATGCATTTACTGATGATGATTATTAGTTTGTAAGATTCACAACTTAAATTATATATTTTCTAATCTTTATTATTCATGTAAATATTATTATTCATGTCAGTCATTCAGTTTTTTTATGTTGTACTAATTTCTTTTAATCTTTATCATGGCAGGTGTTGAAAGATGGTGGGCGTGGGTCCAGAGCGCTCGACGGGTTCTTCTCGGGCGCCCCGCACAAGGGGTGGTACTTCCCTTCCACCCCTATCTCTCCGTAGAGGTTTGGTAGACAGTCTTTCGACACCAGCGGGGGGTTCTTCTTCGTCGGCGGCATTGCCCACTGGGAGAGGTGCTAGTCAGGTAGGGAGGAAGGGGAAGGGTACAGGGAGAGGTGGTGGCCGCGGAAGATCCAGGAGGACTGTTGAGCCGTCCTCGCCACCACCACCAGCTCATTCACCCGAGCATAGGACTAGTATGGTCGACCCATTTGCGGAGGAGGCTACGGGGACTCCGGTCCAGGAGCCTGGTGTTCATGGGCATTCGTCCCATGAGACTCCGGTCCAGGTGCAGCCTCGGGTCGAGGTGCATTCGTCCCAGGAACAGCCGGAGGAGACTACGGTTCCGGAGGCTTCACCCGACGTGCAGAGGCCCGGATGGGAGCCTTGGCCGGATCGTACCGAGTTGCCGGATTGGACCGAGGGTCCGGGTGGCTCAGGGGGCGGGGATGGCGGGGATGAGCTTACGGATAGTGAGGGCGATGTGCAAGTGGACGGGGCCACCGTGTACAAGCGTGGTAGTACACGTCTCCCGGTCGCCCCAGCTACCCGCGAGCAGACGCCGGTGATTAAACCTGAAGGAGATAGGTAAGTACATTTACCTTTTTTTAGCTTTTTCCTTCAAGTTTGTTCAAATATCTAATGCGCTGACCTTATCATACTGCAGGGGATGGGTACACCCTCTTGGAGTCCGCAGGCCGAACTCCGTCCTTGGTGTGCTTTGCCGGACAAATTTCCCGGGGTTTGTCACGTTGCCTGGTGAGGGTCAGGTTCCTACACTAGGATTTACCTGGGAGCACTACCAGGCTGCGCAGGCCCCGCCGGAGGAGATTATAGATGATGTCTTGTGCCACACGAGGGCCGAGATGGTGATCAAGAGCTTTTGGGTAAATTATCCCTTTACAGAATCTAAAATTAACAATATACCTAATTATTGTACTAATCGGTGTTTTCACGTTTGATTGCAGACCTTCTATAGGTGTGTGGATGGATATGAGGAGGAGGCGGCCAGGGTTCTCGAGGTCGAGTGTAGGCGGTTACTACAGAACTTGCGCCACGAGGCTCGGCCGCAGGCTATTCGAGATTACTACGCCACGCGTTGTATTAAGAAGCAGAAGAAGGATTGCCGCGGAAAGTTTCTGAAGAAGGAGCAATACATGAAGGTAATTACCTATTCTTAAGTCCTTCTACGTAGTTTTCTTGATTTCATTCATAGGCGTAGCGCTGAAAATTCTTTCTAATAACTTACAGGTGCCCCCGAGATGGTGTGCGGATAAGATGGATTGTTGGGAGGCGTTGGTTGATGAGTGGTGCACAGGCAGCTGGCGAGCCGTCCACAAGAATGCGAAGGATCGGCGTAGCCAAATGGTTGGTGTTTCACACCATCAAGGCAACGCCAACTTACTTCAGTTTGGACGAAACTGGGTATGTGAATTGCTTCATGAGTCATGCAATTCATTCTTGATGCTAATATTTTGTTCCTCTCTTTTAGGCGCATCACAATAAGACTGAGATGCCACACTTGTACGACCTTTATGGCATGGCCCATACTGCCTCGTACAAGAAGGCGAAGGCATTCTCTGAGTCTGACCTGGATGATCCCAATAACTTCAACAACATGTCATCCCACTAGAAGCTCGTGGCATACAGGGACGCGGGGAAGGCTACGAAAGGGGATGACTTTAACCCTAGCCAGGAACCTTTGGATCCAGAGCTGGTGATGATATCTGGTGGCGGGAGGCCCCATGGCTCGATAGCCATTGGAGATGGGATAATACGTTGTCCACTCACTCTTTCGGAGATCAAGGCACGCCAGTCGAGCAGATGTCCTGAGATCCAAGGTTAGTTGTACTTGGAACACTTTCATCGAGGTAAGTTGTACGGACTAAGAACACTTTCATCCATTTTATTATGTGTGTCACCATAGATCATTACTATGGTAACGAGGAATGGTGTTTCAGGCTGCTCTTCAGAAAGAGAGAGCGGCAAACCAGGTGCTCTTGAGAAAGAGAGATTGGCAAGCCAGGCTGCTCTTGATGAGAGGGACCAGACCACGGCACGATTGCTTGAGGAGGAGAGGGCCCGGAATGAGGCGGGTCAATGGGCCCTGTACGAGATTTTTGTGGTATGTTTTTTTTCACATTAGCCAAATCTTGTGTGTAATGTCTGTTTCAATACTAATTAATACGACCGACTCTTCAGGGTCTGTGCGAGAAGAGCGGTCAAGTCCCTCTGCCGATGCCCGTCTTCTCTTTGATTGGCACGGTGAGTTTCATTATAAAACTAGTATTAATAATTGAGTGTCATTATACTAACTGAGACATTGCAAAATATCTTTTCTGCAGAATAACTCCCGAGCGGCATCGCACGACCCTTCTCCAGGGCTACCGTCTCAAAACGAAGCTGGCGCGAGCAACCGTGGTGTTTCTCCTCCTTGATGACCACTACGGTAAGTTTCTCCTCCAAACTTAGCTTGTTTTCCTCTAAAAAGAGATAGTTAGCCCATTTGGCTCCAAGAAGACATAATTAGGTAATTTATCTCCAACAAGAGGAGAAGAAATAGGAAAAATGAAAAGAAAGAAGAAGAAGAAGAAGAAAAGAAGGAGAAGGAGGAGAAGGAGGAGGAGGAGGAGGAGAAGGAGGAGAAGGCCAAGGACCTTCTAGTCCTTCTCCTCCTCCTCCTTCTCCTCCTTCTCCTCCTTGATTTCTTCTTCTTCTCCTCCTCCTCCTATTTCTTCTCCTCTTTCATATTATCCTTGCTTTAATTTCCCCAACAATGACATAATTAGTCCATTTAGCTCCAAAATACCATAATAAGCTCAAAATGGCATAAGAACCCTGGTTAGCTCAAAAAAGACATAAATAGGTAATTTAGCTCCAACAAGAGGAGAAGAGGAGAAGAAATAGGCAAAATGAAAAAGAAAGAAGAAGAAGAAGAAGAAGAGAAGAAGGAGAAGGAGGAGGAGGAGGAGGAGGAGGAGAAGGCCAGGGACCTTCTATCCTTCTCCTCCTCCTCCTCCTTCTTCTTGATTTCTTCTTCTTCTCCTCCCCCTCCTATTTCTTCTCCTCTTTCATATTATCCTTGCTTTAATTAACCCAACAATGGCATAATTAGCCCATTTAGCTCCAAAATACCATAATAAGCTCAAAATGGCATAAGAACCTAGGTTAGCTCATTAATATTATATACTTAGCTTGTTCTCCTCTAAAATGGGATAATTAGCCCATTTAGCTCAAAAAAGACATAATTAGGTAATTTAGCTCCAATAAGAGGAAAAGAGGAGAAGAAATAGGCAAAATGAAAAGAAATAAGAAGAAGAAGAGAAGAAGGAGAAGGAGGAGGAGGAGGAGGAGGAGGAGAAGGCCAAGGACCTTCTATACTTCTCCTCCTCCTCCTTCTCCTCCTCCTCCTGCTTCTTGAGTTCTTCTTCTTCTCCTCCTCCTCCTCTTTCATCTCTCATAGTATCATTGCTTTAATTAACCCAACAATGACATAATTAGCCCAGTTAGCTCCAAAATACCATAATAAGCTCAAAATGGCATAAGAACCTTGGTTAGCTCATGGATATTATATACTTAGCTTGTTTTCCTATAAAATGGGATAATTAGCCCATTTAGCTCAAAAAATACATAATTAGGTAATTTAGCTCCAACAAGAGGAGAAGAGGAGAAGAAATAGGCAAAATGAAAAGAAAGAAGAAGAAGAATAAGAGAAGAAGAAGATGGAGAAGGAGGAGGAGGAGGAGAAAGCCAAGGACCTTCTATCCTTCTCCTCTCCTCCTTCTCCTCCTCCTCCTTCTTCTTGATTTCTTCTTCTTCTTGTCCTCCTCCTCTTTCTTCTCCTCTTTCATATTATACTTGCTTTAATTAACCCAACATTGACATAATTAGCCCATTTAGCTCCAAAATGCCATAATAAGCTCAAAATGGCATAAGAACCTTGGTTAGCTCATGAATATTATATACTTAGCTTGTTTTCCTCTAAAATGACATAATTAGCCCATTTAGCTCAAAAAAGACATAATTAGGTAATTTAGCTCCAAAAAATAATATATAGTTCACCACACATATACTTAGCTTGTTTTCCGCTAAAAATGACATAATTAGCTGAAAAACATCATATTTTGTTCTTCTTCTAACTTTCTTATTCACATTTTTGCAGATTGGATATACTACATGCATGGAAGCTGGCATTCATGGAGTTGAACAATGTCGATTGATGAACTTTATATGTATATCATCTAGTTTTCGTTTGAGTTGATGAACAATGTCGAACTATATGTATATGTATATATGGATAAACAGTGCAATACTTGGTATGTTGGTTCTTTGGATACATGGGGATGTACATTGGTGAATCATATATGTGTGGTGAATTATATATATGTGTTGGCAAGTATATGTGTGGTGAACTATATATCATATATGTGTGGTGAATTATATAAATGTGTTGTCAAATATATATATATATATAGATATATATATATATATATATATGTGTGTGTGTGTGTGTGTGCTGTGAAATAATATAAAACAAAAAAACAGGAACTATATGGTCTCTTTGCCGTCTGCCAACTGATGGCAAAGACCTGTGCCATCAGCTGGCAGACGGCAAAGGTGCCACATGGCACCCAGCTGTGCATTCTGGGGTGTCTATGTAGTCTCTTTGCCATCAGCCTCCAGGGTGGGCAGACGGCAAAGAAGAGGGAACAGGGGAGGGGGGAGGAGGAGGCAGACGGCAAAGAGTGGAGAGAGGGGGGAGGGGAGGAGCTGGCAGACGACAAAGATGGACGGGGAGGCAGACGGCAAAGATGGAAGGGGAGGGGAGGGGAAGAGAAGGCAAACGACAAAGATGGATGGGGAGGCAGACGGCAAGGATGGACAAGGGAGGCAGACGGCAAAGCCTCCGTTAACCCCTAACGGAGGCAACGCCTGTTGGCTGCCGTCACGAGCACTTTGCCGACTGATCCTAAGGAAAGCTGACGGCAAAGAGCTTTGCCGTCCGCTTTCGGGGGGTAGACGGCAAAGAAGGTCCTATGCCGTCGTAGGCTGACGCAGAAATTTTGCCGGCCGTGAGAATCTTTGCCGTCCGCCGTTTTGTCTTTGCCGTCCGGGATATTGTCTTTGTCGTCTATAATGGCAGACGGCAAAGAAGCTGATTCCTGTAGTGTCATATTCAAGAGCTGCTTCTCAAGCAGACGAATAACGCAAGAGCTGCCACCCGAGAGAAAGCCAAGCTGGATCAACTGGAGATAGACGCGGTTACTCCATTGTATGAAGGATACAGGCCCGAGGATACCCGCCTGAAAGTAACGCTCATGTCTCTGGAGATGAAGGTAAAACACAAAATGACCGACGCATGCTTCGACGAGAAAATGTCATTCTGGCACGAACGTCTTCCCAAGAGGACCAAAGATGGACCGAGAGCAAGGGCAGACTTGAAATCAATGGGCATGAGGGAGGAGCTTCATGCTAATGATGATGATGATGATGATGATGATGATGATGAGGCGAAGGAGGACACAGAAAGTCGTCGCAAAGGCAAAAAGGCAAAGAAGACCGGAAATGACTTCCCTCCTGCGTGCTTCATTCTAAGTGAGGAGGAGATCGATCAGTTTTTCACCTGCCTCGTAGGAGTAAAACTTCCTTACAGTTACGCGGGGAAGATAAGCAGATACCTAGACTCAGCGAAGCAGAAGTTCAGCGGGATGAAGTCTCACGACTGTCACGTGCTGATGACGCAGATACTTCCAGTTGCAATCCGTGGGATCATGGACGCGCACGTCCGTGAAACGCTATTTGGCCTATACAACTTTTTCGACGTCATGTCTCGGAAGTCAGTTGGCATGAGGCAACTCAGAAGGCTATAGGAAGAGATCGTGGTGATACTATGCGAGCTTGAGATGTACTTCCCGCCCGCATTCTTCGACGTTATGGTGCATCTGCTGGTCCATATCTTGGAGTATATCATCCAACTCGGGCCGACGTTCCTGGACAGATGATGCCATTCGAAAGGATGAATGGTGTCATCAAAGGATACGTTCGCAACATGTCACGTCCAGAGGGAAGCATAGCCAGGGGCTTTCTGACCGAAGAGTGCATCTCCTACTGCACGAATTATCTAGGCATCGAGAACCCCGTTGGTCTGCCCGTCAACACGAACCTCGGCAGGCTCGCTGGATGCGGTCACCGTGAGGGTGGCCGCGAAATGCATGTCGACTTCGAGGGTCGACTCGCCGACTTTGAAAGAGCAAACCTAGTCGCGCTACAACACATAGACGTGGTCGATCCTTGGGTCATAGACCACAAAACCTTTATTGAGAAGACGTACGATGACCGAGGCCAACAGAGGACGGACTGAGATATAATCAAAGAGCACAACTCGTGTTTCACGCGTTGGTTCAAGCAGAAGCTTCTGTCGTACCCTTTACATGAGGATTCTTCCGCGGAAGAACAACTCAGATTCGCCTTGTCACAGGGCGCCGAGCACAACCTGATGACGTATGAGGCGTACTATATCAACGGCTACACATTCTACACCGAGGGAAAGGACATGAAGAGCAATGGTTATCAGAACTCCGGGGTAACGATGGAATCCTACACTGGTAACAACAAGGACAGATACTATGGAAGGATCGAGGAGATCTGGGAGATGAGCTACGCTGGAGAGAAGGTCCCGAGGTTCCGTGTCAGATGGGCCAAGAGCGTCATAAAATAAGATCGGTATTTCACCACCATGGTTATACCCGAAGCCAAATCCAAGACAGCGGGCGCAAACGTCACCGTGAAAAATGAGCTATGGGTACTGGCTTCCCAAGTGGACCAATGCTTCTTCATTACCGACCCGCCAAAGCCCAGTCGTGTTGTCGTGAGGAGAGGCAAAAGGAAGATCATCGGAATGGATGGAGTCTCCAATGAGCAAGACTTTGACAAGTACGGCGACCCGAAGATGGAACAGGGCGACGATGATAAAGTACCAGCATACACCACAAGAAGAAGCAGGACCACCCTACCTAAAGGACGTCCGTTCAAGAGAAGAACTCCATTTACGAAAAATAAGCGCAAGAAGATTGTGAACATATAGCTAGCTAAGATCGATTGTATTTAAATTGTAGCCTTCATTTATCGATTGTATTTCGACATTTTCAAATTTGATGATATTTTTTCATATTCAATATGAAAAAATATTGCATATTCATGAGGAGACTCGATCTCGATCCCCCTCCATCTCGATTGCTATCCCCCCTCGCAAGATCCCCCTCGCCGCCGAGCACCCCCCGCACCCTCCCTCTCTCCACCGCCGCCGCCGTCGGCATACTTACCACTAGAACAGCTATTTACAAGATCCAACTCCTATTCATAGGCATCTACTTGCAAACATCAAAAAAAATATACTAGGCACTAGATGTTGTTGTCAGGGAAGATAAATCACCCTCATGGTGTGATGCACACCACAACATCAACTTCTCAAACCAAGGTGCAACCAGCACAAGAAAACAATGCATAGAAAAAAATTAAAAGGAAAAAAATAAAAGGAGGGGGGAAGAGGATTCGAACCCTGTTCCCCTGGTACTCAATCCTACATCAAACCACTGGGCTGAGAAGCATCTTCTCGACAGCAAAGTACAAGAGAGCAGGGAATACTCTCTGATGGCTATTGTGCCGAAGGGAAATAACCCCAAAAAGGGTGCTGAGGGGGGATCGAACCCGCCACCTCCTGCTAGGACCAAAACCCACGTACCACTGCGCTACTACTTCGGAGATTAACAAGGTAGGGAAGGCGCACTTCATGCACATGCGCCATTACTATATAAAAAACATTCTAATGGCGCACCGCTCGGGGTGCGCCATTCCTAACCCGGCTGCCCTCGCGCGCCTCTACTCGATCTGCCCTCCCTCGCGCGCCCTCGACCCCGCCGACCCCTTCCCCCACCTTCGTCCATGCAGCCCACGGAGCTCTGGCGGTGCTAGGGTTTGCTCCAGCCCCGAAGCCGCGCACCCAACTGCCCCCTCCTCTCTTCACCCGCGGCCTCCCACCTACCCCCTTTCCACCGCCCAGCGGTGCCCGCCGTCTCCCCGAACCCTAGCTCCGCCGCCGTGGAGGGCCACCACCTCCCTGACCTCACTGTCCTCGGCCGCCACCTCAAGTCCCCCTGCAAGACCCACGCCGTCCTCGTCCTCTCCACCAGCGGCGCCCCTTCCTCCGCTCATGCAACGCAGCACCAGTAAATAGCCAGGTAAAAACTAGTAGTTCCCGTTGTCAACTACAATTTTGATGCCTCGGTTCATTATGACGCCGGTAGTATGGTTAATAAATTGTATACCTTGGGAGTACTCATAGGGGGGAGCTATGCCTGGCAGGACGGCCAGGGCGGTAGAAGATGTGTACACACTGATTGTAAATTGGAGCTTAGTTTGTATGGTGATATGCAAGGTTTTATTGTTTGAGTCTGAATAGTTTATCTATTGTGTCAATCTCCATTTCTCTTCATGAAGCATTGCTACCGGGTCTTTGGCTAGATGGGTCGAGATTGCGGGTCTAGATAGAAGGTAGCGAGACCGTCAAGAGTAGTGAAATTGCTGCCAATGTATTGTAGCCTTTCTCCTGCAATGCCGCCACGGGTCTGTCGTATCACCAGTTGCGAAACTATGTATCTGCTACTCCAAAGCACTGCAATTAGGTTGGGTAGTGCTATTACTAATCCTAAATGTAAAATGCTACTTTAAAATGTTCTTTTGATTACAGAACAGAGTTGTATGTGTCTGATACTTGTCGGCCGAATTCAGCGTTTGGCATGAGTACTATCATGTTTGTATTAGCTTAGTGTTGTCTTACCTCTAGCTGCAACTTGTGGTAGCTGATTCAGAGCTACTCCCTCTGTACCTAAATAATTGTAGTTGGGGAGAACTAGACTAGTTCTCCCCAACTACAATTATTTCGGTACAGAAGGGAGTAGTTTTCATGAGTAAATATGAATGGAAGATTATTTTCCAGGGGGATTGCTGGGTTGCTGTATTTTAATTGGTCTAAATTGTTGATTTGACTTTATGAACCTTACTGTTAACGTTACTACTTAGAGTTACTTGCTTCCTTGATTTGCATTTGTTGATTTAAAGATGTACCTGCAAGAACATCGTTATAGGGAATTCTCTTTGGTTAGGCTTCTTTATAAGTTGTAGGGTTGACATGCCTCGTAGTAAAATATTGTTGCAATTTCCATGGTTAGCAGCAAAATTACCCTAACTGTATTCAACAACTTTTTTACATATCTTCGTAAAACATGACCTTATCTGTTCTGTACTGTATGACTTATTTCGTTGGATATAATTTTCTAATTGTCCATGTTTATTTACTCTGATGCAGATCGTGCCAGTTAACCCCAAGCCATTCTTACAAAACTTAATAGGGAAGATGATCATCGTCAAGCTGAAATGGGGCATGGAGTACCAAGGTACTTCAATGGTATTTTGTCACTTGTTAGTTACAGATGTCTCATTCTTGTACATGCCCTCCACGGAGGGCCACCACCTCTGCCTACTTAGTGAAGCCCCCCAAACTCCCACGCAACAACAAACTTTGGCGCTTTCATGGCATAGGTGTCCTGACGGCCCCACTCAATTCACCCCTACTCGTTTGCTCGAAATCTTCCATGCTTGAGTGGCAGGTTGGAACAGACTGGTGGTCAGAGCACCCTCTTGCTCTCGGTCATGAAAATATTTGTCAGATTGTGATCTTCAAAGGTGATATCTTTGTCATCGATTATCTTATGAGGATCCATGCTGTACACTTTACACCTCAGTTCAGCGTGCAAGAATTAGAATTTATGTGGGAATCCTTTTTTCCTATTAACCCATGGTTGATGTCCTGTGCTGACATGCTTCTCATGGCTGACCTCTCAGTAAGCTCTTTTCATTGGCACGGCACATATAGTCACACCTTCGATGTCTTCCGCCTTGACCTTGCTGTCGAGCCAGCTAAGTTTGTGAAGTTGGAAAATTATGCCTTGTTTATTAGCCTTGATAAGAGGAATCCTACATTCTTCGGCATGAGCCCGGAAAGATGGGGAGGAAAGAGTAACTGCATTTATGCTGCTAGGCTACTTGAAGAACCTGATGAATCTTGGGTTGCGGTTGAGCTTGGTCAGTCAGTGCAAGAAAAAATAGTTCAATACCTATTCTATCGTCGTGCGTACCCTTGTGACTACAGTTTACTAAGTAGCCTCTCGGTGTTCCCCAGTCTAATTTATGGTTCTGGCTAGTCATCTTGTCACAGGGTTTTGTGGCCTAGTCATACGCAAGACCTGATGTTTATTTTATTTAAAAACTGGTCCTGTAAGGGTAACTGTTTCCTGACTTTAAGACCAATGTTTTGTGTTCAAGTACAATTGATCCGAATGGGCATGTTGTTGTTACGCCTGTGTTTATCAGGCAACATCATCCAGTGATACTGACTAATGCTTCTGCAGTATTATCTACTGTAAAAATGAATAATGCTAACGATTAGCAAACAACTTCTATTAAATGGTCTCCTATGGAATGATGATGAATGTACAAGAGATATATCCATTGTCCACACAGCAAGCTTTTCCAAGTTCCAAACACATTTTACATGCGCAACACTACATGACTATTTTTCTGTGTGTAATAACGCAACAGTACAAGACTATTTTACATGCGCTGTCATACTTAACGCATGCCTAATTTTAGCACTAAATCAACTTCATTAATTTCAGGTATAGTACTCTGAGGGAGTTACCTTCTTCAGAGTGTAGAGGAGAAAAATTGTTCTAATCAGCAGCAGCACAACACAATCACTTGGATCAACGGAAGAGGAGCATCAGCAGCACGGGCAGAGGAGCAGCAGCCGCTAGTTCTTCAGGTACAATGGGGGCACAACAGATATTGCTATCTGAAAAATGAGTTAGCTAGTCATCTAAGTTCAGCTTATTTTGATTTCCGTATGTTATGGCGGGACAATAGATATTGTTATATGTTCATTCTTGAGGGTACAGACTTGCTAAACTATTGATGATTTTTTGTTGGGTGACCTATTTTTGTCCATATGAAAGCAGAGGACCATATGGTCTATGTCCTTTTCATCCATATGAAAGTAGAGGCACATTGTGGTGCTAGTTTGTTTGGTTTTGTTTCCGACCATCGTGTCGTGATGATTTTGCACGTACCTCGAGAGGCCCTTGAGTTTGCCAGAATGTCGATTAACTTCCGTTCCGGCAAATTCGGGTACTCCATATGTCCTATTTTCAGCAAAGGTCATGCTGAAATTTTCCGTGAATTTTAGCATGACTTTGCTAAAAATAGGACATATGTGGTACTTGCGACTAATGCATGGGCCGGGGTATCTTAGTACTTAATTAAGTAGGATCAACTGCCCCTTTATTCTTGCTGCATTAAACCATAGGTGGCAATAGAACCAAGTGATTAGGCCCAACTTAAAATTCTCCTTCCCTTTTCTTGATAGGGTATATTATTAGAAGATACCCATATATATCAGTCAACCTAGGGTGCCTCGGGATTGATAAACCCTAAATGATGAAAACTAAACTTAGCATTTAGGGTGCCTCAGTGTCGACAAACCCTAAATTATAAAACCTTGGCTTTTAGGGTGCCTCGGTGTCGATAAAAACCTAAATGATGAAAGCTTAGGCTTTTAGGGTGCCTCGGCGTCGACAAACCCTAAATGATAAAAGCTTAGCTTTTAGGATGCATCAGTGTCGACAAACCCTAAATGATAAGACCATGATCTTGTTCCTTGACAATAACCAACTTTTTGACCAAACTTTTTTCCTATTTAGAGCGAAACATGGCCGACAACGATGAGGCCGGCGGTTCGGGCAAGGCATTCTGGGAGCTGTCCCAGGAGATGGAGGAAGAACCTCCCCGCTATGAGGACGCCGCGAAAGAAACCGATCCCGAGTACACAATCCCTAGTGGCGTCGGGGATGACACCACTGATGGTGCCGTCGAGGATGCCACCACTGATGATGGCAGCGCACGCACATATGGCAGCCAATCGAAGAGGCAACAGAAGGACCGGCGCCCGAACGTGCTCAGCACCGTAAAGGAGGAATTTACTGAAGTGAACTCCGACGGGTATCCAACGGCGCCAAAAGAAATGGTAAAGGGGTAAGTGGTTCAGCTCAGGTGCATTCTCCTGAGCACTGTCTCGATCAACACCGAGAACCTAAGGCATAAGGACCGAGGGAATTTGAGCAACCTCCTCTTCACGAAGCTGCACGAACGATACAAGTTCCCCGGTGACGTCGCAAACACGCGCCTCTCAAGGAATAAAGTGAACAGTGTCGCCCTCACGAAGATGAGCAAGGCCCTGTCTACTTGGAGAAGCGCGGTGAAGAGAATGATTGACAAAGATGATAGTTATGAGAAGATCAAGGCGAAAAATCCTTCGATCAGCGAAGATGACTACAAGGAGTTCAAGATCAAGTGCGAGAGCAAGGCAACCGCGGAATCAAGTCAGTGGGGAAAAGAAATGCGGGAGTTGAACTTAGGGGTACACCAAGTCGGTCCCGGCGGTTACAGAGTGGCGGAACCTATATGGGACAAGGAGGACGCGGAGCGTGCTGAGCAAGGCCTACCACCCCGCTTCGAGAAATAAGGTGAGAAGCAGACCATGAACTATGTCAGGGCCCGGTACAAGGTGGACCCGGTAACAAAGGAGCTTACCACGGATGCGAAGACCAGGGCGCTTGAGCTTGTTCTGGTAAGGAATACACCTCACGTAATTAGCTCCATATGGTTTCATTCTAATTAATGAAGCCAAATTTCTAAATGGTTCATTCCTTCCGCAGGACACTGAAAGCCGTAGCGTGGGGTCGTCTCAGAGCTCCCACTGGGACACCAATTTAACGTAATGAAAAACAAGGATAAGTCCAATAAGCCGTCGTCAGCTGGTCGTGTGGCCGGCAAAGGCTTGTCGAAGAAATGGTCGTCATACTATAACGCTGGTGGGCGAAAGGAGAGAAATACCAACTTGGAAAGCCAGTCGCGCGAGGTTGAAGAACTCAAGGAAAAAGTGGCGCGGATTCCGGATATGGTCCAAGAGCTAGTGCAACACCAAGTGGGAGGGGTGATCACCGCCATTGTGCCTACCTTGATTGAGGGGCTGCAGGCGTGGATTGCAGGCGACCAACAGGGGCCGCCCCCGATTCCTAGCTTCACAGCCAGCAACTCGCACAACGCGCAGGCGGCGCCATTGGTGTCTCCGGCGCCGGCACGGGCATTGGACCTTATTAATGCACCCGGGTGTGTGAGTTGATCGATGTCGGCACCTCGGCAGCAAGCGGCCCCTCCGTCACTTGCACGCCCGCCGTTGGCGGTGCCTCGACATTAGCCGAGCTCGACACCATCACGGTAACTATGCCTCTCTCGGCCGATGACTTCATCTCCTTGCCTTTGACTGGGCATCCCCTAACGCCCTACATCTTTTCGTAGGGCGCCAGCGCCGATGTTCCATGCACTCTCCTGCACTTCGTGGGCGGCGAGTTGATCGATGTCGCCAAGGGCAGAATCTTTCAACCGGGCAATCCCATGTTCCACGGTAAACCGATGCCACCCACCACGTATAGGGTTCAACTACTTCAGGTGCTGCCAGGCTGCGATGACTTGTTACCTCCGTTCCACCCTGCTAGGGCCGACAAAGATGATGTGATGACCCTCAGCGCCTGCTTAAGCTGGCCCTTGCTTTGGCCGAAGAGCCAGATTCGTTTGGGGGCGGAGGACACCACCCCACGGACAACACCGCTAGTCGTGCTGGCACCAAGCCATCGCAAGACCGCTGCAACGCTACCGGACATGCATATGGCACAGGATTCGGACATGCATATGGCACAGGATTCGGACAATGACGACAACGACGATGGTACATTTACCAAGGTCAATAAGTACTTTGCCGAACATGGGTACGGTGAGGAATTCTTGGGGTCTCCTTCTCAAGAACCCAACCCTGCAAAAGACGACCGCGATCTAGCTAGGACCGCGGAGAAACCCAATTGCAACAGGCGTTGTCTGGCGTTTAGTTTTGAGGAGACGCCTCCAGCTGCCGCCTTCACCGAGCCTCAGATAGCCGAGGTGCGAAATATTATCAGCCCCAACACACTAAAGAAGGTGGTCTTTGATCAGAACTCGATCCCATTACATCAGCAGAAGAAGGGACAGAAAAGAAAGACTAACAAGGGTGCGGGCCAGCCGGCACCGAGTACGATCCGTGCTCTGGGCGGGCCACCTTCACCTAAGGATATCTCGAGGAGGGTGCATGTGGCGGGTAGACCAATGCTACCGACTAATCTGCTCAATGCTACAATTGGTGCTATGCGGAGTCTGCATGACAGTGTTCTTTGTTTGGAGAAGCGGCGTCTCTCCGAGAATAATATGGCATACCCGGTTTTCGTGGCCAAGGTGCCAAAGGGCAACGGCTTTGTCGATAGCACCATCGGGGGTATGATCGTCCTGCGGTTTGCTGACATCTTCGCTATGTTTAACCTTCATCCGCTACACTACACCTTCGTTCAGCTATTTTCGCTGAGTATGGAGATGCGGATCATTAGAGACAAGACCCCGGACCTAGTGATAGTCGACCCCTTCTATATGCGTGCCAAGATCTTGGGCAGCGCTGGGGACCGGCAAGTCGCGAGTTCATACCTCGAAGGTGCCATTTTGGCAAACTCAGATAAGGATAACTTCCTCGTGACTTACTTTCCCTGGTAAGTTATCCCCTCATCGCCCCATAACATATGATTTCTTAGATTTTGATCGTCCTTTTTTCTCTAACATTTCGTGTTTTCTGTAGTGACACACGTTGCACACTCATCCTCTTAAGCCCGAAATATTCCATGACCACGTATTTTGACTCGGACCGTTAGTCGAAAAAAGACTACATAAATATCGAGAAAGTTCTTGATGAAGCTCTTCCCGGCTACGCCATATCTGGAGGCACCTTCAGCAGGACAAGTCTTAGGCACGGCAAGCACGTGTTCACCCACAATACGACGTTCCCCTGCGTCAAGCAGCCGCCTAGCAGTAAGAAGGATGCCTACTACGCCCTCCATCACATGCGGGCGATCATACGGGACAGTAATCACCTTCGGCTACCAAATAATGTCAAAGATTGGGCCGCACGCTTGTCGGCAATCCAGGATGCGGACATCAGACAAGAATTCTTTCACACCCAGTCAGAGTTTGCGGAAATCATCCATCAAGATGTCCTTCGTACCTCGAGGCAGTTCTACCTCAGATCTCCGTTGTCCAATAGTGAGATAGATACAACGCTACAAATGCAGGCTGACAACGACCGCAATTTCATGACCATCACGAAAGACGGCGACTTCATCCACGTTCCCGTGAATTGCTACTAATTCATGTTGCAATATTAAACTTTAATGAACTTGTATGTCTCTTTGGTTTGGACAGTCGTTCCACTTATATGTAATCGATGCTATTTATTAGTAGGACCATGAATCATGTTGTTATAGTTGTAATATTAAACTTTAATGAACTTGTATGTCTCTGTGAATTTCTACTAACATTTTGTTTGGCTAGTGCATAGAGATGCCGTCGTATGTCGTGTAAAAGGGTTAGGTTCCCGGAGTCTACGACGACTGGGAGGAGTATCAGAGACAGGTTCACCGATTCAGCGGTAACAGTTACAAAGGGTACACCACAAGGGCGGAGGCGGAAGTTAGATACGCGCGCTATCTAGCGGGAGAGAGGAGAGAGCGTTGATCATGTATCACCTATGTTTTATGCATCGTAGTTCTACCATCCTATGCCCAATTGCATGCTGACTAGGTACTTGGAAATTATGGTTACATATTGTAGTATCATGTGGTAGGCACCCAACAACCCCGCTACTAGGCCCGGGAGGACAAATTTCCTATTGCTATGCTTGAGTAGACGGGATTCTGGTTGAGAGTTTATCACGAGTGATGTGAGAATAATTTAATAACCAAGACCGGTTACACTACTTACCAGTAGCGCTGCCATACCTACGCTACTAATAGGGTTTAGCTGTAGCGCGATAGCACTAGCGATTGGCCCAGCGCTACTTCTATGCATATTTCAAGCGCTACTACTAGGGTTTTCTATAGTAGTGATAGTGTGATATTACAAACAGGTGCCACATGACCCGGCACTCAAGTCATACAAGCATCAAGCGGAAGCATATCATGTCTGGGTACAAACATCTACTAAAAGTGGTTGGAGGAGCCTGTAATTCTACAATGACCCTACCAAAGGAGCCAGACCTCTGTCTGGGAGTCCCAAGCTATTCCGGTCAACAGCGAACACACCACGTAGAAAACTTTAATGAGACTAAAGTTTTCTCTGCAAAAACATAAATAAGCAACCGTGAGTACAAAGGTACTCAGCAAGACTTACGTCAGAACTAACTACATATGCATCAGTATCAATGAAGGGGTTGTGGAGTTCGATTGCAGCGAGCCAGCTTTGACTCTTGGCTAACTTGTACTATGACAACAAGTACTTTCATTGAGGTGGGATAGCGCACACGAGTCCACATATTCACCGATCAATACACCACTATGGATCTACTCTCGTCTCCCTACGAGAAGGCCATCCATAGCACTCACACTTATCTTGCATATTTTAGAGTATCCATTCCAAGTTGTCTATGTACCACGTAATGTTTCCAAGTAGTCCATATCCGAGGACACGGCTATTCGAAAAGAATAATTCACCCTGCAGGGGTATACTTCTTCACACACACTCTCACCATTTATCACTAAATGCACGTCATGCATCTCGGCAACCTTCAAGCGGAAGCACTGGCGTGCGTGTCGTCCACGACCATTAAACACACAAGACCCCAGTCCAGGTTTATCGCCTATTTGAGACTGAACCCACAAGGAAGTCCGACTGATGTTTCCTTAAAGGCCCCAAACGTTTTGCGCAGGGTTCCCAAGCCTAGCATCCAGGTGCCACTTGGTACACCGTGCCACTTTGTATCTACCACAGTGAAGCACACCCCGTCGGGCAGAGCTAAACACGGTCGCAAACACTTTTCCTACAAACACCAGAAAGTAGTTGCAACTCCTAGACAGAGATCTAGGCGATTAATATGTTGAGAGGTGTCGAGTTAGCGGAACCCAATGTGTGGTAGCATCTTGTCTTGGATAATATACATAAAACTCAGTTCTTAAGGACGGCCCCAATGAGATAACTCACCATGTACTCCTACATGGCCTCTCATCACTACCTTTAACAAATCGTATTCACACCTTTACTCTCACACCGTAGGACATGAACACAGTCATTCCGATTCGTCGTCCAGATGGATCAGACCTGACGCAATTCTAAGCATAGCAGGCACAGTAAGGAAGCATGGATGAGAAGCACATCAAGGCTCAAGGAGTTTCTACTCATGCTAAGTGGTTTCAACTATTTACTGTGGCAAAAACAGGTCATGCAGAGGAACGGGTTCAACTATCGAGAACAAATAACAGTTGAGTTGATGTTGTCCTAATGCAGTAAAAGAGAGAAGGAGCAAGAGAGTAGGATTGTATTGGAATGATCAAGGGGTTTTTTCTTGCCTTGCAGTTCTGAAGATACCAATGAGTCTTCATCAATGTCAATGATCACATTGTCAGAACCATCATCTACCGAGGGGGAAGCAACACCGGCAAACAGGAAAAGAACAATATTTACTTCTCGGAAATGCAACACTATGATGCATGATCATGAAATGGGAATATGTTGTTGATTGAGCTAATGCATCTAGCATAAGGGTTAAATGAAGTTAGTTTGAACCCTAGGTTCAAATTCAAACTCCATATATGATTATTTAAATTGCATTTGTGTTATTTGTCAAAAACAGAGAACAAAAGTTGTTCTAACATGCATGAAAATGCCAAAAACAGATTCCTTGTATTTTTCTGATAATTTTTCATATATTATTTATTTAATTTGGAGTTATATTTTATTTTCTATGATTTTTTGAAGTTTAGGATATTTTCTGGAATTATTAAATAACCTCAAATAGCAATTATGGAGTCGGGCTGATGTCATCTGGTCAAACCAGCCGGGCTAGGTCAAACTGACCAATGGGGGCCACTAGTCACTGACTCATGGGTTAATCCCACGCTGACCATCCCCTAATTGGGGTTTGACCCACCCCAGGGCCCACTGACAATGTCTAAAGACGAGGGGTTAGGCCCTAATGGTGTTGCCACGTTGGCGGTCTCCGGAGACTGGCCCGTGGCGACCTTAGCCGCGGTGGAGGGCTCGCCGGATTTGCCCTAAATGGCGCCACTGGGGGTCAAATCGCACGCGGTTTGTGGCTACGCGAAGCTGGCGAAGCGACCGATCTAGCAGAGGCAACTGAAGGAGCTGGGGCGGCCGGAGAAGGCGACGCCGACGAGGCGCGCGGCGGTGGCGGCTCGGCCTCGACGGGGCTGCGGCTATGGTGCGGCAGAGTGAGGGGGAAGAGAGGGGAAAGATCGGCGAGCTCACGGCGGTTACAGTGGAGGCAACGACCTTCTCGGAGAGGCTCTCTAGTTGGCGAATCGCCACGATGAGCTCCGACGACCGGAGGTTGAAGACGACGATGGTGGCGATTCTTCACGAGGCTGTGGCTCGATTCCTTATGCGAGGAGGAGCTGCTCTTGGTGGTGGAGACGATAGGCTCCTCGAGAAAGCGATGTGGTGGCCGGAGGGGCGTTGGTGACCTCGAGCCCGAACTCGACAATGGCAGAGGGAGAGGCGATGCAGAGCAAGGGGAGAAGAGAGAAGGGGGAAATGGATAGAGGAGGCTTTAGGGCATCTCTAGGCAAGGAGATAACGATGCGGGGGAGGCCGCCACAGCGAAGCAAGAGCTGGCGCGGCGCTAGCCGTGCTCGACTTCGCCTCTTCCTACTGGCAGAGGTAGAAGACGAGCCTGCCTATTTGGGCTGGGCTAGCTTCTGCTCTAGGGAGGCCCAGGTAAGTTTCTTCTTTTTTGTTTTTTATTTCTTTTCTATTTTTCTGGCATTTGTTTTGGCTTTATATAGCCATTTTTTAATATCATGAAAATAATAATGTGGGCTTAGTGGATTTTCTCCAATGCCATGTAAAACGTTTCAGAATAATTGGAACTATATTTTATATATGACAAATATAATTCCATTTCAAATAATTGTTTGTTTAATTCAAAAGTCCAATATAAAATGTTTCTGTGTTTTCAAAATATTGGTTAGCAAATTTACCTCATCCCAATATTTTCACAGAATATTTGGAACATTTTCTTGGATCAATTTGAAGCAATTTTTATATTGCCTATTTCCCAAAATTTGATTCCTCACTCTTGATCACTTCCCCATTTCAAAATCAAAAGGAATTAAAAATGCATGCATCAATGCAATGACAAACAAGTCTAAATCTAGGGCTGTGACATCTTGGGAGGAGTCGGCTTGCAGCCGGGTCAACACATGATCTTCGACAAGATTACAGATAGCCGACTGACCATCATCTTGTGTTCCATAACTTTCCAATCTACCTTCGACGGGCGATTGTGTGGCTTGATGAAGCAGGTTGTGGTCTCTGATTTTGTGCTCGAACGAATTGGGAATTCGCTCTTGGCTTGATGGCTCAATATGGAGATCTTCTATGACAATTGGATTAGCCGGAGATGCACCAACAATGTGATCACCTACACCCAAACTAATGGGACACTATTCATCCATTCGCTGATATTGGGATACTGTATTTGGAATTAAGAAACCGAGTGGTGTTAGCTTAACATCATCCAACTCGGCTATGCATCGTCTTTTGTCCTCCTTTTTCAATTTTCCTGAATAGACAATCTTGAAGGTCTTTGAACCAGGTTTTATGTTTCTGCAACCAAAATAGCTACACAATATATATCTCATATTAGACCAAATGTTAGCCATACATGAAACAATCAAAGTTGTCCATATGAAAATAAAGTTTAGCCGATATGACGGTGACAACTTTGGTTGGAACAAATTGTCATTATTAGCCCCTACAATGGTCCAGCATGTTGACCGACATAATTAGTAACAAGATTATTCCTAGCAAACAAATTACTTATCTCGACTAGTCTTTCAAAATTAATTAGAATTATACTAGAAGATGCATCGATAGTATAATTTTGACTGAATCGAAAAGCAAGTAAATTGTCGGCTAGGCGAACCTCTTCGAAGATGTTGGGAGGATGCAATGTTGGCACAAAAGGAACAATGGTTTGACCTACCTCTGGATAACTTTCCAACATTCTGACTTCCTCTTCTAGCTCTCGTGTTGGATCACTTGAACGCTCCTTGTTAACCAAACATTGTTCGGCTTTACTTTCTAGCTCTTGATATTCATCTTTAACCGAATTTTGTTTGGTCATCTATTCTTGTTCTTGATGCTTATCTTATTTGGCACGGAACTGATTGGGCAGGAAGTAAGCTCGCGTACATCGAGAAAAATCGAGCACGTCCAGTTTGGTTCGTTTGCCGTTCCCTAGCCCGGTGAAGCTTGCATCTTCTATTTTGGTACACCTATCAATAATTGGCTTGATGCACTCGACATTAGCCGACGATGTACTCGGATGGATACATGCACTCAGCTGGCTCGTTGCACTCTTCTAACTTGTTGCACTTAGCCTTAAGTGGCTCGATGCACACGGTGTTGATTATATGCAGTCGGCATTAACCATTTCAGTGCTCAATTCGGTTTCATCCAAATCCACCATTGTCTTGGCTTTATTGGAATTTTTGGACTCGGCTATAGATGACCTAGTGATATTTGACTTGGTTTCAACTGGATCCACCATACTAGCCGAGTGAATCTATTTTTTCTGATTTGTTTGCAAAGCTTCTTGTTTATATTTCCATAATATCATAGATGGGTCAACATGGTTTCTGCATGGAGGAAGGCACTTGATGTATTGTTGTAAATATACCTTTTCACGCTTCTTCTTGACTGTTTCATAAGCATGTCTATATTCTACTAGTAATTCCTCAAGAGTCGGGGTAGTAAAATTGTTGATGCAACCTCCTATGGCTTTGGCTTGATCTTGTCATTTCGGGCCATATGTTTTTCTTCAATTTCGTATCTGCATGGATTGGCTTGCCCCCTATGCTTTTAGGATATTTCAGCATTGAATTCATGTTGCTGGAATTTTGTAATTTTATAGGGGGTGTGTAACATGCTGCAACAATAGGTGAGGACACATGCACTGTTGTTGAATATTTCCTCTCGACAATTTGATCAACTGGCAACACTTTGTCTTCTTTCAAAACCCTAGCTCGTATTACCTCATGATCAGGAACCAACCCCTTATCATGTTGTTCAAGGCAAATAGCGCTGATCTTATTTTTTTGGACAAAACATTTTAATGCAGCCAGAGACACCTGATCTCCTCCAATATCAGGCACAAATGCTCCTATAGAATGTCTGTTAGAGTATATTTCTCTGTATGTGGTTTTGGTAATTAGTGACAATCCCTATGGACTAATGGTTGCATTGAGATATATTTGAAGGATTTTTCCATGGGCACTTCTTGAAGTCCATCTGTTGGTTTCAAGGAATTTAGATGATGACCAAGGTGGTATTCAAAGTATTATCCAAAGATTGGTCATAAAGACACAAGGTTGATCAAGACTAAGCAAACAATAAATCAAGATGATCAACACACAAAGTGTACAAGATGTACCGAGAGGGATCAAGTGATCCCATGGTATGGTAAGCATTGTCCATAACGCTTTTGTGTACTAACCCATGGTCTTCGTGAGAGTTCTATGTGGGGTTAGGTGTGTCTCCATTGTTTTGCGTCAAGATGAAGATATCATTCAACCTATGAAGGATGACATCAAGTGGTGATTGTCATCAAGATTGCGATGTGCAAGTTCAAGTGGAGCATCGCGAAGATATCATGCTTGAAGCTTGTCGTCTATTGTGGTGGCAATGGACTTATGAAGATGTGCTGAAGATTGGCTCACCCATAGTGAGTATGGGGGAGCAATCAACTGGTCTTCATCAAACCAACGCAATCAATAAGGGTGATCCATCTTGAGGAAGCCAAGATCATCATCATCTAGCTCAACGGGACTAGGTGCAAGGTATAGGTTTGCCCTTGAGAGGTTTTTCTATTGTAGGTTAGTTTTTTGTACTGTCGAGGGGGGCTCTCAAGTGAGTAGCTTGATCGCATTGTTTGTTGAGAGCTCAAACCATTTGCATCCTTGCATCGCTGTTGGATAGCTCTTGTCGTCGTGAATTCAACAAGCTTGAGTTTGCTTGATTTGGAGTCCGTATGCGAAAGTTATGGCAGTTTCAGTATCCAGGGATAGTACTGCTCATGGTGTCAGCGGTAGTAGTTTTTTACTACCGCTCCCGGGCGGTAGTACCGCTCCCTCGGACATTCTGGCAACAGTAGTACTGCTCCTAGCAGTGGTAGTACCGCTCCGATCGGGCTGTGAGTGGGGGTAACGGTTGCATTCTTTCCCTCACTATATAAAGGAGGTCTTCTTCCCCATTGGACCTTATCTATCCGTGCAGCTCGTGTTCTTCCCCCATTTTTGACCTACTTAGAGCTTGTTAAATCTCAGTCCATCCAATGGTTCTTGCTAGTTATTGAGGGAAAAGAGAGAGGATATCTAGATCCTCATCTCAACCAATCACTTTCTCCTCTATGTGGGGGGAACCCCTTGGGTCTTGATCCTGGAGTTCTTTGTGAGCTCCTTGTTCTTCCTCTCATATTTATCCATGCCTTTTGTTGTTGTGGAGGGATTTGAGTGTGAGGGACTTTACCACTTCGTGTGTTCTTGCCATTGCATTAGTTGCATCGATTTTATTTCTCCACGATGATACGTGGAAGTGAGAAGTTGAGAAGCTTATTACCCTTGGGTACTTGGTACCCCTAGAAGCTTGGTGGTGACTCGGAGCTCAATCATTGTGGTGTAAAGCTCCAGGCAAGCGTCGGGGTCTCCAATTAAGTAGTGGAGATTGCCCCGAGCATTTGTGGTCACCTCGAAGCCATATGCCATTGTGTTGAAGCTTTGTGGTGTTGTTGGGAGGCTCCAATTAAGTTATGGAGATCGTCCCAACCTTGTTTGTACTGGTTCGGTGATCGCCCTCAAGGGTCCCTTAGTGGAATCACGACATCTGGCATTGTGCGGCGCGTAAGGAGATTAAGGTGGCCTTTGTGGCATCTTGGGGGGCATTGTGCCTCCATACCGCTGCAAACAAAGATTAGCATCCGCAAGGGTGTGAACATCGGGATACATCTCGTCTCTATGTGCCTCGGTTATCTCTTATCTGAACTCTTTACTTATGTACTTTACTTTGTGATAGCCATATTGTTTCTTGTCATATATCTTGCTATCACTTAGTTGTTTATCTTGCTTAGCATAAGTTGTTGGTGCACATAGGAGAGACTAGTTATTTTAGGTTTTGTGCTTGACAAATTAAACGTTAGTTTTATTCCTCATTTGTTCTAGCCTAAAGCGTAATTGTTTCAAAGCGCTTATCCCCCCCCCCTCTAGGCGAAATCCATGTCCTTTCAATCTCCATCCACTCGGCCATAACCATGAAGGTGAGCCGAATCATGAATATATTCAGTCGCATATGTTGATGGACAATTAATCTCATGAGATATAGTATATGATGATTGGGAATAACCGACCAAATAGCTAAGGGAAGCATGGCCGATTCTCCCATCTATCAGCATGTTTGGGGATGAACCCGCATATTGCGAGCCGGATGCCGATGGACAAAATTGTTGGACACACTCCTGTACGTGAGGTGTCTTATATTGAGCATTCTAACTAATCGTGTTGTTCACCGGCATATTGAAAGGTGTTGCCGATGCATGAAATTTTGGATCCATAAGTTGTACGTCGCGATTATGTAAATTCCAAGCTTCTCCAATGGAATAACTAGTCGGCCTTTGCTCCTTAGGGATAGACGACATAACATGTCCATTGAAGGATCTAGCAACACCAACATGATGGCTATTGGCATCTACGTAAGGGTATTGATGATACATGTTACCTCGTAGATTGCAATCGCGTGATGACGCTCTCCTTGTAGCCAGAACAGGCTGAACACCGTTCGAAGCATCTCCCTAGTGGAGTCGCCAAAAAGTGTGTTGACACACGAACACGTTACCGTGTATCCTCGACGCCAGGGCTGATGCACTGTTGCACACGTCGAAGGAGATCCAACCAACAACGCGATACGCAAGAGAGTCGGCGGATGCTTTTGAAGACCCGTAGCCCTACACGCCCGGGAGGGACCCTGTAAGGGCATGCCACGGCTATGGGATTCCCTAGGTCGGCCTGACCACGCCCCAGGGCCTCATGGATCACTGCCCGTCAAACGAAGAACGAACGAAGAACGAGAAAGAAGAAGAACAAGGGATAGAGATAAAGATAAAGGAAAAAAATAGTAGATTGATTTGTTCGATTGTGTGTTTTTTCAATCGGCCATTACCATCAATATATATAAGAGGCGACAGGACTTCTCGTACAAGCAAAGGATTCATATAGGCTATTCTTACAAGAAAATTACACCGAATCACGTCCTAGAGTCCTAATTCCAGTATAACTCGGATTCAACCCGAAACTGACCCAAACTCATGTCTTGCTCCTTGTGCGGGCCATAGAATCGTCTCAACGAGGATAACAATTCTACTTTTGATCAATTTTCCAAATAAGGTCATCTTGAATACTCCACGAGGTCATCTTTAACTTTCAGTCAGATTCGGTCCTCTAGTTGGCTCAGTGGTGCTACATATCACACATGTGTGTGATTGGGCGCACTATTTTTGACACCGTGGTATGGTCACACTCCGATGGCTCTAACTTTTAAATATGAATTCGTAATGAGATGATTTATATATCAAAATCGATCGTTTTGACGAGACGAAGACAATCCCTCTGGAACATGTTTCCTTATAAAGCTGTCTTGTGGGCTTAATCGGCCGAATAGTACTCTAAATATGAAATCTCAGCACTTTGAACACACTTTCGCCCTTCAATATGAGATCGGACAGCGATGGACCGAACTTAGAAAATGTTCATGTCAACACCACAAAACTTTTTCATGTGGAGCTCTTCTTCTTTTGAATCCATCTTAATAAGAATTACTCCCGTGCCAAAATATGGTGTCAATAATAGTTAGCCACGGGACTGTACTCAGCCTCCGCGCTGGAGTGTGTGACAGTCTGGTGTCGCTTGGACGAACAGGAGATCAAGTTGGGCCCCAGAAAGACACAAAAGCCGGATATGGATTTGCGAGTGTCGGGACACCCAACCCAATCAGGATCGCTATAGGTAACAGCATCATGCTGCAAGGAGTGGTATAGCTTTAGGCCGTAATGCACAGTGCCACGGAGATAATGGAGGACCCGCTTGTCCAACTAAAAGTGGGAGTCGAGAGGGGCTTGCATGAACAAGCAAATCAGTTAAACGATGAGACCCGGTCTAGTGAGAGTGAGGTACTGAAGGGCTCCGGTGACACTCTCATATTTGGATGGATCAGAAAAAGGGGTGCCACCCGAACTGGAAACCTTAGATCATGTGTCGATGGGTGTGGAGATGGTGTGGAAGTTGAGCATATTAGTGCCCCCCAAAATCTACAAGGCATGTTGCTCCTGAGACAAGAGGAGACTGCCGGTGTTACAATGCACATTGATGCCTACAAAGTGGTGGATGTCGCCATGATCACTCATGGAGAAATCATGCGCAAAGGATGAGACGAGTGAGGTGAGGAGCGTGGTAGTGCTGGCAGTCAGGATGATGTCATCAACATACAGGAGAAAGTATTACATAGAGTTGTCTCGACGAAGGATGAAGAGTGAGGTATCGCACTTAGGGGAGACAAACCCGAGCGTGTGACGGAAGCACGTAAAGCGAAGGAACCATGTCCGGGGAGCCTTTTTGAGACCGTACATAGATTTTTTGAGATGACAAACATGCATGGGGTGAGCGGCATCAAAGAAACCGGACGGTTTCTCACAATATACCTTGTCTCGGCTAGATCACCATGGAGAAAAGCGTTCTTGGCATCCATCTGCCGAACGGGCCAACTGTGTGCTGTGGCGAGACTGAGGACGGCTTGGATCGTGGCAGGTTTGACAACAGGGCTAAGGGTCTCCCCATTGTCAATCTCGGGCTGCTGGGTGAAACCACGGACCACCCATCGTGCCTTGTAGCACGCCATGGAACCGTCAGGGTGAAGCTTATGGCGAAAGATCCACTGGCCCGTCACCACGTTAACACTTGCAGGACAAGTCACAAAAACCAAGTGTCATTCTGAATTAGCACATTAAACTCATCTAACATCGTTCCATGCCAATCGAGATCTTTGAGAGAGGTGCAGTACGAGGAATGAGGGTGAGGACGAGGTGTGTTGGAGAACGTCGCACGGGAAACAAAAAATTTCCTATGCGCACAAAGACCTATCATGGTGATTTCCATCTACGAGAGGGGATTTCCGATCTACGTACCCTTATAGATCGCACAGCAGAAGCGTTAATAAACGTGGTTGATGTAGTGGAACGTCCTCACGTCCGTCGATCTGCCCCGCGAACCGTCCCACGAACCGTCCCGTGATCCGCCCCACGATCCGCTCCGATCTAGTGCCAAACGGACGGCACCTCCGCGTTCAGCACACGTACAGCTCAACGATGATCTCGGCCTTCTTGATCCAGCAAGAGATACGGAGAGGTGGATGAGTTCTCCGGCAGCGTGCTGGCGCTCCGGAGGTTGGTGGTGATCTAATCTCAACAGGGCTCCGCCCGAGCTCCGCAGAAACGCGATCTAGAGGTAAAACCGTGGAGGTATGTGGTCGGGCTGCCGTGGCAAAAGTTGTCCCAAATCAGCCCTAATAGCTCCATACATATAGGAGGAGGGGAGGGGAGTCTTGACTTGAGGATCAAGGAGCCCCAAGGGCTGCGCCACCATGGAAGAGTTGGAGTCCTCCTCCAATCCTAGTCCAACTAGGATTGGAAGGAGGAGTCCTCCTCTTCCTTCCCACCTTTCCCTTTTTTTCTCTTCTTTTGGTTTTTTCTTTGTCTCTTGCGCAAGAAAGCCTTGGGATGACCCCACCTACTTGGTGCGCCATCCCCAAGGTCCTTGGGCCCTCCCGGGTGGGTGGTCCCCCCTCCCGGTGAAGATCCGGAACCCATTCGTCATTCCCGGTACATTACCGTTAATGCCCGAAAACCTTCCGGTAACCAAATGAAGTCATTCTATATATCAGTCTTCGTTTCCGGACCATTCCGGAAACCCTCGTGACGTCTGTGATCTCATCCGGGACTCCGAACAGCATTCAGTAACCAACCATATAACTCAAATACGCATAAAACAACGTCGAACCTTAAGTGTGCATACCCCTCGGGTTCGAGAAATATGTAGACATGACCCGAGAGACTCCTCGGTCAATATCCAATAGCGGGACCTGGATGCCCATATTGGATCCTACATATTCTCCGAAGATCTTATCGGTTGAACCTCAGTGTCAAGGATTCATATAATCCCGTATGTCATTCCCTTTGTCCTTCGGTATGTTACTTGCCCGAGATTTGATCGTCAATATCCGTATACCTATTTCAATCTCGTTTACCGGCAAGTCTCTTTACTCGTTCCGTAATACAAGACCCCGTGGCTTACACTAAGTCACATTGCATGCAAGGCTTGTGTGTGATGTTGTATTACCGAGTGGGCCCCGAGATACCTCTCCGTCACACCGAGTGACAAATCCCAGTCTTGATCCATACTAACTCAACGGACACCTTCGGAGATACCTGTAGAGCATCTTTATAGTCACCCAGTTACGCTGTGATGTTTGATACACACAAGGTATTCCTCCGGTGCTAGTGAGTTATATGATCTCATGGTCATAGGAATAAATACTTAACACGCAGAAAAACAGTAGCAACAAAATGCAATGATCAACATGCTACGTTCATTAGTTTCGGTCTAGTCCATCACATGATGCTCCTAATCATGTGATCCTGTTATCAAGTGACAACACTTGCCCATGGTCAGGAAACCTTGACCATCTTCGATCAACGAGCTAGTCAACTAGAAGCTTACTAGGGACAATGTTTTTTCTATGTATCCACACAAGTATTGTGTTTCCAATCAATACAATTATAGCATGGATAATAAACGATTATCATGAACAAAGAAATATAATAATAACTAATTTATTATTGCCTCTAGGGCATATTTCCAACAGTCTCCCACTTGCACTAGAGTCAATAATCTAGTACACATCACCATGTGATTCTAACAAATCTAACACCCATATAGTTCTGGGGTCTTGATGACGTCTCGCTCGTGAGAGAGGTTTTAGTCAACGGTTCTGAAACTTTCAGATCCATGTCTTCTTTACAAATCTTTATGTCATCTTATAGATGCTTCTACTATGTGATATTCAGAAATACTCCAAATATCTACTCTACTATACGAATCCGTTTCACTACTCATAGTTATTCGGATTAGTGTCAAAGCTTGCATCGACGTAACCCTTTACGACGAACTATTTAACCACCTCCATAATCGAGAAAAATTCCTTAGTCCATCAGTTATTAAGGATAAATTTTGACCGCTGCTAGTGATTCAATCATGGATCACTCTCTATACCTCTCAACAGACTTTGAGTCAAGGCACACATCAGGTGCGGTACTCAGCATGGCATACTTCAGATTCTACGGCCACGGCATAGAAGACGACCTTCGTCTATTCTCTTTATTCTGCCGGGGTCGGGTTTTGAGTCTTACTCAAATTCACACCTTACAACACAACCAAGAACTCCTTCTTTGCTGATCTATTTTGAAATCCTTCAAAGATTTGTCAAGGCATGCATCTTGTTGAAACGTCTATCTAGCGTTTCGATCTATCTCCATAGATCTTGATGCTCAACGTTCAAGTAGCTCAATCCAGGTATTCCTTCGAAAAACTCCTTTCAAACAACCTTGTATGCTTTACAGAAATTCTACATTACTTCTGATCCACAATATGTCAACCACATATACTTATCGGAAATTCCATAGTGCTCCCACTCACTTCTTTGGAAATACAAGTTTCTCATAAACCTTGTACAAACCCAAAATCATTGATCATCTCATCAAAGTGTATATTCCAACTCCGAGATGCTTGCACCAGTCCAATGAAGTATCACTGGAGCTTGCATACTTGTTAGTATCTTTAGGATCGACAAAACCTCCTGGTTGTATCACATACAATGTTTGCGCAAGGAAACTGTCGAGGAAACAATGTTTTGTCTTCCTATGTGCAATATTTCACAAATAATGCAGCAACTAATAACATAATTCCAACAGAATTTTAGCAACGCTATGAGTGAGAAAGTTTCATCATAGTCAACTATTTGATCTTGTCGGAAACATCTTTGCGACAAGTCGAGCTTTTCTTAATAGTGACGATTCACCATCATCGTCTGTCTTCCTTTATAAAGATCCATCTTTACTTAATAGTCCTACGACCATCAAGTTCGTCCAAAGTCTATAATTTGTTCTCACATATGGATTCTCTCTCGGATTTCATGGCCTCCAGCCATTTGTCGGAATCCGGGCCCACCATTGCTTCTCCATAACTCGTAGGTTCACTGTTGCTCAACAACATGACATCCAAGACAGGGTTACCGTACCACTCTGCAGTAGCACGCGACCTTGTCAACCTACGAGGTTTGTAGTAACTTGATCCGATGCTCGATGATCACCATCATAAGCTTCCTCTTCAATTGGTGTAGGCGCCATAGGAACAACTTCTTGTGCCCCGCTACACACTGGTTGAAGTGATGGTTCAATAACCTCATCAAGTTCTACCACCCTCCCACTCAATTCTTTCGATAGAAACCTTTCCTCGAGAAAGGATCCGTTTCGAGAAACAAACACTTTGCTTTCGGATCTGGGATAGCAGATGTACCCAACTGTTTTGGATATCCTATGAAGATGCATTTATCTGCTCTGGGTTCGAGCTTATCAGACTGAAACTTTTTCACATAAGTGTCGAAGCCCCAAACTTTCAAGAAATGATAGCTTAGATTTCTCTAAACCTCAGTCTATACTGTGTCATCTCAACGGAAATACGCGGTGCCCTAGTTAAAGTGAATGCGGTTGTCTCTAATGCATAACCCATAGACGATAGTGGTAATTTGATAAGAGACATCATAGTATGCACCATACCAAATAGTGCGTGGCTATGACGTTCAGACACATCATCACACTATGATGTTCCAGGTGGCATGAACTGCAAAACAATTTCCACATTGTCTTAACTGCGTACCCAAACTCGTAACTCAGATATTCATTTCTATGATCACATCGTAGACAGTTTATCCACTTGTTACGACGAACTTCACTCTGAAACAGAATTGAACTTTTCAATATTTCAGACTTGTGATTCATTAAGTAAATACTCTTGTATCTACTCATATCGTCATTGAAGTAAGAACATAATGATATCCACTGTGTGCCTCAGCACCCATTGGACTGCATACATCAAAATGTATCACTTCGAACAAGTTACTATCTTGTTTCATCTCAATGAAAACAAGGCCTCGCTCATGTGTTATGATTTGCATGTCACAAGTGATTCAAAAACAAGTGAGTATAAAGAGCCATCAGCATGGAGCCTCTTCATGCAATTTATACCAACATGACTCAAGCGGCAGTGCCACAAGTAAGTGGTACTATCGGCATTACCTTGTTTCTTTTGGCACCAATATCAGGAACATGTGTAACACTACGATCGAGATTCAATAAACCATTCAAGGTGATTATTCAAGAAAATAGAGTAACCATTATTCTCTTTAAATGAATAATCGTATTGCAATAAACACGATCCAATCATGTTCATGTTGGGGAACGTCGCATGGGAAACAAAAAATTTCCTACGCGCACGAAGACCTATCATGGTGATGTCCATCTACGAGAGGGGATTTCCGATCAACGTACCCTTCTAGATCACACAGCAGAAGCGTTAAGAAATGCGGTTGATGTAGTGGAACGTCCTCACGTCCCTCGATCCGCCCCGTGAACCGTCCCACGAACCGTCCCGCGATCCGTCCCACGATCCGCTCCGATCTAGTACCGAACGGACGACACCTCCGCGTTCAGCACACGTACAGCTCGACGATGATCTCGGCCTTCTTCATCCAGCAAGAGAGACGGAGAGGTAGATGAGTTCTCCGGCAGCCTGACGGCGCTCCCGAGGTTGGTGGTGATCTAATCTCAGCAGGGCTCCGCCCGAGCTCCGCAGAAACGCGATCTAGAGGAAAAACCGTGGAGGTATGTGATCGGGCTGCAGTGGCAAAGTTGTCGCAAATCATCCCCAATACCTCAGTATATATAGTAGGGAGGGAGGGGAGGAGGAAGCCTCAAACCCTCAAGGTTTGGCCGAAATTTGAGGTGGAGGAGTCCTACTCCAATCCTACTTGGAGTAGGATTCCACCTTCCCACTTGGAAACTCTTTCCACCTTGTGTTTTTCCCTTCTCAAACCTTATGGGCCTTAGTGGGAACTTATTCCAGCCCACTAGGGGCTGGTTTATCTCTTCCCATAGCCCATGAGACCACTTGGGGCGTGACACCCCTCTCGATGGTCCCCGTCACCCCTCCCGACACTCCCGGTACACTACCGATGAGCCCGAAACTTTTCCTGTAATGCCCGAAAACTTTCCGGTAACCAAATGAGGTCATCCTATATATCAATCTTCGTCTCCGGACCATTCCGGAAACCCTAGTGACGTCTGTGATCCCATCCGGGACTCCGAACAACATTCAGTAACCAAGCATATAACTCAAATACGCATAAAACATCGTCGAACCTTAAGTGTGCAGACCCCGCAGGTTCGAGAACTATGTAGACATGACCCGAGCGACTCCTCGGTCAATATCCAATAGCGGGACCTGGATGCCCATATTGGATCCTACATATTCCGAAGATCTTTATCGGTTGAACCTCAGTGCCATGGATTCATATAATCCTGTATGTCCTTCCCTTTGTCCTTCGGTATGTTACTTGCCCGAGATTCGATCATCGGTATCCGCATACCTATTTCAATCTCGTTTACCGGCAAGTCTCTTTACTCGTTCCGTAATACAAGATCCCGTGACTTACACTAAGTCACATTGCATGCAAGGCTTGTGTGTGATGTTGTATTACCGAGTGGGCCCCGAGATACCTCTCCGTCACACGCTGTGGCAAATCCCAGTCTCGATCCATACTAACTCAACGAACACCTTCGGATATACATGTAGAGCATCTTTATAGTCACCCAGTTACGTTGCGACGTTTGATACACACAAAGCATTCCTCCGGTGTCAGTGAGTTATATGATCTCGTGGTCATAGGAACAAATACTTGACATACAGAAAACAGTAGCAACAAAATGACACGATCAACATGCTACGTCTATTAGTTTGGGTCTCGTCCATCACATGATTCTCCTAATGATGTGATCCCGTTATCAACTGGCAACACTTGCCGATGGTCAGGAAACCTTGACCATCTTTGATCAACGAGCTAGTCAACTAGAGGCTTACTAGGGACAGTGTTTTGTCTATGTACCCACACATGCACTGTGTTTCCAATCAATACAATTATAGCATGGATAATAAACGATTATCATGAACAAATAAATATAATAATAACTAATTTATTATTGCCTCTAGGGCGTATTTCCAACAGTTCATGCTTAACGCAAGCACCAAATAACAATTATTTAGGTTTAGCATCAATCCTGATGGTAGAGGGAGCGTGCGACGTTTTGATCATATCAACCTTGGAAACACTTCCAACACTTATCGTCACCTCGCCTTTAGCTAGTCTCCGTTTATCCCGTAGCTTTCATTTCGTGTTACTAATCACTTAGCAACCGTACCGGTATCCAATACCCTCGCGCTACAAGGAGTACTAGTAAAGTACACATCAACATCATGTATATCAAATATACTTCTTTCGACTTTGCTAGCCTTCTTATCTACCAAGCATCTAGGGTAGCTCCGCTTTAGTGACCATTCCCCTCATAACAGAAGCACTTAGTCTCGGGTTTGCGTTTAATCTTGGGTCTCTTCATTAGTGCACCAACTGTTTTGTTGTTTCACAAAGTATCCCTTCTAGCCCTTGCCTTTCATGAAACTTAGTGGTTTTACAAACCATCAACCATTGATGCTCCTTCTTGATTTCTACTTTCGCAGTGTCAAACATCACAAATCTCTCAAGGATCATTGCATCTATCCTTGATATGTTATA
Source organism: Hordeum vulgare subsp. vulgare (assembly GCF_904849725.1). Classification (NCBI taxonomy): domain Eukaryota; kingdom Viridiplantae; phylum Streptophyta; class Magnoliopsida; order Poales; family Poaceae; genus Hordeum; species Hordeum vulgare. Next base: position 355,290,106 of record NC_058523.1, read on the forward strand.
GTTCATCACGAAGCTCTCACAGCTTGGTGGCAGTGACTTTGGAGAACCATCAGTATCTCATTTGGAAGATTAACTCCCACTTGATTCAAGCGATTGTCGTACTCAGACAATCTGAGCACACGCTCAACGATTGAGCTTTTCTCCTTTACTTCATGGACAAAGAATCTTGTCGGAGGTCTCATACCTCTTAACAAGGGCACAAGCATGAAATCACAATTTCATCTCTTTAGAACATCACTTATGTTCCATGACGTTTCAAAACGTCTTCGGCGCCATGCTTCTAAGCCATTAAGTATTTTGCACTGAACTATCGTGTAGTCAACAGAAACGTGTATGTCGGATGTTCACAACATCCACAGACGACGCTTGAGGTGCAGCACACTGAGTGGTGCATTAAGGACATAAGCCTTCTGCGTAGCAATGAGGACAATCCTCAGTTTTACAGACTCAGTCCGCAAAGTTTGCTACTATCAACTTTCAACTAAATTTTCTCTAGGAACATATTAAAAACAGTAGAGCTATAGCGCAAGCTACATCGTAATTCACAAAGACCATTAGACTATGTTCATGAAAATTAGTTTAATTAATCATATTACTTAAGAACTCCCACTCACAAAGTACATCTCTCTACTCATTTGAGTGGTACATGATCCAAATCCACTATCTCAAGTCCGATCATCATGTGAGTCGAGAATAGTTTTAGTGGTAAGCATCTATATGCTAATCATATCAACTATACGATTCATGCTCGACCTTTCGGTCTCATGTGTTCAGAGGCCATGTCTTCACATGCTAGGCTCGTCAAGCTTAACCCGAGTGTTCCGCGTGTGCAACTGTTTTGCACCCATTGTATGTGAACGTTGAGTCTATCACACCCGATCATCACGTGGTGTCTCGAAACGAAGAACTGTCGTAACGGTGCATAGTCAGGGAGAACACAATTTTGTCTTGAAATTTTAGTGAGAGATCACCTCATAATGCTACCGTCGTTCTAAGCAAGATAAGGTGCATAAAGGATTAACATCACATGCAATTTATAAGTGACATGATATGGCCATCATCATGTGCTTCATGATCTCCATCACCAAAGCACCGGCACGATCTTCTTGTCACCGGCGTCACACCATGATCTCCATCAACATGTCGCCATAGGGGTTGTCATGCTACTCATGCTATTACTACTAAAGCTAAGTCGTAGCAATATAGTAAGTGCATCTGCAAGCACAAACGTTAGTTTAAAGACAACCCTATGGCTCCTGCCGATTACCGTACCATCGACGTGCAAGTCGATATTTAACTATTACAACAAGATCACCTCATACATCCAATATATCACATCACGTCGTTGGCCATATCACATCAAAAGCATACCCTGCAAAAACACGTTAGACGTCCTCTAATTGTTGTTGCATGTTTTACGTGGTGACCATGGGTATCTAGTAGGATCGCATCTTACTTACGCAAACACCACGACGGAGATATATGAATTGCTAGTTAATCTCATCCAAATACCTCCTCGGTCAAATCCTATTCAACTAAAGTTGGAGAAACCGACACTCACCGGTCATCTTTGAGCAACGGAGTTACTCGTAGCGATGAAACCAGTCTCTCGTAAGCGTACGAGTAATGTCGGTCCGAGCCGCTTCGATCCAACAACACCGCGGAATCAAGAAAAGACTAAGGAGGGCAGAAAAACGCACATCACCGCCCACAAAAACTTTTGTGTTCTACTTGAGATTACATCTACGCATGAACCTAGCTCATGATGCCACTGTTGGAGAACGTCGCATGGGAAACAAAAAATTTCCTACACGCACGAAGACCTATCATGGTGATGTCCATCTACGAGAGGGGATTTCCGATCTACGTACCCTTGTAAATCGCACAGCAGAAGCGCTAATAAACGCGGTTGGTGTAGTGGAGCGTCCTCACGTCCCTCGATCCGCCTCACGAACCGTCCCACGAACCGTCCCGCGATCCGCCCCATGATCCGCTCCGATATAGTGCCGAACGGACGGCACCTCCGTGTTCAGCACACGTACAGCTCGACGATGATCTCAGCCTTCTTGATCCAGCAGAGATACAGAGAGGTGGATGAGTTCTCCGGCAGCGTGACGGCGCTCCGGAGGTTGGTGGTGATCTAATCTCAGCAGGGCTCCGCCCGAGCTCCGTAGAAACGCGATCTAGAGGTAAAACCGTGGAGGTATGTGGTTAGGCTGCCGTGGCAAAAGTTGTCCCAAATCAGCCCTAATAGCTCCATATATATAGGAGGAGGGGAGGGGAGGCTTCCCTTGAGGCTCAAGGAGCCCCAAGGGCTGCTCCACCAAGGAGGAGTTGGAGTCCTCCTCCAATCCTAGTCCAGCTAGGATTGGAAGGAGGAGTCCTCCTCTTCCTTCCCACCATTCCCTTTTTTTCTCTTCTTTTGGTTTTTTCTTTCTCTCTTGCGCAAGACAGCCTTGGGCTGACCCCACCTACTTGGTGCGCCAACCCCAAGGTTCTTGGGCCCTCCTAGGTGGGTGGTCCCCTTCCCGGTGAAGATCCGGAACCCATTCGTCATTCCCGGTACATTACTGGTAATGCCCGAAAACCTTCCAGTAACCAAATGAACTCATCCTATATATCAATCTTCGTTTCCGGACCACTTCGGAAACCCTCGTGACGTTCGTGATCTCATCCGAGACTCCAAACAACATTCGGTAACCAACCATATAACTCAAATACGCATAAAACAACGTTGAACCTCAAGTGTGCAGACCCCGCGGGTTCAAGAACTATGTAGACAGGACCCGACAGACTCCTCGGTCATTATCCAATAGCGGGACCTGGATGCCCATATTGGATCCTACATATTCTCCGAAGATATTATTGGTTGAACCTCAGTGTCAAGGATTCATATAATCTCGTATGGCATTCCCTTTCTCCTTCGGTATGTTACTTGCCCGAGATTTGATCGTCAGTATCCGTATACCTATTTCAATCTCGTTTACCGACAAGTCTCTTTACTAGTTCCGTAATACAAGATCCCGTGGCTTACACTAAGTCACATTGCTTGCAAGGCTTGTTTGTGATGTTGTATTACCGAGTGGGCCCCGAGATACCTCTCCGTCACACGGAGTGACAAATCCCAATCTTGATCCATACTAACTCAACGGACACCTTCGGAGATACATGTAGAGCATCTTTGTAGTCACCCAGTTACGTTGCGACGTTTGAGACACACAAGGTATTCCTCCGGTGCCAGTGAGTTATATAATCTCATGGTCATAGGAATAAATACTTGACACGCAGAAAAACAGTAGCAACAAAATGACACGATCAACATGCTACGTTCATTAGTTTGGGTCTAGTCCATCACATGATTCTCCTAATCATGTGATCCCGTTATCAAGTGACAACACTTGCCCATGGTTAGGAAACCTTGACCATCTTTGATCAACGAGCTAGTCAACTAAAGGCTTACTAGGGACAGTGTTTTGTCTATGTATCCACACAAGTATTGTGTTTCCAATCAATACAATTATAGCATGGATAATAAACGATTATCATGAACAAAGAAATATAATAATAACTAATTTATTATTGCCTCTAGGGCATATTTCCAACAAGGTGGTGACGAACAAATGAAAGGACTTCTTGGGCATGGCAAAACCAGTTTTACCACGTGTAACCATATGATGTGGATTATCACGAGGAGTATCTGGGATGTCGTGGGTGGGAGTTTTGTGTCTGAGGGAGACAAAGACGAATATGTTGTCTCGGGAGAGGCTAACCCCGATGTTGAGGCAGGCGAGGAGAACTAATCAGATCGGATCTAGGTTGATTGGTTAGTTGAGGCTACCCCCGAGGTAGATCTCGCCTGGAGCGTGCGTGTGGGTGAGACACTCGACGTACCTGCATGGGAGGCGGGACCGGCAAAATGCGATGGAATTGGTGATGCATGGGTGGCGGGCCACGATAATTGTGGGTTGGTGGGCATGCATCCGGGAGTGGCGTTACTCACGGAGATGGGAGACATGACTGACTGGAAGGGAGTGGTGGCTGTGGGGCGATGTGGTGGGATTGGAGAGGCCAATGACTAGGTGTTTTGATGCATGCGCAGAAGGTGGGGCGGGTACGAGGTAGAGGCTCGCCAGATGCGGAAGGTGCGGCGGGGCAGGTAGGATTTTCTACGGTAGGTGAGCTATGTGCAACAAATGCGTAGGCAAAACAACTTCCATCAAAGATTACATGGAGAGAAATTAGTACTTTCAGGGAGAATAAATCAAAGCAATGATATCCCTTCTGCTCTCGAGGATAACCAATAAAAACGCAGCGAGTTGAGCATGGCAAGACCTTGTGAGTGGTGGTGGCACATAGGTTTGGAAAGCACAAGCAACCAAACGTCCGGAGATGATCAGAAGTAGGGTGAATGCCATAAATAAGAAAATAAGGGTTCAAGTGATGTATGGCGTGGGACGGTCGGATGTTGAGGAGCCTAGTCGTAGTGTGCAATGCTTCAACCCAAAACTGACGGGGAGATGCGCTTGGAACAAAAGTGTTCGAACAACATCGTTGGTGGTGCGGATGTACCGCTCTGCCTTGCCGTTTTGTGGTAAGGTGTGAGGTTACGTGAGACGAAAGTAAATACCATTGGTAGAGAAGAAGTCAAGGAGTGTAGTGGTAAGAAACTCACCGCCGTTGTCACACTTCAAACATTGCACAAGAACATGAAATTGGGTACGAACAGAGAAGAAGAAACGTTGCAATGTGGCACTTGTGTCAAATTTTGCACACAATGGATATGTCCAAGAAGAGCAAGAGGAATCATCCAAAATGACAAGGTAATATTTATAGCCCGAGAAGATAATTACTGGGGAAGTCCACAAGTCGCAGTGTAAATGTTGAAACGATGCGGTGGTATATGTGGTGGAGGTGGGGAAAGGAAGATGGGTGCTTTTGCCCAATTGGCAAGTGGAACATAGAGGCAACTTTGAAATCTTATTACATTTGTACTAAACATCAAAAGGGAAAGAAGCTAGTTACGAGGCGGCGAGGTGCCCAAGCCCTTTATACCAAAGATCCGAAGAGGTGATGATGTAAGCAACCGGAGTGGTGCTTCCATGGTCGTCGGAGAAGCGGTAGAGGTCACCTGACATATTACACCTCAGAAGAACCTCCTTGATGTGAGGATCTTTCATAGAAAAACCAAGAGGGTCAAACTCCACAGAACATGTATTATCAATGGTAAACTTGCAAACAGAGATGAGGTTTTGAACTATATTAGATGACACTAAGATATGAGTGAGGTAGAATGGGTGGGAAGGGAGGCGAGTGTTACCGATGGCGACAACGGGAAGGCGAGCCCCATTATTGACGATAATGTGTCAAGAGTTATGCGCTAATAAGGGATGGGACTCGAGCAAAGTACTTGGGTCCCCGATGATGTGGGAGGATGCTCCGGTATCCATGTTCAAATCGTCGTGGGAAGGGAGGCCCGATACATGGCTGGGTGCAGCATGGTACATGGCGCTGGCATCCCACAAGAAAGGCACTGGGTAGGGCATGGATGGTGCAACAACATATGGGGTCGTTGGTGTAGTGGCATGCAGAACCGGGTAGGCTTGATGCGAGGCGCTAGGACAAGATCCAAGGATGTCGGAGGAGTTCGGAGGGATCTATGGAGCATGCAAAGGTGGGAAGGGCAGCCCATTGGGGTCAAAATACCCTAACCATGGTTGTTGCAAACCACGGCCACCGCTTCCAAGAATGTTGCCACAGCCTTAGCCATGACCACGGTTGCGCCCGCCATGCACACCAGCATGGCTACCAACATTGCCTCCATTGGGCGGTACGCCATAGCAACCGCCGGTGTTGGGACCACGGTCGCCGCCACCCGGGGGATCCTGGTCGCCACGCCCTCCGGCACGCTCATCGTGGACAGGTAGGACATGCGCGCCGTTGGTCTATGCTTCCTTGTCAAGGGCAATCTCGGTGAGTAGGAGGCGGGAACGGGATTGCGCAAAGGTCACGAGGGGCACCGTTGACTGGACGATAGCAGCCTGAAGTTCAAACTTCTTGCCAAGGTCGTCCAACATTGTAACAGCCCGGAACCGGCGCTCTAGAAGATTCTCTTTTTTTTTATTATCGCCGTGTGATTTATTTGGTTGTGGCATTCATCATCGCATCATCCACATTTCATTGGCACTCCGTTGTCATTATTTTTCAAAACTTGCATCTGTTATTAGTTTTTGGTTCTTCTTGTTCTTGTCGTCGACCGTTTCGAGACCAAGCACACATGCATGCGCGTGCGGCACTGTTGAATTATTGTTTTTAAAAGTGTGTGTAAAACATTCTCGGATTGAGTTGAAACTTTCTTGGCCTACAGCCTCAATATAGTGTAGGTAGGTCAGCTGCCCAATTTCATCACAATCGGAGTTTGTTTGATATCTGAACCGTTAAACCTATAACAACATTGTAGTCGATTCAATTAATGGATGTTTTTGGTTTTAAAAACTTCATTCCCAGGCCGCAGACCTCCCCCTCTTCTCATCCTAAGACAGTCTACACAGCCCACTAGTCCAGCTAGCCCCGAGCCATCACCGGAGTCGTTCGATCGCGATCAGACGACTCGAATGAGTGCAAAACCCCACTAACGTACTCCCCGTGCTATAAATAGATGGCCTAGATGTCCAGATCAGAAACCCTAGCCCCTCTCCCTGCATCCCTCCACAGCTTCTCCCACCTACCAGCCATAGGGCTCGCCGAGCCCATCTGGAGCCCGCCCCTGCCCTAACCGCACGGCCGCCTCCTAGCGCATGGACTGGAGTGATACGTCTCCAACATATCTATAATTTTTTATGGTTTCATGCTATTATCTTGTCAAACATTGGATGTTTCACATGCCTTTTATTTATTTTCTCGGACTAACTTATTAATTCAGTGCCAAGTGACAGTTCCTGTTTTTTCCATGTTTTTGACCCCTTTCAGAGGAGATTTTGAAACGGAGTCCAAACGTAAGAAAATCCCCAAAAATATTTTTTCTGGAACGGAAGAAGATCGTGGACTTGGGAGCCAAGCCAGAAGAGCCCCACGGATCCCACAAGCCCCCACCCCATGGCCAGGGGGGCCGCGCCATGCAGGCTTGTGGGCCCCCTGGAGGTCCCCTGACCTAGATCTTGCGCCTATATATTCCCAAATATTCCCAAAAAATCAAGGGAGCATCGTAATCACTTTTCCACCACCGCAAGCTTGTGTCTCCGCAAGATCCCATCTGGGGCACGTCATGGTGCCCTGCCGGAGGGGGATTTGGACACGGAAGGCTTCTCCATCAACACCATGACCTCTCCGATGATGCGTGAGTAGTTCACCATAGACCTACGGGTCCATAGCTAGTAACTAGATGGCTTCTTCTCTCTCTTGGATCTTCAATACAAAGTTCTCCATGATCTTCATGCAGATCTATCCGATGTAATCTTCTTTTGTGGTGCGTTTGTAGAGATCCGATGAATTGTGGATTTATCATCAGATTATCTATGAATCTTATTTGGGTTTCTTCTGATCTCTCTTATGCATGATTTCATATCCTTGTAATTCTCTTCGAGTTGTGCGTTTTGTTTGGCCAACTAGATCTATGATTATTTCCATGGGAGAAGTGCTTAGTTTTGGGTTCATACCATGCAGTGACCTCACCCAGCGACAGAAGGGGTAGCGAGGCACATATCGTGTTGTTGCCATCAAGGGTAAAAAGATGGGGTTTTCATTATTGGTTTGAGATTATCCCTCTACATCATGTCATCTTGCTTAAAGCGTTACTCTGTTCGTCATGAACTCAATACACTAGATGCATGCTGGATAGCGGTCGATGTGTGGAGTAATAGTAGTAGATGTAGAGAGTATCCGTCTACTTGTCTCGGACGTGATGCCTATATGCTAGATCATTGCCTTAGATATCGTCATGACTTTGCGCGATTCTATCAATTGCTCGACAGTAATTTGTTCACCCATCGTAATACTTGCTATTTTGAGAGAAGCCTCTAGTGATTGACAACCTCTATTTTGAGAGAAGCCTCTACTCCACACTATATTTTTAGCCTTACACTTTTTACTTCGTTGCACTTTCCGCCTTCAGATCTCACTTTGCAAACAATCTTGAAGGGATTGACAACCCCTTTGAAGCGTTGGGTGCAAGCTTGTTTCTGTTTGCGCAGGTACTCTGGACTTGACGAGATCCTCCTTCTGGATCGGTACCTTGGTTCTCAAACTGAGGGAAATACTTAATGCTCCTGTGCTGCATCACCCTTTCCTCTTCAAGGGAAAAACCAATGCAAGCCCAATCTCCGTCAACGTGTCAATTTCTGGCGCTGTTGTTCGAGAAGTAGCATTGAGCTCCGATGGCTCCCCATCCCCGAGGTCCCTAGCCAAACCCCGCCTCTCCGGATCCCCGCGTCCTCGCCGGAACGCGCCGAGCCATCAAAGGCGAGGAGCCATTGGAGACCCGTGTCGCTCGTGAACCGCACGTCCCTTACGCAGCCCCTCCTTCCATCTATATTTTCTCCCTCCTTTCCCGAACTTCTCTCTGCCTCGGATGTGCAAGGAACTGCCGCCATGGATGCCAAGCTTGATCTACCTTGGGATATCGCGGATCCGCCATGAATGAGACCTTCGTTACGACATCCGGTGACACCCGGCTCGGATCTGGCAATCCCCGTCGCCAAGCTCCTTGTTCCATCGCTGCATCATCATGCCAAGCCGCCGCCTCCGTGTTCCTCGAGCTCGCGAACGAGCACAAAGACGAGTCGCTCGATCCAGCGAGCGCGTTGATCACATGGGCCAGAGCCTCCGCCATGGCCCATCAACTTTAGTGCCAAGTGGGTCGGCTTGCTCTAGAACCACACCAGCGCCATCCTAGGTCAGCCTCGCTAAACTCAGCCCACCCGTCCAGCTCGTGCACTGATGGCCACGAGGCCCATGGTGAGACCGCATCCAGCCGAGCCCAACCTAGCTCATTTTTGCCCTCTTATTCGCCCTAGGTAAAGCATTATATCATGCGCTCACTCTATTTCAGATATGTCCCATCTTATGTTTTTCCATGCCTAGAAAATTTATTCATTTTCCAGGGCTTACAGTTTTACAAAAAGTACCTCATTTTCATACATTTAATATCTCATGAACCATGCATCGGATTACATGATTTTTACATGAAAAAATCTTCGAATTTTGTGTATATTCACAATAACCAAATTTCATCCATGATAAAAATGTTTAACCTGTTGTTTGCATTTAATTTGCGAAGATGCCATGTTAAAATGATTTATTTCGTAACTAATTAACCGTAACTCCATTTAAAATGATCCACATATGCAAATTGACTAGCTAAATGTGGAGAATAATATGGTGGAATTTATATTTCTGTTGAACAACTCTAAAATTGCGTTATAGGCAGAATGGTGGCATATTCAAAAATTATATATGGGGATTTTCCAGAATTGTTCTTTCTTGTTTCCAGCCTCATTTAAAATGCCTAGATGATGTAGTTGTTCATGCTTCATATCTCACCACAATTCACAACATTTAAAATGATAGTTTAGTTCAACATTAACTACATTCCTTTTAAATATGAAGAGTTATTATTTTGCTATATGTATGTTCTCCTTCTCCATTTAAAATTTCTTAATTCCATCTTCTCCCTATGCCATGACCACCCATGTTAGACAACATTTAATATTGTTGAGTACCTAATGAACTAAATAATTCAAATATGGAGTTTCGTCAATATGCAATACGTTGCATATTGAGCTTCACTAAATGTGTAGAAGTTGATTGTTGTTCTTTGCCAGGTCATCCATAATTAAATCGACATGCATTATATTTGTTTGTGCATCATGTCATGAATATGTTGTGTTAGTTATTGTGTGTTGATTGTTGTTTCCGGATTGTTTCTTCTCGATAGCACTCTGAACCACTTCGGAGTGTGAGGATTCATTCGACTATTGGTCCATTTAATTCATGGATTTGTTCTTCTTCCAAGCGAGATCTCAGGCAAGATGATCATTTCCTTAGATACCACTACTATCTTTGCTATGCTAGTTGTCTCGTTTCTATCGCTAGGTCTCGCTGCCTACCACCTATTTTGTCAAGCGTCACAACATTTCCATGAAAATCCTCTAACTCCCTCCACATCCGAGCAAACCTTTGTTTGGCTATGTTACCGCTTGTTGAGCCTTCTTGTAGTGTTGCTAGTTGCCGGTGCAAACTGCTTCCATGTGAAAACATGGGTTCCTGAATATATCACCATCTTATTGCTATTCAATTTAATGCACCTATATACTTGGTATGAGGTGGAAGGCTTGACCTTGTAGCTCGGTGTTTTGTTCCACTTTTGCCTCCCTAGTTACTTGTGTACCGTTGTTATGTTCCATACTGACACTCCTAATATGCTTGGGGTGTTATGGGGACCCCTTGATTTTTGTTTTGGGATAAAACTCTTCTGGCAAGGATCAATATTGGTACTACATTTGCCTAATAACTAACAAATTTCATAGCGACCTGCCGGTCCCCTTGGATAATTAATCAACCCTCGGGCCAGTGCTCCTCATGAGTGTTGGTCCAAACGAGAGTCGTGTGCGGTGCCAACCCAGGGCAACTTGGGATATTTCTATCAGGCCACTTTATGCTACACTCATCAGATTGTGCCCTCAGAATGACATACGCGGTTCCTATCGGGTTCGTCAGCACGTTGGGCGGTCTTTTTTGCATTTGATTTACCTTTCTTGAATGTCTTGTGTGCGGGATTCCGAGGATACATTGGGCTACCTCGAGGTTGAGGTTTTCCATCAGAATTTCCGAGGAGACTACGGGTCTTCCGTGGTTGAGGTTATTCCACCCAAATTGTGGTAGTTTGTGATGGCCTAGTTGGAGCACCCCTGCAGGGTTAAATCTTTCTAAGAGCCATGCCCGTGGTTACGTGGCAACTTGGAAACTTTGTTTAACACCTGGTCATAGAAAACTTGAAGTAAACTCAAATAAAATATGCCAACTGTGTGTGTAACTGTGGCTGTCTCTTGTCGCGAGTTCTTATCCAAGAGAGTACATGGTGGGGTAATGTTTGACTCATAAGTAGATGTCCATGATCATTTCTTGTTCATTAGGAGTTCAGATCCGTTTATGGGTACATCACCCCCCCCCCCCCCGCCTCTTATTCTTTTACTCGTAAGTTAGCCACTCAAATAAATGCTTAGTTCTTGTTGCAGCCTCACCACTTAACCATACCGCACCCATTAATCTTTGCTGGTCTTGATACCTTTGGAAATGAGATTGGTCAGTCCCTGTGGCTCACCGATTACTACAACAACAGTTGCAGGTACAGGTAAAGCGATCTTTGACATGAGTGCAATGATTGTTCTATTTGGAGTTTCTTCTTCTTCTTCATAGATCACAGGATGGGTTCCATGCCGGCGGCCTAGGTTAGCAAGGATGGACGTCATTTTTTTATCATTCGGTCTTTTCCGTATCAGACCCTGCTCTTCTGAATGATGATTGAATGTATGTTGTATTGATATGATCATGATTAGCTTGTGGCGAGTGTAAGCCAATTCCTTATACGCATCTCTATTGTACATGTACTTGTGAAACGATGAGATGTGCTTCTCTGCATGTCGAGGCCCTCGAGCTCAAAAAAGGATACGATGGCATCTTGGGCGTTACAAGTTCGAATAAGACCAGTACCGACCTAGGAGCCCCCTTGATTGATATAACTTGACCGAGTCGAGTCTAGTGAAAAAATACTTTTAGTCTAGTTATATATTGGATGGTAGGATTCTTTTTACTCCTCATCTATGCTCTGGTGAGGAATTACGACTTAGGAATTGTAATTCTACACCTCTTCTCGCTCAAAAAAATTAGGATCACGTGGGTATTTTGGAATCTATATGATGCCGATATGAGGGAATTATAACTTGGTGCCTCCTATTATAGAGGACTAGAGATCCAGGTGAATCTTGACATATTATTATCGTTCAGTATCCTTATTATCTCAGGACCTAGGATATTCGAAGTTGCTTCAGTACTCTTTGTGGCAAGAGGAGTTTAGCGTCACCCAGTACTGGGGAGAGCGTCCATATGTACTGCCATAATGAGTATCATTATGATTGCGAGGGTCTAAGGTAGATGAGTTTCCGAGATCTCTGGTTATGTTTTGACGGATGTGTTACATTGGAGCGTAGTATCATGTTAGGAGTTGTGTGAGGTTTTGCTCCTTCTATGTGTGGACCCGATTGCATAATCGTAAGATTTCGGGAGTTCTTAGGTGGTAATTCAAGTAGTTACCTAGGATATCTTCCCACAGATGCATGATTTGATGTTGGGGTTCGACATCTAGTGGTTCGTTTGTTCACACTCTTTCTTACAGCGGTTCTCATTGTGTCTTAAAGAGTCCTTGTAGCTTGCTACAACTCGAGGACGCTTCGTATGTCATGTGCATAGCCTTGTACATGACGACTACTATAAGATCGAGCCTGCGCAACCCTTACCACAAAAATATCGAGCGAAATCTCGGTTATCTATTTGTTCATGGCTTGTTTCATTAGCCACATCCTTGTTTTGTTGGAGTATGGTAATTCAAGTTGCTTCGATGTTAAGTGGGATCTCATATGTTTCAAACGTGGTGTTCTCATATTTCCTTGGTAATTACTAGTCCTTTTGTTCAATCGGAGTTGTCTTGAAATTCTTTCCAACCGGTGTGCTTCTCTTCAAGTTAATTCAATCCTTTTCAATATTTGCAGGATCGATCCTCATATACAATACTTTACGGAGTTTGTCTCATCTGTTCCAGGTTGTCTTTGTTTTCACCCACTCTTTTTCTTCAATGATTTAATTATCATCCAAGTTCCTTTCTTTCATTATTGCTTCTACTCTCCTCTATTCCGTATTGTATCCGGTGATTCATTGTGAAGATGCTCAATACTAAGTTCATTGTTTCCTCGTCTCCGTGTTCTTATCTGGTACATTCAGTTCAAGCTTTCGGTGTTCATCATATCCTTTTCATGCGTTAAATGATTTCCCGTCTTGGAAATTATCATCCAAGCCTATCTTGTATGTTCATCTCTCTCTATTCTATCCAGAGTGCTGAAGATGTCTCATAAGATTCATGTTTTCATTCATCCTTTCAATTTATTTCAAGGTTCTCGCCTCATGAATTTAATTTATACGGGTCCAAGCATTATTTTCTAAGAAATTGTTTCAATGGTCTTTTCGTTTGAGTGGGCCAATAACCCACATGTTTTCCCTACGTTCTTACCTGGCTCTTCTAATCTTTTGCCGAACCCTCAAGTCGTTTGCAAATATGACATAAGAATGAATTCCATCAGTCATATTCCTTCTCAAGATTGTTTTCAAATTCTTTTCAACACTTGTTCAACCTTTCATTGTTCATTATTCTAGAGATCTTAGTAATTCTTGGTGGTGTTTCTCGCCTTCATTCTCAGCTTGGGAGACCAAAGGAGAGTTTATCTTAAATCTTTGTTCATTCCTCTGAAGAGTCATCATATCAGCTTGCTTACATACTCTCAAATTGTTTCCAATCATGAGAATTCCTTCAATATCTGTCCGGTGCATTTCAGAGTTGTTTTCATTATCGATCCTCTGAAGGCCATCATTTCAGAAGATTTCTTTTTTCTCTGAATTCTACTTTCGTTCTCAAATTCTTCTCAATTGTGGTATCTCGTTCGCAACTCAATTATTCTCGTTCTTAGTTCAAAATTCAGTTAGGCAGCTCATGATCTTTTCGTTCTCGTGTATTCTATTCATTCGTTCTAATTCTTACTGGTGTTCTCGTTCAAGGCTACTTCAAGTTTGTGCTCCTGTCTTTCCTCAATCTTTTTAAGAAGAATAATTCATATGCCAAATCTTTGATTGTCATCTATTTAACATGATGAAGGATAAGAATAACATAATTCTTGTTCTTCTTTCTTCGAAGTGATTTCAATTCTTCTTCCGAAGTGCCTCATTATATGAATTCTCGATTCTATGTTGTTCATCTTCTCTTTTTCCGGAGTTCCGAGTTTTCTCAAGTATATCTTCGCGAAGCTTCATCTAAATCTTTGCAAGGTCATAATCTTATTCTTTTCAACCTTCATTTCTTTGCATCATTCTTTTGTATACGGTGGTTCCACATGGTGGTTCATCAAGGATTGTTCATTCTCGAGGTGTTCTTCAAGATTCTTATTGGAGATGCTCAAGTATCATTCGTCTTGCATTCAGAAGTGCAATTATTCCTCCATTTTTCCTTTGAGGTGGTGTTATAGAATTCCTAATTAATTGAGGAGTCTTGAAGACAATTTTTTTCAAGAATGAAATATTTAAACTCGCCAATTCCTTTGATCATGAGATTTTTTCAAACCATGATTTCTTCATTGAAGCTATCTTAGATTGGATTTCACCTAAAGCTTCTTCTAAGAATTGTTGCTATTATGGTGATTATCATTGATCCAAGTTCTCAATGTATTTTCTTGGAGAGAGAAGTTTTTCATATCTTGTTGCTCCCAAGGAAACAATTATTTTCCAATAGTGGCTCGTGGCCACGTCATGATTTTGAGATGTTTTTCCATAAGCCCACACAAAGCCTATTCTTTTTGTTGTTGGTTTTCCAACAGCTCCGTTCAATCATTCCTTCCAAGGATGCTTTTCAAATTCAATTATGGTAGGAATTGTCATTTTCTTCTCCGTTCTCTTCTCTCCAAAGATTTGGCTTCTATTCTTTTGTTTAGGAAGCATTGTGATGTTGCTCTCTTCAATCTATCATCTCGTTTTGTCAAGATCATGTTCATTCCTTGCTTAATTCATTTAACTAGAGTTTTGTGTCCTTTTTTAAATTCTCTTCATGTTATCAAGTTTTCTCTCTTTTCCTATCGAAGTCCTCCCCAAGTTTCTTTTGAATTCTTACTTGTTTCTCATATCATTCTTCATCTCTTGCATTTTTCAAGTTTTTTTGGTTTCACTCGTTTGTCAAAGAAGCAACCATGTTTTACCTCTTCCTTTTGTCTTGCTCTTCCTCCTATCATTCTAAGATCTTGGGTTGGGATCTCTTGTTAGTGGAGGAGAGTTGTAATAGCCCGGTACCAACGCTCCAGAAGATTCCCTTTTTTTGTTATTGTTGTGTGATTTATTTGGTTGTCACATTCATCATCACATCATGCACATCATCCGCATTGCATCGGCTCTCCATTGTCGTTATTTTTTAAAACTTACATCTGTTATTAGTTGCTGGTTTTCCCATTCTTGTTGTTCGCTGTTTCAAGACCATCCACACACGCGCGCGCACTTGGCACCATTAATTTTCTTTTTACGAGTGTGTACATAACTTTATCAGATTGAGTTGAAACTTGGTGTGCAGTCTGAATATAGTGTAGGTAGGGCGCTTGCCAAATTTCATCTGACATGGAGTTTGTTTGATACCGTAACCGTTAAACCTATAGCGGCACTCTAGTCGGTTAAATTAGCGGACATTTTCGATTCTAAAAACTTCATTGCTGGGCCGCAAACCTCCCCCTCCTCTTAGCCTAAGACAATCTACGCGACCCACTAGCCCAGGTAGCCCCTAGCCATCACCGGAGCCGTCCTATAGATATTGGAGTGCTCAAATCGGTACAAAATCCATCTAACCTAGTCCGCGAGCTATAAATAGGCTATCTAGACATCCAGATTAAGAAACCTTAGCCCCTCTCCCTCAATTTCCGCGTCCCTCCACAGTCACGCTGCCACTTGTTGCCTCTCTTCTCCCACCTCCGAGCCATTGGGCCCGCCGAGCCCGTCTACAGCCCGCCCAGGGCTGAACCGTATGGCCGCCTCCCAACACATGGAGTGGAGCTCCCATGGCTCTCCATGCCCGAGCTCCCCCAGCCCGACCCCGCCTCACTGGATCCCCGTGTCCTTGCTTTAGCGCACCGAGCCATGAGAGGCTAGGATCTGTTGGAGGCCCGCGTCGCTGGTGAACCGCAGGTCCCCTACACCGCCCCTCCTTCCCTCTACATTCTCTATCTCCCCGCTCTAACTTCTCTGTGTGCCTCGGATGTGCAAGGAACTTCCGCCTTGAATGACAAGGTTCATACGCCTTGGGATGCCCCGGATCCGCCCTGATTGAGCCCTTCGTCACCACATCCGGTGACCCCCAGAACAGATTCGGCCATCCATGCTACCAGGCTCCTTGTCTCGTCGCCGCGTCGTCGTTGCAAGCCGTTGTCGTTGTGAGCCTCCAGCTCATGAACAAGCACGGAGATGAGGCTATCGATCTAGGGAGCGCATCGATCGCGTGGGCCAGCGCCTCCGCCAGGGCCCATCAAAGTTTGCGCAAGGTGGGTCGGCTTGCTCTAGCACCGTACCAGAGCTAGCCCAGGCCGGCCGTGCCAAGCCGAGCCGTGATGCAGTGAAGTAGATAAGTATTTCCCTCGGTTTGTTGAGAACCAAGGTATCAATGCAGTAGGAGGAACAAGCAAGGCTCCAATCGTAGTACCTACACAAATAATCAGACACTTGCACCCAACGCTAAAAAGGGGTTGTCAATCCCTTCAGAGTTATTTGCAAGGATGAGATATGAT
Organism: Hordeum vulgare subsp. vulgare; assembly: GCF_904849725.1. Taxonomy (NCBI): domain Eukaryota; kingdom Viridiplantae; phylum Streptophyta; class Magnoliopsida; order Poales; family Poaceae; genus Hordeum; species Hordeum vulgare. Next base: position 355,306,674 of record NC_058523.1, read on the forward strand.
AGAGATAGATATAAAACATTGTGGAAACGAAAGTAAATAAATTGCAGCATGATATTTTTGGTGTTTTTGGTTTATACCTGAAAGTATAATATGGAAAATAGACCCGGGGGCAATAGGTTTCACTAGAGGATTCTCTCATGAAGGAAAATAATACAGTGGGTGAACAAATTAGTGTCGAGCAATTGATAGAAAAGCGAATAATTATGAAGATATCCAAGGCAATGATTATGCATATAGGCATCACATCTGTGTCAAGTAGACCCAAACGATTATGCATCTACTACTATTACTCCACACATCGACCGACTCCTTCCTACATCTAGAGTATTAAGTTCATGAAGAAGAGAGTAACGCATTAAGTATGATGCCATGATGTAGAGGGATAAACTCAAGCAATATGATGAAAACCCCATCTTTTTATCCTCGATGGCAATAATACAATACGTGCCTCGCTACCCCTACTATGTGACTGGGTGAGGACACCACAAGATTGAACCCAAAACTACGCACTTCTCCCATTGCTAGAATTACCAATCTAGTTGGAGACTTTCTAAGATATGAAATCATGCGTATAAGAATTCAGAAGAGATTCAAATAATATTCATAGATAATCTGACCATAAACTCACAATTCGTCGGATCTCGAGAAACACACCGCAAAAGAGTATTACATCGAATAGATATCCTGAAGATCATGAAGAACATGGCATTGAAGATCAAAGAGAGATAAGAAGCCATCTAGCTACTAGCTATGGACCCGTAGGTCTGTGGTGAACTACTCACGTATCATCGGAGGGGCAATGTAGTTGATGTAGATGCCCTCCGTGATCAATTCCCTCTCTCACAGATTATCGGAAAAGGCTCCCATATTTGATCTCACAGGAATAGAGGCTCTTGGCGATACCGGAAACGTATTTTCGTGGCTCCCTTTAGTGATGTGGGAATATTTGGGAATTTATAGGCTGAAGAATAGTGTTAGGAGACCTGTAAAGTACCCACAAGGGAAGGGGAGCCCCCCCCTTAGGGCTCACCCTGCAGGCTTGTGGCCTCCCGACAGGTGTCCTGTCCCCTACTCTAAGTCTTCTGGGTTTCTTCTGGTTCAAGAAAAATCATTCCAGAGATTTTATTCCTTTTGGACTTCGTTTAATATTCCTTATATGCAATACTCAAAAACATGGAAAAACAGAAACTGGCACTAGGCTCTAGATTATTAGGTTAATCCCAAATATAATATAAAATAACATATAACGCATATAAAACATCCAAAACAAATAATATAATAGGATGGAACAATCAAAAATTATAGATACGTTGGAGACGTATCAAGCATCCCCAAGCTTAACTCATGCTCGTCCTCGAGTAGGTAAATGCTAAGAACATAATTTTTTATGTGGAATGCTACCTAACATATTTATCCATGTAACATTCTTTATTGTGGCATGAATATTCAGATCCATAAGACTTGGAACAAAAATCTAATATTGACATAGAAACAATAATAGTTCAAGCATACTAATAAGGCAATTGCTTCCTTTCGAAATAACATGGTCTTAGAAAGTTATCCCTACAAAATCATATGGTCTGGCTATGCTCCATCTTCACCACACAAAGTATCTAAATCATGCACAACCCTAATGAAAATCAAGCAATTGTTTCACACTTTTTATGTTCTCAAACCTTTTCAACTCTCAGGCAATACATGAGCATGAGCCATGGATATAGCACTATAGATGGAATAGAGTATGGTGGAGGTTGCAAAAAAGGAGAAGATAGTCTCACATATCCTAGGCATATTAAACGTCTATGGAAATGCCCATCAATATATATCAATTTGAGTGTGTAGGGATTGCCATGCAACAAATGCACTAGAGCTATAAGTGTATGAAAGCTCAAAAAGCAAACTAAGTGGTTGTGCAAAAGATGTAATTCCACTAGTTATATGAAAGTGACTAAATAGGAGATTCTCTATAAAGAACATGGTGCTACTTTGAAGCACAAGTGTGGAAAAAGATAGTATCATTGTCCCTTCCCTCTTTCTATCTTTCTCTCATTTTTTTATTTTTTGGTGGGCTTATTTGGCCTCTTTTATTTTTTTGTTAGCTTCGATGGCCTATTTTATTTTTTTGCATGGTCCGAAGACTCATCCCAACTTGTGAGGGAATCATAGCTTCCATCATCCTTTTATCACACGGGACAATGCTCTAATAATGCAATCATCACACTTTTATTTACTTACAACTCAAATATTACAACTGGATATCTAGAACAAAATATGACTCTATAAGGAATATGGAAGTGATGGTGCAAGTCATAAAAACGGGACGGTGGTGTTGCATGGCAATATATTACTGGGATCTACCATAGGAGTATCGTATGCGAATTAATAATTCCTACGCGCAGAACATCCAAGAACATGCTATGGAGATCGTAACCACTAGACGCACAGTGTCGTGCAGCGAAAGTATTGTTGGGGCAGCGCGTCCGAGTGGTTCGTCTCCTCCTCGTCCGTTCTCCCTCGTGCAGCCGGTCCGATCTCCCTCGCGAAGCCACTCGCGGTATCCCGCGTACACGCTCACCGGAACGGCGCAAGTGCACCACCTCTAATGGTATCTACACGTGCAGGAAGAACACACTGTGCGGTAGATTGGTAGGTCTTATCACATGGTGGCGGCGAGTGGAGGTGGCTATTCGCAACTCATGCAAAACCCTAATGACGGCGCACAAGCGATCTTCTTCATAGGTGTGCCGCACCTACACTATATATAGGCGTCCGGCGTAGACTCAACTCTTGGGCCTCGCACGGATGCTAAAGCCCACGTGTTCCCTCCCTTAAGCGCGCAACTCATTAGGTTCTATTTCACTTGGTCGCGAGTCAGACCACGTCTGACTCGGCTAGTGGGTAGCGGTGTCTAGCAAGACGTGCCGACTCCAAGTGTCCGATGAAGCTGGTTAGGCGAACCTGTGCTTCATACTTCTGCTCCCTTTGCCGCACGATATACGTTGTCGTGCTCAAGGCGATATGGTCATCCTTGTTGCCATACGGCCTCTTTCTCATTCTGGTGAATCCGGCCAGCATTCGGATTATCTCATAATCCTCATTGCATGGCCATGGTTATCCAGGTCGGATCACTCGAGGGGCCGAGAGTATATCTCTCCTGATCGGAAGGGCAAATCCCATCTTGCTCGACCATGTCTCGTAGCCTCGATGTGGACAAGCCCGAAACCTACATTTGTAACTACCCAGTCATGGAGTAGCATTTGGTCGGCCCAAAGCAAGTCTGTCACCATCCCGAGTACATGCGACAGCTCAGGTCTTAGGACATAGAACATATGTTGTACTAGAGACTCGCACATGACCTATCGCTGCGTCTCATAGTTGGTACTGACCAACTCAGACCTTATCTTGGTTTGGATTCACCTACGTAGGTCCAACCAGATCTTTCTATGTCATATTATGTGGCTAGCATCCAATGCTACATGCCCAGTGAGTCCGGACCATCCACCGTGTCATATGCTAGTCTAACTCGTTGCGCGTCCACACAACCCTTTCGACTAGGGACTCTTTAGGACAGTCATCATACAATGCATAGTCTCACAAACAAGTCACGAACTTGTTAATTACACATCATTGATAATGTCCAAGGACTATCTTTATTCATACACACGTAGGAAATATCATCATACATGATTGCCTCTAGGCCATATCTCCAACACTCTCCCACTTGCACTAGAGTCAATCAAATAGACATCGAATGCCCATAGCTCTAACGTGCCCCTCATGCTTGGGTTGTGGAAGCGGCTTAGTCAACGGATCAGCAATGTTTGCATCTGTATGAATCTTGCATAAATTAGTGGCACCTTTCGCTACGAGCTTTTGTATCAGGTGTTACTTTCGGTCTATGTGCCTGGTCTTGTGGTGTTCTCTCGACTCCTTGGCCTGTACGATGGCACCTGAATTATCACAATAATGGTCCAACGGTTTTGACCAGCGAGGGAACACACCAACATCTTCCAGGAACTTCCGAATCAAAACACCTTCCTTTGCGGCTTCACAAGCCGCAATGTATTCGGCCTCTGTTGTGTAGTATGCCACCATACCTTGCTTGGAACTCGTCCAGCTCACTCCTCCTCCATTCGTGACATACACGAATCCTATTTGCGATTGACAATTATCCTTGTCGGTTTGGAAACTAGCATCAACGTAACCCTTTACATTGAGCTCCTCCTCACCTCCATAAAGAAGGAACATCTCTGTAGTCCTTTTCAGGTACTTTAGAATAGCTTTCACCGCTGCCCAGTGACTCTCGCCTAGGTTGGCTTGGTATCTTCTTGTTAAGCTTATTGCAAAGGCAACATCAGGCCGAGTACATAGCATGGCATACATGATGGATCCTATTTCTGAAGCATATGAAACCATACTCGTCTTGTTTACCTCATCATAAGTCATAGGACTCTGAGTCTTGCTTAGCCTTATACCATGTGAGACAGGCAAGAACCCTTTCTTAGCCTTACTCATGTGGAACCTCTTCAACACTTTGTCTATGTACGTGCTCTAGCTCAAGCCGAGCAGCCTCCTCAATCTATCTCTATAGATCTTGATGCCTAAAATGTACACTGCCTCTCCAAGGTCCTTCATTGAAAACATGCCATTCAATGATCCCTTGACTAAGTTCAGCATCGAAACATCATTTCCGATCAGTAGTAGGTCATCCACATACAAGGTCAAAAATACTAGTGAGATCCCACTAGACTTCTTGTATAAACAATAGTCCTCTTCGTTCTTGATGAAACCAAGGTCAATGATGACTGCATCAAAATGAATATTCCAACTCCGAGTTGCTTGCCTCAATCCATAAATGGATCTCTTGAGCTTGCATATTTTACCAGCATTAGTTGGATCGACAAAACCTTCGGGTTGTATCATGTATACATCCTCCTTTAAATTTCCATAAAGGAAAGCCGTTTTGACATCCATCTGCCATATCTCATAATCAAAATATGCAGCTATAGCTAGTATGATCCTCACCGACTTCAGCATCGCTACCGGCGAGTAAATCTCGTCATAGCCAATTCCTTGAACTTGTCCATAACCTTTAGCAACAAGCCGAGCTTTTTGGATCTGAACATTTCCATCCACATCAGTTTTCTTCTTAAAGACCCATTTTCTACCAATGGCTACTACGCCAGGCGGGGGATCAACCAAGTCCTAGACTTTATTATCATCAATGGACTTTAACTCGGATCTCATGGCCTCAAGCCATGCCTCGGATTCTGGGCTCACCATCGCTTCTGCATACGTGGCCGGCTCGTCGCTTTCTAGCAAGAACACATCACGCACTTTGTGCAATCTATCCGACCTCCGTGGCTCCGGTGCCGACTCCACTACGGGTTCCCTGACCGACTCCGGTATGATCTTGTCACCAACCGAGTTGTCCCCGAGTGGCTCTCGGATTTCTTCGAGTCGCACCTTTCTCCCACTGGCCTCCTGACTGAGAAACTCTTTCTCTAGGAAAACCCCATTCCAGGCAGCAATCACTTTGTTCTCTTCTCGGTTGTAGAAGATGTATCCCAAGGTTTCCCTCGGATATCACACGAACATGCATTTATCCGACTTGGGTGTAAGCTTGTCCGACATGAGTCGCTTGACAAATGCTTCACATCCCCAAATCTTTAGAAAAGACAAACTAGGACTCTTGTCAGTCCACATCTCATGTGGTGTCTTGTGTATTGATTTTGATGGTACCCTGTTAAGTATGAAAGCTGCATTTTCTAGATCGTATCCCCAGAATGACAAGGGTAAATCTGATTCGCTCATCATCGGTCGAACCATGTCCAACAAGGTTCGGTTTCTCCGTTCTGACACGCCGTTTCTTTGTGGTGTGCCCGGAGGTGTGAGCTGAGGTACCATACCTCGGCTTTTCAAATTATCATCAAACTCATGGCTCGTGTACTCACCTCCATGATCTGATCGTAGGAGCTTTATTGTCTTGCCGAGCTCATTTTCCACCTCATTCTGAAACTCTTTGAACTTTTCAAAAGTATGTGACTTGTGCCTCATCAAATAGATATATCCATATCTACTCAAGTCGTCGGTAAAAGTCAGGAAGTACTGATAGCCACCCCTATCCGTTGTGCTCATTGGACCATACACATCACTGTGTATAAGCTCCAACAACTCGTACACCCTCTCGCAAATATTTGCAATAGGAGACTTATTCATCTTTCCTAGCCAGCATGATTCACATGTCTCGAATAACCCGAAGTCAGAAGAAGTTAGGAGTCCATCATCATGGAGCTTCTTCATGCATATCAGACTAATGTGTCCAAGCCGGCAATACCATAAGTATGTTGGATTTATCTCATTACGCTTATGCCTCCTGACATTCACGTTATAGATTGGTTCCATTTCTATATTCAAATTAAATAGCCCATCTACAATGGGTGCATAGCTATGGAACATTCCATTCAAATAAAATGAACAGCCATTGTCCTTTAAATTGAATTCATAACCTTGACTCATCAAACATGAGGCAGAAATAATGTTCCAACTAAGTGCAAGAACGTAATAACAATTATTCAATTCCAAAATAAATCCAGAAGGAAGTTGGAGTTGCATCGTGCCGACCTCCGACGTAGAAACTCTTGCTTTGTTGCCGACCCTGATGTCAATCTCCCCTTGTGCCACAGCCTAGTTCTTACCACCCCTGCATTGAGTTGCAAATATGAACAACCAATCCGGTATCAAATACCCAAGATCTACTAGGTATGTCAGCAAGGTAAATGTCTATAACATATGTAACAAGTGTACCTTTGCATGAAGAAGCATCTCCAGCCTTGCTGCCATGCTCAGCAAGCCACTTGCTATAGTTCCTCTTCCAATGACGAGTTTCCTCGCAATGATAGCAAATGGTCTTTGAGTTCGGTCCGGACTTCGGCTCAGCGGCGGAGAGAGCCTTCTCTGTGCCCTTTGCCTTAGCCTTTTTCTTGGACCAACTCTTCTTGAACTTATCCAAGTTATGCACCATCAACAGTTGATGTGTGCCTTTCTTAATATCCCGCTCTGCTACCTTGAGAATCACATGCAATTCAGTGAGCTTCTTATCCATGCCGAGCATATGATAGTTCGAGATGAACGTCCCATGGCTAGCTGGAAGGGAACCCAGAACAGCATCAGTCGCTAGCTCATCCAAGAGCGTGAAACCCAATCGATCCAAAGCTTGCACGTATCCAATCATCTTGATCACATGCGGGCCTAGTGCATCACCTTCCTTTAGCTTACAATCCATCAAGGATCGCCAGAAGTTGAATCTTTAGGTCCTAGCCTGCACCTAAAACATGCTCTTGTGACCCTCGATCATATCAAAAGCCGCAATGTGTTTAAAATGTTGTTGCAAATCGGGCTCCATACAAGCCAGCATGAGGCACCTGATCTCGTTTGATTCATCAACGAGTTTCTGGTAGGCATTCTTGGTTGTGGCATTAGCCTTATCGGCAGGTGCCTTTGGAAGTCAGTCCTCTAGAACATGTTCCTTTTTATCGTGCTTGAGAACAATTCTCAGATTTCTATACCAGGTGGTAACTTTTGTTCCATTCAGTTTATCCTTTTCCAGAATTGATTTCAATGCAAAGTTTTGAGCAGGTGGTGTCATTAAGCTACAACATAAGAATATGCAATCACTAAGCAATGTGTTTATGTAGAGTAATTCAAGCCTTAAATATAACTACTCCCACTGAAGTCGGCATCCCTCCGCAAACTCTCAGTGATTCAGGATCCGTCTAGCGCGAGCGACTAGTGAGCTTTAGCATCAGCGCTACACAACTTGCCTATTTGGTAAGCAACTCCTTGCTAATCGTATCTCTGTACGACTGGTGTCAGTCAGGTAGTTATCTCATACCCCGGCTCCTGATACGTCCATTTTGCATCATGCTTTCATGTTGATATTTATTGCTTTTTGGGCTGTTATATTACTTGTGGTACCATATTTATGCATTTTCTCTCTTATTTTGCAAGGTTTATTCGAAGAGGGAGAATTCAGGCAGCTGGAATTCTGGACTTGAAAAGGAGCAAATCTTAGTGCACTATTCTGCACATCTCCAAATGCCCTGAAAAGTTACGTGGATTTTTTTGGGATTATATAAAAAATACTGGGCGAAAGAACTACCAGAGGGGTCCACCAGGGCTCCACAACCTTGCCCACTACCACCACCCCCCCTTGTGGCACAGGGCAAGCTTGTGGGATGCCTGACAGCCCACTAGCCCCCCTTTTTGCTATATGAAGTGTCCTGGTCCAGAAAAAATCAATCGGGATCTTTTTCGTGGTTTCGCCGCCGCTACGAGGCGGAACTTGAGCAGATCCAATCTAGAGCTCCGGTAGGACGATCCTGCCGGGGAAACTTCGCTCCCGGAGGGGGAATCGTCGCGATCGTCATCACTAACACTCCTCTCGTCGGAGGGGAGGCATCTTCATCAACATCTTCATCAGGACCATCTCCTCTCCAATCCCTAGTTCATCTCTTGTAACCAATCTTCGTCTCGCGACTCCGATTGGTACTTTTAAGGTTGCTAGTAGTGTTGATTACTCTTTGTAGTTGATGCTAGTTGGATTACTTCGTGGAAGAGTTTATGTTCAGATCCTTGATGTTATTCATTACACCTCTGATCATGATTATGATTATGTTTTGTGAGTAGTTACTTTTGTTCCTGAGGACATGGGATAAGTCATGTTAATAAAAGTCATGTGAATTTGATATTCGTTCGGTATTTTGATATGTTGTATGTTGTCTTTTCCTCTAGTGGTGTTATGTGAACGTCGACTACATAACACTTCACCATATTTGGGCCTAGAGGAAGGCATTGGGAATTAGTAAGTAGATGATGGGTTGCTGGAGTGACAGAAGCTTAAACCCTAGTCTATGCGTTGCTTCGTGAGGGGCTGATTTGGATCCACTAGTTTAATGCTATGGTTAGACTTTGTCTTAATTCTTCTTTATTAGTTATGGATGCTTGCGAGAGAGGTTAATCGTAAGTGGGATGCTTGTCCAAGTAAGGGCAGTACCCAAGCGCCGGACCACCCACATATCAAACTATCAAAGTAACGAACGCGAATCATATGAACATGATGAAACTAGCATGACAGAAATTCCCGTGTGTCCTCGGGAGCATTTTTCCTCCTATAGGACTTTGTTCAGGCTTGTCCCTTGCTACAAAAGGGATTGGGCCACTTGCTGCACCATTGCTACTACTTGTTACTTGTTACTCTTTGCTTGCTACATTTCACCTCGCTACACAATCACTTGTTACCGCTACTTTCAGTGCTTGCAGTTATTACCTAGCTGAAATCCGTTTATCAGAGCCTTCTACTCCTCGTTGGGTTCGACACTCTTACTTATCGAAAGGACTACGATTTATCCCCTATACTTGTGGGTCATCAAGACTCTTTTCTGGCGCCGTTGCCGGGGAGTGAAGCGCCCTTGGTAAGTGGAAATTGGTAAGGAAACATTTATATACTGTGCTGAAATTTATTGTCACTTGTCACTACGGAAACTATTCCTTTGAGGAATTTGTTCGGGGTATCTTCACCACGAACGAAAGCACGAGGAGTTGCTCCTCAACCTGAGGTACCTACTGAAAATATCTTTTATGAAATTCCTTCGGGTATGCTTGAGAAACTGCTGGCTAATCCTTTCACAGGAGATGGATCTTCACATCCAGACCTGCATCTAATCTATGTAGATGAAGTTTGTGGTTTATTTAAGCTTGTAGGTTTGCCCAAGGATGAGTTAAAGAAGAAAGTCTTTCCTTTATCTTTGAAGGATAAGGCGTTGACTTGGTATAGGCTATGTGATGATACTTGATCACGGGTCTACAATCGGTTGAAATTGAAATTTCATCAAAAGTTCTATCCTATGCATTTAGTACATCGTGATCGGAACTTTATTTATAACTTTTGGCCTCATGACAGGGAAAGAATAGCTCAAGCTTAGGGGAGGCTTAAATCAATGCTATATTCATGCCCCAATCATGAGCTCTCGAGAGAAATCATCACTCAAAAGACAAGCACGGACCTGTAGTTGGCCTGCCCGTTGTTTCTGTTAAGATAGGAGATCACTGTTACCATGGTTTATGTGATATGGGAGCTAGTGTTAGTGCAATACCCCGTTCTTTATATGATGAAATCAAAGATGAGATTGCACCTTCTGAGTTAGAACCCATTGATGTCACTATTACGGTAGCTAATAGAGACACTATCTGCCCTCTCGGAATTGTGAGAGATGTAGAAGTCTTGTGTGGTAAGACAAAGTATCCTATTGATTTCCTCGTCCTTGGTACTGCAAAAGATAGCTTTTGTCCCATCATATTTGGTAGACCCTTTGTCGTGGGTATAAGCCTGACAGTAGATGTGTAGGGTACGAAAGGATGGGCAGAGCCTTAGCTACGGCGAGGTTGTATGAGTTCAGGCCCTCTCTGCGGGGGAGATAATAGCCCTACGTCTCAGTGCTCAGGGAGCTTGTTATCGAGTGGAATATAGAATACAGTGAATTGCTAACCCCTACACCAGAGGGGGAGGGTGGCTTATACAGAGTGCACTGCCCTCCACAACGGTCCGGTGTACAGGGGTGGAGTAGTGGCGATTAAATGCCTACCTTACAGGTAACCTGCGTCTTAAATGCTAATAAAGGGACATGGAAACGTATGACCGTTTCCCTCCAGGGGGTTACGACGTACAGAGTGGAATCCAGTCAGTTAGTTTGATATACTCCGAATGCTAATCTCCGATTGGATGATCGGGGATCGGTGCCGACTCGATGATGGGAACTCCTTAGTTCAGTCGGAGCTGACTAAGGGCTTTGTCCCTTATGAGGGGTAGTCCTTGGGTAGGACCTTCGGGGCAGGCCTATGACCCTACCCTAGGACTATAACCCCATCATTAGTCCTCGAATGGATTTGGGTTGGAACGACGAAGCGATGCTTGAAGTTCGGATCCGACTGGTACGGATGTGGCTTTGGCGTTGCTTGCCCGGATCCATTTTACCTTTTCTGACCAACGATCCGAGTGGAAGTATTCGTGAAACGAACTGTCGGTAACCGAATGCTTCCGTGGTATCTTCTGACGTGACCAGTCAACTGACAGCGGCGGATTTTCCGGGATCCTCAAATTTCGTTTACCGCGCGCTCAGCGGGGATGACGACATCGCGCTCGAGTAGCGCCTGACGCCTCGATTCCCGCACCTTCATCTTCTCCATTGATACCGCCGCGGTCGGTCGGTGGATAAAATTTCGGGGCCACTTGCCAATGGCCCAGTCGGAACCTTACTTAAATCCCAGCGGCGAGGGTTGTTCGTTACGCTCGCCAGACATCTCGCCTTTGCTCCGCTTCCCTCGCCATCCTCTGCGCACCCCAAGCTTCTTCCTTCTCCATCTCCCTCGCGAATCCGCAGCTCCCGTCATGAAAAAGGGGCAGACCAGCAAACTAGAGGCGCGGAAGAAGAGGGGGAAGGCGGCGGCTCCTGCGCGGAAGCAACGAACGCTTTCGGCGGGGTGGATCCAGGGGGACTTCCTCCCCTCCACGGTGACGGAGGAGGACGTGCTGGAGCTGGTGGAGCACGGGATGATCGCGCACAAATCATGGAGGTTGCCGGCGGAGGGCGAAACCGAGCCGGCGCCCCAGGAGGGGGAGCGCGTCCTGCTGCTTAGCCACGTGCATCGAGGTTTCTCCCTGCCCCCGCACCCTTTCTTCAAAGGCATAATGAACCACTTTGGGTCGCAGCTCCACCACTTTCCCCTGAATGCCATTGCACATCTCTCTGCTTTCGTAGTCTTGTGCGAGTGCTTCATCGGTTGTCCCCCCCCCCATTGGGGGCTTTTCAAACATATCTTCTCTGCTAGGTCCCAAACTATCAAACGACTTAATCAGTCGGATGATAACACTCACCTTCTCCAACTCTGTGGGGGTTTAGGCTTCCAAAAGAAGAGCAAAAGTAGTTATCCCGCTCTTCAACTGAGTGAATCGGTTAAGAACTGGCAGTCGACATGGTTCTACTGCCAGGACGTCGCTTGCCCGAATGCCACGACAGGGCTACCTCCCTTTAGCTTAGATCGACCAGCTCCGCCTAAGCAGCTCGCGCTCACGAAGGCGGAGAAGATCCGTATCCAGCCCCTGGTCGACGCACTCCTAGATGTCATCAGAAAGGGAGTCACCGGCATAGATTTGCTGGAGGTTTTCCTCGGCCGGCGCATCCAACCACTGCAAGCCCGAGCGCACGTCATGTGGCATTACACGGGACCCAAAGACTCCACTCGGACCAACGGCGAGTGCGTGACTGGGGAGACAGTGGCGCCGTGGGTGCTCCAGATCACAGGCACCTGCGAGAACCCCAGAGGGTCCTGACGAGTGAAGGCTTTCCGCGCGGACAACCCTCCTCCGAACGAGGTGAGTACAACTTGTCGAGTGCACATAATTGTCTTAGATTTATCGCTGTCTTGAATCACCGTCTGACGTTTGATGTCACCGACTGTATTTTATGCAGAAGTGGACCAACTAGTTCTCTCCCGTCTCGAACAGGAACCCGGCCGAGGAGGAGGAGGAGGGTAGCCGGGAGGGTAGTGTGGAAAGCATCGAGTACGTCTCCGACAGTGGAGAGACGGAGGAGAAATCTGGTGAAGAGAAGGAGGAAGATAAAGAGCAGAACTCGCCACCCCCACCGCCAGAGCATCGAACCAAGCGCCGATAGGAACCTGCAGCTCCCTCGGCCGCTCCAGCATCCTCGAGCACCTAGCCGATTGTTCCCGTGGTCCCGAGTGCCCGGAGCACCAAAAGGACCAGAGACGCTTCTGCCGAGCCTGCGGGTCAGCCTTCTAAGGTGGCCAAACCGAGTGGGTCTAAACCTGGGAAGGCTTTGCCGCGGATGAGGGTCATCGTTCCCGTCACCTCAACGTAAGTGCATTGTTCTTCTAACTTCTTCTGATATTCGATTGAACTCCTGTTTGATGGTCGAATGAATTTCACTCGACAGGGTTGCCACCTCTGCCACCTCTCCGGCGTGCCAGGGGGATGATATCATGGACACGGACAATGTTGTTTCGTCCCAACCAGGTGCGTCATAGCGATTCTGAGAGTTTACATTATTGCATCATGAATTCTGTCTTCGGTCTTGCCTTTTTTCTGTGATCTCACGCCGTTCGGTCGGGTTTCTCTCAAGGGTGATTTATGTGGATGAGGGTGACCAGGGAAGGTCTGAGTAAGCTGCGGTGCCTATCCTTGAGGCCGTTCCGCCAGTTACTGCTCTCGCCGCGGACGTGCTGCCGACTGAGGCGATGCCGCCAACTGAAACGGCGCTGATTGCTGCTGAATCGACTGGAGCGGGCCTTGGGATGCCCAAGGAGCCTCCAACGATGTCAGGCCCGTCGAATCTCGAGTATAACGTCCAGCGCCTCCCAGAGGATAAGGTGGGAGCGCCCAAGGGGGCCATGGTGCAGGCGGAGCTGATGGCGGGAGAAGCCAAGAAGGCGTACGACTCCATCACATCCCTGTACCAGCAGAGCTTGGAACTACGGGACGATATCCGAGTAAGTGGGCTAGTAAGTATTTACTTTTCTCTTGTAACCCACTGGGTGTGCTCGGATACCGTATGATTTTTGCGATGGGTTCACTCTTAGTGAACCCAGTGGGTGTAGTCCCCGAGACTTCTGTCGAGTGCTTGCACCGGCAGTTGTCTTTATACACATTGTCTTTGACGTGATCAGATCCATAATTAATCTGGTGGAATGCTAACAGTTGGTGCACTCGGAGTGCACCTACTGTAAGAGTCCCCGAGAGTAATTTACTTAGGTCGGGTAGTATTAGCCTCGTAGGCGTAGGTGTTGTCATGTAGCTCAATAGGGCGGACCTGTTTGAGTTTCAAGCCAGTGGGGTCACTCTCAGTGAACCCACTGGGTGCAGTCTCCGAGACCGTTGTCGACTGCTTGCGTCGGCAGGGGTCTGAAGAACTTAGACTTTTTATTGTCGGATTTGTCTGATCGTCTCTTGGCGCTGGCTGGCAGAAAACTTGCGAGATGGGGACAGCGTACGAGACTCTTAGGGCTGAAAAGGTTCAGTTTGCTGGTGAGCTGGATGCGGCACTGGTTGCAATGGCTGGCATGAAGGATGTTCTGGTGGAACAAGAGAAGTCGTTGGAGCAGGCCCGTGAAGCAAACAAGGCACTGACTGCTGAAGTTGAGAAGATGAAGGCGCATAGGGCTGAGCTGATGGGGCAAATGAATGTGTTGAACAAGCGGTGTATAACGCAGGAAAAATACGTCAGTGATTGGGCCCGGCAGATGATAAGGCGTCTGGGTGGTAAGTCATGTTTTTCCGAGTGCTTGTGGTATGTGTGTTACACTCGGCGCTTATTGTTTGCTTGTCCTGTGTTTGCAGATTTTTGCATGGACGCTGAGGCTGAAGCAGCTGACGTGGAGCTGTCGATTCGCGAGAACATTCCACTCGGCGAGGACGCCAATCGAGATCTGCTCCGAGCGCACATTCGCCTGGGCAAAGTTGGGCCTTTCATCGGTCGACTGAGAGAAGTCGTCGGCCGGATCGACAAGGAGATTTGGCCTGAAGACGAGTCTCGGTATGAGATGGAAGGCTTGATGACTCGGGTGGAGGAGGTTCCAAACCGAGTGCAGTCATGGAAGAAATCTGCGGCTCGCTGTGGTGCAGACGTTGCGCTGTCCCTGGTCCGAGTGCATTGCAAGGAGGTGCGCGAAGAGAGGCTGAAAGCATTGAAGGTCGCCAACACGAAAAAACTTTGATTCAAAGACTTCATGGAAACCTTCCTTGAGAGTGCCACCCGCATCGCCGAGAGGATCGACCTAGACACATTCATGGAGCCCTCCAGTCGTGGCGCCAATCCGGACGACGCTTAAGAAAACTTTTACCTCGGTATGCCGAGTGTTGGTTGTAAGAAACCTTGGCCACTTCTGTTGGCCATCACATTCATGGTTCGTTGTGGGTAAGCTTGATCCGCACCGAGTCAACTGTCCTTAGGTGAACTTTGAATTTAAATCAAATCTTTTGCTCTTCTGTTGCCAAAGAGTTGTTGACACCATTTTGGCTCGAGTTTTTGTTTGGCTTTTCTTGTTGAAGCCAATGGCAAACAGGCGGAGCATGTAATTGTCAGTTTCTTTGACATCTGTGTGAGCCTCTCTAAGGATCTACCAAGTCGCCGAGTGGATATGTAGGATACACTCGAGGGTAATAGAGTACTTAGGCAATTCATGATCGCGGCTAAGTCTTCGAGTGCGACGGATATGCCGCACTCGGAGCGAGTTGTTACTCATGTAATTGTCAGTGGTCTTGACATCCACATGAGCCTCAATGAGGGTCTGCTAAGTCGCCGAGTGGATCTGTTGGATACACTCGGAGGTAATAGCGTACTTAGGTGATTCATGATCGCGGCTAAGTCTTCGAGTGCGACAATCATGCCGCACTCGAAGCGAGTTTTTACTCATGTAATGTTTGTTGTCTTGACAGCCACATGAGCCTCAATGAGGGTCCGCTACTCATGTAATTGTCAGTGGTCTTGACATTCACATGAGCCTCAATGAGGGTCTGCTGAGTCCCCCAGTGTATCTGTAGGATACAGTCGCGGGAAGCTTTCCCATTTCAGCGATTCTTGATCGAAGTTAAGTCTTCGAGTGTGACGAGTAGTGCACGCTCGGAGAAAGTTATTACTTAGGCGATTCTTGATCACAGCTAAGTCTCCAAGTGCGACGTTTAGTGCACACTCGGACAAAGTTAGTACTTAGGCGATTCTTGATCGCAGCTAAGTCCCCGAGTGCGACGTTCAATGCACACTCGCAGAAAGTTAGTACTTAGGCGATTCTTGATCGCAGCTAAGTCTCCGAGTGCGACGTTTAGTGCACACTCGGATAAAGTTATTACTTAGGTGATTCTTGATCGCAGCTAAGTCCCCGAGTGCGACGTTTAGTGCACACTCGGAGAAAGTTAGTACTTAGGCGATTCTTGATTGCAACTAAGTCCCCGAGTGCGACGTTTAGTGCACACTCGGTTAAAGTTAGTACTTAGGCGATTCTTGATCGCAGCTAAGTCCCCGAGTGCGACGTTCAGTGCACACTCACAGAAAGTTAGTACTTAGGAGATTCTTGATCGCAGCTAAGTCTCCGAGTGCGACGTTTAGTGCACACTCGGATAAAGTTAGTACTTAGGCGATTCTGGATCGCAGCTAAGTCCCCGAGTGTGACGTTTAGTGCACACTCGGAGAAAGTTAATACTTAGGCGATTCTGGATCGCAGCTAAGTTCCCGAGTGTGACGTTAAGTGCACACTCAAAGAAAGATAATACTTAGGCAATTCTGGATCGCAGCTAAGTCTCCGAGTGTGAAGTTTAGTGCACACTCGGAGAAAATTAATACTTAGGCGATTCTGGATCGCAGCTAAGTCCCCGAGTGTGACGTTTAGTGCACACTCAGAGAAAGTAAATACTTAGGCGATTCTGGATCACAGCTAAGTTTTTTTTTTAGACCGGAGTCTGCGACCGCGGAAGAACTTTGGATCTGCAAAACCTCAATCTGCTTTATATTATTTCACCAATACTTGTTCTTTACATTGCTTCAGTCGACGGACATGTGTAGAAGCACTTCCGGAGATCTTCGTTCCATGCTCGCGGCTCGTCTGTCTCCCTGTCGATGTTGTAGAGTCTGTATGCTCCGTTATTCAGCACCTTGGAGATGATGAAGGGTCACTACTGGAATTCCTATATTTGCCGTCCGCCAAATCTTTGCCGTCAGCCAGCAGACGGCGAAGAACCTCTTTACCGTGTGTTGGCAAAAAATAGACGGTAAAGAGGAGGCTGATGGCAAAATAAATATTTGCCATCAGCCACCTCTTTGCCGTCTGTTGACAGACGGCAAAGGTAGGGATGGCCGACGGCAAAGCTGTCCCACCCCACCCCTCCTCTCTCCCCATCCCACCCCGGCCCCACCCACCCCTTTGCCGTCTGCCTGAGTAGCTTTGCCGTCCGTGGCAGACGACAAAGGGGATCAGTGGCACACGGCAAAGGAGATGGACCCCCGAAAAGTTAACGGCGCCGCGCGCCTACCTCTCTGCTCTCTCCCACGCACTCTCTCTCTCTCCCACGCGCTCTCTCTCTCTCCCACGCACGCCCTGCCCCCCCCTGCGGGCCTCCTCCTCCTCCCTGCGCCCCCAACGCCGCCGCCGCCCCACCGCCGCCGCCTCCCCCCCCACCTCCCCACCGCCGCCCTGCGACCCCCCCCTCTGCGGGCCTCCTCCTCCTCCCTGCGCCCCCAGCGCCGCCGCCGCCCCACCGCCGCCGCCTCACCCCCCCCCCCCCACCGCCCCACCTACACACCCCACCGCCGCCCTGCGCCCCCCCCCCCTCCTGCGGCCCTCCTCCTCCTCGGTGAGTCCTTTTTTCCTTTTTTCGTTTAATTCATTAATTAGGTTAGTTAGGTTAGTTGTTAATTACCTATTGTTAGTTAGGTTAGTTAGGTTAGTTGTTAGTGGTTACGTACTGGTAATTAGGTTAGTTAGGTTACTTGTTAGTTGTTAGTGGTAATTAGGTTAGTTGTTAGTGGTATTACCCCTCGAGCTAGGTTAGTTGTTAGGTTAGTTGTTAATTACCTACTGTGTGTTAGGTTAGTTGTTAGGTTTGTAGTTGACCGTGTAGAGCCCTCCGGTCGCCGCCTATGCTTGCACTAGCCACAATGTTGAGGATATTACAACAGCTCGCAATAGTAGTTGTCGCACCGACACGACATCTCGACGACACCCCTGATACCCGTCATGATGCCTCGAAACCACGACACGACACCCCGACACGACATCTCGACGACACCCCTGACACCCGACACGATGCCCCGAAACCCCGACACGACGCCCCGACACGACATCTCGACGACACCCCGGCATGAAATATTTTTTTATGGAATCTGGAAAGTTTTATAAAGTAGTATAGGTAACCTGGAAAGTTTTATAGGTAACCTAGAAAGTTTTATAGGTAACCTCGACCCCCGACCCCCGACCCCCGACAACACGGATCTGGTATGTACATTTTTGCTCTCTTTGATTGTATGTACATTTTTGCTTGATGTCTAGATCACGGATCTGGTACATGAAAAAGCCATTCCTTTTCGCTTTCCTTCAACCACTTATTATACTTTTCTCCGGGAAGTGTCAAGCGAAAGCAATTAGTTTAGAAGGAAGAGGAAGACCTAGGGGGCTTACGTCCTCATTTCACTATTATTGCTCCTGCAAGACACGAATCAACTACTTTGTCTGAATCTTTGTGGAAGAAGACGCGGTTCACCAGCCGCTACATCCAGGGTCCACAAAATCATTAAACCTGGCGGCTGCTCGCTCTTTGATAAGTGATTCATTGGCCACTAGATCGATAAAGAACCTCTCAGAAATCCGCTTTTTGATGAGTCATTCACCAGCCACTAATTCTTTGATACCACCTTATTCTCAAGCCTGGTGGCTCCCTTGATTGGCACTCATGTAAGCTCATCTTGCATGCAAATTTTTGTAGTACTAGGTCCTGCATCCACCAAGAACATTTCATCCCTTAAGCGTAAGCGTAAAACTGAAGATTGTGAGGTGTTTCAACTACATAATAAGAAACTAGAATTAGATCTTGGAAATGATCGACTCCAATAGATGCTCATCAATAGCTTTTTTTCCTCCTATTCCTATTGAACAGAAGTATCCAGCAGCGCCACGCCAAAGTGACTTCTGAACTGCTATGGACGGGACGAAATCAGGCCTTACTCACCAAGTGGTGGTATAAGCTTCATTGCGGATGAAAAGAAGTCCTTTTGTGCGGAGCTACAAAAGGAAGTTCAAGCTCAAGAAATCCTCTCAATAGGGATTGGGCAAGCAAGTTGTTTGTTTATTAGATCTTACACGGTTGTGAGACGGGACGTCAAGTCAACCAAGTATGTGTGTGTTCATAGTGTCCCCGGCACCTTTCTCATAGCTGAGTATGGATGCTGAAGTTAGCTGGAGTGTGGGTCGAGTGCGTGGTAGATGGAACTCCTATTTACCGCATTTCTTCTTACACTTCCAACTTGAAGAGGAAGAAGCATCTCTCTATGCATTTTCAATAGATAGGAAAAAGGATCTTGACCTGAGGCCTTCGACCAAAGAAAGGGAGACTTGGCGAAGTCACAGGTGGTTTTCCGTCCCTAGATTCATGGAAGGAATTTTTGAAGTTTGAGTGAACAAGGAAAGTAAGGAAATCGGGAAAGGTCTGATACAAAAGAAAGGGTTGCAAGGCTTAACGATTTAGAATATAACTGTTGAGGTGGCACTTGTTCCCCCAGGGCAGGGGTATATGCATGTAGCTTTCTTCTGTCACTTCAGATCAATGAAGTGGAAAAGTAATAAAGTAAGGGACCCTTGTGTACAAAGAAAGTTGTCACTCCAAGAACTCGAAGTCAAGCATGTTAGGGAATATCCAGATTAGTCTTCAACTAGAGAAAGGATAGGAATATCCTTTGCTGAGTTTTCTTCTCCAGCGGATGTAGCGGTAAAAGATTATATTGTTTTCACGGTCTAGTTACATCTTTCCTCTCCCTATCTAAAGAGCACTATTAACATAGACCCTCTCCTGACTCTCTATCATTTTCAGAAAGTAGAAGAAAATATGCCATAATAAGCTCCTCCTCTTTCTTCTTCTTCTCCTCCTCCTCCTCCTCCTCCTCCTTCTTC
The DNA here is from genome assembly GCF_904849725.1 of Hordeum vulgare subsp. vulgare. Classification (NCBI taxonomy): domain Eukaryota; kingdom Viridiplantae; phylum Streptophyta; class Magnoliopsida; order Poales; family Poaceae; genus Hordeum; species Hordeum vulgare. The sequence continues at coordinate 355,326,402 of NC_058523.1, forward strand.
TTGATTTCTTCTTCTTCTCCTCTTCCTCCTCTTTCTTCTTCTTCTCCTCCTCTTTCTTCTTCTTCTTCTACCATAATAAGCTCAAAATGAAAAGAAAGAAGAAGAAGAGATGAAGAAGAAGAGAAGAAGGAGAAGGAGGAGGAGGAGGAGGAGGAGGAGGAGAAGAAGGGAGGAGGAGGAGGAGGAGGAGGAGGAGAAGGCCAAGGAGCTTCTATCCTTCTTCTCTTCCTCCTCTTTCTTCTTCTTCTCTTCCTCCTCTTTCTCCTCCTCCTCCTCTTTCTTATTCTTCTCTTCCTCCTCTTTCTTCTCCTCCTCTTTCTTCTTCTTCTCTTCCTCCTCTTTCTCCTCCTCCTCCTCTTTCTCCTCCTCCTCCTCTTTCTTCTTCTCCTCTTCCTCCTCTTTCTTCTTCTTCTTGATTTCTTCTTCTTCTTCTACCATAATAAGCTCAAAATGAAAAGAAAGAAGAAGAAGATATGAAGAATAAGAGAAGAAGGAGGAGGAGGAGGATGAGGAGGAGGAGGAGGAGAAGGGAGGAGGAGGAGGAGAAGGAGGAGGAGGAGAAGGCCTATCCTTCTCCTCCTCCTCCTCCTCCTCCTCCTTCTTTTCTTGATTTCTTCTTCTTCTCCTCTTCCTCCTCTTTCTTCTTCTCCTCCTCCTCTTTCTCCTCCTCCTCCTCTTTCTTCTTCTTCTCTTCCTCCTCTTTCTTCTCCTCCTCTTTCTTCTTCTTCTCTTCCTCCTCTTTCTCCTCCTCCTCCTCTTTCTTCTTCTTCTCATCATCCTCTTTCTTCTTCTTCTTCTCCTCCTCGTTCTCCTCCTCCTCTTTCTTCTTCTCCTCTTCCTCCTCTTTCTTCTTCTTCTCCTCTTCCTCCTCTTTCTTCTTCTTCTTGATTTCTTCTTCTTCTTCTACCATAGTAAGCTCAAAATGAAAAGAAAGAACAAGAAGAGATGAAGAAGAGGAGAAGAAGGAGGAGGAGGAGGAGGAGGAGGAGGAGAAGGCCCCTGGCCTTCTCCTCCTCCTCCTCCTCCTCCTCCTCCTTCTTCTTGATTTCTTCTTCTTCTCCTCTTCCTCCTCTTTCTTCTTCTTCTCCTCCTATTTCTTCTTCTTCTTCTACCATAATAAGCTCAAAATGAAAAGAAAGAAGAAGAAGAGATGAAGAAGAAGAGAATAAGGAGGAGGAGGAGGAGGAGGAGGAGGAGGAGAAGGGAGGGGGAGGAGGAGGAGGAGGAGGAGGAGGAGAAGGCCAAGGACCTTCTATCCTTCTCCTCCTCCTCCTTCTCCTCCTCCTCCTCCTTATTCTTGATTTCTTCTTCTTCTCCTCCTCCTCCTCTTTCTTCTCCTCTTTCATATTATCCTTGCTTTAATTAACCCAACAATGACATAGTTAGCCCATTTAGCTCCAAAATACCGTAATAAGCTCAAAATGGCATAAGAACCTTGGTTAGCTCATGAATATTATATACTTAGCTTCTTTTCCTCTAAAATGACATAATTGGAATATTTAGCTCAAAAAGAAGGAGAAGGAAGAAGAAGAGGAAGAAGAGAAGAAGAATAGAAGGAGAAGGAGAAGAAGGAGGAGGAGGAGGAGAAGAAGAAGAAGGAGGAGGAGAAGAAGAGAAGAAGGAGAAGGAAGGAGGAGAAGAAGAAGGAGAAGGAGAAGGAGCCCTCCTTCTTCTCCTTCTTCTTCTCTCCTTCTTCTCCTCCTTCTTCTCCTTCTTCTTCTCTTCTTTTATCTTCTTCTCCTCCTCCTTCTCCTTCTCCTTCCCCTTCCCCTCCTCCTCCTCCTCCTCCTCCTTCTTGTTTTTCTTCTCCTTGTTCTCTTATTGCTTCTTCTCTTTCTTCTTAAATTTAGCTTATTTGTCATACATGTTGTTGTTCTTCTTGTACTTACTTTCTTATTCCCATTTTGCAGATTGGATGTACTACATGCATGGAAGCTGGCGTTGGAGTGCTTTAGTTTCCTTTTTTATTTGAGTTGATGAACAATGTGTTGGTTCTTTGTATGTGTTGATGAACAATATATGTGGAACTATATGTATATATATATGGATGAAACATTGTATATGTTGGTTTCTTTCGATATATGGATGTCCATTGATGAACAAATGACATTGGTGAACTTTATATGTATATCATATATGTGTTGTGAACTATATATCATATATGTGCTATGAATTATATATATTATTGCTGTGAAATAAAATAAAATAAACAAAACAGTGACAATATGGGCTCTTTGCCGTCTGCTGGCTGATGGCAAAGGCCTTTGCCATCAGCCAGCAGACGGCAAAGGTGCCACATGGCACCCAGCTATGCTTCCTGGGCAGTAGCAGCTGGCCATATAGGCTCTTTGCCATCTGCCTGCTGGGGGGGCAGACGGCAAAGAAGAGGGCACAGAGGAGGGGCAGGAGTGGAGAGAGGGGGAGGGGAGGACACGGCAGACGGCAAAGATATGCAATAGGGCAGACGACAAAGAGCCTCCGTTAACCCCTAACGGAGGCAACACCTCTCGGCTGCCGTCTCAAGCTCTTTGCCGACTGCTCCTCAGGGAAGCTGACGGCAAAGAGCTTTGTCGTCCGCTTCGGGGGGGCTGGCGGCAAAGAATGTCCTATGCCGTCGTAGGCTGACGCAGAAAATTTGTCGGCCGTGACAATCTTTGCCGTATGTGGTACGGTCTTTGTCGTCCGGGTATTTGTCTTTGCCGTCGGTGATGGCAGACGGCAAAGAAGGTGATTCCTGTAGTGGGTCCTTCCCAGGCAGGAGCCAACTTGTGAGGTCTTTGCTGATCCACTCGGAGCACGAGGTCGCCTGCTTGGAACGTGCGACTCTTGACGTGTCCTGCGTGAAAATGCCGTAGATCTTGTTGATAAATGGTTGAGCGAGTCAGTGCCATCTCGCGCTCCTCCTCTAGAAGGTCCACTCCGTCTTGCCTTGCTTGTTCTGCTTCAGCTTCGGAGAAGAGTTCGAGTCGTGGAGCATTGTGAAGCAAGTCACTCGGAAGGAGTGCTTCTGCTCCGTAAACGAGGAAGAATGGTGATCGCCCTGTAGATCTGTTCGGGGTTGTGCGAAGACCCCAAACCACTGAAGGTAGCTCGGTGACCCATGCGCCGGCGGCATGTCCCACCTCTCACAGGAGTCGGGGCTTCAAACCTTGCAGAATAAGTCCATTCGCCCGCTCTGCTTGTCCATTCGATTGAGGATGCGCCACGGATGCAAAATCCAGTCGGATACCTTGGCTTGCACAGAAACCTTTGAATCTGTCCGAGTCAAAGTTTGTCCCGTTGTCCGTGATTATGCTGTGAGGTACACCGAATCTGGAGATGATGTCCCTGACAAACTTGATGGCTGTTAGGGCGTCGAGCTTCTTGATGGGCTTGGCTTCAATCCATTTTGTGAACTTGTCGACTGCCACCAACAAATGTGTGTATCCTCCTTGGCATGTCCTGAATGGACCGACTGTATCTAATCACCATACTGCAAACGGCCACACAAGAGGGATTGTCTTCAATGCAGATGTTGGCTTCTGGGACTTGTTGGAGTAGGACTGACAGCCTTCACATCGGTCGACCATATGTTTAGCCATTTCGTTTTCCCGCAACCAGAGGAAACCAGCTCTGAATGCTTTCGCGATGATCGCTCTCGAAGAGGCGTGATGACCGCAGGTTCCCGAGTGAATATCTTCCAGGATTAACTGTCCCTCCTCTGGGGAGATGCATCGTTGAAGAAGGCCTGAAATGCTTTCCTTGTACAACTGGCCATCAATGACAGTGAACGACTTCGACCTGCGGACTATCTACCTGGCCTGGACTTCGTCTTCTGGTAATTCCTGCCTCAGGATATATGCAATGATCGGCACAGTCCAATCGGGGATGACAGCAAGAATCTCCATGATCAGATAAACCACAGCAGGTACGTCGACTTCAGTCGGATCTGTCGAACTCTTTGGTTGTACTGGTTCCTCTGTGAAAGGATCTTCTTTGACTGAGGGAAGGTGGAGGTGCTCGAGGCAGACGTCACTCGGGACTGGTTTTCGAGTGGATCCGAGTTTTGCCAACTCATCAGCTGCTTGGTTCTTCAGTCGCGGAACATGGTGGAGTTCTAGACCTTCAAACTTCTTCTTGAGCTTCCTCACTGCATTACAGTATGTGGTCATGGTGGGGTTCCTGACGTCCCACTCTTTCATCACTTGTTTAACCACCAAATCCGAATCACCATAGACCATCACGCGACGGACGCCGAGTGCGATGGCCATGCGCAGTCCATAAAGGAGAGCTTCATACTCTGCCTCATTGTCGGAGGAATCAAAGTGTATCTGCAGCACATATTTGAGTTTGTCGTCCTTTGGCGATACGATCACAACGCCAGCGCCGGAGCCATTGAACATCTTGGACCAATCGAAGAACATTGTCCAATGAGCCGAGTAGATGTGGGTCGGTTGCTGCTGTTCTACCCATTCTGCTATGAAGTGAACCAGGGCTTGAGACTTTATAGCTTTCTTGGCCTCGAACTTGATATTGCAGTACAACATCTCCATTTCCCACTTCGCCACTCGGCCTGATGCATCCCGATTGTGGAGGATTTCTACCAACGGAGCATCAGAAATGACAGACACCGAGTGGTCTTGGAAATAATGGGCTACCTTCTTCGCAGCCATGTAAATCCCGTAGATAAGTTTTTGATAGTGGGGATACCTCTTCTTGGAAGGAGTCAGGACTTCGGAGACGTAATACACTGGCCGCTGAACTTTGTATGCTTTGCCTTCTTCTTCTCGTTCGACTGTAAGAACAGTGCTGACGACTTGATTTGTAGCCGCGATATACAGAAGCAGGGGCTCTTTACTGAGCGGAGCAGTAAGAACCTGCTGGGTGAAAAGTAGGACTTTGAGGTCGTCAAATGCGACTTGGGCTTCGTTTGTCCACCCGAAAGTATCTGATTTCTTCATGAGTCGGTACAGAGGAAGTGCTTTCTCGCCGAGTCGACTGATGAACCTGCTCAAAGCCCCTAGGCAACCTGTGAGCCGTTGAACATCGTGTATTCTGAGCGGCCTCTCCATTCGGACGATGGTCCCGATCTTTTCGGGGTTGACATCGATCCCTCGTTCGGAAACGAAGAAACCGAGTTACTTTCCACTGGGAATGCCGAATGAACATTTGGCGGGGTTGAGCTTGATATCGTACCTACGAAGGTTGGCGAATGTTTCTGCCAAGTCAGTCAGCAGGTTGGAACCTTTGCGTGACTTGACTACGATATCATCCATATACGCCTCCACATTCCGACCGATCTGGTCGAGGAGGCATTTTTGGATCATGCGCATAAAGGTAGCTCCTGCATTCTTCAAACCGAATGGCATAGTGATGTAACAGAAGCACCCGAATGGGGTGATGAAGGCTGTTTTTAATTCATCGAGGCCATACAGACGGATCTGATGATAGCCCGAGTAGGCATCCAGAAATGACAAACGGTCGCAACCCGCAGTCGAATCGACAATTTGATCGATGCGGGGGAGCGGAAAATGGTCTTTCGGGCAAACCTTATTGAGGTGCTTGAAGTCGATGCATATTCGGAGGGACTTGTCCTTCTTGGGAACCATGACAACTTTGGCGAGCCACTCGGAGTGGTGAACCTCGCGAATGAAGTTGGCTGCCAAAAGCTTGGCTACCTCTTCTCCGATTGCCTTCCTCTTATGCGCGGCGAACCGACGTAGGCGTTCTCGGACAGGCCTTGCGGTGGGATCCACATGCAGTCGGTGCTCAGCCAACTCCCTGGGTACACCTGGCATGTCAGAGGGTTTCCATGCGAAGATGTCCCAGTTCTCACGGAGGAACTGGGTGAGCTCGGCTTCCTATTTAGGGTCGAGGGTGATGGAGATGTTCGTCGGGCCTTGGGTCGGCCACGAAAAAAAATCAATCAGGAGCTTTTTCGTGGTTTCTCCGCCGCCACAAGCCGGAACTTGAGCAGATCCAATCCAGAGCTCCGGCAGTACGATCCTGCCGGGGAAACTTCCCTCCCGGACGTGGGATAAGTCATGTTAATAAAAGCCATGTGAATTTGATATTCGTTCGGTATTTTGGTATGTTGTATGTTGTCTTTTCCTCTAGTGGTGTTATGTGAACGTCGACTACATAACACTTCACCATATTTGGGCTTAGAGGAAGGCATTGGGAAGTAGTAAGTAGATGATGGGTTGCTGGAGTGACACAAGCTTAAACACTAGTCTATGCGTTGCTTCGTGAGGGGCTGATTTGGATCCACTAGTTTAATGCTATGGTTAGACTTTGTCTTAATTCTTCTTTTGTAGTTGCAGATGCTTGCAAGAGAGGTTAATCATAAGTGGGATGCTTGTCCAAGTAAGGGCAGTACCCAAGCGTCGGTCCACCCACATATCAAACTATCAAAGTAACGAACGCGAATCATATGAACATAATGAAACTAGCATGACAGAAATTCTCGTGTGTCCTCGGGAGCGTTTTTCCTCCTATAAGACTTTGTTCAGGCTTGTCCCTTGCTACAAAAGGGTTTGGGCCACTTTCTGCACCATTGCTACTACTTGTTACTTGTTATTCTTTGCTTGCTACGTTTCACCTCGCTACACAATCACTTGTTACCGCTACTTTCAGTGCTTGCAGTTATTACCTTATTGAAATTAGTTTATCAGAGCCTTCTGCTCCTCGTTGGGTTCGACAGTCTTACTTATCGAAAGGACTACGATTGATATCCTATACTTGTGGGTCATCAGTTCCCGACCTTCTTTGCCACAAGGCCCAAAACCGTTTTGATAGCCTTGTCAAGTTAACCTGATGCAGTGTAGGTCCGTGTCCGAAACGAAGCCTCGAGTTCAAGGACATCTAGCAACACCTCAATTTTATGAGCCCACTACAAGACGTACTTGATGTGCGAAGGTGCAACATCCAGAATGGAAACGTGCTTGATATTAATGAGGGAACTTTCGACCATACCAACATGTATAGAAATAAGAAGCAATACCAATCACATATAAACAAAAAAAATATGTGAAATGGTATGGCTCCTTCATGGACATCCTTCCACGGCTGGCTCCAACTCCGCTGAGTGGGGCGGTACTCCATCTTGTCCGTCATGCCGGGACGCCAAAGACTCGAACTTGATCTCTGTTCTCCAACTACTACAACTAGTATTGAATTTACACGGGATCACAAGTCGACACACAAGTCATTATACAATATAATGACATCTCTTTGGCTCCTCCCAGCTGACAATCATGATACGCAGGTCATGTTAAATTACACACATGCATAACATAAATATGAGCCATACTATTCACATCAAACTTGCAAAACAAACTCATCCATAGGGTCGCATTCTACTGGTGTGATCGTGTATGAAATACAAGGCACTACGCACACGACGGTCCGGCAAGGCCATCCTCGTGAGCCTCCACCTCGTGAGGCCCACCTCGTGATGTATCGTCATGAGGTCTCCTCGTGAGGACTCCTCGATCTGCAGTTGATCTCATCAACTGTGCACATAGCCAAACTTATGAACGACGACGGATCTCATCTATCGCCTCCACATATCAAACATGCATCCGATATGAATCTACAACCACTAGCAGAGGCTCATATGCCACTGTTGGGATCTACCATAGGTGCATCGTATGCGAATTAAAAATTCCTACGCGCAGAACATCCAAGAACATGCTATGGAGATGGATCACAGATCATTACCACTAGATGCGCAGTGCCGTGCAGCGAAAGTACAGTTGGGGCAGCACGTCCGTGTGGTTCCTCTCCTCCTTATCCGTTCTCCCACGTGCAGCCAGTCTAATATCCCTCATGAGGACGGTCGTCGGATCCTGTGTACAGGCTCGCCGGAGCGGGGAAAGTGCACTGCCTCTAATGGTATCCGCACGTGCAGGAGGAACACACCGTGCGGCAGACTGCTAGGTCCGATCACACGGTCGGCGGCGGGTGGAGGTGGTTATTCGCAACTCATGTAGAATCCTAATGATGGCGCCAAAGCGATCTTCTTCATAGGTGTGTCGCACCTCCACTATATAATAGGCATCCGACGTAGGCCCAACTCTTGGGCCTCACACGGACCCTAAAGCCCACGTGTTCCCTCCCTTAAGCGCATGACCCTTTAGGTTCTCGTTCACTTGGTCGCGAGTCAGACCACATCCTACTCGTCTAGTGGGTATCGGTCTCTAGCAAGACGTGCCAACTCCAAGTGTCCGATGAAGCTGGTTAGGCGAACCTTTACATCATACTCTTGTTCCCTTTGCCACACGATATATCCTTGTTGCCGCACGACCTCTTTCTCGTTACGGTGAATCCGACCAGCATTCGGATTATCTCATAATACTCATCGCATGGCCATGCTTATCCAGGTCGAATCACCAGAGGGGCCCAGAGTATATCTCTCCTGATCGGAGGGGAAAATACCATCTTGCTCGACCATGTCTCGCAGCATGGGTCTGGACAAGCTCGAAACCTTGCTTTGTAACTACCGAGTGATGGGGTAGCGTTTGGTCGGCCCAAAGAAAGTCTTTCACCATCCCGAGTACATGCGATAGTTCAGGTCTTAGCACATAGAACGTATGTTGTACTAGAGACTCAGACAGGCCCTATCGCTGCGTCTCATAGTTGGGTCTATCCAACTCAGACCTTATCTTGCCTTGGATTCGACGAAGATCTTTCTGAGTCATATTATGTGGCTACCATCCAATGCTACATGGACAGTGAGACCGGACCATCCACCGTGTCATATGCTAGTCTAACTCGTTGTGCGTCCACACAACCCTTTCGACTAGGGACTCTTTAGTATAGTCATCATACAATGCATAGTCTCAAAAACAAGTCACGTACTTGTTAATTACACATCATTGATAATGTCCAAGGACTATCTTTATTCATAAATACATAGGAAATATCATCATACATATGAAATGCCATAATAGGTAGATATGGTGGCTGTTTTGAGGAAAATATATGGTGGCTGTTTTGAGGAAGGTGGGTTTAATGTACCAGTGAAAGTTGCACGGTACTAGAGAGGCTAGCAAAGGTGCAATGGTGAGAGTGCATATAATCCATGAGGTCAAGAGAAGTCATAAAGAAGTCACATACTTATTGCTAAAGCCTATTAGTTATTGAAGCGAAGTATTAGACGCATTCTCCTAGGGGAAGGGTTGGTAGGAGTTAACCATCACGCGATCCCGATCTCCACACACATGTTGACAATCATTAATCAAATCATTCTCCGACTTCATCACATAACGGTTCACCATACGTGCATGCTACAGGAATCATAAGCTTCAACACAAGTATTTCTTCTAATTCACAATTAATTACTAGCATGACTCTTGCTACCTCTTGAGCTTGCGTTGGTTTTTCCCTTGAAGAGGAAAGGATGATGCAGCACAATAGCAGTAAGTATTTCCCTCAGTTTGAGAACCAAGGTATCAATCCAGTAGGAGTATCAAGACAAGTCACCAATCTACCTACGCAAAAACAAACAAACTTGCACCCAACGCTATAAAGGGGTTGTCAATCCCTTCACGATTAATTGCAAGGTGAGATCTGAAGGTGGAAAGTGCAACGAAGTAAAAGTGTGGGGCTAAAAATATAATGTGAAGTAGACCCGGGGTCCATAGTGTTCACTAGAGGCTTCTCTCATGATAGCAAGTATTACGGTGGGTGAACGAATTACTGTCGAGCAATTGATAGAACCACGCAAAGTCATGATGATATCTAAGGCAATGATCATACATATAGGCATCACGTCCAAGACAAGTAGACCGATACTGTCTGTATCTACTACTATTACTCCACACATCAACCGCTATCCAGCATGCAGCTAGTGTATTGAGTTCATAGCGAACAGAGTAATGCATTAAGCAAGATGACATGATGTAGAGGGATAAATTCATGCAATAGATATAAACCCCATATTTTTACCCTTGATGGCAATAACACGATGTGTGCCTCGCTACCCCTTCTGTCACTAGGTGAGGAGACCGCACGGTATGAACCCAAAACCAAGAACTTCTCCCATTGCAAAAAATATAGATCAAGTTGGCCAGACAAAACCCACAACTCGAAGAGAATTACAAGGATACTAAATCATGCATATAAGAGATCAGAGGAAACTCAAATAATATTCGTAGATAATCTGATCATAACTCCACAATTCATCGGATCTCGACAAACACACCACAAAAGAAGATTACATCGGATAGATCTCCATGAAGATCATGGATAACTTTGTACTGAAGATCCAAGAGAGAGAAGAAGCCATCTAGCTACTAGCTATGGACCCGAAGGTCTGTGGTGAACTACTCACGCATCATCGGAGAGGCAATGGTGTTGATGAAGAAGCCCTCTGTGTCCGAATCCCCCGCTGGCAGGGCACCGGAACGTGCCCCAGATGGGATCTTGCGGAGACAGAAGCTTGCGGAGGCGGAAAAGTATTTTCGTGGCTCTCTCTGGTGGTTTTGGATTTTTAGGGAATTTATAGGCGGAAGAAGTGGGGCAAAGGATCCACGGGGGGGCCACAAGCCACGGGGGGCCACAAGCCACGGGGGGCCACACGCCGCGTCTAGGGGGCTTGTGGCCTCCCCCGGGGTCCTTTCCCTTGGTTCTCAAGTTCCCTCCGTATTTTCTGTTAAGGAAAAAATGTTTCCGAAGGTTTTATTTCGTTTGGACTCCGTTTAATATTCTTCTCTGAAAAGGGTCAAAAATACGGAAAAAATAGGAACTGGCACTTGGCACTAAGTTAATAGGTTAGTCCCAAAAAAGATATAAAATAGCATATTCATGCATACAAAACATCCAAAGTTTAAAAGATAATAGCATGGAACCATCACAAATTATAGATACGTTGGAGACATATCAACTCTCATATTACCATCTTCATATCTCAAAACTATAGGCAAGGAATCGAACTTCTCATCATATTCAATGCACTTAATATGAATGTTTTTATTATATCCCTCTTGGATGCCCATTATATTAGGACTAAATTCATAACCTAAACCAATTACCATTTTTTTAAGAACTCTCAAAATAATATAGGTGAGGTACGGGAGTTTAGTAATTTCTATAAACAAAACACCGTCGTGCTGTAAAAGATATAAGTGAAGCACTAGAGCAACATTGCCTAGCTCAAAAGATATAAGTGAAGCACAAAGATTATTCTAATAAATTCACAATTCAGCGTGTGTCTCTCAAAAGATGTGTGCAACAAGGATGATTGTGGAAAACTAAAAAGTAAAGACTCATATCATACAAGATGCTCCAAGCAAAACACATATCATGTGGTGCATAAAAATATAGCCTCAAGTAAATTTACCGATGGATTGAAGACGAAAGTGTTGGGGAACGTTGCATGGGAAACAAAAAACTTCCTACGCACACAAAGACCTATCATGGTGTTGTTCATCTACGAGAGAGAGATCAGATCCACATACCCTTGTAGATCGCTAAGTGGGAAGCGTTAAGAAATGCGGTTGATGTAGTGGTACATCTTCGTCATTCAAATCAACATGTCCCACGATCCGTCCCGATCTAGCACCGAACGGATGGCACCTCCGCATTCAGCACACGTACAGCTCGATGACGATCTCCACCTTCTTGATCCAGCAAGAGAGACGGGGAAGTAGATGAGTTCTACGGTAGCATGATGGCGCGCCGGTGATGGTGATGATCTATTCCTGTAGGGCTCTGCTCGAGATCCATACAAATCCGGTCTAGAGGAAGAACTACGAGGTATAGGTTTGAGTCTCATGTGGCAAAGTTGTGTCTCAAAAACCCTAAAACCTCTAGTATATATAGGAGGATGGGAGGGTCTAGCCTTGGGGCTCAAGGGAGCCCCTAGGGCGCCGACCTAAGTGGAGAGGAGGACTCCAACTCCAATTCGGTTTGGGAAGGAGTAGTTCTCCTCTCCCTTCCCACCTCCCTCTTTTTTTCTTTTATTTTTTGGTTTTCTTATTATAGCGCCATATCCCACTTGGGCTGGCCTCACCAGCCCACTAAGGGCTGGTGCACCACCCTAGGACTATTGGGCTCACTCCCGGGTGGGTGGGCCCCTCCCGGTGAAAACCCGGAACCCATTCATCACTCCTGGTACACTGTCGGTAATGCCCAAAATCTTTCCGGTGACCAAATGAAACCATCCTATATATCAATCTTTGTTTCCAGACCATTCCAAAAACCCTCGTGACGTACGTGATCTCATACGGGACTCCGAACAACCTTCGATCACCAACACCTATAACTCAACTATACCAAAACGTCACCGAACCTTAAGTGTGCAGACCCTGCGGGTTCGAGAACTATGTAGACATGAATTGAGACACTCCCCGGTCAATATCCAATAGCGGGACCTGGATGTCCATATTGGATCATACATATTCTACGAAGATCTTATCGGTAGAACCTCTATGCCAAGGAATCATATAATCCCATATAACATTCCCTTTGTCCTTCGATATGTTACTTGCCCGAGATTTGATCGTCGGTATCTCTATACCTATTTCAATCTCGTCACCGGCAAGTCTCTTTACTCGTTCTGTAATACAAGATCCCGTGACTAACACTTGAGTCACATTGCTTGCAAGGCCTATATGTGATGTTGTATTACCGAGTGGGCCCCGAGATACCTATTCGACACATGGAGTGACAAATCCCAGTCTTGATCCATGCTAACTCAATGGACACCTTCGAAAATACCTGTAGATCACCTTTATAGTCACCCAGTAGCGTTGTGACGTTTGATACACACAAGGTATTCCTCTGGTGTTAGTGAGTTACATGATCTCATGGTCATAGGAATGAATACTTGACACGCAAAAAAATAGCAACAAAATGACACGATCACATGCTACGTTCATAGTTTGGGTCTTGTCCAGCACATCATTCTCCTAATGATGGGATCTAGTTATCAAGTGACAACACTTGCATATGGTCATAAACCCTTAACCATCCTTGATCAACTGGCTAGTCAACTATGGCTTACTAGGGACATTGTTTTGTCTATATATCCACATATGTATCTATGCTTTCATTCAATACAATTATAGCATGGATAATAATTGATTATCTTGACAAAGGAAATATAATAATAACTATTTTATCCTTGCCTCTAGGGCATATTTCCAATAGTCTCCAACTTTCACTAGAGTCAATAATCTAGTCTCATATTGCTATGAGATTTACATTGGAATGAATCTAACACCCATACATTTCTGGTGTTGATCATGCTTCACTCGTGGAAGAGGTTTAGTCAGCGGATCTGCAACATTCAGATCCGTGTGCACTTTGCAAATATTTACGTCCTCTCCTTCGACGTAGTCGCGGATGAGGTTGAACCGTCGTTTGATGTGTCTGGTCTTCTTGTGAAACTTGGTTCCTTTGCTAAAGCAATGGCACTAGTGTTGTCATAGAATAGAGTTATTGGATTTAGTGCACTCGGCACAACTCCAAGATCCTTCATGAACTGCTGCATCCAGACACCCTCCTTAGCTGCCTCCGATGTAGCCATGTACTCTGCTTCACATGTAGAATCTGCTACAATGCTTTGCTTGGAACTGCACCAGCTTACAGCACCCCCATTAAGAATAAATACGTATCTGGTTTGAGACTTAGTGTCATCCGGATCAGTGTCAAAGCTTGCATCGACGTAATCCTTTACGACGAGCTCTTCGTCACCTCCATAAACAAGAAACATTTCCTTAGTCCTTTCCAGGTACTTCAAAATATTCTTGACCATCGTCCAGTGATCCACTCCTCGATTACTTTGAAACCTACCTGCCATACATATGGCCAGGCTGACGTCTGGTCTTGTGCATAGCATTGCATACATGATAGACCCTATGGCTGAAGCATAGGGGACGGTACTCATCTTTTCTCTATCTTCTGCAATTACTCGACAATGAGTCTTACTCAACTTTATACCTTGTAATAAGAGCAAGAACCCTTTCTTGGACTGCTCCATTTTGAGCTTCTTCAAAACTTTATCAAGGTATGTGCTTTGTGAAAGTCCTATTAGGCGCCTCGATCTATCCCTATAGATCTTAATGCCTAATATGTAAGCAACTTCTCCTACGTCTTTCATTGAAAAACATATGTTCAAGTAATCCTTTAGGCTCTCTAAAAACTCCACATTGTTTCCAATCAGCAATATGTCATCCACATATAATATTAGAAACGCTACAGAGCTCCCACTCACTTTCTTGTACATACAAGATTCTCCAACAACTTGTATAAACCCAAATGCTTTGATCACCTCATCAAAGCGTTTATTCCAACTCCAAGATGCTTGCACCAGTCCATAAATGGATCGCTGGAGTTTGCATGCTTTGTTAGCATTCTTTGGATCGACAAAACCTTCGGGTTGCATCATATACAACTCTTCCTTAAGAAAATCATTAAGGAATGCCGTTTTGACACCCATCTGCTGGAAATATGCCCTAGAGGCAATGCTAAATAGTTTTTATTATATTTCCTGTTTAAAGATAATCGTTTATTATCCGTGCTATAACTATATTGAATGAAAACATAGATACATCTCTGGATACATAGACAAAACAATGTCCCTAGCAAGCCTCTAGTTGGCTAGCCAGTTGATCAATGATAGTCAAGGTTTTGTGGCTATATGCAAGTGTTGTCCCTTGATAACTGGATTACATCATTAGGAGAATCATGTGATGGACTAGACCCAAACTATGAACGTAGCATATTGATCGTTTCGTTTTATTGCTATTGTTTTCTGCGTGTCAAGGATTTATTCCTATGACCATGAGATCATATAACTCACTGGCACCGAAGGAATACCTTGTGTGCATCAAACATCGCAACGTAACTGGGTGACTATAAAGGTGCCCTACAGGTATCTCCGAAGGTGTCCATTGAGTTAGTATGGATCAAGACTGGGATTTGTCACTCCGTGTGACGGAGAGGTATCTCAGGGCCCACTCGGTAATACAACATCACACACAAGCCTTGCAAGCAATGTGACTAAGTGTAAGTCACGTGATCTTGTATTACAGAACGAGTAAAGAGACTTGCCGGTAACGAGATTGAAATAGGTATGCAGATACCACGATCGAATCTTGGTCAAGTAACATACCAAAGGACAAAGGGAATGACATACGGGATTATATGAATCCTTGACACTGAGGTTCAACCGATAAGATCTTCGGAGAATATGTAGGATCCAATATGGGCATCCAGGTCCCACTATTGGATATTGACCGAGGAGTATCTAGGGGCATGTCTACATAGATCTTGAACCCGCAAGGTCTACACACTTAAGGTTCGATGATGTTTTAGTATAGTTGAGTTATATGTGTGGTTACCGAATGTTGTTCGGAGTCCCGGATGAGATCATGTATGTCACGAGGGTTTCCGTAATGGTCTAGAAACGAAGATTGTTATATAGGATGGTTTCATTTGGTTACCGGAAGGTTTTTGGGCATTACCGGCATTGTAGCGAGAGTGACGAATGGGTTCTGGAAGTTCACCGGCAGGGGGGGATCCCACCCGGAGGGATCCCAATGGCTTTAGGGTGGCGCACCAGCCCTTAGTGGGCTAGCGGGACAGCCCAAGGAGTCCTTGGTGCCAAGAAAATAAAAACCAAAGAGAAAGGAAAAAAAGAGGGGAGGTGGGAAGGAAGAGGAGGAATGCACCTTCAAAAACTAATTGGAGTAGGATTCCTCCTGTCCTCCTTGTCCAGCGCACCCTTGAGGGCTTGGCCCTCAAGGCAAGCCTCCTCCCCCTCCCTCCTATATATAGTGGTCATTTAGGGCTGATTTGAGACAACTTTTGCCATGTACAACTCAACCCTAAACCACATAGTTCCACCTCTAGATCGGATTTCTATGGAGCTCGGGCGGAACCCTGCAGGAGTAAATCATCACCACCACAGGAGCACCGTCACGCTGCCGAAGAACTCATCTACTTCTCCGTCTTTCTTGCTGGATCAAGAACACCGAGATCATCGTCGAGTTGTACGTGTGCTCAACACGGAGGTGTTGTTCGTTCGGCACTAGATCGGAACGGAGAACGATCCGTCCCGATCTAGCACCGAACGGACGAGACCTCCATGTTCAGCACACGTACAGCTCGATGACGATCTCTGCCTTCTTGATCCAGCAAGAGAGACGGGGAAGTAGATGAGTTCTTCGGCAGCTTGACGGCGCGCCGGTGATGGTGATGATCTATTCCTCCAGTGCTCCGCACGAGCTCCGCAGAAATCTGATCTAGAGGAAGAACTACGAGGTATAGGTTTGAGTTGCACGTGGCAAAGTTGTGTCTCAAAAACCCTAGAACCTCTAGTAAATATAAGAGGAGGGGAGGGGCTAGCCTTGGGGCTCAAGGGAGCCCCTAGGGCGCCAGCCGATGTGGAAAGGAGGACTCCAACTCCAAATCGGTTTGGGAAGGAGGAGTCCTCCTCTCCCTTCCCACCTCCTTTTTTTGTTTTTCTTCTTCTAGCACCATAGCCCACTTGGGCTGCCCTCACCAACCCACAAAGGCCGGGTGGCCATGCTAGGACTATTGGGCTCACTCCCGGTGAAAACCCGGAACCCATTCGTCGCTCCCAGTACACTGCCGGTAATGCCCAAAATCTTTCCGGTGACCAAATAAACCATCCTATATATCAATCTTCGTTTCTGAACCATTTCGGAAACCCTCGTGACGTCCGTGATATCATCCGGGACTCCGAACAACCTTTGGTCACCGCAACCTATAACTCAACTATACTGAAATGTCACCAAACCTTAAGTGTGCAGACCCTGCGGTTTCGAGAACTATGTAGACATGACTTGAAACACTCCCCGGCCAATATCCAATAGCAGGACCTGGATGTCCATATCGGATCCTACATATTCTATTAAGATCTTATCGGTTGAACCTCTATGCTAAGGATTCATATAATCCCCTATAACATTCCCTTTGTCCTTCGGTATGTTACTTGCCCGAGATTTGATCGTCGGTATCTCTATACCTATTTCAATCTCGTTACCGACAAGTCTCTTTACTCGTTCCGTAATACAAGATCCCGTGACTAACACTTGAGTCACATTGCTTGCAAGTCTTATATGTGATTTTGTATTCCGAGTGGGCCCCGAGATACCTCTCCATCACATGGAGTGACAAATCCCAGTCTTGATCCATGCTAACTCAACCGACACCTTCGGTGATACCTGTAGAGCACCTTCAAAGTCACCCACTAACGTTGTGACGTTTGATACACACAAGGTATTCCTCCGGTGTTAGTGAGTTACATGATCTCATGGTCATAGGAATGAATACTTGACACACATAAAACAATAGCAACAAAATGACACGATCACATGTTGCGTTCATAGTTTGGGTCTTGTCCATCACATCATTCTCCTAATGTTGTGATCCAGTTATCAAGTGACAACACTTGCATATGGTTAGAAAACCTTAACCATCCTTGATCAACTGGCTAGTCAACTAGAGGCTTACTAGGGACATTGTTTTGTCTATATATCCACACATGTATCCATGCTTTCATTCAATACAATTATAGCATGGATAATAAACGATTATCTTGAAATAGGAAATATAATAATAACTATTTGATCATTGCCCTTAGGGCATATTTCCAGCAGAAAGAGGTGATGCCTTCCGGGGCATCCCCAAGCTTATGCTCTTTGGTATCCTTGAATATGGATTGGGGTGCCTTGGGCATCCCCAAGCTTAGACTCTTCCCACTCCTTATTCCATAGCCCATCGAATCTTTACCCAGAACTTGATAACTTCAGAACCAAAAACTCCACAGAAAACTCATGAGATCCGTTAGTATAAGAAAATAAATCACCACTTTAGTTATTGTTGTGAACTCATTCTTTATTTATATTTATATAATATTTACTGTATTCCAAGTTCTCCATGGTTCATACCCCCCCTATACAACCCATAGATTCATCAAAATAAGCAAACAACACAAAGAAAACAAAATATGTCAAGAACATTACAGTCTGTAGAAATTTGTTTACTTCTAATACTTCTGTAACTCCAAAAATTCTGAATAATTAGGAAAATCTGGGCAATTTGTAAAAAAAATCTTTTGTAAAAAAATTATATCAAAATTACATTCCACTTGAATTTACAAAATTCCTGGACTGAGAGCAAAAGTTTCTGCTTTTCAGCAAAATGGCAAAAACCGTAGACCATCCCAAAGGTCTTACTTAGCTCAAAAACTACTTAAAACAAGAAAACATAATTATTACAGAGGTAATAATGTGTGAAACACTCAAAAACAAAAATATAAAAATAAAATTGGGTTGCCTCCCAACAAGCGCTATTGTTTAACGCCCCTAGTTAGGCATAATGCAATAGATCTAGGTATTGTCATCTTTTGTATGCAACTCCTCAATTCACACTTGTGAACCCTAGGAGATCCTTTGGTCTTATCAATAATCATACTCCTAGGTGAGAAATCTAGAATTTCAGTTGTAGTAATAATTTCCCTAATAAAGCTAGGGTGAACCCTTATCATCTTAAGATCTTCATCACCTTTTCTAGAGGATTCACCCTTATTTTTAGGAACATCAACAAACTTGGCAGTCTTATAAGGATGAGTGGTTTGAATAGAGGCAAATGAAGAACCCAAGTTGGTAATAGTGTCCTCAAGCTTTCCAATTCTAGAAGAATCTTGATCCAATTTTGTTGAGAACCAAGGTATCAATCCAGTAGGAGGAACAAGCAAGGCCCCAATCGTAATACGTATACAAACAATCAAACAGTTGCACCCAACGCTAAAAAGGGGTTGTCAATCCCTTCACAGTTATTTGCAAGGATGAGATATGATAGAGATAGATATAAAAGATCGCGGAAAGGAAAGTAAATAAATTGCAGCAAGATATTTTTGGTATTTTGGTTTATAGATATAAAAGTATAATAAGTAAAATAGAGTCGGGGCCCATAGATTTCACTAAAGGCTTCTCTCATGAAGGAAAATAATATGGTGGGTGAAAAAATTATTGTCGAGCAATTGGTAGAAAAGCGAATAACGATGAAGATATCCAAGGCAATGATTATGCATATATGCATCACGTCCGTGTCATGTAGACCAAAATGATTCTGCATCTACTACTATTACTCCACACATCGGCCGACTCCTTCCTGCATCTAGAGTATTAAATTCATTTAGAATAGAGGAACGCATTAAGTAAGATGACATGATGTAGAGGGATAAACTCAAGAAATATGATGAAAACCCCATATTTTTATCCTCGATGGCAACAATATAATATGTGCCTTGCTACCCCTACTATGTCACTGGGTGAGGACACCGCAAGATTGAACCCAAAAATAAGCACTTCGCCCATTGCAAGAATTGCCAATCTAGTTGGCCAAACCAAACCAATAACTCGAAGAGACTTGCTAAGATAGGAAATCATGCATATAAGAATTCAGAAGAGATTCAAGTAATATTAATAGATAATCTGAACATAAACTCACAATTCATCAGATCTCGACAAACACAGCGCAAAAGAGTATTACATTGAATAGATCTCCATGCAGATCATGAAGAACATGGTATTGAAGATCAAAGAGAGAGCAGAAGCCATCTAGCTACTAGCTATGGAACCGTAGGTCTGTGGTGAACTACTCACGCATCATCGGAGGGGCAATGGAGTTGATGTAGATGCCCTTCGTGATCAATTCCCTCTCCGGCAGATTACCAGAAAAGGCTCCCAGATTGGATCTCACGGGAACAGAGGCTCTCGATGGTGGAAAAGTATTTTCGTGGCTCTCTTTCGCGATGGGGGAATATTTGGGAATTTATAGGCCGAAGAACAGGGTTAGGAGACCTGCATGGGACCCACAAGCTAGGGGCGCCCCCCTAGGGCGCGCCTTGCGGGCTTGTGGATTCCCGGCAGGTGTCTTGCCCTCTACTCCAAGTGTTTTGGGTTTCTACCGGTCCAAGAAAAATCATTCTGGAGATTTTATTCCGTTTAAGCTCCGTTTAATATTCCTTATCTGCAATACTCAAAAACATGAAAAAAAACAGAAACTGGCACTAGGCTCTAGATTAATAGGTTAGTCCCCAAAATAATATAAAACAACATATTAATGCATATAAAACATCCAAAACAGATAATATAATAGAACGAACAATGAAAATTATAGATACGTTGGAGACGTATCACAGCCCACCCGTCCAGCTCCTACAATGATGGCCACGAGGCCCATTGTGAGACCGTATCCAGCCCAAACCAGCCTAGCTCATGTTTTCCCTATTCTTAGCATTATATCATGCGTTCACTCTGTTTACGATTCGGCCCATCTTACGTTTTTTCCATGCCTCGCGAATTTATTCATTTTCCAGGGGTTGCAGTATTATAGAAAAGTGCATTACTTTCATACATTTAATATCTCACAAACCATGCATCGGATTAAAATGATTTTTACATGAAAAATTCTTAGAGTTTTGTGTATATTCACAAGAACCAACTTTCATCCATGATAAAAATGTTTAACCTGTTGTTTGCATTTAATTTTTGTAGATGCCATGTTAAAATGATTTATTTCACAACTAATTGACCGTAACTCAGTTTAAAATGATCCACATATGGAACTTGACTAGAAAATGTGTATAATAACATGGTCGCATTTATTTTGTTGTTTAACAACTCTAAAATTGTATTCTAGGCAGAATGGTAGTAAATTCGAAAATTATATATGGGGACTTTTCAAAATTGTTATTTGTTGTTTCCGCTCTCTATTTAGTTTTTCATGCTTCACCTCTTGCCACGATAAACAACATTTAAAATGATTGTTTAGTTAAAACAACATTAATTGCATTTCTCTTAAATATGGGAGTTATTATTTTGTTATATGTATGTTCTCCTTCTCCATTGAAAAATGCTTAATTTCATCTTCACCCTATGCCATGACCACCCATGTTACAACATTTAATATTGGTGAGTACCTAACGGGAGTGAACTAAATAATTCAAATATAGAGTTTCATCAATATGCAACTCGTTACATATTGAGCATCACTTAATGTGTAGCAGTTAATTCTAGTGCTTTGACGTGTCATGCATAATTAAATGAACATGCATCATATTTGTTTGTGCATCATTTCATGACAATGTTGTGGTGTTTATCGTGTGTTGATTATTGTTTCTGGATTGTTTCTTCTCGATAGAGTTCCGAACCGCTTCGAAGTGTGATGATTCGTTCGACTATGTTGGTATGTCTACTTCATGGATTCGTTCATCTACCGGGATACCAATACTATCATTGTTATGCTAGTTGTCTCGTTTCTATCGCTATCTCTCGCTTCCTACCACTTGGTTTTTCAAGCCTCCCAACATTGCCATGAAAAGCCCCTAACCCCCTCCACATCCTAGCAAACCTTTGTTTGACTATGTTATTGTTTGCTCAGCCTTCTTATAGTGTTGCTAGTTGCAGGTGCAAGCTGCTTCCATGTGAAAACATGGGTTCCTTGGTGTATCATTATATTATTGTTATTTAATTTAATGCACCTATATACTTGGTAAGAGGTGGAATACTTGGCCTTCTAGCTCGGTATTTTGCTCCACCTTTGCTACCCTATTTACTTGTGTACCGGTGTTATGTTCCATATTGAGCGCTCCTAACATGCTTGGGGTGCTATGGGGACCCCCTTGGTTATCGTTTTGGGATTAAACTCTTCTCGCAAGGCCCAACATTGGTACTACATTTGCCTAATAACTAATAAATTGCATAGGGACCCGTCGGCCCCCGAGGATAATTAATCAACCCCCGGGCCAGTGCTCCTCACGAGTGTTGGTCCAAACTAGAGTCTTCTGTGGGGCCAACTCGGGACATTTCTATCAGGCCACTATATGTTGGCTCATCCGATTGTGCCATGAGAACAAGATATGCGGCTCCTATCGGGTCCGTCGGCACGTTGGGCGGTCTTTCCGGAATTTTTTTCCCTTCCTAGAATGTCTTGTGCGCGGGATTATGAGGATACTTTCCCTTCCTAGAATGTCTTTCCGGAATTTTTTTCCCTTCCTAGAATGTAAAGGCCTACATCCTGCTTTGAGTTGTATTGATGGAGTTTCAATTACAAGGAGGGCGTAACTCGCCAGACCTAGCAATCGATGATTTCTAACCTCTCCTCTTCTCCCCTGGGACTCGCCTTTATATACAGGTCGAGTCCTTAGGTTTTACAAGGGTCCTTTCCTTTACACAAATCGTGACTCTTGTGATCTCTAAGTCGCCGCCCTTCCGAGGCTTGGAGACCTTCTTTATTATGGACTCCTTCCGAAGGTCATAAACCACCATACCACTCTCGGCTTTACCAGACCAAGGCCCAAACTACATTTTAGATGACTCGCCAGCTTTGGTGACCTGGCCCAACTAGGGCAGGTTATCAACAGATAATATCCCCAACATTAGGCCCCAGATTGACTTGAATTTCCTTCACGCCAATATCCTTGCTCAATTTAAGGGCGATTCCTCTTCACTCTCCTTATGCACCATGCACCCAAAACGCCATCTGTTGCGGAAAAACCTGAGTCGCCAAACCACTTCTTGTTAGCTCCTTCCTCGAATCCCGGAAAGGATAATGACGTAATCTCACAACGGATCCTTCGATATTGTTATCCCAAAAATTTCGGGGCGCCATCATGGCGAATCTTTATCTTTTGGCAGTTCCCGCTAAAGGCGCCTCGATTCCCGCGCCTGCCCTGTTAAATAGGTGGGGGGAAAGGACTGGGCGCATTTCACCTACCCGCATTGTCGCCCTTCTCTCCCCCACTATCGCAGTGAAAATCTCATCGCCACCCGAGAGCTCTGCCGCTGCCCGAAGACCTCGTCGCCGCCCGAAAGCTTTGGTGCTGCCCGAACACTTCGTCGCCGCCGAACACCTCCTCGTGGCCGAGCAGTTTTGTCGCTGTCGAACGCCTCGCTGCCGTCGAGCACTTTGTCGCCGCCGTACACCTCATCGTCGCCGAACATCTCATCGTCACCTCGAGGCTTTCGCATTCGTCCGCAACCTTCGTCGCCGTCCGCGCAGCGCTCGTGGCGAACCCTTCTTCGGACGTCTCCGGCCATATCCACCAGGTTTGCTTCCGCCATTTTAAGAGTAGATCCAAGTTCTTTCGAAGTTCATACCTACTGTGATTTTGGCATCTCCCAAATGGCTCTATTTGTTCCTGTTTAATTGATGGCGATGATGACGAGAAAACCAATGTCTTTGATACCTTTATCTGTCCGTTCTCGATTTGCGCAGGTATAGTAGCACTTCATCAAATCAACAGTATTATCCCATCTTAGTCGTAGGTTGCCGTCACCGGTTATTTTCCTCGTTTATTTCCATCTATCCAGTAGATCCATAATCTACCGCTTGTTCTATGAAAACTGTTTGTAATCCTCATCCTTTGCCATTTTTGGATAAATGCCTCTGAAGCCCTGGAAACATCGCTCCCTTAAGTAGCCAAAGTTTCGTGAGTCGCCCTAGCAACCTGACCCGGGCATTCATTGGCGGATCAAAACAATTCCTCAGCTAGCAGACAAATTACTTGGCGAGTCAAATGAAACCGTTTCACCTCTTACAGTAGATGTTTTGGCGTGTCAATTCACCCGTACTTTATCCCTTTGTAGCATGGGCTCCGTCTTCAAAAGTGACTGGCTCCCTACCAAGGCTAATGATGTCATACTAGAGGATTATGTGAAAACGGGAAATCTGGACCCTCAGGATGTTATCAGTTGCCGTACCGGGTTCGGAGAAGAAATCCCCAATCCCAAAGAAGGGGAAATAGTTGTTTTCGTTGAACACCTTGAATGGGGTTTTAAGCCGCCTGGATCGAAGTTCCTCAGAGACGCCATGGCTTTCATGAATGTCCGCCTCCAAGATCTAGGGCCCAATTCGATAAGCAACCTATGCCAGATCCAGGTGTTTTGTGAGGCTTACCTGCGGATGGAACCCTCAGTTCCCTTATTTGGGTATTTCTTCCACTTAAATCGCCAAATAGAATTTCACAATGGCCCCAGCTTGGAGCTCGGTGGTGCAAATGTTCAACGCCGCAGGGATAGCCCATTTCCGTCACTCGCCATGCCAAGCCACCCCAAAGGCTCGGGCGAGTCTTGGTTTTATTGTCAAGAAACCTCTCTTGTAGGTGAAAACAAACTTCTGGGTTATAGGGAAGATCGCCTTCCAACGAATTTCAAGCTCCCGGACAAGCTCACCGAAGAGAAGGAGTCAGATTTCATCCCAGTATTGTCCGAGTTAAGATCTTTGACAAACAACGGCCTTACTGGAGTTGATTTGATCCGCTGCTGGGTCGAATGGCGCATCCTCCCTTTAAGTCGCCGGGACAGGTTAATTTGCGAATTCTACGGCACTCTAGGTCATCCTCAATGCTACTTCCACATGACTCTTACGGAAAGTGATATTGTCACCATTATCAAGAAGCTGACCGACGAGCCCGCGGGAAAATGCAGCCAAATAGGTCTCAAACCTTTCTGCAAAATTAACTCGGCACCCAAGGTAAACAAATTTAACCCGCCTTTTTTCTTTTACTTTTTATGTCTCATTCAAACTATGGCTTCTTAGAAAATATGCCATTTCAGAAATGTGATACATTTTGGTCCAAGAGGCCAAAAAAGTCAGCCATGAAGCAAGCTAGGCCACCTCCGAAGAAGAAATCCAAGGGCAAGGGGCAAAGCTGGTGTCACTGAACCATCTGAGGCCGATGAATCCCAAGTCGGCGACGCACCTTCGGAGGTAAAAACCTATCCTTTCTTAACTCGCCACTCATTACTAATAACTTTGTATTTATACCACTGCATCTCTTGAATAGAATGAAGACAATGAAAGCCAGGAGGATTCCGTAGAGGTAATTTCTATTTCCTCCGATTCATCTCCTTCTCCACCTAAGCCGGCCAGGCGAATTTGTGGGAAAGTTCCCTTCTCACACCCAAATGCTTGTTTGGACCCAAATTTTCTTCTGAAGAAAGCACAACACACTTCAAATCAGAAGACCCAAAGTCATTCCGGCGATCTGGTCTCCGGTTTACCAACAAGGAGCAAGAAAAGGCCAAATGTGGTATCTTTTACCAACACTTCTTCACCTCTTTTTGGATCGCATTTGTAACCTGCTCATATCTTCGACGTACAATTCTTGCAGAGTTCTCCTCCTACATCTGGCGACTCAGTAATGTCGGCACTTCCGCCAATGATCTGTGTCCCTGGGTAAGTCTTTTGATAATTTTTACTTTGAATCTGATGGTGATAAGTTTTCAGTCCTTTAAACGGACCCCCTTCTCCTTTCAGGGCACAGGCGAAGAAAAGAAAGACTGGCGGGTCAACTCCCATCATAATCTCGGAGCCTACCGAAAAATCGGTTCCGATCCAAGATAACCCGAACCAAGACAAACCTGAAGATCAAGTGGATCTCCCTAGCTCTCCCAAGGAAACAATGGATGCCCCCAAGCCGCCAAGTCCATTGACAACAGCAGAAGACCCGGGCGCTGTTATTATCACTCGTACTAGCTTCTCTAAACCGGCCACAGCGGTTTTATCGAAGCATGTATCATCATCATCTCAAACTGTTCCTGAGTATGAATTCTCCAAGGCTAAGCTCTCTCAATATGAACATTTGGAATTCAAAGAACTTTGCTCTGGTTTTGCAAGTCGCCTGGAGGCGAGTTATGAGATGGAGAAAAGCCTGCTTCGGATGCTGAAAAACAAACATGAGGTAAGTTTTGTTGTATACTATATTATCCCCATTAACCCCCAAGGGTCGGGTCATCAGTAAAAAGATGAGCCGGGTCTTGATGACTTAAAAAACTTTTGACCAGTAACCCCCAAGGGCCGGGTCAATAGTAAAAAGATGAGCCGGGTCTTGATGACATGAAAAACTTTCGACCAGTAACCCCCAAGGGCCGGTCATCAGCAAAAAGATGAGCCGGGTCTTGATGTTGTATAATTTTGTCTGAAAATATTATACATTAGCCCCCAAGTGTCAGGGATGTTGCTTGCAATAGTTCTGAGACTTGCCCCTTAACCATATGCCTCAACAGGAATCTCTAAATCAGAGTGAATCAACACTTGGCGACTTGAAGAAAATCTTATCTGATCAGCAGGATGCCCGGGCCAAATCGGAGAAGTATCGACTGGTCCTAGCTGAGATGGAAAAGCTAAAAGCCGACTTAAAAAGGGCTCAAGATGACCAAGATGTTTCAACAAAGCAAGCAGAAAAGGCTGAGGCCAAATTGGATACCGTACAACAAGAGTTGTCCGGCTTAAAACGTCATATCTCAAACATGGCACAAGCCGTCTTTGGTAAATAACTAACTATTGACCTTTGTAAACAAATACCTCTTATCTGAGTCGCTGACTATCATTACCCCTTATGCAGGTCCGAGAGCCGCCAACCTTCAGGATGACTGCGTCCTGACGCTGAAGGCGATTTACACGCTGACGGAGCAGCTATATACCGGCAGTGTACTGACTGTGAAAGCGGTGATGGGCGCCAAGGAGCCTATAACATCAATAAAGAAGATGCTTGGCTGCCTCTCCACGCTTCCTCCCCAGATTGGCGAGTTAACTCGGTCAGCCACCCGGAAAGGAGTGTTGACTACACTGAGTCGATGCTTAGCATATGCTCCACAGATAAACCCAGAAGAAGTAGCGGCGGGCTTTCCTCAACTCAAGGATGATGGGTCATAATTCGCCGAAGAGGACTACCAGCGTGTTGTCAAGGACTCCCGTCTGGCGGCGACTCAGCTTGCTGCGAGCATGGACTTATCAAAATACCAGGCCTCCTATGACAATAAGAACAAGAAGGTCAACCCGCCAACCTTTGTGACGACTAGCTTAACTCCGCGTCGACCCAAGAAACCTTTTGACTTAGACGCGGATCTCTCATCAATCCTGACCGATGAAGATGAATTTGCCGCTCTGTCCAAGTGTAACTGGGTACTGGGCGACTCGCAGATTGAGGTTGGCCAAAGCTCGCAGCAGGCTGATCCAAGGGCGTCAGCAGAATAAAATTTCATTGAATTGGCCATGAGAGTCATGTAATAAGTCTCCTTTAGGAATCGACACTGCTTTTGTGATACCTTAAAAAATCCTTATGTCACCCTTAAGGCGTTTTGAAATACTTGATCTGCCGTTTGAGGCATTTTTATGATGCTTAATCCGCCATGAATAGAGTGATTTTGATCATCAACCTGTTCTAAGCTTGATAAACATATGTGAAGCCATCTCAATGAATAATAAGTGATAACAAATAGCAGTCGCCCCAAAATATTTTGAGATGAATCAGAAAAAAGTCTGAAAAACCTTGCGGCAGTGCCAGGAAGGTAAAAAATAGCAATTTCGTCGGCTCATAAGGTCGCGACAGGATAGGGCGAGTCAAAAAGCTCCAGCACCACCCAAAATAGCAGTTTCGTCGGCTCATAAGGTCGCGACAGGATAGGGCGAGTCAAAAAGCTCAAGCGCCACCCAAGATAATGATTTCGTCGGCTCATAAGGTCGAGACAGGGTAGGGCGAGTCAAAAAGCTCAAGCACCACCCAATATAGCAGTTTCGTCGGCTCATAAGGTCGCGATAGGATAGGGCGAGTCAAAAAGCTCAAGCGCCACCCAAGATAATGATTTCGTCGGCTCATAAGGTCGCGACAGGATAGGGCGAGTCAAAAAGCTCAAGCGCCCCCCAAGATAATGATTTCGTCGGCTCATAAGGTCGCGACAGGATAGGGCGAGTCAAAAAGCTCAAGCGCCACCAAAGATAATAATTTCATAGGCCAAATGGATAATAAAATTGATCTCAATGAGAGGAAGCCCCCAAGTCGGGAGGCGTTTTAATTTTATTGCTTTATAATAAGGACTAAAAAACTTACAAAATGCAGAGCTTATAAGCTCAAGTGTAGTAAGGCCGCAAGTGGGCAATATTCCAGGGGTGAGTTGACTCAGCCTCCGTGGTCGGTCGGTTAGGCCGGAGATCCACCAGATAGTAAGAGCCGTTGTGAAGATTTTTTATGGCGACGAAAGGTCCTTCCCATGGTGGTGATAACTTATGCATGCCAGCACGATCCTGTACCAGCCAAAGCACTAAGTCGCCTTCCTGAAAGGTTCGGCTCTTGACCCGGCGGTTGTAATAACGCCGTAAATCCTGCTGATAAATGGCCGATCAGGCCGCAGCCAAGTCACGCGCCTCCTCTAAGGCGTCCAAAGAGTGTTGACGCGCCAGTTCATTGTCTTGTTCCACGTAAGCGGCGACTCTGGGCGAGTCATGCCTCATGTCAGTGGGAAGAACAGCTTCTACTCCATAGACCAGAAAGAAAGGGGTAAAACCCGTGGACCAGTTCGGGGTGGTCCGGATGCTCCATAACACTAAAGGCAACTCCTCAACCCAACATCCCGGGGTTTTTTCCAAGGGAACCATGAGCCGGGGCTTGATTCCCCATAAAACTTCCTGATTAGCCCGTTCCGCCTGCCCATTAGATTGCGGGTGAGCGACCGCAGAAACATCAAGCGGGATATGCTCTCGACGGCAAAACTCCTGCATCGCCCCTTGAGACAGATTAGTGCCATTATCAGTAATGATACTGTATGGATATCCGAACCGGAAGATCAGCTTTTTCAAGAATTTGACCGCCGTCTCCGCATGGCAAGTTCCAACAGGCTCTGCCTCAACCCACTTGGTGAACTTATCAACCGCCACTAGCAAATGGGTTTTCTTGTTGGATGACATTTTAAAGGGGCCAACCATGTCTAACACCCAGACCGCGAAAGGCCAAGTGATGGGAATCATTTTTAGTTCTTGAGCCGGCACATGAGCCTGTCGTCCATAACGTTGGCATCCCTCGCATCGACGAACTATCTCTTCTGCATCTACATGAGCCGTCAACCAAAAGAAACCATGGCGGAATGCCTTTGAAACCAAAGAGCGTGACCCGGCGTGATGCCCGCAATCTCTGGAATGAATGTCATTTAGGATTATGCATCCTTCTTCGGAGGAAACACATCGTTGAAAACCCCAGAGGAACTCCGCTTATATAATTCGCCATTGATGATCACCATGGATTTGCTTCGCCGAACAATTTGGTGGGCCGAAACTTCGTCTGTTCGTAACTCGCCCCGGGCGAGATAGGCCAAATAGGGAAGAACCCAATCTGGCGTGACGTGGAGAGCCGCCACAAATTGAGACTCACGATCTGGTATCGCCAACTCCTCCTCTGACGGCAAACTTACGGAGGGATTATGCAAAATATCCAGAAAAACATTGGAGGAACCGGCTTTCGCTCGGAACCAAGACGTGAAAGGGCGTCTACTGCCTCGTTAAGGCACCGGTCAATGTGATCAACCTGATAGCCATGGAAATGACCCGCCACATCGGACACAGCTCTTCTGTAAGCCGCCATCACGGGGTCTCGAGAATCCCAAGTGCATGAAACTTGCTGCGCCACCAGATCAGAATCGCCAAAACATGTGACCCGCGTAAGGTTCATCTCCTTGGCGAGTCACAAACCATGAAGCAAAGCTTAATATTCCGCAGCATTGTTAGTGCATGGAAACATGAGTCGGAGGACATAGCAGAATTTATCTCGTTGAGGGGACACCAATACCACACCAGCCCCCGAGCCTTCCAGCTGTCTGGATCCATCAAAATAAATAGTCCAGTATGTAAGATCAGGCCTGTATTCCGGGACCTACAACTCCGTCAAATCCTTGACGAAATCAACTAAGTCTTGAGATTTGATGGCTGTGCGAGGGGTGTATCGTACGTGATGTGGCCCAAGTTCAATCGCCCACTTGGCGATCCGCCCTGTTGCCTCCCGATTCTGGATGATGTCCCCGAGGGGGCGGAACTAACCACCGTGATGGGATGCTCTTGAAAATAATGCTTAAGCTTCCGACTCGCCATAAACACCCCATACATTAACTTCTGCCAATGTGGGTACCGTTGCTTGGAAAGAGTTAGCACTTCGACGACAAAATACACCGGGCGCTGCACTGGGTATTCCTTCCCTTCCTCCTTCCTTTCAACGACCACCGCCACACTTACTGCTTCAGAGTTTGCCGCAATATACAAAAGCAGGGGTTCTTTCTTAGTCGGGGCGGCCAAGACCGGCGGGTTGACCAGTTGCCGTTTCAAGGCTTCGAAAGCTTCGTCTGCTTCATCTGTCCAAACAAAATGGTCAGATTTCTTTATTAATTGATAAAGGGGAATCGCCTTTTCTCCCAGGCGGCTTACGAAGCGACTTAAAGCCGCAATGCGACCCGCCATTCGTTGGACTTGGTTAACATTTGCCGGTTTTCCAAGGGACATAACTGCTTCGATTTTGTCTGGGTTAGCTTCAATGCCACGCTCGGACACCAGGAAGCCCAACAATTTCCCTGTAGGAACACCAAAAACACACTTGGTGGGATTCAGCTTCATCTGATACACCCGCAGATTATCGAAAGTTTCCTTGAGATCCTCCAGTAGCGTCTCCCCTCGCAGGTTTTAATTACAATGTCATCGACATAGGCGTGGACGTTGCGTCCGATTTGACTGCAAAGGCAATTCTGGATGCAACGCTGATAAGTCGCCCCTGCACTCTTGAGCCCAAACAGCATGGACACATAGCAAAAAGCCCCAAAGGGGGTTATAAAAGTTGTTTTCTCTTGATCCTCCACGGCCATCTTGATTTGGTGATATCCAGAGTAGGCGTCCAAAAAGCACAAACGTTCGCATCCCGCCACCGAGTCAATAACCTGGTCGGTGCGGGGAAGAGCGAAAGGGTCTTTTGGACAAGCTCTGTTCAGGTCCGTGTAATCAATGCACATACGGAAGGTACCATTCTTTTTGAGTACCAAGACCGGGTTAGCGAACCATTTGGGGTGGAAAACTTCTACGATGAATCCGGCGGCTAAGAGACGGGCAACCTCTTCCCCGATTGCCTTGCACCGTTCCTCGTTAAACCTGCGAAGATACTGCTGGATAGGTTTTGCCTTTGGGTCAACATTAAGATGGTGCTCAGCGAATTCTCTCGGCACACCAGGCATGTCAGAAGGTTTCCATGTGAAGATGTCCCGATTCTCATGGATGAATTCGATGAGCGCGCTTTCCTATTTGGGATCCAGACCCGTCCCAATGGAGAACTGCTTGGATGAATCGCCAGGAACGAAATCAACCGTTTTAGTGTCATCCGTTGGTTTGAACTTGAGGGGCGGCTCAACATCTGTCGTTGGCTTCTTTAAGGGTGACATGTCAGCCGAATCAACATTGGCCCGATGATACTTGAGCTCCTCTGCAGCGCGGGCGACTTCCGCATAAGCCGCATCCCCTTCTTCACATTCCTTTGCAATCCTTCTATCACCGTCAACCGTGATGGGTTCCTTTGGACCAGGCATCTTGAGTTTAAGGTACACATAGCATGGGCGAGCCATGAACCGGGTGTAAGCCGGCCGCCCAAATAGCGCATGGTAGGGGCTTTTCAATTTGACCACCTCAAACATCAGCGACTCACTCCTCTAGTTATATGCTGTTCCAAATGCGACTGTGAGTCTGACTCGGCCTATGGGGTACGCCGACTTGCCCGGGACGATTCCGTGGAATACCGTGGTTGAAGGCATCAAATCCTTCTCCAATAGATTCATGCTTTGGAAAGTGTCAAAATATAAGATATTAATGTTGCTGCCACCGTCCATTATTACCTTCGACAGGGTGTACCCCCCAACTTGGGGAGCTACGACCAACGCTAAGTCGCCAGGATTGTCAACTCTTGACGGATGATCCTCCGTACTCCATAATATGGTCTACTCGGACCAGTGGAGGTACCTGGGAAGTGCCGGCTCAGACACACTGTACACCCGGTGACTCACCTTCTTATCACGCCTGCAAGCATTGGTCGTGAAAACATGGTACTGCCCATTGCTTAACTGTTTGGGGTTGTTTCGAAAGCCGCTGTTGTCATCCTGACCCTGCGAAGCCCCCTATGGGGGCGGTTGCTAAAAAAGCTCCGGGCGGGTTATACCGCCGCTGGTGATGCACCGGATACTGGCCGCTGCTCGGTTGTGAGCCCCCCTGAGCCCCCGGCTCGGGAAAAATGCCAAAGGGGTTCTGACGTTGGTTGGGTGCAGCAAACTGCTCCTGCCGTTGGTCCGTGTCACCATTTTGGCCTTTCTTGATCGCCTCCGCCCGAAATTCCCGCATCACGAAACAGTTCTCCCAGGAATGAGTCGTCGGTCCGTCTGCCATGGCATGGTGCGGGCAAGGGCCCTTGAGTAACTCTTCATAGTTACGCGGCTTCTTACCACTGTATCCCCTATTTTTCTTCTGGCGTTGGTTGCCATTTTTGGTGTTGGTATTGGCGACTAAATCCTAAGATTCCTCTTGCTGCCTTCTCTTGCCATTGGCTCCCTGATTGTGGTGGTTACGTCCCTGGAACCGGGTATGATTTTTGGATGACTCGCCCTTCTTTGGCGAGTTAGCTTTACCGTCCTCACCGGGATCTTTGGTGTCGTCCGCTTCAGCGTATCTAGTGAGGGTATCCATTAGCTCCCCCATGTCTTGGGCCTTTCGCTTGAGTCGCCACAACTTCTGCACCAGGGGTTCGTAGTGGCAATTCTGCTCGAGGATCAACACAGCCTGAGCCGCCGTAATACCGTCTGATGAATGAATAATTTCCGCGACCCGCCGTGAACAGTGGTGGGCCGACTCATCGGGGCGCTGAACGCACTGCTGCAGATCGACAATCATCATTGGACGTTTGCAGGTTCCTCGGAAGTTTTTGATGAAGCGCTCTTTCAATTCAGCCCAGGTCTGGATGGAGTTGGGGGTAAGTTTTTTAACCAAGTACGTGCTGACCCTTCGAGCATCATCGTGAAGTATCTGGCGCAAACTGCTTCGTTTACGTCGAGCATGTCCATGGCGATTTCATAACTCTCGACCCACGACGCCGGCTCAAGGTCCGGGGTGTAGTTAGGCACCTTTCTTGGTCCTTTAAAATCCTTTGGCATTCGTTCGTTGCGAAGGGCAGGGGCCAAGCACGGCACCCCCACTCGTCCACCGCTCCCGACGAGAGGGACTGGGGCGACTTGGATGTTCGGGAGATCCTGGCCCGACGGGTTTTGATGATCAGGCGGGTTGTCCTGGGGGATGAGTCGCGGTCCGCTGTTTACAGCGGGCTGGTCCTCTGGCCGACTCTTGGTGTGACTCGCCTGGGGAGTGGAATGCAGCCTATCTAGGCTATGTGAGAACTGGGCATTTTGAACCACCGCCGTCTTCAACATCTCAATGGCGTTTCTTGCTTCTATCTCGGCAGGAGTATTGCCGTGAATCGTAAGAGATTCCAAATGGCGAGTTGCAGCAAGGACGTTGTCCACTGGGTCGGAAAAGTGACCTTGAGGAGTCCGGAATCGGGGAATGCGATCATTAATTGGTTGAACCGGCGGTTTAGGTGGTTGGCCCGGTCCACCCCCTAGGGCGGCTCCCGCCCCAGGAGTTCGTGGAGTATCGAACAGGCGGGTCGGGTTGAGATCAGGAGGGTAGGCGACCCTGGTGCCTCCGCGGATGGATGGCGTGAGATGCGCGCTGGTGTCTTTCGAGCCGCCAATTGTCAGTATTTAAGCGAGTTCTCTCGGCGGTAATTTGAGCTTGCCGGGTCTCGATCCTGGAGGACTCCACCTCGACATCCCGATGAGCCTTTGCCACTGCTTCTCTTAGCTTCGCCAATTTCGTGTTTACTGCCTCCTAGTTTTCCGGTGTGATGCGGGTCGCCATAAGCCTTGTAATTTCCACTGCTAATTCCACCAAGAAAGCGGCCGGGCTTCTAGATATATCGCCAGTTGCATCCCTGCCTGCCGGGTTTGGCGAGGGTTGAGTCGCCCCAGCCATGTAAATGGCGATCTGGCGGCGGGTTCGGTCAAGGACTTCGGGGTCCATGGCCAACGACAAGCTCCCAAGACAATCCCCATGTAGAGACCGGATTGAATCTGAATCGCTCATGGATGATTCGTCATCAGTGTTGACTAGTGTGGTTTTGTGGGTGCTGAGTGTTCTGGTTCTTTGATCCCTGCGTGAATCCAAAAAAGACCGGGCGAGTCAGATTTGGCGTCGTTACTAGGCGGACGTACCTGGCCGGCTCGACGATGTCGGTGGAGATGTCCGGCTCAGGCACGGATGATCCAAACATGCCGATGAAGACGTTGATCTTGCCGAAGGGAACCCTGTAACCAGATTCGATCGAATCCGCCTCGGGTCCCCATTGTAGGTTGTTGATGTAGTACTTCCCACGGCGGCTCCGGGTCATGAGCCCCGTCGTGTAGCTCCCAAACCCTGGTAGGGCTCCCTTTGAGAACTCAACTCCACCGTGCGCAGGCCCCACGGTGGGCGCCAACTGTCAAGGTTTTTTCACGGCAGATGTCCTCATGAAAGGACTTAGTATTGGAGACATCGCACTTTGGTGGCGACTCAAAGCGGTTGAACGGGAGAGAGACGGCGATTTACCCAGGTTCGGCCCCTCGTGAGGAGGTAAAGGCCTACGTCCTGCTTTGAGTTGTATTGATGGAGTTTCGATTACAAGGAGGGCCTAACTCGCCAGACCTAGCACTCGATGATTTCTAACTTCTCCTCTTCTCCCCTGGGACTCGCCTTTATATACAGGTCGAGTCCTTAGGGTTTACAAGGGTCCTTTCCTTTACACAAATCGTGACTCTTGCGATCTCTAAGTCGCCGCCCTTCCGAGGCTTGGAGACCTTCTTTATTATGGACTCCTTCCGAAGGTCATAAACTCCCATACCACTCTCAGCTTTACCAGACCAAGGCCCAAACTACATTTTAGATGAGTCGCCAGCTTTGGCGACCCGGTCCAACTAGGGCGGGTTATCAACAGATAATATCCCCAACAATTTTCCGAGGAGACTACGGGTGTTCCGTGGTTGAGGTTATTCCACGCAGCTTGTGGTAGTTTGTGATGGACTAGTTGGAGCACCCCCTGCAGGGTTAAATCTTTCTGAGAGCCATGCCCGCGGTTATTTGGCAACTTGGAAAGTTTGTTTAACACACGGTCATGGCATACTTGAATTAAATTCAAATAAAATTTGCCAACTATGTGCATAACCGTGACTGTCTCTTCTCTTGAGTACTTGTAAGTAGGTGTCCGGGATCATTTCTTGATCATTATTAGTTCACGTTCGTTTATGCGTAGATCACCCCCCTCTTATTCTTGTACTCATAAGTTAGCCACTCAAATAAATGCTTAGTGCTTACTGCAGCCTCACCACTTAACCATACCTCACCCATTAAGCTTTGCTAGTCTTGATACCTTTGGAAATGAGATTGATGAGTCGTTGTGCCTCACCGATTATTACAACAATAGTTGCAGGTACATGTAAAGCGTTACTTTGATGTGAGCGCGATGATTGTTCTATTTGGAGTTTCTTCTTCTTCTTCTTCGTTCATAGGATGGCTTCTAGACTGACAGCCAGGGATAGGAAGGTTGGACGTCGTTTTTTTATCATTTGATTTTGTCCGTAGTCAGACCCTGCACTTCTGAATGGTGATTGAATGTATGTTGTATTGACATGATCATGATTAGCTTGTGGCGAGTGTAAGCCAATTCCTTATACTCGTCTCTTATGCAAATGTACTTGTGACGATATCCATTCTTGCGAAAGGACAAGATGCGCTTATATCCATGCCGAGGCCCTCGTGCTCAAAATAAGGATATGGTCGCATCTTGGGTGTTACACACATATGCAAGGTTAGCGTGCGATTGCTAACAGGCTCCCGGACGTCGGCGAGGGTGGAGGCGTTACCTTGAGGATGGCCATAATATTCGTTGATGAAGCGATCGCCACGCACGACTGACCAAAACTCTTAGACGAGATGCATGGCATGCTCGGCTTCATTGTCGAGGAATTATTCATCAAGCCGCCGCCATATGGTGTACGCGGAGGAGCCGGACAACGCGACAATATCGAGGAGGTCGCAGGTGATGTTGGAGTAAAACTCTAGGACAATGGTATTGCCGTCATCACGCCACACCGGATCAGAGAGACGCGAGGCAGTGTCGGCCTGGACATGGTTCTCGACGTGGAACCAAAGGAACAGGAGGTTGAGGTACTTGCACCACCGGGTGAAGTTCGTGCCATCCAACTCCAGCTTGAAGTCGACGACGCCGATGATGCTAGCAGGCAAGGAACGAGAGTGGGTACTGCTGGAGTGGGTTGGGTGTGTTGGACGCGACAGGCAGGACACCGGATCCGAAGAGGTCACGCGTGGGTGCAGCCCGCCAGCGCTCAGGAGTGGCGGTCGTGGCGGCCAGTTCATCGGCGGTTGGAGAGTGGACATCATCGACATTGCCGGTGTCAGCGAGAGGGGTGTAGTAGAAAAGAGGGCTTAATTCATTTCCTTACTATATTTTCTATTTTTCATGCATTTAATCATTTTTTGAGCTAAATGACCGTGAAATTGAAAAGCACTACAAATGAACTCTGAAAAGCTAGTAAATTGACATGGTATCACAATTTCACCCCCATAGCATGTGCTAAAAAGTTGAGAGGGTTATGGCAAAAACTGGATGCACTTCGTGTACAAACTGGACAATCCCTTTCGAAGCATCAGGGTTTCGGACGAAAACTCATCTAATACAAAGGATTTCATTTTTTGAAATAGTTTAACCCCAAACTATTTGTGAGGTCAATATGCAAAATTCAAGGACACATCATCAATTTTCAACCCTTTCGTGACTTCATTTGCTATTTTCCATGCATTTAATCTTTTTTTGAGCTAAATGACCCTGAAATTGAAAAGCACTACAAATGAACTCCGAAAAGATAGAAACTTGGCATTGTATCATAATTTCACCCACATAGCACGTGCTAAACAGTTTAGAGGGTTATGGCAAAAACTGGATGCACTTCGTGTACAAACTCGACAATCTCTTTCAAAGTATCAGTGTTTCGGACGAAAACTCATCTATTACAAAGGGGTTTCGTTTTTTAACATAGTTTAACTCTATACTATTTGTGAGGTCAATATGCACCATTCAAAGCCACATCATCAATTTTCAACCCTTTCCTAACTTCAATTTGCTACTTTCCATGTGTTTAATCATTTTTTTCTAAATGACCCTGACATTGAAAATCGTTACAAATGAACTCTAAAAAGGTTGAAACTTGGCATGTTATCATAATTTCACTTACATAGCATGTGCTAAAAAGTTGAGAGGGTTATGGCAAAAACTGGATGCACTTCGTGTACAAAGTAGACAATCTCTTTCGAAGAATCACGGTTTCTGACAAAAACTCATTTATTACAAAAGGATTACATTTTTTGAACATGTTTAACACCAGACTATTTGTGAGGTCAATATGCACCATTCAAAGCCACATCATCATTTTTCAAACCTTTCCTGACTTTATTTGCTACTTTTCATTCATTTAATCATTATTTTGAGCTAAATGAACTTGGAATTGAAAAACACTACAAATGAACTCCGAAAAGGTTGAAACTTGGTATGGTATCATAATTTCACCCACACAGCATGTGCTAAAAAGTTGAGAGGGTTATGGCAAAAACTGGATGCACTTCATGTACAAAGTAGACAATCTCTTTCGAAGTATCACGGTTTCGGACAAGAACTCATCTATTACAATGGATTTCATTTTTTTTGAACATAGTTTAACTCCACACTTTTTGTGAGGTCAATATACACCATTCAAAGCCACATGATCAATTTTCATCCCTTTCCTGGCTTCATTTGCTATTTTCCATGCATTTTATCATTTTTTGAGCTAAATGACCCTGAAATTGAAAAGCACTACAAATGAACTCTGAAAATCTAGAAACTTGGTATGGTATCATCATTTCACCTACATAGCATGTGCTAACAATTTTAGAGGTTTATGGCAAAAACTAGATACACTCCGTGTACAAACTGGACAATCTCTTTCGAAGAATGAGGGTTTCGGATGAAAACTCATCTATTATAAAGGGATTTCATTTTTTGAACATTACAGAACATCATGAATAGAGAAAAGTGACCAAATTAATACAGGTTCTCATTAAATGTTATTACTAAAAAAAATAATACATAAAGTCCATACATATAGTCCTGATAGAACAACATATACAACTCTCTAGAGCATGTACTTAAAACATACATTGAAACTAACATACAACTATGTACAACATTTAAATGCAACAACAAATGCGCCCAAAATCGCAACTAAGGTAACAATTTCTCCAACAACATAATGATACGAAGCCTCATTATCAATGGCATAATTTCTAATCCTTTTAATCTTCAAGCGCATTGCATTCATGTGGATCTTGTTTAGGTCGACGACATCG
Organism: Hordeum vulgare subsp. vulgare; assembly: GCF_904849725.1. Lineage (NCBI taxonomy): Eukaryota > Viridiplantae > Streptophyta > Magnoliopsida > Poales > Poaceae > Hordeum > Hordeum vulgare. The sequence continues at coordinate 355,364,700 of NC_058523.1, forward strand.
GCAACATGCAACTCCAATTTCATCTTCTATTCTTCAACTCTTTCCAATTTTTCTTTCAAATAATTGTTTTCATTTTTAACTAGATTTAGCCTCTCGACAAGAGGGTGGGTTGGAATTTCCGGTTCACATACCTCCTACATAAAGACATCTATGTCAAGTTGGTCGGCATAATTGTCATAAACACTAAATGAAGCAAATAGTTATAACATATAATATACCACATTTTAGTCATAGAACGGACGAGAGCCGATGGGGGCGGATACCAAAACTATGGCACTATGTAATAACAAACAATAACAAAAGTAAGAAAATTATACAAGTAGCTATCTAAATCATACAAGTCAGATTTTTTTCTCTAAAAAAAGATAATTAAGAACAAAAGGCTCACCACGGTGGCACAGGCGCTCGACGAGATCGGCACGGGCAATGGACGAGGGAGAGGACAACATGCACGGGGACGGGACGACACCCTACACATGTGCAAACCAAAAGGTTAATTTCAGTTGGCTTGGGCATTTCAGCAAACACCTCATGTGCATAGGAGGGGAGAACTAGAGTAGTATACATTTCCACATGTTGGACGGCCAAAAACGACAGGAGTGAGCGGGTGGGGACGAGCATATATATAGGCAATCGTTTAGTTCCGGTTGGTGTCTAGAACTGGGACTGAAGATAGCCATTTAGTCCCGGTTCTAGACACGAACCGGGACTAAAGGGATTGCGCTAGGAGTCAGGCCCTTTAGCCCCGGTTCGTGCCAAGAACCGGGGCTAAAGGTCCTAGAAGAACAGGGACGGATGCCCGTCGAGGCCCGACCGGCGTCCTGGCCGCTCGAACCGGGACTAATGCACGCATTAGTTCCGGTTCGTAAGTCGTCCGGGACTAATGCTCTTATCAGGCCAGGACCAAAGCTATGTTTTCTACTAGTGAAGGGTTGGTCGATATCACAGGGGAGAGGATCGTGGAGCTCTAATTACCAAGGAGGATGGAAATAGTTGCCCTGCTTCTATTACTCAGAGTTACTAGTACATATACATGGAAAGGAGGCGCACCATCCCTACATGCAGGGATGTGATTGTGGGCGTCGCACGACTAGCGACCACCTCCCCTGGACTAGCCTTACCGTTACAACAACCTACTACGTGCATGTACATGGAAACAAATGTTACAAGTCAACATTATATACCGATGAATTTTGAATTTAATTTTGCTTGTCACCATAAAAATTTATTTATATGACATATACACAAACTGATTATTATTCCAATGCCTAATGTGTTATCTTTCCTACCCAAAGGCATAAGGTTAGATTCCTCATTCCTACACCCTTCAACCTCCTTTTCCAATAAGCACGAACTTAAAAAGAATATAAGGTTACATGTCTTATATTTCTTTTCACCCCCCTTGGACCAACATTCAAAAAATTGTCAATTTAATTTACTTGCCAAATTTATCATCAAAATGAAAGGTAAATCTTGGAAAAGATATGATAAATATTTATTTGCATAATGACATTAATATGGACAGGTAAATCGCAATCTAATGTATTGCAAAACATGAGCATTGTCCTAGTAACACTACAGAAAATTACAAAGCAAGGCCGGTGTTAATACGATAATCACAGGGAGGTAGAGTACACGCATGTCCAAGTAATTTCCTAGTTACCGAAGAATCCGATAGAAAAAAACTTACAGTAGCTACCAATATCAATTACACCCAACAAGGGCTAGTAAATAGCTAAATTTTACTTTTACCTTGCTCCCAAGCGTGACTAAACCCTAGGCGACTAGGGTTTTACCTCTCCTCCTCCGACATAGCCGTGAGTTGAGTTGTCCGATCCGTGCTTCTGTGCTTTGTTGCTACTGTCCCCCTCCCCCGTCCCTCCGCCCTCTTTTCCTTGCCGAGAGAGTCCTCTGAGGTTCTGAGGGTTTAGGGTTCTCCTTCAATCTACTAAGTATGGCGGCGGCTTCCCAATCAGGGGATGACCGGGGCAACCATCAGATATAGGAGACTAGTCGCCTGATTGTGAATATGAACCTGCAGAAAGATGAGGAAGATGATCTTGTGTGGGAAGAGGAATTAGATGTGGAGGAAATCAAACCCAAGTGGCTGGCGATCGGGCACCTCTTGACACAAAAATCCTTCAGTCAAAGTGCGCTTATTGAAGACATGAAAGCTGCTTGGAATCCCACGCAATGAGTGGTATGGAGGAGGATTAATGCCAATCTGTTCACCATCCAATTTAATTGCCTTGGAGATTGTAACAAAGCAATGCACCAGGGGCCATGGGATTTTTGTGGCCTCGCACTTATCTTGGCAGAATATGATGGTTTCTCCAAACCTGAAAAACTCACACTAGACAAGCTGGAAACTTGGTGCCAAATTCATGGGCTCCCTAATGGAGTTTTAAGAAGCAATTCTGCCCTGGTAAATTTGGCGAAGAGAATTGGCCAGGTTGAGGAGGTACAGGTAACCCTTCCAAGTGGGTATGTTGGAGAGTTCATTCGTGTTCGAGTTAAACTTGATGTGAATAAGAAACTTACCCTTGCTGTTGGCATTACCAAAGCGGGTGTTGCTGAGAAATATCTCGTAAAGTTCAAAAACTTCCTACCTTCTGCAATGCTTGCAGTCTGATGGGACATTGGCATGAGGAATGTGGATCAGGGGAGCATGACGTGGAGAAGTTTGAATGAGGGTCGTTTATTATGGCATCTAGGAGAGGACGAGGGAGTGGCCGAGGAGGCCATTGTTGGAATTATGCCCTAGAGGCAATAATAAATATATTTATTATTATAATTCATGTATCCAGATAATCGTTTATTATCCATGCTATAATTGTATCGAATGAAGACTCATTTACATGTGTGGATACATAGACAAAATACCGTCCCTAGCAAGCCTCTAGTTGGCTAGCCAGTTGATCAAAGATAGTCAGTGTCTTCTGATTATGAACAAGGTGTTGTTGCTTGATAACTGGATCACGTCATTAGGAGAATCACATGATGGACTAGACACAAACTAATAGACGTAGCATGTTGATCGTGTCATTTTGTTGCTACTGTTTTCTGCGTGTCAAGTATTTATTCCTATGACCATGAGATCATATAACTCACTGACACCGGAGGAATGCTTTGTGTGTATCAAACGTCACAACGTAACTGGGTGACTATAAAGATGCTCTACAGGTATCTCCGAAGGTGTTAGTTGAGTTAGTATGGATCAAGACTGGGATTTGTCACTCCGTGTGAACGGAGAGGTATCTCGGGGCCCACTCGGTAATACAACATCACACACAAGCCTTGCAAGCAATGTAACTTAGTGTAAGTTGCGGGATCTTGTATTACGGAACGAGTAAAGAGACTTGCCGGTAAACGAGATTGAAATAGGTATACGGATACTGACGATCGAATCTCGGGAAAGTAACATACCGAAGGACAAACGGAATGACATACGGGATTATATGAATCCTTGGCATTGAGGTTCAAACGATAAGATCTTCGTAGAATATGTAGGATCCAATATGGGCATCCAGGTCCCGCTATTGGATATTGACCGAGGAGTCACTCGGGTCATGTCTACATAATTCTCGAACCCGCAGGGTCTGCACACTTAAGGTTCGACGTTGTTTTATGCGTGTTTGAGTTATATGGTTGGTTACCGAATGTTGTTCGGAGTCCCGGATGAGATCACGGACGTCACGAGGGTTTCCGGAATAGTCCGGAAACGAAGATTTATATATAGGATGACCTCATTTGATTACCGGAAGGTTTTCGGAGTTACCGGGAATGTACCGGGAATGACGAATGGGTTCCGGGAGTTCACCGGCGGGGGGCAACCCACCCCGAGGAAGCCCATAGGCCTTGAGGGTGGCACACCAGCCCTTAGTGGGCTGGTGGGACAGCCCAAAAGGGCTCTATGCGCCAAGAAGAGAAAATCAAGAGAAAACAAAAAAAAAGGAGGAGGTGGGAAGGAAGGGGGACTCCCTCCCACCAAACCAAGTCCAACTCGGTTTGGGGGGGGAGTCCTCCCCCCTTGGACTCGGCCGACCCCGTTGGGGCTCCTTGAGCCCCAAGGCAAGGTCCCCTCCCTCCCACCTATATATACGGAGGTTTTAGGGCTGATTTGAGACGACTTTTCCACGGCAGCCCGACCACATACCTCCACGGTTTTTCCTCTAGATCGCGTTTCTGCGGAGCTCGGGCGGAGCCCTGCTGAGACAAGGTCATCACCAACCTCCGGAGCGTCGTCACACTGCCGGAGAACTCTTCTACGTCTCCGTCTCTCTTGCTGGATCAAGAAGGCCGAGATCATCGTCGAGCTGTATGTGTGCTGAACGCGGAGGTGCCGTTCGTTCGGTACTAGATCGTGGGACTGATCGCGGGATTGTTCGCGGGGCGGATCGAGGGACGTGAGGACGTTCCACTACATCAACCGCGTTCGCTAACGCTTCTGCTGTATGATCTACAAGGGTACGTAGATCACTCATCCCCTCTCGTAGATGGACATCACCATGATAGGTCTTCGTGCGCGTAGGAAAATTTTGGTTTCCCATGCGACGTTCCCCATCAGTGGCATCATGAGCTAGGTTCATGCGTAGATGTCTTCTCGAGTAGAACACAAAAGTTTTTGTGGGCGGTGATGTGCGTTTTGCTGCCCTCCTTAGTCTTTTTCTTGATTCCGCGGTATTGTTGGATTGAAGCGGCTTGGACCGACATTACTCGTACGCTTACGAGAGACTGGTTTCATCGTTACGAGTAACTCCGTTGCTCAAAGATGAGTGGCAAGTGTCGGTTTCTCCAACTTTAGTTGAATCGGATTTGACCGAGGAGGTCCTTGGATGAGGTTAAATAGCAACTCATATATCTCCGTTGTGGTGTTTGCGTAAGTAAGATGCGATCCTACTAGATACCCATGGTCACCACGTAAAACATGCAACAACAAAATTAGAGGACGTCTAACATGTTTTTGCAGGGTATGCTTGTGATGTGATATGGCCAATGATGTGATGTGATATATTGGATGTATGAGATGATCAAGTTGTAATAGAAATATCAACTTGCACGTCGATGGTACGGCAACCGGCAGGAGCCATAGGGTTGTCTTTATACTAATGTGTGTGCTTGCAGATGCGTTTACTATTTTGCTAGGATGTAGCTTTAGTAGTAATAGCATGAGTAGCACGACAACCCCGATGGCAACACGTTGATGGAGATCATGGTATGGCGCCGGTGACAAGAAGATCGTGTCGGTGCTTTGGTGATGGAGATCAAGAAGCACGTGATGATGGCCATATCATGTCACTTATGAATTGCATGTGATGTTAATCCTTTTATGCACCTTATTTTGCTTAGAACGACGGTAGCATTATGAGGTGATCTCTCACTAAAATTTCAAGACGAAATTGTGTTCTCCCCGACTGTGCACCGTTGCTACAGTTCGTCATTTCGAGACACCACGTGATGATCGGGTGTGATAGACTCAACGTTCACATACAACGGGTGCAAAACAGTTGCGCACAGCGGAACACTCGGGTTAAGCTTGACGAGCCTAGCATGTGCAGACATGGCCTCGGAACACATGAGACTAAAAGTTCGATCATGAATCATATAGATGATATGATTATCATAGGGATGCTTACCACTGAAACTATACTCAACTCACGTGATGATCGGACTTGAGCTAGTGTAAGTGGATCATGAACCACTCAAATGACTAGAGAGATGTACTTTTTGAGTGGGAGTTTAGCGAATAATTTGATTAAGTTAAACTCTAATTATCTTGAACATAGTCTAAAGTCCACTTTGAATATATTTGTGTTGTAGATCATGGCTCACGTGACAGTCATCCTGAATTTTAATACGTTCCTAGAGAAAGCTAAGTTGAAAGATGATGGAAGCAACTTTGTAGACTGGGCTCGTAATCTTAAGCTAATCTTACAAGCTGGGAAGAAGGATTATGTCCTTAATACTGCGTTAGGAGATGAACCACCCACTACGGCTGATCAGGATGTTAAGAACGCTTGGTTAGCACGTAAGGAGGACTACTCAATAGTTCAATGTGCAGTCTTGTATGGCTTAGAACCGGGACTTCAACGTCGCTTTGAGCGTCATGGAGCATTTGAGATGTTCCAGGAGTTGAAGTTTATCTTTCAGAAGAACGCCCGGATCGAGAGGTATGAGACCTCCGATAAACTCTATGCTTGCAAGATGGAGGAAAACTCATCTGTCAGTGAACATGTGCTCAAAATCTCTGGGTACTCAAACCGTCTAGCTGAGCTGGGGATTGAACTCCCGCAAGAAGCTATCACTGACAGAATCCTTCAATCACTGCCGCCAAGCTATAAAGGCTTTGTGTTGAACTACAACATGCAAGGGATGAACAAGTCTCCCGGCGAGTTGTTTGCGATGCTGAAAGTCGCAGAGTCTGAACTCCGTAAAGAGCATCAAGTGTTGATGGTGAATAAGACCACTAGTTTCAAGAGAAACGGCAAAGGCAAGAAGGGCAATTCGAAGAAGAGCGGCAAGCCTGTTGCCAATCCGACGAAGAAACCCAAAGCTGGAGCTAAGCCTGAAACGGAGTGTTACTATTGCAAGGGTATGGGTCACTGGAAGCGCAATTGCCCCAAGTATCTGGCAGATAAGAAGGCGGCCAAAGAAAAATCAGGTATATTTGATATACATGTTATTGATGTGTACTTAACCGGCTCTCGTAGTAGTGCCTGGGTATTCGATACCGGTTCTGTTGCTCATATTTGCAACTCGAAACAGGAACTGCGGAATAGACGAAGGCTGGCGAAAGATGAAGTGACGATGCGCGTAGGAAATGGTTCCAAGGTTGATGCAATCGCCGTCGGCACAGTGTCACTTCAGTTACCGTCAGGATTAGTGATGAACTTAAATCATTGTTATTTAGTGCCTGCGTTGAGCATGAACATTATATCTGGATCTTGTTTATTGCGAGACGGTTACTCTTTTAAGTCAGAGAATAATGGTTGTTCTATTTCTATGAGTAACATCTTTTATGGTCATGCCCCGAATGTGAGAGGATTGTTCATATTGAATCTTGATAGCAATACACATATACATAACATTGAGACCAAAAGAGTTAGAGTTAACAATGATAGCGCCATATTTTTGTGGCACTGCCGCTTAGGTCATATTGGTGTAAAGCGCATGAAGAAACTCCATGTTGATGGACTTTTGGAGTCACTTGACTTTGATTCACTTGACACGTGCGAACCATGCCTCATGGGCAAGATGACTAAGACTCCGTTCTCCGGAACAATGGAGCGTGCAAGTGACTTGTTGGAAATCATACATACCGATGTGTGTGGTCCGATGAGCGTGGAGGCACGCGGCGGATATCGTTATTTTCTCACCTTCACTGACGATTTAAGTAGATATGGTTATGTCTACTTGATGAAGCACAAGTCTGAAACATTTGAAAAGTTCAAGCAATTTCAGAGTGAAGTGGAAAATCATCGTAACAAGAAGATCAAGTTCCTACGGTCTGATCGTGGGGGTGAATATCTGAGTTTCGAGTTTGGTACTCACTTAAGACAATGTGGAATTGTTTCACAGTTAACACCGCCTGGAACACCACAGCGTAATGGTGTGTCCGAACATCGTAATCGTACTCTATTAGAGATGGTGCGATCTATGATGTCTCTTACTGATTTGCCGTTATCATTTTGGGGTTATGCATTAGAAACATCTGCATTCACTTTAAATAGGGCACCATCAAAATCCGTTGAGACGACACCATACGAACTGTGGTATGGCAAAAGTCCAAAGTTATCGTTTCTTAAAGTTTTGGGATGTGATGCTTATGTCAAAAAGCTTCAGCCTGAAAAGCTGGAACCCAAAGCGGAAAAGTGCGTCTTCATAGATTACCCAAAAGAGACAGTTGGGTACACCTTCTATCTCAAATCCGAGGGCAAAGTGTTTGTTGCTAAAAATGGAGCTTTTCTCGAGAAGGAGTTTCTCTCGAGAGAATTGAGTGGGAGGAAGATAGAACTTGACGAGGTTGTCGAACCTCTCATCCCTCTGGATGGTGACGCAGGGCAAGGGGAAACCTCTGTCATTGCGACGCCGGTTGAGGAGGAAGTTAATGATGATGATCATGAAACTCCAGTTCAAGTTTCTGTCGAACCACGCAGGTCGACGAGACCACGTGCTGCTCCAGAGTGGTACGGTAATCCCGTCTTATCAATCATGTTGTTAGACAACAATGAACCTGCGAATTATGAAGAATCAATGGTGGGCCCAGATTCCAACAAATGGCTGGAAGCCATGAAGTCCGAGATAGGATCCATGTATGAGAACAAAGTGTGGACTTTGGAGGTACTGCCTGAGGGCCGCAAGGCCATTCATAACAAATGGATCTTTAAGAGGAAGACGGACGCTGACGGTAATGTGACCGTTTATAAAGCTCGACTCGTGGCAAAGGGTTTTTCACAAGTTGAAGGAGTTGACTACGATGAGACTTTCTCACCCGTAGCGATGCTTAAGTCCGTCAGAATCATGTTATCAATAGCTGCATTTTTCGATTATGAAATCTAGCAGATGGATGTCAAAACGGCGTTCCTTAACGGTTTCCTTAAGGAAGAGTTGTATATGATACAACCCGAAGGTTTTTCGATCCTAAGAATGCTAACAAGGTGTGCAAGCTCCAGCGATCCATTTATGGACTGGTGCAAGCATCTCGGAGTTGGAACAAACGTTTTGATGAGGTGATCAAAGCATTTGGGTTTATACAAGTGGTTAGAGAATCTTGTATTTACAAGAAAGTGAGTGGGAGCTCTGTGGCGTTTCTAATATTATATGTGGATGACATATTACTGATTGGAAACAACGTAGAGTTTTTGGAGAGCATAAAAGGTTACTTGAATAAAAGTTTCTCTATGAAGGACCTAGGAGAAGCTGCTTACATTCTAGGCATTAAGATCTATAGGGATAGATCAAAACGCGTGATAGGACTTTCACAAAGCACATACCTTGATAAAGTTTTGAAGAGGTTCAAAATGGAACAGTCCAAGAAAGGGTTCTTGCCAGTTCTACAAGGTACAAGATTGAGTAAGACTCAGTGCCCAGCAACTGATGAAGATAGAGAGCATATGCGCTCCGTCCCCTATGCTTCAGCCATAGGTTCTATCATGTATGCGATGTTGTGCACTAGACCGGATGTTAGCCTGGCCATAAGTATGGCAGGTAGGTTCCAGAGTGATCCAGGAGTGGAACACTGGACAGCGGTCAAGAATATCCTGAAGTACCTGAAAAGGACTAAGGAGATGTTTCTCGTGTATGGAGGTGACGAAGAGCTCGCCATAAAAGGTTACGTTGATTCAAGCTTTGACACAGATCCGGACGACTCTAAGTTGCAAACCGGATACGTATTTATTCTTAATGGGGGTGCAGTAAGCTGGTGCAGTTCCAAGAAAAGCGTCGTAGAAGATTCTACATGTAAAGCGGAGTACATGGCTGCCTCGGAGGCCGCTAAGGAGGGTGTCTGGATGAAGTAGTTCATGACGGATCTTGGAGTGGTGCCAAGCGCAATGAATCCAATAACCTTGTTCTGTGACAACACTGGTGCCATTGCCTTAGCAAAGGAACCGCGGTTTCACAAGAAGACCAGACACATCAAACGACGCTTCAACCTCATCCGCGACTACGTCGAGGGAGAGGACGTGAATATATGCAAAGTGCACACGGATCTGAATGTAGCAGACCCGCTGACTAAACCTCTTCCACGGCCAAAACATGATCAACACCAGAACTGTATGGGTGTTAGATTTATTACAATGTAATTCACATGGTGATGTGAGGGCTAGATTATTGACTCTAGTGCAAGTGGGAGACTGTTGGAATTATGCCCTAGAGGCAATAATAAATATAGTTATTATTATAATTCCTGTATCAAGATAATCGTTTATTATCCATGCTATAATTGTATTGAATGAAGACTCATTTACATGTGTGGATACATAGACAAAATACCGTCCCTAGCAAGCCTCTAGTTGGCTAGCCAGTTGATCAAAGATAGTCAGTGTCTTCTGATTATGAACAAGGTGTTGTTGCTTGATAACTGCATCACGTCATTAGGAGAATCACATGATGGACTAGACACAAACTAATAGACGTAGCATGTTGATCGTGTCATTTTGTTGCTACTGTTTTCTGCGTGTCAAGTATTTATTCCTATGACCATGAGATCATATAACTCACTGACACCGGAGGAATGCTTTGTGTGTATCAAACGTCGCAACGTAACTGGGTGACTATAAAGATGCTCTACAGGTATCTCCGAAGGTGTTAGTTGAGTTAGTATGGATCAAGACTGGGATTTGTCACTCCGTGTGAACGGAGAGGTATCTCGGGGCCCACTCGGTAATACAACATCACACACAAGCCTTGCAAGCAATGTAACTTAGTGTAAGTTGCGGGATCTTGTATTACGGAACGAGTAAAGAGACTTGCCGGTAAACGAGATTGAAATAGGTATACGGATACTGACGATCGAATCTCGGGCAAGTAACATACCGAAGGACAAAGGGAATGACATACGGGATTATATGAATCCTTGGCACTGAGGTTCAAACGATAAGATCTTCGTAGAATATGTAGGATCCAATATGGGCATCTAGGTCCCGCTATTGGATATTGACCGAGGAGTCACTCGGGTCATGTCTACATAATTCTCGAACCCGCAGGGTCTGCACACTTAAGGTTCGACGTTGTTTTATGCGTGTTTGAGTTATATGGTTGGTTACCGAATGTTGTTCGGAGTCCCGAATGAGATCTCGGATGTCACGAGGGTTTCCGGAATAGTCCGGAAACGAAGAATGATATATAGGATGACCTCATTTGATTAACGGAAGGTTTTCGGAGATACCGGGAATGTACCGGGAATGACGTATGGGTTCCGGGAGTTCACCGGGGGGGCAACCCATACCGGGGAAGCCCATAGGCCTTCAGGGTTGGCACACCAGCCCTTAGTGGGCTGGTGGGACAGCCCAAAAGGGCTCTATGCGCCAAGAAGAGAAAATCAAGAGAAAAGAAAAAAATAGGAGGAGGTGGGAAGGAAGGGGGACTCCCTCCCACCAAACCAAATCCAACTCGGTTTGGGGGGGGGGGGAGTCCTCCCCCGTTGGACTCGGCCGACATCCTTGGGGCTCCTTGAGCCCCAAGGCAAGGTCCCTGCCCTCCCACCTATATATATGGAGGTTTTAGGGCTGATTTGAGTAGACTTTTCCACGGAAGCCCGACCACATACCTCCACGGTTTTTCCTCTAGATCGCGTTTCTGCGGAGCTCGGGCGGAGCCCTGCTGAGACAAGGTCATCACCAACCTCCGGAGCTCCGTCACGCTGCCGGAGAACTCTTCTACCTCTCCGTCTCTCTTGCTGGATCAAGAAGGCCGAGATCATCGTTGAGCTGTACGTGTGCTGAACGCGGAGGTGTCGTCCGTTCGGTACTAGATCGTGGGACTGATCGCGGGATTGTTCGCGGGGCGGATCGAGGGACGTGAGGACGTTCCACTACATTACCGCGTTCGCTAATGCTTCTGCTGTACGATCTACAAGGGTACGTAGATCACTCATCCCCTCTCGTAGATGGACATTACCATGATAGGTCTTCGTGCGCGTAGGAAAAATTTTGTTTCCCATGCGACGTTCCCCATCAGCCATAGCTTGGGTGGTCATGGAGGCAGGGATGAAGATCATACTGGTCGTGGTCATGGTCGAGGTCATGGTCCTGGACCCGGCCGAGGGCGTAATGAACATGAGTATGCGGCAGGGGCTAGTTACGTAAATGATGTGAACCTGAAGCCTCAAAGCTGGCGGTTCAATTCTATGTTTCATGTTGATGAAGGAGAAGACATTCTTACTGTCCAGGAGAATAGGAATGGCAAAACCTCAAGTCAAGATGTGAGGATGATGGACGGGGCTGAGAACATCCTTGGGAAGCGTATTGCTACAAGAAGTAATGCAACTGAAGCAAATTTTGCAACTCGGAGTGATGATAGTACAAGTGTAAACATGGCACTAGTCCCATTTGTGGAGCAACCCAACAATGAGATGGGGATTTCAGGGGCTGTTGCGGAGAAATTTAACCTGTTTGAAGGGGATCCTGATGTACGTACTATGATATTTAAACATGCAAGCACCCCATAGAAGAATGCAAACAGGAAGAAGTTGTGTGCTGTCGATGGAACAACTGTCCCAAATGGTTCAATCCTTGAATCGGCGGCCTCCTTGGGGGAGGACCACCGGGACCAATGAAACTCCTATATAGGAACTGTCGTGGAATGGTGGCGGCCACAGCAGTTCGCGAGCTCTTGAAACTCCAAGGGCGGGTTGGCGCGGATGTTATTTTTCTTTCGGAATCACATTCTAATAAAGATAAAGTGGAAGAGCTTCGTGTGAAGTTGGGCCTTGATATGGCTCATATAGTGGCGAGTGATGGGAGGTCAGGGGGGCTGGTTCTTTTCTGCAATAATGGCTCTGGAGTTGTTGTGAATTTTTTGACTAAAAATTGCATAGATGCTCTGCTCATGCCCAATAATGCTACTAGTTGGCGTTTAACTTGCTTTTACGGGGAGCCAGCGTGGGACAGTAAACACTTGTCATGGAAATATTTATCTGATCTTAAAAGAACAACCGATGCGCCATGGATGACCATTGGTGATTTTAATGAAATCTTGGTAGGTTCAGAGAAGGATGGGGCAACCCCAGACCAAGGCAAATGATGCAGGCTTTCAGGGACTGTCTTACGGAATGCTCTCTTAATGATATGGATTATACTGGAGAATCATTCACTTAGAGGCGAGGAGACATAAAGGAAAGACTTGACCGTGCAGTCTGTAATGAAGCATGGAACGAGAAATTCCCACTTGATGCGTTAATACACGAGTCACATGTGCACTCGGATCATAGAACTGTGCTAATTGACATAGAGTACTACGATGGGCATCAGCTAAAGAAGACGTGTGGAGGTATGAAATTTGAAGCTAGGTGGCTCCACGAAAGCACGGTAGAGGAAATAGTAAAGTCAGCTTGGGAACGTGCAAAGATTAGGCATGTTGGCCCTTCTTTGGCTGATAGAACACGAGTTGTACATGCTGACCTTCATACTTGGGATCGAGATACTTTGAGAGGACCAAAAAAAACGGATTAAAAAGCTTAAAATTGAATTGGAGAAGCTAAAACGCGAGACTCCAAACTCTGTTAATCGAGCGAGACTAAAAGAAGTGCAAATCTTCAAAGAGAATCTATTGGACCAAGATGAGATGTACTGGATCCAAACAGGGCGTACCAATTGGCTAGTCCATCGGGACAGAAACACATGTTTTTTCATAAGGTTGCCTCTGCGAGAAATAAACCTAATCAAATTAAGAAGCTGATGGATGACAATGGTGTATGGCACCAAGGTCTGGATCAGTTGAATAGTATTATCGGGGACTACTTTGTGAAGCTCTTTGATGCTGGAGTGTTTGATCTAGATCGTGGTATTCTTTCGAATGTTGAGAGGTGCGTTACCAATGAAATGAACAACGTTCTGACGACACCTTTCTCGACAAAAGAGGTGAGGAAGGGCTTATTTGATATTGGAGATTTCAAGGCCCCTAGGCCGGATGGCCTTCATACCATTTTTATAAAAGGTTCTGGCCATTGCTTGGTGATGATTTAGTCCAAGAAGTACTCCAGGCTATTAATACATAAATAATTCTCTCTGGGTGGAATGATACGGCTATTGTCCTGATCCCTAAGAATATAAATCCTAAGAAGGTAACACAGCTTCGCCCTATTAGTCTTTGCAATGTAGTTTACAAGGTTATTTCGAAGATGATTGCTGCACGCCTGAAACCTTTGCTCCCACAGATCATCTCTCCTACCCAGAGTGCCTTTGTTCCTGGGAGACTTATAACTGGTAATGTACTCATCGCGTATGACAGTTTGCATGCCATAAAAACAGGAAGAAGGGGAAGGAAGGATGGTGTGCAGTGAAACTTGATATGCACAAGGCTTATGACCGTGTTGAATGGGTATTCCTGGAAGCTATTTTGGTAAAACTAGGCTTTAATGTGAATTGGTGGCACTTGTTATGCAATGTGTAAAATCTGAGCAATATAGAGTGTGCTTCAATTATGAAGAGATGGAAAATTTCAAACCATCTAGGGGATTGAGACACGGAGATCCTCTCTCCCCTTACCTCTTCCTCTTGTGTACTCAAGGCTTGACTGCTCTACTTTCACACGCTAAAAATTCACGACATCTTGAAGGGGTTAAAGTGTGCAGAGATGCACCGGCTGTAACTAACCTCTTATTTGCAGACGGTTTACTAATCTTGATGAAAGCAAACGCTCATAATGCATCTTCTTTAAGAGGGATCCTTGATACATACTGTTCGGCATCGGGACAAAAAGTGAGTGTAGAAAAATCAAGCATTTTCTTCAGCCCGAACACACCCACTGAAACCAGGGCGAATATATGTACCACTCTGGAGATAATGACTGAAAGTTTGAATGAAAAGTACTTGGGGCTTCCAGCCACTGTTGGTCTGGATAAGAGTGATTGCTTCAACTACTTGATTGACAGGATTGTTTAGAGACTTATGGGATGGAAAGAAAGGTTCTATCACTAGGCAGGAAAGAGGTAGTCCTCAAATCAGTGGCTCAAGCCATACCATCTTATGCAATGTCGGTCTTCAAAATTCGTAAAAAAATTGGAAAGGAAAAACAGACGCGATGGCACAATTTTGGTGGGGTGATGATGCCAATCATAGGAGGATGCACTGGTTTGCTTGGTGGAAAATGTGTGTTCCTAAGAAGGAAGGTGGTATGGGTTTTCGTGATATCCATTGCTTTAATCTGGCTCTGTTGGCAAAATAAGCATGGCGTTTATTGGATGCCCCTGAATCCCTTTGTGCAACCATTCAAAGAGCTAAGTATTATTCGAATGGAGATTTGCTTAATGCACCTTTGAAAAAGAAATCCTCTTATACTTGGCAACGTATTATGGAGGGGGTTAAAACGTTAAAACTTGGTCATATATGGAGTATTGGATATGGAAGCAAAGTTAATATCTGGTCGGATGCTTGGATTCTTCAGTCTCCTACAAGACTACCGATCACTCCACGAGGTAACAATCTGCTATCCAAGGTTTCTGATCTGATTGACCCTGCAACAGGCCAATGGGATGCTCTACTAGTGGAACAAACATTTTGGTCAGTTGATGTTCATCGGATTCTGAGTATTCCTTTACCTTCCTTTGATATGCTGGACTTTGTTGCTTGGCACCCATTGAAACATGGTTCTTTATTTGTCAAATCAGCTTATCTTGAGACAAGGCGGAGCCACTATGAGTTGAAAGCACCAAGGAGATCAGTTTCCGGGTGCTATTACGCGTAATCCAATCTGGGAGTTCGTGTGGAAACTACCCTGCCCTGCTAAGGTAAGGATTTTTCTATGGAGAACGGTTCATGGAACTCTCCCATGTCGGGTCAATCTTGCAGATAGGCACATGAGAATCACAACCAAATTCCCGACATGTGAAAATGCTTAAAGTGTAAAGCACATGTTGTTCCAATGCAATAATGTAAAAGAAGTCTCGAGGAAGTTGGGCATGGAAAGCGTCATTCGGAGAGGATGTATGGCTGATCGTGCAGGGGAAGCGGTACTGGAGCACCTTCTGTCCCTTCCGACAGATGAAACTAAGGTGCTTGGTGAGAGAAATGGTAACTTGATTATTGCAATCACCCGCTGGTTTTTGTGGTGGGAAAGAAGGAAGTTGGTGCATGGGGAGAACACAAATGGAGCATCCCAGATTGCTCTTTCAGTTCGTGCCTTAGCTGTAAACTTTGCTGCAGCTTCAGACAAATATGCGAAAGGGAAAAGGAACCCATGAACGAGACCTCCACCGGGATTTACCAAACTAAATGTAGATGCTTCATTCAATCCAGATTTACTTCAAGCACTGTTGGTGCTGTCCTACATGATAATGCATGCAAGTTCATAGCAGCAAGCAATTATGTTATTGGTGTTTGCTTGGACGTGTTCATGGCTGAAGCCCACTCACGTTTGGTCTGAACCTCGCTATGTTAGTGGGTTGCAACAAGCTCATAGTTAATTCGGATAACACTGATGTGATTGATTCGATGCAAGAAGGAGGTAACTCCTGTGGTATAGCTGCAGCTATTCTTGATAATTGTTATCATATGGCTAGGGATTTTACCCAGGTGCGGTACGACCATTGCCACAAAGAGGCAAATTCTGTTGCCGACGAACTAGCTAGACTTTGCAAATTTTCCCCCCAAAATCGTGGTTTGATGAGCCACCTAGTGCCATCATTCCATTACTTATAAGCCACAATGTGTTGATTACTAGCTAATAAAGATGTTGTGAGATGTTAAAAAAAGCTAAATTTTAGGCGCTGATATGATTTGCTCTAAAACTAGCAAACTTTATAAAACTCTCTTATTTTTTAAAAATTAAGGGGGACCATGGTATGGTGGAACCATGCTCTACAAGTCCACTCTCACCAATAGGTTCTTCCCCGTGAGAACAAAATGAGCATCAACCGCAAAAATAAAAAAATAAAGAGCATCATAACATATCATTGGAACTAGCAGGACCATTTCAAAAAAGTTACTATGTACTCCCTCCATCCCAAAATTCTTGTGTTAGTTTTGTCTAGACATGAGTGTATCTAAATATCAAAGTGTGACTAGATACATTCATATCTAAACAAATCTAAGACAAGAATTTAAGACGAAGGGAGTACTACTCCACTAGAGTAACATAAATTACCATGTCCATCCTTTTGACAAGTATGAATCTGAAAAGACATAATAGTTCATGTCGACTGGATATTCCTTCATAGTGGCATACCACAACTACTCGTTGTCCTCAGTTCTAAAAGCATTAAAGCACATGACAATCCCGTAATAGTAGTAACATTTTATTTTTGCTACTACCTCCCTCACGGTTTAGAAGGCACAGATAAATTTATGTGCATTTTCATAATAGACAAACCCGTAATAGCAGCTAATTAGTACTCTATTATACTACTTCAATATGCATGCATAGTGCGAATGCTATTTTTTACCTCGTCTTACAGTCAATCAATAACCACCTAGGTTCTAGAGAATTTTCAAGCATGCCTTCTAAACCGTGACGGAGGGAGTACCTTAGTTGGTTTTGACCATTACTAGTACTCCCATAATGGGAGTGTACGCGCACGAAATGTTTTGGAAATGAAATGGGGAATAAATAATACCGAAGACAAACGTACACATGAAATTCGTTGAAGTTTAGTACTCCTTTCATTTCTAAATATAAGACATTTTAGAGATTTCACTAGAAGACTACATATGAAAAAAATGAGCGAACCTATCCTCTAAAATATGTCTATGTATATTTATATGTAGTTCATAATGCAATGTTTAAAATGTCTTATATTTAGGAACGGAGGGAGTATAATAAAGCCATAATATCACTTTTAATCTGAGATTCTGCATCCACCATGGCTATTGTGCATCTTTTTTCCTAGCTTTTCCTAGCTATCCCAATTTGTAGACTAGTCATAACGAAAGTAACATAAATAGTAATATACTCCATGTCACATAAGAAAAAAATGATGTGTCAGGTAACTAGAGGAGAGATGGTCAAATAGAGTAACGTAATATGTTAACATTGCATAGGGCTTCCTAATGTAAAATAAATACACAAAGTTGCAAATGAAGATATGTATGTTACTAACACTTCCAACCATGAAGCCAAGTTACTCTCCACTATGGGTAGCCTTACATGCGGATGCATATGAACATATTTTATACTGTGTATTCAATCATTTTTTCTTCATATATAGTTTTTAGTGGAGTCTTTAGAAAGTCTTATATTTAGGAACGAAGGGAGTAGAATAATAATGGAACACATTTTAAGTTTGAAAGAAACATATGAAGAATAGATGAAGTAGCATATATGCACCAATGAAAAAAATAGTGTGCTAGAAAATTTAGGGCCACACTTCTATAGATGCTATAAATGTTATAGCTTGGTATAACTGAAAATAGTGTTTTGCATAAAAATATTAAATATATATATTCCAAAAGTTTAAATGTGAGGCATGATCTATTTGTGTGGAATCACAAAATATTTGTGGGGCAATCTGAAATCAAAATTCAAACTTGCCGCTCTCACTTCCCTACTTCCTCTCCATTCCATGCAGATTCGCAACGACCATCACACGCCCGATTGTCGAGCCAGTAGTTAGATCTGCTCAACCTAGCCTCGGATTCGTCGACCCCGACATCCCCTACACTGCATGCTCCACATCTCCTTAACGGCCGCATCCCCCTTGTCTCCTTTCCGTGGGAGGTGCAAGAAGTGGTCGCGGTAGCACATAGGAGTAGCAACAAGAGAACACGCACGTGCACGAGATAGCAACATGAGGAGATTAGCGACGTGGAATCATGGGAGCAATAGAGGAAAGTATTATTTGGTTGTTGGCTTTCCGCCGTTACCAATGGTGTGGCTGACATCGTCCCTTCTGGTGTTGGCTGGAGTCAATCTGAAAGAAGCCCAGCCGCCGCCGTTGCCGCTCATGACAAGTCGCCACCGTCGTTGCTCCTGGCTGAGATGGGAACTACATAGGGATGAACGCAAACTGGGGTATCCTTGCCTCGTGGATTACGTATGAGACTGAGAATGAGAGATGTATGGGATCTGGCCGGCTGAGGAGTGACTTTGGGCCGCTAGGCTGTTCTTTCCTCTGTTTCAGAATTTTGCACAAAAGAATGTAATACTACGACTTGTAGCATCAAAATTGAGTGCTATTACATGATTAACCAATGCCACTAATGATGTAGTATTCATATTTGCTAAAATGTAGCCCTGTCTCTCGTAATACGCTATTGTGACGCTATTATCTGTAAAATAGCACGTTATTGATATGCACACAAATTAGGTCTCTTCTTTTGGGTACAAATGAAGTACTCCCTCCGTTTTTATTTATTCTGCATGTTAGCTTTGTTTATGGTCAAAATTATACTCCTTTTATTTTTAAATATAAATTCTTTTAGAGATTTCAATACAAACTACATACAAAATAAAATAAGTAAATCTACACTGTGAAATATGCCTATATTTGACACGCGTATATCCATATGTAGTTAATAATAAAATCTCTTCAAAGACTTATATTTACGAACGAAGAAGGTATATTTTTAACAAGTTCATATAAAAATATATTAACATATACACTACCAAATCAATACCATTGATTCATTGTTGTATATATTTTCACGCCATATAAATATGTTTATCGTAAATGTTCATATTATTTTCTACCCACGTTAAAACTAATATACATATCCCTCCATCACAGTTTATAAGGCATGCGCGTATACATAGGTCGTCAATTTGACTTATATAAAATATATTGTTTAACATAAAAATTATATCATTAAAAAATAGAATGTCTAAAGTTTCTAATGATATGTTTTTTTAATATATGTTTCTCATTAAGTTGGTCAAATTGACGACTTAAATACATATGCCGGACTTATAAACTAAAACGAAGGGAGTAGTAAATAAAAACATATATACTCCATCTCTCTCTGGTGGCTCAACAATTGTCCGAGCAGCCATGTCACGTCGAACATGTGCGTGAGGCGATGAGAAGAAGGCGCGTTGCTGAAATTGCCACTTGTTGGCGCTCCAGCGACGCTTGAGACGGGTGGGCATCTCTGCTGTGGTTGTGGTGATGGATTTCGATTGTGCGGGGAGTCAAAGCTGGTGGTAAAGAAAAAGGAAAGGGGAGCAAGATTTGGAAAAATCTTATCGCGGGGTGGCCTCGCCTCTCGTGTCGTGTCGAGGGGCCACCGGCCCCGGCGCGCCTTTAATGCCCCCAGCTTATCGCTTCGAGGAGATGAACCCCACACGCCTACCCTCGCCTTCACTCACGGCGCCGCGCATGCCCGATTTTAGAAAGAGCCGAATACGATCGAGGAGGCGAGGCACGCCTGCCATCGATCCATCCACCCAGCCTGGCCGCCGGGCGGCCGACGCCGCTAGCTAGCAGCTCGATTCGATCTGGCGCTGCGCGGCGACAGCTAGCAGCTAGCGTGCTACCTAGCTAGCGCGCGCGGCCGCGGCCGCGTCCGGTCCGCAGCGCCGGCCGCCATCGATCCATTGCTCGATCGTGCCCTTGTTATGCGCTAGATCGATGCAACCAACCACCCCGGCTCTCTGGCGCGCGACGGGATCGAGTAGGAAACCCTAGCCAGCCAGCCAGCAAGCTGCGGAATGTTCCGGCGCTGCACGTTCTCCGCTCGTCGCTGCCAAACCGCGGGCCCAACACGTGCGTGCCCGGCTACCTCCCCCCAACCCCCCAGCCTATATATCCGGCCTCCCAACATCCGACTCTCCCCACCCCTCCCATCTCCCCCATCGATCTCGCAAGGAACGCCAGCGTCCGTGCCGCGTGCGGTGGCCGCGGCGGCGGTGTGCGTTGAAGGCGCGCTGCGCGGCTGCTTAGCTCGGCAAGGACCGGTTCGGGCGCCGGGCGGTGACAGAAGAGAGTGAGCACACGGCCGGCCGTTACGGCACCGCCCGGGTGTGCCGTCGCGGCCGCGTGCTCACTGCTCTTCCTGTCATCCACTCTCCCGCTTCCCTTCCGCCTTCGCCGTGGCTGGCTGCGCGCGCCAGCACACCGCCGCCGTGTCCACAGCACAGGCCGGCCGTCGTTTTTGCGTCATCGTATGCCGTACAACTACCCCGCAATTCTGTGTTCATGCCGCTCTCTGCAAGTTTCCATTTCTGGGAGGCTAGAGCGTACGGCGCCGCGCGCGTGGGTACGCTTTCCCGCACGGATTCCCTCCCTTTTTCCCTCGGTACGAAGATGCTCCCTTTTGCTTTGATAAATTCTCTCATCTTTTCCAAGGGATTTTACCGTTACCCGCTGCTGCTCACTCCGGCCTTGGGAAGGTAAAAAGGCATTTACTGCGGCGCCGCTGATTGATTCAGCTTTGGCTGGTTCCAAGAATCTGGATCTTGGAGAAACCAGGTAAAAAAAAAAAAACATAGCGGAATCGCATGGATCTCCGTAATTTTTTGTCAGATCCACTACAGTATCACATGTTTTGATTATCACTGCTTTCGCTTATGTTAGTCTGGAATGTTCATGGCAGATCAACCTACTGAGAATAGGCCGGCGATGGAAGATGTAGAGGCAAATGCGCGCATGGATCGATAACTCAGATCTGCTTACCACTTGACTCTTTGCTTGCCAGGTAATTGCAGATTTCTCGCGCAGCGCTGCGCTACATGCTGTCCCGATGTTCTTCAATTTCTTACACGTGGCGTCGCTGTCCAAAGTAATTGCTTGGTGTAACATATTTGTCTCCTATAGCCAGCTGCTTGCTGCTGGAGTAAAGGGTATGGACTGCTACCTAGGTCATTGTCGGTCACGTCACTGTTCCATTGGTGACGTCTCGTGCTTATCTTCTGGAAGAAAAGCGGCCGCGCGTAGGCTAGATTCTTCCTCTGAACACATGTGTGGAGCTGGATCCACCGATCAGTTGATTTTTGCCGAGTTTTCGGTTTGTGGAGATACACTTTGCCGTGTTTACTGCATAATTTGTTTAGGAAATTAGCCATGAATTAGTCTAATGCGGATCAACTAAAGCCCAAAATAAGAAAAAATAACGTGAAAACAAGAATACAAGAATTCCCGAGCCTTGGGATAGATCTAGAAATGTCCCTCTATCGCTCAAGGATTTACTTTTGCTTGATGTTTGATCATAGAGGCGATAATTCAAAAGGGTCACTATGCAAGAAATAGAGATCAATGGTAACGACATTAGATTATTCTTGAAAGGCAAAATATAGATCAAAGGGAACGCTAAAATGTTACTTCCTCCGTTTCACAATATAAGAGCGTTTTTGACACCCTAGCGTAAACAATGCTCTTATATTATGGGACAGATGAGGTATTTTTTTTCAACATATAATGCAGTTCTTTCTACAGAACATATTGAAAACAATAAGTAATAATGATTGTACATGAATATATTTTTTGAGAAATGAGAAAAACAATACAAACATAGACACTCACAACTTGTACGCATCCTCTCCCTGCTGAATGCATGCCGGGACACCCAGCATGAGATATTTTAGGATTAACGATTTAATCACAAGCACCTCATAGTTGACGGACTGGTCATTCCAATGAGAAACAATATAATTCTTCCACCTCAAAAGGAAACTACATTTTTCCAGTAGTTAAATGCAAATTTTTTCTGTTAAAATGCATCATTTTACTCATCTATTTCTTAGTTTGTCGTTAATTTATTAAGAACCATTCTGTGCTACCCTATACTCGTGTATTTGTTCGCAATATGACATAGTTCCCATCTAATATGAAAGCTTGATTGTTTCTTCTATTCACTTTGTTTTATATCTGTAGTATATATCCCTCCAAGTCGCCACGTAATTAAGTCCTTGCGCAAAAGAAATAGCTATGTGGGTACCATGCCAATATGCCACCTTTGAATTATTCAACAAAAAAAAAATTATCATTACAAACAAATATTCCTACTCATTGTCTTCTATGTCACATTATTCATAAACTATGGAGCCACCTCATGGTGGAGGTGGACAGTAGAGTTGTGGGACTTGACACTGCCCATGCCGCTGCTCACATTTACACACACGTCCATTCGCGGGATTAACCCTGGTCTGCGTTATTCTAGTGTGACTGGAGACACGGTATGGCGTGTGTGTTTGTTGTGCTGGCCAGACCGGCTTGTGTAATGGTGTTCTGTTTATACGTCTTTCCTCGCTTAGGAATATCTGGTATACTAGCACTCTTGCACACAGGACAACATGCGAAATTAAGGGACTCTTTGATTCACAGGATTCTAAAAACACGGAGATAGAGAAAACATAGAATTGGAATTTCATAGTCATCTCAATCCTACATGATTTTAGACTGTTTCATTGTATTATATAGGAAAAACAAAGGTTTCTTTCAAATAGGCTTGAGTGGATGCTTGAAATCATATGGTAAGTAGTAGTGAGAGATCCTATGAATCAAACAACCAACATAGAAAAAATATCTTCTAATCCTTCAAAATTTATATGGAAATCCTTGTTATTAAAGGCCGTTGAGATTGGATAGTGGGGAGGTACGGACCTTGCGAGTAATCGCATAGGTTAGTATCATACTCCCTCCGTCCGGAAATACTTGTCCTATAAATATATAAAATGGATGTATCTATAACTAAAATAAGTCTAGATACATCTACTTTTAGGACAAGTATTTCGGAACGAAGGGAGTATTATAGTAGCCTATGATACTTACTCCTAAATATATACACTATTGTAATGGTTGTATTTCCGAGCATGCATGGCTAACAATAAAGCCGGCAACTCGGTTTATCTCATTCTCACATTATTTATAGTCAATTTAATAATCAACTGAAAACTATATTTATAACACCATGTGCTGTACGAACAGCTCAAATGTTAGTTGTTTGATGAGGCCAATCCGATGGTAGAGATGTGGCAATCTGAGCACGCACTAGTAGAAAAAAGGTCTATAGCTTTGGTTCGGTTGATAATCAACTAGGACTAATGCTAGCCCCGTTCGGTCCTAAACTGGGGCTAATCGGGGCTAATGACCTTTCACGTGGTGGGGCTGGAAGCGAGGGGGGAAGGGGTATTAGTACTGGTTCGTATTATGAACCGGGGCTATTTTTTCGCTGCTTTTTTTAAGCACTTTTAGGGTTTAGGGTTTTGTATTAAATTGGATGCGGCTATTTTGCTGCCTCCTATTTTTTCATTTATTTGTTTTGGGCATTTTTTAATTCTTGTTTTACATTAAATTGGATGGTACATACACAACAATAAAGGGACGACTATATTGCACATCATCGCCACGAATATATTACATCATCTCATTCGTCGTGCTTTGTTGAACATATTACAAAATGTAGACACGAGTTACATGCACATATATGCGTGTTTTTATACTATATCATTTCATATCAATTGCATCAACGGGCAATAGTATTCTTCCTTGACATTTACGACCTCTGCATCTAAGAATCCGATAATTTTCTCTTCAATTGCTCGTACATGTTCCTGTAGTAGAAGACCGTCCTGTAACCGTTTGATCTAATTTAAAGAAGGGGTAGATATATATATCAAGGAAAACGAACACAATTCACGGTAATAAAATGAAGTTGTGAGTATTATTTATCGTACTTCCTTTTTTATGTTCCAGTTTTTGCCTATCTCATGGGTCGTCTTGTGAATGAACTCGCAAAGATAGTATCCACGTAAATTGTTCTCGTCTTCCTCCCTCAAGCATTTTACGAGAAAAGAGTTCAATCAAAAACATAATCAAGAATTATAATGATATTAAAACTAGAATAAAGATATGTGCGGACTAGCTAGTAGTTACTTACATCTATTTTTTTAAATGTAAGCTCCGACTTCCAAATGCCTCGAGCTTTGGCGGTGAACCGTTACCAAGCCCTGTCAGGAAAAGAAAATGAATAAAGGAGTTCTATATTAATTCCTTGCTATCGGGAAATGAACGAGAAGTTGCCGATAGTGTCATAATGATTGAAATTATCTTTGGAGGCATTTCTGCATGTTCGCCCGTTCATTGAGGGGTGTGCGTTCCGGGTACATGACTATTACTTGTCCCTCGTCAGGTACAATGATTACCAAAATAAAGTGGAACCTGCGCACGCATAACGAATCAATTATACACTTATAATAACATCGAGTAAGCAAAAATAAAATGTGTGTAGTAACACTCACTTGAAGTTGTAAGGAAATAGTATTTCCCTTTTGGTACCAGAAAACCTTAACCCTTGTATCAAGTTACTCTGTCTCGCGTGGCTTCGTTGCGAGACTTTGGTGATGAATGTAATATGGGTCAGTGAACCCATTGTCATAGAGTTGTCCTCTTTTGCATTCGAAAATCTTCATTCTGCAAAATTAATATAGTGATGAGTAAGATTATACTGCAAAAACAAGCTGAGTAAGACTTAATGACATAAATTAATAATACTTACAAACAATAGGCAGTGATGATAGATTTTTCGAGGGCGTCTTGTTTGTACAACTGAAATAATTCATCGAATTCAATCATTAGCATGCCTTGTCCAGTCCTGAAATGCTCGTCTTTATATGCAAGGTAGATCCAGTTTTGCTGTTCAGCACATGGTTGCATGTACCAGTCATGCAATCTTCGTATTTTTGTTGTTACCTCGTTGACTAACTCAGGTTTGACGAGAGGAGCCCTGTACTAGTACACGCATGTTATGTCTGCGAATTCTGCAAATGGTTTAAGTACTCATCAATAGACATGCCTTGAGCCTTGGCGCTTCTCTGTATAATGCAACAAACTCCGGATCGATACCAGCTGTTTTCATCATTCCTCCGCTCAACCGCAGCTCCGCTCGAGCACATCTTTGTATTGGAATACACTTTGAGCGGGGGAACGATTGGTTTTTTGTTGTCCGAGCTGGGCAACTGATTTTCCGCTGGACGTACTACTCTTCAACCTCTGCTTTTTTGCCTGAGCCGACTTGAGAATAGAGCGTTCATAGTCTGCTGGCAACGGTGGCGAGGGATCTGCAAGGGTTTTCAGCATTTTCACGCAAGCATCGTGATCTTCTGGGGTGGCCGGGAACTCTGCCTCTTCCGGCTTCTTCTTGTTAGCCGTCTCAATCTTCCAATGTTGATGCTGGGCGTCTGCCCTCTTAATATTGTCCTCTCCAGTATAGTCCCAAGGTCTCTTATCCATATGCTTATGAGGTACTTTTGAGAGGAGCGACAACTTATGTTTCGGTGATCGAAACCCCTTTCTGCCGCCACTATTAGCGGTGGTACGTTTCAGCTTTTTTCCCCTGATCCTTAGTGGACGGAGATGGCTGACGGGGCGGTGGAGACGGCTGATGCGGCGGTGGAGACGACTGCGCTGGAGACTGGTGACGCGACGAAGACAACGATTGCGCTAGACACTGGTGAGGTGGAGGAGAAGAAGAATTGCTGCTATGAGGAGTCGGTGGCCTTGGCATCCAATTTGGAAGCAAGATGTCCTGCTTTGGCCATACAACAGTTTGTTTCTTGACTTCTCCAAGTTGAGTCAAATCCCTATCTTCACCTGCAGGGTGGTCGAGCTTCAGCTCCTCATAACCGTTGATCATTTCATCCACCGCGACGACAACGCACCCTTCTGGAACCGGAGAGCAATGCCAAGTTGGATTATGTCCAATTGGTATGGCCATGCCGACCGCCACCGTCAACCTTAAGTTAGTAAATTTCACCTTTAGCTCACAAGGTGTGCTCTCTGTGATATCAGCCACTTGGTAGAGACGAGGAGGATCCGTCGTCAGTGCATCATCACCATCATCCTGGAGCTGCGTGGAAGCGACGTTGATTTTCCGATTTGATGCAGCTTCTATCATGAGCCGCTGAGATTGGCCGCTACCTTGCTGTCTGTCGATTTGATCCTGCTGCAGCCGCTTTACTGTTTCTTCTAGATTATGCAGCCGATCAGCCTCAGTCGCTTTATCACGTGTCTCTTTTTCATTTCTCCTCTGATGGCTTCTATCGGGAAATCTCTTCCTTTCCTCGAAAAACGCAAGCATCCACGACGGGGAGCCTGGTACGCCTCGTG
Organism: Hordeum vulgare subsp. vulgare; assembly: GCF_904849725.1. Taxonomy (NCBI): domain Eukaryota; kingdom Viridiplantae; phylum Streptophyta; class Magnoliopsida; order Poales; family Poaceae; genus Hordeum; species Hordeum vulgare. The sequence continues at coordinate 355,391,395 of NC_058523.1, forward strand.
CTCGCCCTTTGTGTTCCTTATTCCCAAGGGTGCGTGTGAGCTCGTCCTTCTCTCGATCGGGAACGATCCGTCCCTCTTCAACATCTTGTACTGCACGTCTAATGTCCTCGATGGATAGGGGATTATCTTTGTGTCTTTTGTTATATATTGCCTTCCCTTCTTTGTCCAACAAGCCCCCATGCACGTAAAATCAGTTTCTTCCCCGTTCGAGCCATCTTAAGGGCTCTGGAGTTATATTTTTTTCCATAAATGATGCCTCAAGTGCTTCTCACTTAGCCATCTTACCGCCGTAGCCACCACGCCCCATAATATGGTGGTACTTCCTCTTACCTGCATTCATCTTATTTGTTGCACACTTTTTCAAGGCGTCCTCCGATTTCTTGTATGCCACAAATTCGGCCCAGTAGGCTTTTATCTTCTCATAGCCGTGAACGAAATCTGGAGTCTTATCTTTCAAGATAAATTCCTGGTGCAATCTTTTTTTCTAGCCCGTGAATAGATCGGCCATCTTCTTAAGAGCCCACTCCTTGACTTTTTTCTCTAGGGCCTCTTTTCGCATCTTCATTTCCTCCTCATTTGGCTCCTCCTCATCTAGATCCACCTCTGGCGCCGACAGGGTGAAATGAAGCATGAGCTTTGTCCAAAGGTTTTCTTTGGCTGTTGTGCCGACATATGAGACATCTTTCTCCCTTGGCTTAATACATTCTCGAGTGGTGATATGGATGTGGTCCCTAACAACAACTCTGACGCTTTCACAAACTTCTGCTTTACATCTGTAGGAGCAATTGGTTGCCCGACATTTGAGACTGTTTCGATCCTGTATCGCTCACCGTCATCCAGCTTCTTGGTTGGGCCTCATTTTGTCCGTACTGAAGTTTTGCTCGATCTGGAGGGCTAAATGTCAGGACCCCGATCCTGAGTCATAAGAACCTAGCCTGTAACACATCACATCACTTTGCGGCCTCACGCACGGTAAACTCCACGGCTGCCACCTTACCTTGGCCAGGACCATTTACGTCTTTTGGCTCACGTATATGAATATGTTGCTAGCGTTCATTCGACAAAGAACCCGGGTCGACATGACTAGTTATAAACCCCAGCGGTACAACCGTACAGGGACAGGCATACATAACCAAGCAAAGGAGGTGTCGGTCATCAGCGTGTGTAGACGAGTCGTAGCAAGCTACAAGGACTCCATTACATCGCGTGACATTTCCCCGAGGGGACAGACACAGCAGCAAAGAAGGATACATGCCGGTCAATCAACGTGTTCCGAGCAGTAGCAAGCTACCAAGGCTCGATGGAAGCACAAAGAGGCATTTCCCTGTAAAGAGTACTACTAAAGGCAAACAACTAGGTGTCGAATCCCACACATATAATGCATTTCAAACATACAAACATTATGCACGATATGTGTAGATACAACATGGCATCACAACATAACTCTATGACTCAAGCATTTATTAAAGACTCATAAGAGTCAACATAATATGATATTACAAACAGGGGTCTCGTGACCCGACACTCAAGTCATACAAACAACAAGCGGAAGCAATTCATGTCTGGGTACAGACATCTACTAAAAGTGGCTGGAAGAGCCTGAAAAGCTACTACGACCCTACCAAAGGAGCCAGACCTCTGTCTGGGATTCCCAAGCTATTCCGGTCAACACCGAACACGTCGCGTAGAAACCTTAATGAGACTAAATCTTCTCTGCAAAACATAAATAAAGCAACCGTGAGTACAAAGGTACTCAGCAAGACTTACATCAGAACTATCAACATATGCATCATGTTTCAATGGAAGGATTGTGTGGTTTGATTGCAGCAAGCCAGCTTTGACTCTTGGCTAACCTGTACTACGACTATAAGTTCTTTCTTTGAGGTGGGATAGCGCACACGAGTCCACATATTCACCAATTCAATACCCTACTATGGATTCACTCTCGTCTCCCTACGAGAAGGCCTTCCATAGCACTCACACTTATCTTGCATGTTTTAGAGTATCCATTTAAATTGTCTATGTACCACGTAATGTTTCCAAGTAGTCCATAACCGAGGACGCGGCTATTCGAACAGATTGAATCACCCTGCAGGGGTATACTTCTTCACACATGCTCCCACCACTTAGCACCATATGCTCGTCATGCATCTCGGCAACCTTCAAGCGGAAGCACTGGCGTGGGTGTCGGCCACGACCGTTAACCACACAAGACCCTAGTCCAGGTTTATCGCCTATTTGAGACTGAACCCGCAAGGAAGTCGGGCCGAGGTTTCCTCTACGGCCCCAAACGATGCGCGCAGGGTTCCCAAGCCCACCATTCGGGTGCCACTTGGTACACCGTGCCACTGTGTATCTACCGTAGTGAAGCCTACCCCGTCGGGCAGAGCTAAACACGGCCGCCAACACTTTTCGTACAAACACCAGAAACTAATTGCAACTCCTGGACAGAGATCTAGGCAATTAATAAGCTGAGCGGGGTCATATTTCAGGGCCCAATGCATGGTAGTATCTTGTCTTGGATAACATACACAGAACTCAGTTCTTAAGGACGGTCCCAATGAGAGAACCCGCCATGTACTCCTACATGGCCTCTCATCGCTATCTTTACCAAATCAGATTCACACCTTTACTCTCACACTGTAGAACATGATCACAACCATTCCGATTCATCATCCAGATGGATCAGACCCGACACGACTCTAAGCATAGCAGGCATTGTAAACAAGCATGGATGAGTAAGCACAACAAGGCTCAAGCAGTTGCTACTCATGCTAAGTGGTTTCAACTATTTACTGTGACAAAATCAGGTCATGCAGAGGAATGGGTTCAACTACCGATAACATGCACAGTTGAATCGTGTTTGTCCTAATGCAGTAAAAGAGAGCAGGAGCGAGAGAGTGGGTTTATTTCAATATGCTCAAGGGGGGTTTGCTTGCCTGACACGTCTGAAGATAGCAATGAGTGTTCATCAATGTCAACGATCACATCGTCGGAAACATCGTTTAGCGAGGGGGAACAACACCGGCAAACAAGAAAGAACAACAATTACTTCACGGAAATGCAACACTATGATGCATGCTCAAGACATGAAATGAAAGGTGGAAGGGCTAATGTGGCTATCATTTCTTAAGGTGCAGCTGGGTTTGAATTAGGATCCAAACATCACTTCAAGCCGGGTATTTCCCCGGGTAGCCTTTTAATTGATTTGACCTGATGCTCATAACAAATTATTCCAACATGTATGGAGTTAGTATTTTGAGGTACTGATTTGCATTGACTAATGTTGAGCATAGTAATTGAAGTGGAATTAAAATAAGTATCAATTTCCAACTCCAAACTATTTATTAAACTTACCCTATTCATCATTTTGCCTATTTGGTGTTGTTAACTTTTTCAAACATACATGAAAATGCCATAATCAGATTCCTTGGATTTTTCTGATACTTTTTTATATATAAATTATTTTCATCCGAGTTATATTTTAATTTCTATGATTTTTGCAAGTCTTAGGCATTTTCTGGAATAATTTTATAAACAGAAAATACTATTATTGCATCACCACTGACGTCAGCAGGTCAACTGGCCGGCTAGGTCAAACCTGACAGCCAGGGCCCACTAGTGAGTGACACAAGTTTTAAAAAGAGTTTAATTTTAATCTTTTATTCCTAATTAGGGTCTGGGCCCACTAGTCAGTGAGTCTTTAGGTTTAATTAATCTGATTAGTTAGTTTTTGTGATTGACTTAATTTAAACAGGACTGGGCCCCACCTGTCTGTGACTCAGGGGAGTCAAACCCTTGGTCGACAGGGTCAGTCCCACCAGCGGCTCGACGCCGGTGAGGTCCGAGATGGCGGAGGTGATCGGAAATCACCCTCCGGCGACCATGCGAGCGGCAGAAGCTACCTACATGGAGATGGGACTCGCCCGCATCCATTCCAGCCGATTTGGAGCTCTGAGGTGGCCTGGAGCAACGGAGGCGACGAGCGGGGCGGTCGCCGGAGTTCGGCCACGGTGGGGATCGAGGCCACGGGGCACGGAAGAGTGAGTAGAAGATGGCTACGGCTTCCTGCGGGCGTGGAGACCACAGGGAGGTGCTCGGCAGCGGCCCTAGGTGGCTCTAGCCACGACGGCGCCATGGCCGGCGGCAGGAGCTTCGAACTCCGGTGGCACGGGGTGCTAGGAGAGGGGAACGGCGATGAGGCAAGGGGGAAACGGATCCGGAGCTCACAGGGATTCGATTGGAGCAGACGGCGAGCTCGGGGACACTTTGTTTGGCGCGAATCGACGAGGAAGGTCCGGCGGCCGGAGGTGGAGAAGATGGCGGTGAGGCGATGACAGGGGGCCTCCGGGCTTGATTCCTTCGGCATGGAGGAGGTACTCGTCGTGGTGGAGAGAATGGGCTGCTCAGGGGGCCTTCGCTGCGGTCGGAAAGACGCCGGTGAGCTCAAGCAGAGCTCGGCCATGGCGGGAGGAAGAAGAGCAGAGGGGGAGAAGGAGGAATGGATGAGGCAGAGGGGTTCGAGGGAGGAGGAAAAGCAAGGCACGGGGGAGGCATCACGCTGGCTAGGATGGACAGGTAGGCAGGGAGGAGGTGGCGCCCTGGCGAGCTCGCCGTCCCCTGCTTCTCCTCTGCCTTCTGGGAAGAGGAGGGAGACGACAGGGGACCCCCCTGGTTGGTTGGGCCTGGAGTGGCGACATGTAAGTTCTTCTCTGTCTTTTTCTTTTTCTGTTTTTATTTCTTTCTGGCATTTAGGTTTAGGTTTTAAAGTAAAATGTTTAGATATTTTATAAAACCCTAAATTAGTGTTATGTGACAGTGATAAAATTAAGCAATGCCACATAATAGTTTCAACATTTTTGAAACTCTAAAATCGAAGGAATCAAATTAATTCCATTCCAAATAGCTATTTAGTCAAATCAAAAATCCATTTCAAAATGTTTCTGTGACTTCAAATTTTGGTTTGACAAATTTGTTTTATGTCACTATTTTACCAAGTATTTGGAACATTTTCTTAGTCCCTTTTAAGGTATTAATATTTATTGCCTTGTTGTCAATTTTTCAAATCATTGGGGTTTTGATCACTTCCCAATTGTAGATCATCCCCATTGTATTAAGTTGATTTGAATGCATGCATGAATGCTCACTGATGCAACTAACTACAAACCACAATCTAGGGGTGTGACACTAAAATAAAGAGTTAATATATGTATATAGCAGAGGGTTAATTTATTAATATATATATGCACCTCGACGAAGCGGTCGACTTCTCCCTCGTCGGCTTCTTCCTCATTGGAGCCGCCGATTCCTCCCTCATCCGAGGCGTGGGCGTCTACCTCACCGAAGCTTCTACCTGGTGTGTTGAGAGACTCATCTCCCTCGTCGGACTCGTTCAGAAACTGATTGGTGACATCGACATCGCAAACTAAAATACCATCCCCGCGGATGACACCATGCATCACGTCTTCCTGATATTCGTCTCTGCCGTGTATTGGATCCATAGTATCTACAAATTAATTAAACATAAGGAACTAAATTAACTAACAACTAAAACTCCCGCTTATATACATCGAATAATCCACTTAATTAATGCATCATCGAATAATCCACTTAATATTATCGAATATATAATCTGGAATACATAAATAATACTTCTCTCGAATACACTAATACATCGAATAATATATAACTGATCAACCAACAAAGAGCCATCGTTGTAATGAGGCGCAGGCGGTGGACACCCATGTGCAGGGACTATCACCGGATCATAGCTCGGGTGAGATCCCTGAAGAACTTGCCAGGTACTGGAGAACCTGGCATCCAACGCCTTCATGTAGCGACGGACGTGCTCGTCCTCCTCCCTGACACGGCAACGTACCTCCTCCTCGGGGGCTGGCAACCTAGGCACCGAAAGTGGCCCCCGCGATCACCATCAAAGAAGCTTCGGGTCGATGACGGGAGCCCGGTTCCTCACCAAGGTGCGCGCCCCGGAAGGTAACTCCTCGCACTGCCAGCCCGGCGGAGCCCAGTCGACGACGAGGATGCGGGTCGGGCATCGTATGTCCTACTATTTAAATTTCTACTATTTAATAAACTTTTCTAAACTTCTACTCCCTCCGTTCCAAAATATAAGACCTTTTAAAGATTTCATCAGAAAACTACATACGGAGAAAAATGAGTGAATCTCAAAATGAGTGAATCTGTACTCTAAAATATGTCTAATGGATTCTCTTAACCTTTAAGGAATTTAACAAAATGGCGACGTTCTGGATGTGTAGAAAATTATTTATATTTTTTCTGATCTCATCTATCCTTCTATATGTCATATTGTCTACTGTCAAAGGATCCAAGAAAACCATGACTTCATCTAACATAATATTAATAGGCGCATGATGCTATGAAGCTTTACAAATATGTTTTGTAACAGAATCCCGAATAGGATAATTAGCTTTTTGGTACGCGGTTCAAAAAGAGCCATTCGAATATCGATATTTGGAAGGACCTTGCTGAACTTCATACCAAAAAACAAATTATTCTATCATAAACTCCGTTCCAAAACAACTTTCAAGGGCTTGATAGCGCCATGCGTCTGTTACTACCAGGTAATGATGAAGCCATGGATTTATTCATGAAAACCATGACTTCATCATTACCTAGTAGTAATAGATGGATGATGCTATGAAGTTTTACAAAGTTGTTTTGTAACGGAATCCCGAATAGGATAATTAGCTTTTTGATACGCAGTTCAAAAAGAGCCAATCGAATATCCCTATTTGGAAGGACTTTGCCAAACTTCATACCAAAAAACGAATTATTCTATCAGGAACTCCGTTCCAAAACAACTTTCGAGAGCTTGATAGCGCCATGCGTATGTTACTACAAGGTAATGATGAAGCCATGTATTTCTACAAGAAAACCATGACTTCATCATTACCTAGTAGTAATAGACGCATGATGCTATGAAGCTTTACAAAGTTGTTTTGAAACGGAATCCCGAATAGGATAGTTAGCTTTTTGGTACGCAGTTCAAAAAGAACCATCCGAATATCACTATTTGGAAGGACTTTGCTGAACTTCGTACCAAAAAACGATTTATTCTATCAGGAACTCCGTTCCAAAACAACTTTCAAGAGCTTGATAGCGCCATGCGTCTGTTAGTACCAGGTAATGATGAAGCCATGGATTTCTTCAATACTTTGACAGACAACAACGTCACATATAGAATCTAGCTAGCTAGGTTACATAAATGAGACCAAAAAAAGATTGAATCAACTTGTGCACATACATAATGGGGCACTCTTGACAAATCCATTATTAACACTAACAATGTTGTTTTCTCTAGCTTAACCTACATCTAAAAGAAAATTCACTTAAACATATACAATCTACAATCTACAAATATTCTACAATTTACAAATATCACTTAAATCACTACAAATATCATTTAAGCATATGCTTAAGTGATATTTTTAGTGATTTAAGTGATATTTGTAGATTGTAGATTTGTATATGCTTAAACACTAACTGTGACCTAAACTAAAAGGCCCTAAACTAAATTACTTAACATAAAAGAAACATGCATACTTAACCCTAAACTAACAATAACATATTAATTAACACTAACTGTGACCGACAAATAACACAAATAACCTATTTAACACTAACCTACCTAACCCTAAATTCACGAAATATTCTACAAATAACAGTTAAGCATATACAATAGCAAAATTAAGCAATAATCTACAAAACACTAATTAGGAATCTATATACGTACAAAACAATTAAGCACATAAGCATGTCGACGATCGAGAGAGGAGAGGAGAGAGGCTCACCGGCCACATGGGATGTTGGATAGAGGAGGGCGTCAGAGGCGGGGAGGAGCGCGACACCAGCGCCGGGGAGGAGGGCGCGTGAGGAGGTCCGGCGCCGGCGAGCATGACGGTAGCAGGGTGTCGACGACGGGGAGGAGGGCGCGCGAGGAGGTCCAACGCCGATAGGAGGACGGAAGGGCGACAACGATGGCGAGTAGGACGACAGGGCGACGGCGACAGCGCGCAGCCTGGCGGCGTCGAGTAGTTCGTCCGGTGCTGCAGGCGAGCGAGAGGAGGAAGAAAGATCGAACCGGCGATTTGGGTTGGACATTTCCAACTCCCGCTTATATAGGTAGAGCTTTAGACCCTTTTTCGGCAGCCCAAAAGGTGGGAAGCACGGGCCTTTAGTCCCGGGTCGTGGCTCCACCTGGGACTAAAGGGGTCTTTAGTCCCGGTTCGAGCCCCGACCCGGGAGTAAATGCCTGGCTGGCTCCGGCGCGGCGTAGGGCAATCTTTAGTCCCACCTCGCCGAGCGAGGAGCGCTGAGAGTGCTTTAGAAGCACTACCGCACCAGCTCATTTGAGCTTCTCTCTATTGCAGGCCTGTGGGCCTAACTCTCCTCTCGTTGCCTATTGAGCCCCGCGAGCCTGCATCCTGGCCCACATGTCAGTTAGGTTTCTAGTCGTATGGAGGCCGTGATGGACCAATAGGCGGCATTTTTTTACTTTAATAATTTTTAGTCCTAGTTTATATTTTAATTCTTTGCAATTAAAGATTTTTTTCTCTTTTATTTTAGTTTTCCATTTAAGATTTTAACAAAAAAACTTTATGAAGATTGTTTTGAGTTGATATTTTTTGTTTCTTTTTAGTTAATGTTTTACTTGATTCTTTTGACAAATAAAACAGTTTGATAATTTTAGTTCATTATTTTTAGTTAATATTTTAGTTGATTCTTTTTAGTTGACATCATAAATTTTCAACAATTTCTCACTTCATTTGATATTTTTCATGCATTTAATTATTTGTTTTTGAGCTAATTGACCCTGAAATTGAAAAGCACTACAAATTAACTCTGAAAATGTTGAAAGTTGGCATGGTATCATCATTTCACCCACATAGGATGTGCTAAAAAGTTGAGAGGTTTGCAACAAAATCTAGATGCACTTCGTGTACAAAACGGACAATCTCTTTCGAAGTATTAGGGTTTGGAACGAGAACTCATTTGTTACAAATGGATTTCACTTTTTTTAAACTTATTTGAACTCCATACTTTTTGTGTGTTCAAAGTGCACCATTCAAAGGCACATCACAAATTTTCAATAATTTCCGACTTCATTTGGTATTTTTCGTGCATTTACTTATTTGTTTTTGAGCTAATTGACCCTGAAATTGAAAAAGCACTATAAATGAACTCTGAGAATGTTGAAAGTTGGCATGGTATCATCATTTCACTCACATAGCATGTGCTAAAAAGTTTAGAGGGTTAGGACAAAAACTGGATGCACTTCGTGTATAAAACGGAGAATCTCTTTCGAAGTATCAGAGTTTCGAATGAGAACTCATCTGTTACAAAGGGATTTCATTTTTTGAACTGATTTAAACTCCATACTTTTTGTATGTTCAAAATGCACCATTCAAAGTCACATCACAAATTTTCAACAATTTCTTTCGAAGAATCATCAGTACACATCACATAAAGTTTAATACATTAGTACACATCACATAAAGTTTAAAACATTACATAGATTTATATTTCGATCCCTTGCCTATGATCGCTTTGGCTGTAACCATGGATCATCTTCATTATTTAACGTGATGCTTGGGTCAATTCTCACTATGAAGGGCGGAATTTCATCAAACTTATTATAATCTGCTGACATGTCTGTCTTGTCCTTGATCTCCATGATGTTTCTTTTCCTTGAAAAAACTATGTGACGCTTTCTCTCATCGTCCGATGTATTCATTTTCTTGTTTTATTTCAGTCTGGAGGACATGTCTTTTATGTAGAAAACCTGAGCCACATCATTGGCTAGGACGAATGGCTCATCTCTGTAACCAAGATAGTTGAGATCAACTGTTGTCATTCCGTACAACTGGTCTACCTTTACCGCTTCTCCATTCATGTTCACCCAACTACACCGAAACAAAGGGACCTTTAAAGTAGGTCCGTAGTCAAGTTCCCATATCTCCTCTATGTAACCATAGTATGTGTCCTTTTTCCCATTCTCGTCTGTCACATCATAGCGGACACCACTGCTTTGGTTGGTGCTCTTTTTATCTTGGGCGGTCATGTAAAATGTATTCTCGTTTATCTCGTATCCTTGGAAATGTAGTATAGTCGAAGAAGGTGACGCGACCAACAAGTAGAGTTGATCTCCAACAATGTTGTCATTAATGAGACGTGCTCGCAACCAAGTGCCAAAAGTATCCATGTGTTTTTCTTCAATCTAGGAGATAGCCTTCCCTGGGAACTTTTTAGAACTGTGTAGTGTGCTTGAGTGAAAGAATGCCCGTACCTACATATCACTGCTTTCTTGCCTAGTGTGTCTTTTCCACTCAGTCTCCCCTCATGCCGCGATTCAGGAACACGAATTGGCTTAAGGTCAGGAAGAAAGTGTACACAGAACTCAATGACCTCCTCTGTTCCATAACCCTTGGAGATGCTTCCTTCTTGCCTAGCACGGTTATGAACATATTTCTTTAAGACTCCCATGAACCTCTCGAAGGGGAACATATTGTGTAGAAATACATGACTGAGAATGGAAATCTGGTCGACTAGGTGAACCAGGAGATGCGTCATAATATTGAAGGACGGGGGGAACACCAACTCAAAACTGACAAGACATTGGACCACATCCTTCTGTAGCCTTTCCAGACATTCTCAATCGATTACATTCTGATATATTGCATTGAGGAATGCACATAGCTTCACAATGGGTAATCGAACATTTTTCCCGTAGAAGCCCCTCAATGCAACCGGAAGCAACTGCCTCATAATCACGTGGCAATCATGAGACTTCGGGGTCTTGAATTTTTCCCTGTCATATTTATTATTCCCTTTATATTTGACGAGAAGCCAGCGGGGACCTTCATACTGCTCAGGCATTCAAAAAAGATTTCCTTCTCTGCTTTGGTAAGAGCGTAGCTGCTTAAGATTGACGCACTTTATCAGTCTTCTTGTCGTATGGGTCTTTCATACGTTGCTGGTCCTCCCGTGCTTCTGTTGTATCTTTTGTCTTCCCATACACGCCCAGGAAGCCTAGCAGGTTCAGGCAAAGATTCTTCGTCACGTGCATCACGTCGATTGAAGACCGAACCTCTATGTGTTTCCAATAGGGTAGCTCCCAAAATAAAGATTTCTTTTTCCACATGGGCACGTGTCCGGTAACGTCGTCTTTCGGAACATATTGACCGCCAGGACCCTTTCCAAATATTACTGTTTGATCCAAATCCTTGACCATAGCCAATAACTAATCACCAATAGGGAGGTTAGGCTTCTTCCGGTGATCTGCCTCACCGTTGAAATGCTTGCCTTTCTTTCTTACGGGATGATTGGTCGGAGGAAATTGATGACACCCCAGGTAGACAACCTTCTTAGATTTTTTCAAATATGTATCTTTAGTCTTATCTAAACAGTGCATGCATGCATTGTATCCCTTGTTTGATTGTTCTGAAATGTTACTAAGGGTAGGCCAATCATTGATGGTTACAAACAACAATGCTCGTAGGTCAAATTCCTGTTGTTTGTGCTCATCCCACACACGTACACCTGGTTTGGCCCACAACTACAAAAGTTCATCAACTAATGGCCTTAGGTACACATCAATGTCATTGCCGGGTTGCTTCGGTCCTTGGATGAGCACTGACATCATAATGAACTTCCGCTTGATGCACAACCAAGGAGGAAGGTTGTAGATACATAGAGTCACGAGCCATGTGCCGTGACTGCAGCTCTGCTCCCCAAAAGGATTCATGCCGTCTGTACTTAGACCAAGCCATAAGTTCCTTGGGTTATCTGCAAAGTCCGACCACTCCCTCTCGATTTTCCTCCACAGCGACCCATCTGCGAGGTGTCTCAACTTTTTCCCGTCTTTCTTACGCTCGTCTTTGTGCCATCGCATCAACTTGGCATGCTCATTGTTTCTGAACAGACGTTTCAACCGGGTATTATAGGAGCATACCACATAACCTTAGCAGGAACCTTCTTCCTGGGGCTCGTCATCGCCCTTAACATCACCAGGGTCATCCTGTGTGATCTTGTATGACATGCAGTGCATACCGGGCATTTATCCATATTCTCGTACTTCTCACCGCGGTATAGGATGCAGTCATTAATGCATGCATGTATGTTCTGCACATCTAATCCAAGAGGGCAGATAGCCTTCTTTGCTTCGTACGTAGTCTCAGGAAATTTTTTATCCTTTGGAAGCTTCGGCTTCAATATTTTCAGTAATTTCTCAAATCCCTTGTCAGATAAACCAGTTTATGCCTTCCGTTTCAAAAGTTCCAGTGTGGTACCGAGCTTTGTGCTGCCATCTTCGCAATTTGGCTACAACAACTTTTTATGATCCTTTAGCATGGCCTCCAATTTTATTTTCGCCTTTTCTATATCGCATTCTCTCTTTGCATCAGAAATGACCCGACCAAGACCATCAGCGGGCTCATCTGATGCTGGTTGTTCTTCACCTCCTTCTTCTTCATTGTCTTCCATTGTAGTATCACTGTATTCTTCAGTGAACGTAGGATAGTTGTCATCATCATCTTATTCTTCATCGTCTTCCATCCTAACCCCTCTTTCTCCGTGCATGTTCCAACAATAATGTGTGGGCATGAAACCTCTCTGAAGCAAGTGGAGATGAATGGTTTTCGAGCTAGAGTACTCCTTCACATTTCGACACCCAACACACGGACAAGGCATAAAATTATCCACTTTGTTTGCCTCAGCCACATCGATAAATTTCTGCAGGCCTGCAATAAATCTAGAACTGCGTCGTTCGCCGTACATCCATCGCTTCCATGCATCGGTCTGGCATCATACATGAATAGTGAAATGACCACCGTACATTAACACATGCAATATTTGTATATCAATTAGAGATGAAAAGGATAAGGTTGCTATCCTCGGTCGAGGATACCATTTTGTGTGAACTTAAATGTGACTCGGGCATTAGTCACCGTAATCCATTGACGGTTTATCTGTATTATGAAATTAAGTATATCAAAAAACCATTGCAGAACATCATGAATAGAGAAATGACCAAATTAATGCAAGTTCATCATCACATTAAAACCAAAGTACAATAGTGATCAAATGTTATTATTGCAAAAATAAATACATAAAATTCTCTCATAAAACAACATACAACTATGTAAAACATTTAAATGCAGCAACAAATGCGATCAAAATCGCAACTAAGGTAACAATTGACCCAACAGCATAATGATCCCAAGCCTCTTTATCAATGGCATATTTTCTCATATTCCTAATCTTCAAGTACATTTCATCCATCTTCAAGTGCATTGCATCCATCTTCAACCGCATCGCATCCATCTTCATCTTGCGATCATCGACGACATCGGCAACATGCAACTCCAGTTCCATATTCTTCTCCTCAATTATTTTCAATTTTTTCTTCAAGTAATTGTTTTCCTTTTCAACCAAATTTAACTTCTCGACCAGAATTTCTATGTGGGTGGGAATTTCCAGTTCACATACCTCCTAGTTTAAAAAATATATGTCACGTTGGTCATAATTTTCATAAACACTAAATAAAACAAATAGTTATAAAAGATAATATATACCACATCCAAATCATAGATAGGACGAGGGCCGACGAAGGCGGATACCAAAACCATCGCACTATATAATATAAAAAATAATGAAAGTAAGTAATTTATACAAGTATCTATCTGAATCATACAAGTAAGATTTTTTTTCTTTTAAAAAGAAGACAAGAACAAGAGGCTCACCACGTTGGTCCTCGCGACGAGATCGATGCGGGCGATCGACAACAGTGAGGAGGGGCACGAGACGGCACCCTACACATGTGCAGACTCTAATAAGTTAATTTGAGCTCAAATTTTGCATCTAAAACAAAATAACTCACACACACACTCCTGCACTAAAACCCACAAACCACTCTACTTTTAGAGCATTTGAAATGAGCTAAACAAGCAGTGAGAGATGAAAGGATGAAGTAGATAACTTTTTAGAACACTTGTGTAGTTGGTGCATGACCAAACCTAGAGAAATATTGAGAAAAATGGAGCTTGGAGGTCGAGCTTGGAGAGGAGAAAGCTTAAGTAGTGTGGTTCGGGCATTAAATCGAACAACTCATATGCATGAACTAGAAGAGTGGCAAGAGCATGGCATGCACACCTCAACAGCCAAAAAATAGAGGAGAGGGTGGCAGGGGCGAGGGTATATATAGGCAACACTTTTGTCCCGGTTTTTGTCTAAAACCGGGACTAATAGCCTACCATTTGGTCCTGGTTTTGGCCACAAACCGGGACTAATGCTCCGCGGCATGCCACGTGGTAGTCACTGGATATTTTGTGCTCCGAGACTAATGAGATGAACTGAACCGGGACCAATGCCTAGCATTGGTTTTGGTTTTAATTTGAACCGGGGCTAATGGTCTTTTGTGCTCCGACCGAAAGACCCATTTTCTACTAGTGACGTTTGGCCATTGGATATCCTCTTCACTCCAGATGTACTATCTAGAAGTTCCATGGTTGATGCACAAAACTAAAAAATAAACAAGTACTTCTCCTTTGTCGAATGTTCTATACTTTGATCTTTCAATTTTCCTTCTAAATAAATTACTGCCCTCTTTACTTTAACATACAAACTTCAAATCATAGACACTTCTCTGTGTGGTAGACGCTTCCACGAATTCTCTTTAAAAAAATGCTATTCAATTTCTCTTTATATTTTTTCTTTCATTTCAAGCCTATAATAGCGCTTTCGTAAAGTATTTTTGTTTTTCAATATACTAGAAACAAATGTTTTGGATATATGTCAGATGAGATTTGAGTTGTATATACCTTAGAGTTGTATTACTGTTAGCTGTATAACTACGAGGATTAAATCTACATCTTATATATATGTTAGGTATATATGACTTCAAACTCATATGTTTTGCATGTTATAAAGTGGCATGGCAATACACATTCGACTTCGGTTATCTAAGTTCACACGTGAAATATACCTGTACCTTACTAGTAGTAATATTTGTCCATAGATACATATTAATGTCTAGCCCACCCATTCTCTTGCAAAATTTGTTAGATCATGTACTACACCTAGGTACAAATCTACAATTTACTCAGCTTCTCCCACCCCTCCTCTCTTTTCCAACCCATTATAAATCTAAAGTTGCAACCATTATATCCCATTGATGTCACGTTATTACGAAAAAACACCATTTATTATTTTGTAAGATCCATAAGGAGAGGAACTACTAGGATTAATCAAATTAATGTTTTCTCATATTAGACGTGGGTCGATAGCTCTTGTGCGACATCTTTCACGTGAATTGGAAGAAATGAGACGTCTTTCATTCGTATTGCCTTGGCGCGACACTTTTAAGCGAGGAAATAGCCCACACACGACATGGCCCTTAATCTGAACTGATGCCCTCATTAACTGTTAGGGGCTGGACCCACAACTTATCCACGTAACCACGGACCCTACTTGGCAGTCCATCTAGTTACGGCCCACTTGTCAGTGCATCAGGTGAAACGTGTCTTAGGGCTTGGACCCACAACTTATCCATGTAAGCATGGGACCCACCACTTGTCCACTAAGCGCGGGACCCATCTCTTCGCATCTAGAAGAGACGACCGCCTGTGCCCGTCCGCCCGCCGCCGTCCATTGCTTCCCCTTTCCCTATTCTTCCTCTTCTCCAGTGACCTAGTGCACATGTTCACCTCCTCCACCATGAACTCAAAATGGCGTCAGTATGGTCCAGTGCCGCTCACAAGGTGCCCTGACTGCCCATGCCCGGAGCCTCTAAAATGGCTGGTCACTAGGATTGATGATAATGGAAATCTTGGGTAGGAATTTGTGAAGTGCTTCAGCAAAACAATGGCAGGAAGTGATGGCAAGGTTATATCTCATTTCTTAGCTCGTTCTTTCACTACTGTTTGCTCAGATTTCTCCATATTTTGTTTTTCCCTCGAATTTGGAATTTAGGGTTCATATTGTTGTTTTCAGATCCTGAAGTAATGCACCCATTTCGAGTGGATGGATGAATATGTTGAGATTATTCAGTTCGAGGGCTACATTGATTCGAGCGGGGCTGCAACCTAGGAGCTTAATTTCGGTGGGGTACCGCAGATGGAGAATTTGGGAGCTCGGACAGAGGGACAGGCAGAGTCGTGCCAATGGCGAGGCATGCGCGCAATGCTGAACTGCACTTGGAGTCTGAACTGATCGGGGAACTAAAGAAGATCAAGAAAAATCTAATGGAGATGATCGATTTGCAGAAGCAAGCAAATTTCATGGAAGGAGGGTTTTATTGTTGTATCAATGCTCTGTTTTTGTTTTACTTGTTGTTCATCCATCATTAGAGGGGGCATTTAGGTCTGTCAGGGCATAGGGTGCGATTTGTGTGTCATGCCAAGTTCATGTAATTGAATCGAAGCAAGCCCGTGTGCGACATTTTTCATGTTATTCGCAGGGAATATTCAATGTTCATGCTCTGGTCTTCTTCTTGAGTTAACAGAGTGCACACCCCCAAATTCAGTTTCTAGTAAAAAATATCTTGCTGCTGAATAGATGTTGGGCCATGAGAAAATAACCAGGCCCCAATAGAGACCAGCCCACCCGCGTAGGGGCACCATCCCTGTTTTATACTATGAAGCACCGATACCTCAGAAATCTGTGTATCGCCGTTGAATACTTCCTCGATACTTCGATACGCCAGATACGGCTTCGATACATGTATTTCCAAAGTATTGATTTTTTTCAATTTAAAAATAAAAGAAAAACATGGTGATACGAGTATCCCCGAAGTATCGTCCTTCAGCATCGCTCGTGCCTTGATGTATCGTTGATCCATTCATATAGGTAGTGGACGTATATTGTACTCATGTAATAGTTGGATAAAAGTGCTTGGTAAGGATGCTATTTTTTAAATAAAATTGCTTGTTGATACCGTTGTCTTGCTGCTTATTTATTTTTGTGACGTAAATTTACTTGCTGATGTTGTTGCTACCTCCTATTGCTACGGAAGAAGATATGAGTATACACAATGGCATCTTTTAGCTTTCTTGATCATCATTTGAGTATTATTGATGTATATTGCTTGCTGATTTTAATTATCGTCATGTTCATAGGTGGGAGTTCCCATATATTTATATAGTACCCCCTTTCATTATTTGGCTCATTCGTGCAATCCAAGGTTGCTCTTTATATATGTTTGTTATTTTATAATCTTATGTTATTAACTTTAAAAGATTTGTTGATTTTATGTTGTCATGTTAATAGGTATTACAGTCCTAATTGAGTTTGGGCAATCAATGGCTGCGTTAACCCCTTGATGATAGAGATTTGTAAAATAAGAAACAAGGAGACGTGGAAGCAATTAGAGTGGGGCCATATTTTGATCTCATAGTGTGTATGCATCCCGCGGTGGGGAAGATAATGGTGCACCATAGTACCATAATGGAAAGACACATAACATAGATAGTTCGGGGGGGGGGCAACCAAGCCCGGAGCTTACAACTTGTAAACAACATAACAAAAACATAGATAGACAGATTTAGATAAAAAAACATAGATAGATAGTCTGCCTTCCTTGATCCTCCTCGCTCTTCCTCCACCTCGCTCCTCCTCCAAGCACCCTTCACTGATCCTCCGGGGTGTTGTCGATGGGGTAGGATAGAGCATGCACGCACTTCGCGATGGGTAAGATGTTGGTGTAGTCTGTGAAGATGTTGTGGGTGGTGAAAGCGATGAACTCACAAACACACCAAAACACACGATCGAGGAGGTAGAACGCATCGATGGAGTTGGTGAAGTGGGCAAGGATAGAAACCACAACCCCGTTGTGGGTGACCTCCTCAACTCGGTACATCCTTGGAGATCCCCGAGGGAGGTGGTCGAATCCAAGCGCAAGGAAGGTGTTGGTGAATTCCCTTGCGCCCCTCCATCTTGACACCGCCCACACACGGAGTGTGTTCAAGACGTACACCTCGACGGCGTAGAGCTTCTTTAGCACGGTGGGGGGAAAGCGGATGGTTTTCCCGCTGTAGAAGGGTGACCCGTTCATCGCTGCGGCGGCCTGGTTTTGGGGTTGTTTGTGGTGGTGAGAAGAGGATGCAGAGGGTCTAGATGCTGATGGGAGAGGATGAGTGAGGAGGAGGAAGATGATAGGTGGTTTAAATAGCCCTAGTGCGATGTGTTTTACATCGAGTGGAAGTAATGAGCGGGCGGTGTTGAGTGGCATCGGAGAGGGGAGCATACATGTGGTTGCGTACACATGCATGGGAAACCGAAAGCGACATCAATAGCCAGGCCGCGACGTTTCAGCGCAGCAAGCTCTGTGCCGTCGGTCTGGGTTCACGCGTGCTCGTTCCGTGCGTGTGCCGCGCGTGCATGCAAGTGTGTACACACATGGGAAACCGACTTACCTGTGTGCGTGTGTGATGACCCACAAGTATAGGGGATTAATCGCGGTCCTTTCGATAAGTAAGAGTGTCGAACCCAACGAGGAGCGGAAGGATCTGACAAGTGGTTTTCAGCAAGGTAAAATCTGCAAGCACTAAAATTATCGGTAACAAGTGATTGTGTGGTGAGATGATTCGTAGCAAGCAACAAGTAACAAAAGTAGCAACGGTGCAGCAAAGTGTCCCAATCCCGTTTGTAGCAAGGGACAAGCCTGGACAAAGTATTATAGGAGGAAAAACGCTCCCGAGGACACACGGGAATTTCTGCCATGCTAGTTTTCATCATGTTCATATGATTCATGTTCGTTACTTTGATAGTTCGATATGTGGGTGGACCGGCGCTTGGGTACTGCCCTTACTTGAACAAGCATCCCACTTATGATTAACCCCTCTCGCAAGCATCCGCAACTACGAAAGAACAATTAAGACAAAGTCTAACCATAGCATTAAACTAGTGGATCCAAATCAGCCCCTTAAGAAGCAATGCATAAACTATGGTTTAAGCTTCTGTCACTCTAGCAACACATCATCTACTTACTACTTCCCAATGCCTTCCTCTAGGCCCAAATAATGGTGAAGTGTTATGTAGTCAACTTTCACATAACACCACTAGAGGGAAAACAACATACAACACATCAAATTACCGAACAAATACCAAATTCACATGACTATTATTAGCATGACTTATCCCATGTCCTCAGGAACAAAAGTAACTACTCACAAAGCATAATCATATGCATGACGACAGAGGTAATGAGTAGCATAAAGGATCTGAACATAAACTCTTCCACCAAGTAATCCAACTAGCATCAACTACAAGGAGTAATTAACACTACTAGCAACCTTACAAGTACCAATCGGAGTCGCGAGATGGAGATTGGTTACAAGTGATGAACTAGGGTTTGGAGATGAGATGGTGCTGATGAAGATGTTGATGGTGACGAGTCCCCTCCGATGAGAGGAGTGTTGGTGATGACGATGGTGACGATTTGACCCTCCGGGAGGGAAGTTTCCTCGACAGGATCGTCCTGCCGGAGCTCTAGATTGGTTCTGCTCAAGTTCCGCCTCGTGGCGGCGGTGAATCCACGAAAGCTTCCTCTCAATTTTTTTCGAGATGAAACCCTTCATACAGTAGAAGAGAGTGGCCAGTGGGCCAGCAGGGAGCCCACAAGCCCCCTAGGCGCGGCCAGGGGGGGTGGCCGCGCCTAGCAGGCTTGTGCCCCCCTGGTTGCGTTCCTCTGGCACTTCTTTGGCCTAGTATTTTTTATAAATCCAGAAAAAATCATCATTGATTTTTACTGCGTTTGGAGTTCCGCAGAATAGGTATCTCAAACTTGCTCCACTTTCAGGCAAGAATTCCAGCTGCCAGCATTCTCCCTCTTCATGTAAACCTTGCAAAATAAGAGAGAAAAGGCATAAGTATTGTACCGTGAAGTGAAATAACACCCCAAGAAGCGATAAATATCAACATGAAAACATGATGCAAAATGGACGTATTAGTGTGCCGCCCGTGTGCGATGGGGAGGGGAGCTTACACGTGTGCCACCCGTTCTGTGCGTGTGTCGCCCGTACACACATGGAGAGATGAACGACATACAGAATAGCCAAGCAGCAACGTGCGATGGGGAGGGGAGCTTACATGTACACGCATGGGAAACCGAAGGCGACATCGATAGCCAAGCTGCAACTCTTTGTCGTCGGTCGAGGTTCACGGCTGCTTGTTCTGTACATGTGTCGCCCGTGCCTGCATGTGTGGCATCGTGGTAGTACTGCCAGCAGCTCACGTAGCATAGTGGCCATTCATAATGCATGGAGATATGAGCTGGATGCCATGCATGCAGCGGCTAGCGATGGTCGGGCATCTAGGCTCCGAGGGCGGGCAACGCAGGCTGTGCGCGCATGCATGCATGCTTTTCAGGCCTGCTCAAATCGGATCAACGTGGTGTCCATCGATCCAACGGGTGGGTCGCTTTAATTAAGCCCAACAATACATGGTCGGCGTGCTCAATCTTATCCAACTAAAAAAATGACCAGCCCGCGGATCAGCCAATCAGAGTGCAACCCGTGGATCGGTGACGTAGCCCTAGTGCCTGATCCAGACCGTCCATTCACAGCGGTCCAATGGCCTAGAGCGATGTGGGGGTTTGAGGGAGTTTTGAGGGGGTTTGATAGGTTTTGAGAGGTTTTCAACGGTTAGGGTTGAGCATAACTAATTTTAAAAAAATATAAACACCACTGGAAAACAGTAATTTGCCATGAGCTAGGGCTTTGCCGTCTGCTGGGTGATGGCAAAGACCCTCTTTGTAGTCGGCTGACCTAAAGCAGACGGTAAAGAGCTCACTGATGGTAAAAAGAATATTTGCCATCGGCCAGGGCTTTGTTGTCCGTCAACTGACGGCAAAGTAGTGAAGGCAGACGGCAAACCTATCCCACCCCACCTCTCCTCTCTCCCCACTCCACCCCGCCCCACCCCACCCCTTTGCCGACAACCTAACTAACTTTGCCGTCTGTGGCAGACGGCACACGGGATGGACCCCCTAACGTTAACGGTCGTCCTGCCCACCCGCTCCCCCACTCTCTCTCTCCTCTCTCTCCACCGCAACCTCCACCCCCAGCGCCGCCGACGCCACCCCACCCCAGCGCCGCCGCCCTACCCCAGCGCCGCCGCCCTACCCCAGCGCCGCCGCCCCACCCCAGCACCGCCGCCCCACCCCATCCCAGCGCCGCTGCCCCACCCCACCCTAGTGCTGCCACCCCACCCCAGCACCGCCGCCGCCACGCCACCCCACACCCTCCTCGCGCTCCTCACCCTGCGGCCCTCCTCCCCGCGCCTCTCCTCCTTGCGCCCCTCCCCCCTGCGGCCCTACTCCCCACGCCCTCCTCGGGCCCCTACCCCCTGCGGCCCTCCTCCCCTTGCCTCTCCTCCATGCGCCACAGGATCGAGGTCAGTTTTTTTAGCTTTTTTTTGTAATAGTTTGGTTTAATTAGTTATAGGTTTTAGGTTTGTTTTGGCTTAGGTTTAGTTTTAGTTTAGGTTTAGTTTTAGTTTAGTTTACGTTTATGTTTAGTCTTAGGTTAGTTTCCTGTTTAGTAGAAGAAAATAAGAAAAAGTAGAAGAAGAAGAATAAGTAGAAGAAGAAAAAAGGAGAAGAAGAAGAAGAAGAGCTAGAGGAGGACGAGAAGAAGAAGAAAAGAAGAAGAAGGAGAACAAGAATAATAGGAAAAAAGAAAAAATAAGAATAAGAATAAGAATAAGAAGAAGAAGAAGAAGAAGAAGAAGAAAAATACGAGAGTAAGAGAGGAATAAGAGGAAAAAAGAAAAAAGAAAATAAGAAGAAGAAGAAGAAGAAGAACAAAAATACGAGAGGAAGAGAAGAAGAAGAAAAGAACCTTGGTTAGCTCATGAATATTATATACTTATCTTGTTTTCCTCTAAAATGGGATTATTAGCCCATTTAGCTCCAAAAAGACATAATTAGGTAATTTAGCTCCAACAAGAGGAGAAGAGGAGAAGAAATAGGAAAAATGAAAAGAAAGAAGAAGAAGAAGAAGAGAAGAAGGAGAAGGAGGAGGAGGAGGAGGAGAAGGAGAAGGCCAAGGACCTTCTAGTCCTTCTCCTCCTTCTTCTTGATTTCTTCTTCTTCTCCTCCTCCTCCTCCTCCTTCTTCTCCTCTTTCATATTATCCTTGCTTTAATTTCCCCAACAATGACATAATTAACCCATTTAGCTCCAAAATACCATAATAAGCTCAAAATGGCATAAGAACCTTGGTTAGCTCATGAATATTATATACCTAGCTTGTTTTCCTCCAAAATGGGATAATTAACCCATTTAGCTCCAAAAAGACATAATTAGGTAATTTAGCTCCAACAAGAGGAGAAGAGGAGAAGAAATAGGCAAAAAGAAAAGAAAGAAAAAGAAGAAGAAGAAGAGAAGAAGGAGGAGGAGGAGGAGGAGGAGGAGAAGGAGAAGGCCAGGGACCTTCTAGTCCTTCTCCTCCTCCTCCTTCTCCTCCTTCTCCTCCTTCTTCTTGATTTCTTCTTCTTCTCCTTGTCCTCCTCTTTCTTCTCCTCTTTCATATTATCCTTGCTTTAATTTCCCCAACAATGACATAATTAGCCCATTTAGCTCCAAAATACCATAATAAGCTCAAAATGGCATAAGAACCTTGGTTAGCTCATGAATATTATATAATTAGCCTGTTTTCCTCTAAAATGGGATAATTAGCCCATTTAGCTCCAAAAATACATAATTAGGTAATTTAGCTCCAACAAGAGGAGAAGAGGAGAAGAAATAGGGAAAATGAAAAGAAAGAAGAAGAAGAAGAAGAAAAGAAGGAGAAGGAGAAGGAGGAGGAGGAGCAGGAGGAGGAGAAGGAGAAGGCCAAGGACCTTCTAGTCCTTCTCCTCCTTCTCCTCCTTCTTCTTGATTTCTTCTTCTCCTCCTCCTGTTTATTCTCCTCTTTCATATTATCCGTGCTTTAAGTCCCCAACAATGACATAATTAGCCCATTTAGCTCCAAAATATCATAATAAGCTCAAAATGGCATAAGAACCTTGGTTAGCTCATGAATATTATATACTTAGCTTCTTTTCCTCTAAAATGGGATAATTAACCCATTTAGCTCCAGAAAGACATAATTAGGTAATTTAGCTCCAACAAGAGGAGAAGAGGAGAAGAAATAGGGAAAATGAAAAGAAAGAAGAAGAAGAAGAAGAGAAGAAGGAGAAGGAGGAGGAGGAGGAGGAGAAGGAGAAGGCCAAGGACCTTCTAGTCCTTCTCCTCCTCCTCCTTCCCCTCCTTCTTCTTGATTTCTTCTTCTTCTCCTGCTCCTCTTTCTTCTCCTCTTTCATATTATCCGTGCTTTAATTTCCCCAACAATGACATAATTAGCCCATTTAGCTCCAAAATATCATAATAAGCTCAAATTGGCATAAGAACCTTGGTTAGCTCATGAATATTATATACTTAGCTTGTTTTCCTCTAAAATGGGATAATTAACCCATTTAGCTCCAAAAAGACATAATTAGGTAATTTAGCTCCGACAAGAGGAGTAGAGGAGAAGAAATAGGCAAAATGAAAAGAAAGAAGACGAAGAAGAAGAAGAAGAGAAGAAGGAGAAGGAGGAGGAGGAGGACGAGGAGGAGAAGGCCAAGGACCTTCTAGTCGTTCTCCTCCTCCTCCTTCTCCTCCTTCTCCCCTTCTTCTTGATTTCTTCTTATTCTCCTCCTCCTCCTCTTTCATATTATCCTTGCTTTAATTTCCCCAACAATGACATAATTAGCCCATTTAGCTCCAAAATGCCATAATAAGCTCAAAATGGCATAAGAACCTTGGTTAGCTCATGAATATTATATTCTTAGCTTGTTTTCCTCTAAAATGGGATAATTAGCCCAGATAGCTCCAAAAAGACATAATTAGATAATTTAGCTCCAACAAGAGGAGAAGAGGATAATAAATAGGAAAAATGAAAAGAAAGAAAGAAGAAGAAGAAGAAGAGAAGAACAAAAGAAAAATACCTTCTCCTCCTTCTCCTTCTTCTCCTCCTCCTCCTTCTCCTCCTTCTCCTTCTTCTCCCCCTCCTCCTTCTCCTCCTTCTTTTTGATTTCTTCTTCTTCTCCTCCTCCTCCTCTTTCTCCTCCTCTTTCATATTATCCTTGCTTTAATTTCCCCAACAATGACATAATTAGCCCATTTAGGTCCAAAATGCCATAATAACCTCAAAATGGCATAAGAACCTTGGTTAGCTCATGAATATTATATACTTAGCTTGTTTTTCTCTAAAATGAAATAATTGGAATATTTGTGTTTATCGGGTGGATTTACATGTGATAGTTGTCTCGTCGCTGTGAGGTCTGCTGTGCGAAGACCTGCCTGTGCGTTGTACGAGCTCCGCCCCTGCATTCGTGGGTTAGTACAAATTGCATCTCCTCCCCGCCCCTTCATTTACTGTGGCTCGGTTTCCAGACGAAACTTTATAGATTTAGGTAATTAAATTAATTTATCAGTATGCATGACCAGTATGCGTCTCCCGTTCGAAAGGACGACATCTATAAATATGCATGTCTTTGCATATTTATAACCGCCATCCTTTCGAACTGTCCAACATTATCCATGGACAGCCCGAGTATGTGTAGATTGGGTTCGTTTTCCCGTATGCTATGCTTTGGATCCGATGCGGAATTTCGTCAGTGCTTCCCCCGTTGTTCTCCGGATGCACATCCTCTCTGTTTATTGCGGAGATGTGTATCTAGAGGTGCTGCCGAAATTTTGCGTTGGATCCGGAGCAGAGCATGGGAAAACGAACCCAATCTACACATACTCGGGTGGGATTAGGACCTATCTTTACCTATTAGCGTGTAGGTTGCCTGGATGTAATAAAATTGGCGAACCTGATTAACCGATGAATATAAATGCTAAATTACATATAAATATATTTCTTCTATCTTTAGTAGCTACGCAAGATGAGTGATCGTGCGTGGATGTATACCGGTCACCCTAGTCAGAAAGAGATGACGAAAGAATGGTTTATAAAAACAAAGGAATTTGTGAAAGCCGCATTCGCAAATGGCCAGAAAAGAAATTATTGCCCCTGTCCTGGATGCGACAACTATAAAAAGACGACAGAGGCTGTAATGATTAAACACCTGCAGAGGAGGGGTTTTAAGCCTAATTATACGGTGTGGACATTTCATGGTGAGTCTATACAACGCACAAGAGCTGAGCTGGTCCGTCGTTGCACGGACGAGCATGGTACCGGGATCGAAGACACGGTGCAAGACTTTGATGATGCTCGGGATTCGGAAGATGAGATGGAGGAATCTGCAAAGGCCTTTTATGAAATGTTGGAGTCCTCAAAACGTCCTCTCCATGAGCACACTGAGCTCTATCAGCTGGATGCAATTGCACAAGTAATGGCTCTGAAGGCTCTGTTCAACTTGGGAAGAGAATGCTACGACGCGATGATGACACTATTTGGACGTTTCCTACCCAAAGGCCATTTCATGCCTACAAACCTGTAC
Source organism: Hordeum vulgare subsp. vulgare (assembly GCF_904849725.1). Lineage (NCBI taxonomy): Eukaryota > Viridiplantae > Streptophyta > Magnoliopsida > Poales > Poaceae > Hordeum > Hordeum vulgare. The sequence goes on from NC_058523.1 coordinate 355,416,903, forward strand.
CAGTCGGACAATATACTTCGTGTACTTAAGATGCCCTATGAGAAGATAGATGCATCGGAGAAAGGATGTGTCTTATTTAGGAAGGAGTATGCACACTTGGACTATTGTCCCAATTGCGAGTCTTGCAAGTATCTTGTGGTAGACAACGGTATGGGTGAGAAGAGGCAGACCAAAATCGCAGTTAGTGTTCTTCGGTATATGCCAATCGTACCAAGACTTCAACGTCTTTGCATGGTCGAAGAGACAGCCAGACAGATGACATGGCACAAATTGGGCAAAAGAACCGAACTAGATGCGGATGGGAATAAGATGATGGTACACACATCGGATGGGGAAGCGTGGAAACATTTCGATGGATTGCATCAGGATAAAGCGGCAGATCTAAGGAATCCTCGAGTCTGCGCCGCCACGGATGGTTTTAATCCCTTCGGCATGACAGCAACCCAATACAGTTGTTGGCCTATATTTGTCATTCCACTCAATCTCCCCACGGGCAGATTATGTGAAGAAAGAACATATTTCTGACGTTGATAATTCCAGGGCCCAATTATCCGGGGAAGAATATGAATGTGTACCTGCAACCGCTTAAGGATGAATTGGAAGAAGCTTGGGATAATGGGGTCAAAACATACGATGCCGCTAGAAAAGAAAACATCAAAATGCATGTGTGGCACATGTACTCTATGCATGACTTGCCAGCGTATGCGTTATTCTCTGGATGGTGTGTGCATGGAAGGTTCCTGTGCCCCCAATGCAAGGCAGCTCTTCAGTTTCGTTGGTTGCAGGAGGGTCGGAAGTATTCTTGCTTTGACTTGCATAGACAGTTTCTGGATCCTGACCATCAGTTCAGAAAAGACAAGAAGAACTTTACCAAAGGTAAAGATGTCAAAAACTTGGCACCACCTGCGTTCACAGGCCAACAGATCCTGGATCAGTTAAACGCCCTTGAGCCTGATCCAGAGCGTCCAGGGTATTTCAAGGGGTATAATTCAAAACACGCCTGGACTCACAAGCCATGCTTCTGGAATCTGCCTTACTTCAAAGACCTCCTTCTTCCACACAATATCGACATGATGCACACTGAAAAGAATATCGGAGAGGCTATTTTTGGTACATTGTTCGACATAGATGGGAAGACAAAGGATAATTTTAAGGCTAGAGTCGATCAAGAGACACTATGCGAGAAGGCAAAGGAAAGCAAAAGTGGTCGAAGCCAAAGGCCTGGTTCAATCTTGGAAGGCCAGCTATGAGGGAAATTATCTTGTGGGTCAAAATGCACTTGATGTTCCCCGATGGGTATGCAGCGAATCTAAACAGGGGAGCGAGTCTTGAAAAATTTAAAATCTTTGGTCTCAAGAGTCATGATTGGCACATATGGCTAGAGCGGGTAATGCCAGTGATGTTACGTGGCTTTATTCCTGAGGATGAATGGCTAGTACTGGCGGAGCTGAGGTATTTCTTCCGTGTTCTTTGTGCGAAAGAATTGTCGCCTGGCGTGGTAGAAGACATGGATGAGTTTGCACCGGAGTTGTTGTGCAAGTTAGAGAAGATCTTTCCACCGGGCTTCTTTAATCGAATGCAGCATTTGATTTTACATCTACCGACCGAGGCAAGATTGGGTGGGCCCGTGCAAGATCGTTGGTGCTATGCAACTGAGAGGATGCAGAGGACCCTTCGAGCTAAATGTAAAAATAAGCGTAGAATTGAAGCATCGATGGCTGAGGCATTCATTACTGAGGAGGTGGCAAACTTTGTGACAGCACACTACGAAGCCAAAAATCATCATTTGCATAATCCGAAGCCTCGATACAATGATGCAGACCTTAAAAAAGGTGGGTCCAACCTCAGCCTATTCAAAGGGAAGCTCGCACCAGCCGGTGCTTTGAAACCAATAACGTTGGATGTCGAAGAATGGCGGAACATTTCGTTGTATATCTTCAACAACCTAACATAAGTGCGGCCGTACATCGAGTGAGTTCTCGGCACATTTTCCCTTAACTTCTAATTCATTTGAAGTGCTCTTATTCCTGGATATTTCAAACAACCGTTACGTCGTCAAATTATCGGATGGAGCAGTGATCGAAAATGATTCCGTCGAAGAGTATGAGCTTCTGTCAAAGACAGGAGGCGGCTATCCCGGTTTCATCTCTTGGTTCAAACAAACGGTAATTATCAATAATGGACCATTTCATTCTTGGTCTAACTTGCAGCTAATGCAACAACCATTTCGTATTAAACTTGTAGGCTAATTCAGAGTCTATGGATGCCGAATTGAGACAAGTCGCTAATGGTTTTGACTATTAGGTCCGTTCGTTTGAAAAATACAACATCAACGGGTATCTCTTTCGTACCTTTGGCAAAGAGCTATCTATGACCGACCGGAAATCTACAAATTGTGGTGTCTCTGCTATCGGCGAAGGTGTTATCGAGTATTATGGAAGAGTTGAAGCAATTTATGAACTTCAATTCTATGGTGAAAACCCACCGAACGTCGTAGTCTTCAAATGTTATTGGTTCCACCCGAAAAAGGCTAGAAGGACTCATGAACATATAGGACTAGTCGAAATCAATCCAAACACTCATTTAGATGTTCCCGATGTCTATTTTACGGCTCAACAGCCGACCCAAGTTTTCTATCTACCGTGGGCATGCCAAACGGGTAAGAATCTGGAATGTTGGTATGTTGTTTATGAAGTGCCGCCACTTGTCAGACCACCTCTCCCAAATGAACAGGATTATGAACCTCACATTAACCCAGACACATATGATGGAGAATTCTTCCAAGAAACACGTCTTTCCAAGAAATGTTTCAAGAACCGCCGTGCTTCACCCAAGAACATGGAAGTAGACAGCGACAATGAATCCGACTCCAGCCCTGAGCCGGAACCAGAAGACCTGGAACTCGTAGAGGTTACTGATGCAGATGACCTGTCAATGCTTCAACGATTAAAGGAAGGCCTTTCACAACTTCACGCCCTTGAACCCGACGAGCGCGTCATTCATGAAGACATGTGTGATAGTGATGATGATGATGCATTTATTGATGATGATTATTAGTTTGTAAGATTCACAACTTAAATTATATATATTTTAATCTTTATTATTCATGTACATATTATTATTCATGTCAGTTATTCAATTTTTTTTATGTTGTACTAATTTCTTTTAATCTTTATCATGGCAGGTCACCAGGTGTGGAAAGATGGTGGGCGCTGGTCCAGATCGCTCGACGGTTTCTTCCCAGGCGCCCCGCATGAGGGGTGGTACTTCCCTTCCACCCCTGTCTCTCCGTAGAGCCTTGGAAGACAGTCTGTCGACACCACCCGTGGGTTCTTCTTCGTCGGCGGCATTGCCCACTGGGAGAGGTGCCGGTCGGGTAGGGAAGAAGGGGAAGGGTACAGGGAGAGGTGGTGTCCGCGGAAGACCCAGGGGGACAGTTGAGCCGTCCTCGCCACCACCAGCTCATTCACCCGAGCATAGGACTAGTATGGTCAACCCGTTTGCGGAGGAGGCTACGGGAACTCCGTTCCAGGAGCCTGTTGTTGACGAGCATTCGTCCCATGAGACTCCGGTCCAGGAGCAGCCTCGGGTCGAGGTGCATTCCGCCCAGGAGCAGCCGGAGGAGACTACGGTTCTGGAGGCTTCACCCGACGTGGAGAGGCCCGGATGGGAGACCTGGCCGGATCGTACCGAGTTGCCGGATTGGACCGAGGGTCCGGGTGGCTCAGGGGCGGGGATGGCGGGGATGAGCTTACAGATAGTGAGGGCGATGTGCAGGTGGACGGGGCCACCGTGTACAAGCGTGGTAGTACACGTCTCCCGGTCGCCCCGGCTACCGCGAGCAGAGGCCGGTGATTAAACCTGAAGGAGATAGGTAAGTACATTTACCCCTTTTTTAGCTTTTGCCTTCAAGTTTGTTCAAATATCTAATGCATTGACCTTATCATACTGCAGGGGATGGGTACACCCTCTTGGAGTCCGCAGGCCGAACTCCGTCCTTGGCGTGCTTTGTCAGACAAATTTCCCGGGGTTTGTCACGTTGCCTGGTTAGGGTCAGGTTCCTACACTAGGATTTACCTGGGAGCACTACCAGGCTATGCAGGCCCCGCCGGAGGAGATTATAGATGGTATCTTGTGCCACACGAGGGCCGAGATGGTGATCAAGAGCTTTTGGGTAAATTATCCTTTTACAGAATTTAAAATTAACAATATAGCTAATTATTGTACTAATCGGTGTTTTCACGTTTGATTGTAGACCTTCTATAGGTGTGAGGATAGATATGAGGAGGAGGCGGCCAGGGTTCTCGAGGCCGAGTGTAGGCGGTTACTACGGAACTTGCGCCATGAGGCTCGGCCGCAGGCTATTCGAGATTACTACGCAACATGTGGTATTAAGAAGCAGAAGAAGGATTGCCGCGGAAAGTTTCTGAAGAAGGAGCAATACATGAAGGTAATTACCTATTCTTAAGTCCTTCTACGTAGTTTTCTTGATTTCATTCATAGGCGTAGCGCTGAAAATTCTTTCTAATAACTTACAGGTGCCCCCAAGATGGTGTGCGGATAAGATGGCTTGTTGGGAGGCGTTGGTTGATGAGTGGTGCAGAGGCAGCTGGCGAGCTGTCCACGAGAATGCGAAGGATCGGCGTAGCCAAATGGTTGGTGTGCCACACCATCAAGGCAGCACCAACTTACTTCAGTTTGGACGAAACTGGGTATGTGATTTGCTTCATGATTCATGCAATTCATTCTTGATGCTAATATTTTGTTCCTCTCTTTTAGGCGCATCACAATAAGACTGAGATGCCACACTTGTACGACCTTTATGGCATGGCCCATACTGCCTCGTACAAGAAGGCGAAGGCATTCTCTGAGTCTGACCTGGATGATCCCAATAACTTCACCAACATATCATCCCACCAGAAGCTCGTGGCATACAGGGACGCGGGGAAGGCTACGAAAGGGGATGACTTTAACCCTAGCCAGGAACCTTTGGATCCAGAGCTGGTGATGATATCTGGTGGCGGGAGGCCCCCTGGCTCGATAGCCATTGGAGATGGGATAATACGTTGTCCACTCACTCTTCTGGAGATCAAAGGTGCGCCAGTCGAGCAACTGTCCTGAGATAACGCGTCGTCCATGGCCAGTCGAACTTGCCATTGAGGTTAGTTGTACGGACTAAGAACACTTTCATCCATTTCATTATGTTTGTCACCATAGATCATTACTGTGGTAACGAGGAATGGTGTTTCAGGCTGCTCTTCAGAAAGAGAGAGCGGCAAACCAGGCTGCTCTTGAGAAAGAGAGATTGGCAAGCCAGGCTGCTCTTCAGGCTACTCTTGATGAGAGGGACCAGACCAAGACACGATTGCTTGAGGAGGAGAGGACCCGGAATGAGGCGGGTCAACGGGCCCTGTACGAGCTTTTTGTGGTATGTTTTTTTTCACATTAGCCAAATCATGTGTGTAATGTCTGTTTCAATACTAACTAATACGACCCACTCTTCAGGGTGTGTGCGAGAAGAGCGGTCAAGTCCCTCCGCCGATGCCCGTCTTGTCTTCGATTGGCAGGGTAACTGAGACATTGCAAAATATCTTTTCTACAGAATAACTCCCGAGCGGCATCGCACGACCCTTCTTCAGAGAAACCGTCTCCAAATGAAACCTCCGCGAGCAACCGTGGTGTTTCTCCTCCTTGACGACCACTATGGTAAGTTTTTCCTCCAAACTTAGCTTGTTTTCCTCTAAAATGAGATAATTAGCCCATTTAGCTCCAAGAAGAGATAATTAGGTAATTTAGCTCCAACAAGAGGAGAAGAAATAGGAAAAATGAAAAGAAAGAATAAGAAGAAGAAGAAGAAGAAGAGAAGAAGGAGAAGGAGGAGGAGGGGGAGGAGGAGGAGGAGGAGGAGAAGGTGGAGAAGGCCAAGGACCTTCTAGTCCTTCTCCTCCTCCTCCTTCTCCTCCTTCTCCTCTTTCTTCTTGATTTCTTCTTCTTCTCCTCCTCCTCCTCTTTCTTCTCCTCTTTCATATTATCCTTGCTTTAATTTCCCCAACAATGACATAATTGGCCCATTTAGCTCCAAAATACCATAATAAGCTCAAAATGGCATAAGAACCTTGGTTAGCTCATGAATATTATATACTTAGCTTGTTTTCCTCTAAAATGGGATAATTAAGCCATTTAGCTCCAAAAAGACATAATTAGGTAATTTAGCTCCAACAAGAGGAGAAGAGGAGAAGAAATAGGAAAAATGAAAAGAAAGAAGAAGAAGAAGAAGAGAAGAAGGAGAAGGAGGAGGAGGAGGAGAACGAGGAGGAGAAGGAGGAGAAGGCCAAGGACCTTCTAGTCCTTCTCCTCCTCCTCCTTGTCCTCCTTCTTCTTGATTTCTTCTTCTTCTCCTCCTCCTCCTCTTTCTTCTCCTATTTCATATTATCCTTGCTTTAATTTCCCCAACAATGACATAATTAGCCAATTTAGCTCCAAAATACCATAATAAGCTCAAAATGGCATAAGAACCTTGGTTAGCTCATGAATATTATATACTTAGCTTGTTTTCCTCTAAAATGAGATAATTAGCCCATTTAGCTCCAAGAAGACATAATTAGGTAATTTAGCTCCAACAAGAGGAGAAGAAATAGGAAAAATGAAAACAAAGAAGAAGAAGAAGAAGAGAAGAAGGAGAAGGAGGAGAAGGAGGAGAAGGCCAAGGACCTTCTAGTCCTTCTCCTCCTCCTCCTTCTCCTCCTTCTTCTTGATTTCTTCTTCTTCTCCTCCTCCTCCTCTTTCTTCTCCTCTTTCATATTATCCTTGGTTTAATTTCCCCAACAATGACATAATTAGCCCATTTAGCTCCAAAATACCACAATAAGCTCAAATTGGCATAGGAACCTTGGTTAGCTCATGAATATTATATACTTAGCTTGTTTTCCTCTAAAATGAGACAATTAGCCCATTTAGCTCCAAGAAGACATAATTAGGTAATTTAGCTCCAACAAGAGGAGAAGAAATTGGAAAAATGAAAAGAAAGAAGAAGAAGAAGAAGAGAAGAAGGAGAAGGAGGAGAAGGGGGAGGAGGAGGAGGAAGAGGAGGAGAAGGAGGACAAGGCCAAGGACCTTCTAGTCCTTCTCCTCCTCCTCCCTCTCCTCCTTCTCCTCCTTCTTCTTGATTTATTCTTCTTCTCCTCCTCCTCCTCTTTCTTCTCCTCTTTCATATTATCCTTGATTTAATTTCCCCAACAATGACATAATTAGCCCATTTAGCTCTAAAATACCATAATAATCTCAAAATGGCATAAGAACCTTGGTTAGCTCATGAATATTATATACTTAGCTTGTTTTCCTCTAAAATGGGATAATTAGCCCATTTAGCTCCAAGAAGACATGATTAGGTAATTTAGCTCCAACAAGAGGATAAGAGGAGAAGAAATATGCAAAATGAAAAGAAAGAAGAAGAAGAAGAAGAGAAGAAGGAGAAGGAGGAGGAGGAGGAGGATGAGAAGGCCAAGGAACTTCTAGTCTTTCTCCTCCTCCTCCTTCTCCTCCTTCTTCTTGATTTCTTCTTCTTCTCCTCCTCCTCTTCTTTGTTCTCCTCTTTCATATTATCCTTGCTTTCATTTCCCCAACAATGACATAATTAGCCCATTTAGCTCCAAAATACCATAATAAGCTCAAAATGGCATAAGAACCTTGGTTAGCTCATGAATATTATATACTTAGCTTGTTTTCCTCTTAAATGGGATAATTAGCCCATTTAGCTCCAAGAAGACATAATTAGGTTATTTAGCTACAACAAGAGGAGAAGAGGAGAAGAAATAGGCAAAATGAAAAGAAAGAAGAAGAAGAAGAAGAGAAGAAGAAGAAGGAGAAGGAGGAGGAGGAGGAGGAGGAGGAGAAGGCCAAGGACCTTCTAGTCCTTCTCCTCCTCCTCCTTCTCCTCCTTCTCCTCCTTCTTCTTTATTTCGTCTTCTCCTCCTCCTCCTCCTCTTTCTTATCCTCTTTCATATTATCCTTGCCTTAATTTCCCCAACAATGACATAATTAGCCCATTTAGCTCGAAAATACCATAATAAGCTCAAAATGGCATAAGAACATTGGTTAGCACATGAATATTATATACTTAGCTTGTTTTCCTCTTAAATGGGATAATTAGCCCATTTAGCTCCAAGAAGACATAATTAGGTAATTTAGCTCCAACTAGAGGAGAAGAGGAGAAGAAATAGGCAAAATGAAAATAAAGAAGAGGAAGAAGAAGAAGAAGAGAAGAAGGAGAAGGAGGAGGAGGAGGAGGAGGAGGAGGAGGAGGAGGAGGAGGAGAAGGCCAAGGACCTCCTAATCCATCTCCTCCTCCTCCTTCTCCCCCTTCTCCTCCTTCTTCTTGATTTCTTCTTCTTCTCCTCCTCCTCCTCTTTCTTCTCCTCTTTAATATTATCCTTGCTTTAATTTCCCCTACAATGACATAATTAGCCCATTTAGCTCCAAAATACCATAATAAGCTCAAAATGGCATAAGAACCTTGGTTAGCTCATGAATATTATATACTTAGCTTGTTTTACTCTTAAATGGGATAATTAGCCCATTTAGCTCCAAAAAGACATAATTAGGTAATTTAGCTCCAACAAGAGGAGAAGAGGAGAAGAAATAGGCAAAATGAAAAGAAAGAAAGAAGAAGAAGAAGAAGAAGAAGAAGAAGATAAGAAGGAGAAGGAGGAGGAGGAGGAGGAGAAGGAGAAGGACAAGGATCTTCTAGTCCTTCTCCTCCTCCTCCTCCTTCTTCCTGATTTCTTATTCTTCTCCTCCTCCTCCTCTTTCTTCTCCTCTTGCATATTATGCTTTCCTTTAATTAACCCATTTAGCTCCAAAATGCCATAATAAGCTTAAAATGGCATAAGAACCTTGGTTAGCTCATGAATATTATATTCTTTGCTTGTTTTCCGCTAAAATGACATAATTAGCTGAAGAACATCATATTTTGTTCTTCTTCTCACTTTCTTACTCACACTTTTGCAGATTGGATATACTACATGCATGGAAGCTGGCATTCATGGAGTTGAACAATGTCGATGGATGAACTTTATATGTATATCATCTAGTTTTCATTTGAGTTGATGAACAATGTCGAACTATATGTATATGTATATATGGATAAACAGTGCAATACTTTGTATGTTGGTTCTTTCAATATATGCGGATGTACATTGATTTATATGTATATCATATATGTGTGGTGAATTATATATATGTGTTGGCAAGTATATGTGTGGTGAACTATATATCATATATGTGTGGTGAATTATATAAATGTGTTGTCAAATATATATATATATATATATATGTGTGTGCTGTGAAATAATATAAAACAAAAAAATAGGTAATATATGGGCTCTTTGCCGTCTGCCAGCTGATGGCAAAGACCTGTGCCATCAGCTGGTAGATGGCAAAGGTGCCACATGGCACCCAGGTGTGCATCCTCGGGTGTCTATATAGGCTCTTTGCCATCTGCCTCCAGGGTGGGCAGACGGCAAAGAAGAGGGCACCGAGGAGGGGGAGGAGGAGGCAGACGGCAAAGAGTGGAGGGGGGAGGCAGACGACAAAGAGTGGAGGGGGAGAGGAGGAGGAGGCAGACGGCAAAGATGAAGGGGGAGGCTGACGGCAAAAAGTGGGGGGGAGGAGGAGGCAGACGGCAAAGATAAAGGGGGAGGCAGACGGCAAAGATTAAGGGGAGGCAGACGACAAAGCCTTCGTTAACCCCTAACAGAGGCAACGCCTGTCGGCTGCCGTCTCGAGCACTTTGCCGACTGCTCCTAAGGAAAGCTCACGGCAAAGAGCTTTGCCGTCCGCTTTGGGGGGGGCAGACGGCAAAGAAGGTCCTATGCCGTCGTAGGCTGACGCAGAAATTTTGCTCGCCGTGAGATTCTTTGCCGTCTGCTGTTTTGTCTTTGCCGTCCGGGATTTTGTCTTTGCCGTCTGTGATGGCAGACGGCAAAGAAGTTGATTCCTGTAGTGAAAACTTGTGCCGATCATCGTTCTATGTGACTAAGTATCTAGGAAAAATAAGAAACTTGGACTACGGACTTTTTCATGAAAAAGCCTTCACAAACTTGGCTATCACGAACGAGGGTGTATGGTTTTCAAGGGTTAGAGTTGACCATAACTACTTCAAAAAATAAAAAAAATAAAAAACTTGTGCGAATCATCATTCTATGTGACTAACTCGATAGGAAAAATAAGAAACCTCGACTATGGAGTTTTTCGTGAAAAAACCTTCACAAATATGGCTATCAAGAACAAGGTTGTAGGGTTTTCAAGAGAAGTGAGCTAGGGTTTAGTGTTACGTATGTCACATTTTATCGAAATGCTCCCATATTAGGACGGACTCTTGTATACACACATTAGATGTCAAGTTTCCTTTTTGGCTATCTTTTATGTTTTTTTTTAATTTTTTATGCTCATTTCAAACTTGGTCAAACATAAGTTTGACCAACATTTAAACAAGTTTCAGACATGAAAATGAAAAACCAAGCCTGGATATTTATTAGTCACTCCAAAAGGAATCTTCTCTGAGGTTTTTGAAAGTTTCAAGTTCAACACCCAAAACCACTTGTCTTCACACATGAGTTTCAAATTAGCTCCAAAGGTAGGGTAAACAAACCATTTCTAAGGAAGTTTTTTTGTCCACAATGTCTAAAATAGCCAAATCAATTTGAGTTGTTAGTATATGACAAAGTAAGAACATGTGCACGTTTTCTCCAATTTTTTATTTTGTTTTTATTTTTATGCTCATTTCAAACTTGGTCAAACCTAAGTTTGACCAACATTTAAACAAGTTTCAAACTTGAATAGTATTACACAAATCCTTGAATCCCTGAATTTATTCAGAATCCTTGAATAGTATTACACAAATACATATCATATTCAAGTAATACATAAGTTTTCAACAAATTTCAACACCATAGTAGCAATACACAAGTTTGAACAAATTTTCACTTGTGCTTCCTTCTACCACGAAATTTCTTCTTCTTTTCAGCAATGCTTGTTTTTTATTGTACAACACCCAGTTCACTCAAGATCTTGATTTCTTCACTGGACTGCCTGGAACAACAACTTTATTTCACACCAAAACATTTGCAGTATCATCTGACCCAATATCATCAGGCGTTGGCAGCACAACTTCCAATATAGGCTCAGTTGGCACCACATTAGCTGGAATATCTTCAGAGGTAACCATATCTTTAGTTGGCACCAGAACATCAAAATCTTGCTGATCTTGCAGCAGCACATCCAAGTCTTGCTCATTTTGCACCACACCATCCAAGTCTTGCTCATTTTGCAGCACACATTCCAAGTCTGGTTGAATGTGTATTGTTTCACAAGAACTTCTCTTTTTTCTACAGCCATTGCATCTGGCCTTTTTCTTTGGCCAACAATGTTCAACAACAAGGGGCTCACCTGCACGTTTCCTCCTAAAAAGATAAAGCATGTCAACTGGTTAGTAATTGAAAAATGCAACAAGATATTAAACATGGCAAACATATGCCCACATACTTTGGCCTTTTAGGAGTGTAACAACATTTTGGAGATCCTTTTCGGTGCCCAAGTTCCTTGCACAACTTGCATCTATTTTTGTTATCTTTTTGGGGACTTCTTGGCTCTCCATCCTTCTTTCCCTTGCCCTTTTTACTACTCCCACCTTTCTCGAACCATGCCTTGAATCTACTCCCTTTAGGCCTAGCAGCCTACCTTTTCGTTAGGGGAGGACACATGGAAAATTCATTTTCCACTTCAGGCCACTGAGACTGATCTGTAAGTGCTGGAATTGGAGTTGCATATGCAGCCTTAAATTTTGCTACTAAGTAATATTCGTTCAAATATGGGTGCATGTTTATCTTTGGTCGGGAGGCCAAGAAAAGTATGGCATGATCACATGGCTTCACAGTGTGTTGCCACTCCGAACAAGTGCAATCATGCATTTCAGTGTTAACAACATGCCTTCTACCAGTTTTGGTATCTCTAACTTCAGCACCCGAAACAGAAGATTTTTGAACAGATAAATGCGTAAAATTTCTGCTCCTATTAACCACCTATTGTACCATCGCAGGAAGCTTATCCCCTTGTAGACAATCCCCAATCCTTCTTCTCATTTCCCACAAGCAAATGATCATGATACTGATTTGGTCAACCATGTCATGCACATGCAAATTTCTTAACTGCTTCACCTTGTTGTTAACTTGTTGTTAAAACTTTCTGCCAAGTTGTTGTTGATATGATCACACTTGATGGCAGTGTTAAATCCTGGCCTATACCATAACAGAGAATGGTAGGTGTTCACCCATTGAACAAACTCAGGGCATGCTGTCATTATCTTACCAAGATGATATGAATGTCTGTGTTTAGTGTAAGATCTTGCTACTGGCCACATGCGAACAAATTCTTCACCTCTTAAATTTTTGATGAAATACATCCACATATGGCCGAAGCACTCCCTCTGCTCACAATGGGGGAAAACAATCTTCACTCCGTTTTCTTGCCCTTTGCATGCATATGTGTGGACTATTGGAAATATGCCCTAGAGGCAATAATAAAGTAGTTATTATTATATTTCTAGTTCATGATAATTGTCTATTATTCATGATATAATTGTATTAACGAGAAACCGTAATACATGTGTGAATATATAGATCACAATGTGTCCCTAGTGAGCCTCTAGTTGGCTTGCTCGTTTATCAATAGGTGATCATGGTTTCTTGATCATGGACATTTGTTGTCATTGATAATGGGATCACATCATTGGGGAATGATGTGATGGACAAGACCCAATCCTAAGAATATCACTAGATCGTCTTGTTCGTCTGCTAAAGCTTTTCTAATGTCAAGTATCATTTCCTTAGACCGTGAGATTGTGCAACTCCGGGATACCGTAGGAGTGCTTTGGGTGTGCCAAACGTCACAACATAACTGGGTGATTATAAAGGTGCACTACGGGTATCTCCGAAAGTGTCTGTTGAGTTGTACGAATCGAGACCGGGATTTGTCACTCCGTGTGACGGAGAGGTATCTCTGGGCCCAATCAGTAATCCATCATCCTATTGAGCTCAGTGTGACTAAGGGGTTAGCCACGGGATGATGTGTTATAGAACGAGTAAAGAGACTTGTCGGTAACGAGATTGAACAGGGTATAGGCATACAGACGATTGAATCTCGGGGAAGTATCAAACCAATAGACAAAGGGAATTGCATACAGGATTAATTGAATCCTTGACATCGTGGTTCATCCGATGAGATCATCATGGAACATGTGGGAACCAACATGGATATCCAGACCCAGCTGTTGGTTATTGGTCGGAGAGATGTCTCGGTCATGTCTTCATGTCCCCCGAACCCGTAGGGTCTACACACTTAAGGTTCGATGATGCCAGGGTTATAGGGAAATAGTGTACATGGTTACCGAAGGTTGTTCGGAGTCCCGAATGAGATCGTGGACATCACGAGGAGCTCCGGAATGGTCCAGAGGTAAAGATTGATATATAGGATGTGAGGTTTCGGACACCGGAAGTGTTTCGGGCGTCATCGGTAACGTACCGGGACCACTGGAAGGGTTCCGGGGGTCCACCGGGAGGGGCCACCAGCCCCAAAGGCTAGCATGGGCCAAAAGTTGGAAGGGAAGTATCCCGTAGTGGGCTGGTGCGCCTCCCACCTAGGACCAAGGCACAGCAAGGGAGGAAGGGGGGCAAACCCTAGCGCAGGAGGGGGCCCAAGGCCCATCTGGGGCGGCACCCCTCCTCTCCCTGCCCTGGCTGCCACCTCCCTGGTGCAGATAGGCCTGCCGCACCCCTTAGGAGTGGGAACCCTAAAGGTGGGCACCTCCTCCCTCTACCCCCATATATAGTGGAGTTTTTGGCTGATTTGAGACACGAAATCTCTCTCTCTCGGCGCAGCCCTACCCTCTCTCTCCTCGTCCTCCGCACAGCTTAGCAAAGCTCTGCCGGAGAACCACGTAGCTCCACCGCCACCACACCGTCATGCTTCCGGAGCTCTCTCCCTCAACCTCTCCTTCCTCCTTCTTGATTCAAGGTGTTGGAGACATCACCGGGCTACACGTGTGTTGAACGCGGAGGTGCCGTAGTTCGGCGCATAGACCGGAATCCACCGCAATCTGAATCGCTACGAGTACGACTCCATCAACCATGTTCACAGTAACTCTTCCGCTTAGCAATCTTCAAAGGTATGAACATGCTCTACAACCTCTCTCGTTGCTGGTTTCTCCATAGATAGATCCTTGTATGGCGTAGGAATTTTTTCGAAATTTCTACGATCCCCAAACAGTGCCATCCGAGCCAAGGTTCTATGTGTAGATTCTATGCACGAGTAGAACACAAAATTAGTGGGCGCTGATTTGTCAACTTGCTTGCCATTACTACTCTAACCATAGCATTAAAGTAGTGGATCCAAATCAGCCCCTTAAGAAGCAACGCATAAACTAGGGTTTAAGCTTCTGTCACTCTAGCAACCCATCATCTACTTACTACTTCCCAATGCCTTCCTCTAGGCCCAAATAATGGTGAAGTGTTATGTAGTCGACGTTCACATAACACCACTAGAGGAAAAACAACATACAACACATCAAATTACCAAACAAATTCCAAATTCAGATGACTATTATTAGCATGACTTATCCCATGTCCTCAGGAACAAAAGTAACTACTCACAAAGCATAATCATATTCATGACCAGAGAGGTAATGAGTAGCATCAAGGATCTGAACATAAACTCTTCCACCAAGTAATCCAACTAGCATCAACTACAAGGAGTAATTAACACTACTAGCAACCTTACAAGTACCAATCGGAGTCGCGAGATGGAGATTGGTTACAAGTGATGAACTAGGGTTTGGAGATGAGATGGTGCTGATGAAGATGTTGATGGTGACGAGTCCCCTCCGATGAGAGGAGTGTTGGTGATGACGATGGCGACGATTTCACCCTCCGGGAGGGAAGTTTCCCCGGCAGGATCGTCCTGCCAGAGCTCTAGATTGATTCTGCTCAAGTTCCGCCTCGTGGCGGCGGCGAATCCACGAAAAAGCTTCCTCTCGATTTTTTTCCGGATGAAACCCTTCATATAGCAGAAGAGGGGGGCCAGTGGGCCAGCAGGGAGCCCACAAGCCCCCTAGGCGCGGTGAGGGGGGTGGCCGTGCCTACCAGGCTTGTGCCCCTCTGGTTGCGCTCCTCTGGCACTTCTTCGGCCCAGTATTTTTTATAAATCCAGAAAAAATCATCATTGATTTTGACGACGTTTGGAGTTGCGCAGAATAGGTATCTCAAACTTGCTCCATTTTCAGGCCAGAATTCCAGCTGTCGGCATTCTCCCTCTTCATGTAAACTATGCAAAATAAGAGAGAAAAGGCATAAGTATTGTACCGTGAAGTGAAATAACAGCCCAAGAAGCGATAAATATCAACATCAAAACATGATGCAAAATGGACGTATGAGTGTGCCGCCCGTGTGCGATGGTGAGGGGAGCTTACACGTGTGCCACCCTTTCTATGCGTGTGTCGCCCATACACACATGGAGAGATGAGCGACATATAGAATAGCCAAGCAGCGACGTGCGATGGGGAGGGGAGCTTACATGTACACGCATGGGAAACCGAAGGCGGCATCAATAGCCAAGCTGCAACTCTATGTCGTCGGTCGGGGTTCACGGCTGCTTGTTCTGTACATGTGCCGCCCGTGCCTGCATGTGTGGCATCGTGGTAGTACTGCCAGTAGCTCACGTAGCAAAGTGGCCATTAAAAATGCGTAGTGATATGAGCTCGATGCCATGCATGCAGCGGCTAGCGATGGTCGGGCATCTAGGCTACGAGGGCGGGAAGCGCAGGGCTGTGCGCGCATGCATGCATGCTTTTCAGGCCTGCTCAAACCGGATCAACGTGGTGTCCATGGGTCCAACGGGTGGGCCGCTTTAATTAAGCCCAACAATAGATGGTCGGCGTGCTCAATCTTATCCAACTAAAAAAATGACCAGCCCGCGGATCAGCCAATCAGAGTGCAACCCGCGGATCGGTGACGTAGCCCTAGTGCCTGATCCAGACCGTCCATTCACAACGATCCAATGGCCCAGAGCGGTGTGGGGGATTGAGGGAGTTTTGAGGGGGTTTGAGAGGTTTTGAGAGATTTTCAACGGTTAGGGTTGAGCATAACTAATTCAAAACAAATATAAAACTTGTGCCGATCATCGTTCTATGTGACTAAGTATAGAGGAAAAATAAGAAACTTGGACTATGGACTTTTTCATGAAAAAGCCTTCACAAACTTGGCTATCACGAACGAGGGTGTATGGTTTTCAAGGGTTAGAGTTTAGCATAACTACTTCAAAAAAATAATAAAAAAATAGAAAACTTGTGCCAATCATCATTCTATGTGACTAACTCGATAGGAAAAATAAGAAGCCTGGACTATGGAGTTTTTCGTGAAAAAAACCTTCACAAATATGGCTATCAAGAACAAGGTTGTAGGGTTTTCAAGAGAAGTGAGCTAGGGTTTAGTGTTACGTATGTCATATTTTATCGAAACGCTCCCATATTAGGACGGACTCTTGTATACACACATTAGATGTCAAGTTTCCTTTCTAGCTAGTTTTTATGTTTTTTTTGAATTTTTTATGCTCATTTCAAACTTGGTCAAACCTAAGTTTGACCAACATTTAAACAAGTTTCACACATGAAAATGAAAAACCAAGCCTGGATACTTATTAGTCACTCCAAAAGGAATCTTTTGTGAGGTTTTTGAAAGTTTCAAGTTCAACACCCAAAACCACTTGTCTTCACACATGAGTTTCAAATTAGCTCCAAAGGTAGGGTAAATTTCAACAAACCATTTCTAAGGAAGTTTTTTTGTCCACAATGTCTAAAATAGCCAAATCAATTTGAGTTGTTAGTATATGACAAAGTAAGAACATGTGCACGTTTTATCCAATTTTTTATTTTGTTTTGAATTTTTATGCTCATTTCAAACTTGGTCAAACCTATGTTTGACCAACATTTAAACAAGTTTCAAACTTGAATAGTATTACACAAATCCTTGAATCCTTGAATTTATTCAGAATCCTTGAATAGTATTACACAAATACATATCATATCAAAGTAATACACAAGTTTTCAACAAATTTCAACACCATAGTAGCAATACACAAGTTTGAACAAATTTTCACTTGTGCTTCCTCCTACCACTCAATTTCTTCTTCTTTTTAGCAATGCTTGTTTTTGATTGTACAACACCCAGTTCACTCAAGATCTTGATTTTCTTCACTGGACTGCCTGGAACAACAAATTTATTTCACATCAAAACATTTGTAGTATCATCGGACCCAATATCATCAGGCGTTGGCAACACAACTTCCAATATAGGCTCAGTTGGTACCACATTAGCTGGAATATCTTCAAAGGTCACCATATCTTCAGTTGGCACCACAATATCAAAATCTTGCTGATCTTGCAGCAGCACATCCAAGACTTGCTCATTTTGCACCACACCATCCAAGTCTTGCTCATTTTGCACAACACATTCCAAGTCTGGTTGAATGTGTATTGTTTCACAAGAAGTTCTATTTTTTCTACAGCCATTGCATCTTGACTTTTTCTTTGGCCAACAATGTTCAACAACAACGGGATCACCTGCACGTTTCCTCCTAAAAAGATAAAGCATGTCAACTGGTTAGTAATTGAAAAATGCAACAAGATATTAAACATGGCAAACATATGCCCACATACTTTGGCCTTTTAGGAGTGTAACAACTTTTTTGGAGATCCTTTTCGGTGCCCAAGTTCCTGGCACAACTTGCATCTATTTTTGTTACCTTTTTGGGGACTTCTTGGCTCTCCATCCTTCTTTCCCTTGCCCTTTTTACTACTCCCACCTTTCTCAAACCATGCCTTGAATCTAGTCCCTTTAGGCGTGTCAGCCTACCTTTTTGTTAGGGGAGGACACATGGAAAATTCGTTTTCCACTTCACCCACTGAGACTGATCTGTAAGTGCTAGAATTGTTAATGCAGCCTTGAATTTTGCTACTGAGTAATATTCACCCATTGAACTTTGGTCAACCATGTCATGCACATGCAAAAAATTTAACTGCTTCACCTTGTTGTTAAAACTTTCTGCCAAGTTGTTGTTGATATGATCACACTTGATGGCAGTGTTAAATCCTGGCCTATACCATAACAGAGAATGGTAGGTGTTCACCCATTGAACAAACTCAGGGCATGCTGTCATTATCTTACCAAGATGATATGAATGTGTGTGCTTAGTGTAAGATCTTGCTACTGGCCACATGCGACCAAATTCTTCACCTCTTAAATTTTTGATCAAATTCATCCACATATGGCCGAAGCACTCCCTCTGCTCACAATGGGGGAAAACATTCTTCACTACGTTTTCTAGCCCTTTGCATGCATATGTGTGAATATATAGATCACAATGTGTCCCTAGTGAGCCTCTAGTTGGCTTGCTCGTTTATCAATAGGTGATCATGGTTTCTTGATCATGGACATTTGATGTCATTGATAATGGGATCACATCATTGGGGAATGATGTGATGGACAAGACCCAATCCTAAGCATAGCACTAGATCATCTTGTTCGTCTACTAAAGATTTTCTAATGTCAAGTATCATTTCCTTAGACCGTGAGATTGTGCAACTCTTGGATACCGTAGGAGTGCTTTGGGTGTGCCAAACGTCACAACATAACTGGGTGATTATAAAGGTGCACTACGGGTATCTCCGAAAGTGTCTGTTGAGTTGTACGAATCGAGACCGGGATTTGTCACTCCGTGTGACGGAGAGGTATCTCTGGGCCCAATCGGTAATCCATCATCCTATTGAGCTCAGTGTGACTAAGGGGTTAGCCACGGGATGATGTGTTATAGAACGAGTAAAGAGACTTGTCGGTAACGAGATTGAACAGGGTATAGGCATACGGACGATTGAATCTCGGGCAAGTATCAAACCAATAGACAAAGGGAATTGCATACGGGATTAATTGAATCCTTGACATCGTGGTTCATCCGATGAGATCATCATGGAACACGTGGGAACCAACATGGATATCCAGACCCAGCTGTTGGTTATTGGTCGGAGAGATGTCTCGGTCATGTCTTCATGTCTCCCGAACCCGTAGGGTCTACACACTTAAGGTTCGATGATGCCAGGGTTATAGGGAAATAGTGTACGTGGTTACCGAAGGTTGTTTGGAGTCCCGAATGAGATCCCGGACATCACGGGGAGCTCCGTAATGGTCCGGACGTAAAGATTGATATAGAGGATATGAGGTTTCGGACACCGGAAGTGTTTCGGGCATCATCGGTATCGTACCGGGACCACTGGAAGGGTTCCGGGGGTCCACCGGGAGGGGCCACCAGCCCTAAAGGCTAGCATGGGCCAAAAGGTGGAAGGGAACTAGCCCCTACTGGGGTGGTGCGCCTCCCACCTAGGCCCAGTGCGCAACAAGGGAGGAAGGGGGGCAAACCCTAGCGCACAAGGGGGCCCAAGGCCCATCTGGGGCGCCACCCCTCCTCTCCCTGCCCTGGCCGCCACCTCCCTGGTGCAGATGGGGCTGCCGCACCCCTTACGGGTGAGAACCCTAAAGGTGGGCACCTCCTCCCTCTACCCCTATATATAGTGTAGTTTTTGGATGATTTGAGACACGAAATTTCTCTCTCTCGGCGCAGCCCTACCCTCTCTCTCCTCGTCCTCCGCATAGCTTAGCGAAGCTCTGCCGGAGAACCATGTAGCTCCACCGCCACCACACCGTCATGCTGCCGGAGATCTCTCCCTCAACCTCTCCTTCCTCCTTGCTGATTCGAGGTGTTGGAGACGTCACCGGTCTGTACGTGTGTTGAACGCGGAGGTGCCGTAGTTCGGCACATAGACCGGAATCCACCGCGATCTGAATCGCTGCGAGTACGACTCCATCAACCGTGTTCACAGTAATGCTTCTGCTTAGCAATCTTCAAAGGTATGAACATGCTCTAGAACCTCTCTTGTTGCTGGTTTCTCCATAGATAGATCCTTGTATGGCGTAGGAATATTTTCGAAATTTCTACGATCCCCAAACAGTGGGATCCGAGCAAAGGTTCTATGCGTAGATTCTATGCATGAGTAGAACACAAAAGTTGTGGGCGCTGATTTGTCAACTTGCTTGCCATTACTAGTCTTATCTTTTTTCGGTGGTATTGTGGGATGAAGCGGCCCGGATCAACCTTACACGTACGCTTACGTGAGACTGGTTCCACCGACAGACATGCACTTGGTGCATAAGGCAGCTAGCGGGTGTTTGTCTCTCCCACTTAAGTCGAATTGGATTCGATGAAAAGGGTTCTTATGAAGGGTAAATAGCATTGGCAAATCAACGTTGTGGCTGTCACGTAGGTGAGAAATGTTCTTTATAGAAACCCAAACCAGCCACGTAACACTTGCAACAAGAATTAAAGGAGGTCTAACTTGTTTTTGCAGGGTATGCTATGTGATGTGATATGGCCAAAAGGACGTGATGTTACATATGTGATGTATGAGATTGATCATGTTCTGGTGATAGGATTCACGACTTGCATGTCGATGAGTATGACAACCGGCAGGAGCCATAGGAGTTGTCTTAATTTATTGTATGAGATGCAATGCCATGTTGATTACTTTACTTTATCGCTAACGGCTAGCTATAGTAGTAGAAGTAATAGTTAGCATGACGAATCCACGGAGACACAATGATGGAGATCATGATGATGAAGATCATGGTGTCATGCCGGTGGCGACGATGATCATGGTGCCCCGAAGATGGTGATCGAAGGAGCAAGATGATATTGGCCATATCATGTCACTATATGATTGCATGTGACGTTTATCATGTTTTACATCTTATTGCTTAGAACGACGGTAGAAAATATAGGATGATGTCTCAATAAAATTTCAAGATAAGTGTTCCCCTAAGTGTGAACCATTGCGAATGTTCGTTGTCTAGAAGCACCACGTGATAATCGGGTGTGATAGATTCTAACGTTCGCATACAATGGGTGTAAGCCAGTTTATACACGCAAAACACTTAGGTTGACTCGACGAGCCTAGCATGTACATACATGGCCTCGAATACGGGAGACCGAAAGGTCGAACACGAGTCATATGGTTGATACGATCAACATGGAGATGCTCACCATTGATGACTAGTCCGTCTCACGTGATGATTGGACACGGGCTAGTCGACGTGGATCATGTAACACTTGGATGACTAGAGGGATGTTGATCTAAGTGGGAGTTCATTAGTAATTTGATTAGATGAACTTAATTATCATGAACTTAGTCTAAAATTGTCTTTACAAATATTGTAGATCCATTGGCCAATGCAAATGTCCCATTCAACTTCAACGCGTTCCTAGAGAAAACCAAGCTGAAAGACGATGGTAGCAATTATGCAGATTGGGCTCGTAACTTGAAGCTCATCCTCATGGCTTCCAAGAAGGCATATATCCTTGATACACTGCTAGGTGATCCTCCCGTTCCCGCGGCATACCAGGACGCCAGAAACGCCTGGCAGTCGCGGAGTGATGACTACTCTCTCATTCAGTGCGGCATGCGTTATAGTTTAGAATCGGGGCTCCAAAGGCATTTTGAGTAACACGGAGCATATGAGATGTTCGAGGAGCCGAAACTTGTTTTTCAAGCTCATGCCCGGTTCAAGAGATATGAAGTCTCGGACAAGTTCTTTAGCTGTAAGATGTAGGAGAATAGTTCTGTCAGTGAACACATACTCAGAATGTCTGGGTTGCACAACCACTTCACTCAGCTGGGAGTTGAACTTCCGGATGATGCGGTCATTGACAGAATCCTCCAGTCGCTTCCACCTAGCTACAAAGGCTTTGTGATGAATTACAACATGCAAGGGATGGAAAAGACTATTCCTGAGTTGTATTCAATGGTGAAATCTGCGGAGGTAGAAATCAAGAAAGAGCATCAAGTGTTGGTGGTCAATAAGACGACCAGCTTCAAGAAGGGCAAGGGTAAGAAAAGTTTCAAGAAAGAGGGCAAAGCTATTGCCGCGCCCGGTAAGCCAGTTGCCGAGAAGAAGTCAAAGAAAGGACCTAAGTCTAAGACTGAGTGCTACTACTACAAAGGAACCGGTCACTGGAAGCGGAATTGCCCCAAGTACTTAGCAGACAAGAAGGTCAGCAACGTCAAAGGTATATGTGATATACTTGTTATTGATGTGTACCTTACCAGCGCTCGTAGTAGCTCCTGGGTATTTGATACCGGTGTTGTTGCTCACATTTGCAACTCTAAGCATGAACTACGGAAGAAGCGTAGGCTGGCTAAGGACGAGGTGACGATGCGCGTCGGGAATGGTTCCAAGGTCGATGTGATCGCCGTCGGCATGCTATCTCTACATCTACCTTCGGGATTAGTTATAAACCTTAATAATTGTTATTTAGTACCAGCTTTAAGCATGAACATTGTATCGGGATCTCGCTTGATGCAAGATGGCTACTCATTTAAATATGATAATAAAGGTTGTTCTATTTATATGAGTGGTATGTTTTATGGTCATGCCCCGCTGGTTAATGGTTTATTCCTAATGAATCTCGATAGTGATGTTACACATATTCATAGTGTGAGTGCTAAAAGATGCAAGGTTGATAATGATAGTTCCACATACTTGTGGCACTGCCGCCTTTGTCATACCAGCGTAAATGCATGAAGAAACTCCATACAGATGGACTTTTGGAGTCACTTGTTTTCGAATCATTTGACACATGTGAACCGTGCCTCATGGGCAAGATGACCAAGACTCCGTTCTCCAGAACAATGGAGCGAGCAACTAACTTGTTGGAAATAATACATACCGATGTATGCGGTCCAATGAGCCTTGAAGCTCACGGTGCCTATCGTTATGTTCTCACCCTCACTGATGATCTAAGTAGATATGGATATGTCTACTTAATGAAGCACAAGTCTGAAACCTTTGAAAAGTTCAAGGAATTTCAGAGTGACGTGGAGAATCAACCCGACAAGAAAATAAAGTTTCTACGATCTGATCGCGGAGGAGAATATTTGAGTCATGAGTTTGGCACACACCTATGGAAATGTGGAAATATTTCACAGCTCATGCCGCCTAGCACACCGCAACGTAACGGTGTGTATGAACGTCCTAATCGCACTTTATTGGATAAGGTGCGATCTATGATGACTCCTACCGATTTACCACTATCATTTTGGGGATATGCATTGGAAACTGCCGCATTCACTTTAAATAGGGCACCGTCTAAATCCGTTGAGACGACACCGTTTGAATTATGGTTTGGCAAGAAACTTAAGCTATCGTTTCTTAAAGTTTGGGTCTGCGATGCTTACGTGAAGAACTCGAACCCAAAGCGGAAAAATGTTGGAGAATGTTGCATGGGAAACAAAAAATTTCCTACGCACACGCAATACCTATCATGGTGATGTTCATCTACGGGAGGAGATTTTCGATCTACGTACCCTTGTAGATCGCAAAGCGGTAAGCGTTAAGAAATGCAGACGATGTAGTGGAACAGCTTGTGTGATTCAGATCACCATAGTCGTACAATCCATCCCACTATCTCATCATGATCCGTCCCGCGAACTTCATCACGATCCGTCCCGCGATCTCATCGTGATCCTTCCCGATCTAGTGCCGAACGGACCGCACCTCCGCGTTCAGCACACGGACAGCTCGATGACGATCTCCGCCTTCCTGATCCAGCAAGAGGGGGCGGAGAGGTAGAAGAGTTCTCTGGCAGCGTGACGGCGCGCCGGTGGTGGTGATGATCTACTCCGGCAGGGCTTCGCCTAAGCTCCACAGAAATATGATGTAGAGGAAAAACTGCGTGGTATAGGGTCGAGCAGCACGTGGCAAAGTTGTGTCTCAAAAACCCCCAATACCTCTAGTATATATAGGAGGGAGGGAGGGGAGGAGGCAGCTTCAAACCCTCAAGGTTTGGCCGAAATTGGAGGTGGAAGAGTCGTACTCCAATCCTACTTGGAGTAGGATTCCACCTTCCCACTTGGAAATTCTTTCCACCTTGTGTTTTTTCCTTCTCAAACCTTATGGGCCTTAGTGGGAACTTATTCCAGCCCCCTAGGGGCTGGTTTATCTGTTCCCATAGCCCCTGAGACCCCTTGGGGCGTGACGCCCCTCCCGATGGTCCTCGACACCCCTCCCGGCACTCCCGATACACTACCGATGAGCCCGAAACTTTTCCGGTGACCAAAACAGGACTTCCTATATATCAATCTTTACCTCCGGACCATTTCGGAGCTCCTCATGACGTCCTGGATCTCATCTGGGACTCCGAACAACTTTCGGTTACGAACACCTATAACTCAACTATACCGAAACGTCACCGAACCTTAAGTGTGCAGACCCTGCGGGTTCGAGAACTATGTAGACATGACCCGAGACACTCCTTGGTCAATATCCAATAGCGAGACCTGGATGCCCATATTGGATCCTACATATTCTCCGAAGATCTTATCGGTCAAACCTCAGTTTCAAGGATTCATATAATCCCGTTTGTCATTCCCTTTGTCCTTCGGTATGTTACTTGTCCGAGATTCGATCGTTGGTATCCGCATACCTATTTCAATCTCGTTACCGGCAAGTCTCTTTACTCATTTCCTTAATACAAGATCCCGTGACTTACACATAGTCACATTGCTTGCAAGGCTTGTGTGTGATGTTGTATTACCAAGTGGGCCCCGAGATACCTCTCCGTCACACGGAGTGACAAATCCCAGTCTTGATCCATACTAACTCAACGGACACCTTCGGAGATACTGGTAGAGCACATTTATAGTGACCCAGTTACGTTGCGACGTTTGATGCACACAAGGTATTCCTCCGGTGCCAGTGAGTTATATGATCTCATGGTC
The DNA here is from genome assembly GCF_904849725.1 of Hordeum vulgare subsp. vulgare. Taxonomy (NCBI): domain Eukaryota; kingdom Viridiplantae; phylum Streptophyta; class Magnoliopsida; order Poales; family Poaceae; genus Hordeum; species Hordeum vulgare. Next base: position 355,441,828 of record NC_058523.1, read on the forward strand.
ATAGGAACAAATACTTGACACGCAGAAAACAATAGCAATAAAAAAACACGATCTATATGCTACGTTCATAGATTGGGTCTTGTCCATCACATGATTCTCCTAATGATGTGATCCCGTTATCAAGTGACAACACTTGCCTATGGTCAGGAAACCTTGACCATCTTTGATCAACGAACTAGTCAACTAGAGGCTCACTAGGGACAGTGTGTTGTCTATGTATCCACACATGTATTTGAGTTTCCAATCAATACAATTCTAGCATGGATAATAAACGATTATTATGAACAAGGAAATATAATAATAACTAATTTATTATTGCCTCTAGGGCATATTTCCAACAGTCTCCCACTTGCACTAGAGTCAATAATCTAGTTCACATCACCATGTGATTTCAACGTATCCAACACCAATACAGTTCTGGGGTATGGTCACGTCTTGCTCGTGAGAGAGGTTTTAGTCAACGGTTCTGAAACTTTTAGATCCGTGTGTGCTTTACAAATCTTTATGTCATCTAATAGATCGTGCTACTACGTACTAGTCGGAAATACTCCAAATATCAACTCTACTATACGAATCCGTTTTACTACTCATAGTTATTCCGATTAGTGTGAAAGCTTGCATCAACGTAACCCTTTACGATGAACTCTTTAACCACTTCCATAATCGAGAAAAATTCCTTAATCCACTAGTTAGTAAGGACAACTTTGACCGCTGTTTTATTGATTCAATCCTGGATCACCTTTTGTACCTCTTAACAGACTTGTGGCAAGTCACACATTAGGTGCGGTACACAGCTTGGCATACTTTAGAGTCTACGGCTAAGGCATAGGGGACGACCTTCATCATTTCTCTTTCTTCCGGCGTGGCCGGGCTTTTGAGTCTTACTCATATTCACACCTTATAACACAGCCAATAACTCTTTCTTTGCAGATCCATTTTGAACTCCTTCAAAAAGTTGTCAAGGCATGCATTTCATTTGAAAGTTCTGTTTAGCATTTTGATCTATCTCCATATATCTTGATGCTCAATGTTCAAGTAGCTCTATCCAGGTCTTCCTTTGAAAAACCCCTTTCAAACAACCTTTATGCTTTATAGAAAATCTGCATCACTTCCGATCAACAATATCTCAACCACATATACTTTATCAGAAATACTATACTCCTCCCACTCACTTCTTTGGAAATAAAAGTTTCTCATAAACCTTGCACAAACCCAAAAGCTTTGATCATCTCATCAAAGCATATAATCCAACTCCGGGATGCTTGCACCAGTCCATAAAAGGATAGCTGGAGCTTGCATACTTGTTAGTATCTTTAGGATCGACAAAACCTTCTGGTTGTATCACATACAATATTTCCTCAAGGAAACCGTCGAGGAAACAATGTTTTGACATCCTATGTGCAATATTTCATAAATAATGCAGCAACTACTAACATAATTCTAACAGACTTTTAGCATCGCTATGAGTGAGAAAGTCTCATCATAGTCAACTATTTGATCTTGTCGGAAACATCTTTGCGACAAGTCGAGCCTTTTTAATAGTGACTGATGGGGTTATAGTCCTAGGGTAGGGTCATAGGCCTGCCCTATAGGTCCTACCCAAGGACTACCCTTCATAGAGGGCAAGGCCCTTAGACAGTTCCGACTGAACTAAGGACCCCCCATCATCCACTCGGTGACGAGCATTCGGAGCATATTTATCGTACCGACTGAATTCCACTCTGTACATCGTAACCTCCCAGGAGGGCAATGGTCATACGTTTTCATACACCATTATTAGCATTTAAGGCATATGTTACCTGTAATGCAGGCATTTATTCGCCACTACTCCACCCCTGTCCACCGGGCCGTTGTGAAGGGCAACGCACTCTATATAAGCCGCCCTTCCCCATTGGTGCAGGGGTTGGCATTTACTGTAATCCTATATTCCACTCGACACTAAGCTCCCAAGAGCACTGAGATATAGGGATTTTACCTCCACCGCAGAGGGGCCTGAACTCATACAACCTCGCCGTAGCTAAGGCTCTGCCCATCCTTTCGTACCCGACACATCTACTGTCAGACTTATACCCACGATAGTTGGCGCCCACCGTGGGGCAGGCGTCTAAGCGACTTCCGGCGAGTTTGTAGCTTCATCTTTTCATCATGTCGTCCGGCGGAGATTTATGCATGGGTCGGGAGATCCTCTTCGGCGCACTCTCCTTCATCGTCGATGATTCGGCATGGCTTCGGGATGCGTCTCTCTATGTCAAGGCGCTCCACAGTCGTGGGGATACGCACTTCCGTGCCGGTGCCCGCGCCGTCCTTCTTCTCCAGCAGTCGGCCCCGGTGTCGACTTTCTCCCCCGTCACGCGCCGCAACAAGTGGTCCCGCCGTCGCCGGCTCCAGCGTTGGGTGCGACACGCCCAGGCGCGCCAGAACGCGTCCTCTCAAGTGGCAGCCCTCGAGTCGGTTGTGGTCGCGCCGCCGTCCCAGTGCTTGGACTCAGTTCCGACTGAGTTACCTTCCGACTACTTGGGTCGCGGGCCTGCAGCTGAAGTTCTGATGGCAAATTCCCATGAAAGTCCCTACCGGACTGGCCGGAACGAGCATGAGGTCGGCGAATCGTCCGGCGCTCGCCGTCAACACCACCGTTCTGCCAGTCGACGCACTCGTCAGAGCAACGTCGAGGTGTTCCGTACACCCGTCCTCAACCTGGTTGCCGCTGCCAAGATAGCCGATTCCCTCCAACCGACTGGTTCGGAGGCTGGTAGAGGGATCGAGCAGATCCGTGCCCTGTTGCACACGGCGCAACATCAGAATTCGGCGGTCTCCCAGTCGCACAACAGGATCCACAACAGTTCTGTTCACGCGAACACGCATCGGTCGGTTTACAGCCCCCACTCTCATCAGTGACGCAGAGGGGGCAGCCGTTCCACGAATCCCGAAGACCGTCGCCGTTCACGCACCCCTCCAAGGGGTGGGCCTTACGGGCCCCAACATCATGATGATCGGCGTTCAGTCGGTGACACGTATGATCCAAGGCCCGATGCAACAGGGTACATCGCCCAGAGGAAGGTCGACAGGAGTCGAGCCCACCGTGATGGTCACGATAGAGACCATCCGAGTGGAAGCAGGGCCATCGTCTCTGGCCCCGAGTGCTTCAGTCGGGCCATCCGTTCAGCTGACATCCATCCCAACTTCCGATTGGTGACGGGGATCAGCAAGTTCATAGGAGAATCCAAGCCAGAAACGAGGCTGGACGACTACCGAGTGGCGGTCCAGATCGGTGGCGGAGATGACCAGGTCACCATGAAACATCTCCCCATGATGCTCGACGGCTTAGCACGAGCGTGGCTAAATCAGTTGGCTCCATCAAGCATCTACAGCTGGGCAGATATGTCCCGAGTGTTCATCAGGACCTTCAAGGGCACGTGCAAACGCCGTGTTGGTCTCGTGGAGCTCCAGCACTGCGTCCAGAAGCAGAATGACCCCTGCGCGATTTCATCCAGCGCTGGACGACCCTCTACCACATGGTGGAGAATGTCACAGAGCATCAAGCAGTCTGCGCGTTCAGGGCAGGCGTGCGGTACAGAGATCTATACCTGAAGTTCGGTCGGACAGGCGACATCTCCATGAGCAAGATGATGGAGATAGCCGCACGCTATGCAAATGGCGAAGAAGAGGACCGCATACGTAGAGGCAAGCACAAGGCAGTCGCCGACGGAGATGGGAACAGCAATTGGAAGCAAAAGCAGAAAGCTTCATCCACTCCGCAGGCAGAGGCAGCTACCGTTACAAATGCCAAGTTCAAGGGCAAGGGAAAAGCTCAGTACACCCCTAAGAAGAAGTAGTTCGGGAACTCCATCTTGGATCAGCCATGTCCAATCCACACGAAGATGGATGAAGAAGGCAACGCCATATTCCCGAAGCACACCACTCGGCAATGTCGCCTCCTGATCCAAGGGTTCGGCGAAGGGCAGCTGAGTGAAAAGGACAACGAGCACGATGATGAGCACAAGGAGGATCCGTTCCCCCAAGTCCACGCAACATTAATGATTTTTGCTGATGTGGAAAGCAAGAGTTGACTGAAGCTGGTGAACAGGGAGGTGAACATGGCCACCTCGACCAACCCCATGTTCCTCAAATGGTCTCAGACTGCGATCACCTTTGATCAGTCGGATCATCCAGCACACGTGCCCACCTCGGGGAGGCAGGCTCTGGTAGTCAACCCGGTGGTGGAAGGAGTCCGACTGCGCAAAGTCCTCATGGATGGCGGCAGCGGCTTGAACATCATGTACGCTGACACTCTCAAGGGGATGGGCATTCCGATGTCCAAACTTAGCGAGAGCAGCAAGTAGTTCCACGGAGTCGTCCCAGGACGAAAGGCCAAGTCACTCGGTCAGATCGCGTTGGACGTCGTTTTCGGCTCCGACAAGAACTTCCGCAAGGAAATGCTGACATTCGAGGTGGTGGACTTCCAGAGTGCATACCATGCAATTCTGGGCCGTCCGGCGTATGCACGTTTCATGGCAAGTCCATGTTACGTGTATTTGAAGATGAAGATGCCGGGTCCCAAAGGTGTGATCACCATCACAGGCAATCGGCAGCGGGCCGAAGAGTGTTTGCAGTAGGGGTCGCAGATTGCCGATCAGCAGATGGCTATCCTCGAGCTGGATGAGTACAAGAAGACGGCCGACCCCGCTGACTTGATGCGTTTGAAGAAGCCAGCTTCAGAGTCCGCATTCCAGTCGGCGGGCGACACGAAGAAAGTCAGCATCCACCCGACGGACGACACCGCCGCCCCGATGAACATCTCCACCGCCCTTGATCCGAAATAGGAAGCTGAGCTCATCCAATTCCTCTGTGAGAACTGGGACATTTTCGCATGGAAGCCCGCTGACATGCCAGGTGTACCCAGGGAGTTGGCTGAGCCCCGACTACATGTGGATCCTATCGCTCGGCCCGTCCGAGAACGCCTACGTCTGTCCGCCGCGCACAAAAGGAAGGCAATCGGAGAGGAGGTGGCTAAACTTTTGGCAGCCAACTTCATTCGCGAGGTACACCACTCCGAGTGGCTCGCCAATGTTGTCATGGTGCCCAAGAAGGACAAGTCCCTCCGTATGTGCATCGACTTCAAGCATCTCAATAAGGTCTGCCCGAAAGATCATTTCCCGCTCCCCCGCATTGATCAAATTGTCGATTCGACTGCGGGTTGCGAGCGTTTATCATTCCTTGATGCCTATTCGGGCTATCATCAGATCCGTCTGTATGGTTCGGATGAATTAAAAAGAGCCTTCATCACCCCATTCGGTGTTTCTGCTACATCACTATGCCATTCGGTTTGAATAACGAAGGAGCAACTTCGCATGATCCAGAAATTCCTCCTTGACCAGATCGGTCGAAATGTGGAGGCATATATGGACGATATCGTAGTCAAGTCACACAAAGGTTCTGACCTGCTGACTGACTTGGCAGAAACATTCGCCAACCTTCGTAGGTACGATATCAAACTCAACCCTGCCAAGTGTTCATTCGGTGTTCCTAGCGGAAAGTTACTTGGTTTCTTCGTTTCCAAACGAGGAATCAATGTCAACCCCGAAAAGATCGGGACCATTGTCCGAATGGAGCGGCCGGTCAGAATACATGATGTTCAAAGGCTCACAGGTTGCCTAGCGGCTTTGAGAAGGTTTATCGCTCAACTCGGCGAGAAGGCGTTACCTCTGTACCGACTCATGAAGAAATCAGATACTTTCGAGTGGACAGACGAAGCCCAGATTGCATTCGACGGCCTCAAAGCCCTGCTTTCCACCCAGCCGGTTCTTACTGCCCCCCTCAGTAAAGAACCCCTTCTTCTGTACATCGCGGCTACAAAATCAAGTCGTCAGCACTGTTCTCACAGTCGAACGTGAAGAAGAAGGCAAAGCGTACAAGGTTCAGCGGCCAGTATATTATGTCTCCGAAGTACTGACTCCTTCCAAGCAGAGGTATCCCCATTATCAAAAGCTTATTTATGGGATCTACATGACTGCAAAGAAGGTGTCTCACTATTTCCAAGACCACTCGATGTCTGTCGTTTCTGATGCTCCGTTGTCGGAAATCCTCCACAATCGAGACGCATCAGGACGAGTGGCGAAGTGGGCTATGGAGATGTTATACTGCGACATCAAGTTTGAAGCCAAGAAGGCTATAAAGTCTCAAGCTCTGGCTGACTTCATAGCAGAATGGGTAGAACAACAGCAACCGACTCACATCTACTCGGCTCATTGGACTATGTTCTTCGATGGGTCCAAGATGCTGAATGGCTCCGCCATTGGCGTAGTGATCATATCACCGAAAGGTGATAAGCTTAAGTATGTGTTGCAGATACATTTCGATTCTTCCAACAATGAGGCAGAGTATGAAGCTCTCCTTTACAGATTGCGCATGGCCATCACACTTGGCGTCCGTCGCCTGATGGTCTATGGCGATTCAGATTTGGTGGTTAATCAAGTGATGAAGGAGTAGGATGTGAGGAACCCCACCATGACTGCATACTACAACGCAGTAAGGAAGCTCGAGAAGAAGTTTGAAGGTCTGGAACTTCACCATGTTCCGCGACTGAAGAACCAAGTAGCTGATGAGTTGGCAAAACTCGGATCCACTCGGAGACCAGTCCCGAGTGATGTCTGCCTTGAGCACCTACATCTCCCTTCGGTGAAAGAAGACCCCTTTACAGAGGAACCGGTACAACCGAAGAGCTCAACAGATCCGACTGAAGTCGAGGTCCTCGCTGTGGTTGATTTGATCATGGAGATTCTTGCTATCATCCCCGATTGGACTGTGCCGTTCGTTGCATACATCCTGAGGCAAGAATTACCAGAGGACGAAGTCCAAGCGAGGTAGATCGTCCGCAAGTCGAAGTCCTTCACGTCATTGATGGCCAGTTGTACAAGGAAAGTGTTTCAGGTGTCCTTCAGCGATGCATCTCCCCTGAGGAGGGAGAGTTAATCCTGGAAGAAATTCACTCGGGAACTTGCGGCCATCATGCCTCCTCAAGAGCAATCGTTGCCAAAGCATTCAGAGTTGGCTTCTTCTGGTTGCAGGCGAATGAAATGGCAAAATATATGGTCGAGCGATGCGAAGGCTGTCAGTTCTATTCAAACAAGTCCCACAAGCCAACAACTGCGTTGAAGACAATCCCTCTTGTTTGGCCGTTCGCAGTGTGGGGATTAGATACAGTCGGTCCATATAGAACAGGCCAAGGGGGATTCACTCATCTATTGGTGGCAGTCGACAAGTTCACCAAGTGGATTGAAGCCAAGCCCATCAAGAAGTTCGACGCCCTTACGGCCATCAAATTTGTTAGAGACGTCATCTCCAGATTCGGAGTCCGGCACAACATAATCACTGACAATGGCACAAACTTTGACTCGGACAGATTCAAAGGTTTTTGCCTAGGCCAAGGTATCCGAGTGGATTTTGCATCTGTGGCGCACCCTCAAACCAACGGGCAAGCAGACCGGGCGAACGGACTTTTTCTTCAAGGGTTGAAGCCTCGACTCCTGCGAGAAGTTGGACATGCCGCCGGCGCATGGGTCACCGAGCTGCCTTCGGTGTTGTGGGGCCTCCGCACAACTCCGAATAGATCTACAGGGTGATCCCCGTTCTTCCTCGTTTATGGAGCAGAGGCAGTCCTTCCGAGTGACTTGCATCACAACTCTCCACGAGTCGAACTCTTCTCCGAAGCCGAAGCGGAGCAGGCCAGGCAAGACGGAGTGGATCTAGTAGAAGAACAGCGCGAGATGGCACTGACTCGCTCAACAATTTATCAACAAGATCTGCGGCGTTTTCACGGGCGGCACGTCAGGAGTCGCACATTCCAAGCAGGTGACCTGGTGCTCCGAGTGGACCGGCAGAGGCCTCACAAGTTGGCTCCCGCCTGGGAAGGACCCTTCATCATCTCTAAGGTGCTGAACAATGGAGCATATCAACATTACAACCTCGACAGGGAAACAGACGAGCCGTGAGCATGGAATGGAGATCTCCTGAAGCGCTTCTACACGTGACCGCCGACGTAGGAAATGTAAAGAACAAGTATCATTGAAGTAATACAAAGCAGACTGATTTTCTGCAGGTCCAAAATTCTTCTCCGTTTGCATACTCCGGTCTAAAAAAATAAAAAATAATCTCTCCGAGTGTGCGCTAACAGCCACACTCGGGGACTTAGCTGCGATCCAGAATCGCCTAAGTAAAAAATTCTCTCTGAGTGTGTGCTAATAGCCGCACTCGGGGACTTAGCTGCGATCTAGAATCGCCTAAGTAAAAAATTCTCTCCGAGTGTGCGCTAGCAGCCGCACTCGGGGACTTAGCTGCAACCCAGAGTCGCCTAAGTAATAATTTCTTTCCGAGTGTGCGCTAACAGCCGCACTCGGGGACTTAGCTGCGACCCAGAGTCGCCTAAGTAAAAAGTTCTCTCCGAGTGTGCGCTAATAGCCGCACTCGGGGACTTAGCTGCGATCCAGAATCGCCTAAGTAAAAAATACTCTCCGAGTGTGCCCTAACAGTCGCACTCGGGGACTTAGCTGCGATCCAGAATTGCCTAAGTAAAAAATTCTCTCCGAGTGTGCGCTAACAGCCGCACTCGGGGACTTAGCTGCGACCCAGAGTCGCCTAAGTAAAAAATTCTCTCCGAGTGTGCGCTAACAGCCACACTCGCTGACTTAGCTGCGACCCAGAGTCGCCTAAGTTAAAAATTCTCTCCGAGTGTGCGCTAACAGCCGCACTCAGGGACTTAGCTGCGACCCAGAGTCGCCTAAGTTAAAAAACTCACTCCGAGTGTGCGCTAACAGCCGCACTCGGGGACTTAGCTGCGACCCAGAGTTGCCTAAGTAATAACTCTCTCCGAGTGTGCGCTACCGGCCGCACTCGGGGAGTTAGCTGCGATTCAGAATCGCCTAAGTACAAAACTCCCTCCGAGTGCGCTCTAAAAGCCGCACTCGGAGACTTAGTTGCGATCCAGAATCACCTAAGGAAAAAGCTTCCTTCGAGTGTATCCTCGAGATCCACTCGGAGGCTTAGCAGACCCTCATTGAGGCTCAAGTGGATGTGAAGACAACTGACAACTACATGAGTATTAACTCACTCCGAGTGCGCACGAGATGCCGCACTCAGGGACTTAGCTGCGATCCAGACTCGCCTAAGTAAAAAGCTTCCTTTGAGTGTATCCTCGAGATCCACTCGGAGGCTTAGCAAACCCTCAATGAGGCTCATGTGGATGTGAAGACAACTACATGAGTATCAAATCACTCCGAGTGTGCACGAGATGCCGCACTCGAGGACATAGCTGCGATCTAGAATCGCCTAAGTAAAAAAGCTTCCTTCGAGTGTATCCTCGAGATCCACTCGGAGGCTTAGCATACCCTCATTGAGGCTCATGTGGATGTGAAGACAACTGGCAATTACATGCTCCGCATGTTTGCCATTGGCTTCACCAGGAAACGCCAAACAAAAACCCCGAGCCAAAATCGTGTCAGAAAATAAACTTGGCGAAAGAAGAGCCAAATATTCAATTCGAATTCAAAGTTGGATCTACGATAGTCGGCTAGGTGTGGATCAAGCTTATCCACACCGAACCACGAATGTGACGGCCAACAGCAGTGGCCCAAGTTTGATACAGATACCACTCGGCATACCAAGATAAAGTTTTTCAAGCGTCATCAGGACTGGCACCGGGACTGGCAGGCTCTACAAAGGTCTCAAGATTGATCCCGTCCGTGATACGAGTGGCTGTCTTGAGGAAGGTGTCCATGAAATCTTCGAATCGAAGCTTCTTGGTGTTGGCGACCTGCAACGCCTTCAGCTTTTCTTCGCGAGCTTCCTTGCAGTGCACTCGGACCAGCGATAGCGCCGCGTCCGCACCATAACGAGCGACAGACTTCTTCCATGCATGCACTCTGTTCGGGGCGTCCTCCAGCCGAGTCATCAACCCTTCTATTTCCTGCCGGGAATCGTCTTCGGGCCACAGCTCCTTGTCGATCCGGCCGATGACTTCTCTTAGACGGCCGATGAAAGGTCCCACTCTGCCAAGGCGAATATGTGCTCGGAGCATGTCCGGATTGGCTTCGTCGCCGAGTGGAACGTTCAGAACAACCGACCGTTCAATGTCGACTGCTTCAGCCTCAGCGTCCAGACAAAAATCTGCAAAGAAAAGAAGAGCAGAAAGTAAGCGCAGAATGAATTACAAAGTCAAGAAGCACTCGGCAAGAAGCTTACCACCGAGCAGTGCAATCATCTTCCTTGCCCAGTCGTTGACATACTTCTCCTGCGAAATGCATCGACGATTCATCACCTTCATTTGACCCATCAGTTCACTTCTTTGCTTGCCCTTTTTCTCAATTTTGGCCCTTGTTGGTCTCCCGGGACTCCTCCAAAGACTTCTCTCGGTCAGCAACAACCCCCTTCACACCAGCCAAGTCAATCACAGCCGCCTCCAATTCCGCAGCAAGCTGAACCTTTTCAGCCTTCAGAGCATTGTACGCGGATCCCATTTCGCAAGTCTTCTGCCAAATCAGCGCAAAGGGAAGCTCAGACACATTCGACAAGGAAAACTAACAAAGCTCAAAGTTCTTCAGACCCCTGCCGATGCAAGCACTCGACAGCGGTCTCGGGGACTACACCCAGTGGGTTCACTAAGAGTGACCCCACTGGCATGAAGCTCGAACAGGGCCGGCCCTATTGAGCTACATGACAAACACACAAATCTACTAGAATGCTATTACCCAACCTGAGTAACACTACTCTCGGGGACTGCATCCTGTGGATGCACTTCGAGTGCCCCCACTGGTAATATTCCGGCAGACCAGCTCATATCTGCTTAGATAACGGGCAATACATATAAAGACAACTGTCGGTGCAAGCACTCGACACAAGTCTCGGGGACTACACCCACTGGGTTCACTCTGAGTGAACCCACTTCAAAATAATCCTACTGTATCCGAGTATATCACTTGGACCCCTAGTGGGTTACAGGAGGGAAGTAAACACTTACTAGCGCACTTACTCGAATATCGTCTCGGAGCTCCAAGATTCTCTTGTACGAAGACGCGATGGAGTCGTAAGCTCCCTTGGCATCACCCACCATCAACTCGACCTGCACCATGGCCTCCTTGGCGGCTCCTACTTGGTCTTCCGGGAGGTGTCGGGCGTCGTACTGGACGGTCGATGGACCTGGCACCACAGAAGACTCCTTGGGCATCCCAAGTCCCGCTCCAGTCGGTTCCGCTGCGAGGGACACCGCCTCAGTCGACGACATCGGCTCGGTCGGCGGCGTGTCCACGGTGGGAGCAGCAGCAGATGGAACAACCTCAAGGACAGGCGCCAAAGTTGGCCCTGATACCCTCTGGTCATCCTCCTCCAGATGAATCACCTCCGAAGGAAGCCCGACTGAACAACATGAGGTTGCAGAAAAAGGGCAAGATTAAAGATAGCACTCGCGAAACAATAATGCAAACTCTCGGAGTCGTCACAACGTACCTTGCTGAGATGTGGCAGCGTTATCCGTATCCATGGGATCATCGTCCTGGCGCGGCAGAGAGGTGGCAGAGGTGGCAGCTCTGTCGAGTAAAATCCACTCGTCCGATAAGCATGACTTCATTCAAATATTGAAAGAAGATGGGAGAACAAGACACTTACGCTGAGGCAACTGGAACATCGATCCTCATCCGAGGCAAAGCTTTCCGAGGATTGGGCCCACTCGGTTTGGCCACCTTGGAAGGTTGGTCTGTAGGCTCGGCAGCAGCGTGCCTGGTCCTCTTCACGCTCCGATCACTCGGAGCCACGGGAGGAGCTGGCGGAGCACTCGGAGCCACGGGAGAAGCAGGCGGAGCACTCGGAACTGCTGGAGGAGCCAACGGAGCCGCGTGTTCGTGACGACGCTTAGTTCGAGGCTCTGATGGTGGAGGTGGCGAGCTCTGCTCCCCAACCTCCCCCTCCTCCTCTTCGGACACCTCCTCCGTCTCCCCACTATCGGAGACGTACTCGGTGCTATCCACGCTGCCCTCCTGGCTGCCCTCCTCTTCCTCAGCGGGATTCCCGTTCGAGACGGGAGAATGCCAGTTGGTCCACTCCTGCACAAAATACAGTCAACAACGTCATACACCAAGCGGCGACACAAGAAAAGTGATAAATCTAAGAAGATTGAAAGCACTCGACAAGATGCGCTCACCTCATTCGGAGGAGGGTTGTCCGCGCGGAAGGGCCTCACTCACCGGGCTCCTTGGGGGTTGCCGCATGCGCCTGTGATGTCGTGGACCCAAGCTGTCACCGTCTCCCCGATCACGCACTCTGGGTGAGTCCGAGTGGAATTCTCAGGCCCCACATAGTGCCACATGGCGTGGTGTCGGGCTTGCAGCGGCTGGATGCGCCGACCCAGAAAGGTCTCCAGCAAGTCCGTGCTGGTGACTCCCCTGCGGACGACGGCTATCAGCGCGTCGAACAGAGGCTGGATCTGGATCTTTTCCAACTTGGAGAGCGCAAGTTGCTTGGGAGGAGCCGGACAGTCTAGGCTAAAGGGAGGCAACCCAGTCGCAGCATTCGGACAAGCTATGTCCTGGCAGTAGAACCAGGTCGACTGCCAGTTCCTAACTGACTCGGACAACTAGAGAGGGGGGTAGCTACTCTTCGTTTTCATTTGGAAGCCTAAGCCCCCGCAGAGCTGGAGGAGATGGGTTTTATCGTCCGACTATCTAAGCTTTCTGACAGTCTGAGAGCTAGCGGAGAAGATGTACTTAAAGAGCCCCCAATGGGGGGGACATACAATAAAGCACTCGCACATAGTGACGAATGCGGCGAGATGGGCTATCGCGTTGGGAGGAAAATGATGAAGCTGCGCCCCTAAGTGATTCATAATACCTCTAAAGAAGGGGTGGGGAGGCAAGGAGAAGCCCCTGTACACGTGGCTAAGCAGCAAGACGCGTTCTACCTCCTGCGGTGCCGGCTCCGTCTCGCCCTCCGCCGGCAGCCTCCACGACATGTTGGCAATCATGCCTTGCTCCACCAGCTCCAGGAGGTCGTCCGCCGTCACCATGGACGGGAGGAAATCCCCCTGGATCCAACCCGCCGGTAGTGCTCGCTGTCGCCGCTGAGCAGGAGCCGCCTTCTTCTTCTTCTGCGACTCGAGCTTGCTCGTCTGCCCCTTCGTCATGGTGAAGGCAGCAGATCCGCAGAGCAGGAGAGGAAGGAGGAGGCTTGGAACGCGCAGGGAGCTACGGGAGAAGCGAGGTGAGTGCGAGTAACAAGGGCAGCGCAACAAGAAACCCCCACCGGAGACGCTTAAATAAGGTTCCGACTGGGTCACTAACAGGTGGCCCCGAAATCTTATCCCCCGACCGTCTGCTGCGATATTAGTGGAGAAGATAAAGGCGCGGTAATCAAGGCGGCATAAACTACTCGATGACGATGTCGACATCCCCGCTGAGCGCGCGGCAACCGAAATTTGAAGTTCCCAGAAAATCCGCCGCTGTCAGTTTGACCGGTCACATCGAAAGATTCTGCGGAAGCAGTCGGTCCCTGACGGTTCATTTCACTGGTATATTCACTCGGATCACTGGTCGAAAAGATAAAATGGATCGAGGCAAACAACGCCAAAGTCACAACCATACCATTCGGATCCGTACTCCAGGCACCACTTCGTCATTCCAACCCCGATCCATTCGGGGACTAATGATGGGGTTATAGTCCCAGGGTAGGGTCATAGGCTTCCCCTATAGGTCCTACCCAAGGACTACCCTTCATAGAGGGCAAGGCCCTTAGACAGTTCCGACTGAACTAAGGACCCCCCATCATCCAGTCGGTGACGAGCATTCGGAGCATATTTATCGTACCGACTGAATTCCACTCTCTACATCGTAACCTCCCAGGAGGGCAACGGTCATACGTTTTCATACACCATTATTAGCATTTAAGGCATACGTTACCTGTAACATAGGCATTTATTCGCCACTACTCCACCCATGTCCACCGGGCCGTTGTGAAGGGCAACACACTCTATATAAGCCGCCCTTCCCCACTGGTGCAGGGGTTGGCATTTACTGTAATCCTATATTCCACTCGACACTAAGATCCCAAGAGCACTGAGACGTAGGGCTTTTACCTCCACAGCAGAGGGGCCTGAACTCATACAACCTCGCCGTAGCTAAGGCTCTGCCCATCCTTTCGTACCCCACACATCTACTGTCAGACTTATACCCACGACAGTGACTTATCACATCATCGTCTGTCTTCCTTTTAAAGATCCATCTTTACTCAATAGTCCTACGACCATCAAGTAGTTCTTCCAAAGTCCACACTTTGTTTTCATACATGGATCCTCTCTTGGATTTCATGGCCTGCAGCCATTTGTCGGATTCCGGGCCCACCATCGCTTCTCCATAACTCGTAAGTTCAATGTTGTTCAACAATATGACCTCCAAGACATGGTTACTGTACCACTTTGTAGTAGTACGCGACCTTGCCGCCTACGAGGTTTGTAGTAACTTGATCCGAAGCTCAATGATCACCATCATTAGTTTTCCACGTCAATTGGTGTAGGCGCCATAGGAACAACTTCCTACGCCCTGCTACACACTGGTTGAAGTGACGGTTCAATAACCTCATCAAGTTCCACCACCCTCCCACTCAATTCTTTCGAGAGAAACCTTCTCTCGAGAAAGGACCCGTTTCTAGAAACAAACACTTTTCTTCCGGATCTGAGATAGGAGATGTACCCAACTGTTTTGGATATCCTATGAAGATGCATTTATCCGCTTTGGGTTCGAGCTTATCAGACTGAAACTTTTTCACATAAGCATCGCAGCCCCAAACTTTCAAGAAACGACAATCTAGGTTTCTCCAAACCATATTCTATACTGTGTCATCTGAATGGAAATACGCGGTGCCCTATTGAAAGTGAATGCGGTTGTCTCTAATGCATAACCCATAAATGATAGTGGTAATTCGATAAGAGACATCATAGTATGCACCATATCAAATAGGGCGTGGCTATGACGTTCGGACACACGATCACACTATGGTGTTCAAGGTGGCATGAATTGCGAAACAATTTTCACATTGTCTTTAACTGTGTACCAAAACTCGCAACTCAGATATTCATCTCTATGATCATATCATAGACAGTTTATCCTCTTGTCACGACGATCTTCACTCTGAAATAGCATTGAACTTTTCAATATTTCAAACTTGTGATTCATCACGTAAATACTCCCGTATCTACTCAAATTGTCAATGAAGTAAGAACATAACGATATCCACTGCGTGCCTTAGCACTCATTGGACAACACACATAAAAAATGTATTACTCCCAACAAGTCACTCTCTTATGTGGCATGATTTGCATGTCTCAAGTGATTCAAAATCAAGTGAGTCCAAACGATCCATCTCTATGGAGCTTATTTATGCATTTATACCAACATGTATGGTTTGCATGTCTAAAACGTTTCAAAAATGAGTGAGTACAAAGATCCATCAACATGGAGCTTCTTCATGCATTTTACACCAACATGACTCAAGTGGTAGTGCCACAACTAAGTGATACTATCATTATTACTTTGTATCTTTTGGCACCAATATTATGAACATGTGTAACACTACGATCGAGATTCAATAAACCATTGAGGGTAAATATTCAAGCAAATATAATAACTATTATTCTCTTTAAATGAATAATCGTATTGCAATAAACACGATCTAATCATGTTCATGCTCAACGCAAACACCAAATAACAATTATTTAAGTTTTACCACCAATCCCGATGATAGAGGGAGTGTGCGATATTTGATCACATCAAGCTTGGAAAGACTTCCAACACTTATCGCCATCTCGCCTTTAGCTAGTCTTTTTTTATATCGTAACTTTCATTTCGAGTTACTAATCACTTAGAAACCGAACTGGTATCCAATACCCTCGTGCTACTAGGTACACCAGTAAAGCACACATCAATATCATGTATATCAAATACACTTCTGTCGACTTTGCCAACCTTCCTATCTACCAAGTATCTAGGGTAGCTCCGCCTCAGTGACCGTTCCCCTCATAACAGAAGCACTTAGTCTCGGGTTTGGGCTCAATCTTGGGTTTCTTGATTAGAGCAGCAACTGGTTTGCCTTTTCATGAAGTATTCCTTCTAGCCCTTGCCCTTCTTGAAACTTGTGGTTTTACTAACCATCAACAATTGATGCTCCGTCTTGATTTCTACTTTCGCAGTGTCAAACATTGCGAATTGCTCAAGGATCATCATATCTATCCTTGATATGTTATAGTTCATCACGAAGCTCTAGCAGCTTAGTGGCAGTGACTTTTGGAGAAGCATCACTATCTCATCTGGAAGATTAACTCCCACTTGATTGAAGTGATTGTTGTACTCAAACAATCTGAGAACATGCTCAATGATTTGAGCTTTTCTCCTTTACTTTGTAGGCAAAGAATCTTGTCGGAGGTCTCATACCTCTCAATAAGAGCACGAGCATCAAATCTCAATTTCATCTCTTAGAACATCTCTTATGTTCCATGAAGTTAAAAAAACGTCTTTGGCGCCTTGCTTCTAAGCCATTAAGTATTATGCATTGAACTATCACGTAGTCATCAAAAACGTGTATGTCGGATGTTCAAAACATCCACAGACGACACTCGAGGGGCAGCACACCGAGTGGTGCATAAACTACATAAGCCTTCTGCATAGCAATGAGGAAAATCCTCAGTTTTACGGACTCAATCCGCAAAGTGGCTACTATCAACTTTCAACTAAATTTTCTCTAGGAACATATAAAAAAATGTAGAGCTATAGCGCAAGCCACATCATAATTTGTAAAGACCTTTTGACTATGTTCAAGATAATTAGAGTTTAACTAATCAAATTAATTTTAAACTCCCACTCAAAAAGTACATCTCTCTAGTCATTTGAGTGGTACATGATCCAAATCCACTATCTCAAGTCCGATCATCACGTGAGTTGAGAGTAGCTTCAGTGGTAAGCATCTCTATCCTAATCATATCAACTATATGATTCATGCTCGACCTTTCGGTCTCAATTGTTCTGAGGCCATGTCTGTGCATGCTAGGCTCGTCAAGTTTAACCCGAGTGTTCCGCGCGTGCAACTATTTTGCACCCGTTGTATGTGAACGTTGGGTCTATCACACCCGATCATCACGTGGTGTCTCGAAACGACGAACCGTCGCAATGGTGCACAGTAAGGGAGAACACAATTTGAGCTTGAAATTTTAGTGAGAGATCACCTCATAATGCTACCGTTGTTCTAAGCAAGATAAGGTGCATAAAGGATTAACATCACAAGCAATTCATAAGTGACATGATATGGCCATCATCAAGTGCTCCTTGATCTCCATCACCAAAGCACCAGTATGATCTTCTTGTCACCGGCGCCACACCATCATCCCCAACATCATGATCTCCATCATCGTGTCGCCATCGAGGTTGTTGTGTATGCTATGCTATTACTACTAAAGCTACGTCCTAGCAATATAGTAAACGCATCTGCAAACACAAACGTTAGTTTAAAGACAACCCTATGGCTCCTGCCGGTTGCCGTAGCATCGACGTGCAAGTCGATATTAACTATTACAACATGATCATCTCATACATCCAATATCTCACATCACGTCGTTGGCCATATCATATCACATCACAAGCATACCCTGCAAAAACAAGTTAGACGTCCTCTAATTTTTGTTGCATGTTTTACGTGGTTGCCATGGGTATCTAGTAGGATCGCATCTTACTTACGCAAACCCCACAACGGAGATGTATGAATTGCTATTTAACCTCTCTCCAAGGACCTCCTCGGTCAAAACCGATTCAACTAAAGTTGGAGAAACCGACAAACGCCGGTCATCTTCGAGCAACGGGGTTGCTCGTAGCGATGAAACCAGTCTCTCGTAAGTGTACGAGTAATGTCGGTCCGAGCCGCTTCGATCCAACAATACCGCTGAATCAAGAAAAGACTAAGGAGGGAAGCAAGTCGCACATCACCGCCCACAAAAACTTTTGTGTTCTACTCGAGATAACATCTACGCATGAACCTAGCTCATGATGCCACTGTTGGGGAACGTTGCATGGGAAACAAAAAATTTCCTACGCACACGCAATACCTATCATGGTGATGTTCATCTACGACAGGAGATTTTCGATCTACGTACCCTTGTAGATCGCACATCGGTAAGCGTTAAGAAACATGGACGATGTAGTGGAACAGTTTGTGTGATTCAAATCACCATAGTCGTACACTCCATCCCACGATCACATCACGATCCGTCCCGCGAACTTCATCACGATCTGTCCCACGATCTCATCATGATCCTTCCCGATCTAGTGCCGAACGGACGACACCTCCGCGTTCAGCACACGTACAGGTCGATGACGATCTCCACCTTCTTGATCCAGCAAGAGGGGGTGGAGAGGTAGAAGAGTTCTCCGGCAGCGTGACGGCGCGCCAGTGGTGGTGATGATCTACTCCGGCAGGGCTTCGCCTAAGCTCCGCAGAAATACGATCTAGAGGAAAAACTGCGTGGTATAGGGTCGAGCAGCACGTGGCAAAGTTGTGTCTCAAAAAACCCCAATACCTCTTGTATATATAGGAGGGAGGGAGGGGAGGAGGCAGCCTCAAACCCTCAAGGTTTGGCCGAAATTGGAGGTGGAAGAGTCCTACTCCAATCCTACTTGGAGTAGGATTCCACCTTCCCACTTGGAAACTCTTTCCACCTTGTGTTTTTTCCTTCTCAAACCTTATGGGACTTAGTGGGAACTTATTATAGCACACTAGGGGCTGGTTTATCTCTTGCCATAGCCCATGAGACCCCTTGGGGCGTGACGCCCCTCCCGATGGTCCCTGACACCCCTCTCGGCACTCCCGGTACACTACCGATGAGCCCGAAACTTTTCCGGTGACCAAAACAGGACTTCCTATATATCAATCTTTACCTCCGGACCATTTCGGAGCTCCTCATGACGTCCTGGATCTCATCTAGGACTCCTAACAACTTTCGGTTACCAACACCTATAACTCAACTATACCGAAACGTCACCGAGCCTTAAGTGTGCAGACCCTGCGGGTTCGAGAACTATGTAGACATGACCCGAGACACTCCTTGGTCAATATCCAATAGCGGGACCTGGATGCCCATATTGGATCCTACATATTCTCCGAAGATATTATCGGTCTAACCTCAGTTTCAAGGATTCATATAATCCCGTTTGTCATTCCCTTTGTCCTTCGGTATGTTACCTGCCCGAGATTCGATCGTCGGTATCCGCATACCTATTTCAATCTCGTTACCGGCAAGTCTCTTTACTTGTTTCCGTAATAAAAGATCCCTTGACTTACACATAGTCACATTGCTTGCAAGGCTTGTGTGTGATGTTGTATTACCAAGTGGGCCCCGAGATACCTCTCCGTCACACGGAGTGACGAATCCCAGTCTTGATCCATACTAGCTCAACGGATACCTTCGGAGATACCTATAGAGCACCTTTATAGTCACCCAGTTACGTTGCGATGTTTGATGCACATAAGGTATTCCTCCGGTGCCAGTAAGTTATATGATCTCATGGTCATAGGAACAAATACTTGACACGCAGAAAACAATAGCAATAAAACGACACGATCAATATGCTACGTTCCTAGATTGGGTCTTGTCCATCACATGATTCTCCTAGTGATGTGATCCCGTTATCAAGTGACAACACTTGCCTATGGTCAGGAAACCATGACCATCTTTGATCAACGAACTATTCAACTAGAGTCTCACTAGGGACAATGTGTTGTCGATGCATCCACACATGTATTTGAGTGTCCAATCAATACAATTCTAGCATGGATAATAAACGATTATTATGAGCAAGGAATAATAATAAGTAATTTATTATTGCCACTAGGGCATATTTCCAACAAGAAACTATTGGCTACACCTTCTATCTTAGATCAGAAGGCAAGATCTTTGTTGCTAAGAACGGATCCTTTCTAGAGAAAGAGTTTCTCTCGAAAGAAGTAAGTGGGAGGAAAATAGAACTTGATGAGGTAATTGTACCTCCTCTCGAGCCAGAGAGTAGCGCAGCACAAGAAAATGTTTCTGAGGCGCCTGCACCGGCTAGAGATGAAGTTAATAATGATGATCATGACACTTCGGATCAAGTTGCTATTGAACCTCGAAGGTCGAGAAGGGTACGCTCTGCACCAGAGTGGTACAACAACCCTGTCATGGAAATAATGTTGTTAGACAACAGTGAACCTTCGAATTATGAAGAAGCGATGGCGGGCCTGGATTCCAACAAATGATTCAAGGCCATGAAATCCAATATAGGATTCATGTTTGAGAACAAAGTATGTACTTTGGTGGACATGCCCGATGATCGTCGAGTCATAGAAAATAAATGGATCTTCAAAAGGAAGATTGACGCGGATGGTAATGTGACCATCAATAAGGCTCAACTTTTCGCTAAGGGTTATCGACAAGTTGAAGGGATTGACTACGATGAGACCTCCTCACCCGTAGCGATGCTGAAGTCGGTCCGAATCATGTTAGCAATTGCCGCATTTTATGATTATGAAATCTGGAAAATGGATGTCAAAACCACATTCCTAAACGACTTTCTTAAGGAAGAATTGTATATGATACAACGAGAAGGTTTTGTCGATCCTAGCAGTGCTAACAACGTATGCAAGCTCCAGCGCTCAATCTATGGGCTGGTGCAAGCATATCGAAGTTGGAATATTTGTTTTGATGATTTGATCAAAGCGTTTGGTTTATACAGACTTATGGAGAAGCCTGTATTTACAAGAAAGTGAGTGGGAGCTCTGTAGGATTTCTCATATTATATGTGGATGACATATTGTTGATGGGAAACTATATAGAACTATTGGAAAGCATCAAGGCCTATTTGAATAAGAGTTTTTCAATGAAGGACCTTGGAGAAGCTGCTTACATATTAGGCATCAATATCTATAGAGATAGATCGAGATGCCTCATAGGTCTTTCACAAAGCACATACCTTGACAAGATATTGAAGAAGTTCAATATGGAGAAGGCTAAGTAGGGGTTCTTCCCTGTATTGCAAGGTTTGAGGTTGAGTGCGACTCAACGGCCAACCACGGCGGAAGATAGAGAAAAGATGAGTACGGTCCCCTATGCTTCAGCCATAGGCTCTATCATGTATGCCATGCTGTGTACCAGACCTAATGTGAACCTTGCCATAAGTTTGGTAGGGAGGTACCAGAGTGATCCACGAGTGGATCACCGGACATCAGTCAAGAATATCCTAAAGGGTTATGTCGTCTATATAGAGGTACCAAAGTGAACCTTGTCATATATGGAGGTGCCGTAGATATGTTTCTCGTCTATGGACGTGCCGAAGAGGTCGTCGTAAAGGGTTATGTCGATGCTAGCTTTGACACAGATCTGGATGACTCCAAGTCACAAACCGGATACGTGTACATTTTAAATAATGGGGTAGTTAGCTGGTGTAGTTGCAAGCAAAGCATCGTGGAGGCATCTACATGTGAAGCGGAGTACATAGCTGCTTAGGAAGCAGCAGAGGAAGGAGTCTGGATGAAGGAGTTCATCACCGACCTAGGAGTGATTCCATGTGCGTCGGGCCCGATGACTGTGTTCTTTGACAACACTAGAGCTATTCCTATTGGAAAGGAGCCGAGGTTTCACAAGAAGACCAAGCACATCAAGCGCCGCTTCAACTCCATTCGTGGATACATCCAGGATGGAGATATATATATATTTGTAAAGTACATACGGATCTGAATGTCGCAGACCTGTTGACTAAACCACTTCCACGGGCAAAGCATGATCAGCACCAGAACTCTATGGGTGTTCGATTCTTCACAATGTAAATAGATTATTGACTCTAGTGCAAGTGGGAGACTGTTGGAAATATGCCCTCGAGGCAATAATAAAGTAGTTATTATTATATTTCCAGTTCATGCTAATTATCTATTATTCATGCTATAATTGTTTTAACTAGAAACCATAATACATGTGTGAATATATAGTTCACAATGTGACCCTAGTGAGCCTCTAGTTGGCTAGCTCGTTGATCAATAGATGATCATGGTTTCTTGATCATGGACATTGGATGTCATTGATAACGGGATCACATCATTGGGGAATGATGTGATGGACAAGACCCAATCCTAAGCATAGCACTAAATCGTGTTGTTCGTCTACTAAAGCTTTTCTAATGTCAAGTATCATTTCCTTAGACCGTGAGATTGTGCAACTCCTGGATACCGTAGGAGTGCCTTGGGCGTACCAAACGTCAAAACGTAACTAGGTGATTATAAAGGTGCACTACGGGTATCTCCGAAAGTGTCTGTTGAGTTGTACGAATCGAGACCGGGATTTGTCACTCCGTGTGACAGAGAGGTATCTCTGGGCCCACTTGGTAATCCATCATCATATTGAGCTCAGTGTGACTAAGGGGTTAGCCACGGGATGATGTGTTATAGAACGAGTAAAGAGACTTGCCGGTAATGAGATTGAACAAGGTATAGGCATACCGATGATCAAATCTCGGGCACGTATCATACCAATAGACAAAGGGAATTGCATACGGGATTGATTGAATCCTTGAAATCGTGGTTCATCCGATGAGATAATCGTGGAACATGTGGGAACCAACATGGATATCTAGACCCCGCTGTTGGTTATTGGCCGGAGAGATGTCTCCGTCATGTTGGCATGTCCCCCGAACTCGTAGGGTCTTCACACTTAAAGTACAATGATGCCAGTGTTATAGGGAAATAGTGTACGTGGATACCGAAGGTTGTTCGGAGTCCCGATGAGATCGTGAATGTCACGAGGAAATCTAGAATGTTCTGGAGGTAAAGATTGATATATAGGATGTGAGGTTTCGGACACCGGAAGTGTTTCTGGCGCCACCGGTAACGTACCGGGACCACTAGAAGGGTTCCGGGGGTCCACCGGGAGGGTCCACCTGCCCCAAAGGCTAGCATGGGCCAAATGGAGGAAGGGAACCAGCCCAGAGTGGGCTGGTGTGCCGCCCACCTAGGACCAAGGCGCAGCAAGGGAGGAAGAGGGCAAACCCTAGCGCACGAGAAGGCCCAAGGCCCATCTGGGGCGCCACCCCTCCTCTCCGTGCCCTGGCCGCCACCTCCCTCGCGCAGATGGGGCTGCCGCACCCCTTAGGGGTGGGAACCCTAAAGGTGGGCACCTCCACCCTCTACCCCTATATATAGTGGAGTTTTTGGCTGATTTGAGACACGAAATCTCTCTCTCTCGGCGCAGCCCTACGCCTCTCTCTCCTCGTCCTCCGCATAGCTTACCGAAGCTCTACTGGAGAACCACGTAGCTCCACCACCACCATGCCGTCGTGCTGTCGGAGCTCTCTCCCTCAACCTCTCCTTCCTCATTGCTGGTTCAAGGTGTTGGAGACGTCACCGGGCTGCACGTGTGTTGAATGCGGAGGTGCCGTAGTTCGACACATAGATCGGAATCCACCGCGATGTGAATCGCTGCGAGTGCGACTCCATCGACCGTGTTCATAGTAACGCTTCCGCTTAGCGATCTTCAAAGGTATGAAGATGCTCTACAACCTCTCTCGTTGCTGGTTTCTCCATAGATTGATCCTTGTATGGCGTAGGAATTTTTTTGAAATTACTACGATCCCCAAACATGGACTGCTAAAGGTGACACTGGCGCTATGCATCTTTTCAACTGCATCATGAACCATGTCCACGAGACCTGTGTCTCTGACTGAAACAAGTTAATAGCAACAGGGAACATCCAGTTGTGTCCATCGAATCATCATCTACCATCTGTTAAGCTAAATTTGAGGCCACATATCCAACCTTAGAATCTGATTTCAGATCAACAAGCTGTGCATGAAACATAGTCTGTTTCGTTGTCCAGCCATCTTGTCGATCGATTTCATCAACCATCTCTTCACCATCCTCAATTCAAACATACTCTCCTTTCCAATTATCAAACCGTAACAATGCTACTTCTTGCTCTGGACCCCAAAAGATGCTCTCCCAAATTTTTTCCACCATATTCTTCATGACCTTCTCTTCCATGCTCTGTAGGTCTTGTGGATCAATCTCTGCAAAATCAATCTCCTACTTCACAACTGTATCTCTCTCTATGTCCTGCATGCTACCATCACCTAGCTTCGCCTTAGAAGGAAGAAATTCCATAGTGAATTCGAACTTCCGAGCACCACCACCCCTGTTTGTCAATGGCGGGGCAGTGTGAGGTGAACTAGCGGACGCAGACGAGGCACAAACCGCATAGGTTGGAAAAGATGTTGTCTTTGGCGGCTCCATCGCAGTTAGGCCCCTCCTCCCACCCAAATCTGGATTAAATCGACCAAAAACAGAGGGAAACAAAGGCGAAGTGTTGAGATCTAACTAGACACAGAGGCGAAGAGGACAGGGTTCCAGATTCACTCACCACAGCCATCGCCGTTGCCAAGAACGAAAGCCCCGCCGCTGCCATCACCCAGAATAAAAGCTCCGCCGCCGCCGCAGGCTCACCGCCGAGAACGAAGAGGAGGGAGCAACATAGGTTCAGACACGGATACTCATTCGGACAGGCACGTGGACACGTTTCACCTGATTCACTAACAAGTGGGTCCCGTAACTAGATGCATTGCCAAGTAGGGCCTGCTCTTACGTGGATAGGTTATGGGTCGAGGCCCTAAGACATGTTTCAGCTGATGCACTGACAAGTGGGCACCGTAACTAGATGCACTGCCAAGTAGGGCCCGTGCTTACGTGGATAAGTTGTGGGTCCAACCCCTAATAGCTAATGAGGGCATCGGTTCAGATTAAGGGCCATGTCGTGTGTGGGTTATTTCCTTACTCAGAAGTGTCACACTAAGGCAATTCGGACGAAAGACGTACCACTCTTTCCAATTCACCTTAGATATGTCGTATAGGAGCTATTGATCCATTAGACGCTATGGTATGGCATCATGATATGATACCACAAGTATTATTTTCTTCATTTAATGTTATGACATGTTATGTTCGTGGGAGATATAAAACGTAGTGAAAGCTGGACAAGGATTTACGGCATGCAAGTGCGGAGGCACTCAGGTCCCTGCTGCCACCTTTTAATTTTGATTTTGAAAGTTCTATATCTTTTAAACAAAAAAATCCAGATTACGTTTTGTTTTTATATTCGTATTTCTTGTGACCGGCGATTTCAAATAAGATCCATTATGAATATATTAACAATTTTCTTTTCAAAGTTGAGTTTTTAATGTTGAAACTTAGTATGATTGACTGATAAAAATCAATTATTTTGTGTGTAGTTCTTAAGAGTTCTTGTGATTTCTTGTACATCCAATTTGCTAAAAAATAAAACCCAAATAAGTATAGTTGGATATCCTTAAATGAAGAAAAATATGCATACAAACATGCTCACACAATGAAAGGGAAAATATAGTATATCAAACATGCAAACCACTATAGCATCTACGAAGCAATTGTCAATGACAAAGTCATCTATATATGAGTATATTTACTTAGGAGCTGATACATCTCCAACGTATCTATAATTCTTGATGGTTCCATGCTACTATCTTGTCAACTTTGGATGTTTTGTATGCATTTTATATTTTTGTTGGGACTAACCTATTAACTCACTGCCAAGTGCCAGTTCTTGTTTTTCCGTGTTTTTGACCCTTTTGAGAGAAGAATACTAAACGGAGTCCAAATGGAATAAAATCTTCGGAATGATTGTTTTCGTAACAGAAGGTACACAGGGAACTTGAGAACCAAGGCAAAGGACGCCGGGGGAGGCCACAAACCCCCTAGCTGCGGCCTAGGGGGGGCGCCTACCAGGATTCTGGGAATCCCGTGGCTCCTTTGCCCTACTTTATCCGCCTATAAATTCCCTAAAACTCTGAAACCACGGGAGAGAGCCACGAAAATACTTTTCCGCCGCCGCAAGCTTCTGTCTCTGCAAGATCCCTAAAGTTCTGTATGATCTTCATGGAGATCTATCCGATGTAATCTTCTTTTGCATTGTGTTTGTCGAGATGCGATGAATTGTGGATTTATGATCAGATTATCTATGAATGTTATTTGAGTCTCCTTTGATCTCTTATATGCATGATTTTGTATCCTTCTAATTCTCTTCGAGTTGTGGGTTTCGTTTGGCCAACTTGATCTATAATACTTGCAATGGGAGAAGTGCTTGGTTTTGGGTTCATACCGTGCGGTGTCCTCACCCAGTGACAGAAGGGGTAGCGAGGCACGCATCATGTTGTTGCCATCAAGGGTAAAAAGATGGGGTTTATATCTATTGCATGAATTTATCCCTCTACATCATGTCATCTTGCTTAAGGCGTTACTCTGTTTGTTATGAACTCAATACACTAGATGCATGATGGATAGCGGTCAATGTGTGGAGTAATAGTAGTAGATGCAGACAGTATCGGTCTACTTGTCTCGGACGTGATGCCTATCTGTATGATCATTGCCTTAGATATCATCATGACTTTGCGCGGTTCTATCAATTGCTCGAAAGTAATTTGTTCACCCACCGTAATACTTGCTATCATGAGAGAAGCCTCTAGTGAACACTATGGCCCCGAGTCTACTTCCCATCATATTTTCTGCTCTACACTTTTACTTTGTTGCACTTTCCACCTTCAGATCTCACCTTGCAATTAATCGTGAAGGGATTGACAATCCCTTTATAGCGTTCGGTGCAAGTTTGTTTGTTTTTGCGAAGGTACATTGCCGACTTGTCTTGATACTCCTATTGGATATATACCTTGGTTCTCAAACTGAGGGAAATACTTACTGCTACTGTGCTGCATCACCCTTTCCTCTTCAAGGGAAAAACCAATGCAAGCTCAGGAGGTAGGAAGAAGAATTTTTGGCTCCGTTGCCGGGGAGTATCAAGTCAAGAATAGTCTTCCTTCAACGTGTCAATTTCTGGCACCGGGGACTATTCTAGGTGAAGCTTATCCAAGTAACTTTCACAAACTCATCTCTTGCATTTACTTTATTTGCCTTTTGCCTCTTGTTTTCCTCTCCCCCACTTCTGGAAAAACAAAATTTACAAAAATATTTTCCTTTTTCGTTTGCCTTTCCTTTGTTTGTGTGCTATGTGCCTTCAATATACTCGCATCTTTTCTTGCTAAGTATCTATTGATATGGATCTTCATCCACTAGCTAATCTTTTCAAGAGATCCAATTATGTTAAACCAATTGCTAGTGAGTTGAGTGCACTTGACTATCTTTATGAAGGTTTGCTTGAGATGCGTAAATCTGAAAATTGTGATGAAGAAATTTATGAAGTGATTCACGAGGGCTCCTTGAATGAAAAGCATGATTGCAATGGTTTCACTATGAATTCTATTAATGTCAGTCATGCTAAAAATATGCAAAACCCTAAGCTTGGGGATGCTAGTTTTGCTATGTCCACTTCTTGTTGCAATGATCATGATTGGGGTGATGATTTTTCTTATGATCTTTAAAATTTGTTTAATCCTCATGGTGAATATGATATTTGCAATAATATTGAAAGTGGGTTTGGAGAAGTCATGACTTTAGTTGATGATAATTCCACTATGTTTGAAGAGCGTCAACTTTGCATGCATGTGTATCATGAAAAGAATATCCTATATGATAGCTATATTGTTGAATTTGATTATGATCCCACATGTAATTGTTATGAGAGAGTAAAATATTGTGGTAGAAACTTTCATGTTGCTAAATTACCTCTCGTTTTGTTGAGATTGATATTGTCTCTTTCTTCTTCCTTGCATATGGTAGTTATTGCTTGTCTTGATAATTTGTTTTGCTATAAAATGCCTATGCATAGGAAGTATGTTAGACTTAGATATCTTTGTCACATGTTTCATGATGCTCTCTTTGTGTCCGATTGCTATCTTTTATGTGAGCATCATTGAATTATCAATGTCTAGCTAAGGGCGTTAAACAATAGCGCTTGTTGGGAGGCAACCCAATGAATTTATCGTTGCTTTTTTTGATTTCTGTTTTGTTGTGTCCACACCATCATAATTATGTTATGATTGTGTATTTTGTGTTTCTTTTTGTGTTTGTGCCAAGTAAAACCTTTATGACTAGTTTTGGTGATGGTTGTTTGATCTTGCTGAAAAAGACAGAAACTTTGCGCTCATGAAATTATTTTTCATTTCTATCCACAAAGAGATTTTGAGTTTATTCTTTTTCCTGCTGGTTTATACACCAATTTACCTAATTTTAATTATTTTTCAGAATTTTTGAGATAGCAGAAGTATACGAAGTATACTGATTGCTACAGACTGGTCTGTTTTTGACACATTCTGTTTTCGTTGTGTTGATTGCTTATTTTTGTTAAACTATGGATAGTATCGGGGGTACTAGCCATGCAAAAGTGAGAATACAGTAATATAACACCAATATAAATAGAAATAAAGTTTGCTACAGTACCTGAAGAGTTGGTAGTTTGTTTTCTTATGCTAATGATATCACGAGTTTCTGTTTAAAGTTTTGTGTTGTGAAGTTTTCAAGTTTTGGGTGATGTTCTCATGGACAATGGGATAAAGAGTGGAAAGAGCTCAAGCTTGGGGATGCCCAAGGCATCCCAAGCCAAATTCAAGGACACACAAAAGCCTAAGCTTGGGGATGCCCCGGGAAGGCATCCCCTGTTTCGTCTTCAATCCATCGGTAACGTTACTTGGTGCTATATTTTTATTCACCACATTATATGTGTTTTGCTTGGAGCGTCGTGTATTATAGGAGTCTTTTCTTTTTGTTGTGTGACAATCATCCTTGCTGCACACCTTTTTGAGAGAGACATGCACTCATCGTGAATTTGCTAGAATACTCATTGAGCTTCGCTTATATCTTTTCAGTTAGGCAATTTAGCTCACATGTGCTTCACTTATATCTTTTGAGCTAGATAACTTTGCTCTAGTGCTTCACTTAGATATTTTTAGAGCACTATGGTGTCATATTTTGGAGAAATAAGAAGATCTTCACTTATATCTTTTTGAGAGTGCTCTCTCTGAGTAACTTGGTAATTGGCTTGTGCTATGAAAGTAGTCCTAAAGTTGATAGGCATCCAAAGAGAATATAATAAAAACTTCCATATTCATGTGCATCGACTAGTAAAGAGAAGTTTGATTCCTCTCAATTAGTTTCGAGACATGGATTTGGTAATATTAGAGTTATGTTAGTAGGGTGTTGTGAATCTAGAAATACTTGTGTTGAAGTTAGTGATTCCCGTAGCATGCATGTATGGTGAACCGCTATGTTAGGAAGTCGGAGCATAATTGATTTATTGATTGTCATCCTTTGTGTGGCGGTCGGGATCATGCAATGATTAACACCTACCAACCCTTCCCCTAGGAGTATGCGTTTAGCACTTTGTTTCGATTACTAATAAAACTTTCGCAATAAGTATATGAGTTCTTCATGACTAATGTGAGTCAATGGTATAGATGCACTTTCACCTTCCACTATTGCTAGCTTCTCTAGTGCCGCGCAACTTCCGCCGGTACACAAACCCACCATATACCTTCCTCAAAACAGCCACCATACCTACCTATTATGGCATTTTCATAGCCATTCCGAGATACATTTCCATGCAACTCCAACCGTTCCGTCTCATGACTTGTGCCGTCACTTTCATATTGCCATTGCATGATCCTAAGATAGTTAGCGAGATGTTTCAACATCATACGCTAAGCTAGATCGTTGCACATCCCGGTACACTACCGGAGGCATTTCCTTTAGAGTTATCATTGCTCTAAGTATTGAGTTGTGAGTAAATAAAAGTGTGATGATCATCATTATTAGAGCATTGTCCCATGTGAGGAAACAAAAAAGAGAGGCCAAAGATGCCCACCAAAAAAATGATGAAAAGAGGCCAAAGAGCCCAAACAAAAAAAGAGAGAGAAAAAGAGAGAAGGGACAATGCTACTATCTTTTTCCACACTTGTGCTTCATAATAGCACCATGTTCTTCATGAAAGAGAGACTCTCGTTTTGAC
This sequence comes from Hordeum vulgare subsp. vulgare, assembly GCF_904849725.1. NCBI lineage: Eukaryota > Viridiplantae > Streptophyta > Magnoliopsida > Poales > Poaceae > Hordeum > Hordeum vulgare. The sequence goes on from NC_058523.1 coordinate 355,471,841, forward strand.
ACTTCCATATACTAGTGGTAATTTTCATTATATAACTTGGCGCGTATATTCCAATGATGGGCTTCCTCAAAATTGTCCTAGGTCTTCGTGAGCAAGCAAGTTGGGTGCACACCCACTAGTTTTCTGCTTGAGCTTTTACACACTTATAGCTCTAAGTGCATCCGTAGCATGCTAACCCCTACTCATTCACATTGATATCTATTGATGGGCATCTCCATAGTCCGTTGATACGCGGAGTCGATTGAATATCTCCTCCTTTTTGCCTCACAACCTCCACCACACTCTATTTCACCTATAGTGCTATATCCATGGCTCACGCTCATATATTGCGTGAGAGTTGAAAAAGGTTTGAGAAAGTAAGAGTGCGAAAACAATTACTTGGCCAATACCGGGGTTGTGCATGATTTAAATTCGTTGTGTGGGGATGATGGAGCATAGCCAGACTATATGATTTTGTAAGGATAACTTTCCTTGGCCTTGTTATTTCAAAAGTTCATGATTGCCTTGCTTGTTTGCTTGAAGTATTATTGCTTTCATGTCAATAGCAAACTATTGTTTTGACTCGTACGGATCTGAACAATCATGTCACATGAAAGAAGTTACAAAGGACAAATATGTTAGGTACCATTCCACATCAAAAATTCAGTCTTTATTGCTTCCCTACTCGAGGACGAGCAGGAGTTAAGCTTGGGGATGCTTGATACTTCTCCAACGTATCTATAATTTTTTATGGTTCCATGCTATTATCTTGTCAACTTTGGATGTTTTGTATGCATTTTATATCTTTTTTGGGACTAACCTATTAACTCAGTGCCAAGTGCCAGTTCCTGTTTTTTTCCGTGTTTCTGACCCTTTTCAGAGAAGAATATTAAACGGAGTCCAAACGGAATAAAATCTTCGGAATGATTTTTTCCGTAACAGAAGATACGCAGGGAACTTGAGAACCAAGGCAAAGGACCCCGGGGAGGCCACAAGCCCCCTAGCCGCGGCCTGGGGGGGTGGGGGGTGGGGCCGCGCCTACGAGGCTTGTGGCCCCCCTGTGGCTCCTTTACCCTACTTCTTCCGCCTATAAATTCCCTAAAAATTTGAACCCATGGGAGAGAGACACGAAAACACTTTTCCGCCACCGCAAGCTTCTGTCTCCGCAAGATCCCATCTGGGGCACGTTCTGGTGCCCTACCGGAGGAGGGATTCAGACACGGAGGGATTCTTCATCAACACCATTGCCTCTCCGATGATGCGTGAGTAGTTCACCATAGACCTTTAGGTCCATAGCTAGTAGCTAGATGGCTTCTTCTCTCTCTTGGATCTTCAGTACAAAGTTCTCCATGATCTTCATGGAGATCTATCCGATGTAATTTTCTTTTGCGGTGTGTTTGTCGAGATCTGATGAATTGTGGATTTATGATCACATTATCTATGAATTTTATTTGATTCTCCTCTCATATCTTATATGGATGATTTCGTATCCTTGTAATTCTCTTCGAGTTGTGGGTTTTGTTTGGCCAACTTGATCTATAATTCCTGCAATGGGAGAAGTGCTTGGTTTTGGGTTCATACCGTGCGGTGTCCTCACCTAGTGACAGAAGGGGTAGCAAGGCACGCATCATGTTGTTGCCATCAAGGGTAAAAAGATGGGGGTTGTATCTATTGCATGAATTTATCGCTCTACATCATGTCATCTTGCTTAAGGCGTTACTCTGTTTGTTATGAACTCAATACACTAGATGCATGCTGGATAGCGGTCGATGTGTGGAGTAATAGTATTAGATGCAGACAGTATCGGTCTACTTGTCTCGGAAGTGATGCCTATATGTATGATCATTGCCTTAGATATCATCATGACTTTGCACGGTTCTATCAATTGCTCGACAGTAATTCGTTCACCCACCGTAATACTTGCTATGATGAGAGAAGCCTCTAGTGAACACTATGGCCCCCGGGTCTACTTCACATCATATTTTCAGCTCTACAGTTTTACTTTGTTGCACTTTCCACTTTCAGATCTCACCTTGCAATTAATCATGAAGGGATTGACAACCCCTTTATAGCGTTGGGTGCAAGTTTGTTTGTTTTTGCGCAGGTATATTGGAGACTTGTCTTGATACTTCTACTGTATTGATACCTTGGTTCTCAAACTGAGGGAAACACTTACTGCTACTGTGCTGCATCACCCTTTGCTCTTCAAGGGAAAGACCAACGCAATCTCAAGAGGTAGCAGGAGCCAAGTGAGAACACTTGATCATAGGTCATACTCATTGATTAAGCACAAGTGGGGTTGCTACTTCAACATATTGGATTAATTTGTTCACATCATTTAGGGATGCCTTAGCTCAAGTCTTATAGCAAATCTCCCCCTAGACGTGATATCCCCCTATGAGGGATGAATTAACCTTGGGTTTTGTTGTTGAATACTTCATGTAGATGTCATAGTAGTGGATGATCATTGTTGATGAAGTTCATCTGGAATTTGGAGCAATCCTTGTGGTTTCAATACCGTTCTAACCTACATGGGTTAGTCAAACACAAGGAACAATAACAAGGATATCTATGTACATGGAGTGAAATGCTCATATGATAATGTCCATTGATGCATTGAGTAACTAGTCCCTTGCTTACCATCTAGGGTTTTTATGACTTATTGAACTAGAGCATAGGGTTGGAGCTGATTGCACAAGTTCTTGCCAAGAAATGAAGATGAGTGAAGTTTGTTGGCGGAGTCACCCCTCAAGAACTCTCTAGTTTTTCTTCTTTGGGACCCACATCTACTTGATGGGAATCCTTGGAGTTGAAGTAGCACTTCATGAAGTAGAGCTAGTGGTGGCCATGGGAACCCAATTGTACATGGCTTGAGGTAGGTCTTCAAATGAGTCACTCTCTTCTTGAACTTTGTCCTTGCCGTTTATCTTGTGGACTTGTGGTGGAAGATCTGTTGAAGAACGTTGCATGGGAAAAAAATCCTGTGCTCACCAAGATCAATTCAGGAGATGGACGTCTACGAGAGGAGAGATTAAATCTACATACCCTAATAGATCGCTAAGTGGAAGCGTTAAAGAACACGGTTGATGTAGTGGCACGTCTACGCGATCCTATCACGATCGATCCGCCGAACTTCCGTTCGAGCACCGAACGGACGACACCTCTGCGTTCAGCATACGTACACCTTGATGATGTCTTGTAGCGACCCGACTCAAAACGAGTCAAGCCTCTATGTTTCTGTGCCATCCCTGGATCAGTATGCTGCCACACACAGTACATCAATGTATATATCAAAATGCAATCACATTTAAATAGCGTAAAACTGATATATACCTTAAATATCTCAGCGGAAGCAGTCAAGGGAGTGGAGTCCCAATAAACACCAACGACAAGTTGAGTGTAGACCGTAACCCTGAATCGTACTCTTACTCGTCGAAGAAAAATATCTGCAACATATGACGTTGCAGCCATGTAGGTCAGCATATTGAATATGCCGGCAAGTCACATATGAGAGGGGGTAAAATAATCATCTATACTATATGCATATATGGCAGGTGGGGCTATAAGTTTTTAGCGAAAAGCAAGTTTTCTCCTACATCAAGAGAGGGATAAAAGAAAATGTTACTACATTGTTGGTTGTTAACGAGATGGTTCCGCCAACCAATTCTCGAACCCGAGTTTTCCATAATTCCCACATCAATATTATTATTTGTGTTGAGAATTTCAGATAACTTCAATTCCTTTGGCTCAAGTTGTCCATGACCGTGGACACGGCTAATCGATTAGGTTTGAGTACTCTGCAGAGTTTTTCACACGTTCCCCACAAGATTTGATCGCCTCCGAGTATGTCCTCGCACTTCAGGGTGTTTGAAGACCGGATGATCAAAACATGGTCTTTCAACGGGTCCCTCTGAATCCCTGTCGGTGCCCATCCAATCCTACCGTTCTTCTACATCTGCTAGCACCGCCTGTCCAGAGTCGCCGCGTTGTCCAACCAAGCCAGAGCCCATAATGACTTGTGGCTGTGCAGGTAAGCCTTAGGTCTTGAAAATTTCCGTCCGTCTCTTTGAGCCTGGGTGAAGCTTTCCGCAAGATGTCATGGCCGTCTCCAGCATCCCGGGTCATCCACTGGTTTCTCCAGGGAGCCGATCAACCGTCCTTCACCCAGAGTTGCATTGCATCACGAGGTCTTGAAAATCTTGACTTAACCGGTCTTGGTTATTTATTCATCCTCGCATCAGTCGTGTTATGCACTCAACCAGAATCCCGTCTACACAAGCATAGCAATATGAAATTTGTCGTCCCGGGCCAAGTAACGGGGTTGTTGGGTGCCTAACACATGATACTACAATATTTAACCATAATTTCCAAGTACCTACTCAGCATGCAATTGGGCATAGGATGGTAGAACTACGATGCATAGAAAACATAGGCGAATAGTATGATCAAAATGACTTGCCTGGCGATGTTGACGAAGAAGAATTTCTCGAGAAATAACTTGATAGACTACTCGTCACTCTCCGACGAAATCTATATAACAAACATATCATTCACATAAGCACTCATACTAGCAATCTTTCTAGCAATCAAAACAAAAGAGAGAGTGAATAAGAATCCATAGGAAACTTCAAGTAAGACTAGGGAGTCTTCTACTACATCAAACACTAAATAGTTTTTGTCCAACGGAAAATGATAACAGGGAACTAAGATATAAATTTTCACTAAGATAAAATAGAGTATTTTTCACAAAACTTTTTGAAAGTATTTCCAAACGGGATTTGAAATAGTGGATAAACCAATTGCAAGTTATTAGGGAACTAGAATTGATTTCATGATAACATATGAAAATAAAAATCAAAACTTGTTGCAAACCTACTGGTAACTAACAGAAACAAAACATAATCTTTCTGAAATATAAAAGAAAATAATTTAAAAACAATTATAGAAAAGGAAATAGCCATAATCCTAAAAGAGGTGAAACAGAAATTGTTTCACAAGAAACAATGAGCTAAAATACTCAAATAATTCTGAAATTTTTACCACTGGTAACTAAGATCACTAGTGATCAGTAGCAAAAAGAATAAAATTAAAAGCTATTTTTAAACTCCTGGAATAAGAAAAACAAGGTTGAAACTAAATCTGATCTAATTGAAATATGGAAATTTCAAACATAGACAAATTATATGTTTTTAAAAACTACAGAATCAACCTCATTGGAGTTGTGGATCAAAAGTTATGATTAAAACAAGATTGGAACTTTCTCTGTTTTGGAATTAAAACAAGGGGGGTCGTCGGCGAGGGTGGGGAAGGGCGGCTTCGGCGTGGGGAGGTGTCGGTGGAGGAGGGGGTGCGCTTGGGGAAGGGGGGCACAAGGGGCGATGGGGAGAGGCAGGAAGTTCATGGTGATGGTGTTCCTAACAGGGAGCTCGTGGGGATGGGGAGGGGTGCAGGGGGGTGCTCTGGGTACCACGGGTGTTGGAGGTGGCGCGGCAGGGAGTAGGGGAAGGCACTCGGGCGATGGCAGGGAGCTCCTGGAGGGGGGTGGCGAGGTGGTTAAGCTCCTGCCGAGCTCCGGTTGACACAGAAGATGGCGATGGTGGCGCCGAGGCTATGGGTGGGGAAACGAGGATTTCTCTAGGGGAACGGAAAGAGGAGAGACGGGGCGTTCTTATAGTGGTGACGGGAGGCGCCGGGAGGGGGTATAGCTCGTGAATCCCGGAGGGGAAGCTTCATGGGAAGCTTCTGCCATGGCTAGAGAAGGCAAGTGACAAGAGGAAGAAGAAGGTGGGGATATGGGCCAGATGACTTTCCTAATATGGCCCAAGGACTTTTCTAAAATAAAGATCTCTTTCCATATTTATTAAAACAGGTATTAAAACTATTAAAAGTAAATGGAACACTCCTCGGAATATAGGGGTATAATATATTAAAATGTTCAGAAAAATAAATCCAAAACGATGGGCATTTTTCCACTTCCAAAATAAATACTTCAAAAAAATGTTTTTTTAGAAAATCCCTAAATTGGTTTATTTTCTTTTTGCAAATATTTTTCAAATAAATCTTGGGTTTTGTGGTCCAAATATTTCAAAGGAATATCCACGGTTTGGAGGGTCATGTTCCTCCTCTCTTTCTTGATTGGCAAGAATAATTTCGGGGTATTTCTCGGGGAAGAAAAATAGAGAAGCAAGGGAAAATATTTGAAAGAATTCAATTCCAAAACTCCGTTCAAATTATTTATAGTTGAAGAAGTCATGTCATCTTCTCTCTTTGTTTTTAAATGATTGAATTTGAATTTACCGGAGAAGGGGCAAGTCATTTTATTCCCTCTCATTCAAAAGTTTTTGAAAAGTTTCAAATTTCACTCAAGTTCCAATCACTCAAGCAAACAAACAAACAAACTAATAATTATATTAACATTCCAAAATTTGGGATGTTACATGTCTGCACCTTCTCAATCTAGCAAGCGAGGGTGGAGTGATATATGAGTTCCCTGACCGTGCGACGACATGGCGGTGGTGGTGGCGTAGCTGTCCTGGCACGGCTTCGCCAAGCAACACCAAGAAAACTAGAGGAGGAGACGATCTAGAGAGAGAGAGGGGGGGGGCTGCACTATGGCGTGTGTATTGCAGCCCTCCATCCCCTCACAGACACACACACACATATATATATGGAGGGGGTGGCCGACTCGTCCTTGGGTTCCCCACTCAAGGGGGCGGCGGCCCCATAGGGTTCCTTGCCACCCAAGGCAAGGGTGGGCGACCCCTATGTGGGCTTAGCCCCCACCTTCCACCGCATGGGCCTTGGTGGGTGTGGCGGCGAGCCCACCAGGGGCTGGTGCACTCCCTTGCACAGACCATGGGGCCCTCCGGGGTAGGTGGACCCTCCCGGGTGATACCCCGAACACTTCCGGCACTCCCGTCACAAAACCGACATAACCCGGAACTTTTCTTGATTTTGATACCAACTTCATATATATCAATATTTACCTCCGGACCATTCCATAGCTCCTTGTGACGTCCGGGATCTCATCCAACACTCCGAACAACTTTTGGTTATCATCACACCTAACTTATTAATACCAAATCGTCACCGAACCTTAAGTGTGCAGAAACTGCGGGTTTGAGAACTATCCAAACATGACCGAGACACTCTCCAGTCAATAACCAATAGAGGGACTTGGATGTCCATATTGGCTCCTACATATTTTGCGAAGATCTTTATCAGTCGAACCATGATGTCTAGGATTCTTTTAATCCCGTATACAATGTTATTTGTTCATCGGTACGTTACTTGCGCGAGATTCGATCATGGTATCTCTATACCTAGTTCAGTCTCGTTACTGGTAAGTCTCTTTACTCGTTCCGTAATACAAGATGTAGCCACCGTACTCAAAACGAGTCAAGCCTCTGTGTATGTGTGCCATCCCTAGGTTAGTATGCTGGCACACACAGTACATAAATGTATATATCGAAGTGCAATCACATGTATAGAACGTAAAATTGATATATACCTCATAAATCTCAACGGAGACAGTCATACGGGAGGGGAGTCCCATCAACACCAATGGCAGGTTGAGTGTAGAATCTAACCCTAAAGCATAACCCTTACTCATTGTAGGAAATCCTACAACATGAGACGTTGCAGCCGTGTAGGTCAGTACATTGAATGTACCGACAATATCACAATAAGATGAGAAGTTGATAAAGACTATTCTATATGCAAAAGGCTTTGTGGCTCTGGGTCTGAGATTGTGATAAATGCTGTTTTTTCCCTACAACAAAGGAATATCAAGAGTTTTGACTATAGAGTTATCCAATATGGCATGGTTCCGCCTATCGATGTATCATAGGCCACAAGTATCATAAGTTTCCCACAATTAGTTATCAATCCGGCGATGAGAGTTTAGAGATAGATCCAAGTCGAGAGGCTCAAATTATCTGTAACCGGGGACATAGCTAATCGATTAGATTTTAACTCTGCAGAGTGTTGTGTACTTTACCCAGAAGATTCATTCCCTCCTTGTAAGTCCTCGCACTGACAGTTGTTTGAGAATAAGACAAACGACACATGATCTTCCAAAGAGTTCCTCTAACCACTGTCCAACCCATCCATCCAACTGTAGTTCTACATCTCGTAGGACCATCCTGGACAGAGTCACAACTAAGGTAAACCAATCCAAAGCCCCTAATGACTTGTGGCTTGATGACCCACAAGTATAGGGGATCTATCGTAGTCCTTTCGATAAGTAAGAATGTCGAACCCAACGAGGAGTAGAAGGATCTGACAAGTGGTTTTCGGCAAGGTAATATCTACAAGCAATAAAATTATCGGTAACAAGTAGTTGTGAAGTGAGATGATTCGTAGCAAGTAGAAAGTAACAATAGTAACAAATGTGCATCAATACAGCCCAATCCCTTTTGTAGCAAGGGACAAGCCTGGACGAACTCTTATAGGAGGTAAAACGCTCCCGAGGACACATGGGAAATTCTGTCAAGCTAGTTTTCATCATGTTCATATGATTCGCGTTCGGTACTTTGATAGTTCGATATGTGGGTGGACCGGCGCTTGGGTACTGCCCTTACTTGGACAAGTATCCCACTTATGATTAACCCCTCTCACAAGCATCCACAACTACGAAAGAAGAATTAAGACAAAGTCTAACTATAGCATTAAACTAGTGGATCCAAATCAACCCCTTATAAAGCAATGCATAAACTAGGGTTTAAGCTTCTGTCACTCTAGCAACCCATCGTCTACTTACTACTTCCCAATGTCTTCCTTTAGGCCCAAATAATGGTGAAGAGTTATGTAGTCGACGTTCACATAACACCACTAGAGGAAAAATAACAAACAACACATCAAATTATCGAATGAATACCAAATTCACTTGACTACTTATAGCAAGACTTATCCCATGTCCTCAGAAACAAAAGTAACTACTCAAAAAGAATAATCATATTCATGACCAGAGAGGTAATGAGTAGTATCAAAGATCTTAACATATAATCTTCCACCAAGTAATCCAACTAGCATCAACTACAAAGACTAATTAACAATACTAGCAACCTTACTAGTACCAATCGGAGTCGCGAGACAGAGATTGGTTACAAGATATGAACTAGGGTTTGGAGATGAGATGGTGCCGATGAAGATGTTGATGGTGATGAGTCCCCTCCGATGAGAGGAGTGTAGGTGATGACGATGGCGACGATTTCCCCCTCCGGGAGGGAAGTTTCCCCGGCAGGATCGTCCTGCCGGAGCTCTAGATTGGTTCTGCTCAAGTTCGGTCTCGTGGCGGCGGCGAATCCTCCGAAAAGCCTCCTCTTGATTTTTTATGGAACGAAACCCTTCTTGTAGCAAAAGAGGGGGCCAGAGGGCCAAGTGGGAGCCCACAAGCCCCTAAGTGCGGCCAGGGGGAGGCTGCACCTAGCAGGGTTGTGGCCTCCTGCTGGCACCCCTGTGGTACTTCTTCGGCCATGTATTTTTTATAAATACCAAAATAAAATCCTCATTGATTTTCACGACTTTTGGAGTTGCGCAAAATATCTATCTCAAACTTGCTCCTTTTTCAGGCCAAAATTCCAGCTGCCGGCATTCGCCCTCTTCATGTAAACTTGCAAAATAAGAGAGAAGAGGCATAAGTATTGTACCATGAAGTGTAATAACAGCCCAAAAAGCGATAAATATCAACATGAAAGCATGATGCAAAATGTACGTATCAACTCCCCCAAGCTTAGACCTCGCTTGCCCTCAAGCGAAAGCCGAGATCAATAACTATGCCCACGTGTTTAGACAGGGAGGTGTCGGCAAAACAAGATACGAACATGCAAGCATCATCATCATTGTCAGAACAACAATACCATCATATCATCTCTTATGCTAAAGTGACAATTCCTTCACAAAGTAAAGCATGGATCAAGAACCTTACCGAGAATTAACAACCGATAGCCTTTAGTCATTGAAGCAATTGCAATTTATCACAACATCAGAAAGAATCCAATAAGAGCTTGTAAGGCAAATCCACATACTCAATCATCTTTTTGTCTTCTACAATTTCTACAACTCACGTGGTACTCATGAGATCAAAGTTTCAGTCGGACACAGAGAAAAATAGGGGCTTATAGTTTCGCCTCCCAACCATTTACCTCAAGGGCAATGTCAACAACAATAGTTCATGAATACTTACTTCCAAGTTGACATATGAATATAGATCTTTCCCTAGCATATGACTTTAGCCAAGATAAAGGCGAAATAAGGAATTGGTGTAGATCACCATGACTCTTTCAAGGAAAAAAAGTAAAGGTACAAGATAGGCCCTTCTTAGAGGGAAGCAGAGGTTGTCATGCGCTTTTGAGGTTTGGATGTGCGACCTCTTAGTGTAAAGGAACGTCACTTTATATTGCCTCCTGTGATAAAGAACTTTATTATGCAGTCCATCGCTTTTATGTCTTCCTCATCATAGGTTCGTACAAAGCATATTTTCCACACACTAATAGATCATACATAATTAGGGAGCAATTTTTATTGCATGCACCGATGAAAACTTACTTGAGGGATCTTATTCAATCCATAGGTAGGTATGGTGGACTCTCATGGCAAAACTGGGTTGAAGGTTTATGGATGCACAGGTAGTATCTCTACTTAGTGCGGAAGTTTTGGCTAATATGAGGTGGAAGCAATCGTCACATGCTAAGGGATCTCTAATCATATAACATTGTTCGGAACCAAGCAAACACAATTCATTATGTTGTCTTCCTTGTCCAACATCCACAAGCATGCAATAGTGTAGTGATTGTCCACAATCATAGATGGCGTCAAAGATGATATATTTATATGTGAACCTATCCTTCTTTATCACTTCCTATTAATTGCAACAATGACCAACGTCTACGTTTGTCTACCCTCAACAAGTTTCAATCATCATTCTTTTTATATGTGAGGCCATCACTTCCCATAAGATCATTACATGATCTTTCATGCTTTTGTTCTTTTCTCATTCTTTTGATCATGGCATGAGGCCAGGCCCTTAACTAAGACACTCTTTATTATATGGCTCACGAGCTCGAATACATCGGGGGTGACACAAAGCAAAACTCAAGCCTACAACACTAAGACCTTTATTCTACTAGAGAAAGATAAAACCCAAAAGGAACTAACTAAGAAAAGGTAAAGGCCAAAGATGTGATGGTGATACGATACCAGGGCAACTCCCCCAAGCTTGGCACAAGCCAAGGGGATTGCCCATACCCATGCTTAGTTGTCTTCCTTTGGAGGTGATGGTGGTGGAGTTGCTGCAACATGGGTTTGATCCTCCGTATTCCAAGGCATAGGTGCTCCATCATGGAAAGATGACCGAGTCTCCGGAATCCTCAAATATGCAGCCAACCGTATTGATTTAAATCTATACTCATACTCACAGTTTTGGTTATGCAGGTCATAGATCTGGGCTTGGAGGTGATCAATTCTGTCATAGAGCCTGGAGAGGTGTTTCCCGATGTCATTGCCATTGATCTTGTGCTTGTTGTTGAACTCCGTAATCATCATGTGGTTGGCATTGAGTCCACGCTCCACCATCCCTTGGCACTTGAAGACTTGTTGCTCCATTGCTTCGACCCTCGCCTCCATGCTTCCGGTTTTCTTGGCCCCCTCAACATCACGGATGTGCAACATCCCCTCACGCATATCGATAGATTGAGGGTGTTGCAGCACTCCCGCAAGGTAGGGATTGATAACCTTCTCGAAGATCTTGTCCTTAGGAGCTTTTGGGGAAGTGATACGTCTCCAACGTATCTATAATTTTTGATGGTTTCATGCTATTATCTTGTCAAACTTTGGATGTTTTGTATGCCTTTATTTGGGACTAACTTATTAACTCAGTGCCAAGTGCCAGTTCCAGTTTTTTCCATGTTTTTGACCCTTTTCAGAGGAGGATTTCAAACGGAGTCCAAACGGAACGAAACTTCCAAAAAGAATTTTTTCTGAAATAGAAGAAGATCGGGGAGCCTGAGAACCAGGGCAGGGGGCCACCAGGGACCCCACAAGCCCCCTAGCCGCGGCCAGGGGGCCCGCGCCTCCCAGTCTTGTGGGCTCCCTGGGCCACCTCAGCCCTAGGTCTTTCGCCTATATATTCCCTAAAATTTGAGAAAAAATCAGGAGATCATCGAAAGTACTTTTCCGCCACTTCAAGCTTTTGTCTTCGGAAGATCCCATCTGGGGCACGTTCTGGTGCCCTGCCAGAGGGGAGATTCGGACACGGAGGGCTTCTTCATCAACACCATGACCTCTCCGATGATGCGTGAGTAGTTCACCATAGACCTATGGATCCATGGCTAGTAGCTAGATGGCTTCTTCCTTCTCTTGGATCTTCAATACAAAGTTCTCCACGATATTCATGGAGATCTATCCGATGTAATCTTCTTTTGCGGTGTGTTTGCCGAGATCCGATGAATTGTGGATTTATGTTCAGATTATCTATGAATCTTATTTGAGTTTCTTCTGATCTATCTTATGCATGATTTCATATCCTTATAATTCACTTCGAGATGTGGGTTTTGTTTAGCCAGCTTGATCTATGATTCTTGCAATGGGAGAAGTGCTTGGTTTTGGGTTCATACCGTGCGGTGACCTCACCTAGTGACAGAAGGGGTAGCGAGGCACACATCGTGTTGTTTCCATCAAGGGTAAAAAGATGGGGTTTTCATCATTGGTTTGAGATTATCCCTCTACATCATATCATCTTGCTTAAGGCGTTACTCTGTTCGTCATGAACTCAATACACTAGATGCATGCTGGATAGCGGTCGATGTGTGCAGTAATAGTAGTAGATGCAGAAAGTATCGGTCTACTTGTCTCGGACGTGATGCCTATATGTATGATCATTGCCTTAGATATCGTCATGACTTTGCGCGGTTCTATCAATTGCTCGACAGTAATTTGTTCACCCACCGTAATATTTGCTATTTTGAGAGAAGCCTCTAGTGAACTCTATGGCCCCCGGGTCTACTCCACACCATATTTTCAGCCTTACTCTTTTACTTCGTTGCACTTACCGCCTTCAGATCTCACTTTGCAATCAATCTTAAAGGGATTGACAACTCCTTTATAGCGTTGGGTGCAAGCTCTTTGTGTTTGTGCAGGTACTCTGGACGTGACCAGATTCTCCTACTGGATTGATACCTTGGTTCTCAAACTGAGGGAAATACTTACTGCTGCTGTGCTGCATCACCCTTTCCTCCTCAAGGGAAAAACCAACGCAAGCAAGTCTCAATCAACGTGTTAATTTCTGGCGATGTTGTTTGAGAAGTAGCAAGAAGAATTTCTGGTGCTGTTGCTGGGGAGGATCAAGTCAAGAACTCATCCAAGTAAGCGTCGCAAACTCATGTCTTGCATTTACTTTTTTGCCTCTCGCTTTCCTGTTCCCCACTTCTGAAAAACAAAAATTTACAAAAAGATTTGCCCTTTTCTTGGTTTGCCTCTTTCGTTTGCCTTTTTCGTTCGCCCTTTTCTCTCGCTTGCTCTTTGTTCGCTTGTGTAATTGCTTGCTTGTTGAAGTCACCATGACTAAAAACACCAAACTTTGTGAATTCTGAAATATTAATAATAATGATTTTATTAGTACTCCGATTGCTCCCGCCACTAGTGCGGAGTCATACGAAATCAATGCCGCTTTATTGAATCTTGTTATGAAAGTGCAATTTTTCGGCCTTCCTAGTGAAGATGCCGCATCCCATCTTAATACCTTCATAGAGCTTTGCGATATGGAAAAGAAGAAAGATGTGGATAATGATGTGATTAAATTGAAGCTTTTTTCCTTTCTTGTTGCGAGATCGAGCAAAAACTTGGTTTTCGTCTTTGCCCAAAAATAGTATTGATTCTTGGGAAAAGTGCAAAGATGATTATATATCCAAGTATTTTCCGCTGTCCAAGATTATCTCTCTCCGTAATGATATCATGAATTTTAAGCGACTTGATCATGAACATGTTGCACAATCTTGGGAGAGAATGAAATTGATGATTAGAAATTGTCCCGCTCATGGCTTGAGTCTTTGGATGATTATACAAATCTTCTATGCTGGCTTGAATTTCGCTTCTAGAAATATCTTGGACTCCGCCTCAGGTGGAGCCTTCATGGAAATCACATTTGGAGAAGCCAAAAAACTCCTAGACAATATCATGACGAACTACTCTCAGTGGCACACTGAAAGGATACCTACTAGTAAGAAGGTACACACTATAGAAGAAATTAACTCGTTGAGTGCTAAGATGGATGAGTTAATGAATTTTGGTGCTAGTAAAAGTGCTCCTTTAGGTCCTAATGATATGCCCTTGTCTTCCTTGATTGAGAGTAGCAACGCTAGCTTGGACGTTAATTTTGTTGGTAGGAATAATTTTGGCAACAACAATGCTTTTAGAGGAAATTATGTTCCTAGGCCTTTTCCTAGTAACTCCTCTAATAACTTTGGCAACTCCTACAACAATACTCATGGAAATTACAATAGATTACCCTCTGAAATAGAGAGTAATATCAAAGAGTTTATCAACTCGCAAAAGATTTTCAATGTGTCCATAGAGGAAAAACTACTCAAAATTGACGATTTGGCTAAGAGTGTTGATAGAATGTCTAGTCATATTGATGCTTTGAAAGTTAGATGTTCTCCTCCCAAGATCAATATGGATGAAACTTTGAAATCTATGTGTGTTTCCATGAGTAAGAGCAAAGAAAGAACCGCCCAAATTCATGCTAGACATGAATGGCTTAAAAAGGCGTGTTCTCGTGATAAGAATCACGAAGATCTTAAAGTGCTTGGTGTGACTCCCATTGAATCTTTGTTTTCTTGTGTCAAATCTAATGATGAGGGGGCTGGATATGAATCCACTTTGGTTGAAAACGCCCCAATGATTCGGAGTCCATCTATCTTGATGCTAAAAGCATTGAAAGTGGAGTAGAAGATATTAAAACTTTTAGTAGTACTGAAATTACTCTTTGGATTTCAAGGAATTCAATTATGGTAGTTGCTCCTTGATTGAATGCATTTCCTTGATGCAATCCATGCTAAACTCTCCACAAACTTATAGCCAAAACAAGGCCTTTACCGATCATATCGTCGAAGCTATGATAAAATCTCTTGAAGAGAAACTTGAATTGGCAGTCTCTATCCCTAGAAAGCTTCATGTTGAGTGGGAACCTACTATCATAATCAAAATCAAAAACTATGAATGCAATGCTTTGTGTGATTTGGGTGCTAGTGTTTCCGCGATTCCAAAGTCTTTATGTGATGTTCTGGGTTTTAATGAGACTGAAGATTGTTCTCTTAATTTGCATCTTGCGGATTCTACTGTCAAGAGACCCATGGGAAGGATCAATGATGTTCTTATTATTGCAAATAGGAATTATGTACCCGTGGATTTTATTGTGCTTGACATTGATTGCAATCCTACTTGCCCTATCATTCTTGGTAGACCTTTCCTAAGGACTATTGGTGTTATCATCGATATGAAGGAAGGGAATATTAGATTTCAATTTCCTTTAAAGAAGGGCATGGAGCATTTTCCTAGAAAGAAAATAAGATTGCCTTATGAATCCATGATGAGGGCTACTTATGGTTTGAGGAGCAAAGACGATGTTACATGATTCTATCGCCTTATGCCTAGCTAAGGGCGTTAAACAATAGCGCTTGTTGGGAGGCAACCCAATGAATTTATATTTTTCTTTCTGTTTTGTTGCGTCCACACCATCATAATTCTGTTATGATAGTGTAATGCCCCAAGAGTGTAACTTGCCATATTTTGAACCTTCTGTATGTGGGTCCATCTTGTCAGTGCCATGAGAGTATATTCCATGTGTTATTTCATGTGATGTCACCTTGTCATGTTTCCTTTGCATGCATGCATCTATTTCTTTCCTTGTCTTTTGTGTTTGTTGTGGTGTGTCATGTGAAGATGTGAGGTTGATATGTGAAGTGATGTGGAGTGGAGTATTTGTAAGTCGGAAGCTCTGTGTGGATTTAAACTAGGTTTTAAAACTTCTTCATCTCTTTTATCTTAAGCTCAAGATTCATTTGCCCCATCCCTATTTCAAAAATGCCCATGCTTTAGTGTTATTTGTGGTGGAAGTGATGCTATGAATTGCTGTTTTGCAACTATGTTTTAAAGGTGCTAAATATTCACAAAACAGTGGATTAAATTCTGTTTTGTTAATATTTAGTTGCTCCAAATATTCCTTTTTCTTTTTATTCAAATAGGCCATAATTCCTTATGACCAGGGGTATTTTGCTTTTTTTTTTGCATCAACAGTTGAGCCTGTGATTTTATTTCTTTGTGTGGTGTTGGTTTAAATAAGGAACCCCAGTGGGTTTCTTCTCCCTTGTCTGTTGCCAACCTAGGCCTGCTTCTCCCTCCCGAGGCCCAACTTTCTCTCTGCTTTCCAGCGGAGCCCAAGCGCGCTCCTTCTTCTTCTCCTGACGGCGTCGACCATGTGCGCTAGATTTTTGTGAAAGCATCAGTAAGAGAGAGCGAGAGATTGACGGCGCCGTCCCATGTGCGGCACATATAGCCTTGGCGTCCGTGCCCCTGTGCCTAGGGTTCCTCGTTTCCCCCTCCTAGCGCCGCCACCTCCCTCCATCTCCTTCCTCCTCCCCTATGTAAGTTCTGCAGATTAGGGTAGCAGAGAGAGAGAGAAGTAGGCGTCGCCGTCGTCATCCGCGCATCCCTCTCCTCCGGCGCCGGCCAGCATGTCAGGGAGCTCGGGGAAGGCGCCCGCGTTCCATTCCCGTCATCGGTGAGGCCGTGGAGCGACCACACCGACGGGCAGCTCCTCGTCTCCGGCTTGTTCCCGGCGGCCCTCTTCCCCCTGATTCGGTTCTGCATCCAGTCTTCATCAGGTCGTCGACACATCATCTTCAGGCACCTCCCTCCGATCGGATTGCCCTCTTCTTCTTCCCGTAGCTGAGCTTAGCTCTTCCTCCCTTCCCCCTTGTTAGATGAGCGTAGGAGATCGTTGCCGTGTGTCTCTGTTCAGAGAAGAGCACGTCAGTAGATGTGTATGAGTGTGTGTGTGGGTTCGAGTCCCAGCGGTTGCACCCTTTTTTTTGGTTATTTGCTTTGGCACAGTAGCGCAAGAGGATGACTTACCTTGATGACTCCCACTGATCTGTCGAGAACCGATGAGTAGCGCAGTGGTGTTGTTCTAGTGGGTTATACCTGCAGGTCTGGGGTTCGAATCCTAGACCAGCCCCTTTATTTTTTTCGCATTCCTTTTCTGTTTTGCATTGCTTACTTGAACAGTTGCTGTGGTAGGCTTGGTCTCATGTGGGGTATTTTATTTCTCCTCACAAGCAGCATGTTGTTCCTAGTATTTTTGCTAGCTTGGTAGAAATGCTTGTGTAGGCCTGAGTGCATATGTGTTATGTGTGCTAGATATCATGTATGTGTGTGTGTATTAGCTTGTGGGTTTTGCACTAGAATGGTTATGCATATGAGTGTGTGTGTGTGTGTGTGTGTGTGTGCGTGTTACTTATGTGCATGATGTAGAGCTGATGCACTAACTTCTGATAGTATGTGATCTTGTGTGTGTGTGGGTTTCCCCCCATATACCTTGTGTGTGTGTTAGTGGATGAATTGATGTGGTGTGTGCTTGTGTGTGTGTGTCACACACATGCCCGGGGCATGATGTGCCTTGATGAGATCATGTGCAAGTTAGTATGTGTAGGTGTAGGAATGCATATGTGAGTGTAAGCTAAGGTGTGTGGATAATTAGCATGTGTAGTTGTTTATTATATGTGGTGCATGATGCATGTTTGCGTGTGGTGGTGTGCTAAGGCCCATGAGTATGAGTTCTACCCCTCATGTGCACCTTTGGATATGTGAGAGTGTGCAAGTGCATGTGTAATGATGAGCTAGTGGAAGCACATGTGATGATGCACTATTCACCTCTATGTGATTCCATGCTCATTTTCTTCTTAGCTTTGTGCCCATTTGTTCTATGCAAGTGCCTATGTATTATATTTGTTTTTTGAGGTAGAATCATCCCAGGAATCCAATGGTGGGTTCAGATTCCACTTTGCAACACTTTCTAGGAATGTCATATTTCTGTTTTGTTCAACGTTTAGAGCTTGGTTCCATGTGATGTGAGGATCCCAAGAGGTTGATTCCTTGTTGTGGCATTAGAGGGTTACGCCCTCTATAGCATGTTGGTTTTGTTTCATTCTTAGGAGTTCATATGTGCAAGTGATGCTTAGTCAAAGTAGTCTTGTGGCTGAAAATTGCAGTTTAGTAAAAATCTATGATTTTCACTAAGTCTGACAATCTGCTTATATTTTCTTCTCATGTTGTTGTGCTTGTAGAAGTCCATGAGTTGGGAATCAGCCTTGGCTATCAACTGGAAAGTTGTAGTTTTTGTGTTTTTCTAGCTCCTTGTCAACTTTCATTCCATTTTGTTTCCTGTAGATATTGTTTTGGGTGCTGTCAAAATGCTTGAGAGCATAAACAGCTAGTGAGAATCTGGAATTTTCACTAAGTCCCTGAAAACTGATATTTTTGGCCAAGTTAGCAGCTATCGAACTTTCTGTGTGAAACTCCTTTGTATTATCTTTTTTCTCATGCTTGTAGAGCTTTTGAATAGCTTCTGCCACATATCCTATTTGGCACATTTGAGTGGTTGTAGGTGCTTTGCATGTAGCTCCCAAATTGTATAGTTTTGATGTTTCGGTGCTTGTGAGTGCATAGTTGATGGTGTGGTGATATTCCTAGCACCACCCCATCCATTCTTGTTTGTTTTGTGATATGGTAACCTGGGAATACCAGCAGTGTGCCATTGGAGTGTGTTGTGATAGATTTGATCCGTAGGACTCCATTTCTTGTTTCGTTGTTTCCGGTTGATCCGTAGCTCCGTTCGTAACGTTCTTTATATGTTTTTGCATCGTTTTCGCTTGACGCATCTGTTCATGTCATCCTCATGCATGTCAAGATAGCTTAGAGTGCAGTTCTGTCCAGAAGTTTGTAGTTTCTTCTCATGCATGTGCAAGTGACTCGAATAGAGATGCATGTTCATTTTCATCTGATGCATCATGTGCTTGTTGCACCTTGTTGTGCTGTTGTGCATTGGATTCTATTTTTATGTTGGGTAGCACCGGGATCGGAGAACGAGTACGTGGATCCGGGAGAGTACGTGCAGGACGAACAAGAGCAGTTCCAAGCTGAGGACATCACAGGCAAGATGATATGACCTTGATTCCATCTCTAGACTTGTTATGCTAGATTCACGATTCCTTCGTCATATGCTTTCTGCCTACCACTGAAATAATTGCCTCCTGATATTGCCATGAAACCCAAACACTTATCTCTTCCTAGCAAATCTTGAATGGCTAAGTAGGCTTGCTCAGTTTCTAATGTTAGCGTTGCTAGTTGCAGGTGCTTTATCTCATGTGATAACATGAGTTTGATATCATTATGTTAAATCTATTATTTAATTAATGCACCTATATACTTGGTAAATAACGGAAGGCCTAGCCTTTTGCCGGGTGTTTTGTTCCGTTATTGCCAGCATAGTTACCGGCTACCGGTGTTTGATTCCATAACTGATCGCTCCTAACACGTTCGGGGTTGTTATGGGGACCCCCTTGATAAATTGTGTAGTGTTAAGACTTGTCCGGCAGGACCCAACATTGCTTTTATTTGCTAATCACTGAATAATAATCTGCATAGTGAATAGCTACCCCGAGGAATTAATCAACAACCCGGGCCAGTGCTCCTCATGAGTGTTGGTCCACCCACCTAGCAGTCGGCAATACCACCTCGGGGAAACTTGAGGCATTGGTCATTGTTCACTATGCATAGACGGTGTTGTCCAGAGACTGAGATACGTGGCTCTTATCAAGGTCGTCGACACACCGGGAGGTCCTGCTAGTCTTGTCTTACCTTAGCGATATATCCCGGTGAAGCTTTGGTTCTCCCCAGAGTTGAGGGTTTCCTCTAAGGAATCCAACGAGATCACGAGATTCGTGATAGAGGATTACTTTGCGGCCCGTGACCGTTTGTGATGGACTAGTTGGAGCACCCCTACAGGGTTTAATCTTTCGGAAAGCTGTGCTCGCGGTTATGTGGCAACTTGGAATAATTGTTAACATCCGGTTATAGATAACTTGAACATAATCTAATAAAATTGCCAACTATGCGCGTAACCGTGACTGTCACCTTCGAAGACCTCTCTTCGATCGCGAACACGGTGGGGTTATGATTGACGTAAGTAGGTGTTCAGGACCACTTATTGATCAGCTAGTCCTCGATCGATAGTATAGACCACCATCGATACCTGTTCTACGTAAGTTAGCCACCATAAAGCTTAGGATGTTGCAACCATACACTGAACCTTCCTTACCTAATAACTTGACTAGTTCTGGCATCGAGGTCATGGATTGCTGAGTCCCCGTGGCTCACAGATTCCTTCAACACACCAACAGCTACAGGTACGGCCGACTCAGGTAATCCCGATGGCATGCAGCTGGTGTGGCAGTACGGTGAGGAGAACGACCGCCTGTACGTGAACTATCCAGAAGACTGAGGCATGGTCGTGATCGTGGGCAAGCATGCAGGGTAGCATAGACATTTCTCATGTTTTATAGTCCGTAGCGGAACTACCTTGTATGAGTAAATGTGTGATGTAAACTTTGATATTATATATGAGATGGCAGATGAATCCCTATTTGTCATTCTATTATTATGTATGTGCTATGTTATCGTGCTTGCGGAACACTTAGATGCGCTTCTTTCCATTTTGGGGCCTCGTTCCATAAATCGGAAAGGACCGCATCTTAGTCGTTACGGATAGTGTCTTTTGTGTTTCCTTTTGTGTTTGAGCCAAGCAAAACCTTTATGACTAGTCTTGGTGATGGTTGTTTGATCCTGCTGGAAAAAGACAGAAACTTTTCGCTCACGAGATGATTTTTCATTTTTATTCCGAAAGAGATTTTGAGTTGATTCTTTTTGCTTCTGGTTGATATGCCTTTTTCCCAGCAGTCATAAGTTTTCAGAATTTTTGAGATACCAGAAGTATACGAAGTATACAGATTGCTACAGACTAGTCTTTTTTTGACAGATTCTGTTTTTGTTGAGTTGGTTGCTTGTTTTGATGAAACTATGGATAGTATTGGGGGGGTACTAGCCATGTGGAAGTGATAATACAGTAATCTAACACCAATATAAATAGAATTCAAGTTTGCTATAGTACCTAAAGAGGTGGTAGTTTGTTTTCTTGTGCTAATGTTATCACGAGTTTCTGTTTAAGTTTTGTGTTGTGAAGTTTTCAAGTTTTGGGTGATGTTCTCATGGAAAAAGAGGTAAGGATTGGAAAGAGCTCAAGCTTGGGGATGCCCAAGGCATCCCAAGCCAAATTCAAGGACACCAAAATGCCTAGGCTTGGGGATGCCCCGGGAAGGCATCCCCTCTTTCGTCTTCAATCCATCGGTAACATTACATGGAGCTATATTTTTATTCACCACATCATATGTGTTTTTCTTCGAGCGTCTTGTATCATAGGAGTCTTTTCTTTTTTTTTTGTTGTGTCACAATCATCCTTGATGCACACCAGATTGAGAGAGAGACATGCACTCATCGTGATTTTGCTAGAATGCTCATCGTGCTTCACTTATATCTTTTGAGCTAGATAATTTTGCTCTATGTGCTTCACTTAGATCTTTTAGAGCACGGTGGTGCATGACTTTGTAGTTGGCTTATGCTATGAAACTAGTCCCAAAGGTGATAGGTACCCAAATAGGATACAAAAACCTCCATCTTCATGTGCATTGAGTAGAAAGAGAAGTCTTGATTCCTCTCAATTAGTTTTGAGACGTGGATTTGGTAATATTAAGAGTTATGTTAGTAGGGTGTTGTGAATCTAGAAATACTTGTGTTGAAGTTAGTGATTCCCGTAGCATGCACGTATGGTGAACTAATATGTTAGGAAGTCGGAGCATAATTGATCTATTGATTGTCATCCTTTGTGTTGAGGTTGGGATCGCGCGATGGTGAACACTTACCAACCCTTCCCCTAGGAGTATGTGTTTAGCACTTTGTTTCGATTACTAATAAAAACTTTCGCAACAAGTGTGTGAGTTCTTAATGACTAATGTGAGTCCATGGTATAGATGCACTTTCACCTTCCACCATTTCTAGCCTCTCTAGTGCCGCGCAACATTCGCCTGTACACAAACCCACCATATGCCTTCCTCAAAACAGCCACCATACCTACCTACTATGGCATTTTCATAGCCATTCCGAGATATATTGCCATGCAACTCCCACCGTTCCGTCTCATGACTTGTGCCGTCACTCTCAAATTGCCTTTGCATGATCGTAAGCTAGATCGTTGCAGATCCCAGTACACTGCCAGAGGCATTTCCTATAGAGTCATCATCATTCTGAGCTTTTGAGCTGCGAGTAAATAAAAGTGTGATGATCATCATTATTAGAGCATTGTCCCATGTGAGGAAATAAAAAAAGAGAAAAAAGGAGGCCAAGGATTCCAATAAAAAAAGAGAGGCCAAGAGCCCAAATAAAAAATGAGAGAAGGGACAATGTTACTATCTTTTTCCACACTTGTGCTTCATAATAGCACCATGTTCTTCATGATTGAGAGCCTCTCATTTCGTCACCACCATATGCTAGTGGGAATCTTCATTATATAACTTGACTTGTATATTCCAATGATGGGCTTCCTTAAATTGCCCTAGGTCTTCGTGAGCAAACAAGTTGGATGCACAACCACTAGTTCTCCTCTTGAGCTTTCACATACTTATAGCTCTGGTGCATCCTTTGTATAGCAATCCCTACTCATTCACAGTGATATCTATTAATGGGCATCTCCATAGACCTTTGATACGTCGAGTCAATGTGACCATCTCCTCCTTTTTTGTCTCACAGCCAACACCACACTCTATTCCACCTATAGTGCTATATCCATGGCTCACGCTCATGTATTGCGTGATAGTTATAAAAAGTTTGAGAAAGTAAGAGTGCAAAAAAAATTACTTGGCCAATACCGGGGTTGTGCATGATTTACATTAGTTGTGTGATGATGATGGAGCATAGCCAGACTATATGATTTTCTAGGGATAACTTTCCTTGGCCTTGTTATTTTGAAAGTTCATGATTACCGTGCTCGTTTGCCTGAAGTATTATTGTTTTCTTGTCAATAGCAAACTATTGTTTTGAATCTTATGGTTCTAAACATTAATGTCACATGAAAGAAGTTACAAAGGACAACTATGCTAGGTAGCATTCCACATCAAAAATTCAGTCTTTATCACTTCCCTACCCGAGGATGAGCATGAGTTAAGCTTGGGGATGCTTGATACGTCTCCAACGTATCTATAATTTTTGATGGTTTCATGCTATTATCTTGTCAAACTTTGGATGCTTTGTATGCCTTTTATATTTTTTTGGGACTAACTTATTAACTCAGTGCCAAGTGCCAGTTCCTGTTTTTTCCGTGTTTTTGATCCTTTTTAGAGGAGGATTTTAAACATAGTCCAAACAGAACGAAACTTCCAAAAAGATTTTTTCCAAAACAGAAGAAGATCGGGGAGCCTGCGAACCAGGGCAGGGGGCCACCAGGGACCTCACAAGCCCCCTAGCCGCGGCAAGGGGGGTCGCGCCTCCTAGGCTTTTGGGCTCCCTGGGCCACCTCAGCCCTAGGTCTTTCGCCTATATATTCCCTAAAATCCCAGAAAAAATCAGGAGATCATCGAAAGTACTTTTCCGCCGCCGCAAGCTTCTGTCTTCGCAAGATCCCATCTGGGCACGTTCTAGTGCCGTGCCGGAGGGGAGATTCGGAAACGGAGGGCTTGTTCATCAACACCATGACATACCGTTCCATACCTAGTAGCTAGATGGCTTCTTCTCTCTCTTGGATCTTCAATACAAAGATCTCCATGATCTTCATGGAGATCTATGCGATGTAATCTTCTTTTGCGGTGTGTTTGTCGAGATCCGATGAATTGTGGACTTATGATCAGATTATCTATGAATCTTATTTGAGTTTCTTCTGATCTCTCTTATGCATGATTTCATATCCTTGTAATTCTCTTCGAGTTGTGGGTTTTGTTTGGCCAGCTTGATCTATGATTATTGCAATGGGAGAAGTGCTTGGTTTTGGGTTCATACCGTGCGGTGACCTCACCCAGTGACAGAAGGGGTAGCGAGGCACGCATCATGTTGTTGCCATCAAGGGTAAAAAGATGGGGTTTTCATCATTGGTTTGAGATTATACCTCTACATCATGTCATCTTGCTTAAGGCGATACTCTATTCGTCATGAACTCAACACACTAGATGCATGCTGGATAGCGGACGATGTGTGGAGTAATAGTAGTAGATGCAGAAAGTATCGGTCTACTTGTCTCGGATGTGATGCCTATATGTTTGATCATTTCCTTATATATCGTCATGACTTTGCGTGGTTCTATCAATTGCTCGACAGTAATTTGTTCACCCACCGTAATATTTGCTATTTTGAGAGAAGCCTCTAGTGAACTCTATGGCCCCGGGGTCTACTCCACACCATATTTTCAGCCTTACTCTTTTACTTCGTTGCACTTTCCGCCTTCAGATCTCACTTTGCAACCAATCTTAAAGGGATTAACAACCTCTTTATAGCGTTGGGTGCAAGCTCTTTGTGTTTGTGCAGGTACTCTGGACTTGACGAGATTCTCCTACTGGATTGATACCTTGGTTGTCAAACTAAGGGAAATACTTATTGCTACTGTGCTGCATCACCCTTTCCTCTTCAAGGGAAAAACCAACTCAAGCAAGTCTCCATCAACGTGTAAATTTCTAGCGCTGTTATTTGAGAAGTAGAAGGACGTCATAGCGATCTAGATCTGCAGCAGAAACATGCTCGAAACGAAAACAGAGGAAATTTGCGTGATACGAGGGTCAGACCTTTCGGGAGAATATATAATTATTTTTTCCAGTCCAGAAGGAGTACTCCACAAGAAAATGGAGTCCGGGAGGCACATGAGGTGGCCACAAGCCCACCGGGCACGGCCAGGGGGTGGCCCGCGCCTGGCACACTTGTCGCCTCCTCGTGCGCTTTCCGGACTGCTTTAAATTTTTCTATTTTTCTAAATATTCCAAAACGGAGAAAAATTCCTACTGGAAAAGTTTTGGAGTCTGTTTTCTTACCGAATCACATACCTCTTCATTTTCGGAGTGTGAAACACGCTGATAAATATCCCTTAGGTACTCCTCCGGAGATATGGTATTGATAATATTGCTTTCAACATTTATGGGAGTACCTGAGATATAATGCTTGATTCTCTGCCCATTTACCACTCTCGGAAAATTACCTTCTGTGTTGTTGATCTTGATAGCACCGGAACGATATACTTCCTTAACAATGTAATTAAGGACCTTCCCGTTTAGAGAGAAGATTGCCTGCAAAAAATCTTCAACGAGAATTATATAGTAAGACATAATCACCTACATTGAACTCACGCTTTTGTATCCTTTTATCATGCCACCTCTTAACCTTTTCTTTGAACAACTTGGCATTTTCATATGCCTGAGTTCTCCATTCATCAAGCGAGATAATATCAAATAACCTGTTCTCACCAGCAAGTTTGAAATCAAAGTTGAGCTCTTTGATTGCCCAATAAACTTTATGCTCCAGCTCAAGAGGTAAATGACATGCTTTACGTACACCATTTTGTACGGAGACATGCCCATGGGATTCTTATAGGCAGTTCTATAAGCCCACATTGCATCATCCAACTTCTTTTTTTTGACCAATTCTTTCTAGACCTATTGACAGTATTTTGCAGAATAAGTTTAATCTCTCTATTGCTTAGCTCTACTTGACCACTTGACTGAGGGTGATAGGGAGACGCAATTCTATGGTTGACATCGTACTTAGCAAGCGTTTTACGGAAAGCACCATGAATGAAATGTGAACCACCGTCGGTCATTAGATATCTAGGGACTCCAAATCTAGGGAAAATAAGTTCCTTAAGCATCCTGATAGAGGTGTTGTGATCAGCACTACTAGTTGGGATAGCTTCTACCCACTTAGTGACGTAATCAACAGGAACTAGGATATGAGTATACCCGTTGGATTTCGGAAAAGGTCCCATATAATCAAAGCCCCAAACATCAAATGTTTCAATGACAAGTGAATAATTCATAGGCATTTCCTGACGTTTACTAATATTACCTATTCTTTGACATTCGTCACAAGACAAGACAAACTTACGGGCATCCTTGAAGAGAGTGGGCCAATAGAAACCTGATTGCAATACCTTGTGTGTAGTTCTATCTCCCGCATGGTGTGCTCCGTAGGCCTCGGAGTGACACTTGTGTAGGATCTATCCCTGTTCATGTTTAGGTACACAATGTCTAATAACACCATCTACAACTTCCTTATAAAGGTGAGGATCATCCCAAAAGTAATGTCTCAAGTCAAAGAAGAATTTCTTCTTTTGCTGGTAAGTGAAACTAGGTGGTATATATTTGGCAACGATATAGTTTGCATAATCAGCATACCACGATGCACTAAGTGTAGTATTGACGACATTCAATTGCTCATCAGGAAAGCTATCATCAATAGGTTGTGGGTCATCAAGAACATTCTCCAACCTAGACAAGTTATCTGCTACGGGGTTATCAGCACCCTTCCTCTCGACAACGTGCAAATCAAATTCTTGTAGCAAGAGAACCCATCTGATGAGTCTAGGTTTAGCGTCTTTCTTCTCCATGAGGTACTTAATAGCAGCATGATCAGTGTGAATAGTGACTTTGGAATCAACTATGTAAGATCTTAACTTTTCACATGCAAACACGACTGCTAAAAATTCCTTTTTCGTAGTAGCATAACTTCTTTGGGCACTGTCTAGGGTTTTACTAGCACAGTGAATGACATTCAACTTCTTATCAACTCTTTGTCCTAGAACAACACCATCAGCATAATCACTAGCATCACACATGATTTCAAAAGGTAAGTTCCAATCAGGTGGTTGAACAATAGGCGCAGTTATCAAGGCCTTCTTAAGTATTTCGAAGGCTTCCTCACAATCATCGTCATAAACAAAAGGAATATCCTTTTGCAAGAGATTCGTAAGAGGCCTAGAAATCTTTGAGAAGTCTTTAATGAACCTTCTATAGAAACTAGCATGACCAAGTAAACTTCTTATACCTTTGATATCTGTGGGGTATGGCATTTTCTCGATTGCATCAACCTTAGCCTTATCGACCTCAATACCTCTTTCAGAAATTTTATGTCCTAAGACGATGCCTTCATTAACCATAAATTGGCACTTCTCCCAATTCAAGACAAGGTTGGTGTCATTACATATCTTCAAGACTCGATCAAGGTTGTTGAGCCAATCATCAAAAGAAGACCCATAAACGGAGAAGTCATACATGAAAACCTCAACAATCTTTTCACAAAAGTCAGAGAATATAGCCATCATGCATCTTTGAAAGGTGGCAGGTGCATTACAAAATCCAAAAGGCATAAGTCTATAAGCAAAGGTACCGAAAGGGCAGGTGAAAGTGGTTTTCTCCTGATCAGATTGTGCAACAGGTATTTGGGAGAAACCAGAATAGCCGTCTAGAAAGCAGAAGTGTGTGTGTTTAGACAGTCTTTCTAGCATTTGGTCGATAAAAGGAAAAGGGCAAAGATCCTTCCTAGTGTCTTTATTCAATTTCCTAAAATCGATCACCATCCTATAGCCAGTAATAATCCTCTGTGGGATCAATTCATCCTTATCATTAGGGACAACGGTAATACCTCCC
The DNA here is from genome assembly GCF_904849725.1 of Hordeum vulgare subsp. vulgare. NCBI lineage: Eukaryota > Viridiplantae > Streptophyta > Magnoliopsida > Poales > Poaceae > Hordeum > Hordeum vulgare. Next base: position 355,499,602 of record NC_058523.1, read on the forward strand.
TTCTTAGGGACGCAATGCACCGGACTCACCCAATCACTATGAGCAACAGGATAGATAATACCTGCTTCCAGGAGCTTTAGTATTTCTTTACTTACTACCTCTTTCATCTTAGGATTTAATCTCCGTTGATGATCAGCAACTGGTTTGGAATCAGGATCAGTTTTAATCTTGTGCTGACATAGAGTGGGACTAATGCCCTTAAGATCATCAAGAGTATATCCAATAGCAGCATGGTGCTTCCTCAGAGTTTTTAATAACTTCTTTTCTTCATGCTTTGAGAGGCTAGCACTTATAATAACATGATATATCTCTTTCTCATCAAGATAAGCATACTTAAGAGTATCTGGCAACTGTTTAAGCTAGAACACAGGATCACCCTTTCGTGGGGGTGAATCCCCAAGCAGTTCAACATGCAATTTATTCTTAAGGATAGGATATTGTTCTAGGACAACTCTATCTATCTCATCCCTATCATACATATGCATATCATTTTCATGCTCAAGCAAGTATTGCTCTAAAGGATCAGTAGGAGGCACGGCAATTGAAGCTAGGGCAATAGTTTCATCCTTACGAGGAAACTCCTTTTCATGAGGTTGTCTACCAAACTTGGAGAAATTGAACTCATGTGACACGCCTTCAAAGCCAACACTGACAGTTTTCTTCTCACTTTCAATATGAGCATTGACAGTATTGAGAAAAGGTCTGCCAAAAATGATGGGACAAAAGCTATCTTGTCTGGTAGCGAGAACGAGGAAATCAGCAGGATACTTCGTTTTACCACACAAGACTTCAACATCCCTAACAATTCCCACAGGGCAGATAGTATCTCTATTGGCAAGCTGAATAGTGACATCAATGGGTTCTATCTCGACAGGTGCAATCTCGTCTTTAATTTCATCATATAAGGATTGAGGTATTGCACTAACACTAGAACCCATGTCATATAAACCATGATAACAATGCTCTCCTATCTTAACAGAAACAACAGGCGTGCCAACAACATGCCTATGTTTGTCTCTAGCACGTGGTTTAGCAATTCTAGTAGCATCTTCACAGAAGTGAGTATCATGGCCCTCAACATTGTCGGACAGGTGATCTTTGATAATAGCAATGCTAGATTCAACTCTAATTTGCTCAGGGGGTGTAGGTGTTCTAATGTAGCCCCTACATATCACAGTTGAAGCTTTAGAATGATCCTTTATCCTAACAGGGAAAGGTGGTTTCTCAATGTAAGCACTAGGAACAATAGGATCATTATAGGCAATGACTTTCTCTTCAACTAGATTGGGTTTAACTACATTGACTTCTAAGGGAGGATGATATTTAAACCACTTCTCTTTGGGGAGATCAATATGAGCAGCAAATGATTCACACAATGAAGCTATTATCTCAGAGTCAAGTCCATACTTAGCGCTAAAATCACAAAAAGTATTTGTTTCAACAGAGGATTTAACGCAATCAAACTTGAAGTTCATACCTGACTCCTTACCTTCCTGAAGCTCCCAATCTTCAGAGTTGCGTTTAATTCTCTCCAATAAATTCCATTTGAAGTCAATATCTCTCTTCAAAAAAGAACCGGTACAAGAAGTGTCAAGCATGGTGCGATCATCATGAGAAAGCCGAGCATAGATGTTCTGAATGATAATTTCTCTCGAGAGCTCATGATTGGGGCATGAATATAACACTGATTTAAGCCTCCCCCAAGCTTGGGCGATGCTTTCTCTGTCACGAGGCCAAAAATTATAAATATAATTCCGATCACAATTTACTAGATGCATAGGATAAAACTTTTGACGAAATTTCAATTTCAACCGATTGTAGTTCCATGATCCAGTATCATCACATAGCCTATACCATGTCAACGCCTTATCCCTCAAAGATAAGGGAAAGACCTTCTTCTTGACCTCATCCTCGGACAAACCTACAATCTTAAATAAACCACAAACCTCATCTACATAGATTAGATGCAAGTCTGGATGTGATGTTCCATCTCCTGTAAAAGGATTAGCCAGAAGTTTCTCAAGCATACCCGAAGGAAATTCATAGAAAATATTTTCAGTAGGTGTAGCAGGTTGAGGAGCAACTCTTTGTGCTTCCTTTCGAGGTGAAGATACCCCGAACAAGCCCCTCAAAGGATTACTTTCCATAGTGACAAGTGACAATAAACTTCAGCACACTATATGAATGTTTCCTTACCAATTTCCACTTACCAAAGGCGCTTCACTCCCCGGCAATGGCGCCAAAAAAGAGTCTTGACGTTCACTAGTGATGTCTCTCTCCAAAAAGACGATAAACAACTATGCTAGGTAAACAAATTACAGCTGGGCAATTGATAGAATTATAAACGCACCGCAATCCTAATCATGCTACAAGAAAGTTAGAGGCTCATAAGTATGGGCAGTACGCCAAGACAAGTAGAACGTTTATTCATTAGCATCTACTCACTAATCATCCAGCTTGAGATATCTATCTAGAACATCTCGCTGGTATTAAGTTGCGAGCCCCACCCAAATTGTAAACTGAAAGCAACGGACAACTGCATTAACAAACTTTGCGTAACGTAAACAATCCTTGCAACCGTCACTACTAGGAAAATCCTTATAGGTAGGAGCCTATTAGTAGCGCTAGAAAGTAAAAAGTGATGCTGCTATTTAGCAGTAGCTCTAGACACAATGCAGCGCTACTGCTAATGTACTTAGTAGTAGTGTTGGCCTTATATTCTGCGCTACTGATAAACAGGGACCAACGAGGCCACCCGCAGTAGCTATAGTAGCAGCGCCGTTCCTAATCCTGTGCTACTGCTAAGCTTAATATAAGTAGCGCTGCGTATCACCCAGCGCTACTGCTAAAAGGGGCCCAACGACGTAACCGCAGTAGCTATGGTAGCATTGCCGACAAGGTAAAAGCGCTACTGCTAAGTACAATAGCAGTAGCGCTCCTCCGGAACCACCGCAGCTGCTATGTTGAGTCAACACCCGGCGCCATGCCTAAAAATTTCCTAACTCTCCCCCACTCCCCCACCCCATCTCTCCTCGATCTCAATCCGTCGCCGCCTCCCTCGCCGTCGCCATCACCCCCTCCCCTCCCGCTCTGGTAAGCCCCCTTCCCCTCTCCCGCTCCGGTAAGCCCCCTCCCCATCCCGCTCCATTAAGCCCCCCCCCCCCACCCCCCTCCAGGCGCCGCCGCCCCCCTCCCCTCCCGCTCTACGCACCCCAAGGCTGATGCCATTTTGATTTTAGGGCCATCGGTTCAAGTTGTCATCTTGAGACTCATGTTAATAAGAAAATCAAGATATGTTTGTTGAAGATCTTTTGATGGGCTAACTAGAAAGAAGGAAAAAAATCCTGTTTGTAAATTTCATGTAAGTAGGCACATTAGGTTTGAATTAGACAACCAATGGTTTCAAACAACTTATTTAAACTTTGGAGAGGAAAAAGGGCACATACGTATTTCACCAACCTACAAATATCATCCTTTTATTGGTGTTAATGCATAAAACAGTAGTGAGTTTCTCACTTTTGCTTGCTAAGTTGTGCTAAGTTTTGCCGTAAAGTCCGAGTGACCTATGTTTTGCCGGAATGTTGATTCATTTCCGTTCCGGCAAATTTCAGGCGCTCCATATGTCCACTATTTAGCAAAGGTCATGCCGAAAATGTCCGTGAATTTCGTCATGAGTAGTGCTAGAAACTAGGACATATGGAGTGCTTGGGAATTGCCGGAAAGGGTAATGAATCAACATTTCGACCAAATATAGGTCCCTTTTTATTATTCATGCTTATGTTTATATATAGATGTTGAGTTCTTTTGATATAGTGTCACGGTTGTTGTTTACACATTTACCACATTAAAACAGGAAATGTCTGACGATGAATATTGGGAGTGTGAATATTGCGGCGACTGTCGGGGTATGTGCGACACGCCTCATCTGCGAGACGATAGGTTCTTCAGCATGAAGCTTGACGAGAATGGAGATATGTTCCTCCCTTGCCACGCAAGAAGATATGTGTTGGAGAGGCTCGGTTTTGAAGACCATGAGAGAATTGAGACGAGGAGCGCTAACCTGAGGACTATACATGGTCACACACTTGTTATAAAAGTATTTAATTCAGTTTTTCAAACAGAATTTGGGTGCCCAAATTGGGAAGATCTTTGCAAGGCATATGATTTCAGGAGGGTATGGAAATAACCTTCGATCTTCGTCCTGAAGATAATATGCCAGGCAACATCGACATTTGGGTGGTTGTCGATATGCTTCGTGTTTTACCTCCATGTGAGTTCATCAACCATATTTGTCAAGTAATTTGCATTCTATGTTTAGAAATAGTTGGTGTTCATCCATATACTTAATTTGTTAAATAATAATTTATAGCTTATCTCGTTTCTTCAAGTGAATTACGGAAATTAATTGACATGACACACTACACGTGTGGATCACATCTAACTTGGGAGGAGAAGGATGTTCTTCTCTACTTTCTTATTGGTGTTCTGGTTTCTAGGGATACCTTCCCGTATAATTTTGGAATTGGCCAAAATTATATATTTTACATGCCACTAGTGCATAGGTTGAGGCCGGATGAAATTCACCGAAATATCTTGGTAAGAGTTTCCTGATTAAGTACGCTCTACTACTTCATAAATGGAGTTGATTACATTGCTAACTAGGTTATTGTTATGTTCTTCAACATCAACTACCACATGATGTAGTGCCTCTGTTGATGCACCCAGAAGGTCATATGAAAATTAAAAGCCCGCTGAGGACTGAGTTCGATGGTCCATACTCGAGTAACCTCTAATCAAAATCAAAAAGGCTCCAAATTGAACCACGGAGAGAAATAAAGAAGGATCGCAAGACACAAGTTGGAGACCGTTGGATCTCTGTGCTTCATCATGGAGACATAGGTGTTATTCTGTTTTATGACATTGTACCTAAGAGTGAGGACTAGGTCTTATGAGAGACAAGTTATTCTAGTTTATATTAACTTGACATGATCGATTAGGATGCATGCATATGATGACTATTATGATGTTTCTCTGTTTTACTTTATGTGTACCATATGATAAATTGGTATATGATTAAGATGATGATGAGTTGTTAGATGAGTACGTAAGATGATGATGAGTTATATGACATGATACTCCCTCCGTCCCAAAATTCTTGTCTTAGCTTTGTCTAGAAATGGATGTATCTACATACTAAATTTAACTAGATACATTTGTATCTAAACAAATATAAGACAAGAATTTTGGGACGGAGGGAGTACTTATATGTATGATGTGATGCAGATTATGCATGTTTATTATGATACTGTGAAACCACTGTATGGAGCATGCACAAATACGTAGGGGGACATAAATATGATGCAAATTAAACATTAAAAGCAGGAATATTAGCATTGGCGCTGGAATATTAACAGTAGCGTTGGCTTAGAAGTAGCGCTCTACTTATCCCAGTGCAACTGCTAACGTAGATACCAGCAGCACTTTCAATCCAGCGCTACTACTAAGAGTTAGCTGTAGCACGTTAGTAGTAGCGTTGGCCCCAGCGCTACTACTAAGGGTAAAACCAGCGCTACTACTACGGTTTTCCCTAGTAGGGCGTGGTTACAAGCACCGTTGTTTTCTCCCTAGTTGCAGCAATACATCCCCTAGTCTCATGTTCTGTCACTCAAGCTTGATATCAGGGTGCATGAACCCACAATCATGCATAACGCTCATGTTGGAGTTACAATCTACTACTTGTCCAAAGCAATATAAAGCAACGGAGAACATGCATGAATTACTCAAGAACAAAATATAAACGGAGAACCAAATATATAACTCATCACAATTTGAGCATAATCTCATAATCCATCGGATCCCAGCAACTCAGCATAGCAACAATAGGTAAATTACATAGATGCCTTGATCATGTAGGGCAGCTCACAAGGGCTAAGCATTGAAGCAGAAGATTGGAGAGAAGACATCACATAGCAACGGGTCATGGACCCACGGTCCAAGTAGGACTACTCACGGTATGTACGGGAGGTGTCCATGGTGGTGGAGGAGCTTCCGGAGGTCAATCCTCCCTTCGGCAGGGTGCCAGGAAGAGGTCTCCTCGCGCTCCCGATCTCGGAAGCTCTACGATGACGAAACAATGGTGAAATTCGCGATGCGGGATATATCTTTAGGGTTTTCGCATCGGGAAGTAAATATAGGCCAAAGGAGGGTGCCAGGGGGTCGACCCGTGACCTAGGCGACCTGGTGAACGTGACCACGAGGGGGCCCGCGCCAGGTGGCCGCTTGGGCGAGGCCTGGCTCCCCTCTGGCCTACCATGGTGCTTCCTGAAGCTTCCGTCACGGTGATTTTTATATATTTTTCTTGGGATTTTTTGGGCTTTCGAAAGTGGGGTAAAGTCCCTGCAATTTAAAGTCGTCAGCAGACAGAAACTGGCACTGCGTGCACTGAGTTAGTAGGTTAGTCCAAATATGTGTAAAAAGGTATGAAAGTGTAGCAAAACACATAACAATGTCACCCAAAAGAGCATGGAACAAACAGAAATTATAGATACGTTTAGGACGTATAAATATCCCCAAGCTTAATTCCTGCTAATCCTCGAGTAGGTAAATGATAACACAAATAATTTCCGTGGTGACATGCTAACACACATATAAAATTTCAAAATAAAGCAAGTAAGATATGCAATTCAAGTCAAGACAATAACAAGCAAGAGTCTATATATTGTATTGAAATTAGCAAAGTAAGAACATACAGGTGCAAGAGGTCTCGTTGTGTGTGACTCAAATGTCTCCAAACGGTGTTTGCGTGCAAGAAGTGGGAGGTGGGTTTGTAGCATAAAAAATACTGTATAGTTTAATTGAGAACTCAATCTACTAAAACTTCACACTTGGTCTCCTCTACTAAAACTCCACTAGTCAGGCACAAGTCAAAATGATCCTCTCCCTGTTGAATTTGAGCACTGATGCAATGGATGAGTGCGAGCAAGATATATGGGCACTTAGGATGGCAAAGAGAATAATGATGGGGAAGGAAGAAAAAAAAGGTGTGAAAGGCTCACATCAATGAGGACAATCACAGGTTAGAGAAGGTCAAATGATAGATATGATGTGAGGAGTAGGGATTCCCATGCCACGGATGCACATATGAGCTAAGGTAAGCTCTCCAATGAAACTAGTGGGGGTGCATCCAACTTGCTTGCTCATGAAGACCTAGAGCTCATTTGAGGAGGCTCATCATTGGAATATACAAGCCAAGTTCTATAGTGTAAGGGTCCCCACATAGTTATGCATGAATGATAATCTCTATGGAGTAGAAATATAGCAATGGAGTATGAGTGTGGATCTTTCAAAAGGAATAGTAGTGTTGCCCCCTTCTCTATTTTATTTCCTTTTTTCTTTCCTTTTATTTTTATTTTTGTGGCCTCTTTGGCTCTTTCTATTTATCTCTCATTTGTCCTCTTTGGGTTCTTTTCATGTGTCATCTTTTGGGATATTTTAATTTGTCCTCTTTGGGATCTTTTCCTCACTTAAGGGAAACACTCTATATTTTACAAGAAATAAAAAGAAGATCTTCACACTTTATAAGAAGTACTCAACATAAAGTTAAATGAAAACTATCATGATGTATGCATATGTATGCCTCTGCCAACCTACCAGGATATGCAATGATACTAGCGCGTGTGTGGCAATAACGATGGCAAAGCCCAACTACCATGCGGCTCCTCGATCAAGAAGACGCATGTATGACATGAAGATCAAGTAATGAGATGGTGGATGCTGCATGGCAATGTATCTCGGAAAGGCTATGGAAATGCCTTAATAGGTAGGTATGATGGCTGTTTTGAGGAAAGATATAATGAGGCTTATGATGATAGAGCGTATCATGCCAAGGGTTTGGATGCACCGGCAAAGTATGCCCCAACTCTCAAGATGAGAAAGGGCAATGCACGGTACCGAAGAGGCTAGCAAAATACTCGCATTAGTCTGAAGAACTCATGCAATTATTATCGGTAATTCTCTATCCAGACAGGAGATTCATAAAGAGACAAGTACCCCAAGGAGGAGTGTTTGGGGGTTTGGTTATCCTTGCGCATCGTCGACCCATGATAACGTGCGGGTACTCTATATATTCCAACACCTCCAGAGGTTAGCGATACATCTAGTAGCTAGGGTTCTCAACTATTTTTTTTAGTTTTGAAAATACACACGGATTGCCAAAAATACGACACCTATCACTAATAGGCTCAAGCTCTTGACACCAAAATTCCAAACATTACTCAAATCAAGACCTCGAAACTATTGCAAGTTACTACTACACTTAAATAGCAACCACAATTACCTACTCATGCAAAACACACAACTCAGTGCAAGAAGCCAACTCTTTAAACAAGATAATCATGATAACTCAAGAGAGTTCCAAAAGCAACCTAAAGTAAAGCTCTTAAAAACATAAAGCATGAAAAATAAGAGCTAAGCATGACAACAACTATGAAAAGATAAAGAACACACAAAAAGATATACATGAAAACCTATGTTGTGTCCTAGGGTGGAGTGGAGCGTGTTTCTCTCCCAAACAAAGAAGGCTAGGGTCCAACTTGTTATGAACAACAAGAAACAATGAAACAAACTAAAAATAGTAATGAGCGGGACGCTCCAAGCATAACACATAACATATGAAGTGATAAAAATATAACATGGAGAAGGATGAACTGATGATTGTTGATGGAGAAGGGGATGCACGAGGCATCCCCAAGCTTAGACGCTTGAGTCTCCTTGAATATTTCTTGGGGGTGCATGGGGCCATCCCCAAGCTTGAGCGCTTGGCACTCCTGGATCTTCTTTCATCATCTTCCATCGCATACTTGAAAACTCCCTTCATACGAAACTCATCATAAGCTGATTAGAGTGGTTAGTGCCCATAATACAATATTTTTTTCTCTACTGGAAATAAATATTTTCAGGAAGGGCTACTGTTTTCGAAGATGGCCCAAAGGTTTTTGCAAAGAAAAAGAAATATTAATATTTGCAAAATAATGAAAACGCAAAGCAGGGTAGAATCTGGGAAAAACATAACAACAGGTAGTAAATAATTTTTTCGGGGCACTTCTGCTACTCAAATAAAAAAACTTAAAATAGATGCCAAAATTCAATTATATAGATCATACTGTCAAAATAATTCAGATAAAAAAGTTGATTTGGTGATTTTTTGGTTAATGTTTCCGTCAAGCACACACAATCTGTTTCTGGACAGCATGTCACAACTTTTCAACTTTCTTGCAATCGGAGGCTAAAACTTGGCACAAAGCTTGAAAATAAATTTACAATGATGTTGGTACAATAGTAACAAACTTCAAGACCACTAAAAATTGAAGTAAAAACAAATTGTGTTGCTTCCCAACAAGCGCTTTCTTTTATGCATTTGAGCTAGGCATGATGCAAAAAGATCAAGTATTATGAAGTCCAAAACAATAACTTGCCCGAGTAACGGACTGATAAGGTAACTTAATCTTTTTTCGAGGTAAGTGTTCCATTCCCTTTTTAAGGGGAAAATGGAATATAATGGTCCCTTCTTTCTTGTCAATGAGAGCACCAACGGTGCAGAGAAAAGGAAGTCCCAAAATAATTGGACATGAGGGATCACACTTAATGTCCATAACAAGAAAATCAACGGGAACATAATTATCATTGACAACAATAAGAACATCATCAATCCTCCCTAAAGGTTTCTTTATGGAGTAATAAACAACACGACCACCAAAAGAACATTGATCAAAAGGTTTCAAATCAAGCATATCATACATTCCTTTGGGCATAACGGAGGCACTAGCTCCAACATCACATAAAGCAAAGCAAGAGAAATTATTCAATTTAATCTTGACCATAGGATCCCAACCATCTTCCTATTTGATAGGAATAGAAGTCTCTAGCTTGATCTTATCCACCCTAGCTTTGATAAGAGCATTGGTAATATGCTCGGTGAAGGAAATATTGAGTGTACTAGTGGGGGGTCTTTAGCCATTCTTTGCAAAAAAGTGATAACTTCAGAAAGACTACAATTATCAAAATCAAGATTACTACCATTAATTAAAGTGGTGGTGATGTCATCTAAGCCCATTATTTCGGTAGTCTCTAATTTCAAAGGACCTTCTTGTCCTAAAGTTGAGGTATTAGCATCACCATTAATAGGTCCATTCGGACTAGGGATGTGATGGGTGCTAAAAGTTTTGAGATCCTCAACAACTTGTATAGTAGCAAGGGTAGTGTGTGTAGGAAGGCTCTTAATCCTATCTTCCTCTTCTTTTTTTCTAGCCCATATATCCTTAAGTTTGGCTAGCATTCTGATGTTCTCATTAATTTGGACTTGGATAGCATTCATGGGTGTGGTTTTCCTTTCCTCAAGGGGGTAAGTTCTAATTTTAAGCATCTCTACATCATGAGCTATGTTTTCTACCTTCAAAGGAAGACTATGTAGTTTTTCTAATTTCTCGTCTACACTCTTGTAGAAGGCTTTTTGACAAGTGATAAAGTCGTTAAGCATGCTCTTTAATTCAGAAGTGGAGTTTTTGGTGCGAGGATAAGTGTTGTTGTTCCCATAGTTGTTAGATGGGAACGGTCTAGGATTGCTACCAAAATTTCTCCTATAAGCATTATTATTAAAGTTGTTCCTAGAGAAAAAATTAACATCAACTTGCCCTCTTTCTTGAGAAACCAAGGAATTTAAAGGAAAATCATGAGGATTAATATGAGCTTGCTTAGTAAGTAAAGACATGATCATGTCAACCTTATCATTAAGGGAGGAGATCTCCTCAACAGAGTTTACCTTCCTACCTGTTGGAGCTCTCTCGGTGTGCCATTTCGAATAATTTGCTATCATCTCGTCCAATATCTTCGTGGCAGCACCAAGTGTAGTTGACATAATGGTTCGACTTGCGGCCGAGTCCAACAGATTCCGCGAGGTAAAGTTCAATCCTGCACAGAAAGTCTGGATAACCATCGAAGTAGTCAAACCATGTGTAGGGCAATTCTTAACAAAAGATTTCATACATTCCCAAGCTTGGGCAACATGTTCATTATCCCGCTGCCTAAAATTCACAATGTTACTTCTCAACTGGATAATCTTAGCAGGCGGGTAATACTTCCCAATAAAAGCATCCTTGCACTTATCCCAAGAATCTATGCTATTCCTAGGCAGAGATTGAAGCCACAGTTTAGCTCCTCCTCTCAAGGAGAAAGGAAAAAGCTTAAGTTTAACAATATCACCATCTACTTCTTTGTACTTTTGCATATGACAAAGCTCAACAAAATTATTCAAGAGCAAAGCAGCATCATCTCCAGCACCGGAGAATTGATCTTTCATAACAAGGTTCAGTAAAGCAGGTTTAATCTCATAGGAAGTCGCCTCAGTGGCGGGAGAAGCAATTGGAGTGCAGATAAAGTCATTGTTGTTGTGACTAGTGAAGTCACACAACTTGGTGTTCTCAGTGGAACCCATAGTAGCAGGAATAAGCAAGAACAAAGAAAATATTTTTTTGTGGTTTTTAGTATAAGACTCTAAAGCAAAAACTAGAAAGCAACCTAACAAGACTAAAAAGCAAAGGTAAAAGATAGTGTGCAACTCCCCTATCTTGAAGACTGGAGTCCCCGACAACGGCGCCAGAAATTTGCTTGATGACGAGTTGATGGAACTATACTCCTCGCCCCTTGTTGGTTACCCCAACTGGAAGGTTGAGATGTAGTCAGCAGCAGATTTCCCTTACACGGGGACTGTAAGGTTTATCGAACCAGGAGGACTCCAAGGATCAACAAGTAGGTGTCTGCTGCTCTGGCGCTAGCAGAAGACGTGGACCTACACACAGAACATATAACTTTGCTCGCAACGAGTTCAGAGTGGTTGTCAATCTCTGTGGCCTTGTCGTTTGCAAAGGATCAAACACAAGCGGGAACAGCGATGGTGATTGCAACGTTAAAGTAAATAAAAGCAGTAAATGGTGGAGGTGTAAACAATGGTGGATATGTGGACCAGAGTCCCATGATGTTCACTAGTGATGTCTCTCTCCCAAAATACGTTAAACAACTATGCTGGGTAACAAATTACAGCTGGGAAATTGATAGAATTATAAAAGCACCGCAATGCTAATCATGCTACAAGAAAGTTAGAGGCTCATAAGTATTGGCAGTACGCCAAGACAAGTAGACCGTTTATCCATCAGCATCTACTCACTAATCGTCCACCTTGAGATATCTAGCTAGAACATCTCACTGGTATTAAGTTGCGAGCTACACCCAAAGTGTAAACTCAAAGTAATGAACAACTGCATTAACAAACTTTGCGTAAGGTAAACAATCCTTGCACCCATGGTTACAAGCACCGTTGGTTTCTCCTTGGTGGCAACAACACATCCTCTAGTCTTATGTTTCTGTCACTCAAGCTAGACATCAGACGGCATGAACCCACAATCATGCATAACGCTCCCTCTTGGAGTTACAATCTACTACTTGGCCAAAGCAATATAAAGCAACGGATAACATGCATGAATTACTCAAGAACAAAATATAAAAGGGGAAACAAATATATCACTCATCACAATCTGAACATAATCTCATAATCCATCAGATCCCAGCAAACTCAGCATAGCAACAACAGGTAAATTGCATAGATGCCTTTATCATGTAGGGCAGCTCACAAGGGCTAAGCATTGAAGCACAAGATTGGAGAGAAGACATCACATAGCTACTGGTCCTGGACCCATAGTCCAAGGACGACTACTCACGGCACGTCGAGGAAGTGTCCATGGTGGTGGAGAAGCTCCCGGAGGTCAATCCTCCTTCCGGCAGGGTGCCAGGATGAGGTCTCTTGGTGCTCCAGATCTTGGAAGCGCTACGACGGCGGAACGATGGTGAAATTTGCGATGCAGGATTTATCTTTAGGGTTTTCACTTCGGGAAGTAAATATAGGCCAAAAGAGGGACCCGCCACCCAAGCGACTTGGTGGCGCGGCCAACAGAGGGATCCAGCCAGGTGGCCACCTAGGCGAGGCCTGGCTCCCCTCTGGCCCACCTCGGTGCTTCCTGAAGCTTCCGTCACGCTGATTTTTATATATTTTTCTTGGGATTTTTCGGGCTCTAAAAATTGGGGTAAAGTCCATGCAATTAAGACATCAGTAGACAGAAACTGGCACTGGGTGCACTGAGTTAGTAGCTTAGTCCAAATATGTGTAAAAAGGTATGACAGTGTAGCAAAACACATAACAATGTCACCCAAAAGAGCATGAAACAAACATAAATTATAGATACGTTTGGGACGTACCACCTGACCATAGACATGAGTTGGGATTTGACAACGGAATCACATCATTAGGAAAATGATGTGATGGACAAGACCAAAACTGTGAACGTAGCATATGATCGTGTCAGTTTATTGCTACTGTTTTCTACATGTCAAGTATGTGTACCTATGACCATGAGATCATGCAACTCTCAGGCACCGAAGGAATGCCTTGTGGGTTTCAAATGTCACAATGTTACTCTATGACTATAAAGGTGCTCTACAGGTATCTCCAAAGTTGTTTGTTGGGTTGGCGTGAACCGAGACTGGGATTTGTCACTCTATATGATGGAGAGGTATCTCTGGGCCCAGTTCGTAATACAACATCACAATAAGCTTGCAAGCAATGTGACTAAGGAGTTAGTCAAGGGATCTTGTATTACGGAACAAGTAAAGAGACTTCCGGTATCGAGATTGAACAAGGTATGGAGATACTGACGATTGAATCTCCCGCAAGAAACATAACGATGGACAATATGGGTATCCAAGTCCCGCTATTAGTTATTGACCGGAGAGTATCTCGGGTCATGTCTACATAGTTCCCGAAGCTGCAGGTTCTGCACACTTAAGGTTCGGTGACGTTTCGGTATAGTTGAGTTATGTATGTTCGTGACCAAATGTTGTTCGGAGTCTCGGATGAGATCTGGGACGTAATGAGAAGCTTCTGAATGGTCCAGAGGTAAATATTGATATATGAGAAGTTCCGTGATGGTCACTGGTAAAAGTTCGGGCATCGTCGGTAGCGTATGGGGGGTGCCGGAAGGGTTTCGGGCGCTGACCGGAAGGGGCCACCAGCCCCAGAGGGGCCACATGGGCTGTGAGAGATGAGCACCAGCCCCTGGGTGGCTGGGCTGGTGGAGGACCAACCCTAGAGGGGGCGCCACCCTAACTTGGGTGGCAAGAGACCCCTAGGGCAGCCGCCCTCCCTCTCTTGGTCAGCGCCCCTACTATGGGGAACCCTAGGGCGCAGCCTCCTCTCCCTTCCACCTATATATACCGACGGGGAGAGAGGGCTGCAACACACTCCCCCATGGCGCAGCTGTGTCTCTCCCATAGATCAGTTTTCTCCACAAGATCGGTTTCAGTATTGCTTGTCGCAGCCATGCCTAAACAACTCCACCACTGCCACCGACATGCCATCGTGTTGTCGAAGAACTCATCGACCTCTCCACCCTCGCTTGTTGTATCAAGGAGGTGGAGAACGCCATCGAGCTATATGTGTGCTGAAAGCGGAGGTGCCGTCAGTTTGGCACTAGGCCGGGACGGATCATGATGTGATCGCGGGACAGATCACGATGAGATCATGGGACGAATCGTGACTCGACCGCAAAGACGTTCGGCTACATCAACTGCATTATATATGCTTCTGCTTAGCAATCTACAAGGGTATGTAGATGCACTCCCCATCTCGTAGATGTTAGTCTCCATAGATTGATTTTGGTGAGCGTTAGAATTTTTTTGTTTCCCATGCGACGTTCCCCAATAGTGGTATCAGATCCAGGTCTATGCGTAGATGATATCTCGAGTAGAACACAAAGGAGTTTATGGGTGTTGATATTCAGATTGCTTCCCTCCTTTGTCTCTTCTTGATTCAGTGGTGTTGTTGGATGAAGCGGCCCGGACCAACCTTATTGTCCACGTACGAGAAACCGGTTCCATCGACTGACATGCAACTTGTTGCATAAAGATGGCTGACGGGTGTTTGTCTCTCCCACTTTAGTTGAATCAGATTTGATAAAGGCAATTATTGTAGAAGGTTAAATAGCAACTTGCATATCACCGTTGTGCTTTTTTTGCGTAGGTAAGAAGCGTTCTTACTAGATACCCATAGAAGCCACGTAAAACATGCAACAACAAATTAGAGGAAGTCTAACTTGTTTTTGCAGGGTATGTTATGATATGATATGGCCGAAGACATCATGATATACATTTGATGTATGAGATGATCACGTTGTTATAGTTAAAATCGACTTGCATGTCGATGCTACGGAAACCGGCGGGAGCCATAGGGTTGTCTTTAATTATTGTATGGCCTCCGTGTCAATCATTAAGCACTATGAAATGCTTTACTTTATCGCTAAATAGTAACTATAATAGTAGAAGCACGATTGGCGCGACAACCCTGACGGCAACACAAGATGGAGATCATGATGATGGAGATCATGGTGCCATGCCGGTGACGATGGAGATCACGCAGGTGCTTTGGATATGGAGATCAAATGCACAAGATCATGGCCATATAATGTCACCTATAATTTGCATGTGACGTTAATCATTTTTATGCACCTTGTTTTGCTTAGGACGACGGTAGCATTATAAGGTGATCCCTCACTAAAATTTCAAGATAAAATTGTGTTCTCCCCGAGTGTGCACCATTGCGACAGTTTGTCGTTTCGAGACACCACGTGATGATCAGGTGTGATAGACTCTATGCTCACATACAATAGGTGTAAGACAATTTTGCACACGTGGAACACTCGGGTTAAATTTGACGAGCCTAGTATGTACAAACATGGCCTGGGAACACAGGAGACCGAAAAGTCGAACATGATTCATATAGTAGATATGATCAACATGGAGATGTTCACCATTCAAACCACCTCATCTCACGTGATGATCGGGCATGGGTTGGTGGATTTGGATTATGTACCATTCGAATGACCAGAGGGATGTCAATTTGAGTGGGAGTTCTTAAGTAATATTATTAATTGAACTCATTATCAAGAACATAGTCAAGAAGTCTTTGCAAATTATGTTGTAGATAATTAGTTTGCGTTGTAGCTGTCACATCCCTAGCTACCCCTTTTATGAATAGCAAGATTATGCTCATATTTTCATTCTTGCATTAAAAATGAAAATGGAAATCAAAAGAAAATCCCTAGCAACTTCCTATTCAAAACAATTTAAGTGGTGACAAATCAATGAACCCAAAATGGCCTTCATAAAAGTCCATCATTTTTGATAAATATTGGAAACCACAATTGAGGGGTGGGTTTATTTTTAAAACTACTTTTAGCATTTTATTTTATTCATAAAAGCTACTGAAATCACCCAAATATGTGATTTTAAATATTTCAGAGTTTCATAAAATGTCGAAAACTTTATGTGGGTTTGGAAATATTACAAACAACACCCCAACATTATTTTCACTATTTTAGAAATAGTTTAGAGCCCAAAATAAAATGAAACAAATGTCAGAAAGCTTAAAACGGAAATCAGAAAAGAAAAGAAATGGAAAAGAGTTATTTGTCGCTTACTTGGCGCAGCCCAGCTCTTCTCCCTGTCGTCTTCCTCGGGGCAGTCGGCAGAAGGAGGTGGCCACCGCTCTCTCGGGCGCGGCCATGCACTTGGGTGCCTGCCTGGCCCCTCCATCGCGCTGGCAAGGGAGATAAGCCTCCCCGGAACCGATTCCCGTCCTCATCCTCTCCCCATTCGCGCTCTCTTCCCTCTCCCTCTCGGCCGCCATTAGAGCCGAGTTCGAGCTCACCGTCGCTCTAGCCCCTCTCTCTCCGGTGAGCCGCGTAAAAGACTCGCCATGACACCCTGAAGCTATCCAGCAAGCCAGGCAAGCTCTCGAGCCCTGCATCGGCCGACGCTGTCATCTTCTTCCTCAAATCACCGACATTCACCGTCGCAGTTCTCCCTCTCCATACCATCCCCGAGCCCGCTTTCAACATCTCTGCACTCCCTGTGAGCTCAGGATGCTTTCCCCCTCGTTTCCCCCCTCGATCCCAAGCTCTAAGCCCCTATTTCACCGGAGCCCGACGAGGTTCGCCGCTGTAGCTCGTCGCTGGTGACCCTACGGTGATCGGCTCGTCCATCTGAGGCCTCCATTAGCTCCAGCTCGTCGCGTAGGTGTTCTAGGAGCCTAACCCCGCATGATTTGCACTCGGTTTCGATGTCCTCGACGATGGCCGAGCTTCGGTAGCCGTCGAGCTCATCGCCGACGTCGATTCCGGTCACCTCAGTCCCCGAGGCTTGCTCCATCTTGCTTGCGACCGATTGGCCGATCGTTTGAGTCACTCCGCCGTCCTTTTGGTCGCCGGAAACGAAAACCTGATCCTCTCCGCCGTCCCGGTGGTCGCCGGAGCCTCATCGCCGGTGGGATCCACCTCGCCGCCGGTGGGGTTGACTCCCCAGAGTCACTAGCAAGTGGGGCCAGCCCCCTGGATAATTAAGTTTAGACTAATAAAAATAAATAGTTAACTAAATCCCTAAACAACCACTGACATGTGGGCCAACCCCTGTTAAATAACTAATTAGCTTTCAATTTAATTAAAATCTGGCCAGAGTCACTGAGCAGTGGGTCCCTAATGACCCACAAGTATAGGGGATCAATCGTAGTCCTCTCGATAAGTAAGAGTGTCGAACCCAACGATGAGCAGAAGGATCTGACAAGTGGTTTTCAGCAAGGTAAAATCTGCAAGCATTGAAATTGTCGGTAACAAGTGATTGCACGGTGAGATGATTCGTAGCAAGCAACAAGTAACAAAAGTAGCAATGGTTCAGCAAAGTGGCCCAATCCCTTTTGTAGCAAGGGACAAGCCTGGACAATGTCTTATAGGTGAAAACACGCTCCCAAGGACACACGGGAATTTCTGTCATGCTAGTTTTCATCATGTTCATATGATTCACGTTCGTTACTTTGATAGTTTGATATGTGGGTGGAATGGCGCTTGGCTACTGCCCTTACCTGGACAAGCATCCCACTTATTATTAACCCCTCCCGCAAGCATCCGCAACTACAAAAGAAGAATTAAGACAAAGTCTAACTATAGCATTAAACTAGTGGATCCAAATCAGCACCTTAGGAAGCAACGGATAAACTAGGGTTTAAGCTTCTGTCACTCTAGCAACCCATCATCTACTTACTACTTCCCAATATCTTCCTCTAGGCCCAAATAATGGTGAAGTGTTATGTAGTCGACGTTCACATAACACCACTAGAGGAAAAACAACATGCAACACATCAAAATACCGAACGAATACCAAATTCACATGACTACTATTAGCATGACTTATCCCATGTCCTCAGGAAAAAAAGTAGCTACTCACAAAGCATAATCATATTCATGACTAGAGAGGTAATGAGTAGCATGAAGGATCTGAAGATAAACTCTTCCGCCAAGTAATCTAACTAGCATCAACTACAAAGAGTAATTAACACTACTAGCAACCTTACAAGTACCAATCGGAGTCGCGAGACGAAGATTGGTTACAAGTGATGAACTAGGGTTTGGAGATGATATGGTGCTGATGAAGATGTTGATGGTGATGAGTCCCCTCCGATGAGAGGAGTGTTGGTGATGACGATGGCGACGATTTCTGCCTCTGGGAGGGAAGTTTCCCCGGTAGGGTCGTCCTCCCGGAGTTCTAGATTGGTTCTGCTCAAGTTCCGACTCGTGGCCACAAGCTTATGGTTTCGCCTTCCAACAGCTTACCTCAAGGGTAATGTCAACAATAATAATTCATGAATACATACCTCCAAGTTGACATATGAATATAGATATTTCCCAAGCATATGATGTTGGCCAAGATAAAGGCGAAACAAGGACTTGGTGGAGATCACCATGACTCTTTCAAGGGCAAAAAGTAAAGGTACGAGATTGGCCCTTCGCAGAGGGAAGCAGAGGTTGTCATGCACTTTTGAGGTTGGGTTGTGTGTCCTCTTAGTGCGGAGGACTTCACTTTATATTGCCTCCTGTGATAAAGAACTTTATTATGCAGTCTGTCGATTTTATGTCTTCCTCATCACAGATTCGTACAAAGCTTATTTTCCACACACTAATAGATCATACATATTAGGGAGCAATTTTTATTGCTTCCACCGATGACAACTTACTTGAGGGATCTTATTCAATCCATAGGTAGGTATGGTGGACTCTCATGGCAAAACTGGGTTGAAGGTTTATTGATGCACAAGTAGTATCTCTACTTGATGTGGGAGGTTTTGGCTAATATGAGGTGGAAGCAATCATCACATGCTAAGGGATCTCTAATCATATAACATTGTTCGGAACCAAGCAAACACAATTCATTATGTTGTCTTCCTTGTCCAACATCTACTTCTAAGCGTGCAATAGTTTAGTGAGTGTTCACAATCATAGATGGTGTCAAAGATGATATATTTATATGTGAACCTCTCCTTCTTTATCACTTCCTATTAATTGCAACAATGACCATGGTCTACATTTTTCTAACCTCAACAAGTTTCAATCATCATTCCTTTTATATGTGAAGCCATCACTTCCCATCAGATCATTAGATGATCTTTCATGCTTTTTTTCTTTCTCAATCTTTTGATCATGCCAAGAGGCAAAGCCCTTCAACTAAGACACTCTTTATTATATGGCTCACGAGCTCGAATACATCGGGGGTGACACAAAGCAAAACTCAAGCCTAAAACACTAAGACCTTTATTCTACTAGAGAAAGAGAAAACTAAAAAGGAACAAACTAAAACAAAGGTAAAGGCAAAAGATGTGATGGTGATACGATACCGGGGCAACTCCCCCAATCTTGGCACAAGCCAAGGGGATTGCCAATACCCATGCTCAGTTGCCTTCCTTTGGAGGTGATGGTGGTGGAGTTGTTGCAGAGGTCTTGAGTTTGTTTAAATTCCACTTGAGAATCAAATTCCGCTCCCTCAGATCATCATTTTCCTCTTCAAGCCTTAGCACTCTTTGGCATAATTCCTGCTTACTCTCCTGCAAGAAACGAGAAGGGATAAACAAAGTCTTAGGCTTCTTCCTTGAGTCACGGAGGCTCGACTTCTTGAACTCCACATGGGTGTCTCCAGGTGGGGGTAGAGGAGCCTCCTCCTCATCGGCGCTTGTTCCTTCCTTCCCCTTGGGGTCATAATCTTCTTCCTCATCAGTGGTCCAACCATAAAGATCCAAGTCCCCATAGACCTTGGGGTTAGCAAGGGAATCGGCCACATAGCTCTCCCTCTCTGAATCTTGAGAAGACATCTTGCCATAATTCTGCGGCATAAAACAGGCTTGAAACCAAAACAGAGGAAATCTGCGTGACACAAAGGTCAGACTTTTTGGGAGAATATATAATGTTTTTTTTCAGACCAGAAGGAGTACTCCGCACGAAAACGTAGTCCGGGAGGCACACGAGGTGGCCGCAAGCACCCCAGGCGCGGCCAGGGGGTGGGCCCGCGCCTGGCAGGCTTGTCGCCTCCTCGCGCGCTTTCCGGACTACTTCCAATTTTTCTATTTTTTCAAATATTCCAAAACGGAGAGAAATTCCTACTGGAAAAGTTTTGGAGACTGTTTTCTTACCAAATCACGCACCTCTTCGTTTTCGGAGTCTGAAACAGGCCGATAAATATCCCTTAGGTATTCTTTTGGAGTTCTGGTATTGATAATATTGCTTTCAACATTAATGGGAGTACCTGAGATATAATGCTTGATTCTCTGCCCATTTACAACTCTCGGACAATTACCGTTCGTGTTGTTGATCTTGATAGCACCGGAACGATATACTTCCTCAACAATATAGGGACCTTCCCATTTAGAGAGAAGCTTGGCTGCAAAAAATCTTAAACGAGAATTATATAGAAAGACATAATCACCTACATTGAACTCACGTTTTTGTATCCTCTTATCATGCCACCTCTTAACCTTTTCTTTGAACAACTTGGCATTTTCATATGCCTGAGTTCTCCATTCATCAAGAGAGCTATGTTAAATAACCTCTTCTCACCAGCAAGATTGAAATCAAAGTTGAGCTCTTTGATTACCCAATAAGCTTTATTCTCTAGCTCAGGCGGTAAATGACATGCTTTACCGTACACCATTTTGTACGGAGACATGCCCATGGGATTCTTATAGGCAGTTCTATAAGCCCACAGTGCATCATCGAGCTTCTTAGACCAATTCTTTCTAGACCTGTTGACGGTCTTTTGCAGAATCAATTTAATCTATCTATTTCTTAGCTCTACTTGATCGCTGGTCTGAGGGTGATAGGGAGACGCAATTCTATGGTTGACATCATACTTAGCAAGCGTCTTATGGAAAGCACCATGAATGAAATGTGAACCACCATCAATCATTCGATATCTAGGGACTCCAAATCTAGGGAAAATAACTTCTTTAAGCATCCTGATAGTGGTGTTCTGATCAAGACTACTAGTGGGGATAGCTTCTACCCACTTAGTGACGTAATCAACACCAACTAGGATATGAGTATACCCGTTGGATTTTGGAAAAGGTCCCATATAATCAAAGCCCCAGACATCAAATGGTTCAATGACAAGTGAATAGTTCATAGGCATTTCCTGACGTTTACTAATATTACCTTTTATTTGACATTCGTCACAAGACAAGACAAACTTACGAGCATCCTTCAAGAGAGTGGGCCAATAGAAACCTGATTGCAATACCTTGTGTGCAGTTCTATCTCCCGCATGGTGTCCTCTGTAGGCCTCGGAGTGACACTTCTATTGGATATGTCCCTATTCATGTTCAGGTACACAACGTCTAATAACATCATCTACTCCTTCCTTATAAAGGTGAGGATCATCCCAAAAGTAATGTCTCAAGTCAAAGAAGAATTTCTTCTTTTGCTGGTATGTGAAACTAGTTGGTATATATTTGGCAACAATATAGTTTGCATAATCAACATACGACGGTGCACTATGGGATGCATTGATGACATTCAATTGCTCACCGGGAAAGCTATCATCAATAGGTTGTGGGTCATCAAGAACATTCTCCAACCTAGACAAGTTAACTTCTACGGGGTTATCGGCACCCTTCGTGTCGACAACATGCAAATCAAATTCTTGTAGCAAGAGAACCCATCTGATGAGCTTAGGTTTAGCGTCTTTCTTCTCCATGAGGTACTTAATAGCAGCATGATCAGTGTGAATA
The DNA here is from genome assembly GCF_904849725.1 of Hordeum vulgare subsp. vulgare. Classification (NCBI taxonomy): domain Eukaryota; kingdom Viridiplantae; phylum Streptophyta; class Magnoliopsida; order Poales; family Poaceae; genus Hordeum; species Hordeum vulgare. Next base: position 355,521,803 of record NC_058523.1, read on the forward strand.
GTGACTTTGTGATCAACTATGTAAGACCTGAAATTTTCACATGCAAACACGACTGCTAAAAATTCATTTTCCGTAGTAGCATAGTTTCTTTGGGCACTGTCTAGAGTTTTACTAGCATAGTGAATAACATTCAACTTCTTATCAACTCTTTGCCCTAAGTCAGCACCAACAGCATAATCACTAGCATCACACATGATTTCAAAAGGTAAGTTCCAATCAGGTGGTTGAACAATAGGTGCGGTTATCAATGCCTTCTTAAGTATTTTGAAGGCTTCCTCACAATCATCGTCAAAAACAAAAGGAATATCCTTTTGCAAGAGATTGGTAAGAGGCCTAGAAATCTTAGAGAATTTCTTAATGAATCTTCTATAGAAACCAGCATGACCAAGGAAACTTCTTATACCTTTGATATCTGTGGGGTATGGCATTTTCTAGATTGCATCAACCTTAGCCTTATCGACTTGAATACCTCTTCCAGAAATTTTATGACCTAAGACGATGCCTTCATTAACCATAAAGTGGCACTTCTCCCAATTCAAGACAAGATTGGTGTCTTTACATCTCTGCAAGACTCCATCAAGGTTGCTGAAGCAATCATCAAAAGAAGACCCGTAAACGGAGAAGTCATCCATGAAAACCTCAACAATCTTTTCACAAAAGTCAGAGAATATAGCCATCATACATCTTTGAAAGGTGGCAGATGCATTACATAAGATAAAAGGCATACGTCTATAAGCAAAGGTACCGAAAGGATAGGTGAAAGTGGTTTTCTCCTAGTCAGATTGTGCAATTGGTATTTGGGATAAACCAGAATAACCGTCTAGAAAGGAGAAGTGTGTGTGTTTAGACAGTCTTTCTAGCATTTGGTCGATAAAAGGCAAAGGGTAATGATCTTTCCTAGTGGATTTATTCAATTTCCTAAAATCGATCACCATCCTATAGCAAGTAATAATCCTCTGTGGGATCAATTCATCCTTATCATTAGGGACAATGGTAATACCTCCCTTCTTAGGGATGCAATGCACCGGACTCACCCAATCACTATGAGCAACAGGATAGATAACACCCGCTTCCAGGAGCTTTAGTATTTCTTTTCTTACTACCTCTTTCATCTTAGGATTCAGTCTCCGTTGATGATCAGCAACTGGCTTGGAATCAGGATCAGTTTGAATCTTGTGCAGGCATAGAGTGGAACACCCAAGAGTATATCCAACAATAGCCCGGTGCTTCCTCTGAGTTTTTAGTAACTTCTTTTCTTCACGCTCTGAGAGGCTAGCACTAATTATAACAGGATATATCTCTTTTTCATTAAGGTAAGCATACTTAAGAGTATCAGGCAACTGTTTAAGCTAGAACACAGGATCACCCAAGCAGTTCAGTAGGCAAATTATTCTTAAGGATAGGCTATTGTTCGAAGACAACTCTATCTATTTCATCCCTTTCATCCATATGCATATCATTTTCATGCTCAAGCAAGTATTGCTCTAAGGGATCAGTAGGAGGCACGGCAATAGAAGCTAAAGCAATAGTTTCATCCTTACTAGGCTACTCTTTTTCATGAGGTTGTCCACCTAACTTCGAGAAATTGAACTAATGTGACACACCTTCAAAGCCAACAGTGACAGTTTGCTTCTCACAGTCAATATGAGCATTGACAGTATTGAGAAAAGGTCTGCCAAATATGATGGGACAAAAGCTATCTTGAGTGGTAGCAAGAACAAGGAAATCAGCAGGATACTTTGTTTTACCACACAAGACTTCAACATCCCTAGCAATTCCCACAGGGCAGATAGTATCTCTATTGGCAAGCTGAATAGTGACATCAATAGGCTCTATCTCAATAGGTGCAATCTCGTCTTTGATTTCATCATATAAGGACTGCGGTATTGCACTAACACTAGCACCCACGTCACATAAACCATGATAACAATGATCTCCTATCTTAACAGAAACAACGGGCGTGCCAAAAACAGGCCTATGTTTGTCTCTAGCGTGTGGTTTAGCAACTCTAGCAACATCTTCACAGAAGTGAATATCATGGCCATCAACATCGTCGGACAGGAGATCTTTGATAATAGCAATGCTAGGTTCAACTCTAATTTTCTCAGGGTGTGTAGGTGTTCCAATGTAGCCTCTACGTATCACAGTTGAAGCTTTAGAATGATCCTTTATCCTAACAGGGAAAGGTGGTTTCTCAATGTAAGCACTAGGAACAATAGGATCATTATAGGCAATGACTATCTCTTCAACTGGATTGGGTTTAACTACATTGACTTCTAAAGGAGGAGGATATTTAAACCACTTCTCTTTGGGGAGATCAATATGAGCAGCAAATGATTCACACAATGAAGCTACTATCTCAGAGTCAAGTCCATACTTAGCGCTAAAATCACAAAAAGTATTTGTTTCAACAAAGGATTTAATGCAATCAAACTTGAAATTCATACCTGAATCCTTACCTTCTTCAAGCTCCCAATCTTCAGAGTTGCGTTTAATTATGTGCAATAAATTCCACTTGAAGTCAATATATCTCTTCATAAATGAACCGGTACAAGAAGTGCAAGCATGGTGCGATCATCATGAGAAAGCTGAGCATAGAAGTTCGGAATTATAATTTCTCTCGAGAGCTCATGATTGGGGCATGAATATAAAATTGATTTAAGCCTCCCCCATACTTGAGCGATGCGTTCTCTGTCACGAGGCCAAAAATTATAAATATAATTCCGATCACGATGTACTAGATGCATACGATAAAACTTTTGATGAAATTCCAATTTCAACCGATTGTAGTTCCATGATCCAGTATCATCACATAGCCTATACCATGTCAACGCCTTATCTCTCAAAGATAAGGGAAAGACCTTCTTCTTGACCTCATCCGCGGGCAAACCCGCAAGCTTAAATAAACCACAAACTTCATCTACATAGATTAGATGCAAGTATGGATGTGATGTTCCATCTCCTGTAAAAGGATTAGCCAGCAGTTTCTCAAGCATACTGATACGTCTCTGTCGTATCTACTTTTCCGAACACTTTTGCCCTTGTTTTGGACTCTAATTTGCATGATTTGAATGGAACTAACCCGGACTAACGCTGTTTTCAACAGAATTGCCATCGTGTTGTTTTTGTGTAGAAATAAAAGTTCTTGGAATGACTTGAAAATTTACGAAGAATTTTTCTAGAATTAATGAAAAATATATGCGCAAAGATCCACCGGAGGAGGTGAGCCAGTGGCCACAAGCCCACGTGGCGCGGCCACCCCCCTAGCCGCTCCTGGCAGGCATGTGGGGCCCACGAGGCTCCACCGCCTCCAATCTCAGCTCTATATATTCCATTTCGCCCGGAAAAAAATCAGGGAGAAGGATTCATCGCGTTTTACGATACGAAGGCGCCGCCACCTCCTGTTCTTCATTTGGAGGGCAGATCTAGAGTCCGTTCTGGGCTCCGGAGAGGGGAAATCGTCGCCATCGTCATCATCAACCTTCCTCCATCGCCAATACCATGATGATCTTCACCGTTCCTGAGTAATCTCATCGTAGGCTTGCTGGACAGTGATGAGTTGGATGAGATATATCATGTAATGGAGTTAGTTTTGATGGGGATTGATCCCTAGTATCCACTATGTTCTGAGATTGATGTTGCTACTACTTTGCCATGCTTAATGCTTGTCACTAGGGCCCGGGTGCCATGATTTCAGATCTAAACCTATTATGTTGTCGCGAATATATGTGTGTTTTATATCCTATCTTGCAAGTTGTAGTCACCTACTATGTGTTATGACCCGGCAACCCCAGAGTGACAATAGCCGGAACCACTCCCGAAGATGACCATAGTATGAGGAGTTCATGTATTCACCAAGTGTTAATGCGTTGGTCCAGTTCTTTATTAAAAGGAGAACCTTAATATCCCGTAGTTTCCATTAGGACCCCACTGCCACGGGAGGGATCGACAATAGATGTCATGCAAGTTCTTTTCCCTAAGCACGTATGACTACATACGGAATACATGCCTACATTAGATTGACGAACGGGAGCTAGTTACATATCTCTCTGTGGTATAGCTGTTGCATGATGAATCACATCCGGCATAATCATCCATCACCGATCCAATGCCTACGAGTTTTTCCTACTCGTCCTTGTCACGTTACTTTGCTGCTACTGCTGTCACTGGTGCTACTGTTACTCTGCTGCTGCTACTGTTACTTTGCTGCTCCTCCTGTTACTTTGCTGCTACTGGTTACTGTTGCTACTATTGCTTTCATACCACCTTGCTACTGATACTTTGCTGCAGACACTAAATCTTTCTGGTGTGGTTGAATTGAAAACTCAACTCCTAATACTTGAGAATATTCTTTCTCTTCCCCTTGAGTCGAATCAATAAACTTGGGTTGAATACTCTACCCTCGAAAACTGTTGCGATCCCCTATACTTGAGGGTTATCAAGACATTTTTCTGGCGCCATTGCCGGGTAGGCACAACTATATTCTCTGAGTCACTTGGGATTGACATCTGCTGGTCACTATGAGGAATCCGAAAGATCCAAGAACTAAAATCTTGCCCTGAACTACGAGGACAGGTAAGGAACTGCCATCTAGCTCTGCACTTGATTCATCTTCAGTTATGAGTAAGTTTGAGACATCACCTCCTGCTAGAAATCTTGATATGTCGCCTGTGCTTGATGATGCTGCTTATCCTGCCCATGATGATGCTATGCCTGATACTTCTTTGCCTGATGATGCCATGCTTGATACTGCTTTGCCTGATGATTCCATGCTTGATACTGCTTTTCCTGATGATGCTATGCCTGATACTGCTTTGCCACTAGGTGCATTCCTTGATGCACAAATTGCTAGAGTTGCTGCTAGATGTGATGATACTTCTGAAACGGTTGATACTATTAAAGTAGAACATGCTACTATGCGTGAATTGCCTGTTATGCCTGAGCGCTATGTTATGGACGGAGAGATAGCCGAGGACTTTCTTGCGTGTAAGGATGGCTATGATGTTGAGAAACTACTACTCAAGTGGAAAGAAAAAATTCTGAACACTAGGATGAAATACAAACCGAAGTTTGCTACTTCGCCTATCTTTGTGACCGATAAGGATTATGAATTCTCTGTCAACCCTAAGTTAATCACTCTGGTCAAATTTGATCCTTTTCACGGTTATGAGTCTGAAACGGTTGTAGCCCATCTTACCAAACTGCATGATATAGCCACCCTATTCACTAGTGAGGAAAAGATCAGCCAATACTGAGTGGAAAGAAAAATCTCTGAACGCTAGGATGAAATACAAACCGAAGTTTGCTATTTCGCCTATCTTTGTGACCGATAAGGATTATGAATTCTCTATCAACCCTGAGTTAATCACTCTGGTCGAATTTGATCATTTGCACGGTTATGAGTCTGAAACGGTTGTAGCCCATCTTACAAAACTGCATGATATAGCCATCCTATTCACTAGTGAGGAAAAGATCAACCAATACTGTATCCTCTAGCTGTTTCCTTTCTCCCTAAAGGATGAAGCTAAGACTTGGTTCACATCTCTTGCTCCTGGTTGTGTGGGTAGCCCCATGGATAGGGTCTACTACTTTTCTGAAAAATATTTCCCTGACCATAAAAAGCAAGCTGCCTTGCAGGAAATATACAACTTGGCTCAGCTTTAAGAAGAGAGTCTCCCACAAGCTTGGGGGAGGCTCATCCAGCTACTGAATGCTTTGCCTGATCACCCTCTTGAGAAGAATGAAATACTTGATATCTTATATAATGGACTTACCGATGCTTCCAAAGACCACATAGATAGTTGTGTTGGTTGGGTTTTTAGGGAACGAACCATATAACAAGCTGAGATCCTATTGAATAACATCTTGTGTAATGAGAATGCTTGGACTATTCCCGAACCACCTCCTAAGCCAACTCCGAAGAAAAGAGGTATTCTATTCCTCAGTCCTAAAGATATGCAAGAAATTAAGAAGTCTATGTGAGAGAAAGGCATTAAATCTGAAGATGTCAAAAATCTACCACCTATCGAAGAGATCCATGGTCTTGATAACCCGATACAGGTAGTAGAAGTAAATTCTCTGCGTAGGTTTGATGAGAGTGATATTCCTTTCGATAATGATGCTAGCTTCTGCTTGGATGAATTTGATAACTTTGTTGCCAAACAACAGAGTTTCAATGATTATGTTAGCAGACAATTGGAACAGAATGCTCGTATGCTTAGTCATTTAAGTACTTGTGTGGACAGAAATGTCAATGATCTTAAGCTTCTGGATAAACATGCCTCTATGGTTACTACTCAGGTAGAACAAGTACTTAAGGCTCAAAATGACTTGCTCAATGAGTTGAATGACAATTATGTCAGAGTCGTCACTAGAGGCGGTAGAATGACCCAGGAACCTTTGTATCCTGAGGGTCATCCGAAGAGAATTGAACAAGATTCTGAAGGAGTTAACACTGATGCACCTAGTCATCCTAGAAAGAAGAAGAAAGATGATAGGGACCTGCATGCTAGCAACCCTGTTGCTGCTACACCTGAGAGTCCAAACGATGCCTCTGTCTCTGATGCTAAAACACAATCTGGTGATGTACATGAGCCTAATGATAATATCAATAGTGATGTTCATGTTGATGCTAAAAGGATGTGGAGATTGAACCTGTCGATCTTGATAACCCATAGCCTATGAGACTAAGAGATATGATAAGAACGACTTTGCTTCTAGGAAGCATGGTAAAGGAAGGGAACCATGGGTTCAGAAACCCATGCCCTTTCCTCCCAATCCATCCAAGTAAAAGGATGATGAGGATTTTGAGCGTTTTGTTGAAATGATTAGACCTGTCTTTCTGTAAATGCCTTTGACAGATATGCTCAAAATGTCTCCGTATGCTAAGTACATGAAGGATATTGTGACTAATAAGAGGGGGATACCTGAGGTTGAGATTTCCACCATGCTTGCTAATTATACCTTCAATGGTGGAACTCCTAAGAAACTAGGTGATCCCGGTGTGCCCACTATACCTTGTTCCATTAAAGGTAACTACGTGAGAACTTCTTTATGCGACCTTGGAGCCGGTGTTAGTGTTATGCCTCTCTCTCTCTCTATCATAGACTTGAACTAGATAAATTGACACCCACTGAAATCTCTCTGCAAATGGCCAACAAATCAACTGCTTTCCCTATCGGCATTTGCGAGGATGTGCCTGTTGTGGTTGCTAACGTCACTATATTAACAGACTTTGTTATCTTGGATATTCCCGAGAACGATGCCATGGCAGTCATCCTCGGAAGACCCTTTTAAAACACTGCAGGGGCTTTTATAGATTGCAACAAAGGCAATGTCACTTTCCATGTCAACGGTAATGAGCATACGGTGCACTTTCTGAAGAAACATATCGAGTACATTGCATCATTGTTATCGAAAAAACTTCATCGATTCTTATTGGGAGCTTCGAATGCCCTATACCTCCTGTTAAGATGAAGTATGATTTACTTGTTGGGGAAATACATATCCCCATTGAGGTGACCTAGTGACTACTAAAAAAAATTCTCCGTCTTCTTTTGCGATTCAAAAAGGTCTGTCGAGCAGGCTTGATCAACCTCACTGACGGATTTCTCTCGATGACCATGAGATGGATGAATCGAGGAGTCACAAACCTCTGTTCCAAGATTTCACCTTCGGTTGCTTAGAAGAAAAATGATAGGTTTAGTTTAGTTTTCCCTGTTTTCTGTTTTAGCGTCCTGTAGAAAAGTACCCCAAAAATAAAAGTTCTTCGAACGTCCTGAAAATCAAGTATGACTTTTTCTGGAATTTTTGAAAAATTCTGAGACAAAGAGCTTGTTTGGGGGTTGCACTAGTGGGCCACAAGCCCCTAAGGCGCGGGCACCCCCTCGCTGCGCCACCCAGGCTTGTGGGGCCCACAGGCACCCCGTCCACTCATTCTTGCTCTTATGTGGTTCTCCTACCTCCAGAAAAAATCGTTTCGCAGCTCAAACCCGTGTTCTTGCTCCTCTTGCTGGGATTTTCCATCTCTTTGCTCAAAGCACCATTCTCCGAACTGTTTTGGGGAAATTACTCCTTGGTAAGTGACTCCTCCGTTGGTCCAATTAGTTTTTCCTCTAGTGCCTTATACTTCGCGTATTTTTGCTGCCTTGGTGACCATGTTCTTGAGCTTTGCATGCTAATTTTAGCTAGTCTCAAGTAGTTTTTATGCGTAATATGGCCTCTAGGCACTTGTGGGAGTAGTTGCTACAAATTTTGTTGAGCCTTGTTCACTTTTCCTTGGAATCACTAAAAATTTCAGAAATTTTCAGAGATAGAAAAGGGAAAAGATGAGGAGGTTCTTAAGAGGCTCTTGAAGCCGTGACCCCAAGGATGATGGGAGTGAGAAGAAGCCCAAGTATTTGGTCCCTCGAGTCACAGAAGTTCGAGCGTGCGAGTGGCCAAACGACATGTTCTTACGCGCCGTTGGAATTTATGAGGACTTTTATCACTTGGTGGAAAACGCAAGCCTTACAGCCTTCGTTGAAGATAAGTGTCTGCAATACCTCCTCCTCACTAATATCTTCGTACAAAGCTTTAATTTCCTATCCGAGGAAGAATCCTCCTATGGTTGAGTTCAAAATATATGATATCCCCCAGCGCATGTCACTCCAGGATTTTTGCAATGTTTGCAAATTACCTTATGTTGGGGATATTCATGAACCTCGTCCACGCGACTTCGAAGCTTTCACCAATACAATTGTTGTAGGACAGGAGAGAGGAGTGTCTTGCACTAGAGCTGCTAGCATACATTTCCCGTGCTTCGGTACTTCTCCTTATTTGTGGGAAAACGTTTGATTGGCCGTGGGAAAGCTGGGTCACTTAGTTCCCCAGATCTTGCGGTCTTGCGCGAAGCCCTTTATAATGATAAAACTTATAGCTTGGGCGCTATAGTAGCTCAACGGTTGAACACGAACCGTTCTAAGGGAATTGTCTGTGGAGGTATCTATGCTACTCGTCTTGCTAGACACTTTGAGATTCTTGTTAGACTGGAAGAGGAAGAAGAGATTCTTCTTCCCGAGAGATACCTAGATTACGATAGCATGGTTCGCTAGGACTTTCTTGATAGAGATATAAACAGAAGGATGATTTATAACCTGGTATTTAGTCAGGGTACTCGTGAGACTATTACTTTGACTGCTCGTTCTTTGTTCAAACTTCATGTAGGCAGGTACATTATTATGCCCTCGGACATCTACGCATATTGGGGCCTAGCCCAACCACAGGTGCCCGTGCCCGAGCCACCAGTCGAGTACCAGACGCCAGTTTATCAGTGGGAGCCAGATGAGCTCACATAGCAGTGGCGTCCTCAGTCCACTCCGGAGTACCCCGGAGCTGGTTATTTCCCTCCATGGGAGTAGACCAACTTAGGCCAAAAGCCTATGATTGGGGGAGTACGTGTTTCTCACCGGCTTTACATTCTTGCTTATGCTTTCACTTTGTTCGTCAGTGTTCACACTTTGCTACTTTATCATCCATGCTAGTTTATTTTCTTTTTCTAGTTTTCTTTTAGTGTGTCTGTCTAGTTTGAGAAAACCCAAAAGATTTTCTTTTCCTTCTTTAGCTTGTTGGGAGCTTTCCCGTGTAAATACTTTTATTTTTCTTTGGATCAAGCTAGAAGACCATGGTTACAATGTTTAGTGGCTCTCCCATGCATACCTGTCAAAGAGCGACATTACTTTGTCTTATCCTTTGTGTTTGCATGCAGATTCCAGCATAGTACAATGCACGAGCACGATTATTATTGTTCACATCGTTCGGTCGTGCAAGTGAAAGGCAATAATGACGATATATGGTGAAGTGACTGACCCTGGAAAAGCTGGTATGAACTCGATCTATTTTGTTTTTGTAAATATGACTAGCTCATCATGCCTGATTCAGCTTTGTGGTGAGAGAAACATGTTTGCAATGACAACTTAGAGATCATAGTTGCTTATGCCATGCTTACTTAGCTAGGAGCTTATAATAGTTTGTCTTGGATGCCCACATGAATTTTGAGATGACTGTGTTGTAGTATGATAGGATGGTATCCTCCTTTGAATGTTTCAAGTGGCTTGACTTGGCGCATGTTTACGCATGTAGTTGAAACAAAATCAACATAGCTTCTATGATATTCATGTTCATGGTGATTTATGTCCTACTCATGCTTGCACTCAATGTTAGTTAATCTCAATGCATTTTGATGACTGTTATCGCTTCGCAGTCTTTTGCTAGCCTTCACTTGTACTAAGCGGGAATACTGCTAGTGCATCCACTTCCATAAACCCAAAGTTGTTCAATATGAGTCCACCATACCTACCTATATGCGGTATCTACATGTCGTTCCAAGTAAATTTGCATATGCCACTCTCTAAATCTTCAAGAAATAATCTGTTTTGCATGCGCGAACCGCTCATGTGGTGACAGGGGGCTATCAGTATCTTACGTGCTAGGCGTGTTATCCTCGATATGTGTTCATTCACTATCATTCACGAGAAAGGGGCCGGTAAATGGAATTCCCAGTTCCATGCTCAAATCGAAAAGATAATTGCAAACAAAACTCCCCCAGGATTGATGTTGATAAGGACGGTACCCGAGGATTCGGCTAGCCGTGGAGTGTGATTGACTCGTGGTGGGGGAGTCAAAACTTTACTTTTCTATTTGGGAACCACCTATAGCATGTGTACAATGGAAGATGTTGAGAACTCTTAGTCATTGTGTTGACAATGTGGGGACCCCGACTTACGAGTCGGGACCGCCGTGCTCAGTGATCCCAGGGATCAATGCTCACCAAACACAGATACCGAATAAAAGAGTCTTACATCCATACATATTGTTCGATTCAATAAATGACCATCTGAGTCGAGTCTTACATATATAGGCCCTAAAGGCCAACACTCCAAACTGAACCAATAGCGGAATTATTGGTTGTAAGCGTGAACCCATGCCATCAGCCTGAACCTACACCTATTCTGACTGGGAAGCGTCCTAGCGCGCAAGAACGTCACCGAGTTAATCTTCACCATATCCTGTTCTTTCATACCTGGTCAATGAAATAATCAGTGGCAAGCCAATGAGTACCTTGAATGTACTCGCAAACAGCCCATGATAAGAACAATGAAAGTGAAGCATAACAATATCATGCATCTTCGGTGTAACTCATCATGGTGGAAATGATCATGAATATGCATCAAGTTAAAGAATTACTCTTGAAGAACAGGTTACAGATATCAATATATCTCTTGAGGGCGGAACCATCCGGGTTCACCCTATATGCCAAGTCACTAAACTTGGTCATATCACTCATGTCACATCAATACCTTTTTCCAACACCACACACACTCACACTTGGTTTATGTGGAAACAACTGAACGTAGTTGAAGAAGGATTACCCAACTGTCCTTGACCGTGGACACAACTATTCGAATAGTTTAAACTCTGCAGAGGTAGTACGCTGGACCCACGTGGTCCACGAAACTTTCGTGTCATCCACAACTCGCGGTATATCACATACCAGAGGTAAGTACCCGATCAATGCCTTTCCACCAACGATACTAGACAAAGAGGTCCACTCGATTGGTACCTAGCCCACATGTTGTACGTCTTACGAGCACCAACTTTGGACCGTACCAACCATGCGGGGACCAATGGTGTGACTGGAACTCATAAAAATGGCATAGTCGTCCTACCTTGCACGACCCCATCACGAGAGTGACCACACATCACTCCCGCCACTAGTAGTGTAGCTCTTTGCTAACACTGACCAGAGTAATTAACATAGCCCCGTCCCACGAGGGGTAACGTGGTTGTACTGTTAAGGTTGGGACGGTCGACACTTCATAAATCTAATCCCATTTTGGAAACCATACTCACACAAATACTGGGTGCATCACTTCACCAAAAGTGACCACCTATCTCATCATCACCCTCGGGCATTAGTGGCACCCGACGGGGTTTTATTAAACTCTTCCTTTATGTCAACAACATGCTCATGATAATACTACTTCTATCTTTACTTGTAAACATTGTATTAGCAGGACCCTCAAGGGGTAGAGTCATGCTCAATGCATGTGCTCCAGGGGAGCCTTCTGTAAAATCATATGAAATGATTACCGACACTTATGATCATATGCAACGGGAATACTTGCTATCTTAACATGCAAAGTAACATATGCTCAGTCATGGTCAAAGGGCTACATGCCTTGCTCATGTAAGCCCTTGGGGTCTTCGATGGCTTCGCTCCAACTCCGAATACTCCCTCTACCCGTCAACTATCGTGAGAAACAATTACAGTAAGCCACACACCAAGCAAAAACAAAAGTGTCCTATAAATAGAAGTTTTATTTTTCTTGGACCTCTCTCGTCATAAGAAAAATACTTGAAGCTTTCCATAGGATATTTGAATCATCAAGGATTTTTGAATGGATGGAAAGAGGAATAGGTGATTATTGAAGAAGCTTACAGAAATCTTTCTCTTAAAAATGAGTGGAAGCACTCAATAAACAGAGCATGATTTTAGAAATATTTAGGAAGTAGTTTCACTTGATTTGGAGTTGAGAAGAATATTCTTGGAGTTTTCTAATATGGAATAAATAGAAATAGGGAGCTATTTATTTATTGGACCAGAAGTAATTCACACAAAAATGTTGACCAAGGCTTCAAAAATAGGGCATGATTATAGAAGGTCCTAGGAATAGGAATCACTCCATTTGGAGTTGATTTGGAACCTATAGGAATTTTGAAAGGTGGGACATTTTATATCCAGATTTCGATTTGAGTAATAACACAACAGAAAATCTTCTTGGAAAAATGTGCAAAGCACATGTGTGGATAGAGCTTGAATTTATGAACCTCTAGAAATTTGAATCAAATAAATTGGAGTCAGAATGAATTTATAATGGAATTTATAAGTTATGTGTAAAAATGAAAAAGAGAAAAGGCTCAGCCTCTGGGGGTTATCCTGACCCCAGCGCGTCAAATAGGCCTTCGGGCCGGCCCAGCTATTCGCACACGCCAGCACCAGAGGCCACACAGGAGGCGTATCCTCAGAGGGTGTTTTCCGCAGTGGGAGGCGCAAATCCACCGGGGGCGCCTCCAGCAAAGCCGGGCCTGATCGGTGGGTGGCTTACATGCGGCCCCCACCTGTTGGGTCTCTATTCGTCCTCCCGTCCGTGCAGGGAGGGCAGAGGAAGGAGATGCCCCCAGCGCCGGCCCAGCGCCTTCGGCCATCTCCGACCAAGGCGAGAGCACCGGCTGGCACGGGGGAGTTAGCCGCACCCGTTCCCCTGCTCGGCACCTGCAGTGGAGGGCTGCAAGGGCGATGGCGACGAGGCTATGGGGAGGCTGTCGGCCCTCTCTGGTGTCGGCACCAGGGGCGAAGGCAGGGAGCTGGAGGTGCTCGACAGGGCGAAACGAGGCGAGGGGAGGCCCTAGGCATGCCAGCCCGAGCGGAGGTCGGAGCTCTACCCCGTGGCCATGGGGAGAAGAGGGAGCCCGAGAGCAGAGGAGGCACGAGGGGCTTCCTAGGAAGAGAGGAGGAGGGTTTGAGGGAGCCAGAGATGCTCGGGAGTGAGGAGTTAAGGGAGGGAAGGCTGAGAGAGCTCGGGAGCTTCTGGAGCTCGCGTGGGCATGGGTGCCATACGTCCCACATGAGTCTTGGAAGCTAGCTTGCGTCGTGGAGGAAGTCAAAGGTGGAGCGGGGATGCTCTGGCGCTCTGGGGCATACTGCAGCTGCGGGACACGGGCTAAGAGACGAAGAAATGGTGCAGAGCACCATTTGTGCATGCACGCAGCATGGTCACCATGTCTACGCGTGACCAGGGTGACCGTTTGACACGTCAAAGATGTCCCTCGTGCAAGGCATGCTTGCCAGAGCTCACTGATGGAATTTGGAGGCAAGTGGATCAAGTTTGAATAGGTTTTCACTATGATTAAGTTTGTAGCAGCAAACTTAAGGCCAACAAAAGTGGTTTGCACTAAGAGTGGATTGAGGGTAAACTATGTCCAACACTCTTGTTCACAGAAGGACTACTAGTTTGCCAATTTTCAGCTCAGGGGAATGAGCCTAGCTAGCACTTGTAGTACAATCCTATATTTTAGCAAGAAATGAAGTTGTAGATGTCCTGCTCATTTTCTCCACATGAGCATGCATCTCTTGGTTTGAAATGAAGCATTGACACCCTAGAGAGGCTCTCGAAAGAATTGGGGGTATTAGCTTATGCAGAAGTATGGGAAGAGAGGTAAAACAGTGCTACCAAGGGTGGAAGTGAGAAGTAGTTACATAGGGTCCTTCTCCAATAATTGACAAGTGGCCATGGGGATGTTACTGGAGGTAAAATGTAACTATGTGAGGCTGTGGTAGAAAGTTGAGCTCAAGGGTAAAATTGGAAGGTGTGAAAGAAGCAAATTTAGTGAGTGCACACAAGGTGTTTGATCTGTGGTTAGGCCATCATATGAATTCTAATGGCTATGAAACATAACAGGATCAAATAATAGATAAAAATAAGATTGCACACCAAATTTGGGATTTGCTGGAGAAGTTTTCCAATGCCGACTTGGAAAACCCATGAAATGGGCAGAAATGGCTTTCTGCTTGCAACCCTATTTAAATCAACTCCCTCAAATCCAATATTTGGTGTAGGGGCATTATTTGAACATTAAGGCATGCACACAAAAGTTTGAGGTTAATTGGAGAAACTTTATAATGTAAAGTTTACCAAAGTCAGAAATCAACAAAGAGGGTTTTGAGGGTCTTAGGACAAGTTCTTCTATTCTCCTTGATGCACCACTTGGTGTGGATGCATTATTGGAACATTAGAACATGTCCACCAAATTTGCGAACAATTGGAGACACTTCACAATGTAGAGTTTCTCAAGTTTGAATCTAGACAGATAGGGTTTTTGAATAATTAGGGGAGCCAAATCAACTTGGATTGAGTTGAAACTTGGCAAGATCATCAAGCATATCATAGGTGACATGCTGGAAATTTACTGGAATTTATGGAGAATATTTCTAATACAAATATTCCAAAAGCTTGAAATAGGCCGAAATGGTTTTGGAGGGGTTTGCCCAATATCTTGAACATGACCATGTGTTGAAACTCATATATATGGAATAAATATATCCACTGAGTTTCCCTAAATTTTCTTAAATATTCTGAAAGCAATAAAAATAACTTTCCTTCATAAGAGATCATTTCTGGCCTCACGAAAAGGCATTTAAATAAACTAATAAAATGACTTTTAAAATAATAATATTGTGGTTTTTGGAAGACATTTTTATAATAGGTTTTAAATAAAATAATTGATGCAAAATAAATTCCTTAATTTGAGGTCTTGTAGTACAAGTCTCATCTCACGGGTTTGAAGTTTGATTCAAAGAATGCTTTTTGGTGAAAATAATATTTGGTAAAAATATATATTTGTCCTAAACACATGGCATGATTATTAGGTAGGAGAACATGGCATGAGCAGGTGAGATGGAGGGTGGCAAGAATTATTGGGGGAGCAATCAGATGCATTCAAGCAAGCACGCAAACAATAGTCACTCCAAGCATCACAAGCATTCACAAAAAAATTTAATTGGTCCTAATATTTGAAATATGTTAATTAGTCAGGAAGGCCAAAAATTGGGTGTGACAGATCTTACCCCCTTATGAAAATCTCGTCCCCGAGATTTGTTAAGGCGAAAACAAGGGTCTGCTCGTTCTATGCTGCAGGACTCACTAGCAGCAATAATCCAAATACGCGGTCCGGCGGGGTCACCTCAAGAGAGCCACTTATTGGTGCATCGGCGTTCTACGAGGATGTTGGAGAAAGGGAAAATTGTCATACCTGGTTGCTAGTCGTACCTGTTGCTCGATACTTACTCCGGCTGACAAGTGGGCCGAGGGTCCTCCGTCAGCCTCTTCTTCTTCCTTTGATTCTTCTTTCCTAGGTGATTCCCGTGTGCTGCCTCCACTTGCGCTGTCTAGGCTGTACGGTGTCCGGGGCCACCCTACGGTGGTGTGTGGTGAGCCATCTGCCGGCGCAGCGAGCACTGACCTCACGGGCCTTGGTATGTCGGCACTGCTCTAGGATTCCCAGGGAGCACCGACGGCCGAGCGGCCAACGAGGCTGGTGGCCTGGCTAGTGGTCCTCCGAGCCTGACTATAAATTGTTCAGGTAGTCCTTCTCGTTCTCTCACCCGGCCTCGCTACTTGCTGTTGCTCCGGTTCTCTTCTTCTTCTCCCTGCAGGTGCTCGAGGAGGGATGCCAATGGAGGACGAGACCCCGGGATGGCTCATCATCTTCTTGTCCGGGATGGTGGCGTTGCTGGTTGGAGTCTCGACGCTGTACTACGCGATCGTCCATGATGATCGCTATGATGCTGCCTCCCGCACGATGGCCCTTCCTGGCGGTAGGGTCCATGACGATTAGGCGCCTGCTTGGCGCACGTGTGGTGTTAGTGTGCTAGTGGTGTCCGTGCGGTCTCTTCTCACAAGGAACCGAGGTGTGCCATAGTGGCAAGTGGTTAGGCGTTTATGTGGCGTGTGGCCACGAACGTAGTCGTGGTCCGGGTGGAGGTTGCTCCCGGTGTGTCTATCCGTGCTGGTCTTACTGTCTCGCATGTTGTGGTCGTTGTAGTCGATGTTGGAGTGGCAATAAAATGTGTCGTTCTTCTGTGTCGTCGAGGCTCCTTGATCATGTGGATGCTTTGACATGCTCGCGGAGACTGTCTTGGGTTGTCGGAGGATTGTAGTCTGCGATGTCTGTGGCTCATCTAAACAGCACTAAGGCTCTCGTCCTCTCACTGGGTGAATAAGTGTGTCATCAGTGAGGATGACCACATACTTTCCCCAAGCAAGACATAAGCACATTGCTCAAGAGTGAGGTGAGGGAAACAGGGACTTGCTATGGGCGGGTATTGGCCATACTCCAACGACTTAGAGTCGTTCTTTATGGTCGTAATCCGACCACCTTATGGCTGGGTGAAGCTTTATGGTCTCAAGGAACTTAGGATGTGGGTGAACAGTCATCATCTTACCTCTGAGCACATTCCTTAAATGCCAGCAGTTCGACCGCTAACTTGGGACGACATCACCTCATCTCATCAAAGATACCATGCCACACGGTCAACTCCACACCGCTCATGCTAGCCAACTCCGGGTTAGGAAAGAACTAACCCAAATGCTACAAGTATGGTGTAGCCCCAAATGCACATGCATTACTATGCAAGAACCTCGGGGAGGTATATAAGCTGCTATGGTTGCACTGGGATGCTACAATCCAATGTCCAGCTAGATCCTACAACGGACAGGGTACTGCATTCTATATTAAGGAAACACATAGTATGCCAATCCAATATTTTATTCCTTCCTATTAATCCGATCAAGTGATCCATCAATTCGATCAATCATTACTGCAGCTATCACTCCTACAAATCCAACATTGATGAGGTTCTACATAATCTCTAGAGTCCTCATAATTCACATATTACTACAAGGGTTACGACATAGTATGTCCACCTACTTCAGTAATCATGGCCATCTAATCTCCAAGGCCAGTCCACATAGGTTCGTAAACCAATCTGACAACTCCGAGTACACGCACTCTATATCCACCGAGAAACATGGTATCATGATCGAGATTATCGGGCTAAATCGAATTTACTCCGAACCATGTGGTCCCTGTCATCCTCGATACTCCATTAAGATTACCTATTTAAATCCAAGAATCAAATCCAATAAGAAGTCTACTTTTTACTCCAAGCCATTATGGTAAAGGCATCAAATCATGCCAACTACTTGCTAAAGGCATGTATACCACCAAAATATTGTTGATCGCGATAATGATCGTCCTACTAAATCCAATCTTACTCCAAAGATATGTATGTTATGATACCATATCAATTCGTTCCACCAAGATAGCCTAGCTATATCCTCAAGACACATATCATGATCACCACGACAGTCTTTAGTCTATACCCTTATATCTGAGATCGGCCCTTCTTATGGCATTAGGGTTATGGTGCTAGCTTAAGATTGAAGGACACTTGTTCACTGCGAGCACTCGTTCCATAAGGAACCCGGTGCTAAGCGGGGTTCATTGGGGACCTACAGGTGTTCTGGCAAGTTCGTGTACTAGATACGCAACCAGAATACTTCAGCCGAAAAGGCTTTGGAAAGTTAGTCTGGTCTATCGAGGCTCTCCCAATCTTGAGAGGAAGAATCACTACTACGGTTACGTGCGGTTAAGCATAGCATAGTCAGTGTCTTCAGTGTCAGTCGTCCTTTGAAGTGGATCCTTGGTGCATCTTGTCTTGCTTTCTTCAGTTGTCGGGAGGGGTGAGAGAGAGAGCACAAAGGGGGTGTCTAAGGGTTTTAGTGCAATCAAACAAGCGTTGAAAAGTCAACTTGAACAAGTGCCAAAATCATTTGCAGATCAAAATAATACAAGTGATATGACCACATGCTTGTTGCCTAAGCAAAAAGTGCAACTTATCTCAAAGCACAACAACAAAAACAAGCAACACACAACATGGTTCATCCGAACCATTTCACGGACTGGACTTCGCATAGGGGTTTACGACTCATCCTATCCTAGGTTCTTGGACTAGACAGTCGTGCTCGCTTTGTGCCTCGGGGAGGAGTCCGCTAAGTATTCTGGACCTTCTCATGGGGTTGTCATGTATCTTGTTGTCGCTTGCCGAAGCAATTCACTTGAGTTGTAAAGAACTCTTGTTGTCTTCTCGTCTGGGGAGTTGCTGACGAAGGTTGTTCTTCATGGCTGTCATTGACAGGATCTCCTTGTCTTCATGATCTTGTTAGTGTCTCCTTGTCTCCTGAGGCTTCGAGTGTCTCAAGTGGACATCTTCATGCACCGATATTTGCAAGACATGATAGAGTTCTGATCTGTCAATCATACTAATTGCGATATCGACACCTAGAGCGGGGGATGATGAGAACCGTTTTCCTGCTCACTAAGGTGAGGCGGACCAAATGGAGGGGTTCTCATCCACAGGTGGTGGTCGACCCAATCCTTATAATTGATAGGGTCACTCTATTAGTGATGCAGATCATGGTTTGCATATATGATGTCCAGATTATCGTCGGTGCAAGTGGCATCACTCTGGGAACATTGCCCAGGGTGTCACCATCTTCTAAGCCTTGATGTCCTTGTTCCTCATGGAGGTACTTCTGTGGGTGTCGTCTGGTCGCAGAGTTGTCTTCTCTGCCCTTCAGCACGGATGTTTTCTTGGAGAGGTTACTTCCTTCCAGGCTGCCCACAAGGATTTCAATTTATCTCGTGGTGAGAGGGCATAAGGTACTAGCGACCATTTGCAGTTTTGAAAAAGTAGACGAGGAGTGTCAAGAAAATAAGAGTGGAAGGCTAAAGTATAACCTTCACCTTCTTTGAAGATTTAGGAGCGTCGAGAAAATATATAGGTTTTGTAAGTATTTTGAAGGATGTGGAAAGCAGTTTTATCCTAACTAACGTCCGTGCTAACTAAGGCTTCCTACAGTCAGGATGGCTCTGATACCAGCTCTGCGGGGACCCCGACTTACGAGTCGAGACCGCCGTGCTCAGTGATCCCAGAGATAAATGCTCACCGAACACAGATACCGAATAAAAGAGTCTTACATCCATACATATCGTTCGATACAATAAATAACCATCTCAGTCGAGTCTTACATATATAGGCCCTAAAGGCCAACACTCCAAACTGAACCAATAGCAGAATTATTGGTTGTAAGTGTGAACCCATGCCATCAACCTTAACCTACAGGCATTCTGACTAGGAAGCGTCCTAGCTCGCAAGAACGTCACCGAGTTAATCTTCACCATATCCTCTTCTTTCATACCTGGTCAATGAAATAACTAGTGGCAAGCCAATGAGTACCTTGAATGTACTCGCAAACAGCCCATGATAAGAACAATGAAAGTGAAGCATAACAATATCATGCATCTTCGGTGTAACTCATCATGGTGGAAATGATCATGAATATGCCTGAAGTTAAAGAATTACTCTTGAAGAACAGGTTACAGATATCAATATATCTCTTGAGGGCGGAACCATCCGGGTTCACCCTATATGCCAAGTCACTAAACTTGGTCATATCACTCCTGTCACATCAATACCTTTTTCCAACACCACACACACTCACACTTGGTTTATGCGGAAACAACTGGACGTAGTGTAACCAGGATTACCCAACTATCCTTGACCGTGGACACGGCTATTCGAATAGTTTACACTCTGCAGAGGTAGTACGTTGGACCCACGAGATCCGGGAAACTTCTGTGTCATCCACGACTCGCGGTATATCACATACCCGAGGTAAGTACCCGATCAATGCCTTTCCACTAATGAAACTAGACAAAGAGGTTCACTCGATTGGTACCCAACCCCCATGTTGTACGTCTTACGAGAAGCAACTCTGGACTGTACCAACCATGCAGGGACCAACGGTGTGACTTGAACTCATAAAAATGGCATAGTCGTCCTACCCGGCACGACCCCATCACATCACTCCCGCCACTAATAATGTGGCTCTTTGCTAGCACCGACCAGAGTAATTAACATAGCCCCGTCCCACGAGGGGTAACGTGGTCGTACTAGTAAGGTTGGGACAGTCGACACTTCGTAAATCTAATCCCATTTCTGAAACCATACTCACACAATTACTGGGTGCATCACTTCACCAAAAGTGACCACCTATCTCATCATCACCCTCGGGCATTAGTGGCACAAGACGGGGTTTTATTAAACTCTTGCTTTATGTGAACAACATGCTCATGATAGTACTATTTCTATGTTTACTTGTCAACATGGTATTAGCAAGACCCTCAAGGGGTAGAGTCAAGCTCAATGCATGTGCTCCGGGGGACCCTTCGGTAAAATCATATCAAATGATTACCGACACTTATGATCACTAGTCGCCAACCCGTGCATTCGCACGGGCTAGTTTCGTAATTAATATATATGGAAAACCTCAGACCATTTATAACTTTTGAATCTTGTTTAGATCATAACACATGTGGAACACCTGATAATTTCAAATTCTACTAATTATACATTATAAGAGAACCGTTCATTTGATTTTGTAGTTTTTGTACATTTGCAGTGTCTCACACTGAAATCAATATAAAATTTAATATGTTTTGATTTTCTTTTCTATTTTGCGTCCATGGATTATGCAACATGTATAAAGAGTTGCATATGCAACTTTGATAATCGGTGCTATAATTTAAATTAGGTCAGTTTCTTTCCTTGATGATGTAAAGTTTGTATGGACAACCTTGTTCCTTCAATGATAGACTTGTGAGCAATTCTATTCTATATTGGTATGGAAATAGTTCTTATTCATGAAATCAGACTCATCGCAAGAGAATTCCTACCAAGAATTACATAGACTAAGATCATTAAATTATATATTGCGGTATCAAGTGGACCTATGTCATCTCGAAGATTCCAATTGGTTAGGAAATATACCATTGTAAAATATAAATTAATAAAGCAAATTTGAAAAACAAACAAACATATCGATGATAAAATACAATAACATTAGAGTGATACTTTATAAGAATGTTATCCTTCAAATATATGTATAGGCCAAGATTTATTAAGATTTTTTCTCAGATAAATGTATTTGTTATGAATGCAAATGATTTTTTGTATCTAAAGTAACTTCTACCTGTCTAGAAGATGGTAATTAATACTTGAACACAAAATATGTGTGCGTTGTAAACCCAAAAGGAGGTAGTATATCCAAACCGGCATACATTTCTTATGATAAATCTTCTATAAGGAGCTAGTTGACCCGAAATTGCTCTGCCAAATATTAAATGATATGAAAGCCTTTCTTTGCTGTGTAATTATATGAAGGCCTTATCCACAAGTAAAGCACATGTAGTTTCCTCACGAAAGTCCACTAAAGGAATAACTATTCTCCGTAATGGTGTGAAATAAATCATTTTAATTGCAAATTTGCAATGACATAAAATATTGAGTATTACTTTTAAACTATTATTTATTTCACACTGCTACCGTTGATGAACCTACGACCAATTCTAATTGAATGTGAATGCTTAACCCAAGGCATATTTAAATGAATGACCTGCGTAGCTAGCGCCCCGTGAATAAAAGGTCATAAAAATTTACATCAAATTTCATTGACACAAAACCAGTTCAGCCATATATCAAGAGAAGTCGCTATGAGCTAAAATATAAATATATCCCCATAAGTAAGTGGCTCTGTGAGCTAAAATATAAATATATCAAGAGAATAAGCGGCTATGAGATCAAATATAAATTCAGAAGTTTTGCTTATCTATGTGGATCTCTATTTTCGCTTCTATTATTTCCTTATCCATTCACCGGAAGATACCAGGTTATAGTATTTGGAACGAAAGACACGCCACACCTTAATCAATTTTTTGCTTTTAACAATACTTTAGTCATATAATCAACCACATAAATTTTGTGGAGAGCAAGAGAAAGTTATGATAGATAATGCTACCAAATTTCAGAAAATAACAGCCAAACACACCATAAGAATATTATATTCTAAATCGCCATGAGGTCTGTATGAAGTAAGATGTTCGCTAACTTCATCTATTTAAAACTATAGACACATTGTTACATATATAATGAGGAGGAGATACTAACTCTCGTGAGTATCAACCATATATATAAATGGACATGGACATGTCATCACCACACTAAATTGTGTTGAGGTTGCCACTGTTTTTATGCTAAGATGTCATCATTGCTGGCAGGAGAGTTCTTTGTGAGCGTTTCACATTTCAAACTTCTGATATTGGTACATATACAAGGAGAAGCAGATATTAACTGTACTGAAATGAGTTTTTGTGATATCTAGCATTTCTCATGGAAGACTATTATGAGTTTCCTTATTAGATCATGCTGATTCAGACAAAATAATACTATGAAAACCCGATTAACTATAGAACCGAGTGAATAAAAACATTTGTAAATGATCAGCTATAGCGGAGCTATAGCGGGCTATAGCGGCATATTTGTACATGATACCATTTAGCGGCACCTTGCTGAAAAGTCTATAGCGAGGCTATAGCGGGGCTATAGCGGGCTATTTAAAACTATGTTGGACATCATCATGATTAGAAGCAGAATAGACAATCATTAAGAAACGTCAAGATTAAATTGTAAGAAGATTCACATGTATTCGTACCTTCACTGGGCGACATTGTTGTGTACTGGCATATGCCTTTCACATGAGATAAGAAGCAGCAGAGAAGTTCTTATTTTTATAGAAGCAACAGGGAGGTTGATGCTAACTCCGGGCCACCCATGCTCTATGGTACACAATCCATCCAGTCAGGTGGTTCATCATTCTTCACAAGGATTCTTCACTAACCTGACATAGTCAATGATGTCATAATAAGTTTATGAATATTTGGCAGTGTGATGCCCAAAGAAAAATCTTCTCAATTTTGGACTGGCTATTCTGCTAGCTATTCCGTTCTTGGCTCTGTATCACATGATCTGAATATATTGGACACGATGAACATCCAGTCGATGCCTGGTGATATATCCTTCAACCACCTACAGCTGGGCGTCTCACCAAAGAACTGATTATCGTTCATCAAATTCAAGGCCAAGACACAACCCGAACAGTCCTCGCAGCAAAGCAATCATACATATTTTAAACCTAAGGGTGGAGAGATTGTAATATTATGAAAGATGCATGCATAGAACATCAGAACTCATATATTATGTGGAGAAAAGAAATCTGAGAAAGGAACCCTGAAAAAAGGACCAAAATCATTGACATTTTATTATGAATAGACATGAGAAACAGAAATCAGATCCAAGTATAATAGGATGAAAACGAATTGATCTAGATAATGCTTGCTTTTGACAGTTCCATCTCCACGTGATGCAAGAAGAAACATTAGTAAATCTGGACGTGGCGACCTAATATGGAGAGAGCCATGGAGTTATATGCACAAATTTGCAGCAGAACACATGAGAAAGATGAGGTCACGAGAGAGCATAGATGATTGACTTGGCATGGCAGTTTGTAAGATCTAACCTGAGGGTCTTTGCAACTGATGCTCCTTTCCTGTCCTGAGGATGATTGTGTCTAGGCATGTAACAATGGAGGAGTGCTGGTAGAAGGCGTCATGCCATGGTATAGGTTTCTGAGATCGCCGCCATGGTATAGGCTTCTGAGATCGCTGCTTGAGAGCTATAGACGATGAAGAACTGCCATCATATAGGTAGAGAAGACGGTCACCGCCAAGGATGGCTCGGCTTTTGAGATCGTGATTCTTTTTTTCCTTTGCTGACCTAGAAAATTGAGGAAGGAGAGTCGTGAGATATGGGATGTGAGATATTTGTTTTTTGACAGCATGAGTCGTGATAGATTAGGAGAAGTAGTGTGATGGATGTGGTAATTTTTAGGCAGTTATTATATTTTCAAAAGATCTAACGTAATAACTGGTATAGCTATAGATTGAGATATATTTTTCCTTTTCTTTTTTAGTGCTGACAAATTTTGTTTCCTTAGGATTTTAAGGTTGGATCTACACCGTAATAATTCGGTCCCACGCTAGATGAACGGCTCGTAAAATCTAATTTACATGGGAATTTTTAGGGAGTCTAGAATTAGTATAGGTATAGATATGCACTCGGAATACTTGTTATCTTAACCTGCAAAGTAACATATGCTTAGTCATGGTCAAAGGGCTACTTGCCTTGCTCAGTAAGTCCCGGGGTCTTCGAGGTCTTCCGCTCCAACTCCGAATACTCCGTCTACCCGTCAACTATCATGAGAAACAATTATAGTAAGCCACAGAGCAAGCAAAAACAAAAGTGTCCTATAAATAGAAGTTTTATTTCTCTTGGACCTCTCTGGTCATAAGAAAAGTACCTGAAGCTTTCCATAGGAGATTTGAATCATCAAGGATTTTTGAATGGATGGAAAGAGGCATAGGTGATTATTGAAGAAGCTTACAGAAATCTTTCTCTTAGAAATGAGTGGAAGCACTCAATAAAAGAGCATGATTTTAGAAATATTTAGGAAGTAGTTTCACTGGATTTCGAGTTGAGAAGAATATTCTAGGAGTTTTCTAATATGGAATAAATTGCAATAGGAAGCTATTTATTTATTGGACCAGAAGTAAGTCACACAACAATGTTGACCAAGGCTTCAAAAATAGGGCAAGATCTTAGAAGGCCCTAGGAATTGGAATCACTCCATTTGGAGTTAATTTGGAACCTATAGGGATTTTGAAAGGTGGGACATTTTATATCCAGATTTCGATTTGAGTAATAACACAACAGAAAATCTTCCTGGAAAAATGTGCAAAGCACATGCGTGACTTGAATTTATGAACCTGTAGAAATTTGAATCAAATAAATTGGAGTGAGAATGAATCTATAATGGAATTTATAAGTTATGAGTATAAATGAAAAAGAGAAAAGGCTCAGCCTCTGGGGGTTACCTGCCCCCAGGGCGTCAAATAGGCCTTCGGGCCGGCCTAGCTATTCGCACACGCCAGCACGAGAGGCCACACATGAGGCGTATCCTCAGAGGGCGTTTTCCGCAGTGGGAGGCGCAAATCCACCGGGGGCGCCTCCAGCAAAGCCGCGCCTGATCGATGGGTGGCTTACATGCAGCCCCCACCTGTCGGGTCTCTCTTCGTCCTCCCGTCCGCACAGGGAGGGCAGAGGAAGGAGATGCCCCTAGTGCTGGTCCGGCGCCTCCGGCCATCTCCGGCCAAGGCGAGAGCACCTGCGGGCTCGGGGGAGTTAGTCGTACCCGTTCCCCTGCTCGGCACCTGCAGGGGAGGGCTGGAAGGGCGCCGATGACGAGGCTGTGGGGAGGCCGTCGGCCCTTTCTGGTGTCGGCACCAGGGGTGAAGGGAGGGAGCTGGAGGTGCTGGGGAGGAGCTGCGGTGGCCTGGGGGGTCTCCGGCAGGGCGGAAGGAGGCGAGGGGAGACCCTGGGCATGCCAGCCCGAGCGGAGGCTGGAGCTCTACCCCATGGCCATGGGGTGAGGAGGGAGCCCGAGAGGAGAGGAGGCACGAGGGGCTTCCTAGGAAGAGAGGAGGAGGGTTTGAGGGAGCCAGAGATGCTCGGGAGTGAGGAGTTAAGGGAGGGGAAGGCCGAGAGAGCTCGGAAGCTCCTCGAGCTCGCGTGGGCATGGGTACCACACATCCCAGAGGAGTCTTGGAAGCTAGCTTGTGTCGTGGAGGGAGTCAAAGGTGGAGCGGGGATGCTCTCGTGCTCTGGGCATACTGCAGCTGCGGGACACGAGCTAGGAGACGAAGAAATGGTGTAGACCACCATTAGTGCATGCAGGCAGCATGGTCACCATAGCTACACGTATCCAGGGTGACCTTTTGACCCGTCAAAGATGTCCCTCGTGCAAGGCATGCTTGCCAGAGGTCACTGATCAAATTTGGAGCCAAGTGGATCAAGTTTGAATAGGTTTTGACTATGACTAAGTTTGCAGCAGCAAACTTAAGGCCAACAAAATTGGTTTACACTAAGAGTGGATTGAGGGTAAACCATGTCCAGCACTCTTGTTCATAGAAGGACTACTAGTCTGCCAATTTTCAGCTCAGGGTAATGAGCCTAGCTAGCACTTGTAGTACATTCCAATATTTTAGCCGGAAATGAAGTTTTAGATGTGCTGCTCATTTTCTCCACATGAGCATGCCATCTCTTGATTTGAAATGAAGCATTGACACCCTAGAGAGGCTCAGGAAAGAATTGGGGGTATTAGGTTAAGTAGAAATATGGGAAGAGAGGTAAAACAGTGCTGCCAAGGGTGAAAATGAGAAGTAGTTACATAGGGTCCTTCTCCAATAATTGACCAGTGGCCATGGGGATGTTACTCGAGGTAAAATGTAACTATGTGAGGCTGTGGTAGAAAGTTGACCTTAAGGGTAAAAGTGGAAGGTGTGAAAGAAGCCAATTTAGTGAGTGCACACAAGGTGTTTGATATGTGGTTAGGCCATAAGATGAAGTCCAATGGCTATGAAACTTAACAAGATCAAATAATAGATGAAAATAAGATTGCACACCAAATTTGGGATTTGTTGGAGAATTTTTCCAATGCAGACTTGGAAAACCCATGTAATGGGCAGAAATGGGTTTCTGCTTGCAACCCTATTCAAATCAATTACCTCAAATGCAATATTTGGTGTAGGGGCATTATTTGAACATTAAGGGTGTGTTTGGTTTGAGGGATAGCCTAGGGTGGCTGTGGGTATCCCCAACCAGGTGGGTGGGGATAACCCTTTTTTTGTTTGGTTGGGAGGGTGGGGTTATCCCATGTTTTGTTTGGTTGAAAGGATGAAAAGTGGCTGATGATAGCCATTGAAGTGTTTGGTTCAACGGATAAGAAGGGTTGTGGTCACCTTTTTTACCTGAGGTGAGATTACCCTCATAATTTCCATTTTTTCAATGAAATGAAGGAGAATATAATATGTACAATCATAATTTCGAAAATCTCAACATTTTCATAGTAGAAAATTTAAACTTCCATCACACATAATAGTTCAACATTCCATACATAAGTCAAACATTCCATACATAAGTTAACTGCAAAGAGCTCATACTACAACCCATTGTTAGTCTTGGTTCTCAAAAGAGCTACTACATACAACCATAGTTATAGTTTTGGTTGCATCAAAAGTACAAGGCAGTCATCAGTTCAACACATCCTTATGCTTCTGGAAAGGTATTCTTAACATACCTAGAAACCCAAACCTTCTTTTGATCCTCTTCCAACACCTTGAATGCCATAGCAACACGAGGATTGTCAACCAAATATGCATGGTAATGAGCAAGGTAATCCAAACTGAACCCAGGGAGTACTTTCATGCTCTCCCAAAGACCATCTATGGCATTCTTCTCGGTGTTAGTACTCTTCTCTATGGTAATAGCAATTCTTTCACTAGATGCAAGTATGGTGGCATGCAACCTGTCTTCCGCACAAGGATTTGGTTTGGCTTTCTTTGGTTTGGGACCGTATGAACCAGCATTGGTTGATTGTTCAACCTCTTCATGTGGGGCTTCATGTGGGGCAGTGTGTGTCTTGGAAGTCTCTTCTTCAATATCAACCACTTCTGTAGCAAGAGCGTCACTTGAGCCTTTTGCATATTGCCCTGTAACCATGCTCCCTCCAGCTATGTTCATCATCTCCTTATAATGAATAATAGGCTTCTTAAGGTATTGTTCGTCCTCTGGATGAGCCTTGTAGAAACAAAATAATAATCTCAGCAAGTATTTGATGTAAAATACTAATTTCAGCAAGTATTTGATGTAAAATACTAATTTCAGCAAGTATTTGATGTAAAATACTAATTTCAGCAAGTACTCATTACGAGAAAAATAGTTACCTTAACAAGATTTGTGTAATGCTCATGATCAAGAACAATCATAGATTGTTCCTCATCCCATAGTGCACCACTCAAGTCCTTGAGTTTCATTATTTTCTGCAGTTTCCTCCTCCATGTCCTGTTATGATTTTTGATTTGATCTCTATTCAAGCTAAGTTGGGAATGCTCATTCAAAGCACTCGCACAAGCATTGAACTGTGATTGTTTGAATGCAGTACTTGTTCTATTGCCACTAGACACCAGATCACTTAGCCATGTTAGCATGAACTTGGACATGGTTGGTGTCCATGAAACTTGCTTAGCCATTACCTACAATTTTCAGCAAGTGTTTGGGCATTGAGAAAGTAATTTCAGCAAGTATTTGGACATAATGAAGTAATTTCAGCAAGTATTTGGACATAATGAAATAATTTCAGCAAGTAGTTGGACAAAATGAAGTAATATCAGCAAGTATTTGGACAAAATGAAGTAATCTCAGCAATTTAAATAGTCACTACAAATATGTTTCAGCACACAGAATCGTTGAACAAATACAATCTCAGAAAATATTATATCCTTACAAATAAGTTTCAGCACACAGAATCGTTGAACAAATACAATTACAAAAAATATTATAGTACATATTTTGACCTTGCATATGGTTTTTTCTGTCTTCCCATATTTGATCAGCAAGTCCTTGCCTAAAATTAGCCATGTATGCATGTTCATGTGCTTGACCACTTGATGATGAAGCATGAGTAATATTTGGAACCCATTCATCCTCGGGTATGATATATTCATCTATCCCGTCATTTATAACCCAATTGTGAATAATACAACAAGCCATAACAATGTCAACTTGTGTTGGATAGAGAAAGAATGGGGTGGCATCATCAAGTATCTTGAATCTTCTCTTGAATGACCCAAATGCATGTTCTACGGTCACACGAAGAGAAGAATGCCTAAGGTTGAACAGCTCCCTCTCATTTTGCACAGGATTGTTTCCCCACTCATTCAAGTGGTACCTCACGCCACGAAAAGGAGGCAAAAAACCCCATTTGGCTCCATATCCAGCATCAACTAGATAAAATTTCCCTAAATAAGGAACATTTGGATTACTTGGTTATATGATGAATACCCCATTGATATGACATATGTATGTAGTTTATCTATTACCTTGTGGGACACGTAGACCATTTGCACGTTCTAAAGCATCACGTAAAACTAGAGCATCATGTGTTGTCCCCTCCCATCCGGCCAACACATGTGCGAATCGAAGATCAAAATCTACATCCGCCATCACATTTTGAGTTGCATAAGGCTTTCTACCACGAATAGAAGCCTCCATTTCCGGTGTAACGGAGGCTTGCACATGTGTACCATAAATAGCTCCAATACAATCCTATTTTAAGAAAACAAAAACAAAAAAATTAGGATCTAAACAAATTCCTGCCTACAATGACAAAGTGTAGTTGTCATTTGGTCTAATACCTTAAAGTATGGATCCCATCGATAGTTTCCTTCTATTTTGGTTTGGGTCTCCAATGAAGGATTTCTAATAAGGTCATCTCTAAGCTCACCAATAGCATGGAGAACCCTTTGGAAGTAACGGCTCACGACTTCACCGGATCTACCAAAATTGGCACAAATAACCCTATTTCTAATGTTGTGCCCAACAGTGTGCAAGAACATTGCTACTTGTTGCTCAATAGACAAGTGTATTGTGTCCTTTAGCAACTTGCGATCCCTAAAGAGTTGACAAAACCTAAAGAAAGGTTCTCTTCGAAGCCTAAGCATGTTCACGCTAGTTGTGTCATTCTTCCATATTTTGTTGTCAAAATACTCTCTTCTCATCCTATCTCTCTCATCAATTGGGGCATATGTAATTGCTTCTCTTCTTTTTCATTTTCTTGATTGAACAACCAATGTTATCATGTTGATAAACCATTGTGCTGCAGCCGCATAAATTAACATCTTTATCTTTCTGCTATAATATGCAGTATATGATTTTTTCCAAAATATATACTTGCAACCAAAACTAACATTTTTTTCCACTGTGAACCAAAACTAACGTCTGACTGTAGTTGTGGTGCTGCTGCTAGATCTCCTCGTGATTGGCTTCAAGTTTCTTGCACCAAAAAAATCATCCATCAGTAAAATACACAAGCACATCCATCAGCCGCAGCCGTGCAGTTGACCGCACCTGGATCCAGCCGCGCATGGCTGGGATCCTGCGTGCTGGTCAGCTGGCCTGAACCAGCCACGGGGCCTGGCCTCATGCGCGCTGGCTGGCCTCCTGCGTGCTGGCTGGCCTGGTCTCCTGCGCGCTGGCTGGCCTGGAACCAGCCGCGGGGGCTGGGATCCTGCCGCGCGTGACCCAGCTGGCCCGGCCTCCTGCCGCGCTGGTCGTCTGGGCTCCTGCCACGCTGGTCGTCTGGCCAAGCTGCCTTCGCACCATGCCGCCCCGTTCTGGGATCCAGACGAAGCAGAGGAGAGAGGGAAGAAGTAGAGAAGGAACTCACCTGTAGAACCGCACCGTCCCTAGGATCCAATCGCTGGATGCGCCGCCACCGCGCAAGGAAAGAGAGGGGGAGCAATGGGGAAAGTGAGGGTTCCACGGGGTAAGCGGGAGCATATATGCCGAAAAAACGTTTCGCGCGTGAACAGACGAAGCTCGCGCGGGGTGGTTGCCGCCACCCGCTCGTTTCTCGCGGGTAACGCCATCCCAGTTTTTGAGGAATATTTTAGGTATCTGGCTGCCTCTATCCCTCTTTGCCCCAGAACCAAACGAGTGGAAACCACCGAAAAAAGGGGCTATCCCTGTCCCTAAGAGGATATCCCTCAAACCAAACACATCCTAAGGCATGCACAAAAAGTTTGAGGTTAATTGGAGAAACTTTATAATGTAGAGTTTACAAAAGTCAGAAATCAACAGAGAGGGTTTTGAGGGTCTTAGGACAAGTTCTTCTATTATCCTTGATGCACCACTTGGTGTGAATGCATTATTGGAACATTAGAACATGTCCACCAAATTTGAGCACAATTGGAGACACTTCACAATGTAGAGTTGCTCAAATTTGAATCTGGACAGATAGGGTTTCTGAATAATTAGGGGAGCCAAATCAACTTGGATTGAGTTGAAACTTGGCAAGATCATCAAGCTTATCATAGGTGACATGCTGGAATTTTACTGGAATTTATGGAGAAAATTTCTAATAGAAATATTTCAAAAGCTTGAAATAGGCAGGAATGGTTTTGGGGGGGTTTGCCCAATATTTTGAACATGACCATGTGTTGAAACTCATATATATGGAATGAATATATCCACTGAGTTTCCCTAAATTTTCTTAAATATTTTTAAAGCAATAAAAATAACTTTCCTTCATAAAAGACCATTTCTGGCCTCACAAAAAGGCATTTAAATAAAATAATAAAATAACTTGTAAAATAATAATATTGTGGTTTTTGGAAGACATTTTGATAATAGGTTTTTGGAAGGACTGGTAGTACAAGTCTGATCTGAGGGGTTTGAAAGTTTGATTTAAAGAATGCTTTTTGGTGAAAATAATATTTGAAAAAAATAGATATTTGTCCTAAACACATGGCATGATTATTAGGCAGGAGAACATGGGATGAGGAGGTGAGATGGAGGATGGCAAGAATTATTGGGGGAGCAATCACATGCATTCAAGCAAGCAGGCAAACAATAGTCACTCCAAGCATCACAAGCATTCACAAAAAAATTTAATTGGTCCTAATTTTTGAAATAAGTTAATTAGTTAGGAAGGCCAAAAACTGGGTGTGACAGACAATGAAAGCGTGCCAGCCAAAATTATTATCTCTGTTTTCAAAGCTTAAGCTCTGGCACCTCTGCAAATCAATGCTTCCCTCTACGAAGCGCATGTCTACTTATGTTCTTGTCGAGTCATCCTCCTCTTATAAAAGCACCAATTAGAGAGCACCTCTATCATTTTTATGATTTGCTTTTAACTGTGTTGAGTATGACTATGACTGGATCTTCTTTGCCAGGAATTACAATGTTTAGTCAGCCCTTGGTCTTTGAAGGTGCTCTTCATTTATGTTTTGCGGTCTCAGAAAGAGCTAGCGAGATACCATCTGTTCGTACTGCTTCATGTTGTTTTGATTGAAGTGTTGACATTTGAGGCTTATTATTATTTTCTCGCTAGCTGATTATGCCATTGATATGATTTTACCGTGAGACCTAGATGTCATTTGCTTATGTGGTTAGCTTGTGATCTTGCTGAAATTCTGTTTATGAGTTAGACATAGTTGCAACAACAAGATCAAACAAAGTTCGTCAAAGTTTTTCTTTTGTCTCTTTCAGTTTGTCAACTGAATTGCTTGAGGACAAGCAAGGCTTTAAGCTTGGGGGAGTTGATACGTCTCCATCGTATCTACTTTTCCGAACTCTTTTGCCCTTGTTTTGGACTCTAATTTGCATGATTTGAATGGAACTAACCCGGACTAACGATGTTTTCAGCAGAATTGCCATGGTGTTGTTTTTGTGCAGAAATAAAAGTTCTCGGAATGACCTAAAAATTTACGGAGATTTTTTTTGGAATTAATGAAAAATACCTGCGCAAAGATCCACCATAGGAGGTGAGCTAGTGGGCCACAAGCCCTGGTGGCGCGACAACCACCCCTGCGCCTGGCAGGCTTTTGGGGCCCACGAGGCTCCACCACCTCCTATCTCAGCTCTATATATTCCGTTTCGCCCGGAAAGAAACCAGGGAGAAGGATTCATCGCGTTTTACGATACGGAGGCGCCGCCACCTCCTGTTCTTCATCTGGAGGGCCGATCTGGAGTCCGTTCTCAGCTCCGGAGAGGGGAAATCGTCGCCATCGTCATCATCAACCTTCCTCCATCGCCAGGTCCATGATGCTCTTCACCATTCGTGAGTAATCTCATCGTAGGCTTGCTGGACGGTGATGGGTTGGATGAGATCTATCATGTAATCGAGTTAGTTTTGACGGGGATTAATCCCTAGTATCCACTATGTTTTGAGATTGATGTTGCTACTACTTTGCCATGCTTAATGCTTGTCACTAGGTCCCGGGTGCAATGATTTCAGATCTGAACCTACTATGTTGTCGCCAATATATGTGTGTTTTGGATCCTATCTTGCAAGTTGTAGTCACCTACTATGTGTTATGACCCGGCAACCCTGGAGTGACAATAGCCAGAACCACTCCCAGAGATGACCATAGTATAAGGAGTTCATGTATTCACCAAGTGTTAATGCATTGGTCCGGTTCTTTATTAAAAGGAGAACCATAATATCCCGTACTTTCCAGTAGGACCCCGCTGCCACGAGAGGGATGGACAATAAATGTCACGCAAGTTCTTTTCCCTAAGCACGTATGACTACATACGGAATACATGCCTACATTAGATTGACGAACGGGAGCTAGTTACATATCTCTCCGTGTTATAGCTGTTACATGTTGAATGACATCTGTCATACTCATCCATCACCGATCCACTGCCTATGAGTTTTTCCTACTGGTCCTTGTCATGTTACTTAGCTTCTACTGCTATCACTGCTGCTACTGTTACTCTGCTGCTAGTGCTATTACTTTGCTGCTCCTGTTGTTACTTTGCTGCTACTGGTTACTGTTGCTACTGCTACTTTCATACCACCTTGCTACTAATACTTTGCTGCAGACACTAAATCTTTCAGGTGTGGTTGAATTGACAACTCAACTTCTAATACTTGAGAATATTCTTTCGCTTCCCCTTGAGTCGAATCAATAAATTTGGGTTGAATACTCTACCCTCGAAAACTGTTGCGATCCCCTATTCTTGAGGGTTATCACATACCCGAAGGAAATTCAAAGCAAATATTTTCAGTAGGTGCAGCAGGTTGAGGAGCAACTCTTTGTGTTTCCGTTCGAGGTGAAGATACCTCGAACAAGCCCCTAAAAGTATTAGTTTCCATAGTGACAAGTGACAATAAATTTCAGCACACTATATGAATGTTTCCTTACCAAGTTCCACTTACCAAAGGCGCTTCACTCCCCCGGCAACGGCGCCAGAAAAGATTCTTGATGACCCACAAGTATAGGGAATCTATCGTTGTCCTTTTGATAAGTAAGAGTGTCGAACCCAATGAGGAGCAGAAGGATCTGACAAGTGGTTTTCAGCAAGGTAATATCTGCAAGCACTGAAATTATCGGTAACAAGTAGTTGTGTGGTGAGATGATTCGTAGCAAGTAGCAAGTAACAAAAGTAACAATGGTGCAGCAAAGTGGCCCAATCCCTTTTCTAGCAAGGGACAAGCCTGGCAAACTCTTATAGGAGGTAAAACGCTCCAGAGGACACATGGGAATTTCTGTCAAGCTAGTTTTCATCATGTTCATATGATTCGCGTTCGTTACTGTGATAGTTTGATATGTGGGTAGACCGGCGATTGGGTACTGCCCTTACTTGGACAAGCATCCCACTTATGATTAACCCCTCTCGCAAGCATCCGCAACTACGAAAAAGAATTAAGACAAAGTCTAACCATAGCATTAAACTAGTGGATCCAAATTAGCCCCTTACGAAGCAACGCATAAAATAGGGTTTAAGCTTCTGTCACTCTAGCAACCCATCATCTACTTACTACTTCCCAATGCCTTCCTCTAGGCCCAGATAATGGTGAAGTGTTATGTAGTCGACGTTCACATAACACCACTAGAGGAAAAACAACATACAACACATCAAAATATCGAACAAATACAAAATTCACATGACTACTTATAGCATGACTTATCCCATGTCCTCAGGAACAAAAGTAACTACTCACAAAGCATAATCATATTCATGACCAGAGAGGTAAAGAGTAGCATCAATGATCTGAACATAAACTCTTCCACCAAGTAATCCAACTAGCATCAACTACAAAGAGTAATTAACACTACTAGCAACCTTACAAGTATCAATCGGAGTCGTGGGATGGAGATTGTTTACAACTGATGAACTAGGGTTTGGAGATGAGATGGTGCTGATGAATATATTGATGGTGATGAGTCCCCTCCGATGAGAGGAGTGTTGGTGATGACGATGGCGATGATTTCCCCCTCCGGGAGGGAAGTTTCCCCGGTAGGATTGTCCTGCCGGAGCTCTGGATTGGTTCTGCTCAAGTTCTGCCTCGTGGCGGCGGTGAATCCTCCGAAAAGCCTCCTCCTAATTTTTTCCGGACCAAAACCCTTCTAGTAGAAAAAGAGGGGGCCAGTGGGCCACCAGGGAGCTCACAACCCCCTAGGCGCGACCAGGGGGGTGGCCGCGCCTAGCAGGCTTGTGGCCACCTGCTGGTGCCCCTCTGGACTTCTTCGGCCCAGTATTTTTTATAAATCCCAAAAAAAATCCACGTTGATTTTCACGGCTTTTGGAGTTGCACAGAATAGGCATCTCAAACTTTCTCCTTTTTCAGGCCAGAATTCCAGCTACCGGTATTCTCCCTCTTCATGTAAACCTTACAAAATAAGAGAGAAAAGGCATAAGTATTGTACCGTGAAGTGAAATAACAGCCCAAAAAGCGATACATATCAACATGAAAGCATGATGCAAAATGGACGTATCAATGACGTGCACATAGCGATAAGTGGCGAGAGCGTGTGTGTAGAAGTACACCCCTCCACGGTTATGATCTATTCGAATAGCCGCGTCCGTGGATATGGACTACGTGGAGACATATGTTGTTCATAGATAACTTTAATGGCTACTCATAAAAGTATCAAGATAAGCGTGAGTATCATGTATGGCATTTCCGTAGGGAGACGGAAAGGAGTTCATGATAGTGTATTGTTGTGGTGGTAATGGACTTGTGTACGACTTATCAAAGTTGTTAAAACTATTTAAAATTGTAGTTTAGTCTAGCCAAGAGTCAAAGCTGGCTTGCTGCATGAAACACCACAACCCCCTTTATTGATACCTGAGCATGAGTAGATAGATCTGTTCTAAAGTCTTGCTGAGTACTCTTGTACTCATGTTTGCTTAATAATTCTTTCAGAGGATACCCACGAGCCAACATGTGGGCTCTTTCTAAACATCGATGATGACGAGTTGCTGGTATCCCAGCTACGACCTGGCCCCTTTCAGAAAGGATATGTAGATAGTCAAGCTTTGTGCCTTTTCCTTTCAACTATCTGTACTGAGACAACTTTTATGCTTCCGTTGGTTTGTATAACTCTGTTTGCATGACTTGGAGTGTCGGGTCGTGTGAACCCTCCATGTATTAACATATTATGCAAGACTCTTCCGAGTCTTCTAAATAAATGTTGTGTTGTTGCATGGTTATGTTGTAATGCCATTGTTGTATCTATGCATATCGAGTATGTCATGCGTACGTGTGATGCACTATGATATGTATGGGATTCGACACCTAGTCGTATGCCCTTAGTAGCTCTCTATATAGAGAACTGCCCCTTCGTGATTCCACCGAGGCTTGGTAGTTCGCTAAAGCTCCGGACACATTGGTTGACGGGCATGTATCCTTCTTAGCTGTTGTGTCTGTCCGTACGGGGAAATGTCACGCGGTGTAATGGACTCCTTGTAGCTTGCTACGACTCGTCTAAACTCACTCTTGACCAACACCTGCTTAGTTGGGTTATGTATGCCTGTCTCTGTATAGTCGAGCCACTTGAGTTTATGACTAGATATGTCGACCCGGGTTCTTTGACATTGGAATGCTAGCGACACTAATGCATACGTGAGTCAAAAGGCGCAAACGGTCCAGGCTAAGGTAAGGTAGTAGCCATGGGGATAACCGTGCGTGAGACTGCAAAGGGATGCAATGTGTTACAGGCTGGATTCCTATAGCTTAGGATCAGGGTCCCGACAACGTTGGTATCAAAGCCTGACTGACTGTCAGATTACTAAGCCAAACTGGTCGAAGTTGAGTCTAGAAATGCTTTAGTTATATATAAGGTAATTGTTTGTGGAAGGGAACGTAAGATTCTTGCCACTCTTCTCAAGTCATTCTATTCTCGTCATCCTCGTCTTTTCTACGGGGATTGAGAACTAGGTTACTTATCTATCTCCCAGGATCCGTGTCATTATTCGGTAGATTGTAGGAAAACGGGTAGAGAGTTAATCCGAGTTTCTTTTGTTCCAAGGAAACTAAAATAAGTTTTGATGACCATGGAATTGAACTTGATAGTTGAGTGGTTATGCTATCCTATCTTTTGTGGGTTGTCTCAAAATTGTTTTTGAGCATTTACAACCGTTAGACTACCCAATTTTATCTCCAGAGCTCTAATGCCTTTTGCATTACCCTCTATTTCAGATGCCTGGCCGTCCTTCTCATCAGGTGGTCCGTCTGACTAGGTGCATTGATGTGCCGGGTCACAGGGCCATGCTGGTCAGGATCATGTTAGTAGCCGGTTAACGCTGGTACCCAGAGTATACAGTGGAGGAGCAGTACCGGGATTTCAACCAGAGTCAGTACCTGTGCACTATTAGGTTATTCCGAGATTACCCTGGAGCCGAGGAGCCGATCCATTGGTTTTATGGATTGGGGGTTACTATTGACATGGCGGTACAAGATCTTGCCTATTCAATGTTGACCATCATGAGAGCCAGACATGCACTGCTACAGAATTCAGAGTTCTGCTATGTTCCCGCTTCTCAGCCAGGAGAAGAAGGATACCTCAGTGGGGTCTACTTTGATTCCTCTATGGAGGATTCGCTGCTGTAGTCCACCACTGAGATGTTAGAGAATAGAGACAGGGATGCTCGTGCCCTTCGTATGGAGCTCTATGCTACTCGTGACCGTTTGTGGACAGCTTTGACACAACTCGCACCCGTAGTTCAGACAGGGTATGGAGTTACTGAGATATTGAACCCTGTTAGGACTCATCTTCCAGCTCATGTTGACTGGCCTGCTATAGGAGGTGTTACCCCTCCCCGGGGACCTCTACTACCACTAGTCAGGGGACCAAGGCCACACCCGTGTCCTTACGGATCCCAAGGGTCTCAGGCTCGAGTATTTCCTGATCCGCAGGTTGAGCTCCAAGGGCATGGAGGCAACCTTTATGAAATGTTTTATGCGGATGCTTGAACCCGTGAGTGGAAGAGTAGTATGGTAGCAGTTATACTTCCACAGTCCTATGTGTCTTGTGGAGTATGCTTATGTCGTGAGATGAGTTCCGGAGGCATAGATAAATAATGTATAGGAAGCTTGGAAAGCCTCTGATGAGTAGTATCATCTTTTCAGTAGTTTTCTCTTTGGTATGAGGTTGTACTGAACTATGTAATGTTGTGTATGAACCATGGTGTATATATAGCAGTTGCTTGTTCCCATGTTGTTCGGATGTTCATTTCCGCATTCCATGTGTTCAGTGCATTCTTAATCCATAGTTAGTATTGATGTTGATATTAGTTTAAGCTGTGAGTTTGTTTGCCAGGATGGTGTTCACCAGGCTAAACCGTGCCGCTACCCATGTGTCGCAAGAAGGTAGTCAGGCAACACACGAGGAATTGCCTCACCTGCCTTCTCTGGCAGAAGTTATGCTTGAGGCGGAAAGAAACAAGAGAGACCAACCGTCTGCTAGAGCGTACTGAGCAAAATACGGCTCGTCAACCGCGAAATAACACAGTGTTCCTCAATGACTTTGTGAAGCATAATCCCCCAAATTTCTATCACTTCGTCGATCCTCTCGACGCTGATGACTCGTTGTGCAGTATATCGCGCAAAATACGCTCTGCCAATGTTTCAGAGGCCGACAAGGTGACCTTTGCTGCGTACTTTCTGGAAGGCCCTGCCAATCTGTGGTCATAGAATTTTGAAGCTATATGTCCTGCTGGACCAGCAGCCACATGGGCAGACTTCAGTGCAGCCTTCCGTCTGCACCAAACTCCAGAGGGTCTGACGAACCGTAAGAGAGAGGAGTTCTGTGCCTTCACCCAAGGAATGTTGACCGTGGATGCTTCTGGCCGCGAGTTCGGTAATCTCGCTCACCACGCAACTGAAGAGGTTTCATCTGATGCCAAGAAGCAAGCAAGATTTCGTAAGGGTCTGAGCCCCGAACTTCGTCGTGACCTGCGCCTTCATGAATATACAAGTTTTCAAGGTCTTGTCAACAAGGCGATTAGTGCCGAGACTAGTCATACCGACTATGAAGGCACGAAGAAGCACTCTCGCGACTCTGGCTCCTCATCTGGTTCCGCGTTTCCAAAATGCAGGCTGTGTGTCCCGAATAGCTCTGTGCCGCCAAGATATACCCCGAGGCCATCCTATGTGCCGCCTCAGGAAAACCAGACCAACCCTCCAGCAAGGACCTATGGTGGTCCAGCTAGCAATGCTGCACCACGTGCCAATCAGGTGATCTGTTATAAGTGTGGAGAACCAGGGCACTACTCACGAGAGTGTCCCGAGAATATATGTGCCAAGCAACCTGGAAAGTCCGCTGAGCAAGGCAAGTCGGGCAAAGCTTATTATGAAGCCAACTCCTGCACATGGCCGCGTGAATTATGTTACAGCTGAAGAAGCTGCTGAGGATCCCGACGTCATTTTGGGTACGCTCCTTGTCAATCATCACCCATCATCTTTTCTTTTTGAAACTGGGTCATCTCATTCCTTCATTTCCAAAAGTTATGCACATTT
Source organism: Hordeum vulgare subsp. vulgare (assembly GCF_904849725.1). Taxonomy (NCBI): domain Eukaryota; kingdom Viridiplantae; phylum Streptophyta; class Magnoliopsida; order Poales; family Poaceae; genus Hordeum; species Hordeum vulgare. The sequence continues at coordinate 355,561,786 of NC_058523.1, forward strand.
GCATAACATGTCCTTTTGTGATATGCCAATCCCATTAGTTGTCCAAACCCCTGGTAGTAAGTGGCAAAGTTCTAGGATAAGTTATGACAATGAAATCCTAGTAGTCAGGCTAGTTTTCCTAGCATCATTGATAGCCCTGAAATCCTCGGATATCAATATCATCTTGGGGATGGACTGGATGTCAACACATTATGGCAAGATTGATACCCATTCTAGAAATGTTCGGCATACCCATCCCTCGGGTGAGATAGTTAATGTCTCTACTCGAGTTGCCAAATGCCAACTCTATTCCCTCAATGCCAATTGATACGTCTCCGTCGTATCTACTTTTCCAAACCCTTTTGCCCTTGTTATGGATTGAACCCTAGTATCCACTATGTTCTGAGATTGATGTTGCTACTACTTTGCCATGCTTAATGCTTGTCACTAGGGCCCGAGTGCCATGATTTCAGATCTGAACCTATTCTGTTGTCGCCAATATATGTGTGTTTTAGATCCTATCTTGCAAGTTGTAGTCACCTACTATGTGATATGACCCGACAACCCTGGAGTGACAATAGCCAGAACCACTCCCGGAGATGACCATAGTATGAGGAGTTCATGTATTCACCGCGTGTTAATGCGTTGGTACGGTTCTTTATTAAAAGGAGAACCTTAATATCCCGTACTTTCCATTAGGACCCCGCTGCCACGAGAGGGACGGACAATAAATGTCACGCAAGTTCTTTTCCCTAAGCACGTATGACTACATACGGAATACATGCCTACATTAGATTGACGAATGGGAGCTAGCCACATATCTCTCCGTGTTATAGCTGTTACATGATGAATGACATCTGTTATACTCATCCATCACCGATCCACTGCCTACGAGTCTTTTACTATTGGTTCTCACAATGTTACTTTGCCTAGGTTTGTCCCTTGCTACAAAAGGGATTGGGCCACTTTGCTGCTGCTGTCACTACTACTGTTACTTGTCACTTTTCTACTGTTGTCACTACTACTTGTTACTTTTGTTGGAAATATGCCCTAGAGGCAATAAAAAATTAGTTATTATCATATTTATTTGTTCATGATAATCGTTTATTATCCATGCTATAATTGTATTGATTGGAAACACAATACTTGTGTGGATACACAAACAAAACATTGTCCCTAGTTGACTATCTCGTTGATCAAAGATGGTCAAGGTTTCCTCACCATAGGCAAGTGTTGTTACTTGATAATGGGATCACATCATTAGGAGAATCATGTGATGGACAAGACCCAAACTATGAACGTAGCATATTGTTCGTGTCGTTTTATTGCTATAGTTTTTTGCGTGTCAAGTATTTATTCCTATGACCATGAGATCATATAACTCACTGGCACCGGAGGAATGCTTTGTGTGTATCAAACGTCACAACGTAACTGGGTATCTATAAAGATGCTCTACAGGTATCTCTGAAGGTGCCTGTTGAGTTAGTATGGATCAAGACTGGGATTTGTCACTCCCTGTGACGGAGAGGTATCTCGGGGCCCACTCGGTAATACAACATCACACACAAGCCATGCAAGCAATGTGACTTAGTGTAAGTCACATGATCTTGTATTACGGAACGAGTAAAGAGACTTGCCGGTAAACGTGATTGAAATAGGTATGCGGATACTGACGATCGAATCTCGGGCAAGTAACATACCGAAGGACAAAGGGAATGACATACGGGATTATATGAATCCTTGACACTAAGGTTCAACCGATAAATTCTTTGGAGAATATGTAGGATCCAATATGGGCATCCAAGTCCTGCTATTGGATATTGACCGAGGAGTCTCTCGGATCATGTCTACATAGTTCTCGAATCCGCAACGTTTGCACACTAAATGTTCGACAATGTTTTTGGTATAGTTGAGTTATGGGTGTTGGTAACCGAAAGTTGTTAGGAGTCCCGGATAATATCCAGGACGTCACAAGGAGCTCCAGAATGGTCCGGAGGTAAAGATTTATATATAGGAAGTCATGTTTTGGTCACCGGAAAACTTTCGGGCTTATCGGTAATGTACCGGGAGTGCCGGGAGGGGTGCCGGGGACCATCGGGGGGTGTCACGACCCAAGGGGTCTCATGGGCTATGGGAAGAGATAAACCAGCCCCTAGTGGGCTGGAATAAGTTCCCACTAAGGCCCATAATGTTTGAGAAGGAAAAAACACAAGGTGGAAAGAGTTTCCAAGTGGGAAGGTGGAATCCTACTCCAAGTAGGATTGGAGTAGGACTCCTCCACCTCCAATTTCGGCCAAACCTTGAGGGTTTGAGGCTTCCTCCTCCCCTTCCCCCTCCTATATATATTAGAGGTATTGGGGGTTTTTCGAGACACAACTTTGCCACGGCAGCCCGACCACATACATCCACGGTTTTTCCTGTAGATCGTATTTCTGCGGAGCTCGAGCGGAGCCCTGCTAGGATAGATCACCACCAACCTCCAAAGCACCATCACGCTGCCGGAGTACTCATCTACCTCTCCGTCTCTATTGCTGGGTCAAGAAGGCCGAGATCATCGTCGAGCTATACGTGTGCTGAACGCGGAGGTGCCGTCCGTTTGGCATTAGATCGGAACGGATCGTGAGATAGATCGCAAGACGGTTCGTGCAACTGATCGCGAGACGGTTCATTGGACGGATCGCGGGATTGATTGTCGGACGGATCGTGGGACGGTTCGTGGGATGGTTGGCGGGGCGGATCGAGGGACGTGAGGACGTTCCACTACATCAACCGCGTTTCTTAACGCTTCCTGCTGTATCATCTACAATGTACGTAGATCCAAATCTCATCTCGTAGATGGACATCACCATGATAAGTCTTCGTGCGCGTAGGAAATTTTTTGTTTCCCATGCGACGTTGCCCAACAACTTTGCTTCTGCTGCTACTACTATTCCTTGCTACTCCGCTGTTACTTGTTGCAAGACTTTGTTGGCGCTAACATCCCGTCAACAAGGCTTTTTCTAGCGCCGTTGCTAGGGATTGTCAAAGCTTTTTCAGGTGATGTTGCTATCCTACTACCTTGCTACTGATACTTTCCTTGCACACACTAATCTTTCAGGTGTGGTTTTATTGACAACTCAGCTGCTAACACTTGAGAATATTCTTTAGCTTCCCCTTGTGAGCGAATCAGTAAATTTGGGTTGAATACTCTACCCTCGAAAACTGCTGCGATCCCATACGCTTGTGGGACATCAAGGCTTTTTCTGGTGCCGTTGCCGGGGAAGCACATCTATATTCTCTGAGCCACTTGGTATTGACGTCTGCTGATCAGTATGAGGAATCCGAAAGATCCAAGAACTAAAATCCTACCTTCCACTACGTGGAGAGGTAAGGAACTGCCATCTAGCTCTGCACTTGATTCACCTTCAGTTTTGAGTAAGTTTGCGACTTCGCCTCCTGCTAAAATCTTGATATGTCGCGTGTGCCTGATGATGCTATGGTTGATACTACTGTGCTTGATGATGCTACTTCTGCTGCTTATGATGCTATGCTAGATACTATGCCTGATGATGCTATGCTTGATACTATGCCTGCTATGCTTGATACTGCTTTGTCACTTGGTGCATTCCTTGATGCACAACTTGCTAGAGTTGCCGCTAGACGTGATGATACTTCTAAAACTACCGATACTATTGAAGTAGAACCTGCTACTATACCTGAATTGCCTATTATGCCTGATACGCGCTATGTTATGGAGGGAGAGATAGATGAGGAGAAACTTCTGCGCAAGTGGAAAGAAAAATCTCTGAACGCTAGGATGAAATACGACCCGAAGTTTGCCACTTCGCCTATCTTTGTGACCGATAAGGATTATGAATTCTCTGTCGACATTGAGTTAATCACTCTTGTCGAATCTGATCCTTTTCACGGTTATGAATCTGAAACGGTTGTAGCCCATCTTACGAAACTGCACGATATAGCCACCCTATTCACTAGTGAGGAAACGATCCGGCACTACTATATGCTCAAGCTGTTTCCTTTCTCGCTAAAGGATGATGCTAAGACCTGGTTCACTTCTCTTGCTCCTGGATGTGTGCGTAGCCCCCAGGATATGGTCTACTACTTTCCTGAGAAATATTTCCCTGCCCATAAGAAGCAAGCTGCCTTACAGGAAATATACAACTTTGCTCAAGATGAAGAAGAGAGTCTCCCACAAGCTTGGGGGAGGCTAATCCAGCTACTAAATGCTTTGCCTAATCACCCTCTTGAGAAGAATGAGATACTTGATATGTTCTATAATGGACTTACCCATGCTTCCAAAGACCATCTAGATAGTTGTGCCGGTAGTGTTTTTAGGGAACGATCCATAGAACAAGCTGAGATTCTACTGAATAACATCTTGTGCAATGAGAATGCTTGGACTATTCCCGAACCACCTCCTAAACCAACTCCGAAGAAAAGAGGTATTCTATTCCTCAGTCCTGAAGATATGCAAGAAGCCAAGAAATCTATGCGAGAGAAAGGCATTAAATCCGAAGATGTCAAAAATCTACCACCTATCGAAGAGATCCATGGTCTCGATAACCCGATACAGGTAGTAGAAGTAAATTCTCGGCGTAGGTTTGATGAGAGTGATATTCCTTTTGATAAACCTGCTAGCTTATGCATGGATGAATTTGATAACTTCGTTGCCAAACAACAAAGTTTAAATGATTATGTTAGCAGACAATTGGAAAGTAATGCTCGTGTGCCTAGTCATTCAAGTGCTTGTGTGGACAGAAATGTCAATGATCTTAAACTTCTGAGTAAACATGCTTCTATGGTTACTACTCAGGTAGAACAAGTACTTAAAGCTCAAAATGACTTGGTGAATGAGTTGAATAACAATTCCGTCAGAGTCGTTACTAGAGGCGGCAGAATGACCCAGGAACCTTTTTAGCCTAAGGGTCCTCCGAAGAGAATTGAACAAGAGTCTCAAGGAGTTAGCACTGATGCACCTAGTCATCCTATAAAGAAGAAGAAAGATGATAGGAACTTGCACGCTAGCAACCCTGTTGCTGCTACCCCTGAGAGTCCAAACGATGCCTCTATCTCTGATGCTGAAACATAATCTGGTGATGAACATGAGCCTAATGATAATATCCATAGTGATGTTCACGAAGATGCTCAGCCTAGCAGTGATAAGGATGTGGAGATTGAACTGTTGATCTTGATAACCCACAGCCTAAGACTAGAAGATACGATAAGAATGACTTCACTTCTAGGAAGCATGGTAAAGAAAGGGAACCATGGGTTCAGAAACCCATGCCCTTTCCTCCCAAACCATCCAAGAAAAAAGATGATGAAGATTTTGAGCGCTTCGTTGAAATGACCAGACCTGTCTCTGTATGCTAAGTACATGAAATATATTGTGACTAATAAGAGGAGGATACCTGAGGTTGAGATTCCGCCATGCTTGCCAATTACACTTTTGAAGGGTGGAACTCCAAAGAAACTAGGTGATCCCGTTGTGCCCACTATACCTTGCTCCATTAAAGGCAACTACGTTAGAACTGCATTGTGCGACCTTGGAGCTGGTGTTAGTGTTATGCCTCTCTCTCTTCACCGTAGACTTGAGTTGGATAAGTTGACACCTACTGAAACCTCTCTGCGAATGGCCGACAAATCAACTGCTTACCCTATTGGCATTTGCGAGGATGTGCCTGTTGTGGTTGCTAACACAACTATCTTAACAGACTTTATTATCTTGGATATTCCTGAGGACGACACCCTTGGCTGTCATCCTCGGAATACCCTTTTTAAACACCGCATGGGCTGTTATAGATTGCAACAAAGACAATATCACTTTCCATGTCAATGGTAATGAGAATACGGTGCACTTTCCGAAGAAACAATATCGAGTACATTGCATCAATGCTATCGAAAAGACTTCATCCATTCTTATTGGGAGCTTTGAATGCCCTATTCCTTGTGTCAAGATGAATTATGACTTGCTTGTTGGGGAGATACAAATTCCCATTGAGGTGACTTAGTGACTATTCGGAAATTCTCCGTGTTCTTTTGCGATTCGAAAAAGTTCTGTCGAGGGGATTTGATCAACCCCATTGACGGATTTCTTTCGATGACCATGAGATGGATGAATCAAGGAGTCACAAACCTCTGTTCCAAGCTTTCACTTTAGGTTGCTTAGAACGAAAATGATAGATTTAGTTTAGTTTTCCTTGTTTTCTGTCTTAGCGTTCGGTGGAAAAGTATCCCGAAAATAGAAGTTCTCCGAACGCTGTGAAAATCTAGTATGATTTTTTCTGGAATATTTGAAAAATACTGGGACAAAGAGTCTATCTGGAGCCCACACCAGTGGGCCACAAGCCCTAGGGGCGCGGGCACCCCCTGGACGCGCGACCCAGGCTTGTGGGCCCACATGCACCCCTCCACTCATTCTTGCTCCCATCTCCTTCTCCTGCCTCCAGAAAAAATCGTTTCGCAGCTCAAACCCGTGTTCTTGCAACTCTTGCTGGGATTTCCGATCTCTTTGCTCAAATTACTCCTTGGTAAGTGACTCCTCCATTGGTCCAATTAGTTCTTTCTTTAGTGCCTTATACTCCACGTATTTTTGCTCCCTTGGTGACCATATTCTTGAGCTTTGCATGTTGATTCTAGCTGGTCCCAAGTAGTTTTGATGCGTAATATGGTCTCTAGGCACTTGTGGGAGTAGTTGCTACAAGTTTAGTTGAGCCTTGTTCACCTTTCCTTTGGGTCACTGAAAATTTCAGAAAAGGAAGATGTTCGAGAGAAACTATCATGGTGGTTCCTCAAGCAAGAGAGGTCCCTGTCTTGCAATTCGGGAGCCTGATCCTTACCAACCTAGGGACGTGCAGGTTCAACCATGTGAATGGCCTTCTGATGAATTTATGATTGAGGCAGGCTTCAAAGATGAGTTTGATGCATTTGTTCGCAACGTCGGACTCGAAGAATTCATCTCCGATAAATGTGAACAGTATGTTGCTCTCATTGCTTCTTTTGTTCGTAGATTCAAATTTTCAGCTGGCCGTGAGCCATCGATACTGTTTGATCTCTATGATAAATCGTATACCATGGATTTAGAGGATTTCAGTAGAATTTGCAAAATACCTATTTGGGGTGACCTCAATGATCCTTCTAAATCTTCGGTTAGAGATTTTTGCGCTGGTATTACGGTTGGAGAAACTAGAGACATTACGCAAGCTACCATGGGGAGTATTCATTTTCCTGCCTTGCATTACTTCGCCCTCTTCATAGGCAGATGCATTAATGGCAAGATTGAGCATTGTCACCTCTGCGGACCCGACATTAGTATCCTTAAGAGCGCAGTGACGGGTGACAAAAGCTTTAAGATAGGAGCTATTATAGCAAGGAAGCTGAATAAGAATGCTATTGATGGGGATTTCTTTGGCGGCATCTATGCCACTCGCATAGCAAATTTCCTTGGAGTACCCATCCGCGAAGGAGATCCCCCGGTCCATACAGCTTTCCTTGATCGCGTCGTTATGACACGCTACCAGTTCCTTGAGAGGGATGATGAATCCCTCCTATACCGATTGATATTTAACCGGCAACGTGTTTTCCATATTACCCTTCCTGCTCCTGATTTTGTTGACTTTCAGGTAAAACAGAGATATTACATAACCAGAGGAGAGACAGAGGAGTATGAGAGGGAGGCGACGGCTGCTCGTCTCCGTGAGACAGCTATTCAGGCAGCGGCTGCAACGCTCCCGTATAAGCCCGATTATGATTTTGGGTTTCGCCGGGACCATCCTTGGGAGTATACCAAGTTAGGCCAAAAGCATAAGCTTGGGGGAGTACGTGTTCTCACCGACTTTACATTATTGCTTATTCTTTCACTTTGTAAGCCGGTGTTCACACTTTGCCACTGTGTCATCCATGCTAGTTTATTCTTTTTCTCGTCTTCTTTTTGTGTGTCTGTCTAGTTTGATAAAAAAACCAAAAAGATTTTCTTTTTATTCTTTTGCTTGTTGGGAGCTTTCCCGTGTAAATAGTTTTCTTTTCTTTGGGTCAAGGTAGAAGATATTGGGTACAATGTTTAGTGGCTCTTGCATGCATACCTATTTAGCTTTCAAAGAGCCATATTACTTTGTCTTCTCATTTGGGTTTGCCTGCAGATTCCAGCGTAGTCCAATGCATGAGCACGCTTATTATTGTTCACATCGTTCGGTCATGCAAGTGAAAGGCAATAATGACGATATCTGATGAAATGACTGAGCCTGGAAAAGCTGGGATGAACTCGATCTATTTTGTTTTTGTAAATATGACTAGCTCATCATGCCTGATTCAGCTTTGTGGTGAGAGAAACATGTTTGCAATGACAACTTAGAGATCATAGTTGCTTATGCCATGCTTACTTAGCTAGGAGCTTATAATGGTTTGTCTTGGTTGCCCACATATATGTTGAGATGACTATGATGTAGTATGATAGGATGGTATCCTCCTTTGAATGTTTCAAGTGGCATGACTTGGCGCATGTTCACGTATGTAGTTGAAACAAAATCAACATAGCTTCTATGATGTCATGTTCATGGTGATTTATGTCCTACTCATGCTTGCACTCAATGTTAGTTAATCTCAATGCATTTTGATGACTGTTGTCGCTCTCTAGTTGGTCGCTTCCGAGTCTTTTGCTAGACTTCACTTGTACTAAGCGGGAATACTGCTTGTGCATCCACTTCCATAAACCCAAGTTGTTCCATATGAGTCCACCATACCTGCCTATGTGCGGTATCTACCTGCCGTTCCAAGTAAATTTGCATGTGCCACTATCTAAATGTTCAAGAAATAATCTTTTTTGCATGCCCGAACCGCTCATGTGGTGACACGGGGCTATTGGTATTTTCCATGCTAGGCGTGTTATCCTCGATATGTGTTTATTCACTATCATTCACGAGGAAGGGGCCGGTAATTGGAATTCCCAGTTCCATGCTCAAATTGAAAAGATAATTGCAAACAAAACTCCCCCAAGATTGATGTTGGTATGGACGGTACCCAAGGATTCGGCTAGCCATGGAGTGTGATTGATTGGTGGTGGGGGAGTCAAAACTTTACTTTTCTGTTTGGGAACCGCCTATAGCATGTGTAGAGTGGAAGATGTTGAGAACTCTTAGTCACTGTGTTGACAATGAAAGCATGCCACCCAAAATTATTATCTCTGTTTTCAAAGCTTGAGCTCTGGCACCTCTGCAAATCAATGCTTCCCTCTGCGAAGGGCCTGTCTATTTACGTTCCTGTTGAGTCATCATCCTCTTACAAAAGCACCAATTAGAGAGCACCTCTGTCATTTTCATGCTTTGCTTTTAACTGTGTTGAGTGTGAGTATGACTAGATCTTCATTGCCTTGAATTACAATGTTTAGTCAGCCGTTGGTCTTTTAAGGTGCTCTGCATTTATGTTTTGCGGTCTCACAAAGAGCTAGCGAGATACCATCTATTCGTACTGCTTCATGTTGTTTTGATTGAAGTGTTGACACTTGAGGCTTATTATGATTTGCTTGCTAGTAGATTATGCCATTGATATGAGTTTACCGTGAGACCTAGATGTCCTTTGGTTATGTGGTTTGCTTGTGATGTTGCTGAAATTCTGGTTCTGAGTTAGACATAGTTGCAACAACAAGATCAAACAGAGTTCGTCAAAGTTTTTCTTTTGTCTCTCTCAGTTTGACAACTGAGTTGCTTGAGGACAAGCAAGGCTTTAAGCTTGGGGGAGTTGATACGTCTCCGTCGTATCTACTTTTCCGAACTCTTATGTCCTTGTTTTGGACTCTAATTTGCATGATTTGAATGGAACTAACCCGGATTGACGCTGTTTTCAGTAGAATTGCCATGGTGTAGTTTTTGTGCAGAAATGAAAGTTCTCGGAACATCTTGAAAATTTACGGAGATTTTTCTGGAATAAAAGAAAAATACCTGCGCAAAGATCCACGTGAGGGGGCATGCCAGTGGGCCACAAGCCCCTGGGCCGCGGCCACCCCACATGGTCGCGCCATGAGGGCTTGTGGGGCCCACGTGGCACCACCGCCCCCAATCTCAGTTCTATATCTTCCGTTTCGCCCGGAAAAAATCAGAGAGAAGGTTTCATCGCGTTTTGCGATACGGAGTTGCCGCCACATCCTGTTCTTCATCTGGAGGGCACATCGGGAGTCTATTTCGGGCTCCGGAGAGGGGAAATCGTCGCCATCGTCATCATCAACCTTTCTCCATCGACAATTCCATGATGCTCTTCATCGTTCGTGAGTAATCTCATCGTAGGCTTGCTGGACGGTGATGAGTTGAATGAGATCTATCATGTAATCAAGTTAGTCCTTGACGGGGATTGATCCCTAGTATCCACTATGTTCTAAGATTGATGTTGCTACTACTTTACCATGCTTAATGCTTGTCACTAGGGCCCGAGTGCAATGATTTCAGATCTGAACCTATTATGTTTTCGCCAATATATGGGTGTTTTAGATCCTATCTTGCAAGTTGTAGTCACCTACTATGTGGTATGACCCGGCAATCCCGAAGTGACAATAGCCGGAACCACTCCCGGAGATGACCATAGTATGAGGAGTTCATGTATTCACCGCGTGTTAATGCGTTGGTCCGGTTCTTTACTAAAAGGAGAACCTTCATATCCCGTAGTTTCCATTAGGACCCTGTTGCCACGGGAGGGATGGACAATAGATGTCATGAAAGTTCTTTTCCCTAAGCATGTATGACTACATACGGAATACATGCCTACATTAGATTGACGGACGGGAGCTAGCCACATATCTCTCCGTGTTATAGCTGTTACATGATGAATCACATCTGTCATACTCATCCATCACCGATCCACTGCCTACGATTTTTTACTACTGGTTCTCGCTACGTTACTTAGCCTAGGCTTGTCCCTTGCTACAAAAGGGATTGGGCCACTTTGCTGCTGTTGTCACTACTGCTGTTACCTGTCACTCTGCTGCTGCTCTCACTACTACTTGTTACTTTGCTGCTAGTGCTATTACTATTCCTTGCTACTCCGCTGTTACTTGTTGCAAGACTTTGTTGGCGCTAACATCCCGTCAACAAGGCTTTTTCTAGCGTCGTTGCCAGGGATTGTCAAAGCTTTTTTTAGTGTCGTTGCTATCGTACTACCTTGCTACTGATACTTTGCTTGCAGACACTAATCTTTCAAGTGTGGTTGAATTGACAACTCAACTGCTAATACTTGAGAATATTCTTCAGCTTCCCCTTGTGAGTGAATGAATAAATTTGGGTTGAATTCTCTACCCTCGAAAACTGCTGCGATCCCATATGCTTGTGGGACATCACCAATCCCCTTCCAGAACTTGAAGACATTCCGGTAGTCAGTGACTTCCCGGATGTTTTTCCAGAAAAACTGCCAGGAATTCCACCTGATAGGGATGTAGAGTTTGTGATAGATCTTGTTCCAGGAACTGTCCCAATAGCCAGAAGACCTTATAAGATGGCACCCTTGGAGCTAGCCGAACTTAAGAAACAACTAGATGAGGCCTTGAATATTGGTTTCATTCATCCTACCTCTTCCCCCTGGGCTTGTCCCGTCCTCTTTGTTAAGAAGAAGGATGGAACGAACGGATGGTTGTAGATTATCGACCAGTTAACCTGGTCACCATAAAATACAAGTATCCGCTCCCCAGGATCAACGATCTGTATGATCAGCTCGCTGGATCCTCAGTCTTCTCCAAAATGGAGGTTGGGTTAGTGTTGGGGATATTATCTGTTGGGTATCACGCCCTAGTTGGGCCGGGTCACCAAAGTTGGCGACTCATCTCCAAGTGGTTTTGGCCTTGGTCCAGCGAGGCCGGAAGTCGTATGGCGGTTCAGGACCTTCAGGAGGAGTCCATAGTAGAGAAGGTCTCCAAGTCTTGGAAAGATGACGACTTAGAGATCGTAAGAGGCACCCAAGGGATCTGAGGAACCAGAGCAATCAGCAACCCAGGAGACCACGCCAGTCAACACTGATGACGAATCGTCCATGGGCGATTCAGATTCAATCCAATCTCTACACGGGGGCTGCCTTGGGTGCTTGTCACTGGCCATGGACCCCGAAGTTCTTGACCGGACTCGCCGTTAGATCGCCGTTTACATGGCAGGGGCGACTCAACCCTCGCCAAACCCGGCAGGCGGAGATGGGACGGGCGAAACATCTAGAAGTCCAGCCTCGATCTTGGTGGAGTTAGCGGCCGAGATAACAAGGCTCATGGCGACCCCCATAACACCGGAAAACCAGGACGCGGTAAACACGGAACTGACGAAGCTAAGAGAGGGGGTGGAAAAGGCTCACCGGGACGCTGAGGTGGAGGCCGCCAGGATCGAGACCCGGCAGGCTCAAATTACCGCTGAGGTAGCTCGCTTGAATACCGAAAACTGGCGGCTCGAAAGGCATCAGCGCGCATCTGATGCCGTCCATCAGCAGAGGCATCAGGGTCGTTTGCCCCCTGATCTCAACCCGACCCACATGTTCGACACTCCACGAACTCATGGGGCAGGGGCTGCCCCGGGGGGAAGGCCGGGCCAGCCACCGAACCCGCCGTTTCATCCAGCTGTGGATCGCGTTCCCCGATTCCAGACACCTCAAGGTAACTTTTCCAACCCGGTGGACAACGTCATTGCCGCAACTCGTCATCTAGAATCCCTTCTGATTCACGGCAACACTCCAGCCGAGATAGAGGCAAGGAACGCCATTGAGATGTTGGAGACGGCGGTGGTTCAAAACGCCTAGTTCTCACACAGCCTAGATCGGCTGCACTCCACTGCCCAGGCAAGGTGCACCAGGAGTCGGCCAGAGGACCAACCCGCTATAACCAGCGGACCGCGACCCTTTCCCCAGGTCAACTCGCGTGATCATCGAGACCCGCCAGGTCAGGATCACCCAGACACCCAAGTCGCCCCAGCGCCTCTTGTTGGAAGCGGCAGACAAGTGGGGGTGCCGTGTTTGGCCCCCGCCCTTCGCAACGAGTGAATGCCCAAGGATTTTAAAGGGCCAAGAAAGGTGCCTAACTACACTCCGGACCTTGACCCGGCGTCGTGGGTCGAGAGTTATGAAATCGCCATGGACATGCTCGATGTAAGCGAAGCAGTCTGCGCCAGATACTTCACAATGATGCTCGAAGGGACGGCGCGTACTTGGTTAAAGAACTTGCCCCCCAACTCCATCTAGACTTGGGCTGAATTAAAAGAGCATTTCGTCAAAAACTTATGAGGAACCTGCAAACGCCCGATGACAATAGTCAATTTACAGCACTGCGTTCAACGCCCGGATGAGTCAGCCCACCACTGGTCGCGGCGGGTCGCGGAAATCATTCACTCGTCGGACGGTATTACGGCGGCTCAGGCTGTGCTGATCCTAGAGCAGAATTTCCACTACGAGCCCTTGGTGCAGAAGTTGGGGCAACTCAAGCGAAAGGTCCAAGACATGGGGTAGCTAGTGGACACCCTCACTGGGTACGCTGAGGCGGACGACACCAAAGATCCCGGAGAGGATGGTGGTAAAGCCAATTCGCCAAGGAAAGGCGAGTCATCCAAAAATTATACCCAGTTCCGGGGACGCGCCCGCCATAATCATGGAGCGAATAGCAAGAGAAGGCAACATGAAGAGTCTTCGGACTTAGTCGCCAAAACCAACACCAATAATGGCAACCAGCGCCAGAAAAAGAATAGGGGTTAAAGTGGCAAAAATCCATGCAATTACAATGAGTTACTCAATGGCCCCTGCCCGCACCACGCCATGGCAGACGGACCGGCGACTCATTCCTGGGAGGACTGTTACGTGATGCGGGAGTTTGGGGCGGAGGCGATCAAAAAAGGGCAAGGCGGTGACCCGGACCAACGGCAGGAACAGTTTGGCGCACCTAATCAACGCAAGAACCCCTTCGGCGGCTTCCCCGAACCCGGGGCTCATGGTGGCTCGCAGCCAAACAGTGGCCAGTACCCAGATCATCACCAACGACGGTAGAACCCGCTTGGAGTTTTTCAACAACCACTCCCACAGGGGGCTTCGCAGGGGCAAGACGACAATGGCGGCTTCCGCAACAACCCCAAGCAGTTAAGCAATGGGCAGTACCACGTTTTCACCACCAATGCCCGCAGGCGTGATAAAAAGGTGAGTTACCGAGTGTACAGTGTATCTAAGACGACACTCCCTCGATACCTCCACTGGTCCGAGCAGACTATATCATGGAGTAGGGAGGATCACCCACCAAGAGTTGACAATCCCGGCGACTTAGCGTTGGTCGTTGCTCCCCAAGTTGGAGGATATACTTTATCGAAGGTACTGATGGATGGTGACAGTAGCATCAACATATTATACTTTGACACCTTCCAAAGGATGAACCTGTTGGAGAAAGATTTGATGCCCTCAACCACGGTATTCCACGGGATTGTCCCAGGTAAATCGGCGTATCCCATAGGCCGAGTTAGGCTCACAGTTTCACTTGGAACAACGTCTAACTACAGGAGTGAGTCGCTTATGTTTGAGGTGGTCAAGTTAAAGAGCCCCTATCATGCGCTGTTTGGGCGACCGGCTTACGCCCGGTTCATGGCTCGCCCCTTCTATGTTTACCTTAAACTCAAGATGCCTGGTCCTAAAGGACCCATCACCTTTGATGGTGATAGGAGGATTGCAAGAGAGTGTGAAGAAGGGGATGCGGCTTACGCAGAAGTCGCCTGTGCTGCGGAAGAGCTTAAATATCACCAGGCCAATGTTGATCCGTCTGATATGTCACCTTTAAAGAAGCCAACAACAGACGCTGAGCCGGCCTTCAAGTTCAAACCAACAGATGACACTAAGACAGTGGATTTCGTCCCTGGCGACTCAACCAAGCAGTTTAGTATTGGGATGGGTCTGGACCCCAAATAGGAAAGCGCACTCATCGAATTCATCCGCGAGAATCGGGACATCTTCGCATGGAAACCTTCCGACATGCCTGGTGTGCCCAGAGAATTCGCTGAGCACCATCTTAATGTTGACCCAAAAGCAAAACCGATTCAGCAATATCTTCGTAGGTTCAATGAGGAACTACGCAAGGCAATCGGGGAGGAAGTTGCCCGTCTCTTGGCCGCCGAATTCATCGTAGAGGTCTTCCACCCCCAATGGTTGGCTAACCCCGTCCCGGTGCTCAACAAGAACGGTACCTTCCGTATGTGCATTGATTACACGGACCTTAACAGAGCTTGTCCAAAGGATCCTTTCGCCCTTCCCCGCATCGATCAAATTATCGATTCAGTGGCGGGTTGCGAACGTTTGTGCTTCCTGGACGCTTATTCCGGATATCACCAAATCAAGATGGCTGTGGAAGATCAGGAGAAAACAACTTTTATAACCCCCTCCGGGGCGTTTTGCTATGTGTCCATGCCATTCGGACTCAAGAGTGCAGGGGTGACTTATCTGCGTTGCATCCAAAATTGCCTTCGTGGCCAAATCAGACGCAACGTCCATGCCTATGTTGATGACATTGTGGTTAAAACTCACCGGAAGGAAACACTACTGGGAGATCTCAAGGAAACTTTTGATAATCTGCGAGTATATCAGATGAAGCTTAATCCCACCAAGTGTGTCTTTGGTGTTCCTGCAGGGAAATTGTTGGGTTTTTTGGTGTCTGAGCACGGCATTGAAGCTAACCCGGACAAGATCGAGGCGGTTACTTTCCTTGGGAAACCAGCGAATATTAATCAAGTCCAACGGATGGCGGGTCGTATTGCGGCCTTAAGTCGCTTCATAAGCCGTCTGGGAGAAAAAGCTATTCCCCTTTATCAATTGCTTAGGAAATCTGACCATTTTGTTTGGACAGACGAAGCCAATGAAGCTTTCGAAGCCTTAAAATGGCAGCTGGTCAACCCGTCGGTCTTGGCCACCCCGGGGGAGAAAGAACCCATGCTTTTATATATTGCGGCAAACTCCAAAGCAGTGAGTGTGGCAGTGATCGTCGAAAGGAAGGAGGAAGGCAAGGAATATCATGTGCAGCACCTGGTGTATTTCATCAGCGAGGTGCAACTCTTATGCCCTTGTTTTGGACTCTAATTTGCATGATTTGAATGGAACTAACCCGGATTGACGCTGTTTTCAGTAGAATTGCCATGGTGTTGTTTTCGTGCAGAAATGAAAGTTCTCGGAACATCTTGAAAATTTACGGAGATTTTTCTGGAATAAAATAAAAATACCTGCGCAAAGATCCACGTGAGGGGGCGTGCCAGTGGGCCACAAGCCCCTAGGCCGCGGCCACCCCCTATGGTCGCGCCATGAGGGCTTGTGGGGCCCACGTGGCACCACCGCCCCCAATCTCAGTTCTATATCTTCTGTTTCGCCTGGAAAAAAATCAGAGAGAAGGTTTCATCGCGTTTTGCGATACAGAGTCGCCGCCACATCCTGTTCTTCATCTGGAGGGCAGATCCGGAGTCCATTTCGGGCTCCGGAGAGGGGAAATCGTCGCCATCGTCATCATCAACCTTTCTCCATCGACAATTCCATGATGCTCTTCATCGTTCGTGAGTAATCTCATCGTAGGCTTGCTGGACGGTGATGAGTTGGATGAGATCTATCATGTAATCGATTTACTCCTTGACGGGGATTGATCCCTAGTATCCACTATGTTCTAAGATTGATGTTGCTACTACTTTACCATGCTTAATGCTTGTCACTAGGGCCCGAGTGCCATGATTTCAGATCTGAACCTATTATGTTGTCGCCAATATATGTGTGTTTTAGATCCTATCTTGCAAGTTTTAGTCACCTACTATGTGGTATGAACCGGCAATCCCGAAGTGACAATAGCCGGAACCACTCCCGGAGATGACCATAGTATGAGGAGTTCATGTATTCACCACGTGTTAATGCGTTGGTCCGGTTCTTTATTAAAAGGAGAACCTTCATATCCCGGAGTTTCCATTAGGACCCCGTTGCCACGGGAGGGATGGACAATAGATTTCATGAAAGTTCTTTTCCCTAAGCACGTATGACTACATACGGAATACATGCCTACATTAGATTGACGGACGAGAGCTAGCCACATATCTATCCGTGTTATAGCTGTTACATGATGAATCACATTTGTCATACTCATCCATCACCAATCCACTGCCTACGAGTTTTTTACTACTGGTTCTCGCTACGTTACTTAGCCTATGCCTGTCCCTTGCTACAAAAGGGATTGGGCCACTTTGCTGCTATTGTCACTACTGCTGTTACTTGTCACTTTGCTGCTGCTCTCACTACTACTTGTTACTTTGCTACTACTGCTATTACTATTCCTTGCTACTCCGCTGTTACTTGTTGCAAGACTTTGTTGGCGCTAACATCCCGTCAACAAGGCTTTTTCTAGCGTCGTTGCCACGGATTGTCAAAGCTTTTTTTAGTGTCGTTGCTATCGTACTACCTTGCTACTGATACTTTGCTTGCAGACACTAATCTTTCAGGTGTGGTTGAATTGACAACTCAACTGCTAATACTTGAGAATATTCTTTAGCTTCCCCTTGTGAGCGAATGAATAAATTTGGGTTGAATACTCTACCCTCGAAAACTGCTGCGATCCCATATGCTTGTGGGACATCACCAATCCCCTTCCAGAACTTGAAGACATTCCGGTAGTCCGTGACTTCCCGGATGTTTTTCCAGAAAAACTACCAGGAATTCCACTTGATAGGGATGTAGAGTTTGTGATAGATCTTGTTCCAGGAACTGTCCCAATAGCCAGAAGACCTTATAAGATGGCACCCTTGGAGCTAGCCGAACTTAAGAAACAACTAGATGAGGCCTTGAATATTGGTTTCATTCATCCTACCTCTTCCCCTTAGGCTTGTCCTGTCCTCTTTGTTAAGAAGAAGGATGGAACGGACCGGATGGTTGTAGATTATCACCAGTTAACCTCGTCACCATAAAAAACAAGTATCTGCTCCCCAGGATCAACGATCTGTATGATCAGCTCGCTGGATCCTCAGTCTTCTCCAAAATGGAGGTTGGGTTAGCGTTGGGGATATTATCTGTTGGGTAACACGCCCTAGTTGGGCCGGGTCACCAAAGCTGGCGACTCATCTCCAAGTGGTTTTGGCCTTGGCCCAGCGAGGCCGGAAGTCGTATGGCGGTTCAGGACCTTCGGGAGGAGTCCATAGTAGAGAAGGTCTCCAAGTCTTGGAAAGATGGCGACTTAGAGATCGGAAGAGTCACGATTGGTGTAAAGGAAAGAACCCTTGTAAACCCTAAGGACTCGACCTGTATATAAAGGCGAGTCCCAGGAAAGGAGAGGGTAGGTTAGAAATCATCGAGTGCTAGGTCCGGCGAGTTGCGCCCCCTTGTAATAGAAACATCATCAATACAAACTCCAAGCAGGACGTAGGCTTTTACCTCTTCACGAGGGGCCGAACAAGGGTAAATCTCTGTCTCGCTCCCACATAACCCCTTTGAGTCGCCACCAACGTGCGATGGCTCCAACACTAAGTCCTTTCACGAGGACATCTGCCGTGACAAAACCACGACAGTTGGCGCCCACCGTGGGGCCTGCGCACGGTGGAGTTGAGTTCTGAAAGGGAGCCCTACCAGGATCTGGGAGCTACGCAGCGGGGCTCATGACTCGGAGCCACCGTGGGAAACACTACATCAACAACTTGCTATGGGGCCCCGAGGCCGATTCGATCGAATCCGGTTACAAGGTCCCCTTCGGCAAGATCAGCGACTTCGTCGGCATGATTGGATCGCCCATGCCTGAGCCGGACACCTACTCCGACATCGTCGAGCCGGCCAAGTACGTCCGCCCTGTCATGACGCCAAACCTAACCCGTCCGGTCTTTGTTGGGTTCACGCAGGGGTCTGAGGAACCAGAGCAATTAGCGACCCAGGAGACCACGCCAGTCAACACTGATGACGAATCGTCCATGGGCGATTCAGATTCAATCCAATCTCTACACGGGGGCTGCCTTGGGTGCTTGTCACTGGGCATGGACCCCGAAGTTCTTGACCGGACTCGCCGTTAGATCGCCGTTTACATGGCAGGGGCGACTCAACCCTCGCCAAACCCGGCAGGCGGAGATGGGAAGGGCGAAACGTCTAGAAGCCCAGCCTCGATCTTGGTGGAGTTAGCGGCGGAGATAACAAGGCTCATGGCGACCCCATAACATCGGAAAACCAGGACGCGGTAAACACGGAACTGACGAAGCTAAGAGAGGGGGTGGCAAAGGCTCAGCGGGACGCTGAGGTGCATTCCGCCAGGATCGAGACCCGGCAGGCTCAAATTACCGCTGAGGTAGCTCGCGTGAATACCGAAAACTGGCGGCTCGAAAGGCATCAGCGCGCATCTGATGCCGTCCATCAGCAGAGGCATCAGGGTCGTTTGCCCCCTGATCTCAACCCGACCCGCCTGTTCGACACTCCACGAACTCCTGGGGTAGGAGCTGCCCCGGGGGGAGGGCCGGGCCAGCCACCGTACCCGCCGTTTCAGCCAGCTGTGGATCGCGTTCCCCGATTCCAGACACATCAAGGTCACTTTTCCAACCCGGTGGACAATGTCCTTGCCGCAACTCGTCATCTAGAATCTCTTCTGATTCACGGCAACACTCCAGCCGAGATAGAGGCAAGGAACGCCATTGAGATGTTGAAGACGGCGGTGGTTCAAAATGCCCAGTTCTCACACAGCCTAGATCGGCTGCACTCCACTGCCCAGGCAAGGTGCACCAGGAGTCGGCCAGAGGACCAACCCGCTATAACCAGCGGACCGCGACCCTTTCCCCAGGTCAACTCGCCTGATCATCGAGACCCGCCAGGTCGGGATCACCCGGACACCCAAGTCGCCCCAGCGCCTCTTGTTGGAAGCGGCAGACAAGTGGGGGTGCCGGTTTGGCCCCCTCCCTTCGCAACGAGAGAATGCCCAAGGATTTTAAAGGGCCAAGAAAGGTGCCTAACTACACTCCGGATCTTGAGCCGGCGTCGTGGGTCGAGAGTTACGAAATCGCCATGGACATGGTCGATGTAAGCGAAGCAATCTGCGCCAGATACTTCACAATGATGCTCGAAGGGACGGCGCGTACTTGGTTAAAGAACTTGCCCCCCAACTCCATCTAGACTTGGGCTGAATTAAAAGAGCATTTCGTCAAAAACTTACGAGGAACCTGCAAACGCCCGATGACAATAGTCAATTTACAGCACTGTGTTCAACGCCCGGATGAGTCGGCCCACCACTGGTCGCGGCGGGTCGCGGAAATCATTCACTCGTCGGACGGTATTACGGCGGCTCAGGCTGTGCTGATCCTAGAGCAGAATTGCCACTACGAGCCCTTGGTGCAGAAGTTGGGGCGACTCAAGCGAAAGGTCCAAAACATGGGGGAGCTAATGGACACCCTCACTAGGTACGCGGAGGCGGACGACACCAAAGATCCCGGAGAGGATGGTGGTAAAGCCAATTCGCCAAGGAAAGGCGAGTCATCCAAAAATCATACCCGGTTCCAGGGACGCGCCCGCCATAATCATGGAGCGAATAGCAAGAGAAGGCAGCATGAAGAGTCTTCGGATTTAGTCGCCAAAAACAACACCAATAATGGGAACCAGCGCCAGAAAAAGAATAGGGGTTAAAGTGGCAAAAGTCCACGCAACTATAATGAGTTACTCAAGGGCCCCTTCCCGCACCACGCCATGGCAGACGGACCGGCGACTCATTCCTGGGAGGACTGTTACGTGATGCGGGAGTTTGGGGCGGAGGCGATCAAAAAAGGGCAAGGCGGTGACCCGGACCAACGGCAGGAACAGTTTGGCGCACCTAATCAACGCAAGAACCCCTTCGGCAGCTTCCCCGAACCCAGGGCTCAGGGTGGCTCGCAGCCAAACAGTGGCCAGTACCCGGATCATCACCAACGACGGTACAACCCGCTTGGAGTTTTCCAACAACCACTCCCACAAGGGGCTTCGCGGGGGCAAGACGACAATGGTGGCTTCCGCAACAACCCCAAGCAGTTAAGCAATGGGCAGTACCACGTTTTCACCACCAATGCCTGCAGGCGTGATAAAAAGGTGAGTCACCGAGCGTACAGTGTATCTAAGACGACACTCCCTAGATACCTCCACTGGTCCGAGCAGACTATATCATGGAGTAGGGAGGATCACCCGCCAAGAGTTCACAATCCCGGCGACTTAGCGTTGGTCGTGGCTCCCCAAGTTGGAGGATATACTTTATCGAAGGTACTGATGGATGGTGGCAGTAGCATCAACATATTATACTTTGACACCTTCCAAAGGATGAACCTGTTGGAGAAAGATTTCATGCCCTCAACCACGGTATTCCACGGGATTGTCCCAGGTAAATCGGCGTATCCCATAGGCCGAGTTAGGCTCATAGTTGCGTTTGGAACAACGTCTAACTATAGGAGTGAGTCGCTTATGTTTGAGGTGGTCAAGTTAAAGAGCCCCTATCATGCGCTTTTTGGGCGACCGGCTTACGCCCGGTTCATGGCTCGCCCCTGCTATGTTTACCTTAAACTCAAGATGCCTGGTCCTAAAGGACCCATCACGGTTGATGGTGATAGGAGGATTGCAAGAGAGTGTGAAGAAGGGGATGCGGCTTACGCAGAAGTCGCCTGTGCTACGGAAGAGCTTAAATATCACCAGGCCAATGTTGATCCGGCTGATATGTCACCTTTAAAGAAGCCAACAACAGACGCTGAGCCGCCCCTCAAGTTCAAACCAACAGATGACACTAAGACAGTGGATTTCGTCCCTGGCGACTCAACCAAGCAGTTCACTATTGGGATGGGTCTGGACCCCAAATAGGAAAGCGCGCTGATCGAATTCATCCGCGAGAACCAGGACATCTTCGCATGGAAACCTTCCGACATGCCTGGTGTGCCCAGAGAATTCGCTGAGCACCATCTTAAAGTTGACCCAAGAGCAAAACCGATTCAGCAATATCTTCGTAGGTTCAATGAGGAACGACGCAAGGCAATCAGGGAGGACATTGCCCGTCTCTTGGCCGCCGAATTCATTGTAGAGGTCTTCCACCCCAAATGGTTGGCTAACCCCCTCCTGGTGCTCAACAAGAATGGTACCTTCCGTATGTGCATTGATTACACGGATCTTAACAGAGCTTGTCCAAAGGATCCTTTCGCCCTTCCCCGCATCGATCAAATTATCGATTCAGTGGCGGGTTGCGAACGTTTTGCTTCCTGGACGCTTATTCCGGATATCACCAAATCAAGATGGCCGTGGAAGATCAGGAGAAAACAACTTTTATAACCCCCTTCGGGGCGTTTTGCTATGTGTCCATGCCATTCGGACTCAAGAGTGCAGGGGCGACTTATCAGCGCTGCATCCAAAATTGCCTCCATGGCCAAATCAGAAGCAACGTCCATGCCTATGTTGATGACATTGTGGTTAAAACTCACAGGAAGGAAACACTACTGGGAGATCTCAAGGAAACTTTTGATAATCTGCGAGTATATCAGATGAAGCTTAATCCAACCAAGTGTGTCTTTGGTGTTCCTGCAGGGAAATTGTTGGGTTTTTTGGTGTCTGAGCGCGGCATTGAAGCTAACCCGGACAAGATCGAGGCGGTTACTTCCCTTGGGAAACCAGCGAATAATAATCAAGTCCAACGGATGGCGGGTCGTATTGCGGCCTTAAGTCGCTTCATAAGCCGTCTGGGAGAAAAAGCTATTCCCCTTTATCAATTGCTTAGGAAATCTGACCATTTTGTTTGGAGAGACGAAGCCAATGAAGCTTTCGAAGCCTTAAAAAGGCAGCTGGTCAACCCGCCGGTCTTGGCCGCCCCGACTGAGAAAGAACCCATGCTTTTATATATTGCGTCAAACTCCAAAGCGGTGAGTGTGGCGGTGATCGTCGAAAGGAAGGAGGAAGGGAAGGAATATCATGTGAAGCGCCTGGGGTATTTCATCAGCGAGGTGCTAACTCTTTCCAAGCAGCGGTACCCACACTAGCAGAAGTTAGTTTATGGGGTCTTTATGGAGAGCCGGAAGCTCAAACATTATTTCCAAGAGCATCCCATCACGGTGGTTAGCTCCGCTCCCCTCGGGGATATCATCGAGAATCGGGAGGCGACAGGGCGAGTCGCCAATTGGGCGATCGAACTTGGGCCGCACCACGTGCGATACACCCCTCGCACGGCTATCAAGTCTCAGGCTTTGGTTGATTTCGTCAATGATTGGACCGAGTTACAGATCCTGGAAGACAGGCCTGACCTTACATACTGGACTATTTATTTTGATGGATCTAGACAGTTGGAAGGCTCGGGGGCTGGCATGGTGCTGATGCCGCCTCAAGGAGACAAATTCTGCTATGTCCTCCGACTCATGTTTCCATGTACCAACAACGCTGCGGAAAACGAAGCTTTGCTTCATGGCTTGCGACTCGCCAAGGAGATGAACCTTACGCGGGTCATATGTTTTGGCGATTCTGATTTGGTGGCTCAGCAAGTTTCAGGTACTTGGGATTCTCGGGAACCCTTGATGGCGGCTTACAGGAGGGCTATGTCTGATGTGGCGGGTCACTTACATCGCTATCAGGTTGATCACATCGACCGGCGCCTTAACGAAGCAGCTGATGCCCTTTCACGTCTCGGTTCCCAACGTAAGCCGGTTCCCCCCAATGTTTTTCTAGATACTCTACCTAATCCTTCTGTAAGGTTGCCCTCGGAGGAAGAGTTGGCAATACCAGACCCTGAGTATCAGTTCATGGCGGCTCTTCATGTTATGATGGATTGGGTTCTTCCGTATCTGGCCTATCTCGCCCGAGGTGAGTTACCTACGGATGAAGTATTGGCTTGCCAAATTGTTCGGCGAAGGAAATCCATGGTGATCATCAATGGCGAATAATATAAACGAAGCACTTCCGGGGTTTTCCAAAGAAGTGTTTCCTCCGAAGAAGGGTGCATAATTCTAAGTGACATTCATTTCGGAGATTGTGGGCATCACGCCGGGTCACGCTCCTTGGTTTCAAAATCGTTTTGTCATGGTTTCTTCTGGTTGACGGCCCATGCAGACGCGGAGGAGATAGTTCGTCGATGTGATGGATGCCAGCGTTATGGACGACAGGCCCATGTGCCGGCTCAAGAACTAAGGATGATACCCATCACTTGGCCTTTCGCGGTCTGGGGGTTAGACATGGTTGGCCCCTTTAAGATGTCGTCCAACAAGAAAACTCATTTGCTGGTGGCGGTTGATAAGTTCACCAAGTGGGTTGAAGGAGAACCTGTTGGACCTTGCGATGGGGAGACAACAGTCAAATTCTTGAAAAAATTGATCTTCCGGTTCGGATATCCACACAGCATTATTACCGATAATGGCACTAATCTGTCTCAAGGAGCGATGCAGGAGTTTTGCCATCGTGAGCACATCCGGCTTGATGTTTTTGCGGTAGCTCGCCCACAATCTAATGGACAGGCGGAGCGGGCGAATCAGGATGTTTTGTGAGGAATCAAACCCCGACTCATGGTTCCCTTGGAACGTACCCCGGGGTGTTGGGTTGAGGAGTTGCCTTTAGTACTATGGAGCATTCGGACCACCCCAAATCGTTCTACGGGTTTTACTCCCTTCTTTCTGGTATATGGAGCAGAAGCCGTTCTTCCCACTGACATTAGGCATGACTCGCCCAGAGTCGCCGCTTATGTGGAACAGGATAATAGTTGGCCCGTCAAGACTCTTTGGACGCCTTGGAGGAAGCGCGCAATTTGGCTGCAGCCCAATCGTCCATTTATCAGTAGGACTTACGGCGTTATCACAGCCGCCGGGTCAAGAGCCGAACTTTTCAGGAGGGCGGCTTAGTGCTTAGACTGATACAAGATCGTACTAGCATGCATAAGTTATCACCACCATGGGAAGGACCGTTCGTCGTCAGCAAAAACCTTCGCAACGGGTCCTACTATCTGGTGGATCTACGGCCTGATCGGCCAACCACGGAGGCTGAGTCAACTCGCCCCTGGAACATAGCCCACTTGCGGCCTTATTACACTTGAGCTATTAGCTCTACATTTTGTAAGTTTTTCATTTCTTATAAAGCAATAAAATTAACGCCTCCCAGCTTGGGGGCTTTCCTGCTAATTCATCTTATTGAAAGGTATGGATCTTTATTTTTATTCATCAACAAGTCGCCCAAACATGGACGCTATCCATACCAAAGAGCTTAAGTCGCCACGATGCGCTTATTACAAAACTGGGTATCAATAAGCCAAAGAGGATCGATGTCGCCACAAGCGCCCGATTCAAACATAGGCGCCTTATATGATTCTGTGGATTAGGCCGACTTACTTGAGGGCAGTTTGTTCTCAAGTCGTTGTGTGGTAATAGCGTATACGCTTCTACAATCCTATGACGGTCTTTCCCTTAATCATAGGTCACTTGGGGGCTTCCTCTCACTAAGATCAGCCTTACTACCCATTTGGCCTGCAAAAAATTACCGCATTACAAATGGTTATAATGGACTGTGTGTTGGCCGAATCGCCATATGGACCCATGAAATCTTGGCGAGTTACTCCGCTCATGGACCCTGAACTCGCTTTGGTTAAAACATGTCTGGTACCCGCTAGCGCCTCACATGGAAAATAGAGAAACCATTGGTTCATTGAACCCGCTTCACAGAAGCTTGACTCGTTCCTGATCAGCCGGTCTAAATACTTGAGCTTTTGATACAAAAGTCTCCCTCGGGTAGCACTTGAGTTTATTTAACTTGTCCTATCCTGTCGCGACCTGATGAGCCGACGAAAAAGCTATTTTTTACCTTCCTGGCACTGCCACAAGGTATTTCAGACTTTTTTCTGACTCGCCTCAAATATCTTGGGTCGATTATTATTTATTACCATCCATTACTCACCGAGATGGCTTGATATATGTTTTCAAGCCTAACAGGTTGATGATCAAAATCATTCTAGCCATGGTGGGTCAAGCATCATAAAAACGCCTCAACGGCGGGTCAAGCATTTTAAAGCGCCTTAAGGGCGACATAAGGGTTTTTCAAGACATCACAGAAACAGTTTGATCTCTAAAAAGGATTTATTACATGGCTCTTACGGCCAAATCTATGAAGTTTTATTCTGCTGATGTCCTCGAATCAGCCTGCTGCAAGCTCTGGCCGACTTTAATTTGCAAGTCACCTAGTACCCAGTTACACTTGGATAACGCGGCGAACTCATCTTCATCGTTCAGCACTGATGAGAGATCCACCTCCAAGTCAAAAGGATTCTTGGGTCGACGCGGAGTTAAGCTGGTCGTTGCAAAGGTTGGCGGGTTAACTTTCTTGTTCTTGTTGTCATAGGCGGCTTGGTATTTTGATAAATCCAAGCTTGCAGCAAGCTGAGTCGCTGCCAAACGGGATTCTTTGACAACACGCTGGTAATCTTCTTCACCAAATTCTGACCCGTCATCCTTGAGCTGGGGAAAGCCTGCCGCTACTTCTTCCGGGTTTATTTCTAGAGCATACGCCATACACCGACTCAGCGTAGTCAGTGCTCCTTTTCGGGCGGCAGACCGAATTAGCTCACCAATTTGAGGAGGAAGAGTAGATAAGCAGCCAAGCATCTTCTTTATTGATGTTATGGGTTCCTTGGCACCCATCACTGCTTTCACGGTCAGCACACTTCCGGTATACAGTTGCTCCGTCAATGTATAATTCGCCTTTAGCATCAGGACACAATCATTCTGAAGATTGGCGGCTCTCGGACCTGTGTAAGAGGTAATGATGGTCAGCGATTTTTACAAGCTATTTATTTACAAAGTGCAAGGTCAAGGGTTGGTTTTTACCAAAGACGGCTTGCGCCATGTTGGAGATATGTCGCTTTAAGCCGGCCAGCTCTTGTTGCACAGTATCCAATTTAGCTTCAGCTTTTTCTGCTCGCTTTATTAAGGCATCTTGATCAGCTGGAGCCTTTTTTAAGTCGGCTTTTAGCTTCTCCATCTCAGATAAGATCAATTGACACTTCTCTTCTGATTTTGCCCGGGCATCCTGCTGATCGGTTAAATTTTTCTTCAAGTCGCCAAATGCTGATTCAGTTCGGGTAAGTGATTCCTGTCGAAATATATAGTCAAGGGGCAAGTCTCAGAATAATTGCAAGCAACGTCCCTGACACTTGGAGGCTAATGTATAATTGTTTAGAAAAATTATACAGTATCAAGACCCGGTTCATCTTTTTATAGATGACCCGGCCCTTGGGGGTTACAGGTCAAAAGTTTTCTTCAATTATCAAGACCCGGCTCATCTATTTACAGATGACCCAGCCATTGGGGGTTACAGGTCAAAAGTTTTCTTCGATTATCAAAACCCGGCTCATCTTTTTTTAGATGACCCGGCCCTTGGTGGTTACAGGTCGAAATTTTTTCTTCAATAATCAAGACCTGGCTCATCTTTTTACAGATGACCCGACCCTTGGGGTTACAGGTCGACAGATTCATTTTTACTATCAAGACCCGGCTCATCTTTTTACTGATGACCCGGCCCTTGGGGTTAATGAGGATAATATAGTGTGCAATAAGACGTACCTCATGTTTGTTCTTCAGCATAAGAAGCAGACTTTTTTCCATCTCATAACTCGCCTCCAGGCGACTTGCAAAGCCAGAGCAAAGTTCTTTGAATTCAAGATTCTCATACTGGGAGAGCTTAGCCTTGGAAAGTTCATGCTCAAAAGCAGGTTGAGCTGTGTATGATACATGGTTCGATAAAACTGCTGTGGCCGGCTTAGAGAAGCGAGTGCCAGTGATGAAAACAACGTCTGGGTCTTCTGCTGTTTTCAATGGACTTGGCGGGTTAGGCGTTTCCATGGTTTCCTTGGGCGAGCTTGGGAGATCCACTTGATCTTCTGGTTTGTCTTGGTCCGGGTTATCCTGGATCGGCGCCGATTTTTCAATAGGCTCCGAGGCTGTAATGGGAGTTGACCTGCCAGTTTTCCTTTTCTTCGCCTGTGCCCTAAGAGGAGAAGGGGGTGCGTTTAAAGGAACAAATATTACTACCATCAGAACAAAGGTAAATGTTGTCAAAGGATTACCCGGGGACACGCATCATCGGTGGAAGTGCCGACATCACTGAGTCGCCGGATGTGGGAGGAGAACTCTGCAAAAATAATACTTCAAAGATGTGAGCGAGTTACAAACGCGATCCAAAAGGACATGAAGAAGTGTTATTAAAAGATACCTCATTTTGCGTTTTCTTGGTTCTTGTTGGTAACCCGGACACCAAGTCTCTAGAATGACTCCGAGTTTTCCGATTTGAAGTATGTTGCGCTTTCTTCAAAAGGAAATTTGGATCCAAACAAGCATTTGGGTGTGAGAAGGGAACTTCCCCACAAATTTGCCTGGCCGGCTTAGGTGGAGGAGAAGATGAGTCGGAGGAGACAGAAATTACCTCTACGGAGTCTTCCTGGCTTTCATTGTCCTCATTCTACACAAGAGATACAGAGGTGTAAACACAAAACTATCAGTAATGGATGGCGAGTTAAAAGAGGATGGATTTTTTACCTGTGAAAGTACGTCGCCGACTTGGGATTCATCGGCTTCAGATGGCTCAGTGACGGCGGCTTTGCCCTTGCCCTTGGACTTCTTCTTTGGAGGCGGCTTAGCTTGCTTCATGGCCATCTTTTTTGGCCTCTTGGACCAAAATTGGTCACCTTTCTGAAATGGCATATTTTATAAGAGGTCATAGTTAAAGTAAGACGGAAGGAATAAAGCAAAACCGGGTTAAGTTATTTACCTTTGGAGCCGGGTTGATCTTGCATAACGGCTTAAGACCTATTTGACGCATTTTGCCGCGGGTTCGACGGTCAACTTCTTGATGATGGTTACAATATCACTTTCTCTCAGAGCCGTCTGGAAGTAGCACTGGGGGTGATCCAGGGTGCCGTCAAAATCACACATTAATCCGTCCCAGCGACTTAAGGGGAGGATACGCCATTCAACCCAGCAGCGGATCAAGTCAACCCCAGTAAGGCCGTTGTTTGTCAGAGATCTTAACTCGGATAGTACTGCGATAAAGTATGACTCCTCTTCTTCGGTGAGATTGTCTGGGAGTTTGAAATTTGTTGTAAGGCGATCTTCCCTATAACCAAGAAGCTTGTTCTCGCCCTCAGGCGAAGTCTCCTGGCAGTAAAACCAAGACTCGCCCCAGCCTTTGGGATGGCTTGGCATGGCGAGTGACGGGAATGAACTATCCCTACGGCGTTGAACATTGACACCTCCAAGCTCCAAGCTAGGGCCATTGGAAAATTCTGTTTAGCGATTCAAATGGAAGAAGTACCAGAATAAAGGAACTGAGGGTTCCATCCACAAGTAGGCCTCACAGAACACTTGGAACTGGCATAAATTGCTTATTGAGTTGGGCCCTAAATCCTGGAGGCGCACATTCATAATGGTCATGGCATCTCTGAGGAATTTCGATCCGGGCGGCTTAAAGCCCCATTCAAGGTGTTCCACAAAAACAACTATCTCCCCTTCCTTCGGGTTGGGGATTTCCTCTCCTGACCCGGAACGCCAACCGATAACCTCTTGAGGGTCCAGATTCCCTGTTTTTACATAGTTGTTAAGGAGAGCATCGTCAACCTTGGTTGGGAGCCAATCACTTTTGAAAACAGTGCCCATGCTACAAACGGATAAAATTACGGGTAAATTAACATGCCAAGCATCTACTGAAAATGGTGAAACAAGTTCATTTCACTCGCCAAACAATTTGCCTGATGGCTGAGGGAGTTTTTTGACCCGCCGATAAAGGTCTGGGTCAGAATGCGAGGGCGACTTATGAAACTCTTACTACTTAAAGGAGAGGTGTTTCAGAGCTTTAGTAGTATTTGCCAAGAGGGTGAAGTATGAAATTATAAATAGGTTTCACTCGACAAGCGATAAATTATGGATCTACTGGACAGACAGAAATAAATGCGAAAAGGTCTGGATAAAATGGCCTGTGACTAAGGTGGGAACAGTACTGTTGATCTGGTGAAATCTTTCCTAAGTACGCAAATCAAGGACGAACAACTAAAGGTATGGAAAACATTGCTGTATTTGCTACCATCACCGCCAACTAGTCGGGAATTACGAAGCCGTTCGAGAATTTTTAAAAACACAGTGGGCATGAACCTTGAGAAACTTAGATCTGCCTTCAATGGCGCGATGCTGACCTGGTAAATGCGGCTGGAGGCGTCCAAAGAAGGATTCGCCGCGAGCGTTGGGCGTTCAGCAGCTTCCGAACGACGGCGAAGATCTCGGACGATGACGAAGATCTCGGGCGGCAACGAGGTGCTCGACGGTGGCGAGGCGTTCGACGGTGACGAAGTGCTCGGCCATGACGAGCTGCTCGGCGGCGACAAAGTTTTCGGGCGGCGTCGAAGCTTTCGGACGACGTCAAAGTCTTCGGGTGGCGGCGGAGCTCTCGGGTGGCGATGAGGCTCTCGGTGCGATGGCGAGGAAGAGAAGGGCGACAAGATGGGTAGGTGAAATGAGCCCTGTCCCTTCCTCCCGCCTATTTAACAGGTCGGGCGCTAGGATCGAGGCGCCACGAGCGGGAACTGCCAAAAGATAAAGATTCGCCATGTTGGCACCCCGAAATTTTTGGGATAGCGATACCAAAGGATCCGTTGGAGATTACGTCATCATCTCTTCGGAGATTCAAGGGATAAGAAGGTGCCAACAAGAAGTGGTTTGGCGACTTGAGTTTTTTCGCAACAGATGGCGGTTTATGTGTATGGTGCATAAGAAGAGTGAGATGAACCACCCCTAACTGAGTGAGGATATTGGCGTGAAAGAAATTCAAGTCAATCTGGGGCCTAATGTTAGGGATATTATCTGTTGGGTAACCCGCCCTAGTTGGGCCGGGTCACCAAAGTTGGCGACTCATCTCCAAGTTGTTTTGGCCTTGGCGCAGCGAGACCAGAAGTTGTATGGCGGTTCAGGACCTTCGGGAGGAGTCCATAGTAGAGAAGGTCTCCAAGTCTTGGAAAGATGGCGACTTAGAGATCGGAAGAGTCACGATTGGTGTGAAGGAAAGAACCCTTGTAAACCCTAAGGACTCGACCTGTATATAAAGGCGAGTCCTAGGGAAGGAGAGGGTAGGTTAGAAATCATCGAGTGCTAGGTCAGGCGAGTTGCGCCCCCTTGTAATCGAAACATCATCAATACAGACTCTAAGGAGGACGTAGGCTTTTACCTCTTCACGAGGGGCCGAACCTAGGTAAATCTCTATCTCGCTCCCACATAACCCCTTTGAGTCGCCACCAAGGTGCAATGGCTCCAACACCAAGTCCTTTCATGAGGACATCTGCCTTGACAAAACCACGACAGTTACCATCAAATCAAGATCAAGAACGGGGACATTCCAAAAACGGCCTTTGTCACTCGTTATGGCCAATACGAGTACACCGTCATGTCCTTCGGCTTAACCAATGCCCCAGCCACCTTCTCTCGCTTGATGAATTCAATCTTCATGGAGTATTTTGATAAATTCGTCGTGGTATACCTCGATGATATTCTCATCTACTCAAAGAACGAACGAGAACATGCCGAGCATCTAAGGATGGTATTGATGAAACTTCGAGAGCAACGCCTTTATGCCAAGTTTTCAAAATGTGAATTTTGGTTACCAGAAGTGACCTATCTAGGCCACGTAATCTCATGTAAGGGTATTGTTGTCAATCCCGAGAGAGTTCAAGCTGTCCTTGATTGGACTCAACCTGAATCGGTTAAGCAAGTTAGGAGTTTTCTTGGACTAGCGAGCTATTATCGCCGCTTTGTCGAGAATTTCTCCAAGGTTGCAAAGCCTCTAACTGAACTCCTCAAGAAAGATAAAAAGTTCGAGTGGACACCATAGTGTGAGCATAGTTTTCACGAACTGAAAAGACGCATGACTTCCGCAGCTGTGTTGCTACCACCAGATTTCTCTAAGGACTTTGTTATCTATTGCGACGCCTCGCGACAAGGATTAAGTTGCGTTCTTATGCAGGATCGTCATGTGATTGCATACGCATCTCAACAGTTGCGTCCACATGAGGATAATTATCCCACACATGATCTTGAGCTTGTAGCTGCAGTCCATGCACTTAAAACCCGGCGACATTACCTTCTTGGTAATCGTTGTGAAATATTCACTGATCACCGAAGTCTGAAATATATCTTCACCCAGTCGGATTTGAATCTCAGGCAAAGGCGGTGGGTTGAGTTGATCTCATATTACGACTTAGGGATAACTTACACCCTAGGGAAGGCCAATGTTATGGCTGATGCACTAAGTCGTAAATCTTATTGTAACAATCTGATGCTACAACGAGGTCAACCACATCTCAATGAGGAATTTCGGAAGTTAAAAGTCCACATTGTTCCTCAAGGATTCCTTTCTACCCTGGTGGCGAAACCTACTCTTAGGGATCAAATCATAGCTGGCCAAAGGCGTGATAAGGGTATATCACAGATCAAGGAGAATATCCTTAGCGGAAATGCTAAGGAATTCTCCATGAATGATCAAGATGTTGTGTTTTTCCAGAACCGATTAGTGGTTCCTAAGAATCCACATCTGAGGCAGTTGATCCTTAAGGAGGCTCATGATTCTCCTCTCACCATTCATCCTGGTAGTACTAAGATGTATCAGGACCTACACCATAGGTTTTGCTGGACTAGGATGAGGAGATAAATTGCTGAATTCGTTGCTAACTGTGACGTTTGTCGTCGAGTTAAGGCAAAACATCAAAGGCCTGCTCGCACCCTTCAACCCTTAGCTATTCCTGAATGGAAATGGGATAAAGTTAGTATGGATTTCATCACTGGATTTCCCAAGACCAAGAAAGGAAATAATGTTATCTTCGTCGTCATTGACCGTCTTTCCAAAGTAGCTTATTTTCTTCCAGTTCGTGAGAGTATAACAGCTAGCCAGCTAGCAGAGTAACATATCTCTCGAATAGTGTCTCTTCATGGTGTTCCTTTGGAGATTAACTCAGATCGTGGAAGTATTTTTACCTCCCGTTTCTGGGAAAGTTTTCAGAATGCCATGGGGACTCACCTATCCTTTAGCACTGCTTTCCATCCTCAATCAAGTGTTCAAGTAGAAAGATTAAATCGAATCCTAGAGGATATGCTTCGATCTTGTCTTATATCGTTCGGTATGAATTGGGAGAAGTGCCTTCCATTCGCCGAATTTGCTTATAACAATAGTTATCAATCAAGCTTGGGCAAAGCCCCTTTTGAAGTTCTCTATGGACGAAGATGTCGAACTCCTCCTAATTGGTTAGAAACCGGAGAGAGGCAACTCTTTGGTCCGGATATGATCCAGGAAGCAGAAGAGCAAGTTTGCATTATTCGTGAAAAGTTGAAAACAGCCCAATCTCGTCAATAGTGCCAATATGATCGTCATCATAAGGCTCTGAACTTTGAAGTTGACGAGAAGGCTTACCTTCGGGTTACACCTTTGAAGGGTACCCATCGTTTCGGTATCAAGGGCAAGTTGGCTCCTCGTTACATTGGTCCTTTTAGCATTCTTGCCAAAAGAGGAGAAGTTGCCTACCAGTTGGAACTTCCTCCGCATCTTTCCAAGGTTCATGATGTTTTCCATGCCTTGCAACTCAGGCGTTGCTTTTTGGATCCTATCCGTGAAGTGGACCACGAAACAATTGATCTCCAAGATAACCTTTCATACCGAGTATACCCTGTTCGTATTCTTGATCAAGCTGAGCGTACCACTCGATGTTGAAACCTCAAGTTTCTTGAAGTTCAATGGTCAAATCATTTTGAAAAAGAGGCAACATGGGAAAGAGATGACCGTCTTCGATTTGAGTATTCCGCGCTATTCCCGACGACTTCCAAATCTCGGGACGAGATTCTTTTGAGTGGGGGTGAGTTGTCACATCCCTAGCTACCCCTTTTAGGAATAGCAAGATTGTGCTCATATTTTCATTCTTGCATTAAAAAGGAAAATGGAAATCAAAAGAAAATCCCTAGCAACTTCCTATTCAAAACAATTCAAGTGGTGACAAATCAATTTACCCAAAATGGCCTTCATAAAAGTCCATCATTTTTGATAAATATTGGAAACCACAATTTAGGGGTGGATTTATTTTTAAAACAACTTTTAGCATTCTATTTGATTCATAAAAGCTACTAAAATCACCCAAATATGTGATTTTAAATATTTCATAGTTTCATAAAATGTTGAAAACTTTACGTGGGTTTGGAAATATTACAAACAACACCCCAACATTATTTTCACTATTTTATTAATAGTTTGGAGCCTAAAATAAAATGAAACAAATGTAAGAAAACTTAAAACAGAAATCAGAAAACAAAAGAAATGGAAAAGAGTTATTTGTCGCTTACCTGGCCCAGCCCAGCTCTTCTCCCTGTTGTCTTCCTGCGCCAGTCGGCAGCAGGAGGTGGCCGCCGCTCTCTCCGACGCGGCCGCGCACCTGGGCGCCTGGTGGCCCCTCCATCCCGGTGGCAAGGGAGATAAGCCTCCCCGGAACCCATTCCCGTCCTCATCCTCTCCCCATTCACACTCTCTTCCCTCCCCCTCTCGGCTGCCATTAGAGCCGAGCTCGAGCTCGAGCTCGTCGTCGCTCCAGCCCGTCTCTCTCCCCTAAGCCACGTAGAAGACTCGCCATGACTCCCTGAAGCTATCCAGAAGCCAGGCAAGCTCTCGAGCCCTGCATCGCCCCGACACCGTCATCTTCTTCCTCGGATCGCCAACGTTCACCGCCGCCGTTCTTCCTCTCCAGGCCATCCCCGAGCCCGCTTTCGACGTCTCTGCACTCCCTGTGAGCTCAGGGTGTTTTCCCCCTCGTTTTCCGCCTCCATCCCGAGCTCTAAGACTCGATTTCACCGGAGCCTGACGAGGTTCGCCGCTGTGGCTCGTCGCCGGTGACCCCATCGTGATCGGCTGGTCCATCTGAGGCCTCCATCAGCTCCAGCTCGTCGCGTAGATGTTCTAGGAGCCTACCCCCGCATGATTTGCACTCGGAATCGATGACCTCGACGATGGCCGAGCTCCGGCAGCAGCCGAGCTCGTCGCGGGCATCAATTCCGGTCACCTCAGTCCCCGAGGCTTGCTCCATCTTGCTCGCGATCGAGTGGCCGATTGTTTGAGCCACTCCGCCGTCCTTTTGGTCGCCGGAAACGAAAACCCGATGCCCTCCGCCGTCCCTGTGGTCGCCGGAGCCTCATCGCTGGTGAGATCCACCTTGCCGCTGGTGGGGTTGACTCCCAAGAGTCACTGGCAAGTGGGGCCAGCCCCCTGGTTCATTAAGTTTAGAATAATAAAAATAATTAGTTAACTAAATCCCTAAATAGCCAATGACATGTGGGCCAACCCCTGATAAATGACTATTTAACTTTAAATTTAATTAAAATCTCGCCAGAGTCACTGACCAGTGGGTCCCACTGGTCAGGTTTGACTTTCAATGGCCAGTTGGACCTGCTGATGCAGTAACTATATTGATGATTTAATATATTTCCAGAAAATTCTAAAACTTTGGAAACTCATAGAAAATTTATTATAACTCCAAATTTGACAAATAATATATGCAAATTGATCAGAAAAATTCAATGAACACAATGGTGCTATTTCATGCATGACAAACAAAGTTATGAAACAACATCATGTCAAATAAATTAAATGATTATGATAAATATATAATTTCAACTAATACTTGTATTGAATTCAAATCAGCATCATCCTAAAAGTTTGATAGCCACATTAACTCATGCTACAATTTATTTCATGCCATGATCATGAATCATATTGTTGCATATGAATGTTATTGATGGTTGCTATTATTTCGGTAGGCTTTGCCTTCTGGATACGTCCGAATATCCGTCTGACGGATTTAACCCCTCTGATGAGCAACAAGGCAAACACCCTTTTGATCATCCCGATTTAATCCCTTGTTCTTGCTCCTGCTCCCACTTATTGCATTAGGACAAAATATTTCAAATGCTTTACTTCGGTAGCTGAACCTATTCCTTTGCATGACCTGTCATTGTCACAGTAAATAGCCAAACCTTGCACCTAGCATACCTGGTAGTTGCTTGAGCAATGTTGTGCTATTTCCTGCTATGCTTGCTATGCCTAGAGTAGTGTCAGGTCTATTTCATCTGGGTGATGAACAGGAATGGATGAATGTGTTCTAGTAACAAAGAATAAGTGTGGAACCTGATTTGATAAAGGTACCGATGAAAGGCTATGTAGGAGGACATGGCGGGTTGTTTCATTGGAACCGTCCTTAGGAACTGAGTTCCGTGCATGTAATCCAAGACGAGTTACTACCACATGCTGGGCCCTGAAATATGACCCCACTCGACTTATTAATCGCCTAGTACTCGGTCCAGGAGTTGGAAGTAGTTTCTGGTGTTTATAGTCATGCTGGAGGTCGTGCATAGTGCTGACCTTAGAGGTGGGCTACGATACGGTAGGCAGTGGCATGGTGTACCAAGTGGCACCCGGATGGTGGGCTTGGGAAACCTGCGCACATCGTTTGGGGCCATGGTGGAAACCTCGGCCGGACTTCCGTGCGGGTTACGCTCAAATAGGCGATAAACCTGGACTAGGTATTAGCGCGGTTAACGATCGTGGCCGAATCCCTAGCTTGGGTTCCGCTTGAAGGTTGCCCAGGTGCATGACGCGCACATAGCGATAAGTGGCGAGAGCGTGTGTGAAGAAGTACACCCCTGCAGGGTTATGATCTATCCGAATAGCCACGTCCGCAGATATGGAATACTTGGAGACATATGTTGTTCATAGATAACATTAATAGCTACTCATAAAAGTATGAAGATAAGCGTGAGTATCATGTATGGCATTTCCTTAGGGAGACGGAAAGGAGTTCATGATAGTGTATTGTTGTGGTGGTAATGGACTCGTGTACGACTAATCAAAGTTGTTAAAACTATTTAAAATTGTAGTTTAGTCTAGCCAAGAGTCAAAGCTGGCTTGCTGCATGAAACACCACAAACCCCATTATTGATACCTGAGCATGAGTAGATAGATCTGTTCTAAAGTCTTGCTGAGTACTCTTGTACTCATGTTTGCTTAATAATTGTTGTAGAGGATACCCACGAGCCAACAGGTGGGTTCTTTCTAGACATCGATGATGACGAGTAGCTGGTATCCCAGCTACGACCTGGCTCCTTTCAGAAGGGATATGTAAATAGTCAGGCTTTGTTCCTTTTCCTTTCAATTGTCTGTACTCAGACAACTTTTATGCTTCCATTGGTTTGTATCACTCTGTTTGTATGAGTTTGACTGTCGGGTCATGTCACCCCTTCCTGTATTAGCATATTATGCAAGACTCTTCCGAGTCTTCTAAATAAATGTTGTGTTGTTGTATGGTTATGTTGTGATGCCATTGTTGTATATATGCATATTGAGTATGTCATGCGTACATGTGATGCACTATGATATGTATGGGATTTGACACCTAGTCGTATGCCCTTAGTAGCTCTCTATACAGAGAAATGCCCCTTTGTTATTCCATCGAGCCTTGGTAGTTCGCTACTGCTCCGGACACATTGGTTGACCGGCATGTATCCTTTTTAGTTGTTGTGTCTGTCCTTACGGGGAAATGTCACGCGGTGTAATGGAGTCCTTGTAGCTTGCTACGACTCGTCTACACTCGCTGTTGACCGACACCTGCTTTGCTGGTTTATGTATGCCTTTCTCTGTATAGTCGAGCCACTTGAGTTTATGAGTAGATATGTCGACCCGGGTCCTTTGACATTGGAATGCTAGCGACACTAATGCATACATGAGTCAAAAGGTGCAAATGTTCCCGACAAAGGTAAGGTGGCAGCCGTGGGGATAACCGTGCTTGAGACCGCAAAGGGATGCAATGTGTTACAGGCTGGATTCCTATGGCTTGGGATCGGGGTCCTGATAGTAGCTCCCCTGTATTTTGATACGTTCCTATAAAAAACTAAGTTGTAAGATGATAGTAGCAATTTAGCGGACTGGGTGTGCTACCCCAAGTGTCGCTTGTGGATGTTGCGAACATCTTACATACACGTTTTGATGACTACGTGATAGTTCAGTGCATCATGCTTTACAACTTAATTAGAATTAAGGCCCCCAAACGTTTTGAACATCACGGAACATCTGAGATGTTCCAAGAGCGAAAATTTTAGGCTCATGCCCATGGTGAGAGGCATGAGACCTTTGACAAGATTCTTTGCCTACAAAGTAAAGGAGAAAAACTCAATCATTGACCATGTGCTCAGGTTGTCTGGGTGCTAAAATTACTGAGTCAGAAATGCCTTGTACACTTGGTAGAGAAGAAAGATGGAAACGTCAACAGAAGTATATTAGATATACGTGAGTACTTTACTAGTATTCCTAGTAGCACATGGGTATTAGATACCGGTTCAGTTTCTAAATGTTAGTAACTCGAAATAAAAGCTATAGAATAGACAAAGTCTAGCTAAAGGCGAGGTGATGATGTGTCTTGGAAGTGTTTCCAAGGTTGATGTGATCACCATTGCACGCCCCCTCTACCTTTGAGATTAGTGTTAAACCTAAATATTGTTTGGTGTTCGCGTTGAGCATGAAAACGATTGTATCATGTTTATTGCAATACTCTGTTTACTTGAATAGAACCTTCAATGGTCATGCACCTAGTATGAATGGTTTATTGAATCTCGATCATAGTGATACACATGTTTGTAATATTGATGTCAAAAGATACAAAGTAATAATGATAATACCACTTACTCGTGGCATTGTCCCTTAAGTCATATTGGTAGAAAACGCACGAAGAAGCTCCATGTTGATGGATCTTTGGACTCAATCGTTTTTGAATTCTTTGAGACATGTCAAGCATGCCTATTGGTGTAAACACATGAAGAAATTCCATGCACATGGATATTTTGGATTAACTTGATTTTGATTCACTTGTGACATGCAAAGAACGCCACACGGGCAAGATGACTGAAGGCCTCGTTTTCTAGCAAGATGGAATGAGCAAGTGACTTGTTGGAAATAATACATTTTGATGTATGGAGTCCAATGAGTGTTGAGGCAAGCCATGGATATCGTTATGTTCTTACTTCACACATGATTTGAGTACATACATGTGTATTTACTTGATAAAGCACGAGTCTGAATTATTGAAAAGTGCAAGCAATTTCAAAGTGAAGTTGAAGATCGTCATGACAGGACGATGAAATATCTACGATATGATGGTACAGATGAATATCCCAGTTGCGAGTTTGGTATACAATGTGGAAATTTGTAACATCCCCAATTTCCTAATTTGGAATATTTTACAATTGTAGCTAAGGATCTATGCATTTTGATTGTAATAAAGGTAGCATTTGAATTTCTTTCGATTTTGCGTTGCATTTTATTTTGTCTTCACACACGAAATGCCGGGAATATTGTCTTGCCAAGCAAGAAAGAGTGGAGGAACATGACCTTCCAAACCAGGGGTATTTATTTGAAATATTTGAACCATAAAACCCAAGGTTTACTTGAAAAATATTTGCAAAAAGAAAATAAAGCAATTTAGGGATTTTCTGAAAAACATTTTTTTCTGAAGTATTTATTTTGGCCGTGGAAAAATGTCCATCTTATTAGATTTATTTTTCTGATAATTTTGATATATAATACCCCTATATTCCGAGTATATTTTATTCCCTTTTAATCGTTTTATTTCCTGTTTTCAAAAAAAGGAATAAAATCTCTTTTATTAGGAAATTTTCGCTGGCCCATTAATGCAAATCAGATTCTGGCCCGATAACGTCGTCTCCCACCTCTCGCCACTTTCCTTCCTGGCCATGGACGGCGCCTAGAGGAAGGTTCCTCCCCCTGATCTCCGGATTTTCTGCCTCCCCGCGCCTCCCTCGCCCCTATAAGTACCCCCAGCCCGGCCGCACCCCATTCCCCTCGCCCCAGCCCCGTTTCGCCGCCTCGTCGCCCCCCTGCAGAGCTCGCCGGAGCCGAGCTCCAGGAGAAGCCCGGCGCCCCTGCCGCGCCTCCCCGCGCCTCCTGCGGCCGCCAGGAGTCTCCTCCACCGCACCGCACTCCATTCCCCACCCAAACCCGAGCTCCACTACCTCCACGCCCCACGCCGACATCAACTCCGACCGGCCAACCTCCCTGCCATGGTGAGGTCTTCCTCATCTCTCTCTTTTTGTTTTTTTTCACCGTTGGATCTAGAACGTAGGGTGTAGATTAGAAGGAACTTACCCCTTCGGTTCTTTAAAAAGAACCGTCCAGTCTATTATTTCAGTTACATTAGTCGAAACATTTTTCTTACATATCGACTCTTTTCTGGATTAGCTCGAGCAGCGCACCGTTTCAGCCAATCAGAGCATGCCACGTCACCGTTTCTTTTTCAGTTTTAAATCTGTAACAGAAATAGTTCTGTTTTTGTTTTCTTAATAACTTTTAGTCTACAAATCCAATTAAGGTGATTCTTTTTTGCATTAGATCACAAATGTTATGTAGTTCTGTTTTTGCTACTGATCACAAGTGATCTTATTTATCGGTAGGTTCAGTTTCAGAATGTTTAAGATATTGTATCTTGTGGTTTTCACCAAAACAGATTTTGATTTGGTTATGGAAGACAATTTTACACCTTGTGCTATAGCTATTCCTTTATTAGATGCTTTCTTTTGATTACTTGTCATTGTGCTGCTTATTTTGTGAATTTGTTTGTGTCGATAGATCACCCGGATTGCGAAGCTTGTTATCTAGAAGCATTCGAGTTCGACAGTCGTCAACAAGGCAAGTCACGTTGATCATATTTCCTATGTTTTATATGCATTGTAGATCAACCTTTCTTCACCTATTGCATGCTAAGTAAGAACTCAAAAAATTGGTTCTTAATGTAGTATCATGTGGTAGGCACCCATCACCCTTGTTACTTGGCCCGGAACGATACATATTATTTTGCTATGCTTAAGTAGACGGGGTTTTGGTTGAGAGTCTATCACGAGTGTTGTGAGAAAATTTTAATAATCAAGACCGGATATGTCAAGTCTTTTCGAGACCTCGTGTTGAAATGCAACTCTGGGTGAAGGACGGTTCAGATGGGCTCCCTGGGATAAACCAGCGGAGGACCC
Source organism: Hordeum vulgare subsp. vulgare (assembly GCF_904849725.1). Taxonomy (NCBI): domain Eukaryota; kingdom Viridiplantae; phylum Streptophyta; class Magnoliopsida; order Poales; family Poaceae; genus Hordeum; species Hordeum vulgare. The sequence goes on from NC_058523.1 coordinate 355,602,780, forward strand.
GGGATGCATGGAGAAGCGCCATGACATCTTGCGGAAAGCTTCACCCAGGTACAAAGAGATGGATGGATACTTCAAGACCCAATGCTTACCTGCACAGCCACAAGTCATTATGGGCTCTGGCTTGGTTGGACAACGCGGCGACTCTGGACGGGCGGTGCTACGAGATGTAGAAGAACGATAGGATTGGATGGGCACCGTCAGAGGCTCAGAGGAACCTGTTGAAAGAACATGTTTTGATCATCCGGTCCTCAAACACCCTGTAGTGCGAGGACATTCAACGAAGGTGATCAAATATTGTGGGGAACGTGTGCAAAACCCTGTAGAGTACCCAAACCTAATCGATTAGCCGTGTCCACGGTCATGGACGACTTGAGCTGAAGGAACTGAAACTATGTGGAATTCTCAACAAAATTAATAATGATGTGGGTATTATTGACAACTTGGGTACGAGAATTGGTTGGTGGAACCATCTCGTTAACATCCAACAATGGAGTAATATTTTGCTTTTAGCCCTCTCTTTTTCTAGGAGAAAACTTTGCTTTCCGCTAAAAATTACCAGCCCCATCTGCCATATATGCATGTAGAATAGATGATACTTTTCACCTCTCTCTTTTGTGACTTTCCGGCATATTCAATATGCTGACCTACACGGCTGCAACGTGTCATGTTGTAGAGTACTTTTCTGACCAGGAGTGATGTGATATGCCCTGGAGTCAGATGGACTCTACTACTTTTGAAGCTTCCACTAGTGTTCGTTTAGTTATCTCATGAGTTTGGCCTTCAGCCTCTTTATTGTAATAAAGTACTTGATATGAGATCCAATTAATAAAGTTGTGTGATTGAACTCGTGATATATACATTGATGTACTGTGTGTGTACCAGCATGATCTTGGGATGGTACAGAAAACACCAGAGACTTGGCCGTTTCAGGTCGGGTCGCTACAGATATGGTATCAGAGCACACGCTCACCGTAGGACGTAACCTCTAGGATTGGAAAAGCCTTAGGAAGAAAACTGTATTATTATATCTTTAAATATTCTATATTTTCTCTTCTGCTCATTTCTGACTTCTCTCCGATCTTCCAATATTTTCTAGATGGCCATCTTCATCCCCAGTAAGATCACGGAGTTTTGCCAGCCCGACGCCTCAAGGCCCTTCGGAAAAGAGCTGGTGCAGATCAGCAAGGACTTAAGGATTGCTCTGCCAACCATCATCGGGAAGCCTACCTCGTCTTGCCCGGAAGATACACACTACAGAATTGAGGTGCACATCCTCGGAAGAACTTTCGAGCTGCGCATATAACCTGTGGAGTTCAAGTTCATCACACCCAGCTGGATTCTCGGCAGGGACATAGCGGTTCACTGTGCACTCGGAAGAATCAAGGAGGAGTACAGAGGTTGTCCTATCTCACCGGACTTATTCACGGTCTCTCAGAAAGGAGCTGATGGAGAAATCATTCTGACCAAGACTGAAGACGATCTCCTGTTCTATGCCCAGACCATGGAGGCACATATCAGAACCCTGGAGATTCGTGTTGGCAAGGACACGAAGAAAGTCAAGCAACTGTCGCTCCGCGAACTCGACCTCGAAGAGGAAGCCCGAGAAGTCCACTACGAGCACGGATTGGAGGTGAAGGACTTCTTAGAGAGGATCGAGAAGGTGAAGGCTCGTGTCGCATATCTGGAGGAAGAATTGGACATGGGCGAGAATCTTCACCCTGAAGGAGACGTAGCCCCCTTGATCATCAATGAGGAGGACTACGAAGCAAGCTCTACTGACGGACCCACCACCATGCTTTTCTGAGGAGGACACATAGACAAGTCCACCAATTTGTCCTATCGTTAAACGTTTAGGCTGATGTTTAGGTTATCGCAACGTGTATTCTAGTGATTGAACCTTTTGAGGTGATTAATGAATAAATGTGTGGTGTGGTAATTGTTTGTTGCATTTAATATGGGTAGTGTAATTACTCTTTAGACCCTTGTTCTAAGCTAATCCCATCCCTCTACAAACACCAGATGCCTCCGAGACGTGACCCTGCTTCCACCATCCCGCCGGAACTAGCTCAGTTGATCCAACAGCAGAACACCCTGATGCAGTTGCTCATTCTTAATCAGAACAACAACAAACACCATCAACCACCCCGGGCCGACAATCTCACCCGCTTTCTAAGGTTGAACCCTCCGGCTTTCTCCAGCAGCGTTGAGCCCATTGTGGCAGATGATTGGCTCTACAAGATGGAGAGAGAACTAATCACTGCGGGATGTACTGAAGCTGAGAAGGTACGCTTTGCCACGCACCAACTCGAAGGACCCGCTGCTGCTTGGTGGGAGAACTACAACACCACCTATCCCATCGCTGGAGTGACTTGGGAGCAGTTCAGGCAAGCCTTCTGCATTGCTCATGTCTCAGCTGGAGCCATGAGTCTGAAGAAGCGTGAGTTTCGCAACTTATGCCAGGGAACTCGCTCTGTGGCTCAGTATGTTGATGAATTCAACATGCTTGCCCGATATGCACCTGGAGATGTGGCCGATGATGCGGCCAAGCAGGAGAAGTTCTTGGAAGGACTCAACGATGAGTTGAGCATCCAGCTGACTGTGGCCAACTTCAACAACTACCAGGAGCTGGTAGATAAGGCCCTCATCTTGGAGGGGAAACAACAACAGGTGGAGAACCGCAAACGGAAGTATGGACATGGGAAGTTCAATTCTGGCGTTCAGGAGAAGCCTTGTTACACCCCCTATCTTGGGAACACCAGAACAGGAGCCGGTAAGTTTGGAGGACACGTCGAACATAACCGTCCAGTGCAAAACCATGGAGGCCACAACCATGAGTAAATGGGAACAACCGCAATGGAGGAAATTTCAAAAATAGTAATTGAGGTAATGGCACTCAGCACCATCCCGCTCTAGCTCAGAAGGATCTAAACCATATCACCTACTTCAAGTGCCAGAATACGGGACACTATGCCACTGAATGTCCCGAGAACAAGCATGGAAATGGAAACTGCAATTGCAACTCAGCAACAAGGAAGCCCAATCCTTTTCCTCGAGCTCAGGTGAACCACATTGACGTTGAAGAGGTCTATGATCACCCTGATACAGTGGTTGGTAAGTTTTTGCTAAATTCACGTCCAATATTGGTACTTTTTGATTCTGGTGCAGCACATTCATTCATATCAAGGGTAGTTGTGGAGAAGTATAGTTTACCAACTAGAACCCTGAGGCAACCCATTAAGGTCAGTTCCCCACGAGGCATGATGACAGCCGGGATAGGATGCCATGCATTGAGTCTCAACATTGGGAACCATAAGTTTCCCAGCGACCTCATCGTATTAGAGTCTCGGGGATTGGATGTAATCCTAGGCATGGATTGGTTGGCCAAGTACGAAGGAAATATTGATTGTGCCCTTAAGTCTATTTTGCTCACCACCCCCGAGCAAAAACGGATTAATTATGTATCCCAACACCCGCCATAGAGTAAACAGGTAAATTCTCTCACAGGAGTAGTTCAGGAGGAAGTGCCGATCGTACAAGACTTCCCAGATGTATTTCCGGAGGAATTGTCGGGCATGCTACCAGATAGGGAGATTGAGTTCCTGATTGAGCTATTACCCAGAACAGCCCCAATGTCCAAGAGACCCTATCGGATGCCCACAAATGATTTAGAGGAAATCAAGAAGCAAATCAAGGAGTTGCTGGACAAGGGGTATATTCGCCCGAGTTCTTCACCTTGGGGAGACCTAGTTCTCTTGGTTGAAAAGAAGGACAAATCCTTGAGAATGGTAGTCGATTATCGTGCGTTGAACGAGGCAACCATCAAGAACAAGTATCCCTTGCCGATGATCGATGATTTGTTTGACTAGTTAGTTGGAGCCTGAGTGTTCTCGAAGATCAATCTTCGATCCGAGTATCATCAACTGAAAATTCGTGAACAAGATATACCCAAGACAGCCTTCACCACAAGGTATGGTCTGTATGAGTATACAGTCATGTCATTTGGTTTGACTAATGCTCCGTCTTATTTTATGAGTATGATGAACAAGGTGTTTATGGAATATCTGGACAAGTTTGTCGTGGTGTTCGTTGATGACATACTGATATTCTCCAAGAACGAGGAAGAAAACAAGGAACACTTGCGGTTAGTTTTGGAGAAACATCGAGAGCATCAGTTGTATGCGAAGTTCAGCAAATGTGATTTTTGGTTGAAGGAAGTCGGATTCCTCGGACACGTCATTTCAGGAGACGGAATAGCAGTGGATCCAGCCAAGGTTGCAGCAGTCACCGAATGTTAGCACCCACTTCAGTTAAGGAGATCCGTAGTTTCCTCCGACTTGCCGGATATTACCGTAGGTTTATCGAGAATTTCTCGAAGATTGCCAAGCCCATGACAGAGTTGTTGAAGAAGGAGTCCAAGTATAATTGGACCAAGGAATGTGAAGCCAGTTTCCAAGAGTTGAAGAAACGTTTGGTTATAGACCGAGTGTTGATATTGCCTAACATTCGGAAGGATTTCGAGGTTTATTGTGACGCTTCTCGTCAAGGACTCGGAGGAGTACTCATGCAAGAAGGAAAAGTTGTAGCCTATGCATCCAGACAGCTCAGAACTCATGAGTTGAATTATGCCACGTATGATTTGGAGCTCGCAGCCGTAGTGCACGCACTCAAGACCTGGAGACATTTCCTTATCGAAAATAGTTGTGATATTTACACGGATCACAAGAGCCTGAAATATATCTTCACGCAGAAGGAGTTGAACCTCAGACAGAGGAGATGGCTAGAGTTGATCAAGGACTATGACATGAGATTGCATTATCATCCAGGGAAGGCAAATGTTGTAGTAGATGCTTTGAGCCGTAAGAGTTATGTGAACACACTCATAGCGGGAGGATTACCCCAGGACTTGACCGACGATCTCACAGAGCTCAAATTGGAGATAGTCCCAAGAGGATATGTGGCCACGCTGGAGATTCAGTCCACCTTGACCGGAAAAATCCGCGAAGCATAGAAATCAGACAAGAGATAGCTAAGATAAACGAAAGAATAAAGGATGGAAAGGCTAAAGGTTTTCGTGAGGATGAACACATAACCATATGATTTGAGAACCGCATCTATGTGCCCAATGATCGTGAACTCTGGAAGTTTATACTTCAGGAGGCCCATGATTCCCCGTACTCGATACATCCAGGCAACACAAAGATGTATCTGGACTTAAAGGAAAGTTTCTGGTGGACAGGAATGAAGAAGGATATTGCCGAGTTTGTAGCAATATGCGATGTTTGTCAGCGAGTAAAGGCCGAGCATCAGAAGCCAGCAGGATTACTTCAACCTTTCCTGATACCCGAGTGGAAATGGGAGAAGCTTGGTATGGACTTCATCACAGGATTACACGGGACCCGTTTAAGTTATGATTCTATCTGGGTAGTGGTCGACCATTTGACCAAGGTAGCTCACTTCATTCCCGTGAAGACTACTTACACGAGTGCTAAGCTGGCCAAGATCTATATGACCAGGATCGTATGTCTGCATGGAGTTCCAAGGAGTATCGTGTCAGATAGATGAACCCAGTTCACGTCAAAGTTTTGGCACCAACTTCACGAAACCTTGGGAACGAGGTTGGAGTTCAGTACAACTTTTCACCCACAAACCGATGGACAGACCGAGAGAGTCAATCAGATTCTGGAGGACATGTTGAGAGCTTGTGCACTAGACTATGGGTCTAGCTGGGACGACAATTTGCCTCATGCCGAGTTCTCATACAACAAGAGCTATCAGACCAGTCTGAATATGGCCCCTTTCGAAGCTTTATACGGAAGGAGGTGCCGAACACCATTGATGTGGGATGGTGTTGATGACCGGAAACTTTTTGGACCCGACCTTATCCGAGATTCTAAAGAGAAGGTCAAGCTGATTCGTGACCGACTCAAGATAGCTCAGTCCAGATAGAAGAGTTATGCTGATAGCAAACGCAAGGAAGTACCATACGGAGTGGGAGACCAAGCATACCTTCGTGTGTCCCTACTTTGAGGAATCAAGAGGTTTGGTGTAAAAGGAAAGTTAGCACCCAGATTCATTGGCCCATACAAAATTCTTGAAAGTAGAGGCGAAGTTGCACACAAGCTGGAATTGCTGGAAGGATTGTCTGGAGTTCATGATGTTTTCCATGTTTCCCAGTTGAAGAACTGCCATGCTGAGATGACTGACATTCCGTTGAAAGATACAGTGCCCCTAGAGGCCATGCAGCTTGACAGTGATCTGACTTACGAAGAGAAACCCGACAAGATTCTCGAGAGTGCCAAGGGAGTTACCCGCAGCAAGGTCTTGTGCAGTCATCACACCGAGGAAGAAGCCACCTGGGAACGAGAAGAAGATCTTCATCGAGACCACCCGCACCTATTTGCTAGCCAACCCGAATCTCGAGGGCGAGATTCATCTTAAGGTGGGTAGGTTTTAACATCCAAAATTTCCTAATTTCGAATGTTTACAATTGTAGCTAAGCATCTATGCATTTTGATTGTAATAAAGGTAGCATTTGAATTTCTTTAGATTTTGCGTTGCATTTTATTTTGTCTTCACTCACGGAATGTCGGGAATATTGTCTTCCCAAGCAAGAAAGAGTGGAGGAACATGACCCTCCAAACCAGGGGTATTTCTTTGAAATATTTCAATCATAAAACCCAAGGTTTATTTGAAAAATATTTCCAAAAAAAAAATAAACCAATTTAGGAATTTTCAGAAAAATATTTTTTTCGGAAGTATTTATTTTGGCCGTGGAAAAATGTCCATCTTACTGGATTTATTTTTTTGTGATAATTTTGATATATAATACCCCTATATTCCAAGTATATTTTATTTCCTTTTAATCGTTTTATTTCTTGTTTTCAAAAAAAGGAATAAAATATCTTTTATTAGGAAATTTTCGCTCGCCCATTAATGCAAATCAGATTCTGTCCCGATAACGTCGTCTCCCACCTCTCGCCACTTTCCTTCGAGGCCATGGCCGGCGCCTAGAGGAAGGTTCCTCCCCCCGATCTCCAGATTACCTGCCTCCCCGCACCTCCCTCGCCCCCTATAAGTACCCCCACCCCGGCCACACCCCATTCCCCTCGCCAGCGCCGTTTCGCCGCCTCGTCGCCCCCCTACAGAGCTCACCGGAGCCAAGCTCCAGGGGAAGCCCGACGCCCCTACCGCGGCTCCCCGCGCCTCCTGCTGCCGCCAAGAGTCTCCTCCACCCCACCACACTTCATTCCCCACCCAAAGCCGAGCTCCACCACCTCCACGCCCCACGCCGACATCAACTCTGGCCGGCCAACCTCCCTGCCACGGTGAGGTCTTCCTCATCTCTCTCTTTTTCTTTTTGTTTTTTTTCACCGTTGGATCTAGAACATAGGGTGTAGATTAGAAGGAACTTACCCCTTCGGTTCTTTAAAAAGAACCGGCCGGTCTATTACTTCAGTTACATTAGCCGGAACGTTTTTCTTACATATCGGCCATTTGCTAGATTAGCTCTAGCAGCGCACGGTTTCAACCAATCACAGCATGCCACGTCACCGTTTCTTTTTCTATTTTAAATTTGTAACACAAATAGTTTTGTTTTTGTTTTCTTAATAACTTTTAATCTGCAAATCCAATTAAGGTGATTCTTTTTCATTAGATCACAAAGTTTATGTAGTTTTGGAAAATGTAAAATTTTACTATGTTTGAATTAATAAAATTTGAGTTAGAACAAATTTGGATTAAATCTAATTTTGTGAATACCGGGTGTTTAAAAATAGTTTTTAATTGATTCTTTTTTCTAATGATCACTAGTGATCTTGTTTATCGGTGGGTTCCGTTTCAAAAATTTTAAGATATTTTATCTTGGGCTTTTCACCAAAACAGATTCTGATTTGGTTATGGAAGACAATTTTACACCTTGTGCTATAGCTATTCCTTTATTAGATGCTTTTTTGATTACTTGTAATTGTGGTGCTTGTTGTGTGAATTTGTTTGTGTCGATAGATCACCCGGAATGTGAAGCTTGTTATCTAGAAGCGTTTGAGTTCGACAGTCGTCAGCAAGGCAAGTCACGTTGAACATATTTCCTATGTTTTATATGCATTGTAGATCAACCTTTCTTCACCTATTGCATGCTAACTAGGAACTTGAAAAATTGGTAGGCACCCATCACCCTTGTTACTTGGCCCGGGACGATACATGTTATTATGCTATGCTTAAGTAGACGGGGTTTTCGTTGAGAGTCTATCACGAGTGTTGTGAGAACATTTTAATAATCAAGACCGGAAATGTCAAGACTTTACGAGACCGCATGATGAAATGCAACCCTGGGTGAAGGACGGTTTCGATGGGCTCCCTGGGATAAACCAGCAGGGGACCCAGGATGCATGGAGAAGCGCCATGACATCTTGCGGAAAGCTTCACAGAGGCACGAAGAGATGGATGGATGCTTCAAGACCCAAGGCTTACCTGCACAGCCACAAGTCATTATGGGCTCTGGCTTGGTTGGACAACGCGGCGACTCTGGACGGGCGGTGCTACGAGATGTAGAAGAATGGTAGGATTGGATGGGCACCGACAGAGGCTTAGAGGAACCCGTTGAAAGACCATGTTTTGATCATCTGGTCCTCAAACACCCTATAATGCGAGGACATTCAACGGAGGCGATCAAATCTTGTTGGGAATGTGTGCAAAACTCTACAGAGTACCCAAAGCTAATCGATTAGCCGTGACCACGGTCATGGACGACTTGAGCCGAAGGAACTGAGACTATCTGGAATTCTCAACACAATTAATAATGATGTGAGTATTATATTGACAACTTGGGTACGAGAATTGGTTGGTGGAACCATCTCGTTAACAACCAACAATGTAGTAATATTTTGATTTTAGCCCTCTCTTGTTGTAGGAGAAAACTTTGTTTTCCACTAAAAACTTACAAGCCCCACCTTCCATATATGCATGTAGAATAGATGATACTTGTCACCTCTCTCTTTTGTGACTTGCCGGCATATTCAATATGCTGACCTACACGGCTGCAACGTGTCATGTTGCATAGTACTTTTCCGACCAGCAGTGAGGTCACGATCTATGCTCAGTGATATGCTCTGGAGTTAGATGGACTCTACTACTTTTGAAGCTTCCGCTAGTCTTCGTTTAGTTATCTCATGAGTTTGGCCTTCAGCCTCTTTATTGTAATCTTTATTGTAATGAAGTACTTGATATGAGATCTGATTAATAAAGTTGTGCGATTGAACTCTCGATATATACATTGATGTACTGTGTGTGTGTACCAGCATGATCTTGGGATGGTACAAAAAACACCAGAGACTTGGCCGTTTCAGGTCGGGTCGCTACAAAATTGTATTGCAACTCATGCCACCTGGAACACCATAGTGTGATGGTGTGTCCGAATGTCATAGATGCGCCCTATTGGATATGGTGCATACTATGATGTATCTTATCAAATTATCACTATCGTTTTAGGGTTATGCATTAGAGACAACCACATTCACTTTAATAGGGCACCAGGTAATACCGTTGAGATGATACCGTATGAACAATTGTTTTGAGAAACCTAAGTTGTCGTTTCTTAAAGTTTGGGGCTACGATATTTAGGTCAAAAGGCTTCAGCAAGATAAGCTCAAACTCAAAGCGGATAATTGCATATTCATAGGATACCCAAAGGAACGAGTTGGGTATACCTCCTTTCTTAAATCCGAAAGCAAAGTGTTTGTTGATGAAAACGGGTCCTTTCTCGAGAAAGAGATTCTCTCGAAAGAATTGAGTGGGAGGATGGTGGAACTTGATGAGGTTTTTGAACTGTCACTTCAAACAGAGAGTAGACAGGCGCATGAAACTGTTCCTGTGGCGCCTACACGAGTTGAAGTGGAAGCTGATGATGGTGATCATGAAGCTTCAGATCAAGTTACTACCAAACCTCATAGGTCGACAAGGACACGTATTGTTCTAGAGTGGTATGTTAATCCTGTCTTGGAGGTCATGTTGCTGGAAAACAATGAACCTACTAGCTTTGGAGAAGCGATGGTGGGCCCTAATTCCGACAAATGGCTAGAGGCCATGAAATCCGATATAGGATCCATGTATGAAAACAAAGTGTTGACTTTGGAAGAACCACTTGATGGTCGTAAGGCTATTAAGTACAGATGGATCTTTAAAAGGAAGACAAATGATGATGGTAAATGTCACCATTTAGAAAAGCTCGACTTGTCACAAAGAGGTTTCTAACAAGTTCAAGGAGTTGCTACGATGAGACTTTCTCACCCATGGCAATTGTTGCATTGTTCGATTATGAAATCTTGCAGATGGATGTCAAAACATTGTTTCCTCGACGGTTTCATTGAGGAAAGGTTGTGTGGGATACAACCAAAAGGTTTTATTGATCCTAAGGATGCTAACAAGTATGCAAGCTCCAGCGATCCTTCTATGGACTATGGCAAGTATCTCAGAGTTGGAATATACGCTTTGATGAGCTGACCAAAGCTTATTTGGTTTATAGAAAGTTTATGAGAAACTTGTATTACCAAGAAAGTGAGTGGGAGCAGTATAGAATTTCTGATGAGTATATGTGGTTGACATATTGATGATAATAAATGAAGTAGGATTTCTGTAAAGCATACAGGGTTGCTTGAAAGGAGTTTTTCAAAGGAATACCTCAACAAAGTTGCTTGGACATTCAGCATCAAGATCTATAGAGATAGATCAAAGCACTTGATAAAACTTTCAATGAATACATAATTTGCCAAGATTTTGAAGGACTTCTAAATAGATCAGTCGAAAAAGGAGTTCTTGGTTGTGTTGTAAGGTGTGAATTTGAGTAAGACTCAAAGCTCGACCATGGAAGAAGAAAGAGAATTGACGAAGGTCGTACCCTATGCCTTAGTCGTAGGGTCTATAGTATGCCCTGCTGTGTACCACACCTCATGTGTACCTTGCCATGAGTCTGTCAAGGGGCACAAGAGTGATCCATGAATGGATCACTGAACAACGGTCAAAATTATCCTTAGTAACTTGAGGAATAAGGATATGTTTCTTGATTATGGAGGTGATAAAAGAGTTTGTCATAAAGGGTTATGTCGATGCAAGCTCTGACACCAATCCGGATGACTCTGAGTAGCAGAACAGATTCATATAATGGAGCAGTCTTTTGGAATAGTTCCGAATGGAGCGTGGTAGCAACATCCATAGTATGACATAGAGATTTGTAAAGAAGACACGGATCCGAAAGGTTCAGACCCTTTGACCAAAACCTCTCTCACAAGCAAAACATGATAAACCCAGAACTCATTGGGTGTGAATCACTTAGTGATGTGAACTAGATTACTGACTCTAGTGCAAGTGGGAGACTGTTGGAAATATGCCCTAGAGGCAATAATAAATTAGTTACTATTATATTTCCTTGTTCATGATAATAGTTTATTACCAATGCTATAATTGTGTTGATTGGAAACTTGAATACATGTGTGCATACATAGACAACACACTGTCCCTAGTGAGCCTCTCAGGACTAGCTCGTTGATCAAAGATGGTCAAGGTGTCCTGACCATAGACATGAGTTGTCAATTGATAATGGTATCACATCATTAGGAGAATGATGTGATGGACAAGACCCAAACGATGAACGTAGCATATGAATGTGTCAGTTTATTGATATTGTTTTATGCATGTTAAGTATCTGTTCCTATGACCATGAGATCACACAACTCCCGGACATCAGAGGAATGCATTGTGTGTATGAAACGTCACAATGTAACTCTAGGCCCACTCGGTAATACAACATCACAATGAGCTTGCAAGCAATGTTACTAAGGAGTTAGTCGCGGGATATTGTATTATGGAACGAGTAAAGAGACTTGCCGGTAACGAGATTGAACTAGGTATGGAGATACCGACGGTCGAATCTCGGGCAAGTAACGTAACGATGGACAAATGGAATAGTATACGGGATTGATTGAATCCTTGACATCGTGGTTCGATCAATAAAGATATTCATAGAATATGTACGAACCTAATATGTCTCCAATGTATCTATAATTTTTGATTGTTCCATGCTATTATATTATCTGTTTTGGATGTTTTATATGCATTAATATGCTGTTTTATATTATTTTTGGGACTAACCTATTAATCTAGAGCTAGTGTCTGTTTATGTTTTTTCCATGTTTTTGATTATTGCGGATAAGGAATATTAAACTGAGTCCAAACGGTACAAAATATCCGGAATGATTTTTCTTGGACCAGAAGAAACCCATGAGACTTGGAGTAGGGGGCAGGGCACCTGCCCGGAGGCCACAAGCCTGTAGGGCGCATCCTAGGGGGTGGTCGCGCCCCCTGGCTTGTGGGTCCCCTGTAGAACTCCTAACCCTATTCTTTGGCCTATAAATTCCCAAATATTTTCCCATCACTAAAAACAGCCACAAAAATACTTTTCCACCGCCGGGAGCCTCTGTTCCCATGATATCCAATGTAGGAGCCTTTTTCGGTAATCTGCCGGAGAGGGAATTGATCATGGAGGGCATGTACATCAACTCCATTGCCCCTCCGATGATGTGTGAGTATTTCACCACAGAACTACAGGTCCATAGCTAGTATCTATATGGCTTCTTCTCTTTTTTGATCTTGAATACCATGTTCTTCATGATCTTTATGGAGATCTATTCAATGCAATACTATTTTGCGGTGTGTTTGTCGAGATCCGATAAATTTTGACTTTATGTGCAGATTATCTATGAATTTTATTTGAATCTCTTATGAATTCTTATATGCGTGACTTCATATCTTAGCAAGCCTCTTTGAGTTATTGGTTTGGTTTGGCAACCTAGATTGGTAATTCTTGCAATGAGGAAGTGCTCAGTGTTGGGTGCAAGAGTTTGATTATTTGTGTAGGTACTAAGATTGGGGACTTCCTTGTTCCCCCTACTGGATTTATGCCTTGGTTCTCAATAAACTAAGGGAAATACTTATCTACTTTGCTGCATCACCCTTTCCTCTTCAGGGAAAACCAACGCAAGCTCAAGAGGTAGCAAGAAGGATTTCTAGCGCCGTTGTCGGGGTGGATACATAGCAAGATCAAGCATACCATGTACCCATCACAGACTCATCTCTTGCATTTACTTTATTTTCCATTTGCCTCTCGTTTTACTGTTCCCCACTTCTAAAACAATTTTCAGAAAATACCAAAAAGATTTGCCTTTTTATTTGCCATTTTTCCGTTCGTCCTTTTGTTTGCTTGCTTGTGTGCTAGATTGCTTGGTTTGTGACTTTTCCACTACTACTAATAATGATTTTTTAGTACCCCGATTGCTCTTGCCACTAGTGTGGAATCTTGTGAAATTAATGCCGCTTTGCTCAATCTTGTTATGAAAGAATAATTTTCTGGCCTTCCTAGTGAATATGTCGCATCCCATCTAAATAGTTTCGCTGAGTTTTGTGATATGCAAAAGAAGAAAAATGTGGATAATGAAAATTTTAAATTGAAGCTTTTTCCTTTCTCACTACGTGATCGTGCTAAAACTTGGTTTTCATCTTTACCTAAAAATAGTATTGATTCATGGAATAAGTGTAAAAATGTTTTTATTTCCGAGTACTTTCTGCCCGCTAAGTTTATCCCCTGAGGAACGATATAATGAATTTTAAGCAACTTTATCATGAGCATGTTGCACAATCTTGGGAGAGGATGAAACAAATGAGTAGGAATTGCCCCGCACATGGTTTAAGTTTACGGATCATTATAGAATATTTTTTATGCGGGAGTGAATTTTCCTTCTAGAAATGTTTTAGATTCCGCTGTCGGTGGTACTTTTATGAAAATCACATTAGGAGAAGCTACTAAACTCCTAGATAATATTATGGAAAATTACTCTCAATGGCATTGACAAATATCTCCTACTAGTAAAAAAGTGCACACTATTGAAGAAATAAATAATTTGAGTGGAAAGATGGATGAATTAATGAAATTGTTTGCTAGTAAGAGTGATCCTATTGATCCAATGATATGCCTTTTTCTTCTTTGATTGAAAATAATAATGAATCTATGGATGTGAATTTTGTTGGTAGGAACAATTTTGTCAATAACGCGTATACAGGTAATTTCAATCATAGGCCATATGAATATGTTGCTAGCGTTCAAACGACAAAGAACCCGGGTCGACATGACTAGTTAAAAACCCAAGCGGTACATCCGTACAGGGACAGGCATACATAACCCATCAAGGCAGGTGTCGATCAACAGCGTGTGTAGACGAGTTGTAGCAAGCTACAAGGACTCCATTACACCGCGTGACATTTCCCCGAGGGGACAGACACAACACCAAAGAAGGATACACGCTGGTCAATCAATGTGTCTAGAGCAGTAGCAAGCTACCAAGGCTCGATAGAAGCACAAAGAGGGATTTCCCTATAAAGAGTACTACTAAAGGCACACAACTAGGTGTCGAATCCCACACATATAATGCATTTCATAACATACACACAATATGCACGATATGTGTAGATACAACATAGCATCACAACATAACTCTATGACTCAAGCTTTTATTAAGGACTCATAACAATCAACACAGTGTGTTATTACAAACAGGGGTCTCGTGACCCGACACTCAAGTCATACAAACAACAAGTGGAAGCAAAACATGTCTGGGTACAGACATCTACTAAAAGTTGCTGCAAGATCCTGAAAAGCTACTACGACCCTACCAAAGGAGCCAGACCTCTGTCTAGGATCCCCAAGCTATTCCGGTCAACATCGAACACATCGCGTAGAACCTTTTAATGAGTCTAAGTCTTCTCTGCAAAAACATAAATAAAGCAACCGTGAGTACAAAGGTACTCAGCAAGTCTTACATCAGAACTATCTACATATGCATCATGTTTCAATGAAAGGATTGTGGGGTTTGATTGCAGCAAACCAGCTTTGACTCTTGGCTAACCTGTACTACGACTACAAGTTCTTTCTTTGAGGTGGGATAGCGCACATGAGTCCACATATTCACCAATTCAATAGACCACTATGGATTCACTCTCGTCTCCCTACAAGAAGGCCTTCCATAGCACTCACACTTAGTTTGCATGTTTTAGAGTATCCATTTAAATTGTCTATGTACCACGAAATGTTTCCAAGTAGTCCATATCCAAGGACGCGGCTATTCGAACACATTGATTCACCCTCCAGGGGTATACTTCTTCACACACGCTCTCACCACTTAGCACCATATGCACGTCATGCATCTCGACAACCTTCAAGCGGAAGCACTGGCGTGGGTGTCAGCCACGACCGTTAACCACACAAGACTCTAGTCCAGGTTTATCGCCTATTTGACACTGAACCCGCAAGGAAGTCCGGCCGAGGTTTCCTCTACGGCCCCAAACGATGTGCGCAGGGTTCCCAAGCCCACCATCCGGGTGCCACTTGGTACACCATGCCACTGTGTATCTACCGCGGAGAAGCCTACCCCGTCGGGCAGAGCTAAACACGGCCGTCAACACTTTTCCTACAAACACCAGAAACTAGTTGCAACTCCTCGACAGAGATCTAGGCGATTAATAAGCCAAGAGGGTCAATTAAGTATCCCAATGTGTGGTAGTATCTTGTCTTGGATAACATACACAGAACTCACTTCTTAGTGACGGTCCCAATGAGACAACCCACCATGTACTCCTACATGGTCTCTCAATGTTACCTTTACAAATCGGATTCACACTTTTACTCTCACACTGGAGGACATGATCACAACCATTCCGATTCATCATCCAGATGGATCAGACCCGTTACGACTCTAAGCATAGCAGGCATTGTAAACAAACATGGATGAGTAAGCACAACAAGGCTCAAGCAATTGCTACTCATGGTAAGTGGTGTCAACTATTTACTGTGACAAAATCAGGTCATGCAGAGGAATGGGTTCAACTACCGATAACATGTCCAGTTGAATCGTGTTTGTCCCAATGCAATAAAACAGAGCAGGAACGAGAGAGTGAGTTCATATCAATATGATCAAGGGGGGGAGTTGCTTCCCTGACACGTCTGAAGATAGCAATGAGTCTTCATCAATGTCAACGATCACATCATCGGAACCATCGTCTACCGAGAGGGAACAACACTGGCAAACAAGAAAGGAACAACAATTACTTCACGGAAATGTAACACTATGATGCATGATCAAGAAATGGAGATGAAATGTGAAAGGGCCAATATAGCTACCATTTCTTAGGTAGAAGCTGGATTTGAATCAGGATTCGAACATCACTTCAACAAGATATTTTCCGGATACCCTTTTAATTGATTCGACCTGATGCTCAGGTATAACTTGTTTTTGACATGCATGAGGATGGCATTTTGGGATGCTGAGTTTCCTAGATCATTGTTTGGTCATAGCAATTGAAGTGGAATTCAAATAGGAATCAAATTCCAACTTCAAACTATTTATTAAATTTACCCTATTCATCATTTTGCCTATTTGGTGTTGTTAACTTTCTCAAACTAGCATGTAAATACCATAATCAGATTATTTGGATTTTTCGGATCCCTTTTCATATATAAATTATTTTCATTGGACTTACAGATTATATTATATGATTTTTAGAAGTTTTAGGCATTTTCTGGAATTATTTTATAATAGAAAATCAATTACTGCGTCAGCAGTCAACTGGCCTGGGGTCAGGTCAAACCTGACCTATGGGTCCACACATCAGTGATAGAATTAAATTAACAGAGTTAGGTTAATCTTAATTCTTATTTTAGAGCCGTAGGGCCCACTGTCAGTGAGTCATTGTTTAACTAAATAGTTAATAGGCGCTAATTAAATACCTGACCGGCTGGGCCCACATGGCAGTGGCTCAGGCCGGTGAGGTCGACGCCGGCGACCAACAGAGTGACGGGGGCTTGCCGGAATTCCTTGATCTCGCGCTATAGGCTTCAGATTTGCACGCGGTTGAGTTCTACGAATAGCTGATGAAGCACAACATGCATTCCAACCCAGCCACGGGCAAGGGGGTGGCCGGAATGAGGCCGACGACGACCTCGGCCAGTGGCCGAAGTCGGCCATGGTAGGGCTGGTGCTAGAGGGCAGGAACGGAGGGGGAGAGCACAGGAGGAGGAGCAGGAGCTCAGGTCAGTTCCAAAAGAGGCAACAATGACCAAGGAGTACTTGGGGTAGGGCGAATCGGCCTCTAGGTTGCCGGCGGCCGGAGATGGGGAGGGAGCTCGCGCTCGTCGTCTCTGGGCCCTGCGGTCCGATTCCTTCGGCGATGAGGTTGAGGGCGATGCGGCAGAGCTACCGGGGAGCATTGGAGGACTTCGGGTGGTCGGAGGTGTCGGTGAGCTCGAGCCGAGCTCGGCCATGGCGAGAGGAAAAAGAGCAGAGGGGGAGAGATAAGGGAGAGAGAGAGGGAGGGGCTCGGGGAGGAAGAAAAGTGAAGCACGGGGGGTTTGCTAGCGCGGAGGAGGCGAGGAGAGGCTGCCACGACGAGCAGGAGGTGGCGCGGCCAGCCCCGTGCTCATCTTCTCCACTGCGTACTGGCAGGACGAGGAAGATGGCACGGGAGCCCCTGGTGGGATGGGCCTGCAGGGGGTGACAGGTAAGCTTCTTTTTTTTCTTCTATTATTTTCTGTTTTGTTATTTCTAACATTTGTCTTATTTGTTTTGGCTCCAACTAATTCAAAGAAAATAGCTAAACAACTCTGGGGTGTTATTTGGAATATTTCCAACCCCATGTGAAGTTTTCAACATTTTATAAAACTAGGAAGTATTTGAAATCAATTAATTAATTGATTTCAATGGATTTTGAGTTTAAAATAAAATGCCAAAAGTATTTTTAAAAATAAAACCAATCCTGAATTGTGTTTCCAAGATTTATCAAAAATGATGGACTTTTATGGAGGCCATTTTGGGTTTATTGATTTGTCACAACTTTGGATTGATTTTGAATATAGACTATGTTGGAGTTTTGCTTTGATTTCACTTCTTTCTTGGGTTCAATTCATTTTCTTAGCATGCAAAGAAAGAAAACATGAGCTCGAACTTGCTAAGTTCTACTAGGGATTTCAGGGATGTGACAACTCACCCCCACTAAACAAGAATCTCGTCCCGAGATTCAAGGGTAGTCGGGAAGAGGAAGAGGGGCACTAGACTATCGGAATCTTCACGATCCAATTGCCGTTTCTCGGAGATATTGAATTATTGCATCAGGTTGATCTTGGCATCTTTGTCTTCGAGGTCTTGATCTAACACAACAACAAAGAAACAGATAGACTCTACAAGATTTAATCTCCACAAGATCGAGCAACTCAAGATCAACTTTTAGAATGAGACGTGGAAACGTCCCTTGAGCTGTGACACAACACTCATGACAGAAATGAGGAAGTGAGACATATGACAAAGGTTCAATTGGTAGGCAACAATCCCACGCTTAAATTAGATGGAGACGAGGGTTCAAAGTTGCGAGGATTAAGTTACCCTGCATACCATAACGGGGCACCTTAGGAGGGTGACCCGTAGAATTATTCCCTTAAGTGGCAAAAAGAATTACTTTTGATACAGAGATCATTGAAACTCTGCATACCAGGGTAAGGCAATTCACAAATGATGTTTTCAAAGAATTTGAAAGAATGGCCTACTCAGGTTGGAAAGAAACTAGGGTTATAGAACAACTCAGCAAACGGAAGGCACATTCCAATTACTACCGAGGATATAACCTAGTGTCTGAGCATGCTCTAAAGAACTTGAGCATTTCCATATTCATCAAAGTTTACCAACATCCGTGCCAAGATCTTGGTGTCACATCTTACTACTATGATGAACAGTGATGGAGGATGCAGATGTAAAGGAAGACAACACTTCCTCAGATTTTACCTTAGCTGTGCGAAGGGAACGAAATCTGGTTGATCGACCGAGAGACATTTAGCACTCCGCTTCTAGTGTTCTCCTTGATGTACTAGCACAACCCAATTATAGGTCATGCTTTATATCTAGCGCAACAAATATAGGTCGGACTTCAGGGATTAAATAGAGTCCATGGGGAACAACTTATAAAATAGGTCATACAAAAACCTCACGGAAGATGGCTAAGGTTGCTGATGCAAGATATTATAATATCAAGTCTTCCGGCTAGGTGTGTTAGCCATTACATCACTTTACCGGGTTACATAGAGACCAATATTATAATTCTTGGAAAAGTTCCAACCATTATATCTGCCTGAGATTCAGCTCCGGTTGGTGACACGATGCTTCAGACTCAGCACGTCTGAAAAGAAGGTTTGCAACACAAATCGACGAGATAAAGTTGCGACATTCTCGGGAAATGAACTACGAAAGCCAAGTCCAAAACATGAGATGGATTGCAAGACACATGTGAACACGCTGCCCAAGACCATGATGACCACATGAAAAGTCTTACAACAAAACACTACCGAGTTCTGGATGGGAACCATCATTGCGGACAACGAATCTATGTGCAATTCTGTCTGGTACCTTTGGGAATGGCACTTAACTTCTTTTCCTTGAAAAAATCAATCAGTGGCTTGGTGTGCTAGGAGATACATATGGAATGGAGGTAGCTAATCTCTGAGACCATAGAATACTTCGCACGTGCATGACTGACTTGAGATGATTCCGAAGAAAACAAATTAACTTTTCTCGAATTCAGGGCGACAACTTGCATCAGATGCACATGAATTAGAGGAATTCACTTCTTACACCTAACATATACCTCGTGCACGAGACACGAAGACAATGTCTACAAAGTTTCCAGCACTAGCTTGATGTCCAACATAGATCATGGAACAAATGAGAATGTTGCCGATGGGCTCAACAACAATTCATCAAGATACCCATATAAATGGATTTCCACAACTATGTGAGCAAGATAATAGCATTGGTCAGATCAAAGAATATAATGGTGTATGCTTAGAGAGATCCATGAGTAAGACACAGTTACTAAAATCTTTGGTTCTGAGTTTGATTTGACAATAGCCCATACTCAAATCAAAATTGAACAAGATAATGTATGCAACAATTGATCACATGAATCAACCGATGACAATATCATCTTTCTTCAAGACTCTCACAACAGGAAAAATATCCTTTTTTAAATGAGCTAAGTTTAGGCGAAGCTTTTATCTTTCAAATCTCCAAGTTGTTGTTTAGCTTAACCAATTAGCTTGGGGTACCCAATACGGATTCTTGGAGAAGGGGTTGGTTTATAGAAAAACCAAGTTGATCACGAGCTCTATCATAACAGTCAGGAAACAACCTAGTAATACTTTCGGGAAGATATTCGGAAAATCACGAACCACCGATATATTATTAAGCTCGGGAACAATCTCGCTTTTTAGGGCAAGATGATGTGATCAATAGAGAGAGGGATTGACACAATCCTAACCCATCGATCGAAAAGTGCACCATGAAACATTGACTAGGTAGCACAATCAATCTTAGGATGACGATTCTATCACCATCACCATAAGAGTGAAATTATTGTCCATTAGCTACCAAGCAATAACATTGCTAGGAGAATTCATTTCACACATCATGGTTCACTTGTCGATATTCCGGTTTCAACCAACACGAAAACTGACGAATGAACACTGATAGCAAAAAGTATCTCTACATCAAGAGCTCATAAGAGATGGTGCAATTCGCACGACATTCTTGACAACAAGAGGGTAATACTCCCAGATAGAACAGAACAAAAGCTGGTTAGCATTTCGATCTGCGGAATACAACTACTTTGACCCAATCCAAGAAATGTATGAGGTACTGGAGTTTGCTTCTCCCAGTCATTCGAGAATAGAACAATTTGACAGACCATAGGAATAAAAGACATTGATGACACGAATGCACAATTACTCTTGACTATCCTCTCAATGATGAAGGTCAAAATACAAGTAGATAGGGCCAACTCAAGAGCACATGATTTCTTGAGTTATGGATGCATGGATTAGAATGTCGAACGAGTTCAACATAATTCTTCCAGATAACCCATGCAGAAGGGCGGGGTAGGAAGAATCAACATATGGAGTAGAGAACTCATCACGACCACTCTTGTTATGATCTTTAATTCATGGAAAACTTCTGCCAAAGATGATTCATGGTGTTGGAAGAATGATATACCATGAACCTTGGGAGCTACAACAAGGTTACTAATCATTCTAAAGGAACTAGCAACACTATCAACAGAGATGAGCAGAATGATCCTTGGATTCAAAGACCTAGAAATAGAATAACTAAAAACTAAATAACATCATGAGATGTTTCCGAAAATGATGGCCAGAACTATCGCACTGGAAGACATAGCACACATCTAGACTATTGGGTAGTTTTCGGAGTAACATGTTTTCCTAATACTTCAACAAAACGTCGAGGTAATAGAGTACCTCAACACAGTGATCAGTGTGCTTTGTCTAGCCAAAAGACATTAGAAATAAGAGGAAGGAAGTTGCAATTGCAACATATTATTTAGGAACTTTGGAAAACTCGGACATCATAACGGTTGTGCGGGCATGAAATATAAGGCAACCTGCAAGAAAACTGACATTATAACAATGAATTCTTACGAAGACACTGATCCAGGAAGACAACAACTTTTCTATAAGTCTTGAGCATAGTAACTCGTCATCCTAATGAATAGATGAGAAAGCCTAATTCTTAAACCCTGTAGAATAAAGAAGAGGGTGACTCAGAATAAGAATGACACAAGGAAAGAAGTAAAAAGAGCCTTACGTTGGCTTCCACAAACAATTCCCTTATATAACTAAAGAGTTGCTAGACTCAACATCGACCAGTTTGGCTTGGTTATCCTACAGGCAGTCAAGCTCTAATACCAAAGCTGTCGGGACCCTGATCCTAAGTCATAAGAACCCAACTTGTAAGACATCACATCACTTTGGGGCCTCACGCACGGTAAACTCCACGGCTGCCACCTTACCTTGGCCGGGACCGTTTGCGCCTTTTGCCTCACGTATATGAATATGTTGGTAGCGTTCAAACGACAAAGAACCCGGGTCGACATGACTAGTTATAAACCCAAGCGGTACATCCATACAGGGACATGCATACATAACCCAGCAAGGCAGGTGTCGATCAAAAGCGTGTGTAGACGAGTCGTAGCAAGCTACAAGGACTCCATTACACCGCGTGACATTTCCCCGAGGGGACAGACACAACAACAAAGAAGGATACACGCCGGTCAATCAATGTGTCTAGAGCAGTAGCAAGCTACCAAGGCTCGATAGAAGCACAAAGATGGATTTCCCTGTAAAGAGTACTACTAAAGGCACATAAATAGGTGTCGAATCCCGCACATATAAAGCATTTCATAACATACACACAATATGCACGATATGTGTAGATACAACATGGCATCACAACATAACTCTATGACTCAAGCTTTTATTAAGGACTCATAAGAATCAACATAGTATGTTATTACAAACAGGGGTCCCGTGACCCGACACTCAAGTCATACAAACAACAGGCGGAAGCGAAACATGTCTGGGTACACACATCTACTAAAAGTGGTTGGCAGAACCTGAAAAGCTACTACGACCCTACCAAAAGAGCCAGACCTCTGTCTCGGATCCCCAAGCTATTCCGGTCAACATCGAACACATCGCGTAGAACCTTTTAATGAGTCTAAGTCTTCTCTACAAAAACATAAATAAAGCAACCGTGAGTACAAAGGTACTCAGCAAGTCTTACATCAGAACTATCTACATATGCATCATGTTTCAATGAAAGGATTGTGGGGTTTGATTGCAGCAAGCCAGCTTTGACTCTTGGCTAACCTGTACTACGACTACAAGTTCTTTCTTTGAGGTGGGATAGCACACACGAGTCCACATATTCACCAATTCAATACACCACTATGGATCCACTCTCATCTCCCTACGAGAAGGCCTTCCATAGCACTCACACATAGTTTGCATGTTTTAGATTATCCATTTAAATAGTCTATGTACCACGAAATGTTTCCAAGTAGTCCATATCCGAGGACGCGGCTATTCGAATAGATTGATTCACCCTGCAGGGGTATACTTCTTCACACACGCTCTCACCACTTACCACCATATGCACGTCATGCATCTCGGCAACCTTCAAGCAGGAGCACTGGCATGGGTGTCGGCCACGACCGTTACCCACACAAGACCCTATTCCAGGTTTATCGCCTATTTGAGACTGAACCCGCAAGGAAGTCCGGCCGAGGTTTCCTCTACGGCCCCAAACGTTGTGCGTAGGGTTCCCAAGCGCACCATCCAAGTGCCACTTGGTACACCGTGCCACTTTGTATCTACTGCAGAGAAGCCTACCCCGTCGGGCAGAGCTAAACACGGATGCCAACACTTTTCCTACAAATACCAGAAACTAATTGCAACTCCTGGACAGAGATCTAGGCGTTTAATAAGCCAAGAGGGTCAATTAAGTATCCCAATGTGTGGTAGTATCTTGTCTTGGATTACATACACAGAAGTCAGTTCTTAGGGACGGTCCCAACGAGACAACCCACCATGTACTCCTACATGGCCTCTCATCGCTACCTTTACCAAATCGGATTCACACTTTTACACTCACACTGGAGGATATGATCACAACCATTCCGATTCATCATCCAGATGGATCAGACCCGTCACGACTCTAAGCATAGCAGGCATTGTCAACAAACATGGATGAGTAAGCACAACAAGGCTCAAGCAGTTGCTACTCATGCTAAGTGGTTTCAACTATTTACTGTGACAAAATCAGGTCATGCAGAGGAATGGTTTCAACTACCGATAACATGTACAGTTCAATCGTCTTTGTCCTAATGCAGTAAAAGAGAGCAGGAACGAGAGAGTGGGTTTATATCAATATGCTGAAGGGGGCTTTGCTTGCCTGACACGTCTGAGGATAGCAATGAGTCTTCATCAATGTCAACGATCACATCGTTGGAACCATCGTCTACCGAGAGGGAACAACACCGGCAAACAAGAAAGGAACAACAATTACTTCACGGAAATGCAACACTATGATGCATGATCAAGAAATGGAGATGAAATGTGACAGGGCCAATATAGCTACCATTTCTTAGGTTGAAGCTGGATTTGAATCAGGATTCGAACATCACTTCAACAAGGTATTTTCCGGATACCCTTTTAATTGATTCGACCTGATGCTCAGGCATAACTTGTTTTTAACATGCATGAGGATGACATTTTGGGGTGCTGAGTTTCCTAGATCATTGTTTGGTCATAGTAATTGAAGTGGAATTCAAATAGGAATCAAATTCCAACTTCAAACTATTTATTAAATTTACCCTATTCATCATTTTGCCTATTTGGTGTTGTTAATTTTCTCAAACCAGCATGTAAATGCCATAATCAGATTCTTTGGATTTTTATGATCCTTCTTCATATATAAATTATTTTCATTGGACTTACATATTATTTTCTATGATTTTTAGAAGTTTTAGGCATTTTCTTGAATTATTTTATAATAGAAAATCAATTACTGCGTCAGCACTGCGTCAGCATTGCGTCAGCAGTCAACTAGCCTGGGTCAGGTCAAACCTGACGTGTGGGGTCCACACGTTAGTGACAGAATTAAATTAACAGAGTTAGGTTAATCTTAATTCTTATTTTAGAGCCGTAGGGCCCACTGCCAGTGAGTCATTGTTTAACTAAATAGTTATTAGGCGCTAATTAAACACCTGACCGGCTGGGCCCACATGGCAGTGGCTCAGGCCAGTGAGGTCGACGCCGGCGACCAACAGAGTGACGGGGGCTCGCCGGAATTCCTTGATCTCGTGCTATAGGCTTTGGAATTGCACGCGGTTGAGTTCTACGGATAGCTGATGAAGCGCAGCATCCATTCCAACTCAGCCACGGGCCAGGAGGTGGCCGGAATGAGGTCGGCGACGACCTCGGGCGGTGGCCGGAGTCGGCCATGGTAGGGCTGGTGCTAGAGGGCAGGAACGAAGGGGGAGAGCACAGGAGGAGGAGCAGGAGCTCACGTCGTTTCCAAAGGAGGCAAGAGCGACGGAGGAGGGCCAGAAATGGGGAGGGAGCTCACGCTCGTCATCTCTGGGCCCTGTGGTTAGAGTCCTTTGGCGGTGAGGTTGAGGGCGATGTGTCAGAGCTACCGGGGAGCTTTGGAGGACTTCGGGTGGTCGGAGGTGTCGGTGAGCTCGAGCCGAGCTCGACCATGGCGAGAGGAAAAAGAGCAGAGGGGGAGAGATAAGGGAGAGAGAGTGGGAGGGGCTCGGGGAGGAAGAAAAGAGAGGCACGGGGGGGGGGGGGGTGTTTGCTGGTGCGGAGGAGGCGAGGAGAGGCTGCCACGACGAGCAGGAGGTGGCGCGGCCAGCCCCGTGCTCATCTTCTCCTCTGCCTACTAGCAGGTGGAGGAAGATGACAGGGGAGCCCCTGGTGGGCTGGGCCTGCAGGGGGCGACAGGTAAGCTTCTTTTTTTTTCTTCTATTCTTTTCTGTTTTGTTATTTGTAACATTTGTTTTATTTGTTTTGGCTCCAACTAATTCAAGGAAAATAGCTAAACAACTCAGGGGTGTTATTTGGAATATTTCCACCCCCATGTGAAGTTTTCAACATTTTATAAAACTAGGAAGTATTTTAAATCAATTAATTAATTGATTTCAGTGGCTTTTTACTTTAAAATGAAATGCGAAAAGTATTTTTAAAAAGAAAACCAATCCTGAATTGTGTTTTCCAAGATTTATCAAAAATGATGGACTTTTATGGAGGCCATTTTGGGTTTATTGATTTGTCACAACTTTGGATTGATTTTGAATATAGACTATGTTGGAGTTTTGCTTTGATTTCACTTCTTTCTTGGATTCAATTCATTTTCTTAGAATGCAAAGAAAGAAAACATGAGCTCAAACTTGCTAAGTTCTACCAGGGATTTCAGGGTTGTGACACAATTATGCTAATTCCTACAACAATTACTATGGAAATTATAATAAGATGCCCTCTGATTTTGATAACAATATTAAAGAATTCATTAGCTCGCAAAAAGGTTTCAATGCTATGATTGAAGAAAAATTGATCAATATTGATCATATGGCTAGGAACGTTGATATAATTTCTCTTGAGATTGATTCTTGGAAAATTAAATCTATTCCACCCAAGCATGGTATTAATGAGTCTTTAAAATCTATGAGAATTTCTATTGATGAGTGTAAAGAAAGAACCACTAGAATACGTGGTGAGCGTGAATGCCTTGAAAAGGTGTTTTCTCGTGATAATAATGATGAAGATCTTCAAAGGCATCCCAATAATTCGCAGTTTATACGTCTTAATGATAAAATTGATAAAAGTGGGTTGAAAGAGGTCAAAACTTTAAATATAAACGGGCCCGCTCTTCTGTATTTCAACGACTTTAATTATGATAGTTGCTCTTTGATTGATTGTGTTTCCTTGTTGCAATCCTTGTTGAATTATCTACATGCTTATAATCAATATAAAGCTTTTACTAAACATATTGTGGATGTTATGATGAAATCTTTTGAAGAAAAACCTGAGTTGGAAGTTTATATACCTATAAAGTTTAATGGTGAGTGTTAACCCACAATTAAGATTAAAATCAAAGATTATGAGTGCCATGCTTTGTGTGATTTGGGTAGCATTTCCACGATTCCAAAAACTTTATGTGATGTGCTAGGATTTCGTGAATTTGATGATTGCTCGTTAAATTTGCATCTAGCGGATTCTACTATCAATAAACCCACGGGAAGGATTAATAATGTTTTTATTGTTGCAAATAGGAATGATGTGCCCGTAGATTTCATTTTTATTGATATAGATTGAAATCCTACATGTCTTATTATTCTTGGTAGACCTTTCCTTAGAACGATTGGTGCAATTATTGATATGAAAGAAGCAAATATTAGATTCCAATTTCAATTACGGAAAGGCATTGAGCAATTTCCTAGAAAGGAAATAAGATTACCTTATGAATCTATTATGAGAGCTACTTATGACTTGCATACCAAAGATGACAATACCTAGATCTATTGCATTATGCCTAGCTATGGGCGTTAAACAACAGCTCTTGTTGGGAGGCAACCCAATTTTATATTTAAGATTTTATTTTTACTTCTATTTTTGAGTTCTGCACACATTATTACCTCTGCAATAAATTTTTTTTATGTTTTGATTAGTGTTTGAGCCAAGTAAGACCTTTGGGACGGTCTAAAGTGTTTGCAAGTTGATTTTGCTGAAAAACAGAAACTTTCGCTCTCAGTCCAGGAATTTTGAAAATTAACTGGATCTTTATTTTGATCTGAATTTTTTACACAATATTTATTTACAAATGCTCCAGAGTTTCCAAAGTTATCAGAATTTTTGGAGTTACAAAAGTATTCGAAGTAAACATATTGCTACAGATTGTTCTATTTTTGATAGATTCTGTTTTCTTTGTGTTGTTTGCTTATTTTGATGAATCTATAGGTTATATTGGTGGGTATGAACCATGGAGAAGTTGGAATACAATAAATAGTAAATCAATATAAATAAATAATGAGTTCACAACAGTACCTAAAGTGGTGATTTATTTTTCTTGTACTAACGGATCTCATGAGTTTTTTGTTGATTTTTGTGTTGTGAAGTTTTCAAGTTTTGGATAAAGATTTGATGGACTATGGAATAAGGAGTGGAAAGAGCCTAATATTGGGGATGCCTAAGGAACACCAAGCCATATTCAAGGATACCAAAGAGCCTAAGCTTGGGGATGCGCCGGAAGGCATCCCCTCTTTCGTCTTCAATCCATCGGTAAATTTACTTGAGGCTATATTTTTATTCATCACATGATATGTGTTTTGCTTGGAGTGTCTTGTATGATATGAGTATTTACTTTTTAGTTTGTCACAATCATACTTTCTGCACAAATCTTTTGAGAGAGACAGCTGAATCATGAATTTATTAGAACACTCTTTGTGCTTCACTTATATCTTTTGAGGTAGGCAATGTTGCTCTAGTGCTTCACTTATATCTTTTAGAGCACGACGGTGTGGTGTTTTATGGAAATTATTAAACTCTCGTACCTCGCTTATATTATTTTGAGAGTTTTTTAAACAACATGGTAATTGGTTTTGGTTATGAATTTAGTCCTAATATAATGGGCATCCAAGAGGGATATAATAAAAACTTTCATATTAAGTGCATTGAATATGATGAGAAGTTTGTTTTCTTTTATATAGTTTTGAGATATGAAGATGGTAATATGAGAGTCATGCTAGTAAGTAATTGTGAATTAGAATAAATACTTGTGTTAAAGCTTGTGATTCCCGTAGCATGCACGTATGGTGAACCGTTATGTGATGAAGTCAGAGCATGATTTGTTTAATGATTGTCAACCTTCGTGTGGAGGTCGGGATCGTGCGATGGTTAACACCTACCAACCCTTCCCCTAGGAGCATGTGTGTAACACTTTGCTTCGATAACTAATAGGCTTTTGCAATAAGTCACTACTAGGGAAAACCCTACTAGTAGCGCTGGATATATGAGTAGCAGTAGCGCTGGTCCAAGTGCTACTCCTATCCTTTACAGCTAAAAACTAGTAGTATCACCGATACCGGCAGCGCTACTGGTAAGTTTAGTAGTAGCGCTTGCTCATAGAAAGCACTGCTGCTAAGCAGCGCTACTGCTAATATGTTCCAGCGCTACTGCTAACGTTTGTAATCAGAATGCATCATCATCATCGACAATATTAGCAGTATTCAGAATATTCAGAATGCATCATCATCGACAATATTAGCAGTATTCAGAATATTTTCAAGCTCTACATATTTAGCATCATCATCATCATCATCATCCACGGTATTTGCATCATCATCATCTATATCAACAACATGGGAATTGGATTAGCGGCAGCTCATACTCATTTAACTCATATAACTCATACTCATTTAACAACTCATATAACTCATATTCATATAACTCATACTCATACAACTCCTATAACTCATACTCATATAACTCATACTCATATAACTCATATTTATATAACTCAGCTCATACTCATATAGCTCATACTCATATAGCTCATACTCATATAGCTCATACTCATATAACTCATACACATATCACTAATAATAATCCAGTTGACGCC
This sequence comes from Hordeum vulgare subsp. vulgare, assembly GCF_904849725.1. Lineage (NCBI taxonomy): Eukaryota > Viridiplantae > Streptophyta > Magnoliopsida > Poales > Poaceae > Hordeum > Hordeum vulgare. The sequence continues at coordinate 355,631,891 of NC_058523.1, forward strand.
TCACGGTGTAGGCGGTCGCAACCCAAAGATAAGGAACCATCACCGGATCATAGCTCGGGTGATGTCCCTCGAGAACCTGCCAGGTATTGGAGAACCTGGCATCTGCGTAGCCATGTAGCGATAGACGTGCTCGTCCTCCTCCCTGACATGACGACGTACCATCTCCGTGGGGGACGGCTCCCTCATCACAGATAATGGCCCACGCGACCGCCACCAAAGAAGCTCCGGGTCAACGATGAGACCCGGATTCCGCACCAAGGTGCGCCCCTCGGAAGGTAGCATCTCGTAGTGCCAGCCCGGCAAAGCCCAGTCCCGCACATGCTAGCGCCTATCAAGCAGGTGGCCGCCACCGAGTCGATGACGAGGATGCGGGATGGGCATCGTCGACGTCGAGACAAATTCCTCTGAGAAAATTTTCTTATTGTTTAATGTTTCAACCGAATATTACATGGCAACATCATATGAAAAATTAACAAAATATTACATAGGCTATCTCAAGAGAACATGGCAACATCATATGAGAAATTAACCAAGTTCATATGAGAAAAACTAATTAGCTCATATTGAGGGGATCAACGCTCATCTCAACATCATATGACAAATTAACCAAATATTATTGTGCATGTTTGCATGTTTGATGTAGTATGAACTAGAGGGGAGCGAGAGCGTGGTAGTACTGTGCGGGGGCAGGGTCGGAGGTGGCCGGGGGCGACGTCGGAGGTGGCTGGTGGCGACGTCGGAGGCGGCGACGCTAACCCTAGGAGAATGAGATAAATACAAATTAAACAATAAGAAATTAGTTGTCAAATATTTTTAAATAAACGACATAAATTACTTAATAAATATGGTTGGGGAACTTAAATAAACAACATATGATGGATACTCTTCTCTTATGTATGGTGGACACTCCCTTACCGATTTTTCGACCGTCGCTAATGGTCGCTACTGCTACTTCCCCTACTGCATAACAAATATCTAGCACAAGGAGAAGGAGGAGAAGTGACCCGCATGACAACAGTCAGGATTCTTCGTCTCTCATATATGGTGGACACTCCCTCACCGATTTTTCGACCGTCGATGATGGTCCCTACTCCTAGTTCCCCTAATGCATAAGAAATATCTAGCACAAGGAGAAGAAGGAGAAGCGACCCTCACGGCAACAGTCGGCATTCTTCTTCTCTCATATATGGTGGACACTCCCTCACCGATTAAACTATTTCTATTAAACACTTACTAAATAAACTATTTCTAATGAACACTTACTAAAAACAGTAAAAAAACTACATTATACTTATATTGAAATATAATGTAGCACAAGGAAATAAATGAAGAAATTAGTGATTTTCCCACTAAAAGACTAATGTCGTGATCCTCATTATACTTATATTTCTATTATACTTATATCGATGCTAGTATATTCTTAGTGATTTTCCTTTCCTTCTAATTTTTCTGTATAATTCTCAAAAATAAATTATTGTATATTTATATGCTACAAGTTCATATCAATAGCATATCTTATAGGATTAAGTTCCACCTCATATAAAATATATCATCTTTCAAGCCTAACTAACTACTCGGATTAAGTTCATATACCTAGGGTCATATCAATATTCTTCAAGTTCATATCAATAGCATATCTAATAGGATTAAATTCACATACCTAGGGGCAGCACAAAAGTGAAGCATATTTCCCATACAAACAGTTGAAAGGAAAAAAGATACTGATTTCACATATACAAGAACGACATTGATGAACTCGAATGGGAGGAGGCAGGAGAAAGGAGGAGGAGGGAGGAGGAGAACCAGGAGCGGCGGCGGACGATGGGCGGCGGCGACGGACGACGGCCGAGGTGCACAGACGCGCGGGGGGAGAGTGAATTGTGGTGGAGAGGGGAGTAGGTGGATAATTGGATAGGATATACGTATCAGCAACACTCATTTAAGCAAAGCGCTACTGCTATTCAAATTATGAGTAGCACTTTACACAAGCGCGCGCTACTACTAATGCTACCGTCTGTGCAACTCGTTGGGCCTCTTTTAACAGTAGCGCTGGATATATTACCAGCGCTACTGCTAAGGTGTTAGTAGTAGCGCTTAGCAAGAGAAGCGCTACTACTAATTAGCAGCAGTCTTTTATGTTTTCTAGCGCTACTACTGAGGTCCTGCCTATAAGGTTTTATCTAGTAGTGAGTATGTGAGTTCTTTATGACTAATGTTAAGTTCATAGATTATACGCACTCGTACCTTTCCACCTTTTCTAGCCTTTCTAGTACCGCACAACTCTTGCCGGTACATTAAACCCACCTTCCTCAAAACAGCCACCATATATTTTCCTCAAAACAACCACCATATCTATCTATTATGGCATTTTCATAGGCATTTCGACATATATTCCCATGCAACACCATTGTCCCATTTTTGATGACACGCACCATCATTTCCATATTGCTTATAGGGTCATATTTTGTTCTAGATATCAAGTTATGATTCCCTCACAAGTTGGGATGAGTCTCCGGAGTTTACAAAAAATAAAAGAGGCCAAATAAGCCCATCCAAAAAAAGAAAAGAAAGAAAAAAATGAGAGAAAGAGAGAAGGGACGATGCTACTATATTTTTCCAAACTTGTGCTCCAAAGTAGCACCATGTTCTTCATAGAGAGTCTCCTATTTTGTAACTTTGATATAACTAGTGGAATTACATCTTTTGCACAACCACTTAGTTTCCTTTTTGAGCGTTCATACACTTATAGCTCTAGTGCATTTGTTGCATGGCAATCCCTACTCACTCACAATGATATCTATTGATAGGCATCTCCAAAGCCCGTTAATATGCCTAGTTGATGTGAGACTATCTTCTCCTTTTTTTGGAACCTCCACCATACTCTATTCCACCTATAGTGCTATATCCATGGCTCACGCTCATGTATTGCGTGAGAGTTGAAAATGTTTGAGAACATAAAGAGTGTGAATCAATTGCTTGATTTTCATCGGGGTTGTGCATGATTTAGATACTTTGTGTGGTGAAGATGGAGCATAGCCACACCATATGATTTTGTAGGGATAACTTTCTAAGACCATGTTATTTTGTAAAGAAGCAGTTGGCTTATTAGTATGCTTGAAGTATTATTATTTTTATGTCAATATTAGACTTTTGTTTTGAATCTTATGGATCTGAATATTCATGCCACAATAGAGAATATTACATGGATAAATATTTTAGGTAGCATTCCACATCCAAAATTCTGTTTTTATCATTTCCCTACTCGAGGACAAGTAGGAATTAAGATTGGGGATGCTTCATACGTCTCCAACATATCTATAATTTTTGATTGTTCTGTGCTATTATATTATCTGTTTTTGATGTTTTATATACATTAATATGTTGTTATATATTATTTTTCGGACTAACCTATTAATCTAGAGCCTAGTGCTAGCTTATTTTTTTCTTTTTACGTTTTTGAGTATTGCAGATAAGAAATATCAAATGGAGTCCAAACGGAACAAAATTTCCGAAATGATTTTTCTTGGACCCGAAGAAACCCATGAGACTTAGAGTAGGGGACAGGGCACCTGCCGGGAGGCCACAAGCCTGCAGGGCGCGCCCTAGGGGGGATCCCCTGCAGGCCTCCTAACCCTATTCTTTGGCCTATAAATTCCCAAATATTCCCCCATCACTAAAAAGAGCCATGAAAATAATTTTCCGCCGCCGGGAGCCTCTATTCCCGTGAGATCCAATCTGGGAGCCTTTTCCGCTAATCTGCCGAAGAGGGAATTGATCACGGAGAGCATCTACATCAACTCCATTGCCCTTCCGATGATGCGTGAGTAGTTCACCATAGACCTACGGGTCCATAGCTAGTAGGTAGGTGGCTTCTTCTCTCTCTTTGACCGTCAATACCATGTTCTTAATGATCTTCATGGAGATCTATCCGATGTAATATTCTTTTGCAGTGTGTTTGTCGATATCTGATGAATTGTGAGTCTACGTTCATTATCTATGAATACTATTTGAATCTCTTCTGAATTCTTATAAGCATGATTTCATATCTTAGAAAGTCACTTGGAGTTATTGGTTTGGTTTGGCCAACTAGATTGGTAATTCTTGCAATGGGAGAAGTGCTTAGTTTTGGGTTCAATCTTGCGGTGTCCTCACCCACTGACATAGTAGGGATCGCGAGGCATGCATGACATTATTTCCATCAAGGATAAAAAGATGGGGTTTTCATCATATTGCTTGAGTTTACCCGTCTACATCATGTCATCTTACTTAATTTGTTACTCTGTTCTTCATGAACTTAATACTCTAGATTGAGGCAGGAGTCGGTCGAAGTGTGGAGTAATAGTAGTAGATGCAGTATCATTTCAGTCTACTTGACACGGACGTGATGCCTAGATGCATACTTGTTCACCCACAATATTATTTTCCTTTATGAGAGAAGCCTCTAGTGAAACATATGGCTCCCGGGTCTATTTTCCATATTATACTTCCAAATCTATAAACCAAAAATATCTTGGTACAATTTATTTACTTTTGTTTCCGCAATCTTTTATATCTATCTCTATCAGATCTCATCCTCGCAAATAAATCCGAAGGGATTGACAACCCCTTTTTAGCGTAGGGTGCAAGAGTTTGATTATTTGTGTAGGTACTACGATTGGGGCCTTGCTTGTTCCTCCTATTGGATTGATGCCTTTGTTCTCAACAAACTGAGGGAAATACTTATCTACTTTGCTGCATCACCCTTTCCTCTCCAAGGGAAAACAAATGCAAGCTCAAGAGGTAGGAGAGCCAATATGGGCATCTAGGTCCTGCTATTGGTTATTGTCCGGAGAGTGTCTCATGTCATGTCTACATAGTTCTCGAACCCGCAGGGTCTGCACACTTAAGGTTCAGTGATTTTTCGGTATAGTTGAGTTATGTATGTTGGGGGCCGAAGGTTGTTCGGAGTCCCGGATGAGATCCTGGACATCACGATGAGCTCTAGAATGGTCCGGAGGTAAAGATTGATATATGGAAAGTTCCGTGTTGGTTACCCGAAAAAGTTCAGGCGTCACTGGTAGTGTACCTGGGCTGCCGAAATGGTTCTGAAGGCCACCGGAAGGGGCCACTGCCCCGGAGGGTTCACATGGGTTGTGAGGGATGTGCACCATCCCCTGGTGGGCTGGGCACACCTCCCCACCTAAGGCCCATGTGGTTGGTCTGGTGGAGGGCCAACGCTCTAGGGGGCGCCACCCTAACTTCGGTGGCAAGCCACCCCTAGGGCAGTCGCCCATCCCTCTCTCGCTGCCGCATATCCTAGGGGGAACCCTATGGCATAGCCTCCTCTCCCTTCCACCTATATATATGGATGGGGAGAGAGGGCTGCAGCACACTCTCCCATGACGCAACCCCGTCTCTCCCATAGATCAGTTTTCTCCACTAGATCAGTTTCTGTATTGCTTGGCGCAGCCCTGCCGGATCAACTCCACCACCACCGCCGCCATGACATTGTGCTGTCCTAGAACTCATCTACCTCTCCACCCTAATTTGCTGGATCAAGGAGGTGGAGAACGTCATCGAACTTTACATGGGCTGAACGCGGAGGTGTCGTCCGCTCGACGCTAGATTGGGACGGATCATGATGGGATCGCGGGAGGGATCGCGATGAGATCGTGGGATGGATCATCATTGGATCGCAAACATGTTTGACTACATCGACCACATTATATATGCTTCCGCTTTGTGATCTACAAGGGTATGTAGATGCACTCCCCCCTCTCGTAGATGTTAGTGTCCATAGATTGATCTTGATGAGCGTAGGAATTTTTTGTTTCCCATGCGACGTTCCCCAACACGCGGGTGAGAAAGGACAAGGAGACAGAGGAGGAAGGAATGCGAGTGCGACAAATGGGGATCGGACGTCGGGGCCCACTGTTCAGCGAGGGAGAGAGCGAGCAAGGAGGTGCGACGTGCATTGGTGGTTTCCAAAATAACGCTCTGCTTTTCCTTTTTTATTTTTTTAAACAGGAAACTAAAACTTAAAAAGGAAAATAAATATTACTCCAAATATAGGAGTATTATATATCAAAATTATTAGAAAAATAAAAGTAATATGTTTAACATTTTTCCACAGCGAGAATAAATACTTCTAAAAAAGTTTTTTTTGAAAAAGCCCAAAATGATTTTGAAATCCTACTTCAAATATTTTAAAAAATACTCCTCTAGTTTTATAAAATCTAATACTTCTCAAAAATACCCAAATAGAAAATTTCAATAGTTTTCAGATCCAAATTTCAATTCCTATATTTTGAATATGTCATGTCATCTTCTCTCAATGATTTTGAATTGGTTGAATTTGAATTCTAAACAAAAAGGGAAAGTCATGTTATTCTCTCTCATTCGAAAAGTTTCAAATTTCACTCAAATTCAATCATTCGATCGAACAATCAATAAATCTAGTAATTAATATAACATACCAAAACTTGGGATGTTACAAACCTACCACACTTAAAATGAATCTCATCCTCAAGATTCGAAGAGGGTAGAAAGGAAAAGGTTAGGGTTTGGGGGTCTTCTTAACAAATACATTGGGCTTCACAAAAGATCTAGGGTGTTACCACAATTAGAATGAGAGTTACTCGTCCCTCAAATTCATGCCATTTCTTTCAGTCTTCAGTATTTGTCTCTTCACATTTCTCACCATAAGTCCTTTGTGGAGGATCTTCCGTTACTTGGTCTTATTAGGTGACAAGTCTCGTGATCATTCTAAATAACTTATCGATGATCTCATGGTGGTCTACCATTTGTGGTTATCCTGAAGTGAAATGGGTCTTTGATTCATACTATTCACATAAGCAAGCAATTCTAGTAATCAATACTAACAATCAATATAGCGATCAAGAATTAAAATGGATCCAGTAAATCAATAAGAAAAATAAAATAAGAATCCAAAAATACATATAAATAAAACTTTGGAGTTTTCTTGTACTACAACACGAAATACTTTTTGTCCTAATTAAACTTAGCAACAAAGAAAACACTAAAATGATAAAGTAATGGAAAAAATATAAAACAACTAACATAAGAGAAAGATTTTTTCATAAAATTTTGTTAGTAAACTCTACATATGATCAAAACAATGTTATCCTTGAATTAAACCGAAAACAATTTCAACTTTTATACAAATTGTTTCTAACCAAAGTAAAGTTAACATAGAATGAAACCCATAAAACAATTTATATAAAGTATTTTCAAATCGGAATTTAATTTGGCAATGAAATCAATTTGCAAGTTATTATTGAACTAGAATTGATTCCATGCAATCAGATAAAAATAAAAATAATAAAAATATATTTTTTGTTGAAAAGCTATTGTTAACTAACATAAAACAAAATATAACTTGTCACAAGAGAAAACAATTTAAAAACATCTAAAACAAAAGAAATAGAGATAAACCTAAAAAGAACTAAAATATATTTTGTTTTTCTTAAAACCATAATTTAATATATTCGAAAAATTCCCAAATTGTTCGTACTCATAAACAAAGTCACAAGTGATGAGTAGCAAAAAGAATCAACCCAAAACATAATTTTTAACTCAAGTTATTCACAAAACAAGATTTAAATCAAATATGTTTGAATTTAAATTGAAAGTACTGAAACATGGTCAAACATTATATCTACATAAACTACCCAATGGAAAAAGAATCAACCAATTTGGACTTGAAACAAAAAATAAAAACAAAAACGTTCTATTTTTAAAACACAAAATTGAAATAAAGAAAATCTAACTATCACAGAGTAGCTACGTGGCAGTTTCTGACTGGCTATGATCTGTGCGTGCTTTTGAACTACGGGCGGACGGTCGAACCGTAAAAGAAAATGAGTCGCCTAAAGAAACTACGTCCAACGTTGCGTGTTGGATCTAGATCCTACGATGGTGGCGGTCTTCAGGGACTTACAGTGCAGTCGAGGAGGCCCGGCTATGCTCCGGCGAGGTCAAGGTGTCAGGCGCTGCACGACGGCTCTCCACAGGGTTCTTAGTGAGTGAGAGGACACCAACCGATGCACGCGTTCAAGGAGGACCAGACGGTGGCGACGCTGTAAGCGGAGGGGGTTGGAGGAGCTCGGGGAAGCGGCAATGGAGCGACGGGTGCTTTGGGTTCTGGGGAAGATTTTTGGCGAGGTCGAGGGTCAGGAGAGGGGGCTTCGAGTGAAAACGGGGTGCGGGGCTCGAGGTCTTTATGGGGGTTCTTCTTGGAGGAGGGGTGACATACAAATGGAAGAAATCTCGAAAGGATTCGAATCCGCAGGGGAGCCGGTGAGAAAGGAAAGCGAGAGGGAGGAAGAAGGAAGGTGAGCGCGGGAAAACGGGGATCAGATGGTGGGCCCCATTGTTCACTGAGGGAGAGAGAGCAGGGAGGTGTGGCGCACGTCAATGGTTTCCTAAATAGCGCTGTGCTTTCCCTTTTTTATTTAGTTTTAAACAGGAAACTAAAACTTATAAAGAAAAAAATATTTTTAAAAATACTCTTGTGGTTTTACAAATTCAAATACCTATAAAAATACCCCTGATATGTAGGGTCATGTTCCTTCTCTCATTTTTATGAATTTGGGTAAGAGAATTTGAATTTGTTCAAACAAATTTAATGAAACCAATTATGAAAATAAATTCCAAATAATAAATTTCAGTAGTTATTAGATCCATATTTCAAATCCTTTTTTGAAGAAGCCATGTCATCTTCTCTCACTAATTTTGAACAAGATGAATTTGAATTCGAAACAAAAGGGGAAAGTCATGTTATTCCATCTCATTCAAAAAGTTTCAAAATTCACTCAAATTCAAACACTCAATCATATAATCAATCAATCTAATAATTAATATAACATTCCAAAATTTGGGATGTTACACAAGGTCCCATGCATAACTCTTTAGTCACATTGTTTGCAAGATTGTTGTGATGTTGTATTACCTAGTGGGCCCTAAGATACCTCTCCATCACACAGAGTGACAAATCCCAGTCTTGATCCATGCCAACTCAACACACACCCTGGAAGATACTTGTAGAGCACCTTTATAGTCACCCAGTTATGTTGCGACGTTTGATACACACAAGGTACTCTGCCGGTGTTAGTGAGTTAGATGACCTCCCGGTCATAGGAAGAGATACTTGACATGCACAAAACAATAGTAATAAACTCACACGATTGCATGCTACGTTCATTGTTTAGGTCTTTGTCCAGCACATCATTCTCCTAATGATGTGATCTCATTATCAAATGACAACTCATGTCTATTTCCAGGAAACCTTGACCATCTCTAATCAATGATCTAGTCCTTTTAGAGGCTAACTAGGGACAGTGTGCTGTTTATGTATCCACACATGTAAATCAGTTTCCAATCTATACAATTCTAGCACATATAATAAACGATTTTTATGAACAAGGTAATATAATAATAACCACTTTATTATTACCTCTAGGGCCTATTGCCAACAAGATCATCTTGAGCTTTTGTTCCCTTGAAGAGAGTAGGATCATACTTATTTTATTGAAAAACAATCGTCTATGGGTATTGATCTCTTCACATTCAACTTCATTGTCATTGAACTTCCGTTCAAAATCAACACCCTAGGTCTTCCACTGCCATCCTTGCTTGCATACAATCTCCTCAAATTGTGTGCTTCCAGCAAGAATTTAGTAGACACCTTTCTCTATAATTCCTTTCAATAAATCATGTTCTTTCTCAAGTGTAACTTGGCTAAGAGAATCATTAGTGGAATCAATAGAGCTACTAGAGGCACATGTTTAGAATGAGAATTTTTATTTTTGCTACTAGATGAAGAACCTTACTTGCTTTCGTTACTAGTTTTATTAGATTTAACTTGAGGCATAAAGGTAGATAAGAGTAATCATTTGGCAAGATAATAAGAACTCTTCTTTCAAAAATCGTCATTGATAGCTTTAAGAAACTCATGCTCTTGCTCTAAAATTACCTTCTCGAAGCATAGCATCTCATGAGTTCTTAGAAGCTCTCTATGATCTTCTTCAGTAGATTCATGAGGCAACTTAAGAGTGTTTGGTTCTTTAGTTAAGCGCTCGATATCATACTTAGCATCATCAAACTATTCGCCTTGACTAGCATGATTATTAGCAAGTTCAGTTTGACTTATATCACTAGTTTTTTCAAAGAGCAAATCATCATCTCCTTGAAAGTCATCATCATCACTATTAAAATCAGTGTATTCGGGGTGTGATACCTTGAGGCGTGTAGCCATGAAGCAACTTCCAATCTCTTCATTTGGTGAATCAAATATATCATCGGAATTGGAGGATACGAGTGCTACTTCGAAAACACCTTCATCTTGACTATAGTTGGAATTGGAGTGGTACCTTCTCATAGATTGGCGGTGAGAGTCATATCTGGAGTCCCATTCACCAACATGAGTTTGATGTATTCTTCTTGTGTAGCTCTTGGTGTGCTTGCCGTTCTTGTACGAGTCCTTGCTTCTCTAGGAGGGTCTTCGTTCATATCTACCTTCTCTACTCCTTCTCTCTCTTCGAGGTGACTCATCTCTTGAGCTTCTTGTCCTTGGTGATTAACCCCTACTTTCGGAAGGGGTCGTGCACTCATTTGAGAAGTGTCTGGGTCTTCCACAATCATAGTAGTTTCATTCAAGAATGGTTCTCATCATATCTTGGGTTGGAGCTTCTTTCCTTGCTTCTATTCTTGTAGAACTTATTGAATTTCTTGACCATGAGGCTCACCTCTTCATTGGTAACATGATTTTCACTTGAAATTGCAGGAGTATCACTTATGGCTTTGTAAGCACCCCTTGCAAAAGAGAAATTAAGGCAAAGCCTAACCATAGCAATAAGCTTTAGGATCCAATACTCCCTCGTATAAAAGTATGCAAACTGGGATTCAGGTTTTTGTCACTCCAGCAACCCACCATAAGCATTCTTTATACACGATGCATTCCCCTAGGTCTTTAAAAAGGCGAAGTGTTATGTAGTTGACGTTCACATAACACCACTAGAAGAATAACACCATAACTTAAATATCAATCAACACATATTACTTAAACATCATATGACTACTACCATCTAGAGTTTTCCCATGTCCTCAAGAACTAATGGAACTACTCACAAGACATTAAAGACATCATGATCACAAGTGATGAAAATATGATTAACAATCTGGTCATAACAATAATCCTCCAAAAAACTCAATAGCATTCACCGCAAAAGAGTAATCAACAGCGGTAGAGTAGAGGGGATGAATAGTGCATGGTACAACTCCGATTGCAATGGTGAAGTAGATGGGATGAAGGCGGAGATTGTGTTGGTGTTGGTGATGATGGTAATGATGATCTCGATGATGCCCGTGGCGATGGTCATGACGATCAGGACGATTACCCCTTCCGGGAGAAGTTCTCCCCGATGGAATCTGCCCGCTGGAAAGGCTTTTCTTCTCTGTAGGTTTTCACCACGGAGAGGGAGCGGAATCGTGAAAACTCTTCTGTCTCCATAATTTTTAGGTCAAGAGGGACATATAGGCCAAAGGAGAGTGCCGGGGGTGGGGCCCGTCACTCACGAGGCCTCCTGGCGCGGCCTTGTAGCGACCCGACTCAAAATGAGTCAAGCCTCTGCGTATCTGTGCCATCCCTGGATCAGTATGCTGGCACACACAGTACATCAATGAATATATGAAAGTGCAATCACATGTAATAACGTAAAACTGATATATACCTTCAAATCTCAGCCGAAACAGTCAAGGGAGTGCAGTCCCAATAAACACCAACGGCAAGTTGAGTCCAGACCGTAACCCTGAATCGTACACTTACTCGTCGAAGAAAATATCTGCAACATATGACGTTGCAGCCGTGTAGGTCAGCATATTGAATATACCGGCAAGTCACAAAAGAGAGGGGTAAAAATAACATCTATACTATATGCATATATGGCAGGTGGGGCTGTAATTTTTTTAGCGGAAAGCAAAGTTTTCTCCTAACACAAGAGAGAGGTTAAAAGCAAAAAATACTAAATTGTTGGTTGCTAATGAGATGGTTCCACCAACCAGTTCTCATACCCGAGTTATCAATATTACCCACATCCATAATAAATGGTGTTGAGAATTCCTGATAGTTTATGTTCCTTCGGCTCAAGTTGTCCACGAACGTGGACACGGCTAATCGATTAGGTTTGCGTACTCTGCAGAGTTTTGCACACGTTCCCCGCAAGATTTGATCGCCTCCGTTGAAGTCCTCGCACTTCAGGGTGTTTGAGAACCGGATGATCAAAACATGGTCTTTCAACGAGTTCCTCTAAGCCTCTGTCGGTGCCCATCCAATCCTACCGTTCTTCTACATCTCGTAGCACCGCCCGTCCAGAGTCACCACGTTGTCGAACCAAGCTAGAGCCCATAATGACTTGTGGCTGTGCAGGTAAGCCTTGGGTCTTGAAATATCCATCCATCTCTTTGAGTCTGGGTGAACCTTTCCTCAAGATGTCATGGCACTTCTCCATGCATCCCGGGACGTCCACTGGTTTCTCCAAGGAGCCCATCTAAACCATCCTTCACCCAGAGGTATATTTAGTTCTGAGGTCTTGCAAGTCTTGGAGTCATCAGGTCTTGATTATTAATTTTCTCACAACACTCATGATAAACACTCAACCAAACCCCGTCTACTAGGAGCATAGCAAAATAACATCCCGACCAAAGTAACAAGGGTTTAGGGGTGCCTATCATAACATACTACTCAATAATCAAAGTTTCCAAGTACCTACTTGCTTGCAATGGGTGAAGAAGGTTGGAACTAATGCAGTGAAACCATAGGTAAAATATGATCAATGTGAACTTTCCTGGTATTACTTGATGAAGATAGTCGCTCTCATAATCCTGATAATTCTACTCGTCGCACTCCGAGCAATCTATCGTAAACGAATAGCATTCAATAAACATCCATGCCAAAAGGAAGAACCAAAAGAACATAAGAACAAAACATATCTTTGTGCAAAATAACAACATACTAAGGTTTAATAAAAAAATAGGTTCTAAGTGTGTTGTAAAGGAAAGATGAAAGGGGTCAACTCAAAAGAGTCAAAGGATGATCAACTATCGCTATATAAGCTCGACTTGCATACACTATGGGAGATGATAAAAAATATTTGGAGAACAAAATGAATGTTGTTTGACAAATAGTATAAGACATAATAATTTATTTGTAGAAATAATTTCTTGAAATGAAGCACTACAACACAAGTTATACCGAATTGAAGTATGAATTGAACTTGCATTCAAAAGGTCAAAAGAAGTTGAACTTTAGTATGATAGTTATTGTCGGGACCCCGATCCTAAGTCATAAGAACCCAGCCTGTAACACATCACATCACTTTGCGGCCTCACGCACGGTAACTGCACGACTGCCACCTTACCTTGGCCGGGACCGTTTGCGTCTTTTGGCTCACGTATATGAATATGTTGCTAGCGTTCAAACGACAAAGAACCCGGGTCGACATGCCTAGTTATAAACCCAAGCAGTACATCCGTACAGGGACAGGCATACATAACCCAGCAAAGCAGGTGTCGGTCATCAGCGTGTGTAGACGAGTCGTAGCAAGCTACAAGGACTCCATTACACCGTGTGACATTTCCCCGAGGGGACAGACACAGCACAAAAGAAGGATACATGCCGGTCAATCAATGTGTTCGGAGCAGTAGCAAACTACCAAGGCTCGATGGAATCACAAAGAGGCATTTCTCTGTAAAGAGTACTACTAAAGGCAAACAACTAGGTGTCGAATCCCACACATATAATGCATTTCAAACATACACATATTATGCACGATATGTGTAGATACAACATGGCATCACAACATAATTCTATGACTCAAGCATTTATTAAAGACTCATAAGAGTCAACATAGTATAATATTACAAACAGGGGTCTCGTGACCCGACACTCAAGTCATACAAACAACAACCGGAAGCAATTCATGTTTGGGTACAGACATCTAATAAAAGCAGCTGGAAGAGCCTGAAAAGCTACTACGACCCTACCAAAGGAGCCAGACCTCTGTCTAGGATTCCCAAGCTATTCCGGTCAACATCGAACACATCGCGCATAACCTTTTAATGAGTCTAAGTCTTTTCTGCAAAAACATAAATAAAGCAACCGTGAGTACAAAGGTACTCAACAAGTCTTACATCAGAACTATCTACATATGCATCATGTTTCAATGAAAGGATTGCGGGGTTTGATTGCAGCAAGCCAACTTTGACTCTTGGCTAACCTGTACTACAACTACAAGTTCTTTCTTTGAGGTGGGATAACGCACACGAGTCCACATATTCACCAATTCATTACACCACTATGGATCCACTCTCGACTCCCTACGAGAAGGCCTTCCATAGCACTCATACTTATCTTGCATGTTTTAGAGTATCCATTTAAGTTGTCTATGTACCACGTAATGTTTCCAGGTAGTCCATAACCGAGGACGCGGCTATTCGAACAGATTAAATCACCCTTCAGGGGTATACTTCTTCACACATGCTCCCACCACTTAGCACCATAGGCACATCATGCATCTCGGCAACCTTCAAGCGGAAGCACTGGCGTGGGTGTCGGCCACAACCGTTAACCACACAAGACCCTAGTCCAGGTGTATCGCCTATTTGAGAATGAACCCACAAGGAAGTCCGGCCGAGGTTTCCTCTACGGCCCCAAACGATGCGCGCAGGGTTCCCAAGCCCACCATTCGGGTGCCACTTGGTACACCATGCCACTTTGTATCTACCGTAGTGAAGCCTACCCCGTCGGGCAGAGCTAAACACAGCCGCCAATACTTTTCCTACAAACACTAGAAACTAATAGTAACTCCTGGACAGAGATCTAGGCGATTAATAAGACGAGAGGGTCAATTAAGTATCCCAATGTGTGGTAGTATCTTGTCTTGGATAACACACACAGAACTCAGTTCTTAAGGACGGTCCCAATGAGACAACCCGCCATGTACTCCTACATGGCCTCTCATCGCTACCTTTACCAAATCAGATTCACACCTTTACTCTCACACCATAGGACATGAACACAACCATTCCGATACATCATTCAGATGGATCAGACCCAACACGACTCTAAGCATAGCAGGCATTGTAACAAGCATGGATGAGTAAGCACAACAAAGCTCAAGCAGTTGCTACTCATGCTAAGTGGTTTCAACTATTTACTGTGACAAAATCAGGTCATGCAGAGGAATGGGTTCAACTACCGATAACATGTACAGTTGAATCGTGTTTGTCCTGATGTAGTAAAAGAGAGCAGGAGTGAGAGAGTGGGTTTATTTCAATATTCTCAAGGGGGGTTTGCTTGCCTGACACGTCTGAAGATAGCAATGAGTCTTCATCAAGGTCAACGATCACATCGTCGGAAACATCGTTTACCAAGAGCGAACAACACCGGCAGACAAGAAAGAACAACAATTACTTCACGGAAATGCAACACTATGATGCATGCTCAGGACATGAAATGAAAGGTAGCAGGGCTAATGTGGCTATCATTTCTTATGTTGAAGTTGGTTTGAATTAGGATTCAAACATCACTTCAAGCCGAGTATCTTTCCAAGTACCCTTATAATTGATTCGACCTGATGCTCATAAAAAATTGTTCCAACATGCATGGAGTTAGTATTTTGAGGTACTGATTTGCATTGACCAATGTTTGGTCATAACAATTGAAGTGGAATTCAAATAAGTATCAAATTCCAATTCCAAACTATTTATTAAATTTACCCTATTCATCATTTTGCCTATTTGGTGTTGTTAACTTTCTCAAACCAGCATGAAAATGCCATAATCAGATTCTTTGGATTTTTCTTATCCTTTTTCATATATAAATTATTTTCATTGGAATTACAGATTATTTTCTATGATTTTTAGAAGTTTTAGGCATTTTCTGGAATTATATTAAAACAGAATTAGTATTTACTGCGTCAGCACTGCGTCACCAGTCAACAACGCCAGGGTCAGGTCAAACCTGACCAGTGGGTCCACTGGTCAGTGACCCAGGTGCTAATCCCGCGCTGACCCGCACTAGGTGAAGTTTGACTCACCAGTGGGGCCCTCTGGCAGTGGCTCTAAGGCCGGATTAGAGGCGGGTTAAGGTGGCCACCTCGGCCCCCACTGGAGGGTGGTCGCCGGCGACCATAGCCGCGGTGGGGGCTCACCGGAGACGACCTACACGGCGCTACAGGGCACCAAATCGGGCACGGTTTATGGCTACGCAAAGCTGGCGAAGCAGCCGATCTGACAGGGGCATCAGGAGAGGCTAGGGTGGCCGAGAGAGGCGCCGGCGATGAGCCGAGGCGACGGCCGGGGCTCGGCCTTGTACGTGTGGTGGATGCAGGGCATGGGAAGGGCAGCTGACGGGCTCAACACGTTCCTGGCGGCTCCAGGAGCTTGATCCCTAGCTCGAGTGCGTGGATGGGGGACCACAGCGACGACGACGACATGGCCGGTGGCGAGGAGCTCTCGGCCTTGGTGGGGAACGAGGCTACGATGCACAGGAGAGCGTGGAAGGAGAGGGGAAAAGAGCAGGAGCTCAGGGGGGTTCCATTTTTGGCATCGGGGAGGTCGGAGAGGCTCGGTGGCACCAGATCGACGGCCGCGGATCTCGGTGACCGGAGATGAAGACGATGATGGTGGCAGCGCCAGGCGGGCTCCGGCTTCGATTCCTGAGGCAGGGAGGAACGGGACGTCGCGGCTGATCTCCTGAGCTTCTCGGAGAGGCGAGGGGGGGTCGAGGTTGCGTGGACAGCGGCAGCCTGCTCGGGCCAAGCTCGGTCATGGCGAGACAGGGCGAGAGAGAAATGGAGGGGAGGAAGAAGATGAGGCAGAGGGGGTGGGGCGGCTCAGCGGCACGAAGATAAGGGAGAGGAGGCGAGGCAGGCACGCAGGGAGGAGGTGGAAGCAGGAGGTGGCGAGGCACGACGGCGAGCTCGCCATGGCTCTGTCCGTCCTCCTGGCAGAGGAGGAAGATGACCTCCTCGCCCTGGTGGACTGGGCCTGGAGGGGCGACAGGTAGCTCTCTCTCTCTCTCTCCTTTTCTATTTTCTTTTTTTATTTCCTTTGATTTAGGTTTTAAAATAAACTGTTTGACCAAAAAATAAAACCCTAAAATGTTATTATGTGACAGAGATAATAGTATCCAATGTCACATAAAAGTTTCAACATTTTTGAAACTTTAAAATAGAAGGAATCAAAATAATTCCATTCCAAATAGCTATTTGGTCAAATCAAAATTCCATTTCAAAAATGTTTCTATGACTTAAAATTTTGGTTTGACAAATTTATTTTATGTCACTATTTTGCCAAGTATTTGGAATATTTTCTTAGTCCCTTTTAAGGTATTAATTTTTATTGCTTTGTTGTCAATTTATCAAATCATTGGGGTTTTGATCACTTCCCAATTGTAGATCATCCCCATTGTTTTAAGTTGATTTCAACGCATGCATGAATGCTCACTGATGCAACTAAATACAAGCTATAATCTAGGGCTATGACAGTTATGTACAAAAATATATGACATGAGTGTTTACGGTAAAAGGAATCAATTGAAATGGTGTTACGATCTGCAAGATAAGATCAAATGAATGTTCGAATACAAATTTGAATCGCTCAAATTTTAAGGTTGAAAGGTCGAAACTAATGATGCTACTGGATATAGGAGATCAATATGAACATGTAGAAAAAAGAATTACTAGATTTAAAATAGCGCATCAAAATATACAAATACTATGAATCAGCTTAGAAGGATGTGAATACTATTGGGCACTAATAGATAAATCTGACTTGATCAAAATTATAAGTTGAAAAGTTAAAACTAATGATACAAACGGGAAGATTACTTTGACACGAATCTGAGGCAATTGGATTCATCTAAAACGGAGCTACGGATAAAAAATTATGATCAAAAGAAGTTTGAATATGAATCTGAACAAATTTCGAAATTTGAAATTTTCAAAAAAGTTGATATGATAGGTTCACCAGATAGGTGGGATCAAGAGGAAACTCTAGGCGTTGGTTTCATCTAATTCGGATAAACGAGTACATAGTTATGGTTCTTTGAAAAATCAGGGTCAAGATGTTTTACGGAAGAAAAGTGTTATGTCTAAAATAATTTAGGACTAATGTGTAAATACAAAGACTAATTGATAAATCTACTTACTCTATCGTATACTAGTGTAGGAAAACTAGTCTAGAAATAATAAACTATGGGAGTATAAAAAAATACGAAGAGAAATACCTTTAGAATGCAGAGAAGAGATAATTCCAAAGAAGAGACGACTTCGAGAAATCCCGCCGAAGAGAAGAAAAAATATTTTTATATAATAAATCTAGTTAAACCAAAGGATTGATTCCGAAGTAGATGAATTTTGGATGCTCCTATGGATCTATATTTATAGGTGGAAGGGAGGTCTAAAGATCAATGGATAGACAATGTGGGACTAAACATATACGTAATGTAGGGAAACTATAAAAAAGGGAGAACAAGTGCCGCATGGCCTAAAATTTTCGGCTAGCCACGGTGAGTGTTCCGACCAGCCGTGCCTTCTGTTTTTTTAAAAGTGTTTTTTTGGAAAAGAAAAACAGTGAAGAAAAACAAATAAACGAAATAGAGAGAACATTTTATACACTCATATTATATATCAAGATTTTCAGAATAAAATTTCCTACAACATGGACATTTTATTTTTCACAAAATAAAAACTTTATAATTTTTTTTTAAATCCAATAAAATCCAAATTTTGTATTTAAAAGTTTTGGCACTATTTTTCTTCTGACTTTTTTTTTGGGTGTCATGTTACCTCCTCTCTTTCTTGCTTGGCAAGTATATTGTCAGGAAAATATTTGTGGTTGAAATCTTGTGTTTTAAAAATAAAATAAAAATTCAAATCAAAAACCAAAGGTAAATTCAAATGCCACATTCATTCAAATTCTTTATAGTTGAAAAAGTCATGTTATCTTCCCTCACTGATTTTAAATGGATTAATTTGAATTCAAATGAAAAATGGGAAAGTCATTTTATTCCCTGTCATTCAAAAGTTTTAAAAGTTTTAAATTTCACTCAAGTTTCAATCACTAAAACAAACAAATGATCAATCTAGTAAATATTATAACATACCAAAATTTGGGATGTTACAAACCTACCACACTTAAAATGAATCTCGTCCTCGAGATTCGAAGAGGCCAAAAAGAAAAGGTTAGGGTTTGGGGTCTTCTAACAAATCCAATTTCCTGCAAAGTGGGGTGATACCACACTTAAAATGAGAGTTACCGGTCCCTCAAATTTCTAACAATCCTCTAGGGTCTTGGCCTCTAGCACCTCACATTCTTCATACTAACTCCTTTGGTGATGATCTTCCATTATGCTCATAAAGTTTTCCGTCAAAATCGAGTGCTCTTTCGTTGATATAAGCTTCTTCCAACACTGGGTCTTCTTAACTCACAAGTCTCGCGACCATTCTAAATAACCTATCGATGATTCTCATGGTGGTCTACCATTTGTGGTTATCCTGCAGTGAAAAGGGTCTTGGCTTCATCCACATTGTAAAATGTCCTGTGCATGACAACGATTGCCATGTACATGGGCTTCCAATATACCATTCTAAGGCTTAAACAAAAGCTTCAAAGAACGTCGTCTCTCTCTATGGGCAAGTCTCTCATATTTACCATTCCGAATAGCTCGAGAATGATAAGAGTAAGTCGTCATGGTGGCCAAGACATGTCGCACTGAAATCATTACCTTGTGTAAGGTTTAGTGAATCTCGTATTCTAACACTTGGGCGTACTCACAAGCGTTGCAGAATTTCTTTTATCCACGAACAAAGTTCGGATAATCCATAGATTCTGCAAGAGGAACAAAACATCTATCGTATTCTTCAAAACTCTCGGGTTTTTCGAATCCTCCTAAGAAAAACGTTTGTTGATCCACCATAGCATATTCCTTCATGCTCTTGGGGCAACCTTTATGAAAATCTTGAGATGCATCCTTGGTACCAGTTGTATTCCTTGAACTCATTTTTCCTGGCCATTGGCTTGTGTACTAATAAAAGTATTTATTCCTCATTTTAAATCGTTCCTCAAATTTCCAATTCCAAGGTACATTATTCAACGGTTGTCACACCCATAGTTTGATATCATCCAGCATTTCCTTCGATGGTATTCAGTGGGTTTGACTCCTTGGTATGCATGGTACATTCCAACTCCATGGATCCTAAGGGTTTACCGATTACTACCACACTTAAAATGAAATATAGTCATGCCTGCATAGACCATATTTTCTCATATCCATCAAAATGGTCAGAGGTCTTTGTTCACAGAGAAACAACTCATACAATTTCAACACAGGAAATCATGACACAATAAATTCCATTGATTCATGAAGTTATTACAATCTCTGAGTCTTCCATTACAAAATTCAGCTCCATAATTTCATGAAACAAGAGTGCTTCATGTTACACTTATTGCGATTGTCAAAACTTAACTACTCCATTTTAGCTTTCTTCCTGTGTGGACATTTAGTAGCATAATGTCCTCCTTCCTTGTAACGAAAGAAAATGAGTTCCAACAAGTCTTGAGGCTTCTTGGTGTTTGCTTTTGTTCCTTGGGTTTCCTGCTTCCTTCCTGGGCACATATTGATGTAGTGTCCCAATTCCTTACACTTGAAACATCTGATATGACTCAGGTCTTTATGTGTAGGGATTTGACTCTGGCTGGTGTACTTTCTCTTCTTTACAGACTCCTTTGTTCTGGCTAGTTCGTCTATTTCAAGTGGATCAAACTCTACTTTTTCTGTCGGGAAGTCTCCCAGATATTCATGGCTTTCCTTCATGCAATCCGTTGATAAATGTCCTTGTTCTCCACACGATTAACATGCATTGGAGAAAACTCTGGTTAGGCCTTGTCCATCAGGGTCTTCAATATTTTCGTTCATCACAAGTTCTTCTAGAATCTTCTTCTTGAATGTTTCCTTCATTGCTTCTTTATGATGCTGGACAACTTGTTGCACCTTGGGGTAAAGGTAGCACTGGGCTTGGTAGTGGGTGGTTCCTTCACACACGAAACAATTCACCTGACTACTTGGGCACTCCTCAGCTAGGTGATTTTCTTCACAACGGTTGCATCCATCCTGGTGTTCTTCCTGGGTGTGTCCTATTCTCCACAGATCTTGCATGCACAGGGCTCCTTCATCGGGCTATCATAGCCCCTTTGGATAAGATGGGATCTTAACGAAGTCTTCTTGAATTCACCCCATGTTTCTGCTCCACTAAATCCTTGTATGGCATCTTGCATTTTCCACCAAATAGAAGCACCTTGGGTAAAGTACTGAAGAGCGTGCGCCACTTCATACTTCCTTGAAATCAAGTTGTCCCGAAGTGGATTTCCATGTTCTGAATCCATATTTCAGCCTCCAGCTCGGTCATTGGTCCAGAGACTACAAGTCCAGCTTCATACGCCATCTATTGAGTCCAAGGTTTCTGCGATGAGACGGGTAAGAGAGAGAGGGATAGAGGGAAATACACAAAATACAAACAATATTTTTGAGAATAGGTTTTATTTGTGGCTGTCGGAAAACACACACAAATGACGGCTCACAAATCATCGTATCTAACATGGGTATATAACAGGGTTTTGGATTTCTAATTGCCATATGAATATTGGAACACTTCGGGTTCTTTGAATTCTTCGGGTCTTGAGACTCTTCAATGGGTGCAGCTTCCATTCTTCAAATTCATGGTGAAATCCTCTTTACTTTCAAGTAGAACTCCGTTGATTCTTCACGTGGTCAAAGGGGTAAGGGTATTGTCTAACTATTTGAGGTGAGAGAGAACATTTGATGAAATCAGAAGGGATTAGAAGTAAAGGATGTTCTTGGAAATAAAATTTTAGAGAGATCCTATCCTAAGAAATTTCCAGTTTCTAGGGTCACTTCCTACATTCAACATGTGCTGTGATACCATATCTCTAGCGACCCGACTCAAAATGAGTCAAGCCTCTGTGTATCTGTGCCATCCCTGGATCAGTATGCTGGCACACACAGTACATCAATGTATATATCAAAGTGCAATCACATGTAATAACATAAAACTGATATATACCTTAAAATCTCAGAGGAAATAGTCAAGGGAGTGGAGTCCCAATAAACACCAACGGCAAGTTGAGTGCAAACCGTAACCTTGAATCGTACACTTACTCGTCGAAGAAAATATCTGCAACATACGACGTTGCAGCCGTGTAGGTCAGCATATTGAATATGCCGGCAAGTCACAAAAGAGAGGGGTAAAAATAACATCTATACTATATGCATATATGGAAGGTGGGGATGTATGTCTTTTAGCGGAAAGCAAAGTTTTCTCCTACCACAAGAGTGAGGTTAAAAGCAACAAATACTACATTGTTGGTTGTTAATGAGATGGTTCCACCAACCAGTTCTCATACCCAAGTTATCAATATTACCCACATCCATAATAAATTGTGTTGAGAATTCCTGATAGTTTCAGTTCCTTCGGCTCAAGTTGTCCCTGACCGTGGACATGGCTAATCGATTAGGTTTGCATACTCTGCAAAGTTTTGCACACGTTCCCCTTAAGATTTGATGGCCTCCATTGAAGTCCTCGCACTTCCGGGTGTTTGAGAACCGGATGATCAAAACATGGTCTTTAAACGAGTTCCTTGAACCTCTGTCGGTGTCCATCCAATCCTACCGTTCTTCTACTGTCGGGACCCCGATCCTAAGCCATAGGAATCCAGCCTGTAACACTTCACATCCCTTTGTGGCCTCACGCACGATTAACTCCACGGCTGCAGCCTTACCTTAGCCGGGACCGTTTGCGTATTTTGACTCACGTATGCGATAGTCTCGCTAGCATTCCAATGTCAAAGAACCCGGATCGAGATGTCTAGTCATAAACCAAAGTGGCAGTTCCGCACAAGGACAGGCATACATGACCCAACAAAGAAGGTGTCGGTCATCAACGAACGTAGACGAGTCGTAGCAAGCTACAAGGACTCCATTACGTCGCATGACATTTCCCCAAAGGGGACAGACACAGCAGCTAAGAAGGACACATGCCGGTCAACCAATGTGTCCGGAGCAGTAGTGAACTACCAAGGCTCGTTGGATCACAAAGGGGCATTTCCTTGTAAGGAGTGCTACTAAAGTTCACGACTAGGTGTTCGAACCCCATACATATCAAGTAAGACACACGTACGCATGGCATACCGATATGTATAGATACATCGATGGCATCACAACATAACCATAAACATACAAGCTTTATTTAAGAGGCTCGGAAGAGCCACACACCTATTATTACACATTAAGGGTCTCACGACCCATAATAGCAGTCATACAATACAAGCCAGCGGAAGAGTTATAAACTGTTTGGGTACAGATAGAGCAACTGGAAGGCACATGGCCTGACTATACTACAGAGCCGACGTAGGGCCAGATCGTAGCTGGGACACCAGCTACTCGTCGTCGTCGATGTCTACGAAGAACCCTCCATTAGGGTCATTAGCAACCTCTGCAACAGTTATTAAGAAAACATGAGTACGAAGGTACTCAGCAAGACTTTAGGATGACTAACTACTCATGCAAGGTATCAAGAAGGTATTGTGGGGTTTCACGCGGAAAGCCAGCACTTGACTCGTGGCTAGAGAACTTGCTTTTTGAAATTAGTTTTGACAACTTGATTTCTCGCACACGAGTCCACTAACACCACAACAATACACTATCGTGGAATCATTCCGTCTCCATACGGAAATGCCGTCCACGACACTCACGCTTATCTTGACAATTTTATGAGTAGCCATTGAAGTTATCTATGAACAACATATGTCTCCAAGTAGTCCATATCCGCGGACGCGGCTATTCGAATAGATCATAACCCTGCAGGGGTGTACTTCGTCACACACGCTCCCGCCACTTATCGCCATGTGCACGTCATGCACCTCGGCAACCTTCAAGCGGAAGCCCAGCGAGGGAGTCGACCACGACCGTTAATCACACTAGTACCTAGTCCAGGTTTATCGCCTATCTGAGAATAACCCGTACGGAAGTCCGGCCGAGGTTTCCGCCACGGCCTCAAACGATGTGCGCAGGGTTCCCAAGCCCACCATCCGGGTGCCACTTCGTACACCGTGCCACTGCCTACCGCATCACGGTCCACCTCTCAGGTCAGCACCATGCACGGCCTCCAGCATTACTATAAACACCAGAAACTACTTGCAACTCCTGGACCGAGTACTAAGCGATTAATAGGCCGAGCGGGGTCATATTTCAGGGCCCAGCATGTGGTAGTATCTAGTCTTGGATTACATACACGGAACTCAGTTCCTAAGGACGGTTCCAATGAAACAACCCGCCATGTACTCCTACACCGGTACCTTTACCAAATCAAGTTCAACACACGACCTTCGCTCACCGAACACATTCCACATTTCTGTTCATCTCCCAGATGACAGACCATACACAACTCTAAGCATAGCATGCATAGCAGGATAAGGCACATCATAGCTCAAGCAACTACCAGGTATGCTAGGTTGCAAGGTTCGGCTATTTAGTGTGACAAGGTTAAGTCATGCAAAGGAAGTGGGTCCAACTATCGTGGCCAAAGCAGTTGAAGCATTTGATCCTAATGCATTAAATAGGTGCAGGAGCAAGAACATAGGAGTTATCGTGATGATCAAAAAGGGTTGCTTGCCTTGTTGCTCAGAGGAGGAACGATATCCGTCGGACGGATATTCGGTGGAATCCGGGGGTGCGGAGCCTACCGAAATGAATGGCAACATTCAATAACAATCATATGCAATCAAAATGATGCATGAGCATGGCCTGAGAATGCAGGTGATAAGTTATTATAATCAAGATGTTTTAGGTTTAGAGTTGATTTGAATCACATTCGAATAGCAATTCAAACGGGTATTCCCGGATACCGGTTTAATTGATTCGACCTGATGCTCAGATCAACCTAATGTTAACATGCATCAAATGTCATGTTATGGTACTGATTTACCCCTAGGGCAGTGTGTGATCATTGTATTTATAATGAAATTTGGATATTTTTGCAAATCCCATTTATAAAGTGATTAAAAGAATTGAATTATTCCTTATTTCACAATTTAGGGTTCTGTAACATTTCAAACATAGTTGAAAATAGCATAATCAGAATCCTTGAATTTTTCTGATACTTTTTCATATATAAATTATTTTCATTGGAGTTACAGATTAATTTCAATGATTTTTGCAATTTTTAGCAATTTCCAGAATTATTTTTATACTGGAAATTCCATTTATTGCATCAGGCTGACGTCAGCAGGTCAGCCGACCTGTGCAGGTCAAACCTGACAGGGGGGCCCCACTGGTCAGCCTCTCTGGGACTAATCCCGCGCTGACCAGCCCCTAATTGGGGTTTGACCAGGCGTGGGGCCCTCTGACAGCGACTCAGGAGAGGGCGATTAGGCCCTAATGGTCGGCCACGTCGACGGCCACCGGAGGGTGGTCGCCGGCGACCAAACCCGCGGCGGAGGGCTCGCCGGAGGCGACCTAGACGGCGCTGCACGGCACGAAAACGCATGCGGTTGGCAGCTACAGCAAGCCCGCGAAGTGGCCGATCTGGCAGGACCATCTGGGGAGGCTAGGGTCGCCGGAAGAGGCGTCGGCGACGAGCCGGAGCGGCGGCCGAAGCTCGGGCGTCGTCGGGGGCTTTGAATCAGAGGGAGCCACGCTTAGTTCTTAGCTGCTACGGCATCTACGCGTCGTCCTCGAGCTGCTGGTGCTCTCGGGAGGACGAGCTGGACATCGGAGGGCTACCGGCGACGAGCGGCAGCGGCGGTGCTCGTCGGGCTCCGGTGAAACTAGGGCTAGAGGAGGGGATCGACGGGGAAAACTTAGGGAAAACCACCGCATGCTCACATGGAGTGCAGAGAAGAGCTCAGACGGCTCGGGGAAGGCCTGGGGGCGACGAATCGACGGGAGAGGTCCGGCGGCCGGAGGAAGAAGACGACGGCGTTGCGGGCGTTGCAGGGCGCGAGGAAGCTTCGGCTTCTGTAGGAATGACCAGGGCGACGAGGCGGAGCTAATGGTGTGCTTGCGGAGGGGATCCTATGGCCAGGGGCACGGCCAGCTCGAGCTCGAGCTCGGCTCTAATGGCGGCAGCAGGGAGAAGGAGGGGATCCGGGCGGAGGAGGAGAACCGAGGCGGGGAATGGATAGGGGAGGCTCTGGGGAGCTTATCCCCGTCGTCGCCAATGTGAACCGGCGGCCAGGCAGGCACGCAGGTGCGTGGCCGCGCCGGAGGAGGCGGCGGCCACCTCCTGCTGCCTACTGGCGCGGGGAAGGGGACGAGCGGCGAGATGGGCTGGGCCTGGCTTGGGCGTCAGGTAAGCTTTTCCCATTTTCTCTTTTTTTGGTTTTTCTGTTTTGCTATTTATTGCTTTGCTAATTATTTCAGCTCCAAAACAAAAGGTAAAAACTGATTTTGACCTCCTGAAATATTTGTTATAATATCCCCACTCATTTCCAAGACTTTCAACATTTTTGGAAAATTATAGTTTCTGATTTCAAATTTTTAAACTTGAAACCAGTGGCTTTTGCATTTATTTAAAATGCTTAAAGTGTCAAGAAAATAGTTTTCTCCGATGCTCATTTACTTTCATGATTTATCAGAAAGTTTGAACATTTCTTGAGGCCATTTTGGGATCATTGATTTTGAACTAGTTGAAATTTCCTTTAATTGTAATGGTGGCTAGGGTTTTGAGTTTTTCCTTTGCCACTTTGTTGTTTTTGTTGAAACTTCTTAGATGCAAATGCAAACAAGACATGAGCACAATGCTATCTTGGTTAAGGGTTAGGGATGTGACAACTCACCCCCACTCAAAAGAATCTCGTCCCGAGATTTAGAAGTCGTCGAGAATAACACAGGATATTCGAGTCGGAGACGATCCTCTCTTTCCCAGTTGCCTCCTTTTCAGAATGATTTGACCATTGAACTTTAAGAAACTTGAGGTTTCGACGTCGAGTGGTACGCTCAGCTTGATCAAGAATACGCACGGGGTATTCTCGGTAAGAAAGGTTATCTTGGAGATCAAGCGTTTCGTGGTCCACTTCACGGATAGGATCCGAAAAGCAACACATGAGTTGCGAGACGTGGAAAACATCATGAACCTTGGAAAGATGCGGAGGAAGTTCCAACTGGTAGGCAACTTCTCCTCGTTTGGCAAGAATGCGGAAAGGTCCAATGTAACGAGGAGCCAACTTGCCCTTGATACCGAAACGATGGGTACCCTTCAAAGGTGTAACCCGAAGGTAAGCCTTCTCGTCAACTTCAAAGGTCACAGCCTTATGATGACGATCATATTGGCTCTTTTGACGAGACTGGGCTGTTTTCAACTTTTCACGAATAATGCGAACCTGCTCTTCTGCATCCTGGATCATGTCCGGGCCAAAGAGTTGCCTCTCTCCGGTTTCTGACCAATTAAGAGGTGTTCGACATCTTCGTCCATAGAGAACTTCAAAAGGGGCTTTGCCCAAGCTTGATTGATAACTATTGTTATAAGCGAATTCGGCGAATGGAAGGCACTTGTCCCAATTCATACTGAACGAAATAACACAAGCTCGGAGCATATCTTCTAGGATTTGATTCACTCTTTCTACTTGACCACTTGACTGGGGATGGAAGGCAGTGCTAAAAGATAAGTGAGTCCCCATGGCATTCTGAAAACTTTCCCAGAAACGAGAAGTAAAGATACTTCCACGGTCCGAGTTAATTTCCAGGGGAACACCATGAAGAGACACTATTCGAGAGATATATAACTCTGCTAGCTGGCTAGCTATTATACTCTCACGAACAGGAAGAAAATGAGCCACTTTGGAAAGACGGTCAATGACCACAAAGATAGCATTATTTCCTTTCTTGGTCTTGGGAAATCCGGTAATGAAATCCATGCTAACTTTATCCCATTTCCATTCAGGAATAGCTAAAGGTTGAAGGGTGCCAGCAGGCCTTTGATGTTCTGCGTTAACTCGACGACAAACATCGCAGTTAGCAACGAACTCAGCAATTTCTCTCTTCATCCTAGTCCACCAGAACCTCTGGCGTAGGTCCTGATACATCTTAGTACTACCAGGATGAATGGTGAGAGGGGAATCATGAGCCTCCTTAAGGATTAACTGCCTTAGATGTGGGTTCTTAGGAACCACTAAACGATTCTGGAAGAATACCGCACCTTGAACATTCACGGAAAATTCTTTAGCGTTTTCGCTAAAAATATTCTCCTTGATCCGTGATATACCCTTGTCACGCTTTTGGCCAGTTATAATTTGATCCGTAAGAGTAGGCTTCGCCACCAGGGTAGAAAGGAATCCTTGAGGAACAATATGAAGATTCAACTTCCGAAAGTCCTCATGGAGAAGTGGTTGACCTTGTTGTAGCATCAGATTGTTACAATAAGATTTATGGCTTAGTGCATCGGCCATAACATTGGCCTTCCCCGGGGTGTAAGTTATCCCTAAGTCGTAATCCAAGATCAACTCAACCCACCGTCTTTGCCTAAGATTCAAATCCGGCTGGGTGAAGATATATTTCAGACTTTGGTGATCAGTGAATATTTCGCAACGATTACCCAGAAGGTAATGTCGCCAGGTTTTTAGTGCATGGACCACAGCTGCAAGCTCAAGGTCATGTGTGGGATAATTATCCTCATGTGGACACAACTGTCGAGATGCGTATGCGATCACATGATGATCTTGCATGAGAATGCAACCTAATCCTTGTCGCGAGGCGTCGCAATAGATAACAAAGTCCTTAGAAAAATCTGGTGGTAGCAACACAGGTGCGGAAGTCAGGCGTCTTTTCAGTTCCTGAAAACTATGCTCACACTGTGGTGTCCACTCGAACTTTTTATCCTTCTTGAGGAGTTCAGTTAGAGGCTTTGCAACCTTGGAAAAATTCTCGACGAAGCGGCGACAATAGCTCGCTAGACCAAGAAAACTCCTAACTTGCTTAACCGATTCAGGTTGAGTCCAATCAAGGACAGCTTGAACTCTCTCGGGATTGACAGCAATACCCTTACCACAGATTACGTGGCCTAGATAGGTCAGTTCTGGTAACCAGAATTCACATTTTGAAAATTTGGCATAAAGGCGATGCTCTCGAAGTTTCATCAATACCAGCCTTAGATGCTCGGCATGTTCTTGTTCATTCTTGGAGTAGATGAGAATATCATCGAGGTATACTACGACGAATTTATCCAAATACTCCATAAAGATTGAATTCATCAGTCGAGAGAAGGTGGCTGGGGCATTGGTTAAACCGAAGGACATAACGGTGTACTCATATTGGCCATAACGAGTAACAAAGGCCGTTTTTGGAATGTCCCCGTTCTTAATCTTGATTTGATGGTATCCCAACCTCAAATCCATTTTGGAGAAGACTGAGGATCCAGCGAGCTGATCGTACAGATCGTTGATCCTGGGGAGCGGATACTTGTTCTTTATGGTGACCAGGTTAACTGGTCGGTAATCTACAACCATCCGATCCGTTCCGTCTTTCTTCTTGACGAAGAGGAGGGACAAGCCCAAGGAGAAGAGCTAGGACGAATGAAACCCTTGTTCAAGGCCTCATCTAATTGCTTCTTAAGTTCGGCTAGCTCCAAGGGTGCCATCTTATAAGGTCTTCTAGCTATTGGGACAGTTCCCGGAACAAGATCTATCACAAACTCCACATCTATGTCAGGTGGAATTTGTCGGGACCCCGATCCTAAGCCATAGGAATCCAGCCTGTAACACTTCGCATCCCTTTGTGGCCTCACGCATGATTAACTCCACGGCTGCAGCCTTACCTTAGCCGGGACCGTTTGCGTCTTTTGACTCATGTATGCGATAGTGTCGCTAGCATTCCAATGTCAAAGAACCCGGATCGAGATGTCTAGTCATAAACCAAAGTGGCAGTTCCGCACAAGGACAGGCATACATGACCCAACAAAGAAGGTGTCGGTCATCAACGAACGTAGACGAGTCGTAGCAAGCTACAAGGACTCCATTACGTCGCATGACATTTCCCCAAAGGGGACAGACACAGCAGCTAAGAAGGACACATGCCGGTCAACCAATGTGTCCGGAGCAGTAGTGAACTACCAAGGCTCGTTGGATCACAAAGGGGCATTTCCTTGTAAGGAGTGCTACTAAAGTTCACGACTAGGTGTTCGAACCCCATACATATCAAGTAAGACACACGTACGCATGGCATACCGATATGTATAGATACATCGATGGCATCACAACATAACCATAAACATACAAGCTTTATTTAAGAGGCTCGGAAGAGCCACACACCTATTATTACACATTAAGGGTCTCACGACCCATAATAGCAGTCATACAATACAAGCCAGCGGAAGAGTTATAAACTGTTTGGGTACAGATAGAGCAACTGGAAGGCACATGGCCTGACTATACTACAGAGCCGACGTAGGGCCAGATCGTAGCTGGGACACCAGCTACTCGTCGTCGTCGATGTCTACGAAGAACCCTCCATTAGGGTCATTAGCAACCTCTGCAACATTTATTAAGCAAACATGAGTATGAAGGTACTCAGCAAGACTTTAGGATGACTAACTACTCATGCAAGGTATCAAGAAGGTATTGTGGGGTTTCACGCGGAAAGCCAGCATTTGACTCGTGGCTAGACAACTTGCTTTTTGAAATTAGTTTTGACAACTTGATTTCTCGCACACGAGTCCACTAACACCACAACAATACACTATCGTGGAATCATTCCGTCTCCATACGGAAATGCCGTCCACGACACTCATGCTTATCTTGACAATTTTATGAGGAGCCATTGAAGTTATCTATGAACAACATATGTCTCCAAGTAGTCCATATCCGCGGACGCGGCTATTCGAATAAATCATAACCCTGCAGGGGTGTACTTCGTCACACACGCTCCCGCCACTTATCGCCATGTGCACGTCATGCACCTCGGCAACCTTCAAGCGGAAGCCCAGCGAGGGAGTCGGCCACGACCGTTAATCACACTAGTACCTAGTCCAGGTTTATCGCCTATCTGAGAGTAACCCGTACGGAAGTCCGGCCGAGGTTTCCGCCACGGCCTCAAACAATGTGCGCAGGGTTCCCAAGCCCACCATCGGGGTGCCACTTGGTACACCGTGCCACTGCCTACCGCATCACGGTCCACCTCTCAGGTCAGCACCATGCACGGCCTCCAGCATTACTATAAACACCAGAAATTACATGCAACTCCTGGACCGAGTACTAAGCGATTAATAGGCCGAGCGGGGTCATATTTCAGGGCCCAGCATGTGGTAGTATCTAGTCTTGGATTACATACACGGAACTCAGTTCCTAAGGACGGTTCCAATGAAACAACCCGCCATGTACTCCTACACAGCCTTTCACCGGTACGTTTACCAAATCAAGTTCAACACACGACCTTTGCTCACCGAACACATTCCACATTTCTGTTCATCTCCCAGATGACAGACCATACACAACTCTAAGCATAGCATGCATAGCAGGATAAGGCACATCATAGCTCAAGCAACTACCAGGTATGCTAGGTTGCAAGGTTCGGCTATTTACTGTGACAAGGTTAAGTCATGGAAAGGAAGTGGGTCCAACTATCGTGGCCAAAGCAGTTGAAGCATTTGATCCTAATGCATTAAATAGGTGCAGGAGCAAGAACATAGGAGTTATCGTGATGATTAAAAAGGGTTGCTTGCCTTGTTGCTCAGAGGAGGAACGATATCCGTCGGACGGATATTCGGTGGAATCCGGGGGTGCGGAGCCTACCGAAATGAATGGCAACATTCAATAACAATCATATGCAATCAAAATGATGCATGAGCATGGCATGAGAATGCAGGTGATAAGTTATTATAATCAAGATGTTTTAGGTTTAGAGTTGATTTGAATCACATTCGAATAGCAATTCAAACGGGTATTCCCGGATACCGGTTTAATTGATTCGACCTGATGCTCAGATCAACCTAATGTTAACATGCATGAAATGTCATGTTATGGTACTGATTTACCCCTAGGGCAGTGTGTGATCATTGTATTTATAATGAAATTTGGATATTTTTGCAAATTCCATTTATAAAGTGATTAAAAGAATTGAATTATTCCTTATTTCACAATTTAGGGTTCTGTAACTTTTTCAAACGTAGTTGAAAATAGCATAATCAGAATCCTTGAATTTTTCTGATACTTTTTCATATATAAATTATTTTCATTGGAGTTACAGATTAATTTCTATGATTTTTGCAATTTTTAGCAATTTCCTGAATTATTTTTATACTGGAAATTCCATTTATTGCATGAGGCTAACGTCAGCAGGTCAGCCGACCTGTGCAGGTCAAACCTGACAGGGGGGCCCCACTGGTCAGCCTCTCTGGGACTAATCCCGCGCTGACCAGCCCCTAATTGGGGTTTGACCAGGCGTGGGGCCCTCTGACAGCGACTCAGGAGAGGGCGATTAGGCCCTAATGGTCGGCCACGTCGACGGCCACCGGAGGGTGGTCACCGGCGACCAAACCCGCCGCGGAGGGCTCGCAGGTGGTGACCTAGACGATGCTGCACGGCACGAAAACGCACGCGGTTGGCAGCTACAGCAAGCCCGCGAAGTGGCCGATCTGGCAGGACCATCTTGGGAGGCTAGGGTCGCCGGAAGAGGCGTCGGAGACGAGCCGGAGCGGCGGCCGAAGCTCGGCCGTCGTCGGGGGCTTTGAATCAGAGGGATCCACTCTTAGTTCTTAGCTGCTACGGCATCTACGCGTCGTCCTGGAGCTGCTGGAGCGGCGGTGCTCGTCGGGCTCCGGTGAAACTAGGGCTAGAGGAGGGGATCGACGGGGAAAACTTAGGGAAAACCACCGCATGCTCACAGGGAGTGCAGAGAAGAGCTCAGACGGCTCGGGGAAGGCCTGGGGGCGACGAATCGACGGGAGAGGTCCGGCGGCCGGAGGAAGAAGACGACGGCGTTGCGGGCGTTGCAGGGCGCGAGGAAGCTTCGGCTTCTGCAGGAATGACCAGGGCGACGAGGCGGAGCTAATGGCGTGCTCGCGGAGGGGACCCTATGGCCAAGGGCCTGGCCAGCTCGAGCTCGAGCTCGGCTCTAATGGCGGCAGCAGGGAGAAGGAGGGGATCCGGGCGGAGGAGGAGAACCGAGGCGGGGAATGGATAGGGGAGGCTCTGGGGAGCTTATCCCCGTCGTCAACAGCGCGAACCGGCGGCCAGGCAGGCACGCAGGTGCGTGGCCTCGCCGGAGGAGGTGGCGGCCACCTCCTCCTGCCTACTGGCGCGGGGAAGGGGACGAGCGGCGAGATGGGCTGGGCCTGGCTTGGGCGTCAGGTAAGCTTTTCCCATTTTCTCTTTTTTTGGTTTTTCTGTTTTGCTATTTATTGCTTTGCTAATTATTTCAGCTCCAAAACAAAAGGTAAAAACTGATTTTGACCTCCTCAAATATTTTTTATAATATCCCCACTCATTTCCAAGACTTTCAACATTTTTGGAAAATTATAGTTTATGATTTCAAATTTTTAAATTTGAAACCAGTGGCTTTTGCATTTATTTAAAATGCTTAAAGTGTCAAGAAAATAGTTTTCTCCAATGCTCATTTACTTTCATGATTTATCAGAAAGTTTGAACATTTCTTGAGGCCATTTTGGGTTCATTGATTTTGAACTAGTTGAAATTTCCTTTAATTGAAATGGTGGCTAGGGTTTTGAGTTTTTCCTTTGCCAGTTTGTTGTTTTTGTTGAAACTTCTTAGATGCAAATGCAAAGAAGACATGAGCACAATGCTATCTTGGTTAAGGGTTAGGGATGTGACATCTACATCTCGTAGCACCGCCCGTCTAGAGTCACCACGTTGTCCAACCAAGCCTGAGCCCATAATGACTTGTGGCTGTACAGGTAAGCCTTGGGTCTTGAAATATCCATCCATCTCGTTGAGCCTGGGTGAAGCTTTCCGCAAGATGTCATGGCACTTCTCCATGCATCCCGGGTCATCCACTGGTTTCTCCATGGAGCCCATCTAAACCATCCTTCACCAAGAGGTATATTTCGTTCTGAGGTCTTGCAAGTCTTGGAGTCATCAGGTCTTGATTATTAATTTTCTCACAATACTCATGATAAACACTCAACCAAACCCCGTCTACTAGGAGCATAGCAAAATAACGTGCCGACCAAAGTAACAAGGGTTTAGGGGTGCCTATCATAACATACTACTCAATAATCAAATTTGCCAAGCACGTACTTGCATGCAATGAGTGAAGAAGGTTGAAACTAATCCAATAAAACCATAGGTAAAATATGATCAATGTGAACTTGCCTGCTATTACTTGATGAACATAGTCGCTCTCATAATCGTGATAATTCTACTCGTCGCACTCCGAGCAATCTATCATAAACGAATAGCATTCAATAAACATCCATTCAAAAGGAAGAACCAAAAGAACATAAGAACAAAACATATCTTTGTGCAAAATAACAACATACAAAGGTTTAATAAAAAATAGGGTCTAAGTGTGTTGTAAAGGAAAGATGAAATGGGTCAACTCAAAAGAGTCAAAGGATGATCAACTATCGCTATATAAGCTCGACTTGCATACACTATGGGAGATGATAAAAAATATTGGGAGAACAACATGAATGTTGTTTGACAAATAGTATACGACATAAGAATTTATTTGTAGAAATAATTTCTTGAAATGAAGCACTACAACCCAAGTTATAGCGAATTGAAGTATGAATTGAATTTGCATTCAGAAGGTCAAAAGAAGTTGAACTTTAGTATGATAGTTATGTACAAAAATATATGACATGAGTGTTTAGGGTAAAAGGAATCAATTGAAAAGGTGTTACGATTTGCAAGATAAGATCAAATGAATGTTCAAATACAAATTTGAACCGCTCAAATTTGTAAGGTTCAAAGGTCGAAACTAATGATGCTACTGGATATAGGAGATCAATATGAACATGTAGAAAAAAGAATTACTAGATTTGAAATAGCGGATCAAAATATACAAATACTATGAATCAGCTTAGAACGACGTGAATACTATTGGGCACTAATAGATAAATCTGACTTGATCAAAATTATAAGTTGAAAAGTTAAAACTAATGATACAAACGGGAACATTACATTGATACCAATTCGACGCAATTGGATTCATCTAAAACGGAGCTACGGATAAAAAGTTATGATCAAAAGAAGTTTGAATATGAATCTGAACAAATTTCGAAATTTTAAAATTTCAAAAAGGCTGATATGATAGGTTCACCGGATAGGTTGGATCAAGACGAAACTCTAGGCATTGGTTTCATCTAATTCGGATAAACGAGTAAAAAGTTATGGCTATTTGAAAAATCAGGGCCAAGCTGTTTTAGGGAAGAAAAGTGTTTTGTCTAAAATTTTTTAGGACTAATGTGTATATATAGAGACTAATTGACAAATCTACTTACTCTATTGTATACTAGTGTAGGAATACTAGTCTAGAAATAATAAACTACGGGAGTATAAAACAAATACGAAGAGAAATACCTTTAGAATGCAGAGAAGAGATAATTCCAAAGAAGAGACGACTTGGAGAAATCCCGTCGAAGACAAGAAAAAATATTTTTATATAATAAATCTAGTTACCCCAAAAGATTGATTTAACCCGAAGTAGATGAATTTTCGATGTTCCTATGGATCTATATTTATAGGTGGAAGGGAGGTCTAAAGATCAATGGATAGGCAATGTGGGACTAAACATATACGTAATGTAGGGAAACTATAAAAAAGAGAGAACAAGTGTCGCATGGGCTAAAATTTTCGGCCAGCCGCGATGAGAGTTCCGGCTAGCAGTGCCTTCTGTGTTTTTTAAGAGTGTGTTTTTTTTTGAAAAAGAAAAACACTGAAGAAAAACATATAAACGAAATAGAGAGAACATTTTATGTAGGCATACTATATATCAAAATTTTCAGAATAAAATTTCCTACAACATGGACATTTTATTTTTCACAAAAAAAAACTTTATAATTTTTTTTAAATCCAATAAAATCCAAATTTTGTCTTTAAAAATGTTGGCACTATTTTTCTTCTGACTTTTTTTGGGTGTCATGTTACCTCCTCTCTTTCTTGCTTGGCAAGTATATTGTCACGAAAAAAAATTTGGTTGAAATCTTGTGCCAAAAGTAAAATAAAAATTCAAATAAAAAACCAATGGAAAATTCAAATGCCACATTCATTCAAATTCTTTATAGTTGAAGAAGTTATGTTATCTTCCCTCACTGATTTTAAATGGATGAATTTGAATTCAAAAGAAAAATGGGAAAGTCATTTTATTCCCTCTCATTCAAAAGTTTTAAATTTCACTCAAGTTTCAATCAGTCAAAGAAACAAACTATCAATCTAGTAAATATTATAAGATACCAAAATTTGGGATGTTACAGGCCAAGGGGGCGCAAGCAGGTCACCTGGGTGACCTGTGGCCCCCCTCCGGCCCTCCTTTGGCCTGTCTTCGGGACCCATTCGGAAACTTCTTCCCTAGAAATTTCAGCTCAATTGGAGATGTTCTGATATGGCAACTCTTCGTGCTATTTTCTCCGCTGAATCCTGTGTCTGCTGTTTTGGCACCGGAAAGTTGGAAGCTGTGTAAAATAAGCCAAAACACTATAAGTACATCATCATAAAGTGAAATATATCAATGAATAGAGATAAATTATGATACAAAATAGTGATGCATTTTGGACGTATCAACTCCCTCAAGCTTAGACCTCGCTTGTCCCCAAGCGAATACTGAGCTCGGTAAACCTGTCCACAAGTTTAGAGAGTGAAGTGTCCATAAATAAGAATACAGACAAGAAGCATCATAATTTCTCTACTAAACTCAACCATCCTCAACAACAATCTCAACTCATAAGGCTCTTATGAAAGAGTAATATCAATTACAATCAAACAATGGCAAACATGTCCTTGGTCAAAAAACAATGAATAACTTTTAACTTTTGTTCTTCCTCTTATATTTTAATGAGATCAAATGAAGCTTTTTGAAAGAACATGTTATTAGTCAAGAACTGAAGATGCTAACACAAAGGAAGATGTTTGTTTTAGGTAGGCTCAACAAACAACTCACTTATCTTAACGATAACGTCAGCAAAGGTGTGATATTGCAATTCTCAATGAAACGATATAAATGCATGCATCTTTGTCAACATAAAGTGTCTACTCTTTTCAGGTTAGAAAGAAGCAGGTTTTACTAACTCAACATAAAAGTAAAAGATTGGCCCTTCGCAGAGGGAAGTAGAGAAAACTCATGTGCTAGGGGTTTAGGCAGATTGAAAACAACAAGATTGTAAAACAAGCTTTTGAGAGGTGCATAATTTGTGAATGAATGCTAATAGATAGCTCAATACTTCTCATGTTGGACAAGTTTTAAGGAACGGCTCCAAAAGTGGGGACGATCACATCCCCTTAGTCTCCTTTGTTTATCAATACCAATGTTTTCTGAATTCTCATGAACAAAGCGTGAAGGAGGTTTTGTTTGTTGTTATTATCTTATACGAGCTGGGCGCGCTCATGGCAGTTCCTCCTCGTATTAAGGGTTCGCAGATCACATGCAAACCCAGGATAAAACTTGTCCAATATGAGAAGATCATGAATTAGCTACTACTTCCTCATGAGCTAAAGCAGACGCACAAAACAGGGAGTAATATTTGAAGGTTTAAAGATAGCACATGAGTAATATACTTTAGGAGTGTTGGTGAAATACCACATATAGGGAAGATATGATGGACTATAGGGAACGTTGATATTTCAGGGTACGGATGGACAAGCCGTATTCCCGCTTAGTGCATGGGTTGGCTAGCAAATGCTTTTAGGAGGAGACAAATAATGTTGACTTGGATGCAAAACAATATAAAGTTTAACATAAAGAATTGACATAAAACATCAAGTTGTCTTCCTTGTCAGCATAACACTTCAAACATAAGAACATAAAGGTTTTGGCTAGGTCGCTACTAGAAAAATTCATGCTTGTTGTTATGACCAATTCTATGTTTGACAAGATTAAATAAAGTTTTCAAAGCCATACCTCATATGTAAGATCAATACTCTCATAAGAATTAGCATATAAGATCGATTGCGTGAAGAGAATACCAAGTACAGCAAAGAAACCAATAGACTTCTCATTAATATTCAATCATAGACACTGCACACTCACGGATAGAAACTCTCCAAAAACGAGTGATAGACCTTAATGCAAACACCTATTTCATAAGATAACTTCCCTAGACATGATACAACACTAAAATTTACCAAAATAAGTAAAGAATAAAAACGAAGATACCGGGCACCCCCCCAAGCTTGGAACAAGCTAAGGGAATGCCATTACCCATGAAGATTTTACTCTTCATCCTACTTTTTGTTCTTCAAGTCCGCTATTATGTGCTGAAGGGTTTTGTTTTTAGCTTCCAGTATGACCACGTGTACTTTAATCACACGGAAGTCTTCACAGAATTGGTTAGTGATTTTGTAAGCTTCGGATATAGTAGATGACA
The DNA here is from genome assembly GCF_904849725.1 of Hordeum vulgare subsp. vulgare. Classification (NCBI taxonomy): domain Eukaryota; kingdom Viridiplantae; phylum Streptophyta; class Magnoliopsida; order Poales; family Poaceae; genus Hordeum; species Hordeum vulgare. The sequence goes on from NC_058523.1 coordinate 355,670,497, forward strand.
CAGGTGGAGCTCCTGGTGGAGGAGCAGTTTCTGGAAGGTGTAGAGAAAGATCATGTTGAGGGTTAACAAACCCCATGAGGATGGGGTTGTTGGAGCTAGATCCTCGTGATGAAGGATCTCCTTCTTACTGGGCGGTGACCATCTTGACTTCCTCTCTCATGAGGTACTCCATCTCCGCATGTCTTGCGGCTATCTCTTTGTTGGTAGCCCATCCGGCGACCTTCCCTTGGTTGATATCTTGCTGGACACGGTGGAGACGACGACCTATGTAGTCTTCCCTGCTTGAGTCGCAAGAAGAGATCTTGAACAATAACTTCTTAGCCTGGCAGAAATAGATCGAAAGAGAAAACGCACGGAATCGCAAGACAAAACGCCGGGACGATCTGGGAAAATATATAGGAAAAGTTTATGCACCCAAAGGAAGGTAACAAGCCAAAGTGGAGTCGGAGATGGACTCCAGGTTGTCCAGGCGGCCTCCTGGCGAGGCAAGGGGCCGGCCTGCACCAGCAGGTCGCGTGGGTGACCTGGAGCTCCTCTCCGGCTTCGCTTCGACTCGTAATTTTCTTAATTTTGCAAAAATTACAAAAAGGAACTTTTATTGATGTTCGTGAAGTTTCCTTACCGTATTTTATACCTTTTCTTATTCTTCTTCTGCCGGTGTTGGATACGGTGTTGCATTATGTTCTTCGTGAGTGGCCACCTGTATAACATCCACCTCTACGTTGATGGGGTCTCCAGCCATGAAATGCTTGAGTCTTTGCCTATTCACAACATGTGCTTTTGTGCCTTCAAAATTATTAATCTTGATTGCACCGGAGCGGTAGACTTCTTCGATATGGTACGGTCCTTGCCATTTGGAAAGTAATTTACCTAGAGAAAACCTGAAATGAGATCTATACAACAAAACCTTGTCACCAACATTAAATTCCCGTTTCGAAATTCTCTTCTCATGCCACTTCTTTACCTTTTCTTTGAACATTTCTGCGCTCTCGTAATCTTCACTTCTCCAATCATCTAGAGAAGTCAAGTTCATGAGATGCTTTTAACCATCAAGCTTTGGATCAACATTAGGCTCTCTAACATCCTAGAAAGCTTTGTGTTCTAACTCTAGAGGTAGATGGCATGCCTTACCATAAACCATCTTATGCGGAGACATCGCCATGGGATTTTTGTAAGAAGTTCTATAAGCCCACAAGGCATCTCCTAGCTTATTGGACCAGTCCTTTCTAGAACTATTCACTGTCTTTGTGTATCTGTGCCATCCCTGGATCAGTATGCTGGCACACACAGTACATCAATGTATATATCAAAGTGAAATCACATGTAAATAACGTAAAACTGATATATACCTCAAAATCTGAGCGGAAGATAGTCAAAGGGAGTGGAGTCCCAATAAACACCAACGGCAAGTTGAGTGTAGACCATAATCCTAAATCGTACTCTTACTCGTCGAATAAATATCTGCAACAGACGACGTTACAGCCGTGTAGGTCAGCATATTGAATATGCCGGCAAGTCACAAAAGAGAGGGGTAAAAATAACATCTATACTATATGCATATATGGCAGGTGGGGCCGTAAGTTTTTAGCGGAAAGCAAAGTTTTCTCCTACAACAAGAGAGGGGATAAAAGAAAAATATTACTACATTGTTGGTTGTTAATGAGATGGTTCCAACAACCAGTTCTCATACTCAAGTTATCAATATTACCCACATCCATAATAAATGGTGTTGATAATTCCTGATAGTTTCAGTTCTTTTCGATCAAGTTGTCCATGACCGTGGACACGACCAATCGATTAGGTTTGAGTACTCTACAGACTTTTGCACATGTTCCCCACAAGATTCGATCGCCTCCGTTGAAGTCCTCGCACTTCAGGGTGTTTGAGAACCGGATGATCAAAACATGGTCTTTCAACGGGTTCCTCTGAGACTCTGACGGTGCCCATCCAATCCTACCGTTCTTCTACATCTCGTAGCACCGCCTGTCTAGATTCACCGTGTTGTCCAACCAAGCAAGAGCCCATAATGACTTGTGGCTATGTAGGTAAGCCTTGGGTCTTGATGTATCCATCCATCTCTTTGTGCCTGGGTGAAGCTTTCCGCAAGATCTCATGGCGCTTCTCCATGCATCCCGGGTCGTCCACTAGTTTCCCTAGGGAGCCCATCTAAACCATCCTTCACCCAGAGGTATATTTTGTTCCAAGGTCTTGCAAGTCTTTGAGTCTTCGGGTCTTGATTATTAAGTTCTCGCAACACTCATGATAAACACTCAACCAAACCCCATGTACTAGGAGCATAGCACAATAATGTCCCGGCCAAAGTAACAAGGGTGATGGGTGCCTACCACATGATACTACACCAAGATCCAAATTTCCAAGTACCTACTTTTCATGCAATTGGGTGAAGAAGGTAGAACTACTATGCATATAAAACATAGTTAGAATATGATGAACGTGACTTTCCTTGTTGATGATTGTCGAACCGAGCTTGTCTAGATAACAAGCTTCGCACTCCGGATAATCTAACGAAGCGAAAATTTCACACAATAAGCATCACAAGATCAAAATAAAGCAATAAACAAAAGTAGCTATAACATGTGAGAGGAAAAATTGTCTTTCGTGAACCAACAGAGCATTTGTTTCACATGAAATCATGAGTTAAGATATTTCAAAAATCCTGAAATTTTACCACTGATAAATAAGATCACTAGTGTCAGAAGCAAAAAAGAATCAATTAAAAATCAATTTTTAAACTCCCGTCATAAGCAAAACAAGATTTAAACCAAATCTGTTATAACTCAAATTTTATAAATTCATACATAGTCAAATTATATATTTTCGGAAACTACAAGAAATTTGTGATCTTACGCAAAAAGAATCACTTTAATTGGATTTGTAGATTAAAAGCTATTAAGAAAACGAAAACAGAACTATTGATGTTACAGACTTAATATAGAAAAGAATATGCTGACGTGGCACGATCTGATTGGCTGAAATCCGTGCGCTGCTAGAGCTAACTAACAAACGACCGCTATGTAGGAAAAACGATTCGGGTCACTTAACTGGTTGACCAGTTCTTTAAGGAAAACCAAAGGGGTAAGTTACTTTAATTCTACACCCTACGATCTAGATCTAACGGTGTAAATAAAAGAAAGAAGGAAGGGAAAGAAAAAAAGAGATTATCCTCACCGTGGCTGGGAGGTTGGCCGTGGCTGGGAGGTTGGCCGGCGAGGTGGAGCTTGCTCCGGCGGGGGGAAGGGGCGCGACAGGGGTATGGGGGGCGGCGGGGTGAGGTGGTGTGTGTGGGGGGGTGCACAGGAGGGGGTAGGGGCGCTGGAGGGAGCTCGTGTAGGTGCTGTAGGGGGCCGACTCCGGCGAGGTGATGGGTGGGGGGTGGACGAGGCAGCGGTTGGAGTTGGTGATGGGGAAAATGGAACGAGGAGGGGCGGGGCTTTATATAGAGGGGCTCGGGAGGCATCGGGAAGGAAGGGAGAGGGAGATCGGGAAGCTGGATATTCCTTGTCTCCATTGCCATGGAAGGTCGTGTGCACGGGAATGACCAGAGGAAGGAGAAGATACTAAACGGGCCAGATTTGGAAACTCCTTAATGGGCGAGAGAACGGTTTCCTATTAAAAGAGATTTCTTTCCTTTTGTCAAAAACGAGAAACTAAAACGATAAAAGGAAACAAAATATTACTAGGAATATAGGGTTATTATGTATTAAAATTAACAGAAAAATAAACTCTAAAAGATGGACATTTTTCCACGGCCAAATTAAATACTTCAAAACAATGTTTTTTCAGAAAATTCCCTGAATGATTTATTTTTCTTTTTGCAAATATTTTTCAAATAAACCTTGGGTTTTATGGTTCTAATATTTCAAGGAATATCCCTGGTTTGGAGGGTCATGTTCCTCCTCTCTTTTTCTTGCTTGGCAAGAAATTGTTCCCGGCATTCCGTGAGTGAAGAAAAATAAAATGCAAAGCCAAAAAAAAAATCTAAAGAAATTCAAATGCCACCTTGATTCAAATTCTTTATAGTTGAAGAAGTCATGCTATCTTCTCTCACAGAAAAAGGGGAAAGTCATTTTATTTCCTCTCATTCAAAAGTTTTAAAAAGTTTCAAATTTCACTCAAGTTTCAATCATTCAAACAACCAAACAATCAATCTAATAATTACATTAACATTCCAAAATTTGGGATATTACATGCAAGATCAACTTGATCTCTCTATTTGTGAGCTCAACTTGCCCACTTGTTTGAGGGTGGTAAGGTGAAGCAATTCTATGATTGACATCATATTTGGCTAGAGCTTTTCTAAAAGCACCATGCGTAAAATGTGATCCTTCGTCGGTCATGAGCATTTTCAAAGATGTCTTATGATCAGCACTTTCAATGGGGATCGCTTCAACCCACCGGGTCACATAATCTAAAGCTACTAATATGTGAGTGTACTTGTGTGAAGGAGGGAAAGGACCCATAAAATAAAAACCCCAGCAATCAAAAGGCTCAATGACTAGCGAATAATTCATAGGCATCTCATTCCTTCTACTAATATTACCAACTCTCTGGCACTTATCACAGGATAAAACGTAATTTCTAGCATCTTTAAAGAGAGTGGGCCAATAAAAACCTGATTGGAGAACCTTGTGTGCGGTCCTCTCACCGGCATGATGTCCTCAATAAGGACAGCTATGACATTGTTTCAAGATATCCTTCTACTCATGCCCCGGTATGCATCTCTCAAAATTCCATCCGCACCTTCTCAAAAAAGATGTGGGTCATCCCAAAAGTAATACCTCAAGTCGTGGAAGAACTTCTTCCGCTGCTGGAATGTTAAACCTGGAGGCAAAAACTTTGCGACAATAAAGTTAGCATAATCTGTGTACCATGGATCTGAATTAGATTTCACCTGTAAAACTACTAACTGTTCTTCAGGAAAACTATCATTGGCCGGAATAGGATCATGTGGTATGTCCTCCATCCTGGAAAGGTTGTGTGCTCCCTTCCTATCAATAATCTGCAAATCAAATTCTTGAAGAAGGACCCATCTGATAAGCCTTGGTTTGCCATCCTTCTTTTCCATAAGATACTTAATAGCAACATGATCAGTATGAATAATGACTTTAGAATCAACAATGTAAGGCATAAACTTATCACAAGCAAACACTACCATTAAAAATTATTTCTCAGTAGTAGTGTAATACTTTTGAGAAGTGTGAAGGGTTTTGCTCGCATAATGGATAACATTCAACGTCTTATCAACCCTTTGTCCTAACACAGCTCCAACAACAAAATCACAAGCATCACACATGATTTCAAAAGGCAAATTTCAATCAGGTGGTTGGACTATAGGGGCGGTTATCAAGACTTTATTAAGAACTTCGATGGCTTCGTAACAATATTCATCAAACACAAAAGGAATATCCTTCTGGAGGAGGTTAGTAAGGGGTTTCTAAGCTTTCGAAAAGTCTTTAATAAATCTCCTATAGAAACCAGCATGACCGAGGAAACTACAAATACCTCTGATGTCTTTTTGATAAGGCATTCTATCGATTGCCTCAATCTTTGCCCTATCCACCTCGATTCCTCTTTCAGAAATCTTGTGGCCAAGAACAATTCCCTCATTTACCATGAAGTGGCACTTCTCCCAATTGAGTACCAAGTTCGTCTCCTCACATCTCTGCAAAACTCTATTAAGGTTGCGGAGACAATGGTCAAAAGAGGTTCCATAGACGGAGAAATCGTCCATGAAGACTTCCACAATTTCCTCACAAAAACCATGAAAGATAGCGGACATATACCTTTGAAAAGTAGGAGGGGCATTGCATAAACCATATGGCATGCGTCTATAAGCATAAGTACCAAAGGGACAAGTAAAAGTGGTCTTCTCTTGACCGACAGTATTAACATGAATTTGAGAGAAGCCAGAGTACCCATCAAGATAGAAAAAGTGAGTGTTTTCGGATAACCTTTCAAGCATTTGGTCGATGAACGACAACGGGTAGTGGTCCTTCCTAGTTGCCTTGTTCAGCTTCTTGTAATCAATACATATTCTATATCCAATAATAATTCTTTGATGTATTAGTTCATTATTATCATTAGGAACCAGAGTCGTACCTACTTTCTTGTGAACACAATGTACTGGACTTACGCACTTACTATCAGCTATAGGGTAGATAATACATGTGGCTAGAAGTTCGAGAATTTCGGTCCTCACAACATCTTTGATCTTCGGGTTTAACCGTCGTTGATGATCAACAACTGGTTTAGCATCAGGCTCAAGATTGATTGTATGCTGAAAAATAGATGGACTAATCCCCTTAAGATCATCAAGGGAATAACCAATAGTGCCTCGGTGTTTACGAAGGACTTCCAATAATCACTCTTCTTCATATCCTGAAAGGTTAGACTTGATAATAATAGGATATATTTTGTTTTCATCTAAATAAGCATACTTAAGCGTATTGGGAAGAGGTTTAAGATCAAACACCGGGTCTTCTTTTGGTTTCGATAAAATTCCCAAAGGTTCAACCGGAAGGTTGTGCTTCAGGATAGCACGTTGTCTCAAGAATATATCATCTAGTTCATTCCTTTCCTGCATATGCATATCATTCTCTTGGTTTTCCATAAATTGCTGCAAAGGATCGTTAGGATGAATATCAATAGAAGTAATCTCTTCAATAATTTTATCATTGCTAGGTAGATCGGTCCCACGAGTTTGCTTCAAGAATTTAGAAAAGTTAAATTCATATGGCTCACCATTAAATTCAACAGATACCTTTCCTTTCCTACAATCTATAATAGCTCCACAAGTTTTGAGAAAAGGCATACCAAAGATAATAGGGCAAAAACTATCTTGTATTGAACCAAGTAGTAGAAAGTCGGTAGGATATTTTACCTTTCCACAAAGAACTTCAACATCTCGCACAATTCCAATTAGAGAGATAGTTTCTTTATTTGCAAGATGAATCGTAACATCAACTTATTCAATTTCGAATGGTAGGATCTCATTCATGATCTCTTGATAAAGTGAAAAAGGAATAGCACTAGCACTAGATCCCAAATCACATAGCGCATAATAATTATGATCTCCTATTTTAGCAGATACAACTGGAGTACCTGAAATCGGGCCTTTATTCCTGGCTGTAACAAGGTTAGTGGAAATAGCACAAAAATTTATATTGGAATCCTCAATATTACTAGTAACAAGATCCTTGACTAATGCAACTTGAGGATCGACTTTAATCAGGTCCTCATGCTCATCAGTCGTTCTTTCACTTTTATTCAGGATGCGTGTGACAAAAGAATGCTCCCTCATCCTTGCGGGAAAAGGGGACTTTTCATATTCAACTGCATGCAAGATAGGGTAAACAACATTAATATCAACAGGTATATCCTTAAAAGGTTTATGATGTTGATCCTTCCTCTTCTCAGAAGAGTCAATAGGAGAGGCAAACTCTTTGCAAAAATCAATTAGAATCTGGGAATCAAGACCAATCTTAGTGCCAAAGGTATTGAAGTAATCAGTTTTCACATAGCTCTCAATGTAAGCACGTTCATAATTTATAACTCGTTCAATACCTTTATCAATCTCCCAGTCTTCAGTGTTCTTCTGGATCCTTTCAATAAGATCCCATTTAGCTTCAATGCTCTTGTTGGAGAATTCCCACTAGAGGAAGCATCAAGCATCTCTTTATCTTGACGAGAAAGCCTTGCATAAAATTTTGTAAGAATAATTTCTTTGGAGAGATCATGATTGGGACATTTGAGAATTTAGGATTTCATTCTCCCCCAAGCTTGAGCGATGCTTTCTCCATCATGAGAGCAAAAGTTATAAATATAATTCATGTCTCGATGTATTTCATGAAGAGGATAAAACTTTGCATAAAAGAGAGGCATAAGATCTGCCAAATTAGTAAATGAGAGTCATCAAGAAGCCTATACCAATCCAAAGACTTATATTTTAATGATAGATAAAATAATTTTCTCATTAAAAAATCCATCGATATACCTGCGAGCGTAAATAAGGAGCATAGTTGTGAAAGATATAGCAAGTGTTCACCTGGATGTCTATCTCCTGCATATCGATTAGCCAAAACACAACCAATAATACCCATTGGTATTTTAAAAGGCACAATTTCAGTAGGTGGGCGAGGCCTCGCCACCACAATAGCATTGGGGTGGTTCCCCACAAGCAACAAACCAATAGCAGAGTTGTCCATAGGGACAAGAAGTGGAAACAGAAAAACAAAAACAACACGTACAATGTAAAAGTTTCCTTACCAATTTCACTTACCAATAGCCCTACGCTCCCCGACAACGGCGCTAGAAATGGTCTTGATGACCCACAAGTGTAGGGGATCTATTGTAGCCTTTTTGATAAGTAAGAGTGTCGAACCCAACGAGGAGTAGAAGGTATTGACAAGTGAACTTGAGCAAGGAATAACTGCAAGTACTGAAAGGTAGCTTTTTATGGGTTTTCTGGTATAAGCAACAAGGAAATAAATGCAAGGAAAGTAAATAGTGTCGAGGTGCAGAATGTGGCCCAATCCTTTTGAACACAAAGGATAAGCTGACGGACTAAACTTATAAATACTAAGGCGTTCCAGAGGACACACGGGAGAGATAGTCAAGTGCTTTCGTCATATTCCATCTAGGACTATGTTTTGTATTGATAAGTGTTATGTGGGTGGGTCTTAACTAATGCACCGTCTAGGCTAAGACAAGTACACTCTTATTATTAATCCCTCTTGCAAGAATCCTCAAATACAATAGTGAAACTAAGGCAAAGCCTAACAATATGAATAAGTTTTAGGATCCAATACTCCCTCGTGCAAAAGTATGCAAACCGAGGTTCAGGTTTCTGTCACTCCGGCAACCCACCATAAGCATTCTTTATACACGATGCATTCCGCTAGGTCCTTAAAAGGCGAAGTGTTATGTAGTCGATGTTCACATAACACCACTAGAAGAATAACACCATAAATTAAATATCAATAAACACATATTACTTCAACATCATATGACTACTAGCATCAACACTTTTCCCATGTCCTCAAGAATTAATGGAACTACTCACAAGACATAAAAGATATCATGATCAGAGGTGATGAAAGTATGATTAACAATCTGGTCATAACAATAATCCTCCAACAAAAATCAATAGCATTCACCACAAAAGAGTAATCAACACCGGTAGAGTAGAGGGGATGAATAGTGCAAGGTACAACTCCGATTGCAATGGTGAAGTAGATGGGATGAAGGTGGAGGTGGTGCTAGTGTTGGTGATGACGGTTATGACGATCTCGATGATGCTCGTGATGATGGTGACGACGATGTGGACGATCTCCCCTTCCGGGAGGAGTTCTCCCTGGCGGAATCTGCCCGTCGGAAAGGTATTTTCTTCTTTGTAAGTTTCCGCCGGGGAGAACTCCTTTGTCTCCCGAATTTTTAGGTCAAGAGGGACATGTAGGCCAAAGCAGAGTGTCACGGGTGGGGCCCGTCACTCAGGCGGTCTCCTAGCGCGGCTTAGGGGGGCACCAGCAGGTCGCCTTGGTGACTCGTGGCCAGAGCCCTCCTTTGGTCTGTCTTCGGGACCCGTTCGGAAATTTCTTCCCTCATAATTTAAGCTGAATTGGAGATGTTTTGATATTGCAACACTTCATGCTATTTTCTCCGATGAATCATGCGTCTGTTGTTTCATCACCGAAAAGTTGGAAACTGTGTAAAATAAGCCAAAACACTATAAGTACATCATCATAAAGTGAAATATATCAATGAATAGAGATAAATTATGATACAAAATAGTGATGCATTTTGGATGTATCAACACCCATAGTGCGACCCAGCCCAGCCCGGCCGGCCTTTCCTCTACCTCCCACCAAAGTGGGCGGTGGAGCCATGGCGTGCGCGTGTGCATGCCGTCCACGTGGCCGTTGGCTGTGGGCCTAGCATCCAGCGGCTCCCCGCCGTCTACAAGTGTCCCCGATGCACACGAACCCTAACCCTAGCCTAGGATCCCATATTCTCTCTCCATTCTTCCTCTGTGAGCTCAACCCATAGCAGCCGTCGTCACGCCATTGCCGTGCATGGGGCAACTGGCCATCGCTCGCCACACCTTCATGTCCAAGACTTCCGGTGGGGTAATCTTCGTCGATCCTCAGGAGCAGTTCAACCGGGAGATCGCCATGACGCCGGAATCGAACCGCTTCTTCCTCTTCGGTCGCCGGCGCCTCTCCGACAAATTCGCTGCTGTCAAGTTCCCCCTATCCTCCCCGAGCTGCTCTTCTGCACCGATGTGTGCCCCCGATCAAAACCCCTCTGCCCCCAACGTCTTCTTCTTCCGTTAGTCGCGTGTATAGGAGCTCTGATCTCCGGCTGCCACCATCGCCTATGAGCTCCATGCTCTTGCCTCCACCCCTTATGTTCGTTGCATCGGCGGGCTCCTTGGGATCCCACGCATGTGTACAGCCCTTTAGATGAACTCACCATGCACCCTTGCCTCGGCTACACCGAGCATGTGCTTCAGCCGCTGCCATAGCTCACCGCCGACGTGATACTAAGCCACTTCCGGCCCGACCACTACCACCAGTTGAGGCAGCGCTGCACGGGCGTTCGAACATGCCACCCCACGCTCCAAATGTAGCCCGGTGGGTGAAAACCGACGCGGTTAGCGTGTCACCGCCGTGTTTTGTAGTCATTGGCATTGCTCCGGTCGCCACAACTAAGCCGGCCGGCCAAGGCCATCCCTGTGGGTCGCTAGCCAGTGGGCTCAAGCCCCCCATGATTGTTGACCGGGGTCAGCTGGCTGACTCGGGCAAAGCCTAGTCACTACTAGTTAGACACCCCACTAATTAGCATTTTAGTTAATTAGGTTAAATTATTTTAAACTAATAACCCAATGACATCTGGGCCTCAGCTTTTGAATTAGTTGTTAATTAGATAGAATGGTTAAATTAAACCTTAAGTCACTCACACATGGGGCCCTTGTTAGTTAGTTCAGTAAATTTAGTTAATTTAAACCCTGTTAGTCCCACTCTCTATGAAAGGTGGGCCCTAGTGGTGAGTTTGACGTGTCAAATTAGCTGGTTGACTGATGATGCCATCATGAGGTCATGTTGACTCAATAAATCCTTTTCTAAATTAAAACAAATATGTTAATTCCAGAATATTAGTAAATCTTTGAAAGATCATACAAATTAAATTAAACTCGGATGAAAATATTTTTTATATGGAAGTGCTGGGAAAATCCCACAAATCTAAATACGTTGTTTGTTCATCTGTCACATGCCCCTAGCATGATGAACATGGAATTTTCCCCTTCGATTCACCTATCCGGTAAAAGCCCGAGACCCAGGAAATATTGTCACATATATTCCCGCTCTGTGTGCAACATGTAGTACTGTGTTAGGTCATCCTAGCACTGCATGTTTTCATGTCATGCATTGTTATGCATTTGTGTAATTTTGTTTATTGTTTCTTCCCCTCTTCTCTCTGGTAGACCACGAGACTGACGTTGATGCCGTGTACGACTACGTCCCTGATGATCAGCCTTTTGCAGCAGAGAAACAAGGCAATCAAACCCACTTGATCATTCCGATATCACCCATTCTTTCTCCCACATGCTTGCGTTAGATTTTTCTATTGTTGTAGATAGCTCCTATTCTGATCCATAGCCTATTTCTGTTAAACTACTATTGTACATTTCTATTATACTAATTGCTTAGTATATGTTGATTAGTGATCCCAAGTGACCCCACTTGTCCTAGTTGCTCGTGCTTCATCATTGAAGACTCAAAGACTCGATCAAGTTGATCGACGAGACATGCCCATCACATCACCTCACACCCCTTAGTTGTATGACTCCGCAGAGATACTATCGAGTACCGAGGGTGATACCTTGTAATGTACTCCTGATGTTAACTCTGTAGTGTAGTTAACCGGAGGTGGATTAGGAAGGTTGATTCCTCATTCACCACTTCCAGTAACAACTCTGTCGTGCAACCCCTCAATCATGGACCATCAAGGGTGATTCATCCCTGGTTATCCTGACAGTTACATCGATTGGAATTTATCAAGGGTGATACCTCGGATTACTTTGATGTTATAGACACACGGTTACTTTAACTTTACTACTTGAAGATGATGAGATGTGTGGAGCGGGTCGATACCCGCGTGATAGTGAAGAGGCGTGGCCGGGCGCTCTTGGCCTTGCCACAAGCCCTAGAGACGAGGTGACGGGACCACATATCATCGATCATTGATCGCCACCGGAGTTAACCAAGCATTAATAGGTTTGGATATGTGATCTGAGAAGGCCTCTTGTCTGTTTCGCGTTAACTACCATGCGAGAATAAGTATGGGCACTCTGCGTCATACATTCGGTCGAAAATTCTTCAGATGTCATAGTTGAGTGGCATGCGCCTGGGTGGCCCGTATAAGCACCGTCTTTGTATAAAGAGGTACCAGGACTGACACAGATCGTCCATGTAAACCACGGGATTGTGAAGGGATATTAGCCCATGACACCTTTGCATTTAGGATGTAGACCTACGTGTGGCCTCTCTGTTGAGCCTAGGTAGAACTACAACGTCTAGATGAGCCGAGGCCAGGCATGACCCAGGAAAGTGTGTCCGGCCGGAGTTAATTGAGCGTGTTGGCTAAGTTGGTGAACCCCGACAGGGACACATATCTATTCGAATAGTCGTGTCCATGGTAATGGACGCTCACAGAGTATTGTCATCTTCTATAACTAGAATCAGATAATTGTGACGGAGCCCAGGAGCCAGTTGATCCTGCTGACGACTATTACTACCACGACGGAGCGTGCTACTTCGTGGAGGCTGCTGAATAGTTAGGAGGCTCGCAGGCAGGAGGCCTTGCCTTTTAGACCATTTCTTATGTTCATGTTAGCCTTCTTAAGGAAAACTTCTTTACTTATGTCTCTACTGAGATATTAATTGCTTCCATTAACTCGTTTGTATTCGAGTTTATGTATTCGAGCCCTCGAGGCTCCTGGCTTGTAATATGAAGCTTGTATGACTTCAATTTGTGTCTAGAGTTGTGTTGTGATACCTTCCAGTGAGTCCCTAATTTTGGCCTTACGCATTTGCGTTTGTGATTAGCGTATGATAAAAATGGGGGCATCACAAAAAATTTGAAACGTCGAAATATGGACCTCTACGGTGCTAATTTCCCTCACTGGACACCATATTCTCCTAGTATGTGAAACCAATGCAATGGAGACTAAAGGTCTGATTCCACTTATAGGACCGAAAGTATGTCTAGAGGGGGGGAGTGATTAGCCTACTCAACCAAATTAAAGCTTTCCCTTTTCCCAATTTTATTGGTTGGTAAGTTTTAGGGAGTTTACCAAGTCTAGCGAACCCTACACATGTAACTCTATGAGTATTGCAGCAGAAAGTAATGACATTGCAAGTGTAAGTAACAGAGGGTAAGGAAGATCAAATGTAATGAAGACACAAAGATTTTTAGCATGGCCTCGATAGGTGGTGCTATCATACATCCACGTTGATGGAGACTTCAACCGTGAAGGGTCCATAAAGAAGCAACCTTGTCTATGCCATCATGACTTATGTCCACTAAGGACTAGCTTCTCTCGGGGTAGACTTCATGATGTAGGTGGTCTCATTGCCCTTAAACACTTCTTGTTTCAACTTCACACGATTTGGAGGCTCCCAAGAGACACCTAACCAATCTAGAAGACAGCAATCTCCAAAAGGTAATAGATGGTGTATGGATGATGAACGCCTTATCTTGTGCTTAAAAAGATAATCTCACTCAATAACTGTCTCATAAAACATGGCTTGGTAGAAGAGTATGAATGGTCGTAAAGCAACGCGGGGAGGTTATAAATAGAGATTCATATGGTTGGAATGGAATATCATGATCTTAACACATGAGTTGGTGGTTCTCTCCCAAAAAATGAATGTGGGAGTGTGAAAATGTTATGAGGACTGTCTCCAGAAATAGAGGAGGTGAGTGGTATGGTATTATAACCACATCAAAAAATCCGACCTTACAACATTATAGCCCAACTCGAAGAAACCGAAGTAAAAACTCGATTCTACCGACTAGTGCAAAATGTCTGAACTTTTGGCTTCTCGGTGAGACCGAAAGAAATATCTCGATGAGACTGATTCGTGTTTGCCTAGGCAACTCCAGTATGTCGGTGGCTCTGAGAAGTAAAAGTTAGAAATTCCAAATTTTAACAATTCGGTACCGATAACTTGGTCACTGCTTTTCGGCCACACCGAACCGAATATCAGTTGTATCGAGGTCGTTCTGTTTAGCTTGGACTCTATATGAGGATAACTCGATGGGATCGCCATGTAATTTTTGGTGTCATTGAATCTGGAAGTTTATGTTTTGGACAAAATATTTTTGTGTGATTTTGGCTGAGGTTTTTAGTGGCATATCTCTAACCACTTGAGCTAGTAGATCATCATTAGTACATCGTCCCCTTTAAATAGTAGTGGCTTTCCTATGGACTCAATTGTGATTGCTCACATAAAACAAAATGTAGTGTCTTGAAGCCTTTTTCGATAGGTGTTATTTGCATCCTGGGATCCTTCAGAAAATTCCTAGACAATCCGCTCATTGAACATTGTTGGTAATTACCAAAACCACCTAGGGAGAAGTTGTGTGTTCACCCTTGAGCTAACATTGGTGCAACGACGTCCTATACAAATGGTTTTAACCCCTTTCCGTGACGTAGTTCTAAACCATCCCTTGTGTGTTTGGGTGATAGGGGGGTCCATCCCAGTCGGCAGTGAAAAATCATTGGTGATGATGACCAATGAACGCAAACGTTTGGCAAAACTAAGCATATGGATGTCCGCATGTAGCACAAATGAGGGTTATCCATCAACCATTTGAGATATGTCATATTTCCCATACGACCCATCTTTGCTACTCGTGTAAGATCACATTACCATCGCACGCGCTATTCTGTGGTGCACCGTTTACAATGTGTGCCACATCACAAACAGTTTGTAATTGTAAAGCGTGGATGGTAAGGAGACTATCACCCACATTTTTTCCTTCCACGTCGGTTGCGACATACCAAGATTCCCAATCGCTAGACTATCGTACTCGTTACGGATGCATACGACATAACAAACGATTAAACATTATAAAGTGTGTATGATAAGGACACTATGACAAACATTTAGGTCAGTTCAACCATTTTTTATATTGTCTAACATCTCACACGCTTTTGAGATGGCAATTTTGTGCATTGTTGCACACAGTTTCTCTCTTTGAAATGTGTCGAATCATGATGTATATCACACACAGTCTGCTTTACAAACCCTGTGCGATGTAAATGACCGGAAGAGCATATTTTTTTGCTAACTTAATCATCGCAATTTAAAATTCTGCTGAATTTGAATTTGAAAGTAGGCTTTAACATTTTTCATATCCATCTTATATAGAGGTAGGTTCAACTACCAATGCATTATTCCATTCACACAAACATATGTTCAATAATTACATCAAGAAATAATAATTACATAAGGAACAAATAAAGAATGATGAACCACTTTTGCATACTTGTATTAAATGCGTTAAAGAAAGAGGCTAACAACATTGTGGTAGTTGTGCAAGGTGAAGCAGAATGCACATATTGTGTCCTCCTCCATGCAGAGTGCATGCATGACTCCAGTCTAGCCCCTTGTGGTGGCGGACCTCACATTCTTCTCTCTATGATGAGGACATCTATATTGTCATCGTGGCCTGGTGTATATACTTTAACCTATGCATGTCCACCAAACATGTAGTTAGAGAGGTAATCTCTAGTAAACTATTTTGGGAACCACTACAAACAAAAAAGATTAAGACATTGTAAATTTCTAAACGAACAACTCATTATGGACAGTAAAAAGAAGGATATAGAGTTCTTAGTTACCATCATGCAGTTCACTATTGACTTGGATAAGGTGTAAAGCAATAGTTTAATATCCTTATTTTGTCCTAGTTTATTAACAATATTTATAGTTTCCTCACTTGATCTAGTAAATGAATATCTCATTACCCCATAGGCAAAAAGAATCGACGCACGGGTCTTTACGAGTGACATATGTATCTACAAGCAACAAGTTAATATTAGGAAGTAACCTGAATTTGCACAATGACGTAGTATAGTATTCCATGTCCTAGTATATAACATCTTAGTACATGCCAAATACTCACATGTTTAATGTATAAACATCTTATACTACTGGTCGAAGCGATTATATATAATACATGTGATGAAACTAACCTCGATGGAAAACAACAGTCGTTCCCAATATTGTCCTGGGTAAGTACATTGAAAGGCATGTTAAGTACGACACGCTAAACATCAACAAAATATATGCATGGTAAACAACATGATCTCAAAATGATAGCTTTAGTGTGCATGTTTAAGCACTCTAGCTAAGAAACTAAGAAGTGAAGATGTGTGTTAACTGTAATAGGCTTAACAAGTAACATAAAGAAAATATAGTGATTCAAACTAGTATTGTCGAGGTTTAGGCACTCTAGTTATTGTTACATAAAAATGGAAAGGCATATGCTCACTACCACAAGATTAACAACAACCAAATATAGTCATTCATAGTGGTACAGTTGAAATTGCAGAGAATGTTGTTGGTGCTCAAACATCAAATTGTTTGACTCAACATCACATTGTGAAAAACTAAATTAAATAGAGGGTGTGTTAACTACATCATTCTTAACAAGATCCACATATGGTCGTTCAAACTGGTATGATGAAATTGAACTGCAAAGTACATACTTGCACATATAGAACTTCACAATATGAATAACTGAAATAAACACAGGAGACTATATAGAAATTGAATTTGAACATATGCCCAGTAGAACCGGCCGAGCAAGCAAAACATTTTCAGAAGGCATATGCTCACTACAACATGCTTAATAGCAACCAAATATAGTCATTCATAGTGTACTCTTGAAATTGAATAGACCGTAGACGGTGCTTGAACATCAAATTGTATAACTCAACACCACATGTAAAATGACTAGAAGAAACAGTGGACATGCTAACTACACCAGGTTTAATAGGAACCACATATGGCTATGGAAATAGGGTATTGATGACATTTAGTTACACAGTCCATAGATTTGCATGGGTGAAATAATAAAACATGACAAGGGTTTCCTGACCTTTCATAGATGGGATCCTTCCCATGAGAAGAGCATCGATTATGGGTGTGCTCCCTGTTGTCGTGGATGGGCTCCTTCCCCCTAGAAGAGCATGGATGCAGGGTGCCCGCCCTTATGTCGCGAATGGAATCCTTCCCCTTGGAAGAGAATGGATGTAGGGTGCCCTCCCTGATGTCGCGTATGGGCTCTTTAACCTTGGAAGTAAATTTAGAAATGGTTATTGATAAACTGGTGAAATGGTTTGATTTCTTAGCATGGGCTTGATTGGTTCGGGATTTCATGGATCTACCAATTTAATAGTTGGGTATGGTTTAGGCTTAGAAAACAACAAGCTGGGGGTGTGGGATACCGTGACTAGGGGGTCCTCGGGCCGCTTATTTATTTCCCAAGGGTAGGACTCCTCGACCGTTCGATCACCCTTGGTGGTACCAAAATCAAGATGTACTCTTCCGAAGACTTGGCATGCAATCCAAGGCGACATAGTAATCAGTTTATTCCTTTCCGGATGTTACCGACATTGTGTAACGCTAACACCCTGGATCTATATAAACCAGAGGGCCATAGTTCGTATGACACATTAAGCTCATTACGATTAGGTTTTTAGACCACAATAGTCGATCTCGAGGTAGATCAACTATGTACAATGTACTACTTCATCATTACAACAAGAGCAGGATGTAGGGTTTTCCTTCTATCAAGAGGTACCAAACCTGGAAAACATCGTCTCCTTCATCCCTTGTTACCCATCGATCCAAGATTCATAGTTCGGACACCCTACCCGAGATCATCCGGTTTTGACAGCGACATTGGTGCTTTCATTGAGAGTTCCACCAAAGGATCGTCAAAAGGATCGATGGCCCGCTTGGTTACGAGGAAAAACATCAAGGCCGGGGATATCTTCATCTCCGACAAACCCACTGCTTTTGGCAGTACCACCCCGCGGGTCAAGGCGGTTCATCAACAAATCAACAGGTTTGGCCCGGCTAGGGATTCAAGTTCGGTGACTTGCAGTACATAGCTGACGCGGAAAGCATATATGCTCCCTCGATGGTTTTGATAATTCATGACAACATACATTGTCTCTTGGTCTAACACTTTTACCTAGTATATTTCAGGTATAGCCCACAAAGAGCATTGGCTAAAGGAATGTGTGGAGAAGCCTCAAGGAAAGAAATAGGATTGTCCAAGCTTCAAGCTACAAGACTCAACATATTATATTTGTAAGAAATCACATTTGAGTCCATAGGAAAGTCGCAAGGACCACGATGTCGCCTAGAGGGGGGTGAATAGGCGTTTTAAAAACATTTATGGATTTGGCTTAATCCTAATGCGGAAATAAACTAAGAGGATACTTTTCAAGCACAAATCCTATATATACTAGGCTCAATTACGTGCACCAACAACTTGCTCTACCAAGATGAATCAAAACTAGATTACTCACAAGCATAAGTAAGTTACACAAACTTACTTGAGCAGTATCACAAGATGAGTAAGTGTATGACACAAGTTACCACATCACACTAAACACAAGATATATCAATAGTAGCAAGTATGAACTACGGGATATAAAGTGTAGGCCTGACAGATTAATATTTTTAGGAAAATAGCCAACACAATATAATGCGTACAACAATATGTAGTGAATGTACGCTAAAGTAACCAAGGTAAGCTACAAGCAAGGAGTTAGGGTTAGGGATAACCGAAGTCACGGAGACGAGGATGTATCCCGATGTTCACTTCCTTGGAGGAAAGCTAGTCACCATTAGAGAGGTGGATGTTACCACGAAGGCACACCAACGCCATGAAGGCTCACCCTATTATCCCTCTGAGACAACACCATGAAGGCGTTTCTCAACCAATAGTGGTAAGCCTTTGAGGTGGCTTAAAAACCCTCACAAACTTTCTGGGGATAATTGAAAGTGCGTTATGTCGACTAGAGGGGGGGGTGAATAGGAGATTTTTAGAATTTCATCACTGAGGAAATTCCTTTTGAGGAAATTCCTCACTGATGACTAACTTACAGCGGAAACAGTAAAGATTCAGAAGTGCAAAGTTTCACAACAGTAGTTTTTCAGAGCGAAGAATGTGAAAACAGATTGCACAGTGAGCACGCACGCAACATACAGATGTGGATTAACTGATGTGAAGAATTTGGGGTTGAGGAAATTCAGAGAAAGTCTTCAGCAAATTCTTCAAACAGTTGCAGTGAAAGTCGTCAACACATAATATGAGGAAAGTAAGGAGTTGAGGAATTAGAACCCGTTTCTCAGTGAAGACAATCGTTGATGACCCAGTTCCAACTTCTGTGACAGTCGTACATCTGGTTTGGAGCGGCTTGGTATTGAAACCAAAGGACACACAGTCCCTACCGTATTCTCCTTGAGCTAAGGACACACAGTCCTCGCCCAACACTCGTGGTAAGTCTTCAGGGCACACTGCCAAACCCTCACAAACTTGGTCACCCCGCGATCCACAATTGACAGCTGGAAAGCTCTAGACCATGACGCCTAACCGTCTGGAGGATGCACAATCCTGAAAGGTAAAAGGCTTCAGTCCCACACAGGAAAAACTTCTTCAGTGATGCTCAATCACTAGGTTTGGTTTGTGGTTTCGGTGTATGGTGTATTTCATCACTGATGAATTACTCTCGAAGGCTCTAAGGAATTGGGTTGCTCTTATGACAAGTGTCAGTTTCTAACGGAGCAGCCAACCAGCTAGTGGTTGTGGGGGGTGGCTATTTATAGCCTGGGAGCATCCTGACATGATTTTACACTAGTGCCATTAAATAATATGACTGTTGGAATGGATAAGACCAATGACTTGGCGTGGCTATCGAAACGGTCGGGACCCTCAACTGTGAGAGTCCTCATGTCACTCGTATTCCTCACTTGAGGCTTTTGGTAGAATTTAGGCTTGGGTTGAGCATCATGAGGAAATTCATTACATAGTGTAACTTTGACCCCCTTTAACAGTACGGTGTTCCTATTACTCAAATGCGAAGAAAATAAAACAGAAAGTGTAAGTCTTCATGCTTCAAATTCTTCAGAGTGATTTTCTTCAGGACACACCGGACTTCTCAATATCAGTATCTTCATGAGGAATATCAACTTCATCGCAGATTCTTCGCGATTCATTTCTTCAGCTTCAGACCAATTTCTTTAACTGAAGACATATATTTTTAGGGGTCGATATTCTTCAAATATCTCAAAGTCCTCAATGACTTATAGATCCTGTGTACAATCACAAACACATTAGATACTTAACCTATAAGTCTTCAAACCACCAAAATCACTAAGGGGCACTAGATGCACTTACAATCTCCCCCTTTTTGGTGGTTGATGACAATTAGGTTAAGTCTTCAACAGGGATCAAAAATATGAAGTGTAAATACTCATTTTAGGAATTTGAAATCAAGATTCAGAGAGACTCCCCCTGAAGATGTGCATATCTTGAGGACTTTGCTGTTCACACCAAATGCACATTGATGATTTAGAATCATGGAGATCTCCCCCTGAGTCTTGTAAATCATGCATGCATATAACATATCATATGAAGAAAATGAAAATGCATGATGACAGATGGTATCAGATGAATTCCAGCATTAAAACTTGTGGAATAAGCATGCGAAGAAAAACGTTCAAAAGCGTCAGAGTACCGTCGAGCTTAAGTTACAACTCATTACATAAAAACTTCAGAAGAGCCAAGAGTTTGTAACTTAAATATAGTTCATAAGCCCCAAAAATATCCCGCTTGATGACTAACTCTCAAGTTTCTTCCCCTTTGTCATCAAGTGACAAAAAGGGATAAACTGAGGACTAACGTCCGTGAAGATTTCACTTCGTGGCAGTTGAGGAAGAGTCGTGATGCTTCTTGGGAGTAGTCTTCTGCCTTGGACCGGTAGCGGTGTCGAGCTGTTCTTCATCAGTTTCAGCAGTGCGGAATGAATAAAAGGAGTTGTCTTCAAGGTCTGGCACTGGAATAGGCCTGAACTTCTTCTTGGGAGGCCACGACCATTCAAAGTCTCACTCAAAGTCCATTTCTTCAAGCTCAGTTGAGTCTGCAGATGTGCAAGTGTAGCCCAGGTGCGATCAAAAACCTCATGCAGATAGTGATGGTTTAGCTTCACAGAGTTCTGTGTTTCAGGGAAGGTTTTCACAATGGCACCAAACTGGCGTTTGACCCACTTGTGGTTGCGATCCACCTTCTGGTGAAGACTGAGGAGGAGCTCTTTTGTATTCATCACGCGAGGAGGAACGGGGCTTGCCGGACGAGTCTCAGTATCATCCCATGAGGAATAAGCTTCTGGCTCTCTGAACTAACCATCAAGGGGCCTACTGCCTTCTTCAATCATAGATTTTCCTTTTCCTCCAATGGACTCGAAAGTCTTCTTGTTGACCCGGATAGGAGGCATATAACCAACATGGTTTTGGAAATCAGCGTGGAAGTTGATGCATGTCCTTGTCCTGATGAATCTCATGATCCATGGGGCATATATCTTGTGATCAAAAGGACACATAGCATTGTCGGCCAAAGTCCTCAAGGAGAAATCATGGATGTTGATAGGAATACCATGGATAATGTTGAAGAGGATATTCTTCACGAGGCCTACAACATCTTCTTCATCATCATGGCCGTTGATCGGTGCGAGCACACTGCAGAGGATTCTGTAAACAGACCTGGGTGTGTACTTGAGATCGTGGATGAGGAAGGTTGTTCTCGGAGATTTTCCTTCAGCCAAAGGTTTCATGTGGACTTCCATCATCCCATCGGGCAGCTCACGCTCACCATAAAGCTTCACAGCCTCGTCTGAGGGAATTGGTACATGCAGTTCTCTGAGGAGTTCAGTAGCAGGAGCCTTGTAGTGAGTGTTTCGTGACATCCAATCAAACACCCAAGTGTTAATGTCTTCAGGGTTGCCAGATATGTGAAGAGTGGCATAGAACTGAAGAATTAGCTCGCTGTTCCAGTCAGAGATGTCGGAGCACATTGGGAGTAAACCAGCATCATGGAGTACACTGAGGACTGGCTCCAGGCACGGAATTGCTTCAAGTTCAACATGAGGAATATGCCTGTGCTTGAATATCTTGTTTCGTCCACATAGCACAGAGGCATAGTAGTTCATCTGAGTCCTAGTCCAAAACTTCAGATGCCTCATTTGAGGCTTGTCATACGGGTTCTCTCCAATGAAGTACATGCGTTCTTCAAAGAAGTTTTCGTTTTGAAACTTAGGATGCTTGGAGAATGGCTGACGCTGAACTGGCTTTAGATTTTGCTAAGGAATGGGAGGGGAGAAAACAATGGCAGTCTCTGGGTTGAGCACGATGAATGCATTGTCCTGGTCAGGTGCATTCTCCTCAGGGTGAGGAATTTCAGCGGCTGGTTCTTCAGGCTGACGGGCTTGCTCTGGCTGTGCATCAGGCTGAGGAATAGCTTCTTCTTGCTCAGTTTGAGGAGTTGGGTCAGCATGTTCCTCATCTTGAGGATTCTGCTCAGAGCGTTGAATTTCATCAGCTTGAGGATTTTCAGTTTGTTCTTCCTCAGCTGGCTTGATGGCAGATGCAGTTTCATCAGCTGGTGCAGCTGATGCTTGAACAGTGTCTTTCTGAGGAATGAAAGGCTGAGGACTTTCGTCTATCTGAATCTCCTCATCAGTGTGTTCCTCAGAGGCGGCAACCTTCATTTCCTCATCTGCCTTTTTCGCTGGATCATCAATGATGACCATTTCATAGGAAGGAGCGACATTCAGTGGCACAGGGTCTAGAGGAGCAGTTTCTTCAAGTGCTTTGAGGCGCTTGGCCTCTGTTTCTTCTTCTGCTGAGGAGGCTTTCTCTTCTTTGCTTCCTTCTCAGCAGCTCTGGTTTTCTTCACGTCTGATGCAGACGGAGTCATCTTCTTCACCGTTGAAGCTTTTGGTGAAGGGGTTCTCTTGACAGATTCTTCAGCTGGTATTGACGAACCAGCTGGAACAGAGTCATGAGCTTGCTTTGGCGAAGCAACTGTGTTCGGTACAGTCTCATCAGCTATAGCAAATTCATCAACAGGAGTTTCCATGATGATTTTTTCAATAGCCGGTTCATCCACACGGCGTTCTTGGTGTACTTCCTCAGCTTGAGGAGTTTCCTCATCATGAGGAGATTCATCGGCTGGCTCCTCAATCAGGGGCTGAGAAGTTGGTGCTGGGGGTGTGGCCTTCTTATTGTATTCATCAACAGCACTAGTGGCCAGCTTGATGAAATTGCTTTTGAGACTTTTGCGATCTGACAGCTTGGAGTACTTGTCAGTCAATTTCTTCAGCTCTGCCTGTGTTGACACCAGTGCATCAGGAGTTAATTTGAGGATATTCTTCTTGAGGAATTTCTCCTTTTTAATCTTTGCAACTTTGGCCTACTTGGCCTGCTGTTCTTTCCACTTGGCTTGATTGATGAAAGTGGTCACCATGTGACTGATGCCAGGGGGAAGCTTCAAATCATCAAGTGGAGTGTTTGGGTCCTCATACGAGATGTTGATGTAGTCAAGGAGGACCTTGGGGTCCATTGCCAGACGAATGGCACTGACTGATGCCTGAGAAACTCTTTCCTGCTTGTTTCTGATGATGGCTTGTAGGGTTTCATCATCATATTCATCACTGCCCTCTGATGCAGACGGGACGTTGATGATTTTGCTGGGGCTTGGCAGAGTTGCACGTTCAGCAGTTACCAGAGTCTTCGCAGGAGGTGTTGAAGACTTTGTCTCCGAGCTGGTTGCAGCTGGGAGTGAGGAGCTGGAGCTGGCGGTCATAGGCTTCATGACTTGCTTCTGTACCTGTTTCTCTTGAGGCTTTGGTGGTGGTGCTGAGGATTTTGGAGCTGAGGAGATTGGTACTGAGGGCTTTGGCGCTGATGGTTTTGGTGTTGAAGGTTTTGGAGCTGAGGTTTTTGTTACTGAGGCCTGAGCAGACTTCTCTTGAGGCTTTGGAGCGCTTGGCTTTGACTGCATAGACTGCATTTGAGGAATTTCTGAGCCAGAGGTTTCTGCGGCAAAGGAAGTAGCAGCAGCTGAGGCAGCAGCTGAGGATTCATTGAATTTCCTCACTGCAGTTTCTGCCTGCTTCTTTTTCTTAGCCAGATGGTCATGAGGCTTGAGAGATGTGCTACTTGATGATCCTCAAGTGGGGCCCGTTTGCCAGGGAGCTTCAGAGCGAATCTCTTCGCATACTTGGGAGTCAAAAACCACTATTCCTTCCATTCCTTCGCCCATCGGTGTTCTATCTTCTGTAGCCGTATCTTTCTCTTTGCCATTGTCTCATTTTCATCAGGCGTGCAATAGTCCAAATAGATATCCTCAGGGATATCCACAGCTGTGTTTTTCTCAAGTTTCTTTCCTCCCTTCTGTTTTTTGTCATCCTCCATTTTCTTCAGCTGAGGATTTTGCTGATGAGATTGAACTCTTCAGGATTTCGATGGGACTTGAAGATTTTCTTCCAGAAACACTGCAAATGAGTTAATGTGATGAGAACCGAGAGACTCATCAGCTGACATGTGTGTACTTGTGAACAGATTTAATGTGATGAGGTCATATGCGTTCTCAGATTTGAAGAAAATGAAAAAGTTTGACATTTTGAGGAATATAACCAGTGGTTGAGGAATTTGCCTAAGCATACTGTTCTTGGGTTCCAGAGTTGTACAGATCCGAAAATTCGCACAATTGAGGAATCTCATGAAAATCTTAGATGCTTAACATAGTTCATCAATGATGTGGTGAAAGGCAGAGTTTGAGGAATCAAGTGCTTATAGATTCTTGAGGAAAAACAGATTTCACATAGAAGATGTAAAATTTTAGATCTAATCTTGCGGTAAAAATGGGATTTATTTACCCTGGAAGGTGCGCACGAAGAACACAGAAAGGTGTGTATGGAGAAGCTCTTTGGTTGTGTGTCCAATGCACCCTAACCCGGCGACAGAGGACGTCTACGGCGGCGGCGGACGAAGATGGTCCGACTCCAGCGTGGTTCCCGCGACGGAGAAGTCGAGGCAGTGAAGCTCTTCCTCACCGGTGACGAGACTAACAGCGATGGCGCTAGGGTTCGGTGGTGTATCCTCTAGCAGGAGAGCGATGGAGCGAAGAAGAGTATGCCGAGGGGGATAAGGACATATTTATAGCCAAAAGTTACTGTTGGCGCGAAAATTTGAGACCAAACCGCCCCTGCCTCTACGTCTCCGCAGGACACGTGTAGCTCCGAAATAGTGCGGTGGAGATAGTGGAGATCGTGGTTATCCGATCGTGGGAAGTGGGGTTCAGTTACTGTGTATTAAAGTAACAATTTTTGAAGATTTGAGGATTTTCGTTACAAAATCATCAGCTGACAAGGAAGCAGTGAGGAGTTTGAACAAAGTTTCAAGTAGAACGCATATGAAGAATTGAATAGACTGGATGAGTATAGCATAGAGGGAATGTAGGGTCCGATCACATTTCCTTAGCAGAAATATCAACTTGAAGAAATAGCAATAAGTGAATGTTGTTGAGGACTTGAAATCACAGTCTGTCTATCTAGTCAAATGAAAGTCATCTAGTTTTTTTTTTGAAGATTTTGTGATAAATCATCACAATGAAGAACAACTGTTTTGAAGAAAAACACATTTTGAGGTAATAGAACATTTGAAGAAAATCAACTTGAGGAATTTCACATTGGGCGGTGGCGTGACCCACCATATAAGAATATTGATTACAGACGCCGCATACAATTGTCGTAGGGCCCTGAGAATCAATTTCTTCGTTGATTTCTTCACATTCAAAGTGACATTCTTCATTAGTGGAAGAAAATCGATTCATCATGTGTTGCACATCTAAGTCATCAATTTTGCATAAGTGTTAGGATGTGTGCATGTTTTTACAAAACATTTTAAGATTCTAAGATATTTAGCTCACACCGCAACTTGCAAAGTCTTTTCTCATCCAAGGGCTTAGTGAAGATATCTGCCAGTTGATCATCAGTCTTCACATGGTCGATGAGGATATTGCCCTTGAGGACATGGTCACGAAGAAAATGATGACGAATCTGGATGTGCTTGGTCTTGGAGTGTTGTACTGGGTTGTATGCAATCTTGATAGCACTCTCATTGTCACAGTAGAGAGGCACATTCTTCATGTTGATGCCGTAGTCCTTGAGGGTTTGCTTCATCCATAGTAATTGAGCACAACAAGAACCAGCAGCAATATACTTAGCTTTGGCAGTGGAGAGTGATACGCATTTCTGCTTCTTTGAGGACCAGCAAACTAGTGATCTTCCGAGGAAATGGCATGTGCCAGACGTTGACTTGCGATCCCCACGGTCACCAGCATAGTCAGAATCAGAATACCCTACCAGATGAAGATTTGAGCCCTTGGGATACCATAATCCTAGTGTTGGTGTGTGAGCTAAGTATCGAAGAATTTGTTTCACAGCCTTATGGTGTGATTCCTTCGGTTTTGCTTGAAAACGTGCACACATGAAAACACTAAGCATTATATCTGGCCTAGATGCACATAGATACAATAAAGAGCCAATCATAGAACGATATACCTGTTGCTCGAAATCTTTACCATTTTCATCAGTCCCGAGGTGACCGTTGGTAGGCATTGGAGTCTTGGCACCTTTGCATTCATGCATGTCGAATTTCCTCAGAACATCCTTGAGGTATTTCTCCTGTGATATGAAGATCCCATTGCATTGTCGACGAATTTGAAGACCTAAGAAGAATTTCAGCTCCCCCATCATGGACATCTGATATTCTTCACTCATCATGTAAGCAAATTCATCACTGTATCGTTTGTCAGTACATCCAAATATGATATCATCGACATATATTTGACACACAAATAGCTCATTATCATAGGATTTAGTGAAAAGAGTTGGATAGAGTGAACCAGGTTTGAAGCCTTTCTTCATGTGGAATTCCTTCAATGTATCATACCATGCCCGAGGGGCTTGCTTGAGACCATAAAGAGCCTTTTTGAGTCTGAAGATTTTGTCTGGATTCTTTGGATCCTCAAAACCTGGGGGCTGGGCAACATATACTTCTTCCTCAAGCTTACCATTGAGGAATGCACTTTTCACATCCATTTGATATAAGATGATGTTATGATGATTAGCATAAGCAAGTAGTATTCCAATAGCTTCAAGTCTAGCAACAGGTGCAAAAGTTTCATCAAAATCTATTCCTTCAACCTGGGTGTAGCCTTGGGCTACAACTCGTGCCTTGTTCGTCACCACTTGACCGTCCTCATCTTGCTTGTTTCGGAAAATCCACTTGGTGCCGATGATGTTGTGCTTGCGAGGATCTGGTCGTTTGACGAGCTCCCATACGTCATTCAACTTGAATTGAAGAAGTTCGTCTTGCATAGCTTGGATCCACTCCGGTTCCAGAAAAGCCTCAGCAACTTTTGAGGGTTCTGTGATGGATACAATGGAGAAATGCCCACAAAATTTAACTAAGTGTGAAGCTTTTGAGCGAGTGAGAGGACCTGACGCGTTGATGTCTTTGATGATTTTGTCAAGTTCTACTTCATTTGCAATCCTCGGATGAGCTGGTTGAGGATTTTGTCTGGGCTGAGGAAGTGGTGCTGGTGCAATTTCCTCAGGAGCATCTTCTTGATTTTCATCAGTGATGGGGATCGTTTCTTCATCAATTTCCTCAGTTGGGACAATGTCTTCAGTAGGCTTGAGCTTTATTGCTTCCTCAGGAGACAGCTTATCTGGATCAGAAGGCAATTGCTCTCTTTGCGAGCCATTAGTTTGATCGAACCGCACATCTACAGTCTCAACAACTTTGTTGTGATAGTTGTTGAACACTCTGTAAGCGTGCGAGTCCTTTCCATAACCGAGCATAAAACCTTCATGTGCCTTAGGTGCAAATTTTGAGCTATGGTGAGGATCTCCAATCCAGCATTTTGCACCGAAGACTTTGAAATAACTTACATTGGGTTTCTTGTCAGTGAGGAGTTCATATGAGGTTTTCTTGAGGAATTTGTGAAGATATACCCTGTTGATGATATGGCATGCAGTGTTGATTGCTTCAGGCCAAAAGCGACGAGGAGTCTGATATTCTTCAAGCATAGTTCTTGCCATTTCAACTAGAGTCCTGTTCTTCCTTTCGACGACACCATTCTGCCGAGGAGTATAAGGAGCAGATAATTCGTGAGTAATACCAAGTTCATCAAGATAATCATCAAGACCAGTGTTTTTGAACTCGGTTCCATTATCACTCCTGATATGTTTGATCTGGATGCCAAAGTTCGTCGAGGCCCTTGAAGAAAATCATTTGAAGATTTCCTGCACTTCAGTTTTATACACTATGATATGCACCCAAGTATATCTGGAACAATCATCAACTATGACGAAGCCATATAAAGATGCTGCATTGGTTAGTGTGGCATAGTGAGTAGGTCCAAATAGATCCATATGAAGCAATTCGAATGGACGTGTAGTGGTCATGATAGTCTTCGAGGGATGCTTGGATCTGGTCATTTTCCCAGATTCACAAGCACCGCAGAGATGATCCTTGAGGAATTTGACAGAATCGATGCCGATGACATGCTTCTTCTCCGCGAGCGTGTGCAAATTCCTCATGCCTGCATGACCTAGTCTCCGGTGCCACAACCATCCTTCGAAGGTTTTTGCTAGCAAGCAAGTGGCTGGTTGAGGACCTATAGAGAAATCAACAATGTACAAATCCCCTCTTCTTACACCTTCGAAGACTTTGGATCTGTCAGATTCCGTAATGACTACACATCTATATCTACCAAAGATAACAATCATATCAAGATCACAAAGCATCGACACTGACATGAGGTTAAAACCAAGGGATTCAACAAGCATCACTTTGTCCATATGCCTATCCTTGGAAATAGCCACTTTGCCAAGTCCCAATACCTTGCTTTTACCTTTGTCAGCATATGTGATTTGCTTCAGAGGTGATGGAGTTAGTGGCATATTCATCAGTAAGCTTTTATCACCAGTCATGTGATGTGTGCAACCACTACCAAGAAATCACTCAGTATTCTTGGGTTTGTCATCCTACAGATGAATTAGTACAGCTTACCATCTCATATGCTTCAGATTTGAAGAATATGATACTAATTTCATCAGATCAGTAATTTCGTCATAACAGAAATGTAACGATGTGTGAAATATTTCTATTTCATCAATCATTATCTTGCGTCCTATCAAGCATTTCCTCAGGTCTCCAGCAAATTCTTCAGATGATGATTTTCACCTGGAGACCTGACCTGCAGAAGTGATTAGTTCGATTTCCTCACCACCCATAGCTCAAGGGGTGGCAAAGCATTCATCATCCTGCGAGCACCATATGAGAAAGGTGGCATTGAAGCCAATGCACTTCTCTTAACAGTAGGGGGATTAAAGTACTCATATGAATATGCAGAGAACTGGTTTGAGGATTTATGAACATAATGATTTGAGGAGTAACGCTCATATTCATATTCCTTGTAGTTTCCCTGCATGTTAGACGCATTAGCACGGGTACGAGCATAGTTTTGACCAGTTGAGGACTTTGATCCTCTTGAAGACTTTGGTCCTCCTAAGGAATTTGATCTGGGGTTCTGATTCTTCAGTGGTGGTGTCATAAGGACATTCACCTGAAGATTTTCGAGACAACTTTTGGGAACCCAGATTTTCCTCAAACGAGGGCCATTCCTGCAATTAGTTCCAACATATCGAGCAAATACTTCACGAGATTAATTTTTGAACAGTTTATAGTTGGAGTCAAATGACTCATCCGAGGAATAGGATAATTCACATGAAAAACCAGTTAGATTAGATGGTTCAAAAGGAGGCCCAGTAGCAGCAACCCAGGAGGTTTTGGGATACTGCTCAGGCTTCCAATAAGATCCATCAGCATTTAATTTCCTCTCCAAGGCAATTCCTTCTTTCCTCGGGTTCCTGTTCAAGATATGCTTTTTGAGCACATCACAAAGGGTTTGATGTACTTTGAGGCTTTTGTATATGCCTGTCACGTACAATTCCTTCAACCCTGCATTTTCATCAGTAACATTTGTGTTTTACTCAAGTGAGGAAATAGACACAACAGGTGCAGTTGAAGAATTTGTGGCAATAGCAGCATTTGATGATTCTGGTGAGGAATTAGCAGTTTCGCATTCAATGCATTTAAGACATGGAAGAATGAATTCAACTTGACCAGTGCTGATTTGTTGAGCTAGTAATGAATCATTTTCCATACGAAGATCATCATGAGACATCCTCAGCTTCTCAAGATCAAGCTTCCTTTAAAGAAATTCATAGGAAAGCTTCTCATGATCAGTGAGGAGTGTATCATAACGATCCTGAAGATTATCAAATCTAGACGGAAGACTTTTCACATCTTCAGTGAGGATTTGGGTAAGGTTCATTTCATCATAAAACAGATCATCACTTTTATCTAGAAGTTTCTGAAGCTTTTCCAGGGCAGTTTGTTGTTTAGTGGCAATGATAGCAAGTTTACTGTAACTGGGTTTCTTATAATTATCAGGTTCACAGTCACTTGAATCAGAGGAGGAGGCATTATTTGGTACCTTTGAACCTTTTTCCATGAAGCAAAAGGTTGGAGCGAAGTCATTAGCATAGTCATCAGTGCGGATGGTGCTATCATTTTCTTCAAGGTTGAAGATTGACTTGCTGACGAAAGTGGTTGCCAGTGCAAGACTAGCCTGTCCGGATTCTGAGTCTTCATCAGAACCCTCTTATTCATCACATTCCTCTGATTCTTCCTCGGAGTTCATTTCCTTGGCAATAAGTGCCCGAGCCTTTCTGAAACTAGTCTTCTTGTGCGATGAGGGCTTTGAAGATGAGGATTTTGAAGATTTCTTCTTCTTCTTCGAGTCATCAGAACTGTCATCCTTGTATTTCTTCTTCTTTGATTCCTTTCCCCAATGGGGACAATCAGCAATGTAATGAACTCATTTCTTGCACTTGTGACAGGTTCGTTTCTTGTAGTCCTCGGATGAAGATTCTGATTTCCTCATGTCTCTTCTTGAAGATTTACCGAACTGGCCACGTCGTGTAAATCTCTGCAATTTCCTCACGAGCATTGCAAGCTCCTGTCTAAATTCTTTTGGGTCACAAATGCTGTCATCTGTGTCTTCGTCTTCTGATGAGGAAATTGTTCTAGCCTTCAGTGCACGTGATCTGGAATAGCTTGGTCCATATAGATCTCTCTTTTCTTCTAGCTGGATTTCATGAGTATTTAGCCTTTCTAGTATATCAGCTGGATCAAGCATTTTGTAATCTGGTCTTTCTTGAATCATCAGAACTAAAGTATCAAATGAAGAATCCAAAGATCTGAACAGTTTCTTCACAACTTCGTGATCAGTGATGTCTCGAGCTCCCAGTGCTTGCAGTTCATTTGATATGTCAGTGAGGCGATCAAAGGTGTCTTGGCAGCTTTCATTGTCATGTCTCTTGAAGCGATTGAAGAGATAGCGAAGAATATCAACACGAGAGTCACGCTGGGTTGATACTCCTTCATTTACCTTGCACAGTCTCTCCCAGATCAGTGTTGCAGAGCCCAAAGCACTTACTCTTCCAAACTGGCCTGGGCTCAGATGGCCATAGATGATGTTCTTCTCTTGAGAATCGAGTTGCTTGAATTTCTTCACATCAGCCACAGTGACACTTGCAGAGATGATGGGGACGCCATGTTCCACAATATACCAGAGATCATTATCAGTAGCTTGTAGATTCATTTGCATTTTGTTCTTCCAGAAGGGAAAGTTCTTTCCTTCGTAGGTAGGACATGCTGCAGCCACCTTAAACATGTCTGCAGTCGACATAACTAAAACTCCAGGTGGTTAAACCAAAATCACACAGAACAAGGGAGTACCTTGTTCTGATACCAATTGAAAGTGCGTTATATCGACTAGAGGGGGCGTGAATAGGAGATTTTTAGAATTTCATCACCGAGGAAATTCCTTTTGAGGAAATTCCTCACTGATGACTAACTTACAGCGGAAACAGTAAAGGATGAGAAGTGCAAAGTTTCACAACAACAGTTTTTCATAGTGAAGAAT
Source organism: Hordeum vulgare subsp. vulgare (assembly GCF_904849725.1). Classification (NCBI taxonomy): domain Eukaryota; kingdom Viridiplantae; phylum Streptophyta; class Magnoliopsida; order Poales; family Poaceae; genus Hordeum; species Hordeum vulgare. The sequence continues at coordinate 355,702,729 of NC_058523.1, forward strand.
GTGAAAACAGATTGCACAGTGAGCAGGCACGCAAAATACAGATGTGGATTAACTAACGTGAAGAATTTGGGGTTGAGGAAATTCAGAGAAAGTCTTCAGCAAATTCTTCAAACAGTTTTAGTGAAAGTCATCAACACATAATACAAGGAAAGTAAGGAGTTGAGGAATTAGAACCCGTTTCTCAGTGAAGACAATCGTTGATGACCCAGTTCCAACTGCTGTGATAGTCGTACATCTGGTTTGGAGCGGCTTGGTATTGAAACCAAAGAAAAAAAAATCTCGGGACACACAGTCCCTACCGTATTCACCTTGAGCTAAGGACACACAGTCCTCGCCCAACACTTGTGGTAAGTCTTCAGGGCAGACTTCCTAACCCTCACAAACTTGGTCACCCCGCGATCCACAATTGACTGCTGGAAAGCTCTAGACCATGACGCCTAACCGTCTGGAGGACGCATAGTCCTCAAAGGTAAAAGGCTTCAGTCCCACACAGGAACAACTTCTTTAGTGATGCTCAATCACTAGGTTTGGTTTTTGGTTTCGGTGTATGGTGTATTTCCTCACTGATGAATTACTCTCGAAGGCTCTGAGGAATTGGGTTGCTCTTATGACAAGTGTGAGTTTCTAACGGAGCAGCCAACCAGCTAGTGGTTGTGGGGGGTGGCTATTTATAGCCTGGGAGCATCCCGACATGATTTGACACTAATGCCCTGAAATAATATGACCGTTGGAATGGATAAGACCACTGACTTGGCGTGGCTATCGAAATGGTCGAGACCCTCAACTGTGAGAGTCCTCATGTCACTCGTATTCCTCACTTGAGGCTTTTGGTAGGATTTAGGCTTGGGTTGAGCATCATGAGGAAATTTATTCCATAGTGTAACTTCGACCCCCTTTAACAGTACGGTGTTCCTATTAGTCAAATGCGAAGAAAATAAAACAGAAAGTGTAAGTCTTCATGCTTCAAATTCTTCAGAGTGATTTTCTTCAGGACACACCGGACTTCTCAATATCAGTATCTTCATGAGGAATATCAACTTCATCGCAGATTCTTCGCGATTCATTTCTTCAGCTTCAGACCAATTTCTTCAACTGAAGACATATATTTTTACGGGTTGATATTCTTAAAATATCTCAAACACCTCAATGACTTATAGATCCTGTGTACACTCACAAACACATTAGATACTTAACCTATAAGTCTTCAAACCACCAAAATCACTAAGGGGCACTAGATGCACTTACAGTAATCACAACGGTTTGATTCCTCTCCGAAGAACTCCTACCGCCTAGGAGTCTCCAACCTCCTAGAGTAACAAGATCACGAGGACAGCTCAAAACTCTCTTAAATCACAAATAGCTTGGGTTGAGAGGAGGAGAGGGAGACGATCTATATTTTGATTAGAGCAACCCTCAAAGGCACTCACACATGCACCTGGGATGTAGCTTTTTGTGTAGGCAAATGGGAATGAGAAACAAATAAGTTCTTGGAATCTTTTGGCTGTGTTTTGCACCTCCCACTCGAGGTGGGAGAAGACTATATATAGTGGTGGCACAAAGGTGATCGTTGGAGCCATTTATGCATTGCAGTTGCCGGACGTCTAACAGCTCACGGTCGTCCGGACAGTCACGATGGGCCGGACGTCCGAAAGATGCAGAAGGTATCTGATTACCATAATATTTGGTGGAGAGGCAATCAACATACGGTCGTCCAGAGGACGTCGGTCGTCCAAAGAAACAAAAGATATTAGGTCAGCGTCAGGTGAAAAATTGAACAACGTATGGACAATCGAAAGGCATCGGCCGTCCGGGAAGCGATCACCCGGAATGGTTGAAAGTCCGAAATTTTGGATCTGTTTGGTGGCAACGGAATTCCTACCGTACCCGGACGTCCGGTTCATGGACGACCGGACGGGCCAGAAGTCCGAAGGTTTGACTCTGTTGGCTGGCTCCAGATTTTCGGACGGCGTCGACCATCCGGGGTCTGGACGTCCGAGAACCACCGGAAAGTTTCTTGCGACACCCAGTTATCCCCTCTTAATAGTGCGGGGGCCCTAAAACTCAAGAATCGTAAAAGATCTACACTACATAGATACCGATAATCCATACTTGACTGTATATGTTTATTCGGTGATCCACTACAAGAAATATGCTCATACATGACGTTCTTTAAGATGTCGTTGACGAATTCGTCATAAATCTATGACGATTTCATCTGAGATTTTCGTAAGCCGTTTGAGGGGATCAATTCTACATATAAATTACGACGATGTGATTCAAAAACATCGTAACCGCATAAGATGAGATTGTCATAACTTCTACGACGATTATATAAATGTCGTAACATGTTCTAACTATGTTGACATGTCACTCGTGAGTCCATTCTATCCCAGCTCATCCTAGTTTGTGAAGCAACCTACTATTTTGTCATTCCAAAAATTCTCTAAATATTATCGTAAATACTTTGGATCATATGTTCCTCAAATATGTGAGAACCCTTCCTTCCATAGTTCAAAAATAATTCAGCAATATTCATTTTCCTATTATGTTCAAAATAGCACTTTGTGAAGGAAGTGCTATTTCTATTTCTTTGATTACCCTCATATTTTTTGGGCACTCTTTCCTATCCAAATCATTGCCTCGTGAAAATTTTCGTAATGATTTGCCAAGTAAATCTTTCTCAGCAATTTTCCAGAATTTGTGTTCAGCTAACAGCTTTGTGAAGGAAGTACTAGATAGGAATATCCTGATGAGTTGAATTTTTTCCACATCTTATATGTGCCCAAAACATAGCACTCCACAAAATTTTAGCCCCATCTAACAATCCATGTGACATCATCATCCAATCTTTCTTCTTGGAAATATTTTTATTTTGTGAAGTAACTACATTTTATATTGCTTTATAGTTGATGAAAATTTACCACGGGATGAAACTGACCATATAAGCTCACTCCACCAAATTTTACCTCATTTAATTCAGCCAGTTTCCCTCAATATTTTTCCCAATATTCTGTTCGGTAGAGAGCATTGTGAAGGAAGTACAATTTTTGTTTATCTAAATTTTATGAAATTTTTGCAGTGCCTTAATGTGCCCAAATTATCATTATCTTCCAAATTTCAGCTCAAGCCAACCATCTATGTGAGCCAAGTTTCAATTACCATTTTCTGTCCAGATTGGCCCATTGTGAAGGAAGTGTCACTTTGGCATGTCCAAATGGTATATTTTTTACAGTGTCGTCATATGCTCAAATTAACATCATACACCAAATTTTAGCTCAATCCATTCATTCATTTGATCCCAGCTTTAACATCCATTTTCTGCACAGTGTGTTACTTTGCAAAGCAAGTGCCACCTAGATTCATTCATTTGAGCTAAAAATTTGCCAAGAGAGTCTCCTTAGTAGATGATCATCCTCAGCTAACATTTAGGCCCATTGTCTATGTGCATTACCCGCACCGCTAATCAAACACTTGGCTGCTAATTCATCTTTGAGCTTAGTTCAGTCTCCTCGTGACATTCTTCTATTGTATTCTTCTTCCTAACACCTACCGAGGGATTGACCAACCCACGAGACATGCCTATTCCACCCAGAATGCGTGGAAATGCAACGGTCAGGTGGTGACCAGGCGGCTGGTATGCAAGTTGATGCGCTCTGGAGTTGGGGCCCTCGACAACCATCCAAACCTCGACGTCAAGCCACCACCCCATGTATTTCTGATTCAATAGATAGTTATGTACCTATAAATTATTTTTTGGAAAACTAAAGAGCAAACTATAATGCAGCTGCAGTTCAAATTTAACCCGCTTCGAACTGAATCAACATAAATTTGTCTTTTTCACGAGAGGTGGATAAAAGCTTTTAACACCCAACCATTTTGTCAATTGTACATTAAATATGGCCTAGTATTTTATAAAAATGATTTCGTCCAATTTTAAAACAAATATATGGTAGGTCCTTCACAAAAAAATTCATTTTGGGCACTTGAAAAATCTAAAATGAATTTTTACATGCAAGGAAAATGAAAACTTCCTTAAGCAACATTGCTTGCCATTCCAATATGCATTCTTGTGCACAATATTAGATCATTTGAACAAACTATGCCATGAATCTGGCCATAAGATTGATCATTTGGCTTGAAAGCCATAAATCTTCACACATGATAGCTCAATTCTGAGAACACTTTTTAAAAATAATTACGATATTACAAGTTAATTGTTTTTCCTCGTAACTTGGTCACATTTAATGACACAATGCGGAGGTTTTCCAATTTTTTATTTTTTTTGAAATTTTATGCCCGTTCCAAAATGCGGTCAAAATGGTGGGCATGACCATTCCTAGCTAGTGGTTGAATACTAGAACATGACCGTTTCTCTGATTAAATAGATACCTATCTACCTAGAAATTATTTTTGAAAAAAATCGTGAGCGAACTATGAGGGAGCTGCAGTTCAATTTTGACCCGCTTCTACCTGAATCGACATAAATTTGTCTTTTTCAGGAGAAGCGGACACAAGCTTTTAACACCCAACTTTTTTGTCAATTGTACATTGAATATGGCCTAGTATTTTAGAAAAATGAATTTGTCCAATTTTGAAACAAATATATGCTAGGTCCTTCACAAAAAAAACTCATTTTGGGCACTTGAAAAATGGAAAATGATTTTTTCATACAAGCAAAATGAAAACATCCTTAAGGAACATTGTTTTTTCATTCCAATATGCACCCTTGTACACAATATTAGATAATTTGAACAAACTATGCCATCAATGTGGCCATAAGATTGATCATTTGGCTTGAAAGCCATGAATCTTCACACATGATAGCTCATTTCTTAGAACACTTTTTTCAAATAATTACCGTATTACAAGTTTATTATTTTTCATGGTAATTTGTTCACATATAATGACATAATGCGAAGGTTTTCCAATTTTTTGATTTTTTTTTAAATTTTAAGACCCGTTCAAAATTGTTGTCAAAACGATGTGCATGACTGTTCCTAGCTAGTGGTTGAGTACTGGTGTTTCTTTGATTAAATAGATGCCTACCTACCTAGAAATCATTTTTGGTAAAAATCATGACCAAAATATAAGGGAGCTGCAGTTCAAATTTCACCCGTTTCGAGCTGAATTGACAGAAATTTGTCTTTTTCACGAGAAGCGGATAAAAACTTTGAACACCCAACTATTTTGTCAATTGTACATTGAATATGGCATAGTATTTTACAATAATGATTTGTTTCAATTTGGCAGCAAATATATAGTAGGTCCTTCACAAAAAACCTCATTTTGGGCACTTGAAAAATGGAAAATGATTTTTTCATACAAGGAAAATGAAAACTTGTGTAAATGAGCCGTCCACACTCGATGAAGGGCTCGCTGGAGGTCGGCATGACATCCTCAACTATTGCTACAATAACCTATGTAATTAAGCTATAGTGATTCCATGCTAATGTTGCCACTTCACCGTGATTTCTATTGTTGATCTCGCGTTAGTTCAAACGGTTCAAATTTGAGTTTAAAAATAAAGTCAAGCGATAAAAGTTTTCGAATGTCAAAATAAAAATGTCTAGGTGTGTCTGATATTACCTTGGAGAATTGTCCTTTAGGAACTATTAATTTTAAGGATTTTATTGCGCCAAAGTAAAATAAAACTAAAGCTTTTAAATAATGAAATAAAAACATAAACTAATAATAAAAAGGGGGAAAGAAACCCTTCTTGCCCAAACTCGGCCGGCCCGAGCGAGCCCACCTAACCAGGGGGTATTTTAACCCCCCATCTAACCTTAAATCCACCCACATTCTCACTCCCAGTCCACACCATGCCGCCACCCCATCCACGAGGGGAAAGCCCCCTCGTCCCCATTGCCCCCTCACTCTCTCTCCCACGGGCCCCTTCTCCACCGCCGACCCTCCGTCCCCTCGCTCACCTCACCCCGCCGCCTCCACCTCCTCCACCTCCCTCCACTTTGCCTCTCCTCCTGATCCAGACCGCTTCCCTATGCAATCAGTGTAGAGCCATGGCGGGGATCCTGGCGTGGGCAGCCGACGTGGTGGGCGGCCCCGGCGACAGCGACGACGAGGCCGCCGCCGAGCGCGAGCGCACCGCGGCCATGACCATTAAGTGAGCTAGAGAGTGGCACCATGATAATGTCCCATGCACGCGTACATATCCTACTACACATTTTCAGATTCTTTCCGTTGTGGTGAATGGCATGAGGCAATCATTTCGATCATGTCCTGCTGCATGCCTCGCATGCCATTTTCTCGGAACGTGTATGCGTGCGTGCATGCATGCATGCATGGCTGCGGGGTTTCTCGTCGGAAGCTGAGGCCCCGTGCGTGTGTGCGTGTTAAGCGCGTGGTGTACGTGTGATTCAGCAAAGGCATAATACTTTCGCCGCATGCATGCGTGGCGGGCCCGTTGCTCGCCGGTGGTGTCATGGATGCGTGGTACTTCGTATAGGTTGGCAAGACGGTCCATGTGTGTGATGGGCTCACAGCTAGCTGATGCATGTTTAAGTCCTGGAGTATTTTTTTTGACAAGCTACTGTAGGGAAACACCCCATAGCTTTTTCTTTTATTCCATTAAGAGATTATATGTACATGAGAGGGTTAGGATATACAGATGGGGAGGGGGTGGAGAGATACAAACCTCAAGGAGGTAAAAAAGATATCCACTTAAGTAGATCATCCCTAAATCTAGCCTTAATCCTGTGAGCTAAAAGGGATATATCATGAGTAAAACCAGACTTCCATTTGCTGAATCTAGGACGCTCGTTGTTGAAAATCCTGGCATTTCGGACTATCGAGATATTCCAGCATGCAGTAAACACTACTTCAGAGAAAAAAGGATGGTGAAAATCCTTTCTGGCTGACAAAGAAGTCGTCCACATTGAAGTACCCTCTCAGGAGATTTGAAGGTAATTCCATACCCTGCTGCTGAAGAGGCAGTTAAAAAAGAGATGATCTCTATCCTCTTTGACCCTAGCATGACAAAGAACACAAAGATTTGACTCAGGCACCTTCTAGTGCCTTCTTTCTAGCATATCCTGTGTATTAGGTCTGTCCATGATGAGCATCGAGGCAAACATCTTGATTTTCATAGTGCAACAACTTTTCCATATCAAACCAAGCAGTGGGTTGGGAATAATGGGTAGATGCACATGGATGTAGTATTTCTTTGCAGTATAAGTTTTACAATCACTACTCCACAACCAAATATCATTGCAGGTTGGATCATTATGAAGATTCTGAAGCAAAGAGGTGACTGATTCCAACTCTTGATGGGCCCTGTCAGATAGAGGCAGGTGAAACATGTTGATCAAATTATCAGCTTGCTGAGCGTGGAACACTTCTTCACCAGTGCAGAAAGTGTCAATAACAAAGGAGAACAATCTTTGAAAACGAAGAGCTAGCGGCATTGTAGAATCTCCAACTGCCCAGGAATCTCACCAAAAACAGAAAAGTGTCTCCCCTGTTGGGCTGGACATATGTGACAGCTCCGTAAATATCCCTTTTTTTGCAGATATCCTTCCACCAAAAGGAGCCACATAGGGAGGTACCCTGAGGAACTGTAGTATGGTAATAAGTGTTCCAGATTAAATGCACCCAGGGTATATCAGTCTTGTTTAAGAACTTATCCACATGTTTAAGCAACAGGGCCTCATTCTGGACCGACAGATTCATAATACCAAAACCCCGCTTTATTTTTGGTGTGCGTACTAAATCCCAAGCAGCAAGAGAAGGGGCATGGTCTTGTCCATTTTCTCTCCACAAACATTGTCTCTTTATCCTTTCCAACTGTTTAAGAATCCCTGGTGGTATATCCAAACTGTAGAGGAAAAAGATGGGAACAAACGACAAGGCAGAATTGAGATATTGCAAGCGCCCCCTGAGACAGGAAGGACGAGCTAGCAGAAAGTCTCCTTTCCATACCATCAACCAAGGGCATTAGGTCAATAATTCTTGGTCTGGTTGTCCCAACAGTCAAACCAAGATAGGTGAAAGGTAGTGATCCAGCCTTACAACCAATACAGGGAGCAAGTGTCTCAAGTTCTCCGTGATCAATGTTGATGGGCAACAGAGTAGACTTGTGATAGTTTACTTGGAGACCGGTGGATTGGTAGAAAAGAAGGAGCATCTTTTTGAATTCTAGCAGCTGAGACTCCACAGTAAGCAAAATGATAAGTGTGTCATCTACATTTTGGACAATTGGAAAGTCTTTGTCATGACAGGGTATTGGCAGCTGGATGAGGCCATCCTGCAACAATTGATTGACCAATGTTTGAACAAAATCAGCAACAATGGAAAAAAGGAGAGGGGACATGGGATCCCCCTGCCTTACCCCTTTTTTGCACATAATTGTTTTACCAGGAACTCCATTGAGAAGAACAGAGGAGGAGCGAGAACTGAGCAAGTGTTGTACCCAAAAATCCACTTAGCATTGAACCCTTTGTATTTGAGAATCTGAAAGATGAATTCATGTTCCACAGAGTTAAAAGCCTTTTCAAAATCAAGCTTGAGGATGACAATTGGTTGTTCGGAATGGTAACATTGATGTAAATATTCCAGTGTCCATCAAACACAATATTGTATGGTTCTGGACTTGATGTAACCATACTGATTTTTATGAATGCATTTCATGATATGCAACTGCAGCATATTGGCAATCATCTTGGAGAGGAATTTAAGACCCATACCAGTAGGGTTTTTTTATAGCGGCCTAGTCTTGTAGTTAGTAGAATGGGAATTAAATGGTCCTGCACTACCTAAACATACCTCATAAAATAGTTTTGAAATCTGTCTACTGATAACGATGATAATTTACTAGGATCATTTCTTTCACCTGCAATAATTGGCTCAAGGTCATGACGATAATGGTAGGTGGCATACAAATTACAGCTGCTCTTATCACTTTGGACATCTACGGTCAATGTTTTCAACTCGCAGTGGAATCACTGTCATGGTTTTGTATGGTTAAGGCTAAAGAATTGTGCATTTTATATGGTCTGTAATGTAAATTGATAACCTTTATAGGCACTGCATAGAGAGGTAAAAAATTCAAGAAGAAGATAACCTTTGTAGGGTGCGTCTAGTTGCTGATTTCATCGCGTCTTTTCTCTAGCCTGCAATCGGGGTAGGCTTGAATGGAGCTCGGTTAGTTTATATCTTGAACACTAGGAAGGTTATTTATTGCGTGGATAGTGATTGTTTGGCTGCCTGAATCTGTCCATTCTCATTAAGTGGATGCACCTTGAACCACCAGCTCTACCTGTAGAATCTGTGTTTAATTGTAGAGATTTAATGCTCACGTATTTGTTGCACTTTTATTCCCAAGAGCATGGGTAGGAACATATGATTGTAGCAATATAACTACTCATCATAAAACGTGACTCCAACTGTCCAATAGACTTTGATAAGTCGATATGTACAAGCTGACTGCTGATATTTTAACTTGTAGGGGAGGCATGTACTAAAGAGGGAGTAGGAGAGGAAAACCGTGATCAGCAAACTGGTATTCCCACTTTACATTGCAAACTAAAGTAGTTTCAATCTAGTTAACTTTACTTCTGTTTCGGTTTTGTATGATTTGTCTAATATCAAAAATTATTTGTTGCAGCCCTGATATCGACAAACTAAGAACGCTACTTCTGCACAACCCTTTTGTTTTAACTCTTACCGAGGTTGGTCATGCAAAGGATGGCGTGGTCCCTAAAATTGTGCAACAATTTTGGGTAAGTATCTTCTGCTTCCTTTAACATTACATCCATAGGCTTGTTGATTTTTCTGTTTGTACAGTATGTCACATCCCTGAAACCCTAATCAAGTATAGCATGGTGCTCATATCTTCTTTGCATTGCATCCAAGAAAATTTCAACAAGATAAAAGCAAGTGGTGAAGCAAAACTCAAAAACCCTAGCCACACTTCTCAAATTCAAAGAAATTCTAAACTTGTTCAAATCAATGAACCCAAAATGGCCTCAAGAAAAGTTCAACTTTTCTGATAATTCATGGAAGCAAATAAGCAGTGAAGAAAACTATTTTCATATCACATTTGGCATTTTATTTAAATGCAAAAAGCTACTGGATTCAAGTTTAAATTTCAATTCAAAACCTTTAAGTTTTCGAAAATGCTGAAAACTTCAGGAATGGTTGGATATATTCCAACAAATATTATGGTGTGTTCAAAATATTTTTGGTAAACTATTTTGGAGCTAAAATAAATAGCAGACCAAAATAGTTAGTAAAACAGAAAACAAAACAAGAAAGAAATGAAGAAAGACTACCTGTCGCTCACGTGGCCCAGGCCCAGTCCCTATGTCGTCTTCCTCGTCGCCAGTAGGAGCAGGAGGTGGCCGCCGCGACGCCCGGCGCCTCCACGCAGCTCCCTGCCTGCCTGGCCGCCGCTTCACGCTGGCACGTGCGGGGATAACCTCCCCGAGCACTGACCTATCCATTCCCGCGCACCATTCCCCCCCTCTCCTCTCGGTTCCTTCCTCCCCTTCTGCCGCCATTGACAGGAGCTCGAGCTCGAGCTTCCCGTGCCTCTGGCCACTAGTTCTTTCCCCCGAGTGCCCCATTCGCTCCGCCTCGACGAGTTGGTCCTCCTTGCAGAAGTAAAAGTCCCCCCGAGCCATGCAACGCCCACGACACCGTCGTCTTCAACCTTCGGCCACCGGCGAGCTTCGTTCGATTCGTCGCCCACAGCGCCTCCCCGAGCCATCTAAGCCCTCCACTGCACTCCCCGTGAGATTGCGATCCTTTCCCCTCTTCTTCCCCTCGGTTTCGTGCCCCCTAGCGACTGGACCGACGAGACCGAGCTCCGGCCGTCACCTCCGCTCGTCGCCTGTGACCTCCGGTCCTAGCGAGCCATCCCTAAGGCCAGTACTGGATGAGGCCGAGCCTGGGGATCGTCCCAGTGATCTCGGCTCTCGATCCCGAGCACTACAGCCATCTCCGGCGACACTCCGGCACAGATCCGCCGCGGATCTGGTCGCCGTCGGTCAGTCTCCGGCAGGGGATGACCTGGCCTCACTAATGCATATTTTAAACGCTAATTAGCCACTGACCAGTGGGCCCCAGGCCAAGTCAAACGCAATCAGAGGCTGGTCAGCGCGGGATTATCCCTGTGAGGCTGACCAGTGGGGCCTCCCTGTCGGGTTTGACCTGATCAGGTCAGCCGACGGCTGACGCCATGATGACGTGGGGCTGACGCAATAAGTGAATTTTCTGATTTAAAAGAATTCTAGAAAATGCCCAAAACTTCTACAAATCATAGAAATTAATCTGTAACTCTAATGAAAATAATTTATATATGAAAAGTATCAGAAAAATCCAAGGATTCTGAATATGTCATTTTCAAACATGTTTGAAAATGTTACTGGACCAAACTTGTAGAATAATGAATAGATTAAAATAAATAAGTGCTTCGGAGTTGGAATTTGAAAATCATTTGAATTCCACTTCAAATGCTATGATCAAACATTGTTCAATCACTACCAGCAACTTAACATATCATTCCCATGCATGTTAAAAGCAAGTTGATCTGAGAATCAGGTCGAATCAATTAAAATGGTATTCAAGAATACCTCGTTTGAAGTGATATTTGAATCTGATTCAAATCAATCCAAACCTAATAAATGATAGCTACATTAGCATACCACTTTGCATCTCATGCCATGCTCATGCATCATTTTGTTGCATATGATTGTTATTGATTGATGTCAGCTTTATTGGTAGGCTCCGCTCCTCCGGATTCCACGGAATATCCGACTGACGGATATTGTCCCTCCTCTGAGCAACAAGGCAAGCAACCATTTTGATCATCCCGATAAATCCCATGTTCTCGCTCATGCACTTACTTATTGCATTAGGATCAAATGCTCAACTTCTTTTTCCACTTTAGTTGAACCCACTTCCTTTGCATGACCTGTCTTTGTCACAGTAAATAGCTGAACCTTGCAACCTAGCATACCTGGTAGATGCTTGAGCCATGATGTGCCTTATCCTGCTATGCATGCTATGCTTAGAGTTGTGTATGGCCATGTGCCTTTTAGTTTCATCTGTCTGTACTCAGACAGTTTATCTACTTCCGCTGGCTTGTAACTTGAATGACTGTTATGATGGCTCGTGAGACCCCTACTGTGTAATATTATGTGTGTGGCTCTTCTGAGCCTTTTAAATAAAGCTTGTATGTTTATGGTTATGTTGTGATGCCATCGATGTATCTGTACATATCAGTATGCCATGCGTACGTGTGTTGTACTTGATATGTATGGGGTTCGATTACCTAGTCGTAAGCTTTAGCAGCATTCCTTACAGGGAAATGCCCCTTTGTGATCCAATGAGCCATGGTAGTTCGCTACTGCTCCGGACACATTGGTTGACCGGCATGTGTCCTTCTTAGCTGCTGTGTCTGTCCCCTTTGGGGAAATGTCACGCGATGTAATGGAGTCCCTGTAGCTTGCTACGAATCGTCTACATTCGCTGGTGACCGACACCTGCCGTGCTAGGTCATGTATGCCTCTTCCTGTGCGGAACTAGACATGTCGATCCGGGTTCTCTGTCACTGGATTGCTAGCGACACAATTGCATACGCGAGTCAAAAGGCGCAAACGGTCCCGGCAAAGGTAAGGCTGCAGCCGTGGGGATAACCGTGCGTGAGACTGCAAAGAGATGCGATGTGTTACAGGCTAGATTCCTATGGCTTAGGATCGGGGTCCCGACATGAGCTCTCCCTTGACATTATTGCATTCAAGGAGAAGGAGCTCAAAATCTTGTTTATGTTTACCATGAGCAATTTCAATCACTCCTTTTGAAGATCATAAGTCTCTACATGTTTGATGAACCTTATCAAGTTCATGTTCAAGTTGTTCACTTTTAGCTTGTTCGTACATAAGTGAATCATTACAATTTCAAAGTAAGCAAGAAAATCCTGAAACCTTTTGTAGGCATTATTTTTAGCTCTATGAAGAATTTTACCAATCACATAGAGATTTTCAATCAAGTCATCATCATCATCCTCATTACAAATATCATCGTTATCACTAAGAGAAGATGATACTACATCATTACCTCTTGCCATGAGGCACATGTGAACAAAGGGAGTCGATTATGATTCTTTTGGAGAACCAAGTTCTTCATCAGTCAAGAGTACCTCATTTTTCTTGATTTTCCCTAAATGGTTAGTCATAGGTCAACTAGAGGGACCAAACATTTTGATACTGGAAACACGGGAGACCAAGCATATCAACACAAACATTTGTCAAGGAATCCTTAGGTGATATGCATGAACTATCAACACATTAATTTAAACAATATGTGGTGCTAGATATGCCCATGTCCATAAAGGATACACTACTGGAATCAGAGAATTTGCCATCTGCTGCTTCTTTGCCGTCTGCTGGCTGATGGCAAAGACACTCTTTGCCATCAGCTACCCAAAACCTGACGGCAAAGAGCAGGCTGATGGCAAACATCATCTTTGCCATCTGCTGCTTCTTTGTCGTTTGCCAGCTGACGACAAAGCACATGCACGCAGACGGCAAAGAACCCACCCCACACCGCCCTATAACCCATAACGGTCCACCTCTTTGCACTACTGGAATCAGAGAATTTGCCATCTGTTGCTTCTTTGCCGTCTGCTGCCTAATGGCAAAGACACTCTTTGCCATCAGCTACCAAAAACCTGACGGCAAACAGGCAACTGCTGCTTCTTTGCCGTCAGCCTGTTACCACTTTGCCGTCGGGGGCAGATGGCAAAGAGGCAATTAGGCCTAACATCGTCAACCCCCACCCCACCCCCTCTCTCTCCCCCATAACGGCTCACCACAGCCCCCAACTCTCTCCCTGCGCCGCCGCCGGAGCTCGTCCTCCATCCTCCCTCCTCCCCGCGACCCGCCGCCGGAGCTCGCCCCTCCTCCTCCCTGCGACCCCCTCCTCCACCATCGTGCCCCTGCTCCACCACCGCCCCCTCTTCCCTGTGACCCCCTGCTCCACCACCACCCCCTCCTCTCCGTGCCCCTGGTCCACCTTGCCGCCGGCATTTCCCCCGAGCTCCACCTCGTCGCTGACGTCTCCCCTAGCCCCTTGTAAGTCCTCCGGCCCTCCTTTCCTCTCTTTGCCTCTTTGCTAAGGGTAATTTAGTTAAGTTAAGTTACTTAGGTTAATTTAGTTAGGTTATTGTTATTAGGTTCTTGTTGCTATTAGGTTCTTACTTTAAGTTGTTTAGGTTAATTTAGTTAAGTTACTTAGTTTAATTTTTATTAGGTTCTTAGGTTAAGTTACTTAGGTTAATTTTTATTAGGTTGCAAATTTTTCTTCAAGTTTCATATACGCTATTTGAAGAAAAAAACAGAATTGATTAACACTAGTTCCAAATATTGCGAAGAAAAAAGACTCTTGCATTTTGCTTCAAGTTCTATATTGTTCTTCCTATTATATGAAAATTTGAAGTGGACATGTCATATGTGGACATGTGATTTGGACACGTGATATTTGGAATTGGGACATGTCATGCCGAACATTCCCGTGAAAGGAGAAGAAGAGGAGAGGAGGAGGAGAAAAGGAGAGGAGGAGGAGGAGGAGAAGAGGAGAGGAGGAGGAGGAGGAGAAGAAGAACAAAAATACCTTCTCCTTCTCCTCCTTCTCCTCCTTCTTATCCTCCTCCTCCTTCTCCTTCTTCTTGATTTCTTCTTCTTCTTCTCCTCCTCCTCTTTCTTCTCCCCTTTATTACTCTCCTTACCTTATTTTCCCCAACAATGAGATAGTTATCCCATTAAGCTATAAAATGACATTATTAGCATATTTGTGTTGATCGGGTGGATTTACATGTGACAGTTGTCTCTTCACTGTGAGGCCTACTATGCAAAGATCTCCCCGTGCGTTGTACTACTCGGATCTGCCTTACTTCAAAGACCTCCTTCCACACAATATCGACATGATGCACACTGAAAAGAATATCGGAGAGGCTATTTTTGGTACAATGTTCTACATAGATGGGAAGACAAAGGATAATATTAAGGCTAGAGTCGATCAAGAGACAGTATGTCATAGACCATTACAAAACATGCGAGAAGGCAAAGGGAAGCAGAAGTGGTCGAAGCCAAAGGCCTCGTTCAATCTTGGAAGGCCAGTTATGAGGGAAATTATCTTGTGGGTCAAAATGCACTTGATGTTCCCCGATGGGTATGCACCGAATCTAAAGAGGGGAGCGAGTCTTGAAAAATTAAAAATCTTTGGTCTCAAGAGTCATGATTGGCACATATGGCTAGAGCGGGTAATGCCAGTGATGTTACGTGGCTTTATTCCTGAGGATGAATGGCTAGTACTGGCGGAGCTGAGCTATTTCTTCCGATTTCTTTGTGCGAAAGAATTGTCGCTTGGCGTGGTAGAAGACATGGAGGAGTTTGCACCGGAGTTGTTGTGCAAGTTAGAGAAGATCTTTCCACCGGGCTTCTTTAATCCAATGCAGCATTTGATTTTACATCTACCGACCAAGCCAAGATTGGGTGGGCCCGTGCAAGATCGTTGGTGCTATGCAACTGAGAGGATGCAGAAGACCCTTCGAGCTAAATGTAAAAATAAGCGTAGAATTCAAGCATCGATGGCTGAGGCATTCATTACTGAGGAGGTGGGAAACTTTGTGACAGCACACTACGAAGCCAAAAATCATCATTTGCATAATCCGAAGCCTCAGCACAATGATGCAGACCCTAAAAAGGTGGGTCCAACCTCAACCTATTCAAAGGGAAGATCGCACCAGCCGGTGCTTCGAAACCAATAGCGTTGGATGTCGAAGAATGGCGGAACATTTCGTTGTATACCTTCAACAACCTAACAGAAGTGCGGCCTTACATTGAGCGAGTTCTCGGCACATTTTCCCATAACTTCTAATTCATTTGAACTGCTCTTATTCCCGGATATTTCAAACAGCCGTTACGTCCCCAAATTCCCGGATGGAGCGGTGATCGAAAATGATTCCGTCGAAGAGTATGAGCTTCTGTCAAAGACAGGAGGCGGCTATCCCGGTTTCATCTCTTGGTTCAAACAAACGGTAATTATCAATAATGGACCATTTCATTTCTTGGTCTAACTTGCGGCTAATGCAACAATCGTTTCATATTAAACTTGTAGGCTAACTCAGAGTCTATGGACGCCGAATTGGGGGGGGGGGAGACAGACGGCAAAGAAGAGGGGGAGGCAGACGGCAAAGCCTCCATTAACCCCTAATGGAGGCAACGTGTGTCGGCTGCCGTCTCGATCACTTTAACGACTGCTCCTACGAAAAGCTGACCGCAAAGCTCTTTGTCGTCCGCTTTGGGGAGAGAGACGGCAAAGAAGGTACGACGCCGTCGTAGGCTGACGCAGAAATTTTGCCGGTCGTGAGATTCTTTGCCGTCTGTGGTATTGTCTTTGCCGTCCGGGATTTACTCTTTGCCGTCTGTGATGGCAGACGGCAAAGAAGTTGATTCCTGTAGTGATACAACATTATCATCAACACAAGCAAGTTCATTAATAATGAGCTGAACACCATCATCACAAGATATTTATTCACTCACCATGTCATTACCTTGTGGCACGCCACATGTTGGTGGAGTAGAAGATGCTGAAGTATGCAAGTAATTGGAGATGGAAGTAATGGAGGGCTCTTCATGATAGAAAAGTGTGAAGAGCTCGTGCAACAACTCGTTCAACATAATATTGTCTTCATCGAGATTGGACCCACCATATATATCTTCGAATTTGGTCCAAACTTCATGAGTCGGCTTGCAAGTTGAGATTGACTTAAATACTTCAGGGTTTATAGTTTGATGAATGCAAAGGGAGGCCTCACAATCAAGATACATGTCATCTATAGATGGAGATGGATTATCCTTTGCAGCAGCAATCCCTAGAAGAACTATTTGTAAAGCATTTGGGCCCATGGCTCAAAAGTGATAAAGTATACGAATGCTCCACAAGTGATAATTTGTGCCATCAAAGTCAAAGGTGTCATTGTGCACTAATCCAATAGTCGACATCAAAACTCTCTAGGCGGTGAAGCCTAATAATGAGAGACCTTGCTCTGATACCAACAGAAAGGACCATGATGTCGCCTAGAGGGGGTGAATAGGTGTTTTAAAAACTTCTACAGAATTGGATTAATCCTAATGTGGAAATAAACTAATATGATAATTTTCAAGGACAAATCCTAAATATAGTAGGCTCAACTAAGTGCACCAACAACTTGTTCTACCAAGATGAATCACAACAAGATTGCTCACAAGCACAAATAAGTTACACAAACTTAATTGAGCAGTATCACAAGATGTGTAAGTGTATGACACAAGTTAGCAAATCACACTAAACACAAGATATATCAATAGTAGCAAGTATGAACTGCGGGATATGAAGTGTAGGCATGGCTGATTAATCTTTACAGGAAAATAGCCAACACGGTATAATGCGGACAACCATATGTAGTGAATGTATGCTAGAGTAACCAAGGTAAGCCACAAGCAAGGAGTTAGGGTTAGGGATAACCTAAGTCACGGTGACGAGGATGTATCCCGATGTTCACTTCCATGGAGGAAAGCTAGTCACCGTTAGAGAGGTGGATGTTATCACGAAGTCACACCAACGCCATGAAGGCTGACCCTATTCTCGCTTTGAGACAACACCACGAAGGCATTTCTCATCCACTACTTGTAAGCCTGTGAGGTGGCTTCCAAACCTTCACAAACTTCCCAGGGGTAATCAGAAGGGTTTGATTCCTCTCCGAAGAACTCCTACCGCGTAGGAGTCTCTAACCTCCAAGAGTAACAAGATCACGAGGACTGCTCAAAATTTGCTCAAATCACAAATAGCTTGGGTTGAGAGGAGGAGAGGGAGACGATCTATCTTTTGATTGGAGCAACCCTCAAAGGCACTCACAGATGCACCTGGGATCTAGATTTTGATGTAGGCAAGTGAGAGTGAGATAGAAAGATGTTCTTGAATCTTTTGGCTGTGTTTCGCACCTCCCACTCGAGGTGGGAGAAGAGTATATATAGTGGCGGCACAAAGGTGAACGTTGGAGCCACTTATGCAGTGCAGTTGCCGGATGTCCGGCAGCTCACAATCGTCCGGACGGCCACGAGGGACCGGACGTCTGACAATGTTTGGTCGTCCGAAAGATGCAGAAGGTATCTGATTACCACAGTGTTTGGTGGATGGGTAATCAGTATAAGGTCGTTCGGAGGACGTCAGTCGTCCGAAGACACAAAAGATATTAGGTCAGCATTAGATGAAAAAGTGAACAGTGTATGGACGACCGAAAGGCATCAGTCGTCCGGGACACGGTCGCCGGGAATGGTCGAAAGTGTGACATTTTGGATCTGTTTGGTGGCAATGGAATTTCCTACCGTACCGGGATGTCCGGTTCTCGAACGACCGGGGGGGCTGAAAGTCCGAAGGTTTGGCTCTGTTGGCTGGCTCAGGAATTCCGGACGGGGTCGACCATCCGGGGTCCGGACGTCCGAGAACCACCAACGACCGAACAGGAGCATACCAACCGGATGACCAAGTGATCCCTTATTAATAGTGCGGGATCCCTAAAACTCAAGAATCGTAAAAGAGCTACACTACATAGCTATCGATAATCCATACTTGATCGTATATGTTCATTCGATGATCATCACTCCGCACCACTAAAGTGAAAGGAACTAATACCTTTGAGTC
Organism: Hordeum vulgare subsp. vulgare; assembly: GCF_904849725.1. Lineage (NCBI taxonomy): Eukaryota > Viridiplantae > Streptophyta > Magnoliopsida > Poales > Poaceae > Hordeum > Hordeum vulgare. Next base: position 355,721,428 of record NC_058523.1, read on the forward strand.
AGGCCTTAGGCTTGAGCTTGATGTTATTGTTTCTTCTTGGCTCAAGCTGAAGGTAAGACATTGATGAAGTCTTGAAGTAGCTCTCCCATACACAATGTGGAAAGTCTTGCTTTGTATTCATCTTCCTTTGTCTCTCATGTGAACATCCACAAGCTTCAAGCATGTAATCCTTAGAAATGGTTATCTTGAACTTGTCCTTGTCAATCATGATTATGAACCCTTGATGTCATCATCTCATGGAAACTTGGAATCTCTCTCTTGATGCGAGCCCATGAGAATTACCTAACCCTTATAGACATAGACAACATAGTATGGGTTAGTACACAACATTCAATTGACAATTACTTACCATACCACAGGATCCCATGTGGTAAATCATTTGAGCTTGTGTGATGACCAACTTTGAGTTAACACTTTGATCTTCATCTTGGTCAATATTTATCTTAGATCCATGATTAATCTATATGCCTTGAAGGCCCGATTGATTTCTTGTTAGGCTTCATTGCTTTAAGAAATGAATGCCAATATCTCAATTCACCATGACCATATCAAGTTTCTCCATGAATCTCATATTGGCTATAACTTGCTCGTCTTCATGATACAACATATGAGCTCATCATTATCCTATTTTCAAGACATATGTAGAATTCTTCTCTTGAATCATTCTCTCAAGATCTTGATCCATCATGGCTCAAACCATAAGCCAAAGCATGAGAATGTCTGAGATCCTCAATGAACTCCACATAGATCACATTAGTTCATGACATGGAATTCATCTTGATCGTATCATATTTGATTCACTCATGGAGCTTATCCTTGATGCATGCACCACAATGTGTATATGACATTCATTTAGAATTTATTCGAGCTCCTTCTTGCATATTCATGAAACAAGCATACTTCAAATCATCCAATATTCTTCATGTGTTGCATATAGAACATTCTTTCAAATGTATAACTCAATGGAAACATTAGTCCATTAGGATTGTCATCAATTACCAAAACCACACATGGGAACTACATGTGCTTTCAAAAGCCAATACTATTAAAAGGGGTGAGGTATCTATGTTGAATTGGCTGCTCAAATGCTTAGATATAACCACCAAAATACTCAGCCAATGTCCCACAAAATTCTCTATCCAAATGCCTAAACATCAAAATCGGTGCCACCAATATTTTCCACTCGACCCTACCGATATTTCCAGAGACACAAGCTTTGGCAAATCCTAGAATCTCAGGACCACCAACTTCGATTTTGGTGCCACCAAAACTAGTGACCAACTTTTTGCTATGTCGTTTTCGAGAATCAGAATTTCTGAGTTTTGGAATCGGTCTCACCGAGATTTGGAACTGTCCTAGGTCAACATATCGGTACCATCGAGATTCCTATATCGGCCTCACCGAGAATTCGAAAGTTGCTAGATTTTGTGCAAAACAATGCCACTAAGGTTCACTTTGGTTTCACCGAGTTGGGGAATAATGTTATAATGGTTCAGTTTTTGGATATGCCTATATTGGCCCATCCACCACCTCTCATCCACAGAGACAGCACTCAGATTACACATACACTTGCGATGTCCATATTTGTGAGAGAGAGCCACCTACTCATGCATGTGTTGAGATGAATATATTCAAATCCATCCATTTGGAACTTGATTTCTATCCTCCCCAAGTTGCTTTCCACCCAATCAGTCTATTCTACTCATGCCAAATCTGTGAGAGAGTGATTGAGTGTCGAGGAATCTATCTTTTGCAGCACAAGAGCAAGGAGTTCATCGTACTACCACATCTATTACCTTCTGGAGGGCGGTGCCTCGAAGATTGTTTAAGTGTCGCTTGGTAGCCTCCTACTTCATGTTGTGGAGTTGAACCAGGAAGTTTGTACACGCAAGGAGATCGCCTACTTCATGAAGATCTACACCGTGTGAGGCTAGTCCTTGAAGGACGAAAGTCATGATGGAATAGACAAGGTTGCTTCTCCGTGGACCCTCCGTGGACTCGCATGACTGTTACCCTCCATGGATTGAAGTCTCCACTAACGTGGACGTACGATATTACCACCTATCGAAACCATGCCAAAAATCGCCATGTAAGCCTTTGTGTTTCATCTTCCTTAACTATATTTGTTACTTTGCATATGCATGTCTTTACTTTCCGCTGCTATACTCGCAGAATTGCATCTGTAGGGTGTGTATGACTTGCTATAAATGGTAAAATCTACCAACAATCAATATTGGGAAAAGGATAGGTCTTAATTTTTGCAAGTAGTCTATTCACCCCCCTCTAGGCATCCCTTCTAGTGATCCCACAATTGGTATCAGAGCTTTGATCTCCATATCCTTGGTTCAATCACCATTGGAGGACAATGTATGTGTCTAGTTTGGGGAATCTTAGTTGTAGAGTGCCTATTCTCAATGGGGATTACTATAGATAATGGAAAGATGAAATGCTCGATATCTTTGATGAATTCCGTTTGAGCAAGTATGTTGAATATCCCTATGTGCCTCCCATTGATCCATTGCATCCTTATAATGATAATGAAGTTAATATGCTTGGTAATCTTAAAAATGTTAATCTCATCATTAAAGGACTTCCAAGAAATGTGCTTAATCAAATGAAGAATTTTGAGTGTGGTTATTTCTTTGTGGAAAGATTTGGAGAAAAGATATCCCAACTATTCCTTAAAAATCTCGATATCATTTTCCATAAACGCATTGCCTCTCACAAGAGGAAGCCCAATGATCCAAATTTTGATAAATGTCTATTTGAGTTCGTGACCTCATGAGTGCTAAAGGAGATATCATTACGATTAATAACATCATTGTTGAAGCCATTCACATGTATAAAAATGGACATTGTCATAGTCTAAATTCCGATGAATCTTTCAATTGTTGTGTCGAGGATATTCCATGTGACGATGACAATGTGGAGCATGGCTACTACAATGAAGACGAGGAGTTTGACGTCGAGTATTAGAAGACCATTAGGAGCCTAAGTATTACGACAAACCTTAGAGACTACATGGTCGGAGGAAAGGAGTGGATACTCGATAGTGCATGCACCGATCACATGACCGGAGATAAACACATGTTTCATGAGATCGCACTAAACCATAGACGATGAAGGTATGTAACTTTTGGGGACAACTCCAAGGGTAATTGGTCTTGGTAAGGTGGTGATATCTCATGATAGTTCCATTCAAAATGTCATGCTTGTTGCATCTCTTGGATACAATATTCCTTCCATATCTAGACTAGAAAACTTTGGTTTCAATGTGCTATTAAATAAAGGTGATTGCCAATTGTTTCGTCGAGATAATCATAACATGGTATTTACTAGTTTCCGTAGAGTTGATCTATACATTGTTGATTTCACTAAAAGATCCAAACCCTGTACATGTCTTATTGCAAAATCTTCTAAAGGTTGGTTATGGCATAAAAGGTTAGGACATGTTGGTATCCGTATTCTAGACAAGCTCATTAAAGGTGATCATATTCTTGGTGTTAAAGATGTTATCTTTGACAAAGATGGACTTTGTAGTGCTTTTCAAGGAGTACAACAAGTCGGTGGAAGTCCTCCCTTGAAGAACATCATGGCTGCTAGAAGGCCACTCGAGCTGCTTCACATGGATTTCTTTGTCCCAACGCTTACAAGAGCCTCGGTGTAAATTCCTTTGGTCTAGTTATTGTTGATGACTTTTTCAGATTTAGGTGGGCATTCTTTCTTGATGAAAAGTCGCAGGTACAAAGGATATTTAAGAACTTCGCTCACAAAGCTCAAAATCAGTTTGAAGTGAGGATCAAGAAAGTTCGGAGAGACAACAAATTGGAGTTCAAGAACACAAATGTGGATACTTTTCTTGATGAAGAGGGTATCTCACATCAGTTCTCGGCTACATACACTCCTAAGAAAATGGAGTTATTGAGAGGAAGAACCATACTCTCAGAGAGATGGCTAGAACGATGCTTAACGAATATAAGACGCCAAGACACTTTTGCGCTGAAGACATGGAAACAACTTGTTATGCCACAAACTGAATCTAATTACACAAGCTTCTTAGTAAAATGGCATACGAGTTACTCACCGATAACAAACCCCAAGTTAGATACTCTCGAGTACACGACACTAAGTACTACATTCTTGACAACAATCATCATTCTAAATTTGCTCCTAAATCTCATGAAGGTTTCCTAATTCGTTGTGGATCAAACTCTCACAGTTAACGTGTCTACAACAACTTCACTCGAAAAGTTGTAGAGACAGTAGATGTGAAGTTTGGTGAATCGAATGGTTCACAAGTTAAACAATTTCGAAATGATGTAGGAGATAAGGAAACTTTGGAAGCCATCCAAGAATTGTCCGTTAGCAAGATTCGTCGCATGAAGGTGAAGGAAAGTACTTCATCAACGCAAGTGTAATCCCCTACTTCGCGTCAAGGTGAACCACCAAACGACATGCAGGCATCCACAAGTGGTACACGACATGATGATGAGGAGGAAGAAGTACATTGTGATGATCCACCTCAACCTACTTCACCAACCTCAAGGACATGACACCTTCAACGACAATGAAGAAGAAGATGATGACGAGGAAGCTCCACCATCCAACAAGAAAAAGATGGCACGAGTTCGAGCAAGAGTTGACAAGGATCATCCGCTGAATAAAATCTTCAGTAACATACAAACTGGGAGAATCACTCGCTCTAAAACTCATTAACTAACTTTTGTAAGCATTACTCATTAATCTCTAGAATTGATCCTATGAAGGTAAAAGATTCCATCCAAGACGCGGATTGGGAGAATGCGATGCACGAAGAGCTACACAACTTCGAGAGGAATGAAGTTTGGAAACTCGTGGAAAATCCCAAGGATGAGAACAAGATCATTGGTACAAAATGGGTGTTTCGGAACAAGAAAGATGAAGATGTTCAAGTTGTGCGCAACTAGGCGCACATGAAGGCAAGTCAAAGGTATGGACTACGGTGAGACCTATGGCCCCTTTCCTAGACTTGAAGCCATTCACATTCTTTTCACTTATGCTAATCACCATGATAATACTATTTACCAAATGGATATCAAAAGTTGTTTTCTGAAAGGTGAAATTGAGGAGGAAGTTTATGTCAAACAAGCTCCTAGCTTTGTGAACCCTAAGAAACTAATCATGTTTACAAACTTTGTAAAGCTTTATATGGTCTTAAACAAGCCCCTCCTGCTTGGTACAAATGTGTAACATAGTTTCTTACTGAAAAATGTTTTGAGATTGGTAATATTGACACAACCTTATTCACTAAAAGAGTTAATGCTGGATCTACTAACCCACATTTTAGTGGGAAGTTTGGAAGGTTGATTTCTGAGAAGTATGAGATGTCCATGATGTGTGAGCTGAAATTCTTCCTTGGTTTGCAAATCAAACAAGCGAGAGAAGGTATGTTTATCTCTATAACCAAGTACACCAAGGACTTAATCAAGAAGTTCAAGATGCAAGAGTGCAAAGGTATGAAAACTCCCATGCCTACTAGTGGACATGTTGATCTTAGTAAGGAGTAAAAATTGGTTGATCAAAAGGTTTATCGATCAGTGATCGGTTCATTGCAATATCTATGTGCCTCCTCTCCAAATATCATGTTGAGTGTTTTCATGTGTGCCCGATATCAATCGGCGCCCAAGGAGTTTCATCTAAAGGTTGTGAAAACAATTGTGAGATACTTGATACATACACCAAACTTTGGCATATGGTATCCGAAGGGATCTAATTTCAATCTTGTTGGCTATTCCAACTCGGACTATGCCGGAGTCAAGGTTGATAGAAAATCCACCTCGGGTACATGTCAATTTCTTGGGAGATCTCTTTTGTCTTGGTCATCAAAGATACAACACTCAGTATCTTCATCTACCGCCGAAGTAGAATATATTTTCGTCCGATCATTTTGTCACAATTACTATGGATGATGCAAACTCTTAAGGATTATGGCATTCATGTGAAAAATGTTCCATTGTTATGTGAAAATGAACATGTTATTAAAGTTTCCCATAATCCCGCACATTGTTCTTGAACAAACATATTCAAGTGGGACATCATTTCATTCGTGATCATGTTGGTAAAGGACGTATTAATATCAAGGATGTTCGTACCGAGAAACAATTGGCTGATATCTTTACCAAGCCACTTGATGAGAAAGTGTTTTGTCATTTGAGAAGTGAGTTGAACACCACCGATTGCATGTAAGGGCATGATCTTACTTGATTATTCCATGATGACATTGATATGACACTATCTTATATCTTGGAAAACCATGCTCCCTTGTATTGCATCTAAATTTTGTACGTACTTGGAAGAACTACACCTCACTAGATTGCCATCAATTCACATCGAAAGCAATCTTGTCATGTCCAAGTATTAACAACCCTTACTTCAGAGATGAAGGAAGAAGATAACAAAATCATGTCCTTGACAACTATTGATGAATAAATTCACTCTTGTCATTTGAATATATTATGTTCTTCCTTGCATGACTAACCTATGTAGGTGAAAAGTGAACAAACATCAAGGATAGCTCCAAATCTCAAGATGATCTTCATCAACATTGAGCATACACAATAAGTTCACCTACATGCCACATCATCAACATCATTCGAAGGTATGTACTCATATCCTTGATATAGCTTTACACCAAGTCATGGGGTAAAGCAACTCAAGTTATATGAAGACATTAAAATGCTTAATCAAAAAATGTTAACCCCATTTTGCACTTACCGATGAGTATGACCTATGATCAAGCATTCTTGTTTGACTCCTCAAGTCAATATACTCTCAAATAGGTGACCTAGTCATCACCCAACATCTAGATGACGATTCTTGTATGGTTCGTATATTTTGCATTCTTTCTTGGAACCATTCAATTCTCATCTATATGTATGTATATATTATTTAAAAAAATCTGTTTTCTCTTTTATTATTCCAAACTTTTGGATATTTTCTGTCTATTTGAGTTTAGTAGATGAATTTTTTATTGCAACTCGCACTACTAGGAAAACATTTATACGTAGGACATCATTAGTAGCGCTGGAAAATAGCAAGCGCTATTGCTAATTAGTAGTAGCACTGGCTTTGCACAGCGCTACAAGTGAAGCCTTAGTAGTAGCACTAGAAATAAAAGGGTGGTACTCCTAAGTGGGACCCAACGGGCCCAACGACGCTAGCTGTAGTAGCAGCGCGGCCCAGAATACATCACTACTGCTAAGATTTTAGCAGTAGCTTGTGGTGCGAGAACACCACTACTACTATTGGGCCCAATTAGTAGTAGCGCTTTGCCTGACAAGCGCTACTATTAAGATCCATAGTAGTAGTGCCTCGAGGAATACATCGCTACTTCTAATCGTGGCTGGTGCCACCTTTTCACCCACACCCCCTGTCTCCCCCCTCCCCCCTTTGCCCTCTCCTCTCCTTTACCCTCTCCCCTCTCTAAGTTACTCCTCCACCATTATTGCCATTCTTCTCTCTTTCTTCTACCTCTCTTCTCTCCCCATTAATGGCCCCCTCCACCATAATTATCCTCCACAAATGGCCTCTTCTAGCTCTATCTTCCAAATTTATTTTGCTCTCCCTCCTTCCATACATATAGATCTAGCTAGATCATTTCTCTCCCTATCCAATAGTTAGCTAGAGTCATTTCGCCTCCTAACAACTAGATCTAGCTAGCTATTTAGCCATCCACTTTCGATCCCTATAGGCCGCGAAGGCCTAATGACCTAATCATGCACAATCTCTCTCGAGATATAGGTGAGTAAAAAGTTGTGCATTTAAAGAACGGGAATATGTGTGTTTGTGATATGAAAGAATTTATTTCCATTTCGGTGAATTTTGAGCAAACTCAGTATGTCCTACTTCTAGGCAAGGTCATGCTAAATTTTTATATGACTTTGCTGAATGCCTGCTTTTTGTTTATAACCCTTTTGCTTGTTATACCGAGTAGTCAAGAAGGTGAGTGGAAGGAAGGTGTACCGATAGATGCAATCTGCGGTGATGGACATGTATGCAAATAATGGACTTGGATTAGATGTCCATGTACAAGATGCAAAGAAGGAGTAATTTTAGACCCATTTGATCGTGCCAGTTAGAAGGTACACATGCTGATGAATGGTTTCATGTACGTCTATACTTGATGGATAAGTGAATATGATGAAGACGACATCCACATGGCAGGGAATAACGACATGGGGCTAGACGAAGAGATGACCGATCGACACAAAGACTATGGCGCTGGGCAAGGCGGCAGGGAAGAGTCCGGACATGGCGGCGGTGAGGATTCCGAACATGGTGAAGAAGAGTCCGGAAAGGGCAGAGAAGATGCCATGGAAACGCCGAGTCTTCGACGCTACTAAGTTTAGTCATGCGGGACCCTCATGTTTGAGACCTCCTTCGCAAGAGCACGACTAGTGACAGAGTTGCTTCTAGAGAGGAGGCCAAGCTGGCACAACTTCAAGTAGCTCGAAGACTCCATTGTATGACGGTTGCGATCCTGAGGTGACCCGCTTAAGTTTCACGCTCGAACTTCTAAAGACAAAGGCCAAAAAAAATAGACAAACAAAAGCCTCGATGAGCATTTGAAGTATTTTCATAATAAAAGTTTTCCCGTAGGGAACCTGTGTCCTACTAGTGTGGAGGAGGCCAAGAAAATAGTTTTCCCTCTTGATCTGCTGCATCATTTATCGGGGGGAGCAAGTGGAAAAACCAACTTTCCAGTGTGCAATGCTTCTCGATACAAAAAGTCAGGAAAGAAAGCTCCTCGGAAAGTTTTATGGTACTTTTCGATCACTCCCCGCCCACATCAGTATTTTGTAGATCCTAAGGAAGGAAAGCTCATGCGCTGGCACGTAGAGAAGAAGAAGCCGACGATGGAGGCGATCCGAAGCAAACACACGTTAGAGATGCTAGCGGGTGGAGAGCATTCAACACCGAATATCGAGTTTTCGAAGAAGATGCAAGGAACATTGTGCTTGGTGCGAGTACGGATGGCATGAATCCGTTTGGAATCCAGAACACCAACCACAACACATGGCCCGTCTTTGTATGGATGTACAACCTCCCCCCATGGAACTGCATGAAGACAAAGTACATACACATGAGCATGATGATTCAAGGGCCGAAACAACCAGGAAATAATATTAACCTATATATGGGGCATCTGAAAGAAGAGCTAGACATGTTATAGAAATCGCCAGTCAAGACATGGGACACGAGCACAGGAGATTGTTTCTATATGAGAGTCGCACTCATGATGACGGTACACGACTATCTCGGTTACGGGTACACCTCAGGCCAGGTGTACCATGGATACTTCGGATGCACGAGGTTCATGGATGACACAACGTCTCAGTAGCTTACGTGAATGAAAGATGGCGGGTCTGGGAAAATCGTGTACCTTAGATGGATCGAGAAGGATGACCCGTGGAGAAAATGTGGATATGTCGGGACCCCGATCCTAAGTCATTGGAATCCAGCATGTAACACATCGCATCTCTTTGCTGTCTCACGCACGGTTAACCCCACGGCTGCAGCCTTACCTTAGCCGGGACCGTTTGCGCCTTTTGACTCGCGTATGCAATTGTGTCGCTAGCAATCCAATGACAAAGAACCCGGATCGACATGTCTAGTCATAAACCAAAGTGGCACTTCCGCACTGGGACAGGCATACATGACCCAGCAAAGCAGGTGTCGCTCACCAGCGAATGTAAACGAGTCGTAGCAAGCTACAAGGACTCCATTACATCGCGTGACATTTCCCCAAACGGGACAAACACAGCAGCTAAGAAGGACACACGCCGGTCAACCAATGTGTCCGGAGCAGTAGCGAGCTACCATGGCTCGTTAGATCACAAAGGGGCATTTCCCTGTAAGGAATGCTAGTAAAGTCTACGGCTAGGTAATAGAAACCCATACATATCAAGTACGACACACGTACGCATGGCATACCGATATGTATAGATACATCGATGGCATCACAACATAACCATAAACATACAAGCTTTATTTAAAAGGCTTGGAAGAGCCACACAGATAATATTACACAGTAGGGGTCTCACGACCCATCATAACAGTCATTCACGTTACAAGCCAGCGGAAGTAATTAAACTATCTAAGTACAGACAGATGAAACTAGAAGGCACATGGCCTGACTATACTATAGACCCACCCTAGGGCCATATCGTAGCTGGGATACCAGCTACTCGTCGTCGTCGATGTCTAGGAAGAACCCTCCATTAGGGTCATTAACAACCTCTGCAACAATTATTCAGCAAACATGAGTAAGGAGGTACTCAGCAAGACTTTAGGATAACTATCTACTCATGCAATGTATCAATAAGGAATTGTGGGGTTTCATGCGGAAAGCTAGCATTTGACTCGTGGCTAGACAACTTGCATTTTAAAACAATTTTTGACAACTTGATTTCTCGCACACGAGTCCACTAACGCCACAACAATTCTCCATCTTGGAATCATTCCGTTTCCATACGGAAATGCCGTCCACGACACTCACGCTTATCTTGACAATTTTAAGAGTAACCATTGAAGTTATCTATGAACAACATATGTCTCCAAGTAGTCCATATCTGCGGACGCGGCTATTCGAATAGATCCTAACCCTGCAGGGGTGGAGTTCTTCACACACGCTCTAACCACACTAATACTTATTCCAGTTCTATCGCCTATCTGAGGGTAACCCGCACAGAAGTCCGGCCGAGGTTTCCGCCACGGCCCCAAACGATGTGCGCAGGGTTCCCAAGCCCACCATCCGGGTGCCACTTGGTACACCGTGCCACTGCCTACCGCATCATAGCCCACCTCTCAGGTGAGCACTATGCACGGCCTCCAGCAAGACTATAAACACCTGAAACTACTTGCAACTCCTGGACCGAGTACTAAGCGATTAATAAGTCGAGCGGGGTCATATTTCAGGGCCCAGCATGTAGTATTATCTCATCTTGGATTACATACAAGGAACTCAGGTCCTAAGGACGGTTCCAATGAAACAACCCGCCATGTAGTCCTACATAGCCTTTCACTGGTACCTTTACCAAATCAGGTTCAACACACAACCCTTACTTACTAAACAAATTCTCACAATTCTGTTCATCTTCCAGATGACAGACCATACACAAGTTATGGCACATCATGGCACAAGCATCTACCAGGTATGCTAGGTTGCAAGGTTCAGCTATTTACTGTGACAAGGACAGGTCATGCATAGGAAGTGGGTTCAACTAACGTGGCAAAAGCATTTGAGCATTTGATCCTAATGCAACAAGTAAGTGCAGGAGCGAGAACATGGGATTTATCGGGATGGTCAAAATGGTTGCTTTCCTTGTTGCTCAGAGGAGGGACAATATCCGTCAGTCGGATATTCGTTGGAGTCCGGAGGAGCGGAGCCTACCGAAGAAAATGACAACAATCAATAACCATCATATGCAACAAGATGATGCATGATCATGGCATGAGGATGCAAGCTGGTATTCTAATATAGCTAACATTTATTAGCTTTGAACTTGATTTGAATCAGATTCAAATACCACTTCAAATGAGGTATTCTCGAATACCATTTTTATTGATTCGACATGATGCTCAGATCAACTTATTTTTAACATGCATGGAAATGATATGTTAAGTTGCTGGTTGTGATTGAACAATGTTTGATCATAGCATTTGAAGTGGAATTCAAATGATTTTCAAATTCTATCTCCATAGAATTTATAAAATTTAACTTATTCATTATTCTACAAGTTTGGTCCAGTAACATTTTCAAACATGTTTGAAAATGACATATTCAGATTCCTTGGATTTTTCTGATACTTTTTCATATATAAGTTATTTTCATTAGAGTTACAAATTAATTTCTATGATTTTTAGAAGTTTTGGCATTTTTATGGAATTCTTTTAATCAGAAAACTCTTTATTGCGTCATAACCACGTCAGCATTGCGTCAGCAGGTCAACTGACCTGGTCAGGTCAAACCTGACAGGTGGGGGCCACTAGTCAGCGTCCCAGGAGTTAATCTCACGCTGACCAGCCCCTAAGTGGGTTTGACCCACTGCTAGGGCCCACTGTCAGTGGTTGCTTAGTGCTAACCCACTGGGATTAGGGCGGCCACGTCGTGCCCCGCCGGAGACTGATCGGCGGCGGCCAGATCCTCGGCGGATCTTCGCTGGAGACGCACGAAATCGCACTGTGGTGCTCGGAATCGAGTGCCGAGAGCACTGGGATGATCCCCTGGCTCGGCCTCATCCTCTACGGGCATCAGGAGGGGCTATGGGTGGCCGGAGCATGCCGGCGATGAGCCGAGGCGGCTGCCGGAGCTCGGGTTGATTGTTCTCGGGGCTAGAGTGCTGGAGAGAGAGGGGAAACAGAGGGGAAATGCTCGCAAGCTCACGGTGGAGGCGAAGCTGGGCTCAGACTGCTCGGGGAGGGGCTGTAGCCGGCGATCCACCGTCGATTTGCCGGCGGCCGGAGGTTGAAGACGACGTCACTGGGGTCGTTGCAGGGCTCGGGGAGGACGGTTTCGTCGACGTGCGTGACGGGCTCGATGTTGCGGAGGGGATGGAACACTCGGGGGGCTTCCCTGTGGGCACAGAGCTCGGCTCCTCGAGCTCAAGCTCCTGACAATGGAGGCAGAAGGGGGGGAGAACCGAGAGGAGAGGGGGAATGACGCTCGGGAATGGATAGGCCAGAGCTCAGGGAGGTTATCCCCGCGCGCGCCAGCGTCAAGCAGCGGCCAGGTATGCAGGGAGCTGCGTGGAGGTGCGCGGCGTCGCGGCGGCCACCTCCTGCTCCCACTGGCGGGGGAAGAAGACAACAGGGAAGAGGCTGGGCCGGGCCAGGTAAGCGTAGAATAGGGTTTTTTCCATTTTCTGCTATTTCTGTTTCTGTTTTAATTTCTGACATTGATTTCTATTTATTTTGGCTTCAAAAAGCAAACTAAAAATAGTTTGAAGAATGCTGGGTTGTTAGTTGGAATATTTCCAATCACCCATAAAGTTTTCAACAATTTTCAAAACATAAAGTTTTTGAATTCAAATTTTAAACTGGAAACCAGTAGCCTTTTGCATTTATTTAAAATGCCAAATGTGTTAAGAAAATGGTTTTCTTCATTGCTTATTTGCTTTCAAGAATTTTCAGAAAAGTTGAACTTTTCTTGAGGCCATTTTGGGTTCATTGATTTCAACAAGTTTATAATTTCTTTGAATTTTTGAAGTGTCTAGGGTTTCTGAGTATTTCTTCACCACTTGCTTTGTTCTTGTTGAAATTTTCTTGGATGCAATGCAAAGAAGATATGAGCACAATGCTAACTTGATTGGGGTTTCAGGGATGTGACAACTCACCCCCACTCAAAAGAATCTCGTCCCGAGATTTAGAAGTCGTCGGGAATAACGCAGGATACTCAAGTCGGAGACGATCCTCTCTTTCCCAAGTTGCCTCCTTTTCAGAATGGTTTGACCATTGAACTTTAAGAAACTTGAGGTTTCGACGTCGAGTGGTACACTCAGCTTGATCAAGAATACGCACGGGGTATTCTCGGCATGAAAGTTATCTTGGATATCAAGCGTTTCGTCGTCCACTTCACGGATAGGATCCGAAAAGCAACACCTGAGTTGCGAGACGTGGAAGACATCTTGAACCTTGGAAAGATGCGAAGGAAGTTCCAACTGGTAGGCAACTTCTCCTCGTTTGGCAAGAATGCGAAAAGGACCAATGTAACGAGGAGCCAACTTTCCCTTGATACCGAATCGATGGGTACCCTTCAAACGTGTAACCCGAAGGTAAGCCTTCTCGTAAACTTCAAAGGTCACGGCCTTATGATGACGATCATATTGGCTCTTTTGACGAGACTGGGCTGTTTTCAACTTTTCACGAATAATGCGAACCTTCTCTTCTGCATCCTGGATCATCTCCGGGCCAAAGAGTTGCCTCCTACCGGTTTCTGACCAATTAAGAGGTGTTCGACATCTTCATCCATAGAGAACTTCAAAAGGGGCTTTGCCCAAGCTTGATTGATAACTATTGTTATAAGAAAATTCGGCGAATGGAAGGCACTTCTCCCAATTCATACTGAACGATATAACACAAGCTCGGAGCATATCTTCAAGGATTTGATTCACTCTTTCTACTTGACCACTTGATTGAGGATGGAAAGCAATGCTAAAAGATAAGTGAGTCCCCATAGAATTCTGAAAACTTTCCCAGAAGCGAGAAGTAAAAATACTCCCACGGTCTGAGTTAATCTCCAGGGGAACACCATGAAGAGACACTATTCGAGAGATATATAATCTGCTAGCTGGCTAGCTGTTATACTCTCACGAACTGGAAGAAAATGAGCTACTTTGGAGAGACGGTCAATGACCACAAAGATAGCATTATTTCCTTTCTTGGTCTTGGGAAATCCGGTAATGAAATCCATACTAACTTTATCCCATTTCCATTCAGGAATAGCTAAAGGTTGAAGGGTGCCAGCAGGCCTTTGATGTTCTTCCTTAACTCGACGACAAACGTCGCAGTTAGCAACGAACTCAGCAATTTCTCTCTTCATCCTAGTCCACTAGAACCTCTGGCGTAGGTCCTAATACATCTTAGTACTACCGGGATGAATGGTGAGAGGAGAATCATGAGCCTCCTTAAGGATTAATTGCCTTAGATGTGGGTTCTTAGGAACCACTAGACGATTCTGGAAGAACACAACACCTTGATCATTCATGGAGAATTCATTAGCGTTTCCGCTAATAATATTCTCCTTGATCCGTGATATCCCCTTATCATGCTTTTGGCCAGCTATAATTTGATCCCTAAGGGTAGGCTTCGCCACCAAGGTAGAAAGGAATCCTTGAGGAACAATATGGAGATTTAACTTCCGAAATTCCTCATAGAGATGTGGTTGACCTTGTTGTAGCATCAAGTTGTTACTGTAAGATTGAAGACTTAGTGCATCAGCCATAACATTGGCCTTCCCCGGGGTGTAAGTTATACCTAAGTCGTAATCCGAGATCAACTCAACCCATTGTCTTTGCCTGAGATTGAAATCCGGCTGTGTGAAGATATATTTTAGACTTTGGTGATCAGTGAATATTTCGCAACGATTACCCAGAAGGTAACGTCGCCAGGTTTTTAGTACATGGACTAGAGCTGCAAGCTCAAGATCATGTGTGGGATAATTATCCTCATGTGGACGCAACTGTCGAGATGCGTATGCAATCACATGACGATCTTGCATGAGAATGCAACCTAATCCTTGTTGCGATGCGTCGCAATAGATAACAAAGTCCTTAGAAAAATCTGGTGGTAGCAACACAGGTGCGGAAGTCAGGCGTCTTTTCAGTTCCCGAAAACTATGCTCACACTGTGGTGTCCACTTGAACTTTTTATCCTTCTTGAGGAGTTCAGTTAGAGTCTTTGCAACCTTGGAGAAATTCTCGACAAAGCGGTGACAATAGCTCGCTAGACCAAGAAAACTCCTAACTTGCTTAACCGATTCAGGTTGAGTCCAATCAAGGATGGCTTGAACTCTCTCGGGATTGACAGCAATACCCTTGCCGGAGATTACGTGACCTAAATAGGTCACTTCTGGTAACCAAAATTCACATTTTGAAAACTTGGCGTAAAGGCGATGCTCTCGAAGTTTCATCAATACCAGCCTTAGATGCTCGGCATGTTCTTGTTCGTTCTTCGAGTAGATGAGAATATCATCGAGGTATACCATGACGAATTTATCCAAATACTCCATGAAGATTGAATTCATCAGACGAGAGAAGGTGGCTGGGGCATTGGTTAAACCGAAGGACATGACGGTGTACTCGTACTGGCCATAACGAGTAACAAAAGCCGTCTTTGGAATGTCCCCGTTCTTGATCTTGATTTGATAGTATCGCAACCTCAAATCCATTTTTGAGAAGACTGAGGATCCAGCGAGCTGATCATACAGGTCGTTGATCCTGGGGAGCGGATACTTGTTCTTTATGGTGACCAGATTAATTGGTCGGTAATCTAAAACCATCCGATCCGTTCCATCCTTCTTCTTGACGAAGAGTACGGGACAAGCCCAAGGAGAAGATCTAGGACGAATGAAACCTTTATTCAAGGCCTCACCTAGTTGCTTCTTAAGTTCGGCTAGCTCTAGAGTTGCCATCTTATATGGTCTTCTGGCTATTGGAACAGTTGCCGGAACAAGATCTATTACGAACTCTACATCTCTGTCAGGTGGAACTCCTGGCAGTTCTTCTGGAAAAACATCCGGAAAGTCATGGACTACCGGGATGTCTTCAAGTTCCGGAAGGGGGTTGGCATTGAGGGAATAGAGTTGGCATTTGGCAACTCGAGTAGGGACATTGACTATCTCACCTGAGGGATGGGTAAGCTGAACATTTCTAGTATGAGTATCAATCTTGGCATAATGATCTGACATCCAGTCCATACCCCAGATGATATTAATATCCGAAGATTTCAGGGCTATCAATGAGGCTAGAAAAACTAGCCTGTCTACTAGAATTTCATTGTCATAGGTTATCCTACAGGTTTGCCACTTGCTACCAGGGGTTTGGACAACCAATGGAATTGGCATATCACAAAAAGACATGTTATGCAACTGTGCATAACTTTCTGAAATGAAGGAATGAGAAGAACCAGTGTCAAAAAGAACAGACGCTTGGTGATGATTAACAAGAACGTACCCAGTATGACGTCGGGATCCTCTGCAGCTTCTTGTGCTGAGACATAGTTCACACGGCCACGTGCAGGAGTTGGCTTCACATAGTAAGCTTTGCCCGACTTGCCTTGCCCGACGGACTTTCCGGGTTGCTTGGCACCCACATTCTGAGGACACTCTCGGGAATAGTGCCCAGGTTCTCCACACTTGTAGCATATCACTTGGTTGGCACGTGGTGCAGCATTGCTAGCTGGACCACCATAGGTTTTTGCTGGAGGGTTGGTCTGATTCGTCTGAGGTGCCACGTAGGATGGCCTCGGAGTGTATCTTGGCGGTAGAGAACTGTTTGGAACCCACAGGCTGCGTTTTGGAAACGCGGAACCAGATGACGAGCCAAAGTCACGGGAGTGCTTCTTTGCGGCTTCAAAGTTGGTATGACCACTCTCGGCACTAAACGCCTTGTTGACCAGGGCTTGGAAGCTTGCACACTCGTGGACGTACAGATCATGACGAAGCTTAGGGCTCAGACCCTTATGGAATCTTGCTTGCTTCTTGGTGTCAGTAGACAACTCCTCTGTTGCATAGCGGGCGAGGTTACCGAACTCGCGGCTATAGGCATCCACGGTCAACTTTCCCTCGGTGAATGCACAAAACTCCGCTCTCTTTGTATCCATCAGGCCCTCTGGAATATGGTGCAAACGGAAGGCTGCACTAAAGTCTGCCCATGTGGCTGCTGGTTCAGTAGGACGCATAGCTTCAAAGTTCTCCCACCACAGATTGGCGGGTCCTTCCAGAAAATACGCCGCAAAGGTCACCTTGTCGGCCTCAGCAACATTCGCAGAGTGAATCTTACGTGAGATACTGCACAGCCAATCATCAACGTCGAGGGGATTGACGGAATGATGGAACTTTGGAGGATTCAGCTTCACAAAGTCATTGAGGGACACTACAGCATTCCTAGGCTGACGAGCCGTATTCTGCTCAATACGCTCTAACACTCGGTTTGTCTCCATTTTGTTCCTCTCTGCCTCAAGCATCACTTCCGCCAGAGAGGGCGGGTGAGGCAGGTCTTCCTACGACGCTTGACTACCCTCGCCTTGGTCATGAGTAGGGGCACGGTTCAACCTGGTCAACACCATCCTGACAAATAAACTCATAGCTTAGACCAATATCATTATCAATACTAGTTATGGATTAAGAATGCACAGAACACATGGAATGCGGAAATGAATATCCGAACAACATGGTAACAAGCAACTTCTATATATACACCATAGTTCATACACACCCTTACATAGTTCAGTACAACCTTAACCAAAGAGCAAACTACTGAAATTATGAAACTACTCATCAGAGGCTTACAAGCTTCCTATACATTATTTATCTAGGCCTCCGGAATCCATTTCACATCACAAGCATACTTCACAAGTCACACAGGACTGTGAACGTACAGCTACGACCATACTATCCTTCCAGTCACAGCTCAGGCATCCGCATAGAACATCTCATAAAGATTGCCTCCATGGCCGGGAAGCTCAACCTGCGGATCAGGAAATACTCTGGCCTGAGATCCCTGGGATCCGTAAGGACACCGATGTGGCCTTGGTCCCGTGGCTGGTGGTAGTAGGGGTCCCCAAAGAGGGGTGACTCCTCCTATAGCTGGCCAGTCAACATGGGCGGGAAGATGGGTCCTAGCAGGGTTCAGCATCTCCATATCTCCGTACCCTCTCTAGACTACCCGTGCCAGATGCGTCAAAGCCGTCCACAGACGGGCACGTGTGGCATAAAGCTCCATGCGGAGAGCATGAGCATCCCTATCTCTGTTCTCTAGGATCTCAGCAGTGGACTGCAGTAGCGGATCCTCCATAGAGGAATCAAAATAGACCCCTCTGATGTATCCCTCTTCACCTGGCTGAGAGGCAGGAACATAGCAAAACTCTGAGTTCTGCAGCAGTGCATGTCTCGCCCTCATAATGGTCAGCATTGAATAGGCAGCATGTTGTACTGCCATGTCAACAGTGACTCCCAATCCATAGGACCAATGGATTGGCTCCTCAGCTCCAAGGTAGTCTGGAAATACCCTAATAGTGCAGATATACTGGCTCTGGTTGATGTCTCGGTACTGTTCCTCCACTGTGTACTCTGGGTACCAGTGGTAACCGCACTCCGACATCACCCTGACCAGCATGGCTGTATGACCCGGCACATCAATGCACCTGGTCAGACGTACCACCTGACGAGAAGGACGGCCAGGCATATGAAAATAGAGAGTAATGCAAAATTGGGCGGCATAACGGCTGTAAATGCTCAAAAACAATTTTGAGACAACCCAAAAATAGAATAGCGTAACCACTCAACTATCAAGTTCAATTTTCTGATCATCAAACTTACTTTCTTTTTCCTAGGGATGAAAGAAACCCAAATATCTCTCGACCCGTAGTCCTATAATCTACCGACCAGAAACACGAGCCTAGAAGAAGATGAGTAGCCTAGTCCTTAATTCCCGCAGAAAAGACGAGGATGACCAGAATAGAATAACTTGAGAAGAGAACAAGAGTCTTACGTTCCCTTCCACAAACAAATCCCTTATGTATAACTAAGCAATTCTAGACTCAACTTCGACCAGTTTGGCTTAGTAGTCCTACAGTCAGTCAGGCTCTGATACCAACGCATTCAGGACCCCGATCCTAAGTCATAGGAATCCAGCTTGTAACACATCGCATCTCTTTGCGGTCTCACGCACGGTTAACCCCACGGCTGCAGCCTTACCTTAGCCGGGACCGTTTGCGCCTTTTGACTCGCCTATGCAATTGTGTCGCTAGCAATCCAATGACAAAGAACCCGGATCGACATGTCTAGTCATAAACCAAAGTGGCATTTCCACACAGGGACAGGCATACATGACCCAGCAAAGTAGGTGTCGGTCACCAGCGAATGTAGACGAGTCGTAGCAAGCTACAAGGACTCCATTACATCGCGTGACATTTCCCCAAAGGGGACAGACACAGCACCTAAGAACGACACACGCCGGTCAACCAATGTGTCCGGAGCAGTAGCGAGCTACCATGGCTCGTTGGATCACAAAGGAGAATTTCCCTGTAAGGAATGCTACTAAAGTGTACGGCTAGGTAATCGAACCCCATACATATCAAGTAAGACACACGTACGCATGGCATACCGATATGTATAGATACATCGATGGCATCACAACATAACCATAAACATACAAGCTTTATTTAAGAGGCTCAGAAGAGCCACACATATAATATTACACAGTAGGGGTCCCACGACCCATCATAACAGTCATTCAAGTTACAAGCCAACGGAAGTAATTGAACTGTCTGAGTACAGACAGATGAAACTAGAAGGCACATGGCCTGACTATACTACAGACCCACCCTAGGGCCAGATCGTAGCTCGGATACTAGCTACTCGTCGTCGATGCCTAGGAAGAACCCTCCATTACGGTCATTAACAACCTCTGCAACAATTATTAAGCAAACATGAGTACGAAGGTACTCAGCAAGACTTTAGGATAACTGTCTACTCATGCAATGTATCGATAAGGAATTGTGGGGTTTCATAAGGAAAGCCAGCATTTGACTCGTGGCTATACCACTTGCATTTTAAAACAATTTTTGACAACTTGATTTCTCACACACGAGTCCACTAACACCACAACAATACTCCATCGTGGAATCATTCCATTTCCATACGGAAATGCCGTCCACGACACTCACGCTTATCTTGACAATTTTAAGAGTAACCATTGAAGTTATCTATGAACAACATATGTCTCCAAGTAGTCCATATCCGCGGACGCGGCTATTCGAATAGATCATAACCCTGCAGCGGTGTACTTCTTCACACACACTCTCGCCACTTATCGCCATGTGCACGTCATGCACCTCGGCAACCTTCAAGCGGAAGCCCAGCGAGGGAGTCGACCACGACCGTTAACAACACTAATACTTAGTCCAGGTCTATCACCTATCTGAGGGTAACCCGCACGGAAGTCCTGGCGAGGTTTCCGCCATGGCCCCAAACGATGTGCGCAGGGTTCCCAAGCCCACCATCCGGGTACCACTTGGTACTCCGTGCCACTGCCTACCGCATCATAGCCCACCTCTCAGGTCAGCACTATGCACGGCCTCCAACATGACTATAAACACCAGAAACTACTTGCAACTCCTGGACCGAGTACTAAGCAATTAATAAGTCGAGCGGGGTTATATTTCAGGGCCCAGCATGTGGTAGTATCTCATCTTGGACTACATACACGGAACTCAGGTCCTAAGGACCGTTCCAATGAAACAACCCGCCATGTACTCCTACATAGCCTTTCACCGGTACCTTTACCAAATCAGGTTCAACACACAACCCTTACTTACTGAACACATTCTGACAATTCTGTTCATCTTCCAGATGACAGACCATACACAACTCTAAGCATAGCATGCATAGCAGGATAAGGCACATAATGGCACAAGCATCTACCAGGTATGCTAGGTTGCAAGGTTCAGCTATTTACTGTGACAAGGACAGGTCATGCATAGGAAGTGGGTTCAACTAAGGTGGCAAAAGCATTTGAACATTTTATCCTAATGCAATAAGTAAGTGCTGGAGCAAGAACATGGGATTTATCGGGATGATCAAAATGGTTTCTTGCCTTGTTGCTCAGAGGAGGGACAATATCCGTCAGTCGGATATTCGGTGGAATCCGGAGGAGCGGAGCCTACCGAAGAGAATGACAACAATCAATAACAATCATATGCAACAAGATGATGCATGAGCATGGCATGAGGATGCAAGGTGGTATGCCAATATAGCTAACATTTATTAGGTTTGAAGTTGATTTGAATCAGATTCAAATACCACTTCCAATGAGGTATTCTCGAATACCATTTTAATTGATTCGACCTGATGCTCAGATCAACTTGTTTTTAACATGCATGGAAATGATATGTTAAGTTGCTGGTTGTGATTGAACAATGTTTGATCATAACATTTGAAGTGGAATTCAAATGATTTTCAAATTCCATCTCCATAGCATTTATAAAATTTAACTTATTCATTATTCTACAAGTTTGGTCCTGTAACATTTTCAAATATGTTTGAAAATGAAATATTCATATTCCTTGGATTTTTGTGATACTTTCTCATATATAAATTATTTTCATTGGAGTTACAGATTAATTTCTATGATTTTTAGATTTTTTGGCATTTTTCTGGAATTCTTTTAATCAGAAAAATCTTTATTGCATCATAACCACGTCAGCATTGCGTCAGGAGGTCAACTGACCTGGTCAGGTCAAACCTGACAGGTGGGGGCCACTGGTGAGCGTCCCAGGAGCTAATCCCGCGCTGACCAGCCCCTAAGTGGGTTTGACCCACTTCTAGGGCCCACTGTGAGTAGCTGCTTAGTGCTAATCCACCGGGATTAGGCCGGCCACCTCTTCCCCCGCCGGAGACTGACCGGCGGCGACCAGATCCGCGGCGGATCTTCGCCGGAGATGCACCAAATCGCATTGTTGTGCTCGAAATCGAGTGCCGAGAGCACTGGGATGATACCTAGGCTCGGCCTCATCCTCTACGGGCATCAGGAATGGCTATGGGTGGCCGGAGGATGCCGGCGACGAGCCGAGGCGGCTGCCGGAGCTCGGGTTCATGGGTCTCGGGGCTAGAGTGTTGGAGAGAGAGAGGGGAAACATAGGGGAAATGCTCGCAAGCTCACAGTGGAGGCGAAGCTGGGCTCAGACTGCTCGAGGAGGGGCTGTAGCCGGCGATCCACCGTCGATTTGCCGGCGGCCGGAGGTTGAAGACGACGGCACTGGGGGCGTTGCAGGGCTCGGGGAGGACGGTTTCGCCGACGTGCGTGATGGGCTCGATGTTGCGGAGGGAATGGAACACTCGGGGGGGCTTCCCTGTGGCCAGAGAGCTCGGCTCCTCGAGCTCAAGCTCCTGAAATTGGCGGCAGAAGGGGGGAGGAAAGAACCGAGAGGATAGGGGGAATCGCGCTCCGGAATGGATAGGCCAGAGCCCGGGGAGGTTATCCATGCGCGCGCCAGCGCGAAGCGGTGGCCAAGCAGGCAGGTACCTGCGTGGAGGCGCGCGGCGTCGCGGCGGCCACCTCCTGCTCCGAGTGGCGGGGGAGAAAGACGACAGGGAAGAGGCTGGGCCCGGCCCGGTAAGCGTAGAATAGGGTTTTTTCCATTTTCTGCTATTTCTGTTTCTGTTTTAATTACTGACATTGATTTCTATTTATTTTGGCTTCAAAAAGCAAACTAAAAATAGTTTGAAGAATGCTGGGGTGTTAGTTGGAATATTTCCAATCACCCATAAAGTTTTCAACATTTTTGAAAACTTAAAGTTTTTGAATTCAAATTTTTGTCACATCCCTCGCACCTTAAGAAAGTTAGCTTTGTGCTCATGTTTTCTTGCATTGCATCTAAGAAATTTTCAACAAGAACAAAGTAAGTGGTGAAGGAAAATTCAACGAACCCTAGCCACTTCTTTAAATAAAGGAAATCTCAAACTAGTTAAAATCAATGAACCCAAAATGGCCTCAAGAAAAGTTCAAACTTTCTGATAAATCATGAAAGTATATAAGCAATGAAGAAAACCTTTTTCTTGACACTTTAAACATTTTAAATAAATGCAAAAAGCTACTGGTTTCAAGTTTTAAATTTGAAACCAGAAACTCTAAACTTTCAAAAATGTTGAAAAATTTAGGAATGGTTGGAAATATTCCAACAAATATTCTAGGGTGCTCAACATAGTTTTTACAAACCATTTGGGAGCTGAAATAATTAGTAAATCAATTTCAGTATTTAAAACAGAAACAAAACAGAAAGAAAATTAGAAAACCATACCTGACGCTCACCTCGCCCGGCCCATCTTCTTCTGTCGTCTTCCTCCCCCGCCAGTGGACAGCAGGAGGTGGCCGCCCCGTACTCCGGCATGGCCACGCACGTGTGCGCCTGCCTGGCCGCCGCTTCGCGCTGGCAAGCATGGGGATAAGCTCCCCAAGCTCGTCGCTATCCATTCCCCAGCTCATTCCTCCCCCTCTCCTCTCGGTTCCCTCGATCACCTCTGCCGCCATTGACAGGAGCTCGAGCTCGAGCTGCCCGTGCCCCTAGCCATAGGATCCTCATTCTGAGTGTGCCGTTAGCTCCGCCTCGTCGATCTGGTCCTCCCTGCAGAACCCGAAGTCTTCCCGAGCCCGGCAACGCCCTCAGCACCGTCGTCTTCAACCTTCGGCCGCCGGCGAGCTCTGCTCGATTCGTCGCCCTCGGTGCTTCCCCGAGCCGTCTAAGCCCTTCTCTACACTCCTCGTGAGCTTGCGCATCTTTCCCTAAGCTCTCCCCATCGATCCCCTCCTCTAGGCTTAGTTCCATCGGAGCCCGACGAGGACCGTCGCTGCAGCTCGTCGCCGGTAGCCCTCCGGTGAAGGGTTGGTCCGTCTGAGGCCACCAGCAGCCTCAGGACATCACATAGATGCTTTAGGTGCCCAGCCCCACGCGTTTTGACCCTGTATTCGATGGCTTCGACGATGGCCGAACTTGGTCGCCGCCAAGCTCGTCGCCGGCGTTGATTCCGGCCACCCCAGCCCCTGGGGCTTGTCCCATCGTGCGCACCGTCGAGTGGCCGTTCTCCCCGTGGTCTCTGTCGTGAGTTTGGCCGTCGGAGGCGAGTTTCCGATGCCCTCCACCGTACTGGTGGTCGCCGGAGGCTCCCCGCCGGCAAGGACGACCTCGCCGCCGGTGGATCTCAGCTGGCCTGAGCCACTGACGTGTGGGGCCAGCCTCTGGGAGATTAAGAATAATAAAAATGAAATCAAATAAGTTTATAAGACACTGACATGTGGGTCCAGTAAGATTAATCAGCAAATTAAGTTTAATTTTAATCTAAAACTGACCAGAGACACTAACTAGTGGGTCCCACTGGTCAGGTTTGACTTTCAACGGCCAGTTGGACATGCTGATGCAGTAAAGGGATTTTCCAGTATAAAAATAATTCCAGAAATGTTTAAATCTTATAAAACTCATAGAAATTAATCTGTAACTCCAATGAAAATAATTTATATATGAAAAAGTATCAGAAAAATTCAAGGAATCTGATTATGTCATTTTCAAACATGTTTGAAAATGTTACAGAACCCAAACATGTAGATTAATGAATAAGTCAATTCTTATAAATACTTTATAAATGGAATATGGAAAATATTTGAATTTCACTATGATTGACATGATCAAATACTGTCCTAATTACAAACCAGCAACCTAACATGTCATCCCATGCATGTTGACATCAAGTTGATCTGAGCATCAGGTCGAATCAATTAAAATGGTATCCGAGAATACCTCCTTTCAAGTGATATTTGAATTTGATTCAAATCAACTTCAAACCTAATACATGCTAGCTATAATAGTTTATCACCTTGCATTCTCATGCCATGCTCATGCATCATCTTGATTGCATATGTTTGTTGTTGATTGTTGTCATTTCTTTCGGTAGGCTCCGCTCCTCTGGATTCCACCGAATATCCGTCTGACGGATATTGTCACTCCTCTGAGCAACAAGGCAAGCAACCATTTTGATCTTCCCGATAAATCCCATGTTCTTGCTCCTGCACTTATTTATTGCATTAGGATCAAATGCTTCACCTGCTTTTGCCACGTTAGTTGAACCCACTTCCTTTGCATGACCTATCCTTGTCACAGCAAATAGCCGAACCTTGCAACCTAGCATACCTGGTAGTTGCTTGAGCCATGATGTGCCTTATCCTTCTATGCATGCTATGCTTAGAGTTGTGTATGGTCTGTCATCTGGGAGATGAACAGAATTGTGAGAATGTGTTCGGTAAGCAAACGTTGTGTGTTGAACCTGATTTGGTAAGGGTACCGGTGAAAGGCTATGTAGGAGTACATGGCAGGTTGTTTCATTGGAACCGTCCTTAGGAACTGAGTTCCGTGTATGTAATCCCAGATGAGATACTACCACATGCTGGGCCCTGAAATATGACCCCGCTCGACTTATTAATCGCTTAGTACTCGGTCCAGGAGTTGCAAGTAGTTTCTGGTGTTTATAGTCATGCTGGAGGCCGTGCATGGTGCTGACCTGAGAGGTGGGCTATGATGCGGTAGGCAGTGGCACGGTGTACCAAGTGGCACCCGGATGGTGGGCTTGGGAACCCTGCGCACATCGTTTGGGGCCGTGGCAGAAACCTCGGCCAGACTTCCGTGCGGGTTAACCTCAGATAGGCGATAAACCTGGACTAGGTACTAGTGTGGTTAACGGTCATGGCCGACTCCCTCGCTAGGCTTCCGCTTGAAGGTTGCCGAGGTGCATGACGTGCACATGGCGATAAGTGGCGGGAGCGTGTGTGGCGAAGTACCCCCCTGCAGGGTTATGATCTATTCGAATAGCCGCGTCCGCGGATATGGACTACTTGGAGACATATGTTGTTCATAGATAACTTCTATGGCTACTCATAAAATTGTCAAGATAAGCGTGAGTGTCGTGGACGGCAATTTCGTATGGAGACGGAATGATTCCACGATGGGGTATTGTTGTGGTGTTACTGGACTCGCGTGCGAGAAATCAAGTTGTCAAAATTATTTTAAAAATGCAAGTTGTCTAGCCACGAGTCAAATGCTGGCTTCCCGCATGAAACCCCACAATACCTTTTGATACATTGCATGAGTAGATAGTTATCCAAAAGTCTTGCTGAGTACCTCCGTACTCATGTTTGCTTAATAAATGTTGCAGAGGATACTAATGACCCTAATGGAGGGTTCTTCGTAGACATCGACGACGACGAGTAGCTGGTGTCCCAGCTACGATCTGGCCCTACGTTGGGTCTGTAGTATAGTCAGGCCATGTGCCTTCTAGTTGCACCTGTCTGTACTCAGACAGTTTTAAACTCTTTCGCTGGCTTGTAACTGAATGACTGCTATTATGGGTCGTGAGACCCTTAATGTGTAATATTATGTGTGTGGCTCTTCCGAGCCTCTTAAATAAAGTTTGTATGTTTATGGTTATGTTGTGATGCCATCAATGTATCTCTACATATCGGTAAGCCATGCGTACGTGTGTCGTACTTGATATGTATGGGGTTTGATTACCTAGTCGTGAACTTTAGTAGCACTACTTACAAGGAAATGCCCCTTTGTGATCCAATGAGCCTTGGTAGTTCGCTACTGCTCCGGACACTTTGGTTGACCGGCATGTGTCCTTCTTAGCTGCTGTGTCTGTCGCCTTTGGGGAAATGTCACGTGATGTAATGGAGGCTTTGTTGCTTGCTACGACTCGTCTACACTCGCTGGTGACCGACACCTGCTTTGTTGGGTCATGTATGCCTGTCCTTGTGCGGTACTTCCACTTTGGTTTGTGACTAGACTTGTCGATCCGGGTTCTTTGACATTGGAATGCTAGTGACACTATTGCATACGTGAGTCAAAAGACGCAAACGGTCCCGGCTAAGGTAAGGCTGCAGCCGTGGAGTTAACCGTGAGTGAGACCGCAAAGAGATGCGATGTGTTACAGGCTGGATTCCTATGACCTAGGATCGGGGTCCCGACAGCGTTGGTATCAGACCCTGACTGACTGTAGGATTACTAAGCCAAACTGGTCGAAGTTGAGTCTAGAATTGCTTTAGTTATATATAAGGGAATTGTTTGCGGAAGGGAACGTAAGACTCTTGTTCTCTGCTCAAGTTATTCTATTCTGGTTATCCTCGTCTTTTCTGCGGCAATTAAGGACTAGGTTACTCCTCTTCTTCTAGGCTCGTGTTTCTAATCGGTAGATTATAGGACTACGGGTCAAGAGATATTTGGGTTCTTTCATTCCTAGGAAAAAGGAAGTAAGTTTGATGATCAGAGAGTTGAACTTGATAGCTGAGTGGTTATGCTATTCCATTTTGGGTTGTCTCAAAATTTGTTTTTGAGCATTTATAGCCGTTATGCTGCCCAATTTTGCATTCGGAGCTCTAATGCTTTTGCATTACTCTCTATTTACAGACAGATGTCTGGCCGTCCTTCTCGTCAGGTGGTACGTCTGACTAGGTGCATTGATGTGCCGGCTCATACGGCCATGCTGGTCAGGGTGATGTCGGTGTGCGGTTACCGCTGGTACCCCGAGTACAGAGTGGAGGAACAGTACCGAGACTTCAACCAGAGTCAGTACATCTGCACTGTTAGGGTATTTCGAGACTACCCTGGAGCTGAGGAGCCAATCCATTGGTCCTATGGATTGGGAGTCACTGTTGACATAGCAGTACAAGATGCTGCCTATTCAATGCTGACCATTATGAGAGCGAGACATGCACTGCTGAAGAATTCAGAGTTCTGCTATGTTCCGACCTCTCAGCCTGGTGAAGAGGGATACCTCAGTGGCGTCTATTTTGATTCTTCTATGGAGGATCCACTACTGCAGTCCACTGTTGAGATGCTAGAGAACAGAGAGAGGGATGCTCGTGCTCTCTGCATGGAGCTTTATGCTATCCGTGCCCGTCTGTGGACGGCTTTGACGCAGCTCGCACCGGTAGTCCAGACAGGGTACGGAGATATGGAGATGCTGAACCCTGTTAGGACCCATCTTCCGGCCCACGTTGACTGGGCAGCTATAGGAGGAGTCACACCTCTTCGGGGACCCCTCTTACCACCAGTGAGGGGACCAAGGCCACATCCGTGTCCTTATGGATCCCAGGGATCTCAGGCTAGAGTGTTTCCTGATCCGCAGGTTGAGCTTCCAGGTCATGGAGGTAATCTCTATGAGATGTTCTATGTGGATGCCTGAGCTGTGAGCGGAAGGATAGTATGGTAGTAGCCGTACGTTCACAGTCCTGCGTGACTTGTGAAGTATGTCTATGACGTGAAATGAATTCCGGAGGCCTAGATAAATAATGTATAGGAAGCTTGTAAGCCTGTGATGAGTAGTTTCATAATTTCAGTAGTTTGCTCTTCGGTTAAGGTTGTACTGAACTATGTAAGGGTGTGTATGAACCATGGTGTATATATAGCAGTTGCTTGTTACCATGCTGTTCGGATATTCATTTCCGCATTCCGTGTGTTCAGTACATTCTTAATCCATAGCTAGTATTTATATGATATTGGTCTAAGCTGTGAGTTTGTTTGTCAGCATGGTGTTCACCAGGTTGAACCATGCCCCTGCTCATGAGCAAGGCGAGGGTAGTCAAGCGTCACAGGAAGACCTGCCTCATCCGCCCTCTCTGGCGCAAGTTATGCTTGAGGCAGAGAGAAACAAAAGGGAGACCAACCGACTATTAGAGCGTATTGAGCAGAATACGGCTCGTCAGCATAGGAATGCTGGAGTGTCCCTCAACGACTTTGTGAAGCTGAATCCTCCAAAGTTTCATCATTCCATCGATCCCCTCGACGCTGATAACTAGCTGTGCAACATCGCATGCAAGATTCGCTCTAGAATATTTCTGAGGCCGACAAGGTGACCTTTGCGGCATATTTCCTGGAAGGACCTGCCAATCTATGGTGGGAGAACTTTGAAGCTATGCATCTTGCTGAACCAGCAGCCACATGGGCAGACTTCCGTGCAGCCTTTCGTCTGCACCATATTCCAGAGGGCCTGATGGACAGAAAGAGAGAGGAGTTCTGTGCCTTCACTCAGGGCAAGTTGACCGTGGATGCCTATAGCCGCGAGTTCGGTAACCTCGCCCGCTATGCAACAGAGGAGGTGTCTACTGACGCCAGGAAGCAAGCAAGATTCCGTAAGGGTCTGAGCCCTCAGCTTCGTCGTGATCTGCGCCTCCACTAGTGTGCAAGATTTCAAGCCCTGGTGAACAAGGCGATCAGTGCTGAGACTGGCCATACTGACTTTGAAGCCACAAGGAAGCACTCCCGTGACTTTGGCTCGTCTTCTGGTTCCGCGTTTCCCAAACGCAGGCTGTGGGTTCCGAACAGTTCTCTGCCGCCAAGATACACTCTGAGGCCATCCTATGTGGCGCCTCAGACGAATCAGGCCAACCCTCCAGCAAAAGCTTACGGTGGTCCAGCTAGCAATGCTGCACCACGTGCAAACCAAGTGATATGCTACAAGTGTGGAGAACCAGGGCACTATTCCCGTGAGTGTCCTCAAAATGTGGGTGCCAAGCAACCCGGAAAGTCCGTCGGGCAAGGCAAGTCGGGCAAAGCTTACTATGTGAAGCCAACTCCAGCACGTGGCCGTGTGAACTATGTCTCAGCAGAAGAAGCTGCAGAGGATCCCGACGTCATACTGGGTACGCTTCTTGTTAATCATCACCCAGCGTCTGTTCTCCTTGACACTGGGTCTTCTCATTCCTTCATTTCAGAAAGTTATGCACAATTGCATAACATGTCTTTTTGTGATATGCCAATTCCATTGGTTGTCCAAACTCCTGGTAGTAAATGGCAAACCTCTAGGATAACCTATGACAATGAAATTCTAGTAGACAGGCTAGTTTTTCTAGACTCATTGATAGCATTGAAATCTTCGGATATTAATATCATCTTGGGCATGGACTAGATGTCAGCTCACTATGCCAAGATTGATACTCATTCTAGAAATGTCCAGCTTACCCATCCCTCGGGTGAGATAGTAAATGTCTCTAGTCGAGTTGCCAAATTCTAACTCTATTCCTTAAATGCCAACCCTCTTCCGGAACTTGAAGACATTCTGGTAGTCCGTGACTTCCCGGATGTTTTTCCAGAGGAACTGCCAGGAATTCCACCTGACAGAGATGTAGAGTTTGTGATAGATCTTGTTTCGGGAACTGTCCCAATAGCCAGAAGACCATATAAGATGGCACCCCTGGAGCTAGCCGAACTTAAGAAGCAACTAGATGAGGCCTTGAATAAAGGTTTCATTCATCCTAGCTCTTCTCATTGGGCTTGCCCCGTCCTCTTCATTAAGAAGAAAGACGGAACGGATCGGATGGTTGTAGATTACCGACCAGTTAATCTGGTCACCATAAAGAACAAGTATCCGCTCCCCAGGATCAACGATCTGTATGATCAGCTCGCTGGATCCTCAGTCTTCTCCAAAATGGATTTGAGGTTGGGATACCATCAAATCAAGATAAAGAACGGGGACATTCCAAAAACGGCTTTTGTTACTCATTATGGCCAATAGGAGTACACCGTCATGTCCTTCGGTTTAACCAATGCCCCAGCCACCTTCTCTCGTTTGATGAATTCGATATTCATGGAGTATTTGGAGAAATTCGTCGTGGTATACCTCGATGATATTCTCATCTACTCGAAGAACGAACAAGAACATGTCGAGCATCTAAGGCTGGTATTGATGAAACTTCGAGAGCATCGCCTTTATGCCAAGTTTTCAAATTGTGAATTTTGGTTACCAGAAGTGACCTATCTAGGCCACGTAATCTCTGGTAAGGGCATTGCTGTCAATCCCGAGAGAGTTCAAGATGTCCTTGATTGGACTCAACCTGAATCTGTTAAGCAAGTTAGGAGTTTTCTTGGTCTAGCGAGCTATTGTCACCGCTTTGTCGAGAAATTCTCCAAGGTTGCAAAGCCTCTAACTGAACTCCTCAAGAAGGATAAAAAGTTCGAGTGGACACCACAGTGTGAGATTAGTTTTCAGGAACTGAAAAGACGCCTGACTTCCGCACCTGTGTTGCTACCACCAGATTTTTCTAAGGACTTTGTTATCTATTGCGACACCTCGTGACAAGGATTAGGTTGCGTTCTCATGCAAGATCGTCATGTGATCGCATACGCATCTCGACAGTTGTGTCCACATGAGGATAATTATCCCACACACGACCTTGAGCTTGCAGCTGTGGTCCATGCACTAAAAACCTGGCAACATTACCTTTTGGGTAATCGTTGCGAAATATTCACTGATCACCAAAGTCTGAAATATATCTTCACAAGCCGGATTTGAATCTCAGGCAAAGACGGTGGGTTGAGTTGATCTCGGATTACGACTTAGGGATAACTTACACCCCGGGGAAGGCCAATGTTATGGCCGATGCACTAAGTCGCAAATCTTATTGTAACAATTTGATGCTACAACAAGGTCAACCACATCTCTATGAGGACTTTCGGAAGTTGAATCTTCATATTGTTCCTCAAGGGTTCCTTTCTACCTTGGTGGCGAAGCCCACCCTTAAGGATCAAATTATAGCTGGCCAAAAGCGTGACAAGGGTATATCACGGATCAAGGAGAATATTTTTAGCGGAAACGCTAAAGAATTTTCCATGAACGATCAAGGTGTTGTGTTCTTCCAGAATCGTCTAGTGGTTCCTAAGAACCAACATTTAAGGCAGTTAATCCTTAAGGAGGCCCATGATTCTCCTCTCACCATTCATCCCGGTAGTACTAAGATGTATCAGGACCTACGCTAGAGGTTCTGGTGGACTAGGATGAAGAGAGAAATTGATGAGTTCGTTGCTAACTGCGACGTTTGTCGTCGAGTTAAGGCAGAACTTCAAAGGCATGCTGGCACCCTTCAACCTCTAGCTATTCCTGAATGGAAATGGGATAAAGTTAGTATGGATTTCATTACCGGATTTCCCAATACCAAGAAAGGAAATAATCCTATCTTTGTGGTCATTGACCGTCTTTCCAAAGTGCTCATTTTCTTCCCTTTCGTGAGAGTATAACAGCTAGCCAGCTAGCAGAGTTATATGTCTCTCGAATAGTGTCTCTTCATGGCGTTCCCTTGGAGATTAACTCGGACCGTGGGAGTATCTTTACTTCTCGCTTCTGGGAAAGTTTTTAGAATGCCATGGGGACTCACTTATCTTTTAGCACTGCTTTCCATCCCCAATCAAGTGGTCAAGTAGAAAGAGTGAATCAAATCGTAGAAGATATGCTCCGAGCTTGTGTTATATCGTTCGGTATGAACTGGGAGAAGTGCCTTCCATTCGCCGAATTCGCTTATAACAGTAGTTATCAATCAAGCTTGGCAAAGCTCCTTTTGAAGTTCTCTATGGACGAAGATGTCGAACACCTCTTAATTGGTCAAAAACCGGGGAGAGGCAACTCTTTGGCCCAGATATGATCCAGGATGCAGAAGAGCAGGTTCGCATTATTCGTGAAAAGTTGAAAACAGCCCAGTCTCGTCAAAAGAGCCAATATGATCGTCATCATAAGGCTGTGACCTTTGAAGTTGACGAGAAGGCTTACCTTCGGGTTACACCTTTGAAGGGTACCCATCGATTCGGTATCAAGGGCAAGTTGGCTCCTCATTACATTGGTCCTTTTCGCATTCTTGCCAAACGAGGAGAAGTTGCATACCAGTTGAAACTTCCTCCGCATCTTTCCAAGGTTCATGATGTCTTCGATGTCTCGCAACTCAGGCGTTGCTTTTCGGATCCTATCCGTGAAGTGGACCACGAAACGCTTGATCTCCAAGATAACCTTTCATACCGAGAATACCCCGTGCGTATTCTTGATCAAGCTAAGCGTACCACTCAACGTCGAAACCTCAAGTTTCTTAAAGTTCAATGGTCAAATCATTCTGAAAAAGAGGCAACTTGGGAAAGAGAGGATCGTCTCCGACTTGAGTATCCTGCGTTATTCCCGACGACTTCTAAATCTCGGGACGAGATTCTTTTGAGTGGGGGTGAGTTGTCACATCCCTGACACCTTAAGCAAGTTAGCTTTGTGCTCATGTTTTGTTGCATTGCATCTAAGAAATTTTCAACAAGAACAAAGTAAGTGGTGAAGGAAAATTCAACAAACCCTATCCACTTCTTTAAATAAAGGAATTCTCAAACTAGTTAAAATAAATGAACCCAAAATGGCCTCAAGAAAAGTTCAAACTTTGTGATAAATCATGAAGTATATAAGCAATGAAAAAAACATTTTTCTTGACACTTTAAGCATTTTAAATAAATGCAATAAGCTACTGGTTTCAAGTTTTAAATTTGAAACCAGAAACTTTAAAATTTCAAAAATGTTGAAAAATTTAGGAATGGTTGGAAATATTCCAACAAATATTCTAGGGTGCTCAACATAGTTTTTACAAACCATTTGGGAGCTGAAATAATTAGTTAATCAATTTCAGTATTTAAAACAGAAAGAAAATGAGAAAACCTTACCTCACGCTCAACTGGCCCGGCCCATCTTCTTCTGTCGTCTTCCTCCCCCGCCAGTGGACAGCAGGAGGTGGCCGTCGCGTACTCCGGCGCGGCCACGCACCTCTGCGCCTACCTGGCCGCCGCTTCGCGCTGGCAAGCACGGGGATAAGCTCCCCGAGCTCGTAGCTATCCATTCCCCAGCTCATTCCTCCCCCTCTCCTCTCGGTTCCCTCGATCCCCTCTACCGCCATTGACAGGAGCTCGAGCTCGAGCTGCCCGTGCCCCTAGCCATAGGATCCTCATTCTGAGTGTGCCGTTAGCTCCGCCTCGTCCTTGTGGTCCTCCCTGTAGAAGCCGAAGCCTTCCCGAGCCCTGCAACGCCCTCGGCACCGTCGTCTTCAACCTTCGCCCGCCGGCGAGCTCTGCTCGATTCTTCTCCCTCGGTGCTTCCGTGAGCCGTCTAAGCCCTTCTCTGCACTCCTCGTGAGCTTGCGCATCTTTTCCCTAAGCTCTCCCCGTCGATCCCCTCCTCTAGGCTTAGTTCCATCAGAGCCCGACGAGGACCGCTGCTGCAGCTCGTCGCCGGTAGCCCTCCGGTGAAGGGTTGGTCCGTCTGAGGCCACCACCAGCCTTAGGACATCACATAGATGCTTTAGGTGCCCAGCCCCGCGCGTTTTGACCCTGTATTCGATGTCTTCGACGATGGCCGAACTTGGTCGCCGCCAAGCTCGTCGCCGGTGTTGATTCCGGCCACCCCAGCCCCTAGGGCTTGTCCCATCGTGCGCGCCGTCGAGTGGCCGTTCTCCCCGTGGTCTCTGCCGTGAGTTTGGCCGTCGGAGGCGAGTTTCCGACGCCCTCCACCGTACTGGTGGTCGCCGGAGGCTCCCCGCCAGCGAGGACGACCTCGTCGCCGGTGGATCTCAGCTGGCCTGAGCCAGTGACGTGTGGGGCCAGCCTCTGGGAGATTAAGAATAATAAAAATAAAATCAAATAAGTTTATAAGACACTGACATGTGGGTCCACTAAGATTAATCAGCAAATTAAGTTTAATTTTAATCTAAAACTGACCAGAGACAGTGACTAGTGGGTCCCACTGGTCAGGTTTGACTTTCAACGGCCAGCTGGACCTGCTGATGTCATGCTGATGCAGTAAAGGGATTTTCCAGTATAAAAATAATTCCAGAAATGTTTAAAACTTCAAAAATTCATAGAAATTAATCTGTAACTCCAATGAAAATAATTTATATATGAAAAAGTATCAGAAAAATTCAAGGAATCTGATTATGTCATTTTCAAACATGTTTGAAAATGTTACAGAACCCAAACATGTCGATTAATGAATAAGTCAATTCTTATAAATACTTTATAAATGGAATATGGAAAATACTTGAATTTCACTATGATTGACATGATCAAATACTGTCCTAATTACAAACCAGCAACCTAACATGTCATCCCATGCATGTTAGCATCAAGTTGATCTGAGCATCAGGTCTAATCAATTAAAATGGTATCCGAGAATACCTCGTTTGAAGTGATATTTGAATTTGATTCAAATCAACTTCAAACCTAATACATGCTAGCTATAATAGTTTATCACCTTGCATTCTCATGCCATGCTCATGCATCATCTTGATTGCATATGTTTGTTGTTGATTGTTGTCATTTGTTTCGGTAGGCTCCGCTCCCCCGGATTCCACCGAATATCCGTCTGACGGATATTGTCACTCCTCTGAGCAACAAGGCAAGCAACCATTTTGATCATCCCGATAAATCCCATGTTCTTACTCCTGCACTTATTTATTGCATTAGGATCAAATGCTTCAACTGCTTTTGCCACGTTAGTTGAACCCACTTCCTTTGCATGACCTATCCTTGTCAGAGTAAATAACCGAACCTTGCAACCTAGCATACCTGGTAGTTGCTTGAGCCATGATGTGCCTTATCCTGCTATGCATGCTATGCTTAGAGTTGTGTATGGTCTGTCATCTGGGAGATGAACAGAATTGTGAGAATGTGTTCGGTAAGCAAAGGTTGTGTGTTGAACCTGATTTGGTAAGGGTACCGGTGAAAGGCTGTGTAGGAGTACATGGCGGGTTGTTTCATTGGAACCGTCCTTAGGAACTGAGTTCCGTGTATGTAATCCAATATGAGATACTACCACATGCAGGGCCCTGAAATATGACCCTGCTCGACTTATTAATCGTTTAGTACTCGGTCCAGGAGTTGCAAGTAGTTTCTGGTGTTTATAGTCATGCTGGAGGCCGTGCATGGTGCTGACTTGAGAGGTGGGCTGTGATGCGGTAGGTAGTGGCACGGTGTACCAAGTGGCACCCGGATGGTGGGCTTGGGAACCCTGCGCACATCGTTTGGGCCGTGGCGGAAACCTCAGCCGGACTTCCGTGCGGGTTAACCTCAGATAGGCGATAAACCTGGACTAGGTACTAGTGTGGTTAACGGTCGTGGCCGACTCCCTCGCTAGGCTTCCGCTTGAAGGTTGCCGAGGTGCATGACGTGCACATGGCGATAAGTGGCAGGAGCGTGTGTGACGAAGTACCACCCTGCAGGGTTATGATCTATTCGAATAGCCGCGTCCGCGGATATGGACTACTTGGAGACATATGTTGTTCACAGGTAACTTCAATGGCTACTCATAAAATTGTCAAGATAAGCGTGAGTGTCGTGGACGGCAATTCCGTATGGATCCGGAATGATTCCATGATGGTGTATTGTTGTGGTGTTAGTGGACTCTCGTGCGAGAAATCAAGTTGTCAAAATTATTTTAAAAATGCAAGTTGTCTAGCCACGAGTCAAATGCTGGCTTCCCGCATGAAACCCCACAATACCTTTTGATACATTGCATGAGTAGATAGTTATCCTAAAGTCTTGCTAAGTACCTCCGTACTCATGTTTGCTTAATAAATGTTGCAGAGGTTGCTAATGACCCTAATGGAGGGTTCTTCGTAGACATCGACGACGACGAGTAGCTGGTGTCCCAGCTACGATCTGGCCCTACGTTGGGTTTGTAGTATAGTCAGGCCATGTGCCTTCTAGTTGCACCTGTCTGTACTCAGACAGTTTTAAACTCTTCCACTGGCTTGTAACTAAATGACTGCTATTATGGGTCGTGAGACCCTTAATGTGTAATATTATGTGTGTGGCTCTTCCGAGCCTCTTAAATAAAGTTTGTATGTTTATGGTTATGTTGTGATGCCATCGATGTATCTATACATATCGGTATGCCATGCGTACGTGTGTCGTACTTGATATGTATGGGGTTCGATTACCTAGTCGTGAACTTTAGTAAAACTCCTTACAAGGAAATGCCCCTTTGTGATCCAACGAGCCTTGGTAGTTCGCTACTGCTCCGGACACTTTGGTAGACCAGCATGTATCCTTCTTAGCTGTTGTGTCTGTCCCCTTTGGGGAAATGTCACGCGATGTAATGGACTCCTTGTAGCTTGCTACGACTCGTCTACACTCGCTGGTGACCGACACCTGCTTTGTTGGGTCATGTATGC
Organism: Hordeum vulgare subsp. vulgare; assembly: GCF_904849725.1. Lineage (NCBI taxonomy): Eukaryota > Viridiplantae > Streptophyta > Magnoliopsida > Poales > Poaceae > Hordeum > Hordeum vulgare. The sequence goes on from NC_058523.1 coordinate 355,758,681, forward strand.
CCGTCCTTGTGCGGTACTGCCACTTTGGTTTGTGACTAGACTTGTTGATCTGGGTTCTTTGACATTTGACTGCTAGCGACACTATTGCATACGTGAGTGAAAAGACGCAAACGGTCCCGGCTAAGGTAAGGCTGCAGCCATGGAGTTAGGCGTGCGTGAGACCGCAAAGAGATGCGATGTGTTACAGGCTGGATTCCTATGACCTAGGATCGGGGTGCCGACAATTTTAAACTTGAAACCAGTAGCCTTTTGCATTTATTGAAAATGCCAAATTTGTTAAGAAAATGGTTTTCTTCATTGCTTATTTTCTTTCAAGAATTACCAGAAAAGTTGAACTTTTCTTGAGGCCATTTTGGGTTCGTTGATTTGAACAAGTTTATAATTTCTTTGAATTTGAGAAGTGGCTAGGGTTTTTGAGTTTTTCTTCACCACTTGCTTTGTTCTTGTTGAAATTTTCTTGGATGCAATGCAAAGAAGATATGAGCACAATGCTAACTTGATTAGGGTTTGAGGGATGTGACAGGATATCTATTCAATGGTTTGGCTGAGCATCGAGGACCTCCAAGTAAGAAGAGTGGCGCCAAAATCGATAAGCTGTTGAATAACTGGTAGCAGTGCCCCGCTCCTGAAGGTATGGAAAACTAGGTCTGCTTTTTGGGACATGGAGTCCTGGCCCAATCACGACATGCCTCATTGCCCAATAATGAAGAATGTCCTCGAGAGCTTGCTTCGCACACACATGAACATGCCGTAGAAGACCAATGATGGGCTGAAGGGAAGGAAAGACTTGGAAGATTTGGAGATCTGGAGAGATCTCCACATTCCCCAAGAAAAGTCAACGAAGGAGACGGAGAGGAAGACTTAGGTGGGGCCAAGGGGTAGAAAAGTCAACAAGAAGGAGGAGGATTATTGCCCCCTTTTTGCTTCACCTTTAGTGCAAAGGAAATAGATAAACTCATCAAACGCCTTACGGAAATCAAAGTCACTTCAGGTTATTGTGGGAAGATAAGCATATTTCTAGACACAAAGAAGAAAAGGTTCAGCGGGATGAAGTCTCATGACTGTCATGTGATGATGATGCAGATACTCTTGATCACCATTAGGGGATAATGGACAAGCATGTTCATGACACGCTTACTGGGCTCTGCAACTTCTTCAATGTTATCTGTCGAAAGTCCATAAGTGTGAAGCAGCTTCGAAGGCTACATTAAGAGATCGTTGTCATACTATGTGAGCTTGAGATGTACTTCCCGCTTGTGTTCTTTGATGCCATGGTGCATCTGTGTGTCCACATCGTGGATGACATCATCGACCTCGGGCCTTACATTCCTTCACAACATGATGTTGTTCGAGAAGATGAATGGGGTCTGATACGTCTCCAACGTATCTATAATTTTTGATTGTTCCATGCTCATATATTATCATTCTAGGATACTTTTTGGGCATTTATATACCAATTTATAATATTTTTGAGAACTAACCTATTGATCCAGTTCCCAGTGCCAGTTCCTGTTTTCTGCGTGTTTTTTTGCTTTTCAGGTTTACCCCACCAAACGTAGTCCAAATTCCATGAAACTTTAATATGATTTTTTCTGGACTATATGAAGACCTGCAAGCATTGGAAGTGGACGAGAGGCCGCACGAGGGAGGCACAAGCCAATAGGGCGCGGCCGAGGGCTTAGCCTCGCCTTGGTGGCTTGTGCCCCCCTGGATGCCTTTCGACATCCTCTCTGGCCTATCAATTAACAAATATTCCGAAAACCCTAAGAGCGTCCACGAAACACTTTTTCCGCCTCTGCAAGTCTTTGTTCCTACGGGAGGCCATCTAAACCTCTGTTCCGGCGATCTGCCGGAGGGGTGATCAATCACGGAGGGCGTCTACATCAACCTAGCTGCCCTCACCATGATGTGTGAGTAGTTCACCATAGACCTACGGGTCCGTAGGTAGTACCTAGATTGAAATCTCTCTCTCTCTTATGATCTTTAATACCATGTTCATCGCATATTCTCTTTGAACTATGCGATGTAATCACTATGTATGGTGTGTTTGTTGGGATCCGATGAATTGTGGGTTTATGTTCAGATTATTCATGAAAAGTATTTGAGTCACCTATGATTATTATGATTCCTAATTGCATGATCATCATAGCTTCGTAATGCTCTCCGATATATTGGGATAGTTTGGCCAACTAGATTAATATTCTTCACTGGGAGTGGTGCGTTGTAGTAGGTTCAACCTGGCGAATTTCTATATCCAAGTGACAGAAGGGGACAAGATGCGTCCTTGTGTTATTTCTATTAAGGATAAAACGATGGGCTTTATTCATATTAATTCAGTTTACTTTGTCTCCATCATGTCATTGTTCTCCAAGCAATACTCTGTTTTGACTTAATACGTAGAGAGGCAAGCATATAAGCGCTCTTGAAGTGGAGTAATAGTAATAGGTGCAGGCAGGAGTCGGCCTATTTGCTTATGGACATGATGCCTATATACACGTGATCATTGCCGTGAAAATTGCATAATTGTTCTATGTTCTATCAATTGCCCAACAGTAATTTGTTTACCCGCCATATGCCTTTCCCATGAGAGATGTCGGTAGGGAACACTATGGCCCTCGGGTCTATTCACTTATATATTTACAAACACTACTACTACCTTGCTGCCATTATTTGTGTTTTATTTTATTTTGAAATTTACAATTATCAACAGCTATCTACACACCTAATTTTCTTGCAAATAATGAGATGAAGGGGATTGATGATACGTCTCCAACGTATCTATAATTTTTCATGGTTTCATGCTATTATCTTGTCAAACTTTGGATGTTTTGTATGCCTTATATATATTTTTGGGGACTAACTTATTAACTCAGTGCCAAGTGCCAGTTCCTATTTTTTCCATGTTTTTGACCACTTTCAGAGGAGGATTTTGAACGGAGTCCAAACGGAACAAAACTGCCAAAAAGATTTTTTCTGAAACAGAAAAAGATTGGGAAGCCTGAGAATCAGGGAAGGGGGCCTGCAGGGACCCCACAAGACCCCTAGTCACGGCCAAGAGGGCCCGCGGCTCCCTGGCTTGTGGGCTCCCTCGGCCACCTCTGCCCTAGGACTTTCGCCTATAAATTCCCTAAAATCCCAGAAAAAATCAGGAGATCATCAACTTTTCCGCCGCCGCAAGCTTTTGTCTCCGCAAGATCCCATCTGGGGCACGTTCTGGTGCCCTACCGGAGGGGGATTCGGATACGGAGGGCTTCTTCATCAACACCATGACCTCTCCGATGATGCGTGAGTAGTTCACCATAGACCTACGGGTCCATAGCTAGTAGCTAGATGGATTCTTCTCTCTCTTGGATCTTCAATACAATGTTCTCCATGATCTTCATGGAGATCTATCCGATGTAATCTTCTTTTGCGGTGTGTTTGTCGAGATCCGATGAATTGTGGATTTATGATTAGATTATCTATGAATCTTATTTGAGTTTCTTCTGATCTCTCTTATGCATGATTTCGTATCCTTGTAATTCTCTTCCAGTTGAGGGTTTTGTTTGGCCAACTCGATCTATGATTCTTGCTATGGGAGAAGTGCTTGGTTTTGGGTTCATACCGTGCGGTGACCTCACCCAGTGACAAAAGGGGTAGCGAGGTATGCATCGTGTTGTTGCCATCAAGGTTAAAAAGATGGGGTTTCATCATTGGTTTGAGATTATCCCTCTACATCATGTCATCTTACTTAAGGCGTTACTCTGTTCGTCATGAACTCAATACACTAGATGCATGCTGGATAGCGGTCGATGTGTGGAGTAATAGTAGTAGATGCAGAAAGTATCGGTCGACTTGTCTCGGACGTTTTGCCTATATGTATGATCATTGCCTTAGATATCGTCATGACTTTGCGCGGTTCCATCAATTGCTCGACAGTAATTTGTTCACCCACCGTAATACTTGCTATTTTGAGAGAATCCTCTAGTGAACACTATGCCCCCCGGGTCTACTCCACACCATATTTTCAGCCTTACTTTTTTTTCTTCGTTGCACTTTCCGCCTTCAGATCTCACTTTGCAATCAATCTTGAAGGGCTAGAAAACCCCTTTATAGTGTTGGGTGCAAGCTCGTTTGTGTTTGTGCAGGTACTCTGGACTTGACGAGATTCTCCTACTGGATTGATACCTTGGTTCTCAAACTGAGGGAAATACTTACTGCTCCTGTGCTGCATCACCCTTTCCTCTTCAAGGGGAAACCAACGCAAGCTCAAGAGACGACAGAAGAATTTCTGGCGCCTTTGCCAGGGAAGGACTTTTGTCGCCGTAGCAACTGACAACCCTCTTGCCCGTGTGGGGTGCAAGTTGTTTGTTTCTTTGTGTGAAATCACTGAAGACGGTCGAGGATTAGTGTTCCTATTGGTCGGTAAACCTTGGTTTCATAACTAAGGGAAATAATGATACGTACCAAATGTAGCTATAATTTATGTTTGTTCCATGTTCTTTTGGGTGACCTTATTGATTATTTTGCTACACTTTCATACCTTTTACACATATTTGGACTAACCTACTAACTCAGTGCACCTAGTGCTAGTTTCTGTCTGCTGATGTCTTTTTTGCAGGGACTTCTACCCCAATTTCCAGAGGTCCAAAAATCCCGAGAAAAATATATAAACATCAGCGTGACGGAAGCTTCACGAAGCATGCAGTGGGGCCAAAGGGGAGCGAGGGCTCTCTCAGGGGGCCACCTCGTGGACGCGCCACCAGGCCGACTAGGTGAGGCCCACCCCTCTAGTGCCCTCCTTAGGCCTATATTTACCTCTTCGACCGAAAACCCTATCATCACATCAAGAATCACGAATTTCTCCATCGTTCCGCCACTGCAGCACTTCCGAGGTCGGGAGCAACAAAATACCTCTTCCCGGCACCCTACAGGAGGGTGGACTGACCTCCGGGAGCTTCTGCACCACCATGGACGCTTCTCGGACGTGCCGTGAGTAGTCTTCCTTGGACCATGTGTCCATGACCAGTAGCTATGTGATGTATTCTCTCCAATCTTGTGCCTCAATGCTTAGCCCTTGTGAGGTGTCGTACATGATCAAGGCATCTATGTAATTTACCTGTTGTTGCTATGCTTGGTTTGCTGGGATACGATGGATTATGAGATTATGTTCAGATTGTGATGTGTTATATATTTGGTTATCCTTTTATATTATGTTCTTGAGTAATTCATGCATGTTCTCCGTTGCTTTTTATTGCTTTGGCCGAGTAGTAGATTGTAACTCCAATAGGAAGCGTTATACATGAATGTGGGTTCAAGCTCCCTGATGTCTAGCTTGAGTGACAGAAAAATGAGACTAGGGGATGTGTTATTGCCACCAGGGAAAAACAACGGTGCTTGTGACCACAATTGCAATTATTGTTTACCATATGCAAAGTTCGTTAATGTAGTTGTCTGTTGCTTTGAGTTTACACTTTGGGTGGGGCTCGTAACTTAATACCTGCGAGATGTTCTGGATAGATATCTCAAGGTTGATGATTAGAGAGTAGATGTTGAAGGATAAACGGTCTACTTGTCTTGGCGTACTGCCCATTACTTTTGAGCGTCTAACTTTCTTGTAGCATGATTAGCATTGCGGTGTGTTTATAATTCTATCAATTACCCAACTGTAATTTGTTTACCCAACATACTTCTTTATCCTCTTTTGGGAGAGAGACATCACTAGTGAACATCATGTGACTCGGGTCCATATTACCACCATTGTTTACACCTCCACCATTTACTGCTTTTATTTACTTTTCCATTCCAATCACTATCGCTATTCCCGCTTGTGTTTTGATCCTTTGCAAACTAGAAGGCCTGAGAGATTGACAAGCTCTCTGAACTCGTTGGGAGCAAAGGTATTTGTTGTGTGCGCAGGTTCACGTCTTCTGCTAGCGCTAGAGCAGCAGACACCTACTTGTTGATCCTCGGAGTCTTCCTGGTTCGATAAACCTTATAGTCCCCGTGTAAGGGAAATCTGCTGATGACTACATCTCCACCTTCCACTTAGGGTAACCAACGAGGGGTGAGAAGAATATCCCTCAACTCGTCATCAAGCAAATTTCTGGCGCTGTTGTCTGGGACTCCAATCTTGAAGATAGGGAAGTTGCACGCTATCTTTTACCTCTGCTTTTTAGTCTTGTGTCACACCCTCTTTTCAATACCACTTTTTCTGTAATTCAAAAACCTGAGTTTACTCAAACTTTTTCAAACTAATGATCTGAGTGCCATGATTGTCATTGTATGCTTGATCATGTGATGATGACAACCACATTTCTCAAGATCAAATTAATTTCAAAACACTTTTTTCTTAGTTTGGGTTCAATAAAACCCCGCTTTCACTTGCACTATATGCCCTTGAGGGCAAGGAGTGTTCTTACCAAAAGTTGGTGATCTGATTCTAGCTCCATTTTACTGCACCAAAACCACAAAATAATTATTTTGTGAATTATTTCTCTAATTTATTTGCATGTCCATTTCTGAGGCCAGAAATGGTATTCCTATATGGAAAAATACTTTTCTGCCTTAGAAAAATCTGATTAAATTTGGAGATGATCACAAGGATATATATTTTCCATACATAAGATTTTTAACCCCTATTTATATTATGATTATTTGAGTAAAACCCTGAAAACCGTTTATGTCTGTTTTGACCTTTTGAAATATTTCCAAAGGAAATATTCTCAATAAAATCCTAGAAATTCCAGTGGTATCCCTAAGACATATTTGGTGTCCATATAATGTTTCACCTTGATCCCAAGGTGATTAAGGACACCAAATAACTGCAAAACCCCTTCTGTCCAGATTAAAATTAGAACAACCCTACATAGCAAAGTTTGTCCAATTGGGTTGAAACGTTGCATGAGTGCCTAATACCTCAAATGAACTCTACATAGCAAAATTTGTCCAATTGGGTTGAAACGTTCCATACCAAAAATAGCATTTGTGGGACTTAATTAGCCCACACTCTCTTTGGAAGGAACAGATCTGGTAATTTGGTCAAGTTTTCAAGTTTACAAAGCTAAACTTGTCCAATGGAGCTCAAACTTGGTGAAACCCCTTGTTTTAGCACGAAACCCAATCCTGTTAAGTTGCAGAACCAGTGGTGGGTTGCAACCACCCCAAACCACTGTCGAGCACCTTCTGACAGATGGGTAAAAGCCCCCCCCCCCCCCGACCTTACCTAAACCCCAACCCTTTTCCCCAAACTCTCAGATTAGGTGGCCAGCATCAATGCCCAACCCTAGTCAACTAGCCCCTCTCTAGTTCAAAGTAGAAATGACAAAATCCCCATTCTAAGCTTCAGCTGAAGGCTGATAGCACCTGTTTTTCATGTCTCCCTTGACCATCCGAAGCTCCCACGGGTCTTCAATGGCTAGCCACATCCCAGCCAATTCCCAGGACATGCTAGACACGTACAAGGAACCCCAGGGCGCGCCAGCATGCCGTGGGATGCCAAAGCTGCGCTCTGGGCGCGCTACAAGAAGCCACCAAGGTGGGAGCGATGCTCTCGCCGAGTTCCAGCCTCCCCCGAGGTGTCTAACCTCTTCCACGATAGCCCCTCTGCATCAGGCGACCATCAGGGCCCCTTCTCTCCCGTGCTAAGAGCTAGTGCGATGGGTGACCACGCGCACCAGAACCGGCCAGAGATGCGCGACCACTGATGCTCGGCTCTCCTCTCTCTCCTGCCCCCATAGTAGGTTCTGGCAGTACAAAACCACGTCCTGAGACCGCGGTTTCGACCCCATCTCCTCTCTGCACCCACATGTGCGCCACAGTGAATCAACGGCGCTCCCGAGTTAGCTCACCGTCGCGGGCCTATATATAGCCCTAACCCTCGCTCCAGCACCCCTCAAACCTCATCGCAGCAACCTCTAGCACCTCCTTAGCCACCCCAGCAAGCCAACGGAGCCCCGATGCTCGAGATCGACCGAGGCCCCTCCGCCTCGGAGCTCCGGTCGATCTCCGGCTACACGTCAGCTCTTGAGTCCCTCTGCCCCCCAAACCACTCCCCGTGACACCAGCGATCTTTCCCCCCTCTTTCCAAGCTAATCCGTGCCCCTAGCTACCACCTCCACCTTTGCACGAAACTCCCCCGCCGCAACTTCCTCCTCGCCGGTGAACCAAAGCCTCTCCGCCGTTGTCTCGACCACCATCAGGTAGGCTACGCCGAGCCGGACCCATTTCTCTCTTCGTTGGGGTCCGAGGACGTCGGTAGCCACGCCGACGTGCTCCTCCTCCTCTCTAGCCAGAGGTAGGAGATGACCCCGACAGATGTGCCCCACCCATCGGCGGCCCATCTCTCTCTCCCTCGATGCCCACACCCACTTACCGCACGGGCCTGTGCGTCAGGTTCAAACCTGATGACGCGGACGCCTGGGCAGGCTAGCTGGCCGGCCTTTGGGCCGACCCAGTCCCAGGCCAAGCCAGGCCAGGGGTTGTAGCCCTTTTTCTTTTATTTTAAAACTTCATTTTCAATGATTTTTATAAAAACATTTAACTAGTGTAAAAATATAATTTTCCACTATTATTCTTCTAAAAATGTGTAGTATTTAATAGAACCATTGGTTGATTTTTTGCAGCAACTATTCTGTTTTATAATAATAAAATGGATTAACTTGGAATAGTTTTGCTTCTGTTAAGCTGATTTTAAAAATATTCCTTCATTAGAAACAGAAGCAAATATTTTTAAAATAACAACCTGGATTTATCAGTAACAACCAAAAATTTTAAAATGACTTTGTGAATTGTTTGAGATTGAGCTACATATTATATTATCATTGTACGATGATAGAAAACCCGTGTGACAAAGGAGTCGGAGCGGAAGACCTCGAAGACCCCGGTTACCTAGCTGACCAAGGCAAGAAGCCCTTTGACCATGTCTGAGCATATGTTATGATGCATGCTAGTGTAACAAATATTTCCGTTGCATATGATCATAAGTGCCGGTAAATCATTGAAGTGATGTTACCACCTATGAGGATCATGCTAATATCATGTTGACAAGTAAAGTTAGAATAGTATAAGCATGAGCATGATGTTCACATAAATCAAAGATTTATGAAAACCCCGTCGGGTGCCACTAATGCGCGAGGGTGATGATGAGTTAGGTGGCCTCTTTTGGTTTAGTGGTGCACCGTGTATTAGTGTGTGTATGGTTTCAGAAATGGGATTATATTTATGATGTGTAGACCATATGAACCTTACATGTACGACCACGTTACCCTTATGGGACGGGGTTGTATTGATTACTCTGGTCGGTGCTAGCAAAGAGCCACATTACTAGTGGCGGGAGTGATGTGTGGCCACTCTCGTGATGGGGTCGTGCCAGGAAGGGTGACTATGCCGTTTTTACGTGTTCCAGGCACACAGATGGTCCTCGCATGGTTGAGACTGTCGAGAGTCGGTGCTCCTAATACGTGCAACATGGGGGCTGGGTACCAATCGAGTGGACCTCTTTGTCTAGTATCGTAAGGGGAAAGGCATCGATCGGGTACTTACCTCGGGTATGTTATATACCGCGAGTCGTGGATGACATAGAAGTTTCCCGTATCTCGTGGGTCCAGCGTACTATGTGTGCAGAGTGTAAAACTATTCGAATAGCCGTGTCCACGGTCAAGGACAGTTGGGTGGTGCTGCTTAAACTACGTCCAGTCGTTCCGCATAAACCAAGTGTGTGCGCGTATGTGTTAAATAGTGTTTTATGAAACAATTGATATGACCAAGTTTGGTGACTTGGCATATAGGTGGAACCCGAATGGTTCATCCCTTGACAGATATATTGATATCTGTAACCTGTTCTTCAAAAGTAGTTCTTAACTTATGATGCATATGTCACATCCCAGACACCTTAAGCAAGTTAGCTTTGTGCTCATGTTTTCTTGCATTGCATCTAAGAAATTCTCAACAAGAACAAAGTAACTGCTGAAGGAAAATTCATCAAACCCTAGCCACTTCTTTAAATAAAGGAAATCTCAAACTAGTTAAAATCAATGAACCCAAAATGGCCTCAAGAAAAGTTCAAACTTTCTGACAAATCATGAAAGTATATAAGCAATGAAGAAAACCTTTTTCTTGACACATTAAGCATTTTAAATAAATGCAAAAAGCTAGTGGTTTCAAGTTTTAAATTTGAAACCAGAAACTTTAAACTTTCAAAAATGTTGAAAAATTTACGAATGGTTGGAAATATTCCAACAAATATTCTAGGGTGCTCAACATAGTTTTTACAAACCATTTGGGAGCTGAAATAATTAGTAAATCAATTTCAGTATTTAAAACGGAAACAAAACAGAAAGAAAATGAGAAAACCTTACCTCACTCTCACCTGGCCCGGCCCATCTTCTTCTGTCGTCTTCCTCCCCCGCCAGTGGACAGCAGGAGGTGGCCGCCGCGTAGTCCGGCGTGGCCACGCACTTGTGCGCCTGCCTGGCCGCCGCTTCGCGCTGGCAAGCACGGGGATAAGCTCTCCGAGCTCGTAGCTATCCATTCCCCAGCTCAATCCTCCCCCTCTCCTCATGGTTCCCTCGATCCCCTCTGCCGCCATTGACAGGAGCTCGAGCTCGAGCTGCCCGTGCCCCTAGCCTTAGGATCCTCATTCTGAGTGTGCCATTAGCTCCGCCTCATCGATCTGGTCCTCCCTGCAGAAGCCGAAGCCTTCCTGAGCCCTACAACGCCCTCGGCACCGTCGTCTTCAACCTTCGGCCGCCGGCCAGCTCTGCTCGATTCGTCGCCCTCGGTGCTTTCCCGAGCTGTCTAAGCCCTTCTCTGCACTCCTCGTGAGCTTGCGCATCTTTTCCCTAAGCTCTCCCCGTCGATCCCCTTCTCTAGGCTTAGTTCCATCGGAGCCCGACGAGGACCGCCGCTGCAGCTCATCGCCGGTAGCCCTGCGGTGAAGGGTTGGTCCGTCTGAGGCCACTAACAGCCTCAGGACATCACATAGATGCTTTAGGTGCCCAGCCCCGCGCGTTTTGACGCTGTATTCGATGGCTTCGACGATGGCCGAACTTGGTCGCCGCCAAGCTCGTCGCCGGCGTTGATTCCGGCCACCCCAGCCCCTGGGGCTTGTCCCATCGTGCGCACCGTCGAGTGGCCGTTCTCCCCGTGGTCTCTGTCGTGAGTTTGGCCGTCGGAGGCGAGCTTCCGAAGCCCTCCACCGTACTGGTGGTCGCCGGAGGCTCCCCGCCGGCGAGGACGACCTCGCCGCCGGTGGATCACAGCTGGCCTGAGCCACTGCCGTGTGGGGCCAGCCTCTGGGAGATTAAGAATAATAAAAATAAAATCAAATAAGTTTATAAGACACTGACATGTGGGTCCAATAAGATTAATCAGCAAATTAAGTTTAATTTTAATCTAAAACTGACCAGAGACACTGACCAGTGGGTCCCACTGGTCAGGTTTGACTTTCAACGGCCAGTTGGACCTGCTGATGTCATGCTGATGCAGTAAAGGGATTTTCCACTATAAAAATAATTCCAGAAATGTTTAACACATCAAAAATTCATAGAAATTAATCTGTAACTCCAATGAAAATAATTTATATATGAAGAAGTATCAGAAAAATTCAAGGAATCTGATTATGTCATTTTCAAACATGTTTGAAAATGTTACAGAACACAAACATGTAGATTAATGAATAAGTCAATTCTTATAAATACTTTATAAATGGAATATGGAAAATATTTGAAATGCACTATGATTTACATGATCAAATACTGTCTAATTACAAACCAGCAACCTAACATGTCATCCCATGCATGTTCACATCAAGTTGATCTGAGCATCATGTCGAATCAATTAAAATGGTATCCGAGAATACCTCGTTTGAAGTGATATTTGAATTTGATTCAAATCAACTTCAAACCTAATACATGCTAGATATAATAGTTTATCACCTTGCAATCTCATGCCATGCTCATGCATCATCTTGATTGCATATGTTTGTTGTTGATTGTTGTCATTTCTTTCGGTAGGCTCCGCTCCCCCGGATTCCACCGAATATCCATCTGAAGGATATTGTCACTCCTCTGAGCAACAAGGCAAGCAACCATTTTGATCATCCCGATAAATCCCATGTTCGTGCTCCTGCACTTATTTAATGCATTAGGATCAAATGCTTCAACTGCTTTTGCCACGTTAGTTGAACCCACTTCCTTTGCATGACCTATCCTTGTCACAGTAAATAGCCGAACCTTGCAACCTATCATACCTGGTAGTTGCTTGAGCCATGATCTGCCTTAGAGTTGTGTATGGTCTGTCATCTGGGAGATGAACAAAATTGTGAGAATGTGTTCGGTAAGCAAAGGTTGTGTGTTGAACCTGATTTGGTAAGGGTACCGGTGAAAGGCTGTGTAGGAGTACATGGCGGGTTGTTTCATTGGAACCGTCCTTCCGAACTGAGTTCCGTGTATGTAATCCAAGATGAGATACTACCACATGCTGGGCCCTGAAATATGACCCCGCTCGACTTATTAATCGATTAGTACTCAGTCCAGGAGTTGCAAGTAGTTTCTGGTGTTTATAGTCATGCTGGAGGCCGTGCATGGTGCTGACCTCAGAGGTGGGTTGTGATACGGTAGGCAGTGGCAGGGTGTACCAAGTGGCACCCGGATGGTGGGCTTGGGAACCCTGCGCACATCGTTTGGGCCCGTAGCGGAAACCTTGGCCGGACTTCCGTGCGTGTTAACCTCAGATAGGCGATAAACCTGGACTAGGTACTAGTGTGGTTAATGGTCGTGGCCGACTCCCTCGCTAGGCTTCTGCTTGAAGGTTGTCGAGGTGCATTACGTGCACATGGCGATAAGTGGCGGGAATGTGTGTGACGAAGTACCCCCCTGCAGGGTTATGATCTATTCGAATATCCGCGTCCGAGGATATGGACTAATTGGAGACATATGTTGTTCATAGATAACTTGAATGGCTACTCATAAAATTGTCAAGATAAGCGTGAGTGTCGTGGACGACAATTCCGTATGGAGACGGAATGATTCCACGATGGTGTATTGTTGTGGTGTTAGTGGACTCGTGGGCGAGAAATCAAGTTGTCAAAATTATTTTAAAAATGCAAGTTGTCTAGCCACGAGTCAAATACTGGCTTCCCGCATGAAACCCCACAATACCTTTTGATACATTGCATGAGTAGATAGTTATCCTAAAGTCTTGCTGAGTACCTCCGTACTCATGGTTGCTTAATAAATGTTGCAGAGGTTGCTAATGATATTTATGGATGGTTCTTCGTAGACATCGACGACGACAAGTAGCTGGTGTCCCAGCTACGATCTGGCCCTACGTTGGGTCTGTAGTATAGTCAGGCCATGTGCCTTCTAGTTGCACCTGTCTGTACTCAGACAGTTTTAAACTCTTCCGCTGGCTTGTAACTGAATGACTGCTATTATGGGTCGTGAGACCCTTAATGTGTAATATTATGTGTGTGGCTCTTCCGAGCCTCTTAAATAAAGTTTGTATGCTTATGGTTAAGTTGTGATGCCATCGATGTATCTATACATATCGGTAGGCCATGCGTACGTGTGTCGTACTTGATATGTATGGGGTTCGATTACCTAGTCGTGAACTTTAGTAGCACTCCTTACAACAAAATGCCCCTTTGTGATCCAACGAGCCTTGGTAGTTCGCTACTACTCCAGACACTTTGGTGACCGGCATGTGTCCTTCTTAGCTGATGTGTCTGTCCCCTTTTGGGGAAATGTCACGCGATGTAATGGAGTCCTTGTAGCTTGCTACGACTCGTCTACACTCGCTGTTGACCGACACCTGCTTTGTTGGGTCATGTATGCCTGTCCTTGTGCGGCACTGCCAGTTTGGTTTGTGACTAGACTTGTCGATCCGGGTTCTTTGACATTGGAATGCTAGCGACACTATTGCATACATGAGTCAAAAGACGCAAACGGTCCCGGCTAAGGCAAGGCTGCAGCCGTGGAGTTAACCGTGCGTGAGACCGCAAAGAGATTCGATGAGTTACAGGCTGGATTCCTATGACCTAGGATCGGGGTCCCGACAGCATTGGTATCAGAGCCTGACTTACTGTAGGATTACTAAGCCAAACTGGTTGAAGTTGAGTCTAGAATTGCTTTAGTTATATATAAGGGAATTGTTTGTGGAAGGGAACGTAAGACTCTTGTTCTCTTCTCAAGTAATTCTATTCTGGTTATCCTCGTCTTTTCTGCGGGAATTAAGGAGTAGGTTACTCCTCTTCTTCTAGGCTCGTGTTTCTAATCGGTAGATTATAGGACTACGGGGCAAGATATATTTGGGTTCTTTCATTCCTAGGAAAAAGGAAATAAGTTTGATGATCAGAGAGTTGAACTTGATAGTTGAGTGGTTACGCTATTCCATTTTGGGTTGTCTCAAAATTTGTTTTTGAGCATTTACAGCCATTATGCTTCCCAATTTTGCATTCGGAGCTCTAATGCTTTTGCATTACTCTCTATTTACAGATGCCTGGCCGTCCTTCTCGTCAGGTGGTACGTCTGACTAGGTGCATTGATGTGCCGGGTCATACGGCCATGCTGGTCAGGGTGATGTCGGTGTGCGGTTACCGCTGGTACCCCGAGTACACAGTGGAGGAACAGTACCGAGACTTCAACCAGAGTCAGTACATCTGCACTGTTAGGGTATTTCCAGACTACCCTAGAGCTGAGGAGCCAAACCATTGGTCCTATGGATTGGGAGTCACTGTTGACATGGCAGTACAAGATGCTACCTATTCAATGCTGACCATTATGAGAGCGAGACATGCACTGCTGCAGAATTCAGAGTTCTGCTATGTTCCGGCCTCTCAGCCTGGTGAAGAGGGATACCTTAGTGGAGTCTATTTTGATTCTTGTATGGAGGATCCACTACTGTAGTCCACTGTTGAGATGCTAGAGAACAGAGACAGGGATGCTCGTGCTCTCGGCATGGAGCTTTATGCTATCGGTGCCCGTCTGTGGACGGCTTTGACGCAGCTGGCACCGGTAGTATAGACAGGGTACGGAGATATGGAGATGCTCAACCCTGTTAGGACCCCTCTTCCGGCCCACGTTGACTGGCCAGCTATAGGAGGAGTCACCCCTCTTCGGGGACCCCTCTTACCACCAGTCACGGGACCAAGGCCACATCCGTGTCCTTATGGATCCAAGGGATCTTAGGCTAGAGTGTTTCCCGATCCGCAGGTTGAGCTTCCAGGTCATCGAGGTAATCTCTATGAGATGTTCTATGCAGATGCCTGAGCTGTGAGCGGAAGGATAGTATGGTAGTAGCCGTACGTTCACAGTCCTGCGTGACTTGTGAAGTATGTCTGTGATGTGAAATGAATTCCGGAGGACTAGATAAATAATGTATAGGAAGCTTGTAAGCATCTGATGAGTAGTTTCATAATTTCAGTAGTTTGCTCTTCGGTTAAGGTTGTACTGAACTATGTAAGGGTGTGTATGAACCATGGTGTATATATACCAGTTGCTTGTTACCATGCTGTTCGGATATTCATTTCCGCATTCCGTGTGTTCAGTACATTCCTCACCCATAGCTAGTATTGATATGATATTGGTCTCAGGTGTGAGTTTGTTTGTCAGGATGGTGTTCACCAGGTTGAACCGTGCCCCTGCTCATGAGCAAGGCGAGGGTAGTCAAGCGTCGCAGGAAGACCTACCTCACCCGTCCTCTCTGGCGGAAGTTATGCTTGAGGCAGAGGGAAACAAAAGGGAGACCAACCGACTGTTAGAGCGTATTGAGCAGAATACGGCTCGTCAGCCTAGGAATGCTGCAGTGTCCCTCAACGACTTTGTGCAGCTGAATCCTCCAAAGTTTCATCATTCCGCCGATCCCCTCGACGCTGATGACTGACTGTGTAGCATCGCACGCAAGATTCGCTCTACGAATGTTTCTGAGGCCGACAAGGTGACCCTTGCGGGATATTTCCTGGAAGGACCCGCCAATCTGTGGTGGGAGAACTTTGAAGCTATGCGTCCTCCTGAACCAGCAACCACATGGGCAGACATCAGTGCAGCCTTTCGTCTGCACCATATTCCAGAGGGCCTGATGGATAGAAAGAGAGAGGAGTTATGTGCCTTCACTCAGGGCAAGTTGACCGTGGATGCCTATAGCCGCGAGTTCGGTAACCTCGCCCGCTATGCAACAGAGGAGGTGTCTACTGACGCCAAGAAGCAAGCAAGATTCCGTAAGGGTCTGAGCCTTGAGCTTCGTCGTGATCTGCGCCTCCACGAGTGTGCAAGCTTTCAAGCCCTGGTCAACAAGGCGATCAGTGCTGACACTGGCCATACTGACTTTGAAGCCACAAGGAAGCACTCCCGTGACTTTGGCTCGTCTTCTGGTTCCGCGTTTCCCAAACGTAGGCTCTGGGTTCCAAACAGATCTCTGCTGCCAAGATACACTCCGCGGCCATCCTACGTGGCGCCTCAGACGAATGAGGCCAACCCTCCAGCAAAAGCTTACGGTGGTGCAGCTAGCAATGCTGCACCACGTGCCAACCAAGTGATATGCTACAAGTGTGGAGAACCAGGGCACTATTCCCATGAGTGTCCTCAAAATGTGGGTGCCAAGCAAACCGGAAAGTCCGTCGGGCAAGGCAAGTCGGGCAAAGCTTACTATGTGAAGCCAACTCCTGCACGTGGCCGTGTGAACTATGTCTCAGCAGAAGAAGCTGCAGAGGATCCCGACGTCATACTGGGTACGCTTCTTGTTAATCATCACCCAGCGTCTGTTGTCTTTGACACTGGGTCTTCTCATTCCTTCATTTCAGAAAGTTATGCACAGTTGCATAACATGTCTTTTTGTGATATGCCAATTCCATTGGTTGTCCAAACTCCTGGTAGTAAATGGAAAAGCTCTAGGATAACCTATGACAATGAAATTCTAGTAGACAGGCTAGTTTTTCTAGCCTCATTGATAGCATTGAAATCTTCGGATATTAATATCATCTTGGGCATGGACTGGATGTCAGCTCACTATGCCAAGATTGATACTCATTCTAGAAATGTCCAGCTTACCCATCCCTTGGGTGAGATAGTAAATGTCTCTACTTGAGTTGCCAAATGCCATCTCTATTCCTTAAATGCCAACCCTCTTCCGGAACTTGAAGACATTCCGGTAGTCTGTGACTTCCCGAATGTTTTTCCAGAGGAACTGCCAGGAATTCCACCTGACAGAGATGTAGAGTTTGTGATAGATCTTGTTCCGGGAACTGTCCCAATAGCTAGAAGACCATATAAGATGGCACATCTGGAGCTAGCCGAACTTAAGAAGAAACTAGATGAGGCCCTGAATAAAGGTTTCATTCGTCCTAGATCTTCTCCTTGGGCTCACCCCGTCCTCTTCGTTAAGAAGAAAGACGGAACGGATCGGATGGTTGTAGATTACCGACCAGTTAATCTGGTCACCATAAAGAACAAGTATCCGCTCCCCAGGATCAACGATCTGTATGATCAGCTCGCTGGATGCTCAGTCTTCTGCAAAATGGATTTGAGGTTGGGATACCATCAAATCAAGATCAAGAACTGGGACATTCCAAAAACGGCTTTTGTTACTCGTTATGGCCAATACGACTACACCGTCATGTCCTTCGGTTTAACCAATGCCCCAACCACCTTCTCTCATTTGATGAATTCGATCTTCATGGAGTATTTGGATAAATTCGTCATGGTATACCTCGATGATATTCTCATCTACTCGAAGAACGAACAAGAACATGCCGAGCATCTAAGGCTGGTATTGATGAAACTTCGAGAGCATCGCCTTTATTCCAAGTTTTCAAAATGTGAATTTTGGTTACCAGAAGTGACCTATCTAGGCCACGTCATCTCTGGTAAGGGCATTCCTGTCAATCCCGAGAGAGTTCAAGCTGTCCTTGATTGGACTCAACCTGAATCGGTTAAGCAAGTTAGTAGTTTTCTTGGTCTAGCGAGCTATTGTCGCCGCTTTGTCTAGAATTTCTCCAAGGTTGCAAAGCCTCTAACTGAACTCCTCAAGAAGGATAAAAAGTTCGAGTGGACACCATAGTGTGAGCATAGTTTTCAGGAACTTAAAAGACGCCTGACTTCCGCACCTGTGTTGCTACCACCAGATTTTTCTAAGGACTTGGTTATCTATTGCGACGCCTCGCGAGAAGGATTAGGTTGCATTATCATGCAAGATCGTCATGTGATCGCATACGCATCTCAACAGTTGTGTCTACATGAGGATAATTATCCCACACATGACCTTGAGCTTGTAGCTGTGGTCCATGCACTAAAAACCTGGCGACATTACCTTCTGGGTAATCGTTGCGAAATATTCACTGATCACCAAAGTCTGAAATATATCTTCGCCTAGCCGGATTTGAATCTCAGGCAAAGACGGTGGGTTGAGTTGATCTCGGATTACGACTTAGGTATAACTTACACCCCGAGGAAGGCCAATGTTATGGCCGATGCACTAAGTCGTAAATCTTATTGTAACAATTTGATGCTACAACAAGGTCAACCACATCTCTGTGAGGACTTTCGGAAGTTGAATCTTCATATTGTTCCTCAAGGATTCCTTTCTACCCTGGTGGCGAAGCCCACCCTTAAGGATAAAATTATAGCTGACCAAAAGCGTGACAAGGGTATATCACGGATAAAGGAGAATATTTTTAGCAGAAACGCTAAAGAATTTTCCATGAACGATCAAGGTGTTGTGTTCTTCCAGAATTGTCTAGTGGTTCCTAAGAACCCACATTTAAGGCAGTTAATCCTTAAGGAGGCCCATGATTCTCCTCTCACCATTCATCCCGGTAGTACCAAGATTTATCAGGACCTACGCGAGAGGTTCTGGTGGTCTAGGATGAAGAGAGAAATTGCTGAGTTCGTTGCTAACTGCGATGTTTGTCGTCGAGTTAAGGCAGAACGTCAAAGGCCTGCTGGCACCCTTCAACCTCTAGCTATTCCTGAATGGAAATGGGATAAAGTTAGTATGGATTTTATTACCGGATTTCCCAAGACCAAGAAAGGAAATAATGCTATCTTTGTGGTCATTGACCGTCTTTCCAAAGTGGCTCATTTTCTTCCCTTTCGTGAGAGTATAACAGCTAGCTAGCTAGCAAAGTTATATGTCTCTCGAATAGTGTCTCTTCATGGTGTTCCCTTGGAGATTAACTCAGACCGTAGGAGTATCTTTACTTCTCACTTCTGGGAAAGTTTTCAGAATGCCGTGGGGACTCACTTAACTTTTAGCACTGCTTTCCATCCCCAATGAAGTGGTCAAGTAGAAAGAGTGAATCGAATACTAGAAGATATGCTCCGAGCTTGTGTTATATCGATCGATATGAACTGGGAGAAGTGCCTTCCATTCGCCGAATTCGCTTATAACAATAGTTATCAATCAAGCTTGGGCAAAGCTCCTTTTGAAGTTCTCTATGGACGAAGATGTCGAACACCTCTTAATTGGTCAGAAACCGGGGAGAGGCAACTCTTTGGCCCGGATATGATCCAGGATGCAGAAGAGCAGGTTCGCATTATGCGTGAAAAGTTGAAAACAGCCCAGTCTCGTCAAAAGAGCCAATATGATCATCATCATAAGGTTGTGACCTTTGAAGTTGACGAGAAGGCTTACCTTCGGGTTACACCTTTGAAGGGTACCCATCGATTCGGTATCAAGGGCAAGTTGGCTCCTCGTTACATTGGTCCTTTTCGCATTCTTGCCAAACGAGGAGAAGTTGCCTACGAGTTGGAACTTCCCCCGCATCTTTCCAAGGTTCATGATGTCTTCCACGTCTCGCAAATCAGGTCTTGCTTTTCAGATCCTATCTGTGAAGTGGACCACGAAACGCTTGATCTCCAAGATAACCTTTCATACCGAGAATACCCCGTGCGTATAATTTATCAAGGTGAGCGTACCACTCGACGTCGAAACCTCAAGTTTCTTAAAGTTCAATGGTCAAATCATTCTGAAAAGGAGGCAACTTGGGAAAGAGAGGATCGTCTCCGACTTGAGTATCCTGCATTATTCCCGACGACTTCTAAATCTCGGGACGAGATTCTTTTGAGTGGGGGTGAGTTGTCACATCCCTGACACCTTAAACAAGTTAGCTTTGTGCTCAAGTTTACTTGCATTGCATCGAAGAAATTTTCAACAAGAACAAAGTAACTGGTGAAGGAAAGTTCAAAAAAACCTAGCCACTTCTTTTGATAAAGGAAATCTCAAACTAGTTAAAATCAATGAACCCAAAATGGCCTCAAGAAAAGTTTAAACTTTCTGATAAATCATGAAAGTATATAAGCAATGAAGAAAACCTTTTTCTTGACACTTTAAGCATTTTAAATAAATGCAAAAAGCTACTGGTTTGAAGTTTTAAATTTGAAACCAGAAACTTTAAACTTTCAAAAATGTTGAAAAATTTAGGAATGGTTGGAAATATTCCAACAAATATTCTAGGGTGCTCAACATAGTTTTTACAAACCATTTGGGAGCTGAAATAATTAGTAAATCAATTTCAGTACTAAAAACAGAAACAAAACAGAAAGAAAATGAGAAAACCTTACCTGACGCTCACCTGGCCGGCCCATCTTCTTCTGTCGTCTTCCTCCCCCGCCAGTGGACAGCAGGAGGTGGCCGCAGCGTACTCCGGCGCGGCCACGCACCTGTGCGCCTGCTTGGCCGCCGCTTCGCGCTGGCAAGCACGGGGATAAGCTCCCCGAGCTCGTAGCATTCCATTCCCCAGCTCATTCCTCCCCCTCTCCTCTCGGTTGCCTCGATCCCCTCTGCCGCCATTGATAGGAGCTCGTGCTCGAGCTGCCCGTGCTCCTAGCCATAGGATCCTCATTCTGAGTGTGCCGTTAGCTCCGCCTCGTCGATCTGGTCCTCCCTGCAGAAGCGGAAGCCTTCCCGAGCCCTGCAACGCCCTCGACACCGTCGTCTTCAACCTTCGGCCGCCGGCGAGCTCTGCTCGATTTTTCGCCCTCGGTGCTTCCCCAAGCTGTCTAAGCCCTTCGCTAAGCTCTCCCTGTCGATCCCCTCCTCTAGACTTAGTTCCATCGGAGCCCGACGAGGACCGCTGCTGCAGCTCATTGCCGGTAGCCCTTCGGTGAAGGGTTGGTCCGTCTAAGGCCACCAGCAGCCTCAGGACATCACATAGATGCTTTAGGTGCCCATCCCCGCGCGTTTTGACCCTGTATTCGATGGCTTCGACGATGGCCGAACTTGGTCGCCGCCAAGCTCGTCGCCGGCGTTGATTCCGACCACCCCAGCCCCTGGGGCTTGTCCCATCGTGCGCGCCGTCGAGTGGCCATTCTCCCCGTGGTCTCTGTCGTGAGTTTGGCCGTCGGAGGCGAGTTTCCGATGCCCTCCACCGTACTGGTGGTCGCCGGAGGCTCCCCGCCGGCGAGGACGACCTCGCCGCCGGTGGATCTCAGCTGGCCTGAGCCACTGACGTGTGGGGTCAGCCTCTGGGAGATTAAGAATAATAAAAATAAAATAAAATAAGTTTATAAGACACTGACATGTGGGTCCAGTAAGATTAATCAACAAATTAAGTTTAATTTTAATCTAAAACTGACCAGAGAGACTGACCAGTGGGTCCCACTGGTCAGGTTTGACTTTCAGCGGCCAGTTGGACCTGCTCATGTCATGCTGTTGCAGTAAAGGGATTTTCCAGTATAAAAATAATTCCAGAAATGTTTAAAACTTCAAAAATTCATAGAAATTAATCTGTAACACCAATGAAAATAATTTATATATGAAAAAGTATCAGAAAAATTCAAGGAATCTGATTATGTCATTTTCAAACATGTTTGAAAATGTTACAGAACCCAAACATGTAGATTAATGAATAAGTCAATTCTTATAAATACTTTATAAATGGAATATGGAAAATATTTGAATTTCACTATGATTGACATGATCAAATATTGTCCTAATTACAAACCAGCAACCTAACATGTCATCCCATGCATGTTAACATCAAGTTGATCTGAGCATCAGGTCGAATCAATTAAAATGGTATCCGAGAATACCTCGTTTGAAGTGATACTTGAATTTGATTCAAATCAACTTCAAACCTAATACATGCTAGCTATAATAGTTTATCACCTTGCATTCTCATGCCATGCTCATGCATCATCTTGATTGCATATGTTTGTTGTTGATTGTTGTCATTTGTTTCGGTAGGCTCCCCTCCCCCGGATTCCACGGAATATTGGTCTGACGGATATTGTCACTCCTCTGAGAAACAAGGCAAGCAACCATTTTGATCATCCCGATAAATCCCATGTTCTTGCTCCTGCACTTATTTATTGCATTGGGATCAAATGCTTCAACTGATTTTGCCACGTTAGTCGAACCCACTTCCTTTGCATAACCTATCCTTGTCACAGTAAATAGTCGAACCTTGCAACCTAGCATACCTGGTAGTTGCTTGAGCCATGATGTGCCTTATCCTGCTATGCATGCTATGCTTAGAATTGTGTATGGTCTGTCATCTGGGAGATGAACAGAATTGTGAGAATGTGTTCGGTAAGCAAAGGTTGTGTGTTGAACCTGATTTGGTAAGGGTACCGGTGAAAGGTTGTGTAGGAGTACATGGCGGGTTGTTTCATTGGAACCGTCCTTAGGAACTGAGTTCCGTGTATGTAATCCAAGATGAGATACTAACACATGCTAGGCCCTAAAATATGACCCCGCTCGACTTATGAATCGCTTAGTACTCGGTCCAGGAGTTGCAAGTAGTTTCTGGTGTTTATAGTCATGCTGGAGGCCGTGCATGGTGCTGACCTGAGAGCTGGGCTGTGATGCGGTAGGCAGTGGCACGGTGTACCAAGCGGCACCCGGATGGTGGGCTTGGGAACCCTGTGCACATCGTTTGGGGTCGTGGCGGAAATCTCGGCCGGACTCCCGTGCGGGTTAACCTTAGATAGGCGATAAACCTGGACTAGGTACTAGTGTGGTTAACGGTCGTGGCCGAGTCCCTCGCTAGGCTTCTGCTTGAAAGTTGCCGAGGTGCATGAGGTGCACATGGCGATAAGTGGCGGGAGCGTGTGTGACGAAGTACCGCCCTGCAGGGTTATGATCTATTCGGATAGCCGCGTCCGTGGATATGGACTACTTGGAGACATATGTTGTTCATAGATAACTTCAATGGCTACTCATAAAATTGTCAAGATAAGCATGAGTGATGTGGACGGCAATTCCGTATGGAGACGGAATGATTCCACGATGGTGTATTGTTGTGGTGTTAGTGGACTCGTGTGTGAGAAATCAAGTTGTTAAAATTATTTTAAAAATGCAAGTTGTCTAGCCACGAGTCAAATGCTGGCTTCCCGCATGAAAACCCACAATACCTTTTGATACATTGCATGAGTAGATAGTTATCCTAAAGTCTTGCTGAGTACCTCCGTACTCATGTTTGCTTAATAAATGTTGCAGAGGTTGCTAATGACCCTAATGGAGGGTTCTTCGTAGACATCGACGACGAGGAGTAGCTGGTGTCCCAGCTACGATCTGGCCCTACGTTGGGTCTGTAGTATAGTCAGGCCATGTGCCTTCTAGTTGCACGTGTCTGTACTCTGACAGTTTTAAACTCTTCCGCTGGCTTGTAACTGAATGACTGCTATTATGGGTCGTGAGACCCTTAATGTGTAATATTATGTGTGTGGCTCTTCCGAGCCTCTTAAATAAAGTTTGTATGCTTATGGTTATGTTGTGATGGCATCGATGTATATATACATATCGGTATGCCATGCGTACGTGTGTCGTACTTGATATGTATGGGGTTCGATTACCTAGTCGTGAACTTTAGTAGCACTCCTTACAAGGAAATGCCCCTTTGTGATCCAACGAGCCTTGGTAGTTCGCTACTGCTCCGGACACTTTGGTTGACCGGCATGTGTCCTTCTTAGCTGTTGTGTCTGTCCCCTTTGGGGAAATGTCACGCGATGTAACGGAGTCCTTGTAGCTTGCTACGACTCGTCTACACTCGCTGGTGACCGACACCTGCTTTGTTGGGTCATGTATGCATGTCCTTGTGCGGTACTGCCACTTTGGTTTGTGACTAGACGTGTCGATCCGAGTTCTTTGACATTGGAATGCTAGCGACACTATTGCATACGTGAGTCAAAAGACGGAAACGGTCCCGGCTAAGGTAAGGCTGCAGCCGTGGAGTTAACCGTGCGTGAGACCGCAAAGAGATGCGATGTGTTACAGGCTGGATTCCTATGACCTAGGATCGGGGTCCCGACATCATACCCATGATCATGTTTATTTACCACCAAGAAGATATCCACCAATGAAGCATATTATTGTTATCCTTCACTTGCATTGTTCATATAATGGGCTGATTGCAAGTACATTCAAAAGTACTCATTGGCTTCCCACTGGTTATATTATTGACCAGACATGGAAGGACTGGAGTTTGGAGATGAGTACGTCTTCGGAGACGCCCCTGCGAACTAGGACGCTTCCCAGTCAGAATGCCTCTTGGTGTAGGCTGATGGCATGGGCCCCGTTTGGACCTAAGATTTCCACTACTAGTTGTATCAGTGTGATAGCGACTTATAGGCCCTACCTTGTGAACTTGACCATTTGGTCACGTGATATAATAATTCGGTACTTGGATGTAAGACTCTTAATATTCAGTATATGTCTGTTCGGTGAGCATTGATCTCTGGGATCACTAAGCACGTTCATTCAGCGATTTCGACTCGTAAGACGGGGTCCCTACGGAGCTGGTATCGGAGACATCCTAACTATAGGAAGCCTTAGGTAGCATGGACGATAGCCAAGACGATTAGTGCACTTGGACCCTAACCTGAGATTCTGCACCCACTAAAAACTTTCTAACCTTCTCTCCTACATCTTGTAGATGGCCGCCATACCTAAGATGCTTATGGAGACGGACTTTCCCATACTTTTGGATGATAGCCTCGAGAAGTGCCTAGTACGCCGCACGCCCATATTCCTTTACCACGAGCACTGGGTCAACGCCGACACCAAGGAATATCACGTGGATGTGATAGTGAAGGCTAATGACTCCCCGACTAGCTGGTTCTTCGAAAGACCACACATGGAGGATCTGATGCTCGCAGTGGAGACAGCCGCACGAGAGGCGCTCGTATGTCTCGGTGATATCCTTCCTGAGATGGCTAACAAGCCAGCTACTTGCCACCTACCTTTTGTACAGGATGGGATAGACATGAGTTGGACACTCAACCCATCTTTCGAGGACGGGACGCCACTAAGGTTTCAGACCTACTTCAGCCTCTCCTCCGACATTTTGCCGTACCTTTTGATCAAGGAGTCAACAAAGACTCACCAAGAACTATATCAAGTCAAGGATCTACTCCGCATGGAAAAGATGAAGAACCGTAAGGTGAAGAAGGAAGGAGCACCCGAAGGACGATCAGGCTTTGCTTTCCGAGGAGGAATACCACCGCTTCAGGCCACTCCTTTTCAGAGTCACAGCCTGACCGCGGAAGAGTACACTGAACTCTTCGCTGCCTCACCAACCAAGAGACGTCGTGATGGAACGCTTCCTTCGCCCATCCCTTTGAAGGAGGGAAGTACCGATGAAGACGAAGATCTTGCCGAACCCGCCTATGAGACTGAGCAGTCCACCGCTTAGGATTATGACGTAGGCAATTAGGAGTTTCCTCCTAAGGCGTAGGAAATTCGTGTATCGGTTAATGTGAACCATGAGTGTTGTGTAAGCATGTTGGATGCAAGTCGCATTCTGCCTTAGGCAGCTTGTGAGCGACTACATCACTAGTTTTAATCTAATGCATTAACTTTTCTAAAAAATTCTTTGGCTTAAAAATTGCACACTAGCACAGCACAAGACCCCCTTTTTACTAGAAAATCCTCCCTTATGATTTTGACCAGTTCGGAAAATTGACCTGTCTACTCCCCTGACAGGATGGTGATTGCAACTCGCACCAGCACCTTCGGCAACCCCGGCTGTGCCTCTTCAGGTCAGCAATAGGTAACCGGAGGGGAAGCTCAAGCTGGAGATCACCACGAGCAGCAGGATGATGTTCCACCGCCACCACCTCCTCCTGAAAGCTTGACTATGGCACAGTTCCTTCAAGTTCTCCGAGAGGAATGCCAAGCTGATAATGCCGCTATTCAGCAGTTGGCTCAAGTCTTGGTGAACAACCCGCCGCAGAACAGGAATGGCAATGGTCTCTCTACTCTCTCTGAGTTCATGCGAACTACGCCACCCATATTCATAGAAACGACTGAACCATTGGATGCCGATGACTAGATTCGTACTATCAAAGACCTCCTCGCACAGGCCAAATGCACTGATGATCGTGAGAAAGTCCTCTATGCGTCTCACTGTCTCGGAGGCATAGCCAGAGCTTGGTGGGATCGATTTCAGATCATGCGAGCCGAGCAGGTCATCACTTGGCCTATGTTCAAAGAGGGATGCCGCACTGCTCACATTACTCCCGGAATGATGACCATTAAGAAACGGGAATTCCGAGCCTTAAGGCAAGGCAGTGGATCCGTCAAGGAGTATTTGTAGAAATTCAACCTCCTCTGAAGATATGCACCAAAAGATGTCAACACTGAGGCCGCCAAAGTGGAACGCTTTATGGAAGGACTACAGGAGTCACTCCAGTATCAGCTGGTTATTTGTGAATGCCAGACCTTCAGCGATCTGGTTAATAAGGCCCTTATGTTGTAGGATAAGCGTCGTGCAATGGACGCCACCCGTAAGCGCAAGCTGATGGGTAGTGGAGGACCTAGTAATCCGTAGCCATGCCCATGGCATTCAGCTCCAGCAAGACCCAACTATCAACAACAGCAGTACAAGTCTCCAACATTTCGCCAGAACTACCAGCCTCAGCAGCAAGTCAACACCAAGCTAGCATTCAACCCACCGAACAACAGTGGAGTCAAGACCAACCTTCCAGCACAAGTCACCTGTTTTGGATGTGGACAGAGAGGGCACTATTCCAGGCAGTGTCCCGACAAGAAGCCCGACGCACCGCACCCCAATGCACCGAACCAAGGCCAAGGAGCACCAGGCAGGAACTAAGCTCCCCGCAACCAGCAGTATCACAACAGGGGGCGGATAAATCATATCTCCGCAGAAGAGGCACGGGAAGACTCGGACTGCATTCTGGGTACCTTCTTCGTCAACTCCACCCCAGCAACAATATTGTTTGATTGTGGTGCTTCGCATTCTTTTGTTACACAAAGATTTGCAGAAAAATGTGGTTTGAAGCCTACTCTGCTTAACGGGCAAATGGCGATACAAACTCCGGGAGCACTATTAAGGATCAACCTAGGGTGTAGGAAAGTCGGGATTGTTATCAATCGGATAAGCTTCTCATCAGACCTCATTATCGTTAAGTCGCAAGGCCTAGAAGTAATTCTCGGCATGGATTGGTTGGCCAAACATCAGAGCATCTTAGAGTGTGCCAACCGGGCTATTACCATGACAAGCGACCAAGGGGTCAAAGTCAAGTATGTCTCTGAGCCAGTAACCACTCGAGTACCGTAGGTTAACATCCTGTCAGGAGAAGAGCTCGATCGAGTGCCAATAGTCTGTGAGTACGAGGACATCTTTCCTGATGAGCTACCAGGGATGCCTCCCGACCGAGACATTGAGTTCACAATTGAGCTCATGCCTGGATCAAGGCCTATCTATAAGAAGCCTTACAGGATGGGATCCGAAGAGCTAGCGGAGCTGAAGATGCAGATGGATGAGCAACTCAGGAAAGGTTTCATTCGTCCGAGTGCGTCACCTTAGGGATCACCTGTTCTGTTCTTGTACAAGAAGGATGGAACTATCAGACTCTGCGTCGTTACCGTTCTCTCAATGAGGTCACGATCAAGAACAAGTATCCACTTCCCAAGATTGAAGACTTGTTTGACTAGTTAAATGGAGCTAATGTATTCTCCAAGATCAATCTTCGATCTGGATATTACCAACTGAAGATCCGACCTGGGGACATACCCAAGACTGCGTTCGTGACCCGGTACGGTCTATACGAGTGCACTGTCATGTCTTTCGGGTTGACTAATGCCCCAGCTTACTTCATGTACCTCATGAACAAGGTCTTCATGGAATACATGGATAAGTTTGTCGTTGTATTTATTGATGACATATTAATATTTCCCAAGTCCGAAGAAGAGCATGAGCAACACTTGAGGTTAGTGTTGGAAAAGCTTCGAGAGCACCAACTTTATGCCAAATTCAGCAAATGCCAATTCTGGCTAAACGAAGTTGGATTCTTGGGTCATACCATGACATCAAGTGGATTGGTAGTCGATCCCTCCAAGATTACTACGGTAACCAACTTGGAGTTGCCAATCAGTGTGAAGGAAGCCAGGAGCTTCCTCGGGCTCACGAGGTACTATTGCAAGTTCGTAGAAGGATTCTCCCGCATCGCTCAACCCATGACTCGGGTCTTGAAGAAAGGCAATAAGTTCGTATGGATACCGGAGTGTGAAGCAAGCTTCCAGGAGTTGAAGAAGAGGCTAATTACTGCCCCGGTATTGGCCACTCCAGATATCAGCAAGGAGTTTGTGATATATTGTGATGCCTCCAGAACCCCCTCGGTGGAGTTCTAATGCAATACGGCAGAGTCGTGGCGTATCTGTCACGACAACTGCGTCCGCATGAAGAGAATTATGTTGGGGAACGTTGCATGGGAAACATAAATTTTTCTACGCACACGAAGACCTATCATGGTGATGTCCATCTACAAGAAGAGATTTGGATCTATGTACCCTTGTAGATTGCACAGCAGGAAGCGTTAAGAAACACGGTTGATGTAGTGGAACGTCTTCACGTCCCTCGAACCGTCCCACGAACCGTCCTGCGATCCGTCCCACGATCCGTTCCGATCTAGCGCCGAAGGGACGGCACCTCCGCGCTCACCACACGTACATCTCGACGATGATCTCGGCCTTCTTGATCCAGCAAGAAAGACGGAGAAGTAGATGAGTTCTCCGGCAGCATGACGGCGCTCTTGTGGTGGTGATGATCTACTCCTGCAGGGCTCCGCCCGTGCTCCGCAGAAATCCGACCTAGAGGTAAAACTACGTGGTATAGGTTTGAGTTGCACGTGGCAAACTTGTCTCTCAAATCAGCCCTAAACCACCAATATATATAGGAGGGAGGAGGTGGGCTAGCCTTGAGGCACAAGGCCTCAAGGGTGCGCCGGCCAAGGGAGGAGGAGGACTCCTCCTCCAATTCGGTTTGGGAAGGAGGAGTCCTCCTCTTCCTTCCCACCTCCCTCTTTCCCCTTTTCTTTTATTTTCCTTTGGTATTTTCTTATGTGGCGCCATGGGCCCCTTGGGCTGACTCCACCAGCCTAATAAGGAGTTGTGGCGCCACCCTAGTGCCTTGGGCTCACTGCCCGGTGGGTGGGTGCCTCCCGGTTAACTCCCGGAACCCATTCGTCACTCCCGGTACACTTCCGGAATTGCCCGAAACTTTCCGTGACCAAATGAAACCATCCTATATATCAATCTTCATTTCCGGACCATTTCGGAAACCCTCGTGACGTCTGTGATCTCATCCGGGACTCTGAACAGCATTCGGTAACCACACATATAACTCAACTATAGTAAAACGTCGCCGAACCTTAAGTGTGCAGACCCTGTGGGTTCGAGAACTATGTAGACATGCACCGAGGAACTCCTCGGCAATATCCAATAGCGGGACCTGGATGCCCATATTGGATGCTACATATTCTCCGAAGATCTTATCGGTTGAACCTCAGTGTCAAGGATTCATATAATCTCGTATGTCATTCCCTTTGTCCTTCAATACGTTACTTTCCTGAGATTCGATCATCGGTATCCGCATACCTATTTCAATCTCGTTACCAGCAAGTCTCTTTACTCGTTCCGTAATACAAGATCCCGTGACTTCCACTTAGTCACATTGCTTGCAAGTCTTGTGTGTTTTGTTTTATTACTGAGTGGGCGCCGAGATACCTCTCCGTCACACGGAGTGACAAATCCTAGTCTTGATCCATACCAACTCAAAGGACACCTTCGGAGATACCTGTAGAGCACCTTTATAGTCACCCAGTTACGTTGCGACGTTTGATGCACACAAGGTATTCCTCCGGTGTCAGTGAGTTATATGATCTCATGGTCATAGGAATAAATACTTGACACGATCAATATGCTACATTCATAGTTTGGGTCTAGTCCGTCACATGATTCTCCTAATGATGTGATCCAGTTATCAAGCAACAACACTTGCACATAGTCAGAAAACCTTGACTATCCTTGATCAACTGACTAGCAAACTAGAGGCTTGCTAGGGACATTGTTTTGTGTATGTATCCACACATGTATCTATGCTTTCATTCAATACAATTATAGCATGGATAATAAACGATTAAATTTAAACAAAAAATATAATAATAGCTATTTATTTTTGCCTCTAGGGCATATTTTCAACAGTCTCCCACTTGCACTAGAGTCAATAGTCTAGTCCTCACATCGACATGCGATTTACATTGTAATAAATCTAACACCCATACAGTTCTGGTGTTGATCATGTTTTGCCCATGGAATAGGTTTAGTCAGCGGGTCTGCTACATTCAGATCCGTGTGCACTTTGAAATTTTCAAGTCCTCTCGTTCGACGTAGTCGCGGATGAGGTTGAAGCGTCGTTTGATGTGTCTGTTCTTCCTGTGAAACCTCGGTTCCTTTGCTAGAGCAATGGCACCAGTGTTGTCACACAACAAAGTTATTGGATTTAGTGCGCTTGGCACAACTCCCAGATCCATCATGAACTGCTTCATCCAGACACCCTCCTTTGCTGCATCCGAGGTAGCCATGTACTCCACTTGACATGTAGAATCTGCTACGACGCTTTGCTTGGAACTGCACCAGCTTACCGCACCCCCATTAAGAATAAATACGTATCCGGTTTGCACCTTTGAGTCATCCGGATTGGTGTCAAAGCTTGCGTCGATGTAACCCTTTACGACGAGCTCTTCGTCACCCCGATAAACGAGAAACATTTCCTTAGTCCTTTTCAGGTACTTCAGAATATTCTTGACCGCCGTCTAGTGATCCA
The DNA here is from genome assembly GCF_904849725.1 of Hordeum vulgare subsp. vulgare. Taxonomy (NCBI): domain Eukaryota; kingdom Viridiplantae; phylum Streptophyta; class Magnoliopsida; order Poales; family Poaceae; genus Hordeum; species Hordeum vulgare. The sequence goes on from NC_058523.1 coordinate 355,789,720, forward strand.
CTCCCGGATTACTCTGAAACCTACCCGCCATACTTATGGCCAAGCTGACGTCTGGTCTAGTGCACATCATTGCATACATGATAGATCCTATGGCTGAAGCATATGGGACGGAACTCATCAATTCTCTATCTTCCACAGTTCCTGGGCACTGAGTCATACTCAATTTTATACCTTGTAATAGTGTCAAGAACCCTTTCTTGGACTGATCCATTTTCAACTTCTTCAAAACTTTATCAAGGTATGTGCTTTGTGAAAGTCCTATCAGGCGTCTCGATCTATCCCTATAGATCTTAATGCCTAGAATGTAAGCAGCTTCTCCTAGGTCCTTCATAGAGTAACATTTATTCAACTAATCCTTCATGCTCTCCAAAAGCTCCACGTTGTTTCCAATCAACAATATGTCATCCAGATATAATATTAGAAACGCCACAGAGCTCCCACTCACTTTCTTGTGAATACAAGATTCTCCAACCAATTGTCTAAACCCAAATGCTTTGATCACCTCATCAAAGCGCGTATTCAAACTCCGAAATGCTTGCTCCAGTCCATAAATGGAACGCTGGAGCTTGCACACTTTGTTAGCATTCTTTGGATTGGCAAAACCTTCGGGTTGCATCATATACAACTCTTCTTTAAGAAAATCGGTAAGGAACGCTGTTTTGACATCGATTTGCCAGATTTCATAATCAAAAAATGCAACTATTGCTAACATTATTCGGACGGGCTTAAGCATCGCTACCAGTGAGAACGTCTCATCGTAGTCAACTCCTTGAACTTGTGAAAAACCCTTTGCCGCAAGTCGAGCTTTATAAACAGCCGCATTACCGTCTGCGTTCGTCTTCTTCTTAAAGATCCATTTGTTCTGAATAGCCATGCGGCCTTCAGGTAGCCATTCCAAACTCCACATTTTGTTCTCATACATGGATCCTATCTCAGACTTCATGGCCTCTAGCCATTTGTTGGAATCCGGGCCCACCAGTGCGTCTTCATAATTCGCAGGTTCATTGTTGTCTAACAACATAATTTATAAGACAGGATTATCGTACCACTCAGGAGCAGTACGTGATCTTGTTGACCTGCGAGGTCCGAGAGGAACTTGATCCGAAGTTTCATGATCATCATCATCAACTTCCTCCTCAACCGGCGTTGCAACGACAGGGGTTTCCCCTTGCCCTGCGCCACCATCCAGAGAGATTAGAGGTTCGACAACCTCATCAAGTTCTATATTTGTCCCATTCAATTCTTTCGAGAGAAACTCCTTGTCAAGAAAAGCTCTGTTTTTAGCAACAAACACTTTGCCCTCGGATTTGAGATAGAAGGTGTACCCAACGGTCTCTTCCGGGTAACCTATGAAGACGCACTTTTTCGCTTTGGGTTCCAGCTTTTCCGGCTAATGCTTTTTGACAAGAGCATCACATCCCCAAACTTTAAGAAATGACAAATTCAGTATATTTTTCCATACCCCAGTTCATATGGTGTCATCTCAACGGATTTTGATGGTGCCCTATTCGAAGAGAATGCAGCTGTCTCTAATGCATAACCCCAAAACGATAACGACAAATCAGTAAGAGACATCATATATCGCACCATTTCTAACAACGTATGATTACGATGTTCAGACACACCATTACGCTGTGGTGTTTCAGGCAATGTCAACTGTGAAACAATTCCATATTGTCTTAAGTAAGCACCAAACTCGAAACTCAGATAATCACCCCCACGATCAGACCGTAGGAACTTGATCTTCTTGTTACGATGATTTAGAACTTCACTCTAAAATTTCTTGAACTTCTCACACGTTTCAGACTTGTGCTTCATCAACTAGACATAACCATGTCTACTCAAATCGTGAGTGAAGGAGAGAAAATAACGATATCCGTCGCGCGCCTCCACACTCATCGGACCGCACACATCGGTATGTATGATTTCCAACAAGTCACTTGCACGCTCCATTGTTCCGGAGAACGGAGTCTTAGTCATCTTACCCATGAGGCATGGTCCGCACGTGTCAAGTGAATCAAAGTCAAGTGACTCCAAAAGTCCATCGAAATGGAGTTTCTTCATGCGCTTTACACCTATATGACCTAAGCGGCTGCGCTACAAAAACATGGCTCTATCATTGTTAACTCTAACTCTTTTGGTCTCAATGTTATGTATATATGTATCATCGCTATCAAGATTTAATATGAACAATCCTCTCACATTGGGTGCATGACCATAAAAGATATTACTCATAGAAATAGAACAACCATTATTCTCTGACTTCAACGAGTAACCGCCTCGCAATGAACAAGATCCAGATATAATGTTCGTGCTTAACGCAGGCACTAAATAACAATTATTTAAGTTCATAACTAATCCTGATGGTAACTGAAGTGAAAATGTGCCGATGGCGATTGCATCAACCTTGGAACCATTTCCCACGTGCATCGTCACTTCCTCCTTCGCCAGCCATCGTTTATTCCGTAGTTCCTGTTTCGAGATACAAATATGAGCAACAGAACCGGTATCGAATACCCAGGCACGACTACGAGAGTTGGTTAAGTACACATCAATAACATGAATATCGAATATACCTGATTTTTCCTTGGCCGGCTTCTTATCAGCCAGATACTTGGGGCAGTTGTGCTTCCAGTGACCCAGTCCCTTGCAATAATAACACTATGTTTTAGGCTTAGGTCCAGCCTTGGGTTTCTTCGTCGGATTGGCAACAGGTTTGCCGCTCTTCTTGGAGTTACCCTTCTTGCCTTTGTAGTTTCTCTTGAAACTAGTGGTCTTATTCACCATCAACACTTGATGCTCTTTATGGAGTTCTAACTCTGCGACTTTCAGCATCACGAATAACTCGCCGGGTGACTTGTTCATCTCTTGCATGTTATAGTTCAACACAAAGCTCTTGTAGCTTGGTGGCAGTGTTTGAAGAATTCTGCTAGCGATAGCCTCTCGCGGGAGTTCAATCCCCAGCTCAGCTAAACGTTTTGAGTACCTAGACATTTTGAGCACATGTTCAGTGACAAACGAATTCTCCTCCATCTTGCAAGCATAGAATTTATCGAAGGTCTCATACCTCTCGATCAGGGCATTCTTCTGAAAGCTAAACTTCAACTCCTGGAACATCTCATATGCTCCATGACGCTCAAAGCGACGTTGAAGTCCCGGCTCTAAGCCATACAAGACTGCACACTGCACTACTGAGTAGTCCCCCTTACGTGTTAACCAAGCTTTCTTAACATCTTGGTCAGCCATAGCCGGTGGTTCATCTCCTATCGCAGCATTAAGTACATAATCCTTCTTCCCAGCTTGCAAGAGCAATTTAAGATTATGATCCGAGTCTACAAAGTTGCTTCTATCATCTTTGAACTTAGCTTTCTCTAGGAATGTATTAAAATTCAGGGTGACTGTCGCGTGAGCCCTTGATCTACAACACAAATATTTCAAAGTGGACTTAGATTGTGTTCAAGATAATTAGAGTTTAACTAATCAAATTACTTGCTAAACTCCCACACAAAAAGTACATCTCTCTAGTCATTTGAGTGGTAAATGATCCAAATTCACTAACTCAAGTCCGATCATCACGTGAGTTGAGAATAGTTTTAGTGGTAAGCATCTCTATGCTAATCATATCAACTATATGATTCATGCTCGACCTTTCGGTCTCATGTGTTCCGAGGCCATGTCTACACAGGCTAGGCTCGTCAAGCTTAACCCGAGTGTTCCACGTATGCAACTGTTTTGCACCCGTTGTATGTGAACGTTGAGTCTATCACACCCGATCATCACGTGGTGTCTCGAAATGACGAACTGTAGCAACGGTGCACAGTCGGGGAGAACAAAATTTTGTCGTGAAATTTTAGTGAGAGATCACCTTACAATGCTACCGTTGTTGTAAGCAAAATAAGGTGTATAAAAGGATTAACATCACATGCAATTCATAAGTGACATGACATGGCCATCATCTTGTGCTTCTTGATCTCCATTACCAAAGCACCGGCATGATCTTCTTGTCACCGGTGCCACACCATGATCTCCATCATCATGATCTTCATCAACGTGTCGCCATCTTGGTTGTTGTGCTACTTATGCTATTACTACTAAAGCTACGACTTAGCAATATAGTAAACGGATCTGCAAACACAAACGTTAGTTTAAAGACAACCCTATGGCTCCTGCCGCTTGCCGTACCATCGACGTGCAAGTCGATATTAACTATTACAACATGATCATCTCATACATCCAATATATCACATCACGTCATTGGCCATATAATATCACAAGCATACCCTGCAAAAACAAGTTAGACGTCCTGTAATTTGTTGTTGCATGTTTTACGTGGCTGCTATGGGTATCTAGTATGATCGGATCTTAGTTACGCAAAAACCACAACGTACATGTGCAAATTGCTATTTAACCTCTCCAAGGATCGCCTTGGTCAAAACCAATTCAACTAAAGTTGAAGAAACAGGCACCCGCGATTCATCTTTATGGAACGAGGTTGCATTTCAATAGATGAAACCAGTCACCCGTAAGCGTACGAGTTATTTCGGTCTAGGCTGCTTTAATCCAACAATACCGCTAAATCGAGAAAATACCAAGGAGGGCGGCAAATCGAACATCACCATCCACAAAACCTTTTTTGTTCTACTCGAGATAACATCTATGCATTAACCTAGCTCATGATGCCACTGTTGGGGAACGTTGCATGGGAAACAAAAAAATTCCTACGCACACGAAGACCTATCACGGTGATGTCCATCTACGAGAGGAGATTTGGATCTACTTACCCATGTAGATCACACAGTAGGAAGCGTTAAGAAACACGTTTGATGTAGTGGAACGTCTTCACGTCCCTCAAACCGTCCCACGAACCGTCCTGCGATCCATCCCACGATCCGTTCCGATCTAGCGTCAAACGGATGACACCTCCGCGTTCAACACACGTACAGCTCGACGATTATCTCGGCCTTCTTGATCCAGCAAGCAAGCAAGAGGAGTAGATGAGTTCTCCGACAGCATGACGACACTCTGATGGTGGTGATGATCTACTCCTGTAGGGCTCCGCCCGAGCTCCGCAGAAATCCGATCTAGAGGTAATACGTGGTATAGGTTTGATTTGCACGTGGCAAAGTTGTCTCTCAAATCAGCCCTAAACCACCAATATAAATAGGAGGTGTAATGATACGTCTCCAACGTATCTATAATTTTTGATGGTTCCATGCTATTATCTTGTCAACTTTGGATGTTTTATATGCGTGAATATGCTATTTTATATATTTTTTGGGACTAACCTATTAACTCAGTGCCAAGTGCCAGTTTCTATTTGTTCTATGTTTTTGGCCCATTTTCAGACGGAGTCCAAATGGAATGAAACTTTACGATGATTTTTTTTGGACCAAAAGTGACCCCCGAAGCTTTAGGAGAAGGCCAGATGGGCCACGAGGGAGTCACAAGCCCTTACACCGCCACCACCCCCCCCTCCGTGGTGGCGCGCAGGCTTGTGACCTCCTCGTGGGCCCAACTGACGCAATTCCACCGCCATAAATTCCTATAAATTCAGAAACCCCCAAAAAGAAACCTAGGTCGGGAGTTCCTCCGCCACAAGCCTCTGTAGCCACCAAAAACCAATCTGGAGCCCGTTTTGGCACCCTACCGGAGGGGGAATCCATCTCTAGTGGCCATCTTCATCATCCCAGCGATCTCCATGATGAGGAGGGGGTAGTTCTCCCTAGGGGCTGAGGGTATGTACCAGTAGCTATGTGTTTGATCTCTCTCTCTCGTGTTCTTGAGATGTCTTGATCTCGATGTACCATGGGCTTTGCTACTATAGTTGGATCTTATGATGTTCTTCCCCCTATCCCTCTTGTAATGGATTGAGTTTCCCCTTTGGAGTTATCTTATCGGATTGAGTCTTTGAGAACACTTGATGTATGTCTTGCACGTGTCTATCTGATGTGATCAACTTGCGGGTTTGTGACAATTGGGAACCTATGCATATGGGTTGGCACACGTGGATTCCTGTGAGTACTTGATGTATGTTTTGGTGATCAACTTGCGGGTTCTTGACATTGGGAACCTAAGCACAGGGGTTGGCACACGTTTTGACTCTTTGGTAGAAACTTTGGGGCACTCTTGAAGTTCTATGTGTTGGTTGAATAGATGATTCTGAGATTGTGTGATGCATATCGTATAATCATGCCCACGGATACTTCAGGTGACAATGGAGTATCTAGGTGACATTAGGGTCTTGGTTGATATGTATCTTAAGGTGTTATTCCAGTACGAACTCTATGATAGATCGATCAGAAAGAAGAACTTTGTGGTGGTTTCGTACCCGACAATAATCTATTCGTTTGTTCCCCGCTATTAGTGACTTTGGAGTGACTCTTTGTTGCATATTGAGGTCTAGTTATATTATCCAATTATGTTATCATTGTTGAGAGAACTTAACTAGTGAAAGTACGAACCGTAGGCCTTGTTTCCATGCATTGCAATACCGTTCGTGCTCATTTTTACCATTTGTTACCTTGCTGTTTTTGTAATTTCAGATTACAAAAACCTATATCTACCATCCATATTGCACTTGCATCACCATCTCTTCGCCGAACTAGTGCACCTATACAACTTACCATTGTATTAGGTGTGTTGGGGACACAAGAGACTCTTTGTTATTTGGTTGCAGGGTTGCTTGAGAGATTCCATCTTCATCCTACGCCTCCCACGGATTGATAAACCTTAGGTCACCCACTTGAGGGAAAATTGCTATAGTCCTACAACCCTCTGCACTTGGAGGCCCAACAACGTCTACAAGGAGAAAGTTGTGTAGTAGACATCAAGCTCTTTTCTGGCGCCGTTGCCAGGGAGGCTAGGTAAGCGGCACTAACATCCTGTCAACGAGGCTCTTTTCTGGCGTTGTTGCCGGGGAGGTTAGAGCTTGAAGGTATATCTTTAGATCTTGCAATCAAATCTTTTTGTTTCTTGTTCTTTCTCTAGAAAACTACAAAAAAATGGAATTGAGGATGCCTCATATGCTCCATCTTTCCAATGTCTTTCGTGAGCATGATGGGAAGGAAAATTGTGCTCAAGTCGTGAAAGAAGAATTACATAGAATGCTTGGCATAGAATACGTGAATGGTGAGCATGATTACAATGTTGTTAGCATGAATTATATGAATATCCATGATGCTAATTGCGATTGCACTATTCATGATGAAAATGCCTCCTATAAGCATGTTGATTTCTGTGGTATACATAGAGTTGGCAAATATATACCAAAAAGAGAAGATAGTTTTTGCAAGACGGATAAGTTTTTGGAAACTAAGTCGTTGCATGTGTGGCTAGATGATTGTGCTGAAATATTTAATATTGATAGCCGTCCTTGTGAACTTTGCAATGAACATGGTCATTCAAATCTACAATGCAAATTGTTTCATGATCAAATCGTGTCCAAAAATTGTGATGACTTGATTTCCCTTGCGTATCACAATGAACTTAGTTTGCTTCTGAGATATGAAGAAATGAAACGTATAACTAAGGACCTTCCAGATTGGACTGTCATGAAAATGCTTGATTATGATCTAGAAGAAATTTATTTATATTGTGCGGACAATTGGATGGAGAGTCCTTATATTGCCAATTACCTAAAGGAAAGGAAACAAATAGGAGATAAAGATAAGACTAACGAAGGGGAATAGATTTCCCAATACCCTCCTATTATTTCTTATGATGAATCAGGTAACGAGGAGGAGCTCTCTGTTCAACCAACCTCTTCAAAAGGAAGGTTGGAAGAATTAAGTAAATCTTCACATGGGGTGAAGAAGAAGAAAAGAAGAAAAAGTAAAGGTAAAGAGGTATCTCTCCCAAATGGTATAAATATGGAGGATGACAATAATTGCTATACTCTTGGTGTTATTCACGCTATTAATGATGAGAGTGATTATGTCTATGATTTGCAAAAGCACAAGCTTGGGGATGCCATGTTTGTGAATATATTTGCTACAATTAAAGTTTTTCCCAAGCTTGGGGATGCTTCGTTAAGTGAAGATGATCCTTTTAGTCCCCCCACTTTGAGTGATCAAATTTACTATGACTTTTGCATGCCTCCTATCTATGATGATTATTGCAAGGATACTTATGCTATAAAGAAGAGGGATGATAAAACTTTTCATACTCTCAAGTCCCCCTTTGCTAAACCTTTCTTTTCCAATGTGGAAACTATTTGTAGTGCTCAAGTCTTTTAAGATACTCCCACTACTATTCTTGAGAATAGATTTCCTTATGTGGAGAGTAGTAAAATTTCTATGCCTGTAGATCATGAAAAGAAAACTTTAGGTGCTGGTTATATTGTTGAATTCATTCATGATGCTACTGAAAATTACTATGAGAGAGGATCATATGCTTCTACTTATTGCAATAGTATCAAGCTTCCTCTCCATATGTTGAAATTTTTGAAGCTGTGCTTGTTTTGCCATCCTATGCTAGTTGATTCTTGCTCCAATAAATTGTTTGATCACAAAATCCCTATGCATAGTAAGTGAGTTAGACTTAAATGTGCTAGCCATTTGCTCCACGATTCTCCCATTGTGTTCCAATACTTACCTTTTATGTGAGCATCATTGAAATCAATGCCTAGCTAAGGGCGTTAAACGATAGCGCTTGTTGGGAGGCAACCCAATGAATAAATTTTTCTTTGCTTTTTGCTTCCTGTTTTGTTTTCTCCACACCATAATAATTATTTTATGATTGTGTCTTTTGTGTTTATTTTTTTGTTTGTGCCAAGCAAAACCGTTATGATTAATCTTAGTGATGATTGTTTGATCATGCTGGAAAAAGACAGAAACTTTCTGCTCACGAAAAGAATTTTCATTTTTATTATGTAAGAGATTTTGAGTTGATTCTTTTTGATGCTGATTTCTATGAAATTTCTTCAGACTTTCGTAATTTTTCAGATTTTGTGAAGTCCCAGAAGTATATGAAGTATACAGATTGCTACAGATTGGTCTGCTGTTAACAGACTCTGTTTTTGTTGAGTTGGTTGCTTATTTTGATGAAACCATGGATAGTATCTGAGGGTATTAGCCATGGAAGATTGAATACAGTAACCCAACATCAGCATAAGTAGAATTTAAGTTTTCTACAGTACCTAAGGAAGTGGTGGTTTGCTTTCTCATACTAATGTTATCACGAGTTTCTGTTTAAGTTTCGTGTTGTGAAGTTTTCAAGTTTTGGGTGAAGTTCTTATGGACAAAGAGATAAAGAGTGGCAAGAGCTCAAGATTGGGGATTCCCAAGGCACCCCAAGATATTCAAGGATGCCGTAAAAGCCTAAGCTTGGGGATGCCCCGGGAAGGCATCCCCTCTTTCGTCTTCAATCCATCGGTAACGTTACTTGGGGCTATATTTTTATTCACCACATGTTATGTGTTTTTGCTTGGAGAGTCTTGTATTGTAGGAGTATTTTATTTTTTTGTTGTGTCACAATCTTACTTTCTGCACACCTAGAGAGAGAGACATGCACTCACCGTGATTTTGTCGAGCTTCACTTATATCCTTTGGTAGACAATTTAGGTCACATGTGCTTCACTTATATCTTTTGAGCTAGATACTTTTGCTCTATGTGCTTCACTTATATATTTTAGAGCACAGCGGTGCGTGGCTTGGTAGTTGATCTATGCTTTGAAAGTAGTCTCAAAAGGGGTAGTTATCCAAAGGGATACGAAAACTTCCACCTTCATGTGCATTGAATAGTTAGAGAAGTTTGATTCATCTCAATTAGTTTTGAGTTGTGGTTTTGGTAATATTGAAGCCATGCTAGTAAGGTGTTCTGGATCTAGAAATGCTTGTGTTGAAGTTAGTGATTCCCGTAGAATGCACGTATGGTGAACCGCTATGTGATGAAGTCTGAGCATGATTAGTCTTTTGATTGTCATCCTTTGTGTGGCGGTCGGGATCGCGTGATGGTTTATACCTACCAACCCTTCCCCTAGGAGTATGCGTTGAATGCTTTGTTTCGATTACTAATAAAACTTTTGCAACAAGTATATGAGTTCTTCATGACTAATATTGAGTCCATGGTTTAGATGCACTTTCAAATTCCATTATCACTATCTTCTTAGTGCCGTGCAACTTTCGCCGGTGCACAAAACCCACCATTAGCCTCCCTCAAAACCGCCACCATACCTACCTACTATGGCATTTTCAAAGTCATTCCGAGATATATTGCCATGCAACTACCACCATGACATGTGCCACCACGTCTACATTGCCATTGCATGATCGTAAGATAGCTAGCATGATGTTTCCATTAATGTCTATACCATGCTAGATCATTGTCATGATACACTAACGAAGGCATTCCATATAGAGTCATCGTTGCTCTAAGTTTTGAGTTGAAAGTGTGATGATCATCATTGATGGAGCATTGTCCCATGTGAGGAAATAAAAGAGGACAAATAAGCCCACCAAAATAAAATAATAAAAAAATAAGAGGCCAAAGAGCCCACCAAAAAAATGAGAGAAAAAGAGAGAAGGGACAATGCTACCACCTTTCCACACTTGTGCATATTAAGCACCATGATCTTCATGATTGAGAGTCTCTCATTTTGTCACCACCATATAGCTAGTGGGAAATTTTCATTATTTAACTTGGCTTGTATATTCCTATGATGGGCTTCCTCAAAATTGCCTTAGGTATTCGTGAGCAAGCAAGTTGGATGCACACCCACTAGTTTTATTTAAGAGCTTTCACATACTCTTAGTTGTAGTGCATCATTTGTATGGCAATCCCTACTCATTCCCATTGATATCTATTGATGAGCATCTCCACAGCTTATTGATATGCCTAGTTAATGTGATCATCTTAACCTTTTTTGTCTTGCAACCTCCACCACACTCCCCACCACTTATAGTGTTAAAACCATGGCTCACGCTCATGTATTGCGTGAGAGTTGAAAAGGTTTGAGAATGTAATGGTGTGAAACAATTACTTGGCCAATACCGGGGTTGTGCATGATTTAAATTCGTTGTGCAATGATGATAGAGCATAGCCAGACTATATGCTTTTGTAGGGATAACTTTCTTTTGGCCTTGTTATTTTGGAAGTTCATGATTACCATGCTAGTTTGCTTGAGTTATTATTGTTTCCACATCAATAGCAAACTATTGTTTTGAATCTAACGGATCTGAACATTCATGTCACGTGAGAGGAGTTACAAAGGACATCTATGCTAGATAGAATGCAACATCAAAAATTCATTCTTTATAACTTCCCTACTCGAGGACGAGCTAGAGTTAAGCTTGGGGATGCTTGATACGTCTCCAACGTATCTATAATTTTTTATGGTTCCATGCTATTATCTTGTCAACTTTGGATGTTTTATATGCATGAATATGCTATTTTATATCTTTTTTGGGACTAACCTATTAACTCAGTGCCAAGTGCCAATTTCTGTTTTTTCCGTGTTTTTGGCCCATTTTCAGACGGAGTCCAAATGGAATGAAACTTTACGATGATTTTTTTGGACCAAAAGAGACCCCCGAAGCTTTGGGTGAAGGCCAGATGGGCCACGAGGGAGTCACAAGCCCTCATGCTTCCACCACCCCCCTAGTGGTGGCGCGCAGGCTTGTGACCTCCTCGTGGGCCCAACTGACGCAATTCCACCGCCATAAATTCCTATAAATTCAGAAACCCCCAAAAAGAAACCTAGATCGGGAGTTCCGCCGCCGCAAGCCTCTGTAGCCACCAAAAACCAATCTGGAGCCCGTTCTGGCACCCTGCCGGAGGGGGAATCCATCTCCCGTGGCCATCTTCATCATCCTGGCGATCTCCATGACGAGGAGGGAGTAGTTCTCCCTCGGGGATGAGGGTATGTACCAGTAGCTATGTGTTTGATCTCTCTCTCTCTCGTGTTCTTGAGATGTCTTGATCTCGATGTACCATGGGCTTTGCTACTATAGTTGGATCTTATGATGTTCTTCCCCCCTCTCCCTCTTGTAATGAATTGAGTTTCCCCTTTGGAGTTATCTTATCGGATTGAGTCTTTGAGAACACTTGATGTATGTCTTGCACGTGTCTATCTGATGTGATCAACTTGCGGGTTTGTGACAATTGGGAACCTATGCATATGGGTTGGCACACCTCGATTCATGTGAGTACTTGATGTATGTTTTGGTGATCAACTTGCGGGTTCGTGACATTGGGAACCTATGCACAGGGGTTGGCACACGTTTTGATTCTCTAGTAGAAACTTTGGGGAACTCTTGAAGTTCTATGTGTTGGTTGAATAGATGATTCTGAGATTGTGTGATGCATATCGTATAATCATGCACACGGATACTTGAGGTGACAATGGAGTATCTAGGTGACATTAGAGTCTTGGTTGATATGTATCTTAAGGTGTTATTCTAGTACGAACTCTATGTTAGACCGATCAGAAAGAATAACTTTGTGGTGGTTTCGTACCCGACAATAATCTCTTCGTTTGTTCCCCGCTATTAGTGACTTTGGAGTGACTCTTTGTTGCATGTTGAGGGCTAGTTATATGATCCAATTGTGTTATCATTGTTGAGAGAACTGGACTATTGAAAGTTTGAACCCTAGGCCTTGTTTCCATGCATTGCAATACCGTTCCTGCTCACTTTTACCATTTGTTACCTTTCTGTTTTTGTAATTTCAATTACAAAAACCTATATCTACCATCCATATTGCACTTGTATCACCATCTGTTCGCCGAACTAGTGCACCTATACAACTTACCATTGTATTAGGTGTGTTGGGGACACAAGAGACTCTTTGTTATTTGGTTGCAGGGTTGCTTGAGAGATACCATCTTCATCCTACGCCTCCCGCGCATTGATAAACCTTAGGTCACCCACTTGAGGGAAAATTGCTACTGTCCTACAACCCTCTGCACTTGGAGGCCCAACAACGTCTACAAGGAGAAGGTTGCATAGTAGACATCATGTAACATCCCAAAATTCCTAATTTGGAATGTTTTACAATTGTAGCTAAGCAGCTATGCACATTGATTGAAATAAAGTTTGCATTCGAATTCTTTTAATTTCTGCTTTTGCAATTCTATTTTTCTTCACGCAAGAAATGCCGGGAAAGAAATTCTTGCAATCAAGAAAGACAGGAGGAACATGACCCTCCAAAACCAAGGGCATTCTTTGAAATATTTTTAGCCAAGAAAACCAAAATTTTATTGAGAAAATAATTGCAAAAAGAAAATAAAGCATTTAGGGGTTTTTCTAATAAAACATTTTTTTAAGTTTTTATTTTGGCCTTGGAAAAATGTTAAACGTGTAGAGATTTGTTTTCTGAAAATTTTGGTATATAATACCCCTATATTTGGATTTTATTTTATTCCCTTTTTATTTATTTTACTTTTTGTTTTTGAAAAAAATAGAAAAAGGAAACCTATTTTTATTTGGAAAGCGGCAGAGCGCTTTATAGCCAGATCTGGGCCGATCCCCCCTCAGCCAGGATCCGGATCCCATCCGGATCGGTCAACCGACCGAATCCCCCCTCCCTCTCTCTCTAGCCAGCGGATCCCACTGGCCAAACCGATCCCCCCCGGTCACCCCCTTCCTCCCTCCCCATCCTTTCCTTCCCCCAGCCCGAGCCCTTCCTTACCTCGCCCGAGTCCCGATTCCCTCCCGGATCTCCCTCCCCTTCCCTCCCGAGCACCCCTCTCCCCTATAAAAGCCCCCCCTCAACACCGCACCCCGTTCCCCTCCACAGCCCAAACCCCTCACCCCCACGTCACCCTACCGGCCTCGCTGGAGTTCAGCTTGAAGCCGAAGCCCCCGAGCCCTCCCCCGCTCACCTCCGGCCACGCCTCGCTTCGCCGACAACGCCACTCGACGCAGGAGCCCCGCCGCCACCTCCCCAACACCTCGGATGCCGCCGGAGTTCTCCGAAGCCCCAACCCTGACCTCGCCACCTTCTCTGCCTCGCCGGAGAAGACCCCATTGCCGGCAGCCCTCGGTGAGCACCCAATCCCCTCCGTAGCCGTCCGATTCGTTTTTAACGCATGGGATTAGAACCACCGATACCCCTTCGGTTTTTAAATAAAAACCAAACGGTTTCTACACTTATTATTTAGCCGGGGAGATTTGGTTTACTTTGCGAGCGTTCGCTAGCTAGTCACCGCAGCACCTACCCCTTAGCTAACCAGGACGCGCCACGTGGACCCGTGTTCACTAGAATAGCATTTTCTTTTTCTATTTTAGTTTTAAAAATAGAGAGAGTTTCAATTTTGTTTCCTTTATAAGTTTTATTCTAGGACTCCAATGGAGTTGATTCGTTTTGCAGTAGATCACAATTTCTCTGTAGTTTCCGAAAACATATTATTTAACTATGTTTGAAATTTCAAAATTTGAACTTGAACAGATTTAGTTTAAGTCTTATTTTGGCTTTTCCAGGAGTTTAAAAATAGCTTTTAATTTAATTCTTTTTGCTGCTGCTTCCCAGTGATCATATCTTTCAGTAGTTTAAGTTTCAAATTTTGTAAAATATTTTTACTTGGGGTTTTTATCAAAAACATATTCTGTTTTGGTTATGTTAAGTGAATTTCTTCACTTTATGCAATGGTGTTTATATGTTAGTGATTTTATTTTGTTTGTTAGTGATGGTAGTACTTATTGTGTGTATTTTGTATGTATCGATAGGCCATACGGAATGCGAAGCTTCCTACTTAGAAGTGCTTGATGACGACAACTATCAGCAAGGCAAGTCATTTGATCATGTATTACCTATGTTTTATGCACCGTAGTTCTACCTTTCTACACCCAATTGCATGTTGAGTAGGTACTTGGAAATATTGGTTACTTATTGTAGTATCATTTGGTAGGCACCCAACAACCCCGTTACTTGGCCCGGGACGACAAATTCTATTTTGCTATGCTTGAGTAGACGAGGTTCTGGTTGAGAGTCTATCACGAGTGATGCGAGAATAATTTAATAACCAAGAGCGGTTAAGTCAAGACTTTTCAAGACCTCGTGATGCAATGCAACTCTAGGTGAAGGACGGTTTAGATGGGCTCCCTGGAGAAACCAGTGGACGACTCGGGATGCATGGGGAAGTGCCATGACATCTTACGGAAAGCTTCACCCAGTCTCGAAGAGATGGACGGAGGCTTCAAGACCCAAGGCTTACCTGCACAACCACAAGTCATTATGGGCTCTGGCTTTGTTGGACAACGCGGCGACTCTGGACAGGCGATGCTAGGATATGTAGAAGAACGGTAGGATTGGATGGGCACCAACAAGGGATCAGAGGGACCCGTTGAAAGACAATGTTTTGATCATTCGGTTTTCAAATCTTGTGGGGAACGTGTGCAAAACACTGCAGAGTACCCAAACATAATCGATTAGCCGTTTTCACGTTCATGGACAACTTGAGCCAAAGAAATTGAAATTTTCCTGAACTCTCAACACAATGAAATTAATGATGTGGGTATTATTGACAACTCGGGTACGAGAATTGGTTGGCGGAACCATCTCGTTAACAACCAACAACGTAGTAATATTTTTCTTTTTAACCCTCTCTTGAGGTAGGAGAAAACTTGCTTTTCGCTAAAAACTTATAGCCCCACCTGCCATATATGCATGTAGAATAGATGATTATTATTTCACCTCCTCTCTTTGATGACTTGGTGGCATATTCCATATGCCGACCTACACGGCTGCAACGTATCATGTTGCAGAGTACTTTTCCGACCAGGCATGAGGCTACGATCTACGCTCGGTGATATGCCATGGAGTCGGATGGACTCGTCAACTTTTGAAGCTTCCGCTAGTCTTCGTTAGTTATCTCATTAGTTGGCCTTCAGCCACTTTATTGTAATTCATTATTGTAATAAAGTACTCAATATGAGATTTCGATTAATAAAGTTGTGTGATTGAACTCTCGATATATATATTGATGTACTATGTGTGTACCAGCATGATCTTGGGATGGTACGGAAACAACACAGACTTGGCTGTTTCAGGTCGGGTCGCTACATGAGAGAGGGGGAGGGCTAGCCTTGAGGCACAAGGCTCAAGGGTGCGCCGGCCAAGGGAGGAGGAGGACTCCTCCTCCAATTCGGTTTGGGAAGGAGGAGTCCTCCTCTTCCTTCCCACCTCCCTCTTTCCTTTTTTCTTTTATTTTCCTTTGGTATTTTCTTATGTTGTGCCATGGGCCCCTTGGCTTACCCCACCAACCCACTAAGGACTTGTGGCACCACCCTAGTTCCTCGGGCTCACTCCCGGGTGGGTGGGCCCCTCTTGGTGAACTGCCGGAACCCATTCATCACTCCCGCTACACTTCCGGAATTGCCCAAAACTTTTCGATGACCAAATGAAATCATCCTATATATTTATCTTCGTTTGTAGACCATTTTGGAAACCCTCGTGACGTCCATGATCTCATTTGGGACTCCGAACAACATTCGGTAACCACACATATAACTCAACTATAATAAAACATCGCCGAACCTTAAGTGTGCAGACCCTGCGAGTTCGAGAACTATGTAGACATGGCCCGAGGCACTCCTCTATCAATATCCAATAGAGGGACCTGGATGCCCATATTGGATCCTAAATATTCTCCGAAGATATTATCGGTTGCACCTCAGTGTCAAGGATTCATATAATCCCGTATGTCATTCCCTTTGTCCTTCGGTATGTTACTTGCCCGAGATTCGATCGTCGGTATCCGCATACCTATTTCAATCTCGTTACCGGCAAGTCTCTTTACTCGTTCCATAATACAAGATCATGTGACTTACACTTAGTCACATTGCTTGCGAGGCTGTTGTGTGAATTTGTATTACCTAGTGGGCCCCGAGATACCTCTGTGTCACACGGAGTGACATATCCTAGTCTTGATCCATACTAACTCGAGGACACCTTCAGAGATACCTGTAGAGCACCTTTATAGTCACCCAGTTATGTTGCGACGTTTGATGAACACAAGGTATTCCGCTGGTGTCAGTGAATTATATGATCTGATGGTCATAGGAATAAATACTTGACACGCAGAAAAACAATAGCAATAAAATGACACAATCAATATGCTACATTCTTAGTTTGGGTCTAGTCCATCACATGATTCTCCTAATGACGTGATCTAGTTATCAATCAACAACACTTGCACATAGTCAGAAAACCTTGACTATCCTTGATCAACTGGCTAGCCAACTAGAGGCTTGCTAGGGACATTGTTTTGTCTATGTATCCACACATGTATATATGCTTTCATTCAATACGATTATAGCATGGATAATAAACGATTATCTTTAAACAGGAAATATAATAATAACTATTTCTTATTGCCTCTCGGGCATATTTCTAACAATTATGCCATCCATGATCTTGAGTTGGCAACCGTAGTGCATGCTCTAAAGACATGGCGACATTACCTTCTGGGAAGCGAGGTGAAATATACACCGACCACAAAACTCCGAAGTCTATATTTACTCAAAGGGAATTGAATATAAGGCAAAAAGATGGTTGGAGTTAATCAAAGATTATGACCTCAAAATTTAATATCACCCTGGTAAGGCCAATCTAGTGGTTGATGCCTTAAGCAGGAAGACCGGCACCTTGAAGGTCATGCTCAAGGAAAGGCTACCCGCCTTATATGAAGACATGGAGAACTTCGGATTGGAGCTAGTGGAATCAGGATTCCTAGCTAACCTCAATGTCAAACCAACGCTGGCTGATGATATCAAGGAGGCCCAGAAGGGGCACAAGAGCATTGAAGGCATCAAGAAGAAGATTCAAGAAGGCAAAGCCCCAGAATTCTCAATGGATGAACGAGGATTAGTGTGGTTTGGGAAATGTTTGTGCGTACCCAACAAGGAAGAACTCAAGGATTTGATCCTGCAGGAAGCACATGATACACCCTACTCTATTCACCCCGATGGCACCAAAATGTATCAAGATCTCCGAGAAAAATTCTGGTGGCATGGCATGAAGAGGGAAATAGCATCTTATGTTGCCAAGTGCGACGTGTACCAACAAGTCAAGGCTGAGCATCGGCGACCTGTTGGATTGCTACAACCACTTCAAGTCCAGAATGGAAGTGGGACAAGGTCGGCATGGATATCATCACCGGGTTTCCCAGGTCAAGCAAGGGGCATAACTCCATATGCCTCATTGTCGACCATCTGACCAAGGTAGCCCATTTCATTCCAGTCAACACCACTTATGATGGAAGCCAATTGGCTAGTATTTACATCCATCGTATAGTGAGTCTCCACGGAGTTCCCAAGGAGATTGTATCTGACCAAGGCACGTAGTTCACCTCAAGATTCTGGAAGAATTTCCAAGAAGCCCTCGGAACCAAACACTCTTTCAGCTCCGCTTTCCACCCACAAATGGGCGGACAAATGGATAGAGTAAACCAGATACTCGAAGATATGCTCCGCGCTTGTGTCTTGACATATGGTGCCAAATGGGAAGACTGTCTGTAATTCGCTGAGTTCTCATACAATAACAGGTACCAGTCCAGTCTCCAAATGGCCCCATTTGAAGTGTTGTACGGACGAAAGTGCCGCACCGTGCTCAACTGGTACGAAACTGGTGAAGGATTGATTTTCAGGCCGGAAGTTTTGCAATAAGCAGAAGATAACGTGCAGCTTGCTCGAGAAAACCTAAAAGCAGCCAAGTCATGACAAAAGAGCTATGCGGATTCTCACCGCACTGATCTGGAGTTCATTCCCGGAGATCAGGTGTACCTCCGTGTCACACCTCTTAAGGGAACGAAGCATTTCCACGTTAAGGGGAAACTCGCTCCAAGGTTCATTGGACCTTTTAAGATTACAGCAAGGCGTGGAGAGGTTGCTTACCAGTTGGAGCTACCTCCGAAACTTTCGGGTGTGCACAACGTCTTCCACGTGTCACAACTTCGGAAGTGTCTTAAGCGCCAAACCGTCCTGATATTTACAAGCACATTGACCACCAGGCCATCGACCTTCAGCCAGATCTCACCTACCGCGAGAAGCCGATCCGCATCCTGGATGAAGCAGAGCATTGCACCAGAAGCCGCACCATCAAGTATTTCAAGATTCAGTGGAGCAACCACACCGAAGGAGAAGCAACATGGGAGCGTGAAGACTATCTCCGATCTGAGTTTCCTTACCTTTTTAGCACCTAGCTTAGGAATCTCGGGGACGAGATTCTTGTAAGGGGGATAGGTCTGTCACACCGTGTTTTCAATACCACTTTTTCTGTAATTCAAAAATCTGAGTTTATTAAAACTTTTTCAAACTAATGATGTGAGTACCATGATTGTCATTGTATGTTTGTATGCTTCATCATATGATGATAAAAACCACATTTCTCAAGATCAAATTATTTTCAAAACCCTTTTTTCTTATTTCTGGTTAAAGAAAAACCCTCCTTTGAGTTGCACTACATGCCCTGGATGGCAAGGAGTGTTCTTACCCAAACTTGGTGATCTAATTCTAGCACCATTTTAGTGCACCAAAACCACAAAATAATTACTTTGTGAATTATTTTTCTAATTTATTTTCATGTCCATTTCAGAGGCCAGAAATGGTATTCCTATATGGAAAAATACTTTTCTACCTTTGAAAAATCTGATTAAATTTGGAGATAATCACAAGGACATATATTTTCCATGCATAAGATTTTTAACCCCCATTTATATTATTATTATTGGAGTAAAACCCTGAAAACCATTTATGTATGTTTTGACCTTTTGAAATATTTCCAAAGGAAATATTCTCAATAAAATCCTAGAAAATACTAGTGGTATCCCTAAGCCATATTTGGTGTCCATATAAAGTTTCACCTTGATCCAAGGTGATTAAGGACACCAAATAACTGCAAAACCCCTTTTGTCTAGATTGAAGTTAGAGCAACTCTACATAGCAAAGTTTGTCCAATGGGGTTGAAACTTTGCAGGAGTGGCTAATACCTCAAATGAGGGTTCCATACCAAAAATAGGATTTGTGGGACTTAATTTGCCCACACTCTCTTTGGAAGGAACAGATCTGGTTATTTGGTGAAGTTTTCAAGTTTACAAAGCTAAACTTGTCCAATAGAGCTCAAACTTGGTGAAACCCCTTGTTTTAGCACCAAACGCAATCTTGTTAAGTTGCAGAACTAGTGATGGGGTGAAACCACCCCAAACCACTGTCGAGCACATTTTGATAGATGGGTAAAAGCCCCCCTAACCTTAGCTAAACCCAAACCCTTTTCCCCAAACCCTCAGATTAGGTGGCCAGCATCAATGCCCAGCCCCAGTCAACTGGCCCCTCTCTGGTTCAAAGTAGAAATGACAAAATCCCCATTCTAAGCTTCAGCTCAAGGCTGACAGCACCTATTTTTCTTGTCTCCCTTGATCAGCCGAAGCTCCCGCGGGTCTTCAACGGCTAGCCAAATCCCAACCAGTGCCCAGGACATGCTAGACACGTCCAAGGCACCCCAGGGAGCGCCAGTATGCTGTGGCATGCCAAAGCTGCATTCTGGGCGCGCTACAGGAAGCCACCGAGGTGGGGCGACGCTCTCACCCGAGGTATCTAACCTCTTCCCCGATAGCCCCTCTGCATCAGGCGACCATCAGGGCCCCTCCTCTCCCACGCTAAGAGCTAGAACGACGCATGCCCACGCGCACCAGAACCGGCCAGAGATGCGCGACCATTGATGCTCGTCTCTCCTCTCTCTCCCTTCCCTGCAGTAGGTTCTGGTTATCCAAAACCACATCCTGATACTGTGGTTTCGACCCCAGCTCCTCTATGAAATACCATGCGCGACACAGTGAATCACCAGCGCTCCCAAGTTGACTCACCGTTGCGGGCCTATATATAGCCCTCCCCCTCGCTCCAGCACCCCTCAAACCTCATCGCAAGAACCTCTAGCACCTCCCTAGCCACCCCAGCAAGCCAGCAGAACCCCGGTGCTCGAGATCGACCGAGGCCCCTCTGCCTCGGAGCTCCGGTCAATCTCCGGCTACACGTCGGCTCCTAGCTACCACCTCCTCCCTCTTTCCCAAGCTAATCTGTGCCCCTAGCTACCACCTCCACCTTCGCCCGAAACTCCTCCGCCGCGGCGTCCTCGTCGCCGGTGAACTTGTGCCTCTCCGCCGTTGTCTCAACCACCATCAGGTAGGCGACGACGAGCCGGGCCCATTTCCATCTTTGTTGGGGCCCGAGGACGTCGGTAGCCACGCCGACATGCTCCTCCTCCTCTTTGGCCAGAGGTAGGAGACGACCCCGACAGGTGTGCCCCACCTGTCGGCGGCCCATCTCTCTCTCCCTCGCTGCCCATAGCCACTGACCGTAGGTGCCTGCTCGTAAGGTTCAAACCTGACGGCGCGCGTGTCTGGGCAGCCTAGCTGGCTGGCCTTTGGGCCGGCCCAGTCCCAAGCCAAGCTAGGCCAGGGGCTGTAGCCGTTCTTCTTTTATTTTAAAACTTGATTTTGAATGATTTTTATAAAAATATTTAACTAGTGTAAAAATATAATTTTTCCATTGTTATTCTTCTAAAAATGTGTAGTATTTAACAGAACCATTGGTTGAATTTTTGCAGCAACTATTCTGTTTTATAATAATGAAAAGGATTAAGTTGGAATAGTTTTGCTTGTGTTAAGATGATTTAAAAAATATTCCTTCATTAGAAACAGAAGCAAATACTTTTCAAATAACAACCTGGATTTATCAGTAATAACCAACATTTTTAAAATGACTTTGTGATCTGTTTGAGAGTGAGCTACTTATTATATTATCTTTATACGGTGATAGAAAACTTGTGTGACGAAGGAGTCGGAGCGGAAGACCTCGAAGACCCCGGATACCTAGCTGACCAAGGCAAGCAGCCCTTTGACCATGTCTGAGCATTTGTTATGATGCATGCTAGTGTAGCTAATATTTCCATTGCATATGATCATAAGTGCCGGTAAACCATTGAAGTGATGTTATCGATGGCTCCTCTGGAGCACATGCATTGAGCTTGACACTACCACCTATGAGGATCATGCTAATATCATGTTGACAAGTAAAGTTAGAATAGTATTAGCATGAGGATGATGATGACATAATTCAAAGATTTACGAAAACCCCGTCGGGTGCTACTAATGCCCGAGGGTGAGGATGAGTTAGGTGGCCACTTTTGGTGAAGTGTTGCATCCGGTATTTCTGTGTTTATGGTTCCAGAAATGGGATTAGATTTATGATGTGTCGACCGTCCCAACCTTACATGTACGACCACGTTACCCCTTATGGGACTGGTTGTGTTGATTACTCTGGTCGGTGCTAGCAAACAGCCACATTACTAGTGGAGGGAGTGATGTGTGGTCACTCTCATGATGGGGTCGTGCCAGGTAGGGCGACTATGCCGTTTTACGTGTTCCAGGCACACTGTTGGTCCCAGCATGGTTGATACTATCCAGACTCGGTGCTCGTAATACGTACAACATGTGGGTTGGGTACCAGTCGAGTGGACCTCTTTGTCTAGTATCGTTAGGGGAAAGGCATTGATCGTGTACTTACCTCGGGTATGTTATATACCGCGAGTCGTGGATGACACGGAAGTTTCCCGGATCACTTGGGTCCAGCGTACTACCTCTGGAGAGTGTAAAACTATTCGAATAGCCGTGTCCACGGTCAAGGACAGTCGGGTGGTGCTGCTTAAACTACGTCCAGTCATTTCCGCATATGCCAAGTGTGTGTGTGTGTGTGTATGTGTTAAATAGTGTTTTATGAAACAGTTGATATGACCATGTTTGGTGACTTGGCATATAGGGAGAACCCAGATGGTTCTGCCCTTGACAAATATATTGATATCTGTAACCTGTTGTGCAAAAGTAGTTCTTAAGTTATGATGCATACCCATCATCATATTTATTTACCACCAAGAAGGTATCCACAAATGAAGCATATTATTATTATCCTTCACTTGCATTGTTCATATCATGGGCTGTTTGCGAGTACATTCAAAAGTACTCATTGGCTTGCCACTGGTTATATTATTGACCAGACATGGAAGGACCGGAGTTTGGAGATGAGCACGTCTTCGGAGACGCCCCTACGAATTAGGACGCTTCCTAATCAGAATGCCTGTTGGTGTAGGCTGATGGCATGGGCACCCACTTAGCCCTAAGATTTCCGCTACTAGTTGTATCAGTGTTATTTGGCCCTATAGTCCCTACCTTGTGAACTTGACCATTCGGTCACGTGATGTAATAATTCGGTACTTGGATGTAAGACTCTTAATATTCAGTATCTGTGTGTTTGGTGAGCATTGATCTCTGGGATCACTGAGCACGTTCATTCGGCGATCTCGACTCGTAAGTCGGGGTCCCCAAATCTTGTTAGTTTGCTTTATAGTTTTTGCTTTAGAGTCTTATACCAAAAACAAGAAAATTAGTTGCTTTGTTCTTGCTTGTTTCTCCTGCTATGGGTTCCACTGAGAACACTAAGTTGTGTGACTTCACTAGTCACAACAATAATGACTTTATCTGCACTCCTATTGCTGCTCCCGCCACTGAGGCAACCTCCTATGAGCTTAAACCTGCCTTACTAAACCTTGTTATGAAAGATCAATTCTCCGCTGCGGGAGATGATGCTACTTTGCACTTGAATAATTTTGTTGAGCTTTGTGATATGAAAAAGTACAAAGAAGTAGATGGTGATATTGTTAAACATAAGCTTTTTCTTTTCTCCTTGAGAGGAGGAGCTAAAGTGTGGCTTCAATCTTTGCCTAGAAATATCATAGATTCTTGGGATAAGTGCAAAGATGCTTTTATTGGGAAGTATTACCCACCTGCTAAGATTATCCAGTTAAGAAGTAACATTATGAATTTTAGGCAAGTGGATAATGAACACGTTGCCCAAGCTTGGGAACGTATGAAATCTCTTGTTAAGAATTGTCCTACACATGGTTTGACAACTTGGATGGTTATCAAAACTTTCTATGCAGGATTGAACTTTACCTCGCGGAATCTGTTGGACTCGGCCACGGGAGGAACCTTCATGTCAACTACACTTGGTGTTGCCACGAAGCTATTGGACAAGATGATGACAAATTATTCTCAATGGCACACCGAGAGAGCTCCAACAGGTAGGAAGGTAAACTCTGTTGAGGAGATCTCCTCCCTTAATGATAAGGTCGACATGATCATGTTTTTACTTACTAAGAAAGCTCCTATCGATCCTCATGATGTTCCTTTAAATTCTTTGGTTGCTCAAGAAAGAGAGCAAGTTGATTTTAATTTTATCTCTAGGAACAACTTCAATAATAATGCTTATAGGAGTAATTTTGGTAGCAATCCTAGACCATTCCCATCCAACAACTATGGTAACAACAACGCTTATCCTAGCACCAAAAACTCCACTTCTGAATTAGAGAGCATGCTTAAAGAATTTATGACTTCTCACAACAGCCACGTAAAACATGCAACAACAAATTAGAGGACGTCTATATTGCTTTTGCAGGGTATGCTTGTCATATGATATGCCCAATGACGTGATGTGATATATTGGATGTACGAAATGATCATGTTGTAATAGTTAATATTGACTTGCACGTCGATGGTACGACAACCGGCAGGAGCCATAGGGTTGTCTTTAAACTAACGTTTGTGTTTGCAGATGCGTTTACTATATTGCTAGGACGTAGCTTTAGTAGTAATAGCATAAGTAGCACGACAACCTCCATGACGACACGTTGATGGAGCTCATGACGACGGAGATCATGGTGTGGCGCCGGTGACATGAAGATCGTGTCGGTGCTTTCGTGATGGAGATCAAGAAGCACAAGATGATGGCCATATCATGTCACTTATGAATTGCATGTGATGTTAATCCTTTTATGCACCTTATTTTGCTTAGAACGACGGTAGCATTATGAGGTGATCTCTCACAACAATTTCAAGATGATACTGTGTTCTCCCCAACTGTGCACCGTTGCTACATTTCGTCGTTTCGAGACACCACGTGATGATCGGGTGTGATAGACTCAACGTTCACATACAACGGGTGCAAAACAGTTGCACACGAGGAATTCTCGGGTTTAGCTTGACGAGCCTAGGATGTGCAGACATGGCCGCGAAACACATGAGACCGAAAGATCAAGCATGAATAGTATAGTTGATATGATTAGCATAGAGATGCTTACCACTGAAACTTTTTCAACTCACGTGATGATCGTACTTGAGTTAGTGGATTTGGATCATGTACCACTCAAATGACAAGAGAGACGTACTTTTTGAGTGGGAGTTTAACAAGTAATTTGATTATTTAAAATCTAATTATATTGAACATACTATAATGGTCTTTTCAAATTACGATGTAGCTTGCACTATAGCTCTACTATTTTTATATGTTCCTAGAGAAAGTTTAGTTGAAAGTTGATAGTAGCAACTTTGCGGACTGATTCCGTAAAACTGTGGTTTATCCTAATTGCTACGCAGAAGGGTTATGTCCTTAATACACCACTTGGAGTGCTGCACCTCGAGCATTCTCTGTGGATGTTGCGAACATCTGACATAAACGTTCTTGATGACTACGTGATAGTTCAGTGCGTAATACTTAATGGCATAGAAGCAAGGCGCCGAAGACGTTTTTGAAAATGTCGCGGAACATAAGAGATGTTCTAAGAGATGAAATTGAGATTTCATACTCGTGCCCTTGTTGAGAGGTATGAGACCTCAGACAAGATTCATTGTCCACAAAGTAAAGGATAAAAGCTCAAATCATTGAGCATGTTCTGAGTACAACAATTGCTTGAATCAAGTGGGAGTTAATCTTCCAGATGAGATAGTGATGGTTCTCCAAAGTCACTGCCACTAAGCTGCTAGAGCTTCATGATGAACTATAACATATCAAGGATAGATATAATGTTCCTTGAGCAATTCGCATTGTTTGACACTGTGAAAGTAGAAATCAAGAAGGAGCATCAATTTTTGATGGTTAGTAAAACCACTAGTTTCAAGAAGGGCAAGGGCTAGAAGGGATACTTCATGAAACGACAAACTAGTTGCTGCTCCAATGAAGAAACCCAAGATTGAACCCAAACCCGAGACTAAGTGCTTCTGTTATGAGGGAAACGGTCACTGAGGCGGAGCTACCCTAGATACTTGGTAGATGAGAAGGCTGGCGAAGTCAACAGAAGTATATTTGATATACATGATATTTATGTGTACTTTACTAGTACTCCTAGTAGCACGAGGGTCTTAGATACATGTTCTATTGCTAAGTAATTAGTAACTCGAAATAAAAGCTACGGTATCAACGGAGACTAGCTAAAGGAAAGGTGACCATAAGTATTGGAAGTGTTTCCAAGGTTGATGTGATCAAACATGGCACGCTCCCTCTATCATCGGGGTTGGTGTTAAACATACATAATTGTTATTTGGTGTTTGCGTTGAGCATGAACATGATTGGATCGTTTTTATTGCAAAACGATTATTCATTTAAAGAGAATCATTGTTATTATATTTGCTTGAATAATTACCTTCAATGTTTTGTTGAATCTCGATCGTAGTGTTACACATGTTCATAATATTGGTGCCAAAAGATCCAAAGTAATAATGATAGCACCACTTAGTTGTGGCACTGCCACTTGAGTCATGTTGGTGTAAAATGCATGAAGAGACTCCATGCTGAAGGATATTTGTACTCACTCATTTTTTAAACGTTTGAGACATGCAAACAACACCTCTTGGTATAAAACGTATGAAGAAACTCCATGTGGATGGAACGTTTGGATTCACCTGATATTGAAGCACTTGAGACGTGCAAAATAATACCACGTGGAATAAGAAAGTGACTTGTTGGAAGTAATACATTTTTGATGTGTACAGCCAATAAGTGCTGAGGCACGTAGTGGATATCGTTATGTTCTTACTTCACTAACGATTTGAGTAGATACATAATTATTTACTTGATGAATCACAAGTCTGAAATATTGAAAAGTTCAACGCTATTTCAGAGTGAAAATCGTCGTGACAAGAGGATAAACTGTCTATGATATGATCATAGAAATGAATATCTGAGTTACAAGTTTTTGGTACACAGTTAAGACAACGTGGAAATTGTTTCGCAATTCATTCCACCTGGAACACCATAGTGTGATGGTGTGTCCGAACGTCATAGCCACGCCCTATTAGAAATGGTGCATACTGTAATTTCTCTTATTGAATTACCACTATTGTTTATGGGTTATGCATTAGAGACAACCACATTCATTAGAAATACGGCACCGCGTATTTCCATTGAGATGACACAGTATAGACTATGGTTTTCAGAAACCTAAGTTGTCGTTTCTTAAAAGTTTTGGGCTGCGACGCTTATGTGAAAAAGTTTCAGACTAATAAGCTTGAACCCAAAGAGGATAAATGCATCTTCATAGGATATCCAAAATAGTTGGATACATCTCCTATCTCAGATCCGGAAGCAAAGTGTTTGTTTCTAGAAATGGGTCCTTTCTTGAGAAAAGGTTTCTCTCGAAAGAGTTGAGTGGGAGGGTGGTGGAACTTGATGAGGTTAGTGAACCGTCACTTCAACGAGTGTGTAGCAGGGTGCAGGCAGTTGTTCTTGTGGCTCCTACACCAATTGAAGTGGAAACTGATGATGGTGGTCATTGAGCTTTGGATCAAGTTACTACAAACCTCGTATGTCGACAAAGGTCGCGTACTACTACAAAGTGGTACGGTTACCCTGTCTTGGAGGTCATGTTGTTGAAACAACAATGAACCTACGAGCTATGGAGAAGCGATGGTGGGCCCGGATTCCAACAAATGGCTGGAGGCCATGAAATCCGAAGGGGATCCATGTAGACTTTGGAAGAACTACTTGATGGTTATGAGACTATTGAGTAAAGATGGATCTTTGAAAGGAAGACAAACGATGATGGTGAAAAGTCACCATTAAGAAAAGCTCGACTTGTCGCAAAGATGTTTCCGACAAGATCAAAGAGTTGACTATGATAAGACTTCCTCACTCGTTGCGATGCTAAAAGTCTGTTGGACTTATGTTAGCAGTTGTTGCATTGTTTATGAATATTGCACATAGGATGTCAAAAAATTGTTTCCTCGACGATTTCCTTGGGGAAAAGTTGTATGTGATACAACGAGAAGGTTTTGTCGATCCTAAGGATGCTAACAAGTATGCAAACTCCAGCGATCCTTCTATGGAATGGTGCAAGCATCTCGGAGTTGGAATATACGCTTTGATGAGATGATCAAAGCTTTTGGGTTTGTATGAAGTTTAGGAGAAACTTGTATTTCCAAAGAAGTGAGTGGGAGCACTATAGAATTTCTGATAAGTATATGTGGTTGACATATTGTTGATCAGAAGTAATGTAGAATTTCTGTGAAGCATAAAGAGTTGTTTGAAAGGAGTTTTTCAAAGGAAAACCTAGATAGAGCTACTTGAACATTGAGCCTCAAGATCTATAGAGATAGATCAAAACGCTTAATAGGAGTTTCAATGAAATGCATGCCTTGACAAGTTTTCGAAGGAGTTCAAAATATATCAGCAAAAGAAGGAGTTCTTGGCTGTGTTGTAAGGTGTGAATTTGAGTAAGACTCAAAGCGCGACCACGACAGAAGAAAGCGGAAGGACGAAGGTCGTCCCCTATGCCTTAGCTGTAGGCTCTGAAGTATGCCAAGCTGTGTACCACACCTGATGTGTGCCTTGCCATGAGTCTGTCAAGGGGTACAAAAGGTGATCCAGGATTGAATCACTAAAACAACGGTCAAAGTTATCCTTAGTAACTAGTGGACTAAGGAATTTTCTCGATTATGGAGGATATTAAAGAGTTCATCGTAAAGGGTTACGTCGATGCAAGCTTTAACACTAATCCAAATAACTCTGAGTAGTGAAACGGATTCGTATAGTAGAGTAGATATTTGGAGTATTTCCGAATAGCACGTAGTAGCAGCATCTATAAGATGACATAAGGATTGGTAAATCACACACGGATCTGAAAGATTCAGAACCGTTGACTAAAACCTCTCTCACGAGCAAGACGTGATCAAACCCCAGAACTATATGGGTGTTGGATTCGTTAAAATCACATGGTGATGTGAACTAGATTATTGACTCTTGGAAAAATGCCCTAGATGCAATAATAAATTAGTTATTATTATATTTCTTTGTTCATGATAATCCTTTATTATCAATGCTATAATTATATTGAATGAAAACATAGTTACATGTGTGGATACATAGACAAAACAATGTCCCTAGCAAGTCTCTAGTTGGCTAGCTAGTTGATCAAGGATAGTCATGGTTTTATGACTATGTGCAAGTGTTGTTGCTTGATAACTGGATCACATCATTAGGAGAATCATGTGATGGACTAGACCCAAACTACGAACATAGCATATTGATCGTGTCATTTTTTTGCTATTGTTTTCTGTCTGTCAAGTATTTGTTCCTATGACTATGAGATCATATAACTCACTCGCACCGGAGGAATACCTTGTGTGCATCAAACGTCACAACCTAACTGGGTGACTATAAAGGTGCTCTACATGTATCTACGAAGGTGTCCGTTGAGTTAGTTTGGATCAAGACTGGGATTTGTCACTCCGTGTGACGGAGAGGTATCTCGGGGCCCACTCGGTAATACAACATCACACACAAGCCTTGCAAGCAATGTGATTAACTGTAAGTCATAGGATCTTATATTACGAAACGAGTAAAGAGACATGCCGGTAACGAGAATGAAATAGGTATGCGGATACCGACGATCAAATCTCGGGCAAGTAACATAGCGAAGGACAAAGGGAATGACATACGGGATTATATAAATCCTTGACACTGAGGTTCAACCGATATGATCTTCGGAGAATATGTAGGATCCAATATAGGCATCCAAGTCCCGCTATTGGATATTGACCGAGGAGTAACTCGGGGCATGTCTACATAGTTCTCGAACCCGCAGGGTCTGCAAACTTAAGGTTTGGCGATGTTTTAGTATAGTTGAGTTATATGTGTGGTTACCGAATGTTGTTCAGAGTCCCGGATGAGATCACGGACGTCACGAGGGTTTCCGGAATGGTCCGAAGACGAATATTGTTTTATAGGATGACTTCATTTGGTTACCGGAAGGTTTTTGGGCATTACCGGGAATGTACTGGGATTGACGAATGGGTTCTCGAAGTTCACCGGGAGAGGGGCAACCGAAGAGGGCCTTGGCGCCATAAGAACAAAACCAAAGAAAGGAACAAAAAGGGAGGTGGGAAGGAAGAGAAGGAATCCACTTTCCAATCCTGATTGGAGTAGGAATCCCCCTCTCCTCTTGGCCGGTGCCCCCTTGGGGATTTGGTCCTCAAGGCAAGCCTCCTCCCCTTCCCTCCTATATATAGTGGTGATTTAGGGCTGATTTGAGACAACTTTTGTCACGTGCAACTCAGATCTAGACACCATAGTTTTACCTCTAGATCGTATTTCTACGGAGCTCGGGCGGAGCCCTGTAGGAGTAGATCCTCACCACCACCGGAGCGCCATCACGCTGCCGGAGAACTCATCTACTTCTCTGTCTTGCTTGCTGGATCAAGAAGGCCGAGATCATCGTCGAGCTGTACGTGTGCTGAACGCGGAGGTGCCGTCCATTCGACACTAGATCGGAACGAATCGTGGGACGGATCACGAGATAGTTCGTGGGTCGGACCGAGGGACGTGAGGACGTTCCACTACATAAACCGCGTTTCTTAACGCTTCCTGCTGTGCGATCTACAAGGTTACATAGATCCAAATCTCCTCTCCTAGATGGACATCACCATGATAGGTCTTCGTGTGCGTAGGAAAATTTTGGTTTCCCATGCAACGTTCCCCAACATTGATCAATGTTCTTTTGGTGTTCGTCTTGTTGATTCTTCCATAAAGAAACCTTTAGGGAGAATTGATGATGTTCTTATTGTTGTCAATGATAATTATGTTCCCGTTGATTTTCTTATTATGGACATTGAGTGTGATCCCTTATGTCCAATTATTTTGGGACGTCCTGTTCTCCGCACCGTTGGTGATACCATTGACATAAAAGAAGGGACCACTAATTCCAATTTCCCCTTAAAAAGGGAATGGAACACTTCCCTCGAAAGAATATTAAGTTACCTTATGAGTCCGTTACTCGGGCAAGTTATTCTTTTGGAGTTGATAATACTTTATTTTTTTGCATCATGCCTAGCTCAAAGGCATAAAAGAAAGCGCTTGTTAGGAGGCAACCCATTTTGTTCTTACTTTCAGTTTTAGTGGTCTTGATGCTTGTTACTACTGTAGCAACATCATTGTATCTTTAGTATCAAGCTTTGTGCCAAGTTTTAGCCTCCGATTGCAAGAAAGTTCAAAAGTTGTGACATGCTGTACAGAAAGAAGATTCAGGAGTGTCAAGCGCTCAAGCTTGGGGATTCCCCCATGCACCCCCAAGAAATATTCAAGGAGACTCAAGCGTCTAAGCTTGGGGATGCCCCCGTGCATCCCCTTCTCCATCAACAATCATCAGTCCGTCCATCTCCATGTTA
The DNA here is from genome assembly GCF_904849725.1 of Hordeum vulgare subsp. vulgare. NCBI lineage: Eukaryota > Viridiplantae > Streptophyta > Magnoliopsida > Poales > Poaceae > Hordeum > Hordeum vulgare. The sequence continues at coordinate 355,821,197 of NC_058523.1, forward strand.
TATTTTTATCACTTCATATGTTATGTGCTATGCTTGGAGCGTCCCGCTCTTCAATTTTTAGTTTCTTTTAGTTTTGCTTGCTTTTCATAACAAGTTGGAACCTAGCCTTCTTTTTTTGGGAGAGACGCAGGCTCTACTCCAACATAGAACACAACATAGGTTTTCATGATTATCATTTTTTGTGTGTTCTTTATCTTTTCATAGATGTTGTCATCCTTAGCTCTTAGTTTTCATGCTTTATCTTTTTAAGAGATTTTATTTAGGTTGCTTTTGGAACTCTCTTGAGTTATCATGCTTATCTTGTTTAGAGAGTTGGCTTGTTCCAATGAGTTGTGTGTATTGCACGAGTAGGTAATTGAGGTTGCTATTTAACTATAGTAGTAACTTAGAATAGTTTTGAGGTACTGATTTGAGTAATGTTTGGATTATTGGTGTCAAGAGCTTGAGCCAATTAGTCGTATTTTGGGAAATCCGTGTTTTTTTTTCAAAACTTAAAAAATAGTTGAGAACTCTAGCTACTAGATGGATCACTAACCTTTGGAGGGGTTGGAATATATAGAGTACCCTCACATTATCATGGGTCGAGGATGCGCAACGATAACCAAACCCCCAAACACTACTCCTTTGGGTGCTTGTCTCTTTGTGAATCTCCTGACTAGATAGAGACTTACCGATAATAAGTGCATGAGTTCTTCGGACTAATGCGAGTATTCGATTGTTGGCACTTCCACCATCCATATTTTGCTAGCCTCTTTGTTACCGTCCATTGCCCTTTCTCATCTTGAGAGTTGGTGCAAACTTCGCTGGTGCATCCAAACCCTTGGCATGATACGCTCTGTCATCATAAGCCTCATTATAACTTTCCTCAAAACAGCCACCATTTCCATAGCCTTTCCGAGATACGTTGCCATGTAACATCCACCATCTCATGACTTGATCTTCATGTCATACATACTTTTGCTTGATCGAGGAGCCGCATGCTAGTTGGGCCTTGCCCTTATTATTGCTAGATGACGCGCTAGTTTCATTGCATATCCTCCTACACTGATACAGGCATATATTTGCATGCATCATGATTGTTTTCATTTGTCTTTATGTTGAGTACTTCTCATAAAGTGTGAAGATCTTCTTTTTATTCTTGCAGAATATAGAGTGTTGCCCTTAAGTGAGGAAAAGATCCAAAAGAGGACAAATTAAAAGATCCCAAAAGAGGAAACACGAAAAGATTCCAAAAGGACAAACGAGAGATAAATAGAAAGAGCCAAAGAGGCCAAAAAAAATAAAAATAAAAAGAGAGAAGGGGGCAACACTGATATTCCTTTTGAAAGATCCACACTCGTACTCCATTGTTATATTTGTACTCCATAGAGATTATCATTCATGCATAACTATGTGGGGACCCTTACACTATAGAAAGTGGCTTGTACATTCCAATGATGACCCTCCTCAAATGAGCTCTAGGTCTTCATGATCAAGCAAGTTGGATGGACCCCCACTAGTTCCATTGGAGACCTACCTTAGCTCATATGTGCATCCGTTGCATGGCAATCCCTGCTCCTCACATCATATTTATCATTTGGTTTCTCTCGCCTATGGTTTCCCTCATTGATGTGAGCCTTTCACACCCTTTTGGTCTTCCTTACCCATCATTATTCTCTTTGATATCCTAAGTGCCAACATATCTCGCTTGCCCTCATCCATTGCTTGAGTGATCAAAGTCGAAAGGGAGAGGATCATTTTGACTTGTGCCAGACTAGTGGTCTGGGGATGAGTGAAAATTAGATTCCGAAGGAGACAAAGTGTGAAGTTTTAGTAGATTGAGTTCTCAATTAAACTTTATAATATTTTTATGCTCTAAACCCTTCTCCCGCTTCTTGCACACAAACACCATTTGGAGACATTCGAGCCACGGACAGCGAGAGCTCTTGCACCTTTATGTTCTTACTTTGCTATTTTCAATACTAGATATAGACTCGGCTTGTTATTGTCTTGACTTGAAATGTATCTCTTACTTGCTTTACTATGAAGTTCTTATATGTGTGTTAGCATATCACCACAAAAAATATTTTTGTTATCATTTACCTACTCGAGGATGAGCACGATTTAAGCTTGGGGATGTTGATACGTCCCAAACGTATCTATAATTTCTGTTTGTTCCATGTTATTTTGGGTGACATTGTTATATGTTTTGCTACACTTTCATACCTTTTTACACATATTTGGACTAACCTACTAACTCAGTGCACCCAGTGCCAGTTTCTGTCTGCTGATGTCTTTTTTGCAGGGACTTCTACCGTAATTTCTAGAGCACCAAAAATCCCGAGAAAAATATATAAAAATCGGCGTGACGGAAGCTTCATGAAACATCAAGTGGGGCCAGAGGAAAGCGAGGGCTCGCCAAGGCGGCCACCCGCCGTGGGCCACCTGCTAGCCGCGCCACTAGGCCACCTGGGTGGGGCCCACCCCCTCTGGTGCCTTCCTTCGGCCTATATTTACCTCTCCGACCGAAAACCCTATCATCACATCCAGAATCACGAATTTCTGCACCGTTCCACCGCTACAGCGCTTCCGAGATCGGGAGCGCCAGAAGACCTCTTCCCGGCACCCTGCCGGGTGGAGGATTGACCTCCAGGAGCTTGTCCACCACCATGGACACTTCCCGGATGTGTCGTGAGTAGTCCTCCTTGGACTATGAGTCCATGACAAGTAGCTATGTGATGTCTTCTGATACGTCTCCAAACTATCTATAATTTTTTATGGTTTCATGCTATTATCTTGTCAAACTTTGGATGTTTTGTATGCCTTTTTTATATTTTTGGGGACTAACTCATTAACTCAGTGCCAAGTGCCAGTTCCTGTTTGTTCCGTGTTTTTGACCCTTTTCAGAGGAGGATTTTAAACGGAGTCCAAACGGAACGAAACTTCCAAAAAGACTTTTTTCGAAAGAGAAGAAGATCGGGGAACTTGAGAACCAAGGCAGGGGGCCACCAGGGACCCCACAAGCCCCCTAGCCGCGGCCAGGGGGCCCGCACCTCCCAGGCTTGTGGGCTCTGTGGGCCACCTCTGCCCTTGGTCTTTCGCCTATATATTCCCAAAAATTCCAGAAAAAATCATGAGATCATCGAAAGTACTTTTCCGCCGCCGCATGCTTCTGTCTCCGCAAGATCCCATTTGGGGCACGTTCTGGTGCCCTGCCGGAGGGGGGATTCGGATACGGAGGGCTTCTTCACCAACACCATGACCTCTCCGATGATGCGTGAGTAGTTCACCATAGACCTACGGGTCCATAGCTAGTAGATAGATGGCTTCTTCTCTCTCTTGGATCTTAAATACAAAGTTCTCCATGATCTTCATGGAGATCTATCCGATGTAATCTTCTTTTGCGGTGTATTTGTCGAGATCCGATGAATTGTGGATTTATGATCAGATTATCTGTGAATCTTATTTGAGTTTATTCTGATCTATCTTATATGCATGATTTCATATCCTTGTAATTCTCTTCGACTTGTGGGTTTTGTTTGGCCAGCTTGATCTATGATTCTTGCAATGGGAGAAGTGCTTGGTTTTGGGTTCATACCGTGCGGTGAGCGCACCCAGTGGCAGAAGGGGTAGCGAGGCACGCATCGTGTTGTTGCCATCAAGGGTAAAAAGATGGGGTTTTCATCATTGGTTTGAGTTTATCCCTCTACATCATGTCATCTTGCTTAAGGCGTTACTCTGTTCGTCATGAACTCAATACACTAGATGCATGCTGGATAGCGGTCGATGTGTCACTACAAGAATACCTCATATAAAGCAACACGTATTGTACAACATTTTAGCTCTACGTTGTAAATTTTAGAATATATACGCATATTAAAAGTTGCACGTATGCGTTTCAAAAGTGCAGATTTTGGCCTTATCGTGGACATCTGAAAAAAAAATAGAGGGACGCGAGAGAAAACAGAACCCCCGATGCCCCTCATCTCTCCAACTCGCCACCACCAACCACCTCATCACGTCCTCCTTCCACCTCCACCGGACCTCCCATCCCCTCCTGTCCCCTCCTCCCACCTCACCACCGGACCTCCGCTCCCTTCCTCCCACCTCGCAGCCCCGTAGGTTACCAGATCCGCCCATCCCCGATGCATCCATCCCTCTCACATCCCATCTCTCTCTCTTGACGTAGCTTCTCGTCGGGTCACCTGCGACGACTGTTTCAGGCAACGTCTAGTAAATCTCGCCATTGTGAAGCACAACCCGAGGTCCCGTGACACCACGACATGCTCCCATCTGGCTAGATTCGGCGCTCATGGCTCCTAACCCCACCCACAACCTTTCCCCGATGGCTAGGGTTTCAGGTGTCAGGCTCCGCAGGCGGTTGCCATGTCGTCCTCCTCGCATCTGGTGAGTGAATCCCCTCTGATGGCTTCGTCATCTCTCTCTCCCCCTTTCTCTAACCTCGGCCTTCTTTTCCCCTGTAGTTGTCCAGGCATGCACCCCCGATTCTACTGCCGCTCATCCCTGTCAACTGTTTTTGGCCCTTGTGCAATTCAGTGACGAACACTAATAGGCGTACATGCTGACTTCCGGTCTCTCTTGATTTACATGCATGCACTCGTTACTATTCTATTAAATTGGTAAGTATCAGATATGAAGGGAGCATCAATTTTTTTTAAAATTCTTATACACTACTCATTAATCCTTGATAGATGACTCGTTAATCCTTTAAAAACATTTGATGTAGAGAAGCACTACTTCATGTATGTGGACCCTATATAAAATAGTCTGTTGCAAGAATTGTAAAACTAAGGAGGGGTCTAGTGTTAATAGGTCTTTGTACAACTGTTCTGATGAGTTACTAATCAAAGTATTTTGATATAATTTCATACTTTTCAGGAGTCTGATGGTTAGGTTATTTAGTTGGAGGGAGTAGCTTGTTAATGTTGGCTTTCATATCCAGCTCAAATACGAGAGGACGTGGACCCGTTGGGGGAAGCATGTACACCTTTATTTTAGTGAGTAGGTTAATTAATAATCCACATTATTTGTTATATGATGTTTCTTTGTTGCTCTTGATATGATTTAGAACACTGATAAATAATTCTCTCCACACATGTGTAACATCCCAAAATTATAAATTTTGAAATGTTAATATAATTATTATATTGTTTGTTTGTTTGTTCGAGTGATTGAAACTTGAGTGGAATTTGAAACTTTTTTAAAACTTTTGAATGAGAGGGAATAAAATGACTTTTCCATTTTCTTTTGAATTCAAATTCATCCATTTAGAGAGAAGATAACATGACTTCTTCAACTGTAAAGAATTTGAATGAATGTGGCATTTCATTTTTTTTCCTTTGGTTTTTGATTTGAATTTTATTTTTGGCACAATATTTCAACCACAATTTTTTTTCCTGACAATATACTTGCCAAGCAAGAAAGAGAGGAGGTAACATGACACCCCCAAAAAAATTAAAGTCAGAAGAAAAAACAGTGCCAAAAATTTTGAAGACAAAATTTGGATTTTATTGAATTTTAAAAAAATAATTTTTATAAATTTTTTATTTTGTGAAAAATAAAATGTTCATGTTGTAGGAAATTTTATTCTGGAAATTTTGATATATAATATGCTTATATAAAATATTCTCTTATTTTTGTTTATATTTTTCTTCGCTGTTTATTTTCAAAAAAATAAAAAAAGCACTATTAAATACGACACTATTCATACCGAATAAAAAAAGGCCGCGGCTGGGCGGTACTTGTCACCACGGTTGGCCAAATCCTGGCCCATGCGGCACTCCTTTCTTTTCTTTCTAATTTCCCTACACTACGTATAGGTTTAGTCCCACATCGCCTATCTATGGACCTTTACACCTCAATTCCACCTATAAATATAGACCCATAGGAGCATCCAAAAATCATTTATTTCGGGTTAAATCAATCTTTTGATTTGACTAGCTCTATTAAATAAAAATATTATTTTTTCTTCGGTGGGATTTCTCGAAGTCGTCTCCTCATTGGAATTAATTCTTACTCTGCATTCTAAAGGTATTTCTCTTCGTATTTTTTTTACTCCCGTAGTTTATTATTTCTAGACTAGTATTCCTACACTAGTATACGATAAAGTAATTAGATATATTAATTAGTCTTCGTATTTACACATTAGTACTAGAATTCTTTTAGACATAGCACTATTCTTCCGTAAAACAGCTTGGCCCTGATTTTTCAAATAGCCATAACTTTTTACTCGTTTATCCGAATTAGATGAAACCAACGCCTAGACTTTCGTCTTGATCCCACCTATCCGGTGAACCTATCATATCAACTTTTTGAAATTTTCAAATTTCGAAATTTGTTCGCACTCATATTCAAACTTCTTTTGATCATATCTTTTTATCCGTAGCTCCGTTTTAGATGAATCCAATTGCGTCGGATTCGCATCAAAGTAATCTTTCCGTTTGTATTATTAGTTTTAACTTTTCAACTTATAATTTTGATCAAATCATATTTATCTATTAGTGCCCAAAAGTGTTCACATCGTTCTAAGCCGATTCAATGTTAATTGAAATATTTGTATCTTTTGATTCGCTATTTCAAATCTAGTAATTATTTTTTCTACACGCTCATACTGATCTCCTATATCCATTAGCATCATTAGTTTTGACCTTTGAACATTACAAATTTGAGAGATTCAAATTTGTATTGGAACATTCATTTGATCTTATCTTGCAAATCGTACCACCTTTTCAATTGATTCCTTTTACCCCTAAACACTCATGTCATATATTTTTTTATGTAACCATTGTAATTGAGTTCAACTTCTCTTGACCTTCTGAATGCAAATTTAATTCATACTTCAATTCGCTATAACTTGTGTTGTAGTGCTCCATTTCAAGAAATTCATTCTACAAATAAATTTGTATGTCTTATACTATTTGTTAAATAACATTCATGTTGTTCTCCCAATATTTTTGATCATCTCCCATAGTGTATGCAAGTCGAGCTTACATAGTAATAGTTCATCGTCCATTAACTCTTTTGATCTCATTCTTGCACCTTCACTTCACAACAGACTTTGGACTTTTTTATTAAACCTTAGTACGTTGTTATTTTGCACCAAGACATGCTTTGTTCTAACGTTCTCTTGGTTCTTCCTTTTTGGCATGAATGTTTATTGAATGCTATTCATTTACGATAGATTTCTTGGAGTGTGGCGAGTAGAATTATCAGGATTTTGAGAGCGACTATCTTCATCAAGTAATACCAGGCAAGTCATTTGATCATGTATCACCTATGTTTTATGCATCGTAGTTCTACCATCCTATACCCATTTGCATGCTGACTAGGTACTTGGAAATTATGGTTACATATTGTAGTATCATGTGGTAGGCACCCAACAACCCCGTTACTTGGTCCGGGACGACAAATTTCATATTGCTATGCTTGAGTAGACGGGATTCTAGTTGAGTGCATAACACGAGTGATGCGAGGATAATTTAATAACCAAGACCGGTTAAGTCAAGACTTTTCAAGACCAGGTTATGCAATGAAACTCTGGGTGAAGGACGGTTGATCGGCTCCCTGGAGAAACCAGTGGATGACCCGGGATGCTGGAGACGTGCCATGACATCTTGCGGAAAGCTTCACCCTGGCTCAAAGAGACGGACGAATATTTTCAAGACCCAAGGCTTACCTGCACAGCCACAAGTCATTATGGGCTCTCGCTTGGTTGGACAACGCGGCGACTGTGGACAGGCGGTGCCAGCAGATGTAGAAGGACGGTAGGATTGGATGGGCACCGACAGGGATTCAGAGGGACCCGTTGAAAGACCATGTTTTGATCATCCGGTCTTTAAAAACCCTGAAGTGTGAGGACATACACGGAGGCGATCAAATCTTTTGGGGAACGTGTGCAAAACTCTGCAGAGTACTCAAACCTAATCGATTAGCCGTGTCCACGATCATGGACAACTTGAGCCAAAGGAACTGAAGTTATCTGAAATTATCAACACGAATAATAATGTTGATGTGGGTAATATTGATAACCTGGGTATCAGAACTGGTTGGCGGAACCATCTCATTAAAAACCAACTATGTAGTAATATTTTGCTTTTAGCCCCTCTCTTTATGTAGGAGAAAACTTTGCTTTTCGCTAAAAACTTACAGCCCCACCTGCCATATATGCATATAGTATAGATGATATTTTACCCCTCTCTTATGTGACTTGTCGGCATATTCAATATGCTGACCTACACGGCTGCAACGTCTTATGTTGCAGATATTTTTCTTCGACGAGTAAGAGTACGATTCAGGGTTACGGTCCGCACTCAACTTGCCGCTGGTGTTTATTGGGACGCCACTCCCTTGAATTCTTCCGCTGAGATATTTGAGGTATCTATCAGTTTTACGCTATTTCCATGTGATTGCACTTTGATATATACATTGTTGTACTGTGTGTGCCAGCATACTGATCCAGGGATGGCACAGATACACAGAGGCTTGACTCGTTTTGAGTCGGGTCGCTACAGAAATGGTATCAGAGCACATGTTGACTGTAGGACATAACCCTAGAAACTGGAAATCTCTTAGGAAAGGATCTCTATAAAATTTTATTTCCAAGAACATTCTTTAACTCTCATCTCTTCTGACTTCATCAAATATTCTCTCTCACCTCCAATGATTAGACAATACCCTTACCCCTTTGACCTCATGAAGAATCAACGGAGTTCTACTTCAAAGTAAAGAGGATTTCACCATGCATTTGAAGAATTGAAGCTACACCCATTGAAGACTCTCGAGATCCGAAGAATTCAAAGACCCTGAAGCGTTCGAATATTTATATGACCATTAGAAGTGCAAACCCGTGTTATATACCCATGTTAGTTACGATGATTTGTGAGCCGTCATTGGTGTGCGTTTTCCGACAGCCACAAATTAAACCTATTCTCAAAAATATTGTTTGTATTGTGTGTATCTCCCTCCCTCGCTTACCCGTCTCATCCCCAATACCTCAACCCTACCAGATGGAGTATGAAGCTGGACCTGTAATCTCTGGACCAATGACCGAGCTGGAGGCTGAAACATGGATTCAAAACATGGAGAACCACTTCGGGAGCAACTTGATCTCAAGTAAGTATGAAGTGGAACACGCTCTCCGGTACTTTACCCAAAGTACTGCTATCTGGTGGAAAATGCACCATGCCATACAAGGATTTAGTGGAGCATAAACTTGGGACGAATTCAAGAAGACGTTGTTAAGATCCCGTCTTATTCAAAAGTGCTATGAAAGCCCGATGAAGAAGCCTTGTGCTTGCAAGATCTATGGAGAAATAGTACACACCCAGGAAGAACGCAAGGATGGATGCACTCATTGTGAAGAAAATCACTCAGCTGAGGAGTGCCCAAGTAGTCAGGTGACTTGTTTCCTGTGTGAAGGAACCACCCACTACCCAGCCCAGTGTCACATCTACACCAGGGTGCAGCAAGTTGCCAAAGAGCTGAAATCAGTAATGAAGGAAACTCTCAATAAGAATATTCTGGAAGAACCTGTGACAAAGGAAAATATAGAAGACCCTGATGAACAAGGTTTGACCAGATTTTTCTCCAATGCATGTTACTCATGTGGAGAAGAAGGACATTATTCACAGGATTGCATGAAGGGAAGCCAGGAGTATCTGGGAAACTTCTCGATGGAAAAAGTGGAGTTTGATCCACTTGATATAGAAGAATTGGCCAGAACACAGCACTCCGGAAAGAAGAGAAAGTACCCTCGGAAGGGTCAAATCTTGGCAGATAAAGACCTGGGTCATATCAGATGTTTCAAGTATATGGAATTTGGCCACTACAAAAACATGTGCCCTGGAAGGAAGCCGGGAAACCCGAGGAGCGAAGAACAAACACCAAGAAGCCTCGAGATAGGTCGAAAGTCATTTCTCTTCGTTGCAAGGAAGCTGGACATTATGCTACTAATTGTCCAAAGTGGAAGAAAGCTAAAGACAGAGTAGTTAAGTGCAACAAGAAGTCCTCTTGTTATTAGGAGCTTATGGAGTTAAAGTTTGTAACAAAAGTCTCTGAGATTGTAATAACTTCATGGATCAATGGAATTTATGTGTCATGGTTTCCTATATTGAAATGGTATGAGTTATTTCTCTATGAACAAAGATCTCTAACCATTTCGAGGATATGAGATAATATGGTCTATGCAGGCATGAGTATATTTCATTTTAAGTGTGGTAGTAATCAGTAGACCCACATGACCCAATGAGTAATAATGTACCATGCATACCAAGGAGTCAAACCCACTGAATACCATCGAAGGAAATGCTAGATCATACCAAACTATGGGGATGACAACAGTTGAATAATATACCATGGAATTGGAAATTTGTGGAGAGATTTAATACGAGGAACAAACACTTCTATTATGCCACAGACCAATGGAAAAGGAAAATGAGTTCAAGGAACACAACCGGTACCAAGGATGCATTTCAGGATTTTCATGAAGATAATCCCAAGAGCATGAAGGAATAAGCTATGATGGATCAACAAACGTTTTCTTAGGAGCATACGAAACCTGAGAGTGGTGAAGAATACGATAGATGTTTTGTTTAGCTTGCAGAATCCAATGGATTCGTATGAACTTTGTTTGTGTAAAAGAGAAATTTCTCCAACGCATGTGAGGATGCCCAAGTGTTAGAATGCGAGGTTCGCTAACCCTATACAGAGTAATGATTCCGGTGCGGAATGGATTGATCACCATGACGACTTACTCTCTTCATTCTCTTGCTATTCGGAATGGTAAATCTAAGAGAATTACCCATAGTAGAGAGACGACGTTCTTTGAAGCTTTGGTTTAAGCCTTAGAATGGTACAAGGAAAGCCCATGTACATGGCAATAGTTGTCACGCGTAGGAAATTTTACGGTGAGGATGAAGCCAAGACCCCTCTCTCTGCAGGATAACCACAACTGGTAGACCACCATGAGAATCATCGATAGGTTATTTAGAATTGACCACGAGACTGCCAGTTAAGAAAACCCAGTAACGGAAGAAGCTTATATCAATAGAAGAACCCTCGTTTTGATGGAAACGTTATGAATATAACAGAAGAGCATCACCAAAGTTGTTAGTATGAAGACTGTGAGGAGTCAGATGCCAAGACGCCAAAGGATTGTTAGAATTTTGAGGGACCAGTAACTCTCATTTTAAGTGTGGTAGCATCCCACTTTGCAGGAGATTGGATTTGTTAGAAGACCTCCAAAACCTAAACATTTTTCTTTCTAACCTCTTCGAATCTCCAGGACGAGATTCATTTTAAGTGTGGTAGTTTGTAACATCCCAAAATTATAAATTCTGAAATGTTAATATAATTATTATATTGTTTGTTTGTTTGTTTGAGTGATTGAAACTTGAGTGGAATTTGAAACTTTTCTAAAACTTTTGAATGAGAGGGAATAAAATGACTTTCCCATTTTCTTTTGAATTGAAATTCATCCATTTAAAACCAGTGAGAGAAGATAACATGACTTCTTCAACTGTAAAGAATTTGAATGAATGTGGCATTTGATTTTTTTCCTTTGGTTTTTGATTTGAATTTTATTTTTGGCACGATTTGTTTTCCTGACAATATACTTGCCAAGCAAGAAAGAGAGGAGATAACATGACACCCCCAAAGAAATAAAAGTCAGAAGAAAAAAATAGTGCCAAAAATTTTAAAGACAAAATTTGGATTTTATTGAATTTTAAAAAAATAAATTTTTATAAAGTTTTTATTGTGTGAAAAATAAAATTTTCCCGTTGTAGGAAATTTTATTCTGAAAATTTTGATATATAATATGCCTATATAAAATATTCTCTTATTTTCGTTTATATTTTTCTTCCCTGTTTATTTTCAAAAAAATAAAAAAAGCACTATTCAATACGACACTATTCATACAGAATAAAAAAAGCCCGCGGCTGACCGGTACTTGTCACCACGGTTGGCCAAATCCTGGCCCATGCGGCACTCCTTTCTTTTCTAGCTAATTTCCCTACACTACGTATAGGTTTAGTCCCACATTGCCTATCTATGGACCTTTACACGTCCCCTCCACCTATAAATATAGACCCATAGGAGCATCCAAAAATCATCTATTTCAGGTTAAATCCATCTTTTGATTTGACTAGGTTTATTAAATAAAAATATTCTTTTCTCTTCGGCGGGATTTCTCGAAGTCGTCTCCTCATTGGAATTAATTCTTACTCTGCATTCTAAAGGTATTTCTCTTCGTATTTTTTTTACTCCCGTAGTTTATTATTTCTAGACTAGTATTCCTACACTAGTATACGGTAGAGTAATTAGATATATTAATTAGTCTTTGTATTTACACATTAGTACTAGAATTCTTTTAGACATAGCACTTTTCTTCCAAAAACAGCTTGGCCGTGATTTTTCAAATAGCCATAACTTTTTACTCGTTTATCCTAATTAGATGAAACCAACGCCTAGAGTTTCGTCTTGATCCCACCTATCCGGTGAACCTATCATATCAACTTTTTGAAATTTTCAAATTTCGAAATTGGTTCACACTCATATTCAAACTTCTTTTGATCATATCTTTTTATCCGTAGCTCCATTTTAGATGAATCCAATTGCATCGGATTCGTATCAAAGTAATATTTCCGTTTGTATCATTAGTTTTAACTTTTCAACTTATAATTTTGATCAAATCAGATTTATCTATTAGTGCCCAAAAGTGTTCACATCGTTCTAAGTCGATTCAATGTTAATTGAAATATTTGTATCTTTTGATTCGCGATTTCAAATCTAGTAATTATTTTTTCTACACGCTCATATTGATCTCCTATATCCGCTAGCATCATTAATTTTTACCTTTGAAGATTACAAATTTCAGCGATTCAAATTTCTATTCGAATATTCATTTGATCTTATCTTGCAAATCGTACCACCTTTTCAATTGATTCCTTTTACCCCTAAAAACTCATGTCATATATTTTTGTATCTAACCATTGTAATTCAGTTCAACTTCTCTTGACCTTCTGAATGCAAATTTAATTCATACTTCAATTCGCTATAACTTGTGTTGTAGTGCTCCATTTCAAGAAATTCTTTCTACAAATAAATTCGTATGTCTTATACTATTTGTCAAATAACATTCATGATGTTCTCCCAATATTTTTGATCATCTCCCATAGTGTATGCAAGTCGAGCTTATATAGCAATAGTTCATCGTCCATTAACTCTTTTGATCTCATTCATGCACCTTCACTTCACAACACACTTAGGACCTTTTTATTAAACCTTAGTACGTTGTTATTTTGCACCAAGACATGCTTTGTTCTAATATTCTCTTGGTTCTTCCTTTTTGGCATGAATGTTTATTGAATGCTATTCGTTTACGATAGATTGCTTGGAGTGTGGCGAGTAGAATTATGAGGATTTTGAGAGCGACTATCTTCATCAAGTAATACCAGGAAAGTCATTTGATCATGTATCACCTATGCTATTCGTTGTTATTTTGCTTGGAGTGTTTATGCATCGTAGTTCTACCATCCTATACCCATTTGCATGCTGACGAGGTACTTGGAAATTATGGTTACATATTGTAGTATCATGTGGTAGGCACCCAACAACCACGTTACTTGCTCCGGGACGACAAATTTCATATTTCTATGCTTGAGTAGACGGGATTCTGGTTGAGTGCATAACACGAGTGATGTGAGAATAATTTAATAACCAAGACCGGTTAAGTCAAGACTTTTCAAGACCTCGTGATGCAATGCAACTCTGGGTGAAGGACGGTTGATCGGCTCCTTGAAGAAACCAGTGGATGACCCGGGATGCTGGAGACGTGCCATGACATCTTGCGGAAAGCTTCACCCAGGCTCAAAGAGACGGACGAATATTTTCAAGACCCAAGGCTTACCTGCACAGCCACAAGTCATTATGGGCTCTGGCTTGGTTGGACAACGCGGCGACTCTGGACAGGCGGTGCCAGCAGATGTAGAAGGACGGTAGGATTGGATGGGCACCGACAGGGATTCAGAGGGAGCCGTTGAAAGACCTTGTTTTGATCATCCGGTCTTCAAACACCCTGATGTGCGAGGACATACATGGAGGCGATCAAATCTTGTGGGGAACGTGTGAAAAACTCTGCAGAGTACTCAAACCTAATCGATTAGCCGTATCCCCGGTCATGGACAACTTGAGCCAAAGGAACTTAAGTTATCTAAAATTCTCAACACAAATAATAATATTGATGTGGGTAATATTGATAACTTGGGTATGAGAACTGGTTGGCGAAACCATCTCATTAACAACCAACTATGTAGTAATATTTTGGTTTTAGCCCCTGTCTTGATGTAGGAGAAAACTTTGCTTTTCGCTAAAAACTTACAGCCCCACCTGCCATATATGCATATAGTATAGATGATGTTTTACCCCTCTCTTATGTGACTTGCCGGCATATTCAATATGCTGACCTACACGGCTGCAACGTCTTATGTTGCAGATATTTTTCTTCGACGAGTAAGAGTACGATTCAGGGTTACGGTGCGCACTCAACTTGCCGTTGGTGTTTATTAGGACTCCACTCCCTTGACTTCTTCCGATGAGATATTTAAGGTATATATCAGTTTTACGCTATTTCCATGTGATTGCACTTTGATATATACATTGATGTACTGTGTGTGCCAGCATACTGATCCAGGGATGGCACAGATACACAGAGGCTTGACTCGTTTTGAGTCGGGTCGCTACACATGCTAATGCTTGTTTATGAAATTTGTCGGGTCGTTTTGAGTCGGGTCTTACTATTCTACACAATTTAGATTAGTAGCTAAATACATGTGCGTTGCTACGGGACACACATTCAATTTCATGAACACATCAAATGTGGTACACAATTTTCAAATGTGAGACCTTGTTACTTTCCAATTGTATTTCCATACGCTGACGTCCTTCACTTCATTTGGTTTATAAAGCTATTATGCAACTACCTAGTCAAATTCCCGTTGTCTTGTTAGCCTCTTCGTCTAAAACACACACCATAAGATAGTACACATTTTATTTGTCATTTTGTTATATCATTGTCTTCTCATAGCATGCAGTTATTATATATGCACTTGGGTCAAGTCAATGCAAAGGATTCATCCATACCAAGTACTTATCTACTAATCTATAAAAGGTACTTATCTACTATCGTTGTACATCACAGTGAAAATAAAATTGAATCCGAATACCCCAGCTAGATGCAACCTACACCTGAGCTATGCGTGTTCATGTGCAAACACTCATACACTAAAGCTTGCAGCCAGCACACATATATATACACCGGCGACGGCTAACAAGGACACACTAATGCAAATTAGCGACAGCGGAGAAGCGCGCACACGCGCAATAGCGGCAACAAGCACATCAAATGGCCTACACACGTCATCAAGCAAGCATGTGGGTGAAACTATAGTTTTCATAGTTTAACAGGAGCTCAAGATAAAAAGTGCGGACATGATGAGTTTGGAGAGGAGGCACTGTATCATGATTAGAAATCAGAGGAGGTGCCGGAGGGAGAAGAAGGATATATGTTTGTGTGTGTGCAGGTTTCCAAAGAAAGAAATACGCAATGCCATTCGGTGGTTTTCAATGTGCAAGTCTCTACATTCATAGTACATCATTGGGCTTTACTTTCAACTAAGACTATCTATGTTGTGGTGACTTTTTTATAACTTTATTGCTTAGATTAGCTCAAACCATTTTCAGCCTCCTTTTCTCCACTTATTCGACAATTTATGTACTCCTACCTTGCTAATGGTGTACCTATTGTTTTCTCTAACTTAATGTGAGGCGTTGCACTAATCCGTTCCGGCACTATCAGGATGGAGTCCAACATCATATATGGCTAGAGCTGCAATTAAATTTGTCCAAGATACAGTGGTGTTTATAGTCAAGGTTCTGGTAAGTGTATACGATCTTTGTATCTTAACTGTTTGTGAAGGAAATATTAAAATAATTTTATTCTTAGATGCTCTTGCCCTTTTGATTCGTACATTGCCAAACTGACTATTTACCTCTATCTCAGCACTTCGATTCATTAATTGCTTAATTACAGAATTACCCACATGAACTCTTGTTGTCATGCTTCATAAATTATTGAATTTCCCATTTTGTTGCTTCGATGTTTCATATGAGCAGTGTCTATTGTTCTTTTAACCCGTCAACTAAGTAGGTACTATGATATCAGTGGCTTGCTTTTAGGCTACAAGCACATCTATTTTTTTTTGAATGTGTTTATGTTTGTTTTGTGACCAAAGTAGTATATTGAGTGTTGAGGGAATACTTTCAGGTTACAACTTTTCTTTGTAATAGTCGTTATCTCGTCGGGGAACCAATGTATCTAAAGTAATGATCCTTTGTAAGAAGTATTATATTTGGGCAACCCGTCACTATTTGCATTATGTAAATGCATTGTGTATTAACAGGTCATTTTGTTATTTCCTTTGTAGATTCGAAAGATATATGCACGACTAAATGGGTGTGTGGCAAGTATGCAACAGAGATGATGATGTTCCGGTTCACGATGATGAGGATGATGTCTGTTTTCAGTTTTAGTTATGAAGGTTGTGTTTAGTTTTAGTTAAGTTCTAGGCATGATGTTCCTGTTTGATAATGTTCCTCGATTAAGTTTTAGTTAAATTGTAGGGATGTTGATGGATGTTTTCGGTTTCAATTTTTCTGTCAAGAAAATATTTAGATTATGCATCACATTTGGATGATATTACTCATGTAATATCAACTATTGTAATCCAACAAATTTTTTTAATATATGATTTCTTCCTCTCGTGAGTATATATTTTTTCTTCGTATATTTTTCTTCTGACTTGATATACATACTTATCACGATTATGCGGAGCATTAAATTAATTGCTGGCAATATAGAAAATATTATTCACATTCTATATGTACAACACAAGAAGCGTTGCAAATTCTTTGTTGCCCAGCAACCAAATTTGGATTCCTGTACATTAATCACCAACGTATATGAGTGTTGCAAAAATCGGTTATATGTGTTGTACTCTGGAAACGGTTCCTTTTACCAACGGAAGTATAACCATTGCGTTATGCGCTAGCAGCACTGGATAAGGCAACACATCCCAAACCGTTGGTAAAGAACCTAGCAATGCATATATGGGCTTCTAGATACGAAAAAATGCATTGCTATAGGTGGGTTCCTGTTGTAGTGTGTGGAGTAATAGTAGTAGATGCAGAAAGTATCGGTCTACTTGTCTCGGACGTGATGCCTATATGTATGATCATTGCCTTATATATCGTCATGAGTTTGCGCGGTTCTATCAATTGCTCGACAATAATTTGTTCACCCACCATAATATTTGCTATTTCGAGAGAAGCCTCTAGTGAAGACTATGGCCCCCGGGTCTACTCCACACCATATTTTCAGCCTTACTCTTTTACTTCGTTGCACTTTCCGCCTTCAGACCTCACTTTGCAATCAATCTTGAAGGGTGCAAGCTCATTTGTGTTTGCGCAGGTACTCTGGACTTGACGAGATTCTCCTACTGGATTGATACCTTGGTTCTCAAACTGAGGGAAATAGTTACTGCTCCTGTGCTTCATCACCCTTTCCTCTTCAAGGGAAAAACCAACGCAAGCAAGTCTCCGTCAACGTGTGAATTTCTGGCACTGTTGTTTGAGAAGTAGCATCTTCTCTCCAATCTTGTGCTTCAATGCTTAGCCCTTGTTAGCTTCCCTACATGATCAAGGAATCTATATAATTTACCTACTGTTGCTATGCTTGGTTTGCGGGGATCCGATGGATTATGAGATTATGTTCAGATTGTGATGAGTTATATATTCGGTTCATCTTTTATATTATGTTCTTAAGTAATTCAAGCATGTTCTCCGCTGCTTTTTATTGCTTTGGTCGAGAAGTAGATTGTACCTCCAAGAGTGAGCGTTATGCATGATTGTGGGTTCATGCCCCTGATGTCTAACTTGAGTGACAGAAACATGATACTAGGGGATGTGTTGTTGCCACCAGGGGGAAAACAACGGTGCTTGTGACCACGGTTGCAAGTATTGTTTACCTTACGCAAAGTTTGTTAATGTAGTTGTCCGTTGCTTTGAGTTTATACTTTGGGTGGGGCTCGCAACTTAATCCCAGCGAGATGTTCTGGATAGATATCTTAAGGTGGATCACTAGAGAGTAGATGCTGATGGATAAATGGTCTACTTGTCTTGGCGTACAACCCATTACTTTTGAGCCTCTCACTTTCTTGTAGCATGATTAGCATTGCGGTGCGTTAGTGAATTGCCTAGCTGTAATTTGTTTACCCAGCATAGTTGTTTATTTTCTTTTAGGAGAGATACATCACTAGTGAACATCATGTGACTCTGGTCCATATTACCACCATTGTTTACACCTCCACCATTTACTATTTTTATTTACTTTTTCGTTGCAATCACTATCGCTATTCCCGCTTGTGTTTTGATCCTTTGAAAACTACAAGGCCTGAGAGATTAACAACCTCTCTGAACTCGTTGGGAGCAAAGTTATTTGTTGTGTGTGCAGGTCCATGTCTTTTGTTAGTGCCACAGCAGCGGACACCTACTTGTTGTTCCTCGGAGTCCTCCTGGTTCGATAAACCTTACAGTCCCCATGTAAGGGAAATATGTTGCTGACTACATCTCCACCTTCCAATTGGGATAATCAACGAGGGGCGAGAAGTATATCCATCAACTCATCATCAAATACTTACCCGTATTGTGTTGCGATAACCCGTTCCTCTTCACGGAAAACCCAACGCAGATCACAATCATCATGAAGGATTTCTGGCGCCGTTGCCCGAGAATACCATCACCAGATATCAAGTAGCTTCTCACAAATTTTCATTCACTTGTTCTTGTTTTTATTTGCTGTTATATTTATTTTTTCAAGTAAAATAAAAAATTACAAAAATATTTACCTTTCCTTGTTGCCAGCTTACTTCGTCGCTTGCTAGTTTACTTGTCTTCCTTGTTGCTTTGCTTGTTCCGTCAGCATGTCTCAAGATACTACTAAACTGTGTGACTTCTCAAATACTAACAATAATAATTTTATTAGTACTCCTATACCACCCGCCACTAGTGCGGAGGCTTTTGATATTAATGCTGCATTGCTGAATCTTGTGATGAAAGATCAATTTTCGGGAAGTCCTAATGAGGATCCCGCTGCTCATCTTAATACATTTGTAGAATTATGTGATATGCAAAAGAAAAATGATATGTATAATGATATTGTGAAATTAAAATTATTTCCTTTTCGCTAAGAGATAAAGCTAAAGCTTGGCTTTCATCTTTACCTCGTAATAGTATTGGAACATGGGATAAGTGTAAGGATGTTTTCATTGCCAAGTATTTTCCTCCTGCTAAGATCATCTCCCTTACAAATCAAATAGTGAATTTTAAACAACAAGATCATGAGCATGTTTCACAAGAATGGGAGAGATTGAAATTAATGATAAGAAATTGCCCAACTCATGGTTTAAACTTGTGGATGATTATCCAAAATTTCTATGTTGGACTAAACTTTGTGTCCAGAAATCTTCTAGATTCTGCTGCAGGTGGTACCCTCATGGATGTGACCTTTGGAGAGGCCACCAAACTTCTGGACAACATTATGACAAATTATTCTCAATGCCATATCGAAAGAGCTCCAACTGGTAAGAAGGTAAATTCTGTTGAAGAAATTGCTACTTTGAGTGAAAAAGTGGATGCTCTTATGAATATGGTTGCTAGTAAAAATAATCATGTTGATCCCAATAATATGACTTTATCTACCTTGATTGAGAAAATAATGATTCTATTGATGCGAACTTCATCTCACGAAATAATTTTAACAACAATGCTTATAGAGGAAATTTCAATGCTAGACCGTATCCCGGTAATTCCTTTAATAACTATGGAAATTCTTCTACAAATGCTAATAGGATACCCTCTGATCTTGAGAACACAATTAAAGAATTTATTAATTCACAAAAAAGTTTTCAATACTGTCGTAGAAGAAAAATTGCATGTTGTTGATACTATGGCTAAAAAGATGGATATAATTTCTCTTTATGTAGAAACTCTTAAAATCAAGGTGTTGCCACCTAAGCATGATTTTAATTAGTCTACTAAATAAATCCAAATATCTATTAATGAAAGTAGGGAGAGGAACGCTAAGTTGAGAGCTAAGCGGGAATTCTTAGAAAAGGCTCTTCCACCCGGTTTTTACCGGAATCATGATGAAGATATTAAAATGATTGGTGTTTCTCCTATAGGAAAGGTATTCCAAGTATTATTGGACAAGCTGGATTGCAATCAATATGAAGCACAATGAAATCTACAGTCACATAATCATTATGTGCAATAATGAGAACATTACCAATTCTACCTAATGGTTTCTCAATGGTAGAATCCGCAAGATGCAAGTTTAGGGAACACTCTGAATATTAGTGAGACCAAGCACACCACAAAGGGATTTAGGTATTGTTGAAACACTAGCACCAAGTTCAGACACTGAATTGCATTCATATTAATTTATCATTGTTTTGAAAGTAGGTTCCCACTCATCATGCAATGTTTTAGTAATAGAAACTTCAAGTTCAAGTTTCTCATCGTAAGATTTTATCATTGCTTCCACCATATGATTAGTGAAAGCCTTGTTTTGTTCATAATAATTGGTTGAGATAATAATGGTTTGTAACAAGGAAATAAATTCTAGTAAAGAGCAACTTCCATAATTAAAGTCCTTGTACTCCAAGATAGTGGGAACATCGATAGTTAAAGATTTGACCTCTCCAAACCCACTTTTTAGTTTGAGCATTACAATCATGACCCTCCAAGCAAACGGGATGCTCTCTAGATAAAGTTGAATCATATCTAGTACCTTTATAATTTATATTGAGAGAAGTAAATAAGGATTCAGTAGGAGAAGTTTCAATCATTTTAAGCTATTCATCATGATTTTGGTAAAAATAAAGTGGGAGATCTTTTTCTACGAACTCCCGCTTAGCTTTCAACTTAGAGGTCCTGTCCTTGCTTTCATTCATAGACATTTTGATAGATTTAATAGTCTCATTAACATAATGCTTGGGTGGCAAAGTTTTACTTTTAAGAGTTTCTACATAAAGAGCAATTCTATCCATGTTTTTAGCCAATGTATCGACCGTATGCAGATTTTCCTCTACCATAGTATTAAAAACTTTTTGAGAATTAATGAATTCATTAATGGTGTTTTCAAGATTAAAGGAGAACTTATTATTATTTGTAGAAGTATTTCCATAAGAATTTCCATCAGAGTTGCCATAACCACTAGATGGATTACTCGGATATGGCCTAGCATTGAAATTACCCATATTAGCATTTTTATTAAAATTATTTTGCGAGATAAAATTCACATCAATGGCATTATCATTTTTCTCAATTAAAGTATACAAGGGCATGTCATTAGGATCAACATGAGCACTGTTTAGCAACCAAATTCATAAGAACATCCACTTTTCACTCAAAGTAGCGATTTCCTCAGTAGAATTTACCTTCTTACCAGTCGGAGCTCTTTTGGTATGCCATTGAGAACAATTGTTCATGATGTTGTCTAGAAGTTTGGTGGCCTCGCCTAAGGTCATCTCCATGAAGGTACCACATGCAACAAAATCTAGAAGATTTCTAGATACAAAGTTTGGTCAAACATAGAAGTTTTAGATAATCATCCACAAGTTTAAACCATGAGTAGGGCAATTGCTGATCATTAATTTCATCCTCTCCCAAGCTTGTGCGACATGTTAATGATCATGCTATTTAAAATTCATTATTTTATTTCCAAGGGATATGATCTTAGCACGCGGAAAATAATTGGCAATAAAAGCAACTTTACACTTATCCCATGTTCCAATACTATTACGTGGTAAAGATCAAACCAAGCCTTATTTATGTTTCTTACTAAAAAAGTAACTAGCTTTAATTTCACAATATGATTATCCATGTCTTTTTTATTTTGCATATAACAAAGTTCAACAGAAGTATTAAGATGAGCAGCGGGATCCTCATTAGGACTTCCCGAAAATTGTTCTTTCATGACAAGATTCGGCAATGCAGCATTAATATCAAAAGCCTCCGCACTAGTGGAGGGTGGTACACGAGTACTAATAAAATCATTAGTATTTGTATTTCAGAAGTCACACAACTTAGTAGTATCCTGAGACATGGTGACCAACCAAGCTAAGTAACAATCACGAAAAATGAACTAGCGAGCAAAGAAGTAAACTAGTGACAAGTAAAGATAAATATTTTTGTATTTTTGATTTCTTTAAGCAAGAAAAATGTAAAAGCAAATAAAAAGAAGAACAAGTGAATGATAATTTGTGAGAAGTTACTTAATAGTTGGTGATGATATTCCCCGGCAACGGCGCCATAAATCATTCCTGATACTTGCGATATGTGTTGGGTTTATGTGAAGTAGAATGGGTAATTGCAGCACAATACGGGTATGTATTTCCCTCAGTTACGAAACCAAGGTTTATCAAACCAATGGGAATATAAATCCTCAACCGTCTTCAGTGGCTACACAAAAAAGAGCAAATAACTTGCAACCAATGCGAATAAGAGGGTTGTGAATCCCCTTGATCTCGTTATTTGCAAGCGGATGAGGTGTGTAGATAATTGTAGACAATTGTAAATTGCAAAATAAAATAAGAGACAAATAAGAACAGCAAGGTAAATATAAATTTTGTGAATATATAAGTGAATAGACCCAAGGGCCATAGTGTTCTCTAGTGGCATCTCGCATGAAGCAACATATGGTGATTTTCACGGCAATGATCATGTGTATAGAAGAATCACATCCATAAGAAAATACAACAACTCCTTCGTGCACGTACTACTATTACTCCACTTCAAGATTGCTTCTATCCTTGCCTCTACATATTAAGTTCATGACAGATGGAGTCATGTTTGGAGAACGATGACATGTTGTAGACAAAGTAAACTGAATCAATATGAATAAACACCGTCATTTTAACCTTTGTGTCAACAACACAAAGATGCATCTTGTTTCCTTCTATGACTTGTATATAGAAACTCATTAGGTTGAACCCACTACAATGCGCCCCTCTCACTTAAGAAATACCAAACTACTTGGCCAAATCAATTCAATAGATTAGAGACAATTGCGAATCTATGATGATCATGCAAATAAGAATCATAATAACCAGAGAAGACTCAAATATTTTTCATGAATAATCTGAACATAAACCCACAATTCATCACATCCCAACAACCACACCATACAAAAGAATTACATCGGATAGATCAAAGAGAAGATGTGATGCCTGATGGGGTTATAGTCCTAGGGTAGGGTCATAGGCCTGCCTTATAGGTCCTACCCAAGGACTACCCTTCATAAGGGACAAGACCCTTAGTCAGTTCTGACTAAATTAAGGACTTCCCATCATCGAGTCAGTGACGATTCCTCCATCATCCAGTCGGAGATGAGCATTCGGAGCGTATCAAACTTACCGACTGGATTCCACTCTGTACATCGTAACCCCCCCGGAGGGCAACGGTCATATGTTTTCATGTACCTTTATTAGCATTTAAGGCATACGTTACTTGTAACGTAGACATTTAATCGCCACTACTCCACCCCTGTGCACCGGACCTTTGTGAAGGGCCGCGCACTCTATATAAGTCGCCCTTCCCCACTGGTGCAGGGGTTAGCAATTCACTGTAATCCATATTCCACTCGACATCAAGCTCCCAAGAGCACTGAGACGTAGGGCTTTTACCTCCACCATAGAGGGGCCTAAACTCATACCACCTTGCCGTAGCTAAGGCTCTGCCCATCCTTTCGTACCCTACGCATCTACTGTTAGACTTATACCCACGACAGTTGGCGCCCACCGTGGGGCAGGCGTCTAAGCGACTTTCGGCGAGTTTGCGACTACATCTTTTCGTCATGTCGTCCGGTGGAGATTTGTGCATGGGTCATGAGATCCCCTTCGGCGCTCTCGCCTTCATCGTCGGTGATTCGGCATGGCTTCAAGATGCTCCTCTCGATGTCGAGGCGCTCCCCAGTCGCGGGGCAACGCACTTCCGTGCCGGCACCCGCCGCATCCTTCTTCTCCAGCAGTCGGCTCCGGTGTCGACCTTCGCCCCTGTAGCGCGCCGCAACAAGCGGTCTCGCCGTCCGCGGCTCCAGCGTTGGGTGCAACACACCCAGGCGCGCCAGAGCGCGTCTTCACAACTGGCGGTCCTCGAGTCAGTTGTAGTTGCACCGCCGTCCCAGCGCTCGGACTCAGTTCCGACTGAGTTTCCTTCCGAGTACGTGGGTCGCGGGCCTACAGCCGAAGTGCACATGGCCAACTCCCATGAAAGTCCCCGCCAAACTGGCCGGAACGAGCACGTGGTCGGCGAAACATCCGGCGCTCGTCGTCAGCCCCGCCGTTCTGCCAGTCGGCGCACTCGTCAAAGCAACGTGGAGGTGTTCCGCACACCCGTCCTCAACCTAGTTGCCGCCGCCAAGATAGCCGATTCCCTCCAGCCGACTGATTCAGAGGTTGGCAGAGGGATTGAACAGATCTGTGCCCTGCGGCACACGGCACAGCAGCAAAATTCGGCGGTCTCCCAGTCGCACAACAGGATCCACAATAGTTTTGTTCGCAGCGAACATGCATCGGTCATTTCACAGCCCCGGTTCTCATCAGCGACACAAGGTAGGCAGCCGTTCCATGAACCCCTAAGATCGTCGCCGTTCACGCACCCCTCCGCGGGGTGGGGCCCTACGGGCCCCGACATCATGATGATCGGCGTTCGGTCGGTGACACTTATGATCCAAGGCCCGACACAAGAGGATATATCGCCGAGAGGAGGGTCGATAGGGGCCGGGCCCACCGCGATGGTCATGATATAGACCGTCTGAGTGGAAGCAGGACCATTATCTCTGGCCCCGAGTGTTTCAGTCGAGCCATCCGTTCGGCTGACATCCCTCCCAACTTCCGATTGGCAACGGGGATTAGCAAGTTTACACGAGAATCCAAGCCAGAAACGTGGCTGGACGACTACCGAGTGGCAGTCTAGATCGACGATGGAGACGACCAGGTCGCCATGAAACATCTCCCCCTGATGCTCGACTGCTCGGCACGAGCGTGGCTGAACCAGTTGGCTCCTTCAAGCATCTATAGCTGGGCAGATCTGGCCCGAGTCTTCATCAGGACCTTCGAGGGGACGTGCAAACACCCTGTTGGTCTCGTGCAGCTCCAGCACTGTGTCAAGAAGCAGAATGAGCCCCTAAGCGATTTCATCCAGCGTTGGACAACCCTCTACCACACGGTGGAGAATGTCATAGAGCACCAAGCAGTCTGCGCCTTCAAGGCAGGCGTGCGGTACAGAGATCTGTACCTGAAGTTCGGTCGAACAGGCGACATCTCCATGAGCAAGACGATGTAGATAGCGGCACGCTATGCCAATTGTGAAGAAGAGGACCGCATTCTTAGCGGCAAGCACAAAGCAGTCGCCGACGGAGATGGGAACAACACTCGGAAGCAGAAGCAGAAAGCTCCTTCCACTCTGCAGGAAGAAGCTGCAGCCGTTACCAATGTCAAGTTCAAGGACAAGGGGAAGGCTCAGTTCACCCCCAAGAAGAAGCAGTTCAGAAACCACATCCTGGACCAGCCATGTACAATCCACACGAAGATGGATGAAGAGGGTAACACCATATTTCCAAAGCATACCACTCGGCAATGTCGCCTCCTGATCCAGGGGTTCGGCGAAGGGCAGCCGAGTGAAAAGGACAATGAACAGGATGAGGAGGACAAGGAGGATCCGTTCCCCCAAGTCCATGCCACACTGATGATTTTTGCTGACGTTGAAAGCAAGAGTCGACTGAAGTTGGTGAACAGGGAGGTGAACATGGCCACCCCGACCAATCCCACATTCCTCAAATGGTCTCAGACTGCGATCACCTTTGACCAGTCGGATCATCCAACACACGTACCCACCCCAGGGAGGCAGGCCCTGGTCGTCGACCCGGTGGTGGAAGGAGTCCGACTGCGCAAAGTCCTCATGGACGGCGGTAGCGGCTTGAACATCATGTATGCTGACACTCTCAAGGGGATGGGCATTCCGATGTCTAAACTTAGCGAGAGAAGCATGCAGTTTCATGGAGTCGTCCCTGGACGAAAGGCCAAGTCACTCGACCAGATCGCGTTGGACGTCATCTTCGGCTCCGAGAAGAACTTCCGCAAGGAGAAACTGACGTTCAAGCTGGTGGACTTCCAGAGTGCGTACCACGCGATTCTGGGCCGCCCGGCGTATGCGCGTTTGATAGCCCGTCCATGTTACGTGTACCTGAAGTTGAAGATGCCAGGCCCAAAAGGTGTGATCACTATCACAGGCAATCGGCAGCGGGCCGAGGAGTGTCTGCAGCAGGGATCGAGGATCGCCGATCAACAGATGGCTTTCCTCGAGCTCGACGAGTACAAGAAGACAGTCGACCCCGCTGACTTGATGCGTTCGAAGAAGCCAGCTTCGGAGTCCGCATTCCAGTCGGCGGGAGAGACGAAGAAGGTCAGCATCCACCCGACGGACGACACCGCTGCTCCGACAAACATCTCCACCACCCTCGATCCTAAATAGGAAGCCGAGCTCATCCAATTCCTCCGTGATAACTGGGACATTTTTGCATGGAAGCCCGCTGACATGCCAGGTGTACCCAGGGAGTTGGCTGAGCACCGACTGCATGTGGATCCTGCAGCTCGGTCTGTCCGAGAACTCCTGCGTCATGGTGACCAAGAAGGACAAGTCTCTCCGAATGTGCATCGACTTCAAGCATCTCAATAAGGTCTGCCCGATAGACCATTTCCCGCTCCCCCGCATCGATCAAATTGTCGATTTGACTGCGGGTTGCGAGCGTTTGTCATTCCTTGATGCCTACTCAGGCTATCATCAGATCTGTCTGTATGGCCCCGATGAATTAAAAACAGCCTTCATCACCCCATTCGGGTGCTTCTGCCACATCACTATGCCATTTGGTTTGAAGAATGCAGGAGCAACCTTTATGAGCATGATCCAAAAATGCCTCCTTGACCAGATCGGTCGAAATGTGGAGGCGTATATGGATGATATCGTAGCCAATTCACGCAAAGGTTCCGACCTGCTGACTGACTTGGCAGAAATATTCGCCAACCTTCGTAGGTATGATATCAAGCTTAACCCAGCCAAGTGTTCATTCGGTGTTCCCAGCGGAAAGTTACTCGGTTTCTTCGTTTCCGAACGAGGGATCGATGTCAACCCCGAAAATATCGGGACCATCGTCCGAATGGAGCGGCCAGTCAGAATACACGATGTTCAAAGCCTCACAGGTTGCCTAGCGGCTTTGAGCAGGTTTATCACTCGACTCAGCGAGAAGGCACTTCCTCTGTACCGACTCATGAAGAAATCAGATACTTTCTAGTGGATAGATGAAGCCCAAAACGCATTCGACGACCTCAAAGTCCTACCTTCCACCCAGCAGGTTCTTACTGCTCCGCTCAGTAAAGAACCCCTTCTTCTGTACATCACGGCTGCAAATCAAGTCGTCAGCACTGTTCTCACAGTCGAACGCGAAGAAGAAGGCAAAGCATACAAGGTTCAGCGGCCAGTGTATTATGTCTCCGAAGTCCTAACTCCTTCCAAGCAGAGGTATCCCCACTATCAAAAACTTATCTACGGGATTTACATGACTGCGAGGAAGGTGGCTCATTATTTCCAAGACCACTCGGTGTCTGTCGTTTCCGATGCTCCGTTGTCGGAAATCCTCCACAATCGGGACGCATCGGGCCGAGTGGCGAAGTGGGCGATGGAGATGTTATACTGCGACATCAAGTTCGAGGCCAAGAAAGCTATGAAGTCTCAAGCTCTGGCTGACTTCATAGCAGAATGGGTAGAACAACAGCAACCGACCCACATCTACTCGGCCCATTGGACAATGTTCTTCGATGGGTCCAAGATGTTAAATGGCTCCGGCGCTGGCGTTGTGATCATATCGCCAAAGGGTGATAAACTCAAGTATGTGTTGCAGATACACTTGGATTCCTCCAACAAAGAGGTAGAGTATGAGGCTCTCCTTTATGGATTGCGCATGGCCATCGCACTCGGCGTCCGTCGCCTGATGGTCTACGGAGATTCCGATTTGGTAGTTAATCAAGTGATGAAGGAATGGGACGTAAGGAACCCCACCATGACCACATACTGCAATGCAGTGAGGAAGCTCGAGAAAAAGTTTGAAGGTCTGGAACTCCACCATGTTCCACGACTGAAAAACCAAGCAGCTGATGAATTGGCGAAACTTGGATCCACTCGGAGACCAGTCCCGAGTGACGTCTGCCTCGAGCACCTTCACCTTCCCTCAGTTAAAGAAGATCCTTTCATAGAGGAACCAGTACAACCAAAGAGCTCGACAGATCCGACTGAAGTCGAAGTCCCTGCTGTGGTTGATTTGATCATGGAGATTCTTGCTATCATCCCCGATTGGACTGTGCCGTTCATTGCATACATCCTGAGGCAAGAATTAGCAGAAGATGAAGTCCAAGCCAGACAGATCGTCCGTAGGTCAAAGTCATTCACTGTCATTGATGGCGAGTTGTACAAGGAAAGCGTTTCAGGCGTCCTTCAACGATGCATCTCCCCAGAGGAGGGATAGTTAATCCTGGAAGAAATTCACTCGGGAACCTGCGGTCATCACGCCTCCTCAAGGGCCATCGTCGCCAAAGCATTCAGAGCTGGTTTTTTCTGGTTGCAGGCGAATGAAATGGCAAAGGATATGGTCGACCGATGCGAAGGCTGTCAGTTCTACTCTAACAAGTCCCACAAGCCAACATCTGTGTTGAAGACAATCCCTCTTGTTTGGCCGTTTGCAGTGTGGGGATTAGATACAGTCGGTCCATTCAGGACAGGACAAGGGGGATTCACACATCTGTTGGTGGCAGTCGACAAGATCACAAAGTGGATTGAAGCCAAGCACATCAAAAAGCTCGACGCCCTTACAGCCATCAAGTTTGTCAGGGACATCATCTCCAGATTCGGGGTACCGCACAGCATAATCACTGGCAATGGCACAAACTTTGACTCGGACAGATTCAAAGGTTTTTGTACAGATCAAGGTATCCGAGTGGATTTTGCATCTGTGGCGCATCCCCAAACAAACGGGCAAGCAAAGCGGGTGAATGGACTTATTCTGCAAGGTTTGAAGCCTCGACTCCTGCGAGAAGTGGGACATGCTGCCGGCGCATGGGTCACCGAGCTGCCTTCGATGCTGTGGGGTCTCCGCACAACCCCAAATAGATCTATAGGGCGATCCCCGTTCTTCCTCGTTTACAGAGCAGAGGCAGTCCTTCTAAGTAATTTGCTTCACAACGCTCCACGAGTTCAACTCTTCTCCGAAGCTGAAGCAGAGCAAGAAAGGCAAGATGGAATGGATCTTCTAGAGGAGGAGCGCGAGATGGCACTGACTCGCTCAACCATTTACCAACAAGATCTGCGGCGCTTACATGCGTGACACGTCAGGAGTCGTACATTCCAAGCAGGCGACCTCGTGCTCCGAGTGGATCAGCAGAGACCTCACAAGTTGGCTCCCGCCTGGGAAGGACCCTTCATCATCTCCAAGGTGCTGAACAACGGAGCATATCGATTCTACAACCTCGACAGGGAAACGGACGAGCCGCGAGCATGGAACGGAGATCTCCTGAAGCGCTTCTACACGTGACCGTCGACTGAAGCAATGTAAAGAACAAGTATCGTTGAAGTAATACAAAGTAGATTGAGGTTTTGCAGGTTCAAAACTCTACCGCATTCGCAGACTCCGGTCTCAAGAAAAAAACATAGCTGCGATCCAGAATCGCCTAAGTACTAACTTTCTCCGAGTGTGCACTAAACGTCGCACTCGGGGGCTTAGCTGCGATCCAGAATCGCCTAAGTACAAACTTCCTCCGAGTGTGCACTAAACGTCGCACTCGGGGGCTTAGCTGCAATCCAGAATCGCCTAAGTACAACCTTTCTCCGAGTGTGCACCAAACGTCGCACTCGGGAACTTAGCTGCGATCAAGAATCGCCTAATTACTAATTTTCTCTGAGTGTGCACTAAACGTCGCACTCGGGGGTTTAGCTGCGATCCATAATCGCCTAAGTACAAACTTTCTCTGAGTGTGCACTAAACGTCGCACTCGGGGACTTAGCTGCGATCAAGAATCGCCTAAGTACTAATTTTCTCTGAGTGTGCACTAAACGTCGCACTCGGGGGCTTAGCTGCGATCCAGAATCGCCTAAGTACAAACTTTCTCCGAGTGTGCAGTAAACGTCGCACACGGGGACTTAGCTGCGATCAAGAATCGCCTAAGTAGTAATTTTCTCCGAGTGTGCACTAAACGTCGCACTCGGGGGCTTAGCTGCGATCCAAAATCGCCTAAGTACAAACTTTCTCCGAGTGTGCACTAAACGTCGCACTCGGGGACTTAGCTGCGATCAAGAATCGCCTAAGTACTAATTTTCTCCGAGTGTACACTAAACGTCGCACTCGGGGGCTTAGCTGCGATCAAGAATCGCCTAAGTACAAACTTTCTCCGAGTGTGCACTAAACGTCGCACTCGGGGACTTGGCTGCGATCAAGAATCTCGTAAGTACTAATTTCCTCCTAGTGTGCACTAAACGTCGCACTCGGGGACTTAGATGCGATCAAGAATCGCTTAAGTACCAACTTTCTCCGAGTGTGCTCTACACGTCGCACTGAGGGACTTAGCCGCGATCCAGAATCGCCTAAGTAAAAAGCTTCCTTCGAGTGTATCCTAGAGATCCACTCGGAGGCTTAGCAGAACCTCATTGAGACTCATGTGGATGTCAAGACAACTGACAATTACATGAGTACCAACTCCCTTCGAGTACGCACGAGACGCCGCACTCGGAGACTTAGCTGCGATCCAGAATCGCCTAAGTAAAAGCTTCCTTCGAGTGTATCCTACAGATCCACTCGAAGGCTTCGCACATCCACCTGGAGACTCATGTGGATGTCAAGACAACTTACAACTACATGAGTATCAACTCTCTACGAGTGCGCATGAGACGCCGCACTCGGAGACCTAACTACGATCCAGAATCGCCTAAGTAAAAAAGATTACTTCGAGTGTGTCCTCCAGATCCACTCGGAGGCTTAGCAGACCCTGATTGAGGCACATGCAGATGTCAAGACAAGTGACAACTACATGCTTCGCATGTTTGCCACTAGCTTCAACAAAAAACGCCAAACAGAAATCACGAGCCAAAATTGTGTCAAGAATTTTTTGTCGAAGGAAGAGCAAAATATTCGATTCCAATTAAAAGTTGGTTCAACGATACTCGGTTCGGTGTAGATCAAGCTTATCCACACCGAACCACGAATGTGAGGGCCAACAGCAGTGGCCCAGGTTTGATACAAATCCACTCGGCATACCGAGGTAAAGTTTTTTCAAGCATCGTGAGGACTGGCACTGGGACTGGCAGGCTCCACGAACGTGTCGAGGTCGATCCCGTCTGCAATGCGAGTGGCGCTCTCAAGGAAGGTCTCCATGAAATCTTCGAATCGAAGCTTCTTGGTGTTGGCGACCTGCAGCGCCTTCAGCTTCTCCTCGCGAGCCTCCTTGCAGTGCACTCGGACCAGCGACAGCGCCACGTCCGCACCACAGCGAGCAGCAGACTTCTTCCATGCCTACACTCGGTTCGGGACGTCCTCCAGCCGAGTCATCAACCCTTCTATCTCTTGTCGGGACTCGTCTTCGAGCCATAGCTCCTTGTCGATTCGGCCGACGACCTCTCTCAGTCGACCGATGAAAGGTCCCACTTTGCCAAGGCGAATGTGCGCTCGGAGCATGTCTCGATTGGCGTCGTCGCCGAGTGGAATGTTCGGAATAACCGACCGCTCAACGTGAGATGCTTCAGCCTTAGCGTCCATACAAAAATCTGCAAAGACACGACGAGCAGAAAGTACGTGCAGAATGCAATACACAGTCAAGAAGCACTCGGAAAAACAGAACTTACCACCGAGAAGCACAATCATCTTCCTTGCCCAGTCACTGACGTACTTCTCATGTGATATGCACCGCATGTTCATCACCTTCATCTGCCCCATCAGCTCGGTTTTTGTTTCCCCATTTTCTCCATTTCGGCCACCAATGCCTTGTTTGCCTCACGGGACTCCTCCAAGGACTTCTCTTGTTCAGCCAGAGCGCCGTTCACACCAGCCAAGTCATGAACAGCTGCCTCCAGTTCTTCAGACCCCTGCCGACGCAAGCGGCCTCGGGGACTATACCCAGTGGGTTCACTAAGAGTGACCCCACTGCCATGAACCTCAAACAGGTTCGCCATATTGAGTTAAATAACAAAAACAAGCCTATGAGGCTACTACTACCCGACCTGAGTAAAATTACTCTCGGGGACTACTTCCACTAGGTGCACTTGGAGTGCCCACACCGGTAACATTCGAACAGATTAGTTTTGATCTGATCAAGTTAAAGAAAATGTATATAAAGACAACTGTCGGTGCAAGCACTCGACAGAAGTATCGGGGACTACACCCACTGGGTTCACTAAGAGTGAACCCACTGCATAATAATGATACTGCATCCGAGTATATTGCTTAAACACCCACTGGGTTACAAGAGGAAAGTAAATACTTACTAGCCCACTTACTTGGATATCGTCCCGGAGTTCCAAGCTTCGCTTGTACACAGACGCGATGGAGTCGTACGCTCTCTTCGCATCACCCGCCATCAACTCCGCCTGCACCATGGCCCCCTTGGCAGCTCCCACCTGATCTTCCGGGAGGCTTTGGGCTTCGTACTAGACGGTCAACGGACTTGGCACCACAAGAGACTCCTTGGGCTTCCCATGTCCTGCTCCAGTCGGTTCAGCAGCGATGAGCGCCGTTTCAGTCGACGACATTGTCTCGGCTGGCGGCGCGTCCATGGCGGGAGTAGTAGCAGATGGAATAGCCTCAAGGACAGGCACCGCAGCTTGCTCGGATCTCTTCTGGTCTTCCTCCTCCACATGAATCACCTCTGAAGGAAGCTCGACCAAACGACGTGAGCCCATAGGAACAAGGGCAAGATCAAAGACAGAATTCGTGAAACAATAATGTAAGTTCTCAGAGTCGCCACGACGTACCTTGTTGGGATGTGGCAACGTTGTCCGTATCCATGGGATCGTCTTCCTGGCGTGGCAGAGAAGTGGCGGAGGTGGCAGCTCTGCCGAGTAAAGTTCACTCGACCAATAAGCATGAGTTCAATCAAATACTAGAAGAAGATAGGAGAACAATCCACTCACGTTGAGGCAACGGGAATGGCGATCCTCATCCGCGACAAAGCCTTCCGAGGTTTGGATCCACTCGGTTTGGCCACCTTGGAAGGTTGGCCCGCAGGCTCAGCAGTAGCGTCCCTGGTCCTCTTTGTGCTCCGAGCACTCGGAGCCACGGGAGTAGCTGGCAAGGCGCTCGGAACCACGGGAGGAGCTAACGGGGCACTCGGGGCCGTTCGAGGAGCCGACGGAGTCACGGGAGTTGGCGGGGTACTCGGGGCCACTGGAGGAGCCGACGGAGTCACGGGTTCATGACGACGCTTAGTTCGAGGCTCTAGTGGTGGAGGTGGCGAGCTCTGCTCCTCATCCTCCCCCTCCTCTTCTTCGGACTCCTCCTCCGCCTCCCCGCTGTCTGAGACATAATCTGCGCTCTCCACGCTGCCTTCCTCTTCCTCAGCCGGATTCCCGTTCGAGACGGGGGAATACCAGTTGGTCCACGCACGTACAAGATACAGTCGACAACATCAGACGTCACACAATGATGCAAGAAAAAGCGGCAAATCTAAGGGAATTGTAAGCACTCGGCAAGGTATTCTCACTTCATTCGGAGGAGGGTTGTCCGCGCGGAAGGGCTTCACTCGCCGGGCTCCTCTAGGGTTATCGCAGGATCCTGTGATGCCACGGACTCACGCCGTCACAACCTCCCCGGTCACGCACTCGGGGTGAGTCCTCACGCCCCGTGTAGTGCCACATGGCGTGATGTCGAGCTTGCAAAGGCTGGATACGCCGACCCAGAAAAACCTCCAGCAAATCTATGCCGGTGACTCCCTTGCGGACGACATCTACCAGCGCGTCGACCAGAGGCTGAATCTGAATTTTTTCTATCTTCGTAAGCGCAAGCTGCCTAGGCGGAGCCAGCCGGTCTAGGCTAAAAGGTGGCAGTCTAGTTGCGGCATTCGGACAAGCGACGTCCTGGCAGTAGAACCAAGTCGACTGCCAGTTTCTAACGGATTCAGACAACTGAAGAGCGGGATAGCTACTTTTTCTTTTCTTCTGGAAGCCTAAGCCTCCGCAGAGCTGGAGGAGATGAGTTTTGTCGTCCGACTAGCTAAGTCTTTTGATGGTTTGGGATCTAGCGGAGAAGATGTGCTTAAAGAGCCCCCAATGAGGAGGGCAACCGATAAAACACTCGCAAAGCATGACGAAGGCAGAGAGGTGAGCTATTGTGTTGGGAGGAAAATGGTGGAGCTGCGCCCTGAAGTGGCTCATTATACCTCTGAAGAAGGGATGAGGAGGCAGAGAGAAGCCTCGGTACACGTGACTGAGCAGCAAGACGCGCTCATCCCCCTGAGGCGCCGGCTCCATTTGGCCCTCCGCTGGCAGCCTCCACGACTCGTTCTCAGTCAGGCCTTGCTTCACCAGCTCCAGCATGTCGCTCTTCGCCACCGTGGAGGGGAGGAAATCCCCCTGGATCCACCCCGCCGGCAGTGCCCGCTATCGCCATTGAGCGGGAGCCGCCGTCTTCTTCTTCTTCCGCGCCTCGAGCTTGCTCGTTTGCCCCTTCGTCATGGTGGAGGCTGCAGATCCCCGAAGGAGGAGAAGAAGGAGGGAGCTCGGGGTGCGCAGGAAGCCACGGGAGAGGTGGAGTGAGTGCGTGTTATCAGGCGAGTGCAATGAGAAACCCACGCTGGGGAGGTTTAAATAAAGTTCCGACTGAGTCACTAGCAGGTGGTCCCGAAATCTTATCCCCCGACCGGTTGCTGCGATATTAGTGGAGGAGACGAAGGCGCGGAAATCGAGGCGGTACATTCTACTCGATGACGATGTCGTCATCCCCGCTAAGCGCGCGGCAACCAAAATTTGAGGATCCCAGAAAATCCGCCGCTGTCAGTTGACCGGTCACGTCAAAAGATTCCACGGAAGCACTCGATCTCTGACGGTTCATTTCACAGATATATCCACTCGGGTCACTGGTCAAGAGGATAAAATGGATCGAGGCAAACAATGCCAAAGTCGCATCCATACCAGTCAGATCCGCACTCCAAGCATCCCTTCGTCGTTCCAACCCCGATCCATTCGGGGACAAATGATGGGGTTATAGTCCTAGGGTAGGGTCATAGGCCTGCCCTACAGGTCCTACCCAAGCACTACCCATCATAAGGGACAAGACCCTTAGTCAGTTCCGACTGAATTAAGGACTTCCCATCATCCAGTCGGTGACGATTCCTCCATCATCCAGTCGGAGATGAGCATTCGGAGCGTATCAAACTTACCGACTGGATTCCACTCTGTACATCGTAACCCCCCTGGAGGGCAACGGTCCTTTATTAGCATTTAAGGCATACGTTACCTGTAATGTAGACATTTAATCGCCACTACTCCACCCCTGTGCACCGGACCGTTGTGAAGTGCAGCGCACTCTATATAAGTCGCCCTTCCCCACTGGTGCAGGGGTTAGCAATTCACTGTAATCCATAGTCCAATCGACGTCAAGCTCCCAAGAGCACTGAGACGTAGGGCTTTTACCTCCACCGTAGAGGGGCGTGAACTCATACAACCTCGCCGTAGCTAAGGCTCTGCCCATCCTTTCGTACCCTACACATCTACTGTCAGACTTATACCCACGACAATGCCCATTGTCTTGAAGATCGAGGTAGATATAGATAGCCATCTAGATACTAACTACGTACACGTAGGTGAACTACTCATACATCATCATGGGGGCATCAAGTTTGACGATGATGCCCTCCGTGATCGATCCCCCTCTGGCTGGGTGCCGAAAAGGAGCTCCAGATGGGAACACCATGGGACACAGACTTGCAGCATTGGAAAAACTGTTTCTCTTTGAAATATAGGGTTTTTGGAATATATGTGATTTTATAGGCGAGAGAACGGAGGTGGAGGGGCCACTAGGCAGTTACAAGCCATTAGGGCGCGCCGACCCCCTGGTTATGCCCTATTGTCTTTCGCATCCCTTTTGTTGCTTCCATCCTTCTCCCAAAGTTTCCACGTCATCCTTTGCACCAGAAAAGTTTTGGGGCAATTTGACTTCGTTTGGTAATGTAAACCTAAAAATTAAAAAACACGCAGAAAACAACAACTGGCACTGGGCACTGGGTTAATAGGTTTGTGCCCAAAATAATATAAATTGGTAAACTCTTACTTCAAA
Source organism: Hordeum vulgare subsp. vulgare (assembly GCF_904849725.1). Lineage (NCBI taxonomy): Eukaryota > Viridiplantae > Streptophyta > Magnoliopsida > Poales > Poaceae > Hordeum > Hordeum vulgare. Next base: position 355,857,672 of record NC_058523.1, read on the forward strand.
AGTATCCTAGAATGATAATATATCAGTATGGAACAATAAAAGATTATAGATACGTTGGAGACGTATGAGGTACTCACAAAGACCCTGGTGTGTTTGGTGGCCTTCGACGTGGAGTATCGGGATGAAGTCAATAGGAGAAAGACAATATCCCTTCAAGACCTCTTCTATGATATATTACCGGGAACGAAATGACCATGTACCACACACACCTCTGTGAGATCGGGCATGGGCTCTCGAAGAGGTGCCAAGGCCCGTATGAGAGAATACTACTCTATAGCGAGGGGCCATACAAGTATCGAATGAATAGGCTTTCTGCATGAGATCTCAATTAACCCATGAGGCCCAAGGCATCTATAGAGGCTACAATAAGATTCATCTATTGCTTACACCACTATAGTGATAAAACACTAAGGCGACGGGTAAGTATTCAGCGGATCTAACAAGCCCCAGAGGAGTGACATTATCACTTGTACACGCATTCCACGGTCAGCCATACCACCATTGTACTGGATACACTAGCCTATTTGAGTATACACACTAAGAAATAGGAGCCTTCGACAAGCCCTTCGTAGACACTATAAATAGAGCATCCCAAGACTCTTTACCTGGTCGATATTTTTGCACAAGAAGAGGAGACACACGTCCACTTCACCAATGCATAATAATAGAACAAAGCAGGAGTAGGGTCTTCCACAACCAAGGTGGCTCGAACCTGGTTAGTTCTTCATGTTCATCCACCATACTTCATACATGACTTAGGATTGTTGGACGTGTTCAGTCCCTGGCTGAACTCTCAAAGGATTGTTGATCGCAACTCATATGTAGGTTCTTGGAAACGAACACAAACCGACTTATGAGCCAGTTTAAAGTGCACACCCAGCTCATGAGTTTCTCGACTGCGTTGAGAGAAGTCCGCTTCTTCAGGTTTGTGATAGGCTGGAAATTATTTTTGGTTTGCCTCAGTTCTGCATTCTAAAACAAGGAAACCAAGTAGTTTGCCTACAAGCACAGCGAACACACATTTAGTCTGGTTTAGCATCATGTGATAAATGCGTAAGTTTTCAAGCATCTCCATCAAATTGGTAAGGAGGGCCGAACTTTTCTGAGAATTAACCAAGATGGTATCGACATATGAGTGCACATTATGACCTATCTGGTTGTGGAGGCAATACTAGATGCGATGCTGATACGTCTCCAACGTCTCTATAATTTTTCATTATTTCATGCTACTTTATATAAATCTTATATACTTAATAGCTCATTTTATATCATTTCTTGGAACTAACCTATAAACGTAATTCCTAGTGCGAGTTCCTATTTTTGCTTCTTTAATTTTCCATAAAATCAATACCAAACGGCGTGCAAAAGTGATGGAACTTTACGAAGATTTTTTTGGATGAGAAGGGACCCTGGAAGGTTAGGGGTGAGGCCGAAAGACCTACGAGAGAGTCACGAGCTCACATGGCTCACCTTGAGGGGTAGGGCCCCCCTGAGCTCATGAACCCTAGTAACCCCACCTGACCTAATTCCACTTGTATATATTATCAAATATTCCAAAAACATCAGAGAAAGCCCGGAAAGACTTTCTTTGCTTCCGCAAGTCTCTGATCCGTCGTGATCCCATCTATAGGTCTTTTCCAGTACTCAATTGGAGGGAGAAATGATTATAGAGGCCATCTACATCAACCTTGACGCATCCATGACAATCTGTAGTTCACCACAGACCTATGTGTCCATAGCTAGTAGCTAGATTTCTCTCTCTTCGATCTTCAATACCATATTCCCCTCAATTATCTTGGACATCTATCCGATGTAATCTTCTTTTGCAGTGTCTATGTTTGGATCCGACGAATTTTGGGTGTATGATCAAATTATTCACTGAAATTAATTGACTCTATTCCAAACTTCATTATGCATGATTATTGTAGCGATGTATGTTTTCCGATCTATGAGTCTTGTTTGTCCAATTAGATGATTAGATCTTCACAGGGAGTGATGCATATTAGTGGGTCCAATCTTGCAATTTTCCTCACCCAGTGACAGGAGGGTAGCGAGGTACATATTTGTATTGTTTCCATTAAGAATAAAACGATGGGGTCTGACTATATTACATGTCATACTTTGTCTACATCATGTCATTTTACTTATATATTACTCTATTTGTCGTGAAATCAATACCTAGAGAGGCAAGCATAAAAGCACTCTCGAAGTGGAGTAATAGTAGTAGATGCAAAAATATTTTGGTCTACTTGTCACGGATGTGATGCCTATATGCATGATCATAGCCATGAATAACATCATAACTATGCGATTTTCAATCAATTGCCAATAGTAATTTGTTTGCCCACCGTATGCTATGTTTTTTAGAGAGATACATCTACTGGGACCTATGGCCCGAGTCTATTCCACCTATTTATCTAAGCTCCTTTATTTGCTGCAATTTATTTAATGTTTATTTATTTTGTATTTTATTTATCTATCACTAATATATTTGATCCAAGCAATTAACGAGTAGAAGGGGATTGGCAACCCTCTTTCCCGTGTTGGGTGCAAGTGTTTGCTCTTGTTTGTGCAGTAACTGTTGATGGTCGATTGAGTTCTTGAACTATTGGTTCCAGAAATCTTTGTTATTATTGATGGAAATACATGTTTCTACAATACTACATCGATCCCTTCCTCTTTGGGGGAAAACCCAATGCATATACAAAGTAGCAGAAAGATTTCTCGGGCAATTGCGGGGGAGAATCACCAATCAACTATAGGTTTCTTCACACACATTATCATTTACTTGTTATAATTTTTATTTGCTTTACTTGTTACTTTATGAAAAAAAAGAAAAATACAAAAATAGTTATCTTGCTTGAAACACTACTGCAGGAAGGTCCTAAAAGCACACATGCATGTTAGACCCTTCGACCAAATTGTGTGCGATCTATAATTCGCAAATGGTATAGTTATAGAACCGTCTCCACGTAAGTGAACTATGTGCGATGGCTGACCTGTCAAGCATGATTCAGATAAGAGTTATGTGTGCAATACGGGCCACATATTTGATCCACACGAACTACTTGTGATGAGCCAAAAAAACAAAAAGGATTACACAGATAAAGATGTGTGTGATAGATTGCATACATGCACTCGGATGAACTATTTGTGATTCGCCAAAACACCAGAAACTATTACATAGATCAAGGTGTGTGTGATAGATGGCATGTAGGTCACTTGGATGAGCTGTTTGTGATCAGCCCAAACAACAGAAACGGTTAGCTAGATCAAAGTATGTGCGATAGACGAAATACAAGTCACTCGAGTGAATTATTTGTGATCAACCCAAACAACAGAAATGGTTACCTAGTTCAAAGTGTGTGCGATTGACGGCATATAGGTCACTTGGATGAACCGACTACGATGAGTGAAAAATAACAGAAACAATTCATATTAACAAGATGTGTGTGATACTTGGTAGATGGTGAGTAATAAGAATAGTGTTTTAGACCGATAATCACATAGATGATTCATTCTAAGAGGATGTGTATGTTGTGGGCAAATGGTTCATGGTAAAGAATTGTCAATGATTGATGAAATCATCAACGATGGGTTCAGTAGTATAATCTATATGCAATGTGATTTTCCTAGTCTGCAAACACATCTGTGATCTATGTACAAAATAACATGATTGCATAACCAAATTAAACATCCAAATACATAAATGACTACACAGATAACATTGGCAAACCTCAATAAACAATTACACACATAATAACATGATTGCATAACCCAATTAAGCATTCAAACACATAAATGACTACACACATAACATTGGCACGCCTCAGTAAACTATTACATGCATAATAAACTATGAGAAACGATCATCAAATCATCTACTTGGTGTGACCCTTGCCGCTACCGCTCTGCTTGTGGCTCGATCCCTCGTCATTTTTGGGTACGAGGAACTTCCTCATGTCAATGATCCAGCTGAGCATCTCGTAGAAATTGTATATGTCCTTGGTCGCGAACTAGAGGTGATCTTCATCCTGTCTCTTCACCCAGGCCTTGTGCTAGAGAATCTTGTTCTTCTTGGACTTAGCCTTCAAGTCTCTGTAGTAGGGTTCGATGATGGCCACTATGAAGTAACCATGGAGTCCTTGTCATTCTTGATGCCGGAGACCCTGTAGTGGTTTTGGATGTCAACAAGCTCTGGCAGGTCAAGTCTGACCTCTTGAGCACCTTTAGATCGTTGATGGAGTCCACCATAGCGAACTTGTAGTCGGGTATGTTGAAAAACCTAGTGATGAACTCGGAAGGCATTGTGTCCACACAATAGGGCTGGATAAGGACATCATGGAACACGCAAAACTGGGCGACGACAACCTTTTGATCATCCTCGACACGAGGTCGAAGCCTCCCACTTTGTGGGACCACCCCAATTTGATCGTACGCTAATGATACACGCAAATGTGTACGACCAAGCTCAAGGACTCACGGGAAGATATCACAAGACAACTCTAGACACAAATAAAACATACAAGCTTCGTATTACAAGACAGGGGCCTCGAGGAAAAAATACAAAAGCTCGATAAACGCATGAGTCAGCGGAAGCAACAAATATCTGGGAGCCTCCTGAAGCTTCATAGTACAGTCATTAAACATGGCGTGCTTTAGAGAAGGTTAGCACAAAAGATACAACGATCGAACGAGGCGAGGCCTCCTGCCCGGGAGCCTCCTAACTACTCCTGATCTTCAGTGGACTCCACGTAGTAGTAGGCACCGTCCGAGTAGCAGTCGTCGTCGAAGGGGTACTCCATCTCCCGGGCTCCATCATCTGGTTGCAGCAACGGATCAAGGGGACAAAGCGGGAGCAAAGCAACGGTGAGTACTCATCCAAAGTCCTCACAAGACTGACATCAGAACTATGCTAAGTATGCATCAGTTTCAAAGGAAGGGGTTTATGTGTGGACTGACTGCAGCAATGCGAGAAAGAGAGGAAAGGCCTACTCCTATCGAAGACTACCATCTTCAGTGGTCTTGCAGCAATAGACGAGAGTAGAACAGGTAACAAAATTAATAGTCATGTTGTTGCAGCAATATTAATATGAGGTTATGCCCAGAGATTCTACCTCGACTCCCTGCAAGGAAGCAATCCCGGAGCAAACATTCCAGTTAAGTAACAGTTGTAGTTGTATAAGATCAGGGCCCAACTCCAAATCGTCATGTTACCGTGGACATGGCTATCCGAATAGTTAATTTTCATCCCTGCAGGGGTGCACCAAGTTTCCTGACACGCTCGATAAACTCTGGCCGGACACACTTTCCTGGGTCATGCACGGCTTCGGAACATCGACAGGTCGCAGCCCCACCTAGACTCAACAGAGATGCGAGCCCGCCGGTCTAAATCCTACGTGCGCATGGGTCATGGGCTCATCACCCTTTGCACTCCTACACAATGCGTGGGTGCCCGTGTTCAGTCCTAACACCCCTTATTACAAGTGCGATGCATATCGGGACAACTCGGGCGGGTGCCGCTCCATTTCTAACGTTTGAAGAGCTTCGGCTCATGCCACGACGCCGAGTACCCATAACTTCTCCCGCGTAGCCGGTTAGAGCGAAAAGGTCCCCGACCAACCCAGATCAAATACCGAAATCCATTAATATTTTAATTAACTAATCGACACATCCATGCGGGAATCCACCCGCCTAACATTATTCATCAATGTTCCAGTAACACGGTCAAGTAATTGTGTGGTTGTAACATCAGGGGGATCCGAGGTATCACCCTCATTGGATCCCGAACGATGTAACCGTCAAGGTGGACTTAGAGGAATCTACCTCAAGGGTCTCACACTTGAGGGGTTGCACGACAGAGTCATCGTCGGGAGTGGTGAAGGAGGAATATCATCCTGAGTACTTCGCGAGGTGTCACCCTCGGTACCCGGTAGTAGCTCTGCAGCGCCTTACAACTAAGGGGGTCTAAGTGCTGTGTCGGTTCTTGGCTCATCGATCAGGGATCGAGACTCGACAATAAATCGGGGAAATTGGACTAAGGGGTCAGAGGGGATGACTCCTCCACCTATAGTTAACAGTATAAATTGCGGTAGAGTAATGTAGGAGTTCATCAAAATTAGGTTATGCATCAGATATAGGAGCTAACTACAACAATATTAAAATTCTTATGCAAGCATGAGGAAGAAAGAAATGGGCGATATAGGGATGATCAAGAGGGATTAGCTTGCCTCGTTGTTGTGCGGTAAAGGATTGGTCGTTAGGAGGGTAGTCGTACCTGGAAGCAGCGGCAGTCTCGAAGTCTACCGGTAAGAAGAGGGGGGAGAAACTACAAATAATAGCAACGATGCAACACTAAGCATGACATGGCAATACACATGTCTAGGCATAAGCTAACGCAGTGCTATCCGTCATATACGGGTCGGGAAAATATCAGATGATATTTACCGGGTCTGTGGCTACTACCGGTCAGACAAAAATGGTGGAAAACTTCCACGTTTGCTATGCTAGGGACGCGTGACAAACGAATGGACTACGTATCCGGGTTCATCTCGTACTATTGATCAACTTTCATGTTCAAAATATTTTCATCTGAGCTACGTATTATTTTATATTAAAGTTTAAAGTTTTATTAATTATTTAGGAATTAACAAATTTAATTATATTAGATTATTAAATATGACATCGCGGTGATGTGAGCATGACATGATCAGTCAATAAGGGTTGACTGGTCAATATGACCAGTGGGTCCCCCGTGTCATAGGCTCAATTATTATTAGGGTTAAATAATTATTTAATAAAATTAATTAGTGGGGTGGGACCCAGTAGTCGTACATTGTTTAGGTGGTTTAATTTATTTTAGTTAACAGATTTAGCTAACAGTTTTAGTTAATTAACTTACCTGATCTTTAAACATAGTAATTAACTAAATACTTATTATTTATTATTTTTATATCGGGACCCCGATCCTGAATCATAAGAACCCAGGATGTAACATATCACATCACTTTGCGGCCTCGCGCACGGTAAACTCCACGGCTGCCACCTTACCTTGGCCGGGACCGTTTGCGTCTTTTGGCTCACGTATATGAATGTGTTGCTAGCATTCAAACGACAAGAACCCGGGTCGACATGGCTAGTTATAAAGCCAAGTGGTACATCCATACAGGGATAGGCATACATAACCCAGCAAAGCAGGTGTCGGTCATCAGCATGTGTAGACGAGTCGTGGCAAGCTACAAGGACTCCATTACACCGCGTGACATTTCCCCGAAGGGAGAGACACAGCAGCAAAGAAGGATACCTGCCGGTCAATCAATGTGTCCGGAGCAGTAGCAAGGTACCAAAGCTCTGTGGAAGCACAAAGAGGCATTTCCCTGTAAAGAGTACTACTAAAGGCACACAACTAGGTGTCGAATCCCACACATATAATGCATTTCATAACATACACACAATATGCACGATATGTGTAGATACAACATGGCATCACAACACAATTCTATGAGTCAAGCTTTTATTAAGGACTCATTAGAATCAACATAGTGTGTTATTACAAACAGGGGTCCCGTGACCCGACACTCAAGTGATACGAACAACAAGCGGATGCAAAACATGTCTGGGTACAGACATCTACTAAAAGTGGTTGGAAGAGCCTGAAAAGCTACTACGACCCTACCAAAGGAGCCAGACTTCTGTGTGGGATTCCCAAGCTATTCCGGTCAACATCGAACACATCGTGTAGAACATTTTAATGAGTCTAAGTCTTCTCTGCAAAACATAAATAAAGCAACCGTGAGTACAAAGGTGCTCAGCAAGACTTACATCAGAAGTATCTACATATGCGTCATGTTTCAATGAAAGAATTGTGGGGTTTGATTGCAGCAAGCCAGCTTTGACTCTTGGCTAACCTGTACAACGACTACAAGTTCTTTCTTTGAGGTGGGATAGCGCACACGAGTCCGCATATTCACCAATTCAATACACCACTATGGATCCACTCTCGTCTTCCTACAAGAAAGCCTTCCATAGCACTCACACTTATTTTGCATTTTTTAGAGTATCCATTTAAATTGTCCATGTACCACGTAATGCTTCCAAGTAGTCCATATCCGAGGACGCGACTATTCGAATAGATTGAGTCACCCTGCAGGGGTATACTTCTTCACACATGCTCCCAGCAGTTAGCACCATATGCACGTCATGCATCTCGGCAACCTTCAAGCGGAAGCACTGGCATGGGTGTTGGCCACGACCGTTAACCACACAAGACCCTACTCCAGGCTTATCGCCTATTTGAGACTGAACCCGCAAGGAAGTCCGGCCGAGGTTCCCTCTACGGCCCCAAACGATGTGCGCAGGGCTCCCAAGCCCACCATCCGGGTGCCACCTGGTACAACGTGCCACTGTGTATCTACCGCAGAGACGCCTACCCCGTCGGGCAGAGCTCAACACGGCCACAAACACTTTTCCTACAAACACCAGAAACTAATTGCAACTCCTGGAAAGGGATCTAGGCAATTAATAAGCCGAGCCGGGTCATATTTTAGGGCCCAATGCATGGTAGTATCTTGTCTTGGATAACATACACAGAACTCAGTTCTTAAGGACGGTCCCAATGAGACAACCCACCATGTACTCCTACATGGCCTCTCATCGCTACCTTTACCAAATCGAATTCACACTTTTACTCTCACACTGTCGGACATGAACACAACCATTCTGATTCATCATCCAGATGGATCAGACCCGACATGACTCTAAGCATAGCAGGCATTGTAAGCAAGCAGGGATGAGTAAGCACAACAAGGCTCAAGCAATTGCTACTCATGCTAAGTGGTTTCAACTATTTACTGTGACAAAATCAGGTCATGCAGAGGAATGGGTTCAACTACCGATAACATGTACAGTTGAATCGTGTTTGTCCTAATGCAGTAAAAGAGAGCAGGAGCGAGAGAATGGGTTTATATCAATATGCTCAAGGGATTTTACTTGCCTGACACGTCTGAAGATAGCAATGAGTCTTCATCAATGTCAACGATCACATCGTCGGAACCATCGTCTACCGAGAGGGAACAACACCGGAAAACAAGAAAGGAACAACAATTACTTCACGGAAATGCAACACTATGATGCATGATCAAGAAATGGATATGAAATATGGCAGGGGCAAAATAGTTACCATTTCTTAGGTTGAAGCTGGATTTGAATAAGAATTCAAATATCACTTCAACAAGGTATTTTCCGGATACCCTTTTAATTGATTCGACCTGTCGCTCACGTATAACTTGTTTTTAACATGCATGAAGATGGCAATTTGAGGTACTAGTTTTGCTAGCTAAATGTTTGATCATAGTAAGTGAAGTGGAATTCAAATAGGAATCAAATTCCAACTCCAAACTTTTATTAAATTTAACCTAATCATCATTTTGCCTATTTGGTGATGTTCAACTTTCTCAAACCAGCATGAAAATGCCATAATCAGATTCTTTGGATTTTTCTAATAATTTTTCATATATAAATTATTTTCATCCGAGTTATATTTTAATTTCTATGATTTTTAAAAGTTTTAGAAATTCCCTCGATTTAAATTAAATCACAAAAGCTATTACTGCGTCACTGTGATGTCATCACTGCGTCAGCAATCAACAGCGCTTGGGCCAGGTCAAACCTGACCAGTGGGGTCCACTGGTCAGTGACCCAGGTGCTAATCCCGCGCTGACCCGCACTAAGTGAGGTTTGACTCACCAGTGGGGCCCTCTATCAGTGGCTCTAGGGTGGTTAACGCTGGCTAATGATTGGCCACGTTGGCTCCCACCGGAGGGTGGTCGCCGGCGACCATAGCCGTGGCGGAGGGCTTGCCGGAGTTGCGCTAAAATGCGCTACAGGGGTCCATTTGTGACGCGGTTTGCAGCTACGGGACGCTGGCTAAGCGGCCGTTCTCACAGGGGGTAGCAAGAGGGCCAGGGTGGCCTGGGGAGGTGCCGGCGACGAGCGTGCGCGGCGGCCGGAAGTGGAGCTCGTCGGGGAGATGCTCTGGAGTGGGATTTCGAGCGGGAGAGAGAGGGGAAAACATCGGAGGCTCACGGGGGGTGCATTCCTGGCATCGGCGAGGTTGGAGGGCCTCTCTGGCCGACGAATCGACGGCGGCGAGACCCGTTGGCCGGAGGGGAAGAAGACGGCGATGCGACGTTGTGGAGGCCCTAGAGCTCGGGGTTGTTGATGATGAGGAACAATATGTTGGGGCGGAGCCGTAGAGCACTTCAGGGAGGCGAGGGGTGGCCGGAGCTGCGCGGACGGCGACGGCGTGCTCAAACCGAGCTCAGCCATGGCGGGGACAGAAGAAATGGAATAGAGAAGAGAGGGAGAAATGGAGAGGAGGAGGAGCTGATCGGGACGGCTCGTCTGAGCCTATCCCACTCACCAAGTCGGCGGGGAGGCCAGGCAGGCAGGAGGCATGGTGCTCTCGCGAGCTCGCCGTCCCCTGCTTCTCCTCTGCCTTCTTGCAAGAGGTAGAAGACAGGGGTGCCCCTGGTGGGCTAGGCCAACCAGGTGAGCGCCAGGTAGTTCTCTCTCTCTCTTTTTCTTTTTCTGTTTTATTTTCTTTCTGGCATTTGCTTTTAGGTTTTAAAATAAATTGTTTGACCAAAAATAAAACCCTAAAATGTTATTATGTGACAGAGATAATAATATCCAATGCCACATAAAAGTTTCAACATTTTTGAAACTTTAAAAATAGAACGAATCAAAATAATTCCATTCCAATTAGCTATTTGGTCAACTCAAAAATCCTATTTCGAAAGTTCCTGTGACCTTGAATTTTGGTTTGAAAAATTTATTTTATGTCACTATTTTGCGAAGTATTTGGAACATTTTCTTGGTCCCTTTTAACGTATTAATTTTTATTGCCTTGTTGTCAATTTTTCAAATCATTGGGGTTTTGATCACTTCCTATTTCAAACATCAAAGTTTTTATGATGCATGCATGAATGCTCGGCAAACAAATGTAAGCTAGGGTTGTGACAACTCACCCCCACTAAACAAGAATCTCGTCCCGAGATTCAAGCGTAACCGGGGAGAGGAAGAGGGGACACTAAACTATCGGAATCTTCATGATCCAATTGCTCCTCTCGAGGATATTGAATTATCGCATCATGTTGATCTTGACATCTTTGTCTTTGAGGTCTTCATCTAGCTAGACGACAAAAGAACAGGAAGACTCTACAAGATTCGTGTCGGGACCCCGATCCTAAGCCATAGGAATCCAGCCTGTAACACATCGCATCCCTTTGTGGTCTCACGCACGGTTAACTCCACGGCTGCAGCCTTACCTTAGTCGGGACCGTTTGCTTCTTTTGAATCACGTATGTGATAGTGTCGCTAGCAAACCAATGTCAAAGAACCCGGATCGACATGTCTAGTCATAAACCAAAGTGGCAGTTCCGCACAAGGACAGACATACATGACCCAACAAAGCAGGTGTCGGTCATCAACGAACGTAGACGAGTCGTAGCAAGCTACAAGGTCTCCATTACGTCGCGTGACATTTCCCCAAAGGGGACAGACACAGCAGCTAAGAAGGACACATGCCGGTCAACCAATGTGTCCGGAGCAGTAGCGAACTACCAAGGCTCGTTGGATCACAAAGGGGCATTTCCTTGTAAGGAGTGCTACTAAAGTTCACGACTAGGTATTCGAACCCCATACATATCATGTAAGACACACGTACGCATGGCATACCGATATGTATAGATACATCGATGGCATCACAACATAACCATAACCATACAAGCTTTATTTAAGAGGCTCGGAAGAGCCACACACATAATATTACACATTAAGGGTCCCACGACCCATAATAGCAGTCATACAATACAAGCCAGCGGAAGAGTTATAAACTGTCTGGGTACAGACAGGGCAACTAGTAGGCATGTGGCCTGACTATACTACAGAGCCGACGTAGGGCCAGATCGTAGCTGGGACACCAGCTACTCGTCGTCGTCAATGTCTACGAAGAACTCTCCATTAGGGTCATTAGCAACCTCTGCAACATTTATTAAGCAAACATGAGTACGAAGGTACTCAACAAGACTTTAGGAGAACTAACTACTCATGCAAGGTATCAAAAGGTATTGTGGGGTTTCATGCGGGAAGCCAGCATTTGACTCGTGGCTAGACAACTTGATTTTTGAAATTAGTTTTGACAACTTGATTTCTCGCACACGAGTCCACTAACACCACAACAATACACTATCATGGAATCATTCCGTCTCCATACGGAAATGCCATCCACGACACTCACGCTTATCTTGACAATTTTATGAGTAGCCATTGAAGTTATCTATGAACAACATATGTCTCCAAGTAGTCCATATCCGCGGACGCGGCTATTCGAATAGATCATAACCCTGCAGGGGTGTACTTCGTCACACACGCTCCCGCCACTTATCGCCATGTGCACGTCATGCACCTCGGCAACCTTCAAGCGGAAGCCCACCGAGGGAGTCGGCCACGACCGTTAACCACACTAGTACCTAGTCCAGGTTTATCGCCTATCTGAGAGTAACCCGTACGGAAGTCCGGCCGAGGTTTCCGCCACGCCCTCAAACAATGTGCGCAGGGTTCCCAAGCCCACCATCCGGGTGCCACTTGGTACATCGTGCCACTGCCTACCGCATCACGGTCCACCTCTCAGGTCAGCACCATGCACGGCCTCCAGCATTACTATAAACACCAGAAACTACTTGCAACTCTTGGACCGAGTACTACGCGATTAATAGGCCGAGCGGGGTCATATTTCAGGGCCCAGCATGTGGTAGTATCTAGTCTTGGATTACATACACGGAACTCAGTTCCTAAGGACGGTTCCAATGAAACAACCCGCCATGTACTCCTACACAGCCTTTCATCGGTACCTTTACCAAATCAAGTTCAACACACGACCTTTGCTCACCGAACACATTCCACATTTCTGTTCATTTCCCAGATGACAGACCATACACAACTCTAAGCATAGCATGCATAGCAGGATAAGGCACATCATAGCTCAAGCAACTACCAGGTATGCTAGGTTGCAACGTTCGGCTATTTACTGTTACAAGGTTAAGTCATGCAAAGGAAGTGGGTCCAACTATCGTGGCAAAAGCAGTTGAAGCATTTGATCCTAATGCAATAAATAGGTGCAGGAGCAAGAACATAGGAGTTATCGTGATGATCAAAAGGGTTGCTTGCCTTGTTGCTCAGAGGAGGAATGATATCCGTCAGACGGATATTCGGTGGAATCCGGGGGTGCGGAGCCTACCGAAATGAATGGCAACATTCAATAACAATCATATGCAATCAAAATGATGCATGAGCATGGCATGAGAATGCAAGTGATAAGTTATTATAATCAAGATGTTTTAGGTTTAGAGTTGATTTGAATCACATTCGAATAGCAATTCAAACGGATATTCTCGGATACCGGTTTAATTGATTCGACCTGATGCTCAGATCAACCTAATGTTAACATGCATGAAATGTCATGTTATGGTACATATTTATATCTAGGGCAGTGTGTGATCATTGTATTTATAATGAAATTTGGATATTTTTGCAAATTCCATTTATAAAGTGATTAAAGAATTGAATTATTCCTTATTTCCCAATTTAGGGTCCTGTAACTTTTTCAAACATAGTTGAAAATATCATAATCAGAATCCTTGAATTTTATTGATACTTTTTCATATATAATTTATTTTCATTGGAGTTACAGATTAAGTTCTATGATTTTTGCAATTTTTAGCAATTTCCTAAATTAGTTTTAAACTCGAAATTCCATTTATTGCATCAGGCTGACGTCAGCAGGTCAGCCGACCTGTTCAGGTCAAACCTGACAGGGGGGCCCCACTGGTCAGCCTCTCTGGGACTAATCCCGCGCTGACCAGCCTTAACTGAGGTTTGACTTGGCCTTGGGCCCACTTGTCAGCGAGTGATTAAGTCACTAATCGGCTGGGTTAGCTTGCGACGTCGACCTCCACCGGCGGCGAGGTCGTCCTCGCCGGCGGGGAGCCTCCGGCGACCACCAGCACGGCGGAGGGGCTCGGAAACGGCGCACAGGGGGCCAAATGCTGCGCGGAGAGCACCAGAGGAACGACACGTCTCCCGCAGCTTCATTTCTGCGCCTAGCCGGGGCTGATCTGGCCGGAGATGACGCCGGCGACGAGCTTGGCGGCGGCCAAGGCTCGGGCGTCATCGGGGTCTTTGCAATAGGGGGATCTACGCTCGGTTCTTAGCTGCTACAGCATCTACGCGTTGTCCTGGAGCTGTTGGTGCCATCGGAAGGACGAGCTGGACATCGGAGGGCTACCGGCGACGAGCGGCAGCGGCGGTCCTCGTCGGGCTCCGGTGAAACTAGGGCTAGAGGAGGGGATCGACGGGGAAAACTTAGGGAAAACGACCGCATGCTCACAGGGAGTGCAGAGCAGAGCTCAGACGGCTCGGGGAAGGCATGGGGGGGACGAATCGACGGGAGAGGTCCGGCGGCCGGAGGAGGAAGACGAAGGTGTTGCGGGCGTTGCAGGGCTCGAGGAGGCTTCGGCTTCTGCAGAGACGACCAGGGCGACGAGGCGGAGCTAATGGCGTGCTCTGGGAGGGGATCCTATGGCCAGGGGCACGGCCAGCTCGAGCTCGAGCTCGGCTCTAATGGCGGCAGAAGGGAGAAGGAGGAGATCCGGGAGGAGGAGGAGAACCGAGGCGGGGAATGGATATGGGAAGCTCTGGGGAGCTTATCCCCGTTGTTGCCAGCGCGAACTGGCGGCCAGGCAGGCACGCAGGTGGGTGGCCGCGCCGGAGGAGGCGACGGCCACCTCCTGCTGCCTACTGGCACGAGGGAGGGGACGAGCGGGGAGATGGGCCGGGCCTGGCTTGGGCGACAGGTAAGTCTTTTTCCATTTCCTCTGTTTTTGTTTTTCTGTTTTGCTATTTATTGCTTTGCTAATTATTTCAGCTCCAAAACAAAAGTAAAAACTATTTTAGACCTCCTGAAATATTTGTTATAATATCCCCACTCATTTCCAAGGTTTTCAACATTTTTGGAAAATTATAGTTTCTGATTTCAATTTTTAAATTTGAAACAAGTGGCTTTTGCATTTATTTAAAATGCTTAAAGTGTCAAGAAAATAGTTTTCTCCAATGCTCATTTACTTTCTTGATTTATCAGAAAGTTTGAACATTTCTTGAGGCCATTTTGGGTTCATTGATTTGAACTAGTTTGAAATTTCCTTTAATTGAAATGGTGGCTAGGGTTTTGAGTTTTTCCTTTGCCACTTTGTTGTTTTTGTTGAAACTTCTTAGATGCAAATGCAAAGAAGACATGAGCACAATGCTATCTTGCTTAAGGGTTAGGGATGTGACAATTCGATCTTCTCAAAGATCGGGCAACTCATGATCGACTCATAGAATGAGATATAGAGACGTCCCTTGAGTTGAGACACAACACGCATAACACGGATGAGGAAATGGGACATATAACAGAGGTTCAATTGGTAGGCAACAAATCCACTCTTATAAGAGATGATGACGAGGTTTCAAAGTAGCGAGGATTAAGTTAACCATCATACCATAACGGGGCACCGTAGGAGGGTGACTCGCAGACTTATTCCCTTAAATGGCAAAAATAATTACTTTTGATCGTAAGATCATTGAAACTCTTCATACCAGAGTAAGGCAATTTCACAAATGATTGTTTGAAGGAATTTGAAAGAATGGCATACTCAGGTTGGAAAGAAACTAGGGTTATAGAATAACTCGACGAACGGAAGGCACATTCCAGTTACTACCGAGGATATAACCTAGTGTCTGAGCGTGCTCTGAAGAACTTGAGCATTTCCATACTCATCAAAGTTTACCAACATCCGTGCCAAGATCTTGGTGACACATCTTACTACTATGATGAACAGTGATGGAGGATGCAGATGCAAAGGAAGACAGCACTTCCTCAAATTTCACCTTAGTTGTGCCAAGGGAACGAAATCTGGACAATCGACCGAGAGACATTTAGCACTCCGCTTCTAATGTTCTCCTTTATGTACTAGCACAACCCAATTATAGGTCATGCTTGATATCTAGCACATCAAGTATAGGTCGGACTTCGGGCTCAAAGGGGATCCATGAGGAACAACTTCCAGAATAAGTCATACAAAAACCTCACGGAAGATGACTAAGATTGCTGATGCAAGATATAATATCAAGTCTTCCGGCTAGGTGTGTTAGCCACAACATCACTTTACCGGGTTACATAGAGACCAATACTATAATTCTAGGGAAAGTTCCAACCATTATAACTACCTGAGATTCAGCTCCAGTTGGTGACACGATGCTTCAGACTCAGCACGTCTGAAAAGAAAACACTACCGAGTTCTGGATGGGAAACATCATTGCGGATAACGAAGCTGTGTGCAAGTCCGTCTGGTACCTTCAGGAATGACACTTAACTTGTTTTCCTTGAACAATTCAATCAGTGGCTTGGTGTGCTAGGAGATACATATGGAGTGAAGATCATCAGTCTATCAAACCATAGAAAACTTCGCACGTGCATGATTGACTTGGGATGATTCCGAAGAAAACAAATCAACTTTTCTCGAATTCACGGCGGCAACTTGCCTCAGATGCACATGAATTAGAGGAAGTCACTTCTTACACGTAACATATACCTCGTACTCGAGACACGAAGACAATGTCTACAAAGTTTCGAGCACTAGCTTAATGTCCAACATAGATCATGGAACAAATGAGAATGTTGCTAATGGGCTCAACAACAATTCATGTGAGCAAGATAATAGCATTGGTCAGATCGAAGAATATAATGGTGTATGCTCAGAGAAATCCATGAGTAAGGCACCGTTACTAAAATCTTTGGCTCAGAGTTTGATTTGACAATAGCCCATACTCAAATCAAAATTGAACAAGATAATAAATGCAACAATTGATCACACGAATCAACCGATTACAATATCATCTTTCTTCAAGACTGTCAAACAGGAAAGATATCCCTTTAAAATGAACTATGTTTAGGCGAAGATTTTATCTTCCAACTCTCCAAGTTGTTGTTTAGCTTAACCAACTAGCTCGGGGTATCCAACATGGATTCTTGGAGAAGATGGCTTATAAAGAAACCAACTTGATCATGAGCTCTATCATAATAGTCAGGAAACAACCTGGTAATACTTCAGAGAAGATATTCGGAAAATCACGAACCACTGATATATTATTAAGCTCGGGAACAATCTCGCTTTTCAGGGCAGGATGATGTGATCAATAGAGCGAGGGATTGACAAAATCCTAACTCATTGATCAAAAAGTGCACCATGAAACATGGACTAGGTAGCACGGTCAATCTTAGGATGACGATTCAATCATCATCACCATAAGAGTGAATTTATTGTCCATTAACTACTTAACAATGGCATTTCTAGGAGTATTGATTTCACACATCATGGTTCACTTGTCGATATTCCGGTTACAACCAACACGAAAACCGAGGAATGAATAATGATAGCGAGAAGTATCACTACATCAAGAGTTCCTAAGAGATGGTGCAATTCTCACAACATTCTTGACAACAAGAGGGTAATACTCCAAGATAGAACAGAACAAAAGCTGCGTTAGCATTTCGATCTGCGGAAAATAATTACTTTGACCCAATCCAAGAAATGGATGAGGTACTGGAGTTTGCTTCTCCCAGTCATTCGAGAATAGAATAACTTTACACACCACAGGAATAAAAGACATTAATGACACGAATGCACAACTATTCTTGAGTATCCTCTCATGGATGAAGGTCAGAATACAACTAGATAGGGCCAACTCAAGAGAACATGGTTTCTTGAGTTGTGGATGCATGGATTAGCATGTCGAATGGGTTCAACATAATCTTCTAGATAATCCGTGCAGAAGGGCGAAGTAGGCAGAATCACGATATGGAGTAGAGAACTCATCACGAGCACTCTTGTTATGATCTTTAGTTCACGAAGAACTTCTACCAGAGATGGTCCATGGTGTTGGAAGAATGATATACCATGTACTTTGGAAACTACAACAAGGTTACTAACCATTCTAAAGGAACTAGCAACACTATCAACAGAAGCGAGCAGAATGATCCTTGGATTCAAGAATCCTGAAATAGAATACATACAAACTAGATAACATGACTAGATGTTTTCTAAAATGAAGGCCAGAATTATCACATTGGGAACCAAAACACATCTAGACTATTAGGTGGGTTTCGGAGGTAACGTGGTTTCCTAACACTTCAACAATAGGTCGAGGTAATAATGTACCTCTTCACAATGATTGGTGCGCTTTATCTAGCCAAAAAGACATGAGATATAAGACGAAGGAATTTGCAATTGCATCGGACCATTTGGGAACTTTCGAAACTCAGACAATATAACGGCTGTACGGGCATGAAATATGAGACAACCTGCAAGAAAACTAACAACATAACAATTGAATTCTTATGGAGACACTGATCTAGGAAGACAACAACTTTTCTATAAGTCTCCAACATAGTAACTCGTCATCCTAATGAATAGATGAGAAAGCCTAATTCTTAAATCCCATAGAATAAAGAAGACGGTGACTCAGAATAAGAATGACACAAGGAAAGGAGTAAGAAGAGCCTTACGTTCCCTTCCACAAACAATTCCCTTATATAACTAAAGAGTTGCTAGACTCAACATCGACCAGTTTGGCTTGGTTATCCTACACGCAGTCAAGCTCTGATACCAAAGCTGTCGGTACCCCGATCTTGAATCAGAAGAACCCAGCATGTAACACATCACATCACTTTGCGGCCTCACGCACGGTAAAATCCACGGCTGCCACCTTACCTTGGCCGGGACCGTTTGCGTCTTTTGGTTCATGTATATGAATGTGTCGCTAGCATTCAAACGACAAGAACCCGGGTCGACATGGCTAGTTATAAACCAAAGTGTTACATCCGTACAGGGACAGGCATACATAACCCAGCAAAGCAGGTGTCAGTCATCAGCGTGTGTAGACGAGTTGTAGCAAGCTACAAGGACTCCATTACACCGCGTGACATTTCCCCGAAGGGACAGACACAGCAGCAAACAAGGATACATGCCGGTCAATCAATGTGTCCAGAGCAGTAGCAAGCTACCAAAGCTCGGTGGAAGCAAAAAGAGGCATTTCCCTGTAAAGAGTACTACTAAAGGCACACAACTAGGTGTCGAATCCCACACATATAATGCATTTCATAACATACACACAATATGCATGATATGTGTAGATACAACATGGCATCACAACATAACTCTATGAGTCAAGCTTTTATTAAGGACTCATAAGAATCAACATAGTGTGTTATTACAAACAGGGGTCCCGTGACCCGACACTCAAGTCATACAAACAACAAGCGGAAGCAAAACATGTCTGGGTACAGACATCTACTAAAAGTGTCTGGAAGAGCCTGAAAAGCTACTACGACCCTACCAAAGGAGCCAGACCTCTGTCTGGGATTTCCAAGCTATTCCGGTCAACATCGAACACATCACATAGAACCTTTTAATGAGTCTAAGTCTTCTCTACAAAACATAAATAAAGCAACCGTGAGTACAAAGGTACTCAGCAAGACTTACATCAGAACTATCTACATATGCATCATGTTTCAATGAAAGAATTGTGGGGTTTGATTGCAGCAAGCCAGCTTTGACTCTTGGCTAACCTGTACTACGACTACAAGTTCTTTCTTTGAGGTGGGATAGCGCACACGAGTCCACACATTTACCAATTCAATACACCACTATGGATCCACTCTCGTCTCCCTACGAGAAAGCCTTCCATATCACTCACACTTATTTTGCATGTTTTAGAGTATCCATTTAAATTGTCTATGTACCACGTAATGCTTCCAAGTAGTCCATATCCAAGGACGCGGCTATTCGAAAAGATTTATTCACCCTGCAGGGGTATACTTCTTCACACATGCTCCCACCACTTAGCACCATATGCACGTCATGCATCTCGGCAACCTTCAAGCGGAAGCATTGGCGTGGGTGTCGGCCATGACCGTTAACCACATAAGACCCTAGTCCAGGTTTATCACCTATTTGAGGTTGAACCCGCAAGGAAGTCCGACCGAGGATTCCTCTACGGCCCCAAACGATGTGCGCAGGGTTCCCAAGCCCACCATCCGGGTGCCACTTGGTACACCGTGCCACTGTGTATCTACCACAGAGAAGCCTACCCCGTCGGGCAGAGCTAAACACGGCCACCAACACTTTTCCTACAAACACCAGAAACTAATTGCAACTCCTGGAGAGGGATCTAGGCAATTAATAAGTCGAGCGGGGTCATATTTCAGGGCCCAATGCATGGTAGTATCTTGTCTTGGAAAACATACACAGAACTCAGTTCTTAAGGACGGTCCCAATGAGACAACCCACCATGTACTCCTACATGGCCTCTCATCACTACCTTTACCAAATCGAATTCACACATTTACTCTGACACTGTAGGACATGAACACAACCATTCCGATTCATCGTCCAGATGGATCACACCCGACACGACTCTAAGCGTAGCACGCATTGTAAGCAAGCATGGATGAGTAAGCACAACAAGGCTCAAGCAGTTGCTACTCATGCTAAGTGGTTTCAACTATTTATTGTGACAAAATCAGGTCATGCAGAGGAATGGGTTCAACTACCGATAACATGTACAGTTGAATCGTGTTTGTCCTAATGCAGTAAAAGAGAGCAGGAGCGAGAGAGTGAGTTTATATCAATATGCTCAATGGGGTTTGCTTGCCTGACACATCTGAAGATAGCAATGAGTCTTCATCAATGTCAACGATCACATCGTCGGAACCATCGTCTACTGAGAGGGAACAACACCGGCAAACAAGAATGGAACAACAATTACTTCACGGAAATGCAACACTATGACGCATGATCAAGAAATGGAGATGAAATGTGGCAGGGCCAAAATAGCTACCATTTCTTAGGTTGAAGCTAGATTTGAATTAGAATTCAAATATCACTTCAACAAGGTATTTTCCGGATACCCTTTTAATTGATTCGACCTGATGCTGAGGTATAACTTGTTTTTAACATGCATGAAGATGGAAATTTGAGGTACTTGTTTTGCTAGCTCAATGTTTGATCATAGTAATTGAAGTGGAATTCAAATAGGAATCAAATTCCAATTCCAAAGTTTTATTAAATTTACCCTAATCATCATTTTGCCTATTTGGTGAAGTTAACTTTCTCAAACCAGCATGAAAATGCCATAATCAGATTCTTTGGATTTTTCTGATCCTTTTTCATATATAAATTATTTTCATCCGAGTTATATTTTAATTTCTATGATTTTTACAAGTTTTTGCAATTCCCTGGATTTAAATTAAATCAGAAATGCTATTAGTGCATCACTGTGATGTCATCACTGCGTCAGTAGTCAACAGCGCCTGGGCTAGGTTAAACCTGACCAGTGGGGTCCACTAGTCAGTGACCCAGGTGCTAATCCCGCGCTGACCCGCACTAAGTGGGGTTTGACTCACCAGTGGGGCCCTCTGTCAATGGCTCTGTGGGGGGGGGGGTAGCGCTGGCTAATGATTGGCCACGTCGGCCCCCACCGGAGGGTGGTCGCCGGCGACCATAGCCGCGGCGGAGGGCTCGCCGGAGTTGTGCTAAAATGCGCTACAGGGGTCCATTTGCGACGCGGTTTGCAGTTACGGGACGCTGGCAAAGCGGCCGTTCTCACAGGGGTAGCAAGAGGGCTAGGGTGGCCGGGAGAGGTGCCGGCGACGAGCGTGCGAGGCGGCCAGAAGTGGAGCTCGTCGGAGAGATGCTCTGGAGGGGGATTTCGAGCGGGAGAGGGAGGGGAAAACATCGGAGGCTCACCGGGGTCCATTCCTGGCATCGGCGAGGTTGGAGGGGCTCTCTGGCCGACGGCGGCAAGATCCGGTGGCCGGAGGGGGAGAAGACGGTGATGCGACGCTGTGGAGGCCCTGGATCTCGGGGTTGTTCACGATGAGGAACAGCACGTCGGGGCGGAGCCGTAGAGCACTTCAGGGAGGCGATGGGTGGTCGGAGCTGCGCGGACGGTGACGACGTGCTCAAACCGAGCTCGGCCATGGCGGGGAGAGAAGAGAGGGAACAAAGAAGTGAGGGAGAAATGGAGAGGAGGAGGAGGAGATCGGGACGACTCTTCTGAGCCTATCCAGCTCAACAAGTAGGCAGGGAGGCCAGGCAGGGAGGAGGCGTGGCACTCTTGCGAGCTCACCGTCCCCTGCTTCTCCTCTGCCTTCTCGCAAGAGGTAGAAGAGAGGGGTGCCCCTGGTGGGCTGGGCCAACCAGGTGAGCGCCAGGTAGTTCTCTCTCTCTCTTTTTCTTTTTCTGTTTTATTTTGTTTCTCGCATTTGCTTTTAGGTTTTAAAATAAATTGTTTGACCAAAAATAAAACCCTAAAATTTTATTATGTGATAGAGATAATAATATCCAATGCCACATAAAAGTTTCAACATTTTTGAAACTTTAAAAATAGAAGGAATCAAAATAATTCCATTCCAATTAGCTATTTGGTCAACTCAAAAATCCTTTTTCAAAAGTTCCTGTGTCCTAGAATTTTGGTTTGACAAATTTATTTTATGTCACTATTTTGCCAAGTACTTGGAACAGTTTCTTGGTCCCTTTTAAGGTATTAATTTTTATTGCCTTGTTGTCAATTTTTCAAATCATTGGGGTTTTGATCACTTCCTATTTCAAACATCAAAGTTTTTATGATGCATGCATGAATGCTTGGCAAACAAATGAAAGCTAGGTCTGTGACATTTTATTATTATCAAATCCTAATTATCCAGAATAGTAACTATTGTTTAACTAATTAGTACAATTAATTAATTAATTTATATTAAATATTTATAAAACTATTTTTACTTTTATTTTTTACTTTTTTATGAGGGACCCCACCTATCATTTGGTGGGAGTTGTGGGGCCCAACTGTCATTGGGACAGTGAGACCTACCTATACTAAATGCACACACAAACCATACTCACGCCGTTTTTCTCATACACACATTTTGCATAAACCCATATGTATCTATTTTACACATACATACATCTGCACTGATACATACATCACTACATATATACATACATACATATCTATATTTTTACACACACACATTCTTAACCATTTATTTATTTTGACAAAATGTGGGTATTCACTTGCATGCAGCCAGCGCAGCTAGCAGCAAGCCGACGTAATGGGAGGGGCTTGGGGCCAGCGCGGCCATGGCCGGGGTGGCCGGAGTGTGACCGGAGAGGGGGAGGGTAAGAGTACCGAGGGCTCACCGTGTTGTAGAAGGAGGCATAGGCTTGGGGAAGGTCGGGGACGACGGATCCGGTGCGGTGGAGCTCTAAGAGAGGAGGGGGCCGATCGGTGAGGCTCGTGGAGGTGGCTGGCCGGTGAGGTTGGAGGTCGGTCGGGGGTGGCTCTCGTGAAGCCGGCGAGGTCGGTGAAGGCCGGCCGGGGCGGTTGCAGCAGTGGTGGCGGAAGGAGGGCCGGGGGAGGGCCGGCCTGATCCGGCCAGAGGAGGACTTGACCTCCCTGCCCAAGGGAGAGGGAGATGCTGACGAGGGGTGACGGGGCCGGTGGTAGCCGAGGGTGGCGCCGGTGCGCTGGATGGAGGAGAGGGAGCCGGCGAGGGATGGGGTAGTGAGGGGAGGGGGGTCGGTAGCCAGGGGAAGAGTGAGGGAGTTGGGAGAGCGGGGCACTCGCTCGCGATGGGAATGGGGGCAGGCGAGCGAGTGAGGTGGGGGAGCGCTGGGCTGGGTTGGACGAGGGTATGAGGGAACGAGCGATGGCCAGGGGCGTTGGGCTCGTGAGGGGAGGAGAGAGGGGAATGAGGGAGGGATTCCCCTCGTGGGTTCTGGCGGCGGGTGTGGGGAGAGAGTACTGAGGCTAGGGTTTGGGGTTAGATGGGTGGTTTTATAGGCCCCATGTTAGGATGGGCTATGGGGTGGGCTGGTTGGGCCATTTTGGCCTAGTTTGTCCCACGGGGTTTTTCCTTTTCTTTTCTGTTTTCTTTTATTTATTTATCTACAGTTTTAGATTTATTTTATTTTAGTGCAATTAAACACCCACTAACTTAATAGTTCCTAAAGGACAATTTCCTAAGTAATATTTGACACACATGGAACATTTTTATTTTTATATTTGAAAACTTATATCGCTTGACTTTATTTTAAGTTTAAATTAAAATTGTTTTGAACTAACGCGAGAACAACAATAGAAATCACGTTGACATGGTAACATTAGCGTGGGATCACTATAGCTTAATTACATACATTATTGTATCAAAAGCTGAGGATGTCACAACTCTCCCCTACTAGCAATAATTCTCCTCCCTATTAAGAGGTAGATGGAAAGAGATCGGGGTATTCATCACGAAGATGATCCTCGCGTTCGCAAGTGGCTTCATCTTCAGAGTGGTTTGACCACTTCACTTTAAGGAAGTTGGTGACTTTGCGACAAGTCTAACGTTCAGCCTGATCGAGAATGCGGACCGGATGCTCTATATAACAGAGGTCTTGTTGCAGTTCAAGCATATCACGTTCCACTGCTCGAATAGGATCTTTGAAGGAGCGGCGGAGCTGAGACACATCGAACACATCGTGAACCTAAGAAAGGTTCGGTGGCAGTTCCAATTGATAAGATACTTTTCCATGCCTTTTGGGGATAGTGAATGGACCAATATAGCGCGGAGCTAACTTTCCCTAGATCCCAAAATGGTGTGCAACTCTCATTGGTGTGACACGAAGATAAACCTTTTCACCAGGTTGATAGACCATATCTTGATGATGAAGGTCATACTGACTCTTCCGACGAGACTGAGAGCCTTCAGATTCTCATGAATAATGCGGACTTGATCTTTGGCATGTTGGATAATATCCGGACCGAAGAGTCATCATTCCCCAGTTTCTGACCCATTCAGAGGAGTTCGACACCTTCGTCCATACTTCAAATGGGGCCATCTTCAGACTAGCTTGATAGATATTGTTGTAAGAGAACTCGGCATACAGGAGAGATTCTTCCCATTTCTTACCAAAATAAATGACACAAGCTCGAAGCATGTCCTCGAGAATTTGGTTGACTCGTTCAACTTGTCCCTGGGATTGAGTATGAAATGCAGTGCTGAAGGACAGATGAGTCCCCATTGCTTTCTGAAAACTTCCGCAAAATTTTGAAGTGAACAAGCTGCCACGGTCTGAGCTGGTTACCAAAGGAATACCATGATGTGAAACAATCCTAGACATATAAAGATCTGCCAGTTGACTAGGATTGATTGTTTCTTTGACGGCCAGAAAATGTGCAACTTTGGACAGTCGGTGAATGATGACAAGAATAGCATCATTACCCTTATGAGATTTGGGAAAACCAGTGACAAAGTCCATTTCAAAATGGTCCTATTTCCACTCAGGAATAGAGATAGGTTGCAATGTTCCAGCAGGCTTTTGATGTTCTGCTTTGATTCGCCGACAAGTATCACATTATGCAACATAGCATGCAATGTCTTGCTTCATATTGGGCCACCAGAATCTTTGGCGGATGTCTTGGTACATCTTTGTACTACCCGGGTGAATAGACAATGGTGTGTCGTGAGCTTCTTTCATCACCTTTTAGGTCATTTTGAGATTTTACTTTTTAATTTTGACAAATAGACGACCCTTGAAGTACAAGGCGCCATCTTCAGTAACAGTGAATAAGGAGAGTTTACCTTCTGTAAGGTAACGTTTAATCCTTTCGACGTCATTGTCATAACCTTGCAGATTCTTGATGGTGCCCACAAGATCTGGTTAAACAACCAGGTTACTAAGGGAACCCTGATTAACCACACGGAGGTTCTTCTTGCAAAACTCTTTAGGAGGGGGAACAATACAACCGTGAGCAACAAGATGGAGGTTCAGCTGTGATGCCCTCGATTTAATCGTACGCTAAACATACACATAAATGCGTACGATCAAACTCAAGGACTCACGGGAAGATATCACAACACAAATCTAGACACAAATAAAACATACAAGATTCATATTACAAGCCAAGGGCCTCGAGGGTTAGAATACAGAAGCTCGAAAAACACACGAGTCAGCGGAAGCAACAATATCTGAGTACACACATTAAAAAGGGGTGCCTTAGGGAAGGCTAGCACAAAAGATACACCGCTCGAACGAGGCGAGGCCTCCTGCCTGGGAACCTCTTAACTACTCCTGGTCTTCAGCGGCCTCCACGTAGAAGCAGGCTCCATCGGGGTAGCAGTCGTCGTCTGCGGGATACTCCATCTTCTGGGCTTAATCATCTGGTCGCAGCAATGGATCAAGGGGACAAAGGGGGAGAAAATCAATTGTGAGTACTCATCCAAAGTACTCGCAAGACCTATATCAGAACTATGCTAAGTATGCAATAGTATCAAACAAGGAGTTTATATGTGGACTGACTGCAGCAATACAAGAATAGAGAGAAGGCCTAGTCCTATCGAAGACTAGCATCTTCAGGGGTCTTGCAGCAATAGATGAGAGTAGAACAAGTAACACAAATAAAGTCATATTGTTGCAGCAATATTAGTATGAGGTCACGCCCAGAGACCCTCTCTCGACACCCTGCAAGGAAGCAATCCCGGAGCAACTAATTCCAGTTAAATACTAGCTGTAGTTGTATAAGATCAGGGCACAACTCCAAGTCGTCCTGTAACCGTGGACACAGCTATCCGAATAAATAAGTTTTTCCCTGCAAGGGTGCACAACATATTCCGTGTCACACTCGATAACACTCTGGCCGGACACACTTTTCTAGGTCATGCCCAGCCTCGGAATATCGACACGTCGCAGCCCCACTTAAGCTCAACAGAGAGGCCAGCCCGCCGGTCTAATGCCTAAGCACAAAGGGGTCGTGGGCCCACTTGCCCTCTGCGCTCCTGCATGATGCTTGGGCGGCCAACGTCAGTCCTAGCACCCCTTACTACAAGCGCGATGCATCTCGGGACCATTCGGGTGCGCGCCGCTCCATCGCTGACGTGTGAAGAGCTTCGGCTGATACCACGACGTCGAGTACCCATAATTCTTCCCACGCAGACGGTTAGTGCGTAATAAGGCCTTGTGACCGACCCATATCGAATACCCAAATCCATTATCATTTTGATCAAGTCATCGACACATCCACGCGGGAATCCACCTGCCGAACATTTATTCATCAAATATCCCAGTAACATGTTCAAGTAACTGTGTGGTTGTAACATCACGGGGATCCGAGGCATCACCCTCGTTGGATCCCGAATGCTGTAACCATCGAGGTGGACTTAGAGGAATCACCCTCAATGGTCCCACAATTGATGGTTTGCACGATAGAGACATCGTCGGGAGTGGTGAATGAGGAATCACCCTAGATAACCACGACCGATTAGCTACACTACACAGGTATCATCCTCAATACTTCGCGAGGGGTCACCCTAGGTACCCGATAGTAGCTCTGTAGCGCCGCACAACGAAGGGGGTGTGATTGTTGTGTCAGATCTGGGTCGTCGATCAGGGATCGAGACTTGATGACAAATCGGGGCAACTGGACTAAGGGGTCAAAGGGGATGACTGCTCCACCTATACTAAGCAGATTAAAAGTGCAGCACTGGAAGTAACAGTTCATCAAAATTAGGCTATGCATGAGATATAGGAGCTAACTACAACAGTAGCAAAACTCAATGCAAGCAGGAGGAAGAAAGACATAGACGATATAGGGACGATCAAGGGGCTTTGCTTGCCTTGTTGCTCTACGGCAAAGAGCTGGTCGTCGGGAGGGTAGATGTACCCGGCAGCAGCGTCAGGCTCGGGGTCTATCGGTATGAAGAGGGGGGAGAAACAATAAATAACAGCAACATGTGCAACACTAAGCATGACATGTCAAAGTAGGGTTACGCAAGAGCTAACGCAGTGACATCCGTCATAGAGGGATTGGAAAAATATCAAATGATATTTCCCAGGTCTCTAGCTACTACCGCTCAGACAGAAAACGATGGAAAAGTTCCAAGTTTGCTATGCTAGGGACGCGTGAGAGACGAATGGACCGTGTACCCGGGTTCGTCTCGTTCTGCTGATCAACTTTCATGTTGAAAATATTTTCATCTGAGCTACCGTTCATTTTATATTAATTTTCAAAGTTTTATTAATATTAGGAATTAAAAAGCAGATTTAATTAATTCAGTTAAATGCAATTATGACATCAGCATGATGTCTTGCTTACATCAACACTTGACTGGTCTACTCACAAGTGGGTCCCTTGTGTCATAGACACAACGTTTTAATTACGGTTAATTGTTAGCTAGTTAGATTAATTTAGTGGGGGGGGGGTTGGTACGTGTCATATTCTATTAGGATAAATACTTATCTATATTCACAAATTTACTTAATTATTCTAATTACTCATAATCATTATAATTACCTAATTAATTAATTAATTACTCAAACTATTTATTAAATATATTATTTTTATGATTATTATTATTTTGAACAGAGGGTTTTGTGGGGCCTCCCTGTCAGTGGGAGTGGGGGGTTGGCCCCACATGGCAATGCCCCATTGGCCACACCATACACAAAACACACACACACACATTCACATGATGTACAAACACACACATATACACATTCATACATATACATTATATATCTCTTTCTACATACATGCATACATACTCAAATACATACATACATACATAAAACCTTGCATAGATACATGCATATTTCCTTTTAGTTTTATTTTCTTTTCTTTCACTTCTCTCTCTCAACTCACAGGGATAAGCTACTCTTCCTCCTCCCCTCCGGACTTAGCAGGAGAGAAGAATAGCGCAAGTACGATGCAGAGGTTGCCGGAGGGAGAAGGGAAGTAGGGGGTGTTCCTCACCCACATTGTAGTCGAGGAGCGGCTCGATGAAGTCCATTGGGAGGGCGCGTCGGCTTCGAGGTGATGGCGGCGGATCCGGTGAGGATGAGTGCTACAGCGACAGAATACCTTTTGTCGTCTCTTGAGCTTGCGTTGGTTTTTCCCTTGAAGAGGAAAGGGTGGTACAGCACAGGAGCAGTAAGTATTTCCCTCGGTTTGAGAACCAAGGTATCAATCCGGTAGGAGAATCTCGTCAAGTCCAGAGTACCTGTGCAAACACAAAAGAGCTTGAACCCAACGCTATAAAGGGGTTGTCAATCCCTTCAAGATTGATTGCAAAGTGAGACCTGAAGGCGGAAAGTGCAACGAAGAAAAAGTGTAAGGCTGAAAATATGGTGTGGAGTAGACCCGGGGGCCATAGTGTTCACTAGAGGCTTCTCTCAAAATAGCAAGTATTACGGTGGGTGAACAAATTACTGTCAAGGAATTGATAAAACTGCGCAAAGTCATGACGCTATCTAACGCAATGATCATACATATATGCATCACGTCCGAGACAAGTAGACCGATACTTTACGCATCTACTACTATTACTCCACACATCAACCACTATCCAGCATGCATCTATTGTATTGAGTTCATGACGAACAGAGTAACGCCTTAAGCAAGATGACATGATGTAGAGGGATAATCTCAAACAAATGATGCAAACCCCATCTTTTTGCACTTGATGGCAACAGCACGATGCGTGCCTCGCTACCCCTTCTATCACTGGGTGAGGTCACCGCACGGTATGAACCCAAAACCTAGCACTTCTCCCATTGCAAGAATCATAGATCTAGTTGGCCAAACAAAACCCACAACTCGAAGAGAATTACAAGGATATGAAATCATACATAAGAGAGATGAGAAGAAACTCAAATAAGATTCATAGATAATCTGATCATAAATCCACAATTCATCGGATCTCGACAAACACACCGCAAAAGAAGATTACATCGGATAGATCTCCATTAAGATCATCGAGAACTTTGTATTGAAGATCCAAGAAAGGGAAGAAGCCATCTAGCTTCTAGCTATGGACCCGTAGGTCTATGGTGAACTACTCACGCATCATCGGAGAGGTCATGGTGTTGATGAAGAAGCCCTCCGTATCCGAATCCCCCTCCAGTAGGGCACCAGAACGTGCCCCAGATGGGATCTTGCGGAGACAGAAGCTTGCGGCGGTGGAAAAGTACTTTTGACGATCTCCTGATTTTTTCTCGGATTTTAGGGAATTTATAGGTGAAAGTACTAGGGCAGAGGTGGCCCAGGGAGCCCACAAGGCAGGGAGGCGCGGGCCCCCCTGGCCGCGGCTACGGGGCTTGTGGTGTCCCTACAGGCCCCCTGCCCTAATTCTCACGCTTCTCGATCTTTTTCTGTTTCGGAAAAAATCTTTTTGGCAGTTTCATTCCGTTTGGACTCCATTCAAAATCCTCCTCTGAAAGGGTCAAAAACATGGAAAAAACAGGAACTAGCACTTGGCACTGAGTTAATAAGTTAGTCCCAAAAAATATATAAAAGGCATACAAAACATCCAAAGTTTGACATGATAATATCGTGAAACCATCAAAAATTATAGATACGTTGGAGACGTATCAAGCATCCCCAAGCTTAACTCCTGCTCGTCCTCGAGTAGGGAAGTGATAAAGACTGAATTTTTGATGTGGAATGCTACCTAGCATAGTTGTCCTTTGCAACTTCTTTCATGTGACAAGAATGTTCAGATCCGTAAGATTCAAAATAATAGATTGCTATTGACATGAAAACAATAATACTTCAAGCAAACTAGCAAGGTAATCATGAACTTTCAAAATGACAAGGCCAAGGAAAGTTATCCCTACCAAATCATATAGTATGGCTATGCTCCATCATCCTCACACAACTAATCTAAATCATGCAAAACCCCGGTATTGGCCAAGTAATTGTTTTCGCACTCTTACTTTCTCAAAAAATTTATAACTATCACGCAATACAGGAGCGTGAGCCATGGATATAGCACTATAGGTGGAATAGAGTGTGGTGGTGGTTGTGAGAGAAAAAGGAGGAGATGGTCACATTGACTCGGCGTATCAAAGGGCTATGGAGATGCCCATTAATAGATATCAATGTGAATGATTAGGGATTGCCATACATGGGATGCACTAGAGCTATAAGTATGTGAAAGCTCAAAAGGAGAACTAGTGGGTGTGCATCCAACTTGCTTGCTCACGAAGACCTAGGTCAATTTTGAGGAAGCCCATCATTGGAATATACAAGCCAAGTTATATAATGAAGATTCCCACTAGCATATGGTGGTGACGAAACGAGAGGCTCTCAATCATGAAGAACATGGTGCTATTATGAAGCACAAGTGTGGAAAAAGATAGTAGCATTATCCCTTCTCTCTTTTTCTCTTTTTTTATTTGGGCTCTTGGCCTCTTTTTTTTTATTTGGGATCTTGGCCTTTTTTTTATTTGGGCTCTTTGGCCTCTTTTTTTATTTTATTTCCTCACATGGGACAATGCTCTAATAAAGATGATCATCACATTTTTATTTACTCACACCTCAAAGCTTAGAACGATGATGACTCTATAGGAAATGCCTCCGACAGTGTACCAGGATGTGCAACGAATTAGCTTGGCGTATGATGTTGAAACATCTCGCTAGCTATCTTACGATCATGCAATGGCAATATGAGAGTGACGGCACAAGTCATGAGACGGAACGGTGGGAGGTGAATGGCAATATATCTCGGAATGGCTATGAAAATGCCATAGTAGGTAGGTATGGTGGCTATTTTGAGGAAGGCATATGGTGGGCTTGTGTACCGGCGAAAGTTGTACGGCACTTAGATAGGCTAGCAATGGTGGAAGGTGGAAGTGCATCTATACCACGGACTCACATTAGTCATGAAGAACTCACATACTTGTTGCGAAAGTTTTTATTAGTAATCGAAACAAAGTGCTAAACGCATACTCCTAGGGGAAGGGTTGGTAGGTCTTAACCATCACGCGATCCCGACCTCAACACAAAGGATGAAAATCAATAGATCAATTATGCTCCGACTTCCTAACATAGCGGTTCACCATACGTGCATGCTACGGGAATCACTAACTTCAACACGAGTATTTCTAGATTCACAACACCCTACTAACATAACTCTTAATATTACCAAATCCACGTCTCAAAACTTATTGAGAGGAATCAAGACTTCTCTTTCTACACAATGCACATGAAGATGGAGGTTTTTGTATCCTTTTTGGGTACCTATCACCTTCAGAACTACTTTCATAGCATAGGCCAACTACCAAGTCACGCACCGCCGTGCTCTAAAAGATCTAAGTGAAGCACATAGACCAAAAATTATGTAGCTCAAAAGATATAAGTGAAGCACTATGAGCATTCTAGCAAAATCATGATGAGTGCATGTCTCTCTATAAAGGTGTGCAGCACGGATGATTGTGAGACAACAAAAAGAAAAGACTCCTATGATACAAGACGCTCCAAGCGAAACACATATTATGTGGTGAATAAAAATATAGCTTCCTGGGGCATCCCCAAGCTTAGGCTTTTTGGTGTCCTTGAATCTCGCTTGGGATGCCTTGGGCATTCCCAAGCTTGAGCTCTTTCCACTCCTTATCTCTTTGTCCATGAGAACTTCACCCAAAACTTGAAAACTTCACAACACAAAACTTAAACAGAAACTCGTGATAACATTAGCACAAGAAAACAAACTACCACCACTTTTGGTACTGTAGCAATCTTGCTTTCTATTTATATTGGTGTTGGGCTACTGCATTCTAACTTTCGCATGGCTAGTACCCCCCGAAACTATCCATAGTTTCACCAAAATAAGCAACCAACTCAACAAAAACATAATCTGTCAAAAACAGACCAGTCTGTAGCAATCTATATACTTCGTATACTTCTGTTACCTCAAAAATTTTGAAACATTACGACTGCCTGGGAAAAAGGCATATCAACCAGCATAAAAAATAATCAACTCAAAATTTCTTCCTGAATAAAAATGAAAAATCATCTCGTGAGCGAAAAGTTTCTGTCTTTTGCCAGCAGGATCAAACAATCATCACAAGGACTAGTCATAAAGGTTTGGGAAGTGATCTGTGCCGGCGCGCCGGCCCAAACTTTCGGTCAGCTGCGCGCGGGCCGCACGATCAACCAACCCCCGCGCGTCCGCACCATTGGATCCGCATGCAACATTTTTTCCCCTATGCGGCAAAATTTCGATGCGATGCAGCAAGTTTTTCAATGGTTGCAACAAAAAACAAAATTTGTAGCAAAACAAATATGTACGTGGTCGTAGCAAGAAAAAGAAGTTGATGGTATGTGGTAGCAAAAGTCAAACTCCGGTTGTAACAAATATTTACGTGACGTGTATGCAACTTTTTAGTGAACGGTTGCAGCAAAACATGATGCCGGTTGTAGCAAAAATTAAGACGGTTGCAGCAAACGTAAAAAACATCGATTGTAACGAAAAATCCGACGAACTGGAGTTGCAAGCAAACGTATATGTAGCTTTTTTACTGCGACAAAATGTAGTAAAAAATTCTTGCAGCAAAAATGATGCTGGTTGCAACAAATTTAGACGAAAAATGTTGCATCCACTAACCAGAGAAGCGCGCGGGTGGGAAAAATGTTGCATGGGCCCGCGCGCGCGAGGGGGCGACCGGCGCGTCGGTTCGGCCGGCGCGCGTGTGGGAAACGATTGCCTAATGGTTTTGCTTGGCTCAAACACAAAAAGAATAACAAAAGACAGAATCATAACAGAATTATGATGGTGTGGACGCAACAAAACAGAAAGAAAAAGATAAATTCATTGGGTTGCCTCCCAACAAGCGCTATTGTTTAACGCCCTTAGCTAGGCATTGATAAATCAATGATGCTCACACAAAAGACAAGAATTGAAGCACAACGAGAGCATCATAAAGAATGTGAAAATCACATATAAGTCTAACATACTTCCTATGCATAGCCATTTTATAGGACAACAAATTGGCAAGACAACCAATAGTTACCAAATGGAAGGAACAAGAAAGAGACAATAGCAATCTCAAGATAACGAGAGGTAATTTGGTAACATGAAAGTTTCTACCACAATATTTTCCTCTCTCATAGCAATTACATGTGGGATCATAATCAAATTCAACAATATAGCTATCACAAAGGATATTCTTTTCATGATCCACATGCATGCAAAGTTGACGCTCTTCAAAAATAGTGGGATTATCATCGACTAAAGTCATGACTTCTCGAAACCGACTTTCAATCTTATTGCAAACATCATATTCATCATGAGGCTTAAGTTTTTTTTTAAGATCATAAGAAAAATCATTACCCCAATCATGATCATTGCAACAAGTAGTGGACATAGCAAAACTAGCATGCCCAAGCTTAGGGTTTTGCATATTTTTAGCATGATTGTCATTAATAGAATTTATAATGAAATCATTGCTATCATGCTTTTCATTCAAGGAGCCCTCGTTAATCACTTCATAAATTTATTTATCACGATTTTTAGACTCACGCATCTCAAGCAAAACTCCATAGAGAAAGTCAACTGCAATCAACTCACTAGCAATTGGTTCCACATAAGTGGATTTCTTAAAGAGATTAGCAAGTGGGTGAGGATCCATATCACTAAATTTTCAGCAAGTGAAGATGCTAGCATATTGAAGGCACATAGCACACAAGCAAAGGAAAGGCAAATGAAAAAAGCAAATATTTTTGTAAATTTTTGTTTTTCAGAAGTGGGGGAGAGGAAAACGAGAGGCAAAAAAGTAAATGCAAGAGATGAGTTTGCGACACTTACTTGGATGAGTTCTTGACTTGATCCTCCCCGGCAACGGCGCCAGAAATCCTTCTGCTACAGCGACAGAATACCTTCTGCCGTCTCTTGAGCTTGCGTTGGTTTTTCCCTTGAAGAGGAAAGGGTGGTGCAGCATAGGAGGAGTAAGTATTTCCCTCAGTTTGAGAACCAAGGTATCAATCCAGTAGGAGAACCTCATCAAGTCCAGAGTACCCGCGCAAACAGAAAAGAGCTTGCACCCAACGCTATAAAGGGGTTGTCAATCCCTTCAAGATTGATTCCAAAGTGAGATCTGAAGGCGGAAAGTGCAACGAAGAAAAAGTGTAAGGCTGAAAATATGGTGGAGAGTATACCCCGGGGCCATAGTGTTCACTAGAGGCTTCTCTCAAAATAGCAAGTATTACGGTGGGTGAACAAATTTCTGTAGAGCAACTGATAGAACCACGCAAAGTCATGACGATATCTAAGGCAATGATCATACATATAGGCATCACGTCCGAGACAAGTAGACAGATACTTTCTGCATCTACTACTATAGACAAGATGTAGAGGGATAATCTCAAACCAATGATGAAAACCTCATCTTTTTATCCTTGATGGCAACAACATGATGCGTGCCCCGCTACCCCTTCTGTCACTGGGTGAGGTCACCGCACGGTATGAACCCAAAACCAAGCACTTATCCCATTGCAAGAATCATAGATCTAGTTGGATAAACAAAACCCACAACTCGAAGAGAATTACAAGGATATGAAATCATGCATAAGAGAGATCATAAGAGACTCACATAAGATTCATAGATAATCTGATCATAAATCCACGATCCATCGGATCTCGACAAACACATCGGCAAAGAAGATTACATCGGATAGATCTCCATGAAGATCATGGAGAACTTTGTATTTAAGATCCAAGAGAGAGAAGAAGCCATCTAGCTACTAGCTATGGACCCGTAGGTCTATGGTGAACTACTCACGCATCATCGGAGAGGTCATGGTGTTGATGAAGAATCCCTCCCTATCCGAATCCCCCCTCCGGCAAGGCACCAGATTGTGCCCCACATGGGATCTTGCGGAGACAGAAGCTTGCGGCGGCGGAAAAGTACTTTCGATGATCTCCTGATTTTTTACTTGGATTTTAGGGAATTTATAGGCGAAAGTCCTAGGGCAGAGGTGGCCCAGGGAGCCCACAAGGCAGGGAGGCGCGGGCCCCCTGGCCGCGGCTAGAGGGCTTGTGGGGTCCCTGCACGCCCCCTGCCCTGATTCATAGGCTTCCCGATCTTTTTCAGTTTCGAAAAAAATCTTTTTGGCAGTTTCGTTCCATTTGGACTCCGTTCAAAATCCTCCTCTGAAAGGGGTCAAAAACATGGAAATAATAGGAACTAGCACTTGGCACTGAGTTGATAAGTTAGTCCCAAAAAATATATAAAAGTCATAAAAACATCTAAAGTTTGAGAAGATAATATCATGAAACCATCAAAATTTATAGATACGTTGGAGACGTATCAAGGAGCCGGAAGGAACGACGAGGGCGGCCGGATGAGGACGGTCGGCAGTGGTGCTGAAGGCGGGTTTGTTGTCCCCCGATCTGCTCTGGATCGGGGAGAGGAATGGGAGGAGCGAGGTCGCCGCACTGGTGACCGACGAGGCAGCGCCAGGGCCGACCGATGCAGGTGGCGGGGAGCCTGGCCGATGGGAAGGCGAGGGAGAGAGGTCGTCAGGGGTGGCGGTGCCGGTGTCACGTAGATCGGCCGGGGTGGACCCGGCGCCGGCCGATGTCGTGGCTGGCGGGGTCGGCCAGAGAGGAGGAGGTCGGGGGTCTCTGGGGTGTGCGAGGAGAAGGAGGGGCCTCGGTGAGGAGGTGGCCGGAGGGGGCTTCGGTGGGGAGAGATGGGAACTATAGAGGAGCCCGAGGGAGGGCTCATGGGGCTGTTGTGCGTGGTGGCGATGGGGGCTCCAGCGGCGGGGCTCGGGAAAGAGTGGGGTGAGGGTTGGGTGAGGCTAGGGTTTTCCGTGGGTTATATACCCAGAGGGGGGGCTGGGCTGGTTTGGGGGTGTTGGGCCGGTTGTGGCCGGCGAGGCTGGACCAATTGGCCCAGTTTGGCAAGGAAGGTTTTTTTGTTTTCTTTTTTATATAGTGTTTTCTGTTTTCATTTTACAGGTTTATTTATTTATCTATTTATTTAGAGGCTCTAGACTATTTCTAAAAATACCCAATCTAATTTTATAAAATGTTAGCTAATACTTGTAACCTATCCGTTTTTATTTTCTGATTCGTAAAACTTTTAAATGCTATTTTTCAAAAAAATCAAATTTGCAACGAATTGAGAGGGGTTATTACCGACGCGAGTTTAACAAAAGAATCACGGTAATGTGGCAGCATTAGAGTGGGATCACTGTAGCTTAATCCGGGGATGTCACATCAGCTTACGGAATTCCTCTTGCAGACGATCATGAACCTTATGAACCTGGAGGTTGTTGTAGTATGACTTGTGACTCAATGAATCAGCCATTATGTTAGACTAGCCGGGGGTATATGATATACTATACTCGAAATCTGCTATATGCTCCATCCATCTCTATTGACGGAGGTTCAAATCCGGTTGGGTGAACAGATACTTCACACTTTGATGGTCGGTGTAGATTTCAGAGCTATTACCGATAAGGTATTGTCTCCATTCTTTTATTGAATGTATAACTACGGCAAGTTCGAGATCACAAACTAGATACTTATCTTCATGAGCATGCAGTTGACGTGAGGCATAAGTAATCACTTTGCAATCCTGCATCAGGATACAATCTATTCCTTGACAAGAAGCATCACAATATATGACGAAATCCCTTTTCGTATCCGGAGGAGAAACTACCGGAGCGGATGTTAGTTTGTCCTTGAGTGTTTGGAAACTTTTCTGACATTTATCAGTCCACTCAAACTTAAAACCTGTGTGAAGCAGATTGGTTAAGGGCTTCACAATCTTGGAGAAGTTCTCGACGAATCAGCAACAATAGCTGGCGAGTCCGAGAAAACTTCTAACTTGCTTGACATTCTTCGGGGAGTCCAGTCAAGAATAGCATGAATTCGTTCGGGGTTGACTGCAATACCATCCTTGGAAATGACATGACCAAGGTATGTTAGTTCGTCCAGCCAGAATTCACATTTGGAATACTTCGCATAGCGTTTATGCTCCCGAAGCTTATCAAGTACAAGGCGAAGGTGTTCGGCATGTTCTTCTTTATTCTTCAAAAATACCATAATATCATCCAGATATACCACGACGAATTGGTCGAGGTAGTGTATGAATATATAATTCATCAATCGAGAGAAGGTTGTCCACGCATTGTATAAGCCGAAGGACAAGACGATGTACTCGTAAGATCCATAGCGAGTAACAAAGGCAGTCTGTGGAATATCCTCTTTGCGGACACGGATCTGGTGGTAACCCAACCTCAAGTCGAGCTTAGAGAAGACTAAGGAACCAACAAGTTGATCATACAGATCATTTATCCGAGGAAGAGGATATTTGCTTCGAATAGTGGCCTGGTTGATAGGACGATAGTCTTGAACCAAACGATTCGTCCCATCTTTCTTCTTAACAAAGAAAGAAGGTGCTCCCCAAGCAGAGGAACTCGGAGGAATGAAACCCGGATGAAGCGAGTTGTCAATGTCTTGCGTAAGTTCAAGAAGTTCATTTTGTGGCATTTTATAAGGATGCTTGGCGATAGAAGTGGTACCGGGTACCAAGTCAATCACAAACTCGACAACTCGAGCAGGGGGAATCCCCGGAAGTTCTTCTGGAAAGACATCTTGGAATTACTGGACAACTGGAATGCTTTCGATCCCTTCAAGAGGTGACACATTTACTACATTCAAGACATATAGTCATGCCTCAGCATCTCAGACATGATGAGCATGGTAGCTTATTAATTCGTGTGAAGGTTGTAGGAGGTGGACGGTCTTGGTGGTACAAACGATTGAAGCCGTATGAGCTTTCAACCAGTCCAATCCCAGTAAGAGATCAATGTTGGAAGAACTCAATAACATGGGAGCGGCAAGGTATTACAATCCTTCAATTTCAACGGGGACATTGGGGCAGACCACGGAGGGTCGGCATTGGCCCGCCTAGGTGTTTACCACTATTGGGATGTTCATCTCTTCGTACTTAATGCCATGCATGAATGCAAAATTTTCTGACATGAAGGAATGCGATGCTCATGTATCAAACAATACAGAAGCAGGTACTGAGTTAACGAGAAGTGTACCCATCACGGTAGCAGGCTAGTCTTGAGCTTGACCCATGTCAATGTTGTTGGCCTCACCACGAACATAAGCAGGCTTGGCATTGTTGTTGCGGTTCTGGTTATTGGCACTGCTAGCTGAAGGAAGTGCTAGCTGATTCAAATGCTCCCTGCAGTCTCTAGAACAGTGACCTGGATGGCCACGCTTGAAGCACAACCCATCCTCATGACGGGAAGGAGGAACTCGAGGCGATGGAGCTGGAAGCCTCGGCTGCCTAGGTGATGGAGGAGGCAGACGAGGTGCAGCATAGGACGGCCTCGGAGGATGAGCACGTCCATGGTACATGTTGTCGGGGATCCAGATCTTCCGCTTCTGTGCATATGAGCCCAAGATGAGCCCATGTAACGGTTGCACTTGTTGCTATCCTTGTATTCCTCCAGACCAGTCTCAACCTAAATGGCCTTGTTCACCAGGGTGCCGAAATCAACATAGTCCTGAAGAAGGAGTGCCAGCTTGATGTCAGGGTGAAGGCCCTCACATAATTTCTCCTATCTGCGTGCGTCAGTTGCAATATCTTCTTAAACATAGCGAGATGAGTCCAGAAATTCCCGCTGATAAGCATGCATAGTCTTGTTGCCCAGGACAAGGTTGTGGAACTCACGCTTCTTCCGGTCCATGATTCCCTGAGGAATGTAGCGAGGACGAATGACAACCTTGAACTCCGTCCAAGTGATGACAATTCCAACGGGATGAGAGAGCCTGTGACTGTCCCACAATTGAGCAGCGGGACCCTTCACGAAGTAGGCGGCAAAGTTAACATAGCTCGCCAGGGGTACATTGGCAAACTCCAGCTCATAAGCAATGTCACGGAGGCAGTCATCAGCATCAAGAGGCTGAGCTGAGCTGTGGTAGATCGCAGGGTTGAGGCGGCAGAAGTCTTGCAGTGTCACGCCTTGCTGCTGGTTCATGTTCGACCTTTGGAACTGATCCATGAGCCCTTGCATAAACTGGCGGTTCAGTTCAAACAGTTGGATCATCCCCGCCATATATTCACGAGGCGGGGGTGGTGCATCGTTTGCGGGGCCAGGCGGGCGGCCAGCTAGTCTAACCATCCTACTAAATATTTAACACGGGTAGTTTAGCTTATTATAATTGCAAATGCATTGTACGCATTCATGAAGTAATCAAGCATGGAGAAAGGCAAATGCGATAGATACTTCATAGTAGTTGAGTTCGACATATAAACCCATAGATAAGTTATATTACACACCATCGATTACAAATTCGAAATTTGACGATAACCTAGATGCATTAGACGATAACCTGGACTCACTAGGCGGCACGCAGGCACGCGGTGGAAGAGTACCATAACAAGACCTAGCGTTAAGGCTACATCAACGTCGGAGAAAACGATCAAATCCAGGTAGCTGGCGGTGATAGAAGGTAGGAACAGGACCCTGCATTCCGCGGTGACTCTCGTGAGGGTACCGCATCAAATCGGGGAGCATAGGTCCAAGTTTAGGGGTACTACCCCCAACATCAGTCCTCTCAAGACCTGGTGGTAGCTGTGTCCTGCTCGGCTCGAGGATGTGCTCAGGGTGGACCCTCGGGTGGACTATTGGCTGCAGCTCTGTCAACACATCGTAAAGACGGGCACGCGTAGCGTACAACTCCACAGTCAGAAGTCGAAAAGCACGATCCAGTGCCATAGTGTACTGCACCAGAACCCATGCGTTGTACCGATGCGTCACGTAGGGGGCGCATACAACGACGTAGGACCGGTCATTGCGCTCCCGAACACGAGGAGTGTAGGTAGTGAGATCAGACCAAGTCTCATCCCCATCAGGGAACGTATGGGATATATCTGAAAGCATTCCCCTCCAGGTGAGGGTACGGTCCACGGAGACGGGTGATGGCGATATAGGCTGCATCATTGACGACCATCACGATCGACAATCCAAAACAACAAAAGGTGTGGCGCTCGCTGGTGGAGTTACCCATCTGGTCGAAGATGAGAACATCAGCCTGGTACTGGTACTGGTTGAACTCGCGGAAGTCCTCATACCCAGTGTACTCGGGGTACCAGTGATATCCCAACCCGGTCAAGAGGTCGACCTAAATGGCCGGGAACCTAGTCGTCTCAGTGGCTAGTGTCACGCGCACGTGCTGCCTTGCGGGGCGCATCTGAAAAGAAAGATTCAAGGTTTTTAAATGATAGTGTGTGTAATATATTATCAGAAGAACAAGAGTAGATAGTCCATACCTCTGGGTTGATGTGATTATGAGAACCTAATGTTAGAGTTAGTAAATTCTTAAAACCGAAAGAGAAGAGAGAGTGGAACCCAGAGTGTAGAAAAGGAGTAAAAGATACTAATACCACCCAATTGAGATGTGGGCGCGTAGGCCACAACATCAAAGTTAATAAGTTTTTCAAACACTAGACTCAACTTCGGCCAAGGAGTTGGAAAGGGGCCTACCTATAGGAAGTCGGCTCTGATACCAACTTTTGACGGCCTCGATTTGATCATACGCTAATCATACATGCAAATGCGTACGACCAAGCTCAAGAACTGACGGGAAGACATCACAACACAACTCTACACACAAAAAAACGTACAAGCTTCATATTACAAGCCAGGGGCCTCGAGGGATAGAATACAGAAGCTTGATAAATGCACGACTCAGCGGAAGAAACAAATATCTGAGTACACACATTAAACATGGGGTGCTTAAGAGAAGGCTATCACAAAAAATAAAACGATCGAACGAGGCGAGGCCTCGTGCTGATGCGTCTCAAACGTATTGACTTTTCCAAACACTTCTGCTAATGTTTTGGCCTCATTCTTGCATGATTTGAATGAAACTAACCCGGACTAATGATGTTTTCAGCAGAGCTGCTTGTATGGTTTTCTTGTGCGCAGGAAAATGGATGTTTAGACGCCCCGGAAAATACCCATAAAAAATAGAGAAAATCCACGCACCAGGAGGAACCGTGGGCCAGAAGATGAACCAGAGGGGAGCCGCCCAGCCCCAGGCGACCTGCTGGCGCGGCCTGCCCCTGGCCGCGCCTGGAAGACACCTGGGTGGGGCCCACCCCCTCTGGTGACCTATATTGGCTCCTATTTTTACCAGTGACACAGAAATCTCAAAACAGAAGTCGTTTTGTAAGTTCTCGACGTGGAGCCGCCGCCACCCTCGGTTGTTCATCGGGAAAGCTAATCTGGAGGCTGTTTTGGCCACCGGAGAGGGGAAATCGTCGCCATCGTCATCACCATCACCACTCCATCATCCTTCCATGGCATCTCCCATCATGTGTGAGTAATTCCGTACTATAGGTAAAGGGGATGGGAGAGATTGGATGACTTAGATCATGTAATAGTTCGTCGATTGTTGGGGGCATGTTGCCTATCATCTACTATGGTGTTTCTGTTGCCACCATCACTTCCATTTCATCGTTGCTACTAATATTTTGTTGCCAAGCAAGTATCTTTCATGTGCAGTTGAATTGACAACTGAACTTTTAAAGCTTATAAATATTCTTTGGCTCCCCTTGTGTCGAATCAATAAATTGGGTTATCTTACACGCAAAAACTGTTGCGATCCCCTACACTTGTGGGTTAAAAAGACCATTTTCTGGAGCCGTTGCTGGGGAGCATAGCTTTAGTTACAAGGAGACTTGGAGTTACTTTTCTTGCTGCGATTTATTCACTATGGGTGGGAAAGGAGACCCCAAGGTTCCAATTTTACCATCCACTATGAGAAAAGGTACGGTTCTTAGTACTAGCGCTACGCTTGATTCACCTTCCGTTATGAGTAAGTTCGCTTCACCACCATCACATGCTTCTTCTATTGAGTCTGTTACTATGCCTGATACTTTTGATGATGCTTACACTACTATTGATGAGCCTGGTTTACCTGGTTATTTTATTGAGCCTCGGATTGCTAAGGCTGCTAAACAGTCTGGAATCGAACTTCCTGTTACACACTACCCCATTGGTAGATATTTTGGTTATCCAAACTTGAGTGGTCTCAAGGAAAGAATTCTACAGGAAACTTACAGAGTGTGCTGACTCTGACCCTACTTCTTTGAAGAAGCTACTTGAAAATCATTTTATGAAGAACAAGTTTACTCCTAATCCTAAGTTTGCTTCATCTCCTATTTGCATTGAGGATGTTGACTGTGATTTCTCTATCGATCTTTCACTTATATCCACAGTTGAAGCTCACCCCTTTTATGGCAGAGAAGATGACGATGCTATTGCACACCTTACCAAACTCATAGAGTTGGGTGGCTTATTCACTACACAGGACAAGAAGAGAAATTATTATGTTACTAAGCTATTTCCTTTCTCTTTGATGGAAGATGCTAAAGGATGGTATGATGCACTACCATGTGGTTCCATTAAGAGTCCTCGAGATTTAGCTCAATCTCTTGTTGCTAAATATTTTCCGACTCATAAGCAACATGCTGCTTTAAAAGAATTTATAACTTTAAACACTTGCAG
The DNA here is from genome assembly GCF_904849725.1 of Hordeum vulgare subsp. vulgare. NCBI lineage: Eukaryota > Viridiplantae > Streptophyta > Magnoliopsida > Poales > Poaceae > Hordeum > Hordeum vulgare. Next base: position 355,901,187 of record NC_058523.1, read on the forward strand.
GATGAGCACCTCCCAAAAGCTTGGGGGAGGTATTGCACTTTGCTTAAGGCTAGACCGGTACATGGAATCATTAAGAATGAATTGCTTGATTTATTTTATGCTGGTCTAACCGATGAATCTAGAACCTATCTGGATAGTTGTGATGGTTGTGTTTTCAGGGAAAGAACACCGGACGATGCCGAAGAATTAATGGGCAAGATAGCTAACAATCATGATGATTTGTCCGTTCCTCAACCACCTCCATCACCCAAGAAGAGAGGTATGCTTTTCTTGAGCCCAAAAGTTATGCAAGAAGCCAAGAATTCTATGAAAGAGAGAGGTATTAAAACTGAAGATGTGAAGAATCTACCTCCTATTGAGGAATTATGTGAGCCTACCACTCACCCACCTATGGTAGAGGTACACTCTCTTTTAAAATATAGTGCAAGTGACGTCCCTCATGGTAAGCCTCCTGGTCAATGTTTAGATGAGTTTGATAATTTTGTTGTCAAGCAAAATCATTTTAATCAGCGGATTGAAAAGAAATTGCATGATAATTCCCTTGTATCAAAAGTTTGTTTGATGTTTTAAGTAGAACTATCAATGATGTTAAAGGTCTTGTTAATCATTTTCATATGGTTCAAACTCAACTTGAACAAATTTTTAATGTGCAAAAATATTTGCTTGCTCACAATACCAAACAAGTTGATACGCAGGCATATGGTATAAAGACGTGAGGTGGTACACACACCCAGGACCCCCTTTATCCCGAGAGGCATCCAAAGAGGATCGAGCAAGATTCTCAATTGCAGGAAGAAGACATTGTCAGCTCTTCGAAGAAGAAGAAGAAACACAAGGAGGCTGACAACTCCAATGATCCCATAATTGATGAAGAACCTATTGTTGATCCTAGTAGTATATCTGTTTCCGATGCTGAATCTGAAGATGGTGCTGAACCTGATAAAGATAATGAGAAGATAGATCCTCCTGAGATACGAGAAGAAGAAGCACCCGACAAGCGCAAGAGATATACTAGAGAAGATTTTGTTGCAAGAATACATGGGAAGGAAAGATAACCATGGGTACATAAATCAATGCCCTTCCGAGGTAAGTCTTTCAAAACCAAAGAAGAAGAGCATTACAATAAATTTTGTGAATGGACGAAACCTCTTTTTCTTGAAATACCTTTGACTGATGCTATTAAATTACCTCCATACTCGAGGTATATGAAAGATATTGTTACTAATAAAAGAAAAGTTCCTCATGAGGCAATATCTACTATGCTTGCTAATTACTCTTTCAGTGGAAAGATTCCTCAGAAGCTTGGTGATCCAGGTATACCCACCATTCCTTGCTCCATAAAAAATAAATATGTCGGAACTGCTTTATGTGAACTTGGTGCAGGAGTGAGTGTTATGACTCTCTCTCTTTACAAAAGGCTTTGTCTAGATAAACTGATCCCTACAGATATCTCTGTTCAAATGGCTGATAAGTCAACAACCGTTCCTGTAGGTATTTGTGAGGATGTTCCCGTTGAAGTTGCTAATTGCTTGATCCTTACTGACTTTGTTGTGCTTGACATGCCCGAGGATGGGAGCATGTCTATTATTCCTGGTAGATCTTTTCTTAACACCGCAGGTGCTATTATTGATTGCAATAAAGGAAAGGTGACTTTCAATGTTAATGAGAAGGAGCACGCGGTATATTTTCCGAAGAAGATTATTAAAAGGCATGGCCTTAATTCCATTGAGAATATTGAGACCGTGAAGGTTGTAGAGTGGGATTGTACTCTACATGTGCACCACAAATACAAAACCATTATGGTGGGGACAATATCCATTGAAATGAAGGTACCATGATTGCTTTATAAGAAGTGAAACTTGTTGCTCAAATATAACACCTATTTGGTAGTAAGACTTGATTAACCTTGCTAACAAATATATTTTATATGAGTAAAAAGAGAAGCTTGTTATGTTATCATTTCCTTTATCTTTCATCCTCCTTGCTGTACCAAAGTATAATGTTTTTGAAGCTTCATATATTTAACCAGTGTTTTGAGCTTTCATGAAGTTTTGCACCTTTCAGTATTTTGAATTTTTTTTCAAAACTGAAGTTGTCAGAAAAATTCCAGAAAATTTATAATAAAAATTTCCATCAAAAAAGAGACGCAGGGGCACCTGGAGCAAGCCAGGGGGCCACGCTTGGTTCAGACGGCCAACTGGCGCGACCTGCCCCCTAGCCGCGCCCACAAGTTGCCTGGACCCACTTGGGCTCCTTTACATGGACTTCTTCCTCCCTTCTCTCTCTCTCACTCCAAAAATCTCGATTTTTCTCCTGGAACTCGAGTTCTTGCTGTTCTTGGTGGCAAATTTTGATCTTTCTCTACAGCCCATCATTTGCAGTGAGAATTTGAGCATTTGCTCCCTAGTATGTGACTCCTCCACTCCTCCAATTACAATTTTTATTGGTGGTCTTATATGTGAGTATTTAGGAGTTCTTGGTGCTGTTCATATGAGCTTTCATGCATGCTTAGAATTTTATTTGTGAAATTTTGATGCAAGCTTACGCATGAGGGAAGTGAGTAGAATAGTTTGCTCCAACTCATTTTTGCTTAAACCTCCATTTATCTGCTGAACCAAAAATTTCAGAAATGAGCTTGTTTGGAAAAGCAAAAGGATGGCTTGGGAGGAAGAGACTCGAGCTGACTGATAGACTAACTAGAGCTGCAGCTTCATCCTCTAGTGTGAGGACAAGTTATAATGATGATATCGTGCCACCAGAGTAGTTCCACGAGACGGACACGGCACGTGCCATGGCATACCCGTGTGGTCAGATTTCCTTATGGCGGCAGGTATTAAGGATGAGTTTGATAACCTCTGTGCAGCTGCAGGTTTGACCCGTCTCGTAACACGACCTGTGCAACAATATCCAAAACTCACCTATTATTTTGTCAACTCGTTTGGATATAATGATAAAACTTCCACGATTGAATTCCGATTATATGAGGATGTCTTCACCATGTCTTTGGTAGAATTTTGTTATGTTATAGGTGTGCGGAATGTCGGGAAGACGGCCAAAATGAGCGTTCAACCCTACGAGCTGAATTCCCTATTCGCTTCCCTTTGAAGTAAGGATCCGCGAGAAATTCACCGGGGGAAGATCTCCAGCATCTTGTTTCCTCACATCAGGTATTTCACATACTATATTGCTCGAGGGGTGCTAGCTCGTGAAAACACGGGTAACATTTCGGCTCCAGATCTTGCTATCTTGGCAGCCTCCCTCTTAGGAGATAACACGTATAATATTGGTGCTTTGATTGCTCGTCGCCTCGTCGCTAACAGTGGCAAAGGTCCACACTTTGCTGGCATTTATGCCACGCTTATCCTCGAGCACCTCGGGCTCACTGTGCGCACGGATAATACGCCTTTTTCATTCATAAGCTTTGATCTTACGGCGATGAAGAGGCATGATTTTGTTACTAGGACTTCCGAGTTTGGTAACCTTGTTTATATTATGAGGTTTGGCGAGCTTACTACTCGCCAGATCCGTCTACCTGCACCACTTTTGTTTGATTACACTAGCAGGAACAGGTGGTCTTTCACCTCGACTGAGATGGACGAGTTCGTGATCCAGTAGCAGTTCCACAACCCCATGGAGGAGGTTGTTCCCGAGGAAGAACAACCTTCTCCTAGGGAGTCCAGTCGGACATTAGTGTACGCGCCCGAGGCCTCGTATGATTCTTGGAGCCACGAGTACCACTCTGGAGCCGGAGCAAGCTCTCGGAGCCCGCAGTAGCCGAGATCAACTTATGCCAAAAGCCTAAGCTTGGGGGAGTACGTATCCTTCTCCCCTTTCATTGGATCGTCCGTAGCATCCTTTTTAAGTCTTTTTCAGAGTTTTTGCCTGTTCTTCTTTGTTCTTTCTTTGCAAAAACAACAAAAAGATTTCTCTTTTCTTTTGCTTACGTTTAACCTTTGGAAAACACTAAAAGATTTCTTTTCTCTCTTTAGTTTGTTTTGTTTGCAGAGTTCAGCTCACGTCCATGGTTGCAATTGCACTTGATTATATCTTTCTACGTTCAATCGTGCAAGTGACGATACAATAATGACAAAGATCAACGAAAGGAATGCAACAAGGAAAGCCGGTATGAACTCTATTTGTTTCTACTTTTGTACATATGCATGTACTTATGATCTAGAGGCCAACTTGTAGCGACATAGTGCTATGATTACAATGTTTTCCCAGTAGTTCATGTTTTCTTTGTGACTAGTCTCAAATAGTTGGAGGGCATAATGTGTTATTGAAATGTTTAGCATGCATTGCATTGCGCATGGTTTGGCATATTAGAGTGGTATTTCCCTTCGGAGAGTTTTTGGATTGACTTGGCACATGCTTACACATGTTTATGACTAGAAGTCTATCAAGCCTTGATGATCTTTTATTTCAGAATAGTTATATCGCTTTCATGCCCGATTCAATGCTGCTTTGTCGCTCTGCATGATTATGACCGTTATTGCTCTCTAGTTGGTCGCTTCCCCGTCTTTTCCTAGCCTTCACGTGTACTAAGCGGACTGACTGCTTGTGCATCCAAAATCCTTAAAACCAATTGTGCCATATGAGTCCACCATACCTACCTATATGCGGTATTTAAGTGTCGTCCTAAGTAAATTTGCATGTGCCATGTTCTTAATTTTCGAATAAATATTTTGTTTTGTATGCCCGAATCGCTCATGTAATGACTAGGGGCTATTAGTATCTTCCATGCTAAGTAGGTTATTCTCAAGATATGTGTTGATTCATTATCGTTCACGAGAAAGTGGCAGGTAACCGCGATGCCCAGTTCCATGCTCAGATTCAAATCAAAGTTAATGAAACAAAACTCCCCGGGATTTTTGTTTGTATGGACGGTACCCGTGGATTCGGCCCGCCGTGCAGTGTGATCGATTGGTGGAGGGGGAGTTCAAACTTTACTTTTCTTCTTGGGAACCGCCTATAATGAATTTAGCATGGAAGATATTGATATCTCTTAGTTGTTACGCTCATAATGAAAGCATATCACCCTAAATTTTGATTTATCTCTGTTTTAAAGCTCAAGCTCTGCGACCTCTGCAAATCAATGCTTCCCTCTGCGAAGGGTCTATCTATTTTACTTTTCTGTTGAGTCGTCCTCTTCTTATAAAAAGCACCAACTATAGAGAGCATAATTGTCATTCTGAGTGTAATGTGCATTGTCCCAAAGCACCACATTGTCTTCTGCATGATTGTGATATTGCTTATTCTGAATTATTTATTTCTAGTCTCCTTTAATACTCCGAAGGAGCGTGTGCATTTATGTTTTCCTTCACTCTTGGGGGCTAGCTAGATACCACTCTAGTATATCCAAGTCATGCGCATTGTGATCTCGTTATGATTTTCAGTTACGTATTATTCAACCTTAGTTGTTTGAAACTCTTCACATGATCGAAGGATTGCTTCGTGCGTTGTGTTTGTAGCATTACTTCAATACTTGTTGGACTTGTTCGTAGTGCTTGCTTATATACATCTGATGAAGCAAAAGAGTTTGTCAAAGTTTTCTTTGTCACGTTCAGTTTCTTGAGCTGAATTGCCTGAGGACAAGCAATATGATAAGCTTGGGGGAGTTGATACGTCTCAAACGTATCGACTTTTCCAAACACTTTTGCTAATGTTTTGGCCTCATTCTTGCATGATTTGAGTGAAACTAACCCGGACTGACGTCATTTTCAGCACAACTGCTTGTATGGTTTTCTTGTGTGTAGGAAAATGGATATTTAGAAAATTCCCATAAAAAATAGAGAAAATCCACACACCAGGAGGAACCATGGGCCAGAAGATGGGCCAGAGGGGAGCCACAGGGCCCCCAGGCGACCTGCCCCCTAGACGTGCCGGGAGGCCTCCTGGGTGGGTCCCACCCCCTCTAGTGCCCTATTTTGGCTCCTATTTTTACCCATGACACATAAATCCCAGAACTGAAGTCGTTTTGCAAGTTCTCGATGCGGAGCCGCCGCCACCCGCGGGTCTTCTTCGGGAGAGCTAATCCGGAGGCTGTTTTGGCCTCCGGGGAGGGGAAATCGTCGCCATCGTCATCACCATCACCACTCCATCATCCTTCCATGGCATCTCCCATCATGTGTGAGTAATTCCCTACTATAGGTAAAGGGGATGGGAGAGATTGGATGACTTAGATCATGTAATAGTTCGTCGATTGTTGGGGGCATGTTGCCTATCATCTACTATGGTGTTTATCATCTTTGCTACTACTTGTTACTCTTCGTGCTTGTCACTTGGGACCCGAGTGCCATGATTTTAGTTCCTAATACCTTATGTTTTCATGAATATATTTGTGTTCTAGATCCTATCTATGAGTAGTATGCACCTATTATAGTTTGGAATCGGCGATCCCAATGGTGACAGATTGGGACACCAAAGGGGATAGACTATAGTTTGAGGATTACATGTATCCATTGATTCTTAATGGTTTTTTCAGGTGCTCTTTGACAGGAGCACCTTAATCTCCTTAAGTTCCTTTTGACCCCGTTGATAGCGGGATGGTAGGACAAAAGATGTTGTGCAAGTTCTTATTGCAAGCACGCTCGACTACCTCGGGATACATGCCTAATGTTTGATATATGCCTACATGATAATTACTTTTCTATGTGCATAGCCCCAAATTAAATACATGATATCTCTCATCCATGACCAACCACCCATCTCCCTATCCTACAGTGTTTTAATCCTGTTGGTCACATGTAGCTTTACTTTTGCTATTTTACGTTCGCTGCTTTGTCACTATTATTTCTGTTGCCACCATCACTTCCATATCACCGTTTCTACTAATATTTCGTTGCTAAGAAAGTATATTTTAGTTGCGGTTGAATTGACAACTCAACTGTTAAAGCTTATTAATATACTTTGGCCAACCTTGTGTCGAATCAATAATTTGGGTTAGCAGTTGTCGTCGGCGGGATACTCCATTCTTGGGCTCCATCATCTGGTCACAACAACGTATCAAGGGGACAAAGGGGGAGCAACACAACAGTCAGTACTCATCCAAAGTACTCGCAATACTGACATCAGAAATATGCTAAGTTTGCATCAGTTTCAAAGGAAGGGGTTTATATGTGGACTGACTGCAGGAATGCGAGAAATAGAGGGAAGGCCTAGTCCTACCGAAGACTTGCATCTTCAGGGGTCTTGCAGGAATAGACGAGAGTAGAAAAGGTAACATAACTAATAGTAATATTGTTGCAACAATATTAATATGAGGTCACGCCCAGAGATTTTCCCTCGACTCCGTGCAAGGAAGCAATCCCGGAGCAAATATTCGAGTTAAGTAATGGTTGTAGTTGTATAAGATCGGGGCACAACTCCAAATCGTCCTGTAACCGTGGACACGGCTATCCGAATTGTTAATTTTCATCCCTGCAGGGGTGCACCAAGTTTCCCGTCACACTCGATAAACTCTGGCCGGACACACTTTCCTGGGTCATGCCCGGCCGCGGAACATCGACACGTTGCATCCCTACCTAGACTCAACAAAGAGGCCAGCCCGCCGGTCTAAATCCTAAGCGCATATGGGTCATGGGCCCATCACCCTTTGCACACCTGCATGATGCGTGGGCGCCCCATGTCAGTCCTAGCACCCCTTAATACAAGCGCGATGCATATCCGGACCACTCGGGCGCGCTCTGCTCCATTTCTGACGTCTAAAGAGCTTCGGCTGATAACACGAGCTGAATACCCATAACTTCTCCCGCTTAGCCGGTTATTGCGAAAAGTTCTCCGACCAACCCATATCAAATATCCAAATCCATTAACATTTGAATTAACTAATCGACACATCCACGCTGGAATCCACCCGCCTAACATTATTCATCATTATTCCCTCTAACACGGTCAAGTTATTGTGTGGTTGTAACATCAGGCAGATCCGAGGTATCACCGTCGTTGGATCCCGAATGATGTAAACGTAAAATTGGACGTAGAGGAATCACCCTCGAGGGTCTCACACTTGAGGGGCTGCACGACAGAGTCAGCATTGGGAGTGGTGAAGGAGAAATCACCCTCGATAACCACGACCGACTAGCTGCACTACAAAGATACTATCCTGAGTACTTCACGACGTGTCACCCTCGGTAGCCGATAGTAGCTCTACAAGGGTGTAAGTGTTGTGTAGGTTCTTGTCTCGTCAATCAGGGATCCAGACTCGACAAATAAGCGGGGCAACTGGACTAAGAGGTCATAGGGTATGACTTCTCCACCCATACTAAACAGTATAAAGTGTGGTAGAATAATGTAGCAGTTCATCAAAATTAGGCTATGCATCAGATATAGGAGCTAACTACAACAGTAGCAAAATTCTAATGCAATCATGAGGGAGAAAGAAATGGGCGATATAGCGATGATCAAGTGGGGTTTGCTTGCCTTTTTGATCTGCGACAAAGGGTTGGTCGTCATGAGGTTAGTCGTATCCCGCAGCAGCGGCCGTCTCGGTGTCTACCGGTAAGAAGGGGGGAACCAAAAAATAATAGCAGCGACGAAAGACTAAGCATGACATGGCAATATGCAGGTCTAGGCATGAGCTAACGCAGTACTATCTGTCATAGACGGGTCGGGAAAATATCAGATGATATTTCTAGGGTCTCTCGCTACTACTGGTCAGACGAAAAACGATCGAAAAGTTTCACGTTTGCTATGCTAGGGACGCGTGAGAGACGAATGGACCACGTATTCGGGTTCGTCTCGTATTGCTGATCAACTTTCATGTTCAAAATATTTTCATCTCAGCTATGGATTATTTTATATTAATTTTCAAAGTTTTATTAATTATTAGGAATTAATAGATTTAATTATATTAGATAATTAAATATGACATCGTGGTGATGTCAGCATGACATCATGAGTCGACAAGGGTTGACTCGTCAATATGACCAGTGGGTCCCACGTGTCATAGGCACAATTATTATTAGGGTTAAATAATTATTTATTCAAATTAATTAGTGGCATGGGACCCAGCTGTCATACACTGTTTAGGTGGTTTAATTTATTTTAGTTAACAGATTTAGCTAACAGTTTTAATTAATTAACTTACCTAATCTTTAAACATGGTAATTTACTATTTATTATTTTTAGTATTATCAAATCCTAATTATCCAAAACAATAACTACTCCTTAACTAATTAATTAATCCAATTAAGTAATATTAAATATTTATAAAACTTTTTTCACATTTATTATTTTTATTTTTTACGAGGGACCCCATGTGTCATTTGGTGGGAGTTGTGGGGACCAACTTTGATTGGGACAATGAGACCTACCTATACTAAATGCACAAACAAACCATACTCACGCATCATTTGGTGGAAGTTGTGGGGACCAACTATCATTGGGACAGTGAGACCTACCTATACTAAATGCACGCACAAACCATACTCACACAGTTTTCTCATACACACATTTTTCATAAACCCATATCTATCTATTTTACAAATACATACATATGCACTTCTACATACATCACTAAATACTGACATACATACATATCAATATTTTTACACACACACATTCTGAACCATTTATTTATTTCGACAAAATAAGGGTATTCACTTATATGTAGCCAGCGTAGCTAGCAGCAACCCGACGTACCCGGAGTGGCTCGGCGCCAGCGCGGCCATGGCCGGGGTGGCCGGAGTGTGACCGAAGAGGGGGAGGGGAAGACCCCCGAGGGCTCACCGCGTTGTATAAGGAGGCAGATACTTGGCGAAGGTCGGGGACGACGGATCCAGTGCGGTGGAGCTGTTGAAGAGGAGGGGACCAGCCGATGAGGCTCATGGAGGTGGCCAGTCGATGAGGCTGGAGGTCGGCCGGGGGTGGCGCTGGTGAAGCCGGCGAGGTAGGCCGGCCGGGGCGGTTGCAGCGGTGGTGCCAGGAGGAGGGCCGGCGGAGGGCCGACCAGATCCGGTCGGAGGAGGACTCGGCCTCCCTGCCCGAGGGAGGGGGAGATGCTGACGAGGGGCGACGGGGCCGATGGTGGCCGAGGGTGGAGCCTGTGCGCTAGGTGGAGGAGAGGGAGCCAGCGAGGGATGGAGTAACGAGAGGAGGGGGCTCGGTAGCTAGGGGAAGAGCGACTAAGGGATTTGGGCGAGCGTGGCGCTGGCTCGCGATGGGAACGGGAGAAGGCGAGCGAGCGAGGTTGCGGAGCGCTAGGCTGGGGTTGGACGAGGGGATGAGGGAACGAGCGATGGCCAGGGACATTGGGCTCATGAAGGGAGGAGAGAGGGGAACGAGGGAGAGATTCCCCTCGTTGGTTCTAGCGGCGAGGGTGGGGAGATAGGTGTGAGGCTCAGGTTTTGGGTTAGATGGGGTTTTTATACCCCCAAGGTTAGGATGGGCTATGGGGTGGGCTGGCTGGGCCATTTTGGCCCAGTTTGGCCCACGGGATTTTTCCTGTTCTTTCCTGTTTTCTTTTCCTTATTTATCTACAATTTTGGATTTATTTTATTTTAGTGCAATTAAATAACCACCAACTTAACAATTTCTATAGTACAATTTCCTAAGTAATAGTTGACACACATCGAACAGTTTATTTTTATATTTGAAAACTTTTATCGCTTGACTTTATATTAAATTTAAATTCAAACCGTTTTGAACTAACGCAAGATCAACAATAGAAATCACGGTGACGTGGTAACATTAGCGTGGGATTATTGTAGCTTAATTACATACATTACTATAGCAAAAGCTGAGGATGTCACACTTTGTACTTTTCATCCTCGGCAAATAATTTCTCGATAGTGTTGATGGAGTCCTCCACCACCACCGGGTCTTTGGTGTACATACTGTTGGAATTATGCCCTAGAGGCAATAATAAATATAGTTATTATTATAATTCCTGTATCAAGATAATCGTTTATTATCCATGCTATAATTGTATTGAATGAAGACTCATTTACATGTGTGGATACATAGACAAAACACTGTCCCTCGCAAGCCTCTAGTTGGCTAGCCAGTTGATCAAAGATAGTCAGTGTCTTCTGATTATAAACAAGGTGTTGTTGCTTGATAACTGGATCACGTCATTAGGAGAATCACGTGATGGACTAGACCCAAACTAATAGACGTAGCATGTTGATCGTGTCATTTTGTTGCTACTGTTTTCTGCGTGTCAAGTATTTATTCCTATGACCATGAGATCATATAACTCATTGACACCGGAGGAATGCTTTGTGTGTATCAAACGTCGCAACGTAACTGGGTGACTATAAAGATGCTCTACAGGTATCTCCGAAGGTGTTAGTTGAGTTAGTATGGATCAAGACTGGGATTTGTCACTACGTGTGACGGAGAGGTATCTCGGGGCCCACTCGGTAATACAACATCACACACAAGCCTTGCAAGCAATGTGACTTAGTGTAAGTTGCGGGATCTTGTATTACAGAACGAGTAAAGAGACTTGCCGGTAAACGAGATTGAAATAGGTATGCGGATACTGAAGATCGAATCCCGGGCAAGTAACATACCGAAGGACAAAGGGAATGACGTACGGGATTATATGAATCCTTGGCACTGAGGTTCAAACGATAAGATCTTCGTAGAATATGTAGGATCCAATATGGGCATCCAGGTCCCGCTATTGGATATTGACCGAGGAGTCTCTCGGGTCATGTCTACATAGTTCTCGAACCCGCAGGGTCTGCACACTTAAGGTTCGACGTTGTTTTATGCGTATTTGAGTTATATGGTTGGTTACCGAATGTTGTTCGGAGTCCCGGATGAGATCATGGATGTCACGAGGATTTCCGGAATGGTCCGGAAACGAAGATTGATATATAGGATGACCTCATTTGATTACCGGAAGGTTTTCGGAGTTACCGGGAATGTACCGGGAATGACGAATGGGTTCCGGGAGTTCACCGGAGGGGGGGGGGCAACCCACCCCGGGGAAGCCCATAGGCATTGAGGGTGGCGCACCAGCCCTTAGTGGGCTGGTGGCGCAGCCCAAAAGGGCCCTATGCGCCTAGGAAAGAAAATCAAAGAGAAAGAAAAAAAAGGAAGGAGGTGGGAAGGGAAGGAAGGACTCCCACCCACCAAACCAAGTCCAACTCGGTTTGGTGGGGAGCCTTCCCCCTTGGACTCGGCCAACCCCCTTGGGGCTCCTTGAGCCCCAAGGCAAGGTCCCCTCCCTCCCACCTATATATACGGAGGTTTTAGGGCTGATTTGAGACGACTTTTCCACGGCAGCCCGACCACATACCTCCACGGTTTTTCCTCTAGATCGCGTTTCTGCGGAGCTCGGGCGGAGCCTTGCTGAGACAAGGTCATCACCAACCTCTGGAGTGCCGTCATGCTGCCGGAGAACTCTTCTACCTCTCCGTCTCTCTTGATGGATCAAGAAGGCCGAGATCATCGTCGAGCTGTACGTGTGCTGAACGTGGAGGTGCCGTCCGTTCGGTACTAGATCGTGGGACTGATCGCGGGATTGTTCGCGGGGCGGATCGAGGGATGAGAGGACGTTCCACTACATCAACCGCGTTCACTAACGCTTCTGCTGTATGATCTACAAGGGTACGTAGATCACTCATCCCCTCTCGTAGATGGACATCACCATGATAGGTCTTTGTGCGCGTAGGAATTTTTTTTCCCGTGCGACGTTCCCCAACACATAGCACCGTGAGATCCGTCTTCCTGATGTGGGTGTCCACAGGACACCGAACTTCATTGGAGCGCCATTGGATATCCTTTTTCTACGTGTTGTCATGGGTGTGCTTATTGTGTGATATGTCTCCAACTTATCTATAAATTTTTATTGTTCCAGGCTATTATATTATCATTCTATAATACTTTTTGGGTATTTATTCATGAAATTATATTATTTTTTTGCACTAACCTATTGACCCAGTGCCTAGTGACAATTGTTGGTTTTTGTGTGTTCTTAGCTTTTCAGGGTAACAATACCAAACTAAGTCCAATTTCCACGTAACTTTTTGGTGATTTCTTTTGGACCAAAAGAAGACCTGATAGCTTTGGGAAGAGGCCACAGGCCTCACTAGGGGAGCACCACATAATAGGGCACGCCTAGGGCGGTGGTCGCGTTGTTTCCTCATACCCCGCTTGGTTGCCTCCTGGCGTACCTCTTCGTCCTATAAATTCTCATTAATTCCAAAAACCGTGGAGAGCAACTCGAAACACTTTGTACGCTGCTGCAAGTCTCTGTTCCGTCGTGAAGCCATTTAGAGACCTTTTTGTGCCCTCTCGAAGGGGGAATCGATCACGGAGGAACTCTACATCAACCATGCTGCTCCTATGCTGATGTGTGACTAGTTCACCATTGACCTACGGGTCCATAGTTACTTCCTAGATGGCTATACCTCTCCCTTGATATTTCATACAATGATCATCACATCTTCACTTTGATCTATCGGATGTAACTCTTTTTTGCGGTGCGTTTGTTGGGACCCGATAAATTGTGGGTTTATGTTTAGACTATTCATGATAAATATTTGAGTCTTCTCTGATTTCTAAATATGATTCTTATGTGCATGATCATCAAAGCTTTATAAATCTCTCAGATCTATTGATTTGCATTGGACAAGTAGATTGATCTTTATTTAGTGAGAGAGGTACATTGTAGTGGGTTCAATCTGACGAATTTCTATATCCCAGAGACATGGTAGGGGACAAGATACATCTTTGTATTGCTCCCACTAAGGATAAAACAATGGGGTTTATTCATATTGCTTTAGTTTACTTTGTCTATATCATGTCATCGTTCTCCAAACATTACTCTCTTATACTTAATACTCTAGATGCATGCTGGATAGTGGTCAATGGGTGGAGAAATAGTAATAGGTGCAGGTAGGAATCGTCCTATTTGCTTATGGACGTGATGCATATATACACATCATCATTTCAGTGAATATCGCATAATGATACGTCTCCAACGTATCTATAATTTTTTATTGTTCCATGCTGATATAGTATCAATCCAGGATACTTTTGGGGTATTTCTTTACCAAATTTTATTACGTTTGAGGACTAACCTACTGACCCAGTGCCCATAGTTAGTTGTTGTTTTATGCATGTTTTGCACTTTTTAGGTTTCCATACCAAACAAAGTCCAATTGCCGTGAAACTTTTTGGTGATTTTTTCTGTACCAAAAGAAGACCAGCGAGCATCGGAAGAAGGCTGGAGGACCCACGAGGGACCCACATGCCAATAGGGCGTGGCCAGTGGGGTTTGATGGCTCGTGTGTCCCTCATGGCCCTCCTGATTCTATTTTATGTCTTATAAATTATCATCTACCCTAAAAACACCACAAGGAGTCTTAAAACACTTTTTATGCTGCCGCGAGTCTGTTTTCCAACGAGAGGCCATCTGGAGCTTTGTTTTGACACCCTGCCAGAGGGGGATCAATCAAGGAGGGCATGTACATCAACCTTGATGCCCTCACGATGATGTGTGAGTAGTTCACCACAGACCTATGGGTCCATGACAGTACCTAGATGGCAATCTCTCTCTCTTTTGATCTCAATACAATGATCATCGCATCTTCGCTTTGATCCACATGATGTAATTCACTTTTGTGTGGTGCGATTGTTGCGATCCAAATTGTTGGTTCTGTTCAGATTATTCATGATAAATATTTTACTCTTCTCTGAAATCATATAAGATCCTTACATCCATGATTGTGATAGCTTCCCGATTCTCTCTGATCTGCACAACTTAATTGGAGGCTTGAGGGCGGTCACCGAACCCGTACAAACAAGGTTGGGGCAATCTGCACAACTTAATTGGAGGCTTCCAACGACACCACGAAACTTTACTATAATGGACTATGGCTCCGAGATGACCTCAAATGGTCGGGGCAATCTACACAACCTAATTGGAGACCCTGACGCTTTCCTAGAGCTTTACACCACAATGATTGAGCTTCGAGGCAAGACCAACCATCTAGGGCGCCAAAGCACCCAAGATGCACAATCTCTAGGGTGGCCAAAAACCCAAGAGTAATAAGCCTATGCACCAAATGTAATGGCAAGGCCACACAACTGCCTATTTCCTTTTCTCCCAAATCCCACCACAAGAACTAATGTTGTGGAATAAAATGAGAGGAAGAACAAAGAAGAACACGAAGAACTCCAAGATTTTGATCCAAAGGGTTCCCCTCACAAATGGGAGAAAGTGATTGGTGGAAATGTGGATCCAGATCTCTTGTCTCTTTGCCCTCAAGAACTAGCTAGAATCATTGGAGGTATTGAGAGTTACCACGCTCGAAAAAGGACAACAATAGGGGAAGAACACGAGCTCAATATATAAAAACCATTGGTGAAGAAGACCCCCTTAAATTGGTCTTCCCGAATCCAACCGTTTTGTGCTCACATCGTGCACAAGCGGTACTACAGTTTGGCTTAGTGGTACTTTTGCTGGAGCGGTACTACCACTTGGACCGCAGCGGTACTTCCGCTAAAACAAGCAACGACACCTCAGAAGCCAAAGAGTAGAAATAAGTGGAAGAGGGGCCAACGGAGGAGGACGGTAGTACCGTTGGAGCGGTGCTACGGCTCTGCTCTAAGTGGTATTTCTGCTTAAAAAAGGCAACGTCGCCCAAGATGCCAGAAAGGGAAAAGAAGTGGAAGAGACGACGGTAGGGGAGGGCGGCAGTACTGTGTGGGCGATACTACCTCTCTGCCCCCAGCAGTACTTCCGCATGAGAGAGAAAACCTGCCCCGGCACTAAAACTGCCATAATTGTCGCGTACGTGCTCCGAATTGAGCAAACTCAACCTTGTTGGATAGCACACGACAAGTACTATCCAAAGAGAAACATTACAAGAACATGCAGTTATGAAATACCAATGATATAGATATGTGAAACCTCTATGAAAGAAGAATCGGCAAAAACTCCAACATCGAAAACATCATAGAAGATACACATAAACTCCATTTTCGATGAACCCGAGCTTGTCATGAAGATGACCATCAGATCAAGAACCCACATAGAGAAAATCCAACCAAGAACCAAGAAACATGACGATACCAAGAATGCAAAGGTTTCAGCTCTCATCAAATGATACGATCAAGCTACTCATTTGAGAGCACCCCTTGATAGTACGGCAATCTATCCTATTACACGGTCTCCCAACTAACATACTAAGATTGATAAAGTGGAAAACCTATCAAGGACAAACCTTTGCCTTGTGCATAGTCCACTCGAGCTAGATCATGAGAATGTTGTCCTCCTCAAGATGGACCACCTTTCTTATTATTGTTGGCTCAATGAAGACAAGAGATTGCTCCCCCATTCTCCAGTATGGGTTAGCCACTCTTTAACATATCTTCACAAGTCCATTGCCACCATAATAGACGGCAAGCTTCAAGCATGATCTCTTCGTGATGCTCCACTTGAACTTGTACACCGCAATCTTCCATGGGTTCAATGATATCTTCCTCTTGACTCATGCCCATGGAAACACACCTAACCCCACATAGACCTCTCACGAAGACCATGGGTTAGTACACAAAGCGTAATGGACAATGCTTACCATACCATGGGATCACTTGATCCCTCTTAGTACATCTTGTACGCTTTATGTGTTGATCATCTTTATTCACTCTTTGACTTAGACTTGATAAACCTTGTTTATTTATGACCTATATTTGGATAACACCTTGAATACCACCTTCGTCATCATATAGACTCCTTGAAACCAACAGATGGACTTCAAGAAGTTCCTATGGACAAATCCTTCGAATTGTAGCGACCCGACTCAAGACGAGTCAAGCCTGTGTGTTTCTGGGCCATCCCTGTAAATATCAAAGTGCAATCACATGTAAATAGCGTAAAACTGATATATACCTTAAATATCTCAGCGGAAGCAGTCAAGGGAGTGGAGTCCCAATAAACACCAACGGCAACTTGAGTGTAGACCGTAACCCTGAATCGTACTCTTACTCGTCGAAGAAAAATATCTGCAACATGAGACGTTGCAGCCGTGTAGGTCAGCATATTGAATATGCCGGCAAGTCACATAAGAGAGGGGTGAAAAGTAATCATCTATACTATATGCATATATGGCAGGTGGGGCTATAAGTTTTTAGCGAAAAGCAAGTTTTCTCCTACATCAAGAGAGGGCTAAAAGCAAAATGTTACTACGTAGTTGGTTGTTAATGAGATGGTTCCGCCAACCAATTCTCATACCTGAGTTATCAATATTACCCTCATCAAATATATATAATGGTGTTGAGAAATCCATTTAACTTTAGTTCCTTTGGCTCAAGTTGTCCATGACCGTGGACACGGCTAATCGATTAGGTTTGAGTACTCTGCAGAGTTTTGCACACATTCCCCACAAGATTTGATCGCCTCCGAGTATGTCCTCGCACTTCAAGGTGTTTGAAGACCGGATGATCAAAACATGGTCTTTCATCGAGTCCCTCTGAATCCCTGTCGGTGCCCATTCATTCCTATCGTTCTTCTACATCTGCTAGCACCGCCTGTCCAGAGTCGCCGCGTTGTCCAACCAAGCCAGAGCCAATAATGACTTGTGGCTGTGCAGGTAAGCCTTGGGTCTTGAAAATATACGGCCGTCTCTTTGAGCCTGGGTGAAGCTTTCCGCAGGATGTCATGGCCTCTCCAGCTTCCCGGGTCATCCACTGGGTTCTCCAGGGAGCCGATCAACCGTCCTTCACCGAGAGTTGCATTGCGTCCGAGGTCTTGAAAATCTTGTCTTAACCGGTCTTGATTATTTAATCAACCTCGCATCACTCGTGTTATGCACTCAACCGAAATCCCGTCTACTCAAGCATAGCAATATGAAATTTGTCGTCCCGGGGCCAAGTATCGGGGTTGTCGTGTGCCTACCACATGATACTACAATCTATACTAAAATTTCCAAGTACCTAAGCAGCATGCAATTGGGCATAGGATGGTAGAACTATGATGCATAAAACATAGGTGATAGTATGATCAAAGTGACTTGCCTGGTGATGTTGACGAAGAAGAATTTCTCGAGAAAATAACTTGATAGACTACTCGTCACTCTCCGATGAAATCTGTATAACAAACATATCATTCACATAAGCACTCATACTAGCAATCATTCTAGCAATCAAAACAACAGAGAGAGCGAATAGGAATCCGAAGGAAAACTTGAAATAAGACTAAGGAGTCTTCTACTACGTCAAACACTAAATAGTTTTTGTCTAACAGAAAATAATACAAGGAACTAAGATATAAATCTAACTAAGATAAAGTAGAATATTTTTTCACAAAACTATTTGAAAGTACTTCCAAACGGGATTTGAAACAGTGGGGAGACCAATTGCAAGTGACTAAGGAACTAGAATTGATTTCATGAAAACAAATAAAAATAAAATAAAAACTTGTTGCAAAACTACTGTTTAACTAACAGAAACAAAACAATAATCTTTCTTAAATAATAAAGAAAATATTTTAAAAACAATTCTAGAAAAGGAATTAGCCGCAATCCTAAAAGAGGTGAAACAGAAATTGTTTCACAAGAAACAGTGAGCTAAAATACTCAAACAAATCTGACATTTTTACCACTGATAAATAAGATCACTAGTGATCAGTAGCAAAAAGAATAAAATTAAAAGCTATTTTTAAACTCCTGGAATAAGCAAAACAAGGTTTAAACTAAATCTGATCTAACTTATATTTGCAAATTTCAAACATAGACACATTATATGTTTTTTAAAGCTACAGGAAATTTTTGAGCTACTGGAAAAAGAATCAACATCATTGGACTTATGGATCAAAAGTTATGGGCTAAACAAGATTGGAACTTTGCTGTTTTTGCAACTAGACAGAAAAAAAGAACTAATTTGCTAACAGACAGGGGGGTATACGTGGCGCGCTGTGAGTGGCTGCGGTGGTGTTTGTTGCTAACGTTAGGAGCAAACGGCCGAGTTCTAACCGAAACTTGCTGGCTAATCAATAAGTGAAATAAAACCAACGGTTTTTCTGAGCTAAACCGAAAAGTTACCCTGCTTATAATCTACATCATAGAATATAGATCTAAGGGCAACCAAGAAGAAAACAAAAAAAGAAACAGGAGGAGGAGGAGTTACCGTGGCTGGGAAGCTCCCGTGCTGGCAATGGCCGATGGTGGCTGGGTCGGGGTGGAGCTCCGGTGGGGTGGGGGTTGCCGGCGAGGGGGTGGGGTGGCAGGGGGGCGGTGGAGGGGGGCGGCGAGGTGGAGGGGGGGCCTGCAGGGGGGGCCGACGGGAGGAGTTCTGGCGAGGGGAGGAGCAGCAGCTCCGGTGAGGTGCAGGGCGAGGGGGTGGGGTGGGGCGGTGGAGGAGGAGGGGCCGAAGGGGTGGGAGGCGCGGCAGGGAGGGGAGGGTGCAGGGGGGCCGACGGGGAAAAAGCTCCTGGCGATGGGGAGGGGTGGTCGACGGGTTCTCTATTGCCGACTCCGGTGAGGTGGCGCGCGAGCTAGAGGCGAGGAGAAGGGGTGGTTTCAACGGGAATGGAACGAGGAGGCCATGGGGGTTCTTATAGAGGCGACGGGAGGCGCTCGGAGGGAAGGTGCTTCGTGAATCCCGGAGGTGGAGATCCTCTGTCCATGGAAGGAAAACTTGTTGTGACGTGTGAGAGAGAGGAAGAAGATGATTCTGTGTTGGGCCAGTTTGGAAAGTGTCTTAATGGGCCACCTGGAGTTTCCTAATAAAAGTGATTTGTTTCCTATTTTTAAAACTAGCAAACTAAAACGATAAAAAGGAAATCAAATCAATTCGGAATAAAGAGTTTCTATATACTCAAATTATCAGAAAAATAAAATATCAATGGTGGGCATTTTTCCATGGCAAAAATAAAAACTTCAGAAAAAATTATTTTCACCAAATTGCCTAAAAGGTTTATTTTCTTTTGCAAATAATTTTCAAATGACCCTCTAAGTTTTAGGGTTCAAATAACTTTCAGAATGCCCGTGGGTTTGAGGGTCATGTTCCTCCTCTCTAGAATGTATTTCCCGGCATTTCTTGCACGAAGAAAACGAATGGAAATGCAAAAGAATTCAAATGCAAATATCTCCGTTCAAATTATTTATAGTTGAAGAAGTCATGTCATCTTCTCTCTTTGCTTTTAAAAGATTCAATTTGAATTCACTGGAGATGGGGAAAGTCATTTTATTCCCTCTCATTCAAAAGTTTCGAAAAGTTTCAAATTTCACACAAGTTTCAATCACTCAAGCAAACAAACAAACAATCTAATAATTATTTTAACATTCCAAAATTTGGGATGTTACAAACCTACCACACTTAAAATGAATCTCGTCCTCGAGATTCGAAGAGGCTAGAAGAAAGGTTAGGGTTTGGGGGTCTTCTAACAAATCCAATCTCCGGCAAGGTGGGATGCTACCACACTTAAAATGAGAGATACTGGCCCCTCAAAATGCTTTAACGATCCTCTGGGGTTTTGGCAACTGACATCGCACAGTCTTCATATTAAATCCTTTGGTGATGCTCTCCGTTGATATAAGCTTGTTCTGTCACTGGGTCTTCTTAACTGACAGTCTCGTGGTCAATTCTAAACAACATATCGATGGTTCTCATGGTGGTCTACCATTTGTGGTTATCCTGCAGAGAGAGGGGTCTTTGTTTCATCCTCACCGTACAATTTCCTACGCGTGACAACAAATGGCATGTACTTGGGGCTTTCCTTGTACCATTCTAAGGCTTAAACAAAAGCTTCAAAGAACGTCGTCTCTCACTATGCGTAAGTCTCTCAGATTTACCATCCCGAATAGCAAGATAAATGATAAGAGTAAGTCGTCATGGTGATCAATCCATTCCGCACCCAAATCATTTCTCTGTATAAGGTTTAGCGAATCTCGCATTCTAACACTTGGGCATCCTCACAAGCATTGCAGAATTTCTCTTGTCCACGAACGAAGTTCGGATAATCCATTGGTTCTGCAAGCTGAACAAAACATCTATCGTATCTTCACAACTCTCTGGCTTTCGTATGTTCCTAAGAAAACGTTTGCTGATCCATCATAGCTCTTCCATAAATCATATGCATTTCAAAATCAAACCTTTATTTCATCCTTAATTTCTTATCAAAAAATCCAATTCAAAAGTACTCTATTACAAATGCTGCCATCCACATTGTTCGGTATGGTCGAGCATTTCTGCCAACTTTATTCATCTGCCTCTCTTGGAGGTACTTTAGTTCCACTGGAACTTTCCGAGGTGCTCCTTGAAACCATCAATCTTTTGCTTCATCATGGTGGTCATGAGCTTCATCTCCATCATCTCTGCACGTACTTCACTCAGGTATTCCTGGGTACGACGGAGTCTTGCTTCAAGGATTTCTCTGATCTGACGTATGGCTTCCAATGCAGCTTCACGAACAGCATCAAAGAAGGTTGCTCGTGGTACACGCGAAATGAAAAGGTATTGCCCCATAGTCTTTGGACAATCTCCTTTCACATGGTGGAGGTGTACTTCCACATACCAAAGTTTCACTCCACTTTCCATGAATGGTTAGCCTTTGTAGACTGCATCTCCTTCAAGATGAATGTGCTTCATCATGTCTTTCAGGATTTTCGGGTAATCATGATCACTGGTCAGGGTCATGATCGTTTCTGGGCCCTTGAGGGATGACTCGCAGAGAGTTGTCATCTGCAGGTGTCAGTAAATAGGTAGTCAGAGGAATGTATGTGTCTCCTTGGTAATCATGGTACATTCCTACTCTGTGGATCCTGTGGGTTTACCGATTACTACCACACTTAAATGAATTATACTCATGCCTACATAGACCATATTTTC
This sequence comes from Hordeum vulgare subsp. vulgare, assembly GCF_904849725.1. NCBI lineage: Eukaryota > Viridiplantae > Streptophyta > Magnoliopsida > Poales > Poaceae > Hordeum > Hordeum vulgare. Next base: position 355,922,976 of record NC_058523.1, read on the forward strand.
TCATATCCTCATAATTCTTCAGAGCCCTTTGTTCGTAGAAAAACAACGCATACAGTTTCAACATAGGCAATCATGAGACACTAAATTCCATTTATTCATGATGTTATTACAATCTCAGGGACTTCTGTTACAAAAATTTCACTCCATGATCTCAGTGAAAAACAAGAGTGCTTCAGATCACACTTATTGCCATGGTCAAAACTTAACTACTCCATTCTAGCTTTCTTCCTTTGCGGACAATCGCTAGCAAAATGTCCTGCTTCCTTGCAACAAAAGCAAATGATTTCCGACAAGTCTCGAGGCGTCTTAGTGTTTGCCTTTGCTCCTTGGGTTCCCGGCTTCCTTCCTGAGCACATGTATTCATGGTGGCAAAATTCCATACACTTGTAACATCTCACATGACTCAGGTCTATGTCTGTAGAGATTTGGCTCTTTCGAGGGTACTTTTTCTTCTTTCTGGACTCCTTTATTTTGGCCAGTTCTTTTATTTCAAGTGGATCAAACTCCACTTCTTCTGTCGGGAACTTTCCCAGATACTCTTGGCTTTCCTTCGTGCAATCCTGTGAATGATGTCCTTCCTCTCCACATGAGTATCATGCATTGGAGAAGAATCTGGTCAGACCTTGTCCATCAGGGTCTTCAATATTTTCGTTCATCACCGGTTCTTCTAGAATCGTCTTCTTGAGGGTTTCCTTCACTGCATCTTTCTGCTGCTTGACAACTTGTTGCACCTTGGGGTAAATGTGACACTGAGCTGGGTAGTGGGTGGTTGCTTCGCAAAGGAAACAAGTCACCTGACTACTTGGGCACTCCTTAGCTGGGTGATTTTCTTCACAATGAGTGCATCCATCCGTGTGTTCTTCCTCGATGTGTCCTATTTCTCCACAGATCTTGCATGCACAAGTCGTCTCCTTAGGATTGTCATAGCCCTTCTGGATAAGTCGGGATCTTAACAGAGTCTTCTTGAATTCTTCCCAACTTTCTGCTCCACTAAATCCTTGTATGGCATGGTGCATTTTCCACCAGATTGCAGCACTTTGTGTAAAGTACTGAAGAGCGTGTTCCACTTCATACTTCCTTGAGATCAATTTACTCCCGAAGTGGTTCTCCATGTTCTGAATCCATATTTCAGCTTCCAGCTGGGTCATTGGTCCAGAGACTACAAGTCCATCTTCATACTCCATCTTGTAGGGTTGAGGTTTTGGGGATGAGACGGGTAAGAGAGGGAGGGAGATACACACAATACAAACAATATTTTTTTTGAGATAGGTTTTAGTTGTGGCCGTCGGAAAAACACACACCAATGACGGCTCACAACTTATGGTATCTAACGTGAGTATACAAGAGGGGTTTGGACTACAAATGGTCATATAATTATTCGAATGTTTCGGGGTCTTCGAGTTCTTCGGGTCTTGAGAGTCTTCAATTGGTGTAGCTTCAATTGCATGATGAAATCCTCTTTACTTTGGAGTAGAACTCGGTTGATTCTCCATGAGGTCAAAGGGGTAAGGGTATTGTCTAACTATTGGAGGTGAGAGAGAATGTTTGATGAAATCAGAAAAGATGAGAAGTAAAATGTGTTCTTGAAAAATAGAAAATTTGAGAGATCCTTTCCTCAGAAATTTCCAGTTTCTAGGGTCACGTCCTACAGTCAACATGTGCTCTGATACCATTTCTGTAGTGACCCGGCTCAAAACGAGTCAAGCCTCTGTGTATCTGTGCCATCCCTGGATCAGTATGCTCGCACACACAGTACGTCAATGTATATATCAAAGTGCAATCACATGTAAATAGCGTAAAACTGATATATACCTTAAATATCTCAGCGGAAGCAGTCAAGGGAGTGGAGTCCCAATAAACTCCAACGGCAAGTTGAGTGTAGACCGTAACCCTGAATCGTACTCTTACTCGTCGAAGAAAAATATCTGCAACATAAGACGTTGCAGCCGTGTAGGTCAGCATATTGAATATGCCGGCAAGTCACATTGATCATACTATCACCTATGTTTTATGCATCATAGTTCTACCATCCTATGCCCAATTGCATGCTTCTTAGGTACTTGGAAATTTTAGTATAGATTGTAGTATCATATGGTAGGCACACAACAACCCCGATACTTGGCCCCGGGACGACAAATTTCATATTGCTATGCTTGAGTAGACGGGATTTCGGTTGAGTGCATAACACGAGTGATGCGAGGTTGATTAAATAATCAAGACCGGTTAAGACAAGATTTTCAAGACCTCGGACGCAATGCAACTCTCGGTGAAGGACGGTTGATCGGCTCCCTGGAGAACCCAGTGGATGACCCGGGATGCTGGAGAGGCCATGACATCCTGCGGAAAGCTTCACCCAGGCTCAAAGGGACGGAGGGATATTTTCAAGACCCAAGGCTTACCTGCACAGCCACAAGTCATTATGGGCTCTGGCTTGGTTGGACAATGCGGCGACTCTGGACAGGCGGTGCTAGTAGATGTAGAAGAACGGTAGGAATGGATGGGCACCGACAGGGATTCAGAGGGACCCGTTGAAAGACCATGTTTTGATCATCCGGTCTTCAAACACCTTGAAGTGCGAGGACATACTCGGAGGCGATCAAATCTTGTGGGGAACGTGTGCAAAACTCTGCAGAGTACTCAAACCTAATCAATTAGCCGTGTCCACGGTTATGGACAACTTGAGCCAAAGGAACTAAAGTTATCTGGATTTCTCAACACCATTAAATGTATTGATGTGGGAATTATTAACAACTCGGGTACGAGAATTGGTTGGCGGAACCATCTCGTTAACAACCAACAATGTAGTAACATTTTGCTTTTAGCCCTCTCTTGATGTAGGAGAAAACTTGCTTTTCCCTAATGCCATATATGCATATAGTATAGATGTTTACTTTTCACCCCTCTCTTATGTGACTTGCCGGCATATTCAATATGCTGACCTACACGGCTGCAACGTCTTATGTTGCAGATATTTTTCTTCGATGAGTAAGAGTAGGATTCAGGGTTACGGTCTACACTCAACTTGCCGTTGGTGTTTATTGGGACTCCACTCCCTTGACTGCTTCCGCTGAGATATTTAAGGTATATATCAGTTTTACGCTATTTACATGTGATTGCACTTTGATATATACATTGATGTACTGTGTGTGCCAGCATACTGATCCAGGGATGGCACAGATACACAGAGGCTTGACTCGTTTTGAGTCGGGTCACTACACGAATATAACTAAAGGCATCCACTAGTCCATAGGGATTGTCGATAATTACCAAAACCACATATGGAGAAATATGCTCTAAAAATATGCCCGATTTTGGTAATGGATGACAATCACTTTCAAGAGAGTTTATATAAGTAAATAAGCATAACTAAGCACACACATGCAAAGCAATAATGTATTGGTATGAGATGCAAATGCGTAAGCAACAAAAGCAAAACTCTCTTAACATATCCAAACCAAACTCTCTAAATTTCTCCCCCATTGGCATCGATTGCCAAAATTGGGTGAAAAGCTTAGAAAGACAATATAATAGGTGTTCCTCCAAAAAGTGTGAATTTCTCAAAATATGAGTGCAATGAAATACACATATGCAATGGTAAATAGTTGGAGGAATACAAACTATATTGAGGATCTAAAGGATACAATAAGGATGGTATGTCATAGAGACATAGGAAAGAGTGAAGCAAGCAATCAAAAGATACCAATAGAAACAGTCAATCATGTGGTCCTACGAGCCACATGAATAAAATATATTATGATATGGGCGTGATTATTCAAAACTAGAGAAGCTCCCCATGATTTGTGCACTATTAAGATTTTTTGTATTTGATACAAGTGCACAAAATAAGATCATCACTCCCCCAAAATCAAAAAACCACACATCAAGTGGAAGCAAGTAGATAAGACAATAATCATAGCACTTGCACCATACAAATGGTTGAGCAACATGTAGAAGAGGCAACTTAATAGCAGGTTCAATCTAAATGATGTATGTGAGTCATGGCAAAGCACTTGAGAAGACTAATATAAGGACGAGTATTAAGAATCGACATAGTCTTGATAAGATAAGACACGAAGTGCAAGATATATCCTTCCCACACACACACAACCAACAAATGGGCTCACAATCTCACTAATAAACATATTATAAACCAAAGCTTGTGAAACCCCATGGTGAAGATAGGAAATAATAGCCTTATCAAGTGGAGGGATACCAATCCAAATGGCAAACCCTCGGCAAGACAAGCATGAGGAGAAATAATCTTCACCACCAATGAGTGCATCAAGATGAAAGGATATAAGATCCGCACTCAAGACAAATCCTTTCATGAAACCACAAAAAACTGAAAAAGGAAATGCAACAGTGAACGTGAAAGAAAAAAGGATATCTGCTAGAGATATAACTTCTCTCATGTGTAAAAGATTCTAGGTAGAAGACAATCATGATGATATATATCCATGAAGAAGGATGTACACACAAAATTGTTATAAGAATGAACGAACAAGATATCCAAAAGGAATTTACAAATATACAAATAAGACATTGGCTTAAAATAATAACACATGGCCTAATTTTTCTTATTGTACATAAATGAACTTCCAGCACATGAACATCAAATACATCACAACTAGAAATAAGACATCATCGTTGGGATGCTTTGAGATAGGAAACAAGTACCACAAGAAAGAATTAAGAAATTCTTTCTATGATGCAACCTACAAAAGGTTGAATGCATGAAATGTACGCACGATGTAGATACTTGTTACCGAGATAGCATTGGATTGGTGTAGTTGATAATTGTTCATCGGTCATCCTAACTTGGGTCCAATAAGTACATGGTGTCAACACCTTCCTTGTAAGTGAGCCGAGCATCCAACGCATCTCCAATTGTTCCTAGAACAACAACACAAACAAAATGGTACCCAAACTCATTGGGACCAAAGAGTTAGAAAAATAACAATACATAGGATAACTACATATAAATCTGTGCATATGAATATGAAATTTAATTTCAAGCACACTTTAGACAATTTAGAACATGGTGTAGTTTCCACTATATATTGGGTCAAAGAAAGAAAACATGCCAAAGAAGGTTCATATAGTAAATCTGCATGCTCAAGGCTTTCAAGAATCAAATAAACATATAGTTGATAAGATACGAAAAGATAAGGTATCAAGTGAGAATAAAATGCCAAACAAAAAATTATCACTTGAACGATACCATCTACAAGATACATCAATGAATGTGATATCCATTGACAAATTGCAAATGAAAGGAAACAAGATACCAATTGAGGGGATACAAACAAGAGGTATCAAGTTCAGGAAAGAGATCTAGGTTCCAAACAAACCATACCGTCGAAAAAATTTCATGATGGCACAAAGCACCAAAAATACAAAGACTTGCCTCCCACCAAGACACACTTGTTGGGGATCAAAAGATTCTATGATAAATGCAAAAATAGAGTGTTCTAAAGAAAATAGGATAGCTCCCCCAAGAGATGTGCATTATATAGAATGTGCATTTGAATACAAAATGCACAAGATTGGACCACCACTTTCTATATATCTATAGAAACACTAGACATGATAAACAAGACCCACAAGAGGCAAGGAAGACAAACGACACATAAAATCCAATGATGATTAGCAATTTCAACCACATGAAGGTAATACCAATTGTCAAAGGACAAGAAGTATTTGGAAATAATTATCATTGGTAGATTGCAAATATAACCAACATCATCTTTACTCCTAAAACACAAGTAAATGGCACTTGTAGAGCTAAGATGCCACCTAGGAACAAGTTAATTTACAATATCAACACTAAGTGGCAATACCTCAAATGTACACATTTTCTAGGCTTCTAATATGCACATAGCATATTACTCCCTATAATGTGATAACCCAACATTATTAACAGGTGGCAAATGAAAACATACAAGAGATAATTAATGGACTATTTAGAATTTGACTTTCTCATCAGTAAGACATACCACATAGAGACTAGATAAACCTGTAATATCAATACTAAGTGGTAATACTCATGTATACACATTTGTAGGATTGTGAGGTGTGTAAGCACATCACTCCACAAAATGGGATAATCCATTAATCTCTCAAAAGATCCATCTAAGATACAAATATGATGCAAAAAAGGTTCAATACAAGACTCACACGTACATGATGTGCAAACCAAAATACACATACTCGATTACTAAAGATAAGCAAGTTGGAAGCACACCATATACAAACACATGCAAGGTACAAAACCAAAACATGCAAAGGGGAAAGTAACTAAAAATGTAAATAATTTAAGTACAAGTTACCATAAGGAGGAACATTGGTTATAAGATAGAAACTTGGTTATCCCAATGACTTGGCTTGAGAAGACCCCCTTAATTCTTCATAGTGTAGCCAAGTCTCGAGTGCCCTCCAACATCACCTATTGATCAAGTTTGAGCTTGTTGGTCACCAACCAAGTTGGGTCCTAAGAGGTTAGTCACAACAGGCTTGGCAACACAAATGTTAATTTTCTTGACACCACTTTAATTACCAACAAACTTGGTAAACGCATTGCAAATCTTATCCATCCCAAGAGAATATATATCATCAATAACGATTGGGTTGGATAAGTTACCGTTCGTGCAAGAAGAAGCGAAGTGACCCTTCTCAGGACATAAGTAGCAACATCTACCCTTTACTTTCTTCCCAATTTATTTATCAACTTGAGGAGCATTGACTTGGGTCTTCTTGGGAAGAGGCCATTCTTCAACTTGTAGCTGAGTATGTGATTGAACTTGTGGCCGCTTCCCTTGTTGCTTGAGACTAAGAGGCTTCTTCGTTAATGGGCAAGATCTAACATGGTGCCCTTCAATTTTGCACTTGAAGAAAATAATCTTTGCAGAATTCTTGACTTGTTCTTGGACCTTCTTCTTGAAGCTTTTGGACTTCTTCTTATTGTTGTAGTTGAATCAAAGTCCAACCTTGTCATTTGGGGATTTTGGGCCACACAAGATATTGTTGAGTGTGGACATCCCTTCATGACTCTTTTCCAAGTCTTTCTTCAAGGAAGTGACTTGGACATTGAGCTCTTTGATTTCTTCTACATGGTTAGTATCAACACAATTATTAGAGGAAGTATAAGATTCATTCTTAGAGAAACAAGGCAAGGAAAGTAATTCATCACAAGATGTAGCAACATTATGGGTGCATGAATTAGGAGGACTAGCACATTTCAATACAGTAGTTTGACTAAATGTAGTGCTAATGTCCACATGAGGCTTAGTAGATGTTACCTTGGTAGTACTAGCCTCATGAGCTAGTGGTAGCACATTATGGGATACTAGAAGATAATCATGAGAGGTTGTGAGCATTACACGACTTCCTTCCAATTTCCCATAATTTCTAGATAGCAACTCAAGTTGAGCTGTTAGCTCAACATTCTCCTCTAATATGGATGCTTTGCAAGAAATATAGTTAGCAGAACAAGCATCGTCATTAACAACAAGAGGAGGAGGCAAATTGTCAAGCTATTTTGCATATGAATCCCCAAGTTAAGTATGATACTCGGTGACTTCGATGAGCAAACTATTAATGATAGTTGCGCCATTTTCGAGGTGCTCAAAGTCCTCAAGGAGATTAGCAGGTGCAACTTCAAGCTTATCATTTTTAGTTCTAAAATCATTAGCCACCTCGAGAGCTCTATCATGGGATTGCTTTAATCTAGATAATTCTAGATTAAAGGTCTCCTCAAGAGAATCTTTGGTGGTTTGTTCATTTTCAAGATCTTGAGATAGCTCTGCGATCTCATTAGAGTAATCATGCACATGACCTTCCATTTCCTCAATGGGGGCCTCATGCTTCTCTATATGAGCTTCCAACTCCACAATATATTTGTTGCCGTCAATGGCAATAGACATGATTTCCCTAAAGTTGGCACGAGCAATTTTATTCTTATGAAGAGCTATGAAAATAATTTTCCCTTAATTTTTAAGGAAGCAACATTATCACTCTCTTCATCCTTATCCCTATCCTTATTATCATCAACATCATCATCATGAGATATATTGGGATTGAAAGTAGGAGATACCTTTTAAGCCTTAGCCATAAGGAAAAAGTGAGAAATGATACATGATGATGTAGGATCCGTTGAAGCATCATTCAATTCCACATATTCTCCATGGAGGGAAGGATTTCCTCTACATTGTTAGCACAACAACTCGAGGCAATAGATACATTTTTACAATGGCAACAAGATATAGCAAGCATATCATCACGATATTTAGTCAAGAAATTTATACACGATATGCAAGGATATAAATACAAGCATGTAAAACATTTAGAGTGCTCGAAGTGTTAAAGTCCAACTATGAAGCATTGCAATAAGATAGAGATGATGGATCATCAACACTAAGCCCACTAGAATCATTATAATGATCACCACTACTCACCATATCATTACCTTGTGGCAGTCCATATGTAGGTGAAGTACATGAAGTTGAGAAGACAACACGATCAGAGGTCGAGGGAGAATAATCATCCCTAGATATCTTGGACACACCATATTTATCTTGAAGCTTTGACCACAACTCATGAGCATCCAAAACTGCATGAGTTGAAATAAAACTACATTGCTGAAAATCACCAAAATGCACATTAGAAGCTTGAGCATTTGAGATAAGGGTTTTTCTCGTCCTCTAAAGATATGCTTTGAGAATCGTTTGGAGGAGAAAAACCCATATCTACAACTCGCTCTAAATTTGGGTCCATGACCCTAAAGAGATTAAGCATGTGAATTACCCAAACATCAAAATTTATGCCACTAAAACTAAGAGTGTCATAGAACCCCAATCCCCTAGTTGACATCCTTACTCTCTAGGTGGTAAAACCTAAGAATGAGAGACCTAGCTCTCATACCAATTGAAAGGACATGGATATCGCCTAGAGGGGGGTGAATAGGTGATTTACAATAATTAAGGTTTAGGCTTTCACAAATGTGGAATAAAACTAACGTTTAATTAGTCAAACAAAAAACCTAAAGCAACCAGGTTCACCTATGCGCACCAACAACTTATGCTAAGCAAGATAAAAAACTAAGTGATAGCAAGATATATAACAAGAAACAATATGGCGATCACAAAACAAAGTCTATAAGTAAAGGGCTCTTGTAAGAGATAACCGAGGTAAGCAGTGACAATGATGTATCCCAAAGTTCACATCCTTGCGGATGCTAATCTCCGTTTGGAGAGGTGTGGAGTCACAATGCTCCCCAAGAATCCACTAGGGTCACCATAATGTCCTCACGCGCTCGCACAATTCAAGATGTCGTGATTCCAGCAGGGGACCCTTCATGGGGGTAACCGAAACCGTACAAACAAGGTTGGGGTAATCTGCACAGCTTAATTGGAGTCTCCCAACAACACCATGAAGCTTCACCACAATGGATTGTGGCTCCAAGATGACCTCAAATGGTCGGGGAAATCTCCACGAGCTAATTGGATATCCGAGAGCTTTAAACCACAACGATTGAGCTCCAAGGAACCCCCAACCATGTAGGGTGCCAAAGCACCCAAGAGGCACAAGCTTTAGGGTGCCTAAACACCAAAGAGTAATAATCTTCTCAAACTTCACTTCCACGTTTCACCGTGGAGAACTCAAACCTATGCACCAAATGCAATGGGAAGTTTGCCAAATCCCACCACAATACCTATAGCTATGGAGGAAAATGAGAGGAAAAATAAGACGAACACAGAGAACTCCAAGATCTCGACCCAAGGGGTTGCCCTCACAAAGAGGAGAAAGTGATTGGTGGAAATGTGGATCGAGATATCCTCTCTCTTTTCCCTCAAGAACTAGCAAGAATCATTGGAGGGTTTGACAGTTAGCAAGCTTGAAGAAGGTAAACACTAGGGGAAGAACACGAGCTCAAGAGATAAAAACAATTGGGGAAGAAGACCCCTTAAATAGGTCTTCCCAAATCCAACCGTTATGTGCACAACTCATGCACAAGCGACACTACCGCTTGACTGAGTGGTATTTCCGTTGGAGCATTACTATCGCTCGGACCACAGCGGTACTTCCGCTTAAAAAGAGCAACGACACCTCAGAAGCCAGAGAGAAGAAATAAATGGAAGAAGGGCTGGCAGGGGAGGGTGGCAATACCGTCGAAGCGGTACTATCATTCTGCTTAAAAAGGAAACGACGCCCAAGATGCCAGAAAGGAAAAATAAGAGGGAAATAGGCTGGCAGGGGAGGGCGGGAGTACCACCTAGGTGGTACTACCGCTTAGCCCCCAGCGGTAATTCGCTTGAGAGAGGAATCCTGCCGTGGTACTAAAACTACCATTAGTTTTGCATACGAGCTCCGAATTGAGCAAACTCAAGCTTGCTGGATAGCACACGACAAGTACTATCCAAACGGTGATGTTATCTTAAGAACATGCGGTTATGAAAATGCCAATAATATATAGATGTGAAACCTCTATGAAAGAAGAACCGACAAAAACTACAACATGAAAAACATGATAGAACATGCACATGAACACTGTTTTCGATGAACTCGAGCTTGTCATGAAAATGACCATAACTCAAGAACCCACATTGAGAAAAGCCAGCCAAGTACCAAGAAAGATGATGATGCCAAAAATACAGAGGTTTGAGCTCTCAATAAACGATACGATCAGGCCACTCATTTGAGAGCCCCCTTGTTAGTACGACAGTCTATCCTATAACCCGGACTCCCAACAAACATACCGAGATCAGTAAAATACAAAACCTATCGAGGACAGACCTTTGCCTTGCGTCAAGTCCACTTGAGCTATATGATGATGATGCAATACTCCTCAAGATGGACCACCTTTCTTGATTGCACCGACTCGATGAAGACTAGTAGATTGCTCCCCCATATTCCACTATGGGTTAGCCACTCTTCAGCACATCTTCACAAGTCCATTGCTACCACAATGGATGGAAAGTTTCAAGCATGATCTCTTCGTGATGCTCCACTTGAACTTCCACACCGAAATGTTCCATGGTTTGAATGATATCTTCCTCTTGGTGCAAGACCATGGAAACACACCTAACCCCACATAAAACTCTCATGAAGACCATGGGTTAGTACACAAACTGTAATGGACAATGCTTACCATACCATGAAATCATTTGGTCCCTCTCGGTACATCTTGTACGATTTGTGTGTTGATAAACTTGATTCAGTCTTTGAATTAGCCTTCATCAACCTTGTGTATTTATGACCAATATTTCGATAAAACCTTGAATACGACATTGTTCATCATATAAAATCCTTGAAACCAACAGATGGACTTCAAGAAGTGCCTATGGACAAATACTTTGAATATAACTCAAGGCAACCATTAGTCCATAAGAATTGTTATAAATTACCAAAACCACATATATAGAAATATGTTCTAACACTTGGTTACATTACTCACAGAAATACTTACCCACATTATGTTGCGATAACCTGTTTCACTTCATGGAAAACTGACCATAGATCAGAAGTACGAGGAAGGATTTCTGGCGTCGTTGCCAGGGAATATCATCACCAACTACCAAGTAACTCCACACAAATTTCCATTCACTTGTGGCTCTTTATATATTATTTTATATTTAGTTTGTCTCATCAAAAAATAAAAATAAAAAATATTTAACTTTGCTTGTTTTGCTAGTCACTAGATTGCATCTTCGCTCTCTAGTTTGCTTGTCAGACTTGTTACTTTGCTTGCTCGGTCACCATGTCTCAAGATACTACTAAGTTGTATAGGTTCTCAAATACTAACAATAATGATTTTATTAGCACTCCTATACCACCCAGCAATAGTGTGGATGCCTTTGATATTAATGCTGCACATTGCTTGATCTTGTCATGAAAGACCATTTTTTGGGAATTTCTAATGATGATCCCGCTTGACATCTTAATAACTTTGTGTAACTTTGTAATATGAAAAAGAAAATCTACATGGGTAATGATATTGCGAAATTAAAATTGTTTCGTTTTTGGCTAATACAAAAGGCTAAAGATTGGTTTTCATCTTTACCTCATAATATTATTGGAACATGGGATAAGTGTAAAGATGCTTTGATTGCCATGTATTTTCCTCCTGCTAAAATCATATCCCTTATAAATCAAGTAATGAATATCAAACATGAAGATCATGAACATGTTGCACAAGCTTGATAGAGGATGAAATTGATGATAAGAAATTGTCCAATTCATGGCTTAAACTTGTGGATGGTTATCCAAAATTTCTATGTTGCACTAAACTTTGTGTCTAGAAATATTCTAGATTCTGTCGCAGGTGGTACCTTTATGGAGGTGACCTTAGGAGAGGCCACCAAACTTTTGGACAACATCATGGCCAACTATTCTCAATTGCATGGTGAGAGAGATCCAACTTGTAAGAAGGTAAATTATGTTGAGGAAATCGCTACTTTGAGTGAAAAAGTGGATGCATTTATGAATTTGGTTTATAATAAAAATACTCAAGTTGATCCTAATGATATGCCTTTGTCTAACTTGATTGAACAAAATAATGATGCTATTGATGTGAACTTTGTCTCACATAATATTTTCAGCAACAATGCTAATAGGGGTAATTTCAATGCTAGGCCATATCTCGGTAACAATCCTAATGGTTATTGCAATTCTTATGGTAATTCTTATGAAAATTACTATGCAAATTTTAATAATATACCCTTTGGTCTTGAGAACACAACAAAGGAATTAATTAATTCTAAAAAAATCAATACTATGGTAGAAGAAAAATTGCATGTTGTTGATACTTAGGCTTAAAACATGGATAAGATTGCTCTTGATGTAGAAACAATCAAAAAGGCTTTGCCTCCTATGCATGATTTTAATGAGACTATTAAATCTATACAAGTTTTATTCATCAAAGTAAGGACAGGATCGATAAGTTTAAAGCTAAGCGGGGATTCCTAGAAAAAGCTCTTTGTTGGGAAAATGACACCTATGGGAACCTCAAAGGATCCCTTGATTGTTCGGTGGAGAGAGAGAGGTGGCGCCAAGAGAAAAACTAGCGATCAGCATCGGCAAGGTCTTTTACCCAGGTACTGGCCGCTTGGCGCGTAAAACCCTATTCCCGCTTTGTTTGTTGTATTGGATGCTTATTGTAGGATTACTTGTTATAGTAATTGCCTTTCGGCTGGTGATCAAGGAGTCTAAATCCCAAAAGGTCCACCCATAGAACTGAGCTTCGGGCCTCCTTTTATAGGCAAAGGGTTCACCAACAATGCTCTAAACTGGGTTCACAAGTTGCATAGTGAACAAGGCTCACCGCTATCTATCTACTGAAGTGTCAGGGGCAGTAAAAGCCTTGTCAGGCCCCTTGACCTACATCAAGGTGACATCGACACGTACCCACGTGTTTTGACACCTCGGCTTTATGCTGGTGCATGAGGGATGCGCTGGAGCGGTGGCAGTCGGTGGCACTGTGGAAGGAGGGACACCTGGTGGGCGAAGGGAGCCTACCGGCCTGTCGTCCTTGCCGATGGCCTACCTCGTCTTCCCGGCAAGGAGGGCTTGCCAGGGCCTTGGACGTCTTCCCGATAAGGAGGGCTTGTCAGGGCCTTGTTGGTCTTCCCGGCAAGGAGGGCTTGTCGGGGCCTTGTAGCCTGGGTTGGTTTTTCGCACCCTTGGAGGGGTGTGACCTTGATGAGCCTGGGTTATCTTCCCGTCAGTCCTTCTTGTGCTGCTGCCAAGGGTCTTGCTGGCGCCCGTGCACAAGTCTGTTGCATAGGAGACCCAGTCTCGAGTGCACCAACACTCTTCGACCCGGCTTTTACTAGAATTCTGATACGGATATTAAAATGATTTCTATTTCTCCTATTTAATATTTGTTTACTTCTTTGAATGTTAATGATATAGCGACTAGAGATGAGTCAAATTTAGTAACGGAGTGTCCTATTTTCTTGGAGGGTGATGATTAGTGATCTGCCCGCTACATTGGATTACGAGGAATTTAATTATCATAATTGAACTTTAGTATAATTTATTTCCTTCTTGCAATCCATTATTAGCTCACCCAATGCTTATTAGAAAAACCAAGCTTTTACTCAACATATACTAGAAGCAATGGTAAAACCTTATGATGAGAAACTTGAGCTTGAAGTTTTTGTTCCTAGAAAGTTGCATGATGAGCGGGAACCTGATAACCCACAAGTGTGGGGTGTCATTTGTAGCATTTTTCAATAAGTAAGAGTGTCAAACCGAACGAGCAGCTAATGGTAGAATAAATATTCCCTTAAGTTGTATCGACCACCGATACAACTCTACGCACGCTAATGCTTGCTCCACCAAGAATAGTATGAAACTATCTTGCGGGAAGTAACTAGATGTACTTTGCATGAAATAAACTTAGTATTTACGTAGCAAATTTTTGTAATGCAATGGAAAGTTTGTCCCTAGGCAATTAAATATGATACGATAGATATTTGTTATATGCAATGAGGGAGAGCATCAGCTAACATATTTTCTCCACTTGGATCATATGCACTTCTGATTGGAACTCTAGCAAGCATCCGCAACTACTAAAGATCATTAAGGTCGTGAAACCCAACCATAGCATTATGTATCAAGTCCTCTTTACTCCCACATGCCATAACCTACTTACTCGGGTTTATGCTTCTGTCACTCAAGCAACCCACCGTAAGCGAATTATGGACATATTGCAACACCCTACAACGGGGATCCTTCCGCTTGTCCGACATGGAGGGCACCATAGGACAACACCATATCAACATACAATTCACATCCATAACATCATAGCATAATTAACCCATAGGACAAAAGCAATCTACTAAAACATCATAGGATAGCCAAATATCATCGTGAAATAATATATGGAGTTGAGCACCATGTTTAAGTAGAGATTACACCAGGCAAGAGAGTGGTTACACGCTACAAAGAGGGGATATAGTTGGTGTTGACGGCGGCAAGATTGTTGGTGTAGATTGCTGTCACAATGATTGCCCCGACGGTGTTCCTGCGCCACCAGGATAGAGGCGCAGAGAGCCCCCCTACTTTTTCTCCTTCCTTGGCCTCCCCCTAGATGGAAGGAGAGTTACCCCTCTAGTCCATGGCCCCATGGTGGCGGAGGGGTGGGAGGCCCTCCGAGATTGGATTTCCCTCTCTCTTCTCTTCTGTTTTTGTATTTTCCTCTCGTCTTCTCGCCGAAAACCGTTTCTTATATTCCCGGAGATCTGTAACTCCTATCGGGCTGAAATTTTGAGGGGATTTTTATACAAAAAATTGCTTCCTTGGGCACGAAGGAGAGCTCCAACCGACATACCAGGTGAGCACCAGCCACCAGGCTGCGTTTGGGCACTAGGCGTGCTCTGGTGTCTTGTGCTCACTGTGCGCTTCCGTTTTCATTGATTCCACTTCCCAAAATTCACAAATATTCCAAAAAAGATCTCCGTAAATTTTTATAGCATTTGGACATTGTTTGATATGGAGTTTCTACGAAAAAACACACAAAAAACAGAAACTGACATTGGGCACTCGATCAATAGGTTAGTCCAATAAGTCATATAAATTATTGCCAAAAGTATGTGAAAGTTGTATAATATTGGCATGAAACTCTAAAAAATTATAGAAATGCCAGAGACGTATCAGCATCCCCAAGCTTAATTCCAGCTCGTCCTCGAGTAGGTAAATGATAAAAAAAGATAATTTATGATATGGAATGCTAACTAGCATAATCTTCATCATACGGTAATCATGGCATGAATATTAAGATACAAGTGATTCAAAGCAATAGTCTATCATTTGACAAGAAGATATCCATACTTAGGTTTACTAGCAAACAATCATGTCCTTTCAAAATAACAATGCTAGAGAAAGCAATCCCTACAAAATCCTATAGCCTGTCATGCTTGGTCTTCCTAGCATAAGGTATTAATCATCAGTAACCCGGTGTCGAACAAAGCAATTTTGTCGTACTTTTTAGCGCTCTTCAACTTTATTACTCACTCAATACATGAGCGTGAACCATGGATATAGCATAAAGGTGGAATAGAATATGGTGGTAGGTTTCAAAGGGGTAAAAGTAAAGAAGAAAGTCTCGTATCAACTCAGCGTATCAATGGGCTATAAAGATGCCCATCAATAGAGATCAATGTGAGGAGTAGATATTGCCATGCAACAGATGCACTAAGAGCTATATGTCTATAAAATCTCAATATGAAAACCAAGTGGGTGTGAATCCAACTCTATAATGAAAAATTAACACTAGTATATGAAAGTGAGAACATAGGAGACTCTCTATATGAAAAACATGGTGCTATTTTTAAGCACAAGTGTGGAATTGGCATGCCCATTCTCTCTTTGTCTCTCATCATTTTATTTCTTTTTTTGTGGTGGGCTCATTTGGCCTGCCCCATTTTTTCATTTTTCGTCTGGAGTCTCATCCCGACTTGTGGGGGAATCATACTCTGTATCATCCTTTCCTTACTAGGACATGCTCTAATAATACATAATGATTATCATCACACTTTTATTTCCTTACAACTCAA
Organism: Hordeum vulgare subsp. vulgare; assembly: GCF_904849725.1. Classification (NCBI taxonomy): domain Eukaryota; kingdom Viridiplantae; phylum Streptophyta; class Magnoliopsida; order Poales; family Poaceae; genus Hordeum; species Hordeum vulgare. Next base: position 355,939,532 of record NC_058523.1, read on the forward strand.
TATTACGACTCGATACCTAGAACAAAATACGAATCTATATGAATGTTGTGTAGTGATCTAGCGTAGCAAATATATCAAAAAACGGACAAGCCATGGAAACATCATGCTAGCTATCTTACGATCATGCAAAGCAATATGACAATGAATTCTCAAGTCATGAAAATAAAAACTATGGAATTTGCATGGCAATATATCACGGAATTGCTATGGAAATGGCAAAATGGGTAGGTATGGTGGCTATTTTGAGGAAGATATAATAAGGCTTATATGCGATAGAGCGTATAATATCACGGGTTTTGGATGCCCCGGTGAAGTTTGCACGAACTCTCGAGGTGAGAAAGGGAAATGCGCGGTACCGTAGAGGCTAGCAATATGTCGAAAGGTAAGAGTGCGTACATCCGTGGATTCACATCGGTCACAAAGAACTCACATACTTATTGCAAGATTTATGATCTCTCTCAAATAAAAGCACTACTCGCATGCTCCTAGGGAGAAGGTTGGGAGGAGTTAACCATCGCGTGACTCCAATTATAGCAACACAAATGATTTCAATCAAGAATAAATTATGCTCCAACTTGATCGCATGAGGAGAGACTATACATGCATACTTTGGGAATGACCAACCTGAACATAATTATTCTTACTAATCCACAATTATGAACTAGTGCACCCACATATTACTATCTTAATGTCACAAAACTATTGCAAGGAATCAAACATATCATACTAAGTGATCTACAAGTTTTATGTAGGATTTTATGACTAACCATGTAAATTACCAATTCCTTTTGACTCTCTAAATAGATATAAGTGAAGCATGAGTGTTTAATTATTTCTACAAAATACAATTCTCTAATAAATATAATTTAATCATAAGAGCATTCTTCAAATAAAGGTTTTCTATGTGAAGAGAAACAAGCAATCCAAACTTAAAATGATATAAGTGAAGTACATGAAGCATCCTATAAAGCCATACTCAAAAGATATAAATGAGGTGCAATGAACATTCTATAAATCAGCCATGGAAGATACAAAAGACGTTCCAAGATTTACACATATCACATGAATGAAAAGAAACCGAAAACATACCTATACTTGTTGAAGAAATATGGGATGCCTTCCGGGGCATCCCCAAGCTTAGCTTGAACTCTTTCTTCTCTTTCTTCTCCTCATATCGACACCTCCTCGATCTTCGAACACTTCATTCACACAAAACATAACAGAAGAATGGTAAGATCCGTTAGTATAATAAAGCATAAATACTACTTTAAGTATTGTTGGAAACCAAATCATATTTTATATTCTCATTATCTTTGTTGTATTATAATTTTTCCATGGCTTATACCACCGATAAAATTGATATTTTCATCAAAACAAGCAAAAGAATGCATCAAATAGAGAATCTGTTTTAAACAGGACAGTCTACAGTAATCTGAATTTGACCATACTTCTACAACTCCATAAATTTGGAACAATTAGGACAATGTAAATATTTTTTATTAAAATAGTGTGTGAAAGTTTCAGCCCAATATCATGCTATAGTAAAAAAACGTAAATTCATGCACTCGAGTCAAAGTTTGTGTTTCAGATTCAGCATTGTTTCTACTCATATTATTGATCATCCTAAAGGAATATCATGGCGCAATATTTTTATAATACAATGGATTTGTACAAGGGGATAATTTTTTTTTAATTATTTTCGTAATTCAAGATTCACAAAGTTTCGATGTGCATGAACAAAGTTCAAGGCTAGCTCCCACTTCAACGATGCTCATCATCTCTCTCACATTCCCTTTTCTTTTTGTGAAGTTTTAGGTTGCCCTCTATATTTTTTTGTTTCTAAACTTTATAAAAGCACACAACAGAACAAAATGACTCCTAAAAATTCCAGGTTGTTTCCCTGGTAGCACTTTCTTTAAAGCTATTAAGCTAGGCATAAAGTGCTCAAGTAATGGATCCACCCGGATCCCAAGGTATATCAAAGCCAATTTTAATTGACAATGATTTGTAATTTAGTAGTGATCATAATTTAGTAGTGTCTAGCAATTTAGTAGTGATAATAATCAAGGTGTATCGGAATGTCATCAAAGAACAATTCATGCACATCAACTAAAGGCCAATACATAGCATAAATAGTTTCTTGCAATTTTATCGTATTGGAAACATAAAGAGGTGGAGATGTAGTTCTTCTCTTATAATAATTGCAAGTAGGAGCAACAAGCACATTCATATTATATTCATCAAAATCATAAAGTGTAGTAGCAAACTCAGCCCATCAATATAATCCTTGATAAGTGTGAACTTCTCCGATATAGTGTAGTTGGGATAATTCAAAAGGATAATAGGACTATCATGTGTGGGTGCAATAGCATCAATTTCATTCTTAACATAAGGAACTATAGCAAGTTCATCTTAATAAGCATAATTAATTTTGGCATCATGGACACAAGGATAGCAAGCATCAACTTCACCAAAAAGGGATACTTCAAACGAATCAACGGTATCATATCAATTATCATAGAATTCATCTTTTGGTAAGCACGAAGGGTAATTAAACAATGTATGAGTGGAATAGTTACTCTCATAAAAAGGTGCGCATGGGTAGCTAATCTTCTCTTCCTCCTTCTGTTCTTCGCTCTCCTCCTCATCTTTTTCATCTAATGAGCTCACAATTTCAGCAAGTTCCTCTTCCATAGGTTCCTGCAAAATATTAATCTCTTCCAAGGTAGCGGTCATTCTTTCAATAAATTCTTTAACGTAAGTATTGGATGCATAATTTTCATAGAAATATTTAAGTATGGCAAAATATTCAGATTCGTAAAGAGTAGCATCATACTTTAGAATCAAAGAAGTAATTTTGTAGACACCCTTAAAAGCAACAAATTCTTCAATTTGCTCAACATGAAAATAAGAATAGACCTCCTTGGCGTAAGAAGATAATATTTCATTGTTAGTAAACACACATTGGTAGGGAAGGTGTTTTTTAGTTTCTTCAAAACAACAAGTAAAATCATATATTTCACATAAGTTCCAAGCATATCAACACAAAGAATTAATTTGATCCGAAAATAGTTTCCCTTTTTGCGATATGCGGTGTCACACATAATTAGCATGCTCATTTAATGATTTCCCTCAACTAAGCTAGTTGGGTTTTCAGCATGAGCACAAGTGGATCGAAGATGATCCAAGTAATATTCCTCGGTATTATGGAACACTAGTGGTTCCTCAAATTTGGAAGCAACAAGTACATCTAATGTTTTTGGTATTTACGTTTCCTACCCATAACTAAAGATAGAAAACAAGAGCACAAAATAAAAAGTACTTAGTGATAAAGCAAACAAGCACACAAGAGAATATTCACCCCACGCTATTGCTCCCCGGCAACGTCGCCAAAAAAGGTCTTGATAACCCACAAGAGTATGGAATCATTTGTAGCCTTTTTTGATAAGTAAGAGTGTTGAACCCAATGAGGAGCTAAAGGTAGAATAAATATTCCCTCAAGTTCTATCGACCACCAATACAACTCTACGCACGCTAATGCTTGTTCCACCTAGAATTAGTATGAAACTATCTTGCGGGAAGTAACTAGAAGTACTTTGGAAGAAATAAACTTAGTAGTGACGTAGCAAGCTTTTTGTAACGCAATGGAAAGATTGTCACTAGGCAATTGAATATTATACGATAGATATTTTTTATATGTAGTGAGGGAGAGGCACGAGCTAACATATTTTCTCTACTTGGAACATCTGCACTTATGGTTGGAACTGTAGCATGCATCCGCAACTACTAAAGATCATTAAGGTCATGAAACCCAACCATAGCATTAAGTATCAAGTCCTCTTAACTGCCATACGCCATAACCTACTTACTCTAGTTTATGCTTCTATCACTCAAGAACCCACCATAATAGAATTATGGACATATTGCAACACCCTATAGCGGGGATCCCTCCGCTTGAGCGACACGGAGGGCACCATAGGACAACACCATATCAACATACAATTCACATCCATCACATCATAGCACAATTAACCCATAGGACAAAAGCGATCTACTCAAACATCATAGGATAGCAAAATATTATCGGAACTAATATATGGAGTTGAGAACCATGTTTAAGTAGAGATTGCAGCGGGCAAGAGAGGTCTTACACCGCCACAAAGAGGGGGAGAGAGTTAGTTTTGATGGCTGCAAGATTGTTGGTGTAGATTGCCATCACGATGGTTGCCCTGGCAGCATTCTGGTGCCACAGGGACAGGGGGAGAGAGACGCCCTCCTTCTTATCCTTCCTTGGCCTCCCCCGTAGATGGAGGAGAGTTCCCCCCTCTGTTCCCTGGCCTCCATCACAAAGGAGGGGCGGGTCCCCTCCGAGATTGGATCTCCCTCTTTGTTCTCGTCCGTTTCTTATATTCCCGGATATCCGTAACTCCAATCGGGCTGAGATTTTGAGGTGATTTTTATCCACAAATTATCTTCCTTTGCAGAAGTAGGAGATATCCAACCGACATATGAGGTGAGAAGCAGCCGCTAGGCCGCATTTGGGCCCTGAGGCGTGCCCTGGTGTATTTCGCTCACTGTGGGCTTCCGTTTGCATTGATTCCACTTCCCAATATTCACAAATATTCCAAAAAAATCACCATAAATTTTTTTATCGCATTTGGACTTTGTTTGATATGGAATTTATGAGAAACAAAAAACACGCAAAAACAGGAACTGGCACTGGGCACTGGATCAATAGGTTAGTCCAATAAATCATATAAATTATTACCAAAAGTATGTGTAAGTTTTATAATATTGGCATGAAACAATCAAAAAATATAGATATGCTGGAAACATACCAGAACCTATTATCAAAATTAAGATAAACAAGTATGAGTGCACTTATTTGTTTGACCTTCATGGTAGTGTTTCAACTATACCTATAACTTTATGTGATGTGCTTGGTCTCACTAATATTGAAGAATGCACCCTAAACTTGCATCTTGCAGATTCTGCCATCAAGGAACCCTTGGGTAGAATAAATGATGTGATGATAATTGCAAATAAAAATTATGTGCTTGTATATTTCATTGTGCTTGATATTGATTGCAATCCAACTTGTCCAATTATACTTGGAAGACGATTCCTTCAAACTATTGATGCAATCGTTGACATGAAAGAGGGAAACATAAGGTTCCAATTTCCATTAAAGAAAGGAATGGAACGCTTCCCTAGAAATAGAATTAGGACACTATATGAAGCAATCATGAGAGCCACTTATCGGTTGAGTGTCAAAGATGACAACACTTGAAACTATGCAATATGCCTAGGGTACGGGGCGTAAAATAATAGCGCTTGTTGGGAGGCAACTGGATAGTTATCTTTATTTTTTTTACTTTTTAATTTCTGTTATTTTTTTATAACATGATTATATCTACTGTAATTATGTTGTTTTTATATTTAATTAGTTTTGTGTGAACTAAAGCCTTTGGGATGATTTGCATAATGAGTAGAATTGATACAGTGCAAAAACAGAAACTTTGACGTCCATTGCCGAATTTCTTTAATTTTACTGGGACGGCTTTTCAAGCTGCATTTTTGACACGGTATTTCTATACAAATTACTCAGGTCTTCCTAATATTTCATAATTTTTGGACTTATAGAAGTATAGGTTCATTACAGATTACTACGGACTATTCTGTTTCAGTCACATTCTGTTTTTGCATGTCTAGGTTGCTTGTTTTGATGATGCTATGGATTATATCGGGGGGTATAACCCATGGAGAAGTTAATATGCAGTACTCTATGACAAAATAAAGTAAGAATCAATTTGTAAAAGCACCTGAAAATATTTTATATGTTGCTTATACTAACGGACCTCACGAAGTTTTGTTGAGTTTTATGTGATTGAAGTTTTCAAGTTTTGGGTATTGTCCCGATGAAAAAAGGATTGAGGAGCAAAAAAGCTTAAGTTTGGTGCTACCCAAGGTATCCCAAGGTAATATTCTAGGAATACTCAAGTGTCTAAGCTTGGGTATGACATGAAAGACATCCCCTCTTTTCGTCTCAATCTATCGGTATGTTACTTGGAGCTATATTTTTATTCATAACATGATATGAGTTTAGATTTGAGCATCGTTTGATTCTGTTTTCTTTTAATTTAGTTTTCCACAATCATTATTTTCTGGACACACCTATTTTATAGAAACACCACATCATCAAAATTTGTTAGAATACTCTATGTGCTTCACTTATATCTTTGGAGCTTATTACTCGCTCTAGTACTTCACTAATATCTTTTTGAGCACGGTGGCGTGTAGATTTTATAGAAACATTATGCTCTCATTATTCACTTATAATTGTTTGAGATCTTGAAAAATAGTGATGGTGATTCGCATGGGTGATAAGACTATATCAAAATAATGTGTATTCAACGAGTAATAATTAAAGCCATCATGTAGCACATATATATAGAGAGAGAAGTTGTGGATTAATGATATTGATATGGTAATATGAAAAAGGTGTTAGTGCATTATTATTAATTCAGAGAGGTGTAGATATTAATAGGTGGTAAACTACTGGTCGATCTAAAAACTGAAAAATGCATGGTGATGATGTGTGAGCATTTCTATTCCTCGTTGAAATCCTTGTGTTGTTTTGAGTCAGAGACGCACGATGGTTGATGCCTACCAACCCTTTCCCTCAGGACATGCGAGTAGTACTTTGATTTTTGATAAAATTAATAACACTTCCCAACTAGTATATGAGTTCTTCATGACTAATGTGACACCATGGACATACGCAATCTCACCTCCTCATATTTTCTAGCCTCTTCGGTACCATGCATAGCCCATTCTCACCTCGTAGATTGGTGCAACTTTCGCCGGTGCAGCCAAACACTGTAATATGACACACTTTGTTGCACATAAACCTTTTTATATCCTCCTCACAACTGCCACCATACCTACCTATCATGGCATTTCCATATCCATTCCAAGATATAATGTCATGCAAATGCCATCGTCACTTCACATGATTAGTTCGTTCATCATCATATTGCTTTGCTTGATCATGCAAAGCTGACACAGTATTTGTGGCGAAGCCTCCGTTCATTATAGAATTTGTGGCAAAGACACCTTCATCATATGCAAAATACATGTCATGCTAGATCATTGCACATCCTCGTACACTGCCAGAGGTGTTCATATTGGAGTCATCTCGATTCATAGTTCATCATATCGAGTTGTAAATGAGTTGGTAGTAAATAAAAGTGTGATGATCATCATTATTAGAGCATTGTCCCAGTGAGGAAATAAAAATGGGGGAGGCCAAATGAGCCCACCATAATAATAAAAATGAATGAGGGAAAAATAGAGAAGGAACTTTGCTACTATCTTTTACCACTTGTGCCTCAAAGTGGCATCTTGTTCTTCATATAGAGAGTCTCACGTTATATCATTCATATGCTAGTGGGAGTCACTTTTTCATACACTGGGTGTGTATATTCCGATAACATGCTTCCTCAAATTCTCAAGGTCTTCTTGAGGAAGCAAGTTGGTTGCACACCCCACTTAGTTTCAGTGGAGCTTTCATACACTTATAGCTCTCGTGCATCATTCGCATGGCAATCCCTACTCCTCGCATCGATATCTACCGTCAAGCATCTCCATAGCTCGTTGGTACGCTAGTTGATGTGAGACTATCTTCTCCAGTTTTACCCCTATGAAACCTACCACCGTATTCTATTCTACCTTTATGTTGTGTCCAATGGCTCACGCTCATGTATTGCGTGAAGAGTAAAAAGTTGATGCATATTGAAAAAGTACGATCCAATTGCGTCACTTGGACACCGTGATGCTTGACATTTGTATTAATGTGTTGAATATGGAACCATTCCTTGCTAATATAATAAAGATGGATAGGGGTTAAACAATCTTTGAGGATCGTATACTTTGAAAAAATAATGATTTCTTTTTATACCTATATGTATTTATCTATTAATATGTCTTAATTCATTGTTTCTCAATGAGCATAGATTCATAAGATTACATCACGGATAGCATGTCCATAAAACTTCTATTTTGATCATTTACCTACTCGAGGACGAGCAAGAATTAAGCTTGGGAATGCTTGATACATCTCCAACGTATCTATAATTTTTTATTGTTCCATGCTTATATATTATCATTCTAGGATACTTTCGGAGGTATTTATTTACTAGTTTATTTATTTTTAGCACTAACCTATTGATCTAGTGCCTAGTGCGAGTTGCTATTTTCTGTGTGTTTTTCACTTTTCAGGTTTTCCATACCAAACGAAGTCCAATTGCCCTGAAATGTTTTGGTGACTTTTTCTGGACTAAAAGAAGACCAACGAGCATTGGAAGAAGGCTGGAGAACCGACGAGGGGCACACAAGCCAATAGGGAATGGTCGGTAGGGGCATGATGGCTCATGCTTCCCTCGTGGTCCTCCTGACTCCGTTTTGTGGCTTATAAATTCTCATTTACCCTAAAACACTACAAAGAATCCTGAAACACTTTTACGCTACCGCAAGTCTCTATTCCGATGGGAGGCCATCTGGAGATCCGTCCTGGCACCCTGCTAGAGGGGGGGCCTATCAAGGATGACCTCTACATCAACCGTACTTCCCTCACGATGATGTGTGAGTAGTTGACTACAGACCTACGGTTCCATGGCAGTACCTAGATGGCAATCTCTCTCTTTCTCTCCCTCTTGATCTTCAATGCAATGATCATCGCATCTTCGCTTGGATCCACATGATGTAATTCACTTTTGTGCGGTGCGTTTGTTGGGATCCGATGAATTGTTGGTTTCTGTTTAGATTATACATGATAAATATTCCAGTCTACTCCGAAATCATATATGATTCTTATGTGCATGATTATGATAGCTTCATAATTCTCTTCGATATATTGAAATAGTTTGGCTAACTAGATTGATATTTCTTCGGTGAGAGAGGTGTGTTGTAGTTGGTTCAACCTGGCGAAATTATATATCCCAGTGACAGAAGGGGACAGGATGTGTCTTTGTGTTTCTTGTACTAAGGATAAAATGATGGGTTTTATTCATATTGCGTGAGTTTACTTTGTCCACATCATGTCATCTTTCTCCAAGCATTACTATGTTTTACTTAATACTCTAGATGCATGCTAGATACCGGTCGATGACTGGAGTAATAATAATGGGTGCATGCAGGATTCGGCCTATTTGTTTATGGACGTGATGCCTATATACACCTGATCATTGTTGTCAAAATCGCATAACAATCCACTTTTCTTTCAATTGCCCAACAATAATTTGTTTACCCGTCGTATGCTATTTTTTTTAGAGAGGGAAAGCTATGGCCCTGGGTCTATTCACGACAAATTGATAAAACCTTCGATACCTTGCTGCCATTTATTTGTTTTCTTTTTATATTTACATTTACAATTATGTAGAACTATCTACACACCTCAAATGCTTGCAAATACAAATTCCAAGAGGATTGACATCCCTCTTTCCGCTTTGGGTGTGCTACCTCTTGAGCTTGCGTTGGTTTTCCCTTGAAGAGGAAAGGGTGATGCAGCGAAGTAGATAAGTATTTCCCTCAGTTTTTTGAGAACCCAGGTATCAATCCAGTAGGAGGAACAATAAAGGCCCCAATAGTAGTACCTACTCAAATAATCAAACACTTGCACCCAACGCTATAAAGGGGTTGTCAATCCCTTCAGAGTTAGTTGCAAGGATGAGATCTCATAGAGATAGATACAGAATATTGCGGAAACAAAACTAAATAAATTGCAACAAAGTATTTTTGGTATTTTCGGTTTATAGATCTGAAAATATAATATGGAAAATAGACCCGGGGGCCATAGGTTTCACTAGAGGCTTCTCTCATAAAGAAAAATAATACGGTGGGTGAACAAATTACTGTCGAGCAATTGATAGAAAAGCAAATAATTATGAACATATCGAAGGCAATGATTATGCATACAGGCATCACGTCCATATCAAGTAGACCAAAAAAACTATTCTGCATCTACTACTATTACTCCACACATCGACCGACTCCTGCCTACATCTAGAGTATTAAGTTCATGAAGAACAGAGTAACGTGATAAGTAAGATGACATGATGTAGAGGGATAAACTCAAGCAATATGATGAAAACCCCATATTTTTATCCTTGATGGCAACAATACAATACGTGCAATAATTACCAATCTAGTTGGCCAAACCAAACCAACAATTCGAAGAGATTTGCAAATATATGAAGTCATGCACGTAAGAATTCAGAAGAGACTCAAATAATATTCATATATAATCTAAACATAAACTCACAATTCATCGGATGTCGACAAACACACCGTAAAATAATATTACATCGGATAGATTTGCATGAAGATCATGAAGAACATGGTATTGAAGATCAAAGAGAGAGAAGAATCCATCTAGCTACTAGCTATGGAACCGTAGGTCTGTGGTGTACTACTCACACATCATCGGAGGGGAAATGGAGTTGATGTAGACACCCTCCGTGGTCAATTCCCTCTTCGGCAGATTACTGAAAAAGCTCCCAAATTTGATCTCTCAAGAACAGAGGCTCCCGGCGGCGTAAAAGTATTTTCGTTTCTCTTTTTGGCGATACGGGGATATTTGGGAATTTATAGGCCAAAGAATAGGGTTAGTCAACCTGCAGGGGGGGCACAAGCGAGAGGGGCGCGGCCACCCCCTAGTGTGACACCCGGTAATTAAGCTACAGTAACCACACCGTAATGATGCTAGGTCATCATGTTTAACTGAGCTAGGTTGTCACCTAGTAAGAATCAGAGCAGTTATCATATTTAGTTTAAAGACAAACGAATTAAATTTTCTGATGTAAAGAAATAAAAATGTTTGAGTTGTAGCAGATAATAATGGTTAATATATTTTCTAAACTAGCGCGCAGAAAAATATGTATATAAAGAAATAAGCATAAGGGTAAAATAAAACTGAAAATTAAATACAAATAAAGAAAAAAAGAAACAACAGAAAAAAGAGAAAAGGAGACCCCCCCCAAAAAGCCCCTGGCCCAACTAGGCCAAATTGGCCCAGCCGGCCCGGCCACAGCCGCCTACCGCGGCCAAACCCTAGCTAGCGAGCTGGCTCCCCTCGCTCTCCCCCCGCTGCCGCCAGGGTACCCACCTCCCGCTCGCCTACCAACTCCCACGGCCCCCCTCCACCTACCGAACCCCCCAGCGATCTCCACGTGCCCCCTCCCAGGCGCACGAATCCCCCCGCTCCTCTCGGTCACCCAGACCAAAACCCACCGACGCCCCACGTCTCCCGCACCTACCCCCACCTCTCGTTCACTCCCGGTTCCCCATCGGCCGCAGATCCCCCTCACCCCTCGTCCTCCCTGGAGCAAGAGAGGAGCCCCCCACGAGCACCTCCCTTGCCCCAGGTTCCCAACCGACAGCACCGACGGCCCTCCCAACCTCCCGCCGACCAGCCCCACTTCCTCCCTCCGGCGACCTCGCCTCCCAGTTCCCCTCGTCGCCTCTTCTCCTCCTAGTCCCCTGGCGCGCGTTAGTTCTCCCCGCACCCCTCCCCATCCAGATTGGATCGGGGCTGGGGGCCGAAACCGCGCCGGCCGGTGCCTCACCACCGGTCCTCCTCGCCGTGGTTGGCCCCTGCCGGTTCTGGCTGCAGCACCCCGCCTCGGGCTTCCCCTCGTTGGCCTCCGGCGGCCACACCCCAACGCCATACCGGCCCCGTGCCGGATCCGCGCCGGCGCCTCCGGATCTCCCCGCGTCAACCCGGCCGACCACCACCACGGCCACCGCCGCCTCGGCCGGGCCCCTCCTCACCGAGACACTACCGCCACCTCGGGATCCTCCTCGCGGGCACTGCACCACCGCACCTCCGTTCGTCGTCGACGTGTCGCTTCACCGAGCCCCCCTCGAGCCCACGTTGCATACCTACAGGGCTCGGTGAGCTACCCCCCTTGTTTCCTTCTTCCCGTTCCGGTTTGGTTCCGGCGCCCCGCACCACAGTCTCTCGCGACCTCCAACTCGACCCTGCGTTGTTTCCCTCCTGCTGGTCAGGGGGAGGAGGGGAGTAGCCGTGTGAGTTGTTAGAAGAAAGAAGATAATATGTAGTATGCATATGAGATGTATGTATTTGTGTGTATAATGGTGTATGTGAATGCATGTACAGATGTATGTATGTATGAAGGAATGTATGGACAAATAAAATATGTATGAGTACATATGTGTGTGCACATAGTGTATGTGTGTGCTCGTTGTCCCAATGACACGCGGAGCCACACCATTAAATAATAATAATAAAGAAAACGAATAATTAGTTAATTACCAAAAATAGATATATGTTTTAATTAAATAAATAAATAATTAGAGTATGATACGTGGGTCCCCCACTAAATTCATCTGATTATTTAATATTTAATCTTGATTAAAATTGTGCCTATGACGTTCGGGACCCGCTGGTCAGTTGACCAGTCAACTGTTTATGTCAGCATGACATCATGCTCATGTCATAATAACATTTTATTAAATTATTTAAATCTGTTTTTAATTCCTAATTATTGAATAAAACCTTAAAAATTAATATAAAATATTCCGTAAGTCAGATCAAAATATTTTCAACATGAAAGTTGATCAGCAGAACGAGAAGAACCCGGATACACGGTCCATTCGTTTGTCACGCGTCGCTAGCATAGAAAACTTGGAACATTTCCATCGTTTCCAGTATGACCGGTAGTAGCCCGTGACCCGGAAAATATCGACAGATATTCTTCCGACCCGTCTATGACGGATGTTGCTGCGTTAGCTCATGTCTAGCCTGCATCTTGCCATGTCATGCTTTGTGTTGCACCGTTGCTATTATTTATTGTTTCTTCCCCCTCTTCTTACCGGTAGACCCCGAGACTGACGCTGCTGCCGGGTACATCTACGACCCTGCCGATCAGTCCTTTCCCGCAGAGCAGCAAGGCAAGCAACCCCCCCCCCCTTGATCATTCCTATATCGCCTATGTCTTTCTTCCTACTACATTGCATTAGTATTTTGCTACTATTGTAGTTAGCTCCTATATCTGATGCATAGCCTATTTTTGATGAACTGCTACTTTCAGTCCTATACTTTAAATCTGCTTAGTATAGGTGGAGCAGTCATCCCCTCTGACCCCGTAGTCCAGTTGCCCCGCTTGTTTTCAAATCTCGATCTCTGATCGACGAGCCAGACCCGACACGGCACATACACCCCCTTCGTTGTACGACGCTACAGAGATACTATCGGGTACCGAGGGTGACACCTCGCTAAGTACTCCTGATGATATCTCTGTAGTATAGCTAGTCGGTCGTGGTTATCGAGGGTGATTCCTCTTTCACCATTCCCGATGACGCCTCTATCGTGCAACCCCTTAAGTGTGGGACCCCTGAGGGTGATTCCTCTAAGCCCACCTTGACGGGTACATCGTTCGGAATCCAACGAGGGTGATACCTCGGATTCCCCCCGATGTTACAACCACACAGTTACTCGACCATGTTACTGGGATCTTTGGTGATTAGTTGTAAGACGGGTGGATTCCCGTGAGACTGTGTTGTTGGCCTAATTAAAATGTTAATGGATTTGGGTATTTGATCTGGGTTGGTCGGAGACCTTTTCGCACTAACCGGCTACGCGGGAAGAATTATGGGTACTCGGCGTCGCGGTATCGGCCGAAGCTTTTCAGATGCCAGCAATGTAGCAGCGCGCGCCCGAGTGGTCCCGAGATGCATCGCTCTTGTGATTAAGGCATGCTAGGAGTGACGTCGGCCGCCCACACCACGTGCAGGAGCGCGAAGGGGAACTGGACCCACGAACCCTTTGTGCTTAGGAGTTAGACCGGCGGGCTGGCCTCTCTCATTAGTCTTAGGTGGGGCTGCGACGTGTCGATATTCTCAGGTCGGGCAGGACCCAAAAAAGTATGTCTGGCCAGAGTGTTATCGAGCGTGACGGGACATGTGGTGCACCCCTGCAGGTATGAAAATTAACTATTCGGATAGCCGTGTCCATGGTTATAGGACGACTTGTAGTTGTGCCCCGATCTTATACAACTACAATTGTTACTTAACTGGAATTAGTTTGCCTCGGGATTGCTTCCTCGCAGGGAGTCGAGGGAGGATCTCTAGGCGTGACCTCACTTTAATATTGCTGCAACAATATGTCTATTAATGTTTTACCCCCTGTTCTACTCTCGTCTATTGCTGCAAGACCCTGAAGATGCTAGTATTCGATAGGACTAGGCCTTCTCTCTCTATTTTGGATGAGTACTCTCGCATTGCTGCAGTCAGTCCACATATAACACCCCCTTCTTGATACTGATGCATATTTAGATTAGTTCTAATGTAAGACTTGCGAGTACTTTGGATGAGTACTCACCGCTGCTTTGCTCCCCCCTTGTCCCCTTGATCTGTTGCTGCGACCAGATGATGGAGCCCAGGAGTGGAGTTTCCTGCCGATGTCTGTCATCTCGATGGTGTCATCTTCGTGGAGGCCGTTGAAGATGAGGAGTAGTTAGGAGGTTCCCGGGCAGGAGGCCTCGCCTCGTTCGATCGTCTTTTCTTTTGTGCTAGCCTTCTCTAAGGCACCCCATGTTTTATGTCTGTACTCAGATATTGTTGCTTCCGCTGACTCGTGTGTTTATCGAGCTTCCGTATTCTAGCCCTCGAGGCCCCTGGCTTGTAATATGAAGCTTGTACTGTTCTATTTGTGTCTAGAGTTGTGTTGCGATATCTTCCCGTGAGTCCTTGGGTTTTGTTGTACGCATTTCCGTGTATGATTAACGTACGATTAAACCGAGGGCGTCACAAGTTGGTATCAGAGCCGACTGCCTGTAGGTAACCCCCTTTCCAACTCCTTGGCCGAAGTTGAGTCTAGTGTTTGAAAAACTTTGCTAACACTGATGTTGTGGCATACGGGCCCACATCTCAAGTGGGTGGTATTAGTATCTTTTACTCCTTTCCTATACTCTGGGTTCTACTCTCTCTTCTCTTTCGGGATAAAGATTTTGCTAACTCTAACATTAGGTTCTCGTAAATATTTCCTCCTGGAGAGCCCCGTATTCCAGACTATGGTTTTATCCCTCACAAGAACTGCAGTTACTCTTTGATGTTCTCTTGAGCTGTTGTGCTCATTGCTTCCGCAATTTTCCCTTCCTCCGTCAACCCCTATGGATGACGACATACAAATGTCATCCATACTTTCTTTTCCAATTTCTCTTGTTTTACGAGATGCAACAAATTATCTTATCGAGGATTCGTCCATCATCAGTTGTCTTGGGTTTCGAGAGTTCTTTGAATTTCTATTTTGATCTTTCGGAATACCCTGTAGCCTGTTGCTCTTGACTTTTCTCCTCTGCTTGCATTATGGTTAAATCCATATGTCTAGCAGCATTCACTAAAATCCTTTGTGATTTTCCTCTGATCTTATTGATTCAACCTCTGTGTGAATGAACACAATCATCTGATGATACTTATAAATTATCTTTCTCACTCAGACTTCCTTTCAAATAGAGCTGGTTCTCGACAAATCGACTTTGATTGGTTGTCCATCTAAGTCCATTCAACTTACTGGTATTTTGGTCAGAGCATCTGATTATGATACACCAACCTGCAAATCATAATTCCTTTGGTAATTAAGTATCGATATTTTTCAGATGTTCTATAACCCTATGCATTGCATCATGTATCCCTCTGATTGAGCACCGATACTCACATCAGATATTTTGTGTACTGCCAGACTCATTCTGTGCTATTATCCGACGTCGTCCTTTGCTTTCAAAAATTCTTGTGATTGCTTCGCCTCACACATGATGCCATTGGTAAATTGTGTCTTCTCCCTCTAATAGAATTGTATCCTATGCCTTGACAGCCATGCTCCTATAGCATGTGTTAATTACTCTTGGAGTTTGCGGTATATGTTCCTAAGATGCCCCGACGGGTTGAACCTATGCCTTCCTAAATCGATATGACTCAAAGAGTTTCACGAGTCTTGCTCTTCTGGTGTTTTTGTCGGATATTATTTCAAGGCTACAACCTGATCAGAGGCGAGGAGTGAATGTTAGGTGATGCATTGATGAAGTGGGAGTCGACCTTGAACTTTGTGTTCATGCCCATGGAAACGACGTTGATCCTATCATAGAAACTTCTCGTATCAATAATCATTCATTCTGTGGTTTAAATCTGGTATCTCTGATCTTGTCCGTTTACAATCGTGATTACGACCATGTTGTCCTACCTTGATTTCATTCTCAGACGAGCTAAAGTACTTGTCTTCTTGAGATCAATACATCGGTCCGAGGTTAATGTTGATCGACCTCCAAGTAATATCCCTTGTAGCTCGAGGATATCACGGAGCTATATAACTTCTTGTGAGCTCCTCGTCAACCATGAAAATTTCATTAATTCCAGTTTCCTCGTGTTTGAGTTGTTGGACACTCAAGGACACCGATAACTGAACCGAGTACGCATTGTGATTCAACAACTCTTAGTGATCTTCTTTGCTTACGAGTTGTGCTCGATTATGTCATTTCCAGCTATTAATCCACATCATCATCGTCATGCTAAAACTTGACCATGCTATCTATACCCTTCATCCCTGGAACCCAATTCCAACTGTGCGGTAAGTTTGCATCGAGCTTTCCACATCATGTTGGTTGTCTTGAAAGGCAATCTCAATTCTAAGCTAGCAGTCTTATCTGTGTTTTCGACAACCTCTTGCTTCATCATTCCCTTGCTTGATGTTGTCGCTAAACGATTACATCTTCATGAAATCTCTCGACAAATGTGTCGTGATCATCATCACCATTCTGAGCTGTTGCAGGGTATCAATCGAATGCATGTTGACAAATACCATCCTTGCCCCTCGATGATTGTATTTTCATTGGCATGACTGTTTACCTTCCCTCCAACACAAACGTGTTCATGTTTTGTGTTGTCCCTTAAGTCCCTTGTTATTCAGCTTGTTTTATCTTCTACCTTGGAGTATTACTATCTTTTCTATCAAGAATGTGGTGAGCATCATCGCACCTCTTAAGAATTCTTGATATAGTGATACTTCTCAACATCACCATTCATTTTTTTGGTCCCGTGTTGTTTCAAACCGGAATACCAACAAGTGGACTCTGATGTGTTATTCCAATACTTCTAGCAACCCTGTTGCCTTGGGGTGAACAACTGATTGTTTCATTCTTAGTGTGTTGGGTGTTGACTCATCATTTTAGCATTTGTCGTGTTACTCACTCAGTAATTCCGAGTGCACCCTTTTACCAATGTTTAATTGTTGTTGTTCCCTTGAGCATACAACATTATACCATTTGATTTGACAAATGCTATCTCTTTGATATTATAATTTTGGAAATTCGTCCTTGTCAAAATCTTGCGGGATTTTTGATGAGCCCATCGGCCGCACCCTCAAGTTCTCCATGGTTCATTATGAAGCTTTCGAAAGCACCATCTTTGTACCGAACTCATGAAGAATATGTTGGGTAGAAGAAGTGTTTTCCCAAAGTTCACGTGCACTCTTTCCGCCGTGAATATGTGAAAGTTTTGTTTTGCTTTCTCTAGGATCATCCCAAGCCATTCACGCATGTGCGAAGTGTTATATGTTATGATGATTTGCTATTCTCACTGCATATAACTTGCTCAGCATGCCAAGCCACCGACTGATTTGATCAAGGAAAATAAGTTCCTTCATAAGGGCTAATCTAGACTTACGCATGGAGCATTGTTGTCCTCGATGATGGTTTCCAAATGAGAACTCAGTTGCATTTTGAAGTAAGAATTCTATGTGGGCACGGATGATTGTACATTGTGTTCATATGTCTTAAAGTCGAACTCATGATTCAAGGATTGCTTGTGTAGTTCATATCCTGAGACTCCTGCATCATCATCTTTTCTTCTCAGGTATCCTAACACCAATCGGATCTGAATCTCGGGCAGATATGACGGTTGGAACATTTTCCCAATAATTATAACTTTGGTCTTTATGTAACCCGGTACGATGATGTCTTGTGTGGCACACCAGGCCGAAGGACCTATTGTCACAAATCCTCCCATATGTAAGATTCTCCATCTTCCATGCGGAAACTATATGGTTTATTTTATAAGTTGTTTTTGATGAATTCTTTGTGTACCCATAAGTCCCACCTTTATCTCATGACCATGTTGATGCTAACCCGAAGCACGGATGGGGTACGTCAAATTTTTAACAGGAACATTGGAAGCGCAATGCTAAGATTGTTCCTCATCAATTATCCAGACCGCGTGGTATGGGTAAACATCATGATTCTTCTTCCTCTTTATCTAAAGGTTAGGTACTTGATGACCTATCACGTATACCATACCCTATTTTTCCTCGGAGATGGTATATTCTAATGCTTGTGTGTGTGAACACATTTTTCCTTCCCATTGGTCTGTTTGACCTTTCTTGTGGCATAACTTATGTAATCGGTGTTGATTCCCTGGTTAGGTAAAAATCTCGGTATACAACTGTGTCGGTAAGACCCCGTTAGTATTGTGGATAACATTCCGGTAACCGCCGGTGAACGAGAGCCTTGCCTATTGGTCCGCCTTGTTTCAACGAGCAGGGAAATGGTTCTATTCGTCCCCCGCACTTGGTACTGACGTTGTTGCCAACATTACTGATAAGTTACCCTCTGACATGTCTTGCTACCAGGACCGTATAATATGTTACCCCTCTACCTATTCTTGGCCCACATTGTGGACCCATAACCCAAAGTTCCACAGGATTGAAACCTGACTCTCCTGTACATCTTTGACTCCATAGTATCCTTGGCACTTGGCTCTTATGGAATTCCCGAGCCACCGTTCAATGGACTGATCATTCTTGGGTCCAGATGTTATCGAACATGCTAAAGATCGAGTCCGCATTAATTACGACAATCTGAAGGCTACTCAGTTCCGTCAGAAAAGTCAGTATGACCGACATCATCAGGATATGGTCTATCAAGTTGGAGAAAAGGCATATCTTCGTGTCACACCAATGAGAGGCGCACACCGTTTTCTAATCAAGGGAAAATTAGCTCCTCGCTGTATTTGTCCTTTCACTGTTCTCGAAAGGCGTGGAAGAGTGGCTTATCGATTTGAACTGCGGGCGAACCTTTCTCAGGTTCACGATGCCTTCCATGTGTCTCAGCTCCGCCGCTGCTTCAAGGATTCCATTTGAGTAGTGGATCGTGATATGCTTGAGCTCCTCTCTTATAAAGAGCATCCGGTCCTCATTCTCGACCATGCTGAACGTAAGACTCGTTGTAAGGTAACCAAGTTCCTTAAAGTGCAGTGGTCGAATCATTCCGAAGTTGAGGCCACTTGGGAAAGCGAGGATCATCTTCGTGATGAATACCCCGAGTTCGTTCCTTCTACCTCTAAATTCTCGGGACGAGAATTCTTGTTAGTAGGGGAGAGTTGTGACACCCCGGTAATTAAGCTACAGTAACCACACCCTAATGATGCTAGGTCATCATGTTTAACCGAGCTAGGTTGTCACCTAATAAGAATCAGAGCAGTTATCATATTTAGTTTAAAGACAAACAAATTAAATTTTCAGATGTAAAGAAATAAAAATGTTTGAGTTGTAGCAGATAATAATGGTTAATATATTTTCTAAACTAGCATGCAGAAAAATATGTATATAAAGAAATAAGCATAAGGGTAAAATAAAACTGAAAATGAAATACAAATAAAGAAAAAAAAGAAACAACAAAAAAGAGAGAAAAGGAGAGCCCCCCCCAACAAAAAGCCCCTGGCCCAACTGGGCCAAATTGGCCCAGCCGGCCCGGCCACACCCACCCACCGTGGCCAAACCCTAGCTAGCAAACTGGCTCCCCTCGCTCTCCCCCCCCGCCGCCGCGAGGGTACCCACCTCCCGGTGGCCTACCAACTCCCACGGCCCCCCTCCACCTACCGAATCCCCCAGCGATCTCCACGTGCCCCCCTCCAAGGCACACGACCCCCCCCCCCGCTCCTCTCGGTCACCCAGACCGAAACCCACCGACGCCCCACGTCTCCCGCTCCTACCCCCACCTCTCGTTCACTCCCGGTTCGCCATCGGCCCCAGACCCCCCTCACCCCTCGTCCTCCCTGGAGCCCGAGAGGAGCCCCCCCACGAGCACCTCCCTCGCCCTAGGTTCCCAACCGATAGCACCGTCGGGCCTCCCAACCTCCCGCCGACCAGCCCCACTTCCTCCCTCCGGCGACCTTGCCTCCCAGTTCCCCTCGTCGCCTCTTCCCCTCCCAGTCCCCTGGCGCGCGTCAGTTCTCCCCGCACCCCTACCGATGCAGATTGGATCGGGGCTGGGGGCCGAAACCGCGTCGGCCGGTGCCTCACCACCGGTCCTCCTCGCTGTGGTTGGCCCCCGCCGGTTCTGGCCGCAGCACCCCACCTCGGGTCTCCCCTCGTTGGCCTCCGGCGGCCACACCCCGACGCCATACCGGCCCCGTGCCGGATCCGCGCCGGCGCCTCCGGATCTCCCCGCGTCAACCCGGCCGACCACCACCACGGCCACCGCCGCCTCGGCCGGCCCCTCCTCACCGAGACACTACCGCCACCTCGGGATCCTCCTCGCCGGCACTCCACCACCGCACCTCCGTTCGTCGTCGACGTGTGGCTTCACCGAGCCCCCCTCGAGCCCACGTTGCATACCTACAGGGCTCGGTGAGCTACCCCCCGTTTCCTTCATCCTGTTCCAGTTTGGTTCCGGCGCCCCGCACCACGGTCTCTTGCGACCTAAAACTCGACCCTGCGTTGTTTCCCTCCTGCTGGTCAGGGGGAGGAGGGGAGTAGCCCTCTGAGTTGTTAGAAGAAAGAAAATAATATGTAGTATGCATATGAGATGTATGTATTTGTGTGTATAATGGTGTATGTGAATGCATGTACAGATGTATGTATGTATGAAGGAATGTATGGACAAATAAAATATGTATGAGTAGATATGTGTGTGCACATAGTGTATGTGTGTGCTAGTTGTCCCAATGACACGCGGAGCCACATCATTAAAAATAATAATAATAAAGAAAATGAATAATTAGTTATATTAATTAATTAGTTAATTACCAAAATTAGATATATGTTTTTATGAAATAAATAAATAATTAAAGTATGACATGTGGGTCCCCCACTAAATTAATCTGATTAATTAATATTTAATCTTAATTAAAACTAGTGCCTATGACGTTCGGTACCCGCTGGTCAGTTGACCAGTCAACTCTTGATGTCAGCATGACATCATGCTGATGTCATAATAACATTTTATTAAATTATTTAAATCTGTTTGTCATTCCTAATTTTTGAATAAAAATTTAAAAATTAATATAAAATATTCCGTAAGTCAGATCAAAATATTTTCAACATGAAAGTTAATCAGCAGAAAGTGACGAACCCGGATACACGGTCCATTCGTCTGTCACGCGTCCCTAGCATAGCAAACTTGAAACATTTCCATCGTATCCAGTATGACCGGTAGTAGCCCGAGACCCGGAAAATATCGTCAGATATTCTTCTGACCCGTCTATGACGTATGTTGCTGCGTTAGCTCATGTCTAGCCTGCATCTTGCCATGTCATTCTTTGTGTTGCATCGTTGCTATTATTTATTGTTTCTTCCCCCTCTTCTTACCGGTAGACCCTGAGACTGACACTGCTGTCGGGTACATCTACGACCTTGCCGATCAGTCCCTTGCTGCAGAGCAGCAAGGCAAGCAAACCCCACCCCCCCTTGATCATTCCTATATCGCCTATGTCTTTCTTCCTACTGCATTGCATTAGTATTTTGCTACTGTTGTAGTTAGCTCCAATATCTGATGCACAACCTATTTTTCATGAACTGCTACTTTCAGTCCTGTACTTTAAATCTGCTTAGTATAGGTGGAGCAGTCATCCCCTCTGACCCCGTAGTCCAGTTGCCCCGCTTGTTTACAAATCTCGATCTCTGATCGACGAGCCAGACCCGACACGGCACATACACCCCCTTCGTTGTACGAGCTACAGAGATACTATCGGGTACCGAGGGTGACACCTCGCTAAGTACTCCTGATGATATCTCTGTAGTATAGCTAGTCGGTCGTGGTTATTAAGGGTGATTCCTCTTTCACCATTCCCGATGACGCCTCTATCGTGCAACCCCTCAAGTGTGGGACCCCCGAGGGTGATTCCTCTAAGCCCACCTTGACGGGTACATCGTTCGGAATCCAACGAGGGTGATAACTCGGATTCCCCCCGATGTTACAACCACATAGTTACTCGACCATGTTACTGGGATCTTTGGTGATTAGTTGTAAGACGGGTGGATTCCCGTGAGACTGTGTTGTTGGCCTAATTAAAATGTTAATGGATTTGGGTATTTGATCTGGGTTGGTGGGAGACCTTTTCGCACTAACTGGCTACGTGGGAAGAATTATGGGTACTCGGCGTCGCGGTATCAGCCGAAGCTTTTCAGATGCCAGCAATGTAGCGGCGCGCGCCCGAGTGGTCCCGAGATGCATCGCTATTGTGATTAAGGGATGCTAGGACTGACGTCGGCCGCCCACACCACGTGCAGGAGCGCGAAGGGGAATTGGGCCCACGAACCCTTTGTGCTTAGGAGTTAGACCGGCGGGCTGGCCTCTCTTATTAGTCTTAGGTGGTGCTGCGACGTGTCGATATTCTGAGGCCGGGCAGGACCCAGAAAAGTATGTATGTCCAGAGTGTTATCGAGCGTGACGGGACATGTGGTGCACCCGTGCAGGGATGAAAATTAACTATTCGGATAGCCGTGTCCACGGTTACAGGACGACTTGGAGTTGTGCCCCTATCTTATACAACTACAATTGTTCCTTAACTGGAATTAGTTTGCCTCGGGATTTCTTCCTCGCAGGGAGTCGACGGAGGATCTCTAGGCGTGACCTCACTTTAATATTGCTGAAACAATATGTCTATTAATGTTTTACCCCCTGTTCTACTCTCGTCTATTGCTGCAAGACCCTGAAGATGCTAGTATTCGATAGGACTAGGCCTTCTCTCTCTATTTTCGCATTGCTGCAGTCAGTCCACATAAAACACCCCCTTCTTGATACTGATGCATATATAGATTAGTTCTGATGTAAGACTTGCGAGTACTTTGGATGAGTACTCACCGCTGCTTTGCTCGCCCCTTGTCCCCTTGATCTGTTGCTGCGACCAGATGATGGAGCCCAGGAGTGGAGTTTCCTGCCGATGTGTGTCATCTCGATGGTGTCATCTTCGTGGAGGCTGTTGAAGATGAGGAGTAGCTAGGAGGTTCCCAGGCAGGAGGCCTCTCCTCGTTCGATCGTCTTTTCTTTTGTGCTAGCCTTCACTAAGGCACCCCATGTTTTATGTCTGTACTCGGATATTGTTGCTTCCGCTGACTCGTGTGTTTATGGAGCTTCCGTATTCTAGCCCTCGAGGCCCCTGGCTTGTAATATGAAGTTGATGTTATTTTATTTGTGTCTAGAGTTGTGTTGTGATATCTTCCCGTGAGTCCTTTGGTTTGATTGTACGCATTTGCGTGTATGATTAGCGTACGATTAAACCGAGGGCCTCACACCTAGGGGGCGCCCTGCAGGCTTGTGGCCTCCCGGCGGATGCCATGTCCCCTACTCCAAGTCTCGTGCGTGTCTTCTGGTACAAGAAAAATCTTTCCGGAGATTTTGTTCTGTTTGGATTCCATTTACTATTCCTTATCTGCAATATTCAAAAACGTGGAAAAACAGAAACTTGCACTAGGCTCTAGATTAATAGGTTAGCCCCAAAAATAATATAAAACAACATATTAATGCATATAGAACATCTAAAATAGATAATATAATAGCATGGAACAATAAAAAATTATAGATACGTTGGAGACGTATCAAGCATCCCCAAGCTTAATTCCTGCTCGTCCTCGAGTAGGTAAATTGTAAAAATAGAATTTTTGATGTGGAATGCTATGTATCATATTTATCCATGTAATATTCTCTAATGTGCCATGAATAATCAGATCCATAAGATTCAAAAGAAAAGTCTAATATTGACACGAAAACAATAATACTTCAAGCATACTAATAAGGTAATTCCTTCCTTTCAAAATAACATGGTCTTAGAAAGTTATCCCTACAAAATCATATGGTCTGGCTATGCTCTATCTTCACCACACAAAGTATCTAAGTCATGCACAACCCCGGTGAAAATCAAGAAATTGTTTCACACTTTTTATATTCTCAGACCTTTTCAACTATCACACAATACATGAGCGTGAGCCATGGATATAGCACTATAGGTGGAATAGAGTGTGGTGGAGGTTGCAAAAAGAAAGGAAGAAGATAGTCTCACATCAACTAGGCATATCAACGGGCTATCGAGATGCTCATAAATAGATATTAATGTGAGTGTGTATGTATTGCCATGCAACAAATGCACTAGAGCTATAAGTGTATGAAAGCTCAAAAAGAAAACTAAGTGGTTGTGCATAAGATGTAATACCACTATTTATATGAAAATGACAAAATAGGAGACTCTCTATGAAGAACATGGTGCTACTTTGAAGCACAAGTGTGGAAAAAATAGTATCATTCTCCCTTATCTCTTTCTCTCATTTTTTTCTTCATTTTTTGTTCTTTTTTCTTTTTTTTCGTTTTTTGGCCTCTTTTATTTTTTATGGGCTTCGCTGGCCTCTTTTGTTTTTATTAAGTCTGGAGACTCATCCCAACTTGTGAGGGAATCATAGCTTCCATGATCCTTTTCTGACACGAGATAATGATCTAATAATGCAAATCATCACACTTTTATTTTCTAACAACTCAAAAGATTACAACTCGATATCTAGAACAAAGTATGACTCTATAAGAAGTATGGAAGTGACGATGCGTGTCATAAAAACGAGGCTGTGGTGTTCCATGTCAATATATCTTGGAACGACTATGAAAATGCCATAATTGGTAGATATGGTGGCTGTTTTGAGGAAAATATATGGTGGCTATTTTGAGGAAGGTGGGTTTAACGTACCGGCGAAAGTTGCGCGGTACTAGAGAGGCTAGCAAAGGTGGAAGGGTGAGAGTGCATATAATCCATGAACTCAACATTAATCATGAAGAACTCACATACTTATTGCAAAAGCCTATAAGTTATTGAAGCAAAGTATTAGACGGTTCCTCCTAGGGGAAGGGTTGGTAGGATTTAACCATCGCGCGATCCCGACCTCCACACAAAGGTTGACAATCATTAAACAAATCAAGCTCCGACTTCATCACATAACGGTTCACCATATGTGCATGCTAGGAGAATTACGAGCTTTAACACAAATATTTATTCTAATTCACAATTACTTACTATCATTGTTCTCATATTACCATCTACATATCTCAAAACTATATGCAAGGAATCAAACTTCTCATCATATTCAATGCATTTAATATGAACCTTTTCTTATATCCCTCTTGGATGCCTATTATATTAGGACTAAATTCATAACCTAATTCAATTACCATGCTGTTTCAAGAACTCCTAAAATAATATAAGTGCAATACGAGAGTTGAATAATTTCTATAAAACACAACACCGCCATGCTCTACAAGATATAAGTGAAGCACTACAGTATTCTAATAAATTCACGATTCAATGTGTCTCTCTATCAAAAGATGTGTTCAGCAAGGATGATTATGGAGAACTAAAAAGTAAAGACCCATATCATACAAGACGCTCCAAGCAAAACACATAGGATGTGGTGAATAAAAATATAGCCTCAAGTAAATTTACCGATGGATTGAAGACGAAAGAGGGGATGCATTCGAGGGCATAACCAAGCTTAGGTTATTTGGTATCCTTAAATGTGGCTTGGGGTGCCTTGGGAACGCCCAAGCTTAGGCTCTTATCACTCCTTATTCCGTAGTCCATCAAATCTTTACCCAAAACTTGAAAACTTCACAACACAAAACTCAACAGAAAACTCATGAGATCCGTTAGTATAAGAAAAATAAATCACCATTTAGGTACTGTTGTGAACTCATTATTTCTTTATATTGATGTAATATTTACTGTATTCCAACTTCTCCATGGTTCATACCCTCGATACAACCCATAGAATCATCAAAATAAGCAAACAACACAAAGAAAACATAATCTGTCAAAAACAGAACAATCTAGAGTAATCTGTTTACTTTGAATACTTCTGTAACACCAAAAATTCTGAAAAAATAGTAAGATCTGAGAAATTTGTAAACCAATATTGTGTAAACAATTTAGATCAAAATCATGTTCAAGTGAATTTATAAAATTCCTGTACTGAGAGCGAAAGTTTCTGTTTTACAGCAAAATCAACTTGCAAACACCATAGATCATCCCAAAGGTCTTACTTGGCTCAAACACTAATTAAAGCAAGAAAAAATAATTATTACAGAGGTAATAATGTGTGGATCAACCAAAAATAGAAGCAAAAACAAAATTAAAACAAATACAATTGGTTTGCCTCCCAATGAGCGCTATTGTTTAACGCCCCTATCTTGGCATTATGATTTCAATGATGCTCGCATAAAAAGTAGTAACTGATTTATCTAAAAGAGCATCATTAATAGCATGAAAAACACATTTGAGTCTAACCCACTTCCTATGCATAGGGATTTTGTGAGCAAAAAAATTATGGGAACAAGAATCAACTAGCACAGGAAGGAAAAACAAACATAACTTCAAAACTTTAAACACATAGAGAGGAAACTTGATATTATTGCAATCCCTACAAGCATATGTTCTACCCTCATAACAAATTTCAGTAGCATCATGAAGGAATTAAACGATATAACTATCATATAAAATTTTCTCTTAATGGTCCACATGCATCCAAAGTTGACACTCTTCCAAAATAGTGGGATTATCATTAACTAAAGTCGTGACCTCTCCAAAGCCACTTCTTTCAAAAATTTCATAAGATTGAACACTCTCCAAATATGTGGGATTCTTTTTACCTAAAGTTGACACTGTACCAAACCCACTCTCGATAGCATATTCATCTAGAGTATTAAATACATTGTCAAGATCATAAGAAGCATTATCACCCCAATCATGATCATTGCAATAAGTAGTGGTCATGACAAAGTCCTCAAATATAACATCCCCAAGCTTGTGGGTTTGCATATCTGTGACATCCTCAGCTTTTCCTATAGTGTTGATTACAATTAAGCTACAGTGATCCCGCGCTAATGATGCTACGTCACCATGAATTATATCGTTGATCTCGTGTTAGTCGAAACCGAGTTAAATTCAAAATTTAAAAATAAGTCGAACGGAAAAGTTTTATAATGTTAAAATAAAATTGTCATGGAGTTATAAGAATTCCATAATAAATTATAAAAGTAAATCGGGCATTTTTAAAATTAGTTAAAACCCTATATATTTAAAACAGAAACTAAAGAAATAAAATAAAAGTAACAATAACGAAGAGAAAGTAATTTAAAAAAGTGCAAACCTAAAGCCCATGGCCCAACTGGGCCAAAGTGGTCCACCCGGCCACACCCACCAACCCACCTACTATGGGGGGTATAAAACCCCCCACGCAACCCTAGCGCCACTCCCTCCTCCTAGTTCCCTGCCCGCCGCCAGAAAGCAACGAGGGAACCGCACGGTTCCCTCCCACTCGCAACCTACCGAGCCCTCGGACCCCACCTACCACACAACCCCCATGCGTCCACTGGCCACCGCGCCTCCCGCTCGCCTCAGATCCACCTCGCGCCTCCCGTTCCCCTTCGCCCTGCCTCCCGCTGGTCCCCTTCTCCCAGCCACCGCGCCGACCCCTGGTGCGAGCCCCCTGGCCACCGCGCCTCCTGCTCGGCCCCTCCAGCCTGCACCACCGGCGCCATCAGCCCGAGGCCACCCCCACCTCGCCCCGGAGCCCCTTCGCCGGCCGACCCTCTCCTCCCGGGACTGCCACGGCGCCGGCGCCCTCCGACGTCCCCACCGGCCTCCTCGTCATCTCCTCCACCGGCTTCCTCACCCTTCCCCCGACCAGCTTCCCCAAGCCTCGCCGCCCCAATCCCCGGCAACTCCGATGAGCTACGGGCCCCAGCCACCCTCTCCTCCATACCCCCGTTCCGGTTCCGTTCCAGCGAACACCGCCGCGTTCCGGCACTGTTGAGGTCTTGTAGGTGGAGGAGGATGTTGCCTCCTCTCTCTCTTTGTTGAGAGAGATGCCATAGAGTTAGCAGAGAGATGCAAGAGAGAAAATAAGATAAGAAGAGAAATATAATTTATATGTGTATGTATGTATGTATGTATTGCGTATGTATGCATGTATGTAGAAAAAGAAAAATGCATAAAAATAAAAAAATAAATGTAAAAATATATATGTCTTTTTATTAATAAAATAAATAAATAGATATATTATTTAGTTAATTAGTTAATTAATTAAATAGATTAATTAGAAAATTTGTTAATTAGGATAATTAAATTATCCTATTAGAGTATGGCACGTATATGACCCACTCATCAGTTGACCACTCAACTCCTGATGTCAGCATGACATCCTGCTGATATCATAAAAGCAATTAATTGAATTAATTAAATCTGTTTTTAATTCCTAAACATTAATAAAACTTTGAAAAATAATATAAAATAATCCCTAAGTCAGATCAAAACATTTTCAACATGAAAGTTGATCAGCAGAACGAGACGAACCCGGATACGCGGTCCATTCGTTTATCAAGCGTCCCTAACATAGCAAACGTGGAACTTTTCCATCATTTTGAGTCTAACCGGTAGTAGCCAACGACCCGGGAAATATCATCTGATATTTTCCTGACCCGTCTATGACGGATGTTATTGCGTTAGCTCATGCCTAGCCTACATATTGCGAGGTCATGCTTAGTGTTGCACCGTTGTTATTATTTATTGTTTTCTTCCCCCTCTTATTACTGGTAGACCCTGAGACTGACGCTGCTGTCGGGTACACCTACCCTCCTGACGACCAACCCTTTGCTGCAGAGCAACAAGGGAAGCAAACCCATTGATCATCCCTATATCGCCTATTCTTTCTTCCTACTCCTTGCATTAGAATTTTTCTACTGTTGTAGTTAGATCCTATATGTGATACATACCCTATTTTTTATGAACTCAGTACTGTAATTTAAAACTGTTTAGTATAGGTGCAACAGTCATCCCCTGTGACCCCGTAGTCCAGTTGCCTCGCTTTGTTTTCAAGTCTCAATTCCTGATCGACGAGCCAGACCCGGCACAACACTTACACCCCCTTAGTTGTGCGATGCTACAAAGATAATATCGGGTATCGAGGGTGACACCTCGCGAAGTACTCATGATGATATCTCTGTAGTACAGCTAGTCGGTCGTCGTTATCGAGGGTGATTCCTTTTTCACCATTCCCGACGATGCCTCTGTCGTACAACCCCTCAAGTGTGGGACCCTCGAGGGTGATTCCTCTATGTCCACCTTGGCGGATGCATCGTTCGGAATCGAAAGAGGGTGATACCTCGGATTCCCCCTGATGTTTCTACCACATAGTTACTTGACCATGTTACTGGGATCCTTGATGAATATATCTTAGCCCGGTGGATTCCCGGGTGTTGTGTCGATGACCATAATGAAAATGATAATGGATTTGGGTATTTGATCTGGGTTCGTCGGAGACCTTTTCGCACTAACCGGCGACGCAAGAAGAATTATGGGTACTCGACGTCCTTGAATCAGCTGAAGCTCTTCAAACGTCAGCAATGGAGCTGCGCACGCCTGAGTGGTCCCGAGATGCATCGCGGTTGTGATTAAGGGGTGCTAGGACTGACCTTGGCCACCCACGCATCGTACAGGAGCGCGGAGGGCAAGTGGACCCACAAACCCTTTGTGCTTAGGAGTTAGACCGGCGGGCTGGCCTCTCTGCTGAGCTTAGGTGGGGCTGCGACGTCTCGATATTTTGAGGCCGGGCATGACCTAGAAAAGTGTGTTCGGCGAGAGTGTTGTCGAGCGTGACGGGAAACTTGGTGCACCCCTGGAGGTATGAAAATTAACTATTCGGATAGCCGTGTCCACGGTTACAGGACGACTTGGAGTCGTGCCCTGATCTTATAGAACTACAATTGTTACTTAAATGGAATTAGTTGCCCCGGGATTGCTTCCTCGCAGGGAGTCGAGGAAGGATCTCTAGGCGTGACCATATATTAATTTTATTACAACAATACGACTATTAATTGTGTTACCTTGCTCTACTCTCATCTATTGCTGCAAGACCCTGAAGATGCTAGTATTCGTCGGGACTAGGCCTTCTCTCTATTCTTGCATTGCTGTAGTCAGTCCACATATAAAACCCCTTCTTTGATTCTGATGCATCCTTAGTATAGATCTGATGTAAGACTTGCGAGTACTTTGGATGAGTACTCGCCGTTGCTTTGCTCCCCCTTTGCCCCCTTGATCCGTTGCTGCGACCAGATGATGGAGCCCAGGAGATGGAGGATCCCGCCGCCGACGAATGCTACCCCGACGGTGCCTACTACTATGTGGAGGCCTTTGAAGACCAGGAGTATTTAAGAGGTTCCCAGACAGGAGAACTCGTCTCGTGCGATCGTTGTATCTTTTGTGCTAGCCTTCTGTAAGGCACCCCATGGTTAATGTGTGTACTCAGATACTGTTGCTTCCGCTGACTCGTGTGTTTATCGAGCTTCTGTATTCTAGCCCGCGATGCCCTTGGCTTGCAATATGAAGCTTGTACTGTTTTATTTGTGCCTAGAGTTGTGCTATGATATCTTCCCGTGAGTCCTTGAGTTTGGTCATACACATTTGCGTGTATGATTAGCATACTATTAAATCGAGGGCGTCACAAGTTGGTATCAGAGTCGACTGCCTATAGGTAGCCCCCTTTGCAACTCCTTGGCCGAAGTTGAGTCTTACGAGCCCACATCTCAATTGGGTGGTATTAGTATGTTTTCCTCCTTTCCTATACTCTGGGCTCGACTCTCTCTTCTCTTTCGGGTTAAAGCTTTTACTAACTCTAACATTAGGTTCTCGTAATCACATCGACCCAGAGCGCTGGACTATCTACTCTGTTCTTCTGAATATATATTACACACATTGTCATTTGACATCCGTCAATCTTCTTTTGAGATGCGTCCCGCAAGACAACATGTGCGCCTGGCACAGGCCACTATGACGACTGGGTTCCCGGCCATTTTGGTCGACCTCCTGAGCAGGCTGGGATATCGCTGGTACTCCAAGTACACTTTGTAGGAGGACTTCCGCGAGTACAACCAGTACCAGTACCAGGGTGAGGTTCGCATCTTCGACCAGATGGGCAACTCCACCCTCGAGCGTCACGTCTTCTGCGGTATTGGATTGTCAATCGAGATGGCCGTCCAGGATGCAACCTACATCGCTATCACCCGTCTCCATGGAGCATACCCTCACCTGCAGGAGAGTGCTTTCAGATACATCCCGCATGTTCCTGCTGGGGATGAGACTAGGTCTGATCTCAATGCCTACACTGCTAGCATTCGGGAGCGTAACGACCGGTCCTACGTCGCTGTCTGCGCCCCCTACCTGACGTGTCGCTACGACGCATGGGTTCTGGTGCAGTACACTGAGGCACTGGATCGTGCTTTTCGAGCTCTGACTATGGAGTTGTACGCTATGCGTGCTTGTCTTCACGACGCGTTGACAGAGCTGGAGCTAGCACACCACCCAAGGGTTCCCCCTATGCACATCCGCGAGCCGAGCAGGACAGAGCTACCATCATCTCTTGAGTGGACTGATGTTGGGGGTAGAACCCCTGCACTTGGACCTCTGCACCTCGAGTGGATGCAGTACCCTCACCAGAGTCACCACGGAACGCAGGTTCGTGTTCCTACCTACTATCACCACCAGCTACCAGGATTTGTTCGTCCTCTCCGACGTTGATGTAACCTTATCGCTATGTCTCGTTGTGGTACTCTTCCACTGCGTGCCGCCTAGTGAGTCCTGGGTATCTTCTAATGCTTCCAGGTTATCGCCAAATTTCGAATTTCTAATCGATGGTCTGTAATCAAACTTATGTACGGGTCTGTATGTCGACCTCAACTACTATGAAGTATCTATCACATTTCCCGTTCGTAATGTTCGATTACTTCATGAATCCGTGTGATGCCATTGCAATTACTTTAAGCTAAACTACCCATGTTAAATATTTAGCAGGATGCTTAGACCAGCTGGCCGCCCGCGTGGCCCCGCCAACGATGCACCACCCCCGCCTCCTGATTATATGGCGGGGATGATCCAACAGTTTGAACTAAACCGCCAGTTTATGCAACGGCTCATGGATCAGTTCCAAAGGACGAACATCAACCAGCAGCAAGGCGTGACACTTCAAGACTTCTGTCGCGTCAACCCTGTGATCTACTGCAGCTCAACTGGGCCTCTTGATGCTGATGACTGGCTTCGTGACATTTCTTATGAGCTGGAGTCTGCCAATGTGCCCCTCGCGAGCTATGTCAACTTTGCAGCCTACTTCCTGAACGGTCCCGCTTCTCTATGGTGGGACAGTCACACACGCTCTTAGCCCGTTGGAACTGTCATCACTTGGACAGAGTTGAAGGCTGCTTTCCGTGCTCGCTACATTCCTTAGAGAATCATGGACCGGAAGAAGCATGAGTTCCGCAACCTTGTCCAGGGCAACAAGACTCTGGATGTTTATCAGCGAGAATTTCTGGACTTATCTCGCTATGCTGACGAAGACATTGCGACTGATGCACGCGGACAGGAGAAGTTCTGTGAGGGCCTTCAATCTGATATCAAGATGACACTCCTCGTTCAGGACTATGCTGATTTCGCCACCCTGCTGAACAAGGCTATTCTGGTTGACACTGGTCTGCATGAATACAAGGATAGCAGCAAGCGCAACCGTGACATGGGCTCATCTTCGGGCTCATCTGCACAAAAGAGGAAGAACTGGATTCCCAACAACATGTACCATGCACCTGCTCGTCCTCCGAGGTCGTCCTATGTTGCACCTCGCGTGCCTCCTCCACCACCTAGGCAGCCGAGGCTTCCAACTCCGCCGCCTCGAGTTCCTCCTTCCCGTCCTGAGGATGGGCTGTGCTTCAAGTATGGCCGTGCAGGTCACCGTGCTAGAGACTGCAGGCACAATCCGAATCAAGTGGAACTTCCCTCAACTGGCAATGGCAACAACCAGAACCGCAACTACAATGCTAAGCCCGCTTATGTTCGTGGTTAGGCTAACAACATTGAGATGGGTCAAGCTCAAGACCAGCCTGCTACCGTGATGGGTACACTTCTCGTTAACTCAGTACCTGCTTCTCTATTGTGTGATATAGGAGCATCGTATTCCTTTATGTCGGAAAATTTTGCATACATGCATGACATCAGGAGCGAAGAGATGAACATCCCGATAGTTGTAAACACCCCCGGGGGCGAATGCCGAACCTGTGTGGTTTTCCCCAATGTTTCGATGAAATTGAAGGATTAGAATTCCTTGCCAACCCCATTCTACTAAAGTCATCTAACATTGATCTCATACTGGGGATGGACTGGTTGAAAGCTCATACGGCATCGATCGTTTGTGCCACTAAGATGGTCCACGTCCTACACCCTTCAGATAAATTAATAAGCTACCATGCTTATCTCGTCCCAAATGCCGAGGCACAACTATATGCCTTGAATGCATTAAATGCGTCGCTCTTGAAGGGATTGAAAACATTCCAGTGGTCCGAGAATTCCAAGATGTCTTTCCATAAGAACTTCCGGGGATTCCCCCTGCTCAAGCTGTCGAGCTTGTCATTGAGTTGGTACCCGGTACCACTCCTATCGCCAAGCGTCCTTATAAAATGCCACCACATGAACTTCTTGAACTTAAGCAAGAAATTGACAACTCGCTTCGTCTGGTTTCATTCGTCCGAGTTCCTCTGCTTGGGGAGCACCTTCTCTCTTTGTTAAGAAGAAGGATGGGACAAATCGATTGGTTCAAGACTATCGTCCTATCAATCAGGCCACTATTCAAAACAAATATCATCTCCCTCGGATAAATGATGTGTATGATCAACTTGATGGTTCAACCGCCTTCTCTAAGCTCGATTTGAGGTTGGGATACCACCAGATCCGTGTTTGCAAAGAGGATATTCCAAGGACTGCCTTTGTTACTCGTTATGGATCATACGAGTACACCTTCATGTCCTTCGGCTTAACCAATGCACCGGCAACCTTCTCTCGATTGATGAATTATATATTCATGGACTACCTCAACAAATTCATCGTGGTATATCTGGATGATATTATGGTATTTTCGAAGAATAAAGAGGAGCATGCTAAACATCTTTGTCTTGTACTAGATAAGCTTCGGGAGCATAAACTCTATGCGAAGTATTCCAAATGTGAATTCTGGCTGGACGAAGTGACATACCTTGGTCATGTGATTTCAAATGATGGTATTGCAGTCAACCCATAAAGAATCGAAGATATTCTTGACTGGATTCCCCCGAAGAATGTCAATCAAGTTAGAAGTTTTCTTGGACTCGCCAACTATTGTCGTCGATTCGCCGAGAACTTCTCCAAGATTGCACAGCCCTTAATAATCTGCTTCACAAAGGTTTTAAGTATGAGTGGATTGATAAATTTCAGGAAAGTTTCCAGGCACTCAAGGACAAACTAACATCCGCTCCGGTACTTGCTCCTCGGGATACGGAAAGTGATTTCGTCAAGGAATAGGCTGTATCCTGATGCAGGATCGCAAGGTGATTGCTTATGCCTCACGTCAGATGTGTGCTCCTGAAGAGAACTACCCAGTTCATGATCTCGAGCTTGCCGCAGTTATTCATGCACTGAAAGAATGGAGACAATACATTGTTGGTAATCGCTGTGAAATCTACACCGGCCATCACAGTCTAAAGTACTTGTTCACTCAACCGGAGCTGAATCTACGTCACATAGATGGATGGAGCATATAGCAGATTTTGACTGTAGTATATCTTATACCATCGGCAAGGCTAACGTAATAGCTGATGCCTTGAGTCGCAAGTCATACTGCAGCCACCTCCAGGTTCATAAGGTTCATGATCGCCTGCAAGAGGAATTCCGTAAGATGAACCTCCATATTGTTCCTCAGGTTTAGCTTGTTCCCCCTCCTGAAGTGTATCGAAAGATGAACCTTCATGTTGTTAATCAGCGTTCCCTTAGTAACCTGGTTGTTGAACCAGATCTTGTGGGCACCATCAAGAATGTGCAATGTTTTGATGATGATGTCGACAGGATTAAGAGCTATATTGCGAAGGGTAAACCCTCATTTTTCACTATTGCTGAAGATGGTGCCTTGTACTTCAAGGGTCGCCTATTCGTCCCAAATAAGAAGGAAAATCTCAGAATGACCAGAGAGGTGATGAAAGAAGCTCACAACACACCATTCTCTATTCTATTCACACGGGTAGTACCAAGATGTACCAAGACATCCGGCAAAGATTCTGGTGGCCTAATATGAAACAAGACATTGCATGATATGTGGCAGAATTTGATGTTTGCCGGCGTATCAAAGGAGAACATAAAAAACCTGCTAGAACTCTGCAACCTATCTCTATTCCTGAGTGGAAATGGGACCATGTTGAAATGGACTTTGTCACTGGTTTTCCCAAATCTCGGAAAGGTAATGATACTATTCTTGTCGTCATTGACCGACTGTCCAAAGCTGCACATTTTTTTGCCGTCAAAGAAAGGATTAATGCTAGTCAATTGGCAGATCTTTATATGTCAAGAATTGTTTCACTTCACGGTATTCCATTGATAATCAGCTCGGACCATGGTAGCCTGTTCACTTCAAAATTCTAGGAAAGTTTTCGGAAGGCTATGGGGACTCATCTGTACTTCAGCATTGCATTTCATCCACAATCCCAGGGACAAGTTGAATGAGTCAACCAAATTCTTGAGGACATGCTTCGAGTTTGTGTCATTTCTTTCGCTAAGAAATGGGAGGAATCTCTCCCGTATGCCGAGTTCTCCTACAACAATAGCTATCAAGCTAGTATGAAGATGGCCCCTTTCGAAGTATTGTAATGACGAAGGTGTCGAACTCCTTTGAATTGGTCAGAAACTGGGGAACGATTACTCTGCAGTCCAGATATTAATCAACATGTCGAAGATCAAGTCCGCATTATTCATGA
The DNA here is from genome assembly GCF_904849725.1 of Hordeum vulgare subsp. vulgare. NCBI lineage: Eukaryota > Viridiplantae > Streptophyta > Magnoliopsida > Poales > Poaceae > Hordeum > Hordeum vulgare. The sequence continues at coordinate 355,975,666 of NC_058523.1, forward strand.
GAATTTGAATGCTGCTCAGTCTAGTCAGAAGAGTCAATATGACCGTCATCATCAAGATATGGTCTATCAACCTGGCGGAAAGGCTTATCTTCGCGTCACACCAATGAGAGGTGCACACCGCTTTGGGGTTAAGGGAAGTTAGCTCCTTGTTATATTGGTCCTTTTTTGTATTCTTGCAAGGCGTGGAAAAGTGGCTTATCAATTGGAACTGTCGGCGAACCTTTCTCAGGTTCACGATGTATTCCATGTGTCTCAGCTCCGCCGCTGCTTGAAGGATCCTATTCGAGTAGTGGATCATGATATGCTTGAGTTGCAACAAGACCTCTCTTATAAAGAGCATCCAGTCTGCATTCTCGACCAGGCTGAATGTCTGACTCGTTGCAAAGTCACCAAGTTCCATATGGTGCAATGGTCAAATCATTCTAAAGATGAAGCCACTTGGGAACGTGAGGATCATCTTCGTGATGAATACCCCGAGCTCTTTCCTTCTACCTCTTAATTCTCGGGACGAGAATTCTTGTTAGTACGGGAGAGCTGTGACATCCTCAGCTTTTGCTATAGTGTTGAATGTAATTAAGCTACAGTGATCCCGCACTAATGATGCCATGTCACCATGAATTATATCGTTGATCTCGTGTTAGTCGAAACCGAGTTAAATTCAAAATTTAAAAATAAGTCGAGCGAGAATTTAAAAATGCCAGGGAGTTATAAGAATTCCCTAATAAATTATAGAAGTAAACCGGGCATTTTTAAAATTAGATAAAACCCTATATATTTAAAACTGAAACTAAAGAAATAAAAGCAAAGTAATAATAACTAAAAGAAAGTAATTTTTTTTTAAAAGCAAACCTAAAGCCCCTGGGCCAACTGGGCCAAAGTGGCCCAGCCGGCAACACCCACCAGCCCACCTACTATGGGGGGGGTATAAAACCCCCCACGCAACCCTAGCGCCACTCCCTCCTCCCAATTCCCTGCCCGCCGCCAGAAAGCAAAGAGGGAACCGCACGGTTCCCTCCCCCTCGCCACCTACCGCCCCCTAGCTCCCCCCACTTACCGCGCGACCCCCACGCGCCTCCTGGCCACCGTGCCTCCTGCTCGCCTCAGAACCACCTCGCGCCTCCTGTTCCCCGTCGCCCTGCCTCCCGCTTGGCCCCTTCTCCCAGCCACCGCACCGACCCTTGGCGCGAGCCCCCTGGCCACCGTGCCTCCCGCTCGGCCCCTCCACCACGCGCCACCGGCGCCACCAGCCCGAGGCCACCGCCAACTCGCCCCGGAGCCCCTTTGCCGGCCGACCCTCTCCTTCCGGGACCGCCACGGCGTCGGCGCCCTCCAACGTCCCCACCGGCCTCCACGTCATCTCCTCCATCGGCTTCCTCACCCTTCCCAACCGGCTTCCCTTAGCCTCACCACCTCGATCTCCGTAAACGCCGGTTAGCTCCGGGCCCCGGCCACCCTCTCCTCCTTACCCCCGTTCCGGATCCGTTCCGGCGAACACCGCCGCGTTCCAGCGCCGTTGAGGTCTTGTAGGTGGAGCTGGAGGTTGCCTCCTCTCTCTCTCTTTGTTGAGAGAGATGCAAGATAGTTAGCAAAGAGATGTTAGAGAGAAAAGAAAATAAGAAGAAAAAGATAATGTATATGTGTATGTATGTATGTATGTATGTATGTATGTATTGCGTATGTATGCATATATGTAGAAAAAGAAAAAAGGCATAAAAATAAAAATAAAAATATATATGTGTTTTTATTAATATAATAAATAAATAGCTAAATAGATAAATAGATATATTATTTAATTATTGATTTAATTAATTAAATAGATTAATTAGATAACCTGTTAATTAGGATAATTAACTTATCCTATTAGAGTATGACACGTAGGACCCACTGGTCCGTTGACCAGTCAACTGCTGATGTCAGCATGACATCATGCTGATGTCATAAAAGCAATTAATTGAATAAATTAAATCTGATTTTAATTCCTGAACATTAATAAATCTTTACAAATTAATATAATATAATCCGTAAGTCACATCAAAATATTTTCAACATGAAAGTTGATCAGCTGAACGAGACGAACCCAGATACTCGGTCCATTCGTGTGTCACGCGTCCCTAACATAGCAAACGTGGAAATTTTCCATCGTTTTTAGTCTAACCGGTAGGAGCCAAAGACCCGGGATATATCATCTGATAATTTCCCAACCCGTCTATGACGGATGTTATTGCGTTAGCTCAAGCCTAGCCTGCATATTGCCATGTCATGCTTAGTGTAGCACCGTTGCTATTATTTATTGTTTTCTTCCCCCTCTTCTTACCGGTAGACCACGATACTGACCCTGCTGCCGGGTACACCTACCCTCCCGACGACCAGCCCTTCGCCGCAGAGCAACAAGGCAAGCAAACCCCTTGATCATCCCAATATCGCATATTTTTTCTTACTACTTCTTGCATTATTATTTTGAAACTCTTGTAGTTAGCTCCTATATCTGATGCATAGCCTATTTTTGATGAACTGCTACTTTTACTACTGTACTTTAAAACTGTTTAGTATAGGTGGAGCAGGCATCCCCTGTTACCCCGTAATCCAGTTGCCCCGCTTTGTTTTCAAGTCACGATCCCTGATCGACGAGGCAGACCCAGCACAGCACTTACACCCCCCTTAGTTGTGCGACGGTACAAAGATAATATCGGGTACCGAGGGTGATACCTCGCGAAGTAATCCTGATGATATCTCTGTAGTGCAGCTAGTCGGTCATGGTTATCGAGGGTGATTCCACTTTCACCATTCCCGACGATGCCTCTGTCGTGCAACCCCTCAAGTGTGGGACCCTCGAGGGTGATTCCTCTAGGTCCACCTTGATGGATGCATTGTTCGGAATCCAATGAGGGTGATACCTCGGATTACGCCTAATGTTTCTACCACACACTTACTTGACCATGTTACTGGGATCCTTGATGAATTGATGTTAGGCAGGTGGATTCCCGCGTGTTTTTGTCGATGACCATAATTAAAATAATAATGAATTTGGGTATTTAATCTGGGTTGGTCGGAGACCTTTTCGCACTAACCAGCTACGCGGGAAGAATTATGGGTAATCGACGTCGCAGTATCAACCGAAGCTCTTCATACATCACCAATGGGGCGGCGCGTGCCCGACTGATCCCGAGATGCATCGCGCTTGTGATTAAGGGGTGCTAGGACTGACCTCGTCCGCCGACGCATTGTGCAGGAGCACAGAGGGCAAGTGGGCCCATGAACCCTTTGTGCTTAGGAGTTAGACCAGCGGGCTCGCCTCTTTGTTGAGCTTAGGTGGGGCTGCGATGTGTCGATATTCCGAGGCCGGGCATGACCTAGAAAAGTGTGTCCGGATAGAGTGTTATCGAGCATGACAGGAAACTTGGTGCACCCGTCCAGGGATGAAAATCAACTATTCAGATAGCCGTGTCCATTGTTACAGGACGACTTGGAGTTGTGCCCTAATGTTATACAACTACAACTGTTACTTAACTGGAATTAGTTGCCCCGAGATTGCTTCCTTGCACGGAGTCGAGGAAGTATCTGTGGGCGTGACCTCATATTAATTTTGCTGCAACAATATGACTATTAATTGTGTTACCTTGCTGTACTCTCATCTATTGCTGCAAGACCCTGAAGATGCTAGTATTCGATAGGACTAGGCCTTCTCTCTATTCTTGCATTGCTGCACTCAGTCCACATATAAAACCCCTTCATTGATACTGATGCATGCTTAGTATAGTTCTGATGTAAGACTTGCGAGTACTTTGGATGAGTACTCACCGTTGCTTTGCTCCCCCTTTGCCCCTTGATCCGTTGCTGCGACCAGTTGATGGAGCCCAGGAGATGGAGGATCCCGCCGCCGACGACTGCTACCACGACGGTGCCTACTACTATGTGGAGGCCTCTCAAGACCAGGAGTAGTTAGGAGGTTCCCAGGTAGGAGGCCTCGCCTCGTTCTATCGTTGTATCTTTTGTGCTAGCCTTCTCTAAGGCACCCCATGGTTAATGTCTGTACTCAGATATTGTTGCTTCCGCTGACTCATGTGTTTATCGATCTTCTGTATTCTAGCCCTCGAGGCCCCTGTCTTGTAATATGAAGCTTGTATTGTTTTATTTGTGTCTATAGTTGTGATGTGATATCTTCCCATGAGTCCTTGAGTTTGGTCGTACGCATTTGCGTGTCTGATTAGCGTACGATCAAATCAAAGGCGTCACAATATCATTGGCACAATTGATATTAATAGAATTTATAACAATATCATTGCAATCATGCTTTTCGTTCAAGGAAACATTGTGAATCACTTCATCACAATTTTCAGATTCATGAATCTCAAGCAAAAATTCATGGAGATAATCAAGTACACTCAACTCACTAGCAATTGGTTCATCATAATTGGATCTTTTGAAAAGATTACCAAGTGGATGAGGATCCATATCAATAGATTTTTAGCAAGCAAATAGAAGGCACATGGTAAAACAAGAAGACAAAAAGAGATCCAGCGAGAAAAAGGCAAAAAAGATGGTAAATTGGTGAAGTGGGTGCGAGGAAAACAAGAGGCAAATGGAAAATAAAGTAAATGCAAGAGATGAGTTTGTGATGGGTGCTTGGTAGGCGTGATCTTGCTATGTATCCTCCCACGCAACGGCGCCATAAATCCTTCTTGCTACGTCTTGAGCTTGCGTTGGTTTTCCCTTGAAGAGGAAAGGGTGATGCAGCGAAGTAGATAAGTATTTCCCTTAGTTTGTTCAAAACGAAGATATCAATCCACTAGGGAACAAGCAAGGCCCCAATAGTAGTACCTACACAAATAATCAAACACTTGCACCCAACGCTATAAAGGGGTTGTCAATCCCTTCAGAGTTATTTACAAGGATGAGATCTGATAGATATAGATATAAAAGATTGCGGAAACAAAAGTAAATAAATTGAAGCAAAGTATTTTTGGTATTTTTGGTTTATAGATCTGAAAATATAATATGGAAAATAGACCCAGGAGCCATAGGTTTCACTAGAGGCTTCTCTCATAAAGGCAAATAATACGTAGGGTGAACAAATTACTGTCGAGCAATTGATAGAAAAGAAAATAATTATGAAGATATCTAAGGCAATGATTATGCATATAGGCATCACGTCTGTATCAAGTAGACCGGAACGATTCTGCATCTACTACTATTACTCCACACATCGACCGACTCCTGCGTGCATCTAGAGTATTAAGTTCATCAAGAACAGAGTAACGCGTTAATTAAGATGACATTATGTATAGGCATAAACTCAAGCAATATGATGAAAACCCCATCTTTTTATCCTTAATGGCAATAATACAATACGTGCCTTGCTACCCCTACTTTGTCACTGGGTGAGGACACCGCAAGATTGAACCCAAACCTAAGCACTTCTCCCATTGCAAGAATTACCAATCTTGTTGGCCAAACCAAGCCAATAATTCGAAGAGACTTGCAAAGATATGAAATCATGCATATAAGAATTTAGAAGAGACTCAAATAATATTCATAGATAACCTGAACATAAACTCACAATTCATCGGATCTGGACAAACACACCACAAAAGAGTATTACATCAGATAGATTTCCATGAAGATCATGAAGAACATGGTATTGAAGTTCGAAGAGCGAGAAGAATCCATCCACCTACAAGTTATGGACCCGTAGGTCTGTGGTCAACTACTCACACATCATCGGAGGGCAATGCAGTTGATGTAGATGTCCTCCGTGATCAATTCCCTCTGTGGCAGATTACCGGAAAAGGCTCCTGGATTGGATCTCTCGGGAACAGAGGCTCCCCGCGGCGTAAAAGTTTTTTTGTGGCTGTTTTTGGCGATACAGGAATATTTGGGAATTTATGGGCCAAAGAATAGGGTTAGGAGACTTGTAGGGGGCCCACAAGGCAGGTGGCGCGGCCACCCACCAGGGCGTGCCCTGTAGGCTTCTGGCCTCGCGGCAGATGCCCTGCCCCCTACTACAAGTCTCCTGGGTGTCTTCTGGTCCAAGAAAAATCTTTCCGGAGATCTTTTTTCGATTTGGATTCCGTTTAATATTCCTTATCTGCAATATTCAAAAACGTGGAAAAAACAGGAACTCGCACTTGGCTCTAGATTAATAGTTTAGTCCTAGAAATAATATAAAACATCATATTAATGCATATAAAACTTCCAAAACAGATAATATAATAGCATGGAATAATAAAAAATTATAGATACATTGGAGACGTATCAGGGTGCAAGTTGTTTGTTCTTTTGTGTGCATCTACTGAAGACGGTTGTGGTTAACATTCCTATTGCTTCGATGAACCTTGGTTTCATAACTAAGGTAAATACTTACCCACATTGTGTTGTGATAAACCGTTCCTCTTTATAGAAAACCCAATGCATATAAATAGTATCACATAAGTATTCGCTTTTCTATCAAAAGCCCAATAATGATTTGTCTACCCACTGCATGCTTGCTTTCATGAGAGATGCCACTAGGGAACGCTATGCTCCCCGGGTCTATTCACTTATAAATTTAAAAATGCTATAATTTCCTCGCTGCCTTTAATTACTTGTTATTTACTTTTCACTTCGCAGCTTTCAACCTCACTACTTACTTGCTTGCAAATAATGAGGCAAGGGGATGACAACCCACTTGCCTGCGTGAAAGTGTTCGTTTATTTTGTGTGCAATTGCTGAAGATGGGGGTTGGTTGTTACTCCTATTGGTTCGATAAACCTTGGTTATCCACTGAGGTCAATACTTACATTTATTGTGTGGCATCACCCGTTTCTTTTCAGGAAAAACAAACTCAGATCACAAATATCAGGAAGGATTTATGGCGCCATTGTCAGGGAATATCACCAACCTACTATCAAGCCACTTCACATAAAGTATCATTCACTTGTTATTCCTTTTATTTGCTGTGATATTTTGCTTGATCCATAAAATCAAAAATACAAAAATATTTATCTTTGTTAGTTGCTAGTTTACTTCTTTGCTTTCTCGAAAGTTGCTATCATGTGTGAGTTTGAAATTAGTGATGCTTCTGCCTCTAGCGTGGTATTCCTTGAATACCGAACTTCAAGTTGTGATGAGAATGATAAGAGAAACCTTGACGAAGTTGCTAAGGAAAAAATTGATAATCTTGTGGATGATGATCCAACTAAGGAATAACCTATTATGCAAACAAAGAAACTCCACATAGGTAGTGGTAATATTATTGGGAAAAGTGTGATTCAAGATTTTTTCACTTGTGCGGCATCGTTTCCCTTGATAGGAGACTCTATTTTTTCTAGAACTACAAGTTATGTAGGTGCTATATCTTTACTTACCATACAATTGCAAAGGCAATTTCTGCACATGCATCCTTTTGATACAATGGTTGTTTCTAAATTCTATAATATTCAGGAACCTTCTACCAAACGTCTAGCGGCTATATTTCTTGTTCAAGAATTTAGTAATATCATGCAAGATGATAGTGATATTTTTTCTCGTTATAGGGTTAACAGTGGGATCACCCCCGTAGAAGGGATTCTTTATGAATTGGAAGAACTGAGAAAACTAAAATCCACAAACTATGTTGCTTATGATGAAAACCTTAGAAAGTAGGTTCCACCTAATGTCTTAGTTGATAATTTCTCCGAACATAATGACCAATTTTCTATACCAAAACGTGGATTGGGTTATGAGCTTGAGAGAGAACTAAGTAAATACCTCTGTCGAAAACTATACGATTAGAGTTGATTACCACTTATGAAAAACCTAAAGAAAACCCTCCTATTCCTCCTGAAGTAGACCTCGTGGATCCTTATGTTCTACTATTCAGTACTTTAAATTATTTTTTCTTAAAATTAGAGAAGTAGCTTATGAAATCAGAGAATATGATTATATCATGGAAAGATGTCTTTCAAAAGATGGCAAGGGTTGAATCGTTTGCATTATGCCTAGGTAGGGGCATAAAACAATAACGCTAGTTGGGAGGTAAAACAATATTTAATGTTTTCTGTTTTTTTACTTTTTGCTTGTGTGTCATGACATGATTGTTTCTTTTATAATAATTATTCTTTGTTCTTAAATTAGTTTTTGTGCCAAGTAAAGCCTTTGGGATGGCTTCGATAATAGTAGAATTGATATGGTGCAAAAACAGAAATTTTAGAGTCAAGAGAAGAATTGCTCTGTTTTTACTAGAACATCTTTTTGATCTTAAATTTTTACATAGTATTTATATACAAATTACAAAGGTCTTACTAAGTTTTCATAATTTTTGGAGTTGCAGAAGTATGGTAATTAACTGTATCATTACACGTTGGTGTGTTTTAGAAAGATTCTGTTTTTGCATGCATAGCTTGCTTGTTTTGATGATGCTACAGATTATATCGGAGAGTATAAGTGATGGAGAAGCGACAATACTGTGTATTTAATAATAAAATGTGAATCAATTTATAACAGCAACTAAAGTATTTTATATGTTTGTTATACTAACGGATCTCACAAAGTTTTTATTGAGTTTTGTGTGCTGAAGTTTTCAAGTTTTTGGTGTTATCGCGGTGGACGAAGTAATAAGAAGTGGAAAGATCCTAAGGTTGGGGATGCCCAAGGCGCCCCAATGTAATATTCTTGGAAGACTCAACACATAACTAGGGAATGTCCTCGAAGGCATGCCCTCTTTCGTCTCAATCCATCAGTATGTCACTTGGAGCTACATTTTTATTCATCACATTCTATGAGTTTTTCTTGGAGCATTGTTTGCTTTAGTTTCCTTTTTGGTTTAGTTTTTTACCATTATTATTCTCTGAATACACCCACTTGAGAGAAATACATGATCATCATGTTTATTAGAATACTCTTTGTGCTTCACTTTTATATTTTGAGCTTAGCAGTTGCTCTAGTACGTCGCATATATCTTTTAGAGCATGGTGATATATAGATTTTCTAGAAATAATTGCACTCTTATTCTTCACTTATATTTGTTTGAGAGTTAATAAAAATCTACCTTTATTTTCATGGGTTATAAGATTAGTTCAAAAATAATAGGTATTCAATGAGTGCATAATCAAAACCACATGTAGCACATAGAAGAGAAGTCATGGTTAAAGATATTAAGTGGTAATGTGAAAAAGAAAGAGTGCATGATCATAGGTTGACTCTAGTATCACAAATTAGAGGTGTTAACTTGCATTTCATCCAAATAATTTTATGGCATGGTTATGATGTGTGAGCATACTTATTCCTCATTGAAATCATAGTGTTGTTTTAGTCGGGGGCATGCGATGGTTAACACCTACGAACCTCTTCCCTCGGGGCATGTGAGTAGTGCTTCACTTTGATAAAGCTAGTAAAATCTTGCAATAAGTATGTGAATTCTTTATGACTAATGTGAACACATGGATATATGCAATCTCACCTCAACATATTTGCTAGCCTCTTCGGTACCGTGCATTTTCGGTTCTCACCTCCAGGATCGGTGCAACTTTTGCCGGTTCATCCAAACCCCTTGACATGATATGCTCTGTTGCACATAAGCCACCTATATATTCCTAAAAACAGCCACCATATCTATCTATCATGGTACTTCCATAGCCATTCCGAGATATATTGACATGCAATTTCCACCATCACTTCATATGTCTTATACTTCCATTGTCATTTACCTTGCATGATCGTAAGATAGCTAGCATGATATTTATATGGCTTGTTTCTTTTTGATATCATTTTCTATGCTAGATCATTGCACATCCTGGTACAGTGCTGGAGGCATTCATATAGTGTCATATCATATCAGTCTTCATATTGAGTTGTAAGTAAATAAAAGTGTGACCATCATCATTATTAGGGCACTGCCTCAGTAAAGAAAGGATGACAGAGCCATTGCCTCCCCCACAAGTTAGGATAAGACTCCAAACGAAAAAAGAGAAAGAAAAAAAAGATACAAAACAAAAGAATGAATAAATGAGAGAAAAGAGAGAAGGAACAGTGCTACTACCTCTTATTCCACACTTGTGCCTCAAAGTAGCACCATGTTCTTCATATAGAGAGTCTCTTGATTTGTCACTTCCATATGCTAGTGGGAAATTTTATTATAGAACTTGGCTTGTATATTCCCATGATGGGCTTCCTCAAGTGCACGAGATCTTCATGGGAAACCAAGTTGGATGCACACCCTCTTAGCTTCATTTGAGCTTTCATACACATATTGCTCTAGTGCATGTGTTGCATGGCAGTCCCTACCCCTTGCATTGATATCTATTGATGGGTATCTCCATAGTCGTTGATACACCTAGCTGATGCAAGTCTTTATTCTCCACTTTCACCCCTTTGAACCTACCACCATATTTTATTCCACCCTTATGTTATATCCATGGTTCACGCTCACATATTGGGCCAATAATAAAAAGCTGAAGCGCGTTCAAAGGTACGATCCAATTTCTTGACTTGACACCGTGGTGCTTAACATTTGTATTTATATGGCAAGGACGGAGCCATGCTATATTTATATGAATAAATGAATAGGGGGTGAACATTCTTTAAGGAATGTATGGTTTGAAACTTAATGACTATGTTGCTTATGTTTATAAGCATTGCTATGTTGATCTTTGTTAATTAATGATTTATTAATGATCAAACATGCAATAGATTACATGTTGGGTAGCATGTCACATCAAATATTCTACTTTTACCATTTACCTACTTGAGGACGAGCAGGAATTAAGCTTGGGGTTACTGATATGTGTCCAACGTATCTATATTTTTTATTGTTCCATGCTATTATATTATAATTTTAGGATACTTTTTGGGTATTTATTCACCAATTTATATTATTTTAGCTTTTCCGGTTTACAATAGAAAACAAAGTCCAATTGCGACGAAACTTTTTGGTGATTTGTTCTGGACAAAAAGAAGACCTAGAAGCTTTGGGAGGAAGCCACAAGCCTCACGAGGGGAGCACCACACGACAGGGTGCGCCCAAGGGACTGGTCATACCCTATTGCCTCATCCCCCCATGGCTGCCTTCTAGCATACCTCTTCGTCCTAAATATAAATTATCATTAATCCCAAAAAGCCTAGAGCACACCCTGAAACACTTTTTCCGCCGCCTCAAGTCTCTGTTATGTCGTGAAGCCATGTGGAGCCCTTTTCCGGTGCCTTTCCGGAGGGCAATCGATCACGGAGGACCTCTACATAAACCTCATTGCTCCCATGGTGATGTGTGAGTAGTTCAACATAGACATATCGGTCCATACTTAGTACCTAGATAGCTATCTCTCCCCCTCTTGATCTTTGATAGAATGATCATCGCATCTTTGCTTTGATCCATCTAATGTAACTCTTTTGTGCATTGCATTTGTTGGTAAAGAAGAATTGTGGGTTTATGTTCAGATTATTCATGATAAATATTTGAGTCTTCTTTGAATTCTAAATATGATTCTTGTTCTAGGTAAACTGAACATTAAGCGTGCATAGAGTTGTATCGGTGGTCGATAGAACTTGAGGGAATATTTGTTCTACCTTTAGATCCTCGTTGGGTTTGACACTCTTACTTATCGAGAAAGTCTACAATTGATCCCATATACTTGTGGGTTATCAAGACCTTTTTCTGGCGCCGTTGTCGGGGAGCAATAGTGTGGGGTGAATATTCTCGTGTGTGCTTGTTTGGTCTATCACTAAGTTGATTTTATTTGTTGTTTAGCTTGTTTTCTATCTTTTGATATGGGTAGGAAACGCAAAATACCAAAAAACTTATATGTACTTGCCTCTCCAAAAGTTGAGGAACCATTTGTGTTCCGTACCACCGAAGAATATTACTTGTGTCATCTTCGATCAATTTGTGCTCGTGCTGAAACCACAACTAGCTTATTTGAGGCCAAATCACTAAATGAGCATGCTTATTATGTGTGACACCTCTTATCTCAAAAAGGGAAACTTTTATGGCATCATATTAATACTTTCCAATGCTATGCTTGGAATTTATGCAAAATTTATGATTTTCCTTGTTGTTTTGAAGGCCCTAAAAAACACCTCCCCTATCAATGTGAGTTTAAGGATAATGGAATCGTATCTTCTTATGCCAAGGGTGTTTATAGTTACTATGATATTTAGGAAATTGAAGAATTTGTTGCTTTTAAGGGTGCCTATGAATTTGCTTCTTTGATTGAAAAGTATGATGGTACTCTTTACAAATCTGAAAGTTTTGCCATACTTAAATATTGCTATGAAAACTATGCTTCTAATGCTTATGTTAATCCATATAATGAGGACCCCTCCGCTGTCCAGGAGGAGAATAATATTTTGCTGGAATCTATGGAAGAAGAAATTGATGACACTATGAGATCATTGGATGAAAATGATGAGGAGGGGAGCAAAGAACAAAAGGAGGGAGAGTGGATTAGCAACCCGTGCCCACCTTCTAATGAGAGTAACTCTTCAACTCATACATTGTGTAATTTCCCTTCATGCTTACCGAAGGATGAATGCTATGATGATTGCTATGATCCCTTGGGTTCGTTTGAAATATCCCTTTTGGATGAACTTGATGATTGCTATGATTGTGGCCATGATGTCAATATGAATAATTATTATGGAGATGAACTTGCTATAGTTCCTTATGTTAAGAATTAAATGGTTGCTATTGCACCCACACATGATAGTCCTGTTATCTCTTTGAATTCTCCCAACTACACTATATTGGAGAAATTAGCAGTTATTAAGGATTATATTGATGGGTTCGTTCTACCATTGCACATGATGATTTTGATAAATATAATATGCATGTAATTGCTGCTCCTACTTGCAATTATTATGAGAGAGAAACCACATCTCCAACCCTCTATGTTATCAATATGATAAAATTGCAAGAAACTGCTTATGCTATGTATTCGCCTTTACTTTGTGTGCATGAATTGTTCTTTTATGACATGCCAATGCATAGGAAAAAAGGTAGACTTCCTTGTTGTCTCATATATGTTATTTTGTGCTCACTACTAAATTACAAATCATTGTTAATTAAAATTGGCTTTGATATACCTTGGGATCTGGGTGGATCAATTACTTGAGCACTTTTTGCCTAGCTTAATGGCTTTAAAGAAAGCGCTGTCGAGGAGACAACCCAGAAGTTTTAGAGTGTCAATTTATTATGTTGTGTCCTTTCATATAGTTTAAAAACAAAAAATGAAGGGGGGAATCTAAAACTTTTTCAAACAGAGAAGTGAAAGTAAGAAGGACAAGCACCGTTGAAGTGGGGGAGCTCCTTGAACTTTGTTCATGCCCATGGAAACTTTGCGAATCATAATTACAGAAACTTTTCAACAAAAATAATTATCCTCTTGTATAAATTCATTGTATTATAAAAATAATGTGCCAAGATTTGCCTTTAGGATGATTAAATTGCTTGTTTTGTGTGTGCAGTGCAAAAACATAAACTTTGGTTGTAGTGCGTGAAGTTACATTTTGTACTGGAATGTCAAAAGTTTCTGAAATTATTATATTGTATTGCGATGCAAATTGTTTGTTTCGTCCTAATGTTTCAGAATTTTTAGAGTTATAGAAGTATGGTGAATGTACAGATTACTACAGACTATCCTGTTTTGATGCATTGTTTTGCTCGTTTTGATGAAGCTATCGATTGTATCGGTGGTATAAGCCATGGAAAAGTTATATTACCACATACAATGCAAAAAATGAATTGGTTGACAACAATACTTAAAGTTGTAATTTGCTTTATTATTACTAACGGATCTCACGAGTGTTTTGTTAAGTTTTGTGTGATGCAAGTTTTGAAGTTTTGGGCGAGATCACGATGGATGATGGAATAAGGAGTGGAAAGAGACTAAGATTGGGGACGGCCGAGGCACCCCAAGGTAATATTCAAGTACTCCCAAGCAACTAAGCTTGGGGATGCCCCGAAAGGCATCCCCTCTTTCTTCTAACAACCATCGGTAATTTTACTTTGAGCTATATTTTTATTCGTCACATGATATGCGTAAATGTTGGAGGGTTGTGTGGTTTTTTATTTTTCTTTTAATAATGCACCATGATGGTATGGGAAAGTTCTTGGTTGATTTATATAAGGCTCTTTGCACCTCAATTATATCTTTTGGGTATGGATTTATAGAATGCTTCATGTGCTTCACTTATATGATTTGAAGTTTGGATTGCCTATTTCTCTACACATAGAAAACAGACATTTGTAGAATGCTCTTTTGCTTCACTTATATTTGTTAGAGCATGGGCATATCTTTTGTAAAAAGAATTAAACTCTTATGCTTCACTTATATCTATTTAGAGAGTTAACAGGAGTTGGTCATTCACATGGTTAGTCATAAAATACTACATAAAACTTGTAGATCACTAGATATGATATGTTTGATTCCTTGCAATGATTTTGTAATATAAAGATGGTGATATTAGAGTCATGATTAGTGATTAATTATGATTTAAGTAGGAATATTGGTGTTAAGGTTTGTGATTCCCTATGCATGCACGAAAGTCAAAAGTTATGCAATGAAGTTACATCCTATTGTGGTGCATTATTCGATGTTCGTTATGACTCAATGCACACTTATGTGAATTTTTGTTTCTTTGTTTGATTGCTTGCCAATCTATTTTCTAGCTTTCATTTATACTAATTAGAAATACTACTTGTGCATCCAAAATCCTTAAACCAAGTTTTTCCTCATGAGTCCACCATACCTACCTATATGCGGTATTTCCATGCTGTTCCATGCAAATTTGTATGTGCCATCTCTAAATTTTCAAAATAAACTTTCTATTTTCTGTTCCCGTACCGCTCATGAAACGGTGGGGAATATCCAATATTTTTCCATGCAAGGTGGGTTATTCTCATGATATGTGTTGGTATTCGGGATGCCTAGTTCCATGCTCAAAAATCAAATAAAATATAGTGAAACAAAACTCCCCCAGGAATGTTGTTGGTATGGAGGGTACACGTGGATTTGGCTCACCGTGGAGTGTGATTGATTGGTGGAGGGGGAGTAAAAACTATGCCATCCTGTTTGGGAACCGCCTATAATGTAACTAACATGGAAAGCATTTTTGAGCTATTTTATCGTTTTCGTTGACAGGAAAAGCATGCTACTCAAAATAATTTTTCTCTCTCGATTTAAACCTTGAGCTCTGGCACCTCTACAAATCCCTACTTCCCTCTGCGAAGGTCCTATCTATTTACTTTATGCAATTTTTGTTTTTGCTTTGAGTCTCCATCTTCACTTATAAGCACCAACTAGGGAACACTATGATCGTACTTGAGCATTGGGAATAGCTAATATTTGAGTGTGTTTCATTAATGGATCAATGATTGAGCATGATGGGCTAGGGATAACTTTCTTTAGTGTTGATATGTTGAAAGACATGGTTGCTTGTTGACATGCTTGAGTATTGAAGTCATTATGTTAAAACTAGACTATTGCTTTGAATCACTCGTGTCTTAATATTCATGCCATGCTTAGATTATATGATCAAGATTATGCTAGGTATCATTCCACAACAAAAATTATCTTTTTTATCATTTACCTACTCGAGGACGAGCTAGAATTAAGCTTGGGGATGTTGATACGTCTCCATGTATGTATAATTTTTGATTGTTTCATGCCAATATTCTATAACTTTCATATACTTGGGCAACTTTTTATACGATTTTCGGGACTAACATATTGATTCAGTGCCTAGTGCCAGTTCGAGATTGTTGCATGTTTTTTGTTTCGCTGAAAATCCATATCAAACAAAGTCCAATCGGGATAAAAACTTGCGGAGATTTTTTTGGAATATTTGTGAATTTTGGGAAGTGGAATTTTGGGATAAAAACCCGAGGGGGCCACAAGCCATAGGGGCGCAGCCTGGGGGGTAGGTCACGCCATCCAGGCTTGTGGCCACCCCGTAAGGCGGTTAGTTCCCTTATATCGCAACAAGAAAGCTAATATCTAGATAAAAATCGTGTTAATATTCCAGCCGAATCGGAGTTACGGATCTCCGGGAATATAAGAAACGGTGAAACGACAGAATATGGAACGCACAAGAAGGCAGAAAGAAAAAGAAGCAGAGAGGGAGATCCAATGTCGGAGGGGCTCTCACCCCTCCGCCGTCATGGAGGCCAAGGACCAGAGGGGAAACCCTCCTCCCATCTAGGGGGAGGCCAAGGAAGAATAAGAAAGAGGGGGGCTCTCTCCCCCTCTCTCTCGGCGGCACCGAACACCACTGGGGCCATCATCATGACGCCGATCTACACCAACAGCTTTGCAGCCATCATCACCAACTTTGTCCCCCTCTATGCAGCGGTGTAACAGCCCTTCTCCCTGCTGTAATATCTAATTAAACATGGTGCTCAATGTTATATATTATTTCCAAATGATGTATGGCTATCCTATGATGTTTGAGTAGATTCGTTTTGTCCTATGGGTTGATTGATGATCATGATTGGTTTGAGTTGCATGTTTTATTATTGGTGATGTCCTATGGTGCTCTCCTAGTCGGGAAAGCTTGAGGGATCACTGCTGTAGGGTTTGCAGTATGTTTGTGATTCGCTTATTGTGGGTTGCGTGAGTGACAGAAGCACAAACCCGAGTAAGTAGGTTGTTTGCGTATGGGAATAAAGAGGACTTGATACCTTATAATTCTATGGTTGGGTTTTACCTTAATGATCTTTAGTAGTTGCGGATGCTTCCTAGTGTTCCAATCATAAGTGCATATGATCCAAGTAGAGAAAGTATGTTAGCTTATGCCTCTCCCTCATATAAAATTGCAATAATGATTACCGGTCTAGTTATCAATTTCCTAGGGACAAATATCCTTCTTGTGAGAAAATGCTCTCTACTAAGACTAACTCAGTTGTTTCTTTATATTAGCACCCCCTAGTTTTTATTTCCATGTTCTTTGTTTTCTTGCAAATCTATCCTATCACGCCTACAAAGTATTTCTAGTTTCATACATGTTCTAGGTAAAGCGAACGTTAAGCGTGCATAGAGTTGTATCGGTGGTCGACAGAATTTGAGGGAATATTTGTTCTACCTTTAGCTCCTCATTGGGTTTGATACTCTTACTTATCGAGAAAGGCTACAATTGATCCCCTATACTTGTGGGTTATCAATGGTTTTCTTGTATTGGTGATGCTATGACTTGTATCGAGAGGTATAAGCCATGGCAAAGTAATAATATTGTACCTTATGCAATAATTAAATATGAGTCGATTTATAAAAGTACCTAAAGTTTATGATTTGCCTATAATACTAACGGATATCACAAGATTTCTGTTAATTTTTGTGTGATTAAAGTTTTCAAGTTTTGGGAGAGATACCGATATACTTGGCCAAAACTCGGTCCGGGCCTAAAAAAGCCCATGGTATAAAAATTAAGCCCGAGCCCCGCCGGGTCCAACCATCGGGCCTTGTTACTTGGCCAAGCCAGGACCAAGCCTGAAGAATCCCGACCCTGCCCGATAACACCGGCCAAACATAGGCATACAATAGGGTTTTCACAGGCCCGACCCAGGCTGGCCCGACCTTCAAGCTTGATTTTTAGGCCCAGTCCCGGCCTGTGGGAAAGCCGAGGCTTGGCCCGACCCAGAAATTTCGAGGTCGGCCAAGCCAGGTTTCCCATGGCCAGGTATAGATACCGATATGAGGAGAATAAGGAGCATCAATACCCTAAGCTTGGGGATTTCCAGGGCACCCCAAGGTAATATCCAAGGAAGACACAAGCGTCTAAGCATGGGGCTGCCCTGGAAGGCATCCCCTCTTTCGTCTTCAGCACTATCAATATATCTTACTTTGAGCTATATTTTATTCGTCACGTAATAAGTGTTCTGCTTAGAGCATCGTTTTATTTTGTTAGTATTTGCTTGCTTCTATTTATAATCTTGTTTTTCAATAAAAAAGTTCCAAGAATTTCCTTTAGAATGGCTGAATTGTATAAAAACAAAAAAAACTGTTATGGTATTAGAATTATGAGATTTTAGTGGAACATGGAAAATTTCTGAAATTTATTCGTCGTGATGTCATAAAAATTCTTTATCTTTAATTAATTTTCCTAATTTTTGGAGATATATAAGTACACATTTCAAATTGATTACTAGAGACAATTCTGTTTGGAGAGATTGTTGTCATAGTTTTGTTATCTACTTATCCTAGTTTTTCATGGCTCTTGGTAGATATAAATTGTAGAAAGGATAGTATGAATTACCTAATATTTTAAAATTATTATGAAATTTGTCTTGGTAGTACATGAAGTGTTGATTTATTATTATGTGTACTAATGTGTCTTACAAGTTCTTTTCATGTTTTAAGTGGATGAAGTTTTTGACACTTAGGTGAAACCAGGGATATAAGAAGATTGAATTGGATACAAAAGCTCAATATTGGGTATGCCCGAGGTTCCCCGAGTAAATATTACAAGAAGTCTCAAGTATCTAAGCTTGGGGATT
Organism: Hordeum vulgare subsp. vulgare; assembly: GCF_904849725.1. Taxonomy (NCBI): domain Eukaryota; kingdom Viridiplantae; phylum Streptophyta; class Magnoliopsida; order Poales; family Poaceae; genus Hordeum; species Hordeum vulgare. The sequence continues at coordinate 355,994,105 of NC_058523.1, forward strand.
CTATGCATCTCACCTCTCTTCGTCAAAAATTAACGGTTAGCCTATGTTGATCCTACGTTTTTATTCGTTCACATGTTCTATTCTTGGAGCATATTTTGTGTTTATTTTTCCCTTTAGTTTTATGCACCATGTTTTTATTATATTAACCTTGTCTGATTTATAGAATTCTTCATGCACTTAACTTAAATATTTGGAGTATGGCTTTATATAATGCTTTGTGTGCTTCACTTATATATTTTGAGCTTGGGTATTGGTATCTCTATACTCGTTGTAGAATGCTTTATGAACTTATTATATATATTTTGGAGTAGTTTCATGTTCATTCTTTTGCTTCACTTATATCCTAAGAGAAAATGTTGAATGAATTGAATGTCATGAATGTGAAATTATATATGCTCCATATGCTTGTCCCTTGGGGAGTAATGACTTCACATGCTAGGAGTATAAGAGGTAAACTTTATTGGAAGCTAACAAACATAACATTGGTCACTTGAACAATTAATGCAAGAATATTGATGGAAGAGAGATTTCACATATAAATACACTATCTTGGACATCATCTATGATTGTGAGCCCCCATTAATTATTTTCAAACTTGATCAGGTAGTTGATGTTGGACAAGGAAGACAACATAATGGTCATGTTTGTTTATCTTCACACAGAAGTTATATTGTCATGGATCCTCTAACATGTGATGCTTTCTTATTATCTTTTGGAAGCTAAACGCGTACTAAGTAGAGAGACTACGTGTGCATCCAATAACCCTTAAACTCAGTTTCTTGCCATGGGAGTCCACCATATCTACATATGGATTTAATAAGATCATTCAAGTAAGATGTCAGTGGTGCAAAAAAGCATAAAAATTGCTCCTAAATATGTATGATCTTTTATTCGAAGGGAAAATAAGTTTGTACAAACTTCTGATAGGAAAGAAATAAAAGCGACACACTTCATAATAAAGGTTCTATCACAAGGGGAAATATAAAAGTGATGTTCCTTTCATTAAGAGTTTGCGCATGAATAAATAAAAAGTGTATGAAAACCTCTGCTTCCCTCCATTAAGGTCCTATATTTTACTTTTATGTATTTACTTTTTTATATTTACCATTATGTAAGAGTCAATAATGTTCATCCCTATTCCAATATATAAATTCTTCAATTGGCAAGCATCATCTACTGAGGAAAGAACCACACACATATACACATTTGAATATAGGTAATCATGATTCGTTATTTTTCATTTTATCCTCGAGATAAATAAGTTGGGAGGCAAAACATTAAGCCCCTATCTTTCTATGTGTTTGACTGAACCTGATTGTTCTAAAAATGTGCTTCGAGTGTCAAGAATCATGGAAGACTGAACGATAGTTGAGTATGTGGAATTTGCTATATCAAAGCTCTTACATAAACCCTTCCTAAAAATAAGATGAATTGTAATCGTTTGATGACTGAAAACATAGTTTGTTAGTTTCCAAGAATTTTTTTGGTCTATTATTTAACATGTGAATAGCTTGCTACATGATCATGAGAGGTTCTATGCGAAAAGAGTTGTTGTATATGATGCTCGAAAAAAGTGGTTGCATTTAACATTGATCAAACTTATATACTATTCTAGTATTCACACCTCATAAATTATTTCTTTATCATTTACCTACTTCAGGAGGAGTAGAAATTAAGCTTGAGGATGCTGACATGTGTGTAAGATATCGATATTTATGAAGTATTCATGCCATATTCACCTATGTTTACAATATTTTATATGGTTTCGATGCAATATATATATGATTTAATTAGAACTAACCCGGCCTAATGCTATTTTCAGCAGAATTACTGTGGTGCTGTTTGTTGTGCAAAAAAATAAAAGTTCTCGAAATCGCTCGAAATATTTTGATGACTGTTTTGGGAATGTATGACCAATATTGGAGCAAAGAATCATTGGAGGAAGGCTATGAGGACCCTTCACGGCGCGCCTGGGGGGTATGGCCCCATGATGGCTTTGGACCATCCTGTGACTCTTTTTTGCGTGATTCCAACGTTGGAAATTCCTACAAAAAGAGACACCATGAGAAATTAACATAGAACTTCCGCTCCGCCACCGATACTCTCTATATCGATGGAAAACAAATGTGGGAGCGATCCAATCTTGGAGGGGATCGCACCCCTGTGGGAGCCATGGAGGCCAACAACGAGAGCGGAGAACTATTCCCTATCTTGGGAGAGGCCATGGAGTAGTAATCCCACGGGGGAGACTCTACCCCCACTCTCTCGGTGGTGCTAGAGTTCCACCGGGGGAACAATCGTCGTGGTGATCCTCTTCATCAACATCACCATCTTCATTTCCTGCCTCATCTCTTTTCAGCAGTCCACTCTCCCGCACCGTGTCGTAATCCCCTACTTGAACATGGTGTTTTATTCCACATAATATTATTCAATGGTGTGTTGCCATCCTATGATGTTTGAGTAGATTTGTTTTTTCCTTTGGGATGATTGATGATCTTGATTGGTTTCAGTTGTATTTTTTATTTTTTGGATGTCCTAAGGTGCTTCCCTTGTCGCGCACACATGGGGGGCTCCCACTGAAGGGTATTACAATATGTTCATGATTCACTTATATTAGGTGGCTAGAGTGACAAAATATTACACCCGCATAAGGGGGTTGTCTACGTATGGGGGAAAAGGTACTTGAAGTGTTAATGTCATGGTTGGATTTACCTTAATGATTTCTAGTAGTTGAGGAAGCTTCGTACAGGTCGATTCATAAGTTCATATCATCCATGTATGGAAAGTATGTTAGCTCATGCCTCTCCCTCATATAAAATTGCAATAATGATTATCGATGTTGTTATCAGTTGCCTAGGACAATTCCGCACACCACACCATCATTATTGCACACTCGTTATTTGTAATAAATTTTGATATATTCTAACTCTATTTTGTGAAGCAACTATTTTCATCTTCTAGTTCTCCAATATCATATCCTATCCTATTTATACCCACAACATAGTTTTATTTTTCGTTTCTGGATAGAAGCAAACACTCGATGTACGTAGAGCCGTACGAGTGGCCGATATGACTTGCGAGAATATTGATCTTACCTTTAGCTCCTTGTGGTTTCGAAACTCCGTACTTACCACTTCCATTTTAGTAAAGTGTTGTGATGATTCCTTGCACTTGGGGATTCTCAACACTCCCTCACGCAGTTATCTGTGTCCCTCCCATCTATGGCATCATGTGGTCCATCTCTTTGACCACACCAAGAGAGGTTAATTACCATGGATTCTTTTTCGTTTTTTTATTGTAGGTCAATGTGTGAGATTACATGGTATAATTTCAGCGCATGTGTACACATGAATGCCTCCTATCGTATCGAATTGGAGGGAGGGCAGCATATATACTACGCGTCGTGAACCTCGCTTCATGTGGAGACTTTACAATTTTCGAGGTTGGTGCCACATCGAAGTTGTGCATTGGGTATTTAAACATCAAACAACACCTACATACATATACTTGGTCCACACCTACATGGTGTATGTCTTCTGATACTCCTTCCCGTGGTTATCGGTGGCAAGACCATTCTTGGTCTAGTGTGGACGTCCATCACATTGACTAACAACGAGAGAGAGATTACCAAGGTCGATTCTTCCTGGTTTGTGTTTTGGTATAAAATATAGGTCATGGTGAATTTGTGGACTAACTTTTGAGCACACGTGTACATACGCAAGAATTGGTCCCACTCGTAGTCGTCATACTAGATATACGCGTCATGAGCCCGCGCTCTATGGGGGGGGGGCTTTTCGGTTCCAAATTAGGTGCCACAACAAAGTTGTGCATCGGGTATATTCAAACGTGAGATAACACTCTATCGCGTGGTTATCGACGTCATGCCCATTCGTGGGCCCGATTGGGCGTCTATCACTTCAACCGACAATGAGAGAGGTTTGAGCAATGTTGATTCTTCTTGGTCCGTGTTGAAGAAGGCCTCGGTGAGACGCCCTCCCACTGTCTTGAAGTGTGTGTGTGTGTGTGTGTGTGTCTGTGTGTGTTGGGGCACTATAATATGTACGTCCTAAACCTCATTGGTATCGGAGATGTCCAGGCTACGAGGTGCATGTGCCACATCATAGTTGTGAATTCGGCATATTTAAATATCACACCACCCTTTCATACATATAGTTGGGCCACCCGCAGTCGGTGGTGGTCTCACCAATCTCGTGCCATACACACCCATCTATGGCCTGCACAGTCCACCTTTGACCGGAAGCGAGATACGGTGATTTGACCATGATGGGTTGGTGTATGTTTAATTTTTGTGTTGCGGCAAGGTGAGATGCCAGACCTATTTGGGGGCATGTATTCGCATCTAGGATCCCCTCCCGCTGAAAAAGTGGGCGCAGACGAGACAGGAGGCACATCAAAGTTGCACATTGGGTATTTGAACATCGAACCACCCTTTGCATACATATTTTTGTTCCACATGCATATGTGTTTGTGTTCTGAACCTTTCCCACATTTTTTTTAAATCTCTTGTCTCTGATTTGAATGAAAAAACCGTCTACGACTGTACACTAAACACACACGATTCCATCAGTGCCACGCGTTTGCCTGTCATGTCATCATAGTTCACTGGTGGCAGCAGTACACGATTCGGATCCACGATGCTTCCGTCTCAATGTCAAAAATATCTACCCGCCTTGATCGATTTAAAAACGATAGTTTTAAGGGTTTTTCCTATTTGATAGTACACAATAATTATGTTTGGGAGGTGTGCGATGTTTGTTGCTCCCACACCTCTTCAATCCCTTCATCAAAAAATTTAGTAGCCCCAACATTTCTTTGCTGCCTAATAATATTTTCAGTAGCATCAGCATTTCCTCCAACACCACTTTTCCCCTGTCGGTCCAGTGGGAACCATGGTCCCATGACCCGTCTGCTGCCAGCCCCGAGGATGACACTTGGGCCGGCCCACAAAAGATTCCTCTGCCCCGGTCACTCTAGAGGGAGCTGCCTCGCAAGGGGGCAGCATGTTGAGGCCCCTTTGCCACTAGATCAAGCCCTCCTGAGGCTTCCAAGCACCAGATCGCCCCAGGAGGCTCCCCTGATGAGGCGACCTCACGAGGCTCGACATACTGCACCTATCGAGGGTCCACGTGCCAATCACGTGGGGGACGCACCCAAGTGGACAAGGGCGACGAAGTCCGTGCAAGCAGGCGCGACCAGAAAAGGATTTCCTATTTGGTGATTAAAGGGAAGTGCACGCTGCCTCCCCCTAAAGTAGGTTCCCAAAGCTTGCGATTTTGGTGAAAGAAGACCACGCTGACGTGGCTCCCCAGGACGAAGGTCATCTCCAAGCCCACCAGCGCGTCAGGAGTGATGCTTTGCCAGGCGAAGACCGCCTTTACTCAGGATAAGTGTGAGTGTGTGCACCGCTTCGAATTGCCAACCTATGGCCACCCTTTCCTCCTGATATTTTCAGGGAAGAGGACCAACGCACTATAAGTAAGTAGGGCCACTTCCATGTAAGGCGATTGAGCCATTCTATCCCCCAGACCCCATGTACCTCGAGCACAGCTCTCCATTCAAGAGAAATCCATAGCAGGGAGGAGTAGGGTATTACACCGCACGGTGACCCAAACCTGGGTAGTTGGCGCGTCCCCTTCATGCCCGGTGTGACTGGGTGAGCTCGTCGCCGGCCTCGCCATAGCTATCATCGTGTTGCAGGTTGTCAGGCCAACCCTCTAGTGTTCGAATCCTAGTTATTGGAGAAGTTTCTTTGACATAGATCCCAGACTCTGACAGCCCCCCCCCCCCTGTGAATACACCACAAAACCTTTGCTCACATTATGTAAAAAAGGGAAAATCTTCATGCGCACACACACCACTCCTCCATCGCTCAAACCATAGCTAGCTCGCGGCCGCCCCCGCCTCCCCACCATCAACCTTTGTCGGTCTGCTGCTACCTCTTGAGCTTGCGTTGGTTTTTCCCTTGAAGAGGAAAGGGTGTTGCATCACAGTAGCAGTAAGTATTTCCCTCAGTTTGAGAACCAAGGTATCAATCCAGTAGGAGTATCAAGATGATGCACCAATGTACCTGCGCAAAAACAAACAAACTTGCACCCAACGCTATAAAGGGGTTGTCAATCCCTTGACAATTATTTGCAAGGTGAGATCTGAAGGTGGAAAGTGCAACAAAGTAAAAGTGTATATCTGAAAATATGATGTGAAGTAGACCCGAGGGCCATAGTGTTCACTAGAGGACTCTGTCATGATACCAAGTATTATGGTGGGTGAACGAATTACTGTCGAGCAATTGACAGAATCGCGCAAAGTCATGATGAAATCTAAGGCAATGATCATACATATAGGCATCACGTCCGAGACAAGTAGACCGATACTGTCTGCATCTACTACTATTACTCCACACATCAACCGCTATCCAGCATGCATCTAGTGTATTGAGTTCATTAAAAACAGAGTAACGCCTTAAGCAATATGACATGATGTAGTGGGATAAATTGATGCAATATGATATAAACCCCATCTTTTTACCCTTGATGGAAACAACACGATGCATGCCTCGCTACCCCTTCTGTCACTAGGTGAGGACACCGCACGGTATGAACCCAAAACCAAGCACTTCTCCCATTGCAAGAATTATAGATCAAGTTAGCCAAACGAAACCCACAAATCGAAGAGAATTACAAGTATAAGAAATCATGCATATAAGAGATCAGAGGAGACTCAAATAATATTCATAGATAATCTGATCATAAATCCACAATTCATCGGATCTCGACAAACACACCGCAAAAGAAGATTTACATCTGATAGATCTCCATGAAGATCATGGAGAACTTTGTATTGAAGATCCAAGAGAGAGAATAAGCCATCTAGCTACTAGATATGGACCCGAAGGTCTATGGTGAACTACTCACGCATCATCGGAGAGGCAATGGTGTTGATGAAGAAGCCCTATGTGTCCGAATCCCCCCTCCGGCAGGGCACCAGAACGGTCCCTAAATGGGATCTTGCAAAGACAGAAGCTTGCGGCGGTAGAAAAGTATTTTCGTAGCTCCCTCTGGTGGTTTTGGATTTTTAGAGAATTTATAGGCGGAAGAAGTAGGGAAAAGGAGCCACGGGGGGCCCACAAGCCTGCTAGGTGTGCCCCCAGGCCGCGGCTAGGGGGCTTGTGACCTCCCCCGAGGTCCTTTGCCTTGGTTCTCAAGTCCCCTGCGTATCTTCTGTTATGGAAAAAATCATTCCGCAGGTTTTATTCCGTTTGTACTCCGTTTAATATTCTTCTCTCAAAAATGTCAAAAACACGGAAAAAACAGAAACTGGCACTTGGCACTGAGTTAATAGGTTAGTCCCAAAAAAGATATAAAATAGCTTATTCATGCATACAAAACATCCAAAGTTGACAAGATAATAGCATGGAACCATAAAAAATTATAGATACGTTGGAGACGTATCATCGACCTATGCATGTTACCCACCAATCTTGAAACCCACGCGGGCCTGTGATTCTTAGATGACGCCAATGAAACACCCCATTTCCTGCAGATCCCCATCCCCCACTCCAGAGCATTACAGCGTAAGCCCGGCTAAACTTCCTAGGGATCTAGAGGAGTGAATGGCTAAAAATAGGTATGTCGAGGCTTGTCCGCTGGACGATGGCGAGGTGGCCGCTTAGGCCCCAGGGGAAGCTAGCTACGATGAGTGGCCAACGACTTTAAATCAGTGGGCTCGTGAATGTATGTATGTCGGAACATCCTGCAATGACATCTAACTCATTGACAAAGAGGGCTGGATGTGGGCTATGTCACAGATTAAAGTGGTGCGCCCACAACCCCTTGGATTCAACCCTCGTGTATATCCTCCATGGCACGTCATTGATCTCCTCTACTTACCTATTAGGAATTTGCTTTCCTACGTCGCAATCGAACACATTTTGCCATTTCTAAAGGACACGTTCTATGGAGATGGCTCAACATTGTCGGTGAGGGAGTCCAGGACTGGGGGTCCATGGGCCTCTTACTTATCCGTATGGGTCGGGCTCTCTGGCCGTTTCGAACGTTGGCAGAAGTGTTGGATTCTGGATGGACTCTTCCAAAGACTTGGCGTGCAATCCAAGCAGATGTAGGTCACAACATATTCCTTCTTTGTCATAATTGACCTTGTATAAACCTTGACACCCCTCGCTTCTATATAAGCCAGGGGGTCATAAATCACAGGCCACATCAAGCTCATTAGGATTAGCATTAGACCACAACATCGATCTCGAAGTAGATCAACTCTGTACTCTGTACTATCTCGTCAATAACAGCAAGAGCAGGATGTAGGGCTTTACCTCCATCAAGAGGGCCCGAACCTGGGTAAAACTCTGTCCCAATGTCTCTTCTTAACCATCAACCCTAGATCCACAGTTTGGACCACCTAATCTAGGTCAGCCAATTTTGACACCGACATTGGTGCCTTCATTGAGAGCTCCGCTGCAGGATCACGAGAAGGTTCGATGGCCCGTCTGGTTATTGACGGTCGCATTCACTCTGGAGATATCATCGTTTCTGGATGACCCTCTGCTTTTGGAAACACCTCTCACTTCAAGGCGGCTCACCATCAGATCGACTGGATCAATCTAGGGCTGGAATTTAAGTTTGGCAAGTTGTAATTCGTCGCCAACACATGGGGCTACCTGATCTTTTCCGAGAATCCGGTTATGCCTAGTAACCTCGGAGAATCACAAGCTTTAACTTCGGATCCTACTCTGGACTTCGAGTCCGGGATAGGTTTTAAGCCAAATTCGGCCTCCAGCCAGGATTCGTCTATGGAAGTCAAGTGCACGAGGGTCATCCCGCTCGAATACACTTCTTATGCCGAAGCCTCAGAATGCAGTCCGATCGGGGCTTCGATCGCTAGTTTTGTGGATTTCTCATGGTCAAATGAGACTAAGACCGAAGCACAAACTGATGATTATTCGGACAAGCGATCTCCTAACCAGGATCTTGCCGGCCCTGGACCTAGGTGCAGGGAACTTTATTCCTCGCCCACCACCCACTTTGTCGCCACCATTGAAGATCTAACCGATCTGTTAGACTTCTCTTCTAAAGAAGCCGAAGATATGGACATGGCTATTCAATCATCAGACCCTCCCGTCATGGGACAATGTACTTCCACCTCCACTTACGATATCTATATGGTGGACACACCCTGGGAAGAAGGTGATATAGGAAAAGGCAATGATGAGGCCTCATCCAAAAACAATGGCGATGAACATGTCAAACACCAACACGAGCGCAAAAACCTAAAGCTCATAAGGGCAAGGAAACCAATGCATGCACAGGGTAAAACCTAGATCTCGAGGATACGAAAAATCTCCCTGAATCCCCAAAACATTTAGACACCACATATAACCCTGACTTACCAGGATACATGGATACAAACTAACCTAAGGATCTTGAAAACTCCGAAGATAGCAACACGTTCTTCTGATCGAGGAGGACGAGAGCCTCGGAGCCGAAGACTTTATTATCCCATAAGACCTGCTAGATGAGGAAGTGTTCTGGCAAAAGCTCATTGCAACGGCCAGGAGCCTTAGGCTAAAGTAGAGACAGCTCAAAGCCGAACAAGACTCCATTAATGAAAGATGGACTAAAGTCTTGGTAGAGGAAGAATGGTACGGACATGAGTGACAGGGTCCAACCAAGAGCTACCCATGTCGACACATGTTACTAGAATTCGAAGACGAGGCCTTGGAGCGTGCAACACCCCGTTTTGCACAAGATGATCAACCAGACCATCGTCCTCGAGGATGGGATAAGCAAAAGGAAGTGATTCAAACCAAGGACTGATATGATCTGCGGCAGAAAATTAATTCTAAACAGATCAAACCAGATCCATTTACACATCCGGAAGTCGCATTCCTGCAAGGCAGAACATATACCAACCTCATCCCTACCAAAACGATGGAGTTCGGGATGCCCAGCAAGGTAGAACCTCGAACGACCTACAACATGCCATAGCTCGGTTAAAGGGATCCACTCACCCAATGTGCTTCACGGACGAGGTAATGCGAAATTAGTTCCCCGAAGGATTTAAACCCGTTAATATTGAACAACACGATGGTACGACAGATCCGGCTGTTTGGATCAAGGATTTCCTCGTTCATATTCATACGGCCCGTGGAGATGATCGCCACTCCATCAAGTACTTACTACTTGAGCTCAAAGGCCCGCTGAAGCACAGGTTGAACAACCTCCCAGAAAAGTCTATCAGAAAGTGGGAGGACCTTGAAGACGCCTTTCGAGACAACTTTCAAGCACTTACATTCGGCCACCTAGGTCCGATGACTTAAGACACATAATTCAACAACTCCATCAGTAATCCCGAAAATTTTGGAACAAATTCCTCAGCAAGAAAAACCAGATTGTTGATTGCTCGGACACCGAGGCATTAGCTTCCTTCCCCAACAATATATGGGATGTATGGCTCTCCTAGAAACTGGGACAGGAATGGTCGAGGACAATGGCCGCCCTCACCTCTCTCATGACCCGCCAATGTGCGGGCGAGGAAACTTGGCTGGCTCGGTGGAATAACCCTCCATCAAACCCCGACACTTTTAAATTTTGGGATAGGAATGGAAAGCAACGACAGTCAATGCTAGATTCACCAATTCGCGGCCTGGACCCAAGAAGAAGCCCTTCAAGGGAAATCGGGATGGGTCGGCCGCACTAGATAAAATACTCGAGAGGCCCTGTCACATACCTATCACTCCAGTTAGGCCTACTACTCACACCAACCGTAACTCTTGGGTGTTTGGGTAAAAGCATGGCCGAAGACCAGGCCAAAATCATGTGCAGTGAGTATAATGAAGAGTCTCGTCACCAAAATAACGGGGGCCACAAGTAGTTTCCCCTGATATAAATATGGTGACCATGATTTATGTCACCCAGGTGCCCAAAAAGGAGAGGAAGGGCGCACTTCGGGACATATATGCCATAGAGACGGTAGCCTCGAAGTATAATCCATGCTTGGCATGTCCAATCACCTATGATCGCACGGATCACGCCACTAGTATTCGGCACAGGGGGTCAGCGGCCTTGGCACTTGATCCCATCATTGATGGGTATCACGTCACACAAGTCCTCATGGATGGTGGGAGAAGCCTTAATATTATTTACGATGATACAGTGCAGAAAATGGGTATTGACCCATCACGAATTAAATCAAGTAAGACTACCTTCAAAGTAGTAATTCTTGGTGTCGAAGCTTCTTGTTCAGGCACGATAACCCTAGAGGTAGTGTTCGGCTCACCCGACAACTTTCAAAGCGACGATTTGATCTTTGACATAGTCCTTTTCAGCAGTGGGTACCATGCACTACTCGGTCAAATAGTGTTCGCTCGCTTCAACGCCGTACCCCATTATGCATACCTCAAATTGAAGATGTCGGGACCCAAAGGTGTTCTTATTGGCAATGGTAACACCGAACGATCCCTTTGGACCGAGGAACACACTGTGGCCATAGCAACCGAAGTAGAGGCTCGTGATACGACTCTTAAACCAAAGGGATGCATCAAGGAGCATAAACAGACTCATGCCCCGCCACTGTCGCATACCTCGGCAGGTAAAATAGGGATACACCCCTCATTGTAGCACCTTGCCTCGAGCAAAGTATGTGCCTCGAAGAGACAAATTTGCACTTATAATATCATGGGCAGATATGAGGACCAATAATACATGGCTTACTGTACGGATAAACCGAACCATGGGCAGTAAGGTCTCCGGACATATATATGTACCATTGAGGACCAATCTCTGAGTCAAGCACACACACACATCGGCGGCTTATCAAGACCACCATTGACCACAAGAATTGTTCATCAATGTTCCCTCGGGTCGAAGGAGTATCATGCAGACGTGGAGCAAGGTGCTTACAGGAGCAATCAAACTAGTTGTATCTAAACCTGTGTAAACCTCTACTCTGTTCTCTTTCATTCATCTATATATAAAGAGCTGCTTGTGAAGTCCAAATTATACAATTCACAATTCTTCACAAGTAAGGAATGCTCCTTGTTATTTATGAGCTTCACAATGATCTGTTGCCTCTTACTTTTTCCAAACTACTTCCCGAACACTTACACAAGTTTGTTTTGTCTGCACACATTGGCTGAGTTAATGGAGACTTGGTCTTCAAAATCATCCCTTTCAAACCGTTACATTGCTATTTAGAATATCACTATTGGGGGTCTTGGATTTGCTTTATATGCATCAGTTTCAAATTATGTCTTTGGTGAAATGTTTTGTTGCCCCGCTCCTGTGTTTACCCATTTGCGTTCCGCTAGTTCGGCTAAAAGGGTACAGGGAGAACCATTGCGATTGTCTTTCCAGTTCGTCTGGTTAAGTACCTTAGTGGAGAAAGCTGAAAACTGGTCGGCATGATGAAAGAGAACTGGTTTGCGATCCAAACACAAGTGTCAAACTACAGAACAGTTACATGTTCATTGCTTCTTGCAACGGGTTTGAAGTCATTCAGAACAAGTGATTACAGGTTTTTTACACCACGGTATAAGGTGAATATCACAAATTTTGAATAGGGTTCTACTTAGCATCCATGGTGATGGTGTTATGGTTAAATGGAAGTATTAAATCCTGATGGTCCGATTGCCTAGTTTTCTTCTGCATTACCACCTTAATTGTGTCAAGACATTGGATAAGGGTAACTATGCGGAAGTTAAAAACACATTCGCTACAATCTGGAGGGGGGCTGAAGCCGACGACCAAAAACTTTCAGTATTAAAATAGCCAAAACAAGAGTTGCAATTTAAAGACATGGTCTACCATGAAAAATCTCAAAGTCATTATATCATACAAGACCTTTTACAGGATAGTATCCTCTAAACAAGCACTATGTCCTTCGTACATAGTGCCTGTATAGGTCAGGCAGCCTTCATATCAATAGCGAAATAACATTCGGGGTGCATGTGCTCCTTCCTAGGTGGTGGAGGTTCAGTGGCCATATTTGTTAGCTACAACTTCGACAAATGCGTCATTGTTTTCACAAAATCCATGTGAGATCCTTCGATACAGACCGAGCGCTTCACAATGTTGATTTGAGGCGACGCCGCAATCAGCTTCTGAACGAAGCCAAAGTAGGTGATGGGCAACATTTCGGATGAACAGAGCATCATGCACAATACCTTCATGGACAGCTAGATCATCTTGTGCAGCTCCATCAGCTGCTCCGATTGGTCAGATGCTAGTTGAGGTTGCTCTGGATTTAGGAACTATGCCTAGAAGATCCTTTGCTGCATGGCATCCTCCTGAGAATTATCGTACTTCTCAGCCTCTGTCGCACTCTTTGGCAGATCACCAATAACACCTGATGAACCCCATATTCGATTAAGGGATGCAAATCTTTGCCCTCCAAAGCTACATTGTAATAAATATTGCTTACCAGTCACGATTCGTATGATATGATGAACCTCCTTTCGAAGATCATGCGCCTCCTTCCACGCTTCTTGGAGGGCAGCGGTGACCGACAACAGTTCTATCAAGTTTTCTCTTTCTTTTTGCTCGAGGGCCTCATTCTTTGTGATGGCCTCCTTAATTTCCTGCTGAACTTCGCTAAACCGAGCTTCAGATTTCTCTGTGATAGCCTTTGCTTGTACGGTTGTCGACCTTTGTTCAGCACCCTCTTGCTTAGCTTGGCTCAGTTCGGCCTTGAGCCATTCAACGTAGGCAGCCACAACTGTGATATTTAGTTGGCAAGCACTCATTTAGAGACAAAACTGCATATAATTCCATATAAATGCTAAGGCTCATGCACTCACTTTGACCATCTTCAAAATGCTTGTTCATACGATCTAGCTTCCCTTCGAAAACTCTTAGTTTCCGGTTCATCTCCTCATACGTCAAAGAGTTGGAGGGTTGCGGTTGAGGCAAAGGCCTGCAAAAGAACATATTATGTTAGTTTTCAGATTTCTTTCAATATCTTTTTTGGCAAGGATACGTTCTGGTCAACCCATCAGAGCCTTGGGGGCCGCATGCAATGTTTCCAAATAATCCTAACCCCTGCATGAGTCATTCAAACTCACACATGGCTTGGGGGCTACTAGGCATCATAAAACTTTTAGACAATGTGTAATTATAAACAAAATGTATGCGGATTACATTGTTTCCCGCTAAGAGTACGTAGAAAGCTCCTTTCAAACAGTTATCTACTAAACGCTTCGCAAAACCGCACTGAGATGAGTGCGACATTCTTCGGGAATGGATGGATCATTTAGACCTTCTTACCTTAGCTCTGGCCATCCAATTCGGAGTGGCTCCATCATGGATGGCTTTGGGTGCATCATTGTAGTCTACCTTAGCGCAGAAACTACTACCGCTGGCTCTGGAGAAGAGCGATTCGCAGAAGTAGTATTTGGAGGAGACCCACAGGGTCTGGGCCCTCCCTCCTTCATCGCTAGGGGGATTTCATCCTCGTATTCCTTGGTGGCCGAAGTATTGGCCTCGTCCATAGTATCATCACCCCCGGCGATGGTATCCGGCGCAGGAGGGAGTAATACGACTTCCCCGGTCCCTCGGCTGTGGGAGGAGGTGACTAGGGCGATGCGGTCCCACTTTCAGCCATTTTAGCTGGAAGGGAATCCCCCTTCTGAAATCTAGTCGCTGGCAAGATCACGCTGTGGGCTGTAATACAAAAAATGAGCCTGATTAGAACCGTGGTAATTAGTGAGAAGGTGTATTGGGATTTCCCGCACATACCTTTTGGCTCGGGGTTTCACCATGAGGGTCTTTTGAGGTACCAGTGTCTCATCCATAGACTCCTCATCCGAGTCAGAAATGTCATTGACTAGGGCCATAGGGGCCCTACATGTCTTCTTCGAGGCAAGGAGAGCTTGATCTCCCTAGGCCTCTTCGGATGCCACTCTTGTTTTGGTGTGAGAGGAGTTGCTTACCTCCTCCTCATTTTCCTCTTCTTCTCCCTCCATGAGGGAGGGAGCTAGTGTCTCTTCAGACTTTGTGTCCGGAGGACCCTTCGATCGAAGCCCCCCAGATCTTCTTCTTCCTCTTCTTCTGTTTCTCCTTCTCCCTCGGAGCCGTGTACGGCTTCTCGACCAACATGGCCGTGAGCAAGGGGTCATGGCGTCCTTGGACAGAGGCACTGGATAGTTAATCTTTCCAGATTTCTTCAGCTAGATCTCCAGGTATTGGGGGAAGAACGGGTAAGTGCCTTGTTAACGGAGGTATGAAAGTTAAATAACTCGGTAAAAACGTTACCGGTCCGGCACGATTGAGGAGGGAAAGGCCTTCATCCTCCTCCTCATCAGGCCAAGTCTTTTGCGACTTGAATAAAGTCGTCCACAGCTTCTCGAGTGTGGTACGGAAAAAGCTCCGTACCAGGCTAGCTGCACTGTCCGGATTCTCCGGATCATATTCCCACATTGGGACGGACCAATACTAGCAGGGGAGAAGGCCGCGGGACAGCATAGCCTATACCACGTTGGTAAGGTCGATCTTCTCCTTTAAATCAGAGATCCTCTTCGTGAGGTCCTTCACATCTATGACCTCCCCCCAATCTAGGGCTTTTTCTGTCCAGGATGTGAGGCACGTAGGCGGGCTGGAAATGAATGCAGGAGGAGCTACCTTGCCAGTGTTGCATGGCTCGGAGATGTAGAACCACTCCTTTTCCCATGACTTGAAAGTACCGATGAATGTGCCCTTTCGCCATGTAGTCCTGTTGAGCTTGCCAATAATTGCCCCTCCATAGTGAGCCTGCTCTCCGTTGACAACCTTGGGCTTGACATTCAGGAACTTCAGCCACACGACGAAGTGGGGTTGGACCCGCAAGAAGGCCTTGCAGATCGTGATGAAGGCAGAGAGATCGGTGAAGGACTTTGGAGGAGATCGTGGACGTCATGACCATAGTAAAACATGATCCCCGAACGAATGGTGAAGGGGGAAGCTTAAGCCACTAATTAATTGAGGAACAAAAACTACCGTTTCCCCATCCGAAGGGGTGGGGATAACTTGGTCCTCCTCTGACTCACGGTGGGCTATGTTCTCCGGGAGGTAGCCACAACTCTTCACCTTCAAAATGTCTTTTTTAGAGAGAGAGGAAACCTCCCACTTGCCCTTGGAACCAGCATTGGCCATTGCTGGACTGCTGAGGGGATTCGATAGCTCAGGAGGAGAAGAGAGCTAGGGCGCTAGAGCTTGGAGAAAGGGGAATGGCGATAGTGAGAGAGATATGAGGTGCGAGAGGAGGCTGAGGTGATAGTTTATTTACCTTCCATAACTTACAAGAATGTCGAAGGCCTCACTGTTGTACCGTAACGAACGCCACTTCCCGATAAAATCATGGTTATGGGTGCATGGTATAAACCCAGTCCATGAATCATATCCGTGAAAAAAGGTGCACGGTCTGCATGATATGACGTGCCAATAAAACGGTCTTCAGCCACTCGTTCAAAAAACTGTGGCCTTTCGAATTAGGAAGGATGCCGCCAGTTGTCAAAATGGTAGGCCCAGGGATAAAAGTACATGTATATTTAACTTTGTGTTTAAAGGATAGGGAGTCATCAAGAGCCGAACTATCTTCGTTCAAATAAGAAAGCTGGAACTCACCTCACAAGCCTGAGCCCCATGACGTCAACTATGGAGGAGGATTTCAGTATTGGACGCTAGTTTCGGGGCTACTGCGGGAGTCCGGGACTAGGGGTCAATGGGTCACTTACTTATTTGTATGGGCCAAGCCCTCTCGCCTATTTGACCGTTGGCAGAAGTGTTGGATTCTGGATGAACTCTTCCAAGGACTTGGCATGCAATCCAAGTAGATGTAGGCATCTACATATTCCTTCTATGTTGTAACCAACATTGTATAAACCCTAAACCACCTAGCGGCTATATAAGCAAGGGGGTCATAGCTCACAGGCCGCATCAAGCTCATTACGATTAGGGTTAGACCACAACATCGATCTTGCAGCAGATCAAATCTCTACTCTGTACTATCTCATCAATAATAGCAAGAGCAGGACGTACGGTTTTACCTCCACCAAGAGGGCTCGAACCTGGGTAAAATACCATCCCCATTGTTTCTTGTTACCCATCGATCCTAGATCCATAGTTCAGACCCCTTACTCGAGATCGACCGGTTTTGACACCGAAAGTCAACTACCAAGCCAAACCTCGTCTGTGATAGTGATGACAAGGTCACCCTATCCATCTCTTCCAAGGGGAAAGATGACATCCATGACATCAAGGTGGGCACCTTGCTGTCATGCTCTTACAAAGTGAAGGAGCCAATCTACGACAACAAGCAGCGCACCCACAACCCTCACACTTCAAATGGCAAGGTGCCCATCCGTGACCCGTGAAGAAACCCATGATTCATTGTGTGGTGCCACTTCAAAGGTAGAAAACTTCATATGATTGTGCTAGTAGCTCTTGCCATGCTAACTTTCAACAATGCAGTGTTTAATCATTTGAGTCATGCAAAATGTAATGTTCAAAAGTGCAATGTGATATTGATAGGTCTCCAACATATACATAATTTTTTATTTTTTCATGCTATTATATTATCAATCTTGTATAATTCATATGCAATTATATGCTATTTTGTAGCATTTTCAAGGACTAACCTATTTACCTAGTGTCAAGTGCTAGTTCCTATTTTTGCGTGTTTTCGACCTTTTTAGAGAAACAATACCAACCGAAGGCCAAAAATGATGAAGCCTTACACATGTGATTTATATACATCAAAAGACCCTAGAAACTTTGGGAGGTGGCCAAAAGAGCCACAAGGGAGAAACAAACCCGCATTGCGCGCCCAAAGGGGTAGAGTGCATCCTGCAGGCTCGTGACTCCCTCACGCGCCCCTGACCTAATTCCACTTCTATATTTTTGCATATACCCCAAAACCAACATAGACACCCGAAATACTTTGTCCTCCACCGCAAGCCTCTCTTCCGCCATGATCCCATCCAAAGGCCTTATTTGGTAATCTGCCGATGGGGGATCCAATGACGGAGGCCTTCTTCATCAACCTTCCTGCCTCCATGATAATGTATGAGTAGTTCACCATAGACCTAGTGGTCCATATTTAGTAGCTTGATGGCTTCTTTTCTCTCTCTCTTTGATCTTCAATACAATGTTCTCCTAGAGCTTCTTGGAGTTCTATCCTAAGTAGTGTTCCTTGAAGTGTGTTTGTTGGGATCTTATGAACTCTGGGATTATGATCAGATTATTCATTGAAAGTAACTGAGTCTTTTCTGGACTTTATTAAGTATGATTGTTACAACTTCGTATTTCTCTTTGATCTATCCGCTTGGTTTGGCCAACTAGATTGATGTATTTAGCGGGAGTGGTGCTTTCTGATAATCCCCAAGTGCAAGGAATCATCATAGCAGTTTCCAAAGATGGAAGTGGTAAGTATGGGGTGTCGAACCCACAAGGAGCTAAAGGTAAGCTTAATATTTTCTCAAGTCATATCTGCCACCGATACGACTCTACATACACCGACCGTTTGCTTCTATCCACTAACGACAAATAAAATTGTGTTGTGGGTCTAAAGAGAATAGATTTGCATGATATTTGAGAACTAAAATATGAAAATAGTTCATGCACCAAATAGAATTATAATATATTACAAAATATTAAAAAAACAAGTGTACCATAATGATGGTATGGTGTGCGGAATCAGCCTAGGCAATTGATAACAAGATCGGTAATCATTCTTGCAATTTTGTATGAGGGAGAGGCATGAGCTAACATACTTTCCATGCTTGGATCGTATGAACTTATGATTGGAACTCTAGCAAACATCTGCAACTACTGGAAATCATTAAGGTAAACAAGACCATAACATTAAACATCAAGTACCATTTACTCCCATACGTAAACAACCCCTTACTCGGGTGTAAGCTTTTGTGTCTCTATACGCCCACTATAAGAAAATCATGAACATATTGCAACACCATCAAGCATGAATCCTTCACGTGTGCACCTAACGGAATGCTCCTTAGGACATCAGCAAAATAAAAATACACTCAAACCAATCAAGATCACGAATCAACTCTAAGGACAACATAAATCTACACAAACAACATAGGATGGCAACACATCGTTGATTAATAATATGTGGCATGAAACACCATGTTCAAGTATGGGATTACAACGGGGTGTGGGAGATTGGACCGCTGAAAAGAGATGCGGAAAGTGATGTTGATGAAGACGAACACCGCGACAATGGCTCCCCCGACGGCACTCCCGTGCCGCCGGAAGAGAGCGGGAGAGATTCCCCCCCTTAGGCTTCCTCTTCCATGGCCTCTCCCCATCTAGGGAGAGGTTCTCCCTGTGTTCCTTGGTTGCCATGGCTCCTCAAGGGACGAGAGACCCTCCGAGATTGGATCTCTCTCTCTGTTTCTCTGATGTTTTCGCTGATGTTTTCTGGTCCTTCACCATTTCTTAAATACACATAGATCTGTATCTCCGATTGGGCTGAACTTTTGAGGGGATTATTATCTAGAAAATATCATTCTTGCAGCAAGAGAACGGCCAACCGACTTAAGGGGTGGCCACAAGCCATCAGGGCGCGGCTACCCCCACCCCCTGGTCGCGCCCTGTTGGCTTGTGAATCATCTTCCCTTGTGGTCGTGCCCCTCAGGAATTGTGCGGTATTTATTGTTCTTCCAAAATTCACATATATTCCAAAAGATCTCCATAAAGTTTTATCGTGTTTGGTGTCTGTTTGATATGGATTTTGGTCGAATCAAAAAACACAAAAAACATGAACTGTCACTAGGCATATGATAAGTAAGCTAGTCCCAAAAACTAAAACAAAATGTTTCCAAAAGTGTGAAAGTTTTAGAATATTGGCATGAATACTTCATATATTATCAATAAGTTGAAGACGTATTAGCATCCCCAAGCTTAATTCCTGCTTGTCTTCGAGTAGGTAAATGATAAAAGAAATAATTTATGAAGTGTGAATGCTAGCATAGTGTATTAGTTTGACCAATGTTACTTCCACTCACTTTTTCTAGCATCATAAAACAAAAAATCTTTTCTCCAAGAACTTATCATGATCGAGTAACAAGCTAACCACATGTTAAAATATAGACAATAAACTTTCTTGAAAACTAGCGAACTATGTTTTCACTCATCAAACAATTACAATTCATCTTATTTTTAGGAAGGGTCTATGTAAGAGCTTAGATTTAGCAAATTCAACATACTCAACTATCCTTTAGTCTTGCATGATTGCTGACACTCAAGGCATATTTTTACAACAAGAAGTTTCAGTTAAACACGTAGGAAGATAGGAGCTTAATGTTCCGCCTCCCAATTTAGTTATCTTAGGCATAATGTCAACAATAATGAATCACGGTCACCTATATCCAATTGGATATATGTTCCTACATCTTTCCCCACCAAATGATGCTTGCCAACTAAAGAATTAATAGATTGGAATAGGGATGAACATTATTGACTCTTGCAAAAAAGTAAAAACAGAAAACTAAGAGATAGGCCCTTCATAGAGGGAAGCAGATGCTGTCAAGCATTTATTATTATTTTTGGATGTGCAATTTCTTAATGAAAAGGAATGTCACTTTTAATGCCCCTTGTGATAGAACACTTTAGTATGTAGTCCGTCACTTGTCGCTCTTATTTTTTGACATCACAACATCGTAGAGAGCTTATTTTCCCTTACTATAAAAGATCATACATGTTTTGGAGCAATTTCTACTGCCACGTGCACCGATGACAACTTACTTTAAGGATCTTATTCAATCCATAGGTATGTATGGTGGACTCCCATGGCACGAAATTGGGTTTAAGGGTTACGGATGCACAAGTCGTATTAGTGCGAATTTTTCGGCTAACAAAAGATCCTAAGCAAGTACCACATGTTAGAGGACCATGAAAATATAACTACTATGTGAATATAAGAAAACATAACCATTACGTTGTGTTCCTTGTCCAACGTCAACTACTTGATCAAGTTTAAAAATAATTAATGGGGGCTCACAATCATAGAAGATGTCCAAGATAGTATATTTATATGTGAAATCTCTCTCCTTCAATATTCCTTCATGAATTGTTCAAGTGACCAATGCTATGTTTACTAACCACCAATAAAGTTTATTGCTTATACTTTTAGTATGTGAAGTTACTACTTCCCATGGAACAAGCATATGAAGCATATATAATTTCACATTTCATGACATTCAACTCATTCAACATTTTCATTTAGGATATAGTGCAGATTCGGCCCGAAGTTGTTTTTGATCGTCAACACGTCGGACGGCCTTGCTGGACTTGTTTTACCTTTCTCGAGTATCTTGTGCAAGGGATTCCAAGGATTCTTTAGGTTATCTCGAGGTTGAGGTTTTCCAATAGGAACCCAAGGAGATCATGGGTTTCCCTGATCGAGGTCATTCCGTTGCAGCGTGTGGTAGTTTGTGATGGACTAGTTGGAGCACCCCTGCAGGGTTTAATGTTTTGGAAAGCCGTTCCCGCGGTTATGTGGCAACGTGGAAACTTTGTTTAACATCTGGTTATAGATAACTTGAAGTAAGCTTAATTAAAGTATGCCAACTGAGTGCGTAACCGTGACTGTCTCTTTCGTGAGCTCCTTCTTCGATCGAGGACACGGTGGGGTTAAGTCTGATGTAAGCAGGTGTTCAGGATCATTCGTTTGATTATCAGTAGTTCACGTCCATTATCCGTAGATCACCCCCCTCTTATTCTTGTACTCATAAGTTAGACACCTCAAATAAATGTTTAGTCGCTTGCTGCATCCTTGATGACCCACAAGTGTAGGGGATTTATCGTAGTCCTTTCGATAAGTAAGAGTGTCGAACCCAACGAGGAGCAGAAGGAACTGACAAGTGGTTTTCAGCAAGGTATTCTCTGCACGCACTGAAATTATCGGTAACAGATAGTTGTGTGATAAGATAATTCGTAGCGAATAGCAAGTAACAATAGTAACAAAGGTGCAGCAAGATGGCCCAATCCCTTTTGTAGCAAGGGACAAGCCTGGACAAACTCTTATGCAAGGTAAAGCGCTCCCGAGGACACATGGGGATTTCTGTCAAGCTAGTTTTCATCATGTTCATATGATTCGCGTTCGCTACTTTGATAGTTTGATATGTGGGTGGACCGGTGCTTGGATGCTGTCCTTACTTGGACAAACATCCCAATTATGATTAACCCCTCTCGCAAGAATCCGCAACTACGAAAGAAGAATTAAGACTAAGTCTAACCATAACATTAAACTAGTGGATCCAAATCAGCCCCTTACGAAGCAACGCATAAACTAGGGTTTAAGCTTCTGTCACTCTAGCAACCCATCATCTACTTATTACTTCCCCAATGCCTTCCTATAGGCCCAAATAATGGTGAAGTGTCATGTAGTCGATGTTCACATAACACCACTAGATGAAAAACAACATACAAATCATCAAAATATCGAACGAATACCAAATTCACATGACTACTTGTAGCAAGACTTATCCCATGTCCTCGGGAACAAAAGTGACTACTCACAAAGCATAATATGTTCATGATCAGAGAGGTATTGAATAGAATTAAGGATCTGAACATATTATCTTCCACCAAGTAATCCAACTAGATTCAACTACAAAGAGTAATTAACACTACTAGCAACCTTACAAGTACCAATCGGAGTCGTGAGACGGAGATTGGTTACAAGAGATGAACTAGGGTTTGGAGATGAGATGGTGCTGATGAAGATGTTGATGGAGATGAATCCCCTACGATGAGAGGAGTGTTGGTGATGACGATGGCGACGATTTACCCCACCAAGAGGGAAGTTTCCCCGGCACGACGGCCCTACCGGAGCTCTAGATTGGTTCTGATCAAGTTCTGCCTCGTGGCAGCGGCGATTCCTCCCAAAAGCCTTCCCTTGATTTTTTTTTCTAGAATGAAACCCTCATTATAGAAAAATATGGGAGCCGGAGGGGTAACAGGGGGCCCACAAGCCACCTAGGCGCGGCCAGGGGTAGGCCGTGCCTCACAGGCTTGTGGCCTCCTGGTGGCTGCCCTCCAGTACTCGTTGATTTTCATGGCTTTTGGAATTGTGCAGAATAGGTATCTCAAACTTGCTCCTTTTCCAGCCCAGTATTCCAGCTGCCAGCATTCTCCCTCTTCATGTAAACGTTATAAAATAAGAGAGAAAAGGCACAAGTATTGTACCGTAAAGTGTAATAACAGTCCATAAAGCGATCAATATCAACATAAAAGCATGGTGCAAAATGGACGTATCAAGCCTCACCACTTAAACATACCTCACCCATTAAGCTTTGCTAGTCTCGATACCTTTGGAAATGAGATTGCCTAGTCCCATGTGGCTCACAAATTACTACAACACCAGTTGCAGGTATAGGTAAAGGGTTACTTGACACGAGCGTGTTGATTGCTCATTTGGAGTTTCCTCTTCTTTTTAATCGATATAGGATGGGTTCCATGCCGGCAGCTTGGGATAGCAAGGATGGACGTCGTTCTTTTATCGTTTGTTTTCGTCCGTAGTCGGACCCTGCTCTTCTTCATGATGATTGTATGTACTGTACTTATGTGACTCTGATGTAGCTTGTGGCGAGTGTAAGGCAAATCCATATACTCATCTTTTCAGTACATGTACTTGTAACGATATCCATTCTTGCGAAACGACAAGACGCGTTTATATCCCTGTTGAGTCTCGCACCAAAATAAGGATAGACCAGCATCTTGGGCATTACACCTTAACCATAAGGCAAAAGTAAGAAACAATAGATGACGATGTCGGATCCCTTCAAGCATCATTCAAGGCCACATCTAGTTCCATGGAGTGATGAATTTCCTCTACATTGTTAGCACAACAACTCGAGGAAATAGATACTTTTTTATCATGGCAACAAGACATAGAAAGCATATCAGCATGAGATTTAGTCAAGCAGTTTCTACATGATATGCAAGAACTATCAACACACGCATGTAAAGAATTTATAGTGCTCAAAGTGTTAACGCCCAAAGATGAAGAATTGCAATAATATAGTGAGGAAGGATCATCAAGAATAAGCCCACTATCATCATTGCAATGATCACCACTACTCACCATATCATTATCTTGTGGCAATCCACATGTAGGTGAAGTAGATGAAGTTGAGAAGACCACAAGACTGGAGGTGGAGGGAGAACAATCATTCCCACAAATATTTGACACACCATATTTATCTTTAAGCTTTTTCCACAGCTCATGAGCATCCTGGAATGGCATGAGTTGAAATATAACTACATTGCTCAAAGCATCAAAAAGCACATTAGAAGCTTGAGAATTGAGATAAAAGTTTTCTCATCCTATAAAGATATATTTTGAGAATACTTTGGAGTAGAAAAACCCATATCAACAATTCGCTCTAAATTTGGGTACATGACCCTAAAGTGATTAAGCATGTGAATTACACAAACATCAAATTTTGTGTCATCGAAACTAAGAGTGCCCGAGAATCCTAAGCCCCTAGTCGACATCCTTACTCTCTAGGTGGTTAAACCTAATAATGAGAGACCTGGATCTGATACCAATTGAGAGGACATGGATGTCACCTAGAGGGGGAGTGAATAGAAGCTTTAAAATAATTACGGTTTAGGTTTGAACAAATGTGGTATAAAACTATCATTTAATATGCCAAGCACAAAACCTAAAACAACTAGGCTCACCTATGTGCACCAACAACTTATGCTAAGCAAGATAAACAACTAAGTGATAGGAAGATATATGACAAGAAACAATATGGCTATCACAAAGTAAAGTGCATAAGAAAAGGATTTCGGTAAGAGATAACTGAGGCAGCGGAGACGAGGATGCATCCCGAAGTTGACACCCTTGTGGATGCTAATGTCCCTTTGGAGCAGTGTGGAAATCTTAAGAACATGCAGTTATGAAAATGCCAATGATATAGAGACGTGAGACCTCTATGAATGATCAACTGGCAAAAACTTCGGACATCGAAAACATCATAGAAGATGCATATGGACTCCGTTTTCCATGAACTCGAGCTAGGCATGAAGATGACCATAAGCTCTAAAACTCAAAAACAGAAACACCAAACAAGAACCAAGAAATATGATGCAAGGATGCAAATGGTTTGAGCTCTCAACAAAATATACGATTAAGCTACTCACTGGAGAGCCCCCCTTAACATAACGGCAATCTATCCTAAAATAGAAGACCTATCAAGGGCAAACCTATACCTTGCACCTAGTCCTCTTGAGCTAGATGATGATAATTTTGGCTTACTCAAGATGGACCACCTTTCTTGATTGCGTTGGTTTGATGAAAACAAGTTCATTGCTCCCCCATACTCACTATTGGTGAGCCACTCTTCAGCACATCTTCACAAGTCCATTTCCACAACAATGGATGGAAAGCTTCAAGCATGATATCTTCGTGATGCTCCACTTGAACTTGCACACCGCAATCTTGATGACGATCACCACTTGATGTCATCCTTCATAGATTTAATGAGATCTTCCTCTTGACGCAAACTCATGGAGTCACACCTAACCCCACATAGAACTCTTACGAAGACCATGAGTTAGTACACAAAAGCGTTATTGACAATGTTTACCATACCATGGTTATTGGGGAACATAGCATGGGAAACAAAACAATTCCTATGCAGACGCAATACCTATCCATGGTGATGATCATCTACGAGAGGGGACACTGAATCTACATACCCTTGTAGATCGCTAAGAGGAAGCGTATATAACATGGTTGATGTAGTGGAACATCTTCGCGATTGAAATCGCAGCCCGTCCCGCGATCTCATCACGATCTGTCCCGCGATCCCATCACGATCCATCCCGATCTAGTGACGAACGGATGACACCTCCACGTTTAGCACATGTACAGCTCGATGACGATCCCCGCCTTCTTGATCCATCAAGAGGGGCGGAGGGGTATATGAGTTCTCCAGCACGGCGGCGTGGTGGTGGTGGTGGTGAACTAATCCAGCAGGGCTTAGCCTAAGCAGCGCCGAACTAGACTAGAGGAGAAACCGATCTAGATGAAGTAGAGGGATCACATGGTATATATAGGAGGGAGGGAGGGGAGGAGGCAGCCTCAAACCCTCAATGTTTGGCCGAAACTGGAGGCGGAGGAGTCCTACTCCAATCCTTCTAGGAGTAGGATTCCTCCTTTGTACTTGGAAACCCTTTCCTCCTCTTCCACCTTTGGGTTTTTCCTTATCAAACCTCATGGGACTTAGTGGGGGCTTAGGCCAGCCCACTAGGGGCTGGTTTGTCTCCTCCCACAGCCCATGAGGCCCCTTGGGGCGTGACACCCCACCTGATGGTCCACGGTACCCTCCCGGCACATCCGGTACACTACCAAAGTACCCGAAACATTTCCGCTGACCAAAACATGACTTCCTATGTATCAATCTTTACCTCCGGACCATTCCAGAGCTCCTCATCATGTCCGAGATCTCATCCGGGAGTCTGAGCAACTTTTGATTACCAACACCTATAACTCAACTATACCGAAACATCACCGAGCCTTAAGTGTGCACACCGTGTGGGCTCGAGAACTATGTAGACATGACCTGAGACATTCTCCGGTCAATAACCAATAGCGGGGCCTGGATGCCCATATTGGCTCCCACATATTCTACGAAGATCTCTATTGGTTGAACCTCTATGTCAAGGATTCAGTTAATCATGTATGTTGTTCCCTTTGTCCTTCGGTATGTTACTTGCCCGAGATTCGATCGTCGGTATCTCTATACCTAGTTCTATCTCATTACCGACAACTAGCTTTACTCGTTCCGTAATACAAGATGCCGTGACTAACTCCTTAGTCACATTGCTTGCAAGGCTTGTTGTGATGTTGTATTACCGAGTGGGCCCCGAGATACCTCTCCGTCACATGGAGTGACAAATCCCAGTCTTGATCCATGCCAACACAACAGACACCTTCGGAGATACCTATAGAGCACCTTTATATTCACACAGTTACGTTGTGACGTTTGATACACACAATGTATTTCTCCGGTGTCTGGGAGCTGCATGATCTCATGGTCATAGGAAAAGATCCATTGACATACAAAAAATAGTAGCAATAAACTGACGCGATCATATGCTACGTTCATAGTTTAGGTCTTGTCCATCACATCATTCTCCTAATGATGTGATCCCGTTATCAAGTGACAACACTTATCTATGGCCAGGAAACCCTAACCATCTTCGATCAACGAGCTAGTCAACTAGAGGCTCACTAGGGACAGTGTGTTGTCTATGTATCCACACATGTATTTGAGTTTCCAATTAATACAATTCTAGCATGGATAATAAATGATTATTTTGAAAAAGGAAATATAATAATAACGCCTCTAGGACATATTTCCAACAGTCTCCCACTTGCACTAAAGTCAATAATCTAGTTCACATCACTATGTGATTGTAATGAATCTAACACCCATACAGTTCTAGGTTCGATCACGTCTTTCTTGTGAGAGAGGTTTTTAGTCAACGGGGCCAAACCTTTCAGATCCGTGTGTGCTTTGCAAATCTCTATGTGATCCTATAGATGCTGCTACCACGCACCATTTGGAACTATTCGAAATGATTGCTCCACCATAGGAATCCGGTTTACTACTCAGAGTTATTCGGATTAGTGTCAAAGATTGCATCGATGTAACCCTTTACGACAAACTCTTTAATCACCTCCACAATCAAGAAAAAAAATCCTTAGTCCACTAGTTACTAAGTATAACTTTGACCGTTGTTCAGAGATTCAATCCTGGATCACTCTTTGTAGCCCTTGACAAACTTATGGCAAGGCACACATCAGGTGCGGTACACATCATGGCATACTTTAGAGACTACGACTAAGGCATAGGGGATGACCTTCGTCCTTCCTCTTTCTTCTGCCGTGGTCGGGCTTTGTGTCTTACTCAAATTCACACCTTACAACACAGCTAAGAACTCCTCTTGCTGTTCTATTTTGAACTCCTCGAAAAACTTGTCAAGGCATGCATTTCAATGGAAGTTCTATTAAGCGTTTTGATCTATCTCTATAGATCTTGATGCTCAATGTTCAAGTATCTCTATCTAGGTTTTCCTTTGAAAAACTCCTTTCAAACAACCCTTTATGCTTTTCCGAAATTCTACATTATTTCCGATCAACAATATGTCAACCACATATACTTATCAGAAATTCTATAGTGCTCCCACTCACTTCTTTGGAAATACAAGTTTCTCATAAACCTTGTATAAACCCAAAATCTTTGATCATCTCATCAAAGCGTATATTCCAACTCCAAGATGCTTGCACCAGTCCATAGAAGGATCGCTGGACCGTGCATACTTGTTAGCATCCTTAGGATCGACAAAACCTTCTGGTTGTATCACATACAGACTTTCATCAAGGAAACCGTCGAGGAAACAATGTTTTGACATCCTATCTCCAATATTTCATAAATAATGCAAAAACTGCTAACACAATTCCAATAAACTTTTAGCATCGCTAAGAGTGATAAAGTCTAATCATAGTCAACTCTTTCAACTTTTGAGAAACTTCTTGGTGACAAGTCGAGCTTTCTTAATGCTGACTTTTCACCATCATCATTTGTCTTCCTTTTAAAGATCCATCTATACTTAGCAGTCTTACGACCATCAAGTAGTTCTTCCAAAGTCCACACTTTGTTTTCATACATGGATCCTCTCTTGGATTTCATGGCCTCCGGCCATTTCTCGGAATCTGGGCCCACCATCGCTTCTCCATAGCTCGTAGGTTCATTGTTGTTCAAGAACATGACCTCCAAGACAGGGTTACCGTACTACTCTAGACCAGTACGTTTCCTCGTCGACCTACGAGGTGTGGTAGTAGCTTGATCTGAAGCTTCATGATCACTATCATCAGCTTCCACTTCAATTGGTACAGGCGCCACAGGAAGAACTTCCTGCGCCCTGCTACACACTGGCTGAAGTGATGGTTCAATAACCTCATCGAGTTTCCACCATCCTCCCACTCAATTCTTTCGAGAGATCATGAAGCTTATATTCCGGATCATGAACCCGTTTCTAGAAACAAACACTTTGATTCCGGATCTAAGATAGGATGTATACCCAACTGTTTTTTGGTGTCCTATGAAGATGCATTTATCCGCTTTGGGTTCGAGGTTATCATGCTGAAACTTTTAAGAAACGACAGCTTAGGTTTCTCCAAACCATAGTTAATAATGTGTCATCACAAGGGAATTGCGTGGTGCCCTATTCGAAGTGAATGAGGTTATCTCTAATGCCTAACCCATAAACGATAGTGGTAATTCGATAAGAGACATCATAGTATGCACCATATCAAATAGGGCGTGGCTATGATGTTTGGACACACCATCACACTATGGTGTTCTAGGTGGCATGACATGTGAAACAATTTTAACATTGTCTTAATTGTGTACCAACTCGCAACACGGATATTGATCTCTATGATCATATCGAGACATTTTATCCTCTTGTCATGACGATCTTGAACTTCACTCTGAAATTACTTGAACCTTTTAATAATTTAGATGTGTGTTTCATCAAGAAAATACAGTAGTATCTACTCAAATCATATGTGAAGTAAGAACATAACGATATCCACTACATGCCTCAACACTCATTGGACTACATACATCAAAATGTATTACTTCCAATAAGTTACTTTCTTGTTACATCTCACTGGAAAACGAGGCCTTCAGTCATCTTGCCCATGTGGTATGATTCGATGTCTCAAGTGATTCAAAATCAAGTGAGTCTAAACAATGCATCTGCATGGAGTTTCTTCATGCGTTTACACCAATAGACATGGTTCGCATGGCTTAAACGATTCAAAAACGAGTGAGTCCAAAGATCCATCAGTATGGAGCTTCTTCATGCGTTTTACACCAATATGACTCAAGCGACGGTGCCACAAGTAAGTGGTACTTTCACTACTACTTTGTATCTTTTGGCAACAATATCATGAACATGTGTATCACTATCGAGATTCGATAAACCATTGAAGGTATTTATTCAAGCAAATAGAATAACCATTATTCTCTTTAAATGAATAATCGTATTGCAATAAACATGATCTAATCATGTTCATGCTCAACGCAAACACCAAATAACATTTATTTAGGTTCAACACTAATCATGATGGTAGAGGGAGAATGTGATGGTGATCACATCAACTTTGGAAACACTTCCAACAACCATCGTCACCTCGCCTTTAGCTAGTCTCCGTTTATTTCGTAGCTCTTATTTCGAATTATTAACATTTAGCAACCGAACCGGTATCTAATACCCTGGTGCTACTAGGAGTACTAGTAAAGTACACATAAATATCATGTATATCCTATATACTTTTGTCGATTTTGCCAGACTTCTCATCTACCAAGTATCTAGGGTAGTTCCTCTGCAGTGACCGTTCCCCTCATTACAGAAGCACTTAGTCTTGGGTTTGGGTTCGACCTTGGGTCTCTTCACTAGAGCAGCATCTGGTTTGCCGTTTCATGAAGTATCCCTTCTTCCCCTTGCCCTTCTTGACACTAGTGGCTTTACTAACCATCAACAATTGATGCTTCCTTTTGATTTCTACTTTCGCGGTGTCAAACATCGCGAATAGCTCAAGGATCTACATTTCTATCATTTCTATCACTGATATGTTATAGTTCATCACGAAGGTCCAGTAGCTTGGTGGCAGTGACATTGGAGAACCATCACTATCTCATCTGGAAGATTAACTCCCACTCGATTCAAGTGATTGTAGCACTCAGACAATCTGAGCACATGCTCAACGCTTGAGCTTTTCTCCCTTACTTTGTGGACAAAGAATCTTGTCGAAGGTCTCATACATCTTGATGTGGGCACGAGCCTAAAATCCCAATTACAGCTCTTGGAACATCTCATATGTTTTATGACATTCAAAATGTCTTCGGTGTGTCAATTCTAAACCGTTAAGCATTACCAACTGAACTATCACGAAGTCATGAAAAATGTGGATGTCCGATGTTCGCAACATCCATAGACGACGCTCGAGGTTCAACACACCGAGAGGTGAATTAAGGACATAAGCCTTCTGCGCAGCAATGAGGACAATCCTTAGTTTACGACCTATTCCACGTAATTGCTACTATCAACTTTCAACTAAATTTTCTCTAGGAACATTCTAAAACAGTAGAACTACAAAGCAAGCTACAATATAATTTGCAAAGACCTTTTCACTAGTAGGAGAAAGCTTACCAACAACGCTAGTTTTACCCTTCATAGTAGCGCTGGTGACAGCACTATTGCAGTCACGCTATAGCTAATCTGTTAGCAGTAGCGCTGAAATTAGAAGTGCTACTCGTATACACATTAGCAGTAGCGCTTATATAAATAAATCGCTACTGCTAATCCATCGCTAGTTCTAATATTCCGGCGCTACTAATAATACTCCTGCTTTTAATATTTAATCCGTGTCGTATTTATGTCCCCCCTACGTATTTGTGAATGCTCTATACAGTGGTTTCATCATATCATAATAAACATGCATAATTTGCATCACATCATACATATAAAGTAGTCTCTTCATTTATACCATCATCATCATCATCATTATCCAACACAAAATATCATCAAACCTCGAAAATAGCGATACACACGAGTCATGGCACACACACAAGTTTTATCACCCCTATCTAACCCATCACGTAGAAGAGAAGGGCGGTCAGCATGAGCAAGAGCGCGACTATCTAGTACTTCTTGAGGCACCAGTTTCGCTTCATCTGTTGTCGTAGCATCATCCACCTCAAGTAACTCATTTCCGCTTCGGCTCTGCTGTCGAACCCTCTGTGGGTAGCCCCCGGGTACCTATCCATCTGGGCCTGAGCGGCTGGCCAGTGGTTGTACACTCCTAGAACCCCCCCAATGAATACGACATAGCATCCCTTCCCCATCTCCGATCTATGTGCCTGCATCGTAAGTTGATTAATTCAACGATATATAATATGCAACATAATGTACTTGACAAACACAAACAGTAAACATATATAAATAACGAAGTTCCTCATACACAAACTAATTAACTAGAGCGATGTATGGTAGTTCATATAAAGACTAGTAGTATTAATTATAATTGAACACACACATTGTCATCGTCAATCAATCTTCCTCATCGAAGTTCCAATCTTCATATTCAGGGATGAAGCACCCGAGCGCCTTGAAAGGATTCATGTCCAGACCCTGAGCGACTAGAACATCTCGTACATTCTCCCGCCTCACTAGCCCATGGTAGAACATCCCTCCTTGTTTGACGACCTGCTTCATGATCACCTGGGCAACTGAAACGGAAGACTATATAGATATGCTTGTGACTAGTGTATGACGTGGAAATACCGTGATGGCATCGAGCTCAGCCAAAGACGAAACCCCACCGAGCACGCCACAGACGGAGGACGGGGTGCTATGAACCGGAGCGAGACCAGGTACGGGAGTATTTGTGGTTGCATGAGAAGGTGCTGGTGGTGCGATGTTCGCCGAATTGTTCCCGACAAAGCTGAGTAGTGGAAAGTCCTCTGCCTGTGGTTCTGGATTCCTCCTCACATACTCAAAAACTTTCAGAACCAATTGGCCCAAGGAAGCTGCCACAGTTGCATTGACCTTATCGTCGTCTACATTGGTCAACTCTTCTTTGGTCTGATCGACCGCCTACGCGACCTTCTCGTCGATGGTTAGTTGAGTATGCTCCCGTCTCTTCTTTTTTTCCTCCGGCCTCTCGTGGTAGCATTTCTTCCACGAGGCGCCATCTCCGACACCGTGCACACGTCCACCCGAAGGATGTTTGTCCACCTGAACATTTTTCAGTATGTTTAGGGCTCGGTTGAATGGGTTGTCCCACTTGGGCCTCGCCGACAACTGAGAGGACTCGTCGCTTTTGGCTGCCTGTTGGTGCTGCTCTTTCCGCAGAAGGAACGTGGATGGTTTACAAATGTGACAAAACTGGTTGTCGACTTAATTAGAAGCTAATAAATATAATTAAGGTGGTAATATAACAATTACCAATAGTCTCATGAATTCCCTCGTCTTCGGGTCCATGGAAAAGATCTTCTTGACGGGATCCCACTTGTGCCTGGCCCTGATCTAGTCATGCTCTCGCAGGTCAGTGAACTCTGACAAGGGGTCTGGAATTCCGTAACTTTCACGTTCGGCGTCCTCCTTAGCCCATGTGCTCCTCTTCCCCTCGTAACCACGACTTCCGAGGCGGTGGGCAGGCGTGTTCCTTGCTTGGAGCTGATGTTTGTTGTGTATCCCTGGCAATGGTGCCAGAAATACTTCTCCTACTGCAACAAAAGACCTTCCAACGGCGCCAGAAATAGGCACGTCGATGGGAGAATACTTGGCTTGATTTTTCTGCTGCGGCTACGCCTTAAGGGACTTCTTAGGAAAGTATGCAAAGGATTTCCCCTGTGGCCTTGGAGCCTTGCATTGGTGTTCCCTTGAAGCGGAAAGGGTGATGTAGCACAGCGACGGTAAGTATTTCCCTCAGTTTGAGAACCAAGGTATCAATCCGGCGGAAGAGTATCTCAAGATCCTGCACAAACACAAAAAGCTTGCACCCAACGCTAAGAAGGGGTTGTCAATCCCTTATAGATTGTTTGCCAAGTGAGAATTGAAAGCAACAAAGTAACAAACCAAAGTAAAAGCGGAGTTGTAAACGATGGATGTGAATAGACCCGGGGGCCGTAGTGTTTACTAGTGGCTTCTCTCATGAAAACGATAGGAGTCAACAGTTGCCGAGCAATTGATAGAACTATGCAGTGTCGTGACGATATCTATGCAATGATTATTTCTATAGGCATCACGTCCGAAACAAGTAGACCGATACTTTCTCTATCTACTACTATTACTCCACACGTCGACTGCTATCCAGCATGCATCTAGTGTATTAAGTCCATAAGAAGAGAGTAACACCTTAAGCAAGATGACTTGATGTAGAGGGATAATCTCAAACCAATGATAAAAACCCCATCTTTTTACCCTTGATGGCAACTTCTTGATGTATGCCTTGCTGCCCCTACAGTCACTGGGAAAGGTCACCACATGGCAGAACCCAAAACCAAGCACTTCTCCCATTGCAAGAATCATAGATCTAGTTGGACAAACAAAATCCAAGACTCAGAGAGACTTATAAGGATATCAAATCATGCATATAAGAAATCAGCAAAGACTCAAATATATATCATAGATAATCTGATCACAAGTCCACAATTCATCGGATCTCGACAAACACACCGCCAAAGAAGATTACATCGTATAGATCTCCATGAAGATCATGGAGAACTTTGTATTGAAGATTCAAGAGAGAGAAGAAGCCATCTAGCAACTAACTACGGACCCATAGGTCTGAAGTGAACTACTCACGAGTCATTGAGGGGCGATGATGATGATGAAGAATCCCTCCACCTCCAAAGTCCCCTCCGTCAGGGTGCCGGGAAGGGTCTCCAGATGAGATCTCACGGAAACGGAAGCTTGCGGCGGCGGACAAGTATTTTCGAGGCTCCCCTGATTTTTTGCGGAATATTTGGGAATATATAGGTGCGAGATCTAGGTCAGCGGGCGGCCAGGGAGGCCACAAGCCTTCCCACCGTCGCCTCCCCCTGGTGGCGGAGTGCGGGCTTGTGGGCTCCCTGGAGCCCACCTGGCTTGGCCCAAAAGCCCCCTGGACTTCTTCCGTTCGGGAAAAAATCATTTCGGGGTTTTTCTGCCGTTTGGACTCCGTTCCAAAATCAGATCTGAAAAGAGTCAAAAACACGGAGAAAAAAAGGAACTAGCACTTGGCACTGAATCAATAAGTTAGTCCCAAAAAAGATATAAAAAGGTACATAAAACATACAAAGAAGACAAGATAACAGCGTCAAACCATCAAAAATTATAGATACGTTTGAGACATATCAAGAGCCCCATCATTTTCTCTGACTTTTGATGGGCTGCTTCTATAGCGCAAGTCTCTTTGTATTTTTCAAAGACCTCTTCCGTTATTGACGGATTGTCAGCATGAATCTTGGACCACATTTCATTCTTCAGAATGGCTTTTCCACCGGTACTTTCCAGGTGGCCAAGGCGTTGGTGAACGTCACCATTGCCTTGTTGTTTATATTTGTCATGTTTTTGTCCTTCCACGAATATTCTACCTTATCATCCCGACCGGGGAACATGAACCTGTTGTTCAACTTTGTTAGGAGCGTTTGCTCCATATGTGGTATCTGCTTCAACTTTTCGTCGTTCATGTTGGCGGTTTCTCTGAGGATGCATCCTAGTTGGTTTTCGTAGCACATGCACGCTTTCTACAGCTCTGTTGTCTCTAATTTCGTGTGGTACATCTTCGTGACCACAATTTGTCCGGTGCCGAGCTCATTTGGTTTTCTAACCCTCTTCGTCTTTGGTCCTTCACCGACTAAGTCAGCATCCTCGCCGGACTTGGGGGAGGTGTCGGTGCCGGTGTCGGTGCCACTCTCGATGGCGGTGCCAACGTCGGTGTCGGGTTGGTCTCACTTCCACCCTGCGTTCCCGGGTTGCATTGGAAGATGTATTTGAAATATGCATGTGCTTCCTGAAAATGGTCATCTCCGGCGTGACCAGAACCCCCGGCTCCGTCGTGGCTAGACATATTAATTTCCTATGAGTATTTAACTATAATAGTTTAATTCCAGGCCGAATAACATGAATAAGAAAAAGGGACCTATTGTAATAGTTCATGCCATTTATAAACAGAATTAACCTAAATAATTCTAAAAAAAATTAACCTAAATAAATCAAAAATATAATTAACCTAAAATAATATATTTCCCTCTCCTTCGTCCTCTTCTTCCTCTCCTCCTCTTGTTCCTCTCCTTCCACTTCCACTTCTCCTCTTCTTATATTTTCCGTCCACTTCTCCTCTTCATTCCCATTTCCGGAAAATCTAGGGCACTCCATATGTCCTAGTTTCTAGAACTAGTCATGCCGAAATTCGCGAAAAAATTCGGCATGAACTTTGCTAAAAAGTGGACATATGGAGCGCCTGAAATATGTCGGAACGGAAATGAATCAACATTCCGGCAAAACATAGACCACTCGAATATAGCAACAATGAACAAGCACAATTGAAAACCATATAGGCAAATCATATCACTCGCTTAACAAAAACAATATATGATAAATTAACACAAACTTATCGAAAAAATATAGATTTAACCTAGCACACTAGCTAACCTATTTCTTCTTCTCCTCCTCTAGTTTATTCTTTTTATCATCTATTTATTCTTCTCCTCCTTTTCTTCTTCCTTTTCTACTCTTCTTCTTCTTCTTCTTCGTTTATTCTCCTCTTTTTCTTCTACTTATCCTCTTCTTCTTCTTTTCTTCTTCTCTTCTTCTTTTTCTTCTTCTTCTTCTTCTTCTTCTCTTCTCCTATTCTTCTTCTCCTATATTTCTTCTTCTCCTCCTCTTCTTCTTCCTTTTCTTCTCTTCTTCTTCTTCTTCTTCTTCTTCTTCTTCTTTTTCTTCTTTTCTTCTCCTCTTCTACTTCTCCTCTTCTTCCATTTTTCCTCTTGTTCACGTCTTGTCCTCTTTTTGTTAATCTTTCTTATTCTTCTTTCTAAATATTACTAAACCTAATAACCTAGCACTATCTTATTTTCTTCTTCTTCTTTCTAACCCTAATAACCTAGCACTAATAACCTAGCACTAACTTACTAACCCTAATAACCTAGCACTAATAACCTAGCACTAACATACTCCTAATAACCTAACACTAAATTATTTTCTTCTTCTTCTTTCTTATTTTCTTCATCTTACTAACCCACTGGCATGGCCTCCCCTACCCCCCATTCGAAATAGAGGATGGGCACAGGCCTGCCGTGCCCGTGTTGGTGGCTGTTCTTGGGGAAGAAACTACCTCCGGTGACGCCCCAAGCACTGGCGAGCTCAGCATTGGGGGCAAGGGGAGGTGGGGAGGGCTCCGGTGGCACTACAAGAAATATTCTCATACATGACGTTCTTTAAGATGTCGTTGATGAATTCGTCATAAATCTATGACGATTACCTCCGAGATTGTCGTCGGCCGTTTGAGGGGATCAAATCTACATATAAATTACGACGATGTGAGTCAAAAACGTCGTAAGCGCATAAGATGAGATCCTCATAACTTTTACGACGATAATAAAAATGTCGTAACATGTTCTAACTATGTTAACATGTCATTCATGGGTCCATTCTATCCCACCTCTTCCTAGTTTGTGAAGCAACCTACTATTCTGTCATGCCAAAAATTCTCATGAATACTTTGGATCATATATTCCTCAAATATGTGAAAACCCTTCCTTCCATAGTTAAAAATAATTCAACAATATTCATTTTCCTATTCTGTTTAGAATAGCACTTTGTGAAGGAAGTTCTTTTCTATTAGTTTGACTACCCTCATATTTTTGGGCACTGTTTCCTATCCAAATCATTGCCTCATGAAAACATTCGTAACGATTTGCCTAGTAAATCTTTCTCAGCAAGTTTCCAAAGTTTGTGTTCACCTAACAGCTTTGTGAAGGAAGTACTAGATAGGAATATCCTGATGTGTTGAATTTTTTCCACATCTTCTATGTGCCCAAAACATAGCTATCCACAAAATTTTAGCCCCATCTAACAATCCATGTGAGTTCATCATCCAATCTTTGTTTCTGGTAATATTTTCATTTTGTGAACAACTACATTTTATATTGCTTTATAGTTGATGAAAATTTACCACGGGATGAACCTGAATATATAACCTCACTGCACCAAATTTTAGCTCATTTAATTCAGCCAGTTTCCCTAAATATTTTTCCCAATATTCTATTGAGTAGAGAGCATTGTGAAGGAAGTACAATTTGTGTTTATCCAAATTTTATGAAATTTTTACAGTGTCGTAATCTGCCCAAATTCTCATCCTCCTCCAAATTTCGGCTCAATCCAATCATCTATGTGAGCCCAGTTTGAATTACCATTTTTTTCCAGATTGGCACATTGTGAAGGAAGTGTCACTTTGGCATGTCCAAATGGTATAATTTTTTACAATGCCTTCATATGCCCAAATTAACATCGTACACCAAATTTCATCTCAATCCATTCATTCATTTGATCACAACTTCAACATCCATATTTCTGCACAGTGTGTTACTTTGCAAACCAAGTGCCACCTAGGTTCATCCATTTGAGCTAAAAATTTGCCAAGAGAGTCTCCTTAGTAGATGATCATCCTTAGCCAAAATTTAGGCCCATTGTCTATGTTCATTACCCGCACCGCTAATCATATACTTGATTGCTAATTCATGTTTGAGCTTAGTTTAGTCGCCTCGTGAGATTCTTCTGTTGTATTCTTCTTCCTAACACCTATCGAGGGGTTGTACAACCCACGAGACATGCATATTCCACCCAGAACGCGTAGCAACGGAACAGTCAGGCAGTGACCATGCGTTTGGCATGCAAGTTCACGCGCTTTGGAGTTGGGACCCCTTGACCACCAAGCAAACCTCGACGTCAAACCACCACACCATGTATTTCTGATTAAATAGATACTTATGTAGATATAAAAAACTATAATGCAACTTCAGTTCAATTTAACCCGCTTCTAGCTGAATCGACATAAATTTGTCTTCTTCACGAGAGGTGGATAAAAACTTTTAACACCCAACCGTTTTGTCAATAGTATATTAAATATGGCATAGTACTTTAGAAAAAATGATTTTGTCCAATTTTGAAACAAATATATGGTAGGTCCTTCACAAAATATCGTTTTGGGCACTTGAAAAATGGAAAATAAGTTTTACATACAAGAAAAATGAAAACTTCCTTAATCAACATTGTTTTCCATTCCAATATCCACTCTTGTGCATAATATTATATCATTTAAACAAACTATGTCATGAATGTGGCCATAAGATTGATCATTTGGCTTGAAAGCCATGAACCTTCACACATGATAGCCCATTTCTAAGAACACTTTTTAAAAATATTGTCGTATTACAAGTTTATTATTTTTCCTGGTAACTTTGTCACATATAATGACACAATGCAAAGGTTTTACATTTTTTTGATTTTTTTTAAATTTTCATGGCCATTTCAAAATGCGGACAAAACAGCGGGTATGACCATTCCTACCTAGTGGTTGATAGACAAACATTTGGTCAATTGTAAATTAAATATGGCCTAGTATTTTCGAAAAATGATTTGTTTCAATTTAAAAAATATATATGGTAGGTCCTTCACAAAAAACTCATTTTGGGCACTCGAAAAATGGAAAATGAATTTTCCGTCAAAGAAAATGAAAACTTCCTTAGGCAATATTGTTTGCCACTCCAATATGCACCCTTGTGCACTATATGATATCATTTGAACAAACTATGCCATCAATGTGTCCATAAGATTGATCATTTGGCTTGAAAGCCATGAATCTTCACACATGATAACTCATTTTTGAGAAACACCTTTTTAAAAGAATTCCCATATTA
The DNA here is from genome assembly GCF_904849725.1 of Hordeum vulgare subsp. vulgare. NCBI lineage: Eukaryota > Viridiplantae > Streptophyta > Magnoliopsida > Poales > Poaceae > Hordeum > Hordeum vulgare. The sequence continues at coordinate 356,033,631 of NC_058523.1, forward strand.
CAAGTTTATTATTTTCTATGGTAACTTGGTCACATATTATCACACAACACGAAAGTTTGGCAATTGTTTTGATTTTTGTTGAATTTGTTATGCCCGTTTCAAAATGCGGTCGAAATGGCGGACATGGCCGTTTATACACAGGGCTTGAATCTTGCCAATTTTTTGTTGGATCTCTGATTAAATAGCTACTTATTTACCTAAAAGTGATTTTTGGAAAAATCGTGAGAAAACTATGAGGTACCTCTAGTTCCAATATGACCCGTTTCCTGCTGAATCGGCATAAATTTGTCTTTTTCGCGAGAGGTGGATACATTTTTTTGACACCCAACCATTTGGTCAATTGTATATTAATATGGACTAGTATTTTAGAAAATTGATGAAGTCCAATTTTGCAACAAATATTTGGTAGGTTCTTCAAAAAAAACCCAATTTTGCCACTCGGAAAATGATTAAAAAAACTAGAATGATGAGAAATGCATACAAATTTGTTCTCATCCAGAAAATATGGTCTAACTCTAGTGAAAATTTGTGTGGTGCCCTTTTGCAAAATATTTTTGATAGATGCTTCACAAAATTCCTCTATTTTTTGTACATGAAAACTATTTTAAATCATTTATTCTCCGAACCTATGAGAAATCTCCCCACAAATCGATGACATGGCGTCCATCCATCCATCCATCGATATCTCCAACCCACATCCATCCATCCATCTATCTACAGAAAACAAATATACCCCACCCGCAGCACAAACCCTAGCTCACACCTCCATTGCACCCTTCCTCCTGATCCAGTCCTCTCCCCTCCGCCCACCTCCTATCCGGAGCCGCCACCCCAATCTTCTCCCAGATCCGCCGCCGCCGCACTCTAGCCGCAGAACGCCGACGACGAGGACGGGGGAGATGACGAGGAAGGGGAAGGAGGCCCCGAGCCCGACGCCAAGGTGGCTACCGTCCGCTCCCTCTTCTCCGCCGACAACCCGTTCCACCGCAATGAGTCTGCCCCGGAGGAGCCCCCCCCCCCCGTGCTCCCCCGCCAACCCCTGCATCCGCCATCCCCACGCCGGTGCACAAGCCCTCGAAGCGGCCCGAGGCTGAGGCAAAGGTGGAGGCCGCGGGGCCGTCTGGAAGGAAGCGGGGAGAGGGGGAGGGCGAGGGGCCGCCAACGCGACGCAAGAGGAAGCGGGGCGGGGTTGACGACGGGTACGAGCGGCGGATGCTGGGGGGGAGGAGGACGAGGCGTTCGACGACGAGGGCAAGCTGCTCAGGGCCGTCTTCGTTGGGAACCTGCCCCCGCGGACCAAGAAGAAGGTGCTCACCAAGGAGTTCACCATCTTCGGCATGGTCAACTCCGTCAGGATCCGCTCAGTGCCCCTCGGCGACGTCAGTGTCGTTCATTGGTCCCTTCTTGTGCGATTGGGGATGGTTTTTTCGCCTTCGTGTGCTAATCAATCATTTGTTTGTGTGCTTGTTGCAGACCAAGATTCCGCGGAAGGGAGCCGTCATCAAAGGGAAGATCAATGACTCGGTCAACAAGTGAGTGCATTGCATTACATATAATATGGATTGCTAGCGATGCGTTGTTCGGGTCATTATTGTCTAACAAGTGGAATTCATGCTATAGTTGGATAATAACTAGATCATTTTGTTATCTCTTTTGTGTTGGTTGCTATAAAATTTCAGTTGGAATTTCTTAATGTAACAAGCACCTGCCTGCAATTAGAAATTCAGGACTTCCCCTATTGTTAGGGCTCGGTTTTTCTGTGCTACTCCTACATTGACTAATTATTCCTTTGTACATTTAAATGGCCTTCATTTGAACTTGGTGCAGCGCCTCCTCCCCACCACCAGCCATGGCGACGGAGCTGGCCTACGCCCTGGCCATGAAGTCGGGAAAGCTCGGGTTCGAGGGCACGTACGAGGTGCAGCACCAGATACGCATCACCCTCTCCTCCATGTCCGTCAAGAACCTAGAGAAGGGTGGGTGCCCTGTGGTGAACCCTTCCCCTCCCCCCGTTCGTTTGTTCCAGCTTTGCACGTTGCCGATCTGATGCGTTGTTTGCCGTTCGTCTTGCGTGGCCACTTTGTTTGCTTGCAGTGTAGTCCAATCTGGTGAAGGGCGCCTAGGAGAAGCAGCTCAAGGTCAAGGGCCCCGTCAGGATGCCCACCAAGGTTCTCAACATCACCACCAGGAAGTCCCCGTGTGGGGAAGGTAGTCGCCTACCACTTGTGCCTCCTCTCTGTTCGATCCCATTCTTTGCCTTCTTGCTTTGCGATGTATTGTGCCCTGCCATGCTCATTGGATTTCCTTAGTGATGAATTGATGTTGTTGTTATGATGTTGGTGTGCCGAGCAGAGGATGTGAAACATTTAGACCACTGAGACCTTGCTAAGTTTTAACACAAACTGTTGTACATTATGTTTTCAGTAAGGAGCTCAAGTTCTTAACACAAACTTGCTAAGTTTTGAACACTAACTTTAATTTATGTTCATGCAAGAAATGGATTGATTCCTTTGAAATTTCTATGTTGGAAATAGTCCCTTACTCCACTCAGGTAACTGTATAATCTGTCCCGCTTCTAGGTTTCCAGCATTTGAATCTTTCGTTAGGAGAGTTTGAAGTTGTTGGTATATTCTCAACCATTGAACGCTTTTAGTCATCCTCTTCACTCGAGTAACAATGCTCAGAACAACTCTTTTCTAGTCTCTAGGATAATAAATCATGTTCTTTCATGTTTCCAAAAATACTTGTACTCCATGTTTCCAGAAAACAGTAGCATCACACATGTCAAAAAATACAGGAATAAATTAGAACTAAAAATACTGGAATAGATTAGAAGTGGAGCATTGCTTGATTTATATACATGATGACCAGAACTCGTTCATGAGCTCTTTTGTCCTTCCAAAACAAAGTCTTGATGTCCCCCTTACATAAAAATGTTCATATATGTTCTTGGATGATGCGTGTATGCATGTTTGATGGTCACGTTCTAGTGTACTAGCTACCTAGTAAGCATTGTTTGCTTTGTGCTCTCCTGCTTGGTTGGCTAAACATATTCATTTGTTTGATTTGGCTTCAGAGTAACATATTGTGATTTGAACTTGGCCTATGTTTATGCCCAGTTTCTATTTATTTTCTTGAATGGTGTGGTACCGTGTCTATGCGCGCACAACTTCCTCTCACAAAAAAACTAAGTGCATGTCTCTCTCACTTTTGTTTGCATTTCTTCTAACATCATCTTCAGGATGAAAACAAATCTTTTTTTCTAATATTTTTTATATTTATTTCCTTTTGATTGATTCATGTGTAGTGTAATGTTCTTGTAGGATGACAAGTTTTATCGCATCTCGAGCATGTCTCATAGGAGAGTGGAATGAAGTCCATTGTACTATTGGGATAGTAGCAGATGTGCCATTGTTCTATTGTGCAATTCTGTCCATTTTTGCTATATTCCCGTGTATGGAAATGTATTCATGAGATGAGTTATTGTGTTATGTAAACCTGGGAGATGTATTATGTGATGTTATATCATGGATGATTTTTTTTTGGCTTGAAGTTTTGTTGATTTGAAATGAAATAGTGTTGAGTTTAATATTGGACAAATAATTGGGTTGAAAAGGCCAAACAAATAGAAATGAAACCAAGTTCTGGAACAAAAAGTTGCAGAATTCAAAAATTAAAAAAGGCCAAAACTAAAACTGGACCAAATGTATTTGGGCACTAAAAGGTGAGGGCCAAAATTATAATGATACAAAAAAATTCAAAAAAAATACTAGAAGTGGTTGTAAATAAGATAAGGCCCAAGAAGAAGCCCAATAAGAAAAAGCCCAAAAAAATAAAACCAGCCCATGTGATCAACTGAAATGGGTTGGGCTGATTTTAACCATGACGTTTTGATTTCGTTGTAATTTTTCCACGTAGGACTGGGTTAGATTGCCAACGACGATTTAGGATCGTCGTAAAGGTTACGACGATCCAGGAATCATCGTAAACATTACGACGATCCAGGAATCGTCGTAAAAGTTACGACGATTTCGATCAAAACGTCGTTGCTGTCACTTTTTGACAGTTCGTTATTCGTCGTAAGATCGTCGTAAATTAAAAAATGTGACGATGTAGCGACGAAAATATAGCGTCGTGTATTAGCATATTTTTTGTAGTGTGGGCGGGGAGCGGGGGGCTTATCGGGGTGGGGAGGGTTCCGAGGGAGGGCTCCGGCAGCGGCGGAGGGGGAGGGCTCCGGCGGCGGCGGCGGAGGGGGAGGGCTCCGACGGCGGTGGCGGGGGAGGGCTCCGGCGGCGGTGGCGGCGACAGGGGGATTGGAGTGCGTGTGTGAGTTAGGGTGGAGGGGAGGAGTGGAGGGAGAGGGGGAGTTAGGGGATTTTGGGGACGGTTTGAAATAAAGTTAGCAGTAGCGCTTGTTTGGTTCCAGCGCTACTGCTAAATTATCAGTAGCGCTCGTGCTAACTGAGCCCTACTGCTAAATGACCTAGGTTATGTAGCAGTAGCGCTGATTTGGTTCCACCGCTACTGCTAACTTATCAGTAGCGGAGTTGCCAAACGAGCGCTACTGCTAACGTTATTTTCTTTCTGGCTTTTATTTATTAATTTCTTTTAGGTATTTTACTTTATTATTTTATTTTTATTACATTTCTTTCCTTTTTATTATTTTCCTTTTCTTTTTTCCTTTTCTTTTGTATTGCCTTTTCTCTTTTTTTTTTTTTGTTTTTCTTCCTCCGGCCGTTAGGTAGGGTGTGTGTGGGGGTGATATGTAGAATAAAGAGCGAAGAAGGGCAAGAATGGTGGAGAAGTAACAACGGAGGAGGAAAGGAGGGTAAAGGGGGAGGAAGGGGGAGAGGGGTTATGTGTGGGTGCACATGAAGCTACCCCGTTTAGAAGTAGCGCTGGTTCCGAAGACGCGCTTCTGTTGTTGCGCTTAGCAGTATCTCGTTTTACAGGCCAGCACTACTACTACAGATACTGTGGGTTGCCTCGTTTTGCTCCGTTTAGCATTAGCGCTGGGTACAAGGAAGCGCTACTGCTATGGAATGTAGTAGTCGCGCGTTTTACAGTCCAACGGTACTACTACAGATACTGTGGATGGCTTCATTGGGCCCCGTATAGCAGTAGCGCTGGAACTGCAGCCAGTGCTACTACTACGGTACTTAGCAGTAGCGCGTTCACTTTCCAGCGCTACTGCTAAGTAGCAGCAGCATGTGCTATTTTCCAGCGCTACTACTAGGCTCCTACCTATAAGGTTTTTCCTACTAGTGTTTTACTATGTTAATGATAATGAGTTCAATTAATCATGTTACTTAAGAACTCCCACTCAAATAGACATCCCTCTAGTCATTCGAGTGGCGCGTGATCCAAATCTTCTAACTCAAGTCCGATCATCATGTGAGTTGCGATTAGTTTCAATGGTGAACATCTCCATGTTGATCATATCAACTATATGATTCATGCTCGACCTTTCGGTCTCTTGTGTTCTGAGGCGATGTATGTACATGCGAGGCTCATCAAGTTTAACCCGAGTGTTCCGCGTGTGCAACTATTTTGCACCCGTTGTATGTGAATGTTGAGTCTATCACACCCGATCATCATGTGGTGTCTCGAAGCAACGATTGTTGCAACGGTGCACAGTCGGGGAGAACACAATTTTATCTTGAAATATTAGTGACGGGTCACCTTATAATGCTACCGTCGTCCTAAGAAAAGTAAGGTGCATAAAAGGATTAAAATCACATGCAAATCAAAAGTGACATGATATGGCCATGAACTTGTGCTTCTTGATATGCATCACCAAAGCACCGGCATGATCTCCATCATCACCGACGCCACACCATGATCTCCATCATCGTGTTGCCATCGAGGTTGTCGCGATATCTATGCTGCTACTACTAAAGCTATTGCCTAGCTGTCGGATTTCGGGCTCCGCAAAACCCTAAGGATTCGAACACAGGGGCGTGTGCGGCGATCTCTCTCAGCTCGACCTTACCTAGCCCACTACTCGATGGAAACGATGAAGGACTCGCTCAATGGCGAGGGGAACACAGAACACAACAGTTTTCCTAGATTCGGGCTGCCGCGAAGCGTAAAACCCTCCTCCTTCTTTTCGTGTATTGCCTCTCGCGGAGGTTGGTGGATGAACTAGTACAGTGTTCTCGAGCCTCCGGAGGCCGAGTGGCTAAACGTGTTGCTCTAGGTTTCAATGATCTGATCCCTTACCAGGTATCCTACCCTCTCTATTTATAATGGAGGCCCGAGTCCTCTTCCCTTATCATAGGCGGGAAGGGATCCCACAACGGCCAGCTTCGGTGGGGGACAAGGGAACATGCTTCCCCTGTCAAAAGTGGTATTCGCCTGCAAAGTAGATGCAAGCACCGTAGAGGTGGGGGCAGGGATGACGCTCGTCCTGCCGCCAAGCGGTCGTGGTCTTGTTGCACCGGAAGGGCAACCTTTGGAAGATGCCTTTGGGACCCTGATACGTTCCTTGTTCTTTTGCACTAAAGGGGAAACTTCACTGTCCTGCCATCTGCTGCTCGCCTGTCCTTCCATGGCGTCACCCTTGACTCCTGAGGCCTTCCCTTGCCTTGAAATATCGGGCACTCCGGAGGGGTCCTCAGGAGGGCCCCCTCAGGGTCTTGACGTCGCTCTTCCTCGCGAGGCTTGGCCCCTCACGAGGGCCTTATTTAGGGTGGTGCTGTTCCTTGCGGATCTTGCGTTAATGAAGTGGGCCAGCCCTGGGCCGCACGCAGGCAGTTATGGGTACCCCCATTCGAAGAACCCCCCCCTCTAACGTTCGAGCGGCTCTATGTCACCAGGATCTAGTCCCGCACATTTACCGACCGCCGTTACATGGGACCGAGTGAACGGATGTAGCCACGGGGTTAGGCCCTACCTCCCCCGATAATGACCGGATCAAGGACACTTTCACGGGCGGTAGGTGACCTTGTGACTGGTAAGGCTCCTGAGGCGCCCTACTCTAGAGCTCCCTTTTAACATTCAAGCGGCTCTACGTCCCTAGGACCCGGTCCCGCACATTTCCCGACCGCCGCTGCTTGCGACCGAATTAACGATCTCGGCTACAGGGTCAGGCCCTGCCACCCCTGATAACGACCAAATCGCCGAGGACGATATCAAGGGCGGAGGTGGCCTTGTGACCGGTAAGACCCCTGGAGCGCCATCCTCTGGAGTCCCCTTTGATGCTCAAGCGACTCTGATTTTATTCTGTCGATTGTGGTCCTGAGGAGTCGTGGAGCTCCCCATCCCCACATTGGGGCGATACGTAGCAACCGGTGCCCCCGAGCGAGGATGCAATCAGGGCAGTGTGTCAGGTTGCCAAGTGGCTGTAACGGAAATTGTAAAGGATGTGACTTGCAGAAGTATGCCCCGAGTAGTCGGAGTTCCTGCGGTCAGCAGACACTCCTGAAAGCAGTAAATCCAAAAATTACCTCATCAAATAGTTGAAGCCCCCTTGCGCCTGAGGAACGCTTCGCAAGGCCAGGACCCCCACGCCCACGCCTGCACCGCTGTCGTCGCGGGTGATCCGTGTCACTTGCGTCTTGTCGCGGCATTCGGCTCGTCCTCCTGAGGCCTGTGGGTTTGGCCTAACGTAGTCCTTCTACGGGGAGGGCGGCTGGCTCCACGCCTCGCGTCTTGAGGATGCCCCCTTGCCCGCGCCCCTCGGACCCGACTCCAGGGGGAGCCCCCGAATTTCCCTCACTCCTGAGTAGGATAGACGCCTGGGGGACGCCCGAAGCTCCTCCTCATCGGGAGGATCAGGTAATGCTGCATACTCACGCAAGTAGGGCTCCATGTAGTCACTCGACCGTCCCCCGTGGCCGTTTACCAGCACCATGGTGGCGGTCCCTCTCAGCGGCGGAGGGGGACCCCCCCGGCTGTCCTGCTCGAAGTTCTTCCTGCGATAAGGCTCCGCGCGAAGTCGCTTGTTCCTATTGCTGCCGCTGGCTGCTCCCAGCGCCGCCCAGTGTTGGTTCCCTCCTTGGTGTCCTGCCATTTCTCCGCTGTCATAGTTCGTCCGCGCAATCTCCTCCACCCTCTGCTGGTTGTGCCGGATGGATCGCTCCTGTCGAGCCGCCCCAGTCTATCGAGGGCCGACTTTGTCCTTGTGATGCATGTTAGCGTGTGCGTCAGTCGTCCCATCGTTCTCCTCGCTCCTGGTGGCTGTCGGCATGGTGCATTTCGGGGCCGGTCGCTGGGGTCTGGAGAAGGTGGAGGGCAGCGCGAAGCGTGTCTCTCTCTGCCCCGCCCAGGGCGGGTAGGGCCCCAAAGCTCGCAAGTCAAGGGGCCAGCACGTGGTGCAGCCCCCGGTGTCCGACGCGTGTGGCCTTGAGGATGGACCGGGCTGGATGGTCTTCTGGGCGATGGCGATCCGCTCCATGATGTGGTCCACCCAGGTGTCGAAGCCACCTGGTGTCGGTCGTTGGCGGAGCATCTCTCTCGCCATCCGCAACGCGTCGTGTGCGCTAAGGTCTCCCAAGTTTATGCGGCGCACTGCGGGTGCATGGGCCGCCGCCCAGCCCCCATTCGCCTGGGAGGCACGGGTGGCCATCACGGTGGAGATGATGTTCATGGCCTGGTACGAGCCGCCTGGTCTCACGACGCCGGCCTGCGATGTTCCAGCCGCTGTGACATGGCGGTCGGAGACCAGCTCGATGAGGCTCGGAGAAGCTGGTTGGTCGCCGTCCATCGGTGCAGCGGCCTGGGAAGGAGGAAGTTAGGAGAAATCCTTCACACGCCCCTATCTTGCGTGCCAAATGTCGGATTTCGGGCTCCGCAAAACCCTAAGGATTCGAACACAGGGGCGTGTGCGGCGATCTCTCTCAGCTCAACCTTACCTAGCCCACTACTCGATGGAAACGATGAAGGAATCGCTCGATGGCGAGGGGAACACAAACACAACAGTTTACCTAGGTTCGTGCCGCCGTGAAGCGTAAAACCCTACTCCTGCTTTAGGTGGATTGCCTCTCAAGGAAGTTGCTGGATGAACTAGTACAGTGCTCTCGATCCTCCGGAGGCCGAGTGGCTAAGAGTGTTGCTCTGGGGTTTCAATGATACGATCCTTAGCCAGGTATCCTACCCTCTCTATTTATAGTGGAGGCCCGGGTCCTCTTCGTTTATCGAAGGCGGGAAGGAATCCCACAACGGCTAGCTTCGGTGGGGGACAAGGGAACATTCTTCCCATGTCAAAAGTGGTCTTCGCCTGCAAAGTAGCTACCAGCGCCGCAGAGGTGGGTGCAGGGATGACGCTCGTCCTGTCGGCGGGCGGCCGTGGTCTTGTTGCACAGGAAGGGAAACCTTTGGAAGATACCTTTGGGACCCTGTCATATGCTCTTTCGCACTAAAAGGGAAAATGCACTGTCCTGCCATCTGCTGCTCGCCTGTCCTTCCATGGCATCACCCTTGACTCCTGAGGCCCGGCCGTGCCTTGAAATATCCGTCGCTCCGGAGGGGTCCCGAGGAGGCCCCCTGTGGGTCTTGACGTTGCTCTTCCTCGCGAGGCTTGTCCCCTCGCGAGGGCCTTGTTCAGGGTGGTGATGTTGCTTGCCAATTTTGCGTTGAAGAAGTGGGCCAGCCCTGGGATGGACGTAGGCAGGTCTGGGTACCCCCATTCCCAGAACGCCGACACTAGCGATATAGCAAGAGCATGTGCAAGCGTAAAATAAATTTAAAGACAACCCTATGGCTCCTGCCGGTTGCCGTAGCATCGACGTGCAAGTCGATATTTAACTATTACAACATGATCATCTCATACATCCAATATATCATATCATGGCATTGGCCATATCACATCATAAGCATACCCTGCAAAAACAAGTTAGACGTCCGCTAATTTGTTGTTTCGTGTTTTACGTGGCTGCTTTGGGTATCTAGTATGATCACATCTTACTTACACAAAGCCACAACGGTGATATGCAAATTGCTATTTAAGCTTCTCCAAGGACCGCCTCGGTCAAATACGATTCAAATAAAGTTGAAGAAACAAACACCTACTAGTAATCTTTATGCAACAAGTTGCATGTCAGTCGATGAAACTGGTCTCTCGTAAGCGTATGAGTAAAGTTGGTCCGGGCCGCTTCAATCCAACAATGCCACCGAATCAAGAAAAGACTAAGGAGGGGAGCCAAATGAACATTAGTGCCCACAAAATCTTTTGTGTTCTACTCGAGATATCATCGACCCATGAACCTAGCTCATGATGCCACTATTGGGCAACGTAGCATGGGAAACAAAAAAATTCCTACGCACACGCAATACCTATCCATGGTGATGATCATCTACGAGAGGGGAGAGTGAATCTCCATACCCTTGTAGATTGCTAAGCGGAAGAGTTTATAACACGGTTGATGTAGTGGAACATCTTCACGATTCAAATTGTAGCAGTCCCGTGATCTCATCACGATCCGTCCAGCGATCCCATCACGATCCATCCCGATCTAGTGCCGAATGGACGGCACCTCCACGTTCAGCACACGTATAGCTTGATTACGATCCCCATCTTCTTGATCCAGAAAGAGGGGCGGAGAGGTAGATGAGTTCTCCAGCATGGTGGCGTGGTGGTGGTGGTGGCGAACAAATCCAATAGGGCTTAGCCTAAGCACCGCCGAATTAGACTAGAGGAGAAAACTGTCTAGTTGAAGTAGAGGGAGCACATGGCAATTAGGGTTAGGGCTACCTGTAATTCCTTTAGTATATATAGGAGGGAGGGAGGAAAGGAGGCAGCCTCAAACCCTTAAGGTTTCGCCGAAATTGGAGGTGGAGGAGTCCTACTCCAATCCTACTAGGAGTAGGATTCCTCCTCTCCACTTGGAAACCCTTTCCTCCACTTCCACCTTTGGGTTTTTTCCTTCTCAAACCTCCATGGCCTTAGCGGAGCCTTAGGACAGCCCACTAGGCACTGGTTTGTCTCCTCCCATAGCCCATGAGTCCCCTCGGGGCGTGACACCCCTCCCGATTGTCCCCGGTACCCTCCCGGCACTCCCGGTACACTACTGAAGTACCCCAAAACTTTTCCGGTGACCAAAACAGGACTTCCTATATATCAATCATTACCTCCAGACCATTCTGGAGCTCCTCGAGACATCCAGGATCTCATCCGGGACTGAATTTTTTTTGTTACCAACACCTATAACTCAACTATACCGAAATGTCACTGAGCCTTAAGTTTGCAGACTGTGCAGGTTCGAGAACTATGTAGACATGACCTAAGGCATTTTTCGGTCAATAACCAATAGTGGGGCCTGGATTCCCATATTGGCTCCTACATATTCTAGGAATATCTCTATCGGTTGAACCTCTATGTCAAGGATTCAGTTAATCTCATATGTTGTTCCCTTTGTCCTCCGGTATGTTACTTGCCCGAGAATCGGTTGTCGGTATCTCTATACCTAGTTCAATCTCGTTACCGGCAACTCTATTTACTCGTTCCGTGATACAAGATCCCATGACTAACTCCTTAGTCACATTGCTTGCAAGGCTTGTTGTGATGTTGTATTACCAAATGGGCCCCGAGATACCTCTCTGCCACATGGAGTGACAAATCCCAGTTTTGATCCATGCCAACACAAGAGACACCTTCCGAGATACCTGTAGAGCACCTTTATAGTCACCCAGTTACGTTGCGACGTTTGATACACACAAGGTATTCCTTCGGTGTCCGAGAGTTGCATGATCTCATGGTCATAGGAACATATACATTGACATGCAGAAAACAGTAGCCATAAACTCACACGATCATATGCTATATTCATAGTTTGGGTCTTGTCCATCACATCATTCCCCAAATAATATGACCCCATTATCAAGTGACAACACTTGTCTATGGCCAGGAAACCTTGACCATCTTTGATCAACGAGCTAGTCAACTAGAGGCTCACTAGGGACAGTGTGTTGTCTATGTATCCTCACATGTATTTGAGTTTCCAATCAATACAATTCTAGCATGGTTAATAAACGATTATTATGAACAAGGAAAAATAATAATAACCAATTCATTATTACCTCTAGGACATATTTCCAACAATGGGATCACTTGTTCCCTCTCGGTACTTCTTGTAGACTTTGTGTGTTGATCATTTTGATGTACTCTTTTCTTAGTCTTGATCAACCTTCTGTCTTTATGCGCAATCGTTGGATAATACTTTGAATACCACCTTGGTCATCATATAAACTCATTGAAACCAACAGATGGACTTTGAGAAGTGCTTATGGACAAATCCTTCGAATATAACTCAATGCAACCATTAGTCCATAGGGATTGTCATTAATTACGAAAACCACATACAGAGAAATATCCTCTAACAACTTGTCTTCCAATTACAGACCAGTTTTCGCTTATCATGTCGATCATTTTTCGGCTTTCTCCACTCAGGTACTTAACCAGACTAGCTAGAAATACAATCGCAGTGGTTCTCCCTTTACCCTTTTAGCTGAACTACTAGAACATAAATGGGTAAACACTAGAGCGGGGCAACCCAACATTTGACCAAAGACATAATTCGGAACCGATGCATATAATGTTAATCCAAGAGTCCACACACGTGAAATGCCAAATAGTATAGTAGTGGTTCGAGGGGGTGGTTGTGGTGGCTAAGCCCCCCATCAATTCAGCCAATATCAAAGATGTGCATGAAAACGAGCTTGTATATGTGTTTGAAAAATAGTTCCAGAAAAGTAGGAGGCAAAAGACATTGCAATGCTTGTAGATCACAAAGAGCGTTCCTTACTTCCGAAAATTTCGAATCATATAATTCGAACTCAACAAGAAACTATATAGAGAGAGAGGAATAAAAGTATGCATAGTAGAGGTTTACATAGGGTTTGGTATAACTAACTTGATGTTCCTACGAACAACCTCTTGGACGTCTCCTCCTTAACTCTTCGGAGAAAATTCCTTGAAAGGAGAGAGCTTCAATGAACAACTCTTGTGAACAATGGCGCTCTTGATAAGCCACCGATATATGGGTTTGCTTGACGTAGAGGTCAGTCCTGGATGATATCGATGTGTGTTTGAAGACTATATTAACCATGGTTCGGTTTACCCGAACAATAAGCTATATATTATTAATCCCCATAGCTACCCATGGCATCTTGAGTGCAAAGTTGTGTCTTCGAGGTACATACTTTGCTATAGGGGTCGTATCCCTATTTAGCTGTCGTGATATGGGACTGCGGCGGGGTGCAAGCTCATTTCTTCTCATTGACGGTTAGCTTCGACTTGAGAGTCGTGTCTTTGGCGTGTACTTCGGCTGCCAAAGCCATAGTGGATTCTTCAGTCCAGAGGGATTGCTGAGTGTTACCATTTACTATAATGACACCCTTAGGTCCTGGCATCTTCAGCTTGAGGTACACATAGTGGGGGTGGCATTGAAGCTAACAAACGTTGTATGGCCGAGGAGTGCATGATACCTGTTGCGGAAAGGGACGATGTCAAAGACCAAATCTTCAGAACAAAAGTTGTCTTGGGAGAATAACACTACCTCTAGGGTTATCATGCTTGAACAGTGAGCCTCGACGCGAGTGATTAGTCCCTTGAATGTGGTTTTGCTGGGTTTGTTCTTGATGGATCAATGCCCATTTTCTTCACTATATGCTCGCATATGAGATTAAGGCTGCTACCTCCATCCATGAGGAGTCCTGTGAGATGGTACCCATCAATGATGGGATCAATTACCAAGGCCGCTGATGCCCCCATGACGAACACTGGTAGGGTTGTCTATGCGATCATAAGTCATCGGACATGCCGACCATGGATAGTATTTCTAGGCTACTCGCTCTATAGCATATACGCCCCAAAGTGCCCGCTTCCTCTCCTTTTTTGGCAAGTGGGTGACGTAGATCATGTTCACCATTTTTACTTCAGGGCGAAACTGCTTTTAGCATTCATTGTTTGGGTGACGAGGTTCTTCGTCGTCCTTGCTACGCGTGCTCTTGGCCTTCTCTTCGGCCATGCTCTTGCTTGCCGCCTTGATCACCCAACAATTATGGTTCATGTGAGTCGCGGGCTCATTCTAAGTTCCGTGTATCTCACATGGCCTCTCGAATATTTTGTCCAATGGCATCGGCCCATCCCGATTTCCTTTGAAAGGTTTCTTCTCGGGTCCAGGCCTGGAGTAACTGAATTCGGCATTGACCGCCTTGTCATCGGCCTCACCACTGTTGTGTCATCGCTTATTCTTGTTGTGTCGTGGCTTTCTGTTACTGTCCTGGACTATGGAATTGCCAGGGTTTGAGGGATGGTTACTTCGATGAGCTGGCTAGGTATCCTCAGCCGCGCACTGGCGGGTCATGACACAAGTGACGACATCCATTGTCCTCGGCATTTCCGGTCCAAGCGTCTGGGCAAGCCATTCATCTCGTATGTTGTTGAAGGAGGAATCTAGTTGCTCAACATCCGAACAATCAACAATCTGATTCTTCTTGGCGTGGAATCCATTCTAGAATTGCTGAGGTGACTCATCGGGCTGCTGAATTATATGGCTTAAGTCATCGGTCCCATGTGGCCGAACATAAGTACCTTGAAAGTTGTCTCGAAAAGCGTCTTCCAGATCCTCCCAACTCCTAATAGATTTTTGTGGGAGGTTGTTTAGTCAATGCCTAGCTGGCCCTTTGAGCTTAAGTGGTAAGTATTTGATGGCATGGATTTCATCTCCGTGGGCCATGTGAATGTGAACGAGGAAATCTCCGATCCATACGGCCGGATATGTGGTTCCGTCGTAATGTTTGATATTTACGGGTTTAAACCCTTTAGGGAACTGTTGTCGTATCACTTCATCTGTGAAGCACATTGGGTAAGCAGGTCCACTTATCCGAGTTGCGTCATGCTTGAAATTGGACGAGGTCCTACAATGCTGCCTATCTTGAACTCCATCGTTCTGATTGGGTCGAGCTTGGTATTTTTCTTGTCCCGCAGGAGTACCACTTCTGAATCCGTAAATGGATCTAGCTTGTCCCGCTTTAGACATAATGGTGTGTCGCAGATCATAGCAATCTTCTGGTTGAACCATTTCCTTTATCTTGTTCGTCCTCGTGTAGGATGGTGTGATTGATCGTCTTGTGCGAATCTGGGTGGTGCGGGCTCCAAGGCGTCATCCTCGAATTCTAACAACAAGTGCTCATGCGGGTAACTTTTGTTTTACTCCTGTCTTTCCTGTCCTTGATACGCCTCCAACGTATCTATAATACTCCCTTCGTCCCAAAATAAGTGTCTTAAGCTTAGTACAATTTTGTACTAAAGTTAATACAAAGTTGAGACAGTTATTTTAGGACAGAGGGAGTATTTTATTGTTCCGTGCTATTATGTTCTCATTTTAGAACACTTTTAGGCGCTTATCTCCCAATTTAAATTATTTTTTAGCACTAACCTATTGACCTAGTGTCCAGTGCTAATTCCTGTTCTCTACATGTTTTTCCACTTTTCGGGTTTTGGTACCAAACGAAGCCTAATAGACCTAAAACTTTTTGTGAATTTTTTCTAGACCAAGAGAACACCGTGTAGCATCGGAAGAAGGCCGAGAGGCACATGAGGCTCCCACAGGCCATTAGGCTGCGACCTGGGGGGTGTCATGGCCTGCTAGCTTGTGGCCCCCTCGTGGCTTACCCGACCCCGTTCTATGGCCTAGAAATTCCTATTTACCCTAAAAACATCATAGGAGGTCCTGACAAAAAATTTACGATGCCGCAAGTCTCTGTTCCGGCAGGAGGCCATCGAGAGCTCCGTTCCGGCACTCTGCCGGAGGGTGGATCGATCATGGAGGGCTTCTTCATCAACCTTGCTGCCCTCATTATGATGTGTGAGCAATTCACCATAGACCTACGGGTCCATAGCAGTACCTATATGGCATCTCTCTCTCTCTGTCTCTCTCTTTGACCTTCAATACAATGATCATCACATCTTCTCTTTGATCCATATGATGTAACTGTTTGGTGCGATGCGTTGGTTGGGATCCGATGAATAGTGGGTTAATGTTCAGATTATTTATGTTACTATGATATATAATATGATTCTTATGTGCATGACTATAATAGCTTCAGAATTCTCGCCAATCTATTGGAATAGTTTGGCCAACTAGATTCAGAATTCTTTGGTGAGAGAGGTGCATTGTAGTAGGTTCAACCTGGCCAGTTTCTATATCCCAGTCGAACGGATCGATATGGTTGACTAGAGGGGGGTGAATAGGCAACTAACAAATTTTAAACTTTTCTTCAAAGAAATTAGGTTTAGCAACAAAAAGGTTGTCTAGATATGCAACTAAGTGGACAATCTATATGATGCTAACAACAACAATAATAAGCAAGAATTAAATACAAGTAAAGGTAAGAGATAACCACAAGTGGAATTGATGAAGACGAGGATGTGTTTCCGAAGTTCCTTCCTTTAAGAGGAAGTATGTCTCCGTTGGAGCGGTGTGGAGGCACAATGCTCTCCAAGATGCCTCTAAGGCCACTGTATTCTCCTGACGCCCTCACACAATGCGAGGAGTCGTTATTTCACTAAGTGGTGCACTTGAAGGCGGCGACCGGACCTTTACAAACAAGGTTTGGACAATCTCCACAACTTAATTGGAGGCTCCCAACGAGACCACAAAGCGTCACCATGATGGAATATGGCTTCGAGGTGACCTCAACCATCTAGGGTGCTCAAACACCCAAGAGTAACAACATCCGCAAGGGTTAGTGGGGGGAATCAAATTTCTCTTGGTGGAAGTGTGGACAAGGCCCTCTCAACGAAACCCTAGAATATCAACAACTTTTGTTGTCTAGGGAGAGAGAGATCGGGCTAAAATGGAGCTTGGAGCAACAATGGAGCTTAGGGGGCAAAAGGTGGGGTTCGCATGAAAGAAAAACCCCATTATATAGTGGGGGATGGAATCTTCCCGTTACCCACGCCTTGTGCACGAGCCAGAACGGTACTACCACTCATGGGAGTGGTAGTAAGGATGATAAGCGGTAGTACTGCTCAGGGGAGCGGTAGTACCGCCCAGGTAAAGGGAGGCCAGGCCAGGACCAGTGCAAAGCAATTAGTACCACCGTGAGCAGTAGTAACAAGCGATAGTGCCGCTCTGCAGGCGTAACTACCGCCGAGTACTACCGCAAAACTCGTCCACAAAATTGTTAGCACTTTTGGAGAGTGGTACAGGCCAGAGGTACTAGCAGAGTACTACCTCTCAGAGAGGTACTACCGCCGGTGAGGCAGTACTACCACTTGGAAACTGCCACGCACGGCAAGGCAAGGTAGAAAGCTCCATCAAAGTGGAAAAAGGGGTGAGGAAGAAAGTGTATGTGATGATTCCACCCATACTTTTCCAAAGCAAATCCCCTCTTAATAGTACGACTTTTCCTACGACCCAAGTCCACCGACAACGAAGCGTAACAGCGAAAACCTTCTTCACATCAAACCACTAAGGGGCAAGAATCATCTTTGTGCAAACCTAGGAAATACCTAAAAGGATTATTACACACGATAAGTCTGCAAAAGAATCATCATCAATCACAAAAATTACTAGGGTAGAAATATGCCCTTACAATATCCCCCTTTTTCGTGGATTGATGACTACACTGGATTCACATAGAGGATAAAAGTTGAGATAGAATGTAACTCCAGAGTCTACAAAATATAGGCAGGTTCCCCCTAAGTGTGTGCACTATTTAAGTATGCTTCTGGAATGCAAAGTGCGCACACTAGGATCAACACTCCCCCTATATTTTATAGACAGGCATTGCTTGCATATATGAAACAACTGATAGTAATATAGCTGCAAGAATTGAAGTGAGCATGATCATAAGGGCAGAAATTAAGCATCTCACTAAATTAAAGACATATGATAAAGCTATGTTAGAATATGTATCACACCATATGACATGGTCTCACAGGAGTCTCACACACATTAAAAATGCAAACCAACATAAGTTCCACACCACACAACTTAGTATTCAAAGCAAAGGAAATGATAAAAGGGATCACAAGTGAAAATATGAGCCATGAAAGAACACTCGTGACACGCAAATCCCAACACTCTCACCCTTTGGCAACAAGACGCTAACAAGGGCAGAAAAGACACATCAATACACAGCAGACTCAGAGTTGTGCTGAGCGGTGTTAGGAGAAGCAGGAGAGCCAGGTAACTCAGCATCGGAATCCCATGGGAAGTGGCGAGCAATCCAGGTGTCTTCATCAGTGAGCATATCCTCAGAACCACTCTCAATAGTTAAGCCAACATGCCACCCAAGAGCCTTGTGACTACTGATAGTCGCCTTGTCGGTCGCGTCAGCCCAATACTGACCCTTAGCCTGCATACAGAAGAGTTTCTTCATCTTCTCCTTGAGCTTCTGAGCCAAAGAAGATTCGCCAATGGTGGGCGCAGGAGGGGAAGCAGTGTCGTTGTCAGCCATAAAGTCCTCATCAGCGCATCATGAGCAGAATCTTCATCCATGTCTTCATGCACATCTTGTTCAGGGGCACTGTGAGTAGCCCACTTGTCCTTTTGCGTGAGCTGCACAACCTTATGAGAAACCAAGTCCCCAGCTTCAAACAAATCATGTGGAAAGGTTGTTTCCCAAGTCTTCTCAATCAGATACATCAGAAAGGGGCCATACATGGGGCACTTATTGTCGTGGTTTTGTCATGGCAGGTGTCTTCGTGAAAGGACTTAGTGTTGGAGCCATCGCATCTTGGTGGCGACTCAAAGGGGTTCAACGGGAGCGAGACAGAGATTTATCCAGGTTCGGCCCCTCGTGTGGAGGTAAAAGCCTACGTCCTGCTTTCTGTTGTATTGATGGTGTTTCGATTACAAGGAGGGCGTAACTCGCCTGACCTAGCACTTGATGATTTCTAACCTGCCCCCTCCTTCCTCGGGACTCACCTTTATATACAGGTCGAGCCCTTAGGGTTTAAAAGAGTCTTTACCATCATGCAAGTCATGATTCTTTCTATCTCTAAGTCGTCGTGCTTTCCAAGACTTGGAGATCTTCCCAATGATTGATTCTCCACGAGGATCTTGAACCGCTATCTAGCTCCTCGGCTTACAGGCCAAAGCTTGAATCACCAAAAGATGAGTCGCCCGCTTGGTGACCCGACCCAACTAGGGCGGGTCACACAACAGATAATATCCCCAACATTAGGCCCCAGATTTACCTGAACCTGTTCATGACAACTCTCAGCTAGTCAGGGGTGACTCACTCTGGTCTTTTTACGCATCATACGCTTAATCCGCCACCCTATCGTGGAAATATCCAAGTCACATAACCGCTTCTTGTTGACATCATATTATCCCTTTAATCTCGGAAGAAATGATAATGCAATCCCCAACGGATCTTTCGGCACAGATATCCCGAAAATCTTGGCGCTATTATAGCGAATCTTTATCATGTCTTCAGTTCCCGTGCGAGCTGCCTCGATTCCAGCGCCCGACCCAATAAATAAGCCGGGGGAAGGGGGCAGGGAACAAACCCACCTACCCATTTTATCAACCCCTTCTTCCTCGCGACTGCACCAAGAAATCCATCGCCACCGGAGGACCTCCGTCTCCGGTCACCGCGTCCGGCGCATCCCCAGGTCGACTAATCGCGCAACACTCGCTACGGATCTACCTCAGTCGCCTCCGGCCGCCATCATCAGGTCAGTCCTTCGCCATTAGAGGTAGATCTTAGTTCCTCAAGGTTCATCGCTTGCCGGTTTCTTAGAACACCTCGAATGCCCCCATAGACGCTGATTAGTTCACAACGATAATAGTAGATACGGTAGCATCGACCATATTCTCAGTTGATTAGCTCCTGTTTGAGGATCTAAAAAAGGCTTCTGTCAAATCAGCTTTACTGTTCTTACCCTAGCCATAGGCTGTTTTACTTTATCCAGGCCTTTTTTCATTCACTTTCGCCTGCTCCGTAGATCTATGTGTTACTGCCTGTTGTATAAAACCTGTTTGTAGATCCATACTTCACCATTTTAGTGAACAGCTCTGAAGCTCTGAGTTGTCTAACTTAAGCAGTAGGAAATTCCTAAATCGACCTTGTATTCTGACCCGGCCCATTGTTGCCGAGTGAACAGACTCCCTTAGTCACCTGACAAATGTTCGGCGAGTTAATTGATCTTTTTAACCACTCAGTAAGCGCTCGGCGAGTTAATTTATCCGTAATATTTTCCTTTGTAGCCATGGGTACCGTTTTCAAAGCCGATTGGCTCCCGACCAAAGTTGATGAAGCTTTTCTCAACGACTGTGTGAAGACGGGAAATCTCGAACCGAAAGAGGTTATCGGATGGCGATCCGGGTTTGGAGAAGAAATTCCCAACCTGAAGGAAGGGGAAATAGTCGTCTTTGTTGCGCACCTCGACCGGGGGTTTAAGCCGCCAGGGTCAAAATTCCTCAGAGATGCCATGACTTTCATGAATGTTCGCCTCCAAGACTTAGGACCTAACTCGATTAGTAACTTATGTCAGTTCCAACTGTTCTGTGAAGCCTACTTGCGGATGGAACCTTCAGTTCCTTTGTTCTGGTATTTTTTCATTTGAATCGCCAGACCAAATTTTCCAATGGCCCTAGCTTGGAACTTGGAGGCATCAACGTTCAACGCCGCAGGAACAGCTCATTCCCATCACTCGCCATGCCAAGCCATCCCAAAGGCTGGGGCGATTCTTGGTTTTATTGCCAAGAAACTTCTCCTGAGGGTCAAAACAAGATCCTTGGCTATAGGGAGGAACGCCTTCCTACAAACTTTGAACTTCCAGACAAGCTTACTAAAAAATAGGAGTTAGATTTTATTCCGGTGCTATCCAAGTTACGATCTTTGACAAACAATGGTCTTACTAGGATTGATTTGATCCGCTGCTGGGTTGAATGGCGCATCCTTCCCTTAAGTCGCCGAGACGGCTTAATGTGTGAGTTTGATGGCACCTTGGACCATCCCCAATGCTACTTCCATACAACACTGACAGAAAATGATATCGTGGCCATCATCAAGAAGCTAACCGGCGAGCCCTTGGCCAAGTGTAGCCAAATAGGTCTTAACCCATTCTGCAAGATCAACCCTGCTCCTAAGGTAAATAACTTAACCCTGCTTTACTTTATTCTTTCCGACTTACTTGAATTCTGATTCTCATAATAAAAATGCCACTTCAGAAAGGTGACAAATTCTGGTCCAAGAGGCCGAACAAGGTGGCCCTGAAGCAAGCCAGTCCGCCTCCAAAAAAGAAATCCAAGAGAAAAAGCAAAGCCGCCATTACTGAACCGTCTGATGTGGACGAATCTCAAATTGGCGACGTATCTTCACAGGTAAAATTATATCTTCTTTGTCTTGCCATCCATTGCTATAATTTGTGTTTACACCTCTATATCTCTTATGTGTAGAATGATGGCAACGAAAGCCAAGAAGACTCCGTAGAGGTAATTTCTGTTTCCTCTGACTCATCTTCTCCTCTGCCTAAGCCGGCCAGGCGGGTTTGTGGGAAGGTTCCCATGTCTCACCCAAATGCTTGTTTGGATACTAATTTCCTTTTGAAGAAATCGCAACATGCTTCCTATTGGAAGACTCGGAGTCATTCTGGAGACTTGGTGTCCGGGTTACCAGCGAAAACTCCTACCAAGAAGAGGCAGAATGAGGTATCCTTTTAACAGCATCCCCTTTTGCTTCCTTTTGGATCATACTTATAACTTGCTCATATCTTGAGGTATTACTTTTGCACAATTCTCCCCCTTCATCAGGCGACTCAGTGATGTCAGCCCTTTCGCCAATGATCCGCGTTC
Source organism: Hordeum vulgare subsp. vulgare (assembly GCF_904849725.1). NCBI lineage: Eukaryota > Viridiplantae > Streptophyta > Magnoliopsida > Poales > Poaceae > Hordeum > Hordeum vulgare. Next base: position 356,055,389 of record NC_058523.1, read on the forward strand.
CAGGGTAAATTCTTATAATACTTACATTTTTCCTGATGATGATGATGTCTGTTTTTAAGCACATCCCCTTCTATTTTTAGGGCACAAGCGAAGAAAAGGAAAACCGGCAGATCAACTTCCACTACAGCTGCGGAGCCTATTGAAAAACCGGCGCCGACTCAGGCTAACCCGGCAAAGGATAAATCTGATGACCAAGCGGATCTCCCAAGTTCTCCCAAGGAAGGCACGGAAACACCCAATCCGCCGAGTCCGTTGAAAATGGCAGAGGATCTAGATGTTGTAATCATCACTCGTACTAGCTTCTCTAAGCCGGCTTCGGCAGTCTTGTCGAAGCATGTATCAACATCAACCCAGCCTTCTACTTGACATGAGATTTCCAAGGCCAAACTATCCCAATACGAATATCTTGAATTTAAAGAGCTCTGCTCTGGCTTTGCAAGTCGCCTGGAGGCGAGTTATGAAATGGAGAAGATTCTACTCCTTATGATGAGGAATAGACATGAGGTATGCCTTAATACATACCGTCCTCATTACCCCACAAGGGCCGGGTCATCTATTAAAAGATGAGTCGGTTCTTGATATTAAAAACACTTTCGACCTGTAACCCCCAATGGTCGGGTCATCTATTGAAAGATGAGCCGGGTCTTGATATTAGAAAAAATATTTCAACCTGTAACCCCCAAGGGTCGGGTCATCTATTGAAAGATGAGCCGGGTCTTGATATTAGAAAAAATCTTTCGACCTGTAACCCCCAAGCGCCGGGTCATCTATTGAAAGATGAGCCGGGTCTTGATATTCGAAAAAATATTTCGACCTATAACCCCCAAGGGCCGGGTCATCTATTGAAAGATAAGTTGGGTCTTGATATTAGAAAAAATATTTCGACCTGTAACCCCCAAGGGCCGGGTCATATATTGAAAGATGAGCCGGGTCTTGATATTAGAAAAAACAATTCGACCTGTAACCCCCAAGGGCCGGGTCAACTATTGAAAAATGAGCCAGGTATTGATATTAGAAAAAATCTTTCGACCTGTAACCCCCAAGGGCCGGATCATCTGTTGAAAGATGAGTTGGGTCTTGATCTTGTATAATTTTGTCTAAAAAATTATACATTAGCCCCCAAGTGCCAGAGATGTTTCTTGCAATAATTCTTAGACTTGCCCCTTGATAATATATTTTGACAGGAATCTCTTGCCCAAGTTGAGTCGGCGTTGGGCGACTTAAAGAAAAGTTTAGCCGACTAGCAAGACGCGCGGGCTAAATCAAAAGAAAAATGTCAAGTGATCTTATCTGAGATGGAGAAGCTGAAGGCCGCCCACAAAAAGGCTCAAGCGGATCAAGGCGCCACGGTAAAGCGAGCGGAAAAAGCTGAAGCAAAACTAGAAGCCGTGCACCAAGAGCTGGCCGGCTTAAAGCAACATATCTCCAACATGGCACAGGCTATCTTTGGTAAGAACCAAACCCTGATCTTGTACTTTGTAAAAAAAACTTAGTATGAAGAAGTTACTGACCATCATTATCCCTTATATAGGTCCGAGAGCCGCCAACCTTCATGATGACTATATCTTGATGCTAAAGGCGATTTACACATTAACAGAGCAACTGTATACCGGAAGCGTGCTGACTGTGAAGGCAGTGATGGGCGCCAAGGAACCCATAACATCAATCAAAAAGATGCTTGGCTGCTTATCTACCCTTCCACCTCAGATAGGTGAGCTAACCCGATCAGCTGCCCGGAAAGGGGTACTCACTACGTTTAGTCGGTGCTTAGCATACGCTCTAGAGCTAAAACCCGAAGAAGTAGCAGCAGGCTTTCCCCAGCTCAAGGACGACGGGTCAGAATTTACTCAAGATGATTATCAGCGTGTTGTCAAAGAATCTCACTCGGCGGTGACTCAGCTTGCAGCAAGCTTGGATTTGTCAAAGTATCAAGCTGCTAATGATGACAAGAACAAGAAAATAAATCCACCAACCTTTGTGACAACCAGCTTGACTCCGCGTCGACCCAAGAATCCTTTTGATTTGAAGGCGGATCTCTCGACATTTTTGAATGATGAAGATGAATTTGCCGCCTTATCCAAGTGTAATTGGGTGTTGCGCGACATACAACTTGAAGTCGGCCAGAGCTCAAAGAAAGCTGACCCGGGGACATCAGCCGAGTAGTTCTTCATGGATTTGGCCATCAGAGCCATGTAATAGGTTATCCGTAGAAAACAACCTTGTTCCGTGATTTCTTTAAAACCCTTGTGTCGCAATCAAGGCACCTTATGATGCTTGACCAGCCATGGAGGTAGTGATTTTGATCATCAATCTGTTAGGCTAAAGACATACATCAAACCACCTCAGTGAGTAATGGATGATAAGAAATAATAACCGACTCAGGATGTTCTGGTGAGTGGGAATAAATTGCAAAACCTTGTGGCAGTGCCATGAAGGTGAAAGTAAGAATTTCGTCGGCTCGTTCAAGTCGCGACAGCATAGGGCGAGTTATATAAACTCAAGTGCTACCCAAGGGAGACTTTTTGTGTAAAAAAGCTCAAGTATTTAGACCGCTGATCAGGCACGAGTCAAGCTTTAGTGAAGCAGGTTCAGTGAACCAATGGTTTCTCTATTTTCCATGTGGGGCGCTAGCCGGTACCATGCATGTTTTAACCAAGGCGAGTTCAGGGTCCATAAAGGGGAGTAACTCGCCAAGAGTTCATGGGTCCATATGGCAATTCGGCCAACACACAGTCCAGTATAACCATTTGTAATGCGGTAATTTTTCGCAGGCCAAATGGGTAGTAAGGCTGATCTCAATGAGAGGAAGCCCCCAAGTGACCTGTGATTAGGGGAAAGACCGGTCATAGGATTGTAGAAGCGTGTACCCTCTTACCACAAAATGACTTGGGAGCAAACAGCCCCCAAGTAAGCCGGCCAAATCCACAGAATCATATAAGGCGCCTATGTTTGGATCGCTCGCTTGTAGTGACTTGATCCTCTTTGGCTTATCGATACCGAGTGTTGTAATAAGTGCATCATGGCGACTTATGCTCTCTGGTATGGATAGCGTCCATGCTTGGGCGACTTGTCGAGGAGCAATAAAAATCCATACTTTCAATAAGATGGAATAGCAGGAAAGCCCCCGAATTCGTGGGCATCAATCTTATTGGTTCATAAAAATGAAAGACTTACCATTTTTAAGAGAAGAAAAAACAAACCCAATAGCTCAAGTGTAATAAGGCTGCAAGTGGGCTATGTTCCTGGGGCGAGTTGACTCAGCCTCCGTGGTTGGCCGATCAGGCGGAAGATCCACTAGAAAGTATGACCCGTTGCGAAGGCTTTTGCTGACGACGAACGGTCCTTCCCATGGTGATGATAGCTTATGCATGCCAGTGCGATCTTGGATCAATCGAAGCACTAAGTCGCCCTCCTGAAAAGTTCGGCTGTTGACCCGGCGGCTATGGTAACGCCGCAAGTCCTGCTCATAAATAGCCGATCGGGCGGTAGCCAGATCGCGTGCTTCCTCCAAAGCGTCCAAAGAATCTTGACGCGCCAACTCGTTATCCTGTTCCACATAACTAGCAACTCTGGGCGAGTCATGCCTAATGTCAGTGGGAAGAACAACTTCTGCTCCATATGCCAGGAAAAAAGGAGAAAAACCCGTAGAACGGTTTGGGGTGGTTCGGATGCTCCATAGCACTGAAGGCAACTCCTCAAACCAACACCCTGGGGTGCGCTCCAGGGAACCATAAGTCGGGGCTTGATTCCTCGCAACACTTCCTGATTCGCCCGTTCCGCTTGCCCATTAGATTGTGGATGAGAAACCGCAGATACATCAAGCCGAATGTGCTCACGGTGACAAAACTCCTGCATCGCTCCTTGTGATAGATTAGTACCATTATCAGTAATAATGTTATGTGGATATCCAAATCGGAAGATCAGTTTTTTCAATAACTTGACCGTTGTTTCCGCGTTGCAAGCACCAACAGGTTCTGCTTCGACCCACTTGGTGAATTTATCAACCGCCACCTGTAGATGTGTCTCTTTGTTGGATGACATCTTAAAGGGGCCAACCATGTCTGGCCCCCAGACCGCAAAAGGCCAAGTAATAGGTATCATCCCTATTTCTTTAGCCGGCACATGAGCCTGTCGTCCGTAACGCTGGCAACCATCACATCGACGAACTATCTCTTCTGTATCTGCATGAGCCATCAACCAAAAGAATCCGTGACAAAACTCCTTTGAGACCAGGGAACGTGACCCGGCATGATGCCCACAATCTCCGGCATGGATTTCGTTCAGAATCACGCACCCTTATTCGGACGACACGCATCATTGGAATACCTCAGAAGTGCTTCACTTATATAACTCGCCGTTGATGGTGACCATGGGTTTGCTCCGACGAACAATTTGGCGAGCCAACACCTCATCCGAAGGTAACTCACCTCGTGCAAGATATGCCAAAGAAGGAAGAACCCAATCCGGCGTAACACGGAGAACCACCACAAACTGGGACTCAGGGTCTGGTATTGCCAACTCCTCTTCTGAAGGCAACCTCACGGAAGGATTATGCAAAATATCCAGAAAAACATTGGGAGGAACCGGCTTACATTGTGAGCCGAGACGTGAAAGGGCGTCAACTGCTTCGTTAGGTCGCCGGTCGATATGATCAACTTGATAGCCATGGAAATGACCCGCCACATCAGTCACGGCCCTTCTGTAAGCCGCCATCAAGGGGTCCCGAGAATCCCAAGTAACTGAAACTTGTTGAGCCACCAGATCAGAATCGCCAAGACATCTGACATGCGTGAGGTTCATCTCCTTGGCGAGTTGCAAACCATGAAGCAAGGCTTCATACTCTGCAGCGTTGTTGGTGCATGGAAACATGAGTCGGAGAACATAACAGAATTTGTCTCCCTGGGGCGAAATCAACACCACACCAGCCCCCGAGCCTTCCGATTGCCTAGACCCGTCAAAGTAAATAGTCCAGTACGTGAGGTCGGGCCTGTCTTCTGGAATCTGCAATTCGGTCCAATCGTTGACGAAGTCAACCAAAGCCTGGGACTTGATAGCCGTGCGAGGGGTGTATCGCACGTGGTGCGGCCCAAGTTCGATCGCCCATTTGGCCATTCGCCCTGTCGCTTCTCGGTTTTGGATGATGTCCCCGAGAGGAGCGGAGCTAACCATCGTGATGGGATGCTCTTGGAAATTGTGTCTGAGCTTCCGACTCGCCATAAAGACCCCATAGACTAGCTTCTGCGAGTGCGGGTAACGTTGCTTAGAGAGGGTTAGCACCTCGCTAATGAAGTACCCCGGGCGTTGTACCGGATATTCCTTCCCATCTTCCTTCCGTTCGACAGTTACTGCCACGCTCACCGCCTAGGAGTTTGCCGCTATGTACGGAAGCATAGGTTCTTTTTCAGTCGGGGCGGCCAAAACTGGCGGGTTGACCAGCTGCTTCTTCAAGGCTTCAAAAGCTTCATTGGCCTCGTCTGTCCAAACAATACGATCAGATTTCTTAAGCAACTGATAGAGGGGAATAGCTTTCTCCCCCAGGCAGCTTATGAAGCGACTTAAAGCCGCGATACGACCCGCCATCCGTTGGACTTGATTGATATTCGTTGGTTTCCCAAGCGAAGTAACTGCCTCAATTTTGTCCAGGTTGGCCTCAATGCCGCGTTCGGACACCAGGAAACCCAACAACATTCCTGCGGGAACGCCAAAGACACACTTGGTGGGATTAAGCTTCATTTGATATACCCGCAGGTTGTCAAAAGTTTCCCTTAGGTCTTCCAAGAGCGTCTCCCTCCTATGAGTTTTAACCACAATGTCATCAACGTAAGCGTGGATGTTGAGTCCGATTTGGCCACGGAGACAATTTTGGATGCAACGCTGGTAAGTCGCCCCAGCGCTTTTGAGCCCAAACGGCATGGACACATAACAAAAAGCCCCGAAGGTGGTTATAAAAGCTGTCTTCTCCTGATCTTCCACACCCATCTTGATTTGGTGATATCCGGAATAAGCTTCCAAGAAACACAAACGCTCGTAGCCCGCCACTGAATCAATGATTTGATGATGCGGGGAAGGGCGAAAGGGTCCTTTGGACAAGCTCTGTTAAGATCTGTGTAATCAATGCACATGCGGAAGGTGCCGTTCTTCTTGAGCACCAGGACCAGGTTAGCCAACCCCTTGGGGTGGAAGACCTCTACGATGAATCCGGCAGACAAAAGACGGGCGACTTCTTCCCCGATTGCCTTGCGTCGTTCCTCATTGAACCTGCGAAGATATTGCTGAATCGACTTTCCTTTTGGGTCAACATTAAGATGGTGCTCAGCGAATTCTCTCGGTACACTAGGCATGTCAGAAGGTTTCCATGCGAAGATGTCCCGATTCTCACAGATGAATTCGATGAGCGCGCTTTCCTATTTAGGATCCAGACCGGCCCCGACAGTAAACTGCTTGGATGAGTCGTCAGGAACGAAATCCACCATCTTAGTGTCATCCGTTGGTTTGAACTTGAGGGGCGGCTCAGCGTCTGTTGTTGGCTTCTTGAGAGGTGACATATCTGCTGGATCAACATTGGCCTGGTGATACTTGAGCTCTTCTGCAACACAGGTGACTTCTGCGTAAGCCGCATCCCCTTCCTCACACTCTCTTGCTATCCTCCTGTCACCGTCAACCGTGATGGGTCCCTTAGGACCAGGCATCTTGAGTTTAAGGTAAACATAGCAGAGGTGAGCCATGAAACGGGCGTAAGCCAGTCGGCCAAACAGCGCATGATAAGGGCTCTTTAATTTGACCACCTCAAATATAAGTGACTCACTCCTATAATTGGATGCTGTTCCAAACGCCACTGTGAGTTTAACCCGGCCTATGGGGTATGCCGACTTACCTGGGACAATTCCATGCAATACCGTGGTTGACGGCATTAGGTCTTTGTCCAGCAGGTTCATCCTTCGAAAGGTGTCGAAGTATAATATGTTGATGCTGCTACCACCATCCATCAGCACCTTCGATAGGGTATATCCCCCGACTTGAGGAGCCACGACCAATGCTAAGTCGCCGGGGTTGTCAATTCTGGGCGGGTGATCCTCCCTACTCCACGAGATAGTCTGCTCGGACCAATGGAGGTACCTGGGGAGCGCCGGCTCAGATACACTGTACTCTCGGTGACTCACCTTCTTATCACGCTTGCAGGCATTGGTGGCGAACACGTGGTATTGCCCGTTGCTTAATTGTTTTGGGTTGTTGCGGAAACCGCCATGATCATCTTGCCACTGTGGAGCCCCCTGCGGGGGTGGCTGCTGAAAAACTCCGGGTGGATTATACGGCTGTTGGTTATGCACTGGATACTGGCCGCTGCTTGGCTGTGAGCCGCTCTGAGACCCCGGTTCGGGGAAGCCGTCGAACGGGTTCTGTCGTTGATTAGTTGCACCGAACTGTTCCTGCCGTTGGCCCTGGTCACCATTTTGGCCCTTTTTGATTGCCTCCGCCCGAAATTCCTGCATCACGTAACAGTCCTCCCAAGAGTGAGTCGCCGGCCCGTCCGCCACGACATGGTGCGGGCAGGGGGCCTTGAGTATCTCATTATAATTGCGCAGCTTCTTCCCACTGTAACCCCTCTTCTTCTGGCACTGGTTGCCATTGTTGGCATTGGTGTTGGCGACGAAGTCCATGGAACCTTCCTGCTCCTTTCTTTTGTCGTTCCACCCATGATTATGGTGGGCGCGTCTCTGAAGCCGGGTATGATTTTTGGATGACTCGCCTTTCCTCGGTGAGTTGGCCTTGCTGCCATCCTCTCCAGGGTCTTTGGTATCGTCCTCTTCGGCATACCTAGTGAGGGTGTCCATCAGTTCCCCCATATCCTGGACCTTTCGCTTGAGTCTGCCCAACTTCTATACCAACGGTTCATAGTGACAGTTTTGCTTCGAGATCAGCACAACCTGAGCTGCCGTGATGCCGTCCGACGAGTGGATGATTTCTGTGACCCGCCGCGTCTAGTGGTGAGCCGACTCATCAGGGCGTTGAAAGCAGTGCTGTAAATTGACTATTGTCATTGGGCGCTTGCAAGTTCCCCGAATTTTTTTGATGAAGTGCTCTTTCAGTTCAGCCCAAGTTTGGATGGAGTTGGGTGGTAGGTTTTTCAACCAAGTACGCGATGTCCCCTCCAGCATCATTGTGAAGTACCTGGCGCAGACTGCATCGTTCACATTGAGCATGTCAATGGAGATTTCGTAACTCTCAACCCATGGTGTCGGCTCAAGGTCCGGGGTTTAATTAGGCACCTTCCTAGGTCCTTTATAATCCTTCGGCATCCGCTCATTGCGAAGGGCGAGGGCCAAGCATGGGACCCCTACCTGCCTGCCACCTCCAACAAGTGGTGCTGGGCCGATTTGAATGTCTGGGTGATCCCGACCCGGCGGGTCCTGATGGTCAGGCGGGTTAACCTGGGGCAGGGGTCGCGGACCACTGGTTATGGCGGGCTGGTCCTCCGGCCGGCTCTTGGTGCGGCTTGCTTGGGGGGTGGAGTGTAGCCGATCGAGGCTGTGCGAGAACTAGGCATTTTGAACCACCGTCGTCTTCAACATCTCAATGTCGTTTCTTCCTTCTATTTCAGCCGGGGTGTTGCCATGAATCGGAAGGTATTCTAAATGGTGAGTCGCAACGAGCATGTTGTCCACCGAGTTGGAAAAGTTACCCCGAGGTGTTTGGAAGCGGGGAATGCAATCAACTGCTGGCTGAAGCGGCGGGTTTGGCGGCTGACCCGGCCCTCCTCCTGGAGTGTCGCCTGCCCCGGGGGTGCGTGGAGTGTCGAATAGGCGGGTAGGGTTGAGATCAGGGGGTAAACGCCCCTGGTGCCTCCTCTGATGAACAGCGTCGGATGTGCGCTGATGCCTCTCAAGCCGCCAGTTTACGGTGTTCAAGCAGGCTATCTCAGCGGTGATCTAAGCTTGTCGGGTCTCGATCCTGGCGGCTTCTACATCAGCATCTCGCTGAGCCTTTGCCACCCCATCTCTTAGCTTTGCCAACTCGGCATTTATCATGTCCTGGTTTTCTGCTGTTACAAGGGTCGCCATGATCCTTGTTATCTCCATCGTCAAGTCCACCAAGATCGCAGCTGGGCTTCTGGATGTTTCGCCAGTCCCGTTATTGCCTGCAGGGTTTTGCTGGGGCTGAGTCGCCCCTGCCATGTACACGGCTATCTGACGGCGTGTCCACTCGAGGACCTCGGGGTCCATTGCCAATGACAGGCCTCCGAGGTAGCCCCCGTGTAGAGACTGAATTGAATCTGAGTCGCCCATGGATGATTCCCCATCTGTGTTGACTGGCATAGTCTCCTAAGTCGTCGATCCTTCTTGTTCCTCAGATCCCTGTGTGAAACTAACAAAGACCGGGCAGGTTAGGTTTGGCATCGCAACATGGCGGACATGCCTGGCTGGCTCGACGATGTCGGTGAAGATGTCCGGCTCTGGCACAGGCGATCCAACCATGCCGACAAATATGTTGATCTTGCCGAAGGGGGCTCTGTAGCCGGATTCGATTGAATCGGCCTTGGGCCCCCACAGCGAGTTATTGATGTAGTACTTTCAGCGGCGGCGCCGAGCCATGAGCCCCGCCGCGTAGCTTCCTGACCCTGGTAGGTCTCCCTTTGAGAACTCAACTCCACCCTGCGCATGCCCCATGGTGGGCGCCAACTGTCGTGGTTTTGTCACTGCAGATGTCGTCGTGAAAGGACTTAGTGTTGGAGCCATCGCACCTTGGTGGCGACTCAAAGGGGTTGAACAGGAGCGAGACAGAGATTTACCCAGGCTCGGCCCCTCGTGTGGAGGTAAAAGCCTACGTCCTGCTTTGTGTTGTATTGATGGTGTTTCGATTACAAGGAGGGCATAAATCGCCTGACCTAGCACTTGATGATTTCTAACCTGCCCCCTCCTTCCCCGGGACTCACCTTTATATACAGGTTGAGCCCTTAGGGTTTACAAGAGCCCTTACCATCATGCAAGTCATGATTCTTTCTATCTCTAAGTCGCCGTGCTTTCCAAGACATGGAGATCTTCCCAATGATTGATTCTCCACGAGGATCTTGAACCGCCGTCTAGCTCCTGGGCTTACATGCCAAACCTTGAATCGCCAAAAGATGAGTCGCCCGCTTGGTGACCCGGCCCAACTAGGGCGTGTCACACAACAGATAATATCCCCAACACTTATGCTCAGACACCACAAAACGGAACTCAGACCACATAACATGAGAGATATACAGAGGCTGCACCTGACTCTTTAACTTGTGCTGCGCAGAGAATAGAAGCATGTCGACCAGATAAGAGTGGAACTAATCCAGATTGCCAACATATGGGAACAAGGTGGTGCGAAAGATGCAGTGGATGATATCTAAGAAGGGTTCCAGCACCCAAGTGGACTTGCCTGTAGTAGAGGAGATCTTCTCGGTGTTGAACATGTACAAGGCTTGCTTGTGGGTAGCAGCATACTCATGGTGAGGACGGAATCCTAGAGGGTCTAAAGACCCTTGTCCTCAATGTGGAGAAGATCCATAAAGGATTTCCAAGGAGCAGAAAGCAGCCTAACATTGGTCATCCATTGAAGAGTCTCGGCCTCGAAATTACCAGGTAAACCGTGGCAACGAACACTGCAATAAGCTCAGTATCAAAGTCTTTGTTGAACTGCAGAATACCAAGGATGCCTAGTTTCTCACACAGGAAGAGAGCAGTACTGAAATACCTTTCATTGCACTACATATGTTAAACATCAATAGACTTGACATGAGGAACATATAGGTTCTCTCTTGGCTTCAGAATGTCATTGTAGATGGACAGTTGCTTCCGGGTCTAGAAGGGATATTTGAGCATTGAAGGCTCCTGAGGATCCACATAGGGATTAAGGTTGTGGAAAAACCAGAATTTGTTAGCCTTCGGATCAGCCATGGATTGGGACTTCAAGGGCCGGACAGCAGGGTGCTTCCCCTTAGGTTTGGAAGCGGGCTGACTGACTTTCTCGGTAGGAGGAGCCTCCTGTGGTTGGCTTGAACTGTCAGCCTCGGAATAACGGTACCTTTTTGAGCTGCAACAATCAGCCTCCTGAGAAGCCGAGCTGCCACCTTCTGGGATCAAAAACACAACCAGACAAAAGCACGAGAGAACAAAGATAAACACACAAAAACAAAACAAGTGATAGTCGAGAAAGAAATGATGAACAAGAAGAAAAGGTGGGAAAAGGCCAGCCCAGAGCGGTAGTGCCGCTAACTCGGGCAGTACTACCGCTAATGAGAGGTAGTACCGCTCGGAAGAGCGGTAGTACCGCTTAGGGATAGAACCGTGGGGTGAAAACCACCATATTTCAGATCCGGTACTACTATGGCTGCCTTGACAGCAAAATTTTTAAATTATCAAAATATCTAAACTCTAGCTATCATCCACACCTCTCACATGCCGCAAATCAAAACGAAAAGGAACTACATACATTACATATTGTCCAAGACCTATATCTGAAAAGAGACCAAAGGAGAAGAAGACCAGGGATAATACAGGTATCCATGGCAGGAGGAGAGGGTGGAGAATGATTCCTCCAGTTGAAACAGCGAATGGGTGGCTGAAAACAGAGATCAGAGACGGCCATCTGAGCCTTTGGATCACATGGAGAGAGATACCCACAACGAGGAGTGGGGATGAAGGGGTATGGGGAGATAAAACTGCCTCTGCCCGACCACTTAACCCCCCTGTCAAAAACTCTAAGTGGTAGTACCGCTGCCCAGCGGTTGTACCACTTCTATGGGTGGTACTACCTCTTATCATTAGTAGTATCGCTAGGACAGCGGTAGTACCTCTCCAGAAGGCCCCAAAATCGTTTTAAAACTAGGAAAAATCATACTTTTTCGAAGAAAAAGTTAGAAAGCCATGTCAACTAGGTGAGTTCACTCCAAATTTCAAAAGAAAAACAAAGAGAGAACAACTTGGACTGAAATAGACAAACATGAGAACTTCCCGTGAGACAAATGCCACAAGGAATGTGGGACGATGGACCAAGCCACCGATGTCTAAGTTGGTAGGTATGACACCGCAAACATTTTAACCTTGGGGCCAAAACCATTACACATTGTTGAAACACAAGTGTCATCAAAGATGATAAAGTGAACGACCGGATCATTTTATGCATAATAGGGGGAGAGAGAGTTCATTGAGAGATCAACACTCTCCCTAAATCCATGCCTACACGTAAAGAAGATAAAATGATGAGAGTGGTAGGGTGTGGCTAGTTTCAATCCACATTGCTCAAATAAATGATATTTAGCTCGTGCCTTAACTCGCGAAATCTTTATTCATTCAATGGTTTTGTGAAGATATCTGCAAGCTGTTCATTGGTGTTGAGGTAAATGAGATCAATCTCCCCACGCTTGATATGCTTCCAGATGAAGTGGTGACAAATACTGATGTGCTTCGTCTTGCAATGTTGAACCGGGTTGTTGGAGATTGAGATGGCACTAATATTATCATAGTAAAGAGGCACTTTGTCACAAGTGACATCATAATCCTTTAAAGTTTGCATCATCCATAGCAACTGAGCACATCAACCAACAGCAGCTACATATTCTGCCTCGGTGGAAGAGAGAGAACCACAATTTCGTTTGTTGGAAGACAAACTTACCAGAGAGCGGCCAAGGAATTGGAAACCTCCAGAAGTTGACTTCTTATCCACACAGTCTCCCTCCCAATCCGAATCCGAATATCCCGTGAGGTCAAATGAATCCCCTTAGGGATACCATAAGCCAAAGTTTGTGGTATGAGCCAAATCTTGAAAGATTCGCTTGAACGCCACATGGTGATTTTCCTTAGGTGCGGATTGGAATCGTACACAAATTCCGACACTCAACATAATATCCGGTCTAGATGCATAAAGGTAAAGCAGAGGTCCGATCATAGAGCGATATACCTTTTGATCCACAGCTTTACCATTGGGATCGAGGTCAAGATGGTAGTTCAGAGGCTTGGGAGTGTTGGCCTTGGCTAGTTTGAGATCATCCATCTTGATCCTTTTGACCACGTCTTGACTGTATTTTCCTTCATTGATGAAGGTTCCTCGATTTTGTTGCTTGACTTCGAATCCAAGGAAAAAGTTCAACTCTCCCATCATAGACATCTCAAACTTTTGAGTCATTAATGCAGCAAATTCTTTATTAAAAGCTTTTTTAGGAGAACCAAAGATAATATCATCAACATATAGTTGGCATATGAACAAAGTCCCTTTGACCTTTTTAGTAATAAGAGTGGGGTCAATTTTCCCAACTTCAAATCCACGGTCATGTAACATCTTGGTAAGGTGCTTATACCACACACGTGGGGCTTGTTTAAGGCCATAGAGTGCCTTATTGAGAACATACACATAATTAGGGAACTTGGGATCCTCGAACCCTGGGGGTTGCTTGACCTAAACCAACTACTTAAGGGGACCATTAAGAAATGCACTCTTCACATCCATTTGGTATAATTCGGCGTTATGATGAGAAGCAAATGCAAGCAGCAAGCGAATAGATTCAAGGTGAGCGACAGGAGCAAAGGTTCACCATAGTTGATACCCTCGACTTGGAAGTAGCATTGTGCTACCCATCTTGCCTTGTTCCAAGTGACGACACCTTTTGCATCTTGCTTGTTCTGAAAGATCCACTTTGTACCAATGAAATTGTGGTTCTCCTTTGGTCTTGGCACCACACGCCACACTTTGTCATGCTCGAAGTTGTTAAGTTATTCATGCATGGCTTCAACCCAATCCATGTCTTCGAGAGCCTCTTGTACCTTTAGTGGTTCAATGCAAGAAAAAAACGCATGATGGTCAATAAAGTTTGATAATTTATGGTGTTTGGTTACCCCTCTCTATAAGACATCGTAGACATTCTCCAGCACATCAGAAAGATTTTTGAGCGTTTTGGCAGTCTTGGCAGCGCGTCTTTCTTGAATCTCCTTAGGGGTAAGATGAGAAGCCTATTTGAGACTTTTACCGCCTTTTTGAGTTCGCCCTTGATCTTGATCTTGATTTTGTTCTTTTGCTATCTCTTGATCTTGAACTTGGTCTTGAGCTTGAGCTCGCTCTTGATCTTGAGCATCCTCAGAGGGGTGAGCAGGATCAAGGACATCATTTGGTGCAGGACCATCCTGAGGTTGATCTTCTCCTTGATCAGGATCACGGGGATGAGGGCCTTCAGAGCGTTCTTCGGAAGCGTGTGGGTCTTGCGTCGGTGATGGTTCCACGTGAGTGGAACATTGTCCTTCTCCTTCAGCCACAAGGGGTTACTCAATGGATAGGAATTATCCTACGCCCATTCTTCTTATGGCGTGGGGAGGAATTTCATCACCTACATCACAAAGACCACTTTTCTCAACTTGGGAGCAATTATTCTCGTCAAAATCCACATTACACATCTCCTCAATGAGTCATGAGGACTTACTGAGGACACGGTAAGCGCGAGAGCTTGTAGCATAACCAACAGCTCTAGGTTCAAATTTAGACAAACGAGCACCTTTCTTAAGAATGAAACACTTACAACCAAATACTCAGAAGTACTTGAGGTTGGGCTTGTTGCTAGTAAGGATTTCATATGGAGTCTTGTTCAAGCCTTTGCAAAGGTAGAGCCAATTGGATGCATGACATGTAGTGTTCATGGCTTCAGCGAAAAAGTTATACATAGATTTAAACTCTGCCATCATGGTTCTTGTTGCATCCATCAATGTCTGGTTCTTCCTTTCCGCCACACCATTTTGTTGAGGAGTGTAAGGGGCAGAGTATTGATGCTTGATTCCTTCATCACTTAGAAATTCATTTAGCTAGGGTGTAGTTCTTGAACTCGGTGCCATTGTCACTTCGGATCATCAATATCTTTTCATTATGTTTGTGATGAGCTTCATTAGCAAATTCGATGACGGTTTGTTGAGTCTCACTTTTTCTCTTGAAAAAGTATACACAAGTATATCTTGAGTAAGCATCCACTATCACCAAGCAATACTTTCATCCCCCAAGACTATCATGACATGGAGGACCAAAGAGATCCATGTGAAGGAGTTCCAAGGTGCTTTTTGTGTAGATGATAGTCGTGGGGCGGTGCTACTTCTTGAGCTTAGGTTGGTTTTCCCTTGAAGAGGAAAGGGTGATGCAGCAAAGTAGATAAGTATTTCCCTCAGCTTTTTGAGAACCAAGGTATCAATCCAGTAGGTGGAACAAGCAAGGCCCCAATGTTAGCACCTACACAAACAATCAAACACTTGCACCTAACGCTAAAAAGGGGTTGGCAATCCCTTTACGGTTATTTGCAAGGATGAGGTCTGATAGAGATAGATAAAAGATTGCTAGAACTAAAAGTAAAACAAAAGTAAATAAATAACAGCAATATATTTTTGGTATTTCTGGTTTATAGATCTGTAACTATAATATGGAAAATAGACCCGGGGGCCATAGGTTTCACTAGAGTCTTTTCGCATGAAGGAAAATAATATGGTGGGTGAACAAATTACTGTCGAGCAATTGATCTAAAAGCGAATAATTATGAAGATATACAAGAAAATGACTATGCATCTAGGAATCAAGTCCGTGTCAAGTAGATCAAAACGATTCTGTATCTACTACTATTACTCCACACATCGACCGACTCCTGCCTGCATCTAGAGTGTTAAGTTCCCGAAGAACAGAGTAACGCATTTGGTAAGATGACATGATGTAGGGGGTAAACTCAAGCAATATGATGAAAACCCCATCTTTTTATCCTCGCTGGCAAGAATGCAATACGTGCCTCTGTACCTGCTACCTCTTGAGCTTGCGTTGGCTTTTCCCTTGAAGAGGAAAGGGTGATGCAGCACAATAGCAGTAAGTATTTCCCTTAGTTTGAGAACCAAGGTATCAATCGAGTAGGAGTATCAAGACAAGTCACCAATGTACCTGCGCAAAAACAAACAAACTTGCACCCAACGCTATAAAGGGGTTGTCAATCCCTTCACGATTATTTGCAAGGTGAGATCTGAAGGTGGAAAGTGTAACAAAGTAAAAGTGTAGAGCTGAAAATATGATGTGAAGTAGACCCGGGGGCCATAGTGTTCACTAGAGGCTTCTCTCATGATAGCAAGTATTATGGTGGGTGAACGAATTACTGTCGAGCAATTGATAGAATCGCGCAAAGTCATGGTGATATCTAAGGCAATGATCATACATATAGGCATCACGTCCAAGACAAGTAGACCGATACTTTCTGCATCTACTACTATTACTCCACACATCGACCGCTATCGAGCATGCATCTAGTGTATCAAGTTCATAACAAAGGGAGTAACGCCTTAAGCAAGATGACATGATATAGAGGGATAAATTCATGCAATATGATATAAACCCCATCTTTTTACCCTTGATGGCAACAACACGATGCGTGCGTCGCTACCCCTTCTGTCACTAGGTGAGGACAGATGAACCCAAAACCAAGCACTTCTCCCATTGCAAGAATTATAGATCAAGTTGGCCAAACAAAACCCACAAGTCGAAGAGAATTACAAGGATACGAAATCATGTATATAAGAGATCATAGGAGACTCAAATAATATTCATAGATAATGTGATCATAAATCCACAATTCATCGCATCTCGACAAACACACCACAAAAGAAAGTTACAACGGATAGATCTCCATGAAGATCATGGAGAACTTTGTACTGAAGATCCAAGAGAGAGAGGAAGCCATCTAGCTACTAGCTATGGACCCGAAGGTATGTGGTGAACTACTCACGCATCATCGGAGAGGCAATGTTGTTGATGAAGAAGCCCTCCGTGTCCGAATCCCCCCTCCGGCAGGGCTCCAGAACGTGCCCCAGATGGGATCTTGCGAAGACAGAAGCTTGCGGTGGCAGAAAAGTATTTTCGTTGATCTCTCTGGTGGTTTTGGATTTTGGAAAATTTATAGGCGGAAGAAGTAGGGCAGAGGAGCCACAGGGGGCCCACAAGCCTGCTAGGCCCCCTCCCTAGGCCGGGGCTAGTGGGCTTTGACCTCCCCCGCTGTCCTTTCCCTTGGATCTCAAGTTCCTGGCGTGTCTTTTGTTATGGAAAAAAATTATTCCGCGAGTTTTATTCCGTTTGGACTCCGCTTAATATTCTCCGCGGAAAAAGGTCAAAAACACGGAAAAAGCAAAAACTGGCACTTGGCACTGAGTTAATAGGTTAGCCCCAAAAAAGATATAAAATAGCATATTCATACATACAAAACATCCAAAGTTGACAAGATAATAGCATGGAACCGTGAAAGATTATAGATTCGTTGGAGATGTATCAAGCATCCCCAAGCTTAACTCATGTTCATCCTCGAGTAGGGAAGTGATAAATACTGAATTTTTGATGTGGAATGCTACCTAACATATTTGTCCTTTGTAAGTTCTTTCTTGTGGCATGAATGTTCAGATCCGTAAGATTCAAAACAATAGTTTACTATTGACATGAAAACAATAATACTTCAAGCAAACTAGAAAGTGAGCATGAACTTTTGAAATAACAAGGCCAAAGAAAGTTATCCCTACAAAATCATATAGTCTGGCTATGCTTCATCATCCCCACACAACGAATTTAAATCATGCACAACCCCGGTATTGGCCAAGTAATTGTTTTGGCACTCTTACTTTCTCAAACCTTTTCAACTCTCACGCGATACATGAGCGTGAGCCATGGATATAACACTATAGGTGGAATAGAGTGTGGTGGAGGTTGTGAGGCAAAATGGAGGAGATAGTCACATTGACTTGGCATATTAATTGGCTATGGAGATGCCCATCAATAGATATCAATGTGAATGAGTAGGATTACCATACAACGGATGCACTTAGAGTTATAAGTGTGTGAAAGCTCAAAAGGAGAACTAGAGGGTGTACACCCAACTTGCTTGCTCACGAATACCTAGGGCAGTTTTGAGGAAGCCCATGATTGGAATATACAAGCCAAGTTATATAATGAAAATTCCCACTAGTATATGGAAGTGTCAAACCAAGAGACTCTCTATCATGAAGAACATGGTGCTATTTTGAAGCACAAGTGTGGAAAAAGATAGTAGGGTTGTCCCTTCTCTCTTTTTTTGTTTGGGCTCTTTGGCCTCTTTTCATTTTTTTGCTGGCATCTTTGGCCTCTTTTTTTTCCCTCACATGGGACAATGCTCTAATAATGATGATCATCACACTTTTATTTACTCACAATTCAATACTTAGAACTATGATGACTCTATAGGAAATGCCTCCGGCAGTGTACCGGGATGTGCAACGATCTAGCTTAGCGTATGACATCGAAACATCTCGCTAGCTATCTTACGATCATGCAAAGGCAATATGAAAGTGACGGCACAAGTCATGAGATGGAACGGTGGGAGTTGCATGGCAATATATCTCGGAATGGCTATGAAAATGCCATAATAGGTAGGTATGGTGGCTGTTTTGAGGAAGGTATATGGTGGATTTGTGCACCGGCAAAAGTTGCGTGGCACTAGGGAGGCTAGCAATGATGGAAGGTGAAAGTGCATCTATACCATGGACTCACATTAGTCATGAAGAACTCATATACTTATTGCGAAAGTATTATTAGTAATGGAAACAAAGTGCTAAACTCATACTCCTAGGGGAAGGGTTGGTAGGTGTTAACCACCGCGCGATCCCGACTGCCACACAAAGGATGACAATCAATAAATCAATTATCCTCCGACTTCCTAGCATAGCGGTTCACCATACGTGCATGCTACGGGAATCACTAACTTCAACACAAGTATTTCTAGGTTCACAACACCCTACTAACATAACTCTAATATTACCAAATCCATGTCTCCAAACTTAATTGTTAGGAATCAAACTTCTCTTACTAATCAATGCACTTGAATATGGAAGTTTTTATTATATCCTCTTTGGATGCCTATCATCATTAGGACTACTTTCATAGCACACGCCAATTAGCAAGTTACTGAGAGAGAGCACTCTCAAAAAGATATAAGTGAAGATCGAGATTTTTTATTTCTTCAAAATATCACACCTCCGTGCTCTAAAAATATTGAAGTGAAGCACTAGAGCAAAATTATCTAGCTCAAAAGATATAAGTGAAGCACATGCGAGCTAAATGGCCTAACTCAAAAGATATAAGTGAAGCTCATTGAGTATTCTAGCAAATTCACGATCAGTGCACGTAACTCTAAAACAGGTGTGCGGCAGGGATGATTGTGACACAACAAAAAGAAAAGACTCCTATAATACACGACGCTCCAAGCAAAACACATATCATGTGGTGAATAAAAATATAGCTCCAAGTAACGTTACTAATGGATTGAAGACGAAAGAGGGGATGCCTTCCCGGGGCATCCCCAAGCTTAGGCTTTTTGGTGTCCTTGAATTTGGCTTGGGATGCCTTGGGAATCCCCAAGCTTAAGCTCTTTCCACTCTTTATCCCATTGTCCATGAGAACATCACCCAAAACTTGAAAACTTCACAACACAAAACTTAAACAGAAACTCGTGATATCATTAGCATAAGAAAACAAACTACCAACTCTTTAGGTACTGTAGTAAACTTTATTTCTATTTAGATTGATGTTAGATTATTGTATTATCACTTTTCCATGGCTAGTACCCCCTGATACTATCCATAGTTTCATCAAAATAAGCAATCAACACAACAAAAAAACAGAATCTGTCAAAAACAGACCAGTCTGTAGCAATCTGTATACTTCGTATACTTCTTATATCCCAAAAATTCTGAAAAATTATAAAAATTAGGGAAATTTGTATATCAGCCAGCATCAAAAAGAATCAACTCAAAAACTCTTTCTGGATAGGAATTAAAAATAATTTCGTGAGCACAAAGTTTCTGTCTTTTTCAGCATGATCAAACAACCATCACCAAAACTAATCATAAAGGTTTTACTTGGCACAAACACAAAAAGAAACACAAAAAACACAATCATAAAAGAATTATGATCGTGTGGACATAACAAAACAGAAATAAAAAAGAAAAGATAAATTCATTGGGTTTCCTCCCAACAAGCGCTATTGTTTAACGCCCTTAGCTAGGCATAAGGCGATAGAGTCAAGTATCGTCATCTTTGGTGCTCAAACAATAAGTAGCCCTCATCATGGATTCATAACGAAATGTTATTTTATTTCTAGGAAAGTTTTCCATGCCCTTCTTTAATGGAAATTGAAATCTAATATTCCCTTCCTTCATATCGGTGACATCACCAATAGTCCTAAGGAAAGGTCTACTAAGAATGATGGGACATGTCGGATTGCAATCAATATCAAGCACAATGAAATCTACGGGTACATAGTTCCTATTTGCAATAATAAGAACATCATTGATCCTTCCCATAGGTTTTTTAACAGTAGAATCCGCATGATGCAAATTAAGAGAGCACTCATCAATCTCATTGAAGCCTAGAACATCACATAAAAACTTTGGAATAGCGGAAACACTTGCACCCAAGTCACACAAAGCATTGCATTCATAGTTTTAATCTTGATTTTGATAGTAGGTTCCCACTCATCATGAAGTTTTCTAGGAATAGATATCTCCAACTCAAGTTTCTCTTCAAGAGATTTCATCATAGCATCAACGATATGATCGGTAAAGGCCTTATTTTGGCTATAAGCGTGTGGAGATTTTAGCATGGATTGCATCAAGGAAATACATTCAATCAAAGAGCAACTATCATAATTGAATTCCTTGAAATCCAAAGTAGTAATTTCATTACTACTCAAAGTTTTGATATCCTCTACTCCACTTTCAGTGCTTTTAGCATCAAGACAAATAGACTCCAAATCATTGGGGCGTTTCTCAACGAAAGTGGATTCATATCCAGCCCCATCATCATTAGGATTAACATTAGAAAACAAGGATTCAATAGGAGTCACACCAAGCACTTTAAGATCTTCGTGATTCTCATCACGGGAACACGCCTTTTTAAGCCATTCATGTCTAGCACGAATTTGGGCGGTTCTTTCTTTACTCTCATTCACTGAAACACACATAGCTTTAAAAGTTTCATCCATATTAATCTTGGGAGGATCAGATCTCAATTTCAAAGCATCAATATCAAGAGACATTCTATCAACGGTCCTAGCCAAGTCATCAATTTTGAGCATTTTTTCTTCTATGGACGCATTGAAAATCTTTTGCGAGTTGATAAACTCTTTAATATTACTCTCAAGATCAGAGGGTAATTTATTGTAATTTCCATGAGCATTGTTGTAGGAATTGCCAAAGTTATTAGAGGGATTACTAGGAAAAGGCCTAGGAATAAAGTTACCTCTATAAGCATTGTTGTTGCCAAAATTATTCCTACCAACAAAATTAACATCCAAGTTCTCATTGCTATTCGAAATCAAGGAAGACAAAGGCATATCATTTGGATCTAGAGGAGCACCTTTACTAGCAAACAATTTCATTAACTCATCCATCTTAGCACTCAAAGAGTTAATTTCTTCTATAGCATGCACTTTTTTACTACTAGGTGACCTTTCAGTGTGCCATTGAGAATAGTTTATCATGATATTATCTAGGAGTTTTTTGGCTTCTCCTAGTGTGATTTCCATGAAAGTTCCACTGGAGGCGGAATCCAAGATATTTCTATAAGCAAAATTCAAAGCAGCATAGAAGATTTGTATAATCATCCAAAGATTCAAGCCATGAGCTGGACATTTGCTAATCATCAATTTCATTCTCTCCCAGGATTGTGCAACATGTTCATGATCTAGTTGCTTAAAATTCATGATATCATTACGGAGAGAGATAATCGTAGCCGGTGGAAAATACTTGGATATATAAGCATCTTTACACTATGTTCCAAGAATCAATACTATTTTTGGGTAAAGATGAAAACCAAGTTTTTGCTCGATCTCGTAATGAGAACGGAAATAGCTTCAGTTTAATCACATCATTATCCATATCTGTCTTCTTTTGCATATCGCATAACTCAATGAACGTATTAAGATGGGATGCGGCATCTTCACTAGGAAGGCCGGAAAATTGCTCATTCATAACAAGATTCAGCAAAGCAGCATTGATTTCATATGATTCCGCACTAGTGGCGGGAGCAATCGGAGTACTAATAAAATCATTATTATTAGTATTCGAGAAGTCACAAAATTTGGTGCTTTCAGTCATGGTGACTTCAGCAAGCACACAAGCACACAAGCGAACAGAAAACTAACGCAAGAAAAGGGCGAATGAAAAAGGCAAATATTTTTGTTTTTCAGAAGTGGGGGAGAGGAAAACGAGAGGCAAAAGGCAAATAAAAGTAAATGCTAGAGATGATTTTGCGATAGTTACTTGGATATGATTCACATAGAATAGTCCCCGACACCAGAAATTGGCACGTTGAAGGGAGAATATTCTTGACTTGATACTCCCCGGCAACGGCGCCTGAAATTTTTCTTGCTACCTCTTGAGCTTGCGTTGTTTTTCCCTTGAAGAGGAAAGGGTGATGCAGCATAGTAGCAGTAAGTATTTCCCTCAGTTTGAGAACCAAGGTATCAATCCTGTAGGAGTATCAATACAAGTCACCAATGTACCTGTGCAAAAACAACCAAACTTGCACCCAACGCTATAAAGGGGTTGTCAGTCCCTTCACGATTATTTGCAAGGTGAGATCTGAAGGTGGAAAGTGCAAAAAATAAAAGTATAGAGCTGAAAATATGATGTGAAGTAGACCCGGGGGCCATACTGTTCACTAGAGGCTTCTCTCATGATAGCAAGTATTACGGTGGGTGACCGAATAACTGTCGAGCAATTGATAGAATCGTGCAAAGTCATGATGATATCTAAGGCAATGATCATACATATAGGCATCACGTCCGAGATAAGTAGACCGATACTTTCTGCATCTAGTACTATTACTCCACACATCGACCGCTATCCAGCATGCATCTAGTGTATTAAGTTCATAGCAAACAGAGTAACGCCTTAAGCAGGATGACATGGTGTAGAGGGATAAATTCATGCAATATGATATATACCCCATCTTTTTACCCTTGATGACAACAACATGATGTGTGCCTCGCTACCACTTCTGTCACTAGGTGAGGACACCACATGGTATGAACACAAAACCAAGCACTTCTCCAATTGCAAGAATTGTAGATCAAGTTGGCCAAACGAAACCCACAACTCGAAGAGAATTACAAGGATACAAAATCATGCATATAAGGGATCAGAGGAGACTCAAATAATATTCATAGATAATCTGATCATAAATCCACAATTCATCGGATCTCGACAAACACACCGCAAAAGAAAGTTACATCGGATAGATCTCCATGAAGATCATGGAGAACTTTGTATTGAAGATCCAAGAGAGAGAACAAGCCATCTAGCTACTAGCTATGGACCCGAAGGTCTGTGGTGAACTACTGACGCATCATTGGAGAGGCAGTGGTGTTGATGAAGAAGCCCTCCGTGTCCGAATCCCCCCTCCGGCAGGGCACCAGAACGTGCCCCAGATGGGATCTTGCGGAGACAGAAGCTTGCAGCGGCGGAAAAATATTTTCGTGGCTCTCTCTGGTGGTTTTGGATTTTTGGAGAATTTATAGGCGGAAGAAGTAGGGCAGAGGAGCCACAGGGGGCCCACAAAACTGCTAGGCACGCCCCCCTAGGCTGGGGCTAGTGGGCTTGTGACCTCCCTCGAGGTCCTTTGCGTTCGTTCTCAAGTTCCCTCCATGTCTTGTGTTATGGAAAAAATCATTCCGCGGATTTTATTCCGTTTGGACTCTGTTTAATATTCTTCTCTGAAAAAGGTCAAAAACATGGAAAAAACAACAACTAGCACTTGGCACTAAGTTAATAGGTTAGTCACAAAAAAGATATAAAATAGCATATTCATACATTCAAAACATCCAAAGTTGACAAGATAATAGCATGGAACCATAAAAAATTATAGATACGTTGGAGACGTATCAGTACCCCTATTTTGTCACTGGGTGAGGTCACCGCAAGATTGAGACAAAAACTAAGCACTTCTCCCGTTGCAAGAATTACCAATCTAGTTGGCCAAACCAAACCAATAACTCGAAGAGACTTGCTAACACTACTGAAATTCAGAAATTTGTCGTCTGCCATGGCAAACGGCATAGGGGGGAACCACGGATGGCAAAGGCTTTGCCGTCGGTCAGCAGACGGCAAAGTAGACGGCAAAGGCTTTGCCGTCGGTCAACAGACGGCAAAGTAGACGGAAAAAAAACCCGGTGAAGAGGTTCTTTGTCGTCTGCTTTTTTAAAGCAGACGGCAAAGAATCTTTGCCATGAGGGGGCAGACGGCAAATTAAATGGGATGGCAGATACACCAACGGTCCCGTTAAGTGTTAACGACAGGCCTCCTCTCATTGCCGTCTGCCATCCCCCCTTTGCCATGAGGGGGCAGACGGCAAAGGGGGTAACCAAGCCCCTCTCTCTCCCCTCTTTGTCGCCTTCCATCCCCCCTTTGCCATGAGGGGGCACACAACAAACGGGGGAACCAAGCCCCCCTCTCTCCCCTCTTTGTCGTCTGCCATCCCCCCTTTGCCATGAGGGGTCAGACGGCAAAGGGGGGATCCAAGCCCCCCTCTCTCCCCTCTTTGCCGTCTGCCATCCCCCTTTGCCATGTGGCGGCAGACTCCAAAGGGGGGAACCAACCCCTTTTTATTTTATTTCTTATTATATCCAGCATTTTTCACAATAATCAGGATATATATATATGTATGTATTTGACATAAATAATTTTGTTTCCGTACTCATAATCATATTAAAATAACTTCCATCCATAGTACATACATATTATGCAAGTTCCATCCATCCCAAACCATATATTACACCAGTTTCATCCACATGCATACAAAGTTTCATATATATCCATATACTACAATAGTTTCAGTACAAGCTTCCATGAAGCCATGGTACAAGAAATCATCTTCAAAAATTCCATCAATATAATCCAAGCTTCCCGTGAAGTGAATGTAATCTACAAAATGACAAATAAGAAAGTTAGAAGAATAAAACTAGATGAAGAAGTATATAGGTTATTTCGGAGAGAAATTAGCTAAGTCAAAAGAAGAAGAACAACCATATGATGTTTATGAGGTAATCAACAACAACAACAAAAATGTGAATATGAAAGAGGAGAAGAAAGAGGAGGAGGAGGATAAGAAGAAGAAATCAAGAAGAAAGAGAAGAAGAAGGATAAGGAGGAGGAGGAGGAGAAGGAGGAGAAGAAGGAGAAGGTCTATCCTCCTTCTCCTTCTTCTCCTCCTCCTTCTTCTCCTCCTCCTCCTTCTCCTTCTCATCTTCTTATCTTCTTCTTCTTCTTGTTCCGTCTTTTCATTTTTCCTATTTCTTATCCTCTTCTCCTCTTCTTGGAGCTAAATTATCTAATTATGTCTTTTTGGAGATAAATGGGCTAATTATGTCATTCTAGAGGAAAACAAGCTAAGTATATAATATTCATGAGCTAACCAAGGTTCTTATGCCATTTTGAGCTTATTATGTCATTTTGGAGCTAAATGGGCTAATTATGTGATTGTTGGGGAAAATAAGGTAAGGAGAATATGAAAGAGGAGAAGAAAGAGGAGGAGGAGAAGAAGAAGAAGAAATCAACAAGAAGGAGAAGAAGAAGGAGAAGGAGGAGGAGGAGGAGAAGAAGGAGAAGGTCTTCTCCTTCTCCTTCTCCTCCTCCTCCTCTCCTCCTCCTTCTCCTCCTCCTCATTCTCCTTCTCTTCTTCTTCTTCTTCTTCTTCTTCTTCTTCCTTATTTTCATTTTTCTTATTTCTTCTCTTCTCCTCTTCTTGGAGCTAAATTATCTAATTATGTCTTTTTGTAACTATATGGGCTAATTATGTCATTTTGGAGCTAAATGGGCTAATTATGTCATTGTTGGGAAAAATAAGGTAAGGAGAATATGAAATAGGAGAACAAAGGGGAGGAGGAGAAGAAAAAGAAATCAAGAAGGAGGAGAAGAAGGAGAAGGAGGAGGAGGAGAAGGAGGAGAAGAACCTCCTTCTCCTCCTTCTTCTGCTCCTCCTCTCCTCCTCCTTCTCCTCCTCCTCCTCCTCCTTCTCTCCTTCTTCTCTTCTTATTCTTCTTCCTTCTTTTCATTTTTCCTATTTCTTCCACTCTTCTCCTATTCTTGGAGCTAAATTTTCTAATTATGTATTTTTGGAGCTAAATGGGCTAATTATGTCATTTTGTAGCTAAATTTGGTAATTATGTCATTGTTGGGGAAAATAAGTTAAGGAGAATATGAAAGAGCAGAAGAAATAGGAAGAGGAGAAGAAGAATAAGAAATCAAAAAGGAGAAGAAGAAGGAGGAGGAGGAGGAGGAGGAGAAGAAGGAAAAGGTCTTCTCCTCCTTCTCCTTCTTCTCCTCCTCCTCTCCTCCTCCTTCTCCTCCTCCTCCTCCTTCTTCTCTCCTTATTGTCTTATTCTTCATTCTTTTCATTTTTCCTATTTCTTCTCCTCTTATCCTATTCTTGGAACTAAATTTTCTAGTTATGTCTTTTTGGAGCTAAATGGGCTAATTATGTCATTTTGGAGCTAAATTAACTAAGTATATAATATTCATGACCTAACCAAGGTTGTTATGCCATTTTGAGCTTATTATTTCATTTTTTAGCTAAATTGATCATTTTAATGAGCTAACCAAGGTTCTTATGATGTTTTCACCTAACTAAGCTAATTATGTCATTTTGTAGGATAATTAGCCAATTTAGTCTTTCTTGGATGAGTCTAAGCTATGTAGAAGAAGAGATAGAGAAGAAGCAAGAAGAGAAGAAGAAGTAAAAGAAGGAGGAGGAGGAGAAGGAGAAGGAAGATGAGAAGAAGAAGAAAATAATAAGGAGAAGGAGAAGGAGGAAGAAGGAGGAAGAAGAAGGAGAAGGAGGAGCTCCTTCTCCTTCTTCTCCTCCTTCTCCTTCTTCTTATCCTTCTTCTTCTCTTATTCTTCCTCTCTTCTTCTTCTTCTTCCTTCCTTTCATTTTTCCTCTTTCTTCTCCTCTTGTCCCCTTCTTCGGGCTAAATTAGCTAAGAATGCCTTTTTGGAGCTAATTATGTCATTTCGAGGATAATTAGCTAAGTATAGGTCATGTTTTATTAAATAGACCATTTTGGAGCTAACTAAGCTAATTGTGTCATTTAGGTGGAAGCAATTCATGAGCAAACTATGCTTATTAAGCAATTTTGGATCTAGCTAAGCTAATTATAGGCGATTTAATACCTAAGTTAGGGGGAATAGGTCATCTTCGAGCTAGCTAAGTCTTATTATGTCATTTAGGAGAACACTTAGCTAAGTATATGTATTTTTTTATTAAAACACTAGAAATAACATACCATTATCGTCATCACGACGGTGAAGCATGGTGGCTCTGGCTTGTTTCACCTGGAGAAGGCTCCACTGTAGAAGGGTCGTGCAATGCGTTTCGGGAGATATTCTGCACCAAACATTGTTTGTAATGTGTCATTAGCATGAGGACACTCTTAAGATCACTGCACTAAAATGAAACTCACCGTCCCCGCCATGTTAGTGACTGGCATCGGCGGAGGGACTTGGCCACTCTTCTCGCACATAGACTGTATGTTTGGTTTTGACAAGTCAAGCTTTTTATTTATTAATGAAACGGACATTAAAATGCAACATTTGAAATAACATGAAGAAGAAACTTACCACGAAGAGCTCGTATATGGCCCAGTTAGACGCATCATTCCGTGCCCTCTTCGCCTCCACCAATGCAGTCGTCCTCTCCTCCAGCTCCCTCATCTCCTTATCCTTCTCCGCCATAGCCTCCTGCATTAGCTCTCTCTCTTTCTGAATAGCAGCCTACAACACAACTCATTGTTAGCATTGTAATCATATTGGTTCCAACGCAGAACATAATGCAGAAAGATAGTTGAGTCCATTAAACTAACCTCGATGGCGAGCTCAACTGGCCGTGGACGAGGTGTTATCTCCGGACAGGAGCTTGTTTGGCGTGCCTTTATCTCCCGGAGAGTGCTAGGACAACGTATAAGGCAGTCTCCAATTGCGATCGAGCCATGGGGCCTCCCGTTGCCAGCTATCATCACCAGCTCTGGATCAATAGGCCCCTCGCTCGGGTTAAAGTCCTCCACTTTCCTCGCCTTCCCCTGATCTCTGTACTTCACGAGCTTGTGGTGGGAGGAGATGTTGGTGAAGTTTTCT
Source organism: Hordeum vulgare subsp. vulgare (assembly GCF_904849725.1). Lineage (NCBI taxonomy): Eukaryota > Viridiplantae > Streptophyta > Magnoliopsida > Poales > Poaceae > Hordeum > Hordeum vulgare. The sequence goes on from NC_058523.1 coordinate 356,083,561, forward strand.
GGATGCTCGAGGTCAGACTAAGAGAATGCCTTGACCTTCTTGTACGAGGTAGTATGGGCCATCGCATACAGGTCGTACATCTGTGGCACCTCCGTCTTATTGTGACGCGCCTAAAAGATAGGGAGAGGAAAATTGTATTAGTAAAGGGCTCAAGATAGCATTAAGAATGAATTGCATGAGGCATGAAGCAAACCACATACCCAGTTCTCGCCAAATTGGATTAAGTTGATGCTCCCTTGATGGTGTGGCACACCAACCATTTTGCCACGCCTCTCCTTGGCGTTGTTCTGGCTGGCCTCCCACGTTTTGGAGCACCACTTATCCACCAAGGCCTCCCAAAAATCCATCTTATCCACACACCATCTCGGGGGCACCTAAGTTAATAAAGATAAATTTGAGCGCATAAGAACCAAATCAAGGAAACTAACTACAAAGCCTTAATAATATGTAATTACCTTCATGTAGTGCTCCTTCTCCATCTTAGAATCATGGCACTTCGCCTTGTCCTTCCTAATACGCCGCATGGCATAGTAGTCTCGAACAGCCTGCACCCGAGCCTCGTGTCGAAAGTTATGAAGTAGGCGGCGACATTCGGTTTCGCTAACCTTTGCCGCGTCCTCCTCGTATCCCACCTCACACCTGTAGTAGGTCTGCAATCGAGACAACACCGATTAATAAAATAACTAGATATGGTTGATTTATAATCGTGTGAAGGAGAAATTACCCAGAAATATTGGCTCACCATGTCGGCCCTCGTGTGGCACAAAACACGGTCGATCTCCACCTCCGGCGGGGCCGGGACACCCAAGTAGTGCTCCCAGGTCATTCCTACCTCTCGCTCCCGACCGGGCAACGTAACAAACCCTGGGAAGTTTTTATGGCAAAGCACACCAAGGACATTGTTGGGCTTGCGGACACCCTTGGCAACAATCCAACCCCTACGGTATGACAAATTAAAGCCAAAACATTAGATATTTGAGAAAACGTGAAGGCAAAAGGTTAAATAAGAGTAAATTAACTTGTCCCCATTTGGCCTATCGACCACCTCTGCTCGGGGGTCGCCGGCACGAGCGGGATCCCCGAACTACCACGCCGGTAGACGGTAGCCCCCTCACCCAGCTCCTCGTCGCTACCAGCATGGCCACTTAGCTCAGCCCAGGTATCCCTCTGGGTCTTTGGGGACGTACCCTCATCACTGCTTTGCTCCGGAGTCGCCTGGATTGAAGCCTCTGGGACACGAGTCTCGTGGGTCGAAGGCTCGTCGACCTGAGGCTCGTCGACCCGAGGCTCGTGAACCGGAGACCGTGTAGTCTCCACCTCAGACGAATCCACCCTAGAAGTCATGTGCTCAGGTGAATCAGCTTGGGGTGGTGGCGGAGACCGTGTAGCCTCCACCTCAGAAGGCGTGGCAGCCACCGCCCTACCTCTCCCGCGGCCACGTGTACCTTTACTACAACATAAATACCAACATGAGTAATAAAATGTATATAAATACCAATATGCATACAACATGAGTACAACATAAATACCAACATGAATACAACTTGTACCTTTAGCACCTCTCGGCTTCGCGGGGGGTCGACCTCCTCTCACGGGGGGCGCTCCTTGCATAGTAGAGAGCAACACTCTCCGAAGAGGCGAGGCAGGAATGGAAGTACCCATCCCATCACCCGCCGACAAAGAAGGAGCCGCGGAATGCTTTCAACCCATTCCCACCATCTTTCAACACCTGTCATGACAAAGAGTAAATGAAATTATTACAACATGAATACCAACATGAGTAATAAAATGTATACAATTTAAGTGTATCAACGTCATAAATACCAACATGACTAATAAAAATTGAATACCTGACATGAACTCAAAATTTATATATAGTATAATAGTTGAATACCTGACATGAACTAATAATAATTGTGCTCGTCTATATATGCTTCGGGGTCAATAAATGCATCATGATCAGCACTATCATCAATAAATGCATCATCATCATCACTATCATGAAGAACATGTGGAAGGCCACCATTATGTAATCGGTCAAGAAGTGACAGGTCATCCGCAGCAGTAACCTCTTCTTCTTCCAGCTCTTCCTGTTCGGGCTCAGGGGTTAAGACGGATTCACTGTCGCTGTTTACTTCAATGTTCTAGGGTGAAGTAGAGCGGTTCTTGAAACGTTTCTTGGACATACTTGTTTCTTGGAAGAAATCTCTTTCATATGTGTCTGGCTTAATGTGAGGTTCGTAATCCACTTCATTGAGTGTAGGTGGTCTAAAATGTGGTGGCACATCATAAACGACATCCGGGAATAAGAGTAGTTCAAAGGAATTAGAAGTTGCAGAACCATAATTTACCGAGAACTTACTCGATGTACGGCCGCACTTCTGTTAGGTTGGTGAAGATATACAATGAAATGGTCCGCATTCTTCGACATCCAATGATTTCCCTTTCGAAGCACCGGATGGTGCGAGCTTAACTTTGAATAAGCTGAGGTTGGATCGAACTTTTTTTGGATCGCCATCATTGTACCGAGGCTTCGGGTTATGCAAATGATGATTTTTGGCTTCGTAGTGTGCTGTCACGAAGTTTGCCGCCTCCTCAGTAATGAATGCCTTGGCCATTGATGCTTCAATTCTACGTTTATTTTTACACTTAGCTCGAAGCGTCTTCTTCATCCTCTCAGTTGAGTAGCACCATCGATTTTGAACGGGCCCCCCATTCTTGCCTCGGTCGGGAGATGCAAAATCAAAGGTTGCATTGGATTAAAGAAGCCCGGTGGAAAGATCTTTTCTAATTTGCAGATCAACTCCGGCGCCAACTCTTCCATTTCATCTAGCACGCGAGGCGATAGTGCTTTCGCACAAAGAGAACGGAAGAAATAGCTCAGCTCTGCGAGTACTAGCCATTCATCCTCAGGGATAAAGCCGCGCAACATCACTGGCATTACCCGCTCAGTCCATATGTGCCAATCATGACTCCTGAGACCAAATATTTTCAATTTCTCAAGACTCGCTCCCCTCTTTAGATTCGCAGCATACCCATCGGGGAACATCAACCGCATTTTCACCCACAATAGCATTTCCCTCATAGCTGGCCTTTCAAGATTGAACCATGCCTTTGGCTTCGCTATGCTTTGCTTTCCTTTCCGTTGTCACAAGTTTTGCAACGGCCTATCACATAGAGCCTCCAGGTTGATTCTAGCCTTAGGATTATCTTTTGACTTTCCCTCTCTGCCGAACAATGTACCAAAAATGGCCTCCGCAATATTCTTTTCAGTGTGCATCAAGTCGATGTTGTGTGGGCAAAGGAGGTATTTGAAGTAAGGAAAATCCCATAAGCATGACTTGTGAGTCCAGGCGTGTTCTGTATTATACCCTTTGAAGTATCCTGGATGCAAACGATCAGGCTTGAGAGTGTTTAACTGATCAAGGGTCTGTTGGCCTGTCAACATAGCTGGTGCAGTGTTTTTGACAACTCTACCTTTGATGAAATTCTTCTTTTCTTTTCTGAACTTATGGTGAGGATCCAGGAATTGTCTATGCATGTCGAAGCAAGAATACTTGCGACCAGCCTGCAGCCAACGGAACGGAAGAGCTGCCTTGCATGTGGTGCACGGGAACCTTCCATGCACACACCAGCCAGCGAATAGCGCGAACACCGGATAATCATGCGTCGAGTACATGTACCACACATGCATTTTGAAATTTGTTTTGGTAGCCGCGTCGTAGGTCTTGATCCCATTATCCCAGGCTTCTTGCAACTCATCCTTAAGCGGATGCATGTACACATTCATATTCTTCCCCGGATAGTTGGGTCCTGGAATTATCAACATCAGGAAAATGTTCTTTCTTTTCATAATCTCTCCGGGTGGGAAATTTAGTGCAATGACAAATACAGGCCAACAAGTGTATTGTGCTCCCGTCATACCATACACATTGAACCCATCCGTGTTGATGGCAACTATAGGTTGCCTTGGATCTTCCGATTTATGCTTATATAATGAATCGAAGTGCCTCCATGCAAAACCATCTGAAGTGTGTACCAGCATCTTGTTCCCATCCGCATCTATTTCGGTTCTTTTGCCCAATTTGTGCCATGTCATCTGTCTGGCCGTCTCTTCGACCATGAAAAGACGTTGAAGTCTTGGTACGATTGGCAGATACCGAAGAACACTAATGGGGATTTTAATCTAATTCTTCTCACCTATATCGTTGTCTACCACAATATACCTGGAAGAATTGCAAATGGGGCAATAGTTCAAGGCCGCATACTCAAGCCTGAATAATGCACATCCATTCTCACAGGCATGTATCTTCTCATCGGGTATCTTAAGTACACGGAGGATTTTCTCTGACTGGTACAGGTTAGCACGCAGTACATGGCCTTTGGGTAGAAAGCCTCCAAATATCGTCATCATCGCGTCGTAGCATTCTCTGCCTAGGTTGAATTGAGCCTTCAGAGCCATTACTTGCGCGATGGCATCCAACTGACAAAGCTCAGTCTGCTCGTGGAGAGGACGTTTTGAAGACTCCAACATTTCATAGAAGGCCTTTGCAGATTCCTCCATCTCATCGTCCGAATCCCGAGCATCATCAAAGTCTTGCACCATGTCCTCAATCCCCGTACCATGCACGTTGGTGCGACGACGAATCACCTTAGCTGTGGCACGTTGGTCAGACTCACCATGAAAAGTCCACACCGTATAATTAGGCGTAAAACCCCACTTCTGCAGGTGTTTACCCATTTCAAACTCTGTCTTCTTTTTCCAGATGTCGCAGTTGGGACAGGGGCACCATGTTTTTTGCTGGCCATTTGCAAATGTGGCTCTCAGAAACCCCCTGGTTTTTGTTAACCATTCATGGGTCATGTGTTTCTGACTAGGTGACCAGTGTACATCCAAGCACGATCACTAATGTTGCCTAGCAACCTATGGGGGCATAAGAAATAAATATATAATTCATCATCTATATTCATACGCTAATCAAGTTTGTCAGTTTTATTACGTCCGTGCAAGCTACACGCTAATAGGTAAAGATAGGTCCTAATCCCACCCGAGTATGTGTAGATTGGGTTAATTTTCCCATGCTCTGCTCCAGATGCGACGCAGAATTTCGGCAGCACCTCCCCGCTGTTCTCCTGATACACGTATCGGCAATAAGCAGAGAGGATGTGTACCCGGAGAACAACAGGGAGGCACTGACGAAATTCTGCATCAGATCCAGAGCACAACATACGGGAAAACGAACCCAATCTACACATACTCGGGCTGTCCATGGATAATGTTGGACAATTCAAAAGGATGGTGGTTATAAATTTGCAAAGAAATTCATATTTATAGATGTCGCCCTTTCGAACGGGAGACGCATACTAGTCACGCATACTCATGGTTGAAGAAACCTAGAGCTAGCAAGTTTCATCGGCATGAAGACCGGGAGAGAGCAAATTAAGGGGGTAGGAGGAGAAGTCATTTGTGCTCACCAACAAACGTAAGGGCGGAGCTCGTCCAACGCACGTGGAGGTCGTTGAACAACTGCACATTGAAATTCACACGATCAACACAAATACGATGTTTTTATAATTAACTTAATCGGAAAATATGTGGCCTAACTCATAATTTACAAAACTATGACCCCCGTCGGCCTCTAGAAGACCGACAAGTACCTTCTCATTCAACATTAGGCAGAAACGGTGTCGGGGGTCGGGGCTTAGTGGCATCGAGGGTCGGTGGTGTTGGGTGTCGGTGGCGTCGGGGGTCGGAGGTTTAGTTGCGTCGGGGGGAGAGGGTCACTTGCGTCGGGGTTGGGGTCTTTTCGGTCAACAAGAGGCCGAACAGGTGTCGGGGGTCGAGGGTCAGTGCCGGGGTGCTGGGGTTCCTTTCTCCTCTTCTTTCTTCTTTTCCTCTCTCTTCATTTTCTTCTTCTTCTTCTTCTTGATCATCTTCTTATTATTATTATTCTTCTTCTTTTTTCTCCTCCTCCTCCTCCTCTTCTTCTTTTTCTTCTTTCTCTTCTCTTTCTCCTCCTCTCCTCTTTCTTCTTCTTCTTCTTCTTCTTCTTGTTCTTCTTTTTTCTTCTAGTTTTTTTCTTCTATTTTTTATCTTCTAAGTTTTTTATTTTCTATCTACTTTATTCTACCTAATAAACTAACTATCTAATTTAACAGAAAAAATAGAAAAAAATAACTATCTAATTAAAAAAACAGAAAATATGGGTACCGGAGGCACTAACCGGAGTTGGGGACGGCCGGTGAGGGGAGGGGCATCGCCGGAAGCCGTTGAGGGGAGGGGGCGACGCCCGCAGCCAGTGAGAGGAGCGGCGGCTTCGGGGGCGGGTGAGGGGAGGGGCGGTGCAGGGGGCGGGTGAGGGGAGGGGCGGCGCAGGGGGCGGCGCCGGCGGCGAGTGAGGAGAGGGGGTAGCGCAGGGGGCCGACGGCGGGTGAGGGGCGGGTGAGGGGAGGGGGCGGCGCAGGAGGCTGCACCGGGGGCGGAGGGACGTCGGGCAGCGCAGGGGGCTACACCGGGGGCGGAGGGACGTCGGGGCGGCGCAGGGGGCTGCACTGGGGGCGGAGGGACGTCGGGGCGGCGCATGGGGCTGCACCGGGGGCGGAGGGACGTCGGGGCGTCGCAGGGGGCTGCACCGGGGGCGGAGGGACGTCGGGGAGGCGCAGGGGGCTGCACCGGGGGCGGAGGGACGTCGGGCGGCGTGGGGGATTCGAGCAGAGGGGCTACGTGGGAAGTGGGGGTTGGAGGGGGCAAGCCTGAGTGTGGTTGGTGGGCCGCCCCTTTTCCGTCCGCCGTGCTCCCAGGCAAACGGTAAAGGGGCGGGATGGGAGAGGCGTCGGGTGGGGGTGGGGGTTGGTGGGCTGCCGTCCCCTTTGCCGTCCGCCGTGCTCCCAGGCGGACGGCAAAGGCCCCCCAGGCAGACAGCAAAGGGGAGGGGTGGGTGGGGGTGGGGTTTCGGTAGTTTGGGGGGCTTGGCCGTCTGCCCACCCTTTGTCGTCCGCCAGCGGACGACAAAGAGGTGGCCGATGGCAAAATAAACTTTTGCCATCAGCCACCTCTTTGCCGTCAGCACTGTGACAGTTGACGACAAAGAGTACCTTTGCCATGCGTTAGCAGACGGCAAAGGCCAGGCATACGGCAAAATTATGAATTCCAGTAGTGTAAGATTTGAAATCATGCATATAAGAATTTAGAGAAGATTCAAATAATATTCATAGATAATCTGAACATAAACCCACAACTCATCGGATCTCGACAAACACACCGCAAAAGATTATTATTGTCGGGACCCCGATCCTAAGCCATAGGAATCCAACCTGTAACTCATCGCATCCCTTTGTGGCCTCACGCACGGTTAACTCCACGGCTGCAGCCTTACCTTAGCCGGGACCGTTTGCGTCTTTTGACTCACGTATGCGATAGTGTCGCTAGCATTCCAATGTCAAAGAACCCGGATCGACATGTCTAGTCATAAACCAAAGTGGCAGTTCCGCACAAGGACAGGCATACATGACCCAACAAAGCAGGTGTCGGTCATCAACGAACGTAGACGAGTCGTAGCAAGCTACAAGGACTCCATTACGTCGCGTGACATTTCCCCAAAGGGGACAGACACAACAGCTAAGAAGGACACATGCCGGTCAACCAATGTGTCCGGAGCAGTAGTGAACTACCAAGGCTCGTTGGATCACAAAGGGGCATTTCCTTGTAAGGAGTCCTACTAAAGTTCACGACTAGGTGTTCGAACCCCATACATATCAAGTAAGACACACGTACGCATGGCATACCGATATGTATAGATACATCGATGGCATCACAACATAACCATAAACATACAAGCTTTATTTAAGAGGCTCGGAAGAGCCACACACCTATTATTACACATTAAGGGTCTCACGACCCATAATAGCAGTCATACAATACAAGCCAACGGAAGAGTTATAAACTGTCTGGGTACACACAGAGCAACTGGAAGGCACATGGCCTGATTATACTACACAGCCGATGTAGGGCCAGATCGTAGCTGGGACACCAGCTACTCATCGTCGTCGATGTCTACGAAGAACCCTCCATTAGGGTCATTAGCAACCTCTGCAACATTTATTAAGCAAACATGAGTACAAAGGTACTCAGCAAGACTTTAGGATGACTAACTAGTCATGCAAGGTATCAAGAAGGTATTGTGGGGTTTCATGCGGAAAGCCAGCATTTGACTCGTGGCTAGACAACTTGCTTTTTGAAATTAGTTTTGACAACTTGATTTCCTGCACACGAGTCCACTAACACCACAACAATACACTATCGTGGAATCATTCTGTCTCCATACGGAAATGCCGTCCACGACACTCACGCTTATCTTGACAATTTTTACGAGTAGCCATTGAAGTTATCTATGAACAACATATGTCTCCAAGTAGTCCATATCCGCGGACGCGGCTATTCGAATAGATCATAACCCTGCAGGGGTGTACTTCGTCACACACGCTCCCGCCACTTATCGCCATGTGCACGTCATGCACCTCGGCAACCTTCAAGCGGAAGCCCAGCAAAGGGAGTCGGCCACGACCGTTAACCACACTAGTACCTAGTCCAGGTTTATCGCCTATCTGAGAGTAACCCGTACGGAAGTCCGGCCGAGGTTTCCGCCACGGCCTCAAACGATGTGCGCAGGGTTCCCAAGCCCACCATTCGGGTGCCACTTGGTACACCATGCCACTGCCTACCGCATCACAGTCAACCTCTCAGGTCAGCACCATGCACGGCCTCCAGCATTACTATGAACACCAGAAACTACTTGCAACTCCTGGACCGAGTACTAAGCGATTAATAGGCCGAGCGGGGTCATATTTCAGGGCCCAGCATGTGGTAGTATCTAGTCTTGGATTACATACACGGAACTCAGTTCCTAAGGACGGTTCCAATGAAACAACCCGCCATGTACTCCTACACAGCCTTTCACCGGTAGCTTTACCAAATCAAGTTCAACACACGACCTTTGCTCACCGAACACATTCCACATTTCTGTTCATCTCCCAGATGACAGACCATACACAACTCTAAGCAAAGCATGCATAGCAGGATAAGGCACATCATAGCTCAAGCAACTACCAGGTATGCTAGGTTGCAAGGTTCGGCTATTTACTGTGTCAAGGTTAAGTCATGCAAAGGAAGTGGGTCCAACTATCGTGGCAAAAGCAGTTGAAGCATTTGATCCTAATGCAATAAATAGGTGCAGGAGCAAGAACATAGGAGTTATCGTGATGATCAAAAAGGGTTGCTTGCCTTGTTGCTCAGAGGAGGAACGATATCCGTCGGACGGATATTCGGTGGAATCCGGGGGTGCGGAGCCTACCGAAATGAATGGCAACATTCAATAACAATCATATGCAATCAAAATGATGCATGAGCATGGCATGAGAATGCAGGTGATAATTTATTATAATCAAGATGTTTTAGGTTTAGAGTTGATTTGAATCACAGTCGAATAGCAATTCAAACGGGTATTCCCGGATACTGGTTTAATTGATTCGACCTGATGCTCAGATCAACCTAATGTTAACATGCATGAAATGTCATGTTATGGTACAATTTGGATATTTTTGCAAATTCCATTTATAAAGTGATTAAAAGAATTGAATTATTCCTTATTTCACAATTTAGGGTTCTGTAACTTTTTCAAACATAGTTGAAAATAGCATAATCAGAATCCTTGAATTTTTCTGATACTTTTTCATATATAAATTATTTTCATTGGAGTTACAGATTAATTTCTATGATTTTTGCAATTTTTAGCAATTTCCTGAACTATTTTTATACTGGAAATTCCATTTATTGCATCAGGCTGACGTCAGCAGGTCAGCCGACCTGTGCAGGCCAAACCTGACAGGGGGGCCCCACTGGTCAGCCTCTCTGGGACTAATCCCGCGCTGACCAGCCCCTAATTGGGGTTTGACCAGGCGTGGGGCCCTCTGGCAGCGACTCAGGAGAGGGCGATTAGGCCCTAATGGTCAGCCACGTCGACGGCGACCAAACCCGCGGCGGAGGGCTCGCCGGTGGCGACCTAGACGACGCTGCACAGCACGAAAACGCACGCGGGTGGCAACTACAGCAAGCTCGCGAAGTGGCCGATCTGGCAGGACCATCTGGGGAGGCTAGGGTCGCCGGAAGAGGCGTCGGCGATGAGCCGGAGCGGCGGCCGAAGCTCGGGCGTCGTCGGGGGCTTTGAATCAGAGGGATCCACGCTTAGTTCTTAGCTGCTACGGCATCTACGCGTCGTCCTGGAGCTGCTGGTGCTCTCGGGAGGACGAGCTGGACATCGGAGGGCTACCGGCGACGAGCGGCTGCGGCGGTGCTCGTCGGGCTCCGGTGAAACTAGGGCTAGAGGAGGTGATCGACGGGGAAAACTTAGGGAAAGCCACCGCATGCTCACAGGGAGTGCAGAGAAGAGCTCAGACGGCTCGGGGAATGCCTGGGGGAGGTCCGGCGGCCGGAGGAGGAAGACGACGGCGTTGCGGGCGTTGCAGGGCTCGAGGAGGCTTCGGCTTCAGCAGAGACGACCAGGGCAACGAGGCGGAGCTAATGGCATGCTCGGGGAGGGGATCCTATGGCCAGGGGCACGGCCAGCTCGAGCTCGAGCTCGGCTCTAATGGCGGCAGCAGGGAGAAGGAGGGGATCCAGGAGGAGGGAAAGAACCGAGGCGGGGAATGGATAGGGGAAGCTCTGGGGAGCTTATCCCCGTCGTCGCCAGCGCGATCCGGCGGCCAGGCAGGCACGCAGGTGCGTGGCCGCGCCGGAGGAGGCGGCGGCCACCTCCTGCTGCCTACTGGCGCGGGGAAGGGGACGAGCGGCGAGATGGGCTGGGCCTGGCTTGGGCGTCAGGTAAGCTTTTCCCATTTTCTCTTTTTTTTTGTTTTTCTGTTTTGCTATTTATTGTTTTGCTAATTATTTTAGCTCCAAAACAAAAGGTAAAAACTGATTTTGACCTCCTAAAATATTTGTTATAATATCCCCACTCATTTCCAAGACTTTCAACATTTTTGGAAAATTATAGTTTCTGATTTCAAATTTTTAAATTTGAAACCAGTGGCTTTTGCATTTATTTAAAATGCTTAAAGTGTCAAGAAAATAGTTTTCTCCAATGCTCATTTACTTTCATGATTTATTAGAAAGTTTGAACATTTCTTGAGGCCATTTTGGGTTCATTGATTTTGAACTAGTTGAAATTTCCTTTAATTGAAATGGTGGCTAGGGTTTTGAGTTTTTCCTTTGCCACTTTGTTGTTTTTGTTGAAACTTCTTAGATGCAAATGCAAAGAAGACATGAGCACAATGCTATCTTGGTTAAGGGTTAGGGATGTGACAACTCACCCCCACTCAAAAGAATCTCGTCCCGAGATTTAGAAGTCGTCGGGAATAATGCAGGATATTCGAGTCGGAGATGATCCTCTCTTTCCCAAGTTGCCTCCTTTTCAGAATGATTTGACCATTGAACTTTAAGAAACTTGAGGTTTCGACGTCGAGTGGTACGCTCAGCTTGATCAAGAATACGCACGGGCTATTCTCGGTAAGAAAGGTTATCTTGGAGATCAAGCGTTTCGTGGTCCACTTCACGGATAGGATCCGAAAAGCAACGCCTGAGTTGCGAGACGTGGAAAACATCATGAACCTTGAAAGATGCGGAGGAAGTTCCAACTGGTAGGCAACTTCTCCTCGTTTGGCAAGAATGCGGAAAGGTCCAATGTAACGAGGAGCCAACTTGCCCTTGATACCGAAACGATGGGTACCCTTCAAAGGTGTAACCCGAAGGTAAGCCTTCTCGTCAACTTCAAAGGTCACAGCCTTATGATGATGATCATATTGGCTCTTTTGACGAGACTGGGCTGTTTTCAACTTTTCACGAATAATGCGAACCTGCTCTTCTGCATCCTGGATCATGTCCGGGCCAAAGAGTTGCCTCTCTCCGGTTTCTGACCAATTAAGAGGTGTTCGACATCTTCGTCCATAGAGAACTTCAAAAGGGGCTTTGCCCAAGCTTGATTGATAACTATTGTTATAAGTGAATTCGGCGAATGGAAGGCACTTCTCCCAATTCATACCGAACGAAATAACACAAGCTCGGAGCATATCTTCTAGGATTTGATTCACTCTTTCTACTTGACTACTTGACTGGGGATGGAAGGCAGTGCTAAAAGATAAGTGAGTCCCCATGGCATTCTGAAAACTTTCCCAGAAACAAGAAGTAAAGATACTTCCACGGTCCGAGTTAATTTCCAGGGGAACACCATGAAGAGACACTATTCGAGAGATATATAACTCTGCTAGCTGGCTAGCTGTTATACTCTCACGAACAGGAAGAAAATGAGCCACTTTGGAAAGACGGTCAATGACCACAAAGATAGCATTATTTCCTTTCTTGGTCTTGGGAAATCCGGTAATGAAATCCATGCTAACTTTATCCCATTTCCATTCAGGAATAGCTAAAGGTTGAAGGGTGCCAGCAGGCCTTTGATGTTCTGCCTTAACTCGACGACAAACATCGCAGTTAGCAACGAACTCAGCAATTTCTCTCTTCATCCTAGTCCACCAGAACCTCTGGCGTAGGTCCTGATACATCTTAGTACTACCAGGATGAATGGTGAGAGGGGAATCATGAGCCTCCTTAAGGATTAACTGCCTTAGATGTGGGTTCTTAGGAACCACTAAACGATTCTGGAAGAATACCACACCTTGATCATTCATGGAAAATTCTTTAGCGTTTCCGCTAAAAATATTCTCCTTGATCCGTGATATACCCTTGTCACGCTTTTGGCCAGCTATAATTTGATCCTTAAGAGTAGGCTTCGCCACCAGGGTAGAAAGGAATCCTTGAGGAACAATATGAAGATTCAACTTCCGAAAGTCCTCATGGAGAAGTGGTTGACCTTGTTGTAGCATCAGATTGTTACAATAAGATTTACGACTTAGTGCATCGGCCATAACATTGGCCTTCCCCGGGGTGTAAGTTATCCCTAAGTCGTAATCCGAGATCAACTCAACCCACCGTCTTTGCCTGAGATTCAAATCCGGCTGGGTGAAGATATATTTCAGACTTTGGTGATCAGTGAATATTTCGCAACGATTACCCAGAAGGTAATGTCGCCAGGTTTTTAGTGCATGGACCACAGCTGCAAGCTCAAGGTCATGTGTGGGATAATTATCCTCATGTGGATGCAACTGTCGAGATGCGTATGCGATCACATGACGATCTTGCATGAGAATGCAACCTAATCCTTGTCGCGAGGCGTCGCAATAGATAACAAAGTCCTTAGAAAAATCTGGTGGTAGCAACACAGGTGCGGAAGTCAAGCGTCTTTTCAGTTCGTGAAAACTATGCTCACACTGTGGTGTCCACTCGAACTTTTTATCCTTCTTGAGGAGTTCAGTTAGAGGCTTTGCAACCTTGGAGAAATTCTCGACCAAGCGGCGACAATAGCTCGCTAGACCAAGAAAACTCCTAACTTGCTTAACCGATTCAGGTTGAGTCCAATCAAGGACATCTTGAACTCTCTCGGGATTGACAGCAATACCCTTACCAGAGATTACGTGGCCTAGATAGGTCACTTCTGGTAACCAGAATTCACATTTTGAAAATTTGGCATAAAGGCGATGCTCTCGAAGTTTCATCAATACCAGCCTTAGATGCTCGGCATGTTCTTGTTCATTCTTGGAGTAGATGAGAATATCATCGAGGTATACTACGACGAATTTATCCAAATACTCCATAAAGATTGAATTCATTAGTCGAGAGAAGGTGGCTGGGGCATTGGTTAAACCGAAGGACATAACGGTGTACTCATATTGGCCATAACGAGTAACAAAGGCTGTTTTTGGAATGTCCCCGTTCTTAATCTTGATTTGATGGTATCCCAACCTCAAATCCATTTTGGAGAAGACTGAGGATCTAGCGAGCTGATCGTACAGATCGTTGATCCTGGGGAGCGGATACTTGTTCTTTATGGTGACCAGGTTAACTGGTCGGTAATCTACAACCATCCGATCCGTTCCGTCTTTCTTCTTGACGAAGAGGACGGGGCAAGCCCAAGGAGAAGACCCAGGACGAATGAAACCCTTGTTCAAGGCCTCATCTAATTGCTTCTTAAGTTCGGCTAGCTCCAGGGGTGCCATCTTATAAGGTCTTCTGGCTATTGGGACAGTTCCCGGAACAAGATCTATCACAAACTCTACATCTCTGTCAGGTGGAATTCCTGGCAGTTCCTCTAGAAAAACATCTGGGAAGTCACGGACTACCGGAATGTCTTCAAGTTCCGGAAGAGGGTTGGCATTTAGGGAATAGAGCTGGCATTTGGCAACTCGAGTAGAGACATTTACTATCCCACCGAGGGATGGGTAAGCTGGACATTTCTAGAGTGAGTATCAATCTTGGCATAGTGAGCTGACATCCAGTCCATGCCCAAGATGATATTAATATCCGAAGATTTCAATGCTATCAATGAGACTAGAAAAACTAGCCTGTCTACTAGAATTTCATTGTCATAGGTTATCCTAGAGGTTTGCCATTTACTACCAGGGGTTTGGACAACCAATGGGATTGGCATATCACAAAATGACATGTTATGCAACTGTGCATAACTTTCCAAAATGAAGGAATGAGAAGACCCAGTGTCAAAGAGAACGGACACTGGGTGATGATTAACAAGAAGCGTACCCAGCATGACGTCGGGATCCTTTGCAGCTTCTTCTGCTGACACATAGTTCACACGGCCACGTGCAGGAGTTGGCTTCACATAAAACGCTTTGCCCGACTTGGCCTGCCCGACAGACTTTCCGGGTTGCTTGGCACCCACATTCTGAGGACACTTACGGGAATAATGCCCTGGTTCTCCACACTTGTAGCATATCACCTGGTTGGCACGTGGTGCAACATTGCTAGCTGGACCACCATAAGCTTTTGCTGGAGGGTTGGCCTGATTCGTCTGAGGCGCCACGTAGGATGGCCTCGGAGTGTATCTTGGCGGCAGAGAACTGTTTGGAACCCACAACCTGCGTTTTGGAAACACGGAACCAGAAGACGAGCCAAAGTCACGGGAGTGCTTCCTTGTGGCTTCCAAGTCAGTATGACCAGTCTCCGCACTGATCGCTTTGTTGACCAGGGCTTGAAAGCTTGCACACTCAAGGAGGCGCAGGTCTCGACGGAGCTCAGGGCTCAGACCCTTACGGAATCTTGCTTGCTTCTTGGCGTCAGTAGACACCTCCTCTGTTGCATAGCGGGCGAGGTTACAGAACTCGCGGCTATAGGCATCCACAGAAAACTTGCCCTGAGTGAAGGCACATAACTCCTCTCTCTTTATGTCCATCAGGCCCTCTGGAATATGGTGCAGACGAAAAGCTGCACTGAAGGCTGCCCATGTGGCCACTGGTTCAGCAGGACGCATAGCTTCAAAATTCTCCCACCACAGATTGGCGGGTCCCTCCAGGAAATACGCCGCAAAGGTCACCTTGTCGGCCTCAGACACATTCGCAGAGCGAATCTTGCGTGAAATGCTGCACAGCCAGTCATCAGCGTCGAGGGGATCGACGGAATGATAAAACTTTGGAGGATTCAGCTTCACAAAATAGTTGAGGGACACTGCAGCATTCCTAGGCTGTCGAGCCGTATTCTGCTCAATACGCTCTAGCAGTCGGTTGGTCTCCCTTTTGTTTCTTTCTGCCTCAAGCATCACTTCTACCAGAGAAGGTGGGTGAGGCAGGTCTTCCTGCGACGCTTGACTACCCTCACCTTGCTCATGAGTAGGGGCACGGTTCAACCTGGTGAACACCATCCTGACAAACAAACTCATAGCTTAGACCAATATCATATAAATACTAACTATGGATTAAGAATGTACTGAACACACGGAATGCGGAAATGAATATCCGAACAACATGGTAACAAGCAACTGCTATATATACACCATGGTTCATACACACCCTTACATAGTTCAGTACAAACTTCCTCGAAGAGCAACTACTGAAATGGTGGAACTACTCATCAAAGGCTTACAAGCTTCCTATACATTATTTATCTAGGCCTCCGGAATTCGTTTCACATTACTACCATACTACAGAAGTCACGCAGGACTGTGAACATACGGCTACTACCATACTATCCTTCCACTCATAGCTCAGGCATCCGCATAGAACATCTCACAGAGGTTACCTCCATGACCCGGAAGCTCAACCTGCGGATCAGGAAACACTCCAGCCTGAGATCCCTGGGATCCATAAGGACACGGATGTGGCCTTGGTCCCCTGACTAGTGGTAAGAGAGGTCCCCGACGAGGTGTGACTCCTCCTATAGCTGGCCAGTCAACGTGGGCCGGAAGATGGGTCCTAACAGGGTTCAGCATCTCCATCTCCCCATACCCTGTCTGGACTACCGGTGCCAGCTGCGTCAAAGCTGTCCACAGACGGGCACGGGTAGCGTAAAGCTCCATGCGGAGAGCACGAGCATCCTTGTCTCTGTTCTCTAGCATCTCAACAGTGGACTGCAGAAGTGGGTCCTCCATAGAAGAATCAAAATAGACTCCACTGAGGTATCCCTCTTCACCAGACTGAGAGGCCGGAACATAGCAGAACTCTGAATTCTGCAGCAGTGCATGTCTCGCTCTCATGATAGTCAGCATTGAATAGGCAGCATCTTGTACTGCCATGTCAACAGTGACTCCCAACCCATAGGACCAATGGATTGGCTTCTCCGCTCCAGGGTAATATGGAAATACCCTAACAGTGCAGATGTACTGGCTCTGGTTGAAGTCTCGGTACTGTTCCTCTATCGTGTACTCGGGGTACCAGCGGTAACCGCACACCGACATCACCCTGACCAGCATGGCCGTATGACCCGGTACATCAATGCACCTGGTCAAACGTACCACCTGACGAGAAGGACGGCCAGGCATCTTTAAATAGAGAGTAATGCAAAAAGCATTAGAGCTCTGAATGAAAAATTGGGCAGCATAACGGCTGTAAATGCTCAAAACAAATTTTGAGACAACCCAAAATGAAATAGCGTCACCACTCAACTATCAAGTTCAACTCTCTGATCATCAAACTTACTTCCTGCTTCCCAGGAATAAAAGAAACCCAATATCTCTCGACCCGTGGTCCTATAATCTACCGATCGGAAACACGAGCCTAGGAGAAGATGAGAAATCTAGTCCTTAATTCCCGCAGAAAAGACGAGGATGACCAGAATAGAATAACTTGAGAAGAGAACAAGAATCTTACGTTCCCTTCCACAAACAATTCCCTTATATATAACTAAAGCAATTCTAGACTCAACTTCGACCAGTTTGGCTTAGTAATCCTACAGTCAGTCAGGCTCTGATACCAGCGCTGTCGGGACCCCGATCCTAAGCCATAGGAATCCAGCCTGTAACTCATCGCATCCCTTTGTGGCCTCACGCACGGTTAACTCCACGGCTGTAGCCTTACCTTAGCCGTGACCGTTTGCGTCTTTTGACTCACGTATGCGATAGTGTCGCTAGCATTCCAATGTCAAAGAACCTGGATCGACATGTCTAGTCATAAACCAAAGTTGCAGTTCCGCACAAGGACAGGCATACATGACCCAACAAAGCAGGTGTCGGTCATCAACGAACGTAGACGAGTCGTAGCAAGCTACAAGGACTCCATTACGTCGCGTGACATTTCCCCAAAGGGGACAGACACAGCAGCTAAGAAGGACACATGCCGGTCAACCAATGTGTCAGGAGCAGTAGTGAACTACCAAGGCTCGTTGGATCACAAAGGGGCATTTCCTTGTAAGGAGTGCTACTAAAGTTCACGACTAGGTGTTCGAACCCCATACATATCAAGTAAGACACACGTACGCATGGCATACCAATATGTATAGATACATCGATGGCATCACAACATAACCATAAACATACAAGCTTTATTTAAGAGGCTCGGAAGAGCCACACACCTATTATTACACATTAAGGGTCTCACGACCCATAATAGCAGTCATACAATACAAGCCAGCGGAAGAGTTATAAACTGTCTGGGTACAGACAGAGCAACTGGAAGGCACATGGCTTGACTATACTACAGAGCCGACGTAGGGCCAGATCGTAGCTGGGACACCAGCTACTCGTCGTCGTCGATGTCTACGAAGAACCCTCCATTAGGGTCATTAGCAACCTCTGCAACATTTATTAAGCAAACATGAGTATGAAGGTACTCAGCAAGACTTTAGGATGACTAACTACTCATGCAAGGTATCAAGAAGGTATTGTGGGGTTTCATGCGGAAAGCCAGCATTTGACTCGTGGCTAGACAACTTGCTTTTTGAAATTAGTTTTGACAACTTGATTTCTCGCACACGAGTCCACTAACACCACAACAATACAATATCGTGGAATCATTCCGTCTCCATACGGAAATGCCGTCCACGACACTCACGCTTATCTTGACAATTTTTACGAGTAGCCATTGAAGTTATCTATGAACAACATATGTCTCCAAGTAGTCCATATCCGCGGACGCGGCTATTCGAATAGATCATAACCCTGCAGGGGTGTACTTCGTCACACACGCTCCCGCCACTTATCTCCATGTGCACGTCATGCACCTCGGCAACCTTCAAGCGGAAGCCCAGCGAGGGAGTCGGCCACGACCGTTAACCACACTAGTACCTAGTCCAGGTTTATCGCCTATCTGAGAGTAACCCGTACGGAAGTCCGGCCAAGGTTTCCGCCACGGCCTCAAACGATGTGCGCAGGGTTCCCAAGCCCACCATCCGGGTGCCACTTGGTACACCGTGCCACTGCCTACCGCATCACGGTCCACCTCTCAGGTCAACACCATGCACGGCCTCCAGCATTACTATGAACACCAGAAACTACTTGCAACTCCTGGACCGAGTACTAAGCGATTAATAGGCCGAGCGGGGTCATATTTCAGGGCCCAGCATGTGGTAGTATCTAGTCCTGGATTACATACACGGAACTCAGTTCCTAAGGACGGTTCCAATGAAACAACCCGCCATGTACTCCTACACAGCATTTCACCGGTACCTTTACCAAATCAAGTTCAACACACGACCTTTGCTTACCGAACACATTCCACATTCCTGTTCATCTCCCAGATGACAGACCATACACAGCTCTAAGCAAAGCATGCATAGCAGGATAAGGCACATCATAGCTCAAGCAACTACCAGGTATGCTAGGTTGCAAGGTTCGGCTATTTACTGTGACAAGGTTAAGTCATGCAAAGGAAGTGGGTCCAACTATCGTGGAAAAAGCAGTTGAAGCATTTGATCCTAATGCAATAAATAGGTGCAGGAGCAAGAACATAGGAGTTATCGTGATGATCAAAAGGGTTGCTTGCCTTGTTGCTCAGAGGAGGAACGATATCCGTCGGACGGATATTCGGTGGAATCCGGGGGTGCGGAGCCTACCGAAATGAATGGCAACATTCAATAACAATCATATGCAATCAAAATGATGCATGAGCATGGCATGAGAATGCAGGTGATAAGTTATTATAATCAAGATGTTTTAGGTTTAGAGTTGATTTGAATCACATTCGAATAGCAATTCAAACGGGTATTCCCGGATACCGGTTTAATTGATACGACCTGATGCTCAGATCAACCTAATGTTAACATGCATGAAATGTCATGTTATGGTACTGATTTACCCCTAGGGCAGTGTGTGATCATTGTATTTATAATGAAATTTGGATATTTTTGCAAATTCCATTTATAAAGTGATTAAAAGAATTGAATTATTCCTTATTTCACAATTTAGGGTTCTGTAACTTTTTCAAACATAGTTGAAAATAGCATAATCAGAATCCTTGAATTTTTCTGATACTTTTTCATATATAAATTATTTTCATTGGAGTTACAGATTAATTTCTATGATTTTTGCAATTTTTAGCAATTTCCTGAATTATTTTTATACTCGAAATTCCATTTATTGCATCAGGCTGACGTCAGCAGGTCAGCCGACCTGTGCAGGTCAAACCTGACAGGGGGGCCCCACTGGTCAGCCTCTCTGGGACTAATCCCGCGCTGACCAGCCCCTAATTGGGGTTTGACCAGGCGTGGGGCCCTCTGGCAGCGACTCAGGAGAGGGCGATTAGGCCCTAATGGTCGGCCACGTCGACGGCCACCGGAGGGTGGTCGCCGGCGACCAAACCCGCGGCGGAGGGCTCGCCGGAGGCGACCTAGACGGCGCTGCACAGCACGAAAACGCACGCGGTTGGCAGCTATAGCAAGCTCGCGAAGTGGCCGATCTGGCAGGACCATCTGGGGAGGCTAGGGTCGCCGGAACAGGCGTCGGCGACGAGCTGGAGCGGCGGCCGAAGCTCGGGCGTCGTCGGGGGCTTTGAATCAGAGGGATCCACGCTTAGTTCTTAGCTGCTACGGCATCTACGCGTCGTCCTGGAGCTGCTGGTGCTCTCGGGAGGACGAGCTGGACACCGGAGGGCTACCGGCGACGAGCGGCAGCGGCGGTGCTCGTCGGGCTCCGGTGAAACTAGGGCTAGAGGAGGGGATCGACGGGGAAAACTTAGGGAAAACCACCGCATGCTCACAGGGAGTGCAGAGAAGAGCTCAGACGGCTCGGGGAAGGCCTGGGGGCGACGAATCGACGGGAGAGGTCCGGCGGCCGGAGGAGGAAGACGACGGCGTTGCGGGCGTTGCAGGGCTCGAGGAGGCTTCGGCTTCTGCAGAGACGACCAGGGCGACGAGGCGGAGCTAATGGCATGCTCGGGGAGGGGATCCTATGGCCAGGGGCATGGCCAGCTCGAGCTCGAGCTCGGCTCTAATGGCGGCAGCAGGGAGAAGGAGGGGATCCAGGAGGAGGGAAAGAACCGAGGCGGGGAATGGATAGGGGAAGCTCTGGGGAGCTTATCCCCGTCGTCGC
The DNA here is from genome assembly GCF_904849725.1 of Hordeum vulgare subsp. vulgare. Taxonomy (NCBI): domain Eukaryota; kingdom Viridiplantae; phylum Streptophyta; class Magnoliopsida; order Poales; family Poaceae; genus Hordeum; species Hordeum vulgare. The sequence continues at coordinate 356,104,473 of NC_058523.1, forward strand.
CTGCGCTAACCGGCGGCCAGGCAGGCACGCAGGTGCGTGGCCGCGCCGGAGGAGGCGGCGGCCACCTCCTGCTGCCTACTGGCGCGGGGAAGGGGACGAGCGGCGAGATGGGCTGGGCCTGGCTTGGGCGTCAGGTAAGCTTTTCCCATTTTCTCTTTTTTTGGTTTTTCTGTTTTGCTATTTATTGTTTTGCTAATTATTTCAGCTCCAAAACAAAAGATAAAAACTGATTTTGACCTCCTGAAATATTTGTTATAATATCCCCACTCATTTCCAAGACTTTCAACATTTTTGGAAAATTATAGTTTCTGATTTCAAATTTTTAAATTTGAAACCAGTGGCTTGTGCATTTATTTAAAATGCTTAAAGTGTCAAGAAAATAGTTTTCTCCAATGCTCATTTACTTTCATGATTTATCAGAAAGTTTGAACATTTCTTGAGGCCATTTTGGGTTCATTGATTTTGAACTAGTTGAAATTTCCTTTAATTGAAATGGTGGCTAGGGTTTTGAGTTTTTCCTTTGCCACTTTGTTGTTTTTGTTGAAACTTCTTAGATGCAAATGCAAAGAAGACATGAGCACAATGCTATCTTGGTTAAGGGTTAGGGATGTGACAATTATATCGGATAGATCTCCATGAATATCATGAAGAACATGGTATTGAAGAACAAAGAGAGATAAGAAGCCATCTAGCTACTAGCTATGGACCCATAGGTCTGTGGTGAACTACTCATGCATCATCGGAGGGGCAATGGAGTTGATGTAGATGCCCTCCATGACCGATTCCCTCTCCGGCAGGTTATCGGAAAAGGCTCCCAGATTGGATCTCACGGGAATAGAGCCTCCCTGCGGCTCAATTTATGGTATTGGGGGAGTATTTGGGAATTTGTAGGCCAAGGTTTAGGGTTAGGCTGAGAAAAATATAAAATATGGCACTAAGCTCTTGATTAACAGGTTAGTCCAAAAAAAATATAGAATAGCATAATAATGCATATAAAACATCCAATACAGATAATATAATAGCATGGAACAATCAAAAATTATAGATACGTTGGAGACGTACCAGGCGGTGAGTTGTCTCATGAATCTTTCCTTCAATACATGCACTCCAAGCACGATCTCTGGCGAAACTCACATTGGTTAGGCCGAGAACGTGGTCCCCCTTGAGGATACTTTGCAAATATCTCATATTGACATGGGCTAGGCGGCGATGCCAAAGTCATCCCATATCAACTTTAGCCATTAGCTAAGTCGCGGTCTTAGTGGGTCACTCCAAAGAGTTAACCACATAGACCATTCTCGACAAGCCCAACAAAGGCCACTTTAAGAATCTTGCTCCAGAAAAGGGCCACAGAGTCAATGCCGAAGAAAGTACTAAAGCCCATAAGTGCAAGTTGATGAATGGAAAGTAAATTGTATGCGAGGGTCTCAACAAGCATAACCTTTTCAATGGTAAGTTCCGGAGAAATTACCACCTTGTTGAGAACCAATACCTTTGAAATTGCATCATCACCAAACGAGACTTGGGTTCCAATGGATGGGTCGGGATGAACGTCCACCACCAAGTCCTTGATTCCGGTCATATGATTTGTTGCTTGATACCTCCATTTTGCATCATGCTTTTATATCGATATTTATTGCATTATGGGAAGTTAATACACATTATGGTACAATACTTATGCCCTTTTCTCTCTTATTTTACAAGGTTTACATGAAGAGGGAGAATGCTGGCAGGTGGAATTCTCGACTTGAAAACGGGAAAATCTGAGAGACATATTTTGCACAACTCCAAAAGTCCAGAAAACTTACGGAGAATTATTTTGGAATATATAAAAAATATTGGGCGAAAGAAACACATGAGCGGCCCGACCAGGTGGCCAAAAGCCAGGGGCGCGGCCTACCCCCCTAGGCACGCCCTACAGCCTTGTGGGTCCCATGGCAGGCCTCCGGTGCCCATCTTCTGCTATACGAAAGGTTTTGACCTGGAAAAAATCATATCAGAAATTTCGGGAGGAGGCGCCGCCGTCTCGAGGTGGAACTTCGGCATAACCAATCTAGAGCTCCGACGGAGCTATTCTGCCGGGGAAACTTCCCTCCCGGAGGGGGAAATTGAGGCCATCGTCAACAACAACGATCCTCTCGTCGAGAGGGGGTCAATGTCCATCAACATCTTCATAAGCTCCATCTCCTCTCCAAACCCTAGTTCATCTCTTTTATCTGATCTTTGTCTCGAAACCTCAGATTGGTACCCGTGGGTTGCTAGTAGTTCTAATTACTCCTTGTAGTTGATGCTAGTTGGTTTACTCGATGGAATCATATGTTCAGATCCTTAATGATTATTAATACTCATCTGATTATGAACATGAATATGCTTTGTGAGTAATTATGTTTTTTCCTGAGGACATGGGATAAATCTTGCTAGAAGTAATCATTTGAATTTTTTATTCGTTCGATATTTTGATCTAATGTATGTTGTCTCTCCTCTAGTGGTGTCATGTGAAGGCATTGGGAAGTAATAAGTAGACGATGGGTTGCTAGAGTGACAGAAGCTTAAACCCTAGTTTATGCATTCCTTCGTAAGGGCCTAATTTGGATCCATATGTTTCATGCTATAGTTAGATTTATTTTAATTCTTCCCTCGTAGTTGCAGATGCTTGCGAGAGAGGTTAATTATAAGTGGGATGTTTGTCAAAGTATGGGTAGCACCCAGGCATCGTTCCACCCACATATCAAATTATCAAAGTGTAGCGACCCGACTCAAAATGAGTCAAGCCTCTGTGTATCTGTCCCATCCATGGATCTGTATGCTGGCTCCCACTGTACATCAATGTATATATCAAAGTGTAATCACATGTAAATAACGTAAAACTGATGTATAGCTCAAAATCTCAGCGGAAACAATCAGGGGAGTGGAGTCCCAATAAACACCAATGGCAGGTTGAGTGCAGACCGTAACCCTGAATCGTACTCTTACTCGCCGTAGAAAATATCTGCAAGATAAGTCATTGCAGACACGTAGTTTAGCATATTGAATATGTCGGCAAGTCACAAAATAGAGGGGTGAAAATATCATCTATACTATATGCATATATGGTAGGTGGGGCTGTAGTTTAAGTTTTCCGTCAAGCAAATTTTTCCTAACACAAGAGAGAGGGTAAAAGAAAAATTTACTACATTGTTGGTTGTTAATGAGAAAGGTTCCACCAACTATTTCTCATACCCAAGTTATAAATATTACCCACATCAATAATAAATGGTGTTGAGAATTCCTGATAGTTTCAGTTCCTTTGGCTCAAGTTGTCCATGACCGTGGACACGGCTAATCGATTATGTTTGAGTACTCTGCAGAGTTTTGCACACGTTCCCCACAAGATTTCATCGCCTCCATTGGAGTCCTCGCACATCAGGGTGTTTGAGAACCGGATGATCAAAACGTTGTCTTCCAAAGGGTTCCTGTGAGCCACTGTCGATGCCCATCCAATCCTATCGTTCTTCTACATCTCATAGCACTGCCCGTCCAGAGTCACCACGATGTCCAACCAAGCCAGAGCTCATAATGACTTGTGGCTGTGCAGGTAATCCTCGGGTCTTGAATTATCCATCCATCTCTTCATGCCTGGGTGAAGCTTTCTGCAATATGTCATGGCGCTTCCCCATGCATCCCGGGTCAACAACTGGTTTCCCTAGGGAGCCCATCACAACCGTCCTTCACCCAGAGGTATATTGCAACATGAAGTCTTGAAAATCTTGAAGTATTCAGGTCTTGATTATTAAGTTCTCACAACACTCATGATAAACACTCAACCAAATCGTCAACTAGAAGCATAGCCAAATACGTCCCGGCCAAAGTAACAAGGCGCTTATGCGTGCCTATCACAAGATACTACTAAGGAATCAAAATTTCCAAGTACCCACTTTGCATGCAATGGGTGGAGAAGGTTGAAACTAATGCAATAAAACCATAGGTAAAAATATGATCAATGTGAACTTGCCTGGTAAGGTTGATGAAGATGATTATCGCTAATAGAAAATAACTTGATAGAACTATACGTCACTCTCCGATGAAATCTATATAATTAAACATAGTATTCATATAAGCAATCATACTAGCAATCATTCTAGCAATCAATATCCCAACATCAAATAGAATTTATCAAATAAATTAAATCAAACGAGAATCCAAAAGAAACTTCAAAGAAAAACTCTGGAACCTTCTACTATATCAATCACTAAATAGTTTTTGTTCAAAATATACAAAAAGTAGTAAAATAACAGAAAAGAAAATATACAATTAACTAAGATAACAAAAAGTATTTTTCATAAAAGAATATCATTTTGAAAGTATTTTCAAATAGGGAATGAAACTATGAATGAAATCAATTTGCAAGTTATTATAGAACTAGAACTGATTCCATGCAATCAAATAAGAATAAATAAAATAAAATTTTGTTGTTGTTGAAAAGTTACTGATAAATATCACAAAACAAAATATAACTTCTCATAGTTACAAATGAAAATAAATTAAGAACAATTGATACAAAAGAAATAGCAAGAAAACTAAAATGAGCTAAAACAGAATCTATTTTGCTTAAAAACGTAATTGAAAATATTTTAAAATTCTCAAATTAAACCCACTGATAAATAATATAACTAGTATCAGTAGAAAAAAGAATGAACTCAAAAGCTATTTTTAAACTCCCGATATTCACAAAACAAGGTTTAAACCAAATCTGTTTAAACTCAAAATTTAAATATTTGTCACATCCCTGACATCATAAGCAAGTTAGCTTTGTGCTCATGTTTTCTTTGCATTGCATCTAAGAAATTTTCAACAAGAACAAAGCAAGTGATGAAGGAGAATGCTAAAACCCTAGCCACTTCTTAAAATAAAGGAAATTCCAAACTAGTTAAAATCAATGAACCCAAAATGGCCTCAAGAAAAGTTCAATCTTTCTGATAAATCATGAAAGTAATTGAGCAATGAAGAAAACCATTTTCTTGACACTCTAGGCATTTTAAATAAATGCAAAAGCTACTGGTTTCAAGTTTTAAATTCGAAATCTGAAACTTTAAACTTCGTGCTGGCAAGCATAGGGATAACCTCCCCGAGCTCGTAGCTATCCGTTCCCCAGCTCATTCCTCCCCCTCTCCTCTCGGTTCCCTCGATCCCCTCTGCCGCCATTGGTAGGAGCTCGAGCTCGAGCTGCCCGTGCCCCTAGCCATAGGATCCTCATTCTGAGTGTGCCGTTAGCTCCGCCTCGTCGATCTGGTCCTCCCTGCAGAAGCCGAAGCCTTCCCGAGCCCTGCAATGCCCTCGGCACCATCGTCTTCAACCTTCGGCCGCCGGCGAGCTCTGCTCGATTCGTCGCCCTCAGTGCTTCCCCGAGCCGTCTAAGCCCTCCTCTGCACTCCTCGTGAGCTTGCGCATCTTTCCCCTAAGATCTCCCCGTCGATCCCCTCCTCTAGATCTAGTTCCATCGGAGGCCGACGAGGACCGCCGCTGCAGCTCGTCGCCGATAGCCCTCCGGGGAAGGGTTGGTCCATCTGAGGCCACCAGCAGCCTCAGGACATCACATAGATGCTTTAGGAACCCAGCCCCGCGCGTTTTGACCCTGTAATCGATGGCTTCGACGATGGCCGAACTTGGTCGCCGCCAAGCTCGTCGCCGGCATTGATTCCGGCCACCCCAGCCCCTGGGGTTTGTCCCATCGTGCGCGCTGTCGAGTGGTCGTTCTCCCCGTGGTCTCTGCCGTGAGTTTGGCCGTCGGAGGCGAGTTTCCGAAGCCCTCCACCGTACTGGTGGTCGCCCGAGGCTCCCCGCCGGCGAGGACGACCTCGCCGCCGGTGGATCTCAGCTGGCCTGAGCCACTGACGTGTGGGGCCAGCCTCTGGATGATCTGGAATAATAAAAATAAAACAAAATAATTTAATAAGTCACTGACACGTGGGTCCAGTGATATTAATTAGCTAATTAAGATTAATTCTAATCTAAAACAGACCAGAGTCACTCACCAGTGGGTCCCACTGGTCAGGTTTGACTTTCAACAGGTCACTTGACCTGCTGATGTCAGGCTGACGCAATAAAGGGGTTTTCCAGTATAAAAATAATTCCAGAAATGTTTAAAACTTCTAAAATTCATAGAAATTAATCTGTAACTCCAATCAAAATAATTTATATATGAAAAAGTATCAGAAAAATTCAAGGAATCTGAATATGTCAATTTCAAACATGTATGAAAATGTTACAGAACCCAAACATGTATATTAGTGAATAAGTTAATTCTTATAAATACTTTGTAGATGGAATTTGGAAAATATTTAAATTTCACTATAAATGACATGATCAAACACTGTCCTAATTATAAACCAGCAACCTAACATGTCATCCCATGCATGTTAACATCAAGTTGATCTGAGCATCAGGTCGAATCAATTAAAACGGTATCCGAGAATACCTCGTTTGAAGTGGTATTTGAATTTGACTCAAATCAACTTCAAACCTAATACATGTTAGCTATAATAGTTTACCATCTTGTATTCTCATGCAATGCTCATGCATCATCTTGATTGCATATGTTTGATATTGGTTGTTGTCATTCCTTTCGGTAGGCTCCGCTCCCCCGGATTCCACCGAATATCCGTCTGACGGATATTTTCACTGCTCGGAGCAACAAGGCAAGCAACCATTTTGATCATCCCGATAAATCCCATGCTCTTGCTCCTGCACTTACTTATTGCATTAGGATCAAATGCTTCAAATGCTTTTCACACGTTAGTTGAACCCACTTCCTTTGCATGACCTATCCTTGTCACAGTAAATAGCTGAACCTTGCAACCTAGCATACCTGGTAGTTGCTTGAGCCATGATGTGCCTTATCCTGCTATGCATTCTATGCTTAGAGTTGTGTATGGTATGTCATCTGGGAGATGAACAGAATTGTGAGAATGTGTTCGGTAAGCAAAGGTGGTGTGTTGAACCTGATTTGGTAAAGGTACCGGTGAAAGGCTGTGTAGGAGTACATGGCGGGTTGTTTCATTGGAACCGTCCTTAGGAACTGAGTCCCACATATGTAATCAAAGACTAGATACTACCACACGTTGGGATACCTAATTGACCCTCTCGACTTACTAACCGCTCAGTACTCGGTCTAGGAGTTGCAAGTAGTTTCTGGTGTTTATAGTCATGCTGGAGGCCATGCATAGCGCTGACCTGAGAGGTGGGCTGTGATGCAGTAGGCAGTGGCACGGTGTACCAAGTGGCACCCGGATGGTGGGCTTGGGGACCCTGCGCACATAGTTTGGGGCCGTGGCGGAAACCTCGGCCGGACTTCCGTGCGCGTTACCCTCAGATAGGCGATAGACCTGGACTAGGTACTAATGTGGTAAACGGTCGTGGCCGACTCCCTCGCTGGGCTTCCGCTTGAAGGTTGCCGAGGTGCATGACGTGCACATGGCGATAAGTGGTGAGAGCGTGTGTGACGAAGTACACCCCTGGAGGGTTATGATCTATTCGAATAGCCGCGTCCGCGGATATGGACTACTTGGAGACATATGTTGTTCATAGATAACTTCAATGGCTACTCATGAAATTGTCAAGATAAGCGTGAGTGTCGTGGACGGTAATTCCGTATGGAGACAGAATGATTCCACTATGGTGTATTGTTGTGGTGTTAGTGGACTCGTGTGCGAGAAATCAAGTTGTCAAAATTATTTAAAAAAGCAAGTTGTCTAGCCACGAGTCAAATGCTGGCTTTCCGCATGAAACCCCACAATACCTTATTGATACTTTGCATGAGTAGATAGTTATCCTAAAGTCTTGCTGAGTACCTCCGTACTCATGTTTGCTTAATAAATGTTGTAGAGGTTGCTAATGACCCTAATGGAGGGTTCTTCGTAGACATCGATGACGACGAGTAGCTGGTGTCCTAGCTACGATCTGGCCCTACGTTGGGTCTGTAGTATAGTCAGGTCGTGTGCCTTCTAGTTACACCTGTCTGTACTCAGACAATTTTAAACTCTTCTGCTGGCTTGTAACTGAATGACTGCTATTATGGGTCGTGAGACCCTTACTGTGTAATATTATGTGTGTGGCTCTTCCGAGCCTCTTAAATAAAGTTTGTATCTTGATGGTTATGTTGTGATGCCATCGATGTATCTATACATATCGGTATGCCATGGGTACGTGTGTCGTACTTGATATGTATGGGGTTCGATTACCTAGTCGTGAATTTTAGTAGCACTCCTTACAGGGAAATGCCCCTTTGTGATCCAACGAGCCATGGTAGCTCGCTACTGCTCCGGACACATTGGTTGACCAGCATGTGTCCTTCTTAGCTGTTGTGTCTGTCCCCTTTGGGGAAATGTCACGCGATGTAATGGAGTCCTTGTAGCTTGCTACGACTCGACTACACTCGTTGGTGACCGACACCTGCTTTGTTGGGTCATGAATGCCTATCCTTGTGCGGTACTGCCCCTTTGGTTTATGACTAGACTTGTCGATCCGGGTTCTTTGACATTGGAATGCTAGCGACACTATTGCATACGTGAGTCAAAAGACGCAAACGGTCCCGGCTAAGGTAAGGCTGCAGCCGTGGAGTTAACCGTGCGTGAGACCGCAAAGGGATGCGATGTGTTACAGGCTGGATTCCTATGGCTTAGTATCGGGGTCCCGACAGCGTTGGTATCACAGCCTGACTGACTGTAGGATTACTAAGCCAAACTGGTCGAAGTTGAGTCTAGAATTGCTTTAGTTATATATAAGGGAATTGTTTGTGGAAGGGAACTGAAGACTCTTGTTCTCTTCTCAAGTTATTCTATTTTGATCATCCTCGTCTCTTCTGCGGGAATTAAGGACTAGGTTGCTCATCTTCTTCTAGGCTCGTGTTCCTGATCGGTAGATTATAAGACTACGGGTCAAGAGATATTTGGGTTTCTTTCATTCCTAGGAAAAAGGAAGTAAGTTGATGATCAGAGAATTGAACTTGATAGTTGAGTGGTTACGCTATTCCATTTTGGGTTGTCTCAAAATTTGTTTTTGAGCATTTACAGCCGTTATGCTGCCCAATTTTGCATTCGGAGCTCTAATGCTTTTGCATTACTCTCTATTTACAGATGTCTGGCCATCCTTCTCGTCAGGTGGTACGTCTGACCAGGTGCATTGATGTGCCGGGTCATACGGCCATGCTGGTCAGGGTGATGTCGGTGTGCGGTTACCGCTGGTCCCCCGAGTACACAGTGGAGGAACAGTACCGAGACTTCAACCAGAGCCAGTATGTCTGCACTGTTACGGTATTTCCAGACTACCCTGGAGCTTAGGAGCCAATCCATTGGTCCTATGGGTTGGGAGTCACTGTTGACATGGCAGTACAAGATGTTGCATATTCAATGGTGACCATTATGAGAGCGAGACATGCACTGCTGCAGAATTCAGAGTTCTGCTACGTTCCGGCCTCTCAGCCTGGTGAAGAGGGATACCTCAGTGCAGTCTACTTTGATTCTTCTATGGAGGATCCACTACTGCAGTCCACTGTTGAGATGCTAGAGAACAGAGACGTTGGCGGGGGCTGGGGGCGACGAGAGGGTGCAGCGCAAGCTCCTGGAGCTTTGGTGGGGGCGAGCTCCGCCGAGGGTGGCGGGGCGGCATTCCCGCAAGGGGAGTGCGGGTCTTGGGAGAAAACGGAGAGAGGGGAGCCTCCTCTACTTATAGGCGGCCTCAGGAAGGTCATGGAAGGAAGGAGCGAGGACATCGGGTCGATTTGACTTACTCCTCGCCATGGAAGGTTTTGTAAGTGAGGAGAGGAAGGAGATCGTTTGGAGGAAGAAGAAAGAGATTTGGGCCAGATTTGCTAACTGGCCCAAGTCACTTTGCTAATAAAAATGATTTATTTCCTATTATACACAAACCGGAAAGGAAACTAAATAAAAGAAAATCTATAATATTTTATATAGACATATTATATATCAAAATTTCCAGAAAAATATTTTGAAGGCTAAACTTATATAGACATATTATCTATAATATTTTGAAGGCTAAATTAAATTCTCACAAAATCAGAAAATTGAAATAGTGCTTCTAGTTTAAGAAAAATGCAAAGAAAACATTTTGAAAATACTAAAATGGATTCAAATTAATTTTTCTCCATTTTTACATTGAAGGGAATCATTTTACCCTATTTTCTATGTATTTTATTTTTGGAGAAATATAAATTTGAAAACCACTTCAAAAATTGTTTTTTAAACATAATACAAAATAGTTTCAAAATAGTCTTCTAAGTTTCATAAGTTCAAATATAATTTCAAATGGCCCCTCATTTGGACTGTCACATTGCTCCTCTCAAGATTTTGAATTTTTGGGCAAGGGGATTTGAATTCATTTAAACTTTCAAATAGGACCGAATATGAAATAGATTGCAAAAGGAATTATTTTCACAAACCACTTTTTTTCAAGTCCTTTGTTTTGAAGAAGTCATGTTATCTTCTCTCAGTGATTTGTATTGGATGAAATTGGAATTCAAAAGAAAATGGCAAAGTCATTTCATTGCCTCTCATTCAAAAGTTTTAAAAAGATTCAAATTTCACTCAAGTTTCAATCACTCAAACAAACAATCAATCATTCTAGTAATTATTATAACATACAAAAATTTGGGATGTTACACAAAGTAAGAAACGCGAATCATATGAGCATGACGAAAACTAGTTTGTCAAAAACTCCCATGTGTCCTCGGGGGCGCTTTGCTTTATATAAGAGTTTGTCTAGGCTTGTCCTTTGCTACAAAAGGATTGGGCCACTTTTCTGCACCATTGTTACATTTGTTACTTGCTATCCGTTAAGAATTACCTTATCACAAAACTATTTGTTACCGATAATTTTAGTGCTTGCAGAGAATACCTTATTGAAAACAGATTGTCATTTCCTTCAACTCCTCATTGGGTTCGATATTCTTACTTATCGAAAGGACTACGATAGATTCCCTATACTTGTGGGTCATCAAGACTCTTTTATTGCGCTGTTGCCGAGGATTGAAGCGCCTTTGGTGAGTGGAACATGGTAAGGAAAAAATTATATATTATGCAGAAATTTACTATCACTTGTCACTATGGAAAATAATCCTTTGAGGGGCTTGTTCGGGGTATCTTCACCCCGGACGGAAGCAGAAAGATATGCTCCTCAACCTGCTGCACCTAAAAATATTTACTATGCAATTCTTTCTCGTATGATAGAAAAACTGCTAGCTAATCCTTTTGCAGGAGATGGAACACTACATCCTGATTTGCATCTAATCTATGTGGATGAAGCTTGTGAATTATTTAAGCTTGTAGGTCTGTCCGAGGATGATTTCAAGAAGAAGGTCTTCCCTTTATCTTCGAAGAAGAAGTTATTGATGTGGTATAGGCTATGTGATGATATTGGATCATGGAACTACAACCGGTTGAAATTGGAATTTCATGAGAAGTTTTATCCTATGCATCTGGTTCATCCTGATCGGAATCATATTTATAATTTTTGGCCTTGTGATGGATAAACAATCGCTCAAGCTTGGGGGAGGCTTAAGTCAATGTTATATTCATGCCCCAATCATGAAATCCTGTGAGAAATTGTTATTCAAAAGTTTTATGCTCGGCTCTCTCGTAATGATCAATCCATGCTTGATACTTTTTGTGTTGGTTCCTTTATGAAGAAAGATATTGAATTCAAATGGTACTTATTGGAAAGAATTAAACACAACTGTGAAGATTGGGAATTCGACGAAGATAATGATTCACCTATAAGCCTTAAGTTTGATTGTGGTAAATCCTTTATAGGCACCGATGCTTTTCGTGCTTTTTGCATTAAATATGGACTTGACTCTAAGGTAGTAGCTTCATTTTGTAAATATTTTGCTACTTATGTTGATCTCCCCAAGGAGAAGTGGTTTGAATATCATCCTCCCATTGAAGTTAAAGTGGTTGAACCTATTAAAGTTGAAGAATAAACTATTAATTATAATGTTGATCATGTTATTTCTACTACTTATATTGAGAAACCACCCTTTCCTGTTAGAATAAGCTAACATGCTAAAGCTTCAACTGTGGTTCGTAAGAGTTGTACTAGAACACCTATACCTCCTGAACAAATTGAAGTTCAACCTAATATTGCTATGGCTAAAGATCTCTTGGTTGATAATATTGTTGGGCATGTCATTCATTTCTGTAATGAAGCTGCTAGAATTGCTAGACCTGATACTAAAGGTAGACATAGACCTATTGTTGGTGTTCCTGTTGTCTGTTAAAATAGGAGATCATTATTATCATGGCTTATGTGATTTGGGCTTTACCTTATACCAACAAATTATGAATGATATTGCACCAGCTGAATTAGAAGAAATTGATGTTACCATCAAGCTTGCTAATAGAGATATTATTGCACCAATTGGGATTGTTACAGATGTTGAAGTCTTGTGTGGAAAAATAAAGTATCCTACTGATTTTCTTGTTCTTGGTTCCCCACAAGATGATTTTTGTCCCATTATATTTGGTAGACCCTTCTTGAATACTGTTAAAGCTAAGATAGATTGTGAGAAAAGAAATTGCTACGGTAAGTTTTGGGGATGTGTCTCATGAGTCCAATTTCTCTAAATTTCATAGGCAACCCCATGACAAATAATTGCCTAGTAAAGATGAAATTATTGGTCTCTCTTCTATTGTTGTGCCTCCTACTAATCCCTCAGAACAATATTTTCTAGATCATGAAATTGATATGCATATGAATGAAAGGAATAAATAGATAATATTTTCTTTGATCAGCAGCCTATTTTGAAACACAACCTGCATGTTGAAATACTTGGGGATCCTCCGCCACCCACGGGTGACCCCATGTTTGAGCTTAAACAATTAGATGATACTCTGAAGTATGCTTATCTTGATGAAAAAGAGATATATCCTGTTATTATTAGTGCGAACCTTTCAAAGCATGAGGAAAAGAGACTACTGAAAACTTTGAGGAAGCACCGTGCCACTACTGGATATACTCTTGATGATCTTAAGGGCATTAGTCCCACTCTATGTCAGCACAAATTCAATACGGAGCCTGATGCTAAACTAGTTGTTGATCACCAACGACAATTAAATCCTAAAACAAAGGAAGTGGTAAGTAATGAAATACTAAAGCTTCTGGAGACACGTATAATTTATCCTATTGCTCATAGTAGATGGGTGCTACGGCAACAGACAACAGCGCCATAGATTGGCACGTTGACGGAGACTGGGCTTGCGTTGGTTTTTCCCTTGAAGAGGAAAGGGTGATGCAGCACAGGAGCAGTAAGTATTTCCCTCAGTTTGAGAACCAAGGTATCAATCAAGTATCAGAATCGCGTCAAGTCCAGAGTACCTGCGCAAACACAAAAGATCTTGCACCAACGCTATAAAGGGTTGTCAATCCCTTCAAGATTGATTGCAAAGTGAGGTCTGAAGGCGGAAAGTGCAACGAAGTAAAAGAGCTAGGCGGAAAATATGGTGTGAAGTAGACCCGGGGGCCATAGTGTTCACTAGAGGCTTCTCTCCAAATAGCAAATATTACGGTGGGTGAACAAATTTCTGTCGAGCAATTGATAGAACCGCGCAAAGTCATGACGATATCTAAGGCAATGATCATACATATAGGCATCACGTCCGAGACAAGTAGACCGATACTTTCTGCATCTACTACTATTACTCCACACATCGACCGCTATCCAGCATGCATCTAGTGTATTGAGTTCATGACGAACAGAGTAACGCCTTAAGCAAGATGACATGATGTAGAGGGATAAACTCAAACCAATGATGAAAACCCCATCTTTTTACCCTTGATGGCAACAACACGATGCGTGCCTCCCTACCCCTTCTGTCACTTGGTGAGGTTACCGCATGATATGAACCCAAAACCAAGCACTTCTCCCATTGCAAGACTCATAGATCAAGTTGGCCAAACAAAACCCACAACTCGAAGAGAATTACAAGCATATGAAATCATGCATATAAGAGATCAGAAGAAACTCAAATAAGATTCAAAGGTAATCTGATCATAAATCCACAATTCATTGGATCTTGACAAACACACCGCAAAACAAGATTACATTGGATAGATCTTCATGAAGATCTTGGAGAATATTGTATTGGAGATCCAAGGGAGAGAAGAAGCCATCTAGCTACTAGCTATGGACCCGTAGGTCTATGGTGAACTACTCACGCATCATCGGAGAGGTCATGGTGTTGATGTAGAAGCCCTCCGTATCCGAATCCCCCTCCGGCAGGGCACCAGAATGTGCCCCAGATGGGATCTTGCGGAGACAGAAGCTTGCGGCGACGGAAAATTATTTTCGTTGAACTCCTGATTTTTTCTGGGATTTTAGGGAATATATAGGCGAGGGAGCTAGGGCAGAGGAGGCACAGGGAGCCCATAATCCTGGGAGGCGCGGGCCCCCCTGGCCGCGGCTAGGTGGCTTATGGGGTCCCTGGTGACCCTCTGCCTTGGTTCTCAAGTCTCCCGGTCATCTTCTGTTTCGGAAAAAATCTTTTCGGAAGTTTTATTCCGTTTGGACTCCGTTGAAAATCGTCCTCTGGAAAGGGTCAAAAACACGGAAAAACAGGACCTGGCACTTGACACTGAGTTAATAGGTTAGTTCCAAAAAAGATATAAAAGGCATACAAAACATCCAAAGTTTGACAAGATAATAGCATGAAACCATAAAAAATTATAGATTCGTTGGAGACGTATCAAGCATCCCCAAGCTTAACTCCTGCTCGTCCTCGAGCAGGGAAGTGATAAAGACTGAATTTTTGATGTGGAATGCTACCTAGCAGAGTTGTCCATTGTAACTTCTTTGATGTGACATGAATGTTCAGATCCGTAAGATTCAAAACAATAGTTTGCTATTGACATGAAAACAATAATACTTCAAGCAAACTTGCAAGGTAATCATGAACTTTCAAAATAACAAGGCCAAAGAAAGTTATCCCTACAAAATCATATATTCTGGCTATGCTCCATCATCGTCACAGAACTAATTTAAATCATGCACAACCCCGGTATTGGCCAAGTAATTGTTTTTGCACTCTTACTTTCTCAAACCTTTTATAACTATCACGCAATACATGAGTATGAGCCATGGATAAAGCACTATAGGTGGAATAGAGTGTGGTAGTGGTTGTGATACAAAAAAGGACGAGATGGTCAGATTGACTCAGCATATCAAAGGGCTATGGAGATGCCCATTAATAGATATCAATGTGAATGAGTAGGGATTTCCATACAAAGGATGCACTAGAGCTATAAGTATATGAAAGCTCGAAAGGAGAACTAGTGGGTGTGCATCCAACTTGCTTGCTCACGAAGACCTAGGGCAATTTGAGGAAGCCCATCATTGGAATATACAAGCCAAGTTATATAATGAAGATTCTCACAATCATGTGGTGGTGACGAAACGAGAGGCTGTCAATCATGAAGAACATGGTGCTATTATGAAGCACAAGTGTGGAAAAAATAGTAGCATTGTCCCTTCTCTCTTTTTTTCTCTTTTTTTGGGGCACTTTGGTGTATTTTTTTATTTCCTCACATGGGACAATGATCTAATAATGATGATCATCACACTTTTATTTAGTCACAGCTCAAAGCTCAGAACGATGATGACTCTATAGGAAATGCCTCCGACGGTGTACCAGGATGTGCAACAATCTAGCTTGGCGTATGACCTTGAAACATCTCGCTAGCTATCTTACGATCATGCAATGGCAATATGAGAGTGACGTCACAAGTCATGAGACGGAACAGTGGGAGTTGCATGGCAATATATCTCGGAATGGCTATGAAAATGCCATAGTAGGTAGGTATGGTGGCTGTTTTGAGGAAGACATATGGTGGGTTTGTGCACCAGCGAGAATTGCGCGGTACTAGAGAGGCTAGCAATGGAGCAAGGTGAAAGTGCATCTATACCATGGACTCACATTAGTCATGAACACCTCACATACTTGTTTCGAAAGATTTTATTAGTAATCGAAACAAAGTGCTAAACGCATACTCCTGGGGGAAGGTTTGGTAGGTGTTAACCATCGCGCGATCCCGACCGCAACACAAAGGATGACAATCAATAGATCAATTATGCTTCGACTTCCTAACATAGTGGTTCACCATACGTGCATGTTACGGGAATCACTAACTTCAACACAAGTATTTCTACATTCACAACACCCTACTAACATAACTCTTAATATTACCAAATCCATGTTTCAAAACTAATTGAGAGGAATCGAACTTTTCCTTCTACTCAATGCACATGAAGATGGAAGATTATGTATCCTCTTTGGGTACCTATCAACTTTGGGACTACTTTCATAGCACAAGCCAACTACCAAGTCACGCACCACCATGCTCTAAAAGATCTAAGTGAAGCACATAGAGCAAAATTGTCTAGCTCAAAAGATATAAGTGAAGCACGATGAGCATTCTAGCAAAATCACGACGAGTGCATGTCTCTCTCAAAAGGTGTGCAGCAAGGATGATTATGACCCAACAAAATCAAAAGACTCCTATGATACAAGATGCTCCAAGCAAAACACATATCATGTGGTGAATAAAAATATAGCTCCAAGTAATGTTACCGATAGATTGAAGACGAAAGAGGGGATGCCTTCCCGGGGCATCTCCAAGCTTGGTCTTTTTGGTGTCCTTGAATTTGGCTTGGGATGCCTTGGGCATCCCCAAGCTTGAGCTCTTTCCACTCTTTATCCCTTTGTCCATGAGAACATCACCCAAAACTTGAAAACTTCACACCACAAAACTTAAACAAAAACTCGTGATATCCTTAGCACAAGAAAACAAACTACCACCTCTTTAGGTACTGTAGCAATATTGATTTCTATTTATATTGGTGTTAGATTTCTGTATTCTCACTTTTCGGTGGCTAGTATCCCCCGATACTATCCATAGTTTCATCAAAACAAGCAACCAACTCAACAAAAACAGAATCTGTCAAAAACAGACCAGTCTGTACAAATGTGTATACTTTGTATACTTCTGGTACCTCAAAAATTCTGAAAACTTACGACTGCCTAGGGAAAAGTCATATAAACCAGCATCAAAATGAATAAAATCAAAAGATCTTTCTGAATAAAAATGAAAAATAATCTCGTGAGCGAAAAGTTTCTGTCTTTTTCCAGCAGGATCAAACAACCATCACCAAGACTAGTCATAATGGTCTTGTTTGGATCAAACACAAAAAGAAACACAAAAGACACTAACATAACAGAATTATGATGGTGTGGATGCAACAAAATAGAAAGAAAAAGATAAATTCATTTGGTTGCCTCCCAACAAGCGCTATTGTTTAACGCCCTTAGCCAAGCACAAGGCGATAGAATCACGTATCATCGTCTTTGGTGCTCAAACCATAAGTAGCCGTCATCATGGATTCATAAGGCAATCTTATTTTATTTCTAGAAAAATGCTCCATGCCCTTCTTTAAAGAAAATTGAAATCTAATATTCCCTTCCTTCATATCGATGATAGCACCGATAGTCCTTAGGAAAGGTCTACCAAGAATGATAGGGCATGTAGGATTGCAATCAATGTCAAGCACAATGAAATCCATGGGTACATAGTTCATATTTGCAATAATAAGAACATCATTGATCCTTCCCATGGGTTTCTTGACAGTAGAATCTGCAAGATGCAAATTAAGGGAACACTCCTCAATCTCATTAAAACCCAGAACATCACATAAAGACTTTGGAATTGCGGAAACACTAGCACCCAAATCACACAAAGCATTGCATTCATAGTTTTTGATTTTGATTTTTATAGTAGGTTCCCACTCATCATGAAGCTTTCTAGGGATAGAAACTTCCAATTCAAGTTTCTCTTCCAGAGATTATATCATTGCTTCGACGATATGATCGGTAAAGGCCTTGTTTTGGCTATAAGCGTGTGGAGAGTTTAGCATGGATTGCATCAAGGAAATGCATTCAATCAAGGAGCAACTATCATAATTGAATTCCTTGAAATCGTAAGTAGTAATTTCATTACTACTCAAGGTTTTGATATCTTCTACTCCACTTTCAATGCTTTTAGCATCAAGATAGATGGAGTCCGAATCTTGGGGCGTTTTTCAACCAAAGTGGATTAATATCCAGCCCCATCATCATTAGGTTTGACACAACAAAACAATAATTCAATGGGAGTCACACCAAGAACTTTAAGATCTTCATGATTCTAATCACGAGAACACGCCCTTTTAAGCCATTCATGTCTAGCACGAATTTGGGCGGTTCTTTCTTTGTGCTCACTCATGGAAACACGCATAGCTTTCAAAGTTTCATCCATATTGATCTTGGGAGGAGCACATCTAACTTCCAAAACATCAATATCACTAGACATTCTATCAACGCTCCTAGCCAAATCGTCAATTTTGAGTAGTTTTTCCTCTATGGACGCATTGAAAATCTTTTGTGAGTTGATAAACTCTTTGATATTACTCTCGAGAGCAGAGGGTAATCTAGTGTAATTTCCATGAGTATTGTTGTAGGAGTTGCCAAAGTTATTAGAGGGGTTACTAGAAAAAGGCCTAGGAACATAGTTTCCTCTAAAAGCATTGTTGTTGCCAAAGTTATTCCTACCAAAAAAATTAACGTCCAAGCTAGCGTTGCTACTCTCAAACAAGGAAGACAAGGGCATATCATTAGGATCTAAAGGAGCACTTCTATTAGCAAGCAAATTCATTAACTCATCCATCTTAGCACTCAACGAGTTAATTTCTTCTGTAGCGTGTACCTTCTTACTAGTAGGTGACCTTTCAGTGTGCCACTGAGAGTAGTTCGTCATGATATTGTCTAGGAGTTTTGTGGGTTATCCTAACGTGATTTCCATGAACGTTCCACCTCAGGCGGAGTCCAAGATATTTCTAGAAGCGAAATTCAAGCCAGCGTAGAAGATTTGTATAATCATCCAAAGACTCAAGCCATGAGCGGGACAATTTCTAATCATCAATTTCATTCTCTCCCACGATTGTGCAACATGTTCATGATCAAGTTGCTTAAAATTAATGATATCATTACGGAGAGAGGTAATATTAGCCGGCGGAAAATACTTGGATATGTAAGCATCTTTGCACTTATTCCAAGAATCAATACTATTTTTGGGCAAAGACGAAAAATAAGTTTTTGCTCGATCTCGCAACTAGAAATGAAAAAAACTTCAATTTAATCACATCATTATCCACATATTTCTTCTTTTTCATATCGCAAAGTGATATGGCTCCAACGTATCTATAATTTTTGATTGTTTCAAGCTGTTATCTTGTCAAACTTTGGATGTTTTGCATGCCTTCTATATATTTTTTGGGACCAACTTATTAACTCAGTGCCAAGCGCCAGTTCCTGTTTTTTCATGTATTTGAACCCTTTCAGAGGAGGATTTTGAATGGAGTCCAAACAGAATGAAACTGCCAAAAAGATTTTTTCCGAAACAGAAAAAGATCGGGAAGCCGGAGAATCAGGGCAGGGGGCCACCAGGGACCCCACAAGCCGGAGAATCAGGGCAGGGGGCCACCAGGCACTGCCAGGGGGGGCCCGTGCCCCCTGGCTTTTGGGCTCCCTGAGCCTCCTCTGCCCTAGGTTTTGCGCCTATATATTCCCTAAAATCCCATAAAAAATCAGGAGATCATCGAAAGTACTTTTGCGCCGCCGCAAGCTTCTGTTTCGCAATATCCCATCAAGGGCACGTTCTGGTGCCCTGCCGGAGGGGGGATTCGGATATGGAGAGCTTCTTCATCAACACCATGACCTCTTCGATGATGCGTGAGTAGTTCACCATAGACCTACGGGTCCATAGCTAGTAACTAGATGGCTTCTTCTCTCTCTTGGATCTTCAATACAAAGTTCTCCATGATCTTCATGGAGATCTATCCGATGTAATCTTCTTTTGCGGTGTGTTTGTCGAGATCCGATGAATTGTGGATTTATGATCAGATTATCTTTGAATCTTATTTGAGTTTCTTCTGATCTCTTTGATGCATGATTTCATATCCTTGTAATTATCTTCGAGTTGTGGGTTTTGTTTGGCCAACTAGATCTATGATTCTTGCAATGGGAGAAGTGCTTGGTTTTGAGTTCATACCGTGCGGTGACCTCACCCAGTGACAGAAGGGGTAGCGAGGCACGCATCATGTTGTTGCCATCAAGGGTAAAAAGATGGGGTTTTCATCATTGGTTTGAGTTTATCCCTCTACATCATGTCATCTTGCTTAAGGCGTTCATATGTTCGTCATGAACTCAATACACTAGATGCATGCTGGATAGCGGTCGATGTGTGGATTAATAGTAGTAGATGCAGAAAGTATCGGTCTACTTGTCTCGGATGTGATGCCTATATGTCTAATCATTGCCTTGGATATCATCATGACTTTGCGCGGTACTATCAATTGCTCGACAGTAATTTGTTCACCCACCGTGATATTTTCTATTTTGAGAGAAGCCTCTAGTGAACACTATGGCCCCTGGGTCTACTCAACACCATATTTTAAGCCTTACACTTTTTCTTCGTTGCACTTTCCGCCTTCAGATCTCACTTTGCAATCAATCTCGAAGGGATTGACAACCCCTTTATAGCATTGGGTGCAAGCTCTTTTGTGTTTGCGCAGGTACTCTGGACTTGACGAGATTCTCCTACTGGATTGATACCTTGGTTCTCAAACTAAGGGAAATACTTAATCCTCCTGTGGTGCATCAGCCTTTCCTCTTCAAGGAAAAAACCGACGCAAGCAAGAGAAGTAGCAAGAAGAATTCCTGGCGTTGCTGGGGAAAAACTTTTGCTGTCGTAGCAAAAGAATTTCTGGCGCCGTTGTCGGGGAGCATCAAGTCAAGAACTCATCCATGTAGGTGTCGCAAACTCATCTCTTGCATTTACTTTGTTTGCCACTTGCCTCTCGTTTTCCTCTCCCCCACTTCACAATTTTCCTTTTTCGTTTGCCTTTTTTGTTTGCCTTTTCGTTCGCCCTTTTTCTCGCTTGCTCTTTGTTCTCTTGTGTCCTTGCTTCCTTGCTGGAGTCACCATGAATGAAAACACAAAACTCTGTGACTTCTCGAATACTAATAATAATGATTTTATTAGTACTCCGATTGCTCCCGCCACTAGTGCGGAGTCATACGAAATCAATGCCGCTTTGCTGAATCTTGTTATGAAAGAGCAATTCTCCGCCCTTCCTAGTGAAGATGCCGCATCCCATCTCAATACCTTCATTGAGCTTTGCTATATGCAAAAGAAGAGAGTTGTGGATAATGATGTGACTAAATTGAAGCTTTTTTCCTTTCTCGTTGCGAGATCGCGCAAAAACTTGGTTTTCTTCTTTGCCCAAAAATAGTATCGATTCTTGGGATAAGTGCAAAGATGCTTATATATCCAAGTATTTTCCGCCGGCTAAGATTACCTCGCTCTGTAATGATATCATGAATTTCAAACAACTTGATCATGAACATGTTGCACAATCTTGGGAGAGAATGAAATTGAAGATTAGAAATAGTCCCGCTCATGGCTTGAGTCTTTGGATGATTATACAAATCTTCTATGCTGGCTTGAATTTCGCTTCTAGAAATATCTTGGAGTCCGCCTCAGGTGGAACATTCATGGAAATTACGTTAGGAGAATCCACAAAACTCCTAGACAATATCATGACGAACTACTCTCAGTGGCACACTGAAAGGTAACCTACTTGTAAGAAGGTACACGCTATAGAAGAAATTAACTCGTTGAGTGCTAAGATGGATGAGTTAATGAATTTGCTTTCTAGTAGAAGTGCTTCTTTAGATCCTAATGATATGCCCTTGTCTTCTTCGATTGAGAGTAGCATCGCTAGCATGGACGTTAATTTTGCTAGTAGGAATAATTTTGGAAACAACAATGCTTTTAGAGGAAACTATGTTCCTAGGCCTTTTCCTAGTAACTCCTCTAATAACTTTGGCAACTCCTAAAACAATACTCATGCAAATTACAATAGATTACCCTCTGATCTAGAGAGTAATATCAAAGAGTTTATCAACTCGCAAAAGATTTTCAATGCATCCATAGAGGAAAAGCTACTCAAGATTGACGATTTGGCTAAGAGTGTTGATAGAATGTCTAGTGATATTGATGCTTTGAAAGTTAGATGTGCTCCTCCCAAGATCAATATGGATGAAACTTTGAAAGGTATGCGTGCTTCCATGATTGAGAGCAAAGAAAGAACCGCCCAAATTCGTGCTAGACATGAATGGCTTAAAAGGGTGTGTTCTCGTGATAAGAATCATGAAGATCTTAAAGTGCTTGGTGTGACTCCTGTTGAATCTTTGTTTTCTTGTGACAAACCTAATGATTATGGGGCTGGATATGAATCCACTTTGGTTGAAAAGTGCCCCAATGATTCAGAGTCCATCTATCTTGATGCTAAAACAATTGAAAGTGGAGTAGAAGATATTAAAACTTTGAGTAGTAATAGAACTACTACCATGGATTTCAAGGAATTCACTTATGATAGTTGCTCCTTGATTGAATGCATTTCCTTGATGCAATCCATGTTAAACTCTCCACACGCTTATAGCCAAAACAAGGCACTTACCGATCATATCGTTGAAGCTATGATAAAATCTCTTGAAGAGAAACTTGAATTGGAAGTCTCTATCCCTAAAAAGCTTCATGATGAGTGGGAACCTACCATCAAAATAAAAATGAAAAACTATGAATGCAATGCTTTGTGTGATTTGGGTGCTAGTGTTTCCTCGATTCCAATGTCTTTATGTGATGTTTTGGGTTTTAATGATATTGAACAGTGTTCTCTTAATTTGCATCTTGGAGATTCTACTGTCAAGAAACCCATGGAAAGGATCAATGATGTTCTTAGTATTGCAAATAGGAACTATGTACCCATGGATTTCATTGTGCTTCACATTGATTGCAATCCTACATGCCCTATTATTCTTGGTAGACCTTTCCTAAGGACTATCGGTGCTATCATCGATATGAAGGAAGGGAATATTAGATTTAAATTTCCATTAAAGAAGGGCATGTAACACTTTACTAGAAAGAAAATAAGATTGCCTTATGAATCCATGATGAGCGCCACTTATGGTTTAAGCACCAAAGACGACGATACGTGATTCTATCGCTTTTATGCCTAGCTAAGGGCGTTAAACAATAGCGCTTGTTGGGAGGCAACCCAATGAATTTATCTTTTTGTTTCT
The DNA here is from genome assembly GCF_904849725.1 of Hordeum vulgare subsp. vulgare. Classification (NCBI taxonomy): domain Eukaryota; kingdom Viridiplantae; phylum Streptophyta; class Magnoliopsida; order Poales; family Poaceae; genus Hordeum; species Hordeum vulgare. Next base: position 356,127,692 of record NC_058523.1, read on the forward strand.
GTTTTGTTGCGTCCACACCATCATAATTCTGTTGTGATTGTTTTTTTTTGTGTTTGAGCCGAGCAAAACCATTATGACTAGTCTTGGTAATGGTTGTTTGATCATGTTGGAAAAAGACAGAAACTTTTCGCTCACGAGATGATTTTTCTTTTTTCTTTAGAAAGAGATTTTGAGTTGATTCTTTTTGCTTCTGGTTGATATGCCTTTTCCCCAGGCATTCGTAATTTGTCAGAATTATTGAGTGTCACATCCCTGGAACCCTAACCAAATTTAACATTGTGCTGATATCTTCTATGCATTGCATCCAAGAAAATTTCAACTAGATCAAAGCAAGTGGTGAAGCAAAACGCAAAAAACCTAGCCACTTCTCAATTTAATGGAAATTCAAAAAAACTTGTCAAAATCAATGAACCCAAAATGGCCTCAAGAAAAGTTCAACTTTTCTGATAATTCATGAAAACAAATAATCAGGGAAGAAAACTATTTTTCAAATATATTTGGAATTTTGTTTAAATACAAAAAGGCACTTAATTCAAGTTTAAATTTGAATTCAAAAACTTTGAAGTTTTCAAAAATGTTGAAACTTCAGGAATGATTGGAAATATTCCAATAAAATATTCTGGTGTGTTCAAAATATTTTTATAAACTATTTTGGAGCTAAAATAAATAGCAAATCAAATTAGTTAGCAAACCAGAAAACAAAACAGAAAAAAATGAAGAAAAGCTTACCTGTCGCTCACCTCAGCCCAGCCTACCAGCTCCTCCGTCGTCTTCCTCCTCGCCAGTGGGCAGAAGGAGCTGGCCGCCGCGATGTCTGGCGCCTCCACATTCTCCCCCTCTGCTTCGTTTCCCCCACTGCCGCCATTGGAGCAGAGCTCGAGCTCGATCTCGCCGTCGTTCCATCCAAGGGCATTCCCTCCTGAGCCGCGCAATAGCTCTGCCACATCCTCTTGAAGCTCTCTAGCTACGAGCCCGACGCCAGGAAGCCGTGAGTCGACTAGGAGCCACCGTCTTCTTCCTTGGGTCACCGACGCTCGTCGCCGGCGTTCTCTCTCTACAGGCCACCCCCGAGCAAACTAGCGCTATCCCTGCACTCCCCGTGAGCTTGCGCAGCTTTCCGCTCACTTTTCCCCATCGATCCCTTCCTCTAGCTCTGTTTTCACCGGAGCCTAACGAGATCCGCCGTGGGAGCTCGTCGCCGGTAGCTCTCCGGTGAACGGCTCGTCCTTCTAAGGCCGCCAGTAGCTTCAGGCCGTCGAGTAGATGCCGTAGGTGCTCAGTCCCGTGCTTTTCTCCTTCGGATTCGACTAGCCCGACGATGCCCGAGCTTCGGCCGCCGCCAAGCTCGTCGCCGGTGCCTTCTCCGGCCAGATCATCCTTGCCTAAGTGCAAAAATGGACCTGCGCGAGTCGGGGCGTTCTTCTGGTGCACTCAGCACGGAGTTTGGCTGCCTGTGCGCCATTTCCGAGCCCCTCCGCCGTCTCGGTGGTCGCCGGAGGGTCACCGCCGGCGAGAACCACCTCGCCGCCGGTGGATTTCAGCTGGCCTGAGCCACTGACACGTGGGGCCAGCCTCTGGATGATTAGAGTTAATAAAATAAAATTAATTAAACTAATCAGACACTGACAGGCGGGAACTACCCTGTTAATTAACTAATTAACTTAAATCTAATCTAAAATCTAGCCTGAGTCACTGACCAGTGGGTCCCACTGGTCAGGTTTGACTTTCAACGGCCAGATTGGACCTGCTGATGTCATGCCGATGCAATAAAGTATTTTTCTGTTTAAAATTAATTCCAGAATAAGTTCAAAACTTTGGAAATTCATAGAAGTTTGAATGTAACTCCAAATTGGACAAATAATATATGTAAAATGATCAGAAAAATCCAAGGTATCTGAATATGTCATTTTCAAACATGTTTGAAAATGTTAACTTGACGAAACATGTAAAATGATGAATAAGTTAAATTTAATAAATGCTTTGGAGTTGGAATTTGAAAATCATTTGAATTCCACTTCAAATGCTACGATCAAACAATGATCAATAACTACCAGCAACCCATCATACCATTTCCATGCATGCTAAAACAAGATGATCTGAGCATCAGGTCGAATCAATTAAAAGGGTATTTGAAAATACCTCGTTCGAAGTAATAATTTGAACCCCAAATCAAATCAACTTCAACTTAATAAATGATAGCTATATTAGCATACCACCTTGCATCTTCATGCCATGCTCATGCATCATTTTGTTGCATACGATTGTTATTGATTGATGTCATTTCTATCGGTAGGCTCCGCTCCTCCGGATTCCACCGAATATCCGACTGACGGATATTGTCCCTCTGCTGAGCAACAAGGCAAGCAACCATTTTGATCATCCCGATAAATCCCATGTTCTCGCTCCTGCACTTACTTATTGCATTAGGATCAAATGCTTCAAATGCTTTTGCCACGTTAGTTGAACCCACTTCCTTTGCATGACCTGTCTTTTTCCTAGTAAATAGTTGAACCTTGCAACCTAGCATACCTAGTAGATGCTTGAGCCATGATGTCCCTTATCCTGCTATGCATGGTATGCTTAGAGTTGTGTATGGTCTGTCATCTGGGAGATGAACAGAATTGTGAGAATGTGTTCAATAAGTAAAGGTTGTGTGTTGAACCTGATTTGGTAAAGGTACCGGTGAAAGGCTATGTAGGAGTACATGGAGGATTGTTTCATTGGAACCGTCCTTAGGAACTGAGTTCCGTGTATGTAATCCAAGACGAGATACTGCCACATGCTGGGCCCTGAAATATGACCCCGCTCGACTTAATAATCGCCTAGTACTCGGTCCAGGAGTTGCAAGTAGTTTATGGTGTTTATAGTCATGCTGGAGGCCGTGCATAGCGCTGACCTTAGAGGTGGGCTATGATGCGGTAGGCAGTGGCACGGTGTACCAAGTGGCACCCGGATGGAGGGCTTGGGAACCCTGCGCACATTGTTTGGGACCGTGGCGGAAACCTCGGCTGGACTTCCGTGCGGGTTACCCTCAGATAGGCGATAGACCTGGACTAAGTATTACCATGGTTAACGGTCGTGGCCGACTCCCTCGCTAGGCTTCCGCTTGAAGGTTGCCGAGGTGCATGACGTGCACTTGGTGATAAGTGGCGAGAGCGTGCGTGAAGAAGTACACCCCTGCAGGGTTATGATCTATTCGAATAGCCGCATCCGCGGATATGGACTACTTGGAGACATATGTTGTTCATAGATAACCTTAATGGCTACTCATAAAATTGTCAAGATAAGCGTGAGTGTCGTGGACGGCATTTCCGTATGGAGAAGGAATGATTCCACGATGGAGTATTGTTTTGGTGTTAGTGGACTCGTGTGCGAGAAATCAAGTTGTCAAAAATTATTTAAAAATACAAGTTGTCTAGCCACGAGTCAAATGCTGGCTTTCCGCATGAAACCCCACAAATCCTTATTGATACATTGCATGAGTAGATAGTTATCCTAAAGTCTTGCTGAGTACCTCTGTACTCATGTTTTCTTAATAATTTGTTGCAGAGGTTGTTAATGACCCTAATGGAGGGTTCTACCTAGACATCGACGACGACGAGTAGCTGGTATCCCAGCTACGGTCTGGCCCTAGGATGGGTCTGTAGATAGTCAGGCCATGTGCCTTTATCTTTCCATCTGTCTGTACTCAGACAGCTTTACTCTTCCACTGGTTTGTAGGAATTATGTGTATGACTTGTGATGATGGGTCGTGAGACCCCTACCTTGTAATATTATGTGTGTGGCTCTTCCGAGCCTTCTAAATAAAGTTTGTATGATTATGGTTATGTTGTGATGCCATCGATGTATCTATACATATCGGTATGCCATGTGTACGTGTGTTGTACTTGATATGTATGGGGTTCGATTACCTAGTTGTAAGCTTTAGCAACATTCCTTACAGGGAAATGCCCCTTTGTGATCCAACGAGCCATGGTAGTTCACTACTGCTCCGGACACATTGGTTGACCGACATGTGTCCTTCTTAGATGCTATGTCTGTCCCCTTTGGGGAAATGTCACGCGATGTAATGGAGTCCCTGTAGCTTGGTACGACTCGTCTACATTCGCTAGTGACCGACAGCTGCTTTACTGGGTCATGTATGCATGTTCCTGTGCGGAACTGCCACTCTGGTTTATGACTAGACATTTCAATCTGGGTTCTCTGTCACTGGATTGCTAGCGACACAATTTCATACGCGAGTGAAAGGCACAAACGGTCCCGGCTAAGGTAAGGCTGTAGCCATGGGGATAACCGTGCGTGAGACCGCAAAGAGATGCGATGTGTTACGGGATGGATTCCTATGGCTCAGGATCGGGGTCCTCACATTGAGGTACCAGAAGTATACGAAGTATACAGATTGCTACAGACTGGTTTATTTTTGACAGATTCTGTTTTTGTTGAGTTGGTTGCTTGTTTTGATGAAACTATGGATAGTACCGGGGGGGGGGGGGGTACTAGCCATGGAAAGGTGAGAATACAGTAGCCCAACACCAATATAGATAGAATTCAAGTTTGCTACAGTACCAAAAGAAGTGGTAGTTTGTTTTGTGCTAATGTTATCACAAGTTTTTGTTTAAGTTTTGTGTTGTGAAATTTTCAAGTTTTGGGTGATGTTCTCATGGACAAAGAGATAATGAGTGGAAAGAGCTCAAGCTTGGGGATGCCCAAGGAATCCCAAGCCATATTCAAGGACACCAAAAAGCCTAAGCTTGGGGATGCCCCGGGAAGGCATCCCCTCTTTCGTCTCCAATCCATCGGTAATATTACTTGGAGCTATATTTTTATTTACCATCCTTGCTGCATAACTTTTTGATAGAGAGAGACATGAACTCATCATGATTTTGCTAGAATGCTCATAGTGCTTCACTTATATCTTTTGAGCTAGATAATTTTTCTCTATGTGCTTCACTTATATCTTTTAGAGCACGGCGGTGCGTGACTTGGTAGTTGGTTTATGCTATGAAAGTTGTCCCAAAGGTGATAGGTACTCAAAGAGGATACAAAATCATCCATATTCATGTGCATTGAGTAGAAAGAGAAGTCTTGATTCCTCTCAATTAATTTTGAGACATGGATTTGGTAATATTAAGAGCTATGTTAGTAGGGTGTTGTTAATCTAGAAATACTTGTGTTGAAGTTAGTGATTCCCGTAGCATGCACGTATGGTAAACCGCTATGTTAGGAAGTGAGAGCATAATTGATCTACTGATTGTCATCCTTTGTGTTGAGGTCGGGATCACGCGATGGTTAACACCTACCAACCCTTCCCCTAGGAGCATGCGTTTAGCAGTTTGTTTCAATTACTAATAAGAACTTCCGCAACAAGTATGTGAGTTCTTCATGACTAATGTGAGTCGATGGTATAGATGCACTTTCACGTTTCACCATTGCTAGCCTCTTTAGCGCCGATGGTATAGATGCACTTTCACCTTTCAACCACCATACATACCTACTATGGCATTTTCATAGCCATTCCGAGATATATTGCCATGCAGCTGCCACCGTTCCGACTCCCGACTTGTGCCGTCACTCTCATGTTGCAATTGCATGATCGTAAGATAGCTAGCGAGATGTTTCAACGTCATATGCCAAGCTAGATCATTGCACATCCCGGTACACCGCCGGAGGCAGTAAGTTTCAACGTCATACGCCAAGCTATATGCGTTGGTTTTTCCCTTGAAGAGGAAAGGGTGATGCAGCACAGGAGCAGTAAGTATTTCCCTTAGTGTGAGAACCAAGGTATTAATCCATTAGGAGAATCGCGTCAAGTCCAGAGTACCCGCGAAACACAAAAGCGCTTGCACCCAACGCTATAAAGGGGTTGTCAATCCCTTCAAGATTGATTGAAAAGTGAGATCTGAAGGCGGAAAGTGCAACGAAGTAAAAGAGTAAGGCGGAAAATATGGTGTGAAGTAGACCCGGGGGCCATAGTATTCACTAGAGGCTTCTCTCAAAATAGCAAGTATTACGGCGGGTGAACAAATTACTATCGAGCAATTGATAGAACCGCGCAAAGTCATAAAGATATCTAAGGCAATGATCATACATATAGGCATCACGTCCGAGACAAGTGGACCGATACTTTCCGCATCTACTACTATTACTCCACACATCTACCACTATCCAGCATGCATCTAGTGTATTGAGTTCATGACGAACAGAGTAACGCCTTAAGCAAGATGACATGATGTAGAGTGATAAACTCAAACCAATGGTGAAAACCCTATCTTTTTACCCTTGATGCCAACAACAAGATGCGTGCCTCGCTACCCCTTCTGTCACTGGGTGCTGCCACCGCACGGTATGAACCCAAAACCAAGCACTTCTCCCATTGCAAGAATCATAGATCAAGTTGGCCAAACAAAACCCACAACTCGAAGAGAATTACAAGGATATGAAATCATGCATATAAGAGATCAAAAGAAACTCAAATAAGATTCATAGATAATCTGATCATAAATCCACAATTCATCCGATCTCAACAAACACACCGCAAAAGAAGGTTACATCGGATAGATCTCCATGAAGATCATGGAGAACTTTGTATTGAAGATCCAAGAGAGATAAGAATTCATCTAGCTATTAGCTATGGACCCGTAGGTCTATGGTGAACTACTCACGCATCATTGGAGATGTCATGGTATTGATATAGAAGCCCTCTGTATCTGAATCCCCCCTCCGGTAGTGCACCAGAACGTGCCCCAGATGGGATCTTGCGGAGATAGAAGCTTGCGGCGGCGGAAAAGTATATTCGTTGATCTCCTGATTTTTTCTGGGATTTTAGGGAATATATAGGCGAAGGTGCTAGGGCAGAGGAGGCCCAAGGAGCCCACAAGCCTGGGAGGCGCGGGCCCCCCTGGCCGCGGCTAGGGGCTTGTGGGGTCCCTAGTGACCCTCTGCCTTGGTTCTCAAGTCTCCCGATCGTTTTCTATTTTGGAAAAAATCTTTTCGGAATGTTTATTCTGTTTGGACTCCGTTTAAAATCCTCCTCTGCAAAGGGTCAAAAACACGCAAAAAACAGGAACTGGCATTTGGCACTGAGTTAATAGGTTAGTTCCAAAAAAAGATATAAAAGGCATACAAAACATCCAAAGTTTGACAAGATAACAGCATGAAACCATCAAGAATTATAGATACGTTGGAGAGGTATCAATGGGTTAGACTCGTTCATTGTATCTCTAAAAAGGGAGGTATTATCATTGTTCCTAATGATCAAAATGAATTGATCCCGCCAAAAAATGTTACACGATATAGAATGGTAATTGATTTTAGCAAATTAAATAAAGCTACCAGGAAAGTTCATTACCCGCTACCTTTTATTGATCAAATGCTATAAAGACTATCTAAACATACACATTTTTGTTTTCTAGACGGTTATTATGGTTTCTCTCAAATACATGTGTCAAAAGAGGATCAAGAGGAGACCACTTTTACTTGCCCTTTTGGTACCTTTGCTTATAGACGTATGCCCTTTGGTTTATGCAATGCACCTGCTACCTTTCAAAGATGTATGATGGCTATATTCTCTAACTTTTGTGAAAAGATTGTTGAGGATTCCATGGATGATTTTTCCTTTTATGGAACTTCTTTTGATGATTGGTTGAGCATCCTTGATCGAGTTTTGCAGAGATGTGAAGAAACTAATCTTGTCCTGAATTGGGAGAAGTGCCACTTTATGGTTAATGAAGGCATTTTCTTGGGACACAAAATCTTCGAAAGAAGTATTGAAGTTGATAAAGGTAAAGTTGATGCTATTGAAAAAATGTCGTGTCCAACAGATATCAAAGGTATAAGAAGTTTCCTTCGTCATGCTGATTTCTATAGGAGGTTTATTAAAGACTTCTCTAAGTTTTCTAATCCTCTCACTAATTTTTTGCAAAAGGATGTTCCATTCATTTTTGATGATGATTGTGTAGAAGCATTTGAAATTATTAAGAGAGCCTTGATAACTACACCTATTGTTCAACCACCTGATTGGAACCTACCCTTTGAAATTACGTGGGATGCCTGTGATTATGTTGTTGGCGCTGTTCTAGGGAAAAGGGTTGATAAGAAATTATATGTCATCCATTACGCCAGTAAAACTCTAGACAGTGCTCAAAGAAACTATGCCACTACTTAAAATGAATTTTTAGCAGTTGTGTTTGCTTGTGATAAGTTCACACCTTATATTGTTGATTCCGAAGTAACTGTTCACACCAATCACGCTGCTATTAAATACATTATGGAAAATGAAGATGCTAAACCTAGACTTCTTAGATGGGTTCTTCTGCTACAAGAATTTGATCTGCATATTATTGATAGAAAGTGTGATGTTAACCCTATAGCAGATAACTTTTATAGACTAGAGAATGTTCTTGATGACCCACTACCTATTGATGATAGCTTCCCTGATGAACAATTAGCTATCCTAAATGCTTCGCACAGTTCTCCTTGGTATGTTGATTATGCTAACTACATTGTTGCTAAATTTATACCGCCTAGTTTCACATACCAACAAAAGAAAAAGTTCTTATACTATTTAAGACATTACTTTTGGGACGATCCACACCTTTATAAAGAAGGAGTAGATGGTATTATTAGACATTGTGTACCTGAGCATGAACAGGGACAAATCCTACACAAGTGTCACTCCGAGGCCTACGGAGGACACCACGCTGGAGATAGAACTGCACACAAGGTATTAAAATCTGGGTTTTGTTGGCCTACTCTCTTCGAGGATGCTCGTAAGTTTGTCTTGTCTTGTGACGAATGTCAAAGAATTGGTAATATCAGTAGACGTGAAGAAATGCCTATGAATTACTCTCTTGTTATAGAACCATTCTGTGTTTGGGGTTTTGATTATATGGGACCTTTTGCAAAGTCCAACGGGTATACTCATCTTCTAGTTGATGTTGATTATGTTACTAAGTGGGTAGAAGCTATTGCAGCTAGTAATGCCGATCATAACACCTCTATTAAAATGCTGAAAGAAGTTATTTTCCCTAGATTTGGAGTCCCTAGATATTTAATGACTAATGGTGGTTCACACTTTATTCATGGTGCTTTCCGTAAATTGCTTGCTAAGTATGATGTTAATCATAGAATTGCATCTCCTTATCATCCTCAGTCTAGTGGTCAAGTAGAATTGAGAAATAGAGAAATTAAATTGATCTTGCAAAAGACCGTTAATAGATCTAGAAAGAGTTGGTCTAAGAAACTTGACAACGCGTTATGGGCTTATAGAACCGCTTACAAAAACCCTATGGGTATGTCTCCGTATAAAATGATTTTTGGTAAAGCATGTCACTTACCTGTAGAGCTAGAACATAAAGCTTATTGGGCAATTAAAGATCTTAACTATGATTTCAAACTTGCTGGCGAGAAGAGGTTATTTCACATTAGCTCACTTGATGAATGGAGAACCCAGGCCTATGAGAATGCTAAGTTGTTTATATAAAATATTAAGTGATCGCAGGATGGAAGGAAACAAAAGCGTGAATTCAATGTAGGTTATCATGTCTTGGTATACAACTCTCGTTTAAGATTTTTTTGTAGGAAAACTTCTCTCTAAATGGGAAGGGCCTTACATTATCGAGGAAGTATATCGTTCTGGTGCCATCAAGATCAACAACACCGAAGGCAGAAATCCGAAGGTGGCAAATGGGCAAAGAAGCAAACATTATATCTCAGGTACTCCCTTAAATGTTGAAACCAATATTATCAATACCATAAGTCGGGAGGAGTACATTAGAGAGACCTATCACAATGCTTCAGACTCCGAAAAGGAATAGGTATGTGCTACGGTAAGCAAACTGACTCCAATACTTTTCCAATGGCAATTTTTATCAATTTTGGAATATTTTAAAAAATAGGAAATTTTAAAGCAGTCCAAAAAGTGCACGAGGAGGCGACAAGCCAGGAGGCGGTGGTATACTCTTTCGGGTCGGTAATAATTCATTATATAATCTCCCAAAGGTTTTGACCTTTCTATCACGACAGTATCTCCTGTTTTCGTTTTGTGCTGTTTGTGTGGCAGATTTAGATCAACATGATGTCTTCATGTTCTTTGAAGGACAAGTTCTTTGAGAGGGTCATAAAGCCCTACCTTGCGGAGGTGCTGCAACACCCTCGAACCATTGAGATGCATGAGGGGGTGATGCACATTCGTGACGTTGAGGGGCCGAAGAAGACCGGAAGCGTGCACACAAGGCTCAACGCCATGGAGCAACAAGTCTTCAAGTGCCAAGGGATGGTGGAATGACGACTCAATGCCAATCAGATGATGATTGCAGAGTTTATCGATAGGCACAAGTTAAACGCCAAGGACATCTGGGATCATGTCTTCAAGATTTACGAGAAAATCGAGCATCTCCAAGCCCAGATCTATGACTTGCAAAACGAAAACTGTTAGTATGAATACTGATTTAAGAAAATGAGTTTGGCTGCAGACTTGAGGATCCCAGAGAGTCTTTCATCTTATTACGATGGTGAGCCCATGCCTTGGAAGATAGAAGACAAGCCTTCAACCTCACCAACAACTCCAACATCACCACCTCCGAAGAAAGACAACTAAACACATGGGTATGGGCACTCCCCGTAGCTTCTGCCAAGCTTGGGGGAGGTTCCCTGGTATTGTATTACCATCACACCTCCTGCTTTCTTCGTTTTTCTTCATTCGATCCTTTTGGTTATATCTTCATCTAGCAGAATAAAGTTTTAGTGTGATCTAGTTTTGAGTTATGGTTTATGTTCCCCCTATGTAAGCTAGTCCGAGAGTTATATACTAAAGAGTAGTTTTGATTTGAGGGCTTTGCTTGCTTGCTATTATCTTGAGACATAGAAATAGAAATAAATATATAATAAAAGATAAAGAGTATATATAATGATCTTATGGGGAGTGATGTTGTCACATATAAAAAGTATATCGATTGAAATTTGTTGTGAGTTGACAAACAAAGCTATTGGTCATTGTTGCAATTAAAAGGAAGTAATAAAGAAAGAGAGGTTCACATATAAATATATTATCTTAGACATCTTTTGTGATTGTGAGAACTCATTAAAATATTATTTGTTAAGAAGTTGGTGTTGGACAAGGAAGACAACATGATGGGTTATGTTTGCTTATTTACGAATAGAAGTTATATGCTCATAGATCTTTCAACATGTGTGGCTTGCTTCCACCCCATATTAGCCAAAAACTTCCGCTCCAATTAGAGATACTACTTGTGCATCCAAACACCTTTAATCCAGTTTTGCTAAGAGTCCACTAAACCTACCTATGGATTGAGTAAGATCCATCAAGTAAGTTGTCATCAGTGAAGCAATAAAAATTTCTCTCAAAATATGTGTGACCCATTAGTGTGCGGAAAATAAACTTTATACGAACTTGTGACATAGAAGAAATAAAAGTGACAGACTTCATAATAAAGTTCTTTATCACAAGGGGCAATATCACTACAAGGAATATGTTAATACACAACACTATTTTTTCGTCACTACATCGTCACGGTTTTTAATTTACGACGATCTCACGACGAAAAACCAAGTGTCGAAAACGGAGCGTCACAAATGAACAGCAGCGACGTTTTGATCAAAATCGTCGTAACTTTTACGATGATTCCTGAATTGTCGTAACCTTTACGACAATCCTAAATCGTCGTTAGCAATCAAATCCACTCCTACGTGGCAAAATTATGACGAAATCAAAACGTCGTGGTTGAAATCGGCCCAACCAATTTCAATTGATCACATGGGCTGATTTTATTTTTTTGGGCTTTTTCTTATTGGGCTTCTTTTTGGGCCTTAGCCTATTTATAGCCACTTTTAATTTTATTTTTTTTGAATTTTGGTTTGTGGCCTTTTACTTTCTATTGATTTTCTTTTTTGGCCATTTCATTTTTGTACGGGTCCAAAATGTCATGCTGATCTCAAAATTTTGTCAAATTTTGGGCCTCAAGATTTTTATATTTTGATATGTAGCATTATGAAGGCACAAATATATCTGATCCAATACAGGTGACAACACAAACTTATAATCAATCTAAATTTAATACTAATATATTGTCTTTTTGACCACTTTCAATTCAAGAATGAATTTCAAATGAAACTAAGAACACATAAAATTTATCAAATATACGACTAAATAAATCTATTACAATCTTTACAACACAGATGTGCTACAATATGCTACTCTAAACTGAGTAAGACTTGACAGCTTCACACTTGGGTTTACACTTCACGGCTTCACACTTCACACTTGAGCTTCTGTAAAAGAGCAACCAACACAATTTTAAGTCTACAATACAACAATTGATACTAATCAAGGATAAAAACAAAAACAAGTAAAAGACTTAAATGTGAAGGAAACATGCACTACTACAGATTAGGCCAATAATGACCAACAACTCGTAATCCTTGGTTGTTATTAGTAGGGTGCACGTGTTCAACGTCCGAACAAACCTTGCGATACCTCCCTAGCGGGCATGGGTCTACCTGTTTTTTTTTGTTCTGTTTAGCGAGTATTATGTGCTTCCTTATCTTCTCAAACAATAAATAAATAAAGAGAAAGATAATGACCAACTAAATCTAGGTTCCCGTGCAGCCTGTTGTTTTGATTTCCCAAAAAAAATGTTCCAAGACGCGTCCCTTCCATCCAGCCACCTCCTCCTCTCGTTTCCACTCTCCAATCTTCCTACCATCGTCAAGCGCAGCAACTAATTCCGGGCGAGCTGGAGGTGATGTCGACTAGGTCTCAGTTCCCGTGCACATCCCCCACCGCCGTCCTCAACGGAGCTGGCCACGCGGTGCTCATCTGAGTAGCGGCTGCGGCAAACAACGTGAGGAAACGCGGTTTCGAGATCGCGCAGCCGGCTGTCTACACGAAATGTCTAGCACCTATGTACGACATCACCTCCAAGAAAAATGGCAGCGATATGCACAGATAAGCACCGTTTCCATCATGATGCATAGTACAACATGTTATCATATTCTGAATTTGGGCGATCGTACTGTCTGCCATGAACAGGACAGATCTAACACTGAGAATTGTTGGGGCATGCACAAGAGGCCGTGCAACAGATGATTAACTAGTTATATTCTTCATTGACCATTCTTTTTTGCAGTTTTCCATTTTAAAGGTGAAGATGCAAACATGGATGCATGTTCGTGGAGGTGATGACGCTGATCTTCTAAATGGGTACTACTTGGTATGTGCCTACACATACTTGTTAACACATCATTTAAATGTTTAGACTTGAAAGATTGAAAGCAATGACAATCTGTTTGGTTACAACATTTCTTGTTATCCTCGATTGACCTGAATAGAAGATTTAATCTATTTGATTGCAGAATAACATCATCCATGGATGGCCTACTTGCTCCTACTTTTGAAGATGCATCAATGTACGCATTCCAGATTATTGAGCAACAACTTCTGAAAAATATATTATGTGTTTTTACCAAAGAAAATATATTTTGTGTACATAATATATACTACTTATATACATACAATTCACGATTGTATAACTTTGCTCTTTTGATTTAGTGTGACACAATCCCTAAGAGCTAAATGTACTGACTTATAAATCATTCATGTTTTTGTAGAACAGATGCTCCACCGTTATAGAAGCATCACGAGGCGTGGTAGTAATTGGTGAAGAATGATATGCACGTAAATCCAAGGACTGGGTGGTGTCTCATGACTGAAGATTACGGAAAGAAAATATATTTTCTAGTTGTTGCACTATTTCTTGTTAGAGATGAACGGCTACAATGGTTGTCTAGAGAGTTTTTTGACAACTTTTGAATGGTGGTAGTTTATCCCATGAATTGTACGTGATGGCTAGAGAGTTTTTGACAACTTTTCTAGTAGTGATGAAACTAGTGATACGAAACCATGCAGAAACCATACGAAACCATGCAGAAACTAGTGATACGAAACCATACGAAACAAAAACAAGTAATAGACTCAAATGTGAAGGCAACACGACTATTTATTTATTTTCTAGCAAAATTTTCAAAAGCAGAAAATGGAGAAATATTAGAGACATGATAGTATGTGTGTGATCATACATACCCATTCCAGTACATCAGAGCCTCTCATGATTCTCAGTTTCCGATAAGTAGTGGTAAACAAGCTGCAGATTATTGAATGATGGTAAGCATACATGAATAGCTAAATAATGCATGACGACTCATTATTCTCGAGGTTCTTGACGGACTTGGAGGAGAGGGTGATGCAGATCCGGTGCTGCACCTCCTGGGTTCCCTCGAACCCAAGCTTGCCCGACTTCATGGGCGGGCGTAGGCCAACTCCGTCGCCATGGTTGGTGGTGGTGACGAGGTGCTGCACCAAGTTCAAATGAAGGCCATTTAAATGTACAGAGGAATAATTAGTCATTGCAGGAGTAGAACAGAAAGACCGAGCCCTAAGAACAGGGGAAGTCCTGAATTTCTAATTCAGTCGGGTGCTTCTTACATTAAGAAATTAGAGACTACACAAAATATGTAGATTATAACTAAAAAAGACCATATAGCTCATAGATACAGGGGAGCAAAGCAAAGGGGGAGGTATATATATATACCTCAACAGAACTGCGATGGTGCTTTCCTGTCCGCCTGGCACTCCCTCCAGAGACCAAGAACAAGAGCTGGGATCATAACGCAAGTTGTCGCATGCATACCAAATATCCCCACATCCTCCATTACAGAACCGACCATTTCCCCCTGAAATGGTAGGATGAAAATGAAGTGATGAACACACATGGAAGTAAGCTACTACTACTACTACACATCAGGACAACCTGAACTACGAAATTAATTACTTAACATAACATATATGGCAACTTAACTAGAACATGCTGATAACACTTGCCTATGTACTGCTGCACTGCAATTTCGAAGGGAATAAACGTCACAGGGAGTTAATTTGCACGATACCTTCTAGAATCCCGAAGTGGACCCAGATACAACTGCAATCACGTAGGCCACGCACACCAACAGGATTGCAAGCGTGAGGAACAGAAGGAAGCTGTAGACGCAGATCTTGAATGCCCCTTACATGAACTCGTGGAGGAAGATGAAGGGGGCTGAGCCCTCGCCACAGGCGTGGCCCACCACGACCTGTGCAGCCGAGGCCGCGGAGGTGACCCACGCAGTGGCGAAGAACAGGCAGGCGAGGGCTCCCGCCGGGACGCAGAGGACGCGCATGAGAACGAGCATCGGGGTGAGGGCGAAGCGCACCAGCACCAGCATCGGGGTGAGGGCTAAGCGCACGAGCGCCAGCGCCACGATGACGATCCGCGCCAACGGGGCCCACGTCTGCGGGGAGGGCAGCGCCGCGTCGGCGACGGCCATCGGTACGAAAAACCCTGGTTGGGACGCAATGCGAGGTGCGGCCCACGCCAGGATCCCCGCCATGGCTCTACCCCGGTTGCATGGGGAAGCCGTGCGAATCAGGAGGAGAGGCGAAGTGGAGGGAGTTGGAGGACGTCGCGGCGGCGGGGTGAGGTGAGCGAGGGGAGGGAGGGCCTGCGCGGTCAGTGGTGAAGAAGGGGCGCCGTGGGAGGGAGAGCGAGGGGGGCTTTCCCTCGTGGATGGGGTGGAGGCGTAGGGTGGACTAGGAGTGAGGTTGTGAGTGGATTTAGGGTTAGATGGGGGGTTAAATACCCCCGGTTAGGTGGGCTGGATGGGGCCGGGCCAGTTTGGGCCAAGGGGGGTTTCTTTTCTCCTTTTTTTATTTGTTTCCGTTTTTAGTTTATTATTTAAAAGCTTTAGTTTTATTTTACTTTAGCGCAATAAAACCCCTTAAAATTAATAGTTTCTAAATAACAATTCTCCTAGGTAATATCCGACACATCCGAACATTTTTATTTTCACATTCAAAAACTTTTATCGCTTGACTTTATTTTTAAATTCAAATTCGAACCATTTGAACTAACGCGAGATCAACAATAGAAATCATGGTGACGTGGCAACATTAGTGTGGAATCACTGTAACTTAATTACATAAGTTACTGTAACAACAATTGAGGAAGTCACGCCGACCTCCACCGAGCCCTCCATCGAGTGTGGACACCTCAGATTGGATATAGTGGGGTAATCCGTGGGAAGAGTTATCATTGGTTGGAAATATCTATGATTTAGCAGGAAGCGGGCCACATTCATGGCATAGTTTGCTGATCCCTTTACTAAAGGGTATCTATTTAATCAGAGAAACACCAAAAATGTTCTAGTACTCAACCACTAGCAAGGAACGTATATGATGATGGCATAATTTGCATCAACTATAAAGCAATATAAAATGTAGTTGCTTCACAAATTAAAAATATTACCAGAAACAAAGATTGGATGATGAGCTCACATGGGTTGTTAGATGGGGCTAAAATTGTGTGGAGAACTATGTTTTTGGCACATAGAAGATGTGAAAAATATTCAACTCATTAGGATATTCCTATCTAGTACTTCCTTCACAAAGTTGTTAGCTGAACACAAACTTCGATAATTTGCTGAGAAAGATTTACAAGGAAAATGGTTACGAAAGTTTTCATGAGGCAATGATTTGGATAGGAAAGAGTGCCCAAAAAATTTGAAGGGTAATCAAAGAAATATAAATAGCACTTGCTTCACAAAGTGCTATTCTGAACAAAATAGGAAAGTGAATATTGCTGAATTATTTTCGAACTATGGAAGGAAGGGTTTTAAAATATTTGAGGAATACATGATCCAAAGTATTTATGAGAACTTTTCGAGAATTTTTGGAATGACATAATAGTATGTTGCTTCACAAACTAGGATGAGGTGGGATAGAATGGACCCACGAGTGACATGTCAACATAGTTAGAACATGTTACGACATTTTTATAATCGTCGTAAAAGTTATGATGATCTCATTTTAGGCGGTTACGACATTTTTGACTCACCTCGTCGTAATTTATATGTAGATTTGATCCCCTCAAACGGCTTACGACAATCTGGGATGAAATCGTCATAGATTTATGACGAATTCATCAACGACATCTTAAAGAACGTCATGTATGAGCATATTTCTTGTAGTGTATAAAATGACGTTATTTTGCCTTAAGGGATTGCACATCCAACTATAAAAGCGCATGACAACCTCTGCTTCCCTCTTCAAAGGGTCTATCGCTTACCTTTACTTTCTAGTACTTACCTTTATGTAAGAGTCGTGGTGATCTTCACCATTTCCTTTATTTCGCCTTTATATTTTGGCAAGCGTCATGTGTTTCGGAATGATCTAGACAAATATATCCACTCAGATGTAGGTGATCATGAGTCATTATTGTCGACATTACCCTTGAGGTAAATTGTTGGGACGCAAAACTATAAGCCCCTATCTTTCTGTATGTCCGATTAAAGCTTTGACCTCATAGGTACTGCGTGAGTGTTAGCAATTATGAAAGACCATAAGATGATTGAGTATGTGGATTTGCTTTTCAAGCTCTTATATTGACTCTTTCCTAAGTTATGCTAAATTGGAATTTCTTTAGATAGAGTTCTTGATTCATATTTTACCTTGTGAATGAATTGTTACTCTAGCATAAGAAATTATATGTCAATATGTGTTGTTGCTAAAGATAACCATGATGCCTTCATGTCCGGTCTTATGAACTTGGTTGCTAATAAATAAAGCTCTTGTTGATCCTGATGATATGCCTTTGTTTACCTTGATTTAACAAAATAATGATGCTATTAATGTTAACATTGTCTCTGGAAATAATTTTAACAATAATGCTTGTAGAGGTAATTTCAGTCCTACATCTTATCCCGGAAATTCTTCCAACAATTAGGGAAATTCTTATGGAAATTCCTATGGAAATTCATCTACAAATTCCAATAGGATACTCTCTGATCTTGAGAACACAATTAAGTAATTCATAAATTCTCAAAAGGTTTTCAATACTATGGTAAAGGAAAATTTGCATATTGTTGATATTTCGGCTAAAATTGTGGATATAATTGCTATTGATGTAGAAACCCTTAAACGAAAAACTTTGCCACCTAAGCATGATTTTAGTGACACTATTAAATCCATCCAAATTTCAAGCAATGAGAATAAGGAGAGGGACACTAAATTGAAAGCTAAGCGAAAATTCCTAGAAAAGGCTCTTGCACTCGGTTTTTACCATAATCATGATGAATACCCTAAAATGATTGTTGCTTCTACTATTGAATATTTGTTTACTTCTGTGATACTAATGATAAAGGTATTGTAGATGAGTCAACTTTAGTTAAGGAGCGTTCCTTTTGTTTGGAGGGTGATGATCCTATTGATAAAATTGAAAAAAGTTGGATTGGAGCGGTCAAAACCTTAACTAGTGATGTGCCCACTATCTTCGATTACAAGGACCTTAATTATGATAATTTATCTTTAGTAGAATTTATTTCCTTTCTGCAACCCATTATTATCTTACCCAATTCTTGTGAACAAAATAAAGTTTTTACTCAACATATAGTAGAAGCTATGGTAAAAGCTTATAATGAGAAACTTGAGCTTGAAATTCTATTACTAAAAAAATGCATGATGAGTGGGAACCTACTATCAAACTTAAGATAAATAAATATGAATGAAACACTTTGTTTGACCTTGGTGCTAGTGTTTCAACTATACCTAAAGCTTTATGTGATGTGCTTAATCTTACTAATATAGAAGAGTGTTCCCTTAACTTGCATCTTGCGGATTCTACCCTTAAGAAAGCCTTAGTTAGAATTAATGATGTTCTTATAATTACAAATAAAAATTATGTGCATGTATTTTTATTGTGCTTCATATTGATTGCAATCCTACTTGTCATATTATACTTGGAAGACCTTTCCTACGAACTATATGTGCAATCATTGATCTGAAAGAGGGCAACATAAGTTTCCAATTCCCATTAAATAAAGGGATGGAACAATTCCCTAGAAATAGAATAAATCAACCTTATGAATCTATAATGAGGGCCACTTATGGATTAAATGTCAAAGATGATAACACTTGAAACTATGCATTATGACTAGCTAGGGTCATAAAACAATAGCGCTTGTTGGGAGGCAACCAAATAGTTATCTTAAAATTTTCCTTTACTTTCTGTTTGTTTGTGATAACATGATTATTGATGCTGTAATTATTGTGATTTTATGTTTTAGTTAGTATTTTTTTTCCAAGTAAATCCTTTGGGATGATTTGCACAATGAGTAGAATTGATACGGTGAAAAAAGAGAAACTTTGACGCCCACTACAAAATTTCTCTGATTTCACTCGAACGTCTTTCTAAGCTGAATTGTTTAGACACTACTGATATAAAAAATTCCCAGGTCTAATTAATTGTTCAGAATTTTTGGAGTTACAGAAGTAGGGAAATTAAATATATTACTACAGATTGTTCTGTTTTAAATAGATTCTGTTTTTTGCATGCATAGTTTGCTTGTTTTAATTATGCTATGGATTATATACCCGGGGGGTCTAAGCCATGAAGAAGTTATAATACAGTATATTATGCTAAAATAAAATAAGAATGAATTTATAACAGTAGCTAAAAGTGTTTATTATATTGCCTATACTAACGGATCTTCCGAAGTTCTGTTGAGTTTTGTGTGATTGAAGTTTTCAAGTTTTGGGTATTATTTCATTGGACAGAGGAATGAGAAGTATCAAGAGCTTAAACTTGGGGATCCTCAAGGCACGCCAAGGTAATATTTTAGGCAGACTCAAGCATCTAATGTTGGGTATGCCCCGGGAAGGCATCCCCTATTTCGTCTCAATCCATCGGTATGTTACTTGAAGGTATATTTTTATTCTTCACATGATATGAGTTTTGCTTGGAGCGTCATTTGCTTTTGTTTACTTTTACTTTAAGTTTGCCACAATCATTGTTTGCTGGACACAACTATTTGAGAGAGACACCCCATCATAATGATTTGTTAGAATAGTCTATGTGCTTCATTTATATCTTTTGAGCTTAGCAATTGCTCTAGTACTTCACCTATATTTTTCTAAGCACAGTGGCGTGTAGATCTTATAGAAATAATATGCTATCGTTCTTGACTTATATTTGTTTAAGATATAGGCAAATATTTATGTTAAATTTCATGGGTCATAAGACTAGATAAAAAATAATACATGTTCAATAAGCGATAATTAAAACCATCATGTAGCACATATAGAGAAGTTGTGGTTAATGAATATTGACGGGGTGATATGAAAAATGTGTGAGTGCATAACTATTGATTTAGAGAGGTGTTGATATTAAGATATGTTAAAACTTCTTGAACATATGAAAAACTAAAAAGCCAAGGTGATGATGTGGGAGCATTTATATTCCTTGTTAAAAACCTAGTGTTGTTTCGAGTCGGAGTCGCGCGATTGTTAACTCCTACCAACCCTCTCTCTCGGGGCATGCGAGTAGTACTTTGATTTGTGCCTCCGGGCATGCAAGTAGTACTTTGATTTGTGATAAGACTAATAAAACTTTGCAATAAGTATATGAGTTCTTGATGACTAATGTGACACCATGGACATATGCAATCTCACCTCCTCATACTTGCTAGCCTCTCTAGTACCGGGCATAGCCCATTCTCACCTCGAGGATTGGTGCGACTTTCGCCGCTGCATATAAACCCTGCAACATGATACGCTGTGTTGCACATAAGCATTATTACATCCTCCGCAAGACAGCCACCATACTGACCTATTATGCCATTTCCATAGCCACTCCGAGATATATTGCCATGCAAATTCCATCGTCACTTCACATGACTAGTTCTTTCATCATCATATTGCTTTGCATGATTATATAGAGCTGACATAGTATTCGTGGCAAAGCCACCATTTATAATAGCATTTGTGGAGAAGCCACCAAAGTTCGTATGCTGAATACATGTCACCCTAGATCATTCCACATCTTGGTACATTACGAGAGACATTCATATTGGAGTCATCTTGCTTCATTCATTATCTCGAGTTATCCATGAGTGGTAAGTAAATAAAAGTGTGATGATCATCATTATTAGAGCATTATCCCGATCACCCACAAGTATATGGGGTCAATTGTAGCCTTTTCGATAATTAAGAGTGTCAAACCCAATGAGGAGCAGAAGGAAATGACAAGTGATTTTCACCAAGGTAATGTGTGCAAGTGCTAAAATTGTAAGTAGAGGATTAGTTTGATAGCAAGATAATTTGTAATGAGCAAGTAACAAAAGTAGTAACAAAAGTGCAGCAAGGTATCCCAATCCTTTTGAGGAAAAGGGCACGCTAAAATGTTCTCTTATGATAAGCAAAGTGTTCTTGCGGTTACACGGGAATTTCATCTTGTCACTTTCATCATGTTGGCTTAATTCGTGTTCGCTACTTTGATAATTTAGTATGTGGGTGGACCGGTGTTTAGGTGCTGTTCTTACTTGAACAAACCTCCTACTTATGATTAACCCTCTCGCTAGGATCCGCAACAACGAGAAAAGTAGTAGGAATAAATTCTAACCATAGCATTAAAATTTTGGATCCAATCGGTCCTTTACGGAATAGTGCATAAACTAGGGTTTAATCTTCTTTTACTCTCGCAACCCATCATCTAATAACTACTCCACAATGCATTCCCTTATGCCCAAATATAGTGAAGTGTCATGTAGTCGACGTTCACATGACACCACTATGGGAATCACAACATACATATCATCAAAATATCGAACACATGTCAAGTTCACATGATTACTTTCAACATGATTTCTCCCGTGACCTCAAGAATACAAGTAACTACTCACAAATGATAATCATGCTCAAGATCAGAGGGGTATTAAATAGCATAATGGATCTGAACATATAATCTTGCACCAAATAAACCAGAGAGTTGTTGGTGATGATGATGATGATTATTTCCCCATTCGGGGGGGGGGGGTCCCCCGGCGGAATCGCTCCACCAGAGGGCAAAAGTGCTCCTGCCCAAGTTTTGCCTCAAGACGGCAACTTTGTGGGGACCCCGACTTACGAGCCGAGATCGCCGAATGAACATGCTCAGTGATCCCAGAGATCAAAGCTCACCGAACACACAGATATTGAATATTAAGAGTCTTACATCCGTACATACCGTCTGATACAATAAATGACCTTAGCGGTCAAGTCTTACATATATAGGGCCTTGAGGTCCAACACATCAAACTGGACCAATAGCGGAAATATTGGTCGAAAGCGTGAACCCATGCCATCCGCCTAACCTACAGGCATTCAGACTCAGAAGCGTCCTAGCTCGCAAGAACGACACCGAGTTACTCATCACCAAATACTGATCTCTCATACCTGGTCAATGAAATAATCAGTAGCAACCCAATGAGTACTTTGAATGTACTCGCAAACAGCCCATGGTATGAACAATGCAATTGAAGTATAACCATAACATGCATCTTTGGTGGATATCATCTTGGTGGTAAACAAACATGATCATGGGTATGCAACATAAGTTAA
The DNA here is from genome assembly GCF_904849725.1 of Hordeum vulgare subsp. vulgare. NCBI lineage: Eukaryota > Viridiplantae > Streptophyta > Magnoliopsida > Poales > Poaceae > Hordeum > Hordeum vulgare. The sequence goes on from NC_058523.1 coordinate 356,150,172, forward strand.
ATGTTACTTGAAGAATAGGTTACAGATATGAATATATCTGCCAAGGGCTGAACACTTCGGGTTCACCCTATATGCCAAGTCATCAACCTTGGTCATATCAATTGTTTATTTTAACACCATGTTACCACATACTCACACACACTTGCTTTATGCGGAAACGACTGGACGTAGTTTAAGCAGGATTACCCAACTGTCCTTGACCGTGGACACGGCTATTCGAAGTGTTTTACACTCTACAGAGGTAGTACGCTGGACCCACGAGATCCGGGAAACTTCCGGGTCATCCACGACTAGCGGTAGAGGTAAGTGCCCGACCAATGCCTTTCCCCTAACAATACTAGACAAAGAGGTCCACTCGATAGGTACCCAACCCACATGTTTTACGTCTTACGAGCACCGACTCTGGACAGTATTGACCATGCAGGGACCAACGGTGTGCCTAGAACACGTAAAAACGGCTTAGTCACCCAACCTGGCATGACCCCATCACAAGAGTGACCACACATCACTCCCGCCACTAGTAATGTGGTTCTTTGCAAGCACCGACGAGAGTAATCAACACAGCCCCATCCCATAAAGGGGTAACATGGTCGTACATGTAAGGTTGGGACGGTCGACACATCATAAATCTAATCCCATTTCCGAAATCATACACACTCAAAGTACCCGGTGCACCACTTCACCAAAAGTGGCCACCTAACTCATCATCACCCTCGGGCATTAGTGTCACCCGACGGGGTTTTCATAAACCTTTGATTTATACCAACAACATGCTCATGCTATTGGTATTATAGATTTACTTGTCAACATGATATTAGCGTGACCCTCATAGGTGGTAGGATCAAGCTCAATGCATGTGCTCCGGGGGAGCCATCGGTAACATAACCTCAATGATTTACCGGTACTTATGATCATATGCAACAAAAATATTTGCTCTACTAACATGCAATTATATCATATGCTTAGTGATGGTCAAAGGGCTGCTTGCCTTTGCTCTCATAAGTTCTCGGGGTCTTCGAGGTTTTTGATCCAACTCCGAGTATTTCGTCTACTCCGTCAACTATCGTCGGAAACAAACACAATAAGCCACACAATAAGCAAAAATGGAAGTGTTATAAAAATGGAAGTTATATTTTCCTTGGACCTCTCTGGTCATAAGAAAAATACCTAAGGCTTGCAATAGGAGGTTAGATCATCAGAGAATTTTTAATGGACGAATGGAGGAATAAGGGATCCTTTATGAAGCCCACAGAAACTATCATGATAAAAATGAGTGGAGGCACTCGTTTAATAAAGAATAATTTTAAGAATAATTAGGAAGTTGTTTCACTAGATTTGGAGTTCAAATGAATATTATAGGGATTTTCCAATGGTAAATAAATAGCAAAAGGAAGCTATTTAATTATAGCAGAAGAAATATGCGAGATAAAAATGTTAACCAAGGCTATAAAAATAGGGTATGATATTAGAGGGCTCTGGAAATTGGAATCACTCCATTTGGAGTTAATTTGGATCCTCTAGGAATTTCACAAGGTGTGGTTTAAATTATCCAGATTTGGATTTAAATAAAAACACCCCAGAAAGGTTGATTTGAACAATGTGCCATGCACATATTTGGATAGATATATGCGATTTTTGAATCTATATTTGTAACCTGCAGGAATTTGAATCAACCAAATTGGAGTTCAAATGAATTTATATGCGATTTTTGAAGATTACACAAAAAATAAAAGGTGGAACATGGATGGGTTATCCTGCGCTCTAGGCACCAGATAGCCAATGGGCCGGCCCGGTTGCGCAAACCGCCTGGGAGGCCGTGGTGACGCCAAAGGCATACTCCCGCTAACGCTCCTTCGTGCGTGGGAGACGCCAACGGTCAGGGCGCCACCAGTTAAAGCCAGGGGCCCAACTGGTGAGTAGCTGACGCGGGGGCCTCGCCTGTCAGCTTCATCTCCAACCTCCCGCTCGAGCTGGGAGAGTGGGGAAGCAGGACAGGGCCGGGAGCCGGCGCCGATCCGGCAGCACAGGCTGTCCCCGGGGATGCTCCAGCCACCAGGGAGCTCTGGGCGACGACCCGAACTCGCCTGAGTGCCCGCTTCTGCCAGGGGTGCGCCGGGAGACCGAGGATAGTGGCCGCGGCGGCCGCCCGACGAGAGCCCGCATGCGAGGTGCCCGACAATGGAAGGGAGGAGGGGAGAGGACCGATGAGACGACGGGGGCACTACTGGAAAACAGTTATTTGCCATCTGCTGCTTCTTTGCCGTCTGCTAGCTGATGGCAAAGACCCTCTTTGCCATTAGATACCAGAAACCAGTCGACAAAGAGCAGGCTGATGCCAAAGGTACTATTTGCCATCAGCCAGCTCTTTGTCGTTTGCCAGCTCACGACAAAGAGCATGCAGGCAGACGGCAAAGAGCATCGACGGCCCACCCCGCAGCCCCTCTCTCCCCCTTAACGGCCACTTTCTTTGCCATCTGCCAGCATGCTCTTTGTCGTCAGGAGGCGGACGGCAAAGAGGGTGCCCCCCTAACGGCCGTTAGCCCCACCCCCACGCGCCTCTCTCTCCCCCTAACGGCCACCCCTACTCCCCTCTCTCTCACCCCCGACACCACCACCGCCGCTGCGCCCTCCTCCGGCCTCCCTGCGCCGCCCTGCACCCTCCTCCTCCCCAACCGCCCTGCGCCCTCCTCCTCCCCAGCCGCCCTGCGCCCTCCTCCTCCCCGGCTGCCCTGCACCCTCTCCACCACGGCCCTACACCCAGTCCTCCACCCCGGCTGCCCGGCACCCTCCTCCACCGCCGCCCTGCGCCCCCTCCTCCTCCCCGGCCGCCCTGGACCCTCCTCCATCGCCGCCCTGCGCCCCCTCCTCCAACCCAACACCCCTCTCTCTCACCCCCGACACCACCACCGCCGCCGCGCCCTCCTCCGGCCTCCCTGCCCACCGCCGCAGCCGCCGACGCCACCCCCACCCCACCGCTGTCGCCCTCCTCGCGCCCCTCACCGTGCCCCTCCTCCCCCTGCTGCCCTCCTCCCCCTACGGCCTCTCCTCCCCCTGCGGCCCTCCTCCCCCGGTTAGTTTTCTTTCTTCTTTTTTTAAATAGTTTTTGTTTAATTAGTTATATGTTTTACTGAGGTTTTAGCTTAGTTTTAGTTTAGTTTAGGTTCAGTTTAAGTTTAGGTTTACTTAGGTTAGTTTCCTGTTTAATAAAGGAGAAAAGGAGAAGAAGAAGATGAAGGAGAAACGAGAAGAATAAGAAGGAGAAAGGAGAAGAAGAAGGAGGAGAAAGAAGAAGAAGGAGAAGGAGAAAGGAGAAGAAGAAGAAAGGAGAAGAAAAAAATAAGAAGAAGAAGCAAAAGGAAGGGAAGGAGAAGAAAGAAGAAGAAGAAGAAGAAGAAAAATAGGAGAGGAAGAGAAGAATAAGAGCAAAAAAGAAAATAAGAAGAAGAAGAAGAAGAAGAAGAGAAGAAGAAAACAAGAAGAAGGAGAAGAAGAATAAGAGGAAAGAAGAAAAAATAAAATAATAATAATAATAAGAAGAAGAAGAAGAGAAAAAGAAAAGAAGAAGAAGGAGAAGAAGAATAAGAGGAAAAAAGAAAAAAGAAAATAAGAATAATAATAATAATAATAATAAGAAGAAGAAGAGAAGAAAAGAAGAAGAAGAAGGAGGAGGAGGAGGAGGAGGAGGAGAAGGAGGAGAAGGCCAAGGACCTTCTAGTCCTTCTCCTCCTCCTCCTTCTCCTCCTTCTCCTCCTTCATCTTGATTTCTTCTTCTTCTCCTCCTCCTCCTCTTTCATATTATCCTTGCTTTAATTTCCCCAAAAAGACATAATTAGCACATTTAGCACAAAAATGCCATAATAACCTCAAAATTGCATAAGAACCTTGGTTAGCTCATGAATATTGTATACTTAGCTTGTTTTCCTCTAAAATGAGATAATTAGCCCATTTAGCTCCAAAAAGACATAATTAGGTAATTTAGCTCCAAGAAGAGGAGAAAAGGAGAAGAGGAGAAGAAATAGGAAAAATGAAAAGATAGAAGAAGAAGAAGAAGAGAAGAAGGAGAAGGAGGAGGAGGAGGAGGAGGAGGAGAAGGAGGAGAAGGCCAAGGACCTTCTAGTCCTTCTCCTCCTCCTCCTCCTTCTCCTTCTCCTCCTTCTCCTCCTTCTTGATTTCTTCTTCTTCTCCTCCTCCTCCTCTTTCTTCTCCTCTTTCATATTATCCTTGCTTTAATTTCCCCAAAAACACATAATTAGCCCATTTAGCTCCAAAATGCCATAATAACCTCAAAATGGCATAAGAACCTTGGTTAGCTCATGAATATTATATACATAGCTTGTTTTCCTCAAAAATGAGATAATTAGCCCATTTATCTCCAAAAAGACATAATTAGGTAATTTAGCTCCAAGAAGAGGAGAAGAAATAGGAAAAATGAAAAGAAAGAAGAAGAAGAAGAAGAGAAGAAGGAGCAGGAGGAGAAGGAGGAGGAGGAGGAGGAGGAGGAGAAGGAGGAGAAGGCCCAGTACCTTCTGGTCCTTCTCCTCCTCCTCCTTCTCCTCCTTCTTCTTGATTTCTTCTTCTTCTCCTCCTACTCCTCTTTCTTTTCCTCTTTCATATTATCCTTGCTTCAATTTCCCCAACAATGACATAATTAGCCTATTTAGCTCCAAAATACCATAATAAGCTCAAAATGGCATAAGAACCTTGTTTAGCTCATGAATATTATATACTTAGCTTGTTTTCCTCTAAAATGGGATAATTAGCCCATTTAGCTCCAAAAAGACATAGTTAGGTAATTTAGCTCCAACAAGAGGAGAAGAGGAGAAGAAATAGGAAAAATGAAAAGAAAGAAGAAGAAGAAGAAGAAGAAGAGAAGAAGGAGAAGGAGGAGGAGGTGGAGAAGGAGAAGGCCAAGGACCTTCTTGTCCTTCTCCTCCTCCTCCTTCTCCTCCTTCTCCTCCTTCTTCTTGATTTCTTCTTCTTATCCTCTTTCATATTATCCTTGCTTTAATTTCCCCAATGTCGTGGGTATAAGCCTGATAGTAGATGTGTAGGGTACGAAAAGGATGGGCAGAGTCTTAGCTACGGCGAGGTCGTATGAGTTCAGGCCCCTCTACGGTGGAGGTAATAGCCCTACGTCTTAGTGCTCAAGGAGCTTGTTGTCGAGTGGAAATATGGAATACAATGAGTTGCTAACCCCTCTACCAGTGGGGGAGGGTGGCTTATATAGAGTGCGCTGCCCTCCACAACGGTTCCGGTACAGGGGTGGAGTAGTGGGGATTGAATGCGTACGTTACAGGTAACGTACACCCTAAATGCCAATAAATGCACCCGGAAACGTACGACCGTTTCCCTCGAGGAGGGTTGCGATGTACCGAGTGGTATCCAGTCGGTTAGCTTGATATCCTCTGAATGTTAACCTCCGACTGGATGGTCGAGGACCTGTTACCGATTGGATGATGGGGCCTCCTTAATTCAGTCGGAACTGACTAAGGGTCTTGTCCTTTGTGAGGGGTAGTCCTTGGGTAAGACCTACATGACATGCGTATGACCCTACCCTAGGACTATAACCCCATCATTAGTCCCCGAATGGATTGGGGTTGAAACGACGAAGCAATGCTTGAAGTTTGGATCCGACTACAGCGGGCCTGGCTTGGGCGTTGCTTGCCTCAATCCATTTTATCTTTTCTGACCAACGATCCGAGTGGAAGTACTCGTGAAACAGACTGTCGGAAGCCGAGTGCTTCTGCGGCATCTTTTGACGCGACCGGTCAACTGACAGCGGCGGATTTTCCGGGATCTCAAATTTCGGGTTCCGCGCGCTTAGCGGGGATGACGCCATCGCGCTCGAGTAGCCCCTGACGCCTCGATTCTCGCGCCTTCAACCTCTCCACTAATATCGCCGCGGTGGGTCGGGGGATAAGGTTTCGGGCCCGCCTGCCAGCGACCTAGTCGGAACCCTGCTTAAATCTCGGCGGCGAGGATTCTTCGTTACGCTCGCCGAATCTCTTGCCTTCGCCTGCTCCGTCTCTCTCGCCACCTCCAGCGCCTCCACACTCCTCCCTCCTCCTTCCTCCCGCAGGTTCACAGTTTCCGCCATGACCAAGGGTCAGACCAGCAAGATGGAGTCGAGGAAGAAGAAGGGGAAGGCGGCGGCTACTGCTCTGCGGCGACAGCGATCGCTGCCGGCGGGGTGGATTCAAGGCGACTTCCTCCCCTCCACGGTGACGGAGGGGGATCTGCTGCAGCTGGTTGAGCACGGGATGATCGTGCACAAGTCCTGGAGGCCGCCGGCGGAGAACGAGGTCGAGCCGGCGCCCCGGGAGGGGGAGCGTGTCTTGCTGCTCAGCCACGTCTATCGAGGATTCTCCTTGCCCCCGCATCCTTTCTTCAAGGGCATCATGAATCACTTCGGGGCACAACTTCACCACTTTCCCCCGAACGCCATTGCCCATCTCTCTGCTTTTATAGTCCTGTGCGAGTGTTTCATTGGCTGTCCTCCCCATTGGGGGCTATTCAAGCACATATTTTCTGCTAGGTCCCAAACCATCAAACGACTCAGCCAGTCGGATGATAAAACACATCTTCTCCAGCTCTACGGGGGCCTGGGTTTCCAGAAAATGAGTTGGAGCAGTTATCCTGCCCTCCAGCTAAGTGAGTCGGTCAGGAACTGGCAGTCGACGTGGTTCTACTGCCAGGATATCGCCTGTCCGAATGCTTCGAGAGGGCTGCCTGCCTTTAGCTTAGATCGGCCCGCCCCACCTAAGCAACTCGCGCTCACGAGGGCGGAGAAGAACGACATCCAGCCTCTGGTTGGGGCGCTTGTAGATGTCGTCGGGAGGGGGGTCACTGGCATAGACTTGCTGGAGGTCTTCCTCGGTCGGCGTATCCAACCCCTGCAGGCTCGCGACCATGCCATGTGGCATTATACGCGGCCCGAGGATTCCACTCGGACCAATGTTGTGGGTGTGACTGAGGAGAGGGTGACCTCGTGGGTACTCCAGATCACAGGCCCCTGCGAGAATCCCAAAGGATCTCGGTGAGTGAAGCCTTTCTACGCGGAAAATCCTCCTCCGAATCAGGTGAGTGGCACTTGTCGAGTGCTCCTAACTGTCTTAATCTAATCGTTTGCTTGAATCTCTGTGTGACGTCTGATGTCGCCGACTGAATTTCATGCAGGAGTGGACCAACTGGTTTTCTCCCGTCTCGAACGGGAACCCGGCCGAGGAGGAGGAAGGCAGCCAGGAAGGCAGCGTGGAGAGCGCTGAATATGTCTCCGACAGCGGGGAGTCGGAGGAAGAGACTAGCGAGGAAGAGGAGGAAGACGAAGAGCAAGACTCGCCGCCTCCACAAACAGAGCATCGGACCAAGCGCCGATAGGAGCCTGCCGTTCCCTCGGCCCCTCCAGCATCTTCGAGTGCTCCGCCCACTGCCCCGGTGGTCCCGAGTGCTCGGAGCACCAAGAGTGTTAGGGACGCTGCCGCTGAGCCCGTGGGTCAGCCTTCCAAGGCGGCCAAACCGAGTGGGTCCAAACCTCGGAAGGCTCTGCCGTGGATGAGGGTTGCTGTCCCCGTCACCTCCACGTAAGTGTATCGATCTTCTGATTTCTTCTGATATCCGAGTGAATTCCTTTTCATTGGTCGAATGGATTTCACTCGACAGAGTCGCTACTTCTGCTACCTCTCCGGCGCGCCAGGAGGATGACCCCATGGACACGGACAACATCGTCTCGTCCCAGCCAGGTGCGTTGTAGTGACTTCGAGTGTTTTATTCTATCATAGGTTTTGCCTCTTTCTTTTTCTGAGATCTTGCGTCGTTCGGTCTATCAGGGGCGATTTGCGTGGACGAGGGCGAACAGGGGAGAGCTGAACAAGCTGCGGAGCCCATTCTTGAGGCTGCTCCGCCTGTTGCTGCTCTCGCCGCCGACGTGCCGCTGACTGAGGCGCTGCCGCCGACTGAACCGGCGCTGGTGGTTGAGGTGCCGACTGGAGCGGACCTTGGGATGCCTCAGGAACTTCTGACGATGCCAGGCTCGTCGAATGTCGAGTTCAACATCCAGCGTCTCCCGGAGGAGCAGGTGGGAGCGGCCAAGGGAGCCATGGTGCAGGCAGAGCTGATGGCTGGAGAAGCCAAGAGGGCCTACGACTCCGTCGCGTCCTTGTACCAGTGGAGCTTGGAGCTGCGGGATGATATCGGAGTAAGTGGGCTAGTAAGTATTTACTTTTCTCATGTAACCCACTGGGTGTTTTTGGATAGCATCTGTTGTTTGCAATGGGTTCACTCCGAGTGAACCCAGTGGGTGTAGTCCCCGAGACTTCTGTCGAGTGCTTGCACCGGCAGTTGTCTTTATCCATATTGTCTTTGTTTAGCTCAAGTCTGTAAATAACATGACCGAGTGCGAGTAGTTGTGGGACTCGGAATGCACTCACTGTAAGAGTCCCCGAGAGTAACTTGTACTCAGGTCGGGTAGTATTGTCCTCGTAGGCGTAGGTGGTAACGTGCATCTCAATAGTGCGGGCCTGCTTGAGTTGCATGCCACTGGGGTCACTCTTAGTGAACCCACTGGGTGTAGTCCCCGAGGCCACTGTCGACTGCTTGCGTCGGCAGGGGTCTGAGGAACTTAGACTTTTGTTGTCGGATTTTCTGATTGTCTCTTGGTGTTTGCTGGCAGAAAACTTGTGAAATGGGAACAGCCTATGAGACTCTCAGGGTGGAGAAGAATCAGTTAGCTGGTGAGCTTGATGCGGTGCTGCTAGCAATAGCTGGCATGAAGGATGCTCTGGCGGGGCGAGAGAAGTCATTGGAGCAGGCGCGTGAAGCGAACAAGGTGTTGGCTGAAGAAGTTGAAAAGATGGGGAAACAAAGGACTGCTCTGATGGGACAGATGGACGTGCTGAACAAACGGTGCAGAGCTCAGGAGAAATACGTCAGCTACTGGGCTCGGCAGATGATGACGCGTCTGGCTGGTAAGTCCTCCTTTTTCCGAGTGCTTGTGTTATGCGCGTCACACTCGACGCTTATTGTTTTCTTGTCCTGTTGTCGCAGATTTTTGCTTTGACGTTGAAGCTGAAGCAGCTGATGTGGAGCGGTCGATTCTCAAGAACGTTCCACTCGCCGAGGACTTCAATCGGGATCTGCTCCGTGCGCACATCCGCGTGGGCAAAGTTGGTCCTTTCATCGGTCGACTGAGAGAAGTCGTCGGCCGAATCGACAAGGAGCTTTGGCCAGAAGATGAGTCACGGCAGGAGATGGAGAACCTGATGACCCGACTAGAGGAGATTCCCGACCGAGTGCAGTCTTGGAAGAAATCTGCAGCTCGTTGTGGTGCAGATGTTGCTCTGTCCCTGGTCCGAGTCCATTGCAAGGAGGTGTGCGAGGAGAAACTGAAGACGTTGAAGGTCGCCAACACGAAGAAACTTCGATTCGAAGACTTCATGGAAACCTTCTTTAAAAGTGCTACCCGCATCGCCGACGGTATTGATCTGGACACGTTCGTAGAGCCCTCCAGTCCTGGTGTTAATCCAGATGAAGCGTAAAAACACTTTTATCCTCAGTATGCCGAGTGTTGATCTGTAAGAAACTTTGGCCACTGCTGTTGGCCGTCACATTCTTGGTTCGGTGTGGGTAAGCTTGATCCACACCGAGCCACTATCTTTGGTTGAACTTTGAATCGAAGCTTTTGCTCTTCTATTGCAATGTTGACTCGAGTTTTTGTTTGGTGTTTCTTGGTGAAGCCAAAGGCAAAAATTCGGAACGTGTCAGTTGTTTTGACATCTGCATGAACCTCATTGAGGGTCCGTGGAATTCCCTAAGTCCCCGAGTGTGACGTTAATTGTACACTCGGAGAAGGTTAATACTTAGGCAATTCTGGATCGCAGCTAAGTCCCCGAGTGTGATGTTAAATGCACACTCGGAGAAAGTTAGTACTTAGGCGATTCTGGATCGCAGCTAAGCCCCCGAGTGTGACGTTAAATGCACACTCGAAGAAAGTTAGTACTTAGGCGATTCTGCATCGCAGCTAAGCCCCCGAGTGTGACGTTAAGTGCACACTCGGAGAAAGTTAATACTTAGGCGATTCTGGATCGCAGCTAAGTCCCCGAGTGTGACGTTAAGTGCACACTCGGAGAAAGTTAATACTTAGGCGATTCTGGATCGCAGCTAAGCCCCCGAGTGTGATGTGAAGTGCACACTCGGAGAAGGTTAGTACTTTGGCGATTCTGGATCGCAGCTAATTTTTTTTTTTGAGACCGGAGTCTGCGACCGCGAAAGAACTTTGAACCTGCAGAAAACTCAATCTGCTTTATATTATTTCACCAATACTTGTTCTTTACATTGCTTCAGTCGACGGTCACGTGTAGAAACGCTTGAGGAGATCTCCGTTCCATGCTCGCGGCTCGTCTCTCTCCCAGTCGACGTTGTAGAGTCCGTATGCCCCATTGTTCAGCACCTTGGAGATGATGAAGGGTTCTTCCCAGGCAGGAGCCAACTTATGAGGTCTTTGTTGATCCACTCGGAGCACCAGGTCGCCTGCTTGGAACGTACGACTCCTGACGTGTCGCACGTGAAAACGCCGCAGATCTTGTTGATAAATGGATGAGCGAGTCAGTGCCATCTCGCGTTCCTCCTCTAAAAGATCCACTTCGTCTTGCCTTGCTTGTTCTGCTTCATCTTCGGAGAAGAGTTCGACTCATGGCGCATTGTGAAGCATGTCACTCGGAAGGATGGCTTCTGCTCCATAAACGAGGAAGAACGGTGATCGCCCTGTAGATCTGTTCGGGGTTGTGCGAAATCCCCAAAGCACTGAAGGTAGCTCGGTAACCCAAGAGCCAGCAGCGTGTCCTATCTCTCGCAGGAGTCGGGGCTTCGAACCTTGCAAGATAAGTCCGTTCGCCTGCTCTGCTTGTCCATTGGACTGCGGGTGCGCCACAGAAGCAAAGTCCGCTCGGATACCTTGGCTTGTACAGAATCCTTTGAATCTGTCCGAATCAAAGTTTGTCCCGTTGTCCGTGATTATGCTGTGAGGTACACCGAATCTGAAGATGATGTCCCTGACAAACTTGACGGCTGTTGAGGCGTCGAGCTTCTCGATCGGCTTGGCTTCGACCCATTTCGTGAACTTGTTGAATGCCACCAACAGATGTGTGTATCCACCTTGGCCTGTATTGTATGGGCCGACTGTATCTAATCCCCACACTGCAAACGGCCACACAAGAGGGATCGTCTTCAACGCAGACGTCAGCTTGTGGGACTTGTTGGAGTAGAACTGGCAGCCCTCACATCGGTCAACCATATCTTTAGCCATCTCGTTAGCCTGCAGCCAGAAGAAACCAGCCCTGAATGCCTTGGCGATGATTGCTCTCGAAGAAGCATGATGACCGCAGGTCCCCGAGTGAATATCCTCCAGAATCAGCTGCCCCTCCTCTGGGGAGATGCATCGTTGAAGAACGCCTGAGATACTTTGTTTGTACAATTGGCCATCAATGACAGTGAATGACTTCGACCTGTGGACTATCTGCATGGCCTGGACATCGTCTTCTGGTAGTTCCTTCCTCAGGTTATATGCAATGATCGCCACAGTCCAATCGGGGATGACGGCAAGAATTTCCATGACCAGATCAACCACAGCAGGAACATCGACTTCAGTCGGATCCGTTGAACTCTTTGGTTGTACCGGCTCCTCTATGAAAGGATCTTCTTTGACTGAGGGGAGGTGGAGGTGCTCGAGGCAGACGTCACTCGGGACAGGTCTCCGAGTGGATCCGAGTTTTGCTAACTCATCAGCTGCTTGGTTCTTCAGTCTTGGAACATGGTGAAGTTCTAGACCTTCAAACTTCTTCTCAAGCTTCCTCACTGCATTGCAGTATGTAGTCATGGTGGGGTTTCTGACGTCCCACTCTTTCATCACTTGATTGACCACCAAATCCGAATCGCCGTAGACCATCCGGCGACGGACGTCGAGTGAGATGGCCATACGCAACCAGTAGAGGAGAGCTTCATACTCTGCCTCGTTGTTGGAGGAATCGAAGTGTATCTGTAGCACGTACTTGAGCTTGTCGCCCTTTGGTGATATGATCACAACGCCAGCGCCGGAGCCTTTCAACATCTTGGACCCATCGAAGAACATTGTCCAATGGGCCGAGCAGATGTGGGTTGGTTGCTGTTGTTCTACCCATTCTGCTATGAAGTCAGCCAGAGCTTGAGACTTGATATCTTTCTTGGCCTCGAACTTGATATCGTAGTACAGCATCTCCATCTCCCACTTCGCCACTCGGCCTGACGCGTCTCGATTGTGGAGAATTTTCGACAATGGTGAATCAGAAACGGCACACACCGAGTGGTCTTGGAAATAATGAGCCACCTTCTTCGCAGTCATGTAAATCCCGTAGATAAGTTTTTGATAGTGGGGATACCTCTGCTTGGAAGGAGTCAGGACTTCGGAGATGTAGTACACTGGCCGCTGAACTTTGTATGCTTTGCCTTCTTCTTTTCGTTCGACTGTAAGAACAGTACTGACGACTTGATTTGTAGCCGCGATATACAGAAGAAGGGGCTCTTTACTGAGTGGAGCAGTAAGAACCGGCTGGGTGGAAAGTAGGACTTTGAGGTCGTCGAATGTGACTTGAGCTTCGTCTGTCCACTCGAAGGTATCTGATTTCTTCATGAGTCGGTACAGAGGAAGCGCTTTCTCGCCGAGTCGACTGATGAACCTGCTCAAAGCCGCTAGGCAACCTGTGAGCCGTTGAACATCGTGTATTCTGACCGGCCTCTCCATTCGAACGATGGTCCCGATCTTTTCGGGGTTGACGTCGATCCCTCGTTTGGAAACGAAGAAACCGAGTAACTTTCCGCTGGGAACACCGAATGAACATTTGGCGGGGTTGAGCTTGATATCGTACCTACGAAGGTTGGCGAATGTTTCTGCCAAGTTAGTCAGCAAGTCGGAACCTTTGCGTGACTTGACTACGATATCATCCATATACGCCTCCACATTCCGACCGATCTGGTCGAGGAGACATTTTTGGATCATGCGCATAAAGGTAGCTCCTGCATTCTTCAAACCGAATGGCATAGTGATGTAGCATAAGCACACGAATGGGGTGATGAAGGCTCTTTTTTAACTCGTCGGGACCATACAGACGGATCTGATGATAGCCCGAATAGGCATCCAGAAATGACAGACGCTCGAAACCCGCAGTCGAATCGGCAATTTGATCTATGCGGGGGAGCGGAAAATGGTCTTTTGGGCAGACCTTATTGAGATGTTTGAAGTCGATGCACATTCGAAGCGACTTGTCCTTCTTGGGCACCATGACAACATTGGCGAGCCACTCGGAGTGGTGAACCTCGCGAATGAAGTTGGCCGACAGCAGCTTGGCCACCTCTTCTCCGATTGCCTTCCTCTTGTGTGCGGCGGACCGGCATTGGCCCTCTCGGACGGGCCGAGCGGTGGAATCCACGTGTAGTCGGTGCTCAGCCAACTCCCTATGTACACCTGGCATGTCAGAGGGTTTCCATGCGAAGATGTCCCAGTTCTCACGGAGGAATTGGGTGAGCTCGGCTTCCTATTTAGGATCGAGGGTGGTGGAGATGTTCGTCGAGGCAGCAGTGGCGTCCGCCGGGTGGATGCTGACCTTCTTCGTCTCTCCCGCCGATTGAAATGCAGACTCTGAAGCTGGCTTCTTCGATCGCATCAGGTCGGCGGGGTCAACTGTTTTCTTGTACTCGTCCAGCTCGAGGACGGCCATCTGCTAGTCGGCAATTCTTGATCCCTGCTGCAGACACTCTTCAGCCCGCTGCCGATTTCCTCTGATGGTGATCACACCCTTCGGGCCTGGCATCTTCAGCTTCAGGTATACGTAACATGGACGGGCCATGAAACGCGCATACGCTGGGCGCCCCAGAATTACGTGATAAGCGCTCTGGAAGTCGACCACTTCGAACGTCAGCTTTTCCTTGCGGAAGTTCTTGTAGGAGCCGAAAACGACGTCCACCGCGATCTGGCCGAGTGACTTGGCCTTCAGTCCAGGGACGACTCCATGGAACTGCATGCTGCTCTCGCTGAGTTTGGACATCGGGATGCCCATCCCCTTGAGTGTGTCGGCGTACATGATGTTCAAGCCGTTGCCGCCATCCATGAGGACTTTGCGTAGTCGGACTCCTTCTACCACCGGGTCGACGACCAGAGCCTGTCTCCCCGGGGTGGGTACATGTGCTGGATAATCCGACTGGTCAAAGGTGATCACAGTGTGAGACCATTTGAGGAACTTAGGGCTGGCCAGGGTGGCCAAGTTCACCTCTTTGTTCACCAGCTCCAGTCGACTCTTGCTCTCGACGTCAGCAAAATAATCAGGGTTGCATGGACTTGGGGGAACGGATCCTCCTTATCCTCCTCATCCTGTTCATGGTCCTTCTCACTCGGTTGCCCTTCGCTGAACCCCTGGATCAGGAGGCGACACTATCGAGTGGTATGCTTCGCATATATGGGGTTGCCCTCTTCATCCATCTTCGTATGAACCAGACATGGCAGGTCCAGGATGTGGTTATTGAACTGCTTCTTCTTGGCGGTGAACTGAGCCTTCCCTTTGCCCTTGAACTTGGCATTGGTTATGGCTCCAGCTTCTGCTTGCGGAGCGGTCGGAGCTTTCTGCTTCTGCTTCCGAGTGTTGCCCCCATCTCCTTCAGCGACTGTTTTGTGCTTGCCGCTTCGGATGCGGTCCTCTTCTTCGCCATTTGCATAGCGTGTCGCTATCTCCATCATCTTGCTCATGGAGATGTCGCCTGTCCGGCCAAATTTAAGGTACAGATACCTGTACCGCACGCCTGCCTTGAAGGCGCAGACTGCTTGATGCTCGGTGACGTTCTCCATCGTGTGGTAGAGAGTTGGCCAACGCTGGATGAAGTCGCGCAGGGGCTCATTCTGCTTCTGGACGCAGTGCTGGAGCTCCACGAGGCCAGTAGGGCGCTTGCACGTCCCTTCGAAGGTCCTGATGAACACCCGGGCCAGATCTGCCCAGCTGTAGATGCTTGAGGGGGCCAACTGGTTCAGCCACGCTCGCGCTGAGCCGTCGAGCATCAGAGGGGGTGCTTCATGGCGACATGGTCGTCTCCTCCTCCGATCTGGACTGCCACTCGGTAATCATCCAGCCACGTTTCTGGCTTGGACTCTCCTGTAAACTTGTTAATTCCCGTCGCCAAACGGAAGTTGGGAGGGATGTCAGCCGAACGGATGGCTCGACTGAAACACTCGGAACCAGAAATGATGGCCCTGCTTCCACTCGGACGGTCAATATTGCGACCATCACGGTGGGCTCGGCCCCTGTCGACCCTCCGCTGGGTGATATGCCCTCTTGCGTCAGGCCTTGGGTCGTAAGTGTCACCGACTGAACGCCGATCATCATGATGTCGGGGCCCGTAGGGCACACCCCGCGGAGGGGTGCGTGAACGGCGGCGATCTTCGTGATTTATGGAACGGCTGCCTCCTCTGTGCCGCTGATGGTAACCTGGGCTGTGAACTGACCGATGCATATTCGCATGAACAGAACTATTATAGATCCTGTTGTGCGACTGGGAGACCGCCGAATTCTGCTGCTGCGCCGTGTGCAACAGTGCTCGGATCTGCTCGATCCCTCTACCAGCCGCTGAATCAGTCGGCTGGTGGGAATCGGCAATCTTGGCAGCCGCAGCCAAGTTGATGAGGGGTGTGCGGAACAGCTCCACGCTGCTCCGCCGAGTGTGCCGACTGGCACAACGGCGAGGCGGACGACGCGCGCCGGACGTTTCGCAGATCGTGTGCTCATTCCGGCCAGCTTGACGGGGGTCTTCATGGGAATTGGCCATGTATACTTCTGCTGCAGGCCTGCGACCCGCGTACTCGGAAGGAAACTCAGTCGGAACCGAGCCCGAGCGCTGGGATGGCGGGGCAACCACAACTGATTCAAGAACCGCCACTTGTGAAGATGCGTTCTGGCGCGCCTAGGCGTGTCGCACCCAACGCTGGAGCCGCGGACGGCGGGACCGCTTGATGCGGCGCGCGACGGTGGTGTAGGTCGACACCGGAGCCGACTGCTGGAGAAGAAGAATGACGCGGGCGCCGGCACGGAAGTGTGTAGAGCGCCGAAGACGATCTGGTGACCCATGCTCGAATCTCCACCGGATGACATGACGAAAGGAAATAGTCACAAACTCGCCGGAAGTCACTTAGACGCCTGCCCCACGGTGGGCGCCAACTGTCGTGGGTATAAGCCTGACAGTAGATGTGTGGGGTACAAAAAGGATGGGCAGAGTCTTAGCTACGGCGAGGTTGTATGAGTTCAGGCCCCTCTACGGTGGAGGTAATAGCCCTACGTCTCAGTGCTAAGGGAGCTTGTTGTCGAGTGGAAATATGGAATACAATGAGTTGCTAACCCCTCTACCAGTGGGGGAGGGTGGCTTATATAGAGTGCGCTGCCCTCCACAACGGTTCCGGTATAGGGGTGGAGTAGTGGGGATTGAATGCGTATGTTACAGCTAACGTACACCCTAAATGCCAATAAATGCACCCAGAAACGTACGACCGTTTCCCTCCAGGGGGGTTGCGATGTACCAAGTGGTATCCAGTCGGTTAGCTTGATATCCTCCGAATGTTAACCTCCGACTGGATGGTCAAGGAGCTGTTAGCGATTGGATGATGGGGACTCCTTAATTCAGTCGGAACTGACTAAGGGTCTTGTCCTTTGTGAGGGGTAGTCCTTGGGTAAGACCTACATGACAGGCCTATGACCCTACCCTAGGACTATAACCCCATCACCCAACAATGACATAATTAGCCCATTTAGCTCCAAAATACCATAATAAGCTCAAAATGGCATAAGAACCTTGGTTAGCTCATGAATATTATATACTTAGCTTGTTTTCCTCTAAAATGGGATAATTAACCCATTTAGCTCCAAAAATACATAATTAGGTAATTTAGCTCCAATAAGAGGAGAAGAGGAGAAGAAATAGGCAGAATGAAAAGAAAGAAGAAGAAGAAGAAGAAGAAGAGAAGGAGGAGAAGGAGGAGGAGGAGGAGGAGAAGGAGGAGGAGAACGCCAAGGACCTTCTAGTCCTTCTCCTCCTTCTCCTCCTTCCTCTTGATTTCTTCTTCTTCTCCTCCTCCTCCTCTTTCTTCTCCTCTTTCATATTATCCTTGCTTTAATTTCCCCAAAAAGACATAATTAGCCCATTTAGCTAAATTAATTTCACAAAAAAGACAAAACCTAAAGAAGAGAAGAAAAGAAGAAGAAGGAGAAGAAGAATAAGAGGAAAAAAGAAAAAAGAAAATAAGAATAAGAATAAGAAGAAGAAGAAGAAGAAGAGGAAAAAAGAAAATAAGAATATGAAGAGTTAGGTCAGATATTTTTTGATTATCTTATAAAAACATCATATTTTTGTTGATCGGGTGAATTTGAATGTGCAGTTGTTCGACGACCTCCACGTGCGTTGGAAGAGCTCCGCCCCTACGTTTGTTGGTGAGCACAAATGACTTCTCCTCCTACCCCCTTAATTTGCTCTGTCCCGGTCTTCGTGCCGATGAAACTTGCTAGCTATATATAGGTTTCTTCAATCATGAGTATGCATGACCAGTATGCGTCTCCCGTTCGAAAGGGCGAAATTTATAAATATTCTTGTCTCTGCATATTTATAACCGCCATCCTTTCGAATTGTCCAACATTATCCATGGACAGCCCGAGTATGTGTAGATTGGCTTCGTTTTCCCGTATGCTGTGCTCTGGATCCGATGCGGAATTTCGTCAGTGCCTCCCTGTTGTTCTCCGGATGCACATCCTCTATGTTTATTGCGGAGACGTGTATCAGGAGAACAGCGGGGAGGTGCTGCCGAAATTTTGCGTTGGATCCGGAGCAGAGCATGGGAAAATGAACCCAATCTACACATACTCGGGTGGGATTAGGACCTATCTTTACCTATTTGCGTGTAGGTTGCCTGGACGTAATAAAAATGGCGAACCAGATTAATCGATGAATATAAATGCTAAATTATATATAAATATATTTCTTCTGTCTTTAGTAGCTACGCAAGATGAGTGATCGTGCGTGGTTGTATACCGGTCACCCTAGTCAGAAAGAGATGACGAAAGAATGGTTTGTAAAAACAAAGGAATTTGTGAAAGCCGCATTCGCAAATGGCCAGGAAAGAAACTATTGCCCCTGTCTTGGATGCGACAACTATAAAAAGACGACAGAGGCTGTAATGATTAAACACCTGCAGAGGAGGGGTTTTAAGCCTAATTATACGGTGTGGACATTTCATGGTGAGTCTATACAACGCACAAGAGCTGAGGTGGTCCGTCGTCGCACGGACGAGCATCGTACCGGGATCGAAGACATGGTGCAAGACTTTGATGATGCTCGGGATTCGGAAGATCAGATGGAGAAATCTGCAAAGGCCTTTTATGAAATGTTGGAGTCTTCAAAACGTCCTCTCCATGAGCACACTAAGCTCTGTCAGGTGGATGCAATTGCAGAAGTAATGGGTCTGAAGGCTCAGTTCAACTTGGGAAGAGAATGCTACGACGCGATGATGACACTATTTGGACATTTCCTACCCAAAGGCCATGTCATGCCTGCAAACCTGTAGAAATAGGAAAAAATACTTCGTGTACTTAAGATGCCCTATGAGAAGATAGATGCATGTGAGAAAGGATGTGTCTTATTTAGGAAGGAGTAGCACACTTGGACTATTGTGCCAATTGCGAGTCTTGCAGGTATATTGTGGTAGAAAACGGTATGGGTGAGAAGAGGCAGACCAAAATCGTAGTTATTGTTCTTCGGTATATGCCAATCGTACCAAGACTTCAACGTCTTTTCATGGTCGAAGAGACAGCCAGACAGATGACATGGCACAAATTGGGAAAAAGAACCGAACTAGATGCGGATGGGAATAAGATGATGGTACACAAATCGGATGGGGAAGCGTGGAGACATTTCGATGGATTGCATCAGGATAAAGCGGCAGATGCAAGCAATCCTCGAGTCTGCGCCACCACGGATGGTTTTAATGCCTTCGGCATGACGGCAACCCAATACAGTTGTTGGCCTGTATTTGTCATTCCACTCAATCTCCCCCCCGGGCAGATTATGCAAAGAAAGAACATATTTCTGACGTTGATAATTCCAGGGCCCAATTATCCGGGGAAGAATATGAATGTGTACCTACAACCGCTTAAGGATGAATTGGAAGAAACTTGGGATAATGGGGTCAAGACATACGATGCCGCTAGAAAAGAAAACTTCAAAATGCATGTGTGGTACATGTACTCTATGCATGACTTGCGAGCGTATGCGCTATTCTCTGGATGGTGTGTGCATGGAAGGTTCCTGTGCCCCCAATGCAAGGCAGCTCTTCAGTTTCATTGGTTGCAGGAGGGTCGGAAGTATTCTTGCTTTGACTTGCATAGACAGTTCATGGATCCTGACCATCAGTTCAGAAAAGACAAGAAGAACATTACGAAAGGTAAAGTTGTCAAAAACTTGGCACCACCTGCGTTCACAGGCCAACACATCCTAGATCTGTTAAACGCCCTAGAGCCTGATCCAGAGCGTCCAGGGTATTTGAAGGGATATAATTCAAAACACGCCTGGCATCACAAGCCATGCTTCTGGGATCTGCCTTACTTCAAAGACCTCCTTCTTCCACACAATATCGACATGATGCACACTGAAGAGAATATTGGAGAGGCGATTTTTGGTACATTGTTCGACATAGATGGGAAGACAAAGGATAATATTAAGGCTAGAGTCGATCAAGAGACACTATGTCATAGACCGTTACAAAACATGCAAGAAGGCAAAGGATAGCACAAGTGGTCGAAGGCAAAAGCCTGGTTCAATCTTGGAAGGCCAGCTATGAGGGAAATTATCTTGTGGGTCAAAATGCACTTGATGTTCCCCGATGGGTATGCAGCGAATCTAAAGAGGGGAGCGGGTATTTCAAAATTAAAAATCTTTGGTCTCAAGAGTCATGATTGGCACATATGGATAGAGCGGGTAATGCCGGTGATGTTACGTGGCTTTATTCCTGAGGATAAATGGCTAGTACTGGCGGAGCTGAGCTATTTCTTCCGTGTTCTTTGTGCGAAAGAATTGTCGCCTGGCGTGGTAGAAGACATGGAGGAGTTTGCACCGGAGTTGTTGTGCAAGTTAGAGAAGATCTTTCAACCGGGCTTCTTTAATCTAATGCAGTATTTGATTTTACATCTACCGACCGAGGCAAGATTTGGTTGGCGCGTGCAAGATCGTTGGTGCTATGCAACTGAGAGGATGCAGAAGACCCTTCGAGCAAAATGTAAAAATAAGAGTAGAATTGAAGCATCGATGGCTGAGGCATTCATTACTGAGAAGGTGGCAAACTTTGTGACAGCACACTACGAAGGCAAAAATCATCATTTGCATAATCCGAAACCTCGGCACAATGATGCAGACCCTAAAAAATGTGGGTCCAACCTCAGCCTATTTAAAGGGAAGCTCGCACCAGCCGGTGCTTAGAAACCAATAACGTTGGATGTCGAAGAATGGCGGAACATTTCGTTGTATATCTTCAACAACCTAACAAAAGTGCGGCCGTACATCGAGTGAGTTCTCGGCACATTTTCCCATAACTTGTAATTCATTTGAACTTCTCTTATTCCCAGATATTTCAAACAGCCGTTACGTCGCCAAATTCTCGGATGGAGCGGTGATCGAAAATGATTCCGTCGAAGAGTATGAGCTTCTGTCAAAGACAGGAGGCGGCTATCCCGGTTTCATCTCTTGGTTCAAAAAAACGGTAATTATCCATAATGGACCATTTCATTCTTGGTCTAACTTGCGGCTTTTGCAACAACCGTTTCGTATTAAATTTGTAGGCTAATTCAGAGTCTATCGACGCCGAACTGAGACAAGTCGCTAATGGTTTTGACTATAAGGTCCATTCATTTGAGAAATACAACATCAACGGGTATCTCTTTCGTACCTTTGGCAAAGAGCTATCTATGCCCGACCGGAAATCTACAAATTGTGGTGTCTCTGCTATCGCCGAAGGTGTTATCTAGTATTATGGAAGAGTTGAAGCAATTTATGAACTTCAATTCTATGGTGAAAACCCACCGAATGTCGTAGTCTTCAAATGTTATTGGTTCCAGCCGAAAAAGACTAGAAGGACTCATGAACATACATGACTAGTCGAAATCAATCCAAACACCCATTTAGATGTCCCCGATGTCCATATTACGGCTCAACAGGCGACCCAAGTTTTCTATCTACCGTGGGCATGCCAAACGGATAAGAATCTGGAAGGTTGGTATGTTGTTTATGAAGTGCCGCCACATGTCAGACCACCTCTCCCAAAGGAACAGGATTATGAACCTCACATTAACCCAGACACATATGATGGAGAATTCTTCCAAGAAACACGTCTTTCCAAGAAACGTTTCAAGAACCGCCGTGCTTCACCCAAGAACATGGAAGTACACAGCGACAATGAATCCGACTCCAGCCCTGAGCCCGAACCAGAAGACCTGGAACTCGTAGAGGTTACTGATGCGGATGACCTGTCAAGGCTTCAACGATTAAAGGAAGGCCTTTCACAACTTCACGCCGTTGAACCCGACGAGCACGTCATTCATGAAGACATGCGTGATAGTGATGATGATGATGCATTTATTGATGATGATTATTAGTTTGTAAGATTCACAACTTAAATTATGAATATTTGAATCTTTATTATTCATGTCAGTTATGCAATTTTTTTATATTGTACTAATTTCTTTTAATCTTTATCATGGCAGGTCACCAGGTGTGGTAAGATGGTGGGCGCTGGTCCAAATCGCTCGACGGGTTCTTCCCAGGCGCCCCACACGAGGGGTGGTACTTCCCTTCCACCCCTATCTCTCCGTAGAGCCTTGGCAGACAGTCTGTCGACACCACCCGTGGGTTCTTCTTCATCGGCAGCATTGCCCACTGGGAGAGGTGCTAGTCGGGTAGGGAAGAAGGGGAAGGGTACAGGGAGAGGTGGTGGCCGCGGAAGATCCAGGAGGACTGTTGAGCCGTCCTCGCCACCACCACCAGCTCATTCACCCGAGTATAGGACTAGTATGGTCGACTCGTTTGCGGAGGAGGCTACGGGGACTCCGTTCCTGGAGCCTGTTGTTGACTGGCATTTGTCCCATGACACTCCAGTCTAGGAGCAGCCTCGGGTCGAGGTGCATTCGGCCCAGGAGCAGCGGAAGGAGACTACGGTTCCGGAGGCTTCACCCGACGTGGAGAGGCCAGGATGGGAGACCTGGCCGGATCGTACCGAGTTGCCGGATTGGACCGAGGGTCCGGGTGGCTCAGGGGGCGGGGATGGCGGGGATGAGCTTACGGATAGTGAGGGCGATGTGCAGGTGGACGGGGCCACCGTGTACAAGCGTGGTAGTACACGTCTCCCGGTCACGCCGGCTACCCGCGAGCAAAGGCCGGTGATTAAACCTGCAGGAGATAGGTAAGTACATTTACTCTTTTTATAGCTTTTGCCTTCAAGTTTGTTCAAATATCTAATGCGTTGACCTTATCATACTGCAGGGGATGGGTGCACCCTCTTGGAGTCTGCAGGCCGAACTCCGTCCTTGGTGTGCTTTGCCGCAAATTTCCCGGGGTTTGTTACGTGGCCTGGTGAGGGTCAGGTTCCTACACTAGGATTTGCTTGGGAGCACTACCAGGCTGCGCAGGCCCCGCCAGAGGAGATTATTGATGGTGTCTTGTGCCACACGAGGGCCGAGATGGTGATCAAGAATTTTTGGGTAAATTGTCCTTTTACAGAATCTAAAATTAACAATATAGCTAATTATTGTACTAATCGGTGTTTTCACGTTTGATTGCACACCTTCTATAGGTGTGAGGATGGATATGAGGAGGAGGCGGCCAGGGTTCTCGAGGCCGAGTGTAGGCGGTTACTACAGAACTTGCGCCACGAGGCTCGGCCGCAGGCTATTCGAGATTACTACGCCATGCGTGGTATTAAGAAGCAGAAGAAGGATTGCCGTGGAAAGTTTCTGAAGAAGGAGCAATACATGAAGGTAATTACCTATTATTAAGTCCTTCTACGTAGTTTTCTTGATTTCATTCATACGCGTAGCGCTGAAAATTCTTTCTAATAACTTATAGGTGCCCCGAGATGGTGTGCGGATAAGATGGATTGTTGGGAGGCGTTGGTTGATGAGTGGTGCACAGGAGCTGGCGAGCCGTCCACGAGAATGCGAAGGATCAGCGTAGCCAAATGGTTGGTGTGCCACATCATCAAGGCAGCGCCAACTTACTTAAGTTTGGACGAAATTGTGTATGTGATTTGCTGCATGATTCATGCAATTCATTCTTGATGCTAATATTTTGTTCCTCTCTTTTAGGAGCATCACAATAAGACGGAGATGCCACAGTTGTACGACCTTTATGGCATGGCCCATAGTGCCTCGTACAAGAAGGCGAAGGCATTCTCTGAGTCTGACCTGGATGATCCCAATAACTTCACCAATATATCATCCCACCAGAAGCTCGTGGCATACAAGGGAGCGGGGAAGGCTACGAAAGGGGATGACTTTAACCCTAGCCAGGAACCTTTGGATCCAGAGCTGGTGATGATATCTGGTGGCGGGAGGCCCCATGGCTCCATAGCCATTGGAGATGGGATAATACGTTGTCCTTTCACTCTTCCGGAGATCAAGGCAAGCCAGTAGAGCAGTTGTCCTGAGATAACGCGTCGTCCACGGCCAGTCAAACTTGCCATCGAGGTTACTTGTACGGACTAAGAACACTTTCATCCATTTCATTATGTGTGTCACCATAGATCATTACTGTGGTAACGAGGAATGGTGTTTCAGGCTGCTCTTCAGAAAGAGAGAGCGGCAAACCAGGCTGCCCTTGAGAAAGAGAGATTGGCAAGCCAGGCTGCTCTTCAGGCTGCTCTTGATGAGAGGGACCAGACCACGGCACGGTTGATTGAGGAGGAGAGGGCCCGAAATGAGGCGGGTCAACGGGACCTGTACGAGCTTTTTGTGATTTCTTTTTTTTTCACATTAGCCAAATCATGTGTGTAATGTCTGTTTCATTACTAACTAATATGACCCACTCTTCAGGGTCTGTGCGAGAAGAGCGGTCAAGTCCCTCCGCCGATGCCCGTCTTCTCTTCGATTGGCACGATGAGTTTCATTATAAACTAGTATTAATAATTGAGTGTCATCATGCTAACTGAGACATTGAAAAATATCTTTTCTACAGAATAACTGCCGAGCGGCATCGCACAACCCTTCTCCAGGGCAACATTCTCCAAACGAAGCCGTCGCGAGAAAACCTGGTGTTTCTCCTCCTTGATGACCACTACAACAAGTTTCTCTTCTCCTCTTTCATATTATCCTTGCATTAATTTCCCCAAAAAGACATAATTAGCCCATTTAGCTCCAAAATTCCATAATAACCTCAAAATGGCATAAGAACCTTGGTTAGCTCATGAATATTATATACTTAGCTTGTTTTCCTCTAAAGTGAGATAATTAGCCCATTTAGCTACAAAAAGACATAATTAGGTAATTTAGCTCCAAGAAGAGGAGAAGAAACAGGAGAAATGAAAAGAAAGAAGAAGAAGCAGAAGAAGAGAAGAAAGAGAGGGAGGAGGAGAAGGAGGAGAACGCCAAGGACCTTCGAGTCCTTCTCCTCCTCCTCCTTCTCCTCCTTCTACTCCTTCTTCTTGATTTCTTATTCTTCTCCTCCTCCTCCTCTTTATTCTCCTCTTTCATATTATCCTTGCTTTAATTTCCCCAAAAAGACATAATTAGCCCATTTAGCTCCAAAATGCCATAATAACCTCAAAATGGCATAAGAACCTTGGTTAGCTCATGAATATTATATACTTAGCTTGTTTTCCTCTAAAATGAGATAATTAGCCCATTTAGCTCCAAAAAGACATAATTAGTTAATTTAGCTCCAAGAAGAGGAGAAGAGGAGAAGAGGAGAAGAAATAGGAAAAATGAAAATAAAGAAGAAGAAGAAGAAGAGAAGAAGGAGAAGGAGGAGGAGAAGGAGGAGAAGGAGGAGAACGCCAAGGACCTTCTAGTCCTTCTCCTCCTCCTCCTTCTCCTCCTTCTCCTCCTTCTTCTTGGTTTCTTCTTCTTCTCCTCCTCCTCATCTTTCTTCTCCTCTTTCATATTATCCTTGCTTTAATTTCCCCAAAAATACATAATTAGCCCATTTAGCTCCAAAATGCCATAATAACCTCAAAATGGCATAGGAACCTTGGTTAGCTCATGAATATTATATACTTAGCTTGTTTTCCTCTAAAATGAGATAATTAGGCCATTTAGCTCAAAAAAGGCATAATTAGGTAATTTAGCTCCAAGAAGAGGAGAAGAGGAGAAGAGGAGAAGAAATAGGAAAAATGAAAAGAAAGAAGAAGAAGAAGAGAAGAAGGAGAAGGAGGAGGAGGAGGAGGAGGAGGAGGAGAAGGAGGAGAAGGCCAAGGACCTTCTAGTCCTTCTCCTCCTTCTCCTACTTCTTGATTTCTTCTCCTTCTCCTCCTCCTCCTCTTTTTTCTCCTCTTTCATAATATCCTTGCTTTAATTTCCCCAAAAATACATAATTATCCCATTTAGCTCCACAATGCAATAATAACCTCAGAATGGCACAAGAACCTTGGTTAGCTCATGAATATTATATACCTAGCTTGTTTTCCTCTAAAATGAGATAATTATCCCATTTAGCTCCAAAAAGACATAATTAGTTAATTTAGCTCCAAGAAGAGGAGAAGAGGAGAAGAGGAGAAGAAACAGGAAAAATGAAAAGAAAGAAGAAGAAGAAGAAGAAGGAGGAGGAGGAGGAGGAGGAGAAGGCCAAGGACCTTCTAGTCCTTCTCCTCCTTCTCATCCTTCTTCTTGATTTCTTCTTCTTCTCCTCCTCCTCCTCTTTCTTCTCCTCTTTCATATTATCCTTGCTTTAATTTCCCCAAAAGACATACTTAGCCCATTTAGCTCCAAAATGCCATAATAACCTCAAAATGGCATAAGAACCTTGGTTAGCCCACGAATATTATATACTTAGCTTGTTTTCCTCTAAAATGAGATAATTAGCCCATTTAGCTCCAAAAAGACATAATTAGGTAATTTAGCTCCAAGAACAGGAGAAGAGGAGAAGAGGAGAAGAAATAGGAAAAATGAAAAGAAAGAAGAAGAAGAAGAAGAAGAAGAAGAGAAGAAGGAGAAGGAGGAGGAGGAGGAGGAGGAGGAGAAGGAGGAGAAGGCCAAGGACCTTCTAGTCCTTCTCCTCCTTCTCCACCTTCTTCTTCATTTCTTCTTCTTCTCCGCCTCCTCCTCTTTCTTCTCCTCTTTCATATTATCCTTGCTTTAATTTCCGCAAAAAGACATAATTAGCCCATTTAGCTCCAAAATGCCATAATAAGCTCAAAATGGCATAACAACCTTGGTTAGCTCTTGAATACTATATACTTAGCTTGTTTTCCTCTAAAATGAGATAATTAGCCCATTTAGCTCCAAAAAGACCTAATTAGGTAATTTAGCTCCAATAAGAGGAGAAGAGGAGAAGAAATAGGAATAATGAAATAAAAGAACAAGAAGAAGAAGAAGAAGAGAAGCAGGAGAAGGAGGAGGAGGAGGAGGAGGAGAAGGAGGAGAAGGCCAAGGACCTTCTAGTCCTTCTCCTCCTCGTCCTTCTCCTCCTTCTTCTTGATTTCTTCTTATTATCCTCCTCCTCCTCTTTCTTCTCCTCTTTCATAATATCCTTGATTTAGTTTCCCCGAAAAGACATAATTAGACCATTTAGCTCCAAAATGCCATAATAACCTGAAAATGGCATAACAACCTTGGTTAGCTCATGAATATTATATACTTAGCTTGTTTTCCTCTAAAATGAGATAATTAGCTCATTTAGCTCCCAAAAGACTTAATTAGGTAATTTAGCTCCAAGAAGAGGAGAAGAAACAGGAAAAATGAAAAGAAAGAAGAAGAAGAAGAAGAGAAGAAGGAGAAGGAGGAGGAGGAGGAGAAGGAGGGGAACGCCAAGGACCTTCTAGTCCTTCTCCTCCTCCTCCTTCTCCTCCTTCTCCTCCTTCTTCTTGATTTCTTGTTCTTCTCCTCCTCCTCCTCTTTCTTCTCCTCTTTAATATTATCCTTGCTTTAATTTCCCCAAAAGACATAATTAGCCCATTTAGCTCCAAAATGCCATAATAACCTCAAAATGGCATAAGAACCTTGGTTAGCCCACGAATATTATATACTTAGCTTGTTTTCCTCTAAAATGAGATAATTAGCCCATTTAGCTCCAAAAAGACATAATTAGGTAATTTAGCTCCAAGAACAGGAGAAGAGGAGAAGAGGAGAAGAAATAGGAAAAATGAAAAGAAAGAAGAAGAAGAACAAGAAGAAGAAGAGAAGAAGGAGAAGGAGGAGGAGGAGGAGGAGGAGGAGAAGGAGGAGAAGGCCAAGGACCTTCTAGTCCTTCTCCTCCTTCTCCACCTTCTTCTTCATTTCTTCTTCTTCTCCGCCTCCTCCTCTTTCTTCTCCTCTTTCATATTATCCTTGCTTTAATTTCCGCAAAAAGACATAATTAGCCCATTTAGCTCCAAAATGCCATAATAAGCTCAAAATGGCATAACAACCTTGGTTAGCTCTTGAATACTATATACTTAGCTTGTTTTCCTCTAAAATGAGATAATTAGCCCATTTAGCTCCAAAAAGACCTAATTAGGTAATTTAGCTCCAATAAGAGGAGAAGAGGAGAAGAAATAGGAATAATGAAATAAAAGAACAAGAAGAAGAAGAAGAAGAGAAGCAGGAGAAGGAGGAGGAGGAGGAGGAGGAGAAGGAGGAGAAGGCCAAGGACCTTCTAGTCCTTCTCCTCCTCGTCCTTCTCCTCCTTCTTCTTGATTTCTTCTTATTATCCTCCTCCTCCTCTTTCTTCTCCTCTTTCATAATATCCTTGATTTAGTTTCCCCGAAAAGACATAATTAGACCATTTAGCTCCAAAATGCCATAATAACCTGAAAATGGCATAACAACCTTGGTTAGCTCATGAATATTATATACTTAGCTTGTTTTCCTCTAAAATGAGATAATTAGCTCATTTAGCTCCCAAAAGACTTAATTAGGTAATTTAGCTCCAAGAAGAGGAGAAGAAACAGGAAAAATGAAAAGAAAGAAGAAGAAGAAGAAGAGAAGAAGGAGAAGGAGGAGGAGGAGGAGAAGGAGGGGAACGCCAAGGACCTTCTAGTCCTTCTCCTCCTCCTCCTTCTCCTCCTTCTCCTCCTTCTTCTTGATTTCTTGTTCTTCTCCTCCTCCTCCTCTTTCGTCTCCTCTTTCATATTATCCTTGCTTTAATTTCCCCAAAAAGACATAATTAGCCCATTTAGCTCCAAAATGCCATAATAACCTCAAAATGGCATAAGAACCTTGGTTAGCTCATGAATATTATATACTTAGCTTGTTTTCCTCTAAAATGAGATAATTAGCCCATTTATCTCCAAAAAGACATAATTAGGTAATTTAGCTCCAAGAAGAGGAGAAGAGGAGAATAAATAGGAAAAATGAAAAGAAAGAAGAGGAAGAAGAAGAAGAAGAGAAGAAGGATAAGGAGGGGGAGGAGGAGGAGGAGAAGGAGGAGAAGGCCAAGGATCTTCTAGTCCTTCTCCTCCTCGTCCTTCTCCTCCTTCTTCTTGATTTCTTCTTCTTATCCTCCTCCTCCTCTTTCTTCTCCTCTTTCATATTATCCTTGCTTTAATTTCCCCAAAAAGACATAATTAGCCCATTTAGCTCCAAAATGCCATAATAACCTCAAAATGGCATAAGAACCTTGGTTAGCTCATGAATATTATATATTTAGCTTGTTTTACTCTAAAATGAGATAATTAGCCCATTTAGCTCCAAAAAGACATAATTAGGTAATTTAGCTCCAAGAAGAGGAGAAGAGGAGAAGAGGAGAAGAGGAGAAGAGGAGAAGAAATAGGAAAAATGAAAAGAAAGAAGAAGAAGAAAAAGAAGAGAAGGAGGAGGAGGAGGAGGAGGAGGAGACCGCCAAGGACCTTCTAGTCCTTCTCCTCCTCCTCCTTCTCCTCCTTCTTCTTGATTTCTTATTCTTCTCCTCCTCCTCCTCTTTCTTCTCCTCTTTCATATTATCCTTTCTTTAATTTCCCCAAAAAGACATAATTAGCCCATTTAGCTCCAAATGCCATAATAACCTCAAAATGGCAGAAGAACCTTGGTTAGCTCATGAATATTATATACTTAGCTTGTTTTCCTCTAAAATGAGATAATTAGCCCATTTAGCTCCAAGAATACATAATTAGGTAATTTAGCTCCAAGAAGAGGAGAAGAGGAGAAGAGGACAAGAAACAGGAAAAATGGAAAGAAAGAAGAAGAAGAAGAAGAGAAGAAGGAGAAGGAGGAGGAGGAGGAGGAGGAGAAGGAGGAGAAGGCCAAGGACCTTCTAGTCCTTCTCCTCCTTCTCATCCTTCTTCTTGATTTGTTCTTCTTCTCCTCCACCTCCTCATT
This sequence comes from Hordeum vulgare subsp. vulgare, assembly GCF_904849725.1. Classification (NCBI taxonomy): domain Eukaryota; kingdom Viridiplantae; phylum Streptophyta; class Magnoliopsida; order Poales; family Poaceae; genus Hordeum; species Hordeum vulgare. The sequence continues at coordinate 356,179,709 of NC_058523.1, forward strand.
CTTCTCCTCTTTCATATTATCCTTGATTTAATTTCCCCAAAAAGACATAATTAGCCCATTTAGCTCCAAAATGCCATAATAACCTCAAAATGGCATAAGAACCTTGGTTAGCCAATGAATATTAAATACTTAGCTTGTTTTCCTCTAAAATGAGATAATTAGCCCATTTAGCTCCAAAAAGACATAATTAGGTAATTTAGCTCCAAGAAGAGGAGAAGAGGAGAAGAAATAGAAAAAATTAAAAGAAAGAAAAAGAAGAAGAAGAGAAGAAGGAGAAGAAGGAGGAGGAGGAGGAGAAGGAGAAGGCGAAGGACCTTCTAGTCCTTCTCCTCCTCCTCCTTCTCCTCCTTCTCCTCCTTCTTGATTTGTTCTTCTTCTCCTCCTCCTCCTCTTTCTTCTCCTCTTTCATATTATCCTTGCTTTAATTTCTCCAAAAAGACATAATTAGCCCATTTAGCTCCAAAATGCCATAATAACCTCAGAATGGCATAAGAACCTTGGTTAGCTCATGAATATTGTATACTTAGCTTTTTTCCTCTAAAACGAGATAATTAGCCCATTTCGCTCCAAAAAGACATAATTAGGTAATTTAGCTCCAACAAGAGGAGAAGAGGAGAAGAGGAGAAGAAACAGGAAAAATGAAAAGAAAGAAGAAGAAGAAGAAGAAGAGAAGAAGGAGGAGGAGGAGGAGGAGAAGGAGGAGAAGGCCAAGGACCTTCTAGTCCTTCTCCTCCTTCTCATCCTTCTTCTTGATTTCTTCTTCTCCTCCTCCTCCTCTTTCTTCTCCTCTTTCATATTATCCTTGCTTTAATTTCCCCAAAAATACATAATTAGCCCATTTAGCTCCAAAATGCCATAATAACCTCAAAATGGCATAAGAACCTTGGTTAGCTCATGAATATTATATACTTAGCTTGTTTTCCTCTAAAATGAGATAATTAGGCCATTTAGCTCAAAAAAGGCATAATTAGGTAATTTAGCTCCAAGAAGAGGAGAAGAGGAGAAGAGGAGAAGAAATAGGAAAAATGAAAAGAAAGAAGAAGAAGAAGAGAAGAAGGAGAAGGAGGAGGAGGAGGAGGAGGAGAAGGAGGAGAAGGCCAAGGACCTTCTAGTCCTTCTCCTCCTTCTCCTCCTTCTTGATTTTTTCTTCTTCTCCGCCTCCTCCTCTTTTTTCTCCTCTTTCATAATATCCTTGCTTTAATTTCCCCAAAAATACATAATTAGCCCATTTAGCTCCAAAATGCAATAATAACCTCAGAATGGCATAAGAACCTTGGTTAGCTCATGAATATTATATACTTAGCTTGTTTTCCTCTAAAATGAGATAATTATCCCATTTAGCTCCAAAAAGACATAATTAGTTAATTTAGCTCCAAGAAGAGGTGAAGAGGAGAAGAGGAGAAGAAACAGGAAAAATGAAAAGAAAGAAGAAGAAGAAGAAGAAGGAGGAGGAGGAGGAGGAGGAGAAGGCCAAGGACCTTCTAGTCCTTCTCCTCCTTCTCATCCTTCTTCTTGATTTCTTCTTCTTCTCCTCCTCCTCCTCTTTCTTCTCCTCTTTCATATTATCCTTGCTTTAATTTCCCCAAAAGACATAATTAGCCCATTTAGCTCCAAAATGCCATAATAACCTCAAAATGGCATAAGAACCTTGGTTAGCCCATGAATATTATATACTTAGCTTGTTTTCCTCTTAAATGAGATAATTAGCCCATTTAGCTCCAAAAAGACATAATTAGGTAATTTAGCTCCAAGAACAGGAGAAGAGGAGAAGAGGAGAAGAAATAGGAAAAATGAAAAGAAAGAAGAAGAAGAAGAAGAAGAAGAGAAGAAGGAGAAGGAGGAGGAGGAGGAGGAGGAGGAGAAGGAGGAGAAGGCCAAGGACCTTCTAGTCCTTCTCCTCCTTCTCCACCTTCTTCTTCATTTCTTCTTCTTCTCCGCCTCCTCCTCTTTCTTCTCCTCTTTCATATTATCCTTGCTTTAATTTCCCCAAATAGACATAATTAGCCCATTTAGCTCCAAAATGCCATAATAAGCTCAAAATGGCATAACAACCTTGGTTAGCTCTTGAATACTATATACTTAGCTTGTTTTCCTCTAAAATGAGATAATTAGCCCATTTAGCTCCAAAAAGACCTAATTAGGTAATTTAGCTCCAAGAAGAGGAGAAGACGAGAAGAAATAGGAATAATGAAAAGAAAGAAGAAGAAGAAGAAGAAGAAGAGAAGCAGGAGAAGGAGGAGGAGGAGGAGGAGGAGAAGGAGGAGAAGGCCAAGGACCTTCTAGTCCTTCTCCTCCTCGTCCTTCTCCTCCTTCTTCTTGATTTCTTCTTATTATCCTCCTCCTCCTCTTTCTTCTCCTCTTTCATAATATCCTTGCTTTAGTTTCCCCAAAAAGACATAATTAGCCCATTTAGCTCCAAAATGCCATAATAACCTCAAAATGGCATAACAACCTTGGTTAGCTCATGAATATTATATACTTAGCTTGTTTTCCTCTAAAATGAGATAATTAGCCCATTTAGCTCCCAAAAGACTTAATTAGGTAATTTAGCTCCAAGAAGAGGAGAAGAAACAGGAAAAATGAAAAGAAAGAAGAAGAAGAAGAAGAGAAGAAGGAGAAGGAGGAGGAGGAGGAGGAGAAGGAGGGGAACGCCAAGGACCTTCTAGTCCTTCTCCTCCTCCTCCTTCTCCTCCTTCTCCTCCTTCTTCTTGATTTCTTGTTCTTCACCTCCTCCTCCTCTTTCGTCTCCTCTTTCATATTATCCTTGCTTTAATTTCCCCAAAAAGACATAATTAGCCCATTTAGCTCCAAAATGCCATAATAACCTCAAAATGGCATAAGAACCTTGGTTAGCTCATGAATATTATATACTTAGCTTGTTTTCCTCTAAAATGAGATAATTAGCCCATTTAGCTCCAAAAAGAAATAATTAGGTAATTTAGCTCCAAGAAGAGGAGAAGAGGAGAATAAATAGGAATAATCAAAAGAAAGAAGAGGAAGAAGAAGAAGAAGAGAAGAAGGAGAAGGAGGGGGAGGAGGAGGAGGAGGAGAAGGAGGAGAAGGCCAAGGACCTTCTAGTCCTTCTCCTCCTTCTCCACCTTCTTCTTCATTTCTTCTTCTTCTCCGCCTCCTCCTCTTTCTTCTCCTCTTTCATATTATCCTTGCTTTAATTTCCCCAAATAGACATAATTAGCCCATTTAGCTCCAAAATGCTATAATAAGCTCAAAATGGCATAACAACCTTGGTTAGCTCTTGAATACTATATACTTAGCTTGTTTTCCTCTAAAATGAGATAATTAGCCCATTTAGCTCCAAAAAGACCTAATTAGGTAATTTAGCTCCAAGAAGAGGAGAAGAGGAGAAGAAATAGGAATAATGAAAAGAAAGAAGAAGAAGAAGAAGAAGAAGAGAAGCAGGAGAAGGAGGAGGAGGAGGAGGAGGAGAAGGAGGAGAAGGCCAAGGACCTTCTAGTCCTTCTCCTCCTCGTCCTTCTCCTCCTTCTTCTTGATTTCTTCTTATTATCCTCCTCCTCCTCTTTCTTCTCCTCTTTCATAATATCCTTGCTTTAGTTTCCCCAAAAAGACATAATTAGCCCATTTAGCTCCAGAATGCCATAATAACCTCAAAATGGCATAACAACCTTGGTTAGCTCATGAATATTATATACTTAGCTTGTTTTCCTCTAAAATGAGATAATTAGCCCATTTAGCTCCCAAAAGACTTAATTAGGTAATTTAGATCCAAGAAGAGGAGAAGAAACAGGAAAAATGAAAAGAAAGAAGAAGAAGAAGAAGAGAAGAAGGAGAAGGAGGAGGAGGAGGAGGAGAAGGAGGGGAACGCCAAGGACCTTCTAGTCCTTCTCCTCCTCCTCCTTCTCCTCCTTCTCCTCCTTCTTCTTGATTTCTTGTTCTTCTCCTCCTCCTCCTCTTTCGTCTCCTCTTTCATATTATCCTTGCTTTAATTTCCCCAAAAAGACATAATTAGCCCATTTAGCTCCAAAATGCCATAATAACCTCAAAATGGCATAAGAACCTTGGTTAGCTCATGAATATTATATACTTAGCTTGTTTTCCTCTAAAATGAGATAATTAGCCCATTTAGCTCCAAAAAGACATAATTAGGTAATTTAGCTCCAAGAAGAGGAGAAGAGGAGAAGAGGAGAAGAGGAGAAGAGGAGAAGAAATAGGAAAAATGAAAAGAAAGAAGAAGAAGAAAAAGAAGAGAAGGAGGAGGAGGAGGAGGAGGAGGAGACCGCCAAGGACCTTCTAGTCCTTCTCCTCCTCCTCCTTCTCCTCCTTCTTCTTGATTTCTTATTCTTCTCCTCCTCCTCCTCTTTCTTCTCCTCTTTCACATTATCCTTTCTTTAATTTCCCCAAAAAGACATAATTAGCCCATTTAGCTCCAAATGCCATAATAACCTCAAAATGGCAGAAGAACCTTGGTTAGCTCATGAATATTATATACTTAGCTTGTTTTCCTCTAAAATGAGATAATTAGCCCATTTAGCTCCAAAAATACATAATAAGGTAATTTAGCTCCAAGAAGAGGAGAAGAGGAGAAGAGGAGAAGAAACAGGAAAAATGGAAAGAAAGAAGAAGAAGAAGAAGAGAAGAAGGAGAAGGAGGAGGAGGAGGAGGAGGAGGAGAAGGAGGAGAAGGCCAAGGACCTTCTAGTCCTTCTCCTCCTTCTCATCCTTCTTCTTGATTTGTTCTTCTTCTCCTCCACCTCCTCATTCTTCTCCTCTTTCATATTATCCTTGATTTAATTTCCCCAAAAAGACATAATTAGCCCATTTAGCTCCAAAATGCCATAATAACCTCAAAATGGCATAAGAACCTTGGTTAGCCAATGAATATTATATACTTAGCTTGTTTTCCTCTAAAATGAGATAATTAGCCCATTTAGCTCCAAAAAGACATAATTAGGTAATTTAGCTCCAAGAAGAGGAGAAGAGGAGAAGAAATAGAAAAAATTAAAAGAAAGAAAAAGAAGAAGAAGAGAAGAAGGAGAAGAAGGAGGAGGAGGAGGAGAAGGAGGAGAAGGCCAAGGACCTTCTAGTCCTTCTCCTCCTCCTCCTTCTCCTCCTTCTCCTCCTTCTTGATTTGTTCTTCTTCTCCTCCTCCTCCTCTTTCTTCTCCTCTTTCATATTATCCTTGCTTTAATTTCTCCAAAAAGACATAATTAGCCCATTTAGCTCCAAAATGCCATAATAACCTCAGAATGGCATAAGAACCTTGGTTAGCTCATGAATATTGTATACTTAGATTTTTTCCTCTAAAACGAGATAATTAGCCCATTTCGCTCCAAAAAGACATAATTAGGTAATTTAGCTCCAACAAGAGGAGAAGAGGAGAAGAGGAGAAGAAACAGGAAAAATGAAAAGAAAGAAGAAGAAGAAGAAGAGAAGAAGGAGGAGGAGGAGGAGGAGAAGGAGGAGAAGGCCAAGGACCTTCTAGTCCTTCTCCTCCTTCTCATCCTTCTTCTTGATTTCTTCTTCTCCTCCTCCTCCTCTTTCTTCTCCTCTTTCATATTATCCTTGCTTTAATTTCCCCAAAAATACATAATTATCCCATTTAGCTCCAAAATGCCATAATAACCTCAAAATGGCATAAGAACCTTGGTTAGCTCATGAATATTATATACTTAGCTTGTTTTCCTCTAAAATGAGATAATTAGGCCATTTAGCTCAAAAAAGGCATAATTAGGTAATTTAGCTCCAAGAAGAGGAGAAGAGGAGAAGAGGAGAAGAAATAGGAAAAATGAAAAGAAAGAAGAAGAAGAAGAGAAGAAGGAGAAGGAGGAGGAGGAGGAGGAGGAGAAGGAGGAGAAGGCCAAGGACCTTCTAGTCCTTCTCCTCCTTCTCCTCCTTCTTGATTTTTTCTTCTTCTCCTCCTCCTCCTATTTTTTCTCCTCTTTCATAATATCCTTGCTTTAATTTCCCCAAAAATACATAATTAGCCCATTTAGCTCCAAAATGCAATAATAACCTCAGAATGGCATAAGAACCTTGGTTAGCTCATGAATATTATATACTTAGCTTGTTTTCCTCTAAAATGAGATAATTATCCCATTTAGCTCCAAAAAGACATAATTAGTTAATTTAGCTCCAAGAAGAGGAGAAGAGGAGAAGAGGAGAAGAAACAGGAAAAATGAAAAGAAAGAAGAAGAAGAAGAAGAAGGAGGAGGAGGAGGAGGAGGAGAAGGCCAAGGACCTTCTAGTCCTTCTCCTCCTTCTCATCCTTGTTCTTGATTTCTTCTTCTTCTCCTCCTCCTCCTCTTTCTTCTCCTCTTTCATATTATCCTTGCTTTAATTTCCCCAAAAGACATAATTAGCCCATTTAGATCCAAAATGCCATAATAACCTCAAAATGGCATAAGAACCTTGGTTAGCCCATGAATATTATATACTTAGCTTGTTTTCCTCTAAAATGAGATAATTAGCCCATTTAGCTCCAAAAAGACATAATTAGGTAATTTAGCTCCAAGAACAGGAGAAGAGGAGAAGAGGAGAAGAAATAGGAAAAATGAAAAGAAAGAAGAAGAAGAAGAAGAAGAAGAGAAGAAGGAGAAGGAGGAGGAGGAGGAGGAGGAGGAGAAGGAGGAGAAGGCCAAGGACCTTCTAGTCCTTCTCCTCCTTCTCCACCTTCTTCTTCATTTCTTCTTCTTCTCCGCCTCCTCCTCTTTCTTCTCCTCTTTCATATTATCCTTGCTTTAATTTCCCCAAATAGACATAATTAGCCCATTTAGCTCCAAAATGCCATAATAAGCTCAAAATGGCATAACAACCTTGGTTAGCTCTTGAATACTATATACTTAGCTTGTTTTCCTCTAAAATGAGATAATTAGCCCATTTAGCTCCAAAAAGACCTAATTAGGTAATTTAGCTCCAAGAAGAGGAGAAGACGAGAAGAAATAGGAATAATGAAAAGAAAGAAGAAGAAGAAGAAGAAGAAGAGAAGCAGGAGAAGGAGGAGGAGGAGGAGGAGGAGAAGGAGGAGAAGGCCAAGGACCTTCTAGTCCTTCTCCTCCTCGTCCTTCTCCTCCTTCTTCTTGATTTCTTCTTATTATCCTCCTCCTCCTCTTTCTTCTCCTCTTTCATAATATCCTTGCTTTAGTTTCCCCAAAAAGACATAATTAGCCCATTTAGCTCCAAAATGCCATAATAACCTCAAAATGGCATAACAACCTTGGTTAGCTCATGAATATTATATATTTAGCTTGTTTTCCTCTAAAATGAGATAATTAGCCCATTTAGCTCCCAAAAGACTTAATTAGGTAATTTAGCTCCAAGAAGAGGAGAAGAAACAGGAAAAATGAAAAGAAAGAAGAAGAAGAAGAAGAGAAGAAGGAGAAGGAGGAGGAGGAGGAGGAGAAGGAGGGGAACGCCAAGGACCTTCTAGTCCTTCTCCTCCTCCTCCTTCTCCTCCTTCTCCTCCTTCTTCTTGATTTCTTGTTCTTCACCTCCTCCTCCTCTTTCGTCTCCTCTTTCATATTATCCTTGCTTTAATTTCCCCAAAAAGACATAATTAGCCCATTTAGCTCCAAAATGCCATAATAACCTCAAAATGGCATAAGAACCTTGGTTAGCTCATGAATATTATATACTTAGCTTGTTTTCCTCTAAAATGAGATAATTAGCCCATTTAGCTCCAAAAAGAAATAATTAGGTAATTTAGCTCCAAGAAGAGGAGAAGAGGAGAATAAATAGGAAAAATCAAAAGAAAGAAGAGGAAGAAGAAGAAGAAGAGAAGAAGGAGAAGGAGGGGGAGGAGGAGGAGGAGGAGAAGGAGGAGAAGGCCAAGGACCTTCTAGTCCTTCTCCTCCTTCTCCACCTTCTTCTTCATTTCTTCTTCTTCTCTGCCTCCTCCTCTTTCTTCTCCTCTTTCATATTATCCTTGCTTTAATTTCCCCAAATAGACATAATTAGCCCATTTAGCTCCAAAATGCTATAATAAGCTCAAAATGGCATAACAACCTTGGTTAGCTCTTGAATACTATATACTTAGCTTGTTTTCCTCTAAAATGAGATAATTAGCCCATTTAGCTCCAAAAAGACCTAATTAGGTAATTTAGCTCCAAGAAGAGGAGAAGAGGAGAAGAAATAGGAATAATGAAAAGAAAGAAGAAGAAGAAGAAGAAGAAGAGAAGCAGGAGAAGGAGGAGGAGGAGGAGGAGGAGAAGGAGGAGAAGGCCAAGGACCTTCTAGTCCTTCTCCTCCTCGTCCTTCTCCTCCTTCTTCTTGATTTCTTCTTATTATCCTCCTCCTCCTCTTTCTTCTCCTCTTTCATAATATCCTTGCTTTAGTTTCCCCAAAAAGACATAATTAGCCCATTTAGCTCCAAAATGCCATAATAACCTCAAAATGGCATAACAACCTTGGTTAGCTCATGAATATTATATACTTAGCTTGTTTTCCTCTAAAATGAGATAATTAGCCCATTTAGCTCCCAAAAGACTTAATTAGGTAATTTAGCTCCAAGAAGAGGAGAAGAAACAGGAAAAATGAAAAGAAAGAAGAAGAAGAAGAAGAGAAGAAGGAGAAGGAGGAGGAGGAGGAGGAGAAGGAGGGGAACGCCAAGGACCTTCTAGTCCTTCTCCTCCTCCTCCTTCTCCTCCTTCTCCTCCTTCTTCTTGATTTCTTGTTCTTCTCCTCCTCCTCCTCTTTCGTCTCCTCTTTCATATTATCCTTGCTTTCATTTCCCCAAAAAGACATAATTAGCCCATTTAGCTCCAAAATGCCATAATAACCTCAAAATGGCATAAGAACCTTGGTTAGCTCATGAATATTATATACTTAGCTTGTTTTCCTCTAAAATGAGATAATTAGCCCATTTAGCTCCAAAAAGACATAATTAGGTAATTTAGCTCCAAGAAGAGGAGAAGAGGAGAAGAGGAGAAGAGGAGAAGAGGAGAAGAAATAGGAAAAATGAAAAGAAAGAAGAAGAAGAAAAAGAAGAGAAGGAGGAGGAGGAGGAGGAGGAGGAGACCGCCAAGGACCTTCTAGTCCTTCTCCTCCTCCTCCTTCTCCTCCTTCTTCTTGATTTCTTATTCTTCTCCTCCTCCTCCTCTTTCACATTATCCTTTCTTTAATTTCCCCAAAAAGACATAATTAGCCCATTTAGCTCCAAATGCCATAATAACCTCAAAATGGCAGAAGAACCTTGGTTAGCTCATGAATATTATATACTTAGCTTGTTTTCCTCAAAAATGAGATAATTAGCCCATTTAGCTCCAAAAATACATAATAAGGTAATTTAGCTCCAAGAAGAGGAGAAGAGGAGAAGAGGAGAAGAAACAGGAAAAATGGAAAGAAAGAAGAAGAAGAAGAAGAGAAGAAGGAGAAGGAGGAGGAGGAGGAGGAGGAGGAGAAGGAGGAGAAGGCCAAGGACCTTCTAGTCCTTCTCCTCCTTCTCATCCTTCTTCTTGATTTGTTCTTCTTCTCCTCCACCTCCTCATTCTTCTCCTCTTTCATATTATCCTTGATTTAATTTCCCCAAAAAGACATAATTAGCCCATTTAGCTCCAAAATGCGATAATAACCTCAAAATGGCATAAGAACCTTGGTTAGCCAATGAATATTATATACTTAGCTTGTTTTCCTCTAAAATGAGATAATTAGCCCATTTAGCTCCAAAAAGACATAATTAGGTAATTTAGCTCCAAGAAGAGGAGAAGAGGAGAAGAAATAGAAAAAATTAAAAGAAAGAAAAAGAAGAAGAAGAGAAGAAGGAGAAGAAGGAGGAGGAGGAGAAGGAGGAGGAGAAGGCCAAGGACCTTCTAGTCCTTCTCCTCCTCCTCCTTCTCCTCCTTCTCCTCCTTGATTTGTTCTTATTCTCCTCCTCCTCCTCTTTCTTCTCCTCTTTCATATTATCCTTGCTTTAATTTCTCCAAAAAGACATAATTAGCCCATTTAGCTCCAAAATGCCATAATAACCTCAGAATGGCATAAGAACCTTGGTTAGCTCATGAATATTGTATACTTAGCTTTTTTCCTCTAAAACGAGATAATTAGTCCATTTCGCTCCAAAAAGACATAATTAGGTAATTTAGCTCCAACAAGAGGAGAAGAGGAGAAGAGGAGAAGAAACAGGAAAAATGAAAAGAAAGAAGAAGAAGAAGAAGAGAAGAAGGAGGAGGAGGAGGAGGAGAAGGAGGAGAAGGCCAAGGACCTTCTAGTCCTTCTCCTCCTTCTCATCCTTCTTCTTGATTTCTTCTTCTCCTCCTCCTCCTCTTTCTTCTCCTCTTTCATATTATCCTTGCTTTAATTTCCCCAAAAATACATAATTAGCCCATTTAGCTCCAAAATGCCATAATAACCTCAAAATGGCATAAGAACCTTGGTTAGCTCATGAATATTATATACTTAGCTTGTTTTCCTCTAAAATGAGATAATTAGGCCATTTAGCTCAAAAAAGGCATAATTAGGTAATTTAGCTCCAAGAAGAGGAGAAGAGGAGAAGAGGAGAAGAAATAGGAAAAATGAAAAGAAAGAAGAAGAAGAAGAGAAGAAGGAGAAGGAGGAGGAGGAGGAGGAGGAGAAGGAGGAGAAGGCCAAGGACCTTCTAGTCCTTCTCCTCCTTCTCCTCCTTCTTGATTTTTTCTTCTTCTCCTCCTCCTCCTATTTTTTCTCCTCTTTCATAATATCCTTGCTTTAATTTCCCCAAAAATACATAATTAGCCCATTTAGCTCCAAAATGCAATAATAACCTCAGAATGGCAAAAGAACCTTGGTTAGCTCATGAATATTATATACTTAGCTTGTTTTCCTCTAAAATGAGATAATTATCCCATTTAGCTCCAAAAAGACATAATTAGTTAATTTAGCTCCAAGAAGAGGAGAAGAGGAGAAGAGGAGAAGAAACAGGAAAAATGAAAAGAAAGAAGAAGAAGAAGAAGAAGGAGGAGGAGGAGGAGGAGGAGAAGGCCAAGGACCTTCTAGTCCTTCTCCTCCTTCTCATCCTTGTTCTTGATTTCTTCTTCTTCTCCTCCTCCTCCTCTTTCTTCTCCTCTTTCATATTATCCTTGCTTTAATTTCCCCAAAAGACATAATTAGCCCATTTAGCTCCAAAATGCCATAATAACCTCAAAATGGCATAAGAACCTTGGTTAGCCCATGAATATTATATACTTAGCTTGTTTTCCTCTAAAATGAGATAATTAGCCCATTTAGCTCCAAAAAGACATAATTAGGTAATTTAGCTCCAAGAACAGGAGAAGAGGAGAAGAGGAGAAGAAATAGGAAAAATGAAAAGAAAGAAGAAGAAGAAGAAGAAGAAGAAGAGAAGAAGGAGAAGGAGGAGGAGGAGGAGGAGGAGGAGAAGGAGGAGAAGGCCAAGGACCTTCTAGTCCTTCTCCTCCTTCTCCACCTTCTTCTTCATTTCTTCTTCTTCTCCGCCTCCTCCTCTTTCTTCTCCTCTTTCATATTATCCTTGCTTTAATTTCCCCAAATAGACATAATTAGCCCATTTAGCTCCAAAATGCCATAATAAGCTCAAAATGGCATAACAACCTTGGTTAGCTCTTGAATACTATATACTTAGCTTGTTTTCCTCTAAAATGAGATAATTAGCCCATTTAGCTCCAAAAAGACCTAATTAGGTAATTTAGCTCCAAGAAGAGGAGAAGACGAGAAGAAATAGGAATAATGAAAAGAAAGAAGAAGAAGAAGAAGAAGAAGAAGAGAAGCAGGAGAAGGAGGAGGAGGAGGAGGAGGAGAAGGAGGAGAAGGCCAAGGACCTTCTAGTCCTTCTCCTCCTCGTCCTTCTCCTCCTTCTTCTTGATTTCTTCTTATTATCCTCCTCCTCCTCTTTCTTCTCCTCTTTCATAATATCCTTGCTTTAGTTTCCCCAAAAAGACATAATTAGCCCATTTAGCTCCAAAATGCCATAATAACCTCAAAATGGCATAACAACCTTGGTTAGCTCATGAATATTATATACTTAGCTTGTTTTCCTCTAAAATGAGATAATTAGCCCATTTAGCTCCAAAAAGAAATAATTAGGTAATTTAGCTCCAAGAAGAGGAGAAGAGGAGAATAAATAGGAAAAATCAAAAGAAAGAAGAGGAAGAAGAAGAAGAAGAGAAGAAGGAGAAGGAGGGGGAGGAGGAGGAGGAGGAGAAGGAGGAGAAGGCCAAGGACCTTCTAGTCCTTCTCCTCCTTCTCCACCTTCTTCTTCATTTCTTCTTCTTCTCTGCCTCCTCCTCTTTCTTCTCCTCTTTCATATTATCCTTGCTTTAATTTCCCCAAATAGACATAATTAGCCCATTTAGCTCCAAAATGCTATAATAAGCTCAAAATGGCATAACAACCTTGGTTAGCTCTTGAATACTATATACTTAGCTTGTTTTCCTCTAAAATGAGATAATTAGCCCATTTAGCTCCAAAAAGACCTAATTAGGTAATTTAGCTCCAAGAAGAGGAGAAGAGGAGAAGAAATAGGAATAATGAAAAGAAAGAAGAAGAAGAAGAAGAAGAAGAGAAGCAGGAGAAGGAGGAGGAGGAGGAGGAGGAGAAGGAGGAGAAGGCCAAGGACCTTCTAGTCCTTCTCCTCCTCGTCCTTCTCCTCCTTCTTCTTGATTTCTTCTTATTATCCTCCTCCTCCTCTTTCTTCTCCTCTTTCATAATATCCTTGCTTTAGTTTCCCCAAAAAGACATAATTAGCCCATTTAGCTCCAAAATGCCATAATAACCTCAAAATGGCATAACAACCTTGGTTAGCTCATGAATATTATATACTTAGCTTGTTTTCCTCTAAAATGAGATAATTAGCCCATTTAGCTCCCAAAAGACTTAATTAGGTAATTTAGCTCCAAGAAGAGGAGAAGAAACAGGAAAAATGAAAAGAAAGAAGAAGAAGAAGAAGAGAAGAAGGAGAAGGAGGAGGAGGAGGAGGAGAAGGAGGGGAACGCCAAGGACCTTCTAGTCCTTCTCCTCCTCCTCCTTCTCCTCCTTCTCCTCCTTCTTCTTGATTTCTTGTTCTTCTCCTCCTCCTCCTCTTTCGTCTCCTCTTTCATATTATCCTTGCTTTCATTTCCCCAAAAAGACATAATTAGCCCATTTAGCTCCAAAATGCCATAATAACCTCAAAATGGCATAAGAACCTTGGTTAGCTCATGAATATTATATACTTAGCTTGTTTTCCTCTAAAATGAGATAATTAGGCCATTTAGCTCAAAAAAGGCATAATTAGGTAATTTAGCTCCAAGAAGAGGAGAAGAGGAGAAGAGGAGAAGAAATAGGAAAAATGAAAAGAAAGAAGAAGAAGAAGAGAAGAAGGAGAAGGAGGAGGAGGAGGAGGAGGAGAAGGAGGAGAAGGCCAAGGACCTTCTAGTCCTTCTCCTCCTTCTCCTCCTTCTTGATTTTTTCTTCTTCTCCTCCTCCTCCTATTTTTTCTCCTCTTTCATAATATCCTTGCTTTAATTTCCCCAAAAATACATAATTAGCCCATTTAGCTCCAAAATGCAATAATAACCTCAGAATGGCATAAGAACCTTGGTTAGCTCATGAATATTATATACTTAGCTTGTTTTCCTCTAAAATGAGATAATTATCCCATTTAGCTCCAAAAAGACATAATTAGTTAATTTAGCTCCAAGAAGAGGAGAAGAGGAGAAGAGGAGAAGAAACAGGAAAAATGAAAAGAAAGAAGAAGAAGAAGAAGAAGGAGGAGGAGGAGGAGGAGGAGAAGGCCAAGGACCTTCTAGTCCTTCTCCTCCTTCTCATCCTTGTTCTTGATTTCTTCTTCTTCTCCTCCTCCTCCTCTTTCTTCTCCTCTTTCATATTATCCTTGCTTTAATTTCCCCAAAAGACATAATTAGCCCATTTAGCTCCAAAATGCCATAATAACCTCAAAATGGCATAAGAACCTTGGTTAGCCCATGAATATTATATACTTAGCTTGTTTTCCTCTAAAATGAGATAATTAGCCCATTTAGCTCCAAAAAGACATAATTAGGTAATTTAGCTCCAAGAACAGGAGAAGAGGAGAAGAGGAGAAGAAATAGGAAAAATGAAAAGAAAGAAGAAGAAGAAGAAGAAGAAGAAGAGAAGAAGGAGAAGGAGGAGGAGGAGGAGGAGGAGGAGAAGGAGGAGAAGGCCAAGGACCTTCTAGTCCTTCTCCTCCTTCTCCACCTTCTTCTTCATTTCTTCTTCTTCTCCGCCTCCTCCTCTTTCTTCTCCTCTTTCATATTATCCTTGCTTTAATTTCCCCAAATAGACATAATTAGCCCATTTAGCTCCAAAATGCCATAATAAGCTCAAAATGGCATAACAACCTTGGTTAGCTCTTGAATACTATATACTTAGCTTGTTTTCCTCTAAAATGAGATAATTAGCCCATTTAGCTCCAAAAAGACCTAATTAGGTAATTTAGCTCCAAGAAGAGGAGAAGACGAGAAGAAATAGGAATAATGAAAAGAAAGAAGAAGAAGAAGAAGAAGAAGAAGAGAAGCAGGAGAAGGAGGAGGAGGAGGAGGAGGAGAAGGAGGAGAAGGCCAAGGACCTTCTAGTCCTTCTCCTCCTCGTCCTTCTCCTCCTTCTTCTTGATTTCTTCTTATTATCCTCCTCCTCCTCTTTCTTCTCCTCTTTCATAATATCCTTGCTTTAGTTTCCCCAAAAAGACATAATTAGCCCATTTAGCTCCAAAATGCCATAATAACCTCAAAATGGCATAACAACCTTGGTTAGCTCATGAATATTATATACTTAGCTTGTTTTCCTCTAAAATGAGATAATTAGCCCATTTAGCTCCAAAAAGAAATAATTAGGTAATTTAGCTCCAAGAAGAGGAGAAGAAACATGAAAAATGAAAAGAAAGAAGAAGAAGAAGAAGAGAAGAAGGAGAAGGAGGAGGAGGAGGAGGAGAAGGAGGGGAACGCCAAGGACCTTCTAGTCCTTCTCCTCCTCCTCCTTCTCCTCCTTCTCCTCCTTCTTCTTGATTTCTTGTTCTTCACCTCCTCCTCCTCTTTCGTCTCCTCTTTCATATTATCCTTGCTTTAATTTCCCCAAAAAGACATAATTAGCCCATTTAGCTCCAAAATGCCATAATAACCTCAAAATGGCATAAGAACCTTGGTTAGCTCATGAATATTATATACTTAGCTTGTTTTCCTCTAAAATGAGATAATTATCCCATTTAGCTCCAAAAAGACATAATTAGGTAATTTAGCTCCAAGAAGAGGAGAAGAGGAGAATAAATAGGAAAAATCAAAAGAAAGAAGAGGAAGAAGAAGAAGAAGAGAAGAAGGAGGAGGAGGGGGAGGAGGAGGAGGAGGAGAAGGAGGAGAAGGCCAAGGACCTTCTAGTCCTTCTCCTCCTTCTCCACCTTCTTCTTCATTTCTTCTTCTTCTCCGCCTCCTCCTCTTTCTTCTCCTCTTTCATATTATCCTTGCTTTAATTTCCCCAAATAGACATAATTAGCCCATTTAGCTCCAAAATGCCATAATAAGCTCAAAATGGCATAACAACCTTGGTTAGCTCTTGAATACTATATACCTAGCTTGTTTTCCTCTAAAATGAGATAATTAGCCCATTTAGCTCCAAAAAGACCTAATTAGGTAATTTAGCTCCAAGAAGAGGAGAAGAGGAGAAGAAATAGGAATAATGAAAAGAAAGAAGAAGAAAAAGAAGAAGAAGAGAAGCAGGAGAAGGAAGAGGAGGAGGAGGAGGAGAAGGAGGAGAAGGCCAAGGACCTTCTAGTCCTTCTCCTCCTCGTCCTTCTCCTCCTTCTTCTTGATTTCTTCTTATTATCCTCCTCCTCCTCTTTCTTCTCCTCTTTCATAATATCCTTGCTTTAGTTTCCCCAAAAAGACATAATTAGCCCATTTAGCTCCAAAATGCCATAATAACCTCAAAATGGCATAACAACCTTGGTTAGCTCATGAATATTATATACTTAGCTTGTTTTCCTCTAAAATGAGATAATTAGCCCATTTAGCTCCCAAAAGACTTAATTAGGTAATTTAGCTCCAAGAAGAGGAGAAGAAACATGAAAAATGAAAAGAAAGAAGAAGAAGAAGAAGAGAAGAAGGAGAAGGAGGAGGAGGAGGAGAAGGAGGGGAACGCCAAGGACCTTCTAGTCCTTCTCCTCCTCCTCCTTCTCCTCCTTCTCCTCCTTCTTCTTGATTTCTTGTTCTTCACCTCCTCCTCCTCTTTCGTCTCCTCTTTCATATTATCCTTGATTTAATTTCCCCAAAAAGACATAATTAGCCCATTTAGCTCCAAAATGCCATAATAACCTCAAAATGGCATAAGAACCTTGGTTAGCCAATGAATATTATATACTTAGCTTGTTTTCCTCTAAAATGAGATAATTAGCCCATTTAGCTCCAAAAAGACATAATTAGGTAATTTAGCTCCAAGAAGAGGAGAAGAGGAGAAGAAATAGAAAAAATTAAAAGAAAGAAAAAGAAGAAGAAGAGAAGAAGGAGAAGAAGGAGGAGGAGGAGGAGAAGGAGGAGAAGGCCAAGGACCTTCTAGTCCTTCTCCTCCTCCTCCTTCTCCTCCTTCTCCTCCTTCTTGATTTGTTCTTCTTCTCCTCCTCCTCCTCTTTCTTCTCCTCTTTCATATTATCCTTGCTTTAATTTCTCCAAAAAGACATAATTAGCCCATTTAGCTCCAAAATGCCATAATAACCTCAGAATGGCATAAGAACCTTGGTTAGCTCATGAATATTGTATACTTAGCTTTTTTCCTCTAAAACGAGATAATTAGGCCATTTCGCTCCAAAAAGACATAATTAGGTAATTTAGCTCCAACAAGAGGAGAAGAGGAGAAGAGGAGAAGAAACAGGAAAAATGAAAAGAAAGAAGAAGAAGAAGAAGAGAAGAAGGAGGAGGAGGAGGAGGAGAAGGAGGAGAAGGCCAAGGACCTTCTAGTCCTTCTCCTCCTTCTCCACCTTCTTCTTCATTTCTTCTTCTTCTCCGCCTCCTCCTCTTTCTTCTCCTCTTTCATATTATCCTTGCTTTAATTTCCCCAAATAGACATAATTAGCCCATTTAGCTCCAAAATGCCATAATAAGCTCAAAATGGCATAACAACCTTGGTTAGCTCTTGAATACTATATACCTAGCTTGTTTTCCTCTAAAATGAGATAATTAGCCCATTTAGCTCCAAAAAGACCTAATTAGGTAATTTAGCTCCAAGAAGAGGAGAAGAGGAGAAGAAATAGGAATAATGAAAAGAAAGAAGAAGAAGAAGAAGAAGAAGAGAAGCAGGAGAAGGAGGAGGAGGAGGAGGAGGAGAAGGAGGAGAAGGCCAAGGACCTTCTAGTCCTTCTCCTCCTCGTCCTTCTCCTCCTTCTTCTTGATTTCTTCTTATTATCCTCCTCCTCCTCTTTCTTCTCCTCTTTCATAATATCCTTGCTTTAGTTTCCCCAAAAAGACATAATTAGCCCATTTAGCTCCAAAATGCCATAATAACCTCAAAATGGCATAACAACCTTGGTTAGCTCATGAATATTATATACTTAGCTTGTTTTCCTCTAAAATGAGATAATTAGCCCATTTAGCTCCCAAAAGACTTAATTAGGTAATTTAGCTCCAAGAAGAGGAGAAGAAACATGAAAAATGAAAAGAAAGAAGAAGAAGAAGAAGAGAAGAAGGAGAAGGAGGAGGAGGAGGAGAAGGAGGGGAACGCCAAGGACCTTCTAGTCCTTCTCCTCCTCCTCCTTCTCCTCCTTCTCCTCCTTCTTCTTGATTTCTTGTTCTTCACCTCCTCCTCCTCTTTCGTCTCCTCTTTCATATTATCCTTGATTTAATTTCCCCAAAAAGACATAATTAGCCCATTTAGCTCCAAAATGCCATAATAACCTCAAAATGGCATAAGAACCTTGGTTAGCCAATGAATATTATATACTTAGCTTGTTTTCCTCTAAAATGAGATAATTAGCCCATTTAGCTCCAAAAAGACATAATTAGGTAATTTAGCTCCAAGAAGAGGAGAAGAGGAGAAGAAATAGAAAAAATTAAAAGAAAGAAAAAGAAGAAGAAGAGAAGAAGGAGAAGAAGGAGGAGGAGGAGGAGAAGGAGGAGAAGGCCAAGGACCTTCTAGTCCTTCTCCTCCTCCTCCTTCTCCTCCTTCTCCTCCTTCTTGATTTGTTCTTCTTCTCCTCCTCCTCCTCTTTCTTCTCCTCTTTCATATTATCCTTGATTTAATTTCCCCAAAAAGACATAATTAGCCCATTTAGCTCCAAAATGCCATAATAACCTCAAAATGGCATAAGAACCTTGGTTAGCCAATGAATATTATATACTTAGCTTGTTTTCCTCTAAAATGAGATAATTAGCCCATTTAGCTCCAAAAAGACATAATTAGGTAATTTAGCTCCAAGAAGAGGAGAAGAGGAGAAGAAATAGAAAAAATTAAAAGAAAGAAAAAGAAGAAGAAGAGAAGAAGGAGAAGAAGGAGGAGGAGGAGGAGAAGGAGGAGAAGGCCAAGGACCTTCTAGTCCTTCTCCTCCTTCTCCACCTTCTTCTTCATTTCTTCTTCTTCTCCGCCTCCTCCTCTTTCTTCTCCTCTTTCATATTATCCTTGCTTTAATTTCCCCAAATAGACATAATTAGCCCATTTAGCTCCAAAATGCCATAATAAGCTCAAAATGGCATAACAACCTTGGTTAGCTCTTGAATACTATATACCTAGCTTGTTTTCCTCTAAAATGAGATAATTAGCCCATTTAGCTCCAAAAAGACCTAATTAGGTAATTTAGCTCCAAGAAGAGGAGAAGAGGAGAAGAAATAGGAATAATGAAAAGAAAGAAGAAGAAAAAGAAGAAGAAGAGAAGCAGGAGAAGGAGGAGGAGGAGGAGGAGGAGAAGGAGGAGAAGGCCAAGGACCTTCTAGTCCTTCTCCTCCTCGTCCTTCTCCTCCTTCTTCTTGATTTCTTCTTATTATCCTCCTCCTCCTCTTTCTTCTCCTCTTTCATAATATCCTTGCTTTAGTTTCCCCAAAAAGACATAATTAGCCCATTTAGCTCCAAAATGCCATAATAACCTCAAAATGGCATAACAACCTTGGTTAGCTCATGAATATTATATACTTAGCTTGTTTTCCTCTAAAATGAGATAATTAGCCCATTTAGCTCCCAAAAGACTTAATTAGGTAATTTAGCTCCAAGAAGAGGAGAAGAAACATGAAAAATGAAAAGAAAGAAGAAGAAGAAGAAGAGAAGAAGGAGAAGGAGGAGGAGGAGGAGAAGGAGGGGAACGCCAAGGACCTTCTAGTCCTTCTCCTCCTCCTCCTTCTCCTCCTTCTCCTCCTTCTTCTTGATTTCTTGTTCTTCACCTCCTCCTCCTCTTTCGTCTCCTCTTTCATATTATCCTTGATTTAATTTCCCCAAAAAGACATAATTAGCCCATTTAGCTCCAAAATGCCATAATAACCTCAAAATGGCATAAGAACCTTGGTTAGCCAATGAATATTATATACTTAGCTTGTTTTCCTCTAAAATGAGATAATTAGCCCATTTAGCTCCAAAAAGACATAATTAGGTAATTTAGCTCCAAGAAGAGGAGAAGAGGAGAAGAAATAGAAAAAATTAAAAGAAAGAAAAAGAAGAAGAAGAGAAGAAGGAGAAGAAGGAGGAGGAGGAGGAGAAGGAGGAGAAGGCCAAGGACCTTCTAGTCCTTCTCCTCCTCCTCCTTCTGCTCCTTCTCCTCCTTCTTGATTTGTTCTTCTTCTCCTCCTCCTCCTCTTTCTTCTCCTCTTTCATATTATCCTTGCTTTAATTTCTCCAAAAAGACATAATTAGCCCATTTAGCTCCAAAATGCCATAATAACCTCAGAATGGCATAAGAACCTTGGTTAGCTCATGAATATTGTATACTTAGCTTTTTTCCTCTAAAACGAGATAATTAGGCCATTTCGCTCCAAAAAGACATAATTAGGTAATTTAGCTCCAACAAGAGGAGAAGAGGAGAAGAGGAGAAGAAACAGGAAAAATGAAAAGAAAGAAGAAGAAGAAGAAGAGAAGAAGGAGGAGGAGGAGGAGGAGAAGGAGGAGAAGGCCAAGGACCTTCTAGTCCTTCTCCTCCTTCTCCACCTTCTTCTTCATTTCTTCTTCTTCTCCGCCTCCTCCTCTTTCTTCTCCTCTTTCATATTATCCTTGCTTTAATTTCCCCAAATAGACATAATTAGCCCATTTAGCTCCAAAATGCCATAATAAGCTCAAAATGGCATAACAACCTTGGTTAGCTCTTGAATACTATATACCTAGCTTGTTTTCCTCTAAAATGAGATAATTAGCCCATTTAGCTCCAAAAAGACCTAATTAGGTAATTTAGCTCCAAGAAGAGGAGAAGAGGAGAAGAAATAGGAATAATGAAAAGAAAGAAGAAGAAGAAGAAGAAGAAGAGAAGCAGGAGAAGGAGGAGGAGGAGGAGGAGGAGAAGGAGGAGAAGGCCAAGGACCTTCTAGTCCTTCTCCTCCTCGTCCTTCTCCTCCTTCTTCTTGATTTCTTCTTATTATCCTCCTCCTCCTCTTTCTTCTCCTCTTTCATAATATCCTTGCTTTAGTTTCCCCAAAAAGACATAATTAGCCCATTTAGCTCCAAAATGCCATAATAACCTCAAAATGGCATAACAACCTTGGTTAGCTCATGAATATTATATACTTAGCTTGTTTTCCTCTAAAATGAGATAATTAGCCCATTTAGCTCCCAAAAGACTTAATTAGGTAATTTAGCTCCAAGAAGAGGAGAAGAAACATGAAAAATGAAAAGAAAGAAGAAGAAGAAGAAGAGAAGAAGGAGAAGGAGGAGGAGGAGGAGAAGGAGGGGAACGCCAAGGACCTTCTAGTCCTTCTCCTCCTCCTCCTTCTCCTCCTTCTCCTCCTTCTTCTTGATTTCTTGTTCTTCACCTCCTCCTCCTCTTTCGTCTCCTCTTTCATATTATCCTTGATTTAATTTCCCCAAAAAGACATAATTAGCCCATTTAGCTCCAAAATGCCATAATAACCTCAAAATGGCATAAGAACCTTGGTTAGCCAATGAATATTATATACTTAGCTTGTTTTCCTCTAAAATGAGATAATTAGCCCATTTAGCTCCAAAAACACATAATTAGGTAATTTAGCTCCAAGAAGAGGAGAAGAGGAGAAGAAATAGAAAAAATTAAAAGAAAGAAAAAGAAGAAGAAGAGAAGAAGGAGAAGAAGGAGGAGGAGGAGGAGAAGGAGGAGAAGGCCAAGGACCTTCTAGTCCTTCTCCTCCTCCTCCTTCTCCTCCTTCTCCTCCTTCTTGATTTGTTCTTCTTCTCCTCCTCCTCCTCTTTCTTCTCCTCTTTCATATTATCCTTGCTTTAATTTCTCCAAAAAGACATAATTAGCCCATTTAGCTCCAAAATGCCATAATAACCTCAGAATGGCATAAGAACCTTGGTTAGCTCATGAATATTGTATACTTAGCTTTTTTCCTCTAAAACGAGATAATTAGGCCATTTCGCTCCAAAAAGACATAATTAGGTAATTTAGCTCCAACAAGAGGAGAAGAGGAGAAGAGGAGAAGAAACAGGAAAAATGAAAAGAAAGAAGAAGAAGAAGAAGAGAAGAAGGAGGAGGAGGAGGAGGAGAAGGAGGAGAAGGCCAAGGACCTTCTAGTCCTTCTCCTCCTTCTCATCCTTCTTCTTGATTTCTTCTTCTCCTCCTCCTCCTCTTTCTTCTCCTCTTTCATATTATCCTTGCTTTAATTTCCCCAAAAATACATAATTAGCCCGTTTAGCTCCAAAATGCCATAATAACCTCAAAATGGCATAAGAACCTTGGTTAGCTCATGAATATTATATACTTAGCTTGTTTTCCTCTAAAATGAGATAATTAGGCCATTTAGCTCAAAAAAGGCATAATTAGGTAATTTAGCTCCAAGAAGAGGAGAAGAGGAGAAGAGGAGAAGAAATAGGAAAAATGAAAAGAAAGAAGAAGAAGAAGAGAAGAAGGAGAAGGAGGAGGAGGAGAAGGAGGAGAAGGCCAAGGACCTTCTAGTCCTTCTCCTCCTTCTCCTCCTCCTTGATTTTTTCTTCTTCTCCTCCTCCTCCTCTTTTTTCTCCTCTTTCATAATATCCTTGCTTTAATTTCCCCAAAAATACATAATTAGCCCATTTAGCTCCAAAATGCAATAATAACCTCAGAATGGCATAAGAACCTTGGTTAGCTCATGAATATTATATACTTAGCTTGTTTTCCTCTAAAATGAGATAATTATCCCATTTAGCTCCAAAAATACATAATTAGTTAATTTAGCTCCAAGAAGAGGAGAAGAGGAGAAGAGGAGAAGAAACAGGAAAAATGAAAAGAAAGAAGAAGAAGAAGAAGAAGGAGGAGGAGGAGGAGGAGGAGAAGGCCAAGGACCTTCTAGTCCTTCTCCTCCTCATCCTTCTTCTTGATTTCTTCTTCTTCTCCTCCTCCTCCTCTTTCTTCTCCTCTTTCATATTATCCTTGCTTTAATTTCCCCAAAAGACATAATTAGCCCATTTAGCTCCAAAATGCCATAATAACCTCAAAATGGCATAAGAACCTTGGTTAGCCCATGAATATTATATACTTAGCTTGTTTTCCTCTAAAATGAGATAATTAGCCCATTTAGCTCCAAAAAGACATAATTAGGTAATTTAGCTCCAAGAACAGGAGAAGAGGAGAAGAGGAGAAGAAATAGGAAAAATGAAAAGAAAGAAGAAGAAGAAGAAGAAGAAGAGAAGAAGGAGAAGGAGGAGGAGGAGGAGGAGGAGGAGAAGGAGGAGAAGGCCAAGGACCTTCTAGTCCTTCTCCTCCTTCTCCACCTTCTTCTTCATTTCTTCTTCTTCTCCGCCTCCTCCTCTTTCTTCTCCTCTTTCATATTATCCTTGCTTTAATTTCCCCAAATAGACATAATTAGCCCATTTAGCTCCAAAATGCCATAATAAGCTCAAAATGGCATAACAACCTTGGTTAGCTCTTGAATACTATATACTTAGCTTGTTTTCCTCTAAAATGAGATAATTAGCCCATTTAGCTCCAAAAAGACCTAATTAGGTAATTTAGCTCCAAGAAGAGGAGAAGACGAGAAGAAATAGGAATAATGAAAAGAAAGAAGAAGAAGAAGAAGAAGAAGAAGAGAAGCAGGAGAAGGAGGAGGAGGAGGAGGAGGAGAAGGAGGAGAAGGCCAAGGACCTTCTAGTCCTTCTCCTCCTCGTCCTTCTCCTCCTTCTTCTTGATTTCTTCTTATTATCCTCCTCCTCCTCTTTCTTCTCCTCTTTCATAATATCCTTGCTTTAGTTTCCCCAAAAAGACATAATTAGCCCATTTAGCTCCAAAATGCCATAATAACCTCAAAATGGCATAACAACCTTGGTTAGCTCATGAATATTATATACTTAGCTTGTTTTCCTCTAAAATGAGATAATTAGCCCATTTAGCTCCCAAAAGACTTAATTAGGTAATTTAGCTCCAAGAAGAGGAGAAGAAACAGGAAAAATGAAAAGAAAGAAGAAGAAGAAGAAGAGAAGAAGGAGAAGGAGGAGGAGGAGGAGGAGAAGGAGGGGAACGCCAAGGACCTTCTAGTCCTTCTCCTCCTCCTCCTTCTCCTCCTTCTCCTCCTTCTTCTTGATTTCTTGTTCTTCACCTCCTCCTCCTCTTTCGTCTCCTCTTTCATATTATCCTTGCTTTAATTTCCCCAAAAAGACATAATTAGCCCATTTAGCTCCAAAATGCCATAATAACCTCAAAATGGCATAAGAACCTTGGTTAGCTCATGAATATTATATACTTAGCTTGTTTTCCTCTAAAATGAGATAATTAGCCCATTTAGCTCCAAAAAGACATAATTAGGTAATTTAGCTCCAAGAAGAGGAGAAGAGGAGAATAAATAGGAAAAATCAAAAGAAAGAAGAGGAAGAAGAAGAAGAAGAGAAGAAGGAGAAGGAGCGGGAGGAGGAGGAGGAGGAGAAGGAGGAGAAGGCCAAGGACCTTCTAGTCCTTCTCCTCCTTCTCCACCTTCTTCTTCATTTCTTCTTCTTCTCCGCCTCCTCCTCTTTCTTCTCCTCTTTCATATTATCCTTGCTTTAATTTCCCCAAATAGACATAATTAGCCCATTTAGCTCCAAAATGCCATAATAAGCTCAAAATGGCATAACAACCTTGGTTAGCTCTTGAATACTATATACTTAGCTTGTTTTCCTCTAAAATGAGATAATTAGCCCATTTAGCTCCAAAAAGACCTAATTAGGTAATTTAGCTCCAAGAAGAGGAGAAGAGGAGAAGAAATAGGAATAATGAAAAGAAAGAAGAAGAAGAAGAAGAAGAAGAGAAGCAGGAGAAGGAGGAGGAGGAGGAGGAGGAGAAGGAGGAGAAGGCCAAGGACCTTCTAGTCCTTCTCCTCCTCGTCCTTCTCCTCCTTCTTCTTGATTTCTTCTTATTATCCTCCTCCTCCTCTTTCTTCTCCTCTTTCATAATATCCTTGCTTTAGTTTCCCCAAAAAGACATAATTAGCCCATTTAGCTCCAAAATGCCATAATAACCTCAAAATGGCATAACAACCTTGGTTAGCTCATGAATATTATATACTTAGCTTGTTTTCCTCTAAAATGAGATAATTAGCCCATTTAGCTCCCAAAAGACTTAATTAGGTAATTTAGCTCCAAGAAGAGGAGAAGAAACAGGAAAAATGAAAAGAAAGAAGAAGAAGAAGAAGAGAAGAAGGAGAAGGAGGAGGAGGAGGAGGAGAAGGAGGGGAACGCCAAGGACCTTCTAGTCCTTCTCCTCCTCCTCCTTCTCCTCCTTCTCCTCCTTCTTCTTGATTTCTTGTTCTTCTCCTCCTCCTCCTCTTTCGTCTCCTCTTTCATATTATCCTTGCTTTAATTTCCCCAAAAAGACATAATTAGCCCATTTAGCTCCAAAATGCCATAATAACCTCAAAATGGCATAAGAACCTTGGTTAGCTCATGAATATTATATACTTAGCTTGTTTTCCTCTAAAATGAGATAATTAGCCCATTTAGCTCCAAAAAGACATAATTAGGTAATTTAGCTCCAAGAAGAGGAGAAGAGGAGAATAAATAGGAAAAATCAAAAGAAAGAAGAGGAAGAAGAAGAAGAAGAGAAGAAGGAGAAGGAGGGGGAGGAGGAGGAGGAGAAGGAGGAGAAGGCCAAGGATCTTCTAGTCCTTCTCCTGCTCGTCCTTCTCCTCCTTCTTCTTGATTTCTTCTTCTTATCCTCCTCCTCCTCTTTCTTCTCCTCTTTCATATTATCCTTGCTTTAATTTCCCCAAAAATACATAATTAGCCCATTTAGCTCCAAAATGCCATAATAACCTCAAAATGGCATAAGAACCTTGGTTAGCTCATGAATATTATATATTTAGCTTCTTTTCCTCTAAAATGAGATAATTAGCCCATTTAGCTCCAAAAAGACATAATTAGGTAATTTAGCTCCAAGAAGAGCAGAAGACGAGAAGAGGAGAAGAGGAGAAGAAATAGGAAAAATGAAAAGAAAGAAGAAGAAGAAAAAGAAGAGAAGAAGGAGGAGGAGGAGACCGCCAAGGACCTTCTAGTCCTTCTCCTCCTCCTCCTTCTCCTCCTTCTTCTTGATTTCTTATTCTTCTCCTCCTCCTCCTCTTTCTTCTCCTCTTTCATATTATCCTTTCTTTAATTTCCCCAAAAAGACATAATTAGCCCATTTAGCTCCAAATGCCATAATAACCTCAAAATGGCAGAAGAACCTTGGTTAGCTCATGAATATTATATACTTAACTTGTTTTCCTCTAAAATGAGATAATTAGCCCATTTAGCTCCAAAAATACATAATTAGGTAATTTAGCTCCAAGAAGAGGAGAAGAGGAGAAGAGGAGAAGAAACAGGAAAAATGGAAAGAAAGAAGAAGAAGAAGAAGAGAAGAAGGAGAAGGAGGAGGAGGAGGAGGAGGAGAAGGAGGAGAAGGCCAAGGACCTTCTAGTCCTTCTCCTCCTTCTCATCCTTCTTCTTGATTTGTTCTTCTTCTCCTCCACCTCCTCATTCTTCTCCTCTTTCATATTATCCTTGATTTAATTTCCCCAAAAAGACATAATTAGCCCATTTAGCTCCAAAATGCCATAATAACCTCAAAATGGCATAAGAACCTTGGTTAGCCAATGAATATTATATACTTAGCTTGTTTTTCTCTAAAATGAGATAATTAGCCCATTTAGGTCAAAAAAGACATAATTAGGTAATTTAGCTCCAAGAAGAGGAGAAGAGGAGAAGAAATAGAAAAAATTAAAAGAAAGAAAAAGAAGAAGAAGAGAAGAAGGAGAAGGAGGAGGAGGAGGAGGAGAAGGAGGAGAAGGCCAAGGACCTTCTAGTCCTTCTCCTCCTCCTCCTTCTCCTCTTTCTCCTCCTTCTTGATTTGTTCTTCTTCTCCTCCTCCTCCTCTTTCTTCTCCTCTTTCATATTATCCTTGCTTTAATTTCTCCAAAAAGACATAATTAGCCCATTTAGCTCCAAAATGCCATAATAACCTCAGAATGGCATAAGAACCTTAGTTAGCTCATGAATATTGTATACTTAGCTTTTTTTCCTCTAAAACGAGATAATTAGCCCATTTCGCTCCAAAAAGACATAATTAGGTAATTTAGCTCCAACAAGAGGAGAAGAGGAGAAGAGGAGAAGAAACAGGAAAAATGAAAAGAAAGAAGAAGAAGAAGAAGAGAAGAAGGAGGAGGAGGAGGAGGAGGAGGAGGAGAAGGAGGAGAAGGCCAAGGACCTTCTAGTCCTTCTCCTCCTTGTCATCCTTCTTCTTGATTTCTTATTCTTCTCCTCCACCTCTTTCTCCTCCTCTTTCATATTATCCTTGCTCTAATTTCCCCAAAAATACATAATTAGCGCATTTAGCTCCAAAATGCCATAATAACCTCAAAATGGCATAAGAACCTTGGTTAGCTCATGAATATTATATACTTAGCTTGTTTTCCTCTAAAATGAGATAATTAGCCCATTTAGCTCCAAAAAGACATAATTAGGTAATTTAGCTCCAAGAAGAGGAGAAGAGGAGAAGAGGAGAAGAAATAGGAAAAATGAAAAGAAAGAAGAAGAAGAAGAAGAAGAAGAAGAGAAGAAGGAGAAGGAGGAGGAGCAGCAGGAGGAGGAGAACGCCAAGGACCTTCTAGTCCTTCTCCTCCTCCTCCTTCTCCTCCTTCTTCTTGATTTCTTATTCTTATCCTCCTCCTCCTCCTCCTCTTTCTTCACCTCTTTCATATTATCCTGTCTTTACTTTCCCCAAAAAGACATAATTAGCCCATTTAGTTCCAAATGACATAATAACCTCAAAATGGCATAAGAACCTTGGTTAGCTCATGAATATTATATACTTAGCTTGTTTTCCTCTAAAATGAGATAATTAACCCATTTAGCTCCAAAAAGACATAATTAGGTAATTTAGCTCCAAGAAGAGGAGAAGAGGAGAAGAAATAGGAAAAATGAAAAGAAAGAAAGAAGAAGAAGAAGAAGAAAAGATGGAGAAGGAGGAGGAGGAGGAGGAGAAGGAGGAGAAGGCCAAGGATCTTCTAGTCCTTCTCCTCCTCGTCCTTCTCCTCCTTCTTCTTGATTTCTTCTTCTTATCCTCCTCCTCCTCTTTCTTCTCCTCTTTCATATTATCCTTGCTTTAATTTCCCCAAAAAGACATAATTAGCCCATTTAACTCCAAAATGCCATAATAACCTCAAAATGGCATAAGAACCTTGGTTAGCTCATGAATACTATATACTTAACTTGTTTTCCTCTAAAATGAGATAATTAGCCCATTTAGCTCCAAAAACACATAATTAGGTAATTTAGCACCAAGAAGAGGAGAAGAAACAGGAAAAATGAAAAGAAAGAAGAAGAAGAAGAAGAGAAGAAGGAGAAGGAGGAGGAGGAGGAGGAGGGGAACGCAGAGGACCATTTAGTCCTTCTCCTCCTCCTCCTTCTCCTCCTTCTTCTTGATTTCTTCTTCTTGTCCTCCTCCTCCTCTTTCTTCTCCTCTTTCATATTATCCTTGCTTTAATTTCCCCAAAAAGACATAATTACCCATTTAGCTCCAAAATGCCATAATAACCTCAAAATGGCATAAGAACCTTGGTTAGCTCATGAATATTATGTACTTAGCTTGTTTTCCTCTAAAATGAGATAATTAGCCCATTTAGCTCCAAAAAGACATAATTAGGTAATTTCGCTCCAAGAAGACGAGAAGAGGAGAAGAAATAGGAAAAATGAAAAGAAAGAAGAAGAAGAAGAAGAAGAGAAGAAGAAGGAGAAGGAGGAGGAGGAGGAGGAGGAGAAGGAGGAGAAGGCCAAGGACCTTCTAGTCCTTCTCCTCCTCCTCCTTCTTCTTGATTTCTTCTTCTTCTCCTCCTCCTCCTCTTTCTTATCCTCTTTCATATTATCCTTGCTTTAATTTCCCCAAATAGACATAATTAGCCCATTTAGCTCCAAAATGCCATAATAACCTCAAAATGGCATAAGAACCTTGGTTAGCTCATGAATATTATATACTTATCTTGTTTTCATCTAAAATGAGATAATTAGCCCATTTAGCTCTAAAAAGACATAATTAGGTAATTTAGCTCCAAGAAGAGGAGAAGAGGAGAAGAAATAGGAAAAATGAAAAGAAATACGAAGAAGAAGAAGAAGAAGAAGAAGAGAACAAGGAGAAGGAGGAGGAGGAGGAGGAGAAGGAGTAGAAGGACAAGGACCTTCTAGTCCTTCTCCTCCTCCTCCTTCTCCTCCTTCTCCTCCTTCTTCTTGATTTCTTCTCCTTCTCCTCCTCCTCCTCATTCTTCTCCTCTTTCATATTATCCTTGCTTTAATTTCCCCAAAAAGACATAATTAGCCCATTTAGCTCCAAAATGCCATAATAACTTCAAAATGGCATAAGAACCTTGGTTAGCTCATGAATATTATATACTTAGCTTGTTTTCCTCTAAAATGAGATAATGAGCCCATTTAGCTCCAAAAAGACATAATTAGGTAATTTAGCTCCAAGAAGAGGAGAAGAGGAGAAGAAATAGGAAAAATGAAAAGAAAGAAGAAGATGAAGAAGAAGAGAAGAAGGAGAAGGAGGAGGAGGAGGAGGAGGAGAACGCTAAGGACCTTCTAGTCCTTCTCCTCCTCCTCCTTCTCCTCCTTCTTCTTGATTTCTCCTTATTCTCCTCCTCCTCGTCTTCTTCTCCTCTTTCATATTATCCTTTCTTTAATTTCCCCAAAAAGACATAATTATCCCATTTAGCTCCAAATGCCATAATAACCTCAAAATGGCATAAGAACCTTGGTTAGCTCATGAATATTATATACTTAGCTTGTTTTGCTCTAAAATGAGATAATTAACCCATTTAGCTCCAAAAAGACATAATTAGGTAATTTAGCTCCAAGTAGAGGAGAAGAGGAGAAGAGGAGAAGAAATAGGAAAAATGAAAAGGAAGAAGAAGAAGAAGAAGAGAAGAACGATAAGGAGAAGGAGGAGGAGGAGGAGGAGAAGGCCAAGGACCTTCTAGTCCTTCTCCTCCTCCTCCTTCTCCTCCTTCTCCTCCTTCTTCTAGATTTCTTCTTCTTCTCCTCCTCCTCCTCTTTCTTCTCCTCTTTAATATTATCCTTGCTTTAATTTCCCCAAAAAGACATAATTAGCCTATTTAGCTCCAAAATGCCATAATAACCTCAAAATGGCATAAGAACCTTGGTTAGCTCATGAATATTATATACTTAGCTTGTTTTCCTCTAAAATGAGATAATTAGCCCATTTAGCTACAAAAAGACATAATTAGGTAATTTAGCTCCAAGAAGAGGAGAAGAGGAGAAGAAATAGGAAAAATGAAAAGAAACAAAGAAGAAGAAGATGAGAAGAATGAGAAGGAGGAGGAGGAGAAGGCCAAGGACCTTCTAGTCCTTCTCCTCCTCCTCCTTCGCCTCCTTCTCCTCCTTCTTCTTCTCCTCCTCCTCCTATTTCTTCTCCTCTTTCATATTACCCTTGCTTTAATTTCCCCAAAAAGACATAATTAGCCCATTTAGCTCCAAAATGCCATAATAACCTCAAAATGGCATAAGAACCTTGGTTAGCTCATGAATATTATATACATAGCTTGTTTTCCTCTAAAATGGGATAATTAGCCCATTTAGCTCCAAAATGGCATAGTTAGTTAATTTAGCTCCGACAAGAGGAGAAGAAATAGGAAAAATGAAAAGAAAGAGGAAGAATAAGAGAAGAAGGAGAAGGAGGAGAAGGTGGAGGAGAAGGCCAAGGACCTTCTAGTCATTCTACTCCTCCTCCTTCTCCTCCTTCTTCTTGATTTCTTCTTCTTCTCCTCCTCCTCCTCTTTCTTCTCCTCTTTCATATTATCCTTGCTTTAATTTCCCCAAAAAGACATAATTAGCCCATTTAGCTCCAAAATGCCATAATAACCTCAAAATGGCATAAGAACCTTGGTTAGCTCATGAATATGATATACTTAGCTTGTTGTCCTCTAAAATGAGATAATTAGCCCATTTAGCTACAAAAAGACATAATTAGGTAATTTAGCTCCAAGAAGAGGAGAATAGGAGAAGAAATAGGAAAAATGAAAACAAAGAAGAAGAAGAAGAAGAGAAGAAGGAGAAGGATGAGGAGGAGGAGGAGGAGGAGAAGAACGCCAACGACCTTCTAGTCCTTCTCCTCCTCCTCCTTCTCCTCCTTCATCTTGATTTCTTCTTCTTCTCCTCCTCCTCCTCTTTCTTCTCCTCTTTCATATTATCCTTTCTTTAATTTCCCCAAAAAGACATAATTAGCCCATTTAGCTCCAAATGCCATAATAACCTCAAAATGGCATAAGAACCTTGGTTAGCTCATGAATATTATATACTTAGCTTGTTTTCCTCTAAAATGAGATAATTAGCCCATTTAGCTCCAAAAAGACATAATTAGGTAATTTAGCTCCAAGAAGAGGAGAAGAGGAGAAGAGGAGAAGAAACAAGAAAAATGAAAAGAAAGAAGAAGAAGAAGAAGAGAAGAAGGAGAAGGAGGAGGAGGAGGAGGAGGAGGAGAAGGAGGAGAAGGCCAAGGACCTTCTAGTCCTTCTCCTCCTTCTCATCCTTCTTCTTGATTTCTTCTTCTTCTCCTCCTCCTCCTCCTTCATCTGCTCTTTCATATTATCCTTGCTTTAATTTCCCCAAAAAGACATAATTAGCCCATTTAGCTCCAAAATGCCATAATAACCTCAAAATGGCATAAGAACCTTGGTTAGCTCATGAATATTATATACTTAGCTTGTTTTCCTCTAAAATGAGATAATTAGCCCATTTAGCTCCAAAAAGACATAATTAGGTAATTTAGCTCCAAGAAGAGTAGAAGAGGAGAAGAAATAGGAAAAATGAAAAGAAAGAAGAAGAAGAAGAAGAAGAGAAGAAGGAGAAGGAGGAGGAGAAGGAGGAGGAGGAGAACGCCAAGGACCTTCTAATCCTTCTCCTCCTCCTCCTTCTCCTCCTTCTTCTTGATTTCTTCTTCTTCTCCTCCTCCTCCTCTTTCTTCTCCTCTTTCATATTATCCTTTCTTTAATTTCCCCAAAAAGACATAATTAGCCCATTTAGCTCCAAATGCGATAATAACCTCAAAATGGCATAAGAACCTTGGTTAGCTCATGAATATTATATACTTAGCCTGTTTTCCTCTAAAATGAGATAATTAGCCCATTTAGCTCCAAAAAGACATAATTAGGTAATTTAGCTCCAAGAAGAGGAGAAGAGGAGAAGAGGAGAATCAATAGGAAAAATGAAAAGAAAGAAGAAGAAGAAGAAGAGAAGAAGGAGAAGGAGAAGGAGGAGGAGGAGGAGGAGAAGGAGGAGGAGAAGGCCAAGGACCTTCTAGTCCTTCTCCTCCTCCTCCTTCTCCTGCTTCTCCTCCTTCTTCTGGATTTCTTCTTCTTCTCCTCCTCCTCCTCTTTCTTCTCCTCTTTAATATTATCCTTGCTTTAATTTCCCCAAAAATAAATAATTAGCCTATTTAGCTCCAAAATGCCATAATAACCTCAAAATGGCATAAGAACCTTGGTTAGCTCATGAATATTATATACTTAGCTTGTTTTCCTCTAAAATGAGATAATTAGCCCATTTAGCTACAAAAAGACATAATTAGGTAATTTAGCTCTAAGAAGAGGAGAAGAGGAGAAGAGGAGAAGAAATAGGAAAAATGAAAAGAAAGAAGAAGAAGAAGATGAGAAGAATGAGAAGGAGGAGGAGGAGAAGGCCAAGGACCTTCGAGTCCTTCTCCTCCTCCTTCGCCTCCTTCTCCTCCTTCTTCTTGATTTCTTCTTCTTCTCCTCCTCCTCCTATTTCTTCTCCTCTTTCATATTATCCTTGCTTTAATTTCCCCAAAAAGACATAATTAGCCCATTTAGCTCCAAAATGCCATAATAACCTCAGAATGGCATAAGAACCTTGGTTAGCTCATGAATATTGTATACTTAGCTTGTTTTCCTCTAAAATGAGATAATTAGCCCATTTAGCTCCAAAAAGACATAATTAGGTAATTTAGCTCCAAGAAGAGGAGAAGAGGAGAAGAGGAGAAGAAACAGGAAAAATGAAAAGAAAGAAGAAGAAGAAGAAGAGAAGAAGGAGAAGGAGGAGGAGGAGGAGGAGGAGGAGGAGAAGGAGGAGAAGGCCAAGGACCTTCTAGTCCTTCTCCTCCTTCTCATCCTTCTTCTTGATTTCTTCTTCTTCTCCTCCTCCTCCTCCTTCATCTGCTCTTTCATATTATCCTTGCTTTAATTTCCCCAAAAAGACATAATTAGCCCATTTAGCTCCAAAATGCCATAATAACCTCAAAATGGCATAAGAACCTTGGTTAGCTCATGAATATTATATACTTAGCTTGTTTTCCTCTAAAATGAGATAATTAGCCCATTTAGCTCCAAAAAGACATAATTAGGTAATTTAGCTCCAAGAAGAGTAGAAGAGGAGAAGAAATAGGAAAAATGAAAAGAAAGAAGAAGAAGAAGAAGAAGAAGAGAAGAAGGAGAAGGAGGAGGAGAAGGAGGAGGAGGAGAACGCCAAGGACCTTCTAATCCTTCTCCTCCTCCTCCTTCTCCTCCTTCTTCTTGATTTTTTCTTCTTCTCCTCCTCCTCCTCTTTCTTCTCCTCTTTCATATTATCCTTTCTTTAATTTCCCCAAAAAGACATAATTAGCCCATTTAGCTCCAAATGCGATAATAACCTCAAAATGGCATAACAACCTTGGTTAGCTCATGAATATTATATACTTAGCTTGTTTTCCTCTAAAATGAGATAATTAGCCCATTTAGCTACAAAAAGACATAATTAGGTAATTTAGCTCTAAGAAGAGGAGAAGAGGAGAAGAGGAGAAGAAATAAAAAAAATGAAAAGAAAGAAGAAGAAGAAGATGAGAAGAATGAGAAGGAGGAGGAGGAGAAGGCCAAGGACCTTCGAGTCCTTCTCCTCCTCCTTCGCCTCCTTCTCCTCCTTCTTCTTGATTTCTTCTTCTTCTCCTCCTCCTCCTATTTCTTCTCCTCTTTCATATTATCCTTGCTTTAATTTCCCCAAAAAGACATAATTAGCCCATTTAGCTCCAAAATGCCATAATAACCTCAGAATGGCATAAGAACCTTGGTTAGCTCATGAATATTGTATACTTAGCTTGTTTTCCTCTAAAATGAGATAATTAGCCCATTTAGCTCCAAAAAGACATAATTAGGTAATTTAGCTCCAAGAAGAGGAGAAGAGGAGAAGAGGAGAAGAAACAGGAAAAATGAAAAGAAAGAAGAAGAAGAAGAAGAGAAGAAGGAGAAGGAGGAGGAGGAGGAGGAGGAGGAGGAGAAGGAGGAGAAGGCCAAGGACCTTCTAGTCCTTCTCCTCCTTCTCATCCTTCTTCTTGATTTCTTCTTCTTCTCCTCCTCCTCCTCCTTCATCTGCTCTTTCATATTATCCTTGCTTTAATTTCCCCAAAAAGACATAATTAGCCCATTTAGCTCCAAAATGCCATAATAACCTCAAAATGGCATAAGAACCTTGGTTAGCTCATGAATATTATATACTTAGCTTGTTTTCCTCTAAAATGAGATAATTAGCCCATTTAGCTCCAAAAAGACATAATTAGGTAATTTAGCTCCAAGAAGAGTAGAAGAGGAGAAGAAATAGGAAAAATGAAAAGAAAGAAGAAGAAGAAGAAGAAGAAGAGAAGAAGGAGAAGGAGGAGGAGAAGGAGGAGGAGGAGAACGCCAAGGACCTTCTAATCCTTCTCCTCCTCCTCCTTCTCCTCCTTCTTCTTGATTTCTTCTTCTTCTCCTCCTCCTCCTCTTTCTTCTCCTCTTTCATATTATCCTTTCTTTAATTTCCCCAAAAAGACATAATTAGCCCATTTAGCTCCAAATGCGATAATAACCTCAAAATGGCATAAGAACCTTGGTTAGCTCATGAATATTATATACTTAGCCTGTTTTCCTCTAAAATGAGATAATTAGCCCATTTAGCTCCAAAAAGACATAATTAGGTAATTTAGCTCCAAGAATAGGAGAAGAGGAGAAGAGGAGAATAAATAGGAAAAATGAAAAGAAAGAAGAAGAAGAAGAAGAGAAGAAGGAGAAGGAGAAGGAGGAGGAGGAGGAGGAGAAGGAGGAGGAGAAGGCCAAGGACCTTCTAGTCCTTCTCCTCCTCCTCCTTCTCCTGCTTCTCCTCCTTCTTCTGGATTTCTTCTTCTTCTCCTCCTCCTCCTCTTTCTTCTCCTCTTTAATATTATCCTTGCTTTAATTTCCCCAAAAATAAATAATTAGCCTATTTAGCTCCAAAATGCCATAATAACCTCAAAATGGCATAAGAACCTTGGTTAGCTCATGAATATTATATACTTAGCTTGTTTTCCTCTAAAATGAGATAATTAGCCCATTTAGCTACAAAAAGACATAATTAGGTAATTTAGCTCTAAGAAGAGGAGAAGAGGAGAAGAGGAGAAGAAATAGGAAAAATGAAAAGAAAGAAGAAGAAGAAGATGAGAAGAATGAGAAGGAGGAGGAGGAGAAAGCCAAGGACCTTCGAGTCCTTCTCCTCCTCCTTCGCCTCCTTCTCCTCCTTCTTCTTGATTTCTTCTTCTTCTCCTCCTCCTCCTATTTCTTCTCCTCTTTCATATTATCCTTGCTTTAATTTCCCCAAAAAGACATAATTAGCCCATTTAGCTCCAAAATGCCATAATAACCTCAGAATGGCATAAGAACCTTGGTTAGCTCATGAATATTGTATACTTAGCTTGTTTTCCTCTAAAATGAGATAATTAGCCCATTTAGCTCCAAAAAGACATAATTAGGTAATTTAGCTCCAAGAAGACGAGAAGAGGAGAAGAAATAGGAAAAATGAAAAGAAAGAAGAAGAAGAAGAAGAAGAGAAGAAGAAGGAGAAGGAGGAGGAGGAGGAGGAGAAGGAGGAGGAGAAGGCCAAGGACCTTCTAGTCCTTCTCCTCCTCCTCCTTCTTCTTGATTTCTTCTTCTTCTCCTCCTCCTCCTCTTTCTTATCCTCTTTCATATTATCCTGGCTTTAATTTCCCCAAATAGACATAATTAGCCCATTTAGCTCCAAAATGCCATAATAACCTCAAAATGGCATAAGAACCTTGGTTAGCTCATGAATATTATATACTTATCTTCTTTTCATCTAAAATGAGATAATTAGCCCATTTAGCTCGAAAAAGACATAATTAGGTAATTTAGCTCCAAGAAGAGGAGAAGAGGAGAAGAAATAGGAAAAATGAAAAGAAAGAAGAAGAAGAAGAAGAAGAAGAAGAAGAAGAAGAAGAGAACAAGGAGAAGGAGGAGGAGAAGGAGGAGGAGAAGGAGGAGAAGGACAAGGACCTTCTAGTCCTTCTCCTCCTCCTCCTTCTCCTCCTTCTCCTCCATCTTCTTGATTTCTTCTTCTTCTCCTCCTCCTCCTCTTTCTTCTCCTCTTTCATATTATCCTTGCTTTAATTTCCCCAAAAAGACATAATTAGCCCATTTAGCTCCAAAATGCCATAATAACCTCAAAATGGCATAAGAACCTTGGTTAGCTCATGAATATTATATACTTAGCTTGTTTTCCTATAAAATGAGATAATTAGCCCATTTAGCTCCAAAAAGACATAATTAGGTAATTTAGCTCCAAGAAGAGGAGAAGAGGAGAAGAAATAGGAAAAATGAAAAGAAAGAAGAAGAAGAAGATGAGAAGAATGAGAAGGAGGAGGAGGAGAAGGCCAAGGACCTTCTAGTCATTCTACTCCTCCTCCTTCTCCTCCTTCTTCTTGATTTCTTCTTCTTCTCCTCCTCCTCCTCTTTCTTCTCCTCTTTCATATTATCCTTGCTTTAATTTCCCCAAAAAGACATAATTAGTCCATTTAGCTCCAAAATTCCATAATAACCTCAAAATGGCATAAGAACCTTGGTTAGCTCATGAATATTATATACTTAGCTTGTTGTCCTCTAAAATGAGATAATTAGCCCATTTAGCTACAAAAAGACATAATTAGGTAATTTAGCTCCAAGAAGAGGAGAAGAGGAGAAGAGGAGAAGAAACAGGAAAAATGAAAAGAAAGAAGAAGAAGAAGAAGAGAAGAAGGAGAAGGAGGAGGAGGAGGAGGAGGAGGAGAAGGAGGAGAAGGCCAAGGACCTTCTAGTCCTTCTCCTCGTTCTCATCCTTCTTCTTGATTTCTTCTTCTTCTCCTCCTCCTCCTCCTTCATCTCGTCTTTCATATTATCCTTGCTTTGATTTCCCCAAAAAGACATAATTAGCCCATTTAGCTCCAAAATGCCATAATAACCTCAAAATGGCATAAGAACCTTGGTTAGCTCATGAATATTATATACTTAGCTTGTTTTCCTCTAAAATGAGATAATTAGCCCATTTAGCTCCAAAAAGACATAATTAGGTAATTAAGCTCCAAGAAGAGGAGAAGAGGAGAAGAAATAGGAAAAATGAAAAGAAAGAAGAAGAAGAAGAAGAAGAAGAGAAGAAGGAGAAGGAGGAGGAGAAGGAGGAGGAGGAGAACGCCAAGGACCTTCTAATCCTTCTCCTCCTCCTCCTTCTCCTCCTTCTTCTTGATTTCTTCTTCTTCTCCTCCTCCTCCTCTTTCTTCTCCTCTTTCATATTATCCTTTCTTTAATTTCCCCAAAAAGACATAATTAGCCCATTTAGCTCCAAATGCCATAATAACCTCAAAATGGCATAAGAACCTTGGTTAGCTCATGAATATTATATACTTAGCTTGTTTTCCTCTAAAATGAGATAATTAGCCCATTTAGCTCCAAAAAGACATAATTAGGTAATTTAGCTCCAAGAAGAGGAGAAGAGGAGAAGAGGAGAAGAAATAGGAAAAATGAAAAGAAAGAAGAAGAAGAAGAAGAGAAGAAGGAGAAGGAGAAGGAGGAGGAGGAGGAGGAGGAGGAGGAGGAGAAGGCCAAGGACCTTCTAGTCCTTCTCCTCCTCCTCCATCTCCTGCTTGTCCTCCTTCTTCTGGATTTCTTCTTCTTCTCCTCCTCCTCCTCTTTCTTCTCCTCTTTAATATTATCCTTGCTTTAATTTCCCCAAAAATACATAATTAGCCTATTTAGCTCCAAAATGCCATAATAACCTCAAAATGGCATAAGAACCTTGGTTAGCTCATGAATATTATATACTTAGCTTGTTTTCCTCTAAAATGAGATAATTAGCCCATTTAGCTACAAAAAGACATAATTAGGTAATTTAGCTCTAAGAAGAGGAGAAGAGGAGAAGAAATAGGAAAAATGAAAAGAAAGAAAGAAGAAGAAGATGAGAAGAATGAGAAGGAGGAGGAGGAGAAGGCCAAGGACCTTCTAGTCCTTCTCCTCCTCCTTCGCCTCCTTCTCCTCCTTCTTCTTGATTTCTTCTTCTTCTCCTCCTCCTCCTATTTCTTCTCCTCTTTCATATTATCCTTGCTTTAATTTCCCCAAAAAGACATAATTAGCCCATTTAGCTCCAAAATTCCATAATAACCTCAAAATGGCATAAGAACCTTGGTTAGCTCATGAATATTATATACTTAGCTTGTTTTCCTCTAAAATGGGATAATTAGCCCATTTAGCTCCAAAATGGCATAGTTAGGTAATTTAGCTCCGACAAGAGGAGAAGAAATAGGAAAAATGAAAAGAAAGAAGAAGAATAAGAGAAGAAGGAGAAGGAGGAGAAGGAGGAGGAGGAGGAGGAGGAGAAGGAGGAGGAGAAGGCCAAGGACCTTCTAGTCATTCTCCTCCTCCTCCTTCTCCTCCTTCTTCTTGATTTCTTCTTCTTCTCCTCCTCCTCCTCTTTCTTCTCCTCTTTCATATTATCCTTGCTTTAATTTCCCCAAAAAGACATAATTAGCCCATTTAGCTCCAAATGCCATAATAACCTCAAAATGGCATAAGAACCTTGGTTAGCTCATGAATATTATATACTTAGCTTGTTTTCCTCTAAAATGAGATAATTAGCCCATTTAGCTCCAAAAAGACATAATTAGGTAATTTAGCTCCAAGAAGAGGAGAAGAGGAGAAGAAACAGGAAAAATGAAAAGAAAGAAGAAGAAGAAGAAGAGAAGAAGAAGAAGCAGGAGGAGGAGGAGGAGGAGGAGAAGGAGGAGAAGGCCAAGGACCTTCTAGTCCTTCTCCTCCTTCTCATCCTTCTTCTTGATTTCTTCTTCTTCTCCTCCTCCTGCTCCTTCTTCTCCTCTTTCATATTATCCTTGCTTTAATTTCCCCAAAAAGACATAATTAGCCCATTTAGCTCCAAAATGCCATAATAACCTCAAAATGGCATAAGAACCTTGGTTAGCTCATGAATATTATATACTTAGCTTGTTTTCCTCTAAAATGAGATAATTAGCCCATTTAGCTCCAAAAAGACATAATTAGGTAATTTAGCTCCAAGAAGAGGAGAAGAGGAGAAGAGGAGAAGAAATAGGGAAAATGAAAAGAAAGAAGAAGAAGAAGAAGAAGAAGAAGAAGAAGAGAAGAAGGAGAAGGAGGAGGAGAACGCCAAGGACCTTCTAGTCCTTCTCCTCCTCCTCCTTCTCCTCCTTCTTCTTGATTTCTTCTTTTTCTCCTCCTCCTCCTCTTTCTTCTCCTCTTTCATGTTATCCTTTCTTTAATTTCCCCAAAAAGACATAATTAGCCTATTTAGCTCCAAATGCCACAATAACCTCAAAATGGCATAAGAACCTTGGTTAGCTCATGAATATTATATACTTAGCTTGTTTTCCTCTAAAATGAGATAATTAGCCCATTTAGCTCCAAAAAGACATAATTAGGTAATTTAGCTCCAAGAAGAGGAGAAGAGGAGAAGAGGAGAAGAAATAGGGAAAATGAAAAGAAAGAAGAAGAAGAAGAAGAAGAAGAAGAAGAGAAGAAGGAGAAGGAGGAGGAGAACGCCAAGGACCTTCTAGTCCTTCTCCTCCTCCTCCTTCTCCTCCTTCTTCTTGATTTCTTCTTTTTCTCCTCCTCCTCCTCTTTCTTCTCCTCTTTCATATTATCCTTTCTTTAATTTCCCCAAAAAGACATAATTAGCTTATTTAGCTCCAAATGCCACAATAACCTCAAAATGGCATAAGAACCTTGGTTAGCTCATGAATATTATATACTTAGCTTGTTTTCCTCTAAAATGAGATAATTAGCCCATTTAGCTCCAAAAAGACATAATTAGGTAATTTAGCTCCAAGAAGAGGAGAAGAGGAGAACAGGAGAAGAAATAGGAAAAATGAAA
Organism: Hordeum vulgare subsp. vulgare; assembly: GCF_904849725.1. NCBI lineage: Eukaryota > Viridiplantae > Streptophyta > Magnoliopsida > Poales > Poaceae > Hordeum > Hordeum vulgare. The sequence goes on from NC_058523.1 coordinate 356,219,371, forward strand.
AGAAAGAAGAAGAAGAAGAAGAGAAGAAGGAGAAGGAGAAGGAGGAGGAGGAGGAGGAGGAGAAGGAGGAGGAGAAGGCAAAGGACCTTCTAGTCCTTCTCCTCCTCCTCCTTCTCCTGCTTCTCCTCCTTCTGGATTTCTTCTTCTTCTCCTCCTCCTCCTCTTTCTTCTCCTCTTTAATATTATCCTTGCTTTAATTTCCCCAAAAAGACATAATTAGCCTATTTAGCTCCAAAATGCCATAATAACCTCAAAATGGCATAAGAACCTTGGTTGGCTCATGAATATTATATACTTAGCTTGTTTTCCTCTAAAATGAGATAATTAGCCCATTTAGCTACAAAAAGACATAATTAGGTAATTTAGCTCCAAGAAGAGGAGAAGAGGAGAAGAGGAGAAGAAATAGGAAAAATGAAAAGAAAGAAGAAGAAGAAGATGAGAAGAATGAGAAGGAGGAGGAATAGAAGGCCAAGGACCTTCTAGTCCTTCTCCTCCTCCTCCTTCGCCTCCTTCTCCTCCTTCTTCTTGATTTCTTCTTCTTCTCCTCCTCCACCTATTTCTTCTCCTCTTTCATATTATCCTTGCTTTAATTTCCCCAAAAAGACATAATTAGCCTATTTAGCTCCAAAATGCCATAATTACCTCAAAATGGCATAAGAACCTTGGTGAGCTCATGAATATTATATACTTAGCTTGTTTTCCTCTAAAATGGGATAATTAGCCCATTTAGCTCCAAAAGGGCATAGTTAGGTAATTTAGCTCCGACAAGAGGAGAAGAAATAGGAAAAATGAAAAGAAAGAAGAAGAAGAAGAAGAGAAGAAGAAGAAGCAGGAGGAGGAGGAGGAGGAGGAGAAGGAGGAGAAGGCCAAGGACCTTCTAGTCCTTCTCCTCCTTCTCATCCTTCTTCTTGATTTCTTCTTCTTCTCCTCCTCCTGCTCCTTCTTCTCCTCTTTCATATTATCCTTGCTTTAATTTCCCCAAAAAGACATAATTAGCCCATTTAGCTCCAAAATGCCATAATAACCTCAAAATGGCATAAGAACCTTGGTTAGCTCATGAATATTATATACTTAGCTTGTTTTCCTCTAAAATGAGATAATTAGCCCATTTAGCTCCAAAAAGACATAATTAGGTAATTTAGCTCCAAGAAGAGGAGAAGAGGAGAAGAGGAGAAGAAATAGGGAAAATGAAAAGAAAGAAGAAGAAGAAGAAGAAGAAGAAGAAGAAGAGAAGAAGGAGAAGGAGGAGGAGAACGCCAAGGACCTTCTAGTCCTTCTCCTCCTCCTCCTTCTCCTCCTTCTTCTTGATTTCTTCTTTTTCTCCTCCTCCTCCTCTTTCTTCTCCTCTTTCATGTTATCCTTTCTTTAATTTCCCCAAAAAGACATAATTAGCCTATTTAGCTCCAAATGCCACAATAACCTCAAAATGGCATAAGAACCTTGGTTAGCTCATGAATATTATATACTTAGCTTGTTTTCCTCTAAAATGAGATAATTAGCCCATTTAGCTCCAAAAAGACATAATTAGGTAATTTAGCTCCAAGAAGAGGAGAAGAGGAGAAGAGGAGAAGAAATAGGGAAAATGAAAAGAAAGAAGAAGAAGAAGAAGAAGAAGAAGAAGAGAAGAAGGAGAAGGAGGAGGAGAACGCCAAGGACCTTCTAGTCCTTCTCCTCCTCCTCCTTCTCCTCCTTCTTCTTGATTTCTTCTTTTTCTCCTCCTCCTCCTCTTTCTTCTCCTCTTTCATATTATCCTTTCTTTAATTTCCCCAAAAAGACATAATTAGCTTATTTAGCTCCAAATGCCACAATAACCTCAAAATGGCATAAGAACCTTGGTTAGCTCATGAATATTATATACTTAGCTTGTTTTCCTCTAAAATGAGATAATTAGCCCATTTAGCTCCAAAAAGACATAATTAGGTAATTTAGCTCCAAGAAGAGGAGAAGAGGAGAACAGGAGAAGAAATAGGAAAAATGAAAAGAAAGAAGAAGAAGAAGAAGAGAAGAAGGAGAAGGAGAAGGAGGAGGAGGAGGAGGAGGAGAAGGAGGAGGAGAAGGCAAAGGACCTTCTAGTCCTTCTCCTCCTCCTCCTTCTCCTGCTTCTCCTCCTTCTGGATTTCTTCTTCTTCTCCTCCTCCTCCTCTTTCTTCTCCTCTTTAATATTATCCTTGCTTTAATTTCCCCAAAAAGACATAATTAGCCTATTTAGCTCCAAAATGCCATAATAAACTCAAAATGGCATAAGAACCTTGGTTGGCTCATGAATATTATATACTTAGCTTGTTTTCCTCTAAAATGAGATAATTAGCCCATTTAGCTACAAAAAGACATAATTAGGTAATTTAGCTCCAAGAAGAGGAGAAGAGGAGAAGAGGAGAAGAAATAGGAAAAATGAAAAGAAAGAAGAAGAAGAAGATGAGAAGAATGAGAAGGAGGAGGAATAGAAGGCCAAGGACCTTCTAGTCCTTCTCCTCCTCCTCCTTCGCCTCCTTCTCCTCCTTCTTCTTGATTTCTTCTTCTTCTCCTCCTCCACCTATTTCTTCTCCTCTTTCATATTATCCTTGCTTTAATTTCCCCAAAAAGACATAATTAGCCTATTTAGCTCCAAAATGCCATAATTACCTCAAAATGGCATAAGAACCTTGGTGAGCTCATGAATATTATATACTTAGCTTGTTTTCCTCTAAAATGGGATAATTAGCCCATTTAGCTCCAAAAGGGCATAGTTAGGTAATTTAGCTCCGACAAGAGGAGAAGAAATAGGAAAAATGAAAAGAAAGAAGAAGAATAAGAGAAGAAGGAGAAGGAGGAGAAGGAGGAGGAGGAGGAGGAGGAGAAGGAGGAGGAGAAGGCCAAGGACCTTCTAGTCATTCTCCTCCTCCTCCTTCTCCTCCTTCTTGATTTCTTCTTCTTCTCCTCCTCCTCCTCTTTCTTCTCCTCTTTCATATTATCCTTGCTTTAATTTCCCCAAAAAGACATAATTAGCCCATTTAGCTCCAAAATGCCATAATAACCTCAAAATGGCATAAGAACCTTGGTTAGCTCATGAATATGATATACTTAGCTTGTTGTCCTCTAAAATGAGATAATTAGCCCATTTAGCTACAAAAAGACATAATTAGGTAATTTAGCTCCAAGAAGAGGACAAGAGGAGAACAAATAGGAAAAATGAAAACAAAGAAGAAGAAGAAGAAGAAGAGAAGAAGGAGAAGGATGAGGAGGAGGAGGAGGAGGAGGAGGAGAACGCCAACGACCTTCTAGTCCTTCTCCTCCTCCTCCTTCTCCTCCTTCATCTTGATTTCTTCTTCTTCTCCTCCTCCTCCTCTTTCTTCTCCTCTTTCATATTATCCTTTCTTTAATTTCCCCAAAAAGACATAATTAGCCCATTTAGCTCCAAATGCCATAATAACCTCAAAATGGCATAAGAACCTTGGTTAGCTCATGAATATTATATACTTAGCTTGTTTTCCTCTAAAATGAGATAATTAGCCCATTTAGCTCCAAAAAGACATAATTAGGTAATTTAGCTCCAAGAAGAGGAGAAGAGGAGAAGAGGAGAAGAAATAGGAAAAATGAAAAGAAAGAAGAAGAAGAAGAAGAAGAAGAGAAGAAGGAGAAGGAGGAGGAGAACGCCAAGGACCTTCTAGTCCTTCTCCTCCTCCTCCTTCTCCTACTTCTTCTTGATTTCTTCTTTTTCTCCTCCTCCTCCTCTTTCTTCTCCTCTTTCATATTATCCTTTCTTTAATTTCCCCAAAAAGACATAATTAGCCTATTTAGCTCCAAATGCCACAATAACCTCAAAATGGCATAAGAACCTTGGTTAGCTCATGAATATTATATACTTAGCTTGTTTTCCTCTAAAATGAGATAATTAGCCCATTTAGCTCCAAAAAGACATAATTAGGTAATTTAGCTCCAAGAAGAGGAGAAGAGGAGAACAGGAGAAGAAATAGGAAAAATGAAAAGAAAGAAGAAGAAGAATAAGAGAAGAAGGAGAAGGAGAAGGAGGAGGAGGAGGAGGAGGAGAAGGAGGAGGAGAAGGCAAAGGACCTTCTAGTCCTTCTCCTCCTCCTCCTTCTCCTGCTTCTCCTCCTTCTTCTGGATTTCTTCTTCTTCTCCTCCTCCTCCTCTTTCTTCTCCTCTTTAATATTATCCTTGCTTTAATTTCCCCAAAAAGACATAATTAGCCTATTTAGCTCCAAAATGCCATAATAACCTCAAAATGGCATAAGAACCTTGGTTGGCTCATGAATTTTATATACTTAGCTTGTTTTCCTCTAAAATGAGATAATTAGCCCATTTAGGTACAAAAAGACATAATTAGGTAATTCAGCTCCAAGAAGAGGAGAAGTGGAGAAGAGGAGAAGAAATAGGAAAATGAAAAGAAAGAAGAAGAAGATGATGAGAAGAATGAGAAGGAGGAGGAATAGAAGGCCAAGGACCTTCTAGTCCTTCTCCTCCTCCTCCTTCGCCTCCTTCTCCTCCTTCTTCTTGATTTCTTCTTCTTCTCCTCCTCCTCCTATTTCTTCTCCTCTTTCATATTATCCTTGCTTTAATTTCCCCAAAAAGACATAATTAGCCTATTTAGCTCCAAAATGCCATAATAACCTCAAAATGGCATAAGAACCTTGGTTAGCTCATGAATATTATATACTTAGCTTGTTTTCCTCTAAAATGGGATAATTAGCCCATTTAGCTCCAAAAGGGCATAGTTAGGTAATTTAGCTCCGACAAGAGGAGAAGAAATAGGAAAAATGAAAAGAAAGAAGAAGAATAAGAGAAGAAGGAGAAGGAGGAGGAGGAGGAGGAGGAGGAGAACGCCAACGACCTTCTAGTCCTTCTCCTCCTCCTCCTTCTCCTCCTTCATCTTGATTTCTTCTTCTTCTTCTCCTCCTCCTCTTTCTTCTCCTCTTTCATATTATCCTTTCTTTAATTTCCCCAAAAAGACATAATTAGCCCATTTAGCTCCAAATGCCATAATAACCTCAAAATGGCATAAGAACCTTGGTTAGCTCATGAATATGATATACTTAGCTTGTTTTCCTCTAAAATGAGATAATTAGCCCATTTAGCTCCAAAAAGACATAATTAGGTAATTTAGCTCCAAGAAGAGGAGAAGAGGAGAAGAGGAGAAGAAATAGGAAAAATGAAAAGAAAGAAGAAGAAGAAGAAGAAGAAGAGAAGAAGGAGAAGGAGGAGGAGAACGCCAAGGACCTTCTAGTCCTTCTCCTCCTCCTCCTTCTCCTCCTTCTTCTTGATTTCTTCTTTTTCTCCTCCTCCTCCTCTTTCTTCTCCTCTTTCATATTATCCTTTCTTTAATTTCCCCAAAAAGACATAATTAGCCTATTTAGCTCCAAATGCCACAATAACCTCAAAATGGCATAAGAACCTTGGTTAGCTCATGAATATTATATACTTAGCTTGTTTTCCTCTAAAATGAGATAATTAGCCCATTTAGCTCCAAAAAGACATAATTAGGTAATTTAGCTCCAAGAAGAGGAGAAGAGGAGAACAGGAGAAGAAATAGGAAAAATGAAAAGAAAGAAGAAGAAGAATAAGAGAAGAAGGAGAAGGAGAAGGAGGAGGAGGAGGAGGAGGAGAAGGAGGAGGAGAAGGCAAAGGACCTTCTAGTCCTTCTCCTCCTCCTCCTTCTCCTGCTTCTCCTCCTTCTTCTGGATTTCTTCTTCTTCTCCTCCTCCTCCTCTTTCTTCTCCTCTTTAATATTATCCTTGCTTTAATTTCCCCAAAAAGACATAATTAGCCTATTTAGCTCCAAAATGCCATAATAACCTCAAAATGGCATAAGAACCTTGGTTGGCTCATGAATTTTATATACTTAGCTTGTTTTCCTCTAAAATGAGATAATTAGCCCATTTAGGTACAAAAAGACATAATTAGGTAATTCAGCTCCAAGAAGAGGAGAAGTGGAGAAGAGGAGAAGAAATAGGAAAATGAAAAGAAAGAAGAAGAAGATGATGAGAAGAATGAGAAGGAGGAGGAATAGAAGGCCAAGGACCTTCTAGTCCTTCTCCTCCTCCTCCTTCGCCTCCTTCTCCTCCTTCTTCTTGATTTCTTCTTCTTCTCCTCCTCCTCCTATTTCTTCTCCTCTTTCATATTATCCTTGCTTTAATTTCCCCAAAAAGACATAATTAGCCTATTTAGCTCCAAAATGCCATAATAACCTCAAAATGGCATAAGAACCTTGGTTAGCTCATGAATATTATATACTTAGCTTGTTTTCCTCTAAAATGGGATAATTAGCCCATTTAGCTCCAAAAGGGCATAGTTAGGTAATTTAGCTCCGACAAGAGGAGAAGAAATAGGAAAAATGAAAAGAAAGAAGAAGAATAAGAGAAGAAGGAGAAGGAGGAGAAGGAGGAGGAGGAGGAGGAGGAGGAGGAGGAGAACGCCAACGACCTTCTAGTCCTTCTCCTCCTCCTCCTTCTCCTCCTTCATCTTGATTTCTTCTTCTTCTTCTCCTCCTCCTCTTTCTTCTCCTCTTTCATATTATCCTTTCTTTAATTTCCCCAAAAAGACATAATTAGCCCATTTAGCTCCAAATGCCATAATAACCTCAAAATGGCATAAGAACCTTGGTTAGCTCATGAATATGATATACTTAGCTTGTTTTCCTCTAAAATGAGATAATTAGCCCATTTAGCTCCAAAAAGACATAATTAGGTAATTTAGCTCCAAGAAGAGGAGAAGAGGAGAAGAGGAGAAGAAATAGGAAAAATGAAAAGAAAGAAGAAGAAGAAGAAGAAGAAGAGAAGAAGGAGAAGGAGGAGGAGAACGCCAAGGACCTTCTAGTCCTTCTCCTCCTCCTCCTTCTCCTCCTTCTTCTTGATTTCTTCTTTTTCTCCTCCTCCTCCTCTTTCTTCTCCTCTTTCATATTATCCTTTCTTTAATTTCCCCAAAAAGACATAATTAGCCTATTTAGCTCCAAATGCCACAATAACCTCAAAATGGCATAAGAACCTTGGTTAGCTCATGAATATTATATACTTAGCTTGTTTTCCTCTAAAATGAGATAATTAGCCCATTTAGGTACAAAAAGACATAATTAGGTAATTCAGCTCCAAGAAGAGGAGAAGTGGAGAAGAGGAGAAGAAATAGGAAAATGAAAAGAAAGAAGAAGAAGATGATGAGAAGAATGAGAAGGAGGAGGAATAGAAGGCCAAGGACCTTCTAGTCCTTCTCCTCCTCCTCCTTCGCCTCCTTCTCCTCCTTCTTCTTGATTTCTTCTTCTTCTCCTCCTCCTCCTATTTCTTCTCCTCTTTCATATTATCCTTGCTTTAGTTTCCCCAAAAAGACATAATTAGCCTATTTAGCTCCAAAATGCCATAATAACCTCAAAATGGCATAAGAACCTTGGTTAGCTCATGAATATTATATACTTAGCTTGTTTTCCTCTAAAATGGGATAATTAGCCCATTTAGCTCCAAAAGGGCATAGTTAGGTAATTTAGCTCCGACAAGAGGAGAAGAAATAGGAAAAATGAAAATAAAGAAGAAGAATAAGAGAAGAAGGAGAAGGAGGAGAAGGAGGAGGAGGAGGAGGAGGAGGAGGAGGAGGAGAACGCCAACGACCTTCTAGTCCTTCTCCTCCTCCTCCTTCTCCTCCTTCATCTTGATTTCTTCTTCTTCTCCTCCTCCTCCTCTTTCTTCTCCTCTTTCATATTATCCTTTCTTTAATTTCCCCAAAAAGACATAATTAGCCCATTTAGCTCCAAATGCCATAATAACCTCAAAATGGCATAAGAACCTTGGTTAGCTCATGAATATTATATACTTAGCTTGTTTTCCTCTAAAATGAGATAATTAGCCCATTTAGCTCCAAAAAGACATAATTAGGTAATTTAGCTCCAAGAAGAGGAGAAGAGGAGAAGAAACAGGAAAAATGAAAAGAAAGAAGAAGAAGAAGAAGAGAAGAAGGAGAAGGAGGAGGAGGAGGAGGAGGAGAAGGAGGAGAAGGCCAAGGACCTTCTAGTCCTTCTCCTCCTTCTCATCCTTCTTCTTGATTTCTTCTTCTTATCCTCCTCCTCCTCCTTCTTCTCCTCTTTCATATTATCCTTGCTTTAATTTCCCCATAAAGACATAATTAGCCCATTTAGCTCCAAAATGCCATAATAACCTCAAAATGGCATAAGAACCTTGGTTAGCTCATGAATATTATATACTTAGCTTGTTTTCCTCTAAAATGAGATAATTAGCCCATTTAGCTCCAAAAAGACATAACTAGGTAATTTAGCTCCAAGAAGAGGAGAAGAAACAGGAAAATGAAAAGAAAGAAGAAGAAGAAGAAGAAGAGAAGAAGGAGAAGGAGGAGGAGGAGGAGGAGGAGGAGAAGGAGGGGAACGCCAAGGACCTTCTAGTCCTTCTCCTCCTCCTCCTTCTCCTCCTTCTCCTCCTTCTTCTTGATTTCTTCTTCTTCTCCTCCTCCTCCTATTTCTTCTCCTCTTTCATATTATCCTTGCTTTAATTTCCCAAAAAAGACATAATTAGCCCATTTAGCTCCAAAATAACATAATGACCTCAAAATGGCATAAGAACCTTGGTTAGCTCATGAATATTATATACTTAGCTTGTTTTCCTCTAAAATGAGATAATTAGCCCATTTAGCTCCAAAAAGACATAATTAGGTAATTTAGCTCCAAGAAGAGGAGAATAGGAGAAGAGGAGAAGAAATAGGAAAAATGAAAAGAAAGAAGAAGAAGAAGAAGAAGGAGAAGGAGGAGGAGGAGGAGGAGGAGAACGCCAAGGACCTTCTAGTCCTTCTCCTCCTTCTTCTTGATTTCTTCTCCTTCTCCTCCTCCTCCTCTTTATTCTCCTCTTTCATATTATCCTTTCTTTAATTTCCCCAAAAAGACATAATTAGCCCATTTAGCTCCAAATCCCATAATAACCTCAAAATGGCATAAGAACCTTGGTTAGCTCATGAATATTATATACTTAGCTTGTTTTCCTCTAAAATGAGATAATTAGCCCATTTAGCTCCAAAAAGACATAATTAGGTAAGTTAACTCCAAGAAGAGGAGAAGAGGAGAAGAGGAGAAGAAATAGGAAAAATGAAAAGAAAGAAGAAGAATAAGAGAAGAAGGAGAAGGAGGAGAAGGAGGAGGAGGAGGAGGAGGAGAAGGAGGAGGAGAAGGCCAAGGACCTTGTAGTCATTCTCCTCCTCCTCCTTCTCCTCCTTCTTGATTTCTTCTTCTTATCCTCCTCCTCCTCTTTCTTCTCCTCTTTCATATTATCCTTGCTTTAATTTCCCCAAAAAGACATAATTAGCCCATTTAGCTCCAAAATGCCATAATAACCTCAAAATGGCATAAGAACCTTGGTTAGCTCATGAATATGATATACTTAGCTTGTTGTCCTCTAAAATGAGATAATTAGCCCATTTAGCTACAAAAAGACATAATTAGGTAATTTAGCTCCAAGAAGAGGACAAGTGGAGAACAAATAGGAAAAATGAAAACAAAGAAGAAGAAGAAGAAGAGAAAAAGGAGAAGGATGAGGAGGAGGAGGAGGAGGAGGAGGAGAACGCCAACGACCTTCTAGTCCTTCTCCTCCTCCTCCTTCTCCTCCTTCATCTTGATTTCTTCTTCTTCTCCTCCTCCTCCTCTTTCTTCTACTCTTTCATATTATCCTTTCTTTAATTTCCCCAAAAAGACATAATTAGCCCATTTAGCTCCAAATGCCATAATAACCTCAAAATGGCATAAGAACCTTGGTTAGCTCATGAATATTATATACTTAGCTTGTTTTCCTCTAAAATGAGATAATTAGCCCATTTAGCTCCAAAAAGACATAATTAGGTAATTTAGCTCCAAGAAGAGGAGAAGAGGAGAAGAGGAGAAGAAATAGGAAAAATGAAAAGAAAGAAGAAGAAGAAGAAGAAGAAGAGAAGAAGGAGAAGGAGGAGGAGAACGCCAAGGACCTTCTAGTCCTTCTCCTCCTCCTCCTTCTCCTCCTTCTTCTTGATTTCTTCTTTTTCTCCTCCTCCTCCTCTTTCTTCTCCTCTTTCATATTATCCTTTCTTTAATTTCCCCAAAAAGACATAATTAGGCTATTTAGCTCCAAATGCCACAATAACCTCAAAATGGCATAAGAACCTTGGTTAGCTCATGAATATTATATACTTAGCTTGTTTTCCTCTAAAATTAGATAATTAGCCCATTTAGGTCCAAAAAGACATAATTAGGTAATTTAGCTCCAAGAAGAGGAGAAGAGGAGAACAGGAGAAGAAATAGGAAAAATGAAAAGAAAGAAGAAGAAGAAGAAGAGAAGAAGGAGAAGGAGAAGGAGGAGGAGGAGGAGGAGGAGAAGGAGGAGGAGAAGGCAAAGGACCTTCTAGTCCTTCTCCTCCTCCTCCTTCTCCTGCTTCTCCTCCTTCTTCTGGATTTCTTCTTCTTCTCCTCCTCCTCCTCTTTCTTCTCCTCTTTAATATTATCCTTGCTTTAATTTCCCCAAAAAGACATAATTAGCCTATTTAGCTCCAAAATGCCATAATAACCTCAAAATGGCATAAGAACCTTGGTTGGCTCAGGAATATTATATACTTAGCTTGTTTTCCTCTAAAATGAGATAATTAGCCCATTTAGGTACAAAAAGACATAATTAGGTAATTCAGCTCCAAGAAGAGGAGAAGTGGAGAAGAGGAGAAGAAATAGGAAAATGAAAAGAAAGAAGAAGAAGATGATGAGAAGAATGAGAAGGAGGAGGAATAGAAGGCCAAGGACCTTCTAGTCCTTCTCCTCCTCCTCCTTCGCCTCCTTCTCCTCCTTCTTCTTGATTTCTTCTTCTTCTCCTCCTCCTCCTATTTCTTCTCCTCTTTCATATTATCCTTGCTTTAATTTCCCCAAAAAGACATAATTAGCCTACTTAGCTCCAAAATGCCATAATAACCTCAAAATGGCATAAGAACCTTGGTTAGCTCATGAATATTATATACTTAGCTTGTTTTCCTCTAAAATGGGATAATTAGCCCATTTAGCTCCAAAAGGGCATAGTTAGGTAATTTAGCTCCGACAAGAGGAGAAGAAATAGGAAAAATGAAAAGAAAGAAGAAGAATAAGAGAAGAAGGAGAAGGAGGAGAAGGAGGAGGAGGAGGAGGAGGAGGAGGAGGAGAACGCCAACGACCTTCTAGTCCTTCTCCTCCTCCTCCTTCTCCTCCTTCATCTTGATTTCTTCTTCTTCTCCTCCTCCTCCTCTTTCTTCTCCTCTTTCATATTATCCTTTCTTTAATTTCCCCAAAAAGACATAATTAGCCCATTTAGCTCCAAATGCCATAATAACCTCAAAATGGCATAAGAACCTTGGTTAGCTCATGAATATTTTATACTTAGCTTGTTTTCCTCTAAAATGAGATAATTAGCCCATTTAGCTCCAAAAAGACATAATTAGGTAATTTAGCTCCAAGAAGAGGAGAAGAGGAGAAGAAACAGGAAAAATGAAAAGAAAGAAGAAGAAGAAGAAGAGAAGAAGGAGAAGGAGGAGGAGGAGGAGGAGGAGAAGGAGGAGAAGGCCAAGGACATTCTAGTCCTTCTCCTCCTTCTCATCCTTCTTCTTGATTTCTTCTTCTTATCCTCCTCCTCCTCCTTCTTCTCCTCTTTCATATTATCCTTGCTTTAATTTCCCCATAAAGACATAATTAGCCCATTTAGCTCCAAAATGCCATAATAACCTCAAAATGGCATAAGAACCTTGGTTAGCTCATTAATATTATATACTTAGCTTGTTTTCCTCTAAAATGAGATAATTAGCCCATTTATCTCCAAAAAGACATAATTAGGTAATTTAGCTCCAAGAAGAGGAGAAGAAACAGGAAAATGAAAAGAAAGAAGAAGAAGAAGAAGAAGAGAAGAAGGAGAAGGAGGAGGAGGAGGAGGAGGAGGAGAAGGAGGGGAACGCCAAGGACCTTCTAGTCCTTCTCCTCCTCCTCCTTCTCCTCCTTCTCCTCCTTCTTCTTGATTTCTTCTTCTTCTCCTCCTCCTCCTATTTCTTCTCCTCTTTCATATTATCCTTGCTTTAATTTCCCAAAAAAGACATAATTAGCCCATTTAGCTCCAAAATAACATAATAACCTCAAAATGGCATAAGAACCTTGGTTAGCTCATGAATATTATATACTTAGCTTGTTTTCCTCTAAAATGAGATAATTAGCCCATTTAGCTCCAAAAAGACATAATTAGGTAATTTAGCTCCAAGAAGAGGAGAAGAGGAGAAGAGGAGAAGAAATAGGAAAAATGAAAAGAAATAAGAAGAAGAAGAAGAAGGAGAAGGAGGAGGAGGAGGAGGAGGAGAACGCCAAGGACCTTCTAGTCCTTCTCCTCCTTCTTCTTGATTTCTTCTCCTTCTCCTCCTCCTCCTCTTTATTCTCCTCTTTCATATTATCCTTTCTTTAATTTCCCCAAAAAGACATAATTAGCCCATTTAGCTCCAAATCCCATAATAACCTCAAAATGGCATAAGAACCTTGGTTAGCTCATGAATATTATATACTTAGCTTGTTTTCCTCTAAAATGAGATAATTAGCCCATTTAGCTCCAAAAAGACATAATTAGGTAATTTAACTCCAAGAAGAGGAGAAGAGGAGAAGAGGAGAAGAAATAGGAAAAATGAAAAGAAAGAAGAAGAAGAAGAAGAGAAGAAGGAGAAGGAGAAGGAGGAGGAGGAGGAGGAGGAGAAGGAGGAGAAGGCCAAGGACCTTCTAGTCCTTCTCCCCCTCCTCCTTCTCCTGCTTCTCCTCCTTCTTCTTGATTTCTTCTTCTTCTCCTCCTCCTCCTCTTTCTTCTCCTCTTTAATATTATCCTTGCTTTTCCCAAAAAGACATAATTAGCCTATTTAGCTCCAAAATGCCATAATAACGTTAAAATGGCATAAGAACCTTGGTTAGCTCATGAATACTATATACTTAGCTTGTTTTCCTCTAAAATGAGATAATTAGCCCATTTAGCTACAAAAAGACATAATTAGGTAATTTAGCTCCAAGAAGAGGAGAAGAGGAGAAGAGGAGAAGAAATAGGAAAAATGAAAAGAAAGAAGAAGAAGAAGATGAGAAGAATGAGAAGGAGGAGGAGGAGAAGGCCAAGGACCTTCTAGTCCTTCTCCTCCTCCTCCTTCGCCTCCTTCTCCTCCTTCTTCTTGATTTCTTCTTCTTGTCCTCCTCCTCCTATTTCTTCTCCTCTTTCATATTATCCTTGATTTAATTTCCCCAAAAAGACATAATTAGCCTGTTTAGCTCCAAAATGCCATAATAACCTCAAAATGGCATAAGAACCTTGGTTAGCTCATGAATATTATATACTTAGCTTGTTTTCCTCTAAAATGGGATAATTTGCCCATTTAGCTCCAAAAGGGCATAGTTAGGTAATTTAGCTCCGACAAGAGGAGAAGAAATAGGAAAAATGAAAAGAAAGAAGAAGAATAAGAGAAGAAGGAGAAGGAGGAGATGGAGGAGGAGGAGGAGGAGGAGAAGGCCAAGGACCTTCTAGTCATTCTCCTCCTCCTCCTTCTCCTCCTTCTTCTTGATTTCTTCTTCTTCTCCTCCTCCTCCTCTTTCTTCTCCTCTTTCATATTATCCTTGCTTTAATTTCCCCAAAAAGACATAATTAGCCCATTTAGCTCCAAAATGCCATAATAACCTCAAAATGGCATAAGAACCTTGGTTAGCTCATGAATATGATATACTTAGCTTGTTGTCCTCTCAAATGAGATAATTAGCCCATTTAGCTACAAAAAGACATAATTAGGTAATTTAGCTCCAAGAAGAGGAGAAGAGGAGAACAAATAGGAAAAATGAAAACAAAGAAGAAGAAGAGGAAGAGAAGAAGGAGAAGGATGAGGAGGAGGAGGAGGAGGAGGAGGAGAACGCCAACGACCTTCTAGTCCTTCTCCTCCTCCTCCTTCTCCTCCTTCATCTTGATTTCTTCTTCTTCTCCTCCTCCTCCCCTTTCTTCTCCTCTTTCATATTATCCTTTCTTTAATTTCCCCAAAAAGACATAATTAGCCCATTTAGCTCCAAATGCCATAATAACCTCAAAATGGCATAAGAACCTTCGTTAGCTCATGAATATTATATACTTAGCTTGTTTTCCTCTAAAATGAGATAATTAGCCCATTTAGCTCCAAAAAGACATAATTAGGTAATTTAGCTCCAAGAAGAGGAGAAGAGGAGAAGAAACAGGAAAAATGAAAAGAAAGAAGAAGAAGAAGAAGAGAAGAAGGAGAAGGAGGAGGAGGAGGAGGAGGAGAAGGAGGAGAAGGCCAAGGACCTTCTAGTCTTTCTCCTCCTTCTAATCCTTCTTCTTGATTTCCTCTTCTTCTCCTCCTCCTCCTCCTTCTTCTCCTCTTTCATATTATCCTTGCTTTAATTTCCCCAAAAAGACATAATTAGCCCATTTAGCTCCAAAATGCCATAATAACCTCAAAATGGCATAAGAACCTTGGTTAGCTCATGAATATTATATACTTAGCTTGTTTTCCTCTAAAATGAGATAATTAGCCCAGTTAGCTCCAAAAAGACATAATTAGGTAATTTAGCTCCAAGAAGAGGAGAAGAGGAGAAGAAATAGGAAAAATGAAAAGAAAGAAGAAGAAGAAGAAGAAGAAGGAGAAGGAGGAGGAGGAGGAGGAGGAGGAGAAGGAGGGGAACGCCAAGGACCTTCTAGTCCTTCTCCTCCTCCTCCTTCTCCTCCTTCTCCTCCTTCTTCTTGATTTCTTATTCTTCTCCTCCTCCTCCTATTTCTTCTCCTCTTTCATATTATCCTTGCTTTAATTTCCCAAAAAAGACATAATTAGCCCATTTAGCTCCAAAATGCCATAATAACCTCAAAATGGCATAAGAACCTTGGTTAGCTCATGAATATTATATACTTAGCTTGTTTTCCTCTAAAATGAGATAATTAGCCCATTTAGCTCCAAAAAGACATAATTAGGTAATTTAGCTCCAAGAAGAGGAGAAGAGGAGTAGAGGAGAAGAAATAGGAAAAATGAAAAGAAAGAAGAAGAAGAAGAAGAAGGAGAAGGAGGAGGAGGAGAACGCCAAGGACCTTCTAGTCCTTCTCCTCCTCCTCCTTCTCCTCCTTCTTCTTGATTTATTCTTCTTCTCCTCCTCCTCCTCTTTCTTCTCCTCTTTCATATTATCCTTTCTTTAATTTCCCCAAAAAGACATAATTAGCCCATTTAGCTCCAAATCCCATAATAACCTCAAAATGGCATAAGAACCTTGGTTAGCTCATGAATATTATATACTTAGCTTGTTTTCCTCTAAAATGAGATAATTAGCCCATTTAGCTCCAAAAATACATAATTAGGTAATTTAGCTCCAAGAAGAGGAGAAGAGGAGAAGAGGAGAAGAAATAGGAAAAATGAAAAGAAAGAAGAAGAAGAAGATGAGAAGAATGAGAAGGAGGAGGAGGAGAAGGCCAAGGACCTTCTAGTCCTTCTCCTCCTCCTCCTTCGCCTCCTTCTCCTCCTTCTTCTTGATTTCTTCTTCTTCTCTTCCTCCTCCTATTTCTTCTCCTCTTTCATATTATCCTTGCTTTAATTTCCCCAAAAAGACATAATTAGCCTATTTAGCTCCAAAATGCCATAATAACCTCAAAATGGCATAAGAACCTTGGTTAGCTCATGAATATTATATACTTAGCTTGTTTTCCTCTAAAATGGGATAATTAGCCCATTTAGCTCCAAAAGGGCATAGTTAGGTTATTTAGCTCCGACAAGAGGAGAAGAAATAGGAAAAATGAAAAGAAAGAAGAAGAATAAGAGAAGAAGGAGAAGGAGGAGAAGGAGGAGGAGGAGGAGGAGGAGAAGGAGGAGGAGAAGGCCAAGGACCTTCTAGTCATTCTCCTCCTCCTCCTTCTCCTCCTTCTTCTTGATTTCTTCTTCTTCTCCTCCTCCTCCTCTTTCTTCTCCTATTTCAAATTATCCTTGCTTTAATTTCCCCAAAAAGACATAATTAGCCCATTTAGCTCCAAAATGCCATAATAACCTCAAAATGGCATAAGAACCTTGGTTAGCTCATGAATATGATATACTTAGCTTGTTGTCCTCTAAAATGAGATAATTAGCCCATTTAGCTACAAAATGACATAATTAGGTAATTTAGCTCGAAGAAGAGGAGAAGAGGAGAACAAATAGGAAAAATGAAAACAAAGAAGAAGAAGAAGAAGAGAAGAAGGAGAAGGATGAGGAGGAGGAGGAGGAGGAGGAGAATGCCAAAGACCCTCTAGTCCTTCTCCTCCTCCTCCTTCTCCACCTTCATCTTGATTTCTTCTTCTTCTCCTCCTCCTCCTCTTTCTTCTCCTCTTTCATATTATACTTTCTTTAATTTCCCCAAAAAGACATAATTAGCCCATTTAGCTCCAAATGCCATAATAACCTCAAAATGGCATAAGAACCTTGGTTAGCTCATGAGTATTATATAGTTAGCTTGTTTTCCTCTAAAATGAGATAATTACCCCATTTAGCTCCAAAAAGACATAATTAGGTAATTTAGCTCCAAGAAGAGGAGAAGAGGACAAGAGGACAAGAAACAGGAAAAATGAAAAGAAAGAAAAAGAAGAAGAGAAGAAGGAGAAGGAGGAGGAGGAGGAGGAGGAGAAGGAGGAGAAGGCCAAGGACGTTCTAGTCCTTCTCCTCCTTCTCATCCTTCTTCTTGATTTCTTCTTCTTCTCCTCTTCCTCCTCCTTCTTCTCCTCTTTCATATTATCCTTGCTTTAATTTCCCCAAAAAGACATAATTAGCCCATTTAGCTCCAAAATGTTATAATAACCTCAAAATGTCATAAGAACCTTGGTTACCTCATGAATATTATATACTTAGCTTGTTTTCCTCTAAAATGAGATAATTAGCCCATTTAGCTCCAAAAAGACATAATTAGGTAATTTAGCTCCAAGAAGAGGAGAAGAAACAGGAAAATGAAAAGAAAGAAGAAGAAGAAGAAGAAGAAGAGAAGAAGGAGAAGGAGAAGGAGGAGGAGGAGGAGGAGAAGGAGGGGAACGCCAAGGACCTTCTAGTCCTTCTCCTCCTCCTCCTTCTCCTCCTTCTCCTCCTTCTTCTTGATCTCTTCTTCTTCTCCTCCTCCTCCTATTTCTTCTCCTATTTCATATTATCCTTGCTTTAATTTCCCAAAAAAGACATAATTAGCCCATTTAGCTCCAAAATGCCATAATAACCTCAAAATGGCATAAGAACCTTGGTTAGCTCATGAATATTATATACTTAGCTTGTTTTCCTCTAAAATGAGATAATTAGCCCATTTAGCTCCAAAAAGACATAATTAGGTAATTTATCTCCAAGAAGAGGAGAAGAGGAGAAGAAATAGGAAAAATGAAAAGAAAGAAAGAAGAAGAAGAAGAGAAGGAGAAGGATGAGGAGGAGGAGGAGGACGAGGAGGAGAACGCCAACGACCTTCTAGTCCTTCTCCTCCTCCTCCTTCTCCTCCTTCATCTTGATATCTTCTTCTTCTCCTCCTCCTCCTCTTTCTTCAACTCTTTCATATTATCCTTTCTTTAATTTCCGCAAAAAGACATAATTAGCCCATTTAGCTCCAAATGCCATAATAACCTCAAAATGGCATAAGAACCTTGGTTAGCTCATGAATATTATATACTTAGCTTGTTTTCCTCTAAAATGAGATAATTAGCCTATTTAGCTCCAAAAAGACATAATTAGGTAATTTAGCTCCAAGAAGAGGAGAAGAGGAGAAGAGGAGAAGAAACAGGAAAAATGAAAAGAAAGAAGAAGAAGAAGAAGAGAAGAAGGAGAAGGAGGAGAAGGAGGAGGAGGAGAAGGAGGAGAAGGCCAAGGACCTTCTAGTCCTTCTCCTCCTTCTCATCCTTCTTCTTGATTTCTTCTTCTCCTCCTCCTCCTCCTCTTACTTCTCCCCTTTCATATTATCCTTGCTTTAATTTCCCCAAAAAGACATAATTAGCCCATTTAGCTCCAACATGCCATAATAACCTCAAAATGGCATAAGAACCTTGGTTAGCCCATGAATATTATATACTTAGCTTGTTTTCCTCTAGAATGAGATAATTAGCCCATTTAGCTCCAAAAAGACATAATTAGGTAATTTAGCTCCAAGAAGAGGAGAAGAAACAGGAAAAATGAAAAGAAAGAAGAAGAAGAAGAAGAAGAAGAAGAAGAGAAGAAGGAGAAGGAGGAGGAGCAGGAGGAGAAGGAGGGGAACGCCAAGGACCTTCCAGTCCTTCTCGTCCTCCTCCTTCTCCTCCTTCTCCTCCTTCTTATTGACTTCTTCTTCTTCTCCTCCTCCTCCTCTTTCTTCTCCTCTTTGATATTATCCTTGCTTTAATTTCCCCAAAAAGACATAATTAGCCTATTTAGCTCCAAAATGCCATAATAACCTCAAAATGGCATAACAACCTTCGTTAGCTGATGAATATTATATACTTAGCTTGTTTTCCTCTAAAATGAGATAATTAGCCCATTTAGCTACAAAAAGACATAATTAGGTAATTTAGCTCCAAGAAGATGAGAAGAGGAGAAGAGGAGAAGAAATAGGAAAAATGAAAAGAAAGAAGAAGAAGAAGATGAGAAGAAGGAGAAGGAGGAGGAGGAGGAGGAGGAGAAGGCCAAGTACCTTCTAGTCCTTCTCCTCCTCTCTCGCCTCCTTCTCCTCCTTGATCTTGATTTCTTCTTCTTCTCCTCCTCTTCCTATTTCTTCTCCTATTTCATATTATCCTTGCTTTAATTTCCCCAAAAAGACATAATTACCCCATTTAGCTCCAAAATGCCATAATAACCTCAAAATGGCATAAGAACCTTGGTTAGCTCATGAATATTATATACTTAGCTTGTTTTCCTCTAAAATGGGATAATTAGCCCAGTTAGCTCCAAAATGGCATAGTTAGGTAATTTCGCTCCGACACGAGGAGAAGAAATAGGAAAAATGAAAATAAAGAAGAAGAATAAGAGAAGAAGGAGAAGGAGGAGAAGGAGGAGGAGGAGGAGGAGAAGGAGGAGGAGAAGGCCAAGGACCTTCTAGTCATTCTCCTCCTCCTCCTTCTCCTCCTTCTTCTTGATTTCTTCTTCTTCTCCTCCTCCTCCTCTTTCTTCTCCTATTTCATATTATCCTTTCTTTAATTTCCCCAAAAAGACATAATTAGCCCATTTAGCTCCAAATTGCCATAATAACCTCAAAATGGCATAAGAACCTTGGTTAGCTCATGAATATGATATACTTAGCTTGTTGTCCTATAAAATGAGATAATTAGCCCATTTAGCTACAAAAAGACATAATTAGGTAATTTAGCTCCAAGAAGAGGAGAAGAGGAGAAGAAATAGGAAAAATGAAAAGAAAGAAGAAGAAGAAGAGAAGAAGGAGAAGGATGAGGAGGAGGAGGAGGAGAACGCCAACGACCTTCTAGTCCTTCTCCTCCTCCTCCTTCTCCTCCTTCATCTTGATTTCTTCTTCTTGTCCTCCTCCTCCTCTTTCTTCTCCTCTTTCATATTATCCTTTCTTTAATTTCCCCAAAAAGACGTAATTAGCCCATTTAGCTCGAAATGCCATAATAACCTCAAAATGGCATAAGAACCTTGGTTAGCTCATGAATAATATATACTTCGCTTGTTTTCCTCTAAAATTAGATAATTAGCCCATTTAGCTCCAAAAAGACATAACTAGGTAATTTAGCTCCAAGAAGAGGAGAAGAGGAGAAGAGGAGAAGAAAAAGGAAAAATGAAAAGAAAGAAGAAGAAGAAGAAGAGAAGAAGGAGAAGGAGGAGGAGGAGGAGGAGGAGAAGGAGGAGAAGGCCAAGGACCTTCTAGTCCTTCTCCTCCTTCTCATCCTTCTTCTTGATTTCTTCTTTTTCTCCTCCTCCTCCTCCTTCTTCTCCTCTTTCATATTATCATTGCTTTAATTTCCCCAAAAAGACATAATTAGCCCATTTAGCTCCAAAATGCCATAATAACCTCAAAATGGCATAGGAACCTTGGTTAGCTCATGAATATTATATACTTAGCATGTTTTCCTCTAAAATGAGATAATTAGCCCATTTAGCTCCAAAAAGACATAATTAGGTAATTTAGCTCCAAGAAGAGGAGAAGAAACAGGAAAAATGAAAAGAAAGAAGAAGAAGAAGAAGAAGAGAAGAAGGAGAAGGAGGAGGAGGAGGAGGAGGAGGAGAAGGAGGGGAACGCCAAGGACCTTCTAGTCCTTCTCCTCCTCCTCCTTCTCCTCCTTCTCCTCCTTCTTCTTGATTTCTTCTTATTCTCCTCCTCCTCCTCTTTCTTCTCCTATTTCATATTATCCTTGCTTGAATTTCCCCAAAAAGACATAATTACCCCATTTAGCTCCAAAATGCCATAATAACCTCAAAATGGCATAAGAACCTTGGTTAGCTCATGAATATTATATACTTAGCTTGTTCTCCTCTAAAATGAGATAATTAGCCCATTTAGCTCCAAAAAGACATAATTAGGTAATTTAGCTCCAAGAAGAGGAGAATAGGAGAAGAGGAGAAGAAATAGGGAAAATGAAAAGAAAGAAGAAGAAGAAGAAGAAGAGAAGAAGGAGAAGGAGGAGGAGGAGGAGGAGGAGGAGAACGCCGAGGACCTTCTAGTCCTTCTGCTCCTGCTCCTTCTCCTCCTTCTTCTTGATTTCTTCTTCTTCTCCTCCTCCTCCTCTTTCTTCTCCTCTTTCATATTATCCTTTCTTTAATTTCCCAAAAAGACATAATTAGCCCATTTAGCTACAAAATGCCATAATAACCTCAAAATGGCATAAGAACCTTGGTTAGCTCATGAATATTATATGCTTAGCTTGTTTTCCTCTAAAATGAGATAATTAGCCCATTTAGCTCCAAAAAGACATAATTAGGTAATTTAACTCCAAGAAGAGGAGAAGAGGAGAAGAAATAGGAAAAATGAAAAGAAAGAAGAAGAAGAAGAAGAGAAGAAGGAGAAGGAGGAGGAGGAGGAGGAGGAGGAGGAGAAGGAGGAGAAGGCCAAGGACCTTCTAGTCCTTCTCCTCCTTCTCATCCTTCTTCTTGATTTCTTCTTCTTCTCCTCCTCCTCCACTTACTTCTCCTCTTTGATATTATCCTTGGTTCAATTTCCCCAAAAAGACATAATTAGCCCATTTAGCTCCAAAAAGGCATAATTAGGTAATTTAGCTCCAAGAAGAGGAGAAGAAATAGGAAAAATGAAAAGAAAGAAGAAGAAGAAGAAGAGAAGAAGGAGAAGGATGAGGAGCAGGAGGAGGAGGAGGAGAAGGAGGAGAAGGCCAAGGACCTTCTAGTCCTTCTCCTCCTTCTCCTCCTTCTCCTCCTTCTTCTTGATTTCTTCTTCTTCTCCTCCTCCTCCTCTTTCTTCTCCTCTTTCATATTATCCTTGCTTTAATTTCCCCAAATAGACATAATTAGCCCATTTAGCTCCAAAATGCCATAATAACCTCAAAATGGCATAAGAACCTTGGTTAGCTCATGAATATTATATACTTAGCTTGTTTTCCTCTAAAATGAGATAATTAGCCCATTTAGCTCCAAAAAGACATAATTAGGTAATTTAGCTCCAAGAAGAGGAGAAGAGGAGAAAAATAGGAAAAATGAAAAGAAAGAAGAAGAAGAAGAAGAAGAAGAAGAAGAGAAGAAGGAGAAGGAGTAGGAGGAGGAGAAGGCCAAGGACCTTCTAGTCCTTCTCCTCCTCGTCCTTCTCCTCCTTCTCTTCCTTCTTCTTAATTTCTTCTTCTTCTCCTCCTCCTCCTCTTTCTTCTCCTCATTCATATTATCCTTGCTTTAATTTCCCCAAAAAGACATAATTACCCATTTAGCTCCAAAATGCCATAATAACCTCAAAATGGCATAAGAACCTTGGTTAGCTCATGAATATTATATACTTAGCTTGTTTTCCTATAAAATGAGATAATTAGCCCATTTAGATCCAAAAAGACATAATTAGGTAATTTAGCTCCAAGAAGAGGAGAAGAAACAGGAAAAATGAAAAGAAAGAAGAAGAAGAAGAAGAAGAGAAGAAGGAGAAGGAGGAGGATGAGGAGGAGAAGGAGGGGAACGCCAAGGACCTTCTAGTCCTTCTCGTCCTCCTCCTTCTCCTCCTTCTCCTCCTTCTTCTTGACTTCTTCTTCTTCTCCTCCTCCTCCTCTTTCTTCTCCTCTTTCATATTATCCTTGCTTTAATTTCCCCAAAAAGACATAATTAGCCCATTTAGCTCCAAAATGCTATAATAACCTCAAAATGGCATAAGAACCTTGGTTAGCTCATGAATATTATGTACTTAGCTTGTTTTCCTCTAAAATGAGATAATTAGCCCATTTAGCTCCAAAAAGACATAATTAGGTAATTTAGCTCCAAGAAGAGGAGAAGAGGAGAAGAGGAGAAGAAATAGGAAAAATAATATGAAAGAAGAGGAAGAAGAAGAAGAGAAGAAGGAGAAGGAGGAGGAGGAGGAGCAGGAGAACGCCAAGGACCTTCTAGTCCTTCTCCTCCTCCTCCTTCTCCTCCTTCTTGATTTCTTCTTATTCTCCTCCTCCTCCTCTTTCTTCTCCTCTTTCATATTATCCTTTCTTTAATTTCCCCAAAAAGACATAATTAGCCCATTTAACTCCAAATGCCATAATAACCTCAAAATGGCATAAGAACCTTGGTTAGCTCATGAATATTATATACTTAGCTTGTTTTCCTCTAATATGATATAATTAGCCCATTTAGCTCCAAAAAGACATAATTAGGTAATTTAGCTCCAAGAAGAGGAGAAGAAATAGGAAAAATGAAAATAAAGAAGAAGAAGAAGAAGAAGAGAAGAAGGAGAAGGAGAAGGAGGAGGAGGATGAGAAGGAGGAGAAGGCCAAGGACCTTCTAGTCCTTCTCCTCCTCCTCCTTCTCCTCCTTCTCCTCCTCCTCCTTCTCCTCCTTCTCCACCTTCTTCTTGATTTCTTCTTCTTCTCCTCCTCCTCCTCTTTCTTCTCCTCTTTAATATTATCCTTGCTTTAATTTCCCCAAAAAGACATAATAAACTCAAAATGGCATAAGAACCTTGGTTAGCTCATGAATATTATATACTTAGCTTGTTTTCCTCTAAAATGAGATAATTAGCCCATTTAGCTACAAAAAGTCATAATTAGGTAATTTAGCTCCAAGAAGAGGAGAAGAGGAGAAGAGGAGAAGAAATAGGAAAAATGAAAAGAAAGAAGAAGAAGAAGATGAGAAGAAGGAGAAGGAGGAGGAGGAGGAGGAGGAGGAGAAGGCCAAGGACCTTCTAGTCCTTGTCCTCCTCCTCTTTCGCCTCCTTCTCCTCCTTCTTCTTGATTTCTTCTTCTTCTCCTCCTCCTCCTATTTCTTCTCCTCTTTCATATTATCCTTGCTTTAATTTCCCCAAAAAGACATAATTAGCCCATTTAGCTCCAAAATGCCATAATAACCTCAAAATGGCATAAGAACCTTGGTTAGCTCATGAATATTATATACTTAGCTTGTTTTCCTCTAAAATGGGATAATTAGCCCATTTAGCTCCAAAAAGGCATAGTTAGGTAATTTAGCTCCGGCAAGAGGAGAAGAAATAGGAAAAATGAAAAGAAAGAAGAAGAATAAGAGAAGGAGGAGAAGGAGGAGAAGGAGGAGGAGGAGGAGGAGAAGGCCAAGGACCTTCTAGTCATTCTCCCCCTCCTCCTTCTCCTCCTTCTTCTTGATTTCTTCTTCTTCTCCTCCTCCTCCTCTTTCTTCTCCTCTTTCATATTATCCTTGCTTTAATTTCCCCAAAAAGACATAATTAGCCCATTTAGCTCCAAAATGCCATAATAACCTCAAAATGGCATAAGAACCTTGGTTAGCTCATGAATATTATATACTTAGCTTGTTTTCCTCTAAAATGAGATAATTAGCCCATTTAGCTACAAAAAGACATAATTAGGTAATTTAGCTCCAAGAAGAGGAGAAGAGGAGAAGAAATAGGAAAAATGAAAAGAAAGAAAGAAGAAGAAGAAGAGAAGAAGGAGAAGGATGAGGAGGAGGAGGAGGAGAAGGAGGAGAAGGCCAAGGACCTTCTAGTCCTTCTCCTCCTCGTCCTTCGCCTCCTTCTCCTCCTTCTTCTTGATTTCTTATTCTTCTCCTCCTCCTCCTCTTTCTCCTCCTCTTTCATATTATCCTTGCTTTAATTTCCCTAAAAAGACATAATTACCCCATTTAGCTCCAAAATGCCATAATAACCTCAAAATGGCATAAGAACCTTGGTTAGCTCATGAATATTATATACTTAGCTTGTTTTCCTCTAAAATGGGACAATTAGCCCATTTAGCTCCAAAAAGGCATAGTTAGGTAATTTAGCTCCGACAAGAGGAGAAGAAATAGGAAAAATGAAAAGAAAGAAGAAGAAGAATAAGAGAAGAAGGAGAAGGAGAAGGAGGAGGTGGAGGACGAGGAGGAGAAAGCCAAGGATCTTCTAGTCATTCTCCTCCTCCTCCTTCTCCTCCTTCTCCTCCTTCTTCTTGATTTCTTCTTCTTCTCCTCCTCCTCCTCTTTATTCTCCTCTTTCATATTATCCTTTCTTTAATTTCCCCAAAAAGACATAATTATCCCATTTAGCTCCAAATGCCATAATAACCTCAAAATGACATAAGAACCTTGGTTAGCTCATGAATATTATATACTTAGCTTGTTTTCCTCTAAAATGATATAATTAGCCCATTTAGCTCCAAAAAGACATAATTAGGTAATTTAGCTCCAAGAAGAGGAGAAGAGGAGAATAGGAGAAGAGGAGAAGAAATAGGAAAAATGAAAAGAAAGAAGAAGAAGAAGAAGAGAAGAAGGAGAAGGAGAAGGAGGAGGAGGAGGAGGAGGAGAAGGAGGAGAAGGCCAAGGACCTTCTAGTCCTTCTCCTCCTACTCCTTCTCCTCCTTCTCCTCCTTCTTCTTGATTTCTTCTTCTTCTCCTCCTCCTCCTCTTTCTTCTCCTCTTTAATATTATCCTTGCTTTAATTTCCCCAAAAAGACATAATTAGCCTATTTAGCTCCAAAATGCCATAATAAACTCAAAATGGCATAAGAACCTTCGTTAGCTCATGAATATTATATACTTAGCTTGTTTTCCTCTAAAATGAGATAATTAGCCCATTTAGCTACAAAAAGTCATAATTAGGTAATTTAGCTCCAAGAAGAGGAGAAGAGGAGAAGAGGAGAAGAAATAGGAAAAATGAAAAGAAAGAAGAAGAAGAAGATGAGAAGAAGGAGAAGGAGGAGGAGGAGAAGGCCAAGGACCTTCTAGTCCTTCTCCTCCTCCTCCTTCGCCTCCTTCTCCTCCTTCTTCTTGATTTCTTCTTCTTATCCTCCTCCTACTATTTCTTCTCCTCTTTCATATTATCCTTGCTTTAATTTCCCCAAAAAGACATAATTAGCCCATTTAGCTCCAAAATGCCATAATAACCTCAAAATGGCATAAGAACCTTGGTTGGCTCATGAATATTATATACTTAGCTCGTTTTCCTCTAAAATGGGATAATTAGCCCATTTAGCTCCAAAAAGGCATAGTTAGGTAATTTAGCTCCGACAAGAGGAGAAGAAATAGGAAAAATGAAAAGAAAAAAGAAGAATAAGAGAATAAGGAGACGGAGGAGAAGGAGGAGGAGGACGAGGAGGAGAAGGCCAAGGACCTTCTAGTCATTCTCCTCCTCCTCCTTCAACTCCTTCTTGATTTCTTCTTCTTCTCCTCCTCCTCCTCTTTCTTCTCCTCTTTCATATTATCCTTTCTTTAATTTCCCCAAAAAGACATAATTATCCCATTTAGCTCCAAATGGCATAATAACCTCAAAATGGCATAAGAACCTTGGTTAGCTCATGAATATTATATACTTAGCTTGTTTTCCTCTAAAATGATATAATTAGCCCATTTAGCTCCAAAAAGACATAATTAGGTAATTTAGCTCCAAGAAGAGGAGAAGAGGAGAAGAGGAGAAGAAATAGGAAAAATGAAAAGAAAGAAGAAGAAGAAGAGAAGAAGGAGAAGGAGAAGGAGGAGGAGGAGGAGGAGGAGGAGAAGGAGGAGAAGGCCAAGGACCTTCTAGTCCTTCTCCTCCTACTCCTTCTCCTCCTTCTCCTCCTTCTTGATTTCTTCTTCTTCTCCTCCTCCTCCTCTTTCTTCTTCTCTTTAATATTATCCTTGCTTTAATTTCCCCAAAAACACATAATTAGCCTATTTAGCTCCAAAATGCCATAATAAACTCAAAATGGCATAAGAACCTTGGTTAGCTCATGAATATTATATACTTAGCTTGTTTTCCTCTAAAATGAGATAATTAGCCCATTTAGCTACAAAAAGTCATAATTAGGTAATTTAGCTCCAAGAAGAGGAGAAGAGGAGAAGAGGAGAAGAAATAGGAAAAATGAAAAGAAAGAAGAAGAAGAAGATGAGAAGAAGGAGAAGGAGGAGGAGGAGAAGGCCAAGGACCTTCTAGTCCTTCTCCTCCTCCTCCTTCGCCTCCTTCTCCTCCTTCTTCTTGATTTCTTCTTCTTATCCTCCTCCTACTATTTCTTCTCCTCTTTCATATTATCCTTGCTTTAATTTCCCCAAAAAGACATAATTAGCCCATTTAGCTCCAAAATGCCATAATAACCTCAAAATGGCATAAGAACCTTGGTTGGCTCATGAATATTATATACTTAGCTTGTTTTCCTCCCAAAATATGAAAATATGAAATATGAAAATATGAAAATATGAAGAGGAGATGAAATATGAAAATAAATGGAAAGAAGAAGAAGAAGAAGAGAAGGAGAAGGAGGAGGAGGAGGAGGAGAAGGCGAAGGCCAAGGACCTTCTAGTCCTTCTCGTCCTCCTCCTTCTCCTCCTTCTCCTCCTTCTTCTTGATTTCTTCTTCTTCTCCTCCTCCTCCTCTTTCTTCTCATCTTTCATATTATCCTTGCTTTAATTTCCCCAACAATGACATAATTAGCCCATGTAGCTCCAAAATACCATAATAATCTCAAAATGGGATAAGAACCTTGGTTAGCTCATGAATATTATATACTTAGCTTGTTTTCCTCTAAAATGGGATAATTAACCCATTTAGCTCCGAAAAGACATAATTAGGTAATTTAGCTCCAACAAGAGGAGAAGAGGAGAAGAAATAGGCAAAATGAAAAGAAAGAAGAAGAAGAAGAAGAAGAAGAAGAAGAAGAAGAGAAGGAGGAGAAGGAGGAGGAGGAGGAGAAGGCCAAGGACCTTCTAGTGCTTCTCCTCGTTCTCCTCCTTCTTCTTGATTTCTTCTTCTCCTCCTCCTCCTCCTCTTTCTTCTCCTCTTTCATATTATCCTTGCTTTAATTAACCCATTTAGCTCCAAAATGCCATAATAAGCTAAAAATGGCATAAGAACCTTGGTTAGCTCATGAATATTGTATTCTTAGCTTGTTTTCTACTAAAAATGACATAATTAGCTGAAAAACATCATATTTTGTTTTTCTTCTGACTTTCTTATTCACATTTTTGTAGATTGGATATACTACATGCATGAAAGCTGGCATTCATTGAGTTGAACAATGTCGATGAATGAACTTTATATGTATATCATCTAGTTTTCATTTGAGTTGATGAACAATGTTGAACTATATGTATATGTATATATGGATAAACAGTGCAATACTTTGTTTGTTGGTTCTTTCGATATATGGGGATGTACATTGATTTATATGTATATCATATATGTGTGGTGAATTATATATATGTATTGGCAAGTATATGTGTGGTGAACTATATATCATATATGTGTGGTGAATTATATAAATGTGATGTCAAATATTTATATATATATATATATATATATATGTGCTGTGAAATAATATAAAACAAAAAACAGGTACTATATGGGCTCTTTGCCGTCTGCCAGCTAATGGCAAAGACCTGTGCCATCAGCTGGCAGTTGGCAAAGGTGCCACATGGCACCCAGGTGTGCATCCTAGGGTGTCTATATAGGCTCTTTGCCCTCTGCCTCGAGGGTGGGCAGACGGCAAAGAAGAGGGCACAGAGGAGGGGGAGGAGGAGGCAGACGGCAAAGAGTGGAGGGGGGGGAGGAGGAGGTAGATGGCAAATAATAAGGGGGAGGCAGACGACAAAGAGTGGAGGGGGGAGGAGGAGGTAGACAACAAAGAATAAGGGGGAGGAAGATGGCAAAGAATAAGGGGGAGGCAGATGGCAAAGCCTCCGTTAACCCCTAACGGAGGCAACGCCTGTCGGCTGCCGTCTCGAGAACTTTGCCGACTGCTCCTGAGGAAAGCTGACGGCAAAGAGCTTTGTCGTCCGCTTTGGGGGGACAGACGGCAAAGAAGGTCCTATGCCGTCGTAGGCTGACGCAGAAATTTTGCCGGCCATGGGATTCTTTGCCGTCTGTTGTTTTGGCTTGGCCGTCCGGGATTTAGTCTTTGCCGTCTGTGATGGCAGACGGCAGAGAAGGTGATTCCTGTAGTGGGGTGCAGGGGTGCTTGGGGAAGTCTCAAGGAGAAGGGGAAGCCCGGCGCTGCCCGAGTTGTTGCTGCTCCTAGAGGGAGAGATTCAGCTAAGGCATGGTAGGAGGGGAGGGAGAGCATTGGGGAGAAGAGAAGGTGCTTCGGAGGTTGCTGGGAGGGAGGAGAAGCTAATGGGAGCCAGAGAGGCTCGGGGGAGAGAAGGTAAGAGGGGATAGAGGGAGAGAGAGCTCGGGAGTTCTCTAGAGCTTCCTGGCATGGGCAAAGACACGCGTCCCTGGGCACCTTGGAGCCTAGCCAGCGTCAGGGAAGAGCTTGGACCAATCAAGGTAGATGCCCTTGTGCTCTAGGACATGATGCAACGGCCGGGAAAGAACTACAGCAAGATGACAAAAGTTAGAGCACAGATATTGCATGCTGCCAGCATGGTCCCCGTGGCCACTCATGTCTACAGTGCACTCAAGACAAGTCAAACATGTCCAACACAAAGGGCACACATGCAGGAAGGAGACTCTGGAGTTTGGAAGAATCTGAGGCTAGTTTGAGTTAGTTTTTGTTGTGGTTAAGATTCCAGCAGAAAACTTGGGGTTGGCAAAGGTTCTTTCCAGAGGGAAAAACTTGGGGCGAAACTGTGGGCACCCCGATCCTAAACCATAAGAATCCAGCCTGTAACACATCGCATCTCTTTGAGGTCTCACGCACGGTTAACCCCACGGCAGCCACCTTACCTTAGCTGGGACCGTTTGCGCCTTTTGACTCACATATGCATTTGTGTCGCTAGCATTCCAATGTCAGAGAACCCGGGTCGACATAACTAGTCATATATTCAAGTGGCTCAAGTGTACAGAGACAGGCATACATGACCCAACAAAGCAGGTGTCGGTCATCAGCGAGTGTAGACGAGTCGTAGCAAGCTACAAGAACTCCATTACATCGCGTGACATTTCCCCATAGGGACAGACGCAACAACTAAGAAGGATACATGCCGGTCAACCAATGTGTACGAAGCAGTAGCGAGCTACCAAGGCTCGTTGGAATCACAAACGGGAATTTCTCTGTATAAAGAGCTACTAAGAGCATACGACTAGGTGTCGAATCCCATACATATCACAGTGCATCACACGTACGCATGACATACTCGATATGCATAGATACAACAATGGCATCACAACATAACCATACAACATCACAACATTTATTTAGAAGACTTGGAAGAGTCTTGCATAATATGTTCATACAGGTAGGGGTCACATGACCCGACAATCAAGTCATACAAGCAGATTCATACAAACCAAGCGGAAGCATTAAAGCTGTCTGAGTACAGACGATTGAAAGGAAAAGGCATAAAGCCTGACTATCTACAGATCGCTCCTAAAAGGGGCCAGGTCGTAGCTGGGACACCAGCTACTCGTCATCATCGATGTCTAGATAGAACCCACCTGTTGGCACGTGGGTATCCACTACAACATTTATTAAGAAAACATGAGTACAAAAGTACTCAGCAAGACTTAGAACATATCTATCTACTCATGCACATGTATCAATAAAGGGGGTTGTGGGGTTACATGCAGCAAGCCAGCTTTGACTTTTGGCTAGACTAAACTATAATTTTAAATGGTTTTAACAACTTTGATAAGTCACAAACGAGTCCACTACCACCACAACAATACACTATGATGGATTCCTTTCCGTCTCCCTACGGAAATGCCATACATGATACTCATGCTTATCTTGATACTTTTATGAGTAGCTGACGTCAGCTGTGCTTCCCTGGCAATGGCACCAGAAAAGTGTTGATCCTGCAATCTCTAGTGTTAGCTAGACGAATGCTTATGATAACAAACCTTCTCCTGCAACGGCGCCAGAAGAATGCTGATAGCACTCCCCGGCAATGAAACTGGAAGATGGTTGTTGATGGCCCACCAGCGCGTGGGTTTGCAATAGTTTTCGAGGGTAGAGTATTCGACCCAATTTGTAGATCGCCGAAAGGAGGTGAGAGAATACTCTCGAGTATTAGCAGCTGAATTTGTCGGATTCAACCACACCCGAAAGATTAGTATCTGCAAGCACAATAGTAACAACAAAGTAATATGATAACAACGGTGTCAGAAACAATCTGTTGACAGCAGACTATTCCTATCGATTGTATCAATGGCACCTCCGTTGCCGCGTTGACGGAAGTTGTCAATTCCCGTCAACGGCCAACGAACCAACAGTGTAACACGTAGCAGAAGTGTAACGAGCAATAGCAGTGGCAAGGAACAGAAGTAGTGATAGCATTAGCAAGTAGCAACAGTAAAAAGCGACACTAGTAGCAACAGTAGCAGCAGAGCAAAACAAGTAACAGCAATAACAATAGTAGTAGCAGTAGCAGAGCAAGACAAGTAACAGCAGTAGCAACAGTAGTAGCAGCACCAGAGCAAGACAAGTAACAGCAGTAGGACAAGCTCGTAGGCAATGGGTCGGTGATTTGTTTGGATGATATTCATCATGCAACAGCTATAACACGGAGAGATAAGTGGCTAGCTCTCGTTCGTCAATGTGATGTAGGCATGCATTCCGTGTGTCGTCATACGTGCTTAGGGAAAAGAACTTGCATCACATCTATTGTCCATCCCTCCCGTGGCAGCGGGGTCCAGAAGGAAACTACGGGATATTAACGTTCTCCTTTTAATAAAGAACCGGACCAACGCATTAGCACTTGGTGAACACATGAACTCCTCAAACTATGATCATCATCGGGAATGGTTCCGGTTATTGTCACTGCGGCGTTGTCGGGTCATAACACATAGTAGGTAACTACAACTTGCAAGATCGATCTAAAACACACATATATTGATGACAACATAATAATTTCAGATCTGAAATCATGGCACTCGGGCCCTAGTGACAAGCATTAAGCATGTCAAAGTAGTAGCAACATCAAATCTCAGAACATAGTGGATACTAGGGATCAATCCCCATCAAAACTAACTCGATTACATGATAGATATCATTCTACTCATCACCGCCCAGCGAGCCTATGAATAGATTACTCACGAACGATGAAGAGCTTCATGGAATTAGAGGGGGAAGAAAGTTGATGATGACGATGGCAATGATTTCCCCTCTTCGGAGCCCAAGACGGACTCCAGATATGCCCTCCAGATGAAGAACAGGTGGTGGCGGCGCCTCCGTATCGAAAACGCGACGAAAACTTCTCTTTTTATTTTTTGTGGGACGAAAGACAACTTATAGAGCTGGAGTTGGGGGCGGCAGGTGCCTGTGGGCCCCACAATCCTGCTCACCGCCACCAGGGGGGTGGTGGCGGAGCAAGGGATTGTGGCCCACTGGCCCACCCCCTGAGGTGTAAGTTGGCGCACATATTTTTGATATTTTCAAAACTGCTCCCCGTAAATTTTCAGGACATTTGGAGAACTTGGATTTCTGCACAAAAATAACACCAAGGCAATTCTGCTGAAAACAACGTCAGTCTAGGTTAGTTCCATTCAAGTCATGAAAATTATAGTCCAAAACAAGGGCAAAACAGTTTGGAAAAGTAGATACGTTGGAGACGTATCAGTAGCCATTAAAGTTATCTATGAACAACATATGTCTCCAAGTAGTCCATATACACGGACGCGACTATCCGTATAGATCATAACCCTGCAGGGGTGTACTGCTTCACACACGCTCTTGCCACTTATCTCCATGTGCACGTCATGCACCTCGGAAACCTTCAAGCGGAAGCCCAGCGAGGGAGTCGGCCACGACCGTTAACCACGCTAATACCTAGTCCAGGTTTATCGCCTATTTGAGAATGAACCCGCACGGAAGTCCGGCCGAGGTTTCCGCCACGGCCCCAAACGATGTGCGCAGGGTTCCCAAGCCCAACATCCGGGTGCCACTTGGTACACCGTGCCACTGCCTATGCATCATAGCCCACCTCTAAGGTCAGCACTATGCACGGCCTCCAGCATGACTATAAACACCAAAAACTACTTGCAACTCCTGGACCGAGTACTAGGCGATTAATAAGTCGAGCGGGGTCATATTTCAGGGCCCAACATGTGGTAGTAACTTGTCTTGGATTACATACACGGAACTCAATTCGTAAGGACGGTTCCAATGAAACAACCCGCCATGTACTCCTACATAGCCTTTCATCGGTACCTTTACCAAATCAGGTTCCACATTTATTCTTTGTCACTAGAACACATTCATCAATTCATGTTCATCACCCAGATGAAACAGACCTGACACAACTCTAAGCATAGCAGAATAAGACACATCATGGCTCAAGAAACTACCAGGTATGCTAGGTTGCAAGGTTTGGCTATTTACTATGACAATGACAGGTCATGGAAAGGAATAGGTTCAGCTACGGAAGTAAAGCATTTGAAATATTTTGTCCTAATGCAATAAGTGGGAGCTGGAGCAGGAACGTGGGAATATATCAGGATGATCAAAAGGGTGATTGCCTTGTTGTTCAGCAGAGGGATTAAATCCGTTAGTGTGGCATGAAATAATAACGACAATCAATAACATTCATATGCAACAATATGATGCATGATCATGGCATGAAATGAAATGTAGCATGAGCTAGTGTGGCTATCAAACCTTTGTGTTGATGCTGATTTGAATTCAAATTCAAATACTATTTAAAATGGGACACTTATTAAATTCCTTTAATTGATATGACCTAATGTTGTTTCATAATTTTGTTTGTCATGCATGAAAATAGCACCATTGTGTTCATTGAATTTTTCTGATCAATTTCCATATATTATTTGTCAAATTTTGGAGCTATATTTAATTTTCTATGAATTTCCAAAGCTTTGCACTTATTCTGGAATTATTATAAAACAGAAATAGTATTTACTGCATCACCATGACATCAGCAGGTCAATCTCGCTTTTGAAAGTCAAACCTTACTAGTGGGACCCACTACTCAGTGACTCTGGATAGATTTTAATTAAACTTTAAGTTGATTAGCTAGTTAACAGAGAATGGCCCACATGTGAGTGACTGATTAGGGTTTTAATTAACTAATTATTTTTATTAACTTAAACTTAATTAGCCAGGGTCTGGCCCCACCTGTCATAGGCTTGGGGGAGTCAACCCACCGACGCTGGAGGTCAAACCCACCGGCATTGAGCCGCCGGTGGCTCCAGGGACTGCGGAGGGCATCGGAAATGCTCCTCTGGCGACCAAATGAGCGACGGATGGCATTGGAAGAACGACCACTCGTCCGCACGTCCATTTTTGCTAGTCTCAGGGGTTGAAATAGCCGGAGACGACGCTGGCGACGAGCTCGGCTGAAGGGGTTAAAGTCCCAGGGTAGGGTCATAGGCCTGCCCTACAGGTCCTACCTAAGGACTACCCTTCATAAAGGACAAGGCCCTTAGTCAGTTCCGACTGAACTAAGGAATCCCCCATCATCTAGTCGGTGACGACCATTCGAAGCGTATTTAACGTACCGACTGAATTCCACTATGTACATCGTAACCTCCCAGGAGTGCAACGGTCATACGTTTTCATACACCATTATTAGTATTTAAGGCATACGTTACCTGTAACATAGGCATTTATTTGCCACTATTCCACCCCTGTCCACCGGGCCGTTGTGAAGGGCAGCGCGCTGTATATAAGCCGCCCTTCCCCACTGGTACAGCGGTTGGCATTTATTGTAATCCTATATTCCACTCGACACTAAGCTCCCAAGAGCACTGAGACGTAGGGCTTTTACCTCCACCGTAGAGGGGCCTGAACTCATACAACCTCGCCGTAGCTAAGGCTCTGCCCATTATTTCATACCCTACACATCTACTGTCACTCGGGACTCAGCTGCGACC
The DNA here is from genome assembly GCF_904849725.1 of Hordeum vulgare subsp. vulgare. Lineage (NCBI taxonomy): Eukaryota > Viridiplantae > Streptophyta > Magnoliopsida > Poales > Poaceae > Hordeum > Hordeum vulgare. The sequence continues at coordinate 356,253,629 of NC_058523.1, forward strand.
CAGGATCGCCTAAGTGCAAACTCTCTCCGAGTGTGCACTAAAAGTCGCACTCGGGGACTTAGCTGCGACCCAGAATCGCCTAAGTACAAACTCTCTCCGAGTGTGCACTAAAAGTCACACTCGGGGACTTAGCTGCGACCCAGAGTCGCCTAAGTAAAAAACTCGCTCCGAGTGCGCACTAAAAGTCACACTCGGGGACTTAGCTACGACCCAGAATCGCCTAAGTACAAACTCGCTTCGAGTGCGCGCTAAAAGTCGCACTCGGGAACTTAGCTGCGACACAGAATCGCCTAAGTACAAACTCGCTTCGAGTGTGCACTAAAAATTGCACTCGGGGACTTAGCTGCGACTCAGAATCGCCTAAGTACAAACTCGCACCGAGTGCCCACGAAAAGCCGCACTCGGGGACTTATCTCCGATCCAGAATCGCCTAAGTAAAAAGCTTCCTTCGAGTGTATCCTCGAGATCCACTCGGAGGCTTAGCAGACCCTCATTGAGGCTCATGTGGATGTGAAGACAACTGACAACTACATGAGTATCAACACACTCCGAGTGTGCACGAAAAGTCACACTCGGGGACTTAGCTGCGATCCGGAATCGCCTAAGTAAAAAGCTTCCTTCGAGTGTATCCTCGAGATCCACTCGGAGGCTTAGCAGACCCTCATTGAGGCTCATGTGGATGTGAAGACAACTGACAATTACATGCTCCGCGTGTTTGCCATTGGCTTCACCAAGAAACGCCAAACAAAAACCATGAGCCCAAATCGTGTCAGAAAAAACTTGGCGAAAGAAGAGTAAAATATTCGATTCGAATTCAAATTTGGATCTACGATCAGTTGACTCGGTGTGGATCAAGCGTATCTACACCGAACCCCGAATGTGACGGCCAACAGCAGTGGCCAAAGTTTCATACAGATAACACTCGGCATTCTGAGGCAAAAGTGCGTTCACCATAAAGTTTTTCAAGCGTCACAAGGACTGGCAGGCTCCACAAAGGTGTCAAGGTTGATCCCGTCTGCGATGCGAGTGGCTGTGTCGATGAAGGTCTCCATGAAATGTTCAAATCGAAGCTTCTTGGTGTTGGTGACCTGCAACGCCTTCAGCTTTTCTTCGCGAGCTTCTTTGCAGTGCACTCGGACCAGAGATAGCGCCACGTCCGCACCACAACGAGCGGCAGACTTCTTCCATGCCTGCACTCGGTTCGGGACGTCCTCCACGCGAGTCATCAACCCTTCTATTTCTTGCCGGGAATCGTCTTCGGGCCACAGCTCCTTGCCGATCCGGCTGATGACTTCTCTCAGGCGGCCAATGAAGGGTCCCACTCTGCCAAGGCGAATATGCCCTCGGAGCATGTCCCGGTTGGCTTCGTCGCCGAGTGGAACGTTCGGAACAACCGACCGTTCAATATCGGCTGCTTCAGCCTCTGCGTCCAGAAAAAAATCTGCAAAGAAGAGACAAGCAGAAAGTAAGCGCAGAATAAACTCCAAAGACAAGAAGCACTCGGCAAAAAACTTACCACCAAGCAGTGCTATCATCTTCCTTGCCCAGTCGGTGACGTACTTCTCCTGCGCCATGCACCGATTGTTCATCACCTTCATCTGACCCATCAGTTCAGTTCTTTGCTTGCCCATTTTGTCAATTTCGGCCACCAATGCCTTGTTGGTCTCCCGGCACTCCTCCAAAGACTTCTCTCGGTCATCAAGAGCCCCCTTCACACCAGCCAAGTCATTAGCAACCGCCTCCAATTCCGCAGCAAGCTGAATCTTTTCACCTTTTAGAGCATTGTACGCTGATCCCATTTCGCAAGTCTTCTGCCAAATCAGCGCAAAGGGAAGATGAGACACATTCAACGAGGAAAACAAACAAAGCTCAAAGTTCTTCAGACCCCTGCCGATGCAAGCAATCGACAATGGTCTCGGGGACTACACCCAGTGGGTTCACTAAGAGTGACCCCACTGGCATGAAGCCTACATGACAAATAGACAAGCCTATGAGACTACTATTACCCGACCTGAGTAACACTACTCTCGGGGACTACACCCAGTGGGTGCACTCGGAGTGCCCCCACTGGTACCATTCGGGCAGATCAGCTCTGATCGGATCAGGTCATGGAAAATGCATATAAAGACAACTGCCGGTGCAAGCACTCGACAGAAGTCTCGGGGACTACACCCACTGGGTTCACTCGGAGTGAACCCACTGGAAACTAATTCTACCGTATCCGAGTATATCACTTAAACTCCCAGTGGGTAACAAGAGGAAAGTAAACACGTACTAGCGCACTTACTCGGATATCGTCCCGGAGTCCCAAGCTTCTCTTGTACAAAGACGTGATGGAGTCATACGCTCCCTTGGCGTCACCCACCATCAGCTCCACCTGCACCATGGCCTCCTTGGTGGCCCCCACTTGGTCTTCCGGGAGGTGTCGGGCGTCGTACTGGACGGTGGACGGACCCGGCACGACGGAAGACTCCTTGGGCATCCCAAGTTCCGCTCCAGTCGGTTCCGCCGCGAGGGGCACCGTCTCAGTCGACGGCATCGTCTCGGTCGGCGGCACGTCCATGGTGGGAGCAGCAGCAGATGGGACAACCCCAAGGACAGGCGGCAAAGCGGGCCCTGACCCCCTTTGGTCGTCGTCCTCCAGGTGAATCACCTCCGAAGGAAGCCCGACTGAACAACATCAAATTACAGAAAAAGGGCAAGATTAAAGATAGCACTCGCGAAACAATAATACAAACTCTCGGAGTAGTGACAGCATACCTTGCTGGGATGTGGCAGCATTATCCGTGTCCATGGGATCATCGCCTTGGCACGGCAGAGAGGTGGCGGAGGTAGCAGCTCTGTCGAGTAAAATCCACTCGACGGATAAGCATGACTTCAACTAGATACTGAAGCAAGATGGGATAACAAGACACTTACGCTGAGGCGACTGGAACAGCGATCCTCATCCGAGGCAAAGCTTTCCGAGGCTTGGGCCCGCTAGGTTTTGCCACCTTGGATGGCTGGTCCGTGGGCTCGACACCAGTGTCCCTAGTCCTCTTCACGCTACGAGCACTCGGAGCCACGGGAGAAGCTGGCGGAGCACTCGGAGCCGCTGGAGAAGCCGGCGGAGCCACGGGTTCGTGACGCCGCTTAGTTGGAGGCTCTGATGGTGGAGGTGGCGAGCTCTGCTCCCCAACCTCCCCCTCCTCCTCTTTAGTCTCCTGCTCCGTCTCCCCACTGTCGAAGACATACTCGGCGCTATCCACGCTGCCCTCCTGGCTACCCTCCACTTCCTCAGTTGGATTCCCGTTCGAGACGGGAGAATACCAGTTAGTCCACTCCTGCACAAAACACAGTCGGCAACGTCAGACGTCAGGCGGTGATACAAGAAAAGCGATAAATCTAAGAAGACTGAAAGCACTCGACAAGAGGTGCTCACCTCATTCGGAGGAGGATTATCGGCGCGGAAGGGCTTCACCCGCCGGGCTCCTCTAGGGTTGTCACATGCGCCTGTGATGTCGCGGACCCACGCTGTCACAACCTCCCCGGTCACGCAGTCCGGATGAGTCCGAGTGGATTCCTCAGGCCCCGCGTAGTGCCACATGGCGTGGTGTCGGTCTTGCAGCGGCTGGATGCGCCGACCATGAAAAGTCTCCAGCAAATCTGTGCCGGTGACTCCCTTGCGGACGACAGCTGTCAGCGCGTCGACCAGAGGTTGGATCTGGATCATTTCCACCTTTGAGAGCACAAGCTGCCTGGGAGGAGCCGGATGGTCTAGGCTAAAGGGCGGCAACCCAGTCGCGGCATTCGGACAAGAGATGTCCTGGCAATAGAACCAAGTCGACTGCCAGTTCCTAACTGACTCGGACAACTCGGGAGGGGGGTAGCTACTCTTCGTTTTCTTCTGGAAACCTAAGCCCCCGCAGAGCTGGAGGAGATGGGTTTTATCGTTCGACTGGCTAAGCTTTTTGACAGTCTGGGACCTAGCGGAGAAGATGTACTTAAAGAGCCCCCAATGGGGGGACGTCCAATAAAGCACTCGCAAAGGGTGACGAATGAAGCAAGATGGGCTATCGCGTTCGGAGGGAAATGGTGGAGCTGCGCCCCGAAGTGATTCATAATACCTCTGAAGAAGGGGTGGGGAGGCAAGGAGAAGTCCGTGAACACGTGGCTGAGCAGCAGGACGCGCTCCCGCTCCTGCGGTGCCGGCTCCGTCTCGCCCTCCGCCGGCAGCCTCCACGACTTGTTGGCGATCATGTCGTGCTCCACTAGCGCCAGCAAATCGTCCGCCGTCACCGTGGAAGGGAGGAAATCCCCCTGGATCCAACCCGCCGGTAGTGCCCGCTGTCGCCGCTGAGGAGGGGCCGCCCCTTTATTCTTCTTCTTCTGCGACTCAAGTTTGCTGGTCTGTCCCTTCGTCATGGTGAAGGCAACAGATCCGGCAAGGAGGAGAGGAAGGAGGAAGCTTGGAGCGCGCAGGGAGCTACAGGAGGAGCGAGGTGAATGCGAGTAACAAGGGCAGCGCAACAAGAAACCCCCGCCGAAGAGACTTAAATAAGCTTCCGACTGAGTCACTAACAGGTGGCCCCGAAATCTTATCCCCCGACCAGCTGCTGCGATGTTAGTGGAGAAGATAATGGCGCGGTAATCGAGGCGGCAAAAACTACTCGATGGCGATGTCGTCATCCCCGCTGAGCGCGCGGCAACCGAAATTTGAGGATCCCGGAAGATTCCGCGGAAGCACTCGATGGCGATGTCACATCAAAAGATTCCGCGGAAGCACTCGGTCCCTGACGGTTCTTTCACTGATATATTCACTCGGATCACTGGTTGAGAGGATAAAATGGATCGAGGCAATCAACGCCAAAGTCACATCCATACTAATCGAATTCGTACTCCAGGCATCACTTCATCGTTCAAACCCCGATCCATTCGGGGACTAATGATGGGGTTATTGTCCCAGGGTAGGGTCATAGGCCTGCCCTATAGGTCCTACCCAAGGACTACCCTTCATAAAGGACAAGGCCCTTAGTCAGTTTCGACTGAACTAAGGATTCCCCCATCATCCAGACGGTGACGAGCATTCGGAGCGTATTTAACACACTCACTGAATTACACTCTGTACATCGTAACCTCCCAGGAGGGCAACAGTCATACGTTTTCATACACCATTATTAGCATTTAAGGCATATGTTACCTGTAACGTAGGCATTTATTCGCCACTATTCCACCCCTGTCCACCGGGCCGTTGTGAAGGGCAACGCACTCTATATAAGCCGCCCTTCCCCACTGGTGGAGGGGTTTGCATTTACTGTAATCCTACATTCCACTCGACACTAAGCTCCCAAGAGCACTAAGACGTAGGGCTTTTACCTCCACCGTAGAGGGGCCTGAACTCATACAACCTCACCGTAGCTAAGGCTCTGCCCATCCTTTCATACCCTACACATCTACTGTCAGACTTATAACCACGACATCGGCGGCTGCCGGAGCTCGTGCAACATCGAGATCATCGAAGCAGAGGGCAATAGGGCCGGGGATTGGTTCCTACAGCATCTACACGACGCACTGAAACTGATGGTAGGCTCAAATAAACCAACCCATCATCGGAATATCATCGGCGACGAGCTCCTGCGACGGATCTCATCGGGCTCCGGTGGAATCGGGCGCTAGGGCACGGAATCGATGCGGCAAAGAGGGGGGAAATCATCCTGAGCTCACAGGGGTTGCAGAGACGTCGAGAGCGGGCTCGGGGATGGACTGGAGAGGGAGAACGACGGCGGCGAGCTTCGGTGATCCGAGGAAGAAGACGACGGTGTTGAGTCATTGTAGGGCTCGGGGGCTTGCTTCCTTCGGCGAGGACGATGTGTTGGACGAGGTGGAGAGAACGGTGTGCTCGGGGAGGCTTGCGGAGGCCAGAGACGATGGTGAGCTTGAACTCAAGCTCGGCTCTAATGGCGGCCGAGAGAGACGGGAGCAGGAGAGCGAATGAGGAGAGGGAGAGAGCTGGAATGGGTCGCGGGAGCTTATCCCTTCGCGGCCAGTGTGACGGGGAGGCTAAGCAGGCACTCAGGTGTGTGGCCACGCCGGAGAAAGCGGCGGGCACATCCTGCTACCGACTGGCGCGGGGAAGACGACACGCGCGATCTGGGCTAGGCCAAGGTAAGCGTTAGATAACTCTTTTCCATTTTTTTTTGATTTCTGTTTTCACCTTTCTGACATTTGTTTGATGTTAGCTGTGTCTCCAAACTATTTCTAAAATAGTGAAAATAATGTTGGGTTGTTATTTGGAATATTTCCAAACCCAAATAAAGAATTCAACATTTTATGAAATTCTGAAATATTTGAAATCACATATATGGTTGATTTTAGTGGCTTTTGTGTTTTAAATAAAATGCCAAAAGTATTTTTGAAAATAAATCCACCCGTGAATTATTGTTTCCAATATTTATAAAAAATGATTTACTTTTATGAAGGCCATTTTGAGTTCATTGATTTATCACAATTTTGAATTGGGTTGAATATGGAATTGCTAGGGTTTTTCTCTTTGCTTTCTATTTTTTACTTTTAAATGCAATATTAAACATGAGAACAATCTTCCTAGACTTCAAATAGAAACTAGGAATGTCACAGAAACCATGTCCTGCAGCACCTGGTATGGAAAGACTACACCACTGCAAAGTTTCAGCTGAAGCAAAGAAGGGTAACTAGTACTTGTTGTACAAGGCTACATTTCAGCCAGAAATGAAGTTTCAGATGGGCTGCTCATATTTCCCACATGAGCACACTATATTTTGATAGGAAATGGTGCATTAGCATGCTAGGTATGCCCTGGAAGAATTAGGGGGCCTTGGCTTAAGCAGAAGTGGGGCAAGAGGGGGTAAAGATGTTAATCCTAGGGTGAAAATGAGAAGTAGTTACATGGAGACTCTCTCCAATAATTGACCAGTGGCCATGGAAATGTTACTGGAGGTAAAATTTAACTATATGAAGCTGTCGTAGAAAGTTGACCTTAAGGGTTAAAGTGGAAGGGGCCAAAGCAGCCAATAAAGTGAATGCACACAAGGTGTTTGATGAGTGGCAGAGCAACCAGAAGGAGTTCAATGGATATGAAACTTGACAGGATCAAATAATAGATTAAAATAAGCTTCGACACCAAATTTGGGATTTGGTGGACATGTTTTCCAATGTAGACTTAGAAAACCCATGAAATGGGCAGAAATAAATTTCTGCTTACAAAACCATTCAAATCAATTCCCATAATTCCAATATTTGGTGTGGGGGCATTATCTCACCATTAAGGCATGCACAAAAAGTTTGGGGTCAAATGGAGAAACTTTATAATGTAAAGTTTCCCAAAGTCAGAAATCAACAAAGAGGGTTTTGAGGGTCTTGGGACAAGTTCTTCTATTATCCTTGATGCACCACTTCGTGTGGATGCATTATTTGAGTGTAAGAACATGTCCACCAAATTTGAGGACAATTGAAGATACTTGACAATGTAGAGTTGCTCAAATTTGGATGTGGACAGATAGGGTTTTATAATACTTAGGGGAGCAAATCACCTTGGATTGGGGTGAAACTTGTCAAGATCATCAAACATATCATAGGTGACATGCGGGAATTTTACTGGAATTTATTGAGAAAATTTCTTATTGAAATATTCAAAAAGCTTGAAATAGGCAGGAAGGGTTTTGAAGGGTTTGCCCAATATTTTGTACATGACCATGTGTTGAAACTCATATATATGGAATATATATGTCCACTGAGTTTCCCTAAATTTTCTTAAATATTTTGAAAGCAATAAAAATAACTTTCCTTCATAAGAGACCATTTCTGGCCCCACGGGAAGGCATTTTAATAAATTAGTGAAATAACTTTTAAGATAATAATATGGTGGTTTTGGGAATTCATTTTTATAATGGGTTTTGAGTAAAATAATTGGTGAAAAATAAATTCCCTATGTCACATCCCTGACACCCTAAGCAAGTTAGCTTTGTGCTCATGTTTTCTTTGCATTGCATCTAGGGAATTTTCAACAAGAAGCAAGCAAGTGGTGAAGGAAAATCCTAAAATCCTAGCCACTTCTCAAAATAAAGGAAAATTCAAACTAGTTAAAATCAATGAACCCAAAATGGCCTCAAGAAAAGTTCAATCTTTCTGATAATTCATGAAAGCAAATGAGCAATGAAGAAAACCATTTTCTTGACACTTTAAGCATTTTATTTAAATGCAAAAAGCTACTCGTTTCAAGTTCAAATTTTGAAATCAGAAACTTTAAGCTTTCAAAAATGTTGAAAACTTTAGGAATGGTTGGAAATATTCCAACATATATTCTCGGGTGTTCAACATAGCTTTTACAAACTAACTGGGAGCTGAAATAATTAGTAAATCAATGTCAGTAAGTAAAACAGAAACAAAACAGAAAGAAAATGAGAAAAAAATCTTACCTGACGCTCACCTGGCCCGGCCCATCTTCTTCCTGTCGTCTTCCTCCCCCGCCAGTGGGCAGCAGGAGGTGGCCGCCGAGTACTCCGGCGCGGCCACGCACCTGTGCACCTGCCTGGCCGTTGCTTCACGCTGGCAAGCACGGGGATAACCTCCCCGAGCTCATAGCTATCCATCCCCGTGCTCATTCTCCCCCTCTGCCTCGTTTCTTTCTGCCGCCATTGGAGCCCGAGCAGAGCTCGAGCTCGCCGTTGTTCTAGCCTACCCTTCTCCCTCCTGAGCCGCGCAATAGGTCCGCTGCAACTCCCTGAAGCTTTCTAGCCACGAGCCCGACGCTGAGACGCAGTGAAACGACGGGACGCAGTTGTCTTCCTCCTCGGGTCACCGAAGTTCGTCGCCGGCGTTGTTCCTCTCCAGGCCGTCCCCGAGCAAGCTAGCGCCACCACTGCACTCCTTGTGAGCTTGCACATCTTTCCCCTAAGATCTCCCCGTCGATCCCCTCCTCTAGGCCTAGTTCCATCGGAGCCCGACGAGATCCGCCGCTGCAGCTCGTCGCCGGTAGCCCTCCGGTGATCAGCTCGTCCTTCTGAGACCACCAGCAGCTTCAGGCCGTCGCGTGGATGCCGTAGGAGCTGAGTCCCGTGCGTAGCTCCCTCTGTATCGATGACCCCGATGACGCCCAAACTTTGGCCACCGCCAAGCTCGTCGCCGGCGTCATCTCCGGCCAGATCAGCCCCAGCTAAGCGCAAAAATGAACCCGCGGGAGAAGTGTCGTTCCTCTGGTGCTCTCCGCGCAGAGTTTGGCCCCCTGTGCGCCGTTTCCGTGCCCCTCCGCCGTTCTGGTGGTCGCCGGAGGCTCCCCGCCGGCGAGGACGACCTCGCCGCCGGTGGATCTCAGCTGGCCTGAGCCACTGACGTGTGGGGCCAGCCTCTGGGAGTTTAGGAATAATAAAAATAAAATCAAATAATTTAATAAGTCACTGACATGTGGGTCTAGTGAGATTAATTAGCTAATTATGTTTAATTTTAATCTAAAACTGACCAGAGACACTGACCAGTGGGTCCCACTAGTCAGGTTTGACTTTCAATGGCCAGCACGACCTGCTGATATGATGCTGATGCAATAAAGAATTTTCTCATTTAAAAGAATTCCAAAAAAGTGTTAAAACTTCTAAAATTCATAGAAATTAATCTGTAACTCCAAAGAAAATAATTTATATATGAAAAAGTATCAGAAAAATTCAAGGAATCTGAATATGTCATCTTAAATCATGTTTGAAAATGTTACAGAACCCAAACATGTAGATTAATGAATAAGTTAATTCTTATAAATACTTTATAAGTAGATTTTGGAAAATAGTTAAGTTTTCACTATGAATGACATGATCAAACACTGTTCTAATTACAAACCAGCAACCTAACATGTCATCCCATGCATGTTAAAAGCAAGTTGATCTGAGCATCAGGTCGAATCAATTAAAATGGTATCCGAGAATACCTCGTCTGAAGTGATATTTGAATTTGATTCAAATCAACTTCAAACCTAATACATGCTAGCTATATTAGTATACCACCTTGCCTTCTCATGCCATGCTCATCCATCATCTTGATTGCATATGTTTGTTATTGATTGTTGTCATTCCTTTCGGTAGGCTCCGCTCCCCCGGATTCCACCGAATATCCGTCTAACGGATATTGTCACTCCTCTGAGCAACAATGCAAGAAACCATTTTGATCATCCCGATAAATCCCATGTTCTTGCTCCTGCACTTACTTATTGCATTAGGATCAAATGCTTCAAATGCTTTTGCCATGTTAGTTGAACCCACTTCCTTTGCATGACCTATCCTTGTCACAGTAAATAGCCGAACCTTGCAACCTAGCACACCTGGTAGTTGCTTGAGCCATGATGTGTCTTATCCTGCTATGCATGCTATGCTTAGTGTTGTGTATGGTCTGTCATCTGGGAGATGAACAGAATTGTGAGAATGTGTTTGGTAAGCAAAGGTTGTGTGTTGAACCTGATTTGGTGAAGGTTCCGGTGAAAGGCTGTGTAGGAGTACATGGCGGGTTGTTTCATTGGAACCGTCCTTAGGAACTGAGTTCCGTGTATGTAATCCAAGACGAGATACTACCACATGCTGGGCCCTGATATATGACCCCGCTGGACTTATTAATTGCTTAGTACTCGGTCGAGGAGTTGCAAGTAGTTTCTGGTGTTTATAGTCATGCTGGAGGCCGTGCATGGTGCTGACCTGAGAGGTAGGCTGTGATGCGGTAGGCAGTGGCACGGTGTACCAAGTGGCACCCGGATGGTGGGCTTGGGAACCCTGCGCACATCGTTTGGGGCCGTGGCGGAAACCTCGGCCGGACTTCCGTGCGGGTTACCCTCAGATAGGCGATAGACCTGGACTAGGTACTAATGTGGTTAACGGTCGTGGCCGACTCCCTCGCCGGGCTTCTGCTTGAAGGTTGCCGAGGTGCATGACGTGCACATGGCGATAAGTGGCGAGAGCGTGTGTGACGAATTACACCCCTGCAGGGTTATAATCTATTCGAATAGCCGCGTCCGCGGATATGGACTACTTGGAGACATATGTTGTTCATAGATAACTTCAATGGCTACTCATAAAATTGTAAATATAAGCGTGAGTGTCGTGGACGACATTTCCGTATGGAGACGGAATGATTCCACGATGGAGTATCGTTGTGGTGTTAGTGGACTCATGTGCTGGAAATCAAGTTGTCAAAATTATTTAAAAATGCAAGTTGTCTAGCCACGAGTCAAATGTTGGCTTTCCGCATGAAACCCCACCATACCTTATTGATACATTGCATGAGTAGTTAGTTATCGTAAAGTCTTGCTGAGTACCTCCGTACTCATGTTTGCTTAATAAATGTTGCAGAGGTTGCTAATGACCCTAATGGAGGGTTCTTCATAGACATCGACGACGACTAGTAGCTGGTGTCCCAGCTACGATCTGGCCCTAGGTTGGGTGTGTAGTATAGTCAGGCCATGTGCCTTCTAGTTGCACCTGTCTGTACTCAGACAGTTTTAAGCACTTCCGCTGGTTTGTAACTGGATGACTGCTTTTATGGGTCATGAGACCCTTACTGTGTAATATTATGTGTGTGGCTCTTCGGAGCCTCTTAAATAAAGCTTGTATGTTTATGGTTATGTTGTGATGCCATCGATGTATCTATACATATCGGTATGCCATGCGTACGTGTGTCATCCTTGATATGTATGGGGTTCGATTACCTAGCCGTGAACTTTAGTAGCACTCCTTGCAGGGAAATGCCCCTTTGTGATCCAACGAGCCATGGTAGCTCGCTACTGCTCTAGACACATTGGTTGACCGGCATGTGTCCTTCTTAGCTGCTGTGAATGTCCCCTTTGGGGAAATGTCATGCGATGTAATGAAGTCCTTGTAGCTTGCTACGACTCGTCTACACTCGCTGGTGACCGACACCTGCTTTGTTGGGTCATGTATGCCTGTCCTTGTGCGGTACTGCCACTATGGTTTATGACTAGACTTTTCGATCCAGGTTCTTTGACATTGGAATGCTAGCGACACTATTGCATACGTGAGTTAAAAGATGCAAACGGTCCCGGCTAAGGTAAGGTTGCAGCCGTGGAGTTAACCGTGCGTGAAACCGCAAAGGAATGCGATGTGTTACAGGCTGGATTCCTAGGGCTTAGGACCGGGGTCCCGACACCCTAATTTGAGGACTTACAAATCTCATCTCACGGGTTTTGAAAGCTTAATTCAAGAAATGCCTTTTGGTGAAAATAATATTTGGTAAAAATAGTTTCTGGTCGTAAACACATGGCATGATCATTAGGAAGGAGTTTTGGGCTGAGGAGGTGAGTCTGGAGAGTAACAGAAATTGTTGAGAAACAAACACAAGCATTCAAGCAAGCAAGCAAACAATAGTCACTTCAAGCATCACAAGCATTCATAGAAAAAATTAATTGGTCCTAAATTTTGAAATAATTTAATTGGTCAGGAAAGCTAAGCACAGGGTATTACCGACCTTACCCCCTTAAGAAAATCTCGTCCCCGAGATTTCTAGGCTAGGGGTTGGAGAGATACAAAATCTTGAGTCGGAGGTAGTCTTCCTCTCCCCATGTTGTTGTTTTGGGTCTTGAGGATACAACTTCGAACGCTCCACACAACCTCGCCTGATCATGAGCCTGGTCTGGCTATACGTTATGCTTGACCGAGGTCAAGGGCTTGATGAGCTAAGTCCGTGCAAGGTTCTGGCTTGCAAGTGCATTCCCAAGTCAGAATACGTGCCAAGATAGTGCGTCTGGGTTCTCATCTCGGGCTGCTCAAGCCGGTTAGTGACATCTAGATATACCACGCTAGAACATAAGGGTCAAGGCCTTCGCGTAGGTCCCCGTTGATGTGGAAGTCCTAGACTCCCTTAGGGCAGGCAAGCTATGGTAGCGGGTGGTCTTCTTCCTCTAGGGTGTTGCAGTGGTCTTCGAAGGCTTCTCATGAAGGGGTCTGGGTTGGATCTTGATACGTCTCGAACGTATCTATAATTTTTGATGCTTCCAAGCATCTTGTCACCTTTGGATGTTTTATATGCATGAATATGCTATTTTATATCTTTTTTGGAACTAATCTATTAACTCAGTGCCAAGTGTCAGTTTCTGTTTTTTCCGTGTTTTTGACCCTTTTTCAGACGGAGTCCAAATGGAATGAAACTTTATGATCATTTTTTCGGGACCAAAAGAGATCCCGAAGCTTTGGAAGAAGGCCAGAAGAGCCACGAGGGAGTCACAAGCCCATGGGGCGCGGCCTACCCCCCAGGTCGCACCGTGCAGGCTTGTGACCCCCACGTGGGCCAACTGACGCAATTCGACCGCCATAAATTCCTATATATATGAAAACCTCTAGAAAGAAACCTAGATCGGGAGTTCCGCCGCCGCAAGCCTCTGTAGCCACCAAAAACCAATCTGGAGCCCGTTCCGGCACCCTGCCGGAGGGGGGTCCATCTACGGTGGCCATCTTCATCATCCCGGCGATCTCCATGAAGAGGAGGGAGTAGTTCGACTTCGAGGCTGAGTGTATGTACCAGTAGCTATGTTTTTGATCTCTCTCTCTCGTGTTTTTGAGATGTCTTGATCTTGATGTACCTTGGGCTTTGCTACTATAGTTAGATTTTATGATGTTCTTCCCCCTCTCCCTTCTTGTAATGAATTGAGTTTCCCCTTTGAAGTTATCTTATCGGATTGAGTCTTTGAGAACACTTGATGTGTGTCTTGCACGTGTCTATCTGATGTGATCAACTTGCGGATTTGTGACAATTAGGAACCTATGCATATGGGTTGGCACACGTGGCTTGATGTGAGTACTCGATGTATGTTTTGGTGATCAACTTGCCGGTTCGTGACATTGGGAACCTATGCATAGGGGTTGGCACACGTTTTGACTCTCCGGTAGAAACTTTGGGGCACTCTTTGAAGTCCTATGTGTTGGTTGAATAGATGATTCGGAGATTGTGTGATGCATATCGTATAATCATGCCCAAGGATACTTGAGGTGACAATGGAGTATCTAGGTGACATTAGGGCCTTGGTTGATATGTATCTTAAGGTGTTATTCTAGTACAAACTCTATGATAGATCGATCAGAAAGAATAACTTTGTGGTGGTTTCGTACTCGACAATAATCTCTTCGTTTGTTCTCCGCTATTAGTGACTTTGGAGTGACTCTTTGTTGCATGTTGAGGGCTAGTTATATGATCCAATTATGTTATCATTATTGAGAGAACTTCACTAGTGAAAGTATGAACCATAGGCCTTGTTTCCACGCATTGCAATACCCTTTGTGCTCACTTTTGTTACTAGTTACCTTGCTGTTTTTGTAATTTCAGATTACAAAAACCTATATCTACCATCCATATTGCACTTGTTTCACCATCTCTTCACCAAACTAGTGCACCGATACAACTTACCATTGTATTGGGTGTGTTGGGGACACAAGAGACTCTTTCTTATTTGGTTGCAAGGTTGCTTGAGAGAGACCATCTTCATCCTACGCCTCCCGCGGATTGATAAACCTTAGGTCACCCAGTTGAGAGAAAATTGCTATTGTTCTACAAACCTCTGCACTTGGAGGCCCAACAACGTCTACAAGGAGAAGGTTGGGTAGTAGACATCAAGCATTTTTCTGGCGCTGTTGTCGGGGAGGCTAGGTAAGCGGCACTAACATCCCGTCAACGAAGCATATTTCTAGCGCCGTTGCCGGGGAGGATAGCTCTTGAAGGTATATATTTAGATCTTCCAATCGAATCTTTTTGTTTCTTGTTCTTTCGTTAGAAAACTACAAAAAAATGGAATTGAGGATGCCTCATATGCTCCATCTTTTCAATGTCTTTCGTGGGCATGATGGGAAGGAAAATTGTGCTCAAGTGCTGAAAGAAGAATTACATAGAATGCTTGGCATAGAATATGTGAATGGTGAACATGATTGCAATGTTCTTAGCATGAATTCTTTGAATACCCATGATGCTAATGATATGCAAAGCCACAAGCTTGGGGATGCTATATTCGATGAAGATGATCTTTTTTGTTCTTCCACTTTGAATGATCAAAATCATTTTGATGAAAGCATGCCCCCTATCTATGATGATTATGGTGAGGATACTTATGCTTTGAAGAAGAGGGATGATAAAACTTGTCATACTTTCGAAAACCCCTTTGCTAAACCTTGCTTTTTCATTGTGGACACAATTTGTAGTGCTCAAGTCTTTTACGATACTCCCACTACTATTCTTGAGAATAGATTTCCTTATGTGGAGAGTAGTAAAACTCCTATGCTTGTAGATCATGAAAAGGAAGCCTTAGGTGCTGGTTATATTGTTGAATTCATTCATGATGCTACTGAAAATTACTATGAGAGAGGATCATATGCTTCTAATTATTGCAATAGTATCAAGCTTTCTCTCCATGTGTTGAAATTTTTGAAGCTATGCTTGTTTTGCCTTCCTATGCTAGTTGATTCTTGCTCCAATAAATTGTTTGTTCACGAAATCCGTATGCATAGGAAGTGGGTTAGACTTAAATGTGCTATCCATATGCTCCATGATGCTCTCGTTGTGTTTCAATCCTTACCTTTTATGTGAGCATCATTGAAATCAATGCCTAGCTAACGGCGTTAAACAATAGCACTTGTTGGGAGGCAACCCAATGAATTTATTTTTGCTTTTTGATTTCTATTTTGCTTTTTCCACACCATCATAATTCTGTTATGATTGTGTTTTTTGTGTTTCTTTTAGCGTTTGTGCCAAGTAAAGCCTTTATGATAGCTTGGGTGATAGTTGTTTGATCATGCTGGAAAAAGACAGAAACTTTCTGCTCACGAGATGATTTTTCATTTTTATTCAGAAAGAGATTTTGAGTGGATTATTTTTGCTGCTGAATGATATGATTTTTTTCCAGGCCTTCGTAATTTTTTAGATGTTTTGATGATTTCTACAGACTGGTCTGTTTTTGACAGATTCTGTTTTTGTTGAGTTGGTTGCTTGTTTTGATGAAACTATGGTTAGTATCAGGGGGGTACCACCCATGGAAAAGTGAGAATACAGTAGACCATCATCAATATAGATAGAATTCAAGTTTCCTACAGCACTAAAAGAAGTGGTAGTTTGTTTTCTTGTACTAATGTTATGACAAGTTTCTGTTTAAGTTTTGTGTTGTGAAGTTTTCAAGTTTTGGGTGATGTTCTCATGGACAAAGAGATAAGGAGTGGATAGAGATCAAGCTTGGGGATGACCAAGGAATCCCAAGCCAAACCCAAGGACACCAAAAAGCCTAAGCTTGGGGATGCCCCGAGAAGGCATCCCCTCTTTCGTCTTCAATCCATCGGTAACATTACTTGGAGCTATATTTTTATTCACCACATGATATGTGTTTTGCTTGGAGCGTCTTGTATCTTAGGAGTCTTTTCTTTTTGTTGTGTCACAATAATCCTTGCTGCACACCTTGTTGAGAGAGAGACATGCACTCATCATGATTTTGCTAGAATGCTCATTGTGCTTCACTTATATCTATTGAGCTAGATACTTTTGCTCTTGTGCTTCACTTATATCTTTAGAGCACGGAGATTTGTGATTTGGTAGTTGGCTTATGCTATGAAAGTATTCCCAAATGTGATAGGTACCCAAAGAGGATACAAATCTTCATGTGCATTGAGTAGAAAGAGAAGTCTTGATTCCTCTCAAATAGTTTTGAGACATGGATTTGGTAATATTAAGAGTTATGTTAGTAGGGTGTTGTGAATCTAGAGATACTTGTGTTGGAGTTAGTGATTCCCGTAGCATGCACGTATGGCGAACCGCTATGTTAGGAAGTCGGAGCATAATTGATCTATTGATTGTCATCCTGTGTGTTGAGGTTGGGATCACGCGATGGTTTACACCTACCAACCCTTCCCCTCGGAATATGCGTTTAGCACTTTGTTTCGATTTCTAATAAAAACTTTCGCAACAAGTATGTGAGTTCTTTACGACTAATGTTGAGTCCATGGATTATACGCACTTTCACCCTTCCACCATTGCTAGCTTCTCTAGTACCGCGCAACTCTCGCGGTGCACAAAACCACCATATGCCTCCATAAAATTAGCCACTATACCTACCTATTTTGGCATTTTCATAGCCATTCCGAGATATATTGCCATGCAACCTTCACCGTTCCGTCTCATGACTTGTTCCATCATTTTCATATTGCTTTGCATGATCGTAAGATAGCTAGCATGATGTTTTCATGACTTGTCCGTTTTTTGACGTCATTGCTGCGCTAGATCATTGCGCGAGGCGTTTCCTATGGAGTCATCCTTCTTCTAAGATTTGAGCTTTGAGTAAATAAAAAGTGTGATGACCATCATTATTAGAGCCCAAAAACAAAAAAAACAGAAATGAAAAGAAATGAAAAAAAGAGGCCTAAGAGCTCAAATGAAAAAAAGAGACAAAAAGAGAGAAGGGACAATGCTACTATCTTTTTCCACACTTTTGCTTCATGATAGCACCATGTTCTTCATGATTGAGAGCCTCTCGTTTTGTCACCACCATATACACTAGTGGGAATCTTCATTATATAACTTGGCTTGTATATTCCAATGATGGGCTTCCTCAAAATTGCCCTAGGTCTTCGTGAGCAAGCAAGTTGGATGCACACCCACTAGTTTTCCTTTTGAGCTTTCACATACTTATAGATCTAGTGCATCCTTTGTATGGAAATCCCTACTCATTCACATTGATATCTATTTATGGGTATCTCCATAGCCTATTGATACGCCGAGTCAATGTGACCATCTCCTCCTTTTTGTCTCACAACGACCACCACACTCTATTCCACCTATAGTGCTATATCCATGGCTCACGCTCATGTATTGCGTTATAGTTATAAAAGGTTTGAGAAAGTAAGAGTGCGAAAAGAATTACTTGGCCAATACCGGGGTTGTGCATGATTTAGATTAGTTGTGTGGGGATTATGGAGCATAGCCAGACTATATGATTTTGTAGGGATAACTTTCTTTGGCCTTCTTATTTCAAAAGTTTATGATTACCTTGCTAGTTTGCTTGAAGTATTATTGTTTTCATGTCAATAGCAAACTGTTGTTTTGAATCTTATGGATCTGAACATTCAGGTCACGTGAAAGAAGTTGCAAAGGAAAACTATGCTAGGAAGCATTCCACATCAAAAATTCATTCTTTATCACTTCCCTACTCGAGGACGAGCAGGAGTTAAGCTTGGGGATGCTTGATACGTCTCCAACTTATCTATAATTTTTTATGGTTCCATGCTATTATCTTGTCAACTTTGGATGTTTTATATGCATGAATATGCTATATTATATCTTTTATGGAACTAATCTATTAACTCAGTGCCAGTTTCTGTTTGGATTATGGAACTTTGGATGTTTGCCAGTTTCTGTTTTTTCCGTGTTTTTGACCCTTTTTCAGACGGAATCCAAATGGAATGAAACTTTACGATGATTTTTTTGGACCAAAAGAGACCCCCGAAGCTTTGGGAGAAGGCCAGAAGAGCCACGAGGGAGTCACAAGCCCATGGGGTGCGGCCTTCCCCCAAGGTCGCACCGTGCAGGCTTGTGACCACCTCGTGGTCCCAAATGACGCAATTTCACCGCCGTAAATTCCAATAAATACGGAAAACTCCAGAAACAAACGTAGATCGGGAGTTCCGCCGCCGCAGGCCTCTGTAGCCACCAAAAACCAATCTGGAGCCCGTTCCGGCACCCTGCCGGAGGGGGAATCCATCTCCGATGGCCATCTTCATCATCCTGGCGATCTCCATGACGAGGAGGGAGTAGTTATCCTTGGAGGCTGAGGGTATGTACCAGTTGCTATGTGTTTGATCTCTCTCTCTCATGTTCTTGAGATGTCTTGATCTTGATGTACCGTGGGCTTTGCTACTATAGTTGGATCTTATGATGTTCTTCCCCCTCTCCCTTCTTGTAATGAATTGAGTTTCCCCTTTGAATTTATCGTATAGGATTGAGTCTTTGAGAACACTTGATGTATGTCTTGCAAGTGTCTATCTACTGTGATCAACTTGCGGGTTTGTGACAATTGGGAACCTATACATATGGGTTGGCACACGTGGATTCATGTGAGTACTCGATGTATGTTTTGGTGATCAACTTGTTGGTTCGTGACATTGGGAACCTATGCATAGGGGTTGGCACACGTTTTGACTCTCCGGTAGAAACTTTGGGGCAGTCTTTGAAGTCCTATGTGTTGGTTGAATAGATGATTCTGAGATTGTGTGATGCATATCGTATAATCATGCCCACGGATACTTGAGGTGACAATGGAGTATCTAGGTGACATTAGGGCCTTGTTGATATGTATCTTAAGGTGTTATTATAGTACGAACTCTATGATAGATCGATCAGAAAGAATAACTTTGTGGTGGTTTCATACCCGACAATAATCTCTTCGTTTGTTCTCCGCTATTAGTGACTTTGGAGTGACTCTTTGTTGCATGTTGAGGGCTAAATATATGATCCCATTATGTTATTATTGTTGATAGAACTTCACTAGTGAAAGTATAAACCCTAGACCTTGTTTCCACGCATTGCAATACCGTTCGTGCTCAGTTTTGTTACTAGTTACCTTGCTGTTTTTGTAATTTCAGATTACAAAAACATATTTCTACCATCCATATTGCACTTGTTTCACCATGTCTTCTCTGACCTAGTGCACCTATACAACTTAACGTTGTATTGGGTGTGTTGGGGACACAAGAGACTCTTTGTTATTTGGTTGCAGGGTTGCTTGAGAGAGACCATCTTCATCCTACGCCTCCCGCGGATTGATAAACCTTAGGTCACCCACTTGAGGGAAAATTGCTACTGTTCTATAAACCTCTGCACTTGGAGGCCCAACAACGTGTAAAAGTAGAAGGTTGCGTAGTAGACATCAGATCTCACCCATGAGTCTATGCTCGGAGACTCAAAGTCCAAAACAGGTCCTACCGTCTTGGAGGGTTTGCGAGGGGTTCTGGATGAGCTCTCTACCCAAGAGTTTAGACCAGTCCTCCACTCCCAAGGTCTGCGGCTCGGCAAGCGGGTGAATCACCTCTAGCAGGTTTCCACCATGATCCAATTAGGAATCGCGTTCTTGATTTGGATCGAGAAGAAGACATCTAGTTCTCACGCTTGTCCAAAGGCTTCATCGTCTTGAATCGTCGAGGCTTCTTGACGTCGTTGATGTAGTCGGTGCACGATCGGTGGTTGACTTCTATTGCTTCTTCGTCATTGTTGTGGCTTCCCAACCATGGCGGTTATTCATCTTGACTTGAATAGGATAGACTTTCCCTGCCTTGGGGTTACTTCAAGAATCCCACCTTCTCGAGATAACACTGTACCCTCGAGAGGCATAGCGATCGACGTTCTTGGGGCTCGTCCAAACAGGACCAAGGTGTTCTTCCTCTTATTGGGTGAATAAGTATGTCAGCTGTGAGGATGACAACATATTTTCCCCAAGCATGACATAAGCATAGTGCTCACGAGACACGTGAGGAGAACGGGGACTTGCTATGGGTGGTTGCTGGCTGAGGGGTTTGTTATCCAACACGACCTAGTACTTCATGCCCATGTTCGTCATAAACACGATGGGTGAAGCTTTAGGATCTCAAGCAACTTAGGATGTGGGCGAACAATTATCATCTTATCTCTAAGAAAATTCCTTAGATGCCAATAGTTTGACCTCTAGCTTGTCGGGACCCCGATCCTAAGCCATAGGAATCCAGCCCGTAACACATCACATCTCTTTGCGGTCTCACGCACGGTTATCCCCGCGGGTGCAGCCTTACCTTAGCCGGGACCGTTTGCGCCTTTTGACTCGCGTATGCAATTGTGTCACTAGCATTACGATGTCAAAGAACCCGGATCGACTTGTCTAGTTATAAACCCAAGTGGCAGTTCCGTACAGGGACAAGCATACATGACCCAGCAAAGCAGGTGTCGGTCAACAACGGGTGTAGATGAGTCATAGCAAGCTACAATGGCTCCATTACATCGCGTGACATTTCCCCAAAGGGACAGACACAACAACTAAGAAGGACACATGTCGGTCAACCAATGTGTCCGGAGCAGTAGCGAACTACCATGGCTCGGTGGAATGACAAAGGGGCATTTCCCTCTAAGGTGTGCTACTAAGGCATACGACTAGGTATTCGAACCCCATACATATCAAGTACAACACACGTACGCATGGCATGCTGATATGCATAGATACATCGATGGCATCACAACATAACCATAAACATACAAACATTATTTAGAAGGCTCGAACGAGCCTCACACATAATATTACACATATAGGGCTCTCACGACCCATCATCACAAGTCATTCAAACAAGTCTTACAAGCCAGCGGAAGATTAAAACTGTCTGGGTACAGACAGATGGAAAGATAAAGGCACATGGCCTGACTATCTACAGACCCAACCTAGGGCCAGATCATAGCTGGGACACAAGGTACTCGTCGTCATCAACGTCTAGATAGAACCCACCATTGGGGTCATTAACAACCTCCGCAACAATTTATTAAGCAAACGTGAGTACAAACGTACTCAGCAAGACTTTAGGATAATCTATCTACTCATGCAATGTATCAACAAGGAGTTGTGGGTTTCATATAGAAAGCCAACATTTGACTCTTGGCTAGACATATTTACATTTTCAAATAGCTTTAACAACTTGTTTTCTCACACACGAGTCTGCTAACACCAGAACAATACTCCATCGTGGAATCATTCTGTCTCCCTACGGAAATGCCAAACACGACACTCACACTTATCTTGACAATTTTATGAGCAGCCATTATAGTTATCTATGAACAACATATGTTTCCAGGTAGTCGATATCCGCGGACGCGGCTATTCGAATAGATCATAACCCTACAGGGTTATACTTCTTCACACACGCTCTCGCCACTTATCGCCATGTGCATGTCATGCACCTCGGCAACCTTCAAGGGGAAGCCTAGCGAGGGAGTTGGCCACAACCGTTAACCACTCTAATACCTAGTCCAGGTTTATCACCTATCTGAGGGTAACCCGCACAGAAGTCCGGTCGAGGTTACCGCCACGGCCCCAAACGATGTGCGTAGGGTTCCCAAGCCCACCATCCGGGTGCCACTTGGTACACCGTGCCATTGCCTACCGCATCATAGTCCACCTCTAAGGTCAGCACTATGCACGGCCTCCAGCATGACTATAAACACCAGAAACTACTTGCAAATCCTGGACCGAGTACTAGGCGATTAATGAGTCGAGAGGGTCAATTAAGTATCCCAACGTGTGGTAGTATCTAGTCTTGGATTACATACACGGAACTCGGTTCCTAAGAACGGTTCCAATGAAACAACCCGCCATGTACTCCTACATAGCCTTTCACCAGTACCTTTACCAAAGCAGGTTCAACACACACAACCTTTATTAACTAAACACATTCTCACGATCCTGTTCATCACCCAGATGACACACCATACACAACTCTAAGCATAGCATGCATAGCAGGATAAGGCACATCAGGGATCAAGCATCTACCAGGTATGCTAGGTTGCAAGGTTCAGCTATTTACTGTGACAAGGACAGGTCATGCAAAGGAAGTGGGTTCAACTAACGTGGTAAAAGCATTGAAAACATTTTAACCTAATGCAATAAGTAAGAGCAGGAGCGAGAACATGGGACTTATCGGGATCATCAAAATGGTTGCTTGCCTTGTTGCTCAGCAGAGGGGTGATGTCCGTCAGTCGGATATTCAGTCGAATCCGGAGGGGCGGAGCCTACCGGAGTAACAACAATCAATCAATATCGAACATATGCAACAAAATGATGCATAAAATGCAAGGTAGCATGGTTTGAGGTGACTAACAGAACCCTTTGGGTGATCTTAATTTGAAATCATAATTCAGATATCATTTGAATTATAAATTTATCAAATTCCTTTAAATGATTTTACCTGATGTTGTTTCATAACTTTGTTTTTCATGCATGAAAATAGCACCATTGGATTCCTTGAATTTTTCTCATCATTTTACGTATATTATTTGTCAGATTTGGAGTTATATTTAATTTTCTATGAATTTCCAAAGTTTTGCATTTATTCTGGAATTATTTTTAAACAGAAAAGAGTTATTGCATCAACATGACATCAACACGTCAATCTGGCCGTTCAAAGTCAAACCTGGCCAGTGGGACCCACTGGTCAGTGACTCTGGCCAGTTTTTAGTTTAAGTTTAACTTAGTTAGCTAATTAACAGGCGCTGGACCCACATTTCAGTGATTGGTTAATGATTTAATATAATTTTCATTTTTATTTTTATTAAACTTAATTAGACATGGGCTGGCCCCACCTGTCATAGGCTCAAGGGGGTTGAACCCACCGGCGACAAGGTCGATCTCGCTGGCGGTGAGCCTCTGGCAGCACCAGAGACGGCGGAGGGCATCGGAAACGCATCTCCGATGACCAAATGCACGGCAGAGGCCACAAGAAGAACGACCACTCGACGACACGCACGATGGAGCAAACCCCACGGGCTGGGGTGGCCGGAATCGACGCTGGCGACGAGCTTGGCGGCGGACGAAGTTCGGCCATCGTCGAGGTCACTGAAACATAGGGAATTTCGCGTGGGGCTGGGCTCCTAGAGCATCTACGCGATGAGCTGGAGCCATTGCATGTCTCGGGTGGACCAACCGGTCACCGTAGGGTCACCGGCGATGAGCTACCGCGGCCGTCCTCGTCGGGCTCCGGTGAAACTAGGCCTAGAGCTCGGAATCGAGAGGGGAAACAAGGGGGAAAACACCCTAAGCTCACAGGGAGTGCAGAGACAGCGAGAGCGGGCTCGGGGATGGCCTGAGGAGGGAGAACGGCGGTGATGAACGTCGGCGATCCGAGGAAGAAGATGATGGAGATCCGGCGATGCAGGGCTCGGGGGCTTCTCTCCTTTGGCAGAGACGACCAGCTCGACGAGGCAGAGCGAACGGCACAAACAGGGTCAGGGGAGGACGGCCGGAGCGATGGCTTGTTCGATATCGAGCTCGCGGTCATGGCGGCCGAGGAAGAGAGAGAGGAGAGAGCACGAATGAGGAGGGGGAAGAGGTGGGAATGGATCCCGAGAGACTTATCCTCCCTCTCCAGTGCATCTGGGTGAAGCAGGCGTGCACATAGGTGCGTGGGCGCGCCGGGGAATGCGGTGGCCACCTCCTGCTCCGACTAGAAAAGGAGGAAGACGACAGGCATGGAGGTGGGGTGGGCCTCAGGTAGACGACAGGTAAGACTTTCTATTTTTTCATTTCTGTTTCTGTTAATTACTTTCAGACTTTGTTTTGTTTTAATTTTGGCTTCAAACTATTCCTAAAATAGTTTGAAACATACTGAAATGTTATTTGGAATATTTCCAAATATATATAAAAGTTTCAGCATTTTTGAAAACATTGAAATATTTGAAATCAATTATATAGTTGATTTCAGTAGCTGTTAACTTTAAAATAAAATGCCAAAAGCATTTTGAAAATATAGTTCACCCCTGATATTTTGTTTTCAACATTTATCAGAAAAGATGAACTTTTGAAATGGCCATTTTGGATTCATTGATTTTGGCAATAGTTGAATTGCTTTCGAATAAGGTGTGGCAAGGGCTTTGCTTTGATTTCACCACTTCCTTAGTTCATTTCCGTTTCTTGTATGCAAAGAAAGAAGACATGATCACAACTTGCTAAAACTCTAATAGGGATCAGGGATGTGACATAGCTCTAGACAATCACCGTATTTATCGAAGATACCATCCCGCATAAGTCAACTCCGTACCACTCATGCTAGTCAACTCCGGGGTTGAGGGAAGAACTACACCCAAACACTACATGTATGGTGTAGCTACGATGCACATGCATTCCTATGCAAGAACCTCGGGGAGGCATACAAGCTCCTAAGCTTGAATTTAAGACACCACAAATCCAGATGTCCTGCCAGGTCATCCAATTGACAGGGTACTGCATTACTATATTAAGGAAACACGTAGTATTCCAATCCAATATTTGGTCTCCTTTCTACTAATCCAATCAAGTGGTCCATCAATCCAGTCGATCACCACTTGACCCATCACTCTTACAAATCCGATACTGACGGGGGTTCTACAAGATCACTTAGAGTCTTCATAATTCACATATTATTGCAAGGATTACGTTATAGTATCTTCAACAGCATGGCCATCTAATCTCCAAGGCCAATTCACATAGGCTCGAAAATCAATTCGACAACTCCAAATATACGCACTTATTATCCACCGATAAACAAGGTATCAAGATTAAGATCATCGGGTTAAACCCAATTTACTCCGAACCATGTGGCCTCGTATATCATTAATAGTCTATTGGGACTACCTATTTAATCCCAAACTCAAGTCCAATAAGAACTCTTGCTCGATACTCCAAATTAGTATGGTAAAACCATCAAACCATGACAGCTACTTGATAAAGTCAATTATACCACCAAGAATTTTTGCTCGTGATCACAATCGTCCTTCTGAATCCAAACTTATTCCAGGAACATGTAGGTTATGCTACTACATCAACTTGTTCCACCAAGTTTACCTACCTTTATAAGGGTCTTGTGACCTACCAAGATAGCCTAGCTATATCCTCAAGACAACTATCATCATCACAACAATCTTAGTCTAATACTCTCATATCCAAGAACGGTCCTTCTTATGGCATCATGATTATGGTGCTAACTTAAGATTGAAGGATACTTGTTCACTGTGATCACTTGTTCCATAAGGAGCCCGGTGTTAAGCGGGGTTTTATCCGGGCTAGGCGGGTGTTCTGGAAAATCCGTGTAGTGGACAGGTGACCAGAAATTTGAGCCGGAAAGGCTTGCGGGGTTAGTCTGGTCTAGAGTGGTTTTCCGATCTTGAGGGAAAGGCATAACTCCTACGGGTTGCGTGGTTAAACATGGCATAGTTAGTGTCTTCAGCGTCAGTTGTCCGTCGAAGCGGATTCCCAATGCATCATGTCTTGTTGGTCTTCAGTTGTCGGGAGGGTCGAGAGAGAGAGAGAGCACATAAGGGAGTGCCTAAGGGTGCTATAGTGCGAGTGCAATCAAACAGGTGTTGGAAAGTCAACTCAAACAAGTGTCAAAAATCATTTCGAACATCAAGATAAGACATGTAATATAATCGCGTGCTAGTTGCCTAGAGCAAAAGCGCGACTTATATCAAGGCACAAACAACAAAAACAAACATCACACAATGTGGTTCCATCCAAACCACTTTACGGACTCGACTTCGCACAAGGGATCTACGACTCATCCTACCCTAGGGTTCTCGGACTCGACAGTCGTGATTGCTTCGTGCTCCGAGGAGGAGTCCGCTAAGTCTTCTGGACCCTCTAATGGTGTTGTCACGCCTCTTGTTGTTGCTCATCGAAGAAACTTGGTTGAGTTGGAAAGTGCTCTTGATGTCTTCTCGTTTGGGGAGTTGCTGACGAAGGTGGTTCTTCATGGCTGTCATTGACAGGGTCTTCTATTGTCTTCGTGATCTTGTCATTGTCTTCTTGTCTTCTGAGGCTTTGAGAGTTCCAAGTGGACAACTTCATGCAATGACATTTGCAAGGCATGATAGAGTTCCGACCTGTCAGTCATACTGATTGCGATATCGACACCTAGAGCGGGGATGAACAGAACCGTTTTCCTGCTCACTAAGGTGAGGTAGACCAAATGGCGAGGTTCTCATCCACCGATGGTGGTAAACACAACCTTAATGTTGACAGGGTCACTCTATTAGCGATGTGGATCATGGCCTTGCATATATTACGTCATGATTATCATAGGTGAAAGTGGCACCACTTTGGAACAGTGCCCAGGGTGTTGCCATATTCTAAACCTCGATGTCCTTGTTCCTCTTGGAGGTACTTCTGTTAGTGTCGTCTGGTCGTAGAGTTGTCTTCTTTGTCCTTGAACACAGGGTGATTGTTTGGAAAGGTTGCTTCCTTCCAAGTTGCCCACGAGAATTTCAAGTAATCCCATGGTCAGAGGGCATAGGGGTGCTAGCGACCATTTGCAAGTTTTGAAAAAGTAGGCGAGGAGTGTCAGAGAATAAGGGTGGAAGGCTAAAGTATAACCTTCATTTTCTTTGAAGATTTAGGAGAGGCGAGAAAATATATAGGTTTTGCAAGTACTTTTGAAAGGTGTGGAAAGAAGTTTTATCCTAACTAACGTCCGTGCTAACTATGGCTTCCTACAGTCATGATGGCTCTAATACCAGCTCTGTGGGGACAACGACTTACAAGTCGAGATCCCCGAATGAATGCGCTCAGTGATCCCAGAGATCAATGCTCACCGAACACACAGAAACTGAATATTAAGAGTCTTACATCTGTACATACCGTCTGATACAGTAAATGATCTTAGCGGTCAAGTCTTACATATATAGGGCCTTGAGAGCGAACACATCAAACTGGACCAATAGCGGAAATATTGGTCGAGAGCGTGAACCCATGCCATCCGCCTAACTTATAGGCATTCTGACTGGGAAGTGTCCTAGCTCGCAAGAACGTCACCGAGTTACTCTTCACCAAATCCCGCTCTCTCATACCTGGTCAATGAAATAACAAGTGGCAATCCAATGACTACTTTGAATGTACTTGCAAACAGCCCATGATATGAACAATGCAATTGAAGGATAACCATAACATGCATCTTTAGTGGATATCATCTTGGTGGAAAACAAACATGATCATGGGTATGCAACATAAGTTAACTATTACTTGAAGAAGATGTTACAGATATCAATATATCTTCCAAGGGTTGAACCCTTCGGGTTCACCCTATATGCCAAGTCATCAACCTTGGTCATATCAACTGTTTATTGTAACACCATCTTACCACATACTCACACACACTTGGTTTATGCTGAAACGGCTGAACGTAGTTCAAGCAGGATTACCCAATTGTCCTTGACCGTGGACACGGCTATTCGAATAGTTTTACACTCTGCAGAGGTAGTACGCTGGACCCATGAGATCCGGGAAACTTCCATGTCATGCACGACTCGTGGTATAAGACATACCCGAGGTAAGTACCCGATCAATGCCTTTCCCCTAACGATACTAGACAAAGAGGTCCACTCGATTGGTACCCATCCCACATGTTGTACGTCTTACGAGCACCGAGTCTAGACAGTATCAACCATGCAGGGACCAGCGGTGTGCCTGGAACACGTAAAAACGGCATAGTCGCCCTACCTGGAAAGACCCCATCACGAGAGTGACCACACATCAGTCCTGCCACTAGTAATAATGCTCTTTGCTAGCACCAACCAGAGTAATCAACACAGCCCCGTCCCATAAAGGGGTAACGTGGTCGTACATGTAAGGTTGGGACGGTCGACACATCATAAATCTAATCTCATTTCCGAAACCATACACACTCAAAGTACCCGGTGCACCACTTCACCAATAGTGGCCACCTAACTCATCATCACCCTCCGGCATTAGTGGCACCCGACCAGGTTTTCATAAACCTTTCATTTATACTAACAACATGCTCATGCTATTGCTATTCTAGCTTTACTTGTCAACATGATATTAGCGTGACCCTCATAGGTGGTAGGATCAAGCTCAATGCATGTGCTCCGGGGGAGCCATCGGTAACATCACCTCAATGATTTACCGGTACTTATGATCATATGCAATGGAAATATTTGCTATACTAACATGCAATTATATCATATGCTCAGTCATGGCCAAAAGGTTGCTTGCCTTTGCTCTCATAAGTTCTCGGGGTCTTCGAGCTCTTCCGATCCAACTCCGAGTATTCCGTCTACTCCGCCAACTATCGTCGGAAACAAACACTATAAGCCACACAACAAGCAGAAATAGAAGTGTTATAAAAATGGAAGTTATATTTTTCTTGGACCTCTCTAGTCATAAGAAAAATACCTAAGGCTTGCAATAGGAGGTTGGATCATCAGTGAATTTTGAATGGACGAATGGAGGAATAGGGGATCATTTATGAAGCCCACAGAAACTATCATGATAAAAATGAGTGGAGGCACTCATTTAATAAAGAATAATTTTAGGAATAATTAGGCAGTTGTTTCACTCGATTCGGAGTTCAAATGAATATTCTAGGGATTTTCCAATACTAGATAAATAGCAAAAGGAAGCTATTTATTTATAGCAGAAGAAATATGCCACATAAAAATGTTGACCAAGGCTCTAAAAATAGTGTATGATATTAGAGGGCTCTGGAAATTGGAATCACTCCATTTGGTGTTAATTTGGATCCTCTAGGAATTTCACAAGGTGGGGTTTAAATTATCCAGATTTGGATTGAAATAAAAACACCACAGAAAGGTTGCTTTGAAAAATGTTCCATGCACATATTTGGATAGATCTAGATTCTTGGAACCTGCGGGAATTTTAATCACCAAATTGTATTTCAAATGAATTTATAAGGGAGTTTTGAAGTTTAGACATAAAAATAAAAGGTGGAAAATGGACGGGTTATCCTGTGCTCTGGGCACCAGATAGCCAATGGGTCGGCCCGGTTGCACAGACAGCCTGGGAGTCCCTGGTAACGCCAAAGGCGTACTCCTGCTAATGCGGCTTCGCGCGTGGGAGACGCCAACGGTCAGGGCGCCGCCACTTAAAGCCGGGGGCCCGGCTGGTGAGTGGCTCACGTGGGGGCCCCGCCTATCAGCTTCTTCTCCAACCTCCCGCTTGAGCTGGGAGAGTAGGGAGGCAGTACAGGGTCGGGAGCCAGCACCGATCCGGCAGCCCAGGCTGTCCCCGGGTATGCTCCGGCCACCAGGGAGCTCTGGGCGATAGCCCGAACTCACTTCAGTGCTCGCTTCTGCCAGGGGTGCGCCGGGAGAGCAAGGACAGTGGCTGCGGTGGCCGCCCGACGAGAGGCCATGCGCGAGGTGCCCCGGTGATGGAAGGGAGGAGGAGAGAGCACCGGCGAGACGATAGGGGTGCAGGGGTGCTCGGGGAAGTCTCAAAGGGAAGGGGAAGCCCGACGCTGCCTGAGTTGTTGCTGCTCCCGGAGAGAGACATTCAGCTAAGGCATGGCAGGAGGGGAGGGAGAGCTTTGGGGAGAAGAGGAGGTGCTTCGGAGGTTGCTAGGAGGGAGGAGAAGGTAAATGGGAGCGAAGAGGCTCGGGGGAGAGAAGGTAAGAGGGGAGAGCGGGAGAGAGAGCTCGGGAGCTCTCTGGAGCTTCCTGGCAAGGGCAAAGACACACATCCCTGGGCACCTTGGAGCCTAGCCAGCATCAGGGAAGAGCTTGGACCAGTCAAGGGAGATGCCCTTATGCTCTGGGACATGATGCAACGGTCAGGAATGAGCTACAGCAAGATGACAAGAGGTAGAGCACAGATATTCCATGCTGCCTCCATGGTCACCGTGGCCACTCATGTCTACAGGGCACTCAAGACCAGTCAAACATGTCCAACACGTAGGGCACACATGCAGGAATGAGACTCTGGAGTTTGGAAGCATCTGAGGCTGTTTTGAATTAGTTTTGGCTATGCTTAAGATTCTAGCAGGAAACTTGGGGTTGGCAAAGGTGGTTTCGAGAGGGGAAAACTTGGGGTGAAACCATGTCCTGCAGCACCTGGTATGGAAAGACTACACCACTTCAAAGTTTCACCAGAAGCAAAGAAGGGTAGCTAGTACTTGTTGTACAAGGCTACATTTCAGCCAGAAATGAAGTTTCAGATGGGCTGCTCATATTTCCCACATGAGCATACTATATTTTGATATGAAATGGTGAATTAGCTTGCAAGGGATTCCCTAGAAGAATGAGGGGGCCTTGGCTTAAGAAGAAGTGGGGCAAGAGGTGGTAAAGATGTTGATCCTAGGGTGAAAATGAGAAGTAGTTACATGGAGACTCTCTCCAATAATTGACCAGTGGCCATGGAAATGTTACTGGAGGTAAAATGTAACTATATGAAGCTGTGATAGAAAGTTGAGATCAAGGGTTAAAGTGGAAGGGGCTAAAGTAGCCAATAAAGTGAATGTACACAAGGTGTTTGATGAGTGGCAGACCAACCAGATGGACATCAATGGATATGAAACTTAACAGGATCAAATAATAGATTAAAATAAGCTTGAACACCAAATCCGGTTTCCAATGTAGACTTGGAAAACACATGAAATGGGCTGAAATGGATTTCTGATTACAAAACCATTCAAATCAATTCCCACAAATCCAATATTTGGTGTGGGGCATTATGTCGGGACCCCGATCCTAAGCCATAGGAATCCAGCATGTAACACATCACACCCCTTTGCGGTCTCACGCACGGTTATCCCCACGGCTGCAGCCTTACCTTAGCCGGGACCGTTTGCGCCTTTTGACTCGCGTATGCAATTGTGTCGCTAGCATTCCAATGTCAAAGAACCTGGATCGACATGTCTAGTCATAAACTCAAGCGGCAGTTCCGTACAGGGACAAACATACATGACCCAGCAAAGCAGGTGTCGGTCATCAGCGAGTGTAGACGAGTCGTAGCAAGCTACGAGGACTCCATTACATCGTGATACATTTCCCCAAAGGGACAGACACAACAGCTAAGAAGGACACATGCCGGTCAACCAATGTGTCCGGAGCAGTAGCGAACTACCATGGCTCGGTGGAAACACAAAGGGGCATTTCCCTGTAAGGAGTGCTACTAAGGCATACGACTAGGTATTCGAACCCCATACATATCAAGTACAACACATGTACGCATGGCATATCGATATGCATAGATACATCGATGGCATCACAACATAACCATAAGCATACAAACATTATTTAGAGAGCTCAGACGAGCCACACACATAATATTACACAGATAGGGGTCTCACGACCCATCATCACAAGTCATACAAAAAAGTCTTACAAGCCACCAGAAGATTAAAACTGACTGAGTATACACAAGTGGAAAGGTAAAAGGCACATGGCCTGACTATCTACAGAACCCAACCTAGGGCAAGATCTTAGCTGGGACACCAGCTACTCGTCATTGTCAACGTCTAGATATAACCCTCCATTAGGGTCATTAACAACCTCTGCAACAATTTATTAAGAAAACGTGACTACAAAATTACTCAGCAAGACTTTAGGATAAACCATCTACTCATGCAATTTATCAACAAGGAGTTGTGGGGTTTCATGCGGAAAGCTAGCGTTTGACTCTTGGCTAGACAACTTACATTTTCAAGTAACTTTGACAACTTTGATTTCTCGCACACGAGTCCACTAACACCACAACAATACTCCATCATGGAATCATTCTGTCACCCTACGGAAATGCCATCCACGACACTCACACTTATCTTGACAATTTTATGAGTAGCCATTATAGTTATCTATGAACAACATATGTTTCCAAGTAGTCCATATCCGCGGATGCGGCTATTCGAATAGTTCATAACCCTGCAGGGGTGTACTCCTTCACACACGCTCTCGCCACTTATCACTATGTGCACGTCATGCACCTCGGCAACCTTCAAGCGGAAGCCCAGTGAGGGAGTCGGCCATGACCGTTAACCACTCTAATACCTAGTCCAGGTTTATTGCCTATCTGAGGGTAACCCGCACGGAAGTCCGGCCAAGGTTTCTACCACGGCCCCAAACAATGTGCGCAGTGTTCCCAAGCCCACCATCCATGTGCCACTTGGTACACCGTGCCACTGCCTACCGCATCATAGTCCACCTCTAAGGTCAGCACTACGCACGGCCTCCGGCATGACTATAAACACGAGAAACTACTTGCAACTCCTGGACCGAGTACTAAGTGATTAATAAGTCAAGAGGGTCAGTTAAGTATCCCAACGTGTGGTAGTATCTAGTCTTGGATTACATACATGGAACTCAGTTCCTAAGGACGGTTCCAATGAAACAACCAGCCATGTACTCCTACATAGCCTTTCACCGGTACCTTTACCAAATCAGGTTCAACACACAACCTATAGTAACTGAACACATTCTCACAATCCTGTTCATACATTCTCACAATCCTGTTCATCACCCAGATGACAGACCATACATGACTCTAAGCATAGCATGCATAGCAGGATAAGGCACATCATGGCTCAAGCATCTACCAGGTATGCTAGGTTGCATGGTTCAGCTATTTACTATGACAAGCACATGTCATGCAAAGGAAGTGGGTTGAACTAACGTGGTAAAAGCATTGAAAGCATTTTGATCTATTGCATTAAGTAAGAGCAGGAGCGAGAACACGGGATTTATCGGGATGATCAAAATGGTTGCTTGCCTTGTTGCTCAGCAGAAGGGTGATATCCGTCAGTCGGATAATCAGATGTATCCGGAGGGGCGGAGCCTACCGGAATAACAACAATCAATCAATATCAAACATATGCAACAAAGTGATGCATGAAATGCAATGTAGCATGGTTTAAGATGACTAGCAGAACTCTTTGGGGTGATCTTGATTTGAAATCATAATTCAAATATGATTTGAATTATAATTTATCAACTTATTTTAATTGATTTGACCTGATGCTGTTTCATAACTTTGTTTTTCATGCAAGAAAATAGAACCATTGGATTCCTTGAATTTTTCTGATCATTTTAACTATATTATTTGTCAAATTTGGATTTATATTCAATTTTCTATGTACTTCCAAAGTTTTGTACTTATTCTGCAATTGTTTTTAAACAGAAAAGGTTTTATTGCATGAGCATGACATCAGCAGGTCAATCTGGCCATTGAATGTCAAACCTGACCAGTGGGACCCACTGGTTGGTGACTCTGGCCAGGTTTTAGTTAAATTTAAACTTAATTAGGTATTTAACAGGGCGGGACCCACATGTCAGTGACTGTTTAGGTTTTGAATTAATTAATTATTTTATTAACCTGAACTCAATTAGCCACGGGGCTGGCCCCACATGTCACCTGCATAGAGAGGCTTAGATACACCGGCGGCGAGGTGGAACTCGCCGGCGGTGAGCTCCGGCGACCACAGGGACGGCGGAGAGCTTCGGGAATTCGATTTCGGCGACCATTTGCACGGCAGAGAGCACCAAACGAACCAGCACTCAGCCGCAGTTCCATTTTTGCAAAGAACCGAGGCTAAGATGGCTGGAGATGACGCCAACGACGAGCTCGATGGCTGCCGGAGCTAGGGCTATGTCGAGATCGATGAAACCGAAGGCAAATCGAGCGGGGCTTAGCTCCTAGAGCACCTACGCAACATGCTGAAGCTTTTGGTGACCTTAGAACGACTAGCCGTTCACCGGAGAGCTACGAGCGACGAGCTCCCGCGACGGATCTCGTCGGGCTCCGGTGGGATCGGGTCAAAGAGGAAGGAATCGAGGGGGGAAAACTTGGGGAAAGATTCCTGAGCTCACGAGGAGTGCAGAGGCGACGAAAGTGGGCTCGGGGATGGCCTGAGGAGGGAGAACGACGGCGGCGAGCTCCGGTGACCCGAGGAGGAAGATGATGGCGTCACGGGGTTTCGGAGTTTCTCGGTGTCGAGCGACTGGCTTAGGAGCTTCAGGGAGCTTCGGCGCAGCTGTTGCACGGATCAGGACAGAGGATAGGCTGGAGCGACTGCTAGCTCAAGCTCGAGTTTGCGGTCATGGCGGCCGAGATGGGGAGAGAGCAGGGGGCGAATGGAGAGGGGGAGAGCTCGGGGATGGAGTGCGGGGATCTTATCCCTCCCCTCCAGCACACTAGATAGTGTTTTTGGAATATTTTTCTTCCTTCAGTTTCTGTTTATTCTTTCTGACATTTGTTTTTACTTATTTTTAGCTCTAAAACCAAATCAAAAATAGTTTGAAGTATACTGGGGTGTTAGTTGGAATATTCCCAACTACACATAAAGTTTTCAGCATTTTTGAAAACTTTAATATTTTTGAAACCAAATATAAAGTTGAATTTAGTGATTTTCTGATTTAAAATAAAATGCCAAAAGTAGTTTGAATATAAGTTTCACCCCTGATATCTTGTTTTCTACATTTATCAGAAAAGGTGAACTTTTATAATGGCCATTTTGGGTTCATTGATTTTGGCAATAGTTGGATTTCTTTTGAATAAAGAGTGGCTAGGGTTTTGCTTTGGATTTCACCACTTCTTTTGAGTTTATTTCCATTTCTTGAATGCAACGAAAGAAGACATGAGAACAAGTTGCTAAAACCTAAGTAGGGAATTCCAGGGATGTGACACATTATCTGAGCATTAAGGCATGCACAAAAAGTTTGGGGTCAAATGGAGAAACTTTATAATGTAAAGTTTCCCGAAGTCAGAAATCAACAGAGGGTTTTGAGTGTGTCGGGACAAGTTCTTCTATTATCCTTGATGCACTACTTGGTGTGGATGCATTATTGGAGTATAAGAACATATCTACGAAATTTGAGCACAATTGAAGACACTTGACAATGTAGAGTTGCTCAAATTCGGATGTGGACAAATAGGGTTTTAGAATACTTAGGGGAGTCAAATCAACTTTGATTGAGGTGAAACTTGGCAAGATCATCAAACATATCATAGGTTTCATTCTGGAATTTTACTGGAATTTATTGAGAATATTTCCATGTGTTGAAATAGGCAGGAAGGGTTTGAAGGGTTTGCCCAAATTTTGAACATGACCATGTGTTGAAACTCATATATATGGAATATATATGTCCACTGAGTTTCCCTAAATTTTCTTAAATATTTTGAAAGCAATAAAAATAACTTTCCTTCATAAGAGACCATTTCTGGCCCCACAGGAATGCATTTAAATAAATTTGTGAAATAACTTTTAAAATAATAATATGGTGGTTTGGGGAAGTCATTTTGATAATGGGTTTTAAATAAAATTATTCGTGCAAAATAAATTCCCTAATTTGAGGACTTGTAGTACAAATCTCATGTCACGGGTTTTGAAAGCTTAATTCAAGAAATGCTTTTTGGTGAAAATAATATTTGGTGAAAATAGTTTTTCGTCCTAAACACATGGCATGATCATTAGGCAGGAGTTTTGGGCTAAGGAGGTGAGTTTGGAGAGTAACAGAAATTGTTGAGAAACAAACACAAGCATTCAAGCAAACAATAATCACTTCAAGCATCACAAGCATTCACAAAAAAAAAATTGGTCCTAATTTTTCAAATAAGTTAATTGGTCAGGAAAGCTCAACACAGGGTGTTACACGCTTTGTCCCGAAAGTCCTCTCCTCCTTTTTTGTCTAGGTCAAAATGACTTATATACCAGAAGAGGGGCACCGGAGGTGGCCCTAGGTGAGCACAATCCACCGGGGCGCGCGTGGGCTCCCTGGCTCGCCCAGGTGGGTTGAGTCCACCCGGTGGGCCCCCTATGGTACTTATTTACTCCAATGTTCCTCAAATATTCCCAAAACATTCCTTGTAAAGTTTCAGCTCATTTAGAGTTATGCAGAATAGGTAGCTGGACGTAGATTTTTCAGGTCCAGATTTCCAGTTGCCAAAATTCTCCCCCTTTTTCTATACCTTGCATATTATGAGAGAAAATGCATTATAATTATAAAAAATTCATTATTATTCAATAAAAGAACATAAATAACAGTAGGTAAACCTGATGCAAAATGGACATATCAACTCCCCCAAGTTTAGACCTCGCTTGTCCTCAAGCGAAAACTGAAATCGAGAAACATATCCACATGCTTAGAGAGACAGGTGTCGATAAAAAAATACAGACATGGCATCATCATGTAACTTATTATAAAGGCAACAAACTTCAACATAAAAAGTGTATCACAGAACTTTTATCATAGCCTTCTCATGAACAAGTGACAATTCATCACAACATCGAAGTATAAAGCATAAACTCTATCGAAAACCAACAAACTATGTTCTCAGTCAACTTTCCAACTACAATTCATCATCTTTTCAGGAAGGGTCACATATCGGAACCTTTAGGCAAGTCCACATACTCAATCGTCATTTAGTCTTCTATGATTGCTAACACTCACCACGTACACATGAGCAAAATGTTTCAACCGGACACATAGAAAGATAGGGGCCTATAGTTTCGCCTCCCAACGAATTCACCTCAAGGGTGATGTCAACAATAATAACTCATGCTACCCATATTCAACTGGATATATGTGCCTAGATATTTCCTCACCACATGATGCTTGCAAAAGGAGAAAATAAAAAGGAATAGAGAAAAAACTTTGACTCTTGCATGAAAGTAAATACATAAAAGTAAAAGATAGGCCCTTCGCAGAGGGAAGCAGAGGTTGACATGCACTTTTTGTTTGTATGCTCAACCCCTTAGTGCAAGAGAACGTCATGTTATATTGCCCCTTGTGATGGCAACCTTTATTATGCAGTCTGTCGCTTTTATTATTCACCATCACAAGTTCGTACAACGCTCAGTCTTCCATTACACTAAATGATCATACACTTTTAGAAGCAATTTTTATTGCCCTTTTTGCACTGATGACAACTTACTTGAAGGATCTTACTCAATCCATAGGTAGGTATGGTGGACTCTTAAACAAGATTTGGGTTTAAGGGTTTTGGATGCACAAGTAGTATCTCTACTTAGTGTGGAGTTTTTGGCTAGCAAAGATAGGGGCAAGCACCACATGTTGAAGGATCCATGACAATATAACTTCTGCATGAATACGAACAGACATAATTCATTACATTGTCTTCCTTGTCCATCTCAACAATTTTGGCATATAATATTTTGATGGGTGCTCACAATCACAAAAGATTTCCAGGATAGTGTATTTGCATGTGAATCTTCTCTTCCCTTATTACTTCTTTCATGAGTTGCATCATTGTCCAATGCTATGTTTGTCAATCTCCAATAAACTTTTCTACTTATACTTTTCCCTGTGTAATGTCATCACTTACCATAAGATTGGCATATGATCTTTTTAATTTATTTCCTTTATATTTATTGAAACAAGAAAGTAAAGAAGGCAAAACTCAAACTAAACTTTATTATATATCTCGCACACGATTGAATAGATTGATCACTAAGCAAACTCTTGGAAAGAAAGGATCTAACTAAACTTTTATTCATCTAAAGCAAAAGATAACCATGGATCGAACTAAGAAAAGTAAAGGCAAAAGATAGTGGAGATGATACAATACCGGGGCACCTCCCCCAAGCTTGGCAAAAGCCAAAGGGGAGTGCCCATACCGGATACTCAATTTTCTTTTGGTGATGAAGAAGGAGGTGGTGGTGATGAAGTAGAAGCAATCTTGTCGTCCAGTTTCCATGGCACAGGCTCACCATCATAAGAGGAAGAGTGAGTCTCTTGGATCCTGCAGCTGGCAGCCAAACTCATACCTTTAAACCTTGGCTCATATTCAAAGACTTGGCTTTGAAGGTCGGGGATCTCGCCATGGAGGAAGTTGATTTGCTCGTTGAGGGAGAAGACGATGTCCTTCATGGACTTGCCATCCACCTTGAGATCACGGGTGTAGTCCGCGATCATGAGGTGATTGGCATTGAGACCACGTTCCACCATCCCCTTGCACCGGAAGACTTCCTACTCCATAGCTTCAAGCCTAGCCTCCACGGATCTAGTCCCCTTGGGTCCTTGCACATCGCGGATGTGCAGCAACCCATCGCGCATCTAGAGAGCTTGAGGGTGTTGCATCACTTCCCACAGATATGGGTTGATGATGTTGTCGAAGAACTTGTCCTTGGAGGAGCTTGAAGCGGCCATGGTGGAATGGATCTGACAGAAAACAGTAGGAAAAAAAATAGGTGACTTCTGTGCGATACGGAGGTCAACAGGTTCGGGGGGTATATAAAGTTTTTTTATCTTGGTGAACAAGAAGAACAGAAGAAAAATGGAGTTCGGAAAGTACCCGAGGTGGGCACAACCCATCGGGGTGCGCCTGGCAATCCAGGTGCGCCCTGGTGTATCGTGCCCACCAGGTTCACTTTCCTGGAAGTTTCTTATTTTCCTAATTTTTTAAATATTCCAAAACTGACAAAAAATATTTTTGCGGATTTTTCGGAGTCCGTTTACTTACCGTATCACGTACCTCCTTTTTTTCATGATTATGGAGTGTTCCAGAAGGTTTCTTTTATGTGTTCTTCAAGTGTCATAGTTTGGATAATATTGCTTTCAACATTAATGGGCGTACCTGAGATATAATGTTTTATTCGTTTCCCATTGACAACCTTTGCGTTAGTACCTTCGGCATTATTTATTTTGATAGCTCTGGATCGATAGACCTCCTCGATAACATAGGGTCCTTCCCATTTGGAGAGGAGTTTTCCTGCAAAGAATCTGAAATGATACTTGTACAAAAAAAACATATTCTCCAACTTTGAACTCACGCTTTTTGATTCTTTTGTGATGCCATCTTTTAACTTTTTCTTTAAATAACTTAACATTTTCATAATCTTGGCTTCTCCATTCGTCTAATTAGCTAATATCAAATAACCTCTTTTCACAAGCAAGTTTGAAATAATAGTTGAGTTCTTTGATTTCCCAATATGCTTTATGTTCTAACACAAGAGGCAAATGACAAAATTTTCAATAAACCATTTTATAAGGAGACATACCGATAGGATTTTTATATGTTTTCCTATAAGCCCAAAGTGCATCATCTAATTTCTTAGACCAATTCTTCCGGGACCTATTGACAGTCTTTTGTAAGATTATTTTTATTTCTCTATTGCTAAGTTCAACTTGACCACTAGACTGAGGATGATAAGGTGATGCAATTCAATGGTTAACATCATACTTAGCAAGCATTTTACGGAAGGCACCATGAATAAAGTGTGAACCACCATCAATCATTAAATATCTAGGGACTCCAAACCTTGGGAAAATAACTTCCTTGAGCATTTTAATAGAGGTGTTGTGATCAACACTACTAGTTTGAATAGCTTATACCTAATCAACAGCAACCAAAATATGTGTATACCCATTAGAGGAAGGAAAAGGCCCCATGAAATCAAATCCCCAAATATCAAATGGTTCAACAGGCAGTGAATAATTAATAGGAATTTCTTGACGCTTACCGATATTACCTATTCTTTGACATTCATCACAAGATGAGACAAACTTACGGGCATCCTTGAAGAGAGTTGGCCAATAAAAAACAGATTACAATACCTCATGAGCGGTTCTGTCTCCCGCGTGATGCCCTCCATAAGCTTCGGAGTGACATTTTCATAGTATTTGTTCTTGTTTATGCTCAGGCACACAACGTCTAATAATACCATCTACTCCATCTTTATAAAGATGTGGGTCATCCCAAAAGTAATGTGTTAAATCATAGATTTTTTTTCTTTTGTTGGTATGTGAAGCTAGGTGGTATGTATTTAGCAACAATATAATTAGCATAATCAGCATACCAAGGTGTACTATTAGAAACATTTATTGCAGCTAATTGTTCATCAGGAAAGCTATCATTAATAGGTTGTGGGTCATCAAGAATATTTTCAAGCCTAGACAAGTTATCACCTACGGGGTTCTCTGCTCCCTTCCTATCAGTGATATGCAAATCAAATTCTTGTTCCAGAAGAACCCACATAATTAGTCTAGGTTTAGCATATTTCTTTTCCATAAGATATTTAATAGCGGCATGATCGGTGTGAACAATAACTTTAGAATCAACAATGTAAGATCTGAATTTATCACAAGCAAACACTACTGCTAAGAATTCTTTTTCAGTAGTAGCATAATTTCATTGAGCATTGTCCAGAGTTTTGCTAGCATAATGGATAACATTCCGTTTCTTAT
Source organism: Hordeum vulgare subsp. vulgare (assembly GCF_904849725.1). Lineage (NCBI taxonomy): Eukaryota > Viridiplantae > Streptophyta > Magnoliopsida > Poales > Poaceae > Hordeum > Hordeum vulgare. The sequence continues at coordinate 356,294,303 of NC_058523.1, forward strand.
CAACTCTTTCTCTTAGAACAACACCAACAGCATAATCACTAGCATCACACATAATCTCAAAAGGCAAGTTCCAATCAGGTTGTTGAACAATAGGTGCAGTAATTAAGGCTTTCTTTATTGTTTCGAAGGCATCCAAACAATCATCATCAAACACAAAAGGAATATCCTTTTGCAAAATATTTGTAAGTGGCCTAGAAATTTTAGAGAAGTCTATGATAAACCTCCAATAGAAACCAGCATGACCAAGGAAACTACGAATACCTTTGATATCTTTAAAACATGGCATTTTCTCAATTGCATCAACCTAGGCTTTGCCCACCTCAATTCCTCTTTCAAAAATTTTATGGCCCAAAACAATACCTTCGTTAACCATAAAGTGGCACTTCTCCCAATTCAATACAAGATTTGTTTGTTCACTTCCTTGCAAAACTCGATCTAGATTGCTTAAACAATCTTTTCAAAGAAATCAGAGAATATAGCAGTCATACATCTTTGAAAGATAGCAGGTGCATTACATAAACCAAAAGGCATACGTCTATAAGCATAAGTTCCAAAAGGACAACTAAAGTGGTTTTTTCTTGATCAGGTTCTGAAACAGGTATTTGTGAACAACCAGAATATCCATCAAGAAATCAAAAAATGTGTGTGCTTAGATAATCTTTCTAACATTTGATCAATAAAAGGCAGATGGTAATGATCTTTTCCAATTGCTTTGTTTAATTTTCTAAAATAAATTACCATTCTATAGACTACGATAATTCTTTTTGGAATAAGTTCATTCTTATCATTAGAAACAACAGTAATACCTCCCTTCTTAGGGACACAATCAACATGACTTACCCATCTACTATCAGCTATATGATAGATTATACATGCTTCCAGAAGTTTCAATATTTCCGTTCTTACCACTTCTTTCATCTTCAGATTTAACCGACGTTGGTGATCAACAATGGGTTTAGCATCAGGTTCCATATTAGTCTTGTGCTGACATAAAGTGGGACTAATGCCCTTAAGATCATCAAGAGTATATCCAATATCAGCTTGGTGCTTCCTCAGAACTTTCAATAATCTTTCTTCTTCATGTTCTGAAAGGTTAGCACTAATAATAATAGGATATGTCTTTTTGTCATCAAGATAAGCATATTTCAAAATGTTTGGCAATTATTTTAATTCAAACACAGGATCACCTTTAGGTGGAGGGGGACCTCCTAGAGTTCCAATATGCAAATTGTGTTTAAGCAGAGGTTGTTGTTCGAAAAACATTCTAACTATTTTATTTCTTTCACGCATATGCAAATCATTTTCATGGTCTAGCAAATATTGTTCCAAATAATTAGTAGGAGGTACAGCAATAGAAGAAAGACCAATAATTTCATCCTTACTAGGCAAATCTTTCTTATGCGGTGGTCTACTAAACTTGGAAAAGTTAAATTCATGAGATTCATCACCAAAGCTAACACCGACAGTTTGTTTCTTACAATATATTTTGGCATTGGCGGTGTCCAAGAAAGTTCTACCAAAGATAATGGGACAAAAGTCATCTTGTGGGGAGCCAAGAACAAAAAAATCAGTAAGTTATTTTATCTTCCCACACAAGACTTCAACATCTCTGAGAATCCCAATTGGTGATATAATACGTCTACTGGCAAGTTTAATAGTAACATCTATGTCTTCTATTTCAGAAGGTGCTATTCCATTCTTAATTTCTTCATATAAGAAAAAAATAATAGCACTGACACTAGCACCTAGGTCACATCACCCACGATAACAGTGATCTCCTATCTTAACTAAGACAATAGGAATGCCAACAACTGGTCTATGTTTATCTTTTTTATCCGGTTTAGAAATTCTAGAAGCTTCATCACAGAAGTAAATAACATCCCCAACGATATTATCGACCAAGAGATCTTTAATCATAGCAACACTAGGTTCAACTCTGATTTGTTCAGCTGGTTTGAGTGTTCTAACATAACTTTCGTTAACCATAGTTGAAGCTTTAGTATGTTTGTTCATCCTAACTGGGAAAGGTGGTTTTTCAATATATGCAGTGGGAACAACTGGATCAACATTGTAAATGATAGTTTCTTCTTTTGCTTTTACCGGTTCTTCAATTTCTTATTTAATAGGTGGGTGATATTTAAAACACTTCTCCTTAGGGAGATCAACATGAGTAGCAAAAGATTTAGAAAAGGAAGCTACTATCTGAGAGCCAAGTTCATATTTAGTGCTAAACTTTCGAAAAGCATCAGTACTCGTAAAAGATTTAACACAATCAAACTTTGGTTCAATACCTGACTCTTTACCTTCGTTGAGTTCCCAATCTTCAGAGTTGTGTTTAATTCTTTCTAAAAGATTCCACCGGAATACAATAGTACTCTTCATAAAAGAACCGGTACAAGAAGTATCGAGCATGGATTGATCATTACCAGAAAGTCGAGCATAAAATTTTTGAATAATAATTTCTCTTGAGAGCTCATGATTGGGGCATGAATATAACATTGACTTAAGACTCCCCCAAGCTAGACCGATACTTTCTCCTTCACGAGGCCAAAACTTATATATATAATTCCGATCACGATGAACTAGATGCATAGGTTAATTTTTTTGATGGAATTCCAATTTGAACCGATTCGAGTTCCAAGATCCAATATCATCGCATAGCCTATACCATGTCAATGCTTTTCCCTTCAAAAATAAAGGTAAAACCTTCTTCTTAGCTTCATCTCCGGGTAAACCTGCAAGCTTAAACAATCCACGAATTTCATCCACATATATCAAGTGCATATCAGGATGTTTGGTTCCATCTCCTGCATAAGGATTAGCTAGGAGTTGTTCTACCATACCCGAAGGAATTTCATATTCAATATTTTCAGTAGGTGAAGTAGGTTGAGGGGCAACTAATTGTGGTTCCGATCGAGGTGAAGATTCCCGGAACAAACCCCTAAAAGGATTGTTTTCCATAGTAGCAGGTGACAATAAATTTCAGCACGTAGTAATAATGTTTCCTTAGCAATTTCCACATACCAAGAGCGCTTCACTCCCCGCCAACGGCGCTGGAAAATAGCATTGCTGACCCACAAGTATATGGGGTCAATTGTAGACTTTTCGATAAGTAAGAGTGTCGAACCCAACGAGGAGCAGAAGGAAATGACATGTGGTTTTCAGCAAGGTAATGTGTGCAAGTGCTAAAATTGTAAGTAGTGGAATATTTTGATAGCAAGATAATTTGTCACAAGCAAGTAACGGAAGTAGTAACAAAAGTGCAGAAAGGTAGCCCAATCCTTTTGAGGCAAAGGACAGGCCAAAACGGTCTCTTATGATAAACAAAGTGTTCTTGAGGGTACACGGGAATTTCATCTAGTCACTTTCATCATGTTGGCTTAATTCGAGTTTGCTACTTTGGTAATTTAGTATGTGGGTGCACCGGTGCTTAGGTGTTGTTCTTACTTGAAGAAACCTCCTACTTATGATTAACCCTCTCACAAGCATCCGCAACTACAAGAAAAGTATTAAGAATAAATTCTAACCATAGCATTAAACTTTTTGATCCAATCGGTCCCTTACGGAATAGCGCATAAATTAGGGTTTGAGCTTCTGTTACTCTCACAACCCATCATCTAATAACTACTCCACAATGCATTAGCTTAGGCCCAAATATGGTGAAGTGTCATGTAGTCGACGTTCACATGACATCATTAAGGGAATCACAACGTACATATCATCAGAATATCAAACAGATATCAAGTTCACATGATCACTTGCAACATGATTTCTCCCATGACCTCAAGAACAAAAGTAACTACTCACAAATGATAATCATGCTCAAGATCATAGGGGTATTAAATAGAATAATGTATCTGAACATATAATCTTCCACCAAATAAACCATATAATAATCAACTCCAAGATGTAATCAACACTACTAGTCACCCACAAGCACCAATCTATAGTCCCGGTACAAAGATTGAACATAAGACATGAACTAGGGTTTGAGAGGAGTTGGTGATGTTGAAGATGTTGATGAATATAGCCCTCCCCAAGATGGTAGAGTTGTTGGTGATGATGACGACGATGATTTCCCCCTCCGGGAGGGATGTTCCCCCGGCAAAATTGCTCCGCCGAAGGGCAAAAGTGCTCCTGCCCAAGTTCCGCCTCTAGACGGTGGCGCTTCATCCCGAAAGTCCTCTCCTCCTTTTTTTTCTAGGTCAAAATGACTTATATACCAGAAGAGGGGCACCGGAGGTGGGACTGGGTGAGCGCAACCCACCGGGGCACGCCTGGGCTCCCTGACTCGCCCAGGTGGGTTGTGCCCACCTGGTGGGGCCCCTGTGGTACTTATTTGCTCCAATATTCCTCTAATATTCCATAAAAATTCCTCGTAAAGTTTTAGCTCATTTGGATTTGTGCAGAATAGGTTGCCTGACGTAGCTTTTTCAGGTCCACATTTCCAGGTGTCAGAATTCTCCCCCTTTGTGTGTACCTTGCATATTATGAGAGAAAATGCATTAGAATTACTCCAAAATGCATTATTATTCAATAAAACAACATAAATAACAGTAGGTAAACATGATGCAAAATGGACGTATCATGTCCTAGTGAGGAAATAAATATTGAGGAGGCCAAATGAGCCCACCATACACAAGATAAATGGGAGAAAAAGAGAGAAGGGACTTGATGAACCACAAGTATAGGGGATCTATGGTAGTCCTTTCGATAAGTAAGAGTGTCGAACCCAACGAGGAGCAGAAGGATCTGACAAGTGTTTTTGAACAAGGTAAAATCTGCAAGCACTGAAATTATCGGTAACAAGTAGTTGTGTGGTGAGATGATTCGTAGAAAGTAGGAAGTAACAAAAGTAACAACGGTGTAGCAAAGTGGCCCAAAGTCTTATAGGAGGTAAAACGCTCCCGAGGACACATGGGAATTTCTGTCAAGCTAGTTTTCATCATGTTCATATGATTCGTGTTCGCTACTTTGATAGTTTGATATGTGGGTGGACCGGCGCTTGGGTACTGCCTTTACTTGGACAAGCATCCCACTTATGACTAACCCCTCTCGCAAGCATCCGTAACTACAAAAGAAGAATTAAGACAAAGTCTAAACATAGCATTAAACTACTGGATCCAAATCAGCCCCTTACGAAGCAACGCATAAACTAGGGTTTAAGCTTCTGTCACTCTAGCAACCCATCATCTACTTACTACTTCCCAATGCCTTCCTCTAGGCCCAAATAATGGTGAAGTGTTATGTAGTCGAAGTTCACATAACACCACTAGAGGAGAGACAACATACAACACATCAAATTATCGAACGAATACCAAATTCACATAACTACTTATAGCAAGACTTATCCCATGTCCTCAGGAACAAAAATAGCTATTCACAAAGCATAATCATATTCATGACCAGAGAGGTAATGAGTAGCATGAAGGATCTGAACATATAATCTTCCACCAAGTAATCAAACTAGCATCCACTACACAGAGTAATTAACACTACTAGCAACCTTACAAGTACCAATCGGAGTCGCGAGACGGAGATTGGTTACAAGAGATGAACTAGGGTTTGGAGATGAGATGATGCTGATGAAGATGTTGATGGTGATGAGTCCCTCCAATGAGAGGAGTGTTGGTGATGACAATGGCGACGATTTCCCCCTCCAGGAGGGAAGTTTCCCTGGCAGGATCGTCCTATCGGAGCTCTAGATTGGTTCGGCTCAAGTTCCACCTCGTGGCGGCGGCGAATCCTCCGAAAAGCCTCCTTCTGGTTTTTTCTGGAACTAAACCCTTATTGTAGCAAAAGAGGTGGGGCAGAGGGCCAGCTGGGGGCCCACAAGCCCCCTAGGCGCGGCCAGGGGGAGGCTGCACCTAGCAGGCTTGTGGCCTCATGTTGGCGCCCTTCTGGTACTTCTTCGGCCCAGTATTTTTTATAAATCCCAAAAAAATCCTCGTTGATTTTCATGACTTTTGGAGATGCGCAGAATACGTATCTCAAACTTGCTCCTTTTTCAGGCCAGAATTCCAGTTGCCAGCATTCTCCCTCTTCATGTAAACCTTGCAAAATAAGAGAGAAAAGGCATAAGTATTGTGCCGTGAAGTGTAATAATAGAGAAAAAAGCGATAAATATCAACATGAAAGCATGATGAAAATGGACGTATCAACTCCCCCAAGCTTAGACCTCTCTTGTCCTCAAGCGAAAGCCGACATCAATAAATATGCCCACATGTTTAGAGAGAGAGGTGTCGACAAAACAAGATATGAACATGCAGGCATCATGATCATTGTCAGAACAGCAATACCATCATATCATCTCATATGCTAAAGTGATAATTCCTTCACGAAGTAAAGTATGGATCAAGAACCTTACCGAGAATTAACAACCGATAGCCTTTAGTCATTGAAGCAATTGCAATTTATCACAACATCAGAAAGAGTCAAATAAGAGCTTGTAAATCAAATCCACATACTCAATCATATTTTTGTCTTCTACAATTGCTACAACTCATGTGGTACTCATGAGATCAAAGTTTCAGCTGAACACAAAGAAAGATAGGGGCTTATAGTTTCGCCTCCCAACCACTTACCTCAAGGGTAATGTCAACAGTAATAGTTCATGAATACTTACTTGCAAGTTGACATATGAATATAGATCTTTCCCTAGCATGTGAAGTTAGCCAAGATAAAGGTGAAATAAGGAATTGGTGCAGATCACCATGACTCTTTCAAGGGGAAAAAGTAAAGGTACAAGATAGGCCCTTCGCACAGGGAAGGAGAGGTTGTCATGCGCTTTTTAGGTTTGGATGCACGACCTCTTAGTGTAAAGGAACGTCACTTTATATTGCCTCCTGTGATAAAGAACTTTATTATGCAGTCCGTCGCTTTTATGTCTTCCTCATCACAGGTTCGTACAAAGCTTATTTTCCACACACTAATAGATCATACATAATTAGGGAGCAATTTTTATTGCTTGCACCGATGACAACTTACTTGAGGGATCTTATTCAATCCAAAGGTAGGTATGGTGGACTCTCATGGAAAAACTCAGTTGAAGGTTTATGGATGCACAAGTAGTATCTCTACTTGGTGCGGGAGGTTTGGCTAATATGAGGTGGAAGCAATCGTCACAAGCTAAGGGATCTCTAGTCATATAACATTGTTCGGAACCAAGCAAACACAATTCATTATGTTGTCTTCCTTGTCCAACATCCACTTCTAACCATGTAATAGTGTAGTGAGTGTTCACAATCATAGATTGTGTCAAAGATGATATATTCATATATGAACCTCTCCTTCTATATTACTTCCTATTAATCGCACAAGTTTTAATCATCATTCTTTTTATATGTGAAGCCATCACTTCCCATAAGATCATTACATGATCTTTCATGCTTTCGTTCTTTTCTCATTCTTTTGATCATGGCATGAGGCAAGGCCCTTAACAAAGACACTCTTTATTATATGGCTCACGAGCTCGAATACATCATGGGTGACACAAAGCAAAACTCAAGCCTAAAACACTAAGACATTTATTCTACTAGAGAAGGATAAAACCGAAAAGGAACGAACTAAGAAAAGGTAAAGGCAAAAGATGTGATGGTGATACGATACCGGGGCAACTCCCCCAAGCTTGGCACAAGCCAAGGGGATTGCCCATACCCATGCTTAGTTGTCTTCCTTTGGAGGTGATGGTGGTGGAGTTGTTGCAGAGGTCTTGAACTTGTTTAATTTCCTCTTGAGCATAAAATTCTGCTCCTTCAGATCATTAATTTCCTCTTCAAGCCTCAACACCCTTTGGCATAATTCCTGCTTACTCTCCTGCAAAACACGAGAAGGGATAAACAAAATCTTACGCTTTTTACTTGAGTCAGGGAGGCTCGACTTCTTGAACTCCACATGGGTGTCTCCAGGTGGAGGTATAGAAGCCTCCTCTTCATCGGAACTTGTTCCTTCCTTCCCCTTGGGATCATAATCTTCTTACTCATCAGTGGTCCAACCATAACGGTCCATGTCCCCATAGACCTTGGGGTTAGCAAGGTAATCGGCCACATAGCTCTCCCCCTCTGAATCTTGAGAAGACATCTTGCCCTAACTCTGCAGAAACAGGCTCGAAATGAAAACAGAGGAAATTTGCGTGATACGAGGGTCAGACCCTTCGGGAGAATATATAATGATTTTTTCCAGACCAGAAGAAGTACTTCGCAAGAAAACAGAGTCTGGGAGCACACGAGGTGGCCACAAACCCCCCAGGCGCAGCCAGGGGGGTGGCCCGCGCCTGGTAGGCTTGCCACCTCCTCGTGCGCTTTCTGGACTACTTTAAATTTTTCCATTTTTTCAAAAATTCCAAAACGGAGAAAAATTCCTACTCGAAAAGTTTTGGAGTCTGTTTTCTTACCGAATCACATACCTCTTCGTTTTCAGAGTCTAAAACAGGCTGATAAATATCCCTTAGGTACTCCTCCGGAGTTATGGTATTGATAATATTGCTTTCAACATTTATCGGAGTACTTGAGATATAATGCTTGATTCTCTACCCATTCACCAGTCTTGGAAAATTACCTTCCGTGTTGTTGATCTTGATGTCACCGGAATGATATATTTCCTCAACAATGTAGGGACCTTCCCATTTAGAGAGAAGCTTGCCTGCAAAAAATATTAAACGAGAATTATATAGCAAGACATAATCACCTACATAGAACTCACGCTTGTGTATCCTTTATCATGCCACCTCTTAACCTTTTCTTTGAACAACTTGGTATTCTCATATGCCTGAGTTCTCTATTCATCAAGCGAGCTAATGTCAAATAACCTCTTCTCACTAGCAAGTTTCAAATCAAAGTTGAGCTCTTTGATTGCCCAATAAGCCTTATGCTCTAGCTCAAGAGGTAAATGACATTCTTTATCGTACACCATTTTGTAAGGATACATGCCCATGGGATTCTTATAGGCAGTTCTATGAGCCCACAGTGCATCATCGAGATTCTTAGACCGATTCTTTCTAGACCTATTGACAGTCTTCTGCAAAATTAGTTTAATCTCTCTATTTCTTAGTTCTACTTGACCACTGGACTGAGGGTGATAGGGAGATTCAATTCTATGGTTGACATCGTACTTAGCAAGCGTTTTACAGAAAGCACCATGAATGAAATGTGAACCACCGTCGGTCATTAGATATCTAGGGACTCCAAATCTAGGGGAAATAACTTCTTTAAGCATCCTGATAGAGGTTTTGTGATCACCACTACTAGTTGGGATAGCTTCTACCCACTTAGTGACGTAATCAACATCAACTAGGATATGAGTATACCCGTTGGATTTTGGAAAAGGTCCCATAAAATCAAAGCCCCAGACATCAAATGGTTCAATGACAAGTGAATAATTCATAGGCTTTTCCTGACGTTTACTGATATTACCTATTCTTTGACATACGTCACAAGACAAGACAAAGTTACGGGCATCCTTGAAGAGAGTGGGCCAATAGAAACCTGATTGAAATACCTTATGTGCAGTTCTATCTCCCGCATGGTGTCCTCCGTAGGCCTCGGAATGACACTTCTGTAGGATCTGTCCCTGTTCATGTTCAAGTACACAACGTCTAATAACACTATCTACTCCTTCCTTATAAAGGTGAGGATCATCCCAAAAGTAATGTCTCAAGTCAAAGAAGAATTTATTCTTTTGCTGGTAAGTGAAACTAGGTGGTATATATTTGGCAACGATATAGTTTACATAATCAGCATACCACGGTGCACTACGTGAAGTATTGATGACATTCAATTGCTCATCAGGAAAGCTATCATCAATAGGTTGTGGGTCATCAAGACCATTCTCCAACCTAGACAAGTTATCTGCTACGGGGTTATCAGCATCCTTCCTGTCGACAACGTGCAAATCAAATTCTTGTAGCAAGAGAACCCATCTGATAAGTCCCGGTTTAGCATCTTTCTTCTCCATGAGATATTTAATAGCAGTGTGTGATCAGTGTGAATAGTGACTTTGGAATCAACAATGTAAGACCTGAACTTTTCACATGCAAACACGACTCCTAAAAATTCCTTCTCCGTAGTAGCATAGTTTCTTTGGGCACTGTCTAGAGTTTTACTGGTATAGTGAATAACATTCAACTTCTTATCAAGTCTTTGCCCTAGGACAGCACCAACAGCATAATCACTAGCATCACACATGATTTCAAAAGGTAAGTTCCAATCAGGTGGTTGAACAATAGATGCAGTTATCAAGGCCTTCTTAAGTATTTCGAAGGCTTCCTCACAATCATCGTCAAAAACAAAAGGAATATCCTTTTTGCAAGAGATTGGTAAGAGGGCTAGAAATCTTAGAGAAGTCTTTAATGAACCTTCTATAGAAACCAGCATGACCAAGGAAACTTATTATACCTTTGATATCTGTGGAGTATGGCATTTTCTCGATTGCATCAACCTTAGTGTCATGGTTTTGTCACGGCAGATGTTCTCCTGATAGAACTTAGGTGTGAGGCCATCGCAACCATGTGGCGGCTTGAAGGGGTTGGTCGGAATAGAGAGACGCGAGATTACCCAGGTTCGGCCCCTCTGATGGAGGTAAAAGCCTACGTCCTGCTTGTGTTCCATTGATGGAGATGATGATCTTGATTACAAGGGTGCAGATTCGCCACCTCTAATCTCGTGGGTGTCTAATCTGTCTATCTCATGATCTGTCTTGTCTAGACCTAAGCTGTCTCTCTCCCTTTCTTGGGGAGCCTTACCCCTCCTTATATAGGTGGAAGGGGTAGGTTTACATGTAGAGTCCTACTAGAAGTAGGAATAGGACTAGTCTCTCTTGAATCCAAATCTGGGTCTTGTTTCCTTCGTGAGGGAGTCTCTCCTCTTCTTGGTCCTTCTCTGGTGAGTCGGCCCTCCTGGCCTCTCTATGAGCCGCCTTATCCCAGGGTGTACGCCGGGCCTTGGGCCTTTTTCATTTATCTAAGTCGTCTGTGGGGACAAATATGAGTCGCCCGCCAGGTCACTGCTGAGTCGCCGGTGAGTCGCAAAGTCCTTTGGCGGGTCATACTCGAAGCCGGGTTACACTGCGGGGTATATCCCCAACATTAGCCCCCAAGGTTAGCTTGAATTTATTCATGGTAAGCTTCTGAAATAAGAATAATAAATAAGTTAAGGGACCGGCTTGCTCCTCTGGCCGGCTTGATTTTACTGAAGTGGCTCCTTGAAAAATCCGGGTTTCTTCTTCATAATAACGAGCCGTCTTCACAATCATCTTGTTGGTACGTGTCCTTTGTAATAAAATACATATGCCATTGAGTCGGCCTCCAATGCTTTGGCTTGATGAAAACTTGGGAAATAAGAACTCCACACAATGTTGAACTAGCTTCTCTTGCTTCGGCGGGTTATGATTGACAATGGCAGGTCATATTTGCTAATGGCGGGTCATGATTATTAGTAGTGCCCCGTCAAACAACTGAACTCGAATTGTCAAATCCGTGTGATGTTGAACCGGTCTTTCAATGCTTCAACTAGATAAAATATGGTGAACCGGTCTCCCAATACTTCACCTCCATGACATAATGAAATGTGCTCTTCAATTTTTTTATATATCCATATTACCTGTAGCCCCCAAGGGCCGGGTCATCAGTGTGTGATGGGTCGGGTCTTCAATTTGAACCTCATGATCTATGAAACAACTTAGTGATGTAGCCCCCAAGGGTCGGTTGTCTTGCCTGCAGCAACCTGGGATTTTTAGAAATTATGACCTGAATGGTATAGCCCCCAAGGGACGGGTCGATTGCTTGCGGCGACTCACGACTTCCACGTTCTTCTCCTTGAGCAGCAATGTGTAGCCCCCAAGGGCCGGATTATTATAAAAATGATGAGCCGGTGCTTCCTTGAATCCATTCTTGAATAAAGAGCGGTATGTAGCCCTCCAAGGCCGACTTATCTCCTTGAGGTAGCCGGGTCTGTTGATGATGTGATGATTTGGAAAGCGGATTGCATTAGCCCCCAAGTGTCATGGTGTATGCTTGCAACGACATGGGACTTTCATACTTTGATGAAACTTGATTTGAATAATGTAGCCTCCAAGTGTCGGGTTGTGTGCCTGCAGCGACTCGGGGCTATTCCTTCTATTGTAGAATAAAATCATATCCACTCTGTGAGCTGATGATGCCTTTGTCATAAAAGAAATCCTTGACCGTGGTAGTAGTGTAACCCGGCAAATATATCCTTGAGAAATCCATATGTCTGGGAAATCCATAAGTGTTGTAATTTACTTCAGAACACAAGTTGAAGAAATTCAAGGGCCGGTCAATTAGATGACTCGGCATTATATGTGATAGGGCGGCTCTTTGACAATAGTCAATTCTTCTGAGCTGGCTTTAAAACCCCCAATCATTTAACACTTGTTATGATAAAACCATGATAAAAATCCAGCCAAATTGGCTATTAAAAGATTTATCTGCACCTGCAAGAATTTATCCTTTGACCCGGTTTGAAGACCGGCATGATATGTATGTATGATGTGTTATGCAATGCAATATGATGCATGTATATGATATGATAAGTATGGCATCAAGCTATTTTAAATAAGCCGACTCATTGAGTCACGGTGGCTAGAACCTCAGTGAGTAATGGGTGATAATAAATAGCAATCGGCCCAAGATATTTTCATGTGAGTCAACAAAAAGCCTGAAAAACCTTGTGGCAGTGCCAGGAAGGTAAAAAAAAGAAATTTCGTCGGCTCATCAGGTCGCGACAGGATGGGGCGAGTCAGAAAGCTCAAGCGCGCACCGTAGATGATGGTTTCGTCGGCTCATAAGGTCGCGATGGGATGGGGCGAGTCAGAAAGCTCAAGCGCCACCCTAAGATGATGATTTCGTCGGCTCATAAGGTCGCGATAGGATGGGGCGAGTCAGAAAGCTCAAGCGCCACCCTAAGATGATGGTTTCATCGGCTCATAAGGTCGCGACAGGATGGGGCGAGTCAGAAAGCTCAAGCGCCACCCTAAGATGATGGTTTCGTCGGCTCATAAGGTCACGACAGGATGGGGCGAGTCAGAAAGCTCAAGCGCCACCCTAAGATGATGGTTTCGTCGGCTCATAAGGTCGCGACAGGATGGGGTGAGTCAGAAAGCTCAAGGGCGCACCCTAAATGATGGTTTCGTCGGTTCATAAGGTCGCGACAGGATGGGGTGAGTCAGAAAGCTCAAGCGCGCACCCTAAATGATGGTTTTGTCGGCTCATAAGGTCGCGACAGGATGGGGCGAGTCAGAAAGCTCAAGCGCGCACCCTAAATAATGGTTTCGTCGGCTCATAAGGTCACGACAGGATGGGGCGAGTCAGAAAGCTCAAGCGCGCACCCTAAATGATGGTTTCGTCGGCTCATAAGGTCGCGACAGGATGGGGCGAGTCAGAAAGCTCAAGCGCCACCTTGAATGATGGTTTCGTCGGCTCATAAGGCCGCGACAGGGTGGGGCGAGTCAGAAAGCTCAAGCGCCACCCTAGATGATGGTTTCGTCGGCTCATAAGGTCGCGACAGGATGGGGCGAGTCAGAAATCTCAAGCGCGCACCCTAAATGATGGTTTCGTCGGCTCATAAGGTCGCGACAGGATGGGGCGAGTCAGAAAGCTCAAGTGCGCACCCTAAATGATGGTTTCGTTGGATCATAAGGTCGCGACAGGATGGGGCGATTCAGAAAGCTCAAGCGCCACCCTAGATGATGGTTTCGTCGGCTCATAAGCTCAAGCGTCACCCTAGATGATGGTTTCGTCGGCTCATAAGGTCGCGACAGGATGGGGCAAGTCAGAAAGCTCAAGCGCGCACCCTAAATGATGGTTTCGTCGGCTCATAAGGTCGCGACAGGATGGGGCGAGTCAGAAAGCTCAAGCGCGCACCCTAAATGATGGCTTCGTCGGCTCATAAGGTCGGGATAGGATGGGGCGAGCCAGAAAACTCAAGCGCGCACCCTAAATGATGGTTTCGTCGGCTCATAAGGTCGCGACAGGATGGGGTGAGTCAGAAAGCTCAAGCGCCACCCTACATGATGGTTTCGTCGGCTCATAAGGTCGCGATAGGACGGGGCAAGTCAGAAAGCTCAAGCGCGCACCCTAAATGATGGTTTCATCGGCTCATAAGGTCGCGACAGGATGGGGCGAGTCAGAAAGCTCAAGCGCCACCCTAGATGATGGTTTCGTCGGCTCATAATGTCGCGACAGGATGGGGCGAGTCAGAAAGCTCAAGCGCGCACCCTAAATGATGGTTTCGTCGGCTCATAATGTCGCGACAGGATGGGGCGAGTCAGAAAGCTCAAGCGCGCACCCTAAATGATGGTTCCGTCGGCTCATAAGGGCGCGACAGGATGGGGCGAGTCAGAAAGCTCTAGCGCGCACCCTAAATGATGGTTTCGTCGGCTCATAAGGTCGCGACAGGATGGGGCGAGTCAGAAAGCTCAAGCGCCACCCAAGATAGCAATTTCGTATCAAAAGCTCAAGTATTTAGACCGGCTTAATTTTTCTGTAATGACCCGGGGTTCTTAGAATTATTCATCCCAGTTGAGCCTGCCGAGCCATGTCCGTGTAGCCCCCGAGTCTTAAGTCTACTCAAGGAGGTGGCTTGAGAGTCTCCATACTTGATTGTGGCATAAACCGGCAGAGAAAAGATACTAGTACTCGCTCCATCTCTGAGATATAAAGCCACTGCACCGGCAAGTTGATGTTATCCGGACCGTGAGGGTGGCGACTTGCGTCCTTCTGTTAGGCACCTCGTATAAGCGAGCACTGCACTGGCAAGTTCATGTAATCCGGGCCGTGAGGGCGGCGTCTTAAATGTGAGAGTTGTTTGGCGATTTGGCGGGGACTCGAGAATCAATCACGGCATTGTAAGACGCCTAGGTTGCGCAGACTTGAGAATTGACGGTGTCATCGTAAACTGGCGCGGAGGGTGAGTCGCTCGTCTGATCGCTTGGATTGATGTAGCGTGGATGGATGCCGGCGCGTGATTAACGTGAGCTCCATATCCATAATATTATATCACCTTTGTAGGGAGCACTTGTCCGGCGCGGGCGATGAGTCGCCCATGGCGTTTGTAGGTCGATGCCGATAGTGAGTCGTCCATGGCGAGATTCGTCCTCGCAATAATCCGTCTTTGATCGCGCGGGCGTAAGAATTGGCCGCGTCATTGACTCATTGTGCGCGTGACATGATGCTACTTTTATAATAGTCGTGCAAAAAATATTACAGGACGGAGTAATTGTTCTTGAAGGAATATTAATATGCATATATAAAAAATATATAGAAGGGAAAGATATCACCTGATATTTTAAGGAATCTGTCCAACTAGCTTTATAGACTGATTAAACCATCAAATATGCAGCACCAGTAATATTGCTCGCGTTCCTTGGGAGACTATAAAAATCTGGCCGGCTGAAGCTTTGTGAACGTCTCCAGCTTATCAAGAGCACCAGTCTGTTCAAATACCTTCTCATAAAGGAAGAAAGTCAAACAGGAGCATCATATACTCCCACGCATCCACAGGAGCACTCTCTTTTGCTGCCGAAAGAATGCCCAGGTTAATTTCTTTGTGAGCTTCTTTCTTCAGAACTGGCGAGGTGAGGACGCTTGACGGGGACAGCGCAGCAAGGCGGCAGCAGAGGTGAGCACGGCGAGGCGAAGCGGCGGCTGAGCCGGCCAGGGGCGACTCGCGGTGAGGGCGAGGTTAGGTGGAGCAGAGGCTGAGGAGGCGCGACGCGCGAGACGAGCTTATGATGGCGAGGCAGCAGCTCACGGCTCGAGCAGGCGACGCTGACGGTGGAGCCGGCCGGACTTGAAGTAGAAAAAGCGACCCGCGGGATCTGTGCGACGCGAGGTAGCGACGTGGCGGCTCATGGAGGAAACTGGGCTCGCGACGGAGGCAGAGCTCGCCACGGCAGCGGGGAGAGCCAGCGGCTCGCATGTTGCACGAGGGGAAACGGGTGCTTGGGAACGCGATGGCGGCGAGGTCAGGCCGGCTTCCGGGTTGTCTGATTCAGAGTTGTGGTCGTCTTAGCTGAGCGAATCCGTGTTTACTTCCACCTCAATCTCTCTTCTTTCTAGACTCTATTTCTTCAAAATAACTGAAGTAGTACTCCTTTCCTTTTTAGAAAATCCTGGGCACTCGGGCAGCACATATGTTCCTGCACCTGTCCTGAGTCTTTACGTACAGTAGCAGCAGCAAAGTGTGGCACAACGGCCTGGCTCGAGGAAAGTCATGGCTAAGGTGAGGAGGCTGATCGAGAAATCGGCGGGCGAACAGAGCAGGTGACCGGCATGGCCGGCGCTGAACGGGAGATGGCCGGCTTAAGGTGAGGTGAGGCGGCCGAGATGAGGCCGAGGTGGCTATGGCGCGACAGCTGGTCGAGGCCGAGTCGGCCATGGCACGATGTCAACGCGTGCGTGTAGCTGTAGGTTGGTCCGTTGATGTGATTTCCTATACACATATTGGCTCATGTGGATTTCAAGAAGCACCTACGATAGCTGCTCAAAACATCTCGCCGTGGATTGATGCCTTGACGTACTCGCAGTAGAAAACGACGATGTAGTAGTGCCAAAAATCTGAGTCGCTTGGTCGTGTCAGGTTGTACTGATTGCTCCAGCGGCCATCGACATCTGGTTATTCTGATTGCTCGACCTGGAGATGATGTAGATCTATTCCGCCGGTTCTTCTTCATCCGCCAAATCTTTAAACTTCTCGATCCCTGGTAGAGACCCCTCCAAGAACACAATGCCACCGTGCGATCAGCCCCACAGTGGGCGCCAACTGTCATGGTTTTGTAACGGCAGATGTTCTCGTGAGAGAACTTAGGTGTGAGGCCATTGCAACCATGTGGCGGCTTGAAGGGGTTGGTCGGAAACGAGAGACGTGAGTTTACCCAGGTTCGGCCCCTCTGATGGAGGTAAAATCCTACGTCCTGCTTGTGTTCCATTGATGGAGATGATGATCTTGATTACAAGGGTGCAGATTCGCCACCTTTAATCTCGTGGGTGTCTAATCTGTCTATCTCATGATCTGTCTTGTCTAGACCTAAGCTGTCTCTCTCCCTTTCTTGGGGAGCCTTACCCCTCCTTATATAGGTGGAAGGTATAGGTTTACATGTAGAGTCCTACTAGAAGTAGGAATAGGACTAGTCTCTCTTGAAACCTCATTCGGGTCTTCTTTCCTTTGTGAGGGAGTCTCACCTCTTCTTGGGCCTTCTCTGGTGAGTCGGCCCTCCTGGCCTCTCTATGAGCCACCTTATGCCAGGGTGTACGCCGGGCCTTGGGCCTTTGTCATTTATCTAAGTCGCCTGTGGGGACAAATATGAGTCGCCCGCCATGTCACTGCTGAGTCGCCGGTGAGTCGCCAAGTCCTTTGGCGGGTCATACTCGAAGCCGGGTTACACTGCGGGGTATATCCCCGACACTTAGCCTTATCGACTTCAGTACCTCTTTCAGAAATTTTACGTCCTAAGACGATGCCTTCATTAACCATAAAGTGGCACTTCTCCCAATTCAAGACAAGATTGGTGTCTTTACATCTCTGCAAGACTCGATCAAGGTTGCTGAGGAAATCATCAAAAGAAGACCCGTAGATAGAGAAGTCATCCATGAAAACCTCAACAATCTTTTCACAAAAGTCAGAGAATATAGCCATCATACATCTTTGAAAGGTAGCGGGTGCATTACATAAGCCAAAAGGCATACGTCTGTAAGTAAAGGTACCGAAAGGGCAGGTGAAAGTGGTTCTCTCCTGATCAGATTGTGCAACAGGTATTTGGGAGAAACCAGAATAACCCTCTAGAAAGCAGAAGTGTGTGTGTTTGGACAGTCTTTCTAGCATTTGGTCGATAAAAGGCAAAGGGTAATGATCTTTCTAGTGGCTTTATTCAATTTCCTAAAGTCGATCACCATCCTATAGCCAGTAATAATCCTCTGTGGGATCAATTCATCCTTATCATTAGGGACAACGGTAATACCTCCCTTCTTAGGGACGCAATGCAGTGGACTCACCCAATCACTATGAGCAACAGGATAGATAATACCTGCTTCCAGGAGCTTTAGTATTTCTTTTCTTACTACCTCTTTCATCTTAGGATTTAATCTCTGTTGATGATCAGCAACAGGTTTGGAATCAGGATCAGTTTTAATCTTGTGCTGGCATAGAGTGGAACTAATGCCCTTAAGATCATGAAGAGTATATCCAATAGCAGCATGGTGCTTCCTCGGAGTTTTTAATAACTTATTTTCTTCATGCTCCCAGAGGCTAGCACTAATAATAACAGGATATATCTCTTTTTCATCAAGATAAGCATACTTAAGAGTATCTGCCAACTGTTTAAGCTCGAACACAGGATCACCCTTTGGTGGGGGTGGATCCCCAAGCAGTTCAACAGGCAAATTATTCTTAAGGATAGGATATTGTTCTAAGACAACTCTATCTATATCATCCCTTTCATCCATATGCATATCATTTTCATGCTCAAGCAAGTATTGCTCTAAAGGATCAGTAGAGGCACAACAATAAAAGCTAGGGCAACAGTTTCATCCTTACTAGACAACTCTTTTTCATGTGGTTGTCTACCAAACTTGGAGAAATTGAACTCATGTGACACACCTTCAAATCCAACAATGACTGTTTGCTTCTCATAGTCAATATGAGCATTGACGGTATTGAGAAAAGGTCTGCCAAATATGATGGGACAAAAGCTATCTTGTGTGGTAGCAAGAATGAGGAAATCAGCAGGATACTTTGTTTTACCACACAAGACTTCAACATCTCTAACAATTCCCACAAGGCAGATAGTATCTCTATTGGCAAGCTAAATAGTGACATCAATGGGTTCTATCTTGACAGGTGCAATCTCTTATTTAATTGCATCATATAAGGATTGAGGTATTGCACTAACACTAGCACCCACGTCACATAAACCATGATAACAATGATCTCCTATCTTAACAGAAACAACAGGCGTGCCAACAACAGGCCTATGTTTGTCTCTAGCATGTGGTTTAGCAATTCTAGCAGCATCTTCACAGAAGTGAATATCATGGCCATCAACATTGTCGGACAGGAGATCTTTGATAATAGCAATGCTAGGTTCAACTCCAATTTGCTCAGGGGTGTAGGTGTTCTAATGTAGCCTCTACGTATCACAGTTGAAGCTTAAGAATGATCCTTTGTCCTAACAGGGAAAGGTGGTTTCTCAATGAAGCACTGGGAACAATAGGATCATTATAGGCAATGACTTTCTCTTCAACTGGATTGGGTTTAACTACATTGACTTCTAAGGGGTGATATTTAAACCACTTATCTTTGGGGAGATCAATATGAGCAGCAAATGATTCACACAATGAAGCTACTATCTCAGAGTCAAGTCCATACTTAGCGCTAAAATCACCAAAAGTATTTGTTTCGAGAAAGGATTTAACGCAGTCAAACTTGAAATTCATACCTGACTCCTTACCTTCATCAAGCTCCCAATCTTCAGAGTTGTGTTTAATTCTCTCCAATAAATTCCATTTGAAGTCAATATCTCTCTTCATGAAAGAACCAGTACAAGAAGTGTCAAGCATGGTGCGATCATCATGAGAAAGCCGAGCATAGAAGTTCTGAATGATAATTTCTCTCGAGAGCTCATGATTGGGGCATGAATATAACATTGATTTAAGCCTCCCCGAAGCTTGAGAGATTCTTTCTCTGTCATAAGGCCAAAAATTATAAATATAATTCCGATCACGATGTACTAGATGCATGGGATAAAACTTTTGATGAAATTCCAATTTCAACCGATTGTAGTTCCATGATCCAGTACCATCACATAGCCTATACCATGTCAACGCCTTATCCCTCAAATATGAGGGAAAGACATTAGTCTTGACCTCACCCTCGGGCAAACATGCAAGCTTAAATAAACCACAAACTTCATCTAAATATATTAGATGCAAGTCTAGATGTGATGTTCCATCTCATGTAAAAGGATTAGCCACCGTTTTCTCAAGCATACCCAAAGGAAATTCATAGCAAATATTTTCGATTGGTGCAGAAGGTTGAGGAGCAACTCCTTGTGCTTCCGTTCGAGGTGAAGATACCCCGAACATGCCCCTCAAAGGATTAGTTTCCATAGTGACAAGTGACAATAAATTTCAGCACACTATATGAATGTTTCCTTACCAATTTCCACTTACCAAAGGCGTTTCACTCCCCGGCAACGGCGCCAGAAAAGAGTCTTGATGACCCACAAGTATAGGGGATCTATCGTAGTCCTTTTGATAAGTAAGAGTGTCGAACCCAACGAGGAGTAGAAGGATCTAACAAGTGTTTTCAGCAAGGTAAACTCTGCAAGCACTAAAATTGTCGGTAACAAGTAGTTGTGTGGTGAGATGATTCGTAGCAAGTAGCAAGTAACAAAAGTAACAACGGTGCAGCAAAGTGGCCCAATCCCTTTTGTAGCAAGGGACAAGCCTGGACAAAGTCTTATAGGAGGTAAAACGCTCCCGAGGACACATGGGAATTTCTGTCAAGCTAGTTTTCATCATGTTCATATGATTCGTGTTCGCTACTTTGATAGTTTGATATGTGGGTGGACCGACGCTTGGGTACTGCCCCTTACTTGGACAAGCATCCCACTTATGACTAACCCCTCTCGTAAGCATCTGCAACTAGGAAAGAAGAATTAAGACAAAGTCTAACCATAGCATTACACTACTGGATCCAAATCAGCCCCTTACGAAGCAACGCATAAACTAGGGTTTAAGCTTTTGTCACTCTAGCAACCCATCATCTACTTACTACTTCCCAATGCCTTCCTCTAGGCCCAAATAATGGTGAAGTGTTATGTAGTCAACGTTCACATAACACCACTAGAGGAGAGACAACATACAACACATCAAATTATCGAACGAATACCAAATTCACATGACTACTTATAGCAACACTTATCCCATGTACTAAGGAACAAAAGTAACTAGTCACAAAGCATAATCATATTCATGACCAGAGAGGTAATGAGTAGCATCAAGGATCTGAACATATAATCTTCCACCAAGTAATCCAACTAGCATCAACTACACAGAGTAATTAACACTACTAGCAACCTTACAAGTACCAATCGGAGTCGCGAGACGGAGATTGGTTACAAGAGATGAACTAGGGTTTGGAGATGAGATGGTGCTGATGAAGATGTTGATGGTGATGGGTCCCCTCCGATGAGAGGAGTGTTGGTGATGATGATGGCGATGATTTCCCCCTCCGGGAGGGAAGTTTCCCCGGCAGGATCGTCCTGCCGGAGCTCTAGATTGGTTCTGCTCAAGTTCCGCCTCGTGGCTGCGGCGAATCCTCCGAAAAGCCTCCTTCTAGTTTTTTCTGGAACGAAACCCTTCTTGTAGCAAAATAGGGGGGCCAGAGGGCCAGCTGGGGGCCCACAAGCCCCCTTGGCGTGACTAGGGGAGGCCGCGCCTAGCAGGCTTCTGGCCTCCTGCTGGCGTCCCTCTGGTACTTCTTCGGCCCATTATTTTTTATATACCCCAAATAAAATCCTCGTTGATTTTCACGGCTTTTGGAGTTGCGCAGAATAGGTATCTCAAACTTGCTCCTTTTTTTGGCCAGAATTCCAGGTGCCGGCATTCTCCCTCTTCATGTAAACCTTGCAAAATACGAGAGAAAAGGCATAAGTATTGTACCGTGAAGTGTAATAACAGCCCAAAAAGCGATAAATATCAACATGAAAGCATGATGCAAAATGGACGTATCAGGACTTTGCTACTATCCTTTGCCACACTTGTGCCTCAAAGTGGCACTACGTACATCATGTAGAGAGTCTCATGTTATATCATACATATGCTAGTGGGAATCAATAAAATTATAAACTTGGCTTGTATATTCTGATGAGAGACGTCCTCAAATGCCCGAGGTCTTCATGAGCAAGCAAGTTAGATGCACACCCAACTTAGCTTCAGTGGAGATTTCATACACTTATAGTTCTAGTGCATCAGTGGCATGGCAATCCCTACTCCTTGTATCAATATCTATCAATGGGTATCTCCATAACCCGTTGGTATGCCTAGTTGATACGAGACTATCTTCTTCACTTTTCAACCCCTTTGAAATGTACCACCTTACTCTATTCGACATATATGCTATGTCCAATGGTTCATGCTCATGTATTGCATGAAGAATAAAGAGTTTATGCATATTGAAAAACTGATATCCGATTGTATTACTTGGGCACCGTGGTGCTTAACATTTGTAGTTTTTTTATGAAGATTGAGCCATGCCTTGCTAAGATAATAAAGATGGAAAGGGTTGAAACAATCTTTGAGGATCGTATAGTTTGAAAGATTAATTATTTTGCTCCTTATACTTATAAATATTGTTGGGTTAATACTTGTTCATTCATCATTTCTAAATGAGCATGCATGCAAAAGAATACATCATGGATAGCATGTCACATCAAAAATTCGGTTTTTATCATTTACCTACTCGAGGTCGAGCAGGAATTAAGCTTGGGTATGCTTGATACGTATCCAACATATCTAGAATTTTCTATTGTTCCATGCTATCATGTTATCATTTTAGAACATTTTTTAGGCACTTGTCTACCAATTTACGTTATTTTTTAGCACTAACCTATTGACCTAGTGTCCAGTGCTAGTTGCTGTTTTCTGCACGTTTTTCCACTTTTCAGGATGCAGTACCAAACGAAGCCCAATGGAGCTGAATTTTTTTGTGAATTTTCTCTGGACCAAAAGAACACCGTGGAGCATCGGAAGAAGGTCGAGAGGCATATGACGCTCCCACAATCCATCAGGTCGCGGCCTAGGGGCGTGGCAAGATAGCTTGTGGCCCCTCGTGGCTCTCCCGACCCCGTTCTCAAGCCTATAAATTCCTATATACCCTAAAACATTAGAGGAGGTCCCTAAACACTTTTTATGCCGCTGCAAGTCTCTATTCCGACGGGAGGCCATCTAGAGCTATGTTGCGACACTCTGTCGGAGGGGGGATCGGTCATGGAGGACTTCTTCATCAACATTGTTGCCTTCATGATGATGTGTGAGTAGTTCAATATAGACCTATGGGTCCATAGCAGTACCTGTATGACATATCTATCTATCTCTCTCTCTCTCTTTGATCTTGAGTACAATGATCATGGCATCTTCGCTTTTATCCATATGATGTAACTCTTTTATGTGGTGCGTTTGTTGGGATCCGATGAACTGTGGGTTTATATTCATAATATTCATGATAAATATTTGAGTCTCCTCTTATATTAATATGATTCTTATGTGCATGATTATAATAGCTTTGTAATTCTCTCTGATCTATTGAAATAGTTTGGCCATCTAGATTGATATTTCTTCGGTGAGAGAGGTGTGTTGTAGTAGGTTCAACCTGGCGAATTTCTATATCCAAGTGACAGAAGGGGAAAAGTTGCGTCCTTGTGTTGTTGCTACTAAGGGTAAAACGATGGTGTTTATTCATATTGGTTGAGTTTACTTTGTCTACATTATGGCATCTTACTCCAAGCATTACTTCGTTTGTCATGAACTGAATACATAGAGAGGCAAGCATAGAAACGCTCTTGAAGTGAAGTAATAGTAATAGGTGCGGGCAGGAGTCGGCCTATTTGTTTCTGTACATGATGCCTATATTTACATAATCATTGCCATGAAAATCGCATAACTATCCGCTCTTCTATCAATTGGCCAACAGTAATTTTTTACCCACCGTGTGCTTATTTTCATGAGAGATGCGAGTAGGGAAAGATATGGCCCCCGGGTTTATTCACAATATATTGCGAAAACCTCCAACACATTGCTACCATTTATTTACTTTTATTTTATTTTGTATTTCACAACTACCTACAATTATCTACACACCTCATTCGCTTGCAAATAACGAGACCAAGGAGATTGACAGCCCTCTTGCCCGCATTGGGTGCAAGCTATTTATTCATTTGTGTGCAGCCACTCAAGACGGTTGTGGATTGATATTTTCGATAAACCTTGGTTTCACAATTGGGGGAAATACTTACCCACTTTGTGATGTGATTACCCGTTCCTCTTAGAAAAAACCCAACACAAATCATGAGTATCATCCGTACCCTTCTTCGATGGCCAAGACCTTTGTATATCTTTCATTGATGGAGTCATGTTCAGCTTTGAGCTGTCTCTACTTGAGTTTAAGACTCCAAGCAGTGGCTATGAGCTGCCACCTGAATACTTCCTGATCGAGTGGGTCTTCGGGGATGATGAAATGCTCGTCTTCCAAGCTCTCCTCCTATTCGATCGGAGGGACATAGTTTTTGTATTCGGAATCATCGGGATATTTAGGTTCGTTTGTATCCATATATCCTGGTAAGTCTGGGTCATATTCGGGGTCAGAAGGTTTTGGGGATTCAACGAGATTTTTCATATCCTCGGGATCTGGATTTTCCGTTGTGCCCACTTTGCTTTCCTTTCCCTTACAAGCTTTAGGCTTTTTGCGGTGGCGACATCGCTTGATGGGTTCGTCGTTGTTGTCCTTGAATGGGGTGTCATAATCAATTTTCCTCATAGCACCCTCTTCGCTGGATGTGCCCACCTTGTAGACGTTGTACGTGGAGGTGGCGGTCCATCATCCCGTTATGGAAGAACTGGGTGATTGAATAGCTGCATCCATATCTTCGGCTTCTTCAAAGGAGAAGTCTAGGGGTGTGGCGTGCGGCAGAGAAAGTGCGATTCCATCCCTTCTTGCCAGTTTTCCCACCTGACATGACGTTGCAGCTATGTCCACGGTGCGTAAATAGCCGATTTCTTCCCAGGAACGGCTAGTGGCTGTCTGCGTCGTACTTGCACCATAGCATGTCTATACCATACTTGCACCAGATGTCGGATGCACCATTTGCATTGTTAGTGTCGTTCGCATTGTCCACGGTCCTCTCAATGCCAACGGGCTGGTCGGTTGGCTCGAGCGCTTCCTTCGCCCTGGTGTCCATGAGGAGAAGTAGAGAAAAATTGTCGTCACATCCTCGAGATGGCAATCTCTGACAAAATAGCCAGCTTGGAGCTTGAGGTCGCGCTCTAGTTGTACCGTGAGCGTGTCAACCGCATGGACGAATGCCTGACCGAGTTCACGCATAGCCAAGAGCTTCCATAGGTTCGGGTGGTAGTCACAGGCGTGTTTTATTTTGTTGAATCATTTTGATATTGATTCTATTGTGTGCACAACAATCATAATATTGATATGTTTTGATGTGTGAATAATTTATGTTCTATTGTTATGTTTCAATGTGTGTAGTAGCTAGAGCCCGAAATTGAATACGAAAACAGATCGAAATAGGAAACTAGTAATATATATATTAATTGTTCAATAGCTCATTGCAGACATTATACATATATCGTCACATATACGTAATGGTAGTACTTAACTAATACATATAGTGAATAAAAACTAAAGTAAAAATAACCCCTTCTTAAGCGGGGAGCAGTAAAGTGGCAGCCTCTCGCCACCAACTCCCTCGTGCGCGGTGGCTTCCCAGTGCAAAGGGAGTTCGCCTTCTCCTCCTCCTTGCAGCGCTTGATGTGCCGTTTAGCCTCTTACTGGTGGAAGCGCGCGACCATGCAGGAAATCTCATTAGTCGCCCACCTGAGCTCTTTAGCGATGGCACGCTCAAGCCTATCGGCCCACGCCCATGCAGCGGTGAGGTGCCTAGCGCCTCTGGCTTTCATTGCATGGTACCGTCCGTCTTTGTGCACCTGCTCCGCTCGTCAACACGCTCTTCGCCAAAGCTCCAGCTCCACCTTTTGTGATGTGGCACTAACGGCATTCCAGGCTATGGGGTTCATGGGGTGCTCCTCAGCCCACTCCTTCTTGAACACCACCTGCCTGCCTCTCTCAACCGGCAGATCGAACTAGCCCCAAAACCAATCTAGAATTGGGGGGAGGGGGCTAGCTCGACCTCGTCTCGGGGCACGAAGGGGTCCTTCTCGTTGTTGTACTGCGTCGTGTCCTCGTGAGGTGGTGCCTCCTCCTCTGCTTGTGCACAAACTGGTTGCACCATGGTAGAGTTTTGTGCAAGGGTGGGGGATACCGGAGAATACAGTCGGGATGACGTCTCGACGAGCAGCATTTCTTGGCGGTCGAAATCTAGATCGATGCGAGCAGAAAAATGGAGAGACGACAATGGCGCGTCACTCACCATAATTTAAGGGCCTCGATTGCACATGATTGCTGGGTCAACAGCCGTGTGTGACTTAACATCACTCACAGTTCCCAATGCACGACCACGTGGTATTAATAGCCCGCAAAAATTGGTTTCCAAAATTCAAAACAGTCAAACAGACTACCAACCATATAGGACCCGATTGTCTTGCCAAATATTTAAACTTTTTAACAAATGTAATGAATGCATGCCATTTGTGTTATTACTAACTTACTCTACTCTCGTAATGTTGCAAAATGTGAAAAATAAATACTTTTGTGTGACTCAAATATGAAGAAAAAATGCCATGTCATCATGGTGCCATGTATTTCAGCTCATTTTATGTTTTCTCGAATTTGAAAACCTATATTATTTAATATGATTTTTGTGTTACAGAAGCAAGCGTAGTACTTTAACCACGACATCTTGGTCCCATGTAGGGAAATCTTGCTGATTTTAATGTACTTTAGAGCTTTATTATTATTATTATTATTCGAATTTAGAAACCTAGATTCTCAATTCTTTTGTCCAAACCATGACTCAAGATGTTTGAAATCCTTCAAATTTATTGCATGGGGCATATATACCGAAGGAAGTAGTACGTAAATATTATGATTTTTCCAGCAGTTTTTGCTTCATCTTGCATGTTCATGTGTTTCAGTTTTGAATTATGGCCATTAAATTGTAGAAACTAACTTAATGTATAAAAATTCCAATTGAACCCCGAATATTTCCAAATTTTAGTATGATGGTCGTATTTGTGCACTGTAATGATGAAAAAAACTAGGTTGAATGAGGTACCAATTGGCAGTTCGTCATCACACAACGCCCCACGTTCCCTCCCGGAACCACGAGCATTGGTGTGATGCTCCAGTGTGTGAGCGGCATGTGTCAAAGCTTATTTTGAACAAGTCGTTATTTTAAACACGACATCTTGGCCTCATATGAGGAAATCATGCAGATTTTCATGTACTTCTGAGCATTTCTTTAATTTTTTTAATTGAAAACCTACATTCTCAATGCTTGTTTCAAACCGTTACTTAAGATGTTGGGAAATCCTTCAAATTTATTGCACGTGGCACATATGCAGAAGCAAGTAGTGCGTAAATATGATTTTCCTAGCAGTTTTTGCTTCATCTTGCATGTTCGTGTGTTTCGGTTCTGAACTTTGGGCATTAAATTTTCAAAAACTAACTTAATGTATAAACAGATGCCAATAGGATGCCAACTTTTTTCAAAGTTTAGGATGTAGGTCGTATTCGTGGATTGTAACAATGAAAGAAAAGCTAGGTTGAATGAGGTAGCGATTGGCGATTCGCCATCACACACGGCCACATGTTCACTCCCGGAACCACGAGTCTTGGTGTGATGCTTTCGTTTGAGAGAGGCATGTGTCAAAGCTTATCTTGGACAAGTCGTTAATTTGACCACGACATTTTGGCCACATCTTAGGAATTCATGCAGATTTGCATGGTCTTCAGAGCATTTATTTATTTTTTTGAATTTCAAAACCTAGACTCTCAATGTTCTATCCATACTATGCAAGATGTTGGGTAATCATTCAAATTTATTACACGTGGCATATATATATATATATACAGACGCAAGTAGTGCATACATATGATATGTCCAGCATATTTTCTTCATATTGCATGTTCGTGTGTTTCAGTTTTGAATTATGGTCGTTAAATTTCTACAAACTAAATTAATGTATAAAATTCCAATTGAACCCCAAAAATGTCCAAGTTTCAGGATGTCAGTCATAATGCAACTATGAAAGAAAAGCTTGGCCGAATGACGCGGTACCTAGCGAGTTTTCATCAAACAAGGTTCAATGTTCCCTCTCGGAGACACGACTTTGTGTGATGCTTCGGTTTGTGTGATGCATGTGTCAAAGCTTATTTCGAACAAAATGTTACTTTAACCACGACATCTTGGCCCCATCTTAGGAAATCATGCATATTTTCATGTATTTCAGAGCATTTTTCAAATTTTTCAATTTAAAAACCTAGATTATCAATGCTTGTATACAAACTGTTACTCGAGATGTTTGGAACTATTTCAAATTTATTGCACATGGCATATATACAAACGCAAGTAGTGCATGTATATGATTTTTCCAGCAGTTTTTGCTTCATCGTGCATGTTCATGTGTTTCAGTTTTGAATTATGGACGTTCTATTTCTAGAAACTAACTTAGTGTATAAAATTGCCAATTGAACCCAGAATATTTCCAAATTTTACGATGTCGTTCACGCATTGTCACGGTAGGATTTTTTTTTCTTACAATTAAAACAATATCCGTTACCACTGTACATCAAGATAGTTTAACAATTCAATAAAATAGTAAACTGAATACACATAGTTCCATATGTGAACCATTTGCGATGAAAATTCATGTATCTACTTATGGTGTAAGATTGATAGAAGAGGTGTCTAGAGGGGGTGAATAGAGTACTTGTAAAAAATTAAAATCCTAGCTTTTTCCCAATTTTAATGGTTGGCAGATTTTAGCGATTCTAACAAGTCTAGTGCACCCTACACATGCTACTCAACAAATATGGCAGCCGAAAGTAAAGACTTTGCACATGTAGTAAGGAGTAGAGTTTAGGAAGATCAAACGCAAAGTAGTTGGCGCGACGATTTTTGGCATGGTTCCGATAGGTGGTCCTATTGTATGGCCATATTCCACCACGGCTTCCATCCACACAGGACTAGCCTCACTCATGTTACATCTTCACGAAGTAGGCGATCTCCTTTCCCGAACAAGCTTCTTGGTTCAACTCCAAAACACGAAGTTGGAGGCTCCAAAGCGACACCTAACCAATCTAGGAGGCACCACCCTCCAAAAGGTAATATATGCGGTAGAACGATGAACTCCTTGCTCTTGTACTTCAAAAGATAGTCTCCTCAACACTCAATTACTCTCTCGCGGATTTGGCATGGGTAAGAGAGATTGATCATGTGGAAAGCAACTTGTGGAGGTTAGAGATCAAGTTTCAAATGGTTGGATTGGAATCTCTTGATCTCAACACATGAGTAGGTGGGTCTCTCTCAGAAAAAAGGATTTGGCAATTGTAAGTGTGTTATGAGTGCTTCCTGTGCGAATGAGAGGAGGTGGAGGGGTATATATAGGCATCCCCCAGAATCCAACCATTACAACATTATTGCCCAACTCAGTGACACTCAAATGAATCTCGGTGGTACATAGTTGCACTAAATGTGGAAACTTTTGAATTCTTGGTGAGACCGATATATAAATATCGGTGGTACCAATATGGGTGACCTAGACCAGTTTCCAAATCTCGATGAAATCGATTTCAAACTCAGGAATTCCGATTCTTGAAATCTTCTCAACAGAAGGTTAGTCATTAGATCTCGATGGCACCAATGTGAAAGTTGGTTGTGCGGAGATAGTAGGGTTTAGCATAGGATTTGTCAAGTGGAAAATTGGTAGGGCCAAGTGAAAATAGTTGGTGGAACCGATTTTGCTGGTTTGGCTTTGGACAAAGAAATTTTGTGGGAGAAGGGTTGAGTATTTTTGGTGGCTACCTCTAAACACTTGAGAAACCGATTCATCATAATACCACACCCCCTTTTAATAGTATTAGCTTTCCTATGGAATCAAAGTGGTTTCTCACAAATGTAAAATGTAGAGTCTTCATGCTTGAAGCTTGATCCAATACTATTCCTTACCTTGCATCAGGGGCCTTCTCCTCACAATCCTTTAGCCAATGCTCTGTGTGGACTATACCTGAAATATACTAGGTAAAAGTGTTAGTCCAAGCGACGATGTATGTTGTCTTGAATTATCAAAACCACCAAGGGAGCATATGTGTTTCAATCTTCCCCCTTTTGGTGATTGATGACGACATACAATCAAAGCTTAAATTAAAGATAGTCAATAGACTATGACAGCTTTGAAAGATAGATGACTAGTACAAGCTCCCACTAAATGTGTGCAATCCCTTTTTAAAGGATAGTTGCTTTGGACTACATGGGCACAGACATGGTAGAAGGACAAGAGAAGTCATATATATCTTGGCTATATGCATCAAACATATGTGAATGAAGAGCTTCCATGTTCAAGACTCACCCTTGCAAACAATATGTTCAAGAGACAAGAGATCATCATGAACAAGGATATGATGCATATACTTACCTTTAGGTTCTTGAGCGTCTTAGTAATAGGAGTACACTTGGGAAGACAAATGTTAGATAACACAAGAGTACTCTATTGTAAAGATGTAAAGAGCTTCAAAAGTACCAAGATATGGAGAACATATGAGAAAATCAGATTTGATGATAAGTATGTCTCCAAGAGAATTTAGAACTATCTCCCCTAAGGATGACTATGTAAGAATTTCCTCTCCCCTGAATCATCGCATGTAGATATTGGGAGTAGGTAGGGTAAGACAAGTTCAATCCAAAGATAGCAATAAAATTATTCTAAAAATTATATCTAAAACAATTTTATCTCTCTCCCCATTAAAGGTGTTACTCCCCCTTAGTATGTAAGATTTGATATATCTCCCCTTAGGTAGACCTTCCTTTAGGAACATGTATGTCCCCTCTTGATATTTCTCCCCCTTATGTAAGCTTATTAGAAGCTTTGATATTTCTCCTCTTTGGCATTCATTTCAAAAAAGGTCAGAGGGTAAGGGCTCATTGATACAAAGGGGTCCTTGATTCTTCTCTCTTTGATAAGGGTTCCTTGAATTTGACTTTTCTCCCCCTTGAGAACAGATAAGAGTTCCTTCAACTATCTCCCCCTATGTTAGGGATCCTAGATGTTTTTCCCTCTTATATTGTGGAATCACTTAGGATTTGTTTTCCCTAGAGAAGTTTTCTCCCCCTCGGAAATTTTGGGAAACAAGAATATATCATCCTTTGGCAAAAATGAAAATGTTCAATAAGATCATAGGAGGTAATAAAATTTGGGATCATTGATAATCTTTCTCCCCCTAAGGCATAAATCCTGAAAATATTAGAAAATCAAGGCAGTGGTAATTTTTGGAGTCACCGAGGCATTATGGTTCGATAGAACCGAGAATGATAGTAGGCTTGTGGAAGAAATTGGTTGGACCGATTTTCCCAGATCGGTGAGACCGAGTTGCAATGAAAATCAACTTCTTAACTCAAAATAGACACAAAATATCCACAGACTTTGAAAAGGGAAATATCCAAATATTAAAAAAAAGATAAAACATATATTTTTTGTATTTTTTAAATATATACACACATATAGATGAGGGTTGAATGGTTCCAAGTAACCATGCAATGAAAAATGTGAACCATACAAGAATCTCCATCTAGATGTGGGGCCGTGACTAGGTCACCTATATTAGAGCATATTGAATTGAGGAGTCAAGCAAGCATGCTTGATCATAGGTCATACTCATCATTAGGCACAAAAATGGGTTTACCATTTTTCCATTAAGCTTTTAATGTCTTCATATCACTTGAGTTGCTTTACATCATGACTTGGTGCAAAGCTTTATCCAGGATACGAGTATGTACCTTTGCATGATGTTTATGATGTGGCAAGTAGGTGAACTTGTCGTGCATGCTCAAAGTTGATGAAGATCATATTGAGTTGGGAGCTATCCTTTTTGTTTTGGTTCAGTTTTCACCTGCAATGGTTAGTCATGCAAGGAAGAACATAATATATATATCCAATTGACATGAGTGAATTTCATCATCATATAATTGGCAAGGATATGATTTTGTTGTATTCTTCCTCCATCTCCGAAGAAGGGATTGTCGATACTTGGCCATGCAAGATTGCTTTTGATGTGAGTTGATAGCAATTTTGTGACGTGTAGTTCTTCCAAGTACCTACAAAAGGTTAGATGCAATACAAGGGAGCATAGTTTTCCAATATATAAGATAGTGTCATATCAATAGCATCATGGTATACACAATCAAGCTCATGCCCTTGCATGCATCCGAGTGAGTCTAGCTGAAGTTTGAAGCATCAATGATGTTCAACTCACTCCTCAAATGACAAAACACTTTCTCATCAAGTGGTTTCGTAAACATATCAACTAACTGCTTGTTGGTACGAACATGCTTGAGATATATATATCTTATTTACCAATATGATCACGAATGAAATGGTGTCACGCTTGAATGTGTTTTGTTCAAGAATGTTTCACATGATTATAGGCAATTATAATAACACTTTCATTTTCACACAATAATGGAACATGTCTATACCATGAATGCCATAATCCTTAAGAGTTTCAGTCATCCATAGTAATTGCGCACAACGTGATCCGACGGCTATGTAATCCGCTTAGGGAGTTGATAAAGATACCGAGTTTTGTTCCTTGTATGACCAAGACACAAGAGATCTCCCAAGAAATTCACATGTACCCGAGGTGGATTTTCTATCAACCTTGTCTCTGACATAGTCCGTGTCGAAATAGCCAACAATATTAAAACAAGATCCCTTGGGATACCATATGCCAAAGTTTGATGTATATTTGAGGTATCTCACGATCTTTTTCACCGCCAATAGATGACACTCTTTAGGTGACGCTTGTTATCGGGCGCATATGCAAACACTCAACTTGATATCGGGTCGAGAGGCACATAGATATAGCAATGAACCTATCATTTATCGATAAACCTTCCGATCAATCGGTTTGTCCTCTTTAGTGAGGTCAACATGTCCACTAGTAGGCATAGGGGTTCTCATACCTTTGCACTCTTGCATGTTGAACTTCCTAATTAAGTCCTTGGTTGACTTGGTTTGAGAGATAAATGTACCTTCACTCAATTGTTTGATTTGCAATCCAAGGAAGAATTTCAGCTCAGACATCATAAACATCTCATACTTCCTCACATCAACCTTCCAAATTTCTCACTAAAATATGGGTTAGTAGAATGAAAGATAATATCATCCACATATATTTGGCACACAAATAGTTCACCATTAACTCTTTTAGTGAATAAGGTTGCATCAATTTTACCAATCTCAAAACCATTTTCAATGAGAAACTTTGTTAGGCACTTGTATCAAGCTCTAGGGGTTTGTTTAAGACCATATAAAGCTTTACAAAGTTTGTAAAAATGATTAGGTTTCTTGGGGTTCACAAACCCAGGAGGCTGTTTGACATAAAACTCCTTCTCAATTTCTCCATTTAGAAAATCACTTTTGATATCCATTTGGTAAAGAGTAATACCATGGTGATTGGTATAAGCGACAAGAATGTGAATGGCTTCAAGTCTAGAAATGGGGGCATAGGTCTCACCCTAGTCCATACCTTCAACTTCCGTGTATCCTTGGGCTGCAAGATGTGCCTTGTTGTGTACAACTTGACCATATTCATCTTTCTTGTTCCGAAACACCCATCTTGTACCAATGATTTTGTTCTTGTCCTCGGACTTTTCAACAAGTGTACACACATGATTCCTCTCGAAGTTGTGTAGCTCTTCGTGCATGGCATTCACCCAATCTGGGTCTTGAAGGGCTTCTTCTACCATAAAAGGCTCAATGCTAGAGATAAATGAATAATGCTCACAAAAGTTAGCTAATCGAGATTTAGAGCGAGTGATTCTCCCGGTTTCAATGTCACTGAAGATTTGATTCAGTGGATGATATTTGTCCACTCTTGCTCGAACTCATGACAGCTTCTTCTTGTTGGATGGTGGAGCTTGTTCATCATCATCTTCTTGCTCGTTTTTGTTGACGATGTCATCTCCCTGAGATGGTGGTGACGAAGGTTGAGGTGTGTCCCGTTTTTGTCACGGCAGATGTCCTCCTGAACAGACTTAATGGTGAGGCCATTGTCGCGGTGTGGAAACTCGAAGGGGTTGATTGGGAAACGAGAGGCGGATTTACCCACGTTCGGCCCCTCCAATGGAGGTAAAAGTCTACGTCCTTCTTTGTGTTTGTATTGATGGGAATCTCGACTACAAGGGTGCGGAATTGCTAACCTAGCTCTTGAGGGTTTCTTACTTGATCTTTCTAGCTTGAGGGTTCTCCATTATATATAGGTAGAAGCCCCAAGCCTAGAATGGAGTTCGGGTCAAACAAGCACCTTTGTCCTACTACAAATCTATCTTGTCTTTCTTCTTTGGTTAGGAAAGCTTCTGGCATCTCGTGCCTTGTATATCTTTAAGCCGTCATCTTATGGCGATGGTCCTCTTGGCGGCTCGTCAACTAAGTCCTCCGGCCCATCTTCTCACGTTATCATCGTGACTTGCCTCGCCCCATTGGGCGGGTTACACCTTAGGGTTATATCAGCGACATTAGGACCCAGATTAACTTGAACTTTGTTCATGTCAAGCTATTTTGACGAAGACACAATGAGCCACCTATTTTTTTGCCTTTGTCGCAATATTTCTGAGGGTCGGCTCGTAATTTTCAGTTCTTCGTTTGTTGAAATCACTCGCCAGAATTAATGCCATCGCATCTCATCATAACTGGTCCTGCATGCATCCTTGTCCCAGAAATCGAGGCGTTGTCCCGTCAATGTTTTTACTGTCGCTCATCTATTCACGCGCCTTGCAGCTATCCCTTCGGGCATTATAAAATGGGTGAAAACCTTTATTTTTCAATTTTACCTTCTCACCCCATCTTCTTCCTCTAGCCCGAGCACCCAGACGCACCATTACTGTGTTCTTGCTTTCGACAACCGTCCGCCATTGTTATGATCTCTTGCTGCTTCCTGGTTTCACTCAGGCCGCTTTGGCATCTCCGTTGATCGACGAGGTATGTTACTCCTTTATTCTGTAAGTTCCTCGTCTAAATTATCCCTAGGGTTCATCGGAGACCTCGAGAGATCCTTTTTAGTTCATCAATGCTCGTATTTATTCAAGCTTTGAACCTTTCATTTCCACCGCAACAGGGTAATAGATATGACTAGCTTCTTCTTCTTCGCGGTATGTTTCAGTTTCTCCCAAAACCTTCCTGATATAGATTGACTACCCCTCTCAAGCCTCTAGGTTTATCACCAAGTTTCGTGGAACGTGTTTTCCTTATATTCCATAGAGCTTTTGTAAAACAAAAACCTTTGGCCACTCGCGAGGCGCCTCTAAGGTTGTCGGCTTTACATTCTAGATCACTTTAGCCCGCTATATGAATAATTTCCCTCTTGTATATTTCTGGCTTAGCCTTATAGTGCTTCCTCCCTTTATGTTGTTTGATCTTTGCTCATAACATGGATAACCGTTTGTAACTTTGCGACTGGTGTCCAAGAAGGTCATTATGTCGAAGAATTCTAGCTGTAATTGGGTGCGTTCACCAGTTTCAGAAGATCTGCTTCAAGAATATGTAGGTGAAGGTTAATTGTCTACTAAATAAATACTCGGATGGCGATATCCTCATGGAGAAAAAAGGTCGGACCCTAATGGAGGAGAGGTTGTGGTTTTCGTGGATCATCTTCTTAGAGGATTCTCTCCTCCCGGGTCAAAATTCATCCTAGATGTACTATATGCTTTCCACCTTCATCCATAGGACTTGGCACCCAATTCCATATCAAATCTTTGACAATATCAAGTCTTGTGTGAGGTATATTTGCAGATGGAACCCACCATTCCACTTTTCTTGGAATTTTTCTATTTCAATCGCCAGATTGAGTGCACAGACGGACTTAGCCAAGAATTGGGTGGAATCTCGATTCAAAGACGTAGAAATGGTGTATTACCTTCTGCTGCTTTGCCAAGCCATCCTAAAGGGTGGAACAAGACTTGGTTTTATTGTAAAAATGCTTCTCCATGGAGTGAAAATCCCTCGCCGGGTTACAGACCAATTCACCTTCTAGTGGATTTCGAACTTCCTCGCCAAATTTATTAGGAGGAGCATGATAAGTTCGCCTTTGTCTTCCAAAAATTAGCGGCTCTCAAACATCAGGGTCTGACCGGAGTGGATTTGACCCGTTGTTGGGCATCTTGGATGATCATTCCTTTGATTCACCGAACTACTCCCATGTGCAAGTACTCTGATCGTGAGAATGACCATCAAAGGTATAGCACAATAGTCTTGACCAAAGACGATATAAATAAAGTTGCCAAGAAATTACTTGGAGAAACCCAAGCTATTTATGATCAAGTTGGCTTGGAGCCCTTTAATGGTCTCAACCCTGCTCCTCAGTAAGGCTCCTAACTCAACATCTGA
The DNA here is from genome assembly GCF_904849725.1 of Hordeum vulgare subsp. vulgare. Lineage (NCBI taxonomy): Eukaryota > Viridiplantae > Streptophyta > Magnoliopsida > Poales > Poaceae > Hordeum > Hordeum vulgare. Next base: position 356,330,601 of record NC_058523.1, read on the forward strand.
GTACCTTCACAGTACTTCCTTCAACTTTCTGAGCACCTTTGTTTATTTTTCTCAAACTTTGTAGGCTTCTTCTTTGTTTTGGAAGAAGAAGAGAAAAGTTCTAACTAGTAAAACAAATGTCGCCTCTATTAAGAAGAGAAGTAAAGTGGCTGTCACCACCTCAGCATATCAAAATGAGTCTCCCTTGGTTGATATATCTGAACAAACCACTTCTCGACAACTCCAAGACAAGGTGCCACATAGTCAAACTCTTTCTGATCCATAGGCTGGTCTTTTTAAACAACCCCTCACTCCTGCTGCTTAGGATTATCAGGAATTGCTTCCTTCATCTGGTGACTCTTCTTCAGCGAAGCTGCTGCCTTTCATTGTTAACCAAGGGTAAGTTGCCTTACTTTTGATGATATATGCCTTCCTATATAGGTTTTTCTTTTAAAGTTTACTCTGCCTTCTTGTTTTATAGAGCCAGCGCGAAGACACGAAAAGTTGGCAACTCTTTTGTTACTCTTTAGCCGGAGGATGTAGATACGGCGGCTTTCATAGGCACCGAGAAAGGTGAAAATTGTCAGGAGGTTCCCATTGATCTACCTTAGCCTGAGGTTGACAAAGATATTGCTTCCTCTCCGGGTGTCGAAGATGACCCATCAATCTCTAATCCTCCTCCCGAAGATATCCCTTGTGATACTACTACAAAAGTAGTTTTACTTGGGTCAGACTATGCTGGTCCTAGGCCTTCTAATATTTTGGCAAGGCAACCCACAAAAGAAGGAACCGTCCTATCTGATAAGGGGAAAGCTAAACTTCAGTCTCTTCCTCCTAGTTTTGAAGAATTATACACTGGTTATCTTGAGCATATTTCTTCAAGCCGTCAAATGGAAGCTGGCCTTGTGACTATGATAAAGATGAAGTGTGAGGTAAGATATGCACCTCATATGCACATATTCTCTTGTAGCCCCCAAGGGCTGGCTCATCTCCTTGAGATGACTCGGTTCTTTATAACTTACTTGAAATTTTGAACTCGACCAGTAGCCCCCAAGGGCCGGCTCATATCCTTGAGATGAGTCGGGTATTTATAACTTACTTGAAATTTTGAACTTGACCTGTAGCCCCCAAGGGTCGGCTCATCTCCTTGAAATGAGTCGGGTCTTATATTCATTATGTAGACTAAAAACTGATATGCATTAGCCCCCAAGTGCCAAGCATATTGTCGTGGGTATAAGTCTGACAGTAGATGTATAGGGTACGAAAGGATGGGCCGAGCCTTAGCTATGGCGAAGTTGTATGAGTTCAGGCCCCTCTGCGGTGGAGGTAAAAGCCCTACGTCTCAGTGCTATTGGGAGCTTAGTGTCGAGTGGAATATAGGATTACAGTAAAAGCCAACCCCTGCACCAGTGGGGAAGGGCGGCTTATATAGAGTGCGCTGCCCTTCACAACGGTCCGGTGGACAGGGGTGGAGTAGTGGCGAATAAATGCCTATGTTACAGGTAACGTATGTCTTAAATGCTAATAATGGTGTATGAAAACGTACGACCGTTGCCCTCCCGGGAGGTTACGATGTATAGAGTGGAATTCAGTCGGTACGACAAATACGCTCCGAATGCTCATCACCGATTGGATGATGGGGGGTCCTTAGTTCAGTCGGAACTGTCTAAGGGCCTTGCCCTCTGTGAAGCGTAGTCCTTGGGTAGGACCTATAGGGCAGGCCTATGACCCTACCCTGGGACTATAACCCCATCATTAGTCCCCAAATGGATCGGGGTTGGAACGACGAAGTGGTACCTAGAGCACGGATCCGACTGGTATGGATGTGACTTTGGCGTTGTTAGCCTCGATCCATTTTATCCTTTCGACCAGTGATCCGAGTGAATATACCAGTGAAACGAACCGTCAGGGACCGAGTGCTTCCGCGGAATCTTTCGATGTGACCGGTCAAACTGACAGCGGCGGATTTTCTGGGATCTTCAAATTTCGGTTGCCGCGCGCTCAGCGGGGATGTCGACGTCGTCATCGAGTAGTTTCTGCCGCCTCGATTACCGCGCCTTTATCTTCTCCACTAATATCGCAGCAGCCGGTCGAGGGATAAGATTTCGGGGCCACCTGTTAGTGACCCAGTCGGAACCTTATTTAAGCCTCTCCGGCAGGGGTTTCTCGTTGCGCTGCCCTTGTTACTCGCACTCTCCCCGCTTCTCCCGTAGCTCACTGTGCGTTCCAAGCCTCCTCCTTCCTCTCCTCCTCTGTGGATCTGCTGCCTTCACCATGACGAAGGGGTAGACGAGCAAGCTCGAGTCGCAGAAGAAGAAGAAGAAGGCGGCGGCTCCTGCTCAGCGGCGTCAGCGAGCACTACCGGTGGGTTGGATACAGGGGGATTTCCTCCTGCTGGAGCTGGTGGAGCAAGGCATGATTGCCAACAAGTCGTGGAGGTTGTCGGCGGAGGGCGAGACAGAGCCGGCGCCGCAGGAGGGAGAGCGCGTCTTGCTGCTCAGCCACGTGTACATGGGCTTCTCCTTGCCTCCCCACCCGTTCTTTAGAGGTATTATGAATCACTTCGGGGAGCAGCTCCATCATTATCCTCCCAACGCGATAGCTCATCTCGCCGCATTCGTCACTCTGTGGGAGTGCTTTATTGGATCTCCCCCCATTGGGGGCTCTTTAAGTATATCTTCTCCGCTAGGTCTCAGACTGTCAAAAAGCTTAGCCAGTCAGACGATAAAACCCATCTCCTCCAGCTCTGCGGGGGCTTAGGCTTCCAAAAGAAAACGAAGAGTAGCTACCCCCCTCACCAGTTGTCCGAGTTAGTTAGGAACTGGCAGTCGACCTGGTTCTACTGCCAGGACATAGCTTGTCCGAATGCTGCGACTGGGTTGCCGCCCTTTAGCCTAGACCGTCCGGCTCCTCCGAGACAACTTGCACTCTCCAAGTTGGAAAAGATTTAGATCCAGCCTCTGGTCGACGCGCTGATAACCGTCGTCCGCAAGGGAGTCACCGACACGGACTTGCTGGAGACCTTTATGGGTCGGCGCATCCAGCCGCTGCAAGCCCGACACCACGCCATGTGGCACTATGTGGGGCCTGAGGATTCCACTCGGACTCAACCAGAGTGCGTGACCGGGGAGACGGTGACAGCGTGGGTCCGCGGCATCACAGGCGCATGCGACAACCCCCAAGGAGCCCGGCGAGTGAGGCAACTCCGTGCCGACAACCCTCCTCCGAATGAGGTGAGCGCATCTTGTCGTGTGCTTTCAATCTTCTTAGATTTATCACTTTTCTTGTGTCGCCGCTTGGTGTCTGACGTTGTCGACTGTATCTTGTGCAGGAGTGGACCAACTAGCATTCTCCCATCTCGAACGTGAATCCCGCTGAGGAAGAGGAGGGCAGCGTGGATAGCGTCGAGTACGTCTCCGAAAGTGGGGAGACGGAGGAGGAATCTGAAGAGGAGGCGGGGGAGGCTGGGGAGCAGAGCTCGCCGCCTCCACCATCACAGCCTCGGACTAAGCGCCGTCACGAACCCACGGCTCCGCCGGCTCCTCCAGCAGCTCCGAGTGCTCCTCCTGCTTCTCCCGTGGCTCCGAGTGCTCCGCCAGCTCCTCCCGTGGCTCCGAGCACTCAGAGCGTGAAGAGGACCAGGGACGCTGCTGCCGAGCCTACGGACCAACCGTCCAAGGTGGCCAAACCGAGTGGGCCCAAGCCTCGGAAAGCTTTGCCTCGGATGAGGATCGCTGTTCCAGTTGCCTCAGCGTAAGTGTCTTCTTCTCTCATCTTCTTTCGATATTCGACTGAACTCATGCTTATCGGACGATTGGATTTTACTCGACAGAGCTGCCACCTCCGCCACCTCTTTGCCGCGCCAGGACGATGATCCCATGGATGCGGATAACGTTGCCACATCTCAGCAAGGTACGTTGTGACGACTCCGAGAGTTTGCATTATTGTTTCGCGAGTGTTGTCTTTAATCTTGTCCTTTTTCTGCAACCTCATGTTGTTTATTCGGGCTTCCCTCGGAGGTGATTCATCTGGAGGAGGACGACCAAAGGGGATCAGGGCCAACTTTGGCGCCTGTCCTTGAGGTTGTTACATATGCTGCTGCTCCCATCGTGGATGCACCCCGACCGAGCCGATGCCTTCGACTGAGGCGGTGTCCCTCGCGACGAAACCGACTAGAGCGGGACTTGGGATGCCCAAGGAGTCTTCTGTCGTGCCAGGTCCATCGACCGTCCAGTACGACGCCCGACACCTCCCGGAAGACCAAGTGGGAGCCGACAAGGAGGCCATGGTGCCGATGGAGTTGATGGTGGGTGATGGCAAGGGAGTGTACGACTCCGTCGCATCTTTGTACAAGAGAATCTTGGAGCTCCGAGACGATATCCGAGGAAGTGCGCTAGTAAGTGTTTACTTCCCTCTTGTAACCACTGGGTGTCCAAGTGATATACTCGGATACAGTACGATTGTTTTGTAGTGGGTTCACTCAGAGTGAACCCAGTGGGTGTAGTCCCCGAGACTTCTGTCGAGTGCTTGCACCGGCAGTTCTCTTTATATATATTTCCCGTTATCTGAGCAGATCCGAGCTGGTCTGGCCAAATGTTGCCAGTGGGTGCACTCGGAGTGCATCCACTGGATGTAGTCCCCGAGAATAGTGTTACTCAGGTCGGATAATAGCATTTGCGTAGATTTTTCTGTTTGTCATGTAGCTCAATAGGACCGGCCTGTTCGAGCTTCATGCTAGTGGGGTCACTCTCACTGAACCCACAGGGTGTAGTCCCCGAGACCGCTGTCGAGTGCTTGCATCGGCAGGGGTCTGAAGAACTTTGAGATTTGTTTGTTTTCCTTGTTGAATGTGTCTGAGCTTCCCTTTGCGCTGATTTGGCAGAAGACTTGTGAAATGGGATCCGCGTACAATACTCTGAAGGCTGAAAAGGTTCACCATGCTGCGGAATTGGAGGCAGCTGTGAATGACATGGCTGGTGTGAAGGGGGCTCTTGCCGACCGAGAGAAGTCTTTGGAGGAGTCCCGGGAGACCAACAAGGCATTGGTGGCCGAAATTGAGAAAATGGGCAAGCAAAGAAGTGAACTGATGGGTCAAATGAAGGTGATGAACCGTCGATGCATTTCGCAGGAGAAGTATGTGAATGACTGGGCAAGGAAGATGATTGCACTGCTCGGTGGTAAGCTTCTTGCCGAGTGCTTCTTGACTTTGTAATTCATTCTGCGCTTACTTTCTGCTCTTCTTTTCTTTGCAGATTTTTGTCTGGACGCTAAGGCTGAAGCGGCCGACATTGAACGGTCGGTCGTTCCGAACGTTCCACTCGGCGACGAAGCCAATCGGTACATTCTCCGAGCACATATTCGTCTTGGCAGATTGCGACCTTTCATCGGCCGTCTGAGAGAAGTCATTGGTCGGATCGACAAGGAGCTCTGGCCCGAAGACGATTCCCGGTAGGAAATAGAAGGGTTGATGACTTGGCTGGAGGACGTCCCGAACAGAGTGCAGGCATGGAAGAAGTCTGCCGCTCGTTGTGGTGCAGACGTTGCGCTATCGCTGGTCCGAGTGCAGTGCAAAGGAAGCTCGCGAAGAAAAGCTGAAGGCGTTGCAGGTCGCCAACACCAAGAAGCTTTGATTCAAAGATTTCATGGAGACCTTCCTCGAGACAGCCACTCGTATCGCGGACGGGATCGATCTTGAAACCTTTGTGGAGCCTGCCAGTCCCGGTGTCAGTCCTGATGACGCTTGAAAAACTTTACCTCGGTATGCCGAGTGGTATGTGTATGAAACTTGGGCTACTGTTGTTGGCCGTCACATTCATGGTTCGGTGTGGGTAAGCTTGATCCACACCGAGCCGACTATCGTAGATCCAACATTGAATTCGAATCGAATATTGTGCTGTTCTTTCGCCAAGTTTATTTTCGGACACAATTTTGGCTCGTGGTTTTTGTTTGGCGTTTCTTGGTGAAGACAATGGCAAACATCCGGAGCATGTAATTGTGAGTTGTCTTAACATCCACATGAACCTCAATGAGGGTTTGCTAAGTCTCCGAGTGGATCTCGAGGATACACTCGAAGGAAGCTTTTGACTTAGGCGATTCTGGATCGCAGCTAAGTCTCTGAGTGCGTGATCTCGTGCGCACTCGGAGTGAGTTGATACTCATGTAATTGTCAGTTGTGTTCACATCCCCATGAGCCTCAATGAGGGTCTGCTAAGCCTCCGAGTAGATCTCGAGGATACACTCGAAGGAAGCATTTCACTTAGGCGATTCTGGATCGCAGCCATGTCCACGAGTGCGGCATCTCGTGCGCACTCGGAACGAGTTGATACTCATGTAGTTGTCAGTTGTAAGCCTCCAAGTGGATCTCAAGGATACACTCGAAGGAAGCTTTTGACTTAGGCGATTTTGGATCGCAGGTAAGTCCCCGTGTGTGGCATCTCATGCGCACTCGGAGCGAGTTGATACTCATGTAGTTGTGAGTTGTCTTCACATCCACATGAGCCTCAATGAGGGTCTGCTAAGCATCCGAGTGGATCTCGAGGATACACTGGAAGGAAGCTTTTCACTTAGGCGATTCTGGATCGCAGCTAAGTCCCCGAGTGCGGCATCTCGTGCACACTCGGAGAGAGTTTTTTAGTTAGGCGATTCTGGATCGCATCTAAGTCCCCGAGTGCGGCTGTTAGCGCGCACTCAGAGAGAATTTTTGACTTAGGCGATTCTGGATTGCGGCTAAGTCCCCGAGTGCGGCTGTTAGCACGCACTCGGAGAGAATTTTTGACTTAGGCGATTCTCGATCGCAGCTAAGTTCCCGAGTGCGGCTGTTAGCGCACACTCGGAGAGGATTTTTTACTTAGGCGATTCTGGATCGCTGCTAAGTGCCCGAGTGCGGCATCTCGTGCGCACTCTGAGAGAATTTTTGACTTAGGCGATTCTGGATCGCAGCTAAGTCCCCGAGTGCGGCTGTTAGCACACACTCGGAGAGGATTTTTTACTTAGGCGATTCTGGATCGCAGCTAAGTCCCCGAGTGCGGTTGTTAGCGCACACTTGGAGAGAATTTTTGACTTAGGCGATTCTGGATCGCAGCTAAGTCCCCGAGTGCGGCTGTTAGCGCACACTCGGAGAGGATTTTTTTTAGACCGGAGTCTGCAAACACGGAAGAATTTTGGACCTGCAAAAAATAAGTCTCCTTGTATTACTTCAACGATACTTGTTCTTTACATTGCCTCCGTCGGCGGTCATGTGTAGAAGTGCTTCAGGAGATCTCTGTTCCATGCTCGCGGCTCGTCCGTTTCCCTGTCGAGGTTGTAGAGTCGATATGCTCCATTGTTCAGCACCTTAGAGATGATGAAGGGTCGTTCCCAGGCGGGAGCCAACTTGTGAGGCCTCTTCTGATCCACTCGGAGCACCAGGTCACCTGCTTGGAATGTGCGACTCCTCACATGCCGCGCGTAAAAGCACCGCAGATCTTGTTGATAAATTGTTGAGCGAGTCAGTGCCATCTCGCGCTCTTCTTCTAGTAGATCCACTCCGTCTTGCCTGGCCTGCTCCACTTCGGCTTCGGAGAAGAGTTCAACTCGTGGAGAGTTGTGAAGCAAGTCACTCGGAAGGACAGCCTCTGCTCCATAAACGAGGAAGAACGGGGATCGCCCTGTAGATCTATTCGGAGTTGTGCGGAGGCCCCACAACACCGAAGGCAGCTCAATGACCCATGCGTCGGCGGCATGTCCAACTTCTCGCAGGAGTCGAGGCTTCAACCCTTGAAGAATAAGTCCATTCGCCCGCTCTACTTGCCCGTTGGTTTGAGGGTGCGCCACAGATGCAAAATCGACTCGGATACCTTGGCCTGTGCAAAAACCTTTGAATTTGTCCGAGTCAAAGTTTGTGCCATTGTCAGTGATTATGCTGTGCGGGACTCCAAATCTGGAGATGATGTCTCTGACAAATTTGATGGTCGTAAGGGCGTCAAGCTTCTTGATGGGCTTGGCTTCAATCCACTTGGCGAACTTGTCGACTGCCACCAACAGATGAGTGAATCCCCCTTGGCATGTTCTGAATGGACCGACTGTATCTAATCCCAACACTGCGAACGGCCAAACAAGAGAGATTGTCTTCAGCGCAGACGTTGGCTTGTGAGACTTGTTCGAATAGAACTAACAGCCTTCGCATTAGTCGACAATATCCTTTGCCATTTCATTCGCTTGCAACCAGAAGAAGCCAGCTCTGAATGCCTTGGCGATGATTTCTCTTGAGGAGGCATGATGGCCGCAAGTTCCCGAGTGAATCTCTTCTAGGATTAACTGTCCCTCCTCAGGGGAGATGCATCACTGAAGGACTCCTGAAAAACTTTCCTTGTACAACTGGCCATCAACGACGGTGCAGGACTTCGACCTGCGGACGATCTGCCTCGCTTGGACTTCGTCCTCTAGTAATTCTTGCCTCGGGATGTATGCAATGAATGACACAGTCCAATCGGGGATGATAGCAAGAATCTCCATGATCAAATCAACCATAGCGGGGACCTCGACTTCTGTCGGATCTGTTGAGCTCTTCGGTTGTACCGGTTCCTCTGTAAAGGGGTCTTCTTTCACCAAAGGGAGTTGTAGGTGCTCGAGGCAGACATCACTCGGGACTGGTCTCCGAGTGGATCCAAGTTTTGCCAACTCATCAACTGCTTGGTTCTTCAGTCGCGGAACATGGTGAAGTTCCAGAGCTTCAAACTTCTTCTCGAGCTTCCTTACTGCGATGCAGTATGCAGTCATGGTGGGGTTCCTGACATCCCACTCCTTCATCACTTGATTAACCACCAAATCTGAATCGCCATAGACCATCAGGCGACGGACGCCGAGTGTGATGGCCATGCGCAATCCGTATAGGAGAGCTTCATACTCTGCCTCATTGTTGGAAGAATCAAAATGTATCTCCAACACATACTTAAGCTTATCACCTTGCGGCGATATGATCACTACGCCGGCGCCGGAGCCATTCCGCATCTTGGACCCATCCAAGAACATAGTCCAATGAGCCGAGTAGATGTGAGCCGGTTGCTGTTGTTCTACCCATTCTGCTATGAAGTCAGCCAGAGCTTGAGACTTTATAGCCTTCTTGGCTTCAAACTTGATGTCACAGTATAACATCTCCATAGCCCACTTCGCCACTCGGCCTGATGCGTCTCGATTGTGGAGGATTTCAGACAACGGAGCATCAGAAATGACAGACACCGAGTGGTCTTGGAAATAGTGAGCCACCTTCTTTGCAGTCATGTAGATCCCATAAATAAGCTTTTGATAATGGGGATACCTCTGCTTGGAAGGAGTCAGGACTTCGGAGACATAATATACTGGCCGCTGAACCTTGTACGCTTTGCCTTCTTCTTCACGTTCGACTGTGAGAACAGTGCTGACGACTTGATTTGTGGCCGCGATGTACAGAACAAGGGGTTCTTTACTTAGCGGTGCAGTAAGAACCGGCTGGGTGGAAAGCAGGGCCTTGAGGTCGTCGAATGCAATCTGGGCTTCGTCTGTCCACTCGAAAGTATCTGATTTCTTCATGAGTCAGTACAGAGGTAATGCCTTCTCGCCAAGTCGAGCGATAAACCTGCGCAAAGCCGCTAGGCAACCTCTGAGCCTTTGAACATCATGTATTCTGACCGGCCGCTCCATTCGGACGATGGTCCCGATCTTTTCGGGGTTGACATCGATTTCTCGTTCGGAAACGAAGAAACCGAGTAAATTCCGTTGGGAACACCGAATAAACACTTGGCAGGGTTGAGCTTGATATCGTACCTACGAAGGTTGGCGAATGTTTCTGCCAAGTCAGTCAGTAGGTCGGAACCTTTGTATGACTTGACTACAATATCGTCCATATATGCCTCCATGTTTCGACCGATCTGGTCAAGGAGGCATTTCTGGATCATGCGCATAAAAGTTGCTCCTGCATTCTTCAAGCCGAATGGCATAGTGATGTAGCAGAAACACCCGAATGGGGTGATGAAGGCTGTTTTTAATTCATCCGGACCATACAGACGGATCTGATGATAGCCCGAATAGGCGTCAAGGAATGATAAACGCTCGCAACCCGTAGTCGAATCGACAATTTGATCAATGCGGGGGAGCGGGAAATGATCTTTCGGGCAGACCTTATTGAGATGCTTGAAGTCGATGCACATACGGAGGGACTTGTCCTTCTTGGGCACCATGACAACATTGGCGAGCCACTCGGAGTGGTGCACCTTGCGAATGAAGTTGGCTGCCAAAAGTTTAGCCACCTCCTCTCTGATTGCCTTCGTTTTGTGCGCGGCGGACCGACGCAGGCCTTCTCGGACGGGCTGAGCGGTAGGATCCACATTTAGTCGGTGCTCAGCCAACTCCGTGGGTACACCCTGCATGTCAGCGGGCTTCCATGCGAAAATGTCCCAGTTCTCACGGAGGAATTGGATGAGCTCGGCTTCCTATTTAGAATCAAGGGTGGTGGAGATGTTCGTCGGGGTGGCGGTGTCGTCCGTCGGGTGGATGCTGACTTTCTTCGTGTCGCCCGCCGACTGGAATGCGGACTCCGAAGCTGGCTTCTTCGAACGCATCAAGTCAGCGGGGTCGGCCGTCTTCTTGTACTCATCCAGCTCGAGGATAGCCATCTGCTGATCGGCAATCCGCTGCCCCTGCTGCAGACACTCTTCGACCCACTGCCGATTGCTTGTGATGGTGATCACACCTTTGGGACCCGGCATCTTCAGCTTCAAATACACGTAACATGGACGGGCCATGAAACGTGCATACGCTGGACGGCCCAGAATTGCATGGTATGCACTCTGGAAGTCCACCACCTCGAATGTCAGCTTTTCATTGCGGAAGTTCTTGTCGGAGCCGAAAACGACGTCCAACGCGATCTGACCGAGTGACTTGGCCTTTCGTCCTGGGACGACTCCGTGGAACTGTATGCTGCTCTCGCTAAGTTTGGACATCGGAATGCCCATCCCCTTGAGAGTGTCAGCGTACATGATGTTCAAGCCGCTGCCGCCATCCATAAGGACTTTGCGCAGTTGGACTCCTTCCACCACCTGGTCGACTACCAGAGCCTGCCTCCCCGGGGTGGGTACGTGTGCTGGATGATCTGACTGATCAAAGGTGATCGTAGTCTGAGTGTCACATCCCTAACCCTTAAGCAAGATAGCATTGTGCTCATGTATTCTTTGCATTTGCATCTAAGAAGTTTCAACAAAAACAACAAAGTGGCAAAGGAAAAACTCAAAACCCTAGCCACCATTTCAATTAAAGGAAATTTCAAGTAGTTCAAAATCAATGAACCCAAAATGGCCTCAAGAAATGTTCAAACTTTCTGATAAATCATGAAAGTAAATGAGCATTGGAGAAAACTATTTTCTTGACACTTTAAGCATTTTTAATAAATGCAAAAGCCACTGGTTTCAAATTTAAAAATTGAAATCAGAAACTATAATTTTCCAAAAATGTTGAGAACCTTGGAAATGAGTGGGGATATTATAACAATTATTGCAGGAGGTCTAAAATAGTTTTTACTTTTTGTTTTGGAGCTGAAATAATTAGCAAAGCAAAAAAAATAGCAAAACAGAAAAACAAAAACAGAGGAAATGGAAAAAGACTTACCTGTCGCCAAAGCCTGGCCCGGCCCATCTCCCCGCTCGTCCCCTCCCTCGCGCCAGTAGGCAGAAGGAGGTGGCCGCCGCCTCCTCCGGCGCGGCCACGCACCTGCGTGCCTGCCTGGCCGCCGGTTCGCGCTGGCGAAGACGGGGATAAGCTTCCCAGAGCTTCCCCTATCCATTCCCCGCCTCGGTTCTTCCCCTCCTCCCGGATCCCCTCCTTCTCCCTGCTGCCGCCATTAGAGCCGAGCTCGAGCTCGAGCTGGCCGTGCCCCTGGCCATAGGATCCCCTCCTAGAGCACGCCATTAGCTCTGCCTCGTCGCCCTGGTCGTCTCTGTAGAAGCCGAAGCCTCCTCGAGCCCTGCAACGCCCGCAACGCCGTCGTCTTCCTCCTCCGGCCGCCGGACCTCTCCCGTCGATTCGTCGCCCCCAGGCCTTCCCTGAGCCGTCTAAGCTCTGCTCTGCACTCCCCGTGAGCATGCGGTCGTTTCCCCTAAGTTTTCCCCGTCGATCCCCTCCTCTAGCCCTAGTTTCACCGGAGCCCGACGAGGACCGCCGCTGCCGCTCGTCGCCGGTAGCCCTCCGATGTCCAGCTCGTCCTTCCGATGGCACCAACAGCTCCACGACGACGCGTAGGTGCCGTAGCAGCTAAGAACTGAGCGTGGATCCCTCTGATTCAAAGCCCCCGACGACGCCCGAGCTTCGGCCGCCGCTCCGGCTCGTCGCCGACGCCTCTTCCGGCGACCCTAGCCTCCCAGATGGTCCTGCCAGATCGGCCACTTCGCGAGCATGCTGTAGCTGCAAACCGCGCGTGTTTTGGTGCTGTGCAGCGCCGTCTAGGTCGCCTCCGGCGAGCCCTCCGCCGCGGGTCTGGTCGCCGGCGACCACCCTCCGGTGGCCGTCGACGTGGCCGACCATTAGGGCGTAATCACCCTCCCCTCAGTCGGTGACAGAGGGCCCCACGCCTGGTCAAACCCCAATTAGGGGCTGGTCAGTGCGGGATTAGTCCCACAGAGGCTGACCAGTGGGGCCCCCCTGTCAGGTTTGACCTGAACAGGTCGGCTGACCTGCTGACGTCAGCCTGATGCAATAAATGGAATTTCCAGTATAAAACTAATTCAGGAAATTGCTAAAGAATTGCAAAAATCATAATAATTAATCTGTAACTCCAATGAAAATAAATTATATATGAAAAAGTATCAGAAAAATTCAAGGATTCTGATTATGCTATTTTCAACTATGTTTGAAAAAGTTACAGGACCCTAAATTGTGAAATAAGGAATAATTCAATTCTTTAATCACTTTATAAATGGAATTTGCAAAAAACATCCAAATTTCATTATAAATACAATGATCACACACTGCCCTAGATATAAATCAGTATCATAACATGACATTTCATGCATGTTAACATTAGGTTGATCTGAGCATCAGGTCGAATCAATTAAACCGGTATCCGAGAATACCCGTTTGAATTGCTATTCGAATGTGATTCAAATCAACTCTAAACCTAAAACATCTTGATTATAATAACTTATCACTTGCATTCTCATGCCATGCTCATGCATCATTTTGATTGCATATGATTGTTATTGAATGTTTCCATTCATTTCGGTAGGCTCCGCACCCCCGGATTCCACCGAATATCCGTCTGACGGATATCGTTCCTCCTCTGAGCAACAAGGCAAGCAACCCTTTTGATCATCACGATAACTCCTATGTTCTTGCTCCTGCACCTATTTATTGCATTAGGATCAAATGCTTCAACTGCTTTTGCCACGATAGTTGGACCCACTTCCTTTGCATGACTTAACCTTGTGACAGTAAATAGCCGCACCTTGCAACCTAGCATACCTAGTAGTTGCTTGAGCTATGATGTGCCTTATCCTGCTATGCATGCTATGCTTAGGGTTGTGTATGGTCTGTCATCTGGGAGATGAACAGAAATGTGAAATGTGTTCGGTGAGCAAAGGTCGTGTGTTGAACTTGATTTGGTAAAGGTACCGGTGAAAGGCTGTGTAGGAGTACATGGCGGGTTGTTTCATTGGAACCGTCCTTATGAACTGAGTTCCGTGTATGTAATCCAAGACTAGATACTACCACATGCTGGGCCCTGAAATATGACCCCGCTCGGCCTATTAATCGCGTAGTACTCGGTCCAGGAGTTGCAAGTAGTTTCCGGTGTTTATAGTAATGCTGGAGGCCGTGCATGGTGCTGACCTGAGAGGTGGACCGTGATGCGGTAGGCAGTGGCACGGTGTACCAAGTGGCACCCGGATGGTGGGCTTGGGAACCCTGCGCACATCGTTTGAGGCCGTGGCGGAAACCTCGGCCGGACTTCCGTACGGGTTACTATCAGATAGGCGATAAACCTGGACTAGGTACTAGTGTGGTTAACGGTCGTGGCCGACTCCCACGCTGGGCTTCCGCTTGAAGGTTGCCGAGGTGCATGACGTGCACATAGCGATAAGTGGCGAGAGCGTGTGTGACGAAGTACACCCCTGCAGGGTTATGATCTATTCGAATAGCCGCGTCCGCGGATATGGACTACTTGGAGACATATGTTGTTCATATATAACTTCAATGGCTACTCATAAAATTGTCAAGATAAGCATGAGTGTCGTGGACGGCATTTCCGTATGGAGACGGAATGATTCCACGATAGTGTATTGTTGTGGTGTTAGTGGACTCGTGTGCGAGAAATCAAGTTGTCAAAACTAATTTCAAAAAGCAAGTTGTCTAGCCACGAGTCAAATGCTGGCTTCCCGCATGAAACCCCACAATACCTTTTGATACCTTGCATGAGTAGTTAGTTCTCCTAAAGTCTTGCTGAGTACCTTCGTACTCATGTTTGCTTAATAAATGTTGCAGAGGTTGCTAATGACCCTAATGGAGGGTTCTTCGTAGACATCGACGACGACGAGTAGCTGGTGTCCCAGCTGCGATCTGGCCCTACGTCGGCTCTGTAGTATAGACAGGCCATGTGCCTTCTAGTTGCACTGTCTGTACCCAGACAGTTTATAACTCTTCCGCTGGCTTGTAATTGTATGACTGCTATTACGGGTCATGAGACCCTTGATGTATAATATTATGTGTGTGGCTCTTCTGAGCCTCTTAAATAAAGGTTGTATGTTTATGGTTATGTTGTGATGCCATCGATGTATCTATACATACCGGTATGCCATGCGTACGTGTGTCGTACTTGATATGTATGGGGTTCGATTACCTAGTCGTGAACTTTAGTAGCACTCCTTACAAGGAAATGCCCCTTTGTGGTCCAACGAGCCTTGGTAGTTCGCTACTACTCCGGAGACATTGGTTGACCGGCATGTGTCCTTCTTAGCTGCTGTGTCTGTCCCCTTTGGGGAAATGTCACGCGATGTAATGGAGTCCTTGTAGCTTGCTACGACTCGTCTACATTCGCTGATGACCGACACCTGCTTTGTTGGGTCATGTATGCCTGTCCTTGTGCGGAACTGCCACTTTGGTTTATGACTAGACATGTCGATCCGGGTTCTTTGACATTGGATTGCTAGCGACACCTATCGCATACGTGAGTCAAAAGACACAAACGGTCCCGGCTAAGGTAAGGCTGCAGCCGTGGAGTTAACCGTGCGTGAGACCACAAAGAGATGCGATGTGTTACGGGCTGGATTCCTATGGCTTAGGATCGGGGTCCCGACACTGAGACCATTTGAGGAACGTGGGGTTGGTCGGGGTGGCCATGTTCACCTCCCTGTTCACCAGCTTCAGTCGACTCTTGCTTTCCACGTCAACAAAAAATCATTAATGTTGCGTGGACTTGGGGGAACGGATCCCCCTTGTCCTCATCATCCTGCTCGTTGTCCTTTTCACTCGCTGCCCTTCGCCGAACCCTTGGATCAGGAGGCGACATTGCCGAGTGGTGTGCTTCGGGAATATGGCGTTGCCTTCTTCATCCATCTTCGTGTGGATCTGACATGGCTGATCCAGGATGGAGTTCCCGAACTGCTTCTTCTTGGGGGTATACTGAGCTTTCCCCTTGCCCTTGAACTTGGCATTTGTAACGGCAGCTGCCTCTGCCTGCGGAGTGGTCGGAGCTTTCTGCTTTTGCTTCCGATTGCTGTTCCCATCTCCGTCGACGATTGCCTTGTGCTTGCCGCTACGTATGCGGTCCTCTTCTTTGCCATGTGCATAGCATGTGGCTATCTCCATCATCTTGCTCATGGAGATGTCGCCTGTCCGACCGAACTTCAGTTACAGATCTCTGTACCGCACGCCTGCCTTGAACACGCGGACTGCTTGATGCTCAGTGACGTTCTCCACCGTGTGGTAGAGAGTCATCCAGCGCTGGATGAAATCGCGCAGGGGCTCATTCTGCTTCTAGACGCAGTGCTTGAGCTCCACAAGACCAGCAGGGCGTTTGCACGTGCCCTCGAAGGTCCTGGTGAACACTCGGGATAGATCTGCCCAGTTGTAGATGCTTGATGGAGCCAACTGATTCAGCCACGCTCGTGCCGAGCCGTCGAGCATCAGGGGGAGATGTTTCATGGCGACCTGGTCATCTCCGCCACCGATCTGGACCGCCACTCGGTAGTCGTGCAGCCACGTTTCTGCTTGGATTCTCCTGTGAACTTGCTGATCCCCGTCGCCAATCAGAAGTTGGGAGGGATGTTAGCTGAACGGATGGCCCGACTGAAGATCTCGGGGCCAGAGACGATGGTCCTGCTTCCACTCGGACGGTCTCTATCGTGACTGATGGGGTTATAGTCCTAGGGTAGGGTCATAGGCCTGTCATGTAGGTCTTACCCAAGGACTACCCCTCACAAAGGACAAGACCCTTAGTCAGTTCCGACTGAATTAAGGAGTCCCCATCATCCAATTGGTAACAGGTCCTCGACCATCTAGTCGGAGGTTAACATTCGGAGGATATCAAGCTAACCGACTGGATACCACTCGGCACATCGCAACTCCCCTCGAGGGAAACGGTCGTACGTTCACGGGTGCATTTATTGGCATTTAGGGCGTACGTTACGTGTAACGTATGCATTCAATCCCCACTACTCCACCCCTTTACCGGAACCGTTGTGGAGGGCAGCGCACTCTATATAAGCCACCCTCCCCCACTGGTAGAGGGGTTAGCAATTCATTGTATTCCATATTTCCACTCGACAACAAGCTCCCTGAGCACTGAGACGTAGGTCTATTACATCCACCGTAGAGGGGCCTGAACTCATACGACCTCGTCGTAGCTAAAACTCTGCCCATCCTTTTCGTACCCTACACATCTATTGTCAGGCTTATACCCACGACAGTTGGCGCCCACCGTGGGGCAGGCGTCTAAGCGACTTCCGGCGAGTTTGTGACTACTTCCTTTCGTCATGTCGTCCAGTGGAGATTCGAGCATGGGTCACCAGATTTTCTTCGGCGCTCTCTCCTTCATCGTCGATGATTCGGCGTGGCTTCGGGATGCGCCCCTCGACGTCGAGGCGCTTCCCCGTCACGGGGCTACGCACTTTCGTGCCGGTGCCCGCGGCATTCTTCTTCTCCAATAGTCGGCTCCGGTGTCGACCTACACTGCCGTCGCGCGCCGCATCAAGCGGTCCTGCCGTCCGCGGCTCCAGCGTTGGGTGCGACACGCCCAGGCGCGCCAGAACACATCTTCACATGTGGCGGTTCTTGAATCAGTTGTGGTTGCCCCGCCATCCCAGCGCTCGAGCTCGGTTCCGACTGAGTTTCCTTCTGAATACGCGGGTCGCGGGCCTGCAGCAGAAGTACACATGGCAAATTCCCATGAAGACCCCCGTCAAGCTGGCCGGAACGAGCACGAGATCGGCGAAGCCTCCGGCGCGCGTCGTCCGCCTCGCCGTTCTGCCAGTCGGCACACTCGGCGGAGCAACGTCGAGCTGTTCCGCACACCCCTCCTCAACTTGGCTGCGGCTGCCAAGATTGCCGATTCCCTCCAGCCGACTGATTCAGAGGCTGGTAGAGGGATCGAGCAGATCCGAGCACTGTTGCACACGGCGCAGCAGCAGAATTCGGCAGTCTTCCAGTCGCACAACAGGATCTATAATAGTTCTGTTCATGTGAATACGCATCGGTCAGTTTACAGCCCAGATTCCCATCAGCGGCACAGAGGAGGCAGCTGTTCCATAAATCACGAAGATCGCCGCCGTTCCCGCACCCCTCCGCGGGGTGGGCCCTACGGGCCCCGACATCATGATGATCGGCGTTCAGTCGGTGACACTTACGACCCAAGGCCCGACGCAAGAGGGCATATCGCCCAGCGGAGGGTCGACAGGGGCCGAGCCCACCGCAATGGTCGCGATATTGACCGTCCGAGTGGAAGCAGGGCCATCGTTTCTGGTCCCGAGTGTTTCAGTCGAGCCATCCGTTCGGCTGACATCCCTCCCAACTTCCGATTGGCGACGGGAATTAACAAGTTTACAGGGGAGTCCAAGCCAGAAACGTGGCTAGATGATTACCGAGTAGCAGTCCAGATCGGAGGAGGAGACGACCATGTCGCCATGAAGCACCTCCCTCTGATGCTCGACGGCTCAGCGCAAGCGTGGCTGAACCAGTTGGCCCCCTCAAGCATCTACAGCTGGGCAGATCTGCCCCAGGTGTTCATCAGGACCTTCGAAGGGACGTGCAAGCACCCTGCTGGCCTCGTGGAGCTCCAGCACTGCGTCCAGAAGCAGAATGAGCCCGTGCGCGACTTCATCCAGCGTTGGACAACTCTCTACCACACAGTGGAGAACGTCACCGAGCATCAAGGAGTCTGCGCCTCCGAGGCAGGCGTGCGGTACAGGGATCTGTACCTTAAGTTTGGCCAAACAGGTGACATCTCCATGAGCAAGATGATGGAGATAGCGACACGCTATGCAAATGGCGAAGAAGAGGACCGCATCCGAAGCGGCAAGCACAAAACAGTCGCTGAAGGAGACGGGGGCAACACTCGGAAGCAGAAGCAGAAAGCTCCAACCGCTCCGCAAGCAGAAGCTGCAGCCGTAACCAATGCCAAGTTCAAGGGCAAAGGGAAGGCTCAGTTCACCCCCAACAAGAAGCAGTTCAATAACCCCATCCTGGACCAGCCATGTCCGGTTCATACGAAGATGGACGAAGAGGGCAACCCCATATATGCGAAGCATACCACTCGACAGTGTCGCCTCCTGATCCAGGGGTTCAGCGAAGGGCAACCGAGTGAGAAGGACCATGAATAGGATGAGGAGGATAAGGAGGATACGTTCCCCCAAGTCCATGCAACCCTGATGATTTTTGCTGACGTCGAGAGCAAGAGTCGACTGAAGCTGGTGAACAGAGAGGTGAACATGGCCACCCCTGCCAGCCCCAAGTTCCTCAAATGGTCTCAGACTGCGATCACCTTTGACCAGTCGGATCATCCAGCACATGTACCCACCCCGGGGAGACAAGCTCTGGTCGTCGACACGGTGGTAGAAGGAGTCCGACTGCGCAAAGTCCTCATGGATGGCGGCAGCGGCTTGAACATCATGTACGCTGACACACTCAAGGGGATGGGCATCTCGATGTCCAAGCTCAGCGAGAGGAGCATGCAGTTCCATGGAGTCGTCCCTGGACGGAAGGCCAAGTCACTCGGCCAGATCGCGTTGGACGTCGTTTTCGGCTCCGACAAGAACTTCCGCAAGGAAAAGCTGACGTTCGAAGTGGTCGATTTCCAGAGCGCTTATCACGCAATTCTGGGTCGCCCAGCGTATGCGCGTTTCATGGCCCGTCCATGTTACGTATACCTGAAGCTGAAGATGCCAGGCCCGAAGGGTGTGATCACCATCATAGGCAATCGGCAGCGGGCTGAAGAGTGTCTGCAGCAGGGATCAAGAATCGCCGACAAGCAGATGGCAGTCCTCGAGCTGGACGAGTACAAGAAAACAGTCGACCCCGCTGACCTGATGCGCTCGAAGAAGCCAGCTTCAGAGTCTGCATTTCAGTCGGAGGGAGAGACGAAGAAGGTCAGCATCCACCCGACGGACGCCAATGCTGCCCCGACGAACATCTCCACCACCCTCGATCCTAAATAGGAAGCTGAGCTCACCCAATTCCTCCGTGAGAACTGGGACATCTTCGCATGGGAACCCTCTGACATTCCAGGTGTACCCAGGGAGTTGGCTGACACCGACTGCACGTGGATTCCACCGCTCGGCCCGTCCGAGAGGGCCTGCGCCGGTCCGCCGCGCACAAGAGGAAGGCAATCGGAGAAGAGGTGGCCAAGCTGCTGCCGGCCAACTTCATTCACGAGGTTCACCACTCCGAGTGGCTTGCCAATGTTGTCATGGTGCCCAAGAAGGACAAGTCGCTCCGAATGTGCATCGACTTCAAACATCTCAATAAGGTCTGCCCGAAAGACCATTTTCCGCTCCCCCGCATAGATCAAATTGTCGACTCGACTACGGGTTGCGAGCGTCTGTCTTTTCTGGATGCCTATTCGGGCTATCATCAGATCCGTCTGTATGGTCCCGACGAGTTAAAAACAGCCTTCATCACCCCATTCGGGTGCTTCTGCTACATCACTATGCCATTCGGGTTGAAGAATGCAGGAGCTACCTTTATGCGCATGATCCAAAAATGTCTCCTCGACCAGATCGGTCGGAATGTGGAGGCGTATATGGATGATATCGTATTGGCAGAATCATTCGCCAACCTTGGTAGGTACGATATCAAGCTCAACCCCGCCAAATGTTCATTCGGTGTTCCCTGCGGAAAGTTACTCAGTTTCTTCATTTCCGAATGAGGGATCGATGTCAACCCCGAAAAGATTGGGACCATCGTCCAAATGGAGAGGCCGCTCAGAATACACGATGTTCAACGGCTCACAGGTTGCCTAGCAGCTTTGAGCAGGTTCATCAGTCGACTCGGCGAGAAAGCGCTTCCTCTGTACCGACTCATGAAGAAATCAGATACCTTCGAGTGGACAGACGAAGCCCAAGTCGCATTCGACGACCTCAAAGTCATACATTCCACCCAGCCGGTTCTTACTGCTCCGCTCAGTAAAGAGCCCCTTGTTCTGTATATCGCGGCTACAAATCAAGTCGTTAGTACTGTTCTTATAGTCGAACGAGAAGAAGAAGGCAAAGCATACAAAGTTCAGTGGCCAGTGTACTACATCTCCGAAGTCCTGACTCCTTCCAAGCAGAGGTATCCCCACTATCAAAAACTTATCTACGGGATTTACATGACTGCGAAGAAGGTGGCTCATTATTTCCAAGACCACTTGGTGTCTGTCGTTTCTGATGCACCATTGTCGGAAATTTTCCACAGTCGAGACGCGTCAGGCCGAGTGGCGAAGTGGGCCATGGAGATGATGTACTGCGATATCAAGGTTGAGGCCAAGAAAGCTATTAAGTCTCAAGCTCTGGCTGACTTCATAGCAGAATGGGTAGAACAACAGCAACCGACCCACATCTGCTCGGCCCATTGGACAATGTTCTTCGATGGGTCCATGATGTTGAATGGCTCCGGCGCTGGCGTTGTGATCATATCACCAAAGGGAGACAAGCTCAAGTACACGCTACAGATACACTTCGATTCCTCCAACAACGAGGCAGAGTATGAAGCTCTCCTCTACGGGTTGCGTATGGCCATCTCACTCGGCGTCCGTCGCCTGATGGTCTACGGCGATTCGGATTTGGTGGTCAATCAAGTGATGAAAGAGTGGGACGTCAGAAAACCCACCATGACTACATACTGCAATGCAGTGAGGAAGCTTGAGAAGAAGTTTGAAGGTCTAGAACTTCACCATGTTCCAAGACTGAAGAACCAAGCAGCTGATGAGTTAGCAAAACTCGGATCCACTCAGAGACCAGTCCCGAGTGACGTCTGCCTCGAGCACCTCCACCTCCCCTCAGTCAAAGAAGATCCTTTCACAGAGGAGCCGGTACAACCAAAGAGTTCAACGGATCCGACTGAAGTCGATGTTCCTGCTGTGGTTGATCTGGTCATGGAGAGTCTTGCCGTCATCCCCGATTGGACTGTGCCGATCATTGCATATATCCTGAGGCAGGAACTACCAGAAGACGAAGTCCAGGCCAGGCAGATCGTCAGCAGGTCAAAGTCATTCACTGTCATTGATGGCCAATTGTACAAATAAAGTATCTCAGGCGTTCTTCAACGATGCATCTCCCCAGAGGAGGGGCAGCTGATTCTGGAGGATATTCACTCGGGAACCTGCGGTCATCATGCTTCTTCGAGAGCAATCGTCGCCAAGGCATTCAGGGCTGGTTTCTTCTGGCTGCAGGCCAACGAGATGGCTAAACATATGGTTGACCGATGTGAGGGCTGCCAGTTCTACTCCAACAAGTCCGACAAGCCGACGTCCGCGTTGAAGACGATCCCTCTTGTGTGGCCGTTTGCAGTGTGGGGATTAGATACAATCGGCCCATTCAAGACAGGCCAAGGTGGATACACACATCTGTTGGTGGCAGTCGACAAGTTCACGAAATGGATCGAAGCCAAGCCCATCAAGAAGCTCGACGCCTCAACAGCCGTCAAGTTTGTCAGGGACATCATCTTCAGATTCGGTGTACCTCACAGCATAATCACGGACAACGGGACAAACTTTGCAAGGTCTGAAGCCCCGACTCCTGCGAGAGATAGGACACGCCGCTGGCGCTTGGGTTACCGAGCTACCTTCATTGCTTTGGGGACTTCGCACAACCCCGAATAGATCTACAGGGCGATCACCGTTCTTCCTCGTTTATGGAGCAGAAGCGGTCCTTCCGAGTGACTTGCTTCACAATGCGCCACGAGTCGAACTCTTCTCCGAAGCTGAAGCAGAACAAGCAAGGCAAGACGGAGTGGATCTTTTAGAGGAGGAGCGCGAGATGGCACTGACTCGCTCAACCATTTATCAACAAGATCTGCGGCGTTTTCACGCGCGACACGTCAGGAGTCGTACGTTCCAAGCAGGCGACCTGGTGCTCCGAGTGGATCAGCAAAGACGTCATAAGTTGGCTCCTGCCTGGGAAGGACCCTTCATCATCTCCAAGGTGCTGAACAATGGGGCATACAGACTCTACAACGTCGACAGGGAGACAGACGAGCCGCGAGCATGGAACGGAGATCTCCTCAAGCGCTTCTACACGTGACCGTCGACTGAAGCAATGTAAAGAACAAGTATTGGTGAAATAATATAAAGCAGATTGAGTTTTCTGCAGGTTCAAAGTTCTTTCGCGGTCCCAAACTCCGGTCTCAAAAAAAACTTAGCTATGATCCAGAATCTCCTAAGTACTAATCTTCTCCGAGCGTGCACTTCACGTCACACTCGGGGGCTTAGCTGCGATCCAGAATCGCCTAAGTATTAACTTTCTCCGAGTGTGCACTTAACGTCACACTCGGGGGGCTTAGCTGCGATCCAGAATCGCCTAAGTATGAACTTTCTCCGAGTGTGCACTTCACGTCACACTCGGGGGCTTAGCTGCGATCCAGAATCGCCTAAGTATTAACCTTCTCCGAGTGTGCACTTAACGTCACACTCGGGGGCTTAGCTGCGATCCGGAATCGCCTAAGTATAAACTTTCTCCGAGTGTTCACTTCACGTCACACTCGGGGGCTTAGCTGCGATCCAGAATCACCTAAGTATTAACCTTCTACGAGTGTGCACTTAACGTCACACTCGGGGACTTAGCTGCGATCCAGAATCGCCTAAGTATAAACTTTCTCAGAGTGTGGACTTAATGTCACACTCGGGGGCTTAGATGCGATCCAGAATCACCTAAGTATTAACTTTCTTTGAGTGTGCACTTAACGTCACACTCGGGGACTTAGCTGCGATCCAGAATCGCCTAAGTATTAACCTTCTCCGAGTGTGCACTTCACGTCACACTCGGGGGCTTAGCTGCGATCCAGAATCGCCTAAGTATTAACTTTCTCCGAGTGTGCACTTCACGTCACACTCGGGGGCTTAGCTGCGATCCAGAGTCGCCTAAGTACTAACCTTCTCCGAGTGTGCACTTCACGTCACACTCGGGGGCTTAGCTGCGATCCAGATTCGCCTAAGTATTAACTTTCTCCGAGTCTGCACTGAACGTCACACTCGGGGGGGCTTAGCTGCGATCCAGAATCGCCTAAGTATAAACTTTCTCCGAGTGTGCACTTCACGTCACACTCGGGGGCTTAGCTGCGATCCAGAATCGCCTAAGTATTAACCTTCTCCGAGTGTGCACTTAACGTCACACTCGGGGGCTTAGCTGCGATCCGGAATCGCCTAAGTATAAACTTTCTCCGAGTGTTCACTTCACGTCACACTCGGGGGCTTAGCTGCGATCCAGAATCGCCTAAGTATTAACCTTCTCCGAGTGTGCACTTAACGTCACACTCGCGGACTTAGCTGCGATCCAGAATCGCTTAAGTATAAACTTTCTCCGAGTGTGGACTTAAGTCACAGTGGGGGGCTTAGCTGCGATCCAGAATTGCCTAATTATTAACTTTCGCCGAGTGTGCACTTAACGTCACACTCGGGGACTTAGCTGCGATCCAGAATCGCCTAAGTATTAACCTTCTCCGAGTGTGCACTTCACGTCACACTCGGGGGCTTAGCTGCGATCCAGAATCGCCTAAGTATTAACTTTCTCCGAGTGTGCACTTCACGTCACACTCGGAGACTTAGCTGTGATCCAGAATCGCCTAAGTATTAACCTTCTCCGAGTGTACACTGAACGTCACACTCGGAGACTTAGGGAGTTCCACGGACCCTCAATGAGGTTCATGCAGATGTCAAAACAACTGACATGTTCCGAATGTTTGCCTTTGGCTTCACCAAGAAACGCCAAACAAAAACTCGAGTCAACATTGCAACAGAAAACCAAAAATAGTGGCTCGGTGTGGATCAAGCTTACCCACACCGAACCAAGAATGTGATGGCCAACAGAAGTGGCCAAAGTTTCTTACAGATCAACACTCGGCATACCGAGGATAAAAGTGTTTTTACGCTTCATCTGGATTAACACCAGTACTGGAGGGCTCTACGAACGTGTCCAGATCAATACCGTCGGCGATGCGGATAGCACTTTCAAGGAACGTTTCCATGAATTCTTCGAATCGAAGTTTCTTCGTGTTGGCGACCTTCAACGTCTTCAGTTTCTCCTCGCGCACCTCCTTGCAATGGACTCGGACCAGGGACAGAGCAACATCTGCACCACAACGAGCTGCAGATTTCTTCCACGACTGCACTCGGTTGGGAATCTCATCCAGTCGGGTCATCAGGTTCTCCATCTCCTGTCGCGACCCATCTTCTGGCCAAAGCTCCTTGTCGATTCGGCCGACGACTTCTCTCAGTCGACCGATGAAACGACCAACTTTGCCCACGCGGATGTGCGCACGGAGCAGATCCCGATTGGCGTCCTCGCCGAGTGGAACATTCTCGAGAATCAACCACTCCACATCAGCTGCTTCAGCTTCAGCGTCAAAGCAAAAATCTGCGACAACAGGACAAGCAAACAATAAGCGCCGAGTATGACGCGCATAACACAAGCACTCGGAAAAAGCAGGACTGACCAGCCAGACGCGTCATCATCTGCCGAGCCCAGTCGCTGACGTATTTCTCTTATGCTGTGCACCGTTTGTTCAGCACGTCCATCTGTCCCATCAGAGGAGTCCTTTGTTTCCCCATATTTTCAACTTCTTCAGTCAACACCTTGTTTGCTTCACGCGCCTGCTCCAATGACTTCTCTCGCCCCGCCAGAGCATCCTTCATGCCAGCTATTGCAAGCAGCGCCGCATCAAGCTCACCAGCTAACTGATTCTTCTCTGCCCTGAGAGTCTCATAGGCTATCCCCATTTCACAAGTTTTCTGCCAGCAAACACCAAGGGACAATCAGAAAATCCAACAACAAAAGTCTAAGTTCTTCAGACCCCTGCCGATGCAAGCAGTCGATAGTGGCCTTGGGGACTACACCCAGTGGGTTCACTAAGAGTGACCCCACTGGCATGCAACTCAAGCAGGCCCGCCCTATTGAGATGCATGTTACCACCTACGCCTACGAGGCCAATACTACCCGACCTGAATACAAATTACTCTCGGGGACTCTTACAGTAAGTGCACTCCGAGTGCCACAACTACTCGCACTTGGTCATGTTATTTACAAACTTGACCAAAATAAAGACAATATGTATAAAGACAACTGCCGGTGCAAGCACTCGACAGAAGTCTCGGGGACTACACCCACTGGGTTCACTCAGAGTGAACCCATTGCAAACAACAGATGCTATCCAAAAACACCCAGTGGGTTACAAGAGAAAAGTAAATACTTACTAGCCCACTTACTCGGATATCATCTCGCAGCTCCAAGCTCCGCTGGTACAAGGACGCGACGGAGTCGTAGGCCCTCTTCGCTTCTCCAGCCATCAGCTCCGCCTGCACCATGGCTCCCTTGGCCGCTCCCACCTGCTCCTCCGGGAGACGTTGGATGTTGAACTCGACATTCAACGAGCCTGGCATCGTCGGAAGTTCCTGAGGCATCCCAAGGTCTGCTCCAGTCGGCACCTCAACCACTAGTGCCGGTTCAGTCGGCGGCAGCGCCTCAATCGGCGGCACGTCGGCGGCGAGAGCAGCAACAGGCGGAGCAGCATCAAGAACGGGCTCCACAGCCTGTTCAGCTCTCCCTTGATCGCCCTCGTTCATGCAAATCGCCCCTGATAGACCGAACGATGGAAGATCTCAGAAAAAGAAAGAGGCAGAACCTATGATAGAATAAAACACTCGAAGTCACTACAACGCACCTGGCTGGGACGAGACGACGTTGTCCGTGTCCATGGGGTCATCCTCCTGGCGCGCCGGAGAGGTAGCAGAAGTAGCGACTCTGTCGAGTGAAATCCATTCGACCAATGAACAGGAATTCACTCGGATATCAGAAGAAATTAGAAGATCGATACACTTACGTGGAGGTGACGGGGACAGCAACCCTCATCCGCGGCAGAGCCTTCCGAGGTTTGGACCCACTCGGTTTGGTCGCCTTGGAAGGCTAACCCGCGGGCTCAGTGGCAGCGTCCCTGACCCTCTTGGTGCTCCGAGCACTCGGGACCACCGGGGCAGTGGGCGGAGCACTCGAAGATGCTGGAGGGGCCGAGGGAACGGCAGGCTCGTGTCGGCGCTTGGTCCGATGCTCTGTTTGCGGAGGCGGCGAGTCTTGCTCTTCGTATTCCTCCTCTTCCTCGCTAGTCTCTTCCTCCGACTCCCCGCTATCGGAGACATATACAGCGCTCTCCATGCTGCCTTCCTGGCTGCCTTCCTCCTCCTCGGCCGGGTTCCCATTCGAGATAGGAGAAAACCAGTTGGTCCACTCCTGCATAAAATTCAGTCGACGACATCAGACGTCACACAGAGATTCAAGCAAACGATAAGATTAAGACAGTTAGGAGCACTCGACAAGTGCCACTCACCTGATTCAGAGGAGGATTTTCCGCGCTGAAAGGCTTCACTCGCCGAGATCCTTTGGGATTCTCGCAGGGGCCTGTGATCTGGAGCACCCACGAGGTCACCCTCTCCCCAGTCACACCCACAACGTTTGTCCGAGTGGAATCCTCGGGCCCCGTATAATGCCACATGGCGTGGTCGCGAGCCTGCAGGGGTTGCATACGCCGACCGAGGAAGACCTCCAGCAAGTCTATGCCAGTGACCCCCCTCCTGACGACATCTACAAGCGCCCCGACCAGAGGTTGGATGTCGTTCTTCTCCGCACTCGTGAGCGCAAGTTGCTTAGGTGGGGCGGGCCGATCTAAGCTAAAGGGAGGCAGCCCTGTCGAAGCATTCGGACAGGCGATATCCTGGCAGTAGAACCACGTCGACTGCCAGTTCCTGACCGACTCACTTAGCTGGAGGGCAGGATAACTGCTCCGACTCTTTTTCTGGAAACCCAGGCCCCCGCAGAGCTGGAGAAGATGTGTTTTATCATCCGACTGGCTGAGTCGTTTGATGGTTTGGGATCTAGCAGAAAATATGTGCTTGAATAGCCCCCAATGGGGAGGACAGCCAATGAAACACTCGCACAGGACTATAAAAGCAGAGAGATGGGCAATGGCGTTCGGGGGAAAGTGGTGAAGTTGCGCCCCGAAGTGATTCATGACGCCCTTGAAGAAAGGATGCGGGGGCAAGTAGAAACCTCGATAGACATGGCTGAGCAGCAAGACGTGCTCCCCCTCCCGGGGCGCCGGCTCGACCTCGTTCTCCGCCGGCAGCCTCCACGACTTGTGCACGATCATCCCGTGCTCAACCAGCTACAGCAGATCCCCCTCCGTCACCGTGGAGGGGAGGAAGTCGCCTTCAATCCACCCCGCCGGCAGCGGCCACTGCCGTCGCTGAGCAGGAGCCGCCGCCTTCCCCTTCTTCTTCCTCGCCTCCATCTTGCTGGTCTGACCCTTGGTCATGGCAGAAACTGTGAACCCGCGGGAGGAAGGAGGAGGGAGGAGTGTGGAGGCGCTGGAGGTGGCGAGAGAGACGGAGCAGGCGAAGGCAAGAGATTCAACGAGCGTAACGAAGAACCCTCGCCGCCGACATTTAAGTAGGGTTCCGACTGGGTCGCTGGCAGGCGGGCCTGAAACCTTATCCCCCGACCCACCGCGGCGATATTAGTGGAGAGGTTGAAGGCGCGAGATTCGAGGCGTCAGGCGCTACTCGAGCGCGATGGCGTCATCCCCGCTGAGCGCACGGAACCCGATATTTGAGATCCCGGAAAATCCGCCGCTGTCAGTTGACCGGTCGCGTCAAAAGATGTCGCAGAAGCACTCGGCTTCCGACAGTCTGTTTCGCGAGTACTTCCACTTGGATCATTGGTCAGAAAAGATAAAATGGATTGAGGCAAGCAACACCCAACCAAGCCCGCTCCAGTCGGATCCAAACTTCGAGCATCGCTTCGTCGATTCAACCCCAATCCATTCGGGGACTAATGATGGGGTTATAGTCCTAGGGTAGGGTCATAGGCCTGTCATGTAGGTCTTACCCAAGGACTACCCCTCACAAAGGACAAGAGCCTTAGTCAGTTCCGACTGAATTAAGGAGTCCCCATCATCCAATCGGTAACAGGTCCTCGACCATCCAGTCGGAGGTTAACATTCGGAGGATATCAAGCTAACCGACTGGATACCACTCGGTACATCGCAACTCCCCTCGAGGGAAACGGTCGTACATTTCCGGGTGCATTTATTGGCATTTAGGGCGTACGTTACCTATAACGTACGCATTCAATCCCCACTACTCCACCCCTGTACCGGAACCGTTGTGGAGGGCAGCGCACTCTATATAAGCCACCCTCCCCCACTAGTAGAGGGGTTAGCAATTCATTGTATTCCATATTTCCACTCGACAACAAGCTCCCTGAGCACTGAGACGTAGGGCTATTACCTCCACCGTAGAGGGGCCTGAACTCATACGACCTCGCCGTAGCTAAGACTCTGCCCATCCTTTTCGTACCCTACACATCTACTGTCAGGCTTATACCCACGACAGTGACCATCACGGTGGGATTGACTCCTTTCGACCTTCCTCTAGGCGATGTGCCCTCTTGCGTCGGGCCTTGGATCATACGTGTCACCGACTGAACGCCGATCATCATGATGTCGGGGCCCGTAAGGCCCACCCCGCGGAGGGTTGCGTGAACGGCGACGATCTTCGGGATTGGTGGAACGGTTGCCCCCTCCGCGCCGCTGACGAGAGTGGGGGCTGTAAATCGACCGATGCGTGTTCGCGTGAACAGAACTGTTGTGGATCCTGTTGTGCGACTGGGAGATCGCCGAACTCTGCTGTTGCGTCGTGTGCAACAGGGCACGGATCTGCTCGATTCCTCTACCAGCCTCCGAATCAGTCGGTTGGAGGGAATCGGCTATCTTTGCAGCGGCAGCCAGGTTGAGGACGGGTGTACGGAACACCTCGACGTTGCTCTGACGAGTGCGTCGACTGGCAGAACGGTGGTGTTGACGGCGAGCGCCGGACGATTTGCCAACCTCGTGCTTGTTCCGGCCAGTCCGGTGGGAACTTTCATGGGAATTTGCCACGAGAACTTCGGTTGTAGGCCCGCGACCCAAGTACTCGGAAGGTAACTCAGTCGAAACTGAGTCCAAGCACTGGGACGGCGGCGCAACCACCACCGACTCGAGAACTGCCACTTGAGAGGACGCGTTCTGGCGCGCCTGGGCGTGTCGCACCCAACGTTGGAGCCGCGGACGGTGGGACGGCTTCTTGCGGCGCGTGACGGGGGCGAAGGTCGACACCGGGGCCGGCTGCTGGAGAAGAAGGACGCCGCGGGCACTGGCACGGAAGTGCGTAGCCCCGCAACTGGGGAGCGCCTTGACATCGAGAGACGCATCTCGAAGCCATGCCGAATCGTCGACGATGAAGGAGAGTGCGTCGAAGAGGATCTTCCGACCAATGAATAAATCTCCGGCGGACGACATGATGAAAAGATGAAGCTGCAAACTCGCCGAAAGTCACTTAGACGCCTGCCCCACGGTGGGCGCCAACTGTCGTGGGTATAAGTCTGACAGTAGATGTATAGGGTACGAAAGGATGGGCAGAGCCTTAGCTACGGCGAGGTTGTATGAGTTCAGGCCCCTCTGCGGTGAAGGTAAAAGCCCTACGTCTCAGTGCTCTTGGGAGCTTAGTGTCGAGTGGAATATAGGATTACAGTAAAAGCCAACCCCTACACCAGTGGGGAAGGGCGGCTTATATAGAGTGCACTGCCCTTCACAACGGTCCGGTGGACCGGGGTGGAGTAGTGGCGAAATAAATGCCTACGTTACAGGTAACGTATGTCTTAAATGCTAATAATGGTGTATGAAAACGTACGACCGTTGCCCTCCCAGGAGGTTACGATGTACAGAGTGGAATTCAGTCGGTACGATAAATACGCTCCGAATGCTCGTCACCGACGGGATGATGGGGGGTCCTTAGTTTAGTCCGAACTGTCTAAGGGACTTGCCCTCTGTGAAGGGTAGTCCTTGGGTAGGACCTATAGGGCAGGCCTATGACCCTACCCTGGGACTATAACCCCATCACATATTGCGTGAAGTCTGCTTGGGACTTGTTATCATAATTGTCATCCCATCCATTTTTTTAGGAAAACCTAAAACCTGTTGAATCAAAGATCTCAGATTTGACCAAAGCTCTTGAACTCACACAACTCACCGGAGCGGAGCTTGAAGAAAAATTCTTCTATCTTTGGATCAAACAGAGATAATCAAGGTTGGCTTCATGGCAGAAAGGGAATCCTTTGAAAACAAAAAATCCACCTTGATAAAACGCTCCACTAATGCTTAAAATAGTTTCAAAATAGTCTGTGGAGAGTTGTCCAAGCTTAAGAAGCATATTGACCAAATGACTCATGCTATCTTTGGTGAGGGCTTGGGGAGATTTTCAACTTTTTGCGTGCCAAGAGTCAATATTATGGCACCTTATGTGTTTTTGTTCTTTTGCAGGTCGTCGTACAGGCAACTTTCAGGACAACTGCTTGCTGAAGCTCAAAGCCATGTACGTTTTGACTAAACAATTGTATACACAGATCTTGTGCACCATAAAGGCTATTGCTCGGAATAAAGATCCGGTCACTCTGATAACAGATGTCCTAGACTTCCTGTCTATGATTCCAAATGTGATATCCCCGGATTTGTGCTACAATAACCCTTGTAGTCAAGCGATAGTAATCCCACGCTAATGAAGCCACGTCATCATAAATTCTATCGTTGATCTCATGTTAGTCCAAAACCAAGTCGAGTTCGAAATTTAAAAATAAAGTCGAACGAGAAACGTTTTGTGATGTTAAGTAAAAGTGTCAGGAGAGTTATTGAAATTCCCTAATAAATTATAAAAGTGAATCGGACATTTTTAATAATATTAAAAGTCCTATATAATTAGAATAGAAAGATATATATGAAAATGATAATAATAGAATAACAGAAAGTAAAAGAAAAAAATGATAATAGTAATAAAAAAAGCAACCGAGCCCCTGGCCGACTGGGCCAAAGTGGCCCAGCCGGCCACACCCACCCAAACCCTAGCGCACCGTCGCCAGGAACTGCCAGGGGTTCCTCCCCCTCGCCACCTATCACCCCGCCGCCAGGAGCCACCCTCCCCTCGAGGTCACCTACCACCCCATGAGCCCCAACACCTCCCACCTACCGAGAGGCCCTCCTCTTGGCCTCTCCCCCTCCCTCCCATGCTCACCCACCGAGCCCCTTTCCCCACCGAGCCCCAAACCTCCCCATCGTGCCGGCTCTCGCCATCTCGCCGGCCCCAAATCTTCCTCCCTCCCCACGGGCTCCTTCCCCACCGAGCCTCCCCCCCACCTAATGATCCTCTCTCGGCCTCCCTCCTCCTCCCAGGGATCGAGGCCCCTGCCTCCCTCCGGCGCACAGCCCCCCCCCCCCACCGCCGGCAACCCCTCCTCTCCCAGCGGCCTCACTCCCCATCGCCAGAGCACCTCCCCGGCGGCGCCACGACGACCTCCGCACCGGCCGGCCCTCCGCAACCAGCGCCACCGGCCGGCCCCTCCTCGTCACACGACCGGCCTCCTCGCCAACAAGCTCACCGGAACCGCTCCATCATGCCGGATCCGCCTCGTCCCGGAGCTTCTCCTACGCGGACATCGATCTCCATCAAGCCTCCCCTGAGCCCATTTTTGCACATCTACACGGCTCGGTGAGAACACCCTTCCCTTCCTTTTTCCGCTCCGGATCCATTCCGGCGAACACCGCCGCGTTGCGGCACCGTTAGGTTCGTATAGGTGGAGGTGGAGGTTGTCTCCTCCCTCTTTCTGTTGAGATGAGAAGGTTCTGTGAGAGGTTGTCTGTTAGCAGAGAGGTTAGAGAAAGAGTTAGAGAGAAAAACAAAAAAAAGTAATAAAAGAAATGAATGTATGTATGCAAATAAATGTATCTATGTATGTACGAAATGGTGTGTATGTATGTGAAATATGTGAATACGTGCTATGTCTCAATGATTATGGTACTCGTTGTCTCAATGATTATGGTACTCATTGTCTCAATGATTATGGAATTTGGTGTTATGGATGTGTGTGCGTTTAGTGATTATGGTACTCGCTGTCTCAATGACTTGCGGGGCCCATGTCCCTAAGAATAATAATAATAAAGAAAATGAATAATTAGTTATATTAATTAATTAGTTAATAATTAAATAGATATATAAGTAAATATGTTAATTAGAATAAATAAATATCCTAATCACTGTATAACACATGGGTCCCTTTCCCTTTAATTAATCGGGTTAATCTTCAGCTAACGTTAATAAGAAATGTGCCTATGACATGCGGCCCACTGGTCAGAGTTGACCAGTCAACTACTGATATCAGCATGACATCAAGCTGATGTCATAATTGCTTTTAATCAATTTATTAATATCTGTTTTTAATTCCTAAATAGTTAATAAAACTTTAAAAATTAATATAAAATAATCCGTAAGTCAGATCAAAATACTTTCAAAATGAAATTTGATCAGCAGAACGAGACGAACCTAGATACACGGTCCATTCGTCTGTCACGTGTCCCTAGGATAGCAAACATGGAACATTTCCATCGTTTCCAATCTCACCGGTAGTAGCCCGAGACCCGGAAAATATCGTCAGATATTCTTTCGACCCGTCTATGACGGATGTTGCTGCGTTAGCTCATGTCTAGCCTTCATCTTGCCATGTCATGCATTGTGTTGCACCATTGCTATTATTTATTGTTTCTCCCCGCTCTTCTTACCGGTAGCCCCCGAGACTGACGCTGCTGCCGGGTACACCTACGACCCTGCCGATCAGTCTTTTGCCGCAGAGCAGCCAGGCAAGCAAACCCCCTTGATCATTCCTATATCGGCTATGTCTTTTCTTCCTACTGCTTGCATTAGTATTTTGCTACTGTTGTAGTTAGCTCCTATATCTCATGCATAGCCTATTTTTGAAGAACTGCTACTTTCAGTATTGTACTTTAAATCTGCTTAGTATAGGTGGAGGAGTCATCCCCTCTGACCCCGTAGTCCAGTTGCCCCACTTGTTTTCAAATCTCGATCCGTGATCGACAAGCCAGACCCGACACAACACATACACCCCCCTTAGTCGTTCGAAGCTACAGGGATACTATCGGGTACCGAGGGTGACACCTCGCTAAGTACTACTGATGATATCTCTGTAGTATAGCCAGTCGGTCGTGGATATCGAGGGTGATTCCTCTTTCACCATTCCCGACGATGCCTCTGTCATGCAACCCCTCAAGTGTGGGACCCCCGAGAGTGATTCCTCTAAGCCCGCCTTGACGGATACATCGTTCGGAATCCAATGAGGGTGATGCCTCGGATTCCCCCGATGTTACAACCACATAGTTACTCGACCATGTTACTGGGATCATTGGTTTTTAGTTGTTAAGACGGGTGGATTCCCGCGAGATCGTGTTGTTGTCCTAACTAAAATGTTAATGGATTTGGGTATTTGATCTGGTTTGGTCGGAGACCTTTTCGCACTAACCGGCTACGCGGGAAGAATTATGGGTACTCGGCGTCGTGGTATCACCCGAAGCTCTTCATATGTCAGCAATGTAGCGGCGCACGCCCGAGTGGTCCCGAGATGCATCGCGCTTGTGATTAAGGGATGCTAGGACTGACGTCGGCTGCCCACGCATCATGCACGAGCGCGAAGGGGAACTGGGCCCGTGAACCCTTTGTGCTTAGGATTTAGACCGGCGGGGTCGCCTCTCTGTTGAGTCTTAGGTGGGGTTGCGACGTGTCGATATTCCGAGACCGGGCATGACCCAGAAAAGTGTGTCCGGCCAGAGTGTTATCTAGCGTGACGGGACATGTGGTGCACCCCTGCAGGGATGAAAATTAACTATTCGAATAGCCGTGTCCACGGTGAGAGGACAACTTGGAGTTGTGCCCTGATCTTATACAACTACAATTGTTACTTAACTGGAAATTAGTTGCCTCGGGATTGCTTCCTCGCAGGGAGTCGAGGGAGGATCTCTGGGCGTGACCTCACTTTAATTTTGCTGCAACAATATGACTATTATTTGTGTTTCACCTCTTCTACTCTCGTCTATTGGTGCAAGACCCTGAAGATGCTAGTCTTCGATAGGACTAGGCCTTCTCTCTCTATTCTCGCATTTCTGCAGTCAGTCCACATATAACACCCCCCCCCTTATTTGATACTGATGCATACTTAGCATATTTTTATGATGTAAGACTTGCGAGTACTTTGGATGAGTACTCATCGTTGCTTTGCTCTCCCTTTGTTCCCTTGATCCGTTGCTGTGACCAGATGATGGATCCCAGGAGATGGAGTTTCCTGCCGATGTCCGCCATCCCGTTGGTGTCTTCTTCATGGAGGCCACTGAAGATAGGAGTAGTTTAGGAGGTTCCCAGACAGGAAGCCTCGCCTCGTTCGATCGTGTTTGTTTTGTGCTAGCCTTCTCTAAGGCACCCCATGTTATGTCTATACTCAGATATTGTTTCTTCCACTGACTCGTGTGCTTATCAAGCTTCTGTATTCTAGCCCTCGAGGCCCCTGGCTTGTAATAAGAAACTTGTATTATTTTATTTGTGTCTAGAGTTGTGTTGTGATATATTCTCGTGAGTCCATTGGGTTTGATCATATGCATTTGCATGTATGATTAGCGTATGATTAAACTGAGGGCGACACCAGTTGGTATCAGAGCCGACTACCTGTAGGTAGCCCCCTTTCCAACTCCTTTGCCGAAGTTGAGTCTAGTGTTTGAAAAACCTTACTAACACTGATGATGTGGCTTACGATCCCACATCTCAATTGGGTGGTATTAGTATCTTTTACTCCTTTCCTATAGTCTGGGTTCTACTCTCTCTTCTCTTTCGGGTTAAAGATTTTGCTAATTCTAACTCTAGGTTCTCGTAACTAATTCCTCCCGGAGAGCCCCGTATTACGGACGATGGCTTTATCCGTCAGAAGAATTGCAGTTACTCTTTGATGTTCTCTTCAGAAATTGTGCTCATTTCTTCTGCGATTTCCCTTCCTCCGTCAACCCCTATGGATGACGACATACAAATGTAGTTCATACTTTCTTCTCCAATTGCTCTTGTTTTACAAGATGCAACGAATTATCTTATCGCGGATTCGTCCATTATCAGTTGTCATGGGTTTCGAAAGTTCTTCGAATTGCTATTCGATCTTCCGGAATCCTGAGTAGCCTATTGTCTTTGACCTTTCTCACCTGCTTGCATTATGGTTAAACCCATATGTCTAGCAGCATTCATTAAAATCCTTTGTGATTTTCCTCTGTCTTATTGATTCAACCTCTGTGTGAATGAACACAATTATCTGATGATACTTATAAATTATCTTTCCGACTCAGACGTCCATTCAAACAGAGCTGGTTATCGACAAATCAATTTTGATTGATTGTCCATCTAAATATATTCAACTTACTTCTATTTGATCGGAGCATCTGAATCTGATACACCAATCTGGAAATCTTAATTCCTTTGGTAATTAAGTAACGATATTTTTTAGATGTTCTATAACCCAATGCATTGCATCCTATCTCCCTCTGGTTGAGCACCGATACTCACATCAGATCATTTGTGGACTGCCAGACTCATTCTGAGTTATTATCCGACGGAATTCTTTGCTTTTGAAAATTATTATGATTGTTCCCCTGATACATAATGCCATTGGTAAATTGTGTCTTCTCCCTTTGATAAACTATATCTTATGCTTTTGTCGGCCATGCTTTGTTGTCAAGCATGTGTTATTTACTCTTGAAGTTGTCGTGTTTGTTCCTAAGATGCCCCGATGGGTTGAACCTATGCCTTACTAAATAAATATGAACCGAAGATTTTTCATGAGTCTTACTCTTCTGGTGTTTTGCCGGATATTCTTTCAAAGCTACAACCTGATCAAAGGCGAGGAGTAAATGGCAGGTGATGGATTCATGATGTGGGAGTCGACCTTGAACTCTGTGTTCATGCCCATGGAGACGACGTTGATCCTACCATAGACACTTCTCGTATCAATAATCATTCATTCTATGGTTTAAAAATGGTATCTGTGATCTTGTCCTTTACAATCGTGGTTCCGACCATGTTGTCCTACCTTGATTTCATTCTCAGACAAGTTAAAGTACTTGTCTTCTTCAGATCAATAGATCGGTCCAAACCGTAATGTGGATATACCTCCAAGTATTATTCCTTGTAGCTCGAGAATATCACGGAGCTATACAACTTCTTGTGAGATCCTCATCAACCATGACTTTTCACTTATTCCAGTTTTCCTCGTGTTTTGAGCTGTTGGACATGCAAGTACATCGATAGCTGAATCGAGTATGCATTGCGATTCAACAACCTTTAGTAATCTTCCTTATTTACGAGTTTGTACTCGATCATGTCATTCCAAGCTATTAAGCTACATCATCATCGTCATGTTAAAGCTTGACCATGCTATCTATACCCTTCATCCCTAAAATACAATTCCAACCGTGCGTTAAGCTTGCATCGAGCTTTCCACATCAGGTTGGTTGTCTTGAAAGGCGATCTCAATTATAAGCTAGCAGTCTTATCTGTGATTCCGACAACCTCTTGCTTCATCATTCCCTTGCTTCATGTCGTCGTTGAACGATTACATCTTCATGAAATTTCTCGACAAATGTGTCGTGATAATCATCAGCATTCTGAGCTCTTATAGGGTATCAATCGAATGCATGATGAGAAATGCCATCCTTGCCCCTCGATGATCTGTGTTTTCATCAACAACCTTTTTGCCTTCCCTCCAACACAAACTTGATCATGTTTTGTGTTGTCCTTTGAGTTCCTTGCTAATTCAGCTTATGTGATCTTATACCTCAGAGTATTACTATCTGGTATGTCAAGAGTCTCGTGAGAAGTGCACACGTCTTAATAATTCTTGATATAGTAATACTTCTCGCCATCACCATTCATTTCTTGGCCCCGTGTTGTTTCAAATCGGAATACCGACAAGTGGACCCGGATGTGTGATTCCAATACTTCTGGCAACCCTATTGCCTTGAGGTTAACAACTAATTGTTTCATTCTCGGTGTGTTGGTTGTTGATTCATCATTTTTTACATTGGTTGTGCTACTCCGCCCGTATTTCCGAGTGCACCTTTCGACCAATGTTTAATTGTTGTTGTTCCCTCGAACATACGACATTATACCATTTGACTTGACAAATGTTATCTCCTTGATATTATAAATTTTGGAAATTCATCCCTATCCAAATCTTGATTGATTGTTGTTGAGCCCATCAGACACACCCTCAACTTCTCCATGTTCCACAATGAAGCTCTTGAAAGCATTATCCTTTTGCCTAGCTCATGAAGAATATGTTGGGTAGAAGAAGTGTATTTCCCAAAGTTCATGTGCACTCTTTCCGCCGTGAATATGTGAAAGTTTTGTTTCTCTTCCTCTCGGGAAATACTAAATCATTCATGCATGTGCGAAGTGTTATATGTTTTGAAGATTTGTATTCTTCACTTCATATAATTTCTCTTAGCACGCCAAGCCACTCACTGATTTGATCAATGGAAAGGAGTCCCTTCATTAGAGCTAATCCAGACTTACACATGGAGCCTTGATATCCTCGATGAGGGTTCGCAAATCAGAACTGAGTTGCATTTTGGCGTAAGAATTATTTGTGGGCACGAATGTTTTGACATTGTGTTCATATGTCTTACAATCGAACTCATGATTCAAGGATTGCTTGTGCAGTTCATACCATGAGAATCCTGCATCATCACCTTTTCTTCTCAAGCATCTTGAGTCTGAGGTGTCCCGACACCAATCAGATCTGAATCTCGGGCAGATATGATGGTTGGAACATTTTCCCCAATAATTATAACTTTGGTCTTATGTAACCCGATACGGTGATGTCTTGTGTGGCATACCAGGCTGAAGGACCTATTGTTGTAAATTCTTCCATACGTAAGGTTAGCCATTCTACTTTGCGGAGAATATGTGACTTATTTCATAAGTTGTTCCTCATGAATCCTCTTTGTGTGCCCATTGGTCCGACCTTTATCGGATGACCATGTCGATGCTACCCCGAAGCATAGATGTGGTACTTCAAATGTCAACAGGAACATTGGAAGCGCAAAGCTAGATTGTTCCTGATCAATTATCCAAACCGCATGGTATAGGTAAACATCGTGATTCTCTTTGTCGACCATACTCTATGTTTTCCTCAGGAATGGTATACTTTAAATCCTTGTGTGTGTGCACACATTCTCATTCTCATTGGTCTGTTTGACCTTTCTTGTGGCATAACTTATCTAAGCAGTGTTAATTCCCTGCTTAGGTAAAAATCTCGGTATACAACCCTGTCAGTAAGACACCGTTGGTATTGTGGATAACATTCCGGTAACCGCCGGTGGACGAGAACCTTGCCTATTGGTCCGCCTCGTTTCAGCGAGCATGAAAATGGTTCTAGTCGTCCCCCGCCCTTGGTACCGATGTTGTTGCCAACATAACTGACAGGATATCCTCTGACACGTCTTACTACCAAGACCATATAATATGTCACCTCTCTACCTACCCTCGGCCCACATGGTGGACCCATAACCCAAAGTTCCACAGGATTGAAAACCTGACTCTCCTATACATCTTTGACTCCAAGGTATCCCTTACACTTGGCTTCGTATGAAATTCTCGAGCCATCGTTCAATGGACCGATCCCTCTCCGGTGCGGATGTTGCCTAGCCCGATGAAGATCAAGTCCGCATTATTCATGAGAATCTGAAGTCTACTCAGTCCCGTCAGAAAAGTCGGTATGACCGTCATCATCAAGATATGGTCTATCAACCTGGCGAAAAGGCTTATCTTCGTGTCACACCAATGAGAGGTGCACATCATTTTGGAATCAAGGGCAAGTTAGCTCCTCGCTATATTGGTCCTTTCACTGTCCTCATTAGGCGTGAAAAAGTAGCTTACCAATTGGAGCTGTCGTCAAACCTTTCCCAAGTTCACGATGTCTTCCATGTGTCTCAGCTCCGCCGCTGCTTCAAGGATCCTATTCGAGCAGTGGACCATGGTATGCTTGAGCTGCAACAAGACCTTTCTTACAAAGAGCATCCGGTCTGTATTCTTGACCAAGCTGAACGTAAGACTCGTCGCAAAGTCATCAAGTTCCTTAAAGTGCAGTGGTCAAATCATTCTAAAGATGAGGCCATTTGGGAACGCCAGGATCATCTTCGTGATGAATACCCCGAGCTCTTTCCTTCTAACCCTTAATTCTCGGGATGAGAATTCTTGTTAGTGGGGGAGAGTTGTGACATACCCGGATTTGTGCTACAGTAACCCGTGTAGTCAAGCGACAGTAATCCCACGCTAATGAAGCCACGTCATCATAAATTTTATCGTTGATCTCGTGTTAGTCGAAAACCAAGTCGAGTTCAAAATTTAAAAATAAAGTCGAACGAGAAACGTTTTGTGATGTTAAGTAAAAATGTCGGGAGAGTTATTGAAACACCCTAATAAGTTATAAAAGTGAATCATAAATTTTTAATAAAATTAAAAGTCCTATATAATTAGAACAGAAAGATATATATATATATATATATACATATATAATAGAATAACAGAAAGTAAAAGAAAAAATGATAATAATAATAATAAAGCAACCGAGCCCGTGGCCGACTGGGCCAAAGTGGCCCAGCCGGCCACACCCACCCAAACCCTAGCGCACCGTTGCCAGGAATCGCGAGGGGTTCCTCCCCCTCCCCACCTATCACCCCGCCGCCAGGAGCCACCCTCCCCTCGAGCTCACCTACCGCCCCACGAACCCACCACCTCCCACCTACCGAGAGGCCCTCCTCTCAACCTCTCCCCCTCCCTCCCACGCTCACCCACCGAGCCCCTTTCCCCACCTAGCCCCAGACCTCCCCATCTCGCCGGCCCCAGATCTCCCTCCCTCCCCACGGGCTCCTTCTCCCTCCCCATGGGATCCTTCCCCACCGAGGCTCCCCCCACCTAACGCTCCTCTCTCGGCATCCCTCCTCCTCCCAGGGATCAAGGCCCCTGCCTCCGTCCGGTGCACAGCCCCCCCACCGCCGGCAACCCCTCCTCTCCCGGCGGCCTCACTCCCCGTCGCCAGAGCACCTCCTCGCCGGCGCCATGACGACTTCCGCACCGGCTGGCCCTCCGCAACCGGCGCCACCGGCCGGCCCCTCCTCGTCACACGACCGTCCTCCTTGTAAACAAGCTCACCAGAACCGCTCCATCACGCCGGATCCGCCTCGTCCCGGAGCTTCCCCTACACCGACGCCGATCTCCATCAAGCCTACCCCGAGCCCGTTTTTGCACATCTACAGGGCTCGGTGAAACACCTTTCCCTTCCTTTTTCCGCTCCGGATCCGTTCCGACGAACACCGCCTCGTTCCGGCACCGTTAGGTTCGTATAGGTGGAGGTGGAGGTTGTCTCCTCCCTCTTTCTGTTGAGATGAGAAGGTTCTGTAAGAGGTTGTCTGTTAGCACAGAGGTTAGAGAAAGAGTTAGAGAGAAAAACAAAAAAAGCAATAAAAGAAATGAATGTATGTATGTATGAAATGGTGTGTATGTATGTGAAATATGTGAATATGTGCTATGTAGGAATGTGGTGTTATGGATCTGTGTGCGTTTAGTGATTATGGTACTCGTTGTCTCAATGACATGCGGGGCCCATGTCCCTAAGAATAATAATCATTAAGAAAATGAACAATTAGTTATATTAATTAATTCGTTAATTACTTAAATAGATATATAAGTAAATCCATTAATTAGAATAAATAAATGTCCTAATTAGTGTATGACACGTGGGTCCCTTTCCCTTTAATTAATCGGGTTAATCTTTAGCTAACATTAATAATAAATGTGCCTATGACATGCGGCCCCACTGGTCAGAGTTGACCAGTCAACTACTAATGTCAGCATGACATCATGCTGATGTCATAATTGCTTTTAATCAATTTATTTAAGCTGTTTTTAATTCCTAAATAATTAATAAAACTTTAAAAATTAATATAAATTAGTCCGTAAGTCATATCAAATACTTCCAACATGAAATTTGATTAGCAAAACGAGACGAACCCGGATACACGGTCCATTCGTCTGTCACGCGTCCCTAGCATAGCAAACATGGAACATTTTCATCGTTTCCAGTCTGACTGGTTGTAGCCCGAGACACGGAAAATATCGTCAGATATTCTTCCGACCCGTCTATGACGGATGTTGCTGCGTTAGCTCATGTCTAGCCTTCATCTTGCCATGTCATGCATTGTGTTGCACCATTGCTATTATTTATTGTTTCTTCCCGCTCTTCTTACCGGTAGC
The DNA here is from genome assembly GCF_904849725.1 of Hordeum vulgare subsp. vulgare. Lineage (NCBI taxonomy): Eukaryota > Viridiplantae > Streptophyta > Magnoliopsida > Poales > Poaceae > Hordeum > Hordeum vulgare. Next base: position 356,372,467 of record NC_058523.1, read on the forward strand.
CCCCGAAACTGACGCTGCTGCCGGGTACACCTACGACCCTGCCGATCAGTCTTTTGTCGCAGAGCAACCACACAAGCAAACCCCCCTTGATCATTCCTATATCGCATATGTCTTTTCTTCCTACTGCTTGCATTAGTATTTTGCTACTATTGTAGTTAGCTCCTATATCTGATGCATAGCCTATTTTTGATGAACTGCTACTTTTAGTACTGTACTTTAAATCTGCTTAGTATAGGTGGAGCAGTCATCCCCTCTGACCCCGTAGTCCAGTTGCCCCGCTTGTTTTCAAATCTCGATCCCTGATCGATGAGCCAGACCCGACACAGCACATACACCCCCCTTAGTCGTATGACGCTACAGGGATACTATCGGGTACCAAGGGTGGCACCTCGCTAAGTACTACTGATGATATCTGTGTAGTATAGCTAGTCGGTCGTGGTTATCGAGGGTGATTCCTCTTTCACCATTCCCGACGATGCCTCTGTCGTGCAACCCCTCAAGTGTGGGACCCCCGAGGGTGATTCCTCTCAGACCACCTTGACGGATACATCGTTCGGAATCCAAGGAGGGTGATACCTTGGATTCCGCACGATGTTACAACCACACAGTTACTCGACAATGTTACTGGGATCATTGGTTTTTAGTTGTTAAGACGGGTGGATTTCCGCGAGATAATGTCGTTGGCCTAATTAAAATGTTAATGGATTTGGGTATTTGATCTCGGTTGGTCGGAGACCTTTTCGCACTAACAGGCTACGCAGGAAGAATTATGGGTACTCGGCGTCGCGGTATCAGCCGAAGCTCTTCAGATGTCAGCAACGTAGCGGCGCGCGCCTGAGTTGTCCCGAGATGCATCATGCTTGTGATTAAGAGATGCTAGGACTCACGTCGGCCGCCCACTCATCATGTAGGAACGCAAAGGGGAACTGGGCCCATGAACCCTTTGTGCTTAGGATTTAGACCGGTGGGCTCGCCTCTCTGTTGAGTCTTAGGTGGGGCTGCGACGTGTCGATATTCCAAGGCTGGGCATGACCCAGAAAAGTGTGTCCGGCCAGAGTATTATCGAGCGTGACGGGACATGAGGTGCACCCCTGCAGGGATGAAAATTAACTATTCGAATAGTCGTGTCCACGGTGACAGGACGACCTAGAGTTGTGCCCTGATCTTATATAACTACAATTGTTACTTCACTGGAAATTAGTTGCCTTGGGATTGCTTCCTCGCACGGAGTCAAGGGAAGATCTCTGGGCGTGACCTCACTTTAATTTTGCTGCAACAATATGACTATTATTTGTGTTTCACCTGTTCTACTCTCGTCTATTGCTGCAAGACCCTGAAGATGCTAGTCTTCGATAGGACTAGGCCTTCTCTCTCTATTCTCGCATTGCTGCAGTCGGTCCACATATAACACCCCCACTACAGGAATCGAGCATTTTCCGTCAGGACGCTACAGACGGCAAAGAGCGAATTACAGTCGGCAAAAATTTTGCCGTCAGCCCATGATGGCAAATAATGTCGTCAGACCATGTGCCCGCAAAGGGCGTCTTTGCCGTGAGCGACCGGGATAGCAGACGGCAAAATGTTTGCCGTCAGTGAAATTATGTTGACATCATCTACTTTGGTAGACCGCAAAAAAAATGGTCAGAAGACGGAACGGCCTAACTAACGGACGACGTTAGCATTTTTTGCCGTCTTCCTAACCTATACATGACAGTAAAATATGGCTTTTTTTTGCCGTCTTCCTAACATATACATGACAGAAAAATATGGCATTTTTTTGCCGTCTTCCTAACCTATACATGACAGCAAAATATGGACTATTTTTTGCCGTATTCCTAGCCTGTACATGACAGCAAAATAGGGTCTATTTTTTGCCGTCTTCCTAGCCTGTACATGACAGCAAAATATGGTCTATTTTTTGCCGTCTTCCTAGCCTGTACATGACATCAAAATAGACATAATTCATACAGCATATATATATATAACATAATCCATACAGCATATGTATATATATAATGTAATCCATACAGTATATATATATATAACATAATCCATACATCATATATATAGCATCCATAATCCATACATCATATATATAAAATGCATAATCCATACATCATATATATAACATCCATAATCCATACATCATATATATAACATCCTTAATCCATACAGCATATAACACATCCATAATCCATATATCATATATATAACATCCATAATCCATGTCATAATATTTGGCATTACTACATATATATACATCATATATATAACATCATGTATATAATCCATGTCATAATATTTGTCATTACTACATAAAATTTGGCATTACGATAAATATCTTCATGTCAATATCGTTGTCCAAAGAACATCCGTATGACAACCTACAAGATGAAGTCATGCACATATGTCAGATTTTGGCACACAATAAATAAAGGTTATCCAGTTCTTGGCACACAATAAAATTTTAGGAACACATAGAAAATCTTCAAGCAGGGAGACTCACAAATAAAAAACATAACTGGCAACTACATGGTGATCGGACATGTTTCATTACAAGTAGGAATAGATTGATAATGATTTTGAACATTTATATGCAGCTGGATGGACTAATAGATACAGGAGGTTTGTTCCTGTCAGAACACTGCTGAATCTATACTACTATTAAACAAGCGAACGTTTTCTTCCCTAAACACACCCCATCTAATGTACACATAATACTATCAAAGTAATTACAGCCTCATGATTAACTCATTCAATTAGATCTAACGGTTAATATAACAACTAACCTCACCCAAAGTACGCTTAGCAATTTTTGGTGGCGGACGAAAACTCTGCTCTCCGTCGTGGGCATTTTTGTTCATCGAAAGAAAATAAAAAGACACATCAATGCACGGTTGCACCCACCCCGCTGTTAATCAAGGATACTCTACCCGTGATTCCGCTCGCTAGCTAGGCTTCACCTCGATAGGCACCATCTATCCTGCTCGCACCATTGGCACACAATGTCGATAGGCACCAGATGCGGCGATGAGAAACCATGTAAGAACAAGCAACTATGTGGTGGACTATGTGACTCAGCGAGGAAAGCGAGCGACTGGAGGCATCGAGCGCCGAGCGGCATCATGGATTGGCACGTGGTCATCTTTGATCGTCACTTTGTTTCAAACAGTGTACTTCGACCCCTGGTATGATTTCTTGTTCCATTGTCCTGCAACCGTAACTAAATTGCCTCATACCTCAAACTTTGACGGACAACACCTACTTACATGCGTTAGTTTTTGTTTAGCTACCGTATTGCATCAACTGATGGAATGGCCAAACTCCAATGATCACATGATATGTTAGTCAGGACTTGGTCTGCGCCTGATTTTTTCAGAAAAAACAGTAGTGTAAATGTAGTACATAAAGACAATTAATTTGCTCCCTCATTTTTACATGATCATGGCAAAGTTTCTTGGTGGATCGCAGGGGTTCAGCGCTACGGCCAGAGTTGTCGCTGAACCCGTCTCTGCTGCTTTACAACGCTAATCAGGGCTAACATCTCGATCCATTGATAATCAGATGACATGTGCACAGACTAATGTGCTATTTTATTGATTATTTTTGAAAATGTTTCCTTGATTATGAAATGGGATTTTTTTAAGATAGTGAGAGAAGGGACATAGATTTAGTGGATAACTACATGAGCAAACTACTAAAGGCATGTTCCCCAAAACAAATTCTTCAAATGCAACACGTGCATTGCACGTGCACAACTACTAGTCTGAGAAAGGAAAATCTAGCAGTAGTCAGAATGGGGATCAACGGTTGTTGTTGTGACCGAAGTCATGCTGCTTTTCATGCTACATCGGGATTGTGCTTGATGGGATCGATTGTCAGGAATGATGAGGGCCAGGTGTTTCTGTCTATAGGTCACGGCATCGGAACCTGCAACAGCATTGATGAAGCCGAGGGCCTGGTGTTTTTTCTAACACTACAGAGTTATCTTATGTTATTTCAAGGTAGAACCAAGGAGATTATTAAATTATTTCCTCCTTTATTAACAGAGCCGAGGGCCTGGTGTTTTTTCTTTTACTCAGTGATTCTACTGTATATCAAATTATTTTTTAATTCCAGTAGTTCTTACTTAGTATATGTTCCTTTTTGCTAGACTGGATTGGTGGGAGGCCAATTGTGCTAAGAGCAGACCCAATGTTGGTCATAGAACAAACTTCAATTCAAGACCAAGTTATAACTTTGGTCTGCTTTCCAGAAATTTCAAGGTAAATATAAACTATGTGCTATCTGTTTTGCTTTTCTCATTACAATATTATTGTACTGCAGGAAAGTTTTAGACTATATGCTATATGCTAGAAAGTTTTAGGTAAATATAGACTATATGCTAGAAAGTTTTAGATATTATGTTTGCTTTTCTCATTACAATATTATTGTACTGCAGGAAGATAATATAGACTATGTGCTATCTTGAAAGTTTTAGATATTCCGGCTAAAATGCAAGTGGGTCTCTGCATGACTATATGCCATGTGAAGACATGATTTGCTTAATCTATTTCAACTGATCGTTGCAGGTGAAACAAATAGCAGAAATAATCAACCCTTCTAAAAATTACAGGTTGCACATAATCAAGCCATTTCTGCACACACATTAGTTACTTATATGTTTTCTCCTTTATTAATATTTAGGGATAGCTATTCATGTTTATCATATATGAGAAAAACAATGACATGATATTAACAATTAGAGCATATTAACAATTCTGCTATGTCATTCTATGGGTTCAAATGGGTCAAATACATAGCTTCAAGTGGTCTCGTAATCATGAAGATCTCAAGTGGTCTCTACATGTAAATGAGATATGGAGGCACTAACCATAGCAGATCTCGAAGATGCGGAGAACCATCAAGGTTATTGCCAGGAGCATGAGCATGTGAAGATCCAGCATTATTCGATCCATTGGTCGATGGATGCTGCATGAAGTATTACATGGTTAGAATGACACTCGGATTAAGAAATACAATAATGATCCTTGCAAATATTTTAGTTAACTAACTGTAGAACGCGGAGTAAGGGTAGAAAAATCGAAAGCGGGCATACCATACTTGGTACAATAAGCCTACAAATTATGTTAAGAGCGGTGAAGGTTAAGCACCGATAGTAAAAGACTAGATGTGTTGGCTATTAAGGAATTGTGCTTGGCTATTAAGCAACTAACCGTAAACATCTGAAAGTTTTGAGTATTTTGTGCCCACACCGCCTGCTGTGCCCTCTCATCAGCCAGTCGCCTCTCCTCCACTCTCTCCATCGCCCTTTCCTCAGTCGTCAGTCGCCTCTCCTCTGCCCTCTCTGTCGCCCTCCACGCAGCCGCCCGTTGCCTCTCCACTATCAACTTCTCCTCGAGTAGGCACTACAGAATATGGCATAACAATCGCATCTTCAAATCCAACATTATGTAAGAATTACAAAAAGCATATGTAGAAGGACTTGTATAGAATACCTCCATCTCGGCCCTTGCTGGAGTCGCGCGTTCACATACAAAAGATTTTGGGAGACCTAGCCGAGCCTTGTGCTCAGCTAGAGTGCGAGTGGAGGACCTAGGGAACATGTCTCCTGCAATATCCTCCTTGTTATGTTTCTTCCCCTCTCCAGCGATCATAACCAACTCGTGGTCAAGGGGCTCCAATGCCACATCATAGTCGGGCCCTCGCGGACTCCTCTAGTTCTTCATCTGATCCCACATAACGTGCATCATTGAAGTCATCTACCATGACATCGATCCCGGTACTGTCATCGTCGGTGTGCCGATGAACGACCTCCTCTCTGCTACGTTCAGTCTCGCCGTGAAAGGTCCATCGTTTATACCCAGCCATAAACCCATGTTTTTGCAGATGTAAAGACATCAACTTCTTTGTCTGTTCTTTATAGTTTTTGCACTACAAGCAGGGACACCAAATTTTTCTCTTGCCACTAGCAAATGTTGCCTCTATGAATTTATTGGTCTTGTCAACCCACTCAGCGGTCATGCCAACCTGACTAGCGTGGCCAGTGCACATCCACTCACGATCATCCATAGCCCTACTTGCACTAACAATACGGGTATTTTGTTCAGATTTATCAAGTTAGATATAACGTAATTACATGTAGATACATAACTAATTACTTTTGTCATATTATCTACGCCATAGTTTAATTTTTTCTCATACAAAAGGGAAACGAGCATTCATGGATTCAATCCTATCTCTAATAGGTAAAGATGGGTCCTAATCCCACCCGAGTACGTGTAGATTTGGTTCGTTCCCCGTGCTCTACTCCGTTCCAAGGCAAAATTTCAGCAGCACCTCCCCGCTGTTCTCCTGGTACACGTCTCGACAACAAGCCGAGAGACTGTGTACCCGGAGAACAACGGGGTGGTGCTGATGAAATTTGCCTCGAACGGAAGTAGAGAGCATGGGAAACGTAAACCAATCTACACGTACTCGGGCTGTCCATGGATAACGTGGACAATCTGAAAGGATGACGGTTATAAATATGCAAAGACATGCATATTTATAGGGGCCGCCCTTTCAAACGGGAGACGCCTAGGTTACGAGACTTGACATGATAGAAAACTCTAGATGCATCAGATGACGACGGAACAGAGCAAATAGGGAAGGGGGAGATGATAGTCGAGCTCACACCTAGACTGTAGAGGCGGAAGTCAAACTACGAGGGCAACGACAACGGGACTGACGGTGCTCCTCGAGACGAAGAGAAGATCCCTGCACATGAAAAGCACCGGCACAACCAACATCGGCACTAACAGAACAATCTAATAAACAACATCAACAACATCATCTTGCAGTTCAACATCTAACCTAAAGAAAATAAGTAAGAAAAAAGAACCCACAAAATAATATGTTCTGTTAAGGTTCCTAGAGAAAGAAAGTAAAACAAAATCTGTTAAAAAGTTGATGTAATTGAGAAGAAAAGGTGGCCCTGTTCAAAGGAATAGTTGACACATGTTGTTTCCGTAACAAATTTAGTGCCAGGCCATCTCAAACCTAACTTTGGAATTTTTCAGAATCATCTACTATCATGTATACTAATTGTGTAAGTACTTTAGAGAAATATGACACAATTTGGAGTGTCGTGTCTTCCAATGTTAAAATAAGCACCACCATTTAGAAAATAAGCACCACCAGTTAGGAACGCCAAACTATTTGTATCACATGAATTCGGTAGCATGGGACATTCACAAGGAAATATGAAGAGGAGTGTATACTTAGTTTCTATATTTGCTGATTCAGGTGTTGGCCATCAATTAAAGATTGCAGAATACTTGGCAGAAAACCAACAGAAATGATGCTGACATTCTGGTTCCGATGAAGTGATTTGTCCAAGCCACATCAATAAACAGAAGGTCCGATGAAGTGGGATATTTTTTCATGTGATGGATAGCACATGAGCATGGAGGCGAATAGCACCTATGTTTTCCTACTGCATTGACCTGAATAGCACCTATGTTTTCCTATGTGGTCTGATTTCCTACTGTGTTCCTCTCAACATGCAGGTGTAGAAGAACACTAAACCTATGTTTTCCCTTCCATTGACCTGAATAGCACCTAAGCATGGAGGCAAATGGGGAGGGATCGTGCCCTGAACTCAACAGAACTGGACTGACCTGCAACGTGAGAATGGGGAGACCGCAGCCCCAGCCTGGATCCTTGGGCGGCACGGCGACCGGTGACCGGCGGTGGGACGACTGGCAGGGAGGCGGCGGCAGCCGGGGAGGTCACCGACGGTGGCTGGGAGGCTCGCGGCGACTAGAGAGGAGAGGAGAGGGCCGGGCTGTGACCGGCGGGGAGGAGAGGGCTAGGCTGCGACTGGCGGGGAGGCGCAAACTGGCTGGTCCCCTCACTCACGGTGGGGCGGGAAGGGAGCGGAGAACGTCGGCGGTGGCCATTAGGGAGGCCGGAGGTGGCGACCGCCGGGAAGTCCAGTGGCGGCGACAAGGGAGGCCGGCGATGGTGACCTCTAGTGGTGGAACCTGTGCGCGAGAGGATAAGTCACGAGAGGTGAGGGTTTTTTTTGAGGGGTGTCACGAGAGGTGAGGTGCTGGGAGCAGTTTTCGATCTGGGCTGGGGTGGCTGGTTTTTTTTTATTTTTTCACTCGTTGCCGTCTTCGGAGTAGAGCACGAGACGGCAAAGATCTATTTGTTGCCGTCAGCTGGCCCAAATAAAAGACAGCAAAGCATGTGTCCGTTTAGGCCCGTTAAACGCAGACGTGCACAGACTTTTGCCGTCAGCCCGCGCGTAAGAAGACGGCAAAAATGCTACCTTTTCCGTCATTTGGCCAAATAACTAACGGCAAAACTTTATTTTGCGGTGTGTATTTTTTTGCCGTCTACTTTTTTTTATTTTTGGCGATAGTATTTTTTGTCGTCTGCCCATGACGGCAAAGTAACCGTTTGCCGTCAACCCCGAGGATTTGCTGACGGCAAAGATTATACCTGTAGGCAAAATAGCTAATTCCTGTAGTGCCCCCCCCCCTCTTTAATACTGATGCATACTAGCATATTTTTCTGATGTAAGACTTGCGAGTACTTTGGATGATTACTCACCGTTTCTTTGCTCCCCCTTTGTTCCCTTGATTCGTTGCTACGACCAAATGATGGAGCCGAGGAGGTGGAGTTTCCTGCCGATGTCTGCCATCCCGATGGTGTCTTCTTCTTGGACGACGCTGAAGATAGGAGTAGTTTAGGAGGTTCCCAGGCAGGAGGCCTCGCCTCGTGCGATCGTGTTTCTTTTGTGCTAGCCTTCTCTAAGGCACCCCATGTTATGTCTGTACTCCGATATTGTTGCTTCCGCTGACTCGTGTGCTTATCGAGCTTCTGTATTCTAGCCCTCGAGGCCCCTGGCTTGTAATAACAAGCTTGTATTATTTTATTTGTGTCTAGAGTTGTGTTGTGATATCCTCCCGTGAGTCCTTTGGGTTTGATCATACGCATTTGCGTGTATGATTAGCGTATGATTAAACCGAGGGCGTCACAACAAAACAGAACGGGGAGCTAAAAAGATCAGTTGTCCGGGCTGGAGCCACTTATTCTTGAAGTCGTGCTCTGGCTTACTCGTGTGAACTTGACCAGGAGGAAATGTTGAAGGGATTCCCAGAACTTAAGGCTCAGGGCTCACCTTTCGAAGAATATGACTATTGTCATAGCGTCTTAGCAGCCAAAAAGTTGGCCAGATAGCTTGTAAGTGGCATTTCTTTGAAGAGTTATCATCCTGCCTATTGCTCAAACAATGGTAAGATTCAACCACCTCCATGTAAATCAGTTGGTCTGACTCCGTAGCATCACAAGTAAACCTTTGCTCCTGACGTCAATCCATCACCAATTTTTAATGAGGAAGCCCTGTTTGAATCCTTGGCTCATTTCAACTGGAATTTGGATGACCTTGAAATAGTAGAGCCGACGCTTCAAGCAGAAGATCAGTGAAAAACATCTCAAGCCAAATACAAAGACAAAGCTTAGTCTTGAATTTTGTAAAAGGTTTAAATTTCCATCAATTGGGCCTGGAGTGCCTTGTAACATATTTGACTCGCCTTTATGTGTTTTGCGAATATATGAACTAGATAACCTTTGTATGATCTGAATCTGTTTTCCTTCAAATTGAGCCATCCTCGCTCGTATTTTATCCCTCTTACTTATTGAAGAGAGATTATATTTATGCTTATAAATCTTAAGTGACCACATCATTAAAATCCGGCTTTCTGAGACGTAGTTAAATAGACCAGCTTTCTAAGTTCTAGTCTTGCTTCAATGAAGCGGGCATAATAACCCATGGTTTATCCTTGCTTTAAATATGCCTGCTCTCACGTGACATACCCTTGTTTTAACCTTGCTAATTCAGGGCCATAATGGATTGATTAGCCAAGAGTACACGAAGTCACCTTCTTCGAAGTCGCCAAAGCATACCGGCAGGTTTAATCATTTTTTGGAGTCTTTGCCGATCAAGAGGGTAAGAAAGCTAAACTCATTGAGTTAGAAGCCCCCAAGTGACCTATGACCAATAGAAAGGTCTGGCATAGGATTGCAGAAGACAATGTTATTACTGCTAAACAACCTGAAGACCAGTGGCTCCAAAATAAGACGGTTTAATTCTTATGGATCACGATGATATTGTCTTGTAACCCCCCATGAAATGTAAATAACAAAGGCTCACACTTAATTTTTGGCGAGAAGATGAGCTTTATTAAATTCAAAATATCATAGAGGTTTTACAAGGAATAATGAGCCGGTAGCTCTATGTGTAATAAGGTTGTAGATGAGCAATGTTCCAAGGGCGAGTTGTCTCTGTTTTCGTGGTGTTCTTACCGTTAGTAAATCAATCAGGTAATACGAACCGTTGTTGAGATTTTTGCTGACAATAAACGGTCCTTCCTAGGGTGGCAAAAGTTTACGCATCCCTATTTGATCTTGGATGAGCCGGAACACCAAGTCGCCTTCTTGAAAGGTTCACCTTTTAACCCTACGGTTGTGGTAGTGACCCAAGTCTTGTTGGTATATTGCTGACCTAGCTGCCGCCAAGTCTCGATCCTCCTCCAAAGCATCCAAAGAGTCTTGCCTTGCCTCTTCATTGTCGGCTTCAATATAAGCGGGGACTATAGGAGAGTCATATCGAATGTCGCTTGGGATTAGAGCCTCAGCACTGTAGACCAAGAAGAAAGGTGTATACCCAATGGATCTGTTTGGAGTAGTATTAATTCTCCAAAGAAGTGAAGGAAGCTCCTCCACTCAACATCCTGGAGTTCGTGTCAACGAGACCATAAGTCGGGGTTTAGTCCCCCGCAAAATATCTTGATTTTCCCTTTCAGCTTGCATGTTAGATTGTGTGTGTGCCACAGCCGCTAAATCAAGTAGGATGTGTTCCTTCTCGCAAAACTGTTCCATAGCCCCCTTTAATAAATTAGTACCATTGTTTGTGATAATACTATAAGGACAGCCAAAACGTTAGATTTGATTTTTCAAAAATTTCACCGTTCTTTCCGCATCACAATTACTGACAGGTTCTGCCTCAACCCACTTGGTGAACTTATCAACCGCCACTAGGAGGTGGGTCTTTTTATCTGGTGACATTTTGAATGGACCAACCATATCAAGTCCCGAGGCTTTGAATGGCCATGTGATTGGGATCATGCGCAATTCTTGAGCTATCACATGAGCTTGTCGTGCAAATTTCTGACAACCATCACATCTGCGCACAAGATCTTCCGCATTTGCATGAGCCATCAACCAATAAAACCCATGTCAAAAATCCTTTGCTACCAATGATCTTGAGCCGGCGTGATGACCGCAATCACCAGCTTGGATTGCACTTACAATTTATTGCCCCTCTTCGGGAAATACACATCTCTGGAATACATAGTACTGCTCTGCCAATGTAGCTCGCCTTTAATGATAATCATAGATTTAGATTGACGCACTATTTGGTGAGCCTGAACCTCCTCGGATGGGAGTTCTCCTCTAGTGAGATATGTCAAGTATGGCACCATCCATTCTGGGGTTGCATGTAGAGCTGCCACTAGTTGTGACTCTGGATCTGAAATTGCTAAGCCTTCTTTAGACGGTAATTTTACTGAGGGATTGTGAAGAACATCCAGAAAAACTTTTGAGGGAACTGGCTTTCGCTGAGACCCAAGCCATGACAAGGTGTTTGCTTCTTCGCTGAGCCGGCGATCTATATGGTCTACTTGGAATCCATGAATGTAACTCGCCACTTTGGTCTGAGCTTGTCGGTAAGCTGCCATCAAAGTATATTTGGAATCCCACGTCCCTGATACCAGTTGTGCCACCAAGTGTGAGTCGCCTAGACATATTACCCGGCTAAGGCTCATTTCCTTAGCCATTCTTAACCCATGTAGCAGGGCCATGTATTCAGCCGCGTTATTGGTGCATGGAAACATGAGCCGTAGAAAATAGAAGAATTTGTCACCTCGTGGAGAAGTTAACATGACCCCGACCCCTGATCCTTCTAACTGCCTGGACCCATCGAAGTGTAGGGTCCAATACATATTGTTCGGCTTATCTTCTGGTATTTGCAACTCCGTCCAATTGTTGATGAAATTTAACAAAGCTTGAGACTTGATAGCTGTGTGAGGCATGTATTTCACCTAATGTGGACCATGTTCGATTTCCCACTTAGTAATTTTGTTGCTTCACAATTTTGTATTATGTCACCAAGAGGTGTTGAACAAACCATTGTGATCGGGTGTTCCTGGAAGTAGTGTTTCAATTTCTGACTTGCCATAAAGAACCCGAAGACGAGCTTATGCCAATGCGGGTATCGTTGCTTCGATAGGGTTAAAACCTCACCGACGAAATAAACCAGCCGTTGGACTAGATATTCCTTTCCTTCCTCCTTCCGTTCAACAATGACTCCCACGCTTACTACCTTAGAGTTGGCAGCAATGTATAGGAGCATGGTCTCTTTATGAGATGGGGCGTCTAGAACCGGAGGCTTGTCCAGCTGCTTCTTGAGTGCTTCAAAGGCTTCGTCAACCGCGTCAGTCCAGAAAAAATTGTCCATTCTCCTCAGCAACTGATACACAGGTATTGTCTTGTCCCCTAGTCGGCTTATAAATCGGATCAAAGGTGTGATACGTCCTGCCAGACATTGAACATAATTTATGTTAGCCGGCTTGCCCAGTGAAGTCAGTGCCTTGATCTTGTCTGGATTTGCCTCAATGACTCTTTCTGAAACTAAGAAACCTAGTAGCTTGCCAGGAGGGACCCTGCACACACCCTTTGTCGGGTTTAACTTCATCTGGTATACTTGTAGATTGCCAAATGTCTCTCTAAGATCATCCAAAAGTGTTTCTTGCTTCTTACTCTTCACCAGAATGTCATCAACATAAGCACGAACATTGCGTCCAATCTGTGGGTGAAGGCAATTCTGCACACATCGCTGGTAAGTCGCCCCTATGCATTTTAGTCCAAATGGCATAGAAACATAGCAGAAGGAACCAAAAGGGGTTATGAAAGACGTCTTCTCCTGATCCTCCTTGGACATCTTAATGTGATGACAGCCTCAATATGCATCTAAGAAGTATAATCGCTCGCAAATCTCCGTATAATCAATGATTTGATCGATGTGTGGAAGGGCAAAAGGATCCTTACGGCAAGCTTTGTTAATGTTCATGTAGTCAACACACATGCGCTAGGTGCCATTTTTCTTTAGAACGAGCACCGGGTTAGCTAACCATTCAGGATGAAATACTTCAATGATGAACCCAGCAACTAGGAGCCGAGCCACTTCTTCTCCAATGGCCTTGCGTCTCTCTTCATTAAAACGGCAGAGGTATTGGCGCATTGGTTTCAGCTTTGGATCCACATTAAGATGGTGCTCACCGGGTTCTCTTAGTACTCCCGGCATGTCGGAAGGTTTCCATGCAAAGATGTCCCGATTCTCACGAATGAACTCGATGAGCGTCCTTTACTATTTAGGATCCAATCCGGTCCCAATAGTGAACTGCTTGGACGAGTTGCCTTGGACAAAGTCAACTTGATTAGTATCTTTGGTCGTCTTAAACTTGAGAGGCTCATCAGACTCTATAGTTGTCTTCTTGAGAGGACCCATATTGGCTGGGTCAACATTAGCTTTATAAAACTTCAATTTCTCGGCAGCGCAAGCATAGCCTACATCCCCCTCTTCACACTCCTGAGCTGTCAGCATATCTCCCTTCACCGTGCTGGGACCATTCGGACCTAGCATCTTGAGTTTGAGGTAAACATAGGAGGGACGGGCCATGAAGCGTGCATAAGTCGGTCTTCCAAAGAGGGTGTGATAAGGGCTTTGTATTTTCATGACTTTGAAAGTCAAAGGCTCGACCCTGTAATTTTGTTCATCCTCAAAGACTACATCAAGCTTGATTTGCCCAGCTGGATATGCCGACTTTCCAGGAACGAAGCCATGGAAAGTGGTGGTTGAAGTTTCCAAACTACTGTCGAGAAGATTCATCCGCTCAAAGGTGTCATAATACAAGATGTTAATTCCACTTTCGCCGTCCATGAGGACCCTTGAAAGGTTACAACCGCCAACTTGAGGTGCTACCACTAAAGCCAGCTCCCCAGGATTGTCAACCCGAGGTGGGTGATCCTGACGACTCCAAGTAATTTGCTTCTCAGACCAACAGAGGTACTCTAAACCTTCCAGCTCGGCCATGCTAATAGATCTCCTTTTAACCTTTAAATCTCATTTGCAAGCGTTGGTGGTGAAGACATGATATTGACCACTTCTTAAGTGTCCAAAGTCTCCATGTGACCTACCAGGGGAATCCTGACTCCAACGCGTCTTGGCGTGTCTCTCAGGAGTATTCCTCTGGAATCCTTGCATGATATAACAGTCCTCCCATGCATGTTTGACTGGCTTATCCTTAGTGCCATGCTTAGGGTAGGGTGCTTTGAGCGCGGCCTCGAAATCAAACGTCATGTTCCTTCGTCGATCCTTATGGCGACCGTTCCATCAATGGGTTTTGGGCAGGCATCGGTAGTATCTGAAAGTTCCAACCCGGATTCAAAACGCTTACGCTTGTCGTCACTTTGGCCCTTAGTGTCAATGTCGTCATGGAGATAAGGCGACTTGGCGTCCTTTGTCATGACATGGCTTCAGTCAAACCTGCTCCGGCTGCGGCTTGCCAGCTCGACAAGGTCGCCGCTGTTGTCTAGCTCGAGTGTTGTTTCATTAATCTTGTCGATGAAGATGTGAATATTGCCAAAGGGAACCCAATATTCGTACTCTATTGAGTCGGCATCAGGACCCTAGTTGGAATCGTCAATGTAGATTTTACCGTGGCGACTTTTCGTCATGTGACCCACCACAGAGCTCTCAAATCCTTGAAGAGCTCCCTCCAAAAACTCAACTCCACCTTGTGATTGCCCCACAATGGGCACCAATTGTCATGCTTTTTTCACGACACATGTCCTCGTGAACGTACTTAGTGGTCATCCATTGTCATGTTGTGGCAACTCAAAGGGGTTAATTGGGAAACGAGAGGAGGATTTACCGAGGTCCGGCCCTTCCGATGGAGGTAAAAGCCTAAGTCCTACTTTGTGTTTGTATTGATAGGAATCTCGATTACAAACGTGTGGAATTGCTAACCTAGCTCTCGAGGGTTTATTGATTGGTCTTTCTGGCTTGAGGGTTCTCCATTATATGTAGGTAGAAGCCCCAAGCCTACAATGGAGTCTGGGTCGAACAAGCCCCCATGTCCTACTACAAATCTATCTTGTCTTTCTTCCTTGGTTAGGGAAGCTTCTCGCGCCTTGTGCCTTGTATATCTTGAAGCCGCCGTCTTCCAGTGATTGGTCTCTTGGCGGCTCATCAACTAACTCCTCCGGCCCATATTCTCACGTTATCCTCGTGACTTGACCCGGCCCCATTGGGTGGGTTACACCTTGGGGTTATATCCCCGACAAGGTGGATCATCACGATGTACTTCTTCCTCTTCTTCATCATGTCGTGTACCGCTTGTGGATGCCTCCATGTCGTTTTGTGGTTCGCCTTGACGCGAAGTACGAGCTTCCACTTGAGTTGATGGAGTACTTTCCTTCACCTTCATGGGATGAATCTTGCTGATAGGTAGATCTTGGATGGCTTCTGAAGGTTCCTTATCTCCTACATCATTTGGCAATTGTTCAACTTGTGAACCATTAGATTTATCAAACTTCACATATACCATATCTTCAACTTTTCTAGTGATGCTATTGTAGACACGTTAAGTGCGAGAGTTTGATCTGTAACCAAGTTGGAAACCTTCATCAGATTTAGGAGCAAATTTAGAGCGACGAGCATTATCAAGAATGTAGCACTTAGAGTCGAATAGTCGAAAGTATCCAACTTGGGGTTTGTTACCGGTGAGTAGATCGTATGTCGTTTTACCAAGAAGCTTGTGTAAGTAGAGTCAATTTATGGTGTGACAAGCTGTTGCCACGGCTTCTGCCCAAAAGGGTCTTGGTGTCTTGTATTCGTCAAGCATCGTTCTAGCCATCTCTACGAGAGGTCGGTTCTTCCTCTCAACAACTCCATTGTGTTGAGGTGTGTACGTCGTCGAGAACTCATCTGAGATACCTTCTTCGTCAAGAAAATTATCCACATTTTTCTTCTTGAACTCTGTTCCGTTATCGCTCTGAACTTTCTTGATCTTCACTTCAAATTGATTTTGGGATTTTTGAGCGAAGTTCTTGAATATCTTTTGTACCTGCGACTTATCATCAAGAAAGAATACCCACGTAAATCAGGAAAAATAATCGACAATGACTAAACGATAACAGTTTCTACCGAGGCTCTTGTAAGCTTTGGGACCAAAGAGATCCACGTGAAGCATCTCGAATGGCCTTCTTGTAGTCATGAGGTTCTTCATGGGATGACTTCCACCGACTTGCTTTCCTACTTGATAAGCACTACAAAGTATATCTTTGTCAAAGATAACATCTTTAACACTAAGAATATGATCACCTTTGATATGCCTGTCAAGGTTACGCATACCAACATGTCCTAGCCTTCTATGCCATAACCAACCTTTAGAAGATTTTGAAATAAGACATATATGGGGTTTGGATCTGTTAATGAAACCGACAATGTAAAGATCACCTTTGCGAAAACCAGTAAAGACCATGTTGTGATTGTCACTTTGAAACACTTGGCAATCAACTTTTGTAAATAGCACATTGAAAGCAAAGTTTTCTAGTCTAGATATGGAAAGAAGATTGTAGCTAAGGGATTCAACAAGCATGATATTTTGTTTGGAACTATCATGAGATAAGGCCACCTTACCAAGACCAAGTACCTTACCCTTGGAGTTGTCTCCAAAATTTGCATACCTTCGAGGTATACAGTTTGGTGTGATCTCATGGAACTTGTCTTCATCTCCGGTCATGTGATCGGTGCATCCACTTTCAAGTATCCACTCTTTTCCTCCCGCCATGTAGTCTCTAAGGTTCGCCATAGGACTAAGGTTCCTCATTATCTTCTCATACTCGATGTCAAACTCCTCATCTACATTGTAATAGCCATTCTCCACATTGTCGTTGTGAGATGGAATATCCTCGTCATAAGAATCAAGAATTTCATCAGAATTTTCACTATGACAATGTTCATGTTTATGCATGCGAATGGCTTGAACAATGAGATTCTTAATGGTAATGACATCTCCTTTACATGCATGAGGTCACGAAGCTCAAATAGGCATTTATCAAAATTAGGATCAGTTGGCTTCATTTTGTGAAAGGCAATGCATTTATGGAAAATGATATCAAGATTTTTTAGGGAATAATCGGGATATGTTTTATCTACGTTTTTCCACAAAGTGTGAGCACGTTCAAAATTCTGCAATTGTTAAGCACAATTCTTGGCAGACCTCTAATGATTAGATTTACAGTTTTAAGATTACCAAGCGTACCAAGTTCTTCATCATGAGAAGGATGTAAAGGATCAATGGGAGGTTCATAAGGATATTTAACATACTTGCGCAAACGGAACTCATCAAATATATCTAGGATTTCATCTTTCCATTGCCAATAATATTCCCAATCAAGAATAGGCACACTACAACTCATATTTCCCAAACTAGGCACATCCCATCTTCCTCCAATGGTGTTTAAGCCAAGGTAATGGAGACCATGCTCTGATAGGAATTGTCAGATTGATAGAAGAGGTGTCTAGAGGGGGGTGAATAGACTACTTGTAAACATTAAAATGCTAGCATTTTCTCAATTTTAATGGTTGGCAGATTTAGCGATACTAACAAGTCTAGTGCACCCTACACATGTAGCACATGTAGGACATGTAGAAGCGGCCTTTTCTACTCCACCACGGCTTCCGTCCACATAGGAGTAGCCTCACTCATGGTAGATCTTCACGAAGTAGGCGATCTCCTTGCCCCGACAAACTTCTTGGTTCAACTCGACAACACGAAGTAGGACGCTCCCAAGCGACGCCTAACCAATCTAGGAGGCACCACCCTCCAAAAGGTAATAGATGTGGTAGGATGATGAACTCCTTGCTCTTGTGCTTCAAAAGATAGTCTCCTCAACACTCAACCGCTCTCTCGTGGATTTGGCATGGGTAGGAGAGATTGATCTTATGGAAAGCAACTTAGGGAGGCTAGAGATCAAGTTTCAAATGGTTGGATTGGCATCTCTTGATCTCAAAACATGAGTAGGTGGGTCTCTCTTGGAAAAATGGACCTGGAAAGTGTAAGTGTGTTGTGAGTGCTTCCTCTACGAATGAGAGGACGTGGAGGGGTATACATAGGAATCCCCGAAAATCCAACCATTACAAAATTATTACCCAACTTGGTGACACAGAAATGAATCTCGGTGGTACCGAGTTGCACTAAATGTGGGAACTTTTGAATTCTCGGTGAGATCAATATATAAATCTCCGTCGTACCAATATGGGTGACCTAGACCAGTTTCCAAATCTTGATGAGACCGATTTCAAACTCGGAAATTCCGATTCTTGAAATCTTCTCAACAGAAGGTTGGTCACTGAATCATGGTGGCACCAATGTGAAAGTTGGTGGTACCGAGATAGTAGGGTTTGGCATAGGATATGTCAAGTGGAAATCGGTAGGGTCGAGTCGAAATAGTTGGTAGCACCGATTTTGCTGGTTTGGCTTTGGACAGAGATATTTGGTGGGAGAAGGGATGAGTATTTTCGGTGGCTACCTCTAAGCACTTGAGCAACCAATTCATCATAATACCTCACCCCTTTTAATAGTATTGTCTTTCCTATGGACTCAAAGTGATGTCTCACAAATGTAAAATGTAGAGTCTTCCTTCTTGAAGCTTGAGCCAATCCTATTCCTTTCCTTGCGTCAAGAGGCTTCTCCTCACAATACTTTAGCCAATGCTCTCTATGGACTCTACCTGAAATATACTAGGTAAAAGTATTAGTCCAAGAGACAATGTATGTTGTCTTGAGTTACCAAAACCACCAAGGGAAGAAGGAAGCTTCGTCGGCTTCGTCTAGCTTGGATTCCATTCACCCTCGCCCCCATTCCAAAACAAACACTTTCTACACAGAATGACGCCATGGGAATGCTTTGTAAGGGTGTGTACGACCACCCCCTTGGCCCCGAGCGCTTGCGTGTCTGGCAAGAACATGGCCACCTCTGTTGAGAGCGCAACCGCGTATTCCTTGAGCGCGACCGTATTCGCCGACATTGCCTCTGCAGCGACCGAAAGGGCATTTGTAGCCGCAAAGACGATAGTTACATGTGGTGTGACGGCATCTTCAAACGCCATGAGTGCTCGAGCAACGTATCGTGTCGTGGAGATCTTCCTAGCCCGAGTCGAGGCCATCCAGGCCAATATCAAGAACACCCATGCCAAGATACCCCACGCTTCCTCGGAATCCAACATGCACCACACATCCGAAGAGGCGGCTGTTGTGGATGCCGACATGCATGCCGACCATGCGGCGGAGGAGGCCATGGAGCCCCTGCTACTACGACTACAGACCTTCCCCGGCAACGGCGCCACAAATCCTTCTACTACTGCGACAACAAACCTTCCCTGGCAACGGCGCCAGGAATCCTGCTGCTACGGCTACGCCTATAGGGACTTCCTTGGCAAATATGCAAACGACTTCCCCGCGGCCTTGGAGCCTTGCGTTGGTGTTCCCTTGAAGAGGAAAGGGTGATGTAGCACAGCGGCGGTAAGTATTTCCCTTCGTTTGAGAACCAAGGTATCAATCCAGTAGGAGGAGCGTTCAAGTCACAAGTACCTGCACAAACACAAAGAGCTTGCACCCAACGCTATGAAGGGGTTGTCAATTCCTTATAGATTGTTTGCAAAGTGAAACTGAAAGCAAAGAGTAAACAAAGCAAAGTAAAAGTGAAAGTGGAAACGGTAGTTGTGAATAGACCCGGGGGCTGTAGTGTTCACTAGTGGCTTCTCTCATGAAAGCAAGTAGACGGTGGGTGAACGAATTACTGTCAAGCAATTGATAGAACCGCGCAAAGTCGTGACGTTATCTATGGCAATGATTATATCTATAGGCATCATGTCCAAAACAAGTAGACCGATACTTTCTGCATCGACTACTATTACTCCACACGTCGACCGCTATCCAGCATGCATCTAGTGTATTAAGTTCAAAAGAACAGAGTAACGCCTTAAGCAAGATGACATGATGTAGATGAACAATCTCAAATCTATGATGAAAGCCCATCTTGTTACCCTTGATGGCAACAACAAGATGTGTGCCTTGCTGCCCCTTCTGTCACTGGGAAAGGTCACCACACGGTATGAACCCAAAACCAAGCACTTCTCCCATTGCAAGAATCATAGATCTAGTTGGCCAAACAAAACCCAAGACTCAGAGAGACTTACAACGATATCAAATCATGCATATCAGAAATCAGCAAAGACTCAAATATAATTCATAGATAATCTGATCACAAATCCACAATTCATCGGATCTCGACAAACACACCACCAAAGAGGATTACATTGGATAGATCTCCATGAAGATCACGGAGAACTTTGTATTGAAGACCCAAGAGAGAGAGAAGAAGTCATCTAGCTACTAACTACGGACCCGTAGGTATGAAGTGGACTACTCACGAGTCATTGGAGAGGCGATGATGTTGATGTAGAAGCCCTCCATCTCCAAAGTCCCCTCCGGCAGGGCACCGGGAAGGGTCTCCAGATGAGATCTCGCGGAAACGGAAGCTTGCGACGGCGGAAAAGTGTTTTCGTGGATGCCTTGATTTTTTCTGGATTTTTAGGGAATTTATAGGCCAAAGAGCTAGGGCAGGGGAGCGCCAGGGAGGCCACAAGCTTGGTTGCCGCAGGCCCCCTGGCCACGGCAACAGGGCTTGTGGGCTCCCTGTGGGGCCCCTGCCTTGGTCCTCACGTCCTCCGATCTTCTTCCGTTCTGGAAAATTTTATTTTGGGGATTTTATTCCGTTTGGACTCCGTTCCAAAATCAGATCTGAAAAGAGTCAAAAACACAGAAAAAATAGGAACTAGCACTTGGCACTGAATTAATAAGTTAGTCCCAAAAAAGATATAAAAGGTAAACAAAACATCCAAAGTTGACAAGATAACAGCGTGAAACCATCAAAAATTATAGATACGTTTGAGACGTATCAAGCATCCCCAAGCTTAACTCCTGCTCGTCCTCGAGTAGGGAAGTGATAAAGAACGAGTTTTTGATGCTTTCATGCTACCTAGCATAGATGTCCTTTGGAACTCCTCTTATGTGACGTGAATGTTCAGATCCATTAGATTCAAAACAATAGTTTGCTATTGACGTGAAGACAATAATACTCAAGCAAACTAGCAAGATAATCATGAACTTTCAAAATAACTAGGCCAAAAGAAAGTTATCCCTACAAAATCATATAGTCTGGCTATGCTCTATCATCCTTGCACAACGAATTTAAATCATGCACAACGTCGGTATTGGCCAAGTAATTGTTTTCACACCTTTACTTTCTCAAACTTTTTCGACTCTCGCGCAATACATGAGCGTGAGCCATGGTTTTAGCACTATAAGTGGTGTGGAGAGTGGTGGAGGTTGCAAAACAGACAAGGAGAAGATGGTCACGTTGACTAGGCATTTCAATGAGCTATGGAGATTCTCATCAATAGCTATCAACGTGAATGAGTAGGGATTGCCATACAAATGATGCACTAGAGCTAAGAGTATGTGAAAGCTCTTAAAGAAAACTAGTGGGTGTGCATCCAACTTGCTTTCTCACAAAGACCTAAGGCAATTTTGAGGAAGCCTATCATTGGAATATACAAGCCAAGTTATATAATGAAAATTTCCCACTAGCTATATGGTGGTCACAAAACGAGAGACTCTCAATCATGAAGATCATGGTGCTTAATATGCACAAGTGTGGAAAGGTGGTAGCATTATCCCTCCTCTCTTTTTCTCTCATTTTTTTTGGTGGGCTCTTTGGCCTCTTTTTTTTGGTGGGCATCTTTGGGCTCTTTATTTCCTCACATGGAACAATGCTCCATCAATGATGATCATCACACTTACAACTCAAAACTTAGAGCAATGATGACTCTATATGGAATGCCTTTGGTAGTGTACCATGAGAACAATCTAGCATGGCATAGACATCAATGGGAACATCATGCTAGCTATCTTATGACCATGCAATGGCAATGTAGAAGTGGTGGCACATGTCATGGCGGTAGTTGCACGGCAATATATCTCGGAATGGCTTTGAAAAAGCCATAGTAGGTAGGTATGGTGGCTGTTTTGAGGGAGGCTATATGGTGGGTTTTGTGCACCGACGAAAGTTGCACGGCACTAAAGAAGATAGTGATGGTGGAAGGTGAAAGTGCATATAAACCATGGACTCATCATTAGTCATCAAGAACTCATATACTTGTTGCAAAAGTTTTAGTAGTAATCGAAACAAAGCATTCAACGCATACTCCTAGGGGAAGGCACTACAGGAATCAGCTTCTTTGTCGTCTACCATCACAGACGGCAAAGAGTAAATCCCGGATGGCAAAGAGAATACCACAGACGGCAAAGAATCTCACGGCCGGCAAAATTTCTGCGTCAGCCTACGACGGCATCGTACCTTCTTTGTCGTCTGTCTCCCCAAAGCGGATGGCAAAGAGCTTTGCCGTCAACATTTCATAGGAGCAGTCGGCAAAGTGCTCGAGACGGCAGCCGACAGGCGTTTCTTCCGTTAGGGGTTAATGGAGGCTTTGCCGTCTGCCTCCCCCTCTTCTTTGCCGTCTGCCTCCCCCCCCCTCTTCTTTGCCATCTGCCTCCCCCCCTTTGCCGTCTGCCTCGTCCTCCTCCCCCCTCCACTCTTTGTCGTCTGCCTCCTCCTCCTCCCTCCTCCTTTGTGCCCTCTTCTTTGCCGTCTGCCTATATAGACACCCCAGGATGCACAGCTGGGTGCCATGTGGCACCTTTGCCGTCTGCGAGCTGATGGCACAGGTCTTTGCCATCAGCTGGCAGACGGCAAAGAGCCCATATAGTACCTATTTTTTTTTGTTTTATATTATTTCACAGCACATATATATATATATATATATATATATATATATATATATATATATTTGACAGCACATTTATATAATTCACCACACATATATGATATATAGTTCACCACACATATACTTGCCAACACATATATATAATTCACCACACATATATGATATACATATAAATCAATGTACATCCCCATATATCGAAAGAACCAACATACAAAGTATTGCACTTTTTATCCATATATACATATACATATAGTTCAACATTGTTCATCAACTCAAATGAAAACTAGATGATATACATATAAAGTTCATCCATCGACATTGTTCAACTCCATGAATGATAGCTTCCATGCATGTAGTATATCCAATCTGCAAAAATTTGAATAAGAAAGTCAGAATAAGAACAAAATATGATGTTTTTGAGCTAATTGTGTCATTTTAGTGGAAAACAAGCTAAGAATATAATATTCATGAGTTAACCAAGGTTCTTATGCCATTTTTAGCTTATTATGGCATTTTGGAGCTAAATGGGTTAATTGTGTCATTGTTGGGGAAATTAAAGCAAGGAGAATATGAAAGAGGAGAACAAAGAGGAGGAGGAGGAGAATAAGAAGAAATCAAGAAGAAGGAGAAGAAGGAGGAGAAGGAGGAGAAGGTCCTTGGCCTTCTCCTCCTTCTCCTCTTCCTCCTCCTCCTTCTCCTTCTTCTCTTCTTCTTCTTCTTCTTCTTTCTTTTCATTTTTCCTCTTTCTTCTCCTCTTCTCCTCTTGTTGGAGCTAAATTACCTAATTATGTCTTTTTGGAGCTATATGGGCTAATTATGCCATTTTAGAGGAAAACAAGCTAAGAATATAATATTCATGAGCTAACCAAGGTTCTTATGCCATTTTGAGCTTATTATGGCATTTTGGAGCTAAATGGGCTAATTACGTCATTGTTGGGGAAATTAAAGCAAGGATAATATGAAAGAGGAGAAGAAAGAGGAGGAGGAGGAGAAGAAGAATAAATCAAGAAGAAGGAGGAGAAGGAGGAGAAGGAGGAGAAGGAGTAGGAGGAGAAGGACTAGAAGGTCCTTGGCCTTCTCCTCCTTCTCCTCCTCCTCCTCCTCCTTCTCCTTCTTCTCTTCATCTTCTTCTTCTTCTTTCTTTTCATTTTTCCTATTTCTTCTCATCTTCTCCTCTTGTTGGAGCTAAATTACCTAATTATGACTTTTTGGAGCTAAATGGGCTAATTATCCCATTTTAGAGGAAAACAAGCCAAGTATATAATATTAATGAGCTAACCAATGTTCTTATGCCATTTTGAAGTTATTATGGCATTTTGGAGCTAAATGGGCTAATTATTTCATTGTTGGGGAAATTAAGGCAAGGAGAATATGAAATAGGAGAAGAAAGAGGAGGAGGAGGAGAAGAAGAAGAAATAAAGAAGGAGGAGAATGAGGAGGAGGAGGAGAAGGACTAGAAGGTCCTTGGCGTTCCCCTCCTTCTCCTCCTCCTCCTCCTTCTCCTTCTTCGCTTCTTCTTCTTCTTCTTTCTTTTCATTTTTCCTATTTCTTCTCCTCTTCTCCTCTTCTTGGAGCTCAGTTAGCTAACTATGTTTTTTTGGAGCTAAATGGGCTAATTATCTCATTTTAGAGGAAAACAAGTTAAGTATATAATATTAATGAGCTAACCAAGGTTCTTATGCCATTTTGAGCTTATTATGGCATTTTGGAGCTAAATGGGATAATTATGACTTTTTGGTGCTAAATGGGCTAACTATGTCATTGTTGGGGAAATTAAGGCAAGGAGAATATGAAAGAGGAGAAGAGAAACTTACCGTAGTGGTCATCAAGGAGGAGAAACACCTGGAGAAGGGTCGTGGGATGCCGCTCGGGAGTTATTCTGCAGAATAGGTATTTTGCAATGTCTCAGTTAGCATGATGACACTCAATTATTAATACTAGTTTATAATGAAACTCACCGTGCCAATCAAAGAGAAGACGGGCATCGACGGAGGGACTTGACCGCTCTTCGCGCACAGACCCTGAAGAGTGGGTCGTATTAGTTAGTAATGAAACAGACATTACACACATGATTTGGCTAATGTGAAAAAAAATTTACCACAAAAAACTCGTACAGGGCCCGTTGACCTGCCTCATTCCGGGACCTCTCCTCCTCAATCAATTGTGTCGTGGTCTGGTCTCTCTCATCAAGAGCAGCCTGACTTGCCAATCTCTCTTTCTCAAGAGCAGCCTGGCTTGCCAATCTCTCTTTCTCAAGAGCAGCCTGGTTTGCCAATCTCTCTTTCTGAAGAGCAGCCTGAAACACCATTCCTCGTTACCACAGTAATGATCTATGGTGACACACATAATGAAATGGATGAAAGTGTTCTTAGTCCGTACAACTAACCTCGATGGCAAGATCGACTGGCCGTGGACGACGCATTATCTTAGGACAACTGCTCGACTGGCGCGCCTTGATCTTCGAGAGAGTGAGTGGACAACGTATTATCCCATCTCCAATGGCTATCGAGCCATGGGGCCTCCCGCCACCAGATATCATCACCAGCTCTGGATCCAAAGGTTCCAGGCTAGGGTTAAAGTCATCCCCTTTTGTAGCCTTCCCCACGTCCCTGTATGCCACGAGCTTCTGGTGGGATGATATGTTGGTGAAGTTATTGGGATCATCCAGGTCAGACTCAGAGAATGCCTTCGCCTTCTTGTACGAGGCAGTATGGGCCATGCCATAAAGGTCGTACAAGTGTGGCATCTCCGTCTTATTGCGATGCGCCTAAAAGAGAGGAACAAAATATTAGCATCAAGAATGAATTGCATGAATCATGAAGCAAAACACATACCCAGTTTCGTCCAAACTGAAGTAAGTTGGCACTGCCTTGATGGTGTGGCACACCAACCATTTGGCTACACCGATCCTTCGCATTCTCGTGGACGGCTCGCCAGCTGCGTGTGCACCACTCATCAACCAACGCCTCCCAACAATCCATCTTATCCGCACACCATCTCGGGGGCACCTGTAAGTTATTAGAAAGAATTTTCAGCGCTACGCCTATGAATGAAATCAAGAAAACTATGTAGAAGGACTTAAGAATAGGTAATTACCTTCATGTATTACTCCTTCTTCAGAAACTTTCCGCGGCAATCCTTCTTCTGCTTCTTAATACCATGTGTGGCGTAGTAATCTTGAATAGCCTGCGGCCAAGCCTCGTGGCGCAAGTTCTGTAGTAACCGCCTACACTCGGCCTCGAGAACCCTGGCCGCCTCCTCCTCATATCCATCCTCACACCTATAGAAGGTCTGCAATCAAACGTGAAAACACCGATTAGTACAATAATTAGCTATATTGTTAATTTTAGATTCTGTAAAAGGATAATTTACCCAAAATCTCTTGATCACCATCTCGGCCCTCGTGTGGAAAAAGACACCATCTATAATCTCCTCCGGTGGGGCCTGCGCAGCCTGGTAGTGCTCCCAGGAAAATCCTAGTGTAGGAACCTGACCCTCACCAGGCAACGTGACAAAGCCCGGGAAATTTGTCCGGCAAAGCACACCAAGGACGGAGTTCGGCCTGCGGACTCCAAGAGGGTGTACCCATCCCCTGCAGTATGATAAGGTCAACGCATTAGATATTTGAACAAACTTGAAGGTAAAAGCTAAAAAAAGAGTAAATGTACTTACCTATCTCCTTCAGGTTTAATCACCGGCCTCTGGTCGCGGGTAGCCGGCGCGACCGGGAGACGTGTACTACCACGCTTGTACACGATGGCCCCGTCCACCTGCACATCGCCCTCACTATATCCCCGCCATCCCCACCCCCTGAGCCACCCGGACCCTCGGTCCAATCCGGCAACTCGGTACGATCCGACCAGGTCTCCCATCCGGGCCTCTCCACGTCGGGTGAAGCCTCCGGAACCGTACTCTCGTGGGTCGAATGCACCTCGACCCGAGGCTGCTCCTAGACCGGAGTCTCATGGAACGAATGCCCGTCAACACCAGGCTCATGGAACGGAGTCCCCGTAGCCTCCTCCGCAAACGGGTCGACCATAGTAGTCCTATGCTCGGGTGAATCAGCTGGAGGTGCTGGCGAGGACGGCTCAATAGTCCTCCTGGATCTTCCGCAGCCACCACCTCTCCCTGTACCCTTCCCCTTCTTCCCTACCCGACCAACACCTCTCCCAGTGGGCAATGCCGCCGACGAAGAAGAACCCACGGGTGGTGTCGACAGACTGTCTGCCAAGGCTCTACGGAGAGATAGGGGTGGAAGGGAAGTACCACCCCTCGTGCGGGGCGCATGGGAAGAACCCGTCGAGCGATCTGCACCAGTGCCCACCATCTTTCCACACCTGGTGACCTGCCATGATAAAGATTAGAACAAATCAGTACAACATAAAAAAATTGAATAACTGACATGAATAATAATATGTACATGAATAATAAAGATTAAAATATATATAATTTAAGTTGTGAATCTTACAAACTAATAATCATCATCAATAAATGCATCATCATCATCACTATCACGCATGTCTTCATGAATGACGTGCTCATCGGGTTCAACGGCGTGAAGTTGTGAAAGGCCTTCCTTTGATCGTTCAAGCATTGACAGGTCATCCGCATCAGTAACCTCTACGAGTTCCAGGTCTTCTGGTTCCGGCTCAGGGCTGGAGTCGGATTCATTGTCGCTGTCTACTTCCATGTTCTTGGATGAAGCACGGCGGTTCTTGAAACATTTCTTGGAAAGACGTGCTTCTTGGAAGAATTCTCCATCATATGTGTCTGGGTTAATGTGAGGTTCATAATCCTGTTCATTTGGGAGAGGTCGTCTGACATGTGGCGGCACTTCATAAACAACATACCAACCTTCCAGATTCTTATCCGTTTGGCATGCCCACGGTAGATAGAAAACTTGGGTCGCCTGTTGAGCCGTAATATAGACATCGGGAACATCTAAATGGGTGTTTGGATTGATTTCGACTAGTCCTATATGTTCATGAGTCCTTCTAGCCTTTTTCGGCTGGAACCAATAACATTTGAAGACTACGACGTTCGGTGGGTTTTCACCATAGAATTGAAGTTCATAAATTGCTTCAACTCTTCCATAATACTCGATAACACCTTCGCCGATAGCAGAGACACCACAATTTGTAGATTTCCAGTCGGGCATAGATAGCTCTTTGCCAAAGGTACGAAAGAGATACCCGTTGATGTTGTATTTCTCAAATGAACGGACCTTATAGTCAAAACCATTAGCGACTTGTCTCAATCCGGTGTCCATAGACTCTGAATTAGCCTACAAGTTTAATACGAAACTATTGTTGCATTAGCCGCAAGTTAGACCAAGAAATGAAATGGTCCATTATTGATAATTACTGTTTGTTTGAACCAAGAGATGAAACCGGGATAGACGCCTCCTGTCTTTGACAGAAGCTCATACTCTTCGACGGAATCATTTTTGATCACCGCTCCATCCGAGAATTTGGCGACGTAACGGTTGTTTGAAATATCCGGGAATAAGAGCAGTTCAAATGAATTAGAACTTACGGGAAAATGTGCCAAGAACTCACTCGATGTACGGCCGCACTTCTGTTAGGTTGTTGAAGATATACAACGAAATGTTCTGCCATTCTTTGACATCCAACGTTATTGGTTTCGAAGCACCGGCTAGTGCGAGCTTCCCTTTGAATAGGCTGAGGTTGGACCCACCTTTTTTAGGGTCTGCATCATTGTGCTAAGGCTTCGTATTATGCAAATGATGATTTTTGGCTTCGTAGTGTGCTGTCACAAAGTTTGCCACCTCCTCAGTAATGAATGCCTCAGCCATCGATGCTTCAATTCTATGCTTATTTTTACATTTAGCTCGAAGGGTCTTCTGCATACTCTCAGTTGCATAGCACCAACGATCTTGCACGGGCCCACCCAATCTTGCCTCGGTCGGTAGATGTAAAATCAAATGCTGCATTGGATTAAAGAAGCCCGGTGGAAAGATCTTCTCTAACTTGCACAACAACTCCGGTGCAAACTCCTCCATGTCTTCTACCACGCCAGGCGACAATTATTTCGCACAAAGAACACGGAAGAAATAGCTCAGCTCCGCCAGTACTAGCCATTCATCCTCGGGAATAAAGCCACGTAACATCACCGGCATTACCCGCTCTAGCCATATGTGTCAATCATGACTCTTGAGACCAAAGATTTTTAATTTTTCAAGACTCGCTCCCCTCTTTAGATTCGCTGCATACCCATCGGGGAACATCAAGTGCATTTTGACCCACAAGATAATTTTCCTCATAGCTGGCCTTCAAGATTGAACCAGGCCTTTGGCTTCGAC
The DNA here is from genome assembly GCF_904849725.1 of Hordeum vulgare subsp. vulgare. Taxonomy (NCBI): domain Eukaryota; kingdom Viridiplantae; phylum Streptophyta; class Magnoliopsida; order Poales; family Poaceae; genus Hordeum; species Hordeum vulgare. The sequence continues at coordinate 356,401,814 of NC_058523.1, forward strand.
CACTTCTGCTTTCCTTTGCCTTCTCGCATCTTTTGTAACGGTCTATGACATAGTGTCTCTTGATCGACTCTAGCCTTAATATTATCCTTTGTCTTCCCATCTATGTCGAACAATGTACCAAAAATAGCCTCTCCGATATTCTTTTCAGTGTGCATCATGTCGATATTGTGTGGAAGAAGGAGGTCTTTGAAGTAAGGCAGATCCCAGAAGCATGGCTTGTGAGTCTAGGCGTGTTTGAATTATACCCCTTGAAATACCGTGGACGCTCTGGATCAGGCTCGAGGGCATTTAACTGATCCAGGATCTGTTGGCCTGTGAACGCTGGTGGTGCCAAGTTTTTGACAACTTTACCTTTGGTAAAGTTCTTCTTGTCTTTTCTGAACTGATGGTCAAGATCCAGGAACTGTATATGCAAGTCAAAGCAAGAATACTTCCGACCCTCCTGCAACCAATGAAACTGAAGAGCTGCCTTGCATTGGGGGCACGGGAACCTTCCATGCACACACCATCCAGAGAATAGCGCATACGCTGGCAAGTCATGCATAGAGTACATGTACCACACATGCATTTTTGAAGTTCTCTTTTCTAGCGGCATCGTATGTCTTGACCCCATTATCCCAAGCTTCTTCCAATTCATCCTTAAGCGGTTGCAGGTACACATTCATATTCTTCCCCGTATAATTGGGCCTTGGAATTATCAACGTCAGAAATATGTTCTTTCTTTGTATAATCTGCCCGGGGGGAGATTGAGTGGAATGACAAATACAGGCCAACAACTGTATTGGGTTGTCGTCATGCCGAAGGGATTAAAACCATCCGTGGCAGCGCAGACTTGAGAATTCCTTGGATCTGCCGCTTTATCCTGATGCAATCCATCGAAATGTTTCCACGCTTCCCCATCTGATGTGTGTACCATCATCTTATTCCCATCCGCATCTAGTTCGGTTCTTTTGCCCAATTTGTGCCATGTCATCTGTCTGGCTATCTCTTCGACCATGAAAAGACGTTGAAGTCTTGGTATGATTGGCATATACCGAAGAACACTAACTGAGATTTTGGTCTGCCTCTTCTCACCCATACCATTGTCTACCACAAGATACCTGCAAGACTCCAATTGGGACAATAGTCCAAGTGTGCATACTCCTTCCTAAATAAGACACATCCTTCCTCACATGCATCTATCTTCTCATAGGGCATCTTAAGTACACGAAGTATTTTGTCTGACTGGTACAGGTTTGCAGGCATGACATGGCCTTTGGGTAGGAAGCGTCCAAATAGTGTCATCATCGCGTCGTAGCATTCTCTTCCCAAGTTGAACTGAGCCTTCAGAGCCATTACTTGTGCAATTGCATCCAGCTGACATAGCTCAGTGTGCTCATGGAGAGGACGTTTTGAAGACTCCAACATTTCATAAAAGGCCTTTGCAGATTCCTCCATCTCATCTTCCGAATCCCGAGCATCATCAAAGTCTTGCACCATGTCTTCGATCCCGGTACCATGCTCGTCCGTGCGACGACGGACCACCTCAGCTCTTGTGCGTTGTATAGACTCACCATGAAATGTCCACACCGTATAATTAGGCTTAAAACCCCTCCTCTGCAGGTGTTTAATCATTACAGCCTCTGTCGTCTTTTTATAGTTGTCGCATCCAGGACAGGGGCAATAGTTTCTTTCCTGGCCATTTGTGAATGCGGATTTCACAAATTCCTTTGTTTTTACAAACAATTCTTTCGTCATCTCTTTCTGACTAGGGTGACCGGTATACATCCACGCACGATCACTCATCTTGTGTAGCTACTAAAGACAGAAGAAATATATTTATATATAATTTAGCATTTATATTCATCGGTTAATCAGGTTCGCCATTTTTATTACGTCCAGGCAACCTACACGCTAATAGGTAAAGATAGCTCCTAATCCCACCCGAGTATGTGTAGATTGAGTTCGTTTTCCCATGCTCTGCTCCGGATCCAACGCAAAATTTCGGCAGCACCTCCCCGCTGTTCTCCTGATACACGTCTCCGCAATGAACAGAGAGGATGTGCATCCGGACAACAACAAGGAGGCACTGACGAAATTCCGCATCGGATCCAGAGCACAGCATACGGGAAAACGAACCCAATCTACACATACTCGGGCTGTCGATGGATAATGTTGGACCATTCGAAAGGATGGCGGTTATAAATATGCAAAGACATGCATATTTATAGATGTCACCCTTTCGAACGGGAGACGCATACTGGTCACACATACTGATAAATTAATTTAATTACCTAAATCTAGAAAGTTTCATTCGGAAATCGAGCCACAGTAAATGAAGGGGCGGGGAGGAGATGAAATTTGTACTGACCCACAAATGCAAGGGCGGAGCTCGTACAACGCACGGGCAGGTCTTCGCACAGCAGACCTCACAGCGACGAGACAACTATCACATGTAAATCCACCCGATCAACACAAATATTCTAATTATGTCATTTTAGAGGAAAACAAGTTAAGAATATAATATTCATGAGCTAACCAAGGTTTTTATGCCATTTTGTAGCTAAATGGGCTAATTATCTCATTGTTGGGGAAAATAAGGTCGAGAGAATAAGATAGAGGAGAAGAAAGAGGGGGAGGAGAAGAAGAATAAGAAATCAAGAAGAAGGAGAAGGAGGAGGAGGAGGAGAAGAAGGAGGATAAGAATGAGGAGGAGAAGGTATTCTTCTTCTCTTCTTCTTCTCTTCTTCTTTTCTTCTTATTTTCTTCTTCTCCTTCTTATTTTTGTCTTCTCCTCCTCCTCTTCTTCTTCTTCTTCTTCTCCTCCTCCTCTTCTCCTCTTCTCCTCCTCCTCCTCTTCTTCTTCTTCCTATTCTTTCTATTAAGCTAACTAACTAACTAACCTAACTAACCAATCTAACTAAACATATCGCTAAACCTAGATAGCACTAAACAGCAAAAAAAAAAGAATCTACCACTAAGTAACTAAAAAAGAATCTAGCTACCACTAAATACCAAACAATAAAAAATCAACTTCTTCTTGTTTCTCTTCTTCTCCTTCTTATTTTTTTATTATTCTCTTCTTCTTTACTTCTTCTCCTACTTATTTTTTCTTCTCTTCTTCTTCTTCTTCTTCTTCTCCTTCTTATTTTTTTCTTCTCCTCTTCTTCTTCTTCTTCTTTTTATTCCCCTCCTCCTCCTCCTACTCCTCTTATTCTTCTCCTCTTCTCGTCCTCCTCCTCCTCCTCTTCTCCTCTTCTCCTCCTCCACCTAACTAACCAAGCTAACTAACTAACCTAACTAAAACTACTAACCTAACTAAATCTACCACTAAAACTACTAACAATAATCTAGCTACCACTAATTAACAAAACAAAACTAAATCTGTAAATTAGCAGAAATAGGAAAAAAATGACTCACCGGAGGGGGCGGCCGGGGAGGAGGAAGGTGCGGCGGTGGAGGAGACGGCGGTGGTGGCGGAGTGGTGGTGGTGGAAAAGTGGCAAGCTCCGACGGCGGTGGTGGAGGAGGAAGTCCCGGGGAGGAGGAGGGGGCGTGGTGGAGGAGGGGGCGCGGGGAGGAGGGGGCGCAGGGAGGCCGGAGGAGGGTGCATGGAGGCCGGAGGAGGGAGGGCGGCGGCGTAGGGAGGCCGGAGGCTGGAGGAGGGAGAAGGAGGGGGCGCAGAGAGGCCGGAGGAGGAGGGGCGGCGGCGCAGGGAGGCCGGAGGCCGGAGGAGGAGGGGGCGCAGGGAGGCCGAAGGAGAAGGGTGCGCAGGGAGGCCGGAGGAGGAGGGGCGGCGGCGCAGGGAGGCCGGAGGAGTGCGGGGCGGCGGTGGTGGTGTCGAGGGGTGAGAGAGAGGGGTGTCGGGGTGGCCGTTAGGGGTGAGAGAGAGGTGCGTGGGGGTGGGTCTAACGGCCGTTAGGGGGGCACCCTCTTTGCCGTCCGCCTCCCGACGGCACAGAGGAGAAAAGCGGACGGCAAAGAGAGAGGCCGTTAGGGGGGAGATTGGGGCTGCGGGGTGGGCCGCCCATGCTCTTTGCCGTCTGCGTGAATGCTCTTTGCCGTGAGCTGGCAGACGGCAAAGAGCTGGCTGATGGCAAATAGTATCTTTGGCATCAGCCTTCTCTTTTCCATCTAGTTTTTGGTAGCTGATGGCAAAGAGGGTCTTTGCCATCAGCCAGCAGACGGCAAAGAAGCAGCACATGGCAAAATCTCAGATTCCAGTAGTGAGGGTTGGTAGGTATAAACCATCGCGCGATCCCTACCGCCACACAAAGGATGACAATCAATATACTAATCATGCTCAGACTTCATCACATAGCGGTTCACCATACGTGCATGCTACGGGAATCACTAAGTTCAACACAAGTATTTCTAGATCCCCAACACCTTACTAATATAACTTCAATATTACCACAACCACAACTCAAAACTAATTGAGATGAATCAAACTTCTCTAACTATTCAATGCACATGAAGGTGGAAGTTTTCATATCCCTTTGGATAACTACCCCTTTTGAGACTACTATCATAGAATAGATCAACTACCAAGCCACGCGCTTCCGTGCTCTAAAAGATATAAGTGAAGCACATAGAGCAAAATCAACTAGCTCAAAAGATATAAGTGAAGCACATGTGACCTGAATTGTCTAACCAAAGGATATAAGTGAAGCTCGACAAAATCACGGTGAGTGTATGTCTCTCTCTCTAGGTGTGAAGCAAGGAAGATTGTGACACAACAAAAATAAAATACTCCTATGATACAAGACGCTCCAAGAAAAACACATAACATGTGGTGAATAAAAATATAGCCCCAAGTAACGTTACCGATGGATTGAAGACGAAAGAGGGGATGCCTTCCCGGGGCATCCCCAAGCTTAGGCTTTTACGGCATCCTTGAATATACTTGGGGTGCCTTGGGCATCCCCAAACTTGAGATCTTGCCACTCTTTATCTCTTTGTCCATAAGAACTTCACCCAAAACTTGAAAACTTCACAACAAGAAACTTAAACAGAAACTCGTGATAACATTAGTATAAGACAGCAAACCACCACTTCCTTAGGTACTGTAGCAAACTTAAATTCTACTTATGTTGATGTTGGGTTACTGTATTTTCAATCTTCCATGGCTAATACCCCCCGATACTATCCATAGTTTCATCAAAATAAGCAACCAACTCAACAAAAACAGAATCTGTTAACAGCAGACCAGTCTGTAGCACTCTGTATACTTCGTATACTTCCGGTACTTCAAAAATTCTGAAAAAATACGACAGTCTGAAGAATTTGCATAGCAATCAGCAGCAAAAAGAATAAACTCAAAAGCTCTTACAGAAGAAAAAAATGAAAATTCTTTTCGTGAGCGGAAAGTTTATGTCTTTTCCAACATGACCAAACGATCATCCCCAAGACTAATCATAATGGTTTTTCCTTGCACAAACGCAAAAAGAAACACAAAAAACACAATCATAACAGAATTATGAAAGTGTGGAAAACACAAAACAGAAAGAAAAAGGATAGATTCGTTGGGTTGCCTCCCAACAAGCGCTATTGTTTAACGCCCTTAGATAGGCAAAAGGTGATGAAATCACGTATAGTCATCTTTGGTGCTCAAACCATAAGTAGTGTCATCATTTATCATCTTAAGATCTTCATCTTTATTCGATGACTCACCACTAGCTTTAGGAACAAAAACAGACTTGACGGTCTTTTTGAGAGTGAGATTTGGAGTATTTTGCACAGCAGCAAAAGCGGAACCCAAGTTGGTTATGACATCTTCTAGTTTGCCAATTCTAGAGGAATCATTAACTATAGGTTCCTTCTCCCTTCAATTTTTCAAAACCATTCCCACTTTAGATCCGTACTGAGTAATTTGATTGTGGATCTTTTGTGGCAATTTTGTTTTCAATAGCGTCAAGCCTTTGCATCACGTGTTCCAAGGTCAAGGTAGTTCCATTAACCATGAGCGGGGGTGAGCCTACCAAATTCATGATAGCTCCATAGGAGTCAACGGTATGGTTCCCCAAAAAATTCCCGCCTATGATGGTATCAAGAATATACCTATTCCAAGGAGAGATTCCAACATAAAAACTGCGAAGAAGAACGGTAGTGGATTGCTTACTAGTAGATCTACTTTGAGCATTGCAAATCCTGTACCAAGCGTCCTTTAAATTTTCTTCCTCAATCTGCTTGAAATTGAGAACTTTGTTCTCAGGGGTATCGTTTGGAGTGGTGGGTCTAGCCATTGATGGACTATCCCACACACAAACGAGCAGGAAGTAAGCGAGTGAAACGGGCAAAAGAGAACGGCAAAAAGGCAAAAGAAAACGGCAAGGGAGAAAGGCAAAAAGGCAAATGAAAATGGCAAGGGAGAAAGGCAAATGAAAACGGCAAATGTGAAGTGGGGTAGAGGAAAATGATAGGCAACTCGCAAAAAAAGTTAAATGCAAGAGATGAGTTTGTGACACCTACTTGGATAGATCTTGACTTAATCTCTCCTCCCGGCAACGGTGCCAGAAATCCTTCTGCTACTGCGACAACAGACCTTCCCCGGCAACGACGCCAGAAATCCTTCTGCTACTGCGACAACAGACCTTCCTAGGCAACGGCGCCAGGAATCCTGCTGCTACGGCTACGCCTATAGGGACTTCCTTGGCAAATATGCAAAGGATTTCCCCGCGGCCTTGGAGCCTTGCGTTGGTGTTCCCTTGAAGAGGAAAGGGTGATGTAGCACAGCGGCGGTAAGTATTTCCCTTATTTTGAGAACCAAGGTATCAATCCAGTAGGAGGAGCGTTCAAGTCACAAGTACTTGCACAAACACAAAGAGCTTGCACCCAATGCTATGAAGGGGTTGTCAATTCCTTATAGATTGTTTGCAAAGTGAAACTGAAAGCAAATAGTAAACAAAGCAAAGTAACACCAACTGAAGACCCTGAGCTATTAACTACGGACCCTTAGGTCTGAAGTGGACTACTCACGAGTCATTGGAGAGGCGATGATGTTGATATAGAAGCCCTCCAACTCCAAAGTCCCCTCCGGCAGGGCACTGGGAAGGGTCTCCAGATGAGATCTCGCGGAAACGGAACCTTGCGGCGGCGGAAAAGTGTTTTCTTGGATGCCCTGATTTTTTCTGGATTTTAAGGAATTTATAGGCCAAAGAGCTAGGGCAGGGGAGCGCTAGGGAGGCCACAAGCCTGGTTGCCGCGGGCTCCCCTGGCCGCGGCAACAGGGCTTGTGGGCTCCCTGTGGGCCCCCTGCCTTGGCCCTCACGTCCTCCGATCTTCTTCCGTTCTGGAAAAATTTATTTCGGGGATTTTATTCCGTTTGGACTCCGTTCCAAAATCAGACCTGAAAAGAGTCAAAAACACAGAAAAAACAGGAACTGGCACTTGGCACTGAATTAATAAGTTAGTCCCAAAAAATATATAAAAGTTAAACAAAACATCCAAAGTTGACAAGATAACAGCGTGAAACCATCAAAAACTATAGATACGTTTGAGACGTATCAGCCCCTTCCCCATGAGATCTCCGACCGAGAGATGGAGATGCGGGATGCGCCCGAGAGCCACGAGCGCTTGGAGGAGTTGTGCGTGTCTCAGGAGGAGGTCGAGAAGTGCATGTCCATCGAGGAATTAGTGGTGGAGTACCAATGCGAGCTCTGACGGTGCCACTACAATGAGTACTACAACGATGAGGGTGACGCCGATGGCAAGGATGCCGTCGTGGTCGAATTCACCCTGAGGGAAGCCGAGTCCGGCTCCTGCGGAATGTTGCTCGGACAAGTTGTCGACATCTCATCGAACATCAGCGAGGCATAGAGCGCCGGCTCATCGCCATCTTTGTTAAAATTATGCATAGTACTAATAGCCTTTGTTTAGAGAGTCGGTCTTTTGTTAGAACTATGTCTAGTTCAAGCACCTTGATTATTTAGTGAACTTTCTTGGTTTAGTAACTGCAAGTTATGCGTCCGCTAATTTGTATACTTAAGTTAGCATTTTGTGTTAACTTATTTAATAACATGGATGTGTACTATAACTAGGGAATACATGCGGAGGGGCGATATTTTGTATGTTCTATATATCATCGCACACGCTAAAAGTAGAGAAACCGTGTGTGATGAATCTCTATAACCAGGGAATACATGGGGAGGGGCGAAATTTTGTATGTTATATATCATCGCACATGCTAGAAGTAGAGAAACCGTGTCTGATGAATCTTTGCGCGCCAAGTTTCCCTGCACCTTACAAAATATATCGCTGACTGCTGAAATATCTGCCTCTCCCCCTCGCCCCTCCCAAGGACCACATTTCCCCTGTTACCCCCACCCCCTGCACCACCGCCACATCTCTCCCTCTAACATAAGACCGTCGTGGACATGCCATGATCTCCTCGAATGACCCCTCAAGAGGTATCTCCGAGGAATTCGACTCTCTTCTCTCTGGCTCAACTAGGCTTAGGGTCTTGGTTTGGAATTTGGGATTTTAAAGCGGCATGCTGATTTGAGCCATTTCTTTCTCTTGTAGCTACCTAGGAAAATCACTTCCCAAGAACGAAGCGGGATAGCTGAAGACCTGCATGTTCATGGTCAACATCAATTTCAATCCGTGAAGTTACAGTCTTTTGAATCTGGATAGAGTGGGAGGAAGTTTATGGGACATGCAAAGAAGGTTAGCCTAACTCTCGTTGTGAGAAATCATTTGTTATATTAGGTGTGATTTAGACACTTCTCGTGTGCTCTTTGATTCTGGATGTGATTAAGACACTCTCATAGTTCTAAGATTATGAATGCCATTTTAATTGACACCAGTAGTGATATGTTATAAATTTGTTCAGATCACATGGTAGGAATCTCACAACATGACTATAAAACAGAGCATTTAGGGACTTATGCAAAAAAACGTTTTTCACAAACTGTTTTAACCCCGAAGGCATATTGACAGCAAGGAAACTATATGCTACAAGACTTATCATGACATGAAAATTTACAGCATGGTACTAGATATGATGCAGTTCATTTTATTCAACATGAAATGGTCTAATTATGCACAGAAACATGGCTAGCATCAACACAACATGATAATCTAAAATAAACAGATTTTGAGACTTGGTGAAAATAATAGGGTGCAAGAGCAACAGTTTTTTATAGATTGGTATGTTTGACAGCATAAATGTATATACCGAAAACTATTAGTTTGAACTCATTCAAACACTGTTGATGTGCATCCTGTACTACAAAGACTGATGCATTTATATTTAACTTCCTGATAAAATTGGTAATTTGTTATTACACATGACAGAAATAGAGGAGGGATAAGAAACACAGCATCCTACTACAAAGACTCTTCGAGAACAACCATGGCATGGCTTATAAAGACCGCATCGAACTACAATAACTCTTCGAGCAGAACCATGGCATGGCTGATGAAGACCCATGTGAAGCACGCAAGTACAAGCATGGTCAGCCATTTCTTGTTGACATATACTATGGGAAGTGCAATTCCACTTTTCGCAAGTTACATAAGTATTACATGGTCAGCCAACTATCTTTGCGGCACATGATCGTTTTTCCAATAAGACAACGGAATCCGTTATTTTTAAAAATTGCTATTCATATGTTCAAGTTTCTAAATAAACCGCTTTCTATTTCTCTTCAAAGAAAAAAGAAAACAACTTACATCAGTTAGGTTGTTCCTAACAGGGCAAATATATAATTAATATTGTAAAAAAATCAGTGTCCTTAACAACAACAAGGGACCAGCCTATGTGGATACTACGTTTGCGCACACATGATGAACCCATGGAGACATGTTGAATATGATGTCGACGGTGACAAAATACAACCAGTAAGTCTTTTTCTTAATTATTATCTTCTACTTCAAACATATGTCATATTCTAATCTAAAAATCATGCGGTTGATCTTTGGACCGATGACCTCTGAAGCGCTCGCCGCAGATGAATCGCTTTCTGTTAGGAAATTTATAAGCATCTTTTTTTCTGAAACACTATATCAAGCCCATTAAAAAGATGAGAGACATATGTCCGCCCCTGGTGTGGAGGTTAGGGTGCTCCGAAGATCACGGAGGCGATCACGGTTCGGGTTCGGGCGAGGCCTGGCTAGGTCGACGGCGGGATTTTCAATCTGCGCCGCAGTGCTTGCCACCCACGCCCCGGCGAGAGTAGATCCCATCACCACCTCACAGCCTTCAGTGTGCCTGGGGTCGCACGGTCGTACTCCACCTTAAACCCTAATTCTGGTCAGACCAGGAGGAGCGAAGGGAGGTGGAGGCTGTTGATGGACTGATGCGGGGGCTGCGGTTGACGGAGGAAGAACGACGTGGAGTCAAGAGCAGGGTGCCGGGGAAGGAGAGGGGGAAGATCCCGGTGGCACAGGCAGTAGGGAAAGTCTTGTCGGAGAAGCAGGCTCACCCTGACGCGATTCGGCTGTCGTTGGGGCATGTGTGGTGTCCGATCAAAGGTATCGAATGCAAGGAGGTGGGGGAGAACTTGTTTGTGTTCACGTTCCACCAGGAATCGGGGAAACGAAGGGCGTTGGAAGATGGCCCGTTGATGTTTGAGAAGGATCTGATAGTGGTGGAGGACTATGATCCGGGGAAGTGGCCGGAGGACTATGAGTTCAATGAGATCCCCATCTGGATGAGGGTATTCAGTCTCCCATTGGGGATGATGAACGAAGTAACGGCAGAGGAGATTGGGAGCCTCGTTGGTAGCTTTGTGGAAGCGGATGTTGGAGCTGATGGAGTAGCCATGGGGAAATTCCTGAGAGTTAAGATCAGAATGAACATAGACAAACCAATCATGAGGGGCTTTATGCTGGATGATGCGGAGGATGGTGGAAGGCATAAACAGAAGAAGCAGATGAATATTGATGGAGGAGGAGAGGAGGAAGAGGGGGCGTGGTGCCGATTTGAATATGAGTTTTTACCTGAATTTTGTTATGTGTGTGGAATGGTGGGACATAGTGAAAGGGCGTGCGACATGAAACTTGACAAGCATAGACGGGCGCAATTCGGAGGTTGGCTTCGGGCAGACATGGGTCGCAGGAAGGTGCACGGCGACGAGTCTGGCAGCTGGAGGGGTAGAGGCCGAGGTTCAGGAGTCTCACGGCCCTTTGGCAGTAGTCGATCTCAGGAAAAGACAGGGAGCGGCAGTGATGGCATGTCCAGGCACAAGGAGAGATCGAGGAGTACGGAGGGGAGGAATGTGAATGCGGAAAAGGGAGAGGAAGTTACAAGCCCGGCCAAGCATAATGCCCTTGTTGCTAGAGAGAGAGGCCAACCTAAGAAACTGCAGATCGTGGAGCAAGGGGGAGGAGACCCGGGTAACAGGCAGCTAACAGGGGGGAAGGCCCTAGCATCTCAGTGGTTGATCTGTAACCCTGCCGCTAAGGACATGGAGAATGATGCCATCTCGCCTCTTGGTAGCTCCGGGGAAGAAGGACTGCACCACACAACATTGTAGGAGGAGGGTCCGATCACATCAGAGGTAGCAGGGGAGAAACCAAGAGAGGCTGGACAGCGGAAATTCAAAAGGCTTAGGCGGGAGAGTAGGGAGGGTGATGGAGGAGACCTACAACCCAGTAGGCTGACAGGAGCCAAGCGATCAAAGGAAGGGGCTCTGGAGGAAGTGGAGGCAAAACAAGGGCAAATGGAGTTGTGTGAGGAGGTAGACTGGGTGAAGGAGGGGGCAACTGAGGCAACACCACAATTAAATTTATCGGCCGGGCTGTTGGAACAGCCCCGCCGAACGCAATGAAACTTGTTGGATGGAACTGCCGGGGGCTCGGTAATGGCCCTGGAGTTCAAAGTCTCCTCGAGTTGGGGAGAATGGAGGATCCCGACATCCTTTTCCTGTTGGAAACAAAGCTTACCGAGAAGGAATTGGAGAAGTTCAAGTGGCGTTTGGTACTAGGTAACATGGTTGCATGGAGTGCGGTAGGAAGGAGTAGAGGGGTTGCTCTACTTTGGAGGAAGGAGGTACATGTGACACTTCGGTCGTATGGTCGATGGCACATTGATGTGGATGCCATGGAAGAATCCGGTGCTATATGGAGGCTAACTGGGATATATGGAGAGTCGGAAGCGGAGCGTAAAACAGAAACATGGTGTACACTGCGATTGCTAGGGCAACAACACCAACATGGAAGACCATGGATGTGCTTTGGGGATTTCAATGAGATCCTACTGGACGGAGAGAAGGTGGGAGGGAGCCGTAGACCTCAGGCGTGCATGGATAGGTTTCGCGAGACGCTGGAGAATGTCGGGTTGTGTGATATTGGCTACACTAGAGACAAATTCACGTGGAGGAACCATAGTAAAGAGGCGCGGTCATATATATGCGAACGGCTCGACCGAGCAACAGCAAACACCGAATGGTGTGAGATGTTTCCAGGCTTTACCGTGGTGAATGAGCGGCCGCGCCATTCGGATCATAGACCGTTAATCGTTAACACGGAGGGTGGGGTTGGCCAGCAAAGCCAAGGAGGCGATAGGGGTTTTCAATTTGAACCATGGTGGCTGGAGGAGGAAGGGTGTGCCGAAGCTATCAAGGAGGCATGGGACGAAGGGAGGGCGGAAGGTGGCAATGTTGCTTAGAATCTGCGGAAAGTGGCAACCAAGATGTGAGTATGGCATAAGGAGGAGGTAGGGGAGATAGCAGGAAGACTGAAGAAGGCACAGGCAGAGCTGGAGAGATGTATGTGCGCACCAGTGTCTGATTCATAGGTCCGAGAAGAGGGAAGGCTACGGGGTGTAGTGCATGACTTGGAGGATAAGAAACACATCAAAGCTAATCAACGGTCCCATGTCTCTTGGCTCAAGGATGGGAAAAGAAACACGAAGTATTTCATGGCGGTGGCTTCAGCTAGGAGGAAGAAGAATAAAATTAAGGGGCTCAGGAGGGAGGATGGATCGGTAGTGCAGGAGGGGGAAGAGCTAACCACTTATGTGTGCTCCTTTTTTCAGGACTTATTCACTTCAAACATGGGGGGCATATGGAGGACCTCCTGCGCACGGTACAGCCTCGAGTAACACATGCGATGAACACCCTCATGTCGGCTGCGTTCACTAGGGAGGAGATCAAAGCTGCCCTTGATCATATAGGAGATCTGAAGGCACCTGGCCCGGATGGTATGCCCTCCGTTGTGTACAAGAGGAACTGGCATCTCATGGGGGATCAAGTAGTGCAGGAAGTATTAACAGTGCTCAATGGAGGCGTGATTCCAGAAGGGTGGAATGACACTCTTATTGTTCTTATTCCCAAAGTTAAATCACCGAGTAGGATCAAGGATTTGCGCCCCATCAGCTTGTGCAATGTGGTCTATAAGTTGGTGTCCAAGGTAATTGCGAACAGGATGAAACTGATCCTGCCAGAGATCATATCAGACAACCAGAGTGCTTTTGTACCTGGCAGACTTATCACCGACAATGTGCTAATCTCATATGAGATTTCAGACTATCTCCTCCACAAGACCAAGGGGAAAGAAGGGCTTGCGGTGGTCAAGGCGGATATGAGCAAGGTGTATGATCGGGTTGAGTGGCGATTCCTGGAAGCAATGCTACGCGGGTTGGGCTTCGGCTACGGGGTTGTACAGCTCATCATGCGTTGCGTTACCACCGTGAGATATCAAATTAAGGTGAATGGTGATCTCACGGAGCAGTTCTGTCCGACAAGGGGCCTCCACCAAGGGGATCCTCTGTCGCCGTACTTGTTTGTCATCTGCGTAGAAGGCCTGTCGGCACTACTCCAAGAGGCGGAGGGCGCAGGGCGGATAAGTGGGGTCAAAATATGCAGCACGGCACCCACTATGTCACCTCTATTCTTCGCTGATGATTCCGTCCTGCTTATGAAAGCTGAACCGAGGGAGGCATTAGTGTTGAAGGAGATTCTGGATTTGTATGAAAGTTGTTCCGGCCAATGCATCAACACAGAGAAATCAGCTGTACTGTTCAGCCCCAATACCGCGGAAGGCACACGCATGGTTGTGAAAAACATTCTCGGGATCCAGAGCGAGACATGGAACGAGAAATATCTGGGGTTGCCGGTTCATGTGGGCCGATCCAAGAGGAAAGCCTTCGCTTACATCAAGGGGGCGGTCGCAGGGAAGGTATATGGCTGGAGGGAGAAGCTTATTGCGAAGCCAGGCAAGGAAACCCTGGTCAAAGCCGTGGCACAAGCAATCCCTACCTATGCTATGTCCTGCTTCTATCTTACGAAGTCTTTCTGTGAGGAGCTTAGTTCGCTGCTGGGGAAATACTGGTGGAGCCAGCAAGACAAGGAAAACACCATTCATTGGATCAGCTGGGAGAAGCTCACAAAACCGAAAGATCAGGGAGGCTTGGGTTTCCGGGATATGGACTGTTTCAATATAGCAATGTTATCCAAGCAGATTTGGAGGCTAATTCAATGCCCAGGATCACTGTGTGCTAGGGTACTGAAGGCCCGGTACTTCCCCAACACTCATGTTCTCGATGCTACCCCACGACTGGGCATCTCGTACTCATGGAGAAGCCTGCTGCATGGGCTAAAGCTCATCAAGGACGGGTACATATGGCGTATTGGAGATGGGATGAACGTTAACATATGGAAAGATCCTTGGATACCGAGACCATGGTCGTGAAGATTGATCACTCCCCGGAGGGGCATTCTGGTTGAGCGCGTCAGCGAGCTCATTGATCCAGCTACTGGCTCTTGGGATGAAAGGCTTGTTCGCAAGACCTTCTGGGAGGATGATGCCCGATATATTATGCAGATCCCACTGAGGGAAGGGGTGCCGGACTTTGTGGCCTGGCAGTATGATAGCAAAGGATGCCATTCCGTTAAGAGCGCCTATAAGCTACAGGTTCAGCTACGTAAACACTTGGCACAAGGGGACGTGGGGTCGAGTATGGCAGCGGCTCCTATCAATCCACGTTCTGCTGATTCATGGCGCCGGTTGTGGAAGCTCGGAGGGCCGAGGAACATCCAGATGTTCGCTTGGAGGCTAAAGCACGAATCCCTGGCGCTCCGAGTGCATCTCAAGAAGAGGGGCATCCCAGTGGAGAACACAAAATGCCTTTTCTATGGAAAAGCTGATGAGGATGGTGGACACCTGTTTATCAAGTGCAAAATCGCCAAGGCGCGCGGTTTGGCGAGAGCTTGCGCTGGAGCCAGAACGGCGTGAACTGCAGGAAATTCCATCGGTGCACCACGCGTTGGATTACATCTGGAGCCTTAGTGAGCACAAACGGATGCTTATCATTACCTTCTCGTGGCTCTGGTGGTCTAACCAGAATAATCTGAGGGAAGGGGAGCTACCGGAATCTGCAGAGGTAGTCGCTCGAAGGACATGGGCTAATGTTATTCAATATGAGCAAATATATTGCGAGCCGAAAGCTGGGCTGTCTCCCCAACGGTGGCGGCCGCCCCCTGATGACATCATCAAGATCAACGTGGACGGCTCTTTCATTCCGGGACAGGAGGGCTCGGGGTGGGGTGTCATTGCCCACGATGCAGAAGGAGCGGTGATTGCGGCAAGAGCGGGCAGGCAGGATCATGTCTATGACGCCTTTGCGGCGGAAGCTTATTCCCTTGCACATGCGATATCATGTGCTACCGAGCTTGGCCTGGTGCGAGTCCTTTTCGAGACAGATAGCACACTGCTCCAGGAGGCCATGGACTTTGCTCGGGTGGATGCTTCAGCATATGCAGCGGTGATCGAGGACCTCAAGTTTCAGCTCAAGATGTGGTTCTCCAAACATAAGATCACGGTGTGCCGTAGGGAGGCAAACACGGCAGTGCATCACCTAGCTAGCATAGGTCGGCCGTATGCTTCTAACCACTTTGACGAGTGGAAAAACCTTGTACCTGCCCCATTGGCAGCCTGTGTCGAGGGCGATTTACCCTCACACCGTTTAAGTTAATGAGTATGGTGTTTACCCTAAAAAACCATTAAAAACATCGAAGATTTTAGCATTCAACTTAAGAGTGAGTGTTGAGGATGCCCTAATTACTTGGTCCACAATTTGAAATGATGATGACTTTCCCCTAGAAAAAACAGCCCAATCCCATTGTAACACACACCGAGTCTTCAGAGATGCTCCTCCTGAATTCTGAACCACTTCCGCACGCTCACAGGCGTCGGGTACTAAACACGTTACTGCTTACTTGCAAGGTTCCCTTCGATCACGACTCACGAGGTGTCCCGACTTACGAGGTGTCCCGACTCCAATCCAGAGTCCAGACATTTCCTCGCAGCGCTTCCCCCGACCATTCATTTACCCAACAAACAATTGCCATAGGGAACTAGTCTACGTACGACGAGGGAGCCAAGATTGATGTGTGCAAACTTCCACACAACACAACCGTACTCACGCTGGACACAGGTTTTGCAGTCAGTAGGTACGACCGCAAGGAGGTTAATTTTATGCGCACTGACGACGCCACCTTGGCATATGCCTTACGTTTCAAGTTAAAGCATTGCCATGAGAATTTGCATTAGGTGTATGTACACGCCCTGCGGGTGTACCGACTCTGGAGCACGCAAGAAAAGGGAACTCTCAAGACAAATGCTCAGCCACCGGCCGCTTCACCGGCCAGATGCAAACCTGCACCTCTAGCTGCCGATCTTGGTCAGTTGCAGCAGAGCTCTAGTCCTAGGTTTTGCTAATAGTCAGACTGCATCAAAAGCGAAAAAGAAAAAGGAAAGGGAAACCAACCATGATTTGTGTTGTGTATGTGTCTAGCTAGTTCATCTTCATTGAAGAAAAGGCAAACATGTGATATTAAACATGTGGAGACTTTCAAATAAAATTAAATGGATTTTATTTTTGAGCAGAGTACAATCAAAGTCGCTCACAAACACGAGCATACACTCACCCCTATGAACTCACGCACGCACACCCTACCCATATGAGCATCTTCGAGAGACTAAACCGGCACATCATCTTAAGATTGACGAAGTCGTCACTGACGCCTTCCTTGTCGACAGGAACGTCTTCTCCCACTGAAAGGACATCGCCGGAAGACCTAGAATAAATCCAGGATCTATTAAATGGATTATTAGTGGGACAGCAGAGTAGAGAAATATCCAAACAAGATCTCTATTGTTTATTATGTTTTTCTCCCCACCTTTATGCCTCTTCCCATATTTGTTTTCCATGCATAGACGGGCAAAGGCAAATTCAATCTTATCCCGCCGTTCACTTTTTTCCGAATCAGACGATATCACCTCCTGATGCGTGATGCCATTAGTATCTTTTCTTTACCTAATCTATACCTAATAATAAAGCGTCTATTGCTTCCGTCGAAAAACCCACCGCGACATTTTTATAAAAGAGCCCTTGTAATTTTTGTTATTCAATCCGCGCTCCATCATTTATCTGCAACGCAAAAGGAAAAAATGATTCGCTGCAAAAATTATACCCGTACGCACCGGCTACTCCCGTCGACCCTGGGCCACCCTGGCGTGTGCCAGGCCGCCGCCACACCACTCGCCGCCGCGGCCGAACTCAACCGCCACCGCTGCCGATCTCAACCCACCCGCCTCCGCGGTCGTACCTCTCCCCGCTCATTGCCCCCGTTGCAGCGCTCGAGCGCATCGCGTCGACCCTGGTCCACCCTGGCCTGTGCCCAGGCCGCTGCCACACCACTCGTCGCCGCGGCCGACCTCAACCACCACTGTTGTCGATCTCAACCCACCCGCCTCCGCGGCCGACCTCAACCACCACTGTTGTCGATCTCAACCCACCCGCCTCCGCGGCCGACCTCAACCACCACTGTTGTCGATCTCAACCCACCCGCCTCCGTGGTCGACCTCAACCACCACTGTTGTCGATCTCAACCCACCAGCCTCCGCGGCCGTACCTCTGCCCGCTTGCTGCCCCCGTTTCGGCGCTCGAGCACAGGTTCTGGATCAAATCAACGCGACAGCTACAGTGACTGGGGATGATGCATCTGCTCGATGCAAAACGGTGACGGCGCGCGGATAAGGCGCGGCGGAGCGAAGTACTTGCAGGTTGAGACGGGCCTCCATGGCTCACACGGGGAACTCCGAGGTTATGGCGCGGCAACGGCGACTCCTTATGGCCAGATAGAGGCGTCTAACCCTTGCTCCCCTCATCGTATCCCCTCCTCCGGCAGGAACTCATCATCTGTGAGATCCCCTCCCCATGCCTCCAACCGTGTGCCAAGCACCGGCAAGAAATTTTGTTTTGTGGGGATTTGTTTGCTCATGAATGAATGTATTGAATGTAAGATTGTATTGTTGTAGAGACAAAGAATGGAAACCACCTTCAGTTTGTCATCTAATCCCACATTCTCTACCCCATGAGTGAAATAAGATAACAGTCCATTGATCAATTCACGTAGCCTCTTTGTTTTGCTTTGCTTGTCCCGCTCAATTTCTCATCATGGTGGAATTAACAATGGACGGGTTGATTTCTTAACAAAATAGGATAGGACTGACTACATTAGTTAGTTAGCTTATTATTTTAATAAATCAAAATGATTATAAAAAGATTAAAAGCGTGTGGTATTTTTCCGTTGCAACACACGGGCCCTTTTGCTAGTAATAATAAAGAGGCTATCGCTTCCGTCACTACAACAAAACAGACTTTGAGTAACACAATCATGTAACACATATAAAAATGTGTTACAAGGAATACTTCAGTAACACATTATTTCATGTTGAAGGACAGGCAGTAACACATACCATATAAGGCCAGAAACTGTGTTACAGGAATATTGTGATAGTAACATATGAATATGTGTGGGTGGAATGTGTTACATTTTTTTTTGCAAAGTAACATATAAATATGTGTTGCTGAGAATGTGTTACGTAATTTAGTGGTGGTAACACATAATCATGTGTAGGTGCATAGTGTTACAAGTTCTATTATATGGGGAAATAAAAGAACCAAAATCAAGTGCATGTTGGGGAACGTCGCATGGGAAACAAAAATTTTCCTACGCGCATGAAGACCTATCATGGTGATGTCCATCTACGAGAGGGGATGAGTGATCTACGTACCCTTGTAGACCGTACAGCAGAAGCGTTAGTGAATGCGGTTGATGTAGTGGAACGTCCTCACGTCCCTCGATCCGCCCGGCGAACAATCCCACGATCAGTCCCACGATCTAGTACCGAACGGACGGCACATCCGCGTTCAGCACACATACAGCTCGACGATGATCTCGGCCTTCTTGATCCAGCAAGAGAGACGGAGAGGTAGAAGAGTTCTCCGGCAGCGTGAGGGCGCTCCGGAGGTTGGTGATGACCTTGTCTCAGCAGGGCTCCGCCCGAGCTCCGCAGAAACGCGATCTAGAGGAAAAACCGTGGAGGTATGTGGTCGGGCTGCCGTGGAAAAGTCGTCTCAAATCAGCCCTAAAACCTCCGTATATATAGGTGGGAGGGAGGGGACCTTGCCTTGGGGCTCAAGGAGCCCCAAGGGGGTCGGCCGAGTCCAAGGGGGAAGGCTCCCCCCCCCAAACCGAGTTGGACTTGGTTTGGTGGGTGGGAGTCCTTCCTTCCCTTCCCACCTCCTTCTTTTTTTTTATCTTTCATTTCCATTCCTAGGCGCATAGGGCCCTTTTGGGCTGCCCCACCATCCCACTAAGGTCTTGTGCGCCACCCTCAAGGCCTATGGGCTTCCCCGGGGTGGGTTGCCCCCCCCCCCCCCCCCCGTTGAACTCCCGGAACCCATTCGTCATTCCCGGTACATTCCCGGTAACTCCGAAAACCTTCCGGTAATCAAATGAGGTCATCCTATATATCAATCTTCGTTTCCGGACCATTTCGGAAACCCTCGTGACGTCTGTGATCTCATCCGGGACTCCGAACAACATCCGGTAACCAACCATATAACTCAAATACGCATAAAACAACGTCGAACCTTAAGTGTGCAGACCCTGCGGGTTCGAGAACTATGTAGACATGACCCGAGAGACTCCTCGGTCAATATCCAATAGCGGGACCTAGATTCCCATATTGGATCCTACATATTCTATGAAGATCTTATCGTTTGAACCTCAGTGCCAAGGATTCATATAATCCCGTATGTCATTCCCTTTGTCCTTCGGTATGTTACTTGCCCGAGATTCGATCATCAGTATCCGCATACCTATTTCAATCTCGTTTACCGGCAAGTCTCTTTACTCGTTCCGTAATACAAGATCCCGCAACTTACACTAAGTCACATTGCTTGCAAGGCTTGTGTGTGATGTTGTATTACCGAGTGGGCCCCGAGATACCTCTCCGTCACACAGAGTGACAAATCCCAGTCTTGATCCATACTAACTCAACTAACACCTTCGGAGATACCTGTAGAGCATCTTTATAGTCACCCAGTTACGTTGCGACGTTTGATACACACAAAGCATGTTGGGGAACGTCGCATGGGAAACAAAAAATTTCCTACGCGCACGAAGACCTATCATGGTGATGTCCATCTACGAGAGGGGATGAGTGATCTACGTACCCTTGTAGACCGTACAGCAGAAGCGTTAGAGAACGCGGTTGATGTAGTGGAACGTCCTCACGTCCCTCGATCCGCCCCGCGAACAATCCCGCGATCAGTCCCACGATCTAGTACCGAACGGACGGCACCTCCGCGTTCAGCACACGTACAGCTCGACGATGATCTCGGCCTTCTTGATCCAGCAAGAGAGACGGAGAGGTAGAAGAGTTCTCCGGTAGTGTGACGGCGCTCTGGAGGTTGGTGATGACCTTGTCTCAGCAGGGCTCCGCCCGAGCTCCGCAGAAACGCAATCTAGAGGAAAAACCGTGGAGGTATGTGGTTGGGCTGTCGTGGAAAAGTCGTCTCAAATCAGCCCTAAAACCTCCGTATATATAGGTGGGAGGGAGGGGGCCTTGCCTTCGGGCTCAAGGAGCCCCAAGGGGGTCGGACGAGCCAAGGGGGAGGACTCTCCCCCCCCCCCAAACCGAGTTGGACTAGGTTTGGTGGGAGGGAGTCCCCCTTCCTTCCCACCCCCTCCTTTTTTTCTTTCTCTCTTGATTTTCTTCTCCTTGGCGCATAGGGCACTTGTGGGCTGTCCCACCAGCCCACTAAGGGCTGGTGTGGCTCCCCCAATGCCTATGGGCTTCCCCGGGGTGGGTTGCCCCCCCCCCCGGTGAACTCCCGGAACCCATTCGTCATTCCCGGTACATTCCCGGTAACTCCGAAAATCTTCCGGTAATCAAATGAGGTCATCCTATATATCAATCTTCGTTTCCGGACCATTCCGGAAACCCTCGTGACGTCCGTGATCTCATTCGGGACTCCGAACAACATTCGGTAACCAACCATATAACTCAAATACGCATAAAACAACGTCGAACCTTAAGTGTGCAGACCCTGCGGGTTCGAGAACTATGTAGACATGACCCGAGAGACTCCTCGGTCAATATCCAATAGCGGGACCTGGATGCCCATATTGGATCCTACATATTCTACGAAGATCTTATCGTTTGAACCTCAGTGCCAAGGATTCGTATAATCCCGTATGTCATTCCCTTTGTCCTTCGGTATGTTACTTGCCCGAGATTCGATCGTCAGTATCCGCATACCTATTTCAATCTCGTTTACCGGCAAGTCTCTTTACTCATTCTGTAATACAAGATCCCGCAACTTACACTAAGTCACATTGCTTGCAAGGCTTGTGTGTGATGTTGTATTATCGAGTGGGCCCCGAGATACCTCTCCGTCACACGGAGTGACAAATCCCAGTCTTGATCCATACTAACTCAACTAACACCTTCGGAGATACCTGTAGAGCATCTTTATAGTCACCCAGTTACGTTGCGGCGTTTGATACACACAAAGCATT
The DNA here is from genome assembly GCF_904849725.1 of Hordeum vulgare subsp. vulgare. Lineage (NCBI taxonomy): Eukaryota > Viridiplantae > Streptophyta > Magnoliopsida > Poales > Poaceae > Hordeum > Hordeum vulgare. The sequence goes on from NC_058523.1 coordinate 356,423,613, forward strand.
CCTCCGGTGTTAGTGAGTTATATGATCTCATGGTCATAGGAATAAATACTTGAAACGCAGAAAACAGTAGCAACAAAATGACACGATCAACATGCTACGTCTATTAGTTTGGGTCTAGTCCATCACGTGATTCTCCCAATGACGTGATCCAGTTATCAAGCAACAACACATTGTTCACAATCAGAAGACACTGACTATCATCGATCAACTGGCTAGCCAACTAGAGGCATGCTAGGGACGGTGTTTTGTCTATGTATCCACACATGTAAATGAGTCTTCATTCAATACAATTCTAGCATGGATAATAAACTATTATCTTGATACAGGAATTATAATAATAACCATATTTATTATTGCCTCTAGGGCATAATTCCAACAATCTCCCACTTGCACTAGAGTCAATAATCCAGCCCTCACATCACCATGTGAATTACATTGTAATAAATCTAACACCCATACAGTTCTGGTGTCGATCATGTTTTGGCCGTGGAAGAGGTTTAGTCAGGGGGTCTGCTACATTCAGATTCGTGTGCACTTTGCATATATTTACGTCCTCTTCCTCGACGTAGTCGCAGATGAGGTTGAAGCGTCGTTTGATGTGTCTGGTCTTCTTGTGAAATCGTGGTTCCTTTGCTTAGGCAATGGCACCCGTGTTGTCACAGAACAAGGTTATTGGATCCAGTGCACTTGGTACTACTCCAAGATCCGTCATGAACTGCTTCATCCAGACACCCTCCTTAGCCGCCTCCGAGGCAGCCATGTACTCCGTTTCACATGTAGAATCTGCTACGACGCTTTGCTTGGAACTGCACCAGCTTACTGCACCCCCATTAAGAATAAATATGTATCCGGTTTGCGACTTAGAGTCGTCCGGATCTGTGTCAAAGCTTGCATCGACGTAACCTTTTACGGCGAGCTCTTCGTCACCTCCATACACGAGAAACATCTCCTTAGTCCTTTTCAGGTACTTCAGGATATTCTTGACCGTTGTCCAGTGATCCACTCCTGGATTACTCTGGAACCTACCTGCCATACTTATGGCCAGGCTAACATCCGGTCTAGTGCACAGCATTGCATACATGATAGAACCTATGGCTGAAGCATAGGGGACGGAGCGCATATGCTCTCTATCTTCATCAGTTGCTGGGCACTGAGTCTTACTCAATCTCGTACCTTGTAAAACTGGCAAGAACCCTTTCTTGGACTGTTCCATTTTGAACCTCTTCAAAACTTTATCAAGGTATGCGCTTTGTGAAAGTCCTATCAGGCGTTTTGATCTATCCCTATAGATCTTAATGCCTAGAATGTAAGCAGCTTCTCCTAGGTCCTTCATAGAGAAACTTTTATTCAAGTAACCTTTTATGCTCTCCAAAACCTCCACGTTGTTTCCAATCAGTAATATGTCATCCACATATAATATTAGAAACGCCACAGAGCTCCCACTCACTTTCTTGTAAATACAAGATTCTCCAACCACTTGTATAAACCCAAATGCTTTGATCACCTCATCAAAACGTTTGTTCCAACTCCGAGATGCTTGCACCAGTCCATAAATGGATCGCTGGAGCTTGCACACCTTGTTAGCACTCTTAGGATCGACAAAACCTTCGAGTTGCATCATATACAACTCTTCCTTAAGGAAACCGTTAAGGAACGCCGTTTTGACATCCATCTGCCAGATTTCATAATCGAAAAATGCAGCTATTGCTAACATGATTCTGACGGACTTAAGCATCGCTACGGGTGAGAAAGTCTCATCGTAGTCAACTCCTGGAACTTGTGAAAAACCCTTTGCCACAAGTCGAGCTTTATAAACGGTCACATTGCCGTCAGCGTCCGTCTTCTTCTTAAAGATCCATTTGTTCTGAATAGCCTTGCAGCCCTCAGGTAGTATCTCCAAAGTCCACACTTTGTTCTCATACATGGATCCTATCTCGGACTTCATGGCTTCTAGCCATTTGTTGGAATCTGGGCCCACCATTGCTTCTTCATAATTTGCAGGTTCATTGTTGTCTAAAAACATGATTGATAAGACGGGATTACCGTACCACTCTGGAGCAGCGCGTGATCTCGTCGACCTGCGTGGTTCAACAGAAACTTGAACTGGAGTTTCATGATCACCATCATTAACTCCCTCCTCAACCGGCGTCGCAACGACAGAGGTTTCCCCTTGCCCTGCGCCACCATCCAGAGGGATGAGAGGTTCGACAACCTCGTCAAGTTCTATCTTCCTCCCACTCAATTATCTCGAGAGAAACTCCTTCTCGAGAAAAGCTCCGTTCTTAGCAACAAACACTTTGCCCTCGGATTTGAGATAGAAGGTGTACCCAACTGTCTCTTTTGGGTAACCTATGAAGACGCACTTTTCCGCTTTGGGTTCCAGCTTTTCAGGCTGAAGCTTTTTGACATAAGCATCACATCCCCAAACTTTAAGAAACGACAACTTTGTCCTTTTGCCATACCACAGTTCGTATGGTGTCGTCTCAACGGATTTTGATGGTGCCCTGTTTAAAGTGAATGCAGCTGTTTCTAATGCATAACCCCAAAATGATAACGGCAAATCAGTAAGAGACATCATAGATCGCACCATCTCTAACAAAGTACGATTACGACGTTCGGACACACCATTACGCTGTGGTGTTCCAGGCGGTGTTAACTGTGAAACAATTCCACATTGTCTTAAGTGAGCACCAAACTCGAAACTCAGATATTCACCCCCACGATCAGAACGTAGGAACTTGATCTTCTTGTTACGATGATTTTCCACTTCACTCTGAAATTGCTTGAACTTTTCAAATGTTTCAGACTTGTGCTTCATCAAGTAGACATAACCATATCTACTTAAATCGTCAGTGAAGGTGAGGAAATAACGATATCCGCCGCGTGCCTCCACGCTCATTGGACCACACACATCGGTATGTATGATTTCCAACAAGTCACTTGCACGCTCCATTGTTCCGGAGAACGGAGTCTTAGTCATCTTGCCCATGAGGCATGGTTCGCACGTGTCAAGTGAATCAAAGTCAAGTGACTCCAAAAGTCCATCAGCACGGAGTTTCTTCATGCGCTTTACACCAATATGACCCAAGCGGCAGTGCCACAAAAATATGGCGCTATCATTGTTTACTCTAACTCTTTTGGTCTCAATGTTATGTATATGCGTATCGCTATCAAGATTCAATATGAACAATCCTCTCACATTCGATGCATGACCATAAAAGATGTTACTCATAGAAATAGAACAACCATTATTCTCAGACTTAAAAGAGTAACCGTCTCGCAATAAACAAGATCCAGATATAATGTTCATGCTCAACGCAGGCACTAAATAACAATGATTTAAGTTCATCACTAATCCCGATGGTAGCTGAAGTGACACTGTGCCGACGGCGATTGCATCAACCTTGGAACCATTTCCTACGCGCATCGTCACTTCGTCTTTCGCCAGCCTTCGTATATTCCGCAGTTCCTGCTTCGAGTTGCAAATGTGAGCAACAGAACCGGTATCAAATACCCAGGCACTACTACGAGAGCCGGTTAAGTACACATCAATAACATGTATATCAAATATACCTGATTTTTCTTTGCCCGCCTTCTTATCTGCCAGATACTTGGGGCAATTGCGCTTCCAGTGACCCATACCCTTGCAATAGAAACACTCCGTTTCAGGCTTAGGTCCAGCTTTGGGTTTCTTCGGCGGATTGGCAACAGGCTTGCCACTCTTCTTCGAATTGCCCTTCTTGCCTTTGCCGTTTCTCTTGAAACTAGTGGCCTTATTCACCATCAACACTTGATGCTCTTTGCGGAGTTCAGACTCTGCGACTTTCAACATCGCAAACAACTCGCCGGGAGACTCGTTCATTCCTTGCATGTTGTAGTTCAACACAAAGCCTTTGTAGCTTGGCGGCAGTGATTGAAGGATTCTGTCAGTGATAGCTTCTTGCGGGAGTTCAATCCCCAGTTCAGCTAGACGGTTTGAGTACCCAGACATTTTGAGCACATGTTCACTGACAGACGAGTTTTCCTCCATCTTGCAAGCATAGAATTTATCGGAGGTCTCATACCTCTCGATCCGGGCGTTCTTCTGAAAGATAAACTCCAACTCCTGGAACATCTCAAATGCTCCATGACGCTCAAAAAGCAACGTTGAAGTCCCGGTTCTAAGCCATACAAGACTGCACATTGAACTATTGAGTAGTCCTCCTTACGTGCTAACCAAGCGTTCTTAACATCCTGATCAGCCGTAGCGGGTGGTTCATCTCCTAGCGCAGCATTAAGGACATAATCCTTCTTCCCAGCTTGTAAGATTAGCTTAAGATTACGAGCCCAGTCTACAAAGTTGCTCCCATCATCTTTCAACTTAGCTTTCTCTAGGAACGTATTAAAATTCAGGATGACTGTCGCGTGAGCCATGATCTACAACACAAATATATTCAAAGTGGACTTAGACTATGTTCAAGATAATTAGAGTTTAACTTAATCAAATTATATGCTAAACTCCCACTCAAAAAGTACATCTCTCTAGTCATTTGAGTGGTTCATGATCCACTTACACTATCCCAAGTCCGGTCATCACGTGAGTTGGGTATAGTTTCAGTGGTAAGCATCCCTATGCTAATCATATCAACTATATGATTCACGATCGACCTTTCGGTCTCATGTGTTCTGAGGCCATGTCTGCACATGCTAGGCTCGTCAAGCTTAACCCGAGTGTTCCGCGTGCGCAACTGTTTTGCACCCGTTGTATGTGAACGTTGAGTCTATCACACCCGATCATCACGTGGTGTCTCGAAACGACGAACTGTAGCAATGGTGCACAGTCGGGGAGAACACAATTTCGTCTTGAAATTTTAGTGAGAGATCACCTCATAATGCTACCGTCGTTCTAAGAAAAATAAGGTGCATAAAAGGATTAACATCACATGCAATTCATAAGTGTCATGATATGGCCATCATCACGTGCTTCTCGATCTCCATCACCAAAGCACCGGTACGATCTTCTTGTCACCGGCGCCACACCATGATCATCCATCAACGTGTTGCCATCGGGGTTGTCGTGCTACTTATGCTATTACTACTAAAGCTACATCCTAGCAAAATAGTAAACGCATCTGCAAGCACAAACGTTAGTATAAAGACAACCCTATGGCTCCTGCCGGTTGCCGTACCACCGACGTGCAAGTCGATATTTCTATTACAACATGATCATCTCATACATCCAATATATCACATCACATCGTTGGCCATATCACATCACAATCATACCCTGCAAAAACAAGTTAGACGTCCTCTAATTTTGTTGTTGCATGTTTTACATGGTGACCAAGGGTATCTAGTAGGATCGCATCTTACTTACGCAAACACCACAACGGAGATATATGAGTTGCTATTTAACCTCATCCAAGGACCTCCTCGGTCAAGTCCGATTCAACTAAAGTTGGAGAAACCGACACTTGCCAGTCATCTTTGAGCAAAGGGGGTTACTCGTAACGATGAAACCAGTCTCTCGTAAGCGTATGAGTAATGTCGGTCCAAGCCGCTTCAATCCAACAATACCGCGGAATCAAGAAAAGACTAAGGAGGGCAGAAAAACGCACATCACCACCCACAAAAACTTTTGTGTTCTACTCGAGAAGACATCTACGCATGAACCTAGCTCATGATGCCACTGTTGGGGAACGTCGCATGGGAAACAAAAAATTTCCTACGCGCACGAAGACCTATCATGGTGATGTCCATCTACGAGAGGGGATGAGTGATCTACGTACCCTTGTAGACCGTACAGCAGAAGCGTTAGAGAACGCGGTTGATGTAGTGGAACGTCCTCACGTCCCTCGATCCGCCCCGCGAACAATCCCGCGATCAGTCCCACGATCTAGTACCGAACGGACGGCACCTCCGTGTTCAGCACACGTACAGCTCGACGATGATCTCGGCCTTCTTGATCCAGCAAGAGAGACGGAGAGGTAGAAGAGTTCTCCGGCAGCGTGACGGCGCTCCGGAGGTTGGTGATGACCTTGTCTCAGCAGGGCTCTCCTCGAGCTCCGTAGAAACGCGATCTAGAGGAAAAACCGTGGAGGTATGTGGTCGGGCTGCCGTGGAAATGTCGTCTCAAATCAGCCCTAAAACCTCTGTATCTATAGGTGGGAGGGAGGGGGCCTTGCCTTGGGGCTCAAGGAGCCCCAAGGGGGTCGGCCGAGCCATGGGGGAGGACTCTCCCCCCCCCAAACCGAGTTGGACTAGGTTTGGTGGGAGGGAGTCCCCCTTCCTTCCCACCTCCTCCTTTTTTTTTCTTTCTCTCTTGATTTTCTTCTCCTTGGCGCATAGGGCACTTGTGGGCTGTCCCACCAGCCCACTAAGGGCTGGTGTGGCTCCCCCAATGCCTATGGGCTTCCCCGGGGTGGGCTGCCCCCCCCCCCCGGTGAACTCCCGGAACCCATTCGTCATTCCCGGTAACTCCGAAAATCTTCCGGTAATCAAATGAGGTCATCCTATATATCAATCTTCATTTCCAGACCATTCCGGAAACCCTCGTGATCTCATCCGGGACTCCGAACAATATTCGGTAACCAACCATATAACTCAAATACGCATAAAACAACGTCGAACCTTAAGTGTGCAGACCCTGCGGGTTCGAGAACTATGTAGACATGACCCGAGAGACTCCTCGGTCAATATCCAATAGTGGGACCTGGATGCCCATATTGGATCCTACATGTTCTACAAAGATCTTATCATTTGAACCTCAGTGCCAAGGATTCGTATAATCCCGTATGTCATTCCCTTTGTCCTTCGGTATGTTACTTGCCCGAGATTCGATCGTCAGTATCCGCATACCTATTTCAATATCGTTTACCGGCAAGTCTCTTTACTCGTTCCGTAATACAAGATCCCACAACTTACACTAAGTTACATTGCTTGCAAGGCTTGTGTGTGATGTTGTATTACCGAGTGGGCCCCGAGATACCTCTCCGTCACACGGAGTGACAAATCCCAGTCTTGATCCATACTAACTCAACTAACACCTTCGGAGATACCTGTAGAGCATCTTTATAGTCACCCAGTTACGTTGCGACGTTTGATACACACAAAGCATTCCTCCGGTGTCAGTGAGTTATATGATCTCATGGTCATAGGAATAAATACTTGACACGCAGAAAACAGTAGCAACAAAATGACACGATCAACATGCTACGTCTATTAGTTTGGGTCTAGTCCATCACGTGATTCTCCTAATGACGTGATCCAGTTATCAAGCAACAACACCTTGTTCATAATCAGAAGACACTGACTATCATCGATCAACTGGCTAGCCAACTAGAGGCATGCTAGGGACGGTGTTTTGTCTATGTATCCACACATGTAAATGAGTCTTCATTCAATACAATTATAGCATGGATAATAAACTATTATCTTGATACAGGAATTATAATAATAACCATATTTATTATTGCCTCTAGGGCATAATTCCAACAAAGCATTCCTCCGGTGTCAGTGAGTTATATGATCTCATGGTCATAGGAATAAATACTTGACACGCAGAAAACAGTAGCAACAAAATGACACGATCAACATGCTACGTCTATTAGTTTGGGTCTAGTCCATCACGTGATTCTCCTAATGACGTGATCCAGTTATCAAGCAACAACACCTTGTTCATAATCAGAAGACACTGACTATCTTTGATCAACTGGCTAGCCAACTAGAGGCTTGCTAGGGACGGTGTTTTGTCTATGTATCCACACATGTAAATGAGTCTTCATTCAATACAATTATAGCATGGATAATAAACGATTATCTTGATACAGGAATTATAATAATAACTATATTTATTATTGCCTCTAGGGCATAATTCCAACAGTCTCCCACTTGCACTAGAGTCAATAATCGAGCCCTCACATGATCATGCGAATTACATTGTAATAAATCTAACACCCATACAGTTATGGTGGTTATCATGCTTTGGCCGTGGAATAGGTTTAGTCAGCGGGTCTGCTACATTCAGATCCGTGTGCACTTTGCATATATTTACGTCATCTCCTTCGACGTAGTCGCGGATGAGGTTGAAGCGTCGTTTGATGTGTCTAGTCTTCTTGTGAAACCGTGGTTCCTTTGCTAAGGCAATGGCACCCGTGTTGTCACAGAACAAGGTTATTGGATTCAGTGCGCTTGGCACCACTCCAAGATCCGTCATGAACTGCTTCATCCAGACACCCTCCTTAGCCGCCTCCGAGGCAGCCATGTACTCCGCTTCACATGTAGAATCTGCTACGACGCTTTTCTTGGAACTGCACCAGCTTACCGCACCCCCATTAAGAATAAATACGTATCCGGTTTGCGACTTAGAGTCGTCCGGATCTGTGTCAAAGCTTGCATCGACGTAACCTTTTACGGCGAGCTCTTCGTCACCTCCATACACGAGAAACATCTCCTTAGTCCTTTTCAGGTACTTCAGGATATTCTTGACCGCTGTCCAGTGATCCACTCCTGGATTACTCTAGAACCTACCTACCATACTTATGGCCAGGCTAACATCCGGTCTAGTGCACAGCATTGCATACATGATAGAACCTATGGCTGAAGCATAGGGGACAGAGCGCATATGCTCTCTATCTTCATCAGTTGCTGGGCACATAGTCTTACTCAATCTCGTACCTTGTAAAACTGGCAAGAACCCTTTCTTGGATTGTTCCATTTTGAACCTCTTCAAAACTTTATCAAGGTATGTGCTTTGTGAAAGTCCTATCAGGCGTTTTGATCTATCCCTATAGATCTTAATGCCTAGAATGTAAGCAGCTTCTCCTAGGTCCTTCATAGAGAAACTTTTATTCAAGTAATCCTTTATGCTCTCCAAAAACTCTACGTTGTTTCCAATCAGCAATATGTCATCCACATATAATATTAGAAACGCCACAGAGCTCCCACTCACTTTCTTGTAAATACAAGATTCTCCAACCACTTGTATAAACCCAAATGCTTTGATCACCTCATCAAAGCATTTGTTCCAACTCCGAGATGCTTGCACCAGTCCATAAATGGATCGCTGGAGCTTGCACACCTTGTTAGCATTCTTAGGATCGACAAAACCTTCGGGTTGCATCATATACAATTCTTCCTTAAGGAAACCGTTAAGGAACGCCGTTTTGACATCCATCTGCCAGATTTCATAATCGAAAAATGCAGCTATTGCTAACATGATTCTGACGGACTTAAGCATCGCTACGGGTGAGAAAGTCTCATCGTAGTCAACTCCTTGAACTTGTGAAAAACCCTTTGCTACAAGTCGAGCTTTATAAACGGTCACATTGCCGTCAGCGTCCGTCTTCCTCTTAAAGATCCATTTGTTCTGAATAGCCTTGCGGCCCTCAGGTAGTACCTCCAAAGTCCACACTTTGTTCTCATACATGGATCCTATCTCAGACTTCATGGCTTCTAGCCATTTGTTGGAATCTGGGCGCACCATTGCTTCTTCATAATTTGCAGGTTCATCGCTGTCCAACAACATGATCGATAAGACGGGATTACCGTACCACTCTGGAGGAGCACGTGGTCTCGTCGACCTGCGTGGTCCGACAGAAACTTGAACCGGAGTTTCATGATCATCATCATTAACTTCCTCCTCAACCGGCGTTGCAACGATAGAGGTTTCCCCTTGCCCTGCGCCACCATCTAGAGGGATGAGAGGTTCGACAACCTCGTCAAGTTCTATCTTCCTCCCACTCAATTCTCTCGAGAGAAACTCCTTCTCGAGAAAAGCTCCGTTTTTAGCAACAAACACTTTGCCCTCGGATTTGAGATAGAAGGTGTACCCAACTGTCTCCTTTGGGTAACCTATGAAGACGCACCTTTTCGCTTTGGGTTCCAGCTTTTCAGGCTGAAGCTTTTTGACATAAGCATCACATCCCCAAACTTTAAGAAACGACAACTTTTGCCTTTTGCCATACCATAGTTCATATGGTGTCGTCCCAACGGATTTTGATGGTGCCCTATTTAAAGTGAATGCAGCTGTTTCTAATGCATAACCCCAAAACGATAACGGCAAATCGGTAAGAGACATCATAGACCGCACCATCCCTAATAAAGTACGATTACGACGTTCGGACACACCATTACGCTGTGGTGTTCCAGGCGGTTTTAACTGTGAAACAATTCCACATTGTCTTAAGTGAGCACCAAACTCGAAACTCAGATATTCACCCCCACGATCGGACCGTAGGAACTTGATCTTCTTGTTACGATGATTTTCCACTTCACTCTGAAATTGCTTGAACTTTTCAAATGTTTCAGACTTGTGTTTCATCAAGTAGACATAACCATATCTACTCAAATCGTCAGCGAACGTGAGAAAATAACGATATCCGCCGCGCGCCTCTACGCTCATCGGACCACACACATCGGTATGTATGATTTCCAACAAGTCACTTGCACGCTCCATTGTTCCGGAGAACGGAGTCTTAGTCATCTTGCCCATGAGGCATGGTTCGCACGTGTCAAGTGAATCAAAGTCAAGTGACTCCAAAATTCCATCAGCATGGAGTTTCTTCATGCGCTTTACACCAATATGACCTAAGCGGCAGTGCCACAAAAATATGGCGCTATCATTGTTAACTCTAACTCTTTTGGTCTCAATGTTATGTATATGTGTATCGCTATCAAGATTCAATATGAACAATCCTCTCACATTAGGTGCATGACCATAAAAGATGTTACTCATAGAAATAGAACAACCATTATTCTCTGACTTAAAAGAGTAACCGTCTCGCAATAAACAAGATCCAGATATAATGTTCATGCTCAACGCAGGCACTAAATAACAATGATTTAAGTTCATCACTAATCCTGATGGTAACTGAAGTGAAACTGTGCCGACGGCGATTGCATCAACCTTGGAACCATTTCCTACGCGCATCGTCACTTCATCTTTCGCCAGCCTTCGTCTATTCCGCAGTTCCTGTTTCGAGTTGCAAATATGAGCAACAGAACCGGTATCGAATACCCAGGCACTACTACGAGAGCCGGTTAAGTACACATCAATAACATGTATATCAAATATACCTGATTTTTCTTTGGCCGCCTTCTTATCTGCCAGATACTTGGGGCAATTGCGCTTCCAGTGACCCATACCCTTGTAATAGTAACACTCCGTTTCAGGCTTAGGTCCAGCTTTGGGTTTCTTTGTTGGATTGGCAACAGGCTTGCCGCTCTTCTTCGAATTCCCCTTCTTGCCTTTGCCGTTTCTCTTGAAACTAGTGGTCTTATTCACCATCAGCACTTGATGTTCTTTACGGAGTACAGACTCTGCGACTTTCAGCATCGCAAACAACTCGCCGGGTGACTTCTTCATCCCTTGCATGTTGTAGTTCAACACAAAGCCTTTATAGCTTGGCGGCAGTGATTGAAGGATTCTGTCAGTGATAGCCTCTTGCGGGAGTTCAATCCCCAGCTCAGCTAGACGGTTTGAGTACCCAGACATTTTGAGCACATGTTCACTGACAGACGAGTTCTCCTCCATCTTGCAAGCATAGAATTTATCGGAGGTCTCATACCTGTCGATCCGGGCGTTCTTCTGAAAGATAAACTTCAACTCCTGGAACATCTCAAATGCTCCATGACGCTCAAAGTGATGTTGAAGTCCCGGTTCTAAGCCATACAAGACTGCACATTGAACTACTGAGTAGTCCTCCTTACGTGCTAACCAAGCGTTCTTAACATCCTGATCAGCCGTAGCGGGTGGTTCATCTCCTAGCGCAGCATTAAGGACATAATCCTTCTTCCCAGCTTGTAAGATTAGCTTAAGATTACGAGCCCAGTCTACAAAGTTGCTTCCATCATCTTTCAACTTAGCTTTCTCTAGGAACGTATTAAAATTCAGGGTGACTGTCGCGTGAGCCATGATCTACAACACAAATATATTCAAAGTGGACTTACCCTAACAGTGACCCCCAACCCATAGGACCAATGGATTGGCTTCTCCGCTCCAGGGTAATCTGGAAATACCCTAACAGTGCAGATGTACTGGCTCTGGTTGAAGTCTCGGTACTGTTCCTCTACTGTGTACTCGGGGTACCAGCGGTAACCGCACACCGACATCACCCTGACCAGCATGGCCGTATGACCCGGCACATCAATGCACCTGGTCAGACGTACCACCTGACGAGAAGGACGGCCAGGCATCTGTAAATAGAGAGTAATGCAAAATCATTAGAGCTCCGAATACAAAATTGGGCAGCATAACGGTTGTAAATGCTCAAAAACAATTTTTGAGACAACCCAAAATGGAATAGCATAACCACTCAACTATCAAGTTCAACTCTCTGATCATCAAACTTACTTCCTGCTTCCTAGGAATAAAAGAAACCCAGTATCTCTTGACCCGTAGTCCTATAAGCTACCGATCAGAAACACGAGCCTAGAAGAAGATGAGTAACCTAGTCCTTAATTCCCGCAGAAAAGACGAGGATGACCAGAATAGAAATAACTTGAGAAGAGAACAAGAGTCTTACGTTCTCTTCCACAAATAATTCCCTTATATATAACTAATGCAATTCTAGACTCAACTTCGACCAGTTTGGCTTAGTAATCCTACAGTCAGTCAGGCTCTGATACCAACGCTGTCGGGACCCCGATCCTAAGCCATAGGAATCTAGCGTGTAACACATTGCATCCCTTTGTGGTCTCACGCACGGTTAACTCCACGGCTGCAGACTTACCTTAGCCGGGACCGTTTGCGTCTTTTGACTCACGTATGCGATAGTGTCGCTAGCAATCCAATGTCAAAGAACCCGGATCGACATGTCTAGTCATAAACCAAAGTGGCAGCACCGCACAAGGACATGCATACATGACCCAACAGAGCAGGTGTCGGTCATCAGCGAATGTAGACGAGTCGTAGCAAGCTACAAGGACTCCATTACATCGCGTGACATTTCCCCAAAGGGGACAGACACAGCAGCTAAGAAGGACACATGCCGGTCAACCAATGTGTCTGGAGCAGTAGCGAACTACCAAGGCTCGTTGGATCACAAAGGGGCATTTCCTTGTAAGGAGTGCTACTAAAGTTCACGACTAGGTAATCGAACCCCATACATATCAGGTACGACATACGTACGCATGGCATACCGATATGTATAGATACATTGATGGCATCACAACATAACCATAAACATACAACCTTTATTTAAGAGGCTCGGAAGAGCCTCACACATAATATTACACATCAAGGGTCTCACGACCCATAATAGCAGTCATTCAGTTACAAGCCAGCGGAAGAGTTATAAACTGTCTGAGTACAGACAGGGCAACTAGAAGGCACATGGCCTGACTATACTACAGATCCAACGTAGGGCCAGATCGTAGATGGGACACCAGCTACTCGTCGTCGTCGATGTCTACGAAGAACCCTCCATTAGGGTCATTAGCAACATCTGCAACATTTATTAAGCAAACATGAGTACGGAGGTACTCAGCAAGACTTTAGGATAACTAACTACTCATGCAAGGTATCAAAAAGGTATTGTGGGGTTTCATGCGGGAAAGCCAGCATTTGACTCGTGGCTAGACAACTTGCATTTTAAAATAATTTTGACAACTTGATTTGTTGCACACGAGTCCACTTACACCACAGCAATACACTATCGTGGAATCATTCCGTCTCCGTACGGAAATGCCGTCCACGACACTCACGCTTATCTTGGCAATTTTATGAGTAGCCATTGAAGTTATCTATGAACAACATATGTCTCCAAGTAGTCCATATCCGCGGACGCGGCTATTCGAATAGATCATAACCCTGCAGGGGTGTACTTCATCACACACGCTCTCGCCACTTATCGCCATGTGCACGTCATGCACCTCGGCAACCTTCAAGCGGAAGCCCAGTGAGGGAGTCGGCCACGACCGTTAACCACACTAGTACCTAGTCCAGGTTTATCGCCTATCTGAGATTAACCCGTGTGGAAGTCCGGCCGAGGTTTCCGCCACGGCCTCAAGCGATGTGCGCAGGGTTCCCAAGCCCACCATCCGGGTGCCACTTGGTACACCGTGCCACTGCCTACCGCATCACGGTCCACCTCTCAGGTCAGCACCATGCACGGCCTCCAGCATTACTAGAAACACCAGAAACTACTTGCAACTCCTGGACCGAGTACTAAGCGATTAATAGGCCGAGCGGGGTCATATTTCAGGGCCCAGCATGTGGTAGTATCTAGTCTTGGATTACATACACGGAACTCAGTTCCCAAGGACGGTTCCAATGAAACAACCCGCCATGTACTCCTACACAGCCTTTCACCGGTACCTTTACCAAATCAAGTTCAACACACAACCTTTGCTCACCAAACACATTCTCACAATTCTGTTCATCTCCCAAATGAAAGACCATACACAACTCTAAGCATAGCATGCATAGCAGGATAAGGCACATCATAGCTCAAGCAACTATCAGGTATGCTAGGTTGCAAGGTTCGGCTATTTACTTTGACAAGGTTAGGTCATGCAAAGGAAGTGGGTTCAACTAACGTGGCAAAAGCAGTTGAAGCATTTGATCCTAATGCAATAAATAAGTACAGGAGCAAGAACATGGGAATTATCGGGATGATCAAAAGGGTTGCTTGCCTTGTTGCTCAGAGGAGGAACAATATCCGTTAGACGAATATTCGGTGGGATCCGGGGGTGCGGAGCCTACCGAAATGAATGGCAACATTCAATAACAATCATATGCAATCAAAATGATGCATGAGCATGGCATGAGAATGCAAGGTGATAGGTTATTACAATCAACATGTATTAGGTTTAGAGTTGATTTGAATCACATTCGAATAGCAATTCAAACGGGGTATTCTCGGATACCGGTTTAATTGATTCGACCTGATGCTCAGATCAACTCGATGTTAGCATGCATGAGATGTCATGTTATGGTACTGATTTGTAACTAGGACAGTGTGTGATCATTGCATTCATTTGAATATTTTCCAAATTCCATTTATAAAGTAATTATAAGAATTGAATTATTCCTTATTCTACATGTTAGGGTTCTGTAACTTTTTCAAACATGGTTGAAAATAGCATAATCAGAATCCTTGAATTTTTCTGATACTTTTTCATATATAAATTATTTTCATTGGAGTTACAGATTAATTTCTATGATTTTTACAAGTTTTAGCAATTTCCTGGAATTATTTCTATACTGATAATTCTATTTATTGCATCAGACTGACGTCAGCTGGTCAGCCGACCTGTTCAGGTCAAACCTGACAGGGGGGCCCCACTGGTCAGCCTCTCTGGGACTAATCCCGCGCTGACCAGTCCCTAAACCGAGTTGACTTGGCCTTGGGCCCACTATCAGCGAGAGATTAAGCTCCTAATCTACTGGGTTAGCTTTGCCACGTCGACCCCCACCGGAGCATGGCCGGCGGCGACCACGGGCGCGGCGGAGGGCTCACCGGAGGAAGCTAGACTGCGCATCGGTCGTCGGTTTTGGGCGCAGAAAGCAGCTACGGGTAGCTGGTGCAACGCCGCATCTAGCGGGGGCATCCGGGGAAGCTAGGGTCGCCGGGAGGGGCGAATCGACGGGAGAGGTCCGGCGGCCGGAGGTGGAAGACGATGGCGCCGCGGGCGATGCAGAGCTCGGGGAAGCTTCGGCTTCTGCAGAGAGGACCGCCGCGACGAGGCGGAGCTAACGGCGTGCTCAGCAAGAGGAGGCTAAGGCTAGGGGCACGGGCAGCTCGAGCTTTGCTCGGCTCCAATGGCGGCAGCAGGAAGGAGGAAGAGATCCGGGAGGAGGGAGAGAGACGACGCTGGGAATGGATAGGTGAGGCCTCGGGGAGCTTATCCCCGGCCTTGCCAGCGCGAGGCGGCGGCCAGGCAGGCGCACAGGTACGTGGCCGCGCCGGAGGAGGCGGCGGCCACCTCCTGCTCCTACTGGTGCGAGGGAGACGACAGGAGCTGGGATGGCCGGGCCAGGCTAGGCGACAGGTAAGCTCTTTTCCATTTTCTTCTGTTTTATTCCTGTTTTAATTTCTGACATTGATTTGCTATTTATTTCAGCTCCAAAATGGTGGTAAAAATTATTTTAAAAACACCTGAATATTTGTTATAATATTCTCAACCATTTCCAAAGTTTTCAACATTTTTGAAAATTTATAGTTTCTGATTTCAATTTTAAAGTTTGAAACCAGTGGCTTTTGCTTTAATTTAAAATGCTTAAAGTGTCAAGAAAATAGTTTTCTCCAATGCTCATTTACTTTCATGATTTATCAGAAAGTTTGAACATTTCTTGAGGCCATTTTGGGTTCATTGATTTTAACTAGTTTGAGATTTTCTTTATTTAAAGTAGTGGCTAGGGTTTTAAGTTTTTCCTTTGCCACTTTCTTGTTCTTGTTGAAAATTCTTAGATGCAAATGCAAAGAAGACATGAGCACAAGGCTAACTTGCTTAAGGGTTAGGGATGTGAAAACTCACCCCCACTCAAAAGAATCTCGTCCCGAGATTTAGAAGTCGTCGGGAATAACGCGGGATACTCAAGTCGGAGACGATCCTCTCTTTCCCAAGTTGCCTCCTTTTCAGAATGATTTGACCATTGAACTTTAAGAAACTTGAGGTTTCGACGTCAAGTGGTACGCTCAGCTTGATCAAGAATACGCACGGGTTATTCTCGGTATGAAAGGTTATCTTGGAGATCAAGCGTTTCGTGGTCCACTTCACGGATAGGATCCGAAAAGCAACGCCTGAGTTGCGAGACGTGGAAAACGTCATGAACCTTGGAAAGATGTGGAGGAAGTTCCAACTGGTAGGCAACTTCTCCTCGTTTGGCAAGAATGCGAAAAGGACCAATGTAACGAGGAGCCAACTTGCCCTTGATACCGAAACGATGGGTACCCTTCAAAGGTGTAACCCGAAGGTAAGCCTTCCCGTCAACTTCAAAGGTCACAGCCTTATGATGACGATCATATTGGCTCTTTTGACGAGACTAGGATGTTTTCAACTTTTCACGAATAATGCGAACCTGCTCTTCTGCATCCTGGATCATATCCGGGCCAAAGAGTTGCCTCTCTCCGGTTTCTGACCAATTAAGAGGTGTTCGACATCTTCGTCCATAGAGAACTTCAAAAGGAGCTTTGCCCAAGCTTGATTGATAACTATTGTTATAAGCGAATTCGGCGAATGGAAGGCACTTCTCCCAATTCATACCGAACGAAATAACACAAGCTCGGAGCATATCTTCTAGGATTTGATCCACTCTTTCTACTTGACCACTTGATTGGGGATGGAAAGCAGTGCTAAAAGATAGGTGAGTCCCCATGGCATTCTGAAAACTTTCCCAGAAGCGAGAAGTAAAGATACTTCCACGGTCCGAGTTAATCTCCAGGGGAACACCATGAAGAGACACTGTTCGAGAGATATATAATTCTGCTAGCTGGCTAGCTGTTATACTCTCACGAACGGGAAGAAAATGAGCCACTTTGGAAAGACGGTCAATGACCACAAAGATAGCATTATTCCCTTTCTTGGTCTTGGGAAATCCGGTAATGAAATCCATGCTAACTTTATCCCATTTCCATTCAGGAATAGCTAGAGGTTGAAGGGTGCCAGCAGGCCTTTGATGTTCTGCCTTAACTCGACGACAGACGTCGCAGTTAGCAACGAACTCAGCAATTTCTCTCTTCATCCTAGTCCACCAGAACCTCTGGCGTAGGTCCTGATACATCTTAGTACTACCGGGATGAATGGTGAGAGGAGAATCATGAGCCTCCTTAAGGATTAACTGCCTTAGATGTGGGTTCTTAGGAACCACTAAACGATTCTGGAAGAACACAACACCTTGATCGTTCATGGAAAATTCTTTAGCGTTTCCGCTAAAAATATTCTCCTTTATCCGTGATATACCCTTGTCACACTTTTGGCCAGCTATAATTTGATCCTTAAGAGTAGGCTTCGCCACCAGGGTAGAAAGGAATCCTTGAGGAACAATATGAAGATTCAACTTTCGAAAGTCCTCATGGAGATGTGGTTGACCTTGTTGTAGCATCAAATTGTTACAATAAGATTTACGGCTTAGCGCATCGGCCATAACATTGGCCTTCCCCGGGGTGTAAGTTATCCCTAAGTCGTAATCCGAGATCAACTCAACCCACCGTCTTTGCCTGAGATTCAAATCCGGCTGGGTGAAGATATATTTCAGACTTTGGTGATCAGTGAATATTTCGCAACGATTACCCAGAAGGTAATGTCGCCAGGTTTTTAGTGCATGGACCACAGCTGCAAGCTCAAGGTCATGTGTGGGATAATTATCCTCATGTGGACGCAACTGTCGAGATGCGTATGCGATCACATGACGATCTTGCATGAGAATGCAACCCAATCCTTGTCGCGAGGCGTCGCAATAGATAACAAAGTCCTTAGAAAAATCTGGTGGTAGCAACACAGGTGCGGAAGTCAGGCGTCTTTTCAGTTCCTGAAAACTATGCTCACACTGTGGTGTCCACTCGAACTTTTTATCTTTCTTGAGGAGTTCAGTTAGAGGCTTTGCAACCTTGGAGAAATTCTCGACAAAGCGGCGACAATAGCTCGCTAGACTAAGAAAACTCCTAACTTGCTTAACCGATTCAGGTTGAGTCCAATCAAGGACAGCTTGAACTCTCTCGGGATTGACAGCAATACCCTTACCAGAGATTACGTGGCCTAGATAGGTCACTTCTGGTAACCAGAATTCACATTTTGAAAATTTGGCATAAAGGCGATGCTCTCGAAGTTTCATCAACACCAGCCTTAGATGCTCGGCATGTTCTCGTTCATTCTTCGAGTAGATGAGAATATCATCGAGGTATACCACGACGAATTTATCCAAATACTCCATGAAGATTGAGTTCATCAGTCGAGAGAAGGTGGCTGAGGCATTGGTTAAACCGAAGGACATAACGGTGTACTCATATTGGCCATAACGAGTAACAAAAGCCATTTTTGGAATGTCCCTGTTCTTAATCTTGATTTGATGGTATCCCAACCTCAAATCCATTTTTGAGAAGACTGAGAATCCAGCGAGCTGATCGTACAGATCGTTGATCCTGGGGAGTGGATACTTGTTCTTAATGGTGACCAGATTAACTGGTCGGTAATCTACAACCATCCGATCCGTTCCGTCTTTCTTCTTGACGAAGAGGACGGGACAAGCCCAAGGAGAAGAGCTAGGACGAATGAAACCCTTGTTCAAGGCCTCATCTAATTTCTTTTTAAGTTCGGCTAGCTCCAGGGGTGCCATCTTATAAGGTCTTCTGGCTATTGGGACAGTTCCCGGAACAAGATCTATCACAAACTCCACATCTTTGTCAGGTGGAATTCCTGGCAGTTCCTCTGGAAAAACATCCGAGAAGTCACGGACTACCGGAATCTCTTCAAGTTCCGGAAGAGGGTTGGCATTTAAGGAATATAGTTGGCATTTGGCAACTCGAGTAGAGACATTTACTATCTCACCCGAGGGATGGGTAAGTTGGACATTTCTAGAATGATTATCAATCTTGGCATAGTGAGCTGACATCCAGTCCATGCCCAAGATGATATTAATATCCGGAGATTTCAATGCTATCAATGAGGCTAGAAAAACTAGCCTATCTACTAGAATTTCATTGTCATAGGTTATCCTAGAGGTTTTCCATTTACTACCAGGGGTTTGGACAACCAATGGGATTGGCATATCACAAAAAGACATGTTATGCAACTGTGCATAACTTTCTGAAATGAAGGAATGAGAAGACCCAGTGTCAAAGAGAACGGACGTTGGGTGATGATTAAGAAGAAGCGTACCCAGCATGACGTCGGGATCCTCTGCAGCTTCTTCTGCTGACACATAGTTCACACGGCCACGTGTAGGAGTTGGCTTCACATAATAAGCTTTGCCCGACTTGGCTTGCCCGACGGACTTTCCGGGTTGCTTGGCACCCACATTCTGAGGACACTCACGGGAATAGTGCCCTGGTTCTCCACACTTGTAGCATATCACCTGGTTGGCACGTGGTGCAGCATTGCTAGCTGGACCACCATAAGCTTTTGCTGGAGGGTTGGCCTGATTCGTCTGAGGCGCCACGTAGGTTGGCCTCGGAGTGTATCTTGGTGGCAGAGAACTGTTTGGAACCCATAGCCTGCGTTTTGGAAACGCGGAACCAGAAGACGAGCCAAAGTCACGGGAATGCTTCCTTGTGGCTTCGAAGTCAGTATGACCAGTCTCGGCACTGATCGCTTTGTTGACTAGGGCTTGAAAACTTGCACACTTATGGAGGCGCAGATCACGACGCAACTCAGGGCTCAGACCCTTACGGAATTTTTCTTGCTTCTTGGCGTCAGTAGACACCTCCTCTGTTGCATAGCGGGCGAGGTTACCGAACTCGCGGCTATAGGCATCCACAGACAACTTGCCCTGAGTGAAGGCACAGAACTCCTCTCTCTTTTTGTCCATCAGGCCCTCTGGAATATGGTGCAAACGAAAAGCTGCACTGAAGTCTGCCCATGTGGCCACTGGTTCAGCGGGACGCATAGCTCAAAATTCTCCCACCACAGATTGGCGGGTCCTTCCAGAAAATACGCCGCAAAGGTCACCTTGTCGGCCTTAGACACATTCGCAGAGCGAATCTTGCGTGAGATGTTGCACAGCCAGTCATCAGCGTCGAGGGGATCGACGGAATGATGAAACTTTGGAGGATTCAACTTCACAAAGTCATTAAGGGACACTGCAGCATTCCTAGGCTGACGAGCCGTCAATACGCTCTAACAGACGGTTGGTCTCCCTTTTGTTTCTTTCTGCCTCAAGCATCACTTCCACCAGAGAAGGCGGGTGAGGCAGATCTTCCTGCGACGCTTGACTACCCTCGCCTTGCTCATGAGCAGGGGCACGGTTCAACCTGGTGAACACCATCCTGACAAACAAACTCACAGCTTAGACCAATATTATATCAATACTAGCTATGGATTAAGAATGTACTGAACACACGGAATGCGGAAATGAATATCCGAACAGCATGGTAACAAGCAACTGCTATATATACACCATGGTTCATACACACCCTTACATAGTTCAGTACAACCTTAACCGAAGAGCAAGCTACTGAAAATATGAAACTACTCATCAGAGGCTTACAAGCTTCCTATACATTATTTATCTAGGCCTCCGGAATTCATTTCACATCACCGGCATACTTCACTAGTCACGCAGGACTGTGAACGTACGGCTACTACCATCCTATCCTTTCGCTCACAGCTCAGGCATCCGCATAGAACATCTCATAGAGATTACCTCCATGACCTGGAAGCTCAACCTGCGGATCAGGAAACACTCTAGCCTGAGATCCCTGGGATCCATAAGGACACGGATGTGGCCTTGGTCCCCTGACTGGTGGTAAGAGGGGTCCCCGAAGAGGTGTGACTCCTCCTATAGCTGGCCAGTCAACGTGGGCCGGAAGATGGGTCCTAACAGGGTTCAGCATCTCCATCTCTCCATACCCTGTCTGGACTACCGGTGCCAGCTGCGTCAAAGCGGTCCACAGACGGGCACGGGTAGCATAAAGCTCCATGCGGAGAGCACAAGCATCCCTGTCTCTGTTCTCTAGCATCTCAACAGTGGACTGCAGTAGTGGATCCTCCATAGAAGAATCAAAATAGACTCCACTGAGGTATCCCTCTTCACCAGGCTGAGAGGCCGGAACATAGCAGAACTCTGAATTCTGCAGCAGTGCATGTCTCGCTCTCATAATGGTCAGCATTGAATAGGCACCATCCTGTACTGCCATGTCAACAGTGACCCCCCAACCCATAGGACCAATGGATTGGCTTCTCCGCTCGAGGGTAATCTGGAAATACCCTAACAGTGCAGATGTACTGGCTCTGGTTGAAGTCTCGGTACTGTTCCTCTACTGTGTACTCGGGGTACCAGCGGTAACCGCACACCGACATCACCCTGACCAGCATGGCCGTATGACCTAGCACATCAATGCACCTGGTCAGACGTACCACCTGACGAGAAGGACGGCCAGGCATCTGTAAATAGAGAGTAATGCAAAAGCATTAGAGCTCCGAATACAAAATTGGGCAGCATAACGGCTGTAAATGCTCAAAAACAATTTTTGAGACAACCCAAAATGGAATAGCATAACCACTCAACTATCAAGTTCAACTCTCTGATCATCAAACTTACTTCCTGCTTCCTAGGAATAAAAGAAACCCAGTATCTCTTGACCCGTAGTCCTATAAGCTACCGATCAGAAACACGAGCCTAGAAGAAGATGAGTAACCTAGTCCTTAATTCCCGCAGAAAAGACGAGGATGACCAGAATAGAAATAACTTGAGAAGAGAACAAGAGTCTTACGTTCCCTTCCACAAACAATTCCCTTATATATAACTAAAGCAATTCTAGACTCAACTTCGACCAGTTTGGCTTAGTAATCCTACAGTCAGTCAGGCTCTGATACCAACACTGTCGGGACCCCGATCCTAAGCCATAGGAATCCAGCCTGTAACACATTGCATCCCTTTGTGGTCTCACGCACGGTTAACTCCACGGCTGCAGCCTTACCTTAGCCGGGACCGTTTGCGTCTTTTGACTCACGTATGCGATAGTGTCGCTAGCAATCCAATGTCAAAGAACCCGGATCGACATGTCTAGTCATAAACCAAAGTGGAAGCACCGCACAAGGACAGGCATACATGACCCAACAGAACAGGTGTCGGTCATCAGCGAATGTAGACGAGTCGTAGCAAGCTACAAGGACTCCATTACATCACGTGACATTTCCCCAAAGGGGACAGACACAGCAGCTAAGAAGGACACATGCCGGTCAACCAATGTGTCCGGAGCAGTAGCGAACTACCAAGGCTCGTTGGATCACAAAGGGGCATTTCCTTGTAAGGAGTGCTACTAAAGTTCACGACTAGGTAATCGAACCCCATACATATCAGGTACGACATACGTACGCATGGCATACCGATATGTATAGATACATCGATGGCATCACAACATAACCATAAACGTACAACCTTTATTTATTCCGAGCCTCACACATAATATTACACATCAAGGGTCTCACGACCCATAATAGCAGTCATTCAGTTACAAGCCACCGGAAGAGTTATAAACTGTCTGAGTACAGACAGGGCAACTAGAAGGCACATGGCCTGACTATACTACAGATCCAACGTAGGGCCAGATCATAGCTGGGACACCAGCTACTCGTCGTCGTCGATGTCTATGAAGAACCCTCCATTAGGGTCATTAGCAACCTCTGCAACATTTATTAAGTAAACATGAGTACGGAGGTACTCAGCAAGACTTTAGGATAACTAACTACTCATGCAAGGTATCAAAAAGGTATTGTGGGGTTTCATGCGGGAAAACCAGCATTTGACTCGTGGCTAGACAACTTGCATTTTAAAATAATTTTGACAACTTGATTTGTCGCACACGAGTCCACTAACACCACAGCAATACACTATCGTGGAATCATTCCGTCTCCGTACGGAAATGCCGTCCACGACACTCACGCTTATCTTGGCAATTTTATGAGTAGCCATTGAAGTTATCTATGAACAACATATGTCTCCAAGTAGTCCATATCCGCGGACGCGGCTATTCGAATAGATCATAACCCTGCAGGGGTGTACTTCATCACACACGCTCTCGCCACTTATCGCCATGTGCACGTCATGCACCTCGGCAACCTTCAAGCGGAAGCCCAGCGAGGGAGTCGGCCACGACCGTTAACCACACTAGTACCTAGTCCAGGTTTATCGCCTATCTGAGAGTAACCCGTACGGAAGTCCGGCCGAGGTTTCCGCCACGGCCTCAAACAATGTGCGCAGGGTTCCCAAACCCACCATCCGGGTGCCACTTGGTACACCGTGCCACTGCTTACCGCATCACGGTCCACCTCTCAGGTCAACACCATGCACGGCCTCCAGCATTACTATAAACACCAGAAACTACTTGCAACTCCTGGACCGAGTACTAAGCGATTAATAGGCTGAGCGGGGTCATATTTCAGGGCCCAGCATGTGGTAGTATCTAGTCTTGGATTACATACACGGAACTCAGTTCCTAAGGACGGTTCCAATGAAACAACCCGCCATGTACTCCTACACAGCCTTTCACCGGTACCTTTACCAAATCAAGTTCAACACACAACCTTTGCTCACCGAACACATTCTCACAATTCTGTTCATCTCCCAGATGACAGACCATACACAACTCTAAGCATAGCATGCATAGCAGGATAAGGCACATCATAGCTCAAGCAACTATCAGGTATGCTAGGTTGCAAGGTTCGGCTATTTACTTTGACAAGGTTAGGTCATGCAAAGGAAGTGGGTTCAACTAACGTGGCAAA
Organism: Hordeum vulgare subsp. vulgare; assembly: GCF_904849725.1. NCBI lineage: Eukaryota > Viridiplantae > Streptophyta > Magnoliopsida > Poales > Poaceae > Hordeum > Hordeum vulgare. The sequence continues at coordinate 356,447,976 of NC_058523.1, forward strand.
AGCAGTTGAAGCATTTGATCCTAATGCAATAAATAAGTGCAGGAGCAAGAACATGGGAATTATCGGGATGATCAAAAGGGTTGCTTGCCTTGTTGCTCAGAGGAGGAACGATATCCGTCAGACGGATATTCGGTGGGATCCGGGGGTGCGGAGCCTACCGAAATGAATGGCAACATTCAATAACAATCATATGCAATCAAAATGATGCATGAGCATGGCATGAGAATGCAAGGTGATAGGTTATTACAATCAACATGTATTAGGTTTAGAGTTGATTTGAATCACATTCGAATAGCAATTCAAACGGGGTATTCTCGGATACCGGTTTAATTGATTCGACCTGATGCTCAGATCAACTCGATGTTAGCATGCATGAGATGTCATGTTATGGTACTGATTTGTAACTAGGACAGTGTGTGATCATTGCATTCATTTGAATATTTTCCAAATTCCATTTATAAAGTAATTATAAGAATTGAATTATTCCTTATTCTACATGTTAGGGTTCTGTAACTTTTTCAAACATGGTTGAAAATAGCATAATCAGAATCCTTGAATTTTTCTGATACTTTTTCATATATAAATTATTTTCATTGGAGTTACAGATTAATTTCTATGATTTTTACAAGTTTTAGCAATTTCCTGGAATTATTTCTATACTGATAATTCTATTTATTGCATCAGACTGACGTCAGCTGGTCAGCCGACCTGTTCAGGTCAAACCTGACAGGGGGTCCCCACTGGTCAGCCTCTCTGGGACTAATCCCGCGCTGACCAGTCCCTAAACCGAGTTGACTTGGCCTTGGGCCCACTATCAGCGAGAGATTAAGCTCCTAATCTACTGGGTTAGCTTTGCCACGTCGACCCCCACCGGAGCATGGCCGACGGCGACCACGGGCGCGGCGGAGGGCTCGCCGGAGGAAGCTAGACTGCGCATCGGCCGTCGGTTTTGGGCGCAGAAAGCAGCTACGGGTAGCTGGTGCAATGCCGCATCTAGCGGGGGCATTCGGGGAAGCTAGGGTCGCCGGGAGGGGCGAATCGATGGGAGAGGTCCGGCGGCCGAAGGTGGAAGACGATGGCGCCGCGGGCGATGCAGAGCTCGGGGAAGCTTCGGCTTCTGCAGAGAGGACCGGCGTGACGAGGCGGAGCTAACGGCGTGCTCAGCAAGAGGAGGCTAAGGCTAGGGGCACGGGCAGCTCGAGCTTTGCTCGGCTCCAATGGCGGCAGCAGGAAGGAGGAAGAGATCCGGGAGGAGGGAGAGAGCCGATGCTAGGAATGGATAGGTGAGGCCTCGGGGAGCTTATCCCCGGCCTTGCCAGCGCGAGGCGGCGGCCAGGCAGGCGCACAGGTGCGTGGCCGCGCCGGAGGAGGCGACGGCCACCTCCTGCTCCTACTGGCGCGAGGGAGACGACAGGAGATGGGATGGCCGGGCCAGGCTAGGCGACAGGTAAGCTCTTTTCCATTTTCTTCTGTTTTATTTCTGTTTTAATTTCTGACATTGATTTGCTATTTATTTCAGCTCCAAAATGGTGGTAAAAATTATTTTAAACACACGTGAATATTTGTTATAATATTCTCAACCATTTCCAAAGTTTTCAACATTTTTGAAAATTTATAGTTTCTGATTTCAATTTTAAAGTTTGAAACCAGTGGCTTTTGCTTTAATTTAAAATGCTTAAAGTGTCAAGAAAATAGTTTTCTCCAATGCTCATTTACTTTCATGATTTATCAGAAAGTTTGAACATTTCTTGAGGCCATTTTGGGTTCATTGATTTTAACTAGTTTGAGATTTTCTTTATTTAAAGTAGTGGCTAGGGTTTTAAGTTTTTCCTTTGCCACTTTCTTGTTCTTGTTGAAAATTCTTAGATGCAAATGCAAAGAAGACATGAGCACAAGGCTAACTTGCTTAAGGGTTAGGGATGTGACAATCTCTCTAGTCATTTGAGTGGTTCATGATCCACTTACACTAGCTCAATTCCGATCATCACGTGAGTTGAGTATAGTTTCAGTGGTAAGCATCCCTATGCTAATCATATCATCTATATGATTCATGATCGACCTTTCGGTCTCATGTGTTCCGAGGCCATGTCTGCACATGCTAGGCTCGTCAAGCTTAACCCGAGTGTTCCGCGTGCGCAACTGTTTTGCACCCGTTGTATGTGAACGTTGAGTCTATCACACCCGATCATCACGTGGTGTCTCGAAACGACAAACTGTAGCAACGGTGCACAGTCGGGGAGAACACAATTTCATCTTGAAAGTTTAGTGAGAGATCACCTCATAATGCTACCGTCGTTCTAAGCAAAATAAGGTGCATAAAAGGATTAACATCACATGCAATTCATAAGTGACATGATATGGCCATGATCACGTGCTTCTTGATCTCCATCACCAAAGCACCGGCACGATCTTCTTGTCACCGGCGCCACACCATGATCTCCATCAACGTGTTGCCATCGGGGTTGTCGTGCTACTCATGCTATTACTACTAAAGCTACATCCTAGCAAAATAGTAAACAAATCTGCAAGCACAAACGTTAGTATAAAGACAACCCTATGGCTCCTGCCGGTTGCCGTACCATCGACGTGCAAGTCGATATTTTCTATTACAACATGATCATCTCATACATCCAATATATCACATCACATCGTTGGCCATATCACATCACAAGCATACCCTGCAAAATCAAGTTAGACGTCCTCTAATTTTGTTGTTGCATGTTTTACGTGGTGACCATGGGTATCTAGTAGGATCGTATCTTACTTACGCAAACACCACAACAGAGATATATGAGTTGCTATTTAACCTGATCCAAGGACCTCCTCAGTCAAATCCGATTCAACTAAAGTTGGAGAAACCGACACTTGCCAGTCATCTTTGAGCAACGGGGTTACTCGTAGCGATGAAACTAGTCTCTCGTAAGCGAACGAGTAATGTCGGTCCAAGCCGCTTCAATCCAACAATACCGCGGAATCAAGAAAAGACTAAGGAGGGCAGCAAAACGCACATCACCGCCCACAAAAACTTTTGTGTTCTACTCAAGAAGACATCTACGCATGAACCTAGCTCATGATGCCACTGTTGGGGAACGTCGCATGGGAAACAAAAATTTTCCTACGCGCACGAAGACCTATCATGGTAATGTCCATCTACGAGAGGGGATGAGTGATCTACGTACCCTTGTAGACCGTACAGCAGAAGCGTTAGTGAACGCGGTTGATGTAGTGGAACGTCCTCACGTCCCTCGATCCGCCCCACGAACAATCCCGCGATCAGTCCCACGATCTAGTACCGAACGGACGGCACCTCCGCGTTCAGCACACGTACAGCTCGACGATGATCTCGGCCTTCTTGATCCAGCAAGAGAGATGGAGAGGTAGAAGAGTTCTCCGGCAGCGTGACGGTGCTCCGGAGGTTGGTGATGACCTTGTCTCAGCAGGTCTCCGCCCGAGCTCCGCAGAAACGCGATCTAGAGGAAAAACCGTGGAGGTATGTGGTCGGGCTGCCGTGGAAAAGTCGTCTCAAATCAGCCCTAAAACCTCCGTATATATAGGTGGGAGGGAGGGGACCTTGCCTTGGGGCTCAAGGAGCCCCAAGGGGGTCGGCCGAGTCCAAGGGGAAGGCTCCCCCCCCAAACCGAGTTGGACTTGGTTTGGTGGGTGGGAGTCCTTCCTTCCCTTCCCACCTCCTTCTTTTTTTTATCTTTGATTTTCTTTCCTAGGCGCATAGGGCCCTTTTGAGCTGCCCCACCATCCCACTAAGGGCTGGTGCGCCACCCTCAAGGCCTATGGGCTTCCCCGGGGTGGGTTGCCCCCCCCCCCCCCCCCCGGTGAACTCCCGGAACCCATTCGTCATTCCCGGTACATTCCCGGTAACTCCGAAAACCTTCCAGTAATCAAATGAGGTCATCCTATATATCAATCTTCATTTCCGGACCATTTCGGAAACCCTCGTGACGTCTGTGATCTCATCCGGGACTCCGAACAACATTCGGTAACCAACCATATAACTCAAATACGCATAAAACAACGTCGAACCTTAAGTGTGCAGACCCTGCGGGTTCGAGAACTATGTAGACATGACCCGAGAGACTCCTCGGTCAATATCCAGTAGCGGGACCTGGATGCCCATATTGGATCCTACATATTCTACGAAGATCTTATCGTTTGAACCTCAGTGCCAAGGATTCATATAATCCCGTATGTCATTCCCTTTGTCCTTCGGTATGTTACTTGCCCGAGATTCGATCGTCAGTATCCGCATACCTATTTCAATCTCGTTTACCGGCAAGTCTCTTTACTCATTCCGTAATACAAGATCCCGCAACTTACACTAAGTCACATTGCTTGCAAGGCTTGTGTGTGATATTGTATTACCGAGTGGGCCCCGAGATACCTCTCCGTCACACGGAGTGACAAATCCCAGTCTTGATCCATACTAACTCAACTAACACCTTCGGAGATACCTGTAGAGCATCTTTATAGTCACCCAGTTACGTTGCGACGTTTGATACACACAAAGCATTCCTCCGGTGTCAGTGAGTTATATGATCTCATGGTCATAGGAATAAATACTTGACACGCAGAAAACAGTAGCAACAAAATGACACGATCAACATGCTACGTCTATTAGTTTGGGTCTAGTCCATCACGTGATTCTCCTAATGACGTGATCCAGTTATCAAGCAACAACACCTTGTTCATAATCAGAAGACACTGACTATCTTTGATCAACTGGCTAGCCAACTAGAGGCTTGCTAGGGACAGTGTTTTGTCTATGTATCCACACATGTAAATGAGTCTTCATTCAATACAATTATAGCATGGATAATAAACGATTATCTTGATACAGGAATTATAATAATAACTATATTTATTATTGCCTCTAGGGCATAATTCCAACAGTGCATATAGAGATCACCAATACCTTCACACATGCTGAAGCCCACGTGTCAAAGTGTTTTTTCTATAAATATGTTTTTGTTTTGGTAAATGAAGTTTTCATTCTTTGGTCAATATGGTACAAACAATTAATACAATTATGTGATAAATACTCCCACTAAACTATTTTGGCATGGTTCCGCGGAATATCATATTAACCATACTTTGTGAATTTTAGGATGAATCGATGACCATAAATGCCAAATGCACACTTCAAAATGATCATATAAACTTAAGTATTTGACGTTAGTACTCACGAAGGAGTGGAAGATCAACAACAAACGAGATCTTAACTTGTGAACATAATTTTAGAAACTGGTCTTTTAGTACAAAAATATCGTATGTAACTAGGAATTGAACCGTTGACTTTGAGCCACTACACACCCAACGACCCAATACCAACTACGCTAGCTGCAATTTGTGATCTCATAATGTATTACAATCAACAATAAGTGATTCATTTGGCTAGAGGTCAATTTTCAAGAAAAATAATTGGACGGCCCCCCCCTATTGAACGAGTTGAACCGTTCCAAGCGGAAAAAACTTAAACCGGTAGCCTAACTTAAATATTCTGGATCCCCCCCCCCCCTAGCCTAAACGATTCAATTGTCAGTCCAATTTTTTAAACTATGTTTTTGAATTGTACGGTCGTACAACCATAGCATCAATCAAGCACTAAACGACAATCTAGTAGACAAGTGTTGTACTAGCATGAAACCTAAAAAAGAAAGTTCATATTCTAATAATATTTTCTCCAGAAGAACACCCACACACCCCAGCTCTTTTTTCAGAAGAACACCCACATACTCCAGCCAATATAACACAAGAATCGTCCGTAGCGATAAGAAAACAAGCAGTAGTTAGGCAGCGTACATCGCCTAGGTAACTCGGTGGCAAGATGACTAGCGACCAGCTGCAAGTGCAAGCAACAAAAGTCACACACGCAAGTGCAATCCACAGAAGTCACACACGCAAAGGCTGGTTCATAACAACAAAGGATTGAATCACACGTCCAGTATTTGACACCAAAAAAATCCCACATTAGTCAAAACGTCAATTTGAAACAGACATAAGCTTAGTTTACAAGACAGTAACTCTAGCATAATACTTCCTTGAGAATAGCGTATCTATTTCCAATGACAATCTTTCATACATGAAGCTTAAGTTTGAAGAGCAAAAACTATGCAAACATATAAAAGCCCACTAATTTCAATCGTGTGTTGTAAGGTTTTTCGGCCTAGTTTTCCTTATAAACAGGGCCACTTTGTTTTCTTTTTCCTCTCTTAATGAAAATCGGCAGTGCTCCTGTCTTGCACTTCAAAAAATAAAAGCCCACTAAAAGAAGGCATAGCTTCATCCGTCAATTTAGAACAATCCTTCATCTCCACTTGCAAAATTTCCTGCAAAATAAGATTCACTAGCGCGTGAGCATAAGTTCATTAGAAATTAGAAGATTCAAATTCAATTCAACACATATATATACTGTAATTATAATATACTGTTAAATAGTGCTTTAGAGTAGAACATGAGATGTCTTAGTTGGCGCTAAGTTCATACTCCCTCCATTCCTTTATGCAAGGTGTATAATTTTCGGCACGGTGATCAAGGCACATAATAAGAGAGGTGTTAGGACAAATTTACCCTTGAAAAATTTATTGGTTAGTGGCAAGGAAATCAATGAGTCTAGGAAAGTAAGAGATATACGCAATCGAGAAAGAGAGATAGTTTCCTTTTTCTGATACAATTAAAGATACACGCAATCGTGATAGAGATACTCTCCTTTTTCTGGAGGGCTAATAAGTGAATTACAAGGATCTACAAGAAATGAACCTTACATTGTGGAATTTTATCAAAAAACAAATACACCTTAAATAAAGGAATGGAGGGAGTATTTGTCAAGTATAGATAACATGTATGATCCTGCATAGATACGCTTAATTGTATAAACTAGAAACACAAGAGGGCCAGCAAAAATATTATCATGCATTAAATATATCAGGAAACAGCATGTATCTCTAGGAAAAGGAAGCTCCAGAAAAACATCATTAAACATTATAGTATAATAATGCAAAGAAAGAATGAACTGAGACTCAGAGAGTGACATATATCGACCAACCAAACATCCAATAATCTAGTAGGTTCCCCTATAAACTGAAAATCAGATCATGTTGACATTGATAAATCATCGATCACTGTGAGCTGAGTTGACTGAACACCGTGAGCCAGGTAATGCATGGAACATGAATTTGCAAAAAGGAACATACCATTTGGGGTGCAATAATCCTTATGTGGCCTCTTCCTCTCCTTCAGCTTCGCTTCTCGTACTTGATGAAGGAAAGTACATGACCATTGTCCATGCCTAGGCAAGAGAGGCAGACTTGGCTCGGTTTGGTCAATTGATCGAACACCTCGTGGGGGAGCTGGGCACCGGCATCGGAGGAGGCAACAGGCGAGGTGGTGAGGTCGCTAAAGGAGCCCGGAGTAGGAGCAGGGTGAAGAGAGGCAGCTCGAGGAGGCCAGCGTTGTCAACGCTGCCCCTGTTCACGTACCTGCAGCAGAACAGCCCTCTCCGGTGTCGACGACATCCACCAGCAGTAGCCAGAAGCACCTCGGGTGCAGCCGTGTAAGAATGTGCAGAACGCGTAATAACCAGTAAAAAAACCACATACAAGAATAACCCAGCACACGTCCAGGTAAGTTTCAGGACAGTAAGGATGAAGTACCAAAAGTTATCATAATCCACAATGGCAGCATCAATAGATAATATAGAACGAGAAACTGAAAAGCAATAAATACAAAGATAAGTTGGGTTTATATGTTGAATGGCAGACCTCATTCCTTTGAATAGATAAACAAACTGTAATAAAATGACAGAGTAGCCAGCAACTACAAATATACTAGCAATTAGCAGGCGGAAGATCAACCTGCGCTGCAGTTACCAACTTGCGCCCCTGTTTACCTGCACGCATGGAGGAGACGCCTTGACGGGCGGCGGCTCCACGGCTGACAGGCGGCACCTCCTCGTCGTCTTGCTCGTGTCCCCAACACCGCCGCCCACTTGCGCTTTACACCTGCTGCTGGCGGCTCACACAAACTCGCCCGCCTCTTGCCGACCTCCTCTACCCTGCCACTCCTGCTGGTGATCGTACTGTGTCCCGCCTCTGGCCGGCCTCCTCTGCCCCTATCCTGTAGTTATGGAAACATCGAGTGAAAAAATAGAATTATGTTAATTGATAATGGTTTTTGGAAACATTCAATCAGAAAATTATTGATGATCTGCTAGTTTTTGGAAATAAACAATCAAAATTACAATGCAGATCTTCTTGGACTGAATATTTAGGAAACAAAAATCTTACTGTTAACAATCATCCACTCATTTGATCAACTTAACCCCAAGTGTTGTGTTCTAAAAAAATTACACAGGTTACGTTAAAATTGATAATTATTAATATACATATGGTTTTATGTTTGTTTGAAGTAATAATGGCTTTTAGGTTTTTGTATGATTGATCAGAACATGGAGCAGCAAAAGGGAGGAGAGAGAGGAGCTACCACGGTTGGCAGGTAAGTCGGTGGTGTAAAATGAGGTAAAATAAGCATGCACTCTACAAGCTTATCACGCCATGCTATTAGTCACATAGCATAATTAGGAAACAAGATAAAATAAAATATTTAAGGGATTGCAAGGTGTTTTAGGACTCAAACGTCAATTACGCTGATTATTCAAAAGTTAGACTTTATGATCAAATGTAAAAATACTAATTACATACGTATTATTATTTGCAGGCTTAGAAGCATTAATGTGTCAATTTGACTTTGATTGTGATTGTTCTGAATGGATAATGCCCTTCTTGTAGTTTCCATTAGGCATTAAGAACCCATGTTGTCAAGAGAAACAACCTACAAATATTTACAGTCTGTAAATTATAGAAAAGGAAACGAAATGCACCTGCTGACACAAAATTTATTTATAGCAGCTTGCAAGTGACTACAGACTTGGCATATGACATAATTCATCAATCATCATATACACTAATAATATCTAGTTCCTTTCCCTAAGCTCTCTATAATTCTAGTAGTTAACAAACTTCACAAGTTGACATATGACATAAAGATGCTTCTATAGAAAAGTAGAATTGATAAACAGAGTGGAGAAGAGAGAGTTCATATACCAATGTCCTGTTCAGGAGTGGAGTGAGGTTGGAGATGAGGGAGGCAACCGGAGGGATGGATGGAGTGTTGCTCCTGATCTCCTGGTGGCGCGGGGCGGCGTCGCAGCACAGGGCTACGGCGGGCAGAGGGGCAGCGTTGCAGCACCGGCCTAGGGCGTGCGGAAGGGGCGGCGGCGCAGCATCGGACTAGGGCGTGCGGAACGGGGGGCGACGCAGCACCGGGCTAGGGCGGGCAGAAGGGGCGGTGGCGCAGCACCAGGCTAGGGCGTGCGGAAGGGGTGGCGGCGCAGCACCGGGTTAGGGCGGGCGGAAGGGACGGCGGCGCAGCACCGGGTTAGGGCGGCGGCGGAAGGGGATAGTGGATGGATTTTCTGGAGACACCGGTCACTAAAAATTCTTTTTGAGGTCACTAAAAATCTATACCTGCACTACACGGCAGCACTACGCGTCGATCGGCGCGCTAGCTCCGGTCGCAGCGTGACCGCCAGATCTGCAGGAGGGACCGTCAGATCTCTTCATGCAATATTTTTCCTCCATGCAACAAATTTTAACGCTATGCAGCATTTTTCGTCAACGGTTGCAACAAAAAAATGTAGCAATAAAAGTATCTACGTGACGTAGCAAAAAAAACGAAGAAAATGATGCGTCGTAGCAAAAGTCAAACGCCGGTTGTAGCAAAAATCTACGTGACGTGTATACAACTTTTTTAGTGAAGGCTTGTAGCAAAAAATGATGCCGGTTGTAGCAAAAAATAACACGGTTGTAGCAAAAGTTAAAACACCGGTTGTAGCAAAAATTCAACGAACTCGAGTTGCAACCAAACGTATATGCAGCTTTTTTACTAGACAAAATATAGTAAATAGAAAAGCTTGTAGCAAATATGAACGTTGGTTGCAACAAATTTACACGAGAAAAAAAATTGCATGCAAAACGTTTGTATCAAAAAACACACGGTTGCAGTAAATCTAACGAAGAAATGTTGCATGTACCTGCCAGCAAGCGTGCGGCCCGCGCGGGACCGGCCGAAGCGCGTCGGGTGGAAGCGTTTACCTGCACTATATCAATGACAGAGGCATGGTGCATTCTGTCTTGCTGCTCCAGCCGGCGGACCATATTTCGAATCCCACGGGCCTCTTTTTTCGTTTTTCTTTTTAGAAAAATTATATCTTTTAAACCCTAACTCTAAATTAGACATATTATATATGGAAATCCGTTAAAAATGTGTAGATTTTAAATATGTAATTATCCTGCATGTTAATTATTTATAAAATTGTGTTTAGGATGTTTTCTTAATTAATAGTCTTCTTTGTATATGTCGTATTTATGGAAAATGCCTATTATATCTAATTATTTAAACCTACTTAACGTGTGATGCAGAGGTGTAGTTTTATATGTCAATAGATAAAATAAAGACCTAATGAAGACATAAAGTGTGATGTGCTTCAATAAAATAAAGAAACACCCGATAAAATAAAGGCGACTTCTGAGAGAAATCATTCGGCTAGTCAGCCGTACGACCAGACCTTGATGGACGGCCGATCCGCGCATTACCAAGAGCCTCCGAGTGCTATCCATGACAAACATCCAGCGCAGCCCTGATGACACCTCTAATGAAGCTCCATTGCAACCCCCAACAGTGAGACAAAAGCTGCAACGCAACATCGACGGCGTCGACGGAGCTCCATTTAAGCCTACAATCCCGGCGACGCTTCATTGGAGACACGGGCGACGCTTCATTGCATCCCCAACGAGTGTCGCGTTGCAGCAGGGGCGGCCGTCGGTGAGTGTTGCGTTGGAGCACGGGCGCCGCAGCCAATTGTCACATTGAAGCACGGGTTGTCAATGTCGAGTGTCGCGTTGCAGCAGGTGCGGCCGCCGGCCAGTGTTGCGTTGGTCACAACTGACGCATGTGGTCGTCGCCACTTTGTAGCGCCACCTCATTCCCTCTTAGCACCGATCAAAAGTTGTCGGCCTCGCTGGTCACAACATGCTCTCCGAACTGGTCGCAGCTTCTAGCATTGTCGGTCGTAGATTTCTCCCACACCAGTCGTAGCTCCCATGGTTAGTCGTGTGGGAATGCCCCGATCCTGATTAAGACGACCGATTAGAAGTGATATCAGTCAGTCGAGTTACAATAATTTTCTTTAACCAACATTCGAGGTCGCAAGTTTCCTTTTTTGTGATACGATCGGTTTTTTGAACTGTGGGCGTAGCATGCTGGTCATATTTTCAATGAGAAGGTGTCTAGGAATGACGTGATATTGGTCGAGATGACTGATCATGAGCGAGATTTGTCAGCCGGTCGTCGTTGTTCATGACAACACCACTGCGATGTGTTCATCATCCAATGTCCGTACGCGACAAGCTCGATGATTTTTTTATCGACTAGTTATCCAAGGAAAATCATGTTATAGGTTATTTAGCACATGTTATCTATTTTCTCTTTCAATCAATGTCCGTACACGACGAGCTCGATGCTTTTGTAAATTCATTACTATTTAGATATATCTAATTTCTCTTTCAATCAATAATAAATAAAATATAAAATATACTTTATTTTTCAATGTCAACAACACTTTACGGGAAAAAATCCCTCTAATTCTCCTTGGATAAATAAAATAGATCCAATTTTTTCTCCAGTTTCCGATGTCCCTTGCACAAAATTTCTACCTTTCGCGCCTATTTTCCCCTCCAATTAACTAGAAAACGCTATATAAATTATGTATCAAATCCATCCACATTCAGCGCTCAGGGCGGCCGCCACCTGCAACGCCCCTCCCACCCCCACCTCAACCCATGCATCGGGGCCGCTTCCTCGATCTGCGTCTACCACACCAACGAAAAGGAAAATAGAGGCACGGCAAAGGAGGTGAACAGAGGCGCGGGAGCTCCCGACGACGCAGGTCAGATCCTCTCCGCCATCCTCCTCATCTATTCCTTCAGGCGGTTCCACCCCGCGCCCTCACCTTCCCACGTGGCTGCCGCCCATGGCCGTCGCCCATGTCTGCCATCTGATAGCGGCAGCACCACCCCCTCCTCCCTCATTGGATTTGACGGCAGCCTCTCCCCAAGGCGCTTGTCGCGCTTCTTCTGAAGCCCCATGGACGTCGTACCCTATCCCCATCCCTAACCCTAGAGAGGAACCCTAATCCCCTCTAATCCCCACCCTATGTGTTTGTATACAGATCTGTTTTTTCATTTGATGAACAACACGTCATTAGATAGTGTGAAGGTTCGAGCATGGTTCCCCAGCAGGCAGATCAAAGGTAATGTTCTTCTGATTTTCTCTGAAATAGTAAAAGACTGGTACCATCGGCGTACAACACCAACACCTCACGATCATGTTTCCTTCTGGTTACCCTTCTCCCTATTTGATGCAGACAACGTTGCTGTATATTTGTTGCACGACAATACAAACATCAGGGGAAGCTGAAAATTTGATGTTGATGTACATATGTACCATGTAGTTTATTGTGGATTTTTTGGTGGATAGCAGAGTACTAATTGTAACTATAATTTATTGTGGATTTTTTTGGTGCATAGAAAAGATGACTAAGTTCCCCGTGTACTCTGTAGTGTAGTTAGTACATCAACTATTTGTCTATAGTGCAGATCGCGCAGCAACTATAGATCACTGTAAACACATCTTTCCATGGTGCATATTCTAATCAAGGGAAGGATTTAAACCAATGATACTGAAACTTGCGTTCATGTACTACTGAATCATCAAGAGGATACTCCTCCCTCCCTTTCTCTGAACCTGAGATGGTTTCGATGTTGCATTTTCTTCTTCTACTGCGCATTCTTGTTCATCCACCGAGTGAGGGGTAGCCCCCAGCACTGAAGCATAAACTCTTGCTTTCTTCAAAAAAAAGGAATGCATTCTTATAGACTTCCTTCTATGTCTGGCCATGATTATACTTATTTGGGAAGCTATGTTTTTTTTCATTGCTCCATAATAAAAATATATGCAAGTTACTTTTCTATTTTTTCATAGGTCCGTAGCAAAGCACGGGAATCATGCTAGTTATTCCCAAAAATCTGTGCTGGCATTAAAAAGTGTTCACATTGTTCATGTAAATTGTATTATCATTTCCATTGAATGCTAATATTGATCATAATATAGGCTGATTCCAAAGTAGTTTTTGAAGACTTCAACATATTTCAACAAGAGGAATGTTGCGTATGGTACTATTCGTAGTACTGATCCAAGAACTAAGGCGTGTGGTATTGAGTTAGGTGCTGAATTTTCCCTTGAGCGCATAGATCAACCTTTGCTTGATAATGAGGAGTTGGTAAGGGAAGTTTCTGATTGCAAGACAATTGGTGAAGCATTCTCTTTAGGATACTTAATTGCATGGCCTTCAGCTTGTGTAAGTTAAATCTTCTCTTCAACATTCTGGAATTATATTTGTGTGCATTTAATCACATATATATAACGTGCAATTTTCTTTTACAGATTTGAGAGAAGGATAATTGAGTTACGGTTGAATTCTTGGATGCGGAAGCAAATAGAATCTAAAGATTTTATCTACCAATAGTCGTAGTTTACATTGATAGATTGAAAAATGTAATATCATCCACAAGTTCTTTTTCTTTCGTTGAGTTGATGCAAATTCTATGGTCTAATATTCTTCATAGTTGTGTTTTCTATGCTCAAAATGATATGAATGATATCTTTATTGTAATGCATATGTATCATACACTTATATATTCTTAATCAGTATCTTCATATTGAGGATTTCTATACGTGTTGTGCTTCTATTTCTATACCATTTTGATGCTGCCAACATAATGATAAAATGATCAACCACTTGCGCAATTGCATCAATTTTATTAAATAAATTCATATTCCATAAAAAGGCTACTGAATTTTGTGATTAATAATAAAAATACACCATTTATGTTACCATATTGATATAGTAGTGTTACTATAGTTACAAAATTTTGTTACTATCGTACTTAACAACTATAAATTATAGTGTTACGATAGTTCGATATTATGTTACTAGTTGATGTGTACCACTTGTGTTACTAGAGTTAGAAAAACATGTTACCATCAATGTTGTAGGTCTGTGAAAATATGTTACTCTGGGTGTTACTATAACTACAAAAATGTGTTACGAGTGTATTTGGTAACACATAATATGCATGTTACTATACTATAATTGTAACACTATTTTTAACATATGGTAACAATTACTATGTGTAACAGTCGACATCACTTAGTAACACGGGCTAATGGAACATATTTCAAATTGTGTTACTCTCTGACCCAGTAACACACTTTTGGGCCTGTAGTAACACAAGACGGTGTTACCAAAGGTCTGTCCTGTTGTAGTGCGTCGGAAAACCCACTGAGGTGATTTTACAAAAAAATCCTTACTGTTTATGACATTAAACTCGTAGTATATATTAAATATTTTTTTAAATACTCATATCTTTTAAACCGTAACTCCAAATTTAACATATTATACATGGAATTTGATTAGAAAAATATGTAGAATTTAAATATGATATTATTTTATCAGTTAAATGTTTAATAAAAATACTATCTAGGATGCAATCTTAATAAATAAGTCATTATTCGTCTTTCTTTCATACCGGTACTCATTCGGGTTGGGAATGAACACGTCAACAAAATCAGGATTAGAGATGAAACTGAAGGTCACTTGACTGATTCTTTGTACGTATTAAATCTACATGCAAGCCGTGTTAAAATAGAAGACCTATGAAATTTTGAACTGCATTTTTGTAGGATAAGACCATCTTTATTTGTATCGTAACTATAAATTCTCAAATTATAGACATTTTTTATAAATTAAAAGCGTGTGCCGTGTGGTATTTCTTTCTCCCGTTGCAACGCATGGGCACTTTTGCTAGTATTTTTCTAAAAGGAGGTTAAAATCCCTTGCCTCTACATCACCATCATGCACACATTTAATTTTATTGATTAAACAAGAGTATATAACGAAGACTTTCAAAATCGAATCATTACTAGATAAAAAAAATTGTATTTGGTCTAGTGATCCTCCTGTTTGGATTGTTCATAACCTTGCAAAGGATGTACTAATTGTTATTTGATTTAATAAAGCTAGCCATTTTTTTCAAAAAATCAAACCATTACAAAATATAAAATTAACACCTTCGTCGGAGCACTTCTTTGCTCACTGTCACAGCCCTATAAGAAGCCTAGGTTGTGGCATCTCTCGCCATCGCGAGCGGGAGTGTCAGACCCGCCTGCCAGTCGGTCAAGGCCCAATCCACCGTTCTTGCTCGTCTGCCGAGCACCTCCGCCACATCCACGGCAACGTTCGTGGGCCTCCTTTGCTGCCTCTGTAGCAACTCCGGCGCCCCCTGGTCGGGGATGGCCAACCTCGTCAAGTCATCCATTGTTGCTGAATTGGTCCTGCTGCAACCCCTCATTGCAGCACAGATCGAGGCGCTGTGCACCGAGTTGCAAGACATGGTTGTCGCTCGTTTGGAGGTCATTCAGCCCCTCCACGACATGGCGGTCGCTCTGCAAGGTTGGGCAAGTCAGGTGTCTAGCCTCTGGGAGCGGCTGGAGGCTTTCAATGACAGAGTTTTTTCTTCACTGGCCATCGATTAGTCTTCTCAGGTCCTAGAGGAAGAGACTAAGACCAACTCCAATGTGTCGACCCCAAACGGACGGTGTTCCTATCCGTTTGGATCGACCGTCCGCTCGGCGTCCGTCTAGTTTAAGATTTGGGTCGACAGTGTGTCCAACGTCCGCGATTCATATTTGTTGATGTGGCCAGCTGACCGTCCTTTTTTAAAAAATATACACACGTTTTAAATTATTTGATAAGCAGACATATAAAAAATAACATAGTTTCATAACCAAACAAAGCATAGTTATCAAATAAATAATATAGTTTTACAAACCGAGTAAAAATTAAATTGTCTCAAATACATATAAAAAAGATACATTTATTGGTTGCCAACATGAGCTCACATATGCTCAATCAAATCATTTAGAAGCTGCATGTGAGTTTTCCAATCATGCATTTCATAATGAAATTGGACGAACTATTCAAACGTTGCTGCTCCTCCATGCTCACGTACAACATTCTCATCCTCAAACTAAAACCCTTGATCATAGATACATTTCACACGCTCATCTTCTACGATCATATTGTGCATAATCACACAAGTTGTCATCACCTCCCACAGCTTCTTGGTGCTCCAAGTCCTAACAGGGTACCGAATGAAGCCCCCATCGAGATTGCAAAAAAACAAAGGCACACTCGACGTCCTTCCTAGCACTCTCTTGCTCTTGGAAAAATCTTTTCCTCTTCTCTCCGACGGGATCGGAGATTGTCTTCACAATAGTGGTCCACTGAGGATAGCTACCGACACCCAGGTAGTATCCTTTGTCGTAGTTGTGGCCATTGATGATAACATTCACCCTGGGTTGTTGCCTTCTGTAAGCCTTGCAAACATCGGCGAGCGTTGAAGCACGTTGATATCATTATGTGATCTGTCCATGCCGAAAAATGAGTGCCAGGTCGAGAGACCTTGTGAGGCCACGACCTCAAGTATGAAGTGCAAGCCCTGACATGGCACTTATACTGCCCTTGCCAAGCGGTAGGGTAGTTCTTTCACTCCTAGTGCATGTAGTCTATGCTGCCAAGCATCCCAGGAAAGCCCTTGCTTGCATTCATCGCCAACAAGCGGGCTGTATCTTGAGGAGTCGCCTCTCTCAAGTATTCAGTGCCAAACACAACAATCACAGCCTTGCAAAACTCGTACATGGACTCTAGGCATGTAAACATGCTCATACGGACGTACTCATCAATGAGATCACGTACCGGGTACTCCGTATGCAAGCATACGGATGGATATATTGCATTTCTGATAAGATGAGAAGCCAATCTTTCCAAAGGCGTCCTCTTTGCACTCGAAATAGTTGTCATATTCGACCACCCTCTTCCTAATACGGTTAAAAACATGCCTAGCCATATCGAAATGTTGCCGGAATTTCTGATGCTTGAACAGCGGATTGGTTGTGTCAAAGTAGTCCTTCCAAAGAAGGAAATGACCGATCTCTCGGTTACGATTCAACGCCGGAAGGTGCCCCAGGATTGAGCCACAAAACAACGACTGTTATTAAGGTGGTGATGGACCAACACGGAAACCAAGATCTCCTCATAATCATCGAACAAGAAATCGTTGGAGTCACAAAGAAAATTGTGGAAAAAGAACTCGTCGGCGGAGTCTATTTTGTACCTTGGCAAACTGTCGAGCAACTTGCCGGCGTCGTCGAAGGAGCTTGCCAGCGAAGAGACGTGCGCCTCCCTTGGACTAGGTGGCTAGCCTCGAGAAGTCCCGACGGTGGCGACGGTGGTGGCGGCGAGGCGGCGATGTTGGGGGTGGTGTTTCGGCACCGGCAAATGGGCGGCAGCGGCGACGCGGCGGAAGCGGGCAAGGGTTTGCTTTTGATATGGGTGGGAGAGGATGACCAATGTGCCACCGACTATCAGGCCGGGGGGAGGAGTAGGCAGGCGCCGCTCGCGTCCATCTCGTGTCCGGACCGACACAATCAGGCTCAAAAATGGGTCGGGAATGGGTCAATAGGCGGACAAAAAGCCGACGCTCGTCCGTTTGGGTCGATGCGTTGGACCAACTTTTCTGTCTGCCGTGATCCAAACGGACGCATGCGGACGAAATGGGTCGGCGCATTGGAGTTGCTCTAAAGAGAATGGTGGGCGACCTTTCTCATCCTTAGCGTGGATGGATCTGCCTCCTCCTTGGTGTGAGCATGAGGAACCGACACCTCTTGTCCTTGCCAGTGGTAAGGATGCCAGTGAGGCCGGTTGCTTGTCTGAGGTACTCGCTATTCTTGCGCTGTCTACAAAATATCTTTCTTCTTCGGATGTAGTTCTGCACGAGACGGTGATTCAAGGTGAGGAGGAGCAATATAAGGTTGATGAGATAGACACGCCTAGTGATGACATGAAGCAGATTGAGGTGGTTTTGCCTGTTGGCTTGGTTGGGGAGGTGCCTCCTTTGGTCGCCTCTCGAGTGATTGTTGCTTTAAGGGGCAATATTCATATAATGTCTTCTTGGTCCGAGGAGCTACTTGGTGACGTTCGCGTGCCTCAAGGTCTAGCTTCAACCACTTTGCTTGATGAGTTCCTAAGCGGCATCAGTTGCACAGCACCGTGGTCCTTGCTCGAAGCACGGATTCATGTCCGGATTCAAGGGGCATCTATATGTTTCGACAGGCGTAGTGGAGGTTGGATAATAAGAACAAAAATTTCAACATTTCGACTGCCAAACACGTTGAATATAGATTGGCGGAGACTTATGAAGAGCTACCAATGGAATGACACTCAAGAAAGTCACCTAGGAGGATGTGCAAGAGAATATGAAGTCTTATATGCGGATCTACAAGAAACCGCTTACGTCGATGGCGATCCAGGCAATTCCTGCCTTGGTGGAGGTTAATGTTTCATCTCATTTTTCATAAGGTTTGGCACGAGTGCACATCTAGTTGCATGCATATTCTTGAGGTTGGAGAGGTTGACTTGGTTGGGTATGTTGTGTTGCCAGTGGTCTTGGGCCTAGGCACCCTTGTATACGGATCAAACGATGTACGATGCCCCTTAAGTGTTAGCGGGGTGTGTGTGATATTGATCGGTTTTTCATAATTAACTGTGTCATGTATGGTTTTTGGTTCTTGTTTCCTTTATTGACTGAATCAACTCTCTTCTTCTTGATGCAATGTTGGAGCTCCTTCCTCTTACAAGGTTGCGTCAAAAAGACTAGCATAACAAGAAGACAACACCTTTAACAATGTAATGAGGAAGTTTAGTGAAAAGATTTGGCACAATGTGACCTAAAGTTGACTTGTCAAACATTAATATATGAAAGGTGAGTAAGAGTAACTTTTGCTTGGTAATCATTGACATCATAAAGAGATGACAACACTATGCTCATGTCTATACTCATTTTTGGAATTGGAAATACTCCCTCAGTATTTAAATATAAGTCTTTTTAAAGAATTTATTAGAAAATCACATACGGAACAAGATAAATAAATATATATTTTAAAGTATGTCTATATACATCCATATGTAGCCTCTAATGAAAGCTTTACCAAGACTTATACTCGTTCCGTCCCATAATTCTTGTCGTTGTTTTAGTTTAAATTTGAACTGAAACAGTCACAAAAATTATGGAACATAGGGAGTATTTAAAATCGGAAGGAGTACAAGTTTAGTGACAGTTGAATCTTGTCTGGTCATGTCAGAACGATGAGAATGCTACAGCATGTTTCTCCATTGTCAAAACCTCTATCACTAGTTCTTCCCCTTTTGTCTTGATGAAAAATGTAACTGATCCTCGCACAAGTGTCAGATGATCGGCGGTGGCGGCGTTTCCCACACATCGAACACATTCTCCTCGTTATGCAGGGCGAAAAGACGGTCACCCCCAATGGAGAAGTCGCAAATGGCTCCGCCGTCGGTCCCGCGCAGCGTTGAGGTGAGTGCATGGTCGGGGCCACTGAACACCGAAATGGCGTCGTTCGTCGACGCGAACAGCTGGCCGGCGTGCGTGGCGAGCTTGGGATAGCACGTCTCCTCGGCGTGCACCTTCTTCCTGCTCATCAGCTTGCTCCGTGATCTCCACCGCACGGCGCCGGCGTTGCTCCGGAGGTCGAGGAACCCGAGGTCGTCGTACTGGTTGACCACGCAGACGGACCTCCCGTCCTCCATTGCGATGGCGTGGACCGCGTGCTTGTCCTCGAGCGACGCCGGCGTGCCGACATCGCACCACGACCAGACGACCTTCTTGTCCCGGAAATCCAGCAGGCTGATGAAAGAAGAATCCGCCCGCGGAAACATGGTGGCCGCCATGAGCGTCTTGGTGCCGTCCAGCCACTGGAGCTTATCGGCGTCGCCGAGGGCGCAGCCAGGCGGCTCGTAGAAGAAGCCCGTCTGCTCGCCGGTGGTGCCGTCCCACACGCCAATGCCGTACTCGTTGAGCCGGCCCTTGCAGCTCGCAAAGATGCTGCACTCCAGGTCGAAGGCCAGCGCCCCGGGGGTGAAGGACCTGACCTGGCGATCGTGCGCGACGCGGAAGCGGTGGCGCATCTCGCCGGTGAGCGCCGAGAAGGCTGCCACGCCGCCGTCCCGCCTGCCGGGGCGCTCGCGCGCGGCGACGAGGAGCGTGGAGGCGTCGAGGTAGGCCGCGTCGTTGACCGGCGCGTGGTCGAGGTAGACCGGGCGTCGCTCCTCAAGCATCCAGTTATAGACGCGCACGGCGCCGCCGTGCGCGACGCAGCAGCCTCCGTCGGGCGCCGCGCGGACGGCCGTGCCGTCCCCCGGGGCTCGGCCCGGCACGGACGCTGCCAGGCGTAGGCGGTCGCCGTCGAAGTCGGCCCAGCGCGCGGCGCAGACGCGGTCGAGGAGGCCGTAGTAGAGCGCCTCGCGGCAGAGCACGGCGTCGGGGATGTGGGGCGGCACGTGGAGGCCGCCCGTGCGGAGCAGGTCGAGCAGCACCGCGAAGCAGGCCGGGTCGCGGTCAATGAAGTAGTCGGCCTCGTCGCCCGCGGCCGCGGCGTTCCAGGAGGCGTCCAGCATGGCCCCGAGCATGGTGTCCCGCCCCGCGGCAGCGAGCGTGGCGGCCGTGGTCTCGAACACCCGTCCGCCGACGTTCAAGCGCACGCGCCCGCGCCCGCGGCCACCCGGCGATGGCGTGCACATAGTCGGCCGCGCGTAGGCGTAGCGTATAGGGGGTGCGTCGACGGTCGTCTTTTTGTTTTGTTGGGCGGGGCGGGGTGAGCGTAGGAATGACCGGGTCGAGAGTTTGGCCGGAGCATCTTTTTATGGGACGGAGAAAAGGTCGGGCTCGCTCGGGGTCAGGTGGCGACGGAAGCGAGGATTTGGTCGCGCGGGACGTCAGCGCGGCGCAACAGGGGATCGCCGTTCATGTCTGGGGATCGGGTGCCGTGGTCTTGTGGTGGGGCGGCTCGATGGATTATTTGTTTCGGGAGTGGGTTTTGGGTGCGGGGTGGCTCTGTCCCAAGCACCCATTCCCTCGGGGT
The DNA here is from genome assembly GCF_904849725.1 of Hordeum vulgare subsp. vulgare. Classification (NCBI taxonomy): domain Eukaryota; kingdom Viridiplantae; phylum Streptophyta; class Magnoliopsida; order Poales; family Poaceae; genus Hordeum; species Hordeum vulgare. The sequence goes on from NC_058523.1 coordinate 356,469,162, forward strand.
GCTGACTGTAGTGGATTAGAAAGTTCTGTGGGTCGGGTGGACTTAACTCGTGCACTGAGCAAGCCGACAGCGACTGGACTGTTCGTTGCGGTGAAATCACTAGCGGATCCGGTAAAATCCACTAATGCAACCCTAGGACGTTTTTACAGGAACGTGAAGGTTTCGGCAGTACAGATCCGATAAAAATTGTACTGTAAATTTTAAAACCATTTCGCACTATAAACAGTATATCAGACATGTACAATGGTTGATAAGATAATTTTATCTTAAGACTTGCATGTAATTTAGATATGTCAAAATAAATATATTACTCCATCTATCCATATATATATATATAGGGTCTAATGTGTTTTTCAAGGCTAACTTTGATCATATATTAAATCAATAATATATGACATGCAAGATACACAAAGCATATCCTTAAATTCGTACGTGAAAGAAGCTTTCAATGATATAATTTTCACATTATACATTTCATATACTATTAATCTTATCAATAGTCAAATGCAATCTCAAAAAATGCATTAGGTCCTATACATATGGATGGAGGGAGTACAATGGATCACCTCTTAAGCTATCTTCAATAACTAGTTATTTCTAAAAATACCGTGAGACATATTGTGCTAAGAGATCACTTCTTGTTCTCTCTTAAATAAGAGAAGATAAACTTTTTTTATGAGTTTTCTCTCATTCACTTCATCATTTATCCTACTTTACACTCCTAAGATAGCATTATTGTACATACCCTCAGACCACCATAATACGGACATAGCAAATACAAAGTTCATATTATAAATTAAACCTAAAACAATCCCACAGACGCCGAGGTAGGACATCTTTGCGGACTTGCGGCACGTGTAAGCGAGGGCGTGCTCTTTCTTTGAGGAGGCACCTTTTCTCCGGTTGTCATCGCGCGCTCTACGGCGAGGAGCTCGATCGGCATCCACCTCCATGTGTGTATAAAAAGGGTGTGTGGAACTCATTGAAGTCGGCCCAAGGGGTCCGCCCGCCGTTATGGGAGAGCCGGCTCCGTCGCAGGCTTGCTTGGAGCGACATGGCTCGATGGCAAGCCGGATGGAGCTATCGGAATCCATGTCGCGGCGTCCGAACTTGCGTTGCGGTGTCCCGCCACGCCCGCGAGCAGCTCCACCCAGTGAAGAGAAGAAAAGAAGGCGGAAAGTGGCGGGATTTGACACCGGAGTTCAGGTGCGGAGTGTGGTAGCGACGGTGGAGGAGATCGGGTTTGCATCTGATAAAACGGAGCAGAAGCCGTAGATATAGCAACGGAGCGGTCGCTTTGCAGTTAGCCTGTAAAAAATTTGCGGGCCGGGTTAAGTTTAGCGGACCTATCCGGGCCAAAAGAAAAAAAGGCTTCATGACTAGAGATGCTCTTGCGAGAAGACTTCTGATTGCTTATCTATGACGGATGAACTAAGGGATGTGCAAGTTTGTTACCACAATTATACTCGGAAGAAGAAAGCATCCATATATGTTGATTCCTCAATTATATCCTCCACCTACTTGACATCTTAGGGCTACTCCAACACATGACCCCAAATCTACGTCTGTTTTGTGTGAATTTTGTTTGTTTGAAGGTGGCAATGAGGCGGCGGCCGCGTGCATATCTGGATGCGCCAGTCGTGTGCCCAATGCATGGTCGAATCTTGACTGTATCTCGCCCGCAAATATTTTTTTGCCGCATTTCTTATTATTTTCATCAATGATATTTTTGATACATTGAAGTACATTGACCAAATCTTGACTAGAGTAGTAAGACCAGACAAAACAAGAACTATAAGAAGACATTAAAAAAAATCCAACTTTCATAACTCTTCCTGCAAGTTAGATTAGTATCTTCTCGATTCCTTGATTGTTGATCCCCGGATTCTCGATCTTACATGCGTATTTCTTCTTCGAGTCTAAAGAAGTAGACGTTACTTCTTCGCATCTAGTCTCATCTCTAGCCTCTATTCTAGCAAGGAGTGCACGAACATCTATCAAATTATGTTCTATCAATATATCGATGTATTCTTCTTCCCAATACCAAAAGTTGCATCCTTCATGCACAATAAAATTTGAGTATAAGCAAAATGCGTTGAATCTGGGAGCACTACCAAAGCTAAACTAGCACATACTTCGTCATTTTTGCAATTGAAGAACACCCATCCGAAATGTTTCAGCGTTGTAGACACGTGGTGCATGACCTTCTATGGACATTTGCCGCACTTTACGAGCGGCAACAATGCGCCGACTAGCTTTTGGGCCGGCAACGAACCCGACCGATGGTCATTGGTGTATTTGTTGGCGAACCGGCGACATGGTAGATCCAAGCTGCTAGAGGCGGAGTCGATACCTGCATGTGGCATGGGGCACTGCAAGGGCTGTGCGGTCCGCTACCCGATCAGTCAATGGCACACCGCGTCCTCCAGTAGCCGGGTGAGGTCAAATACGGTTGGTTCCGGTCCAAATCCGGTCGTCGGATGCGGTAAAATCAGGCGGCCGGGGTTGGACAGCTCGGGTTGTCGAGAAAACGGGAGCTGCCACAAGGATAGGGGGAGAGCACGCGGCCGTGGTGCACAGCGACATGGCCGAGAGAGAGAAAATGGCGGTGGCGGCTATGGATGGGAGATGAGTGATGTGGGGTGTGGCTAGATTGGGGAAGGGGATGAGAAAAAGGGGTGCATGTGTCCCCGATGGGCGGGCTAGAGGAGGACAAAGGCATGCGTTGTGCCCGTGTGCGTGTGTCCGTTTGGCCACAAGCGTGGCCCAAAGTTGGATTGGGAATGGGCTGAAAGCGAACCAAAAACAAACATTTGTCCGTTTGCTCCCACGCGTTGGGTGATAACCCACAAGTATAGGGTATCGCGATAGTCTTCAAGGGTAGTATTTCACACTAATTTATTGATTCGACAAAAGGGGAGCCAAAGAATATTTATTGGTTGTAAGAGTTAAGTTGTCAATTCAACCGCACTTGGGATATCCTTCTACAACAAATATTTAGTAGCACACCAAGTGATAGTAGTAACAGTAAAATTGATAACAGCGATTTTGGTAACAGTAATAGCAGTAGCAATTTAGTAGGAGGTATGACAATAGCAACAATAGTAGTAATTTAGCAAGATTTAGTATATGTAACGCTTAGGCACGTGGATCAGCAGTGAATAATGATTTTGATGACATTGATCATATAACAGTTACACACTAGGGCGACACAGAACTAGCTCCAGTTCATCAATATAATGTAGGCATTTATTCCGTATATAGTCATACGTACTTGCGATAAGAGCTTGCATGGCATCTTTTGTCCTACCCTTCCATGGCAGCGAAACAAATCATTAACACTTAGTGAGTACATGAACTCCTCGAACGGCAATCGCCGAAAAGAATCCCAATTATTGTCACCTTGGGGTATGCGGATCAAGACACGTAATAGGTAACTAGAACTTGCAAGATAGGATCTAAATCACTCTTATATTCATGAAAACATAATAGGTTCAGATCTGGAATCATGGCACTCGGGCCCTAGTGACAAGCATTAAGCATAGTAAAGTCATAGTAACATCAATCTCGGAACATAGTGGATACTAGGGGTCAAGCCGTATCAAACTTAACTCAATTACATGATCAATCTCATCCAATCCCACAGCTGTCCAGCAAGCCTACAAAGGAATTAATCACTCCCGATGGTGAGCATCATGGTGGTGTTTATGGAGAAGGGTTGGTGATGACATTGGCGACGAATCCCCCTCTCCGGAGCCCCAAACAGACTCCAGATCAGCTCTCCGGAAGAAGAACAGGAGGTGGCGGTGACTCCTTCTTGTAAAACATGATGAAAACTTCTCTCCTATTTTTTTCTTGCAGGATATGAATTTATAGGACTGGAATTAGGCTTGCAGGAGCCTCGAGGGCCCCACAAGCCATCACGGTGCGGCTTGGGGGTCGCGCCTTGTTAGCTTGTTCCCATGTGGCACTCCTTTTTCGGCAGGTCTTCGCTCCATAAATCCTTATAAATCCCAAAAATAATTCACAAAAAGTTTCGTTCAATTTCGAGAACTTTTATTTCTGCACAAAAATAACACCAAGGTAGTTGTGCTGAAAACAGCGTCAGCACGAGTCAGTTTCATTCAAATCATGCAAATTAGAGGCCAAAATCAGAGCAAAAGTGTTTGGAAAAGTAGACACGTTGGAGACGTATCAACTCCCCAAGCTTAACTCATCGCTTGTCCTGAAGTAATTCAGTTGATAAACTGGAAGTGATAAAGAAAACTTTTACAAACTCTTTTGTTCTCATTATTACACACATGCTTACCTAGTGGTCAAGTTTTTAGCACAAATCATAAATAAACACATCCATGATAATAATTTAAGCATCATATCCAATCATGGCAATACATAACCAACTAGTGAGCAATAATAAGGTATCTCACATGCCAAAAATTTGTCAAAACAATCACGATATAATATGGTGGCATGGTATCTCGCTAGCCCTTTGTGAGACCGCAAAACGGAAATGCAGAGCACCTCTTAGATTCAAGCAGTGACTAAATATTATAACTCAGAATTGAAAAGATCCTAGTCATACTCATAACCAATATTGACTAGACTCAATGCATAAAAATGACAATAGTGCTCTTTGGTCAGGTGCTTTTAGTAAGAGGGTGATAATTCAACATAAAAGTAAATAGATAGCGCTTCATAGAGGGAGCCGTTGATTTGCACAGGTTCTCGGTATTGACTTGCATCGATTCGCAAAGGGAACCCTAACCCTAATCCAGAGCTCAAGTTTTTTAAGCAAGATTGAAAGTATAATTTTGAGTGGTGTTCTTTACTGTCAATGTTACGACAATGGTTCTCGGTATCTTCCATGCTAAACTCATTATAGGTGGTTCCCAAACATAGTTGTTAAGTTTTACTCCTATCCGCCATTCATACACAACCATGGCTAGCCGAATTCACACGTGCCCTCCAAGATATCATCTTGCCCAGGGACTTTTGTTTTAATTTAGTTTTGGTTAAGCGGGGCCGGGCACCCTTGTTACCAACCTCCCTCGTGCAATGACAACGAATAAATGCCCATCGCAAGAGTAACTAACTTAGCATGGAAGATACTGATTGCGTCGTCACTCCATGAGCAGTACGAGTGCACAAAATAGATGTTTATTTGAAATTTTTAGAGGTGGCACATGAAAATTTACTTGGAATGGCAGGGTAATACCGCATATAGGTAGGTATGGTGGACTCATGTGGAATAACTTGGTTTCACGATATTGGATGCACAATTAGCATTCCCGCTTAGTAGAGGTGAAGGCTAGAAATTGGTTGGGAAGTGACGAGCTAAAGAGCAACAACGGTCATCAACATGCATTTAAAATAATTAACATTGAAAATTAGCATGAGTAGGATAAGAGCACTCTGAATTTAAACATCATGGAGCATGCATCAGTTTTGAATCAACTACATGTTTGCACATGGGCCAAGTCCAACCACTCGAATTACTTAGAGGGAAATACCATACTGCCATATCACATCATAACCATTTTAATGCATGTTAACACACAAGATAAATCATTATCAACTCCTAGATATTTAAGCATGGCATGAAAATTTTTGATCTCTAATTGTCATCACGAACATGTTCACTCATGATATACTAAATCAAGATCGAACGAGCCAACATATTTACAAAAACAAAAAACAAGAAGAGTTCATACCCGTTTCCTTTGCCACGATCACTTCATCAAATATCGTCATTATTGCCTTTCATTTACACGACCGAATTATGTAATAATAAGAAAAGTACAAGGGTGCCGTGAACTAAACTAGAATCTACAGGGCAGTTTTAGACAAAGGAGAAGACATCATAATATTTGCTCCTTGTTAGGTGGACAAGAAAGCATATGGGAGCCATTCAATATTTTCATCGTGGTCTTCTCCATTTATAACTCAACAAATGGGAAAGAAGTTCATAGAAATAATCTGAAATATTTTTGGAGATTTTGTTTTTCTTAAGCAAGGAGAATAAACTACGGGAAAACAAGAACGAGAAAAACTATTTACACGGAGAGCTCCCAACAAGCAAGAGGAAATATTTTTGGGTTTTGTTTTAATACTACTACTAAATTGAACAGGAAAGAAAAAACAAAAAGAAGCAAGAACTATTTTTGGATTTTCTAAAGTTTTTCACACACACAAAAAGAAAGTGGAAAAATAAAGCTAGCATGGATATACAATGAAAGAGGATGAACATTGACAATTTGTATGAAGTATGTGAACCTGAATGTAATGTCGGTGAGAAATACGTACTCCCACAAGCTTGGGATTTTACCTAGCTTGGTGATCACCACCAGTAGTAGCCGTTAGGTCCAGGAAAGTAATTAAACCGCGACATCTGAGCATCCCAATCCTGGGTTTCGGCCTCCGGAGCCGCTAACTCGTTACGATATGTAATTATGTCCTCTGGCATGATGGTGTACCCGTTCTTGGCATGGAAATAAAACAAGGGCGGTGCAAGCAACACAATAATATCACGAGTAACCTTGTTGTATACTAAGTTGTAATAAATTCCTTGCGGTATGTGATGACCCACAAGTATAGGGGATCAATCGTAGTCCTTTCGATAAGTAAGAGTGTCGAACCCAACGAGGAGCAGAAGGCTTTGATAAACGGATTTCAGCAAGGTAATAACTGCAAGCACTGAAACTAGCAGTAACAAGTGATTGTGTAGCGAGGTGAAACGTAGCAAGCAAAGAGTAACAAATAACAAGTAGTAGCAACGGTGCAGCAAGTGGCCCAATCCCTTTTGTAGCAAGGGACAAGCCTGAACAAAGCCTTATAGGAGGAAAAACGCTCCCGAGGACACATGGGAATTTCTGTCATGCTAGTTTCATCATGTTCATATGATTCGCGTTCGTTACTTTGATAGTTTGATATGTGGGTGGACCGGCGCTTGGGTAATGCCCTTACTTGGACAAGCATCCCACTTATGATTAACCTCTCTCGTAAGCATCCGCAACTACAAAAGAATAATTAAGACAAAGTCTAACCATAGCATTAAACTAGTGGATCAAAATCAGCCCCTCACGAAGCAACGCATAGACTGGGATTTAAGCTTCTGTCACTCCAGCAACCCATCATCTACTTACTACATCCCAATGCCTTCCTCTAGGCCCAAATATGGTGAAGTGTTTTGTAGTCGACGTTCACATAATACCACTAGAGGAAAAGACAACATACAACATATCAAAATACCGAACGAATATCAAATTCACATGACTATTATTAACATGACTTATCCCATGTCCTCAGGAACAAAAGTAACTACTCACAAAACATAATCATAATCATGATCAGAGGTGTAATGAATAGCATCAAGGAACTGAACATAAACTCTTCCACCAAGTAATCCAACTAGCATGAACTACAAAGAGTAATCAACACTACTAGCAACCTTACAAGTACCAATCGGAGTCGCGAGACGAAGATTGGTTACAAGAGATGAACTAGGGATTGGAGAGGAGATGGTGTTGATGAAGGTGTTGATGAAGATGCCTCCCCTTCGACGAGAGGAGTGTTAGTGATGACGATGGCGACGATTCCTCCCATCGGGAGGGAAGTTTCCCCGACAGGATCGTCCTACCAGAGCTCTAGATTGGATCTGCTCAAGTTCCGCCTCATGGCGGCGGCGAAACCACGAAAAAGCTCCCTATTGATTTTTTCTGGACCAGGACGCTTCATATAGCAAAAGAGGGGGGCTAGTGGGCCGTTAGGCAGCCCACAAGCTTGCCGTGCGCCACCAGGGGGGTGGCGGAGTGGGGGCTTGTGGAGCCCTGGTGGCCCCCCTCAGGTAGTTCTTTCGCCCAGTATTTTTTATATAATCTAGAAAAATCCACGTAACTTTTCAGGGCATTTGGAAATGTGCAGAATAGTGGACTAGGATTTGCTCCTTTTCCAGTCCAGAATTCCAGCTGCCTGAATTCTCCCTCTTCAAATAAACCTTGCAAAATAAGAGAGAAAAGGAATAAATATGGTACCACAAGTAATATAACAGCCCAAAAGCAATAAATATCAACATGAAAGCATGATGCAAAATGGACGTATTAACTCCCCCAAGCTTAGACCTCGCTTGTCCTCAAGCGAAAACCAAGTCCCATAAACATGTCCATATGTTTGGGGATGAAGGTGTCGATAAAACATAATACGGACATGAGGGCATCATGATCACACATAGAACAACAATACATCATAAAGATTCTTATGGGAAAGTAACAATTCCTTCACAAAGCCAAGCATGAAGCAAAAACCTTACCGAGAAGTAACCAACAATAGTCCATAGTCATTAAAGCAATTGCAATTTATCACAACATCAGAAAGAGTCAAATAAGAGCTTGTAAGGCAAACCCACATACTCAATCATCTCTTTCGTTTTCCACAATTATTACAACTCACGTGGTACTCATGGTGTCAAAGTTTCAGCTGGACACAGAGGAAGATAGGGGCTTATAGTTTTGCCTCCCAACGGTTTACCTCAAGGATAAAGTGAACAACAATAAAGCATGAGTATTCAACTCCAAGTTGATATATGAATATAGATCTTTCCCAAGCATGTGACGGTAGCCAAGACAAAGGCAAAAAGGGAACTGGTGAAGATCACCATGACTCTTACAAGGGTGAAAAGTAGAGGTACAAGATAGGCCCTTCGCAGAGGGAAGCAGAGGTTGTCATGCACTTTTGAGGTTTGAATGCGTGTCCTCTTAGTGCGGAGGAACGTCACTTTATATTGCCTCCTGTGATAAAGAACTTTATTATGCAGTGTGTCGCTTTTATGTCTTCCTCATCACAGGTTCGTACAAAGCTTATTTTCCACACACTAATAGATCATACATATTAGAGAGCAATTTTTATTGCTTGCACCGATGACAACTTACTTGAAGGATCTTATTAATCCATAGGTAGGTATGGTGGACTCTCATGGCAAAATTGGTTGGAGGTTTATGGATGCACAAGTAGTATCTCTACTTGGTGCGGGAGTTTTGGCTAATATGAGGTGGAAGCAATCGTCACGTGCTAAGGGATCTCTAATCATATAACATTGTTTGGAACCAAGCAAACACAATTCATTACGTTGTCTTCATTGTCCAACATCTACTCCTAGGCATGTAATAGTTTGGTGAGTGATCACAATTGCAAAAAGTGTCTAAGATGATATATTTATATGTGAACCTCTCTTTCCTTATTACTTCTTATTAATTGCAACAATTACTGAGGTCTATGTTTATTTATTCTTAGCAAGTTTTAATCATCATACGTGTCATAAGTGAAGTTATCACTTTCCATAAGATCGTCTCATGATCTTTCATGCTATCGTTCTTTTCATACTTTTGATCATGGCACAAAGCAAAGCCCTTGACTAAGACACTCTTTATTATATAGTTCGTAAGCTCGAATACATCGGGGAGAGACAAAAGCAAAAGACTCAAACTAAAACTAAAGACTTATTCCTCTAAAAGAAGAAATAAAAACTGAAAAGGAAAGAACTAAAACAAAGGTAAAAGCAAAAGATATAAAGGTGATACGATACCAGGATAACTCCCCCAAGCTTGGCAGAAGCCAAGGGGATTGCCCATACCAATGCTTAGTTGTCTTCCTTTGGTGGTGATGGTGGTGTTGTTGTCGCCTTTGATTCCAAGAGAGCTATCAATCTTTGATTTATACCTTTGAGATCTGTGACATGGTTTTCCAGCAAAACAACTTCACGAGAAAGAGAAATATTGCGAGCACGAGTTGTTTCGCAAAACCTCAAGAGTTCAATCAAGGATGGAGACATCACGTGGAGGAAGGGTTGGAGAAAATCTACTCCTTCAACATCTTCAATGTTGAACATAGGCTGAACTTCCTCCCTAGCTTGGGTTTTCTCCTTAGCTTGGTCCCTGGCTTCCGTGACTTCTACTCTTTTCAGATCAACATCTAATTCCTCATGAACTTGGTGAAGATCATTCTCCCCAACAGATTCCTGAGAAATCTTTGCTCTAAATCTGCGTCAGACAACAAGCTCGAAACAAAAATAGAGGAAAACTGTGTGATACGGAGATCAAAACCTTCGGGCGACTATATATTGATTTTTTCTGGGCCAGAAGGAGTCCTCCGCAAGAAAACGGAGTCCGGGAGGCACACGAGGTGCCCACAAGCTTGCCCTCCGCCACCAGGGGGTAGGGGGCGGTGGCAGGGCTTGTGGCTGCCTCGTTCGCTCTCCGGACTACTTTTTATTTTTCTAATTTTCCAAAAATTCCAAAACGGAAGAAATTTCCTATTGGAAAAGTATCGGAGTCCAATTTCTTACCGAAATGGATACATCTTCGTTTTCAGGGTCTGAAACAGGCTGATAAACATCCCTTATGTACTCCTCTGGAGTTATGACATTGATGATATTGGTCTCAACATTTATGGGAGTACCAGAGATGTAATGCTTGATTCTTTGCCCATTTACCACTCTAGGAAAATTTCCTTCCTTGTTATTGATTTTGATGGCACCGGAACGATATACTTCCTCGATAACATTGGGACCTTCCCATTTAGAGAGAAGCTTGCCTGCAAAGAATCTCAAACGAGAATAGTATAACAAGACATAATCACCTACATTGAACTCTCGTTCCTGTATTCGTTTGTCGTGCCATCTCTTAAACTTTTCCTTGAACAACCTAGCATTCTCGTATGCCTGGGCTCTCCATTTAGCTAACGAGCTGATATCAAACAACCGCTTCTCACCGGCAAGTTTGAAATCAAAGTTGAGCTCTTTGATTGCCCAATAAGCTTTGTGTTCCAGCTCAAGAGGAAAATGACAGGCCTTACAGTAAACCATTTTATACGGTGACATGCCCATGGGATTCTTATAAGCAGTCCTATAAGCCCATAGTGCATCGTCAAGTTTGCTAGACCAGTTCTTTCGAGATCTATTGACGGTCTTTTGTAAGATCAACTTGATCTCCCTATTACTCAAATCCACTTGACCACTAGACTGAGGATGATAAGGAGATGCAACTCTATGGTTGACATCATACTTAGCTAGCATCTTGCGGAAAACACCATGAATGAAGTGTGAACCTCCATCAGTCATCAAGTATCTAGGGACTCCAAATCTTGGGAATATGACTTCTTTAAGCATCTTAATAGATGTGTGATGATCAACATTTTTAGTGGGGATAGCTTCTATCCACTTAGTAACGTAATCCACAACAACTAAGATGTGAGTGTACCCATTGGAACTCGGGAAGGGTCCCATATAATCAAAGCCCCAGACATCAAATGGTTCAATGACAAGTGAATAGTTCATAGGCATTTCCTGACGCTTACTGATGTTCCCTATCCTTTGGAATTCGTCACAAGACAAGACAAGCTTACGGGCATCCTTGAAGAGAGTGGGCCAATAGAAACCTGATTGCAATACCTTATGGGCAGTTTTATCTCCAGCATGGTGTCCTCCGTAGGCTTCGGAATGACACTTCTGCAGGATCTGTCCCTGTTCATGTTCAGGCACACAACGTCTAATAACACCATCTACTCCTTCCTTATAAAGGTGAGGATCATCCCAAAAGTAGTGTCTCAAATCAAAGAAGAATTTCTTATTTTGTTGATAGGTGAAACTGGGTGGTATGTATTTGGCTACGATATAGTTTGCATAATCAGCATACCACGGTGCACTATGTGAAGTGCGGATGACATTTAATTGCTCATCAGGAAAGCTGTCATCAATAGGTAGTGGGTCATCAAGGACATTCTCTAGCCTAGACAAGTTATCTGCTACAGGGTTATCAGCACCCTTTCGGTCAACGACGTGCAAATCAAATTCCTGTAGCAGGGTAACCCATCTGACCAACCTAGGCTTAGAGTCCTTCTTCTCCATGAGGTACTTAATAGCAGCATGATCAGATTGAATAGTGACTTTGGAGTCAACTATGTAAGATCTGAACTTTTCACATGCAAACAAAACTGCTAAAAATTCCTTCTCCGTAGTGGCATCGTTTCTTTGGGCACTGTCTAGAGTTTTACTAGCATAGTGAATGACATTCAACTTCTTGTCAACTCTTTGTCCTAGAACAGCACCAACATCATAATCACTAGCGTCACACATGATTTCAAAGGGCAAGTTCCAGTCAGGTGGTTGAACAATAAGTGCGGTTATCAAAGCCTTCTTAAGTATTTCAAAGGCTTCCTCACAATCCTCATCGAAAACAAACGGAACATCCTTCTGCAAGAGGTTGGTAAGAGGCCTAGAAATCTTAGAGAAGTCTTTAATGAACCTTCTATAGAAACCAGCATGACCTAGGAAACTTCGTATACCTCTGATATCTGTGGGGCAAGGCATTTTCTCAATTGCATCAACCTTAGCCTTATCAACTTCAATGCCTCTCTCAGAAATTTTGTGTCCTAAGACGATACCTTCATTAACCATAAAGTGGCACTTCTCCCAATTCAAGACGAGGTTGGTTTCTTCGCATCTCTGCAAGACTCGATCAAGGTTGCTGAGGCAATCATCAAAGGAAGACCCGTAAACGGAGAAGTCATCCATGAAAACCTCGACGATATTTTCACAAAAGTCGGAGAATATAGCCATCATACATCTTTGGAAGGTGGCAGGTGCATTTCGTAAGCCAAAAGGCATACGTCTATAGGCAAAGGTACCAAAAGGGCAGGTGAAAGTGGTTTTCTCTTGATCAGATTGTGCAACAGGTATTTGCGAGAAACCTGAATAACCGTTTAGAAAACAGAAGTGTGTGTGCTTTGATAGCCTTTCTAGCATTTGGTCGATAAACGACAAAGGATAATGATCTTTCCTGGTTGCCTTGTTTAGTTTCCGGAAGTCTATCACCATTCTATAGCCGATAATAATCCTTTGTGGGATTAGTTCATCCTTATCATTAGGAACGATGGTGATACCTCCCTTCTTAGGTACGCAATGTACTGGACTTACCCAATCACTATGAGCAACAGGATAAATGATTCCTGCTTATAGAAGCTTTAATATTTCTTTTCTAACGACCTCTTTCATCTTAGGATTTAATCTCCTTTGATGATCAGCAACTGGTTTAAAGTCAGGATCAGTTTTAATCTTGTGCTGACATAGAGTAGGACTAATACCCTTAAGATCATCAAGAGTATATCCAATAGCAGCGCGGTGCTTCCTCAGAGTTTTTAGTAACTTCTTCTCTTCGCGCTCTGAGAGGAGAGCACTAATAATGACATGATATATCTCCTTCTCATCAAGATAGGCATACTTAAGAGTATTAGACAACTGTTTAAGCTCGAACACAGGATCACCCTTTGGTGGAGGAGGATCCCCAAGCAGTTGAACAGGCAGGTTATTATTGAGAATAGGATATTGTTCTAAGACAATTTTATCTATCTCATCTCTCTCCTCTATATGCATATCATTTTCATGCTCAAGCAGATATTGCTCTAAAGGATCCGTAGGAGGTACGACAATAGAGGCAAGAGCAATGATTTCATCCCTACCAGACGACTCTCTTTCATGGGGTTGTCTTCCAAACTTGGAAAAGTTAAATTCATGAGACACACCCTCGAAACTAATTGTGACAGTCTTCTTAATGCAATCAATGTGAGCATTGACAATGTTGAGAAAGGGTCTACCAAATATGATGGGACAAAATCTATCTTGTGCAGTACCAAGGACGAGGAAATCAGTAGGACACTTCGTCTTACCACACAGGACTTCTACGTCTCTCACAATTCCCAGAGGGAAGATAGTGTCTCTATTAGCTACCGTAATAATGACATCAATGGTTTCTAACTCAGCAGGTGCAATCTCATCTTTGATTTCATCATATAGAGAACGGGGTATTGCACTAACACTAGCTCCCATATCACATAAACCATGGTAACAGTGATCTCCTATCTTAATAGAAACAACGGGCAGGCCAACTACAGGTTCGTGTTTGTCTTTCGCGTGAGGTTTAGCAATTCTAGCGGAGTCCTCATATAATTGGATAACATGCACATCTATGTCTTCGGCTAAGAGATCTTTGATAATAGAAACACTAGGTTCAACTCTAATCTCCTCAAGGGGTGCAAGTGATCTAATGTAACCCCTACGTATCACAGTTGGAGCTTTAGAATAATCCTTTATCCTAGCAGGGTATGGTGGTTTCTCAGTGTAAGCACACGGAACAACAGGATCACTAAAAGCAATGACTTTCTCCTCAACTAGATTGGTTTTGGCTATGTTGCTTTCTACAGGAGGATGATATTTAAACCACTTCTCTTTGGGAAGATCAACATCAGCAGCAAATGATTCACATAGAGAAGCTACTATCTCAGAGTCAAGTCCATACTTAGCGCTAAAATCTCTAGAAGTGTTTGTCTCAACAAAAGATTTAACGCAATCAAACTGGAAATTCATACCTGACTCCTTACCTTCCTCCAGCTCCCAATCTTCAGAGTTGCGTTTGATTCTCTCCAATAAATTCCACTTGTGATCAATATCCTTCTTCATAAAAGAACCGGCACAAGAAGTGTCAAGCATGGTACGATCTTCATGAGAAAGTCGAGCATAAAAGTTTTGAGTGATGATTTCTCTCGAGAGCTCATGATTGGGGCATGAATATAGCATTGATTTAAGCCTCCCCCAAGCTTGAGCTATGCTTTCCCTGTCACGAGGCCAAAAGTTATAAATAAAGTTCCGATCACGATGTACTAAATGCATAGGATAGAACTTTTGATGAAATTCCAATTTCAACCGATTGTAGCCCCATGATCCAGTATCATCACAGAGCCTATACCATGTCAACGCCTTATCCTTCAAAGATAAAGGAAAGACTTTCTTCTTTACCTCATCCTCGGGCAAACCTGCATGCTTAAATAAACCACAAACTTCATCTACATAGATTAGATGCAAGTCTGGATGTGAAGATCCATCTCCTGTGAAAGGATTAGCCAGCAGTTTCTCAAGCATACCCGAAGGAATTTCATAAAAGATATTTTCAGTAGGTACCTCAGGTTGAGGAGCAACTCCTCCTGCATCCGTTCGTGGTGAAGATACCCCGAACAAACTCCTCAAAGGAACAGTTTCCATAGTGACAAGTGACAATAAATTTCAGCACAGTATATAAATGTTTCCTTACCAATTTCCACTTACCAAAGGTGCTTCACTCCCCTGCAACGGCGCGAGAAAAGAGTCTTGATGACCCACAAGTATAGGGGATCAATCATAGTCCTTTCAATAAGTAAGAGTGTCGAACCCAACGAGGAGAAGAAGGCTCTGATAAACGGATTTCAGCAAGGTAATAACTGCAAGCACTGAAAGTAGCGGTAACAAGTGATTGTGTAGCGAGGTGAAATGTAGCAAGCAAAGAGTAACAAGTAACAAGTAGTAGCAACGGTGCAACAGGTCGCCCAATCCCTTTTGTAGCAAGGGACAAGCCTGAACAAAGTCTTATAGGAGGAAAAACGCTCCCGAGGACACACGGGAATTTCTGTCATGCCAGTTTCATCATGTTCATATGATTCGCGTTCGTTACTTTGATAGTTTGATATGTGGGTGGACCGGCGCTTGGGTACTGCCCTTACTTGGACAAGCATCCCACTTATGATTAACCTCTCTCGCAAGCATCCGCAACTACAAAAGAAGAATTAAGACAAAGTCTAACCATAGCATTAAACTAGTGGATCCAAATCAGCCCCTCACGAAGCAACACATAGACTGGGGTTTAAGCTTTTGGCACTCCAGCAACCCATCATCTACTTACTACTTCCCAATGCCTTCCTCTAGGCCCAAATATGGTGAAGTGTTATGTAGTCGACGTTCACATAACACCACTAGAGGAAAAGACAACATACAACATATATAAATACCGAACGAATATCAAATTGACATGACTATTATTAACATGACTTATCCCATGTCCTCAGGAACAAAAGTAACTACTCACAAAAAATAATCATAATCATGATCAGAGGTGTAATGAATAGCATCAAGGATCTGAACATAAACTCTTCCACCAAGTAATCCAACTAGCATCAACTACAAAGAGTAATCAACACTACTAGCAACCTTACAAGTACCAATCGGAGTCGCGAGACGAAGATTGGTTACAAGAGATGAACTAGGGATTGGAGAGGAGATGGTGCTGATGAAGATGTTGATGAAGATGCCTCCCCTCCGACGAGAGGAGTGTTGGTGGTGACGATGGCGACGATTCCCCCCTTCGGGAGGGAAGTTTCCCCGGCAGGATCGTCCTGCCAGAGCTCTAGATTGGATCTGCTCAAGTTCCGCCTCGTGGCGGCGGTGAAACCACGAAAAAGCTCCCTATTGATTTTTTCTGGACTAGGACGCCTCATATAGCAAAAGAGGGGGGCTAGTGGGCCGTCAGGAAGCCCACAAGCTTGCCCTGCGCCACCAGGGGGGGTGGTGGCGGAGTGGGGGCTTGTGGAGCCCTGGTGGCCCCCCTCCGGTAGTTCTTTTGCCCAGTATTTTTATATAATCCAGAAAAAATCCACGTAACTTTTCAGGGCATTTGGAGATGTGCAGAATAGTGGACTAGGATTTGCTCCTTTTCCAGTCCAGAATTCCAGCTGCCTGAATTCTCCCTCTTCAAATAAACCTTGCAAAATAAGAGAGAAAAGGCATAAATATGGTACCACAAGTAATATAACAGCCCAAAAAGCAATAAATATCAACATGAAAGCATGATGAAAAATGGACATATCATTATGCCAATTGCATGAGTGAAATGATGTTCTATCATAGGTTGGTGGTCCAGATAGACCCGAGGCAAAAAATAATCAGTGCGGCATATAGCCACTTCAAAAGGCTTAGCCACGCGTGTCGCGTAAATACCACCATGGATCATGCCTCTAGTTCGGTTAAGATGCAAGCGACGCGCAACAATAGCTCCTAAGTTGTAAGTGTTATAACTATAAAGTGAGCGATGCAAAATGGCAAGGGTCGGGGCACTGAGAGCACCACCCTGCTCATAGCAGTTATGCATTTTCCTATGAATAGAGAAAAATAGTGCACAAAAGGAACATGCAGACTAGTGGATCTAGCGTTCGATACTCCTCTAGTTTCCCCCACAATTAAGGTGAGGAGGAAAGCCTCGAGTTCCTCAGGCTTAGGCTCACGCACTCCCCCATCAGAAGGGAGCAAACATATTTCACAAAATCGATCTAGAGGCAATTCATAGGTTGTTGCATATAAATTAAAACATACCGTGGACGCCTCAGGAGTGTCTATGAAATAAATTTTTTGAACGAAGGAATTAGTGAGGAGATAATATTGATAACACTTACCTGCGAGGAAGTTGGTCAGCCCAGCGTTTGCAACAAACTGCATGAATTCCTCAATAAAGCCAGCTTCACTCATGAAGGGTGTATGTGGCCATTCACATGGTCTAACCTCCGCGTTGTAATGAATGTTGATCTGTCTATCTGGAGTCCTTGCCACAACTCCCTTAGTGCTCCGGCTTGAAGAACCCTTCCTTGAGGAGCACCTTCTTAAGAAGTTCATTTTTCCCAAACGCAATTTCTGAAATTTTTGGACCACAAAAAAATGTCAATAAAACTTTGCAAGATTGCTGGAAACTACTCATATGGGTACATAGATGCTATATCAAGCATTCATGCTACTTGGAAATCAAAGATTTCAACATGCAAGCTCATATTCTACAGCACCAAGTGAAGCAATTTAAGCAGAATATAAACTTCTAAAGTAAAAAACTAATTGGAGGGATGGAGGAGTCACATACCAAGGAGCAATTCCCTAAAAAAACACAAAAATGGAGTCCCGAGCAAAGAGATCAAAAGTTTCAGTTTCTAGTGGAAGAACATGGGAATGAGAGTGATAGGAAAAAATTTATGGAGGTGGGAGATGATGTGAGCTAAAGAGATAAGGCAAGGCAGCCTATGGGCCCCACAAGCCATCATGGTGCGACCCCAAAGGGGTCGCTCCCTGTTGGCTTGTGACCCACAGGTGCACCTCCCTCTTGTACACTTTACTCCAAAAAATATTATTTATTTTAGAATAAATCATGTTAAAATTTGGTGCCAATCTGAGACTTGTATTTCTGGGTCATTTTTCTAGTAAAGAGAAAACTCAGAAAATAGGAAATTCATGACATTTTATTTTTATACACCTAAAAGAACAATGAATAAAATGGGGGTACAAAGATATGTGAAAACTAAATTCATCAATCTCATGTCTTTCGAAGAGGATCTATTAATAAGGTTGATCAAGTCTTATTAATAACCGATTCCGATTAACATGAAACCGAAGAACGTTCGTAGGACACTAGGTTACCTGAATGGGGATTTGCACATCCCCAACAACAAGATTATAGTATTTATTTTTCTTGGCACTAGGTAGAGGGACCTGGAAAGTCTCCGATGATGACCATGGCACAAGGCTCAATAACATTAACATTATTCACTAAAATTTTGTTCTTTAGAAAATGCATGGTATGTTGGTTCCCATTTCCATTGAAAGTAACTTTGCTTTTGTTTTAATCAAAAGGGTCTACCAAGGATGATCGATATATTGTCATTCATGGGCATATCAAGAATAACAAAGTCTGTTAAGATAGTAACATTAGCAACCACAACGGGAATATCCTCGCAAAATTCCAATAGGTAGAGAAGTTGATTTGTCAGCCATTTGCAAAGTTATCTTAGTGGGTGTAAGCTTATTCAATTCAAGTATTTTATAAAGGGACAAATGCATAACACTAACACCGGCTCCTAGATCACATAAAGCAGTTTTGACATAATTTCTCTTAATGGAGCAAGGTATAGTGGGGATACCAGGATCTCCCAACTTCTTAGGTAATCCACCATCAGAGGAATAATTAGAAAGCATGGTGGCAATTTCAGTTTCAGGTATCTTTCTTTTGTTGGTAATAATATCTTTCATATACTTAGCATTAAGAGGCATTTTCAATATATCAGTCAAGCAAGTGCACAAAAACACATGTCTAATCATTTTAGTGAACCGTTCAAAATATTCATCATCCCTACTTTTGGAATACTTTTGAGGGAATGACATAGGTTTTTGAACCCATGGTTCTCTTTCGTTACCATGTTTTCTAGCGACGAAGTCTCTCTTATCATAGCGTTTGTTGTTAGGAGGTTGGTTATCAAGACCCTCAGGAGGTTCTATTTCTTTAACATTGTCATGTTCTTTATTATTATTCGGTTGAACATATACATGCAACCTATTATTATCACCTTCATTTTCATTATCACTAGGTGCATGTTCACAACCAAATTTTGTCTCAGCATCAGAAATAAAAACGTCTTTGTGATTCTCTACAGGTTTTTCTATATCAGGTTCACTAGGAGCATGCAAAGTCCTATCATTTCTCCTTTCCTTTTTCTTCTTAGAAGGACTAAGTGTATTATTATTCATTCTCTGAGAATCTTGTTTAATTCTTTCAGGGTGACCTTCAGGATAAAGAGGTTCCTGAGTCATTCTAATTCCTCCAGTCATTACCCTAACAACATGATCATTAATATTATTCATCTCGGTAAACAAATCATTTTGTGACTTAGCTACTTAATATAGATGGGTGTGAACAATAGAGGCATGTTTACCTAGACCTTTCACATCATTAGCAACTCGAAACATCAAGTCACTCAAACGGTATATCATCATGGCATTATTCCTCAACTGATTCTTAACATAGTTATTAAAGTGCCCTTGCTTAACAATGTAATTACCTAATTCATCCATTTATTGATCAGGAGTCTTAGCATAAGGTATATCATTCTCATTAACGGAACAAAGAGAGTTTACCTCTACTACCTATGTCGGGATATCAAGGCAATGTATTTCTTCGATCGGTGATAATTTCTTAATATCCTCAATTTTAATACCTTTCTAATTCATAACTCTTTTTGCTTCTTGCATATTTTCGGGACTAGGGAATATAATACCTCTCTTCTTTTGGATAGGTTCAGGTGGTGGTTCATGGAGTGCCCAATCATCAGCATTTTAAAAATATTATTTAATAGCTTTTCGGCTTGTTCAACGGTTATTTCCCTGAAAGCACAACAAGCACAACTATCTAGGAAATCCCTAGAAGGGTATGTTAGTCCACTATAAAAGATATCCA
This sequence comes from Hordeum vulgare subsp. vulgare, assembly GCF_904849725.1. Lineage (NCBI taxonomy): Eukaryota > Viridiplantae > Streptophyta > Magnoliopsida > Poales > Poaceae > Hordeum > Hordeum vulgare. The sequence goes on from NC_058523.1 coordinate 356,489,276, forward strand.
GAATTTCATTTTTCTTAAGAGGACAATAATGCAAAGCTCTTAGTAACTGGAGAAGCCTCCCCCAAGCTTGAGGGAGATTCTCTTCTTTAATTTGCACAAAGTTGAATATTTCCTACAAAGTAGCTTGTTTCTTATGAGAAGGAAAATGTTTTTCACAAAAGCATATCATGGGGACTACGCATACAATCAGGAGCAAGAGAAAGGAACCATTCCTTGGCCTCGCCTTTCAGCGAGAAAGGGAAAATGCTTAAGGATATAATAGTAGCATATCTTTTCAGCATTGGTGAACAAAGATATCAGGAAATAATAATGCTTTCCTGAACAATGAAATTCAGGAGGAAGTTTATATCAAACAACCTCTCGGATTTCTGAACCCTAAGAAACCTAATCATTTTTACAAACTTTGTAAAGCTTTATATGGTCTTAAACAAGCCACCCGTGCTTGGAAGAAATGCCTAGCAAAGTTTCTTATTGAAAAGGGTTATGAGATTGGTAAAATTGACGAAACTTTATTCACTAAAGAGTTCAGGGTGAACTATTTGTGTGCCAAATATATGTGGATGATATTATCTTTGGTTCTATTAACCCACATTTTAGTGAGAAGTTTGGAAGGTTGATATTCTAGAAGTCTGAGATGTCTATGATGTATGATCTAAAATTGTTAATCGGTTTACAAATCAAACATACGAGAGAAGGTACATTTATCTCTCAAAACAAGCACACCAAGGACTTAATCAAGAAGTTTGACATGCAAGAGTGCAAATGTATGAAAAATCGCATGCGTACTAGTGGACATGTTGACCTTACCAAGGAGGACAACCCGGTTGATAAAAAGGTTTATCGATCAATGATCGGTTCATTGCTATATCTATGTGCCTCCCATCCCGATATCATGTTGAGTGTTTGCATGTGTGTCTGATATCAAGCGGCACCTAAGGAGTTTCATCGAAAGGCTGTGAAAAGAATTGTGAGATACTTGATACATACACCGAACTTTGGCATTTGGTATCCCAAGGGATCTACTTTCAATCTTGTTGGTTATTCCGACTCGGGCTATGCCGGAGAAAAGGTTGATAGAAAATACACCTCGGATACATGTCAATTTCTTGGGAGATATATTGTGTCTTGGTCATCCAAGAAATAAAACTTGGTATCACTATCTACCGCCGAAGCAAAATACATTGCCGTCGTATCATGTTGTGTGCAATTACTATGGATGACACAAACTCTTAAGGGTTATGGCATTCATGTGAAACATGTCCCATTGTTCTGTGATAATGAAAGTGCTATTAAAATTTCCCATAATCCTGTGCAACATTCTCGAACTAAACATATTCAAGTTCGGTATCATTTCATTCGTGATCATGTTGGTAAAGGGGATATTAATCTCAAGCATGTTCATACCGACAAACAATTGGATGGTATCTTTACCAAGCCACTTGATGAGAAAGTGTTGCGTCACCTAAGGAGTGATTCGAACATCATTGATGCTTCAAACTTGAGCTAGACTCAGTCGGATGCATGCAAGGGCATGAGCTTAGTTGATTATTCCATGATGCTATTGTATGCCACTATCTTACATCTTGGAAAACTATGCTCCCTTTTATTGCATCTAACATTTTGTAGGTACTTGTAAGAACTACACTCCACAAGATTGCCATCAACTCCACATCAAAAGCAATCTTGTCATGGCCAAGTATCAACAATCATTTCTTCGGAGATGAAGGAAGAAGACAACAAAATCATATCCTTGACAACTAATTTATGTTTAATTTCCCTCTTGTCATTCAAATATATTATGTTCTTCCCTGCATGACTAACTATGTAGGTGAAAAGTGAACCAAAACAACAAAGATAGCTCCAAACTCAAGATGATTTTCATCAACATTGAGCATCCAGAACAAGTTCACCTACATGCCATGTCATCAACATCATTCGAGGGAATCTAATCTTATCCTTGATAAAGCTTTACACCAAGTCATGAGGTAAAGAAACTCAAGTGATATGAAGACATTAAAATGCTGAAAAATGGTAACCCCTTTTTGCGCTTAAGGATGAGTATGACCTATGGTCAAGCAATCTTGCTTGGATGCTCAAGTCAATATACTTTAATACAGATGACCTAATCATCGCCCAACATCTAGATGAAGATTCTTGTATGGTTCATATTTGAGTTGCATGCTCTCTTGGAACCTTTCAATTCTCATTTAGTTGTGAAAATTATTTGCAAATATTTTTGAGAATTCCATGAAAACCATTTGAACACTTTCTAAAGATCTTTGGAAAAATATTTGAGAATTTTTGTTTACAAAGTGGCCAAGAAGAAATTTTATTTGCCAAGTTAACTTATTTTGTCAAGTAGTCAATTTTTTATGTGCAACTCGGTCTCTCCGAGTAGGAAAAATCGGCCCAACCGATTTATCTTAGAGGCCAATATCCATTCTCGGTTCTACCGAACCACTTTGCCTTGGAGACTCCGGCTTTTGGTGTTACATGTGTTCTTATAGATTATTTACACTTTTGGCAAAGGTGGGTTCCTTCATCAAAGATCTCAAGATTTCGAAGGGGGAGAAACTTATTAGTGATCCCACAAAGGGAGAGGAATTTCAAGGAACCCTTATCCATATTGAAGGGGGAGAAATTTCAAGGAACCCTTATCCATATAAGGGGAGAAATTTCAAGGAACCTTTGTCCATATTAAAGGGGGATAAGAATCAAGGAACCCTTAACAAAGGAAGAAGAATCCAGGATCCCTTACTCTCAATGAACACTTACCCTGTGACCTTTTTGGAAATTAATGCCAAATGGGGAGATATATCAAAGCTTCTAAATGCTCATACCAAATGGGAGGTCTACCAAAGGGGAGATCTTCCAAAGGAGAGATATATCACTCCTCACACAATCAGAGAGAGGAGATATATGCCATTAAGGGGGGAGAGATATAGAAAGTTCTATTTGAGTTTTATTGCCTGCTATGGGGACCCCAACTTGTAAGTCGAGATCGCCGAATGTACGTGTACAATGATTCCAGAGATCAATGCTCACCGAACACACAGATACTTAATAACAAGAGTATTACATCCATACTTAACGTTTGAATACAAATAGGGCCATTTAGGTCGGATCATTACATAAATACGGCCTCGGAGGCCGACACACCAACACCTACTACTCGAAGCGGATAACTTCGTTGATAACGTGAACCCTGCCATCTGCCTTAACCTATAGGCATTCTGACTGGGAAGCGTCCTAAATCACATGCTCGTCCCCAACGAACTCTTCTCTGAACTCCGGTCCTTCCATGCCTGGCCAATTAAATAACCAGTAGCAAGACAATGAGTACTTTAAATGTACTCGCAAGCAACCCATGATATGGAATAAGGTAATACGAAGTATGACTTCACACTAGTATGTTGATTTTTGCGTAAAGCTGATTTTTCTTATTGCAACAAGATGATCAAATTCTTGGGCGACATGCAACACAAGGCGTAGCGAAAACCCGATGAAGAGGTTACACATATCCTGCGGGTCGGACATCCTAAGTCCACCCATCATGCCAAGCCTCCCTACTTAGGCCAATTGTCGTGTTTCCCCATGTCACCATCTATTGTCATTTTTAGCCCCCCCCACACATTTCGTTTATGCGGAAACAACTCGACGTAGTTGTTGGGGAACGTCTCATGGGAAACAAAAAATTTCCTACGCGCACGAAGACCTATCATGGTGATGTCCATCTACGAGAGGGGATTTCCGATGTACATACCCTTGTAGATCGCACAGTAGGAAGCGTTAAGAAACGCGGTTGATGTAGTGGCACGTCCTCACGTCCCTCGATCCGCCCCGCGAACCATCCCGTGATCCGTCCCACAATCTGCTTCGATCTAGTGCCGAACGGACGGCACCTCCGCATTCAGCACACGTACAACTCAATGATGATCTCAACCTTCTTGATCCAACAAGAGAGACGGAGAGCTAGATGAGTTCTCCGGCAGCGTTATGGCGCTCCGGAGGTTGGTGTGGATCTTTTCTCAGCAGGGCTCTCCCCGAGCTCCGCAGAAACGCGATCTAGAGGAAAAACCGTGGAGCTATGTGGTCGGGCTGCCGTGGCAAAGTTGTCTCAAATCAGCCCTAATATCTCAATATATATAGGAGGGAGGGGAGGGACCTTGCCTTGAGGCTCAAGGGAGCCCCAAGGGGTCGGCCGAAGGGGGGGGGGGAGGAAGAATCCTCCTCCAATCCTAGTCCAACTAGGATTGGAAGGTGGAGTCCTTTCCTTCCTTCCCACTTCCCCTTCTTTTCTTTCTCTTTGATTTTTCTTATCTCCGGCACAGGGGCCTTCTTGGGCTTGTCGACCATCCCACTAAGGGCTGGTGCGGCACCCCTAAGGCCTATGGACTCCCCCCGGGTGGGCTGTCCCCCCCGGTGAACATCCGGAACCCATTCGTCACTCCCGGTACATTCCCGGTAATGCTGAAAACTTTCCGGTAATCAAATGAGGTCATCCTATATATCAATCTTCGTCTACGGACCATTCCGGAAACCCTCGTGATGTCCGTGATCTCATATGGAACTCCGAACAACATTCAGTATCCAACCATATAACTCAAATACGCATAAAACAGCGTCGAACCTTAAGTGTGCACACCCTGCGGGTTCGAGAACTATGTAGACATGACCCGAGGGACTCCTCGGTCATTATCCAATAGTGGGACCTGGATGCCCATATTGGATCCTACATATTCTACGAAGATCTTACATATTCTACATATTCTACGAAGATCTTACATATCCTACATATTCTACGAAGACCTGGATGCCCTTTGTCCTTCGGTATGTTACTTGCCCGAGATTTGATCGTCAGTATCCGCATACCTATTTCAATCTCGTTTATCGGCAAGTCTCTTTACTCGTTCCGTAATACAAGATCACATGACTTACACTAAGTCACATTGCTTGCAAGGCTTGTGTGTGATGTTGTATTACCGAGTGGGCCCCAAGATACCTCTCCGTCACACGGAGTGACAAATCCCAGTCTTGATCCATACTAACTCAACGGACACCTTCGGAGATACCTGTAGAGCATCTTTATAGTCACCCAGATACGTTGTGACGTTTGATACACACAATGCATTCCTCCGGTGCCAATGAGTTATATGATCTCATGGTCATAGGAATAAATACTTGACACGCAGAAAACAGTAGCAACAAAATGACACGATCAACATGCTACGTCCATTAGTTTGGGTCTAGTCCATCACATGATTCACCCAATGATGTGATCCAGTTATCAAGCAACAACACCTTGTACATAGTCAGAAGACCCTGACTATCCTTGATCAACTGGCTAGCCAACTAGAGGCTTGCTAGGGACAGTGTTTGTCTATGTATCCACACATGTATCTAAGTCTTCATTCAATACAATTATAGCATGGATAATAAACGATTATCTTGATACATGAATTATAATAACAACTTATTTATCATTGCCTCTAGGGCATAATTCCAACAGTCTCCCACTTGCACTAGAGTCAATAATCTAGTCCTCACATCGCCATGCGAATTACACTGTAATAAATCTAACACCCATACAGTTCTGGTGTTGATCATGCTTTGCCCGTGGAAGAGGTTTAGTCAGCGGGTCTGCCACATTCAGATCCGTGTGCACTTTGCATATATTCACGTCCTCCTCCTCGACGTAGTCGCGGATGAGGTTGAAGCGTCGTTTGATGTGTTTGGTCTTCTTGTGAAACCGTGGTTACTTTGCTAAGGCAATGGCACCCGTGTTGTCACAAAATAGGGTTATTGGATTCAGTGCACTCGACACCACTCCAAGATCCGTCATGAACTGCTTCATCCAGACACCCTCCTTAGCTGCCTCTGAGGCAGCCATGTACTCCGCTTCACATGTAGAATCAGCTATGACGCTTTGCTTGGAACTGCACCAGCTTACCGCACCCCCATTAAGAATAAATACGTATCCGGTCTGCGACTTAGAGTCGTCCGGATCTGCGTCAAAGCTTGCATCGACGTAACCTTTTACGGCGAGCTCTTCGTCACCTCCATATACGAGAAACATCTCCTTAGTCCTTTTCAGGTACTTCAGGATATTCTTGACCGCCGTCCAGTGATCCACTCCTGGATTACTCTGCAACCTGCCTGCCATACTTATGGCCAGGCTAACATCCTGTGTAGTGCACAACATTGCATACATGATAGAACCTATGGCTAAAGCATAGGGGATGGAACTCATTGTCTTTCTATCTTCCTCAGTTGCTGGGCACTGAGTCTTAGTCAATTTTATAGCTTGTAATACTGGCAAGAACCCTTTCTTGGACTGATCCATTTTGAACTTCTTGAAAACTTTATCAAGGTATGTACTTTGTGAAAGTCCTATCAGGCGTTTCGATCTATCCCTATAGATCTTAATGCCTAGAATGTAAGCAGCTTCTCCTAGGTCCTTCATAGAGAAACTTTTATTCAAGTATCCTTTTATGCTCTCCAAAAGCTCCACGTTGTTTCCAATCAGCAATATGTCATCCACATATAATATTAGAAACGCCACAGAGCTCCCACTCACTTTCTTGTAAATACAAGATTCTCCAACCAGCTGTATAAACCTAAACGCTTTGATCACCTCATCAAAGCGTTTATTCCAACTCCGAGATGCTTGCACCAGTCCATAAGTGGATCGCTGGAGCTTGCACACTTTGTTAGAATTTTTAGGATCGACAAAACCTTCGGGTTGCATCATATACCACTCTTCCTTAAGGAAACCGTTAAGGAACACCTTTTTGACATCCATCTTCCAGATTTCATAATCGAAAAATGCAACTATTGCTAACATGATTTTGACGGACTTAAGCATCGCTACGGGTGAGAATGTCTCATCGTAGTCAATTCCTTGAACTTGTGAAAAACCCTTTGCCACAAGTCGAGCTTTATAAACGGTCACGTTACCGTTAGCTTCCGTCTTCTTCTTAAAGATCCATTTGTTCTGAATAGCCTTGCGGCCTTCAGGTAGTACTTCCAAAGTCCACACTGTGTTCTCATACATAGATCCTATCTCGGACTTCATGGCCTCCAGCAATTTGTTGGAATCCGGGCCCACCATTGCTTCTTCATAATTCGCAGGTTCATTGTTGTCCAACAACATAATTGATAAGACGGGATTACCGTACCACTCTAGAGCAGTACGCGATCTCGTCGACCTGCGAGGTCTGATAGGAACTTAATCCGGAGTTTCATGATCATCATCATTAAATTCCTCCTCAACCGACGTCGCAACGACAGGGGTTTCCCCTTGCCCTACGCCACCATCCAGAGGGATGAGAGGTTTGACAACCTCATCAAGTTCTATCTTCCTCCTATTCAATTCTCTCGAGAGAAACTCCTTCTCGAGAAAAGCTCCGTTCTTAGAAACAAACACTTTGCCCTCGGATTTGAGATAGAAGGTATACCCAACTTTCTCTTTTGGGTAACCTATGAAGACACACTTTTCCGCTTTGGGTTCCAGCTTTTCAGGCTGAAGCTTTTTGACATAAGCATCACATCCCCAAACTTTATGAAACGAAAACTTTGGTCTTTTTCCATACCACAGTTCAGATGGTGTCGTTTCAACGGATTTTGATGGTGCCCTATTTAAAGTGAATGTAGCTGTTTCGAATGCATAACCCCAAAACGATAACGACGAATCGATAAGAGACATCATAGATCGCACAATCTCTAATAAAGTACGATTACGACGTTCGGACACACCATTACGGTGTGGTGTTCCAGGCTGTGTCAACTGTGAAGCAATTCCACATTGTCTTAAGTGAGCACCAAACTCGAAACTCAGATATTCACCCCCACGATCAGACCGTAGGAACTTGATCTTCTTGTTACAATGATTTTCAACTTCACTCTGAAATTGCTTGAACTTTTCAAACATTTCAGACTTGTGCTTCATCAAGTAGACATAACCATATCTACTCAAATCGTTAGTGAAGGTGAGAAAATAACGATATCCGCCGCGTGCCTCCACACTCATCGGACCACACACACCGGTATGTATGATTTCCAACAAGTCACTTGCATGCTCCATTGTTCCGGAGAACGGAGTTTTAGTCATCTTGCCCACGAGGCATGGTTCGCACGTGTCAAGTGAATCAAAGTCAAGTGACTCCAAAAGTCCATCGGTATGGAGTTTCTTCATGCGCTTTACACCAATATGACCTAAGCGGCAGTGCCATAAAAACATGGCGCTATCATTGTGAACTCTAACTCTTTTGGTCTCAATGTGATGTATATGTGTATTATCCCTATCAAGATTCAATATGAACAATCCTCTCACATTGGGTGCATGACCATAAAAGATATTACTCATAGAAATAGAACAACCATTATTCTCTGACTTAAATGAGTAACCGTCTCGCAATAAACAAGATCCAGATATAATGTTCATGCTTAACGCAGACACTAAATAACATTTATTCAAGTTCATAACTAATCCTGATGGTAACTGAAGTGAAACTGTGCCAACGGCGATTGCATCAACCTTGGAACCATTTCCCATGCGCATCGTCACTTCATCCTTCGCCAGCCTTCGCTTATTCCGCAGTTCCTATTTCGAGTTGCAAATATGAGCAACAGAACCGGTATCGAATACCCAGGCACTACTACGAGAGCTGGTTAAGTACACATCAATAACATGTATATCGAATATACCTGATTTTTCTTTGACCGCCTTCTTATCAGCTAGATACTTGGGGCTGTTGCGCTTCCAGTGACCCATACCCTTGCAATAATAGCACTCCGTTTCAGGCTTAGGTCCAGCTTTGGGTTCCTTCGTCGGATTGGCAACAGGCTTGCCGCTCTTCTTCGAATTATCCTTCCCTTTGCCGTTTCTCTTGAAACTAGTGGTGTTATTCACCATTAACACTTGATGCTCTATACGGAGTTCTGACTCTGCGACTTTCAGCATCGCGAATAACTCGCTGGGTGACTTGTTCATCCCTTGGATGTTATAGTTCAACACACAACCCTTATAGCTTGGCGGCAGTGATTGAAGAATTCTTTCTGTGATAGCCTCTTGTGGGAGTTCAATTCCCAGCTCAGCTAGACGGTTTGACTACCCAGACATTTTGAGCACATCACTACAGGAATCACCTTCTTTGCCGTCTGCCATCATAGACGGCAAAGACAATACCATAGACGGCAAAGACAATACCATAGACGGCAAAGATTGTCACGACCGGCAAAATTTCTGCGTCAGCCTACGACGGCATAGGACCTTCTTTGCCGTCTGCCCGCGCAAGGCGGACGGCAAAGCTCTTTGCCGTCAGCTTTCCTCAGGAGCTGTCAGCAAAGCTCCTGAGACGGCAGCCGACACGCGTTGCCTCCGTTAGGGGTTAACAGAGCCTTTGCCGTCTGCCTCCCCGTCAATCTTTGCCATCTGCCTCCCCGTCCATCTTTGCTGTCTGCCTTCTCCTCCCCTTCCCTCCCCCTCCATCTTTTCCTTCTGCCTCCACGTCCATCTTTGCCGTCTGCCGGGTCCTCCCCTCCCCCTCTCTCCAGTCTTTGCCGTCTGCCTCCTCCTCTGTTCCCTCTTCTTTGCCGTCTGCCCCCTGGAGGCTGACGGCAAAGAGACTATATGGCCAGCTGCTACTGCCCAGGTTGCACAGCTGGGCGTCACGTGGCACCTTTGCCGTCGGTTAGCTGACGGCAAAGGCCTTTGCCGTGAGCTGGCAGACGGCAAAGAGCCTATATTGTCACATTTTTGTTTGTTTTTTCTATTTCACAGCACATATACATATAATTCATAGCACATATATGATAAATAGGTCACAACACATATATGATATACATATAAAGCTCATCAATGCCATTTGTTCATCAACGTACATCCCATATATCAAAAGAACCAACACACACAAAGTTTCATCCATATATACATACATATAGTTGCACATATATTGTTCATCCATATATACATATACATATAGTTCCACATTGTTCATCAACTCAAATAAAAACGGAAACTAAAGCACTCCAACGCCAGCTTCAATGCATGTAGTACATCCAATCTGCAAAATGGGAATAAGAAAGTCAGAAGAAGAACAACAACATATATATGACAAATAAGCTAAATTGAAGAAGAAAGAGAAGAAGCAAGAAGAGAACAAGGAGAAGAAAAACAAGAAGGAGGAGGAGGAGGAGGAGGAGGGGAAGGGGAAGGAGAAGGAGAAGGAGGAGGAGAAGAAGAAAGAAGAAGAGAAGAAGAAGGAGAAGAAGGAGGAGAAGAAGGAGAGAAGAAGAAGGAGAAGAAGGAGGGCTCCTTCTCCTTCTTCTCCTCCTTCTCCTTCTTCTCTTCTTCTCCTCCTCCTTCTTCTTCTTCTCCTTCTCCTTCTCTTCTTCTTCTCTTCTTCTTCTTCTTCTTCTTCTTCTTCCTTCTCCTTCTTTCTGAGCTAAATGGGCTAATTATGTCATTTTAGAGGAAAACAAGCTAAGTATATAATATTCATGAGCTAACCAAGGTTCTTATGCCATTTTGAGCTTATTATGGTATTTTGGAGCTAAATGGGCTAATTATGTCATTGTTGGGTTAATTAAAGCAAGGATAATATGAAAGAGGAGAAGAAAGAGGAGGAGGAGGAGAAGAAGAAGAAATCAAGAAGAAGGAGTAGGAGGAGGAGAAGGACTAGAAGGTCCTTGGCCTTCTCCTCCTCCTCCTCCTCCTCCCCTCCCCCTTCTCCTTCTTCTCTTCTTCTTCTTCTCTTCTTCTTCTTCTATCTTTTCATTTTGCCTATTTATTCTCCTCTTCTCCTCTTGTTGGAGCTAAATTACCTAATTATATCTTTTTTGAGCTAAATGTTCCAATTATGTCATTTTAGAGGAAAACAAGCTAAGTATATAATATTCATGAGCTAACCAAGGTTCTTGTGCCATTTTGAGCTTATTATGGTATTTTGGAGCTAAATGGGCTAATTATGTCATTGTTGGCTTAATGAAAGCAAGGATAATATGAAAGAGGAGAAGAAATAGGAGGAGGAGGAGAAGAAGAAGAAATCAAGAAGAAGGAGGAGGAGGAGGAGGAGGAGGAGGAGAAGGATAGAAGGTCCTCGGCCTTCTCCTCCTCCTCCTTCTCTTCTTCTTCTTCTCTTCTTCTTCTTCTTTCTTTTCATTTGGCCTATTTCTTCTCCTCTTCTCCTCTTGTTGGAGCTAAATTACCTAATTATGTCTTTTTTGAGCTAATGGGCTAATTATCCCATTTTAGAGGAAAACAAGCTAAGTATATAAAATTAATGAGCTAACCAAGGTTCTTATGCCATTTTGAGCTTATTAAGGTATTTTGGAGCTAAATGGACTAATTATGTCATTGTTGGGGAAATTAAAGCAAGGATAATATGTAAGAGGAGAAGAATGAGGAGGAGGAGGAGAAGAAGAAGAAATGAAGGAGGAGAAGGAGGAGAAGGAGCAGCCTGGCTTGCCAATCTCTCTTTCTCAAGAGCAGCCTGGTTTGCCGCTCTCTCTTTCTGAAGAGCAGTCTGAAAAACCATTCCTCATTACCACAATAATGATTTATGGTGACACACATAATGAAATGGATGAAAGTGTTCTTAGTTCGTACAACTAACCTCGATGGCAAGTTCGACTGGCCGTGGACGAGGCGTTATATCAGGACATCTGCTCGACTGGCGCGCCTTGATCTCCGGAAGAGTGAGTGGACAACGTATTATCCCATCTCCAATGGCTATCGGGCCATGGGGCCTCCCGCCACCAGATATCATCACCAACTTTGGATCCAAAGGTTCCTGGCTAGGGTTAAAGTCATCCCCTTTCGTAGCCTTCCCCGCGTCCCTGTATGCCACGAGCTTCTGGTGGGATGATATGTTGGTGAAGATACTGGGATCATCCAGGTCAGACTCAGAGAATGCCTTCGCCTTCTTGTACGAGGCAGTATGGGCCATGCCATAAAGGTCGTACAAGTGTGGCATCTCAGTCTTATTGTGATGCTCCTAAAAGAGAGGAACAAAATATTAGCGTCAAGAATGAATTGCATGAATCATGAAGCAAATCACATACCCAGTTTCGTCCAAACTGAAGTAAGTTGGCGCTGCCTTGATGGTGTGGCAAACTAACCATTTGGCTACGCCGATCCTTGATGGTGTGGCACACTCACACCTATAGAAGATCTGCAATCAAACGTGAAAACACCGATTAGTACAATAATTAGGTATATTGTTAATTTTAGATTCTGTAAAAGGATAATTTACCAAAAAGCTCTTGATCACCATCTCGGCCCTCGTGTGGCACAAGATAGCATCTATAATCTCCTCCGGCGGGGCCTGCGCAGCCTGGTAGTGCTCCCAGGTAAATCCTAGTGTAGGGACCTGACCCTCACCACGCAACGTGACAAACCCCGGGAAATTTGTCCGGCAAAGCACACCAAGGACGGAGTTCGGCCTGCGGACTCCAAGAGGGTGTACCCATCCCCTGCAGTATGATAAGGTCAGCGCATTAGATATTTGAACAAACTTGAAGGAAAAAGCTAAAAAAAGGGTAAATGTACTTACCTATCTCCTTCAGGTTTAATCACCGGCCTCTGCTCGCGGGTAGCCGGGGCGACCGGGAGACGTGTACTACCACGCTTGTACACGGTGGCCCCGTCCACCGGCACATCGCCCTCACTATCCGTAAGCTCATCCCCGGCATCCCCGCCCTTTGAGCCACCCGGACCCTCGGTCCAATCCGGTAACTCGGTAGGATTCGGCCAAGGCTCCCATCCGGGCCTCTCCACGTCGGGTGAAGCCTCCGGAACCGTAGTCTCCTCCGGCTGCTCCTGGGCCGAATGCACCTCGACCCGAGGCTGCTCTTGGACCGGAGTCTCATGGGACGAATGCCCGTGAACACCAGGCTCCTGGACCGGAGTCCCGGTAGCCTCCTCCGCAAACGGGTCGACCATACTAGTCCTATGCTCGGGTGAATGAGCTGGTGGTGGTGGCGAGGATGGCTCAACAGTCCTCCTGGATCTTCCGCGGCCACCACCTCTCCCTTTACCCTTCCCCTTCCTCCCTACCCGACCAGCACCTCTCCCAGTGGGCAATGCCGCCGACGAAGAAGAACCCCCGGCTCGTGTTGAAAGATTGTCTGCCAAGGCTCTACAGAGAGATAGGGGTGGAAGGGAAGTACCACCCCTCGTGCGGGGCGCCTGGGAAGAACCCGTCGAGCGCTCTGGACCCGCGCCCACCATCTTTCAACACCTGCCATGATAAATATTAAAAGAAATTAGTACAACATAAAAAAATTGAATGACTGACATGAATAATAATATGTACATTAATAATAAAGAATAAAATATATATAATTGAAGTTGTGAATCTTACAAACTAATAATCATCATCAATAAATGCATCATCATCATCACTATCACGCATGTCTTCATGAATGACGTGCTCATCGGGTTCAACGGCGTGAAGTTGTGAAAGGCCTTCCTTTAATCGTTCAAGCATTGACAGGTCATCCGCATCAGTAACCTCTACGAGTTCCATGTCTTCTGGTTCCGGCTCAGGGCTGGAGTCGGATTCATTGTCGCTATCTACTTCCATGTTCTTGGATGAAGCACGGCGGTTCTTGAAACGTTTCTTGGAAATACGTGCTTCTTGGAAGAATTCTCCATCATATGTGTCTGGGTTAATGTGAGGTTCATAATCCTGTTCATTTGGGAGAGGTGGTCTGACATGTGGCGGCACTTCATAAATAACATACCAACCTTCCAGATTCTTATCCGTTTGGCATGCCCACGGTAGATATAAAACTTGGGTCGCCTGTTGAGCTGTAATATAGACATCGGGAACATCTAAATGGGTGTTTGGATTGATTTCGACTAGTCCTATATGTTCATGAGTCCTTCTAGCCTTTTTCGGCTGGAACCAATAACATTTGAAGACTACGACGTTCGGTGGGTTTTCACCATAGAATTGAAGTTCATAAATTGCTTCAACTCTTCCATAATACTCGATAACACCTTCGCCGATAGCAGAGACACCACAATTTGTAGATTTCCGGCCGGGCATAGATAGCTCTTTGCCAAAGGTACGAAAGAGATACCCGTTGATGTTGTATTTCTCAAATGAACGGACCTTATAGTCAAAACCATTAGCGACTTGTCTCAATTCGGCGTCCATAGACTCTGAATTAGCCCACAAGTTTAATATGAAACGGTTGTTGCATTAGCCGCAAGTTAGACCAAGAATGAAATGGTCCATTATTGATAATTACCGTTTGTTTGAACCAAGAGATGAAACCGGGATAGCCGCCTCCTGTCTTTGACAGAAGCTCATACTCTTCGACGGAATCATTTTCGATCACCGCTCCATCCGGGAATTTGACGACGTAACGGCTGTTTGAAATATCCGGGAATAAGAGCAGTTCAAATGAATTAGAAGTTACGGGAAAATGTGCCGAGAACTCACACGATGTACGGCCGCACTTCTGTTAGGTTGTTGAAGATATACAACGAAATGTTCCGCCATTCTTCGATATCCAACGTTATTGGTTTCGAAGCACCGGCTGGTGCGAGCTTCCCTTTGAATAGGCTGAGGTTGGACCCACCTTTTTTAGGGTCTCCATCATTGTGCCGAGGCTTCGGATTATGCAAATGATGATTTTTGGCTTCGTAGTGTGCTGTCACAAAGTTTGCCACCTCCTCAGTAATGAATGCCTCAGCGATCGATGCTTCAATTCTACGCTTATTTTTACACTTAGCTCGAAGGGTCTTCTGCATCCTCTCAGTTGCATAGCACCAACGATCTTGCACGGGCCCACCCAATCTTGCCTCGGTCAGTAGATGTAAAATCAAATGCTGCATTGGATTAAAGAAGCCCGGTGGAAAGATCTTCTCTAACTTGCACAACAACTCCGGTGCAAACTCCTCCATGTCTTCTACCACTCCAGGCGACAATTCTTTCGCACAAAGAACACGGAAGAAATAGCTCGGCTCCGCCAGTACTAGCCATTCATCCTCAGGAATAAAGCCACGCAACATCACCGGCATTACCCGCTCTAGCCATATGTGCCAATCATGACTCTTGAGACCAAAGATTTTTATTTTTTCAAGACACGCTCCCCTCTTTAGATTCGCTGCATACCCATCGTGGAACATGAAGTGCATTTTGACCCACAAGATAATTTCCCTCATAGCTAGCCTTCCAAGATTGAACCAGGCCTTTAGCTTCGACCACTTCTGCTTTCCTTTGCCTTCTTGCATGTTTTGTAATGGTCTATGACATAGTGTCTCTTGATCGACTCTAGCCTTAATATTATCCTTTGTCTTCCCATCTATGTCGAACAATGTACCAAAAATAGCCTCTCCGATATTCTTTTCAGTGTGCATCATGTCGATATTGTGTGGAAGAAGGAGGTCTTTGAAGTAAGGCAGATCCCACAAGCATGGCTTGTGAGTCCAGGCATGTTTTGAATTATACCCCTTGAAATACCGTGGACGCTCTGGATTAGGCTCGAGGGCGTTTAACTGATCCAGGATCTGTTGGCCTGTGAACGCAGGTGGTGCCAAGTTTTTGACAACTTTACCTTTGGAAAAGTTCTTCTTGTCTTTTCTGAACTGATGGTCAGGATCCAGGAACTGTCTATGCAAGTCAAAGCAAGAATACTTCCGACCCTCCTGCAACCAATGAAACTGAAGAGCTGCCTTGCATTGGGGGCACGGGAACCTTCCATGCACACACCATCTAGAGAATAGTGCATACGCTAGCAAGTCATGCATAGAGTACATGTACCACACATGCATTTTGAAGTTTTCTTTTCTAGCGGCATCATATGTCTTGACCCCATTTTCCCAAGCTTCTTACAATTCATCCTTAAGCGATTGCAAGTACACATTCATATTCTTCCCATGATAATTGGGCCCTGGAATTATCAACGTCAGAAATATGTTCTTTCTTTGCATAATCTGCCGGGGGGGGGGGGAGATTGAGTGCAATGACAAATACAGGCCAACAACTGTATTGGGTTGCCGTCATGCTGAAGGGATTAAAATCATCCGTGGGGCGCAGACTCGAGGATTCCTTGGATCTGCCGCTTTATCCTGATGCAATCCATCGAAATGTTTCCACGCTTCCCCATCCGATGTGTGTACCATCATCTTATTCCCATCCGCATCTAGTTCGGTTCTTTTGCCCAATTTTTGCCATGTCATCTGTCTGGCTGTCTCTTCGACCATGAAAAGACGTTGAAGTCTTGGTACGATTGGCATATACCGAAGAACACTAACTGCGATTTTGGTCTGCCTCTTCTCACCCATACTGTTGTCTACCACAAGATACCTGCAAGACTCGCAATTGGGACAATAGTCCAAGTGTGCATACTCCTTCCTAAATAAGACACATCCTTTCTCACATGCATCTATCTTCTCATAGGGCATCTTAAGTACACGAAGTATTTTGTCTGACTGGTACAGGTTTGCAGGCATGACATGGCCTTTGGGTAGGAAACGTCCAAATAGTGTCATCATCGCGTCGTAGCATTCTCTTCCCAAGTTGAACTGAGCCTTCAGAGCCATTACTTGTGCAATTGCATCCAGCTGACAGAGCTCAGTGTGCTCATGGAGAGGACGTTTTGAAGACTCCAACATTTCATAAAAGGCCTTTGCATATTCCTCCATCTCATCTTTCGAATCCCGAGCATCATCAAAGTCTTGCACCATGTCTTCGATCCCAGTACCATGCTCGTCCGTGCGACGACGGACCACCTCAGCTTTTGTGCATTGTATAGACTCACCATGAAATGTCCACACCGTATAATTAGGCTTAAAACCCCTCCTCTACAGGTGTTTAATCATTACAGCCTCTGTCGTCTTTTTATAGTTGTCGCATCCAGGACAGGGGCAATAGTTTCTTTCCTGGCCATTTGCGAATGCGGCTTTCACAAATTCCTTTGTTTTTAAAAACCATTCTTTCGTCATCTCTTTCTGACTAGGGTGACCGGTATACATCCACGCACGATCACTCATCTTGCGTAGCTACTAAAGACCGAAGAAATATATTTATATATAATTTAGCATTTATATTCATCGGTTAATCAGGTTCGCCATTTTTATTATGTCCAGGCAACCTACACGCTAATAGGTAAAGATAGGTCCTAATCCCACCCGAGTATGTGTAGATTGGGTTCGTTTTCCCATGCTCTGCTCCGGATGCAACGCAAAATTTCGGCAGCACCTCCCCGTTGTTCTCCTGATACACGTCTCCGCAATAAACACAGAGGATGTGCATCCGGAGAACGACACGGAGGCACTGACGAAATTCCGCATCGGATCCAGAGCACAGCATACGGGAAAACGAACCCAATCTACACATACTCGGGCTGTCCATGGATAATGTTGGACAATTCGAAAGGATGGCGGTTATAAATATGCAAAGACATGCATATTTATAGATGTCGCCCTTTCGAACGGGAGACGCATACTGGTCACGCATACTGATAAATTAATTGACTTACCTAAATCTAGAAAGTTTCATCCGGAAACCGAGCCACAGTAAATGAAGGGGCGGGGAGGAGATGAAATTTGTACTGACCCACGAATGTAGGGGCGGAGCTTGTACAACGCACTGGCAGGTCTTCGCACAGCAGACCTCACAGCGACGAGACAACTATCACATGTAAATCCACCCGATCAACACAAATATTCCAATTATGTCATTTTAGAGGAAAACAAGCTAAGTATATAATATTCGTGAGCTAACCAAGGTTCTTATGCCATTTTGAGGTTATTATGGCATTTTGGAGCTAAATGGGCTAATTATGTCATTGTTGCGGAAATTAAAGCAAGGATAATATGAAAGAGGAGAAGAACGAGGAGGAGGAGGAGAAGAAGAAGAAATCAAGAAGGAGGAGAAGGAGGAGAAGGAGGAGGAGGAGAAGGACTAGAAGGTCCTTGGCCTTCTCCTCCTCCTCCTCCTTCTCCTTCTTCTCTTCTTCTTCTTCTCTTCTTCTTCTTCTTCTTCTTCTATCTTTTCATTTTGCCTATTTCTTCTCGTCTTCTCCTCTTGTTGGAGCTAAATTACCTAATTATGTCTTTTTTGAGCTAAATGGGCTAATTATCCCGTTTTAGAGGAAAACTAGCTAAGTATATAATATTACTCAGCTAACCAAGGTTCTTATGCCATTTTGAGCTTATTATGGTATTTTGGAGCTAAATGGGCTAATTATGTTATTGTTGGGTTAATTAAAGCAAGGATAATATGAAAGAGGAGAAGAAAGAGGAGGAGGAGGAGAAGAAAAAGAAATTAAGAAGGAGGAGGAGGAGAAGGAGGAGGAGGAGAAGGATGGAAGGTCCTTGGCCTTCTCCTCCTCCTCCTCCTCCTCCTCCTCCTTCTCCTTCTTCTCTTCTTCTCTTCTTCTTCTTCTTTCTTTTCATTTTGCCTATTTCTTCTCCTCTTCTCCTCTTGTTGGAGCTAAATTACCTAATTATGTCTTTTTTGAGCTAAATGGGCTAATTATCCCATTTTAGAGAAAAACAAGCTAAGTATCTAATATTAATGAGCTAACCAAGGTTCTTATGCCATTTTGAGCTTATTATGGTATTTTGGAGCTAAATGGGCTAATTATGTCATTTTTGGGTTAATTAAAGCAAGGATAATATGAAAGAGGAGAAGAAAGAGGAGGAGGAGGAGAAGAAGAAGAAATCAAGAAGAAGGAGGAGGAGGAGGAGAAGGAGGAGGAGGAGAAGGATAGAAGGTCCTTGGCCTTCTCCTCCTCCTCCTCCTCCTCCTCCTTCTCCTTCTTCTCTTCTTCGTCTTCTTCTTCTTCTTTCTTTTCATTTTGCCTATTTATTCTCCTCTTCTCCTCTTATTGGAGCTAAATTACCTAATTATGTCTTTTTTGAGCTAAATGGGCTAATTATCCCATTTTAGAGGAAACCAAGCTAAGTATATAATATTAATGAGCTAACCAAGGTTCTTATGCCATTTTGAGCTTATTATGGTATTTTGGAGCTAAATGGGCTAATTATGTCATTGTTGGGTTAATTAAAGCAAGGATAATATGAAAGAGGAGAAGAATGGCCATTTCTTAGCTAAATGGGCTAATTATCTCATTGTTGGGGAAAATAAGGTAAGGAGAATAAGATAGAGGAGAAGAAAGAGGAGGAGGAGAAGAAGAAGAAGAAATCAAGAAGAAGGAGAAGGAGGAGAAGAAGGAGGAGAAGAAGGAGAAGGAGGAGAAGGTATTCTTCTTCTCTTCTTCTCTTCTTCATCTCTTCTTCTTTTCTTCTTCTTTTCTTCTTCTCCTTCTTATTTTTGTCTTCTCCTCCTCCTCCTCCTCCTCCTCCTCTTCTTCTTCTTCTCCTCCTCCTCATCTTCTCCTCTTCTCCTCCTCCTCCTCTTCTTCTTCTTCCTATTATTTCTATTAAGCTAACTAACTAACTAACCTAACTAACAAAGCTAACTAAACCTATCGCTAAACCTAGATAGCACTAAATAGCAAAAAAATAACAAAAACAGAATCTACCACTAAGTAACTAAAGAATAATCTAGCTACCACTAAATAACAAAACAAAATCTACCACTAAACTACCTACTAAATCTACTAATTAACTAACTAAATCTACCAACTAACTAAACTACCACTAAAACTACTAATTAATTAACCTACCAACTAAACTATATATGCCAAAACAACTACAATAACAACAACAACTACAATAACAAGAACAACTACTACAACAACAATAAAAAATCATGCCGGTAGTTATAATCCAATTCCAAAAAACTAAATACCAAAAAATAAAAAATCAAGGGGGCGGGGGTGGATGGGCTTACCGACAGTGGGGCTGCGGGGGCGGCGCCGAGGCCTGCGGGGCAGTGGCTGGGCAGGCGACACCGGCGGTGGGGCTGCGGGGGCGGCACCAGGGGCGCCGGGGGTGGGGCAGCGGGGGCGCACCAGGGGCACCACGGGGCGCCGGCGGTGGGGCTTCAGGGGCGGCACCAGGGGGCGCCGGGGGGGTTGTGGGGCTTCGGGGCGGCACCAGGGGCACCGGGGCGGCGCCGGGGGTGGCCGGGCGGCAGTGGTGGCGGCGTTGGGCGTCGGGGGAGGAGAGAGAGAGGGAGGGGCCATTTGAGAGAGAGAGAGGGCCGCGGTGGGGGCGGGACAGCCGTTACTAGATTCAAGACCTTTGCCGTCTGCTGGCACACGGCAAAGGGGTCTATACTCTTTACCGTCTGCCTCTGGCATCTTTGCCGTCAGCCAGCAGACGGCAAAGAAGGGAGTAGTTTGACCTAAGCTTCCCCCGGCCAGATGAGCTTCTTTGCCGTCTGCTGGCCCCTTCTTTGCTGTGTGCGGCAGACGGCAAAGAGTTCACTGCTGGCAAAGACCTTCTTTCCCATCAGCCAGTTCTTTGCCGTCAGCTAGCAGACGGCAAAGACTAGGCAGATGGCAAAATCTCCGATTCCAATAGTGCATGTTCACTGACAGACGAATTCTCCTCCATCTTGCAAGCATAGAATTTATCAGAGGTCTCATACCTCTCGATCCGGGCATTCTTCTGAAAGATAAACTTCAATTCCTAGAGCATCTCATATGCTCCATGACGCTCAAAGCAACCTTGAAGTCCTGGCTCTAAGCCATACAAGACTGCACATTGAACTACTGAGTAGTCCTCCTTACATGTTAACCAAGCGTTCTTAACATCTTGGTTAGCCGTAGCGGGTGGTTCATCTCCTAGCGCAGCATTAAGGACATAATCCTTCTTCCCAGCTTGCAGGAGCAACTTAAGATTACGAGCCCAGTCTACAAAGTTGCTTCCATCATCTTTCAACTTAGCTTTCTCTAGGAACATATTAAAATTCAGGGTGACTATCGCGTGAGCCATTGATCTACAACAAAAATATATTCAAAGTGGACTTAGACTATGTTCAAGATAATTAGAGTTTAACTAATCAAATTACTTGCTAAACTCCCACTCAGAAAAGTACATCTCTCTAGTCATTTGAGTGGTTCATGATCCAATTCCACCAGCTCAAGTCCGATCATCACATGAGTTGAGGATAGTTTCAGTGGTAAGCATCCCTATGCTAATCATATCAACTATATGATTCATGATCGACCTTTCGGTCTCATGTGTTCCGAGGCCATGTCTGCACATGCTAGGCTCGTCAAGCTTAACCCGAGTGTTCCGCGTGTGCAACTGTTTTGCACCCGTTGTATGTGAACGTTGAGTCTATCACACCCGATCATCACGTGGTGTCTCGAAACGGCGAACTGTAGCAACGGTGCACAGTCGGGGAGAACACAATTTCGTCTTGAAATTTTAGTGAGAGATCACCTCATAATGCTACCGTCGTTCTAAGAAAAATAAGGTGCAAAAAAAGGATTAACATCACATGCAATTCATAAGTGATATGATATGGCCATCATCACGTGCTTCTTGATCTCCATCACCAAAGCACCGGCACGATCTTCTGTCACCGGCGCCACAGCATGATCTCCATCAACATGTTGCCATCGGGGTTGTCGTGCTACTCATGCTATTACTACTAAAGCTACATCCTAGCAATATAGTAAACGCATCTGCAAGCACAAACATTAGTTTAAAGACAACCCTATGGCTCATGCCGGTTGCCTTACCATCGACGTGCAAGTCGATATTAACTATTACAACATGATTATCTCATACATCCAATATATCACATCACATCGTCGGCCATATCACATCACAATCATACCCTGTAAAAACAAGTTAGACGTCCTCTAATTGTTGTTGCATGTTTTACGTGGTGACCATGGGTATCTAGTAGGATCGCATCTTACTTACGCAAACACCACAACGAAGATGTATGAATTGCTATTTAACCTCATCCAAGGACCTCCTTGGTCAAATCCGATTCAACTAAAGTTGGAGAAACCGACACTCGCCAGTCATCTTTGAGCAACGGGGTTGCTTGTAGCGATAAAACCAGTCTCTCATAAGCGTACGACTAATGTCGGTCCGAGCCGCTTCGATCCAACAATACCGCGGAATCAAGAAAAGACTAAGGAGGGCAGCAAATCGCACATCACCACCGACAAAAACTTTTGTGTTCTACTCGAGATGACATCTACACATGAACCTAGCTCATGATGCCACCGTTGGGGAACGTCGCATGGGAAACTAAAAATTTCCTACGCGCACGAAGACCTATCATGCTGATGTCTATCTACGAGAGGGGATTTCCGATCTACGTACCCTTTTAGATCGCACAGCAGGAAGCGTTAAGAAATGCGGTTGATGTAGTGGAACGTCCTCACGTCCCTCGATCTGCCCCGCGAACCGTCCCACGAACCATCCCGCGATCCGTCCCACGATCCGCTCCGATCTAGTGCCGAACGGACGACACCTCCGCGTTCAGCACACGTACAACTCGACGATGATCTCGGCCTTCTTCATCCATCAAGATAGACGGAGAGGTAGATGATTTCTCCAGCAGCGTGACGATGCTCCGTAGGTTGGTGTTGATCTTATCTCAGCAGGGCTCCGCCCGAGCTCCGCAGAAACGCGATCTAGAGGAAAAACCGTGGAGGTATGTGGTCGGGCTCCCGTGGCAAAGTTGTCTCAAATCAGCCCTAATACCTCAGTATATATAGGACGGAGGGGAGGGACCTTGCCTTGAGGCTCAAGGGAGCCCCAAGGGGTCGGCCGAAGGGGCGGGGGGAGGAGGAATCCTCCTCCAATCCTAGTCCAACTAGGATTGGGAGGTGGCCATCCTTCCACTTCCCCTTTTTTTCTTTCTCTTTGATTTTTCTTATCTCCTGCGCAGGGGCCTTCTTGGGCTTGCCCACCAGCCCACTAAGGGCTGGTGCGGCACCCCTAAGGCCTATGGGCTTCCCCCGGGTGGGCTGTCCCCCCCGGTGAACATCCGGAACCCATTCGTCACTCCCGGTACATTCCCGGTAATGCCGAAAACTTTCCGGTAATCAAATGAGGTCATCCTATATATCAATCTTCGTCTCCGGACCATTCCGGAAAACCTCGTGACGTCGGTGATCTCATCCGGAACTCCGAACAACATTCGGTAACTAACCATATAACTCAAATACGCATAAAACAACACTGAACATTAAGTGTGCAAACCCTGCGGGTTCGAGAACTATGTCAATATCCAATAGAGGGACCTAGATGCCCATATTGGATCCTACATATTCTACGAAGATCTTATCAATTGAACCTCAGTGCCAAGGATTCATATAATCCCGTATGGCATTCCCTTTGTCCTTCGGTATGTTACTTGCCCGAGATTCTTTCGTCAGTATCCGCATACCTATTTCAATCTCGTTTATCGGCAAGTCTCTTTACTCGTTCCGTAATACAAGATCCCGTGACTTACACTAAGTCACATTGCTTGCAAGGCTTGTGTGTGATGTTGTATTACCGAGTGGGCCCCGAGAAACCTCTCCATCACACGGAGTGACAAATCCCAGTCTTGATCCATACTAACTCAACGGACACCTTCGGAGATACCTGTAGAGCATCTTTATAGTCACCCCAGTTACGTTGTGACGTTTGATACACACAAACCATTCCTCCGGTGCCAGTGAGTTATATGATCTCATGGTCATAGGAATAAATACTTGACACGCAGAAAACAGTAGCAACAAAATGACACGATCAACATGCTACGTCCATTAGTTTGGGTCTAGTCCATCACATGATTCACCCAATCATGTGATCTAGTTATCAAGAAACAACACCTTGTACATAGTCAGAAGACCCTAACCATCCTTGATCAACTGGGTAGCCAACTAGAGGCTTGCTAGGGACAGTGTTTCGTCTATGTATCTACACATGTATCTAAGTCTTCATTCAATACAATTATAGCATGGATAATAAACGATTATCTGGATACAGGAATTATAATAATAACGTATTTATCATTGCCTCTAGGGCATAATTCCAACAGTAGTTTAGGCAGCACCACCCAACTGTCCTTGACCATGGACACGACTATTCGAATAGTTTTACTCTCTGCAGAGGTTGCGCACTGTACCCACAAGACTCGGGGAACTTCCGTGTCATCCACGACTCGCGGTATATATAACATAGCCGAGGTAAGCACGCAAACAATCCTTTCCGATGACGACACTAAACAGAGAGTCCACTCCTTTGGTACACAGCCCACATGATGTACATCCTACGAGCCTCGCTCTAGATCGTATCTGTGACGCCCTCGATTTGATCATATGCTAATCATACACGCAAATGCGTACGACCAAGCTCAAGGACTCACGGGAATATATCACAACACAACTCTAGACACAAAAAAACATACAAGCTTCATATTAGAAGCCAGGAGCCTCGAGGGCTAGAATACAGAAGTTCAATAAACACACGAGTCAGTGGAAGCAACAAATATCTGAGTACAGACATTAAACATGAGGTGCCTTAGAGACGGCTAGCACAAAAGATACAACGATCGAATGAGGCGAGGCCTCCTGCCTGGGAGCCTCCTAACTAATCCTGTTCTTTAGCGGCCTTCACTTAGTAGTAGGCACCGTCGGGGTAGCAGTTGTTTTTGGTGGGATACTCCATCTCCTGGGATCCATGATCTAGTCGTAGCTACGGATCAAGGGGACAAAGGGGAGCAAAGCAACGATGAGTACTCATCCAAAGTACTCGCAAGACCAACATCAGAACTATGCTAAGTATGCAACAGTATCAAAGGAAGGGGTTTATATGTGGACTGACTAAAGCAATGCGATAAAGAGAGGGAAGGCAAAGTCCTATTGAAGACTAGCATCTTCAGGGGTCTATCAGAAATAAACGAGAGTAGAGGAGGTAACACAATTAATACTCATATTGTTGCCCAGATATTCTCCCTCGTCTCCCCTACGAGGAAGCAATCCCGGAGCAAATATTCCAGTTAAGTAACATTTGTAGTTATATAAGATCAGGGCACAACTCCAAGTCGTCCTGTAACCGTGGACACGGCTATCCGAATAGTTAATTTTTATCCCTACAGGGGTGCACCAAGTTTCCCGTCATGCTTGATAACACTCTGGCCGGACACACTTTTCTGGGTCATGCCCGGCCTCGGAATATCGACACATCGCAACCCCACCTAAGCTCAATAGAGAGGCCAGCCCGCAGGTCTAAATCCTAAGCACAAAGGGGTCGTGGGCCCACTTGCCCTCTGCGCTCCTGCACAATGCAAAGGCGGCCGATGTTAGTCCTAGCACCCCTTAATACAAGCGTGATGCATCGCGGGACCACTCGGGCGCGCGTCGCTCCATTGCCGACGTCCGAAGAGCTTCGACTGATACCACGACGTCGAGTACCGATAACTTCTCCCGCGCAGCCGGTTAGTGCGAAAAGGTGTCCGACCAACCCGAATCAAATACCCAAATCCATTAACATTTTAATTAACTCATCGACACATCCACGCGGGAATCCACCCACCTAACATTTATTTATCAACGATGCCACGTTGGAATCCACCCACCTAACATTTATTTATCAACGATGCCACGTTGGAATCCACCCACCTAACATTTATTTATTTATCAAGTAACTGTGTGGTTGTAACATCAGGGGGAATCCGAGGCATCACCCTCGTTGGATTCTAAACGATTTAACCGTCAAGGTGGACTTAGAGGAATAACCCTCGAGGGTCCCACACTTGAGGGGTTGCACGACAGAGTCATCGTCGGGAGTGGTGAAGGAGGTATCACCCTCGATAACCACGACCGACTAGCTACACTACAGAGATATCATCATGAGTACTTCGCGAGGTGTCACCCTCGGTACCCGGTGGTAGCTCTGTAACGTCGTACAACTAAGGGGGGGGGAGTAAGTGTTGTGTCGGATCTTGGCTCGTCGATCTGGGATCGAGACTCAACAATAAAGTGGGCGGATGGACTGAGGGGTCAGAGGGGATGACTGCTCCCCTTATACTAAGCAGTTTAAAGGTGTGGTACTGAAAGTAGCAGTTCATCAAAATTAGGCTATGCATCAGATATAGGAACTAACTACAATAGTAGCAAAATTCTAATGCAAGCATGAGGGAGAAAGAATAGGCGATATAGGGATGATCAAGGGGCTTTGCTTGCCTTGTTGCTCTGCGACAAAGGGCTGGTCGTCGGGAGGGTAGTCGTTTCCGACAGTAGCATCAGTCTCAGGGTCTACAAATAAGAAGAGGAGGAAGAAACAAATAAATATAAACAAAGATGAAACACTATGCACGACATGTCAAAACAGGGTTAGGAATGAGCTAAACGCAGTGCTATACGTTATAGACGTATCGGGAAAATATTAGATGATATTCCCCGGGTCTCTGGCTACTACCGGTCAGACGAAAAACGGTGGAAAAGTTCCATGTTTGCTATGCTAGGGATGCGTGACACATGAATGGATCGCTTATCCGAGTTCGTCTCGTTTTGCTGACGAACTTTCATGTTCAAATTTTTTTTGAGCTATGGATTATTTTATATTAAATTTTAAAGTTTTATTAATTATTTTAGGAATTAGTAGATTAAATTAATTCAATTAAATACAATTATGACATCAGCATGATGTCATGCTGACATCAAAAGTCAACAGGGTTTAACTGGTCAAACTAACCAGTGGGTCCGTGTTGTCATAGGAACAATTATTATTAGGGTTAACTGATTATTACCCCGATTAATTGAAGTGGATGGGACCCACTTGTCATACTCAATTTAGGCTAAATATTTATCTATATTAACAAATTACTAATTTATCTATTTACTCTTAATCATATATTAACTAACTAACTAATTAATTAATTAATTCACCAATTTATTATTTAATTAATTAAACTATTTATTAGATATTATTTTTATATCATTTTTTATATTTCAACACAGGGTGTGGGGCCTCCCTGTCAGTGGGAGTGGGGGGTTGGCCCCACATGGTAGTGACCCACCGGCCACACACACACATATACAACACACATATATACCAATGCATACATACATACAAATTTTCATACATAGATACATATTCTGTACATACATACATTTCCCGTTTCTTTTCTTTTTTCCTTTATCTCTTTCTCTTTTCCTATCGCTAAACAAAATCACAAGAGGCAACTCCTCCTCCTCCTGGCTAGCAGGAGGGAAATGGCGCCGGGGCGAGTTCGAGGTCACCGGAGGCCGTGGTGCAGGGCGTCAGAACTGGACCAGAGCGGGGAAAGGAAGTGGGAGGAGCCCGAATGGAGGGCTCACCGGCGTTGACGGGAAGGCCCGATGTAGCCGGAATTCACGGGGAGGGGCGGAGGAGGCGGCTCGTGGTCGAGGTGGGAAGGCCGGATTCGGTGGCGGCGGTGCGGTTCCAGTGGCGGAGGAGCTTCGGTGGGGGGGGGGGGGGTCAACGTCGGCGTCAAGGTGGCCCGCGGCGGGGCGGATCCGGCAGGGGTGAGGAAAGTGGGAGGCGAGCGAGGGAGCGCGACGTGGGGTTTGATGCTGGGGTGGGCTCGCGAGGGATGGGGGAGTGGGGGCGACGGGGCCAGGGGAGAGTGGTGGTGGGTGGTGGGGAGAAGTGGGGTGCTGGTGTTGTTTCAGGGTCGGATGGGGGGTTTTATACCCCCCAATTTTAGGTGGGCTAATGGGTGGGCTGGCTAGGGCCGGCCAAGTTTGGTCCAAGGGGTTTGTTTTTTCTTTTCTTTTCTGTTTTATGTTTTTTATTTATAGGTTTGTTTTTTTTCTTTTTTCTTTTCTGTTTTTATTTTATAGGTTTTGTTTTATTTCTTTCTAGCATTAACTCCATTTAGTAAAAATGTGTGACTTTGTCAAATAAACATAATGCATTATTCCACATGACCACAAATATTTTGGGGATTTTTAGAAGCTGTTGGCATTTTAAATTTGAACTAAATCCCCTTTTAAATTTCTATAAGGCTATGTTATTTAAGATGGGGTCCACACGATTAGGTTGGTGATGTTGTTTTCCTTAACAATATTTGTTTTGGATTATTCCACAATGATGCAACAATTTTCTTATTATGATTGAGGAATATCTCAACAAAAATCCAATGCCCTCTTATAATGGAATTTGAAATGAGATATGAATTTCAACTTGATCATTGCTAACTTAGCAAAATAATTAGGCACTAATCATGGTCATCATTGTAGCTTAATTACAATGCTTACTGTAGCAAAAGCTGAGGATGTCACAGTATCATCCATGTAGGGACCAAGGGTGTGCCGAGAATCCGTAAAAACATCATAGTCATCCTACCCGGCACAACCCCGTCACGAGAGTGACCACATCACTCCCGCCACTAGTAATGCGGGCTCTCTGCTAGTATCGACCAAGGTAGTCAACAAAGCCCCGTCCCATAAGGGGTATCGTGGTCGCACATGTAAGGTTGGGATGTTCGACAAATCTTAAATCCAATCCCATTTCCGAAACCACACACACAAAATCTTCCTTGGTACACCACTTCTTTTTCAAGTGGTCATACATCTCATCACCATCACCCTCGCGCATTAGTGGCACCTGGCGGGGTTTTAGAAAAGCCTTTGTAACACACCCTTCATCGTCACCATGCATAGACCCATCCGTTCTTGCGTATCATCTACTAGCAACTAACTACATCCAGAAAGCACAACCCTCATAGATGGTAGGGTCATGCCCAAATGCAAGTTTCAACGAGGTGTTCTTCGGGGACAGCCCAACAAAAGGGGTCTCCGATCCAACAGGTATATATGCATAAGTAAATCATCATATGACATTCAAGTAAAAGTTTCTTAGGCATGGTCAAAGGGTTGCTTGGCTTGGTTAGCAAAGTCTCCGGTGTCTTCGAAGTCTTTGGGTCCAACTACTTCGTAAACCACGTGATCTATCATTGCGATGGTAATAGCAATAATAAGAACCACAACAAAAACAAAGCACGAAACTCACTCCTAAAATGTTAACCTATTCTGTAAATTACTAACTTCACATCTAAAAATATTTGTTCCTGGTTGTGGTGTGAAAAAGGTTTTTAAATCTATTTTAAAAGAGGCTAAATATACTCAAAACTAGGTTTTAGAATAAAACTATATATAGAAGTTTTTTTAAAAATTACACAAGTAGTTTTATTAAATTATATATATTTTTACAAGATTTATGGTGGAAAAATAATTGAATTTGGGGGAATATTTCTCCCTATGGAATTTTTGGCAAACGCCAGAAAATAGGAAAAGAAAAAGGGGTAACACATTGGCGAGACGCGGCCAGCAGCTCGGCCGGCCCAGCTAGCCAACCACACAGCCAGCCAGCGAGCCCATGCGTGCGTGCGCTGTCGGGTTTGAACCTGACATGCGGGGTCGAGTGGCCAGTGATTGAGGGAGGGCGAAAGCGAGCGAAACTCACGCCGACAGGTGGAGCCACCCTGTCGGGGTCGTCTTCAACCTCAAGATAGAAGGAGGAGGAGCTCATTGGTGTCAGCTCCGTCGATGGTGAGGGGAGTTGAGCACAGGAATGGCTCCTCGCACTCCGGCGAATCGGATGAGGGTTGAGGGAGTGGCTGAGGTGACCGGACTCGCTGGTGGCGAGGAGGCCACGGTGGAGGGCGGAGGGAGGTGGTTGGTGTCGATGCTCAACGACGGGAAATTAGTGGGAAAGTGGTGGAAGTGAAGCTAGAGCTTTCTACTGTCACGATGGAGGTGGAACGGAGGCCGGAGCAGGCCTGTGTCCCGAGATCGACGGAGCCCCTACGCGGTGGCTCCTCGGTCGATCTCGGGCACTCGTGCTCGGGGAGCTTGAGTGGAGTGAATGGGTCGTCGATTGAAGGTCGGAGAGGGGTTCTAGAGGGGGAGAAAGAGGCCGGGGTGCCCTTTATATAGGCGAGGGCCGGTCCATGGAAGGGGGGTGCACCGACGAGGACATGTCAATGGCTAGAGGAGGGAAGAAGGCTCGGGAATGAGCCCATGGCCTTCGTGGGTGAGGTCTACGCCTGAATGAAGGACAGGGGATGAGCTGGGCTCGCTCTGTGGCGCGTCACGATGGCAAGCGCCACCTGACTACTTCGGGTGAGAGTGGGCATGCGTCACCAAGGGAAATAGAAAGTGAGAGAGGAGGGGCCCGACGTGGTGCTCGCTCCGGTCATTGAGGCAATCAAAGCCAGACAACCTGTGGGGGCAAGGCCTAGCCGAGGCTAGCCTCCTGTGGCTTGGGTGTGCACTGTAGTGCGTGCAAAGCGCAGTTTTGGCATGCCACAACATGCTGGCGCGCCCCTACCGTGTCTAGTAGTGCCTGGGTGCTTTGGAGATGCTCCTCAGATACTTTGGTGCCGAGGGGGGACGTGGAGGTCAAAGCAAAAGTGAGAGGCAGTCCCTGCTAGTGATGAACCAGAAAAAAAATTAGGGATTTGGTCTTTCTCCACATTGAATTAGAGATGGGTCTTCCGACTGCAAATGTGGGGCTAACCCACAAACCTGTGATTAAAGTTTGGAGAGAAGGAAGTAAGTAGAAGGGAGGAAAGTAGATGTTTTACGAAATCACTAGAAGGTGTTTGATGCTGTTTTGAGAAGGTTAAACCCCACCAAATGCAGTGACAATTAAAAGGATTTAATGAGGAGTATAAATAGTAGGGTTCACCAAGTTTGAGCTCATTTGAGCAATGTTGGCAATGTAGACATGGAAAATCCTAGAAATGCGCAGAATCAGATTCTTGTGAACCAATGCACAATTTGGTGTGGCATCCTTATTTAGGGGTTGGATCACTCCTCCAAATTTTTAGAGCAATTGGGCAAACTTGGCAATGAAGAGTTGTTCTAACTTGGTTTTGGACAGGAAGGGTTTTGGGTTTAGTGGGTGAACCAAATGAACTTGGATGAGGATGAAACTTTGCACAGTCACCTCATATAACATGTGGGATATGCTAGAGTTTTCCAGCGATTTATCGAGAATATTTCCTTTGGAAATATTTCAAAAGCTTAGAATAGGCAGAAAGAGTTTTGAGGGGTTTTTCCAATTACTCTCAACATGACCATGTGCTGAAACTCACATATATGGAAAATATATGTCCTCTGAATTTCCCTAAATTTTCTCAAATATTTCTAAGGTAGGAAAATAACTTTTCCCTATGAAATACCATTTCTGGTGTGAAAAAGGCATTTAAATAAAATAGGAAAATAACTTTAAAAATAATTATTTTATGGTTTTGGGAAGTTATTTTAATAATAGAATCCAGGAAAAACCTTTGGGGTAAAACCTCTCTCCTAAATTGGGGATTTCTAGTGCAAACCCCAATTCAGGGGTTTTAAGCTTTAAAGTAAATAAAAGGATTTTTCTTGAAATAATATTTTATTAAAATAGTTCCTCGTCCTATACACATGGCATTATCGTTGGTAAAGGGTTTGAGGTCAAGCATGGAAGCTTTTAGAAAGGAAGTTGTTTTGGTGATCTAAACACAATCAAGCACACAAGCAAGTTGCAATCAAATCAATCATCTCAATCACTCAAAAAGTATTATTTGGTTCCAAATTTTGTAAAATAGAAAGTGACAAAGTGGTACAAACACACGGTGTGACACCTACTTTGGAATGAACATGTCTCTCCCTACCTGCTCCCAATATCTGCATGCTATGATTCAGGGGAGAGGAAATCCTACATACTCACATTCATTTAGGGAGAAAGTTCTAAATGTTCTTGGACACATATCTATCATCAAATCCTATTTTCAACATGTTTTCCATATCTTGGTACTATTGAAGCTCATTGCATCTTTTCAATAGGATACTCTTGTGTTCTTTAACAATTGTTTTCTCCAGTTTACTCCTACTACTAAGATGCTCAAGAACCTCAAGGTGAGTATATGCATCATATCCTTGTTTAGGATGATCTCTTGTCTCATGCACATGTAGTTTGCAGGAGTGAGTCTTAAACATGGAAATATCTCATTCACATGATGTTTGTTGCATATAGTCAAGATTCACATGACTTGTCTTGTCCCTTCTACTATATATGTGTGTGGTCATGCAGTCCAAAGCAAACATCTCTTAAAAGGGGATTGAACACATCTAGGCAGAGCTTGTATTAGTCATGTATCTTTCAAAGTTGTCATATTTTAATGTCTATCTTTATTTGAAGCTTTAATTGTATGTTTTCATCAATTACCAAAAAGGGAGAGATTGAAAGCACATATGCTTCCTTGGTGGTTTTGATAATTCATGCCAACATACATTGTCTCTTGGACTAACAATTTTACCTAATATATTTTAAATATAGTCGAGAGAGAGAGAGAATTGGCTAAGGTTTGTGTCGAGAAGCCCCAAGGAAGGAAAGGAATAGGATTTGCCAAGCTTCAAGCTACAAGACTCTACCTTTTATATTTGTGAGAAATCGCATTTGAGTACATAGGAAAGCCAATACTATTAAAAAGGGATGATGAATCTCTGATGAATTGGTTGCTCAAGTGCTTAGAGATAGACACTAAAAATACTCGGCCATTCTCCCACAAAGTTCTATGTCCAAAGCCTAAACATATAAAATGGTGCCACCAACAATTTCCATTCAGCCCTACCGATTTTTCACCAGACAGAACCTATGCCAAAACCCTAAGGTATCGGTGCGACCAACTTTCCATTCGGTGCAACCGAAACCAGTGACCAACTTTTTGATTAGCCATTTTCAAGAATCGGTACCACCGAGTTCTGAGAATTGGTGTCCCCGACATTTGGACCAAGTTTTTGTTTAACCATTTTCAAGAATCGGTACCACCGAGTTTTGATAATTGGTCTCACCAAGTTTTGGACCAACTCTCTGGTTTGCCATATTCAAGAATTGGTACCACTGATTTTTTATAATTGGTCTCACCGAGATTTGGAAACTTCCTAGTACACCCATACTGGTATCACCGAGATTTATATATCGGTCTTACCGAAAAGACAAAAGTTGCCACATTTTGCACTAGTTGGTGCCACCGAGTTGGGCAATAATGTTGTAATGGTTGGATTTTGGGGATGCCTATATGTACCCATCCACCACCTCTCATTCACATAGATAGCACTCAGAACACACATGCACTTGCCATATACATTTTTTTCTGAGAGATAGCCACCTACTCATCCGTTGAGATCAATATATTCCAATCCATCAATTTGAAACTTGATCTCTAGCCTCCCCAAGTTGCTTTCCACCCAATCAATCTCTTCAACCCATGCCAAATATGTGAGAGAGTGTCTGAGTGTTGAGGAGACTATCTTTTGAAGCACAACAACAAGGAGTTCATTGTACTACCACAACTATTAACTTTTGGAGAGTGGTGCCTTCTAGATTGGTTAGGTGTCGCTTGGGAGCTTCCTACTTCGTGTTGTGGAGTTGAACTAAGAAGTTTGTATGGGCAAGGAGATCACCAACTTCATGAAGATCTACCCCGAGTGAGGCTAGTCCTGAGTGGACGTAAGCCATGGTGGAAAAGACAAGGTTGCTTCTTTGTGGACCCTCCATGGGTGGAGCCCTCCGTGGACTCGCACGGCCATTACCCTCCCTGGGTTGAAGTCTCCACTAAACTGGACTTACAATAGAACAACCTATCGGAACCACGCCAAAAATCACCGTGTCCATCTTTGCTTTGACCTTCCTACAATCTACTCCTTACTTTGGATGTGCATATCCTTACTTTCCACGGCAATAATCTTAGACTTGCATGTGAAGGGTGTGTATGACTTGCAATAAATGATAAAATTTTCCAACCATTAAAATTGAGAAAAGGCTAGGTTTTAATTTGTCAAATAGTATATTCACACCCCCTTCTAGACATTCCTTCTAGTGAGCGCACAATTGGTATAAGAGCTTTGGTCTCCATAGCCTTGGTTTTATCACCAATGTAGGAAGATGGATGCGTCTAGTTTGGGGAATCTTATTTTTAGAGTGCATATTCTCAGTGGGGAGTACTATAGACAATGTAAACATGAAATTTTTGATATATTTGATAGATTTCATTTGATCAAGCATGTTGAATATCCATATGTGCCTCCCATTGATCGCTTACATCCTTCTCATGATGATGAACTTAATATGCTTGGCAATCTCAAAACTGAAAATTCTCATCACTAGAGGAGTGCCAAGAATTGTGCTTAATCAAATGAAAAACATTCATTATGCTTATACTTTGTGTAAAGATTTGGAGAAAATATATCTGGACTATTCCTTGAAAATCTCGATATCATTTTCCATAAATGCATTGCCTTTCGCAAAATGAAGCCCAATGATCCAAATGTTGATAAATTACTATTTGACCTTCATGACCTCATGCGTGCTAAAGGAGATGTCATTACCATTAATATCATCATTGTTGAGGCCATTCGCATGCATAAATATGAACATTGTCATAGTCGAAATTCTGATGAATCTTTTGATTCTTGTGACGAGGATATTCCATCTGACGATGACAATGTGGAGCATGGATACTACGATGAAGACAAGGAGTTGGACATCGAGTATGAGAGACCATGATGAGTCCAAGTGTTATGGCAAACCTTGGAAACTACTTGGTCGGAGGAAAGGAGTGGATACTCGATAGTGGATGCACCGATCACATGATAGGAGATAACGACATGTTTCATGAGATGACACCAAACCATGGACCACGAAGGTATGCGACTTTTGGGGACAACTCCAAGGGTAAAGTACTTGGTCTTGGTAAGGTGGCCATATCTCATGATAGTTCCATTCAAAATTTCATGCTTGTTTAATCCCTTGGCTACATTCTTCTTTACGTATCTAGGCTAGCAAACTGTTGTTTCAATGTGCTACTTAAGAAAGTTTATTGACAAGTGTTTCATCGAGATAATCATAACAAGGTCTTTACTGGTTTCCATAGAGGTGATCTATACATTGTCGATTTCATTGAAAGATCCAAACCCCGTACATGTCTCATTGCAAAACCTTCTTAAGATTGGTTATGGCATAGAAGGTTAGCACATGTTGGTATGCATAATCTAGACAAGCTCATCAAATGTGATCATATTCTTGGTGTAAAAGATGTTATCTTTGACAAAGATAGACTTTATAGTTCTTGTAAAGTAGGAAAAAAAGTCGGTGGAAGTCATCCCATGAAGAACATCATGACAACTAGAAGGCCACTTGAGCTGCTTCACATGGATCTCTTAGGTCCCAATGTTTACAAGAGCCTTATTGGAAATTATTTTGATCTTTTTATTGTTGATGATTTTTCCAGATTTATGTCATAGGTACAAAAAAACTTCAAGAACTTCGTTCGGAAAGCTCAAAATCAGTTTGAAGTGAAGATCAAGAAAGTTTGGAGCGACAACGGACCGGAGTTCATGAACACAAATGTGGATACTTTGCTTGACGAAGAGGGTATCTCACATGAGTTCTCAGAAATGTACCCACCTCAACAGAATGGTTTTGTTGAGAGGAAGAACCGGACTCTCATAGATATGGCAAGAAAGATGCTTGACGAATAAATGATGCCACGACACTTTTGGGCTGAAGCAGTGGAAACAACTTGTCATGCCACAAACCGACTCTACTTACAAAAGCTTCTAAGTAAAATGGCATACGAGCTACTCACCAATAAGAAACCCCAAGTTGGATACTTTCGAGTATTCGGATCTAAGTACTACTTCTTGTTAAGCATCGTCGTTCTAATTTTTCTCCTAAATCTCATGAAGGTTTCCTACTTGGTTACGGATCAAACTCTCACACTTACCGTGTCTACAACAACTTCACTTGAAAATTTGAAGTGATGGTAGATGTGAAGTTTGATGAATCTAATGGTTCGCAAGTCGAACAAGTACCAAATGATGTAGGATATGAGGAACCTTCAGAAGCCATCTAATATTTGCCTATCGGCAAGATTCGTCCCATGGAGGTGAAGGAAAGTACTTCATGAACTCAAGTGGAAGTTCCTACTTCGCGTCAAGGCGAACCACAAAACAACATGGAGGCATCCACAAGTGGTACACGACAAGATGAAGAGGAGGAAGAAATACATCATGATCCACCTCAACCATCTTCACCACCACCTCAAGGAGATGACATCTTCAACGACAATGAAGAAGAAAATGATGATGAGGAAGCTCCATCGTCCAACAGGAAAAAGTTGTCGAGATTTCGAGCAAGAGTGTACAAACATCATTCGTGGAATCAAATCTTCGGTGACATACAAACCGGGAGAATCACTCGCTCTAAAACTCGTTTAGCTAACTTTTGTGAGCATTATTCATTTATCTCTAGAATTGGGCCTATGAAGGTAGAAGAAGCCCTTCAAGACCCGGATTGGATGAATGCCATGCACAAAGAGATACATAGTTTCGAGAGGAATGAAGTTTGGCCACTCGCAAAAAATCCCAAGGACAAACACAACATCAGTGGTACAAAATGGGTATTTCAATAAAGCAAGATGGAGATGGTCAAGTTGTACGCAAAAAGGCGCGTATAGTTGCTAAAGGTTACATGCAAATCAAAGGTATGAACTACAGTGAGACCTGTGCTGCTGATGCTAGACTTGAAGCCTTTTGCATTCTTCTTGCTTTCACCATGATAATACTCTTTACCAAATGGATATCCAAAGTGCTTTCGTGAACGGTGAAATTGAGGAGTAAGTTTATGCCAAACAACCTCCCGGCTTTGTGAACCCTAAGAAAGCTAATCATGTTTACAAACTTCATAAAGCTTTATATGGTCTTAAACAAGCCCCTCATGCTTGGTACAAATGCCTAACAAAGTTTCTTATTGAAAAGTGTTTTGATATTGGTAAAACTGACGCAACCTTATTCACTAAAAGAGTTAATAGTGAACTATATGTGTGCCAAATATATGTGGATGATAGTATCTTTGGTTCTACATACCCAAATTTTAGTAAGAAGTTTGGAAGGTTGATGTTCCAGAAGTATGAGATGTCTATGATGTGTGAGCTCAAATTCTTCCTGGGTTTACAAATCAAACAAACGAGAGAAAGTACGTTTATCTCTCAAATCAGGTACACCAAGAACTTAATCAAGAAGTTCAACATGCAAGGTGCAAAGGTATGAAAATTCCCATGCCTACAAGTGGACATGTTGATCTTCACAAGGAGGACAAACCGGTTGATCAAAAGGTTTATCGAACAATGATCGGTTCATTGCTATATCTATGTGCCTCCCGTCCTGATATCATGTTGAGTGTTTGCATGTGTGTCCGATATCAAGTGGCACCTAAGGAGTGTCGTCTAACAGGTGTCAAAAGAACTTTGAGATACTTGATACATACGCGAAACTTTGGCATTTCGTATTCTAGGGGATCTACTTTTGATCTTGTTGGCTATTCCGACTCGAACTATGTCTTAGACAAGGTTGATAGAAAATCCACCTTGGGTACATGTCTGTTTATTGGGAGATCTCTTGTGTCTTAGTCATCCAAGAAACAAAACTTGGTATCACTATCTACCGCCGAAGCGAAATACATTGGCTTCAGATCATGTTGTGCCCAATTACTATGGTTGACGCAAACTGTTAATGATTATGGCATTCATGTGAAGCATGTTCCATTGTTGTGTGACAATGAAACTGCTACTAAAATTGCCCATAATCCCGTGCAACATTATCAAACTAAACATATTCAAGTTCGACATCAGTTCATTCATGATTATGTTGGTAAAGGGGATATTAATCTCAAGCATGTTCGTATCGACAAACAATTGGCCGGTATCTTTACCAAGCCACTTGATGAGCAAGTGTTTTGTCACATGAGGAGTGATTTGAACATCATAGATGCTTCAAACTTCAGCTAGACACACTCGGATGCATGCAAAGACATGAGCTTACTTGACTATTCCATGATGCTATTGATATGCCACTATCTTATATCTTGGAAAACTATGCTCCCCTTTATTGCATCTAACCTTTTGTAGGTACTTGGAAGAACTACACTCCACAAGGTTGCCGTCAACTCCACATCAAAAGCAATCATGTCATGGCCAAGTATCAACAACCCTTTCTTCAGAGACGAAGGGAGAAGACAACAAAATTGTATCCTTGACAACTAAGTGATGATTAATTTCACTCTCGTCATTTGGATACATTATGTTCTTCCCTCCATGACTAACCAATGTAGGTGAAAAGTGAACCAAAAAACAAGGATAGCTCCAAAATCAAGATGATCTTCATCAACATTGAGCATCCACAACAAGTTCACCTACATTCCATGTCATCAACATCATTCGAAAGTATGTACTCATATCCTTGATAAATCTTTACAACAAGTCATGAGGTAAAGAAACTCAAGTGATATGAAGACATTAAAATGCCTAACAAAAAATGGTAACCCTGTTTTGCGCTTAACAATGAGTATGACCTATGATCAAGCAATCTTTCTTGGGTCCTCAAATAAATATACTCTAATATAGGTGACCTAGTCACCGCCCAACATCTAGATGAACATTCTTCTATGGTTCATATTTCAGTTGCATGCTTTCTTAGAACCATTCATTTCTCACTTAGTTGTGAAAATTCTTTGTAAATCTTTTTGATAATTCCACGAAAACCATTTGAATACTTTTTGAAGAGCTTTGGCAAGATATCTGAGAATTTTTATTGACAAAGTGGCCAAGAAGAATTTTTTTGCCAAGTAACCCCATTTTGTCAAGTAGTCAAAAAAATTATCTCCAACCCGGTCTCTCCGAGCTGGAAAAATCAGTCCAACCGATTTTTCCTAGAGGCCAATATTCATTCTCGGTTCTACCGAACCATTTTGCTTCAGAGACTCCGACTTTTGGGGCTACATGTGTTCTTAGAGATTATTTCCACTTTTTCCAAAAGGGGATTCCTTCATCAAAGATATCAATATTTTGTCGGGAACCCGATCCTAAGCCATAGGAATCCAGCCTGTAACACTTCGCATCCCTTTGTGGCCTCACGCACGGTTAACTCCACGGCTGCAGCCTTACCTTAGCCGGGACCGTTTGCGTCTTTTGACTCACGTATGCGATAGTGTCGCTAGCATTCCAATGTCAAAGAACCCGGATCGACATGTCTAGTCATAAACCAAAGTGGCAGTTCCGCACAAGGACAGGCATACATGACCCAACAAAGCAGGTGTCGGTCATCAACGAACGTAGACGAGTCGTAGCAAGCTACAAGGACTCCATTATGTCGCGTGACATTTCCCCAAAGGGGACAGACACAGCAGCTAAGAAGGACACATGCCGGTCAACCAAGGTGTCCGGAGCAGTAGTGAACTACCAAGGCTCCTTGGATCACAAAGGGGCATTTCCTTGTAAGGAGTGCTACTAAAGTTCACGACTAGGTGTTCGAACCCCATACATATCAAGTAAGACACACGTACGCATGGCATACCGATATGTATAGATACATTGATGGCATCACAACATAACCATAAACATACAAGCTTTATTTAAGAGGCTCGGAAGAGCCACACACATAATATTACACATTAAGGGTCTCTCGACCCATAATAGCAGTCATACAATTACAAGCCAGCGGAAGAGTTATAAACTGTCTGGGTACAGACAGAGCAACTAGAAGGCACATGGCCTGACTATACTACAGAGCCGACGTAGGTCCAGATCGTAGCTGGGACACCAGCTACTCGTCGTCGTCGATGTCTACGAAGAACCCTCCATTAGGGTCATTAGCAACCTCTGCAACATTTATTAAGCAAACATGAGTACGAAGGTACTCAGCAAGACTTTAGGATGACTAACTACTCATGCAAGGTATCAAGAAGGTATTGTGGGGTTTCATGCGAAAAGCCAGCATTTGACTCGTGGCTAGACAACTTGGTTTTTGAAATTAGTTTTGACAACTTGATTTCTCGCACACGAGTCCACTAACACCACAACAATACACTATCGTGGAATCATTCCGTCTCCATACGGAAATGCCGTCCACGACACTCACGCTTATCTTGACAATTTTATGAGTAGCCATTGAAGTTATCTATGAACAACATATGTCTCCAAGTAGTCCATATCCGCGGACGCGGCTATTCGAATAGATCATAACCCTGCAGGGGTGTACTTCGTCACACATGCTCCCGCCACTTATCGCCATGTGCACGTCATGCACATCGGCAACCTTCAAGCGGAAGCCCAGCGAGGGAGTCGGCCACGACCGTTAATCACACTAGTACCTAGTCCAGGTTTATCGCCTATCTGAGAGTAACCCGTACGGAAGTCCGGCCGAGGTTTCCGCCACGGCCTCAAACGATGTGCGGAGGGTTCCCAAGCCCACCATCCGGGTGCCACTTGGTACACCGTGCCACTGCCTACCGCATCACGGTCCACCTCTCAGGTCAGCACCATGCACGGCCTCCAGCATTACTATAAACACCAGAAACTACTTGCAACTCCTAGACCGAGTACTAAGCGATTAATAGGCTGTGCGGGGTCATATTTCAGGGCCCAGCATGTGGTAGTATCTAGTCTTGGATTACATACACGGAACTCAGTTCCTAAGGACGGTTCCAATGAAACAACCCGCCATGTACTCCTACACAGCCTTTCACCGGTACCTTTACCAAATCAAGTTCAACTCACGACCTTTGCTCACCGAACACATTCCACATTTCTGTTCATCTCCCAGATGACAGACCATACACAACTCTAAGCATAGCATGCATAGCAGGATAAGGCACATCATAGCTCAAGCAACTACCAGGTATGCTAGGTTGCAAGGTTCGGCTATTTACTGTGACAAGGTTAAGTCATGCAAAGGAAGTGGGTCCAACTATCGTGGCAAAAGCAGTTGAAGCATTTGATCCTAATGCAATAAATAGGTGCAGGAGCAAGAACATAGGTGTTATCGGGATGATCAAAAGGGTTGCTTGCCTTGTTGCTCAGAGGAGGAACGATATCCGTCGGACGGATATTCGGTGGAATCCGGGGGTGCGGAGCCTACCGAAATGAATGGCAACATTCAATAACAATCATATGCAATCAAAATGATGCATGAGCATGGCATGAGAATGCAAATGATAGGTTATTATAATCAAGATGTTTTAGGTTTAGCGTTGATTTGAATCACCTTCAAATAGCAATTCAAACGGGTATTCCCGGATACCGGTTTAATTGATTCGACCTGATGCTCAGATCAACCTAATGTTAACATGCATGAAATGCCATGTTATGGTACTGATTTACCCCTAGGGCAGTGTGTGATCATTGTATTTATAATGAAATTTGGATATTTTTGCAAATTCCATTTATAAAGTGATTAAAAGAATTGAATTATTCCTTATTTCACAATTTAGGGTTCTGTAACTTTTTCAAACATAGTTGAAAATAGCATAATCAGAATCCTTGAATTTTTCTGATACTTTTTCATATATAAATTATTTTCATTGGAGTTACAGATTAATTTCTATGATTTTTAAAATTTTTAGCAATTTCCTGAATTATTTTTATACTAGAAATTCCATTTATTGCATCAGGCTGACGTCAGCAGGTCTGCCGACCTATACAGGTCAAACCTGACAGGGGGGCCCCACTGGTCAGCCTCTCTGGAACTAATCCCGCGCTGACCAGCCCCTAATTGGGGTTTGACCAGGCGTGGGGCCCTCTGGCAGCGACTCAAGGGAGGGCGATTAGGCCCTAATGGCCGGCCACGTCGACGGCCACCGGAGGGTGGTCGCCGGCGACCAAACCCGCGGCGGAGGGCTCGCCGGAGGCGACCTAGACGGCGCTGCACGACACGAAAACGCACGCGGTTGGCAGCTACAGCAAGCCCGCGAAGTGGCCGATCTGGCAGGACCATCTGGGGAGGCTAGGGTCGCCGGAAGAGGCGTCGGCGACGAGCCGGAGCGGCGGCCGAAGCTCGGGCGTCGTCGGGGGCTTTGAATCAGAGGGATCCACGCTTAGTTCTTAGCTGCTACGGCATCTACGCATCGTCCTGGAGCTGCTGGTGCTCTCGGGAGGACGAGCTGGACATCGGAGGGCTACCGGCGACGAGCGGCAGCGGCGGTGCTCGTCGGGCTCCGGTGAAACTAGGGCTAGAGGAGGGGATCGACGGGGAAAACTTAGGGAAAACCACCGCATGCTCACAGGGAGTGCAGAGAAGAGCTCAGACGGCTCGGGGAAGGCCTGGGGGCGACGGATCGACGGGAGAGGTCCGGCGGCCGGAGGAAGAAGACGACGGCGTTGCGGGCGTTGCAGGGCGCGAGGAAGCTTCGGCTTCTGCAGGAATGACCAGGGCGACGAGGCGGAGCTAATGGCGTGCTCGCGGAGGGGATCGAATGGCCAGGGGCACGGCCAGCTCGAGCTCGAGCTCGGCTCTAATGGCGGCAGCAGGGAGAAGGAGGGGATCCGGGCGGAGGAGGAGAACCGAGGCGGGGAATGGATAGGGGAGGCTCTGGGGAGCTTATCCCCGTCGTCGCCAGCGCGAACCGGCGGCCAAGCAGGCACACAGGTGCGTGGCCGCGCCGGAGGAGGCGGCGGCCACCTCCTGCTGCCTACTGGCGCGGGGAAGGGGACGAGCGGCGAGATGGGCTGGGCCTGGCTTGGGCGACAGGTAAGACTTTTCCCATTTTCTCTTTTTTTGTTTTTCTGTTTTGCTATTTATTGCTTTGCTAATTATTTCAGCTCCAAAACAAAAAGTAAAAACTATTTTAGACCTCCTGAAATATTTGTTATAATATCCCCACTCATTTCCAAGACTTTCAACATTTTTGGAAAATTATAGTTTCTGATTTCAAATTTTTAAATTTGAAACCAGTGGCTTTTGCATTTATTTTAAATGCTTAAAGTGTCAAGAAAATAGTTTTCTCCAATGCTCATTTACTTTCATGATTTATCAGAAAGTTTGAACATTTCTTGAGGCCATTTTGGGTTCATTGATTTTGAACTAGTTGAAATTTCCTTTAATTGAAATGGTGGCTAGGGTTTTGAGTTTTTCCTTTGCCACTTTGTTGTTTTTGCTGAAACTTCTTAGATGCAAATGCAAAGAAGACATGAGCACAATGCTATCTTGGTTAAGGGTTAGGGATGTGACAACTCACCCCCACTCAAAAGAATCTCGTCCCGAGATTTAGAAGTCGTCGGGAATAATGCAGGATATTCGAGTCGGAGACGATCCTCTCTTTCCCAAGTTGCCTCCTTTTCAGAATGATTTGACCATTGAACTTTAAGAAACTTGAGGTTTCGACGTCGAGTGGTACGCTCAGCTTGATCAAGAATACGCACGGGGTATTCTCGGTAAGAAAGGTTATCTTGGAGATCAAGCGTTTCGTGGTCCACTTCACGGATAGGATCCGAAAAGCAACGCGTGAGTTGCGAGACGTGGAAAACATCATGAACCTTGGAAAGATGCGGAGGAAGTTCCAACTGGTAGGCAACTTCTCCTCGTTTGGCAAGAATGCGGAAAGGTCCAATGTAACCTTGGAAACGATGGGTACCCTTCAAAGGTGTAACCCGAAGGTAAGCCTTCTCGTCAACTTCAAAGGTCACAGCCTTATGATGACGATCATATTGGCTCTTTTGACGAGACTGGGCTGTTTTCAACTTTTCACGAATAATGCGAACCTGCTCTTCTGCATCCTGGATCATGTCCGGGCCAAAGAGTTGCCTCTCTCCAGTTTCTGACCAATTAAGAGGTGTTCGACATCTTCGTCCATAGAGAACTTTAAAAGGGGCTTTGCCCAAGCTTGATTGATAACTATTGTTATAAGCGAATTTGGCGAATGGAAGGCACTTCTCCCAATTCGTACCGAACGAAATAACACAAGCTCGGAGCATATCTTCTAGGATTTGATTCACTCTTTCTACTTGACCACTTGACTGGGGATGGAATGCAGTGCTAAAAGATAAGTGAGTCCCCATGGCATTCTGAAAACTTCCCCAGAAACGAGAAGTAAAGATACTTCCACGGTCCGAGTTAATTTCCAGGGGAACACCATGAAGAGACACTATTCGAGAGATATATAACTCTGCTAGCTGGCTAGCTGTTATACTCTCACGAACAGGAAGAAAATGAGCCACTTCGGAAAGACGGTCAATGACCACAAAGATAGCATTATTTCCTTTCTTGGTCTTGGGAAATCCGGTAATGAAATCCATGCTAACTTTATCCCATTTCCATTCAGGAATAGCTAAAGGTTGAAGGGTGCCAGCAGGCCTTTGATGTTCTGCCTTAACTCGACGACAAACATCGCAGTTAGCAACGAACTCAGCAATTTCTCTCTTCATCCTAGTCCACCAGAACCTCTGGCGTAAATCCTGATACATCTTAGTACTACCAGGATGAATGGTGAGAGGGGAATCATGAGCCTCCTTAAGGATTAACTGCCTTAGATGTGGGTTCTTAGGAACCACTAAACGATTCTGGAAGAATACCACACCTTGATCATTCATGGAAAATTCTTTAGCGTTTCCGCTAAAAATATTCTCCTTGATCCGTGATATACCCTTGCCACGCTTTTGGCCAGCTATAATTTGATCCTTAAGAGTAGGCTTCGCCACCAGGGTAGAAAGGAATCCTTGAGGAACAATATGAAGATTCAACTTCCGAAAGTCCTCATGGAGAAGTGGTTGA
The DNA here is from genome assembly GCF_904849725.1 of Hordeum vulgare subsp. vulgare. Classification (NCBI taxonomy): domain Eukaryota; kingdom Viridiplantae; phylum Streptophyta; class Magnoliopsida; order Poales; family Poaceae; genus Hordeum; species Hordeum vulgare. The sequence goes on from NC_058523.1 coordinate 356,533,742, forward strand.
CCTTGTTGTAGCATCAGATTGTTCAATAAGATTTACGACTTAGTGCATCGGCCATAACATTGGCCTTCCCCGGGGTGTAAGTTATCCCTAAGTCGTAATCCGAGATCAACTCAACCCACCGTCTTTGCCTGAGATTCAAATCCGGCTGGGTGAAGATATATTTCAGACTTTGGTGATCAGTGAATATTTTGCAACGATTACCCAGAAGGTAATGTCGCCAGGTTTTTAGTGCATGGACCACAGCTGCAAGCTCAAGGTCATGTGTGGGATAATTATCCTCATGTGGACGCAACTGTAGAGATGCGTATGCGATCACATGACGATCTTGCATGAGAATGCAACCTAATCCTTGTCGCGAAGGCGTCGCAATAGATTACAAAGTCCTTAGAAAAATCTGGTGGTAGCAACACAGGTGCGGAAGTCAGGCGTCTTTTCAGTTCTTAAAAACTATGCTCACACTGTGGTGTCCACTCGAACTTTTTATCCTTCTTGAGGAGTTCAGTTAGAGGCTTTGCAACCTTGGAAAAATTCTCGACGAAGCGGCGACAATAGCTCGCTAGACCAAGAAAACTCCTAACTTGCTTAACCGATTCAGGTTGAGTCCAATCAAGGACAGCTTGAACTCTCTCGGAATTGACAACAATACCCTTACCAGAGATTACGTGGCCTAGATAGGTCACTTCTGGTAACCAGAATTCACATTTGGAAAATTTGGCATAAAGACGATGCTCTCGAAGTTTCATCAATACTAGCCTTAGATGCTCGGCATGTTCTTGTTCATTCTTGGAGTAGATGAGAATATCATCGAGGTATACTACGACGAATTTATCCAAATACTCCATAAAGATTGAATTCATCAGTCGAGAGAAGGTGGCTGGGGCATTGGTTAAACCGAAGGACATAACGGTGTACTCATATTGGCCATAACGAGTAACAAAGGCCGTTTTTGGAATGTCCCCGTTCTTAATCTTGATTTGATGGTATCCCAACCTCAAATCCATTTTGGAGAAGACTGAGGATCCAGCGAGCTGATCGTACAGATCGTTGATCCTGGGGAGCGGATACTTGTTCTTTATGGTGACCAGGTTAACTGGTCGGTAATCTACAACCATCCGATCCGTTCCGTCTTTATTCTTGACGAAGAGGACGGGACAAGCCCAAGGAGAAGAGCTAGGACGAATGAAACCCTTGTTCAAGGCCTCATCTAATTGCTTCTTAAGTTCGGCTAGCTCCAGGGGTGCCATCTTATAAGGTCTTCTAGCTATTGGAACAGTTCCCGGAACAAGATCTATCACAAACTCTACATCTCTGTCAGGTGGAATTCCTGGCAGTTCCTCTGGAAAAACATCCGGGAAGTCACGGACTACCGGAATGTCTTCAAGTTCCGGAAGAGGGTTGGCATTCAGGGAATAGAGCTGGCATTTGGCAACTCGAGTAGAGACATTAACTATCTCACCCGAGGGATGGGTAAGCTGGACATTTCTAGAGCGAGTATCAATCTTGGCATAGTGAGCTGACATCCAGTCCATGCCCAAGATGATATTAATATCCGAAGATTTCAATGCTATCAATGAGGCTAGAAAAACTAGCCTGTCTACTAGAATTTCATTGTCATAGGTTATCCTAGAGGTTTGCCATTTACTACCAGGGGTTTGGACAACCAATGGGATTGGCATATCACAAAATGACATGTTATGCAACTGTGCATAACTTTCTTAATTGAAGGAATGAGAAGACCAAGTGTCAAACAGAACGGACGCTAGGTGATGATTAACAAGAAGCGTACCCAGCATGACGTCGGGATCCTCTGCAGCTTCTTCTGCTGGCACATAGTTCACACGGCCACGTGCAGGAGTTGGCTTCACATAAAACGCTTTGCCCGACTTGGCCTGCCCGACAGACTTCCCGGGTTGCTTGGCATCCACATTCTGAGGACACTCACGGGAATAATGCCCTGGTTCTCCACACTTGTAGCATATCACCTGGTTGGCACGTGGTGCAGCATTGCTAGCTGGACCACCATAAGCTTTTGCTGGAGGGTTGGCCTGATTCGTCTGAGGCGCCACGTAGGATGGCCTCGGAGTGTATCTTGGCAGCAGAGAACTGTTTGGAACCCACAGCCTGCGTTTTGGAAACGCGGAACCAGAAGGCGAGCCAAAGTCACGGGAGTGCTTCCTTGTGGCTTCGAAGTCAGAATGACCAGTCTCCGCACTGATCGCTTTGTTGACCAGGGCTTGAAAGCTTGCACACTCATGGAGGCGCAGGTCTCGACGGAGCTCAGGGCTCAGACCCTTACGGAATCTTGCTTGCTTCTTGGCGTCAGTAGACACCTCCTCTGTTGCATAGCGGGCGAGGTTACCGAACTCGCGGCTATAGGCATCCACAGACAACTTGCCCTGAGTGAAGGCACAGAACTCCTCTCTCTTTCTGTCCATCAGGCCCTCTGGAATATGGTGCAGACGAAAAGCTGTACTGAAGTCTGCCCATGTGGCCACTGGTTCAGCGGGACGCATAGCTTCAAAATTCTCCCACCATAGATTGGCGGGTCCCTCCAGGAAATATGCCGCAAAGGTCACCTTGTCGGCCTCAGACACATTCGCAGAGCGAATCTTGCGTGAAATGCTGCACAGCCAGTCATCAGCGTCGGGATCGACGGAATGATGAAACTTTGGAGGGTTCAGCTTCACAAAGTCGTTGAGGGACACTGCAGCATTCCTAGGCTGTCGAGCCGTATCCTGCTCAATACGCTCTAGCAGTCGGTTGGTCTCCCTTTTGTTTCTTTCTGCCTCAAGCATCATTTCTACCAGAGAAGGTGGGTGAGGCAGGTCTTCCTGCGACGCTTGACTACCCTCACCTTGCTCATGAGCAGGGGCACGGTTCAACCTGGTGAACACCATCCTGACAAACAAACTCATAGCTTAGACCAATATCATATCAATACTAACTATGGATTAAGAATGTACTGAACACACGGAATGCGGAAATGAATATCCAAACAACATGGTAACAAGCAACTGCTATATATACACCATGGTTCATACACACCCTTACATAGTTCAGTACAAACTTACTCGAAGAGCAACTACTGAAATGGTGGAACTACTCATCAGAGGCTTACAAGCTTCCTATACATTATTTATCTAGGCCTCCGGAATTCGTTTCACATTACTACCATACTATCCTTCCGCTCATAGCTCAGGCATTCGCATAGAACATCTCATAGAGGTTACCTCCATGACCCGGAAGCTCAACCTGCGGATCAGGAAACACTCCAGCCTGAGATCCCTGGGATCCATAAGGACACGGATGTGGCCTTGGTCCCCTGACTAGTGGTAAGAGGGGTCCCCGAAGAGGTGTGACTCCTCCTATAGCTGGCCAGTCAACGTGGGCCGGAAGATGGGTCCTAACAGGGTTCAGCATCTCCATCTCTCCATACCCTGTCTGGACTACCGGTGCCAGCTGCGTCAAAGCTGTCCACAGACGGGCACGGGTAGCATAAAGCTCCATGCGGAGAGCACGAGCATCCTTGTCTCTGTTCTCTAGCATCTCAACAGTGGACTGCAGAAGTGGGTCCTCCATAGAGGAATCAAAATAGACTCCACTGAGGTATCCCTCTTCACCAGACTAAGAGGCCGGAACATAGCAGAACTCTGAATTCTGCAGCAGTGCATGTCTCGCTCTCATGATAGTCAGCATTGAATAGGCAGCATCTTGTACTGCCATGTCAACAGTGACTCCCAACCCATAGGACCAATGGATTGGCTTCTCCGCTCCAGGGTAATCTGGAAATACCCTAACAGTGCAGATGTACTGGCTCTGGTTGAAGTCTTGGTACTGTTCCTCTACCGTGTACTCGGGGTACCAGCGGTAACCGCACACCGACATCACCCTGACCAGCATGGCCGTATGACCCGGTACATCAATGCACCTGGTCAAACGTACCACCTGACGAGAAGGACGGCCAGGCATCTGTAAATAGAGAGTAATGCAAAAAGCATTAGAGCTCTGAATGAAAAATTGGGCAGCATAACGGCTGTAAATGCTCAAAACAAATTTTGAGACAACCCAAAATGAAATAGCGTCACCACTCAACTATCAAGTTCAACTCTCTGATGATCAGACTTACTTCCTGCTTCCCAGGAATAAAAGAAACCCAATATCTCTCGACCCGTAGTCCTATAATCTACCGATCAAAAATCCGAGCCTAGGAGAAGATGAGTAACCTAGTCCTTAATTCCCGCAGAAAAGACGAGGATGACCAGAATAGAATAACTTGCGAAGAGAACAAGAATCTTATGTTCCCTTCCACAAACAATTCCCTTATATATAACTAAAGCAATTCTAGACTCAACTTCGACCAGTTTGGCTTAGTAATCCTACAGTCAGTCAGGCTCTGATACCAACGCTGTCGGGACCCCGATCCTAAGCCATAGGAATCCAGCCTGTAACACCTCGCATCCCTTTGTGGCCTCACGCACGGTTAACTCCACGGCTGCAGCCTTACCTTAGCCGGGACCGTTTGCGTCTTTTGACTCACGTATGCGATAGTGTCGCTAGCATTCCAATGTCAAAGAACCCGGATCGACATGTCTAGTCATAAACCAAAGTGGCAGTTTCGCACAAGGACAGGCATACATGACCCAACAAAGCAGGTGTCGGTCATCAACGAACGTAGACGAGTCGTAGCAAGCTACAAGGACTCCATTACGTCGCGTGACATTTCCCCAAAGGGGACAGACACAGCAGCTAAGAAGGACACATGCCAGTCAACCAAGGTGTCCGGAGCAGTAGTGAACTACCAAGGCTCGTTGGATCACAAAGGGGCATTTCCTTGTAAGGAGTGCTACTAAAGTTCACGACTAGGTGTTCGAACCCCATACATATCAAGTAAGACACACGTACGCATGGCATACCGATATGTATAGATACATCGATGGCATCACAACATAACCATAAACATATAAGCTTTATTTAAGAGGCTCGGAAGAGCCACACACATAATATTACACATTAAGGGTCTCTCGACCCATAATAGCAGTCATACAATTACAAGCCAGCGGAAGAGTTATAAACTGTCTGGGTACAGACAAAGCAACTAGAAGGCACATGGCCTGACTATACTACAAAGCCGACGTAGGGCCAGATCGTAGCTGGGACACCAGCTACTCGTCGTCGTCGATGTCTACGAAGAACCCTCCATTAGGGTCATTAGCAACCTCTGCAACATTTATTAAGAAAACATGAGTACGAAGGTACTCAGCAAGACTTTAGGATGACTAACTACTCATGCAAGGTATCAAGAAGGTATTGTGGGGTTTCATGCGGAAAGCCAGCATTTGACTCGTGGCTAGACAACTTGCTTTTTGAAATTAGTTTTGACAACTTGATTTCTCGCACACGAGTCCACTAACACCACAACAATACACTATCGTGGAATCATTCCGTCTCCATACGGAAATGCCGTCCACGACACTCACGCTTATCTTGACAATTTTATGAGTAGCCATTGAAGTTATCTATGAACAACATATGTCTCCAAGTAGTCCATATCCGCAGACGCGGCTATTCGAATAGATCATAACCCTGCAGGGGTGTACTTCGTCACACACGCTCCCGCCACTTATCGCCATGTGCACGTCATGCACCTCGGCAACCTTCAAGCGGAAGCCCAGCGAGGGAGTCGGCCACGACCGTTAATCACACTAGTACCTAGTCCAGGTTTATCGCCTATCTGAGAGTAACCCGTACGGAAGTCCGGCCGAGGTTTCCGCCACGGCCTCAAACGATGTGCGCAGGGTTCCCAAGCCCACCATCTGGGTGCCACTTGGTACACCGTGCCACTGCCTACCGCATCACGGTCCACCTCTCAGGTCAGCACCATGCACGGCCTCCAGCATTACTATAAACACCAGAAACTACTTGCAACTCTTGGACCGAGTACTAAGCGATTAATAGGCCGAGCGGGGTCATATTTCAGGGCCCAGCATGTGGTAGTATCTAGTCTTGGATTACATACACGGAACTCAGTTCCTAAGGACGGTTCCAATGAAACAACCCGCCATGTACTCCTACACAGCCTTTCACCGGTACCTTTACCAAATCAAGTTCAACTCACGACCTTTGCTCACCGAACACATTCCACATTTCTGTTCATCTCCCAGATGACAGACCATACACAACTCTAAGCATAGCATGCATAGCAGGATAAGGCACATCATAGCTCAGGCAACTACCAGGTATGCTAGGTTGCAAGGTTCGGCTATTTACTGTGACAAGGTTAAGTCATGCAAAGGAAGTGGGTCCAACTATCGTGGCAAAAGCAGTTGAAGCATTTGATCCTAATGCAATAAATAGGTGCAGGAGCAAGAACATAGGTGTTATCGGGATGATCAAAAGGGTTGCTTGCCTTGTTGCTCAGAGGAGGAACGATATCCGTCGGACGGATATTCGGTGGAATCCGGGGGTGCGGAGCCTACCGAAATGAATGGCAACATTCAATAACAATCATATGCAATCGAAATGATGCATGAGCATGGCATGAGAATGCAAATGATAGGCTATTATAATCAAGATGTTTTAGGTTTAGCGTTGATTTGAATCACCTTCGAATAGCAATTCAAACGGGTATTCCCGGATACCGGTTTTATTGATTCGACCTGATGCTCAGATCAACCTAATGTTAACATGCATGAAATGCCATGTTATGGTACTGATTTACCCCTAGGGCAGTGTGTGATCATTGTATTTATAATGAAATTAGGATATTTTTGCAAATTCCATTTATAAAGTGATTAAAAGAATTGAATTATTCCTTATTTCACAATTTAGGGTTCTGTAACTTTTTCAAACATAGTAGAAAGTAGCATAATCAGAATCCTTGAATATTTCTGATACTTTTTCATATATAAATTATTTTCATTGGAGTTATAGATTAATTTCTATGATTTTTGCAATTTTTAGCAATTTCCTGAATTATTTTTATACTGGAAATTCCATTTATTGCATCAGGCTGACGTCAGCAGGTCAGCCGACCTGTACAGGTCAAACCTGACAGCGGGCCCCACTGGTCAGCCTCTCTGGAACTAATCCCGCGCTGACCAGCCCCTAATTTGGGTTTGACCAGCCGTGGGGCCCTCTGGCAGCGACTCAGGGGAGGGCGATTAGGCCCTAATGGCCGGCCACGTCGACGGCCACCGGAGGGTGGTCGCCGGCGACCAAACCCGCGGCGGAGGGCTCGCCGGAGGCGACCTAGACGGCGCTGCACGGCACGAAAACGCACGCGGTTGGCAGCTACAGCAAGCCCGCGAAGTGGCCGATCTGGCAGGACCATCTGGGGAGGCTAGGGTCGCCGGAAGAGGCGTCGGCGACGAGCCGAAGCGGCGGCCGAAGCTCGGGCGTCGTCGGGGGCTTTGAATCAGAGGGATCCACGCTTAGTTCTTAGCTGCTACGGCATCTACGCGTCGTCCTGGAGCTGCTGGTGCTCTTGGGAGGACGAGCTGGACATCAGAGGGCTACCGGCGACGAGCGGCAGCGGCGGTGCTCGTCGGGCTCCGGCGAAACTAGGGCTAGAGGAGGGGATCGACGGGGAAAACTTAGGGAAAACCACCGCATGCTCACAGGGAGTGCAGAGAAGAGCTCAGACGGCTCGGGGAAGGCCTGGGGGCGACGAATCGATGGGAGAGGTCCGGCGGCCAGAGGAAGAAGACGACGGCGTTGCGGGCGTTGCAGGGCGCGAGGAAGCTTCGGCTTCTGCAGGAATGACCAGGGCGACGAGGCGGAGCTAATGGCGTGCTCGCGGAGGGGATCGAATGGCCAGGGGCACGGCCAGCTCGAGCTCGAGCTCGGCTCTAATGGCGGCAGCAGGGAGAAGGAGGGGATCCGGGCGGAGGAGGAGAACCGAGGCGGGGAATGGATAGGGGAGGCTCTGGGGAGCTTATCCCCGTCGTCGCCAGCGCGAACCGGCGGCCAAGCAGGCACACAGGTGCGTGGCCGCGCCGGAGGAGGCGGCGGCCACCTCCTGCTGCCTACTGGCGCGGGGAAGGGGACGAGCGGCGAGATGGGCTGGGCCTGGCTTGGGCGACAGGTAAGACTTTTCCCATTTTCTCTTTTTTTGTTTTTCTGTTTTGCTATTTATTGCTTTGCTAATTATTTCAGCTCCAAAACAAAAAGTAAAAACTATTTTAGACCTCCTGAAATATTTGTTATAATATCCCCACTCATTTCCAAGACTTTCAACATTTTTGGAAAATTATAGTTTCTGATTTCAAATTTTTAAATTTGAAACCAGTGGCTTTTGCATTTATTTAAAATGCTTAAAGTGTCAAGAAAATAGTTTTCTCCAATGCTCATTTACTTTCATGATTTATCAGAAAGTTTGAACATTTCTTGAGGCCATTTTGGGTTCATTGATTTTGAACTAGTTGAAATTTCCTTTAATTGAAATGGTGGCTAGGGTTTTGAGTTTTTCCTTTGCCACTTTGTTGTTTTTGTTGAAACTTCCCAGATGCAAATGCAAAGAAGACATGAGCACAATGCTATCTTGGTTAAGGGTTAGGGATGTGACAGATTTCAAAGGGGGAAAAACTTCTGAGTGATACCACAAAGGGGGGGGGGATTAAGGAACCCTATCCATATTAAAGGGGGAGAAATTTCAAGGATTCTTATCCATATTAAAGGGGGATAAATTTCAAGGAACCCTTATCCATATTAAAGGGGGATAATAATCATGGAACCCTTAACAAAGGAGGAAGAATCCAGGATTCCTTACTCTCAATGAACCCTTATACTCTGACCTTTTTGGAAACTAATGTCAAAGCTGGAGATATATCAAAGCTTCTAAATGCTCATATCAAAGGAAGGGTCTACCAAAGGGGAAGTCTACCAAAGGGGAGATCTGCCTAAGGGGGGATATATCAAACCTTACACATATAGAGAGAGACAAATACCATTAAGGGGGAGAGATGTAGAAAGTTTTATTTGAGTTTTATTGCCTACTTTGGATTGAACTTGTCTCACCCACCCACTCCCAATATCTACATGCTATGATTCAAGGGTAGAAGAAATCCTACATATTCACATTCATTCAAAGGAGAAAGTTCTAAATGTTCTTGGAGACATATCTATCATCAAATCCTATTTTCAATATGTCTTCCATATCTTGGTACTATTGAATCTCCTTGCATCTTTTTAATAGAATAGTCTTGTGTTATCTAACAATTGTTTTCTCAAGTGTATTCCTACTTCTAAGATGCTCAAGAACATCAAGGTGAGTATATGCATCATATCCTTGTTTAGGATGATCCCTTGTACCTTGCACATATTGTTTGCAAGAGTGAGTATTGAAGATGAAAATATTTCATTCACATGATGTTTGATGCATATAGGCAAGATTCACATGACTTGTCTTGTCCCTTCTACTATGTGTGTACTGAGGTAGTCCAAAGCAAACATCTCTTAAAAGGGGATTGCACACATCTAGGGAGAGCTTGTATTAGTCATGTATCTTTCAAAGTTGTAATATTTTAATGCCTACCTTTATTTGAAGCTTTGATTGTATGTTGTAATCAATTACCAAAAAGGGGGAGATTATTACACACATGCTCCCTTGGTGGCTTCGCTAATTCATGACAACATACATTGTCTCTTGGACTAAGACTTTTACCTAGTATATTTCAGATTTAGTCTAGAGAGAGAATTAGCTAAGGATTGTGTGGAGAAGCCCCAAGGAAGGAAAGGAATAGGACTCGCAAAGCTTCAATATACAAGACTCTACATTTTATGTTTGTGAGAAATCACATTTTAGTCCATAGGAAAGCCAGTACTATTAAAAGGGGATGATGTATCTATGATGAATTGGTTGCTCAAGTGCTTAGATTTAGCCACCAAAAATACTTAGCCATTCTACCACAAAGTTCTCTGTCGAAAGCCTAAACATCAAAATCGGTGCCACCAACAATTTCCATTTGGCCCTACCGAGTTTCCACCAGACAGAACTTATGCAAAAACCCTAAGGTCTCGGTGCCACCAACTTTCCATTCGGTGCAACCGAAACCAGTGACCAACTTTCTGGTTAGCCATTTTCAAGAATCGGTACCACCGAGTTTTGAGAATTGGTCTCACCGAGTTTTGGAAAAACTCTCTCGTTAGCCATTTTCAAGAATTGGTACTGCCAAGTTTTGAGAATCAGTCTCAACGAGATTTGAAAACTATCTAGGACACCCATATCGGTACCACCGAGATTTTTATATTGGTATCAGTGAAAAGACAAAATTTGCCACATTTTGCACTATTCGGTGCCACCAAGTTTCACTTCGGTTTCATCGAGTTGGGCAATAATGTTGTAATGGTTGGATTTGTGGAGGTGCCTATATATACTGATCCACCACCTCTCATTCGGAGAAGCACTCAGAACACACATACACTTGCCATATCCATTTTCCCGAGAGAGAGCCACCTACTCATCTGTTGAGATCAATATATTCCAATCCATCCATTTTGATACTTGATATCTAGCCTCCCCAAGTTTCTTTCAACCCAATCAATCTCTTCTACCCATCCCAAATCTGTGAGAGGGTGATTGAGTGTTGAGGAGACTATCTTTTGAAGAACAACAGCAAGGAGTTCACCATACTACCGCATCTATTACCTATTGGAGGGTGGTGCCTTCTAGATTGGTTCGGTGTTACTTGGGAGCCTCCTACTTCGTGTTGTGGAGTTTAACCAAGAAGTTTGTACGGGCAAGGAGATCGCTTACTTCATGAAGATCTTCCTCGAGTGAGGCTAGTCCTTCGTGGACGTAAGCCATGGTGGAATAGACAATGTCGCTTCTTTGTGGACCCTCCATGGACTCGTGCAACTATTACTCTCCACGGGTTGAAGTCTCCACTAACATGGACGTACGATAGCACCACATATCGGAACCACGCCAAAAATCATTGTGTCCATATTTGTGTTTGGTCGTCCTAAACGCTACTCCTTTCTTTACAGGTGCATATTATTGGTGTGTCCATTGCTGCAATACTCTTAGACTTGCATGTGTAGGGTGTGTATGACTTGCTATAAATGCTAAAATCTGCAAATCATAAAAAATGGGAAAAGGCTAGGTTTTAATTTGTCAAGTAGTTTATTAACCCCCTCTAGACATCCCTTCTAGTGATCACACAATTGGCATCAGAGCTTTGGTATCCATAACCTTGGTTTTATCACCATTGAAGGATGGTGGATGTGTCTAGTTTGGGGAATCTTAGTTGTAGAGTGCCTATTCTCAATGGTAAGTACTATAGACAACGGAAAAATTAAATGCTTGATATCATTGATAGATTCCATTTGAACAAGCATGTTGAATATTACCATGTGCCTCCCATTAATCCCTACATCCTTCTCATGATGATGAACTTAATATGCTTGGCAATTTCAAAACTGAAAAATCTCATCTTTAGAGGACTCCCAAGAATTGTGCATAATCAAATGAAGAATTTTGATTGTGCTTATACTTTATGGATAGATTTGGAGAAAAGATATCCTGACTATTCCTTGAAAAATCTCGGTATCATTTTCCATAAATGCATTGCCTTTCACAAAATGAAGCCCAATGATCCAAATTTTGATAAATGTATATTTGAGATTCGTGACCTCATGTGTGCTAAAGGAGATGTCATTAACATTAATAACATCATTGTTGAGGCCATTCGCATGCATAAACATGAACATTGTCATAGTTGAAATTCTGACGAATCTTTTGATTCTTGTGATGAGGATATTCCATCTTATGTTGACAATGTGGAGCATGACTACTACGACGAAGACGAGGAGTTTGACATTGAGTATGAGAAGAACATGAGGAGACTAAGTCTTATGGCTAACCTTAGAGACTACATAGCCGAAGGAAAGGAGTGCATATTCGGTAGTGGATGCACCGATCACATGACTGGAGATAAAGACATGTTTCATGAGATGACACCAAACCATGAACCAAAAAGGTATGAGACTTTTGAGGACAACTCCAAGGGTAAGGTAATTGGTCTTCGTAAGGTGGCCATATCTCATGATAGTGTTGGGGAACGTCACCTTGGAAAAACAATTCCTACGCCCACCAAGATCATTCTATGGAGATCAACATCTACGAGAGGGGGAGTGCATCTACATACCCCTGTAGATCGCTAAGCGGAAGTGTTGAGAAACGATGTTGATGTTGTCAAACGTCTTCATGATCCAATCACGATCCGTTCCCCGATCCAATCATGAACGACCTCATCAAGTGTCGAATAGACGTCGTCTTCGCGTTAAGCACACGCACATCCCGATGACGCCTTTACCACCTCGATCCAGCGAGCGTTGGTGAAGTAGTAGACGAGTTCTCCGGCAGCACAACGACGTAATGGTGGCAGTTCTGGTGCAACCTCAGCAGGGCTTTGCCATGCGCTGTCGCACACATGTTTTAGAGGAGAAATCGCTCTAGGGAGAGAGGTAGGGCTTCATCTATGACTTGGGGTGGTGCTTCCCTCTCTCTCCCTCTCTATATATAGGAGGAGGGGATAGGTAGGGTTCGACCTGGGTCCCTCCTCCAAGGAGGGATGGCCACCCAAGTGGGGAGGAGTCCACCTCCAACAAAGGAGGTGAGCGCCCAAGGGGAGGAGTCCCTCCTCCTCAAGGCACATCCCCCACCAACCACTTGGGTTCATGGGCCTCCTTGGGTGTAACAGCCCGAAACCGATGCTCTAGAAGATTCCCCTTTTATTCCATTGTTGCCGTGTGATTTATTTGGTTGTCGCAATCATCATCGCCTCATGTGAATCATCAGCATTGCATCGGCACTCTGTTGTCGTAATTTTGTCAAAACTTGCATCCGTTATTAGTTGTCGGTTCTCTCAGTTTGTTTCATTGACCGTTTCGAGACCAACCACACACGCATGTGCAACTCGGAGTGTTGAAATATTATTTTATGAATGGGATAAAAATGTTTTCGGGATGGGTTTAAAGTTGGCATGTGGTCTCGCTATAGAGTAGGTAGACCGTCTACCAAATTTTATTCAATTCAGAGGTCGTTTGATAGCCCAACCGTTAAATATAGAGGTACTATAGCCGGTTTATTCGTGGGACATTTTCGATATCTGAGAACCATGTTGTGCTACCTTCTTCTCTCTCTCCTCAACCCAACACTCTTCTCCACAACCCACCTAGACCACCTACACCACGCCTTTCTCTGGAGACATTCGATATCGATTGTACGGCTCGAAAACCCCTCCTAACCTCAAACCCTAGCCCCTCCTACCTCTATATGGACAACCCTCATCCAAATGAGGCGAACCTAGTCTTCCCATAGCTTCAACCCCCACCTCTTCCTCGAAATCCGCTCCTACCCAGCCCTGCGCTGCCACTTGGCGAGCCTTCAATGGCTACGCCGCCACCTAAGCCCACCCGCGCCACCGCCTCGGGCCAACGGTGAGCTGCCACCAACCCCTACCTCTCTCACCACTAGCGTGTGGCCCTAGAGGCCCATCGCGGGCCCGCCCACCCCAGCCGCCGTCCTCGAGCCGCCGCCCGTGCCCTCTCGCCTCACTGCGGCCTAGCTCCCTCCATTACTTCGTGTGCCACCACCGCCACCGCAGTGTCGTCGCCCGCGTGCGCTGCCGCATCAGCGCGCCGCCCAGCTCGCTCTGGCCACCGCGCGTGCCTACCGTGATGCCCGTGTGCACGTCGCCTATTGTCGTCATCCCACCTGCACGTGACGACTTCCCCGTCGCGGTCGAGCTTCGCCCCGCCATGACCACCACCCGAGCCGGCCTCGAGCTTGCCGACGTCTCCCAACCCCCACGGCGACCGGATTATCACCCCCCGGACAGATCCGCCTATTTCCTGCGCTCACCGGAGCTCCTCGCCGCCGCCCTCGTCGGCCCGGCCTCGTCTTGCCGTCAGCATAGCCCCATCCCTGATCCGCTTCAACCCTCGATCCAAACAGTGAGCTGCATCACCCCGTACCCCTTCATCCTAATTCAACCCGTCCAGTTTACTCAGGATAAAAAATCTACCAAGTCCCTGAAATTTGCAACTTCATATATGCATGTTTGACTTGTTGTAACTTTGTGCATGTTTATCTAATGATGATGATCCCTATATGTAAATTGCTCTACTCTTTATGATCTACAGGATGGTGTCATTAGCATTTATGCTAGGATTCATCTATATGCTATAATCTCTAGTGCAAAAGTCGTAAGTGATATAATCTGCTGAAAATTGTCGACATTTGTATTTTTGTCATTTTTGTATGATATAGTGTGATTTTGTTTTGATCATCATGTCTATATGTTTTAGGAGCATAATCATGTCGTCTTTGCAATGGTGTAACTCACATGCCATTGTATGACCTCTGGTGACTAGCACAAGCTTGCAAAGTAGGGTACTTGTTGTTATTGTTCTGCTAAGTTTGAATCTGTTAAATTTTTATGCCATGTTCTCTTGATGCTACCATCAATTCCATGCATACTTTGAAGGTGATCACTAAGCATGTTTTGTTGCCCATGGTATGTGCTACTTCTCAAACAATAACGCCAGAAATTGGCACATAGACGGAGACTTGGCTTGCGTTGGTTTTTCCCTTGAAGAGGAAAGGGTGATGCAGCACATGAGCACTAAGTATTTCCCTCAGTTTGAGAACCAAGGTATCAATCCATTAGGAGAATCTCATCAAGTCCAGAGTACCTGCGCAAACACAAAAGAGCTTGCACCCAACGCTATAAAGGGGTTGTCAGTCCCTTCAAGACTGATTGCAAAGTGAGATCTGAAGGCCGAAAGTGCAACAAAGTAAAAGAGTAAGGCTGAAAATATGGTGTAACGTAGACCCGGGGGCCATAGTGTTCACTAGAGGCTTCTCTCAAAATAGCAAATATTATGGTGGGTGAACAAATTACTGTCGAGAAATTGATAGAACCGCGCAATGTCATGACGATATCTAAGGCAATGATCATACATATAGGCATCATGTCCGAGACAAGTAGACCGATACTTTCTGCATCTACTACTATTACTCCACACATCGACCGCTATCCCGCATGCATCTAGTGTATTGAGTTCATGACGAACAGAGTAACGCCTTAAGAAAGATGACATGATGTAGAGGGATAAACTCAAACCAATGATGAAAACCCCATATTTTTACCCTTGATGGCAACTACACGATGCGTGCCTCGCTACCCCTTCTGTCACTAGGTGAGGTCACCGCACGGTATGAACCCAAAACCAAGCACTTCTCCCATTGCAAGAATCACATATCAAGTTGGCCAAACAAAACCCACAACTCGAAGAGAATTACATGGATATGAAATCATGCATAAGAGAGATCAGAAGAAACTGAAATAAGATTCATAGATAATCTGATCATAAATCCACAATTCATCGGATCTCGACAAACCCACCACAAAAGAAGATTACATCGGCTAGATCTCCATGAAGATCATGGAGAACTTTGTATTGAAGATCCAAGAGAGAGAAGAAGCCATCTAGCTACAAGCTATGGACCCGTAGGTCTATGGTGAACTACTCACGCATCATCGGAGAGGTCATGGTGTTGATGAAGAAGCCCTTCGTATCCGAATCTCCCCTCCGGTACAGCACCAAATTGTGCCCTAGATGGGATCTTGCGGAGACAGAAGCTTGCGGTGGCGGAAAAGTACTTTCGTGGTTCCCCTGATTTTTTTAGGAATTTTAGGGAATTTATAGGCGAAGGTGCTAGGGCAGGGGAGGCCCAGGGAGCCCACAAGCCTGGGAGGCGCGGACCCCCCTGGCCGCGCCATGGAGGCTTATGGCCTCCCCCGGGACTCCCTGCCTTGGTTCCCAAGCTTTCTGCGTATCTTCTGTTCTGGAAAAAATCGTTTCGGAAGTTTTATTCCGTTTGGAATCCGTTTAAAATCCTCATCTCAAAAGGGTCAAAAACACGGAAAAAACAGGAACTGACACTTGGCACTGAGTTAATAAGTTAGTTCCAAAAAAGATATAAAAGGCATACAAAAGATCCAAAGTTTGACAAGATAATAGCATGAAACCATCAAAAATTATAGATACATTGGAGACGTATCAAGCATCCCCAAGCTTAACTCCTGCTCGTCCTCGAGTAGGGAAGTGATAAAGACTGAATTTTTGATGTGGAATGCTACCTAGCATAGTTGTTCTTTGTAACTTCTTTCATGTGACATGAATGTTCAGATCCGTAAGATTCAAAACAATAGTTTGCTATTGACATGAAAACAATAATACTTCAAGCAAACTAGCAAGGTAATCATGAACTTTCGAAATAACAAGGCCAAAGAAAGTCATCCCTACAAAATCATATAGTCTGGCTATGCTCCATCATCCCCAAACAACTAATTTAAATCATGCACAACCCCGGTATTGGCCAAGTAAATGTTTTCGCA
This sequence comes from Hordeum vulgare subsp. vulgare, assembly GCF_904849725.1. Lineage (NCBI taxonomy): Eukaryota > Viridiplantae > Streptophyta > Magnoliopsida > Poales > Poaceae > Hordeum > Hordeum vulgare. Next base: position 356,550,148 of record NC_058523.1, read on the forward strand.
CTCTTACTTTCTCAAACCTTTTTCAACTATCACGCAATACATGAGCGTGAGCCATGGATATAGCACTATAGGTGGAATAGAGTGTGGTGGTGGTTGTGAGACAAAAAGGGAGGAGATGGTTGCTGACGTGCAACTATTCCCGACTTGATGCCTCCACGGCAACGGCGCCAGAAAAATGCTTCTCCCAGTTTCTCAACAATTAGCAATTGTCTTGCAATGGCCCACCTGCGCGTGGGATTACGACAGTTTTCGAGGGTAGAGTATTCAACCCAAATTTGTTGGTTCACGCGACGGGAAGTGAAAGAATATTCTCAAGTATTAGCAGCTGAATGTGTCAGATTCAACCACACCCGAAAGATTAGTATCTGCAAGCAAAGTATCAGTAGCAAAGTAGTATGATAGCAACGGTGCCAGAAAGGATCTGTTGATGGTAGACTATTCCTAACTGTTGTTTCAATGGTGCGAGTAAGTTGCCCGTGGACGGAGAACTGTTCTTCCCGACAACGGTGCCAGAAAAGTATTGTAGCAGGTAGCAGCAGTGTAACGAGTAACAGCAGTGGCAAGGATAAGCAGTAGTGACAGCAGTAGCAAGTAGCAACAATAACAAGTAATAGCAGCAGCAAGCAGCAGTAGTAGCAACAGTAGTGACAACAACAGCAGGACAAAGCGAGTAACAGTAGCAGCAATAGTAGTAACAGCAGCAGAGCAAAACAAGTAACAACAACAATGGGACAAACACATAGGCAATGGGTCGGCGATTCATTGGATGACATTCATCATGCAATAGTTATAACACGGAGAGATATGTGGCTAGCTGCCGTTCGTCAATGTGATGTAGGCATGCATTCCGTGTGTAGTCATACGTGCTTAGGGAAAAGAACTTGCATGACATGTATTGTCCATCCCTCCCGTGGCAGCGGGGTCCAAATGGATACTACGGGATATTAAGGTTCTCCTTTTAATAAAGAACCAGACCAACGTATTAGCACTTGGTGAACACATGAACTCCTCAAACTATGGTTATCACCAGGAGTGGTTCCGGTTATTGTCACTCCGGGGTTGTCGGGTCATAACACATAGTAGGTAACTACAACTTGCAAGATCGGATCTAAAACACACATATATTGGTGACAACATAATAATTTCATATCTGAAATCATGGCACTCGGGCCCTAGTGACAAGAATCAAGCATGGCAAAGTAGTAGCAACATCAATCTCAGAACATAGTGGATACTAGGGATCAATCCACGTCAAAACTAACTCGATTACATGATAGATCTCATCCTACTCATCACTGCCCAGCGAGCCTACGAATAAATTACTCACGAACGATGAAGAGCTTCATGGAATTGGAGAGGGAAGAAGGTTGATGATGACGATGGCGACGATCTCCTTGATCCGGAGCCCAAAACGGAATCCAGATCTACCCTCCAGATGAAGAACACGATGTGGCGGCGCCTCCGTGTCGCAAACGCGATGAAATCATCTCTCCTGATTTTTTCCAGGACGAAAGGGAATAAATAGCGCTGGAGTTGGGGACGGCAGAGCCACATGGGCCCCACAAGCTTGGTTGCCGCGGCCAAGGGGGAGCCGCGGCAACAGGGCTTGTGGCCCACTGGCCCGTCCCCTCCGGTGGATCTTTGCGCAAGTATTTTTCATATTTTCCGGAAATATTCTCCATAATTTTCAGGGCTTTCCGAGAACTTCCATTTCTGCACAAAAACGACACCATGGCAATTCTGCTAAAAGCAGCGTCACTCCGGGTTAGTTCCATTCAAATCATGCAAATTAGAGTCCAAAACAAGGGCAAAAGAGTTTGGAAAAGTAGACACGATGGAGACGTATCAACTCCCCCAAGCATAAAACCTTGCTTGTCCTCAAGCAAATCAGTTGACAAACTGAAAGAGAAAGAAAAACTTTGACAAACTCTATTTGATCTTGTTGTTGCAACTATGCCTAACTCATAACCACAATTTCAGCAAGATCACAAGTTAACCACATAAGCAAGTGACACAAAGGTCTCACGGTAAACTAATATCAATGGCATAATCAGCTAGCGAGCAAATAATAATGATTTTCAGATACCAACATTTCAATGAAAACAAGCATGAAGCAATATTAATAGGAGGTATCTCGCTAGCTCTTTCTGAGACCGCAAAACATAAATGCAGAGCACTTTCAAAGATCAAGGGTGTCACACCCTGTTTTTCATCACAAGTATTTTATGTTGCAAAAATCAGAGCTTGTTATAACTTTTTCAAATAATGTTGTGAGTGCAATGTCAACCCTTGTATGAGTGAATGCTTGCTTGCTTGATGACTCAAACCCATGAAAAACTTATTATTTTGCTCTCTTCAAAAACCCTTTTTCCTTTATATCAAGATCACCTTCATCATGTTGGGATACACTACTAGCTCATGAAGCCAAGTGGCACTTCCAACCAAAGTTGGTGATCTGATCCAGATATTACTTTCATTCATTAAAAACATTAATTGGTGATTTAAAATATTATTTTCCTATTTTATATTTATGTCTGTTTCTAAGGCCAGGAATGATATTCCCACAAGGAAAATTGCTTTCCTGCCTTAGAAAATTCTGAGTAAATTCATGGAAGCTCAGAAGGACATATATTTTCCATATATAAGATTTTCAACCCTATTTTATATTAATATTATTTGAGTAAAACCCTGAAAACCATTTCTGTCTGTTTTAGCTTTTTGAGATGTTTCCAAAGGAAATGATATCAATAAATTCCCATAAAATTACAGGAGCCCTCCCAAGCCATATTAGGTGCTCACATAAAATCTCACCTTGATCCAAGGTGGGGAAGTGCACCTAATGAGCCCAAAACCCTCTCTGTCCAGAGAAGAGTTGGAACAACTCTAGATTGCAAAGTCTCTCCAATGGAGCTGAAACTTTGCAGAGGTGTTTGACACCCCAAATGAGGACTCCACACCAAAGATGGGATTTGTGAGACTCTGTTTGGCCACACTTCCTTTGTAAAGGACAGTACTGGTCATTTTGAAGCATTTTCAAGTTTACAAAGCTATACTTGTTCAATGGAGCTCAAATTTGGTGAAACCCCATGTTTTTACCCCAAGACCAAACCTGTTAAGTTTCAGTTCCAGTGTTGGAGTGGAAGCACCCCAAATCACTGTCGAACACCTACTGACAGGAAGGTAAAAACCATCCTCGCCACTGTTTTACCCAATGGCAAAGCCCCAAACTTGGTGAGTTAGAGCCCCAGAACACCCTGAGCACCCAGTCAACCATCCCCAGAACACCCTGAGCACCCAGTCAACCAGCCCCTCCCCAACCAGCCTATAAATAGGTCCCCCGGCACCCCAGCACCCCCCAGGCACCTTCAGCACAACCACTAGACTCCCCTAGCCGCCCAATCGAGCTCGCAGAGCCCCGGTGCTCGAGATCGACCGAGGCCCCTCCGCCTCGGAGCTCTGGTCAATCTCTGGCTACACGCCTGCTCCTGCGGCACCCGACCTCCCATTGCACTCCCCTTGATGACAGGATCATTTCCCCCAACTTCCTCGAGCGAGTCCGTGCCCCTAGCCACTAGCTCGACGCCAGCCCGAAACCTTTCCGCCACGATCACCTCGTCGCCGGCGACCCAGACCACCCCCGGTGACGTCCTGACCACGAGCAGGTAGGCGGAGGAACGAGGGACCCATTCCCGCTCCTAGATTGGCCTGAGGGCAACGGTAGCCTCGCCGACGTCCGTCTCCACCTCCCTGGCTGGAGGAAGGAGAAGGACCCGACAGGTGGAGCCCACCTGTCGGTGTCCTGGGGCAGCCAGCGCGCGCAGCCGCCGACACTGACCCCACGGGCCCGCAAGTCAGATTTGAACCTGGCCCCCGCGCGCCTGGTAGCCGGTCTGCTGGCTGGGCCAACTGGGTCTCCCCCTGGACTTTTTCTTTTATTTTTAACCTGCAGCTTAAATGATTTAAAACAAATATTTAGCTAGTATAAAAATATGATTCTTCCACCAACAATTTTCTAAAAATGTGTAGTAATTGATTCTGTAGAGTTTGACATTTATCAAAAACAGAACCTGTTTTGGTATAATAAAATGATATTAAAAGCATTTGTTTGCTCCTGTTTGCTTTGAAATAAATATGCTTAGCTAATAAAAACCATAGGAAACATTTCTTAAAACAATAAACTGAATTTATTCAAGCTTTGCAACATTTTTAAAAGCACCTTGTGATCTATTTTGGTGTGAGCTATTATTTATTTATTCCTTTCTCGAAGGTAGAGTTACCGAGTGACGGAGGATCCGGAGCGGAAGACCTCGAAGACCCCGGATACCTAGCTGACCAAGGCAAGCAGCCCTTTGACCATGACTTGAGCACAAACATTGTTGCATGCTAGTATAGTTGGTATTTTCCCGTTGCATGTGATCACGATGCCGGTTCATCATTGTGGTGATGGCACCGGAGGCTTCTTCAAAGCCCTTGCATGTTGATGATGTTATTCATGTGGCTCCTCGGAGCACAAACATGATGAGCTTTACCCTACCACTTATAAGGATCATGCTACTGTCATGTTGACTAGTAGAGTAAGATCATTGCATTGAGCTTGACCCTACCCCTTGAGGGTCATGTTATACCATGTTGACAAGTAAAGATAGAGCATGTTATCATGATCATGATGATGAGTTAAATAAAGAGTTTATGAAAACCCCGTCGGGTGCTACTAATGCCCGAGGGTGATGATGAGTTGGTGGCCACTTTTGGAGAAGTGGTGCACCGGGTATTTTGCGTGTGTGGTTTCGGAAATGGGATTAGATTTATGATGTGTCGACCGTCCCAACCTTACCAGTACGACCACGATACCCCTTTATGGGACGGGGCTTTGTTGATTACTCTGGTCGGTACTAGCAAAGAGCCACATTACTAGTGACGGGAGTGATCGGTGTCACTCTCATGATGGGGTCGTGCCAGGTAGGACGACTATGCCATTATTATGAGTTCCAGGCACACCGTTGGTCCCCGCATGGTTTATACTGTCCAGAGTCGGTGCTCGTAAGACGTACAACATGTGGGCTGGGTACCAATCGAGTGGACCTCTTTGTCTAGTATCGTTAGGGGAAAGATGATGATCGGGTACTTACCTCGGGTATATGTGATATATCGCGAGTCGTGGATGACACAGAAGTTTCCCGTTTCTCGTGGATCCAGCGTACTACCTCTGCAGAGTGTCAAACTATTCGAATAGCCGTGTCCACGGTCAAGGACAGTTGGGGTGGTGCTGCTTAAACTACGTACATCATTTCCGCATAAACCAAGTGTGTCTGTGTGAGTTCGGTGAATGGTGTTAATAACCAGAGTTACTTGAGGAATTGATATGACCAAGTTCGTTGACTTGGCATATAGGGTGAACCAGGTGTGTTCAACCCTTAGCAGATATGTTGATATCTGTAACCTGTTCTTCAAGAGTAGTTCTTTAACTTGTTGCATATACCTGATCATTCCACCAAATTGCATTCCACCATAGATACATGTTACTATTATTCTTCACTATCAATGTTCATATCATGGGCTGTTTGCGAGTACATTCAAAGTACTCATTGGCTTGCCACTGGTTATATTATTCACCAGACATGGAAGGACCGGAGTTTGCCGACGAGTACGCCGTCGGAGACGAACCTGCGATCTAGGACGCTTCCAAGTCAGAATGCCTGTCGGTGTAGGCTTGATGGCATGGGCACCGCTTAGCCCTTACGAGTTTCCGCTACATGATGTATCTATTCAATTTGGCTTTAGGCCTCACTCTTGAACCCGACCTTCTGGTCGTTTGATGTAATAATTTCGGTACTTGGATGTAAGACTCTATTATTCAGTATCTGTGTTCAGTGAACATTGATCCTTGGGGTCACTGGGCACGGCGAACTCGACTTGCTAGTCGGGGTCCCCACAAAGGGCTGACTAAACATTGTAATTCATAGCAACGAAGACCCAGTCATAGTCATTCTCAATATCAATCAAAAGCAAAGCCTAAAAATGACAGTGGTGCGCTCTAATCGGTGCTTATATAAGAAGAGGAGGACTCAACAGGAACATAAATAGACAGGACCTTCACAGAGGGAAGCATTGATTTGCAGAGGTGCCAGAGCTCAAGCTTTGAAAATAGAGATAATAATTTTGGGTGGCATGCTTTCGTTGTCAACGCAATGACCAAGAGTTCTCAATATCTTCCATGCTATTCATGCTATAGGCGGTTCCCAAACAGAAAAGTAAAGTTTTAACTCCCCCACCACCAATCAATCACACTCCACGGCTAGCCGAATCCTCGGGTACCGTCCATACTAACATCAATCCGGGGGGAGTCTTGTTTTACAGTTATGTTTTCGATTTAAGCGTGAACTAGGCATTCTAATTACCGGCCCCTTTCTCGTGAATGACAGTGAATAAACACATGTCGAGGATAACACGCCTAACATGGAAGATAACAATAGCCCCATGTCACCACATGAGCGGTTGGGGCATGCAAAACAGATTATTTCTTGAAGGTTTAGAGAATGGCACATGGAAATTTACTTGGAACAACAGGTAGATACCGCAAATAGGTAGGTATGGTGGACTCTCATGGAAAAACTTTTGGGTTTATGGAAGTGGATGCACAAACAATATTCCGCTTAGTACAAGTGAAGGCTAGCAAAAGACTGGGAAGCGACCAACTAGAGAGCGACAACAGTCATCAAGATACAATGAGTTCGACTAACATGGAGTGCAAGCATGAACATGATATAAATCACCATGAACATGAATATCATAGAGGCTATGTTAATTTTGTTTCAACTAGATGCATGAACATGTGCCAAGTCAAGCCACTTGAATCATTCAAAGGATATTACCATCCTATCATACTACATCATAGTCATCTCAAAATCTATGTTGGCATTCAAGACTAACCATTATAAGCTCCTAGCTATTTAAGCATGGCATCAGAAACTATGATCTCTAAGTTGTCATTGCAAACATGATTCTCTCTCAACAAAGCTGAATCTAGAATGACAAGCTAGTCATATTTACAAAAACAAAATAGATAGAGTTCATACCAGCTTTTCCAGTCTGAGTCACTTCATCATATATCGTCATTATTGCCTTTCACTTGCACGACCGAACGATGTGAACAATAATAAGAATGCTCGTGCATTGGACTAAGCTGAAATCTGCAGGCAAACACAAAGGAGAAGCCAAATTAATATGGCTCTTTGAAAGCTAAACACGTATGCATGCAAGAGCCACTAAACATTGTAACCATGGTCTTCTACCTCGACTCAAGGAAAAAGAAAACTATTTACACGGGAAAGCTCCCAACAAGCAAAAGAAGAAAGGAAAATCTTTTTGGGTTTTCTCAAAAGGACACAAAACAAGAAAACAAAAATAAACTAGCATGGATAATAAAGTGGCAAAGTGTAAACACCGCCTAACAAAGTGAAAGCATAAGCATGAATGTAAAGTTGGTGCAAACACGTACTCCCCCAAGCTTAGGCTTTTGGCCTAGCTTGGTCTACTCCCAAGGCGGGAAATGACCAGCTCCGGGATACTCCGGAGTGGACTGTGGATGCCACTACTGGGTGAGCTACTCTGGCTCCCACTGATAAACTGGCGTCTGGTACTCGACTGGCGGCTCGGGCACGGGCACCTGTGGTTGGCCAAGCCCCAATATGCGTAGATGTCCGAGGGAATAATAGTGTACCTGCCTGCATGAAGATCCAACAAAGAAGGAGCAGGCAAAGTAATAGTCTCACGAGTACCCTGACTAAATACCAGGTTATAAATCATCCGTCTACTAGCATCTCTATCCAGAAAATCATGGCGAACCATGCTGTCATAATCCAGATATTTCTCAGGTAGAAGCATTTCTTCTTCCTCGAGAAGTCTAATCGGTATCTCAAAGTGTCTGGCAAGACGGGTAGCATAGATACCTCCATAGACGACACCTTTGGAACGGTTTGTGTTCAACCGCTGAGCTACTATAGCACCTAGGCTATAAGTCTTATCGTTATAAAGGCCTTCGTGCAAAACCGCAAGGTCTGGAGAGCTAAGTGATCCAGCCTCCCCGCGGCCAATCAAACATTTTCCAACAAATAATGAAACTTACCGAAGCACAGGAAAATGTATGCTAGCAATTCTAGCGCGAGACACTCCTCTCTCCTCTCCAACAGCAATAGTACCTATGAAATCCTCCAAGTCCCATGGACGAGGATCATGAATATCTGCAACATAAGGTAATTTGCATACATTGCAAAAATCTTGTAGTGTCATGCACTGGGGGATATCGTATAACATGAACTCAACCACAGGAGGATTCTTCCTCGGGTAAATGTTGAAGCTTTGAACAAAAATATTGGTGAGCAGGAGGTATTGTGAGCACTTATCTTCAACGAATGTGGTAAGACCTACGTTCTCCATGAAGTAATAAAAGTCTTCATAAAGCCCAACGATGCGCAAAAATTCATCACTTGGCTACTCGCACGCTCGAACTTCTATGACTCGAGGAACCACGTACTTCGGATGGTTCTTATCATCCTCCTTGGGGTTACGGCTTGAAGAGCCTCTCAAGACCCTCCTCATCTTTTACCTTTTCTAACTATGAAAAATTCTGAAATTTTTAGAGATTTCGAAAGAAAAGTGAGTAAGGATTAACCCAACTCGTAGCAACTACTCCTACTAGTGCCTAGAGACCGTATCAAGCGCTCAAACTACTTAAGACCAGCTAAAATCAACATTTCAAGCTCAAGAACAGGGTCACCAAGGTAGCAAGAATACGTGAAGGATAAAGCACTAGAGTATAAACTAATTGGACCAATGGAGGAGTCACTTACCAAGGAGTAATTTCCCCAAAATGGTTCGGAGAATGGTGCTTTGAGCAAGGAGATCAAAAATCACAGCCAAATGAGCAAGAACACGGGTTTGAGCTGCGAAACAATTTTTTCTAGAGGTAGAAGAAGAGGATGGGAGCTGGAATGAGTGGAGGGGGTCCCTGTGGGCCCCACAAGCTTGGTTGCCACGGCCAGGGGGGAGGCCGCAGTGACAGGGCTTGTGGCCCACTCGGTGGCCCCCAGGCCAGCTCTCAGTCCCAGTATTATTCAAATATTCCAGAAAAAATCATACTAGTTTTCAGGACCATCGGAGAACTTTTATTTTCGGGGTACTTTTCTCCGGGACGCTAAAACATGAAATAGGGAAAACTAAACTAAATCTATCATTTTTCTTCTAAGCAACAGAAAATGAAAGCTTAAGACAGAGGTATGTGACTCTTTGATTCATCCATTTCATGGTCATAGAAAGAAATCCGTCAATGGGGTTGATCAAATCCTCATGACAAATATTTTTCAAATCGCAAAAAAGAACGGAGAATTTTCGAATAATCACTAGGTCACCTCAATGGGGATATGAATCTCCCCAACAAGCAAATCATACTTCATCTTAACACGAGGAATAGGGCATTCAAAGCTCCCAATAAGAATCGATGAAGTTTTTTCGATAGCATTGATGCAATGTACTTGATATCGTTTCTTCGGGAAGTGCACGGTATGCTCATTACCGTTGACATGGAAAGTGACATTGCCTTTGTTTGCAATCTATAACAGCCCCTACCGTGTTTAAAAAGGGTCTTCCGAGGATGACACCCACGACATCGTCCTCGGGAATATCCAAGATAACAAAGTCTGTTAAGATAGTGGTGTTAGCAACCACAACCGGCACATCCTCGCAAATGCCGACAGGGAAAGAAGTTGATTTGTCGGCCATTTGCAGAGAGATTTCAGTGGGTGTCAACTTATCCAGTTCAAGTCTACGATAAAGAGAAAGAGGCATAACACTAACACCGGTTCCAAGGTCACATAAGGCAGTTCTTACGTGAGCAAGGTATAGTGGGCACTCCGGGATCACCAAGTTTCTTAGGAGTTCCACCTATGAAAGTGTAATTGGCGAGCATGGTGGAGATCTCAAGTTCTGGTATCTTCCGTTTATTAGTCACGATATCTTTCATGTACTTGGCATATGGAGACATTTTGAGCATATCAGTTAGCCGCATCTACAGAAAGACGGGTCTTATCATTTCAATGAAGCGCTCAAAATCCTCATCATCCTTTTTCTTGGATGGCTTAGGAGGAAAGGGCATAAGACTCTGAACCCATGGCTCCCTTTCTTTACCATGCTTCCTAGAAGTGAAGTCATTCTTATTGTTTCTCTTAGGTTGTGGGTTATCAGGATTAACCGTAGGTTCAATCTCCACATCCTTATTATTGCTAGGTTGAGCAGTATTATGAACATCGCTGTCCATATTGTCACCAGGTTCATGTTCATCACCAGATTGTGTTTCTGCATCAGACGCAGAAATATCATTTGGTTCTTCAGGTGTGATAGTATTTGGTGAACTGACATGCAGGTTTCTATCATCCTTCTTCTTAGGATGACTGTGTGTATCAGCATTAATTCCTTGGGAATCTTGATGAATTCTCTTAGGATGGCCTTCAGGATACAAAGGTTCCAGAGTCATTTTGCCTCCTCTAGTAATGACTTTGACAGAGTTGTCATTTAATTCATTGAGCAAGTCATTCTGAGCTTTAAGTACTTGCTCGACCTGAGTAGTAGTCATATAGGCATGTTTACTTAGAAGCTTCAGATCATTGACATTTCTGTCTACACAAGCACTTAAATGACTAAGCATACGAGTACTTTGTTCCAAATGTCTACTAACATAATCATTGAAACTCTGTTGTTTGGCAACAAAGTTGTCAAATTCATCAAAGCATAGGCCAGGAGGTTTGTCAAAAGGAATATCACTCTCATCAAACCTACACAGAGAATTCACTTCTACTACTTGTATCGGGTTATCGAGACCATGGGTCTCTTTGATAGGTGGTAGATTTTTGAGATCTTCAGATCTAATGCCTTTCTCTTGCATAGATTTCTTGGCTTCTTGCATATCTTCGGGACTGAGGAATAGAACACCTCTTTTCTTGGGAGTTGGCTTAGGAGGTGGTTCGGGGATAGTCCAAGCATTATCGTTGATCAAGATGTTATTCAGTAGGATCTCTGCTTGTTCTACAGTTCGTTCCCTAAAAACACAACCGACACAACTATCTAGGTGGTCTCTAGAAGCATCGTAAGTCCGTTATAGAAGATATCAAGCATCTCGTTCTTCTTAAGAGGGTGATCGGGCAAAGCATTCTGTAGCTGGATGATCCTCCCCCAAGCTTATGGGAGACTCTCTTCTTTGAGTTGAGGAAAGTTGTATATTTCCTGCAAGGCAGCTTGCTTCTTATGGGCAGGGAAATATTTCTCACAGAAGTAATAGACCATATCCTAGGGGCTACTCACACATCCAGGATCAAGAGAAGTGAACCAGGCTTTAGCGTCATCCTTTAGAGAGAAATTAAACAGCTTAAGGATATAGTAGTAGTGGATCTTCTCCTCACTAGTGAAAAGGGTGGCTATATCATGTAGTTTGGTAAGATGGGCTACGACCGTCTCAGACTCATAACCGTGGAAAGGATCTGATTCGACTAGAGAGATTATCTCACGGTCGACAGAGAATTCGTAATCCTTATTGGTGATAAAGATAGGTGAAGTGGCAAACTTCGGGTCGTATTTCATCCTAGCTTTCAGAGATTTTCCTTCCACTTGAGAAGTAATTTCTCAGCGTCATAGGCATCCTTACACGCAAGAAAATCTTCAGCTATCTCTCCCTCCATAACGTAACCCTCAGGTATATCAGGCAATTCATATCTAGGAGAGCTAGATCTAGCAGGAGCAAAAGCAGGTTCTATCTCAATAGTATCGGCAGTTTCAGAAGCATTACGAGCATTGGCAGTAACTCTAGCAACATGAGCATCAAGGAATACCCCTAGTGGCATATCAGGCAAAGTAGTATCTCTAGCAGTATCAAGCATAGCATCATCAGGAAAAATAGCATCTCTAGCATCATCAGGCAAACCAGTATCAAGCATACCATCCCTAGCAGTACCAGGCATAACATCTTTAGTAGTATGAGGCATAACATCTCTAGCAGTATCAGGCATAGCATCTCTAGCAGTATCAGGCATAGTAGCATCATAAGCATCATCAAGGACAGGCGGCATATCAAGATTTCTAGCAGGAGGTGATGTCGCAAACTTACTCATAACTGAAGGTGAATCAAGTGTAGAGCTAGATGGCAGTTCCTTATCTCCCCTCGTAGTTGAGGGCAAGACTTTGGTTTTTGGATCTTTCAGATTCTTCATAGTGATCAGCATATATAGATCCCAAGTGACTCAGAGAATATAGCTATCCTTCCCGGCAACGGCGCCAGAAAAATGATGCTGACGTGCAACTATTCCTGACTTGATGCCTCCACGGCAACGTCGCCAGAAAAAATGCTTGTCCCAGTTGCTCAACAATTAGCAATTGCCTTGCAATGGCCCACCAGCGCGTGGGATCGCGGCAGTTTTCGAGGGTAGAGTATTCAACCCAAATTTGTTGGTTCGCGCGATGGGAAGTGAAAGAATATTCTCAAGTATTAGCAGCTGAATGTGTCAGATTCAACCACACCTGAAAGATCAGTATCTGCAAGGAAAGTATCAGTAGCAAAGTAGTATGATAACAACGGTGCCAGAAATGATCTGTTGACGGCAGACTATTCCTAACTGTTGTATCAATGGCGCTAGTAAGTTGCCCGTGGACGGAGAACTGTTCTTCCCCGACAACGGTGCCAGAGAAGTATTGTAGTAGGTAGAAGCAGTGTAACGAGTAACAACAGTGGCAAGGAACAACAGTAGTGACAGCAGTAGCATGTAGAAACAGTAACAAGTAACAGCAGCAGCAAGCAACAGTAGTGACAGCAGCAGCAGGACAAAGCGAGTAACAGTAGCAGCAACAGTAGTAACAGCAGGAGAGCAAAACAAGTAACAGCAGCAGTGGGACAAACTCGTAGGCAATGGGTCGGCGATTCATTGGATGACATTCATTAGGCAACAGTTATAACGCGGAGAGATATGTGGCTAGCTCACGTTCGTCAATGTGATGTAGGCATGCATTCCGTATGTAGTCATATGTGCTTAGGGAAAAGAACTTGCATGACATCTATTGTCCATCCATCCCGTGGCAGCGGGGTCCAAATGGATACTACGGGATATTAAGGTTCTCCTTTTAATAAAGAACCGGACCAACACATTACCATTTCGTGAACACATGAACTCCTCAAACTATGGTCATCACCGGGAGTGGTTCCGGTTATTGTCACTCCGGGGTTGCCGGGTCATAACACATAGTAGGTAACTACAACTTGCAAGATCGGATCTAAAACACACATATATTGGTGACAACATAATAATTTCAGATCTGAAATCATGGCACTTGGGCCCTAGTGACAAGCATTAAGCATGGCAAAGTAGTAGCAACATCAATCTCAGAACATAGTGGATACTAGGGATCAATCCCCATCAAAACTAACTCGATTACATGATAGATCTCATCCTACTCATCACCGCCCAGCGAGCCTACGAATAGATTACTCACGAACGATGAAGAGCTTCATGTAATTGGAGAAGGAAGAAGGTTGATGATGACGATGGCGACGATCTCCTTGATCCGGAGCCCAAAACGGACTCCAGATCTGCCCTCCAGATGAAGAACAGGATGTGGCGGCGCCTCCGTGTCGCAAAAGCGATTAAATATTCTCTCCTGATTTTTTCCGGGACGAAAGGGAATAAATAGCGCTGGAGTTGGGGGCGGCAGAGCCACGTGGGCCCCACAAGCTTGGTTGCCGCGGCCACGGGGGCGCGGCAACAGGGCTTGTGGCCCACTGGCCCGTCCCCAGCGGTGGATCTTTGCGCAGGTATTTTTCATATTTTCCAGAAATATTCTCCGTCAATTTTCAGGACGTTCCGAGAACTTTCATTTCTGAACAAAAACAACACCATGGCAATTCTGCTGAAAACACCGTCAGTCCGGGTTAGTTCCATTCAAATCATGCAAATTAGAGTCCAAAACAAGGGCAAAAGAGTTTGGAAAAGTAGATACGATGGAGACGTATCAATGGTCACATTGACTCTGCATATCAAAGGGTTATGGAGATGCCCATTAATAGATATCAATGTGAATGAGTAGGGATTGCCATACAAAGGATTCACGAGAGCTATAAGTATGTGAAAGCTCAAAAGGAGAACTAGTGGGTGTGCATCCAACTTGCTTGCTCATGAAGACCTAGGGCAATTTGAGGAAGCCCATCCTTGGAATATACAAGCCAAGTTCTATAATAAAGATTCCCACTATTATATGGTGGTGACAAAGCAAGAAGCTCTCAATCATGAAGAACATGGTGCTATTGTGAATCACAAGTGTGGAAAAAGATAGTAGCATTGTCCCTTCTCTATTTTCTCTTTTTTTTTATTTGGGCTCTTTGGCCTCTCTTTTTTTATGTGGGCAACGTTGGCCTCTTTTTTATTTATTTCCTCACATGGGACAATGCTCTAATAATGCTGATCATCACACTTTTATTTACTCACAGCTCAAAGCGTAGAACGATGATGACTCTGTAGGAAATGCCTCCGGCACTGTACCGGGATGTGCAACAATCTAGCTTGGCGTATGACGTTGAAACATCTCGCTAGCTATCTTACGATCATGCAATGGCAATATGAGAGTGATGGCACAAGTCATGAGACGGAACGATGGGAGTTGCATGGCAATATATCTCAGAATGGCTATGATAATGCCATAGTAGGTAGGTATGGTGGCTATTTTGAGGAAGGCATATGGTGGGTTTGTGCACCAGCAAAAGTTGCACGGTACTAGAGAGGCTAGCAATGGTGGAAGGTGAAAGTGCATCTATACCATGGACTCACATTAGTCAAGAAGAACTCACATACTTGTTGCGGAAGTTTTTATTAGTAATCGAAACAAAGTGCTAAACGCATACTCCTAGGGGAAGGGTTGGTAGGTGTAAACCATCGCACGATGCCGACCGCAACACAAAGGATGACAATCAATAAATCGATTATGCTCCGACTTCCTAACATAGCGGTTCACCATACGTGCATGTTACGGGAATCACTAACTTCAACACAAGTATTTCTAGATTCACAACACCCTACTAACATAACTCTTAATATTACCAAATCCACGTCTCAAAACTAATTGAGAGGAATCAAAACTTCTCTTTCCACTCAATGCACATGAAGATGGAGGTTTTTGTATCCTCTTTGGTCACCTATCACCTTTGGGACTACTTTCATAGCACAAACCAACTACCAAGTCACGCACCGCCGTCCTCTAAAAGATCTAAGTGAAGCACATAGAGCAAAATTATCTAGCTCAAAAGATATAAGTGAAGCACGATGAGCATTCTAGCAAATTCACGATGAGTGCATGCATCTCTCAAAAGGTTTGCAGCAAGGAAGATTGTGACACAACAAAAATAAAAGACTCCTACGATACAAGACGCTCCAAGCAAAACACATATCATGTGGTGAATAAAAATATAGCTCCAAGTAATGTTACCGATGGATTGAAGACGAAAGAGGGGATGCCTTCCCGGGGCATCCGCAAGCTTAGGATTTTTGGTGTCCTTGAATTTTGCTTGGGATGCCTTGGGCATCCCCAAGTTTGAGCTCTGTCCACTCTTTATCCCTTTGTCCATGAGAACATCACCCAAAACTGGAAAACTTCACAACACAAACTTAAGCAGAAACTCGTGATATCATTTGCACAAGAAAACAAACTACCACCTCTTTAGGTACTGTAGCAATATTTATTTCTATTTATATTGGTGTTAGGTTACTGTATTCTCACTTTTCCATGGCTAGTACCCCCGATACTATCCATAGTTTCATCAAAACAAGAAACCAACTTAACAAAAACATACCAGTCTGTAGCAATATGTATACTTCGTATACTTCTGGTACCTCAAAAATTATGAAAAATTACGACTGCCTTGGAAAAATTACGAATGCCTTGGAAAAAGGTATATCAACCAGCAGCAAAAAGAATCAACTCAAAAGCTCTTTTTGAATAAAAATGAAAAATAATCTTGCCAGTGAAAAGTTTATGTCTTTTTCCAGCAGGATCAAACAACCATCACCAAGACTAGTCGTAAAGGTTTTGCTTGGCTCAAACACAAAAAGAAACACAAAAGACACTATCATAACAGAATATGATGGTCTGGATGCAACAAAACAGAAAGAAAAAGATAAATTGATTGGGTTGCCTCCCAACAAGCGCTATTGTTTAACGCCATTAGCTAGGCATAAAGCAATAGAATCACGTATCGTCGTCTTTGGTGCTCAAACCATAAGTAGCCCTCATCATGGATTCATAAGGCAATCTTATTTTATTTCTAGGAAGATGCTCCATGCCCTTCTTTAAAGGAAACTGAAATATAATATTCCCTTCCTTCATATCGATGATAGCACCGATAGTCCTTAGGAAAGGTCTACCAAGATTCATAGGGCATGTAGGATTGCAATCAATGTCAAGCACAATGAAATCCACGGGTACATAGTTCCTATTTGCGATAATAAGACCATCATTGATACTTCCCATGGGTTTCTTGACAGTAGAATCTGCAAGATGCAAATTAAGAGAACACTCCTCAATATCATTAAAACCCAGAACATCACATAAAGACTTTGGAATCGCGGAAACACTAGCACCGAAATCACACAAAGCATTGCATTCATAGTTTTTGATTTTGATTTTGATAGTAGGTTCCCACTCATCATGAAGCTTTCTAGGGATAGAAACTTCCAATTCAAGTTTCTCTTCAAGAGATTTTCTCATAGCTTCGAAGATATGATCGGTAAAGGCCTTGTTTTGGCTATAAGCGTGTGGAGAGTTTAGCATGGATTGCATCAAGGAAATGCATTCAATCAAGGAGCAACTATCATAATTGAATTCCTTGAGATCCAAAGTAGTACTTTCATTACTACTCAAGGTTTTGATATCTTCTACTCCACTTTCAATGCTTTTAGCATCAAGATAGATGGACTCCGAATCATTGGGGCGTTTTTCAACCAAAGTGGATTCATATCCAGCCCCATCATCATTAGGGTTGACACAAGAAAACAAAGATTCAATGGGTGTCACACCAAGCACATTAAGATCTTCGTGATTCTTATCACGAGAACACGCCCTTTTAAGCCATTCACGTGTAGCACGAATTTGGGCGGTTCTTTCTTTGCTCTCACTCATGGAAACATGCATAGCTTTCAAAGTTTCATCCATATTGATCTTGGGAGGAGCACATCTAACTTTCAAAGCATCAATATCACTAGACATTCTATCAACGCTCCTAGGCAAATCGTCAATTTTGAGTAGTTTTTCCTCTATGAACGCATTGAAAATCTTTTGTGAGTTGATAAACTCTTTGATATTACTCTCTAGATCAGAGGGTAATCTATTGTAATTTCCATGAGTATTGTTGTAGGAGTTGCCAAAGTTATTAGAGGGGTTACTAGGAAAAGGCATAGGAACATAGTTTCCTCTAAAAGCATTGTTGTTGCCAAAATTATTCCTACTAACAAAATTAACGTCCAAGCTAGCATTGCTACTCTCAATGAAGGAAGACAAGGGCATATCATTAGGATCTAAAGGAGCACTTCTACATGAACCAAATTCATTAACTCATCCATCTTAGCACTCAACGAGTTAATTTCTTCTATAGCGTGTACCTTCTTACTAGTAGGTGACCTTGCAGTGTGCCACTGAGAGTAGTTCATCATGATATTGTCTAAGAGTTTTGTGGCTTCTCCTAACGTGATTTCCATGAACGTTCCACCTGAGGCGGAGACCAAGATATTTCTAGAAGTGAAATTCAAGCCACCGTAAAAGATTTGTATAATCATCCAAAGACTCAAACCATGAGAGGGACAATTTCTAATCATCAATTTCATTCTCTCCCAAGATTGTGCAACATGTTCATGATCAAGTTTCTTAAAATTCATGATATCATTACGGAGAGAGATAATCTTAGCCGGCGGAAAATACCTGGATATATAAGCATCTTTGCACTTGTTCCAAAAATCAATAGTATTTTTGGGAAAAGACAAAAACTAAGTTTTTGCTCGATCACGCAACGAGAACGGAAAAAGCTTCAACTTAATCACATCATTATCCACATATTTCTTATTTTGCATATCGCAAAGCTCAATGAAGGTATTAAGATGGGATGCGGCATCTTCACTAGGTAGGCCGGAGAATTGCTCTTTCATAACAAGATTCAGCAAAGCGGCATTGATTTCGTATGATTCCGCACTAGTAGCGGGAGCAATCGGAGTACTAATAAAATCATTATTATTAGTATTAGAGAAGTCACAAAGTTTGGTGTTTTCAGTCATGGTGACTTCAGCAAGCAAGCAAGCACGCAAGCGAACACAAAGCAAGCGAGAGAAAAGGGCGAACGAAAAAGACAAACGAAAAGGCAAATATTTTTGTAAATTTTTGTTTTTCAGAAGTGGTGGAGAGGAAACGAGAGGCTAAAAAGTAAATGCAAGAGATGAGTTTGCGACACTTACTTGGATGAGTTCCTGACTTGATCCTCCCCGGCAACGACGCCAGAAATCCTTCTGCTACTTCTCAAACAACAGCGCCAGAAATTGGCATGTTGACGGAGACTTGGCTTGCGTTGGTATTTCCCTTGAAGAGGAAAGGGTGATGCAGCACAGGAGAAGTAAGTATTTCCCTCAGTTTGAGAACCAAGGTATCAATCCAGTAGGAGAATCTCGTCAAGTCCAGAGTACCTACGCAAACAAAAAAGAGCTGGCACCCAACACTATAAAGGGGTTGTCAATCCCTTCAAGATTGATTGCAAAGTGAAATCTGAAGGTGGAAAGTTTAACGAAGTAAAAGAGTAAGGCTTAAAATATGGTGTGAAGTAGACCTGGGGGCCATAGTGTTCACTAGAGGGTTCTCTCAAAATAGCAAATATTACGGTGGGTGAACAAATTACTGTCAAGCAATTGATAGAACCGCACAAAGTCATGACGATATCTAAGGCAATGATCATACATATAGGCATCACGTCCGAGACAAGTAGACCTATACTTTCTGCATCTACTACTATTACTCCACACATCGACAGCTATCCAGCATGCATCTAGTGTATTGAGTTCATGACGAACAGAGTAACGCCTTAAGAAAGATGACATGATGTAGAGGGATAAACTCAAACCAATGATGAAAACCCCATCTTTTTACCCTTGATGGAAACAACACGATGCGTGCCTCGCTACCCCTTCTGTCACTGGGTAAGGTCACTGCATGGTATGAACCAAAAACCAAGCACTTCTCCCATTGCAAGAATCATAGATCAAGTTGGCCAAACAAAACCCACAACTCGAAGAGAATTACAAGGATATGAAATCATGCATAAGAGAGATCAGAAGAAACTCAAATAAGATTCATAGATAATCTGATCATAGATCCACAATTCATCGGATCTCGACAAACACACCGCAAAAGAAGATTACATCAGATACATCTCCATGAAGATCATGGAGAACTTTGTAGTGAAGATCCAAGAGAGAGAAGAAGCCATCTAGCTACTAGCTATGGACCCGTAGGTCTATGGTGAACTACTCACGCATCATCAGAGAGGTCATGGTGTTGATGAAGAAGCCCTCCGTATCCGAATCTCCCATCCGGCAGGGCACCAGAACATGCCCCAGATGGGATCTTGCGGAGACAGAAGCTTGCGGCGGCGGAAAAGTATTTTCGTGGTTCCCCTGATTTTTTAGGGATTTTACTGAATTTAGAGGCGAAGGGGCTAGGGCAGGGGAGGCCCAGGTAGCCCACAAGCCTGGGATGCACGGCCCCCTGGCCGCGCCATGGGGGCTTGTGGCCTCCCCCGGGACTCCCTGCCTTGGTTCCCAAGCTTTCTGCGTATCTTCTGTTTCGGAAAAAAATCTTTTCGGAAGTTTTATTCCGTTTGGACTCCGTTTAATATCCTCATCTGAAAAGGGTCAAAAACATGGAAAAAATAGGAACTGGCACTTGGCACTGAGTTAATAAGTTAGTCCCAAAAAATATATAAAAGGCATACAAAACATCCAAAGTTTGACAAGATAATAGCATGAAACCATCAAAAATTATAGATATGTTGGAGACGTATCAGTATGTTGTATCAATCCATGCCTTTGGCTGCAATTGTAACTTGTTGTAGCTTGTTCATTTCGTGCCCTCAAGTTGCCTTAAAAATATCACCGTGAGCCTATTAACATAAAGTGTCATAATGTAAAATCTAGAGGTAATTTTATGTGAATCCTATGACCTTGTGCAAATAGTCTAATTGAAGGGTGCTATGTCTACTACATGCTCATGTTAGTTTCATAAATTATAAAATTTCTATGCTTGCTGTTATGTGCCTCCCAAGTCAGCATCATAATGTTGTTGACAGCATGCCTAGTTTCTGTAACTTCATGTTTGATTCTTGTCTTGGTGGTTGCCATGAATTTATTGTTCAAATGCCCATGCCATGTCGTGGAATACCATGCCATGCCATTTGATTCCATGTTCTAGTCCGGTAGCATGTAGTTTCAATTCTATGAACATGCCTAAACAATGTTCCTATTTGCTGTTAACTTCATGATGCCATGTTGTGAGCTTGTTATTAATTAATCTATTCCTCTTTTGGGAATGCTCCAATTACATGTACTTTAGTATGCCATGAGGTTACATGCCCCTTTTGGGAATGCTCCAATTAGCAACTTCATGATGCCCATATCTTTTTCTACATGTCAAGTTTCATAATGTTTGACTTCATATGCCCTCTGTTACATGCTTGCCAAGTTGCTAAGTTGATGTAGTTTTCTGGGTGCTATATTGTTTGTAATCTGTAACATCATTTGTGCATCTTGTTGCCTCCACATATTTTAACATGTGATGCCTATGAACCTTAACCTTAAAGATGAATTGAAGTATATCATGTCTAATTTCATTGCATATGAAGTCTGTGCCCATCATGATATTGTAACTTGTTGATTTGATGTTTGCAAAGTGCTATCATGTTGTTTTGTGCAGATTATTGTTACATGTTGTTTTGAGTGTATGTGTTGAACTGTTGCTCGTTTTGATCATGTTATATATGACACATGCTTAGAAATTTGTGTAGTTTGACAATATCCAATTTTCAGCCATTTTAAAAATGTTTAAACTTGTTGTTTAATTAAAGTTGCATTGATGCCATGTTGAAATGATTTAATTCATTATTAATTAACGATAGCTCCAATTAAAATGATCCACATATGTAACTTGAGTAGAAAAATATGTAGAATAACATGCTGACATTTATTTAGCTGTTTAATAACTATAAAGATGTGTCATAGACACAAAAGTACCAAAATCTTAATTTGCATATGGGGACTTTCTGAAATTGTTATTCATTGTTCCGGCCTCATTTAAATTTGCCTAGAATGTGATGTAGTTTCGTGATAACTTCTTGCATCCATGATTTACATGCTTGTGGTTGTCATTTGCATACATTTTGCATTCATAGCAAATTATCTTGTGTTGATCATATCTTTTAGACCGTAACTCTGTTTTAGATGTTCTATATATCTAGAACAACTAGAATTACGTCTAGAATCACATGGTCCACTTATTATGCTGTTTAATAAATATATAATGTGTTTAGTTCTGATCTGGACTAATTTCAAAATCAACACATGGGGTCATTTCGGAAATGCTATATGTTGTTTCCGAACTCATTTGACATGCCTAGAATATTGACGTGTAAATAAAAGGGAGTGAACTAAGTAATTCAAATATGGAGTTTTGTCAATATGCAACTCGTTGCATATTGAGCTTCATTTAATGTGTAGGAGTTGATTGTTGTGCTTTGCGGTGTCTTGCATAATTAAATGGACATGCATCATATTTGATTGTGCATCATGTCATGAATATGTTGTGGTGTTTATCTTGTGTTGATTTTTACTTTTGGATTGCTTCTTCTCGATAGAGTTCCGCAATTGTGTCAGAGTGTGAGGATTCGTTCGGCTATGTTAGTTCGTCTACTTCACGGATTCGTTATTCTTCCAAGCGGGATCACACGCAAGATGATCATTTCGCTAGATACCATTACTATCACTGCCATGCTAGTTGTATTGTTTCTATCGCTATGTCTCGCTGCCTACCACCTATTATGTTAACTCCCAACAACATGAAAAGCCTCTAACCTTCACCAACCCAGCAAACCCTTGTTTGGCTATGTTACCGCTTGCTCAACCTTCTTATAGCGTTGCTAGTTGCAGGTGCAGATGCTTCCATGTGAAACATGGGTTCCTTGTTATATCACCATATTACTGCTATTTAATTTAATGCACCTATATACTTGGTAAAAGGTGGAAGGCTTGGCCTTCTAGCCTGGTGTTTTGTTCCATCTTTGCGGCCCTAGTTACTTGTGTACTGTTGTTATGTTCCATAATAGAGTGCTCCTAACATGCTTGGGGTTGTTATGGGACCCCCTTGATTTTTGTTTTGGGATAAACCTCTTCTGGAAAGGCCCAACATTGGTACTAAAATTTTCCAAAATAATAATAATGAACACCGTTAATAACGCATAGGGAGTTAGCGCTACCCGTGGATTAATTCAACATAATATAGGGGGACTAGTGCTGATGGTGTTGGTCCCAAACAAAGCCATTTGAGGGGCCACCCGGGGCAACTCAGGGATTCCTATACGGCCACCGTATGTAGTGCTCATCCAATTGTGCCCTCAGAACAAGATACGCGGCTCCTATCGGGATTATCGGCACGTTGGGTGGCCTTGGTCGATTAGTTTTACTCTTATCGAAGGTCTTGTGCAGGGGATTCTGAGTATACTTTGGGCTATCTCGAGGTTGAGGTTTTTCACCAGGAATCCGAGGAGATCACAGGATTTCTATGGTCGAGGTTTCCGACGCAGTTTGTGGTAGTTTGTGACGGAAAAGTTAGAGCGCCCCTGTAGCGTTAAATCTTTCGGAAAGTCATGCCCACGGTTATGTGGCAACTTTGAAAGTTTGTTTAACACCCGGTCATAGCAAACTTGAACTAAACTTAATTAAAATATGCCAACTATGTGTGTAACTGTGACTGTCTCTTCTCGTGAGTTCTGCACCCGAGAGAGGACATGGTGGGGTTATGTTTGACGTAAGTAGGTGTTCAGAATCACTTCGTGACCAGGTTACCTCACGTCTGTTATGCGTGGATCAACCCCCTCTTATTCTTGTACTCATAAGTTATCCACTCAAGTATACGCTTAGTTGCTTGATGCAGCCTCACCCATTCACCATACGTCACCCATTAAACTTTGCTAGTCTTGATACCTTTGGAAATGAGATTGTTGAGTCCCTGTGGCTCACAGATTACTACAAAATAGATGTAGGTATAGGTAAGCGATACTTTGACATGAGCGCAATGATTGTTCTATTTGGAGTTTCTTCTTCATCATCATCATCGATCGAGGATGGGTTCCAGGCCGATAGCCTGTGATAGCAAGGATGGACATCGTTCTTTTATCGTTTGATTTTGTTCATAGTCGGACCCTTCTATTCTACATGATGATTGAATGTATTGTTGTATTGAGCTGTTCATGATGTAGTTTGTGGCGAGTGTAAGCTAATTCCATGTACTCATCTCTTCTGTACATGTACTCGTAACGATATCCATTCTTGCAAAACGAGGAGATGTGCTTCTATCCCTGTTGAGGCCCTCGCTCCAAAATAAGGATAGGATCGCATCTTGGGCATTACAAGTTGTTATCAGAGCAATACCGACCTAGGATCCCCCCTTATTGATCGAACTTGGCCGAGTTGAGTCTAGTGAAACACTACTTTGAGTCTAGTTATATATCAGAGAGTACAATTCTTTTTACGCCTCTTCTATGCTTTGGTGAGGAACTTTGACGTAGGAATTCTAATTCTATTCCTCTCCCCACTCAAAAAATTTAGGATCATACGGGTATTTTTAAGTTTATATGATGCCGATGCGACGGAATTTTGACTTGGTGCCTCCTATCTGAATTGATTTCTTCCGGGGAGTTCATCTCTAGGGTATTCTTGTCACACTCGTTCTCATTCATCTTCCTTAGTATCTCAGGATGGAGGATGTTTGAAATTGCTTCGATACTCTTTGCGGAAAGAGGTGTTTGGCATCATCCAATACTGGGGAGAGCTTCCAGATGTACTGCCATAATTGGTATCATTGCAATTATGAGGGTCTGAGGTAGATGAGTTTCTGAGATCTCTGGTTATGTGTTGACGGATGTGATACACTAGACGGGTAGTGTTATTGCTCGGAGTTGAGTGATGGATTTTACTCCTTGTATCCATGGACCTGATTGCATAACTCGAAAATTTTGGGAGTTCTTAGGTCGGATTTCAAGTAGTTACCTAGGATTCTCTTCCAACAAATGCCTGATGTGAGGTTGGGGTTCGACATCTGGTGGATGCATTTGTTCACGGCCTTTCTTACAACGGTTCTCGTAGGTTCTTAAAGAATCCTTGTAGCTTTCTATGACTCAGGGACGCTTCGTATGTCGTGTGCACTGCCTTGTACATGATGGCTATTGTAATATATAGCCTGTGCGAGCCATACGACGAAAATATCGGACGGTATCTGTGTCATGAATTTGTTTCCGTCTTGTTTAGTAAGCCTCATCCTTTGTTTTGTTGGAGTTTGGTAATTAAAGTTGCTTCGATGTCGAGTGGTGATTTCATATCTTTTCCAAGTGGTGTTCTCATATTTCCATGGGAGTGCTACATTTTTCTCAATCAATTGTCATGCAATTCTTTCAACCGAAGTTCTTCTCTTCAAGTTAAATTAATCTTCTCCATTATTTGCAAGATCCATCCTCGTATTTATTTCCGGAGTTTGTTTCATCTATCCCAAGTTGTATTTGTTTTTTTCTCACCCTCCCGCCCTTTTCTTCAATGATTAAATTGTCATCCTAGTGCCTTTCTTTTTATTTTATGCTTCCTCTATCTTCTCTTCCGTGTTTTATCCAATGATTCATTGCGAAGATGCTCGGTGTTAAGTCATCATTCTTCATTCTTGTTTTCTTCTCTCGTGGATTCAATTCAAGATTTCAAGCTTCATCATATCCTTTTTATTCAAATGTTTTTCCATCTTAGAAATTATCATCCAAGCCTCTCTTAGTTTTCATCCCTCTCTATTATGTCCGGAGTGCTGAAGGTGTCTCAGAAGTTTCATGTTTCTAATCAAATTCTTCAAGTTATTTTGAGGGTCTCACCTCATCAAGTTATCAATTGTATTGTTGCAATATCTCTCTTCTAATCAATCATTCCAGCGGTGTTCTCTTCTAGTGGGCCCATAACCCACTTGTTTACCGAGGATCTTATGGGCTTTTCTAGTCCTTTCCGGAGATCTCAAGTTCTTTGCAATTATGATGTAAGTATGCATTCCATCAGTCATATTCCTTCTCCAAGATCTATTCAAATTAATTTTCATCATTGGCTCGACCTTTATTTCCTCATCATTCCGAAGTGTCTTAGTAATTCATGGTGGTGTTCTCGTCATCATTCTCAGTTTGGAAAACCGAAGGAGAGTTTCTCCTGAATCTTGGTTCGTTCTTTTGAAGATTCTAGTCTCAGCTTCGTGCTCTCTCTCAAATTGTATTCGACCATGAGTAATTCCTTCCATATCTATCTCGTGCATTTCACAGTTCTTCATTTATTAATCCTCCGAGGGCCATAATTTTAAAACATTTCTTCGTTTCAGCTTTTAGCTTTCATTCTCAAATTCTTCTCAATTGTGTCTCTTCGTTTGTATCTCAATTATTCTGGTGCTTCGTTCAAGTTCAGTGCTAGGTATATCATGGTCTCTTCATTCTCGTGTATCTCCATTCATTCATTGTATCCTCATTCATTTGTGAATTCTTACCGATGTTTCTTCCAAGACTTCTTCAAGTTTGTGCTCTCTCTCTCTCTCTCCAATCTTTTCAAGAAGAATAAGTTGTATGCTAAATCTGTTGCTTGCATCAATTTAACTTGATGAAGTATAAGCATAACATAATTCTTACCCTTGTTCCCTTAAGGTGGTTTTAGTCCTTCTTTCCCACAGTTGTTCATGATATCAAATTCTCGACTCTAACTCGTTTATCTTTTCCTTTCCGGAGATCCAAGCTTTCTCAAGTATCTCTGTGTGACGCTTCATCTAAATCTTTGCAAGGTCTTAATCTTATTCTTTCCATCCTTCATTTCTTTTTATCATTCTTTTGTATAAAAAGGCTGTTCATGGTGGTTCATCAAGGATTTTATTATTTCGTTTTTTGCATTTGTGTCCCTAACTAGAACCCACTACTCAGATTTACCCCTAATTTTGAAGCATGCTCAAATTTGCCCCTTTGCCATTAGGTGACCTTACAAAAATGCCCTTTCGCTCCATTTCCATCCGGTCAAAGGGGAATGACCATCTAGTTGACGTTTTTTGGACAATTTTCCCTTGATTCCATGTGTCATTTACATGTGGGACCGAGTCAGAAAAAATAAAATGGAAAAATCTTTATCTCTCCCCTTTCTCTACCTCACTTACATGTGAGACCCATGTGTAAGCATATAGTTATTTTCTAAAATTATTTCGTAGTTCTGCTAATTGCACTACTAGGGAAAACCTTATAGACAAAACATTAGTAGTAGCGCTGGATAAAACAGGGTGCTACTGCTACATATCAGTAGTGCGCATCTACAAGAGTCGCTACTGCTAAATACTTAGCAGTAGCGCTGTTTTAAGAAACACAGTACTACTAATATTGCCCCACCGGTTCCGACAGGCTAGATTTAGTAGTAGCGCGCCCCAGATACCGGCGCTACTGCTAAAAGAATAGTAGTAGCACGCCCCATATACCGGCGGTACTGGTAAAAGAATAGTAGTAGTGCGTTTTTCGACCCGTGCTACTGCTAAGTGGGGCGTGCACTTATCGACTTCGTCGCCCCGCACACCCCTCTCTCTCACTCTATCCCTCTCCACACTCTATGCTGCCGCCTCCCCTCCCTTCCTCCCTCTCCACTCTGCGCCGCCGGCCCGCCCCTCACTCCCTCCCTCTCCCCTTCCTCACTCTCTCCCTCTCCACTCTGCGTCGTCGCCCCGCCCCTCACTCCCTACCTTTCCCCCTCCTCACTCTCTCCTCCCCACTCTGCGCCGCCGCTGCCGTAGGTCCTCCCCGGCGTACTTGCTCTCGGCCCCGACCCCAACCTCGACCCCGGCGACCTTGACCCTTGCCCCGACCCCGACACCGACCCAAGCCTCTCGTGAGACATCCCCACGCCTAGGGTTCTTGCTAGGTTTTTTGTTAGGGACTAGCTGATGCCCCGTACATTGTTGCGGAAATATTTAAAAAATATATATATTGTGTTTTATTATTGTATATTTGGTGTCATGCTTGCATGTTGATAAAAATAGGTAGTGGGAGCTAGCTAAATTCAAATGAGATGATCGTTGTACAAATGATAACTAGAAAGTAAAACATTAAACAATAAGAAAATTTTCTCATAGGAATTTGTCTCGACATCGACGATGCCCGGCCCGCATCCTTGTCGTCGAGTGGTCGGCGAGAGCCTGCTTGATAGGTGCCATGTCTGGGACTAGGCTCCACCGGGCAAGCACTGGGAGGTGCTACCTTCCGGGGCGTGCACCTTCGTGAGGAATCGGGGTCTCGTCGTTGACCCGGAGCTTCTTTAGTGGCGGTCGCGTGGGCCAATATCGGTGCCGAGGGAGTCGGTCCCCATGGAGGTGGTAAGTCGCCGTGTCAGGGAGGAGGACGAGCACGTCCGTCGCTACCTGGTTGCATTGCATGGCAGGTTCTCCAATACCTGGCAGGTTCTTCAGGGATATCACCCGAGCTATGATCCGGTGATGGTTCCTTATCTTTGGGTTTCCACCTCTTGCGCCGTGAGATGTCAACTGGATTTGTAGTAGTGATATTATATGATAATATTCGAGATGTCTTAGTGATAATATCGCTTATCTTTCAGTTTGTCGTTGCTCCTTGTATGACTTTCATGTGAGTTCTTGATCGAGGAATCCCGACTGTTGTCGTGGGGGAGCTTCCTCCTTCTTCTCTTCTTACGATATATACCTTGGTATAATGAGCAAGGAGAGGAGAATCTCCCATCACCGACGGTCGAACTATTAGTGTGAGAAAGTGTCCACCAACATATATACAACATGAGATATGACAGTTATTTAAGGAAAGCCACGACTAACCGAAAGATAACCGATATTGAATTAGGTCTATTTGGACATGTGTGTATGTTATTAAATGAGTAAGATGATGATGAGTTGTATGTCACATATTTGATTAAGGTGGATGCATACAAGTGACCAAGTTGAATTAGAGGAAAATATGATGTCGTGTTCCGAGATGTGTGTATGTGGTCCGACCAATATCCTTTCCTTTGTAGAAGTACCATCATTGGCTTAGTGACGAACAGAAAGTCCATTGCTTGAACAACATGGCCAAGCGTATACCAAATATGTATATGCTTAAGTACTTAACTGAATATATGTAAGGGTTCTAGGTTTCTATGGTTCATCCATCTATATTTGGTTTTTAAATTGAGTTTGAGATAGCATGAGATTTGTGTAGATTTTCTTGAAGTGTCAAGCACTAGGAGATGCAAATTTGAAGTGGTCATGTTATATGCAAATTCCTCAATAGTGTTTGCTCATGTTTATCTACTGTTGTAGTTGCACATGTACATGTTCTGAAGTGGTCCTATTATTTGCAACATTGAAGTGGTTCGATTGTGCCCTACTACGGCAACAAAAGTCCTTCCCCAGCAACGCCAGGAATTCTTCTTGCTACTTCTCTTGCTTGCGTTAGTTTTTCCCTTGAAGAGGAAAGGGTGATTCAGCACAGAAGGAGTAAGTATTTCCCTCTGTTGGAGAACCAAGCTATCAATCCAGTAGGAGAATCTCGTCAAGTCCAGAGTACCTGTGCAAACACAAAAGAGCTTGCACCCAACGCTATAAAGGGTTGTCAATCCCTTCAAGATTAATTGCAAAGTGAGATCTGAAGGCGGAAAGTGCAATGAAGAAAAAATGTAAGGCTGAAAATATGGTGTGGAGTAGACCCAGGGGCCATAGTGTTCACAAGAGGCTTCTCTCAAAATAGAAAATATCACGGTGGGTGAAAAAAATTACTGTCAAGCAATTGATAGAATCGCGCAAAGTCATGATGATATCTAAGGCAATGATCATACATATAGGCATCACGTCCGAGACAAGTAGACCGATACTTTCTGCATCTACTACTATTACTCCACACATCGACTGCTATCCAGCATGCATCTAGTGTATTGAGTTCATGACGAACAGAGTAATGCCTTAAGCAAGATGACATGATGTAGAGGGATAAACTCAAACCAATGATGAAAACCTCATCTTTTTACCCCTTGATGGCAACAAAACGATGCATGCCTCGCTACCCCTTCTGTCACTGGGTGAGGTCACCGCATGGTATGAACCCAAAACCAAGCACTTCTCCCATTGCAAGAATCATAGATCTAGTTGGCCAAACAAAACCCACAACTCGAAGAGAATTACAAGGATATGAAATCATGCATAAGAGAGATCAGAAGAAACTCAAATAAGATTCATAGATAATCTGATCATAAATCCACAATTCATCGGATCTCGACAAACACACCGCAAAAGAAGATTACATCGGATAGATCTCCATGAAGATCATGGAGAACTTTGTATTGAAGATCCAAGAGAGAGAAGAAGCCATCTAGTTACTAGCTATGGACCCATAGGTCTATGGTGAACTAGTCACGCATCATTGGAGAGGTCATGGTGTTGACGAAGAAGCCCTCCGTACCCGAATCCCCCCTCCGGCAGAGCAACAGTATGTGCCCCAGATGGGATGTTGCGGGGACAGAAGCTTGCGGCGGCGGAAAAGTACTTTCAATGATCTCCTGATTTTTTATGGGATTTTAGGGAATATATAGGCGCAAAACTTAGGGCAGAGGAGGCTCAGGGAGCCCACAAGCCAGGGGGCGCGGGCCCCCCTGGCCACGCCATGAGGGCTTGTGGGGTCCCTGTAGGCTCCCTGCACTGATTTTCCGGCTTCCCAATCTTTTTCTGTTTCGGAAAAATAAAATTTGGCACTTTAATTCCGTTTGGACTCCGTTCAAAATCCTCCTCTGAGAGGGGTCAAAAACATGGAAAAAACAGGAACTGGCACTTGGCACTGAGTTAATAAGTTAGTCCCAAAAAAATATAAAAAAGGCATGCAAAACATCCAAAGTTTGACAAGATAATAGCATGAAACCATCAAAAATTATAGATACGTTGGAGACGTATCAAGCATCCCCAAGCTTAACTCCTGCTCGTCCTCGAGTAGGGAAGTGTTAAACACTGAATTTTTGATGTGGAATGCTACCTAGCATAGTTGTCCTTTGCAACTTCTTTCACGTGACATGAATGTTCAGATCCGTAAGATTCGAAACAATAATTTGCTATTGACATGAAAACAATAATACTTCAAGCAAACTAGCAAGGTAATCATGAAATTTCAAAATAACAAGGCCAAGGAAAGTTATCCCTACAAAATCATATAGTCTGGCTATGCTCCATCATCCTCACACAACTAATGTAGATCATGCACAACCCCGTTATTGGCCAAGTAATTGTTTTCGCACTCTTACTTTCTCAAACCTTTTATAACTATCACGCAATACATGAGTGTGAGCCATGGATATAGCACTATAGGTGGAATGGAGTATCGTGGTGGTTGTGAGACAAAAAGGTGGAGATGGTCACATTGAATGGAGTGTATGGGATCTTTGGCCTCTTTTTTTTATTTCCTCGCATGGGACAATGCTCTAATAATGGTCATCACACATTTGTTTACTCACAGCTCAAAGCTTAGAACGATGATGACTCTATAGGAAATGCCTCTGGCGGTGTACCGGGATGGGCAATGATCTAGCTTGGCGTATGACGTTGAAACATCTCGCTAGCTATCTTACGATCATGCAATGGTAATATGAGAGTGACGGCACAAGTCATGAGACAGAACGGCGGGAGTTGCATGGAAAGATATCTCGGAATGGCTATGAAAATGCCATAGTAGGTAGGTATGGTGGCTGTTTTGAGGAAGGCATATGGTGGGTTTGTGCACCGGTGAAAGTTGCGCGACACTAAACAGGCTAGCAATGGTGAAAGGTGAAAGTGCATCTATACCATGGACTCACATTAGTCATGAAGAACTCACATACTTGTTGCGAAAGTTTTTATTAGTAATCGAAACAAAGTGCTAAACGTATACTCCTAGGGGAAGGGTTGGTAGGTGTTAACCATCGCGCGATCCCGACCTCAAGACAAAGGATGACAATCAGTAGATCAATTATGCTCCGACTTCCTAACATAGCGGTTCACAATACGTGCATGCTACGGGAACCACTAACTTCAACACAAGTATTTCTAGATTCACAACACCCTACTAACATAGCTCTTAATATTACCAAATCCACGTCTCAAAACTATTTGAGAGGAATCAAGACTTCTCTTTCTACTCAATTCAAATGAAGATGGAGGTTTTTGTATCCTCTTTGAGTACCTATCACCTTTGGGACTACTTTCATAGCATAATCCAACTACCAAGTCACGTGCCGCCGTGCTTTAAAAGATATAAGTGAAGAACATAGAGCAAAATTATCTAGCTCAAAAGATATAAATGAAGCACTATGAGCATTCTAGCAAAATCACAATGAGTGCATGTATCTCTCTCTCAAAAATGTGTCCAGCAAGGATGATTGTGACACAACAAAAGAAAAGACTCCTACGATACAAGACGCTCCAAGCAAAACACATATCATGGGGTGAATAAAAATATAGCTCCAAGTAATATTACCGATGGATTGGAGACGAAAGAGGGGATGCCTTCCCGGGGCATCCCCAAGCTTAGGCTTTTTGGTGTACTTGAGTATGGCTTGGGATGCCTTGGGCATCCCCAAGCTTGAGCTCTTTCCACTGCTTATCTCTTTGTCGATGAGAACATCACCCAAAACTTGAAAACTTCACAACACAAAACTTAAACAGAAACTTGTGATAACATTACCACAAGAAAACAAACTACCACCTCTTTTGGTAATGTAGCAAACTTGAATTCTATCTATATTGGTGTTGGGCTACTGTATTCTCACTTTTCCATGGCTAGTACCCCCCGATACTATCCATAGTTTCATCAAAACAAGCAACCAACTCAACAAAAAATAGAATCTGTCAAAAACAGACCAGCCTGGAGCAATCTATGTACTTCGTATACTTGTGATACCTTAACAATTCTGAACAATTACGACTGCCTGGGAAAAAGACATATCAACCGGTAGCAGAAAGAATCAACTCAAAAGCTCTTTCGTAATAAAAATGAAAAATCATCTCGTGAGCGAAACGTTTCTGTCTTTTTTCAGCAGGATCAAACAACCATTACCAAGACTAGTCTAAAGGTTTTGCTTGGCGCAAACACAAAAAGAAACACAAAAATCACAATCACAACAGAATTATGATGGTGTTGACGCAACAAAACATAAAGAAAAAGATAAATTCATTGGGTTGCCTCCCAACAAGCGCTATTGTTTAACGCCATTAGCTAGGCATAAAGCAATAGAATCACGTATCGTCGTCTTCGGTGCTCAAACCATAAGTCGCCCTCATCATACATATAGGCATCACGTCCGAGAAAAAGTAGACTGATACTTTATGCATCTACTACTATTACTCCACACATCGACCGCTATTCTTGTCACATCCCTGACACCTTAAGCAAGTTAGCTTTGTGCTCATGTTTTCTTTGCATTGCATCTAGGAAATTTTCAACAAGAACAAAGCAAGTGATGAAGGAAAATGCTAAAACCCTAGCCACTTCTCAAAATAAAGGAAAATTCAAACTAGTTAAAATCAATGAACCCAAAATGGCCTCAAGAAAAGTTCAATCTTTCTGATAAATCATGAAAGTAAATGAGCAATGAAGAAAACCATTTTCTTGACACTTTAAGCATTTTAATTAAATGCAAAAAGCTACTGGTTTCAAGTTTAAAATTTGAAATCAGAAACTTTAAGCTTTCAAAAATGTTGAAAACTTTAGGAATGGGTGGAAATATTCCAACAAATATTCTGGGGTGTTCAACATAGTTTTTACAAACTTTTTGGTAGCTGAAATAAATAGCAAATCTATGTCAGTAATTAAAACAGAAACAAAACAGAAACAAAAATGAGAAAGTCTACTTGTCGCTCACCTGGCCCGGCCCAACTTTTTTTGTCGTCTTCCTCCCCCGCCAGTGGGCAGCAGGAGGTGGCCGCCGCGTACTCCGGCGCGGCCACGCACCTGTGCGCCTGCCTGGCCGCCGCCTCGCGCTGGCAAGCACGGGGATATCAACCCCTAGCCCGTCCCTATCGGTTCCCCAGCTCCAGTTCCCCCCTCCTATCGGGAGCTCTCCTCCCTCCTTCTGCCGCCATTGCCACGAGCTCGAGCTCAAGCCGCCGCGCCTCTAGCCACAGGACCCCCCTTCCGAGTAGCCTAGTTGCTTCGCCTCATCGAGCTGGTTCTCTCTGCAACCGCCGAAGTCTCCCCGAGCTCTGCAACGTCCCCAACGCCATCGTCTTCAACCTTCGGACGCCGGCAAATCGACGGTGAAACGCCGGCAACAACCCTTCCTCGAGCCGTCTAGGCCCTTCTCTGCACTCCCCGTGAGCCTGCGATCAATTCCCCTCTCTTTCCCCTCGGATCCGAGCCCCCTAGCCACTGGACCATCGAACCCGTACTCCGGCAGCCGCCCCGGCTCGTCGCCGGCTTACTCCGGCCACATATAACTCTGCCTGAGGCTAGCGCTAGATGAGGCCGAGCCTGGAGATCACTCCAATGCTCTCAGCATCTTTTTCCGAGCACCACACACGTTTGAGCATGTCTCCGGCGAGGTTCTGGCACGGATCTGGTCGCCGCCGGCTAGGCTCCGGCGAGGAATGACGTGGCCGGCCTAACCCAGTAGTTTAAATGCTTAAACACTCACTGACAGTGGGCCCAAGGCCAAGTCAAACACACTTAGGGGCTGGTCAGCGCGGGATAAGTCCCTGAGAGGCTGACCAGTGGGTCCCCCCCTGTCAGGTTTGACCTGAGTAGGTCAGTTGACCCGCTGATGTCAGGCTGACGCAATAAAGGGGTTTTCCAAAATAAAAATAATTCCAGAAATGTTTAAAACTTCAAAAATTCATAGAAATTAATCTGTAACTCCAATGAAAATAAATTATATGAAAAAGTATCAGAAAAATCCAAGGTATCTGAATATGCCATTTTCAAACATGTTTGAAAATGTTACAGAACCCAAACATGTAGATTAATGAATAAGTTAATTCTTATAAATACTTTATAAATAGAATTTGGAAAATATTTAAAATTCACTATGAATGACATGATCAAACACTGTTCTAATTACAAACGAGCAACCTAACATGTCATCCCATGCATGTTAAAAGCAAGTTGATCTGAGCATCAGGTCGAATCAATTAAAATGTTATTCGAGAATACCTCGTTTGAAGTGATATTTGAATTTGATTCAAATCAACTTCAAACCTAATACATGTTAGCTATATTAGTATATCATCTTGCATTCTCATACCATGCTCATGCATCGTCTTGATTGCATATGTTTGTTATTGATTGTTGTCATTCCTTTCGGTAGGCTCCGCTCCGCCGGATTCCACCGAATATCCGTCTGACGGATATTGTCACTCCTTTGAGCAACAAGGCAAGCAACCATTTTTGATCATCCCGATAAATCACATGTTCCCGCTCCTGCAATTACTTATTGCATTAGTATCAAATGCTTCAAATGCTTTTCCCACGTTAGTTGAACCCACTTCCTTTGCATGACCTATCCTTGTCACAGTAAATAGCTGAACCTTGCAACCTAGCATACCTGGTAGTTGCTTGAGCCGTGATGTGCCTTATCCTGCTATGCATGCTATGCTTAGAGTTGTGTATGGTCTGTCATCTGGGAGATGAACAGAATTCTGAGAATGTGTTCGGTAAGCAAAGGTTGTGTGTTGAACCTGATTTGGTAAAGGTACCGGTGAAAGGCTGTGTAGGAGTACATGGCGGGTTGTTTCATTGGAACCGCCCTTAGGAACCGAGTTCCGTGTATGTAATCCAAGACTAGATACTACCACATGCTGGGATACTTAATTGACCATCTCGACTCATTAATCGCTTAGTACTCGGTCCAGGAGTTGCAAGTAGTTTCTCGTGTTTATAGTCATGCTGGAGGCCGTGCATGGTGCTGACCTGAGAGGTGGGATGTGATGCGGTAGGCAGTGGCACGGTGTACCAAGTGGCACCCGGATGGTGGGCTTGGGAACCCTGCGCACATCGTTTGGGGCCATGGCGGAAACCTCGGCCGGACTTCCGTGCGGGTTACCCTCAGATAGGCGATAAACCTGGACTAGGTACTAGTGTGATTAACGGTCATGGCCGACTCCCTCGCTGGGCTTCCGCTTGAAGGTTGCCGAGGTGCATGACGTGCACGTGGCGATAAGTGGCGAGAGCGTGTGTGACGAAGTACACCCCTGCAGGGTTATGATCTATTTGAATAGCCGCGTCCGCGGATATGGACTACTTGGAGACATATGTTGTTCATAGATAACTTCAATGGCTACTCATAAAATTGTCAAGACAAGTGTGAGTGTCGTGGACGGAATTTCCGTATGGATACGGAATGATTCCACGATGGTGTATTGTTGTGGTGTTAGTGGACTCGTGTGTGAGAAATCAAGTTGTCAAAATTATTTAAAAATGCAAGTTGTCTAGCCACGAGTCAAATGCTGGCTTTCCGCATGAAACCCCACCATACCTTGTAGATACATTGCATGAGTAGTTAGTTATCCTAAAGTCTTGCTGAGTACCTCCGTACTCATGTTTGCTTAATAAATGTTGCAGAGGTTGCTAATGACCCTAATGGAGGGTTCTTCATAGACATCGACGACAACGAGTAGCTGGTGTCCCAGCTACGATCTGGCCCTAGGTTGGGTCTGTAGTATAGTCAGGCCATGTGCCTTCTAGTTGCACCTGTCTGTACTTAGACAGTTTTAAACACTTCTGCTGGCTTGTAACTGAATGACTGCTATTATGGGTCGTGAGACCCTTACTATGTAATATTATGTGTGTGGCTCTTCCGAGCCTCTTAAATAAAGCTTGTATGTTTACGGTTATGTTGTGATGCCATCGATGTATCTATACATATCGGTATGCCATGCGTACATGTGTCGTACTTGATATGTATGGGGTTCGATTACCTAGCCGTGAATTTTAGTAGCACTCCTTACAGGGAAATGCCCCTTTGTGATCCAACGAGCCATGGTAGCTCGTTACTGCTCCGGACACATTGATTGACCGGCATGTGTCCTTCTTAGCTGCTGTGTTTGTCCCCTTTGGGGAAATGTCACGCGATGTAATGGAGTCCTTGTAGCTTGCTACGACTCGTCTACACTCGTTGGTGACCGACACCTACTTTGTTGGGTCATGTATGCCTGTCCTTGTGCGGTACTGCCACTTTGGTTTATGACTAGACCTGTCGATCCGGGTTCTTTGACATTGGAATGCTAGCGACACTATTGCATACGCGAGTCAAAAGACGCAAACGGTCCCGGCTAAGGTAAGGCTGCAGCCGTGGAGTTAACCATGCGTGAGACCGCAAAGGGATGCGATGTGTTACACGCTGGATTCCTATGGCTTAGGATCGGGGTCCCGACAACGTTGGTATCAGAGCCTGACTGACTGTAGGTATACTAAGCCAAACTGGTCGAATTTGAGTCTAGAATTGCTTTAGTTATATATAAGAGAATTGTTTGTGGAAGGGAATGTAACACTCTTGTTCTCTTCTCAAGTTATTCTATTCTGGTCATCCTCGTCTTTTCTGCGGGAATTAAGGACTAGGTTACTCATCTTCTTCTAGGCTCATGTTTCAGATCGGTAGATTATATGACTACGAGTCAAGAGATATTGGGTTTCTTTCATTCCTAGGAAAAAGGAAGTAAGTTTTATGATCAGAGAGTTGAACTTGATAGTTGAGTGGTTACGCTATTCTATTTTGGGTTGTCTCAAAATTTGTTTTTGAGCATTTATAGCCGTTATGCTGCCCAATTTTGCATTCGGAGCTCTAATGCTTTTGCATTACTCTCTATTTACAGATGCCTGGTCGTCCTTCTCGTCAGGTGGTACGTCTGACTAGGTGCATTGATGTACCGGGTTATACGGCCATGCTGGTCAGGGTGATGTCGATGTGCGTTTACCGCTGGTACCCCAAGTACACAGTGGAGGAACAGTACCGAGAGTTCAACCAGAGCCAGTATATCTGCACTGTGAGGGTATTTCCAGACTACCGTGGAGCTGAGGAGCCAATCCATTGGTCCTATGGGTTGGGAGTCACTGTTCACATGGCAGTACAAGATGCTGCCTATTCAATGCTGACCATTATGAGAGCGAGACATGCACTGCTGCAGAATTCAGAGTCCTGCTATGTTCCGACCTCTCAGCCTGGTGAAGAGGGATACCTCAGTGGAGTCTATTTTGATTCTTCTATGGAGGATCCACTACTGCAGTCCACTATTGAGATGCTAGAGAACAGAGACAGGGATGCTCGTGCTCTCCGCATGGAGCTTTATGCTACCCGTGCCCGTCTGTGGACGGCTTTGACGCAGCTGGCACCGGTAGTCCAGACAGGGTACGGAGATATGGAGATGTTGAACCCTGTTAGGACCCATCTTCCGGCCCACGTTGACTGGCCAGCTATAGGAGGAGTCACCCCTCTTCGGGGGCCCCTCTTACCACCAGTCAGGGGACCAAGGCCACATCCGTGTCCTTATGGATCCCAGGGATCTCAGGCTAGAGTGTTTCCTGATCCGCAGGTTGAGCTTCCAGGTCATGGAGGTAATCTCTATGAGATGTTCTATGCGGATGCCTAAGCTGTGAGCGGAAGGATAGTATGGTAATAGCCGTACGTTCACAGTCCTGCGTGACTTGTGAAGTATGCCTGTGATGTGAAATGAATTCCGGAGGCCTAGATAAATAATGTATAGGAAGCTTGTAAGCCTCTGATGAGTAGTTTCATAATTTCAGTAGTTTGCTCTTCGGTTAAGGTTGTACTGAACTATGTAAGGGTGTGTATGAACCATGGTGTATATATAGCTGTTGCTTGTTAGCATGCTGTTCGGATATTCATTTCCGCATTCCGTGTGTTCAGTACATTCTTAATGCATAGCTAGTATTGATATGCCATTGGTCTAAGCTGTGAGTATGTTTGTCGGGATGGTGTTCACCAGGTTGAACCGTGCCCCTGCTCATGAGCAAGGCAAGGGTAGTCAAGCGTCGCAGGAAGACCTGCCTCACCAGCCCTCTCTGGCGGAAGTTATGCTTGAGGCAGAGGGAAACAAAAGGGAGACCAGCCGACTGTTAGAGATTATTGAGCAGAATACGGCTCGTCAGCCTAGGAATGCTGCAGTGTCCCTCAACGACTTTGTGAAGCTGAATCCTCCAAAGTTTCATCATTCCGTCGATCCCCTCGACGCTGATGACTGGCTGTGCAGCATCTCACACAAGATTCGCTCTGCGAATGTTTCTGAGGCCGACAAGGTGACCTTTGCGGCTTACTTCCTGGAAGGACCCGCCAATCTGTAGTGGGAGAACTTTGAAGCTATGTGTCCTGCTGAACCAGCAGCCACATGGGCAGACTTCAGTGCAGCCTTTCGTCTGCACTATATTCCAGAGGGCCTGATGGACAGGAAGAGAGAGGAGTTATGTGCCTTTACTCAGGGCAAGTTGACCGTGGATGCCCATAGCCGCGAGTTCGGTAACCTCGCCCGCTATGCAACAGAGGAGGTGTCTACTGACCCCAAGAAGCAAGCAAGATTCCGTAAGGGTCTGAGCCCTGAGCTTCGTCGTGATCTGCGTCTCCACGAGTGTCCAAGCTTTCAAGCCCTAGTCAACAAGGCGATCAGTGCCGAGACTGGTCATACTGACTTTGAAGCCACAAGGAAGCACTCCCGTGACTTTGGCTCGTCTTCTGGTCCCGCGTTTCCAAAACGCAGGCTGTGGGTTCCGAACAGTTCTCTGCCGCCAAGATACACTCCGAGGCCATCCTATGTGGCGCCTCAGACGAACCAGACCAACCCTCCAGCAAAAACCTATGGTGGTCCAGCTAGCAATGCTGCACCACGTGCCAACCAAGTGATATGCTACAAGTGTGGAGAACCATGGCACTATTCCCGTGAGTGCCCTCAAAATGTGGGTGCCAAGCAACCCAGAAAGTCCGTCGGGCAAGGCAAGTCGGGCAAAGCTTACTATGTGAAGCCAACTCCTGCACGTGTCCGTCTGAACTATGTCTCAGCAGAAGAAGCTGCAGAGGATCCCGACGTCATACTGGGTACGCTTCTTGTTAATCATCACCCAGCGTCTGTTCTCTTTGACACTGGGTGTTCTCATTCCTTCATTTCACAAAGTTATGCACAGTTGCATAACATGTATTTTTGTGATATGCCAATTCCATTGGTTGTCCAAACTCCTGGTAGTAAATGGCAAACCTCTAGGATAACCTATGACAATGAAATTCTAGTAGACAGGCTAGTGTTCCTAGCCTCATTGATAGCCTTGAAATCTTTGGATATTAATATCATCTTGGGTATGGACTGGATGTCAGCTCACTATGCCAAGATTGATACTCATTCTAGAAATGTCCAGCTTATCCATCCCTCGGGTGAGATAGTAAATGTCTCTACTCGAGTTGCCAAATGCCAACTCTATTCCCTAAATGCCAACCCTCTTCTGGAACTTGAAGACATTCCGGTAGTCCGTGACTTCCCGGATGTTTTTCCAGAGGAACTGCCAGGAATTCCACCTGACAGAGATGTAGAGTTTGTGATAGATCTTGTTCCGGGAACTGTCCCAATAGCCAGAAGACCATATAAGATGGCACCCCTGGAGCTAGCCGAACTTAAGAAGCAACTAGATGAGGCCTTGAATAAAGGTTTCATTCGTCCTAGCTCTTCTCCTTGGGCTTGCCCCGTCCTCTTTGTCAAGAAGAAAGACGGAACGGATCGGATGGTTGTTGATTACCGACTAGTTAATCTGGTCACCATAAAGAACAAGTATCCGCTCCCCAGGATCAATGATTTGTATGATCAGATCGCTGGATCCTCAGTCTTCTCCAAAATGGATTTGAGGTTGGGATACCATCAAATCAAGATCAAGAACGGGGACATTCCAAAAACGGCTTCTGTTACTCGTTATGGCCAATACGAGTACACCATCATGTCCTTCGGTTTAACCAATGCCCCAGCCACCTTCTCTCATCTGATGAATTCAATCTTCATGGAGTATTTGGATAAATTCGTCGTGGTATACCTCGATGATATTCTC
Source organism: Hordeum vulgare subsp. vulgare (assembly GCF_904849725.1). Taxonomy (NCBI): domain Eukaryota; kingdom Viridiplantae; phylum Streptophyta; class Magnoliopsida; order Poales; family Poaceae; genus Hordeum; species Hordeum vulgare. Next base: position 356,590,556 of record NC_058523.1, read on the forward strand.
ATCTACTCGAAGAACGAACAAGAACATGCCGAGCATCTAAGGCTGGTATTGATGAAACTTCGAGAGCATCGCCTTTATGCCAAGTTTTCAAAATGTGAGTTTTGGTTACCAGATGTGACCTATCTAGGTCACGTAATCTCTGGTAAGGGTATTGCTGTCAATCCTGAGAGAGTTAAAGCTGTCCTTGATTGGACTCAACCTGAATCGGTTAAGCAAGTTAGGAGTTTTCTTGGTCTAGCGAGCTATTGTCGCCGCTTTGTCGAGAATTTCTCCAAGGTTGCAAAGCCTCTAACTGAACTCCTCAAGAAGGATAAAAAGTTCGAGTGGACACCACAGTGTGAGCATAGCTTTCAAGAACTGAAAAGACGCCTTACTTCCGCACCTGTGTTGCTACCACCAGATTTTTCTAAGGACTTTGCTATCTATTGCGACGCCTCGCGACAAGGATTAGGTTGCATTCTCATGCAAGATCGTCATGTGATTGCATACGCATCTCGACAGTTGCGTCCACATGAGGATAATTATCCCACACATGACCTTGAGCTTGCAGCTGTGGTCCATGCATTAAAAACCTGGTGACATTACCTTTTGGGTAATCGTTGCGAAATATTCACTGATCACCGAAGTCTGAAATATATCTTCACCTAGCTGGATTTGAATCTCACGCAAAGATGGTGGGTTGAGTTGATCCCGGATTACGACTTAGGGATAACTTACACCCCGGGGAAGGCCAATGTTATGGACGATGCACTAAGTCGTAAATCTTATTGTAACAATTTGATGCTACAACAAGGTCAACCACATCTCTATGAGGAATTTCGGAAGTTGAATCTTCATATTATTCCTCAAGGATTCCTTTCTACCCTGGTGGCGAAGCCTACTCTTAGGGATCAAATCATAGCCGTGCAGGCCTATGATAAGGGTAAATCCCGGACCAAGGAGAATATTGCTAGCGGTAACGCTAGGGATTTCTCCATCATTGAGAAAGGTGTTGTGTTCTTTCAGAACCGTTTAGTGGTTCCTAAGAGCAAACATCTGTGGCAATTGATCCTTAAGGAGGCTCATGATTATCCTCCCACCATTCATCCCGGTAGTACTAAGATGTATCAGGACCTACGCTAGAGGTTCTCGTGGACTAGGATGAAGAGAGAAATTGCTGAGTTCGTTGCTAACTGTGACGTTTGTCGTCGAGTTAAGGCAGAACATCAAAGGCCTGCTGGCACCCTTCAACCTCTAGCTATTCCTGAATGGAAATGGGATAAATTTAGTATGGATTTCATTACCGGATTTCCCAAGACCAAGAAAGGAAATAATGCTATCTTTGTGGTCATTGACCGTCTTTCCAAAGTGGCTCATTTTCTTCCCGTTCGTGAGAGTATAACAGCTAGCCAGCTAGCGGAGTTATATATCTCTCGAATAGTGTCTCTTGATGGTGTTCCCCTGGAGATTAACTCGGACCGTGGGAGTATCTTTACTTCTCGCTTCTGGGAAAGTTTTCAGAATGCCATGGGGACTCACTTATCTTTTAGCACTGCTTTCCATCCTCAATCAAGTGGTCAAGTAGAAAGAGTGAATCAAATCCTAGAAGATATGCTCCGAGCTTGTGTTATATCATTCGGTATGAATTGGGAGAAGTGCCTTCCATTCGCCGAATTCGCTTATAACAAGAGTTATCAATCAAGCTTGGGCAAAGCTCCTTTTGAAGTTCTCTATGGACGAAGATGTCGAACACCTCTAAATTGGTCCGAAACCGGGGAGAGACAACTCTTTGGCCCGGACATGATCCAGGATGCAGAAGAGCAGGTTCGCATTATTCGTGAAAAGTTGAAAACAGCCCAGTCTCGTCAAAAGAGCCAATATGATGGTCATCATAAGGCTGTGACCTTTGAAGTTGACGAGAAGGCTTACCTTCGGGTTACACCTTTGAAGGGTACCCATCGATTCGGTATCAAGGGCAAGTTGGCTCCTCGTTACATTGGTCCTTTTCGCATTCTTGCCAAACGAGGAGAAGTTGCCTTCCAGTTGGAACTTCCTCCGCATCTTTCCAAGGTTCATGATGTCTTCCACGTCTCGCAACTCAGGCATTGCTTTTCGGATCCTATCCGTGAAGTGGACCACGAAACGCTTGATCTCCAAGATAACCTTTCATACCGAGAATACCCCGTGCATATTCTTGATCAAGCTGAGCGTACCACTCGACGTCGAAACCTTAAGTTTCTTAAAGTTCAATGGTCAAATCATTCTGAAAAGGAGGCAACTTGGGAAAGAGAGGATCGTTTCCGACTTGAGTATCATGCGTTATTCCCGACGGCTTCTAAATCTCGGGACGAGATTCTTTTGAGTGGGGGTGAGTTGTCACATCCCTGTCACCTTAAGCAAGTTAGCTTTGTGCTCATGTTTTCTTTGCATTGCATCTAGGAAATTTTCAACAAGAACAAAGCAAGTGATGAAGGAAAATGCTAAAACCCTAGCCACTTCTCAAAATAAAGGAAAATTCAAACTAGTTAAAATCAATGATCCCAAAATGGCCTCAAGAAATGTTCAATCTTTTTGATAAATCATGAAAGTAAATGAGCAATCAAGAAAACCATTTTCTTGACAATTTAAGCATTTTAATTAAATGCAAAAAGCTACTCGTTTCAAGTTTAAAATTTGAAATCAGAAACTTTAAGCTTTCAAAAATGTTGAAAACTTTAGGAATGGTTGGAAATATTCCAACAAATATTCTGGGGTGTTCAAAATAGTTTTTACAAACTTTTTGGTAGCTGAAATAAAATAGAAAATCTATGTCAGTAATTAAAACAGAAACAAAACAGAAAGAAAAATGAGAAAAGTCTATCTGTCGCTCACCTGGCCCGGCCCAGCTTTTCCTGTCGTCTTCCTCCCCCGCCAGTGGGAAGCAGGAGGTGGCCGCCGCGTACTCCGGCGCGGCCACGCACCTGTGCGCGTGCCTGGCAGTCGCCTCACGCTCGCAAGCACGGGGATATCCACCCCGAGCCCGTCCCTATCCGTTCCCCAGCTCCAGGTCCCCCCTCCTCTCAGGATCTCTCCTCCCTCCTTCTGCCGCCATTGCCACGAGCTCGAGCTCGAGCCGCGGGGCCTCTAGCCACAGGCCCCCCTTCCGAGTAGCCCAGTAGCTTCGTCTCATCGAGCTGGTTCTCTCTGCAACGGCCGAAGTCTCCCCGAGCTCTGCAACGTCCCCAACGCCATCGTCTTCAACCTTCCGACGCCGGCAACTCGACAGTGAAACGCCGGCAACAGCCCTTCCCCGAGCCGTCTAGGCCCTTCTCTGCACTCCCCGTGAGCGTGCGATCAATTCCCCTCTCTTTCCCCTCGGATCCGAGCCCCCTAGCCACTGGACCATCGAACCCGTATTCCGGCCACCTATAGCTCTCCCTGAGGCCAGCGCTGGATGAGGTCGAGCCTGGAGATCACTCCAGTGCTCTCAGCATCTTTTTTCGAGCACCACAACAAGTTTTAGCATGTCTCCGGCGAGGTTCTGCCGCGGATCTGGTCGCCACGGGCTAGGCTCCGGCGAGGAATGACGTGGCCAGCCTAATCCAGCAGTTTAAATGCTTAAACACTCACTGACAGTGGGCCCAAGGCCAAGTCAAACACACTTAGGGGCTGGTCAGCGCGGGATTAGTCCCTGAGAGGCTGACCAGTGGGTCCCCCCCTGTCAGGTTTGACCTGAACAGGTCAGTTGACCCGCTGATGTCAAGCTGACGCAATAAAGGGGTTTTCCAGTATAAAAATAATTCCAGAAATGTTTAAAACTTCAAAAATTCATATAAATTAATCTGTAACTCCAATGAAAATAATTTATATATGAAAAAGTATCAGAAAAATCCAAGGAATCTGAATATGCCATTTTCAAACATGTTTGAAAATGTTACAGAACCCAAACATGTAGATTAATGAATAAGTTAATTCTTATAAATACTTTATAAATAGAATTTGGAAAATATTTAAAATTCACTATGAATGACATGATCAAACACTGTTCTAATTACAAACGAGCAACCTAACATGTCATCCCATGCATGTTAAAAGCAAGTTGATCCGAGCATCAGGTCGAATCAATTAAAATGTTATTCGAGAATACCTCGTTTGAAGTGATATTTGAATTTGATTCAAATCAACTTCAAACCTAATACATGTTAGCTATATTAGTATATCATCTTGCATTCTCATACCATGCTCATGCATCGTCTTGATTGCATATGTTTGTTATTGATTGTTGTCATTCCTTTCGGTAGGCTCCGCTCCCCCGGATTCCACCGAATATCCGTCAGACGTATATTGTCACTCCTCTGAGCAACAAGGCAAGCAACCATTTTTGATCATCCCGATAAATCCCATGTTCCTGCTCCTGCACTTACTCATTGCATTTGTATCAAATGCTTCAAATGCTTTTGCCACGTTAGTTGAACCCACTTCCTTTGCATGACCTATCCTTGTCACAGTAAATAGCTGAACCTTGCAACCTAGCATACCTGGTAGTTGCTTGAGCCGTGATGTGCCTTATCCTGCTATGCATGCTATGCTTAGAGTTGTGTATGGTCTGTCATCTGGGAGATGAACAGAATTCTGAGAATGTGTTCGGTAAGCAAAGGTTGTGCGTTGAACCTGATTTGGTAAAGGTACCGGTGAAAGGCTGTGTAGGAGTACATGGCAGGTTGTTTCATTGGAACCATCCTTAGGAACTGAGTTCCGTGTATGTAATCCAAGACTAGATACTACCACACGTTGGGATACTTAATTGACCCTCTCGACTCATTAATCGCTTAGTACTCGGTCCAGGAGTGGCAAGTAATTTCTGGTGTTTATAGTCATGCTGGACGCCGTGCATGGTTCTGACCTGAGAGGTGGGCTGTGATGCGGTAGGCAGTGGCACGGTGTACCAAGTGGCACCCGGATGGTGGGCTTGGGAACCCTGCACACATCGTTTGGGGCCGTGGCGGAAACCTCGGATGGACTTCCGTGCGGGTTACCCTCAGATAGGCAATAAACCTGGACTAGGTACTAGTGTGGTTAACGGTCGTGGCCGACTCCCTCGCTGGGCTTCCGCTTGAAGGTTGCCGAGGTGCATGACGTGCACATGGCGATAAGTGGCGAGAGCGTGTGTGACGAAGTACACCCCTGCAGGGTTATGATCTATTCGAATAGCCGCGTCCGCGGATATGGACTACTTGGAGACATATGTTGTTCATAGATAACATCAATGGCTACTCATAAAATTGTCAAGATAAGCGTGAGTGTCGTGGACGGCATTTCCGTATGGATACGGAATGATTCCATGATGGTGTATTGTTGTGGTGTTAGTGGACTCGTGTGTGAGAAATCAAGTTGTCAAAATTATTTAAAAATGCAAGTTGTCTAGCCACGAGTCAAATGCTGGCTTTCCGCATGAAACCCCACCATACCTTGTTGATACATTGCATGAGTAGTTAGTTATCCAAAAGTCTTGCGGAGTACCTCCGTACTCATGTTTTCTTAATAAATGTTGCAGAGGTTGCTAATGACCCTAATGGAGGGTTCTTCATAGACATCGACGACGACGAGTAGCTGGTTTCCTAGCTACGATCTGGCCCTAGGTTGGGTCTGTAGTATAGTCAGGTCATGTGCCTTCTAGTTGCACCTGTCAGTACTCAGACAGTTTTAAACACTTCCACTGGCTTGTAACTGAATGACTGCTATTATGGGTCGTGAGTCCCTTACTGTATAATATTATGTGTGTGGCTCTTCCGAGCCTCTTAAATAAAGCTTGTATGTTTATGGTTATGTTGTGATGCCATCGATGTATCTATACATATCGGTATGCCATGCGTACGTGTGTCGTACTTGATATGTATGGGGTTCGATTACCTAGTCGTGAATTTTAGTAGCACTCCTTACAGGGAAATACCCCTTTGTGATCCAACGAGCCATGGTAGCTCGCTACTGCTCCGGACACATTGGTTGACCGGCATGTGTCCTTCTTAGCTGCTGTGTCTGTCCCCTTTGGGGAAATGTCACGCGATGTAATGGAGTCCTTCTGGCTTGCTATGACTCGTCTACACTCGTTGGTGACCAACACCTGCTTTGTTGGGTCATGTATGCCTGTCCTTGTGCGGTACTGCCACTTTGGTTTATGACTAGAATTGTCGATCCGGGTTCTTTGACATTGGAATGCTAGCGATACTATTGCATACGTCAGTCAAAAGACGCAAACGGTCCCGGCTAAGGTAAGGCTGCAGCCGTGGAGTTAACCATGCGTGAGACCACAAAGGGATGCGATGTGTTACAGGCTCGATTCCTATGGCTTAGGATCGGGATCCCGACAATCTAGCATGCATCTAGTGTATTGAGTTCATGACGAACAGAGTAATGCCTTAAGCAAGATGACATGATGTAGATGGATAAACTCAAACCAATGATGAAAACCCCATCTTTTTACCCTTGATGGCAACAATACGATGCGTGCCTCGCTACCCCTTCTGTCACTGGGTGAGGTCACCGCACGGTATGAACCCAAAACCAAGCACTTCTCCCATTGCAAGAATCATAGATCTAGTTGGCCAAACAAAACCCACAACTCGAAGAGAATTACAAGAATATGAAATCATGCATAAGAGAGATCAGAAGAAACTCAAATAAGATTCATAGATAATGTGATCATAAATCCACAATTCATCGGATCTCGACAAACACATCGGAAAAGAAGATTACATCAGATAGATCTCCATGAAGATCATGGAGAACTTTGTATTGAAGATCCAAGAGAGAGAAGAAGCCATCTAGTTACTAGCTATGGACCCGTAGGTCTATGGTGAACTACTCACACATCATCGGAGAGGTCACGGTGTTGATGAAGAAGTCCTCCATATCCGAATCCCCCCTTCGGCAGGGCACCAGAACGTGCCCCAGATGGGATCTTGCGGAGACAGAAGCTTGCGGCGCCGGAAAAGTACTTGCGATGATCTCCTGATTTTTTATGGGATTTTAGGGAATATATAGGGGCAAAACCTAGGGAAGAGGAGGCTCAGGGAGCCCACAAGCCAGGGGGCACGGGCCCCCCTGGCCACATCATGAGGACTTGTGGGATCCCTGTAGGCCCCCTCCCATGATTCTCCGGCTTCCCGATCTTTTTCTGTTTCGGAAAAAATCTTTTTGGCAGTTTCATTCCGTTTGGACTCCGTTCAAAATCCTCCTCTGAAAGGGGTAAAAAACATGGAAAAAACAGGAACTGGCACTTGACACTGAGTTAATAAGTTAGTCCCAAAATATATATAAAAGGCATGCAAAACATCCAAAGTTTGACAAGATAATAGCATGAAACCATCAAAAATTATAGATACGTTGGAGACGTATCATGCCCAAGTGGCCTTTTGTTGTTTCCAGGGAATGAAGCCGAGTGGCCTATGTTTTGCCAGAATGTTGATTCATTTCCGTTCCAGCAAATTTCAGGCGCTCAATTTATCCACTTATTAGCAAAGGTCATGCCGAAATTTTCCGTGAATTTCGGCATGACTTGTGCTACAAAGTAGGACATATCGAGTGCTTGGGATTTTCCGCACCGGGAATGAATCAACGTTCGTGCAAAAACATAGGCCTTTTTATGTCATTATTTATATTATTAGGGCTATAATTAATTGATTAGATTTAACCGTAGGAATCCTGGCTAGCAACGATGAAGGATAGGGTTCTGGTGATTGCAATGCCTAAGAGACGACACACTCTTATTTGAACCTTCTCGGCGAGCAATGGTTCTTGGAGGGCCCACTTGTCATATCCTAGACTAAGACCGACATCGAGACCAGCACCGAGACTGGCGCTGAGACCTAGACCGGTACCAAGACCAGCATCGAGATAGTCGTTGGGACCCAGATCGGAACCAAGACCGGCACCGAGACTGGCGAAGCCGGTGTAGAGCCGAAATCGAAGAGTATACGATGCCCAAACAAGCAAATCATGACTAGACTGGTGCTCACCGAGGTGGACTCCGGCAATTTTGAGCCAAAATTGTCCGTGGAAGCGTGGGCGTGCTACGATAATCAAATAGGATGCATCCTATGGGAAACCGCCACCATCAACTATGAGAAACTAAAGAAGATACGAGATATTGAGCACTCCCTTCTAAGGAAGCTGCACCATGTATTCTTGTTCCCGGGCTGGGATGAAAAAAATTATACTGGTCCATATAAAGACCCGGTAATGAAGAAGATAAGAAAATGTGCCATGGCCAAATTTAGCGGTGTTTTGTCCTCCTGGAGAGTAAGGGTGAAAACAAGGATCGTCGACAAAAAGGAACCCTACTCCAAGATTGTAAAAGATAATCCGACAATTACGGGAAGAGCAATTTCAAATATTCAAGGCGGCTTGCATTGCCAAAGCTGCCAAAGAAAAGTCAAAGGACATGAAGGGGCTTCAAGAGAGGAACATGAGGGTGCCACCACCTCGGAAGTCGTGGTTACACGGGGGAGAGGTCCATATCGGCCAAGGAGGACGAGGAACGCGAAAGTCTCGGTATCCCACACCCCTTGGCAGAGTTCACCATGGTTTTTGATACAGACACGGTCATGAAGGAGTTCATGAGGCTACTGGTAATTATTAATTTACCCACTAATTTTAGCTTCTGATCAATTCGATTGCACTTTTAGTCACATTTGTAAACGGTCCACGTTCCTTTTCAAGAAAGAGCAACACACGATTGCGGCCGAGAGCGACTCGCCGTCTCAGGCGTTGGCGAGGCCCAAACGGGACACCCCATTCAACTGGGCCCTGAACATATTGAAAGGACTCCCGGTGGACACTCGACCGTCGTATGGACGCGTGCACGGCGTCAGAGACGACGCCACATGGAAGAAGTACTACGTGAGACCACACAAGACAGAAAGGAAAGATAGAGGTTAAATGAAGAAAACTTCAACAAGAAGGTTGCGATTGCGGTTGATAAGAAATCAGCCGAGACAGTCAAAGCGGCGGTAGCTGCCGCAAAAGAGGAGATTGCAGCTTCTTATAGTGTGTTTGTTCCGGGTGTTGTCAGTTGGACCAAGGAGAATCCAAATAAGGATTCATCGGACTTTCCCCTTTACAACTTCTTGGGCAGCAGCTCGACTAGCGTTGCACCAGCACCTGCTAGTGCAACGGCTCCCGCACCTGCTCCTACACCAGCTCCCGCACCTGCTCCTGCATGGGCTCTCGCACCTGCTCGTGCACCGGCTCCCACACCTGCTCATAGCAGCCCATCCTCCATCTAGGCCATGCTCTACGGTGCTTCGTCTTGGCTGAGCTCGACGCCCTCACGGTACCTGTCACACCGTCCCTCTTCAATATATGTATAATCTCCCATTTCCATTGCCTTTCAGATGTATCATATCGCACACATGTCTTCATAGGCGGACATAACCCCGTGCACCATACTGTACACCATCAGCGGCCAGAAGGAGGACGTGGGGAAGGCGACGATAATGAAGCTGAAGGAACAATTGTTCCAAAGCCCACTGATCCCCCTAATGTCTTCAAGGTTTCCGTGGGCAGTGTCGAACCGGACCACGAGAATTTGGCTCCTCTGGTAGCACTACGGAGAGATGACGACGAGACCCATGGCGGCTTGGCGATTGCAAGCGTTGATCCTATTGTGGCCGAAGAGTCTGCTTCATCTAGAGGCTGCCGGGAGCACACCCACTACCAAGCAGCCTCAGCAAGGTATGAACACTAACACCCCACCTACCCAATTAGCATCGCCTATCATGCCGGGCGAGGAAGAGCCTCCATTAGTGGCTGATGACATTGTCGTCGTCGAAGAAGCAATGCATGATGCCATCGACGAGGATGACGATGACCCTCTAGAGTATCTCAATACGGTGCCTCTAACGACGGAGGATTGATGGCTCAACAGTATGAGTACTCAGGGTTTGAGCATGATGAGTTGGTGCCAGAATTGCCGGAGGATGAATGTATTATAGGATCACTTCAAGTAGCAAAGAAGCATAGGAAGAGACCGAGGAAAGGCAACATAGTTGCTTCTATGATCCAGCCGCCTAAGCAGCCTCGGGTTCAAGACCATAGAGCGTAGACCTATCCCCGGTGCGGCAAAATTTCATATCCCAGTGTTCTGATCCTACCTAAGGCAACGGTAGAGGCCATATACGGTGATCTAAGGAGACTTCATGACGATGTGCTGTAGAGAGAGAAAAGCCTGATCGCCTCGAAAAATCTTGGATACCCGCTCTACGTGGTTAATGTGCCGCAGCAAAGGTTGTACGTCGACACATTCCCTGCACAAAAGTTCTTCCTTCGATTCAATTACATCTTCGACATGCTTCACTTGAAAAAGCTGGATTTTACGTTTGTTTGCCTTTTTGCCTTGCACATGAACCACATCATTAGGATTGAGCAGATACCTTATATATGTGTCGCTGACCCGTACTTCATGCACGATGGCTTCTTGGCAGTCTGCCCAAAGCACCTTGAATACGCGAGTAACTACATCGCCAATCTCATGGTCGCCAATAAGGACGAGGAGATGATTGTCGTGCCTTATCATCCCATGTAAGCCATCCTAAGATATCTTTCCTTCGATTTCAATCATTAATTTGCACACATGGAGGCTAATTTGAGGTGTACTTATTTTTGCACAGCGACGGGCGCGCCGTCCTCATCATCCTTTACCCTCGATTCTCCCATGCTCTTTACTTGGACTCATCGAAGAACATGAAGAAAAAATATTACACCCACATTAAGTCTGTTCTTGACAATGCTATCTTTTTCTACGGCCTACGGGGTGGAGTGATCACGACCTGGAAGACAAGGAACCACGCGCCTGCCTTCGGCCATAAGACCGACTGCTCCTGTATCCAGCAACTGAGTGGTAGTATTAGTGATGGATTCTATGTCCTCCACCACATGCTGGAGTACGCACGAGATCAGCAGAACCTTCGCATGTCACCTAGATCCGACGATGCCCATATTTTGCAATGGGCAAAGAACCTAGGAGATATTCCAAATCACCGAATTCGAGCTGAATTCTATCACATCTAGCGTGAACTGGCCCAAATCATCACGAAGGAGCTCATCAAAAAATAGGGATGTTCTACGAAGAAGGGCAAATGTCGTGGGAAGACGTTCGAACATGTGTATCGACTCATCGTCTCGACCTGAAGCCTTTCACTGTGCTCGGGGACTATCTCCCTGACTTGGATGGATGACACGAAATGTTGGAATGATTGACGATATATGACAAAGTGTCCATTTAGTACATACTTTCTCTATGACGAAACTTTGAGTATGCACGACGAAACTTTATTTGTGATGTAATTAAACCGTCCTCCTCAACTAACGAAGATCACTCTAGTTAGGGTATTTTGGGTACTATGAACTTTGTTATTTATGCTTATGAGATGTTGCTTCTATTTTTGCCAATTCTGTCTCTTTTTGTTGCTTAACTATATATGTTGTATATTATTGACTCATGTGATGATGCAGGTACATACATCATCGATGGCGAAGAAGTGCTACGTCAAGAGTATATGACGAGTGCCCGGAGTTTCACGCTGATGTGTTCCGGTTTTCGAGTGACAACCAGAGAGAGGGTTAGATAACAGAGATGAAGCAGAAAGTAGTTAGTTTAGGTTCACGCTAGTGCGAGAGAGGGATACGAACGGTGCCTCAAGAAACAGTACATTACGTATGATGAGACTTGCCATGTAACTTGTATAGCTATATCATGATTATGATGTGATGACATGATTTGTGTTGGATGGTACGATGAGACTATTATGTGTATGATAATCATATCATAAACTCGCAATATGCTCATCATAGAATATTGTATAAAATCTGAACAAAAACATCGCAAATGCATAGCAAAAAAAGAAATGTGAAAATATAGTAGTAGCACTCTTTAACGCAGAAAAGGAAAACGCTACTGCTAAGCCTCTTAGCAGTAGCGATGGTATGGACAGCGCTACTGCGAAGTAGATATATTAGTAGAGTGGGCCAAAGTGCTCTACTGATAAACGTTAGTGTAGCGCCCTATCAGTTGCGCAGTACCCCACACTACTGATAACCCTAAAAACCGCGCTATTGCTAGGATTTTCCCTAGTAGTGTTGGTGGGGCCATGGATTAGTCTCACTAATAAACATACTGTTAATACTAAAAAGATTAGGGCTAAACTAACTTACAGGCCCCACATGTCATAGGAAGCCATTGGTCCTAATCAAACCACGGGCGCCGGTGAGCATACGCCACGGCACACGGCTTGGGAGCCCTGTTTCGACGAGTAAAGCGGACGATGATCCTTCCTACATGCCCCTGGACTCTCTCCGCATTGAATGGAAGTGGTTGGGCAAGAAGGGACATTCGAAGTGTTAGCCATGGCCAAGGCCAGCGGCGATGCTGGATGAAGCTTGGTGACAGATGGCTACAAGGCACGGGGAAGATGGGATAGAAGTGAACGAGCATCAGGGGATCACCGCGAGCATGCGTGCGTGGTAGAAGGGACTGGCTACGATTAATAACAGGCGCATCGACCTCACCCACGGTCGTCGGAGCAAGGCGTTATGGGGAGAGGGCTGGACGAACTGGAACTGATCGGCGGCATGCCGGGAAGATCTGTGATAACATATGGATCTATGTGACAGTAAGGGAGCGACGAGGGATCTCACACGATGGCGAATCTAAGCCAGCGGTCGGTTGTCAGAGGTGGCAGAGATGGCATCGATTGCAAAATTACACAACACTCGACGTCAGAGTCTTGTACATGGTGATTCACTACTTGACGAAGGGGCTCGCAGACATGGCTATGCTATGGCTCGACGTCATTGGCCACGGGAACGGCGGCGCTCAGGTGAGCGCGCGGGCGACATGCCCTTTGCCTCATGGAGGAAGAAGACAACCAGCCGGCGTGTTGGTCTGGCTGGGCCGTCCTGGGTCAAAAGGTAACCACAGGCCCTCTCTTTTCCTTAATATTTTCTGTTTTATTTTTTTCTAGGGGAAAAATTGTCCAACAAACGCCCATAAAATGGTCAAACCTCTTTGACCAGAAGGAAACGGAACGGAAGGACTTTTCTATAAGGTCACTAAACGGCAGAGGGGCAAATTTGAGCATCTTCAAAATTAGGGGTAAATCTGAGTAGTGGGTTCGAGTTAGGGACACAAATGTAGAAGTCCCTATATTCTTTCTCAAAGTGTTCTTCAAGATTCTTGTTGGAGAACCTCACGTACTCTTTGTCTTGCATTTTGATGTGCAATTCTTCCTCCATTTTCCTTTGAGGTGGTGTTATAGAATTCTTGACTCATGAGGAATCTCGAAGAGAATTTGTTTCAAGAATGAGCTATTTAAACCCACCAATTCTTTGGTCATGAGATGTGCTCAACTCATGATTTCCTTCATTGGACTTATCTTGGATTGGATTTCACGTAAAGCTTTTCCTAAGGATTGTTGCTTTTATGGAGATTATCATTGACCAAGTTCTCAATATATCCTCTTGGTGGAAGAAGTTTTGCATATCTTGTTGCTCCCAAGCAATATTTGTTTCCTTTAGTGGCTCGTTGTCACCTCATAATTTTCAGATGGTGTCCATAAGCCCACAACAAGCTTGTTCTTTTCATTGTTGGTTTTCCAACAACTCCGTTCAATTCTTCTTGTAAGGACGCTTCTCAAATTTAATTGTGGTAGGAGTTGTCATTTTGTTCTTTGTCAAATGATCTAGTTTCTATTCTATTGTTCGTGACGCATTGTGATGTTGCTTTCTTTGAATCTATTATCTCGTTTTGCCAAGATCAGGTTCTTTCCTTGCTAATCCATTTAACCGGAGTTTGGTGGCTCTCTTCCCAATTCTTTCCATCTAATCAAGTTTTGCCTCCCATTCCTACCGAAGTACTGCCGAAATTTCTTTTGAATTCTCGATTGTTCCTCGTGTCATTCTTTATCTCCTTGCAACCTTCAAGTTTCGTTGGTTTCACTCGTTTGGTAAAGAAGCAACTAAGTTTTACCTCTTCCTTTCCTCTTCCTCTCCCCCTTTTCACTCTTAGATCTCGGGTCGAGATCTCTTGTTAGTGTAGGAGGGTTGTAACAACCTGAAACCAACGCTCCAGAAGATTCCACATTTATTCCATTGTCGTCGTGTGATTTATTTGGTGGTCGCATTCATCATCGCATCTTGCGCATCATTTGCATTGCATCGGCACACCTTTGCCGTCATTTTTTTGAAAACTTGCATCCGTTATTAGTTCTCGGTTCTCTTCGTTTTTGTCGTTGACCGTTTCGAGACCAACCACGCACACGCGCGCCCGCGGCACTATGAAATGATTATTTTATAAATGGGATAGAACTGTTCTTGGAATGGGTTGAAAGTTGGCATGCAGTCTCGTTGTAGCGTAGATAGACCGTTTGTTAATTTTCATTCCATTCGAGGTCATTTCAAAGCCCAACCATTAAATATGGTGACACTATAGCCGATTTATTCGTCGGACATTTTTGGTATCTGAGAACCGTGCTCGGCTACCTTCTTCTCTCTCTCCTCAACCCAACACTCCTCTCCACAACCCACCTAGCCCACCTACCCCATCCCTTTGTCCGGAGCCGTCCGATCTCGATCGTATGGATCAAAACCCCCCTAACCCCAAACCCTAGACCATCCGACCTATATATGAACAGCCATCATTCAAATCAGGCAACCCTAACCTTCCCCTAGCTTCAGCCGCCACCTCTCCCTCGAAATCTGCTCCTGCCCAGACCTTCGCCGCCACTTGGCAAGCCTTCATGGCTACACCACCACCAGAGGCGACAGCGCCACCGCCCTGGGCCAGTGGCGAGCTGCCACCTGCCCCTACCTCTCTCTCCTCCATCGCGTGGCCCTCGAGGCCCATCGAGGGCCTGCCCATGAAGGATCGAAAGAAGGTGTGGCTACAGGGAGGGGTGAATAGATTACTTGACAAGATAAAAATCCTAGCCTTACCAAATTGTATGGAGGGCATAATTTCAGCAATACAAACAAGTCTAGTGCACCCTACACATGCTTGTCAAGATATATGGGAGCGGAAGAGTAAAGACTTTGCACATGTAAAGGAATAGAGTTTAGGAGATCAAGCGCAAGAGGTTGACACGACGATTTTTGGCATGGTTCCGATAGGTGGCACTATCGTACGTCCATGTTACTGGAGACTTGGGTAATGACTGCGAGAGTCCATGCAGGGCTCCACCCACGATGGGTCCACGAAGAAGAGGCCTTGTCTATTCCACCACGGCATTCTTTCATGGAGGACCAGCCTTACTCACGGTAGATCTTCACGAAGTAGGCGATCTCCTTTGCCATACAAACATCTTGGTTCAACCCCACAACACGAAGTAGGAGGCTACCAAGCGACCCCTAACCAATCTAGGATGCACCACCCTTCAAAAGGTGATAGATGTGGTAGAACAATGAACTCCTTGCTCTTGTGCTTCTAAAGATAGTCTCCTCAACACAAAATCACTCTCTCACATAATAGGCATGGGTAGGAGGGATTGATTTGCTGGAAAACAGTTTGGGAACGCTAGATATCAAGTTTCAAATGACTAGATTGGTCTCAACACATGAGTAGGTGGCTCTCTCTCAGAAAAAATGGATCTGGCAATGAAGTGTGTTATGAGTGCTTCTGCCACGAATGAGAGGTGGGTTAAGGGGTATATATAGGCAGCACACAAAATCCAACCATTACACCAAAAGTGAAAAACTCGGTGACACCAAAGTGGCAAACTCAGTGGTACCGATATGCACTAAAGTAAGCAACTTTCGAATGTCGGTGAGACTAATATCCACAACTCAGCGGCACCGAAAAGGTGACTAACAGTCATTTGAGCAAAATTGGTGACACCGATACTCAAACTCGGAAATTTTGATTTTATGTACCGAGGCAATCGAAAGTTGGTTACCCAAACTCGGTAGCACCGATTTGGTTTTTGTTTGTACCGATTTGGTGGAAATGGCTAGGGTTCTGTGTGAGATGAAAATCGGTAGGGCCGAATGTGAAAACTTGGTGGCACCGATTTTGGATATGAGGTTTTGGACAGAATGGTTATGTGGGAAAAATGAATCAGTATTTTTGGTGGCTAACTTAGAGAACTTGAGCAACTAGTTCATTTTAATACCTCACTCACTTTTAATAGTATTGGCTTACCTATGGACTCAAATGTGACTTCTCGCAAATATAAAATGAAGAGTCTTCTAGGTTGAAGCTTGGGAGAATCATATTCCTTTCTTGCATCAAGGGGCATCTCCACATAATCCTTAGCCAAAGCATCTCCCTGGACTATTCTGAAATATCTAGGTAAAAATGTTAGTCCAAGAGACAATGGATGATGTCATTAATTATCAACATCACTAGGGGAGCACATGTGTTTTCATCCCGGCCCGAGCCGCCGCCCCCAAGCCCGCGCCCCTATCCCCTCGCCTCCCCGCCGCCGAGCTCCCTTTGCACTGCCGCTTGACACCACTGGCATCGCAGTTCTGTTACCCGCGTGCGCTGTCGCATCTGCGTGCCACCCAGCTCCCTCCGACCATCGTGCCTGCCTACCCCAACGCCCGCGCGTGCGCCGCCTATCGTCATCGTTCCACCTGTGCCCAATGGCCTCCCTGTCGCAGTCAAGCTCCGCCCCGCCATGACTGCCGCCTGATCCGGTCTCGAGCTCGTCGGCGTCTCCTGACCCCCCCGCACCGAGATCTGGCGCCCCATGTCCAGATCCGCTTGTTTCCTTCGCTCGCCGGAGCTCCTCGCCACCGCCCGTCTTCGGCCCAGAACATCTTGCCGTAGGGATGGACCTATCCCCGATCCGCTCCAACCCTCGATCCAAATAGCACGCTGCATCACCCCATCCCGTCCATCCCTATCCAAGTCGTCCAGTTTCCTCGGGGTAAAAATTCTAACAAGTCCTTGAGATTTCCAACTTCATATATGGATGTTTGACCTGCTGTAACTTTGTGCATGTTTGTGTGATGATGATTATCCTTATATGTAAATTGATCTAGTTTTTATGCTCTACATGATGGTGTCATTTGAATTCATGTTAGAATTCATCTAAATGCTATAATGTCTGTTGCAAAAGTTCTAACTTATATAATCTGCTGAAAACTGTTCACATTTGTATTTTTGTCATTTTTGTATGATTTTGTGTGATTTTCCTTTGAGCATCATGTCTATATGTTTTAGGAGCATAATCATGTCGTCTTTGCAATGGTGTTACTCACATGCCATGATATGCCCTATGGTGACTACCACAAGCTTGCAAAGTAGGGTACTTGTTGTTATTGTTGTGCTAAGTTTGAATGTGTTATATTTTTATGCCATGTTCTCTTGATGCTACCATCAATTCCATGCATATTTTGAAGGTGATCAGTAAGCATGTTTTGTTGCCGATGGTATGCTCTATCATTCCATTGCTCTGGTTCTAATTGTAACTTGTTGTAGCTTGATCATTTGATGCCCTCAAGTTGGCTTAAAAATATAACC
The DNA here is from genome assembly GCF_904849725.1 of Hordeum vulgare subsp. vulgare. NCBI lineage: Eukaryota > Viridiplantae > Streptophyta > Magnoliopsida > Poales > Poaceae > Hordeum > Hordeum vulgare. The sequence goes on from NC_058523.1 coordinate 356,608,032, forward strand.
GTCAACCTGTTAGCATCAAGTGTCATATTGTAAAACCTATAGTTAATGTTATGTGCATCTGATGACCTTATGCAAGTAATGTAATTTAAGAGTGCTATGTCTACTACACACTCATGTCAGTTTCATAAATTATAAAATTGTTATGCTTGCAGTTATGTGCCTCCCACGTCGGCATCATAATGTTGTTGACAACATGCCTAGTTTCTATAACTTCGTGTTTGATTCTTTTCTTGGTGGTTGCCATGAATATATTGCTCAAATGCCCATGCCATGTTGTGTGTTTCCTTCTCCATGTTGTGGACTACCATGCCATGCCATTTGATGTCATGTTCTAGTCCAGTAGCATGTAGTTTCATTGCTATGAACATGCCTAAACAATGTTCCTGTTTGTTGTTAACTTCAAGATGCCATGTTGCGAGCTTGTTATTAATTAATATATGCATCTTTTGGGAATGCTCCAATTACATTTTATGTAGTATGCCATGAGTAATTTGTCTACATGTCAAGTTTCATAAATTTTGACTTCGTATGCCCTTTGTTACAAGCTTGTTAAGTTGCTAAGTTGCTATAGTTTTCTCGGTGTTATATTGTTTGTAATCTGTAACATCATTTGTGCATATTATTGCCTCCACATATTTTAACATGTGATGCCGATGAACCTGAACCTTAAAGATGAATTGAAGTATATCATGTCTACTTCCATTGCATATCAAGTTTTGTGCCCATCATGATATTGTAACTTGTTGATTTGATGTTTGCAAAGTGTTATGATTATGTATTGGGTAGATTGTTGTTATATGTTGTTTTGAGTGTATGTGTTGAATCATTCCTCCATTTTGGTCATGTTCTATATGAAACATGCTCAGAATTTTGTGTAGTTTCACAATAGCCAATTTTTAACCATGATAAAAATGTTTAAACTTGCTATTTAATTAAAGTTGCGTAGATGCCATGTTGAAATGATTTAATTAATAACTAATTAACAATAGCTCTAATTAAAATTATCCACATATGTAACTTGACTAGAAAAATGTGTGGAATAACATTGTGACATTTAATTAGATGTTTCACAACTCAAAAATTGTGGCATAGGCAGAAGAGCACAAAAATCTTAATGTGTGTATGGGGACTTTCTCGAGTTGTAATTCGTTGTTCCGGTATAACTTAAACTTGCCTACAAATTCATGTAGTTTCATAATAATTTGTTGCATCCATGATTTACATGCTTGTGGCTATCATTTGCATACATTTTGCATTCATAGCATATTATCTTGTGTTGCTCATATCTTTTAGACCATAATTCCATTTTAGATGTTCTATATATGTAAAACGACTAGAATGGCGTGTAGAATCACATGGTCCACTTATTTTGATGTTTAATAAGTATAAAAAATGTTTAGCTCATATCTGGACTAATCTTGAAATCAACACATGGGATCATTTCAGAAATGCTATATGTTGTTTCCGATCTCATTTAACATGCCTAGATAGTCTAGTTTATTTTGCTTCACCTCTTGCCATATTTAAAAAGATTTAATATTGTTGCGTTAATAAACCAGAGTGAACTAAGTAATTTAAATATGGTGTTTCATTAATATGCAAGTTGTTGCATATTGAGCTTCATTTAATGTCTAGGAGTTGATTTTTGTGCTTTGCCGTGTCATGAATCATTAAATGGACATGCATCATAGGTGATTGTGCATCATATCATGAATATGTTGCAGTGTTTATTGTGTGTTGATTGTTGTTTCTCGATGCTTCTTCTTGATAGAGTTCCACAAACGTGTCGAAGTGTGAGGATTCATTCGGCTACATTGGTTAGTCTACTTCATGGATTCATTCTTGTTCCAAGCGGGATCACACACAAGATGATCATTTTCCTATATACCATTACTATCATTGCCATGCTATTTGTCTCGTTTCTTTCTCTATGTCTTGCTGCTTACCAACTGTTATGTCAGCCTCCCAACATTGCCATGAAAAGCCTCTAACCCTCACCAACCCAGCAAACCCTTTTTGGCTATGTTACTGCTTGCTCAGCCTTCTTATAGTATTGCTAGTTGTAGGTGCATATGCTTCCATGTGAAATATGGGTTCCTAGTTATATCACCATATTGCTGCTATTTAATTTAATGCACCTATATACTTGGTAAAAGGTGGAAGGCTTGTCGTTCTAGCCTGGTGCTTTGTTCCATCTTTGCCGCCCTAGTTATTTGTTTACCTGTGTTATGTTACATAATTGAGCACTCCTAACATGATTGGGGTTGTTGTGGGGATCCCCTTGATTTTTTTGGGATAAAACTCTTCTGGCAAGGCCCAACATTGGTACTATATTTGTGCAACATAATAATGTTGAACACCATTAGTAACGCATAGGGATACACTACTGGGGACGGGGCCTTTAGCTCCGGCCCGTAAGGGGCTTTAGTCCCGGTTCACCAACCGGGACTAAAGGGGCGGGACTAAAGGCCTAACCTTTAGTCCCGGCCCTGTTACAAGCCGGGACTAAAGGTGCTCCACGTGGGCGCCTCGTAGCGCCCCAGGGGCAGGCCCTTTAGTCCTGGCTCGTTACACGGACCGGGACTAAAGAGTTTCAGATTTTGCTTATTTTTAGGTTTTTTTTTGAATGAAATTATTTTAGGGTTTTAGGGTTTTAGGGTTTAGGTGTTCGCGAGATTAACGTGATGCCTCGTTTGGTGTTCAGGAATTAGTTTTCATATAATTTAAATAGAAATAATTATGCATATATATATATAAGATTAACTTATCTTACAAGCAAGCATATATATACAATTATATGGAGATCTGAATTATCGGGACTAGAGCCCGTCTATTCGATTACATGGACCAACATCAGTAATGGCCCCTAGCTACACTAAATCGTCCTTTGTCATCTATAGCTTCCGTCCTCAGAAAGGTCGCAAGCTCCTCTACAACAGCAATCGCGCGTTGCTCTGGTAGGACCTTCGTCCTCATGGCCATGTACTATATAAGAAGAGGAGATGAATATGAATATCAATCATGATAACAAAGAATGACGGGTAAAAATAGAGGTGTGAATGTTCATTGCTTACGTCGAATCTATGATCCTTGTGCTCAGAGGTAAACATGCGAATGGTCTCGCAAACATAGTATCCGTATAGATGTGTTCCCCGTGGCTGCTGGTCGCACTTTACGAGAATAAAATATATATAATCAAAATAATAATGTAGCATCATAAATGTATTGAAAATAGAAGTATATCATACTACTACTTACCTGAGCCGCTCTAAAGGTCAGCTTCTCAGGAAAGTTACCGGGAGTCACGCACTTGAACCGCTTCCAAACCCTGCCCGACAAGGATAATGATTTGCTAAGTTTTTCATTAATTTATATATCATAAAATCATTGAAAGAGACCGATAGAGCGCAAGAATGATTGAAATTACCCTTGGAGCATGTCCTGCAGGCTTTGGAACTGTTCCAAGGGTCTCGATAATGGGTCGAAGGCATCAACTCTTCCCTTATCAATTTGAATGTCCAAGAGAATCCAATGGAAGATGCACATGTATATATATATATGTGTCAGTAACTTATCAATTACACTTATAAGTGAATCGACACAATAGAGTAAAGACCCTCACCTGAAGTTGTATGGAAATAGTATGTGGTCACAGAAATTTTGATCTGTTAGAAACCTTAGAAGGTTTTCCTCCGTCTCCTTGGGTTTATCAGTTAGCGTCGCTATATGTATTTTATCTGGGTCAATAAACCCAATATTTAGGACGTTCTTACTTTTACAATCCACAATCTTCATTCTGCATAATAGAGTACAAGTTATATATAGACAATGAATTGAAATAACTAAACAAGTTATATGTAGACAACGAATTGAAAAACTTACACACAATAGCAACTCATAAGCGATTTGTCGAGGGCGTCGCCATTGTACATCTGGAAGAGTTCATCAAAGTCGATATGGATTTCTTCGGGGCGGCCGTAATACTCCCGTGGGACACTCACCACGATCATCGTTCTCCCATTCTTTGATTCACTAAAGTACCATGTATGCAAGTAACTCGTATTTGTTGGGAGATCATCTTTGCTGACCAAAGGCTCTCCCATGACAAACTGTGGCTTAGGGGATACCACAGCCTTGGGTAACCTGTCGTCTTGGTAAGCCAGAACATCTTCAACCGAGACACCCCATTCAGCCGCCCACTTCTTTGCTAATTCAAAATCTTGCCCCTGCACCGGAGGGGGAACATTCTCGGTTAACACCTTGAGGGGTGGGGTCGACTGTTTGGTCTGTTGTCCAAGCTGAGGAACGTCTGATTTTTTCTTGCTTGTAGTTGAACTTGATTTGCTCCCACTTGCACTTGCACGTGATCTGCTCTTTTTCACTTCCTTCTGCAATGTGCGTGTATAGTCATCAGGCTTATGGTGTAAGTCATATTGTGATGGAAGGGTCGTGAAGTATTTTGCAAATGCTATTTGCTTCTCGGTGTATTCCGGGCGGGGCTCGGGTTCCTTCTTTTTCATCTGCGCATCATGATGTTCCTTTGCTATCCTGGTGTTTTCCTCGGGGGTACGATCATAAGGTCTGATAGGAAGATTAGCATGAGGTACCTTTGGGAGGGGCAACCGTTTGCGCTTTGGGGGGCTCCGTCGCTTAGAAATCGTCGGCGGAGCGTCCTTGGTGGCACGCTCCCGCTTAGTATCCGGAGCGGGCGGCGGCGGAGACGGACGGCCCAAGTCCGGCGGCGGTGATCGAGATGGACTCGTGTTGTGCTAGCCTACGTCATGTGGAGGGCTTGGAGGTAATAGAGGTGTAGGTGACCTGCAACGACTCGGAGGCGGTGTTGTCCTTGGGGCCGAGCCTGGAAGCTTGATGTTGTTCTTGTCCCATAGGATGACTCCACCCAGTACTTCTCCGAGTGTCCTCTCATCTTCGGGTCCTGCTATGTCGAGCTCCATATCATGAAACCCCGCCATGATTTCATCCACCCCGACTTTAGCAAAGCCAGCTGTAATCTCACGGCCATGCTAGCGTGCATCAAGGACGGAAGGTAAAGCTTGTCCGACGGCCACCTTCATGGATATGTTCTTGAATTTCTGATGGAGTTCACATGATGTTGACTCCTTGATTCCATCCACGGGGTAGCCGGGACCGCCCTCTATCATTCTTCGTGCATCGTCGGGCGGGGCCTCAGATTCAGCCATGCTGCTTTTCCGCTTAGATGGGGCGCCGGTAATATCAAGTGCAGGATCTTCCTGGCGCGCTACTCCTCTAAGCTCATCAATCTGCTTCTGTTGCTCGTTAATCCTGGCAAGCAACTGGTTGAACTTGTCATTCTCCTCATCCTGCTGCCGCTTCTTTGCTCTCTCTCAGCTGCTGTAAGTGTCTTGGTCTCTGGCAAACCCAAGCCACCACGGGTAAGAACGACCGAAGCCTCGCGTTCGTCCTCCATGTTCGTCATTGCCGAGGACCAGTGTGAGCAAATCGTTCTCTCTATCTGCTGTGAACTTTCTTTTTCCCTCCTTAATTTCTTTCACTATCCTTTTCCAATTCTCCCTGGGTATCCTAAGACCGTCACTGCAGATGAGGTCCCCTGTTTTTTTGTCGTACGAACCACCATGCGCAAGGAACCAATTTCTTGCTCTCAATTCCCATATCATCACGGAGTGGTTCAGGTACGATTCCTTTATCTAGCAGATCTTGCTCTTTCTTATCCCACTTTGGGATGGCAGTCTCATAGCCCCCTGGCCCCAACTTGTGGTGATATTTCTTCTTGTCGGCATTTATCTTGTTCTTTTCTGATAATGCCTGGGAATCTTCTGACTCCTTGTACTCTTGAAATGCCTTCCAGTGATTCTCCTGCTTGTCTAGATACCCCTCGAATACTGGCACTTTCTTTGTCTTCGGATAGTTTTTCCATAGCTTCTTCTTCCAGCTACGGAACATTTCGGCCATCTTCTTTAGAGTCCACTACTGGACTTTGGCCCTCAGTTTGTCTGCGGCGTCTTCATTCTCACATTCTGGCAGGTTGAAATGTGACATGAGATCATTCCAAAGATTATCTTTGTACCTTTCGGCGACATAGTCACTATCGGCTACCCCTTTGCGCTTGTTCCACACACGTACACCTGGTTCAACAATTGGACCAGACATTGGACCACATCAATCTGTAACCCTGATAGACTTTCTCGGTCGATTACCTTCTGAGAAATTGCATTGGGGAATGCACATACCTTCACAATTGCCAGGCGAACATTTTCTAGTAGAATTCCCCTCAGTGCAACCGGAAGCAATTGCGTCATAAGCACGTGGCAATCATGAGACTTTAGGTTTTGGAATTTTTTGTCTTTCATATTTACGATTCCCTTTATATTCGACGAAAAGCCAGTCGGGACCTTGATACTGAAAAGGACTTCAAAGAAGATTTCCTTCTCTTCCTTAGTAAGAGCGTAGCTGGCACGCCCTTGAAACTGCGCTGGATGCATGCCATCTCTTCCTTTATGACGTTCCTGGTCCTCCCGTGCTTCCGGTGTATCTTTTGACTTCCCATACAAGCCCAGGAAGCCTAGAATATTCACGCAGAGATTCTTCGTCAGGTGCATCACGTCGATTGCCGAGCGGACCACATGGACTTCCCAGTAGGGTAGCTCCCAAAATATAGATTTCTTCTTCCACATGGGTACGCGCTTATCAGGGCCGTTAGGAACAGGTTCGCTGCCAGGACCCTTTCCAAAGATTACATTGAAATCCTTGACCATATCAAATACTTCAGCACCAGTACGGATGACAGGCTTCCCCCGGGGTTCTGCCTTGCCATTGAAATGCTTGCCTTTTTTCTTTAAGGGATGCTTGGGCGGAAGAAAACGACGATTGTACGGGTACACATTCTTCCTACATTTGTCCAGATATATACTTTCTGTCTGATCCAAACAGTGCGTGCATGCATTGTATCCCTTGTTTGACTGTCCTGAGATGTTACTAAGAGCAGGCCAATCATTGATGGTTACGAAAAGCAACGCTCGAAGGTCAAATTCCTCTTGTTTGTGCTCGTCCCACACACGTACACCTGGTTCAGCCCACAGCTATGAAAGTTCATCAACTAATGGCCTTAGGTACACATCAATATCGTTGCCGGGTTGCTTTGGACCTTGGATAAGCACTGGCATCATAATGAACTTCCGCTTCATGCACAACCAAGGAGGAAGGTTGTAGATACATAGAGTAACGGGCCAGGTGCTGTGACTGCAATTCTGCTCCCCAAAAGGATTCATGCCATCTGTACTCAGACCTAACCATAAGTTCCTTGCATCAGCTGCAAATCTCGGGAACTCTCTCTCGATTTTTCTCCACTGCCGACCATCAGCGGTGTGCCTCAACTTATCGTCTTTCATATGATCTTCCATGTGCCATCGTAACAACTTCGCATGATCTTTATTTCTGAACAAACGTTTCAACCGTGGTATTATAGGAGCATACCACATCACCTTGGCAGGAACACTTTTCCTGGGTGGCTCGCCCTCAATATCACCAGGGTCATCTTTTCTGATCTTATACCGCAATGCAGTGCATACCGGGCATTTATCCATATTCTCGTACTTCTCACCGCGGTAGGGGATGCAGTCATTAGGGCATGCATGTATCTTCTGCACGTCTAATCCTAGAGGCCATACAAGCTTCTTTGCTTCGTACGTGCTGGCGGGCAATTCGTTCTTTCTTGGAAGCATCTTCTTCATCAGTACCAGCAACTTTTCGAATGACGAGTCAGTCACACCGGTCTCTGCCTTCCACTTCAGCAATTCCAGTGTGCTACCCAACTTCTTCTGGCCATCTTCACAAGTTGGGTACAACAATTTGTTGTGGTCCTGTAACATCTGCTCGAACTGCAACCTCTCCTTTTCTGTGTCGCAACCTCGCCGTGCATCATAAATGACCCGGCCAAGATCATCAGCGGGCTCATCTAGTTCCAGTTCTTCATCCTGATCTTCTTCTTCATTGTCTTCCATTGCGGTATCAGCATACTCAGGGAACATAGATCGGTAGTTGTCATCATCGTTCTCTTCTTCTTCATCGTCGTCTTCCATCATAACCCCTCTTTCTCCGTGCTTGGTCCAAACATTATAGCCCGACATAAAACCGGACCGAAGCAGGTGGCTCTGAATGACTCTTGAGGAAGTGTAATCCTTCTCATTCCGAGATTCAACACATGGACAAAACATATAGCCACCACCATGCTTCTTCGCATCGGCTGCATCTCGAAAAGAATGCACGCCTTCTCTGTAAGCGGCTGTGCGTCGAGCACCGTACATCCATGGATGGCTCATCTGTGTTATACGACAGTATATCAAATACAATCACGATCCTAAAAATTAGTACCGCACGGTCTAAACGAGGAAATATAGTTGCTAACCTTTTAGAATAAGTAGAAATAAAGAGGAAGAGGTTTAAGCGTGGCTCAGGCATCTCATATAGTAGTTGTGTTCGGTGAACTGAAGCGGCATCGCTCTAACACACATTTCAACAAACACCTCTAGTGCATAAAAAAAGTGGAGAGCTAGCACACACCCACAATCCTCCATCCAAGAAAAATGCAAGGAAGAGGGGAGAGGGGGCTGTGCTATATATAGGCAGAGGACTTTAGTCCCGGTTTGAGACACAAACCGGGACTAAAGGTGGCGCACATGCGGGCTGCACCTCGCGTAGCCCTTTAGTCCCGGTTTGGGACACGAACCGGGACTAAAGGCTCCTTACGGGCCGGGACTAAAGCCTCGAGGGAGGCATTGAGAATTGGGGCGACGTGGTCGGGCCTTTAGTCCTGGCCCAGAGGCAGGCTGGGACTAAAGGGTCCCGGCCAAAGGCCCGTTTTCCACTAGTGATATAGCGCTACCCGTGGATTAATTTAATATAATATAGGGGGCAGTGCTGATAGTGTTGGTTCCAAATAGAGCCACTTGTTGGGCCACCCGGGGCAACTCCGGGATTTCTATCCGGCCACCGTACATAGTGTCATATGATTGTGCCCTGAGAACGAGATATGTGTCTCCTATCGGGATCGTCGGCATGTCAGGAGGCCTTGCTGGATTTGTTTTTATCTTATCGAAGGTCTTGTGCGAGGGATTCCGAGGATACTTTGGGCTATCTCGAGGTTGAGGTTTTCCACCAGGAATCCGAGGAAATCATGGGTTTTCCGTGGTTGAGGTTTCCGACGCATCTTGTGGTAGTTTGTGATGGACTAGTTGGAGCACCCCTGTGGGGTTAAATCTTTTTAGAAGTCATGCCCGAAGTTATGTGGCAACTTGGAAACTTTGTTTAGCACCCAGTGATAGCAAACTTGAAGTAAACTTAACTAAATTATGCCAACTGTGTGTGTAAGCTTGACTGTCTCTTCTCATGAGTTCCGCATCCGAGAGAGGACACTGTGGGGTTATGTTTGACGTAAGTAGGTGTTCAGGCTCACTTCGTAATCAGGTCATCTCATGTTTGTTATGCATAGATCAACCCCCTCTTATTCTTGTACTCGTAAGTTAGCCACTCAAATATATGCTTAGTTCCTTGCTGCAGCCTCACCACTTAACCATACCTCACCCGTTAAGCTTTGCTAGTATTTATACCTTTGGAAATGAGATTGTTGAGTCCGTGTGGCTCACAAATTACTACAACAACATTTGCAGGTACATGTAAGAGATACTTTGACATGAGTGCGATGATTGTTCTATTTGGAGATTCTTCTTCTTCTTCATCATCGATCTAGGATGGGTTCTAGGCTGGCAGCCTGGGATTGCAAGGATGGACGTCGCTCTTTTGTCGTTTGATTTCGTCCATAGTCCGACCCTGTTCTTCTACGTGATGATTGAATGCATTGTTGTATTGAGATGTTGATGATGTAGCTTATGTCGAGTGTAAGTGTAACGACCAAGATGCGTCACTTTCCTTATTTGGGGACGAGGCCTGAAAGGGAGAAAGGGTCGCATCTAAGCTTACCGCAAGTAGGATAACATTGCTATTACATAAATAGAGAGATGAGTATAAGATTCAGCTTACACTCGCCACATGCTAAATTACAATCCACACAAGCATTCATTATTCATACATAAAGCAGGGTCTGACTATGGACAAGATGAACGACAAAATCATGCTATCCCATCTTGCTAGTTCCACGATCACGACCATGCGCCTCTAGTCCTCGGGATAAGTCACATACAGCCTGGCACTGTCTTCGTCGAACTCCCACCTCAGTTGGTTATTATCGGGAACTCCTGCATCTGGGGTACATGTACCTATGGGGGTTTGTAGTAACTGTGAGCCACGAGGATTCAGCAATCTCATGACCTTGGTATCGAGTCTAACTGAGTTAAATAGGTGAGGTAGGTTTAGTGTTTGACTTTGCAGCATCCTAAGCATATATGGTGGCTATCTTATGAAGAACATAAATTATAATATGGTGGTCTACGCAAGACGGTCGAAGACTAGATTGTTCAATAAGTGAACCTGAACACCTACTTACGTCATTCATAACCCCACCGTGTTCTCGATCAGAGAAGGAGCTCTAAAAGAAACAATTACGGTTACGCATCAAGTTGGCAAGTTTTATTTGAATTACTTTAAGTTATCTAGAACCGGATGTTAAAAAATATCCATGTTTGCTACATAGTCGCGGGCATGACTTTCCGAAAGATTAAACCCTACAGGGGCGCTCCAACTAGTCCATCATTAATTACCACAGGCCGCATAGTAAACCTCTACCACGAAACTCGTGATCTCATTTGATTCCTTAGAGGAAAACCTCAACTCTGAGAAGAACCAAAGTCTCACAAGAATCCCAATGCGCAAGATATATCTCTAAGGTAAGAAAAGTCCAGCAAGACCTCCCGACGTGTCGACGAACCCGATAGGAGCCGCGTATCTGGTTCTCAGCACATGATGGATGAGCTATGTTTACCACGCCAAAACACCAAGTTGCCCCGGGGAGCGTTAATAAGCTGTTCTTGGTTGGTCCAACACTCATGAGGAGCACTGGACCGGGTTGTAGATTAATTCCTCTAGGTAGCTATTCTCTATGCTTTATTATTAAGTTTTTTACCAAATTAACACCAAAGTTGGGTCCTGCCAGACAAGTCGTAACACTATACGATTTATCGAGGGGGTCCCCATAACAACCCCGAACGTGTTAGGAGTGCTCAATTATGGAATATAACACCGGTAGCTGAAACTAAGGTGGGAACAACGGAACAAATCACCCAGAAAAAGGATAGGCCTTTCGTTATTTACCAAGTATATAGGTGCATTGATTAAATAGAAGATAAATATGATGATATCAAATGCCCATGTTATCACATGGACCAGCTCGCACGTGCAACTAGCAATGCTAACAATTAGTGGTTGAGCAAGCCTAACTTAGCCAAACAACATTTGCTATGAGGGGAGATGTTTGAGGTTTCATGGCAATGTTTGATGGCCTATATATCATGTGGTAGGGAGCGGAGATGTAACGAAGGAATTGTAACACTAAGCAAAACAAAGCTAGAAACGTTGTCAAGATCACGATCATCTTGCCTGTAATCTCTTCAGAGTGGAACTGATCCTGGTCTTCCTGCACGAACTCACCGGACTCTTCGAACTCGTTACCGGTCCCAGTAGCTACCAAAAAGAAACAAGCAGGAAATAAATACCAGCAAGTAGATGATGCCACAAACATAATGATGCATGCATGCACTACCTCTAACCATGCACATGAACCACCCTACACCCACAAAACTATTGCCACCTCATCACAAGGGGACTTTCCACAGAAAAGCTCAAACCCACATACCAGTACCACCATTGGATTCCTTTGGATTTGCTACCCCAAATCTGTATATTATGTTGCCATGTTTGCATGTAGAAAAACACCACAAACAAGAAAAGAAATTGCACATAGTTTCCGATACCACTTATAAGTCAAATCTTGCCTAAAGTGGAAACTTGCAAATCTGTCTATCTCACTATTTGTAATTTACCTAAAGGGAAAAACACTCAAAACAACATCACACAGAAGAAAAACACATGGGCTCAATGGTCATTGAACCATGGCACATAGTGAGTGTATGCAAGTGGGCCATGCCCACATACACACACACCCACACTCAGTCATACTCATATGCACACACACACACACATACATATGTGCACACTCACATACACACACACTCACTCACACTCACATGCACACACCCATGTGTACACTTGCACACATGGTGCACACACACACACACTAAATCACACACCCATGTGCACACTTGCACACATGGTGCACACACACCACACACACACACCTCACATACACACACATGTGAATGAGCACATTTCCCTCCACACTAGGGCACACACACACACTCACTCACACATCCACCATGCTGCGAAATATACATACTTACACATACATACATGCACAAAAAATAAAAGAAAAGAAAGGTGCAGGGGGATTCAAACCCTGCACCTCTGCTCATGTGCACACACGCGACACCACTGCACTACGGCGCCGGATCTGGTCAGAGAGGTGGCTCAAACCCATGACGCCCTGGATGCTACCCAAAACACTAACCACTATGCTATGCACCAAGACTTGACAAAGAGGGGGGGATTTTCTCTTTGAGCAGCCCCTCTGCATCTGTCACCACCACGCCGGCAACCGAAACAGGGGAGGACGACATCGACAGTGCAGGCACTAATCGGCGGGGCTGGTTCTCGGAGGGGATGCAGGGACCAAGGGGAACTCATTCCCGTGCCTAACTCACCTGTAGGGGGAACCCAATGGCGGCGCAAGGAGTTGCAGCTCCCGGCCATGGCAGACCACAATGACGACGACGCACTATGCATAGAGAGGTAACGAGCATGCGGGGAAGGAGGAGAAGACAATGGAGGCTCACCGAGGGGCACGAAGATGAGGATGATGGGGCTGCTCGAGGGAGAGGAAGAAGAGGCAAGGCGAGGTGGATCCACGATGAAGCTGCGCCCACTCCGACGACGGCGATGCGGAGACGATGCCAGGGAAGGGGATCCACCCTCCTAGCGACGGGAACGGGTCGAGGGAAGCGTCGGTATCCTCCCAGCCAGCTTGATCTCCCCGGAGGAGCTACGGGTGATGAGGGGGCGGTGGTGACGTGGCGAGGCACTCTGCTCTCTCTCTCTCTCTCTCTCTCTGAACCTTTCTACACAAGTGCATCTTACCTTGCACAGGGGAAAAGAAGGAGGGAGAAGAGGATGGCGGCGACGGAGGAGGAATGCACGCATCCCTAGGTCATGTTGAGGCTTAAATAGGGTGATGCTAACGGCCTCGACGTCCGTGAGGTGCCACGCGGTAGCCTCTCTCTCTCATGCACTCTCTGTCTGACGGAAAAGGGAGGAGAGAAGGAGACGGTGTCACAGAAAGGAGATGGAGGTGGGCTGGCTCGCCAGAAGAGAAGGGAATGGGCCAGGAAGCCCACTGGCCTCTCACTCTCTCTCAAAACTATTTGGTTTTGAAAGAAAAAAATAAAACACAACCAACTTTGGGATTTAGAGCTAGGGGAAAAGAAAAATTGTTTTTGTCAAAGTGAAATACTTTTGGAATTATAAAATGAACCTCCTATTTATAAAAATAGGTGGGACATTTTAGGGTAAAAGAAAATATATTTGTTTAATAAATCTACCCCTGCTTTGAAATTAAAACATAAGGAAAATAATTTCAAATAAGTGTGGGTTTCCACACACAAATCTTTGAAAGGGGTTTTAAATAACTTGAACATTTTTAATAGGCCAAAACAGAGCTTCAAATCTGCCCTAAGTCATATGAAAAGAGAGGGGGTTTTGGTCCATGGTGCAACTAGGTGTCTTTCGAAGGGCTCTTGTTGCACCCACACCACACTTCACAGGATGTAACATCCCAAATTTCCTAATTTGGAATGTTTTACAATTGTAGCTAAGCATCTATGCATATTGGTTGAAATAAAGTTGGCATTGGATTTCTTTCGAAAATAAAATTCCTCTTTGCAATTCTTTTTTTTCTTCGTGCAAGAAGTACCGGAAAATAATTTCTTGCAAGAAAGAAATAGAGGAGGAATATGACACTCCAAAACCAGGGGCCCTTTTGATATATTTTGAGCTTAGAAAACCAAAACTACGTTGACAAAATATTTGCAAAAGAAAATAAAGCTTTTAGGCTTTTTCTGAAAAAACATTTATTTTAGTTTTTATTTTGACCTTTCTGTTAAACGTGTAGAGATTTTTTTATGAAAATTTTGATATATAATATCACTATTTTTAGATTTTATTTACTTGCCTTTTTCTTTGATTTACTTTCTGTTTTTGAAAAAAAATAGAAAAAAAGGAAAGTTTTTCTTTTTTAGGAAAGCACCTGAGCGCTTTATAGCAAATCGGGTCGTATCCCAGGCTAGCCGGGATCCGAATCCCCTAGGGATCTCCCGACCGATCTCCCCTCGGTCTTCTTCCACCCCGAGCCCCTCCTCTTTCCTTCCCGCCGGCAGCCCGATCCCCTCCCCACCTCTGCCGATCTCCTACCCTCTAGAGCCTCCCCTCTCCCCTATATAAATCCCCTCTGCACCTCGGTCCCCCTTCGTTGCCGCCTCCCATCGCCGCCCCCAACCGCCCCTGCCCCTGCAGCCTCGCCGGAGCCGAGCTCCAGGGAACCACTCTGCCACCCTGTCACACCACCCCTCGCCTCCCCGCACCACCCGAGACCACTAGGAGTTTTCCCACCTTCCCCGCGTTCCGTTTTCCCCAAGACCCCGAGCACTCACCGCCCCACGCCACCGCCCGTCCCGTCGCCGAAGTTCGGCTGCCACCAGAGTTCGTAGAGCTCGTCTTGCTCACCACCGGCCACGCCTCGCCTCTCCGACAACACCACTCGACGTCGGAGCCCCGCCGCCACCTCCCCAACACCTCGGACGCCGCCGGAGCTCGCTAGAGCCGGAAACCCGACCTCGCCACCATCTCTGCCTCGCCAGAGAAGAGGCTCAGCTGGCAGGTCCTGTGAGTTATCTCTCCAACCCCTCCATAGCCGTTCGATCGTAGATGAGCGGTATAAATTAGAACACAGAATACCCCTTCGGTTTTTTAACAAAAAATGAAACGATTTTCTTCACTTAATTTTTAGCCGGAGACTTTTGTTTAAATTTCGGTCGTTCGCCCGTTAGACACCGCACCGCACACCCCTTAGCCAATCAGGAACTGCCACATACCCCCACTGTTCACTAGAGTAGTTTTTCTTTTCTGTTTCGGTTTCAAAAAACAGAGAGAGTTTCAGTTTTGTTTATTTTATAACTTTTGTTCTAGAAGTCCAATGACGTTGATTCTTTTTCCATTAGATCACAATTTTACTGTAGTTGTCGAAACATATTATTTTCCTATGTTTGAAAATTGAAAATTTGAATTGGATCAGATTTAGTTTAAATCTTGTTTTGCATATTCCAGGAGTTTAAAAATATCTTTTAATTTGATTCTTTTTGCTGCTGATTCCTAGTGATCATATATTTTAGTAGCTTAAGTTTCAAGTTTTTTTAAATATTGTTAGTTGGGGTTTTATCCAAAACAGATTCTGTTTTGCTTATGTTAAGTGATTTTCTTCACTTTATGCATTGGAGTTCATATGATTGTGATGTTATTTTGTTTTTTAGTGATTGTAATACTTATTGTGTGTATTTTGTTTGTATCGATAGATCACCCGGAGTGTGAAGCGTGCTACTTAGAAGCGCTTGATCACGACAACTATCAGCAAGGCAAGTCATTTGATCATGTATTACCTATGTTTTATGCATTGTAGTTCTACCCTTCTACACCCTATTGCATGCTGAGTAGGTACTTGGGAATATTGGTTACTTGTTGTAGTATCATGTGGTAGACACCCAGCAACCCCGTTACTTGGCCCGGGACGACAAATTCTATATTGATATGCTTGTGTAGACGGGGTTCTGCTTGAGAGTTTATCATGAGTGATGCGAGAATAATTTAATAGCCAAGACCGGTTAAGTCAAGATTTTCAAGACCTCATGATGCAATGCAACTCTGGGTGAAGGAAGGTTTAGATGGGCTCCCTGGAGAAACCAGTGGACGACCCGGGATGCATGGGGAAGTGTCATGATATCTTGCGGAAAGCTTCACCCAGGCTCGAAGAGAAGGACAGAGGCTTCAAGACCCAAGGCTTACCTGCACAGCCACAAGTCATTATGGGCTCTGGCTTGGTTGGACAACACAGCGACTCTGGACAGGCGGTGCTAGCAGATGTAGAAGAACGGTAGGATTGGATGGGCACCGGCAGGGGATCAAAGGGACCCGTTGAAAGACCATGTTTTGATCATCCGGTCTTCAAACACCCTGTAGTGCGAGGACATTCCCGGAGGCGATCAAATCTTGTGGGGAACGTGTGCAAAACTCTGCAGAGTACGCAAACCTAATCGATTAGCCGTGTCCATGGTACTGGACAACTTGAGCCGAAGGCATTGAAATTTTCCTGAACTCTCAACACAATTTAATAATGATGTGGGCATTATTGACAACTCGGGTCCGAGAATTGGTTGGCGGAACCATCTCGTTAACAACCAACAATGTAGTAATATTTTGCTTTTAACCCTCTCTTGGTGTAGGAGAAAACTTGCTTTTCGCTAAAAACTTATAGCCCCACCTGCGATATATGCATGTAGAATAGATGATTATTATTTCACCCCCTCTCTTTGATGACTTGACGGCAGATTCGATACGCTGACCTACACGGATGCAACGTATCATGTTGCAGAGTAATTTTCCGACCAGGAGTGAGGCTCCAATCTAAACTCGGTGATATGGCTTGGAGTCGGATGGACTCGTCTACATTTGAAGATTCCGCTAGTCGTTGTTAGTTATCTCATGAGATGGCCTTTAGCCACTTTATTGTAATTCATTATTGTAATAAAGTACTCGATATGATATTTCGATTAATAAAGTTGTGTGAATGAACTCTCGATATATACATTGATGTACTGTGTGTGTACTAGCATGATCTTGGGATGGTACGGAAACACCAGAGACTTGGCCGTTTCAGGCCGGGTCACTACAGATATGGTATCAGAGCACACGATGACCGTAGGACGTAACCTCTAGGAATGGAAAAGCCTTAGGAAGAAAACTATTTTTCTTATGTCTATAAATCTTCTATTTCCTCTTCTACTCATTTCTGACTTCTCTCCGATTTTCCAATATTTTTAGATGGCCACCTCCATCCCCGTTAAGTTCATGGAGTTTTGCCAGCCCGATGCCACTATGCCTTTCGGAAAGGAGCTGATGCAGATCACCAAGGACTTGAGGATTGCTCTGCCGACTATGACAGGGAAACCTACTTCGTCTTACACGGAGGATTCACGCTATAGGATTGAGGTGCACGTCCCCGCAAGGACATTCGAGCCGTGCACCGAGCCTGTGGACTTCAAGTTCATCGCACCCAGCTGGATTCTCGGCAGGGACATGGTGGTCCATTGTGCACTCGGGCGTATCAAGGAAGTGTACAGAGGATGCCCTATTTCACCGGACCTATTCACGGTATCCCGGAGAGGAGAAGATGGAGAAGTCATCTCAATCAAGACCAAAGACGCTCTCCTGTCCTATGCCCAGACCTTGGAGAAGCACAGCGGGACTCTAGAGCATCGTGAGGTCAAGGACGCCAGGAAGATCAAGCAACTGTCGCTCCGTGAATTCGAACTCGAACTCGAAGAAGCAGCCCAGGAAGCCCACTATGAGCACGAATTGGAGGTGAAGGACTTCTTGGAGAGGATCGAGAAGCTGAAGGCTCGTATTGCATATCTGGAGGAAGAACTGGACATGAGCGAGAACCTTCACCCTGAAGGAGACGTAGCCCCTTGATCATCAATGAGGAGGACTCCAAAGAAAGCTCCACCGAAGGACCCACCACCATGCTTATCTGAGGAGGACACTTAGACTAGTCCACCAATTTATCTTATCGTTAAACGCTTAGGCCGATGTTTAGGTTATCGAAACTTGTATCCCCGTGTGTGAACCTTTTGTGATCATATTGAATAAATATGTGTGGTGTGATACTTGTTTGTTGCATTTTCATATGGGTAGTGTAATTACTCTCTAGACCATGATATTGAATAAATATGTGTGGTGTTATAATTGTTCTATGCTAATCCCACCCCTCTACAAACATCACATGCGTCCGAGACGTGATCCTGCTTCCAACTTCCCGCCGGAACTCACACAGTTGATTCAACTACAGAATACCCTGATGCAGCTAATCATTCAGAACCAGAACAATAACAACAACCATCATCCACCCCAGGCCGACAATCTCACCCGTTTTCTGAGGTTGAACCCTCCGACTTTATCCAGCAGCATTGAGCCCATTGTGGCAGATGATTGGCTCCGCACGATGGAGCGGGAACTAATCACTGCTGGATGTACTGAAGCTGAGAAGGTGCGCTTTGCCGCGCATCAACTTGAAAGCCCCGCAGCTGCATGGTGGGAGAACTACACCACCACATACCCCATTGCTGTAGTCACTTGGGAACAGTTCAAGCAAGCCTTCCGCACCGCTCATGTCTCAGCTGAGGCCATGAGTCTGAAGAAGCATGAGTTTCGCAACTTACACCATAGAAATCGCTCTGTGGCTTAGTATGTTGATGAATTCAGCATGCTCGCTCGCTATGCACCTGGAGATGTGGCCGATGATGCGGCCAAGCAGGAAAAGTTCTTGGAGGGACTCAATGATGAGCTGAGCATTCAGCTCACGGTAGCCAACTTCAAGAACTACCAGGAGCTGGTAGATAAGGCCCTCATCTTCGAAGGGAAACATCAGCAGATGGAGAACCGCAAGCGGAAGTATGGCAATGGGAAGTTCAACTCCGGCACTCAGCAGAAGCCTCGCTACACCCCCTATTCAGGGAATACCGGGACTGGATCTGGTAAGTTTGGAGGACACGTCTAGCATAACCACCCAGTGCACAACCATGGAGGCCACAACCATGGACGAAATGGGCACCACCGCAACAACAACAACTTCAAGAATGGCGGTACCGGCACTCAGCATCATTCCGCTCCAGCTTAGAAGGACCTGACCCATATCACCTGCTTCAAGTGCAAGAAGACGGGACACTATGCCACTGAATGTCCCCAGAACAAGTAGGGAAATGGAAACGGCAACGACAACTCAGCAGCAAAGAAGCCCAATCCTTTTCCCCGAGCTAAGGTGAATCACATTGATGTTGAAGAGGTCTATGATCCCCCCGATATTGTGGTTGGTAAGTTTTTCCTAAATTCATGTCCAGTATTGGTACTTTTTGATTCTGGTGCAACGCATTCATTCATATCAAGGGTAGTTGTGGAAAAGTATAGTTTGCCAACTAGAACCCTCAACCAGCCTATTAAGGTCAGTTCCCCAAGAGGCATGATGACAACCGAGATAGGATGCCATGCTTTAAGTCTCAACATCGGGAACCATAAGTTTCCTACCGACCTCATCTTATTAGAGTCTCAGGGATTGGATGTAATCCTAGGCATGGATTGGTTGGCCAAGTAGGAAGGAAATATTGATTGTGCCCTTAAGTCTATTTTGCTCACCACCCCCGAGCAAAAGCGGATTAAGTACGTATCCCAGCGCCCGACACGGAGTAATCGGGTAAACTCTCTCACGGGAGTAGTCCAGGAGGAAGTACCGATTGTGCAAGAATACCAAGATGTATTTCCGGAGGAATTGCCGGGCATGCCACGTGATAGAGAGATTGAGTTCCTGATTGAACTATTACCCAGAACAGCCCCGATATCCAAGGGACCCTACCGGATGCCCGCAAATGATTTAGTAGAAATCAAGAAGCAAATTAAGGAGTTGTTGGACAAAGGGTATATTCGCCCAAGTTCTTCACCTTGGGGAGCCCAGTGCTCTTGGTTGAAAAGAAGGATAAGTCCTTGAGAATGGTAGTCGATTATCGTGCATTGAACGAGGCGACCATCAAGAACAAGTATCCCTTGCCGATGATCAACAATCTGTTTGACCAGTTAGTTAGAGCCCGAGTGTTCTCCAAGATCGATCTTCGATCCGGGTATCATCAGTTGAAAATTCGTGAACAAGATATACCCAAGATAGCCTTCACCACCCGGTATGGTTTGTATGAGTACACGGTCATGTCATTTGGACTGACTAATGCTCCGGCATATTTTATGAATCTGATGAACAAGGTATTAATGGAATACTTGGACAAGTTTGTCGTGGTGTTCCTCGATGACATACTGATATTCTCCAAGAATGAGGAGGAACACAAGGGACACTTACGTCTGGTTTTGGAGAAACTTCGAGAGCATCAGCTGTATGCGAAGTTCAGAAAATGTGAATTTTGGTTGAAGGAAGTCGGATTCCTCGGACACGTCATTTCAGGAGAAGGAATAACAGTGGATCCTGCGAAGGTCGCAGCAGTTACCGAATGGGAAGCCCCCACTTCAATAAAGGAGATCCGCAGTTTCCTCGGACTTACCGGATATTACCGGAAGTTCATTGAGAACTTATCAAAGATCAGCAAGCCCATGAAAGAGTTGTTGAAGGAGTCCAAGTATGTTTGGTGCAGGCCCATGACAGGTAGGTATGGTGGACTCTCATGGCAAAGCTGGGTTGAAGGTTTATGGATGCACAAGTAGTATCTCTACTTGGTGCGGGAGTTTTGGCTAACTAGATAATGCCCCGCGCGTTGCTGCGGGATTTTTTTTGTGGGTTTCAGAGTAACATCCACATGCGAAAGAAGATAACAATGTGAATAAATAATATGAGAAATTTCATATTCAAAGATGTTACTACACTATAGATTGCCAGTGTACAATTTGATGAACTGCATTTTGTAATTCTTCTTGGGTATGTTATGTACAGAACTCAGATTGCATCGAAGATAAATATTGTATTGCAGAAATTAAAATACAAAGATGCAGCAGAAAAATAGTGGCAATGTCTTAGAAACATATGAGTTGAAAACATTGGATTTCAAAACCGAACCTGATCTGTGGACTATCTTGTCTTTCATCTTCAACAAAAAACTGGATGGGTGGGGCGGAATCAAGGGACACCTTGAGAAAGTGGTTGCATGGAGAATCTGGTACAGAAAATAGAGGCCAAATCGAGGGCTGCAGATCTGTCAGGGCCAACACACACGGTACCAGCAAGCGATATTTGTCAAATATCAAAATCGCTAATGATGGAAGATCACGACAGTGAGCTCAATTGCTCTGAATAGATCCCTTCAGTAATACTCCAATACTCGAGATATCACCGACAGGGGATCATCGTTGTTTTGTCGTAACTGAGCGAGCGGCAAGTTACAAAAAATCATATAATAAGAGTGCACATATGTCATTCATATATGGTTCCAAGAAGAATGAAAAAAATCTTATCGATCTTTGCTTTGGGATAACACCACAAAACTTCTGATTACATGATATCAAAAGGATGAATAACTGTTCAAGCACACATGAGATCAGTGGCAAACAAATAATTCAAATAAAAATATGTTCAAGCACTGAATAAATCAAACAAAGAAGACTACATGCACTTCTACTATAAACAATTGATAAATCACCAGTTCTATTGTTAAATAAGGGAGGTGTAATACAAAAAAATCAAGAACCACTTTACTGTAAACTAAGATCACTGGCAAAAAAACTAAGATCAGTGATAAACAAATAACTGAAATAAATGTACCTTCCAGGACGGAACCAATCAACTGAAGACCTGCTACTTGATAAATCATGTGGAGCTTTTCTTGTGGACCTCGGTGCTGCTCAGCCAACGCCTGAAGAACCGATGGGAAGACGTGCAGTGGTGAACAGCAGAGACATGGAAGTTATGGAGACGATGAGAACGTTGCACCTCCGCTGCTTAATTGGATAGGAGCTGCATACCCTGTAGGAGGAAGGGGATATAGATCTACCGGTCTCTGTTGCAAGAAAATACTGGAATCTGTTGGAGATTTGGAAAGTTGAAAAGGGGGAGGTGCTGCCATGAAGAATAGAGGAGGCGGTGATAGGGATCCTTGGGAATCAAAATAGCACTGCCATGGTCCGTGGAGAAGATGGGAAGCAAAGGGGCGCTACGATGGGGAAGAAGAAACGGAGCGCTGTGACGGGGAAGAAGAAACGAAGCGGTGGTATCGGTTTCCAGAAGAGAGGAGTCCTCTACGATTCTTTAAAATAAAAAAATAAATTACATCAGCAGGTGACGTGGCAGCACTACAATCCAGGAAAAATCACTAGTGGGAGATAGCTATTTAGAAATAGAGGATATGAGGTGGAAGCAATCGACATATGCTAAGGGATCTCTAGTCATATAACATTGTTCGGAACCAAGCAAACACAATTCATTATGTTGTCTTCCTTGTCCAACATCTACTTCTAAGCATGTAGTAGTTTAGTGAGTGTTCACAATCATAGATGGTGTTAAAGATGATATATTTATATGTGAACCTCTCCTTCTTTATCACTTCCTATTAAATGCAACAATGACCAAGGTCTACATTTGTCGACCCTCAACAAGTTTCAATCAACATTCTTTTTATAGGTGAAGACATCACTTCCCATAAGATCATTACATGATCCATCATGCTTTTGTTCTTTTATCATTCTTTTGATCATGGCATGAGGCAAGGCCCTTAACTAAGACACTCTTTATTATATGGCTCATGAGCTCGAATACATCGGGGGAGACACAAAGCAAAACTCAAGCCTAAAACACTCAGGACTTTATTCTACTAGAGAAATATTAAAACCGAAAAGGATCGAACTAAGAAAAGGTAAAGGCAAAAGATGTGATGGTGATACGATACCGGGGAAACTCCCCCAAGCTTGGCACAAGCCAAGGGGATTGCCCATAGCCATGCTTAGTTGTCTTCCTTTGGAGGTGATGGTGGTGGAGTTGTTGCAGAGGTCTTGAACTTGTTTAATTTCCTCTTGAGCATAAAATTCTGCTCCTTTAGATTATTAAATTCCTCTTCAAGCCTCAACACCATTTGGCATAATTCCTTCTTACTCTCCTGCAAAAGACGAGAAGGGATAAAAAAATATTAGGCTTCTTCCTTGAGTCACGGAGGCTCGACTTCTTGAACTCCACATGCGTGTCTCCAAGTTGGGGTAGAGGAGCCTCCTCCTCCTTGGAACTTGTTCCTTCCTTCCCCTTGGGATCATAATCTTCTTCCTCATCAGTGGTCCAGCCATAAGGATCTAAGTCCCCATAGACCTTGGGGTTAGCAAGGTAATCGGCCACATAGCTCTCCCCCTCTGAATCTTGAGACGACATCTTGCTTTAGATCTGCGGCAGAAAACAAGCTCGAAATGCAAATAGACGAAAATTTGCGTGATACGAGGGTCAGACCTTTCGGGAGAATATATAATGATTTTTTTCAAACCAGAAGGAGTACTCCGCAAGAAAACGGAGTCCGGGAGGTGCACGAGGTGGTCACAAGCCCCCAAGCGCGGCCAGGGGGGTGGCCCGCGCCTGGCAGGCTTGTCTCCTCCTCGTGCGCTTTCCGGACTACTTCAAATTTTTCTATTTTTTCTAAAATTCCAAAACGGAGAAAAATTCCTACTGGAAAAGTTTTGGAGTCTGTTTACTTACCGAATCACATACCTCTTCGTGTTTGGAGTCTGAAACAGGCTGATAAATATCCCTGAGGTACTCCTCCGGAGTTATGGTATTGATAATATTGCTTTCAACCATTATGGGAGTACCTGAGATATAATGCTTAATTCTCTGCCCATTTACCACTCTCGGAAAATTACCTTCCGTGTTGTTGATATTGATGGCACCGGAACGATATACTTCCTCCACAATTTAGGGACCTTCCCATTTAGAGAGAGGCTTGCCAGCAAAAAATCTTAAACAAGAATTATATAGCAAGACATAATCACCTACATTGAACTCACGCTTTTATATCCTTCTATCATGCCACCTTTTAACCTTTTCTTTGAACAACTTGGCATTCTCATATGCCTGAGCTCTCCATTCATCAAGTGAGCAAATATCAAATAACCTCTTCTCACCAGGAAGTTTGAAATCAAAGTTGAGCTCTTTGATTGTCCAATAAGCCTTGTGCTCTAGCTCAAGAGGTAAATGACATGCTTTGCCGTAAACCATTTTGTACGGAGACATGCCCATGGGATTCTTATAGGGAGTTCTATAAGCCCACAGTGCATCATCGAGCTTCTTAGACCAATTCTTTCTAGATCTATTGACAGTCTTTTGCAGAATTAGTTTAATCTCTCTATTGCTTAGCTCTACTTGACCACTGGACTGAGGATGATAGGGAGATGCAATTCTATGGTTGACATCATACTTAGCATGCGTTTTACGGAAATCACCATGAATAAAATGTGAACCACCATCGTCATTAGATATCTAGGGACTCCAAATCTAGGGAAAATAACTTCTTTAAGCATCCTAATAGAGGTTTCGTGATCAGCACTACTAGTTGGGATAGCTTCTACCCACTTAATAATGTAATCAACATCAACTAGGATATGTGTATACCCGTTGGATTATGGAAAGGGTCCAATATAATCAAATGCCCAAACATCAAATGGTTCAATGACAAGTGTAATTCATAGGCATTTCCTGACATTTACTGATATTACTATTCTTTGACATTCGTGACAAGACAAGACAAACTTACGGGCATCCTTGAAGAGAGTGGGCCAATAGAAACCTGATTGCAATACCTTGTGTGCTGTTCTATCGCCGGCATGGTGTCCTCCATAGGCCTCGGAGTGACACTTCTGTAGGATCTGTCCGTGTTCATGTTCAGTTACACAATGTATAATAACACCATCTACTCCTTCCTTGTAAAGGTGAGGATCATCCCAAAAGTAATGTTTCAAATCAAATAAGAATTTCTTCTTTTACTGGTATGTGAAACTAGGTGGTATATATTTGGCAACGATATAATTTGCATAATCAGCATACCACGGTGCACATCGTGAAGTATTGATGACATTCAATTGCTCATCAGGAAAGCTGTCATCAATAGGTTGTGGGTCATCAAGAACATTCTCCAACCTAGACAAGTTATCTGCTACTGGGTTATCAGCACCCTTCCTATCAACAACATGCAAATCAAATTCTTGTAGCAAGAGAACACATCTGATAAGTCTAGGTTTAGAATCTTTCTTCTCCATGAGGTACTTGATAGCAGCATGATCATTGTGAATAGTGACTTTGGAATCAACTATGTAAGGTCAGAACTTTTCACATGCAAACACGACTGCTAAAATTTAATTTTCCGTAGTAGCATAGTTTCCTTGGGCACTGTCTAGAGTTTTACTAGCATAGTGAATAACATTCAACTTCTTATCAACTCTTTGTCCTAGGACAACACCAACAGCATAATCACTAGCATCACACATGATTTCAAAAGGTAAGTTCCAATCAGGTGGTTGAACAATAGGCGTAGTTATCAAGGCCTTCTTAAGTATTTCGAAGGCTTCCTCACAATCATCGTCAAAAACAAGAGGAATATCCTTTTGCAAGAGATTGGTAAGAGGCCTAGAAATCTTAGAGAAGTCTTTAATGAACCTTCTATAGAAACCAACATGACCAAGGAAACTTCTTATACCTTTGATATCTATGGGGCATGGCATTTTCTCGATTGCATCAACCTTAGCCTTATCGACTTCAATACCTCTTTCAGAATTTTATGTCCTAAGATGATGCCTTCATTAACCATAAAATGGCACTTCTCCCAATTCAAGACAAGATTGGTATCTTTACATCTCTTCAAGACTCGATCAAGGTTAATGAGGCAATCATCAAAAGAAGACCCGTAAACGGAGAAGTCATCCATGAAAACCTCAACAATATTTTCACAAAAGTCAGAGAATATAGCCATCATACATCTTTGAAAGGTGGCAGGTGCATTACATAAGCCAAAAGGCATACGTCTATAAGCAAAGGTACCGAAAGGGCGGGTGAAAGTGATTTTCTCCTGATCAGATTGTGCAACAGGTATTTGGGAGAAACCAGAATAACCGTCTAGAAAGCAGAAGTGTGTATGTTTAGACAGCCTTTCTAGCATTTGGTCAATAAAAGGCAAAGGGTAATGATCTTTTCTAGTGGCTTTATTCAATTTCCTAAAATCGATCACCATCCTATAGCCAGTAATAATCATCTGTGGGATCAATTCATCCTTATCATTAGGGACAACGGTAATACCTCCCTTCTTAGGGAGGCAATGCAGCGGACTTGCCCAATCACTATGAGCAACATGATAGATAATACCTGCTTCCAGGAGCTTTAGTATTTCTTTTCTTACTACCTCTTTCATGTTAGGATTTAATCTCCTTTGATGATCAACAACTGGTTTGGAATCAGGATCAGTTTTAATCTTGTGCTCGCATAGAATGGGACTAATGCCCTTAAGATCATCAAGAGTATATCCAATAGCAGCACGATGGTTCCTCAGAGTTTTTAGTAACTTCTTTTCTTCATGCTCTGAGAGGCTAGCACTAATTATAATAGGATATATCTCTTTTTCATCAAGACAACTCTATATATCTCATTCCTTTCTCCCATATGCATATCATTTTCATGCTCAAGCAAGTATTGCTCTAAAGGATCAGTAGGAGGCACGGCAATAGAAGCTAGGGCAATAGTTTCATCCTTACTAGACAACTCTTTTTCATGAGGTTGTCTACCAAACTTGGAGAAATTGAACTCATGTGGCACACCTTCAAAGCCAATAGTGACAGTTTGCTTCTCACAGTCAATATGAGCATTGACACTATTGAGAAAAGGTATGCCTAATATGATGGGACAAAAGCTATCTTGTGTGGTAGCAAGAACGAGGAAATCAGCAGGATACTTCGTTTTACCACACAAGACTTCAACATCTCTAACAATTCCCAGAGGGCAGATAGTATCTCTATTGGCAAGCTGAATAGTGACATCAGTAGGTTCCATCTCAACAGGTGCAATCTCGTCTTTAATTTCATCATATAAGGATTGAGGTATTGCACTAACACTAGCACCCACGTCACATAAGCCATGATAACAATGATCTCCTATCTTAACAGAAACAACATGCATTCCAACAATAGGCCTATGTTTGTCTCTAGCATGTGGTTTAGCAATTCTAGCAGCATCTACACGAAACTGAATATCATGGCCATCAACATTGTCGGACAGGAGATCTTTGATAATATCATTGCTAGGTTCAACTCTAATTTGCTCAGGGGGTGTAGATGTTCTATGTAGCCTCTACGTATCACAGTTGAAACTTTAGAATGATCCTTTATCCTAACAGGGAAAGGTGGTTTATCAATGTAAGCACTCGGAACAATAGGATCATTATAGGCAATGACTTTCTCTTCAACTCGATTGGGTTTAACTACATTGACTTCTAAGGGAGGATGATATTTAAACCACTTCTCTTTAGGGAGATCAATATGAGCAGCAAATGATTCACACAATGAAGCTACTATCTCAGAGTCAAGTCCATATTTAGCGCTAAAATCACCAAAAGTATTTGTTTCGACAAAGAATTTAACGCAATCAAACTTGAAATTCATACCTGACTCCTTACCTTCATCAAACTCCCAATCTTCAGAGTTGCGTTTAATTCTTTCCAATAAATTCCATGTCAAGTCAATATCTCTCTTCATAAAAGAACCGGTACAAGAAGTGTCAAGCATGGTGCGATCATCATGAGAAAGCCGAGCATAGAAGTTCTGAATGATAATTTCTCTCGAGAGCTCATGGTTGGGGCATGAATATAACATTGATTTAAGCCTCCCCCAAGCTTGAGCGATGCTTTCTCTGTCACGAGGCCAAAAATTATAAATATAATTCTGATCACAATGTACTAGATGAATAGGATAAAACTTTTGATGAAATTCCAATTTCAACCAGTTGTAGTTCCATGATCGAGTATCATCACATAGCCTATACCATGTCAATGCTTTACACCTCAAATATAAGGGAAATACCTTCTTCTTGACCTCATCCTCGGGCAAACCTGCAAGCTTAAATAAACCTCAAACTTCATCTACATAGATTAGAGGAAAGTCTGGATTTTCTCAAGCATACCCGAAGGAAATGCATAGCAAATATTTTCAGTAGGTGCAGCAGGTTGACGAGAAAATGTTTGTGCTTCTGTTCGAGGTAAAGATACGCCGAACAAGCTCCTCAAAGGATTAGTTTCCATAGTGACAAGTGACAATAAATTTCAGCACACTATATAAATGTTTCCTTACCAAATTCCACTTACCAAAGGCGCTTCACTCCCCAGCAACGGCGCCAGAAAAGAGTCTTGATGACCCACAAGTATAGGGGATCTATCATAGTCCTTTTGACCAGTAAGAGTGTCGAACCCAACAAGGAGCAGAAGGATCTGACAAGTGGTTTTCAGCAAGGTAATCTCTGCAAGCACTGAAATTATCGGTAACAAGTAGTTGTGTGACAAGATGATCCGTAGCAAGTAGCAAGTAACAAAAGTAACAACGGTGCAGAAAAGTGTCCCAATCCCTTTTGTAGCAAGGGACAAGCCTGGACAAAGTCTAATAGGAGGTAAAGCGCTCCCGAGGACACATGGGAATTTCTGTCAAGCTAGTTTTCATCATGTTCACATGATTCATGTTCACTACTTTGATAGTTTGATATGTGGGTGGACCGTCACTTGGGTACTTTCCTTACTTGGACGAGCATCCCACTTGTGATTAACTCCTCTCGCAAGCATACTCAACTACGAAAGAAGAATTAAGACACAGTCTAACCATAAAATTAAACTAGTGGATCCAAATCAGCCCCTTACGAAGCAACGCATAAACTAGGGTTTAAGCTTCTGCTACTCTAGCCACCCATCATCTACTTACTACTTCCCAATGCCTTCCTCTAGGACCAAATAATGGTGAAGTGTTATGTAGTCGACGTTCACATAACACCACTAGAGGAAAAACAACATACAACGCATCAAAATATCGAACGAATACCAAATTCAGATGACTACTTATAGCATGACTTATCCCATGTCCTCAGGAACAAAAGTAACTACTCACAAAGCATAATCATATTCATGACCAGACATGTAATGAATAGCATCAAGGATCTACACATATAATATTCCACCAAGTAATCCAGCTAGCATCAACTACAAAGAGTAATTAACACTACTAGCAACCTTACAAGTACCAATCGGAGTCGCGAGACGGAGATTGGTTACAAGAGATGAACTAGGGTTTGTAGATGAAATGGTGCTGATGAAGATGTCGATGGTAATGAGTCCCCTCCGATGAGAGGAGTGTTGGTGATGACGATGGCAACGATTTCCCCCTCCGGGAGGGAAGTTTCCCCGGCAGGATCATCCTGCCGGAGCTCTAGATTGGTTCTGCACAAGTTCCGCCTCGTGTTGGCGGCGATTCCTCTCGAAAGCCTCCTCTTGATTTTTTCTGGAAGAAAACCCTTCTTGTAGCAAAAGAGGGGGGCCAGAGGGCCACCAGGGAGCCCACAAGCCCCCTAGGCGCGGCCAGGGGGCGCGCCTAGCAGGCTTGTGGCCTCCTAGTGGGTCCCCTCTGGTACTTCTTCGGCCTAGTGTTTTTTATAAAATCCAAAATAAATCCTTGTTGATTTTCACGGCTTTTGGAGTTCCGCAGAATAGGTATCTCAAACTTGCTCCTTTTTTCAGGCCAGAATTCCATCTGCCGGCATTCTCCCTCTTCATGTAAACCTTGCAAAATAAGCGAGAAAAGGCATAAGTATTGTACCGTGAAGTGTAATAACAGCCCATAAAGCGATAAATATCAACATGAAAGCATGATCCAAAATGGACGTAT
The DNA here is from genome assembly GCF_904849725.1 of Hordeum vulgare subsp. vulgare. NCBI lineage: Eukaryota > Viridiplantae > Streptophyta > Magnoliopsida > Poales > Poaceae > Hordeum > Hordeum vulgare. Next base: position 356,637,837 of record NC_058523.1, read on the forward strand.
CAGTACACTACTTGTTGCAATGATCATGATTGGGGTAATGATTTTTCTTATGATCTTGAAAATTTGGTTAAGCCTCGTGGTGAATATGATATTTGCAATAATATTGAAAGTGGGTTTGAAGAAGTCATAACTTTAGTTGATGATAATCCCACATGTATGATTTAAGCCTCGTGGTGAATATGATTTTTGAAGAGCGTCAACTTTGCATGCATGTGGATCATGAAAAGAATATCCTATGTGATAGCTATATTATTGAATTTGAATATGATCCCACATGTAATTGTTATGAGAGAGGAAAATATTGTGGTAGAAACTTTCATATCACTAAATCACCTCTCGTTATGTTGAGATTGCTATTGTCTCTTTCTTCTTCCTTGCATATGGTCGTTATTGCTTGTCTTGATAATTGGTTTTCCTATAAAATGCCTATGCATAGGAAGTATGTTAGACTTAGATGTGATTGTCACATGCTTTATGATGCTCTCGTTGTGCTTCAATTCTTGTCTTTTGTGTGAGCATCATTGAATTATCAATGCCTAGCTAAGGGCGTTAAACAATAGAGCTTGTTGGGAGGCAACCCAACGAATTTATCTTTGATTTTTTCTTTCTATTTTGTTGTGTCCACACCATCATAATTCTATTATGATTGTGTATTTTGTGTTTTTTTTTGTGTTTGAGCCAAGTAAAACCTTTACGACTAGTTTTAGTGATAGTTGTTTGACCTTGCTGAAAAACACAGAAACTTTGCGCTCACAAAATTATTTCTCATTTCTATCCAAAAAGAGATTTTGTGTTGATTCATTTTGCTTCTAGTTGATATGCCAATTTCCCAAATGTTAGTAATTTTTCAGATTTTGTGAGATATCAGAATTATCCGGAGTATAGAGATTGCTAGAGACTCGTCTGTTTTTGACAGATTCTGTTTTTGTTGTGTTGATTGCTTATTTTGATGAAACTATGGATAGTATCGGGGGGTACTAGCCATGAAAAAGTGATAATACAGTAATATAACACCAATATAAATAGAAATCAAGTTTTCTACAGTACCTAAAGAGGTGGTAGTTTGTTTTCTTATGCTAATGATATCATGAGTTTCTGTTTAAGTTTTGTGTTGTGAAGTTTTCAAGTTTTGGGTGATGTTCTCATGGACGATGAGATAGAGAGTGGAAAGAGCTCAAGCTTGGGGATGCCCAAGGCATCCCAAGCCAAATTCAAGGAAACCAAAAAGCCTAAGCTTGGCGATGCCCCGGGAAGGCATCCCCTCTTTCGTCTTCAATCCATCGGTAACGTTACTTGGAGCTATACTTTTATTCACCACATGATATGTGTTTTGCTTGGAGCGTCATGTATTATAGGAGTCTTTTCCTTTTGTTGTGTCACAATCATCCTTGCTGCACACCTTTTGAGAGAGACATGCACTCATCGTGAATTTGCTAGAATACTCATTGAGCTTCGCTTATATCTTTTGAGTTAGGCAATTTAGCTCGCATGTGCTTCACTTATATCTTTTGAGCTTGATAACTTTGCTCTAGTGCTTCACCTAGATATTTTTAGAGCACGGCGGTGTTATATTTTGGAGAAATAAGAACTCTCAATCTTTAGTTATATCTTTTTGAGAGTGCTCTCTTTGAGTAGCTTGGTAGTTGGCGTGTGCCATGAAAGAGTCCTAAAGATGATATGCATCCAAAGAGGATACAATAAAAACTTCCATATTCATGTGCATTGATTAGTAAGAGAAGGTTTATTCCTCTCAATTAGTTTTGGGACATGGATTTGGTAATATTAGAGTTATGTTAGTAGGGTGTTGTGAATCTAGAAATACTTGTGTTGAAGTTAGTGATTCCCGTAACATGCACGTATGGTGAACCGCTATGTTAAGAAGTCGGAGCATAATTGATTTATTGATTGTCATCTTTGTGTGGCGGTCGGGATCGCGCGATGGTTAACACCTACCAACCCTTCCCCTAGGAGTATGCGTTTAGCAGTTTGTTTTGATTACTAATAAAAACTTTCGCAATAAGTATATGAGTTCTTCATGACTAATGTGAGTCCATGGTATAGATGCACTCTTACCCTCCACCATTGCTAGCTTCTCTAGTGCCGCACAACTTTCGTCGGTGCACAAACCCACCACATACCTTCCTCAAAACAGCCACCATACCTACCTATCATGGCATTTTCATAGCCATTCCGAGATACATTGCCATGCAACTCCCATCGTTTCGTCTCATGACTTGTGCCGTCACTTTTAGATTGCCATTGCATGATCGTCAGATAGCTAGCGAGATGTTTCAACGTCATACACTAAGCTAGATCGTTGCACATCCCGGTACACTGTCGGAGGCATTTCCTATACAGTCATCATTGTTCTAAGCATTGAGCTATGAGTAAATAAAAGTGTGATGATCATCATTATTAGAGCATTGTCCCATGTGAGGAAATAAAAAAATGAAAAGAGGCCAAAGATGCCCACCAAAAAATGAAAAGAGACCAAAGAGCCCAAACAAAAAAAAAATGAATGAGAGAAAATGAGAGAAGGGACAATGCTACTATCTTTTTCCACACTTGTGCTTCAAAATAGCACCATGTTCTTCATGATTGAGAGTCTCTTGTTTTGACACTTCCATATACTAGTGGGAATCTTCATTATATAACCTGGCTTGTATATTCCAATGATGGGCTTCCTCAAAATTGCCCTAGGTCTTCGTGAGCAAGCAAGTTGGATGCACACCCACTAGTTCTCCTTTAGAGCTTTCACACACTTATAGCTCTAAGTGCATCCGTTGCCTGGTAATCCCTACTCATTCACATTTATATCTATTGATGGGCATCTCCATAGCCCGTTGATATGCCGAGTCAATGTGACCATCTCCTACTTTTTGCCTCACAACTTCTACCACACTCTATTCCACCTATAGTGCTATATCCATGGCTCACGCTCATGTATTGCGTGAGAGTTGAAAAAGTTTGAGAAAGTAAGAGTGCAAAAACAATTACTTGGCCAATACTCGGGTTATGAATGATTTAAATTAGTTGTGTGGGGATGATGGAGCATAGCCATACTATATGATTTTGTAGGGATAACTTTCTTGGGCCTTGTTATTTCGAAAGTTCATGATTACTTTGCTAGTTTGCTTGAAGTATTATTGTTTTCATGTCAATAGAAAACTATTGTTCGAATCTTACGGATCTGAACATTCATGTCACATGAAAGTAGTTAAAAAGGACAAATATGCTAGGTAGCATTCCACATCAAAAATTCAGTCTTTATCACTTCCCTACTCGAGGGCGAGCACGAGTTAAGATTGGGGATGCTTGATACGTCTCCAACGTATCTATAATTTTTGATGGTTCCATGCTATTATCTTGTCAAACTTTGGATGTTTTGTATGCATTTTATATCTTTTTTGGGACTAACCTATTAACTCAGTGCCAAGTTCCAGTTCCTGTTTTTCTGTGTTTTTGACCTTTTTCGGAGGAAAATATCAAACGGAGTCCAAACGGAATAAAACCTCCAAAAAGTTTTTTCTGGAACAGAAGATACGCAGGGAGCTTGAGAACCAAGGAAAAGGGTCCCGGGGGAGGCCACAAGCCCCCTAGCCGCGGCCTGGGGGGGCGCGCCTAGCAGGCTTTTGGGCCCCCCATGGCTCCTTTGCCCTACTTCTTCCGCCTATAAATTCCCGAAAACTCTGAAACCACGAGAGAGAGCCACGAAAATACTTTTCCGCCGCCGCAAGCTTCTGTCTCCGCAAGATCCCATTTGGGTCACATTCTGGTGCCCTGCCGGAGGGGTTATTCGGACATGGAGGGCTTCTTCTTCAACACCATTTCCTCTCCAATGATGCATGAGTAGTTCACCACAGACCATCGGGTCCATAGCTAGTAGCTAGATGGCTTCTTCTCCCTCTTGGATCTTCAATACAAAGTTCTCCATGATCTTCATGGAGATCTATCCGATGAAATCCTCTTTTGCGGTGTGTTTGTGGAGATCCGATGAATTGTGGATTTATGATCAGATTATCTATGAATCTTATTTGATTCCCTTCTGATCTCTTATATGCATGATTTTGTATCCTTGTAATTCTCTCCGAGTTGTGGGTTTCGTTTGGCCAACTTGATCTACAGTTGTTGCAATGGGAGAAGTGTTTGGTTTTGGGTTCATACCGTGCGGTGTCCTCACCAAGTGTAAGAAGGGGTAGCGGGGCACGCATCGTGTTGTTGCCATCAAGGGTAAAAAGATGGGGTTTATATCTATTGCATGAATTTATCCCTCTACATCATGTCATCTTGCTTAAAGCGTTACTCTGTTCGTCATGAACTCAATACACTAGATGCAAGCTGGATAGCAGTCGATGTGTGGAGTAATAGTAGTAGATGCATAAAGTATCGGCCTACTTGTCTCAGACGTGATGCCTATATGTATGATCATTGCCTTAGATATCGTCATGACTTTGCGCGGTTCTATCAATTGCTCGACAGTAATTCGTTCACTCACCGTAATATTTGCTATCATGACAGAAGCCTCCAGTGAACACTATGGCCCCCGGGTATACTTCACATCATATTTTCAATCCTACACTTTTACCTCGTTGCACTTTCCGCCTTCAGATCTCACCTTGCAATCAATTGTGAAGGGATTGAGAACCCCTTTGTAGCGTTGGGTGCAAGTTTGCTATTTTTGCGCAGGTACTTTGGAGACTTGCCTTGATACTCCTACTGTGTTGCATCACCCTTTCCTCTTCAAGGGAAAAACCAACGCAAGCTCAAGAGGTAGCAGGGGCAACCTCTTGACTCGTCAAGGTGGCGGGGTCTTTCCAGCCGTTTCGGCCACGCGTGGGCACGCATCGCCATGGGCAGAGGAGAGGGGAAGAAGAGGGGCCCGGCGCTACCCTAGACTAGGTTGTCGGTGTGGTCAAAGAGGGGCAACGGGTGGAGGCGACAACCGGCCGGTGCTAGTCCCCTGGGGCTCAAGTGCGCCCTGTAGCGCGTCTAGAGCGCAGCTTTGGCATGCCACGACATGCTGGCATGCTCTGGCGCACCTTGGCCGTGCCTGGCATGTCCGGGATATGGGGTAGTTGCCCTTTGGATGCTAGGAACCGAGAAGAATCAAACTAGCCAGGGGGAGAGAGTTAAAGTGGTGCTGTCAGCCTTGATGCAGGAGCTAAAATGGGGATTTTTGTTCCCTCTCGTTGAACCAGTGATTGGCTTCTCATCTGCAGTTGAGGAGGGGCACATGCCATCTATGACATGAGTTCTAACTGAAGGGAGTAAGTCTGGTGGTTGCTACATGATGTATGATACGTCTCCAACGTATCTATAATTTTTGATGGTTTCATGCTATTATCTTGTCATACTTTGGATGTTTTGTATGCCTTTTATATCTTTTTTGGGACAAACTTATTAACTCAGTGCCAAGTGCCAGTTCCTGTTTTTTCCGTGTTTTTGACCCTTTTCAGAGGAGGATTTTAAACGGAGTCCAAACGGAACGAAACTTCCAAAAATATTTTTCCGACACAGAACAAGATCGGGAAGCTTGAGAACCAAGGCAGGGGGTCTCCAGGGACCCGACAAGCTCCCTAGCTGCTGCAAGGGGGCCCGCGCCTCCTAGGCTTGTGGGCTCCCTGGGCCTCCCCGGCCCTAGGTCTTTCGCCTATATATTCCCATTAATTTCAGAAAAAAATCAAGAGATCATCGAAAGTACTTTTCCGCCGCCGCAAGCTTCTGTCTGTGCAAGATCCCATCTGGGGCACGTTCTGGTGCCCTGCCGGAGGGGGGATTCGGATACGGAGGGCTTCTTCATCAACACCATGACCTCTCTGATGATGCGTGAGTAGTTCACCATATACCTACGGGTCCATAACTAGTAGCTAGATGGCTTCTTCTCTCTCTTGGATCTTCAATATAAAGTTCTCCATGATCTTCATGGAGATCTATCTGATGTAATCTTCTTTTGCGGTGTGTTTGTCGAGATCCGATGAATTCTGGATTTATGATCAGATTATCTATGAATCTTATTTGAGTTTCTTCTGATCTCTCTTATGCATGATTTCATATCCTTGTAATTCTCTTCGAGTTGTCGGTTTTGTTTGGCCAACTAGATCTATGATTCTTGCAATGGGAGAAGTGCTTGGTTTTGGGTTCATACTGTGCGGTGACGTCACCCAGTGACAGAAGGGGTAGCGAGGCATGCATCATGTTGTTGGCATCAAGGGTAAAAAGATGGGGTTTTCATCATTGATTTGAGATTATCCCTCTACATCATGTCATCTTGCTTAAGGCTTTACTCTGTTCATCATGAACCCAAAACACTAGATGCATGCTGGATAGCGGACGATGTGTGGAGTAATAGTAGTAGATGCAGAAAGTATCGGTCTACTTGTCTCGGCCGTGATGCTTATATGTATGATCATTGCCTTAGATATCGTTATGACTTTGTGCGGTTCTATCAATTGCTCGACAGTAGTTTGTTCACCCACCGTAATATTTGCTATTTTGAGAGAAGCCTCTAGTGAACACTATGGCCCCCGGGCCTACTCCACACCATATTTCCAGCCTTACTCTTTTACTTCATTGCACTTTCCGCCTTGAGATCTCACTTTGCAATCAATCTTGAAGGGATTGACAACTCCTTTATAGCGTTGGGTGCAAGCTCGTTTGTGTTTGCGCAGGTACTCTGGACTTGACGAGATTCTCCTACTGGATTGATACCTTGGTTCTCAAACTGAGGGAAATACTTACTGCTCCTGTGCTGCACCACCCTTTCCTGTTCAAGGGAAAAACCAACGCAAGCCCAGCCTCCGTCAACGTGTCAATCTCTCGCCCTATTGTCTGTTGCCGCAGCAGAAGAATTTCTGGCGCCGTTGCCGGGGAGGATCAAGTCAAGAACTCATTGATACACCTCCAACGTATCCACTTTTCCGAACTCATTTGCCCTTGTTTTGGACTCTAACTTGCATGATTTGAATGGAACTAACCCGGACTAATGCTATTTTCAGCAGAATGGCCATGGTGTTGTTTTTGTGCAGAAATAAAAGTTCTCGGAATGACCTGAAATTTTACGGAGAATTTATCTGGAATAAAAGAAACGTACATGTGCAAAGATACACCGGAGGGGGAGTACCAGTGGGCCACAAGCCCTTGGGCCGCGGCCACCCCCTAGGCCGCGCCGTGAGGGCTTGTGGGGCCCACGTGGCTCCACGACTCCCAAACTGAACTCTATATCTTCCGTCTCGCCCGGAAAAAAATCAAAGAGAAGGATTCATTGCGTTTTACGATACGGAGGAGTCGTCACCTCCTGTTCTTCATCTAGAGGGCAGATCTGGAGTCTGTTCGGGGCTCCGGAGAGGGGAAACCGTCGCCATCGTCATCATCAACCTTCCTCCATGGACAATTCCATGATGCTCTTCACCGTTCGTGAGTAATCTAATCGTAGGCTTGTTGGACGGTGATGAGTTGGATGAGATCTATCATGTAATCGAGTTAGTTTTGACGGGGATTGAGCCCTAGTATCCACTATGTTCTATATTGATGTTGCTACTACTTGGCTATGCTTAATGCTTGTCACTAGGGCCTGAGTGCCATGATTTCAGATCTAAACCTATTATGTTGTCACCAATATATGTGTGTTTTAGATCCTATCTGTCAAGTTGTAGTCACCTACTATGTTTTATGACCCGGCAACCCAGGAGTGACAATAGCCGGAACCACTCCCGGAGATGACCATAGTATGAGGATTCATGTATTCACCACGTGTTAATGCGTTGGTCCGGTTCTTTATTAAAAGGAGAACCTTAATATCCCGTAGTTTCCATTAGTACCCCGCTGCCACGGGAGGGATGGACAATAGATGTCATGCAAGTTCTTTTCCCTAAGCACGTATGACTACATACGGAATACATGCCTACATTAGATTGACGAACGGGAGCTAGCTACATATCTCTCCGTGTTATAGCTATTACATGATGAACCACATCCGCCACACTCATCCATCACCGATCCACTGCTTACGAGTCTTCTACTACTGGTCCTTGCTACGTTACTTTGTCCAGGCTTGTCCCTTGCTACAAAAGGGATTGGGCCACTTTGCTACTACTGTTGCTACTGCTGTTACTCTGCTGCTACTGTTGTTCCTTGCTACTTTGTTGTTACTTGTTGCAATACTTTTTCGACACCATTGCCGGGGAAGAATAGTTCCCTGTCCACGTGCAACTTACTTGCGCCATTGATACAACAGTTAGGAATAGTCTGCCGTGAACAGATCTGTTTCTAACACCGTTGCTATCATACTACTTTGCTACTGATACTTTGCTTGCAGATGATACGTCTCAAACGTATCTATAATTTTTTATGGTTTCACGCTGTTATCTTGTCTTCTTTGGTTGTTTTATGTACCTTTTATATCTTTTTTGGGACTAACTTATTAATTCAGTGCCAAGTGCCAGTTCCTATTTTTTCCGTGTTTTTGACTCTTTTCAGATCTGATTTTGGAATGGAGTCCAAACGGAAGAAAAACCCCGAAATGATTTTTTTCCCGAACGGAAGAAGTCCAGGGGGCTTTTGGGACAAGCCAGGTGGGCTCCAGGAGCCCACAAGCCCCCACTCCGCCACCATGGGGTAGGCGGTGGTGGGCAGGCTTGTGGCCTCCCTGGCCGCCCCCTGACCTAGATCTTTGGCCTATAAATTCCCAAATATTCCGCAAAAAATCAGGGGAGCCTCGAAAATACTTTTCCGCCGCCGCAAGCTTCCGTTTCCGCGAGATCTCATCTGGAGAACCTTCCCGGCACCCTGCCGGAGGGGACTTTGGAGGTGGAGGGCTTCTTCATGATCATCATCGCCCCTCCAATGACTCGTGAGTAGTTCACTTCAGACCTACGGGTCCGTAGTTAGTAGCTAGATAGCTTCTTCTCTCTCTTGGATCTTCAATACAAAGTTCTCCATGATCTTCATGGAGATCTATCGGATGTAATCTTCTTTGGCGGTGTGTTTGTCGAGATCCGATGAATTGTGGATTTGTGATCAGATTATCTATGATATATATTTGAGTCTTTGCTGATTTCTTATATGCATGATTTGATATCCTTGTAAGTCTCTCCGAGTCTTGGGTTTTGTTTGGCCAACTAGATCTATGATTCTTGCAATGGGAGAAGTGCTTGGTTTTGGGTTCTGCCATGTGGTGACCTTTCCCAGTGACAGTAGGGGCAGCAAGGCACACATCGAGCAGTTGCCATCAAGGGTAAAAAGATGGGGGTTTTATCATTGGTTTGAGATTATCCCTCTACATCATGTCATCTTGCTTAAGGCATTACTCTGTTCTTATTAACTTAATACACTAGATGCATGCTGGATAGCGGTCGACGTGTGGAGTAATAGTAGTAGATGCAGAAAGTATTGGTCTACTTGTTTTGGACGTGATGCCTATAGAAATAATCATTGCATAGATATCGTCACGACTCTGCACAGTTCTATCAATTGCTCGACAGTAATTTGTTCACCCACCTCTACTTGCTTTCATGAGAGAAGCCACAAGTAAACACTATGGGCCTCGGGTCTATTCACATCCATCGTTTACATCTCCTCTTTTACTTTGCTTTGTTACTTTGTTGCTTTCAGTTCTCACTTGGCAAACAATCTATAAGGGATTGACAACCCCTTCATAGCGTTGGGTGCAAGCTTTTATGTTTGTGCAGGATCTTGAGATACTCTTCTGCCGGATTGATACCTTGGTTCTCAAACTGAGGGAAATACTTACCGTCGCTGTGCTACATCACCCTTTCCGCTTCGAGGGAACACCAACGCAAGGCTCCAAGGCCATGGGGGGAATCATTTGCATACTTGCCTAGGAAGTCCCTTAAGGCGTAGCCGCAGCTGAAGGATTCCTGGTGCCATCGACACAACTATTTCTGGTGCCATTGCAAGGGATACACAGCAGCCATCAGCAGACACTAATCTTTCAGGTGTGGTTGAATCTCGCAAACTCAGCTGCTAATACTTGAGAATATTCTTTCGCTTCCCCTTGTGGCGAATCAATAAATTAGGGTTGAATACTCTACCCTCGAAAACTGTTGCGATCCCCTACACTTGTGTGTTATCAAGACCTTTTTCTGGCGCCATTGCCGGGGAGGCACATCTATATTCTCTGAGTCACTTGGGATTGATGTTTGCTGATCACTATGAGGAATCCGAAAGATCCAAGAACTAAAATCTTTCCTTCCACTACGAGGAGAGGTAAGGAACTTCCATCTAGCTCTGCACTTGATTCACCTTCAGTCTTGAGTAAGTTTGTGACATCACCTCCTGCTAGAAATCTTGATATGTTGCCTATTCTTGATGATGCTACTTCTGCTTCCCATGATGCTATGCTTGATACTATGCCTGATGATGCTATGCTAGATACTATGCGTGCTATGCCTGATACTGCTTTCCCACAAGGTGCATTCCTTGATGCACAAATTGCTAGAGTTGCTGCTAGACGTGATGATACTTCTGAAACTCCTGATGCTATTGAAGTAGAACCTGCTACTATGCCTGAATTGTGTGTTATGCCTGAGCACTATGTTATGGAGGGAGAGATAGCCGAGGATTTTATTGCGTGTAAGGATAGCTATGATGTTGAGAAATTACTACGCAAGTGGAAAGAAAAATCTCTAAACGCTAGGATGAAATACGACCCGAAGTTTGCTACTTCGCCTATCTTTGTGACTGATAAGGATTATGAATTCTCTCTCTATCCTGAGTTAATCACTCTGGTCGAATCTAATCCTTTTCACGGTTACAAGTCTGAAATGGTTGTAGCCCATCTTACCAAACTGCACGATATAGCCACCCTATTCACTAGTGAGGAAAAGATCCGCCACTACTATGTCCTCAAGCTGTTTCCTTTCTCGCTAAAGGATGATGCTAAGACCTGGTTCACTTATCTTGCTCCTCGTTGTGTGCATAGTCCCCAGGATATTGTCTACTACTTCTATGAAAAATATTTCCCTGCCCATAAGAAGCAAGCTGCCTTGCGGGAAATATAAAACTTTGCTCAAGCTGAAGAAGAGAGTCTCCCACAAGCTTGGGTGAGACTCGTCCAGCTACTGAATGCTTTGCCTGATCACCCTCTTGAGAAGAATGAAATACTTGATATCTTCTATAATGGACTTACCGATGCTTCTAGAGACCACCTAGATAGTTGTGCTGGTTGTGTTTTTAGGGAACGAACTGTAGAACAAGTTGAGATTCTATTGAATAACATCTTGTGCAATGAGAATGCTTGGACTATTCCCGAACCACCTCCTAAGCCAACTCCGAAGAAAAGAGGTATTCTATTTCTCAGTCCTGAAGATATGCAAGAAGCTAAGAAATCTATGCGAGAGAAAGGCATTAAATCTGAAGATGTCAAAAATCTACCACCTATCGAAGAGATCCATGGTCTCGATAACCCGATACAGGTAGTAGAAGTAAATTCTCTGCGTAGGTTTGATGAGAGTGATATTCCTTTTGATAAACCTGCTAGCTTATGCATGGATGAATTTGATAACTTCGTTGCCAAACAACAGAGTTGAAATGATTATGTTAGTAGACAATTGGAACAGACTGCTCGTATGCTTAGTCATTTAAGTGCTTGTGTGGACAAAAATGTCAATGATCTTAAGCTTCTGACTAAACATGCCTCTATGGTTACTACTCAAGTAGAACAAGTACTTAAAGCTCAGAATGACTTGCTCAACGAGTTGAATGACAATTCTGTCAGAGTCATCACTAGAGGTGGTAGAATGACCCAGGAACCTTTGTATCCTGATGGTCATCCGAAGAGAATTGAACAAGATTCTCAAGGAGTTAGCACTGATGCACCTAATCATCCTAGAAAGAAGAAGAAAGATGATAGGTATGTGCACGCTAGCAACCCTATTGCTGCTACACCTGAGAGTCCGAACGATGCCTCTGTCTCTCATGCTGAAATACAATCTGGTGATGAACATGAGGCTAATGATAATATCAATAGTGATGTTCATGTTGATGCTAAACCTAGCAATGATAAGGATGTGGAGATTGAACCTGTTGATCTTGACAACCCACATCCCAAGAATAGAAGATACGATAAGAATGACTTCACTGCTAGGGAGCATGGTAAAGAAAGGGAACCATGGGTTCAGAAACTTATGCCCTTTCCTCCCAAACAATCCAAGAAAAAGGATGACGAGGATATTGAGAGATTTGTTGAAATGATCAGACCTGTCTTTCTGCAAATGCGTTTGACAAATATGCTCAAAATGTCTCCGTATGCTAAGTACATGAAAGATATTGTGACTAATAAGAGGAGGATACCTGAGGTTGAGATTTCCACCATGCTTGCCAACTATACCTTCAAGGGTGGAACTCCTAAGAAACTAGGTAATCCCGGTGTGCCCACTATACCTTGCTCCATTAAAGGTAACTACGTTAGAACTACTTTATGCGACCTTGGAGCCGGTGTTAGTGTTATGCCTCTCTCTCTTTATCGTACACTTGAACTAGATAAGTTGACACCCACTGAAATCTCTCTCCAAATGGCCGACAAATCAACTGTTTTCCCTATCGACATTTGAGAGGATGTGCCTGTTGTGGTTGCTAATGTCATTATCTTAACAGACTTTGTTATCTTGGATATTCCTGAGGACGATGCCATGGAGGTCATCCTCAGAAGACCCTTTTTAAACACTGCAGGGGATGTTATAGATTGCAACAAAGGCAATGTCACTTTCCATGTCAACGGTATTGAGCATACGGTGCACTTTCCGAAGAAATAATATCGAGTACATTGCATCAATGCTATCGAAAAAACTTCATCGATTCTTATTGGGAGCTTTGAATGCCCTATTCCTCGTGTTAAGATGAAGTATGATTTGCTTGCTGGGGAAATACACATCCCCATTGAGGTGACCTAGAGACTATTCGAGAATTCTCCATTCTCTTTTGCGATTCGAAAAGTTTTGTCGATGAGGCTTGATCAATCTCACTGACGGAATTCTTTCGATGACCATGAGATGGATGAATTGAGGAGTCACAAACCTATGTTCCAAGCTTTCACCTTCGGTTGCTTAGAAGAAAAATGATAGATTAGTTTAGTTTTCCCTGTTTTCTGTTTTAGCGTCCAGTAGAAAAGTACCCCGAAAATAAAAGTTCTTCCAACGTCCAGAGAATCAAATATGATTTTTTCTGGATTTTTTGAAAAATTCTGAGACAAAGAGCTTGTCTGGGGCCACACCAGTGGGCCACAAGCCCTAAGGGCGCGGGCACCCCCGTGGCCGCGCCACCCAGGCTTGTGGGGCCCACAGGCAACCCCTCCACTCATTCTTGCTCTCATCTGGTTCTCCTACCTCCATAAAAATCGTTTCGCAACTCAAACTCGTGTTCTTGCTCCTCTTGCTGGGATTTTCGATATCTTTGCTCAAATCACCGTTCTCCGAACTGTTTTGGGGAAATTACTCCTTGGTAAGTGACTCCTCCATTGGTCCAATTAGTTTTCGCGCTAGTGCCTTATACTCCGCGTATTTTTGCTGCCTTGGTGACCATGTTCTTCAGATTTGCATGCTGATTTTAGCTGGTCCCAAGTAGTTTTGATGCGTAATATGGCCTCTAGGCACTGGTTGGAGTAGTTGCTACGAGTTTCGTTGAGCCTTGTTCACTTTTCCTTAGAATCACTAAAAATTTCAGAAATTTTCAGAGATAGAAAAGGGAAAAGATGAGGAGGTTCTTAAGAGGCTCTTCAAGCCGTGACCCCGAGGATGATGGGAGTGAGAAGATGCCCAAGTATTTGGTCCCTCGAGTCGCGGAAGTTCGAGCGTGCGAGTGGCCAAGCGACGTGTTCTTATGCGCCTCTGTAATTTATGAGGACTTTTTTCACTTGGTGGAGAACGCAGGCCTCACCGCCTTCGTTGAAGATAAGTGTCTGCAACACCTCCTCCTCACTAAAATCTTCGTACAAAGCTTTAACTTCTATCCGAGGAAGAATCCTCCTATGGTTGAGTTCAAACTTTATGATATCCCCCAGCGCATGTCACTCCAAGATTTTTGCAATGTTTGCAAATTACCTTACATTGGGGATATTCATGAACCTCGTCTATGGGACTTGGAAGCTTTCATCGGTACAATTGTTGTAGGAGAGGAGAGAGGAGTATCTTGCGCTAGAGCTGGTAGCATTCATTTTCCCGTGCTTCGGTACTTCTCACTTTTTGTGGGAAAATGTTTGATTGGCCATGGGAAAGATGGGTCACTTAGTTCCCCAGATCTTGCGGTCTTGCGCGAAGCCCTTTATAATGATAAAACTTATAGCTTGGGCGCTATAGTAGCTCAAGGGTTGAACCTGAACCGTTATAAAGGTGTGGTCTATGGAGGTATCTATGCTACCCGTCTTGCCACACACTTTGAGATACCCATTAGACTGGAGGAGGAAGAAGAGGTTCTTCTTCCCGAGAGATATCTAGATTACGATGGCTTGGTTCGCCATGACTTTCTTGATAGAGATATAAGTAGTAGGATGATTTATAACCTGGTATTTAGTCAGGGTACTCGTGAGACTATTACTTTGCCTGCTCCTTCTTTCTTCAATCTTCATGCAGGCAGATACATTATTATGCCCTCGGACATCTACGCATATTGGGGCCTTGCCCAACCACAGGTGCCCGTGCCCGAGCCACCAGTCGAGTACCAGACGCCAGTTTATCAGTGGGAGCCAGAGGAGCTCACACACCAGTGGCATCCTTAGTCCACCCTGGAGTATACCAGAGCAGGTTATTTCCCTCCTTGGGAGTAGACCAACTTAGGCCAAAAGCCTAAGCTTGGGGGAGTATGTTTTCTCACCGACTTTACATTCTTTCTTATGCTTTCACTTTGTTAGCCGGTGTTCACACTTTGCCACTGTATCATCCATGCTAGTTTATTTTATTTTTCTCGTTTTCTTTTCGTGTGTCTGTCTAGTTTGAGAAAACCCAAAAAGATTTTCTTTTTCTTCTTTTTCTTGTTGGGAGCTTTCCCGTGTAAATAGTTTTCTTTTTCTTTGGGTCAAGGTAGAAGATATTGGTTACAATGTTTAGTGGCTCTTGCATGCATACCTGTTTAGCTTTCAAAGAGCCATATTACTTTGTCTTCTCCTTTGTGTTTGCCTGCAGATTCCAGCGTAGTCCAATGCACGAGCACGCTTATTATTGTTCACATCGTTCGGTCGTGCAGGTGAAAGGCAATAATGACGATATATGATGAAGTGACTGAGCCTGGAAAAGCTGGTATGAACTCAATCTATTTTGTTTTTGTAAATATGACTAGCTCATCATCCCTGATTCAGCTTTGTTGTGAGAGAAACATGCTTGCAATGACAACTTAGAGATCATAGTTGCTTATCGCATGCTTACTTAGCTAGGAGCTTATAATGGTTTGTCTTGAATGCCCACATGAATGTTGAGATGACCGTGTTGTAGTATGATAGGATGGTATCCTCCTTTGAATGATTCAAGTGGCTTGACTTGGCGCATGTTCACGCATGTAGTTGAAACAAAATCAACGTAGCCTGTATGATGTTCATGTTCATGGTGATTTATGTCCTACTCATGCTTACACTCAACGTTAGTTAATCTCAATGCATTTTGATGACTGTTGTCGCTCTCTAGTTGGTCGCTTCCCAGTCTTTTGCTAGCCTTCACTTGTACTAAGAGGGAATGCTGCTTGTGCATCCACCTCCATAAACCCCAAATTGTCCCATATGAGTCCACCATACCTACCTATGTGTGATGTCTACCTGCCGTTCCAAGTAAATTTACATGTGCCACTCTCTAAATCTTCAAGAAATAATCTGTTTTCCATGCCCAAACCGCTCATGTGGTGACACGGGCTATCAATATCTTCCATGCTAGGCGTGTTATCCTCGATATGTGTTTATGCACTATCATTCACAAGAAAGGGGCCGGTAATTGGAATTCCCAGTTCCACGCTCAAATCGAAAAGATAATTGCAAACCAAACTCCCCCAGGATTGATGTTGGTATGGACGGTACCCGAGGATTTGGCTAGCCGTGGAGTGTGATTGATTGGTGGTGGGGGAGTCAAAACTTTACTTTTCTGTTTGGGAACCACCTATAGCATGTATAGCATGGAAGATGTTGAGAACTTTTAGTCATTGCGTTGACAATGAAAGCATGCCACCCAAAATTATTATCTCTGTTTTAAAATCTTGAGCTCTGGCACCTCTGCAAATCAAAGCTTCCCTCTGCGAAGGGCCTGTCTATTTATGTTCTTGTTGAGTCATCCTCCTCTTACAAAAGCACCTATTAGAGAGCACCTCTGTCATTTTTATGCTTTGCTTTTAACTGTGTTGAGTATGACTGTGACTGGATCTTCTTTGCCATGGGTTACAATGTTTAGTCAGCCCTTGGTCTTTGAAGGTGATGTGCATTTCTGTTTTGCGGTCTCAGAAAGAGATAGCTAGATACCATCTATTCGTACTGCTTCATGTTGTTTTGATTGAAGTGTTGACATTTGAGGCTTATTATTATTTGTTTGCTAGCTGATTATGCAATTGATATGAGTTTACCGTGAGACCTAGATGTCATTTGCTTATGTGGTTTGCTTGTGATCTTGCTGAAATTCTGGTTATGAGTTAGACATAGTTGCAACCACAAGATCAAACATAGTTCGTCAAAGTTTTTCTTTTGTCTCTTTCACTTTATCAACTGAATTGCTTGAGGACAAGCAAGGCTTTAAACTTGGGGAGTTGATACGACTCCAACGTATCTACTTTTCCGAACTCTTTTGCCCTTGTTTTGGACTCTAACTTGCATGATTTGAATGGAACTAACCCGGACTAATGCTGTTTTCACCAGAATTGCCATGGTGTTGTTTTTGTGCCGAAATAAAAGTTCCCGGAATGACCTGAAAATTTACGGAGAATTTTTCTCGAATAAAAGAAAAATACATGTGCAAAGATCCACCGGAGGGAGTGTGCCAGTGGGCCACAAGCCCCTGGGCCGCGGCCACCCCCTAGGCCGCGCCGTGAGGGCTTGTGGGGCCCACATGGCTCCACCGCCCCCAAACTCAGCTCTATATCTTCCGTCTCGCCCGGAAAAAAAATCAGAGAGAAGGATTCACGGCGTTTTACGATACGGAGGTGCCGCCAGCTCCTGTTCTTCATCTGAAGGGCAGATCAGGAGTCTGTTCGGGGCTCCGGAGAGGGGAAATCGTCGCCATCGTCATCATCAACCTTCCTCCATCGACAATTCCATGATGCTCTTCACCGGTCGTGAGTAATCTCATCGTAGGCTTGCTGGACGGTGATGAGTTGGATGAGATCTATCATGTAATCGAGTTAGTTTTGACGGGGATTGATCCCTAGTATCCACTATGTTCTAGATTGATGTTGCTACTACTTGGCTATGCTTAATGCTTTTCACTAGGGCCCGAGTGCCATGATTTCAGATCTGAACCTATTATGTTGTCACCAATATATGTGTGCTTTAGATCCTATCTGGCAAGTTGTAGTCACCTACTATGTGTTATGACCCGGCAACCCGGAGTGACAATAGCCGGAACCACTCCCGGAGATGACCATAGTATGAGGAGTTAATCTATTCACCACGTGTTAATGCGTTGGTCCGTTCTTTATTAAAAGGAGAACCTTCATATCCCGTAGTTTCCATTAGTACCCCGCTGCCATGGGAGGGATGGACAATAGATGTCATGCAAGTTCATTTCCCTAAGCACGTATGACTACATACGGAATACATGACTACATTAGATTGACGAACGGGAGCTAGTTACATATCTCTCCATGTTAGAGTTGTTACATGATAAATCACATCCGCCACACTCTGTGGGGAACCCGACTGGTAAGTCGCGATCGCCGTGCCCAGTGATCCCAAGGATCAATGCTCACTGAACACATATACTGAATAATAGAGTCTTACATCCATACATACCGTTTGATACAATAAATGACCACTTCGGTCGAGTCTTACATATATAGGGCCTTAAAGGCCTACACTTGAAACTGGACCAATAGCATAATTATTGGTTGAAAGCGTGAACCCATGCCATCTGCCTTAACCTACAGGCATTCTGACTGGGAAGCGTCCTAGCTCGCAAGAACGTCACCGAGTTAATCTTCAACATATCGTGTCTTTCACACCTCGTCAATGAAATAACCAGTGGCAAGCCAATGAGTACTTTGAATGTACTCGCAAACAGCCCATGATATGAACAATGAAAGTGAAGGGTAATAGTATCATGCATATTTAGTGGAACTCATCTGAGTGGAATGATCATGAATATGCATCAAGTTAAAGAATTACTTTTGAAGAACAGGTTACAGATATCAACATATCTGCTAAGGGTTGAACCATCCGGGTTCACCATATATGCCAAGTCATCGGACTTGTCATAACCTCCATGTATCAACTAAGGGCTAAACAATCCGGGTTTACCCTATATGCCAAGTCACCGAACTTGGTCATATTATTATGATTATAACAACACCTTTTTAACACCACACACACACTCACACTTTGTTTATGCGGAAATGTCAGGACGTAGTTTAAGCAGGATTATCCAACTGTCCTTGACCGTGGACATGGCTATTCGAATAGTTTACACTCTGTAGAGGTAGTACGCTGGACCCACGAAAAACGGCAAACGTCCGTGTCATCCACGACTCGCGGTATATCACATACACCCGAGGTAAGTACCCGATCATCATCTTTCCCCTGACGATACTAGACAAAGAGGTCCACTCGATTGGTACCCAGCCCACATGTTGTACGTCTTACGAGCACCGACTCTGGACAATATCAACCATGCAGGGACCAACGGTGTGCCTGGAACTCATAATAATGGCATAGTCGTCCTACCTGGCACGACCCCATCACGAGAGTGACGACAATCACTCCCGCCACTAGTAATGTGGATCTTTGCTAGCACCGACCAGAGTAATCAACAAAGCCCCTTTCCATAAAGGGGTATCGTGGTCGTACTGGTAAGGTTGGGACGGTCGACATATCATAAATCTAATCCCCTTTCCGAAACCATACTCACACAAAAACACCGGTGCATCACTTCACCAAAAGTGATCACCAACTCATCATCACCCTCGGGCATTAGTGGCACCCGACAGGGTTTTCATAAACCTTTGATTTAGCTCATCATCATGCTCATGATAAAATTCTCTATCTTTACTTGTCAACATGGTATTAACATGACCCTCAAGGGATAGGGTCAAGCTGAATGCAATGATCTTACTCTACTAGTCAACATGACAGTAGCATGATCCTCATAGATGGTAGGGTCAAGCTCATCATGCTTGTGCTTCGAGGAGCCATATGTATAACATCACTATCATGCAAGTGCATCGATGAAGCCTTCGGTACCATCACACCAATGATGAACCGGCACTGTGATCACATGCAACAGAAAAGTACTTGCTATTCTAGCATGCATCAATGTATGTGATCAATTCATGGTCAAAGGGCTGCTTGCCTTGCTCACGTAAGTTCTCGGGGTCTTCGAGGTCTTCCGCTCCAACTCCGAATACTCCGTCTACCATCAACTATCGTCGGAAACAACTATAGTAAGCCATATAGCAAGCAGAATAAAAGTGTTCTATAAATAGAAGTTTTATTTTTCTTGGACCTCTTTGGTCATAAGAAAAATACCTGAAGCTTCTCACCGGAGATTTGAATCATCAAGGATTTTTGAATAGCTGAAAGGAGCAATAGGTGGCCATTGAATAAGCCAACAGAAACCATTCTGTTAAAAATGAGTGGAGGCACCCATTTAACAGAGAATGATTTTAGAAATATTTAGGAAGTGGTTTCACTGGATTTGGAGATGGTATGAATATTCTAGAGATTTTACAATGAGGAATAAATAGCAATAGCAGCTATTTATTTATTGCAACAGAAGTAAGTCACACAAAAATGTTGACCAGGGTTCTAAATATATAGAAGGATTTTAGAAGGCTCTGGGAGTTTGAATCACTCCACTTGGAGTTGATTTGAATCTGCTAGGAATTTTGAAAGGTGGGATATTTTATATCCAGATTGGGATTTTAAATAAAACACCTTAGAAAGTTGGGAGGGAAAAATGTGCAAAGCACTTATTTGGATAGGCATCATTTTTAGGATCCTGCAGAAATTTGAATCAATGAAATTGGAGTTAGTATGAATTTAAAGTGGAATTTGTAAGTTTAGCCAAATCTGAAAAAGGGAAAAGGACTCACCTTCGGGGTTATCTTATGCCCACGGCGTCAGATAGGCCCTCGGGATGGCCCAGCAGCTCGGCCGCAAGCGACGGACACGCCGAAAGCGCATAGCCGTAAATACGCTTTCGGAAGGGGGAGGTGTACCGCGCTGTGTGCGCCTCCACTTATTCCGCGCGGGCCTGGCCTTAGCTCGCTGACAGGGGGCCCCGCCTGCCAGGCCTTCTCCTTCCCTAACCTCCCGCTCAAGACAGGAGAGAGAGGAGGCCGAACAGGGCCGGGATCCGACGCTGCGTCCGACGGCTCAGGCTGCATCTGGCGCAGCTCCGGCCACCAGGGCGCTTGGGGGAGCGAGCCTCGTCGGCCTAGGGGTCCATCTTGTCAGCGTCCCAGTTACAGCCAAGTCAGCGGCACAAGAAGAACTCGCAGCCAAGTGTACCAATCAGGGAGAAAACCGCATCATCCGGAGGCCAGCCAGGATCCAGCACACCAACAAGCGTTTCGTGGGACCGGAATGGATCAACAGTACTTAAAGCCACGTGACTAGGAGAGGAGGGCATCCGGGCTTGGATCAGGCAAAGGCAACGGCAGCTTCCTCTTTCCCCTACCTCTTGTACTTCCTTCCGAAATCCTTGTATTTGAGCTCGATTTCCCTGTAATGGAGTGATTCTGGAGTGGAACCTAACATCGTGGTATCAGATAGCCACCTACCACCCCTCTCCGCTGCCGCCAATCGCCGTCCTGGATACCCGCCGCCGGAAGCAGGCCCGGGAACATCTCCTCGCCACCATGGATCCCGTCTTGAAGGCCTACCTCGACAAGATGAGCGACGAGGCCGCCGCCCGTGCCAACAAGAAAGACAGCGCCACGAACACCATCCTTCAAGCCGTGGCGACACAGACTGCCCGGATCGACACCCTCATCACTTGGAAGCCGGAGCTGGAGGCGCGATTCGCGCATTTGGAGCTCTCCGTCGCGGCTCTCCAGGCCACGTCGCCTCCCACGACAACATCCAATGGATCACCGCAGTCGCGTGCGAGATCCACGGGCAACCAGGCCACGACACATCTCTGCACACCGGGGAGCCTACGTCGGTGACCCCCGCGTCACCTGCGGCGCCCCCGGTCACGGGTATGACTATGATCTCATCCCCAGTTGCTTCTCCATTGTCGTCCCAAGTCCTCACTGCTATGGGGCAAGCTCCGCCGCCGATGACGTTTCCCATCTTCGCCGGCGAAAACCCACAGCTCTGGAAAACACTGTGTGAGCAGTATTTCCAGATGTTTACTGTGCATGATTCCTATTGGGTGCCTATGGCGATTCTAAACTTTTCTTGCCCAGCCACGATTTGGTTGGTGTCAATGGAACGGAAAATTGGCGGGCTCAACTGGGAGTCCTTCACGGCCCTGTTGTGCACTCAATTTGGTCGAAACAAGCACCAGTTACTAATTAGACAGTTTTACGCTATTCGCCAGACTCATTCAGTGGCTGATTTCATCGAACGATTTGAGACATTGATGAATCATATGATCTCCTACTCTGAACTGACACACCCTTATTTCTTCCTTACACGTTTCATCGAGGGGCTGTGTGCGGACATTCGAGCCATGGTACTCATCCAGAGGCCGCTGGATTTGGATACTGCTTGTTCACTGGCGCTACTCCAGGAGGAGGTGGCCGATGGCGAGGCTGCTTTGCGCGCGTCATCCAGTCGGTCGTCGGTACCACGCTGGTCACCGTCAAATCTGACTGCACCTTCAGTTACTCTGCCTCGTCCTGCGACACCTCCAGTTACAGCTGAAGATCGGAGATGCACGGATTCAGCAAGAGCATCTCAAGACACCAACAAGATCGCTGCCCTCAGAACATTCAGAAGAGCACGGGGGCTGTGTTTTAAATGTGGGGAACGATGGGGCAAGGATCACAAGTGCCCCCTACAGTTCATATACATGTTGTCAAAGAATTGCTCGCTTTGATCGGCCCTGATGAGGATATCAATGAGGACAGAATGCGAGAGTTCACAGAACCAGAGGATGACAATCTGTGCATCTTGTCAAGCCATGCAGTAGCAGGATCAGAGGGACCGGGTGTTATGCAGTTACAAGCTTGGCCTCAGGGGCGAGAAGTTCCGCTATTGGTGGATTCGGGCAGCACATCTTCGTTTGTAGATCAGCGCCTCGCGGCTCATCTGATAGGAGTTACTCCATTACTCAAGTCCTGCAAAGTAAAGGTGGCTGATGGTGGTACTTTGAGTTGCAATACTTTCATTCCTCAGTGCCAATGGGTCCGTCAGGGGCAGGAATTCATGACAGATTCCAAAATCATCTCTCTCGGCGTCTATGATGCAATATTAGGCATGGATTGGCTTAAGAAACATAGTCCAATGTACATCGATTGGGAAAATCAACAGTTGTCAGTCACAAAAGCTAGTAGTGATGTGGAGCTACAAGCAGTCAATCACGATCTTCAGCAATGTGCGGCCATTTCCTCTCAGGAATTATTGAAGTCATGCAAACAAGGAGCTGTGGCTTATGTCGTGCATCTCAACATGGTAGCAGATCAAGAACTTGCCAACACCAAAATTCCAATAGAAATTCTACGGGTACTCGAGCAGTATACTGATGTGTTTGAGACTCCCAGTACACTGCCACCCCGGCGTGCTTCCGACCACTGGATCCCACTCATGGAAGGGGCCCAGCCCGTCAACCTGTGACCCTATCGTCATGAACCTGAACTGAAAAATGAGATTGAAAGGCAGGTCAAGGAACTGCTCGACGCAGGGATAATTCAGAAAAGCACTAGCCCATTCTCCTCGCCCGCGCTCCTGGTAAAGAAGAAGGATGGAACATGGCGTCTCTGTGTGGATTACCGTCACCTGAATGCCATGACCATCGTCAGCAAATATCCAGTACCAATCATTGATGAATTGTTAGACAAACTGGTCGGCGCCCGCTGGTTTTCCAAATTGGATTTACGTGCAGGCTATCACCAGATTCGCATGGCGGAAGGCGAGGAGTACAAAACAGCGTTCTCCACACACTCAGGACATTGGGAGTTTCTGGTTCTGTCATTTGGTTTGGCAGCAGGACCAGCAACCTTCAATGGCGCCATGACCACTACTCTGCATCCTCTGCTTCGTGTCTGTGTTCTTGAGTTCTTTGATGATATACTAGTTTTCAGTAAAACACTTGAGGATCATGTCTTACATCTCGAACAAGTGTTGCATCTTCTACGCAAAGATCACTGGCAGGTCAAACAATCCAAGTGCTCGTTCGGCCAACAGCAGATTGCGTACTTAGGCCACGTGATCAATGCAGACGGGGTATCAACAGATCCTAGCAAAATTGAGATAATCAAGAACTGGCCCGTGCCCAGTAATGCTAAGGAGGTGCGCAGCTTTTTGGGCTTGGCAGGGTATTATCGGAAATTTGTGACGCACTTTGGCATTCTGGCTCGACCCCTTTTCAACCTCCTGAAGAAACCCCAACCGTTTGTTTGGATAGCAGACACTCAAAGGGCTTTCATCCTGCTGCAACAAGCCTTGATCTGTGCTCCAGTCTTACAATTGCCAGATTTCTCCAAGCAGTTCGTGATCGACACAGATGCGTGCGACTCCGGCGTGGGTGTCGTACTGCAGCAAGGGGGACATCCAATCTCTTACATGAGCAAGCCATTGGGTCCCAAACATAGAGGATTATCCACTTACGAGAAAGAATGCCTCGCAATTTTGATGGCTGTGGAACAATGGCGCCCCTACCTCCACCATGATGAATTTTATATCCGTACCGATCAACGCAGCCTAGTACACCTTGATGATCAGCAACTGTCAACAGTGTGGCAACAAAAAGCTTTCACGAAGCTGTTGGGACTAAGGTACAAAATCTGTTATCGCCCGGGCGTCATGAACAATGCTGCAGATGCCCTTTCCCGGCGCTCTCATCAAATTCAGCAAGTACACGCCATGTCTGTATGTCAGCCCACTTGGATCGACGACATTCGTCTCATCTATGCCACTAATGATCAGGCGCAAGAACTGTTGAAAACCTTCTCGCAGCACCCTGACGAGAAACGGCGTTTCTCAGTTTCTGACGGACTGCTATATTTTCGCAACAGACTATGGCTGGGTGGCTCCCCAGCACTGCAACAACGCATCCTCCGTGCTTTCCAGACAGTACAATTGGCGGCCACTCCGGATTCCGAGTAACTTACCGGCGGGTGCGTCGTTTGTTTGCCTGGCCAAAAATGAAAGAAGCTATTCGACAGTATGTCAACAATTGCTCTGTCTGTCAACAAGCCAAGCCAGAGCGTGTGAAGTACCCTGGGCTACTGGCTCCCTTACCACTCCCTGAAGGCGCATGGCAGGTTGTAACTATGGATTTCATCGATGGTCTGCCGCAGTCCAACAGAGCTAATTGCATTTTGGTGGTAGTCGACAAGTTCACAAAATACGCTCACTTTCTACCTCTGCAACACCCGTTTACTGCTGCTAAGGTTGTGCGAGCTTACCTAGATAATGTCTACAAGCTACACGGCCTCCCCAAGGTGATCATATCTGACCGTGATCCCATTTTCACAAGCAAATTTTGGCGTGAGTTGTTTAAGATCATCGAAACTGAACTCAATATGAGCACACCGTACCACCCTCAGACAGATGGGCAGTCCGAGCATGTAAATCAATGCCTCGAGATCTACCTACGCTGCTTTATTCATGCCTGCCTGAATCATTGGAGCCAGTTTCTTTCGTTGGCTGAATTCTGGTACAATTCTAGTCACCATTCAGCTTTGGACATGTCACCTTTTCAAGCTCTATATGGTCATGATCCATGTCACTGGGGCATTGAAGCTGCATCAACATGTAAAGTGCCGGATCTAAAGGAATGGCTGGAGGAGAGGAAGACCATGCAACAAGTATTGAGACAACATCTCCATCGTGCTCGCCACATCATGAAAGTACAAGCTGACAAGAAATGCACCGCTCGCTCCTTTCAACCTGGAGATGCCGTATACATCAAATTACAACCATATATGCAAAGTTCAGTCGACCGCCGAGCCAACCACAAGCTATCTTTCAAGTACTTCGGCCTTTTCAAAGTGTTGCGCGCAATCAACCCAGTTGCTTCTGAACTCGAGTTGCCTTCAGGTTCGAAAATCCACCCTATTTTTCATGTTTCCCAAATGCAACAGGCTGTCTCTCCCGGTACGCCTGCATCTACAGAGCTGACAATACCTTCGGCTGAAGAATTACTACCGGTCGAGATCCTACGCAAGCGCTGGCGGCAAACTCCTTCCGGTCGCCGCGAGCAGATATTGGTACGCTGGTCTGATAATGCAGGTGTGCACGCTACTTGGGAAGACGCCGTTGCCATGAAATGCCGATTTCCTCAATTACCAGCTTGGGGACAAGCTGCATGTCAAGGAGGAGGGGATGTCAGTGTCCCAGTTACAGCCAAGTCAGCGGCACAAGAAGAACTGGCAGCCAAGTGTACCAATCAGGGAGAAGACCGCGTCATCCGGAGGCCAGCTGGGATCCAGCACACCAACAGGCGTTTCATGGGACCGGAATGGATCAACAGTACTTAAAGCCATG
This sequence comes from Hordeum vulgare subsp. vulgare, assembly GCF_904849725.1. Classification (NCBI taxonomy): domain Eukaryota; kingdom Viridiplantae; phylum Streptophyta; class Magnoliopsida; order Poales; family Poaceae; genus Hordeum; species Hordeum vulgare. The sequence continues at coordinate 356,663,623 of NC_058523.1, forward strand.
TGATCAGGAGAGGAGGGCATCCGGGCTTGGATCAGGCAAAGGCAACGGCGGCTTCCTCTTTCCCCTACCTCTTGTACTTCCTTCCCAAATCCTTGTATTTGAGCTCGATTTCCCTGTAATGGAGTGATTCTGGAGTGGAACCTAACACATCCCTGATGGTTCTCTTCCTCCTCACACTGGAGTAGAGGAGCCGCGAGAGAGGGGGAGGAAGTCGCATGGTGCCGTGCCTCCGGCCGTCCCCTGACCAAGGGAAAGGCACCAGCGAGCTCAGGGACCTCGCCGCTCTCCATTCCCACACAGGGTGTCTGCATAGGGACCGCGGGGGAAGCCGATGGCGGTGGTTGCGGGAGGTCGTCTACCTCCCTGGCTTCGACCAGCAACGAAGGGAGAGAGAGTCGGAGGTGTTGCGGAGGAGTTGCGGTGGCCTTGGGTCTTCGGCAGGAGTGGAAGAAGGCGAGGGGAGACTCCGAGCATGCTAGCCCCGCGGAGGCCGGAGCTCTACCCCTCGGCCATGGCTATGGCAGGAGGAGGGGAGGCTTGGGGAGAAGAAGGGGAGATCGAGAGGGGTTCCAGGGAGAGAGTAGGAGGGTTTGAGGGAGCGAGAGATGCTCGGGTGGCTCTAAGTGGGGGAGGAGGAGCCGAGAGAGCTCGGGAGCTCTCTGGAGCTCTCGGTGCATGGTCGCCACGCATGCCTGAGGGGTCTAGGAGGCTAGCTGATGGTGGGGAATGGCTCGAATGGTCAAGGGGAGCCTCTGAGACACACTGGGGCACGAAGAAACGGCTAGGCACGCCCTGGAGAAAGAAGACAAGGCGCAGAGCACCGTTTCTACATGCCAGGGAGGTGGTCACCACCCCACCTGGTGTCCTGGGCAACCCCTTGGCCAGGCCAAGGTGTTAAGCATGCAAGGCATGCGTTCCACGAAGCACTGGTGGAGTTTGGAGCCAAGTGAAGAAGGTTTGAATGGGGTTTGACTGCTGTAAACATTTCAGCAGGAAACTAGGGGCTGATACAAATGGTTTTTACAGGCAGGGATGGGATCTGAAACCATGACCTGGAGCATCTGGTATGGAAGGACTACACATCTGCGAAAATTCAGCTCAAGAAAAGAAGTGTAGCTAGCACTTGTTGTACAAAGCTACTTTTCATCGAGAAATGAACCTGAGGAGGTGCTGCTCATTTTCTCCACATGAGCATGCCATATCTTGGTTCTAAATGAAGCCTTGGAATATAATGGATGCTCTAGAAAGAGTTGGGGTTGATAGCTTAAGCAGAATAATGGAAAGAAGGGTAAAACAGTGCTGCCAAGGGTGAAAATGAGAGAAACTTACAAAGGGTCCTTCCCCATTAATTGACCAGTGGCCGTGGGAAAGTTACTGGAGGTAAAATATGACTATGTGAGGCTGTGGTAGAAAGTTGAGCTCAAGGGTAAAAGTGGAAGGGGCAAAAGAAACCAAATTAGTGAGTGCACACAAGGTGTTTGATATGTGGTTGGGCCCCCAGATGAATTCCAATGGCTATGAAACTTAGCAGGGTCAAACAATAGATGAAAATAGGCTTGCACACCAAATTTGGGATTTGCTAGAGGAGTTTTCCAATGTAGACTTGAAAAACTCTATTGGGCAGAAATAGGTTTCTTCTTAGAACCCTATTCAAATGAATTCCCACAAATCCAATATTTGGTGTAGGGGCATTATTTGAGCATTAAGGTATGCACAAAAAGTTTGAGGATAATTGGAGAAACTTTATAATGTAAAGTTTACCAAAGTCAGAAATCAACAGAGAGGGTTTTGAGGGTCTTAGGACAAGTTCCTCTATTCTCCTTGGTGTACCACTTGGTGTGGATGCCTCATTGGAGTACTGGAACATGTCCACCAACTTTGAGCACAATTGGAGACACTTAACAATGTAGAGTTGCTCAAATTTGATTATGGACAGATAGGGTTTTAGAGTGATTAGGGGAGTCAAATCAACTTGGATTGAAATGAAACTTGGCAAGATCATCAAGAATATCATAGATGACATGCTAGAATTTTACTGGAATATATTGAGAATATTTCTTATAGAAATATTCCAAAAGCTTGAAATAGGCAGGAATGGTTTTGGAGGGGTTTGCCCAATATTTTGAACATGACCATGTGTTCAAACTCATAAATATGGAATAAATATATCCACTGAGTTTCCCTAAAGTTTCTGAAATATTTTGAAGGCAATAAAAATAACTTTCCTTCATAGGAGACCATTTCTGGCCTCACAGAAGGGCTTTTAAATAAAATAATAAAATAACTTTTAAAATAATGATATGGTGGTTTTTGAAAGTCATTTTGCTAATGGTTTCAAATAAAACAATTTGTGCAAAAGAAACTCCGTAATTTGAGGACTTGTAGTACAAACCTCATCTCAGGGGTTTGAAAGTTTAATTCAAAGAAAAACTTTTTGGTAAAAATAATATTTGATAAAAATAGATATTTGTCCTAAACACATGGTATGATCATTAGGCAGGAGATCATGGAGTGAGGAGGTGATTAGGAGGATGGCAAGAATTAACGGGGATCAATCACATGCAATTAAACAAACATGCAGACAATAGTCACTCCAAGCATCACAAGCATTCACAAAAAATTTAATTGGTCCTAAATTTTGAAATAAGTTAATTAGTGAGGGAAGCCAAAAACAGGGTGTGACACACTCATCCATCACCGATCCACTGCCTACGAGTCTTTTACTACTGGTCCTTGCTACGTTACTTTGTCCAGGCTTGTCCCTTGCTACAAAAGGGATTGGGCCACTTTGCTACTACTGTTGCTACTGCTGTTACTCTGCTGCTACTTCTGTTCCTTGCTACTTTGCTCTTACTTGTTGCAAGACTTTTACGACACCATTGCTGGGGAAGAATAGTTCTCCGTCCACGTGTAACTTACTGGCGCAATTGATACAACAGTTAGGAATAGTCTACCGTCAACAGATCTGTTTCTAGCACCGTTTCTATCATACTACTTTGCTACTGATACTTTGCTTGAAGACACTAATCTTTCAGGTGTGGTTGAATCACACAAACTCAGCTGCTAATACTTGAGAATATTCTTTCGCTTCCCCTCGTGGCGAATCAATAAATTTGGGTTGAATACTCTACCCACGAAAACTCTTGTGATTCCCTACACTTGTGGGTTATCACTCATCCAAGTAAGTGTCGCAAACGTATCTCTTGCATTTACTTTTTTTGCCTCTCATTTTCCTCTCCCCCTCTTCTTAAAAAAAATTACAAAAAGATTTGCCCTTTTCTCCGTTTGCCTTTTTGTATGCCTTTTCGTTCGCCCTTTTCTCTCGCTTGCTCTTTGTTCGCTTGTGTGCTTGCTTGCTTGCTGAGGTCACCATGACTGAAAACACCAAACTTTGTGACTTCCCGAATACTAATAATAATGATTTTATTAGTACTCCGATTGCTCCCACCACTAGTGCAGAGTCATACGAAATCAATGCCGCTTTGCTGAATCTTGTTAGGAAAGAGCAATTCTCCGGCCTTCCTAGTGAAGATGACGCATCCCATCTTAACACCTTCATTGAGCTTTGTGATATTCAAAAGAAGAAAGATGTGGATAATGATGTGATTAAATTGAAGCTTTTTCCTTTCTTGTTGCGAGATCGAGCAAAAACTTGGTTTTCGTCTTTGCTCAAAAATAGTATCGATTCTTGGGATAAGTGCAAAGATGTTTATATATCCAAGTATTTTCCGCCGGCTAAGATTATCTCTCTCCGTAATGATATCATGAATTTTAAGCAACTTGATCATGAACATGTTGCACAATCTTGGCAGAGAATGAAATTGATGATTAGAAATTGTCCCACTCATGGCTTGAGTCGTTGGATGATTATACAAATCTTTTACGCTGCCTTGAATTTCGCTTCTGGAAATATCTTGGACTCCGCCTCAGGTGGACCGTTCATGGAAATCACGTTAGAGGAAGCCACAAAACTCCTAGACAATATCATGACGAACTACGCTCAGTGGCACACTGAAAGGTCACCTACTAGTAAGAAGGTACACGCTATAGAATAAATTAACTCGTTGAGTGCTAAGATGGATGAGTTAATGAATCTGGTTGCTAGTAGAAGTGCTCCTTTAGATCCTAATGATATGCCCTTGTCTTCCTTGATTGAGAGTAGCAACGCTCGCTTCGACGTTAATTTTGTTGGTAGGAATCATTTTGGCAACAACAATGCTTTTAGAGGAAACTATGTTCCTAGGCCTTTTCCTAGTAACTCCTCTAATAACTTTGGCAACTCCTACAACAATACTAATGGAAATTACAATATATTACCCTCTGATCTAGAGAGTAATATAAAAGAGTTTATCAACTCGCAGAAGATTTTCAATGCGTCCATAGAGGCAAAACTACTCAAAATTGACGATTTGGCTAAGAGTGTTGATAGAATGTCTAGTGATATTGATGCTTTGCAAGTTAGATGTGCTCCTCCCAAGATCAATATGGATGAAACTTTTAAAGCCATGCGTGTTTCCATGAGTGAGAGCAAAGAAAGAACCGCCCAAATTCGTGCTAGACATGAATGGCTTAAAAAGGCGTGTTCTCGTGATAAGAATCACGAAGATCTTAAAGTGCTTGGTGTGACTCCCATTGAATATTTGTTTTCTTGTGTCAAACCCAATGATGATGGGGCTGGATATGAATCCACCTCAGTTGAAAAATGCCCCAAAGATTCAGAGTCCATCTATCTTGATGCTAAAAGCATTAAAGTGGAGTAGAAGATATTAAAACTTTGAGTAGTAATGAAATTACTACTAAGGATTTCAAGGAATTCAATTATTATAGTTGCTCCTTCCTTGAATTGATTTCCTTGATGCAATCCATGTTAAACTCTCCACACGCTTACAGCCAAAACAAGGGCTTTACCGATCAATATCGTCGAAGCTATGATAAAATCTCTTGAAGAGAAACTTGAATTGGAAGTATTTATCCCTAGAAAGCTTCATGATGAGTGGGAACCTACTATGAAAATCAAAATCCAAAACTATGACTGCAATGCTTTGTGTGATTTGGGTGCTAGTGTTTCCGCGATTCCAAAGTCTTTATGTGATGTTCTGGGTTTTAATGAGATTGAAGAGAGTTCTCTTAATTTGCATCTTGCGGATTCTACTGTCAAGAAACCCATGGTAAGGATCAATGATGTTTTTATTATTGCAAATAGGACCTATGTACTCGTGATTTCATTGTACCTGACATTGATTGCAATCCTACATGCCCTATTATTCTTGGTAGACCTTTCCTAAGGACTATTGGTGCTATCATCGATATGAAGGGAGGGAATATTAGATTTAAATTTCCTCTAAAGAAGGGCATGGAGCACTTTCCTAGAAAGAAAATAAGATTGCCTTATGAATCGATGATGAGGGCTACTTATGGTTTGAGCACCGAAGACGTCGATACGTGATTCTATCGCTTTTATGCCTAGCTAAGGGTGTTAAACAATAGCGCTTGTTGGGAGTCAACCCAATGAATTTATCTTTTCCTTTCTGTTTTGTTGCGTCCACACCATCATAATTCTGTTATGATTGTGTCTTTTGTGTTTCTTTTTGTGTTTGAGCCAAGCAAAACCTTTATGACTAGTCTTAGTGATGGTTGTTTGATCGTGCTGGAAAAAGACAGAAACTTTTCGCTCACGAGATGATTTTTCATTTTTATTCAGAAAGATCTTTTGAGTTGATTTTTTTGCTGATGGTTGATATGCCTTTTTCCTAGGCAGTCGTAAGTTTTCAGAATTTTTGAGGTACCAGAAGTATACGAAGTATACAAATTTCTACAGACTGGTCTGTTTTTCAGAAATTCTATTTTTGTTGAGTTGGTTGCTTATTTTGATGAAACTATGGATAGTATCGGGGGGAGGGGGGGTACTAGCCATGGAAAAGTGAGAATACAGTATCCCAACACCAATATAAATAGAAATCAAGATTTCTACAGTACCTAAAGGGGTGGTAGTTTGTTTTCTTGTGCTAATGATATCACGAGTTTTTATTTAAGTTTTGTGTTGTGAAGTTTTCAAGTTTTGGGTGATGTTCTTATGGAACAAGAGATAAGGAGTGGAAAGAGCTCAAGATTGGGGATGCCCAAGGCATCCCAAGCCAAATTCAAGGACACCAAAAAGCCTAAGCTTGGGGATGCCCCGGGAAGGCATCCCCTCTTTCGTCTTCAATCCATCGGTAACATTACTTGGAGCAATATTTTTATTCACCACATGATATGTGTTTTGCTTGGAGGGTATTGTATCATAGGAGTCTTTTCTTTTTGTTGTGTCATAATCATCCTTGCTGCACACCTTTAGAGAGAGACATGCACTCATCATTATTTTGCTAGAATGCTCATCGTGCTTCACTTATATCTTTTGAGCTAGATAATTTTGCTCTCTGTGCTTCACTTAGATCTTTTAGAGCACGGCGGTGCCTGACTTGGTAGTTGACTGATGCTATGAAAGTAGTCCCAAAGGTGATAGGTTCCCAAAGAGGATACGAAAACCTCCATCTTCATGTGCATTGATTAGAAAGAGAAGTCTTGATTCCTCTCAATTAGTTTTGAGACGTGGATTTGGTAATATTAAGACTTATGTTAGTAGGGTGTTGTGAATCTAGAAATACTTGTGTTGAAGTTACTGATTCCTGTAGCATGCACATATGGTGAACCGCTAGGTTAGGAAGTCGGAGCATAATTGATCTATTGATTGTCATCCTTTGTGTTGAGGTCGGGATTGCGCGATGGTTAACACCTACCAACCCTTCCCCTAGGAGTATGCGTTTAGCACTTTGTTTCGATTACTAATAAAAACTTTCGCAACAAGTATGTGAGTTCTTCATGACTAATGTGACTCCATGGTATAGATGCACTTTCACCTTCCTCCATTGCTAACCTCTCTAAGTGTCGCGCAACTTTCGCTGGTACACAAACCCACCATATGCCTTCCTCAAAACAGCCAACATACCTACCTACTATGGCATTTTCATATCCATTCCTAGATATATTGCCATGCAACTCCCACCGTTCCGTCTCATGACTTGTGTCGTCACTCTCATATTGCCATTGCATGATCGTAAGATAGCTAGCGAGATGTTTCAACGTCATACACCAAGCTAGATCGTTGCACATCCCGGTACACTGCCGGAGGCATTTCCTTTAGAGTCATCATCGTTCTGAGCTTTGAGCTGTGAGTAAATAAAAGTGTGATGATCATCATTATTAGAGCATTGTCCCATGTGAGGAAATAAAAAAAAGAGGCCAAAGAGCCCAAATCAATAAAAAAAGAAGAAAAGAAAAGAGGCCCAAGTGCCCAAATAAAAAAAGAGAGAAAAAGAGAGAAGGGTCAATGCTACTATCTTTTTCCACACTTGTGCTTCATAATAGAACCATATTCTTCATGATTGAGAGCCTCTCGTTTCGTCACCACCATATACTAGTGGAAATCTTTATTATATAACTTTTCTTGTATATTCCAGTGATGGGCTTCCTCAAAATTGCCGTGGTCTTCGTGAGCAAGCAAGTTGGATGCACACCCACTAGTTCTCCTTTTGAGCTTTCACATACTTATTGCTCTAGTGCATCCATTGTATGGCAATCCCTACTCATTCACATTGATATTTATTAATGGCATCTCCATAGCCCTTTGATACGCCGAGTCAATGTGACCATCTCCTTTTTGTCTCACAACCACCACCAGACTCTATTCCACCTATAGTGCTATATCCATGGCTCACGCTCATGTATTGCGTGATAGTTATAAAAAGTTTGAGAAAGTAAGAGTGCAAAAACAATTACTTGGCCAATACCGGGGTTGTGCATGATTTACATTAGTTGTGTGAGGATGATAGAGCATAGCCAGACTATATGATTTTGTAGGAATAACTTTCTTTGGCCTTGTTATTTTGAAAGTTCATGATTGCCTTGCTAGTTTGCTTGAAGTATTATTGTTTTCATGTCAAAAGCAAACTATTGTTTTGAATCTTACGGATATGAACATTCATGTCACATGAAAGAAGTTACAAAGGACAACTATGCTAGGTAGAATACCACATCAAAAATTCAGTCTTTATCACTTCCCTACTCGAGGACGAGCAGGAGTTAAGCTTGGGGATGCTTGATACGTCTCCAACGTATCTATAATTTTTGATGGTTTCAGGCTATTATCTTGTCAAACTTTGGATGTTTTGTATGCCTTTTATATCTTTTTTGGGACTAACTTATTAACTCAGTGCCAAGTGCCAGTTCCTGTTTTTTCCGTGTTTTTGACCCTTTTGAGAGGAGGATTTTAAATGGAGTCCAAACGGAACGAAACTTCCAAAAATATTTTTCCCGAAATAGAAGAAGATCGGGAAGCTTGAGAACCAAGGCAGGGGGTCTCCATGGGGGCCCGCGCCTCCCGGGCTTGTGGGCTCCCTGGACCTCCCCTGCCCTAGGCCTTTCTCCTATATATTCCCATAAATTCCAGAAAAAATCAGGAGATCATCGAAAGTACTTTTCCGCCGCCGCAAGCTTCTGTCTCCGCAAGATCCCATCTGGGGCACGTTCTGGTGCCCTGCCGGAGGGGGATTCGGATACGGAGGGCTTCTTCATCAACACCATGACCTCTCTAATGATGCGTGAGTAGTTCACCATAGACCTACGGGTCCATAGCTAGTAGCTAGATGGCTTCTTCTCTCTCTTGGATCTTCAATACAAAGTTCTCCCTGATCTTCATGGAGATCTATCCGATGTAATCTTCTTTTGCAGTGTGTTTGTCGAGATCTGATGAATTATGGATTTATGATCAGATTATCTATGAATCTTATTTGAGTTTGTTTTGATCTCTCTTATGCATGATTTCATATCCTTGTAATTCTCTTCGAGTTGTGGGTTTTGTTTGGCCAACTAGGTCTATGATTCTTGCAATGGGAGAAGTGCTTGGTTTTGGGTTCATAATGTGCGGTGACCTCACCCAGTGACAGAAGGGGTAGCGAGGCACACATCATGTTGTTGCCATCACGGGTAAAAAGATGGAGTTTTCATCATTGGTTTGAGATTATCCCGCTACATCATGTGATCTTGCTTAAGGCGTTACTCTGTTCGTCGTGAACTCAATACACTAGATGCATGCTGGATAGCGGTCGATGTGTGGAGTAATAGTAGTAGATGCAGAAAGTATCGGTCTACTTGTCTCGGACGTGATGCCTATATGAATGATCATTGCCTTAGATATCGTCATGACTTTGCGTGGTTCTATCAATTGCTCGATAGTAATTTGTTCACCCACCGTAATATTTGCTACTTGAGAGAAGCCTCTAGTGAACACTATGGCCCCCGGGCCTACTCCACACCATATTTTCAGCCTTACTCTTTTACTTTGTTGCACTTTCCGCCTTTAGATCTCACTTTGCATTCAATCTTGAAGGGATTGACAACCCCTTTATAGCGTTGGGTGCAAGGTCGTTTGTGTTTGCGCATGTACTCTGGACTTGACGAGATTCTCCTACTGGATTGATACCTTGGTTCTCAAACTGGGGGAAATACTTATTGCTCCTATGCTGCACCACCCTTTCCTATTCAAGGGAAAAACAAATGCAAGCCCAGCCTCCATCAACGTGTCAATCTCTGGCACTGTTGTCTCTTGCCACAACAATGTATTACAAATTTGGCATAAGGTGTTTGATGCATGTTTGGGGAAGTTAACTTCCTCCAAGTGCATTGAAAGTTAACAGGATTTGGTTTAAGGTATAATTAGGAGGCTCTACCAAATTTAAGCTCCATTGGACAAGTTTTCCAATGTAAACTTGAAAATACCCACAAATGTGCAGATCAGCATTCTTGTGAGAAGATGTGAGCAAATCAATTCCCACAAATCCAAATCTTGGCATGATCTCCTTATTTGGGGTATTGAGCAATCGTGCAAAGTTTGAGACCAAATGGACAAAGTTTGCAATGTAGAGCTGCTTCAACTTGATTTTGGACAAAGAGGGTTTATGAATTATTTGGTTATTCAAATCACCTTGGATGAGGTGAAACTTGGCATGATCACAAAATAGAGCATGTGGGACATGCTAAATTTTCTAGGAATTTATTGAAAATATTTCCTTTGTAAATATTTCAAAAGGTCAAAACATACAGAATTGGTTGGCAAGGGTTTGCTCAATTATTTTGAGAAGGACTAGGGGTTGAAACTCTTATGTATGGAAAATATATGTCCTCTGAGTGTTCTCAAGTTTTCTCAGTTTTTTCTAAGGTAGAAAATTAATTTTCCATCCAGAAATACCATTTCTTACCTTAGGAAAGGACATATAAATAAAAAGTTGGAAAATGGCTTTAAAAGTAATCATTTCATGGTTATGAAGAGTTATATTAATATTAGAATCAAAATACAATCTTTGGGTGAAGGCACTCCCTTAAATTCATGGACTTGAAGTGCAAACCCCAAAGCAAGGTTTTTGTTTACCAAAATAATTAAAAGTGATTTTGTAGAAATAATATTTTGTAATAACTATTTTTAGAGATCTACTCACAAGCACAGACCCAATCAATGACAATCAAGGCACTCATGGCATTCACTTAAAAGTTTTAATTTATACCAAATTTTGAAAGAAAGACAGCACACACGAAGTAATGAAAACAGGGTGTGATAGCTGCCCTGCCCACGTGGGGCTGGTGCGCCACCTCTTAGGCCCATGTTACCCTAGGGTGGGTTGGCCCCTCCTGGTGGACCCCCGAAACCCTTTCGACACTCTCGGTACAATACCAGAAAACCCCAAAAAAGTTCTGGAACCCGAATACCACTTTCCTATATATATAAATCTTCATATCTGGACAATTCTAGAGCTCCTCATGACGTCTCGGATCTCATCAGGGACTCCGAACAAAATTAGGTCACCAACAAAATAACTCAACTATATCTATATCGTCACCGAACATTAAGTGTGCAAACCCTGCGGGTTCGAGAACTATGCAGACATGACCGAGACACCTCTACGGTCAATAACCAATAGCGGGACCTGGATACCCATATTGGTTCCTACATATTCTATGAAGATCTTTATCGGTCGAATCACGATGTCAAGGATTCAATCAATCCCGTATGGAGTTCCCTTTGTCCATCAGTATGTTACTTGCTCGAGATTCGATCGTCGGTATCTCCATACCAAGTTCAATCATGTTACGAGCATGTTCCTTTACTCATTCTGTAATACAAGATCCCGTGACTAACTCCTACGTCACATTTCTTGCAAGCCTTTTGTAATGTTGTTTTACGGAGTGGGCCTGAGATACCTCTCTGTCACACGGAGTGACAAATCCCAGTCTTAATCCATGCCAACTCCACAGACACCCTCAGAGATACCTGTAGAGCATCTTTATAGTCACCTAGTTACATTGTGATGTTTGATACACACAAGGCATTCATCTGGTGTTAGTGAGTTGCATGATCTCATGGTCATAGGAACAAATACATTGACATGCCGAAAGCAATAGCAGTAAACTGGATAGATCAAACGCTATGCTTAAAGTTTTGGTCTTGTCCATCACATCATTCTCCTAATGATGTGATCCTGTTATCAAATGCCAACTCATGCCTATGGCTAGGAAACCTTAGCCATCTTTGATTGACGAGCTAGTCTAGTAGAGGCTCACTAGGGACACTGTGTTGTCTATGTATCCACACATGTATTTGAGTTTCCAATCAATACAATTATAGCACGGATAATAAAGAATTATCATGAACAAGAAAAATATGATAATAACTTATTTATTATTGCCTCTAGGGCATATTTCCAACTGTCTCCCACTTGCACTAGAGTCAATAATCTAGTTCACATCACCATGTCATTAACACCCAATAAGTTCTGGGGTTTGATCATGTTTTGCTTGTGGGAGAGGTTTTAGTCAACGGGTGTGCAACATTCAGATCCGTGTGTACTTTACAAATCTCTATGTCATAATATAGATGTTGCTGCCATGCTGCACTTGGAACTATTCCAAATTACTTCTCCACTATACGAATCTGGTTTGCTACTCAAAGTCATTAGGATTGGTGTCAAAGCCTCCATCGACGTAACCCTTTATGACGAACTCTTTTATCACCTCCATAATGGAGAAACATTTCCTTAGTCCATTAGTTACTAAGGATAACTTTGACCATTGTCTAGTGATCCACTCCTAGATCACTGATGACGAGGTGATGTATATACTTCTCGCCCTCGTTGGACCCCAAGTGGAAGGTGGAGATGTAGTCAGCAGCAAACTTCCCTTACACGTAGGCTGTAAGGTTTATGGAACCAGGAGGACTCCTAGGCTCAACAAGTAGGTGTATTCCACCCTGGCGCTAGCAGAAGACGTGGAACTGCACACACAACAAATAACTTTGCTCCCAACGAGTATAGAGAGGTTGTCAATCTCTCCGGCCTTGTAGTTTACAAAGGATCAAAACACAAGCGAGGAGGTAATAGTGCTTGCAACGGAAAGTAAATGAAAGTCGTAAATGGTGGAGGTGTAAGCAATGACGGTGGTATGGACCGGATTCACATGACGTTCACTAGTGATGTCTCTCTCCCAAAAGACAATAAACAACTATGCTAGGGTAAAAAAAATCACAGTTGGACAATTGACAGAGTTATGATCGCACCGCAATGCTAATTATGCTCCTTGATAGTTAGAGGTTCAATAGTAATGGGCAATACACCAAGACTAGTAGACCGTTTATTCATTAGCATCTACTTACTAATCATCCACCTTGAGATATCAATCTAGAACATCTCTTGATATTAAGTTGTGAGCCCCACCCAAAGTGTAAACTCAAAGCAACGGACAACTACATTAACGAACTATGTGTAAGGTAAACAATCCTTGCAACCTTGGTCACAAGCACCGTTATTTTCTACCTGGTGGCAACAAGATAATCCCCTAGTATCATGTTTCTATCAATCAAGCTAGACATCGAGGGCTTCGAACCCGCAATCATGCATAACACTCCCTCTTGGAGTTACGATCTACTACTTGGCCAAAGCAATAAAAATCAAACGGAGAACATGCATGGATCACTAAGGAGCATAATATAAATGGATAATCAAATATATAACTCATAATAATCTGAATATAATCTCATAATCCATCGGATCTTAACAAACCGAGCATAGCAATAGCAAGAGAATTACATAGATGCCTTGATCATGTAGGGAAGCTCACAAGGACTAACCGTTGAAGCACGAGATTGGAGAGAAGACATCACATAGCTACTCGTCATGGACTCATGGTCTGAGGGAAACTACTCACGGCACATCCGGGAGGCATCCATGGTGGTGGAGAAGCTCATGTAGGTCAATCCTCCCTCCGACAGGGTGCTGGGAAGAGGTTTCCTGACGCTCCCGATCTCGGAAGCGCTGCAGCGGGGAATGATGGAGAAATTCGCGATTCGAGAAAGTCTTCAAGGGTTTCCTCACGGAACACTAAATATAGGCCAAAGGAGGGCACCGTAAGAGGTGGGGCCCACCCGTGCGACCTCCTGACGCGGCCTAGGGCCAGGCCGCGCCAGCAGGCCGCTTGGGAGGCCCGTGGCCCTCCTTCGGTGATCCCGAAGCTTTTGTTTCGCTGATTGTTTTATATATTTTTCTGAATTTTTTCGGGCTTCGGAAAATTGGGTAAAATCCCCTCCAAAAAAGACATGAGGAGACAGAAATTGGCACTGTGTGCACTCAGTTAGTAGGTTAGTCCAAATATTTGTAAAATGATATAAAAGTGTAGCAAAACATATAACAATGTCACCCAAAAGATCATGGAACAAGCAGAAATTATAGATACGTTTGGGACGTATCAACATCCCCAAGCTTAATTTCTGCTCGTCCTCGAGTAGATAAATGATAACACAATAATTTATATGGTGACATGCTAACACACATATAAGAACTTCAAAGTAAAGGAAGTGAGATATACAATTCAAGTCAAGACAATAACAAGCAAGAGTCTATATCTAATATTGAATTTAGCAAAGTAAGAACATAAAGGTGCAAGAGCTCTCATTGTCCGTGACTCGAATGTCTCCAAATGGTGTTTGCGTGCAAGAAGTGGGAGATGGGTTCAGAGATAAAATATTTTTTATTTGAGAACTCAATCTACTAAACCTCACACTTAGTCTCCTTTGGAATCTTATTTTGACTCATCCCAGACCACTTGTCAGGCACAAGTCAAAATGATCCTCTCCCTTTCAACTTTGAGCACTCATGCAATGGATGAGCCTAAGCAAGATATGTTGGCTGTTAGGATGGAAAATAGAATAATGATGGGGAAGGAAGACAAAAAGGTGTGAAAGGCTCACATCAATGAGGACAACCATAGGAGAGAGAAAGCCAAATGATAGATATGATGTGAGGAGTAGGGATGGCCATGTAACGGATGCACATATGAGCTAAGGTAAGCTCTCTAGTGGAACTAGTGGGGGTGCATCCAACTTGTTTTCTCATGATGACCTAGAGCTCATTTGAGGAGGCTCGTCATTGGAATATGCAAACCAAGTTCAATAGTGTAAAGATCCCCACATAGTTATGCATGAATGATAATCTGTATGTAGTACCAATATAGTAATGGAGTACGAGTGCGGATCTTTCAAAAGGAATAGTAGTGTTGCCCTCTTCTCTCTTTTTATTTCTTATTTCTTATTTCTTATTTTTCTCTTTTTTGTGGCCTCTTTGGCTCTTTCTTTTTTATCTCTCATTTGTCCTCTTTGGGATCTTTTGTTTGTCCTCTTTGGGATCTTTTTCCTCTCTGAAGGGCAACACTCTATATTTTCCAAGAATAGAAACAAAAATCATCACACTTTATAAGAAGCACTAAACATAAAGACAGGTGAAAACTATCAAGATGTATGCAAATGTATGCCTCTGCCAGTGTAGCAGGATATGCAATGATACTAGACCATCATGTAGCAGTAATGAGGGCAAGGCCCAACTAGCATGCGGCTCTATGATCAAGAAAAAGCATGTATAACATGAAGATCAAGTGATGAGATGATGGATGTTACATGGCAATGTATTTCGGAAAGGCTATGGAAATGCCTTAATAGTTAGGTATGGTGGCTGTCTTGAGGAAAGATATAATGAGGCTTATGTATGACAGAGCGTATCATTTCATGGGTTTGGATGCACCGGTGGAGTTTGCACCAACTCCGCAATGCACGGTACCGAAGAGGCTAGCAAAATATGGATGGTGGAAGTGCCAACAATCAAATACTCACATTAGTCCGAAGAACTCATACACTTATTATCGGTAACTCTCTATCTAGTTAGGAAATTCACAAAAAGAAAAGTACCCCGAGGAGGAATGTTTGGGTGTTTGGTTATCCTTGCGCATCCTTGACTCATGGTAACGTGAGGGTACTCTATATATTCCAACCCCTCCAGAGGTTAGCGATCAATTTAGTAGCTAGAGTTCTCAACTAATTTTTAGTTTTTGAAAAACACACGGATTTCCCAAAATACGACACCTATCACTAAGAGGCTCAAGCTCTTGGCCACAATAGTCCGAACATTACTCAAATCAATACCTCAAAACTATTGCAAGTTACTACTATACGTAAATAGCAACCTCAGTTACCTACTTATGCAAGACACACAACTCAGTACAACAAGCCAACTCTCTAAACAAGATAAGCATGATAACTCAAGAGAGTTCCAAAATCAACCTAAGTAAAAGCTCTTAAAAACATAAGCATGAAAGCTAACAGCTAAGCATCACAGTAGCTACGAAAAGATGAAGAACGCACAAAAAGGATAAGCATGAAAAGCTATGTTGTGTTCTAGAGTGGAATGGAGCGTGTGTCTCTCCCAAACAAGGTAGGCTAGTTTCCGACTTGTTATGAACAGCAAGAAAAACTAAAACAAACTATAAAGTAAATAGTGGGACGCTCCAAGCATAACACATATCATATGAAGTGATAAAAATATAGCATGGAGATGGACGACCTGATGATTGTTGATAGAGAAGGGGATGCACGGGGGCATCCCCAAGCTTTGATGCTTGAGTATCCTTGAATATTTCTTGGGATGCACAGGGGCATACCCAAGCTTGAGTGTTTGACACTCCTTTATCTTCTTTCATCATCTCTCCCATCGCAATACTTGAAAACTCCCTTCATACAAAACTCATCATAACCTGATTAGAGTGGTTAGTTCCCTTAATAAAATAATTCAATACCTGCTGGAAATAAAGATTTTCATGAAAAGCTACTGCCTCTCATTAATGCCAAAATATTTTTGCAAATAAAAAGGAAGCTTAGGATTCGCAAAACAATGAAAACACAAAACATGGCAGAATATGTGAAAAATAGAACAGCAGGTAGTAAATAATTTATTTGGGGCACTTTTGCAACTCAAATCAAAAAACTCAGAACATATGCCAGAAAGGCAATTATATATAGCATGCTGCCAAAAAAATCAGATCAAAAAGATGATGTGGTGATTTTTGGCGAATGTTTCCGTCAAGCACACAGAATCTGTTTCTGGACAACATGTCACAATTTTTGAACTTTCTTGCAGCCGGAGGCTAAAATTGGCACAAAGCTTAAAAATAAAGATACAATGATGTTGCTACAGTATTATCAAGCATCAAGACCACTAAAAATGAAAGTAAAATCTCAAAGTAAAGATAACAGGGGTTGTCTCCCTAGAGCTCTTTCTTTATAGCCATAAAGATAAGCTTAAGATTTTAATGATGCTCTCGTAGGAATAAGAGTTGTAGAACAAAAGAGAGCATCAATAAGCAAATACCAAACACATTTAAGTCTAACATGCTTCCTATGCATAGGAATATTGCAATAGAATAATTCATTGAAGCACAAAGCAATAAGCATAGGAAGGCAAAACAAGTGCAGCTTCAAAACCTTCAACATAAAGAGAGGGAACTTGATATTATTGAAATACCTATAAGCATATGTTCCCTTCTCATAATATTTTTAGTGGGATCATGAATAAACTCAACAATATAAGTATCACATAAAGCATTGTTACCATGATCCACTTGGACTTCATGAAGAGGATAAAACTTGGAGTAAAAGAGAGATTGAATATCTTCCCAATCTCGTAGGTGAGAATCATCTGGTAGACTATACCATTCCAATGCTTTTCCTTTGAGTGACAAGGAAAATAATTTCCTCAGGACTCCATCTCTTGTCAAACCTGAAATCTTAAACAACTCACAAAGTTCTATGAGTTTCAACAAATGAATACTATGATTGATTGTTCCATCTCCTCCATTACAATCATTCCTAATTATTTCAATTATCCCAAGTGGTATTTTAAATGGGATACATTCAGTAGGTGGAGGATAGTTTTCTACCACGGGTGTGGTAAGGCGGCCTTCCCCAAGCAGCGAACTAAGAGTGCAGTTTTCCATAAGCCTAACTAGTGAAGTCAGACAACTTAGTGTTCTCAGTGGAACCCATAGCAGCACCAACAAGCAAGAACAAAGCAACTAATTTTGTTGTTGTTTTTGGTATAAGACTCTAAAGCAAAAAAAAATCAAGAAAACTAACAAGACTAAAAAGCAAAGGTAAAGGATAGCGTGCAACTCCCCTATCTTGAAGACTAGAGGCCCCGGCAACGGCGCCAGAAATTTGCTTGATAGCGAGGTGATGTATATACTTCTCGCCCCTCGTTGGACCCCAAGTGGAAGGTGGAGATGTAGTCAGCACCAAATTTACCTTACACGTAGGCCGTAAGGTTTATCAAACCAGGAGCACTCCTAGGCTCGACAAGTAGGTGTCTTCCGCTGTGGCGCTAGCAGAAGACGTGGAACTGCACACACAACAAATAACTTTGCTCCCAACGAGTACAGAGAGGTTGTCAATCTCTCCGGCCTTGTAGTTTGCAAAGGATCAAAACACAAGCGGGAAGGTAATAGTGATTGCAACGGAAAAGTAAATGAAAGCGGTAAATGGTGGAGGTGTAAGGAATGACGGTGATATGGACCGGAGTCACATGACATTCACTAGTGATGTCTCTCTCCCAAAAGACGATAAACAACTATGCTAGGGTAAACAAATCACAGTTGGGCAATTGACAGAATTATGATCGAACCGCTATGCGAATTATGGTCCTTGATAGTTAGAGGTTCAATAGTAATGGGAAATACGCCAAGACAAGTAGACCGTTTATTCATCAGCATCCACTTACTAATAATCCACCTTGAGATATCTATCCAGAACATCTCTCCGGTATTAATTTGCGATCCCCACCCAAAGTGTAAACTCAAAGCAACGGACAACTGCATTAACGAACTATGCGTAAGGTAAACAATCCTTACAACCTTGGTCACAAGCACCGTTGTTTTCTCCCTCGTGGCAACAAGCACATCCCCTAGTCTCGTGTTTTTGTCACTCAAGCTAGACATCGAGGGGTCCAAACCTGTTGGAAATATGCCCAAGAGGCAATAATAAATTAGTTATTATTATATTTCTTTCTTCATAATAATCGTTTATTATCCATGTTATAACTGTATTGATTGGAAACACAAATACATGTGTGGATACATAGACAAACCACTGTCCCTAGTAAGCCTCTAGTTGACTAGCTTGTTAATCAAAGATGGTCAAGGTTTCCTGACCATAGACAAGTGTTGTGACTTGATAACGGGATCACAATATTGGGAGAATGATGTGATGGACAAGACCCAAACTATAAACGTAGCATATGATCGTGTCAGTTTATTGTTACTATTTTCTGCATGTCAATGTATCTGTTCCTATCACCATGAGATCATGCAACTCCCGGACACTGAAGGATTACCTGGTCGGTTATCAAACGTCGCAGCGTTACTGGGTGACTCTAAAGATGCTCTACAGGTATCTCCAAAGGTGTCTGTTGGGTTGGCATGGATCTAGACTGGAATTTGTCACTCCGTGTTACGGAGAGGTATCTCGGGGCCCACTCGGTAATACAACATCACAACAAGCCTAGCAAGCAATGTGACTAAGGAGTTAGTTACGGGATCTTGTATTACAGAAAGAGTAAAGAGACTTGCCGATAAGGAGATTGAACTAGGTATAGAGATACCGACGGTCGAATCTCGGGCAAGTAACATACCGAAGGACAAAGGGAATAGTATACGAGATTATATGAATCCTTGACATAGAGGTTCAACTGATATAGATCTTTGTAGAATATGTAGGAACCAATATGGACATCCAGGTCCCGCTGTTGGTTATTAACCAGAGAGTGTCTTAGGTCATGTCTGCATAGTTCTCGAACCCGCAGAGTCTGCACACTTAAGGTTCGGTGATGTTTCGGTATAGTTGAGTTATATGTGTTGGTGACCGAAGTTTTGTTTGGAGTCCTGGATAAGATCCTGGACGTCATGAGGAGTTCCGGAATGGTCCGAAAATAAAGATTGATATATAGTAAGTTGGTGTTTGGATTCCGGAAGGTTTTCGGGCATTACCGACAGTGTTCCCGGAGTGATGAATGGGTTCCGGGGGCCACTGGGTGGGCCCACCATGCTCCAAGGGGTCCACGTTGGTTTATTGGATGCACAATAAGGTATAATGGGCTGACAAAGTCATCCAAGGAAATCCCATGAGGAAAAAGTGGAAAATCCAAAAGAGGTGGGAAAATAAGGAAGGAGTCCTAATCCAAGTGGGATTGGAGAAGGACTCCTCCCTTCCCCAGTTCGGCCAATCCAAGGAGGCCTTCCTTGGTGCGCCAAGGCTGCCTTCACCCTCTTCCTATATATACTAGAGGTTTAGGTCTTTTGAGACACAACTTTGCCACGTGCTGCCCTCTCCTCTAGATCGTAGTTCTTCCTCTAGATCGTTTTTCTGCGGAGCTCGGGCGGAGCCCTACAGGAATAGATCATCACCATCACCTGCGCGTCGTCACGCTGCCGGAGAACTCATCTACTTCCCCGTCTCTCTTCCTGGATCAAGAAGGCGGAGATCGTTATCGAGCTGTACGTGTGCAGGACGTGGAGGTGCCGTCTGTTCGACACTTGATCGGGACGGATCACAAGACGGTTCGTGGGACGGTTCCTGTGACGGATCGTGAAGACGTACCACTACATCAACCACGTTTATGAACGCCTCTGCTTTGCGATCTACAAGGGTATGTGGATGCGATCTCCCTCTCGTAGATGGACATCACCATGATAGGTCTTCGTGTACGTAGGAAAGTTTTTGTTTCCCATGCAACGTTCCCCAACAGTGGCATCATGAGCTAGGTTCATGCGTAGATGTAATCTCGAGAAGAACACAAAAGTTTTTGTGGGCGTTGATGTTCGATTTTATGCCCTCCTTAGTATTTTATCGATTCGGCGGTATTGTTGGATTGAAGCGGCCTGGACCAACCTTACTCGTACGCTTACGAGAGACCTGTTTCATCAACTAACATGCAACTTGTTGCATAAAGATGACTGGCGGGTGTCTGTTTCTTCAACTTTAGCTGAATTGGTTTTGACCGAGGCGGTCCTTGGAGAGATGTTAAATATAAATTTGCACATGACCGTTGTGGTTTTGTGCAAGTAAGATGCAATCATACTAGATACCCATAGCAGTCACGTAAATCATGCAACAACAAATTAGAGGACGTCTAACTTGTTTTTGCAGGGTATGCTTGTGATGCGATATGGCCAAAGACATGATGTGATATATTGGATGTATGAGATGATCATGTTGTAATAGTTAATATCGACTTGCACGTCGATGCTACGTCAACCGGCAGGAGCCATAGTGTTGTCTTTAAACTAATGTTTGTGCTTGCAGATGCGTTTACTATATTTCTAGGTTGTAGATTTAGTAGTGATAGCATATATAGCACGACAACCTCGATGGCGGCACAATTATGGAGATCATGGTGTGGCACCGGTGACAATGTAGATCATGCCGGTGCTTTGGTGATGGAGATCAAGAAGCACAAGATCATGGCCATATCATGTCACTTAAGAATTGCATGTGATGTTAATCCTTTTATGCACCTTATCTTGCTTAGAATGACGGTAGAGTTATAAGGTGATCACTCACTATAATTTCAAGATAAAACTGTATTCTCCCCGACTACGCACCGTTGCGACAGTTCGTCGTTTTGAGACACCACATGATGATCGTGTGTGATAGACTCAACGTTCACATACAACGGGTGCAAAACAGTTGCACACGCGGAATACTCGGGTTAAACTTGATGAGCCTAGCATGTGCAGACATGGCCTCGGAACGCAAGAGATTGAAAGGTCGAGCATGAATCGTATAGTTGATATGATTAGCATAGAGATGCTTACCACTGAAACTATAGTCAACTCACGTGATGATCGGACTTGAGTTAGTGGATTTGGATCATGCACCACTCAAATGACTAGAGGGATGTATTTTTTGAGTGGGAGATCTTAAGTAATATGATTAATTGAACTAATTGTCATGAAAATAGTCAAAAGGTCTTTGCAAATTATGATGTAGCTTGCGCTATAGCTCTACTGTTTTTTATATGTTCCTAGAGAAAATTTAGTTGAAAGATGATAGTAGCAACTTTGCGGACTGAGTCCATAAAACTGAGGATTGTCCTCATTGCTGCGTAGAAGGCTTATATCCTTAATGCACCACTCGGTGTGCTGCACCTCGAGCGTCATCTGTGGATGTTGCGAACATCTGACATACATGTTTTTGATGACTACGTGATAGTTCAGTGTTTAATACTTAATGGCTTAGATGCAAGGTGCCGTAGACGTTTTGAAACGTCACGGAACATGAGAGATGTTCTAAGAGATGAAATTGAGTTTTCATGCTCGTGCCCGTGTTGAGAGGTATGAGAACTCCGACAAGATTCTTTGTCTACAAAGTAAAGGAGAAAAGCTCAATCATTGAGCATATGCTCAGATTGTCTGAGTACAACAATCGCTTGAATCAAGTGGGAGTTAATCTTCCAGATGAGATAGTGATGGTTCATCAAAGTCACTACCACCAAGCTGCTAGAGCTTCATGATGAACTATAACATATTAAGGATAGATATGATGATCCTTGAGCGATTCGCAATGTTTGACACTGCAAAAGTAGAAATAAAGAAGGAGCATCAATTGTTGATGGTTAGTAAAACCACTAGTTTCAAGAAAGGCAAGGGCTAGAAGGGATAGTTCATGAAACGGCAAACCAGTTGCTGCTCTAATGAAGAAACCCAATACTGAACTCAAATCCAAGACTAAGTGCTTGTGTTATGAGGGGAATGGTCACTGAGGCGGAGCTACCCTAGATACTTGGTAGATGGGAAGGCTGGCGAAGTCGGCAGAAGTATATTTGATATACATGATATTGATGTGTACTTTACTAGTACTCCTAGTAGCACGAGGGTATTAGATGCCGGTTCGGTTGCTAAGTGATTAGTAACTCGAAATAAAAGCTACGGAATAAACGGAGACTAGCTAAAAGCGAGGTGACGATACGTGTTGGAAATGTTTCCAAGGTTGATGTGATCAAAACATCGAACGCTCCCTCTACCATCGGGATTGGTGTTAAACCTAAATAATTGTTATTTGGTGTGGCATGGATCAAGACTGGGATTTGTCACTCCGTGTGACGGAGAGGTATCTTGGGGCCCACTCGGTAATACAACATCACAACAAGCCTTGCAAGCAATGTGAATAAGGAGTTAGTTACGGGATCTTGTATTACGGAACGAGTAAAGAGACTTGCCGGTAACAAGATTGAACTAGATATAGAGATACCGACGATCGAATCTCGGGCAAGTAACATACCAAAGGACAAAGGGAATAGTATACGGGATTATATGAATCCATGACATAGAGGTTCAACCGATAGAGATCTTCGTAGAATATGTAGGAACAAATATGGACATCCAGGTCCCGATGTTGGTTATTGACCAGAGAGTGTCTCAAGTCATGTCTGCATAGTTCTCGAACCCGCACAGTCTGCACACTTAAGGTTCGGTGACGTTTCGGTATAGTTCAGTTATATGTGTTGGTGACGAAGTTTTGTTCAGAGTCCCGGATAAGATCCAAGACGTCACGAGGAGTTCCGGAATTTTCGGGAAACGAAGATTGATATATAGGAAGTTGGTGTTTGGATTCCGGAAGGTTTCTCGCATTACCGGTAGTGTACCGTGAGTGACGAATGGGTTCCGGGGGCCCCACTGGGTGGGCCCACCATGCCCCAAGGGGTCCACATGGGTTTATTGGATGCGCAATAAGGTATAATGGTCTGACAAAGTCATCCAAGGAAAGCCCATGAGGAAAAATTGGAAAATCCAAAAGAGGCGGGAAAATAAGGAAGAAGTCCTAATCCAAGTGGGTTGGAGAAGGACTCCTCCCTTCCCCACTTCGGCAGACCCAAGGAGGCCTTCCTTGGCGCTCCAAGGCTGCGTCCCCCTCCTCCTATATATACTAGAGACACAACTTTGCCACGTGTTTCCCTCTCCTCTAGATCGTAGTTCTTCCTCTAGATCGGTTTTCTGCGGAGCTCGGGCGGAGCCCTACTAGAAAAGATCATCACCATCACCAGCGCGCCGTCACGCTGCCGGAGAACTGATCTACTTCCCCATCTTTCTCGCTGGATCAAGAAGGCGGATATCGTCATCGAGCTGTACGTGTGTGGTATGCGGAGGTGCCGTCCGTTCGGCACTTGATCGGGACGGATCACAAGACGGTTCATGGGACAGATCGTGGGACGGTTCGTGGGACGGATCGTGAAGACTTACCACTACATCAACCGCGTTTATTAACCCTTCCGCTTAGCGATCTACAAGGGTATGTGGATCCGGTATCCCTCTTGCAGATGCACATCATCATGATAGGTCTTCATGTGCGTAGGAAATTTTTTGTTTGCCATGCAACGTTCCACAATAAAACCCACAATCATGCATGGTGCTCTCTCTTGGAGTTACGATCTACTACTTGGCCAAAGTAATAAAAAGCAACGGATAACATGCATGAATCACTAAGGAACATAATATAAAAGGATAATCAAATATATAACTCATAACAATCTAAACATAATCTCATAATCCATCGGATCCCAACAAACCGAGCATTGCAATAGCAAGAGAATTACATAGATGCCTTGATCATGTAGGGCAGCTCACAAGGACTAACCGTTGAAGCACAAGATTGGAGAGAAAACATCACATAACTACTGGTCATGGACTCATGGTCCAAGGGAAACTACTCATGGCACATCCGAGAGGCATCCATGGTGGCAGAGAAGCTCCCGGAGGTCAATCCTCCCTCTGGCAGGGTGCCGGGAAGAGGTCTCCTAACGCTCCCATTCTCGGAAGCGCTGCGTAGGCGGAACGATGGAGAAATTTGCGATTCTAGAAAGTCTGTGAGGGTTTTCTCATGGAACACTAAATATAGGCCAAAGGAAGGCACCGGAGGAGGTGGGGCTCACCCAGGCGACCTCCTGGCGCGGCCTAGGGCCAGGCCGCGCCAGCAGGCCTCTTGGGTGGCTCCTGGCCCCCCTCTGGCCCTCCTTCGATGATCCCGAAGCTTCTGTTTCGCTGATTTTTTTATATATTTTTTTGGATTTTTTCGGGCTTCGGAAAATTTGGTAAAATCCCCTGCAGAAAAGACATGAGCAGACAGAAACTGGCACTTGGTGCACTAAGTTAGTAGGTTAGTCCAAATATGTGTAAAATGATATAGAAGTGTAGCAAAACATATAACAATGTCACCCAAAAGATCATGGAACAAGCAGAAATTATAGATATGTTTGGGACGTATGAATCAGTCTTGTACCCCTTGACAGACTCATGGCAAGACACACACCACGTGCCGTACACCTTACCATATAGGCAAGAACTCCTTCTTTGGCTAATCCATTTTAAACTACTTCAAAATTTTGTCAATTTATGTACTCATTGAATGTTTTATCAAGCGTCTTGATCTATCTCTATAGATCTTGATGCCCAATGTTCAAGTATCTTAATCTAGGTTTTCCTTTGAAAAACTCTTTTCAAACAACCCTATATGCTTTCCAGATATTCTACATCATTTCCTGTCGGCGTTCTGGGAATGGGGGTACCCAGACCGGCTTGTGTGTGGCCCAGGGCAGGCCCACCTCACCGGAACAAACCGTCGGGCCCGACACCGTTCAGGGTGAGGCCCTTGCGAGGGGCCAAGCCTCACGAGGAGGAGCAGTGTAAAGACCCGTAGGGGGCCTCCTCAGGACCCCTCCAGAGCGGCGGATATTCCGAGGCAAGGCCGGGCCTCAGGAGTCAAGGGTGACGGTAGGAAAGGACAGGCAAGCAGCAGATAGTAGGAAGGGGCAGTTTCCCCTTTGGGGAAAGGCGGCGGGAGCGTACATGGGTTCCAAAGGCATCTTCCAAAGGTTTCCCTTCTGGTGCAATGAAGCCGCCGCCCGCCCGCCAGTAGGGAAAACGTCATCCCCGGGCCCGTCCTTGCAGCGCGGGCAGTTACTTTGCATGCGAAGACCACCTTTGGGCAGGGGAGCATGTTCCCCTGTTCCCCTTCAAAATTGACCGCCGTGGGATCCCTTCCTGCCGAAGCTATGAGGGAAGAGGACCCGGGCCTCCGGTATAAATAGAAAGGGTAAAACCCTTGGTAGAGGGGTTCATTCCAACCATACGGCAACAGACCTAGCCACTTGGCCTCCGGAGGCTCGAGAGCAGTGTAATAGTTCATGCACCAACCTCACCGAGAAGCAATCCACCAAAAGCACTAGGATTTTTACGCTTCGCAGCGGCCTGAACCTGGGTAAATTGTTGTGTTTTGTTCTACCCTCGCCATCGAGTGAGTCCTTCATCGTTTCCATCGAGTAGCGGGCTAAGTGAGTCTGAGCCGGGAGACATCGTCGTACACGCCCATGTGCTCGAATCCTTAGGGTTTTACGGACCCCGAAATCCAACATTTGGCGCGCCACGTAGGGGTGTGTCGAGGTTTCCCCCAAGCTCCATCTTCACCAAGCTCCACCGCTCCGATGGCTGACGCTCGCCGGGTTCGCGCAGACCACCGCACCACCTGCATTGACCAGACCGCGCCCGTCGGTGCCGCCGACGCACGCCGGTCGCTGTCACCCGTGGTGAACGCTGCTATCGGTCCCGAAGTTCAAGAACACCAACGTTCCTCCAAGCCGGTGACCGAGAAGGCCGATGCCCGCACCGCCACTCTGTCACTCGCCAAGCCTTCGGGATCGGCATCGCGCACCCGGCCAGAGATGCCCACGTCTGGCGAGCGCTTGCCATGGTCACCGAGCTTCTCAACTACCAGCCTGTTACTGACCGCCACGACGACTGGCTCCAGTGCATCGAGGAGCTCATCACCGCCGCCGGTGACTCAGCGGCACTCTCCTACTCACACCGACCCCAGCCGTCCCTGGCAAACAACGAGGAACAAGACGCGCCACCCCCACTACCACAACGTGTCACGGACCCCGAGCCCAAGCAGCAAGTGCGACCCCGCGCCTGGCCTCGTGAACCCGGGGTGGGACCCGAAGATGAAGCAAGTTGCCAGGTGGTCCCTCGGACCCCACCGATGTATGCGCGCCCCCGGCGCTGCAAGTTCCACATCATGAGTGTGCCTCGCTCGAAGCAGACCGCGTGGAGCAACAAGACCGGCGGCTCCCCCGCATACCGTACTGGTACGTCTCCAACGTATCTACTTTTCCGAACTCTTTTGCCCTTGTTTTGGACTCTAATTTGCATGATTTGAATGGAACTAACCCGGACTAACGTTGTTTTCAGCAGAATTGCCATGGTGTTGTTTTTGTGCAGAAATAAAAGTTCTCGGAATGTCCTGAAAATTTACGAGATTTTTTCTGGAATAAAAGAACAATACCTGCGCAAAGATCCACCGGAGGGGGCGTGCTAGTGGGCCACAAGCCCACAGGCTACGGACACCCCCCTAGGCCGCACCGTGAGGGCTTGTGGGGCCCACTTGGCACCACCGCACCCAAACTCAGCTCTATATTTCCGTCTCACCCGGAAAAAAATTAGAGAGAAGGTTTCATCGTGTTTTATGATACGGAGGCGTCGCCACATCATGTTCTTCATCTGGAGGGCAGATCTGGAGTCTGTTTCGGGCTCCGGAGAGGGGAAATCGTTGCCATCGTCATCATCAACCTTCCTCCATTGACAATTCCATGATGCTCTTCATCGTTCGTGAGTAATCTCATCGTAGGCTTGCTGGACGGTGATGAGTTGGATGAGATCTATCATGTAATCGAGTTAGTTTTGACGGGGATTGATCCCTAGTATCCACTATGTTCTAGATTGATGTTGCTACTACTTGGCTATGCTTAATGCTTGTCACTAGGGCCCGAGTGCCATGATTTCAGATCTGAACCTATTATGTTGTCGCCAATTTATGTGTGTTTTAGATCCTATCTTGCAAGTTGTAGTCACCTACTATGTGTTATGACCCGGCAACCCCGGAGTGACAATAGCCGGAACCACTCCCGAAGATGACCATAGTATGAGGAGTTAATGTATTCACCACGTGTTAATGTGTTGGTCCGGTTCTTTATTAGGACCCCGCTGCCACGGGAGGGATGGACAATAGATGTCATGCAAGTTCTTTTCCCTAAGCATGTATGACTACATACAGAATACATGCCTACATTAGATTGACGAACGGGAGCTAGTTACTTATCTCTCCGTGTTATAGCTGTTACATGATGAATCACATCCGTTATACTCCACCATCACCAATCCACTGCCTACGAGTATTTTACTACT
This sequence comes from Hordeum vulgare subsp. vulgare, assembly GCF_904849725.1. Taxonomy (NCBI): domain Eukaryota; kingdom Viridiplantae; phylum Streptophyta; class Magnoliopsida; order Poales; family Poaceae; genus Hordeum; species Hordeum vulgare. The sequence continues at coordinate 356,691,307 of NC_058523.1, forward strand.
GGTTCTTGCTACGTTACTTTGTCTAGGCTTGTCCCTTGCTACAAAAGGGATTGGGCCACTTTGCTACTACTGTTGCTACTGCTGTTACTCTACTGCTGCTACAACTGGTGTTCCTTGCTACTCTGCTGTTACTTGTTGCAAGACTTCTTCGACACCGTTGCCGGGGAAGAATAGTTCCCCGTCCACATGCACTTTACTGGCGCCATTGATACAATAGTTAGGAATAGTCTGCCGTCAACAGTTATGTTTCTGACACCGGTGCTATCATACTACTTTGCTTGCAGACACTAATCTTTCAGGTGTGGTTGAATCTGACAAACTCAGCTGCTAATACTTGAGAATATTCTTTCGCTTCCCCTTTGGCAAATCAACAAATTTGGGTCGAATACTCTACCCTCGAAAACAATTGCGATCCCCTACACTTGAGGGTCATCAAGAAATTTTTTTGGCGCCGTTGCGGGGAGGCACAACTATATTCTCTGAGCCACTTGGGATTGACGTCTCCTGGTCACTATGAGGAATCCGAAAGATCCAAGAACTAAAATCTTGCCTTCCACTACGAGGAGAGGTAAGGAACTGCCATCTAGCTCTGCACTTGATTCACCTTCAGTTTTGAGTAAGTTTGCGACTTCGCCTCCTCCTCGAAATCTTGATATGTCGCTTGTGCTTGATGATGCTATGCTTGATACTACTGAGCTTGATGATGCTACTTCTGCTGCCCATGATGCTTATGATGATGCTATGCTTGATACTATGCCTGATGATACTATGCTTGATACTATGCCTAATGATACTATGCTTGATGATGCTATGCTTGATACTGCTTTGCCACTAGGTGCATTCCTTGATGCACAACTTGCTAGAGTTGCTGCTAGACGTGATGATACTTCTGAAACTGCTGATACTATTGAAGTAGAACCTGCTACTACGCCTGAATTGTCGGTTATGCCTGATAGGCGCTATGTTATGGAGGGAGAGATAGCGGAAGACTTTCTTGCGTGTAAGGATAGCTATGATGTTGAGAAACTACTGCGCAAGTGGAAAGAAAAATCTCTGAACGCTAGGATGAAATACGACCCGAAGATTGCTACTTCGCCTATCTTTGTGACCGATAAGGATTATGAATTCTCTGTCAACCCTGAGTTAATCACTCTGGTCGAATCTGATCCTTTTGATGGTTATGAGTCGGAAACGGTTGTAGCCCATCTTACCAAACTGCACGATATAGCCACCCTATTCACTAGTGAGGAAAAGATCCGCCACTACTATATTCTCAAGCTATTTCCTTTCTCGCTAAAGGATGATGCTAAGAATTGGTTCCCTTCTCTTGCTCCTGGTTGTGTGCGTAGCCCCCAGGATATGGTCTACTACTTCTTTGAAAAATATTTCCCTGCCCATAAGAAGCAACCTGTCTTGCGGGAAATATACAACTTTGCTCAAGCTGAAGAAGTGAGTCTCGCACAAGCTTGGGGGAGGCTCATCCATCTGCTCAACGCTTTGCATGATCACCCTCTTGAGAAGAATGAAAAGACCACCTAGATAGTTGTGCTTGTTGTGTTTTTAGGGAACAAACTGTAGAACAAGCTGAGATTCTACTGAATAACATCTTGTGCAATGAGAATGCTTGGACTATTCCCGAACCACCTCCTAAGCCAACTCCGAAGAAAAGAGGTATTCTATTCCTCAGTCCTGAAGATATGCAAGAAGCCAAGAAATCTATGCGAGAGAAAGGCATTAAATCTGAAGATGTCAAAAATCTACCACCTATCGAAGAGATCCATGGTCTTGATAACCCGATACAGGTAGTAGAAGTAAATTCTCTACGTAGGTTTGATGAGAGTGATATTCCTTTTCATAAACCTGCTAGCTTATGCCTGGATGAGTTTGATAACTTTGTTGCCAAACAACAAAGTTTCAATGATTATGTTAGCAGACAATTGGAAAAGAATGCTCGTATGCTTAGTCATTTAAGTGCTTGTGTGGACAGAAATGTCAATGATCTTAAGCTTCTGATTAAACATGCCTCTATGGTTACTACTCAGGTAGAACAAGTACTTAAAGCTCAGAATGACTTGCTCAATGAGTTGAATGACAATTTTGTTAGAGTCGTTACTAGAGGCGGTAGAATGACCCAGGAACAATTGTATCCTGAGGGTCATCCTAAGAGAATTGAACAAGATTCTCAGGGAGTTAGCACTGATGCACCTAGTCATCCTAGAAAGAAGAAGAAAGATGATAGGGACTTGCACGCTAGCAACCCTGTTGCTGCTACACCTGAGAGTCCAAATGATGCCTCTGTCTCTGATGCTGAAACACAATCTGGTGATGAACATCAGCCTAATGATGATATCAATAGTTATGTTCATGTTGATGCTCAACCTAGCAATGAAAAGGATGTGGAGATTGAACCTGTTGATCTTGATAACCCACAGCCTAAGAATAGAAGATATGATAAGAATGACTTCGCTGCTAGGAAGCATGGTAAAGAAAGGGAACCATGGGTTCAGAAACCCATGCCCTTTCCTCCCAAACCATCCAAGAAAAAGGATGATGAGGATTTTGAGAGATTCGTTGAAATGAGCAGACATGTCTTTCTGCAAATGCGTTTGATAGATATGCTCGAAATGTCTCCGTATGCTAAGTACATGAAATATATTAGGACTAATAAAAGGAGGATACCTGAGGTTGAGATTTCCACCATGCTTGCTAACTATACCTTCAAGGGTGGAACTCCTAAGAAACTAGGTGATCCCGGTGTGCCCACTATACCTTGCTCCATTAAAGGCAAGTACGTTAGAACTGCGTTATGCGACCTTGGAGCCGGTGTTAGTGTTATGCCTCTCTCTCTTTATCGTAGACTTGAACTGGATAAGTTGACACCCATTGAAATCTCTCTGCAAATGGCCGACAAATCAACTTCTTTCCCTATTGGCATTTGCGAGGATGTGCGTGTTGTGGTTGCTAATGTCATTATCTTAACAGACTTTGTTATCTTGGATATTCCCGAGGACGATGCCATGGCGGTCATCCTCGGAAGACCCTTTTTAAATACTGTAGGGGCTGTTATAGATTGCAACAAAAGCAATGTCACTTTCCATGTCAACGGTAATGAACATACGATGCACTTTTCGAAGAAACAATATCGAGTACATTGCATCAATGCTATCAAAAAAACTTCATCGATTCTTATTGGGAGCTTTGAATGCGCTATTCCTCATGTCAAGATGAAGTATGATTTGCTTGGTGGGGATATACACATCCCCATTGAGGTGACCTAGTGACTATTCGAAAATTGTCCGTTCTCTTTTGCGATTCGAATTTTTTTGGCAAAGAGACTTGATCAACCTCACTGACTGATTTCTTTCGATGACCATGAGATGGATGAATCAAGGAGTCACAAACCTGTGTTCCAAGCTTTCACTTTAGGTTGCTTAGAAGAAAAATGATAGGTGTAGTTTAGTTTTCCCTATTTTCTGTTTTAGCGTCCGGTAGAAAAGTAACCCGAAAATAAAAGTTCTCCGAACGTCCAGAAAATCAAGTATGATTTTTTCTGGAATTTTTGAAAAATTCTGAGACAAAGAGCTTGTCTGGGGGCCACACCAGTGGGCCACAAGCCCTTGGGGCGCGGGCACCCCCCTGGCCGCGCCACCTTGGCTTGTGGGGCCCACAGGCACCCGCTCCACTCATTCTTGCTCTTATCTCCTTCTCCTACCTCCAAAAAAATCGTTTCGCAGCTCAAACCCGTGTTCTTGCTCCTCTTGCTGGGATTTTCGATCTCTTTGCGCAAATCACCGTTCTCCGAACTGTTTTGGGGAAATTACACCTTGGTAAGTGACTCCTCCATTGGTCCAATTAGCTTTTGCCCTAGTGCCTTATACTCCGCGTATTTTTTGATGCCTTGGTGACCATGTTCTTGAGCTTTGCATGCTGATTTTAGCTGGTACCAAGTAGTTTTGATGCGTAATATGGCGTCTAGGCACTTTTTGGAGTACTTGCTACGAGTTTCATTGAGCCTTATTCACTTTTCCTTACAATCACTAAAAATTTCAGAAATTTTCAGAGATATGAAAAGAAAAGATGAGGAGGTTCTTAAGAGGCTCTTCAAGCCATGACCCCAAGGATGATGGGAGTGAGAAGAAGCCCAAGTATTTGGTCCCTCGAGTCCCAGAAGTTCGAGTGTGCGAGTGGCCAAGCGACATGTTCTTACGCGCCGCTGGAATTTATGAGGACTTTTATCACTTGGTGGAGAACGCAGGCCTTACCGCTTTTGTTGAAGATAAGTGTCCGCAATACCTCCTCCTCACTAATATCTTCGTACAAAGCTTTAACTTCTATCCGAGGAAGAATCCTGCTATGGTTGAGTTTAAACTTTATGATATCCCCCAGCGCATGTCTTTCCAGGATTTTTGCAATGCCTGCAAATTACCTTACGTTGGGGATATTCATGAACCTCGTCCACGGGACTTGGAAGCTTTCATCGGTACAATTGATGTAGGAGAGGAGAGAGGAGTGTCTTGCGCTAGAGTTGCTAGCATTCATTTTCACGTGCTTCGGTACTTCTCATTATTTGTGGGAAAATGTTTGATTGGCCGTGGGAAAGCTGGGTCACTTAGTTCCCCAGATCTTGCGGTCTTGCGCGAAGCCCTTTATAACGATAAAACTTATAGCTTGGGCCCTATAGTAGCTCAACGGTTGAACCTGAACCGTTTTAAAGGTGTTGTCTATGGAGGTATCTATGCTACCCGTCTTGCCAGACACTTTGAGATACCCATTAGACTGGAGGAGGAAGAAGAGGTTCTTCTTCCCGAGAGATATCTAGATTATGATAGCATGGTTTGCCATGACTTTCTTGATAGAGATATAAGTAGAAGGATGATTTATAATCTGGTGTTTAGTCAGGGTACTCGTGAGACTATTACTTTGCCTGCTCCTTCTTTGTTCAATCTTCATGCAGGAAGGTACATTATTATGCCCTCGGACATCTACGCATATTGGGGCCTAGCACAACCACAGGTGCCCGTGCCCGAGCCACCAGTCGTGTACCAGACGCCAGTTTATCAGTGGGAGCCAGCAGAGCTCACACAGCAGTGGCATCCTTAGTCCACCCCGGAGTATACCAGAGCAGGTTATTTCCCTCCTTGGGAGTAGACCAACTTAGGCCAAAAGCCTAAGCTTGGGGGAGTACGTGTTCTCACCGACTTTACATTCTTGCTTATGCTTTCACTTTGTTCTTCGATGTTCACACTTTGCCACTGTATCATCCATGTTAGTTTATTTTCCTTTTCTCGTTTTCTTTTCGTGTGTCTGTCTAGTTTGAGAAAACCCAAAAAGATTTTCTTGTTCTTCTTTTGCTTGTTGGGAGCTTTCCCGTGTAAATAGTTTTCTTTTTCTTTGGGTCAAGGTAGAAGACATTGGTTACAATGTTTAGTGGCTCTCGCATGCATACATGTTTAGCTATTAAAGACCCATATTACTTTGTCTTCTCCTTTGTGTTTGCCTGCATATTCCAGCTTTAGTCCAACGCACGAGCACTCCTATTATTGTTCACATCATTCGGTCGTGCAAGTGGAAGGCAATAATGACGATATATGATGAAGTGACTCAGCCTGGAAAAGCTGGTATGAACTCGATCTATTTTGTTTTTGTAAATATCACTAGCTCATCATGCCTGATTCAGCTTTGTTGTGAGAGAAACATGTTTGCAATGACAACTTAGAGATCATAGTTTCTTATGCCATGCTTACTTAGCTAGGAGCTTATAATGCTTTGTCTTGGATGCCCACATGAATTTTGAGATGACTATGATGTAGTATGATAGGATGGTATCCTCCTTTGAATGATTCAAGTGGCTTGACTTGGCACCTGTTCACGCATGTAGTTGAAACAAAATCAACATAGCATGTGTAGCGTGGAAGATGTTGAGAAATCTTAGTCATTGCATTGACAATGAAAGCATGCCACCCAAAATTATTATCTCTGTTTTAAAAGCTTAAGATCTGGCACCTCTGCAAATCAATGCTTCCCTCTGCGAAGGGCATGTCTATTTATGTTCCTGACGAGTCATCCTCCTCTTATAAAAGCACCAATTAGAGAGCACCTCTGTCATTTGTATGCTTTGCTTTTAACTGTGTTGAGTGTGACTATGACTGGATCTTCATTGGCTTGAATTACAATGTTTAGTCAGCCCTTGGTCTTTGAAGGTGCTCTACATTTATGTTTTGCAGTCTCAGAAAGAGCTAGCGAGATACCATCCATTCGTACTGCTTCATGTTGTTTTGATTGAAGTGTTGATGTTCGATGCTTATTATTATTTGCTCGCTAGTTGATTATGCCATTGATATGAGTTTATCGTGAGACCTAGATGTCATGTGCTTATGTGGTTTGCTTGTCATCTTGCTGAAATTCTGGTTATGAGTTAGACATAGTTGCAACCACAAGATCAAATAGAGTTCGTCAAAGTTTTTCTTTTGTCTCTCTCAGTTTGTCAACTGAGTTGCTTGAGGACAAGCAAGGCTTTAAGCTTGGGGGAGTTGAAACATCTCCAACGTATCTACTTTTCCGAACTCTTTTGCCCTTGTTTTGGACTCTAATTTGCATGATTTGAATGGAACAAACCCGGACTAACGTTGTTTTCAGCAAAATTGCCATGGTGTTGTTTTTATCCTAAAAATTTACGGAGATTTTTTCTGGAATAAAAGAAAAATACCTGCGCAAAGATCCACCGGAGGGGGCGTGCCAGTGGGCCACAAGCCCACAGGCCGCGGCCACCGCCCTAGGCCACGCCGTGAGGGCTTTTGGGGCCCACGTGGCACCACCGCCCCCAAACTCCGCTCTATATCTTCCGTCTCGCCCGGAAAAAAAATCAGAGAGAAGGTTTCATCGCGTTTTACGATACGGAGGCGCCGCCACATCCTGTTCTTCATATGGAGGACAGATGTGGAGGGAAGATCTGGAGGGGAAATCGTCGCCATCGTCATCATCAACCTTCCTCCATCGACAAATCCATGATGCTCTTCATCGTTCGTGAGTAATCTCATCGTAGGCTTGCTGGACGGTGATGAGTTGGATGAGATCTATCATGTAATCGAGTTAGTTTTGACGGGGATTGATCCCTAGTATCCACTATGTTCTAGATTGATGTTGCTACTACTTGGCTATGCTTAATGCTTGTCACTAGTGCCCGAGTGCCATGATTTCAGATCTAAACCTATTATGTTGTCGCCAATATATGTGTGTTTTAGATCCTATCTTGCAAGTGTAGTCACCTACTATGTGTTATGACCCGGCAACCCCGGAGTGACAATAGCCGGAACCACTCACGAAGATGACCATAGTATGAGGAGTTCATGTATTCACCACGTGTTAATGCGTTGGTCCGATTCTTTAATAAAAGGAGAACCTTAGTATCCCGTAGTTTCCATTAGGACCTCGCTGCCACGGGAGAGATGGACAATAGATGTCATGCAAGTTCTTTTCCCTAAGCACGTATGACTACATACGGAATACGTGCCTACATTAGATTGACGAACGGGAGCTAGTTACTTATCTCTCCGTGTTATAGCTATTACATTATGAATCACATACGTTATAGTCATCCATCACTGATTCACTGCCTATGAGTCTTTTACTACTGGTTCTTGCTACGTTACTTTGTCTAGGCTTGTCCCTTGCTACAAAAGGCATTGGGCCACTTTGCTACTACTGTTGCTACTGCTGTTACTCTCCTGCTGCTGTGTGGGGACCCCGACTAGCAAGTCGAGTTCGTCGTGCCCAGTGACCCCAAGGATCAATGTTCACTGAACACAGATACTGAATAATAGAGTCTTACATCCAAGTACCAAATTATTACATCAAATGACCAGAAGGTCGGGTTCAAGAGCAAGGCCTAAAGCCAAATAAAGGGATACATCGAGTAGCGGAAACTCGTAAGGGCTAAGCGGTGCCCATGCCATCAAGCCTACACCGATAGGCATTCTGACTTGGAAGCGTCCTAGATTGCAGGTCCGTCTCCGACGGCGTACTCATCGCCAAACTCTGGTCCTTCCATGTCTGGTCAATAACATAACCAGTGGCAAGCCAATGAGTACCTTGAATGTACTCGCAAACAACCCATGACATAAATGGTAATGAATAACACTGACAGTTATCTTGGGTGGAATGCGATGAGGTGGTATGATCATGTATATGCATCAGGTTAAAGAATTGCTTGTGAATGTCATGTTACAGATATTGACATATCCGTAAAGGGTTGAACACACCGGGTTCACCCTAAATGCCAAGTCATCGGAGTTGTCATAATCTCAAGGTATTAATGAGGGCTAAACCATCCGGGTTTATCCTATATGTCAAGTCACCGAACTTGATCGTATTATTGTGATTATCATGATTATAATAACACCTTTTTAACACCACACACACACACTTGGTTTATGCGGAAACACAAGACGTAGTTTAAGCAGCACCACCCAACTGTCCTTGACCGTGGACACGGCTATTCGAATAGTTTACACTCTGCAGAGGTACTACGCTGGACCCACGAGAAACGGGAAACTTCCGTGTCATCCACGACTCGCGGTATATCACATATACCCGAGGTAAGTACCCGATCATCATCTTTCCCCTAACGATACTAGACAAAGAGATCCACTCGACTGGTACCCAGCCCACATGTTGTACGTCTTACGAGCATCGACTCGAGACTGTATCAACCATGCAGGGACCAACGGTGTGCCTGGAACTCATAATAATGGCATAGTCTTCCTACCTGACACGACCCCATCACGGGAGTGACACCGATCACTCCCGCCACTAGTAATGTGGCTCTTTGCTAGCACCGACCAGAGTAATCAACAAAGCCCCGTCCCATAAAGGGGTATCGTGCTCGTACTGGGTAAGGTTGGGACGGTCGATACATCATAAATCTAATCCATTTCCGAAACAATACTCACACCAAAATCACCAGTGCATCACTTCACCAAAAGTGATCACCAACTCATCATCACCCTCGGGCATTAGTGGCACCCGACGGGGTTTTCATAAACTCTTTATTTAACTCATCATCATGCTCATGATAAAATGCTCTATTATTACTTGTCAACATGATAATATCATGACCCTCACGGGGTCAAGCTCAATGCAGTGATTCTACTCTACTAGCCAACTTGACAGTAGCATGATCCTCGTAGATGGTAAGATCAAGCTCATCATGTTTGTGCTCCGAGGAGCTATGTGAATATCACTACTATAATGCAAGGGCTTCGAAGAAGCCTTCGGTACCATCACATCAATGATGAACCGGCAATGTGATCACATGCAACGGGAAAAGTACTTGCTATTCTAGCATGCATCATTTCATATGCTCAAGTCATGGTCAAAGGGCTGCTTGCCTTGGTCAGCTAGGTATCCGGCGTCTGGGACGTCTTCCGCTCCGGATCCTCCGTCACTCGGTAACTCTACCGTCGAGAAAGGAATAAATAAATACTAGCTTTTACTAAAACAGTTCACAAAGTGCTTTTAAAAATGTTGCAAGGCTTGAATAAATTCAGGTTATTATTTTGAAAAATGTTCCCTACTGTTTTATTAGCTAAGCATTTTTACTTAAAAGAAAACAGAAGCAAACAAGTACTTTTTAATATCATTTTATTATACCAAAATACTTTCTGTTATTGATAAATGTCAACTATTACAGAATCAAATACTACTCATTTTTAGAAAAATACTGGTGGAAGAATTATATTTTTCTACTGGCTAAATCTTTTTATAGAAATCATTTAGTTTGCTGGATTAAAACAAAAGAAAAAGGCCAGGGAAACAGATCCAGCTGGCCCAGCTAGCAGGCCTGGCCACCTGGCGCACGCGGGCCAGGTTCAAACCTGACCTGCGGGCCCCTGGGGTCAGCGTCAGCGGCTGCGCCCGCTGGCTGCCCCAGGACACCGACAGGTGGGCTCCACCTGTCAGGCCCTTCTCCTACCTCTGGCCAGAGAGGTGGAGATGGACGAGGCTGTCGTTGTCCTCAGGCCTAGCTAGGAACGGGAACGGGTTCCTCATGCCTCCGCCGACCTGCTCGTGGTCGGGACGTCACCGGAGGTGGTCTGGGTCACCGGCGACGAGGTGCTTGTGGTGGAAGGGTTTCGGGTTCGTGTTGAACTAGGGGCTAGAGGTATTGATTTGCTCGGGAGAGTTAGGGGAAACGTTCCTAGTGTCGAGGGGAGTGCAATGAGAGGTCGGGCAGTGCAGGAGCCGACGTGTAGCCGGAGATCGACCGGAGCTCCAAGGCAGAGTGGCCTCGGTCGATCTTGAGCACCGGGGCTCTGCGAGCTCGATTGGGCGGCTAGGGAGTGTCTACTGGTTGTGCTGAAGCGTCTTGGAGGGTGCTGGAGTGCCGGGGGGTCTATTTATAGGCCAACGACGGTGACCCGACTCGGGCACGCCGGTGACTCACCGTGGCACGCATGCAAGCACAGTGAGGCGCTGGCCGCGAAACCACGGGTTTGGGACGTGGTTTAGGGCCTCCTGATGCAACGTCCCAAGAGGGAAAGTGAGTGGGGACGAGCTGCAGCGACCATGCATGCTCGGCCGCATCGGGCGCGCACGGGCACGCGTCGCCTGAGCTCTTGCGCGAGGGGGAGAGGGTCCCTGGGGTAGCTTTGCACTGAGGGGCTGTCGCGGGAGTGCTTGGACACAACTGGGAAGGCTGGGACCGGCCGGAGCGTCGTCCCCTTGCGGGTGGCTCTCTGCAGCGTGCCCAGAGCGCAGTTTTGGAATGCCACGGCATGCTGGCTCGCTCTGGGGCACTTGGGACATGTCCTCCATGTCCTGAGTGTTGCTGGGAGTGTGCCTAGCCGTTGTGGTTTAGTGGGAGCTCGAGCTGGTCAAGGGAGCAAGGAACACTAGTGTTGCCAGTACTGTCCTGTAGCTCAAATTGGAGTTCTTGTCACTTGTGCTTGGAATTGGGGAGGGGCTGGTTGACTGGGTGCTTAGGGTGTTCTGGTGCTCTAACCCACCAAGTTTGGGGCCTTGACATTGGGTAAAACAGTGGCTAGGAAGGTTTTTACCTTCCTGTCAGTAGGTGTTCGACAGTGACTTGGGGTGCTTCCACTCCACCACTGTAAATGAAACTTAACAAGTTTGGTCTTGGGGTAAAAACATGGGGTTCCACCAAATATGAGCTCCATTGAACAAGTTTGGCTTTGCAAACTTGAAAATGTCTCAAAGTGACCAGTACTGTCCCTTAAAAAGGAAGTGTGGTCAAACAGAGTCTGACAAATCCCATTTTTTGTGTGGAGTCCTCATTTGGGGTGTTAAACACCTCTGCAAAGTTTCAGCTCCATTGGAGAAAGTTTGCAATGTAGAGTTGTTCCAACTCCACTCTGGACAGAGAGGGTTTTCGGTTCTCTAAGTGCACTTACCCACCTTGGATCAAGGTGAGATTTTAGGTCAGCATCTAATATGGTTTGGGAGGGCTCCTGTAATTTTATGGGAATTTACTGAGATACTTTCCTTTGGAAACATCTCAAAAAGCTAAAACAGACAGAAATGGTTTTCAGGTTTTTACTCAAATAATATTAATATAAAATAGGGTTGAAAATCTTATGTATGGAAAATATATGTCCTTCTGAGCTTCCATGAATTTACTCAGAATTTCCTAAGGCAGGAAAGTAATTTTCCTTGTGGAAATATCATTACTGGCCTTAGAAATAGACATAGATATAAAATAGAAAAATAATATTTTAAATCACTAAATAGTGTTTTTCATGAACGAAAATGATATTAGGATCAGATCACCAACTTTAGTTGAAAGTGCCACTTGGCTTCATGACTAGTAGTGTATCCCAACATGATGAAGGTGATCTTGATGTAAAGGAAAAAGGGTTTTTGATGAGAGCAAAATAATAAGTTTTTCATGGGTTGAGTCATCAAACAAGCAAGCATACACTCAAACAAGGGTTGACATTGCACTCACAACATTATTTGGAAAAGTTTTAACAAGCTCTGATTTTTGCAATACAGAAAACTTGGGGTGGAAAACAGGGTGTGACAGACCTATCCCCCTTACAAGAATCTCGCCCCCGAGATTCCTAAGCTAAGCGTTAAACAGCTCGGGAAATTCTGATCGGAGATAGTCTTCACGCTCCCACGTGGCTTCTGCTTCGGCATGGTTGCTCCACTGAACCTTGAAAAACTTGATGGTGCGGCTTCTGGTGAAACGCTCTGCTTCGTCCAAAATGCGGATCGGTCTCTCGCGGTAGGTAAGATCTGGTTGAAGGTCAATAGCTTGATGATCAATGTCCTTATAAAGATCAGGACGGTTCGACACTTGCAAACACTTCCTGAGTTGTGACACGTGAAACACGTTGTGCACACCCAAAAGTTCAGGAGGTAGCTCCAACTGATAAGCTACTTCCCCGCGCCTTGCCGTGATCTTGAAGGGTCCAATGAACCTTGGAGCTAGCTTCCCCTTGACATGGAAACGCTTGGTCCCCTTGAGAGGCGTGACTCGCAAGTACACTTGGTCTCCGGGAACAAACTCCACGTTTCTGCGGGGAGGGTCCGCATAGCTCTTCTGCCTTGACTTAGCTCCCTCCAAGTTCTCTCGTACAAGCTGAACCTTGTCCCCTGCTTCCTGCAGTGCTTCTGGCCCGAAAACTAGCCCTTCACCGGTTTCGGACCAATTGAGCGGGGTGCGGCATTTCCGCCCATATAATGCTTCGAATGGGGCCATTTGAAGACTCGACTGGTAGCTGTTGTTGTAAGAGAACTCAACAAATGGTTGGCAGTCTTCCCACTTGGCACCATGGGCCAAAACACAAGCGCGGAGCATGTCTTCAAGTATCTGATTTACCCTCTCGGTCTGTCCGCCCGTCTGCGGATGGAAAGCCGTACTGAAGGAGAGTTTGGTTCCGAGAGCTTCTTGAAACTTCTTCCAGAATCTTGAGGTGAACTGCGTGCCGCGGTCGGACACAATCTCTTTGGGGACTCCATGGAGACTCACCACTCGATGAATGTACAGACTAGCCAGCTGGCTGCCGTCGTAAGTGGTGTTAACGGGGATGAAATGGGCCACCTTGGTCAAATGATCAACTATGACCCACATGGAATTATGACCCTTATTCGACCGAGGCAACCCGGTGATGAAGTCCATGCCAACTATATCCCACTTCCATTCTGGCACTTGAAGAGGTTGTAGCAATCCAGCGGGTTGTTGGTGTTGAGCCTTGACTCGCTGACATACATCGCATTCAGCGACATAGGAGCCAATTTCCCTCTTCATGCCATGCCACCAGAATCGTTCTCGGATGTCTTGGTACATCTTGGTACCACCTGGATGGATAGAGTACGGTGTGTCATGTGCCTCTTGCAGGATCAAGTCCTTAAGTTCGGCCTTGTTGGGTACGCATAAGCGCTTCCCGTACCACAGTACTCCTTGCTCATCAATCGAGAATCCTGGGGCTTTGCCTTCTCGCACCTTCCTCTTGAGGCCTTCGATACTCCTGTGCCCCTTCTGGGCTTCCTTGATGTCATCTGCCAGAGTAGGCTTGACTTCGAGGTTGGCCAGGTACCCTGGTTCGACTATCTCAAGTCCTAAGCCCTCCATCTCTTCATACAAGGCGGGTAACCTTTCCTTGAGCGCGACGTTCAAGGAGCCTGCCTTCCGGCTCAGGGCATCGGCTACCAAGTTCGCCTTGCCGGGATGGTATTGAATGCTGAGGTCGTAATCCTTGAGTAACTCAAGCCATCTCCGCTGTCTCATGTTCAGCTCTCTCTGGGTGAAGATATACTTCAGACTTTTGTGGTCTGTATATATCTCGCATCGCTTTCCCAGAAGGTAATGTCGCCACGTCTTCAGAGCATGCACTACCGCTGCTAGCTCGAGATCATGGGTGGCGTAGTTCTCCTCATGCGGTCGTAGTTGCCGTGACAAGTACGCCACGACCCTGCCATCTTGCATCAGGACTCCACCGAGCCCGGTTCTCGAGGCATCACAATATATCACGAATTCCTTGTTGATGTCTGGGGTAGCCAATACCGGAGAGGTAGTTAGCCTCTTCTTCAACTCCTGGAAGCTTGCTTCACACGCCGGTGTCCACTCGAACTTCCGGCCTTTCTTCAAGAGCTGAGTCATAGGTCGAGCGATGCTCGAGAATCCCTCAACAAACTTACGGTAGTATCCCGCAAGCCCGAGGAAACTCTTGACATCCGTCACGTCCTTGGGTGATTCCCAGTTGGTCACTGTAGAAATCTTGGACTGATCCATGGGTAACCCGCGTGCCATCAGGGTATGACCCAGAATTCCAACTTCGTTCAGCCAGAACTGACACTTGCTGAATTTGGCATAAAGTTGGTGCTCTCGAAGCTTTCCCAGAACTAGCCTCAGGTGTTGCTCATGCTCTTCTTCGGACTTGGAGAAGATTAGTATGTCATCGATGAACACGACAACAAACTTGTCCAAATATTCCATGAATACCTTGTTCATGAGGTACATGAAGTAGGCTGGGGCATTTGTCAAACCGAAGGGCATGACCGTGCATTCATATAGACCGTACCGGGTCACGAATGCAGTCTTGGGTATATCTTCTGGTCGGATCTTCAACTGGTAGTATCCTGATCGGAGATCGATCTTGGAAAATACCCTGGCCCCGTTTAACTGGTCAAACAGGTCTTCGATCTTGGGGAGCGTATACTTGTTCTTAATTGTTACTTCATTAAGGGAATGGTAGTCGACGCAGAGTCGAATGGTACCATCCTTCTTTGAAACAAACAGAACAGGTGATCCCCAAGGTGACGCACTCGGACGAATGAACCCTTTCCTGAGTTGCTCATCCAGTTGTTTCTTCAGCTCTGCCAACTCCTTGGAACCCATCCTGTATGGCTTTTTATAAATAGGCCTCGATCCGGGCATAAGCTCAATGATGAACACAATGTCTCGGTCAAGAGGCATTCCGGGTAGCTCGTCAGGAAAGACGTCCGGGTATTCACAGACTATAGGCACTCGATCAAGCTCTACCTCGGAGAGACTGTTGACTCGAGGTGCATGAGCCGATACTGGTTCGGAGACGAACTTGACCTTGACCCCTTGGTTGCTTATCATGGTGATGGCTCTATTGGCACAGTCCAAAAGACTCTGGTGCTTGGCCAACCAATCCATACCGAGGATTACTTCCACACCTTGTGATTTAAGCACGATGAGGTCTGCCAAGAAACTCGTCCCATTGATAACTATCTCGACCCTTCTACACCCTAGGTTGGTTCTTAATACTGCTCCTGGGGTTTGAATTGCCATCTGTCCGCGGAGTAAAGTGGGTTTTAAACCGCATTTCTCCGCAAACCCTTGAGTAACAAAAGAATGCGAAGCACCACAATCAAACAACACTGTTGCTGGAGTTGAGTTGACGAGGAACGTACCCAGAATGCAGTTCGGGTCTTCCTGTGCTTCTTCTGCAGTGATGTGATTGATCCGGCCCCTACCATTGAACTGTTGGTTGCGGGGGGCCTGGTTCCTCCCTGGTGCACCTTGATCGGGGTTGGGTGCATTGGGACGCGGTGCGTCGGGCTTCTTGTTGAGGCAATGCCTGGATTAATGCCCAGTCTGACCACACCCAAAGCAGGTGACTTGCCCTGGAGGGTTGGTCTTGACTCCACCGTTGTTCGGCGGTTTGACTACTGGCTTGACTTGCTGCTGAGGCTGATAATTCTGGCTGAACACCGGGTACTTGTACTGTTGCTGCTGAAAGTTGGGTCTTGCAGGTGTTGAGTGCCACGGTCTTGGTCTTGCTTTACCGGGTCCTCCACTGCCTATCAGCTTGCGCTTGCGGGTGTCGTCCATTGCATGACGCTTGTCTTCCAGCATAAGCGCTTTGTTAACCAACTCGCTGAAAGTCTGGCAGTCGCAAACCACCAGCTGGTATTGCAGGGACTTATGTAACCCTTCCATGAAGCGTTCCACCTTAGCAGCCTCAGTGTTAACATCTTTAGGTGCGTACCTTGACAAGAGATTAAACTTCCGAAGGTACTCCTTAACAGTTCCACTGCCCTGCCTTAAGGCTCGGAATTCCTGCTTCTTAATGGTCATCAGTCCAGGCGGAATGTGAGCCGCGCGAAATCCTTCCTTGAACATCTCCCACGTGATGACTTGCCCTGCCCGCATGATCTGGAATCCATCCCACCATGCCCTGGCGCTGCCTCCGAGACAGTGAGAAGCATAAAGGACATTCTCATGATCATCGGTGCACTTGACCAGTGCAAGGAGGTCTTCAATGGTGTGAATCCAATCATCGGCGTCTAGGGGTTCAGTCGACTCCGTGAATATGGGGGGCGTAGTCCGCATGAACTCAGAAAGAGTAGCGCGACCACCGCCATACTCATTCCGCGGCGGGTTGTCCACCAGGACTTGGGTCAGCTGCTGGATAGCAGCATTGCTGGCTTGACGCTCCTCTCGAAGAGCTTGAAGGAACTGAGCCATCGTCAAGTTCTCAGGAGGAGGTGGTGGTGGAAGGTCTCTAGGCTGCTCGTGGTGACCTCTAGCGTGAGCTTCTCCTTCGGTTCCCTGCGGCGTCCCTGAGGATCCGGCGCTGGGGTTGCCGAAGGTGTTGTTGCGGGTTGCGTTCACCATCCTGTCATAGAAACAGACAGGTCAAAATGCCACCTTGCTTGGGAGTACAAGGATTTGCTCCTAGTAAGAGGGGGTCCAATACGTGCATGTGCCAAGTTTTTAAAACCAAAGTTTTTGACAAACTGGAAATTGCATTCATGACAACTAGGTGACGTAGTCACATACAGACTGCCCAAGGCAATAGGTGACTTACATCAAGAACACATACGCAATTTAAAACAGATACAAGGATACCCTATACTTGGGTACTCCGATTGCCTACGCTAAAACCTACACGGCGGACTGCTCGGTCTCAAAGGCGGACTCAACAGGATCCTCATCTTCATCAACATCCTCTTCCTTTATAGGAGTGGAAGAAAGAATCCACACGTCTCGGCGTCTCTTGGGCGAGGCGGCGAAGATCTCAGTGTACTCTTCCGCTGTCAGGCGGCGACTCTGAAGAGGGACTGCCTGGATGGGTAACACACCACCCCTAGTGGCAACAACTGCCCTCCCTTCAGGTGTGCTTGCCTTCTTTACTTTGCGGTTATGCATCTTCTCAGTGTGGAGCAGGACTTTGACTAGGTGCAGCTCTTGGAGAAGCTTGACTGATTCCTTAACCAGGAAGTGTGTCAGGGTGTCTGACGAGAGACTGAAGTAGGTCTGAAACCTTAGTGGCATCCCATCCTCCGTGGCGGGGGTGAGTGTCCAACTCCCATCCACTCCTTCCTTAATGAAAGGTAGATGACGAGTGACAGGCTCATTAGCCATCTCAGGGAGGATGCCGCGGAGTTGCACGAGCGCCTCTCGTGTAGTCGTCTCCACTGCCAGCATCAGCTCTCCCATCTGTGGTCCTTCAAAGAACCAACTAGACAGGGAGTCATTAGCCTTCACTATCACGTCCACGTGATATTCCTTGGTGTCGGCGTTAACCCAATGCTCTTGGTAGAGGAAGATGGGTGTGCATCGTACGTGGCACTTCTCGAGACAATCCACCAGAAGTAGTGGAAAGCCGGTCTCCAGAAGCGTCTGAGGTACAGCAGCCATCTACAAGGCATAGGAGAGAAGTCAGGAGGTTGTATGTGCAAGAGTGTTGTGCAAGGCTGGCGTCCTAACGTTCTTGGTTAAAGTCCATGCTATCTAAGGCTTCCTATAGTCAGGATGGCTCTGATACCAGTTCTGTGGGGACCCCGACTAGCAAGTCGAGTTCGCCGTGCCCAGTGACCCCAAGGATCAATGTTCACTGAACACAGATACTGAATAATAGAGTCTTACATCCAAGTACCAAATTATTACATCAAATGACCAGAAGGTCGGGTTCAAGAGCAAGGCCTAAAGCCAAATAAAGGGATACATCGAGTAGCGGAAACTCGTAAGGGCTAAGCGGTGCCCATGCCATCAAGCCTACGCCGACAGGCATTCTGACTCGGAAGCGTCCTAGATCACAGGTCCGTCTCCGACGGCGTACTCATCGCCAAACTCCGGTCCTTCCATGTCTGGTCAATAACATAACAAGTGGCAAGCCAATGAGTACTTTGAATGTACTCGCAATCAGCCCATGACATAAATGGTAATGAATAACAGTGACAGTTATCTTGGGTGGAATGCGATGAGGTGGTATGATCATGTATATGCATCAGGTTAAAGAATTGCTTGTGAAAATCAGGTTACAGATATTGACATATTCGTAAACGGTTGAACACACCGGGTTCACCCTAAATGCCAAGTCATCGGACTTGTCATAATCTCAAGGTATTAATGAGGGCTAAACCATCTGGGTTTACCCTATATGTCAAGTCACCGAACTTGATCATATTATTGTGATTATCATGATTATAATAACACCTTTTTAACACCACACACACACACTTGGTTTATGCGGAAACACATGACGTAGTTTAAGCAGCACCACCCAACTGTCCTTGACCGTGGACACAGCTATTCGAATAGTTTACACTCTGCAGAGGTAGTACGCTGGACCCACGAGAAACGGGAAACTTCCGTGTCATCCACGACTCGCGGTATATCACATATACCCGAGGTAAGTACCCGATCATCATCTTTCCCCTCACGATACTAGACAAAGAGATCCACTCGATTGGTACCCAGCCCACATGTTGTACGTCTTACGAGCACCGACTCTAGACTGTATCAACCATGCAGGGACCAACGGTGTGCCTCGAACTCATAATAATGGCATAGTCGTCCTACCTGGCACGACCCCATCATGAGAGTGACACCGATCACTCCCGCCACTAGTAATGTGGCTCTTTGCTAGCACCGACCAGAGTAATCAATAAAGCCCCATCCCATAAAGGGGTATCGTGGTCGTACTGGGTAAGGTTGGGACGGTTGACACATCATAAATCTAATCCATTTCCGAAACCATACTCACTCCAAAATCACCGGTGCATCACTTCACCAAAAGTGATGACCTACTCATCATCACCCTCGGGCATTAGTGGCACCCGACGGGGTTTTCATAAACTCTTTATTTAACTCATCATCATGCTCATGATAAAATGCTCTATTATTACTTGTCAACATGATAATATCATGACCCTCATGGGGTCAAGCCCAATGCAGTGATTCTACTCTACTAGCCAACTTGACAGTAGCATGATCCTCGTAGATGGTAAGATCAAGCTCATCATGTTTGTGCTCCGAGGAGCTATGTGAATATCACTACTATAATGCAAGGGTTTCGAAGAAGCCTTCGGTACCATCACATCAATGATGAACCGGCAATGTGATCACATGCAACGGGAAAAGTACTTGCTATTCTAGCATGCATCATTTCATATGCTCAAGTCATGGTCAAAGGGCTGCTTGCCTTGGTCAGCTAGGTATCTGGGGTCTTTGACGTCTTCCGCTCCGGATCCTCCGTCACTCGGTAACTCTACCGTCGAGAAAGGAATAAATAAATACTAGCTTTTACTAAAACAGTTCACAAAGTGCTTTTAAAAATGTTGCAAGGCTTGAATAAATTCAGGTTATTATTTTGAAAAATGTTCCCTACTGTTTTATTAGCTAAGCATATTTATTTAAAAGCAAACAGAAGCGAACAAGTGCTTTTTAATATCATTTTATTATACCAAAATAGTTTCTGTTATTGATAAATTTCAACTATTACAGAATCAAATACTACTCATTTTTAGAAAAATACTGGTGGAAAAATTATATTTTTCTACTCGCTAAATATTTTTATCAAAATCATTTAGTTTGCTGGATTAAAACAAAAAAAAGGCCAGGGAAATAGATCCAGCCGGCCCAGCCAGCAGGCCTGGCCACCAGGCGCGCATGGGCCAGGTTCAAACCTGACCTGCGGGCCCCTGGGGTCAGCATCAGCGGCTGCGCGCGCTGGCTGCCCCAGGACACCGACAGGTGGGCTCCACCTGTCGGGTCCTTCTCCTACCTCTGGCCAGAGAGGTGGAGATGGACACCGGCAAGGCTGCCGTTGTCCTCAGGCCTAGCTAGGAACGGGAACGGGTTCCTCGTGCCTCCGCCTACCTGCTCGTGGTCAGGACGTCACCGGAGGTGGTCTGGGTCATCGGCGACGAGGTGCTTGTGGCGGAAGGGTTTCGGGTTCGTGTTGAACTAGGGTCTAGAGGTATGGATTTGCTCGAGAGAGTTAGGGGAAACGTTCCTGGTGTCGAGAGGAGTGCAATGAGAGGTCGGGCAGCACAGGAGCCGACGTGTAGCCGGAGATCGACCGGAGCTCCGAGGCGGAGGGGCCTCGGTCGATCTCGAGCACCGAGGCTTTGCGAGCTCGATTGGGCGGCTAGGGAGTGTCTACTGGTTGTGCTGAAGCTGCTTGGAGAGTGCTGGAGTGCCGGGGGGGTCTAGTTATAGGCCAACAACGGTGACCCGACTCGAACACGCCGGTGACTCACCGTGGCACGCGTGCAAGCACAGTGAGGAGCTGGCCGCGAAACCACGGGTTCGGGACGTGGTTTAGGGCGTCCTGATGCAACGGCCGCAGAGGGAAAGTGAGTGGGAATGAGCTACAGCGACTGTGCATGCTCCGCCGCGTCGGGCGCGCACGGGCACGCTTCGCTTGAGCTCTTGCGCGAGGGGGAGAGGGTCCCTGGGGTAGCTTTGCACTGAGGGGCTGTCGGGGGAGTGCTTGCACACAACTAGGAAAGCTGGGACCGGCCGGAGCGTCGTCCCCTTGCGGGTGGCTCTCTGCAGCGTGCCTAGAGTGCAGTTTAGGCATGCCACGACATGTTGGCTCGCTCTGGGGCACTTGGGACATGTCCTCCATGTCCTGAGTGTTGCTGGGAGTGTGCCTAGCCGTTGTGGTTTAGTGGGAGCTCGAGCTGGTCAAGGGAGCAAGGAACACTAGTGTTGCCAGTACTGTCCTTCAGCTCAAATTGAAGTTCTTGTCACTTGTGCTTGGAATTGGGGAGGGGCTGGTTGACTGGGTGCTCAGGGTGTTCTGGTGCTCTAACCCACCAAGTTTGGGGCCTTGACATTGGGTAAAAGAGTGGCTAGGAAGGTTTTTACCTTCTTGTGAGTAGGTGTTCGACAGTGACTTGGGGTGCTTCCACTCCAGCACTGTAAATGAAACTTAATAGGTTTGCTCTTGGGAAAAAAAACATGGGGTTCCACCAAATATGAGCTCCATTGAACAAGTTTGACTTTGCAAACTTGAAAATGTCTCAAAGTGACCAGTACTGTCCCTTAAAAGGAAGTGTGGTCAAACAGAGTCTCACAAATCCCATTTTTGGTGTGGAATCCTCATTTGGGGTGTTAAACACCTCTGCAAAGTTTCAGCTCCATTGGAGAAACTTTGCAATGTAGAGTTGTTCCAACTCTACTCTGGACAAAGAGGGTATTGGGCTCTCTAAGTGCACTTACCCACCTTGGATCAAGGTGAGATTTTAGGTGAGAATCTAATATGGTTTGGGAGGGCTCCTGTAATTTTATGGGAATTTACTGAGATACTTTCCTTTGGAAACATCTCAAAAAGCTAAAACAGACAGAAATGGTTTTTAGGTTTTTACTCAAATAATATTAATATAAAATAGGGTTGAAAATCTTATGTATGGAAAATATATGTCCTTCTGAGCTTCCATGAATTTACTCAGAATTTCCTAAGGCAGGAAAGTAATTTTCCTTGTGGAAATATCATTACTGGCCTTAGAAATAGACATAGATATAAAATAGAAAAATAATATTTTAAATCACTAAATAGTGTTTTTAATGAACGAAAATGATATTAGGATCAGATCACCAACTTTAGTTGAAAGTGCCACTTGGCTTCATGAGCTAGTAGTGTATCCCAACATGATGAAGGTGATCTTGATGTAAAGGAAAAAGGGTTTTTGATGAGAGCAAAATAATAAGTTTTTCATGGGTTGAGTCATCAAACAAGCAAGCATACACTCAAACAAGGGTTGACATTGCACTCACAACACTATTTGGAAAAGTTTTAACAAGCTCTGATTTTTCCAATACAGAAAACTTGGGGTGGAAAACAGGGTGTGACATGCTGCTACTGTTGTTCCTTGCTACTGTGCTGTTACTTGTTGCAAGACTTTTTCGTCACCGTTGCCGGGGAAGAATAGTTCACCGTTCACGTGCACTTTACTGGCGCCATTGATACAACATTTAGGAATAGTCTGCCGTCAACAGTTATGTTTCTGACACCGTTGCTATCATACTACTTTGCTTGCACACACTAATCTTTCAGGTGTGGTTGAATGTGACAAACTCAACTGCTAATACTTGAGGATATTCTTTCGCTTCCCCTTTGGCGAATCAACAAATTTGGGTCGAATACTCTACCCTCAACAACTGTTGCGATCCCGTACACTTGAGGGTCATCAAGTACCCGTTGGACCGGTGGGGTGCCTCGCTATTGCCCCCGAGCTCTACCCTGCTGCATGGCCCTACAAGTTCAAGCCCAACCTGCCCCCACGTTACGATAGCACCCAAGACCCGACTGAGTTCGTGCAACTCTACACGCTGAGCATTAGGGCGGCGGGAGGAGGCGAAAAAATCATGGCATGTTGGTTCCCCATGGAGCTCAAGGGCGGCGCACTCTCTTGGCTCCTCAACATCCGAAAGGCGTCCATCACCTCCTTGGACAGCCTGCGCGAGCGCTTCATCGCCAACTTCCAGGGAACCCGTGACCGCGCTCCCACCATGAACGACTTGTGGTGCATCAAGCAGCAGGAGGGAGAGATCCTGCACAAGTTCATACAGCGCTTCACGGTCATGCGCCTCCAGATCCCCAAGGCGTCGGACGAAGTCGTCATCTCGGCTTTCTCTAACGAGTCACCAACCTCAAGATGAAGGAGGAGCTCTCCATGAACGATGAAATGAGAAACGCACTGGAGATGTTCAACTTGGCAAGAAAATGCGCCAAGGCTGAAGAAGGATGCTTGTCGTTCCTCGGGGCTCAGGCAGCGGACCCAGAAAAGAAGAAAGCCAAAGCCAAGGAGGTGAAGCGCAAAGCCCCGGTGGTGCTCGCTGCCGAACCCGAGGTGAAGCATGTTTGAGCGGGAGAGCGCCCGTCCGGAGGGGGCGGACGTGCATGTTCCATGGCACCAATGGCCATGATACCTCCGAATGTCGAGAACTCCGTCTCGTCCGTGCCGAACACTTCAACAGGTGCCCCGGACGGTTCGACAGAAGCCCCGCACGCGGAGGAGGCCGCAATGGGGGCTCTTGGGATGACCGTGAGACGCATCAGGGGTGGCGTGAACAGCCTCGGGAGGATCCCTGGCGTGGCTAGCCTTAGGAGGACCGCTGGCGTGATAACCCTCATGAGGGGCAACGACGCGGTCAGCCTCGTGAGGCTCGCCCTCGGGAGGCCGGGCTGCCCCCGTTGCCTTCGCCACCCAGGAGGAGGGATGAAGATAGGCAGGACGATGGGGCTGGGGGGTTCCAGGAGGCCAGAGCAGTTGCCTTCATCCTAGGCGGCACCCAGACCCCAGCCTCCAACCACGCCTTCAAGTAGTTTGCCGGGGAGGTGAATGCTGCCCTCCCGAGGCCAGAAGCGATGCGCCCCCTTAGCTGGTCCCAGACCACCATCACCTTTGACCCAAGCAACCAGTTAAAGTGCTCGTTCATGGCCGGCAAACTCCCAATGATGTGCACCCCAACCATCAGCAACGTCCTTGTCACCGAGACGCTCATTGACAATAGAGAAGGGCTCAATGTCCTCTTAGTCGAGACCCTCGAGAAACTCCATTTGTCGTACGAACAGTTCATGCCGACCAAGCCCTTCTCAGGAGTAACACAGGGGTCCACCAAGCCCATTGGGCAAGGGCATCTGCCCGTCACCTTTGGCGCGCGCAAGAACTACCAGACTGAGATTGTCATCTTCGACGTCGTGCACATTCACCTGCCATACAACGCAATCCTCGGGTTACAATGTCCTAAAGATGCCAGGGAGTGGCGGCGTCATCACCATTCCCTGCGACGAGAAGGATGTCGTCTGTACACTGGAGTGTGCCTACCAAGCGGCGGCGCTAGAGCGCTCAGACGATGAAGAAGACGAGCTGCCTCACGAGGACCCATACAAGAAGAAGAAGGAGCTCCTCCCCATGCAGCGCCTCGGGGATTCGGGCTCCGTGCCGGGGGACGGGGCCATGCCCCCCATCGCATAGGAATGCATGCTCGGGGGCGACGTTCGAGCACATCCCGAGGACGCACTCTAGAGCACGTCCACCGACCTCCCGCGAATCTGTCATCAGAGCACTCTGAGAACTTCGAGAAGCCCACGCCGTGCGACACGGTGGCTGCCCTGCACCACCAATCGCAGTCACCGTCGTCGACGCGGTTGACCGGCCCCGCATCTGCATCAACGCGCCTGCAACCAACATAGCCGCGGCTTACGGCCCCTTCTGGCCTATGTTGGCTGTCTACTGGTGGGAGTACCCGGATGCCAATGCCTTCATGCCCTTCGGGCAGGGATCGTGGCCGCCACCTACCAGAGGGTCCAGCGGGCCATGCTCGCACCCCACCTGTTGTGGCTCCACGAGGAAGAGGAGGCGATGCTCGGGCCAGGCAGTGGCCCTGAGCCTCGGGAGACGGCAGAATAGTGAGGGTCGCGACCGTGGAGACCGGAGATCAAGCGACGACGGCGCCTTCGGTACTTCAGCGGCACGACAGCCACGTGACTTTTTTTTGGCTGCTGCCATGTAACTTTTTGGCTCACCCCGTTTGAGGGCGCCACCGGGGCCATGCGGCCTCCCCGAGCTTAGGACACTCTCCTGGCTGCTACTTTTGTTTATGCATATTTTGGTTGTTCAATTTCACCCGCTCAGAATCCTAATGTTCTGCCTTAATTATATTGTCGGGCGGTCGGCCCCCTGTTTGGGGGCTCCGGTCGAAGTTTGTCCATGCAAATACGCAGCCTTGCTCCCAAAGAAGAAGCAGTCAGCAGGGTTTGCCAATGAACCAAACAAAATCAACTCAGTCCACCAATAACTCAAGGGTAGGGACACTCAGGAGGCCATAGCGTCCTCACGACCTCCCATATACACCCCCACCGTGACACTCTCACGTAATAATGAGCCGAGGCTCTATACGCCCAGGGCCCCCCGAGGACGCAAAGGGGTCCATCCCACTCCTAGTGGTAGCCCTATCCTCCGTGCTCGAGAGAAGCTCAGTCCACCAATGACACGGGGATAGGGACACTCGCGAGGCCAAAGCGTCCTCGCGACCTCCCATATACACCCCCACCGTGACACTCTCACGTAATAACGAGCCGAGGTTGTATACGCCCAGGGCCCCCCGCGGATGCGGAGGGGTAATCCCCACGCCTAGTGGAAGACCTATGCTCCGCGCTGGGTATAGATAGGGGCAATCAACATAGTCCGCCAATGACTACGCCCTCGGCTCGCACCAATGCAGTCCGCCAATGACTGTGCCCACAGGTGGCACAAACACAGCCCGTCAGTGGCTACACCCTCGGTCGGCAAGGAGATCAGCACAGTCCACCCGCGAATTCGCCCACGCCCAGTACGTGGGGCAAACAACTAAAGGTACAGAGCCGCTCGCATGTTAAGGGGGACCCTTGAGCATCGCGACTCAGGGGCCTAACTATGCACGTAGCCCCTTCCCCCTTTGGGCAGTCCGTGGTCGGTTCAATCGCGGGAAGGTACGCACGGGGCGGGCACTACCGACGCAGAGCCTAGTGGACTCGACAAATCACTTTGGACCCCTTAGGAAGAACACTGGAGTCACTCGTGCGTCAAGGGGGACTACTGAGCTTCGCGACTCAGGAGCCTGGACAGCACCCGTAGCCCCTTTCCCTTTTGAGACGTCCTTTCTAGGCTGTTCAACCGTGGGGAGGTACGCGTGGGGCGGGCCCTGCCGACGCAGAGTGCTGAAGGAGTTCGAGAGTCTCAAATTATCGGCTTCTTAGGAGTAACATTCGAGTCACCCATACATCAAGGGGGACCACTGAGCATCGCGACTCATGGGCCTAACTACGCTCATAGCCCCTTCCCCTTTTGGACCGTCCTTGGTTTCCGATCGGTTCAATCGCAGGGAGGTACGCACGGGGCGGGCCCTGCCGAAACAGAGTGTTGAAGATGTTCCCAGTTTTGAAATCTTCACCGCGTTCTCCTCATGAGGGCAGCTCGCGCGTCAAGGGGGATCCTAATCATCGCGACTCAGGAGCTTAACTACGCTCGTAGCCCCTTCCCCCTTTGGGCCGTCCTTGGTTTCCGGTCGGTTCAATCTTAGGAAGGTACACGCGGGGCGGGCCTTGCTGACATAGAGTAACACAACAAACATGACAGGAACAAGGCGGGGAAACATTCAAGCATTCAGTTGTTACAAACCATGACCAAGTTCATAAAAACGCAAATAAGTTTAACGCCTCCACGAGGCATGATGTGCATTGCATGAAAATAGCATGGATAAGAAATCAGGAGGAGCCGTCACCGGTCGCCCCTCCGCAGGGGGGCTGGTTGTCGACGTCAGAACAATCTTCGTCCCCATCATTGGCTCGAGCAGCACCTGGAGACGAAGGAGCTGTGACGCGGGCGAACCTCCTCACCAACGCCTCCACAGGGCCCTTCGCCGCCTCCACGGCGTGATCATGGGCCTCGGCGGGGACCGGCACGACCACGGAGCTTAGATCGAATCCCGGCTCACGAAGATGAAGGTGGCTGAAGACGCGAGTCGCAGCCGCGAAGAAGAGGTCGCGACACTCGCTGTCCAGGATCTTGTCGACCTGCACGACGGCGATCTCCAGCGCCGCGACAAGCCCCTTCGCGAGTGTGGAAAAGTCGTCCTCTGGGGTTGCCAGAGGCTCATCGAACTCGTCCCGAAAGAGGGAGCGGAGCGTCGTGCGAAGCCTGAGCCTAACGTCAGGGAAGCAAGCCAGCTCCGCGGCTTTCCTCTCGGCCGCGCCAAGAGCTTTCTTCTGGGCGTCAAGGAGGTCCTTCCTCAAGGAGGCCTCCTTCTCCTGCTCTTCCAAGCGCGCCTGCTTCATGCTCAGGCTACTCGCCTCCTGGGACAGCTCTCCCTCCTGGGCGGCAAGATTGGTCTCGCGGGACTTAAGTTCCTCCCCCTGTAGGCGACGCTGCTCCGCCAGCTTGGCTTGTTCTCCTCGGAGGACGTTCAGGTGGGCTTCCACCTCTTCACAGCGTTCAACAACCGCCTTGGCCTCCTTCAGCGCCTTCTCAAGCATGGCACGGGTAGCCTCGGTCTCCCTCTCTGCCTTCCCCATCTCGACTGCCACATTGCTCAAGGCGGTGAGGGCCGCATTCAAGACACCTTGAGTGAACACCAAGGTCTTCTGGACCTCCTCCTGAAGAGTCTCCAGCGTAGGCACGGGTGGTACCGCCAGAGGGGCGGCACCGTGAAGAACAGGGGCCCTTAACACTGCTCAACGATTGCGAGCAATGATGCCTCAGGAGCGTGAGGTCCCTTGCGGGCCTGCCCCCCAGGCAACAGCGTCCCCACGGTCGCTTCAGGAAGCTTCGGGGGCGCGGGGGGTTCGATGACCAAGGCTAGGGAGACTGCCCCACGAGCCTCCTCTTCCCCACCTGCAGACGGCAATGCACCGACGAGAGTAGGCGAGGCGTCGAGAGTCGCCTTCGGCTTGATGGGGCGAGATGACATCCTTGGACGTCAAGTAAAGAAGGGGATCAGCCAAGTGCGGATAATAGACGCGCAGGGCGTGCCTAGGAAAGTAACTTACTCTTCGACATCGCGCCATCTCTTCCTGCTCTCCGCCCCGAGAACAGCAGAGGTGGAATGGCCCCCCATGGAGGGAGGCGAGCTTGGCACCTTGGATCTTCCGCCGGCAGAGGCAGGGTGAGTTGGGGATGGCTCAGCCCCGAGCTTCCAGAAAGCAAGCACGCATGCAGACCGCATGTCGTGCGGGGTCGACACGGCCCCCCTGGAGGCCCCGGCCAGGCACGAGGATGTCCCGGTGGGGGTATCACCTGTGGCATCATCATCCTTTAGCTCGCGCAGAAGGACGGATTGCGACGGGAGAGGCACGCTCGCCGGGCGGTCGTCGACGGTCTTCTCTGAGTCCCCTTCACCGGAGGTGTCACCGGATGACACCTCCACCAGACCGGAGCCTTCAGCCGGGAGGAGAACCCCCTTCTTTGAAGACTGGCATTGCAGCGACCAGGTCGGCCCAGTCGGCGCGACGGTATAACACACCCAGGGCCTTAGGAAAGTCACCAGGCTCGCCGCCCAGCAAGATCGCCACGGCCCTACTCAGGTCCTCAGTGGGGAGGTCCCATGACCGGAACCGGAGCTCGTCGTCGTCGGCCCGGTACTCCCACAGGGGCGTGGAGTGTGCCTAGAGAGGCACAAGGCACTGCGCCAGGAACTCCCTCACTATCATTCCCTCGGTCAGCCTCTTGGCGCTGATGTCGCAGGAAAAGCGCTCCAGCACAGGCGTAGCCCGAGGGTCGGAGAGCTTCGCCGAGCTCCACGCAGAAGTCTTCTCCGGCAACTCCTTCGGCTCCTCGAGCCGAGGGTTGGCATACTTGAGGCACATAAGGATCCAGCGATGCCTGGAGTTTTCCACCTTCTTCCCGTCCTTCAAGAGTACATTGCCGCTCTAGGCCGCCATGAAGGAGACACGCACCGACAAATGAGCGTCCTTGTGCAAGCGCAAGCTGAAGAAGTGGCGGAGGAGGGCAATCGAAGGTCGCACGCCATTGAAAGCCTCGTAGTAGAAAGCAAAGATGGACAGAAGCAAGATGGAGTTGGACTGGAGATGAAGGGCTTGGATCCCATAGTGGTCCAAGATGTCAGTGAAGAATCGGGAGAAAGGAAGCACCAGCCAGCATAAATAATGTGAAGGAAGAAGGGGTATACCGCCCCCAACACGGGTTGCTCCTCTACGACGCTAGGACAGATTAGGGTTCGCCCGTGCTCGCTGGACTCGGCCGCGGTCCACGGAAGCACGGGGACAAGATCTGCGTCCTTAGAGAGGGCGCACTCCAGGAGCGGAGTAGCCGGGGCCGGACCATGCCTCTCAGGCTTCTGCTTGCCGGCGGGCGCCTTGCTGAACTGGCAAGGAACGATGCGGTGCTGGATCTGGGCGACGACGGTTGGAGTCGGAGACCAAAGAGGAAGGGCGAGTAGGGAAGAAGGAAAGCAATAAGGCACCGAAGCCACAAGCAGGGCACCTAATAATGGGGACATAGATAGAGGACAAGGAGGACCCGACACCAGGCACGTGACGTGCGCCGTTCTGGCCCACAACCATTTGAGGGTCCACGACACCTCATGCTGCCCCCCCCCCCAAGGCTCCGCCTCGAAGCCAACCCGAGCACTCCGCGGGACGGGGGCTACTGTCGGCATTCTAGGAATGGGGGTACCCAGACCTGCCTGCCTGTGGCCCAGGGCAGGCCCACCTCACCGGAACAAACCGACGGGCCTGGCACTGTTCAGGGTGAGGCCCTCCTGAGGGGCCAAGCCTCACGAGGAGGAGGAGCGTCAAGACCCGCAAGGGGGCTCCTCATGACCCCTCCGGAGCGGCGGACATTCCGAGGCAAGGTCGGGCCTCAAGAGTCAAGGGTGACGCCAGGAAAGGTCAGGCGAGGAGCAGATGGCGGGACGGGGCAGTTTCCCCTTTGGTGCAAAGGAGGCGGGAGCGTACAGGGGTTCCAAAGGCATCTTCCAAAGGATTCCCTTCTGGTGCAACGAAGCCGCCACCGCCCGCCAGTAGGGCAAACGTCATCCCCGGGCCCGTCCTTGCAGCGTGGGCAGTTACTTTGCAGGCGAAGACCACCTTTGGGCAGGGGAGCATGTTCCCCTGTTCCCTTCAAAGTTGGCAGTTGTGGGATCCCTTCCCGCCGAATCTATGAGGGAAGAGGAGACATGCGTCCGCTATTAATAGAAAGGGTAGAACACTTGGTAGAGGTGTTCATTCCAACCATAGGGCAACACACCTAGCCACTTGGCCTCCGGAGGCTTGAGAGCACTGTACTAGTTCATCCACCAACCTCCGCGAGAGGCAATCCACCAAGTGAAGGAGTAGGGTTTTACGCTTCACAACGGACCAAACATGGGTAAGCTGTTCTGTTCTGTGCTACCCTCGCCATCGAGTGAGTCCTTCGTTGTTTCCATCGAGTAGCGGGATAAGTGAGGTTGAGCCGGGAGAGATCGTCGTACACGCCCGTGTGTTCGAATCCTTAGGGTTTTGCGGAGCCCGAAAGCCGACATTTCCGATCAACAATATGTCAACCACATATACTTATCAGAAATTCTATAGTGCTCCCAATCACTTTCCTGGAAATACAAGTTTCTTCATAAACTCTATATAAACAAAAAACTTTGATCAGTCATCAAAGCACTTATTCCAACTCCGAGATGCTTGCACGAGTCCATAAATGGATCATTGGAGCTCGCGTGCCTCTTAGCATCCTTAGGATCGACAAAACCTTTTGGTTGTATCACATACAACCATTCCTCAGGGAAACCATTAAGGAAACAATATTTTGACATCCATGTGCCACAATTCATAATCGAAAAATGCAGCAACTGCTAACATAATTCCAACAGACTTTAGCATCATTACGGGTGAGAAAGTATCATCTTAGTCAACTCCTTAAACTTGTCGGAAACCTCTTTGCGACAAGTCGAGCTTCTAAATGGTAACGTTTACCATCATCGTCTGTCTTCCATTTAAGATCCATTTGTACTTAATAGCCTTACAACCATCAAGTAGTTCTTCCAAAGTTCACACTTTCTTTTTATACATGGATCCTATCTCGGATTTCATGGCCTCCAATCATTTGTCGGAATTCGGGCCCACCTTCACTTCTCCATAGCTCGTAGGTTCATTGTTGTCCAACAACAGGACATCCAGGACAAGATTATCGTACCACTCTGGAGCAGTACGTGTCCTTGTCGACCTACGAGGTTTGGTACTAACTTAATCTGAAGCTTCATGATCACCATCATGAGCTTCCTCTTCAACTGGTGTAGGCGCCACAGGAACATCTTCCTGCACCCTGCTACTCTTTGGTTGAAGTGATTGTTCAATAACCTCATCAAGTTCCACCATCCTCCCGCTCAATAATTTCGAGAGAAATTGTTTCTCGACAAAAGACTCGTTCTTAGAAACAAACACTTTGCCTTTGGATATGAGATAGGAGGTATACCCAACTATTTCCTTTGGGCATCCTATGAAGATGCATTTATCCACTTTTGGTTCGAGCTTATCAGCCTCAAGCCTTTTGACATAAGCATCGCAACCCCAAACTTTAAGAAACTATAGCTTAGGTTTCTTGGCAAACCATATTTCATAGGGTGTTTTCTCAATGGATTTATATGGTGCCCTATTTAAAGTGAATGTGGTTGTCTCTAATGCATAACCCCAAGACAATAGTGGCAAATCGGTAAGAGACATTGTAGTACGCACCATATCCAATACAGCACGACTACGGCGTACGGACACACCATCACACTATGGTGTTCCATGTATTGGTGCACTAGGACGGGGGTAACTAGTGCCCCTTGATACGTCCATTTTGCATCATGCTTTCATGTTGATATTTATCGCTCTATGTGATGTTATTACACTTCACGGTACAATACTTATGCCTTTTCTCTCTTATTTTGCAAGGTTTACATGAAGAAGGAGAATGCCGGCAGTTGGAATTCTGGCCTGAAAAAGGAGCAAGTTTGAGATACCTATTCTTCACAACTACAAAAGCCGTCAAAATCAACGAGGATTTATTTTGGGACTTATAAAAATACTGGACCGAATAAGTACCAGAGGGGAACCAGCAGGAGGTCACAAGCCTGCTAGGCGCGGCCTACCCCCCTCGCCGCACCTAGGGGGCTTGTGGGGTCCCTGCTGGCCCTCTGGACCCCCTCTTTTGCTATAAGGAGGGTTTTCGTTCCAAAAAAAATTAGGACAAGCCTTTCGGGAAGAATCGCTGCTGCCACGAGGTGGAACTTGAGCAGAACAAATCTAGAGCTCCGGCAGGGTCGTCCTGCTGGGGAAACTTCCCTCCCGGAGGGGGAAATCATCGCCATCGTCATCACCAATACTCCACTCATCGGAGGGGACTCATCACCATCAACATCTTCATCACCACCATCTCCTCTCCAAACCCTAGTTCATCTCTTGTAACCAATCTCTGTCTCGCGACTCCGATTGGTACTTGTAAGGTTGCTAGTAGTGTTAATTACTCTCTGTAGTTGATGCTAGTTGGATTACTCGGTGGAAGATTATATGTTCAGATCCTTGATGCTATTCATTACCTCTCTGGTCATGAATATGATTATGCTTTGTGAGTTGTCACTTTTGTTCCTGAGGACACGGGATAAGTCATGATATAAGTAGTCATGTGAATTTGGTATTCATTCGATATTTTGATGCGTTGTATGTTGTTTTTCCTCTAGTGCTGTTATGTGAATGTCGACTACATAACACTTCACCATTATTTGGTCCTAGAGGAAGGCATTGGGAAGTAGTAAGTAGATGATGGGTTGCTAGAGTGACAGAAGCTTAAACCCTAGTTTATGTGTTGCTTCGTAAGGGGCTGATTTGGATCCACTAGTTTAATCCTATGGTTAGACTTTGTATTAATTCTTCTTTCGTAGTTGTGGATGCTTGCGAGAGGGGTTAATCATAAGTGGGAGGTTTGTCCTAGTAAGGGCAGCACCCAAGCACCGGTCCACCCACATAACAAACTATCAAAGTAGCGAACGCGAATCATATGAACATGATGAAAACTAGCTTGACAAAAATTCCCATGTGTCCTCGGGAGCGTTTTACCTCCTGTAAGAGTTTGTCCAGGCTTGTCCGTTGCTACAAAAGGATTTGGCCACTTTTCTGCACTGTTGTTACTTTCGTTACTTGCTACTTGCTAAGAATCATCTGATCACACAACTATCTGTTACCGACAATTTCAGTGCTTCCAAAGATTACCTTGCTGAAAACCACTTGTAAGATCCTTCTGCTCCTCGTTGGTTTCGACACACTTACTTAGCGAAAGGACTACGATAGATCCCCTACACTTCTGGGTCATCAAGACTCTTTTCTGCCGCCGTTTCCGGGGAGTGAAGCGCCTTTGGTAAGTGGAATTTGGTAAGGAAACATTTATATAGTGTGCTGAAATTTATTGTCACTTGTTACTATGGAAACTAATCCTTTGAGGAGCTTGTTCGGGGTATCTTCACCTCGAACGGAAGCACAAGGAGTTTCTCCTCAACCTGCTGCACCTACTAAAAATATTTTCTATGAATTTCCTTCAGGTATGCTTGAGAAACTGCTGGCTAATCCTTTTACAGGAGATGGAACATCACATCCAGACTTGCATCTAATCTATGTAGATGAAGTTCGTGGTTTATTTAAGCTTGCGGGTTTACCCGAGGATGAGGTCAAGAAGAAGGTCTTTCCCTTATCTATGAGGGATAAAGCATTGACATGGTATAGGCTATGTGATGATACTGGATCATGGAACGACAACCGGTTGAAATTGGAATTTCATCAAAAGTTTTGTCCTATGCATCTTGTACATCCTGATCGGAACTATATTTATAATTTTTTGCCTCGTCACAGAGAAAGCATCGCTCAAGCTTGGGGGAGGCTTAAATCAATGTTATATTCATGCCCCAACCAAGAGCTCTCGAGAGAAATTATCATTCAGAACTTCTATGCTCGGCTTTCTCATGATGATCGCACCATGCTTGACACTTCTTGTACCGATTCTTTTATGAAGAGAGATATTGACTTCAAATGGAATTTATTGGAAAGAATTAAATGCAACTCTGAAGATTGGGAGTTTGATGAAGGTAAGGAGTCAGGTATGAATTTCAAGTTTGATTGTGTTAAATCCTTTGTCGAAACAAATACTTTTTGTGATTTTAGCATTAAGTATGGACTTGACTCGGAGATAGTAGCTTCATTGTGTGAATCATTTGCTGCTCATATCGATCTCCCCAAAGAGAAGTGGTTTAAATATCATCCTCCCTTAGAAGTCAATGTAGTTAAACCCAATCCAGTTGAAGAGAAAGTCGTTGCCTATAATGATCCTATTGTTCCTAGTGCTTACATTGAGAAACCACCTTTCCCTGTTAGGATAAAGGATCATTCTAAAGCTTCAACTGTGATACGTAGGGGCAACATTAGAACACCTACACCCCCTGAGCAAATTAGAGTTGAACCTAGCATTGCTATTATCAAAGACCTCCTATTCGACAATGTTGATGGCCATGATATTCACTTATGTGAAGATGCTGCTAGAATTGCTAAACCTCATGCTAGAGACAAACATAGGCATGTTGTTGGCACGCCTGTTGTTTCTGTTAAGATAGGAGATCATTGTTATCATGGTTTATGTGATGTGGGTGATAGTGTTAGTGCAATACCTCGATCCTTATATGATGAAATCAAAGACGAGATTGCACCTGTCGAGATAGAACCCATTGATGTCACTATTCAGCTTGCCAATAGAGATACTATCTGCCCTTTGGGAATTGTTAGAGATGTTGAAGTCTTGTGTGGTAAAACGAAGTATCTTGCTGATTTCCTCGTTCTTGCTACCACACAAGATAGCTTTTGTCCCATCATATTTGGCAAACCTTTTCTAAATACTGTCAATGCTCATATTGACTGTGAGAAGCAAACTGTCACTGTTGGCTTTGAAGGTGTGTCACATGAGTTCAATTTCTCCAAGTTTGGTAGACAACCTCATGAAAAAGAGTTGTATAGTAAGGATGAAACTATTGCTCTAGCTTCTATTGTTGTGCCTCCTACTGATCCCTTAGAGCAATACTTCCTTGAGCATGAAAATGATATGCATATGGATGAAAGGGATGAGATAGATAGAGTTATCTTTGAACAATATCCTATCCTTAAGAATAATTTGCCTGTTGAACTGCTTGGAGATCCTCCCCCACCAAAGGGTATTATCTATCTATCATGTTGCTCTTAGTGATTGGGTAAGTCCGGTGCATTGCGTTCCTAAGAAGGGATGTATTACCGTTGTCCCTAATCATAAGGATGAATTGATCCCACGGAGGATTATTACTGGCTATAGGATGGTGATTGATTTTAGGAAATTGAATAAGGCCACTAGGAAAGATCATTACCATTTGCCTTTTATCGACCAAATGCTAGAAAGACTGTCTAAACACACACACTTCTGATTTCTAGATGGTTATTCTGGTTTCTCCCAAATACCTGTTGCACAATCTGATCAGGAGCAAACCACTTTCACCTGCCCTTTCGGTACCTTTGCTTACAGACGTATGCCTTTTGGCTTATGTAGTGCACCTGCCACCTTTCAAAGATGTATGATGGTTATATTCTCTGACTTTTGTGAAAAGATTGTTCAGGTTTTCATGGATGACTTCTCCATTTACGGGTCTTCTTTCGATGATTACCTCAGCAACCTTGATCGAGTCTTGCAGAGATGTAAAGACACCAACCTTGTCTTGAATTGAGAGAAGTGACACTTTATGGTTAATGAAGGCATTATCTTAGGACATAACATTTCTGAAAGAGGTATTGAAGTTGATAAGGCTAAGGTTGATGCGATCGAGAAAATGCCATACCCTACATATATCAAAGGTATAAGAAGTTTCCTTGGTCATGCTGGTTTCTATAGAAGGTTCATTAAAGACTTTTCTAAGATTTCTAGGCCTCTTACCAATCTCTTGCAAAAGGATATTCCTTTTGTTTTTGACGATGATTGTGAGGAAGCCTTTGAAATACTTAAAAAGGCCTTGATAACTGCGCCTATTGTTCAACCACCTGATTGGAACTTACCTTTTGAAATCATATGTGATGCTAGTGATTATGTTGTTGGCGATGTTCTAGGACAAAGAGTTGATAAGAAGTTGAATGTTATTCACTATGCTAGTAAAACTCTAGACAGTGCCCAAAGAAACTATGCTACTACTGAAAAGGAATTTTTAGCAGTCGTGTTTGCATGTGAAAAGTTCAGATCTTACATAGTTGATTCCAAAGTCACTATTCACACTGATCATGCTGCTATTAAGTAGCTCATGGAGAAGAAAGATGCTAAACCTAGACTCATCAGATGGGTTCTCTTGCTACAAGAATTTGATTTGCATGTTATTGATAGGAAGGGTGCTGAGAACCCCGTAGCAGATAACTTGTCTATGTTGGAGAATGTTCTTGATGACCCACAACCTATTGATGATAGCTTTCCTGATGAGCAATTGAATGTCATCAATGCTTCATGTAGTACACCGTGGTATGCTGATTATGCAAATTATATCGTTGCCAAATATATACCACCTAGTTTCACATACCAGCAAAAGAAGAAATTCTTCTTTGATTTGAGACATTACTTTTGGAATGATCCTCACCTTTATAAGGAAGGAGTAGATGGTGTTATTAGACGTTGTGTACCTGAACATGAACAGGGACAGATCCTACAGAAGTGTCACTCCGAGGCTTACGGAGGACACCATGCGGGAGATAGAACTGCACACAAGGTATTGCAATCAGGTTTCTATTGGCCCACTCTCTTCAAGGATGCCCGTAAGTTTGTCTTGTCTTGTGACGAATGTCAAAGAATAGGTAATATCAGTAAACGTGAGGAAATGCCTATGAATTATTCACTTGTCATTGAACCATTTGATGTTTGGGGCTTTGATTATATGGGACCTTTTCCAAAATCCAACGGGTATACTCATATTCTAGTTGTTGTTGATTACGTTACTAAGTGGGTAGAAGTTATCCCAACTAGTAGGGCTGATCACAACACCTCTATCAGGATGCTTAAAGAAGTTATTTTCCCTAGATTTGGAGTCCCTAGATATCTAATGACTGATGGTGGTTCACATTTCATTCATGGTGCTTTCCGTAAAACGCTTGCTAAGTATGATGTCAACCATAGAATTGCATCTCCCTATCATCCTCAGTCCAGTGGTCAAGTAGAGCTAAGCAATAGAGAGATTAAATTAATTCTGCAAAAGACTGTCAATAGGTCTAGAAAGAATTGGTCTAAGAAGCTTGACGATGCACTGTGGGCTTATAGAACTGCCTATAAGAATCACATGAGCATGTCTCCGTACAAAATGGTTTACGGTAAAGCATGTCATTTACCTCTTGAGCTAGAGCATAAGCCTTATTGGGCAATCAAAGAACTCAACTTTGATTTCAAACTTGCTGGTGAGAAGAGGTTATTTTATATTAGCTCACTTGATGAATGGAGAGCTCAGGCATATGAAAATGCCAAGTTGTTCAAAGAAAAGGTTAAGAGGTGGCATGATAAAAGGATACAAAAACGTGAGTTCAATGTAGGTGATCATGTCTTGCTATATAATTCTCGTTTAAGATTTTTTGCAAGCAAGCTTCTCTCCAAGTGGGAAGGTCCTTACATTGTTGAGGAAGTATATCGTTTCGGTGCCATCAAGATCAACAACACGGAAGGTAATTTTCCGAGAGTGGTAAATGGCAAAGAAGCAAGCATTATATCTCAGGTACTCCCATAAATGTTGAAAGCAATATTATCAATACCATAACTCTGGAGGAGTACATAAGGGATATTTATCAGCCCGTTTCGGACTACGAAAACGAAGAGGTATGTGATTCGGTAAGTAAACCTACTCCAAAACTTTTCCAGTAGGAATTTTTCTCCGTTTTGGAATTTTTCGAAAAATAGAAAAATTGAAAGTAGTCCGGAAAGTGCACGAGGAGGCGACAACCCTGCCAGGCGCGGGCCACCCCCTGGCCGCGCGTGGGGGCTTGTGACCACCTCATGTGCCTCCCAGACTCCGTTTTCTCGCGGAGTACTCCTTCTGGTCAGAAAAAAAATGATTATATATTCTCCCGAAAGGTCTGACCCTCGTATCACGCAAATTTCCTCTGTTTTTGTTCTGAGCCTGTTTCTGCTGCAGATTTAGAGCAAGATGTCTTCTCAAGATTCAGAGGGGGAGAGCTATGAGTCCAATTACCTTGCTAACCCCAGGGTCTATGGGGACTTAGAACGTTATGGTTGGACCACTGATGTGGAAGAAGATTATGATACCAAGGGGAAGGAAGGAACAAGTTTCGATGAAGAGGAGGCTCCTATACCCCCACCTGGAGACACACATGTGGAGTTCAAGAAGTCGAGGCTCCCTGACTCATAGAAGAAGCCTAAGATTTTGTTTATCCCTTCTCGTCTTTTGCAGGAGAGTAAGCAAGAATTATGTCAAAGGGTGTTGAGGCTTGAAGAGGAAATTAATGATTTGAAGGAGCAGAATTTTATGCTCAAGAGGAAATTAAACAAGTTCAAGACCTTTGCAACAACTCCACCACCATCACCTCCAAAGGAAGACAACTAAGCATGGGCATGGGCAATCCCATTGGCGTGTGCCAAGCTTGGGGGAGTTGCCCCGGTATCGTATCGCCATCACTTATTTTTCTTTTACCTTTTCTTAGTTCGATCCTTTTTGGTTTTATCTTTCTCTAGTAGAATAAAGTTCTTAGTGTTTTAGTCTTGAGTTTTGCTTTGTATCGCCCCCTATTTATTCGAATTCATGAGTCATATAATAAAGAGTACTGTTTTATTTAAGGGCCTTGCCTCATGCCATGATCAAGAGAATGATAAAAGAACAAAAGCATGAAAGATCATGTAATGATCTTATGGGAAGTGATGGCTCCACATATAAAAAGAATGTTGATTGAAACTTGTTGTGGGTGGACAAACATAGACCTTGGTCATTGTTGCAATTAATAGGAAGTGATAAAGAAGGAGAGGTTCACATATAAATATATCATCTTGGGCACCATCTATGATTGTGAACACTCACCAAACTATTACATGCTTAGAAGTAGATGTTGGACAAGGAAAGACAACATAATGAATTATGTTTGCTTGGTTCCGAACAATGTTATATGACTAGAGATCCCTTAGCATGTGACTCTTGCTTCCACCTCATATCAGCCAAAAACTTCTGCACTAAGTAGAGATACTACTTGTGCATCCCTAAACCTTCAACCCAGTTTTGCCATGAGAGTCCACCATACCTACCTATGGATTGAATAAGATCCCTCAAGTAAGTTGTCATCAGTGCAAGCAATAAAAATTGCTCCCTAAATATGTATGAGCTATTAGTGTGTGGAAAATAAGCTTTGTACGAACCTGTGCAGAGGAAGACATAAAAGCGACAGACTGCATAATAAAGTTCTTTATCACAGGAGGCAATATAAAGTGACGTTCCTTTACACTAAGAGGTCTCACATGCAAACTTCAAAAGCGCATGACAACCTCTGCTTCCCTCTACGAAGGGCCTATCTTGTACCTTTACTTTTGGCCCTTGAAAGAGTCATGGTGATCTACAACAATTCTTTATTTCGTCTTTATCTTGGCTAACATCATATGCTAGGGAAAGATCTATATTCATATGTCAACTTGGAAGTAAGTACTCATGAACCATTATTGTTGACATTACCCTTGAGGTAAATAGTTTGGAGGGGAAACTATAAGCCCCTACCTTTCTCTGTGTCCGACTGAAACTTTGATCTCATTAGTACCACGTGAGTTGTAGCAATTGTAGAAGATGAAAAGATGATTGAGTATGTGGATTTGCTTTACAAGCTCTTATTTGACTCTTCCCGATGTTATGATAAATTGCAATTGCTTCAATGACTAAAGGCTATTGGTTGTTAATTCTCATTAAGGTTCTTGATCCATACTTTACTCTGTGGATGAATTATCACTTTAGCATAAGAGATGATATGATGATATTGATGTTCTAACTATGATCATGATGCCTGCATGTCCATATATTGTTTTGTCGACACCTCTCTCTCTAAACATGTGGGCATATTTATTGATCTCGGCTTTCGTTTGAGGACAAGCGAGGTCTAAGCTTGGGGGAGTTGATACGTCCATTTTGCATCATGCTTTCATGTTGATATTTATCGCTTTATGGGCTGTTATTACACTTCACGGTACAATACTTATGCCTTTCTCTCTTATTTTGCAAGGTTTATATGAAGAGGGAGAATGCCGGCAGCTAGAATTCTGGCCTGAAAAAGGGTCAAGTTTGAGATACCTATTCTACGCAACTCCAAAAGCCGTGAAAATCAACGAGGATTTATTTTGGAATTTATAGAAAATACTGGGCAAAAGAAGTACCAGAGGGGAACCAGCAGGAGGCCACAAGCCTGCTAGGCGCGGCCTACCCCCCTGGTCGCGCCTAGGGGGCTTGTGGGGTCCTTGCTAGCCCTCTGGTCCCCCTCTTTTGCTATAAGGAGGGTTTTCCTTCCAGAAAAAAGTAGGAGGAGGCTTTCGGGAGGAATCGCCGCCGCCACGAGGCGGAACTTGAGCAAAACCAATCTAGAGCTCCGGCAGGGTCGTCCTGACGGGGAAACTTCCCTCCCGAAGGGGGAAATCATCGCCATCGTCATCACTAACACTCCTCTCATCGGAGGGGACTCATCACCATCAACATCTTCATCAGCACCATCTCCTCTCCAAACCCTAGTTCATCTCTTGTAACCAATCTCCGTCTCGCGACTCCGATTGGTACTTGTAAGGTTGCTAGTAGTGTTAATTACTCTTTGTAGTTGATGCTAGTTGGATTACTCGATGGAAGATTATATGTTCAGATCCTTGATGCTATTCATTACCTCTCTGGTCATGAATATGATTATGCTTTGTGAGTAGTCACTTTTGTTCCTGAGGACATGGGATAAGTCATGCTATAAGTAGTCATGTGAATTTGGTATTCGTTCGATATTTTGATGCGTTGTATGTTGTTTTTCCTCTAGTGGTGTTATGTGAACGTCGACTACATAACACTTCACCATTATTTGGGCCTAGAGGAAGGCATTGGGAAGTAGTAAGTAGATGATGGATTGCTAGAGTGATAGAAGCTTAAACCCTAGTTTATGTGTTGCTTCGTAAGGGGCTGATTTGGATCCACTAGTTTAATGCTATGGTTAGACTTTGTCTTAATTCTTCTTTCGTAGTTGCGGATGCTTGCGAGAGGGGTTAATCATAAGTGGGAGGTTTGTCTAAGTAAGGGCAGCACCCAAGCACCGGTCCACCCACATATCAAACTATCAAAGTAGCGAACGTGAATCATATGAACATGATGAAAACTAGCTTGACAGAAATTCACATGTGTCCTCGGGAGCGCTTTACCTCCTATAAGACTTTGTCCAGGCTTGTCCCTTGCTACAAAAGGGATTGGGCCACTTTTCTGCACCGTTATTACTTTCTTTACATGCTACTTGCTACGAATCATCTTATCACCCAACTATCTGTTACCGACAATTTCAGTGCTTGCAGAGATTACCTTGCTGAAAACTACTTGTCGGATCCTTCTGCTCCTCGTTGGGTTCGACACTTTTACTTATCGAAAGGACTACGATAGATCCCCTACACTTGTGGGTCATCACCCCTGACTTATGCAAAGGCAGTAGTAGCAAAACCCACCAACGAAGCACAATCAAGACCAAGCCCAAGACGAAGGACCGCTCTATGAGGGGTCAAGGAGTGCATCAAGGAGATGAAGACTCAATCAGAAACAACCTATGCTGGCTAAGCGACACCGACAAGACCAAGACAACGGCCCAGAACGGGCCCAAAACGCGCCAGTCATGCCCCGGGTGCTTGCCGGGGACCGAGGCGCTCGCATCTTCTCGAAGACCCGGCAAGCCGTCCCCTGGCAAGCGCGAGCCGATCGGCCACCACCCCACTGCATCGCAACGCCAGTCAGTTGTCAATGCGGTGTCTAGCCCCCAGGTTGTTAAGTGGGTCTCGCTAAACACGTGGCGGCTTG
Source organism: Hordeum vulgare subsp. vulgare (assembly GCF_904849725.1). NCBI lineage: Eukaryota > Viridiplantae > Streptophyta > Magnoliopsida > Poales > Poaceae > Hordeum > Hordeum vulgare. The sequence goes on from NC_058523.1 coordinate 356,733,101, forward strand.
CTAAAGACAGATTGTGCCCATTTGAAACCCGTCCAAGGTAGCATTTATGGCATTTTGTCTTGAGTTCTAGAGTTAGGTATGATATCACTATTAGCTATCTGATCATGTTTGTTTGCCACTATGGATGCCCCTTGACCATAAAAGGAGGCCCAATGAAACCTAGCATAGGATTTGTACCCTAGATCATTTGTACGCACATAGTAGATCTCCACGGCAACCCTTGCCGGGGCAAAACACTGTGCGAGCTTTATCTTCTCCAAATCAATCCACCAAAGGAGGAGTAGGGTTTTACACTTCTCAGCAGCCCGAACCTGGGTAAACGCCTCGATTCCCATCGTCATGCTGCCTCATAGTTTCTGCTCTTTGTGCAATGCGATCTCCCTGCCGAACCACGAAGTGGCCAATGGCCCCATAGATGATCGACTGTGACCTGCCCCGACATCTTTGGTGCGCCACGCATGGGGGACTCGTTTGCACAAACCTGAGACTACGAGCAGTGTGCTGATCTTTGTCTATGTTCATTTTCCTCATGGCTCCCAAGAAGAAGACTGGTGCAGCCGCCCATCCTTCTACTTCGAAGGCCACGATGCTTGCAGCTGTGGATGCTGCTGGCACCATGGTGGCGTCAGGCGATGTGGGCACCATGGGCGATGTGATCGGTGTAGGAGGCGCCATTGTCATGTCCCCTGCGGCCTAAGCCGGAAGAAAGAGCGTCGAAGAAAAGCCGCAGCAATGTCCTGGCGAGCTTGGTCCTCGTGCTATGGGAGGAAGGGACATCAAGACTCCACCCTTCCGCCGCATTAGTGGTTGCACTCATAATAGCACCGCCTAGTATGAAGCAAGTCGCAATCCATCGGTTGCGCCTGTCACGGGCGTGGCTGCTGGGCGCATGCCCGGTATGGAGCAAGACGGAGTGCTATGCGGAGCCACGAAACCACGAGCTCACCCCCCCTGCCCCCACACGTCAGACCGCCATGGCGAATGGTGCACGACGACAAGGGCATGACAACGCTCCTCTTGTTTCCACCAGAAGTCGAGCAACTACGCGGTCTACCTCTCTGCCCATGATGGACACAACCGCGAAGGCGATGGCGCGGGCTTAGCTCTTGTTAAGTTTTCCACCGGCGGTTCAAAAAATGGACGAGTGGAGGGCCACCATCTAGAGTTTGATTGGCTTCACCGAAGCCAGCAAATCACAACATGCAGGAGCATCCCGTCGTCCACAGATGACGACGTCGGCCCGGACTGACGGTCGTGTTGAGGGAGGCACACCAATGATGGAGTCCCCTCCTCGACAACAAACACAAGGTAAGCCATAACAAACTCCGCACACCGACGGGCCCGATGAGGCATCCATGGCCTCGTCCGGCCTACGCGACCAGCGAGACCAGGGGCGTGCCTGGAAGACCGGCGGAAGGATGACACATTTATCACTAGTGAACGACACCAGGAAACACACCATTAATCTGTCAGGTGCAATGGCATAGACGCTGACAACCCCTTGCCCAGTGCAGTCGGATACCTACCTTACGAGGTCGGGTGTCCCGCCTTAACTCGTGAACTGCGATGGGTCCGTTGGCCGTTGAGCCGAGCTTTCAAGCCTGAACTAATGGAGAAGTATGAAGGAAAGCTCAACCCGACATAATTCATGGGCATCTACACAATAGCCATCCAAGCTGCCGGAGGAAGAAAAGAAAGTTGAACTCTGTCAAACATTTCCCGGCAGAGCTTCCTGAAGCCTCCGGTAGATAAGTTGCTAGAGGCGGTTCCATTTTTCCTGGTGAGCCGCTCCCTCCCACGGAACCTCAGGTTCTCGCGGTGGAGTTAAACGCTCCCACAGACGAGGAGAGGCCTTTAGTCCTCGTTGTCGAGCCACCGGCTCCAGCTTGGGCACAACACAGCCTCCGGTAAAGAAGTTGCCGGAGGAGGTTCCGTTTCGCGTGGTGAGCCGCTCTCTCCCATGGAACCTCGGGTTCTCGCTATAGAGGGAAGCGCTCCCAGAAGAAAAGGAGATGCCTTTAGTCCTTGCTGTTGAGCCACCGGCTCCAGCTTGGGCACAACATACCCTCCGATAGAGACATTGCCGGAGGCGGTTTCATTTCGCCTGGTGAGCCGCTCCCTCCCACGGAACCTCAAGTTCTCGCGGTAGAGGTAAGCGCTCCCATGAACAAGGAGACGCCTTTAGTCCTTGTCGTCGAGCCACTGGCTCCAGATTGGGCACAACATAGCCTCCGATAGAGAAGTTGCCGAAGGCGGTTTCGTTTCACCTGGTGAGTCGTTCCCTCCCACCGAACCCCATGTTCTCTTCGTAGAGGTAAGTGCTCCCATGAACGAGGAGCTACCTTTAGACCTTGTTGTCGAGCCACAAGCTCCATCTTTGGCATATCATAGCCTCCGATAGAGAAGTTGCTGGAGGCGGTTCCATTTCTCCTGGTGAGTCCCTCCCTCCTACGGAACCTCGGGTTCTCGCGGTAGCCGGAAGCGCTCCCACGAACGAGGAGATGCCTATAGTCCTTGTTGTCGAGCCACCGGCTCCAACTTTGGCACATCATAGCCTCCAGTAGAGAAGTTGCCGGAGGCGGTTCCGTTTTGCCTGGTGAGCCTCTCCCTCCCACGGAACCTCAGGTTCTCACGGTAGAGGTAAGCGCTTCCACAAATGAGGAGACGCCTTTAGTCCTTGCTGTCGAGATTCCCTAGTCCTGGAGAGGTACGTAACTATGTCTCACACTCCTTCCCCGCCTGTGATTGGTTCTGCATAGAGGTGGTGCCACAAGTGTAGATGAGCCCGCATGAGGATCTGTCCTGCATTTATCTCGCCAAGGATAAATCTCGAGCCGAACGCTATGGCAAATTCTACGGTTGGCGCCCCCGGCAGGCGAGCCATGGCAAGGTCCCGTTCGTCAACACCTTCGACACGGTGGTCGTTGTGAGACCGTCTGGCAAGAAGGAAAGGAGGGAAGGCTCACTCACTCCTATGTACCTCCATGTCTTTTGTTGGTTATGGATATTTCCATTAACCAGGCAAGCTTGCACCGAGGGTTATGATCGTAACTAACAAGCTCCCAAGTTCCCCCATTTGCCCCTTTTCAGTTTCCCTCCCTCTGTGTGCAAAGGTTGACACGCGCATGTATACCACCGGGAAAAAGCAAAGAGGAAGCGCGACCATGAATGGAGGAAAGAACCGTGTGCGTGAGTGAACACGCGCCAGGGTAGAAGGGGAGCCATGAAAAAAGCTAAGTTAACATGATTATCGATGTTCGTTTGAGTACGCATTTGCATATCCCCCCTCTTGCTACCAAGGTCTCGTATGGCGAGTCTTGTACGTGGTGGAACCTTGTCATGTTTGTTTGCGCTCGTGCTTTTGTTTCGAGCCTACTCAACAAAACATGTGGCAACAACAAAGATCGTCGAGGGAAAACTCACCGACAGTGTGCCCATGCCAGCAAAATGCTAAGGACCCATTACTCAGGCAATCACGGCAGCACGTTGTCGGCGAGCAACCAGAGCGTCCAAAGAAAACCACTATACGAGCGCCAATTGGAAAACAAGGGGGATATCATGCATCTACATAAAGACATCAGTTTAACAAACATGGAAGCAAAGATAGTGCATGACCTAATATGCGATACACATCGTGTCTTAAGTACATGGGCGGCCCGACGACAAGGGAAAAAGGGCGAGCTACGTGAATCTAAGATCGAGGGGGGGAATTTATGAGCATCGCCCGCTGTGACCCCCCAATTTATAGGGGGGCAACTCTCCTCTTCTCCAAGGCGGCCGCCCATCTCCACCAATCCCTCTATTCTCCATCACGGGTGAATTTTTATTCCCTCATATATTGCGCGCTTGTGCATAAATTTTGGGCCTAGCCCAATAACGCTGGGCAAGCACGTTTAGGCCAGTCGCGGGGGCTCCTATCGGTGCAATAGGACGGGGGTACCCAGTGCCCGTGACTTATGCACAAGTAGTAGTAGCAAAACCCACCAACAAAGCACAGTCAAGGCCAAGCCCAAGACGGAGGAGACCAAGACTCCGGAAGAAGCAACCTATGCTAGCTAAGAGACGCCGGCAAGACCAAGACAACGACCCAGAACGGGCCCGAACCACGCCAGTCAAGCCCCAGGTGCCTGCCGGGGACCGAGGTGCTCGCATCTTCAGGAAGACCTGGCAATCCGTCCATCGGCACGCGCGAGCCGATCGGCCATCGCTCCACCACATCGCAACGCCAGTTAATTGTTAATGTGGTGTCGAGTCCCCAGGTGGTTAAGTGGCTCTCGCTAAACACATGGCGGCTTGCTGAAGATAGATTGTGCACATTTTCCACCCGTCCAGAAGCGTGTCAAGGCATGAAGCAGCAGTTACCTAAAGCGGTGATAGAAGCTTGCCGGGAATGCACCCCCGCGCGCCACCTAAGGCAACATTTATGGCATTTTGTATTGAGTGCGAGAGTTAGGTATGATAGAACTATTAGCTATCTAATCATGTCTGTTTGCCACTGTGGACGCCCCTTGAGCTACAAAACACTACTAGGAGAAATCCTAGTAGTAGCGCTTGTTTTACCGATACCAGTTGCGTTGCCACCAGCGCTACTGCTAAGGCGCTACAACTAACCTTTAGAACTAGTGCTGGAATACCACCACTACTGGTACATGCGTTAGCAGTAGCGCTGGAATAAAGAAAGCGTTGCTTTCATCATCCCTGTCCAAACCCTGATGTATAAGAGAAGAGCGATCGGCATGAGCAAGAGAGCGACTATGTAGTACTTCTTGAGGCACCGGTTTCGCTCCCTCTCTTGTCATAGCATCCACCTCAGGTAACTCTTTTCTGCTTCGGCTCTGCTGTTGAACCCTCTGTGGCTAGCGCTAAGGTACATGTCCACCTGGGCATGAGCCTCTAGCTAGTGGTCGTACACTCCTGGAACCATCCCAATGAATACGATATAGGAGTCCTTCGTCATCTCTGATCTATGTACCTGCATCATAAGTTGATGAATTCAACGATAATATGCAACATAATGCACTTGAGAAACACAAAGATTCATAGTTAGCAAAATACAAGCAACCTATTGTAAACATAAATAACGAAGTTCCTCATACACAAACTAATTAAGTAGAGTGATGTACGCTAGTTCATAGAAAGACAGTAGTACTAACTATAAACACACATTGTCATCGTCAATCACTACTCCATGTCGGGGCTCCAATGTTAATAGTCAAGGATGAAGGACCCGAGCTTACTGAAAAGATTCAGGTCCAGAAGATGAGCGAGTAGCAGCTCTCGGACATTGTCCTGCCTCATTGTCCCATGGAAGAACATCCCTCCTTGTTCGACGACCTGCTTCATGATCATCTAGGCAAGTTCACACTGTATGTGATAAAACTCAGCTCGGATTTGATGATCCGGTGTCCTTCATATGATTGTGTCCCAGTTGTCAATCTCGGCATCGCCGGAAGTACCTGACATGCGAAGGTGTTGTTTATCCCTTATGTACTCGATCATGTGATGCATGAGGTAGAATCCATCAGCCTTACTATCATTTGTTGCTGGATGCAGTAGAAGTTGGTCTTATGGCCGAAAGTTGGCCCTTTATTCCTATACTTTTTCACCTCGATATATCCACCAGTAAGGCTGAAGGTTAAAATGGCACTATCGAGAACACTCTTTTTGTGCGTGTAATCCTTTTTCTTGATGTTATTCGTTGAGTCCAAGTACACAACATGGGAGTATTGCGGGTACACACAGATGAGGATAGCACACCCCCCTCCCGCTGCGCAAAATAAGTACACCTCAAATTAGCCTCCATGATTGCAAAGGAATGATCAAAACTTACGAAAGGATATCCGCGGATAACTTACGTGTGATGATAAGACACGAGAATTGTTTCCTTGTCCTTATTAGCGATCATGAAGTTGTTGATGTACTTGCTCGCATAGTCACGATGCTCTTTGCGGGCTGCCAAGAAGCTCTCGTGCATGTTGTATGGTTCCGCAACACAGATATACTCTATGTTCTCACGCCCGATGATGTAGTTGAGATACAGCGCATACAGGTGGATGAACTGAAAATCCAGCTTGGTCACGTGGAACATGTCATCGATGTAGTAAAATTACAGGATGAACTTCTCGGTGGGCCATGTGTCGGCGTATGACATCGCACCCGGAACCTGAACCATGTAAAGCGGGTACCCAGGTGTTTCCGAGCTGAGAAGTCTTTTCTCTATGGCCAGCACATCATCATGAAGTCTCCTTCGATCATTGTTCAGTATGTTCTATAGCTCTTTCTAAGGTAGGATCAGGTGGCCGGTGACATGGAAACGCTCCACACCTATGACAGGTATTTTGTCTACCTCCCGGGGCTTTAGAGGCGGCTGGCTGCCTGAAGCAACTACGGCGCCTTTAGATCCTTTCATGTCCGGTCTCCTCCTTTTCTTCTTGGCAGGTGGCGGTAGTGTGACAGCCCGAGACCGACGCTCGAGAAGGTTCCCCTTTCATTTCGTTGCCGCCATGCAATTAGATTATCTGTCGCATTCATCATCGCATCATTCGCATCATCTACATTGCATCGGCTCCCCCTTGATACCAGTTTTCAAAACCTGCATCCATTATTAGTTGTCGGTTCTCTCCGTTTTTCGCCGTTGACCGTTTCGAGAGCAACCACACACGCACGAGCGTGCGGCATCGTTAAATTCTTGTTTTTAAAAGTTTGTATAAAACTTTCTCGGATTGGGTCTAAACTTGGCGTACGATCGTCTTATAGTGTAGGTAGGCCGCTTGCCAAATTTTGTCGCAATCGAAGCTCGTTTGATACCCATGTTGTTTATTATATAGCAGCACTATAGTCGGTTTAATTGTCGGACGTTTGCTGTTTTAAAAACTCTGTCACGGGTTGTACCATTTCCATCTCATCCCTACATAGTCCAACTACACAGCCAATTAAACCCATCTAGCCACTTCCTCCGTTCGTGGTCATCGGATCGCGATCGGACGGACGAGGTCCACCCCACCATACCCCAACCATATATAAGAGCCACCCCATGGAGAGACCTCTCTCACTCCACTAGGGTTTCCCCCTAGTCAAAATTGCAGCCACCCTCTCAAAAAACCCACGTGTTAGCTCCACCTCCCCACTCTCCCGAAATCCATCTCTGGGTCAGACTAGGACCATTGGATTCCCATCCAATGGCCCAAAATCGCCCCAAGCCCCACCTACCGGACATGTCCACGACCAACTCGGCATGTCCGGGCAACCACATGAGCATCCAATCCGATTTGGATCACCAGCCCGCAGCCATGGTGGAGCCCGAGCTTCCCCAGGCACCCAGCCCTCTCTAGCTACACCGGGGCCTTCCAGCCGCCCGTCCCCGTCATTGGCGCCTCTCCGGGCCGTCGCCGACAGGTACTCGCGCCGCTGCCTACCAATGATGCCTTGCATGCGCCATCCTCCGCCATTGCCACTAGCCCCAATCTGCGTCGCTGCCCTCCGTCTATGGCCGACATCCGTCGCTGCCGCCTGGATCCCCCGCTCCCCGTAGGAGCTTGGTCGCCTCCAATGTCGTCAGCCGCCGCCGGATCCATGCCCTCCTCGATCCAGGCAAGATCGGGAGGAGCACGAAGCATGTGAACACCCTGCGAGTGTAGCGCCTGGGCGCCTCGCCCCGCATGGGCCAGGCCAGGCCGGGCTACCCCTCAGCCCACTCCCGTCATGCCAAGCCCAGTAGGCCAGCGACCTCGTCGGCCTAGTCCCGTGGCCATGGCGACCGAGATCTCCAGCCGGGCCTCGGCCCGAGGTAAGCCCATCTCGCCCTCTATTTCGCGCCCTAGGCATTGTTTAATATATTTCGCTTGCCTGTGTTGGGCCCAATAGTAGCAATCTTTTAACCGTTGATTAAATTCTTCTTCAAATGCCCGTAGTTTTAATCTGCACGTCAGATTGTTAAGATTTATATATGTAAAGTGATTAGAATCTCGCGTAGATTAAAATTTTCCAACTCTCATGCAGATTTAAATATGTTTAACATGCTGTTTGCATCGGTTTACGTGTCGACGTGATAGAAACGGTTTAGGTCGTAGTTTATTAACCGTAGCTCCGTTGAAGATGAGCCATATATGTAAATGGACTAGAACAATGAGTAGAGTCCCGTGAACCACTTTGTTTTGCCGTTTAACAAACACAAAATTTGATTAGGACAAATCTGGATAGAATTAGAATGTAACGCGTGGGGTCGTTTCGGAGATGCTATATGTCGTTTCCGGCCTAATTTAAAATGCCTAGATAGGTATATTAAACCCCCTTACAAGGTTTAACAACATTTTATATTGCCATGGAAATAAACGGGAGTGAACTAAATAATTAAACATGGAGTTCTGTCAATATGCAACTCGTTGCATATTGAACTTCACTTAATGTGTAGTGTTTGATTGTGTGAATTGCCATGCCATGCCTTGCATATTTGAAGCTGGTCATGCGTCATATGTGAATTTCATTATGTCGTGCATGTGCCGTGGTGAATACATTGTGTTGATTCTTGTTTCCGGTTTTCTTTGTCTCGATTGAGTTTCGTAAGCGTGTTGGAATGTGAGGACTCGTTCGACTACGTCGGTTCGTTTGCTTCACGGAGTCGTTCTTCTTCCAAGCGGGATCTCAGGCAAGATGATAATTTCCCTAGATACCATTACTATCATTGCCATGCTAGTCGTCTCGTTTCTTTCGTTATGTCTGGCTGCCTACCACCTGTTATATGTTAGCCTCTCAACATTGCCATGAAACCTTCAACCTGATCACAACCTAGCAAACCACTGATTGACTATTTTACTGCTTGCTTAACCATCGGTTAGTGTTGCTAGTTGCATGTGCAGTTGCTTCCATGTGACAACATGGGTTCCTTGTTATATCACCATATTAATTGTTATTTAATTTTAATGCACCTATATACTTGGTAAAAGGTGGAAGTCTCGGTCTTCTAGCCTGGTGTTCTGTTCCACCTTTGTTGCCTTAGATCCAGCTACCGATGTTATGTTCCATAAATGAGCGCTCCTAACATGCTTGGGGTTGTTATCGGGCCCCTAGATTCTCTCTTTGGGATAAAGCTCGTCTGGAAAGGCCCAACATTGGTACTATACTTCCCCAACATAATTATTCTGTTAATACCGAAAAACATAGGGCGTCATGAACCTGAAGAGTAATTCAACATAATGCAGGGGGCAGTTGTTAGAGCATATTTCTCCATATGTGCTTTCGGTAATTGATGAAAATCCCTATGGATTAATGGTTGCCTTAAGTTACATTCGAAGGATTTGTCCATAGGCACTTCTTGAAGTCCATCTGTTGGTGTCAAGGAGTTTATATGATGACCATGGTGGTATTCAAGGTATCATCCAAAGATTGGTCATAAAGACACAAGGTTCATCAAGACTAAGCAGAGAGTAAATCAAGATGATCAACACACAAAGTGTACAAGATGTACCGAGAGGGATCAAGTGATCCCATGGTACGGTAAGCTTTTTCCATAATGCTTTTGTGTACTAACCCATGGTCCTTGTGAGAGTTCTATGTGGGGTTAGGTGTGTCTCCATGGGTTTGCGTCAAGAGGAAGATCTCATTCAACCTATGAAGGATGACATCAAGTGGTGATCATCATCAAGAATGCGGTGTGCTAGTTCAAGTGGAGCATCACGAAGATATCATGCTTGAAGCTTGTCGTCCATTTTGGTGGCACTGGACTTGTGAATATGTGCTGAAGAGTGGCTCACCCATAGTGAGTATGGGGGAGCAATCAACTAGTCTTCGTCAAACCAAGGCAATCAATAAAGGTGGTTCATCTTGAGGAAGCCAAGATCATCATCATCTAGCTCAATGAGTCTTGTATTGAGCCTCTTTGCATCATGTTTGTATCCTTGTTGGCTCTTTTGAGAGATTAATGGATTATCCCATTGTGGGGTAGTGATGTGCTTTGTGCACCTCACAATCATATAAATGAGTATACATGAGTAATACCACTTAGTATTGATATTACAAGTTTATCTAGTCTCTAGCTAGTATGTCCTGCTCATGAGAAATTCAGATTCTAAATGGTCCATTAATTAACTCTTTTTGGGTTTCATTTGCCACTTGTTAATAATATTAGGTTATCATATTATGTGGGAGTAATATGCTATGTGCATATTACAAGCCTAGAAAATGTGTATATTTGAGGTATTGCCACTTAGTGTTGATATTGTAAAGTATCTTGTTCTTAGGTGGCATGTTAGCTCTACAAGTGCCATTTGCTTGCGTTTTAGGAGTAACGATGATGTTGGATATTTGTGCAATCTACCAATGGAAATTTTTTCCAAATACTTCTTGTCCTTCGACAATTGGTATTGCCTTCATGTGGTAGAAATTACTAATCATCTTGACATTGGACTTTATCTATTGTTTGTCTTCCTGGCCTTTGTGGATTGGTTTGAACATGTCTTGTGTTTCTACAGATATAGGGAAAGTGATGATACCATCTTGTGCATTTTGTATTCAAATGGAAATTCTATATAATGCACATCCCTTCGGGGAGCTATCCTATTTTCTTTGGAACATGCTCTTTATACGTCTATCATAGAATATTTTGATCCCCATCAAGTGTGTGTTGATGGGAGGAAAATCTTGCTCTTTATGATGTTTTGTGCCATCATGAAAATTTGTAGAGGGTTTGGTTTGTTTGAAACCTAGCTCTCTTTTGGAAATTAGATACCTCGTGTTTGTTTTCCTTCAATTGGTTTCTTGTTTCCTTTTGTCTGGCATGTGTCAATGGATATCATTCTTTGATGTATCTTTTAATTGGTATCCTTCAAGTTATAATTTTTCATTTGGTATTCCATTTTCACTTGATACCTTGTCTTTTGGTGTCTTATCAACTATGTGTTGATTGGATTTTTGAATGCCTTGAGCATGCATATTTACTATATATATATATATATAGTTTCTTTTGCATCCTTTCTTTCCTTGACCCGATATATAGGGGAAACTCCACCTTGTCATAAATTGGCTAAAGTGTTCATGAAATTCAATTTCATATCTATATGCACATATTTATGTGGAGTTTGTACTATGTATTGTTGGTTTTCTAACTCTTTGGTCCCAATGAGTTTGGGCACCATTTTGTTTGTTGTGTTGTTCTAGGAACAATTGGAGAGGCATTGGATGCTCGGCTCACCTACAAGGAAGGTGTTAACACCATGTGCTTATTGGAGCCAAGTTAGGATGATCAACGAACAACTATCTACTACATCAATCCAGTGCTATCTCGATAACAAGTATCTACTTTATGCATACATTTCTTGCATTCAACCTTTCGTAGGTTGCATCATGGCATGAATTTCTTGATTCGTTCTTGTGGTACTTGTTTCCTTCCTCAAAGCATCTGAACGATGATGTATTATTGCTAGTTGGGATGTCTTTGATGTTCATAAGTTGGAAGTTCATATTGTACAATGAGAAAAAATTAGGCCATGTGTTATGCTTTCAAGCAAATATCTTATTGGTATATTTATGATTCCCTTTTGGATATCTTGTTTGTTCCTTCTTGTAACCATTTCGTGTGTACATCCTTCTTTCTGGATATATATTATCATGATTTTTGCTAACTAGAATCTTTTACACATGAGAGAATTTACATCTCTAGTTGATATCCTCTTTTCTTTCACGTCCACCGTTGCATTTCCTTTTTCAGTTTTTGGTGGCTTCGTAAAGGGATTTGTCATGAGTGCGGATCTTTTATCCTTGCATCTTGATGCACTCGTTGGTGGTGAAGATTATTTTTCCTCATACCTTTCTTGACAAGCGTGTTGACATTTTGGTTGGTATCCCTTCTCTTGACAAGGTTATTATTTCCTTTCTTCACCATGGGTTGTCACAAGCATTGGTTCTCAATTTGTTTATTAGTAACCTTGTGAACCTATTTGCTAGTAGTGTGTGTGTGGGAAGTATATGTCTTTTTTTTGACAAGCTACTATAGGGAAACACCCCACGACTTTTCTTTTATTCCATTAACAGATTATATGTACATGAGAGGGGGTTGGGATGTAAAAATGAGGAGGGGGTGGGTGGGGGTACAAACCTCAAGGAGGTAAAAAAGATATCCACTTAAGTAAATCATCCCTAAATCTGGCCTTAATCCTGTGAGCTAAAAGGGATATATCATGAATGAAACCAGATTTCCATTTACTGAAGTGTGGTCTCTCATTATTGAAGATCCTGGCATTTCGAACTGTCCAAATATTCCAGCAGGCGGTAAACACAACTTCAAAGAAAAAAGGATGATGAAACTCCTTTCTCGGTGACAGTGAAGTGGTCCACATAGAATTACCCTGCCATGAGATCTGAAGATAAGTCCATACCCTGCTGCTGAAGAGGCAGTTAAAAAAGAGATGATATCTATCCTCTTAGATTCTAGCATGACAAAGAATACATAGATTTGACTCAGACACCTTCCAGTGCCTTCTTTCCAGCATGTCCTGTGTGTTGAGCCTGTCCATGATGAGCATCCAGGCAAACATCTTGATTTTCATAGTCCAACAACTTTTCCATCTCCACCCAAGAAGTGGATTGGGAATAATGGGTAGGTGCACATGAACATAATAATTCTTGGTAGTATAAGATTTACCATCACTACTCCACAGCCAAATATCATTGCAGGTTGGATCATTATCAAGATTCTGAAGTAAAGATGTGACTGAATCCAACTCTTGATGGGCCTTGTCAAATATAGGTAGGTGGAACATGTTGATCAAAGTGCTAGCTTGGTGAGCCTTGAACACTTCCTTAGCAGTGCAGAAAGTGTCAATGACAAAGGAGAACAATTTTTGGAAATGAACAGCTAGAGGCATTGTAGAATCTCCTACTGCCCAGGAATCTAACCCAAAGAGAAAAGTGTCTCCCCTGTTGGGTTGTACATATGTGACAGCTCTGTAGTTATCCAGTTTTTGCTGATATCCTTCCACCAAAAGTCAGTGAGATAGGTCTGAAATCACCAACTTGTTCAGGGGATCTCTTTTTGGGCACCAAAGTGATATAAGAGGAGTTCATATTTTCCAACTTGGCTATCCCTGCATGAAAGTTAGCTGCAAGCTGATAGAAATAAGAACGAATGATATGCCAGCATTTCTTGAAAAAAAGACCATTGAAACCATCTGGACCAGGTGCCTTATCAATGGGCATTTCTTTGACAGTCCTATCCATTTCGTCATTGGAGAAAGGCAGTGTCAAAACATCAAGCCCATCCACTCTTGGAATGAGAGATTGAAGATCAAATGCCAAGTTGATTCCTTGAGAAGAACCCATTTTGTTTTTGAAGGAAGACAAAAAGCATCCAGCAATCTGCTCATGATCAGTGATAATAGATCCATCTTCCAACTTAAGAGATGATATGGAGTTTCTTCTGTATCTTTCAGTAGCCATGGCATGAAAAAAATTAGTATTTTCCTCTCCCACCTTGATGAATCTGATGGTAGCTCTCATTTTCCAATACAAGAATTGCAAATGCAGTAGATGATCTAGATGAAGTTTGACAATCATCCTGAAATTAGCTTCAGGTGTAAAAAGGGGTCTTAGCTCCTCAAGGTCATCCACACATAGCACCACTTGATTGCACTTATGAATAAGTGTTTTTAGTTTGGAAAGACCAGTCTGCCATCTCTTCAGGGCCTGCCTCAGGTGTTTAAACTTATCCATGATGATGGCAGAGATGTGTCCTTTCCTGGAAGGGGTCTGCCAAGACTGATGTACACATTCCAGAAAACCATCCATCTCAACCGAATAATTTTCAAACCTGAAAAGGTTACATTTAGGAATGGAGGTGTTGACTGTCACCACACGGGGAACATGATCAGATGCAGACTTTGCTAAAGGCAGGACTTGAGTCAGGGGATAGGATGATATCCAATTGGCAGAAGTGAAGAACCAATCCAGCTACTCTAGGAGGGGTGAGTCTTGCATGTTGGACCAAGTGAAAGTCCTACCTTTGAGGAACAATTCCAAAAGACCCAGCTAGTCGATGATCTCACTAAAAATGAACATGTCATTCACATCAGCACGAGTGAGATTTCTATTGGAAGGGGATCAAATAAAATTGAAATCTCCAAGCAGCATCCAATCATCATTCGCAGGAATATAAAGATGGTATAGCCAGCTGGAAAATTGGTCTCGAGCTTCTCCCTGACAAGGGCCATATACATTTACCAGAGTCGAGGCCTCAGAGGTGTGATTGGAGATGAATGACACAATTAAACCAAAATTCTGTGTTTCAACGAGAGTGCCAATTAAAACTGAGGAGTTCCAAAGGGTGATCAATCCACCAGAGGTGCCACGCGACGGGATGTAAGCAAATTGATCAAATCTTTTGGGGCAAAACCTTCTAACAGTCTGAAAGTCAATATGTTGAATTTTGGTTTCCTGAAGGCAAACAACTGTAGTCATGATTTCACAAATTTTGTTTTTAACCTCTCTTTGTCGTGAATCAGAATTTAAACCACACATATTCCAGCAAAGAACACGCCAGCTTCTCGTAGATCGACTATCCATAGAAAGGATGTAAAGAATTAAAAGCGGAGTTACATAATAACCCACGCATCCAAAGTTCTGACGGCTGTGATACACATCCAGAGGTAGCAAAATAAACCGGACAACAATAAGAACATAGATACATAAGTCGTAGTTTAACCATCAGCGGGTGCACGCTTGGCAACATCAGGATCGTCCATAAGACGATCCTCTGACAGCTTCTCAGGTGCAATGCCAAGGTTGTGGCCCACCGCCTGAATTACATGCACAGGAGTCGCAGGTGGGAGAGCCTCCTCCTGAGATGAAGATGGCACTGCTTGAACCTCCAGGGTGTCCAGGGGTTTTGCTCTTGGCTTCCTCTTCTTGGGCACATGCATCGGGAGCTCCTGCAGCACCGGCTTGAAACCATCTCTCTTGATCGACCCCCTTGTACAGCGATGTACCGAGGAGTCCACAATGGGCGTGGCCTTCTTGCGTGGCCCCTGCTTCGGGGCAGCCGGAGTCTCAAAGGAGAACAATTCACCTGAAGAAGCAGAGATGTTGTCAGATGAAGCCGTTACCTCGGGAGCAGGTACAGGGGTGTTGTCGTGGTAGACGATGCGAGGTTCAGTGCTATCTTCATCAAAAGCCAATGACCAGGAGCGCTTGGGAAGCACAATTGGCATGGCCGCGGGCATGGCGAGGTGACCAGGAACATCCTTGGAGGTGAAAAACCCCATTAGCGCTTGAAAGGAGTGTGTCCAAGATACAGTCGGCGGTAGCGGAGGTCCATAGGCTACCCGAACTGCTCTGATCATCAGCTGATCACATCGGAATAGGGGCTGCTGGTAAGGAACAATCACCAAAGGATTGAAATCCTCAGCTTCCTCCTCAGCATCCTCCTCCTTAGGGGCCATGTCTCCGGCAGCCTCCTCCGCGGCAGCATTGCCCCCATTAGGAGCGGTAGGAGCGTCCACAGCATCATCATCAGTCGCCTCCTCTCCTGCAGCATCATCCTCTGCAGCGGCTTCAGCATCGGCCGGTTGAGGATCAACCACCACAATCTCCTGAACGGAGTCAGAAGAAGTAGGTTGATCAATGACCATGGACTCCCGGTCTTGTTCCGGGGCAGCGGGTTCCTCCACAGGAGCTTCAAGGTGCCAGCCCCAACCGCCATCATCGTGTTGAGCCGGTGGCTCAGGCATTGGGGGTGGTGGTGGCGGCGGCACAGCCTTCCAGCCCAGCGCTGGGTATGGCGGAAGAGTGAAGAGCATGTTGTTCTGCTCCAACTCTCCTGGCAGCGGATGGGGATTGCCATTGAGGGGCATAGGATCCTTATCATTCGGCATTTTCTCAGCAAAACCTGCACCCAAGATGAACAGAGGTGTAGACGAAGAAACCCTCGCCCCACCCCAAGCAGCATATTCCGAAAAAGTGACACTGCGGGGCACCAGATTATCATCTGGGAAAGATGCAAAAATGATGGAGCGGACAAGATATGGATCATCACTGACCCAATGATGATATTCCCCAAAAGTATTAAATGCAGCCCGGAGATGATTAGTATTGCGGTAATCCAAAGGAACGCCCAAAAACATCAAACAACCCTAACGAAAGCCGACAGCCCCTCTAAATCCTACTCCCTCATTGTGTCACATGCATTTGACAAAAGTGTCGTCCCCATAGCTTGGGGAACCATCCGAGCAGCAGCAAAGCTCTCTCCAGCATCCCTAAGCTCAAATAAACCTACCCCCTCAATCCATGGTTGAGCAGAGCAGACATGAAAGCCGAGGTTGTGTAGAAGATCAACAACCTCCTGCCGTACCTGAGCGACTTGATCAGCAAGAGGGCAGGCATGACCTCGACGATGACATACTGTTCATGTCTGCGGGCAATGGGGTTTGCCGGCGTGATGAACGTCTGGGGGAGGCGGTCAGGGCCTCCGTCGATGATGTTATGGCCCGGAGGCACAAACCGCTCAGGGTCGACCTCGAAGTTGGCCATGTCAGGGAGAGTTGCAGGTGGAGGAGGCGTCAATGGCGGTGGCTCTGATGGAGTCCTGGGAGGCGATGAGTGCGACAGGACAGGCAGGAACTGTTCGGCAGGCTGTGCGGCTTCCCCAAGAACAATAGAGGTTCCCGAGAAATCGGCGACGGGGGAGGTGGTGGGGCTCTTACGTTTCCAAGTAAGACAATTATCACGCATAAAAGAAGCACAGTTAGATTTGGAATGGCCCACATAGCCGTAGCAGGAGCATATCGGCGACATGTAGTTGGGGGCTAGATGCCCACGTTCAGAGCAGATCGTGCAGGAAAATATCTCATGAACCATATCGTTGATCAGCTTGTCAAATTGCAGGTGGGCTTGTTGCGAGGAAGGTATCTCTGGACCCATCAAAGGAGAGCTCACCGATGGCCCATTAGGTTTAACAGAAGCAGGCCCGTAGTTAAAATTATCCATCCGTGAGAAATCCAAAGATTTTGAAATCCTGCTTGAGGATGGGGGTGTCACCGGATCAGCGCAATGAGAGGGAGAAATCCCATCAATCACAGTGATATTTGTTTCCTTGCCGTACAACCCGAGAGATGACATCGGCTGACAAACTGTGCCAAAAGTAATATGGGGCGTCGCCGTCGTCCACCGGAGTTCAACCAGCGGTGGTGCACTGATGATGACACGCTCCTGCAGTGGAAGAGAACAACCAGCAGTTTGTAATGTCAATAGTTCATCCTGCATGACAGGACATCGGTAACCCTTGCAAACCTCATAATGTTGGAGGGTTGCAAAAGAGGGCTTCTTACATGTAGATGATCCAGATTTAAAACATAATTTTCCTGGCCTGGAATGCATTTCCATCATACCTAGTGTAGCACGTCGCTTAGAGGGGCCGAACAAAACCCATTCAGCATCACATTGTCTCTTCCATAGAGAAAATTCCCGGTTCCAATTCGGGCCACCATTACCCCATAAATGAAAGAAACATTAAAAATTGGAGCACTTGTAAGAACGTAAATCCAAGATATGAAAACCAACTTGTTTGCAAGAAACCAGGAAGTAGAAAACCGAGTCTGTGATCTTCATCACCATAAGGTCAATGGCGGAGCCCCCAATGGTAGACTCCAGCGCCGCAGCTACTGAATCCTCAATGAGACGAAAAGTATGACGACCAAAAGATACCACCATGATGAATGGTCGATGATGATGCATCGGGTGTATAGAGAAGCCATAGGAGTGGAAAACTTTATCCGCAAAAGTTGCACCAGGGGAGAAATCCAGATCCAGTATGGAGCCACCCATGCAAGCTATGAAAAAGCACGTACGTGATCGTGGCGGTGCACCTGAGATGATGCACCGAGCGATGGTGGAGCACGCCGGCTAGAAGTCTAGATTGCCATGGAGTCACCAGTGCATGAGGGAGGAGGTGGGAGTCGCCATCAGATTATTTCCTTTCTTCCGGGAAGGATATGTCTTGCACTTTGTTCTTATTTATTCAAGACTATATTGATGAGTACAGCTCATCCTCACCTTAGTCTTCTCAAGTGCCTTGCCATGACTCACACACATCATTTTGGTTGAGCCTACTCTTAAGTTGCCTCTTTTACATGTTGCTCAACCATATGTTTTGTGCAAGTGATATACTTATTGTCTCATCTATTTTCTTGCAATTGTTGTGTGCTTTTATTAATTTTGAAGGAGCAACGATCCTATTTTGTGCACTTGTATCGAATAGAAAAAAAAATCTTATTAGTGCATAAATCATGGGGATCTTCTCTAGTTTTGATAAAACACACTATTATCCTTATCATAATATCTTTTATTCATGTGGTTCGAAGGACCATATGATTGCTTGTTCCTATTGGTATCTTTTGATTGTGTGCTTCTCTCGGTTTGCATGTCTTTGTGACATACGATCCTTCTTGCAATCTTTGGGTCCTCGATATAGTTCATTTTCCTCCAACGTTTATCATTGTATTTGTGTATTTATTTGCACTATTGTTGAGAAGTACACACTTTTTGGAGGACCACCTACTATATTAGCTTTCTATACTTTTTGTCCATTTTGGTAATCGATGCCAATAGGGGAGAAGTTTAGAGAGTTTAGCTTGGTGATGCATAGAGGGTTTTGCTATTATTGCTTAAGCATTTACATCTTGTACGCATGCATTATATCTTTGTATGTGTGTGCTTGCTTATGCCTATTTCCTTATATAAACTCTCTTGTACTGATTGTCATCAATTATCAAAATGGGGGAGATTGTTAGAGCATATTTCTCCATATGTGGTTTTGGTAATTGATGACAATCCCTATGGACTAATGTTTGCGTTAAGTTATATTCGAAGGATTTGTCCATAGGCACTTCTTGAAGTCAATCTGTTGGTGTCAAGGAGTTTATATCATGACCAAGGTGGTATTCAAGGTATTATCTAAACATTGGTCATAAAGACACATGGTTGATCAAGACTAAGCAGAGATTAAATCAAGATGATCAACACACAAAGTGTACAAGAGGTACTGAAAGGGATCAAGTGATCCCATGGTATGGTAAGCATTGGTCATAACGCTTTTGTGTACTAACCCATGGTCCTTGTGAGAGTTCTATGTGGGGTTAGGTGTGTCTCCATGGGTTTGCATCAAGAGGAAGATCTCATTCAACCTATGATGGATGACATCAAGTGGTGATCATCATCAAGATTGCAGTGTGCTAGTTCAAGTGAAACAACACGAAGATATCATGCTTGAAGCTTGTCGTCCATTGTGGTGGCAATGGACTTGTGAAGATGTGCTGAAGAGTGGCTCACGCATAGTGAGTATGGGGGAGAAATTCGTCAAACCAAGGCAATCAATAAAGGTGGTCCATCTTGAGGAAGCCAAGATCATCATCATCTATCTCAAGAGGACTAGGTGCAAGGTATAGGTTTGCCCTTGATAGGTCTATTTTAGGATAGATTGTCATACTGTAAAGGGGGGCTCTCAAGTGAGTAGCTTGATCGTATCGTTCGTTGAGAGCTCAAACCATTTGCATCCTTGCATCATATTTCTTGGTTCTTGCTTGGTGTTTCTCTTTGTGAGTTTTCGAGCTTATGGTGATCTTTATGACAAGCTCGAGTTCATAGAAAATGGAGTCCATATGAATCTTCTATTATATTTTCGATGTTGGAAGTTTTTGCCGGTACTTCATTCATAGAGGTCTGACTTCTCTGTATCATTGTCACTTTCATAACTACATGTTCTGAAGATTTTATGTCCCCGTTGGATAGCTCTTGCCGTTGTGAATTCAACAAGCTTGAGTTTGCTCGATTCGGAGTTCGTATGCGAAAGTTAGAGCAGTTTCAGTATCCAGCGGTAGTACCCCTCCTAATGCGAGCGGCAGTAACTCCCCCGGAGCGGTAGTATTTTTTTACTACCGCTCCCTCAGACGTTCTAGGAGCGGTAGTTACGCTCCGGGCAACGGTAGTACCGCTCTAGTCGGGCTATGAGTGGAGGTAACGGTTGGATTCGTTCCCCCACTATATAAATGAGGTCTTCTTCCCCATTGGACCTCATCTATCCATTGAGCCCGTGTTCTTCCCCAATTGTTGACCTTCTTAGAGCTTGCTAACTCTCAGTCCCTCCAATGAATCTGGCTAGTTCTCGAGGGAAAAGAGAGAGGATATCTAGATCCACATCTCCACCAATCACTTTCTCCTCTATGTGAGGGGAACCCCTCGGATTTTGATCTTGGAGTTCTTTGTGCGCTCCTTGTTCTTCCTCTCATATTTCTCCATTGATTTTGTTGTTGTGGAGGGATTTGAGTGTGAGGGACTTGACCATTTCGTGTGTTGTTGCCATTGCATTAGTTGCATCAGTTTGAGTTCTCCACGGTAATATGTGGAAGTGAGAAGTTGAGAAGCTTATTACCCTTGGGTACTTGGTACCCCTAGAAGCTTGGTGGTTCCTCGGAGCTCAATTATTGTGGCATAAAGCTCAGGGCAAGCATCGGGGTCTCCAATTAAGTTGTGGTGATTGCCCCCAGCATTTGTGGTCACCTCGAAGCCATATGCCATTGTGGTGAACAATTGTGGTGTTGTTGGGAGCCTCCAATTAAGTCATGGAGATTGCCCCAACCTTGTTTGCACGGGTCCGGTGACCGCCCTCAAAGGTCCCTTAGTGGAATCACGACATCTTGCATTTTGCGAGGGCGTGAGGAGATTACGGTGGCCTTAGTGGCATCTTGGGGAGCATTGTGCCTCCACACTGCTCCAAACGGAGATTAGCATCCGCAAGGGTGTGAGCTTTGGGATACATCGTCGTCTCCGTGTGCCTCGGTTATCTCTTACCCGAACCCTTTACTTATGCACTTTACTTTGTGATAGACATATTGCTTCTTGTCATATATCTTCCTATCACTTAGTTGTTTATCTTCCTTAGCATAAGTTGTTGGTGCACATAGGTGAGCCTAGTTGTTTTATGTTTTATGATTGACAAATTAAACGTTAGTTTTATTCCGCATTTGTTCAAGCCTAAACCGTAATTATCTTAAAGCGCCTATTCACCCCCCTAAGCGACATCCACGTCCTTTCAATTGGTATCAGAGCCAGGTCTCTCATTATTAGGTTTAACCACCTAGAGAGTAAGGATGTTGACTAGGGGTTTAGGATTCTTTGAGACTCTTAGTTTCGATGGCACAAATTTTTATGTTTGGGTAATTTGCATGCTTAATCTCTTTAGGGTCATGGACCCAAATTTAGAGAGAATTGTAGATATGGGTTTTTCTCCTCCAAAGGATTCTCGAGATATATCTTTAGAGGATGAGAAAAACTCTTATCTCAATGCTCGAGCTTCTAATGTGCTTTTTGATGCTTTGAGCAATGTAGTTATATTTCAACTCATGCCATTCCGGGATGCTCATGAGCTGTGGACAAAGCTTCAAGATAAATAGGGTGTGTCCAAGATTTGTGGAAATGATTGTTCTCCTTCCACCTCCGGTCGTGTGGTCTTCTCAACTTCATCTACTTCACCTACATGTGGATCACCTACATATGGTGAGTAGTGGTGATCGGTCCAATGATAATAGTGGGCTTATTGTTGATGATCCTTCATCACTATATTATTGAATGCTTCATCTTTGGGCGTTAACACTTCGAGCACTTTAAATGTTTTACATGCTTGTGTTGATAGTCCCTGCATATCATGTAAAAACTGCTTGACAAAATCTCATGATGATATGCTTTCTATATCTTCTTGCCATGGTAAAAATGTATCTATTTCCTTGAGTTGTGGTGCTAACAATGTTGAGGAAATCCATCACTACATGGAACAAGATGTGGCCTTGAATGATGCTTCAAGGGATCCTACATCATCATCTATTGTTTCTCACTTTTGCTTTATGGCTAAGGCTTCAAAGGTATCTCCTACCTTGAATCCCAATATATCTCCTGATGATGATGGTGATGATAATGATGAAGAGAGTGATAATATTGCATCCTTAAAATTTAAGGGTGAAATGATTTTTAAATATCTTTATAATAGGAGTTGAGTGATGGATTTTACTCCTTGTGGGAATCCATGGACCCGATTGCATGACCAGAAAATTTTGGAAGTTCTTAGGTGGGAATTCAAGGAGTTACTTATAGGACAATCTTCCAACAGATGCACGATGTGAGGTTGGGGATCGACATCATTTGGATTTGTTTGTTCACGGTCGTCTTGCAACGGTTCTCGTTGTGTCTTAAAGAGTCCTTGTAGCTTGCTACGACTTGAGGACGCTTCGTATGTCATGTGCACTGCCTTCTACATGATGGCTACTGTAGGATATAGCCCGTGCGAATCTATCCATGAAAATATCGGACGAAATATTTGTCATGAATTTGTTTTGGCTTGTTTCGTAAGCCTCATCCGTTGTTTTCTTGGAATGTGGTAATTCGAGTTGCTTCAATGTCACATGGTGATTTCATATCTTTTCCAAGAGGTGTTCTCATATTTTTATGGGAATGCTGATTCTTTTGTTCAATCAAAGTGTCTTATCAATTCTTCTCTACCAGAGTCGTCATGTCAATTCATTTCATCCGGTGTGCTTCTCTTCAAGTGGATTCAATCCTCTCCAATTTTGCTAGATCAATCTCTCATTTCTTTCTAGAGTTCAGCTCATCTGTCCCAAGTTGTCTTTGTTTTTCCCCGCCCTCCCACCCTTTTCTTTAGTGATTCAATTATCATCAAGTTCCTTTCTTTTCATAGATTCTTCCACTATGTTCTCTTCCATGTTGTATCCGGTGATTCTTTGTGAAGATTGTCAGGAGGTCTAAGTTCAGCATTAATTCATTCTTGTTCTCTTTTCCGGTGAATTCAATTCAAGCTATGTGTGTTCATCATATCCTTTCCGTCCTATATGATTTCTGTGTTGGAAATTCTCATCCAAGCCTCTCTTGTTATTCATCTCTCTCTTTTCTACCTGGAGTGCTGAAGATATCTCACGAGTTTCTTGCTTTCAATCCGTTCAATTATTTCGAGGTTCTCACCTCATTAAGTTTTCATTGTACCGGTGCAGTATTTATCTTTCTCAGCAGTCTTTTCAAGGGTGTTTTCTTTTGAGTGGGCCCATAACCCACAGGATTTTCTGAGGATCTTATCTGGCTCTTCTAATATTTTCTTGATATCTCTAATTCTTTTCAACTATGACGTAAGTATGAATTTCATCAATCATATTCCTTCTCCAAGATCGTTTCAAATTTATTATTTTCATCTTTGACTCAACCTTTCGTTCTTCATTGTTCCGGAGTGTCTCGGTAACTTTAGTGGTGTTCCTTCTCATCATTCCAGCTCGGAAAACCGAAGGAGAGTTTCTCTTAAATCTTGCTCCATTCTTGTGAAGATTGTCATTCAGCTTCGTATTATCCTCTCATTTGTTCTCGATCATGATTAATTCCTTCCATGTCTAACCGGTGCATTTCAGATTTGTTTTCATTCTTGATCCTCTGAAGGCCATCACTTCAGAAGATTTCTTCATTCTCAGCCTTCATCTTTCATCCTCAATTGATGTCTCTTCGTTCGCCTCTCAATTATTATGTGTCTTGTTCAAGTTTTTCTCTCACGTGGATCATGATTTTTTCGCTATCTTATATCTCCATTCATTCTTGTTATTCCCATTCATTCCAATTCTTACCGGTGTCTCCTTCAAGACTTCTTCAAGTTTGTGCTCATATCTCTCCTCAATATTTTCAAGAAGAATAAGTGGTATGCTAAATCCGGTTGCTTGTCATCAATTTAACTTGGTGAAGGATAAGCATAACATAATTCTTATTCTTGTTTCATAGTGATTTCAATTCTTCTTTCGGGGTGGCTCATGATATCAATTCTTTTCCCAACTGCTCCATCTTTTGTTTTCCTTTATCCTTGAGGTGGTGTTATAGCATTCTTGTTAGTGGAGGAGTCTCAAAGAAAATTTGTTTCAAGAATGAGATATTTAAACCCACCGATTCTATGATCATGCGATATTTTCAAACCCATGGTTTCTTCATTGAGCTATCTTGGTTTAGATTTCACCTAAAGCTTTTCCTAAGGATTGTTGCTATTATGGTGATTATCGTTGATTCACGTTCTCAATATATCCGCTTGGTGTAAGAAGTTTTGCCTTTCTTGTTGCATCCAATCAATCCTTGTTTCTGTTAGTGGTTGGTTGTCACCTCATTATTTGAGATGGTTTCCATATGCCCGCAACAAGCTTGTTCTTTCGTTGATGGTTTGCCAACAACTCCGTTTAATTCTTCTTGCAAGGGTTCTTGCCAAATTCAATTGTGGTAGTAGTTTTCATTTCCTTATCCATCCCTTCTTCCCAATATCTAGTTTCTATTCTCTCGTTCCGGAGTTGTGGTGATGTTGCTCTCTTCAATCTATCATCGTGTTCTCTCAAGATCATGTTCTCTCCTTGCTTATTCAATTTAGTTAGCTTGTTGGGAATCTTGTCAAGATCTTTCCATCTTATCAAATTTTTATCATCAATTTCCTACCGAAGTGCTGCCGAAATTTTGGTGAATTATTGCTTGTTTCTCATATCACTCTTCATCTCTTCCAAACTTCAAGGGTCGTTGGTTTCACTCGTTTGTCAAATAAGCGACTAAGTTACCTCTTTCTTTTCCTCTTCACCTTTAATTCTTAGATATCGGGGCGAGATCTCTTGTTAGTGTAGGAGAGTTGTGACAGCCCGAGACCGACGCTCCAGAAGGGTCACCTTTTAATTTCGTTGCTGCCGTGCAATTAGATTGTCTGTCGCATTCATCATCGCATCATTCGCATAATTTGCATCGCATCCGCTCTCCGTTGCCGCCAGTTTTCAAAACCTGCATCCGTTATTAGTTGCCGGATCTCTCTGTTTTTCGTCATTGACCGATTCGAGATCAACCACACACGCACGCGCCCGCGGCATCATTAAATTCTTGTTTTTAAAAGTGTGTATAAAACTTTCTCAGATTAGGTTTAAACTTGGCGTGCGGTCTTTTTATAGTGTAGGTAGGCTGCTTGCCAAATTTCGTCGCAATAGGAGCTCGTTTGATACATGTATCGTTTATTATATAGCGGCACTATAGCCGGTTTAATTGTTGGGCATTCTGTGTTCCAAAAACTCTGTTACGGGTCGTACCATTTCCCTCTCATCCCTACATGGTCCAACTACACAGCCCATTAAACCATCTAGCCACTTCCTCCGTTCGGGGTCGTCGGATCGCGATCAGACGGACGAGGTCCACCCCACCATAGTCCAACCCTATATAAGATCCACCCCATGGAGAGACCTCTCTCACTCCACTAGGGTTTCCCCCTAGCCAAAATTGCACCCACCCCCTCAAAAACCCCACCTGCTAGCTCCACCTCCTCCCTCTCCCGAAATCCATCTCTCGGTCAGATCTGGACCATTGGATCCCCATCCAATGGCCCAAAATCACCCCAAACCCCACCTACCGGACATGTCCGCGGACAACTCGGACATGTCCGGGCGACCACAGGAGCAGTCGATCCGATCTGGATCACCAGCCCATAGCCATGGAGGAGCCCGAGCTTCCCCGGGCACCCAGCCCTCTCTAGCTCCACCGGGGCCTTCCAGCCGCTCGTTGCCGTCATCCGCACCTCGTCGGGTCGTCGCTCACAGGTGCTCGCGCCGCCGCCCGCCAAGGTTGCCACGCCCGCCCCATCCTCCACTGTGGCCACCGTCCCTGATCTACGTCGCTACCCTCTGTCTCTGGCCGCCATCCGTCGGTGTCGCCCGGATCCCCCGCTCCCCGCCGGAGCTTGGTCGCCTCCAAGGCCGTCAGCCGCCGCCGTCTCGATGCCCTCCTCGATTTAGGCGAGGTCGGGAGGAGCACGAAGCATGTGAACGTCGTGCGAGCGCGGGGCCTAGGCGCCTCGCCTCGCATGGGCCAGGCCAGGCCAGGCCGCCCCTCGGCCCACTCCCGTCACGCCCTACCTAGTAGGCGAGCCACCTCGACGGCCCAGTCCCGCGGCCTAGTCAGCCGAGATCTCCAGCTGGGCCTCGGCCCGAGGTAAGCCCATGCCGCCCTCCATTTCGTGCCCTAGGCGTTGTTTAATATATTGCGCTTGCCTCTGTTGGGCCCAATAGTAGCAATTCGGCCCGAGTAGTTTTTTTCTTTTAACCGACAATTAAATTCTTTTTGAGAAAAATGCATAATTTTCAAATGTCCGTAAGTTTTAATCCACGCATCGGATCGCAGAGAGTTATATAAGTAAAGTGATTAGAATTTCGCGTAGATTAAGATTTTCCAACTCTCAGGCATATATAAAGCTTTTTAACGTGTTGTTTGCAGCGGTTTGCGTGTCGGCGTGATTGAAATGGTTTAGGTCGTAGTTTATTAACTGTAGCTCAATTTTTCGTTTCCGACCTTATTTAAAATGCTTAGATAGGTAGATTAATCTGTGCTTCACCCCCTTGCCATGTTTAACAACATTTAATATTGTCGTGGAAATAAACGGGAGTGAAGTAAATAATTAAACATGGAGTTCCGACAATATACAACTCGTTGCATATTGAACTTCACTTAATGTGTAGTGTTTGATTGTGCGAATTGTTATCCATGCCTTGCATATTTGAAGCTGATCATGCATCACATGGGAATTGCATTATGTCGTGCATGTGTTGTGGTGAATATTGTGTGTTGATTCTTGTTTCTGGTTTGCTTCATCTCGATAGAGTTCCGCACGCGTGTCGGAATGTGAGGACCCATTCTACTACGTCCGTTCGTCTGCTTCACGAAGTCGTTCTTCTTCCAAGCGGGGTCTCACGCAAGATGGTCATTTCCCTAGATACCATTACTATAATTTCCATGCAAGTCATCTCATTTCTTTCGTTATGTCTCGCTACCTACCACCTGTTATATGTCAGCCTCTAAACATTGCGATGAAACCTTCAACCTGATCACAACCTAGCAAACCACTGATTGACTATGTTACTACTTGCTTAACCATTGGTTAGCGTTGCTAGTTGTAGGTGCAGTTGCTTACATGTGATAAATGCTGCCTCTTGAGCTTGGGTTGGTTTTTCCCTTGAAGAGGAAAGGGTGATGTAGCACAGGAGCAGTAAGTATTTCCTTCAGTTTGAGAACCAAGGTATCAATCCAGTAGGAGAATCCAGTCAAGTGTCCAGAGTACCTGCGCAAACACAAAAGAGCTTGCACCCAACACTATAAAGGGGTTGTCAATCCCTTCAAGATTGATTGCAAAGTGAAATCTCAAGGCGGAAAGTGCAACGAAGAAAAAGTGTAAGGCTGAAAATATGATATGAAGTAGACCCGGGGGCCATAGTGTTCACTAGAGGCTTCTCTCAAAGTAGCAAATATTACGGTGGGTGAACAAATTATTGTCGAGCAATTGATAGAACCGCGTAAAGTCATGGCAATATCTAAGGCAATGATCATACATATAGACCGCTATCTAGCATGCATCTAGTGTATTGAGTTCATGACGAACAGAGTAACGCCTTAAGCAAGATCACATGATGTAGAGTGATAAACTCAAACCAATGATGTAAACCCCATCTTTTTACCCTTGATGGCAACAACACGATGTGTGCCTCGCTACCCCTTCTGTCACTGGGTGAGGTCACCGCATGGTATGAACCCAAAACCAAGCACTTCTCCCATTGCAAGAATCATAGATCAAGTTGGCCAAACAAAACCCACAACTCAAAGAGAATTACAAGGATATGAAATCATGCATATAAGAGATCAGAAGAAACTCAAATAAGATTCATAGATAATCTGATCATAAATCCACAATTCATCGGATCTCGACAAACACACCGCAAAAGAAGATTACATCGGATAGATCTCCATGAAGATCATGGAGAACTTTGTATTGAAGATCCAAGAGAGAGAAGAAGCCATCCAGCTACTAGCTATGGACCCGAAGGTCTATGGTGAACTACTCACGCATCATCGGAGAGATCATGGTGTTGATGAAGAAGCCCTCCGTATCCGAATCCCCCCTCCGGCAGGCCACCAGAACGTGCCCCAGATGGGATCTTGCGGAGATAGAAGCTTGCGTCGGCGGAAAAGTATTTTTGTGGATCTCTCTCGCAGTTTTGGATTTTTCAGGAATTTATAGGCGGAAGAGGTAGGGCAGACGAATCACGGGGGGCCCACAAGCCTGCTAGGCGCAGGCCCCCCTGGCCGCGCCTAGGGGGCTTGTGGGGTCCCCTGGTGGCCAATGCCTTGGTTCTCAAGTCCCCCGCGTATCTTCTATTCCGGAAAAAATCTTTTCGGAAGTTTTATTCCGTTTGGACATCATTTAAAATCCTCCTCTGAAAAGGGTAAAAAACACGGAAAAAACACGGAAAAACAGGAACTGGCACTTGGCACTGAGTTAATAAGTTAGTCCCAAAAAAGATATAAAAGGCATACAAAACATCCAAAGTTTGACAAGATAATAGCATGGAACCATCAAAAATAATAATTATGTTGGAGACGTATCAATAACATGGGTTACTTGTTATATCACCATATTAATTTCTATTTAATTTTAATGCACCTATATACTTGGTAAAAGGTGGAAGGCTCGGTCTTCTAGCCTGGTGTTTTGTTCCACCTTTGCCTCCCTTAGTTCTGGCTACCAATGTTCCCCTGTGTTATATTCCATACATGATCGCTCCTAACATACTTGGGGTTGTTATGAGTACCCCCTAGATTCTCGCTTTGGGATCAAGCTTCTGGCAAGGCCCAACATTGGTACTATATTTGCCCAACATAATAATTATGTTAATGCTGAAAAACATAGGGTGTCATGAACCTGAGGAGTAATTCAACATAATACAGGGGGCCAGTGCTGATGGTGCTGGTCCCAAATAGAGCAGCTTATTAACGCTACGCGAGGCAACTAGGTGTTTGGCGTGGTAACCATAGCTCATCTGTAGTGTACGGAGAACAAGATACGCGGCTCCTATCGGGATCGTCGACACGCCGGCCGGCCTTGCTGGACTTGTTTCACCTTTCTCGGGCGTCTTTTGCGAGGGATTCCGAGGATGCTTTGGGTTATCTCGAGGTTGAGGTTTTGCAATAGGAACCCGAGGAGATCACGGGTTTCCCTGATCGAGGTCATTCCATCGCAATGTGTGGTAAATTGTGATGGACTAGTTGGAGCACCCCTACAGGGTTAAATCTTTCGGAAAGTCGTGCCCGCGGTTATGTGGCAACATGGAAACTTTGTTTAACATCATGTTCTAGATAACTTGAAGTAAGCTTAATTAAAATATGCCAACCGAGTGTGTAACCGTGATTGTCTCTTTCGTGAGCTCCTTCTCGGATCGAGGACACGCAGGGGTTATGTCTAACGTAGGTAGATGTTCAGGATCATTCATTTGATCATCAGTAGTTCACCTCCGCTATGCATAGATCATCCCCCTCTTTATTCTTGTACTCATAAGTTAGTCACCAAATAAATGCTTAGTCGCTTGCTGCAGCCTCACCACTTAACCATACCTCACCCATTAAGCTTTGCTAGTATTGACACCTTTGGAAATGAGATTATTGAGTCCCTCCGGCTCATAGGTTACTACAACACCAGTTGCAGGTATAGGTAAAGAGTTACTTGACGCAAGCGCATTGATTGTTCATTTGGAGTTTCTTCTTCTTCATCATCGATCTAGGATGGGTTCCAGACCTGCAGCCTGGGATAGCAAGGATGGACGTCGTTCTTTTATCGTTTGTTTTCGTCCGTAGTCGGACCCTGCTCTTCATCATGATGAATGCATGTATTGTACTGATGTGACTCTGATGTAGCTTGTGGTGAGTGTAAGCCAATTCCATATACTCATCTTGTCAGTACATGTACTTGTAATGATATCCATTCTTGCGAAACGACGAGATGCGTTTCTATCCCTGTTGAGGCCCTCGCGCCAAAATAAGGATAGGACCGCATCTTGGGCGTTACAGGTAGTGATCCCACTATACCTTCCCTAACCACCACCAGCAGCGTCATTGGGCTAATTATCAGTGGACGGCCCCCGTGTTGTTCTTGCTAGGTAGAGGCGGCATCTGTAGGCGTCTCCTGCATGGATCGCATGAAGAGATACTTTTTGCAATCAGCCGTAGGACGTTCCGGCTCTAGCAAATCAGGCATCATCAAGTCATCTCCATGCTCATAGCCTGAGTCATAGTCTCGAGCATCGTCATTGCCGGTATTAATATACTCGTTAAGGTCATCAGCATCCTCCTCCATGACATCATCAGCATTTGCTTCTTCGGTGGGGGAGACATCATCTGGCACTAATGGAGTCTCCCCCTCGCCACGTCGTCCACTATCACCCGCCACTACAGGTGCAGGTAACTGGGTAGGTGGGGTGGTCTTCATACCTTGTTCAGGAGTTGTCGTTAGTGTGCTACCAGGCGCCTCGACATGAGGGTGAATCTTCGGCCAAGGCAAGAACTAGCTCTTGCATGCGCCAATCTGTTTAGGGGTCTTGTCATCATCGACTAGTGTCGTAAGAGGCAAATCCACGAAGCCCGCTTTGCCACTAGCCACGTAAACTTTGAAGACGCCATGTGTGGGGACCCCGACTTACGAGTCGAGATCGTTGAATGATCGTGCTCAGTGATCCCAGAGATCAATGCTCACTTAACACACAGATACTGAATATTAAGAGTCTTACATCCAACATACCGAAATAGTACATCAAGTGACCATCAAGGTCAAGTTCACATAAGTAGGGCCTATAAGGCCAAACCACATCGATACATCTACTAGCGGAACCTTGGGGCTAAGCGGGTGCCCATGCCATCTGCCTAAACCAACAGGCATTCTGACTGGGAAGCGTCCTAGTTCACAAGTCCGTCTTCGATGACGAATTCTTCTTAAACTCCAGTCCTTCCATGTCTGGTCAATAACATAACCAGTGGCAGGCCAGTGAGTACTTTGAATGTACTCGCAAACAGCCCCTGATATGGAAAATGCAGTCAGTATGATAACAAGTAATATGTAGTATTGGTGGATAACACTTGATTGAAAATAAACATGATCATAGATGGATGTGCAACATAAGCTAGATGGTATCCAGAGGAACAAGTTACAGATATCAACATATTTGTCGTGGGCTGAACACTTCACGTTCACCCAATATGCCAAGTCATCAAACTTGGTCATATCATCTTTTACTCGGATAACTCCTTGAACACACACACACTTGGTTTATGCGGAAATGACTGGACGTAGTTTAAGCAGGATTACCCAACTGTCCTTGAGTGTGGACACGGCTATTCGAATAGTTTTACACTCTGCAGAGGTTGTACGATGTACCCACGAGATCCGGGAAACTTATGTGTCATCCACGACTCGCAGTATATAACATACCCGAAGTAAGTACCCGATCAATGCCTTTCCCGTGACGATACTAGATAAAGAGTTCCACTCGATTGGTACCCAGCACACATGATGTACATCTTACGAGCACCGACTCTGGACAGTATCATCCATGTGGGGACCAACGGTGTACCCGGAACACATAAAAATGGCATAGTCCACCTACCTAGTATGACCCCGTCACGAGAATGACCACATATCACTCCCACCACTAGTAATGTGGCTCTTTGCTAGTTGTTTTGGGGTAGCTACACTTCACCACTGGTGATGAAAGTTAACATGATTAAGTTTGATGCAAAAATAGGATGATCCACCAAATTTGAGCTTCATTGGACAAGTTTGGCAGTGCAAACTTGAAATCATCCCCAAATGGGCAGATATGTCCCTTCCAAAGGGAATGTGGGTAAATTAACCCCTACAAATCCCATTTTTGGCAGAGGCTCCTTACTTGGGATGTTGAGCATTCTTGCAAAGTTTCAAGCCATTTGAACAAACTTTTCCATGTAGAGTTGCTCCAACTTGATTCTAGATAGAGAGGGTTTTAGGATTATTTGGTGAACCAAACCACCTTGAAATGAGGTCAAACTTGGCATGGCCACCAAATATAGCTTGGGGAGACTGCTGGAATTTTATGGGAATTTATTGAAATATTTCCTTTGAAAATATTTCAAAAGGCCAAAACAGACAGAATAGGTTTTCAGGGATTTTCCCAAATAATTTGAACATAAGTAGGGGTTGAAAATCTTATGTATGCAAAATATATATCCTGTGAGTATCTCCAAATTTTCTCATATTTTTCTAAGGCGGAAAAGTAATTTTTCATACAGAAATATCATTTCTGGCCTCAGAAATGGTCATGCAAACGAAATAGGAAAAAAAATTAAAATAATTATTTTATGATATTGGAGAGTAAAAATAGTTCTAAAACCAGATTATCATCTTTGGGTAAAGGCACTCCCTTGACATTAGGGACTTGGAGTGCAAACCCAAAGCAAGGTTTTGAAGTAATCAGAAATGAGAAGAAGGTTTTTATGAAATAGTCATGTTACAAAGCTAGTTTTGGGGTCACTCAATCAATCATACACACAATCAATGACAATCATGGCACTCATAGCATTTGTTTAAAAAGTTTTAATAAATTCAGATTTTGAAAACTACAGTTGAAGTGAGGTAAAAATAGGGTGTGACAGACCTATCCCCCTTACAAGAATCTCGTCCCCGAGATTCCTAAGCTAGGTGCTAAAAAGGTGAGGAAACTCAGATCGGAGATAGTCTTCCCGCTCCCATGTTGCTTCGGCTTTGGTGTGGTTGCTCCAATGAACCTTAAAATACTTGATGGTGCGGCTTCTGGTGCAAGGTTGTGCTTCATCCAAGATGCGGATCGGCTTCTCACGATAACTGAGATCTGGCTGGAGGTCGATGCCTTGATGGTCAATGTCCTTATAAAGATCTAGATGGTTTGGCGCTTGCAGACACTTTGGAAGTTGCGACACGTGGAAGACATTGTGCACACCCGAAAGTTCCGTAGGTAGCTCCAACTGGTAAGCAACTTCTCCATGCCTTGTCGTGGTCTTAAAAGTTCCAATGAACCTTGGAGCAAGTTTCTCCTTGACATGGAAATGCTTGGTTCCCTTGAGAGGTGTGACGCGGAGGTACACCTAGTCTCCGGGATTGAACTCCACTTCTCTCCGGCGAGAATCCGCATAGCTCTTTTGTCGTGACTTGGCTGCTTTCAAGTTTTCCCGGACAAGTTGCACTTTGTCTTCAGCTTCACGAAGAACTTCCGGCCCAAAAATCAATCCTTCACCTGTTTCGGACCAGTTGAGCGGGGTGCGGCACTTCCGTCCGTATAGCACTTCAAATGGGGCCATCTGGAGACTGGACTAGTAATTGTTGTTGTATGAGAACTCAGCGAACGGCAGACAGTCTTCCCATTTGGCCCCATGTGCTAATACACAAGTGCAAAGCATATCTTCAAGTATCTCATTCACTCGCTCCGTCTGTCCACCCGTCTGTGGGTCGAAGGCGGTGATGAAAGAGAGCTTGGTTTTGAGAGCCTCTTGGAACTTCTTCCAGAATCTTGAGGTGAATTTCTTGCCTCGGTTAGATACTATTTCCTTGGGAACTCCATGGAGACTCACAATACGCTCAATGTAGAGGCTAGCCAGCTTGTCGTCACCATAAGTGGTGCTGACAAGAATGAAGTGAGATACCTTGGTCAGATGGTCGACGATGACCCATATAGAGTCATGGCCTCTAGACCTGGGTAGACCGGTGACGAAGTCCATGCCGACTCGGTCCCACTTCCATTCTAGCACTTGGAGAGGTTGTAGCAATCCAGCAGGTCATTGGTGCTCAGCCTTGACACGCTGGCACATGTCGCACTTGGCGATATAGGAAGCTATTTCCCTCTTCATGCCATGCCACCAGAATCTTTCCCGAAGGGTTGATACATCTTGGTGCCACCGGGGTGAATAGAGTAGGGTGTGTCATGAGCTTCTTGCAGGTTCAAATCCTTGAGTTCAGCCTTGTTGGGTACACATAAACGTTTCCCAAACCACACTACTCCTTGTTGATCCACTGAGTATTCTGGGGCCTTGCCTTCCTAGATCTTCTTCTTGATGCATTCAATGCACTTGTGCCCCTTCTGGGCCTCTTTGATGTCGTCTGCCAGAGTGGGTTTAACTTTGAGGTTAGCTAGGAATCCCGGTTCAACTAGCTCTAACCCGAAGCTGTCCAACTCTTCATATAAGGCGGGTAGCCTTTCCTTGAGCATAACATTCAAGGTGTTGGCCTTCCGGCTTAAGGCATCGGCCACCACATTGGCCTAACCGAGGTGGTATTGAGTGTTGAGGTCGTAGTCTTTGATTAGCTCCAACCACCTTCATTGCCTCATATTCAATTCCCTATAAGTAAAGATATACTTGAGACTCTTGTGGTCAGTGTATATTTCACATCGCTTCCCCAGAAGGTAATGTTGCCTTGTCTTCGGGGCATGCACTACAGCTGCCAACTCAAGATCATGCGTGGCGAAGTTCTCCTCATGTACGTGCAGTTGCCGTGACAGGTAATCCACGACCCTGCCGTCTTGCATTAGGACTCCACCGAGCCCGGTTCTTGAGGCATCACAGTATATCACAAACTCCTTGCTGATATCCGGAGTAGGCAATACCGGGGAGGTAGTCAATATCTTCTTCAATTCCTGGAAGCTTTCTTTGCACTCCGGCGTCCATTCGAACTTCTTGCCCTTTTTCAAGAGCTGAGTCATTGATCGAGCGATGTCGGAGAATCCTTCCATGAACTTGCGGTAGTATCCCGCGAGTCCGAGGAAGCTTCTGACTTCCTTCACATCGATTGGTGACTCCCAGTTGGTTATCGTGGTAATCTTGGAAGGATCGACCGCCAATCCGTTTGTCGTCATGGTATGACCCAAGAATCCAACTTCATGCAACCAGAATTTGCATTTGCTAAACTTGGCATAAAGCTGGTGCTCTCGAAGCTTTTCCAACACTAGCCTCAAATGTTGCTCATGTTCTTCTTCGAACTTGGAGAAGATTAATATGTCATCGATGAAGACGAGGACAAACTTATCCAGGTATTCCATGAAGACTTTGTGCATGAGGTACATGAAGTATGTCGGGGCATTGGTCAACCCAAATGACATGACTGTGCACTCGTACAGACCGTAACAGGTTACAAATGTCATCTTAGGTATGTCCTCAGATCGGATCTTCAGTTGGTAATATCCAGATGTGAGGTCGATGTTGGAAAATACATTGGCACCATTCAACTGGTCAAATAGGTCTTCAGTCTTGGGGAGTGGGTACTTGTTCTTGATCATGACTTCATTGAGAGAACGGTAACCGACACAGAGTCTGATAGTCCCATCCTTCTTAGACACGAACAAAACAGGTGATCCCCAAGGTGATGCACTCGGACGGATGAATCCCTTCCTGAGTTGCTCTTCCAACTTCTTCTTCAACTCTGCTACTTCTTCGGATCCCATCCTATAAGGCTTCTTATAGATAGGCCTTGATTCGGGCATGAGCTCAATGATGAACTTGATGTCTCGATTAGGAGGCATCCCTGGTAGCTCATCAGGAAAGACATATGGGTACTCACAGACTATTGGCACTCGGTCCAACTCTTCTTTCGATAGGCAATTTACCTGAGGAACTTGAATGGATGTAAGATCAGGGACATACTTGACTTTGACCCCTTGGTCGCTCATCATGGTAATAGCCCTTTTGGCGCAGTCCAATATGCTTTGGTTCTTGGCCAACCAATCGATTCCAAGGATCACGTCCAAGCCTTGCGACTTAATAACAATGAGATCTGTTGTGAAGCTTATCCCATTAAGGTTGATCCAGACTCCTCTACATCCTAGGTTGGTCCTTAGCACTGCTCTCGGGGTATGTACTGCCATTTACCCATTAAGGAGGGTAGGCCTCAAATCACACTTTTCCGCAAACTTTTGAGTAACAAAAGAATGTGAAGCACCACAATCAAACAATATTTTTGCTGGGGTGGAGTTGACAAGGAACGTACCTAGAATGCAGTCCAGGTCTTCCTGTGCTTCTTCTATGGAGATGTGCTTAATGCATCCCCTGTTGTGGTTCTGCTGGTTGCGGGGAGCTTGGTTCATGCCTAGTACTCCTTGACCTTGTCCTTGATTAGGCGCATTGGGGCGTGGCACATCGAGCTTCTTGTTTGGGCACTGCCTGGAGTAGAGCCCAGTCTGACCACATCCGAAGCAGGTAACCTGCCGTGGGATGTTGGCCTTGACTCCACTGT
Organism: Hordeum vulgare subsp. vulgare; assembly: GCF_904849725.1. Taxonomy (NCBI): domain Eukaryota; kingdom Viridiplantae; phylum Streptophyta; class Magnoliopsida; order Poales; family Poaceae; genus Hordeum; species Hordeum vulgare. The sequence continues at coordinate 356,769,234 of NC_058523.1, forward strand.
TATTGGGCGGGTTGATTGTTGGCTTGGTGTTGACTTGCTACTGGGGTTGGTAGTTCTGGCGGAACGTTGGTGCCTTGTACTGTTGTTGCTGATAGTTGGGTCTTGTTGGGGTTGACTACCATGGGTGTGGCTTCGGGTTACTGGGTCCTCCACTACCCATCAGCTTGCGCTTACGGGTATCATCCATTGCACGACGTTTATCCTCCAGCATGAGGGCCTTGTTCACCAGATCGCAGAAGGTCCAGCATTCACAGACAACCAGCTGATACTGAAGCGACTGCTACAGTCCTTCCATAAAGCGTTCCACCTTCGCGGCTTCAGTGTTGACATCTTCCGGTGCATATCTTGAGAAGAGGTTAAACTTCTGCAGATACTCCTTGACGGCTCCACTGCCTTGCCTCAAGGCTCGGAATTCCCGCTTCTTAATAGTCATTATTCCAGGGGGAATGTGAGCGGCACGGAATCCTTCCTTGAATACTTCCTAACTGATAGCTTGCCCTTCTCGCATGATCTGGAACCCATCCCACTAAGCTCTGGCCGTGCCTCTGAGACAGTGAGAAGCATAAAGGATTTTCTCGCGATCATCGGTGCACTTGACCAGCGCGAGGAGGTCTTCGATGTTGCGGATCCAGTCATCGGCATCCAATGGTTCAGTCATCTCCGTGAATATAGGAGGCGTAGTCCTCATAAATTGCTGCTGCTCGAGGTGATCTCCAGCTTAAGCGGTCCCACCGGCTCCCTCCTGCTGGCCAGAAGTGGTAGTGCTGGGGTTGCCGAAGGTGCTGGTGCGAGTTGAAATCACCATCCTGTTTGGGGAGCAGACAGGTCAATATGCCGAAGTGGTCGGGAATCATAAGGGATGGTGCTCCTATATAAGGGGGTTTGGTATAGTGCTAAGGTGCGAGTCGAACAAAGATTTTGAGAAAACTAATGCATTGAATTAAAACAAGTGATGTAGCCGCTTACAAGCTGCCTAGAGCAGAGGTGCGTCTTGCATCAAACATGATCACAAAACACTCATAGTTCTCATGAACCGATACACGGACTCAACTACTCATGGGGGGACTCCTAATTTCCTAAGACGTTCCTCTAAGCGGCGGACTGCTCGGTCTCGTATGCAGGCTCAGCAGGATCTTCGTCTTCATCCTCATTGGCACCTTCCTCCTTCAGAGGTGTGGGAGATGGGAGCAGGCCATCAGGGCATATCTTTGTTGGCGAAGCGGTGAGGAGCTTAGTGTACTCTTCCGCGGTTAGACGATGACTCTGAATAGGAGTTGCCTCGAGTGGTGGTATTCCCCCTCGGAAGGCAATGGCTGACTGCCCTCCGAGTGCTCCTTCCTTCTTGACCTTGCGGGTCTTCATCTTTTCCAAGCGAAGTAGGTCCTTGACATGGTGCCGTTCTTGGCGACGCGTCACGGACTCCTTGATCAGAAGGTGAGTCAAGGTGTCGGCGGAGAGGCTGAAGTAGGTCCAAAATTTGAGTGGTGTCCCATCCTCCGAGGATGGGTTAAGCATCCAGCTCCCGTCAATCCCGTCCTTAATAAAAGGTAGGTGACAAGTAGCCGGCTCGTAGGCCATCTCGGGAAGGATGACGCGGAGGCGCACGAACGCCTCTCGTGCGGCTGTCTCCACTGCCAACATCAGATTCTCCATTTTTGGTCCTTCAAAGAACCAACTAGTTGGGGAGTCATTAGCCTTCAATATCACGTCCACATGATACTCCTTTGTGTCAGCGTTGACCCAGTGCTCGTGATAGAGAAAAATGGGTGTGCGGCATACTTGACACTTCTCTAGGCTGTCTCCCAAGAGTAGGGGAAAGCCCGTCTCCAGAAGCATCTCGGGTACGGCGGCCATCTACAAGGTTGTAGGAGAGGGTTAGAATTTTGTTCTGTGGGTGGTATGAAATGGTAGTAGGGTGTAGAAAATCTCAAGTGTAAGGGCTGAGTGTACTACTCGTCTCGGCTATCGTCCATGCTACCTAAGGCTTCCTACAGTTAGGATGGCTCTGATACCAGCTCTCTGGGGACACCGACTTACAAGTTGAGATTGCCGAATGATCGTGCTCAGTGATCCCAGAGATCAATGCTCAACGAACACACAGATACTGAATATTAAGAGTCTTACATCCAACATACTGAAATAGTACATCAAATGACCATCAAGGTCAAGTTCACATAAGTAGGGCCTATAAGGCCAAATCACACCGATACATCTACTAGCGGAATCTTGGGGCTAAGGGGTGCCCATGCCATCTGCCTACACCAACAGGCATTCTGACTAGGAAGCGTCCTAGTTCGCAAGTCCGTCTCCGATGACGTATTCTTCTCCAAACTCCGTTCCTTCCATGTCTGGTCAATAACATAACCAGTGGCAAGCTAGTGAGTACTTTGAATGTACTCGCAAACAGCCCATGATATGGAAAATGCAGTGGGTATGATAACAATTAATTGCAGTATTGGTGGATAGCACTTGATTGTGAATAAACATGATCATAGATGGATGTGCATCATAAGCTAGATGGTATCTAGAGCAACAAGTTACAGATATCAACATATTTTTCATGGGCTGAACACTTCGGGTTCACCCAATATGCCAAGTCACCAAACTTGGTCATATCATCTTTTACTTAGATAACTCCTTGAACACACACACACTTGGTTTATGCGAAAACGACTGGGCGTAGTTTAAGCAGGATTACCCAATTGTCCCTGACCGTGGACACAGCTATTCAAATAGCTTTACACTCTACAGAGGTTGTACACTGTACCCACGAGATCTGGGAAACTTCCGTGTCATCCACGACTCGCGGTATATAACATACCCGAGAGAAGTACCCGATCAATGCCATCCCCTGACAATACTAGACAAAGAGTTCCACTCGATTGGTACCCAGCTCACATGATGTACGTCTTACAAGCACCGACTCTGGACAGTATCATCCATGCGGGGACCAACGTGTTCCCGGAACACGTAAAAACGTCATAGTCGACCTACCTGCTACGACCCCGTCACGGGAGTGACCACATATCACTCCCGCCACTAGTATGTGGCTCTTTTCTAGCACCGACCAAAGTAATCAACAAAGCTTCGTCCCATAAATTGGTATCGTGGTCGCACATGTAAGATTGGGATGGTCGACACATCACAAATCTAATCCTATTTCCGAAACCACTCACACCAAATATACCGGGTGCACCACTTCTTCACAAGTGGCCACCTAACTCATCATCACCCTCAGGCATTGGTGGCACCCGACGGGGTTTTCATAAACCTTTTATATTTCCCATCATCATGCTCATGCTTCTACTATGCTTAGCTGTACTTGTCAACGTAATATTAGAGTGACCCCCATAGGTGGTAGGATCATGCTCAAGTGCAAGTGCTCCGGAGGAGCCATCGGAAACATCATATCGATGATTTACCGAATATTCATGATCATATGCAACGGGAATAATTGCTCTATTAGCATGCAATATAATATTTTCTCAAACGTGGTAAAAGGGTTGCTTGCCTTGATCAGCTAAGTATTCGGGGTCTTCGACTCCAACTCCTTGGTCAAACGTGGTATCTATCGTTGTAGTAAATAATAAAATAATAAGTATCTTACTCAAAACAGAACACAAACTCACTTCAAAAATGTTATCCTATTCGGATAATTCTATATTTTAGTTTTAAAAATATTTGTCTCTCGTTTTGGTGAAAAGGTTATTTTTAAAATCAATTTAACACAAGCTAAACTATTCAAAATAAGACTTTTTATTATAGCTATGCAAAAAAGTTGTCATAAAAATTTGTCTAACAACTCTTTTAAATTCTGCTCATTTTTATAAGAATTGTGGTGGAAAAATAATTATTTTTGTTGAATAACAAATTCTACAAAAATATTTTAAAATAGAATTAAAACAAAAATGAAAAAGGCCTCAGCCCTGACCTGGCTCGGCATGTGGCTGGGCCGGCCCAGCTCACCAGCCAGCCAGCCAGCCCAGGCACGCGCGCCATCAGGTTCAAACCTGACACGTGGGCTCCTGCGTTGAGCGGCTGAGAGAGGAGAGAGGGAGAGAGAGGAGCCACCGATAGGTGGGGCACACCTGTCGGGGGCGTCTTCCACCTCTGGACAGAGGGGAGGGGAGGCACGCCGGTGGCGACACTGACGCCCTCAAGCCCCAACGACGGCAGGAATGGAACCAGCACGCCGCCGCCTACCTGCTAGTAGTCGAAAGTTCAATAGGGAAGCTCTGGTTCACCGGCGACGAGGTGGCAGCGGCGGAGCCGATTCAGGAGGTGGATGAAGTGGGTGCTACGGGCACGGATAAGATCGGGGAAGAGGTGGGGAAGCTCCCTAAGCTCACTACAGTCACGGAGGAGGTGAGAGGAGTGCGAGAGTTGGCATGTAGCCCGAGATCGAAGGAGCTTGAAGCAGTGGGGCCTCGGTCGATCTCGAGCACCGGAGCTCGCTCTGCTCGAATGGGGTGGCTAGGGGTTCGATTTAGGCTCTGGAGGAGTGGAGTGAGGGTGCACGAGCAAGGGGGAGGCCTATTTATAGTCCCTCAACGGTGCACCGAGCGGGAAGCACCGGTGGTTTCACCGTGGCTTGCAGGACGGGCAGAGAGAGCTCGGGGTCGAAACCACGGTATTGCGGACGTGGTTTAGGACCCCTGTGACTCACTGAGAGGGAGAGAGAGCGAGGAGCGTGTGTGCATGCGTGGCCGTGTTCTTCTGGCCGAATCTGGCGTGCATGGGCACGCGTCACTCTAGCCAACAGAGCGGGGGAGGAGGGGCCTGGAGGCTGCCCTGATGCAGGAAGATTGTCGGGGATGTGGAGAAGCATCGAGGGGTGGCTTGAACCGGCCGGGGCTTCCCACCTTTGCCTCGAGTGCGCCCTGTAGCGCGCTGATGTCCCACAAGCGTATGGGATCGCAGCAGCTTTCGAGGGTAGAGTGTTCAACCCAAATTTATTGATTCGACTCAAGGGGAAGAGAAAGAATATTCTCAATTATTAGCACCTGAGTTTGTCAGATTCAACCACACCTGAAAAATTAGTGTCTGCAAGCAAAGTATCAATAGCAAAGTAGTATGATAGCAACGGTGCCAGAAACAGGTCTGTTGACGGCAGACTATTCCTAATTGTTGTATCAATGGCGCCAGTAAGTAGCACGTGGATGGGGAACTATTCTTCTCTGGCAACGGTGGCAGAAAAAGCCTTGATGGACGGGATGTTAGTGCCGCTTACCTAGCCTCGGCAACGGCGCCAACAAAGTCTTGCAACAAGTAACAGCGGAGTAGTAAGGAACAGTAGTAGCAGCAGCAGCAAAGTAACAAGTAACAGCAGTAGTGACAGCAGCAGCAAAGTGGCCCAATCCCTTTTGTAGCAAGGGACAAGCCTAGGCAAAGTAACATAGCGAGGACCAGTCGTAAAAGACTCAGAGGAAGTGGATCGGTGATGGATGAGTGTGACGGATGTGATTCATCATGTAACAGCTATAACACGGAGAGATATGTGGCTAGCTCCCGTTCGTCAATCTAATGTAGGCATGTATTCCATATGTAGTCATACGTGCTGAGGGAAAAGAACTTGCATGACATCTATTGTCCATCCCTCCCATGGCAGTGGGGTCCTAATGGAAACTACGGGATATTAAGGTTCTCATTTTAATAAAGAACCGGACTAACGCATTAACACGTGGTGAATACATGAACTCCTCATACTATGGTCATCTCCGGGAGTGGTTCCAGCTATTGTCACTCCGGGGTTGTCGGGTCATAACACATAGTAGGTGACTACAACTTGCAAGACAGGATCTAAAACACACATATCTTGGACAACATAATAGGTTCAGATATGAAATCATGGCACTCGGCCCTAGTGAGAAGCATTAAGCATAACCAAGTAGTAGCAACATCAATCTAGAACATAGTGGATACTAGGGATCAATCCCCGTCAAGAACTAACTCGATTACATCATAGATCTCATCCAACTCATCACCGTCCAGCAAGCCTACGATGAGATTACTCACGAACGATGAAGAGCATCATGGAATTGTCGATGGAGAAAGGTTGATGATGATGATGGCGACGATTTCCCCTCTGTGGAGCCCGAAACGGACTCCACATCTGCCCTCGAGGTGAAGAACGGGATGTGGTGGCGCCTCCGTATCGCAAAACGCAATGAAACCTTCTCTCTGATTTTTTTCCAGGCAAAACAGAAGATATAGAGCTGAGATTGGGGGGGTGGTGCCACGTGGGCCCCACAAGCTTGCATGGCGCGGCCATAGGGGGTGGCCGCGGCCTGTGGGCTTGTGGCCCACTCGCACGCCCCCTCCGGTGGATCTTTGCGCAGGTATTTTTCTTTTATTCCAGAAAAAATCTCCGTAAATTTTCAGGACGTTCCGAGAACTTTCATTTCTGCACAAAAACAACACCATGGCAATTCTGCTGAAAACAGCGTCAGTCCGGGTTAGTTCCATTCAAATCATGCAAGTTACAATCCAAAACAAGGCAAAAGAGTTCAGAAAAGTAGATACGACGGAGACGTACCACTCGCCCAGAGCGCAGTTCTGGCATGCCCCAGCATGCTCTCGCGCTCTGGGGTGCCTTGGTCGTGTCTGGTGTGTCCTGGGGTGGGGTTAGATGATCCCTAGTCGTCTGAGAGCCGAGAGACTCACTTTGGGTCAAAGGGAGTGATTAAAGAGATGATGCCAGACTTGACCCAGGAACTAAAATGAATATTTTGGCTCTTCTGCTTGGAACCAGAGAGGGGCCACTCGTCTGCAGTTGAGGAGTGGTGCTGGTTGCTTGGTCTATAAGTTTGAAGGAAAGTGCATGGGTGTAGAGTGAGGTAAGTGTTGTTTTACTAAGCTGGCAGAAGGGTTCGACAGGTGTTTGGGGTAGCTACCCTTCACCAGTAGTGATGAAAGTTAATAGGATTAAGTTTGATGCAAAAATAGGATGTTCCACCAAATTTGAGCTTCATTGGACAAGTTTGGAAGTGCAAACTTGAAATGATCCCCAAATGGGCAGATATGTCCCTTCCAAAGGGAATGTGGGTAAATTAATCCCTATAAATACCATTTTTGGCAGAGGCTCCTTATTTGGGATGTTGAGCACTCTTTCAAAGTTTGAAGCCATTTGAACAAACTTTGCCATGTAGAGTTGCTCCAACTTGATTCTGGACAGAGAGGGTTTTAGGATTATTTGGTGAACCAAACCACCTTGAAATGAGGTCAAACTTGGCATGGCCTCCAAATATAGCTTGGGGAGACTGCTGGAATTTTATGGGAATTTATTGGAAATATTTCTTTGGAAATATTTCAAAAGGTAAAAACAGACACAATAGGTTTTCAGGGATTTTCCCAAATAATTCAAACATAAATAGGGGTTGAAAATCTTATGTATGGAAAATATATGTCCTCTGAGTATCTCCAAATTTTCTCAGTTTTTTCTAAGTCAGAAAAGTAATTTTTCTTACAGAAATAGCATTTCTGGCCTTAGAAATGGACATGCAAATAAAATAGGAAAATATTTTATAAAATAATTATTTTATGATATTGGAGAGTAAAAATAGTTCTAAAACGAGATTATCATCTTTGGGCAAAGGCACTCCCTTGACATTAGGACCTTGTACTTCAAACCCAAAGCAAGGTTTTGAAATAATCAAAAATGAGAAGAAGGTTTTTATGAAATAGTCATGTTAAAAAGCTAGTTTTGGGGTCACTCAATCAATCTATATGCACAGTCAATGACAATCGTGGCACTCATGGCATATGTTTAAAAAGTTTTAATAATTTCAGATTTTGAAAGCTATAGTTGAAGTGAGGTAAAATAGGGTGTGACACCATGGGGCATCTGTCGGTTGTGGAGCATGCGGTCCTTCGGCTTCATGATCGTTGCCTTTCCCACGTCCACCTTATGGCCGTTGATATCGTATAGTCGGGTGCACAGGATTTCGTTGGCCTGTGAAGACATGACTACGACGTCAGACATCCGAAAGGCAACTGAGACGGAAGACTATAGATATGCCTCTGAAGAGTGTATGACGCGTAATTACCGTGATGGCGTCGATCTCAGCCAAAGACGAAGCCCCGTCGAGCATGCTAGACACGGAGGTTGGGCTACTATGAAACGGAGCGAGACAATGTATGGGAGCATGTGTGGTTGCGTGTGCAAGTGCTGGTGGTACGATGTTCACCGAATTGCTCCCGACAAAGCTGAGAAGGGGAAATCCCTTTGGCACTTTTCTGGATTCCTCTTCGACCAATCAAAAACTGTCGGAACCAAGTTTCCCAAGGTAGCTACCATAGCTGCATTGACCCTATCTTCGAGTACCTTGACCAACTCTTCTTTGGTCTCAGCTTGCCGCTTATCGACCGCAAGCGCGACCTTCTCGTCGATGGTCAGTTGAGTAAGCATCTGTCTCTGGTTTTTCTCCTCCGGCTCTCATGGTAGCACTTCTTCCACGAGGCGCCATCTCCGATGTTGTGCACACGTCCATACGATGGAGGTTTGCCCACTGAGACATTTTTCAGTATGTTCAGGGCCCGGTTGAACGGGTTGTCCCACTTGGGCCTCGCCGACAACAGAGATGACTCGTCGCTTTCGGATGCCTTTTGGTGCTACTCTTTCTGCAAAAGAAACGTGGATGGTTTACAAATGTGACAAAACTTTTTGTTGAATTTATCGGAAGCTAATTAATATATGGTGGTAATACAACAATTACCAGTAGTCTCATGAACTCCCTTGTGTTCGGGTATGTGCAAAAGATCTTATTGACGGGGTCCCACTTGTGTCGGGCCATGATCCAGTCACGCTCTTGCATGTCGGTGAACTCCGCCAAGGGATCTGAGATTCCGTGACTTTCACGTTCGGCGTTCTCCTTGGCCCATACGTGCCTCTTCCCCTCGTAACCACGACTTCCGAGGCGATGGGGTGGCGTGTTCTTGGCCTGGAGCTCCTTCATTTTCTTCGACTTTTTTTGGACTTCTTGTGTAGCGCAAGTCTCCTTCAATTTTTCGAAGTCCTCTTCTGTTAGTGTCGGATTGTCAGCATGAATCTTGGACCACAGTTCATTCTTCGCAATCGATTCTTTTACCCTTACTTTCCAGGCGGACAAGGCATTGGTGAACGTCACCATTGCCTTGTTGTTTATCTTTGGCATGGGTTCGTCATCCCATGGAAGTTACTTTCAGTCCGTCTGGGGAACAGGAACCTATTGTGCAACTTCATTAGGAGCATGTGCTCCATATGTGGTATATGCCTTAACTTTACATCGTTGATGTTGGCGGTTTCCCTGAGGATGCATCCTAGTTGATTGTCGTAGCACTTGCGCGCTCCCTCTCGCGTTGTTGGCTCTAATTTTGTGGGGTGCAACGCCATGACCACAATTTGTCTGGTGCCGAGCTCGTTTGGTTTTATTGCCCTCTTCGGCTTCGGTCCTTCACCGGCTACATCAGCATCATTGTCGGTCCTGGGGTAGGTGTCAGTGCCGGTGCCAGTGTCGGTGCCAGTGTCGAGGTTGGTCTCACTGCCACCCTACATCCACAACTTGTGTCCGTCCAAGTAATTGAAGAAAAGATTTGCTTCCTCAAAATAGTCTTCTTCGAGGCGACCAGAACCACCAGCTTCGTCGTGGCTAGACATATTAATTTCCTACGAGTATTTAAGTATAATAGTTTAATTCTAGGTCGAATTACATGAATAATAAAAAGGGGCCTCTATTTGCTCGGAATGTTGATTCATTCCCCTTTCTGGCAATTCCCGGGCACTCGATATGTCCTAGTTTCTAGCACAAGTCATGCCGAAATTCACGGAAATCTCGGCATGACCTTTGCTAAAAAGTGGACATATGGAGCGCCTGAAATTTTTTGGAACGGAAATGAATCAACATTCCGGCAAAACATAGGCCACTGAAACATTCCGGCAAAACTTAGCAAGCAAAAGTAAGAATTAACACAAACTTAGCAAGCAAAAATTACTTCTATTGCATTTGATAATCAATATGTGATGAATTAACATAATTGCATGCGCCAAGATGAATTAACACATTACTATAAGTTCCCAGCATTAAATACAGCATTGATCTGGTACCATGCTTCTTCATTTCATGTATTGCCTGTATGAAAGAAAAGGCTATACTTACTACTAATGAATCCAGCAGCAAGGCAACAATCAACTAATGGTACCATGCTACTGCATTTCATGTATTCCCTGCATCCCAACATTTTTATTTGTAAATTATAATGCCTCCAGCAGCAAGGCCATAATCAATCACCAATGAATCTTCAAACTTTTCCCTTCAAAAATGTCAAGTCATCTTGGCATGAGGCATCAATCACCAATGTTAGTATGAGTATGTTATTGGTCCATATCATCAGGCATCAGAAATTTCAAGTCAGCACATTAGGCAACTCGTCGAAACTAAGGCTCCTCTACCTTTTCATATATGGAACCATCCAACACTTTATTCACAAAGATACTGGAGCCAGCTAAAAGTTGTTATCATCATGACCAACTTTTCATCCTAAATAGCTTTGCAACTTTCTTGTTCCAAGTGCGCAAAAATGTTGATTATTAAATTGTCATCTACTACTACTAGCCTATTAACACTACCACTAATGAGTTGAAAAGGCTAAGTTGTTAACACTACTACTAACCTATTAACACTACCACTACCACTAATTGATGCGTTGTTCTTAGTATGTGGACCACGGATTGTAGGTTAGCGCAAAAGGTGGTGACAAAGTTTGAAGATCTAGGCGGTGGGCTTACCGGAGCAGGAGAGGAGGGGGCGGCGGTGCTTGGAGAGGGTAGTGGTTCCTAGAGGGGGCATCCTAAGGTCGAGGGCACGCGACGGCAGAGAGATGGCGGCGTGAGGTCGAGGGCGCGCGTGTAGAGCAACGGCGGCGTGAGTGGGGAGTGAGGGGAGAGGGAGAGAGATGGGGCATGGGTAACTGTTATAGGACATATAGCAGTAGCGCTAGATTGGTACCAGCGCTACTGCTAACTTAGCAATAGCGCTCGCACTAATCCAACACTACTGCTAACTGCTATAGGACATATAGGAGTAGCGTTGGGTGACTACGAGCGCTACTGCTAACTTAGTAGTAGCGCTGGTACTAAACCAGCGCTACTGCTAACATTCTTTTCGTTACATTATTTATTGTTTTATTTTTATTTTTTTACTTTTACTATTTTTCTTTTATTTTTATTATTTTCCTTTCCTTTTATGTATACTTTTATTTTCCTTTTGTATTGCTTTCTCCCTTTTGTTTTTGTTTTTTGTTTTTATCCCGACGGTCTTGCACGCAATTGACGAGATCGAACGTCTCCCTCCCACACTGCGTGAATATTACCGGAACCATGTGTTGTTTCGTACACAAAATACATACATATATATAAATGATTGTTTCTCAGTTGCGTTAAAGACGTTTCACTTTGAGCTTCTTTCCTTTAGTGTTCGTTGTCTTGATGCTTCTTTTCCGGCACCATGGAGTACAATCTTCCTTAGGTAATGTAGTCTTGATTCTTGTTTTCACGTATGCTTCATCGTCATCGTCATCTTCCCTCATTGGGTTGCCGTATTGGTCGTAGTCTTCCTCCTTGGTGACTCCATCCATTCCGACGATGTTCCTTTTGCCTCTCCTCACGACAACACGGTTGGGATTGGTCGGGTCAGTTATGAAGAAGCATTGTGTCATGCACTTAGCGTGTATCCATGGCTCACTTTTGGCAATGACGTTAACATTCACGGTAGCGCTCTTTGTGTCGGGTATAGACATGGTAGTGAAATACTTGTTTTCTCTTACGACGGCCTTACCCCCACCTGACACGGAACATCGTGGCATCGTGCCTTCCAGCGTAGTTAAGCTCCCAGATCTCTTCGACCCTTCCGTAGAATCTTTCAGTTGTGCCGTTGGAGTTAGTCACGCATTCAATCGTCACCCATGAGTTCTGGTAATCACTGTCCATGTCTTTGTCCCCTGAGGAGAAACCCGTCTGCACTACCCTCTTTTGGCGGATTAGCATGAACTTGCTCTTTGAACAAACGCAAGAAAGTTGTGTTATGCTCTGCAGTAACTTCGTCGTCCGTCTTGTGCATCCCCTGATCATGGTACTTCTTTGCGATGATTTCTTTGTGCAGTGTCACATAATCATCTACCACATCTAGGTGTTGTAGCACTACTAAGTTAGCCCTGTCAAAGTAGTCCCATCGATCCGAGTAGTCCACGTGCAATTCCCTCTCGCAGTTGTTGTGACCTTCTCCTTCGAACCTCCCATGGTGCTTGTTGATGGTCAAACCAACAACAGGGTCTTATTTGCCTATATAATTCTCGCAAAAGGAGATGCACTCTTGAGTTAGATACCCCTGGACAATGCTCCCCTCGAGACGGGACATGTTACAAACGAATCCTTTGATGACCCCATTCATCCTCTCAAACGGCATCATACTGTGAAGGAATGTCGGCCCGAGGTCGATGATGTCGTCCATGATGTGGACACACAGATGCACCATGACATCAAAGAACGCGGGCGGGAAATACATCTCAAGCTCACATAGTATGACAACGATCTCTTCCTGTAGCCTTCGGAGTTGCTTCACACTAATGGACTTTCGTTAGATAACGTCGAAGAAGTTGCAGAGACCAGTAAGCGTCTCACAGACGTGCTTGTCCATAATCCCTCTAATGGAAACCGTGAGTATCTGCGTGGGTGAAAAGGAGAAAGGAGGGGAGAGTGCAAAGGGGGGGAAGGGGGAGAGAGGGGTGTGTGGATGAAAAGCTGCCACCAGCCACGCATAGCGGTAGCGCTTTTCTGGAGCAGCTCTACTGCTAAGTAGGGCCCAATAGCAGTAGCGCTGATTCCCAACGAGCGCTACTGCTATTCTACTTAGCAGTAGTGCTTTTTACAAGGGCGCGCTGCTACTACGGCTACCATCGGTGAGCTCGTTGGGTCCCGTTTAGCAGTAGCGTTTCTTACATTTCCAGCGCTACTGCTATGGCCTTAGCAGTAGCGCTTCACAAAGCCAGCGCTACTGCTAAGTAGCAGCAGTGCGTGCTATATTCTAGTGCTACTAATAGAGTCCTACCTATAAGGGTTTTCCTACTAGTGAAAGGAGGCCCAAGGCAACCTAGCACAGGATTCGGGCCCTAGATCATTTGTTCACTGGAGCAGCAACTGGTTTGCCATTCTTGAAGTTTCCCTTCTTGCCCTTGCCCTTCTTGAAACTAGTGGTTTTACTAACAATCAACACTTGATGCTCCTTCTTGATTTCTACCTTTGGGGTGTCAAACATCGCAAATAGCTCAGGGACCATATTCTCCATCCTTGGCATGTTGTAGTTCATCATGAAGCTCTAGTACCTTGGTGTCATTGACTTGCAGAACTATGTCAATCACTATCTTATCTGGAAGATCAACTCTCACTTGATTCAAGCGATTTTAGCACCCAGACAATCTGAGCACATGCTCGCCGATTGAGCTATTCTCCTTCATCTTGCAGGCAAATAATCTTGTTAGAGGTCTCATATCTCTCAACACGGGCATGAACCTGAAATCCCAATTTCAGCTCTTGGAACATCTCATGTGCTCCATGACATTCAAAAACATGTTTGGAGCCTCAATTCTAAGTCGTAAAGCATGACGCACTGAACTATCATGTAGTCATCAAAACGTGCATGTCAGATGTTCGCAACATCCACATACGATGCTTGGGGGTACCACACCGAGTGGTGCATTAAGGACATAAGCCTTCTGTGCAACAAGAGGACAATCCTTAGTTTACGGACCCAGTCCGCATAATTGCTACTATCATCTTTCAAATTAGTTTTCTCTAGGAACCCATCAAAAATACAGGGGAGCTACAGCGCGAGCTATTGTTCTACAACATACTTTGTAAAGACAACTTAGACTATGTTCATGATAATGAGTTCAATTAATCATATTACTTAAGGACTCCACTCAACTCAACATCCATCAGGTTGTTTGAGTGTGACATGATCCAAATCCACCAACCCAAGTCCGATCATCATGTAAGGTTTCAATGGTGAGCATCTCCATGTTGATCATATCTACTATATGACTCATGTCCGACCTTTCGGTCTCCAGTGTTCCGAGCCCATGTATGTACATGCTAGTCTCATCAAGTTTAACCCAAGTGTTCTACATGTGGAAAATTGGCTTACACCTGTTGTATGTGAACATAGAGTCTATCACACCGGATCATCACGTAGTGCTTCGAAACGACAATCCTTCGCAACGGTGCACACTTGGGGAGAACACAATTTTATCTTGAAATTTTAGTGAGGGGTCATCTTATAATGCTACCTCGTCCTAAGCAAAATATGATGCATAAAAGGAATAACATCACATGCAAATCATATAAGTGACATGATATGGCCATCATCATCTTGTGCTTTTGATCTCCATCTCCAAAGCACTGGCATGATCTCCATCATGACTGGCATGACACCATGATCTCCATCAATGTGTCGCCATGTGGTTGTCGCACCAACTATTGCTTCTATAACTATTGCTAACTCATAGCGATAAAGTAAAGCAAATGGTACAAATTTATTAAAGACAACCCTATGGCTCCTGCCGATTGTCATACTCATTGACATGCAAGTCGTGATAATCTATACAAAACATGATCATCTCATACATCACATGTAACATCACATATTGGCCATATCATATCACAACATGTCGTGCAACAGCAAGTTAGACGTCCTCTACTTTGTTGTTGCAAATTTATGTGGCTGTTATGGGAAACTAGCAAGAACAATTCTTACCTACGCATAGCCACAATAGTGATATTCAAGTTGCTATTTAACCTTCTACAAGTACCACCCCTGTCGAATCCGATTCAACTAAAGTGGGTGAGATAGACACCTGCCAGCCATCTTTATGTAACAAGTTGCATGTCAGTCAATGGAACAGGTCTCTCGTACGTGGACGAATAAGGTTGGTTCGTGCCGCTTCATCCCACAATACCATCGAATCAAGATAAGACTAACGATGTAAGCAATTTGAAAATCAACGCACACAAATTATTTTTTGTTCTACTCGTGCATGTTATCTACGCATAGACCTTGCTCATGATGCAAGTGTTGGGGAACGTCGCATGCGAAACAAAAAATTTCCAACGCTCACCAAGATCGATCTATGGAGATCAACATCTAAGAGAAGCATTGAGAAACATGGATGATGTAATCGAACGTCTTCGCCATCCAATCAGGATCCGTCTCGCGATCCAATCACGAACGTCCGGATCAAGTGTCTAACGGATAGAACCTCCGCGTTCAGCACACGTACAGCCTGATGACGCCGTCACCACCTCGATCCAGTGAGCATGGGTGAAGTAATAGATGAGTTTCGCGTTTGCACAATGGCGTGGTGGCGGTGGTGGTGGTGCGATCTTAGCAGGGCTTCGCCAAGTGCTGCCGCAGACGCGTTTCAGAGGAGAAATATATCTAGGGAGAGAGGTAGGGCTGCACCTATGCCTTGGGGTGGTGTTTCCCTCTCTCTCTCCCTCTCTATATATAGGAGGATGGCGTAGGTAGGGTGCAACCTTGGTCCCTATTCCAAGGAGTGCTGGCCGGCCAAGTGGGGCGGAGTCCACCTCCAACAAGGGAGGTAGGCGCCCAAGGGGATGAGTCCCTCCTCCTCAAGGCACGTCCCCACCAACCACTTGAGCGCACGGGCCTCCTTGGGGTCGGCTTCCCAGCCCATCAGGGGCTGGTGCGCCACCTCTTAGGTCCATGTGGCCCCCATGCATGGGTGGGCCCCTCCCGGTGGACCCTCGGAACCCTTTCGGCACTCCCAACACACTACCAAAAAAAACCGAACTTTTCTGGAACTCGAATACCACTTTCCTATATATAAATCTACATCTCTGGACCATTCCAGAGCTCCTCGTGACGTGCGTGATTTCATACGAGTCTCCGAACAACCTTCGGTCACCAACACAATAACTCAACTATATCTATATCATCACCGGACGTTAAGTGTGCACACCCTGTGGGTTCAAGAACTATGCAGACATAACCGAGACACCTCTAGGATCAATAACCAATAGAGGGACCTGGATACTCATATTGGTTCCTACATATTCTATGAAGATCTTTATCGGTCGAACCACGATGTCAAGGATTCAATCAATCACGTATGGAGTTCCCTTTGTCCGTCGGTATGTTACTTGCCCGAGATTCGATCATCGGTATCTCCATACCTAGTCCAATCTCGTTACCAGCAAGTCTCTTTACTCATTCTGTAATACAATATCACGTTACTAAATCCTTAGTCATATTGCTTGCAAGCTTGTCGTGATGTTCTATTATCGGGTGGACCCTCAGATACCTCCCCGTCACATGGAGTGAAAAATCTCAATCTTGATCTATGCCAACTCCAGAGACACCCTCGGAGATGCCTATAGAGCATATTTAGAGTCACCCAGTTACTTTGTGACGTTTGATACACACAAGGCATTCCTATGGTGTGAGTGAATTGCATGATCTCATGCTCATAGGAACAAATACATTGACATGCTAAGAGCAATAGCAGTAAACTGGATACAATCAAATGCTATGCTTAAGGTTTGGGTATTATCCATCACATCATTCTCCTAATGATGTGATTCCATTATAAAATGACAACTCATGTCTATTTCTAGGAAACCTTAGCCATCTTTGATCAATGAGCTAGTCTAGTAGAGGCTCACTAGGGACACGGTGTTGTCTATGTATCCACACATGTATTTGAGTTTCCAATCAATACAATTATAGCACAGATAATAAACGATTATCATGAACAAGGAAATATGATAATAACTAATTTATTATTTCCTAAAGGGCATGTTTCCAACAGTTAGTTCCATTCAAAATGCCATGCTTGTTGAATCCCTTGGCTACAATCTTATTTTTGTATCTAGACTAGCGGACTTCGCTTTCAATTTACTATTTATGGAAGTTGATTGCCAAGTGTTTCGTCGAGATAATCATAGCATGGTCTTTAGTCATTTCCATAGAGGTGATCTATACATTTTCGATTTCACTCAAAGATCCAACCCCCGTACATGTCTTATTGCAAAATCTTCTAAAGGTTGGTTATGGCATAGAAGGTTACGACATGTTGGTATGCATAATCTAGACAAGCTCATCAAAGGTGATCATATTCTTGGTATTAAAGATGTTATCTTTGACAAAGATAGACTCTGTAGTGCTTGTCAAGTAGGAAAACAAGTCGGTGGAAGTCATCCCGTGAAGAACATCATGACTACTAGAAGGCCAATTAAGCTGCTTCACATGGATCTCTTTGGTCCCAATGCTTACAAGAGCCTCGTTGGAAATTCTTTTGGTCTAGTTATTGTTTATGATTTTTCCATATTTATTTCATAGATACAAAAGATCTTCAAGAACTTCGCTCGGAATTCTCAAAATCATTTTGAATTGAAGATCAAGAAAGTTCGGAGCAACAAAGGATCGGAGTTCTAGAACACAAATGTGGATACTTTTCTTGACGAAAAGGGTATCTCACATGAGTTCTCGGCAACATACACACCTCAAAATAATGGAGTTGTTGAGAGGAAGAACCGGACTATCATAGAGATGGCTAGAACAATGCTTGACGAATACAAGACACTAGGACACTTTTGGGTTTAAGCCGTGGAAACAGCGAGTCATGCCACAAACCGACTCTACTTACCCAAGCTTCTCGGTAAAATGGCATATGAGCTACGCACTGGTAACAAACCCCAAGTTGGATACTTTCGAGTATTCGACTCTAAGTGCTACATTCTTGATAAGCATCGTCATTCTAATTTTGCTCCTAAATCTCATGAAGGTTTCCTACTTGGTTACGGATCAATCTCTCACCCTTACCGTGTCTACAACAACTTCACTCAAAAATATGAAGAGATGGTAGATGTGAAGTTCGATGAATCTAATGGTTCGCAGGTCAAAAAATTACCAAATGAGGTAGGAGATAAGGAACCTTCGGAAGCCATCCAATATGTGCATATCAGCAAGATACGTCCCATGGAGGTGAAGGAAAGTACTTCATCAACTCAAGTGTAAGCTCCTACTTCGCATCAAGGCAAATCACAAAATGACATGGAAGCATCCACAAATGGTACACGACAACATGAAGAGGGGGAATAAGTGCATCATGATCCACCTCAACCATGTTCACCGCCACCTCAAGGAGATGACACCTTCAACGACAATGAAGAAGAAGATGAGGAGGAGGAAGCTCCATCATCCAACAGGAAAAAGCTGTCAAGATTTCGAGCAAGAGTGGACAAAGATCATCCGTTGAATCAAATCTTCGTTGACATACAAACCGGGAGAATCACTCGCTCTAACACTCATTTAACTAACTTTTGTGAGCATTACTCATTTATCTCTAGCATTGATCCTATGAAGGTAATTCATGACAACTTATATTGTCTCTTGTACTAACACTTTTACCTAGTATATTTGAGGTATAGTCCACAAAGAGAATTGGCTAAGGATTGTGTGGATAAGCCCTGATGCCAACTTTTCTTCCCCTTCGCAACGGCACCAGAAGAATGCTGCTAGCACTCTCCGGCAATCAAAACTAGAAGAATGTTGTTGACGGCCCACAAGCGCATGGGATCGCAGCAGTTTTCGAGGGTAGAGTATTCGACCCAAATTTGTTCGTACACCTATAGGAGGTGAGAGGATACTCTCAAGTATTAGCAGCTGAATATGTCAGATTCAACCACACCTGAAAGATTAGTATCTGCAAGAAAAGTATCAGTAGCAAACTAGTATGATAACAACGGTGTGAGAAACGATCTGTTGACACGACAGACTATTTCTAACGATTGTATCAATGGCGCCAAGTTGCCTCGTTGACGGAAGTAGTCAGTTCCTGTCAACGATCAGCGAACCAAGATTGTAGCTGGTAGCAGCAGTGTAACGAGCAGTAGAAGCGGCAAGGAAAAGCAGTAGTGCCACCTGTAGCAAGTAGCAACAGTAGCAAGCGACAGTAGTAGCAACAGTAGCAGCAGCGCAAGACAAGTAACAGCAGTAGCAACAGTAGTAACAGCAGCAGAGCAAGACAAGTAACAGCAGTAGCAACAGTAGTAACAACAGCAGAGCAAGACAAGTAACAGCAGTAGCAACAGTAGCAACAGTAGTAGCAGCAGTAGGACAAACTCGTAGGCAATGGGTCGGTGATTCGTTTGGATGATATTCATCATGCAACAGTTATAACACGGAGAGATATGTGGCTAGCTCCCGTTCGTCAATGTGATGTAGGCATGCATTCCGTGTGTCGTCATACGTGCTTAGAGAAAAGAACTTGCATGACATCTATTGTCCATCCCTCCCGTGGCAGCGGGGTCCAAGAGGAAACTATAGGATATTAAGGTTCTCCTTTTAATAAAGAACTGGACCAATGCATTAGTACTTGGTGAACACATGAACTCCTCAAACTATGATCATCACCGGGAGTGGTTCCGGTTATTGTCACTCCGGGTTGTCGGATCATAACACATAGTAGGTAACTACAACTTGCAAGATCGGATCTAAAACACACATATATTGGTGACAACATAATAATTTCATATCTGAAATCATGGCACTCGGGCCCTAGTCACAAGCATTAAGCATGGCAAAGTAGTAGCAACATCAATCTCAGAACATAGTGGATACTAGGGATCAATCCCCATCAAAACTAACTCGATTAAATGATAGATCTCATCCTACTCATCACCGCCCAGCGAGCCTACGAATAGATTACTCACGAACGACGAAGAGCTTCATGGAATTGGAGAGGGAAGAAGGTTTATGATGACGATGGCGACGATTTCCCCTCTCCGGAGCCCAAGGCGGACTCCAGATCTGCCCTCCAGATGAAGAACAGGTGGTGGCGGCGCCTCCGTATCGTAAACGCGGCGAAAACTTCTCTTTTTATTTTTTCTGGGACGAAAGGGATCTTATAGAGCTGGAGTTGGGGCGGCAGAGCTGTGTGGGCCCCACAAGCCTGCCCACCACCACCAGGGGGGTGGTGGCGGAGCCAGGGCTTGTGGCCCACTAGCCCACCCCCTCAGGTGGAACTTGGCGCAGATATTTTTTATATTTTCCAAAACTGCTCCCAGTAAATTTTCAAGACGTTTGGAGAACTTTGACTTCTGCACAAAAATAACACCAAGGCAATTCTGCTGAAAACAGCGTCAGTCCAGGTTAGTTCCATTCAAATCATGCAAATTAGAGTCCAAAACAAGGGCAAAAGAGTTTGGAAAAGTAGATACGATGGAGACGTATCAACTCCCCCAAGCTTAAAACCTTGCTTGTCCTCAAGCAACTCAGTTGACAAACTGAGAGAGAAAGAAAAACTTGGACAAACTCTGTTTGATCTTGTTGTTGCAACTATGTCTAACTCATAACCAGAATTTCAGCAAGATCACAAGTTAACCACAAAAGCAAATGACACAAAGGTCTCACGGTAAACTAATCTCAATGGCATAATCAGCTAACGAGCAAATAATAATGAGTTTCAAATACCAACACTTCAATCAAAACAAGCATGAAGCAATATGAATAGATGGTATATCGCTAGCTCTTTCTGAGACCGCAAAACATAAATGCACAACACTTTCAAAGATCAAGGGCTGACTAAACATTGTAATTCATAGCAACAAAGATCCAGTCATAGTCATACTCAATATCAAACAAAAGCAAAGCATAAAAATGACAGAGGTGCTCTCTAATTGGTGCTTATATAAGAGGAGGATGACTCAACAGGAAAATAAATAGACAGGCCCTTCGCAGAGGGAAGCATTGATTTGCAGAGGTGCCAGAGCTCAAGCTTTTGAAAACAAAGATAATAATTTTGGGTGGCATGCTTTCATTGTCAACGCAATGACCAAGAGTTCTCAATATCTTCCATGCTACTCATGCTATAGGTGGTTCCCAAACAGAAAAGTAAAGTTTTAACTCCCCCACCACCAATCAATCCCACTCCACGGCTAGCCGAATCCTCAGGTACCGTCCATACTAACATCAATCCGGGGGGAGTCTTGTTTTACAGTTATGTTTTCGATTTAAGCGTGGAACTGGGCATTCCAATTACCGGCCCCTTTCTCGTGAATGACAGTGAATAAACACATGTCGAGGATAACACTCCTAGCATGGAAGATACCAATAGCCCCCTGTCACCACATGAGCGGTTCGGGCATGCAAAACAGATTATTTCTTGAAGGTTTAGAGAGTGGCACATGCAAATTTACTTGGAGCGGCAGGTAGATACCGCAAATAGGTAGGTATGGTGGACTCTCATGGAAAAACTTTTGGGTTTATGGAAGTGGATGCACAAGCAGTATTCCCGCTTAGTACAAGTGAAGGCTAGCAAAAGACTGGGAAGCGACCAACTAGAGAGCGACAACAGTCATCAAGATGCAATGAGTTTGACTAACATTGAATGCAAGCATGAACAGGATATAAATCACCATGAACACGAACATCATAGAGGCTATGTTGATTTTATTTGAACTACATGCATGAACATGCGCCAAGTCAAGCCACTTGAAACATTCAAAGGAGAATACCATCCTATCATACTACATCATAGTCATCTCAAAATCTAAGTTGGCAATCAAGACAAACCATTAGAAGCTCTCAACTAAATAAGCATGGCATCAGAAACTATGATCTCTACGTTGTCATTGCAAACATGGTTCTCTCACAACAAAGCTAAATCTGGGTCGACAAGCTAGTCATATTTACAAAAACAAAATAGATAGAGTTCATACCAGCTTTTCAGTCTCAGTCACTTCATCATATATCATCATTGTTGCCTTTCATTTGCACGATCGAACGACGTGAACAATAATAAGCGCATTGGACTAAGCTGAATTTGCAGGCAAACACAAAGGAGAAGACAAAGTAATATGGCTCTTTTGAAAGCTAAACAGGTAATCATGCAAGAACCAATAAACATTGTAACCAATATCTTCTACCTTGACACAAAGAAAAAGAAAACTATTTACACGGGAAAGCTCCCAACAAGCAAAAGAGGAAAGAAAAATCTTTTGGGGTTTTCTCAAAAGGACACAAAACAAGAAAACGAAAATAAACTAGCATGGATAATACAGTGGCAAAGTGTAAACACCGGCTAACAAAGTGTAAGCATAAGCATAAATGTAAAGTCGGTGAGAACACGTACTCCCCCAAGCTTAGGCTCTTGGCCTAGCTTGGTCTACTCCCAAGGTGGGAAATAACCAGCTCCAGGATACTCCGGAGCAGACCGTGGATTCCACTGTTGTGTGAGCTCCTCTGGCTCCCACTGATAAACTGGCGTCTGGTACTCGACTGGCGGCTCGGGCACGGACGCGTCTGGTTGAGCCAAGCCCCAATATGCGTAGATGTCCGCGGGCATAATAGTGTACCTGCGTGGATGAAGGTCAAACAAAGAAGGAGCAGGCAAAGTAATAGTCTCTCGAGTACCCTGACTAAACACCAGGTTATAAATCATCCGTCTACTAGCATCTCTATCCAAAAAATCATGGCGAACCATGTTGTCATAATCCAAATATCTCTTAGGGAGAAGCATCTCTCCTTCCTCTCCCAGTCTAATGGGTATCTCAAAGTGTCTAGAAAGACGGGTAGCATAGATACCTCCATAGACGACACCTTTAGAACGGTTCAGGTTCAACCATTGAGCTACTATAGCGCCCAAGCTATAAGTCTTATCATTATAAAGGCCTTCGCGCAGAACCGCAAGGTCTGGAGAACTAAGTGATCCAGCCTCCCCACGGCAAATCAAACATTTTCCCACAAATAGTGAGAAGTACCGAAGCACAGGAAAATGTATGCTAGCAATTCTAGCGCGAGGCACTCCTCTCTCCTCTCCAACAACAATAGAACCAATGAAATCCTCCAAGTCCCATGGACGAGGGTCACGGATATCCCCAACATAAGGTAATTTGCATACATTGCAAAAGTCCTGCAGCGTCATGCACTAGGGGACATCGTATATCATGAGCTCAACCATGGGGGGATTCTTCCTCGGATAAAAGTTGAAGCTTTGAACGAAAATATTGGTGAGGAGGAGGTATTGTGGGCACTTATCTTCAACGAACGCAGTAAGACCTACGTTCTCCACCAAGTAATAAAAGTCTTCATAAAGTCCGGTGGCGCGCAAAAATTCATCACTTGGCCACTCGCACGCTCGAACTTCTGTGACTCGAGGGAATACGTACTTGGGGTGGTTCTTCTCATCTTCCTTGGGGTTACGTCTTGAAGAGCCTCAAGAACCTCCTCATCTTTTCCTTTTCTAGCTCTGAAAAATTCTGAAATTTTTAGAGACTTCGAAAGAAAAGTGAATGAAGATTAACCCAACTTGTAGCAACTACTCCTACTAGTGCCTAGAGACTGTATCACGCGCTAAAACTACTTGGAACCAGCTAAGATCAACATTTCTAGCTCAAGAACAGGGTCACCAAGGTAGCAAGAATACGCGAAGGATAAAGCACTAGAGCAAAAACTAATTGGACCAATGGAGGAGTCACTTACCAAGGAGCAATTTCCCCCAAAACGGTTCAGAGAATGGTGCTTTGAGCAAGGAGATCGAAAATCACACCCAAATAAGCAAGAACACGGGTTTGAGCTGCGAAACAATTTTTTCTGGAGGTGGAAGAAGAGGCTGAGAGCTGGAATGAGTGGAGGGGATGCCTGTGGGCCCCACAAGCTTGCACCCCGCCACCAGGGGGGTAGGTGGCGGTGGCAGGGCTTGTGGCCCACTGGTCTAGTCCCCAGGCCAGCTCTCAGGCCGAGAAATTTTCAAAAATTCCAGAAAAAATCATACTAAATTTTTAGGACCCTCAGAGAACTTTTATTTTCGAGGTATCTATCTCCGGGACGCTAAAACAGAAAACAGGAAAAACTAAAGTAATTCTATCATTTTTCTTCTAAGCAAAAGAAAATGAAAGCTTAAACCAGAGGTATGTGACTCCTTGATTCATCCGTTTCATGGTCATCGAAAGAAATTTGTCAATGGGATTGATACAGTCCTTATGACAAAACCTTCTCGAATCGCAAGAGAGAACGGAGAATTTTCAAATAGCCACTAAGTCACCTCAATGGGGATATGTATCTCCCCAACAAGCAAATCATACTTCATCTTGACATGAGGAATAGGGAATTCAAAGCTCCCAATGAGAATCGATGAAGTCTTTTCGATAGCATTGATGCAATGTACTGGATATCGTTTCTTCGGAAAGTGCACGGTGTGCTCATTACCATTGACATGGAAAGTGACATTGCCTTTGTTGCAATCTATAACAGCCCCTGCAGTGTTTAAAAAGGGTCTTCCGAGGATGACAGCCATGACATCGTCCTCAGGAATATCCAAGATAACAAAGTCTGTTAAGATAGTGGTGTTAGCAACCACAACAGGCACATCCTCGCAAATGCCAATAGGGAAAGCAGTTGATTTGTCGGCCATTTGCAGAGAAATTTCAGTGGGTGTCAACTTATCCAATTCAAGTCTGCGGTAAAGAGAGAGCGGCGTAACACTAACACCGGCTCCAAGGTCACATAAGGCAGTTCTTACGTAGTTTCCATTAATCGAGCAGGGTATAGTGGGCACTCCGGGATCACGAAGTTTCTTAGGAGTTCCACCCTTAAAAGTGTAATTGGCAAGCATGGTGGAGATCCCAAGATCTGGTATCTTCCATTTAGTAGTCACGATATCTTTCATGTACTTGGCATACCGAGACATCTTGAGCATATCAGTTAACCGCATCTGTAGAAAGACGGGTCTTATCATCTCAATGAAACACTCAAAATCCTCATCATCCTTTTTCTTGGATGGCTTAGGAGGAAAGGGCATAGGTCTCTGAACACATGGCTATCTTTCTTTACCATGCTTCCTAGCAGTGAAGTCATTCTTATCGTATCTCTTAGGTTGTGGGTTATCAGGATTAACCGTCGGTTCAATCTCCACATCCTCATCATTGCTAGGTTGAGCATTATTATGAACATCACTGTCCATATTGTCACCAGGTTCATGTTCATCACCAGATTGTGTTTCTGCATCAGACGCAGAAATATCATTAGGTTCTTCAGGTGTGACAGTATTTGGTGAACTGGCGTGCAGGCTTCTATCATCCTTCTTCTTCTCCTTAGGATGACTAGGTGTATCAGCATTGATTCCTTGAGAATCTTGATCAATTCTCTTAGGATGACCTTCAGGATACAAAGGTTCTTGAGTCATTTTCCCTCCTCTAGTAATGACTCTGACAGAGTTGTCATTTAATTCATTGAGCAGGTCATTCTGAGCTTTAAGTACTTGTTCTACCTGAGTAGTAATCATAGAGGCATGTTTACTCAGAAGCTTCAGATCGTTGACATTTGTGTCTACACAAGCACTTAAATGGCTAAGCATACGAGTACTTTGTTCCAAATGTCTGCTAACATAATCATCGAAACTCTGTTGTTTGGCAACAAAGTTGTCAAATTCATCAAAGCATAGGCTAGCAGGTTTATCAAAAGGAATATCACTCTCATCAAACCTACGCAGAGAATTCACTTCTACTACCTGTATCGGGTTATCAAGACCATGGATCTCTTCGATAAGTGGTAGATTTTTGACATCTTCAGATCTAATGCCTTTATCTTGCATAGATTTCTTGGCTTCTTGCATATCTTCGTGACTGAGGAATAGAATACCTCTTTTCTTTGGAGTTGGCTTAGGAGGTGGTTCGGGAATAGTCCAAGCATTATCGTTGATCAAGTGGTTATTCAGTAGAGTCTCAGCTTGTTCTACAGTTCGTTCCCTAAAAAGACAACCGGCACAATTATCTAGGTGGTCTCTAGAGGCATCGATAAGTCCGTTATAGAGGATATCAAGTATCTCGTTCTTCTTAAGAGGGTGATCAGGCAAAGCATTCTGTAGCTGGACGAGCCTCCCCCAAGTTTGTGGAAGACTCTCTTCTTGGAGTTGAGCAAAGTTGTATATTTCCTGCAAGGCAGCTTGCTTCTTATGGGCAGGGAAATATTTCTCACAGAAGTAATAGACCATCTCCTCGGGACTACGCACACATCCAGGAGCAAGATAGGTGAACCAGGCTTTAGCGTCATCCTTTAGAGAGAAAGGAAACAGCTTAAGGATATAGTAGTGGCGGATCTTCTCCTCATTAGTGAAAAGGTTGGCTATTTCGTGTAGTTTGGCAAGATGGGCTATGACCGTCTCAGACTCATAACCGTGAGAAGGATCAGATTCTACTAGAGAGATTATCTCAGGATCAACAACGAATTCATAATCCTTATCGGTGATAAAGATAGGTGAAGTGGCAAACTTCGGGTCATATTTCATCCTAGCTTCCCAAGATTTTTCCTTCCACTTGAGAAGTAATTTCTCAGCGTCATAGGCATCCTTACACGCAAGAAAAGCCTCAGCTATCTCTCCCTCCATAACATAACCCTCACGTATATCAGGCAATTCATATCTAGGAGAGCTAGATCTAGCAGGAGGAAAAGTAGGTTCTATCTCAATAGTATCGGCAGTTTCGGAAGCATCACGAGCATTGGCAGTAACTCTAGCAATATGAGCATCAAGAACACTCCTAGTAGAACATCAGGCAAAATAGCATCTCTAGCAGTATCAAGCATAGTATCATCAGGCAAAATAGCATCTCTAGCATCATCAGGCAAAGCAGTATCAAGCATAGCATCTCTAGCACTATCAAGCATAGCATCTCTAGCAGTAGCATCATAAGCATCATCAAGCATAGGCGAAAAATCAAGATTTATAGCAGGAGGTGATGTCGCAGAGCAAGACAAGTAACAGCAGTAGCAACAGTAGTAACAGCAGCAGAGCAAGACAAGTAACAGCAGTAGCAACAGTAGTAGCAGCAGTAGGACAAACTCGTAGGCAATGGGTCGGTGATTCGTTTGGATGATATTCATCATGCAATAGTTATAACACGGAGAGATATGTGGCTAGATCCCGTTCGTCAATGTGATGTAGGCATGCATTCCGTGTGTCGTCATACGTGCTTAGGGAAAAGAACTTTCATGACATCTATTGTCCATCCCTCCCGTGGCAGCGGGGTCCAAAAGGAAACTACGGGATATTAAGGTTCTCCTTTTAATAAAGAACTGACCAACGAATTAGCACTTGGTGAACACATGAACTCCTCAAACTATGGTCATCACCGGGAGTGGTTCCGGTTATTGTCACTCGGGGTTGCCGGATCATAACACATAGTAGGTAACTACAACTTGCAAGATCGGATCTAAAACACACATATATTGGTGACAACATAATAATTTCAGATCTGAAATCATGGCACTCGGGCCCTAGTCACAAGCATTAAGCATGGCAAAGTAGTAGCAACATCAATCTTAGAACATAGTGGATACTAGGGATCAATCCCCATCAAAACTAACTCGATTACATGATAGATTTCATCCTACTCATCACCGCCCAGCGAGCCTACGAATAGATTACTCATGAACGACGAAGAGCTTCATGGAATTGGAGAGGGAAAAAGGTTGATGATGACGATGGCGACGATTTCCCCTCTCCGGAGCCCAAGACGGACTCCAGATCTGCCCTCCAGATGAAGAACAGGTGGTGGCGGCGCCTCCGTATCGTAAACGCGGCAAAAACTTCTCTTTTTATTTTTTCTGGGACGAAAGGGATCTTATAGAGCTGGAGTTGGGGGCGGCAGAGCTGTGTGGGCCCCACAAGCCTGCCCACCGCCACCAGGGGGGTGGTGGCGGAGCCAGGGCTTGTGGGCCACTGGCCCACCCCCTCAGGTGGAACTTGGCGCAGATATTTTTTATATTTTCCAAAACTGCTCCCCGTAAATTTTCAAGACGTTTGGAGAACTTTGATTTCTGCACAAAAATAACACCAAGGCAATTCTGCTGAAAACAGCGTTAGTCCAGGTTAGTTCCATTCAAATCATGCAAATTAGAGTCCAAAACAAGGGCAAAAGAGTTTGGCAAAGTAGATACGATGGAGACGTATCAAGCCCCAAAGAAGAAAATGAATAGGATTGGCCAAGCTTCAAGCTACAAGACTCTACATTTTTTATTTGTGAGAAATCACATTCGAGTCCATAGGAAAGCCCTACAGATTTTCCACTAGACAGAACCTATGCCAAAACCCTAAGGTCTCGGTGAAACAAACTTTCCATTCGGTGCAACCGAAACCAGTGACCGACTTTCTGCTTAGCCATTTTCAAAAATCAGTACCACCGAGTTTTGAGAATTGGTCTCGCCGAAGTTTGGACCAACTTTCTCGTTAGCCATTTTCAAGAATTGGTACAACCGAGTTTTCAAGATTGGTCTCACCGAGTTTTGGACCAACTCTGTGGTTAGCCATTTTCAAGAATTGGTACCACCGAGTTTTGAGAATCGGTCTCACCAATATTTGAAAACTGTCTAGGACACCCATATCGATACCACCGGTATTTATATATCGGTCTCACCGAAGAAAAAAATGTCACATTTTGCACTAGTCGGTGCCACCGAGTTTCACTTTGGTTTCACCAAGTTGGGCAATAATGTTGTAACGATTGGATTTTTGGGGATGCCTATATATACCCATCCACCACCTCTCATTCGCGGAGAAAGCACTCAGAACACACAGACACTTGCCATATCCATTTTTTTGATTGAGAGCCACCTACTCATGTGTTGAAATCAAGATATTCCAATCCAACCATTTGAAACTTGATCTCTAGCCTCCCCAAGTTTCTTTCCACCCAATATATCTCTTCTACACATGCCAAGTCTGTGAGAGAGTGATTGAGTGTTGAGGAGAATATCTTTTGAAGCACAAGAGCAAGGAGTTCATCGTACTACCGCATCTATTACCTTATGGAGGGTAGTGCCTCCTAGATTGGTTAGGTGTCACTTGGGAGCCTCCTACTTCGTGTTATGGAGTTGAACCAAGAAGTTTGTACGGGCAAGGAGATCGCCTACTTCGTGAAGATCTACCCCGAGTGAGGCTAATCCTTCGTGAACATAAGCCATGGTCGAATAGACAATGCCGCTTCTTCATGGACCATCCATGGACTCGCGCAGACATTACCCTCTATGGATTGAAGTCTCCACTAACGTGGATGTACGATATCACCACCTATCGAAACCACGCAAAAAATCTCTGTGTCCATCTTTATGTTTGTTCTTACTAAACTCTACTCCTTACTTTACAAGTGCATATCCTTACTTTCCGCTGCAATACTCTTAGACTTTCATGTGCAGGGTGTGTATGTCTTGCTATAAATGCTAAAATCTACCAACCATTCAAATAGGGAAAAGGCTAGGTTTTAATTGGTCAAGTAGTCTATTCACCACCACCACCACCCAAACATCCCTTCTAGTGATCCCACACAAGCCAACAGGGCGCGTCCGTCCACCCCACCCCCCCCCCCCCCCCCCCCCGCACACACACACACACACCGGGAGCGCGCCGTGATGGCTTGTGGGGCCCACAGGCCCCCTGCCTTATCCCTTTAGCTTACTTCATCTCCTACCTCTAGAAAAAAATCTCTAACCCTCTCGAGTTCTACCTCTAGAAACTGGAATTTCTGATATCTTTGCTCGGAACTCCGTTTTCAAACTGTTTTGAGGAATTGCTCCTTTGTATGTGGCTCTCTCATTCATCCTATTTAGTTTTTGCATTAGTGGGTTATATTTTGTATATTTTTCTACACTTGGTGCTACTAAAAATGAGCTTCCATGTCTAATTCTTTGAGTTCCAAGTAGTGGTAATGCTTGATATGTCCACTAGGCATCCATATGACTAGTTGCTATCAATCTTGCAAAGCTTTACTAACATAATTTTGTGGTCCAAAAATTTCAGAAATTTGTGTGTAGGAAAATGAATTTCTTGAGGCGAAGATTTAAACATCCCTCGAAACACAGAGCTTAGGCCATGTGAATGGCCACATACACCATTCATGAGTGAGATGGGTTTTTATCACGAGTTCACGCAATTCATTGCAAATGTCGGGTTAACCAACTTCCTCTCAGATGAGTGTGACCAATACTATCTGCTTTCTAATTCCTTTGTGCAAAATTTCTACTTCAATAATAGGCCTGATGCTCCCATGGTTCGTTTTGATTTGTATGTTGAACATTATGAGTTACCTCTCATTGAATTTTGTGAAATATGCTTGCTACCCTCTGATGGGGGAATGCATGGTCCTAAGCCTGAGGAATTCAAGGATTTCCTACTCACCTTAACCATGGGAGAAACTAGGGGCGTATCAAATACTAGGGCCACTTGTTTGCATTTTCTTGTGCACTATTTCTCCTTGTTTATAGGAAAATGCATAACTGCTATGGAGCAGGGTGGTGGCCTCAGTGCTCCCACCCTTGCTATTTTGCGATGCGCACTTTCTGGTGATAACACTTACAACTTAGGAGTTATTGTTGCACGCCCTTTCATCTTAACCAAACTAGAGGAAAAATTCATGGTGGTATTTATGCCACATGCTTAGCAAAGCATTTTAATGTAGCCATATGCCCCACTGACTACTTATTGCCTAAGGTTTATCTTGATCAGGAGTCTACGATAAAGCACAAATTAATTGAGGAACCTTGGCCACTGCAACACCTTCGTTACATTTTAGTATTAAGCATGAAAAGTTGTGATATTATTACCTTGCGTGCACCTTCTTTGTTTGATCATCATGCCAGGCGTGGGTACACCATGATGGTAGCAGACATAGTTTCTTATCGGAACGAGCTGGCTACTGCGGAGGCCGAAGCCCAAGCGTAGGATGCTAAGGTACCTCGGCATAAATATTTTCTTGGACCTAACGGCTATTACTAGTGGTGATCACCAAGCTAGGAAAACACCTACGCTTGGGGGAGTACATATTTCTCACCAACATTACAAGATCTATCCATGGTGATGACCATCTACGAGAGGAGAGATCGGAACCACATACCCTTGTATATCACTAATCGAGAAGCGTTAAGAAATGCGGATGATGTAGTCGAACATCTTTGCGATCCAAGTCGCAAGTCGTCCCGCGATCCAATCACGACCTAGTGTCGAACGGACGACAACTCCGCGTTCAGCACATGTATACCTCAATGACGATCTCTGCCTTCTTGATCCGGCAAGAGGGAGCGGAGAGGTAGATGAGTTCTTCGACAGCACAACGGCATGGCGGCGGTGTTGGTGGAGCTGATCCGACAAGGCTACGTCGTGCGCTACCGAATCAAGCTAGAGGTGGAACAAACTAGAGGAGGGACAGAGAGCTATAGTGTCTTGGGTGCGGCTTGTTGGGGAACCTCGCATGCAAAACAAAAAAATCCTATGAGCACACAAGATCTATCCATGGAGATGACCATCTACGAGAGGGGAGAGTGCATCTACATACCCTTGTAGATCACTAAGCGGAAGCGTATATATAATGCGGTTGATGTAGTCGTACGTCTTTGCGATCCAATCACGATATGTCCCGTAGTCTCATCATGATCCGTCCTGCGATCCCATCGTGATCCATCCCGATCTAGTGCCAAACAGATAGCACCTCGGTGTTCCGCACACGTGCAGCTCGATGACGATCTCCGCTTTTCTTGATCCAGCAAGAGAGATGAGCGGTAGATGAGTTCTCCAGCACAACGGCATGGTGGTGGTGGTGGTTAACTAATCCAGCAGAGCTTCGCCAAGCTATGCCGGACTAATCTAGACGAGGGAGCCGATCTATGGAGGAGAGGGCAGCACGTGGCTATTTTCTGGTGAAATTTGCCCTCAAAACCTCCACCATATATAGGAGGAATATGAGGAAGGGCTGCCTTGCTTCCTACTCGAAGGAGGAGAGCTTCGGCCGAGCGAAGGGAGGAGAGTCCTCCTCCAATTCGGTTTGGTGGAGGACTCCCTTCCTAGTTGGTTTCCTCCTTCCTTTTTTCCATTTCTTTTCTTTTTGCTCTTGGAGAAAATAGGCTTATTGGGCTAGCCACACCAGCCCACTAGGGGCTGGTGCGCCACCTTTAGGCCTACTAGGTCCTCTCCCGGGTGGGTGGCCCCTCCCGATAAAACCCCAGAACCCATTCGTCACTCCCGGTACTTTACGAGTAATGCCCGAAATATTTCCGGAAGCCAAATGCAACTTTCCTATATATCAATCTTTACCTCCGGACCATTCTGGAGCTCCTCTTGATGTATGTGATCTCATCCAGGACTCCGAACAACTTTTGGTCACCAACATACATAACTCAATAATACTAAAACGTCACCGAAACTTAAGTGTGCAGACCCTCGGGGTTTGAGAACTATGTAGACATGACCGAGACACTCTCCGGTCAATAACCAATAGAGGGACCTGGATGCCCATATTGGCTCCTATATATTATATGAATTTATTTATCGGTCTAACCTCTGTGTCAAGGATTCAGTTAATCCCGTATGTTATTCCCTTTGTCCATCGGTATGTTACTTGCGCGAGATTCAGTCGTCAGTACCTCTATACCTAGTTCAATCTCGTTACCGGCAAGTCTCTTTACTCGTTCCCTAATACAAGATCCCGTAACTAACTCCTTAGTCACATTTTTTGCAAGGCTTGTTGTGATATTTTATTACCAAGTGGGCCCCGAGATACCTCTCCGTCACACTGAGTGACAAATCGCAGTCTTGATCCATGCCAACCCAACAGACACCTTCGAAGATACCTATAGAGCACCTTTATAGTCACCAAGTTACATTGTGATGTTTGATACACACAAGGTATTCCTCCGGTGTCCGGGAGTTGCATCATCTCATGGTCATAGGAATACATACTTTGACATGCGAAAAACAGTAGCAATAAATTGACACGATCATATGTTACGTCCATAGTTTGGGTCTTGTCCATCACATCATTCTCTAAATGATGTGATCCCGTTATCAAAGACATCTCATGTCTATGGCCAGGAAACCTTGACCATCTTTGATCAACGAGCTAGTCCTTCAGAGACTCACTAGGAACAGTGTGTTGTCTATGTATCCACACATGTATTTGAGTTTCCAATCAGTACAATTCTAGCATGGATAATAAACGATTATCATGAACAATAAAATATAATAATAACCAATTTATATTTCCTCTAGGGCATATTTCCAACAGGCTCCCACTTGCACTAGAGTCAATAATCTAGTTCACATCACTATGTGATTTTAACGAATCCAACACCCATACAGTTCTGGGGTTTGACCATGTCTTGCTTGTGAGAGAGGTTTTTAGTCAACGCGTCTGAAACATTCAGATGCATGTGTACTTTACAAATCTATGTCATACATTAGATGCTACTACCACGCTTTACTTGGAACAATTCCAAATAACTGATCCACTATACAAATCCGGTTTACTACTCAGAGTTATCAGGATTAGTGTCAAAGCTTGCATCGACGTAACCCTTTACGATGAATACTTTTATCACCTCCATAATCGAGGAAAAATTCCTTAGTTCACTAGTTACTAAGGATAAATTTGACCACGGTTTAGTGATTCAATCCTGGATCACTCTTTGTACCCCTTGAAAAACTCATGCCAAGGCACACATTAGGTGAAGTACACATCATGTCATACTATAGAGCCTATGGCTAAGGCATAGGGGACGACCTTCGTCCTTTCTCGTTCTTCTTCCATGGTCGGCTTTTGAGTCTTACTCAAATTCACACCTTACAATACAGTTAAGAACTCCTTCTTTGACTGATCTATTTTGAACTCCTTCAAAATCTTTTCAAGGTATGTATTCATTGAAAGTTATATCAAGTGTCTTGATCTATCTCTATAGATCTTGATGCTCAATGTTCAAGTAGCTCAATCCAGGTTTTTCCTTTGAAAAACTACATTCAAACAACCCTTTATGTTGTCCAGAAATTCTACATCTTTTCTGATCAACAATATGTCAACCACATATACTTATCAGAAATTCTATAGTGCTCCCACTCAATTTCTTGGAAATACAAGTTTCTCATAAACTTTTTATAAACCCAGAAGCTTTGATCATCTCATCAAAGCATATATTCCAAATCTGATATGCTTGCTCCAGTCCATAGAAGGATCGCTGGATCTTGCATACTTGTTAGCATCCTTAGGATCGACAAAACCTTCTGGTTGTATGACATACAACCTTTCCTCAAGGAAACCGTCAAGGAAACAATGTTTTTACATCCTATTTGCAAGATATCCTAATAAATAATGCAGCAACTGCTAACATAACTCCAACATACTTTAGCATCGCTACGTGTGAGAAAGTCTCATCGTAGTAAACTCCTTGAACTTGTCGAAAACATCTTTGTGACAAGTCGAGCTTTCTTAATGGTGACATTTACCATCATCGTTCGTCTTCCTTTTAAAGATCCACTACAACTTAATAGCCTTACGACCATCAAGTAGTTCTTCCAAAGTCTACACTTTGGTTTCATACATGGATCTTATCTCGGATTTCTTGGCCTGTAACCATTTGTCAAAATCCGGGCCCGTCATCGCTTCTCGATAGCTCATAGGTTCATTGTTTACCAGCAACAAGACCTCCAAGACAGGATTACCGTACTACTCTCAAGTAGTACGTTTTCTTGTCGACCTATGAGGTTTGGAAGTAACTTGATTCGAAGTTTCATGATCACCATCATCAGCTTTCAACTTCAACTAGTGTAGGCGCCACAGGAACATCTTCCTGTGCCCTGCTACTCATTGGTTGAAGTGGCGGCTCAATAACCTCATCAAGTTTCCACTATCCTCCCACTCAATTCTTTCGACAGAAACTTTTCTCGAGAAAGGACCCATTTCTAGAAACAAAGACTTTGCTTTCGGATCTGGTATAGGAGGTATACCCAACTGTTTTGGGTGTCCTATGAAGATGCATTTATCCGCTTTGGGTTCAAGCTTATCAAGTTGAAACTTTTTCACATAAGCGTCGCAGCCCCAAACTTACAAGAAATGACAGCTTAGGTTTCTCCAAACCACAGTTCATACGGTGTCATCTCAACGGAATTACATGGTGACCTATCTAAAGTGAATGTGGTTGTCTCTAATGCCTAACCCAAAAACTATAGTGGTAACTCGATAAGAGACATCATAGTATGCACCATATCCAATAGGGTGCGGCTATGACATTAGGACACACCATCACTCTATGGTGTTCTAGGTGGCATGAGTTGTGAAACAATTTTCACATTGTGTTAAATGTTTAGCAAACTCGCAACTCGGATATATATTTACCCCCACGAACACATCGTAGACATATTATCCTCTTGTAACAATGATCTTCAACTTCACTATGAAATTGCTTGAACTTTTCAATATTTCGGACTTATGATTCATCAAGCAAATACACCTATATCTACTCAAATCGTCAGTGAAGTAATAACATAACGATATCCACCGCATGCCTCAGCACTCATTGGACTGCATACATCAAAATGTATTATTTCCAACAAGTCACTTGCTTGTTCCATCTCACTAAAAATGAGGCCTCCAGTCATCCTGTCCATGTGGAATTATTTGCATGTCTCAAGTGATTCAAAATCAAGTGATTCTAAATGATCCATCTGCATGGAGATTCTTCATGCGTTTACACCAATAGGCATGGTTCGCATGTCTCAAACGATTCAAAAACGAGTGAGTCCAAAGATCCATGAGCATGGAGCTTCTTCATGTGTTTTATACCAATATGACTCAAGCGGTAGTGCCACAAGTAAGTGGTACTATCATTACTACTTTGTATCTTTTGGCATCAATATTATGAACATGTGTGTCACTATCATTGAGATTCAATAAACCATTCATATTAGGTGCATGACCATTGAAGGTATTTATTCAAGTAAATAGAGTAACCATTATTCTCTTTAAATGAATAACCGTATTGCAATAAATACAATCTAATCATGTCAATGCTCAACGCAAACACCAAATAACAATTATTTAGGTTCAACACTAATCCCAATGGTAGAGGGAGCGTGTGATGTTTGATCACATCAACCTTGGATTTACTTCCAATACACATCGTCACCTCACCCTTGCTAGTATTCGTTTATTCCGTAGATATAATTTCAAGTTACTAACACTTAGCAACTAAACTGGTATCTAATACCCCGGTGCTACTAGGAGTACTAGTAAGGTACACATCAATATCACATATATCCAATATACTTTTGTCGACTTTGCCAGCCTTCTTATCTACCAAGTATCTAGGGTAGTTCCGCTTCAGTGATTGTTCCCTCATAATAGAAGCACTTAGTCTCGGGTTTGGGTTCAACCTTGGGTTTCTTCACTAGAGCGGCAACTAGTTTGCCATTCATGAAGTATCCCTTCTTGCCCTTGCCCTTCTCGAAACTAGTGGTTTCACTAACCATCAACAATTGATGCTCCTACTTGATCTCTACTTTTGCGGTGTCAAAAATCACGAATAACTCAGGGATCATCTTGAGCATCCCTGATATGCTATAGTTCATCACGAAGCTCCAGTAGCTTGGTGGCAGTGACGTTGGAGAACTATATCAATCACTATCTTATGTGGAAGATCATCTCCCACTTGACTCGAGCAATTGTAGTACCCACACAATCTGAGCACATGCTCAACGATTGAGCTTTTCTCCCTTACTTTGTAGACAAAGAATCTTGTCGGAAGTCTCATACCTCTCAACATGGGCACGAGCCTGTAATCCAAATATCAACTCTTGGAACATCTCTTATGTTTCGTGACGTTCAAAACGTCTTGGCTGCCTCAATTCTAAGTTGTTAAGCATTATGCACTGAACTATCGTGTAGTCATCAAAAACGTGTATGCCGGATGTTCGCAACATCCACGTATGATGCTCGGGGGTAGCACACTGAGTGGTACATTAAAGGCATAAGCCTTCTGCCCAGCAATGAGGACAATCCTCAGTTTACGGACCCAGTCCGCACAATTGCTATTATCATCTTTCAACTAAGTTTTCTCTAGGAACATATCAAAAACAGTGGAGCTGCATCTCAAGCTACAACATAATTTGCAAAGATATTTTGACTATGTTCATGATAATAAGTTCAATTAATCATATTACTTAGGAACTCCCACTCAAATTGACATCTCTCTAGTCATTCGAGTGAGACATGATCCAAATTCACTAACTCAAGTCCGATCATCGCGTGAGTTGAGTTTGCTTCAATGGTGAACATCTCTATGTTGATCATATCTACTATATGACTCATGTTCGACCGTTCGGTCTCTTGTATTCCGAGGCCATGTCTATACATGCTAGGCTCGTCAAGTTTAACCCGACTATTCCGTGTGTGCAAAACTGTCTTTCACCCGTTGTATGTGAACGTAGAGTCTATCACACCCGATCGTCACGTGGTGTCTCGAAATGACAAACTGTAGCAATGGTGCACACTCAAGGAGAACAAAATTTTATCTTGAAATTTTAGTGAGGGGTCACCTTATAATGCTACCGTCGTACTAAGCAAAACAAGGTGCATAAAATGATTAACATCACATGCAAATCATAAGTGACATGATATGGCGATCATCTTGTGCTTTTGATCTCCATCACCAAAGCACCGGCATGATCTCCATCGTCATCGGAGCTACACCATGATCTCCATCATTGTTTTGTCATCGAGGTTGTCGCTCCAAATATGTTGTTACTACTAAAGCTACTGAACTAGCGATAAAACAAAGCATCACGAGGCGCTAAATAATTAAAGACAACCCTATGGCTCCTGTCGGTTGTCGTAGCACCGACGTGCAAGTCGATATTTAACTATTACAACATGATCATCCCATACATTAAATATAATATATCATGTCATTGGCCATATTATATCACAACATACCCTGCAAAACAAGTTAGACGTCCTCTAATTTGTTGTTGCTTGTTTTACGTGGCTGCTATGGGTATCTAGTATGATCGCATCTTACTTATGCACAACCCGAACGGTGATATACAAGTTGCTATTTAACCTTCTCCAAGGACCTCCTTTGTCAAATCCGATTCAACTAAAATTGGAGAAACAGACACCCGTCAGTCATCTTTATGCAACAATTTGCATGTTAGTCCATGAAACCGGTCTCTCATAAGCATACGAGTAATGTTGGTCCCGGCCGCTTCATCCAACAATACCGCTGAATCAAGAAAAGACTAAGGAGAGCAGAAATCTGAATATCAACGCCCACAAAATCATTTGTGTTCTACCCGAGATGCCATCTACGCATAGACCTAGCTCATGATGCAACTAGTGGGGAACGTCGCATGGGAAACAAAAAAATTCCTACGCGCACACAAGATCTATCCATGGTCATGACCATCTACGAGAGGGTAGAGTGCATCTAGATACCCTTGTAGATCGTCAAGCGGAAGCATATATATAATGCGGTTGATGTAGTCATACGTCTTTGCGATCCAATCACGATCCTGTAACAGCCTGAGACCGACGCTCCAGAAGATTCCCCTTTTTATTATGTTGTTGCCCTGTGATTATTTGTTTGTCGCACTCATCATCGCGTCATTCACATCATCCACATTGCATCGGCACTCTGTTGCCACCAGTTTTCAAAACTTGCATCCGTTATTAGCTACCCGTTCTCTCTATTTTGTCGTTGGCCGTTTTGAGACCAACCACACACGCACGTGCCGCGGCATCACTTAAATATTGTTTGTAAAACTGTGTATCAAATATTCTCGGATTGGGTTGAAACTTGGTTTGCGGTCTTAATTTAGTGTAGGTAGGCCGCCTGTCAATTTTCGCAATCGGAGTTCGTTTGATACCCGAACCGTTAAACCTATAGCGGCACTATAGCATGCCCATCGTCGGACGTCTTTCATTGTTTTAAACTACCGTCGCGGGAACGACTACTTCCATGACGTCCACGACGACACATGTACATCTAAACTGCAACGAGTCGGTCCACCCCGAATGCACGCTTCAAAGGTATAACCGCTGAGACGATACCCGTGGATGAATGCATTGTTCTATGAGAGGCAATGTTGTCCGTTTCGTAGATGCCATGCTAGTTGCATGTTGCCCCTCTTTTGTCGTGCCCCGACACATGGAAACCTGGTAACCGGGATCACCCCATCATTCTTGGCATGACACGCACACGCTCCTAATTCGTTGGCACCGGTATCTCATCGAGTATCGGGACCGAAACATTGTTGTGGCATCGTTTCTAAATTTGCCGCCATGGTTCCCTTACGTTCTCCATGGTGACACATACTTCATATCCTTCTTGCCAACGTTTTCATAATTGCATGCTTGTTGCATTCATGGCATAATATCTTGAGTTGCACATATGTTTTAACTGTAGCTCCGTTAGCGATGACCTATATGTGTAAACCGGCTAGTATGACGTGTAGAATCACATGCTTCACCTCTTGCCATGTTTAAACAACATATAATATTGTCATGAACCTAAACGGGAGTGAACTAAATAATTTGTATGTGGAGTTTCATCAATATGCAACTCGTTGCATATTGAGCTTCACTTAATGTGTAGTGTTGATTGTTGTGAATTTCCATGCCATGCCTCCATAATTGAAATGAATATGCATCATATTAGGTTGTGCACCATATCGTGCATGTGCATTGGTGAATATTGTGTGTTGATTCTTGTTTTCGGTTTGCCTCGTCTCAATAGAGTTCCGCAAGCGTGTCGGATTGTGAAGATCCGTTCGACTACGTCGGTTCGTCTGCTTCATGGTTTCGTTCTTCTTCCAAGCTGGATCACAGGCAAGGTGATCATTTCCCTAGATACCCTTACTATCAATGCCATGCTAGTTGTCTCGTTTCTTTTGCTATGTCTCGTTGCCTACCACCTGTTATATGTCAGCCTCTCAACATTGTCATGAAACCTTCAACCTTTCTACAGCCTAGCAAACCAATGATTGGCTATGTTACTGCTTGCTTAACCATGTGTTAGCGTTGCTAGTTGTAGGTGCCCTTGCTTCCATGTGATAACATGGGTTCCTTGTTATATCACCATATGACTGCTAATTAATTTAATGCGCCTTTATACTTCATAACAGATGGAAGGATCGGCCTTCTAGCCTGGTGTTTTGTTCCACCTTTGGCGCCTTAGTTTCGGCTACCGGTGTTATATTCCATAATTGAGCGCTCCTAACACGATCAGGGTTGTTATGGGACCCCCTTGATAATTCGTCTTAGATTAAAACTAGGGTCTCAAGGCCCAACTTTGGTACTATTTGCCCAATAACTAATGAACCGCATAGGGAGTAATTCACCCGAGGAAACTTAATCAACCCCCGGGCCAGTGCTCCTCGTGAGTGTTTGTGCAAACTGAGCGATGTCCGGTGCCCCCTGGTCACCCGGGGTTTCAGCCAACCCGACGTCTAGCTCATTCGATCGTGCCCTGAGAACGAGATACACAAGTCCTATCGGGTTTGTAGGCACACCCGGCGGCCTTGCTGGATTAGTTTTACCTTTTACGAAATATCTTGTGCATTGGGATTCCGGTGATGCTGCTTTGGGTTATCTCAGACTTGAGGTTTTCCACTAAGGAATCCGAGGAGATCATGAGTTTCACGATCGAGGCTTTCTATGCGGCATGTGGTAATTTGTGATGGACTAGTTGGAGCACCCCTGCAGGGTTAAATATTTCGGAAAGCCGTGCCTGTGGTTATGTGGAAACCTTAGAACTTTGTTTAACATCCGGTTCTAGATAACTTGAAGTAATATTAATTGAAATATGCCAACTGTGTGTGTAACCGTGACTGTCTCTCTCGTGAGTTCCTTTCTCCGATCGAGGACACAGTGGGGTTATGTCTCACGTAAGTAGGTGTTTAGGATCATTCATTTTATCATTATTAGTTCACGTCCGATTATGCATAGATCATCCCCCTCTTTTATTCTTGTACTGTAAGTTAGCCAGCTCAAATAAGAGCTTAGTCGCTTGCTGCAGCCTCACCGCTTAACCATACCTCACCCATTAAGCTTTTCTAGTCTTGATACCTTTGGAAATGAGATTGTTGAGTCCCTGTGGCTCACGGATTACTACAACACTAGTTGCAGGTACAGGTAAACAGTTACTTTGACGTGAGCGCGCTGATTGTGCTATTTGGAGTTTCTTCTTCTTCTTCATCGATCTAGGATGGGTTCGAGGCCAGCAGCCTGGGATAGCAAGGATGACGTCGTTCTTTTATCATTTTTTTCGTCTGTAGTCGGACCCTGCTCTTCTACATCATGGATGTATATTATTGTACTGATGTGACCTTGATGTAGCTTGTGGCGAGTGTAAGCCAATTCCATATACTCATCTCTTCACTACATGTAGTTGTAATGATATCCATTCTTGCAAAACGACGAGATGCGCTTCTATACCTGTCGAGGCCCTCGCGCCAAAATGAGGATAGGATCGCATCTTGGGTGTTAGAGATCCCTCCTTCGATCTCATCACTATCTGTCCCATGATCCCATCGCGATCCATCCCGATCTAGTGCCAAACGGACGACAGCTCCGCGTTCAGCACACATGCAGCTCGTTGACGATCTCCACCTTCTTGGTCCAGCAAGAGAGCATGGAGAGGTAGATGAGTTCTCTAGCACTATGGAGTGGTGGTGGTGGT
The DNA here is from genome assembly GCF_904849725.1 of Hordeum vulgare subsp. vulgare. Taxonomy (NCBI): domain Eukaryota; kingdom Viridiplantae; phylum Streptophyta; class Magnoliopsida; order Poales; family Poaceae; genus Hordeum; species Hordeum vulgare. The sequence goes on from NC_058523.1 coordinate 356,810,768, forward strand.
GGTGGTGGTGAACTAATCCAGCAGGGCTTCGCCAAGCTATGCGAGACTAATCTAGACGAGGGAGACGATCTATGGAGGAGAGGGCAGCATGTGGCTAATTTCTGGTGAAGTTTTCCCTCAAAACCTCCACTTTATATAGGAGGAATATGAGGGAGGTCTGCCTTGCCCCCTCCTCCAAGGAGGAGAGCTTCGGTCCAGCCAAGGGAGGAGAGTCCTCCTCCAATTCGGTTTGATGGAGGTTCCTAGTTGGTTTCCTATTTCCTTTTTTCCTTTTCTTTTCTTTTTGTTCTTGGCCAAAATAGGCTTATTGGGCTGGCCACACCATCTCACTAGGGGTTGGTGCACCACCTTTAGGCCTACTAGGTTCTCTCCCGGGTGGGTGGCCCCTCCCGGTAAAACCCCGGAACCCATTCGTCACTCCCGGTACTTTACCGGTAATGCTCGAAATCTTTCCGGAAGCCAAATGCAACTTTCGTATATATCAATCTTTACCCCCGGACCATTACGGATATCCTCGTGATACCCGGGATCTCATACGGGACTCCAAACAACTTTTGGTCACCAACATACATAACTCAATAATACTGAAACGTCACCGAACCTTAAGTGTGCACACCGTGCGGGTTCGAGAACTATGTAGACATGACTGAGACACTCTCCGGTAAATAATGAATTGCAGGACCTGGATGCCCATATTGCCTCCGATATATTCTACGAAGATCTTTATCGGTCAAACCTCTATGTCGAGGATACATCTAATCTCGTATGATATTCCCTTTGTCCATCGGTATGTTACTTGCCCGAGATTCGATTGTCGGTATCTCTATACCTAGTTCAATCTCGTTACCGGCAAGTCTCTTTACTCGTTCCATAATACAAGATCATGTAACTAACTCCTTAGTAACATTGCTTGCAAGGCTTGTTGTGATGTTGTATTACCGAGTGGGCCCCGAGATACCTCTCTGTCACACTGACTGACAAATCCCAGTCTTGATCCATGCCAACCCACCAGACACCTTCGTAGAAACCTAAAGAGCACCATTATAGTCACCCAGTTACGTTGTGACGTTTGATACACACAAGGTATTCCTCCATTGTCTGGGAGTTGCGTGATCTCATGGTCATAGGAACAGATACTTTGACATGCAGAAAACAGTAACAATAAACTAACACAATCATATACTATGTCCATCGTTTGGGTCTTGTCCATCACATCATTCTCCTAATGATGTGATCCCGTTATCAAACGATATCTCAAGTATATGGCCAGGAAACCTTGACCATCTTTGATCAACGAGCTAGTCCTTCAGAGGTTCACTAGGGACAGTGTGTTGTCTTTGTATCCACACATGTATTTGAGTTTCCAATCAATACAATTCTAGCATGGATAATAAACGATTTACTATTGCCGCTAGGGCATATTTCCAACACAGCTTCCCTCTCTCCTCTTCAATATATATAGGAGGGAGGGAATGGGTGGCACCCTAGGGAAAACCCCTAGGGTTGGTCGGTGGCCCCAAGAGGAGGAGTCTTCCTCCAATTGGGGTGGTGGAGGCGCTAGGAGGAGTCATCCTCCTATACGGACTCCTCTCCACCTCCTCACTTTGGGCGCATAGGCCCATAGGGGCTGGCCTCCCAGCCCACCAGGGGCTAGTGCGCCACCTCTTAGGTCTATGTGGCCCCCCGGGGTGGGTGGCCACTCCCGGTGAACCCCCGGAACCCATTCGTCACTCCCGATACTTTACCATTAATGCCTGAAACCTTTCCGTAACCCGTTTACCTCTTTGCTATATATCAATCTTCGTTTCCGGACCATTCCGGAACTCCTCATGACGTCCGGGGTCTCATCCAAGACTCTGAAGAACCTTCGGTCAACAACAAACATAACTCAGCTATACTGAAACATCACCGAACCTTAAGTGTGCAGACTATGCGGGGTCGAGAACTATGCAGATATGACCGAGATAAACTCCGGTCAATAACCAATAGTGGGACCTGGATTCCCATATTGGATCCTACATATTCTACGAAGATCTTTATCGGTTGAACCTCTGTGTCAAGGATTCAGTTAATCTCATATGTTGTTTCCTTTGTCCATCGGTATGTTACCTGACCGAGATTCGATCGTCGGTATCTGCATTCCTTGATCAATCTCATTACCGACAAGTCTCTTTACTCGTTCTGTAATACAAGATCTCGTGACTAACTCTTTAGTCACATTGCTTGCAAGCTTGTTGTGATGTTGTATTACCGAGTGTGCCCTGAGATACCTCTCTGTCATACGGAGTGACAAATCCCAGTCTTGATCCATGCCAACTCAACACACACCCTCGGAGATACTTGTAGAGCACCTTTATAGTCACCCAGTTATGTTGTGACGTTTGATACACACAAGGTACTCTTTCAGTGTCAGTGAGTTACATGATCTCATGGTCATAGGAACAGATACTTGACATGCAGGAAAAAAACAGTAGCAATAAACTGACACGATCACATGCTATGTTCATAGTTTTGGTCTTGTCCATCACATCATTCTCCTAATGATCTGATTCCGTTACCAAATGACAACTCTTGTCTATGGCCAAGAAACCTTGACCATCTTTCATTAACGAGCTAGTCCATGAAAGGCTTACTAGGGACAGTGTGTTTAAAAGCACATATGCTCCCTTGGTGATTTTGATAATTCATGACAACATACATTGTCTCTTGGACTAAATTTTACCTAGATATTTGAGGATTAGTCCATGGAGAGCTATGGCTTCAGGTTCATGTAGAGATACCCTTGGATGCAAGAAAGGAATAATATTGGCTCAAGCTTCGAGCTAGAAGACTCTTCATTTTATATTTGTGAGAAATCACTTTTGAGTCCATAGGAAAGCCAATACTACTAAAAGGGGGTGAGGTAGTAAAATGAACTGATTGCTCAAATGCTCAAGGTTAGCCACCAAAACACTCAGTCATTTTTCCCACATTTCCACTCTGTCAAATTCCACATTCAAATATTCGGTGTTGATAACCCACAAGTATAGGGGATCGCAACAGTTTTCGAGGGTAGAGTATTCAACTCAAATTTGTTGATTCGACACAAGGGGAAGCCAAAGAATATTCTCGAGTATTAGCAGTTGAGTTGTCAATTCAACCACACCTGAAAGACTTAGTATCTGCAGCAAAGTATCAGTAGCAAGGTGGTGTGATAGCAACAGTAGCAACGGTAATAGTAGCAGCAGTGACAGCAGTAGCGGTAACAGTAGCAGCAGTGACAGCAGTAGCGATAGAGTAACACTAGCACCATTGACAGCAATAGTGACAGAGTAACAATAGCAGCACCGACAGCAATAGCGGCAAAGTAACGTAGCAAGGACCAGTAGGAAAAAACTTGTAGGCATTGGATCGGTGATGGATGATTACGCAGGATGATATTCATCATCCAACAGTTATAACATGGAGAGATATGTAACTAGCTCCAGTTCGTCAATGTAATGTAGGCATGCATTCCGTATATAGTCATACGTGCTTAGGGAAAAGAACTTGCATGACATCTATTGTCCATCCCTCCCGTGGCAGCGGGGTCCCAATGGAAACTACGGGATATTAAGGTTCTCCTTTTAATAGAGAACCAGAACAAAGCATTAGCACTTAGTGAATACATGAACTCCTCATACTATGGTCATCTCTGGGATTGGTTCCGTCCATTGTCACTCCGGGGTTGCCGTGTCATAACACATAGTAGGTGATTACAACTTGCAATATAGGATCAAGAACACACATATATTGATGGCAACATAATAGGTTCAGATCTGAAATCATGGCAGTCGGGCCCTAGTGACAAGCATTAAGCATGGCAAAGTAGTAGCAACATCAATCTCAGAACATAGTGGATACTAGGGATCAATCCCCATCAAAACTAACTCGATTACATGAGAGATCTCATCCAACCCATCACCGTCCAGCAAGCCTACAATGAGATTACTCACGAACGGTGAAGAGCATCATGGAATTGGTGATGAAGGAAGGTTGGTGATGAAGATGGCGACGATCTCCCCTCTCCGGAGCCGAGAACGGACTCCAAATCTGCCCTCTAGAGGAAGAACAGGTGGTGGCGGCGCCTCCGTATCGTAAAACGAGATGAACTCTCCTCCTTGATTTTTTTCCGGACGAAAGGGACTAAATGGAGCTGGAGTTGGAGGCGGTCGAGCTCCGTGGGCCCCACAAGCGTGCTAGGCGTGGCTAGGGGGGGCGCTCCTGGTGGGCTTGTGGGCTCCTCGCTCCACTTCTCCGGTTGATTCTTGCGCAAGTATTTTTTATATATTCCACAAAAAATCCTCGTAAATTTCAACGTCATTCCGAGAACTTTTATTTCTGCGCAAAAACAACGTCATGGTAATTCTGCTGAAAACAGCGTTAGTCCGGGTTAGTTCCATTCAAATCATGCAAATTAGAGTCCAAAACAAGGGCAAAAGAGTTTGGAAAAGTAGATACAATGGAGACATATCAACTCCCCCAAGCTTAAAGCCTTGCTTGTCCTCAAGCAATTTAGTTGACAAACTGAAAGAGACAAAAGAAAAAGTTTTACGAACTCTGTTTGATCTTGTTGTTGCAATTTTGACTAACCTCATATCCAGATTTTCAGCAACATCATAAGCAAACCACATAAGCAATGACATCTAGGTCTGATGGTAAACTCATATCAATGGCATAATCAACTAGCAAGCAATAATAATGAGTTTCAAACGTCAACACTTCAATCAAAACAATCATGAAGCAGTATGGACAAATGGTATCTCGCTAGCTTTTTCTGAGACCGCAAAACATAAATGCAGAGCACCTTCAAAGACCAAGGGCTGACGAAACATTGTAATTCATGGCAAAGAAGATCCAGTCACAGTCATACTCAATCTCAATTAAAAGCAAAGCATAAAAATGACAGAGGTGCTCTCTAATTGGTGCTTTTATAAGAAGAGGGTGACTCAACAGAAACGTAAATAGATAGGCCCTTCGCAGAGGGAAGCATTGATTTGCAGAGGTGCCAGAGCTCAAGCTTTGAAGACAGAGATAATAATTTTGGGTGGCATGCTTTCATTGTCAACACAATGACCAAGAGTTTTCACCACCTTCCATGCTACACATACTATAGGCGGTTCCCAAACAGAAAAGTAAAGTTTTGACTCCCCCACCACCGATCAATCACACTCCACGACTAGCCGAATACTCGGGTGCCGTCCATACCAACAACAATCCAGGGGGAGTTTTGTTTGCAATTATCTTTTCAATTTGAGCATGGAACTCGGCATTCCAATTACCGGCCCCTTTCTTGTGAATGATAGTGAATAAACACATATCGAGGATAACACGCCTAGCATGGAAGATACTGATCGCCCCTTGTCACCACATGAGCGGTTCGGGCATACAAAATAGATTATTTCTTGAAGGTTTAGAGAGTGGCACACGCAAATTTACTTGGAACGGCGGGTAGATACCACATATAGGTAGGTATGGTGGACTCATATGGAACAACTTTGGGTTTATGGAAGTGGATGCACAAGCAGTATTCCCGCTTAGTACAAGTGAAGGCTAGCAAAAGACTAGGAAGCGACCAACTAGAGAGCGACAATAGTCATGAAAATGCATTGAGATTAACCAACATTGAGTTCAAGCATCAGTAGGACATAAATCACCATGAACATGAATATCATAGAGGCTATGTGGATTTTGTTTCAACTACATGCATGAACATGTGCCAAGTCAAGCCACTTGAATCATTCAAACGAGGATACCATCCTATCATACTACATCATAATCATCTCAAGATTCATGTTGGCATCCAAGACAAACCATTATAAGCTCCTAGCTAATTAAGCATGGCATCAGAAACTATGATCTCTAAGTTGTCATTGCAAACATGTTTCTCTCACAACAAAGCTGAATCAGGAACGATGAGCTAGTTATATTTACAAAAACAAAATAGATCGAGTTCATACCAGCTTTTCCAGGCTCAGTCACTTCATCATATATCGTCATTATTTCCTTTCACTTGCACAACCGAATGATGTGAACAATAATAAGAGTGCTCGTGCATTGGACTAAGCTGGAATCTGCAAGCAAACACAAAGGAGAAGACAAAGTAATATGGCTCTTTGACAGATAAACAGACATGCATGTGAGAGCCACTAAACATTGTAACCATGGTCTTCTACCTTGACCCAAAGAAAAAGAAAACTATTTACACGGGAAAGCTCCCAACAAGCAAAAGAAGAACAGGAAATCTTTTGGGGTTTTCTCAGACTAGACAAACACACGAGAAGAAAGCAAGAAAAAGAAATAAACTAGCATGGATGATATAGTGGCAAGGTGTGAACACCGACTATCAAAAGCGAAAGTGTAAGCAAGAATATAAAGTCGGTGAGAAACACGTACTCCCCCAAGCTTAGGCTTTTGGCCTAAGTTGGTCTACTCCCATGGATGGTCCGGGTGATACCCAAAATCATAATGGGGGTTGTACGGGAGCGCTGCAGCTACCGCCTGAATAGCTGCCTCACGGAGGCGAGCAGCCTTTGCCTCCCTCTCATACTCCTCTACCCCTCCTCCGGTTATGTAATATCTCCATTTTACCTGAAAGTCAAAGAAGGCAGGAGCAGGAAGGGTAATATGGAAAACACGTTGTCGGTTAAATATTAACCGGTATAGGAGAGATTCATTATCCCTCTAAAGAACTGATAGCGTGTCATAGCGGCGCGATCAAGGAAAGTTGTATGAAGCGGGGGATCTCCTTCGTGGATGGGTACTCCGAGAAAATTTGCTATGCGAGTGGCATAGATCCCACCAAAGAAATCCCCTTCATTACCATTATTATTCAGCCTCCTTGCTATTATAGCTCCCATGTTGAAACTTCTATCACCCGTTACTACGCTCTTAAGAATACTAAGGTCAGGTGCGCAGAGGTGACAATGCTCAATCTTGCCGTTAATGCATCTACCTATGAAGAGGACAAAGTAATGCAAGGCACGAAAATGAATGCTCCCCATGGTAGCCTGCGTAATATCTCTAGTTTCTGCAACAGTTATACTAGAGAAAAAATCCCTAACCGAAGATTTAGGAGGATCATTGAGACTACCGCAATCAGGTATCTTGCAAATTCTATTGAAATCCTCTAAATCCATGGTATATGATTTGTCATAGAGATCAAACAGTACAGATGTGTCACTGCCAACTGAAAATTTGAATCTATGAACAAAAGAGGCAGTGAGAGCAGTATACTGTTCACATTTATCGGAGATGAATTCTTCGAGCCCGGCGTTGTGAACAAATATATCAAACTCGTCTTTGAAACCTGCATCAATCATGAATTCATCAGAAGGCCATTCACATGGTTGTACATGTGCGTTCCTCGGTTGGTAAGGATCGGGTTCCTGAATCGCGAGACGGGCACCCCTCTTGCTTGAGGAACCACCATGATAGTTTCTCCTGAACATCTTCCTTCTCTGAAATTTTCAGTGACACAAACGAAAAGTGAACAAGGCTCAACTAAACTCATAGCAACTACTCTTACAAGTGCCTAGAGGCCATATCACGCATCAAAACTACTTGGGGCCAACTAAAATTAGCATGCAAAGCTCAAGAACAGGGTCACCAAGGCAGCAAAAATACGCAACGAATAAGGCACTAGAGAAAAAACTAATTGGACTAATGGAGGAGTCACATACCAAGGAACAATTTCCCCAAAACAGTTTGGTGAATGGGGCTTTGCACAAGGAGATCGAAAATCGCAGCAAGAAGAGCAAGAACACGGGTTTGAGCTGCGAAACGATTCTTTTCTGGAGGTAGGAGAAGGAGATGAGAGCTAGAATAAGTGGAGGGGGGACACGTGGACCCCACAAGCCTGGTAGGCGCGGCCAGGGGGGTACCCCCGCCTCCAGGGCTTGTGGCCCACTGGTGCATCCCCCTGACTAGCTCTCCGTCTCAGAATATTTCAAAAATTCCAGAAAAAATCATACTTGATTTTTACGGCATTCGGAGAACTTCTATTTTTGGGACACTTTTCTACGGGACGCAAAAAGCAGAAAATAGGAGACACTAAAGCTAAATCTATCATTTTTATTCTAAGCTACCGAAGGTGAAAGCTTGGAACAGAGGGTTGTGACTCCTCGATTCATCCATCCCATGGTCATCGAAAGAAATCCGTCAATGAGGTTGATGAAGTCTCCTTGACAAACTTTTTCGAATCGCATAAAAAACGGAGAATTTTCGAATAGTCACTAGGTTATCTCAATGGGGATGTGCATATCCCCAACAATCAAATCATACTTCATCTTGACAGTAGGTATAGGGCATTCAAATCTCCCAATAAGAATCGATGAAGTTTTTTCAATAGCATTGATGCAATGTACCTGATATTATTTCTTCGGGAAGTGCACCGTATGCTCATTACCGTTGACATGGAAAGTGGCATTGCCTTTGTTGCAATCTATAACTGCCCCTATAGTGTTTAAAAAGGGTCTTCCAAGGATAGTAACGTTAGCAACCACAACAGGAACATCCTCGGGAATATCCTCGGGAATATCCAGAATAACAAAGTTTGTTAAGATAGTAACGTTAGCAACCACAACAGGAACATCCTCGCAAATGTCGATAGGGAAAGCGGTTGATTTGTCGACCATTTGCAAGGAGATTTCAGTGGGTGTCAATTTATCCAATTCAAGTCTACGATAAAGAGAAAGAGGCATAACACTAACACCGGCTCCAAGATCGCATAAAGCGGTTCTAACGTAGTTGCCTTTAATGGAGCAAGGTATAGTGTGCACTACGGGATCACCTAGTTTCTTAGGAGTTCCACCCTTGAAGGTATAATTAGCGAGCATGGTGGAAATCTCAACCTCAGGTATCCTCCTCTTATTAGTCACAATATCGTTCATGTACTTAGCATACGGAGACATGTTGAGCATATCTGTCAAACGCATTTGCAGAAAGACAGATCTAATCATTTCAACAAAGCGCTCAAAATCCTCATCATCCTTTTTCTTGGATGGTTTGGGAGGAAAGGGCATGGGTTTCTGAACCCATGGTTCTCTTTCTTTACCATGCTTCCTAGCAATGAAGTCATTCTTAACGTATCTCCTATTCTTAGGTTGTGGGTTATCTAGATCAACAGGTTCAATCTCCACATCCTTATCATTGCTAGGTTGAGCATCATCATGAACACCACTGTTGATATTATCTCTAGGCTCGTGTTCATCACCAGATTGTGTTTCGGCATCAGAAACAGAGACATCGTTTGGACTCTCGGGTGTAACAGCATCAGGGTTGCTAGCATGCAAGTTCCTATCATCTTTCTTTTTCTTTCTAGGATGACTAGGTGCATCAGTGCTAACTCCTTGAGAATCTTACTCAATTCTTTTAGGATAACCCTCAGGATACAAAGGTTCCTGGGTCATTCTACCGCCTCTAGTGACGACTCTAACAGACTTATAATTCAACTCATTGAGCAAGTCATTTTGAGCCTTAAGTACTTGTTCTACCTGAGTAGTAACCATAGAGGCATGCTTATTCAGAAGCTTAAGATCATTGACATTTCTGTCCACACAAGCACTTAAATGACTAAGCATACGAGCATTCTGTTCCAATTGTCTGCTAACATAATCATTGAAACTCTGTTGCTTGGCAACAAAGTTATCGAATTCATCCAAGCATAAGCTAGCAGGTTTATCAAAAGGAATGTCACTCTCATCGAATATACGAAGATAATTTACCTCTACTACCTGTATCGGGTTATCAAGACCATGTATCTCTTCGATACGTGGTAGATTTTTGACATCTTCAGATTTAATGCCTTTGTCTTTCATAGAATTCTTAGCTTCTTGCATATCTTCAAGACTGAGGAATAGAATACCTCTTTTCTTAGGAGTTGGCTTCGGAGGTGGTTTGGGAATAGTCCAAGCTTTCTCATTGCACAAGATGTTATTCAATAGGATCTTAGCTTGTTCTATAGTTCGTTCCCTAAAAACACAACCGGCACAACTATCTAGGTGGTCTCTAGAAGCATCGGTTAGTGCATTATAGAAGATATCAAGTATTTCAGTCTTCTCAAGAGGGTGATCAGGCAAAGCATTCAGTAGCTGGACAAGCCTCCCCCAAGCTTATGGGAGACTCTCTTCTTCAACTTCCGAAAAGTTATATATTTCCTGCAAGCCAGCTTGTTTCTTATGGGCAGGAAAATATTTCTCAAAGAAGTAGTAGATCATATCCTGGGGACTACGCACACAACCAGGAGCAAGAGAAGTGAACCAAGTCTTTGTTGGGGAACGTCGCATGGGAAATAAAAAATTTCTTACGCGCACGAAGACCTATCATGGTGATGTCCATCTACGAGAGGGGATGAGTGATCTACGTACCCTTGTAGACCGTACAGCAGAAGCGTTAGTGAACGCGGTTGATGTAGTGGAACGTCCTCACGTCCCTCGATCCTCCCCGCGAACAATCCCGCGATCAGTCCCACGATCTAGTACTGAACGGACGGCACCTCCGCGTTCAGCACACGTACAGCTCGACGATGATCTCGGCCTTCTTGATCCAGCAAGAGAGACGGAGAGGTAGAAGAGTTCTCTGGCAGCGTGACGGCGCTCCGGAGGTTGGTGATGACCTTGTCTCAGCCGGGCTCCGCCCGAGCTCCGCAGAAACGCGATCTAGAGGAAAAACCGTGGAGGTATGTGGTCGGGCTGCCGTGGAAAAGTCGTCTCAAATCAGCCCTAAAACCTCCGTATATATAGGTGGGAGGGAGGGGACCTTGCCTTGGGGCTCAAGGAGCCCCAAGGGGGTCGGCCGAGTCCAAGGGGGGAGGACTCCCCCCCCCAAACCGAGATGGACTTGGTTTGGTGGGAGGGAGTCCCCCTTCCTTCCCACCTCCTCCTTTTTTTTCTTTTCTCTTGATTTTTTCTTCTTGGCGCATAGAGCCCTTTTGGGCTGTCCCACCAGCCCACTAAGGGCTGGTGTGCCACCCTCAAGGCCTATGGGCTTCCCCGGGGTGGGTTGCCCCCCCCCCCCCCCCGGTGAACTCCTGGAACCCATTCGTCATTCCCGGTACATTCCCGGTAACTCCGAAAACCTTCCGGTAATCAAATGAGGTCATCCTATATATCAATCTTCGTTTCCGGACCATTCCGGAAACCCTCGTGACGTCTGTGATCTCATCCGGGACTCCGAACAACATTCGGTAACCAACCATATAACTCTAATACGCATAAAACAACGTCGAACCTTAAGTGTGCAGACCCTGCGGGTTCGAGAACTATGTAGACATGACCAGAGAGACTCCTCGGTCAATATCCAATAGCGGGACCTGGATGCCCATATTGGGTCCTACATATTCTATGAATATCTTATCGTTTGAACCTCAGTGCAAAGGATTCATATAATCCCGTATGTCATTCCCTTTGTCCTTCGGTATGTTACTTGTCCGAGATTCGATCGTCAGTATCCGCATACCTATTTCAATCTCGTTTACCGGCAAGTCTCTTTACTCGTTCCGTAATACAAGATCCCGCAACTTACACTAAGTTACATTGCTTGCAAGGCTTGTGTGTGATGTTGTATTACCGAGTGGGCCCTGAGATACCTCTCCGTCACACGGAGTGACAAATCCCTGTCTTGATCCATACTAACTCAACTAACACCTTCGGAGATACCTGTAGAGCATCTTTATAGTCACCCAGTTACGTTGTGACGTTTGATACACACAAAGCATTCCTCCGGTGTCAGTGAGTTATATGATCTCATGGTCATAGAAATAAATGTTGGAAATATGCCCTAGAGGCAATAATAAATTAGTTATTATTATATTTCTTAGTTCATGATAATCGTTTATTATCCATGCTATAATTGTATTGATTGGAAACACAATACTTGTGTGGATACATAGACAAAACACTGTCCCTAGTAAGCCTCTAGTTGACTAGCTCGTTGATCAAAGATGGTCAAGGTTTCCTGGCCATAGGCAAGTGTTGTCACTTGATAACGGGATCACATCATTAGGAGAATCATGTGATGGACTAGACCCAAACTAATAGACGTAGCATGTTGATCGTGTCATTTTGTTGCTACTGTTTTCTGCGTGTCAAGTATTTATTCCTATGACCATGAGATCATATAACTCACTGACACCGGAGGAATGCTTTGTGTGTATCAAACGTCGCAACGTAACTGGGTGACTATAAAGATGCTCTACAGGTATCTCCGAAGGTGTTAGTTGAGTTAGTATGGATCAAGACTGGGATTTGTCACTCCGTGTGAACGGAGAGGTATCTCGGGGCCCACTCGGTAATACAACATCACACACAAGCCTTGCAAGCAATGTAACTTAGTGTAAGTTGCGGGATCTTGTATTACGGAACGAGTAAAGAGACTTGCCAGTAAACGAGATTGAAATAGGTATATGGATACTGACGATCGAATCTCGGGCAAGTAACATACCGAAGGACAAAGGGAATGACATACGGGATTATATGAATCCTTGGCACTGAGGTTCAAACGATAAGATCTTCGTAGAATATGTAGGATCCAATATGGGCATCCAGGTCCCGCTATTGGATATTGACCGAGGAGTCTCTCGGGTCATGTCTACATAGTTCTCGAACCCGCAGGGTCTGCACACTTAAGGTTCGACGTTGTTTTATGCGTATTTGAGTTATATGGTTGGTTACCGAATGTTGTTCGGAGTCCCGGATGAGATCACGGACGTCACGAGGGTTTCCGGAATGGTCCGGAAACGAAGATTGATATATAGGATGACCTCATTTGGTTACCGGAAGGTTTTCGTGCATTACCGGAAAGGTTTCGGGCTCATCGGTAGTGTACCGGGAGTGCCGGGAGGGGTGCCGGGGACCATCGGGAGGGGTGTCACGCCCCAAGGGGTCTCATGGGCTATGGGAAGAGATAAACCAGCCCCTAGTGGGCTGGAATAAGTTCCCACTAAGGCCCATAAGGTTTGAGAAGGAAAAAACACAAGGTGGAAAGAGTTTCCAAGTGGGAAGGTGGAATCCTACTCCAAGTAGGATTGGAGTAGGACTCCTCCACCTCCAATTTCGGCCAAACCTTTAGGTTTTGAGGCTGCCTCCTCCCCTCCCTCCCACCTATATATACGGAGGTTTTAGGGCTGATTTGAGACGACTTTCTCACGGCTGCCCAACCACATACCTCCATAGTTTTTCCTCTAGATCGCGTTTCTGCGGAGCTCGGGCGGAGCCCTGCTGAGACAAGATCATCACCAACCTCCGGAGCGCCGTCACGCTGTCGGAGAACTCTTCTACCTCTCCGTCTCTCTTGCTGGATCAAGAAGGCCGAGATCATCGTCGAGTTGTACGTGTGCTGAACGCGGAGGTGCCGTCCGTTCGGTACTAGATCGTGGGACTGATCGCGGGATTGTTCGCGGGGCGGATCGAGGGACGTGAGGACGTTCCACTACATCAACCGCGTTCACTAACGCTTCTGCTGTACGATCTACAAGGGTACGTAGATCACTCATCCCCTCTCGTAGATGGACATCACCATGATAGGTCTTCGTGCGCGTAGGAAAATTTTTGTTTCCCTTGCGACATTCCCCAACAATAAATACTTGACACGTAGAAAACAGTAGCAACAAAATGACACGATCAACATGCTACGTCTATTAGTTTGGGTCTAGTCCATCACGTGATTCTCCTAATGACGTGATCCAGTTATCAAGCAACAACACCTTGTTCATAATCAGAAGACACTGACTATCTTTGATCAACTGGCTAGCCAACTAGAGGCTTGCTAGGGACGGTGTTTTGTCTATGTATCCACACATGTAAATGAGTCTTCATTCAATACAATTATAGCATGGATAATAAACGATTATCTTGATACAGGAATTATAATAATAACTATATTTGTTATTGCCTCTAGGGCATAATTCCAACAGTCTCCCACTTGCACTAGAGTCAATAGTCTAGCCCTCACATCATCATGTGAATTACATTGTAATAAATCTAACACCCATACAGTTCTGGTGTTGATCATGCTTTGGCCGTGGAAGAGGTTTAGTCAGCGGGTCTGCTACATTCAGATCCGTGTGCACTTTGCATATATTTACGTCCTCTCCCTCGACGTAGTCGCGAATGAGGTTGAAGCGTCGTTTGATGTGTCTGGTCTTCTTGTGAAACCGTGGTTCCTTTGCTAAGGCAATGGCACCTGTGTTATCACAGAACAAGGTTATTGGATTCAGTGCGCTTGGCACCACTCCAAGATCCGTCATGAACTGCTTCATCCAGACACCCTCCTTAGCCGCCTCCGAGGCAGCCATGTACTCCGCTTCACATGTAGAATCTGCTACGACGCTTTGCTTGGAACTGCACCAGCTTACTGCACCCCCATTAAGAATAAATACGAATCCGGTTTGTGACTTAGATTCGTCCGGATCTGTGTCAAAGCTTGCATCGACGTAACCTTTTACGGCGAGCTCTTCGTCACCTCCATACACGAGAAACATCTCCTTAGTCCTTTTCAGGTACTTCGGGATATTCTTGACCGCTGTCCAGTGATCCACTCCTGGATTACTCTGGAACCTACCTGCCATACTTATGGCCAGGCTAACATCCGGTCTAGTGCACAGCATCGCATACATGATAGAACCTATGGCTGAACCATAGGGGACGGAGCGCATATGCTCTCTATCTTCATCAGTTGCTGGGCACTGAGTCTTACTCAATCTCGTACCTTGCAGAACTGGCAAGAACCCTTTCTTGGACTGTTCCATTTTGAACCTTTTCAAAACTTTATCAAGGTATGTGCTTTGTGAAAGTCCTATCAGGCGTTTTGATCTATCCCTATAGATCTTAATGCCTAGAATGTAAGCAGCTTCTCCTAGGTCCTTCATAGAGAAACTTTTATTCAAGTAACCTTTTATGCTCTCCAAAAACTCTACGTTGTTTCCAATCAGTAATATGTCATCCACATATAATATTAGAAACGCCACAGAGCTCCCACTCACTTTCTTGTAAATACAAGATTCTCCAACCACTTGTATAAACCCAAATGCTTTGATCACCTCATCAAAACGTTTGTTCCAACTCCGAGATGCTTGCACCAGTCCATAAATGGATCGCTGGAGCTTGCACACCTTGTTAGCATTCTTAGGATCTACAAAACCTTCGGGTTGTATCATATACAATTCTTCCTTAAGGAAACCGTTAAGGAACGCCGTTTTGACATCCATCTGCCAGATTTCATAATCGAAAAATGCAGCTATTGCTAACATGATTCTGATGGACTTCATCGCTACGGGTGAGAAAGTCTCATCGTAGTCAACTCCTTGAACTTGTGAAAAACCCTTTGCCACAAGTCGAGCTTTATAAACGGTCACATTGCCGTCAGCGTCCGTCTTCCTCTTAAAGATCCATTTGTTCTGAATGGCCTTGCGGCCCTGAGGTAGTACCTCCAAAGTCCACACTTTGTTCTCATACATGGATCCTATCTCGGATTTCATGGTCTCCAGCCATTTGTTGGAATCTGGGCCCACCATTGCTTCTTCATAATTTGCAGGTTCATTGTTGTCTAACAACATGATTGATAAGACGGGATTACCGTACCACTCTGGAGCAGCACGTGGCCTCGTCGACCTGCGTGGTTCGACAGAAACTTGAACTGGAGTTTCATGATCATCATCATTAACTTCCTCCTCAACCGGCGTCGCAATGACAGAGGTTTCCCCTTGCCATGCGCCACCATCCAGAGGGATGAGAGGTTCGACAACCTCGTCATGTTCTATCTTCCTCCCACTCAATTCTCTCGAGAGAAACTCCTTCTCGAGAAAAGCTCCGTTTTTAGCAACAAACACTTTGCCCTCGGATTTGAGATAGAAGGTGTACCCAACTGTCTCTTTTGGGTAACCTACGAAGACGCACTTTTCCGCTTTGGGTTCCAGCTTTTCAGGCTGAAGCTTTTTGACATAAGCATCACATCCCCAAACTTTAAGAAACGATAACTTTGGCCTTTTGCCATACCACAGTTCGTATGGTGTCGTCTCAACGGATTTTGATGGTGCCCTATTTAAAGTGAATGCAGCTATTTCTAATGCATAGCCCCAAAATGATAACGGTAAATCAGTAAGAGACATCATAGATCGCACCATCTCTAATAGAGTACGATTACGACGTTCGGACACACCATTACGCTGTGGTGTTCCAGGCGGTGTTAACTGTGAAACAATTCCACATTGTCTTAAGTGAGTACCAAACTCGAAACTCAGATATTCACCCCCACGATCAGACCGTAGGAACTTGATCTTCTTGTTACGATGATTTTCCACTTCACTCTGAAATTGCTTGAACTTTTCAAATGTTTCAGACTTGTGCTTCATCAAGTAGACATAACCATATCTACTTAAATCGTCAGTGAAGGTGAGAAAATAACGATATCCGCCGCGTGCCTCCACGCTCATCAGACCACACACATCGGTATGTATGATTTCCAACAAGTCACTTGCACGCTCCATTGTTCCGAAGAACGGAGTCTTAGTCATCTTGCCCATGAGGCAGGGTTCGCACGTGTCAAGTGAATCAAAGTCAAGTGACTCCAAAAGTCCATCAACATGGAGTTTCTTTATGCGCTTTACACCAATATGACCTAAGCGGCAGTGCCACAAAAATATGGCACTATCATTGTTAACTCTAACTCTTTTGGTCTCAACGTTATGTATATGCGTATCGCTATCAAGATTCAATATGAACAATCCTCTCACATTCGGTTTCAGGCTTAGGTCCAGCTTTGGGTTTCTTCGTCGGATTGGCAACAGGCTTGCCGCTCTTCTTCGAATTGCCCTTCTTGCCTTTGCCGTTTCTCTTGAAACTAGTGGTCTTATTCACCATCAACACTTGATGCTCCTTACGGAGTTCAGACTCTGCGACTTTCAGCATCGCAAACAACTCGCCGGGAGACTTGTTCATCCCTTGCATGTTGTAGTTCAACACAAAGCCTTTATAGCTCGGCGGCAGTGATTGAAGGATTCTGTCAGTGATAGCTTCTTGCGGGAGTTCAATCCCCAGCTCAGCTAGACGGTTTGAGTACCCAGACATTTTGAGCACATGTTCACTGACAGATGAGTTTTCCTCCATCTTGCAAGCATAGAATTTATCGGAGGTCTCATACCTCTCGATCCGGGCGTTCTTCTGAAAGATAAACTTCAACTCCTGGAACATCTCAAATGCTCCATGACACTCAAAGCGACGTTGAAGTCCCGGTTCTAAGCCATACAAGACTGCACATTGAACTATTGAGTAGTCCTCCTTACGTGCTAACCAAGCGTTCTTAACATCCTGATCAGCCGTAGCGGGTGGTTCATCTCCTAACGCAGCATTAAGGACATAATCCTTCTTCCCAGCTTGTAAGATTAGCTTAAGATTACGAGCCCAGTCTACAAAGTTGCTTCCATCATCTTTCAACTTAGCTTTCTCTAGGAACGTATTAAAATTCAGGATGATTGTCGCGTGAGCCATGATCTACAACACAAATATATTCAAAGTGGACTTAGACTATGTTCAAGATAATTAGAGTTTAACTTAATCAAATTATTCGCTAAACTCCCACTCAAAAAGTACATCTCTCTAGTCATTTGAGTGGTTCATGATCCACTTACATTAGCTCAAGTCCGATCATCACGTGAGTTGAGTATAGTTTCAGTGGTAAGCATCCCTATGCTAATCATATCATCTATATGATTCATGATCGACCTTTCAGTCTCATGTGTTCCGAGGCCATGTCTACACATGCTAGGCTCGTCAAGCTTAACCCGAGTGTTCCGCGTGCGTAACTGTTTTGCACCCGTTGTATGTGAACGTTGAGTCTATCACACCCGATCATCACGTGGTGTCTCGAAACGACGAACTGTAGCAACGGTGCACAGTCGGGGAGAACACAATTTCGTCTTCAAATTTTAGTGAGGGATCACCTCATAATGCTACCGTCGTTCTAAGCAAAATAAGGTGCATAAAAGGATTAACATCACATGCAATTCATAAGTGACATGATATGGCCATCATCACGTGCTTCTTGATCTTCATGACCAAAGCACCGGCACGATCTTCTTGTCACCGGCGCCACGCCATGATCTCCATCAACGTGTTGCCAACAGGGTTGTCGTGCTACTCATGCTATTACTACTAAAGCTACATCCTAGCAAAATAGTAAACGCATATCATGTCATTTGGATATATTATGTTCTTCCTTGAAAATTCTATGATATTGAATTTCACTCATGTCATTTGGATATATTATGTTCTTCCTTGCATGACTAAGCATTGTAGGTGAAAAGTGAACCAAAATGTCATGGATAGATCCCAACTCAAGATGATCATCATCAACATTGAGCATCCACAACAAGTTCACCTACATGCCACGTCATCAACATCATTCGAAGGTATGTACTCATATCCTAGATAAAGCTATACACCAATTCAGGGTGTACATCAACTCAAGTGATATGAAGACATTGAAATGCTTACTCGAAAAATGGAAACCCCTTTTTGCGCTTAAAGATGAGTATAACCTATCATCAAGCATCCTTGCTTGACTCATCAAGTCAAATACTCTAATATAGGTGACCTAGTCACCGCCCCACATCTAGATGGAGAATATCGTATGGTTCACATTTGATCTTTCACATTCGTAGAACCATTCCACTCTCATATATATGTCTGTATTAACAAAAAAATCATCTCTTATTCTTCTTACTTTTGTTTAACTGTCTCAGTTGGAATTGTCATTCTTTTGGACTCTTGACCTTTTGAAACAATTCTTTCAATGAGCCTATTTTCTGTTAAAGTGTTGACTACCATTGCAACTCGGTTTCACCAAATTGGGAAAATCGGTCGAACCGATTAATCCAAGAGGCCTAAATATCAATATCGGTTCTACCGAATCATTATGCCTCGGTGACTCCGATTTTTCTGACTTTGTTGCTCTGATAATTTCTTCCAGACTATTGTCTTAGGGGGAGACAACTTCTCTAGGGGGAGAAAAATCTTAGTGGTCCCATGCAATATAAGAGTGAGAATCCTCTAGGATCCCTAACTTAGGGGGAGATCATTCAAGGAACTCTTATCCATACCTAAGGGGGAGAACATTCAATGAACCCTACAAAATATCTAAGGGGGAGAAAATAAAAATTCCAGGAACCCTTACAAAAGAGAGAAGTATCCAGGATCCTCTTTTTTTCCCTCAGTGAGCCTTACCCTCTAACCTTTCTTTTTGGTAATTATGCCAAAGGGGGAGAAATATCATCAAAGCTTCCATTCAGTGAACCTATTTATATGGGAGAAATACTATCAAATACTATCAAGACGCTTATATGAAAGAGGGAGCAACAACACTGAGGGGAGATACTTGTATCAAACCCTACACATTAAGGGGGGAGAGATAAATACCGCTTTAATTGGCTTTATTGGTTTGAACTTATTTTCCCTACCTACTCCCAATATCTACATGCCATGATTTAGGGGGAGAGGAAACTTTACATGCTCATTTTTAGGGGAGAAAAAAGTTCTTATTCCTTGGAGACATATTCTTTCAACAAATCCTATCTTAACTATGTCTTCAATTTCTTGGTACTTTTGAATTTCTTTGCATCTTTACAACATGGTACTCTTGTGCTATCTAACATTTGTTTTCCCAAGTGTACTCCTATGTCAAGATGCTCAATATCCTCAAGGTAAGTATATGCATCATATCCTTGTTCGTGATGACCTCTTGTTTCTTGCACATATTGTTTGCAAGAGGGAGTCTTAAACATGGAAGTCTTTCATTCACATATGTTTGATGCATATATCCAAGATTCCTATGAATTTTCTTGTCCTTCTACCTTGTGTGTGCCCATGCATTCCAAAGTATCTATCCTTTAAAGGGATTGCACACATTTAGGGGGAGCTTGTACTAGTCATATTTCCTTCAAAGCTGTCATATCCTTATGAGTATCTTTATTTGAAGCTTTGCTTGTATGTTGTCATCAATTACCAAAAAGGGGGAGATTGAAAGCACATATGCTCCCTTGGTATTTTCATAATTAATGACAACATACATTGTCTCTTGGACTAAGACTTTTACCTAGATATTTCAGGATTAGTCCATGGAGAGTTATGGCTTAAGGTTTATGTGGAGATACCCCTGGATGCAAGAAAGGAATAATATTGGCTCAAGTTTCAAGCTAGAAGACTCTTAATTTCATATTTGTGATAAATCACTTTTGAGTCCATAGTAAAGCCAATAGTATTAAAAGGGGTGGCGTAGTAAAATGAGTTGATTGCTCAAATGCTCAAAGTTAGCCACCAGAACACTCGGTCATTTTTCCACATTTCCACTGTGTCAAATTCCACATTCACAAATTAGGTGTCACCAACATTTCCATATCGGACCCACCGAGTTTGACCTCAAATAGGAACCCTAGCCATTCCCACCAAATCAGTGCAACCGAAACTGCATCGGTGCTACCAAGTTTGGGTGACCAACATTCTGTTGCCAAGATACACAAAATCAGAATTTCCAAGCTTGAGTATCGGTGCCACCGAGTTTGGACATTTGACCGTTAGTCACCTTTTTAGTGCCACCGAGTTTTATATATCGGTCTCACCGAGATTCAAAAGTTCACACCTTTAGTGCTAGTCGGTACCACCGAGTTTCCAACTTTGGTGTCACCGAGTTTTCTCTTTTGTGTGTAACGGTTTGATTTTAGTTGGTGCCTATATATACCCCTTCGCCCACCTCTCATTCATGGGAGAAGCACTCAGAACACACACTTCATTTCCAGATCCATTTTCTGAGAGAGAACCACCTACTCATGTGTTGAGACCAAGATATTCCAATCCAATCATTTGAAACTTGATCTCTAGCCTCCCCAAACTGCTTTCCACCAAATCAACCTCCCCTACCCATGCATATTCTGTGAGAGAGTGATTTGTGTTGAGGAGACTATCTTTAGAATCACAAGAGCAAGGAGTTCATTGATCTACCACATCTATTACCTTTTGGAGGGTGGTGCCTCCTAGATTGGTTAGGTGTCGCTTGGGAGCCTCCTGCTTCGTGTTGTGGAGTTGAACCAAGATGTTTGTAAGGGCAAGGAGATCGCCTACTTCGTGAAGATCTACCGTGAGTAAGGCTAGTCCTCCGTGGACGGAAACCGTGGTGGGATAGACAGGGTTGCTTCTTTGTGGACCCTCCATGGGTGAGCCCTCCATGGACTCTCCATCGTTACCCTCTGTTCATTGAAGTCTCCACTAACATGGATGTACGATAGCGCCACATATGGGAACCATGCCAAAAATCACCGTGTCAACCTCATGCGTTTGATCTCCCTACCTTACTCCTCTACATTACACTTGCATCTTTTACTTTCCGCTACTATACTCTTAGAACTGCATGTGTAGGGTGACCAAGACTCGTTACAACTGCTAGAATTCTGCCCTCCTAGAAATTAGGTTAGGCTAGAATTTTTATATTGACAAGTAGTCTATTCACCCCCCCCCCCTCTAGACACATATTTTATTGATCCCTCAGTGTTGTCTATGTATATACACATGTATTATTGCCTCAAGGGCATATTTCCAATCAATACAATTCTAACATGGATAATACATGATTATCTTGAACAAGGAAATATAATAATAACTACTTTATTATTGCCTCAAGGGCATATTTCCAACATCATGTTCACACACTTCATATAAATTATCGGTGTTCATTCTCTTTCATTGTAAATCCATGTTAGTTTTATTTTTCCGCTTTCTTCTTGTGTGTTTGAAAATTTTGAGAAAACCCAAAAATATTTCTTGCTTCTTTTTGATTTTTCCTTCATGTTTGATTAGTTGTAGTATTAAAAAGAAAAAAGAAAATTCAAAAGGATTTCCTTTACTTGTTGGGAGCTTTCCTGTGTAAATAGTTTTTCTAGCTTATGTTTTTCCTTTGCATGTTTGCTTTCTTGAGAAAAAACAAAAAACTCAAAAAATATTTCAGTGTGTTTCTCTGAATTTCTTTTCTTTTCTTTGAGTCGTTCAAAGGAAAGACCACGGTGAAAATGTTGAGTGCCTCTAATATGTTTTATTGTTGATCTAATAGAGAGCCAATATTAACATGCCTTCTATGCACAAATACCTTGCAGATTCCAGCTTAGTCCACGACACACGTGCACTATTATTATTATCACATCATTCGGTCGTGCAAGTGAAAGGCAATAATGATAATATTTGATGATGTGATCATGCCAAACGAAACGGGTATGGACTCTTCTTGTTTTCCGTTTTTGTAAATATGTTTAGCTCGTTCGATCTTGATTCAGTATATCATGAGTGAACATGTTTATGATGACAATTAGAGATTATAGTTTCTCATGTCATGCTTAAATATCTAGGAGTGGATAATGATTTATCTTGTGTGTCAACATGCATTAAAATGTTTATGATGTGGTATGAAAGTATGGTATTTCCCTCTGAGTGATTCGAGTGGCTTGACTTGGCCTATGTGCACACATTTAGTTGATTTAAAACCAATGCAGCCTTCATGATGTTTAAATTCAAAGTGTTCATATCCTACTCATGCTAATGTTCAATGTTAATTATTCTCAATGCATGTTTATGACCGTTTTTTCTCTCTAGATGGTCGCTTCCCATTCTATTGCTAGCCTTCACCTGTACTAAGCGGGAATGTTGCTTGCGCATCCAAAATCCTTAAACCAAGTTATTCCACATGAGTCCACCATACCTACCTATATGAAATATTACCCTGCCATTCCAAGAAAATTTGCATGTGCCACCTCTAAATATTCGAACAAACATCTCTTTTGTGCACTCGTACCGCTCATGTAGAGACGAGGCGATCGGTATCTTCCACGCTAAATGAGTTATTCTCAAGACGGGTGTTTATTTGTCATCATTGCACGAGAGAGGTTGGTAAAAAGGATGCCCGGTCGTGGATAATCAAAATTAAAATAAACAAAACTCCTTGGGACAGTTGATATGTTGGAGGGCACCCGTGAATTCGGCTAGCCATGGCTTGTGAATGGATGGTGGATAGGAGTAAACTTTACAATTCTGTTTGGGAACCACCAATAATGAGTTTAGCATGGAAGATATTGAAAATATTTGTCGTAACATTGATAGTAAACAACACCACTCAAAAACTATATTTTCAATCCTGATTTAAAACATGAGCTCTCGCGCCTCTACAAATCAATGCTTCCCTCTGCGAAGGGCCTATCTATTTACTTTTATGTTGAGTCATCATCCTCTTACTAAAAGCACCACACCAGAGAGCACTATTGTCATTCTTATGCATTTAGTCTAGTTAATGTTGGATGTGAGCATGAACTGGATCTTTTCTACCCTGAACTATAATGTTTAGTCACTGCTTGAACCTCATAGGTGCTCTGCATTTATGTTTTCAAGTCTCGGAAAGGGCTAGAGAGATACCATGTCACCATATTATATCATGATTGTTTTGACAAATTCTTGGCTTGTGAGATATCTGATTATTGCTTGTTAGTTGGTTATGTATTCCCATGATTGAATATGATGCTTAATCATTATCATGGATATGATTACTTATGATTTATGTTGAAAACCTGAACACTAGCTAACCATATATATGGCAACAAGAACAAAAGGGAATGTAAAAGTTTTCTTTATCACTTTCAGTTTATCAACTGAATTGCTTGAGGACAACCAATGAGTTAAGTTTTCGGGAGTTGATACGTCTCCAACGTATCTACTTTTCCAAACACCTTTGCTCTGGTTTTGAACTCTAATTTGCATGATTTGAATGGAACTAACCCGGACTCACGCTGTTTTCAGCAGAACTACCTTGGTGTTATTTTTTTGCAGAAATAAAAGTTCTCAGAATTGGACAAAACTTTTTTTGAATTATTTCTGGAATATATAATGAATTTTGGAGCGAAGAACCATCGGAGGGGGGCTGCATGTGGTCCACAAGCCAACAGGGCGCGCCCACACCCCACACCCCCCCCCCCTCAGTGCTCCCTAATGGCTTGTGCGGCCCACGTGGCTCCTCCGACCCTAATTCCAATCCTATAAATTCACAACTTCGTAGAAAAAAATCAAAGAGAACATTTCATTGCGTTTAGTAGACGGAGCCGCCGCCACCTCCTGTTCTTCCTCGGGAGGGTTGATCTAGAGTCCGTTTGGGGCTCCGTCACTTTCGTTATCATCAACCCTTCTCCATCAACAAATCCAGGATGTTGACCATCGGGTGTGAGTAATTCCTTAGTAGGCTCGTTGGATGGTGATGAGGTTTGGATGAGATTGATCATGTAATCGTGTTAAGTTTGATAGGGTTTGATCCCTAGAATACACTATGTTTTGACATTGATGTTCCTATGACTTTGCTATGCTTAATGCTTGTCACTAGGGCCTGAGTGCCATGATTTCAAATCTAAACTTATTATGTTCTCTCTGAATATGAAAAGTATTTGGATCCTATATTGCAAGTTGTATGCACCTATTACGTGTCTTGATCCGCATACCCCAAGGTGACAATAATTGGGATTATTTTCGGTGATTGTCGTAGTTTGAGGAGTTCATGTATTCACTATGTGTTAATGTTTTGTTCCGGTTCTCTATTACAAGGAGGCCTTAATGTCCCTAAGTTTTCAATAGTACCCCACTACCACGGGAGGGTAGGACAAAAGATGTCATGCAAGTTCTTATCGCAAGCACATATGACTATATACGGAATACATGCCTACATTAGATTGACGAATTGGAGCTAGTTCTTTGTCGCTCTAGTATGTAACTATTACATGATTGATATCATCCATATCTTTTCATCGCTCATCCATGTGCCTACACTTCACAAATAATGAATCTTGCTAAGTTACTACTCCTACTTTCACACTTGCTACTCAATTGTTATTGTTACTACTGTTACCAAAATTTCTGCTATCACTGTTACCGCTACTACCATTATTTCTTGTGCCACTAAATCTTTTGTTGTAGAGAGATATCCCAGGTGTGATTGAATTGACAACTCAAATGTCGAGTCCTATAAATATTCTTTGGCTTCCCTTGTGTCGAATCAATAAATTAGGGTGAAATACTACCCGTGAAGACTATCGCGATCCCATATACTTCTGGGTTATCAATAATTCTCTTTGACTTTTTAAATGAAGTGGGTCCTATGAAACCGCGTTTCAAAAAAAACAATTATGAAGGTGGCCTTCACCCTGGGGTAGCTTCAAACTTTTCTAAAGACAGAAATAACCACACTACGCTAGCTTGGTTATGTTTACCAAATCACTAGCTTGGTTACTCGAGCAGAGAATTCACTTCCACTACCTGTATCAGGTTATCGAGACCATGGATCTCTACGATAGGCGGTAGATTTTTCACATCTTCAGATCTAATGCCTTTCTCTTGCATAGATTTCTTGGCTTCTTGCATATCTTCGGGACTGAGGAATAGAATACCTCTTTTCTTCGGAGTTGGCTTAGGAGGTGGTTCGGGAATAGTCCAAGCATTATCGTTGATCAAGATGTCATTCAGTAGGGTCTCAGCTTGTTCTACAGTTCGTTCCCTAAAAACACAACCGGCACAACTATCTAGGTGGTCTCTAGAGGCATCGGTAAGTCCGTTATAGAGGATATCAAGTATCTCGTTCTTCTTAAGAGGGTGATCAGGCAAAGCATTCTGTAGCTGGACAAGCCTCCCCCAAGCTTGTGGAAGACTCTCTTCTTGAGTTGAGCAAAGTTGTATATTTCCTGCAAGGCAGCTTGCTTCTTATGGGCAGGGAAATATTTCTGACAGAAGTAATAGACCATCTCCTGGGGACTACTCACACATCCAGGAGCAAGAGAGGTGAACCAGGCTTTAGCATCATCCTTCAGAGAGAAAGGAAACAGCTTAAGGATATAGTAGTGACGGATCTTCTCCTCATTAGTGAAAAGGGTGGCTATATCGTGTAGTTTGGCAAGATGGGCTACGACCGTCTCAGACTCATAACCGTGAAAAGGATCAGATTTGACTAGAGAGATTATCTCAGGGTCGACGGAGAATTCATAATCCTTATCGGTGATAAAGATAGGTGAAGTGGCATACTTTGGGTCATATTTCATCTTAGCTTCCCGAGATTTTTCCTTCCACTTGAGAAGTAATTTCTCAGCGTCATAGGCATCCTTACACGCAAGAAAATCCTCGGCTATCTCTCCCTCCATAACGTAACCCTCAGGTATATCAGGAAATTCATATCTAGGAGAGCTAGATCTAGCAGGAGCAAAAGCAGGTTCTATCTCAATAGTATCGGCAGTATCAGAAGCATCACAAGCATTGGTAGTAACTCTAGCAATATCAAGGAATACCCCTAGTGGAACATCAAGCAAAGTGGTATCTCTAGCAGTATCAAGCATAGCATCATCAGGCAAAATAGCATCTCTAGCATCATCAGGCAAAGCAGTATCAAGCATAGCATCTCTAGCAGTATCAAGCATAGCATCAGGCATAGTATCAAGCATAGCATCTCTAGCAGTAGCATCATAAGCATCATCAAGCACAGGCGACATATCAAGATTTCTAGCAGGAGGTGATGTCGCAAACTTACTCATAACTGAAAGTGAATCAAGTGCAGAGCTAGATGGCAATTCCTTACCTGCCCTCGTAGTTGAGGGCGAGACTTTGGTCTTCAGATCCTTCAGATTCTTCATAGTGATCAGCAGATATAAATCCCAACTGACTGAGAGAATATAGCAATACCTCCCCGGCGATGGCGCCAGAAAAATGCTGACTGGCACTCTCTAGCAATAGCTAGACGAATGCTGATTTTGTGACAACAAACCTTCCTCGGAAACGGCACCAGAAGAATGCTACTAGCACTCCCCAGCAATGAAACTAGAAGAATGTTGTTGACAGCCCACCAGGCATGGGTTCGCAACAGTTTTCGAGGGTAGAGTATTCGACCCAAATTTGTTGGTACGCCACACAGGAGGTGAGAGAATACTCTCGAGTATTAGCAGCTGGATTTGTCTGATTCAACCGCAACTGAAAGATTAGTATCCGCAAGCAAAGTAGTAACAGCAAAGTAACGAGTAACGGCGGTGGCAAGGAACAGCGGTAGTGACAGCAGTAGCAAGTAGCAACAGTAGCAAGCGACAGTAGTAGCAACAGTAGCAGCAGAGCAAGACAAGTAACAGCAATAGCAACAGTAATAACAGCAGCAGCAACAGTAGTAACAGCAGAGCAAGACAAGTAACAGCAGAAGTGGGACAAACTCGTAGGCAATGGGTCGGTGATTTGTTTGGAAGATATTCATCATGCAACAGTTATAACATAGAGAGATATGTGGCTAGCTCCCGTTCGTTGATGTGATGTAGGCATGCATTCCGTGTGTCGTCATACGTGCTTAGGGAAAAGAACTTGCATGACATCTATTGTCCATCCCTCCCGTGGCAGCGGGGTCCAAAAGGAAACTACGGGATATTAAGGTTCTCCTTTTAATAAAGAACCGGACCAACGCATTAGCACTTGGTGAACACATGAAGTCCTCAAACTATGGTCATCACCGGGAGTGGTTCCGGTTATTGTCACTCCAGGGTTGCCGGATCATAACACATAGTAGGTAACTACAACTTGCAAGATCGGATCTAAAACACACAAATATTGGTGACAACATAATAATTTCAGATCTGAAATCATGGCACTCGGGCCCTAGTCACAAGCATTAAGCATGGCAAAGTAGTAGCAACATCAATCTCAGAACATAGTGGATACTAGGGATCAATCCCCATCAAAACTAACTCGATTACATGATAGATCTCATCCTACTCATCACCACCCAGCGAGCCTACGAATAGATTACTGACGAACGACGAAGAGCTTCATGGAATTGGAGCGGGAAGAAGGTTCATGATGACGATGGCGACGATTTCCCCTCTCCGGAGCCCAAGACGGACTCCAGATCTGCCCTCCAGATGAAGAACGGGTGGTGGCGGCGACTCCGTATCGCAAACGCGACGAAAACTTCTCTTTTTATTTTTTCTTGGACGAAAGTGAACTTATGGACCTGAGGTTGGGGACGGCAGAGCCGTGTGGGCCCCACAAGCCTGCCCACTGCCACCAGGGGGTGGTGGCGGAGCTAGGGCTTGTGGCCCACTGGCCCACCCCCTCAGGTGGAACTTGGCACAGATATTTTTCTAATTTTCCAAAACTGCTCCCCGTAGATTTTCAGGACGTTTGGAGAACTTTGATTTCTTGACAAAAATAACACCAAGGCAATTCTGCTGAAAACAACGTTAGTCGAGGTTAGTTCCATTCAAATCATGCAAATTAGAGTCCAATACAAGGGCAAAAGAGTTTGGAATAGTAGATACGATGGAGACGTATCAACTCCCCCAAGCTTAAAACATTGCTTATCCTCAAGCAACTCAGTTGACAAACTGAGAGAGAAAGAAAAACTTTGACAAACTCTGTTTGATCTTGTTGTTGCAACTATGTCTAACTCATAACCAGAATTTCAGCAAGATCACAAGTTAACCACAAAAGCAAATGACACAAAGGTCTCACGGTAAACTAATATCAATTGCATAATCAGCTAACGAGCAAATAATAATGAGTTTCAAATACCAACACCTCAATCAAAACAAGCATGAAGCAATATGAATAGGTGGTATCTCGCTAGCTCTTTCTGAGACCGCAAAACATAAGTGCAGAGCACTTTCAGAGATCAAGGGTTGAGTAAACATTGTAATTCATAGCAACGAAGATCTAGTCATAGTCATACTCAATATCAATCAAAATCAAAGCATAAAAATGACAGAGGTGCTCTCTAATTGGTGCTTATATAAGAGGAGGATGACTCGACAGGAAAATAAATAGACAGGCCCTTCGTAGAGGGAAGCATTGATTTGCAGAGGTGCCAGAGCTCAAGCTTTGAAAACAAAGATAATAATTTTGGGTGGCATGCTCTCATTGTCAACGCAATGACCAAGAGTTCTCAATATCTTCCATGCTACTCATGCTATAGGCGGTTCCCAAACAGAAAAGTAATGTTTTAACTCCCCCACCACCAATCAATCACATTCCATGGCTAGCCGAATCCTCGGGTACCGTCCATACTAACATCAATCCGGGGGGAGTCTTGTTTTGCAGTTATGTTTTCGATTTAAGCGTGGAACTGGGCATTCCAATTACCGGCCCCTTTCTCGTGAATGAAAGATAAACACATGTCGAGGATAACACTCCTAGCATGGAAGATACCAATAGCCCCGTGTCACCACATGAGCGGTTCGGGCATGCAAAACAGATTATTTCTTGAAGGTTTAGAGAGTAGCACATGCAAATTTACTTGGAACGGCAGGTAGATACCGCAACTAGGTAGGTATGGTGGACTCTCATGGAAAAACTTTTGGGTTTATGGAAGTGGATGCACAAGCAGTATTCCGCTTAGTACAAGTGAAGGCTAGCAAAAGACTGGGAAGCGACCAACTAGAGAGCGACAACAGTCATCAAGATGCAATGAGTTTGACTAACATTGAATGCAAGCATGAACAAGATATAAATCACCATGAATACGAACATCATAGAGGCTATGTTGATTTTGTTTCAACTACATGCATGAACATGCGCCAAGTCAAGCCATTTGAAACATTCAAAGGAGAATACCATCCTATCATACTACATCATAGTCATCTCAAAATCTATGTTGGCATTCAAGACAAACCATTATAAGCTCTCAGCTAAATAAGCATGGCATCAAAAACTATGATCTCTAAGTTGTCATTGCAAACATGGTTCTCTCACAACAAAGCTGAATCTAGGTCGACAAGCTAGTCATATTTACAAAAACAAAATAGATAGAGTTCATACCAGCTTTTCAGTCTCAGTCACTTCATCATATATCATCATTGTTGCCTTTCATTTGCTCGATCGAACGATGTGAACGATAATATGAGCATTGGACTAAGCTGAATCTGCAGGCAAACACAAAGGAGAAGACAAAATAATATGGCTCTTTGAAAGCTAAACAGGTGAGCATGCAAGAACCACTAAACATTGTAACCAATATCTTCTACCTTGACCCAAAGAAAAACAAAACTATTTACATGGGACAGCTCCCAACTAGCAAAAGAAGAAAGAAAAATCTTTTCGGGTTTTCTCAAAAGGACACAAAACAAGAAAACAAGAAAATGAAAATAAACAAGCATGGATAATACAGTGGCAAAGTGTAAACACCGGCTAACAAAGTGAAAGCATAAGCATGAATGTAAAGTCGGTGAGAACACGTACTCCCCCAAGCTTAGGCTTTTGGCCTAGCTTGGTCTACTCCCATGGATAGTCCTGGCGAAACCCAAAATCGTAATGGGTGTTATACGATAGTGTTGCAGCCACTGCCTGAATAGCTGCCTCACGAAGTCGAGCGGCAGTCGCCTCCCTCTCATACTCCTCTGCCTCTCCCATGGTTATGTAGTATCTTTGTTTTACCTGAAAGTCAAAGAAAGCAGGAGCAGGAAGGGTAATATGGAAAACACGCTGCCGGTTAAATATCAAGCGGTATAGGAGGGATCCATGATCTCTCTCAAGGAACTGGTAGCGTGTTAGAGCGACACGATCAAGGTAGGCTGTACGGAGAGGAGGGTCTTCTGGACGGATGGATACTCCAAGAAAATTTGCTAAGCGTGTAGCATAAACTCCACCAAAGAAATCCCCCTCACTGGCATTTTTATTCAGCCTCCTTGCTATTATAGCTCCCATATTGAAGCTCATGTCACCTGTTACTGCGCTCTTAAGGATACTAAGGTCATAAGCGCATAGGTGACAATGTGCACCCTTGCCGTTAATGCACCTACCTATGAAGAGGGCAAGGTAGTGCAAGGCAGGGAAATGGATGCTTCTTATGGTGGCTTGCGTGATATCTCTCCTTTCTCCAACAGTTATACTGGAGACAAAGTCTCTGACTGAAGACTTAGAAGGATCATTAATACTACCCCCATCGGGTATCTTGCAAATCCTATTGAAATCCTCCAAATCCACGGTATAGGATTTATCGTACAGATCAAACAGTATGGATGAGTCATGGCCAGCTGAGAATTTAAATCTACGCACGAAAGAGGCAGTGAGCAAAGCATATTGTTCACATTTATCTGAGAGGAATTCTTCTAACCCGGCATTGCGGACAAGTGTATCAAACTCATCCTTGAAACTTGCTTCGATTATAAACTCATCGGAAGGCCATTCACATGGTTGTACCGGTGCGTCCCTTAGTTGAAAAGGTTCGGGCTCCTGAAAAGAGGGACGAGGACCCTTCTTACTTGAGGAACCACCATGAAACTTCCTCCTAAGCATAATTTCCTTTTGCTGAAATTTTTGAAGTTTAAGAGAAAAGTGAATAAAGACCCACCACACCTTGCAGCAACTACTCCTACTAGTGCCTAGAGACCGTATCACGCGCTAAAACTACTTGGGACCAGCTAAAATCAACATTTCTAGCTCAAGAACAGGGTCACCAAGGTAGCAAGAATACGCGAAGGATAAAGCGCTAGAGCAAAAACTAATTGGACCAATGGAGGAGTCACTTACCAAGGAGTAATTTCCCCAACATGGTTCGGAGAATGATGCTTTGAGCAAGGAGATCGAAAATCACAGCCAAAAGAGCAAGAACACGGGTTTGAGATGTGAAACAATTTTTTCTGGAGGTGAAAGAAGAGGATGGAAGCTGGAATGAGTGGAGGGGGTGCCTGTGGGCCCCACAAGCTTGCATTCCGCCACCAGGGGGTAGGTGGCGGTGGCAGGGCTTGTGGCCCACAGGTCTGGCCCCCAGGCCAGCTCTCAGGCCCAGAAATTTTCAAAAAATCCAGAAAAAATCATATTGAATTGTCAGGACCATCGGAGAACTTTTATTTTTGAGGTATTTTTCTCCGGGACGCTAAAACAGAAAACAGGAAAAACTAAAGTAATTCTATCATTTTTCTTCTAAGCAAAAGAAAATGAAAGCTTTAAAACAGAGGTATGTGACTCTTTGATTCATCCGTTTCATGGTCATCGAAAGAAATCCGTCAATGGGATTGATCAAGTCCTTATGACAAAACCTTCTCGAATCGCAAGAGAGAACGGGGAATTTTCGAATAGCCACTAAGTCACCTCAATGGGGATATGTATCTCCCCAACAAGCAAATCATACTTCATCTTGACACGAGGAATAGGGCATTCAAAGCTCTCAATGAGAATCGATGATGGATTTTCGATAGCATTGATGCAATGTACTTGATATCGTTTCTTCGAAAGTGCATTGTGTGCTCATTACCGTTGACGTGGAAAGTGACATTGCCTTTGTTGCAATATATAACAGCCCCTGCAGTGTTTAAAAAGGGTCTTCCGAGGATGACAGCCATGGCATCGTCCTCGGGAATATCCAAGATAACAAAGTCTGTTAAGATAGTGGTGCTAGCAACCACAACACGCACATCCTCGCAAATGCCAATAGGGAAAGCAGTTGATTTGTCGGCCATTTGCAGAGAAATTTGAGTGGGTGTCAACTTATCCAACTCAAGTCTACGATAAAGAGAAAGCGGCATAACACTAACACCGGCTACAAGGTCACATAAGGCAGTTCTTACGTAGTTTCCTTTAATAGAGCAAGGTATAGTGGGCACTCCGGGATCACCAAGTTTCTTAGGATTTCCACCTTTAAAAGTGTAATTGGCAAGCATGGTGGAGATCTCAAGATCTCGTATCTTCCGTTTATTAGTCACGATATCTTTCATGTACTTGGCATATGGAGACATCTTGAGCAGATCACTTAACCGCATCTGCAGGAAGATGGGTCTTATCATCTCAACGAAGCGCTCAAAATCCTCATCATCCTTTTTCTTGAATGGCTTATGAGGGAAGGGCATAGGTCTCTGAACCCATGGCTCCCTTTCTTTACCATGCTTCCTAGCAGTGAAGTCATTCTTATCGTATTTCTTAGGTTGTGGGTTATCAGGATTAACCGTAGGTTCAATCTCCACATCCTCATCATTGCTAGGTTGAGCATTATTATGAACATCACTGTCCATATTGTCACCAGGTTCATATTCATCACCAGATTGTGTTTCTGCATCACACACAGAAATATCATTAGGTTCTTCCGGTGTGACAGTATTTGGTGAACTAGCATGTAGGTTTCTATCATCCTTCTTCTTCTCCTTAGGATGACTAGGCGTATCAGCATTGATTCCTTGAGAATCTTGATCAATTCTCTTAGGATGACCTTCAGGATACAAAGGTTCCTGAGTCATTTTGCCTCCTCTAGTAATGACTCTGACAGAGTTGTCATTTAGTTCATTGAGCAAGTCATTCTGAGCTTTAAGTACTTGTTCTACCTGAGTATTAATCATAGAGGCATGTTTACTCAGAAGCTTCAGATCATTGACGTTTCTGTCTACACAAGCACTTAAATGGCTGACATACGAGTACTTTGTTCCAAATGTCTGCTAACATAATCATTGAAACTCTGTTGTTTGGCAACAAAGTTGTCAAATTCATCAAAGCATAGGCTAGCAGGTTTGTCAAAAGGAATATCACTTTCATCAAACCTACGCAGAGAATTCACTTCCACTACCTATATCAGGTTATCGATAGGCGGTAGATTTTTGACATCTTCAGATCTAATGCCTTTCTCTTGCATAGATTTCTTGGCTTCTTGCATATCTTCGGGACTGAGGAATAGAATACCTCTTTTCTTCGGAGTTGGCTTAGGAGGTGGTTCGGGAATAGTCCAAGCATTATCGTTGATCAAGATGTCATTCAGTAGGGTCTCAGCTTGTTCTACAGTTCGTTCCCTAAAAACACAATCGGCACAACTATCTAGGTGGTCTCTAGAGGCATCGGTAAGTCCATTATAGAGGATATCAAGTATCTTGTTCTTCTTAAGAGGGTGATCAGGCAAAGAATTCTGTAGCTGGACGAGCCTCTCCCAAGCTTGTGGAAGACTCTCTTCTTGGAGTTGAGCAAAGTTGTATATTTCCTGCAAGGCAGCTTGCTTCTTATGGGCAGGGAAATATTTCTCACAGACGTAATAGACCATCTCCTGGGGACTACTCACACATCTAGGAGCAAGAGAGGTGAACCAGGCTTTAGCATCATCCTTTAGAGAGAAAGGAAACAACTTAAGGATATAGTAGTGACGGATCTTCTCCTCATTAGTGAAAAGGGTGGTTATATCGTGTAGTTTGGCAAGATGGGCTACGACCGTCTCAGACTCATAACCGTGAAAAGGATCAGATTCGACTAGAGAGGTTATCTCAGGGTCGACAGAGAATTCATAATCCTTATCGGTGATAAAGATAGGTGAAGTGGCAAACTTCGGGTCGTATTTCATCTTAGCTTCCCGAGATTTTTCCTTCCACTTGAGAAGTAATTTCCCAGCGTCATAGGCATCCTTACACGCAAGAAAATCCTTGGCTATCTCTCCCTCCATAACGTAACCCTCAGGTATATCAGGCGATTCATATCTAGGAGAGCTAGATCTAGCAGGAGCAAAAGCAGGTTCTATCTCAATAGTATCGGTAGTATCAGAAGCATCACGAGCATTGGCAGTAACTCTAGCAATATGAGCATCAAGGAATACCCCTAGTGGAACATCATGCAAAGTGGTATCTCTAGTAGTATCAAGCATAGCATCATCATGCAAAATAGCATCTCTAGCATCATCAGGAAAAGCAGTATCAAGCATAGCATCTTTAGCAGTATCAAGCATAGCATCAGGCATAGTATCAAGCATAGCATCTCTAGCAGTAGCATCATAAGCATCATCAAGCACAGGCGACATATCAAGATTTCTAGCAGGAGGTGATGTCGGAAACTTACTCATAACTGAAGGTGAATCAAGTGCAAAGCTAGATGGCAATTCCTTACCTCCCCTCGTAGTTGAGGGCGAGACTTTGGTCTTCGGATCCTTTAGATTCTTCATAGTGATCAGCAGATATAAATCCCAACTGACTCAGAGAATATAGCAATACCTCCCCGGCAACGGCGCCAGAAAAATGTTGACTAGCACTCTCTGGCAATAGCTAGACGAATGTTGATTTTGTGACAACAAACCTTCCCCGGCAGCGGCACCAGAAGAATGCTACTAGCACTCCCCAGCAATGAAACTGGAAGAATGTTGTTGACAGCCCACCAGCGCGTGGGTTCGCAGCAGTTTTCGAGGGTACACCATTCAACCCAAATTTGATGGTACGCCAGACAGGAGGTGAGAGAATACTCTCGAGTATTAGCAGTTGGATTTGTCTGATTCAACCGCACCTGAAAGATTAGTATCTGCAAGCAAAGTAGTAACAGCAAAGTAACGAGTAACGGCAGTGACAAGGAATAGCGGTAGTGACAGCAGTAGCAAGTAGCAACGGTAGCAAGCGACAGTAGTAGCAACAGTAGCAGCAGAGTGAAAGTGCGTTATATCGACTAGAGGGGGGTGAATAGGAATTTTTTAGAATTTCATCACTGAGGAAATTCCTTTTGAGGAAATTCCTCACTGATGACTAACTTACAGCGGAAACAGTAAAGGATCAGACGTGCAAACATTCACACCAGCAGTATTTCAGAGTGAAGAATGTGAAAACAGATCGCACAGTAAGTAGGCACGTAGAATACAGATGATGATTAACTTAAGTGAAGAATTTGAGGTTGAGGAAATTCAGAGAAAGTCTTCATCAAATTCTTCAAACAGTCACAGTGAAAGTCATCAACACATAATACAGAGAAAGTAAAGAGTTGAGGAATTAGAACCCGATTCTTGGTGAAGACTATTGTTGATGACCCAGTTCCAACTGCTGTGACAGTTGTAGATCTGGTTTGGAGCGGCTTGGTATTGAAACCAAAGGACACCCAGTCCCAGGACACACAGTCCCTAGCGTATTCTCCTTGAGCTAAGGACACACAGTCCTCGCCCAACACTCGTGGTAAGTCTTCAGGGCAGACTTCCAAACCCTCACAAACTCGGTCACCCGGCGATCCACAATTGACTGCTGGATTGCTCTAGACCATGACGCCTAACCGTCTGCAGGATGCACAGTCCTCAAAGGTAAAAGGCTTCAGTCCCACACAGGAACAACTTCTTCAGTGATGCTCAATCACTAGGTTTGGTTTGTAGTTTCGGTGGGTGGTGTATTTCCTCACTGATGATTTACTCTCGAAGGCTCTGAGGAATTTGGGTTGCTCTTATGACAAGTGTCGGTTTCTAACGGAGCAGCCAACCAGCTAGTGGTTGTGGGGGGTGGCTATTTATAGCCTGGGAGCATCCCGACATGATTTGACACTAATGCCCTTAAATAATATGACCGTTGGAGTGGATAAGACCAGTGACTTGGCGTGGTTATCGAAACGGTCGGGGCCCTCAACTGTGAGAGTCCTCATGTCACTCATATTCCTCACTTGAGGCTTTTGGTAGGATTTGGCTTGGGTTGAGCATCATGAGGAAATCCATTCCATAGTGTTACTTTGACCCCCTTTAACAGTACGGTGTTCCTATTCATCAAATGCGAAGAAAGTAAAACAGAAAACGTAAATCTTCACGCTTCAATTTCTTCAGAACGATTTTCTTCAGGAACCACCGATCTTCTTAATATCAATATCTTCATGAGGAATATCAATTTCATCGCAGATTCCTCGCGATTCATTTCTTCAGCTTCAGACCAAATTCTTCAACTGAAGACATATATTTTTAGGGGTCGATATTCTTCAAATATCTCAAATTCCTCAATGACTTATAGATCCTGTGTACACTTATCAACACATTATATACTTAACCTATAAGTCTTCAAACCACCAAAATCACTAAGGGGCACTAGATGCACTTACAATCTCCCCCTTTTTGGTGGTTGATGACAATTAGGTTAAGTCTTCAACAGGGATTAAAAAAATATGAAGTGTAAATACTCATTTGAGGAATTTGAAGACAAGATTCACAGAGACTCCCCCTGAAGATGTGCATACCTTGAGGATTCTGCTTTTATAGCAGATGCACATTGATGATTTATATCATGGAGATCTCCCCCTGAATCTTGTAAATCATGCATACATATAACATATCATATGAAGAAAATGAAGATGCATGATGGCAAATGGTATCTAACGAGTTTCAGCATGCGTGCATTAAAACTTGAGGAGTAAGCATGCGAAGAAAAACGTTCAAAAACGTCAGAGTACCATCGGGCTTAAGTTATAACTCATTACATAAAAACTTCAGAAGAGCCAAGAGTTTGTAACTTAATTATAGTTCATAGGCCCCAAAAATAAATCCCGTTTGAAGACTAACTCTCAAGTTTCTACCCCTTTGTCATCAAGTGACAAAAAGGGACAAACTGAGGACTAACGCCCGTGAAGACTCAGCGGTGCGGAATGAAGAGAAGGAGCTGTCTTCAAGGTCTGGCACTGGAATGGGCCTGAACTTCTTCTTGGGAGGCCACGACCAGTCAAAGTCCTGCTCAAAGTTCATTTCTTCAAGCTCGATCTGGGTCTTCAGATGTGCAAGTGTAGCCGAGGTGCGATCGAAAACCTCATGCAGATAGTGATGATTAATCTTCACAGAGTTCTGGGTTTCAGTGAGGGTTTTCAAAATGGCACCAAACTGGCGTTTGACCCATTTGTGGTTGTGATCCACCTTCTGATGAAGACTGAGGAGAAGCTCTCTGGTGTTTAGCACGCGAGGAGGAACAGGGCTGGGTGGACGAGTCTCAGTATCATCCCATGAAGAATAAGCGTCTGGTTCTTTAAACTCGCCATCAAGGGGCCTGCTGCCTTCGTCAATCACAGACTTTCCTTTTCCCTCAATGGTCTCGAAAGTCTTCTTGTTGACCCGGATAGGAGGCATATAACCAACATGGTTTTGGAAATCAGCGTGGAAGTTGATGCCTGTCCTTGTCCTGAGGAATCTCATGATCCATGGTGCATAAATCTTGTGATCATAGGGGCACATTGCATTGTCAGCCAAAGTCCTCAAGAAGAAATCATGCATATTCGTAGGAATACCGTGAATGATGTTGAAGAGGATATTCTTCATGAGGCCGACAACATCTTCTTCATCGTCATGGCCTTTGATTGGCGCGAGCACACTGCAGAGAATGCGATAGACAGAACGGGGTGTGTACTTGAGCTCATGGACGAGGAATGTGGTTCTTGAGGGTTTTCCTGCAGCCAAAGGCTTCATGAGGACTTCCATCATTCCATTTGGCAGCTCACGCTCACCATAAAGCTTCACTGCCCCGTCTGAGGGAATTGGTACGGGCAGTTCTCTGAGGAGTTCAAAAGCAGGAGCCTTGTAGTGAGTGTTTTGGGTCATCCAGTCGAACACCCAAGTGTTAATGTCATCAGTGTTGCCAGAGATGTGCAGAGTTGCGTAGAACTGAAGAATAAGTTCACTATTCCAGTCTGTTATATCTAAGCACATAGGGAGCAAACCTGCATCGTGGAGTACACTGAGGACTGGTTCCATGCACGGTATTGCTTCAAGCTCATCATGAGGAATGTGCCTGTGCTGGAATATCTTGTTGCGGCCACAGAGCACGGAAGGATAGTAGTTCATCTAAGTCCTTGTCCAAAACTCTAGATGCCTCATTTGAGGCTTGTCATAAGGATTCCCTCCGATGAAATACATGCGTTCCTCAAAGAAATTTTCTTTCTGAAACTTTGGCCGCTTCGAGAATGGCTGGCGCTGAACTGGCTTGATATTGTGCTGAGGAATGGGAGGGGAAACAACCATGGCAGTCTCTGGGTTGAGCACAATGAATTCATTGTCAGGGGCGGGAACATTTTCTTCAGCATTTTCCTCAGGTTTGAGGAATTTCATCAGCTGGTACTTCTTGCTCTGGCTGAGCTTCAGGCTGAGGAATTTCTGCTTCTTTCTCAGCTTGAGGAGTTTGGTCAGCCTGTTCAGAATGAGGAGTCTGCTCAGAAAGTGCATTTTCCTCAGCTTGTTTTTCTTCAGCTGGCTTTGTGGCAGAAGCAGATTCATCAGCTGCTGCAGCTGAAGCTTGAGCAGTTTCTGTCTGAGGAACAAGAGGTTTAGGACTGTCATCAATCTGGATCTCCTCATCAGTATGTTCCTCG
The DNA here is from genome assembly GCF_904849725.1 of Hordeum vulgare subsp. vulgare. Taxonomy (NCBI): domain Eukaryota; kingdom Viridiplantae; phylum Streptophyta; class Magnoliopsida; order Poales; family Poaceae; genus Hordeum; species Hordeum vulgare. The sequence continues at coordinate 356,849,839 of NC_058523.1, forward strand.
GAGGCAACATCCTTCATTTCCTCATCTTCCCTTGTAGTTGTGTCACCAATAACGACCATTTCATATGAAGGTGCAACATTTAGAGGCACCGGATCCAGAGGGGCGGATTCTTCAGTTTCTTTGAGGCGCTTTGCCTCTATCTTTTCTTCTGCTGAAGAAGCTTTTCTCTTCTTTGCTTCCTTCTCAGCAGCTCTTGTCTTCTTCGCGTCTGATGCAGATGGGATTATCTTCTTCACCTTTGAAGCTTTTGGTGAAGGTGTTCTTTCTGTAGATTCTTCAGCTGGTAGTGAGGAACCAGCTGGAACAGAGTCATCAGCCTGCTTTGATGAAGCAGCTGGATCAGGAGCAGTTGCATCAGGGGTTGCAATTTCATCAGTGGCGGTCTCGGTGATGATTTCTTCAATGGCCGGCTCATCAGCACGGCGCTCTTGGTGTTGTTCCTCAGCTTGAGGAGTTTCCTCCTCATCAGGAGATGTATCTGCTGGCTGCTCAACCAGGGGCTGAGGAGTTGGTGCTGGGGTTGGGTTTCGTTTGTTGTAGTCATCAACAGCACTAGTGGCTAGCTTGATGAAATTGCGCTTGATGCTTTTGCGGTCTGACAGTTTGTCACACTTGCCAGTCAAGACTTGCAGCTCTGCCTGGGTTGACACCAGTGCTTCAGGAGTCAGCTTGAGGAGATTTTGCCTGAGGAATTTCTCCTTTTTGGCCTTTGCAATCTTTGCCTGCTTGGCCTTCTGTTCCTTCCACTTGGCTTCGTTTATGAAGGTGGCCACCATGTGGCTGATGTCAGGAGGAAGTTTCAAATCATCAATGGGTGTGTTTGGGTCTTCATACCATACATTGATGAAGTCGAGGGGGGCCTTGGGGTCCATTGCCAGAGGAATAGCACTGCCTGATGCTTGTGCTACCCGTTCTTGCTTGTTTCTCATGATGGCTTGCAGGGTTTCATCATCATACTCATCACTTCCCTCTGATGCAGACGGGACTGTGATGATTTTGTTGGGGCTGGGCAGAGGTGCACGTTCAGTAGTTGCCAAAGTCTTCACAAGTGGTGTTGAAGACTTTGTCTCCGAGCTTGTTGCGGCTGGGAGTGAGGAGCTGGAGCTGGCTGTCGTAGGCTTCACGACATTCTTCTGTACTGGCTTTGGAGGTGGAGCTGAGAATTTTGGTGCAGAAGAGATTGGTGCTGAGGGTTTTGGGGCTGATGGTTTTGGTGTTGAAGGTTTTGGAACCGTGGGTTTTAGAGCTGAGGGTTTTGTGACAGAGGGTTTTGTAGCTGAGGGTTTTGTGACAGAAGCCTGTGCAGACTTCTCTTGAGGCTTTGGAGCCTTTGGCTTTGTTGGCACAGACTGCGTGTGAGGAATCTCGGAGCCTGAAGTTTCTGCGGCTGAGGAATTTGCAGCACCGGAGGCAGCAGCTGAGGATTCATTAAATTTCTTCACTGCAGCTTCAGCTTGCTTCTTGAGCTTGGCCAGATGCCTTTCTTTCTCATCTGGGTAGTCATCAATTGTCATAAGACTTGAGGGATGTGCTACTTGATGATCCTCAAGTGGGGCCCTTCTGCCAGGAGGCTTCAAAGCGAATTTCTTCGCATATTTTGGAGTCACAAACCTGTACTCCTTCCATTCCTTTGCCCATCTGCGTTCAATCTTCTGCAGCCTAATCTTTCTCTTGGCCATTGTCTCAGGTTCTTCATCAGGCGTACAATAGTCCACGTATGTGTCCTCAGGAATATCAGCAGCTGTGTTCTGCTCCATTTTCTTTCCTCCCTTCTGTTTCCTTTCTTCCTCCATTTTCTTCAGATGAGGAATTTGCTGATGATTTTGAACTCTTGAGGATTCTGATGAGCCTTGAAGAGTTTCTTCCAGAAACGCTGCAAATGAGTTAATGTGATGAGAACCGAGAGATTCATCAGCTGACATGTGTGTACCTGTGAACAGAGTATAGTTGTGAGGAATTTGGAGAGGTCATATGCGTTCTTAGATTTGAAGAAAAAAAAAAGTTTGACAGTTTGAGGAATATAACCAGTGGTTGAGGAATTTGCCTAAGCATACTGTTCTTGGGTTCCAGAGTTGTACAGATCCGAAAATTTGCACAACTGAGGAATCTCGTGAAAATCTTAGATGCTTAGCTAGTTCATCAATGATTGTGGTGATAGATAGTGTTTGAGGAATCATGTGCACATCGTATCTTGAGGAAAAACAGATTTCTCATAGAAGGGGTAAAATTTCAGATCTAATCTGCTGTAGAAATGGGATATATTTACCCTGGAAGGTGCGAACGAAGAACACAGAAAGTAGTGTTGGAGAGGCTCTTCGGTCGAGTGTCCAATGCACCCTAACTTGGTGGCAGAGGACGTCTACGGCGGCGGCGGACGTAGATGTTCCGACTCCGGCGTGATCCGGGCGACGAAAAGGTCGAGGCAGTGAAGCTCTTCCTTACCGGCGACAAGACTACCAGCGGTGGCGCTAGGGTTCGGTGGAGAGTGCGATGGCAGGAGAGCGATGAGGCGAAGAAAAGGATATCGAGGGGGATAAGGACCTATTTATAGCACGAAAGTTACTGTTTGGCACGAAAGTTTTGGACCAAATAGCCCCTGCCTCTACGTCTCCGCAGGACACGTGTAGTTCCCGTACGATGTGATGGAGATAGTGGAGATCGTGGTTATCCAATCGTGGGAAGTGGGGGTTCAGTTACTGTGCCTTTAAAGAAAACAATTTTTGAAGATTTGAGGATTTTCGTTACAAAATCATCAGCTGACAAGGATGCAGTGAGGATTTTGAACAAAGTTTCAAATAGAACGCATATGAAGAATTGAATAGACTGGATAAGTATAGCATAGAGGGAAAGTAGGGTCCGATCACATTCACTTAGCAGAAACATCAACTTGAAGAAATAGCAATAAGTGAATGCTGTTGAGGACTAGAAATCACAGTCTACCTAGGCAAATGAAAGTCATCAAGTGTTTTTGAAGAATTTGTAATAGATCATCACAATGAAGAACAGTTGTTTTGAAGAAAAATGCATTGTGAGGAAATTGATCATTTGAAGAAAATCAACTTGAGTAATTTCACATTGGGCGGTGGCGTTACCCACCATATAAGAATGTTGATTACAGGCACCGCGTACAGTTGTCGTAGGGCCCTGAGAACCAATTTCTTCATTAATTTCTTCACATTCAGAGTTACTTTGTTCATCAGTTGAAGAAAATCGTTTCATCATGTGTTGCACATCTAAGTCATCAACTTTGCATAAGTGTTAGGATGTGTGCATGTTTTTATAAAACATTTGAAGATTCTAAGATATTTAGCTCACACCGCAACTTGCAAAACCTTTTCTCATCCAAGGGCTTAGTGAAGATATCTGCCAGTTGATCATCAGTCTTCACATGGTCGATGAGGATATTGCCCTTGAGGACATGGTCCCGAAGAAAATGATGACGAATCTGGATGTGCTTGGTCTTCGAGTGTTGTACTGGATTATATGCAATCTTGATAGCACTCTCATTGTCACAGTAGAGAGGTACATTCTTCATGTTGATGCCGTAATCCTTGAGGGTTTGCTTCATCCATAGCAATTGAGCACAGCAAGAACCAGCAGCAATGTACTCACCTTCGGCAGTGGAGAGTGATACGCAGTTCTGCTTCTTTGAGGACCAGCAAACTAGTGATCTTCCGAGGAAATGGCATGTGCCAGATGTTGACTTGCAATCCACACGGTCACCAGCATAGTCTGAATCAGAATACCCTACCAGATGAAGATTGGAGCCCTTGGGATACCATAATCCTAGTGTTGGTGTGTGAGCTAAGTATCGAAGAATATGTTTCACAGCCTTATGGTGTGATTCCTTCGGTTTTGCTCGAAAACGTGCACACATGCAAACACTAAGCATTATATCTGGCCTAGATGCACATAGATACAATAAAGAGCCAATCATAGAACGGTATACCTGCTGATCGAAATCTTTACCATTTTCATCAGTGCCGAGGTGGCCGTTGGTAGGCATCAGAGTCTTGGCACCTTTGCATTCGTGCATGTCGAATTTCCTCAGAACATCCTTGAGGTATTTCTCCTGTGATATGAAGATTCCATTGCTTTGTTGACGAATTTGAAGACCTAAGAAGAATTTCAGCTCCCCCATCATGGACATCTGATATTCTTCACTCATCATGTAGGCAAATTAATCACTGTATCTTTTGTCAGTACAGCCAAATATGATATCATCAACATATATTTGACATACAAACAGCTCATTATCATAAGATTTTGTGAAAAGAGTTGGATCGAGTGAACCAGGTTTGAAGCCTTTCTTCATGAGGAATTCCTTCAATGTGTCATACCATGCCCGAGGGGCTTGCTTGAGGCCATACACAGCCTTTTTGAGTCTGAAGACTTTGTCTGGATTCTTTGGATCCTCAAAACCTGGGGGCTGAGCAACATATACTTCTTCCTCAAGCTTACCATTGAGGAATGCACTTTTCACATCCATTTGATATAAGGTGATGTTATGATGATTAGCATAAGCAAGTAGTATTCAAATAGCTTCAAGTCTAGCAACATGTGCAAAAGTTTCATCGAAATCTATTCCTTCAACCTGGGTGTAGCCTTGGGCTACTAGTCGTGCCTTGTTCCTCACCACTTGACCGTCCTCATCTTGCTTGTTTCGGAAAATCCACTTGGTGCCGATAATGTTATGCTTGCGAGGATCTGCTCGTTTGACGAGCTCCCATACGTCATTCAGCTTGAATTGAAGAAGTTCGTCTTGCATGGCTTGGATCCACTCCGGTTCCAGAAAAGCCTCGGCTACTTTTGAGGGTTCTGTGATGGACACAAAGGAAAAATGCCCACAAAAGTTAACTAAGTGTGAAGCTTTTGAGCGAGTGAGAGGACCTGGCGCGTTGATGTCGTTGAGGATTTTGTCAAGTTCAACTTCGTTCGCAATCCTCGGATGAGCTGGTTGAGGATTTTGTCTGGGCTGAGAAAGTGGTGCTGTTGCAATTTCCTCAGGAGCATCTTCTTGGTTTTTATCAGCGATGGGGATCGTTTCTTCACCAGTTTCCTCAGTGGGGACAATGTCTTCAGTAGGCTTAAGCTTTATTGCTTCCTCGGGAGACAGCTTATCTGGATCAGAAGGCAATTGCTCTCTTTGCGAGCCATTAGTTTCATCGAACCGCACATCTATAGTTTCAACAACTTTGTTGTGATAGTTGTTGAAGACTCTGTAGGTGTGCGAGTCATTTCCATAACCGAGCATAAAACCTTCATGTGCCTTAGGTGCAAATTTTGAGCTATGATGAGGATCTCTAATCCAACATTTTGCACCGAAGACTTTGAAATAACTTACATTGGGTTTCTTGTCAGTGAGGAGTTCATATGAGGTTTTCTTGAGGAATTTGTGAAGATATACCCTGTTGATGATATGGCATGCAGTGTTGATTGCTTCAGGCCAGAAGTGACGAGGAGTCTGATATTCTTCAAGCATAGTTCTTGCCATTTCAACCAGAGTCCTATTTTTTCTTTCGACGACACCATTCTGCTGAGGAGTATAAGGAGCAGACAATTCGTGAGTAATACCAAGTTCATCAAGATAATCATCAAGGCCAGTGTTTTTGAACTCGGTTCCATTATCACTCCTGATATGTTTGATCTTGATGCCGAAGTTCGTCGAGGCCCTTGAAGAAAATCGTTTGAAGATTTCCTGCACTTCAGTTTTATACACTATAATATGCACCCAAGTGTATCTGGAATAATCATCAACTATGACAAAGCCATATAGAGATGCTGCATTGGTTAGTGTGGCATAGTGAGTAGGTCCAAATAAATCCATATGAAGCAATTCGAATGGACGTGTAGTGGTCATGATGGTTTTGGAGGGATGCTTGGATCTGGTCATTTTCCCAGATTCACAAGCACCGCAGAGATGATCCTTGAGGAATTTGACTGATTCGATGCCGATGACATGCTTCTTCTTTGCAAGCGTGTGTAAATTCCTCATGCATGCATGACCTAGTCTTCGGTGCCACAGCCATCCTTCTGAGGTTTTTGCTAGTAAGCAAGTGGCTGGTTGAGGACCTGTAGAGAAATTGACAATGTACAAATCCCCTCTTCTTACACCTTCGAAGACTTTGGATCTGTCAGATTCCATGATGACTACACATCTATATCTACCAAAGATAACAATCATATCAAGATCACAAAGCATCGAGACTGACATGAGGTTAAAACCAAGGGATTCAACAAGCATCACTTTGTCCATATGCCTATCCTTGGAAATAGCCACTTTGCCAAGTCCCAATACCTTGCTTTTACCTTTATCAGCATATGTGATTTGCTTCACAGGTGATGGAGTTAGTGGCATATTCATCAGTAAGCTTTTATCACCAGTCATGTGATGTGTGCAGCCACTATCGAGAACCCACTCAGTATTTTTGGGTTTGTCATCCTGCAGATGAATTAGTACAGCTTACCATCTCATATACTTCAGATTTGAAGAATATGATACTAATTTCATCAGATCAGTAATTTCATCATAACAGAAATGTAAGGACGTGTGAAATATTTCTATTTCATCAATCATTAGCTTGCGTCCTATCAAGCATTTCTTCATGTCTCCAGCAAATTCTTCAGATGATGATTTTCATCTAGAGACCTAACCTGCAGAAGTGATTAGTTTGATTTCTTCACCACCCACATCTGAAGGGGTGGCAAAGCGTTCATCATCCTGCGAGCACCATATGAGAAAGGTGGCATTGAAGCTAATGCACTTCTCTTAACAGTAGGGGGGTTAAAGTACTCATATGAATATGCACAGAACTGGTTTGAGGATTTATGAACATAATGATTTGAGGAATAACGCTCATATTCATATTCCTCATAGTTTCCCTGCATGTTAGACGCATAAGCACGGGTACGAGCATAGTTTTGACCAGTTGAGGACTTTGATCCTCTTGAAGACTTTGGTCCTCCAGAGGAATTTGATCTGGGGTTCAGATTCTTCAGTGGTGGTGTCATGAGGACATTCACCTGAAGATTTTCAAGACAACTTTTGGGAACCCAGATTTTCCTCAGAGGAGGGCCATTCCTGCAGTTAGTTCCAACATATCGAGCAAATACTTCACCAGATTGATTTTTGAACAGTTTATAGTTGGAATCAAATGACTCATCCGAGGAATAGGGTAATTCACATGCAAAGCCAGTTAGATTAGATGGATCAAAAGGAGGCCCAGTAGCAGCAACCCATGAGGTTTTGGGATACTGCTCGGGTTTCCAATAAGATCCATCAGCATTTAATTTCCTCTCAAAGGCAATTCCTTCCTTCCTCGGGTTCCTGTTCAAGATCTGCTTTTTGAGCACATCACAAAGGGTTTGATGTCCTTTGAGGCTTTTGTACATGCCTGTCATGTACAACTCCTTCAACCCTGCATTTTCATCAGTAACATTTGTGTTTTCCTCAAGTGAGGAAATAGACACAACAGGTGCAGTTGAAGAATTTGTGGCAATGGTAGCATTTGATGATTCTGGTGAGGAATTAGCAGTTTCGCGTTCAATGCATTTAAGACATGGAGGAATAAATTCAACTTGACTAGCGCTGATCTGTTGAGCTAGTAATGAATCATTTTCCATATGAAGATCATCATGAGACATCCTCAGCTTCTCAAGATCAAGCTTCCTTTGAAGAAATTCGTAGGAAAGCTTCTCATGATCAGTGAGGAGTGTATCATGACGATCCTGAAGATTATCAAATCTAGACTGAAGATTTTTCATGTCATCAGCGAGGATTTGATTAAGATTCATTTCATCATTCAACAGATCATCACTTTTGTCTAGCAGTTTTTGAAGTTTTTCGAGAGCAGTTTGTTGTTTAGTGGCAATTATAGCAAGTTTACTGTAACTGGGTTTCTTATAATCATTATGTTCACAGTCACTTGAATCAGAGGTGGAGGCATTATTTGATACCTTTGAACCTTTTGCCATGAAACAATAGGTTGGAGCGATGTCATCAGCATAGTCATCAGTATGGATGGTGCACTCGTTTTCTTCAAGATTGAAGATTGACTTGCTGACGAAAGTGGTAGCTAGTGCAAGACTAGCCTGTCCAGATTCTGAGTCTTCTCCAGAGCCTTCTTCTTCATCACATTCCTCTGATTCTGCCTCGGAATCCATTTCCTTGCCAATAAGTGCCCGAGCCTTTTTGAAGCTAGTCTTCTTGTGTGAAGAGGACTTTGAAGATGAGGATTTTGAAGATTTCTTCTTCTTCTTCGAGTCATCAGAACTGTCATCCTTGTATTTCTTCTTCTTTGATTCCTTTCCCCGGCGGGGACAATCAGCAATGTAATGACCTGATTTCTTGCACTTGTGATAGGTCCGTTTCTTGTAGTCCTCAAATGCAGATTCTGATTTCATCGTGTCTCTTCTTGATGATTTACCTAACTGGCCTCATCGTGTAAATCTCTGGAATTTCCTCACAAGCATTGCAAGCTCCTGACCAAATTCTTCAGGGTCACAACTGTTTTCATCTGTGTCTTCTTCTTCGGATGAGGAAATTGCTCTTGCCTTCAGTGCACGTGGTCTGGAATAGCTTTGTCCATATAGATCTCTCTTTTCTTCTAGCTGGAATTCATGAGTATTTAGCCTTTCGAGGATATCAGCTGGATCTAACATCTTGTAATCTGGTCTTTCTTGAATCATCAGAACTAGAGTGTCAAATGAAGAATCTAAAGATCTCAGCAGTTTCTTCACAACTTCGTGATCAGTGATGTCTCGAGCTCCCAGTGCTTGCAGTTCATTTGATATGTCAGTGAGGCGATCAAAGGTGTCTTGGCAGCTTTCATTGTCATGTCTCTTGAAGCGATTGAAGAGATTGCGAACAATATCAACACGAGAGTCACGTTGGGTTGATACTCCTTCATTTACCTTGCACAGTCTCTCCCAGATCAGTGTTGCAGAGCCCAAGGCACCTACTCTTCCAAACTGGCCAGGGCTCAGATGACCACAGATAATGTTCTTCGCTTGAGAATCGAGTTGCTTGAATTTCTTCACATCAGCTGCAGTGACACTGGCAGAGATGATGGGGACTCCATTTTCCACAATATACCAGAGATCGTTATCAATAGCTTGTAAATGCATTTGCATTTTGTTCTTCCAGAAGGGAAAGTTCTTTCCTTCGTAGGTAGGACATGCTGCAGTCACCTTAAACATGCCTGCAGTCGACATAACTAAAACTCCAGGTGGTTAAACCAAAATCACACAGAACAAGGGAGTACCTTGCTCTGATACCAATTGAAAGTGCGTTATATCGACTAGAGGGGGGTGAATAGGAGATTTTTAGAATTTCATCACTGAGGAAATTCCTTTTGAGGAAATTCCTCACTGATGACTAACTTACAGCGGAAACAGTAAAGGATCAGACATGCAAACGTTCACACCAGCAGTATTTCAGAGTGAAGAATGTGAAAACAGATCGCACAGTAAGCAGGCACGCAGAATACAGATGATGATTAACTTAAGTGAAGAATTTGAGGTTGAGGAAATTCAGAGAAAGTCTTCATCAAATTCTTCAAACAGTCACAGTGAAAGTCATCAACACATAATACAGAGAAAGTAAAGAGTTGAGGAATTAGAACCCGATTCTTGGTGAAGACTATTGTTGATGACCCAGTTCCAACTGCTGTGACAGTTGTACATCTGGTTTGGAGCGGCTTGGTATTGAAACCAAAGGACACCCAGTCCCGGGACACACAGTCCCTACCGTATTCTCCTTGAGCTAAGGACACACAGTCCTCGCCCAACACTCGTGGTAAGTCTTCAGGGCAGACTTCCAAACCCTCACAAACTCGGTCACCCGGCGATCCACAATTGACTGCTGGATTTCTCTAGACCATGACGCCTAACCGTCTGCAGGATGCACAGTCCTCAAAGGTAAAAGGCTTCAGTCCCACACAGGAACAACTTCTTCAATGATGCTCAATCACTAGGTTTGGTTTGTGGTTTCGGTGGGTGGTGTATTTCCTCACTGATGATTTACTCTCGAAGGCTCTGAGGAATTTGGGTTGCTCTTATGACAAGTGTCAGTTTCTAACGGAGCAGCCAACCAGCTAGTGGTTGTGGGGGTGGCTATTTATAGCCTGGGAGCATCCCGACATGATTTGACACTAATGCCCTTAAATAATATGACCGTTGGAGTGGATAAGACCAATGACTTGGCGTGGTTATCGAAACGGTCGGGGCCCTCAACTGTGAGAGTCCTCATGCCACTCATATTCCTCACTTGAGGCTTTTGGTAGGATTTGGCTTGGGTTGAGCATCATGAGGAAATCCATTCCATAGTGTTACTTTGACCCCCTTTAACAGTACGGTGTTCCTATTCATCAAATGCGAAGAAAGTAAAACAGAAAACGTAAATCTTCACGCTTCAATTTCTTCAGAACGATTTTCTTCAGGAACCACCGATCTTCTTAATATCAATATCTTCATGAGGAATATCAATTTCATCGCAGATTCCTCGCGATTCATTTCTTCAGCTTCAGACCAAATTCTTCAACTGAAGACATATATTTTTAGGGGTCGATATTCTTCAAATATCTCAAACTCCTCAATGACTTATAGATCCTGTGTACACTTATAAACACATTAGATACTTAACCTATAAGTCTTCAAACCACCAAAATCACTAAGGGGCACTAGATGCACTTACACAAAGCAAGACAAGTAACAGCAGTAGCAACAGTAGTAACAGCAGAGCAATACAAGTAACAGCAGCAGTGGGACAAACTCGTAGGCAATGGGTCGGTGATTTGTTTGGATGACATTCATCATGCAACAGTTATAACACGGAGAGATCTGTGGCTAGCTCCCGTTCGTCAATGTGATGTAGGCATGCATTCTGTGTGTCGTCATACGTGCTTAGGGAAAAGAACTTGCATGACATCTGTTGTCCATCCCTCCCGTGGCAGCGGGGTCCAAAAGGAAACTACGGGATATTAAGGTTCTCCTTTTAATAAAGAACCGGACCAGTGCATTAGCACTTGGTGAACACATGAACTTCTCAAACTATGGTCATCATCGGGAGTGGTTCCCGTTATTGTCACTCTGGAGTTGCCGGATCATAACACATAGTAGGTAACTACAACTTGCAAGATCGGATCTAAAACACACATATATTGGTGACAACATAATAACTTCAGATCTGAAATCATGGCACTCGGGCCCTAGTGACAAGCATTAAGCATGGCAAAGTAGTAGCAACATCAATCTCAGAACATAGTGGATACTAGGGATCAATCCTCATCAAAACTAACTCGATTACATGATAGATCTCATCCTACTCATCACCGCCCAGCGAGCCTACGAATAGATTACTCACGAACGACGAAGAGCTTCATGGAATTGGAGAGGGAAGAAGGTTGATGATGATGATGGCGACGATTTCCCCTCTCCGGAGCCCAAGACGGACTCCAGATCTGCCCTACAGATGAAGAACGGGTGGTGAAGGCGGCTCCGTATCGCAAACGCGACGAAAACTTCTCTTTTTATTTTTTCTGGGATGAAAGTGAACTTATAGACCTGAGGTTGGGGGCGGCAGAGCCGTGTGGGCCCCACAAGCCTGCGCACCGCCACCAAGGGGTGGTGGCGGAGCCAGGGCTTGTGGCCCACTCGCCCACCCCCTCAGGTGGAACTTGGCGTAGATATTTTTCTTATTTTTCAAAAGTGCTCCCCGTAGATTTTCAGGACGTTTGGAGAACTTTGATTTCTGCACAAAAATAACACAGGCAATTCTGCTGAAAACAGCGTCAGTCCAGGTTAGTTCCATTCAAATCATGCAAATTAGAGTACAAAACAAGGGCCAAAGAGTTTGGAAAAGTAGATACGATGGAGACGTATTAGGCCATGTGCTGAGAGCAACTACAACCGGTCGACCCAAACTAACGTGCACTTTGTTCGCGTTTTGTCCGTTTGGGTTGGCTCATTTGTCTTGTTTCCAAATGGATCTGTCGTGCGCTCAACGGGGCGTCCCATTTTTAATCCATATAGAATACATTTTTCTTCACAAAAAGGCATGTGCCCATAGTTCATGCCAGCGGCAATGCCATCATTAAGAGTTCAGGCCGATGATATGTCTGTTGGGGAACGTCGCATGGGAAACAAAATTATTCCTACGCTCACCAAGTTCAATCTACGAAGACTAACATCTACGAGAAGGGGGGTGCATCTACATACCCTTGTAGATCGCTAAGCAGAAGGGTATATAACGTGGTTGATGTGGTCGAACGTCTTCGCGATCCAATCACGATCCATCCCGCGATCTCATCACGATCCGTCCCGCGATCCCATCACGATCCATCCCGATCTAGTGCCGAACGGATGACACCTCCGCGTTCAGCACACGTACAACTCGATGATGATCTGCACCTCCTTGATCCAGCAAGCGAGGGTGGCGAGGTAGATGAGTTCTCCTTCAGCATGACGGCGTGGCGGCAGTGGTGGTGGAGCTATTCCGGCACAGCTTCGCCAAGCAATACCGAAACCGATCTAGAGGAAGAAGACGATCTATGGAGGAGAGGGCAGCACATGGCTTTTTAGGTGGTGGCTGCCCTCAAAACCTCCACTGTGTATAGGAGTAATAGGTAGGTGGGCTTCCTTTCCCCTCCTTCAAGGCGGAGAGGGTTCAGCTGAACCAAAGGGGGAGAGTCCTCCTCCCACAAGGGAGGTGGACTCCCTTGGGAGGACTCCTCCTCCACCTCCTCTCTTGGTCTTGGTGCATGGGCCTCTTGGGGCTGGCTGACCAAGCCCACTAGGGGCTGGTGCGCCACCTCCTAGGCCCGTGTGGTCCCCCGGGGTGGGTGGGGCCCTCCCGGTGGACCCCCGGAACTCTTTAGGCACTCCCGATACAATACCGGAAATACCCAAAACTATTCCGGAACATGAATACCACTTTCCTATATATAAATATTTACCTCCGGGCCATTCCGGAGCTCCTGGTGACGTCCGAGATCTCATCCACGGCTCCTAACAACCTTTGGTCACCAACATACATAACTCAATAATACCGAACCATCACCGAACCTTAAGTGTGCAAACCCTGTGGGTTTGAGAACTATGTAGACATGACCAAGACACTCTCTGGTCAATAACCAATAGCGGGACCTGGATGCCCATATGGGATCCTACATACGAAGATATTCATCGGTCGAACCATGATGTCAAGGATTCAATCAATCCCGTACACAATTCCCTTTGTCTATCGGTATGTTAATTTCCCGAGATTCGATCGTCGGTATCTCCATACCTAGTTCAATCTCGTTGCCGGCAAGTCTCTTTACTCGTTCCATAATACAAGATCTCGTGGCTAACCCTTTAGTTACATTGCTTGCAAGATTCTTGTGATGTTGTATTACCAAGTGGGCCCTGAGATACCTCTCTGTCATATGGACTGACAAATCCTTGTCTCGATTCAGGCCAACCCAACAAACACCCTCGGAGATACCTGTAGAGCACCTTTATAGTCACCCAGTTACATTGTGACATTTGATACACAAGGCATTCCTCCAGTTTCCGGGAGTTGCATGATCTCATGGTCATAGGAACACATACTTGGCATCTAGAAAACAGTAGCAATAAACTGACACGATCACATGCTACGTTCATAGTTTGGGTCTTGTCCATCACATCATTCTCCTAATGATGTGATCCCATTATCAAATGACAACTCATGTGTATGGTCAGGAAACCTTGACCATCTTTGATCAACGAGCTAGTACTTAGAGGCTCACTAGGGACAGTATGTTGTCTATGTACCCACACATGTATCTGAGTTTCCAATCAATACAATTATAGCATGGATAATAAACGATTACCATGAACAAGGAAATATAATAATAACTAATTTAGTATTGCCTCTAGGGGATATTTCCATCAATGTCAGCGGTCGGCATACATATGCCAACCTCCAAAAAAAGTACGCAGTTCATGTCGGGCGAACTTGCGAGTGGCCGGCACACATGCCAGCACACAAAATGAGACTCTAGTTGTATCACGCCATCTCGGCTTTGGTTATGCTGGCACACTTGCTGGCATACAAAAAATATGGCGTTGTCGGTCATAGATCAGTCCTCATCGAGGTTGAGCATGCCGGTCTGCATCTTCTCGAATCAAGACCGCTTCCTCGGGGAGACCGTGCTCAAGTCCACCTTCATTATCTCGACCCCCTTCATCATGCAAGCAAGTTGGACTTCTCTTTCTTTGGTGGCGTCTTTGGTGGCCTTGATCTCGAGCATCTTCATTTGCTTCTCCGCCTCCAACACGAGCTTCTTCTTTTGTATCTCCATGAAGGCCCTAATTTGCTCGTCCTTGTCTCGTCGTCGCTTCTGCTCTCTTGAATACTTGTTGGTGATCATGCCTTGCAAAGTAGCTTGCAAGGCAAGGGACGTCGTCTCATGCTTGTCCTGTTTTTTGGAGTTGGTCTTCCAACGCAGCTATGGCTTCTCTCACTCACCATGATCTTCAACGGTTGCCTTCCCTCCACGCGCCTTAGAGGCAGCATATTGCGCCTTTAACTTCTTTTCCCCATTGATGATCACCCAACAATGGGTAAGGTTGAAGGACATGCCCTCATATTGGGCCTTGAATGATTCCAAAGCTTGCAAGGCCTACAAATGGACAAGCAACCACATGGACAAGCAAGCATATGAGCAAGCTTGTCGGCAAGCATACGAGCAAGCTTGTCGGTAAGCATATGAGCAAGCGTATTCACTAATGGACAATCAAATGAGCAAGCATATGAGGCAAACACATGTCGGCAAGGAAAATGAGCAAGCATGTCAGCAAGGTTAATGAGAGAGAAAATGAACAAGCATGTTGGCATACCATGTCTTTGATGTCGAGGCCACTCACGGGACGGGTCTCAATGCTCTCAAGGGTGGAACAAAACTCGTTGCACTCTTTTGTATCACCCTCCAACGCTTGTCGAGCGAAACCCACCCACGCTTGCTATCCAATTGGTATGGCTTAAACTTCTTGCATTCATGGAACTCGCGATGCACTCTTTGACAAAATGTCAAAGCCTTTTACTCGACGCCTATCTTGGGGTCTTGTCCAATGTCTCTCCAACATTCACAAAGGAATTTGTCCTCATCCTTTGTGTATGCTTTGGTCCGCTTTCTCTTCCACTTCTTGTTTGCATTGGCTTGGGTGGCGAGCTCTTCCGCAAAAAATAATGGCTCCACATTGATGTCCACTTCATCATCCTCTTCGTCTAGGCCATAGTCTTCCGGGAATTCATGCTCAAGCGGGAAAGAGATGCCCATGCCGAGTTGGTCCTCCATGAAGGGGTTCGTCATGCCTCAGTTGTCTTCACCAAATGTGTTGCCCATGCCCTCGTGGCCGGCCATGAAGGGGACTCATCCATCTTGGCTTTGCGTCTCGTCGGGATCGTAGGGAATGCCGCCACCACCACCTTTGAAGATGATGTTCTCCATGAACAAGGGGTTGGCCTCATCATCCGCAACCGGCATTGTGACGAACACGTTGCGGGCGTTCTCCATGACGTCGGCTGGGAGCTCATGTTGTCGTTTCCGATTTCCCCCGGAGCACGATCCACCGCCCACATGTGTTGTGTTGATATCGATGGCCATGGGCGCTGGCGTGGCAGCCACGACCACGCTCACGTCCGGCAAATCGGAGCCCGTAGAATTGGACAAATGGGAGGCTTGCGAGTGATGGGGTAGAAGTCGTGCGCATGCAACGTGGTGACATGAGCGGCGAGTCCAGAAGTGAGGGGCGAAGGGGCGACGAGCCGGTGTTGGTTGCGGCCACAGTGGCAGTGGATGAGCCAGTGTTGGCATGGGTTTAACCCTAGCATCAGCAGGGCCTGCCTCGTGGCATCGCGGACGAGATGGTTGGTCTTCGCGTCGTCGACGACAAGGTTGGAAGTGGCTGCGGCGTTGTCCCTAGCTTCATGCGCGTGTCGGCGATACTTCCTCTTGGGCGACTCGATGGCACGTTGCTCGTCCGTCAGCTCCTTCTTCTTGGTCGGTGTCGGCGCTTTGTGAGCGCCGCGGGCCTTGCCTCCTTTGCCGGAGACAGGGTCGGCGGTGGCGAGGGAGGCGAGACTGGCACGGCGAGGGTCGACGCGTCGTCGTCCATGACACGCGCGCAAGTGGGGGGGTGAGAAAGTGGGGAGAAATGGTGATGTTGTGTCATCGACTAGCGGGCCAAGGGGAGGAGAAGGGCGGACGTCGCGCGTGCCCGTCCCGTGTCCACGCTGATGCAAATGCGGCTTAAATTTAGGTCTGAAATGGATAGTGGACGGATAAAAAACGGACATGTGTCCATTTAAATCATCGCGTTGGATTGAGTTTTGTGTTCATATAGATGCCCAAGAGACTAGCATTCAAATGGATCGATCGGTTGGAGTTGTTGTGACCTGGCGACTCTAGCTGGTGCCGGATAACCTTGACGTCATTTCTTCTTTCATTCAAAGAGGAATTTCCACCAGCGTTTTGACCAAGTGCAGAGCACGGCTAACTTAAAAAACGACCACCACGCACGAGTCACGACGTAGGTTAAACGAGGGCTGCGGCCTAATCCCATTAACTCGTTGTGTACATGGATGCAGCAAGTGTTTCCTTTTTGTCTGCTTGACCAATAGTAGACGGAAACCACTACAGACATGAGGCTGAAACCACTGCAAGCAACCCTGATGCGTTCCAAATTCCAAACAACCGATGGAATCTGTTCACAAAAAAGTACCAATGGAATTCCAAAAGGGAATCGTTTCCATACGGCTCGCCGGTTCGGAACCGACGCGTCGGTCGTTCTTCGAGCGTGCGGGCCCATGCAACATTTTTCCCATCCGCGAACTTCGCTGGTCAATGGATGCAACATTTTTTTGTCTAAATTTGTTACAACCAGCGTCATTTTTGCTGCAAGTATTTTTTTACTACATTTTGTTTCAGTATAAAAGTTGCATATAGGTTTGGTTGCAACTTCAGTTCGTCAGATTTTTCATTACAATCGATGTTTTTTACTTTTGTTACAACCGTGTTAATTTTTGCTACAACCGGCATTATGTTTTGCTGCAACCGTTCACTAAAAAAGTTGCATACACGTCACGTAAATATTTGTTATGACCGGCGTTTGACTTTTGCTACCACGTACCATCAGCTTCGTTTTTTTGCTACGATCACGTAAATATTTTTTTACTACAATTTTTGTTTTTTTTGCAACCGTTGAAAAAATTGCTGCATCACATCAAAATTTTGCTGCATAGGAGGAAAATGTTGCATGCGGATCTAACAGTGCGGACGCGCGGGGTTTATAGATCATGCGGCCCACGCGCCGCCGGCCGAAAGTTTGGGCCGGCGCGGATCACTTCCCATTCCAAAAGCGACGGGGTGATGTTACGGTTACCTTTTATATGTGTCAGTTGACCACCAGGGCCTTCTTCCTGACGACTTTGGATATGTTTCCATGGTAGAATTGTTGACCCGGAAGCCACGTGAGAAGAGACGACCAAGTCTATAGTAGTAGTGGTACTTGATCGCTTGTACATGTACCGGGTATCAGTTACGAGGAAATGGTACACAGCGTCTCTACTCGGATAAAAAAATGACAGATGAATCACGTCGTAGAGATCAGTGCGCGATGCTC
Source organism: Hordeum vulgare subsp. vulgare (assembly GCF_904849725.1). Taxonomy (NCBI): domain Eukaryota; kingdom Viridiplantae; phylum Streptophyta; class Magnoliopsida; order Poales; family Poaceae; genus Hordeum; species Hordeum vulgare. The sequence goes on from NC_058523.1 coordinate 356,867,485, forward strand.
AAAGTGCAAAACGTGCACCTGACCACCCACATCCGTCGGCGCACGTTTTGAGAACCGACGGATAGACAATGAAACATGCACAAAAAGGATAGACAAAGAAACCTTCATGCACAAAAAGGATAGACAAAGAAACCTGCACACATCTGCTACAAGAACAAAAAAGAAGTGGATGATGATGAAATATAGCCTATATAAATAGAAGATGAATAAGCTGGCTACAACAACATTCGACACAAACTAGATGTTCCCTTGAGGCTCTGCAACATCACATCATGCATCCCACAACATAAAGCCACGACTAACATTACAGCTACTGCAGATGTTTCCTGCCACAGCCCCCCTAATAACTACAACAGACACAGACGATGATGCCCAGTCAGCAGACAGACAAATTCAATAGGTAAGGTAAAAACAACGACCAAGGAGTTACAATCCATACAACGGTGCCATGATGAGAGCGAGCCCATTTACGAGGGAAGTTCACGGTTGGTTTAAGCTTAAGCCTTCCTTCTGCGCTTCTTTCCAGTTGAAGACGCCCCCTTGCCAGATGCCTCCTGCTCCATTTCAGATGCCTCCGCCTCTTCTTTCTCCTCCTCCTGCGCTTCTTTCTCCTCCTGCTTCTCTTGAACAGATCCAGATCCACTACCCACCACTGGAGCGCTTTTTGGCTTCCGGCCAGGCCTACCCTTCACAGATCCATCGCCAGATTTGCTTCCATCCTTGCCCTTGCTCCCAACCTCCTTAAGCTTCTGGTTGCTGCTGTCTTTAGCTAAATCATCCTTCATCTTGTTAGCTGATCCAGTGGTGGCTTTTTCCTTGACTTCCTTCTTAATCTCGCTGGGAGTTTTAGGTGTCCCCTTGGCATCCTTCATAGCAGTTTTCCCCTTTGATTTGCTTGGGGTGCCATTGTTGGGGCGCCAACCTTTCGGACGGCCCCTTTTCTTTGGAAGCTCCCCTCCGTCACTGCCACCATGAACAAAAACAAGTCTCAGATGAGCTCTGCGCAAACAAGTTTAATAAGGAGGCTTCTATGTGTCGATTACTAACCTTTTAGGTGTTTCTATTTTTTCTTCCTTCACTGGCAGCAGCGTGATTCCTCTCCCTTTTCTGCCACGGGGTCTGCATGGAGAAATCAGTAACACAAATTAAACAAATGACCTCTTCGGATTAGGGCAGTGCAAAACAATATACCTGGCTTTTGTCAAACACATCAAAATTAACAGTGCTCAGAACTGGGGCCACTGGCCGATAATAAGGTGAGCTAGGTTTGTGGTTTCAATTGGCCAAGGACAAAACTTTCCCTGATTGTTTAAGATTTGACTGAAATCAATAGCAATTCCACAATGGAAAGATTTGGAATCTGATTATCATGCTACCAGTACCGCATCCACTATACACTATATTGTTAGTCTACTTCGCAGAGTCCGCTAGCAGTGGAGTGTTACTGTCAAATCAACACAGAATAACACAGGCTCAGCATTGATAGACACAATAAACAAGAATCAGGTTCTATATAAGTGAATATAAAAACTTGCACCATTCCCGCAAAGCTTAGTTAGATTTAATGAAATTATGCATGTGCACACACATGCATATGAGCATTATTCTCAACATAGTGACATCAACGCCTACAATAGTGACCCTATCAGGTTTGAGTTAGCCACTTTAAGTGCACTTGTGCATATTGATTCTCAATACAAGTGATGCATGAATCAATTTATCTACTGGCAAATTAGACAGGCAATTTGGAAGCTGCAGGTACAAGAATGATGAAAATAATTTTGCTTACATAACAGATGGTACATCAGGAGTTTTGCTTTCTTCCTGCAAGAATAACAGTTACTCAGAAACAAGGGAATAAAACGTTATCCTAACATTATAATGAGGTGAATAACATGTGCATACCTCACTGGTGAAATCCCATTTTTCATCCCTGAGCAACAGTACCTCTACATCTCCATCATCATATGCAACCTATGCTCCAAAAGCACAAGAGCCAAAAGAAAAGGAACAAACAAAATGAACAATGGACTTTGAATCAAACATTAGTTCTTCATGTAAACCAAATAGCCACTGCAGGGAGATGAAACAGTGTACTGACCTTATGCCTTTTGGAATGGTTATCAAATGAGTCAACAACACCTTTGTAGAACCTGCAAATATAAAAAGGCTTTCAAAACCTAATCAAAAATGGCAAAATAGCAAGGCATCAAAATGCATCAGACAGGTAGATCCATCAACAACGAGCCAAAATGGCTCAAGTTTAAACAGCAAACAGACTTTCCAAAATCTGAATGAGAATATTAATTTATGTGTCTTATTGAAAGGAAGTCCGAGCATCTACGCTATAGATTTAAAAGTGTTCAACATAACAAGGCATACTGTAATTAAAAGAACTGACCTAATAATGGCATGCAATATCTCTACAACTACTTCACTTAGGTAACAGTGTACTAGTAACAACAACTAAGCTTTCTACAATTGGAGAATCCAGGAATTGATCATCTTAAGGACAGGCTACACTTCAGATGCACGTAATATTCACCCCACTTACATCTCATCATCTGGCCACCATACTTTGATCCTTGAACCAACTAGGCTACCATCCAGACCTTTGTCCTTCCTTGAGCGAGGAGGCTAACAAGAGCATAAAAAGTTAAGTATCATATCATTTAGATAAAATAAAAACAGGCTGTGTTTGGAATTGCGGTGGATTATGATGGTTCCATTTGCACATATGACTACGAATGAATACCTCTTCAGTATCTTGTTCACGCTTCCTCTTCACAACATTATTGTCCCCACTTTGACCCTTGGTTCTACCTGACCCCTTGGTCAGAGACTTTGGAGAGACCATTTCCTGTATTGCAATGAAACAATTGGTACATGAATCAGACTGTTAATAAACAACTAAAGTATGATATCACATTTACAAAATTCAAGTTGATGTGTCATATGAATTGCTGATCTCTCATGCCACTGAGCTCTAGGTTAGAACTTCCAGCAAAGAGAGCATCATACCAGCCACAACGAATTACTGATAATATACTAGAATTAATTTAAGTACAGGTAATTTAATTTAATTATATTAGTAAAGAACAGTTTAAAGGAACATATATGAAATTAAAATTTCAGGATAAACAAAAAATACTAATCCACAGAAATTTATAATAAAGATTGGATAATGCAGGCAAATTACTGTTGAACAGCAGACACCATGAATATGTGTACAAAAATCAACCAGTGATAAGAAAATAACCTTTAGAGTCATATCCTTGGCAGTGTCCTCCTCAGATAGAATTTCTTCCTTGTGCTGTTTCAAACTGGGCTTTTGCTGCTTCTTTGATGATTCTCCTTCACCAGTCTTCTTTGTGGAAGATTTGATATCATCCTTAGCTGATCGCTTTGTTAACTTCCCAGTTGAATCCATAGCCTCCTCAGTCTTCTTCAAATCTAAATCTGAAGATTGGTTATTTCTAGCAGTCTTCTTTGATGATTCTCCTTCACCAGTCTTTTTTGTGGCAGATTTGATATCATCCTTAGCTGATCGCTTTGTTAACTTCCCAGTTGAATCCATAGCCTCCTCAGTCTTCTTCAAATCTAAATCTGAAGATTGGTTATTTCTAGCAGCCTTTTTCTCTGCTGACTTTGGTCCAGGAGGCCGGCCTCGTTTTGGCTTAACTATATCAGGTGCGGTATCAGCACGCTTTGGTACATTATCAGCCACTCCATTGACTACCTTCTTGTCTGCAGATAACTCTCCAGATATTACATGAGCTTCTTTGTCAACATCAACAATAGAGTGTGGAGTTGCCACAGACTTGCAGTGTTTGAGCTTCAGGTCTTTCATTGAATCAACATCAGATGACTTCTTGGGCTTTGCATCAACAGGTTCTACACCTTCGTCATTAGCAGATTTCAACTGATCAGCACCTTTTGTGTCTTCAGGCTGTTCAGGCTTCTCTTTTGGTGACGCTGGTCCTTTTGGTGACGCTGGTCCTTTTGGTGACGCTGGTCCTTTTGGAGACACTGGTCCTTGATTAGCCTCGCCATTATCAACCAGAGTTGCACCACTGCAAATAGCAGTAGTTGGAGTACCATCTTGCTCCAGTTTTGAAGATTCCTGGAAATAGAGATGTGTTGCTGTACTATCAATCATTTCAACAAGGGATCCTCTTCCATGGATATTAGAAACATACCTGAGGCAGTTCATCAGAAATAGTCCTTTCCGAAAGTTTGCCATCATCCACCTGAATGTGAGAACTCAAAAGCATGAACAGGAGCATCCACAAAAACACCATACAGCCAACATATTGACCTTTTCATCAGGATCAAATGAACTATTTGTTAGTATTACTCAGATCAGGCTGTTAAATTCATCCTACAGGATAAAACAAATCACAGTTTCATCATCCATGTGACCCCTCTCAGTCTATTCAAGAGAACTGGGAACATTTATGAATTACAGACACATCAGGCAACATACTAAGATATTATTATTATACGCATGATGGTTTACACCTATAATAATCATACGACAATCCAAAATCTAACGAAATGAAAATATCTCCTAAAAATAGTTAGGACATGCAAGTAATATTACTGACCATGTCCTTCCCAGAAAGATCAACAATGTTGTCTTCCCTGATAACCTTATCACGTTCACAAACCAGCTTGACAATTTTGCTGTATTCATCTAAGGGGGTGCCTTGAACTTGAAGTAACTGCAAGAATATTGGTTTTAGCTTCCCATCTTCACATGAGCTTATCACCTTCTCGGCAAGTTCAAAAGATGCTGGAGACGTTCCCTGGGAACATAAAACAAAAAAAATAGTTTATGTGAACCTCCTTCCTTGCTTGGGCAAAGTAAATCATATTATCAGCGTGAAGAATGTTGAAATGATATACCCTCTCCTCATTTCTAGCCTTTTGAAGAAGATATGATGCAAGCGCTGTCTGTATTTCTTCACTCTCATCTATTACAAGTTTCATTGTTGTTACCATACATGATATGATAATTTCTGGTTGGTTTGATCTGAACACAGGATGACAAAAAGGTAATCTCCATTAGAATCAGTCCAGAAAAATACGCTGGGTACATGTAAAATGATAGTGTCTCAAGTACCATCATCACGTTAATTTAATTGAACAAACATATCAGCACAACCCAGCTTTGCTGCTGTGAATATAAAAGAAAATGCATCTGCAGCTTTTAACAACTATTACAATTACCAGGAAGGGGAGTGCAGCATTTCCAACATAAAAAGGCAATGCGAGCAACTTGCAGAACAACAACCACTATAATATTGGCAGCTTAGTGTTAGTTTAATGATTTTAAATACATAAAGTTATAATCTTCTTTTAGCAAAAAAGATTGAATAAGATAGAAGGATCTGATGATTCTGCTAGATTGTTAAGAAAAAATGTAGAGGACAGGTACAGCATATTATCAAGAATTTGTCCATTAGAAACACATAACAAGCAAAACCATTTTAGGCAAGTAAAATAACACCTTGGACATGTCAGGAGAATATCAACATAGCTTAGCAAAACTTACTAAACATGCCCAGAAACTAGCAAGAGGACGAAAAGGATAAACTTAAGGTGAATAACTAGAAGTGGCTTCTTACGTCACAGTTGCGAAAAAATGTTTAAACATCTGCAGAATCAGATCATCCAACTCAAGGTCTAACATGACCACGCACGACCGGACCTTTGCCACGGTCTCAAGAATTGAAAGCCTCCTTGAGAAGGACGGGCTCTCAATATCATCCAAATTCTGAAAAGTCCCCACAATTATGGAAAACAAATCCTGAAAAAGTAGACAGCACAGGTCAGGATACAAAGATAGAGAATAAATTAATTTTATAATCAGGAAAGACGCATTACCCTCATAAGATTGTCATCATACGGAGCCTCAGGTGCAGTGATCCTTGTAACCTCAGATATACAAGATGCTATAGCAAGTCTGACCTCGGCATTAGGGTGAGTCAAAAGCTCATTCCTAACCAGGGCATCCATTGCTGGGCGAACAGCAGCAAATGTGCTTGCTGCAGGCGATTGTTCCACATTCATGAGATTTTTCTCGACGTCCTGCATATAGATACGATCAACTTGTTAATTACATGAGCAAGTTTTAAGCTATAATAGCCACTGCCATAATCAGACTCGGCAGTTACTTGAATTCTAAACAGCAGGGTGGATTTCAAGGAAGCCAACACCTCTAACAATAGACCGACATAATCATGTACGTATATCAGTACCCAACAATAGATGAGGCTCTACCAATAACTGAAAACGCTCGCCTTTTTTTTTGCCAGAACCAAGAATTGGACAAAATCAAGAGAAGCAGCGACCAGGTAAACATAAAACTTATTACAATCATCCGAAATCCATACAACCACAACGAGAAACCCTACAGACAGCCGTAACGGATATAGAAAACCAAACACACAAAGTTGAGAGAGAAGGCTCACGTCGAGGAGCTTGAGCAGGCCTTCGGAGTCGGGGGGCGCCTCCTGCAGGCGGGCGCCGACATCCTTGAGTTTCTCCTCAAGGTCGTTGTCCGCCGCGGCCTCCGCCATTTGAGGCGCCGGGAGCGGCGAATCGGGGCGCGGGCCGCCCGGATCGGGGCGCCTGCCCGGAGATCTGCAGCCGCTAGGGTTTCCCCTCGCGGCGAGGTGGGGGCAGGAGGACACGGCGTCCCTCCCACGCGAGGGGCGAGGCTTGAGGGGGCGAGAGGGAGGTGGCGGTGGACGGAGGTGGTGACGAGGGAGATTTGTCCCGCTCCCAACCCCCCGCTCCCTTTCCACGACGGGACGCGATTTGGGTGCGGCTCTCCGTGGCTCGGCCTTGCGAGGGCAAAGGCAGGGTGGTGGAGTGGAGCGGTGTTTGGAATCGGCGGGCGATTTATGGGGGGGTTTGGGCCACTTCGGCGCGGGCGCGGCCTGCCAATTTTGCCCACGGACGCGTCGGGGGCGATCGTGCTCCGCTTTTGGGCGGCCTTGCGTCCGAGCCGCCGCCGCCGCGGGGCAGTGCACGCAGCACCCCGGGGACATCTCGGCCGTCGCTTGCTTGGATCTGGCGGTCCGATGGTTGCCACGCTCCTCCCTCCGGCTGATTTGACTATTTTTTCTACTAGGTTTGCGACCCTCCTGCACACCAAACCATCAATCAACAATAAGAAAGGGGTAAAAACGTGAATTTCTTTTCTCAAAAAAAGGGAAGGCACAAGATGCAACCATGGGGGTGGAAGGTTGCTTGGTACGGGCACTCCGACGATTGCGACGCCCCTCGCTCTCACCGATTTGGCAATTTTCACTAGGTTTCCGGTCTTCCTGCACATCATACCGTCAATCAACAATAAGAAAGGAAAGGTCAAAACCTTGTTTTTCTTTCTCAAAAAAGAGGAGACACGAGATGCAACCAAGGGGGTGGAAGGCTGCTGGGAGCGAGCAGTTCGACGATTGCCACGCCCCTCGCTCTCGCTGATTTGGCAAATTCCACTAGGTTTCCGGTCATCCTGCACATCAACCATCAATCAACAATAAGAAGGGCCAAAATCTTGTTTTTCTTTCTCAAAAAAGAGGGGGCATAAGATGCAACCATGGAAGTGGAAAACCAAACCATAGCGGGACGGTGACGCCGTGGCATCACGGCGGCGCTCCGCCAAGTGGAAGTGACAAATCGATCTTGAAGTCGTCGAAGAAGATAAGACGGAGGGGGCGAAAGGCGGAAATAAGACTAACGAGGAGAAGGGTTGTGATGAGAGATGGAAGACAACGATTCGATGAGTATATGTACAGCTAGGGGTGAGGCGCGGGTCACGGGATTGTCGCATCGAGCTGTTGCTATTGTTTTGCGTAAGAAGTAATGACACGCTATAGTCATGTCTCGTATAAAACGTGCGATAAGTAAGATACCTAATATGTCACGATATATTGGTTGATCTATGCACGAAATAGAAGAGAAGATGATCCTTTAGGGCATCTCCAAAGCGGACCTCAAACCGCCCGCAACCGTCCGGACTAAATGGTCCGGGCGTGTTTAACCATCCAATGCGGGCCTGTATCTGTCCATCGAGCGGTTTGGATGTCCATTTCTGACAAACTCAAGACAAACTGGGGGGGCTTTGCGGGAGTCCGGCAGCAGCCGCGTAGGACTCTGACACCCAAAAAAACCTCCGGGACCCCGCACCCCATCCTGCCGTTTACTTTCCTTCACCTTTTCTCTCATGCCTTCTTCGCCGCTCCACCACCCTGGTTGCCACGCCACACCGTGATACGTCCATTTTGCATCATGATTCCTTATTGATATTTGTGTTATTTTTGTTCATTATTCTCTATTATCATATAATTCTTATGCCCTTTCTCAATGAATATGCAAAGTACAGCGGAAAGAGGGAAATATCTAAAAATTGGAATTCTCGACCCGAAAACCAAGAAAAAGGCAAAAAAATCACGAAACTCCAAATGACCTATAACTTCCCATAGAACTTGTATGGAATATTTAAGAATTATTGGGCCAAAAATATACCATAGGGAAGCCACTTGGTGGCCACAAGCCAACGGGGCGCACCTTATGGCTTATGGGGCCCTATAGGCCTCCTAACGCCCCTCTTCTCCTACATGGTGTGTTTTATCCTAGAAAAAATCATAAGACACCTTTCGGTACGAAGCGTCGTCGTCTCGAGGCAGAAACCTGGGCAGAGGCCCTTTTGCTCTCCGGCAGAGAGATTCTGTGGGGGAAAATTCCCTCCACGAGGCGAAAATCGAAGTCATAGTCATCACCAATGCTTCCTCCTTATTTGGGAGGACCAATCTTCACAACATCTTCACCAACACCATATCATCTCCAACCCTAGTTCATCTCTTGTACTCGATCTTTGTCTCAAAACCTTAGATTGGTACATGTGGGTTACTAGTTGTGTTGATTATATCTTGTAGTTGATGTTTGTTGGATTACTTGGTGGAAGATGTTATGTGTAGATCCTTAATCATTATTATTATACCTCTTATTTTGAACATGTTGATGAAGTGTGAGTAGTTACTATTGTTCTTGTGGACATGGGAGAAGTCTTGTTATAGGTAATCATGTAAAGTTGGTATTTGTTCGATATTTTGATGATATGTATGTTGTTACTACTGTTAGTGGTGTCATGTGAATGTCGACTACATGCCACTTCACCATGTTATGGGCCTAAGGAAAGTCATTGTGGAGTAACAAGTAGATGATGGGTTGCAAGAGTGACAAAAGCTTAAACTCTAGTTTATGTGTTGCTTCATGAGAGGTGCATTTGGATCCTCACGTTTAATGTTATGGTTAGATTTATCTTAATTCTTCTTTCGTAGTTGCGGACGCTTGCGAGAGAGGGTAATCATAAGTTGTTTGTTCAAGTAAGAAAAACAGCTTATCACTGGTCCACCCATATATCAAATTATCAAAGTAGCAAACGCGAATCAACTCAACATGATGAACATGACTAGACAGAAATTCCCATGTGTCCTCGGGAGTGCTTGCTTAATATAAGAGTACTTTCACGCATGTCTTTCCCTACAAAAAGGATTGGGCTACCTTGTTGCACCTTTGCTACTATTGTTACTTGTCACATGTTACGAATTATCTTGCTACAAAACTATCCATCACTATTACTCACATCACTTGTAGAGAATACCTTGCTGAAAACCGCTTGTCATTTCCTTCTGCTCCTCATTGGGTTCGACACTCTTACTTATTGAAAGGACTACGATTGTTCCCCTATACTTGTGGGTCATCACACCCCTCTCAGAACTCGACAAGGACGTCACCTCCAACGGTACACTTAGGTTTCATGTCGCTTCTCCTCCGCCACCGTTCCACACCTCTCCTACGACCCCCGTGCACGTAACATCCCGCTGGTACGATACTCACCATGCTCGACAATTGTTTAGTGAATTGGTCGAGCTAAAAAACGTCACTTCTTCTTTGAAGTGATGGATTCAGATTTGGAGTACATATATGCGTGCTATGTTGAGTCATCTGACATCTCGTCTGATGAGGAGGACTACACACATGAGGTGGTGATGATGTAGGCGGTGCTTGCAGACATGGAGCATGCGGAGGAGCATGTTCTCAATTTCAAGGGATCGATTAAGGGTCATCGAGTGCTCAACTGCAATAGGGCGCACGCCCATTTAACACTAATTGGCGACTACTCCCCCACCCCACCCAATGCCCTCTTCACTCACAAATTTTGTGAGCGGTTTCAGATGCACAAAAATGTCTTCGGTCGTCTCTACCATGGCATCCGGTCCTTTGACGACTACTTCATCTTGAAAAGGACACGTGGGAAGGATTGGGTTCTCTAGTTACGCGAAGTGCAAGGCCACACTCTCTACATCTCTAGCCTACCCCATCCCACATTATCTAGATCTAGATCTAAACATCTACCCCGACCTCTATAGATCTAGATCTGGACCAACATCATCTTTAGATCTAGATCTCAATCTCTCCTTCCACTACAGAGATCCTCCCACCTACCCTACATTGAATAACCTCAAGACTCTCTCTCCTCTATTAATTACTCCCTAAACCTCTCTCCCCTCCATAACTTCCTACCAAATTCCCCTTCATAATTTCCTCCAAAATCTCCTTTTCTCCATTCCATATCTCTTGACCCATTACAACCCTTCCACATATCTTTTCACCTACACTCTATTAATTTCTTCCAAATCAGTATCTCCCCTATTAATTCCTTCCAAATCTCTTTTCCTCATTAACTTCTTAGCATATCCTTTTCCCTCCATAATTCTCCAAAATCCCATTTTCTCCCTTCCATAAATTTCGACCCATTATGGCCCTTAAACATATATTTTCACCTACCCTCTATTAATTTCCCCGATCCCATCCTTGTTAATTTCTTCTAAATATCCCCCTCCATAACTTCTTGCCAAATCCTTTGCCCTCCATAACTTCCTCCAACATCTCATTTTCTCCCTTCCAGAGCTTTAGATCGATTATAGCCCTTAAACATATATTTTCATCCATCCTTTATTAATTTATTCCAAATATGTATCCCCCTCACTTAATTTCTTCAAAATCTCTCTCTCTCCATAACTTCTTGCCAAATCCTTCGCCCTCCATAATTTCCTCCCAAAGATCATTTCCTCCCTTCCATAGCTTTTGATACATTATGACCCTTAAACATATCTTTTTCACTTACCATCTAGTAAATCCTCTCAAATCTCTCTCTCCTATTAATTTCTTCAAATCTCCATCGCTATAACTTCTTACCAAATCCTCTGCCATCCATAAATTCCTCCAAAATCTCCTTTTCTCTCTTCCATATCTTTCGACCCATTATGGCCCTTAGACATATCTTTTCACCTACCCTCTATTAATTTCCTCCAAATCTCTCCTACTAATTTCTTCCAAATTTCTCTCTCCTCCATAACTTCTTACCAAATCCTCCTCCTTCGTAATTTCCTATAAAATCTCATTTTCTCCCTTCCATAGCTTTCGACCTTTTATGACCCTTCCACATATCTTTTCACCCACCCTCTATTAATTTCTCACAAATATCTCTATTACCTATTAACTTCTTGCAAATATATCTCCCCTCCACAACTTCTTACCAAATCCTTTCCCTCCATAATTTTCTCCAAAATCTTCTTTTCTATCTTCCATAGCTTTCTATCCATTATGTCCCTCACACATATCTTTTCACCTACCCTCTATTAATTTCTCCCAAATCTCTCTCTCTATCCATATATCCTATCAATTTATTCCAAATTTCTCCCTTCATAACTTCTTACCAATCCTGTCCATCCATAATTTCCTCCAAAATCTCATTTTCTTCCTTCCATAACTTTCGACCCATTATGGCCCTTACACATATCTTTTCACCTACCCTTTATTAATTTCTCCCAAATATCTCTCCCCCTATTAATTTCTCCCAAATCTCTCCCCCTATTAATTTCTCCCAAATCTCTCTCCCCTATTAATTTCTCCCAAATCTCTCTTTCCTTCATAACTTCTGTCACACCCTGTTTTCACTTTGTTTCAACTATAGTCTTTTCAAAAAATTTAGTTTATTAAAACTTTTTAAGCAAATGTTATGAGTGTCATGATTGTCATTGTTTGTGTGTATGATTAAGTGTGTGGATCTAAAAACAATATTTGTATAACATCTTATTTCCAAAAAGATCTTTTTTCTCAATTTGATTAATTCAAAACCTTGTTTGGGGATTGCACTACAAGTCCCTGATTCCAAGGGACTGCCTTCATCCAAAGATTGTATACTCATTTTAGCACTATTATAACTCTCCAGAATCATAACATAATTATTTTATAGAAAAAATCTATTTTATTTGCATGTCTTTTTCTGAGGCTAGAAATGATATTTCTGAATGGAAAATTATTTTTTTGCCTTAGAAAAATCTGAGAAAATTTGGAGATACTCATAGGACATATATTTTCCATACATAAGATTTTCAACCCCTATTTATGTTCAAAATATTTGAGCAAACCTTTGAAAACCTATTTTGTCTGTTTTGACCTTTTGAAATATTTCCAAAGGAAATATTCTCAATAAATTCTCAGAAAATTCTAGCATGCTTCCCAAGCTATATTTGGTGATCATGCGAAGTTTCACCTCATTCCAGGGTGGTTTGGTTCACCAAATAATCCTAAAACCTTTCATGTCCAGAAGCAAATTGTAGCAACCCTGCATAGCAAAGTTTGTCCAAATGACCTGAAACTTTGCAGTAGTGCTCAATACCCCAAATGAGGAGACCCTGACAAGAATTGGATTTGTGGGGATTAATTTACACATATTCTCCTTTATTAAGTCAAGGCTATCCATTTGGGGGTGTTTTCGAGTTTACAATGTCAAACTTGTACAATGAAGCTCAAATTTGGTAGAGCATCCTACTTTTGCCTAAAACTCAAACATGTTAACTTTCAACATCATTGGTGGAGGTTAGATACCCAAACCCATATCAAACACCTTCAGCCAGAATGGTCAAACAACCACCAACACTCTCTACACCCACTCCCTTCTCATTAAACTCTTAGCACAGGCTGCCAGCACCACTCCTCAACTTCAGACTAGTGGCCCCTCTTTGGTTCCAAGCACGTAAGCCAGAATCACCAATTTAGACTGTGATTCAAAGCTGACAACATCTCCCAAAGCATTTCCCATTGACCAGCAATGAGTCTCTCGGCTCCTAACAGCCGAGGGGCATCTAAGCCAACCCCGGACATGCCATACAGGGCCAAAGCACCCCACATGACGCCAGCATGCCGTGTCATGTCAAATCTATGCTCTAGGCGCGCTATAGGACGCACTCGAGGCAAAGGAGGCCAGCCCCGGCCGGTTCTCACCTCCCCTTGGTGTCCCTCCGCGTCTCCGACAAACCACCTGACTCAGGGCAGCCTCATTGCCCCTTCTCTCCCTCTCTACTGACCCAGGCACACGTGCCCGCGCGCGCCCGATTCGGTCAAAAGTGCGCGACCCCGCAGCACGCGCACACTGAGCCCCCTCTCCCTCTCGTTGAATCTCTAGAGTCTCAAACCACGTCCGTGAAATCATGGTATCGACCATGAGATCTCTCTCCCTCTCCTACACACGCAGTGAAACAATCAGCGCTCCCCTGCTCGGTGCATCATTGCTGGCCTATAAATAGGCCCTCCCGCTTCACTCCAGCACCTCACCCCACTCCTCTAGACCCTCAATCAAGCCCCTGGCCACTCCATTTGATTAAGAAGAGCTCCGGTGCTTGAGATCGACCGAGGCCCCGCTGCTTTGGAGCTCCGTTGATCTCAGGCTAAAGGCCAGCTCTCGCATTCCTCTCACCTCCTCCGTGACCGTAGTGAGCTCAGGAAGCTTCTCCACGTCTTCCTCGAGCATTTCCCTGTCCGTAGCACCCATCTCCACCACCAGCCGAATCACCTTTGCCGCAGCCACGTCATCGTCGGTGACCCGGGACCTCGCCGTCGTTCATTCGACCACCAACAGGTAGGCGACGATGCCACAATGCCTTTCATGCTATCTGCTGGCCACGAGGGCGTCGGAGCCGCCGCCGACGTGCCTCCCCTCCCCTCTGTCCAGAGGAGGAAGATGACCCCGACAGGCATGCCCCACCTGTCGGTGGCCAGCCTCTCCCCCCTCTCCTCTCTTTACCGCTGACCGCGGGGGGCCACGCGTCACGTTTAAACCTGACAGCGCGTGCGCACCTCGACGAGCTGGGTGGCTAACTGGCTGGTTGACCAGTTGGGCTGACCCAGCCACTAGCCGAGCCAGGCCAGGGTTTGAGCCCTTTTCTTTTCCTTTTAAATATGTTTCTAAATCATTTTTTTGTGAGATTAAACATTTAGTCCAATTTATATATATATTCCACCACAATTCTTCTAAAAATGTGTAGAATTTATTAGTGCTATTGTACTAAGTTTTGTAAAAACTTTTATACATAGATTTAATTAAAATGTCTAGTTTAAATATTTTAGCTCCTGTTAATTAGGTTTTAAAAATACCTTTTTACATCAAAACCGCAGATAAACATTTTTAAAACTATAGTTAAGATTTCTCAGAATAGGTTGACATTTTTAAAGTGAGTTTGTGCTCTGTTTTTGAATGTGCTTCTTCTTATTATTACTATTATTACGATGATAGATCACGCGTTCGACGAAGGACTTGGACCCGAAGACCCCGAAGACCCTGGATACCTAGCTGATCAAGGCAAGCAGCCCTTTGACCATGTCTAAGAAAATACTTCTATGCATGACACATTGGTTACTCTACTCCGATGCATATAGTTAAGATTAACCGGTGCACCCCAACATGGTGTTTCCGATAGCTCCTTTGGAGCACTTGCATTGAGCATGACCCTATCATCTATGAGGGTCACGCTGATAATATGTTGACAAGTAGACATTAGTGCCACGCATAGGAAGAGCATGTGCACGATGATGATAATACTAAGTTGATATCAAAGGTTTCACGAAAAACCCGTCGGGTGCCACTAATTCCCGAGGGTGATGATGTTGAGTTAGGTGACCATTTGTGGAAGAAGTGGTGCACCGGGAATATTTCGTGTGAGTGGTTTTGGAAATGGGATTAGATTTATGATGTGTCGACCGTCCCAACCTTACATGTGCGACCACGATACCCCTTTATGGGAAGGGGCTTTGTTGATTACTTTGGTCGGTGCTAGCAAAGAGTCCGCGTTACTAGTGGCGGGAGTGATATGTAGTCACTCTCGTGACGCGGTCGTACCAGGAAGGTCGACTATGCCATTTTTACGTGTTCCGGGCACACCGTTGGTCCCTGCATGGATGATACGGTCTAGAGTCGGTGCTCGTAAGACGTACATCATGTGGGCTGGGTATCAATTGAGTGGACTCTTTGTCTAGTGTCATCAAGGGAAAGGCAATGATCGGGTACTTACCTCAGGTATGTTATATACCGCGAGTCATGGATGACACGGAAGTTTCCCGGATCTCGTGGGTACAACGTACAACCTCTGCAGAGTGTAAAACTATTCGAATAGCCGTGTCCACGGTCAAGTACAGTTGGGTAATCCTGCTTAAACTACGTTCAATCGTTTTTGCATAAACCAAGTGTGTGTGTGTGTTATTTGAAAGAGTTGATAATGTCAAGTTCGGTGACTTGACGTATAGGGTGAACCCGAAGTGTTCCGCCCTCAGCAGATATGTTGATATGTGTAACCTGTTCTTATGATTACCATCTAGCTTATGATGCATATCCATACAAATAATTGACCATGCATATTCTTAAGTAAAACTTGCTTTCCGCAACGGCTGCACATTACTTATTGTCATACCGACTGCATTATCCACATCATGGGCTGTTTGCGAATACATTCAAAACACTCACTGGCTTGCCACTTGTTATGTTATTGACCAGACATGGAGGACCAGAGTTCGGAGAAGAATTCGTCATCGGATACGGACACACGAACTAGGACGCTTCCCAGTCAGAATGCCTGTTGGTGAAGGCTGATGGCATGGGTTCCCGTTTATTGCCAAGTTTTTCGCTAGTAGATGTATTGGTGTGATTGGCCTTATAGGCCCTACCTATGTAAGACTTGACCATGATGGTCAGTTATTGTATCAAACGGTATGTATGGATGTAAGACTCTTATTATTCAGTTTATGTGTGTTTGGTGAGCATTGATCTCTGGGATCACTGCGCACGTTAATTCGGAGATCTCGACTCGCAAGTCGGAGTCCCCACAAAGCTGATATCAGAGCCATCCTGACTATAGGAAGCCTTAGGTAGCATGGACGATAGCCGAGACGAATAACACACTCAGCCCTTAACTTAAGATTATCTACACCCTATTACCATTTCATACCTTCCACAAATTTCTAACCCTCTCCGAAAAACCTTGTAGATGGTCGTCATACCTCAGACGCTTCTCGAGACTAGCTTTCCCCTACTTTTGGGAGATAGCCTAGAGAAGTGTCAAGTACATCGCACACCCATTTTTCTCTACCATGAGCACTGGGTCAATGCTGATACGTCCATTTTGTATCATGCTTTCATGTTGATATTTATCGCTTTATGGGCTGTTATTACACTTCACGGTACAATACTTATGCCTTTTCTCTCTTATTTTACAAGGTTTACATGAAGCGGGAGAATGCCGACAGCTGGAATTCTGGCCTGAAAAAGGAGCAAGTTTGAGATACCTATTCCGCGCAACTCCAAAAGTCGTGAAAATCAACGAGGAATTATTTTGGAATTTCTAAAAAATACTGGGTGGAAGAAGTACCAAAGGGGAGCCACCAGGAGGCCACAAGCCTGCTAGGCGCGGCCTACCCCCCTGGCCGCGCCTAGCGGGCTTGTGGGCTCCCTGTTGGCCCTATGGCTCCCCTCTTTTGCTATAAGAAGGGTTTCGTTCCAAAAATATCAAGAGCAGGCTTTCGGGAGGAATCTCCGCCACCACAAGGCGGAACTTGAGCAGACCAATCTAGAGCTCCAGTAGGGTCGTCCTGCCGGGGAAACTTCCCTCACGGAGGGGGAAATCATCGCCATCTTCATCACCAACACTCCTCTCATCGGAGGGGACTCATCACCATCAACATATTCATCAGCACCATCTCATCTCCAAACCCTAGTTCATCTCTTGTAACCAATCTCCGTCTCGCGACTCCGATTGGTACTTGTAAGGTTGCTAGTAGTGTTAATTACTCTGTAGTTGATGCTAGTTGGATTACTCGGTGGAAGATTATATGTTCAGATCCTTGATGCTATTCAATACCTCTATGGTCATGAACATAATTATGCTTTGTGAGTAGTTACTTTTGTTCCTGAGGACATGGGATAAGTCTTGCTATAAGTAGTCATGTGAATTTGGTATTCGTTTGATATTTTGATGCGTTGTATGTTGTTTTTCCTCTAGCGGTGTTATGTGAACGTCGACTACATAACACTTCACCATTATTTGGGCCTAGAGGAAGGCATTGGGAAGTAATAAGTGGGATGTTAGAGTGACAGAAGCTTAAACCCTAGTTTATGCGTTGCTTCGTAAGGGGCTGATTTGGATCCACTAGTTTAATGCTATGGTTAGACTTTGTCTTAATTCTTATTTCGTAGTTGCAGATGCTTGCGAGAAGGGTTAATCATAAGTGGGATGTTTGTCCAAGTAAGGGCAGCACCCAAGCACCAGTCCACCCACATATCAAACTATCAAAGTAGCGAACGCGAATCATATGAACATGATTAAAACTAGCTTGACAGAAATTCCCATGTGTCCTCGGGAGTGCTTTACCTCCTATAAGAGTTTGTCCAGGCTTGTCCCTTGCTATAAAAGGGATTGCGCCATCTTGCTGCACCTTTGTTACTATTGTTACTTACTACTTGCTACGAATCATCTTATCACACAACTATCTGTTATCGATAATTTTAGTGCTTGCAGAGAACACCTTGCTGAAAACCACTTGTTAGATCCTTGTGCTCCTCGTTGGGTTCGACACTCTTACTTATCTAAAGGACTATGATAGACCCCCTTCACTTGTGGGTCATCAAGACTCTTTTCCGGCGTCGTTGCCGGGGAGTGAAGCGCCTTTGGTAAGTGGAATTTGGTAAGGAAACATTTATATAGTGTGCTGAAATTTATTGTCACTTGTCACTATGGAAACTAATCCTTTGACGAGCTTGTTCGGGGTACCTTCACCTCGAACGGAAGCACAAAGAGTTGCTCCTCAACCTGCTGCACCTACTGAAAATATTTGCTATGAATTTCCTTCGGGTATGCTAGAGAAACTGTTGGCTAATCCTTTTACAGGAGATGGAACATCACATCCCAACTTGCATCTAATCTATGTAGACGAAGTTTGTGGTTTATTTAAGCTTGGAGGTTTGCCCGAGGATGAGGTCAAGAATAAGGTACTTCCCTTATCTTTGAGGGGTAAAGCATTGACATGGTATAGGCTATGTGATGATACTGGATCATGGAACTACAACCGATTGAAATTGGAATTTCATCAAAAGTTTTATCCTATGCATTTGGTACATCATGAACAGAATTATATTTATAATTTTTGGCCTCGTGACAGAGAAAGTATCGCTCAAGCTTGGAGGAGGCTTAAATCAATGTTATATTCATGCCCCAACCATGAGCTCTTGAGAGAAATTATCATTCAGAACTTTTATGCTCGGCTTTCTCATGATAATCGCGCCATGCTTGACACTTCTTGTACCGGTTCTTTTATGAAGAGAGATATTGACTTCAAATGGAATTTATTGGAAAGAATTAAACGCAACTCTGAAGATTGGGAGTTTGAATAAGGTAAGGAGTCAGGTATGAATCTCAAGTTTGATTGCGTTAAATCCTTTGTCGAAACAAATACTTTTTGTGATTTTAGCGCTAAGTATGGACTTGACTGTGAGATAGTAGCTTCATTGTGTGGATCATTTGTAGCTCATATTGATCTCCCTAGATAGAAGTGGTTTAAATATCATCCTCCCTTAGAATTCAATGTAGTTAAACCCAATCCAGTTGAAGAGAAAGTCATTGCCTATAACGATCCTATTGTTCCTAGTGCTTACATTGAGAGACCACCTTTCCCTGTTAGAATAAAGGATCATTCTAAAGCTTCAACTATGATACGTAGGGGCGACATTAGAACACCTACACCCCCTGAGCAAATTAGAGTTGAACCTAGCATTGCTATTATCAAAGATCTCCTGCCCGACAATGTTGATGGCCATCATATTCACTTCTGTGAAGATGCTGCTAGAATTGCTAAACCTCATGCTAGAGACAAACATAGGCCTGTTGTTGGCACGCCTGTTGTTTCTGTAAAGATAGGATATCATTGTTATCATGGTTTATGTGACGTGGATGCTAGTGTTAGTGCAATACCTCAATCTTTATATGATGAAATTAAAGACGAGATTGCACTTGTCGAGATGGAACCTATTGATGTCACTATTCAGCTTGCCAATAAAGATACTATCTGCCCTTTGGGAATTGTTAGAGATGTTGAAGTCTTGTGTGGTAAAACTAAGTATCCTGCTGATTTTCTTGTTCTTGCTACCACACAAGATAGCTTTTGTCCCATCATATTTGGCAGACCTTTTCTCAATACTGTCAATGCTCATATTGACTGTGAGAAGCAAACTATCACTGTTGGCTTTGAAGGTGTGTCACATGAGTTTAATTTCTCCAAGTTCGGTAGACAACCTCATGAAAAGGAGTTGTCTATTAAGGATGAAATTATTGCTCTAGCTTCTATTGATGTGCCTCCTACTGATCCTTTAGAGCAATACTTGCTTGAGCATGAAAATGATATGCATATGGATGAAAGGAATGAGATAGATAGAGTTATCTTTGAACAACATCCTATCCTTAAGAATAATTTGCCTGTTGAACTGCTTGGAGATCCACCCCCACCAAAGGGTGATCCTGTGTTTGAGCTTAAACAATTGCCTGATACTCTTAAGTATGCTTATCTCGATGAAAAAGAGATATATCCTATTATTATTAGTGCTAGCCTCTCAGAGCATGAAGAAAAGAAGTTATTTAAAACTCTGAGGAAGCACCGTGCTTCTATTGGATATACTCTTGATGATCTTAAGGGCATTAGTCTCACTTTATGCCAACACAAGATTAAAACCGATCCTGATTCCAAACCAGCTGCTGATTGATACGTCCATTTTGCATCATGTTTTCATGTTGATATTTATCGCTTTTTGGCTGTTATTTCACTTCACAGTACTATTCTTATGCCTTTTCTCTCTTAGTTTGCAAGGTTTACATGAAGAGGGAGAATACCGGCAACTGGAATTCTAGCCTGAAAGTGGAGCAAAGTTGAGATACCTATTCTGCTCAACTCAAAACACCGTGAAAATCAACGGAGATTTTTTTCCCAATTTATCAAAAATATTGGGCCAAAGAAGTGCTAGAGGGGCGCCAGGGGTGCCCACAAGCCTGCACGACGCGGCCACCCCCCAAGTCGCGCCATGGGGGCTTGTGGGCAGCCCACTGGCCCACTGGCCCCCCTCTTTTGCTATATGGAGGGTTTAGTCGAGGAAAAAAATCAGAGAGGAGCTTTTTCGTGGATTCGCCGCCGCCATGAGGCGGAACTTGAGCAGAACCAATCTAGAGCTCCGGCAGGACGATCCTACCGGGGAAACTTCCCTCCCGGAGGGGGAAATCGTCGCCATCGTCATCACCAACACTCCTCTCATCGGAGGGGACTCGTCACCATCCACATCTTCATCAGCACCATCTCATCTCCAAACCCTAGTTCATCACTTGTAACCAATCTCCGTCTCGCGACTCCGATTGGTACTTGTAAGGTTGCTAGTAGTGTTGATTACTCTTTGTAGTTGATGCTAGTTAGATTGTTTGGTGGAAGAGTTTATGTTCAGATCCTTAATGCTACTCATTACCTCTCTGGTCATGAATATGATTATGCTTTGTGAGTAGTTACTTTTGTTCCTAAGGACATGGGATAAGTCATGCTAATAGTAGTCGTGTGAATTTGGTATTCGTTCCGTAATTTGATGTGTTGTATGTTGTTTTTCCTCTAGTGGTGTTATGTGAACGTCGACTACATAACACTTCACCATTATTTGGGCCTAGAGGAAGGCATTGGGAAGTAGTAAGTAGATGATGGGTTGCTAGAGTGACAGAAGCTTAAACCCTAGTTTATGCGTTGCTTCGTAAGGGGCTGATTTGGATCCACTAGTTTAATGCTATGGTTAGACTTTGTCTTAATTCTTCTTTCGTAGTTGCGGATGCTTGCGAGAGGGGTTAATCATAAGTGGGATGCTTGTCCAAGTAAGGGCAGTACCCAAGCGCCGGTCCACCCACATATCAAACTATCAAAGTAACGAACGCGAATCATATGAACAGGATGAAAACTAGCATGACAGAAATTCCCGTGTGTCCTCGGGAGCGTTTTTCCTCCTATAAGACTTTGTCCAGGATTGTCCCTTGTTACGAAAGGGATTGGGCCACTTTGCTGCACCGTTGTTACTTTTGTTACTTGTTGCTTGCTATGAATTATTTCACCACACAATCACTTGTTACCGACAATTTCAGTGCGTGCATAATTTTCCTTGCTGAAAACCACTTGTCAGATCCTTCTGCTCCTCGTTGGGTTCGACACTCTTACTTATCGAAAGGACCACGATTGATCCCCTATACTTGTGGGTCATCAAGACTCTTTTCTGGCGCCGTTGCCGGGGAGTGAAGCGCCTTTGGTAAGTAGAACTTGGCAAGGAAACATTCACATAGTGTGCTGAAATTTATTGTCACTTGTCACTATGGATACTAATCCTTTGAGGGGCTTGTTCGGGGTATCTTCACCTCGAACGGAAGCACAAATAGTAGCTCCTCAACCTGCTGCACCTACTGAAAATATTTTCTTTGAATTTCCTTCGGGTATGCTTGAGAAACTGCTGGCTAATCCTTTTACACGAGATGGAACATTACATCCAGACTTGCATCTAATCTATGTAGATGAAGTTTGTGGTTTATTTAAGCTTGCAGGTGTGCCCGAGGATGAGGTCAAGAAGAAGGTCTTTCCTTTATGTTTGAAGGATAAGGCGTTGACATGGTATAGGCTATGTGATGATACGGGATCATGGGACTGCAATCGGTTGAAATTGGAATTTCATCAAAAGTTTTATCCTATGCATTTAGTACATCGTGATCGGAATTATATTTATAATTTTTGGCCTCGTGACAGAGAAAGCATCGCTCAAGCTTGGGGGGGGGCTTAAATCAGTGCTATATTCATGCCCCAATCATGAGCTCTCAAGAGAAATTATCATTCAGAACTTCTATGCTCGGCTTTCTCATGATGATCGCACCATGCTTAACACTTCTTGTACCGGTTCTTTTATGAAGAGAGATATTGACTTTAAATGGAATTTATTGGAGAGAATCAAACACAACTTTGAAGATTGGGAGCTTGAAGAAGGTAAGGAGTCAGATATGAATTTCACTTTTGATTGCGTTAAATCCTTTGTTGAGACAAATACTTTTTGTGACTTTAGCGCTAAGTATGGACTTGACTCTGAGATAATAGCTTCATTGTGTGAATCCTTTGCTGCTCATATTGATCTCCCCAAAGAGAAGTGGTTTAAATTTCATCCTCCTTTAGAAGTCAATGTAGTTAAACCCACTCGAGTTGAAGAGAGAGTCATTGCCTATAATGATCGTGTGGTTCCCAGTGCTTACATTGAGAAACCATCTTTCCCTGTTAGGATAAAGGATCATTCTAAAGCTTCAATTGTGATACGTAGAGGCTATATTAGAACTCCTACACCCCCTAAGCAAATTAGAGTTGAACCTAGCATTGCTATTATCAAAGATCTTCTGTCTGAAGAAGTTGAGGGTCATAATATTCACTTCTGTGAAGATGCTGCTAGAATTGCTAAACCTCACGTTAGAGACAAACATAGGCCTGTTGTTGGCATGCCTGTGGTTTCTGTTAAGATAGGAGATCATTGTTATCATGGTTTATGTGACGTGGGTGCTAGTGTTAGTGCAATACCTCAATCCTTATACGATGAAATCAAAGATGAGATTGCACCTGTTGAGATAGAGCCTATTGATGTCACTATTCAGCTTGCCAATAGAGATACTATCTGCCCTGTGGGAATTGTTAGGGATGTTGAAGTCTTGTGTGGTAAAACGAAGTATCCTGCTGATTTCCTCGTTCTTGCTACCGCACAAGATAGCTTCTGTTCCATCATATTTGGTAGACCTTTTCTCAATACCATCAATGCTCGTATTGATTGTGAGAAGCAAATTGTCACTGTTGGCTTTGAAGGTGTGTCACATGAGTTCAATTTCTCTAAGTTTGGTAGACAACCTCATGAAAAGGAGTTGCCTAGTAGGGATGAAACTATTGCCTTAGCTTCTATTGCCGTGCCTCCTACTGACCCCTTAGAGCAATACTTGCTTGAGCATGAAAATTATATGCATATGGATGAAAGGGATGAGATAGATAGAGTTGTCTTAGAACAATATCCTATCCTTAAGAATAACTTGCCTGTTGAACTGCTTGGGGATCCACCTCCACCAAAGGGTGATCCTGTGTCCGAGCTTAAACAGTTGCCTGATACTCTTAAGTATGCCTATCTTGATGAAAAGGAGATATATCCTGTCATTATTAGTGCTAGCCTCTCGGAGCATGAAGAAAAGAAGTTGCTAAAAACTCTGAGGAAGCACCGTACTGCTATAGGATATACTCTTGATGATCTTAAGGGCATTAGTCCCACTCTATACCAACACAAGATTAAAACCGATCCTGATTTCATACCAGTTGCTGATCATCAAAGGAGATTGAATCCTAAGATGAAAGAAGTAGTAAGAAAAGAAATACTAAAGCTCCTGGAAGCGGGTATTATCTATCCTGTTGCACATAGCGATTGGGTGAGTCTGGTGCAATGCGTTCCTAAGAAGGGAGGCATTACCGTTGTCCCTAATGATAAGGATGAATTGATCTCACACAGGATTATTACTGGCTATAGGATGGTGATTGATTTTAGGAAGTTGAATAAGGACACTAGGAAAGATCATTACCCTTTGCCTTTTATCGACCAAATGCTAGAAAGGCTGTCCAAACACACACACTTCTGCTTTCTAGACGGCTATTCTGGTTTCTCCCGAATACCAGTTGCACAATCTGATCAGGAGAAAACCACTGTCACCTGCCCTTTCGGTAACTTTGCTTATACACGTATGCATTTTGGCTTATGTAATGCACCTGCCACCTTTCAAAGATGTATGATGGCTATATTCTCTGACTTTTGTGAAAAGATTGTTGAGGTTTTCATGGACGACTTCTCCGTTTACGGGTCTTCCTTTGATGATTGCCTCAACAACCTTGATCGAGTCTTATAGAGATGTAAAGACACCAATCTTGTCTTGAATTTGGAGAAGTGCCACTTTATGGTTAATGAAGGAATCGTCTTAGGACATAAAATTTCTGAAAGAGGTATTGAAGTCGATAAGGCTAAGATTGATGCAATCGAGAAAATGCCATACCCCACAGATATCAAAGGTATAAGAAGTTCCCTTGGTCATGATGGTTTCTATAAAAGGTTTATTAAGGACTTCTCTAAGATTTCTAGGCCTCTTACCAATCTCTTGCAAAAGGACATTCCTTTTGTTTTTGACGATGATTGTGAGGAAGCCTTCGAAATACTTAAGAGGGCTTTGATAACTGCACCTATTGTTCAACCACCTGATTGGAACTTGCCTTTTGAGATCATGTGTGACGCTAGTGATTATGCTGTTGGTGCTGTTCTAGGGCAAAGAGTTGATAAGAATATGAATGTTATTCACTACGCTAGTAAAACTCTAGACAGTGCCCAAAGAAACTATGCCACTACGGAAAAGGAGTTTTTAGCAGTCGTGTTTGCATGTGAAAAGTTCAGGTCTTACATAGTTGATTCCAAAGTCAATATTCACACTGATCATGCTGCTATTAAGTACCTCATGGAGAAGAAGGACGCTAAACCTAGACTTATCAGATGGGTTCTCTTGCTACAAGAATTTGATTTGCACGTTGTCGACATAAAGGGTGCTGATAACCCCGTAGCAGATAACTTGTCTAGGTTGGAGAACGTTCTTGATGACCCACAATGTATTGATGATAGCTTTCCCAGTGAGCAATTAAATGTCATCAATGCTTCATGTAGTGCATCGTGGTATGCTGATTATGCGAACTATATCGTTGCCAAATACATACCACCTAGTTTCATGTACCAAAAAAAGAAGAAATTCTTCTTTGACTTGAGACATTACTTTTGGGATGATCCTCACCTTTATAAGGAAGGAGTAGATGGTGTTATTAGACGTTGTGTACCTGAACATGAACAGGGACAGATCCTACAGAAGTGTCACTCTGAGGCCTACGGAGGACACCATGCGGGAGATAGAACTGCACACAAGGTATTGCAATCAGGTTTCTATTGGCCCACTCTCTTCAAGGATGCCCGTAAGTTTGTCTTGTCTTGTGACGAATGTCAAAGAATAGGTAATATTAGCAAACGTCAGGAAATGCCTATGAACTATTCACTTGTCATTGAACCATTTGATGTCTGGGGCTTTGATTATATGGGATCTTTTCCAAAATCCAATGGGTATACTCACATCTTAGTTGCTGTTGATTACGTCACTAAGTGGGTAGAAGCTATCCCCACTAGTAGTGCCGATCACAACACCTCTATCAAGATGGTGAAAGAAGTTATCTTCCCTAGATTTGGAGTCCCTAGATATCTAATGACCGACGGTGGTTCACACTTCATTCATGGTGCTTTCCGTAAAACACTTGCTAAGTACGATGTCAACCATAGAATTGTGTCTCCCTACCACCCTCACTCCAGTGGTCAAGTAGAGCTAAGCAATAGAGAGATTAAACTAATTCTGCAAAAGACTGTCAACAGGTCTAGAAAGAATTGGTCTAAGAAGCTCGATGATGCACTGTGGGCTTATAGAACTGCCCATAAGAATCCCATGGGCATGTCTCCGTACAAAATGGTGTATGGTAAAGCCTGTCATTTACCTCTTGAGCTAGAGCATAAAGCTTATTGGGAAATCAAAGAGCTCAACTTTGATTTCAAACTTGCTCGTGAGAAGAGGTTATTTGACATTAGCTCGCTTGATGAGTGGAGAACTCAGGCATATGAGAATGCCAATCTATTCAAAGAGAATGTTAAGAGGTGGCATGATAAGACGATACAAAAGCGTGAGTTCAATATAGGTGATTATGTCTTGCTATATAACTCTCATTTAAGATTCTTTGCATGCAAGCTTCTCTCTAAATGGGAAGGTCCCTATGTTGTTGAGGAAGTATATTGTTCCGGTGCTATCAAGATCAACAACACGGAAGGTAATTGTCCGAGAGTGGTAAATGGACAGAGACTCAAGTATTATATCTCAGGTACTCCCATAAATGTTGAAAGCAATATCATCAATACCATAACTCCGGAGGAATACCTAAGGGATGTTTATCACCCTGTTTGAGACTCCGAAAACGAAGAGGTATGTGTTTCAGTAAGTAAACGGAGTCCAAAACTTTTCCAGTAGGAAATTTTCTCCGTTTTGGAATATTTGAAAAAAATACAAAAATTGGAAGTAGTCCGGAAAGTGCGCGAGGAGGGGACAAGCCTGCACGGCGGGGGCCCACCCCCTGGCCGCGCTGTGAGGGCTTGTGGCCTCCTCGTACGCCCATCGGACTCCGTTTTCGTGCAGGGTAATGCTACTGCAACAAAAGACCTTCCAACGGCGCCAGAAACAAGCGTGCTGACGGGAGACTATTCTTGTCTTGATACTCCTCAGCAACGACACCAGGAATCCTTGTGCTACGACTACGCCTTTAGGGACTTCCTTGGAAAATATGCAAATGATTCCCCCGTGGCCTTGGAGCCTTGCGTTGGTGTTCCCTCGAAGCGGAAAGGGTGATGTAGCACAACGGCGGTAAGTATTTCCCTCAGTTTTGAGAACCAAGGTATCGATCCAGTGAAGGATTGTCACAAGTACCGGCACAAAACACAAAAAGCTTGCACCCAACACTATGAAGGGGTTGTCAATCCCTTATAGATTGTTTGCCAAGTGAGAACTGAAAGCAAAAAAGAAACAAAGCAAAGTAAAAGCAAAAGTGGAAACGATAGGTGTGAATAGACCCGGGGGCCGTAGTGTTCACTAGTGGCTTCTCTCATGAAAGCAAGTAGACGGTGGGTGAACGAATTACTGTCGAGCAATTGATAGAACCGCACAAAGTCGTGACGTTATCTAAGGCAATGGCTATATCTATAGGCATCATGTCCAAAACAAGTAGACTGATACTTTCTGCATCTACTACTATTACTCCACACGTCGACCGCTATCCAGCATGCATCTAGTGTATTAAGTTCATGAGAACAGAGTAACGCCTTAAGCAAGATGACATGATGTAGATGGACAATCTCATATCTACGATAAAAGCCCATCTTGTTACCCTTGATGGCAACAACACGATGCGTGCCTTCCTGCCCCTTCTGTCACTAGGAAAGGTCACCACATGGTATGAACCCAAAACCAAGCACTTCTCCCATTGCAAGAATCATAGATCTAGTTGGACTAACAAAACCCAAGACTCGGAGAGACTTACAAGGATATCAAATCATGCATATAAGAAATCAGCAAAGACTTAAATATATATCATAGATAATCTGATCACAAATCCACAATTCATCGGATCTCGACAAACACACCGCCAAAGAGGATTACATCGGATAGATCTCCATGAAGATCATGGAGAACTTTGTATTGAAGATCCAAGAGAGAGAAGAAGCCATCTAGCTACTAACTATGGACCCGTAGGTGTGAAGTGAACTACTCACGAGTCATTGGAGTGGCGATGATGTTGATGTACAAGCCCTCCAACTCCAAAGTCCCCTCCGGCAGGGCACCGGGAAGGGTCTCCAGATGAGATCTCGCGGAAACGGGAGCTTGCGGTGGCAGAAAAGTGTTTTCGTGGATTCCCCTATTTTTTCTGTATTTTAGGGAATATATAGGCGAAGGAGCTAGGTCAGGGGGGCGCCAGGGAGGCCACAAGCCTGGTAGCCGCTGCCCCCCTGGTGGCGGCTAAAGGGCTTGTGGGCCCCCTGTGGCTCTCCTGCCTTGGCCCTCAAGTCCCCTGATCTTCTTCCGTTCTGGAAAAAATATTTCGGGGATTTTATTCCGTTTGGAGTCCGTTCCAAAATCAGATCTGAAAAGAGTCAAAAACACAGGAAAAACAAGAAGTGGCACTTGGCACTGAATTAATAAGTTAGTCCCAAAAAAATATAAAAGGTATATAAAACATCCAAAGTTGACAAGATAACAACATGAAACCATCAAAAATTATAGATACGTTTGAGACGTATCAAGCATCCCCAAGCTTAACTCCTGCTCATCCTCGAGTAGGGAAGTGATAAAGAATGAATTTTTGATGCTTTCATGCTACCTAGCATAGATGTCCTTTGTAACTCCTCTTATGTGACGTGAATGTTCAGATCCATTAGATTCAAAACAATAGTTTGCTATTGACGTGGAAACAATAATACTTCAAGCAAACTAGCAAGGTAATCATGAACTTTCAAAATAACAAGGCCAAAAGAAAGTTATCCCTACAAAAGCATATAGGTTGGCTATGCCCTATCATCCTTGCACAACGAATTTAAATCATGCACAACCCCGGTATTGGCCAAGTAATTGTTTTCACGCCTTTACTTTCTCAAACCTTTTCAACTCTCACGCAATACATGAGCGTGAGCCATGGTTTTAGCACTATAAGTGGAATGGAGTGTGGTGGAGGTTGCAAGACAAACAAGGAGAAGATGGTCACATTAACTAGGCATATCAATGAGTTGTGGAGATGCTCATCAATAGGTATCAATGTGAATGAGTAGGGATTGCCATACAAATGATGCACTAGAGCTAAGAGTATGTGAAAGCTCTTAAAGAAAACTAGTGGGTGTGCATCCAACTTGCTTGCTCACGAAGACCTAAGGCAAATTTGAGGAAGCCTATCATTGGAATATACAAGCCAAGTTATATAATGAAAATTTCCCACTAGCTATATGGTGGTGACAAAACGAGAGACTCTCAATCATGAAGATCATGGTGCTTAATAAGCACAAGTGTGGAAGGATAGTAGCATTGTCCCTTCTCTCTTTTTCTCTCATTTTTTGGTGGGCTGTTTGGCCTCTTTTTTAAAAAAATATTTTGGTGGGCATCTTTGGCCTCTTTTTGTATATGGGCTTCGCTGGCCTCTTTTATTTCCTCACATGGGACAATGCTCCATCAATGATGATCATCACACTTATAACTCAAAACTTAGAAAAATGATGACTCTATATGGAATGCCTTCGATAGCATACCGTGACAATGATCTAGCATGGCATAGACATTAATGGAAACATCATGATAGCTATCTTACGATCATGCAATGGCAATGTAGATGTGGTGGCACATGTCATCGTGGTAGTTGCATGGCAATATATCTCGGAATGACTTTGAAAAAGCCATAGTAGGTAGGTATGGTGGCTGTTTTGAGGGAGGCTAATGGTGGGTTTTGTGCACCGGCGAAAGTTGCACGGCACTAAGAAGATAGTGATGGTGGAAGGTGAAAGTGCATCTAAACCATGGACTCAACATTAATCTTGAAGAACTCATATACTTGTTGCAAAAGTTTTAGTAGTAATCGAAACAAAGCATTCAATGCATACTCCTAGGGGAAGGGTTGGTAGGTATAAACCATCGCGGGATCCCGACCGCCACACAAAGGATGACAATCAATATACTAATCATGCTCAGACTTCATCACATAGCGGTTCACCATACGTGCATGCTACGGGAATCACTTACTTCAACACAAGTATTTCTAGATCCACAGCACCTTACTAGCATAACTTCAATATTACCACAACCACAACTCAAAACTAATTGAAATGAATCAAACTTCTCTAACTATTCAATGCACATGAAGGTGGAAGTTTTCATATCCCTTTGGATAACTACCCCTTTTGAGACTACTTTCAAAGCATAGATCAACTACCAAGCCACGCACCGCCGTGCTCTAACAGATATAAGTGAAGCACATAGAGCAAAATCAACTAGTTCAAAAGATATAAGTGAAGCACATGTGAGCTGAATTGTCTACCAAAGGATATAAGTGAAGCTCGACAAAATCACGGTGAGTGCATGTCTCTATCTCTAGGTGTCAAGCAAGGATGATTGTGACACAACAAAAATAAAAGACTCCTACGATACAAGACGCTCCAAGCAAAACACATAACATGTGGTGAATAAAAAAATAGCCCCAAGTAACATTACCGATGGATTGAAGACGAAAGAGGGGATGCCTTCCCGGGGGATCCCCAAGCTTAGGCTTTTACGACATCCTTGAATCATCTTGGGGTGCCTTGGGCATCCCCAAGCTTGAGCTCTTGCCACTCTTTATCTCTTTGTCCATAAGAACTTCACCCAAAACTTGAAAACTTCACAACACGAAACTTAAACAGAAACTCGTGATAACATTAGTATAAGAAAGCAAACCACCACTTCCTTAGGTACCGTAGCAAACTTAAATTCTACTTATGTTGATGTTGGGTTACTGTATTTTCAATATTCCATGGCTAATACCCCCCGATACTATCCATAGTTCCATCAAAATAAGCAACCAACTCAACAAAAACAGAATCTGTTAACAGCGGACCAGTCTGTAGCAATCTGTATACTTCGTATACCTGTGGTACTTCAAAAATTCTGAAACATTACGACAGTGTGAAGAATTTGCATAGCAATCAGCAGCAAAAAGAATCAACTCAAAATCTCTTACAGAAAAAAATGAAAATTCTTTTTGTGAGTAGAAAGTTTCTGTCTTTTCCAGCATGACCAAACGATCATCCCCAAGACTAATCATAACGGTTTTACTTGGTGCAAACGCAAAAAGAAACACAAAAAACACAATCATAACAGAATTATGAAAGTGTGGAAAACACAAAACAGAAATAAAAAGGATAGATTCGTTGGGTTGCCTCCCAACAAGCGCTATTGTTTAACACCCTTAGTTAGGCATTCAATGATGCTCTCACAAAAGACAAGAATTGAAGCACAACGAGAGCATCCTAAAGCATGTGAAAATCACATCTAAGTCTAACATACTTCCTATGCATAGGCATTTTATAGGAAAACAGATTGTCAAGACAACCAATAGTTACCATATGCAAGGAAGAAGAAAGAGACAATAACAATCTCAACATCACGAGATGTAATTTGGTAACATGAAAGTTTCTACCACAACATTTTCCTCTCTCATTGCAGTTACATGTGGGATCAAATTCTAATTCAAAAATATAGCTATCACATAGGTTATTCTTTTCATGATCCACATGCATGCAAAGTTGACGCTCTTCAAAAATAGTGGGATTATCATCAACTAAAGTCATGACTTCTCCAAACCCACTTTCAATCTTATTGCAAACATCATATTCATCATGAGGTTTAAACAAATTTTCAAGATCATAAGAAAGATCATCACCCCACTCATGATCATTTCAACAAGTAGTGGACATAGCAAAACTAGCATCCCCAAGCTTAGGGTTTTGCATATTTTTAGCATGACTGTCACTAATAGAATTTATAGTAAAACCATTGCAATCATGCTTTTCATCCAAGGAGCCCTCGTGAATCACTTCATAAGTTTCTTCATCACGATTTTCAGATTCAGTCATCTTAAGCAAAACTCCATAAAGATAGTCAAGTGCACTCAATTCACTAGCAATTGGTTCCACATAAGTGGATCTATTAAAGAGATTAGCAACTGGATGAGGATCCATATCACTAGATTTTCAGCAAGCGAAGATGCAAACATATTGAAGGCACATGGCACACAAGCGAACAGAAAGCAAGCGAGAGAAAAGGGCGAACGAAAAAGGCAAACGAAAAAAGGCAAAGGAGAAAGGAAAAGGAAAACGACAAAGGAGAAAGGCAAATGAAAACAGCAAAGGAGAAAGGCAAATGAAAACGGCAAAGGAGAAAGGCAAATAAAAACGGAAAAGGAGAAAGGCAAATGAAAGCGGCAAAGGAGAAAGACAAATGAAAACGGCAAATGTGAAGTGGGGGAGAGGAAAACGAGAGGCAACCGGCAAAAAAGGTAAATGCAAGAGATGAGTTTGTGACACCTACTTGGATAGATCTCTCCTTCCCCGGCAATGGCGCCAGAAATACTTCTGCTACTGCAACAAAATACCTTCCAACGACGCCAGAAACAAGCGTGCTGACGGGAGACTATTCTTGTCTTGATACTCCTTAGCAACGGCACCAGGAATGCTTGTGCTATGGCTACGCCTTTAGGGACTTCCTTGGCAAATATGCAAAGGATTCCCCCGTGGCCTTGGAGCCTTGCGTTGGTGTTCCCTCGAAGCGGAAAGGGTGATGTAGCACAGCGGCGGTAAGTATTTCCCTCAGTTTTGAGAACCAAGGTATCGATCCAGTGAAGGATTGTCACAAGTACCTGCACAAACACAAAGAGCTTGCACCCAACGCTATGAAGGGGTTGTCAATCCCTTATAGATTGTTTGCCAAGTGAGAGCTGAAAGCAAAAAGAAACAAAGCAAAGTAAAAGCGAAAGTGGAAACGATAGGTGTGAATAGACCCGGGGGCCGTAATGTTCACTAGTGGCTTCTCTCATGAAAGCAAGTAGACGGTGGGTGAACGAATTACTGTCGAGCAATTGATAGAACCACGCAAAGTCATGACGTTATATAAGTCAATGAGATGTATCAGGTACTTCTTCTGGTCTGAAAAAATCATTATATATACTCCCGTTTGGTCTGACCCGTGCATCACACAGATTTCATCTGTTTTTTGTTTCGAGCCTGTTTTCTGCCGCCGATCTAGGTCAAGATGTCGTCCCAGGAATCTGTGAGGGAAAACAACCTCTGTCAAATCTTGTTGGAAATATGCCCTAGAGGCACTAATAAATTAGTTATTATTATATTTCTTTGTTCATGATAATCGTTTATTATCCATGCTATAATTGTATTGATTGGAAACACAGTGCATGTGTGGATACATAGACAAAACACTGTCCCTAGCAAGCCTCTAGTTGACTAGCTCATTGATCAAAGATGGTCAAGGTTTCCTGACCATAGGCAAGTGTTGTCACTTGATAACGGGATCACATCATTAGGAGAATCATGTGATGGACTAGACCCAAACTATTAGACGTAGCATGTTGATCGTGTCATTTTGTTGCTACTGTTTTCTGCGTGTCAAGTATTTGTTCCTATGACCATGAGATCATATAACTCACTGACACCGGAGGAATGCTTTGTGTGTATCAAACATCGCAACGTATCTGCGTGACTATAAAGATGCTCTACAGGTATCTCCGAAGGTGTTCGTTGAGTTAGTATGGATCGAGACTGGGATTTGTCACTCCGTGTGACGGAGAGGTATCTCGGGGCCCACTCGGTAATACAACATCACACACAAGCCTTGCAAGCAATGTGACTTAGTGTAAGTTGCGGGATCTTGTATTACGGAACGAGTAAAGAGACTTGCCGATAAACGAGATTGAAATAGGTATGCGGATACTGACGATCGAATCTCGGGGAAGTAACATATCGAAGGACAAAGGGAATGGCATACGGGATTATATGAATCCTTGGCACTGAGGTTCAAACGATAAGATCTTCGTAGAATATGTAGGATCCAATATGGGCATCCAGGTCCCGCTATTGGATATTGACCGAGGAGTCACTCGGGTCATGTCTACATAGTTCTCGAACCCGCAAGGTCTGCACACTTAAGGTTCGACGTTGTTTTATGCGTATTTGAGTTATATGGTTGGTTACCGAATGTTGGTCGGAGTCCTGGATGAGATCACGGACGTCACGAGGGTTTCCGGAATGGTCCGGAAATGAAGATTGATATATAGGATGACTTCATTTGGTTACCGGAAGGTTTTCGGGCATTACCGGTAATATACCGGGAATGACGAATGGGTTCCGGATCTTCACCGGGAGGGGGACCACCCACCCGGGAGGGCCCAAGGACCTTGGGGGTGGCGCACCAAGTAGGTGGGGTCAGCCCAAGGCTGTCTTGCGCAAGAGAAGGAAAAACCAAAAGAAGAGAAAGAAAAAAAAGGAAAGGTGGGAAAAGAGAGAAGGACTCCACCTTCCAATCCAAGTTGGACTAGGATTGGAGGAGGACTCCTCCTCCCCTTGGTGGCGCAGCCCTTGGGGCTCCTTGAGCCTCAAGGCAAGCCTCCCCTCCCTCCTCCTATATATACGTAGCAATTAGGGCTGATTTGAGACAACTTTTCAAAGGCAGCCCGACCACATACCTCCACGGTTTTACCTCTAGATCGCGTTTCTGCGAAGCTCGGGCGGAGCCCTGCCGAGATCAGATCACCACCAACCTCTGGAGCACCGTCACGCTGCCGGAGAACTCATCTACCTCTCCGTCTCTCTTTCTGGATCAAGAAGGCCGAGATCATCGTCGAGCTGTACGTGTGTTGAACGCGGAGGTGCCGTCCGTTCGGCACTAGATCGTGGGACGGATCGCGAGATGGTTCGTGGGACGGTTCGCGGGGCGGATCGAGGGACGTGAGGACGTTCCACTACATCAACCACGTTCACTAACGCTTCTGTTGTGCGATCTACAAGGGTACGTAGATCGGAAATCCCCTCTCGTAGATGGACATCACCATGATAGGTCTTCTGCGCGTAGGAAAATTTTTGTTTCCCATGCGACGTTCCCCAAGAGTGGCATCATGAGCTAGGTTCATGCGTAGATGTAATCTCGAGTAGAACACAAATGTTTTTGTGGGCGGTGATGTGCGTCTTGCTGCCCTCCTTAGTCTTTTCTTGATTCCGCGGTATTGTTGGATTGAAGCGGCTTGGACCGACATTACTCGTACGCTTATGAGAGACTGGTTTCATCGCTACGAGTAACTCCCTTG
Organism: Hordeum vulgare subsp. vulgare; assembly: GCF_904849725.1. Lineage (NCBI taxonomy): Eukaryota > Viridiplantae > Streptophyta > Magnoliopsida > Poales > Poaceae > Hordeum > Hordeum vulgare. The sequence goes on from NC_058523.1 coordinate 356,902,453, forward strand.
CTCAAAGATGACTGGCAAGTGTCGGTTTCTCCAACTTTAGTTGAATTGGATTTAACCGAGGAGGTCCTTGTATAAGGTTAAATAGCAATTCATATATCTCCGTTGTGGTGTTTGCGTAAGTAAGATGCGATCCTACTAGATACCCATGGTCACCACGTAAAACATGCAACAACAAAATTAGAGGACGTCTAACTTGTTTTTGCAGGGTATGCTTGTGATGTGATATGGCCAACGATGTGATTTGATATATTGGATGTATGAGATGATCATGTTGTAATAGATAATATCGACTTGCACGTCGATGGTACGGCAACCGGCAGGAGCCATAGGGTTGTCTTTAAACTAACATTTGTGCTTGCAGATGCGTTTACTATATTGCTAGGACGTAGCTTTAGTAGTAATAGCATGAGTAGAACGACAACCCCGATGGCGACACGTTGATGGAGATCATGATGATGGAGATCATTGTGTGACGCCGGTGACAAGAAGATCGTGCCGGTGCTTTGGTGATGGAGATCAAGAAGCACATGATGATGGCCATATCATGTCACTTATGAATTGCATGTGATGTTAATCCTTTATGCACCTTATCTTGCTTAGAACGACGGTAGCATTATGAGGTGATCTCTCACTAAAATTTCAAGAAGAAATTGTGTTCTCCCCGAATGTGCACCGTTGCGACAGTTCTTCGTTTCGAGATACCACATGATGATCGGGTGTGATAGACTCAAAGTTCATATACAACGGGTGCAAAACAGTTGCACACGCGGAACACTCGGGTTAAGCTTGACGAGCCTAGCATGTGCAGACATGGCCTCGGAACACATGAGACCGAAAGGTCGAGCATGAATCGTATAGTAGATATGATTAGCATAGACATGCTTACCACTGAAACTATTCTCGACTCACGTGATGATCAGACTTGAGATAGTGGATTTGGATCATGTACCACTCAAATGACTAGAGAGATGTACTTTTTGAGTGGGAGTTCTTAAGTAATATGATTAATTGAACGAATTGTCATGAACATAGTCTAATGGTCTTTGCGAATTACGATGTAGCTTGCGCTATAGCTCTACTATTTTTATATGTTCCTAGAGAAAATTTAGTTGAAAGTTGATAGTAGCAAACTTTGCAGAGGATTGTCCTCGTTGTTGCGCAAAAGGCTTATGTCCTTAATGCACCACTCGGTGTGCTGCACCTCGAGCGTCGTCTATGGATGCTGTGAACATCCGACATACAAGTTTCTGATGACTACACGATAGTTCAGTGCAAAATACTTAATGGCTTAGGAGCAAGGCGCCGAAGACGTTTTGAAACGTCACGGAACATAAGTGATGTTCTAAAGAGATGAAATTGTGATTTCATGCTTGTGCCCTTGTTAAGAGGTACGAGACCTCCGACAAGATTCTTTGTTCACAAAGTAAAGGAGAAAAGCTCAATCGTTGAGCATGTGCTCATATTGTCTGAGTACGACAATCGCTTGAATCAAGTGGGAGTTAATCTTCCAGATAAGATAGTTATGGTTCTCCAAAGTCACTGCCACCAAGCTGTGAGAGCTTCGTGATGAACTATAACATATCAAGGATAGATACAATGATCCTTGAGCAATTCACGATGTTTGACACTGCGAAAGTAGAAACCAAGAAGGAGCATCAATAGTTGATGGTTAGTAAAACCACTAAGTTTCAAGAAAGGCAAGGGCTAGAAGGGATACTTCATGAAACGGCAAAACAATTGCTGCACTAATGAAGAGACCCAAGATTAAACCCAAACCCGAGACTAAGTGCTTCTGTAATGAGGGGAACAGTCACTGAGGCGGAGCAACTCTAGATACTTGGTAGATAAGAAGGCTGGCAAAAGTCGAAAGAAGTATATTTGATATACATGATGTTGATGTGTACTTTACTAGTACTCCTAGTAGCACGAGGGTATTGGATACCGGTTCGGTTGCTAAGTGATTAGTAACACGAAACGAAAGCTACGGCATAAACGGAGACTAGCTAAAGGCGAGGTGACGATACGTGTTGGAAGTGTTTCCAAGGTTGATATGATCAAACGTCGCACGCTCCCTCTACCATCGGGATTGGTGTTAAACCTAAATAATTGTTATTTGGTGCTTGCGTTAAGCATGAACATGATTGGATCATGTTTATTGCAATACGATTTTTCATTTAAAGAGAATAATGGTTACTCTATTTGCTTGAATAATCACCTTCAATGGTTTATTGAATCTCAATTGTAGTGTTACACATGTTCATGATATTGGTGCCAAAAGATACGAGGTAATGATGATAGTACCACTTACTTGTGGCACTGCCGCTTGAGTCATGTTGGTATAAATTGCATGAAGAGGCTCCATGCTGATGGATCTTTATACTCACTTGATTTTGAATCACTAGTGACATGCAAATCATACCACATGAGCAAGGCCTTGTTTTCATTGAGATGAAAGAAGATAGTAACTTGTTGGAAGATACATTTTGATGTATGCAGTCCAATGGGTGCTGAGGCACGCAGTGGATATCATTATGTTCTTACTTCAATGACAATTTGAGCAGATACAAGAGTATTTACTTAATGAATCACAAGTCCGAAATATTGAAAGGTTCAAATATGTTTCAGGAGTGAAGTTCGTCGTAACAAGAGGATAAACTGTCTACGATATGATCATAGAAATGAATATCTGAGTTACGAGTTTTGGTACGCAGTTAAGACAATGTGAAAATTGTTTCGCAGTTCATGCCACCTGGAACATCATAGTGTGATGATGTGTCTGAACGTCATAGCCACACACTATTTGGTATGGTGCATGCTATGATGTCTCTTATTGAATTACCACTATCGTTTATGGGTTATGCATTAGAGACAACCGCATTCACTTTAAATAGGGCACCGCGTATTTCCGTTGAGATGACACAATATAGACTGAGGTTTAGAGAAATCTAAACTGTCGTTTCTTGAAAGTTTTGGGCTTCGACACTTATGTGAAAAAGTTTCAGTCTCATAAGCTCGAACCCAAAGCGGATAAATGCATCTCCATAGGATATCCAAAACAGTTGGGTACATCTCCTATCTCAGATCCGAAAGCAAAGTGTTTGTTTCTAGAAACGAATCCTTTCTCGAGGAAAGGTTTCTCTCGAAAGAATTGAGTGGGAGGGTGGTAGAACTTAATGAGGTTATTGAACCATCACTTCAACCAGTGTGTAGCAGGCCGCAGGAAGTTATTCCTGTGGCGCCTACACCAATTGAAGTGAAAGCTGATGATGGTGATCATCGAGCATCAGATCAAGTTACTACAAACCTCGTAGGTTGACAAGGTCGTGTACTACTGCAGAGTGGTACGGTAACCCTGTCTTGGAGGTCATGTTGTTGAACAATAGTGAACCTACGAGTTATGGAGAAAGCAATGGTGGGCCCGGATTCTGACAAATGGCTGGAAGCCATGAAATCCGAGAGAGGATCCATGTATGAAAACAAAGTGTAGACTTTGGAAGAACTACTTGATGGTCATAGGACTGTTGAGTAAAGATGGATCTTTAAAAGGAAGACAGACGATGATGGTGATAAGTCACTATTAAGAAAAGCTCGACTTGTCGCAAAGATGTTTCCGACAAGATCAAACAGTTGACTATGATGAGACTTTCTCACTCGTAGCGATGCTAAAATTCTGTTAGAATTATGTTAGTAGTTGTTGCATTATTTATGAAATATTGCACATAGGATGTCAAAACATTGTTTCCTCGACGGTTTCCTTGAGCAAACATTGTATGTGATACAAACAGGAGGTTTTGTCGATCCTAAAGATACTAGCAAGTATGCAAGCTCCAGCGATCCTTCAATGGACTGGTGCAAGCATCTCGGAGTTGGAATATACACTTTGATGAGATGATCAAAGATTTTCGGTTTGTAAAAGGTTTATGAGAAACTTGTATTTCCAAAGAAGTGAGTGGGAGCACTATAGAATTTCTAATAAGTATATGTGGTTGACATATTGTGGATCAGAAGTAATATATAATTTCTGTAAAGCATACAAGGTTGTTTGAAAGGAGTTTTCAAAGGAGTACCTGGATTGCGCTACTTGAACGTTGAGCATCAAAGATCTATGGAGATAGATCGAAAGCGCTTAATGGAAGTTTCAACAAGATCCATGCCTTGACAAGTTTTTGAAGGAGTTCAAAATAGATCAACAAAGAAGGAGTTCTTGGTTGCGTTGTGAGGTGTGAATTTGAGCAAGACTCAAAACTCGACCCCGGCAGAATAAAGAGAATAGACGAAGGTCGTCTTCTATTCCTTGGCCGTAGAATCTGAAGTATGCCATGCTGGGTACCGCACCTGATGTGTGCCTTGACTCAAAGTCTGTTGAGAGGTACAGAGAGTGATCCATGATTGAATCACTAGCAGCGGTCAAAATTTATCCATAGTAACTGATGGACTAAGGAATTTTTCTCGATTATGGAGGTGGTTAAAGAGTTCGTCTTAAAGGGTTACGTCGATGCAAGCTTTGACACTAATCCGAATAACTATGAGTAGTGAAACGGATTCGTATAGTAGAGTAGATATTTGGAGTATTTCCGAATAGCACATAGTAGCAGCATCTATAAGATGACATAAAGATTTGTAAAGAACACACGGGTCTGAAAGTTTCAGAACCGTTGACTAAAACCGCTCTCACGAGCAAGACGTGATTAGACCCCATGACTATATGGGTGATGGATTCGTTGGAATCACATGGTGATGTGAACTAGATTATTGACTCTAGTGCAAGTGGGAGACTGTTGGAAATATGCCCTAAAGGCAATAATAAATTAGTTATTATTATATTTCTTTGGTCATGATAATCGTTTATTATCCATGCTATAATTGTATTGATTGGAAACACAGTGCATGTGTGGATACATAGACAAAACACTGTCCCTAGTAAGCCTCTAGTTGACTAGCTCGTTGATCAAAGATGGTCAAGGTTTCCTGACCATAGGCAAGTGTTGTCACTTGATAACGGGATCACATCATTAGGAGAATCATGTGATGGACTAGACCCAAACTAATAGACGTAGCATGTTGATCGTGTCATTTTGTTGCTACTGTTTTCTGCGTGTCAAGTATTTGTTCCTATGACCATGAGATCATATAACTCACTGACACCGGAGGAATGCTTTGTGTGTATCAAACGTCGCAACGTAACTGGGTGACTATAAAGATGCTCCACAGGTATCTCCGAAGGTGTTCATTGAGTTAGTATGGATCGAGACTGGGATTTGTCACTCCGTGTGACGGAGAGGTATCTCGGGGCCCACTCGGTAATACAACATCACACACAAGCCTTGCAAGCAACGTGACTTAGTGTAAGTTGCGGGATCTTATATTACGGAACGAGTAAAGAGACTTGCCGGTAAACGAGATTGAAATAGGTATGCGGATACTGACGATCGAATCTCGGGCAAGTAACATACCGAAGGACAAAGGGAATGACATACGGGATTATATGAATCCTTGGCACTGAGGTTCAAACGATAAGATCTTCGTAGAATATGTAGGATCCAATATGGGCATCCAGGTCCCGCTATTGGATATTGACCGAGGAGTCACTCGGGTCATGTCTACATAGTTCTCGAACCCGCAGGGTCTGCACACTTAAGGTTCGACGTTGTTTTATGCGTATTTGAGTTATATGGTTGGTTACCGAATGTTGGTCGGAGTCCCGGATGAGATCACAGACGTCACGAGGGTTTCCGGAATGTTCCGAAAACGAAGATTGATATATAGGATGACTTCATTTGGTTACCAGAAGGTTTTCGGGCATTACCGGTAATGTACCGGGAATGACGAATGGGTTCCGGATCTTCACCGGGAGGGGGGGACCACCCACCTGGGAGGGCCCAAGGACCTTGGGGGTGGCGCACCAAGTAGGTGGGGTCAGCCCAAGGCTGTCTTGCGCAAGAGAAAGAAAAACCAAAAGAATAGAAAAAAAGGAAAGGTGGGAAAAGAGAGAAGGACTCCACCTTCCAATCCTAGTTGGACTAGGATTGGAGGTTTACTCCTCCTCCCCTTGGTGGTGCATCCCTTGGGGCTCCTTGAACCTCAAGTCAAGCCTCCCCTCCCTCCTCCTATATATATGGAGCAATTAGGGCTGATTTGAGACAACTTTTCAAAGGCAGCCCGACCACATACCTCCACGGTTTTACCTCTAGATCGTGTTTCTGCGGAGCTCGGGCGGAGCCCTGCCGAGATCAGATCACCACCAACCTCCGGAGCGCCGTCATGCTGCCGGAGAACTCATCTACCTCTCCATCTCTCTTGCTGGATCAAGAAGTCCGAGATCATCGTCGAGCTGTACGTGTGCTGAACGCGGAGGTGCCGTCCGTTCGGCACTAGATGGTGGGACGCATCGCGGGACGGTTCGTGGGACGGTTCGCGGGGCGGATCGAGGGACCTGAGGACGTTCCACTACATCAACCACGTTCACTAATGCTTGTGCTGTGTGATCTACAAGGGTACGTAGATCGGAAATCCCCTCTCGTAGATGGACATCACCATGATAGGTCTTCGTGCGCGTAGGAAAAAGTTTGTTTCCCATGCGACGTTCCCCAACAAATCTATGGAGAAGTTCATGCTGATCTGAAAAGGATGGAGGCCATGGAGGCTACAACTCCACCATCACCGCGAAAGGAAGACAACTAAGCATTGGTATGGGCAATCCCCTTGGCTTGTGCCAAGCTTGGGGGAGTTGCCCCGGTATCGTATCACCATCACATATTTTGCCTTTACCTTTGTTTTAGTTTTCCTTTTAAGTTTTCTCTTTCTCTAGTAGTTTAAAAGTCTTAGTGTTTTAGTCTTGAGTTTTGCTTTGTGTCACCCCTGATGTATTCTTGCACGTGAGCTATATAATAAAGAGTGTCTTAGTTGAAGGGCTTTGCCTCTTGCCATGATCAAAAGAGTGATAATAGAACAAAAGCATGAAAGATCATGTAATGATCTTATGGGAAGTGATGGCTTCACATATAAAAAGAATGAGGATTGAAACTTGTTGAGGGTAGGCAAACGTAGACCTTGGTCATTGTTGCAATTAATAGGAAGTGATAAAGAAGGAGAGGTTCACATATACATATATCATCTCTGACACCATCTATGATTGTGAACACTCACCAAACTATTGCATGTCTAGAAGTAGATGTTGGACAAGGAAGACAACGTAATGAATTATGTTTGTTTGGCTCTGAACAATGTTATATGATTAGAGATCTCTTAGCATGTGACAATTGCTTCCACCTCACATTAGCCAAAACTCCCGCACTAAGTAGAGATACTGCTTGTGCATCCATAAACCATCAACCCAGTTTTTCCATGTGAGTTCACCATACCTACCTATGGATTGAATAAGATCCCTCAAGTAAGTTGTCATCGGTGCAAGCAATAAAAATTGCTCTCTAATATGTATGATCTATTAGTGTGTGGAAAATAATCTTTATACGAACCTGTGATGAGGAAGACATAAAAGCGACAGACTGCATAATAAAGTTCTTTATCACAGGAGGCAATATAAAGTGACGTTCCTCCACACTAAGAGGACACGCATCCAAACCTCAAAAGCGCATGACAACCTATGCTTCCCTCTGCGAAGGGCCTATCTTGTACCTTTACTTTTTGCCCCTGAAAGAGTCATGGTGATCTTCACCAATTCCTTATTTCGCCTTTATCTTGGCTAACGTCATATGCTTGGGAAATATCTATATTCATATGCCAACTTGGAGGTAGGCATTCATGAATTATTATTGTTGACATTACCCTTGAGGTGAGTAGTTGGGAGGCAAAACTGTAAGCCCCTATCTTTCTCTGTGTCCAGCTAAAACTTTGATCTCATGAGTACCACATGAGTTGTAGCAATTGTAGAGAATGAAAGAATGATTGAGTATGTGGATTTGCTTTACAAGCTCTTATTTGACTCTTTCTGATGTTGTGATAAATTGCAATTGCTTCAATGACTAAAGGCTATCGGTTGTTACTTCTCGGTAAGGTTCTTGATCCATGCTTTACTTTGTGAAGGAATTATCACTTTAGCATAAGAGATTATACGTTGGTATTGCTGTTCTGATCTTGATCATGATGCATGCATGTTCGTATCTTGTTTTGTCGACACCTCTCTCCCTAAACATGTGGACATATTTAGTGATCTAGGCTTTTGCTTGAGGACAAGCGAGGTCTAAGCTTGGGGGAGTTGATACGTCCATTTTGCATCATCTTTTCATGTTGATATTTATCGCTTATTTGGCTGTTATTTCACTTCACAGTACTATTCTTATGCCTTTTCTCTCTTATTTTGCAAAGTTTACATGAAGAGGGAGAATACCGACAACTAGAATTCCGACCTGAAAGTGGAGCAAAGTTGAGATACCTATTCCGCGCAACTCAAAACACCGTGAAAATCAACGGAGATTTTTTTCCCAATTTATCAAAAATAATGGGCCAAAGAAGTGCGAGAGGGGCACCAGGGGGTGCCCACAAGCCTACACAGAACGACCACCCCCAGGTCGCGCCATGGGGGCTTGTGGGCAGCCCACTGGCCCCCCTCTTTTTCTATATGGAGGGTTTTGTCCAGGAAAAAAAATCGGAGAGGAGCTTTTTCGTGGATTCGCCGTCGCCACGAGGCGGAACTTGAGCAGAACCAATCTAGAGCTCCGGCACGACGATCCTGCCGGGGAAACTTCCCGCCCGGAGGGGGAAATCGTCGACATCGTCATCACCAACACTCCTCTCATCGGAGGGGACTCGTCACCATCAACATCTTCATCAACATCATCTCATCTCCAAACCATAGTTCATCACTTGTAACCAATCTCCGTCTCGCGACTCTGATTGGTACTTGTAAGGTTGCTAGTAGTGTTGATTACTCTTTGTAGTTGATGCTAGTTGGATTGTTTGGTGGAAGAGTTTATGTTCAGATCTTTGATGCTACTCATTACCTCTCTGGTCATGAATATGATTATGCTTTGTGAGTAGTTACTTTTGTTCCTAAGGACATGGGATAAGTCATGCTAATAGTAGTCATGTGAATTTGGTATTCGTTCGGTAATTTCATGTGTTGTATGTTGTTTTTCCTCTAGTGGTGTTATGTGAATGTCGACTACATAACACTTCACCATTATTTGGGCCTAGAGGAAGACATTGGGAAGTAGTAAGTAGATTATGGGTTGCTAGAGTGACATAAGCTTAAACCCTAGATTATGCGTTGCTTCGTAAGGGGCTGATTTGGATCCACTAGTTTAATGCTATGGTTAGACTTTGTCTTAATTCTTCTTTCGTAGTTGCGGATGCTTGCAAGAGGGGTTAATCATAAGTGGGATGCTTGTCCAAGTAAGGGCAGTACCCAAGCACCGGTCCACCCACATATCAAACTATCAAAGTAACGAACGCGAATCATATGAACATGATGAAAACTAGCATGACAGAAATTCCATTGTGTCCTCGGGAGCGCTTTTCCTCCTGTAATACTTTGTCCAGGCTTGTCCCTTGCTACAAAAGGGATTGGGCCACTTTGCTGTACCGTTGTTACTTTTGTTACTTGTTGCTTGCTATGAATCATTTCACCACACAATCACTTGTTACCGACAATTTCAGTGCATGCATATTTTTCCTTGCTGAAAACCACCTGTCAGATCCTTCTGCTCCTCGTTGGGTTCGACACTCTTACTTATCGAAAGGACTATGATTGATCCCCTATACTTGTGGGTCATCACTGATCATTAACGGAGATTAAATCCTAAGATGAAAGAGGTAGTAAAAAAATAAATACTAAAGCTCCTGGAAGTAGGTATTATCTATCCTGTTGCTCATAGTGATTGGGTAAGTCCGGTGCATTGCGTCCCTAAGAAGGGAGGTATTACCGTTGTCCCTAATGATAAGGATTAATTGATCCCACAGAGAATTATCACTGGCTATAGGATGGTGATTGATTTTAGGAAATTGAATAAAGCCACTAGGAAAGATCATTACCCTTTGCCTTTTATCGACCAAATGCTAGAAAGATTGTCTAAACACACACACTTATGCTTTCTAGATGGTTACTCTGGTTTCTCCCAAATACCCGTTGCACAATATGATCAGGAGAAAACCACTTTCACCTGCCCTTTCGGTCCCTTTGCTTACAGACGTATGCCTTTTGGCTTATGTAATGCACCTGCTACCTTTTGAAGTTGTATGATGGCTATATTCTCTGACTTTTGTGAAAAGATTGTTGAGGTTTTCATGGATGACTTCTTTGTTTACGGGTCTTCTTTTGATGATTGCCTTAGCAACCTTGATCGAGTTTTGCAGAGATGTAAAGATACCAATCTTGTCTTAAATTGGGAGAAGTCCCACTTTATGGTTAATAAAGGCATCGTCTTAGGACATAAAATTTCTGAAAGAGGTATTGAAGTCGATAAGGCTAAAGTTCATGCGATCCAGAAAATGCCATGCCCCACAGATATCAAAGGTATACGAAGTTTCCTTGGTCATGCCGGTACCTATAGAAGGTTCATTAAAGACTTCTCTAAGATTTACAGGCCTCTTACCAATCTCTTGCAAAAGGATATTCCTTTTGTTTTTGACGATGATTGTGAGGAAGCCTTCGAAATACTTGAGAAGGCTTTGATAACTGCGCCTATTGTTCAACCACCTGATTGGAACTTACCTTTTGAAATCATGTGTGATGCAAGTGATTATGATGTTGGTGTTGTTCTAGGACAAAGAGTTGATAAGAAGTTGAATGTTATTCACTATGCTAGCAAAACTCTAGACAGTGCCCAAAGAAACTATGCTACTACTGAAAAGGAATTTTTATTAGTCGTGTTTGCATGTGAAAAGTTCAGATCTTAGATAGTTGATTCCAAATTCACTATTCACATTTGAAAGGACGTGGATGTCGTCTAGAGGGGGGGGGTGAATAGGCGCTTTAAAATAATTATGGTTTAAGCTTGAATAAATGCGGAATAAAACTAACGATTAATTTGTCAAGCACAAAACCTACAACAACTAGGCTCACCTATGTGCACCAACAACTTATGCTAAGCAATATAAACAACTAAGTGATAGAAAGATATATGACAATAAACAATATGGCTATCACAAAGTAAAGTGCATAAGTAAAGGGTTCGGGTAAGAGATAACCGAGGCACGCGGAGACGATGATGTATCCCGAAGTTCACACCCTTGCGAATGCTAATCTCCGTTGGAGCGGTGTGGAGGCACAATGCTCCCCAAGATGCCACTAAGGCCACCGTAATCTCCTCACGCTCTCGCACAATGCAAGATGTCGTGATTCCACTAAGGGACCCTTGAGGGCGGTCACCGAACCCGTACAAATGGCAAACCTTGGGGGCGGTCACCGATACCCGTACAAATTGCTCGGGGCAATCTCCACAACCTAATTGGAGACCCCGACACTTGCCCGGAGCTTTACACCACAATGATTGAGCTCCGAGACACCACCAAGCTTCTAGGACGCCAAAGCATCCATGCAGAACAATATCTAGGGTACTAAGTACCAAAGGTAATAAGCTTCTCAAACTTCACTTCCACGTATCACCGTGGAGAACTCAAACGATGCAACTAATGCAATGGCAAGGGCACATGGAGTGCCCAAGTCCTTCTCTCTGAAATCCCACCAAAGCAACTAATGCTAGGGAGGAAAATGAGAGGAAGAACGAAGAAGAACACGAAGAACTCCAAGATCTAGACCCAAGGGGTTCCCTTCACTTAGAGGAGAAATTGATTGGTGGAAATGTGGATCTAGATCTCCTCTCTCTTTTCCCTCAAGAACTAGCAAGAATCATTGGAGGGATTGAGAGTTAGCAAGCTCGAAGAAGGTCAACAATGGGGGAAGAACACGAGCTAAAGAGATGAGGTTCAATGGGGAAGAAGACCCCCTTTTATAGGAGGGGAAAAATCCAACCGTTAAGCCTCACAGCCCGCACAGAGCGGTACTACCACTCGGTAGGTTCACCAACCATGCTCAGGATGCAAAAAACAGCCCGACGGAGCGGTACTACCGCTCCTGGAGCGGCACTACCGCTAGGGAGCAGTAGTAAAAAAAATTACTACCGCTCCGGGGGCGGTACTACCTCTCCGAGGGCGGTACTACCGCTGGCACCACGAGCGATATTACCGCTCGATACTGAAACTGCTATAACTTTCACATACGGACTCCGAATTCAACAAAATCAAGTTTGTTGGGAAGCTAACGACATGGGCTAACACAATATTTATAGAAATATCAATAAGAAGCAAGTGAGAAAAGTCCCATAAGAAAATGGTGAGAACCCTTCTTCGAATAAGACCGGTAAAAACTCCCAACATCAAAAACATCATAGAAGATGCATATGGACTCCGTTTTCGATGAACTCGAGCGTGTCATGAAGATGGCCATAAGCTCTAAAATTCACAAATAGAAATACCAAACAAGAACTAAGAAGTATGATGCAAGGATGCAAATGGTTTTAACTCTCAACGAACGATACGATTAAGTCACTCACTTGAGAGCCTCCCTTGACAGTACGACAATCTATCCTAAAACAGAAAACCTATCAAGGGCAAACCTATACCTTGCACCTCGTCCTATTGAGCTAGATGACGATGATCTTGGCTTCCTCAAGATGGACCACCTTTCGTGATTGCGTTGGCTTGATGAAGACTAGTTGATTGCTCCCCCATACACACTATGGGTGAGCCGCTCTTTAGCATATCTTCACAAGTCCATTGCCACCATACTCCACCACTTGACGTCATCCTCCATGGGTTGTATGAGATCTTCCTCTTGACGCAAGCCCATGGAAACAAACCTAACCCACATAGAACTCTCACGAAGACCATGGGTTAGTACACAAATACGCAATGGACAATGCTTACCATACCATGGGATCACTTGATCCCTCTCGGTACATCTTGTACGTTTTATGTGTTGATCATCTTGATTTACTCTTTGTCCGACGATCTTGATAAACCTTGTGTCTCTATGACCATTCTTTGGATAATACCTTGAATACCATCTTAGTCATTATATAAACTCCTTGAACCCAACAGATGGACTTCAAGAAGTGTTTATGGACAAATCATATAAATATAACTTAAGGCAACCATTAGTCCATAGGAATTGTCATCAATTACCAAAACCACATATGGAGATATATGCTCTAACAATCTCCCCCATTTTGGTAATTGATTACAACCACTTCAAGAGAGTTTATATAAGGAAATAAGCATAACCAAGCGCACACATACAAAGCAATAATTCATGCGTGCAAGATGTAAATGCTTACGCAATAAAAGCAAAACCCTCTAAACATATCCAAAGTAAACTCTCTGAACTTCTCCCCCATTGGCATCGATTGCCAAAATGGATGAAAAGTTTAGAAAGCCAATATATTTGGTGATCCTCGAAAAAGTGTGTACTTCTCAGCAAATGAGTGCAAAGAAATACACAAATACAATGATAAGTAGTTGGAGGAAAACAAACTATATTGAGGACCCAAAGATTGCAAATAAAAGGATCGTATGCCACAAAGACATACAAAAATAGAGGCAAGCAATCAAAAGATACCAGATGGAATAAACAACCATATGGTCCTTCGAACCACATGAATAAAAGATATTATGATAAAGGCAACAGAGTGTTTTATCAAAACTAGAGAAGCTCCCCATGATTTGTGCACTAATAAGAGATTTTTGTATTTGATACAAGTGCACAAAATAGGATCGTTGCTCTCCCAAAATTAATAAAAACACACAACTAGTGCAAGAAGATAAATGAGACAATAAGCATATCACTTGCACAAAACAAATGGTTGAGCAACATGTAAAAGAAGCAACTTAAGAATAGGCTCAACCAAAATAATATGTGTGAGTCATGGCAAAGCACTTGAGAAGACTAAGATAAGGATGAGCTTTACTCATCAACATAGTCTTGATGAAATGAGACACAAAGTGCAAGACATATCATTCCCACACACACATACTAGAAAATGGGTTCACAAGCTTACTAATAAACAAAATAAGAAGCAACGCTTGTGACAACCCATGGTGAAGATAGGAAATAAGAACCTTGTTAAGAGGAGGGATACCAATCGAAATGGCAAAACCCTGATCAAGACAAGCGTGAGGAAAAATAATATTCACGGCCAAAGAGTGCATCAAGATGTAGGAAAATAAGATACGCACTCAAGACAAATCCTTTCACGAAGCCACCAAAAACTGAAAAAGGAAATGCAACGATGGACGTGAAAGAAAAGAGGATATCAATTAGAGATGTAACTTCTCTCATGTGTAAAAGATTCTAAGTAGATGACAATCATGACGATATATATCCACAAAGAAGGATGTACACACGAAATGGTTACAAGAAGGAACAAACAAGATATCCAAAAGGAAGTCATAAATATATCAATAAGATCTTTGCTTGGAAGCATAGCACATGGCCTAATATTTTCTTATTGTACAATAAGAACTTCCAACATATGAACATCAAAGACATCCCAACTAGCAATAAGACATCATCGTTCGGATGCTTTGAGAAAGGAAACAAGTACTACAAGAACGAATCAAGAGATTCATGCCATGATGCAACCTGGAAAAGAAAAGACAGGTTTGGGCCTTTTGCAAGAAATGAATGCATGAAGTAGATACTTGTTACCGAGACAACATTGGATTGATGTAGTAGATAGTTGTTCGTTGATCATCCTAACTTGGATCCAATAACCATATGGTCTCAACACCTTCCTTATAGGTGAGCCGAGCATCCAACGCATCTCCAATTGTTCCTGGAACAAAAAACAAACAAAATGGTGCCCAAGCTCATTGGGACCAAAAGTTAGAAAACCAACAATACATAGGACAAACTCCACATACATATGTGCACATATATATGAATTTGAATTTCATGCACACTTTAGCCAATTTATGACAAGGTGGAGTTTCCCTTATATATTGGGTCAAAGAAAGAAAGCAAGCAAAAGAAGCTATATATAGTAAATATGCATGCTCAAGGCTTTCAAGAATCAACTCAACACAAAGTTGATAATAAACCAAAAGACAAGGTATCAAGTGATAATAATATACCAAACAAAAAACTATCACTTGAAGGATATCAATTAAAAGATACCTCAAGGAATGAGATATCCATTTACACATGCCAAATAAAAGGAAACAAGATACCAATTGAAGGAAAACAAACACGAGGTATCTAGTTTCCAAAAGAGAGCTAGGTTTCAACAAACCAAACCCTCGACAAATTTTCATGATGGCACAAAGCATCATAAAGAGCAAGACTTACCTCCCATCAACACACACTTGATGGGGATCAAAAGATTTGATGATGGGCGAATAAAGAGAGTGTTCTAAAGAAAATAGGATAGCTCCCCCAAGGGATGTGCATTATATAGAATTTGCATTTAAATACAAAATGCACAGGATGGGATCATCACTTTCTCTATATCTATAAAACACTAGACATGTTAAAATAGATCCACAAGAGGCAAGGAAGACAAACGAAACACAAAATCCAATGTAAAGACGATTAGCAATTCCTACCACATGATGGGAATACCAATTGTCAAGGACAAGAAGTATTTTGGAAATGATACTCATTGGTAGATTGCAAATATATCCAAGATCATCTTTACCCATAAAACGCAAGCAAATGACACTTGTAGAGCAAACATGCCACCTATGAACAAGATAATTTACAATATCAACACTAAGTGGCAATACCTCAAATGTACACATTCTCTAGGCTTGTAATATGCACATAGAATATTACTCCCCCATAATGTGATAACCCAACAATATTAACAAGTGGCAAATTAAAACCGACAAGAGATAATTAATGGACCATATAGAATTTGAATTTCTCATGAGTAAGCCATACCACATAGAAACTAGATAATCTTGAAATATTCCCCATGTATACACATTTATAGGATTGTGAGGTGTGCAAAGCACATCACTCCCCCACAACGGGATAATCCATTAATCTCTCACAAGAGCCAACAAAGATACAAACAAGATGCAAAAAGGCTCAATACAAGACTCACATGTACATGATATGCAAACCAACATACACATACTCGATTACTCAACATAAGCAAGTTGGAAGCACAACATGTACAAACACATGCAAGGTACAAAACTACAAAATGCAAAGGGGCAAGCAACTAACAACGTAAACAGTTTAAGTACAAGTTACCGTAAGGAGGCACATTGGATATAAGATAGAAACTCGATAATCCAAATGATTTGGCTTGAGAAAATATGAATGATGAATACCCTTTAATTCTTCATTATGTATCCAAGTCTCTAATGTCCTCCACAAACACCTATTGATCAAGTTTGAGCTTGTTGGTCCCCAACCACGTTGGGTCCTAAGAGGTTAGTCACAATAGGCTTGGCAACCCAAATGGTACTTTTCTTGACACCACTTTGAGTAGCAACAAACTTGGCAAACACATTGCCAACCTTATCCTTCCCAAGTGAATAGATATCATCAATAATGATTGGGTTGGATAAATTACCTCTCGTGCAAAAAGAAGCGAAGTGACCCTTCTCATGACATAAGTAGCAACATCTACCCTTTAATTTCTTCCCTATTGATTTCTCAACATGAGGAGTGTTGGCTTGGGTCTTCTTGGGAAGGGGCCTTTCTTGAACTTGTAGTTGAGTATGTGAGTGCACTTGTGGCCTCTTCCCTTGTTGCTTGTGACTTTGGGGCTTCTTCTTTAGTGGGCAAGATCTAACATGGTGCCCTTTAATTTTGCACTTGAAGCAAATAATCTTGGCCAAATTCTTGACTTGTTCTTGTCCCTTCTTCTTGAAGCTTTTGGACTTATTCTTCTTGTTGGAGTTGAATCCAAGTCCATATTTGTCATTTGGGGATTTTTGCCCACACAAGACATTGTTGAGTGTGGACGTTACTGCATGACTCTTTTCCAAGTCTTTCTTCAAGGAAGTGACTTGGGCCTTGAGCTCTTTGATTTCCTCTACATGGTTAGTATCAACACAAGTACTAGAGGAAGTATAAGCCTCATTGTTAGAGAAACAAGGCATGGAAAGTAATTCATCACAAGATGTAGCAACATTGTGAGTAGATGAATTACGAGGACTAGCACATGGCAATATAGCTTTTTGACTAGAAGTAGTGCTAATGTCCACATGAGGCTCACTCGATGTTACCTTGGTAGTAATAGTCTCATGAGCTAATTTTAGCACATCATGGGATACTAGATGATCATCATGAGAGCTTGTGAGCATTACATGACTTTCTTACAATTTCCCATAATCGCTAGATAGCAACGCGAGTTGAGCCCTTAGCTCAACATTCTTCTTTAAAATGGATGCTTCACAAGGAGTATAATTAGTAGCACAAGCATCATTATTAACAATAAGAGGAGAAGGCAACTTGGCAAGATCTTTAGCATATGAAGCTTCAAGTTGAGCATGAGACTCGGTGAGTTCGATGAGCGAACTCTTAATAGTCTTTGAGCCATTTTCGAGGTGCTCATAGTCCTCAACGAGTTTAGCATGTGCAACTTCAAGCTTATCGTTTTTAGTTCTAAAATCATTAGCGACCTCAAGAGCTCTATCATGGGATTCCTTTAATCTAGATAATTCTATAGCAAAGGTTTCCTCAAGAGATTCCTTGGTGGTTTGTTCATTTTCAAGAGCTTGAGATAGCTCCACGATCTTGTTAGCGTATTCACGCTCATGACCTTCCATTGTCTCAATGGTGGACTCATGCTCCTCGAGATGAGCTTCCAACTCCTCAATGTATTTCTTGCCCTCACTGGCAATAGACATGATTTCCAAGAAGTTGGAACAAGCAAGTTTATTCTTATAAAGAGATTTAAAAATCATTTCACCCTTCATTTTTAAGGATGCAATATTATCACTCTCTTCATCATTATTCTCATCCCCATTATCATCAACATCATCATCATGAGATATATTGGGATTCAAAGTAGGAGATACCTTTGAAGCCTTAGCCATAAGGCAAAAGTGAGTCACAATAGATGATGATGTAGGATCCCTTGAAGCATCATTCAAGGCCACATCTTGTTCCATGGAGTGATGAATTTCCTATACATTGTTAGCACAACAACTCGAGGAAATATATACATTTTTATCATGGCAACAAGATATAGGAAGCATATCATCATGAGATTTAGTCAAGCAGTTTTTACATGATATGCAAGGACTATCAACACAAGCATGTAAAACATTTAGAGTGCTCGAAGTGTTAATGCCCAAAGATGAAGCATTGCAATAATATAGTGATCAAGGATCATCAACAATAAACCCACTACCATCGTTGCAATGATCACCACTACTCACCATATCATTACCTTGTGGCAATCCACATGTAGGTGAAGTAGATGAAGTTGAGAAGACCACACGACCGGAGGTGGAGGGAGAACAATCATTCCCACAAATCTTGGACATACCATATTTATCTTGAAGCTTTGTCCACAACTCATGAGCATCCCGGAATGGCATGAGTTGAAATATAACTACATTGCTCAAAGCATCAAAAAGCACATTATAAGCTTGAGCATTGAGATAAGAGTTTTTCTCATCCTCTAAAGATATATTTTGAGAATCCTTTGGAGGAGAAAAATCCATATCTACAATTCGCTCTAAATTTGGGTCCAAAACCCGAAAGTGATTAAGCATGCGAATTACCCAAACATCAAAATGTGTGCCATCGAAACTAAGAGTGTCAGTGAATCCTAAACCCCTAGTCGACATCCTTACTCTCTAGGTGGTTAAACCTAATAAAGAGAGACCTAGCTCTGATACCAATTGAAAGGACGTGGATGTCGCCTAGAGGGGGGGGGGGTGAATAGGCGCTTTAAAATAATTACGGTTTAGGCTTGAACAAATGCGGAATAAAACTAACGTTTAATTTGTAAAGCACAAAACCTACAACAACTAGGCTCACCTATGTGCACCAACAACTTATGCTAAGGAAGATAAACAACTAAGTGATAGCAACATATATGACAATAAACAATATGGCTATCACAAAGTAAAGTGCATAAGTAAAGGGTTCGGGTAAGAGATAACCGAGGCACGCGGAGACGATGATGTATCCCGAAGTTCACACCCGTGCGGATGCTAATCTCCGTTGGAGCGGTGTGGAGGCACAATGCTCCCCAAGATGCCACTAAGGCCACCGTAATCTCCTCACTCTCTCGCACAATGCAAGATGCCGTGATTCCACTAAGGGACCCTTGAGGGCGGTCACCGAACCCATACAAATGGCAAACCTTGGGGCGGTCACCGATACCCATACAAATTGCTCGGGGAAATCTCCACAACCTAATTGGAGACCCCGACGCTTGCCCAGAGCTTTACACCACAATGATTGAGCTCTGAGACACCACCAAGCTTCTAGGACACCAAAGCATCCACGAAGAACAATATCTAGGGTACTAAGTACCAAAGGTAATAAGCTTCTCAAACTTCACTTCCAAGTATCACCGTGGAGAACTCAAACGATGCAACTAATGCAATGGCAAGGGCACATGGAGTGCCCAAGTCCTTCTCTCCGAAATCCCACCAAAGCAACTAATGCTAGGGAGGAAAATGAGAGGAAGAACAAATAAGAACACGAAGAACTCCAAGATCTGGACCCAAGGGGTTCCCCTCACTTAGAGGAGAAATTGATTGGTGGAAATGTGGATCTAGATCTCCTCTCTCTTTTCCCTCAAGAACTAGCAAGAATCATTGAAGGGATTGAGAGTTAGCAAGCTCGAAGAAGGTCAACAATGGGGGAAGAACACAAGCTAAAGAGATGAGGTTCAATGGGGAAGAAGACCCCCTTTTATAGGAGGGGGAAAATCCAACTCTTAAGCCTCACAGCCCGCACAAAGCGGTACTACCGCTCATGGGAGCGGTACTACCGCTCGGTAGGTTCACCAACCATGCCGAGGATGTAAAGAACAGCCCGACGGAGCGGTACTACCGCTAGGCAGCAGAAGTAAAAAATTACTACCTCTCCGGGGGCGGTACTACCGCTACAGGAGCGGTACTACTGTGACGCCCTCGGCTTAATCGTACGCTAATCATACACGCAAATGCGTACGATCAAACCCAAGGACTCACGGGGAGATATCACAACACAACTCTAGACACAAATAAAATAACATCAGCTTCATATTACAAGCCAGGGGCCTCGAGGGCTAGAATACGAAAGCTCGATAAGCACACGAGTCAGCGGAAGTAACAATATCTGAGTACAGACATAAAACAACATGGGGTGCCTTAGAGAAGGCTAGCACAAAAGATACAACGATCGAACGAGGCGAGGCCTCCTGCCTGGGAACCTCCTAACTACTCCTGATCATCAGCGGCCTCCACGTAGTAGTAGGCACCGTCGGGGTAGCAGTCGTCGGTGGCGGGGACCTCCATCTCCTGGGCTCCATCATCTGGTCGCAGCAAACGGATCAAGGGGGACAAGGGGGGAGCAAAGCAGCGGTGAGTACTCATCCAAAGTACTCGCAAGTCTTACATCAGAACTATTCTAATTATGCAGCAGTATCAAAGAAGGGGGGTTATATGTGGACTGACTGCAGCAATGCGAGAATAGAGAGAGAAGGCCTAGTCCTATCGAAGACTAGCATCCTCAGGGTCTGCATCAAATAGACGAGAGTAGAACAGGGGTAACACATTAATAGTCATATTGTTGGAGCAATATTAAAGTGAGGTCACGCCTAAAGATCCTCCCTCGACTCCCTGCGAGGAAGCAATCCCGAGGCAAACTAATTCCAGTTAAGTAACAATTGTAGTTGTAAAAGATCGGGGCACAACTCCAAGTCGTCCTGTAACCGTGGACACGGCTATCCGAATAGTTAATTTTCATCCCTGTAGGGGTGCACCACATGTCCCGTCACGCTCGATAACACTCTGGCCGGACATACTTTTCTGGGTCCTGCCCGGCCTCGGAATATCGACACGTCGCAGCCCCACCTAAGACTAATCAGAGAGGCCAGCCCGCCGGTCTAAATCCTAAGCACAAAGGGTTCATGGGCCCAGTTCCCCTTCACGCTCCTGCACGTGGCGTGGGCGGCCGACGTCAGTCCTAGCATCCCTTAATCACAAGCACGATGCATCTCGGGACCACTCGGGCGCGCGTCGCTACACTGCTGGCATCTGAAAAGCTTCGGCTGATACCGCGACGCCGAGTACCCATAATTCTTCCCGCGTAGCCGGTTAGTGCGAAAAGGTCTCCGACCAACCCAGATCAAACACCCAAATCCATTAGCATTTTAGTTAGGCCAGCAACACAGTCTCACGGGAATCCACCCGGCTTACAACTAATCACCAATGATCCCAGTAACATGGTCGAGTAACTGTGTGGTTGTAACATCGGGGGGAATCCGAGGTATCACCCTCATTGGATTCCGAATGATGTACCCGTCAAGGTGGTCTTAGAGGAATCACCCTCGGGGGTCCCACACTCGCGGGGTTGCACGACAGAGGCGTCATCGGGAATGGTGAAAGAGGAATCACCCTCGATAACCACGATCGACTAGCTATACTACAGAGATATCATCAGGAGTACTTAGTGAGGTGTCACCCTCGGTACCCGATAGTATCTCTGTAGTGTCGTACAACGAAGGGGGGTGAATGTGCTGTGTCGGGTCTGGCTCGTCGATCAAAGATCGAGAATTGAAAACAAGCGGGGCAACTGGACTACGGGGTCTGAGGGGATGACTGCTCCACCTATACTAAGCATATTAAAAGTACAGGAGTGAAAGTAGCAGTTCATCAAAAACAGGCTATGCATCAGATATAGGAGCTAACTACAACAGTAGCAAAATACTAATGCAAGCAGTAGGAAGAAAGACATAGGCGATATAGGAATGATCAAGGGGAGTTTGCTTGCCTTGCTGCTCTGCGGCAAAGGACTGATCGGCAGGGTCGTAGATGTACCCGGCAGCAGCGTCAGTCTCGGGGTCTACCGGTAGGAAGAGGGGGAAGAAACAATAAATAATAGCACCGATGCAACACAAAGCATGACATGGAAAGATGCAGGCTAGACATGAGCTAACGCAGCAACATCCGTCATAGACGGGTCGGAAGAATATCTGACGATATTTTTCGGGTCTCGGGCTACTACCGGCTATACTGGAAACGAAGGAAAGGTTCCAAGTTTGCTATGCTAGGGACGCGTGACAGACGAACGGGCCGTGTATCCGGGTTCGTCTCGCTTTGCTGATCAACTTTCATGTTGAAAATATTTTGATCTGACTTACGGATTATTTAATATTAATTTTTAAAGTTTTATTAATTATTTAGGAATTAAAAACAGATTTAAAAGTTTTAATAAAATCCCATTATGACATCATCGCGATGTCAGGCTGACATCAACATTTGACCGGTCAACTGACCAGCGGGTCCCGAACGTCATAGGCACAAGTTTTTATTAAGATTAATTATTTATTAATCAGATTAATTCAACGAGGGACCCACGTGTCATACTCTAATTATGTTAATTAATTATTTTAACTAATATATCTATTTATTTATTTATTTAAGAAAAACATTATTTTTATAATTTATATTAACTCTCGCGTGGGGCCTCCCTGTCATAGACAGCGGGTGCATTGGCCCCACCGGTAAGTGACCCAAGGCCATTTACTCATCTTCTTTTATTAGATACCTAACCGTGCAAATACCGTATTTCTTTAAATATCCATATACGCAAATACATACATCACATCTCATACATACATACATACATACGCATTTAATACATCATTTATTCTTTTTATTTTTTTCTCTCAAAACTCTCATCTCTCTCTCTCTGTTAACAGAGACAGAGAACTACTCTCTCTAACTCCACCTAGAAGAACACAAACTTCAATTCCTCCTACCGGAGTCTACCGTCGACGGATCGAGGTCCCGTTTGCCGGAACGGAACCGGGACGGCGAGGAGATCGACATGGTGGGAGGAGCCCGAGGAGGGGCTCACCGACGGTGACGAGACGGACCAGTGAAGCCGGAGTTCGGACGAAGATGACGGTGGAGACGGGTGTGCCGGCGAGGAGGAGCCGGTGAGGAGGGCCCCCCGGAGATGGAGCCGCCGACGGGGAGGGGCGGCCACCGTGGAGGTGAGGGCCGCCGGAGGTGGACCTCCCGGAAGGGGCCGGCCGCCGAGATGGGGGGGCCGAGGTGGCCGGGGCCCCTGCCGGCGGGGTGGAGGCCGAGGGGGGGGGGCTCGCCGCGGGAGGGAGGAGGCCGTGGGGGGAGGAGGCCGTGGGGGAGGAGGCCGCCGGCGGGAGGAGGTGGCCGTGGGGGGAGGAGGCCGTGGGGCGAGGAGGCCGCCGGAGGGAGGAAGGATGCCGTGGGGGGAGGAGGCCGCCGGCGGGAGGAGGTGGCCGTGGGGGGAGGAGGCCGTGGGGGGAGGTACGAGGCGGTGGAGAGGCGGGCTCGCCGGCGGGAGGCAGGGGGCCGACGGGAGGGGAGCCGAGGTGGGAGGCGAGGGTCGTGGGGAGGGAGAGGGGGTCATGGGGGATCTGGCGCGGGGGGGGGGGGGGACCGAGAGGGAGGGGTGGGGCTCCTGTCGGTGGGGTGGGGTGGTCACGGAAGAGTGGGGGGCGTGGCGGCGCCCAGGGGGGGAGGGAGTAGCGAGGGGAGGGGCTAGGGTTTAGTGGGAGGGGGCGCGGGGGGGCCTGGCCGGTTGGGCCTCTTGGCCGAGCTAGGCCACTGGGGGGGGGGGGCTTTCTTCCTTTCTCTTTTGTTGTTGTTTTATTTTGTTTTCTTTTTTTATTATTACTTAATCTAATCCTTTTTTTTATTATATTCTTATTTACTTTCTTTCATCATTTATTATTTATACTTTTAGTCCTTTCTTTTGTTTATTTATCTTCATTTACTATATTTCTTTACTTACTTTGTTAAAGCCCCTTTCTTAATATATCGGGATCATCAATGATTCCAAAAGTACCCGAGTTGATATTATAATCTGTTAGGGAATCTTTATAACTCCCCGACGTTGTTATCTCAACAACATAAAAATCTTTTCACGTTTGACTTAATCCCGAAGCTTCGAATTATGATTCGGTTTCAACCATCACGAGAACATTGATAAAGTTAATGGTGACGTGGCATCATTAGCGCAGGATCACTGTAGCTTAATTACAATAATTACTGTTGCAAGAGTCGAGGATGTCACAACTACCGCTGGCACCACGAGCGGTACTACCGCTCGATACTGAAACTGCTGTAACTTTCGCATACGGACTCCGAATTCAACGAAACCAAGTTTGTTGGAAAGCTAACGACATGGGCTAACACAATATTGATAGAAATATCAATAAGAAGCAAGTGATAAAATTCCCATAGGAAAATGGTGAGTACCCTTCTTCGAATAAGATCGGTAAAAACTCGCAACATCGAAAACATCATAGAAGATGCATATGGACTCCGTTTTCGATGAACTCGAGCGTGTCATGAAGATGACCATAAGATCTAAAACTCACAAATATAAATACCAAACAAGAACCAAGAAGTATGATGCAAGGATGCAAATGGTTTGAGCTCTCAACGAACGATACGATTAAGCCACTCACTTGAGAGCCTCCCTTGACAGTACGACAATCTATCCTAAAACAGAAAACCTATCAAGGGCAAACCTATACCTTGCACCTCGTCCTCTTGAGCTAGATGACGATGATCTTGGCTTCCTCAAGATGGACCACCTTTCGTGATTGCGTTGGCTTGATGAAGACTAGTTGATTGCTCCCCCATATACACTATGGGTGAGCCGCTCTTTAGCATATCTTCACAAGTCCATTGCCACCATACTCCACCACTTGAGGTCATCCTCCATGGGTTGTATGAGATCTTCTCTTGACGCAAGCCCATGGAAACAAACCTAACCCACATAGAACTCTCACGAAGACCATGGGTTAGTACACAAATACGTAATGGACAATGCTTACCATACCATGGGATCACTTGATCCCTCTCGGTACATCTTGTGGATCTAGATCTCCTCTCTTTTTTCCCTCAAGAACTAGCAAGAATCATTGGAGGGATTGAGAGTTAGCAAGCTCGAAGAAGGTCAACAATGGAGGAAGAACACGAGCTAAAGAGATGAGGTTCAATGGGGAAGAAGACCCCCTTTTATAGGAGGGGAAAAATCCAACCGTTAAGCCTCACAACCCGTATAGAGCGGTACTACCGCTCGGTAGGTTCACCAACCATGCTCAGGATGCAAAAAACAGCCCGACGGAGCAGTACTACTGCTCCTGGAGCGGTACTACCGCTAGGGAGCACTAGTAAAAAAATTACTACCGCTCCGGGGGCGGTACTACGTCTCCGGGGGCGGTACTACCGCTGGCACCACGAGCGGTATTACCGCTCGATACTAAAACTGCTGTAACTTTCACATACGGACTCCGAATTCAACAAAACCAAGTTTGTTGGGAAGCTAACGACATGGGCTAACACAATATTGATAGAAATATCAATAATAAGCAAGTGAGAAAAGTCCCATAAGAAAATGGTGAGAACTCTTCTTCGAATAAGACCGGTAAAAACTCCCAACATCGAAAACATCATAGAAGATGCATATGGACTCCGTTTTCGATGAACTCGAGCGTGTCATGAAGATGGCCATAAGCTCTAAAATTCACAAATAGAAATACCAAACAAGAACTAAGAAGTATGATGCAAGGATGCAAATGGTTTTAACTCTCCGAAAAGATTTTTTCCGGAACAGAAGATACGCACGAAGCTTGAGAACCAAGGCAAAGGGCACCAGGGGAGGCCACAAGCCCCCTAGCCGTGGCTTGGGGGGCGACTAGCAGGCTTGTGGGCCCCCTGTGGCTCCTTTGCCCTATTTCTTTCGCCTATAAATCCCCGAAAAAATCTGAAACCATGGGAGAGAGCCACGAAAATACTTTTTCGCCGCCGCAAGCTTCTGTCTCCGCAAGATCCCATCTGGGGCACGTTCTGGTGCCCTAACGGAGGGGGATTCAGACACGGAGGGCTTCTTCATCAACACAATTGCCTCTCCGATGATGCGTGAGTAGTTCACCACAGACCTTCGGGTCCATAGCTAGTAGCTAGATGGCTTATTCTCTCTCTTGGATCTTCAATACAAAGTTCTCCACGATCTTCATGGAGATCTATCCGATGTAATCTTCTTTTGCGGTGCGTTTGTCGAGATCCGATGAATTGTGGATTTATGATCATATTATCTACGAATCTTATTTGAGTTTCTTCTGATCTTTTATATGCATGATTTCATATCCTTGTAATTCTCTTTGAGTTGTCGGTTTCATTTGGCCAACTTGATCTACAGTTCTTGCAATGGGAGAAGTGCTTGCTTTTGGGTTCATACCGTGCGGTGACCTCACCCAGTGACAGAAGGGGTAGCGAGGCACGCATCATGTTGTTGCCATGAAGGGTAAAAATTTGGGGTTTATATCTATTGCATGAATTTATCCCTATACATCATGTCATCTTGCTTAAGGCGTTACTCTGTTTGTGATGAACTCAATACACTAGATGCATGCTGGATAGCGGTCGATGTGTGGAGTAATAGTAGTAGATGCAAAAAGTATCGATCTACTTGTCTCGGACGTGATGCCTATATGTATGATCATTGCCTTAGATATCATCATGAATTTGCGCAGTTCTATCAATTGCTCGACAATAATTCGTTCACCCCACCGTAATATTTTCTATCATGAGAGAAGCCTCGAGTGAACACTATGGCCCCCGAGTCTACTTTACATCATATTTTCATCTTTACACTTGTACTTCGTTGCACTTTCCACCTTCAGATCTCACCTTGCAATCAATCGTGAAGGGATTGACAACCCCTTTGTAGTGTTGGGTGCAAGTTTGCTGTTTTTGCGCAGGTACTTTGGAGACTTGGCTTGATACTCCTAGTGGATTGATACCTTGGTTCTCAAACTGAGGGAAATACTTACTTCTACTGTGCTGCATCACCCTTTCCTCTTCAAGGGAAAAACCAATGCAAGCTCAAGAGGTAGCAAGAAGGATTTCTGGTGCCGTTACCGGGGAGTACAAGTCAAGAATAGTCTTCCTCCAACGTGTCAATTTCTGGCACCGGGGACTATTCTAAGTGAAGCTTATCCAAGTAACTGTCGCAAACTCATCTCTTGCATTTACTTTTTTTGCCTCTCTTTTTCCTCTCCCCCACTTCTGATTTTTTTTTTTACAAAAATATTTCCTTTTTTCGTTTGCCTTTCCTTTGCTTGTGTGCTATGTGCCTTCAATATGCTTGCATCTTTGCTTGCTGAAAATCTGTTGATATGGATCCTCATCCACTTGCTAATCTCTTTAAGAGATCCAATTATGTTGATCCAATTGACTATCTTTATGGAGTTTTGCTTGAGATGCGTGAATCTGAAAATTGTGATGAAGAAATTTATGAAGTGATTCATGAGGGCTCCTTGAATGAAAAGCATGATTGCAATGATTTCATTATAAATTCTATTAATGACAATCATGCTAAAAATATGAAAAACCCTAAGCTTGGGGATGCTAGTTTTTCTTTGTCCACTACTTGTTGCAATGATCGTGATTGGGGTGATAATTTTTCTTATGATCTTGAAAATTTGTTTAACCGTCATGATGATTATGATGTTTGCAATAATATTGAAAGTGGGTTTGGAGAAGTCATGACTTTAGTTGATGATAATCCCACTATTTTTGAAGAGTGTCAACTTTGCATGCATGTGGATCATGAAAAGAATATCCTTTGTGATAGCTATATTGTTGAATTTGATTATGATCCCACATGTAATTGCTATGAGAGAGGAAAATATCGTGGTAGAAACTTTCATGTTACCAAATTACCTCTCGTTATGTTGAGATTGCTATTGTCTCTTTCTTCTTCCTTGCATTTGGTAACTATTGGTTGTATTGCCAATTTGTTTTCCTATAAAATGCCTATGCATAGGAAGTATGTTAGACTTAGATGTGATTTTCACATGCTTTATGATGCTCTCGTTGTGTTTCAATTCTTGTCTTTTGTGTGAGCATCATTGAATTATCAATGCCTAGCTAAGGGCGTTAAACAATAGCGCTTGTTGGGAGGCAACCCAATGAATTTATCTTTGATTTTTTGCTTTATATGTTTTGTTGCGTCCACACCATCATAATTCTGTTATGATTGTGTTTTTTGTGTTTATTTTTGTGTTTGTGCCAAGTAAAACCTTTATGACTAGTTTGGCGATGGTTGTTTGATCGTGCTGAAAAAGACAGAAATGTTTCGCTAACGAAATTATTTTTCATTTTATCCAGAAAGAGCTTTTGAGTTGATTCTTTTTGATGCTGGTTTATATGCCAATTTCCCAAATTGTCGTAATTGTTCAGAATTTTTGAGATACCAGAAGTATACGAAGTATACAGACTGGTCTGTTTTTGACAGATTCTGTTTTTGTTGTGTTGATTGCTTATTTTGATGAAACTATGGATAGTATCGGGGGGTACTAGCCATGGAGAAGTGAGAATACAGTAATATAACACCAATATAAATAGAAATCAAGTTTTCTACAATACCTAAAGAGGTGGTAGTTTGTTTTCTTGTGCTAATGATATCACGAGTTTCTGTTTAAGTTTTGTGTTGTGAAGTTTTCAAGTTTTGGGTGATGTTCTCATGGACGATGAGATAAAGTGTAGAAAGAGGTCAAGCTTGGGGATGCCCAAGTTATCCCAAGACAAATTCAAGGACACCAAAAAGCCTAAGCTTGGGGATGCCTCGGGAAGGCATCCCCTCTTTCGTCTTCAATCCATCGGTAACGTTACTTGGAGCTATATTTTTATTCACCACATGATATGTGTTTTGCTTGGAGCGTCGTGTATTATAGGAGTCTTTTCTTTTTGTTGTGTCACGATCATCCTTGCTGCACAGCTTTTTGAGAGAGACAGACACTCATCATGAATATGCTAGAATACTCATTGAGCTTCACTTATATCTTTTGAGTTAGACAATTTAGCTCGCATGTGCTTCACTTATATCTTTTGAGCTAGATAACTTTGCACTAGTGCTTCACTTAGATATTTTCAGAGCACGGCGATGTCATATTTTGAAGAAATAAGAACTCTCGATCTTCACCTATATCTTTTTAAGAGTGCTCTCTTTGAGTAGCTTGGTAGTTGGCTTGTGCTATGAAAGTAGTCCTAAAGATGATAGGCATCCATAGAGGATACAATGAAACTTCCATATTCTTGTGCATTGATTAGAAAGAGAAGTTTGATTCCTCTCAATTAGTTTTGAGATATGGATATGGTGATATTAGAGTTATGTTAGTAGGGTGTTGTGAATCTAGAAATACTTGTGTTGAAGTTAGTGATTCCCATAGCATGCACGTATGGTGAACCGCTATGTTAGGAAGTCAGAGCATAATTGATTTATTGATTGTCATCCTTTGTGTTGTGGTCAGGATCGCACGATGGTTAACACCTACCAACCCTTCCCCTAGGAGTATGCATTTAGCACTTTGTTTCGATTACTAATAAAACTTTTGCAATAAGTATATGAGTTCTTCATGACTAATGTGAGTCCATGGTATAGATGCACTTTCACCTTCCACCATTGCTAGCCTCTCTACTGCTGCACAACTTTTGGCCGGTACACAAACCCACCATATACCTTCCTCAAAACAGCCACCATACCTACCTATTATGGCATTTTCATAGCCATTCCGAGATATATTGCCATGCAACTCCCACCGTTCCGTCTCATGACTTGTGCCGTCACTTACATATTACCATTGCATGATCG
The DNA here is from genome assembly GCF_904849725.1 of Hordeum vulgare subsp. vulgare. Classification (NCBI taxonomy): domain Eukaryota; kingdom Viridiplantae; phylum Streptophyta; class Magnoliopsida; order Poales; family Poaceae; genus Hordeum; species Hordeum vulgare. The sequence continues at coordinate 356,932,247 of NC_058523.1, forward strand.
TAAGATAGCTAGCGAGATGTTTCAACGTCATATGCCAAGCTAGATCGTTGCACATCCCGGTACACTGCCGAAGGCATTTCCTATAGAGTCATCATTGCTCTAAGTATTGAGTTGTGAGTAAATAAAAGTGTGATGATCATCATTATTAGAGCATTGTTCCATGTGAGGAAATAAAAAAGGGCCAAATATGCCCACCAAAAAAAATTGAAAAGAGGCCAAAGAGCCCATCCAAATAAAGAGAGAAAAAGAGAGAAGGGACAATGCTACTATATTTTTCCACACTTTGTGCTTCACAATAACACCATGTTCTTCATGATAGAGAGTCTCTTGTTTTGACACTTCCATATACTAGTGGGAATATTCATTATATAACTTGGCTTGTATATTCCAATGATGGGCTTCCTCAAAATTGCCCTAGGTCTTCGTGAGCAAGCAAGTTGGATGCACACCCACTAGTTCTCCTTTTGCGCTTTCACACACTTATAGCTCTAAGTGCATCTGTTGCTTGGTAATCCCGACTCATTCACATTGATATCTCTTAGTGGGCATTGATACGTCTCCAACGTATCTATAATTTTTCATGGTTCCATGCTATTATCTTGTCAAACTTTGGATGTTTTGTATGCCTTTTATATATTTTTTGGGACTAACTTATTAACTCAGTGCCAAGTGCCAGTTCCTGTTTTTTTCCGTGTTTTTGATGCTTTTCAGAGGAGAATATTAAACGGAGTCCAAACACGGCATAAAACTTTCGAAAAGAATTTTTCCGGAATAGAAGATACGCAGGGGGCGTGAGAACCAAGGCGAAGGCCACCACGGGAGGCCACAAGCCCCCTAGGCGCGGCCATGGGGGGGGGGGCGCCTAGCAGGCTTGTGGGACCCCTGTGGCTCGTCTGCCCTACTTCTTCTGCCTATAAATCCCCGAAAAATCCAAAACCATGGGAGAGATCCACGAAAATACTTTTTCGCCGCCGCAAGCTTCTGTCTCTGCAAGATCCCATCTCGGGCACGTTTTGGTGCCCTGCCGGAGGGGGGGATTCGGATACGGAGGGCTTCTTCATCAACGCCATTGCCTCACCGATGATGCGTGAGTAGTTCACCATAGACCTTCGGGTCCATAGCTAGTAGCTAGATGGCTTCTTCTCTCTCTTGGAGCTTCAATACAAAGTTGATCTTCATGAAGATCTATCCGATGTAATCTTCTTTTGTGGTGTGTTTGTTGAGATCCGATGAATTGTGGATTTATGATCATATTATCTATGAATCTTATTTGAGTTTCTTCTGATCTCTTATGTGCATGATTTCATATCCTTGTAATTCTCTTCGACTTGTGGGTTTTGTTTGGCCAACTTAATCTATGATTCTTGCAATGGGAGAAGCACTTGGTTTTGGGTTCATACCGTGCGGTGACCTCACCTAGTGACAGAAGGGGTAGCGAGGCACGTATCGTGTTGTTGCCATCAAGGGTAAAAAGTTGGTGTTTACATCTTTGGTTTGAGTTTATCCCTCTACATCATGTCATCTTGCTTAAGGCGTTACTCTGTTCGTCATGAACTCAATACACTAGATGCATGCTGGATAGCGGTCGATGTGTGGAGTAATAGTAGTAGATGCAGAAAGTATCGGTCTACTTGTCTCGGATGTGATGCCTATATGTATGATCATTGCTTTAGATATCGTCATGACTTTGCGCGGTTCTATCAATTGCTCGGCAGTAATTTTTCACCCACCATAATATTTGCTATCTTGAGAGAAGCCTCTAGTGAACACTATGGCCCCCGGGTCTACTTCACATCATATTTTCAGCCTTACACTTTTACTTTGTTGCACTTTCCGCCTTCAGATCTCACTTTGCAATCAATCTTGAAGGGAATGACAACCCCTTTATAGCGTTGGGTGTAAGCTCGTTTGTGTTTGCGCAGGTACTCTGGACACTTGGCTTGATTCTCCTACTGGATTGATACCTTGGTTCTCAAACCGAGGGAAATACTTACTGCTACTTTGCTGCATCACCCTTTCCTCTTCAAGGGAAAAACCAATGCAAGCTCAAGAGGTAGCAAGAAGAATTTCTGGCGCCGTTGCCGGGGAGTATCAAGTCAAGAATAGTCTCCCGTCAACGTGCCAATTTCTGGCACCGTTGCCGGGGAGGATCAAGTCAAGAATAGTCTCCCGTCAACGTGTCAATCTCTGGCACCGTGGAAAGTGAAGCTCATCCAAGTAAGTGTCGCAAACTCATATCTTGCATTTACTTTTTTGCCTCTCGTTTTCCTCTCCCCCACTTCTGAAAAACAAAAATTTAGAAAAATATTTGCCTTTCCTTTGCTTGTGTGCTATGTGCCTTCAATATGCTTGTATCTTCGCTTGCTGAAAATCTATTTATATGGATCCTCATCCACTTGCTAATCTCTTTAATAGATCCAGTTATGTTGAACCATTTTCTAGTGAGTTGAGTGCACTTGACTTTCTCTATGGAGTTATGCTTGAGATGCGTGAATCTGAAAATCGTGATGAAGAAATTTATGAAGTGATTCATGAGGGCTCCTTTAATGAAAAGCATAATTGCAATGATTTCATTATAAATTCTATTAATGTCAATCATGCTAAAAATATGCAAAACCCTAAGCTTGGGGATGCTAGTTTCGCTATGTCTACAACTTGTTGCAATGATCGTGATTGGGGTGATAATTTTTCTTATGACCTTGAAAATTAGTTTAAGCCTCATGATGAATATGATATTTGCAATAATTTTGAAAGTGGGTTTGGAGAAGTCATGACTTTACCTGATGATAATCCCACTATTTTTGAAGAGCGTCAACTTTGCATGCATGTGGATCATGAAAAGAATATCCTTTTTGATAGCTATATTGTTGAATTTGAATATGATCCCACATGTAATTGTTATGAGAGAGGAAAATATTGTGGTAGAAACTTTCATACCACTAAATTACCTCTCATTTTGTTGAGATTGATATTGTCTCTTTCTTCTTCCTTGCATATGGTAACTATTGGTTGTCTTGACAATCTATTTTCCTATAAAATGCCTATGCATAGGAAGTATGTTAGACTTAGATATGATTTCACCTGCTTTATTATGCTCTCGTTGTGCTTCAATTCTTGTCTTCTGTGTGAGCATCATTGAATCATCAATGCCTAGCTAAGGGCGTTAAACAATAGCGCTTGTTGGGAGGCAACCCAATGAATTTGTATTTGCTTTTTGCTTTCTGTTTTGTTGCATCCACCCCATCATAATTCTGTTATGATTGTGTCTTTTGTGTTTCTTTTTGTGTTTGAGCGAAGTAAAACCTTTATGACTAGTTTGGTGATGGTTGTTTGATCCTGCTGGAAAAAGACAGAAACTTTTCGCTCACGAAATTATTTTTCATTTTTATCCAGAAAGAGATTTTGAGTTGATTCTTTTTGCTTCTAGTTGATATGCCATTTTCCCAAACTGTCGTAATTTATCAGAATGTTTGAGATACCAGAAGTTTACAAAGTATACAGATTGCTACAGACTGGTCTATTTTTGACAGATTCTGTTTTTGTTGTGTTGGTTGCTTGTTTTGATGAAACTATGGATAGTATCGAGGGGGGGGGTACTAGTCATGTAAAAGTGAGAATACAGTAACCTAACACCAATATAAATAGAAATCAAGTTTGCTACAGTACCTAAAGAGTTGGTAGTTTGTTTTCTTGTGCTAATGATATCACAAGTTTCTGTTTAAGTTTTGTGTTGTGAAGTTTTCATGTTTTGGGTGATGTTCTCATGGACAATGGCATAAAGAGTGGAAAGAGCTCAAGATTGGGGATGCCTAAGGCATCCCAAGCCAAATTCAAGGACACCAAAAAGCCTAAGCTTGGGGATTCCCCGTGAAGGCATCCCGTCTTCCGTCTTCAATCCATCGGTAACATTACTTGGAGCTATATTTTTATTCACCACATGATATGTGTTTTGCTTGGAGCGTCTTGTATCGTAGGAGTCTTTTCTTTTTGTCGTGTCACAATTATCCTTGCAGCACACCTTTTGAGAGAGACATGCACTCATCTTGAATTTGCTAGAATACTCTTTGAGCTTTGCTTATATCTTTTGAGTTAGGCAATTTAGCTCACTTGTGCTTCACTTAGATCTTTTAGAGCAAGGCGGTGTCATATTTTGGAGAAATAAGAACTCTCGATCTTCACTTATATCTTTTTGAGAGTGATCTCTCTGAGTAACTTGGTAGTTGGCTTGTGCTATGAAAGTAGTCCCAAAGGTGATAGTCACCCAAAGAGGATACAATGAAACTTCCATCTTCTTGTGCATTGATTAGAAAGAGAAGTTTGATTCCTCTCAATAAGTTTTGAGACATGGATATGGTGATATTAGGAGTTATGTTAGTAGGGTGTTGTGAATCTAGGAATACTTGTGTTGAAGTTAGTGATTCCCGTAACATGCACGTATGGTGAACCGCCATGTTAGGAAGTCAGAGCATAATTGATCTATTGATTGTCATCTTTTGTGTCGCGGTCGGGATCGCACGATGGTTAACACCTACCAACCCTTCCCCTAGGAGTATGCGTCTAGCACTTTGTTTCGATTACTAATAAAAACTTTCGCAATAAGTATATGAGTTCTTCATGACTAATGTGAGTCCATGGTATAAATGCACTTTCACCTTCCACCATTGCTAGCCTCTCTAGTGCCGCGCAACTTTCGCCGGTGCACAAACCCACCATATGCCTTCCTCAAAATAGCCACCATACCTACCTACTATGGCATTTTCATAGCCATTCATAGATATATTGCCATGCAACTCCCACCCTTCCGTCTCATGACTTGTGCCGTCACTCTCATATTGCCATTGCATGATCGTAAGATAGCTAGCGAGATGTTTCATCGTCATACGCCAAGCTAGATCGTTGACATCCCGGTACACTGCCAGAGGCATTTCCTATAGAGTCATCATTGTTCTAGCATTGAGCTTTGAGTAAATAAAAGTGTGATGATCATCATTATTAGAGCATTGTCCCATGTGAAAAAAATAGGCCAAAGTTGCCTACAAAAAAATATGGAAAGAGGCCAAAGAGCCCAAACAAAAAAAAGAGAGAAAAAGAGAGAAGGGACAATGGTACTATCTTTTTCCACACTTGTGCTTCATAATAGCACCATGTTCTTCATGATTGAGAGTCTCTTATTTTTTCACCACCATATGCTAGTGGGAATCTTCATTATATAACTTGGCTTGTATATTCCAATGATGGGATTCCTCAAAATTTCCCTAGGTCTTCGTGAGCAAGCAAGTTTGATGCACACCCACTAGTTCTCCTTTTGAGCTTTCACATACTTATAGCTCTAAGTGCATCCATTGCATGGTAATCCCTACTCTTTCACATTGATATCTATTAATGGACATCTCCATAGTCCTTTGATACGCCGAGTCAATGTGACCATCTCCTCCTTTTTGTCTCACAACCTCCACCACATTGTATTCCACCTATAGTGCTATATCCATGGCTCACGCTCATGTATTGCGTGAGAGTTTAAAAAGGTTTGAGAAAGTTAGAGTGCAAAAACAATTACTTGGCCAATACCGGGGTTGTGCATGATTTAAATTAGTTGTGTGGTGATGATGGAGCATAGCCAGACTATATGCTTTTTAGGGATAACTTTCTTTGGACTTGTTATTTCGAAAGTTCATGACCTTGCTAGTTTGCTTGAAGTATTATTGTTTTCATGTCAATAGCAAACTATTGTTTTTAATCTTATGGATCTGAACATTCATGTCACATGAAAGAAGTTACAAAGGACAAATATGCCATGTAGCATTCCACATCAAAAATTCATTCTTTATCACTTCTCTACTCGAGGACGAGCAGGAGTTAAGCTTGGGGATGCTTGATACGTCTCCAACGTATCTATAATTTTTGAAGGTTCCATGCTATTAACTTGTCAAACTTTGGATGTTTTGTATGCCTTTTATATCTTTTTTGGGACTAACTTATTAACTCAGTGCCAAGTGCCAGTTCCTGTTTTTTCCGTGTTTTTGACCCTTTTCAGAGGAGAATATTAAACGGAGTCCAAACGGAATAAAACTTCCGAAAAGATTTTCTCTGGAATAGAAGATACGCAGGGGGCGTGAGAACCAAGGCAGAGGCCACCACGGGAGGCCACAAGCCCCCTAGGCGCGGCCAGGGGGGTGCTTAGCAGGCTTGTGGGCCCCCTATGGCTCGTGTGCCCTACTTCTTCTACCTATAAATCCCCGAAAATCCCAAAACCACGGGAGAGATCCACGAAAATACTTTTCCGCCGCCGCAAGCTTCTGTCTCCACAAGATCCCTTCTCGGGCACGTTCTGGTGCCCTTCCGAAGGGGGGATTCAAATACGGAGGGCGTCTTCATCAACACCATTGCCTGTCCGATGATGCATGAGTAGTTCACCATAGACCTTCGGGTCCATAACTAGTAGCTAGATGGCTTCTTCTCGCTCGTGGATCTTCAATACAAAGTTCTCCATGATCTTCATGGAGATCTATCCGATGTAATCTTCTTTTGTGGTGTGTTTGTCGAGATCCGATGAATTGTGGATTTATGATCAGATTATCTATGAATATTATTTGAGTTTCTTCTGATCTCTTATGTGCATGATTTCATATCCTTGTAATTCTGTTAGAGTTGTGGGTTTTGTTTGGCCAACTTGCTCTATGATTCTTGCAATGGGAGAAGTGCTTGGTTTTGGGTTCATACTGTGCGTTCACCTCACCAAGTGACAAGAAGGGGTAGCGAGGCACGCATCGTGTTGTTGCCATCAAGGGTAAAAAGATGGGGTTTACATCATTGGTTTGAGATTATCCCTCTACATCATGTCATCTTGCTTAAGGCGTTACTCTGTTTGTCATGAACTCAATACACTAGATGCATATTGGATAGAGGACGATGCGTGGAGTAATAGTAGTAGATACAGAAAGTATCGGTCTAGTTGTCTCGGACGTGATGCCTATATGTATGATCATTGCCTTAGATATCTTCATGACTTTGTGCGGTTCTATCAATTGCTCAACAGTAATTTGTTCACCCACCGTATTATTTGCTATCTTGAGAGAAGCCTCTAGTGAACACTATGGCCCCCGGGTCTACTTCACATCATATTTTCAGGCTTACACTTTTACTTCGTTGCACTTTCCGCCTTCAGATCTCACTTTGCAATCAATCTTGAAGGGATTGACAACCCCTTTATAGTGTTGGGTGCAAGCTCGTTTGTGTTTGCGTAGGTACTCTCGACACTTGGCTTGATTCTCATACTGGATTGATACCTTGGTTCTCAAACTGAGGGAAATACTTACTGCTACTGTGCTGCATCACCCTTTCCTCTTCAAGGGAAAAACCAACGCAAGCTCAAGAGGTAGCAGGCGTCTCCATAGCCCATTGATACGCCGAGTCAATGTGACCATCTCCTCCTTTTTTGCCTCACAGCATCCACCACACTCTATTCCACCTATAGTGCTATATCCATGGCTCACGCTCATGTATTGCGTGAGAGTTGAAAAAGTTTGAGGAAGTAAGAGTGCGAAAACAACTACTTGGCCAATATCGGGGTTGTGCATGATTTAAATTCGTTGTGTGGGGATGATGGAGCATAGCCAGACTATATGATTTTGTAGGGATAACTTTCTTTGGCCTTGTTGTTTCGAAAGTTCATGATTACCTTGCTAGTTTGCTTGAAGTATTATTGTTTTCATGTCAATAGCAAACTATTGTTTTGAATCTTACGGATCTGAACATTCATGTCACATGAAAGAAGTTACAAAGGACAAATATGCTAGGCAGCATTCCACATCAAAAATTCAGTCTTTATCACTTCCCTACTCGAGGACGAGTAGGAGTTAAGCTTGGGGATGCTTGATACGTCTCCAACGTATCTATAATTTTTGATGGTTCCATGCTATTATCTTGTCAAACTTTGGATGTTTTGTATGCATTTTATATCTTTTTTGGGACTAACTTATTAACTCAGTGCCAAGTGCCAGTTCCTCTTTTTTCCGTGTTTTTGACCTTTTTCAGAGGAGAATATTAAACGGAGCCAAACGGAATAAAACCTCCAAAAAGATTTTTTCCGGAACAGAAGATATGCAGGAAGCTTGAGAACCAAGGAAAAGGGCACCAAGGGAGCCCACAAGCCCCCTAGCCGCGGCCTGGGGGGTGCCTAGCAGGCTGGTGGGCCCCCCATGGCTCCTTTGCCCTACTTCTTCCGCCTATAAATCCCCGAAAAATCTGAAACCACGGGAGAGAGCCACGAAAATACTTTTTCGCCGCCGCAAGCTTCTGTCTCCGCAAGATCCCATCTGGGGCACGTTCTGGTGCCCTACCGGAGCGGTGATTCAGACACGGATGGCTTCTTCATCAACACCATTGCCTCTCCGATGATGCGTGAGTAGTTCACCATAGACCTTCGGGTCCATAGCTAGTAGCTAGATGGCTTCTTCTCTCTCTTGGATCTTTAATACTAAGTTCTCCATGATCTTCATGGAGATCTATCCGATGTAATCTCCTTTTGCGGTGTGTTTGTCGAGATCCAATGAATTGTGGATTTATGATCAGATTATCTATGAATCTTATTTGAGTTTCTTCTGATCTCTTATATGCATGATTTCATATCCTTGTAATTCTCTTCGAGTTGTGGGTTTTGTTTGGCCAACTTGATCTATAGTTCTTGCAATGGGAGAAGTGCTTGGTTTTGGGTTCATACCGTGCGGTGACCTCACCTAGTGACAGATGGGGTAGCGAGGCATGCATCATGTTGTTGCCATCAAGGGTAAAAAGATGGGGTTTATATCTATTGCATGAATTTATCCCTCTACATCATGTCATCTTGCTTAAGGCGTTACTCTGTTTGTTTTGAACTCAATACACTAGATGCATGCTGGATAGCGGTTGATGTGTGGAGTAATAGTAGTAGATGTAGAAAGTATCGGTCTACTTGTCTCGGACGTGATGCCTATATGTATGATCATTGCCTTAGATATCGTCATGACTTTGCGCGGTTCTATCAATTGCTCGACAGTAATTCGTTCACCCACCGTAATATTTGCTATCATGAGAGAAGCCTATAGTGAACACTATGGCCCCTGGGTCTACTTCACATCATATTTTTAGCTTTACACTTTTACTTCGTTGCACTTTCCAACTTGAGATCTCACCTTGCAATCAATCGTGAAGGGATTGACAACCCCTTTGTAGCGTTGGGTGCAAGTTTGCTGTTTTGCGCATGTACTTTGGAGACTTGGCTTGATACTCCTACTGGATTGATACCTTGGTTCTCAAACTGAGGGAAATACTTACTGCTACTGTGCTGCATCACCCTTTCCTCTTCAAGGGAAAAACCAACGCAAGTTCAAGAGGTAGCAACATCCGCTCCCGTACTTGCTTCTCCGGATACGAAAAGGGATTTCGTCATATATTGTGACGCTTCTCGTCAAGGAATAGGCCGTATCCTGATGCACGATCGCAAGGTGATTGCTTATGCCTCACGTCAGTTGCGTGCTCATGAAGAGAACTACCCAGTTCATGATCTCGAACTTGCCGCAGTTATTCATGCACTGAAAGAATGGCGACAATACCTTGTCGGTAATCGCTGTGAAATCTACACCGACCATCAAAGTCTGAAGTACTTGTTCACTCAACCAGAGCTGAGTCTACGTCAACAAAGATGGATGGAGCGTATAACAGATTTTGACTGTAGTATATCATATACCCCCGGCAAGGCTGACGTAATGGCTGATGCCTTGAGTCGCAAGTCATACTGCAACCACCTCCAGTTTCATAAGGTTCATGATCGCCTGCAAGAGGAATTCCGTAAGATGAACCTCCATATTGTCCCTCAGGGTTACCTTGTCCCCCTCCTGGAGAGTACCGAAAGATGAACCTTCGTGTTGTTAATCAGGGTTCCCTCAGTAACCTTGTTACTGAACCAGATCTTGTGGGCACCATCAAGAATTTGCAAGGCTTTGACGATGATGCCCACATGATTAAAAGCTATATTACGAAGGGTAAACCCTCCCTTTTTCACTGTTGCTGAAGATGGCGCCTTGTACTTCAAGGGTCGCCTATTCATCCCAAATAAGAAGGAAAATCTCAGAATGACCGGAGAGGTGATGAAAGAAGCTCACGACACACCATTTTCTATTCACCCGGGTAGTACCAAGATCTACCAAGACATCCGTCAAAGATTCTAGTGGCCCAATATGTAACAAGACATTGCACGATATGTGGCAGAATGTGATATTTGCCGGCGGATCAAAGCAGAACATCAAAAGCCCGCTGGAACTCTGCAACCTATCTCTATTCCTGAGTGGAAATGGGACCATGTTGAAATGGACTTTGTCACTGGTTTTCCCAAATCTCAAAAAGGTAATGATGCTATTCTTGTCGTCATTGACCGGCTATCCAAAGTTGCACATTTTCTGGCTGTCAAACAAACAATTAATGCTAGTCAACTGGCAGATCTTTATATGTCAAGGATTGTTTCACTTCACGGTATTCCATTGATATTCAGCTCGGACCGTGGCAGCTTGTTCACTTCAAAATTTTGGGAAAGTTTTCAGAAGGCTATGGGGAATCATCTGTCCTTCAACACTGCATTTCATCCTCAATCCCAGGGACAAGTTGAACAAGTCAACCAAATTCTCGAGGACATGCTTCGAGCTTGTGTCATTTCTTTTGGTAAGAAATGGGAGGAATCTCTTCCGTATGCCGAGTTCTCCTACAACAATAGCTATCAAGATAGTCTGAATATGGCCCCTTTCGAAGTATTGTATGGACTAAGGTGTCGAACTCCTCTGAATTGGTCAGAATCTGGGAACGATCACTCTTCGGTCCGGATATTATTCAACATGCCGAAGATCAAGTCCGCATTATTCATGAGAATCTGAAGGCTGCTGAGTCTCGTCAGAAGAGTTAGTATGACCGTCATCATCAAGATATGGTCTATCGACCTGGCAAAAAGGCTTATCTTCGAGACACATCAATGAGAGGTGCACAATGTTTTGGGATCAAGGGCAAGTTAGGTCCTCGCTATATTGGTCCTTTCACTGTTCTCGAAAGGCTTGAAAAAGTGGCTTATCAATTGGAACTGTCGATGAACCTTTCTCAGGTTCACGATGTCTTCCATGTGTCTCAGCTCCACCGCTGCTTCAAGGATCCTATTCGAGCACTGGATCATGATATGCTTGATCTGCAACAAGACCTCTCTTATAAAGAGCATCCGGTCCGCATTCTCGACCAGGCTGAACATTAGACTCGTCGCAAAGTCACCAAGTTCCTTAAAGTGCAATGGTCAAATCATTCTGAAAATGAAGCCACTTGGGAACGCGAGGATCATCTTCGTGATGAATACCCAGAACTCTTTCCTTCTACCTCTTAATTCTCGGGACGAGAATTCTTATTACTAGGGGAGAGTTGTGACATAATCAGCTTTTGCTACAGTAATGTATGTAATTAAGCTAGAGTGATCCCACGCTAATGATGCCATGTCACTGTGATTTCTATCGTTGATCTCGTGTTAGTCGAAACCGAGTCAAATTCAAAACTGAAAAATAAGTCGAACGAGAAAAGTTTTCGAATGTTAAAATAAAGATGTCGAATGAGTTATAAAAATCCCCTAGTAATTTATAAAGTTAAATCGGGCATTTTTTTTAAAATTATTTAAACCCTATATATTTAAAACATAAACTATATAAAAATAATAATAACTAAAAGAAAGTAATTAAAAAAACAACAAAAAAACCCAAAAGGCCTCGCTCAAGTGGGCCAAAGTGGCCGAGACGGCCACTCCCTAGCCCCCCTAATGGGTGGGGGGGGGGGTATAAAACTCCTGTGGAACCCTAGCCAACTTCGCCCACTCTCCATTTCCCATCTACCCCACCGCCAGGGACCGAGGGAACGCCCTCGCGCCCCACCAACCCCTATACATATACACACACACTCACATACATTCTGTACATAATAAAATAAAAATGGTGATATATGTATGTGTGTATGTATGTATTATTTATGTATGTATTGAGTATGTATGCATGTAGGTAGAAAAATGAACATAATGTATATGTACAGAATGTATGTGAGTGTGTGTGTTGTGTATGTGTGTGTTTGGTCGTTGGCTCACTTCCATGTGGGGTCACCCGTGTAAATTGTTTTTAAAATAATAATAGTAATAATAATAGATAATAAAATAAATAAATAAGTAATTAGTTAAGTTAATTCATTAATTAATTTTTGAATTAATTAATTTGATAAATAAGTATTAGTGATAATGATTATGAGTAAATAGATTAATTAGATAATTTGTTAATTAGGATAATTAAATTATCCTATTAGAGTATGGCACGTGGGTCCCCCATTGAATTAATCTGATTAATTAATAATTAACCTAATTAAAAATTGTGTCTATGACACATGGGACCCACTGGTTCGTTTGACCAGTCAACTTCTGATGTCAACATGACAACATGCTGATGTCATAATAGCATTTAATAATTAATTAAATCTGTTTTTAATTCCGAAATATTAATAAAACTTTAAAAATTAATATAAAATAAACCGTAAGTGAGATCAAAATACTTTCAACATGAAAGTTGATCAGCAGAGCGAGACGAATCCGGATACACGGTCCATTCATGTGTCACGCGTCTCTAGCATAGCAAACGTGGAGCTTTTCCATCCTTTTCAGTCTGACCGGTAGTAGCTAGAGACCCGAGAAATATCATGTGATATTCTCCCAACCCATCAATGACGGATGTTACTGCGTTAGCTCATGCCTAGCCTGCATATTGCCATGATGCTTAGTGTTGCACCTGTTGGTGTTATTTATTGTTTCTCCCCCCTCTTCTTACCGATAGACCCCGAGACTGATGCTGCTGCCGGGTACACCTATCCTCTTGACGACCAGCCCTTTGCCGCACAGCAATAAGGCAAGAAAACCCCCTTGATCATCCCTATATCGCCTATTCTTTCTTCCTCATGCTTGCATTAGAATTTTGCGACTGTTGTAGTTAGCTCCTATATCTCATGCATAGCCTAATTTTGATGAACTGCTACTTTCTGTACTGCACTTTAAACTGTTTAGTATAGGTGGAGTAGTCATCCCCTCTGACCCCGTAGTTCAGTTGCCCCGCTTTGTTTCCAAGTCTCGATCCCTGATCGACGAGCCAGATCCGTCACAAGACTTACACCCCCTTAGTTGTGCGACGCTACAGAGATACTATCGGGTACCGAGGGTGAGACCTCGCGAAGTACTCCTCATGATATCTGTGTAGTACATCTAGTCGGTCGTGGTTATCGAGCGTGATTCCTCTTTCACCATTCCCGACGATGTCTCTGTCGTACAACCCCTCAAGTGTGGGACCCTCGAGCATGATTCCTCTAGGTCCAGCTTGACGGATACATCGTTCGGAATCCAACGAGAGTGATACCTTGGATTCCCCCTGATGTTTCTACCACGATTACTTGACCATGTTACTAGGATCTTTGATGAATAGATGTTAGGCGGGTGGATTCCCGTGTGTTTGTGTCGATGACATATTTAAAATGATATTGGATTTGGGTATTTGATCTGGGTTGGTCGGAGACCTTTTCACACTAACCGACTACGTGGGAAGAATTATGGGTACTCGACGTTGCGGTATCAGCCGAAGCTCTTCACACGTCAGTGATGGAGCGACGCGCGCTCGAGTGGTCCTGAGATGCATCGCGCTTGTTATAAGGGGTGCTAGGACTGACATCGGCCACCCACGCATCGTGCAGGAGCGCAGAGGGGAAGTGCCCCCACGACCCCTTTGTGCTTAGGAGTTAGACCGGCGGGCTGGCCTCTTTGTTGATCTTAGGTGGGGCTGCGACGTGTCGATATTCCGAGGCCGGGCATGACCCAGCAAAGTGTGTCCGGCCAGAGTGTTATCGAGCGTGACGGGAAACTTGGTGCACCCCTGCAGGGATGAAAATTAACTATTCGGATAGCCGTGTCCACGGTTACAAGACGACTTGGAGTTGTGCCCTGATCTTATACAACTACAATTGTTACTTAACGGGAATAGCTCCTCCGGGATTGCTTCCTCGCAGGGAGTCGAGGAAGGATCTCTAGGCGTGACCTCATATTAATGTTGATGCAAAAATATGACTATTAATTGTGTTACCCTGTTCTACTCTCGTCTATTGCTGCAAGACCCTTGAAGATGCTAGTCTTCGATAGGACTAGGCCTTCTCTCCCTTTTCTCGCATTGCTGCAGTCAGTCCACATATAAACCCGCTTTCTTTGATACTGATGCATACTTAGCATAGTTCTGATATAATTCTTGCGAGTACTTTGGATGAGTACTCACCGTTGCTTTGCTCCCCCTTTTCCCCTTGATCTGTTGCTGCGACGAGATGATGGAGCCCAGGAGATGGAGTATCCCGCCGACGACGACCGCTACCCCAACGGTGACTACTACTACGTGGAGGCCGCTGAAGACCAGGAGTAGTTAGGAGGTTCCCAGGTAGGAGGCCTCGTCTCATTCGATCGTTGTATCTTTTGTGCTAGCCTTCTCTAAGGCACCTCATGTTTAATGTCTGTACTCAGATATTGTTGCTTCCGCTGACTCGTGTGTTTATCGAGCTTCCGTATTCTAGCCCTCGAGGCCCCTGGCTTGTAATATGAAGCTTGTATGTTTTATTTGTGTCTAGAGTTGTGTTGTGATATCTTCCTATGAGTCGTTGAGCTTGATCGTAGGCATTTGCATGTATGATTAAATCGAGGGCGTCATAGAAGTAACAGAGGAAAAAGGCATTCTGAGGGAGTCTAGAATCCCCATTGGAATGTTTCAATCTCGATCCACTTGTGTAGCGTAGTCCTATACAAATGGGTTTTAACCACTTTCTACAATGCAGTTTTAAACCGCCGCCTTGCCTGTGTGGGCAATAGGGGGTCCATCCCACACGTCACAGAAAAGTTGCCGGCGACAATGACCGATAATGCAAATGCTCTACCAAATGTAATCGCATTCGATGTAGGAACATATCACACACACTAAATTTGGACAGACGTGTGGGATTGGGGATCACTCTCACACATCTCACGAGTGAACGCGTCTAATTGCTCAGGGGAACCAAACGGTGTGTGACATTTGACCATTTTTTAAAATATTACGTAAGCCACACGAGCCATCATAGAAACTATGCACGATATGTGTGCCATCGCACACGATTCTTTTATGGAAAGCATCTTCCATGCATGATATCATCGCACACGGTTTTTGAATAATTTATGGGTGGGATTGTATTTTGCATCGGACACGGTTTCCTTTAAGCTCACGTGTGAGATAAACTAAAGTTGCACGCGATTTAGGCCCCCTACACACACGTAGAAGTGCTCCAACTCGTGTGTGGTTTCTTGTGTATCACCCATGGTTTAGTTAATGTCGTGTGCTTTCCCCATACATCACAGACGGTTCTACTATGGGTTCCGTGTGCTTTCCATTTTGTATCCCACACGCTTACTTACTTTAACCACGCGAACTTATATGGCGAGGTTAAGGCAAATAAATGAATTTGAATTGCTCTACAAAAAATCATATCGCCATAATATGCAATTGAACAAATAGTCTCCATGGGAAGAACATTCATCAATATTCTCCACAATATGCAACCGAACAAAAAGGGTCCACGGGAAGAAAACTCATAAAAAATCTCCACAATGCTAGCTACATTCCAAAGATGCATCGACATATGCAGTACATAATCATAGTGTACAAAAGATGAAGACCTCATCTCATGGAAAACAACGCATCCATGAATATATGCTTAGCCGTGAACACTAACTGAAAGCATACTTATTATTGGTAAGGCATGTTGAAATATTCATCATCTTAAGTGCGCTTGATATAGTGTTTTACGAAGAACCTCCTCTTAAATCTCCTAACAACCAACAATTCAGCTGCGGGGAGCGATTAAAGGTCATCTGTTTGACGATGAGTTGCAGAATTGTTAGATCAGAATGTGCCATACATGTGGAGTAGAAGATAGTAATTAAGATATAGACTTATTGGTATTATCTTTTCAGCATTGGTTCAATAGTTAGAAGATCTGCATATGGAGATCATGTGTTCGCAAACATAGTCACAAAGGTTATTCCCTTCTTGTTGTTGAGGAAACTTCAATTTTTTGTACAGAATTAGTCATGGATTTTCCTATTATGAACAACCTAACCGATGTAAGTTGTTTCTTTTTTTCTTTTGAGAGAAATGGAAGGAGGTTTATTTCGAAACTTAAACAATTGACTAGCATAAGAAAAGGTATTTGCGAACCTTTGGATACATTTTCTAAAAATAACAGATTTCGGTATCTTACCGGAGAAACGATCTCGTGTGGTAAAGGTAGTTGACTGTCGAAGTAATTCCCATGTGCCACTATGTACTTTGATAATACACTAGAAATGAAGATGAATTTTCACATAATCAATTCTTGAACCAGATATGAATACTAATTTCAACATCAAAGAATTCAATACCCATCCATGAATTTTTGAAGACGTGTAAGATCCTGAGGCTTTTTTGACTCTTTGAGAGAATCCATGTAGTAAACTTTGTTGCGCTTTGGAACAATGACTAACAAGAACCACTGAATTCTACAGATTAAGAAAACCATGAAGTTATGAACTATGTAGAAAAATGGATGACGAGCAATGTATGCGTGGTTATATATTTAACATGCACTTTATGATATGGCTAGACAAAGAATTATGCATGATGTTGTTGGGGAACGTTCCATGGGAAACCAAAAATTTCGTACGCACACGAAAGACCTATCCATGGTTATGATCATCTACGAGAGGGGAGATCGGATCCACATACCCTTGTAGATCGCTAAGCGGGAAGCGTTAAGAAATGCAGTTGATGTAGTCGAATGTCTTCGCAATCCAAATCGCAAGCCGTCCCGCGATCCAAATCGCAAGCCATCCCGCGATCCAATCATGATCTAGTGCCGAATGGATGGCACCTCTGCGTTCAACACATGTGTAGATCGATGACGATCTCCGCCTTCTTGATCCAGCAAGAGAGACGAAGAGGTAGCTGAATTCTCCGGCAACATGACGGCGTGAGAGTGATGATGGTGGATCTACTCCGGTAGGGCTTCGCCGTGCCGTACCGAAATAACTACGGGGTGTCACGAGGTGGTGGAGGGAGAGAGGGCTCCGTGGTGGCTTGTGATTCAAAAAGCCTCTCTACCCTCCACTATATATAGGAGGGAGGGAGGGGTGGCGTCCTAGGGACTTGCCCTAGGGTTTAGCCGGTGCAAAGGAGGAGGGAGGAGTCCTCCTTCAAGTCGGTTTGGAGGAGGAGAACTCCTCTCCCTATTTGGTTTGGCCCCACCTCTCTCTCTTCTCCATTTCGACGCTGGTGCGCCACCCTTGTGCTTGTTTGATCCCCTCCTGGGTGGGTGGCCCCTCCCGGTGGAACTCCCGAACCCATTCTTCACTCTCGGTACTTTACCGGTAATGCCCGAAATCCTTCCCGAAGCCAAATGGATACTTACTATATATCAATCTTCGTCTCTGGACCATTTCGGAACACATCGTGACGTCCGGGATCTCATCCAGGACTCCGAACAACATTCGATTACCAACATAAAAAAATCAACTATACCGAAACGTCACCGAACCTGAAGTGTGCAGACCCTGCGGGTTCGAGAACTATGTAGACATGACCGAGACACTCTCCGATCAATATCCAATAGCGGGTCCTGGATATCCATATTGGATCCTATATATTCTACGAAGATATTTAATCGGTTGAACCTCTATGTCAAGGATTTAGTTAATCCCGTATAACATTCCCTTCGTCCTTCGGTATGTTACTTGCCCGAGATTCGATCGACGGTATCTCTATACCTATTTGAATCTCGTTACTGTCAAGTCTCTTTGCTCGTTTTGTAATACAAAATCTCGTGGCTAAATCTTTAGTCACAATGCTTGCAAGGCTTGTTGTGATGTTGTATTACCGAGTGGGCCCCGAGATACCTCTCCGTAATACGGAGTGACAAATCCCAGTCTTGATCCATGCTAACTCAACGGAGACCTTCGGAGATACCTATAGAGCACTTTATAGTCACCCAGTTACGTTGCGACGTTTCATACACACAAGGTATTCTTTCGGTGTCAGTGAGTTACATGATCTTATGGTCATAGTAACATATACTTGACATCCAGAAAAACAGTAGCAATAAAACAACATGATCACATGCTACGTTTCATAGTTTGGGTCTTGTCCATCACATCATTCTCCTAATGATGTGACCCCGTTATCAAGTGACAACACTTCTCTATGGTTAGGAAACCTTAGTCATCTTTGATCGACGAGCTATTCAACTAGAGGCTTACTAGGGACAGTGTGTTGTCTAGGTCTCCACACATGAATCTGAGTTTCCATTCAATACAATTCTAGCATGGATAATAAACGATTATCTTGAACAACGAAATATAATAATAACTATTTTATTATTTCCTCTAGGGCATATTTCCAAGAGTCTCCCACTTGCACTAGAGTCAATAATCTAGCTCACATCACTATGTGGTTTAGAATGTAACGAATCTAACACCCATACAATTCTGGTGTTGATCATGTTTTGCTCATGGAAGAGGCTTAGAAAACGGGTCTACAACATTCAGATTGTGTGCACTTTGCAAGTATTTATGTCCTCCTCCTTATGTAATCGCGTATGGAATTGAAGCGTCACTTTATGTGTCTGGTCCTCTTGTGAAACCTTGGTTCCTTGGCTAGAGCAATGGCACCATTGTTCTCACAGAACAGAGTCATTTGATCCAGTGCACTTGGCACAACTCCAAGATCTGTCATGAACTTCTTCATCCAGACACCTTCTTTAGCCGCCTCCGAGGCAGCTATATACTCCACTTTGCATGTAGAGTCATCTACCACGCTCTGCTTGGAACTGCACTAGCTTACCGCACCCCCATTAAGAATAAATACGCATCCGGTTTGTGACTTAGAGTCATTTGGATCAGTGTCAAAGCTTGCATCGACGTAACCCTTTACGACGAACTCTTTGTCACCTCCATAAACGAGAAACATTTCCTTAGTCCTTTTAAGGTTCTTCAGAATATTCTTCACCGTTGTCCAGTGCTCAATTCTTGGATTACTTTGAAACCTTCCCGTCATACTTATGGCAAGGCTGACATCAGGTCTTGTGCACAACATTGCATACATGATAGACCCTATGGCTGAAGCATAGGGGATGATACTCATCTTTTCTCTATCTTCTGCAGTTACTGGGCATTGAGTCTTACTAACTTTATACCTTGTAACACATGCAAGAACCCTTTCTTGGACAGTTCCATTTTGAACTTGTTCAAAACTTTATCAAGGTATGTGCTTTGTGAAAGTCTTATCACGCGCCTTGATCTATCTCTATATATCTTGATGCCTAATATGTAAGCACCTTCTGCGAGGTCCTTCATTGAAAAACTTTTACTCAAGTAATCCTTTATGCTTCCCTAAATTTCTATATCATTTCCAATCAGCAATATGTCATCCACATATAATATTAGAAATGCTATAGAGCTCCCACTCACTTTTTTGTAAATACAAGCTTCTCCATAAACTTGTATAAACCCAAGCGCCTTGATCACCTCATCAAAGCGCTGATTCCAACTCCGAGATGCTTGCACCAGTCCATAAATGGATCACTGGAGTTTGCATACTTTATCAGCATTCTTTGGATCGACAAAACCTTCCGGTTGCATCATATACAACTCTTCCTTAAGGAAACCGTTAAGGAACGTTGTTTTGACATCCATCTGCCAAATTTCATAATAAAAAGGGCACCTATTGCTAACATGATCCTGACGGACTATAACATCCCAAAATTATAAATTTTGGAATGTTATAACAAATAAATAATTAGGATTTTTTTGCTTGAATGATGTGTAATTGATTGTTTGAAATTGAGTGGAATTTGAAACTTTTAAAAATTTAATGAGAGGGAATAAAATGACTTTCCCAAAATTTTCTATTTTGAATCCGTATTCAATTTTTGACTTTGAATATTTTCAAAACCCTCTGATAAAAATTCAAATGAGAGGAGGAAAATGACATTCCAAAATCAGAGACAATGTCTTGATTCAAATTTTAAGTATTTGCAATTTATTTGAAATTCAAATTCCTTTTCATTTTAAAATTATTGCAAAAAATATATTTTTCTAAAAGTATTTTATTTGGTCTTGAAAATATGTTCATCTTGTAGGAAATTTTATTCTTAAAATTTTCATATATAATATGCATATATAAAATATTATCTTAATTTCGTTTATATTTTTTTTGCTGTTTATTTTCAAAAATAAAAAAGGCATTATTCACAATGAACAGTGTTCATCCGGAATTAAAAAAAAGCCACGTCTGGCCGGAACTGCTCACCGCGGGTGGCCGAAGCTCTTGGCCAATGCGGCACCTCTTTCCCTCTTTTTTCTATTTCCCCTACATTACGTATATTTTAATCCCATATTGCCTATTTATTGGTCTTTAGCCCTTCCTTTCACGTATAAATATACCTCCATAGAATCATGCAAAAAATCATATATTCCGGGTTAAATCAATATTTTGGTTTAACTAGATTTATTAAATAAAAACATTTTCTTCTCTTCGGCGGGATTTCTCGAAGTCGTCTCCTCTTTGGAATTAATTTTTACTGTGCATCCTAAAGGTATTTCTCTTCGTATATTTTCTTTTATACTCCCGTACTTTATTATTTCTAGACTAGTATTCCTACACTAGTATACGGTAGAGTAATTAGATTTATCAATTAGTCTCTGTATTTATACATTAGTCCTAGAATTCTTTTAGACATAGCACTTTTATTCTGTAAAATAGCTTGGCCCTGATTTTTCAAATAGCCATATTTTTTTACTCGTTTATCCGAACTAGATGAAACCAACACCTAGAGTTTTGTCTTGATCCCACCTATCTGGTGAACCTGTCATATCAACTTTCTGAAACTTTTAAACTACGAAATTTGTTCACACTCATATTCAAACTTCTTTTCATCACACATTTTTATCCGTAGCTCCGTCTTAGATGAATCCAATTGCGTTGGATTCGTATCAAAGTAATCTTCCCGTTTGTATCATTAGTTTTAACTTTTCAACTTATAATTTTGATCAAATCAGATTTATCTATTAGTGCCCAAAAGTGTTCACATCGTTCTAAGCTGATTTAATGTTATATTGAAGTATTTGTATCTTGTGATCCGCTATTTCAAATCTAGTAATTCTTTTTTTCTACATGATCATATTGATCTCCTATATCGAGTAGCATCATTAGTTTCGACCTTTGAACCCTACAAATTTGAGCGATTCAAATTTGTATTCGAATATTCATTTAATCTTATCTTGCAAATCGTAGCACCTTTTCAATTGATTCCTTTGAACCCTAACACTCATGTCATATATTTTTGTACATAACCATCGTACTTCAGTTCAACTTCTTTTGACCTTCTGAATGCAAATTTAATTCATACTTCAATTCGCTATAACTTGTGTTGTAGTGCTCCATTTCAAGAAATTCTTTCTACAAATAAATTCTTATGTCATATACTATTTGTCAAACAACATTCATGTTGTTCTCCCAATATTTTTTATCATCTCCCGTAGTGTATGCAAGTCGAGTTTATATAGCGATAGTTGATCATCCTTTGACTCTTTTGAGTTGAACCCTTTCACCTTTCCTTTTACAACACCATAAGGCCTTATCTTTTCTTATTAAATCTTGGTATGTTGTTATTTTGCACCAATACATGTTTTGTTCTTATGTTCTTTTGATTCTTCCTTTTGTCATGAATGTTTATTGAATGCTATTCATTTACAATAGATTGCTCGGAGTGTGACGAGTAGAATTATCAGGATTATGAGAGTGACTATCTTCATCAAGTAATACCAGGCAAGTTCACATTGATCATATTTTTTAACCTATGGGTTTATTGCATTAGTTTAAACCTTCTTCACCCATTGCATGCAAGTAGGTACTTGGAAACTTTGGTTATTGAGTAGTATGTTATGATAGGCACCCCTAAACCCTTGTTACTTTGGTCGGGACGTTATTTTGCTATGCTCCTAGTAGACGTGGTTTGGTTGATTGTTTATCATGAGTGTTGTGAGAACTTAATAATCAAGACCTGAAGACCCCAAGACTTGCAAGACCTCAGAATGCAATATACCTCTGGGTGAAGGATGGTTCAGATGGGCTCCCTGGGGAAACCAGCGGAGGACTCGAGATGCATGGGGAAGCGCCATGACATCTTGCAGAAAGCTTCACCCAGGCACAAAGAGATGGATGGATATTTCAAGACCCGAGGCTTACCTAAACAACCACAAGTCATTATGGGCTCTGGCTTGGTTGGACAATGTGGTGACTCTGGACGGGCAATGCTACGAGATGTAGAAGAACGATAGGATTGGATGGGCACCGACAGTGGCTCAGAGGAAACCGTTGGAAGACCATGTTTTGATCTTCTGGTTCTCAAACACCCTGAAGTGCGAGGACTCCAATGGAGGCGATCAAATCTTGTGGGGAACGTGTGCAAAACTCTGCAGAGTACTCAAACCTAATCGATTAGCCGTGTCCACGGTCATGGACAACTTGAGCCAAAGGAACTGAAGCTATCATGAATTCTCAACACCATTAACTTATTGATGTGGGTAATATTGATAAGTTGGGTATGAGAAATGGTTGGTGGAACCTTCTCATTAACAACCAACAATGTAGTAAATTTTGCTTTTAGCCCCTCTCTTGTTGTAGGAAAAATTTGCTTTTCGCTAAGAACTTAGAACCCCACGTGCCATATATGCATATAGTATAGATGACATTTTCACCCCTCTTTTTTTGTGACTTGCCGGCATATTCAATATGCTGACCTACACGGCTGCAACGTCTTATGTTGCAGATACTTTATTTGACGAGTAAGAGTACGATTCAGGGTTACGGTCTACACTCAACTTGCCGTTGGTGTTTATTGGGACTCCACTCCCTTGACTGTTTCCGCTAAGATTTTGAGGTATATATCAATTTTATGTTATTTACATGTGATTGCACTTTGATATATACATTGATGTACTGTGTGTGCCACCATACTGATCCAGGGATGGCACAGATACACACATGCTTGGCTCTTTTTGAGTCGGGTCGCTACACAGACTTAAGCATCACTACGGGTCAGAAACTCTCATCGTAGTCAACTCCTTGAACTTGTGAAAAACCCTTTGCCACAAGTCGAGCTTTATAGATGGTGATATTACCGTTCGCGTCTGTATTCTTATTAAAGATCCATTTATTCTAAATAGCCTTTCGCCCTTCAGGTAATACTTCCGAAGTCGATACCTTGTTTTCATACGTGGATCCTACCTCGAATTTCATGGCCTCTAACCATTTGTTGAAATCCAGGCCCACCATTGCTTCTTCATAGCTCGCAGGTTCATCATTGTCTAACAACACGATTGATAAGACAGGGTTGCCGTACCACTCAGGAGCAGTACGTGCCCTTGTCGACCTACGAGGTCCGATAGCAACTTGATGTGAAGTTTCATGATCATCATCATTAGCTTCCTCTTCTATCATCGTAGGTTCCACAGAAACATATTTCAGTGTTGTGCTACTCGCTGGTTGAAGTAGAGGTTCTATAAACTCGTCAAGTTCTATCTTCCTCCCACTCAATTCTTTCGAGAGAAACTCAAGAAATGCTCCGTTTTTAGCGACAAACACTTTGCCTTTGGATCTGAGATAGAAAGTGTACCCAACTATCTCTTTTGGGTATCCTATGAAGATGCATTTCTCTGCTTTGGGTTCCGACTTTTCAGGTTGAAGCTTTTTTACATAAGCATCACATCCCCAAACTTTAAGAAACGACAATTTTGGCTTCTTGCCATACCACAATTAATATGATGTCGTCTCAACGGATTTTGATGGTGCCCTATTTAAACCATAGCCCCGAAACGATAATGACAAATCGGTAAGAAACATCATAGACCTCACCATATCTAATAAAGTATGATTACAACGTTCAGACACACCATTACGCTGTTGTGTTCCAGGCTGTGTCAACTGTGAAACAATTCCACATTGTCTTAAGTGAGTACCAAACTCATAACTCAGATACTCACCTCCTCGATCAGATCGTAGAAATTTGATCTTCTTGTTATGATGATTTTCAACTTCACTCTGAAATTGCTTGAACTTTTCAAACATTTCAGACTTGTGCTTCATTAAGTAAATATAACCATATCTACTCAAATCATCTGTGAAGGTGAGAAAATAACGATAACCACCGTGCGCCTCTATGCTCATCGGTCCGCACATATTAGTATGTATGATCTCCAACAAGTCACTTGCACGCTCCATTGTTCCAGAGAACGAAGTCTTAGTCAACTTGCCCATGAGGCATGGTTCACATGTGTCAAGTGATTCAAAATCAAGTGACTCCAAAAGTCCATCAACATGGAGTTTCTTCATGCGTTTTATACCAATATGACCTAAGCGGCAGTGCCACAAGAAAGTGGCGCTATCATTATAAACTTTACATCTTTTGGTCTCAATGTTATGGATATGAGTGTCATGACTATCGAGATTCAAGTGAACAAACCCCTCACATTGGGTGCATGACCATAAAATATATTACTCATATAAATAGACCAACCATTATTCTCTGACTTAAATGAGTAACTATCTCGCAATAAACAAGATCTAGATATAATGTTCATGCTTAACGCA
The DNA here is from genome assembly GCF_904849725.1 of Hordeum vulgare subsp. vulgare. NCBI lineage: Eukaryota > Viridiplantae > Streptophyta > Magnoliopsida > Poales > Poaceae > Hordeum > Hordeum vulgare. The sequence goes on from NC_058523.1 coordinate 356,957,014, forward strand.
GGCACTAAATAACAATTATTTAGGTTCATCACTAATCCCAACACTAATTGAACTGCGAGTGTGTTGACGTCGATCACATCAACCTTGGAACCATTTCCCACGTGCATCTTCACTTCGTCCTTCACCAACCTTCGTCTATTCGGTAGTTCCTGCTTTGAGTTGCAAATGTGAGTAGCCGAACCGGTATCAAATACCCAGGCACTACAACGAGAGTTGGTGAGGTACCCATCAATAACATGTATATCAAATATACCTTGTTTGGCGTTGACCGCCTTCTTATCCTCCAGATACTTGGGGCAGTTCCACTTCAAGTGACCAGTCCCTTTGCAATGATAAAACTCAGTTTCCGGCTTGGGTCCAACCTTGGGTTTCTTCGTCGGAGGAGCAATAGCTTTGCCACTCTTCTTGGATTTACCCTTCTTGCCCTTGCCATTTTTCTTGAAACTGGTGGTCTTATTGACCATCAACACTTGATGTTTTCTGACTCAGCGACTTTCAGCATCGCAAATAGCTCGACGAGTGATTTATTCATCCCTTGCATGTTGTAGTTCAACACAAAGCCTTTATAGCTAGGTGACAGTGATTGAAGAACTCTGTCAGTGCTAGCCTCTAGCGGGAGAGCAATTCCTAGCCCAGCCAGACGGCTAGAGTACCCAAACATTATGAGCACGTGTTCACTGACAGACCCGTTCTCCTCCATTTTGCAAGCATAGAACTTATCGGAGGTTTCATACCTCTCGGTCCGGGCATTCTTCTCAAAGATAAACTTAAACTCTTGGAACATCACATATGGTCCGTGATGTTCAAAACATCTTTGAAGTCTCGGTTCTAAGCAATACATATCTACACATTGAACTAATGAGTAGTCATCCTAACATGACTGCGAGGCGTTCATAACGTTTGGGGTTGTTGGTTGGGGTGGTGCTTCACCTAGCGGCGCATCATGGACATATTTCTTTTGGGCAGCTGTGAGGATAAGCCTCGGATTACGGGCCCAGTCAACAAAGTTGCTTCCATCATCTTTGAGCTTAGCTTTCTCTAGGGACGCATTAAAATTTAGGGTTGCTACTGCGCGAGCCATTGATCTACAACATAAATTTGCAAAGATTACGTAGACTATGTTCAAGATAATTGAGTTTAGTTAATCATATTACTAATAAACTCCCACTCAAATTGACATCCCTCTAGTCATTTGAGTGTCACATGATCCAAATTCACTAACTCAAGTCTGATCATCACGTGAGTTGACTTAGCTTCAATGGTGAACATCTCTATGTTGATCGTATCTATTATATGACTCATGTTCGACCTTTCGGTCTCTTGTGTTCCGAGGCCTTGTCTGTACATGCTAGGCTCGTCAAGTTTAACCCGAGTGTTCCGCGTGTGCAACTGTTTTGCACCCGTTGTATGTGAACGTAGAGTCTATCACACCCGATCATCACGTGGTGTCTCGAACCAACAAACTGTCGCAACGGTGCACACTCGGGGAGAACACAATTTTATCTTGAAATTCTAGTGAGGGATCACCTTATAATGCTATCGTCGTCCTAAGGAAAATAAGGTGCATAAAAGGATTAACATCACATGCAAATCATAAGTGACATGATATGGCCATGAACTTGTGCTTTTGATCTCCATCTTGAAAGCACCGGCATGATCTCCATCATCACTGACGCCACACCATGATCTCCATCATCATGATATCCATCATTGTGCTGCCATCGAGGTTGTCGTGCTAACTATGCTATTGCTACTAAAGCTACCGTACTTCCGATAAAGCAAAGCATCAGCAAGCGCCAAATAATTTAAGACAACCCTAGGGCTCCTGTCGGTTGCCGTAGCATTGGCATGCAAGCTGATATTTAGCTATTACAACATGATCATCTCATACATCAAATATATCATATCATGTATTTGGCCATGTCATATCACATCATACCCTGCAAACACAAGTTAGACATCCTCTAATTGGTTGGTGCATGTTTTGTGTGGCTGATATGGGTATCTAGCAAGATCGCATCTTACTTACGCAAAACCACAACGGTGATACACAAGTTGCTATTTAACCTTCTCCAAGGACCGCCTTAGTCAAATCTGATTCAACTAAAGTTGGAGAAACAGTCACCCGCCAGCTATATTTATGCAACAAGTTGCATGTTAGTCGATGCAACCGGTCTCTCATAAGCGTACGAGTAATGTTGGTCTAGTCCGCTTCATCCAACAATACTGCAAAATCAAGAAAAGACTAAGGAAGGCAGTAGTCTGAATATCAATGCCCACAAACTCCTTTGTGTTCTACTCGAGATGTCATCTACGCATAGACCTAGCTCATGGTCCCACTGTTGGGGAACGTTGCATGGGAAACAAAAAATTTCCTACGCACACGAAAGACCTATCCATGGTGATGATCATTTACGAGAGGGGAGATCGGATCCACATATCCTTGTATATCGCTAAGTGGGAAGCGTTAAGAAACGCGGTTGATGTAGTCTAACATCTTCGCGATCCAACTCGGAAGTCGTCCCGCGATCCAATCACGATCTAGCGCCGGACGGACAACAACTCCGCGTTCAGCACATGTGCAGCTCGATGACGATCTTCGCCTTCTTGATCGAGCAAGAGAGACGAAGGGGTAGCTGAATTCTCTGGCAACATGACGACATGACGGTGGAGCTACTCCGGGAGGGCTTCACCATGCCGTACAGAAATAACTATGGGGTGTCACGAGGTGGTGGAGGGAGAGAGGGTTGCGCTGTGGCTTGTGGTGCAAAAAGCCTCTCTACCCTCCACTATATATAGGAGGGAGGGAGGGATGGCGCCCTAGGGACTTGCCTTAGGGTTCGGCCGGCGCAAAGGAGGAGGAAGGAGTCTTCCTCCAAGTTGGTTTGGAGGAGGAGAACTCCTCTCCCTATTCGGTTTGGCCCCGCCTCTCTCTCTTCTCCAGTTCGGCCGAAATATTCCCTCTTGGGCTGGCCGCCCAGCCCACCAGGGGCTGTTGTGCCACCCTTGGGCCTGTTTGGTCCCCTCCCGGGTGGGTGGTCCCTCCTGGTGGAACTCCGGAACCCATTCGTCACTCCTGGTACTTTACCGACAATGCCCAAAATTCTTCCAGAAGCCAAATGGATACTTCCTATATATCAATCTTTGTCTCCAGACCCTTCAGATATCCTCGTGATGTCCGGGATCTCATCCGGGACTCCGAACAACATTCGGTTACCAACACCAATAATTCAACTATACCGAAACGTCATCGAACCTTAAGAATGTGGACCCCATGAGTTAGAGAACTATGTAGACATGACCGAGTCACTCTCCGGTCAATATCCAATAGCGGGACCTGGATGTCGAAATTGGATCCTACATATTCTACGAAGATCTTTAATCGGTTGAACCTCTATGTCAAGGACTCAGTTAATCCCGTATAACGTTCCCTTTGTCATTCGGTATGTTACTTGCCCGAGATTCGAGCGTTGGTATCTCTATACCTATTTGAATCTCGTTATCGGCAAGTCTCTTTACTCGTTCCATAATACAAAATCCCGTGGCTAACTCTTTAGAAACAATGCTTGCAAGGCTTGTTGTGATGTTGTATTACCAAGTGGGCCCCGAGATACCTCTCCGTCATACGGAGTGACAAATCTAAGTCTTGATTCATGCTAACTCAATGGACACCTTCGTAGTTACCTGTAGAGCACCTTTATAGTCACCCAGTTACGTTGCGACGTTTGATACACACAAGGTATTCTTTCGGTGTCAGTGAGTTACATGATCTCATGGTCATAGGAACATATACTTGATATGCAGAAAAAGAGTAGCAATAAAACAACACGATCACATGCTACGTTTCATAGTTTGGGTCTTGTCCATCACATCATTCTCCTAATGATGTGACCCAATTTTCAAGTGACAACACTTGTCTATGGCTAGGAAACCTTAACCATCTTTGTTCAAAGAGCTAGTCAACTAGAGGCTTACTAGGGACAGTGTGTTGTCTATGTATCCACACATGTATCTGAGTTTCCATTCAATACAATTCTAGCATGGATAATAAACAATTATCTTGAACAAGAAAATATAATAATAACTATTTTATTATTGCCTCTAGGGCATGTTTCGAACAGATGTGACATATGCATGACCTTGGTGGCCTCGTCCATGGATACCTCCCATTTATTGCGTAAATGTGTCATTTGCTACATCAAGATATTTGAAACATGTGTTCTCCATTTATGATATATGCTCGATCAATCCACTGAGAGGAATACAGTATAGTTAGCTTTTTTTATTTACAACCTTGTATGGAGAAGTTAATCAGAGTTTGTGAAGTACCCAACAAGCATATCAAAGTTAAATAAGAGATGAAAGTCCTCGAGTTACACACTGATGGTACTCAGATGGTGACAGAAAATGCTTACTATCATAGTGGACTTCCATTACATTATTACCTTCTGACATTGTATCCATGCACTATTTATTTAACTTGCGATAACTGGAACTGCACTCATCAAAGTATTTATGGTTGGCCATGGTTGTACTTGTGTGCTTCAAGTACGTTTGCTTTATTCTTAGAAAGTATCATGTCAAATTCTTCACCCGTCATGCAACCAAAAACAAGATTACTCATCGCTGCAAACAACTTATTTGTAATTTGGTTCTGGGGAAGGGTCTTTGTAGTAGGATGTTATACTTCTCATCCCTCCTCTGTTTTGTGGGCGACTTCTTCACAAGTACGATTGTGCCCGCTTTCTTTTGGTTACTTGAATTTCTTTTGGTGTGAGGTTTGGGTAAATGAACGACGTATTGGTGAGCACATGATGAAGCTACGACAGATTGCTGAGCAAATAGTGTAGTTATGTCAGACTACTGAGTTGGCGATGTTGTTGTGACGGACAATTAAGCTACAGGAGCACACACATTGGACTGTTGACCATGCGTTGAAGCTATGGCAGATGATACGTCTCTAACGTATCTATAATTTTTGATTGTTCCATGCTGATATATTATCATTTTAGGATACTTTTCGGGCATTTATATACCAATTTATAATATTTTTGAACAATAACCTATTGACCCAGTGCCGAGTGTCAGTTCCTATTTTCTGCGTGTTTTTTTGCTTTGTAGGTTTACCCTACCAAAAGAAGTCCAAATGCCACGAAACTTTAATTTGATTTTTTCCGGCTTATATGAAGACCTGCAAGAATCAGAAGTGGACAAGAGGCCGCACGAGGGAGGCACAAGCCAATGGGGCGCGACCCAGGGCTTGGTCGCGCCCTGATGGTTAGTGCCCCCCCTGGATGCTGCTACGGCAACAAAAGTCCTTCCCCGACAGTGGTGCCAGAGATCCTTTTGTCGTCTCTTGAGCTTGCGTTGGTTTTTCCCTTGAAGAGGAAAGGGTGATGCAGCACAGGAGCAGTAAGTATTTCCCTTAGTTTGAGAACCAAGGTATCAATCCAGTAGGAGAATCTCGTCAAGTCCAGAGTACCTGCGCAAACACAAAAGAGCTTGCACCCAACGCTTTAAAGGGGTTGTCAATCCCTTCAAGATTGATTGCAAAGCGAGATCTGAAGGTGGAAAGTGCAACGAAGTAAAAAGAAGTGTAAGTCTGAAAATATAGTGTGGAGTAGACTCGGGGGCCATAGTGTTCACTAGGGGCTTCTCTCAAAATAGCAAATATCACGGTGGGTGAACAAATTACTGTCGAGCAATTGATAGAACCGCGCAAAGTCATGATGATATCTAAGGCAATGATCATACATATAGGCATCACGTCCGAGACAAGTAGACCCATACTTTCTGCATCTACTACTATTACTCCACACATCGACCGCTATCCAGCATGCATCTAGTGTATTGAGTTCATGACGAACAGAGTGACGCCTTAAGCAAGATGACATGATGTAGAGGGATAAACTCAAACAAAAATGAAAACCCCATCTTTTTACCCTTGATGGCAACAACACGACGCGTGCCTCGCTACCCCTTCTGTCACTGGGTGAGGTCACCGCACGGTATGAACCCAAAACCAAGCACTTCTCCTAATGCAAGAACCCACAACTCGAAGAGAATTACAAGGATATGAAATCATGTATAAGAGAGATTAGAGGAAACTCAAATAAGATTCATAAATAATCTGATCATAAATCCACAATTCATCGGATCTCTACAAACACACCACAAAATAAGATTACATCGGATAGATCTCCATGAAGATCATGGAGAACTTTGTATTGAAGATCCAAGAGAGAGAAGAAGCCATCTAGCTACTAGCTATGGACCCGTAGGTCTATGGTGAACTACTCACGCATCATCGGAGAGGTCATGGTGTTGATGAAGAAGCCCTCCGTATCCGAATCCCCCTCCGATAGGGCACCAAAACGCGCCCCAAATGGGATCTTGTGGAGACAAAAGCTTGCGGCGACGGAAAAGTACTTTCAATGATCTCCTGATTTTTTTGGAATTTTAGGGAATATATAGGCGCAAAATCTAGGGCAAAGGAGCCTCAGGGAGCCCACAAGCCAGGGGGGCGCGGGCCCCCCTAGCCGCGCCATGAGGGCTTGTGGGGTCCCTGGTGGCCCCCTTCCCTGATTCTATGGCTTCCCGATCTTTTTCTGTTCCGGAAAAAATCTTTTTGGCAGTTTCATTCCGTTTGGACTCCGTTCAAAATCCTCCTCTGAAAGGGGTCAAAAACATGGAAAAAATAGGAACTGGCTCTTGGCACTGAGTTAATAAGTTAGTCCCAAAAAATATATAAAAGGCATGCAAAACATCCAAAGTTTGACAAGATAATAGTATGGAACCATAAAAAATTATAGATACGTTGCAAACGTATCTAGCATCCCCAAGCTTAACTCCTACTCGTCCTCGAGTAGGGAAGTGATAAAGACTGAATTTTTGATGTGGAATGCTACCTAGCATAATTGTCCTTTGCAACTTCTTTCACGTGACATGAATGTTCAGATCCGTAAGGTTCGAAACAATAGTTTGCTATTGACAAGAAAACAATAATACTTCAAGCAAACTAGCAAGGTAATCATGAACTTTCAAAATAACAAGGCAAATGAAAGTTATCCCTACAAAATCATATAGTCTGGCTATGCTCCATCATCCTCACACAACTAATGTAAATCATGCACAACCCCGGTATTGGCCAAGTAATTGCTTTCGCACTCTTACTTTCTAAAACCTTTTATAACTATCACGCAATACATGAGCGTGGGCCATGGATATAGCACTATAGGTGGAATAGAGTGTGATGGTGGTTGTGAGACAAAAAGAGGAGATGGTCACATTGACTCGGCGTATCAAGGGGTTATGGAGATGCCCATTAATAGATATCAATGTGAATGAGTAGGGATTGCCATACAAAGGGATGCACTAGAGCTATAAGTATGTGAAAGCTCAAAAGGAAAACTAGTGGGTGTGCATCCAACTTGCTTGCTCACGACGACTTAGGGCAATTTGAGGAAGCCCATCATCGGAATATACAAGCCAAAATATATAATGAAGATTCCCACTAGCATATGGTAGTGAAAAGAAAGAAGCTCTCAATCAGGAAGAACATGGTGCTATTATGAAGCACAAGTGTGGAAAAAGATAGTAGCATTGTCCCTTCTCTCTTTTTCTCTTTTTTTTCGTTCGGGCTCTTAGGCCTCTTTTCTTATCCTTTTTATTTATTTTTGGGCTCTTTGGCCTTTTTTTTATTTCCTCACATGGGGCAATGCTCTAATAATGATGATCATCACACTTTTATTTACTCACAGCTCAAAGCTTAGAACGATGATGACTCTATAGGAAATGTTTCCGGCAGTGTACCCGGATGTGCAACGATCTAGCTTGGCGTATGACGTTGAAACATCTCGCTAGCTATCTTACGATCATGCATTGGCAATATGAGAGTGACGACACAAGTCATGAGACAGAACGGTGGGATTTGCATGGCAATATATCTCGGAATGGCTATGAAAATGCCATAGTAGGTAGGTATGGTGGCTGTTTTGAGGAAGGCATATGATGGGTTTGTGCACCGACGAAAGTTGTGCGACACTAAAGAGGCTAGCAAAGGTGGAAGGTGAAAGTGCATCTATACCATGGACTCGCATTAGTCATGAAGAACTCACATACTTGTTGCGAAAGTTTTTATTAGTAATCAAAACAAAGTGCTAAACGCATACTCCTAGGGGAAGGGTTGGTAGGTGTTAACTATCGCGCCAACCCGACCTCAACACAAAGGATGACAATCAATAGATCAATTATGCTCCGACTTCCTAACATAGCGGTTCACCATACGTGCATGCTACGGGAATCACTAACTTCAACACAAGTATTTCTAGATTCACAACACCCCACTAACATAACTCTTAATATTACCAAATCCACGTCTCAAAACTAATTGAGAGGAATCAAAACTTCTCTTTCTACTCAATGCACATGAAGATGGAGGTTTTTGCATCCTCTTTGGGTACCTATCACCTTTGGGACTACTTTCATAGCATAAGCCAATTACCAAGTCACGCACCACCGTGCTCTAAAAGATATAAGTGAAGCACATAGAGCAAAATTATCTAGCTCAAAAGATATAGGTGAAGCACTATGAGCATTCTAGCAAAATCACTATGAGTGCATGTCTCTCTCTCTCAAAAAGGTGTGCAGCAAGGATGATTGTGACACAACAAAAAGAAAAGACTCCTACGATAAAAGACGCTCCAAGCAAAACACATATCATGTGGTGAATAAAAATATAGCTCCAAGTAATGTTACCGATGGATTGAAGACGAAAGAGGGGATGCCTTCCCGGGGCATCCCCAAGCTTAGGATTTTTGGTGTCCTTGAATTTGGCTTGGGATGCCTTGGGTATCCCCAAGCTTGATCTCTTTCCACTCCTTATCTCTTTGTCCATGAGAACATCACCCCAAACTTGAAAACTTCACAACACAAAACTTAAACAGAAACTCGTGATAACATTAGCACAAGAGAACAAACTACCACCTCTTTTGGTACTGTAGAAAACTTGAATTCTATCTATATTGGTGTTGGGCTACTGTATTCTCACTTTTCCATGGCTAGTACCCCCCATACTAACCATAGTTTCATCAAAACAAGCAACCAACTCAACAAAAAACTGAATCTGTCAAAAACAGACCAGTCTGTAGCAATCTGTATACTTCGTATACTTCTGGTACCTCAAAAATTCTGAAACATTACGACTGCCTGGGCAAAAGGCATATCAACCAGCAGCAAAAATAATCAACTCAAAAGCTCTTTCTGAATAAAAATGAAAAATCATCTCGTGAGCGAAAAGTTTCTGTCTTTTTCCAGCAGGATCAAACAACCATCACCAAGACTAGTCATAAAGGTTTTGCTTGGCTCAAACAAAAAAAACACAAAAAACACAATCACAACAGAATTATGATGGTGTGGACGCAACAAAACAGAAAGAAAAAGATAAATTCATTGGGTTGCCTCCCAAGAAGCGCTATTGTTTAATGCCCTTAGCTAGGCATAAAAGCGATAGAATCACGTATCGTCGTCTTTGGTGCTCAAACCATAAGTGGCCCTCATCATGGATTCATAAGGCAATCTTATTTTCTTTCTAGGAAAGTGTTCCATGTCCTTCCTTAAAGGAAATTGAAATCTAATATTCCCTTCCTTCATATCGATGATAGCACCGATAGTCCTTAGGAAAGGTCTACCAAGAATAATAGGGCATGTAGGATTGCAATCGATATCAAGCACAATGAAATCCACGGGTACATAGTTCCTATTTGCAATAATAAGAACATCATTGATCCTTCCCATGGGTTTCTTGATAGTATAATCCGCAAGATGCAAATTAAGAGAACACTCTTCAATCTCATTAAAACCCAGAACATCACATAAAGACTTTGGAATCACGGAAACACTAGCACCCAAATCACACAAAGCATTGCATTCATAGTTTTTGATTTTTATTTTGAGGGTAGGTTCCCACTCATCATGAAGCTTTCTAGGGATAAAGACTTCCAATTCAAGTTTCTCTTCAAGAGATTTTATCATAGCTTCGACGATATGATCGGTGAAGACCTTGTTTTGGCTATAAGCGTGTGGGGAGTTTAACATGGATTGCATCAAGGAAATGCATTCAATGAAGGAGAAACTATCATAATTGAATTCCTTGAAATCCATAGTAGTAATTTCATTACTACTCAAAGTTTTAATATCTTCTACTCCACTTTCAATGCTTTTACCATCAAGATAGATGGACTCCGAATCATTGGGGCACTTTTCAACCAAAGTGGATTCATATCCAGCCCCATAATCATTAGGTTTGTCACAAGAAAACAAAGATTCAATAGGAGTCACACCAAGCACTTTAAGATCTTTGTGATTCTCATCATTAGTTTCAGGTTTAGCAGCCATTTTATTGACTAAGGTAGCCTGCTTATCAGAAATCTGGCCTACCAACTTTTCAAGATGAGCAAACTGAGAATTTAGCGCAAGGAATTCTTTGGCCATATCATCAACTTCTCTACTCATAAAAGCCAGAAAAGAATTTTGCTCCTTCAGTTCTCTACGATATAACTGTTGTATTCAAACTGTGTAGACATGAAGCCTTCAACACTAGTTTCAATCTCTTCTAACTTCGCATAGTGAGCATCAAAATCCCTTGGTTGGGCCATGCGGGTTTTAGCAGGCAGACAAGCGGGCAAAGAACAAGCAAGGAAAAGGGCGAACGAAAAGGCAAACGGAAAAGGCAAACGAAAAAGGCAAATGAAAAAGGAAAATTGTGAAGTGGGGGAGAGGAAAACGAGAGGCAACTCGCAAACAAAGTAAATGCAAGAGATGAGTTTGCGGCACCTACTTGGATGAGTTCTTGACTTGATCCTCCCCGGCAACAATGCTATAAATCCTTCTGCTACGGCAATGAAAGTCCTTCCCCGACAGTGGTGCGAGAGATCCTTCTGTCGTCTCTTGAGCTTGCGTTGGTTTTTCCCTTGAAGAGGAAAGGGTGATGCAGCATAGGAGCAGTAAGTATTTCCCTCAGTTAGATAACCAAGGTATCAATCGAGTAGGATAATCTCGTCAAGTCCAGAGTACCTGCGCAAACACAAAAGAGCTTGCACCCAACGCTTTAAAGGGGTTGTCAATCCCTTCAAGATTGATTGCAAAGTGAGATCTGAAAGCGGAAAGTGCAACAAAGTAAAAAGAAGAGTAAGATTGAAAATATGGTGTGGAGTAGACTCGGGGGCCATAGTGTTCACTAGAGGCGTCTCTCAAAATAGCAAATATCATGGTGGGTGAACAAATTACTGTCGAGCAATTGATAGAACCGTGCAAAGTCATGACGATATCTAAGGCAATGATCATACATATAGGCATCACGTCCGAGACAAGTAGACCGATACTTTCTGCATCTACTACTATTACTCCACACATCGACCGCTATCCAGCATGCATCTAGTGTAATGAGTTCATGACGAATAGAGTAACGCCATAAGAAAGATGACATGATGTAGAGGGATAAACTCAAACCAATGATGAAAACCCCATATTTTTACCCTTGATGGCAACAACACGATGCGTGCCTCGCTACCCCTTCTATCACTGGGTGAGGTCACCACATGGTATGAACACAAAACCAAGCACTTCTCCCATTGCAAGAATCATAGATCTAGTTGGCCAAAACAAACCACAACTCGAAGAGAATTACAAGGATATGAAATCATGCATAAGAGAGATCAGAAGAAACTCAAATAAGATTCATAGATAATCTGATCATAAATCCACAATTCATCGGATCTCGACAAACACACCGCAAAAGAAGATTACATCGGATAGATCTCCATGAAGATCATGGAGAACTTTATATTGAAGATCCAAGAGAGAGAAGAAGCCATCTAGCTACTAGCTATGGACCCGTAGGTCTATGGTGAACTACTCACGCATCATCGGAGAGGTCATGGTGTTGATGAAGAACCCTCCGTACTCGAATCCCCCCTCCGACAGGGCACCAGAACGTGCCCCAGATGGGATCTTGGGGAGACAGAAGCTTGCGGCGGCGGAAAAGTACTTTCGATGATCTCCTGATTTTTTATGGAATTTTAGGGAATATATAGGCGCAAAACCTAGGGCAAAGGAGCCTTTGGGAGCCCACAAGCCAGGGGGGCGGGGCCCCCTGGCCGCACCATGAGGGCTTGTGGGGTCCCTGGTGGCCCCCTGCCCTGATTCTCCGGCTTCCCGATCTTTTTCTGTTCCGAAAAAATCTTTTTGGTAGTTTCATTCCGCTTGGACTCCGTTCAAAATCCTCCTCTGAAAGGGGTCAAAAACATGGAAAAAAACAGGAACTAGCTCTTGGCACTGAGTTAATAAGTTAGTCCCAAAAATATATAAAAGGCATGCAAAACATCCAAAGTTTGACAAGATAATAGCATGAAACCATCAAAAATTATAGATACGTTGGAGACGTATCAGATGCCTCCCGACGTCCCTCTCTAGCCTATAAATTCACAAATATTTGAAAAACCCTAGGAGCACTCCCGAAACACTTTTTCCGCAACAGAACTCCGATCGGCCAAAATTGTGAGAATCGGGAAGTTGTCAGAATCGCGATTCTGAATCGGATCGGAGTTCTGTTACTAGGATCGTGAATCGTAGAATCATAGCTATCAGGATCGTAGAAACTTAGATTCTATGAGCAAAATCATAGAATCGGAGGGGGTAGTTTGGATCGTAAGATCGTATGTTTCTAAGACTTGAGTCACGATTCTGACAACTTTGGCAAGTGTGTGTTCCGACGGGAGGCCATCTAAACCTCCGTTCCAGCGATCTGCCGGAGGGGAGATCAATCACGAAGGGACTCTTCATCAACCTTGCTGTCCTCACCATGATGTGTGAGTAGTTCACCATAGACCTACGGGTCCGTAGGCAGTACCTAGATGGTAACCTCTCTCTCGTATGATCTTCAATCCATGTTCATCGCATCTTCGCTTTGATCTATCCGATGTAATCACTATGTATGGTGTGTTTGTTGGGATCCGATGAATTGTGGGTTTATGTTGAGATTATTCATGAAAAGTATTTGAGTCACCTGTGATTATTATGATTCTTAATTGCATGATTGCTCTCCAATCTATTGAGATAGTCTGGCTAACTAGATTAATCTTTCTTCAGTGGGAGTGGTGCGTTGTAGTAGGTTCAACCTTGCGAATTTCTATATCCTAGTGATAGAAGGGGACAAGATGCGTCTTTGTGTTGCTGCTACTAAGGATAGAATGATGGATTTTATTCATATTAATTGAGTTTACTTTGTCTACATCATGTCATTGTACTTCAAGCATTACTCTGTTTTTACTTAATACGTAGAGAGGCAAGCTTAGAAGCGCTCTTGAAGTGGAGTAATAGTAATAGGTGCATGCAGGAGTCGACCTATTTGCTTATGGATGTGATGCCTACATACACATGATCATTGCCGTGAAAATCGCATAATTATTCGCTGTTCTATCAATTGCCCAACAGTAATTTGTTTACCCACCATATGCTTTTGCCATGAGAGATGGAACTAGGGAACACTACGGCCCCCAGGTATATTATCTAATGTATTTACAAACACTACTACTACCTTGCTGCCATTATTTGTGTTTTATTTTATTTTGCAATTTAAAATTATCTACACACCTCATTTGCTTGCAAATAATGAGATCAAGGGGATTGACAACCCTCTTGCCCGCATTAGATGCAAGTTGTTTGTCTTTCTGTTTTGTCGCTAAAGACGGTTGAGGATTGTTATTCCTATTGGTTTGATAAACCTTTGTTTCATAACTGAGGGAAATACTTACCCGCATTGTGCTGCGGTAACCCGTTCCTCTTCATGGAAAACCCAACGCAGATCACAGTCATGAGCACGCTTCTGCGCATGTGGCGCCAACACGCTGGTGTGCCAAGGAGGTTGCGTCAATGCGTTGGTATGCTGAGCAGGCAGTGCCGATGCATTGGTATGCTGATCAGGTGGTTGCGAACCATCACCGTGATGAACATGTGGTTGCGGAACGTCAGACTTCTTAGGAGGCGGTTCCAAACCATCTCACTATTGAGCAGGGGTTTTTGAAGCGTGAGACTACTTAGCGGGCAATTCAATCGGGTTTGTGTGCTAAGTATGCAGTGTCGATGTATCTCCCACTATTTCTTCGATGGTCGACATGTGAACCGGTGTTGCGTCTTCATCAGTTTTATGTCATGCCAGAGGTTGCTTAGGAGCGAACGATGACATGGCAAGTACGGCAGGAAGTCGGGTGGGCTGGTCAATTGTTGATGTCGTAGTCGTGAGACTACATTTATTAGGTTCCTTGGGGGGAGCATGCGAGAGCTCATCTAGCGAGAAGATAGTCACTAGTTGAAGGGTGAAATTGGTCGCTTTTTTGGGGGTGGGGAGCTTATGGGATCCCATCTATGAAGTCTATTTCCTTTCGTTGCCACTCAATCTTTATCTCTACCTAATAATAAAGTACCAATTGCTTTTGTCCGTCCATTGTGAGTACTTTTGCAAAAAAGTCCATGGAGTTTTGGATATTGAACCCACGTTCATTTTTGAAGAGGCTAATATGAGAAAAATATTTCATTATTGCCAAAAAGGCCCTATAGTTTTGGGTATTCAACCCTTGGTCTGAGCATAAAAAACATACACGACCACACATGGAGCATGGGATCGCGTCCTCTCCATCTCGCCCATGAAGTCCTTGTCGTCGCCACCACCCACGCTGTCGTGGTTTTGTCACGGCAGATGTCCTCATGAAAGTACTTAGTGATGGAGCCATCACACCTTGGTGGCGACTCAAAGGGGTTGAGCAGAAGCGAGACTCAGATTTACCCAGGTTCGGCCCCTCTGATGGAGGTAAAAGCCCACGTCCTGCTTTGTTTATATTGATGGTGGGATCGATTACAATTAGGGCATAACTCGCCTGACCTAGCTCTCGACAGATTGTAACTTGACCCTATCTACCCTAGGGACTCGCCTTTATATGCAGGTCGAGGTCCTAGGTTTTACAAGAGTCCACGCCACATTAAAAACCGTGGCATGTCATATCTCTAAACCGCCGTGTCTCCCAAGCAAGGAAACGACCACGACGACTCATCTTCTCCGTGGGTCTTGAACCGCCATCCAGGCTCATGGGCTCGACCGACTATCCTTTGAAGATCTCCTCATGCCTTCCAGATCCTGGGCCAAGGCCTATCTTGATCATGAATGTTGAATCGCCATGCACCTGACCCGACCCAATAGGGCGGGTCATACAGCGGGTAATATCCCCAACATTAGGCCCCAGATTGACTTGAATTTATTCACGCCAATAAACTTTCATGCCTGTCTATGGCGACTCACACATGATCTCTGACCTTTCTTCTTCAACGAATGACAAGCCGCCAACCTTCATGTCATCTTCCCCATTATTCCAGGGATTTGGGTGACGTCATCTCCAACGGATCTTTTGATTTATTCCATCGTCCCGAAAATCTAGGCGCCATCATTTCCGAGTTTTCAATGCGCCTCCTTGACTCTCGCACCTGCCGTTTCAATTTTTGCCCTAGGCCTTTAAATAGCCATAGGGGGGAGGGTATCCCGAGCTACCTCTATTCCATCGCCCCACTGCGTCTTCTTTATTGAGCTCATTCCACGACCACTGCGCTGTCACCGAGCCTCCGCTTTGGATCGGCAGCCTCCCAGATCGATCTGGGCGTGGTTCTCGATGCAAACCTATGTGGCCTGCTTCCGCCTCCGTCCTCATTCAACATGTAAATCTTTTCCCCTCCGGTAGATCTAACTCTCGAACTCCCCCAGTTCTTAGGGCAACATCAGAGCTTCTTCGAGCATCTATATACCGCGCCATCGACCCCCATAGGCATTGCTTGGATCTTACAATTTAACAAAGAACCGTAGATCACCTTCACAGCTCCAAAGTGCACCTGTGTTCTTAGCACTTTTAATTTGGAAGATTATTTTCCTTAATAAAATCACCCATAGATCCGTGATCTCTGGCATCATATTGAAAACGTGTTTATCCTCAACCAAAAACTTCTAAGGGGAATTTAGAAACATACCCCGCCCTTAGTGTTGTGGCGAGTCACAGCGTCCTTTTAGATATCTACCCAATTTTTTGCTGGCGAGCCACTACTTTGTAGGTCCTTACGACCCGCCAATCATCTTTATGCAGATCTCTGTCCCTATCCTTTGAGCTCGCAGTCATGGGCACCATCTCCAAATGCAACTGGTTACCAACAGAGGTCAATGACGCCTTCCTTGCAAATTTCGTAAAGGTGGGTAATCTCGCGCCGCAGGAAGCGGTTGGCTGGCGAACCGCCTTAGGGGAGCAACGCCCACAACCCGCCAAAGGAGAGGTAGTTGTCTTTACTGATCACATCGAGCGAGGCATCATGTCGCTCGGCTCAAAGTTCTTCAGGGACGCCCTGCAATTCTTCAACCTCCATCCCAGGACTTAGGCCCAAACTCCATCAGCAGCATTTGCCAGTTCCAAGTATTCTGCGAAGCTTACTTGCAAATAGAGCCTACCGTCCTCTTGTTCAGGAAGTTCTTCTACTTGAACCGCCAAACGGAGTTTGCCGATGGGCCCTGCCTAGAGCTTGGAGGAGTCAATATCCAGAGGCGACGAGAATGCAGGTTCCCGGCTGCTGCACTGCTCAGTCACCCCAAAGGTTGGGCAAAGACTTGGTTTTACTGCCGTGACACCTCTCCATCCAATGAGAACCCCTTACCAGGTTTTAGGCACGAACGTCTACCCATGGATTTTAAACTGTCTAGAAAGCTAACCGATGAATAAGAAACTTCACTCGCCCCTGTGTTTGCAAAGCTCAGGGCTTTAACCGCCAACGACCTTACCGGCATTGATCTGATCCGCTGTTGGGTGGAGTGGAGGATTATGCCTTTGAGCCGCCGGGGCGGCTTTATTGTGTGAGTACAATGACGACTTAAACCATCCACAATGCTTCTACAACGTTAGGCTTGAAGAAGGAGACATTGTTGATATTGTGAAGAAATTAAGTGGCGAGCCTGTTGAGAACTGCTCCAAGATTGGGTTAAAACCGTTTTGCATTTCCAACCCGGCTCCAGAGGTGAACCATCTCAACTCGCCTATCTAGCTTTTTATATACTCAGGCTTGTCTCTGATCCGGGCTCTAATTATGTCAATCATAAGGACTCGTCTTTCTGGAAACGAAGACCCAAAACCGTCACCAAGAAAGTGCCAAAACCCGCCCCAAAGAAGAAGAAAACTAGGGGCAAAGCCACCACAAAGGAGTCATCCGTTGTGGGCGAGTCTCGGGTCGCCGAGGAACAGTCAGAGGTAAATGCTCTTGTCTTCATTATTCTAACCCGACTCGTACTCATGCATTGCCACTTCTATTTATAGGATGATGACATAGAGAGCCAATATGAAGACGTCGAGGTAATTTCCATTTCTTCTGACTCAAATTCTTCTCCCCCAAGCCGGCAAGGCGAATCTGTAGGAAAGTTCCCATGTCTCACCCAGATGCTTATGTGGATCCCGATTTCCTTTTCAAGAAGGCGAATTTTACGCCAAAACGTCATACTCTGGGGACCTCCTGTCCGGCTTGCCTGAGAAAATGGCTGGTCGTAAACGACAGAGCGAGGTACATTTTTATATTAAATGTCCTTCCTTCCTGTGCAAATTATTCTCACAATTTACTCAATCTTTGAGTCTTTCATCCAACAGGTTTCACCTCCTTCATCTGGCGATTTAGCTGCTTCAGCTCTTCCCCCGTTAATCTTCCTTCAGGGGTAAGTTCCTTTGCCAACATGCTCTTTTGGCTACCAATGTTTCTATTTTAACATAATTACCATCTTTTGTAGGGCTCAAGCGAAGAAGAGGAAAACCGGCGAGTCGTCATCCACTCCCAAGGCGGCTGAAATATTTGGAATGAGTTCTTCCATCCCAGAAGCTCAAGATGAGCCGACTGAGACTCACACCGAAGCCTTTGATAATTTCCCCGATATCCGGGATGAGCTTCCAAGCCCTTAGAAGGAAAAAACCGAAAACCTCAATCCGCCAAGTCCTCAAAAGGCGGGTGAAGACGTGATGCGTGACCCAGATCTAGTCGTCGTCATTGGTACAAGTTTTTCCAAACCTGCATCCGCAGTATTGACCAAGCATGCACCCAAAGATGCCCCAGTCTTTGTAGAGAAGGACATGACCAAATTGAAGCTTCCAAATTTTGGGAAGCTGGAGTTTGATGAACTATATTCTGGCTTTGTGAGTCGCCTGGAGATGAGCTGTTAAATGGAAAAAAGCTTGGTTAACATGATGAGAAGAAAACATGAGGTATGATACCTGTTAACCTCCTTGACATGTCTTCCCATTAGCCCTCCAAAGGGCGAGTCATATTTGACGAATCGAGCTTTGTATAAATTTTCAACCTGTAGCCCCCAAGGTCCGGGTCATCTTTTTAAAGATGAGCCGGGTCTTTAGCATAGATTTGAAGAAAGATTCAACCTGTAGCCCCCAAGGTCCGGGTCATCTTTTTAAAGATGAACCGGGTCTTTTAGCATATATTTGAAGAAAGCTTTAACCTGTAGCCCCCAAGGGTCGGGTCATATTTTTAAAGATGAGTCAGGTCTTTATCATATAATTGAAGAAAGCTTCAACCTGTAGCCCCCAAGGGCCGGGTCATCTTTTTAAATATGAGCCGTGTCTTTAGCATATATTTGGTAAAGGCTTCAACCTATAGCCCCCAAGGGCCGGGTCATCTTTTTTAAGGATGAGCCGGGTCTTGGTTTAAGGTATTACCTTAGAAAAAATGAATCGTACATTATCCCCCAAGTGTCAGGGATATTGCTTGTAATGTGCATGAAACTTGTTTTGCCCTGGTGTTTGCAGGAATCATTGACTCAGGCCGACTCAAACGTGGCCGCCTGAAGCAAAGTCTGGCTGAGCAGCAAGATGCTCGAGCTAAGTTTGAATGGAAACTCCGTCTTGCACTGGTTGAGATGGAGAATATGAAGGTGGAACACAAAGAGCTTGAAATCAAAGCCGAAATTAAGCGAGCCGCCTTACTGAAAAGGGCAGAGCAAGCCAAGGAGCAGATGAAGGTCACCGTGCAGGAACTATCCGGGTTAAAACTTCATATCTCAAAAGTGGCCAATGCTGTGTTTGGTAAGTGTCCACCACTATGTTTCCTTCCAAAGTTGTGTTGTAAGACCTTCTGGCGACTTATGATTGTGTATCTTTACTGCAGGTCCTCGAGCCGCCAGTCTTCATGATGATTGCGTATTAAAACTGAAGGCAATATATACCTTGACAGAGCAGTTGTACACTGGCGGTGTGATGACTATGAAAGCCGTTATGGGCGACAAAGAGCCCATAAATCAATCAAGTATATGCTAGGATGTTTTTCCACGCTGCCACCTCAAATAGAAGAGCTAAAAAGATCAACCACCCAGAAAGAAGTACTGACCACCCTGAGCCGGTGCTTGGCTTATTCTCCAGAGCTTAAGCCGAAGGAAGTAACTAGGGGTTTTCCAGAGTACAAAGACGACGGGTCAGAGTTTACTGAAGAAGATTACCATTGTTGTGTGAAGGAATCTCACTTTGCGGCGACTCAACTCGCAGCCAGTCTGGACTTAACCAAGTATCAGGCGGCTTATGATGAGCACAAAAGCGGGTTACTCCTCCCTCGTATGAAATCACCTTTCTGACTGTGCAGCGCCGTAAGCATCCTTTTGACTCTGATGCCGACCTGTCCACCATCTTGACTGACGAGGATGAGTTCCATGCCTTGACCAATTGCAATTGGAAATTGGGCGACTTACAGATCCAAGATGGCGAAAGCTCGAGGCAGGATAATCCGGGGGCGGCTTGAAGCTAGGAGTTACTTGAAGATCACCCGCGGAGATCAGTTTAGAAAATCCAATATCGGGTTACGTAACTTTTTATGGCCTTCCGAGCCATGTAATAGGCTAGAGGTGAAAACAATATTGTGATACATCTGTACCTTTGCTGACTTTGAAGTCTCACCCTTTTGTTAATATGAGTCGCCTTACTAGGCATCTTTGCCATGTATTTGAAGAATAATTACTCCCCCTGTTGTTAGAGAAGAAATAATAAGCCGGCTCAGTGAGACACGACGATTTAGAATGAATTTTTAGAAAACTCTTAACTATGCCACAGAGATACTTTGTAGTCATAAAGGATGCCGGCTCAATGAGTCACGACAGGGTAGGACGAGCTTGCAAGACTCTAGTGCTACCCCAGAAAGGCTTTTGCAACAGCCTGAGTTGTTTAGACCGGCTGGTCAGGCGCGAGTCAAGCTTCAGTGAAGCAGGTTCAGTGAACCCATGGTTTGTCTATTTTTCATATGCCGGTCCCGCTAGCACCTTTCATGTTTTAACCAAGGCAAGTTCAGGGTCCAGAAGTGGATTGACTCACCAAGAGTACATGGGACCATAGGGCGAGTTGCCAAACACACAGTCTAGTATAACCATTGTAATGCGTTAATTTTTCGCTAGCTAAGAGGGTATACAGGCTGAACTCAGTGAGTACAAGCCCCCAAGTGACTTATGATTAGGGAAAAGTCGGACATAGGATTGAGAAGCGTTTACGCTCTTACTGCAAAACGAGTTGGGAACTAGTAGCCCCCAAGTAAGCCGGCTTGATTCTCAAAACCATATAGGGTGCCTATGTTTGAACCGTGCAACGTGGCAACTTTGGTCCTCTTTGGGTTACCAGTATCCAGTTTTGAAATAAGTGCAACATGGCTACTTATGCTCTTTGATACTGATAGCGTCCATGCTTGGACAACTTATGAAAAAAATAAAGACTCATGCTCTTAAGAAGCTGAAACGACAGAGACCACGAAGTTCGTGGGCGCCGACTTTATTGCTATATATATATATATAGAAAAAGAGTGCAATGACTAAACTATGTACAATGATAAGGAGCCAATGGCTCTAAGTGTAATAAGGCCGCAAATGGGCAGTGTTCCAAGTCCGGGTTATTTCAACCTCTGTTGTTGGCCTATGTGGACGAAGATCCACCGGGTAGTAGGAACCATTATGAAGACTCTTGCTGATGACAAACGGCCCTTCCCATGGGGGGATAACTTCTGCATACCAGTATGATCCTGAATCAAACGGAGCACTAAGTCGCCCTCATGAAAAACTTGGCTTTTGACTCGGCGACTATGATAGAGTCGCAAGTCTTGTTGGTAAATCACCGACCATGATGCTGCCAAGTCACGTTCCTCCTCCAGAGCATTCAACGAATCTTGACGCGCCAGGTCATTGTCTTCCTCAACATAAGCGGCGACTCATGGTGAGTCGTGCCTGATGTCACTTGGTAAGACCACCTCATCTTCGTAAACCAAGAAGAAGGGAGTGTAACCAGTGGATCTATTAGGGGTAGTCCTGATGCTCCACAGAACAGAAGGAAGCTCTTCAACCCAACATCCCGGGGTACGTTCCACAGGAACCATAAGTCGGGGCTTGATCCCTCGCAGAATTTCTTGATTCGCCCACTCCGCCTGTCCGTTGGATTGGGGGTGTGCAAATGCAGAGACATGAAGCCGGATGTGCTCTTTTCACAAAATTGTTGCATGGCGCCTTTGGATATATTAGTAATGATACTATGAGGATACCCGAAGCGAAAAATCAACTTCTTGAGGAACTTGACGGCCGTATCTGCATCGCAACTACTGACCGGCTCTGCTTCAACCCACTTGGTAAATTTGTCAACCGCCACTAGTAGGTGAGTCTTTTTGTTGGAACACATTTTGAAGGGACCAACCATGTCAAGTCCCCAGACCGTAAAAGGCCAAGTAATTGGGATCATCCGCAATTCCTGAGCCGGCACATGCATGTGACGGCCAAATTTCTAACATCCGTCACATCTGCACACTTTGTCCTCAGCGTCTACGTGAGCCGTTAACCAGTAGAATTCATGTTTAAAGGCCTTGGACACCAAAGAGTGTGACCCGGCGTGATAACCACTATCGCTAGCATGGATCTCATTAAGGATCGCACATCCTTCTTCAGACGAGACACACCTTTGAAAAATTCCAGAAGTGCTTTGTTTGTGCAACTCACCTTTATGTATAACCATGGATTTGCATCGCCGGATAATTTGGCGAGCCAACAACTCATCAGTAGGTAACTCGCCTCGTGGCAAATATGCCATGCAAGCGACCGCTCAAAATGGAGTGGCATGAGGAGCCGCCACAAGTTGAGACTCAGGGTCATGAACTGCTATATCCTCCCCAGAAGGTAATTTCACCGGCGGGTTATGCAAATATCCAAAAAGACATTGGGAGGAACCGGCTTACGCTCCGACCCGAGTCATGAAAGAGCATCAGCTGCTTCCTTGAGTCGGCGATCGATATGATCAACTTCATAACCATGAAAGTGACCCGCCACATCTGACACAGGATGCCTATAAGCTGCCATCAAAGGATCCCTAGAATCCCATGTTCCAGAGACTTGCTGTGACACCATATTTGAGTCGCCCACGCATCTGACTCGGCTGAGGTTCATCTCTTTGGCAATCCTAGGCCCATGGAGCAAAGCTTCGTACTCTACTGCCTTGTTAGTACATGGGAACATGAGCCGGAGGACGTAGCAAAACTTGTCACCCTGAGGTGAAGTTAGTACCACGCCAACCCCCGAGCCTTGAAGCTGACTAGACCCGTCAAAATGGATAGTCCAATACGTGTGACCATGTCTGTCTTCTGGGATTTGCAGCTCGGTCCAATCGTTGATGAAATCCACTAAGGCCTGAGACTTGATGGCCGTGCGGGGCGTATATTTCACGTGGTGAGGACCAAGCTCGATAACCCAATTAGCAATTCGCCCGGTTGCTTCACGGTTTTCTATAATGTCGCCAAGTGGCCCGGAGCTGACTACCGTGATCGGGTGCTCCTCGAAGTAGTGCTTCAACTTCCGACTCGCCATGAAGATCCCAAAAACCAACTTCTGCCAGTGTGGATAACATTGTTTGGAGAGTGTTAAGACTTCTCTAACAAAATACACCGCCCTTTGGACCGGATATTCCTTTCCTTCTTCCTTGCGTTGGACAACCACTGCAACACTTACTACCTTAGAGTTGGCAGCAATGTACAGGAGCATAGGCTCTTTGTCAACAGGGGCGGCTAAAACGGGCGGCTCAACCAGTTGCTTCTTCAAGGCATCAAAGGCTTCATTGGACGCATCCGTCCACACAAAACGGTCTGTTTTCTTGAGCACCTGATAAAAAGGGACGACCTTCTCCCCAAGGCGACTTATGAAACGACTCAGAGCCGCAATACGACCCGCCATGCGCTGGACTTGGTTAATATTGGCCGGCTTACCAAGTGAGGTAATCGCCTTGATTTTGTCCGGGTTAGCCTCAATGCTCGCTCTGACACCAAGAAGCCCAATAACTTCTCTGCAGGGACACCGAAGACACACTTGGTCGGGTTAAGCTTCATCTGATACACACGCAAATTATAAAACGTCTCCTTAAGATCCTCAGGAGTGGCTCTTTCTTTTGGGATTTTAGCACTATGTCATCAACATAGGCATGACCGTTGCGCCCAATCTGACTGTGTAGGCAATTTTGGATGCAGCGCTGATAAGTCGCCCCCGCACTCTTGAGCCCAAATGGCATAGATACATAACAAAAGCCACCAAAGGGAGTTATGAAAGACGTCTTTTCCTGATCCTCCAAAGCCATCTTGATCTGGTGGTAACCTGAGTATGCATCCAAAAACATAGCCGCTCGCAACCCGCCGTAGAGTCAATGATTTGATCGATACGCGGGAGGGCGTAAGGGTCTTTCGGGCAAGATTTGTTAAGGTCGGTGTAGTCAATGCACATGCGAAAGGTGCCATTCTTCTTGAGTACCAAAATTGCATTGGCCAAGCACTCTGGTGAAAAACCTCCACAATGAAACTAGTGGCCAAGAGTCGGGCAACTTCTTCTCCGATTGCTTTACGCCTTTCCTCGTTAAACCGGCGAAGATATTTCCGAACCAACTTGATCTTGGGATATATGTTAAGATGGTGTTGAGCGAATTCTCTCGGTACACCTGGCATGTCAGAAGGTTTCCATGCAAAGATGTCCCGATTCTCACAGATGAATTCGATGAGCGCACTTTCCTATTTGGGATCCAGACCCGTCCCAATGGTGAATTGCTTAGAAGAGTTGCCGGGCATGAAATCCACCAGCTTAGTATCACCTATCGATTTAAACTTAAGGGGCGGCTCTGAATCGATCATGGGCTTCTGGAGCGGGGTTATGTCCGCTGGGTCGACATTGGCCTAATGAAACTTGAGTTCCTTAGCTGCATAGGCCGACTCAGCATAAGCAACATCTCCCTCTTCGCACTCTTGAGCTATCTTCTGATCTCCACTGATCGTGATGGTTCCTTTAGGGCCCGACATCTTGAGCTTGAGGTAGACATAACATGGGCGGCCCATAAAACGGGCGTAAGCCGTCCGACCAAAAAGCACCTGGTAAGAACTTTTGATCTTGACCACCTCAAATATGAGAGACTCGCTCCTGTAATTAGACTCGGTGCCAAAAGCCACATTAAGTTTAATCTGCCCAACAGGATATGCCGACTTACCCGGGACAATGCCGTGGAAGACCGTAGAGGACGACATCAAGTCACTTTTAGAGAAATTCATTCTTTGGAACGTGTCATAGTATAAGATGTTGATGCTGCCGCCTCCATCCATGAGGACTTTGGAGAGGGCATAGCCCCCTACCTGTGGCGCCACGACCAATGCTAAGTCGTCAGGGTTGTCAACACGGGGTGGGTGATCCTCCCTGCTCCAGATAATAGGTTGCTCGGACCAATTGAGATACACGGGGAGCACCTACTCAGTGACGCTGAAGGTTCTGTGTTTGACCTTTTTGTCCATTTTGCAAGTACTGGTGGTAAAGACATGATACTGCCCACTATTCAACTGCTTGGGGTTGTTCTGGAAACCGCCGTTGTCATTCTACTGTTGTGAGCCACCTTGTTGAAGTTGCTGCTAAAAGCCGCCCTACGCATTATATTGCTGGCTATTCTGGACCTGATACTGCCCAACGTTATCCTACGACCCGCCCTGTGGACCTGGGTTAGGAAAACCACCAAACGGGTTCCTGTGTGAGCCGCCCGACCCGAACTGATCGGGGTGTCCACCATGACTACCTCCTTGGCCGTTCTTGAGCGCCTCAGCACGAAACTCCTGCATCACATAGCAGTATTCCAAAGAATGGGTGGATGGACCTTCCGCCATGGTATGTTGTGGGCAGGGGCCCTTGAGCATTTCGTGATAGTTGCGTGGCTTTTTCCCACTGAAGCCCCTTTTCTTGTGACGCTGGTTCCCATTTCTAGTGTTAGTATTGGCGACGAAATCAGTGGCGCCTTCCTGCTGCCTTTTCTTCCCTTGACACGCGGGGTTGTAGTTGCCTCACCCCTAGGTCTGAGATTGGCCTCTGGATGATTCTCCTCTCCTGGCAGTGCTTGTTTTATCATCGTCCTCCCCGAGATCTTTGGTATCGTATGACTCGGCGTACCTAGTCAAAGTGTCCATCAACTCACCCATATCCCGTACCTTTCGTTTGAGTCGCCCAAGCGTCAACAACAAGGGCTGGAAGTGAAATTTTTTCTCCAAGATCAGCACGGCATGAGCCGCCGTGATGCCATCCGATGAATGGATTACCTCTACAACCCACCGCGTCCAATGATGGGCCAACTCGTCTGGATGTTGGACATAGTGATGTAAGTTCACAATAGTCATCGGGCGTTTGCAGGTCCCTCTGAAATTCTTAATAAAACACTCCTTTAACTCGGCCTAGGTGTTGATGGAGTTGGGCGGCAGGTTCTTCGGCCAAGTACGTGTCGTCCCTTCAAGCATCATTGTAAAGTACTTGGCACACACTGCCTCGCTAACATCAAGCATATCAATCGCAAGCTCGTAACTCTCAATCCACGCCCCTGGCTCGATATCCGACGTGTAATTGGGAACCTTGCGTGGACCTTTCAAATCTTTGGGCATGCGCTCGTTGCGAAGGGCGGGTGACAGACAGGGTATCCCTATGTTCCTGCCACCTGACTCGGCCTGCGCGGGGGAAGGCGGCACATAAGCCAGATAGCCTTGACCTGCCGTGACCGTCATCTCCGTCAGGCGGGCGGCTCGTGCTGCATCCACGAGGTCCTGAGCCGAGGTGTCAGGCATCCCGGGCGGCTTGAATGGCGGAGATCGTCGCCGTTCACTGCTGGACACCGCGGGCGGGTCATCATGACGGCTCCTGGCGTGACTTGCTTGAGGTGTGGAGTGCAACCGCTCGCGTCTTTATGAATACTGCGCCTGTTGGACCACCGCTGTTTTCAACATCTTGATGGCGTTCCTTGCCTCTACCTCAGCCAGAGAGTTTCCATGGATGGGAAGAGACTCTAGGTTGTGGGTCCCCACCAGTACGTTATCAACGGTGTTAGAAAAGTGACCCCGCGGCGTCTGAAAGCGTGGCGGCTGAGCCGGTGCCGGCTGAGGCGCCTGTGGGTTGGGCGGCGGCTGAGCCAGGTTGACGCGCTGGGTAACTTGCCATGGCTGGTTAGGCTCCATCCGATGTGTATGTGGGTTGTCGAAGAGTCGAGTTGGATTTAGATCGACTGGTAGACGATTGCGATGCCTCCTCTGGTGAATCGCATCGGAAGCGCGTTATTGTCGTTCAAGCCGCCATCCCTGAATACTTAGCCGCTCTATCACCGCGGCGATCTAGGCTCGTTGGGTCGCCATCCTGGCGGCCTCGCCTTCAATCTCGCGTTGGATCTTGGCCATCTCCTCCCTCAACTTTGCTAACTCGGCATTGATTTCTTCTTGGTTCTCCGCAATCACGGTGATTTCCGTGAGTTTAGCCATCTCCGCTACAAAATCCGCCATGGCTTGAGCCGGAGTCTTTCCTCATCCGCTAGCTTCGTTATTGCCAGCTGTGGTCGACTAAGCCGCCGTTGCTCGTGCCATGTAGATGGCGACCTGACGATGGGGTCCTTCAATGTCTTTGGAGATTGTCGCCTTAGGCAATCCCCCAAGCCGCCCTTCGTGGAGAGGGTAGATCGAATCCATGTCGCCAATGGATGACTCGTCGTCCGAGTTGATAGGGGTGCTCTCCTCGATCACCGGTTCATTCGACAGGTCGATTCCCTGCGTAAAACCAACGAAGGTGTGGTGTGTCCTGACCTGACGTTTGGCAGGATGGGCGTACCGGGCGGCTCGACGATGTCGGTGAAGGTGTCCGACTCAGGTACGACCGTACGGGAGCCCCAAACTTGCCAATGAAGACATGAATCTTGCCGAAGGGGACCCTGTATCCAGATTCGATCGAATTGGCGTCAGACCCCCACTGAGAGTTGTCGATGTAGTACTTTGCCCGACGTCTCTTAGTCATGAGGCCGACCGAGTAGCTCCCAAACCCTGGAAGGGCTCCCTTTGAGAACTCAACTCCACTGTGAGCTAGCCCCACGGTGGGCGCCAACTGTCGTGGTTTTGTCATGGCAGATGTCCTCGTGAAAGGACTTAGTGATGGAGCCATCATACCTTGGTGGCGACTCAAAGGGGTTGAGCGGAAGCGAGACTCGGATTTACCCATGTTCGGCCCCTCCGATGGGGGTAAAAGCCTATGTCCTGCTTTGTATATATTAATGGTGGGATAGATTACAAGGAGGGCGTAACTCGCCTGACCTAGATCTTGATGGATTGTAACTTGACCCTATCTACCCTAGGGACTCTCCTTTATATACAGGTCGAGGTCCTAGGTTTTACAAGAGTCCAGGCCACATTACAAACCGTGGTCTACCATATCTCTAAACCGCCGTGTCTCCCAATCAAGGAAACGACCACGACGACTCATCTTCTCCGTGGGTCTTGAACCGCCATCCAGGCTCATGGGCCCGTCCGTCTCTCCGTTGAAGATCTCCTCGCGCCTTCCGGATCCTGGGCCAAGGCCTATCTTGATCATGAATGTTGAATCGCCATGCACCTGACCCGACCCAATAGGGCGGGTCATACAGCGGGTAATATCCCCAACACACGCTGACCGCTTCTGACGAGCTCCAATGCCATGCAACATGCTCCATCTCCCCATGCTGCATGGCTCCCTCCCCTCCGACCGGATTCTCCACTCCTGGTCTCTACCTCCCACTTCCAACCCCACCCCGTGGCTAGGGTTTCAGGCCGAGCTTCATCGATGTGTCTTCGGTGGCCCCAGGTTCGTCCCTCCTTCCTTCTTGGTCGAGATCCGCCACCCCTAAACCTCACCTTCTCTTCATATCCTCTATTGCGGATGTAGATGGAGCATGTTATGGGGGTTCCCCATCCACCACGGCCGCTGTCGACAAGGGCTTGTCCATAGAGATGTGAAGGACGACATGGACATGCATATCCTCAAAGTTTATCTTGTCCCAATCTCATCCCATCCCCTTCCCCTCCCTTCCTCATCTCGTTTACTTCCCTTCTCACACAGGTCGGCATGGAGAAACCCTAGCCAGTAGCACCTCGTCACGTCGGGTGACACCTCTTCTACACCAAGATAGGGAAAGCAAACTGAGGGAGTCCGGGATTAAGGGGTCCTCACGTAGTCAGCTTACTATGAAAAGGTCGGCCTTATGGGTCGTACTAATTGGAGGTTGGCCTGTGCGGTCATCTCGTACTCAAGGAGGAAAGCACCGACGACCGGCATGACGTCCAAGTGGAGTAGACTTGGTCGATTGTATGTAACCCTAGATCCCCCGATGACTATATAAACTGGGGTCCTCATCCATGTAAATAGATTGATTCATCTAGGGTTTAGTATACATGATCTCCAGGTAGACTCTATAATCATCATCCACATCAATATAATCAAGCAAGACGTAGGGTTTTACCTCCTCAAGAGGGACCAAACCTTGGTAAATACTATGTGCCCCTCCTTCCTGCAACCCATCGTTCTAAGGTCCAATGTCCGGGACCCCCAACCCGAGATCTGACGGTTTTGACACCGACATTGGTGCTTTCATTGAAAGTTCCACTGATTGGGTCGCTGGAAGGATCGATGGCACGCTTAGTCATCATCGAGGAGGTCATCAACATGGATGTCTTCGTCCCCGGACAGATCTTCACTTTTCGAAGCAATGTTCTGCACGTCAATCCGGCCGGCCACCTTGGCCTGGTCGGGAATTTCACCCCTGTCAATAAGTCAGGTTCGGGAGCCTAGAGTTCACCACTGACCCCTCGGGAGATCTTGCATTAACAAGACTTTTAGCTCCTTTCACGGAACCAGCAGGTTCCGATACTTCTACATCGAAAACCGTAGATCTCGCCACCAGGACGACCTTTGTCCCCATACTGGCCCCAGAGCCCTACGTGGTAAACAAGCACGAGCTCGTCTCCACTAGGGCATCAATGAAATGGGTTAATCCCGAACTCAAAGGCTGTGCGAGCTCCACTGAAACCCCGGTACTACACGAACTACTCGACCAGATACAAGTCATGGGCATGACGAACAATCAGCTACGGTCTACGATCAGATCGGGCTTAGACCCGACGTGAGGGAAATTTATGTTCCGCCCATCACACATTTGATCAACATTGTCGAGTGCCCGGTGCAGGCTCCCCTCACTAGTCACGAGAGTTGAGAATGGTTTACATCCCAATTAATGATCATTCGG
Source organism: Hordeum vulgare subsp. vulgare (assembly GCF_904849725.1). Classification (NCBI taxonomy): domain Eukaryota; kingdom Viridiplantae; phylum Streptophyta; class Magnoliopsida; order Poales; family Poaceae; genus Hordeum; species Hordeum vulgare. The sequence goes on from NC_058523.1 coordinate 356,986,677, forward strand.
ACTTACCCGATAGTTCGGAGAACCTATCTCGCCTTGGCAATGTTTCGGGGCTAGCGGTAGGTCCACTGCGCCACCCAGCTGGGAACGTGACCACCAAGGTCTCTTGCCCACAAATCACGGGAATTCAAAATCTTTTCTCACCCACCACCCAACTCGAGCATAACACGGAATAGTACGGTTCTTCAGCCCCACGTGAAGTCACGCAACGGCCACGGGAATCAGTACACCACTTTTGGGTAAGATTCCTCCTCAACAACAAGGCCGAGGGCTGCGACAAGCACGAGCTCATTCACGCTTTCCAGCATCATTGTCGTAATGAGGGAATCCTCAATGATCTCTCCCATTGCCGGATTCAAACCCTCACCGAGTTGTCAAGCCTAGTGCTCAAATACTGTGCCATGGAAACAACTTGGCAAATACAACAAATGTGCAACAAAACTAGCCTTGCCGAACAAACTTGGACAAGACGTGCACCCCTACTCACGGGGCCAGTCACATTCGAACACTCAACAAAGAGAACACAGACAAGGTCTAGGTTGGTCCTTGATGTGCTACTGGACAAGCCATGCCCATACACTCTGCCCCGCCTGAATCAAGCTCCACCCATAGCCTTAGAGCATATTGGGTCGTGAGGCAGGTCGCAAAAAGCAGGGAAAGCATGCTTAAGACAACACCCATGGAGCGTAGGTCAGTAGGACCGCCGGATACCTATACAGAAATCTTAAAAATCTACGAGGCGTCCATCTCAAAAAATCAGAGAAAGATAGCCTTTTGGGAGCTCCATCAAATCCACCATGTAATAGCGGGAAACTCATGGTCGAACACACCTATCACCTTCGACCAAGGCAATTAGCCGATGACTAGCACAGGCCAGTTACCTGTCGCCTTAGTCCTGACCCCCATAGTCGATGGCTTGAGAGTCAACAAAGTACTAATGGGCGGGGGCAGTAGCCTCAACCTCATCTACGTAGACACACTTGAAAAAATGTAGTTCGACCGATCTCGAATCGATATGAGCACAACCACCTTCCGTGGTATTCTCCCTGGGAGGGAGGCTTGCTTCACCGGACGAGTAGCGCTCGACGTAGTATTTGGTACACCCGATAACAACCAATCCAAAGAGCTCCTCTTTCACATCGTCCTGTTCCACAACGGTTACCACACTCTCTCGGGGCATGAAGCCTTCACACGATTCTAGAGAATACCGCACTATAGGTACATGAAACTCAAAATGCCAGGGCCAAACAGAGTGATCACAGTAATCAGTGACCCCAAAAGAGTCCTCCAAGCGGAAAAGAAAATGGCATCCCTCGCCCTGGAGGTGCTAGCTGAGACCCTTGCTGCAGAGGAACTCACGACACTACTTGCCGTGATGGACAAAGATGACATAATCCTCGTCAAGCGTCCCAAGTCCACATCCTTCAAACCTGCGGACAAGATCATCAAGTTCCACGTACGACCAACGGAACCCAATAAAACCGCATTTGTGGGGGCACAACTGGAGCCCGAAATCAACGAAGCACTACACACCTTTCTACGCGAAAATTGGGACATATTTTCCTGGCACCCCTCAGACATGCCAGGAATCCCTCGGGGCTGGCGGAGCACAACCCGAACATAATCACCAGTTTCAAACCTGTCAAACAGGCCTGGCACCGATTTTACGAACCTAAGCGTCAAGCTATGGGAAGCGTCAAGCTATGGGCGAGTAGCTTGCGAAGCTATTAGAAGCCGGGTTTATGAGGAACATTAAACACCCCGACTGGTTGGCAAACCTGGTCAGGGTACTGATACATCCAAAATGCATCACTATTTTGTATCATAATTTGTCTCTATTCGTTGATATGTTTCACATTATGATGATGTACTTATAGTGTTTTGGCTTATTCTACACAGTTTACAACTTTTCGGTGCCGAAACAGCAGACGCAGGATTCATCAGAGAAAATAGCGCGAAGAGTTACCATATCAGAACATCTCCAACTGCGCTGAAATTTTGAGGGAAGGCATTTCCGAACAGATCATGAAGACATGCTGAAGAAGGGTCGGAGGGAGGACAAAGGTCACCCAGGCGACCTGGTAGCGCGAGCCACCCCTAGGCCCGCCCAGAGGCCGCCTGGGTGGTGGGTCCAGCCTCCGGCGCTCTCCTTTTGCCTATATCATCCCCTTGACCAAAAGTTACGGGAACAAAAGTTCTTCCGGAGTTCTGCAGCCGCTCCGGGGCGGAAACCTACAGAGAAGAAGAGACCTTTCCGGCGCGCAGATTCCGCCGGGGAGAACTCCTCCCGGAGGGGGATCGTCATTATCGTCATCACCATCGTCACGGGCATCATCGAGATCAGTATCACCATCTCCATCTTCACCCCATCTTACTTTACCATTGCAATTGGAGTTGTACCTTGCACTATTCATCCCCTCTACTCTACCGGTGTTGATTACTATTTTGTGGTGAATGCTATTTAGTTTTGTTGGATAATTATTGTTATGACCAGATTGTTTATCATATTTCCATCACCTCTGATCATGATCTCTTTTATGTCTTGTGAGTAGTTACCTTAGTTCTTGAGGACATGTGAGAAGTCTAGTTGCTAGTAGTCATATGATGTTGATTGATATTTAAGTTATGGTGTTATTCTTCTAGTGGTGTTATGTGAACGTCGACTACATAAAAATTCACCTTTTTAAGGACCTAGGGGAATGCATCTTGTATAAAGAATGCTTACGGTGGGTTGCCAGAGTGAAAAAAACCTGAACCCTAGTTTGCATACTTTTGCACGAGGGAGTATTGGATCCTAAAGCTTATTGCTATGGTTAGACTTTGCCTTAATTTCTCTCTTGTATTTGCGGACGCTTGCAAGAGGGATTAATCATAAGAGTGTACCTGTCTTAGCCTAGACGGTGCACTAGTTAAGATCCACCCACATAACACTTATCAATACAAAACATAGTACTAGACAGAATATGGCGAAAGCACTTGACTATCTTTCCCGTGTGTCCTCAGGAACGCCTTAGTCTTTATAAGTTTAGTCCCTCGGCTTATCCTTTGTGTTCAAAAGGATTGGGCCACTCACTGCACCTCGGCACCATTTACTTTCCTTGCATTTATTCCCTTGTTGCTTATACTAGAAAACCCATAAAAAGTTACCTTTCAGTACTTGCAGTTATTCCTTGCTCAAGATCGCTTGTCAGTACCTTCTGCTCCTTGTTGGGTTCGACACTCGTACTTATCGAAAAGGCTATGATAGATCCCCTACACTTGTGGGTCATCAGGTACCAAAGAAGGACAAATCTTGGCGGCTATGTGTCGATTTTAAAGACCTAAACAAACCCTTCCCTAAGGATCCTTTTCTGTTGCCCCGAATAGACCAAATTATCGACGCTACAGCCAAACACGACTCCTTGTGTCTCCTCGATGCCTACTCTGGATACCATCAGATCAAAATGAATGAATCCGATCAGGCATCAACCGCTTTTATAACACCCTACGAGCCATTTTGCTTCAACACAATGCCATTCTGGTTAAAAAATGCGGGCGCCACTTACCATCGCATGATCCAAACATGCTTGGGGAAACAAATCAGCAAAACATAAGGGCATATGTGGACAATGTGGTCGTTAAGACCAGACACGTCAACTAGCTGGTGGACGACCTCAAGGAGACCTTTTCTAACTTACGAGCATACAATATTCGGCTTAACTCGGGTAAATGTGTCTTCGGAGTCCGAGCCAGCAAGCTCCTCAGATTGATTGTGTCTCAAAGAGGAATCGAAGCTTGTCCGCCCAAAATACAAGCATTGTCACACCTCGCGATACCAACAAAGCTACAACACATCCAAAAGTTGGCAGGCTAGATGGCGGTCTTAAGTCGATTTATATCTCTCCAAAGCAAGAAGGCCCTCCCGCTCTATAGGTTGGTAAAGAAAACCAAAGACCTCAAATGGACTGTCGAGGCCACAACGGCTCTGGAGGACATCAAGGTGATACTAGCCAGCAACCCCATACTAGAAGCACCCTTCACAGGGGAGCTGATGTTGCTATACATCTCAGCTACCAATCAAGTCGTGAGCGTGGTACTCGTCGTAGAACGAGAAGCTGAGGGACACCAACTACAGATTCAAAGAGCAGTCTATTACGTATCTGAAATGCTTACCTCATGAAAAATTAGGTACCCGCACTACCAAAATATCGCCTACACAGTGTTTATGGCATCACAGAAGCTTCGAATCAATTTCCACGAATATGCGGTCACTGTGACTTTAGGAGTTCCATTGAATGTTATCATCAACAATAAGGATGGCACCGACCGAATAGCCAAATGTGCCATTGAGCTCCTGCCATTCGATATCACCTACAAACCACGACGAGCCATCAAATCTCAGGTCTTTGCCAACCTCGTTGCTGAATGGACCGAGGCCGAACTTCCCAGAGAGTATAGCACTTATCATATCAGAACATATCCAACTGCGCTGGAATTTTGAGGGAAGGCGTTTCCGAACAGATCACGAAGACATGGTGAAGAAGGGTCGGAGGGGGGCCACAGGTCACCCAGGCGACCTGGTAGCGCGGGCCACCCCTAGGCCCCGCCCAAAGGCCGCCTGGGTGGTGGGTCCAGCCTCCGGCGCTCTCCTTTTGCCTATATCATCCCCTTGACCAAAAGTTACGTGAACAAAAGTTCTTTCGGAGTTCTGTAGCCACTCCAGGGCGGAAACCTACAGAGAAGAAAAGACCTTTCCGGCGGGAAGATTCCGCCGGGGAGAACTCCTCCCGGAGGGGGGATCGTCATCATCGTCATCACCATCGTCACGGGCATCATCGAGATCAGTATCACCATCACCCTCAACACCATCACCATCTCCATCTTCACCCCATCTTACTTTACCATTGCAATTGGAGTTGTACCTTGCACTATTCATCCCCTCTACTCTACCGGTGTTGATTACTCTTTTGTGGTGAATGCTATTGAGTTTTGTTGGATAATTATTGTTATGACCAGATTGTTTATCATATTTCCATCACCTCTGATCATGATCTCTTTTATGTCTTGTGAGTAGTTACCTTAGTTCTTGAGGACATGTGAGAAGTCTAGTTGCTAGTAGTCATATGATGTTGATTGATATTTAAGTTATGGTGTTATTCTTCTAGTGGTGTTACGTGAACGTCGACTACATAACACTTCGCCTTTTTAAGGACCTAGGGGAATGCATCTTGTATAAAGAATGCTTACGGTGGGTTGCCGGAGTGAAAAAAACCCGAACCCTAGTTTGCATACTTTTGCACGAGGGAGTATTGGATCCTAAAGCTTATTGCTATAGTTAGACTTTGCCTTAATTTCTCTCTTGTATTTGCGGACGCTTGCAAGAGGGATTAATCATAAGAGTGTACCTGTCTTAGCCTAGACGGTGCACTAGTTAAGATCCACCCACATAACACTTATCAATACAAAACATAGTACTAGACAGAATATGGCGAAAGCACTTGACTATCATTCCCGTGTGTCCTCTGGAACGCCTTAGTCTTTATAAGTTTAGTCCCTCGGCTTATCCTTTGTGTTCAAAAGGATTGGGCCACTCACTGCACCTCGGCACCATTTACTTTCCTTGCATTTATTCCCTTGTTGCTTATACTAGAAAACCCATAAAAAGTTACCTTTCAGTACTTGCAGTTATTCCTTGCTCAAGATCGCTTGTCAGTACCTTCTGCTCCTTGTTGGGTTCGACACTCGTACTTATCGAAAAGGCTATGATAGATCCCCTACACTTGTGGGTCATCAGGTACCAAAGAAGGACAAATCTTGGCGGCTATGTGTCGATTTTAAAGACCTAAACAAACCCTTCCCTAAGGATCCTTTTCTGTTGCCCCGAATAGACCAAATTATCGACGCTACAGCCAAACACGACTCCTTGTGTCTCCTCGATGCCTACTCTGGATACCATCAGATCAAAATGAATGAATCCGATCAGGCATCAACCGCTTTTATAACACCCTACGAGCCATTTTGCTTCAACACAATGCCATTCTGGTTAAAAAATGCGGGCGCCACTTACCATCGCATGATCCAAACATGCTTGGGGAAACAAATCAGCAAAACATAAGGGCATATGTGGACAATGTGGTCGTTAAGACCAGACACGTCAACTAGCTGGTGGACGACCTCAAGGAGACCTTTTCTAAGTTACGAGCATACAATATTCGGCTTAACCCGGATAAATGTGTCTTCGGAGTCCGAGCCAGCAAGCTCCTCAGATTGATTGTGTCTCAAAGAGGAATCGAAGCTTTTCCGCCCAAAATACAAGCATTGTCATAACTCGCGATACCAACAAAGCTACAACAGATCCAAAAGTTGGTAGGCTGGATGGCGGTCTTAAGTCGATTTATATCTCGCCTAAGCAAGAAGGCTCTCCCGCTTTATAGGTTGCTAAAGAAAACCAGAGACTTCAAATGGACTGTCGAGGCCACAACGACTCTCGAGGACATCAAGGTGATACTAGCCAGCAACCCCATACTAGAAGCACCCTTCACAGGGGAGCTGATGTTGCTATACATCTCAGCTACCAATCAAGTCGTGAGCATGGTACTCGTCGTAGAACGAGAAGCTGAGGGAGACCAAGTACAGATTTAAAGAGCAGTCTATTACGTATCCGAAATGCTCACCTCATGAAAAATTAGGTACCCGCACTACCAAAAGATCGCCTACACAGTGTTTATGGCATCACAGAAGCTTCGAATCAATTTCCACGAATGTGCGGTTACTGTGACTTTAGAAGTTCTGTTGAATGTTATCATCAACAATAAGGATGGCACCGACCGAATAGCCAAATGTGCCATTGATCTCCTTCCATTCGAGATCACCTACAAACCACGACGAGCCATCAAAACTCAGGTCTTTGCCAACCTCGTTGCTGAATGGACCGAGGCCGAACTTCCCAGAGAGTATAGCACTTATGCTCATTGGACCATGTATTTTGACGGGTCCAAAACTCTCGCCGGTCTGGGGGTTGGAGTGATTCTGACATCCCCCATTGGGGATAATGTTCGATACGTGTGATACGTCTCCAACGTATCTATAATTTTTGATTGTTCCATGCTACTATATTATCAACTTGGGATGTTTTATATGCATTTATATGCTATTTTATATCATTTTTGGGACTAACCTATTAACTCAATGCCTAGTGCCAGTTTCTGTTTTTTCCTGTTTTAACCTTTTTCAGATAAGAATATTAAACGGAGTCCAAATGGAATAAAACCTTTGGGATGATTTTTTCCATAACAGAAGGGATCCAAAAGACTTGAGGACCAAGGCAGAGGGCCACGGAGGAGGCCACAAGCCCCCTAGGCAGGGGGCGGCGCCTAGCATGCTCGTGGGCCCCCGTGCCTCCTTTTTCCTACCTCTTTCGCCTATAAATTCCCTAAAATCCGCAAACCAACAGAGAGAGCCACAAAAATACTTTTCCGCCGCCGCAAGCTTCTGTTTCCGCGAGATCCCATCTCGGGACCGTTCTAGTGCCCTGCCGGAGGGGGATTCAGACACGGAGGGCTTCTTCATCAACACCATTGCCTCTCCGATGATGCGTGAGTAGTTCACCACAGACCTTTGGGTCCATATCTAGTAGCTAGATGGCTTCTTCTCTCTCTTGGATCTTCAATATAAAGTTCTCCATGATCTTCATAAAGATCTATCCGATGTAACTTTCTTTTGCGGTGTGTTTGTCGAGATCCGATGAATTGTGGATTTATGATCAGATTATCTATGAATATTATTTGAGTCTCGTCTGATTTCTTATATGCATGATTTCGTATCCTTGTAATTCTCTTCGAGTTATGGGTTTCGTTTGGCCAACTTGATCTATAATTCTTGCAATGGGAGAAGTGCTTGGTTTTGGGTTCATACTGTGCGGTGTCCTCACCTAGTGACAGAAGGGGTAGCGAGGCATGCATTGTGTTGTTGCCATCAAGGGTAAAAAGATGGGGTTTATATCATATTGCATGAATTTAACCCTCTACATCATGTCATCTTGCTTAAGCCGTTACTCTGTTTGTTATGAACTTAATACACTAGATGCATGCTGGATAGCGGTCGATGTGTGGAGTAACAGTAGTAGATCTATTATCACTATCAGATCTCACCTTGCAAGTAAGCGTAAAGGGATTGACAACCCCTTTATCGCGTTGGGTGCAAGTTTGTTTGTCTTTGCGCAGGTGCCTTGGTGCCTCATCTTTATACTCCTAATGGATTGATACCTTGGTTCTCAAACTGAGGGAAATACTTATCTCTACTTTGCTGCATCACCCTTTCCTCTTCAAGGGAAAAACCAACGCAAGCTCAAGAAGTAGGAGGAAGAATTTCTGGCGCCGTTGCCGGGGAGTATTCAAGTGTAGCATATCTACCAAGTACCTATCACAAACCCATCTCTTTCATTTACATTATTTGCCATTTGCCTCTCATTTTCCTCTCCCCCACTTCTAAAACAAAATTTACAAAAATATTTGCCTTTCTTTATTTGCCTTTTTCATTCGCCCTTTCTTTCGCTTACTTTCTGTTTGCTTGTGTGGGTTAGTCTACTTATCCTTATGGCTAGTCCTATCGCTATGATCATTACTCCTAAGAGCAAGGTTCTTAACTTTAAACAAAATGAGGGAGAAAACTTAAAAGATGCTTGGTATAGAATTTACAATGCTCAGAATAGATCTACTCGTAAGCAATCTACTACCGTTCTACTTTGCAATTTTTATGTGGGTATTTCCCCTTGGAATTGGTATGTTCTTGACACCATCGTAGGCGGAAATTTCTTGGGTAGTCATACCGTTAATTCTTATGGTGCTTTAATAAATTTGGTAGGCCCACCCCCACTCATGATTAACGGAACTACTTTAACTTTGGAACATGTGATGCGTAGGATGGATATTATTGATAATGAAGTTGCTACGATAGAACTCCTTGAAAATTTGGATAAAAAGATCCACAATCAAATCACTCAATATGGATCCAAGGTGGGAATGACTTTGAAAAATTTAAAGATGAAGGAACCCATAGTTAACGAAAAACTAGATCATGATTCCGCTAGAATTGGCAAACTAGAGGATGTTATAACCAACTTAGGTTCCGCTTTTGCTGCTATTCAGAACACTCCAAAATTTTCCCACAATACGGCCACTAAGCTTGTTTATCTTCCTAAAAACAATGGTGAACCATTTAGTAAGAGAGATGAAGATCTTAAAATGTTGAGTGTTCACCCTACCTATCTTGATATCTTAAAAAAAACCTATCATCACTAATGATTATCTTTGTTGCCTATCTAGGAGTATAATTATTGATAAAATTAAAGAACTCCCTAGTAATGATGATGGTACGAGTGGTTTGAGCACTAAAGATGACAATACTTGATTCTATTGCCTTACGCCTAGTTAAGGGCGTGAAACGATGGTGCTTGTTGGGAGGCAACCCAATGAATAAATTAATTTTTGCTTTTTACTTTCTGTTTTGTTGAGTCCACACAATCATGATTCTGTTATGATCATGTTTTTTATGTTTTAATTAGTGTTTGTGCCAAGTAGAACCTTTATGATTAGTTTTGGTGATAGTTGTTTAATCATGCTGAAAAAAGACAAAAACTTTGTGCTCACGAAATTAATTTTAATTCGTATCCATAAAGATATTTTCAGTTGATTCTTTTTGCTGCTCACTTATATGCAAATTGTCCTAATTGTCATAATTTTTTCAGAATTGTTGGGATAGCACAGGTATACGAAATATACAGATTGCTACAGACTTTTTTGTTTTTGACAGATTCTGTTTTTGTTATGTTGATTGCTTATTTTGATGAAACTATGTTTAGTATCGGGGGGTACGAGCCATGGAGAAGTTATAATAAAGTAATATAACATCAATCTAAATGGAAATTAAGTTTACTACAGTACCTAAAAAGTTGGTGGTTTGTTTTCTTATGCTAATGATATCACGAGTTTCTGTTTAAGTTTTGTGTTGTGAAGTTTTCAAGTTTTGGGTGATGTTCTTATGGACAATGGAATAAAGAGTGGAAATAGCCTAAGCCTGGGGATGCCAAAGTCATCCCAAGCCAAATTCAAGAACACCAAAAAGCCTAAGCTTGGGGATGCCCCGGGAAGGCATCCCCTCTTTCGTCTTCAATCCATCGGTAACGTTACTTGGAGCTATATTTTTATTTACCACATGATATGTGTTTTGCTTGGAGCGTCATGTATTATAGGAGTCTTTGCTTTTTTGTTTTATCACAATCATCCTTGCTGCACACCTTTTGAGAGGGACATGCACTCATCGTGAATTTGTTAGAATACTCAATGAGCTTCAGTTATATCTTTTGAGTTAGGCAATTTAGCTCGCATGTGCTTCACTTATATCTTTTGAGCTAGATAATTTTGCTCCCATGAGCTTCACTTATATATTTTGAGCTAGATAATTTTTCTCTAGTGCTTCACTTAAACCTTTGTAGAGCACGGCGGTGTCATATTTTGTAGAAATAAAAACTCCCGTTCTTCACTTATATCATTTTGAGAGCGCTCTCTCTAAGTAACTTGGTAATTGGCGTGTGTTATGAAATTAGTCCTACCTATGATAGGCATCCGAAGAGGATATAATAAAAACTTTCATATTCAAGTGCATTGAGTAGTAAGAGAAGTTTGATTCCTCAAAATTAGTTTTGAGATATGGATATGGTAATATTAGAATTATGATAGTAGGGTGTTGTGAATCTAGAAATACTTGTGTTAAAGTTAGTGATTACCGTAGCATGCACGTATGGTGAACCGCTATGTTAGGAAGTCAGAGCATAATTGATTTATTGATTGCCATCCTTTGTGTGGCGGTCAGGATCGCGCGATGGTTAACTCCTACCAACCCTTCCACTAGGAGTAAGCGTTTAGCACTTTGTTTCGATTACTAATAAAACTTTCGCAATAAGTATATGAGTTCTTCATGACTAATGTGAGTCCATGGTATAGATGCACTCCCACCCTTCCACCATTGCAAGCCTCTCTAGTGCCGTGCAACTTTCGCAGGTGCACAAAACCACCATATAACTTCCTCAAAACAGCCACCATACCTACCTATTATGGCATTTTCATAGCCATTCCGAGATGTATTGCCATGCACCTTCCACCGTTCCATCTCATGACATGTGCCATCACTTTCATATTGCCATTGCATGATCGTAAGATGACTAGCGAGATGTTTCAATGTCATACGCTAAGCTAGATCGTTGCACATCCCGGTACACTGCCGGAGGCATTTCATATAGAGTCATTATTGTTCTAACTATCGAATTGTAAGTAAATAAAAGTGTGATGATCATCATTATTAGAGCATTGTCCCATGTGAGGAAATAAAAAAGAAGAGGCAAAAGATGCCCACCAAAAAAAAGAAAAAAAAGAAATGAAAAAAGAGAGGCCAAAGAGCCCAAACAAAACAAAAATGAGAGAAAAAGAGAGAAGGGACAATGCTACTATCTTTGTCCACACTTGTGCTTCAAAATAGCACCATGTTCTTCATGATAGAGAGTCTCTTGTTTTGTCACTTTCATATACTAGTGGGAATTTTCATTATATAACTTGGCTTGTATATTCCAATGATGGGCTTCCTCAAAATTGCCCTAGGTCTTCGTGAGCAAGCAAGTTGGGTGCACACCCACTAGTTTTTTTTTTTGAGCTTTCGTACACTTATAGCTCTAGTGCATCCGTTGCATGGCAATCTCTACTCATTCACATTGATATGTATTGATGGGCATCTCCATAACCCATTGATACGCCGAGTCGATGTGACCATGTCGTCCTTTTTGTCTCACAACCTCCACCACACTCTATTCCACCTATAGTGCTATATCCATGGCTCACGCTCATGTATTGCGTGAGAGTTGAAAAAGTTTGAGAAAGTAAGAGTGCGAAAACAATTACTTGGCCAATACCGGGGTTGTGCATGATTTAATTTTGTTGTGTGGGGATGATGGAGCATAGCCAGACTATATGATTTTGTAGGGATAACTTTCTTTGGCCTTGTTATTTCAAAACTTCATGATTACTTTGCTAGTATGCTTGAAGTATTATTGTTTTCATGTCAATATTAAACTATTGTTTTTAATCTTATGGATCTGAACATTCATGCCACAATAAAGAAGTTACAAAGAACAAATATGTTAGGTAGCATTCCACATCAAAAATTCGGTCTTTATCACTTTCCTACTCGAGGACGAGCAGGAGTTAAGCTTGGGGATGCTTGATACTGCTCCAACGTATCTATAATTTTTCATTGTTCCATGCTACTATATTATCAACTTGGGATGTTTTATATGCATTTATATGCTATTTTATATCATTTTTGGGACTAACCTATTAACTCAGTGCCCAGTGCCAGTTTCTGTTTTTTCCGTGTTTTTGACCTTTTTCAGACAAGAATATTAAACGGAGTCCAAACGGAATAAAACCTTCGGGATCATTTTTTCCATAACAGAAGGGATCCAGAAGACTTGAGAACCAAGGCAGAGGGCTACGTAGGAGGCCACGAGCCCCCTAGGCGCGCGCGCGGGGGGGGGGGGGGGGGGCGCCTAGCAGGCTCGTGGGCCCCCCGCGCCTCCTTTGCCCTACCTCTTTAGCCTATAAATTCTGTAAAATTCCCAAACCAACAGAGAGAGCCATGAAAATACTTTTCCGTCGCCGCAAGCTTCTGTTTCCGCGAGATCCCATCTGGGGACCGTTCTGGTGCCCTGCCGGAGGGGGATTCAGACACGGAGGGCTTCTTCATCAACACCATTGCCTCTCCGATGATGCGTGACTAGTTCACCACAGACCTTCTGGTCCATAGCTAGTATCTAGATGGCTTCTTCTCTCTCTTGGATCTTCAATACAAAGTTCTCCATGATCTTCATAAAGATCTACCCGATGTAACTTTCTTTTGCGGTGTGTTTGTCGAGATCCGATGAATTGTGGATTTATGATCAGATTATCTATGAATATTATTTGAGTCTCGTCTGATTTCTTATATGCATGATTTTGTATCCTTGTAATTCTCTTCGAGTTATGGGTTTCGTTTGGCCAACTTGATCTATAATTCTTGCAATGGGAGAAGTGCTTGTTTTTGGGTTCATACCGTGTGGTGTCCTCACCTAGTGACAGAAGGGGTAGCGAGGCACGCATCGTGTTGTTGCCATCAAGGGTAAAAAGATGGGGTTTATATCGTATTGCATGAACTTAACCCTCTACATCATGTCATCTTGCTTAAGGCGTTACTCTGTTTGTTATGAACTTAATACACTAGATTCATGCTAGATAGCGGTCGATGTGTGGAGTAACTGTAGTAGATGCAGAAAGTATCGGTCTACTTGTCTCAGACGTGATGCCTATATGTATGACCATTGCCTTTGATAACATCATGACCTTGCGCGATTCTATCAATTGCTCGAGAGTAATTCGTTCACCCACCGTAATACTTGCTATCATGAGAGAAGCCTCTAGTGAACACTATGGCCCCGGGGTCTATTTTACACATTATATATTCAGATTTCATACAAAAATACCTTGCTGCACTTTTATTTATTTATTTATGTTTACCTATTATCACTATCAGATCTCACCTTGCAAGTAATCGTAAAGGGATTGACAACCCCTTTATCGCGTTGGGTGCAAGTTTGTTTGTCTTTGCGCAGGTGCCTTGGTGCCTCATCTTGATACTCCTACTGGATTGATACCTTGGTTCTCAAACTGAGGGAAATACTTATCTCTACTTTGCTGCATCACCCTTTCCTCTTCAAGGGAAAAACCAACGCAAGCTCAAGAAGTAGCAACGTGCTACAGATCATGTATGCTGACTCAAACAACGTAGCAGAATACGAACCGCTATTATGCGGTCTTCGGATGGCAGCCTCAATGGGCATACAACGGCTCGAGGTAGGAGGAGATTCTAACCTCACGATCTCACAAATCAATGACGAATTTGATGCAAAAATACAAAGATGGCGGCTTATAGAAACACCATCCTCAAAATATCAACATGATTTGAGGGGTCAGAGTTCCACCATGTCTTAAGAGACAATAACCAAGCCGCGGATGTTCTCTCCCGCTTAGGCGCATAGCGCGACCCCGTCCCCAACAACATATTACTAGAGCGTTTGTTCAAGCCATTCGTAGTATGGCAAGACGAAATGGGTGGCATAGGAGCGGATGGCGAAGAGCAGGTGGTACCCTCTATGGCCGAGAAAGACGATCAAGTCATCGAAGGAACTTCAATTGAAGAAACGCCCTCGGCCCATGAGGTCATGGCCATAATCATGCCATGGACCGAACCCTTCCTTGCTTATCTACTACCAAGGAACTCCCAGATGACCAGGACGAGGCGCGACATATCATCCGCCGATCAAAGGATTACTGGGTCCACGAGGGCAAGTTATATAAAAAGAACAACAGAGGAGTCCTCCAGCGATGCATATCTGAGGAAGAGGGAAGGCAGCTTTTGGCTGAAGTATATGCCAGTATGGACGATCACCACGTAGCAGCTTGGGCCCTCGTCAACAAGGCCTTTTGAGGAGGTTTCTTCTGGTCGATAGCCCAGGAGGACGCCCACGCGCTCGTTCAGCGTTGTGCGGGGTGTAAACTCTTTGCGAATCAAAGCCACATGCCCCCAACAACTCTTTGAACAATCCCGATCACATGGCCCTTTGCGGTCTGGGGTCTGTATATGGTCAGACCAATTAAAGGGGGGAACAAGAAAAAGAAGTACCTCCTGGTTATGCTCGTACACCGTTATGGCGTCCGTCATAGCATAATAACAGACAACGGATCCAATTTCACCGCCCAGGAGGTAAAATATTGGTGTGCAAACGTGGGCATCAAGCTTGACTATGCCTCTGTATACCACCCGCAGACCAACAGACAAGTCGAAAGAGCCAATGGCCTCATCATGAGTGGTATCAAACGTTGGTTCGTCCTCTCTCTTCAAGAACCCGACTACCAATGGGTTGAGGAGCTCGACTCCATACTATGGGGCTTGCGCACCACCCCAAATCGTTCCACAAGGTACACACCATTTTTATGGTGTACGGGGTTGTGCGGTCCTCCCGTGCAACATTGTACACGATGCACCTCGGGTGCGTATGTATAAGGAAAAAGAGGCAGAGTTGGATTGGCAAGACGACTTAGACGCACTGGAAGGCAATCGCGACATAGTTCTGGCCCGACCTGCTTTCTATCAATAGCAAGCTTGACGCTATCAGAGCAGGGAAGTTCGGGCAAAGGCATACAACATGGGAGAACTCATCCTACGCCTCCCCGAGAAGCAGAAGCACAAAATTCACCCAAAGTGGGAAGGCCCCTTTATAATTGATTTAGTCTTGACAGGAGGAGCTTATCGCGTGCACAGCTCCAAGGACAACCGTCTCAAGCCAAACCCGTGGAATGCAGCTCGTCTTCGACGCTTTTACGGCTAGACCGAAGTCATCACCTTTCTTCCATCATTGTTCTTTTTTCCTCTTTAGTCCAAACTCCTTTATTTTTATTTGTAGGGCTTGGTAGTTGGTCCCAAGGCGTGTTCGGCTTAACCGAACTGTCTCAAGCATTCATCAAAACATCCTTGTTAAGTGGAATGATGAAATAGCACATGGGGGGTTCCTCGAGAAGCCGTTCAATGTACTCGACATACCTATTTATTTATATATACACTTCGACTCAGACATTGATTACTGCCATTTTATGCATCAATTGGACTTAAGATTTTAGCAATGTTGGGTTGCCTTGCTCCTGTGCTTATTGTCTACATTCCCGATATGGTAGGCTAGAGGGTAAAGGGAACACCGTTGCGATTGTTACGACCGGTTTATCCAGATACGTACCTCAGACACGTAAAGCCAAAAGCTAGCGTTTCTTAAGATACAACTTGGTCGGCTAGAACGATGCCCATCTACTCAGCAATTTTATGTCATATATAACGGCTGTCCGTGTTACACAGAGTAACAACCACACCGACTACAACCTAGGTAGAAACCCAGGAAAAGGAACCCATCACGGAACTATTTTTTCCGTAAGATGTTCCTTACATCTCGATGTAATATAACATAACTCCCATATAATCGTTGTCTGTTAGTACCACTTGGCCGGATTGCCTAGTTATCAAAAATTAATTCCAAATTTCGTAGGATACAAAGTACGAAAAACTGCCCAGTTAATAACAGGGGAAGTAGAAGCCGATGGATGGTTAATTACAAAATTTTCAAAACATGGAGGGAAGTGCCTTAACGCACAAATATTACATTACATATGATCACACGCTTGTCGATTGGTCCAGTTGATCTATTATAACATCTAATGTGCAATCTGTTAGAAATATGTCCTAGAGGAAATAATAAATTAGTTATTATTATATTTTCTTGTTCATGATAATCGTTTATTATCCATGCTAGAATTGTATTGATTGGGAACTCAAATACATGTGTGGATACATAGACAACATACTGTCCCTAGTGAGCCTCTAAGGATTAGCTCATTGATCAAAGATGGTCAAGGTTTCCTAACCATAGACATGAGTTGTCCTTTGGTAACAGGATCATATCATTAGGAGAATGATGTGATGGACTAGACCCAAACTATGAACATAGCATATGATCGTGTGAGTTTATTGCTACTGTTTTCTGCATGTCAAGTATCTATTTCTATGACCATGAGATCATTCAACTCCCGGTCACCGAAAGAATACCTTGTGTGTATCAAACGTCACAATGTAACTGGGTGACTATAAAGGTGCTCTATAGGTATCTCCGAAGGTGTCTGTTGGGTTGATGTTAATTGAGACTTGGATTTGTCACGCTTTATGGCGGAGAGGTATCTCTAGGGCCCACTCGGTAATACAACATCACAATGAGCTTGCAAGCAATGTGACTAAGTAGTTATTCACGAGATCTTGTATTACGGAATGAGTAAAGAGACTTTTTAGTAATGAGCTTGGACTAGGTATGGAGATACCGACGATCGTATCTCGGGCAAGTAACATACCGATGGACAAAGGGAACAATATACGAGATTGATTGAATCCTTGACATCATGGTTCGACCAATAAATATCTTCGTAGAATATGTAGGAACTAATATGGGCATCCACGTCCCGCTATTGGTTATTGACCGGAGAGTGTCTCGGTCATGTCTACATAGTTCTCGAACCTGCAGGGTCTGCACACTTAAGGATCGGTGATGTTTCGATATTATTGAGTTATGTATGTTGGTGACCGAAGGTTGTTTGGAGTCCCGGATGTGATGAGGAGCTCCAGAATGGTCCGGAGGTGAAGATTTATATATATAGGAAAGTGGTATTCGGGTTCTGGAATAGTTTTGGGGATTTTCGATATTGTACCGGGAGTGTCGAAAGGGTTCCAGGGGTTCACCGGGATGGGCCCACCCACCCCGGAGGGAACATGAGCCTAGGAGGTGGCGCACCAGCCCCTGGTGGGTTTGGCCAGCCAGCCCGAAGAAGCCCATGTGCCAATCCTAGATGGAGGAGGTGGAGAAGAGTCCTCCCAAGGGTTTCCATCTCCCATGTGGGAGGTGGACTCCCCCCTCACTCCGGACAAACCCCTTCTCCTTGGAGGAGGGGCTAAAGAAGCCCACCTACCCCTTACTCCTATATATAGTGGAGGTTTTGAGGATAGTCACCACGTGAAAAGCCAAGTGCTGCTCTCTTCTCCATAGATCATCTAATTCCTCCAGATTGGTTTCGGTACTGCTTGGTGAAGCCGTGCCGGAACAGCTCCACCACCACCACCGCCATGCCGTTGTGCTGACGAAGAACTCATCTCCCTATCCACCCTCGCTTTCTGGATCAAGGAGGTGGAGATCGTCATGGAGCTATACATGTGCTGAATGCGGAGGTGCCATTTGTTCGGCACTAGATCGGGATAGATCATGATGGTATCGCGTGACAGATCGTGATTGGATTGCGAAGATGTTCGACTAAATCAACTGCATTAAATACGCTTCCACTTAGTGATCTACAAGGGTATGTACATGAACCCCCCTCTCGTAGATGTTAATCTCCATAGATTGATCTTGGTGAGCGTAGGGAACATTTTGTTTCCCATGCGACGTTCCCCAATAGTGGCATCATGAGCTACGTTTATGCATAGATGACATCACAAGTAGAACACAAAGGAGTTTGTGGGCATTGATATTCAGATTGCTTCCCTCCTTAGTCTTTTCTTGATTCAACGGTATTGTGGGATGAAGCGGCCCGGACCAACTTTACTCGTCCACGTACGAGAGACCAGTTCCATTGAGTGACATGCAACTTGTTGCATACAGATGGCTGGCGGGTGTCTGTCTCTCCCACCTTAATTGAATCGGATTCAACAATGGCGTTCCTTGTAGAAGGTTAAATAGCAACTTGCATATCACCATTTTGGTTTTGCATAGGTAAGGAGGGTTCTTACTAGATAGCCATAGCAACCACGTAAAACATGCAACAACAAATTAGAGGACGCCTAACTTGTTTTTGCAGGGTATGTTGTGATATGATATGGCCGAAGACATGATGATATATATTTGATGTATGAGATGATCATGTTTTAATAATTAATATCGACTTGCATGTCGATGCTACAACAACCACAAGAGCCATAGGGTTGTCTTTAATTATCGTATGACCTACGTGTCAATCATTAAGCGCTATGTAATGCTTTGCTTTATCGCTAAACGGTAGCAATAGTAGTACAAGCCTGGTTGGTGCGACAACCTTGATGGAAACACAATGATGGAGATCATGGTGTTGTGCCGGTGACGATGAAGATCATGTCAGTGCTTTGAAGATGGAGATCAAAAAGCACAAGTTCATGGCCATATCATGTCACTTATGATTTGCATGTGATGTTAATCCCTTTTATGCACCTTGTTTTTCTCAGGACGACGGTAGCATTATAAGGTGATACCTCACTAAAATTTGAAGATAAAATTGTGTTCTCCCCGAGTGTGCACCGTTGTGATAGTTCGTCGTTTCGAGACACCATGTGATGATCGGGTGTGATAGACTCTACGTTCACATACAACAGATGCAAGACAGTTTTGCATGTGCGGAACACTCAGGTTAAACTTGACGAGTCTAGCATGTAGAGACATGGCCTCAGAACACAGGATACCAAAAGGTTGAACATGAGCCATATAGTAGATACGATCAACATGGAGATGATCACCATTGAAGTCACCCCATCTCACGTGATGGTCATACATGGGTTGGTGAATTTGGATCATGTACCATTCGAATGGCCAGAGGGATTTCAATTTGAGTGGGAGTTCTTAAGTAATATGATTAATTGAACTCATTATCATGAATGTAGTAAAAATATCTTTGCAAATTATGTTGTAGATGATTAGCTTGTGATGTAGCTCCCGTGTATTTTGATATGTTCCTAGAGAAAACTAAGTCGAAAGATGATGGTAGCAATTATGCGGACTGGGTCCATAAACTGAGGATTTTCCTCATTGCTACACAGAATCCTTATGTCCTTAATTCACCGCTCGGTGTCCTACCCCAAGTATCATCTATGGATGTTGCAAACATTTGACATACACGTTTTGATGACTACATGATAGTTCAGTGTGTCATGATTTACGACTTAGAATTGAGGCGCCCAAGAGTTTTTGAATGCCACGAAACATAAGAGATGTTCCAAGAGGTGAAATTAGGATTTCAGGCTCATGCCTGTGTTGAGAGGTATGAGACCTCTGCCAAGATTCTTTGCCTACAAAGTAAAGGAGAAAATCTCAATTGTTGAGCATGTGCTCAAATTGTCTAGATGCTACAATCACTTGAATCGAGTGGGATTTGATCTTCTAGATGAGATAGTGATTGACATAGTTCTCCAAAGTCATTTCCACCAAGGTACTGAGCTTCGTGATGAACTATAGCAAACTAGGGATGAAGAAGATGATCCTTGAGTTATTCGCGATGTTGACACCGCGAAGATAGAAATTAAGAAGGACCATCAAGTGTTGATGGTTAGTAAAACCACTAGTTTCAAGAAGGGCAAGGGAAATAAGGGAAACTTCAAGAATGATAAGTCAATTGTCACTCCAGTGAAGAAACCCAAGGTTGAACCCAAACCCGAGACTATGTGCTTCTATGATGAGGGGAATGATCAAGGAGTCGGAGCTGCCCTAGACACTTGGTAGATAAGAAGGCTCACAACGTGAACAAAAGTATATTAGATATACGTGTTGTTGATGTGTACTTTACTAGTACCCCTAGTAGCACAAGGGTATTAGATACCCGTTCAGTTGCTAAATATTAGTAGCTCGAAATAAAAGCTACGGAATAAACGCAGACTAGCTAAAGGTGAGGTGACAATGTGTATTGGAAGTGTTTCCAAGGTTGATGTGATCACCATCACACACTCCCTCTACCTTCAGGTTTAGTGTGGAACCTAAATATTGTTTCGTGTTTGCGGCGGGTATGAACATGGTTGGATCGTGTTTATTGAAATACGATTATTCATTTAAGCTAGAGAATAACGGTTACTTTGTTTACTTGAATAATACTTTCAATGGTCATGCATCTAATATGAATGGTTTTTTGAATATCAATCGTAGTAATACACATGTTCATAATATTGATGCCAAAAGATACAAAGTACTAATGTTAGTACCACTTACTTGTGGCCCTGCCCCTTAAAGTCATATTGGTACAAAAACACATGAATAAGCTCCATGCTGATGGAACTTTGGACTCACTCGATTTTGAATCGTTTGAGACATGCGAACCATGCATATTGGTGTAAACGTATGAAGAAACTCCATGCAGATGGATCTTTTGGACTCATTTGATTTCGAATGACTTGAGACATGCAAACCATGCCACATGGGAAAGATTACTGAAGGCCTCGTTTTCCAGTGAGATAGAACGAGCAAGTGACTTATTGGAAATAATACGTTTTGATGTATGCAGTCCAATGAGTGCTGAAGCATGTAGTGGATATCGTTATGTTCTTACTTCACTGATGATTTGAGTAGATAGAGGTGTATTTGCTTGATGAATCACAAGTCTGAAATGTTGAAAAGTTCAAGCAATTTCAGAATAAAGTTGAAGATCATCGTGACAAGAGGATAATATGTCTACGATGTGATCGTGGAGGTAAATATCTGAGTTGCGAGTTAGGTATACATTTGAAGACAATGTGAAAATTGTTTCACAACTCATGCCACTTGGAACACCATAGTGTGATGGTGTGTCCGAGCATCGTAGTCATGCCCTATTGGATATGGTGCATACTATGATGTCTATTATCCAATTACCACTATCGTTTTGGGGCTATGCATTAGAGACAACCACATTCACTTTAAATAGGGCACCATTTGATTCCGTTGAGATCACACTGTATGAAGTATGGTTTGGAGAAACCTAAGCTGTCGTTTCTTAAAGTTTGGGGCTATGATGCTTATGTCAAAAGGTTTTTGCCTGATAAGCTCGAACGCAAGGAGGATAAATCCTTTTTCATAGGATACCCAAAACAGTTGGATATACCTCCTATCTCAAATCTGAGAGCAAAGTATTTGTTGCTGAAAAATGGATCCTTTCTCGAGAAAGGGTTTCTCTCGAAAAGATTGAGTGGGAGGATGGTGGAACTTGATGAGGTTGTTGAACCGTCACTTCAAACAGAGTGTAGGAGGGCGCAATAAGTTGTTCGTGTGGCGCCTACACCAAATTGGAGAGGAAGCCAATGATGATGATCATGAAGCTTCAGATCAAGTTACTATCGAACCTCGTAGGTTGACAAGGACACGTACTGCTCTAGAGTGGTACAGTAATCCTGTCTTGGAGGTCATGTTGTTGGACAACAATGAACCTATGAGCTATGAAGAAGTGATGGTGGGCCCAGATTCCGACAAATGGTTGGAGGCCATGAAATCCTAGATAGGATCCATGTATGAAAACAAAGTGTGTACTTTGGAAGAACTATTTAATTGTTTGTAAGATTGTTAAGTACAAATGGATCTTTAAAAGTAAGACATACAATGATGGTAAATGTTACCTTTTAGAAAGCTCGGCTTGTCGCAAAGAGGTTTCCGATAAGTTCAAGAGTTGACTACAATGAGACTTTCTCACCCGTAGCGATGCTAAAGTCTGTTGGAATTATGTTAGCAGTTGGTGCATGTTTCAATTATGAAATCTTCGAGATGGATGTCAAACCATTGTTTCCTTGATGGTTTCCTTGAGGAAAGGTTGTATGTGATACAACTAGAAGGTTTTGTTGATCCCGAGGATGCTAACATGTATGCAAGCTCGAGCGATCCTTTTATGGACTGGAGCAAGCATCTAGGAGTTGGAATAAACACTTTAATGGATGATCAAAGCTTTTGGGTTTATACAGAGTTATGAGATACTTGTATTTCCAAGAAAGTGAGTGGGAGAACTATATAATTTCTGGTAAATATGTGGTTGACATATTGTTGATCGGAAATGATGTAGGATTTCTGTAAAGCATATAGGGTTGTTTGAAAGGAGTTTTTTCAAAGGAAAACCTGGATTAAGCTACTTGAACATTAAGCATCAAGATCTATAGAGATAGATCAAGACGCTTGATAAAACTTTTAATGAATACATACATTGACAATATTTTGAAAGGGTTCAAAATGGACAAGTAAAACAAGGAGTTCTTCACTATATTGTAAGGTGTGAATTTGAGTAAGACTCAAAGCTCGACCACGGCGGAAGAAAGAGAAAGGACGAAGGTCGTCCCCTATGCCTTAGTCGCAGGCTCTATAGTAGCCATGCTGTGTACCGCACCTGATGTGTGCCTTGCCATGAGTCTGTCAAGGGGTACAAGAGTGATCCTCGAGTGGATCACTGGGTAGCGGTCGAAATTATCCTTAGTAACTTGAGGACTAAGGAAATGTTTCTCGATTATGAAGGTGATAAAAGAGTTCGTCGTAAAGGGTTACGCCGATGCAAGCTTTGACACCAACCCGGATGACTCTGAGTAACAGACCGGGTTCGTATAATGGAGCGCTCCTTTGGAATAGTTCCAAATGGAGCGTGGTAGAAGCATCTACAATATGACATAGAGATTTGTAAAGCACACACGGATCTAGAAGGTTCAGACCCGTTGACTAAAACGTCTCTTACAAGCAAAACATGATAAACCAGAAAACTCATTGGGTGTGAATCACATAGTGATGTGAGCTAGATTATTAACTCTAGTGCAAGTGGGAGACTGTTGGAAATATGCCCTAGAGACAATAATAAAGTATTTATTATTATATTTCCTTGTTCATGATAGTCATTTATTATCCATGCTAGAATTGTATTGATTGGAAACTCAGATACATGTGTGGATACATAGACAACACACCGCCCCTAGTAAGCCTCTAAGGACTAGCTCGTTGATCAAAGATGCTTAAGGTTTCTTGATCATATAGATGAGTTGTCATTTGATAACGGGATCACATCATTAGGAGAATGATGTGATGGACAAGACCCAAACTATGAACGTAGCATATGATCGTGTCAGTTTATTCCTACTGTTTTCCGCATGTCAAGTATCTGTTTCTATGACCATGAGATCATGCAACTCCCGTGCACCGGAGGAATACCTTCTGTGTATCAAACGTCAAAACGTAACTGGGGTGCCTATAAAAGTGCTCTACAGGTATCTCCGTAGGTGTCTGTTGGGTTGGCATGAATCAAGACTGAGATTTGTCACTCCGTATGGCGGAGAGGTATCTCTAGGGCCCACTCGGCAATACAACATCACAATGAGCTTGCAAGCAATGTGACTAAGGAGTTAGTCATGGGATCTTGTATTACGGAACGAGTAAAGATACTTCCCGGTAACGAGATTGAACTAGGTATGGAGATACCGTGATCGTTTCTCTGGAAATTAACATACCCATGGACAAAGGGAACAATATACGGGATTGATTTAATCCTTGACATCATGGTTTGACCGATAAAGGTCTTCGTAGAATATGTAGGAACCAATATGGGCATCCAGGTCCCGCTATTGGTTATTATCCGAAGAGTGTCGCAGCCATGTCTACATAGTTCTCGAACCTGCACGGTCTGCACACTTCAAGTTCAGTGACGTTTTGGTATTATCGAGTTATGTATGTTGGTCACTGAAGGTTGTTTGGAGTCCCGTATGATATCTCAGACTTCATGAGGAGCTCCTAAATGGCATGGGGTAAATATTTATATATAGGAAAGTGGTATTCGGGTTCCGGAATATTTTCGAGGATTTCCGGTATTGTACCGGGAGTGCCGAAAGGGTCCGAGGGGTCCACCTGGAGGGCCCCACCCGTCCCGGTGGGCCACATGAGCCAAGGAGGTGGCGCACCAGCCCCTAGCGGGCTTGGGCAGCCAACCCCAAGAGGCCCATGTGCCAAACCTAGGTGGAGGAGGTGGAGAGGAGTCCTCCCAAGGGTTTCCACCTCCCTTGTGGGAGGTGGATTCTCCCCCCACTTTGGCCGAACCCCTTCTCCTTGGAGGAGGGGCCAAGGGAGCCCACCTACCCCTTCCTCCTATATAGAGTGGAGGTTTTGAGGGCAGCCACCACCCGAAAAGCCACATGTTGCCCTCTTCTCCATAGATCCTCTTCTTCTTCTAGACCGGTTTTGGTATTGCTTGGCGAAGCCCTGCTGGAACAACTCCGCCACCACCGCCGCCATGCCGTCGTGCCAATGGAGAAATCATATACCTATCCACCCTTGCTTGCTGGATCAAGGAGTTGGATATCGTCATCGAGCTTCGTGCCTATGGAGAACTCATCTACCTCTCCAACCTCGCTTGGTGGATCAAGGAGCAGGAAATCGTCATCTAGCTATACGTGTGCTGAACGTGGAGGTGCCGTCCGTTTGGCACTAGACCGGGACATATCATGATGGGATTGCGGGACGGATTGTGACGAGATCGCGGGATGGATCGTGATTGGATCGCTAAGACGTCCGACTACATGAACCGCGTTATTGTTGGAAATATGCCCTCGAGGCAATGATAAAATAGTTATTATTATATTTCTTGTTTCAAGATAATCGTTATTATCCATGCTATAATTGTATTGAATGAAAACATAAATGCATGTGTGGATATATAGACAAAACAATGTCCCTAGTAAGCCTCTAGTTGACTAGCCAGTTGATCAAGGATGGTTAAGGTTTTCTGACGATATGCAAGTGTTGTCACTTGATGACTGGATCACATCATTAGGAGAATGATGTGATGGACAAGACCCAAACTATAAACGTAGCATGTGATCGTGTCATTTTGTTGCTATTGTTTTCTGTGTGTCAACTATTCATGCCTATGACCATGAGGTCATGTAACTCACTGACACCGGAGGAATACCTTGTGTGTATGAAACGTCACAACGTTATTGGGTGACTATAAAGATGCTCTACAGGTATCTCCTAAGGTGTCCGTTGAGTTATCATGGATCAAGACTGAGATTTGTCACTCCGTGTGACGGAGAGGTATCTCGGGCCCACTTGGTAATACAACATCACATATAAGCCTTGCAAGCAATGTGACTAATGTGTTAATCATGGGATCTTGTATTACAGAACGATTAAAGAGACTTGCCTGTAATCAGATTGAAATAGGTATAGGGATACCGACGATCAACTCTCGGGCAAGTATCATACCGAAGAACCAAGGGAATGGTATACGGGATTATATGAATCCTTGGCACAGAGGTTCAACCGATAAGATCTACGTAGAATATGTAGGATCCAATATGTACATCCAGGTCCCGCTGTTGGATATTGACTGGGGAGTGTCTCAGGTCATGTCTGCATAGTTCTAGAACCCGCTGGGTCTGCACACTTCAGGTTCGGTGACGTTTCGGTATAGTTGAGTTATAGGTGGTGGTAACCGAAGGTTGTTCGGAGTCCCGGGTGAGAGCACGGACACCACGAGGGTTTCCAGAATGGTCTAGAAACAAAGATTGATATATAGGATTGTCTCATTTGGCCTCCGGAAAGATTTCGGGCATTACCGGCAGTGTACTCGGAGTGACGAATGGGCTCCGGGTTTTTACCGGGAGGGGGCCACCCACCCGGGAGAGAACCCAATAGCCCATGGGTGGCACACCAGTCCTTTGTGGGCTGGTGAGGCCATCCCAATGGGGCTATGTCGGCTAGAATAAAAATCAAAGGAGAAAAAAAAGAGGGAGTTGGGAAGGAAGGAGGGGACTCCTCCTTCCCCAAACCAAATTGGAGTTGGAGTCCCCTCCTCCTCCTCTCGGCCGACGCCCTAGGGGCTCTCTTGAGCCCCAAGGCTAGCCCCTCCCCTCCTCCTATATATACTAGAGGTTTTACGGGTTTTGAGACACAACTTTTTCCACATGCAACCCTAAACCTCTACTTCGTAGTTCTTCCTCTAGATTGGTTTTTTGCGGAGCTCGGGCGGAGCCCTGCAGGAATAGATCATCACCATCACCGGCGCGCCTTTACGCTGCCAGAGAACTCATCTACTTCCCCGTCTCTCTTGCTGGATAAAGAAGGCGGAGATCGTCATCGAGCTGTACGTGTGCTCAACGCGGAGGTGCCGTCCATTCGGTGCTAGATCGGGACGGATCGTGGGACGACGGTGATTTGAATCACGAAGTTGTTCCACTACATCAACCGCGTTTCTTAACACTTCCTGCTTAGCGATCTACAAGAGTATATGGATCCGATCTCCCTCCCGTATATGAACACCACCATGATAGGTCTTCGTGTGCGTAGGAATTTTTTTGTTTCCCATGCAACATTCCCCAACAGTGGCATCATGAGCTAGGTTCATGCATAGATGTAATCTTGAGTAGAACACAAAAGTTTTTGTGGGTGTTGATGTTCGATTTGCTTCCCTCCTTAATGTTTTCTCGATTCTACGGTATTGTTGGATTGAAGTGGCCCGGACCAACATTACTCGTACGCTTATGGGAGACCGGTTTCATTGACTAACATGCAACTTGTTGCATAAAGATGACTGGCGGGTGCCTGTTTCTTCAAGTTCAGTTGAATTGGATTTGACCGAGGCGGTCCTTGGAGAGAGGTTAAATAGAAATTTGCACATCTCCATTGTGCTTTTGCGTAACTAAGATGCGATCATACTAGATACCCATAGTAGCCACGTAAAACATGCAACAACAAATTACAGGACGTCTAACTTGTTTTTGCAGGGTATGCATGTGATGTGATATGGACAAAGACATGATGTGATATATTGGATGTATGAGATGATCATGTTGTAATAGTTAAATATCGACTTGCACGTCGATGCTACGGCAACCGGCAGGAGACATAGGGTTGTCGTTAAACTAACGTTTGTGTTTGTAGATGCGTTTACTATACTGCTAGGTTGTAGCTTTAGTAGTAATAGCATAGATAGCACGACAACCTCGATGGCGGCACGATGATGGAGATCATGATGATGGAGATCATGGTGTGGCGCCGGTGACGATGAAGATCATGCCGGTGCTTTGGTGATGGAGATCAAGAAGCACAAGATCATGGCCATATCATGTCACTTATGAATCGCATGTGATGTTAATCCTTTTATGCACCTTATCTTGCTTAGTATGACGGTAGAATTATAAGGTGATCCCTCACTAAAATTTCAAGATAAAATTATGTTCTCCTCGACTGTGCAATGTTGCGATAGTTCGTCGTTTCGAGACACCACGTGATGATCGGGTGTGATGGACTCAGCGTTGACATACAATGGGTGCAAAACAGTTGCACACGCGGAACACTCGGGTTAAACTTGACGAGCGTATCCTACAAGATGGGAAAAAGAATTATGTCCTTGATGAAGCGCTAGGAGATGAACGACCTACTTCGGATGATCAAGATGTTTTGAACGCTAGGCAAGCGCGTAAGGAGGACTACTCAGTAGTTCAATGTGCAGTCTTGTATGGCTTAGAACTGGGACTTCAACGATGCTTTGAACGTCATGGAGCATATGAGATGTTCCAGGAGTTGAAGTTTATCTTTCAGAAGAATGCCCGGATCGAGAGGTATGAGACCTCCAATAAATTCTATGCTTGCAAGATGGAGGAGAATTCGTGTGTCAGTGAACATGTGCTCAAAATGTCTGGGTATTCAAACCGTCTAGCTGAGATGGAGATTGAACTCCCGCAAGAGGCTATCACTGACATAATTATTCAATCACGGCCACCTAGCTACAAGAGCTTTGTGTTGAACTATAACATGCAAGGGATGAATAAGTCACCCGACGAGTTATTCGCAATGCTGAAAGTCGCAGAATCAAAACTCCGGAAAGAACATCAAGGGTTGACGGTGAATAAGACCACTGGTTTCAAGAAAAGCGGCAAAGGCAAGAAGGGTAACTCCAAGAAGAGTGGCAAAGCTGTTGCTCCTCTGACGAAGAAACCCCAGGCTGGACCCAAGCCGGAAACTAAGTGCTATTATTGCAAGGGGATTTATCACTGGAAGCGCAACTGCCCCAAGTATTTGGCTGACAAGAAGGCGGCCAACGCCAAACCAGGTATATGTGATATACATGTTATTGATGTGTACCTAACCAACTCTCGTAGTAGTGACTCGGTATTTGATACCGGTTCTGTTGCTCATATTCGCAACTCAAAGCAGGAACTACGGAATAAACGAAGGCTGGCGAAGGATGAAGTGACGATGCACATGGGAAATGGTTCCAAGGTTGATGCAATCGCCGTCAGCACGGTCTCACTTCAGTTACCATCAGGATTAGTTATGAACTTAAATAATTGTTATTTAGTGCCTGCGTTAAGCATGAACATTATATTTGGATCTTGTTTCTTGCGAGACGGTTACTCATTTAAGTCAGAGGATAATGGTTGTTCTATTTTTATGAGTAATATTTTATGGTCATGCACCCAATGTGAGGGGTTTGTTCATATTGAATCTTGATTGTGATGACACACATATCCATAACATTGAGAACAAAATATTTAGAGTTAGTAATGATAGCGCCAGCTTTTTGTGGCACTGCCGCTTAGGTCATATTGGTGTAAAGCGCATGAAGAAACTCCATGTTGATGGACTTTTGGAATCACTTGATTTTTAATCACTTGACACGTGCGAACCATGCCTCATGGGCAAGATAACTAATACTCCGTTCTCCAGAACAATGGAGCGTGCAAGTAACTTGTTGGAGATCATACATACTGATGTGTGCGGTCCAATGAGTGTGGAGGCACGCGGCGGATATCGTTATTTTCTCACCTTCACTGATGATTTGAGTAGGTATGGATATATCTACTTCATGAAACACAAGTCTGAAACGTTTGAAAAGTTCAAGAAATTTTAGAGTGAAATTGATAATCATCGTAACAAGAAGATCAAGTTCCTACGATCTGATCGAGGGGGCGAATATCTGAATTTCAAGTTTGGTGCTCACTTAAGACAATGTGGAATCGTTTCACAATTGACACCGTGTGGAACACGAGAGCGTAATGGTTTGTCTGAATGTCGTAATCGTACTTTGTTAGATATGGTGCGATCTATGATGTCTCTTACTGATTTGCCATTATCGTTTTGGGGTTATGCATTAGAGACAGCTGCATTCACTTTAAATAGGGCACCATCAAAATCCGTTGAGACAACACCATATGATCTATGGCATGGCAAGAGGCCAAAGTTGTCGTTTCTTAAAGTTTGGGGGATGTGATGCTTATGTCAAAAAGCTTCAGCCTGAAAAGCTGGAACCCAAAGCGGAAAAGTGCGTCTTCATAGGTTACCCAAAAGAGACAGTTGGGTACACCTTCTATCTCAGATCTGAGGGCAAAGTGTTTGTTGCTAAAAATATTGCTTTTTCTTGAGAAAGAGTTTCTCTCGAAAAAATTGAGTGGGAGGAAGATAGAACTTGATGAGGTTGTGGAACCTCTGCTCCCTCTAGATCATTGCACATGGTAGAGGGAAATCTCTGTCGAGGCAACACCGGTTGAGGAAGAAGCTAATGATGATGATCATGAAGCTTCAGATCAAGTTACTATCGGACCTCGCAGGTCGACAAGATCACGTACTTCTCCCGAGTGGTACGGAAATCCTGTATTATCTATCATGTTGTTAGACAACAATGAGTCTACGAATTATGAAAAAGCAATGGTGGGCCCTGATTCCGATAGATGGTTAGAGGCCATGAAGTCCGAGATAGGATCTATGTATGAAAACAAAGTGTGGACTTTGGAAGTATTACCTGAAGGCCGCAAGGCTATTCAGAACAAATGGATCTTTGAGAAGAAGACGGACGCGGACGGTAATTTGACCATTTATAAAGCTTGAATTGTGGCAAAGGGTTTTTCAAAAGTTCAAGGAGTTGACTACGATGAGACATTCTCACCCGTAGCGATGCTTAAGTCCGTCCGAATCATGTTAGCAATAGGTGCATTTTTTGATTATGAAATCTGGCAGATGGATGTCAAAATGGCGTTCCTTAATGGTTTTCTTAAGGAAGACTTCTATATGATGCAACCCGAAGGTTTTGTCGATCCAAAGAATGCTAACAAAGTATGCAAGCTCCAACGATCCATTTATGGACTGGTGCAAGCATCTCGGAGTTGGAATAAGCGCTTTGATGAGGTGATCAAGGCGTTTGGGTTTATAGAAGTTGTTGGAGAATCTTGTATATACAAGAAAGTGAGTGGGAGCTCTGTAGCGTTTCTAATATTATATGTGGATGACATATTGCTGATTGGAAACAATGTGGAGTTTTTAGAGAGCGTAAAGGATTACTTGAACAAATGTTTTTCAATTAAAGACCTAGGAGAAGCTGCTTACATATTAGGTATTAAGATCTATAGAGATAGATCGAGACGTCTAATAGGACTTTCACAAAGCACATACCTTGATAAAGTTTTCAAGAAGTTCAAAATGGAGCAATCCAAGTTGAGTAAGACTTAGTGTCCTGTAACTGCGGAAGATAGAGAAAAGATGAGTACCGTCCCCTATGCTTCAGCCATAGGGTCTATCATGTATGCAATGATGTGCACAAGACCGAACATCAGCCTGGCCATAAGTATGGCATGCATATTTCAAAGTGATCCAGGAGTTGAACACGGGGCGGCGGTCAAGAATATTTTGAAGTACCTGAAAAGGACTAAGGAAATGTTTCTCATTTATGGAGGTGACGAAGAGCTCGTCGTAAAGGGTTACGTCGATGCAAGCTTTGACACTGATCCGGATGACTCTAAGTATCAAACGGGATACATATTTATTCTCAATTGGGGTGCGGTAAGCTGGTGCAGTTCCGAGCAAAGCATCGTAGGAGATTCTACATGTGAAGCGGAGTACATGGTTGTCTTGGAGGTAGCTAAGGAGGGTGTCTGGATGACGCAGTTCATGAGGGATCTTGGAGTTGTGCCGAGTGCACTAAATCCAATAACTCTATTATGTGACAACACTGGTGCCATTGCTCTAGCAAAGGAACCAAGGTTTCTCAAGAAGAACAGACACATCAAACGAGGCTTCAACCTCATCCGCGACTATGTCGAAGGAGAGGACGTAAATATTTGCAAAATTGCACATGCATCTGAATGTTGCAGATCCGCTGACTAAACCTCTTCCACGAGCGAAGGATGATCAACACCAGAACTGTATGGGTGTTAGATTCATTCCAATGTAAATCGCATAGCGATGTGAGACTAGATTATTGACTCTAGTGCAATTGGGAGACTGTTGGAAATATGCCCTAGAGGCAATGATAAAATAGTTATTATTATATTTCCTGTTTCAAGATAATCATTTATTATCCATGCTATAATTGTATTGAATGAAAACATTAATGCATGTGTGGATATATAGACAAAACAATGTCCCTAGTAAGCCTCTAGTTGACTAGCCAGTTGATAAAGGATGGTTAAGGTTTTCTGACCATATGCAAGTGTTGTCACTTGATGACTCGATCACATCATTAGGAGAATGATGTGATGGACAAGACCCAAACTATAAACGTAGCATGTGATCGTGTCATTTTGTTGCTATTGTTTTCTGCGTGTCAAGTATTCATTCCTATGACCATGAGGTCATGTAACTCACTGACACCGGAGGAATACCTTGTGTGTATCAAACGTCGCAACGTTGCTGGGTGACTATGAAGGTGCTCTACAGGTATCTCCAAAGGTGCCCGTTGAGTTAGCATGGATCAAGACTAGGATTTGTCACTCCGTATGACGGAGAGGTATCTCGGGGCCCACTCAGTAATACAATATTACATGTAAGCCTTGAAAGCAATGTGGCTAATGTGTTAGTCACGAGATCTTGTATTACGGAACGAGTAAAGAGACTTGCCGGTAACGAGATTGAAATAGGTATAGGGATACCGACGATCAAATCTCGGGCAAGTAACATATCGAAGGACAATGGGAATGGTATACGGGATTATATGAATCCTTGGCACAGAGGTTCAACCGATTAGATCTTCGTAGAACATGTAGGATACAATATGGACATCCAGGTCATGCTGTTGGATATTGACCGGGGAGTGTCTCAGGTCATGTATGTATAGTTCTCGAACCCGCAGGGTCTGCACACTTAAGGTTCGGTGACGTTTCGGTATAGTTGAGTTATAGGTGTTGGTGACCGAAGGTTGTTCAGAGTCCCAGATGAGATCACGAACGTCATGAGGGTTTTCGGAATGGTCCGAAAACGAAGATTGATATATAGGATTGTTTCATTTGGCCACCGGAAATATTTCGGGCATTACGGGGAGTGTAGTGGGAGTGAAGAATGGGTTCCGGGTTTTTACCGGGAGGGGGCCACCCACCTGGGAGAGAATCCTATAGCCCATGTGTGGCACACCAGCCCTTGAAAGGCTGGTGAGGCCAGCCCAATGGGGCTATGTCGGCTAGAAGAAAAATCAAAGGAGAAAAAAAGAGGGAGGTGGGAAGGAAGAAGGGGACTCCTCCTTCCCCAAACCGAATTGGAGTTGGACTCCCCTCCTCCTCCACTCGGTCGACGCCCTAGGGGCTCTCTTGAGCCCCAAGGCTAGCCCCTCCCCTCCTCCTATATATTCTAGAGGTTTTAGGGTTTTTGAGACACAACTTTTGCCAGGTGCAACCCTAAACCTCTACTTCGTAGCTCATCCTCTAGATCCGTTTTCTACGGAGCTCAGGTGGAGCCCTGCAAGAATAGATCATCACCATTACTGGCGTGCCATCACGCTGCCAGAGAACTCATCTAGTTCCCCGTCTCTCTTGCTAGATCAAGAAGGCGGAGATCGTCATCCAGCTGTACGTGTGCCTAACGCGGAGGTGTCGTCCGTTCGGTACTAGGTTGGGACGGATTGTGGGATGACGGTGATTTGAATCATGAAGCCGTTCCACCACATCAACCGCGTTTTTAACGCTTCCCGCTTAGCGATCTACAAGGGTATGTGGATCCGATCTCCCTCTCGTAGATGAACACCACCATGATAGGTCTTCATGTGCGTAGGAAATTTTTTGTTTCCCATGCAACGTTCCCCAACAGTTATATACGCTTCCACTTAGAGATCTACAAGGGTATGAAAATGCACCCCCTCTTGTAGATGTTAGTCTCCATAGATTGATCTTGGTGAGCGTAGGAAATTTTTGTTTCCCATGCAATGTTCCCCAACACAGTCCTCATGCGATAGGCGTGCGTCTGGGATCACTTGATCATACACGAGGTGTAGAGGAATTTCCTTCCCATCTAGCTCAGCTGGTCCAACCCGGGTCATGTGCTAGGGATCTAGATGGGCAAAGCGGGTCTTCACCATAGCCCATGCCTCCCGAGCTCCTTCTTGGCAGGCTAAAGTCTTCCACAATTCAAAGCGACTTTGGGCCCCTTTAAAATGCTCAGCAAGCTCGGCCATACCTTGCACAGGGTTTTGGTTGGGCCATGGAGCTCGGACCATACTCCGCATAGCCTTTCGAGCCTGCTCATGCACAATGGAAAGTTCCTTCAACAGCCACCAAAGGAACTGGCCTCCTCTTCAGGACACCCGAGTCCAAAACAAAAAGAGGTGCACATTTTCACGATCAACACAATAAAACCTTGATCATTTACAGGTCAGAGCTTTAATTATAGAATAAGCCACCTTCTAATTTCTTGTTCTCTTCTCGAGTTTGCGCGAACTGAGTTTTCAAACTCCCAATTTTCTTAGTTTGTTTCTCAGTTTCTTCTTTGAGGTTGTTGTTTTCCTCACGACATTGCTTCAATACGCGATGACCGACATCAATCTGAGATTCGGCGTATCGCTGAGATTCTCGAGATGCATATAAGTCCTTTTGCATTTGGCCTCTCGATTCACCTGCTATAAAAAGTCTTGTTTTTCATAAAAAACACACAGAAATTTAGAATATCATAAATAAATTCCCTTCCCATGAATTTCTTCACATCTTCCAGCTCAGCCCTACTGGCTTGTAAACGTCGTGGCTCACTCGAAAATCTTTCGATAATCGTTCGTTTTCCTGCTTTAAAGCCTGCAGATTGACATGTTATTAAGTCGACCCTTAATTCAGCTATCCCACACTCCCACCCAAATTTAGGCTTGAGGGCTAGTGGGTCCAAACTTTTGTTCGGATATAAGGATATCGATGACTCACGTGCAGATGGGCAGACATTTTCGCAACCACTTCTTTAAGGTCGACTCGCGTGGCTCCGAGGTCTGCATGTGTATTACGTCCCCATCGTATCTACTTTTCCAAACTCTTTTGCCCTAGTTTTGGACTCTAATTTGCATGATTTGAATGGAACTAACCCGGACTAACGCTGTTTTCAGCAGAACTGCCATGGTGTAGTTTTTGTGCAGAAATAAAAGTTCTCGGAACGTCCTGAAAATTTACGGAGAATTTTTCTCGAAAATATGAAAAATACCTGTGCAAAGATCCACTGGAGGGGATGGGCCAGTGGGCCACAAGCCCTGTTGCCACGGCCACCCCCCTGGCTGCGGCAACCAAGCTTGTGGGGCCCACGTGGCTCCACCGCCCCCCAAACTCAGCTCTATAAATTCACTTTCGCCCAGAAAAAAAATCAGAAGAGAAGATTTCGTCGCGTTTGCGATATGGAGGCGCCGCCACATCCTCTTCTTCATCTGGAGGACAGATCTGGAGTCCGTTTTGGGCTCCGGAGAGGGGAAATCGTCGCCATCGTCATCATCAAACTTCTTCCCTCTCCAACTCCATGAAGCTCTTCGTCGTTCGTGAGTAATCTATTCGTAGGCTCGCTGGGCGGTGATGAGTAGGATGAGATCTATCATGTAATCGAGTTACTTTTGATGGGGATTGATCCCTAGTATCCACTATGTTCTGAGATTGATGTTGCTATTACTTTGCCATGCTTAATGCTTGTGACTAGGGCCCGAGTGCCATGATTTCAGATCTGAAATTATTATGTTGTCACCAATATATGTGTGTTTTAGATCCGATCTTGCAAGTTGTAGTTACCTACTGTGTGTTATGTCCCGGCAACCCCGGAGTGACAATAACCGGAACCACTCCCCGTGAGGACCATAGTTTGAGGAGTTCATGTGTTCACCAAGTGCTAATGCGTTGTTCCGGTTCTTTATTAAAAGGAGAACCTTAATATCCTTTAGTATCCTTTTGGACCCCGCTGCCATAGGAGGGATGGACAATAGATGTCATGCAAGTTCTTTTCCCTAAGCACGTATGACTACACACGGAATGCATGCCTACATCACATTGACAAACGAGAGCTAGCCACATAACTCTCCGTATTATAACTGCTGCATGATGAATATCAACCAAACGAATCACCGATCCATTGCCTACGAGTTTGTCCCACTGCTGCTGTTACTTGTCTTGCTCTGCTGTTACTGCTGTTACTACTGTTGTTGCTGCTGTTACTACTGTTGCTACTTGCTACTGTTGTTACTACTGTCGCTTGCTATTGTTGCTACTTGCTACTGCTGTCACTACTGCTGTTCCTTGCCACTGCTATTACTCATTACACTGCTGCTACCTGCTACAATTCTGATTCGCTCGTCGTTGACGGGAAAAGACAATTTCCGTCAACGGGCAACTTCTGGCGCCATTGATACGACAGTTAGGGATAGCCTGCAGTCAACAGATCGTTTCTGACACCGTTGTTATCATCCTACTTTGCTGCTACTACTTTGCTTGCAGATACTAATCTTTTAGGTGCGGTTGAATCTGATACATTTAGCTGCTAATACTCGAGAGTATCCTCTCACCTCCTGCCCGGCGAATCAACAAATTTCGGTCGAATACTCTACCCTCGAAAACTGCCGCGAACCCACGCGCTGGTGGGTCATCAACAATATTCTTCTATTTTCGTTGCCGGGGAGTGCTAGCAGCATTCTTCTGGTGCCGTTGCAGGGGAAGGTCTGTTGTCACAATAGCAATGTGCTGAGTTGAGAGCATTAAACTCCTGCTCAGAAAATATAGGATAACGTAATGATTCCTTCCTCTTCCGATGATTCATTGCACTGTCGTATTCGGAGTTAGTTACCGATAGACCGTCTGAACCCCGTGGGAGCGGGCCCATGTTTGGGACTCCGGCATCAGCCGATGCTCTTGGGTTTTCTTGACTACCCAATACCTCGATGTCGTCCTCGGACGGGGAAGGTTGCGCACGTCTCGTGGATTGGTCGACCAAGAGTCATAAACGTGTAGGAGGACAATTGCTATCGTAAGGGATAAAAATCGATTCGTATACCTTTTTGCCGAAGGGGCAGCTGGTGTGTTTTCTTCCGCTACCTCTTGTTCAGGAATTCTATCCTTGCTTGAGAGAAGCCCGAATGGTTTAGTCCGAGGAGTGGTCTGGCGTGCGCTCCGACGACCCCTAGGCTCGACCCCTTGTTGGGCAGCCGTTTTCTCCTACTCCCTGAAGATGGAAGGGACCTCGGGTTGTCGGCTATAAGGGCCACGTTCTGCTCGTCAATGCTCTCTTGATAAAACACCCCGTCCTCAAAGATAATCGAAAGCTTTGGGTCTTCATGAAACTGGGGGTCATCGTCATGGGCAAAGTCTTCAGGCTGGGGTACGGGACAATTTACTGTCTCGATCTAGCGCTTCCAGGGCTGCGAAGAAGGGGTAGGAGTTATAAATCAACAATAATGGGCATGAACGCCCGAACTGTGAATATGAACGCACTTACCAATTCGATGGGGTTGTATGTCGAATTGCCGTCCTTGGGGGTGAGGCGGGAAAAATATTATGTTTCCCCTTAAAGAAATCGGCCAAAATGGCTGCCAAGGCCTTCTGGTCGTCCGGTCCTTGCCTTCTGGATCGGGTAGAATTGCTTGTCCCGCTGTAGCGCCACAAAGTATGTGTACGCTGTTGGAGAGGTTGGACGCACCGGGTAATCACCACGGCCATCACGTCAATGATAGTTAGCCCACTATGACTAAGCACCCTGACCTTGGAGGACAGGCGCTTCACTTCAGAGCCCTCCTCTTGGGAAGATCTCTTCGGCCTCCAGATGAACCCCTTCTTTAAAGGAGCCGCATAATATTCGGGAAGGCCTCCCTGAACTGGTTCGAATAGCGGAACGTCCTCAATATAAAACCATTCCGAGGGCCATTCGTCAAGCTCCTTCTTCGGCATCCCAATCAAGTATCCTGTGGTGGCTATCCACTATACTCCGGCTCCACCCACTTCCGGATTGTCGTTCCTCTAGTTTGGGAAACGGTGTAGATGTACTTTCTCCATAGATCAAAATGTGGCTCGCAACGCAAGAACATATCACATAAGGGCACGAAGTCTGAGATGTGAACGATGGAGCCGGGGGTGAGGTTGTGGAGCTGCAACCCGTAAAACTCCAATAGACCCCTCAGGAAAGGGTGAATAGGAAATCCCACCCCTCGCAGTAGGAAGTAAACGAAGCAAACCCGTTCTCCCCTTTGAGTGGAAGGGAAGTTGTGAAAGCTTTGCCATCGACAGAGGCCAGACCGACGCGAGTGGGTACGGGGTTCGATTGGGGAAGATACCCCTGAGTTTCAAGCTTGCGCAGGCGGAGAATAGAAACGGAGCAACTAGCCCAGTCCCCCGGAAAGGGGCCAATGGGGCGTGACGAGGAACCTGCCATGACTCCAAAAGTGTTAAGACCTCTAGGGTTTCTTGGCGAGGTTGGGGTCAATGGAGCCTCACAACAGATTTTGATTTGTTTATAAAGGGCGTTACCCCCTCTTGCTATAGGGAACTATTCTGTTAGGGATTGCCAAAAGTAGTTGCCTTCGCAAAGGCACGTCAAAATTGAGAACTATTGTTAATCTTTATGCAGAGTTAAAAGCTGTGGGCCCGTGACTCTTCT
The DNA here is from genome assembly GCF_904849725.1 of Hordeum vulgare subsp. vulgare. Taxonomy (NCBI): domain Eukaryota; kingdom Viridiplantae; phylum Streptophyta; class Magnoliopsida; order Poales; family Poaceae; genus Hordeum; species Hordeum vulgare. The sequence goes on from NC_058523.1 coordinate 357,024,895, forward strand.
GTAACCGCGAGTCGGCTGAGGGTAAAATCATCATTTCTTGTTCAGAGGAAGCAAGAGAAACCGCCTTGCAAACTGAACACTCTGGGCGTGATCATCCAAAGATCCTGGACATCGGCATTGAAGGCTAGTTCGGGGCTACTGAGGGAGTCCGGGATTAAGGGGTCATCACGTAGTCGGCTTACTATATAGAGGTCGGCCTTATGGGCCATACTAATTGGAGGCCGGGCTGTGCGGTCATCTCGTACTCAAGGAGGAAAGCACCAAAGACCGACGTGACGTGCAAGTAAAGTAGACTAGGTCAGTTGCATGTAATCCTAGATCCCTCGGTGACTATATAAACTGGGGGTCCTCGTCCATGTAGACAGATTGATTCATCTAGGAATTAGTATACACGATCTCGAGGTAGACTCTGTAATCATCATCCACATTAATATAATCAAGCAGGACGTAGGGTTTTACCTCCTCAAGAGGGCCTCAACCTGGGTAAATATTGTCTGCCCCTCCTTCCTGCAACCCATCGATCTAAGGTCCACATTTCAGGACCGCCTACCCGAAATTTTCCGGTTTTGACACCGACAAAAACCTCATATACTCTCTATCTCTCCCAATAGCACAAGTGTAGTTTTTTGGGTTATTTACTTCTATGCCCTGCTTCGCTTAGTTTTTCTTGTTTTTGCCCAACTCGCTTAGCTTTCCTCGTTTTTGCCCTACTTCGCTCTATCCACTCTCGCAGGCGGCCAAACGGGGCGTTTCCGTCTAGTCAATTTCCTTTGACCGTTGCGTAGCCTCAGTAGTGGGGTCGGCCTGGGGCACCTCATCACGCTCACGAGTGGGGCTCGATCAGGCCGACCTAAGGCCTCATTTGAAGTGGGTCCACGCAGGAACGACTCATCTGCCGTTGGCCCACCGGGCAGCAACAGCGGCGATGCCAATGCTACTTTGACCGGTCCACGTGGGAACAACTTGTCTCCCGCTGTACCATCGGGCGGCGACACGACGACGCTTCTATTTTGACCAGTCCCAACGCAGGAACGACTCGTCTCCCGCTGGCTCACACGACAGGGACAGCTGTGACGCTTGAGGTGTTCTAACGGGTCCCATTAAATAGGAACTGCCGCAACCTTCTTACCCACTCGTCCATCCCATTCCTCCACCCCACTCCTCGAGCCAAAAAACCTTGGTATGATGGCGAAGCACAAACTCGCTCCCTGCGACAGTGATGGAGGTCCGTCGAGCTCTAACCGGCAACGGACAGTGAACGAGGACTTCCGCAGCACCTCTCAGAGAACAATCAACCGGTCATGGCCAAGCGTCGTGCTCCTGGAACGGCGAAACCTCAGCAAGAGCCGGGTTCGTGTGCCGCAGGTTCCTGCAGATGGCCTCAAGTGGCGGCACGAAATCAGGCGGCAGCGCAACATCTTGCCGCTCGATCTCAACTTGGACTCGGGGTTTGCGCCCACCAGCAACCGCTGGGATCGCTGGTTCATCCCCAGCGTCGTGCCCGAGGGGCGTCGGTAGATGTACTTCGAATCCGTTGGGCCGTGGCCGCGTCCACCGCCTCCCCTGGTAGAGGGGCAATCGGCTCCACTGCCGCTAGAGCTATCGGCAGAGGAGCAGGCGGCTCCACTGCCGCTAGAGGTGGTTGATCCACCGACAGAGGAACAGGAGGCTCCACTGCCGCTGGAGCTGGCAGATCCACCAGTAGAGGAGCACGCGGCTCCACTTCCACTGGTGCAGGCACCTCCGGCACAGGAGGATGTGCCGCCCGCATCCGACAGCGATGAGGAGTAGGCGATGGCGACGGAGCAGGCGGCAAGGCGGCGACGGGCGCGGGCGAAACTAGTATAGGGTTCACGTTTTTGTTTATATAGGGCACCCTTATATATATATATATATATATTTGTACATTGTTTATTTTCTTTGTGATCGAACTTTATCTAAATCAAAATGAAGTTAGTTGAATGCGTACATTGTTTATATATATTTGTACAGTTTTTTAGCCTCGTACTAGTTGAAATCGTTACTGGTGTACACATACTAGCAAAATATTTTACAATTTTTATTTGTTTAGAGCCAAAATCCCTATTTTTTGAGATTTTTAACTATATTCCATGCATTATATGAGTTGAATAGCATTTACCAAAATCCCTATTGTGGAGGAAATCAAGATTCTTAGTAATGTCCGTAAAACTAAATTTACTCATGTTCTTCATACCCAAAATACTACTAGTGATTATTCGGCTAAGTTTGCTAGAACTGAGAATAGAACTGTCACTTGGCTTAATCTGGCTTGTGAGAGGTTATTGATCTTTGTAATATGGACCGTGGCCGTACCACTTGAGAAATACAAATTTCATTCATGAAAAATAGCATTTACCGACATTAATGAAATGATTTTCTATTCTTTTACAAGTTGAAAATGAGGGTTAACCAGATAAAGGGTATCTACTGGGCATTGCACATGTTCGACTCAAGAAAACCGTGGTCATTTCGGTCTGAGGTAGAGAGAGAGCGTATGAATCCAAGAAAATTAGGCCCAAAAAAATGGAGGACAATACACTCGCATTAATTAGGCCCTGTTTGGATACTCTAACTCGGTTAGAGGTTAGAGTTAGATTCTTCGGTGGGTTAGTTACATCTAATAACAATACACTTAGCATATTATCCATCACATTCAGCTTACATGGATTAAGCTACACACTAATAACAACCACTAACGACTGATGATCAACAAGTAAGCAAATCCTAGAGCAACTATACACAAATAAAATGCTATAGCTATTAGATTAGCGTGCTTCGTCAGATTAATCATCTGCCTTAAGTGCATGTTCAACTTCTTCAGTTCCCCTTTGAGATCCGCATCCCCCATCGTCGGAGCGACACTGTCATAGCGCAAAATCTCCATAGCCCCCATCGTCTTCCGAGGTGACCGAAGATTGAGTACCATCTTTGCTGCTCACGTTGAATCAATTAAGCCCTCCATTTGAAGCCTCTCAATGTATTCATCCATCCACTCAAAATGGTTGCATGGAGGCAGGTCCTGAAAACGTAAACATGAACCCTAAATCCCAAATCCGTCCAAAAAACAAATCTGGAGAAATCTGGAGAGATATGGAGGTATCTTACCTTCTCCACCTCTAGCATGCTCTCACATGTCACAAACTCGCGCCCTTTGTTCCCATTCTCCTTCTTCCGAGTAACATGACGTACCAGTGGCCTGATGCGCGGGCAATCGGGACATCGCGTCAGTGACACTTCACCATACCGTGGCCGTGAGGGATTGGAGGCTGAGATAGATGTCACATCCCTAAACCTTAAGCAAGATAGCATTGTGCTCATGTCTTCTTTGCATTTGCATCTAAGAAGTTTCAACAAAAATAACAAAGTGGCAAAGGAAAAACTCAAAACCCTAGCCACCATTTCAATTAAAGGAAATCTCAAACCAGTTCAAAATCAATGAACCCAAAATGGCCTCAAGAAATGTTCAAACTTTCTGATAAATCTTGAAAGTAAATGAGCATTGGAGAAAACTATTTTCTTGACACTTTAAGCATTTTAAATAAATGCAAAAGCCACTGGTTTCAAATTTAAAAATTGAAATCAGAAACTAGAATTTTCCAAAAATGTTGAAAGTCTTGGAAATGAGTGGGGATATTATAATAAATATTTCAGGAGGTCTAAAATAGTTTTTACTTTTTGTTCTGGAGCTGAAATAATTAGCAAAGCAATAAATAGCAAAACAGAAAAACAAAAAAAGAGAAAATGGAAAAAGTCTTACCTGTCGCTCAAGCCACGCCCGGCCCATCTCGCCGCTCGTCCCCTTCCCCGCGCCAGTAGGCAGCAGGAGGTGGCCGCCGCCTCCTCCGGTGCGGCCACGCACCTGCGTGCCTGCCTGGCCGCCGGTTTGCGCTGGCGACGACGGGGATAAGCTCCCCAGAGCTTCCCCTATCCATTCCCCGCCTCGGTTCTTCCCCTCCTCCCGGATCCCCTCCTTCTCCCTGCTGCCGCCATTAGAGCCGAGCTCGAGCTCGAGCTGGCCGTGCCCCTGGCCATAGGATCCCCTCCCCGAGCACGCCATTAGATCCGCCTCGTCGCCCTGGTCGTCTCTGCAGAAGCCGAAGCCTCCTCGAGCCCTGCAACGCCCGCAACGCCGTCGTCTTCCTCCTCCGGCCGCCGGACCTCTCCCGTCGATTCGTCGCCCCCAGGCCTTCCCCGAGCCGTCTGAGCTCTTCTCTGCACTCCCTGTGAGCATGCGGTGGTTTTCCCTAAGTTTTCCCCGTCGATCCCCTCCTCTAGCCCTAGTTTCACCGGAGCCCGACGAGCACCGCCGCTGCCGCTCGTCGCCGGTAGCCCTCCGATGTCCAGCTCGTCCTCCCGAGAGCACCAGAAGCTCCAGGACGACGCGTAGATGCCGTAGCAGCTAAGATCTAAGCGTGGATCCCTCTGATTCAAAGCCCCCGACAACGCCCGAGCTTCGGCCGCCGCTCCGGCTCATCGCCGACGCCTCTTCCGGCGACCCTAGCCTCCCCAGTTGGTCCTGCCAGATCGGCCACTTCGCGAGCTTGCTGTAGCTGCCAACCGCGTGCGTTTTCGTGCTGTGCAGCGCCGTCTAGGTCGCCTCTGGCGAGCCCTCCGCCGCGGGTTTGGTCGCCGGCGACCACCCTCCGGTGGCCGTCGACGTGGCCGACCATTAGGGCGTAATCGCCCTCCCCTTAGTCGCTGACAAAGGGCCCCACGCCTGGTCAAACCCCAATTAGGGGCTGGTCAGCGCGGGATTAGCCCCAGAGAGGCTGACCAGTGGGGCCCCCTTGTCAGGTTTGACCTGAACAGGTCGGCTGACCTGCTGACGTCAGCCTGATGCAATAAATGGAATTTCCAGTATAAAAATAATTCAGGAAATTGCTAAAAATTGCAAATCATAGAAATTAATCTGTAACTCCAATGAAAATAATTTATATATGAAAAAGTATCAGAAAAATTCAAGGATTCTGATTATGCTATTATCAACTATGTTTGAAAAAGTTACAGAACCCTAAATTGTGAAATAAGGAATAATTCAATTCTTTTAATCACTTTATAAATGGAATTTGCAAAAAATATCCAAATTTCATTATAAATACAATGATCACACACTGCCCTAGAGATAAATCAGTACCATAACATGACATTTCATGCATATTAACATTAGGTTGATCTGAGGATCAGGTCGAATCAATTAAACCGGTATCCGAGAATACCCGTTTGAATTGCTATTCGACTGTGATTCAAATCAACTCTAAACCTAAAACATCTTGATTATAATAACTTATCACTTGCATTCTCATGCCATGCTCATGCATAATTTTGATTGCACATGATTGTTATTGAATGTTGCCATTCATTTCGGTAGGCTCCGCACCCCCGGATTCCACCGAATATCCGTCTGACGGATATCGTCCCTCCTCTGAGCAACAAGGCAAGCAACCCTTTTGATCATCCCGATAACACCTATGTTCTTGCTCCTACACCTATTTATTGCATTAGGATCAAATGCTTCAACTGCTTTTGCCACGATAGTTGGACCCACTTCCTTTGCATGACTTAACCTTGTCACAGTAAATAGCCGAACCTTGCAACCTAGCATACCTGGTAGTTGCTTGAGCTATAATGTGCCTTATCCTGCTATGCATGCTATGCTTAGAGTTGTGTATGGTCTGTCAGCTGGGAGATGAGCAGAAATGTGGAATGTGTTCGGTGAGCAAAGGTCGTGTGCTGAACTTGATTTGGTAAAGGTACCGGTGAAAGGCTGTGTAGGAGTACATGGCAGGTTGTTTCATTGGAACCGTCCTTAGGAACTGAGTTCCGTGTATGTAATCCAAGACTAGATACTACCACATGCTGGGCCCTGAAATATGACCCCGCTCGGCCTATTAATCGCGTAGTACTCGGTCCAGGAGTTGCAAGTAGTTTCTGGTGTTTATAGTAATGCTGGAGGCCGTGCATGGTGCTGACCTGAGAGGTGGACCGTGATGCGGTAGGCAGTGGCACGGTGTACCAAGTGGCACCCGGATGGTGGGCTTGGGAACCCTGCGCACATCGTTTGAGGCCGTGGCGGAAACCTCGGCCGGACTTCCGTACGGGTTACTCTCAGATAGGCGATAAACCTGGACTAGGTACTAGTGTGGTTAACGGTCGTGGCCGACTCCCTCGCTGGGCTTCCGCTTGAAGGTTGCCGAGGTGCATGACGTGCACATGGCGATAAGTGGTGGGAGCGTGTGTGACGAAGTACACCCCTGCAGGGTTATGATCTATTCGAATAGCCGCGTCCGCGGATATGGACTACTTGGAGACATATGTTGTTCATAGATAAGTTCAATGGCTACTCATAAAATTGTCAAGATAAGCGTGAGTGTCGTGGACGGCATTTCCGTATGGAGACGGAATGATTCCACGATAGTGTATTGTTGTGGTGTTAGTGGACTCGTGTGCGAGAAATCAAGTTGTCAAAACTAATTTCAAAAAGCAAGTTGTCTAGCCACGAGTCAAATGCTGGCTTTCCGCATGAAACCCCACCATACCTTCTTGATACCTTGCATGAGTAGTTAGTCATCCTAAAGTCTTGCTGAGTACCTTCGTACTCATGTTTGCTTAATAAATGTTGCAGAGGTTGCTAATGACCCTAATGGAGGGTTCTTCGTAGACATCGACGACGACGAGTAGCTGGTGTCCCAGCTACGATCTGGCCCTACGTCGGCTCTGTAGTATAGTCAGGCCATGTGCCTTCTAGTTGCTCTGTCTGTACCCAGACAGTTTATAACTCTTCCGCTGGCTTGTATTGTGTGACTGATATTATGGGTCGTGAGACCCTTAATGTGTAATAATATGTGTGTGGCTCTTCCGAGCCTCTTAAATAAAGCTTGTATATTTATGGTTATGTTGTGATGCCATCGATGTATCTATACATATCGGTATGCCATGCGTACGTGTGTCTTACTTGATATGTATGGGGTTCGAATACCTAGTCGTGAACTTTAGTAGCACTCCTTACAAGGAAATGCCCCTTTGTGATCCAACGAGCCTTGGTAGTTCGCTACTGCTCCGGACACATTGGTTGACCGGCATGTGTCCTTCTTAGCTGCTGTGTCTGTCCCCTTTGGGGAAATGTCACGCGACGTAATGGAGTCCTTGTAGCTTGCTACGACTCGTCTACGTTCGTTGATGACCGACACCTGCTTTGTTGGGTCATGTATGCCTGTCCTTGTGCGGAACTGCCACTTTGGTTTATGACTAGACATGTCGATCCGGGTTCTTTGACATTGGAATGCTAGCAACACTATCGCATACGTGAGTCAAAAGATGCAAACGGTCCCGGCTAAGGTAAGGCTGCAGCCGTGGAGTTAACCGTGCGTGAGACCACAAAGGGATGCGATGTGTTACAGGCTGGATTCCTATGGCTTAGGATCGGGGTCCCGACAGCGTTGGTATCAGAGCCTGACTGACTGTAGGATTACTAAGCCAAACTGGTCGAAGTTGAGTCTAGAATTGCTTTAGTTATATATAAGGGAATCGTTTGTGGAAGGGAACGTAACACTCTTGTTCTCTTCTCAAGATATTCTATTCTGGTCATCCTCGTCTTTTCTGCGGGAATTAAGGACTAGGTTACTCATCTTCTCCTAGGCTCGGATTTTGATCGGTAGATTATAGGACTACGGGTCGAGAGATATTGGGTTTCTTTTATTCCTAGGAAGCAGGAAGTAAGTTTGGTGACTAGAGAATTGAACTTGATAGTTGAGTGGTTACGTTATTCCATTTTGGGTTGTCTCAAAATTTGTTTTTGAGCATTTACAGCCGTTATGGTGCTCAATTTTGCATTCAGAGCTCTAATGCGTTTTGCATTACTCTCTATTTACAGATGCCTGGTCGTCCTTCTCGTCAGGTGGTACGTTTGACCAGGTGCATTGATGTACCGGGTCATACGGCCATGCTGGTCAGGGTGATGTCGGTGTGCGGTTACCGCTGGTACCCCGAGTACACAGTGGAGGAACAGTACCGAGACTTCAACCAGAGCCAGTACATTTGCACTGTTAGGGTATTTCCAGACTACTCTGGAGCGGAGAAGCCAATCCATTGGTCCTATGGGTTGGGAGTCACTGTTGACATGGCAGTACAAGATGCTGCCTACTCAATGTTGACTATTATGAGAGCGAGACATGCACTGCTGCAGAATTCAGAGTTCTGCTATGTTCCGGCCTCTCAGTCTGGCGAAGAGGGATACCTCAGTGGATTCTATTTTGATTCCTCTATGGAGGACCCACTTCTGCAGTCCACTGTTGAGATGCTAGAGAACAGAGACAAGGATGCTCGTGCTCTCCGCATGGAGCTTTACGCTACCCGTGCCCGTCTATGGACAGCTTTGACGCAGCTGGCACCGGTAGTCCAGACAGGGTATGGAGAGATGGAGATGCTGAACCCTGTTAGGACCCATCTTCCGGCCCACGTTGACTGGCCAGCTATAGGAGGAGTCACACCTCTTCGGGGACCCCTCTTACCACCAGTCAGGGGACCAAGGCCACATCCGTGTCCTTATGGATCCCAGGGATCTCAGGCTAGAGTGTTCCCTGATCCGCAGGTTGAGCTTCTGGGTCGTGGAGGTAACCTCTATGAGATGTTCTATGCAGATGCCTGAGCTATGACGGAAGGATAGTATGGTAGTAGTCGTATGTTCACAGTCCTGCGTGACTTGTGGAGTATGGTAGTAATGTGAAACGAATTCCGAAGGCCTAGATAAATAATGTATAGGAAGCTTGTAAGCCTCTGATGAGTAGTTCCACCATTTCAGTAGTTTGCTCTTCGAGTAAGTTTGTACTGAACTATGTAAGGGTGTGTATGAACCATGGTGTATATATAGCAGTTGCTTGTTACCATGTTGTTCGGATATTCATTTCCGCATTCCGTGTGTTCAGTACATTCTTAATCCATAGATAGTATTGATATGATATTGGTCTAAGCTATGAGTTTGTTTGTCAGGATGGTGTTCACCAGGTTGAACCGTGCCCCTGCTCATGAGCAAGGTGAGGGTATTCAAGCGTCGCAGGAAGACCTGCCTCACCCACCTTCTCTGGTAGAAGTGATGCTTGAGGCAGAAAGAAACAAAAGGGAGACCAAGCGACTGCTAGAGCGTATTGAGCAGAATACGGCTCGACAGCCTAGGAATGCTGCAGTGTCCCTCAATGACTTTGTGAAGCTGAACCCTCCAAAGTTTCATCATTCCGTCGATCCCCTCGACGCTGATGACTAGCTGTGCAGCATTTCACGCAAGATTCGCTCTGCGAATGTGTCTGAGGCCGACAAGGTGACCTTTGCGGCGTATTTCCTGGAGGGACCCGCCAATCTGTGGTGGGAGAATTTTGAAGCTATGCGTCCCGCTGAACCAGTGGCCACATGGGCAGACTTCAGTGCAGCTTTTCGTCTGCACCATATTCCAGAGGGCCTGATGGACAGAAAGAGAGAGGAGTTCTGTGCCTTCACTCAGGGCAAGTTGTCTGTGGATGCCTATAGCCGCGAGTTCGGTAACCTCGCCCGCTATGCAACAGAGGAGGTGTCTACTGACGCCAAGAAGCAAGCAAGATTCCGTAAGGGTCTGAGCCCTGAGCTCCGTCGAGACCTGCGCCTCCATGAGTGTGCAAGCTTTCAAGCCCTGGTCAACAAAGCGATCAGTGTGGAGACTGGTCATACTGACTTCGAAGCCACAAGGAAGCACTCCCGTGACTTTGGCTCGTCTTCTGGTTCCGCGTTTCCAAAACGCAGGCTGTGGGTTCCAAACAGTTCTCTGCCGCCAAGATACACTCCGAGGCCATCCTACGTGGCGCCTCAGACGAATCAGGCCAACCCTCCAGCAAAAGCTTATGGTGGTCCAGCTAGCAATGCTGCACCACGTGCCAACCAGGTGATATGCTACAAGTGTGGAGAACCAGGGCATTATTCCCGTGAGTGTCCTCAGAATGTGGGTGCCAAGCAACCCGGAAAGTCCGTCTGGCAGGCCAAGTCGGGCAAAGCGTTTTATGTGAAGCCAACTCCTGCACGTGGCCGTGTGAACTATGTGTCAGCAGAAGAAGCTGCAGAGGATCCCGACGTCATGCTGGGTACACTTCTTGTTAATCATCACCCAGCGTCCGTTCTCTTTGACACTGGGTCTTCTCATTCCTTCATTTCAGAAAGTTATGCACAGTTGCATAACATGTCATTTTGTGATATGCCAATCCCATTGGTTGTCCAAACCCCTGGTAGTAAATGGCAAACCTCTAGGATAACCTATGACAATGAAATTCTAGTAGACAGGCTAGTTTTTCTAGCCTCATTGATAGCGTTGAAATCTTCAGATATTAATATCATCTTTGGCATGGACTGGATGTCAGTTCACTATGCCAAGATTGATACTCGCTCTAGAAATGTCCAGCTTACCCATCCCTCGGGTGAGATAGTAAATGTCTCTACTCGAGTTGCCAAATGCCAGCTCTATTCCCTAAATGCCAACCCTCTTCCAGAACTTGAAGACATTCCGGTAGTCCGTGACTTCCCGGATGTTTTTCCAGAGGAACTGCCAGGAATTCCACCTGACAGAGATGTAGAGTTTGTGATAGATCTTGTTCCGGGAACTGTCCCAATAGCCAGAAGACCTTATAAGATGACACCCCTGGAGCTAGCCGAACTTAAAAAGCAATTAGATGAGGCCTTGAACAAGGGTTTCATTCGTCCTAGCTCTTCTCCTTGGGCTTGTCTCGTCCTCTTCGTCAAGAAGAAAGACGGAACAGATCGGATGGTTGTAGATTACCGACCAGTTAACCTGGTCACCATAAAGAACAAGTATCCGCTCCCGAGGATCAACGATCTGTACGATCAGCTCGCTGGATCCTCAGTCTTCTCCAAAATGGATTTGAGGTTGGGATACCATCAAATCAAGATTAAGAACGGGGACATTCCAAAAACGGCCTTTGTTACTCGTTATGGCCAATATGAGTACACCGTTATGTCCTTCGGTTTAACCAATGCCCCAGCCACCTTCTCTCGACTGATGAATTCAATCTTTATGGAGTATTTGGATAAATTCGTCGTAGTATACCTCGATGATATTCTCATCTACTCCAAGAATGAACAAGAACATGCCGAGCATCTAAGGCTGGTATTGATGAAACTTCGAGAGCATCGCCTTTATGCCGAATTTTCAAAATGTGAATTCTGGTTACCAGAAGTGACCTATCTAGGCCACGTAATCTCTGGTAAGGGTATTGCTGTCAATCCCGAGAGAGTTCAAGCTGTCCTTGATTGGACTCAACCTGAATCGGTTAAGCAAGTTAGGAGTTTTCTTGGTCTAGCGAGCTATTGTCGCCGCTTCGTCAAGAATTTCTCCAAGGTTGCAAAGCCTCTGACTGATCTCCTCAAGAAGGATAAAAAGTTCGAGTGGACACCACAATGTGAGCATTGTTTTCAGGAACTGAAAAGACGCCTGACTTCCGCACCTGTGTTGCTACCACCAGATTTTTCTAAGGACTTTGTTATCTATTGCGACGCCTCGCGACAAGGATTAGGTTGCATTCTCATGCAAGATCGTCATGTGATCGCATACGCATCTCGACAGTTGCGTCCACATGAGGATAATTATCCCACACATGACATTGAGCTTGCAGTTGTGGTCCATGCACTAAAAACCTGGCGACATTACCTTCTGGGTAATCGTTGCAAAATATTCACTGATCACCAAAGTCTGAAATATATCTTCACCCAGCCGGATTTGAATCTCAGGCAAATACGGTGGGTTGAGTTGATCTCGGATTACGACTTAGGGATAACTTACACCCCGGGGAAGGCCAATGTTATGGCCGATGCACTAAGTCGTAAATCTTATTGTAACAATCTGATGCTACAACAAGGTCAACCACTTCTCCATGAGGACTTTCGGAAGTTGAATCTTCATATTGTTCCTCAAGGATTCCTTTCTACCCTGGTGGCGAAGCCTACTCTTAAGGATCAAATTATAGCTGGCCAAAAGCGTGACAAGGGTATATCACGGATCAAGGAGAATATTTTTAGCGGAAACGCTAAAGAATTTTCTATGAATGATCAAGGTGTGGTATTCTTCCAGAATCGTTTAGTGGTTTCTAAGAACCCACATCTAAGGCAGTTAATCCTTAAGGAGGCTCATGATTCCCCTCTCACCATTCATCCTGGTAGTACTAAGATGTATCAGGACCTACGCCAGAGGTTCTGGTGGACTAGGATGAATAGAGAAATTGCTGAGTTCGTTGCTAACTGCGCTGTTTGTCGTCGAGTTAAGGCAGAACATCAAAGGCCTGCTGGCACCCTTCAACCTCTAGCTATTCCTGAATGGAAATGGGATAAAGTTAGCATGGATTTCATTACCGGATTTCCCAAGACCAAGAAAGGAAATAATGCTATCTTTGTGGTCATTGACCATCTTTCCAAAGTGGCTCATTTTCTTCCTGTTCGTGAGAGTATAACAGCTAGCCAGCTAGCAGAGTTATATATCTCTCGAATAGTGTCTCTTCATGGTGTTCCCCTGGAAATTAACTCGGACCGTGGAAGTATCTTTACTTCTCGTTTCTGGGAAAGTTTTCAGAATGCCATGGGGACTCACTTATCTTTTAGCACTGCTTTCCATCCCCAATCAAGTGGTCAAGTAGAAAGAGTGAATCAAATCCTAGAAGATATGCTCCGAGCTTGTGTTATTTCGTTCGGTATGAATTGGGAGAAGTGCCTTCCATTCGCCGAATTCGCTTATAACAATAGTTATCAATCAAGCTTGGGCAAAGCCCCTTTTGAAGTTCTCTATGGACGAAGATGTCGAACACCTCTAAATTGGTCAGAAACCGGGGAGAGGCAACTCTTTGGCCCGGACATGATCCAGGATGCAGAAGAGCAGGTTCGCATTATTCGTGAAAAGTTGAAAACAGCCCAGTCTCGTCAAAAGAGCCAATATGATCGTCATCATAAGGCTGTGACCTTTGAAGTTGACGAGAAGGCTTATCTTCGGGTTACACCTTTGAAGGGTACCCATCGTTTCGGTATCAAGGGCAAGTTGGTTCCTTGTTACATTGGACCTTTTCGCATTCTTGCCAAACGAGGAGAAGTTGCCTACCAGTTGGAACTTCCTCCGCATCTTTCCAAGGTTCATGATGTTTTCCACGTCTCGCAACTCAGGCGTTGCTTTTCGGATCCTATCCGTGAAGTAGACCACGAAACGCTTGATCTACAAGATAACCTTTCTTACCGAGAATACCCCGTGCGTATTCTTGATCAAGCTGAGCGTACCACTCGACGTCGAAACCTCAAGTTTCTTAAAGTTCAATGGTCAAATCATTCTGAAAAGGAGGCAACTTGGGAAAGAGAGGATCGTCTCCGACTCGAATATCCTGCGTTATTCCCGACGACTTCTAAATCTCGGGACGAGATTCTTTTGAGTGGGGGTGAGTTGTCACATCCCTAAACCTTAAGAAAGATAGCATTGTGCTCATGTCTTCTTTGCATTTGCATCTAAGAAGTTTCACCAAAAACAACAAGGTGGCAAAGGAAAAACTCAAAACCCTAGCCACCATTTCAATTAAAGGAAATCTCAAACCAGTTCAAAATCAATGAACCCAAAATGGCCTCAAGAAATGTTCAAACTTTCTGATAAATCATGAAAGTAAATGAGCATTGGAGAAAACTATTTTCTTGACACTTTAAGCATTTTAAATAAATGCAAAAGCCACTGGTTTCAAATTTAAAAATTGAAATCAGAAACTAGAATTTTCCAAAAATGTTGAAAGTCTTGGAAATGAGTGGGGATATTATAATAAATATTTCAGGAGGTCTAAAATTGTTTTTACTTTTTGTTCTGGAGCTGAAATAATTAGCAAAGCAATGAATAGCAAAACAGAAAAACAAAAAAAGAGAAAATGGAAAAAGTCTTACCTGTCGCCCAAGCCAGGCCCGGCCCATCTCGCCGCTCGTCCCCTTCCCCTCGCCAGTAGGCAGCAGGAGGTGGCCGCCGCCTCCTCCGGCGCGGCCACGCACCTGCGTGCCTGCCTGGCCGCAGGTTCGCGCTGGCGACGACGGGGATAAGCTCCCCAGAGCTTCCCCTATCCATTCCCCGCCTCGGTTCTTCCCCTCCTCCCAGATCCCCTCCTTCTCCCTGCTGCCGCCATTAGAGCCGAGCTCGAGCTCGAGCTGGCCGTGCCCCTGGCCATAGGATCCCCTCCTCGAGCACGCCATTAGATCCGCCTCGTCGCCCTGGTCGTCTCTGCAGAAGCCGAAGCCTCCTCGAGCCCTGCAACGCCCGCAACGCCGTCGTCTTTCTCCTCCGGCCGCCGGACCTCTCCCGTCGATTCGTCGCCCCCAGGCCTTCCCCGAGCCGTCTGAGCTCTTCTCTGCACTTCCTGTGAGCATGCGGTGGTTTTCCCTAAGTTTTCCCCGTCGATCCCCTCCTCTAGCCCTAGTTTCACCGGAGCCCGACGAGCACCGCCGCTGCCGCTCGTCGCCGGTAGCCCTCCGATGTCCAGCTCGTCCTCCCGAGAGCACCAGAAGCTCCAGGACGACGCGTAGATGCCGTAGCAGCTAAGATCTAAGCATGGATCCCTCTGATTCAAAGCCCCCGACAACGCCCGAGCTTCGGCCGCCGCTCCGGCTCGTCGCCGACGCCTCTTCCGGCGACCCTAGCCTCCCCAGTTGGTCCTGCCAGATCGGCCACTTCACGAGCTTGCTGTAGCTGCCAACCGCGTGCGTTTTCGTGCTGTGCAGCGCCGTCTAGGTCGCCTCCGGCGAGCCCTCCGCCGCGGGTTTGGTCGCCGGCGACCACCCTCCGGTGGCCGTCGACGTGGCCGACCATTAGGGCGTAATCGCCCTCCCCTCAGTCGCTGACAGAGGGCCCCACGCCTGGTCGAACCCCAATTAGGGGCTGGTCAGCGCGGGATTAGCCCCAGAGAGGCTGACTAGTGGGGCCCCCCTGTCAGGTTTGACCTGAACAGGTCGGCTGACCTGCTGACGTCAGCCTGATGCAATAAATGGAATTTCCAGTATAAAAATAATTCAGGAAATTGCTAAAAATTGCAAAAATCGTAGAAATTAATCTGTAACTCCAATGAAAATAATTTATATCTGAAAAAGTATCAGAAAAATTCAAGGATTCTGATTATTCTATTTTCAACTATGTTTGAAAAAGTTACAGAACCCTATATTGTGAAATAAGGAATAATTCAATTCTTTTAATCACTTTATAAATGGAATTTGCAAAAATATCCAAATTTCATTATAAATACAATGATCACACACTGCCCTAGAGATAAGTCAGTACCATAACATGACATTTCATGCATATTAACATTAGGTTGATCTGAGCATCAGGTCGAATCAATTAAACCGGTATCCGAGAATACCCGTTTGAATTGCTATTCGAGTGTGGTTGAAATCAACTCTAAACCTAAAACATCTTGATTATAATAACTTATCACTTGCATTCTCATGCCATGCTCATGCATAATTTTGATTGCACATGATTGTTATTGAATGTTGCCATTCATTTCGGTAGGCTCCGCACCCCCGGATTCCACCGAATATCCGTCTGACGGATATCGTCCCTCCTCTGAGCAACAAGGCAAGCAACCCTTTTGATCATCCCGATAACACCTATGTTCTTGCTCCTGCACCTATTTATTGCATTAGGATCAAATGCTTCAACTGCTTTTGCCACGATAGTTGGACCCACTTCCTTTGCATGACTTAACCTTGTCACAGTAAATAGCCGAACCTTGCAACCTAGCATACCTGGTAGTTGCTTGAGATATAATGTGCCTTATCCTGCTATGCATGCTATGCTTAGAGTTGTGTATGGCCTGTCATCTGGGAGATGAGCAGAAATGTGGAATGTGTTCGGTGAGCAAAGGTCGTGTGCTGAACTTGATTTGGTAAAGGTACCGGTGAAAGGCTGTGTAGGAGTACATGGCAGGTTGTTTCATTGGAACCGTCCTTAGGAACTGAGTTCCGTGTATGTAATCCAAGACTAGATACTACCACATGCTGGGCCCTGAAATATGACCCCGCTCGGCCTATTAATCGCGTAGTACTCGGTCCAGGAGTTGCAAGTAGTTTCTGGTGTTTATAGTAATGCTGGAGGCCGTGCATGGTGCTGACCTGAGAGGTGGACCGTGATGCGGTAGGCAGTGGCACGGTGTACCAAGTGGCACCCGGATGGTGGGCTTGGGAACCCTGCGCACATCGTTTGAGGCCGTGGCGGAAACCTCGGCCGGACTTCCGTACGGGTTACTCTCAGATAGGCGATAAACCTGGACTAGGTACTAGTGTGGTTAACGGTCATGGCCGACTCCCTCGCTGGGCTTCCGCTTGAAGGCTGCCGAGGTGCATGACGTGCACATGGCGATAAGTGGCGGGAGCGTGTGTGACGAAGTACACCCCTGCAGGGTTATGATCTATTCGAATAGCCGCGTCCGCGGATATGGACTACTTGGAGACATATGTTGTTCATAGATAAGTTCAATGGCTACTAATAAAATTGTCAAGATAAGCGTGAGTGTCGTGGATGGCATTTCCGTATGGAGACGGAATGATTCCACGATAGTGTATTGTTGTGGTGTTAGTGGACTCGTGTGCGAGAAATCAAGTTGTCAAAACTAATTTCAAAAAGCAAGTTGTCTAGCCACGAGTCAAATGCTGGCTTTCCGCATGAAACCCCACCATACCTTCTTGATACCTTGCATGAGTAGTTAGTCATCCTAAAGTCTTGCTGAGTACCTTCGTACTCATGTTTGCTTAATAAATGTTGCAGAGATTGCTAATGACCCTAATGGAGGGTTCTTTGTAGACATCGACGACGACGAGTAGCTGGTGTCCCAGCTACGATCTGGCCCTACGTCGGCTCTGTAGTATAGTCAGGCCATGTGCCTTCTATTTGCTCTGTCTGTACCCAGACAGTTTATAACTCTTCCGCTGGCTTGTATTGTGTGACTGATATTATGGGTCGTGAGACCCTTAATGTGTAATAATATGTGTGTGGCTCTTCCGAGCCTCTTAAATAAAGCTTGTATATTTATGGTTATGTTGTGATGCCATCGATGTATCTATACATATCGGTATGCCATGCGTACGTGTGTCTTACTTGATATGTATGGGGTTCGAATACCTAGTCGTGAACTTTAGTAGCACTCCTTACAAGGAAATGCCCCTTTGTGATCCAACGAGCCTTGGTAGTTCGCTACTGCTCCGGACACATTGGTTGACCGGCATGTGTCCTTCTTAGCTGCTGTGTCTGTCCCCTTTGGGGAAATGTCACGCGACGTAATGGAGTCCTTGTAGCTTGCTACGACTCATCTACGTTCGTTGATGACCGACACCTGCTTTGTTGGGTCATGTATGCCTGTCCTTGTGCGGAACTGCCACTTTGGTTTATGACTAGACATGTCGATCCGGGTTCTTTGACATTGGAATGCTAGCAACACTATCGCATACGTGAGTCAAAAGACGCAAACGGTCCTGGCTAAGGTAAGGCTGCAGCCGTGGAGTTAACCGTGCGTGAGACCACAAAGGGATGCGATGTGTTACACGCTGGATTCCTATGGCTTAGGATCGGGGTCCCGACAGCAGATCTCGACATCTCTCATCGACCGACGTTTCTGCAATTCATAGCCAGAGTAGAAGAAGAATGGGTGGGGGAAAAGGGAGACAATGGTGAGCGAGCATGGGGAGAAGAAGAAGAATGACTGCTCTATTTTTTGGGGGAAAGGGGAGGCAATGGTGAGTGATGACCCACAAGTGTAGGGGATCTATCATAGTCCTTTTGATAAGTAAGAGTGTCGAACCCAACGAGGAGCAGAAGGAAATGACAAGCGGTTTTCAGTAAGGTATTCTCTGCAAGCGCTGAAATTATCAGTAACAGCTACTTTTGTGATAAGGTAATTCGTAACGGGTAGCGAGTAAAAAAATGTAGCAATGGTGCAGCAAAGTGGCTCATTCGTTTTGTAGCAAAGTACAAGCCTGGATAAACTCTTATATAAAGCAAAGCGCTCTCGAGGACACATGGAAATTTCTATCAAGCTAGTTTTCATCATGCTCATATGAATCACGTTGTTAGTTTGATAATTTGGTATATGGGTGGACCGGTGTTTGGGTGCTCCCCTTACTTGGACAAACATCCCACTTATAATTAACCTCTCTCTCAAGCATCCGCAGCTACGAAAGAAGAATTAAGATAAATCTAACTATAGGGTGAAACATATGGATCCAAATCAACCCCTTATGAAGCAACACATAATCTAGGGTTTAAGCTCTTGTCACTCTAGCGACCCATCATCTACTTATTACTTCCCAATGCCTTCCCTAGGCCCAAATAATAGTGAAGTGTCATGTAGTCGACGTTCAAATGAAACCACTAGAGGACATACAACATACATCTCATCAAAATATCGAACGAATACCAAATTCACATGATTACTTATAGCAATACTTATCCCATGTCCTCAGGAACAAACGTAATTACTTAGAAAGCATATTCATGTTCATAATCAGAGGAGTATTAATAATCATTAAGGATCTAAACATAAGATCTTCCACCAAATAAACCAACTAGCATCAACTACAAGGAGTAATCAACAGCACTAGCAACCCACACGTACCAATCCGAGGTTTTGAGACAAAGATCAGATACAAGAGATGAACTAGGGTTTGGAGAGGAGATGGTGCTGATGAAGATGTTGATGGAGATTAACCCCCTATCGATGAGAGGATCGTTGGTGATGACGATGGCTTTGATTTCCCCCTCCGGGAGGGAAGTTCCCCGGAATAATAGCTCCGCCGGAGCTCTAGATTGGTTCTGCCAAAGTTCCGCCTCGAGACAGCGGCACTTTGCCCCAAAAGTTCTGATATGATTTTTTCCATGTCAAAACCATTCGTATAGCAGAAGATGAGCTCCGGAGACTGTCGGTGATGCGAGGTCGACACCTATGGGAATCAACGTGAAACCCTTTTGACTGTAGGGCAGGGAGAGGTGACGTGAAGAGCAGAGCTAACAATCAGCACCCGGCAAGCATTTCTACCTAGGTTCAGGCCGCTTACGCGTAAAACCCTACGTCCTGCTTGTCTAGTTGTATTAAGCATTTTGTTGTCAATTGTTACTGTGATCGTTGATGACCGTATTATGTTCAAAGGGCCTCCTTTTATAGGCAAGGGGGTCACCTATAGTTCTCGGTGGTAGGTTCACGAGGAGTTACAGTGAACCAAGGGCGGTGCTTATCCATCTACCGCTTTCAGGTGCATTTAATGCACGTCTTGTCCTTATCAGCCATGTGCTGGTGAAGACACGTATGCAGGTGTTTCGACACCTGGACACTGCGCTGGCGCATGCAGAATGTGCTGGCACTTGGGGGGGAGTGGCACTGTGGCAAGGGCGGTTGCCCACCAGTGGCCAGGCCCGTCATCCCGGCAAGGAGCTTGCCGGGGCCTTGAGTCTTCGTCCTGGCAAGGGAGCTTGCCGGGGCCTAGGTCGCCATCCCAGTAAGGGAGCTTGCCGGGGCCTTATATTTGGTGAGTTCATCACGCCCACCAAATGGGCACGGCCTTGGCATCTTCCTGGCAAGGCAGGCTTGCCGAGGCCTTGATAATCTTGGGGTTGCATCTTGACTAGGTCCTTCCATGCTCTCCCAGCAGGGGCTCTTCGCGCCCGTGCACAAGTCCGGGGTACTAGGGACCCCAGTCTTTAGTGCACCGACAGGAGCCTCTGGGCCTGGGCCACACACGCATGCGAAGTGCTGTTGGGCCAGGCCCAAAGAGGTGCACGGGCTTCCGTGGCTGGATCCACAAGCGGTTGCTTTTCCCCACGTCGCGCCTTGGACGCGTGAAGTGGGGATATGTGCGGAGTGGCCTTTCCACCTCCTGAAACGCTTCTGCCACGCGCGTGGCATGCACAATATGGATGGACAGGTGGCAGACGTGGCCTTAAAAGGCGCAGTAGTGGCTAGGCCCGTCCGTGCATGCATTGGTGGAGCAGGGCGGTTCCCTGTTCGCCCATGAGCACGAGCAATTGGGCGAGAGTGCTGGCGGCTTCTGGAGCAAGGGAGGCTAGCCCCCGCACCCCATCCTATAAATTGGGAGGGTTTGCGAGGGGTTTTGCTCACCCAACTCCTTCAGAATGCACCAACTCCTTAGCCTTGGTATTTAGAATCTTCTTCTATCTACAGGTGGCGCTCGCTCCTAACCTTGGTTAGGCGACGGGGTCGGCCACCGTAGGCCGCTTAGGCGGTGAGAGGATCCCGTTTGGATCGTGCCACAACTTCTGGGGGTGCCGCGGCAGAAGACGGCCCGAGCACCCGTGGCGGAGGAAGGGCGAGGGGCCACAGTCATCGTGGAGGTCGAGGTCGGGGGAGGTGGAGCGCTACTCCAGCGCCTCCGCCTTCCCCGAGGTTTGCTCTTGTGGCGGTCGATGTCAGAAGGAACCCGATGAAGTTCCTCGTCCAGTTATGAGGACCCATCCGGTCCCTCCTCCGACTCCCTGGTCTCTTCGCCGAGGCAACGGAAGGAGAGGGGTCCCCGACCCCATGGCTTCGCATGCATGGGTGTGGCAGTGGCGCCGTGCCGATGGTCGTGGAGCGTACTAGGCCTCGGACCTTGTTCCTCGGTCCCGAGTGGAAAAGCTTCGCCCGCGCCCACGGCCTCTCGAATGGGCACGTTCTCCGCTTCAAGAAGATAGCGGATAATATGCTCTCCGTTAAGCTATATGGGAGCTCACGTGCGCGTCTCGGCTGCTGCGAAGAGAGCTCGAGCGGGACTGGAAGCCCTTCCTCGCGTGGGAATGAGGAGGAAGAGACGGATGGTGATGACATCAGAAGCGGGTCAACCCCCTGCAGACTTGCCCTCGGACTAACTGCCGGCCGTACCATCACCGCCAGTCCGCCGCTTGCTCCCTCCCGCGCCAGACCGACCGGAGGTGCCTCATCTTCCTGGCAGCGCCCGGGCTTCTTCTCCTCCATCTTTCCCGGCCCCGTTCTTCTCCGCGTAGTGCTGGGCCCAGAGGAACCAGCCTGGATCGCACGGAGGGCCGCTCCATGTCTTCCTGAACTCCAGTCCGGTGAGCGTAGTTCCTCGCCAAGGATAATAGTTCTAGGTTAGAATGGATCATATCATCCATGTAATATGTTTGAGAGTATCCCAAACAAATGAATGAAAAGACAGTTTTCCCTTTCTTCGATTCCATTCTTTGTATGATTTGTCTTTGCATTTTCTGGGAGCTTGCCGGCAACTACCGGCAAGGCTCCTTGCCGCGTTCAGTGCAACCATAGAAATCGCCAAGCGTAGCTTTAGACGAAATCAGGCGCTACGTAGGCGCTTGCTCTGTTGATCAGGTTCGAAATAGTTTGAAGGCGCTCTGTGTCTGTTCTGGTTGTTTGAACGAGTTCGAAACAAAGACAAGGTGCACCGATCTTTGGAAAGGTCCCAGTATGCGCCGACTCCACACACAAAGATTGAAAACTTCTAAAGGGAAAACAGAGGATCTAACTACTTCAGATCTAAATCTTAAACTTAGAAACTTATCTGCTCACGCCGTGGTTGCATGGCACTTGAATCTTTTGCCGGGGCGTCGGGGTCCCCGGCAATCAGGAAATTACCGCTCCCGACAACTTTTTCTCTGGCAAAGACTTCTTGCCGAAAGTCCGCGGCCGTCGTTTGGAGAAAAAGCTGGCTAGGGTGTAACGCTTTACTTTTCTCTTGCTAGGCTGTGCTTGCGGAGCCCCCGAGCGCATCTTGGGCGACGATACGACGCTCTTAGGGGCACAACACTTACGCTGGAGTGCACGCCGGGGCTTTAGGACCGTTTGGCGCATCCTCAACGACTATGCATCACTCCGCAGAGGTGCGTCCACCGGAGTATGCAGCGATGCCTCTGTGAAGCTCCCAGGTACGCACTCGACAGCCGCGTGTTGGCCCCGAGCAACGCATCGGCCTGATGGCGTTGCCTTTGGAGCCTCCGCCTCCCTGCCTCGCGCTCATGCAGCAACACGCTCACGCAGGCCTTGGGAAGCCGTAGCACAACAGAGCGTCCGCCGCGGTACCCCATTTCCGGGGGAACTGCGGCGCAACGCTCAAACTTCCAAGAATCTGATGTTGAGTTTGCTCAGATTCGCGCAAAACTTTGCAACCCCTACCTGGCGCGCCGAAGATGTCGGAGATGCGAGGTCGACACCTATGGGAATCAACGTGAAACCCTTGTGATCGTAGGGCGAGGAGAGGTGACGTGAAGAGCAGAGCTAACAATCAGCACCCAACAAGCCTTTTTACCAAGGTTCTGGCCGCTTACGCGTAAAACCCTGCGTCCTGCTTGTCTGGTTGTTTTAAGCATTTTGTTGTCAATTTTTACAGTGACAGGTTATGACCGTCTTATGGGTCAATGTTCAAAGAGTCTAACCCGTTCGAAATGAGCTAAGGACCTCCTTTTATAGGCAAAGGGGTCGCATACAGTGCTCGGTGGTAGGTTCATGCTACCTCTTGAGCTTGCGTTGGTTTTTCCCTTGAAGAGGAAAGGGTGATGCAGCAAAGTAGCGATAAGTATTTCCCTTAGTTTGAGAACCAAGGTATCAATCCAGTAGGAGTATCAAGATGAGGCATCAATGTACCTGCGCAAAAACAAACAAACTTGCACCCAACGCTATATAGGGGTTGTCAATCCCTTCACGATTATTTGCAAGGTGAGATGTGAAGATGAAGAGTGCAACAAAGTAATTTTGTAGATCTGAATATAGGATGTGAAGTAGACCCGGGGGCCACAGTGTTCACTAGAGGCTTCTCTCATGATAGCAAGTATTATGGTGGGTGAACGAATTACTATTGAGCAATTGATATCTAAGCCAATGATCATACATATAGGCATCACGTACGAGACAAGTAGACCGATATTGTCTGCATCTACTACTATTACTCCACACATCGACCCCTATCTAGCATGCATCTAGTGAATTAAGTTCATAACAAACGGAGGAACGCCTTAAGCAAGATGACATGATGTAGGGGATAAATTCATGCAATATGATATAAACCCCATCTTTTTAACCTTGATGGCAACAACAAGATGCGTGCCTCGCTACCCCTTCTGTCACTAGGTGAGGACACCGCACGGTATGAACGCAAAACCAAGCACTTCTCCCATTGCAAGAATTATAGATCAAGTTGGCCAAACGAAACCCATAACTCGAAGAGGATTACAAGGATACAAAATCATGCATATAAGAGATCAGAGGAGACTCAAATAATATTTATAGATAATTTGATCATAAATCCACAATTCATCGGATCTCGACAAACACACCGCAAAATAAAGTTACATCGGATAGATCTCCATGAAGATCATGGAGAACTTTGTATTAAAGATCCAAGAGAGAGAAGAAGCAATCTAGCTACTAGTTATGGACCCGAAGGTTTGTGGTGAACTACTCACGCATCATTGGAGAGGCAATGGTGTTGGTGAAGTAGCCTCCGTGTCCGAATCCCCCTTCGGTAGGGCACCAGAACGGTCCCCAGATGGGATCTTGCGGAGACAGAACCTTGCGGCAGCGGAAAAGTATTTTCGTGGCTCTCTTCTTTGGTTTCGGAATTTTAGAGAATTTATAGGCAAAAGGGGTAGGGCACAGGAGCCACGTGGGGCCCACAAGCCTGCTAGGCACGGCCCCCCAGGCCGCGGCTAGGGGGCTTGTGATCTCCCCCGAGGTCTCCTGCCTTGGTTCTCAAGCGCCCTGCGTATGTTCTGTTATGGAAAAAATCATCCCGCAGGTTTTATTCCGTTTGGCTCCGTTTAATATTCTTCTCTGAAAAAGGTCAAAAAACACGGAAAAAAGAGAAACTGGCACTTAGCACTGAGTTAATAGGTTAGTCCCAAAAATGGCATAATCAAGCATATAAAACATCCAAAGTTGACATGATAATAGCATGGAACCATCAAAAATTATAGATACGTTGGAGACGTATCAAGCATCCCCAAGCTTAACTCCTGCTCGTCCTCGAGTTGGGAAGTGATAAAGACCGAATTTTTGATGTGGAATGCTACCTAACATATTTGTTCTTTGTAACTTCTTTCTTGTGGCATGAATGTTCAGATCCGTAAGATTCAAAACAATAGTTTACTAGTGACATGAAAACAATAGTACTTCAAGCATACTAGCAAAGTAATCATGAACTTTTGAAATAACAAGTCCAAGGAAAGTTATCTCTACAAAATCATATAGTCTGGCTATACTCCATCATCCCCACACAACGAATTTAAATCATTTACAACCCCGGTATTGGCCAAGTAATTGTTTTCGCACTCTTACTTTCTCAAAGTTTTTTGACACTCATGCAATACATGAGCGTGAGCCATGGATATATCACTATAGGTGGAATAGAGTGTGGTGGAGGTTGTGAGGGAAAAAGGAGGATATGGTCACATCGACTCGGTGTATCAATGGGCTATGGAGATGCCCATCAATAGATATCAATGTGAATGAGTAGGGATTGCCATGCAACGGATGCACTAGAGCTATAAGTGTGTGAAACCTCAAAAAGAAAACTAGTGGGTGTGCACCCAACTTGCTTGCTCACGAAGACCTAGGGCAATTTTGAGGAAGCCCATCATTGGAATATACAAGCCAAGTTATATAATGAAAATTCCCACTAGTATATGAAAGTGACAAAACAAGAGACTCTCTATCATGGAAAACATGGTGCTATTTTGAAGCACAAGTGTGGGAAAAGATAGTAGCATTGTCCCTTCTCTCTTTTTCTCTCATCATCATTCTTTTTTGTTTGGGATCTTTGGCCTCTTTTTTTCTCAGATGGGACAATGCTGTGATAATGATGATCATCACACTTTTATTTACTTACAACTCAATACTTAGAACAATGATGACTCTACGTAAATGCCTCCGGCAGTGTACCGGGATGTGCAACGATCTAGCTTAGTGTATGACGTTAAAACATCTTGCTAGCTATCTTATGATCATGCAATGGCAATATGAAAGTGACGGCACATGTCATGAGACGGAACGGTGGGAGTTGCATGGCAATTTATCTCGGAATGGCTATGAAAATGCCATAATAGGTAGGTATGGTGGCTGTTTCGAGGAAGGTATATGGTAGGTTTGTGCATCGGCGAAAGTTGTGCGGCACTAGAGAGGCTAGCAATGGTGGAAGGTGAAAGTGCATCTATACCATGGACTCACATTAGTCATGAAGAACTCATATACTTATTGTGAAAGTTTTATTAGTAATCGAAACAAAGTGCTAAACGCATACTCCTAGAGGAAGGGTTGGTAGGTGTGAACCATGGCGCGATCCCGACCGTCACACAAAGGATGACAATCAATAAATCAATTATGCTCCGACTTCCTAACATAGCGGTTCACCATACGTGCATGCTACGAGAATCACTAACTTCAACACAAGTATTTATAGATTCACAACACCCTACTAACATAACTCTAATATTACCATAACCATATCTCAAAACTGATTGTGAGGAACCAAACTTCTCTTACTAATCAATGCACTTGAATATGGAAGTTTTTATTATATCCTCTTTGGATGCCTATCATATTTAGGACTAATTTCATAGCACACGCCAATTACCAAGTTACTTAGAGAGAGCACTCTCAAAAAGATATAAGTGAAGATCGAGAGTTTTTATTTCTACAAAATATGACACCGCCGTGCTCTATGAAGATTTAAGTGAAGCACTAGAGCAAAGTTATCTAGCTCAAAAGATATAAGTGAAGCACATGCGAGCTAAATTGCCTAACTCAAAAGATATAAGTGAAGCCCATTGAGTATTCTAGAAAATTCACGATGAGTGCATGCCCCTCTCAAAAATGTGTGCAACAAGGATGATTGTGACAAAACAAAAAGCAAAGACTCCTATAATACACGACGCTCCAAACACATATCATGTGGTGAATAAAAATATAGCTCCGAGTAACGTTGCCGAAGATTGAAGACGAAAGAGGAGATGCCTTCCCGGGGCATCCCCAAGCTTAGGCTTTTTGGTGTCCTTGAATTTGGCTTGGGATGTCTTGGGCATCCCCAATCTTAAGCTCTTTCCACTCTTTATTCCATTGTCTATGAGAACATCACCCAAAACTTGAAAACTTCACAACACAAAACTTAAATAGAAACTCGTGATATCATTAGCATAAGAAAACAAACAACCAACTATTTTAGGTATTGTAGTAAACTTTATTTCTATTTAGATTGATATTAGGTTACTGTATTCTCACTTTTCCATGGCTAGTACCCCAAATACTAACCATAGTTTCATCAAAATAAGCAACCAACACAACAAAAACAGAATTTGTCAAAAACAAACCAGTCTGTAGAAATCTGTATACGTCGTATACCTCTGTTATCCCAAAAATTGTGCAAAATTATTACAATTAGGGAAATTCTCATATCAACCAGAATCAAAAATAATCAACTCAAAAGCTCTTTCTGGGTAGAAATAAAAAATAATTTCGTGAGCACAAAGTTTCTGTCTTTTTCAGCAAGATCAAACAACCATCACGAAAATTGATCATAAAGGTTCTACTTGGCACAAACACGAAAAGAAAAATAAAAACACAATCATAACAGAATTATGATGGTGTGGACATAACAAAACAGAAATTAAAAAGCAAAAATAAATTCATTGGGTTGCCTCCCAATAAGCGCTATCGTTTAACTCCCTTAGCTAGGCATAAGGCGATAGAATCAAGTATCGTCGTCTTTAGTGCTCAAACCACAAGTAGCCCTCATCATGGATTCATAAGGAAATCTTATTTTATTTCTAGGAAAGTGTTCCATGCCCTTATTTAATGGAAATTGAAATTTAATATTCCCTTCATATCGATAATAGCACCAATAGTCCTAAGGAAAGGTCTACCAAGAATGATGGGACATGTCGGATTGCAATCAATATCAAGCACAATGAAATCTACGGTCACATAGTTTCTATTTGCAATAATAAAAACATCATTGATCCTTCCTATAGGTTTCTTAATAGTAGAATTCGCAAGATGCAAATTAAGAGAGCGCTCATCAATCTCATTGAACCCTAGAACATCACATAAGGACCTTGGAATAGCGGAAACACTAGCTCCCAAATCACACAAAGCATTGCATTCATAATTTTTAATCTTGATTTTGCTAGTAGGTTCCCATTCATCATGAAGTTTTCTAGGAACAGATATCTCCAACTCAAGTTTCTCTTCAAGAGATTTCATCATAGCATCAACGATATGATCAGTAAAGGCCTTATTTTGGCTATAAGCATGTGGAGAGTTTAGCATGAATTGCATCAAGGAAATACATTCAATCAAAGAGCAACTATAAGAATTGAATTCCTTGAAATCCAATGTAGTAATTTCATCATTACTCAAAGTTTTGATATCCTCTACTCCACTTTCAGTATTTTTAGCATCGAGATAAGTGGACTCCAAATCATTGGGGCGTTTCTCAACCAAAGTGGATTCACATACAGCCCCATCATCATTAGGATTGACATTAGAAAACAAGGATTCAATAGGAGTCACACCAATCACTTTGAGATGTTCGTGATTCTCATCACGAAAACACGCCTTTTTAAGCCATTCATGTCTAGCACGAATTTGGGCGGTTCTTTCTTTACACTCATTCATGGAAACGCGCATAGCTTTCAAAGTTTCATCCATATTAATCTTGGGAGGAGCACATCTCAATTTCAAAGCATCAATATCAAGAGACATTCTATCAACGGTCCTAGCCAAGTCATCGATTTTAAGCAGTTTTTCTTCTATGGACGCATTGAAAATCTTTTGCGAGTTGATAAACTCTTTAATATTACTCTCAAGATCAGAGGGTAATTTATTGTAATTTCCATGAGCATTGTTGTAGGAATTTCCAAAGTTATTAGAGGGATTACTAGGAAAAGGCCTAGGATTAAAGTTACCTCTATAAGCATTGTTGTTGCCAAAATTATTCCTACCAACAAAATTAACATCCAAGCTTTCATTTCCATTCTGAATCAAGGAAGAGAAAGGTATATCATTTGGATCTAGAGGAGCACCTTTACTAGCAAACAACTTCATTAACTCATCCATCTTAGCACTCAAAGAGTTAATTTCTTCTATAGCATGCAGTTTTTTACTAGTAGGTGACCTTTCAGTGTGCCATTGAGAATAGTTTGACATGATATTATTTAGGAGTTTTGTGGATTCTCCTAGCGTGATTTCCATGAAAGTTCCACCAGAGGCGGAATCCAAGATATTTCTAGAAGCAAAATTCAAACCAGCATAGAAGATTTGTATAATCATCCAAAGACTCAGGCCATGAGCGGGACAATTTCTAATCATCAATTTCATTCTCTCCCAAGATTGTGCAACATGTTCATGATCTAGTTGCTTAAAATTCATGATATCATTACGGAGAGAGATAATCTTAGCCGGTGGAAAATACTTGGAAATAAAGGCATCTTTACACTTGTTCCAAGAATCAATACTATTTTTGGGTAAAGATTAAAACCAAGTTTTTGCTCGATCTCGTAATGAGAATGGAAATAGCTTCAATTTAATCATATCACTATCCACATCTTTCTTCTTTTGAATATCGCATAACTCAATGAAGGTATTAAGATGGGATGCGGCATCTTCACTAGGAAGGCCGGAAAATTGCTCTTTCATAACAAGATTCAACAAGGCAGCATTGATTTCATATGATTTCGCACTAGTGGCGGGAGCAATCGGAGTACTAATAAAATCATTGTTATTAGTATTCGAGAAGTCACACAATTTGGTGTTTTCAGACATGGTGACTCAGCAAGCAGACAAGCACACAAGCGAACAGAAAGCATTCAAAAGAAAAGGGCGAACGAAAAAGGCATATATTTTTGTATTTTTTTCAGAAGTGGGGGAGAGGAAAACGAGAGGACAAAGGCAAATAAAGTAAATGCAAGAGATGAGTTTGTGATAGTTACTTGGATATGCTTCACTTTGAATGCTCCCCGGCAACGGCGCCAGAAATCCTTCTTGCTACCTCTTGAGCTTGCGTTGGTTTTTCCCTTCAAGAGGAAAGGGTGATGCAGCAAAGTAGCGATAAGTATTTCCCTCAGTGTAAGAACCAAGGTATTGAAGTAGGAGTATCAAGATGAGGCACCAATGTACCTCGCAAAAACCAACAAACTTGAACCCAACACTAAAAAGGGGTTGTCAATCCCTTCACGATTATTTGCAAGGTGAGATGTGAAGGTGAAAAGTGCAAGAAAGTAATTTTGTAGATCTGAATATAGGATGTGAAGTAGACCCGGCGGCCATAGTGTTCACTAGAGGCTTCTCTCATGATAGCAAGTATTACGGTGGGTGAACGAATTACTGTCGAGCAATTGATAGAATCACGCAAAGTCATGACAATATCTAAGGCAATGATCATACATATAGGCATCACGTCCGAGACAAGTAGACTGATACTGTCTGCATCTACTACTATTACTCCACACATCGACCGCTATCCAGCATGCATCTAGTGTATTAAGTTCATAACAAACGGAGTAACGCCTTAAGCAAGATGACATGATGTAGAGGGATAAATTCATGCAATATGATATAAACCCCATCTTTTTACCCATGATGGCAACAACACGATGCGTGCCTCACTACCCCTTCTGTCACTAGGTGAGGACACCGCACGGTATGAACCCAAAACCAAGCACTTCTCCCATTGCAAAAATTATAGATCAAGTTGGCCAAACGAAACCCATAACTTGAAGAGAATTACAAGGATACCAAATCATGCATATAAGAGATCAAAGGAGCTCAAATAATATTCATAGATAATCTGATCATAAATCCACAATTCATCAGATCTCGACAAACACACCGCAAAAGAAAGTTACGTCGGATAGATCTCCATGAAGATCATGGAGAACTTTGTATTGAAGATCCAAGAGAGAGAAGAAGCCATCTTGCTACTAGCTATGGACTCGAAGGTCTGTGGTGAACTACTCACGCATCATCGGAGAGGCAATGGTGTTTATGAACAAGCCCTCCGTGTTCGAATCCCCCTCCAGCAGGGCACCAGAACGGTCCCCAGAGGGGATCTTGCGGAGACAGAAGCTTGCGGCGGCGGAAAAGTATTTTCGTGGCTCTCTTCTTTGGTTTCGGGATTTTAGAGAATTTATAGGCGAAATAGGTAGGTAAAAGGAGCCACGTGGGGCCGACAAGCCTTCCAGGCGCGCCCCCCCAGACCGCGGCTACGGGGCTGGTGATCTCCCCCGAGGTCTCCTGCCTTGGTTCTCAAGTCATGTGCGTATCTTCTGTTATGGAAAAAAATCATCTCGCAGGTTTTATTCCGTTTGGACTCCATTTAATATTCTTCTCTGAGAAAGGTCAAAAACACGGAAAAATAGAAACTGGCACTTGGCACTGAGTTAATAGGTTAGTCCCAAAAATGGCATAATCAAGCATATAAAACATCAAAAGTTGACATGATAATAGCATGGAACCATAAAAAATTATAGATACGTTGGAGACGTATCAGTTCACTAGGAGTTATAGTGAACCTAGGGCGGTGCTTATCCATCTACTGCTGTCAGGTGCATTTAATGCACGTCTTGTCCTTGTCAGTGATGTGCTGGTGAAGACACGTATCCATGTGTTTCGACACCTGGACGCTGCGCTGGCGCATGCGGAATGTGCTGGCACTTGGGGGGGTGGCACTGTGGCAAGGGCGGTTGCCCACCAGTGGCTAGGCCCATCATCCCGGCAAGGAGCTTGCCGGGGCCTTGAGTCTTAGTCCCGGCAAGGGAGCTTGCCGGGGCTTCAGTCGTCATCCCAGCAAGGGAGGTTTCCGAGGCCTTGTATTTGGTGAGTAAATCACGCCCACCAAATGGGCGCGACCTTGGTCATCTTCCCGGCAAGGCAGGATTGCCGAGGCCTTGATAATATTGGGGGTTGCATGTTGACTGGGTCCTGCCATGCTCTGCCGGCAGGGGCTCTTCGCGCTCGTGCACAAGTTCGGGGCACTAGGGACCCCAGTCTTTAGTGCATCGACAAAGACCTATCAGGGGCCCACAAGCCTGCAGCGCGCGCGCCCAGGGGGGTAGGCCACGCCCCTTGGCTTGTGGCCACCTGGTGGGTCCCCTGATGTATTTCTTTCGCCGAATATTTTTTGTATATTCCAAAATAATTCTCTGTAAGTTTTCAGGACTTTTGGAGTTGTGCATAATAGGTCTCTCAGATTTGCTACTGTTCGGGTCGACAATTCCAGCTGCTAGCATTCTCCCTCTTCTTGTAAACCTTGTAAAATAAGAGAAAAAAATGCATAAGTATTGTACCATAATGCAATAAATATCGATATAAAAGCATGATGCAAAATGGACGTATCAACTCCCCCAAGCTTAGACCTCGCTTGTCCTCAAGCGAAAACCGAGATCCATAAATATGCCCACATGTTTGGAGATAGAGGTGTCGATAAAAATAAAATACGGACATGAAGGCAGCATGGCTATCTTTAGAATAGCAAAACATATTGACATATAATTTCTTATGCTAGAGTAACAATTCATTCACAAGTTAAAGTATGAATCAAGAGCTCTATTGAGAACTATAAAACTATGATCTCAGTCATTCAAGCAATTCCAATTTATCTTAACATAGGAAAGAGTCAGTATAAGAGCTTGTAAAGCAAATCCACATACTCAATCATCTTATAGTCTTTCATAATTGCTAACACTCAGGCGGTACCTATGAGGTCAAAGCTTCAATCGGGCACAGATAAAGATAGGGGATTACAGTTTTGCCTCCCAACTATTTACATCAAGGGTAATGTCAACAATAATAACTCATGATCACCCACACCCGAGTGGATATATTTGTCTAGATCATTCTCCAACACATGACGCTTGCCAAAAGATAAAGGAGAAATAAAGGAGATGGTGAAGATCACCACGACTCTTGCATAAAGGTAAATACTAGAAGGTAAAGGTAACACATGGGCCCTTCGCGGAGGGAAGTAGAAGTTGTCATGCGCTTTTCTACTTGGATGCGCAATCCCTTAATGCAAAAGAACGTCACTTTATATTGCCCCTTGTGATAAAGAACTTTGTATGAAGTCTGTCACTTTTAATTCTACAATATCACGAGTTCGTATAAAGTTTATTTTCCTCACACTAATAGATCACACACATTTAAAGAGCAATTTTTATTTCTTGCACCGATGACAACTTACTTGCGTGATCTTACTCAATCCATAGGTAGGTGTGGTGGACTCTAAAGGCAAAACTGGGTTAAAGGTGTTTGGATGCACAAGTAGTATCTCTACTTCGTGCGGAAGTTTTTGGCTGATATGGGTGGAAGCAAGCGACACATGTTGAAGGATCTATAACCATATAACTTCTATTCGGAAATAAGTAAACATAACTCATTATTTTGTCTTCCTTGTCCAACATCAACTTCTTAACATATAATAATTTAATGAGTGATCACAATAACAAAAGATGTCTAAGGTAATATATTTATATGTGAACCTCTCTTTCTTTGTTACTTCCTTTTAATTGCAACAATAACCAATAGCTTTGTTTATCAACTCACAACAAATTTCAATCGACATACTTTTTATATGTGAAGTCATCACTCCCCATAAGATCATAATATATACTCTTTGCTTTTATTCTATATTTCTTTCTATTTCTATTTCTTAAGATCATAGCAAGCAAGCAAAGCCCTCAACTCAAAACTACTCTTTGTTATATAACTCTTGGACTTGCTTACATAGGGGGAACATAAAGCAAAACTCAAAACTAGATCTCACTAAAACTTTATTCTACTAGATCAAGATATAACCAAAAGGATCGAAAGAGGAAAAATGAAGAAAGTAAAAGATGTGATGGTGATACGATACCGGGGCACCACCCTCAAGCTTGGCACAAGCCGAGGGGAGTGCCCTATACCCATGTGTTTAGTTGTCTTGTTCGGAGGTGGTGTTTTTATATTCTTGGCGATTATGCCCCTCAGAATGCGATTCTCCTCCTCAAACTTATTATTTCGCTGTCTAAGATCCATTATTTCCTTGTGAAGTTTTCCAGTGACGGTTAGAGCTCCCATAACCCATGGATGTTCCATTCATGGCTCCAGGTTGTAGACGAGAGGTAACTTCTTGGTCTTCCTCCATAACATCTATCCTTTTCAAGTCAGCCTCCATCTCTTCCTCCATTGCTTGCCTGAAGTGGTTGGCTTTGCTGAATGCTCCGTCCCCTGGTGTCAGGGGAAAGGCACATCTCTCCCCGACCGACTCTTGCAAAGACATCTTGCTCTAAATCTGCTGCAGAAATAGCTCAAGACGAAAGCAGTAGATATTGTTGTGATACGAAGGTCAAAACTTTCGGGAGATTACATAATGAATTTTTACCGACCCAAAGGAGTATTCCACATGAAAACAGAGCCTGGAGGGTACATGGGGTGGCCACAAGCCTACAGGGCGCACCCAGGGGGGTAGGTCGTGACCCCTGGCTTGTCGCCTCCTCGTGAACTCTTCGGACTGCTTTGAATTTTCCTAATTTTTTAAAATTCCAAAACTGGTAGAAGTTACCATTGGAAAAGTTTTGGAGTCACTTTGCTTACCCTAACACATACCTATTACTTTTTGGAATCTGAAATGTTCTGATAGGTCTCCCTAATGTAATCCTTCAGAGTTATGGTATTGATAATATTAGTTTCAACATTTATGGGAGTACCTGAGATATAATGTTTGATTCTTTGCCCATTCACCACCTTCGAATTTGTGCCTTCGGCGTTGTTGATCTTGATGGCACCGGAACGATATACTTCCTCGATAATATAAGGCCCTTCCCATTTAGAGAGAAGTTTTCCTGCAAACAATCTTAAATGAGAGTTGTATAGCAAGACATGATCACCTACATTGAATTCACGCTTTTGTATCCTTCTATCATGCCATCTCTTAACCTTTTCTTTAAACAACTTGGCATTCTCATAGGTCTGGGTTCTCCATTCATCAAGTGAGCTAATGTCAAATAACCTCTTCTCAACAGCAAGTTTGAAATCATAGTTAAGCTCTTTAATTTCCCAATAAGATTTATGTTCTAGATCTAGAGGTAAATAACATGCTTTACCGTAAACCATTTTATACAGAGACATACCCATAGGGCTTTTGTAAACAGTTCTATAAGGCCATAACGCGTCGTCAAGTTTCTTAGACCAATTATTTCTAGATCTATTAACGGTCTTTTGCAAGATCAATTTAATTTCTCTATTTCTCAATTCTACTTGACCACTAGACTGAGGATGATAAGGAGATGCAATTCTATGATTAACATCATACCTAGCAAGCAATTTACGGAAAGCACCTTGAATAAAGTGTATCCAGAGGATCTCTTCTGATCCACATCAGTTCTCCGAACAGTCTCAACTATCAAATCCATCACTCTAAATATAGTATGTGTGTCTATCAGGTGCAGCAGGTTGATAGAATAGCCTCTAATCATCTTCTCATCTCCTGACTTAGGCATGAGGGTGTATCGCAGTATAATGTTTGTCATAGGAATGCCATCTTGAAGAGAATATACTGAACCAAACTTGTGACTGGCCAAGTACTGATGTGGAATGGTCTTGTATGTATTGGCCATGGAGTTCTGATTCTTCTTTGCTTCTGCATACACATCTACATTTGATTCTTCCGGCTTGGGGGCACCAATGATAGTAGCCAATTTGTCGGTGAACGATCGACACCTATGGGGGCCTCAACGGTCCCCTTTCGCTGGTTTGGCAGCGAGAGGGGTCGCGGCAAGAGCAGAACCAACAGTCAGGGCCCGTCAAGGTCTTTTTTACCCAGGTTCGGTCCGTGTGGTGCGTAAAACCCTACTCCTGCATGTGTTTAGTTATTCGTTTTAGTTACTGAAGACCAGTCCCCTTTACAACCTTTCGATTGGTCAAAAAGCCCAAAAGTCCCTACTACTGAGCCTCGGGCCTCCTTTTATAGGCGAAGGGGGTCACCGCAGTGGCTTAGTGGGTGAACGGTGGGTTCACGAGTGAAACAGCGCTGACCGATAGTTACAGTTTTACTGCCTTGTCAGAGGTGCATTAAATGCTTCGACAGATTTCCCTGACCTCGTCAGGGGGGTTTGGACACGTACCCACACGTGGCAACTTCGGGGTGTTGCGCTGGCGTGCAGGCAGACGCGTGGTCCATGCATCGTCGGTGGCGTGTTCGTCGGTGGAGGTGCTCACGGGACGCGGGGTGCTCTCGGCCCGCGCCTCTCATCGGGCTTTCCCTTCCTTCCCGGCAGGGTTACCTTGTCGGGGCTCTTCTTGTTCCCCTCGGCAGGGAGGCGATGGCCTGCCAAGGCCTTGTCAATCTTCACGGCAAGGGTGGCTTTCAGAGCTCAGTCCTCCTTCCTTGGCGGGAGAGTCTCGCCGTGGTATTGTCTATCTTCCCGGCAGGGGGCTCCTACCGGGGGCTCTTCTTCCTTCCCGGCAAGCGAGTGCTTGCCGGGGCTTGCAATCAGCACTTGGGGGTTTCTGAGTCTTTCCTTTCGCCTTAAGCCCCCAGCGACGCGTCTTGCCGCTGTGTAGGGGTTGCCGGTGTCCGTGCACTAGTCCGGGGCACTGGAGACCCCAATCTTTAGTGCACCGACAGTTGCCCTGGGCCTGGGCTACACACGCATGTGAGGTGTTGTTGGGCCTGGCCCAAAGCGGTGGGCGGACTCGCGGGCACCGGGCTTATCAAAATCGAGCCATTACAGGCTTCCTTTCCCCACGTTGTGCATTAAACACACGAAGTGGGAGGGTGTGCGGCGTGCACACGGTGGCCGAGGCAGCCGCGCGCGCGTGGAGCCGTTAGTTTGGCAACCAAGGGCCGACCCGCGTTCCCCATAAAGGAAAAGAACAGGGGGCATGGTTGCTTTCTTACTTTCCTGTTCCTGCAATCTCGCCGCCGTTGTCATCTTCTTCCTCCAGACCGAGCCTCTATTCGCCCCTTCTCCTTCTCAAAACCGATTCCCCTAGTGGCAGCCCATTCCGCCGTCAACATGCCGCCGAAGGAGAGCAGAGCCAAGAAGGGAAGCCAACCAACATGGAGAAGGAGATGGCGAAGAAGCGACAGGAGCTTGCCTTCTTCCCTCTGGGGATTGAGGTGCGCGCCTTGTCGGACCGCCTCTGCTTCATGTGGGCGGTGAAGACGACGGTGCATCCAGCCACCATCGTGAACACCGGGGAATCGGGCCCAAAACCGGATAAGTACCCGTTCTTCACCGATTTCTTCTATTGCGGGCTCTGCCCACCTTTTTCGGAGTTCTTCGTTGATATCATGCATACCTATGGCTTTCAGCTTCTGGATTTTACAACGAATGTCGTGACGTGCATGTCCATATTCACACATCTCCGCAAGAACTTCATCGGCATCGTCCCCAACACCGCCCTCTTCTGCCACTACTTCATCCCCCGTAACCAAAGAAGGGACGCCCTTTCAGGCTCCATCACCTGGATTCCACGTACGGGGTGTAAGGAGGCATTTTTGGAAGGGACTCTTCGGGAGAAGTGGGAGGAGTGGCGAGGGAAGTGGTGTTGGATTCGGGAAAAGGGTTTTTGCCCTTCTGCGAGCCCAGAACCGCCAAGATTGCGGCCAGGGGCGATGACTGGAGCAGCCTCGACCAAGACGATGAGAAATTGGCCATCCCCGTCACCAAGATCCTGCGCCTGAGGGCCGCAAGGCTGACGATGGAAATGGTGGCCTCCGATTTCATCTGAATGCAAATCGCCCCCGTTCAGCACAGAGGGGGAGGCTGGCATTGGCGTACTCGAATGCGGCAAACATAATGCGGCTGTGGTCGGGGTTGTATAACAACCTGACAGTCCTGCATCACGCCTTCGTCTGCGGCAATTTGTTCAAGTTCAACCCCAAGCTTCGGCTTACGGCAGGCGTTATTCTCGTGTTCATCAGCTCGGCCCTGAGCGCGCTCATGGCAATGATGTCGGATTGCAACACCCATGGCGTCCTTCCGACCTGGGTTGAGCCGTCGGACAAGGACATCTTGTCCTTTTTCGACCGCTTGTCGGGGAAGGTTGCCAGGGTGGAGGAGGTCGTGTGCATCCGCCCCACCACCGAAGAGGAGGTGGCATATATAGCTAGCCGGCTTTAGGATAGGGCCCTTGCCGAGGCGGCAGGGGAGGTCGGGTCCTTCGACGAAGAAGAATACGACAGGGAGCTAACGACGGCAGCGGATGCACTTGCCGGGTAAGCCGAGACCTCCTCTGCCCACGGCCCCTCCATTGTCCATGTGCCTAAATAGGCGGAAGAGGAGGAGGAAGAGGCCGAGGAGCCTCTGGTCCACTGAAAGCCCAGGTGGGTCCTTCGACATGCCGACACTGGCCTCCCGATGCGGCAAGCTCCAGCCTCCGTCCCCGCCAAGCGCTCAAGAAGCGAGTCGTCTTCTGCCGGCGACGAGGAGGATCTTAACTTTGACTTCTCGACCTTCAGATCAGAGGTGGAAGAGGAGTGCGCATCCGCTCCCTCACTCTTCCATTCTTATTATTTTTCATGAGACCCGTCTTGACCTTGGCCCCTGCAGGGAAACGGAGACGTTGGCGCAGAGGATGGCCAAGAGGGCGAAGGTGTCAACGCGCGGCAGACCCTCAGCTATCACCTCCGGGGCGCCGGAGTTGACTTCAGTCAGCCCCCAGTGTGGGTTTACCGTCTGTTTCCCTTGCCGACCACTGGGGACGCGATCTTCAACGCTGACATTACTCGTCATGCAGGGAAGGCCCGGCAGCAGGCAGAATCACCAAAGCCACGCTAGACGTGGATGACCCCCCTGCCGGGGCCAGTCCCGCCAAGGAGGACCCGGTAGTGTTGGAGACTAAGGACCTCGCACCGGTCATCGACGTTGCCGGGAGGAGGGCAACCACCCCGCCCATGCTGGACGAAGGTGAGTATCCCGTTTGGGGACACTTGCGCCTCCCTTCCCTTTCTTTTCTTTTTCTTCTTCCCGGACCTCAGGCTCTTTCCTTTTCCCTCCTTGTTTGGGTGAGGCAGATGTTGACCTCGTCATTGAGGAGATTTCCTTGGACGTCGCGGCCGAGGTCGACAAGGTTGCTGCCGGGGTGACCCGCGGCAGAGGTGCGGGACTAGACTGCCTAGGACTCGATGGAGGAGAGTGCCAAAGAGCCTGAAGGGCATGCTGGCAGTTTCTCTGCTGCCGCCACGGAGGAAGCTGTGTCGGACGTGGGCTCCCCGCTCGTCGACGAGGGAGCCGGGGGAGACCATCCTTCCTCCTCAGGGGTCCCTCCCCCCGGCGGGTACATTTGTGTAGGCAAGGGGCAATTTATTAGCCCGCCAGGGATGACTCGCATCGGTGAGATCGTGGCGGGAGAGGTCCCTGATGGAGCGGTCTCTTCCGCCGACGGGCTCAAAGTCGTTACCGGGCTGGAGGTCGGCAGCAGCAAGCTTGGCAAGGAGCGGCTTCTCCTGTCCATGAAGGACAACCTGAGCCAGCTCCAAGTCCTTTACCGCGCCCCGAAGGAGAAACTGGACTCCCGAGCGGGAATTGTTGAGGCGAGGGAGGAGGCGCTCCAGCAACACTTTGATTAGATGCAAGAATGGTTCACCGAAGCCTTCCATAAGTTGCAGGAGGAGCATGCTTGATCAAAGACCGAAATGGAGGAGCTCCTCCTAAAGTCTTACTACATCCTGAAGGAGGAGGAGGAGGCGAAATGACGCCATGCCGCTGAAGAGGTCCGCATCAGCCTCGACACAACGGAGGAGGACATTGCTTGCCGCGAGAGGGTGCTCAACAACTACCTTCGTGCGAAAGACGAGGAGGTCGAGCATGTCGTGGTGCAGTGTACCCAAGGGTTGGCAGAGCAGCACAAAAGTGCCCTTGCCGCCCAGGCCACCGACTTCGCCACGAAGTTGAAGAAGACGGCGGACAGGGTCGTTGCCGCCGAAGCGGCCATGGAGGAGCTTGCCGTGAAGGTGAGGGAGCTGGAAGCGAACCTCGTCGAGCTCAAGAAGGAGGCCTCGGAGCTCAGGACTGGGAGTGAAAAGACCCTCTCTAGCCTGACGGAGACTCAATCTGCCGACTCCGATGCTTCCGCCAAGCTGCTCTCCGCCAACAATGTCATCGTCGCGCTGCAAGGGAAACTGGCCTCTTCGGAGCAAGCCCTCCAAGACAGTCGAGGTCGCGAAAGGCCCTGGCCGTGAAGCTCCAGGGCGAGGCTGACGAGCTCAAGTCCGTTACCGCTGCCCGCGCAACTTATGCGCGCGGCGTCGAGCTTTGGACTGAGCATCTTGTCGTCGTGGCCGGAAGGGTTGACGCGCAGATGTCCGCCATGGGCATTCAGGGCTTCGGCTACCCCTCGGACCCGGCGGTGTCCCATAGCGCCCGGTTGACCTTGTTCTTCGAAAGCGTGGAGGACTCTTTGAAGCAGCGCCAGGTCGGTGAATCAGCGCACCTTGCTGACGAGTCCTGCAAGCTCTGCCGAGGCGTTCTCTTGAAGGTGATCACCAAACTGCCGTACCGAAACCCCGGCATGAGCTTCTCCCTTGGGCACATACGAAAGGGCGTGGACCTCGAGGCGCTTGAAGAGCTCGTCATGCCCATCGTCAACAGGGTGGACCGAATCAAGAGGGTGGAAGGCTCCCGTCGGGATTAACGGCTTCGCATACCCCTGTCCCTGCGATCTTAAACTCATGGACACTTTTAAGCTTTCAATGCGCTTATCAGTGATTGTAATATGCTTGCTACTTTTCTCGAATGGGTGCAATATCCTTTCAGCCGCCCTTTCTTTGTATGGTTTATCCTTGTGTTGTGTTTCTGCCAGCATGTCTTCTCGGAGATGTCACGGGAGATCGGCCTTGGCTTACTTGCCGGGGTCGTCACCACCGGCGAGGTGCCTTGCCGCCTCTGTATTTTTCCTTCGCACTATCGATCATGCCTCTTCTCAACGAGGCGACCATTAGAGGTCGCTAGTCGACATGCGCGCTTCCAGATAGTATTCAGGGCAGCCGTGGCTAGGCTCTTCGGCGCACATGTTTTCCATACAAGAGTTTGAAGGTGCCGGTAAGGAGCTATACCTTGAACCAGGAGTTTGTTCGGAGTTTCTGTCACTTGTCACTTGGACCGCGACTCTCCTTTTGACTCTGGGCTCGTTCTTGTCTTGTATATTGTACACCTCCTCCCTTCTTCACCTCCCCCTACAAACTTGTGCGCTGAGGAAAACCTATTCTTTGTGGAAAGAAAGAAGGGAAAATAGACATGGTGACGCCTGGCTTTGACTGCGCTCAGGGTCTTCGCCTGGCTTTGTGCATGACGCTAAACTTTATTTGACTGCGCTCAGGGTATTCGCCTGGCTTTGTGGATGACGCTAAACTTTATTTTACTGCGCTCAGGGTCTTCGCGTGGCTTTGTACAAAGGATTACATACACCATCGGCAAGACTTGCACAAAAGGTGGTCGCCAGTATACCCGACAGCCTCTCCCTACGGGTAGAACTTGCGAAGATGTTCGATGTTCCACGAGTTGCTCACCGGAATTCCATCGTCTGTCTCCAGCCGGACTGCGCCAGGCCTGGTGACTCGCACTACCCGATATGGGTCTTCCCACTTCGGCGCGAACTTGTTTGAGTTCTTGGCCGACTGAACGTGCCGAAGTACAAGGTCGCCTTCCTCAAGACTTCGGGCTCGCACCTTGTGGCTGTGGTAGCGACGCATGGCTTGCCGCTAGCGAGAGGCTCACACAGCTGCCTGAAGACGGCTTTCCTCGAGGATCACAGTGTCATCTAGGCGCCCTTGCTCTTGCTTGAGGTCCTCGTAAGCGAGCACCCGAGGCGATCCGTAAATGAGTTCTGTGGGAAGAACTGCTTCCGCCCCGTAGACAAGTGATAAGGGTGTCTAGCCTGTGGCTCGATTTGGCGTTGTTGTGATCGACCAAAGAACCGTTGGCAGCTCGTCAACCCAGTTCCTTCCATGTTTGTGCTGATTGTCAAAAGTTCTTGTTTTCAGCCCTCGCAACACTTCAGCATTTGCCCTTTTGGCTTGCCTGTTGCTCCTTGGATGGGCAACGGAAGCAAAGCATATTCGGCTTCCGAGATCTTGGGCGTACTGCATGAAGGCACGGCTCGTGGATTGGGTGACGTTGTCCTTGATGATTTTGTTTGGGACACCGAAACGACAAACCATTCCCTTGAAGAACTTAATGGCCGACTGCGCAGTCACCTTCCTCACTGGCTCCACTTCTAGCCACTTTGTGAACTTGTCGATTGCCACGTACAAGTACTCAAAGGCCCCGACAGCGCGGGGAAAGGGGTTGAGTATATCGAACCCCCAGACGGAAAATGGCCAGGAGAGAGGGATTGTCTGGAGTGCTTGAGCTGGTTGATGAGCTTTCTTCAAATGGAACTGACACGCTTCACACTTGGTTACTAGTGTTGTTGCATCCTGGAGAGCTGTGTGCCAAAAGAAACCTTGCCAGAATGCTTTGCCAGCAAGCGCTCCCTATGTGGGAGCCACATATGCCTACGTGTATCTCGGCCAACAGCTCCAGGCCTTTGTCTTGGGGGATGCATTTCAATTTCACTCTGTTCAGTCGTCGTCTGTATAGAGTGTCATCAATGAACTGATACATGTTCGATTGACGGGCTACTCTTTTTGCTTATTCCTTCTCTTCGGGCAGGTCCCCAATCTGAAGGTACTGGATGATTTGTTGTGCCCATGTTGGAGCACGTGGCTCGACGGCAAGGACCAAAGGCATGTCTTCCGCTGGGGTGGTATATCCCCCGGCTGGCTGGTGGCCTTCCCCGGCAACCTCTCCCTCGTTAGGACCCTTGCCAGAATTTCCCGGCAGGTCTGCTGGGAAGTACTCGCCGGAGTCGAACTTCCTTCTGTTTTCTTTCCGAACTGATGTCGTCATGAATGGTTGGGTGAGCCGTAGCACGGAAGTCCCTGGTTCCACAGGTAACTTAAGGGTTGCTAGCTTCGACAGGTCATCGATGATAGTATTTTCGGCACGGGGGATGTGTTGTGCCTATAGACCATCGAAGCGCTCTTCCAGTTTCCTCAGTTCTTCGACGTATGCCTCCATCAGCGGGCTCTGGTAGTCCTTGTTGACTTGCCGGACCCTGATACCGGCGAGGAGCCCCTCGTACTCGGTAGTGTTGTTGGTTGACTGCTCCCGGGGGAAATACATTTCCACCACGTACTTCAAGTGTTCTCCGGTGAGGGCGACAAGCAGCACGCCGGCCCTTCCCCTTGGAGCGAGAACGCACCGTCAAAGTACATGATCCACTCTTGGCTTGCTTCCTTTCCCGGGACGGTTGATTCTTGAATCTCGTCGTCGGTTGTTGGAGTCCACTCAGCAATAAATTCTGCCAGGGCTCTGCTGTGGATGGTTGATGTGCTCTCGAACTTTAGGCCGAAGCTAGAAAGCTCCAATGCACATTCCACTATCCTGCCGATGGCATCAGGGTTCCGCAAAACCCTTTGTTGAGGGAAACGGGTGACGGCGGTGACTTCATGTGCTGGGAAGTAATGGCGCAACTTCCTTGAGGACATGAGGAGGCCGAAAAGCAATTTTTGCACCCCCCCGAGTATCTCGACCGCGCTCCCTGTAGGAGGGAGCTGACGAAATAGACGGGGCGCTGCACCATTTTCTTCTTCCGCATCTGCTCGCCAGATGGCGGCGGTCTGCCATCGCCGGTCCCCTCCTCTGTTGGGGATCTTTGCTCGCGGGCCGGATCTGCGTCGCTTGATGTTGCAGCTTCTGCCGGCGTAGTTTCAGCCTCTTCCCTCTACGCCACCAAAGCGGCGCTGACCACTTGGTTGGTCACGGCCAGGTACAGTGGAGAGATACTTCTTCAGGTCTTGCAACGCCGCTTCCGCCTTTGGGGTCCACTGCATGGGCCGTGCCTTTTTTCAAGATTTTGAAAAAGGGCAAAGTGCGTTCAGCAGACTTGGAGATGAATGTGCTCAATGCGGCGACAAAGCCGGCCAAGCGCCGTACATCCTTGACGCGCTTCGGTGCCTCGATCTGTTCGATGGCCTTGATCTTGTCGGGATTAGCTTCGATTCCCTGCTGGGACATGAAGAAGGAAAAAGTTTATTTTAAACCCTGAATTCATAGAGGTTCGGCGAATCAAACTCTAAAGTCTAAATCCCTGTCGTTTGCACCCTAAACTCTATGATCCTGGTCTAAATCGGACCCTGAGACACAAAAATGCTCACGCGAGAAACGTCAACCGGGATTCGGCTGGCTGATGGGCCAGCAAGCGTGTTGTATCG
The DNA here is from genome assembly GCF_904849725.1 of Hordeum vulgare subsp. vulgare. Classification (NCBI taxonomy): domain Eukaryota; kingdom Viridiplantae; phylum Streptophyta; class Magnoliopsida; order Poales; family Poaceae; genus Hordeum; species Hordeum vulgare. Next base: position 357,068,182 of record NC_058523.1, read on the forward strand.
GCCCATTTTATAAAAATAGTATGTGGCATTTTAAAATATATTTAAATATTATAAAAATAGTATGTGCCATTTTAAAATATATTTAAATATTATAAAAATAGTACGTTGCATTTCAAAATATATTTAAATATTATAAAAATACTTTGTGGCAAATATTATAAAAATAGCACGTGGCATTTCAAAATATATTTAAATATTATAAAAATAGTACGTGGTATTTTAAAACAAATTTAAATATTATAAAGATAGTACGTGACATTTCAAAGTATATTTGAATATTATAAACATAGTACGTGGCATTTCGAAATATATTTAAATATTATAAAAATAGTACGTGGCATTTTAAAATATATTTGAATATTTTAAAAATAGTTTGTGGCATTTCTAAATCCATGATGATTTCTTCAAAATTCGTGATTTTTTTTAACATGTAGCATCAACCAGAATCAGTCACAAATTCACCGTAGAAAAAACCGTTGTGTTCCCGCAATAGGGAAATGCATGGCAATGGGATACGTACAAGATCGTTCGGTTGGACATGCATGCATGTAGATGCAGTCAGTGTATTCGAACGCTCCAGCTACATACAGACTCCAATACAAACTCACTGCTAATCCTATCTCTAACGGAAAGTGTACGTTCGTACGAAAGGGCCGCTGCCGATCTCGCTCGAAACCCCAGGCCACGCTCCAGTCCACGAGCAAAAACGGCAAGTTCGCTTTCCGCATGCAGGTACCGCACACACATGCACGACACATCATGCATCATGGAACACACAAACACTGGTCATCAGCGTCCAACGTCCCCCCGCATGGGCTGGCCGAGTCATTTTCGCGCGTGCCCCTCGCAGTGCAGCCCAATCCCGGTCAAATGAACAATCCCGACATGCCAAACGAATCAAGGGTTCTTTTTAGACCGAGATTGCATAGTTTAGGGTGCAATCGACAGGGATTTTGAGTTGGAGGTTCATTTCGTCGAAACTCTACAAAGTCAGGGTTTAAAATGGACTTTTTCTCATGAAGAACCCGAGAAGCTTGCAAGATGGGACACCGAAGACCCACTTTTCAGGATTGAGCTTGAGGTTGATCTTGCGAAGGTTGGCAAACGTCTCCTCCGAATCTTGTATGAGTGTTGCCTTGTCCTTGGTTTTGACCACAATGTCATCCATATAGGTTTCCAAGTTTCTGTGGAGCTGGGGCTCAAAACCAATCTGGATCACCCTCATGAACGTGGATCCAGCATCATTCCACCCGAAAGGCATACGCACAAAGCAGTACGTGCCGCACGGGGTAATGAACGTGGTCTTCTCTTCATATTCCTCGGCCATGAAAATCTGATGATATCCCGAATAGGCGTCAAGGAAGGAGAGCAGATCATAGCGAGAAGTGAAGTCCACAATCTGGTCGATGCGCGGCAAGGGGAAAGGGTCTTTTGGGCAAGCTTTATTGACATCAGTAAAATCGATACACAGCCGCCACTTCCCGTCCACCTTGCGCACTACGACTCGATTGGCCAACCATGTAGGATGGATGACTCCCCTAACTAGGTCCACTGCTTCCAACTTCTTGATCTCCTCGGCAATGAACTCTTGCCGCTCTAGAGCTTGTTTCCTCACCTTCTGTTTGACCGGCCGCGCGTGAGGGCACACAGCTAGGTGGTGCTCAATCACCTTCATTTGAACGCCGGGGATATCTGATGGTTGCCAGGCAAACACATCGAGATTCGCCGCAGGAAGGCGATGAGCGCGCCTTCCTATTTGCTGTCTAGGGTGGAACTTATGATGAAAGTCCCACCCGTACCATCCTCCTTGGCGGGCACCTTCTTGGTCTCAGGCGGGGCAGCCCTTGACTTCTTGTCCTTGCCGGCAGAGCTCTCTGGTGGCTCTGCTCCGGTAGCGCAGTACTCTGAGGAGGTGCGTTTGCTGGGGCCGGCTTGACGGGCCTCCTTGCCGGTCTTCCACTTCCTACTGCCGGGAGCCGAGGTGGTGGGAGTGGGCGCCTTGTCGGCGGACGTCGCGACTGCTTCGCGGTAAAGGCGGTTGGAGCAAACAAGCGCGTCCTTCTTGTTGGCGTTGATGTTGATGACGCCGACGGGGCCGGGCATCTTGAACGTATTGTAGGCTTAGTGTGATGCCGCCATGAACTTGGCCAATGCGGGACGTGATACGTGTCCGTCGTATCTACTTTTCCGAACTCTTTTGCCCTTCTTTTGGACTCTAATTTGCACGATTTGAATGGAACTAGCCCGGACTGACGTTGTTTTCAGCAGAATTGCCATGGTGTTGTTTTTGTGCAGAAATGAAAGTTCCCGGAACGTCCTGAAAATTTATGGAGATTTTTCTGGAATAAAAGAAAAATACGTGCGCAAAGATCCACCGGAGGGGGCGTGCCAGTGGGCCACAAGCCCACAGGCCGCGGCCACCCCCTATGGCCGCGCCGTGAGGGCTTGTGGGGCTCACGTGGCACCACCGCCCCCAATCTCAGCTCTATATCTTCCGTTTCGCGTGGAAAAAAAATCAGAGAGAAGGTTTCATCGCGTTTTGCGATATGGAGGCACCGCCACATCCTGTTCTTCATCTGGAGGGCAGATCTGGAATCCATTTCGGGCTCCGGAGAGGGGAAATCGTTGTCATCGTCACCATCAACCTTTCTCCATCGACAATTCCATGATGCTCTTCATCGTTCGTGAGTAATCTCATCATAGGCGTGCTGGACGGTGATGAGTTTGATGAGATCTATCATGTAATCGAGTTAGTTCTTGACAGGGATTGATCCCTAGTATCCACTATGTTCTAGATTGATGTTGCTACTACGTGGCTATGCTTAATGCTTGTCACTAGGGCCCAAGTGCCATGATTTCAGATCTGAACCTATTATGTTGTCGCCAATATATGTGTGTTTTAGATCCTATCTTGCAAGTTGTAGTCACCTACTATGTGTTATGACCCGGCAACCCCGGAGTGACAATAGCCGGAACCACTCCTGGAGATGACCATAGTATGAGGAGTTCATGTATTCACCGCGTGTTAATGCGTTGGTCCGGTTCTTTATTAAAAGGAGAACCTTAATATCCCGTAGTTTCCATTAGTACCCCGCTACCACGGGAGGGATGGACAATAGATGTCATGCAAGTTCTTTTCCCTAAGCACGTATGACTACATACGGAATACATGCCTACATTAGATCGACGAACGGGAGCTAGCCAGATATCTCTCCGTGTTATAGCTGTTACATGATGAATCCCATCCGTCATACTCATCCATCACCGATCCACTGCCTACCAGCCTTTTACTACTGGTCCTCGCTACGTTACTTTGCCTAGGCTGGTCCCTTGCTACAAGAGGGATTGGGCCACTTTGCTGCTGTCACTACTGCTGTTACTTTGTTGGTGTTGCTACTGTTGTTACTTGCTAGTTTGCTGCTGCTGCTATTACTGTTCCTTGCTACCCTGCTGTTACTTGTTGCAAGACTTTGTTGGCGCCGTTGCCGAGTCTAGGTAAGCGGTACTGACAATACCGTCAACCAAGGCTTTTTCTAGCACCGTTGCTATCATACTACCTTGCTACTGATACTTTGCTTACAGACACTAATCTTTCAGGTGTGGTTGAATTGAGAACTCAACTGCTAATACTTGAGAATATTCTTTCGCTTCCCCTTGAGTCGAATCAATAAATTTGGGTTGAATACTCTACCCTCGAAAACTGCTGCGATCCCATACGCTTGTGGGACATCAAGGCTTTTTCTGGCGCCGTTGCCGGGGAAGCACAACTATATTCTCTGAGTCACTTGGGATTGACGTCTGCTGATCACTATGAGGAATTCGAAAGATCCAAGAACTAAAAGCCTGCCTTCCACTACGAGGAGAGGTAAGGAACTGCCATCTAGCTCTGCACTTGATTCACCTTCAGTTTTTAGTAAGTTTGCAACTTCGCCTCCTAATAGAAATCTTGATATGTCGCATGTGCTTGATGATGCTACTTCTGCTGCTCATGATGCTATGCTTGATACTTTGCCTGATGATGCTATGCTTGATACTATGCCTGATGATGCTATGCTTGATACTATGCCTGATGATGCTATGCTAGATACTATGCCTGATGATGCTATGCTTGATACTATGCCTGCTATGCATGATACTGCTTTTCCACTAGGTGCCCTTGATGCACAACTTGCTAGAGCTGCTGCTAGATGTGATGATACTTCTGAAACTGCTGATACTATTGAAGTAGAACGTGCCACTATGCCTGAATTGCCTGTTATGCCTGATACACGCTATGTTATGGAGGGAGAGATAGCTGAGGACTTTCTTGCGTGTAAGGATAGCTATGATGTTGAGAAACTTCTGCGTAAGTGGAAAGAAAAAACTCTGAACGCTAGGATGAAATACGACCCCAAGTTTGCTACTTCGCCTATCTTTGTGACCGATAAGGATTATGAATTCTCTGTCGACCCTGAGTTAACCACTCTGGTCGAATCTGATCCTTTTCATGGTTATGAGTCTGAAACGGTTGTAGCCCATCTTACCAAACTGCGTGATATAGCCACCCTATTCATTAGTGAGGAAAAGATCCGCCACTACTATATGCTCAAGCTATTTCATTTCTCGCTAAAGGATGATGCTAAGACATGGTTCACTTCTCTTGCTCCTGGTTGTGTGCGTAGCCCCCAGGATATGGTCTACTACTTCTCTGAAAAATATTTCCCTGCCCATAAGAAGCAAGCTGCCTTGCAGGAAATATACAACTTTGCTCAAGCTGAAGAAGAGAGTGTCCCACAAGCATGGGGGAGGCTCATCCAGCTACTGAATGTTTTGCCTGATCACCCTCTTGAGAAGAATGAAATACTTGATATCTTCTATAATGGACTTACTGATGCTTCCAAAGACCATCTAGATAGTTGTGGCGGTAGTGTTTTTAGGGAACGAACCGTAGAACAAGCTGAGATTCTGTTGAATAACATCTTGTGCAATGAGAATGCTTGGACTATTCCCGAACCACCTCCTAAGCCAACTCCGAAGAAAAGAGGTATTCTATTCCTCAGTCCCGAAGATATGCAAGAAGCCAAGAAATCTATGCGAGAGACAGGCATTAAATCTGAAGATGTCAAAAATCTACCACCTATCGAAGAGATCCATGGTCTCGATAACGCGATACAGGTAGTATAAGTAAATTCTCCGTGTAGGTTTGATGAGAGTGATATTCCTTTTGATAAACCTGCTAGCTTATGCATGGATGAATTTGATAACTTCGTTGCCAAACAACAAAGTTTCAATGATTATGTTAGGAGACAATTGGAAAAGAATGCTCGTATGCTTAGTCATTTAAGTGCTTGTGTGGACAGAAATGTCAATGATCTTAAGCTTCTGAGTAAACATGCCTCTATGGTTACTACTCAGGTAGAACAAGTACTTAAAGCTCAGAATGACTTGCTCAATGAGTTGAATGACAATTCCGTCAGAGTCGTTACTAGAGGCGGTAGAATGACCCAGGAACCTCTGTATCCTGAGGGTCATCCGAAGAGAGTTGAACAAGAGTCTCAAGGAGTTAGCACTGATGCACCTAGTCATCCTAGAAAGAAGAAGAAAGATGATAGGGACCTGCACGCTAGCAACCTTGTTGCTGCTACCCCTGAGAGTCCAAACAATGCCTCTGTCTCTAATGCTGAAACATAATCATGTGATGAACATGAACCTAATGATAATATCAATAGTGATGTTCATGAAGATGCTCAACCTAGCAATAAAAAGGATGTGGAGATTGAACCTACTGTTGATCTTGATAACCAACAACCTAAGAATAAGAGATACGATAAGAATCACTTCGCTGCTAGGAAGCATGGTAAAGAAAGGGAACCATGGGTTCAGAGACCTATGCCCTTTCCTCCCAAACCATCCAAGAAAAAGGATGATGAGGATTTTTAGCGCTTCGTTGAGATGATTAGACCTGTCTTTCTGCAAATACGTTTGAAAGATATGCTCAAAATGTCTCCGTATGCCAAGTACATGAAAGATATTATGACTAATAAGAGGAGGATACCTGATCTTGAGATCTCCGCCATGCTTGCAAATTACACTTTCCAAGGTGGAACTCCGAAGAAACTAGGTGATCCCGGTGTGCCCACTATACCTTGCTCCATTAAAGGCAACTACGTTAGAACTGCGTTGTGCGACCTTGGAGCCGGTGTTAGTGTTATGCCTCTCTCTGTTTATCGTATACTTGAACTGGACAAGTTGACACCCACTGAAATCTCTCTGCAAATGGCCGACAAATCGACTGCTTTCCCTATCGGCATTTGCAAGGATGTGCCTGTTGTGTTTGCTAACACCACTATCTTAACAGACTTTGTTATCTTCGATATTCTCGAGGACGATGCCATGGCTGTCATCCTCGAAAGACCCTTTTTAAACACCACAGGGGCTGTTATAGATTGCAACAAAGGCAATGTCACTTTCCATGTCAACGGTAATGAGCATACGATGCACTTTCCGAAGAAACAATATCGAGTACATTGCATCAATGCTATCGAAAAACATTCATCCATTCTTATCGGGAGCTTTGAATGCCCTATTCCTCGTGTCAAGATGAAGTATGATTTGCTTGTTGGGGAAATACACATCCCCATTGAGGTGACCTAGTGACTATTCGAAAATTCTCCGTCTTCTTTTGTGATTCGAGAAAGTTTTGTCGAGGGGATTTGATCAACCCCATTGTCGAATTTCTTTCGATGACCATGAGACTGATGAATCGAGGAGTCACAAACCTCTGTTCCAAGCTTTCACTTTAGGTTGCTTAGAAGAAATATGATAGATTTATTTTAGTTTTCCCTGTTTTCTGTCTTAGCGTCAGGTGGAAAAATACCCCGAAAATAAAAGTTCTCCGAACGCCATGAAAATCTAGTATGATTTTTCTGGAATATTTGAAAAATACTAGGACATAGAGTTTGTCTGGGGCCACACCAGTGGGCCACAAGCCCTAGGGGCGTGGCTACCCCCCTGGCCGCGCCACCCAGGCTTGTGGGGCCCACAGGCACCGCCTCCACTCATTCTTGCTCCCATCTCCTTATCCTACCTCCAGAAAAAATCGTTTCGCAGCTCAAACCCGTGTTCTTGCTCCTCTTGCTGGGATTTTCAATCTCTTTGCTCAAATCACCGTTCTCCTAACTGTTTTGCGGAAATTACTCCTTGGTAAGTGACTCCTCCATTGGTCCAATTAGTTTTTGCTCTAGTGCCTTATACTCCGCGTATGTTTGCTGCCTTGGTGACCATATTCTTGAGCTTTGCATGCTGATTATAGCTGGTCCCATGTAGTTTTGATGCGTAATATGGCCTCTAGGCACTTGTGGGAGTAGTTGCTACAAGTTTAGTTGAACCTTGTTCACCTTTCCTTTGGGTCACTGAAAATTTCAGAAAAGGAAGATGTTCAAGAGAAACTATCATGGTGGTTCCTCAAGCAAGAGAGATCCCCGTCTTGCGATTCGGGAGCCTGATCCTTACTAACCTAGGGACGCGCAGGTACAACCATGTGAATGGTCTTCTGATGAATTTATGATTGAGGCAGGTTTCAAAGATGAGTTTGATGCATTTGTTCGTAGCGTCTGACTCGAAGATTTCATCTCCGATAAATGTGAACAGTATGTTGCTCTCACTGCTTCTTTTGTTCGTAGATTCAAATTTTTAGCTGGACGTGAGCCATCGGTACTGTTTGATCTCTATGTTAAATCGTATACCATGGATTTAGAGGATTTCAGTAGAATTTGCAAAATACCTATATGGGGTAACCTCAATGATCCTCCTAAATCTTCGGTTAAAGATTTTTGCGCTGGTATTACGGTTGGAGAAACTAGAGACATTACGCAAGCTACCATGGGGAGTATTCATTTTCCTGCCTTGCATTATTTTACCCCATTCATAGGCAGATGTATTAATGGCAAGATTGAGCATTGTCACCTCTGCGCACCCGACCTTAGTATCCTTAAGAGCGCAGTGACAGGTGACAAAAGCTTCAACATGGGAGCTATTATAGCAAGGAGGCTGAATAAGAATGCTATTGATGGGGTTTTCTTTGGTGGCATCTATGCCACTCGCATAGCAAATTTTCTTGGAGTACCCATCCGCGTAGGAGATCCCCCGCTCCATACAGCTTTCCTTGACCGCGTGGCTATGACACTCTACCAGTTCCTTGAGAGGGATGATGAATCCCTCCTATACCGATTGATATTTAACCGGCAGTGTGTGTTTCCATATTACCCTTCCTGCTCCTGCTCTCTTTGACTTTCAGGTAAAACAGAGATATTACATAACCAGAGGAGAGGCATAGGAGTATGAGAGGGAGGCGACGGCTGCTCGTCTCCGTGAGGCAGGTATTCAGGCAGTGGCTGCAGCGCTCCCGTATAACCCCGATTATGATTTTGGGTTTCGCCAGGACCATCCTTGGGAGTAGACCAAGTTAGGCCAAAATCCTAAGCTTGGGGAGTATGTGTTCTCACTGACTTTACATTCTTGCTTATGCTTTCACCTTGTTAGCCGGTGTTCACACTTTGCCACTGTATCATCCATGTTAGTTTATTTTCTTTTTCTCGTTTTGTTTTCGTGTGTCTGTCTAGTTTGAGAAAACCCAAAAATATTTTCTTTTTCTTCTTTTGCTTGTTGGGAGCTTTCCCGTGTAAATAGTTTTCTTTTTCTTTGGGTCAAGGTAGAATATCATGGTTACAATGTTTAGTGGCTCTTGCATGCATACCTGTTTAGCTTTCAAAGAGCCATATTACTTTGTCTTCTCCTTTGTGTTTGCATGCAGGTTCCAACTTTAGTCCAATGCACGAGCACGCTTATTATTGTTCACATCATTCGGTCATGCAAGTTAAAGGTAATAATGACGATATATGATGAAGTGACTGAGCCTGGAAAAGCTGGTATGAACTCGATCTATTGTGTTTTTGTAAATATGACTAGCCCATCATGCCTGATTCAGCTTTGTTGTGAGAGAAACATGTTTGCAATGACAACTTAGAGATCATAGTTGCTTATGCCATGCTTACTTAGCTAGGAGCTTATAATGGTTTGTCTTGGATGCCCACATGAATGTTGAGATGACTATGATGTAGTATGATAGGATGGTATCCTCCTTTGAATGTTTCAAGTGGCTTGACTTGGCGCATGTTCATGCATGTAGTTGAAACAAAATCAACATCGCCTCTATGATGTTCATGTTCATGGTGATTTATGTCCTACTCATGCTTGCACTCAATGTTAGTTACTCTCAATGCATTTTGATGACTGTTGTCGCTCTCTAGTTGGTCGCTTCCAAGTCTTTTCCCAGCCTTCACTTGTACTAAGCGGGAATACTGCTTGTGCATCCACTCCCATAAACCCAAAGTTGTGCCATATGAGTCCACCATACCTACCTATGTGCGGTATCTACCTGCCGTTCCAAGTAAATTTGCATGTGCCACTCTCTAAACCTTCAAGAAATAATCTGTTTTGCATGCCCGAACCGCTCATGTGGTGATAGGGGGCTATTGGCATCTTCCATGCTAGGCGTGTTATCCTCGATATGTGTTTATTCACTATCATTCACGAGCAAGGGGCCGGTAATTGGAATTCCCAGTTCCATGCTCAAATCAAAAAGATAGTAACAAACAAAACTCCCCCAGGATTGATGTTGGGTTGGGCGGTACCCGAGGATTCGGTTAGCCATGGAGTGTGATTGATTGGTGGTGGGGGAGTCAAAACTTTACTTTTCTGTTTGGGAACCGCCTATAGCATGTGTAGCATGGAAGATATTGAGAACTCTTAGTCATTGCGTTGACAAGGAAAGCATGCCACCCAAAATTATTATCTCTGTTTTCAAAGCTTGAGCTCTGGAACCTCTTCAAATCAATGCTTCCCTCTATGAAGGGCCTGTCTATTTATGTTCCTGTTGAGTCATCCTCCTCTTACAAAAGCACCAATTAGAGAGCACCTCTGTCATTTTATGCTTTGCTTTTAACTGTGTTGAGTGTGACTATGACTGGATCTTCATTGCCTTGAATTACAATGTCTAGTCAGCCCTTGGTCTTTTGAGGTGCTCTGCATTTATGTTTTGCGGTCTCAGAAAGAGCTAGCGAGATACCATCTATTCGTACTGCTTCATGTTGTTTTGATTGAAGTGTTGACATTGGAGGCTTGTTATTATTTGGTCGCTAGCTAATTATGCCATTGATATGAGTTTACCGTGAGACCTAGATGTCATTTGCTTATGTGGTTTGCTTGTGATGTTGCTGAAATTCTGGTTGTGAGTTAGACATAGTTGCAACAACAAGATCAAACAGAGTTCGTCAAAGTTTTTCTCTTGTCTCTCTCAGTTTGTCAACTGAGTTGCTTGAGGACCAGCAAGGCTTAAAGCTTGGGGGAGTTGATACGTTTCCGTCGTATCTACTTTTCTGAACTCTTTTGCCCTTGTTTTGGACTCTGATTTGCATGATTTGAATGGAACTAACCCGGGCTGACGCTGTTTTGAGCAGAATTGCCATGGTGTTGTTTTTGTGCAGAAATGGAAGTTCTCGGAACGTCCTGAAAATTTACAGAGATTTTTTCTGGAATAAAAGAAAAATACCTCCACAAAGATCCACCGGAGGGGGCGTGCCAGTGGGCCACAAGCCCATAGGCCGCGCCGTGAGGGCTTGTGGGGCCCACATGGCACCACGGCCCCCAATCTCAGCTCTATATCTTCCGTTTCGCTTGGAAAAAAATCAGAGAGAAGGTTTCATCGCGTTTTGCGATACGCAGGAGCCGCCACATCCTGTTCTTCATGTGGAGGGCAGATCTGGAGTCCATTTCGGGCTCCGGAGAGGGGAAATCGTCGTCATCGTCATCATCAACCTTTCTCCAACGACAATTCCATGATGCTCTTCATCGTTCGTGAGTAATCTCATCGTAGGCTTGCTGGACGGTGATGACTTGGATGAGAACTATCATGTAATCGAGTAAGTTCTTGACGGGGATTGATGTTGCTACTACTTGGCTATGCTTAATGCTTGTCACTAGGGCCCGAGTGCCATGATTTCAGATCTGAACCTATTATGTTGTCGCCAATATATGTGTGTTTTAGATCCTATCTTGCAAGTTGTAGTCACCTACTATGTGTTATGACCCGGCAACCCCGGAGTGACAATAGTCGGAATCACTCCCGGAGATGATCATAGTATGAGGAGTTCATGTATTCACCGCGTGTTAATGCATTGGTCCGGTTCTTTATTAAAAGGAGAACCTTAATATCCCGTAGTTTCCATTAGGACCCCGCTGCCACGGGAGGGATGGGCAATAGATGTCATGCAAGTTCTTTTCCCTAAGCACGTATGACTACATACGGAATACATGCCTACATTAGATCGACGAACGGGAGCTAGCCAGATATCTCTCCGTGTTATAGCTGTTACATGATGAATCCCATCCGTCATACTCATCCATCACCGATCCACTGCCTGCGAGTCTTTTACTACTGGTCCTCACTACGTTACTTTGCCTAGGCTTGCCCCTTGCTACAAGAGGGATTGGGTCACTTTGCTGCTGTCACTACTACTGTTACTTAGCTGTTGTTGCTACTGTTGTTACTTGTTACTTTGGTGCTGCTGCTATTACTGTTCCTTGCTACCATGCTGTTACTTGTTGCAAGACTTTGTTGGCGCTGTTGGCGATGCTAGGTAAGCGGTACTGACAATCCCGTCAACCAAGGCTTTTTCTGGCACCGTTGCTATCATACTACCTTGCTACTGATACTTTGCTTGCAGACACTAATCTTTCAGGTGTGGTTGAATTCACAACTCAACTGCTAATACTTGAGAATATTCTTTCGCTTCCCCTTGAGTCGAATCAATAAATTTGGGTTCAATACTCTACCGTCGAAAACTGATGCGATCCCATACGCTTGTGGGACATGAGGACGCCCGCGGATCCCATTGTAGGTGAATGGGTTCTTGTCGACGTAAAAAATGACCTTCTTGGTCTTGTAGTTCTGGTCGCTACCGAAGGTCACCGGCAGCGTGATCTTCCCCTTCGGCTGGATCTTCCAGGGGTTGATCCCTTGAAACGCTCCCATTTCCTCGAGATCCTCGTCCGGGATTTGCAGCCTCCGGATGACGTCAGGGGAGATGAGGATCAGGCTGGATCCGCCATCCACCAACATCTTCGTCGCCTTGAGGTTTTTGATCGTTGGTGAAACCAACATTGGCAAACACCCAACCGCTGTAACTCGGTCAGGGTGGTCCTCACAATCGAAGATGATGGGCGTGCTCGACCATTTCAGAGGCTTATAGACCCTGACGAAAGGCTCGGCGCTCACTTCTCTCCCCATTTTCAGTTGGCGGTGGGAAGAGTGTAGCGATGCGCCTCCATCGAGGCACATCATATCAGTGGCCCTCTGAAATTCATGGTCACTGGAGTGGTCCTCCGGGCCGTCTTCGTCCCCATATACCTCCTTCCTGTCTCACCGTCACGCTGGCACCTCCCGCTTGTTTTGGTCCTTGCCGGGGTATCCTCTGCGGCCACCCTTCTTCCTGCAGGACCCCCTCACCATATTGGGCCTTCTCCTCGACTTGGCCGTAGTCCTGGAGGTCGTGGCCCTTGGTACGGTGGATCTTGTAGTACTATTTGCCGGAGCCATCTGGCTTGTCGGCGGCTGCCAAGGCATGGCAGGAGTCGCACCAGGTAGTGCCTTTACCGGGGGTCTCCACCTTAGTCTTCTTAGCAGCGTCGGCTCACCGGAACTCTCGACAGCAAACACGGCCTTGCTCTTCCTCTTCTTGTTGCGCTTCTTCCCCCTCCTTGATGGGGGGTCGGCGTCTTCGTCTTTGGAGTCGGCTTCTGCAGTGGCGACTTCGCCAGGAAGCCTCCCCCTGTCCTCAGCTCGCGCGCACTTGTAAGCCAAAGCATAGAGCTCGGCGATGTCGCGGACCTTGTTCATCGCCAGTTCCTCCCGCATCTTCCGGTTGCGCATGTTCTGATGGAACGCGCTGATGACGGCAACTGGATGGACATCCGAGATGTAGTGCTGAATGCGGCTAAATCTCTGGTTGTACTTGCACAGAGTTTCTCCCTTCTTTTGGGGGATGATGTGCAAGTCGCTCTCTTGGCCAGGGGCTCGGTGGTTGCCAGTGAAGGCGCCAACGAAATCCTGGCATAGGTCCTTCCAAGAAGATATGGAGTTCATGGGCAGGTGCATCAACCTAGACCTCACATTGGGCTTAAGCACCAACGGGAAGTAGTTGGCAAGTATCTTGTCGTCCTGGCCCCCGGCAGCCTGAATCGTGATGGTGTAGATGCTAAGGAACTTGGACGGGTGAGTCTTGCCGTCGTACTTCTCGGGTACCTACGGCTTGAAAGTACGGGAGGTGAGCCAGTGGAATCGCCGACGCTCGGGGGTAAAGGCCGGGCAACCAACATCATAGGGTAAAGCGTCGAGGTACCCCGAGGACGGCGCGTCCACGATGGTCTCAGCTCGCTTATGTGACTGGCGGCGCGTCTCCCGCTGCCGCTCGATGAGGGTCCTAGCATCCTCCTTGCGCCTCCCCCGCAGGACGTTACGCTGATCACGGCGGGTGCGCGGTTCGGAGGATCCAATGGAGTCGTCGGAGACGATGACCTGTTGCCTCCGCCTCGGCGGGGAATGCACCGTGGCGGCAACATCTCCGCCCTCCTCTGTGCGGTCGCGGCCAGGTCCGTTGGAGGGTCGTTTCGACGTCTCCGGCTCCTCTGGCCCGTCTCCGTTGGCGAGGGCGGCGAAGCTCTGGATGGTGGCTCTCCATTCCTTGAGCTTGTCTATCATTAGAGGAAAATCTATGAGTAATTGCGCGCGCCTCAGCGCTTCCGCCCACGAGGGGGGAGGTGACATGCGGGTGGAATGCGAGGGGATCTTGCTCCTAGTAATGCCAGAAGGGGCCCCTCCTCGGCCACGCGAGCGTGTGCCACCCTTTCCCGCCAAGGTGCCCGTGCGTGTCCTGGGTTTGAGGGCCAGGGGTTCATCGTCGCGGTAGCGAAGGTTCACCATCCTAGGGCCACTCGTCGTGCATAGCGTGGGAAGGTGATACGTCCCAAACGTATCTATAATTTCTGCTTGTTCCATAATCTTTTGGGGTGACATTGTTATATGTTTTGGTACACTTTTACATCATTTTACACATATTTGGACTAACCTACTTACTCAGTGCACCCATTGCTAGTTTCTGTCTGCTGATGTCTTTCTTCGAGGGGCTTTTACCCAATTTTCCGAAGCCCGAAAAAATCCAGAAAAATATAAAAAAATCAGCGAAATAGAAGATTCGGGGTCACCGAAGGAGGGCCAGAGGGGGGCCAGGGGCCTCCCAGGAAGCCTCCTGGCATGGCCAGGCCCTAGGCCGCACCAGGAGGTCGCCTGGGTGGGCCCCACCTCCTCCGGTGCCGTCCTCTGGCCTATATTTAGTGTTCCTTGAGGAAACCCTCGCAGACTTTCTGGAATCGTGAATTTCTCCATCGCTCCGCCGCCGCAGCGCTTCCGAGATCGGGAGCGTCAATAGACCTCTTCCAGGCACCCTGCCGGAGGGAGGATTGACCTCTGTGAGCTTCTCAACCACCATGGACGCCTCCCGGATGTGCCGTGAGTACTTTCCCTTGGACCATGAGTCCATGACCAGTAGCTATGTGATGTCTTCTATCTAATCTTGTGCTTCAATGGTTAGTCCTTGTGAGCTGCCCTACATGATCAAGGCATCTATCTAATTCTCTTGCTATTGCTATGCTTGGTTTGTTGGGATCTGATGGATTAGGAGATTATGTTCAAATTTTTATGAGTTATATATTTGATTATCCTTTTATATTATGTTCCTTAGTGATTCATGCATGTTCTCCGTTGCTTTTTATTGCTTTGGCCAAGGAGTAGATCGTAACTCCAAGAGGGAGCGTTATGCATGATTGTTGGTTCGGGCCCCTCGATGTCTAGCTTGAGTGACGGAAACATGAGAATAGGGGATGTGCTTGTTGCCGCCAGGGAGAAAACAATGGTGCTTGTGACCAAGGTTGCAAGGATTATTTACCTTACGCATAGTTCGATTATGCAGTTCTCCGTTGCTTTCAGTTTACACTTTGGGTGGGGGTCGCAACTTAATACCGGAGAGATGTTCTGGATAGATATCTCAAGCTGGATGATTATTAAGTAGATGCTGATCAATAAACGGTCTACTTGTCTTGGCGTGTTTCCCATTACTATTGAACCTCTAACTATCAAGGAGCATAATTAGCATTGCGGTGCATCATAATTCTGTCAATTGCCCAACTGTGATTTGTTTACCCTAGCATAGTTTTTTATTGTCTTTTGGGAGAGAGACATCACTAGTGAACGTCATGTGACTCCGGTCCATATCACCATCATTGCTTACACCTCCACTATTTACCACTTTATTTACTTTTCCATTGCAATAAATATTACCTTCCCGCTTGTCTTTTGATCCTTTGCAAACTACAAGGTCGGAGAGATTGACAACCTCTCTGTACTCATTGGGAGCAAAGTTATTTGTTGTGTGTGCAGGTCCACGTCTTCTGCTAGCGCCAGGGTGGAACACACCTACTTGCTGAGCCTCGGAGTCCTCCTGGTTCGATAAACCTTACAGTCTCCTTGTAAGGGAAATTTGTTGCTGACTACATCTCCACCTTCCACTTGGGGTATCCAACGAGGGGCGAGAAGTATATACATCATCTTGTCATGAAGCGAATTTCTGGCACCGTTGCCGGGGGCTCCACTCTTCAATATAGGGGAGATGCACACTATCTTGTACCTTTGCTTTTTAGTCTTGTTAGTTTGCTTTCTAGTTTTTGCTTTAAAGTCCTATACCAAAAACCACAAAAAAAATTAGTTGCTTTGCTCTTGCTTGTTGCTTCTACTATGGGTTCCACTGAGAACACCAAGTTGTGTGACTGCACTAGTCACAACAACAATGACTTTATCTGCACTCCTATTGCTGCTGCCCCCACTGGAGCCACGTCCTATAAGATTAAACCTGTTTTGCTGAACCTAGTAATGAAAGATCAATTCTCCGGTGCTGGAGATGTTGCTGCCTTGCACTTCAAAAAAATTTGTTGAGCTCTTTGATATGCAAAAATATAAAGAAGTAGATAGTGATATTGTTAAACTTAAGCCTTTTCCTTTCTCCTTGAGAGGAGGAGCTAAAGTGTGGCTTCAATTTTGCCTAGGAATAGCATAGATTCTTGGCATAAGTGCAAAGATGCTTTTATTGGGAAGTATTCATGTTTGCTAAGGTTATCCAGTTGAGGAGTAACATTTGAATTTTAGGAAATTGGATAATGAACATGTTGCTCAAGCTTAGGAACGAATGAAATCTCTTGTTAAAAATTTCCCTACTCATGGTTTGAATACTTGGATGGTTATCCAAACTTTTTATGCAGGATTTAACTTTACCTCGCGGAATCTGTTAGACTCGGCCGCGGGAGGTACCTCTATGTCAAGTACACTTGTGTAACATCCCAATTTTCCTAATTGGGAATGTTCTACAAATGTAGCTAAGCATCTATGCATTTTGTTTGCAATAAAGTCTTGCATTTGAATTCCTTCAACTTTTTTACTTTTGCTTTCTATTTTCTTCCCACGAGAAATGCCCCGACAAAATTCTTGCAAGCAAAAAAGAGCGGAGGAAAATGATCCTCCAAAATCAGGGGCACTTTTGAAAATATTTGAGCCAAGAAAAACCAGAGTTTTATGGAGAAAATAATTGCAAAAAGAAAACAAAACCTTTAGAGGTTTTTCTGAAGAAAACATTTTTCAAAAGTTTTTCTTTTGGTCTTGGAAAAATGTTAAACGAGTAGGACTTTTTTTTCTAAAAATATTGGTATATAATACCCCTATTTTTGGATTTTATTTACCTGCCCATTTAATTGTTTTATTTCCTGTTTTTGAAAAAATGGAAAAAAATCTCTTTTCTTTTGGAAAGCGCCAGCGGGCGTGGATTGGGATCGGCCTAGATCCCTCAGTCCCGGGGCCGAAATCCCTTCGGATCGGCTACCGTTCCCCTTGCCCCTTCTCTCCTCTCCCTGCCAGCCTGGCCCCACCGCCGACCGAAGCTCCCCTCGGTCTCCTCCTACCTTTACTCCCCTCTCCTTCCTTACCTCACCGGATCCTCGCCGGATCTCCCCCGATCTCCTCCACCTTTCCCTCCCGCACCCCCTAGCCCCTCTATAAAAACCCCTCTCCTCCACCGCACCCCGTTCCCCTCCTCAACTCAAGCTCCTCGACCCCCCCACGCCCCCTGACACTTTCGCTGGACACCAGCCCCGGTCGAAGCTCCGGCCGACCCCCCTGCACTCCCGGGCACTCCATCGCCTCGCCCTCGTCACCAGAGGGAGACGGAGGAACACCGCCATCGCCTGGGCCCCCTTCACAGCCGCCCCGACCTCTGCAGTGACGCCCCCGAGCACGCGACCTTCCTGCTCGCCGGAGTGAGCTCCGGCAGACCCCCCTTGTGAGTTCATCCGCCACAACCCCTCTGAGCCGTTAGATCTAGAACCAACGATGTAGATTAGAAGAAGGGATACCCCTTCTGTTCTTTTAAAAGAACCGGCGGTTCTTTTTATTTAATTAATGAGCCAACACGGTTTGTCTAGTTTGCGGCCGTTCGCTAGTTAGCACCGCAGCGCACACCTCCCTGACCAATCAGGAGCTGCAACCTACCCCCCCCCCCCCCCCCCCGTTGACTAGTTAGTTCTTTGTTTTTTTCTGTTTAATTCAAAAACAGAGAAAGTTGTAATCTTGTTTCCCCTATAACTTTTGATCTAGAGATCCAATGAGGTTGATTCTTTTCCCAGTAGATCACAATTTTTCTATAGTTTTTAAAAACATATAATTTGTCTATGTTTGAAATATTCAAATTTGAATTAGATCAGATTTAGTTTAAACCTTGTTTTGCTTATTCCAGGAGTTTAAAAATGATTTTTATTTGATTATTTTTGCTACTGCTTCCTAGTGATTATATCTTACTGTGGTATAAGTTTCAAAGTTTTTTAAATATTTTTACTTGGAGTTTTAACAGAAACAATTTCTGCCTTAGTGAGGTGTAGTGAATTCTTTCACTTAGGCCATAGCTACTTTATACTTGTGATGTTATTTAGTTGTTGATGATTGTAGTGCTTATGGTGTGTATTTATTTGTATCGGTAGATCACCCGGAGTGCAAAGCTTGTTACTTAGAATCGCTCGATCAAGACAACTATCATCAAGGCAAGTCATTTTGATCATACTATCTCCTATGTTTTCTATGCATGGTAGTTTCACCTTTCTTTGCCCAAATTGCATGCTGCGTAGGTACTTGGAAATTTTAGTATAGGTTCTAGTATCATGTGGTAGGCACACAACAACCCCGATACTTGGCCCGAGACGACAAATTTCATATTGCTATGCTTGAGTAGACGGGATTTTGGTTGAGTGCATAACACGAGCGATGCGAGGATGATTAAATAACCAAGACCGGTTAAGACAAGATTTTCAAGACCCCGTGAAGAAATGCAACTCTCGGTGAAGGACGGTTTGACGAGCTCCCTGGAGAAACCAGTGGACGACCCCAGGATGCTGGAGACGGCCATGACATATTGCGGAAAGCTTCACCCAGGCTCGAAGAGACGGACAGAGGCTTCAAGACCCAAGGCTTACCTGCACAGCCACAAGTCATTATGGGCTCTGGCTTGGTTGGGCAATGCGGCGACTCTGGACACGCGGTGCCAGCAGATGTAGAAGAACGGTAGGAATGGATGGGCACCGATAGGGATTCAGAGGGACCCGTTCAAAGACCATGTTTTGATCATCCGGTCTTCAAACACCCTGAAGTGCGAGGACATACTCGGAGGCGATCAAATCTTGTGGGGAACGTGTGCAAAACTCTGCAGAGTGCCCAACCTAATCGATTAGCCGTGTCCACGGTCATGGACAACTTGAGCCGAAGGCATTGAAATTTCCCTGAACTCTCGACACAACTTAATAATGATGTGGGTATTAACAACAAGTCGGGTACGAGAATTGGTTGGCGGAACCATCTCGTTAACAACAAACAATGTAGTAATATTTTGCTTTCAGCCCCTCTTGTTGTAGGACAAAATTGGCTTTATGCAAAACTTATAGCCCCACCTGCCAAATATGCATGTAGAGATAGTTGTTTATTATTTTTACCCTCTCTTTGATGACTTGCCGGCATATTCCATATGCTGACCTACACGGCTGCAACGTATCATGTTGCAGAGTGCTTTTCCGACCAGGAGTGAGGCTACGATCTACGCTCAATGACATGCCCTGGAGTCGGATGGACTCGTCTACCTGATGCTTCCGCTAGTCTTCGTTCGATATCTCATGAGATGGCCTTCAGCCACTTTATTGTAATTCATTATTGTAATAAAGTACTCGTTTCGAGATTTCGATTAATAAAGTTGTGTGATTGAACTCTTGATATATACATTGATGTACTGAGTGTGTACCAGCATGATCTTGGGATGGTACGGAAACACCAGAGGCTTGACTCGTACTGAGTCGGGTCCCTACAGAAATGGTATCAGAGCACACGCTGACCGTAGGACGTAACCTCTAGGAATGGAAAAGCCTTAGGAAGAAAACTATTTTCTTATGTCTATAAATCTTCTATTTCCTCTTCTGATCATTTCTGACTTCTCTCCGATTTCCAATGTTTTAGATGGCCACCTTCATTCCCGTTAAGTTCACCAAGGACTTGAGGATTGCTCTGCCGACTATCGCAGGGAAGCCTACTTCATCTTACCCGGAGGATTCATGCTACAGGATTGAGGTGCACGTTCCCGGAAGGACATTCGAGCCGTGCACTCAGCCTATGGACTTCAAGTTCATCGCACCCAACTGGATTCTCGGAAGGGACATGGCGGTCCATTGTGCACTCGGACATATCAAGGAAGTGTACAGAGGCTGCCCTATTTCACCGGACCTATTCACGGTATCCCGGAGAAGAGAAGATGGAGAAATCATCTCAAGCAAGACCAAGGACGCTCTCCTGTCCTATGCCCAGACCTTGGAGAAACACAGCGGAACTCTGGAGCATCGTGTGATCAAGGACGCCAGGAAGATCAAGCAACTGTCGCTCCGCGAACTCGAACTCGAAGAAGCAGCCCGGGAAGCCCACTATGAGCACGAATTGGAGGTGAAGGACTTTCTGGAGAGGATCGAGAAGCTGAAGAATCGAGTCGCAAACCTGGAGGAGGAACTGGACATGGGCGAGAACCTTCATCCCGAAGGAGACGTAGCCCCCTTGATCAGCAATGAGGAGGACTATGAAGAAAGCTCCACCGAAGGACCCACCACCATGCTTTTCTGAGGAGGACACTTAGACTAGACCACCAAATTTATTTTATCGTTAAACGCTTAGGCCGATGTTTAGGTTATCGAATTTTGTATCCCCGTGTGTGAACCTTTTGTGATGGTATTGAATAAAATGTGTGGTGTGATACTTGTTTGTTGCATTTCATATGGATAGTGTAATTACTCTTTAGACCATTGTTCTATGCTAATCTCACCCCTCTACAAACATGAGATGCCTCCGAGACGTGCCCCTGCTTCCAACTTTCCGCCGAAACTCACTCAGTTGATTCAGCAACAGAATACCCTAATGCAGCTGATCATCCAGAACCAGAACAATAACAACAACCATCATCCACCCCAGGCCGACAATATCACCCGTTTCCTGAGGTTGAACCCTCCGACTTTCTCCAGCAGCATTGAGCCCATTGTGGCAGATGATTGGCTCCGCAAGATGGAGCGAGAACTTATCACTGTTGGTTGTACTGAAGCTGACAAGGTGCGCTTTGTCGCGCATCAACTTGAAGGCCCTGCAGCTGCATGGTGGGAGAACTACACCACCACATACCCCATTGCGGGAGTCACTTGGGAGCAGTTCAAGCAAGCTTTCCGCAGCGCACATGTCCCAGCTGGTGCAATGAGTCTGAAGAAGCGTGAGTTTCGCAACTTACGCCAGGGAAATCGCTCTGTGGCTCAGTATGTCGATGAATTCAGCATGCTCGCCCGTTATGCGCCTGGAGATGTGGCCGATGATGCGGCCAAGCAAGAAAAGTTCTTGGAGGGACTCAATGATGAGCTGAGCATTCAGCTGACTGTAGCCAACTTCAACAACTACCCGGAGCTAGTAGATAAGGCCCTCATCTTGGAGGGGAAACATCAGCAGATGAAGAACTGCAAGCGGCGCTATGGCAATGGAAAGTTCAACTCCGGCACTCAGCAGAAGCCTCGCTACACCCCCTATTCAGGGAATACCGGGACTGGATCCGGTAAGTTTGGAGGACACGTCCAGCATAACCACCCAGTGCACAACCATGGAGGCCACAACCATGGAGGAAATAGGAACCACCGCAACAACAGCAACTTCAAGAATGGCGGTACTGGCACTCAGCATCATTCAGCTCCAGCTCAGAAGGATCTGAATCACATCACCTGCTTCAAGTGTCAGAAGACGGGACACTATGCCACTGAATGTCCCCAGAACAAGCAGGGAAATGGAAACGGCAACGACAACTCTGCAGCAAAGAAGCCCAATCCTTTTCCTCGAGCTCAGGTGAATCACATTGATGTTGAAGAGGTCTATGATCACCCCGATACTGTGGTCGGTAAGTTTTTGCTAAATTCACGTCCAGTATTGGTACTTTTTGATTCTGGTGCAACGCATTCATTCATATCAAGGGTAGTTGTGGAAAAGTATAGTTTGCCAACTAGAACCCTCAGCCAGCCTATTAAGGTTAGTTCCCCAGGAGGCATGATGACAGCCGGGATAGGATGCCATGCTTTGAGTCTCAACATCGGGAACCATCAGTTTCCCACCGACCTCATCGTATTAGAGTCCCAGGGATTGGATGTAATCCTAGGCATGGATTGGTTGGTCAAGTATGAAGGGGACATTGATTGTGCCCTTAAGTCTATTTTGCTCACCACCCCCGAGCAAAAGCGGATTAAGTACGTGTCTCAGCGCCCGACACGGAGTAAACGAGTAAACTCTCTCACGGGAGTAGTCCAGGAGGAAGTACCGATTGTACAAGAATTCCTATATGTATTTCCAGAGGAATTGCCGGCATGCCACGTGATAGAGAGGTTGAGTTCCTGATTGAGCTATTACCCGGAACAACCTCGATATCCAAGAGACCCTATCGGATGCCCGCAAACGACTTGGTAGAAATCAAGAAGCAAATTAAGGAGTTGTTGGACAAAGGGTATATTCGCCCAAGTTCTTCACCTTGGGGAGCCCCAGTGCTCTTGGTTGAAAAGAAGGACAAGTCCTTGAGAATGGTTGTCGATTATCGTGCATTGAACGAGGTGACCATCAAGAACAAGTACCCCTTGCCGATGAGCAATGATCTGTTTGACCAGTTAGTTGGCGCCCGAATATTCTCCAAGATCGATCTTCGATCCGGGTATCATCAGCTGAAGATTCGTGAACAGGATATACCCAAGACAGCCTTCACCACTCGGTACGGCTTGTACGAGTACACGGTCATGTCATTTGGACTGACTAATGCTCCGGCATATTTTATGAATCTGATGAAGAAGGTATTTATGGAATACTTGGACAAGTTTGTCGTGGTGTTCATCGATGACATACTGATATTCTCCAAGAATGAGGAAGAACACAACGAACATCTGCGTCTAGTTCTGGAGAAACTTCGAGAGCATAAGTTGTATGCAAAGTTTAGCAATTGTGAGTTTTGGTTGAAGGAAGTCGGATTCCTCGGACACGTCATCTCAGGAGAAGGAATAACAGTGGACCCTGCAAAGGTCGCAGCAGTCACCGAATGGGTAGCACCCACGTCAGTCAAGGAGATCCGCAGTTTCCTCGGACTTGCCGGATATTACCGGAGGTTCATTGAGAATTTCTCAAAGATCGCAATGCCCAGGACAGAGTTGTTGAAGAAAGATTCCAAGTATGTTTGGACTGAGGAATGTGAAACCAGTTTTCAAGAGTTGAAGAAACGTCTGGTTACAGCCCGAGTGCTGATATTCCCGAACATTCGGAAGGATTTCCAGGTTTACTGTGACGCTTCTCGTCAAGGACTCGGAGGAGTGCTCATGCAAGAAGGTAAAGTTGTAGCCTATGCATCCCGACAGCTCAGACCCCATGAGTTGAATTATGCCACGCATGACTTGGAGCTAGCAGCCGTAGTGCACGCTCTCAAGACCTGGAGACATTTCCTGATCGGAAATAGATGTGATGTTTACAATGATCACAAGAGCTCGAAATATATCTTCACGCAGAAGGAGTTGAAACTCAGACAGAGGCGATGGCTAGAATTGATCAAGGACTATGACATGAGATTACATTATCACCCAGGCAAGGCAAATGTTGTAGCCGATGCGTTGAGCCGCAAAAGTTATGTGAACACACTCATAGCAGGAGGGTTACCCCAGGAGTTAGCCGATGACCTCCGAGAGCTCAAATTGGAAATAGTTCCAAGAGGATTTGTTGCCACACTAGTAATTCAGTCCACTTTGACAAAAAAGATCCGCGAAGCACAAAAATCGGACAAGGAGATAGCTGAGATTAAGCAGAAAATGAAAGACGGGAAGGCTAAAGGTTTTCGTGAGGATGAACACGGAACTTTATGGTTTGAGGATCACATTTATGTGCCCAATGATCCCGAACTCAGGAAGTTGATACTTCAGGAGGCCCATGATTCCCCGTACTCGATACACCCCGGCAACACCAAGATGTATCTGGATCTGAAAGAAAATTTCTAGTGGACAGGAATGAAGAAAGACATTGCCGAGTTTGTAGCAATATGCGATGTTTGTCAGCGAGTAAAAGCCGAGGATTAGAAGCCAGCAGGTTTGCTTCAAGCTTTGCCGGTACCCGAGTGGAAATGGGAAAAGCTTGGTGTGGACTTCATCACAGGATTACCCAGAACCCGTTCTGGCTATGATTCTATTTGGGTTGTGGTCGATCGTTTGACCAAGGTAGCGCACTTCATTCCTGTGAAGACCACTTACACGAGTGCCAAGCTGGCCAAGATATATATGACCAGGATCGTATGTCTGCATGGAGTACCAAAGAGTATTGTGTCAGATAGAGGGACTCAGTTCACATCAAAATTTTGGCACCAACTGCATGAAACCTTGGGAACGAGATTGGAGTTCAGTACAACTTTTCACCCACAGACAGATGGACAAACCGAGAGAGTCAATCAGATTCTGCAGGACATGTTGAGAGCTTGCACACTAGACTATGGGTCTAGTTGGGATGACAATTTGCCTTATGCCGAGTTCTCATACAACAACAGCTATCAGACCAGTCTGAAGATGGCCCCTTTCGAAGCTCTATACGGAAGGAGGTGCAGAACACCGTTGATGTGGGATGGAGTTGGAGACCGACAACTTTTTGGTCCCGACCTTATCCGAGATTCTGAAGAGAAGGTCAAGCTGATTCGTGACCGACTCAAGATAGCTCTGTCCAGGCAGAAAAATTATGCCGACAGCAAACTCAAAGAAGTAACATACGAAGTGGGAGACCGAGCATATATTTGGGTGCCTCCGCTTCGAGGAATCAAGAGATTTGGTGTGAAAGGAAAGTTAGCACCCCGATTCATTGGCCCCTACAAAGTTCTTGAACGTAGAGGCGAAGTTCTTATAAACTGGAACTGCCGGAAGGATTGTTCGGAGTTCATGATGTATTCCATGTTTCCCAGTTGAAGAAATGCCACGCTGAGATGGCTGATGTTCCGTTGAGAGATACAGTGCCCCTAGAGGCCATACAGCTTGACAGTGATCTGACGTATGAGGAGAAACCCGTCTGGATTCTCGAGACCACCAACAGAGTTACCCGCAGCAAGATCATCAAGTTCTGCAAGGTGTTGTGGAGCCACCACACCGAGGAAGAAGCCACCTGGGAACGAGAAGAGGATCTTCGTCGAGACCACCCGCACCTATTTTCTAGCCAACCCGAATCTCGAGGGCGAGATTCATCTTAAGGTGGGTAGGTTTGTAACATCCCAATTTTCCTAATTGGGAATGTTCTACAAATGTAGCTAAGCATCTATGCATTTTTTGCAATAAAGTCTTGCATTTGAATTCCTTCAACTTTTTACTTTTTCTTTCTATTTTCTTCCCACGAGAAATGCCCTGACAAAATTCTTGCAAGCAAGAAAGAGCGGAGGAAAATGACCCTCCAAAATCAGGGGCACTTTTGAAAATATTTGAGCCAAGAAAAACCAGAGTTTTATGGAGAAAATAATTGCAAAAAGAAAATAAAGCCTTTAGAGGTTTTTCTGAAAAAACATTTTTAAAAAGTTTTTATTATGGTCTTGGAAAAATGTTAAACGAGTAGGAATTTTTTTTCTGAAAATTTTGGTATATAATACCCCTATTTTTGGATTTTATTTACCTGCCCATTTAATTGTTTTATTTCCTGTTTTTGAAAAAAATGGAAAAAATTCTCTTTTCTTTTGGAAAGCGCCAGCGGGCGTGGATTAGGATCGGCCCACACCCCTCAGTCCCGGGACCGAAATCCCTTCGGATCGGCTACCGTTCCCGTTGCCCCTTCTCTCCTCTCCCTGCCAGCCTGGCCCCACCGCCGACCGAAGCTCCCCTCGGTCTCCTCCTACCTTTCCTCCCCTCTCCTTCCTTACCTCACCGGATCCTCGCCGGATCTCCCCCGATCTCCTCCACCTTTCCCTCCCGAACCCCCTAGCCCCTCTATAAAAACCCCTCTCCTCCACCGCACCTCATTCCCCTCCTCACCTCAAGCTCCTCGACCTCCCCACGCCCCCTGACACCCTGGCCGGACACCAGCCCCGGTCGAAGCTCCGGCCGACCCCCCCTGCACTCCCAGGCACTCCATCGCCTCGCCCTCGTCACCAGAGGGAGCCGGAGGAACACCGCCACCGCCTGGGCCCCCTTCACTGCCGCCCCGACCTCTACAGCGACGCCCCCGAGCACGCCACCTTCCTGCTCGCCGGAGTGAGCTCCGGCAGACCCCCCCCCCCCATGTGAGTTCATCCGCCACAACCCCTTTGAGCCGTTAGATCTAGAACCAACGATGTAGATTAGAAGAAGGGATACCCCTTCGGTTCTTTTGAAAGAACCGGCGGTTCTTTTTATTTAATTAATGAGCCAACGCGGTTTGTCTAGTTTGCGGCCGTTCGCCAGTTAGCACCGCAGCGCACACCTCCCTGACCAATCAGGAGCTGCCACCTACCCCCCCCCCCCCCCCCGTTGACTAGGCCTGGGCGTTCGGTAGAAACCGAAATTTCGGTTTCTGCTGTTCGGTTTATTTGTGAATTCGGTTTTGAAAAGTGAAAACAGAATTGAGAGTCAAAATGTAACTAACCAAAAATTTCGGTTAACCGAAATTTCGGTTCGGTTTTCGGTTTCCACCGAAGTATGGTTCAGGTCCAGAAAATGCACTTACATACTAATATGCATGTTTTCACCGAAAAATTTGACAGCATAACGACGCAAAATTGTTAAAATGCACAATATAGAACATATTCACAGCAAAAATATAATCCAACAATAAGTGATAATCCAACAATAATAACAGCAAAAATATAATCCAACAATAAGTGATAATCCAACAATAGTCTCAGGCCGAAGCACAACACATAGTCCAAGTCCAACAATACAATAATAGTCTCAGGCCGAAGCACAACACATAGTCCAAGTCCAACAATACAATAATAGTCTCAGGCCGAAGCACAACACATGCCGAAGTCCAACAATATAATAACTGTCTCAGCCTCTCAGCCTCTCGACACAACACATAGTCCAACAATAATAACCTGAAATGCTCATATTATTACACTTTAAGACAGACACAACACATGAACAAGAGCATCTTGACATGTCTGGAGAATCATGATCATCCCAAGTTTCCAACTCCCAAGTTCCAGCCAGGTGATGTGCAAATCTGTGATGTTTTGTATAGTGTACATGAATCAATTGAAAGAACTTCATATATGTAAAACAAAAAACTATGAAGCAAATCTGGCTATGTTGTGCATCTTTCATTGTTTTGAATAATACCTAACGAAAAAACTATGAAGCAAATCTGGCTATGTTGTGCATCTTTCATTCTTTTGAATCATACCTCACGAAAAGACCATGAAGCAAATCTGGTTGTGTTGTGCATCTTTCATTCTTTTGAACAAGAGCAAAACAAAAAGACTATGAAGCAAATCTGGTTGTGTTGTGCATCTTTCATTCTTTTGAACAAGAGCGAAACAATTACTTGCAACACCAACGTTAAGTAGAGGATGGAGGTGGACAAGATGGCTTGGAAACAGACTTGCTACTGCTTGCCTTTGACTTAGATGAATTTGTAATACCAAACTCTTCAATAAGTTCTGAAAAAGAATGAAATAAACATATAATAAGTATAGGAAAGCAGAAATAAACGTATAATAAGCATAGGAAATCAGAAATAAACAAAACTAAATAGGAAAACAATCACAACATATTACCCTTTTCCAAGATTAACAATTCCTCCTCATCTTCAGTGTCGAGAGTAATCGAAACCCTTAGCCAATCTTGGGTACAAACAAGAGCTTGGACCACGAATGGCGTAAGGGAGGTTCTAAAATCATTTAGGATGCGTCCACTTGTGCTAAATGCCGACTCCGACGCAGTTGTTGATACCGGAACAACTAACACATCACAGGCCATTCTTGCCAATATTGGGAATCTAGCAGCATTGTTCTTCCACCATTTTAGAATATCAAAATCATCCCTATTTACTTCATTCTCCTCATGCAAATATTTCTCCAATTCAGATTTTCTCATGCTAGTTTCACCACCACTAGCTCTCAACTTCTTATTAATCCGAGACACCAATTTTCATCCTTCCCTTTTTTGAGTTGGTTCAGATTGTGGAGCACCCACTTGCTTACCTGCATCACTTGGAGAATACTTAGCTTTGTACTCTTCAAACAAAGCATACACAAATGTTCTCACCGCCTCCCAAGCTTTGTCTACATTTATTTCACCATACATTTCTTCCATTGCTAGCTTTGTGAAATTTGTTAGCTTGAATCTTGGATCAAGAGCAGCTGCAGAAAATACAAACATGTTCACATTCTCCTCCTCTTTTTTCTTTCCTTTCCCCTTCCCCTTTCCAGTCACAATGTCCGCCTCCTCATGCCAGCGTCCCCAATACTTATCATACTTAACTTGCATTTTGTTGGCCATTGTTTGCCGCAAAACATCATTACTATCAGCCCACTCTTCCAACACAACATTTATTTCAGCAATATCCATAATGAATTGGTTCACGGTCACATGGAGTGTGGCAGAAACGCTAAGAGTTAGCTCATAAAAATGGCCAAGAAATTCAGCCATTTTCCTAGCATTCTCCCAGTCACTATCAACACGAGTACCAGGAGCTTTCTCACTGTTTAAATCCAATGTATATAGTGGATCTTCTTCCTCATACCTTGCAAACACTTTCTCATAGAAGATTGCAGTTTTTAACATTAGGTACATGGAATTCCATCTAGTGCATACATCCAAACTCAAGAATGCCTCGCTGTCCACCTTTTCTAACTCAGCAAGCTCTTTAAATCTTGCAATTCTAGATGGCCCATGTCTTATATATCTAACCGCAGCTCGCACACGCTTAACTGATTCATCAAACTCTTTTAGACTATCAGTAACAATCAGATTTATAATATGGGCAGCACATCTCATATGAAAATATTTACCTCCAGCTATGCTATTTCCAGTTTTTATCATTTTTTTCTTATGTAACCTACACCACCATCATTCGCGCTAGCATTATCAACAGTTATTGTCATAACTTTGTTTATTCCCCACTCCATCAAGCATTGCTCTAAGGCTTTTCCAATATCATCTCCCTTATGACCTTTTACTAGGAAAAAGCTAATGATCTTCTTGTGAAAATTCCATTCAGAATCAATGAAATGTGTCGTGACAGTCATATAACAATCTTGTGTTTGAGAAGTCCAACCATCAGTAGTGAGACAAACTCTTTGACATGATTGTTTGAAAAAAAGTTTCAGCTTTGCTCTCTCTTCAAAATAAAGCTTCACAACATCCCTAGTGCATGTTCTTCTAAAAGGCATATTGAAACGTGGACAAGCAATTGCCATAACTTCTCTAAAACCAGATTTTTCAGTAAATGCAAAGGGAAGCTCATCTACTATAATCATCTTAGCAATAGCTCTCCTTAGTAATTCAGGATCAAATTTATGCACCGAAGGACTTTCTCCTTGGATTACTTGCAAAGTACCTTGCTTCTTATTATTTTCATTATGAGGATTTTGCTTGCAAGTATTAAAATGATTGTTTAAGGCAGATGTACCATTTAAATGTGGGACGGCCTTGATATTAAGGCAGATGTTTAAGGCAGATGTACCATTTGCACTTTCCAAACGTGAGGCGGCCAGCAACTAGTACCTCAGAAAAATGATCCCACATCGGTGATCTTTTTTTCATCAGCCTTCTTTGAGGTCGTTCATCCATCTCTTCCTTTTTCTTTTCAAACTCCTCATTCTTCCATTCTTCTTCCTCATAAATTTGCATCTCCTCTTCTATCATCTCAATATCACCAAACCCACCAGGTTCAACCATCTACAAATAATAGACAAAAATTCGACAAGTGCATCAGAAAATCAGCAAATAATCTACTGAACCTAGTCTACTGATTTACACATAAGTATATTGAACCTACTGAACCAAATCTACTGATTTACACATAATAGACAAAAAATAAACAAGGACCTAATCTACTGATCTCACCAATGAAACAAAAAAATGCAGACAAAGGATGTGATATTGGGTTTCTTAGTTCTTACATTGACTGAATGTTCAGTTTCTCCCGTGGAAGACGTCGTGACGAATTGGAGAAGACACCGGTGAGCTCCTGTAGATGCGACTGATGTGATCCTACAGCCCTGTAGATGCGGGCGGTGAGATCGTGCACATGCTCTTGATCCAATAGGGGCCGAGCCGAGAGTAGTAGGGGCCGAGTGTATTACCTGTGTGGTGTGGGCTGTGGCCTGCGAGAGTGTGCTGACGTGCTGCAAGTAGGGGTGGCGGCGGCTTCTTCTTCCTTGGTGAGGAACTAGTGGAGTAGCTGAGTAGGGGCGGCGACGGCGGCTCAGTAGTCGGGGCGACGGTGGGCCGGCGACGACTGACCTGGGAGACGGCGACGCAACCAGCCAACCACGATCTAGGTCTGCGCCTCTGCGCTGCGGGGTAGGACTACGGGACGGGGTGTGTTGCGGCTGCGGGGTGACCGGGTGAGGGAGTGGCCGAGTGGGGGGCTGCGGCCATGCGGGAGTTAGGTTTTGCTAGGTGGGCTACTGGGTTGCGTGGTGAAAGGCTGAAAGCCTGGGCCGGGGGGGGGGGGGAATGGGTTGCTTCTCGGTTTCTACTTCGGTTAACCGATTTAAAAACCGAACCGACCGAATTAGGTTCGGTTTTTAGCATAGCTAACCGAATTTTTCTGCCCATACTAAATAAACCGAAAATTCGGTTATTTCGGTTTCAGTTTTCGGTTTGTCGGTTTTTATGCCCGGGCCGACCGTTGACTAGTTAGTTCTTTGTTTTTTCTGTTTAATTCAAAACAGAGAATGTTGTAATCTTGTTTCCCCAATAACGTTTGATCTAGAGATCCAATGAGGTTGATTCGTTTTCGAGTAGATCACAATTTTTCTGTAGTTTTTAAAAACATATAATTTGTCTATGTTTGAAATATTCAAATTTGAATTAGATCAGATTTAGTTTAAACCTTGTTTTGCTTATTCCAGGAGTTTAAAGAATGACTTTTATTTGATTCTTTCTGCTGCTGCTTCCTAGTGATTATATCTTACTGTGGTATAAGTTTCAAAAAAATTTAAATATTTTTACTTGGAGTTTTAACAGAAACAATTTCTGCCTTAGTGAGGTGTAGTGAATTCTTTCACTTAGGCCATAGCTACTTTATACTTGTGATGTTACTTAGTTGTTGATGATTGTAGTGCTTATGGTGTGTATTTATTTGTATCGGTAGATCACCCGGAGTGCGAAGCTTGTTACTTAGAAGCGCTCGATCAAGACAACTATCATCAAGGCAAGTCATTTTGATCATACTATCTCTTATGTTTTCTACGCATGGTAGTTTCACCTTTCTTTGCCCAAATTGCATGCTGCGTAGGTACTTGGAAATTTTAGTATAGGTTGTAGTATCATGTGGTAGGCACACAACAACCCCGATACTTGGCCCGGGACGACAAATTTCATATTGCTATGCTTGAGTAGATGGTATTTTGGTTGAGTGCATAACACGAGCGATGCGATGATGATTAAATAACCAAGACCGGTTAAGACAAGATTTTCAAGACCCCGTGAAGAAATGCAACTCTGGGTGAAGGACGGTTTGACGGGCTCCCTAGAGAAACCAGTGGACGACCCCGGGATGCTGGAGACGGCCATGACATCTTGCGGAAAGCTTCACCCAGGCTCGAAGAGACGGACAGAGGCTTCAAGACCCAAGCCTTACCTGCACAGCCACAAGTCATTATGGGCTCTTGCTTGGTTGGACAACGCGGCGACTCTGGACAGGCGGTGCTAGCAGATGTAGAAGAACGGTAGGAATGGATGGGCACCGACAGGGATTCAGAGGGACCCGTTGAAAGACCATGTTTTGATCATCCGGTCTTCAAACACCCTGAAGTGCGAGGACATACTCAGAGGCTATCAAATCTTGTGGGGAACGTGTGCAAAACTCTGCAGAGTGCCCAACCTAATCGATTAGCCGTGTCCACGGTCATGGACAACTTGAGCCGAAGGCATTGAAATTTCCCTAAACTCTCGACAAAACTTAATAATGATGTGGGTATTAACAACAACTCGAGTACGAGAATTGGTTGGCGGAACCATCTCGTTAACAACAAACAATGTAGTAATATTTTGCTTTCAGCCCCTCTTGTTGTAGGAGAAAATTGGCTTTATGCAAAACTTATAGCCCCACCTGCCAAATATGCATGTAGAGATAGTTGTTTATTATTTTACCCCTCTCTTTGATGACTTGCCGGCATATTCCATATGCTGACCTACACGGCTGCAACGTATCATGTTGCAGAGTGCTTTTCCGACCAGGAGTGAGGCTACTATCTACGCTCAACGACATGCCCTGGAGTCGGATGGACTCGTCTACCTGATGCTTCCGCTAGTCTTCGTTAGATATCTCATGAGATGGCCTTCAGCCACTTTATTGTAATTCATTATTGTAATAAACTACTCGTTTTGAGATTTCGATTAATAAAGCTGTGTGATTGAACTCTTGATATATACATTGATGTACTGAGTGTGTACCAGCATGATCTTGGGATGGTACGGAAACACCAGAGGCTTGACTCTATTGAGTCGGGTCGCTACAACTTGGTACTTCCACAAAACTATTGGATGATATGATGACAAATTACTCTCAATGGCACACCTAGAGAGCTCCAACGGGTAGGAAGGTAAACTCTGTTGAGGATATTTCCTCCCTTAGTGATAAGGTTGACATGATCATGCCTCTACTTACTAAGCAAGCTCCTATTGATTCTCATGATGTTCCTTTAAATTCTTTGGTTGATCAAGAAAGAGAGCAAGTGGATGCTAATCTTATTTCTAGGAACAACTTCAATAACAATGCCTATAGGAGTAATTTTGGTAGCAATCCTAGACCGTTCCCATCCAACAACTATGGGAATAACAACAATTATCCTAGCACCACAAACTCCACTTATGAATTAGAGAGCATGCTTAAAGATTTTATGACTTCTCAAAAGGCCTTCAATAAGAGTATAGAAGAGAAACTAGAAAAATTATATAGTCTCTCTTTGAAGGTGGACAACATAGCTCATGATGTAGAGATGCTTAAAATTAGAACTTCCCCACTTGAGGAAAGGAACACCACACCCATGAATGCTATCCAAGTCCAAATGAATGAGAACATAAGAATGCTAGCCAAACTTAAAGAGAGATGGGCTAGAGAAAAGGAAAAGGAAGAGAGAATTAAGAGCCTTCCTACATACACTACCATTACTACTATACAAGTCGTTGAGGATCTCAAAACTGTTAGCACCCATCGCACTCCTAGTCCCAGTGGACCTATTAATGTGATGCTAATACCTCAACTATAGGACAAGAAGCTCCTATGAATTTAGAGACTACCAAAAGAATGAGCTTAGATGACATTACTACCACTTTAATTAATGGTAGTAACCTTGACTTTGACAATTGTAGTCTCTCCGAAGTCATCACCTTTTTGCAAAGAATGGCTAAAGACCCCCACACTAGCACACTTAATATTGCCTTGACCGAGCATATTACCAATGCTCTTATCAAAGATAGGGAGCAGAAGCTCAAGCTAGATACTTCTATTCCTAGGAAGCTAGAAGATGGTTGGGATCCTATGGTCAAAATTAAATTTAATAATAACTCTTGCTTTGCTTTGTGTGATGTTGGAGCTAGTGCCTCCGTTATGCCTAAAAGAATGTATAATAAGCTTGATTGGAAACCTTATGATCCATGTTCTTTGGGTGTTCGTCTTGTTGATTCTTCCATAAAGAAACCTTTAGGGAGAATTGATGATGTTCTTATTATTGTAAATTATAATTATGTGCCCGTTGATTTTCTTATTATGGACATCGAATGTGATCCTTCATGTCCAATTATTTTGGGACGTTCTTTTCTCCGCACCGTTGGTGCTATCATTGACATGAAAGAGGGAATTATTAAATTCCAATTTCCTCTTAAAAAGGGAATGGAACACTTCCCTAGAAAGAAGATTAAGTTACCTTATGAGTCCGTTACACGGGCAAGCTATTCTTTTGGAGTTGATAACACTTGATCTTCTTGCATTATGCCTAGCTCAAAGGCATAAAAGAAAACGCTTGTTAGGAGGCAACCCAATATGTTTTACTTTCTGTTTTAGTGGTCTTGATGTGTGTTACTACTGTAGCAACATCATTGTATCTTTATTTTTAAGCTTTGTGCCAAGTTATAGCCTCTGATTGCAAGAAAGTTCAAAAATTGTGACATGCTGTCCAGAAACAGATTCTTTTTGCTTGACAAAACAAATCGCCAAAAATCACCATATCATCTTTTTGATCTGAATTATTTTGACAGCATGCTCTATATAATTGTCTTTCGTGCATCTGTTCTGAGTTTTTTCATTTGAGTTGCATAAGTGCCCCGAATAAACTATTTACTACATGTTGTTCTGTTTTTCACAGATTCTGCCATGTTTTGTGTTTTCATTGTTTTGCAAATCCTAAGCTTGATTTTTTATTTGCAAAAATCTTTTGGCATTCATGAGAAGCAGTAGATTTTCATGAGAATCTTTATTTCCAATAGGTATTGAATTATTTTATTAAGGGAACTAACTACTCTAATCAGCTTATGATGAGTTTTGTATGAAGGGAGTTTTCAAGTATTGATTGGGAGAGATGATGAGAGAAGATAAAGGAGTGTCAAACGCTCAAGCTTGGGGATGCCCCCATGCACCCCAAGAAATAGTCAAGGAGACTCAAGGGTCTAAGCTTGGGGATGCCCCCGTGCATCCCCTTTTCTAGCAACAATCATCATGTCGTCCATATCCATGCTCTATTTTTATCACTTCATATTATATGTGCTATGCTTGGAGTGTCCTGCTATTTGCTTTTAAGTTTGTTTTAGTTTTGCTTGTTGTTCATAACAAGTTGGAACCTAGCCCACCTTGTTTGGGATAGATACACGCTCCATTGCACTCTTGAACACAACATAGGTTTTCTTGCTTATTCTTTTTGTGTGTTCTTCATCTTTTCGTAGCTACTGTCATGCTTAGCTCTTAGTTTTCATGCTTATCTTTTTAAGAGCTTTTACTTAGGTTGATTTTGGAACTCTCTTGAGTTATAATGCTTATCTTGTTTAGAGAGTTGGCCTGTTGCACCGAGTTGTGTGTCTTGCATAAGTAGGTAACTGAGGTTGCTATTTAAGTATAGTAGTAACTTGCAATAGTTTTGAGGTATTGATTTGAGTAATGTTTGGACTATTGGTGCCAAGAGCTTGAGCCTATTAGTGATAGGTGTCGTATTTTGGGAAATCCGTGTGTTTTTGAAAAATTAAGAAATTAGTTGAGAACTCTAGCTACTAAATTGATCGCTAAGCTCTGGAGGGGTTG
The DNA here is from genome assembly GCF_904849725.1 of Hordeum vulgare subsp. vulgare. Taxonomy (NCBI): domain Eukaryota; kingdom Viridiplantae; phylum Streptophyta; class Magnoliopsida; order Poales; family Poaceae; genus Hordeum; species Hordeum vulgare. The sequence continues at coordinate 357,103,343 of NC_058523.1, forward strand.
GAATATATAGAGTACCCTCACGTTACCATGAGTCAAGGATGCGCAAGGATAACCAAACCCCCAAACATTCCTCCTCGGGGTACTTGTCTCTTTGTGAATTTCCTAACTAGATAGAGAGTTACCGATAATAAGTGTATGAGTTCTTCGGACTAATGTGAGTATTTTATTGTTGGCACTTCCACCATCCATATTTTTCTAACCACTTTGGTACAGTGCATTGCCCTTTCTCACATTGAGAGTTGGTGCAAACTCCGCCGGTACATACAAACCCATGACATGATAAGCTCTGTCATATATAAGCCTCATTATATCTTTCCTCAAAGTAGCCACCATACCTACCTATTAAGGCATTTCCATAGCCTTTCCGAGATACATTGCCATGTAACATCCATCATCTGATGACTTGATCTTCATGTCACACATGCTTTTGCTTGATCATAGAGTCGCATGCTAGTTAGGCCTTGCCCTCATTACTGCTACATGACGCGCTAGTATCATTGCATATCCTGCTACACTTGCAGAGGCATACATTTGCATACATCATGGTAGTTTTGACTTGTCTTTATGTTTACTACTTCTTATAAAGTGTGATGATTTTTCTTTCTATTCATGTAAAATATAGAGTGTTGCCCTTAAGAGAGGAAAAGATCACAAAGAGGGAAAACAAAGGATCCCAAAGAGGACAAATGGGAGATAAAAAGAAAGAGCCAAAGAGGTCACAAAAAAAACAAAGATAAAAAGAAAAAAGAAAAAAAGAGAGAAGGGGGCACCGCTACTATTCCTTTTGAAAGATCCACACTCGTACTCCATTACTATATTGGTACTACATGGAGATTATCATTCATGCATAACTATGTGGGATCCTTACACTATAGAACTTGGTTTTCATATTCCAATGATGAGCCTCCTCAAATGAGCTCTAGGTATTTATGAGCAAACAAGTTGGATGCACCCCCACTAGTTCCATTGGAGAGCTTACCTTAGCTCATATGTGCATCCGTTACATGGAAATCCCTACTCCTCACATCGTATCTATCATTTGGCTTTATCTTGCCTATGGTTGTCCTCATTGATGTGAGCCTTTCACACCTTTTTGTCTTCCTTCCCCATCATTATTCTATTTGCCATCCTAAGTGCCAACATATCTTCCTTACGCTCATCCATTGCATGAGTGCTCAAAGTCGAAATGGAGAGGATCATTTTGACTTGTGCCTGGCAAGTGGTCTTGGGATCAGTCCAAATAAGATTCGAAAGGAGACTAAGTGTGCGGTTTAGTAGATTGAGTTCTCAATTAAAAATGTTTTATCTCTCAACTCATCTCCCACTTCTTGCACGCAAACACCATTTGGAGACATTCGAGTCACGGACAGTGAGAGCTCTTGCACCTTTATGTTTTTACTTTGCTAAATTCAATACTAGATATAGACTCTTACTTATTATTTTATTGACTTGAATTTCATATCTCACTTGCTTTACTTTGAAGTTCTTATATGTGCATTATCTTGTCACCACATAAATTATTGTATTATCATTTATCTACTCGAGGACGAGAAGAAATTATGCTTGGGGATGTTGATATGTCCCAAACGTATCTATAATTTCTGCTTGTTCCATGATCTTTTGGGGTGACATTGTTATATGTTTTGCTACACCTTTATATCATTTTACACATATTTGGACTAACCTACTGAATCAGTGCACCCAATGCTAGTTTCTGTCTGCTGATGTCTTTTTTGCAGGGGCTTTTACCCAATTTTCCGAAGCCCGAAAAAATCCAGAAAAATATATAAAAAATCAGCGAAACAGAAGCTTCGGGATCACCGAAGGAATGCTAGAGGGGGGCCACGAGCCTCCGAGGCGGCCTGCTGGCGCGGCTAGGCCCTAGGTTGCGCCACGAGGTCGCCTGGGTGGGCCCTAGCTCCTCCGGTGCCCTCCTTTGGCCCATATTTAGTGTTCCGTGAGCAAACCCTCGCAGACTTTCTGGAATCGCGAATTTCTCCATCGTTCCACCACCGCAACGCTTCCGAGATAGGGAGTGTCAGGAGACCACTTCCCGGCACCCTGCCGGAGGGAGGATTGATCTCCGGGAGCTTCTCCATCACCATGGACGCCTCACGTATGTGCTGTGAGTAGTTTCCCTTGGACCATGAGTCCATGACCAGTATCTATGTGATGTCTTCTCTCCAATCTTGTGCTTCAATGGTTAGTCCTTGTGAGCTGCCCTACATGATCAAGGCATCTATGTAATTCTCTTGCTAGTGCTTTGCTCGGTTTGTTGGGATCCAATGGATTATGAGATTATGTTCAGATTGTTATGAGTTATATATTTGAGTATCCTTTTATATTATGTTCCTTAGTGATTCATGCATGTTCTCCGTTGCTTTTTATTGCTTTGGCCAAGTAGTAGATCGTAACTCCAAGAGGGAGCATTATGCATGATTGTGGGTTCGGGCCCCTTGATGTCTAGTTTGAGTGACAGAAACATGAGACTAGGGGATGTGCTTGTTGCCACTAGGGAGAAAAAAACAGTGCTTGTGACCAAGGTTGCAAGGATAGTTTACCTTATGCATAGTTTGTTAATGCAGTTGTTCGTTCCTTTGAGTTTACACTTTGGTTGGGGCTCGCAACTTAATACCGGAGAGATGTTCTCAATAGATATCTCAAGGTGGATGATTAGTTAGTTGATGCTGATGAATAAACGGTCTACTTGTCTTGGTGTATTGCCCATTACTATTGAACCTCTAACTATCAAGGAGCGTAATTATCATTATGGTGCGATCATAATTCTATCAATTGCCCAACTGTGATTTGTTTACCCTAGCATAGTTGCTTATCATCTTTTGGGAGAGAAACATCACTAGTGAACGTCATGTGACTCCGGTCCGTATCACCATCATTGCTTACACCTCCACTACTTACCGCTTTATTTACTTTTCTGTCGCAATCACTATTACCTTCCCGGTTGTGTTTTGATCCTTTGCAAACTACAAGGCCAGAGAGATTGACAACCTCTCTGTACTCGTTGGGAGCAAAGTCATTTGTTGTGTGTGCAGGTCCACGTCTTCTGCTAGCGCCAGGGTGGAAGACACCTACTTATTGATCCTAGGAGTCCTCCTGGTTCGATAATCCTTACAGTCTCCGTGTAAGGGAAATTTGTTGCTGACTACATCTCCACCTTCCACTTGGGGTATCCAATGAGGGGCGAGAAGTATATACATCTCCACTTTACATCCAGAATGATGTGGGAGTTCCGGGTCTCCACCACACTCGCCCGCGCCCGTGCCCCCTCCTTCCTGCGCTGTGGCAGGTGCACTGGGTGCGAGTGTCTCGGCCGCCGTCACGCTCCTCCTCTTGGGAGCCATGGCGGTGGTGCGGATGAAGAAAGTCGGCCGCTGACCGCTAGATCAGGTCGACGCGACCCTCCTTTCCCCTACCTGGCGCGCCAAAGAGGTCGGTGAAGGATAGACACCTATGGGGGCCTCAATGGTCCCCTTTTGCTGGTTTGGCGGGGAGAGGGGTCGCGGCCAGAGCAGAACCAATTGTCAGGGCCCCGCAAGGTCTTTTTTACCGAGGTTTGGGCCGCGTGGTTCGTAAAACCCTACTCGTGCATTTGTTTACTTATTCGTTTTAGTTACTGTAGATCAGTCCCCTTTACAGCCTTTCGATTGGTCAAAATACCGAAAAGCCCCTACTACTCAGCCGTGGGCCTCCTTTTATAGGCGAAGGGGGTCACCATAGTGGCTCAGTGGGTGAACGGTGGTTTCACGAATGAAATTGTGCTGACCGACATTTACAGTGTTACTACCTTGTGAGAGGTGCATTAAAAGCTTCGACAGACTTCCCTGACCCCGTCAGGGGGAGTTTGGACACGTACCCACACGTGGCAACTTCAAGGTATTGCGCTGGCATGCGGGCGGATGCGTGGTCCATGCATCGTCGGTGGCGTGTTCGTCGGTGGAGGCGCTCACAGGATGCGGGGGCGCCCTCGGCCCGCGCCTCTCCTCAGGCCTTCCCTTCCTTCCCGACAGGGTTACCTTGCCGGGGCTCTTCTTGTTCCCCTCGGCAGGGAGGCGATGGCCTGTCGAGGCCTTGTCAATCTTCTCGCAAGGGTGGCTTGCTAGGGCTCAGTCCTCCTTCCTTGGTGGGAGGTTATCGGTGTGGTATTGTCTATCTCCCCGGCAGGGGGCTCCTGTGGGGGTCTCTTCTTCCTTCCCGGCAAGCGAGTGCTTGCCGGGGCTTGCAATCAGCACTTGGGGGTTTGTGAGTCTTTGATTTCGCCTTAAGCCCCCAGCGATGCGCCTTGCCGTTGTGGAGGGGCTGCCGGTGTCCGCGCACTAGTCCTGGGCACTGGAGACCCCAGTCTTTAGTGCACCGACACCATTAAGCAATTGTAGCGTCGTACCTGTGTCCATCGGTCATCCAGACTAAAGAGTCATCATAGAAATGAACTAATGCATAGAATTGCATGATCAGCTCGTCATTCCATGGGGTCATCTTCTTCCCAACAAACTTTGCAATGTCCACTGCCTTGAAATTCTCTCGCACATGTTGAAAATAATCTTCATTATCCTTAATGTATGCCCAATCAACATACCTCATATCAATGACAATAGTACTCTTGTCAAATAAGACAGTCTCATAAAAATCTTGTTGTTCCTCGGTCTGAAACCTTGGATCAACAACAGTTCTTCTTCTGATAGCATATGGATCATTTGCTCTCCACTTCCATAGTCTGTCATCGTTCCTCTTCTTCATATCATGTGCTATTGGATGAGCAGCATTGTTGAGTGGCAGGAATGGTCTGAGCTCCCTAAGAACTGAAGCATCCTCATGTGCTTCTTCCTCTGCAGCAATGGCACTTGATGCTAGGCCTTTTGCTTTGGAAGCTGTAGGTATGTTTTTGCTACTCTTCCTGGAAGCTGGAGCCTTCTTTGCTTTAGTAGCAGGCTTAGGAGCAGAATTCATGGCGTCATCCATCAACTTCTTCTTCTTGGGAGCAACTGCGATCTCCTCAGGAGCTTCTGCCTCACCATCTTCTGGGTCTTCAAACATGGAAGTTTTTCTGCCAACAAGATAGATAGTTCTCTTCCTGTGCCTCTTCACCCCTGCCTTCTTTGCAGGTGTGCCATTTGAAAACTCAGTGCTCTTCCTGACATACTCACATGCTCTTAGATCAGCTGAAATAGAAGTAAATTTCTAGATAGTTTTCCTTGGAGGGGCCTCCGAAGGAGCTGAAGTCTCTTCAAGCACAAAGTGTGAATCCTCCTCATCAGAATTTAGCTTCCCCCTCTACCTGGTGGCCGCCTTGGGCAAGCCATGGGAGCTAGGAGAACTTGGATCTGAAGAATACTTTTCTGGACTAGTGCCAAAGTCCATCTCAACACTCTGCTCTTTGAAGTTTTATGACTATCATCTGAACCTGACATACTGACAGACACGCTCAGCAGCAAACAACAAAACCTGTGAAGTGGATATAAGAAAGACAGAATGGATGAACATCACAAAATTCAGATATATTTGACAATTTGAAGTCTCAAACATAGGGTACGATCTTCTGCAGGATGTAAATCGGTGGCACCGAGTTGGCATTTTCGGATTCACCGAGAAAGCTTACTTGCTTAACAGAAACTTGGCAGTCATTTTCGGTGGCACGGAACACAGCTACTCGGTCTCACCGAGTTGCTTCTCAGGAACCCTAAAACAAGAATTGGTGGATCCGATTTTACAAACTCGAACTCACCGAGTTACATACTGCGGCAGATCAGATCCAAAATTTCTACTTCTTCTACACTATGAAATTTATCTCGTGGAAGGAAGGATTTGCACATGGAGGTTCGAAGAAAATCCTTCCGAGAGCGTAAAAATTACATAGGGGAACTGCTGCTGGCTACGCCTATAGGGATTTCCTTGGCAAATATGCAAAGGATTCCCCCGCGGCCTTGGAGCCTTGCGTTGCTGTTCCCTTGAAGAGGAAAGGGTGATGTAGCACAGCAGCGGTAAGTATTTCCCTTCGTTTGAGAACCAAGGTATCAATCCAGTAGGAGGATCGCGTCAAGTCACAAGTACCTGCACAAACACAAAGAGCTTGCACCCAACGCTATGAAGGGGTTGCCAATCCCTTATAAATTGTTTGCAAAGTGAGAACTGAAAGGAAAAAGTAAACAAAGCAAAGTAAAAGTAAAAGTTGAGATGATAATTGTGAGTAGACTTGGGGGCCGTAGTGTTCACTAGTGGCTTCTCTCATGAAAGCAAGTAGACGGTGGGTGAACGAATTACTGTCGAGCAATTGATAGAAACGCGCAAAGTCATGACGTTATCTATGGCAATGATCATACATATAGGCATCATGTCCAAAACAAGTAGACCGATACTTTCTGCATCTACTACTTAATCCACATGTCGACCGCTATCCAGCATGCATCTAGTGTATTGAGTTCATAAGAACAGAGTAACGCCTTAAGAAAGATGACATGATGTAGATGGACAATCTCAAATGTATGATGAAAGACCATCTTGTTACCCTTGATGGCAACAACACAATGCGTACCTTGCTGCCCCTTCTGTCACTGGGAAAGGTCACCGCACGGTATGAACCCAAAACGAAGCACTTCTTCCATTGCAAGAATCATAGATCTAGTTGGCCAAACAAAACCCAAGACTCGGAGAGACTTACAAGGATATCAAATCATGCATATAAGAAATCAGCAAAGACTCAATTATAATTCATAGATAAAGTGATCAGAATTCCACAATTCATCGAATCTCGACAAACACACCGCCAAAGATGATTACATCGGATAGATCTCCATGAAGATCATGGAGAACTTTGTATTGAACATCCAAGAGAGAGAAGAAGCCATCTAGCTACTAACTACGGACCCGTAGGTCTGAAGTAGACTACTGATACGTCTCAAACGTATCTATAATTTTTGATGATTTCATGCCATTATCTTGTCATCTTTGGATGTTTTATGTACCTTTTATATCTTTTTTGGGACTAACTTATTAATTCAATGACAAGTGCCAGTTCCTGTTTTTTCTGTGTTTTTGGCTCTTTTCAGATCTGATTTTGGAACGGAGTCCAAATGGAATAAAATCCCTGAAATGATTTTTTCCTGAACGGAAGAAGATCAGGGGGACTGTGGGCCAAGCCAGAAGGGCTGCAGGGAGCCCACAAGCCCCCACTCCGCCAGCAGGGGGAGGCGGCGGTGGGCAGGCTTGTGGCCTCCCTGGCGCCCCCCTGACCTAGATCTTTGGCCTATATATTCCCTAAAATACAACAAAAAATCAGGGGAGCCTCGAAAATACTTTTCCGTCGCCACAAGCTTCCATTTCCGCGAGATCTCATATGGAGACCCTTCCCGGCGCCCTGCCGGAGGGGACATTGGAGTTGGAGGGCTTCTTCTTCATCATCATCGCCCCTCCAATGACTCGTGAGTAGTTCAGTTCAGACCTACGGTCCGTAGTTAGTAGCTAGATGGCTTCTTCTCTCTCTTGGATCTTCAATACAAAGTTCTCCACGATCTTCATGGAGATCTATCCGATGTAATCTTCTTTGGCGGTGTGTTTGTCGAGATCCGATGAATTGTGGATTTGTGATCAGATTATCTATGAATTATATTTGAGTCTTTGCTGATTTCTTATATGCATGATTTGATATCCTTGTAAGTCTCTCCGAGTCTTGGGTTTTGTTTGGCCAACTAGATATATGATTCTTGCAATGGGAGAAGTGCTTGGTTTTGGGTTCTTACCATGTGGCGACCTTTCCCAGTGACAGTAGGGGTAGCAAGGCACACATTGGGTGGTTGCCATCAAGGGTAACAAGGTGGGCTCTGTCGTTGATATGAGATTGTCCATCTACATCATGTCATCTTGCTTAATGTGTTACTCTGTTCTTTTGGACTTAATACACTAGATGCATGCTGGATAGCGGTCGACGTGTGGAGTAATAGTAGTAGATGCAAAAAGTATCGGTCTACTTGTTTTGGACGTGATGCCTATAGATATAATCATTGCCATAGATATCGTCACAACTTTGCGCGGTTCTATCAGGTGTCTACTTGCTTTCATGAGAAAAGCCACTAGTAAACACTACGCCCCCCGAGTCTATTCACATCTATCGTTTACACCTCCGCTTTTACTTTGCTTTGTTACTTTGTTGGTTTCAGTTCTTACTTTGCGAACAATCTATAAGGGATTGACAACCCCTTCATAGAATTGGGAGTAGGTTCTTTGCGTTTGTGCAGGCACTTGTGATACTCCTTCACTAGATCGATACCTTGGTTCTCAAAACTGAGGGAAATACTTACCACCACTGCGCTACATCACCCTTTCCGCTTCGAGGGAACACCAACGCAAGGCTCCAAGGCCACGGGGAAACCATTTGCATATTTTCCAAGGAAGTCCCTAAAGGCGTAGACGTAGCAGAAGGATTCCTCGTGCCGTTGCTGAGGAGAATCAAGACAAGAACAGTCTCCCGTCAGCACGTGTTTCTGGCGCCGTTGGAAGGTCTTTTGTTGCAGTAGCAACTACTGACGAGTCATTGGAGAGGCAATGATGTTGATGTACAAGCCCTCCAGCTCCAAAGTCCCCTCCGTCAGGGCACCGGGATGGGTCTCCAGATGAGATATCGCGGAAACGGAAGCTTGCGGCAGCGGAAAAGTGGTTTCGTGGACGCCCTTATTTTTTCTGGGATTTTAGGGAATATAGGAGAAAGAGCTAGGGTAGGGGAGCTCCAGGGGGGCCACAAGCCTGGTAGCCGCGGGCCCCCCTGGCCGCGGCTACAGGGCTTATCGGCTCCCTGTGGGCCTCCTGCCTTGGCCCTCAAGTCCCCCGATCTTCTTCTGTTCTGGAAAAATTCATTTCGGGGATTTTATTCCGTTTGGACTCTGTTCCAAAATCAGATCTGAAAAGATTCAAAAACACAAAAAAACATGAACTGTCACTTGGCACTGAATTAATAAGTTAGTCCAAAAAAGATATAAAAGGTATATAAAACATCCAAAGTTGACAAGATAACAACATGAACCATCAAAAATTATAGATACGTTTGAGACGTATCAAGCATCCCCAAGCTTAACTCCTGCTCGTCCTCGAGTAGGGAAGTGATAAAGAATGAATCTTTGATGCTTCCATGCTACCTAGCATAGATGTCCTTTGTAACTCCTCCTATGTGACGTGAATGTTCAGATCCGTTAGATTCAAAACAATAGTTTGATATTGACGTGGAGACAATAATACTTCAAGCAAACTAGCAAGGTAATTATGAACTTTCAAAATAACAAGACCAAAAGAAAGTTATCCCTACAAAATCATATAGTCTGGCTATGCTCTATCATCCTTGCACAACGAATTTAAATCATGCACAACCTTGGTATTGGCCAAGTAATTGTTTTCACACCTTTACTTTCTCAATCTTTTTCAACTCTCACGCAATAAATGAGTGTGAGCCATGGTTTTAGGACTATAAGTGGAATGGAGTGTGGTGGAGGTTGCAAGGCAAACAAGGAGAAGATGGTCACATCGACTAGGCATATCAATGAGCTATGGAGATGCTCATCAATAGATATCAATGTGAATGAGTAGGGATTGCCATCCAAATGATGCACTAGAGCTAAGAGTATGTGAAATCCCTTAAAGAAAACTAGTGGGTGTGCATCCAACTTGCTTGCTCACGAAGACCTAAGGCAATTTTGAGGAAGCCCATCATTGGAATATACAAGCCAAGTTATATAATGAAAATTTCCCACTAGCTATATGGTGGTGACAAAACGAGAGACTCTCAATCATGAAGATCATGGTGCTTAATAAGCACAAGTGTGGAAAGATAGTAGCATTGTCCCTTCTCTCTTTTTCTCTCAAATTTTGGTGGGTTTTTGGCCTATTTTTTTAATTATTATTTTTGTGGGCATCTTTGGCCTCTTTTGTAAATTGGCTTAGCTGGCCTCTTTTATTTCCTCACATGGGACAATGCTCCATCAATGATGATCATCACACTTACAACTCAAAACTTAGAGCAATGATGACTCTATATGAAATGCCTTCGGTAGTGTACCGTGACAACGATCTAGCATGGCATAGACATCAATGGAAACATCATGCTAGCTATCTTATGATCATGCAATGGCAATGTAGAAACTGTGGCACATGTCATGGTGGTAGTTGCATGACAATATATCTCGGAATGGCTTTGGAAAAGCCATAGTAGGTAGGTATGGTGGCTGTTTTGAGGGAGGCTAATGGTGGTTTTATGCACCGGCGAAAGTTGCACGACACTAAAGAAGATAGTGATGGTGGAAGGTGAAAGTGCATCTAAACCATGGACTCAACATTAGTCATGAAGAACTCATATACTTGTTGCAAAAGTTTTAGTAGTAATCGAAACAAAGCATTCAACGCATACTCCTATTGGAAGGGTTGGTAGGTACAAACCATCGCACGATCCCGACCGCTACACAAAGGATGACAATCAATAAACTAATCATTCTCAGACTTCATCATATAGCGGTTCACCATACGTGCATGCTACGGGAATCACTAACTTCAACACAAGTATTTCTAGATCCACAACACCTTACTAGTATAACTTCAATATTACCACAACCACAACTCAAAACTAATTGAGATGAATCAAACTTCTCTAACTACTCAATGCACATGAAGGTGGAAGTTTTCATATCCCTTTGGATAACTACCCCTTTTGAGACTACTTTCATAGCATAGATCAACTACCATGCCACGCACTTCCGTGCTCCAAAAGATAGAAATGAAGCACATAGAGAAAAATCAACTAGGTCAAAAGATATAAGTGAAACACATGTGAGCTGAATTGTCTAACCAAAGAATATAAGTGAAGCCCGACAAAATCACGGTGAGTGCATGTCTCTCTCTCTAGGTGTGCAGCAAGGAAGATTGTGACACAACAAAAATAAAAGACTCCTACGATAAAAGACGCTCCAAGCAAAACACATAACATGTGGTGAATAAAAATATAGCCCCAAGTAACGTTACCGATGGATTGAAGACGAAAGAGGGGATGCCTTCCCAGGGCATCCCCAAGCTTAGGATTTTTCCGCATCCTTGAATCAACTTGGGGTGCCTTGGGCATCCCCAAGCTTGAGCTCTTGCCACTCTTTATCTCTTTGTCCAAAAGAACTTCACCCAAAACTTGAAAACTTCACAACACGAAACTTAAACAGAAACTCGTGATATTATTAGCATAAGAAAGCAAATCACCACTTCCTTAGGTACTGTAGAAAATTTAAATTATACTTATGTTGATGTTGGGTTACTTTATTTTGAATCTTCCATGGCTAATACCCCCGATACTATCCATAGTTTCATCAAAATAAGCAACCAACTCAACAAAAACAGAATCTGTTAACAGCAGACCAGTCTGTAGCAATCTGTATACTTCGTATACTTCTGGTACTTCAAAAATTCTGAAAAAATATGACAGTCTGAAGAATTTGCTTAGAAATCAGCAGAAGAAAGAATCAACTCAAAAGATCTCACAGAAAAAAAAAATGAAAATTCGTTTCGTGAGCAGAAAGTTTCTGTCTTTTCCAGCATGATCAAACGATCATCCCCAAGACTAATCATAACGATTTCACTTGGCAGAAACGCAAAAGAAACACAAAAAACACAATCATAACAGAATGATGAAAGTGTGGAAAACACAAAACAGAAAGAAAAAGGATAGATTCGTTGGGTTGCCTCCCAACAAGCGCTATTGTTTAACGCCCTTAGCTAGGCATTGATAGTTCAATGATGCTCACACAAAAGATAAGAATTGAAGCACAACGAGAGCATAAAGAAGCATGTGAAAATCACATCTAAGTCTAACATACTTCCTATGCATAGGCATTTTATAGGAAAACAGATTGTCAAGACAACCAATAGTTACCATATGCAAGGAAGAAGAAAGAGACAATATCAATCTCAACATGACGAGACGTAATTTGGTAACATGAAAGTTTCTACCACAATATTTCCCTCTCTCATAGCAATTACATGTGGGATCATATTCAAATTCAACAATATAGCTACGCCATAGGACATTCTTTTCACGATCCACATGCATGCAAAGTTGACGCTCTTCAATAATAGTAGGATTATCATCAACTAAAGTCATGACTTCAAACCCACTTTCGATAGTATTGCAAACATCATATTCATCATGAGGCTTAAACAAATTTTCAAGATCATAGGAAAAATCATCGCCCCACTCATGATCATTGCAACAAGTAGTGGACATAGCAAAACTAGCATCCCCAATCTTAGGGTTTTGCTTTTTTTAGCATGATTCTCACTAATAGTATTTATAGTGAAACCATTGCAATCATGCCTTTCATCCAAGGAGCCCTCGTGAATCACTTCATAAATTTCTTCCTCACAATTTTCAGATTCACGCATCTCAAGCAAAACTCCATAAAGAAAGTCAGGTGCACTCAACTCACTAGAAATTGGATCAACATAATTGGATATCTTAAAGAGATTAGCAAGTGGATGAGGATCCATATCACTAGATTTTTAGCAAGCGAAAATGCAAGCATATAGAAGGCACATAGCACACAAGCAAAGGAAAGGCAAACGAAGAAGGCAAACGAAGAAAAGGGCAAATGTGAAGTGGGCGCGAGGAAAACGAGAGGCAACTGGCAAAAAAAGTAAATGCAAGAGATGAATTTGTGACACTTACTTGGATAGATCTTGACTTGATCTCTCCCCGGCAACGGCGCCAGAAATCCTTCTGCTGCTGGCTACGCCTATAGGGATTTCCTTGGAAAATATGCAAAGGATTCCCCCGCGGCCTTGGAGCCTTGCGTTGATGTTCCCTTGAAGAGGAAAGGGTGATGTAGCACAGCGGCGGTAGGTACTTCCCTCAGTTTGAGAACCAAGGTATCAATCCAGTAGGAGGATCGCGTCAAGTCACAAGTACCTGCACAAACACAAAGAGCTTGCACCCAACACTATGAAGAGGTTGTCAATCCATTATAGATTGTTTACAAAGTGAGAAATGAAAGCAAAAAGTAAACAAAGCAAAGTAAAAGTAAAAGCTGAGATGATAATTGTGAGTAGACCTGGGGGCCATAGTGTTCACTAGTGGCTTCTCTCATGAAAGCAAGTAGACAGTGGGTGAACGAAGTACTGTCGAGCAATTGATAGAACCGCCAAAGTCATGACGTTATCTATGTCAATGATCATACATATAGGCATCACTTCCAAAACAAGTAGACCGATACTTTCTGCATCTACTACTATTACTCCACACGTCGACCGCTATCCAGCATGCATCTAGTGTATTGAGTTCATAAGAACAGAGTAACGCCTTAAGCAAGATGACATGATGTAGATGGACAATCTCAAATCTACGATGAAAGCCCATCTTGTTACCCTTGATGGAAACAACACGATGCGTGCCTTGCTGCCCCTTCTGTCACTGGGAAAGGTCACCGCACGGTATGAACCCAAAACCAAGCACTTCTCCCATTGCAAGAATCATAGATCTAGTTGGCCAAACAAAACCCAAGACTCGGAGAGACTTACAAGGATATCAAATCATGGATATAAGAAATCAGCAAAGACTCAAATATAATTCATAGATAATCTTATCACAAATCCACAATTCATCGGATCTCGACAAACACACTGCCAAAGAGGATTACATCGGATAGATCTCCATGAAGATCATGGAGAACTTTGTATTGAAGATCCAAGAGAGAGAATAAGCCATCTAGCTACTAACTACGAACCCGTATGTCTGAAGTAGACTACTCACGAGTCATTGGAGAGGCAATGATGTTGATGTAGAAGCCCTCCAGCTCCAAAGTCCCCTCCGGCAGGGCACCGGGAAGGGTCTTCAAATGAGATCTCGCGGAAACAGAAGCTTGCGGCGGCGGAAAAGTGGTTTCGTGGACGCCCTTATTTTTTCTGGGATTTTAGGGAATACATATGCGAAAGAGCTAGGGTAGGGGAGCTCCAGGGGGGCCACAAGCCTGGTAGCCGCAGGCCCCCCTGGCCACGGCTACCGGGCTTGTGGGCTCCCTGTGGGCCTCCTGCCTTGTGTTCTGGAAAAATTCATTTCGGGGATTTTATTCCGTTTGGACTCTGTTCCAAAATCAGATCTGAAAAGAGTCAAAAACACAGAAAAAACAGGAACTAGCAATTGGCACTGAATTAATAAGTTAGTCCCCAAAAAGATATAAAAGGTATATAAAACATCCAAAGTTGACAAGATAACATCATGAAACCATCAAAAAATATAGATACGTTTGAGACGTATCAGGAACGCATAAGGAAATCAGATATGTACCCTAACTTGGCGGCGGTCCGGCTACGGTGACAACGACAGAGTTGATTGCGTCAACGACGGCGAATCCCAGAGGCGGGGGCGCTCGGGGAGACAAAGGCAATGACCTGGGGTCTCGGGGGCAGCAAGGGTTTGGGGAACAAACGGTTTTGACAAAGTGAAGTCAAAAGATTCGGTCCGCGGATATATATACCCGTGCGCTATCGATGTCACGGAGATGGCAAAGACGGTGTCACCGAGTTGCTCAACTGTGAGTAGACAGGGAAACTTAGTGTAACTGAGTTGGCGATTTCGGTGGTACCGAGATAGGAAAACCTGATCAAATTTGAAAAAATTGTGGCATCGAGTTTTTGGAGTTGGTCACGCCGAGTTCTACAAAGAGGTTTTGGAAGGAATCCTGGGACGATATAGAACTCTGGGTGCACCTTCACACGGTGGGATCGACAAGTGCTTGTTCAAGTTTTGTGATGAATCGTGAATAGAACTTGAGATGAGATAGCATAGATAGATAAAGAAGAGTCCTGGGCATTCTTGTCCATCCAATTGGCAAAATATAAATCAAAATCAAAATAACAACAATTGGATGTCCTCGAATGATCAAACACATGACGACCAACATGCTCTCACAATAAGATTGATGAATAAAACATGGTGAACATGCACACACTCCTAGCAGCTATCGAGCACTTGGGCAATGACAAAGTCATCTATATATGAGTATATTTACATAGGACCCAAGTAAGAATACTTGATCATAGGTCATAGTCATCGTTAAGCACAAGTGGGGTTACCAGTTTTACATAAGCATTAATGTGTTCATATCCTTAGGAGATGCTTATACTCAAGTCTTTGAGTAAGACTCCCCCTTGATATGATATCCCCACTAAGGGGGATCAACTAACCTTGGGTGTTGTCGTAGAAGACTTCAAGTAGGTGAAGTAGTGGTGGATGCTCAAAGTTGATGAAGATCATCTCGAGTTGGGAGCAATCCTTGTTGTTTTCATACTCTTCTCACCTACATGGGTTAGTCCCAAAGAAAATAGAACATATGCAAGAATGTCTATGGACATGGAGTGAAGCACACATGGGATAATGTCCAAAGATGCATTAATTACCTTGTTCCTTGCTTACCTTTGAGGGAATGTGTGACTCCTTGAACCCATGCATATGGTTGAGGTTGATTGAAAATAGTTCTTGCCAAAATGAATAAGAGTGAACTTCATTGGAAGAGTCACCCCTCAAGAACTTCTAGTTCTTCCTCTTGGGAATCCACACCAAATTGATGGGAATCTTTGGAGTTGTGGTAGCACTTGTTGAGGTAGATCTAGTAGTATCCTTCGGAATCCACTTGACCTTGGCTTTGGGTTCTTCTTCAAATAGGTCAATGTCATCTTGAAGCTTTCCCTTGCCTTTGTGGTCTTGTGGTAGAAGGCCATCTTGTGAGCTCATTCCTTTGGAAGGAGTGGAAGCACTCCTCTCTTCTTGGGAACAAACTTGGGAGTGGGATATGGACCTTCTTCCCAAACATCTTCGTTGACGTTGAAGTAGCCAACACCTTGTTTCTTACGATGTCCTCATTGCTTGCGCACAATTTCCTCAAATTGCTTACTTCCGGCAAGACTCTTGAAGACACCTCTCTCTATAATCCCTTTCAATAGATCATTTTCTTGCTCAAGTGAAACTTGTCTAAGAGAATTTTTAGTGGAATCAATACAGGTACTAGCAATAACACTATTGGATTTAGCTTTAGCATTGTTGTTACTAGACGAAGAAACCTTCTTGCCCTTGTTACTAGTGTTCCTAGGTTTAACTTGTGGAACAACGTTAGACAAGAGTAATCGTTTGGCTAGATAAGAAGAATTCTTCTTCCAAATATCGTCATTGATTCCTTTTAAGAACTCATGCTCTTGCTCCAAGTTGAGCTTCTCGAAGCGTAGCTTCTGATGGGTTCTTGCAAGCTCTCTATGATCTTCTAGACTAGTCTCATGAGCTAACTTAAGAGTTTTTAATTCTTGAGTTGGTCATTTAATTTCTTTCTTATCATCATCATTCGATTTCTCTTGACTAGCATGATAAATAGCAAGTTCATTTTTAGTGCATTCACTAGTTTTATCAAGAAGCAAGTCATCTTCTCCTAACAAGTCATCCTCATCACTATTGAATTCAAGCACTAGGGATGTGATACCTTGGGGCCTTTAGCCATGAAGCAGTTTCCAACTCCCTCATTTGGTGAATCAAATAAGTCATAGGAGTTGGTGGAAACCAGTGCAATCTCGGCAACACCTTCATCTTGACCATAGTCGGAGTGGGAGTGATAGCTTCTCTCGGAGTGGTGATCAGACTCGGAGCCTAAGACCCATTCACCAACATGAGCTTGATGTCTTCTTCTTGAACTTCTCTTGGTCTATTTGTCCTTCTTCTGCGATTCCTTGCCTCTCCGTGAGTGTCTTCATTAATAGTGAACTTCTCTACTCGTTCTCTCTCTACGAGGTGATCATCTCTTGAGCCTCGTCTTCGAGGTGACTCTTCTCTTCTTTTGTAGGGAACCGAGCACTCATTTCAGTAGTATTTGGGCTTCCCACAATTGTAGCAGTTTTGGTCATGACTAGACGAATGCTTAACTTCATGTCTTGAACTTGAGCTTCTATCTTTGCCTCTACTCTTGTAGAACTTGTTGAATTTTCTGACCATGAGGCTTATCTCTTCATCAGTGACAGGATTGTCTTTTGTGGTAGGGGGAGCATCACATGAAGCTTTATAAGCACCGCTTGACTTGTTGTGCATCTCATCTTCTTCCTTCAGTGACATCTCATGAGCAACAATCCTACCAGTGACTTCAGTTGGCTTGAGATCTTTGTAATTTGGCATCATTTGGATCAATGTGCACACTCTGTCATACTTGCCATCAAGATGTGTAAGTATCTTATTGATGATGAATTTGTCGGTCATCTCTTCGCTTCCTAAGCCGACAATCTCATTAGTGAAGAGAGCTAGCCTAGAGTACATTTCATCGACTCCTTCACCATCCTTCATCTTGAACTTGTCAAGATGACTTTGAAGCACATCTAACTTAGATTCTCTGCCAGAATTAGTACCTTTGTGCATATCAACCAAAGTATCCCAAATTTCTTTTGCATTCTCGAGACGACTGATTATGTTGAATTCTTCGGGGCAAAGACAGTTGAAGATGATATCGTGGGCTTGAGCATTAAGTTACAACATCTTCAGTTCATCAACTGTCGCATCACAATCTGGTTCATGCCCTTCTCCAAAGAAGATACCCTGCACACCAACACGAATAACATCCCAAATATGAGGATTAAAGCCAAGTATGTGCATTTTCATTGTATGCTTCCAACTAGAAAAATTAGTTCCATCGTAGTAAGGACCCCTACGATGATAATTTCCCTCACTAGATGCCATACTCTCCGAGGATGCTAAACCAATGAAATGGAAACTTGGCTCTGATACCACTTGTAGGATCTAAAGTATGTCTAGATGGGGGGTGAGTAGACTACTTGACAAGATTTTTTTGCCTTTTTCCAATTTAACTTGAGAGGAAGCTACGACAATTATAACAGGTCAAGTACACCCTACACATGCAGTTCTAATAGTATAGCAGCGGAAAGTAAAACTTGCAAGTCTAAAGTAGAGGAGTAAGGTAGGGAGATCAAACGCATGAGGTTGACATAGTGATTTTTGGCATGGTTCCGATAGGTGGCGCTATCATACGTCCATGTTAGTGGAGACTTCAACCCACGGAGGGTAACAACTGCGAGAGTCCACGGAGGGTCCAGAAAGAAGAGGCCTTGTCTATTCCACCAGGGCTTCCGTACACGGAAGTCTAGCCTTACTCACGATAGATCTTTACGAAGTAGGCGATCTCCTTGCCCTTACAAACATCTTGGTTCAACTCCACAACACGAAGTAGGAGACTTCCAAGCGACACCTAACCAATCTAGGAGGCACCACCCTCCATAAGGTAACAGATGCGGTAGATCAATGAATCCTTGCTCTTGTGCTTCTAAAGATAGCCTCATCAACACAAATCACTCTCTCACAGAATATGCATAGGTAGTAGAGGTTGATTTGGTGGAAACCAGTTTGGGGAGGCTAGAGATCAAGTTTCAACTGATTGGATTGGACCATCTTGGTGTCAACACATGAGTAGATGGTTCTCTCTCAGAAAATGGATCTGGGAATTAAGTGTGTGTTCTGAGTGCTTCTCCCACGAATGAGTGGTGGGTGAAGGGGTATATATAGGCAACAGCCAAAATCCAACCATTACACACAAAAGAGCAAACTCGGTGACACCAAAGTTGGAAACTTGGTGGTACTGATTAGCACAAAGGTGTGGACTTTTGAATCTCGGTGAGACCGATATATAGAACTCGGTGGCACTGAAAAAGTGACTCATGGTTAGATGGCCAAACTCGGTGGCACCGATACTCAAACTCGTAAATTCCGATTTTGTGTATCTTGGCAACAGAATGTTGGTCACACTGAACTCGGTAGCACCGATGCAGTTTCAGTTGCACCGATTTGATGGGAATGGCTAGGGTTCTGTCTGAGGTTCAAACTCGGTGGGTCCGATATTAGAATGTTGGTGACACCGAATTTGCGTATGTGGATCTTGATAGAGTGGAAGTGTGGGGAAAATGACTGAGTGTTTTGGTGGCTAACTTTGAGCATTTGAGCAATCAGTTCATTTTACTACCTCACCCCCTTTTAAAAGTATTGGCTTTCCCATGGACTCAAAAGTGATTTCTCACAAACATAAAATGAAGAGTCTTCTTAGCTTCAAGATTGAGCCAATATTATTCCTTTCTTGCATCCAGGGGTATCTCCACATAAACCTTAAGACATAGCATCTTTTGAACTTGTGTGAAATACACATGGGAAACACATTAGTCCAATGATGCATATGTTGTGATCAATTATCAAAACCACCCTAGGGAGAAATTGGGCTTTCAATTGCCCCAACCAGCGGTACTACCGCCACACACGAAATAGTGGAGGTAGAGCGGAAGTACCGCCCAGGGTGGTACTTCACCTTAAAACTTCCACTCCAAAAATAATTGCTAAGCAGAACTGTAAAAGTGGAAATATAAGCAGAAGTGAGAGCGGTAGAGACGGGCGGTACTACCACTGGAACAGTATTACCGCTCACCCATGGGCGATAGTTTCACTTAAAAGAAGAAAACCCCTTCTCGATACCAGAAGAATAATCTAAGTGGTAGAGTACCCGTCTCTAGAGGGTGACAGTACCGCTGGCGTGGTACTACCGCTCCCCACAGCGACACTTCCGCTTAGATAAAATTCCGGGCACTTTCAAGCGAGCTCCATTGCGCCGGGAAAATTATGGGGTGCAAGAGTAAGAGAAATTGTTCCACCTAGACTTTCCATACGCTGATCCCCTCTTGATAGTACGGGATTAATTATGACTCGAGTCCACCAACCCTAAATTGATAGCTAAGAACTGTCTTCACTTTCACTCACTGAGGGGAATATAACCGTCTCGTGCCACCTGGTAATTCTATGAGAGCATATCACACACGATTATTCCGCAAAGGGTATCGTCATCGACCACAAAAATTACTTAGAAAAAATTGCGCTCTTACAATAAGTAAGTAGGAAGAATGAAGCATTAACGATTTGAATATCCAGAGAGGTAAGTGAGTAAAATGAAAATTTCTATAACCATATTTGCCTCTCTCATAATGATTACATGTGGGATCATAGTCAAATTCTACAATATAGTAATCATGCTTTTCTTTCAAGGAACTATCATGAATCACTTTATAAATTTCATAATTTTAGATTCATGATTTTCAAGCAAGACCTCACAAGTACAATCTAGTGTACTCTCACTGGCAATTGTTTCAACATAAACTATGTTGGAATAGGGGCTCCACAGATCCAAAAAGGTTCAGACTCTGGGGTGCGCTCGCTCTCCTACCATGTTCTACCTCTCAACTTCACGACCATTGTCCAGTGGCACGAGCTAAGGAAAGCGAACTAGAACACCCGACAGATTACCCTGGTTCGGGCCACCTCACGGTGTAAAACCGTACTCCTACGTGTCTGGATTGCTTGAGGTGGAAGACGAATACAAAGGTTGGTTCTTGCCCTAGCGAAGATAATGGGGATCGGATGATCTCTATACTACAAAGGTCGGGCCTCTCTTTTATACACGCCCTAGTTCTCTTCCCCTCGAAAACATTGGCGGGAAGGGTTGCCACAACGGTCATTTTGAAAGGGAGCACGACTGCAGTCCGCCCTGACAAAGGTGGTCTTTGCATGCAAAAACCTTTCTTCATGACGTGCTGGTGGGCTTGGGGGTGACCTCCGCCCTACCGAGACCCCAACTTTAGTCTCCTTTCCCCGATTGGGAAACCTTTGGGAGTCGCTCTAGGGGCCCGCCAGTTGGCTCCGCTTCCTTAGCACGGAAGTGGAAATACTCCCTATTCGTGCCCGCAGGCACCGCTTCTACGCCGTGTGCGCAACCTGCATCACCCACGTGCGTCTTTTCCAACCTACGCTGCTGTGACCCCACGTTCGACCACCCCCGCATGATGGAGCCGGTGCCCGCGGACCTCCGGCACTCCCTCACGGACGAGGTGCGCGAGCATGTGGAGTCACTCGTGGGGTGGTTCATCCAAGCGGCACCTTCCCACGGGAGCGGCAGTCCCAGCGCTCGGGCCTCAGGGGGCCACGACGAGGACATCGCCTCCTCCACCTAGACTTTTCCTTTCCTTTCCTGTTGCATCAAGAATCACCCAACCCTTAAAAAGGCGTTAGACGTTATGTAATATACCATTGTTTTGAGTAGTGGTTGCCCTTGCTTTGAGGAGCAGCCCCCTAGCACTTCTTAGTACTTTCCCTTACTTGCCCAGGTTGTTGTCCCGCGCTACCTTGGTCTTCCTTCCCATGAAGCCCCTGGAGCAGCTTCTTGTTGCGGTCCCGCGGGGGCTTGTGGATGTCCTTGATGATGGTTGCTTGGCACAAGCCTCGCGAGGCTGGTGTCCTTGCGAGGGCCTTGCACATGTAGCATGGCGACGATTCGGTCCCAGACCGCGGCAGGTGCTGCGAGGCTGCAAGCTCGCACTCCCGGGCTTCTTCGGGCCTTCAGATCCAGCATCACATCCTACAGGCATGCGCTAGACGTGCTTTATACGATGGTGGAAAACGGAATGGATCGGGTCCTTTCTGTCTAAGAGTTTGGCGCGACACGTGGCGCACGACGGCCGTTGGGCGCTCCCGCTTCCCATGTCCCCTCGGTACTCGTCTGGTGCTAACATAAAAGCATGCACACGATGCAGGGCCATTACTTCCCGTGTTAATCTTCCACCCATGGAATGCGTGTGAGGTGACGTAGATCAAATGTTTGCTTGAAGGCTCCATATAAGGGCATGCAGAGGGGCCTCCTGCCCCGACCTTCTTGCCCTTATTCTTCATCCCTGCTCATCATCGTTGGGGTGATGGCGCCAACGAAGAGGTCATGTGACGCCAAGAACGATATGACAATGAAGAGGGGAGTGAGTGTGCGACGCCTGACAAAGGGAAGGGGACGCCCTCATGCGTATGTCACCGCACTCGAGGCACCTCCCATGGTAAGCGGTGGTCCCTGCCGGTGGCCCGTGGCGCCCTGAGTAGCCGTGGGAGGGATTTCATCCGCGGGCACGGCGAGCGCGACGGACGAGGCAGCCACGGCCGGGGACGGGAGGGCAGCGTTCGTGCCCAACCTCCCAAGTCGTGAAGTCACTCCCCTGAGGTGACCTGCGAGTTCATCGTGCGGATGAAGGACAACCCCCGCACTTGGCTCCGACTCCCGGACTTATTCACGAAGGAGATGCGGGAGCTTGCACCCTTGGGCTTGTGGCTGCACCCAGACGTCTGTTGTATCTGTCCCACCTGGGTGGCGATGGAGCTCAACTCCCTTGGCTTCTTGTTCCTAAGGCGGGGGTGGAAGTTGTGCGCCCTCGCCCAAGGATTGCAAGAAGTGCACGTCCTCCATTTCAAGTTCGACGACGCCGCCATGCTCTTCGTGAAGGTCTTCGGAAGCGCCGGCGGTCACGTGGACTATTCCATGGAGGGCGGTAGAAGCAACCCTTCCGGCACAAACGATAGCGGCTACAACTCCTCTTTCGGCGGAAGCGATGGCGACAACAACTCCAATGGCTCCCCGGGCGCTTACGTGAACGAGAAGGAGTACTCCGGCTGAGCGCGCATGCGACGCCGGCATCGAGGTCCCTCTCAACAATGCTTCAAGGGCCCATCCTTCTTTCTATTGCACCATCTTTTCTTTCGTGTAACGCAACGTGTTGGCCCCGTGAGGCATGTAAGAAGGATTATGTACTTCACACTTCAAATCGAATGCTAATGTGAATCAAAAATAAACTTCTCCCCAACATTCTCTGCTAGGATTAGACCCTCTCCAAGATCATCCTGATGCTTCGTGTTGCCTAGGCCCAGCCCCCGGAGCATGGTTACAGAGGCTCCTGAGGCGCCCCCTCAGGGGCCTCTCTTCCTCTCGCGGCTGGCTCGCACGAGGGGCTCCTGCTTGTGGGGCTTGCCCCGCGAGACCACCCGAGGGGAATACCACGGAGGAGGCGCTTTGTCTTATCGATGTCCCCTGGCCCACTTGTGTGTGGGCATTGTGCGAGAATTACAAGCCCCGTGATCTTGATGAGGTGACGCATGCATGGAGTGTGGCCGCAAGCTAGAAGCCAGTTCTCTAGGTTCCCAACATTGCCAAGTCAGACCCAGGCCCACGCACCATGACAAGCCCCCGCGAGCGCGAGGCTCGGGGCAGGCTAGCGGGCGCTGATGACCCAGAAGTGTAGGGGATCTATCGTAGCCTTTTCAATAAGTAAGAGTGTCGAACCCAACGAGGAGAAGAAGGTACTCACAAGTGATCTTGAGCAAGGAATAACTCCAAGTACTGAAAGGTAACTTTTTATGGGTTTTCTAGTATAAGCAACAAGGAAATAAATGCAAGTAAAGTAAATGGTGCCGAGGTGCAGCAAGTGGCCCAGTCCTTTTGAGCACAAAGGATAAGCCGAGGTACTAAACTTATAAAGACTAAGGCATTCTTGAGGACACGCGGGAGAGATAGTCAAGTGCTTTCGTCATATTCCGTCTAGTACTATGTTTTGTATTGATAAGTGTTATGTGGGTGGATCTTAACTAGTGCACCATCTAGGCTAAGACAAGTACACTCTTATGATTAAAACCTGTTGCAAGCATCCTCAAATACAAGAGTGAAATTAAGGCAAAGCCTAACCATAGAAATAAGCTTTAGGATCCAATACTCCCTCATGCAAAAGTATGCGAACTGGGGTTCAGGTTTTTGTAACTCCGGCAACCTACCACAAGAATTCTTTATACACGATGCATTCCCCTAGGTCCTTAAAAAGGCGAAGTGTTATGTAGTCGACATTCACATAACACCACTAGAAGAATAACACCATAACTTAAATATCAATCAACACATATTACTTCAACATCATATGACTACTAGCATCTAGACTTTTCCCATGTCCTCAAGAACTAACAGAACTACTCATAAGACATAAAAGAGATTATGATCAGAGGTGATGAAAATATGATTAACAATCTGGTCATACCAATAATTCTCCAATAGAACTCAATATCATTCACCACAAAAGAGTAATCAACACCGGTAGAGTAGAGGGGATGAATAGCAAGGTACAACTCCGATTGCAATGGTGAAGTAGATGGGATGAAGATGGAGATGGTGCTGGTGATGGTGATGATGATCTCGATGATGCCCGTGATGATGGTGATGACGATCAGGACGATCTCCCCTTCCGGGAGGAGTTCTCCCCGTCGGAATCTACCCACCGGAAAGGTCTTTTCTTATCTGTAGGTTTCCGGTGCGGAGCGGCGGCGGAACTGCGAAAAATCTTATGTCCCCATAACTTTTAGGTCAAGAGGAACATATAGGCCAAAGCAGAGCACTGGAGGCGGGACCCACCCCCAGGCAGCCTCCTGGCGCGGCCTAAGGGTGGCTCGCGCCAGCAGGTCGCCTGGGTGACGTGTGACCCCCCTCCGACCCTTCTTCGACCTATCTTCGGGATCTGTTCGGAAACTTCTTCCCTCAAATTTTCAGCGCAGTTGGAGATGTTCTGACATGGTAACTCTTCGTGCTATTTTCTTTACTGAATCCTGCGTCTGCTATTTCGGCACCTGGAAGTTGTAAACTGTGTAAAATAGGCCAAAACACTATAAGTACATCATCATAATGTGAAATATATCAATGAATAGAGGCAAATTATGATACATAATAGTGATGCATTTTGGACGTATGAGGCGCATTCTGCAAGGGCTTTCCCTTGTTGTTTTCATTGTTGTCTCGTGGGGTGAGGTATGGGGCTTCCGCTAGGTGAAGGCATGGTAAGAAAAGGAGGAACCAAGAAAACTCCAAAAAACCAGAAGATCAAAACTTTTACCAAAAACCCGAGGCTAACTTGCTCGCGAGCCTAAAAAGGGAGATGTGGGAGCCGTATCCAACACGGACCAGCCTAGTGGGCTCGTTCATAGGTTGAAGAAAAAGGCAAATGAAAATGGCCGCCGTATCCAGCACAGGTCAACCTTAGAAAGAAAAGGGGTTGTCGTATCCAGCACGGGTCAACCTAAAAAAATAGTGCGACTCGCGAGGCGTCTTCTTCGATCATCTTCTTCCACCAACGCGAGCATAGGGCCTTCCACTAGGACGTGGGTGGGGGCCTCCACCGCGGCCATGACGTGGCTCATCGTGGGGTCACACTTAGGAGGCCCCCGGGCTGTGCACATCCCCAACACTCATTATTATGTGAGAGGGTCATGGGCGGCGATGGTTGGGCGGATACCCCAGGCACAAGGCTCGGGATTTCCTAACCTGATCTTCACGTGCGCTCCTTAGGCGCAAGCATGAGTGCCGTTCACACCTCATGTATCCCCAGGAGCTCCGTTGCATTCCCCACGACCCAAGAATGAGTGCCATTCACACCACGTGTGGTCGTAAGAGCACGTCGTGAGTAGAGTTGTTGTGTGAAGCCGCAAGGCACCCGTCCACCGGCAGCACGAGCTGAGTTGTGTCCTCTTCATCTGTTTGTGACGGGACACTATGGACCTTGGCGAGATGGCTAGCACGGGATGCAAGCCCGCAAGCCATAGCTCGGTCACTTAGATTTCTCGGTGTTGTGAGGACAAGTCCTGCACAGAGACCATGTCTAACCCCTCACTGTCGATCCTTCCCTGGGCGGTTGCAGGGGTGCGTCAACCCGTGCGGGGGCGGAGCAGCAGAGCTTAAAGTTCAGACAAACTATACCATCTCAACTGAAGGTTAATCGGGTTTTTTCCAAGTCCATAAAACGCCCAATCGAGGCGAGACAAAATAGAGGGAACTGCATGAGACAAGCAACCCGAAAAGTCACCTGGCGGCCATGCTGCCGCTTGTGACATCCTCGACTTTTCCTACAGTAGTGATTGTAATTAAGCTACAGTGGTCACCCGCTAATGATGCCACGTCACCGCTAACTATAACAATGTTCTCGTGATGATTGAAACCGAATCATAGTTCGAAGCTTCGGGATTAAGTCAAACATGAAAAGATCTTCGTGTTGTTGAGATAACAACGTCGGGGAGTTGTAAAGATTCCCTAACAAATTATAATATCAAGTCGGGTACTTTTGGAATCGTTGATGATCCCGATATATTAAGAAAGGGGCTTCAACAAAATAAGTAAAGAGATATAGTAAATGAAGATAAATAAACGAAAGAAAGGACTAAGAGTATAAATAATAAACGATGAAAGAAAAGTAAATAAGAATAGAATAAAGAAAAAGGGATTAGAAGAAGTAATAATAATAATAATAAAGAAAACAGAAAACAAAATGAAACAATTCAAAAAAAAAAAAGAGAAAGCCCCCCCCCAGCCGGCCCAAACTGGGCCAAGTGGCCCAGCCGGCCCCCCCAAACCCTAACGCCCTCCTCGGCGCCACCCTCCCCTCGCTGCTCCCTCCCCTCCCCTGTGCGCCGCCGCCGCCAGCCCCCCCCCTCGTGGGGGGCCCCACCCCACGTCGCCAGCCCTCCCCCACGAGGGCCCCACCCCGTCCCGTGGCTCCCTCCCGTAACTCCCTCCCTCCCGTGACTCTCGCCCCCTCCCCATCCCACGACCGAGCCCCTCCACACCCCGTCGCCTCCCTCCTCTCCACCTCGCCCCTCCCTGGCCGGCTCCTCCCTCCCCCGCCGGCGAGCCGAAGCCCCTCCCGCCGGCGGCCTTCCCCCACGGCCTCCTCCCTACCCCGGTGGCCCCTCCCCTCGCCCCGCCGGCCGAGCCCCTCCTCCCTGCCGGCCGAGCCCCTCCTCCCCGCCGACCGAGCCCCTCCTTCCCGCCGGCGAGCCACCCCCTCCACCCCGCCGGCAGGGGGCCCCGGTTGCCTCGGCCTCCACCTCGCCGGCCTACCGCCCCGGCCCCCCGTCGGCCTTCTCCCGCTCGGTCCGGGAGGGACCGGGCAGGGAGACACCTCCACCACGCCGGATCCGACCGGCTCCTCCTCGCCGGCACCATCACCACCATCGGCACCGTCACCGCCTCCACGCCCGTCTCCACCATCAACTACGTGCGAACTCCGGCTTCACCGGGTCGTCACGTCACCATCGGTGAGCCCCTCCTCGGGCTCCTCCCACCTTGTCGTTCCCCTCAACGTCACGGTTCCGTTCCGGCAAACGGGGCCTCGATCCGTCGACGGTGGACTCCGGTAGAAGGATTCGAAGTTTGTGTTCTTATAGGTGGAGTAGCAAAAGAACTTCTCTGTCTCTGTTAACAGAGAGATGAGAGATGAGAGTTTTTGAGAAAAAAGAAATAAAAACAAAGGTTGTATTCCGTATGTATGTATGAGATGTGATGTATGTATTTGTGTATTTGGATATTTAGAGGAATACGGTATTTGCACGGTTAGGTATCTAATAAAAATAAATGAGAAAATAGCCTTAGGCCACTTACCGGTGGGGCCATGCACCGCTGTCAATGACAGGGAGGCCCCACGCGATAATTAAAAATAATGTTTTCTTAAAATAAATAAATAAATAGATATTTAGTTAAAATAATTAATTAACACAATTAGGGTATGACACGTGGGTCCCTCGTTGAATTAATCTGATTAATAAATAATTAATCTTAAATAAAACTTGTGCCTATGACGTTCGGGACCCGCTGGTCAGTTGACCGGTCAAAGGTTGATGTCAGCCTGACATCGCGATGATGTCATAATAGGATTTTACTAAATCTTTTAAATCTGTTTTTAATTCTTAAATAATTAATAAAACTGTAAAAAATTAATATTAAATAATCCGTAAGTCAGATCAAAATAATTTCAACATGAAAGTTGATCAGCAGAGCGAGACGAACCCGGATACACGGTCCGTTCGTCTGTCACGCGTCCCTAGCATAGCAAACATGGAACTTTTCCATCGTATCCAGTGTAACCGGTAGTAGCCCGAGACCGGGGAAAATATCGTCAGATATTCTTCCGACCCGTCTATGACGGATGTTGCTGCGTTAGCTCATGTCTAGCCTGCATCTTTCCATGTCATGCTTTGTGTTGCATCGGTGCTATTATTTATTGTTTCTTCCCCCTCTTCTTACCGGTAGACCCCGAGACTGACGCTGCTGCCGGGTACATCTACGACCCTGCCGATCAGTCCTTTGCCGCAGAGCAGCAAGGCAAGCAAACTCCCCTTGATCATTCCTATATCGTCTATGTCTTTCTTCCTACTGCTTGCATTAGTATTTTGCTGCTGTTGTAGTTAGCTCCTATATCTGATGCATAGCCTGTTTTTGATGAACTGCTACTTTCAGTCCTGTACCTTTAATATGCTTAGTATAGGTGGAGCAGTCATCCCCTCTGACCCCGTAGATCAGTTGCCCCGCTTGTTTTTAAATCTCGATCTCTGATCGACGAGCCAGACCCGACACAGCACGTTCACCCCCCTTCGTTGTACGACGCTACAGGGATACTATCGGGTACCGAGGGTGACACCTCGCTAAGTACTCCTGATGATATCTCTGTAGTATAGCTAGTCGGTCGTGGTTATCGAGGGTGATTCCTCTTTCACCATTCCCGATGACGTCTCTGTCGTGCCACCCCGCGAGTGTGGGACCCCCGAGGGTGATTCCTCTAAGCCCACCTTGACGGGTACATCGTTCGGAATCCAACGAGGGTGATTCCTCGGATTCCCCTGATGTTACAACCACACAGTTACTCAACCATGTTACTGGGATCATGGGTGATTAGTTGTAAGACGGGTGGATTCCCGCGAGACTGTGTTGTTGGCCTAATTAAAATGCTAATGGATTTGGGTATTTGATCTGGGTTGGTCGGAGACCTTTTCGCACTAACCGGCTACGCGGGAAGAATTATCGGTACTCGACGTCGCGGTATCAGCCGAAGCTTTTCAGATGCCAGCAGTGTAGCGGCGCGCGCCCGAGTGGTCCCGAGATGCATCGCGCTTGTGATTAAGGGATGCTAGGACTGACGTCGGCCGCCCACGCCACGTGCAGGAGCGTGAAGGGGAACTGGGCCCATGAACCCTTTGTGCTTAGGATTTAGACCGGCGGGCTGGCCTCTCTGATTAGTCTTAGGTGGGGCTGCGACGTGTCGATATTCCGAGGCCGGGCAGGACCCAGAAAAGTATGTCCGGCCAGAGTGTTATCGAGCGTGACGAGACATGTGGTGCACCCCTGCAGGGATGAAAATTAACTATTCGGATAGCCGTGTCCACGGTTACAGGACGACTTGGAGTTGTGCCCCGATCTTTTACAACTACAATTGTTACTTAACTGGAATTAGTTTGCCTCGGGATTGCTTCCTCGCAGGGAGTCGAGGGAGGATCCTTAGGCGTGACCTCACTTTAATATTGCTGCAACAATATGACTATTAATGTGTTACCCCCCCCCCTTTTCTACTCTCATCTATTGCTGCAAGACCCTGAAGATGCTAGTCTTCGATAGGACTAGGCCTTCTCTCTCTATTCTCGCATTGCTGCAGTCAGTCCACATATAACCCCCCCTTCTTTGATACTGGTGCATATTTAGAATAGTTCTGATGTAAGACTTGCGAGTACTTTGGATGAGTACTCACCGCTGCTTTGCTCTCCCCTTGTTCCCTTGATCCGTTTGCTGCGACCAGATGATGAAGCCCAGGAGATGGAGGTCCCCGCTGCCGACGACTGCTACCCCGACGGTGCCTACTACTACGTGGAGGCCGCTGATGATCAGGAGTAGTTAGGAGGCTCCCAGGCAGGAGGCCTCGCCTCGTTCGATCGTTGTATCTTTTGTGCTAGCCTTCTCTAAGGCACCCCATGTTTTATGTCTGTACTCAGATATTTGTTGCTTCCGCTGACTCGTGTGTTTATCGAGCTTTCGTATTCTAGCCCTCGAGGCCCCTGGCTTGTAATATGAAGCTGATGTTATTTTATTTGTGTCTAGAGTTGTGTTGTGATATCTCCCCGTGAGTCCTTGGGTTTGATCGTACGCATTTGCGTGTATGATTAGCGTACGATTAAGCCGAGGGCGTCACAAGTTGGTATCAGAGCCAACTACCTGTAGGTAGCCCCCTTTCCAACTCCTTGGCCGAAGTTGAGTCTAGTGTTTGAAAAACTTTACTAACACTGATGTTGTGGCTTACGGGCCCACATCTCAATTGGGTGGTATTAGTATCTTTTACTCCTTTTCTATACTCTGGGCTCTACTTTCTCTTCTCTTTCGGGTCAAAGATTTTACTAACTCTAACATTAGGTTCTCGAATCACCTCAATCCGGAGCGCTGGACTATCTACTCTTTTTATCGTGAATATGTATTACACACACTGTCATTGACATTCGTCAATCTTATTTTCAGATGCGTCCCGCAAGACAGCACGTGCGCCTGACACAGGCCACCGAGACGACTGGGTTCCCGGCCATTTTGGTCGATCTCCTGACCAGGCTGGGATATCGTTGGTACCCCGAGTACACTGTGTTCGAGGATTTCCGCGAGTACAACCAGTACCAGTACCAGGCTGAGGTTCGCATCTTCGACCAGAGGGGCGGTGAGACCCTCGAGCGCCACGTGTTCTGTGGTATTGGAGTGTCGGTCGAGATGGCCGTCCATGATGCGGCCTACATCGCCATCACCCGACTCCGTGGAG
Organism: Hordeum vulgare subsp. vulgare; assembly: GCF_904849725.1. NCBI lineage: Eukaryota > Viridiplantae > Streptophyta > Magnoliopsida > Poales > Poaceae > Hordeum > Hordeum vulgare. The sequence goes on from NC_058523.1 coordinate 357,133,847, forward strand.
CGTACCCTCACCTGGAGGAGAGCCCTTTCAGATACATCCCGCATGCTCGTGCTGGGGATGAGACTGGGTCTGATCTCACTGCCTACGCTTCTGACGTTCGGGAGCGCAGCGACCGTTCCTACGTCGCTGTCTGCGCCCCCTACGTGACGCGTCGCTACGACGCGCGGATTCTGGTGCAGTACACTGAGGCAATGGATCGTGCTTTCCGAGCTCTGACTGTGGAGTTGTATGCTACGCGCGCTCGTCTTTACGACGCGTTGACAGAGCTGCGGCCATCACACTGTCCGAGGGTTCCCCCTTTGCCCATCCGCGAGCCGAGCAGGACAGAGCTACCATCAGCTCTCGAGTGGACAGATGTTGGGGGTAGAACCCCTGCACTTGGACCTCAGCTCCTCGACTGGATGCGGTACCGTCACCAGAGTCACAACGGGACACAGGGTCCTGTCCCTACCTTCGATCACCGCCAGCTACCAGGATTCGTTCGTCCTCTCCGACGTTGATGTAGCCTTATCGCTACATCTCGTTGTGGTACTCTTCCACCGCGTGCCTGCGCGCCGCCTAGTGAGTCCAGGGTATCGTCAAATGCGTCCGGGCTATCGCCAAATTTCGAGTTTTTAATCGTTAGTCTGTAATCGAACTTATGTATGGGTCTGTATGTCGAACTCAACTACTATGGAGTATCTATCGCATTTCCCTTTCATTATGCTTGATTGCTTCATGAATGCGTGCGATGCCTTTCGATTACTTTAAGCTAAACTACCCCTGCTAAATATTTAACAGGATGGTTAGACCAGCTGGCCGCCCGCGTGGCCGTGCCAACGATGCACCACCCCCGCCTCCTGAGTATATGGCGGGGATGATCCAACAGTTTGAGCTGAACCGCCAGTTTATGCAAGGGCTCATGGATCAGTTCCAAAGGCCGAACATGAACCAACCACAAGGCGTGACACTACAAGACTTCTGCCGTCTCAACCCTGCGATCTACCGCAGCTCAACTCAGCCTCTTGATGCTGATGACTGGCTCCGTGACATTTCTTATGAGCTAGAGTCTGCCAATGTGCCCCTGGCGAGCTATGTCAACTTTGCCGCCTACTTTCTGAAGGGTCCCGCTGCTCAATGGTGGGACAGCCACAGGCGCTCTCAGCCCGATGGAACTATCATCACTTGGGCAGAGTTCAAGGCTGCTTTCCGTGCTCGATACATTCCCCAGGGAATCATGGACCGGAAGAAGCGTGAGTTCCGCAACTTAGTCCAGGGCAACAAGACTGTGGATGCTTATCAGCGGGAATTTCTGGAATTATCTCGCTATGCTGAAGAAGACATTGCGACTGATGCACGCAGGCGGGAGAAGTTCCGTGAAGGCCTCCACCCTGATATCAAGCTGACACTCCTCGTTCAGGACTATGCTGACTTCGCCACCCTCGTGAACAAGGCTATTCAGGTTGAGACTGGTCTGCAGGAATACAAAGATAGCAGCAAGCGCAACCGTGACATGGGCTCATCTTCGGGCTCATCTGCACAGAAGCGGAAGATCTGGATTCCCAACAACATGTACCATGCACCTGCTCCTACTCCGAGGCCGTCCTATGTTGCACCTCGCCTGCCTCCTCCACCACCTAGGCAGCCGAGGCTCCCAGCTCCACCACCTCGAGTTCCTCCTTCCCGTCCTGAGGACGGGCTGTGCTTCAAGTGTGGCCGTCCAGGTCACCGTGCTAGAGACTGCAGGCAGAATCAGAATCAGCTGGCACTTCCCACAACTGGCCGTGGCAACAACCAGAACCGCAACTTCAACACTAAGCATGCTTATGTTCGTGGTCAGGCCAACAACATTGATATGGGTCAAGCTCAAGACCAGCCTGCTACCGTGATGGGTACACTTCTCGTTAACTCAGTACCTGCTTCTGTATTTTTTGATACAGGAGCATCGCATTCCTTTATGTCTGAAAATTTTGCATACATGCATGACATTAGGAGCGAAGAGATGAACCTCCCGATAGTGGTAAACACCCCTGGGGGCGAATGCCGAACCTCTGTGGTTTGCCCCCATGTTCCAGTTGAAATTGAAGGATTAGAATTCCTTGCCAACCCCATCCTACTAAAGTCATCCAACATCGATCTCATATTGGGGATGGACTGGTTGAAAGCTCATACGGCATCGATCGTTTGTGCCACCAAAACCGTCCACCTCCTACACCCTTCAGATGAACTCGTAAGCTACCATGCTCATCTCGTCCGTAATGCTGAGGCACGGCTGTATGCCTTGAATGCATTAAATGTGTCGCCTCTTGAAGGGATTGAAAACATTCCAGTGGTCCGAGAATTCCAAGATGTCTTTCCAGAAGAACTTCCGGGGATTCCCCCTGCTCGAGCTGTCGAGTTTGTCATTGACTTGGTACCCGGTACCACTCCTATTGCCAAGCGTCCTTATAAAATGCCACCACATGAACTCCTTGAACTTAAGCAAGAAATTGACAACTCGCTCCGTCTGGGTTTCATCCGTCCGAGTTCCTCTGCTTGGGGAGCACCTTCTCTCTTTGTTAAGAAGAAGGATGGGACAAATCGATTGGTTCAAGACTATCGTCCTATCAACCAGGCCACTATTCAGAACAAATATCCTCTCCCGCGGATAAATGATTTGTATGATCAACTTGCTGGTTCCACCGTTTTCTCTAAGCTCGACTTGAGATTGGGATACCACCAGATCCGTGTTCGCAAGGAGGATATTCCAAAGACCGCCTTTGTTACTCGATATGGATCATACGAGTACACCGTCATGTCCTTCGGCTTAACCAATGCACCGGCAACCTTCTCTCGACTGATGAATTATATATTCATGGATTACCTCGACAAATTTTTCGTGGTATATCTGGATGATATTCTGGTGTTTTCGAAGAACAAAGAAGAGCATGCCGAACATCTTCGTCTTGTACTGGATAAGCTTCGGGAGAATAAACTCTATGCGAAGTATTCCAAATGTGAGTTTTGGCTAGACGAAGTGACTTACCTTGGTCATGTGATTTCCAAGGATGGTATTGCGGTCAACCCCGAACAAATTCAAGCTATTCTTGACTGGACTCCCCCGAAGAATGTCAAGCAAGTCAGAAGTTTTCTCGGACTCGCCAGCTATTGCCGTCGATTCGTCGAGAACTTCTCCAAGATTGCGAAGCCCTTAACCAACCTGCTTCACAAAGGTGTTAAGTATGAATGGACTAATAAATGTCAGGAAAGTTTCCAGGCACTCAAGGACAAACTAACGTCCGCTCCAGTACTTGCTCCTCCAGATACGAAAAGGGATTTCGTCATATACTGTGATGCTTCTCGTCAAGGAATAGGTTGTGTCCTAATGCAGGATCGCAAGGTGATCGCTTATGCTTCACCTCAACTGCGTGCTCATGAAGAGAACTACCCAGTTCATGATCTCGAGCTTGCCGCAGTCATTCATGCATTGAAGGAATGGCGACAATACCTTGTCGGTAATCGCTGTGAAATCTACACCGACCATCAAAGTCTGAAGTACTTGTTCACTCAACCGGAGCTGAACCTGCGTCAACAAAGATGGATGGAGCGTATAGCAGATTTTGACTGTAGTATATCATATACCCCTGGCAAGGCTAATGTAATGGCTGATGCCTTAAGTCGCAAGTCATACTGCAACCACCTCCAGGTTCATCAGGTTCACGATCGTCTGCAAGAGGAATTCCGTAAGCTGAACCTCCACATTGTTCCTCAGGGTTACCTTGTTCCTCCCCCTGAAGAGTATCAAAAGATGAACCTTCGTGTTGTTAATCAGGGTTCCCTCAGTAACCTAGTGGTTGAACCAGATCTTGTGAGCTCCATAAAGAATATACAGAACTTTGACGATGATGTCGACAGGATTAAGAGCTATATTGCAAAGGGTAAACCCTCCTTTTTCACTGTTGATGAAGGTGGCGCCTTGTATTTCAAGGGTCGCCTATTCGTCCCAAATAAGAAGGAAAATCTCAGGATGACTGGGAAGGTGATGGAAGAAGCTCATGACACACCATTGTCTATTCACCCGGGTAGTACCAAGATGTACCAAGACATCCGGCAAAGATTCTGGTGGCCCAATATGAAACAAGACATTGCATGCTATGTGGCAGAATGTGATATATGCCGGCGTATCAAAGCAGAACACCAAAAGCCTGCTGGAACTCTGCAACCTATCTCTATTCCCGAGTGGAAATGGGATCACGTTGAAATGGACTTCGTCACTGGTTTTCCCAGGTCTCAGAAAGGTAATGATGCTATTCTTGTCGTCATTGATCGACTGTCCAAAGTTGCACATTTCCTGGCCGTCAAAGAAACGATTAATGCTAGTCAGCTGGCAGATCTTTATATGTCAAGAGTTGTTTCACTTCACGGTATTCCGTTGGTGATCAGTTCGGACCGTGGCAGCTTGTTTACTTCAAAATTCTGGGAAAGTTTTCAGAAGGCTATGGGGACTCATCTGTCCTTCAGCACTGCATTTCATACTCAATCCCAGGGACAAGTTGAACGAGTCAATCAAATTCTCGAGGACATGCTTCGAGCTTGTGTCATTTCTTTCGGTAAGAAATGGGAGGAATCTCTCCCGTATGTCGAGTTCTCGTACAACAATAGCTATCAAGCTAGTCTGAAGATGGCCCCTTTCGAAGTATTGTATGGGCGAAGGTGTCGAACTCCTCTGAATTGGTCAGAAACTGGGGAAAGATCACTCTTCGGTCCGAATATTATTCAACATGCCGAAGATCAAGTCCGCATTATTCATGAGAATCTGAAGGCTGCTCAGTCTCGTCAGAAGAGTCAGTATGACCGTCATCATCAAGATATGGTCTATCAACCTGGCGAAAAGGCTTATCTTCGTGTTACACCAATGAGAGGTGCACACCGTTTCGGAATCAAGGGCAAGTTAGCTCCTCGTTATATTGGTCCTTTCACTGTTCTCGAAAGGCGTGGAAGAGTGGCTTACCAATTGGAACTGCCGGCGAACCTTTCTCAGGTTCACGATGTCTTCCATGTTTCTCAGCTCCGTCGCTGCTTCAAGGACCCTATTCGAGCAGTGGATCACGATATGCTAGAGCTACAACAAGACCTCTCTTATAAAGAGCATCCGGTCCGCATTCTCGACCAAGCTGAACGTAAGACTCGTCGCAAGGTCACTAAGTTCCTTAAGGTGCAGTGGTCAAATCACTCTAAAGATGAAGCCACTTGGGAACGCGAGGATCATCTTCGTGATGAATACCCCGGGCTCTTTCCCTCTACCTCTTAATTCTCGGGACGAGAATTCTTGTTAGTAGGGGAGAATTGTGACATCCTCGACTTTTTCTACAGTAGTGATTGTAATTAAGCTACAGTGGTCACCCGCTAATGATGCCACGTCACCGCTAACTATAACAATGTTCTCGTGATGATTGAAACCGAATCATAGTTCGAAGCTTCGGGATTAAGTCAAACATGAAAAGATCTTCGTGTTGTTGAGATAACAACGTCGGGGAGTTGTAAAGATTCCCTAACAAATTATAATATCAAGTCGGGTACTTTTGGAATCGTTGATGATCCCGATATATTAAGAAAGGGGCTTCAACAAAATAAGTAAAGAGATATAGTAAATGAAGATAAATAAACAAAAGAAAGGACTAAGAGTATAAATAATAAACGATGAAAGAAAAGTAAATAAGAATAGAATAAAGAAAAAGGGATTAGAAGAAGTAATAATAATAATAATAAAGAAAAGAGAAAACAAAATGAAACAATTCAAAAAAAAAAAAAAAAAGAGAAAGCCCCCCCCCAGCCGGCCCAAACTCGGCCAAGTGGCCCAGCCGCCCCCCCCCAAACCCTAACGCCCTCCTGGGCGCCACCCTCCCCTCGCTGCTCCCTCCCCTCCCCTGTGCGCCGCCGCCGCCAGCCCCCCCCCCCTCGTGGGGGGCCCCACCCCACGTCGCCAGCCCTCCCCCACGAGGGCCCCACCCCGTCCCGTGGCTCCCTCCCGTAACTCCCTCCCTCCCGTGACTCTCGCCCCCTCCCCATCCCACGACCGAGCCCCTCCACACCCCGTCGCCTCCCTCCTCTCCACCTCGCCCCTCCCTGGCCGGCTCCTCCCTCCCCCGCCGGCGAGCCGAAGCCCCTCCCGCCGGCGGCCTTCCCCCACGGCCTCCTCCCTACCCCGGTGGCCCCTCCCCTCGCCCCGCCGGCCGAGCCCCTCCTCCCTGCCGGCCGAGCCCCTCCTCCCCGCCGACCGAGCCCCTCCTTCCCGCCGGCGAGCCACCCCCTCCACCCCGCCGGCAGGGGGCCCCGGTTGCCTCGGCCTCCACCTCGCCGGCCTACCGCCCCGGCCCCCCGTCGGCCTTCTCCCGCTCGGTCCGGGAGGGACCGGGCAGGGAGACACCTCCACCACGCCGGATCCGACCGGCTCCTCCTCGCCGGCACCATCACCACCATCGGCACCGTCACCGCCTCCACGCCCGTCTCCACCGTCAACTACGTGCGAACTCCGGCTTCACCGGGTCGTCACGTCACCGTCGGTGAGCCCCTCCTCGGGCTCCTCCCACCTTGTCGTTCCCCTCAACGTCACGGTTCCGTTCCGGCAAACGGGGCCTCGATCCGTCGACGGTGGACTCCGGTAGAAGGATTCGAAGTTTGTGTTCTTATAGGTGGAGTAGCAAAAGAACTTCTCTGTCTCTGTTAACAGAGAGATGAGAGATGAGAGTTTTTGAGAAAAAAGAAATAAAAACAAAGGTTGTATTCCGTATGTATGTATGAGATGTGATGTATGTATTTGTGTATTTGGATATTTAGAGGAATACGGTATTTGCACGGTTAGGTATCTAATAAAAATAAATGAGAAAATAGCCTTAGGCCACTTACCGGTGGGGCCATGCACCGCTGTCAATGACAGGGAGGCCCCACGCGATAATTAAAAATAATGTTTTCTTAAAATAAATAAATAAATAGATATTTAGTTAAAATAATTAATTAACACAATTAGGGTATGACACGTGGGTCCCTCGTTGAATTAATCTGATTAATAAATAATTAATCTTAAATAAAACTTGTGCCTATGACGTTCGGGACCCGCTGGTCAGTTGACCGGTCAAAGGTTGATGTCAGCCTGACATCGCGATGATGTCATAATAGGATTTTACTAAATCTTTTAAATCTGTTTTTAATTCTTAAATAATTAATAAAACTGTAAAAAATTAATATTAAATAATCCGTAAGTCAGATCAAAATAATTTCAACATGAAAGTTGATCAGCAGAGCGAGACGAACCCGGATACACGGTCCGTTCGTCTGTCACGCGTCCCTAGCATAGCAAACATGGAACTTTTCCATCGTATCCAGTGTAACCGGTAGTAGCCCGAGACCGGGGAAAATATCGTCAGATATTCTTCCGACCCGTCTATGACGGATGTTGCTGCGTTAGCTCATGTCTAGCCTGCATCTTTCCATGTCATGCTTTGTGTTGCATCGGTGCTATTATTTATTGTTTCTTCCCCCTCTTCTTACCGGTAGACCCCGAGACTGACGCTGCTGCCGGGTACATCTACGACCCTGCCGATCAGTCCTTTGCCGCAGAGCAGCAAGGCAAGCAAACTCCCCTTGATCATTCCTATATCGTCTATGTCTTTCTTCCTACTGCTTGCATTAGTATTTTGCTGCTGTTGTAGTTAGCTCCTATATCTGATGCATAGCCTGTTTTTGATGAACTGCTACTTTCAGTCCTGTACCTTTAATATGCTTAGTATAGGTGGAGCAGTCATCCCCTCTGACCCCGTAGATCAGTTGCCCCGCTTGTTTTTAAATCTCGATCTCTGATCGACGAGCCAGACCCGACACAGCACGTTCACCCCCCTTCGTTGTACGACGCTACAGGGATACTATCGGGTACCGAGGGTGACACCTCGCTAAGTACTCCTGATGATATCTCTGTAGTATAGCTAGTCGATCGTGGTTATCGAGGGTGATTCCTCTTTCACCATTCCCGATGACGTCTCTGTCGTGCCACCCCACGAGTGTGGGACCCCCGAGGGTGATTCCTCTAAGCCCACCTTGACGGGTACATCGTTCGGAATCCAACGAGGGTGATTCCTCGGATTCCCCTGATGTTACAACCACACAGTTACTCGACCATGTTACTGGGATCATGGGTGATTAGTTGTAAGACGGGTGGATTCCCGCGAGACTGTGTTGTTGGCCTAATTAAAATGCTAATGGATTTGGGTATTTGATCTGGGTTGGTCGGAGACCTTTTCGCACTAACCGGCTACGCGGGAAGAATTATGGGTACTCGACGTCGCGGTATCAGCCGAAGCTTTTCAGATGCCAGCAGTGTAGCGGCGCGCGCCCGAGTGGTCCCGAGATGCATCGTGCTTGTGATTAAGGGATGCTAGGACTGACTTCGGCCGCCCACGCCACGTGCAGGAGCGTGAAGGGGAACTGGGCCCATGAACCCTTTGTGCTTAGGATTTAGACCGGCGGGCTGGCCTCTCTGATTAGTCTTAGGTGGGGCTGCGACGTGTCGATATTCCGAGGCCGGGCAGGACCCAGAAAAGTATGTCCGGCCAGAGTGTTATCGAGCATGACGGGACATGTGGTGCACCCCTGCAGGGATGAAAATTAACTATTCGGATAGCCGTGTCCACGGTTACAGGACGACTTGGAGTTGTGCCCCGATCTTTTACAACTACAATTGTTACTTAACTGGAATTAGTTTGCCTCGGGATTGCTTCCTCGCAGGGAGTCGAGGGAGGATCCTTAGGCGTGACCTCACTTTAATATTGCTGCAACAATATGACTATTAATGTGTTACCCCCCCTGTTCTACTCTCATCTATTGCTGCAAGACCCTGAAGATGCTAGTCTTCGATAGGACTAGGCCTTCTCTCTCTATTCTCGCATTGCTGCAGTCAGTCCACATATAACCCCCCCCCTTCTTTGATACTGGTGCATATTTAGAATAGTTCTGATGTAAGACTTGCGAGTACTTTGGATGAGTACTCACCGCTGCTTTGCTCTCCCCTTGTTCCCTTGATCCGTTTGCTGCGACCAGATGATGAAGCCCAGGAGATGGAGGTCCCCGCCGCCGACGACTGCTACCCCGACGGTGCCTACTACTACGTGGAGGCCGCTGATGATCAGGAGTAGTTAGGAGGCTCCCAGGCAGGAGGCCTCGCCTCGTTCGATCGTTGTATCTTTTGTGCTAGCCTTCTCTAAGGCACCCCATGTTTTATGTCTGTACTCAGATATTTGTTGCTTCCGCTGACTCGTGTGTTTATCGAGCTTTCGTATTCTAGCCCTCGAGGCCCCTGGCTTGTAATATGAAGCTGATGTTATTTTATTTGTGTCTAGAGTTGTGTTGTGATATCTCCCCGTGAGTCCTTGGGTTTGATCGTACGCATTTGTGTGTATGATTAGCGTACGATTAAGCCGAGGGCGTCACACCGCTCGAGCATTAAGCTTCTTGATGATGCATGCTACCGAGGCCCACCCCTACAAAAGGGAAGGGCGACATGTTCCGGAAACCTCAACACCTTGCGAGGGTGACTCCTAAGTCTCCAAGGCCCGCAGGGTCCGACACTTCACGAGGCGTGCGCGACCCCACTTCCTGCTACTTGTCGGTCTCTTGAACAATGATCTCCCGCATCCTTAGCACCCTGCGCCATGCTTGCAAGATGAGGTGCGCCTCTACACAGTTCCTGGGCGTACATGCGTCTTGTCAGTCAAACTAGGCAACTCCCAGGCGGAAACCCCCAAGCCCGGCTTGATGAGGGCGTCGGGCGTAGCCCCCTATGTCGGAGGGAAGTGCATGTCGGTCGAAGGCGCGGGGAGCATGGCGCCGACACCAGTCGTAGCTCACTCCGGGCTATGGAGACAAACACGGGCCCGGTGCCGGGCAGTACACTCGCCTTTGGCACACTCGCCTACCGACAGTCCTCCTGTTGTGGGTGTGCATGTTGTGGTGGGTGTAGAACATCCCGATGACACTTCCGGGCGTGCCCGTGTGAGGGCCCGATGGCAGCCCAGAGCCGGCCATCGGGACCCGGAGGAGCAAGAGCACGATGCTGGGAGTGCCTCGCCCGGCGGCCCAGTGCCTCGCTCGCTGGCCGTCCCCCCCCCCCTTCTAGCACTAGGGGACGAAGCGAGGCATAGGGCGCCAAGGCCCTCTTAGCGACGGTGACGAGCTCAGCGAGGTGGTCCGCCAGGCATCGTATCCTCCATCCGTCAGGCGGTGGCGGATGAGATCACCCGCCATGAGCAGCGCCTCTTGGATGTTTAGCTCTTCCACATGAATACAGGCCGACGAAGACGTCGTGGCGTGGGTGGGGCGGGGCGGCCGCCCTTCCACGCCGGGGGCCGCGAAGGGCCCTATTGTTTGCGAGCGATGATGGTGGTGGTCGTGACGTTGGTGGGCCGATAACTGCCATCTAGCGCTGAGCTCCCAGGGCGCATGCAGTGAATGTCGACCATGGGGTCGATGTAGCTGGAGCAAAACTGGAGCCGAAGAGCACCTCCACATCCCTAACTGGCATGCCAAATGTCGTAGTCCGTCTTCGCAGACCCAAAAAGGTTCAAACTTTGGGGTACGCTCGCTCTCCTATCCCGTTCTACTTCTCAACTTCACGAGGACTCTATGTTGGCATGAGCTAAGGTAGTGAACTAGAACATACGGCAGTTTACCCAGGTTCGGGCCACCTCGCAGTGTAGAACTCTACTCCTGCTTGTCTGGATTACTTGAGGTGGAAGACGAGTACAAAGGTGGGTTCTTGCCCTAGCAGAGATAATGGGGATCGGGTGACATCTCTACTACAGAGATCAGGCCTCTCTTTTATAAACGCCCTGGTCCTCTTCCCCCAAAAAACATTGGCGGGAAGGTATGCCACAATGACCATTTTGGAAGGGGACAGGACTGCAGTCCGCCCAAACAAAGGTGGTCTTCGGTTGCAAAAGCCTTTCTTCGTGACGCGCTGGTGGACTCAGGGGTGACCTTTGCCTTGCCGAGCCCCTAGCTTTAGTCTCCTTGCACCGACTGAGAAATCTTTGGGAGTCGATTTGGGGGCCCCCAGCTGGCCCCGCTTCCTTATCACGAAAGTGGAAATCCTCCCTATCCATGCCCGCTCGCACCGCTTCTGTGTCGCCTGCGCAACCTGCATCACCAACACGGAGGTGCAGGGCCGTGGGGCCCCGCCATGCCGCTCCCGGCGGACCCGCCTCGCGAGGGCCTCAGGGGTGGCCTCGGTTCATGCCCTTGCAGCAGGTGACCCTCATTATCCTTGATGATGACCCCTTGATGCTTGTCTCACGAGGAAACGTCCCTCGCGGGGGTCTTCCATGCCAAGCTTGTCGATGGGCCGAGTCAGGCTTGCCCAGCCGCGTCGCGCCCGGGGCCGCAGGCTGACGGGCCTGGGTACCCCCGATCCCATGGGTTGGACAAACTGGTCTTTTGAAAATATTAGCTAGTGGATGAGGATGCGCTTACCTTTTTTGCATTTTATTTCTATTTTTGTGTAACAACGATAAAGATAACATAGCTAGGCAATAAAACTAGAGAGCAAAGATGCAAACTATTGACAAGGTAAACAAGCAAACGTAAATATTTTTTTATTTTTTATGAGAGAAACTAAATATACTCGCAAATAAAAGGAGAACAAGTGAATGAAATTTTGCGTGGAGTTACTTGGTAGTTGGTGATGATAATCCCCGGCAACGGCGCCAGAAATCCTTCTTGATACTTGTGATGCGCGTTGGGTTTTCCATGAAGAGGAGCGGGTTATCACAACACAATTCAGGTAATTATTTCCCTTAGTTATGAAACCAAGGTTTATTGAACCAATAGGAAAGTCATCCGGAACCATCTTCAGCGGCTGCACACAACACAACAATCAGCTTGCACCCTACGCGGGCAAGAGGGTTGTCAATCCCCTTGGTCTTGTTATTTGCAAGCGAATGAGGTGTGTAGATAATTGTAAAATGCAAAATTAAATAAAAACCAAATAAATGGCAGCAAGGTATTGGAGGTTTTAGCAATATGTTGGGAATAGACCCGGGGGCCATCGTTTTCCCTAATGGCACCTCTCATGAAAATAGCACGCGGTGGGTAAACAAGTTACTGTTGGGAATTGATAGAAGAGTGGATATTTATACAACTTTCATAGAAATGATCATGTAAATATATGCATCACATACATAAACAAATAGGGTGACTCCTGCGTGCACCTATTACTATTAGTTCACTTCAAGAGTGCTTCTATGCTTGCCTCTCTATGTATTAAGTTCATGACAAATGAAGTAATGCTTGGAGTAAGATGACATGATGTAGACAAAGTAAACTCAACCAGTATGAATAAACCCCATCGTTTTACCCTTAGTAGCAGAAACAAAAAGGTGCAACTTCTTCCCTTTTGTCACTCAGATATAGAAACTCTCCACGTTTAACCTTTTACAATGCACCTCTCTCACGAAGAAATATCAATCTAGTTGGCCAAACTATTTCTGTAGATCGGAGAGAATTACAAAGCTATCATAATCATGCACATAATAATCATATTATATATTTGAGGAGAACAAATATTTATCATGAATAATATGAACCTAAACCCAGAATTCATCGGATCCCAACAAACGCATCGTACAAAAGAGTTATATCATAAGGATGAAAGTGAAGATGCGATCATCATTGCATTGTAGATCAAAGAGAGGTTGCCATCTAGGTATTGGCTATGGACACATAGGTCTGTGGTGAACTACTGACACATCATCATGAAGGGCAGCAAGGTTGACGAAGAAGCCATCCCTAATCGATCCCCCGTGTGACAGAGTGCTGAAACGGGGCTCTAGATGACCTCCGTCAGAACGGAGACTTGTGGCGGAGTAAAAAGTGTTTCGGGACCTCCCACAAGTTTTTTTGCGTAGATGGAAATTTATAGGCCAGAGAACAAAATCAGGGTGAACCCCCAGGGCGCGCCATGTTGACTTGTGGGGCCCTTGTGCACCCTCTTGCCTCCTTGCGATGATCCACGTCTTGTTTTGGTCCAGAAAAATTCACGAAAAGTTTAAGGTCGATTGGATTTTGTTTGGAACTGAAACGTAAAAAGTGGAAAACACACAAAAACAGCAACTCACACTAGGCATTGGGTCAATAGGTTATTGCTCAAAAACAATATAATTGGTAGGTACCTGCATAAAAAGTGTTCTAAAATGATAACATGATAGCTTGGAACAATTGATAATTATAGATACGTTGGTGACATATCAGGAGCTTGCGCTCTTCCATTTTTACAAGCGGAGGAAGGTGGGGGTGGTCAAAACTTTCCGGAATCGAGCTCGAGATGGCGGCAAGGTTCGGGCAAGAGCGGGCGTGCGACTATTGGACGTCAGTGGGCAAACTAACAGGCTAGGCGGCCCCTACGGCTCACAGGGAGCAAGGTTGCCCATGTGGAGCGTCGTGACCGCTTTGGCACTGAGCAGTCTGTCGGCCACGCTGCAACCGAGATTGGGGTTGCGTGCGGCGGCGACTGTGGCACACTAAGAAAGCAACGAGGGGTTCAGGATGGTCGTATGCTTACAAAGGCCCTTTCGTGATGCAGAGAGAGAGGTTGGGGAAGGCTCAGAGAGGATGAATTTGCCAACGATGACCATCGGTGCAGAGAAGAGGAATGGAGCGATCCTCTCCCTGCAATGCAGCTTCGGTCATTCTGGTCCTCCTAGTCGAAGCAGACAAAGTGCACACAGCTCTTGGAGTATCCCTAGGTGGTGGAGGGGGCGGAGAGCACGCTCGCGATGTCGACGGCCGATCTGGCCATATCGATGGGGGGAGTAGTGGTGCGAGGGGAAGGAATGAGTGGGGGCTAGGGTTCTAGGGTGACGATGGAGTCTTGTGGGCGCGGGGGCACTGACGGATGGTCTCCATGGGGATGGATGCGGCCGCTAGCGTGCATCCACCATGCCCACATCTCCTCTCGTGAATAGAGGTAGACGATGGGGGTTGGTGGGCTGGGCCAGCCACTGTGACCTAAGGCCCAACCTAGCCTGGCTTTTCCTTTTATTTATTTACCGTTTTTCGCTTTATTTAATTATGTTTTGCATTTAGATTTTAAAGGCAAAGTACTTTTATCAAATATAAAACTTGGTCCATAATTAGCATGGCATTTTTAGGTAGTGCCACAAAAAGTTTGGCAGCTGTTTGAATAAGTTTGAAATTATCATAAATCAAAAGGCAATTAAATAATAATTTTGGCCTCTATTTTAATTGTTTTAAGGCACTAAATTACTTCATAAAAAGTTGGTTCCCATTTTATAAATACTTAGGGAATATTAGAAAACCAATCATGATTTTAGTTTTCATGTTTGCCAGAAGATTAAATCCACTTATTAATTAAATTTGAAATTCAAAAAGGGTTTTGAAAAGAGGTATGAATCACCGTTGATCAAACACTGTTTAGCCGAAGGGATTAGCTTAATCTTCACCATCACTTTAGCTTGAATTCATGGGTTACTGTAGCTGTTAACCAGGGTGTCAACGTTCTGGGAATGGGGGTACCTAGACCTGCATGCCTACGTCCCAGGGCTGGTCCACCTCATCAACCAAACCAACGGGCCCGACATCACTCAAGGCAAGGCCCTCGTGAGGGGCCAAGCCTCACGAGGAGGAACGACAACGAGACCCGCAGGGGGCCTCCGTAGGACCCCTCCAGAGCGGCGGATATTCCAAGGCGAGGCCCAGCCTCATGTGTCAAGGATGACGCAGAAGAAGGACATGCGAGCAGAGGACAGCAGTACGGAGCAGTTTCCCTTTTGGTGCAATTGGGGCAAGGACGAACGCAGGTTCCCAAGGCATCTCTAAAGGTTTCCATTCTGGTGCAACAAGACCATGGCTGCCCGCCGGCAGGGCGAACGTCATCCCTGAACCAGCCCCTACAGCGCTGGCAGCTACTTTGCAGGCGAAGACCACTTTTGGACAGGGGAAGCATGTTCCCCTGTCCCCCTTTGAAATTGGCCGTTGTGCGATCCCTTCCCGCCGAAACGATAAGGGAAGAGGACCGGGCTGCCATTATAAATAGAGGATTGGTTGCTTCGTAGAAGGGGGCTGGACTGGAAACCATTCATTCAACCATCTTCACACCACTAAGGCCACCTAACCTCATGAGGCCGGAGAACAATGTACTAGTTCATCCATCAGCCTCTGCGACGGGCAATCCACCAAAGCAGGAGTAGGGTTTTATGCTTCGCAGCGGCCCGAACCTGGGTAAACTGTTGTGTTCTGTGTTAAGGTCTTCTCCGAGCTTCATCTTCCCTAGGCCCGCTGCTCCGATGGCCGGCGCCCAACCACCTTCTTCGAACCTCATTGAGCTGGCCTTGTGGTACCAGGCGGCTCATACCAGATCGACAACGTCGTCTCCACCGTCGCAACCACCCGGGCCACCCAGGTGCACGACGGCTAGGCAGAGCCCTCGGCACCCATGATGCGTCGCATCAACTTGGGGGACCTCGGTGCACACGACGCGTTGCAGATGACAAGAGAGATGCTCCTCCAATGACTACCGCAAGGGGGCTTCGACGTTTGGGCGGACCACATCATGGAGTTGATCGCCATCGCCCAGAAGGCCATCCAACCCCGCTCTTCTTCAAGGCCGCAAGCGTCGGGCGTCAGGGGCTCGCACCTCATGCCGGCCCCCGGGGCTGCAAGCAATGGGGCCCCTCCTATGCTGGGCGGGGCCGAGAGAGACGAGCCTCGTGCATACCTCCTCCTCCAGGTTCCTACGGCCGGCCCCGAGGCGCATCACTCTTACAGCCACCAGGGGCGTGAAGAGAATGACGGAACGATCGATGCACACACAGGTGCGCATTACCAACACCAGGTCGGCCCCCGATAGTCCGGGACGGCCAGACAGGAGCACTCTCTCCGGCGTAGCCAGTAGAAGGCGGAGGCGTCGGCACGGGCGAACTACGACAACGGAGACGTGTTGGGGCACCAAGGGGGGAGCCAGCACCGGGCGGTGCTGGGACCAACCAACCAACGACAACAACAGGAACACCACTGTCGCGCTACTGAATGGCTTCGGAGGACGATCGAGCGCCTACTTGGAGCCGTACCGGAGTATGCGGCATCACCTGCCCCCACCCCCCAACGAGGAAGAGACTCAAGCGCCCCCCGGGCACCTATCTTCCTCAGGAGTGAGGAATGCTTTGGGGCCCCTCGTTGATCCGGGTTGTTGGTGCGCTAGATACTGGGGTCCCTTGTGCCCTAGACTTGTGCACGGGCATCAGGGACGCCCCTCATGACAGTGCACCGAGAAGAAGAGCAGAAAGGCAATCAAAGACCCACCAAGGCCACTCCCGTCCCTCTCTCCGGGACGTGGCGAACAAGGGCTCCAGATGCACGGTACCGGCAAGCCCTCCTTGACGGGAAGATTCCCAAGGCCCCGGCAAGCCCACTTCGCCGGGAAGACTCCCGAATATTAGCAAAAAGCCTAAAGCTCATAAGGGCAAGGAAAGCAATGCACGCATAGGGGAAAGCCCAGATCCCGAGGATACAGAAAATCTCATCGAATCCCCAAAACCTTCAGACCCCGCATATAACCCCGACTTACCAGGATACGTGGATATAGACCATCCTAAAGATCTCGACGGCTCCAAAGACAGCAACTACGTCCCTCCGATCGAGGAGGACGAGAGCCTAGGATCCGAAGATTTATTGTCCCCGAAGACCCATTGGATTAGGAAGTGTTCAGGCAACATCTCATTGTCACTTCTCAAAGCCTTAACCTAAAGCAGAGACATCTCAAAACTGAACAAGACTCAATTAATGAAGGACGGACCAAAGTCTTGGCTGTTGAACAAGGGTACGAACAAGAGCGATAGGGCCCAACCAAGAGTTGCCGATGTCGATGACTGCTATCGAAATCTGAAGACGAGGCCTTAGAGCCCGCACCACCCCGATTCGCACAAGATGATCAACCAGACTGTCCTCCTCGAGGACAGGACAAACAAAAGGAACCGGTTGAAACCAAAAAGTGATATAATCTGCAGCAAAAAAATAATTCTAAAGCAGATCAAACCAGATCCATTTATGGATCCGAAAGTTGCACTCCCGCAAGATAGAATAGATACCAAGCTCGTCCCAACCAGAACGATGGAGTTCGGGACACACATCACAGTAGAACCTCGACCAATCTCCAGTATGACACAACTCGGATAAGGGGAGCTACTCACCCAATGTGCTTCACAGACGAGGTAATGCGGCATCAGCTTCCCGAAGGGTTTAAACCCGT
The DNA here is from genome assembly GCF_904849725.1 of Hordeum vulgare subsp. vulgare. Lineage (NCBI taxonomy): Eukaryota > Viridiplantae > Streptophyta > Magnoliopsida > Poales > Poaceae > Hordeum > Hordeum vulgare. Next base: position 357,151,113 of record NC_058523.1, read on the forward strand.
TAATATAGAACAGTATGACGACATGATAGATTGGGCTGTCTAGATCGAGGATTTCCTCTTTCATATTCACATGGCCCGTGGAGATGATATCCATGCCATCAAGTACCTACAACTTAAGCTCAAAGGCCTGGCTAGTCACTGGTTGTACAACCTCCCGGAAAACTCTCTCGGGAGTTCGCAGGACCTTGAAGACGCCTTTTGAGACAACTTTCAAGGCACTTATCGGCCACCTGGGTCCGAAGACTTAAGCCACATAATCCAACAACCCGATGAGTCATCTCAGCAATTCTGGAACATATTCCTCACGAAGAAAAACCAGATTGTTGATTGTCCGGGTGCTGAGGCATTAGTTTCCTTCCGCAACAATATACGAGATGGATGGCTCATCTGGAAGCTTGGACACGAACGACCGAGGACAATGGCTATCCTTACCACCCTCATGACCCGCCATTGTGTAGGAGAGGCTACTTGGCTGGCTCGGGGAATAACCCTCCCTCAAACCCTCGCAGTTCTATAGTCTGGGATAGCAATGGAAAGCCACGATGCAACAAAAACAAGCGTTGGAACAACAACGACGAAGCCGATGACAGGATGGTCAATGCCAAATTCAGCAATTCCAGGCTTGGACCCAAGAAGAAACCTTTCAAGGGAAATTAGGACGGGCCGACCGTGCTGGATAAAATACCCGAGAGGCCGTGTTAAATACATGGCACTTCGAATAAGCCTGCAACACACACCAACATTAACTATTGGGTGCTCAAAGCGGCAGGTAAAAGCATGGCCGAAGACCAGGCCAAAATCCCGCACATCGAGGAAAATGAATAGCCTCATTTCCGAAACAACGGGGGCCAAAAGCAGTTTCCCCTGAAGTAAAGATAGTGAACATGATCTATGCCACCCATTTGCCCAAAAAGGAGAGGAAGAGCGCGCTTCGGGACGTATATGCCATAGAGCCGGTAGCCCTAAAGTACAATTCATGGTCAGCATGTCCGACCACCTATGACCACATAGACCACCCCACGAGTATTCCGCATGGGGGTCAGCGGGCTTGGTACTTGATCCCATCATTGACGGGTATCACCTCACACGAGTCCTCATGGATGGGAGTAGCAGCCTTAATCTTATTTACGAGGATATAGTGCAGAAAATGGGTATTGATCCATCACGAATCAAAACAAGTAAGACCACATTGAAAGGAGTAATTCCTAGTGTCATTTCCTTGGGTGTATTCCATACCAACAACAATCCAGGGGGAGTTTTGTTTGCAATTATATTTTCAATTTGAGCATGGAACTGGGCATTCCGATTACCAGCCCCTCTCTCGTGAGTGATAGTGAATAAACACGTATCGAGGATAACACGCCTAGCATGGAAGATACTGACCGCCCCTTGTCACCACATGAGCGGTTCGGGCATACAAAACAGATTGTTATTTGAAGATTTAGAGAGTGGCACATGAAAATTTACTTGGAACGGCAGGTAGATACCGCATATAGGTAGGTATGGTGGACCCATATGGAACAACTTTGGCTTTATGGAAGTGGATGCACAAGCAGTATTCCCGCTTAGTACAAGTGAAGGCTAGCAAAAGACTGGGAAGCGACCAACTAGAGAGCGACAACAGTCATCAATATGCATTGAAATTAACCAACATTGAGTGCAAGCATGAGTAGGACATAAATCACCATAAACATGAATATCATAGAGGCTATGTTGATTTTGTTTCAACTACATGCGTAAACATGTGCCAAGTCAAGCCACTTGAATCATTCAAAGGAGGATACCATCCTATCATACTACATCATAATCATCTTGAAATTCATGTTGGCATCCAAGACAAACCATTATAAGCTCCTAACTAATTAAGCATGGCATTAGAAACTATGATCCCTAAGTTGTCATTGCAAACATGTTTCTCTCATAACAATGCTGAATTAGGAACGATGAGCTAGTATATTTACAAAAACAAAATAGGTCAAGTTCATACCAGCTTTTCCAGGCTCAGTCACTTCATCATATATCGTCATTATTGCCTTTCATTTGCACGACCGAATGATGTGAATAATAATAAGAGTGTTCGTGCATTGGACTAATCTGGAATCTGCAAGCAAACTCGGAGGAGAAGACAAAGTTATATGGCTCTTTGACGGATAAACAATAGTGCATATGAGAGCCACTAAACATTTTAAACATGGTCTTCTGCTTCGACCCAAAGAAAAAGAAAACTATTTACACAGGAAAGCTCCCAACTAGCAGAAGAAGAACGGGAAATCTTTTTGGGTTTTCTTTATAAATACCACTAAACGAGCTAGAAAGTAAACTTACAACTACTTATTTTTGTTTTTCTCAATTAAAACAAACACACAAGAATAAAGCGAGAAAGAGAAATAAACTAGCATGGATAATACAATGTCAAAGTGTGAATGCTACTTCTCAAACAACAGCGCCAAAAATTGACACGTTGACGGAGACTTGCTTGCGTCGGCTTTTCCCTTGAAGAGAAAAGGGTGATGCAGCACAGGAGTAGTAAGTATTTCCCTCAGTTTGAGAACCAAGGTATCAATCCAGTAGGAGAATCTCGTCGAGTCCAGAGTACCTGCGCAAACACAAACGAGCTTGCACCCAACGCTATAAAGGGGTTGTCAATCCCTTCAAGATTGATTACAAAGTGAGATCTGAAGGCGGAAAGTGCAACGGAGAAAAAGAGTAAGGCTAAAAATATGGTGTGGAGTAGACCCGGGGGCCATAGTGTTCACTAGAGGCTTCTCTCAAAATAGCATATATTACGGTGGGTGAACAAATTACTGTCGAGCAATTGATAGAACCGCGCAAAGTCATGACGATATCTAAGCCAATGACCATACATATAGGCATCACATCTGAGACAAGTAGACCGATACTTTCTGCATCTACTATTATTACTCCACACATCGACCGCTATCCAGCATGCATCTAGTGTACTGAGTTCATGATGAACAGAGTAACGCCTTAAGCAAGATGACATGATGTAAAGGGATAAACTCAAACTAATGATGAAAACCCCATCTTTTTACCCTTGATGGCAACAACACGATGCATGCCTCGCTACCCCTTCTGTCACTTGGTGAGGTAACCGCATGGTATGAACCCAAAACCAAGCACTTCTCGCATTGCAAGAATCATAGATCAAGCTGGCCAAACAAAACCCACAACTCGAAGAGAATTACAAGGATATGAAATCATGCATATAAGAGATCAGAAGAAATTCAAATAAGATTCACAGATAACCTGATCATAAATCCACAATTCATCGGATCTCGACAAACACACCGCAAAAGAAGATTACATCAGATAGATCTCCATGAAGATCATGGAGAACTTTGTATTGAAGATCCAAGAGAGAGAAGAAGCCATCTAGCTACTAGCTATGGACCCGTAGGTCTATGGTGAACTACTCACGCATAATCGGAGAGGTCATGGTGTTGATGAAGAAGCCCTCCATATCTGAATCCCCCCTCCGGCACGGCACCAGAATGTGCCCTAGATGGGCTCTTAGGGAGACAGAAGCTTGCGGCGGCGGAAAAGTACTTTCAATGATCTCCTGATTTTTTCTGGAATGTATGGGAATATATAGGCGAAAGACCTAGGGAAGAGGTGGCCCAGGGAGCCCACAAGCCTAGAAGGCGCGGTCCCCCTGGCCGCGGCTAGGGGGCTTGTGGGGTCCCTGGTGTCCCCCTGCCCTGGTTCTCAGGCTCCCCAATCTTCTTCTGTTTCGGAAAAAATCTTTTTGGTAGTTTCGTTCCGTTTGGACTCCGTTTAAAATCCTACTCTGAAAAGGGTAAAAAACACAGAAAAAACAAGAACTGGCACTTGGCACTGAATTAATAAGTTAGTCCCAAAAAAGATATAAAAGGCATACAAAACATCCAAAGTTTAACAAGATAATAGCACGAAACCATCAAAAATTATAGATACGTTGGAGACATATCAGTGAACACCGACTATCAAAATGAATGTGTGAGCATGAATATAAAGTCGGTGAGAAACACATACTCCCCCAAGCTTAGGCCGGGGATTGGAGGAGGACTCCTCCAATCCTAGTTCGGCCGAGCCCAAGGGGGTTTCCCTTGGTTCTCAAGGCTAGCCCCTCCTTCCTCCTATATATACTAGAGGTTTTAGGGTTTTTGAGACACAATTTTAGCCACGTGCAACCCTCTCCTCTAGTTTGTAGTTCCTCCTCTAGATCGTATTTCTGCGGTGCTTAGGCGAAGCATTGTAGGAATAGATCACCACCATCACCAGCGCGCCGCCATGCTGTCGGAGAACTCATCTACTTCCCTGTCTCACTTGCTGGATCAAGAAGGCGGAGATCGTCATCGAGTTGTACGTGTGCTGAACGCGGAGGTACCGTCCGTTCGGCACTAGATCGGGATGGATCGTGATGGGATCGCGGGATGGATCGTGATGAGATCGCGGGACGGACTGCGATTTGGATCGCGAAGATGTTCCACTACATCAACCACGTTATACACGCTTCTGCTTAGTGATCTACAAGGGTATGTAGATTCACTCTCCCCTCTCGTAGATGATCATCACCATGGATAGGTATTGCGTGCGCGTAGGAATTTTTTTGTTTCCCATGCGACGTTCCCCAACAGGTTCATCATCCTCATTGGTGCTCCTCCAATGAAGCAAGAGTAGTTCATATCAAACCTACGGTCCGTAGGCGGTATCTCTCTCTCTCTCTCTCTCTCTCTCTCTCTCTCTTTCTCTCTCTCTCTCTCTCTCTCTCTCTCTCTCGTTTTGCATAGTGTCCCTCACAAATGTGAGGGCATCCTCGTTTGTCGAAATGATCAAGTATATATATCATGTAGATACTTTGCTACTACTATTACTCTGTACAATGGATAACCGATGCTTATTAAGATATTGATTCATTTTATATGTGTATATCAACATCTGTATCACCTAATCTTTCCATATTTTTAATCTTGTATAAAGAGACATACATTGCTTTATTGTTGATAGATTAAAGCAAATCAACCCTAGAGAATCATGTAAATTAAAGCATAATCTGCTCAAATAATATGCAATTTTTTAATAGTTTAGACTAACTATCTTGGAAATAGGAAAGTGGAAGTTAATTATTAGAGTTGCGTCTGGTGATTAAAGTTTTGAATATCTTGAAAGCAAGATCCACTGGATCAAACTTTCACATAAATTAACCATTTGAAGATAAATTACCCTTAAATGTACAATAAATTGTTTTGATTCACGAATAGCGAGATAAATATTTGCTTTTGACATTTTAAGTCTACTAGCTAAATGCTCGTGCGTTGCCACGGAACAAAAATATACTCCTTGGCTCCCTGCATCCTATAATATAGCTTATAGAAACATCTTACATTATGGGATAGAGGTAGTAGAAAATATTAATATAAAAAAGTATGAACATTTTCTCACTCACAACAAACAAATGGTGATTTCAGAGATCACAAACAGCGATCACACCTAACACAGGTTATCATGGTTTTTACACTGAATACAAAGCAATGAGACATTGGAAATAAAATAATAGAGTACAACCATACATGTACCATTACCAGGCAATCATTTTAGTGAAAATATAAATCAGGCCAACATGTTACCATCACCAGGCAAATGTACAATGCTCTGTGGAAAGGAAGTTAAGTTTGATACCAAACATGACACTAAACATAAAACAGAGTAAATTTGTGGAGTGTACAATAAGATGTTTTTCATCGTCCAGCTCTACTCCATTTCAGGTCTGATGTGTTCACCAAAACCATGCCACCATCGATAAAATAGGTTTACTATATAAAACATCTACCCTTCGAGCAACAAAATAACCGAGTATGAGTGCATCGACCCTTTCGTAACTCCGACTGAAATCTCAGCTATCTTTTTGTGTACTGATGGATCCTGAGGCTTTCTCCAGGTCCCTCCTGTTCATGTTAAACAAGGATTGTTTCTCCGAGAACGCTGATTTTATGCTGATTGGTGAAAATCCCGCGTATTCCTTATCGACCTTAGCCAGGCCGACCTCGAGAATGTACTTCACGAGTTCATATTTTTGGACGAATGGTTGTGCCGCAAATTCCTCCACCGGCATCCACTGCATTTGAGAAGCGGAGTGTCAACAGAGTATTCACACACATGTAGTTAATGTAGTGAAGTAAACCAATAAAAAATGTCTACTTTTCTAAGAGTGGCATTAAACAACTTGATGCTGATGCAGATCTAAATTACCTGAGCATCCTCGATTTCCGACTCTTGTTTAGTAATGTCGACGGAAAGTGGCCTTAGGATGCACACAAAAAATAGATCCAATTTTTCAAAATAAGCTTTGTGGCTCTGCCTGCACATTGGTAGATAGAGATACCCACATGAGATAGACAACAGTTAGTTCACACTTCAAGCTATTCATATGGTTCTCGCCAAAAAAATATGTAGTCATTGAAATAGATCAAAAGAAAAGAAGGTTTCACTATTTAATTTCCATTTAGTGTTTGCTCTGATAATACATGTTCCATTTTCACTTTTTCCTAGATTATTCTTGCTAGCAGAAGGTTATGGAGATTAGCGTCAAAAGATCTCAGTAACCTCCTTATCATCTCAAGCACATATCTTGCATGTTGTACCAGAAGGCAGCTAGCTGTCACATAAATGTATATTACCTACTAAGTTGGTATCACATTGACTTTTGCAAAAAACATGATTGTACTATGGATCTTTAAAAAATGGAGGAGTGAAAAGGAAGGACAATTAGTTCCAGTTGTTACCTGAAGGAAACTACCTCGACGAATTTTGCATCAACCTAATACATAATCCAGGAAGAAAAAGAAGAGCATGAGTAGCTATAGCAGTATTCTGTCAGGATCAGTTTACCTATATGCTATGTAATACATACATACCCCTGTCTCTTCTTTTACTTCTCTTACAACTCCAATGTTTATATCTTCCCCCTACATGAATCAAGATCTTTAAGATTATAATGAGAGAAGGTGCCAAAGAAAGATCTGTGGATAACATCTCTACAAGTCTAGATCAGAATTTTTTACTGGTTCAACAACTCGAGTTGGGAATTTCCATATACCAAGCCCCTTAAGTACATCGTTTTTTTCCTGGACAACCAATACCTGCAAAAAAATTGAGTCCTTGTGATGATGCAAGATACATAATTTACCTATAAAGTCGATTTTAAAAGGCTAGAAAGGTGGCACACATGCATGATCATCTGAATCCTTTAAATTGTGCTTTCATATTTATTCGGTACCTCTCTTTTGTCATTCATTACAAAAGCTCCAATGCCCACACGGTGGGTAGCATTTATAGGCAATGTATGAGGCGTGTTTGGGAGCCAGTACGCAAGCATTAGGTAAGTTTCCTCTGCATGATGGTATCAGAATCCTTCCTGAATCGAAATGAAGCAAAAAGGGATTCAGAGCAAGTTAAGGAACTTTTTGTATACAAATCTGGCTTGCTATTTTCTCTAGTAATATAAGGATACCCTCTTATTATTTCTTTTAAAAGGGTATAAAACATCTTATTGTACATTCCACAGATTTACTCTGGTTTTATATTTAGTTTCATGTTTGGTATCAAACTTAACTTCCTTAATTATGTACATTTTATTATTTTATATAGTAATATAATGAACAATACATCTGTATTTGTTTACACCTATTCCAAACACGGCCTAAATTGGTTCAAGCACAAGCAGATTAGCACTCTACTTAAAATAAAACCTAAATGATCATGGCATGCAGCTATAACATCTACAACACAATCTGTACATCACATATAGCAAATTCAGTCAAGACATGGATCCAAATCATATAGCAAAAGCATGTGCGTTACAATGGATCCAAAACAGACTAATACATGTTCAAGAACTTAAAAATAGTCACCCTCGCATTGGAATATGACAGAGTTCATCCAAAATGTATAACTCTTATTTGTTTGAGATGGGGAAAGATGTTTTGGAGAGATTAAGGGTTTTTCTGTAACCATGAAGCAGAGTGGCAGGGTTTTCTTGCATAAATACCACAGTTTACGTCGTAGGTGTTAGACGCAGATCGGATGGCAGACACACCATCATCACCACCTGGGTCTTTTATAGGGGTAAGATTAGAGATTATGTAAGGTAGAGAGATAGAAGGCCTTATTCTGACATAAGTCGGCAGACTATGAAATAGATATTTAGAGGATGAAGGGGTGACTATTTCGATTATTTAGTTCTTTTCCTGAAGTTTATAAATCTGGTTAGTTCTTTGCTATTCTTAGTACACAGATATGATTATATTGGTAGTCATATTGACATGCTGAAATGGTAAAATTTCAATAAGCAATGAAATTACCTCCACAAATATAAGGACCTACACGAAGCATGACAAGCATTTCCAATTCTTGAGCAAGTCTTAGATACGATTCAATGTCAGCGAAACCCTTGAGTTCCCAGCTCTGTGGTTCTGGCTCGTGCAAATTCCAAGGAACATATGTTTGAATTGTGTTCAGACCTAGTGCCTTAGCCCCTAAAAGGCGATCTTTCCAGTACTGCACATAGAGAATGCAACGTGCATGTAAGCTCGCAATAAGATATATGAAAGAACATAAGCTTATAATTGGGCCATGGTTTCTAGATACAAACCCAGATCAGAAAGATATACAGAAACATTTATTACCCTATCAATAAAATAAATTGATCATAGATAGCATGTTCAGCCATTTAATAAGCTGGGTGCACCAAAAAATAGAATGAGAGTATGACAAAAAAAATGCTACTCCTTCCCATCCATATTAATTGTCGCAATTTATAAAATATTTCAAAGAGACGTCGCAATTTCGTCAATCTATCACAGCCATGCAAGCTCAAGGTCACCCGATTTGTTGGATACAGTGTGTGATAGATTGAACGCACTTTATAGAATTATTAGTAATCTAATAGTACACGGTTTCTGAAATGCGCCAAAATTCTGTAAGATCATGTACAAAATTCAATTTCTGTCATCGCGAATTTATGGACTGAAGCAGTCCACTCCAGCAGATTACAGCGTCAGTCGGAAGAGTGCGGAAACAGTTCACCTGGGGGACAATGCGGAAGTAGTGCACGTCGCCGCCGACAATCTCGAACGGCGCGCCGTCCTTCCAGAAGGCGTCGTCCTCGATCCAGAACCTCCTTGAGGCCTCGCCGTGGACCTGGCGAGACCCGCACCACGAGTCAAGCGCCACCAAAACCAAATCGACTCAAAGCCCGAACAAGCGAGGGAGAGAGCGTGCGCGTACCGTGGAGGAGAGCTCGGAGCACAGCGACACGGACATGGGCACAAGCCGCCCTACATGCTGGAAGATGAGCGCCGCTCTCCCGATCTTCCGAGGGGTTCAACGCGGGCCAGATCTAGAGCAGAGGAGTCAGCGATTTGGACGGACGAGACAGTTGTTGTGCCAGCGAGACCCATGGTGTGGCGGCCTCGCAAGGGAGGCGGTGGCGCGTGGAGAAGAATCTAGGTCAGACAATGGCAATGGAGGAGAAGTTTGACATCGACGCACCTGCAATGGCGTCCTCTACGGAGTTGAACCTCTGGTCGTTGGATCACCACGCGATCTTGTACGCCACGTGCTCTTCCGAACGAACCCTTGCCAACAGTCGCCGCCACCGCGGGGCTGCAATTCTCTCTCTTCCTCTCCCCACTTCCTCCCCCGCCACCGCCGACAGCGACGACGAAAATGTTGGCGGCTCACCGCCACGCCGCCTCCACCTCCACCTCTGCCCCCTCTTCCTCCGGCGGCTCTCCACCCAGCCCAACCCAAGGCCCCCACGCCTCCACCTCCATCTCCTCCGCCCCCGCCGTCGGACGAGGGAGCCGCAGCGTGGGTCGGACGTGCGGCCACGCTGTCGCTGTTGGGGCTCACCGGCGCCGTTGCCACCAGCGCCTTCAGCGACCTCTCCGTCTTCCTCTCCTGCTCCAGGTCCAACCCCCCGCCCGCCCACTCCCCCAAATCGCGGAAGCACCCAAATTGCAGAAGCTTAGGGTGGTCAAGTGGAGGACGATGACGATGGCAGGAAGAAGTGTGCGAGATGGATCTACCTACCCTTTCCTATTGTTGCTAGAGGCCATGGGAGATGAAAGAGGAGGCCGACGTTGGCAAAAAAATCGAGAGAGAGATGGGATCGAGAGCGAGGGGGTTGGGGGAGATGGGGGACGGGAGGTGCGTGAGTGGGTCGTGTTGGAAATATGCCCTAGAGGCAATAATAAATTAGTTATTATTATATTTCTTAGTTCATGATAATCGTTTATTATCCATGCTATAATTGTATTGATAGGAAACACAATACTTGTGTGGATACATAGACAAAACACTGTCCCTAGTAAGCCTCTAGTTGACTAGCTCGTTGATCAAAGATGGTCAAGGTTTCCTGGCCATAGGCAAGTATTGTCACTTGATAACGGGATCACATCATTAGGAGAATCATGTGATGGACTAGACCCAAACTAATAGACGTAGCATGTTGATCGTGTCATTTTGTTGCTACTGTTTTCTGCGTGTCAAGTATTTGTTCCTATGACCATGAGATCATATAACTCACGGACACCGGAGGAATGTTTTGTGTGTATCAAACGTCACAACGTAACTGGGTGACTATAAAGATGCTCTACAGGTATCTCCAAAGGTGTTCGTTCAGTTAGTATGAATCGAGACTGGGATTTGTCACTCCGTGTGACGGAGAGGTATCTCGGGGCCCACTCGGTAATACAACATCACACACAAGCCTTGCAAGCAATGTGACTTAGTGTAAGTTACGGGATCTTGTATTACGGAACGAGTAAAGAGACTTGCCGGTAAACGAGATTGAAATAGGTATGCGGATACTGACGATCGAATCTCGGGCAAGTAACATACCGAAGGACAAAGGGAATGACATACGGGATTATATGAATCCTTGGCACAGAGGTTCAAACAATAAGATCTTCGTAGAATATGTAGGATCCAATATGGGCATCCAGGTCCCGCTATTGGATACTGACCGAGGAGTCTCTCGGGTCATCTCTACATAGTTCTCGAACCCGCAGGGTCTGCACACTTAAGGTTCGACGTTGTTTTATGCGTATTTGAGTTATATGGTTGGTTACCGAATGTTGTTCGGAGTCTCGGATGAGATCACGGACGTCACGAGGGTTTCCGGAATGGTCCGGAAACGAAGATTGATATATAGGATGACCTCATTTGATTACCGGAAGGTTTTCGGAGTTACCGGGAATGTACCGGGAATGACGAATGGGTTCCGGGAGTTCACCGGGGGGGCCCACCCACCCCGGGGAAGCCCATGGGTGTTTGGGGTGCCGCACCAGCCCTTAGTGGGCTGGTGAGACAGCCCAAGAGAGGCCTATGCACATAAGAAATAAAATCAAAGAGGAAAGGAAAAAAAAGGAGGTGGGAAAGGGAAGAAGGACTCCACCTTCCAAACCAAGTAGATTTCGGTTTGGGAGGGGGAGACCTTCCCCCTTGGCTCGGCCGACTCCCTTGGGAGTCCTTGGACCCCAAGGCAAGTCTCCCCCCTCCTCCTCCTATATATAGTGGGGTTTTAGGGCTGATTTGAGACGACTTTTCCACGGCAGCCCGACCACATACCTCCACGGTTTTTCCTCTAGATCGCGCTTCTACGGAGCTCGGGCGGAGCCCTGCTGAGACAAGGTCATCACCAACCTCTGGAGCGCCGTCACGCTTCCGGAGAACTCTTCTACCTCTCCGTCTCTCTTGCTGGATCAAGAAGGCCGAGATCATCGTCGAGCTGTACGTGTGCTGAACGCGGAGGTGCCGTCCGTTCGGTACTAGATCGTGGGACTGATCGCGGGATTGTTCGCAGGGCGGATCGAGGGACGTGAGGACGTTCCACTACATCAACCGCGTTCACTAACGCTTCTGTTGTACGATCTACAAGGGTACGTAGATCACTCATCCCCTCTCGTAGATGGACATCACCATGATAGGTCTTCGTGCGCGTAGGAATTTTTTTGTTTCCCATGCGACGTTCCCCAACAGTGGTATCAGAGCTAGGTTCATGCGTAGATGTCTTCTCGAGTAGAACACAAAAGTTTTTGTGGGCGGTGATGTGAGTTTTGCTGCCCCCCTTAATCTTTTCTTGATTCCGCGGTATTGTTGGATCGAAGCGGCTCGGACCGACATTACTCGTACGCTTACGAGAGACTGGTTTCATCGCTACGAGTAACTCCCTTGCACAAAGATGACTGGCGGGTGTCAGTTTCTCCAACTTTAGTTGAATCGGAATTGACCGAGGAGGTCCTTGGATGAGGTTAAACAGAAATTCATATATCTCCGTTGTGGTGTTTGCGTAAGTAAGATGCGATCCTACTAGATACCCATGGTCACCACGTAAAACACGCAACAACAAAATTAGAGGACGTCTAACTTGTTTTTGCAGGGTATGCTTGTGATGTGATATGGCCAACGATGTGATGTGATATATTGGATGTATGAGATGATCATCTTGTAATAGATAATATCGACTTGCACGTCGATGGTACGGCAACCGGCAGGAGCCATAGGGTTGTCTTTATACTAACGTTTGTGCTTGCAGATCCGTTTACTATATTGCTAGGACGTAGCTTTAGTAGTAATAGCATGAGTAGCACGACAACCCCGATGGCGACACATTGATGGAGATCATGGTGTGGCGCCGGTGACAAGAAGATCGTGTCGGTGCTTTGGTGATGGAGATCAAGAAGCACGTGATGATGGCCATATCATGTCACTTATGAATTGCATGTGATGTTAATCCTTTTATGCACCTTATTTTGCTTAGAACGACGGTAGCATTATGGGGTGATCTCTCACTAAAATTTCAAGATGAAATTGTGTTCTCCCCGACTATGCACCGTTGCTACAGTTCGTCGTTTCGAGACACCACGTGATGATCGGGTGTGATAGACTCAACGTTCACATACAACGGGTGCAAAACAGTTGCGCACGCGGAACACTCGGGTTAAGCTTGACGAGCCTAGCATGTGCAGACATGGCCTCGGAACACATGAGACCGAAAGGTCGATCATGAATCATATAGATGATATGATTAGCATAGGGATGCTTACCACTGAAACTATAGTCAACTCACGTGATGATCGGACTTGAGCTAGTGTAAGTGGATCATGAACCACTCAAATGACTAGAGAGATGTACTTTTTGAGTGGGAGTTCTTAAGTAATATGATTAATTGAACTAATTGTCATGAACATAGTCTAATGGTCTTTGCGAATTACGATGTAGCTTGCGCTATAGCTCTATTGTTTTTTATATGTTCCTAGAGAAAATTTAGTTGAAAGTTGATAGTAGCAAACTTTGAAGAGGATTGTCCTCGTTGCTGCGCAGAAGGCTTATGTCCTTAATGCACCACTCGGTGTGCTGCACCTCGAGCGTCGTCTGTGGATGCTATGAACATCCGACATACACGTTTCTGATGACTACACGATAGTTCAGTGCAAAATACTTAATGGCTTAGAAGCAAGGCGCCGAAAACGTTGTAAAACGTCACGGAACATAAGTGTTGTTCTAAAGAGATGAAATTGTGATTTCATTCTTGTGCCCTTGTTAAGAGGTACGAGACCTCCAACAAGATACTTTGTCCACGAAGTAAAGGAGAAAAGCTCAATCATTGAGCGTGTGCTCAGATTGTCTGAGTACGACAATCACTTGAATCAAGTGGGAGTTAATCTTCCAGATGAGATAGTGATGGTTCTCCAAAGTCACTGCCACCAAGCTATGAGAGCTTCGTGATGAACTATAACATATCAAGGATAGATACAATGATCCTTGAGCGATTTGCGATGTTTGACACTGCGAAAGTAGAAATCAAGAAGGAGCATCAATAGTTGATGGTTTGTAAAACCACTAAGTTTCAAGAAAGGCAAGGGCTAGAAGGGATACTTCGTGAAACGGAAAAACAGTTGCTGCACTAATGAAGAGACCCAAGATTAAACCCAAACCCGAGACTAAGTGCTTCTGTAATGAGGGGAACAGTCACTGAGGCGGAGCAACTCTAGATACTTGGTAGATAAGAAAGCTGGCAAAAGTCGAAAGAAGTATATTTTATATACATGATGTTGATGTGTACTTTACTAGTACTCCTAGTAGCATGAGGGTATTGGATACCGGTTCGGTTGCTAAGTGATTAGTAACACGAAATGAAAGCTATGACATAAACGGAGACTAGCTAAAGGTGAGGTGACGATACATGTTGGAAGTGTTTCCAAGGTTGATATGATCAAACGTCGCACGCTCCCTCTACCATCGGGATTGGTGTTAAACCTAACTAATTGTTATTTGGTGCTTGCATTAAGCATGAACATGATTGGATCGTGTTTATTGCAATACGATTATTCATTTAAAGAGAATAATGGTTACTCTATTTTCTTGAATATTCACCTTCAATGGTTTATTGAATCTCGATCGTAGTGTTACACATGTTCATGATATTGGTGCCAGAAGATACGAGTTAATGATGATAGTACCACTTACTTGTGGCACTGCCGCTTGAGTCATGTTAGTATAAATTGCATGAAGAGGCTCCATGCTGATGGATCTTTGTACTCACCTGATTTCGAATCACTAGTGACATGCAAATCATACCACATGAGCAAGGCCTTGTTTTCATTGAGATGAAATAAGATAGTAACTTGTTGGAAGTGATACATTTTGATGTATGCAGTCCAATGGGTGCTGAGGCACGCAGTGGATATCATTATGTTCTTACTTCACTCACGATTTGAGTAGATACAGGAGTATTTACTTAATGAATCACAAGTCTGAAATGTTGAAAAGTTCAATTCCGTTTCAGAGTGAAGTTCGTCGTAACAAGAGGATAAACTGTCTACGATATGATCATGGAAATGAATATCTGAGTTACGAGTTTTGTTACGCAGTTAAGACAATGTGGAAATTGTTTCGCAGTTCATGCCACCTGGAACATCATAGTGTGATGATGTGTCTGAACGTCATAGCCACGCACTATTTGGTATGGTGCATACTATGATGTCTCTTATCGAATTACCACTATCGTTTATGGGTTATGCATTAGAGACAACCGCACTCACTTTAAATAGGGCACCGCGTATTTCCGTTGAGATGACACAGTATAGACTGAGGTTTAGAGAAATCTAAACTGTCGTTTCTTGAAAGTTTGGGGCTTCGACACTTATGTGAAAAAGTTTCAGTCTGATAAGCTCGAACCCAAAGCGGATAAATGCATCTTCATAGGATATCCAAAACAGTTGGGTACATCTCCTATCTCAGATCCGAAAGCAAAGTGTTTGTTTCTAGAAACGGATCCTTTCTCGAGGAAAGGTTTCTCTCGAAAGAATTGAGTGGGAGGGTAGTAGAACTTGATGAGGTTATTGAACCATCACTTCAAACAGTGTGTAGCAGGGCGTAGGAAGTTGTTCCTGTGGCGCCTACACCAATTGAAGTGGAAGCTGATGATGGTGATCATTGAGCTTCGAATCAAGTTACTACAAACCTCGTAGGTCGACAAGGTCGCGTACTGCTGCAGAGTAGTACGGTAACCCTGTCTTGGAGGTCATGTTGTTGAGCAACAGTGAACCTGCGAGTTATGGAGAAAGCGATGGTGGGCCCAGATTCCGACAAATGGCTGGAAGCCATGAAATCCGAGAGATGATCCATGTGTGAAAACAAAGTGTAGACTTTGGTAGAACTACTTGATGGTCATAGGACTATTAAGTAAAATGGATCATTAAAAGAAGACAGACGATGATGGTGATAAGTCACTATTAAGAAAAGCTCGACTTGTCGCAAAGATGTTTTCGACAAGATCAAACAGTTGACTATGATGAGACTTTCTCACTCGTAGCGATGCTAAAGGTCTGTTAGAATTATGTTAGTTGTTGATGCATTATTTATGAAATATTGCATGTAGGATGTCAAAACATTGTTTCCTCGACGGTTTCCTTGAGCAAACATTGTATGTGATACAACCAGATGGTTTTGTCGATCCTAAAGATACTAGCAAGTATGCAAGCTCCAGTGATCCTTCAATGGACTGGTGCAAGCGTCTCGGAGTTGGAATATACACTTTGATGAGATGATCAAAGATTTTGGGTTTGTACAAAGTTTATGAGAAACTTGTATTTCCAAAGAAGTGAGTGGGAGCACTATAGAATTTCTGATAAGTATATGTGGGTGACATATTGTGGATCAGAAGTGATGTAGAATTTCTGTAAAGCATACAAGGTTGTTTGAAAGGAGTTTTCAAAGGAATACCTGGATTGCGCTACTGGAACGTTGAGCATCAAAGATCTATGGAGATAGATCAAAAGCGCTTAATGAAATTTTCAATAAGATGCAGGCCTTGACAAGTTTTTGGAGGAGTTCAAAATAGATCAGCAAAGAAGGAGTTCTTGGTTGCGTTGTAAGGTGTGAATTTGAGTAAGACTCAAAACCCGACAACGGCAGAATAAAGAGAATAGACGAAGGTCATCTTCTATGCCTTAGCCGTAGAATCTAAAGTATGCCATGCTGTGTACCGCACCTGATGTGTGCCTTGACTCAAAGTATGTTGAGAGGTACAGAGAGTGATCCATGATTGAATCACTAGCAACGGTCAAAATTTATCCTTAGTAACTAATGGACTAAGGAATTTTTCTCGATTATGGAGGTGGTTAAAGAGTTCTTCGTAAAGGGTTACGTCGATGCAAGCTTTGACACTAATCCGGATAACTATGAGTAGTGAAACGGATTCGTATAGTAGAGTAGATATTTGGAGCATTTCCGAATAGCACGTAGTAGCAGCATCTATAAGATGACATAAAGATTTGTAAAGAATGCACGGATCTGAAAGTTTCAGAACCGTTGACTAAAACCTCTCTCACGAGCAAGACGTGATCAGACCCCATAACTATATGGGTGTTGGATTCGTTGGAATCACATGGTGATGTGAACTAGATTATTGACTCTAGTGCAAGTGGGAGACTGTTGGAAATATGCCCTAGAGGCAATAATAAATTAGTTATTATTATATTTCATAGTTCATGACAATCGTTTATTATCCATGCTATAATTGTATTGATTGGAAACACAATACTTGTGTGGATACATAGACAAAACACTGTCCCTAGTAAGCCTCTAGTTGACTAGCTCGTTGATCAAAGATGGTCAAGGTTTCCCGGCCATAGGCAAGTGTTGTCACTTGATAACGGGATCACATCATTAGGAGAATCATGTGATGGACTAGACCCAAACTAATAGACGTAGCATGTTGATCGTGTCATTTTGTTGCTATTGTTTTCTGCGTGTCAAGTATTTGTTCCTATGACCATGAGAACATATAACTCACGGACACCAGAGGAATGCTTTGTGTGTATCAAACGTCGCAACGTAACTGGGTGACTATAAAGATGCTCTACAGGTATCTCCAAAGGTTTTCGTTGAGTTAGTATGGATCGAGACTGGGATTTGTCACTCCGTGTGACGGAGAGGTATCTCGGGGCCCACTCGGTAATACAACATCACACACAAGCCTTGCAAGCAATGTGACTTAGTGTAAGTTACGGGATCTCGTATTACGGAACAAGTAAAGAGACTTGCCGGTAAACAAGATTGAAATAGGTATGCGGATACTGACGATCGAATCTCGGGCAAGTAACATACCGAAGGACAAAGGGAATGACATACGGGATTATATGAATCCTTGGCACTGAGGTTCAAACGATAAGATCTTCGTAGAATATGTAGGATCCAATATGGGCATCCAGGTCCCGCTATTGGATATTGACCGAGGAGTCTCTCGGGTCATGTCTACATAGTTCTCGAACCCGCAGGGTCTGCACACTTAAGGTTCGACGTTGTTTTATGCGTATTTGAGTTATATGGTTGGTTACCGAATGTTGTTCGGAGTCCCGGATGAGATCACGGATGTCACGAGGGTTTCCGGAATGGTCCGGAAACGAAGATTGATATATAGGATGACCTCATTTGATTACCGGAAGGTTTTTGGAGTTACCGGGAATGTACCGGGAATGACGAATGGGTTCCGGGAGTTCACCGGGGGGGCCCACCCACCCCAGGGAAGCCCATGGATGTTTGGGGTGCCGCACCAGCCCTTAGTGGGCTGGTGAGATAGCCCAAGAGAGGCCTATGCGCATAAGAAAGAAAATCAAAGAGGAAAGCAAAAAAAAAAGAAGGAGGTGGGAAAGGGAAGAAGGACTCCACCTTCCAAACCAAGTAGATTTCGGTTTGGGAGGGGGAGACCTTCCCCCTTGGCTCGGCCGACTCCCTTGGGAGTCCTTGGACCCCAAGGCAAGTCTCCCCCCTCCTCCTCCTATATATAGTGGGGTTTTAGGGCTGATTTGAGACGACTTTTCCACGGCAGCCCGACCACATACCTCCACGGTTTTTCCTCTAGATCGCGCTTCTGCGGAGCTCGGGCGGAGCCCTGCTGAGACAAGTTCATCACCAACCTCCGGAGCGCCGTCACGCTGCCGGAGAACTCTTCTATCTCTCCGTCTCTCTTGCTGGATCAAGAAGGCCGAGATCATCGTCGAGCTGTACGTGTGCTGAACGCGGAGGTGCCGTTCGTTCGGTACTATATCGTGGGACTGATCGCGGGATTGTTCGCGGGGCGGATCGAGGGACGTGAGGACGTTCCACTACATCAACCGCGTTCACTAACGCTTCTGCTGTACGATCTACTAGGGTACATAGATCACTCATCCCCTCTCGTAGATGGACATCACCATGATAGGTCTTCGTGCGCGTAGGAAAATTTTTGTTTCCCATGCGACGTTCCCCAACAGGTCGTGGCTGGGCGTGGCAGGTGCGTGACTGGGTCGTGGCTGTTGGATGAATCTCATACGTGGGCTCAGGTGACATTTTTCATGGGATGGAGAGGTCGAACCATCGTTGGGAGGTTGAACCATCACGACGTTCGATCCTGCTTTAATAGTAGAGATTCAATTTGCTACCCATCCGTGGTCAACCTATCTATGTTTGTACATATCCAACAACTATTGTTAGTATTTATACTTCATAATTATATATTTAATTAAGATGCAATATGAGAAATACATATCCATAGAATCTCGATTTGAGTACGTGTAACTTACAATGGGCATCTGAATATTTTTGGTATAACTACAATAATCTGGCAAGGCGGAATGCCTTACAATTTATATTGAGCGTTGCTCAACCACCCCCTTATCTTAGTCGTTACAGATATATTTAATTTTTATTTAATTTTATATTAACTCCATTATGCCTTTCGATAAGATAATCACAACGGAACTGATTGGTTGCACACAATTCAGGAGTTACTTCAAATTTACACTCGTACCTTTGCCAATATTATTGATTCTATATAAACTTTTGGAGTTATTTGAAATGTAAATAGTTTTATTATTTACAAATCTGTCTAAATATTCTATTTTTAGATGCCTTTATTGTACTCACTATATATAATACATAAAATATATATTCATATGAGATTTTTGTTTTGTTGTTCAATGCTACATAAGTGATTTCTATTTGTATCTTTTTTAGTAGCACATCGCATCATTCAACATACTCCCGTGGCTACTATATGACATTTTAGAAGAAGAGAACATACAATTTCTGAAGAATGTAGTTTTATGACCAATCTTGTCTTAAGCTATCACAGAATGTCCAAATTACATTAATGTAAAAGTAATCATACTTTGGTTTAGGGAACACTAGTAGAAAATGGCCCATTTGTCCCGGTTCCAGAGGCCCATTAGCCCCGGTTCTGGAACCGGGACTAAAGGGTCGGGAGTAAATCCCATAACCTTTAGTCCCGGTTCCCTTACTAAGCGGGACTAAAGGGTCTCCACGTGACCTCTGCGTGTATCCTGGGCAGGAGGTTCTTTAGTCTCGGTTGGTCACACATGGCCGGAGGTGGTCGGAGCTGGGGTTTTTGTTTTATTTTTGAATGGGGGCGTGGGGGGCTTGGGGGGTTGGTGCGTTAATTTAGTGGTTTCATATTGTGTTAGCTAGCTAATAGAGAGAAGTGTCCTCTGTTTCTTCATGCTTGGTCGAACAACAAGTTTTCATATATTTATCCGACGATATTACATATATACAATATAACATCTTTGACAATTAATCCAAAACATCATCTAATTAAGATCCAATGACAAATCCACATGGCATTCTCCGTCTTTAGGTATGACGTGGTCAACAACGAATCCCGCCAATTCCTCTTGAATTCCTCGTATGCGATCATATGGTAGGAGTTGATCCCGCATCTCGAAGATCTAATTTAAAGAAGGGGGTCAATACATGTATATATATGAATAAAACTCAACACAATTGTGAATATTATTTACGTACTTGAAATTGTTTCTCAAAGAAGACCCGCTCAGAGGTCAAGTGGCGAATGAACTCGCATACGTAGTATGCACATAAAACAGTGCCTTCTTTTGGGTACATACGAGAATAGTGTTCAATCAAACTCATAAGCAAGCATGGTAATGATATATTGATGAAAATTTGAATCAATTATAGATGCTCGGAACTAGCTAGTACTACTTACTTTGGGGTGCGTAAATCACAACTCTTTGTTTAGACCGGGAACCATATTGGCAAAATTCGTCCAAACCCTGCCAAGCAAAGAAATGATTACTTGATATTAGGAAATTAACAAAAGTTGCATGCCGATATGGTCTCGGTATATTGACTGAACTTACTTCTTGAGCATTGCAGTAATATCCTCATAATCCTCTTCGGCTTTATGTCTCGAGTCTAAGACATTTACTACTGCCTTGCCAACATCAATGGACAGCAGAATAAAGTGGTCTCTACGCACGCATATATAACTCATCAATTACATTACTTAATTAACCTCGAGTAAGCGAAACCGAGTTTACAAAGAAGACAACAACACTCACTTGAAGGTGTAAGGAAAGATTATTTCCACTTTTTTATGTATAAGGAACGAGTTTAGCAAGTTCTTCTCGGTCTCTTTGATTGAGTTTCGTACCGTCAATTCTTTATGGCATCTCGGCTAATGAACCCAACGTCGACGATTCCTACTTTTTTTAATTCGACGATCTTCAATCTGCATAATATTTATAGTGAGGATAATTATATATACATGCAATGAACGAGCTGAGCTAGAGACTTAACTATAGAAGTAATACTTACAGACAGTAGAAAGCCATGAGTTGTTTGTTGAGGGTTAGTTGATTGTATAACTGAAATAACTCCTAAATTGAATAGTAATCATGGAAGTCCAATGAATTCATGCTCTAGTTTCACTGCCACATACATAACTTTTTTCCCAGACTCCCTGCTGGTTTTCTTGTACCACTCATGCAATCTGTGCATCATCGTTGTTAGAGCAGGATGACCAGGTTTGACGAGAGCCTTCCCGTGCACGTATTTATATAGTTCTTTTGTTACATCACCCCCCAAGTAATCATCAGGATTGGTACCGGGCACCATCTCCGGATGATTAGCAACGACAATATCGAGCTCGGGAATTGTTTTGCCACTTGTTCGTTCTGCTAACCTTGCATCACTAGAAATAGTTCCCAACTGCACCGCTTGTGCATATATCTTTTTAAGAATGCGGTCATAGTTGGAATCCGGCGGAGGCGATGGTGGACACTGTAGTTGATTGATAGTGCGTTCCACTCTCATCGGATCTAGATTCTCCTTCTGACATGGAGTTTTCTTTGCAAAATGGGCCCTCAGTTCGGCACGACATATCTCCTCGTTTTCCTCCTTGGTCCTCTCATATGGTAACTTTTGCAGAGGCTTAAGAGATGGACCGAATTTCCCGCCTCTGCTTGTACTGCTAGCCGCCGGAGAGAAGGAGCCGGAGCGGCAGCGTTTGTCTTCCGGCGTTGCCTACGAGGCGAAGGAGGGGCGGATTTCTCTGACATGCCGGAGTAGGCGAAAGAGGAGGCGAAGTGCCCTCATGCGTCGGAGGAGCTAGCGAAGGAGGCGGAGTGCCCTCATCACTCGCCGGAGGAGGAGGAGGAGGAGTGCCCTGACTCGTCGTCGGAGGAGGAGGAGGCGGAGGCGTCCAGTTTGGAAGCTTGATGAACTCCTTCTACCATAGACATGTACTCCCCACAGCATGAACCAGTTGAATCTCCCCTTCACCTATAGGGGGGTCAAGCTCGGGCTGCTCAAAATTCTCCATTACTTGATCCACCATCACAACAGCATAGCCATGTGGAATTAGAAGGCAGTGAAAAGTTCTGTTGGGTTGAGGAGGTTCAACAGAGCCGACAGCCGCCATAAAAGTGAGGTTCCAACATTTCATCATAAGCTCGCAACATTGAGCCTCCGTGATAGTATCCACGGGGTAGCTAGGAGCCGTGAAGTCATGCTAAACGGGCTCCGTGGAAGCCACGCTGCTTCTCCGTTGAGATGGTGGGGTATCTTCTAGCATAGCTTCGTGCCGCTGAGATGGTTGGCCGGTAGCTGAGTGGCTCTCAAGTTGCTCTAGCTTTTGTTGTCTTGCCTTGATCTGCTGCATGTCGCTCAGCTCCGCTTTCCTCTTTCTCTCCCGGCTTCTATAATCGCTTGCGTAAGGAAACCCAAACTTCCACGAAACGGAGCCTGGTGTACCTCGTGTTCGTTCAGGGTGCTCAGCATTCCCTAGGGCCTCAGCCAACTCTTCATTCTCTCTATCTGGAATGAGCGTCCCATCTTGCGTTGCGGCGATACACTTCTGAAACTTGATCATGGGTATTGCAAGTTGCTCGTCCGTCCAACTACACTTCCCTGTTTCATGGTCCAAAGATCCCCCAA
This sequence comes from Hordeum vulgare subsp. vulgare, assembly GCF_904849725.1. Taxonomy (NCBI): domain Eukaryota; kingdom Viridiplantae; phylum Streptophyta; class Magnoliopsida; order Poales; family Poaceae; genus Hordeum; species Hordeum vulgare. The sequence continues at coordinate 357,173,916 of NC_058523.1, forward strand.
TCCCAAAGAACCATGTCCTTGAACGCTCTGGCCAGTTCAATGTATGTGGTTGGACCCCTTTAGCAATCAGGTCATTCTCAGCTTTGTCCCAGAACGGCCGGGCTTTGAGGTAGCCACCTGACCCAGTGCGATGGTGATACTGCTTCTTTGCGACATTTTTCTTGTTTGTCTCTGACATTTTCTTACTCTTCTCCGATGACTTGTAGGCCACAAATGCGGGCCAGTGATCTCTTATCTTCTCAAATCGGTCGACGAATTTTGGAGTCTTCCCTTTGTCGACATACATTGATTTCAAATCATTCTTCCACTTCCTGAATAGATGTGCCATCTTCTTAAGAGCACATGCCTTGACAAGTGGCTCTATAACTGGCTTATTCGGATCTTCCTCTGGCGGTAGGGTGAAATTTTCCTTCAGCGGGTCCAAAGATCATCTTTCTGTCTATTGGTGACATAATCACCTTCAGGGACGTCATCGCCCTTAGGCTTTTTCCATTGCTTAACGCTGATCGGGATCTTGTCCCTAACAATAGCTCTGCACTGAGCAGAAAATGCGTCCTTGGTCAGCTTGGGTTCAATCGGTAGGCCATCGGCCGCGATTGCTGTGATTGTGAACTTTTCACCATGCGCAACCTTCTCTTCCGGCCTCGTCTATTTACTGAAGTTTGGCTCGATCCGGAGGGCTATAAAATAAGAAATAATGAAGTGTTAATATATGTACATACCTTCGGGCTTAATTAATATATATACCTCGCCGGACTTTGCAACATCTCCCTCCTCCGTTCGGTCACTGGAGCCGTCATCATGGTCTCCTTCCTCCGTCCTTTGGTCACCGGAGCCATCATGATCATGTCCTTCCTCCTCCATTGTTCAATCATCCGAGCCGTCATCCTCTCCTTCCAAACCATCGGTGTCGTTGAGATACGACAAATAATCACCGACCAGTATCTCCCCCAACAACTGTTCTCTTTGATCCATATAGTTTCTGCAAATAATCACCGAGCATTATCTCCCTCAACAACTTTTTGCAGTATAGTGAAATTTTTTATATTAAAATTTTGTCAAATCTCAGGTACCTCAAATATTTTAGCTAGCAACATACAGATATAAAACAACACCGGTCGATCTGGTGAGCTACATTAAAATAGATAATTTGTATCTTTCTTATATTATCCGTTTAGTACTACATGACAAGAATAGACAACTTTTTCTCTTTCACCTACAAAAATGCCGTTTGATATGTATTTTTTCTAGACTTTGGCATGTGCCTCCCTGGCGCCGGATGACACTGTCTGGATGCTACACCATTGGGAACTTTTGTCAAACTAACGAATCCTGCTTTATACTTTGCTACAGTTGCACGTTACAAGATATTATAATTGTTCTCCTCCCCCGTTGCAACGCACGAGCATGCTTACTTGTGATATATAATGCAATAGATCTCAAGAGGCAAAAAAGTTTTCTTTCAGTTAGAACCAATAATCAATTTAGTACATCTCGAATTTAATCTCGAATACATCTCTAGTATAATCTATATATGAACAAAATTTGTATGAACAACAATATGCACGGGTGGCGGCAGCGACAAGTAGAGCACGCGCAGAGGAGGAGCTCACCGGGGTCGACGGGCTCGGGGCCGCGACGACGACGACCTTGGGGCGATGGCGACGGGCTCGGGGGCAGCGACGGCGACGGGATCGGGGGGCGGCGACGACGACGTGCTCGGGGCGTCAACGGCGGCGAGGAGGACTGGATCGGGGGCGGTAGCGAGGGCGACGTGCTCGGGGCGACGGCGACGGGCTCGGGGACGGCGGCGAGGATGAGGAGGACTCGATTGGGAGCGGTGACGATGAGGACTGGCTCGGGGGGCGGCGGCGAGCAATGGGAGAGTTTTGGGGGAAATTTCGACAACTCCCGCCTATATGCGAAAACCTTCTGTCCCAGTTGGTGGCCCGAACCGGCACCAATACCACCCTTTCGTCCTTGTTGACTTAGCAAACCGGGACTACAGGTCAATTTTTAGTTGCCAAATGGCGGGGAAGAAGATACCTTTACTCCCAGTTTGTGGAACCAACTGGGACGAAAGGGTGCCATTTGTCCCGGTTTGTGCCACCAACCGACACTAAAGTGTGTCTCTAGTCCCGGTTTGTGCCACAAACCGACACAAAAGGCGTGTGCCTCGCACAGCCGCGGTGCGGTTAGATGTTTAGTCCCACCTTGCTAGCCGAGCGAGAAGTTTGGTGGTTTATAAGCGCTTGGGCGCACACTGTCTCAAGCTCCGCTCATATGCAGGTTTCCGGGCCTAAACTGTCACTAGCTGTTGGGCTTTTCTGCGGGACTGAATCCTGGCCCAACTGTCCAGTTGGGTTTCTAGTCGTATTCAGGTCGTGGTGGCCCATTAGTTGACATTTTTTTAAAGAATATAGTTTTTTCTTCCTACTTACTGTTTTTCAGTGATTCTTTCATTTTTTCGAATTATTTGGAATGCAGACCTTTTGTGTGTTCAAAATGCACCATTCAAAGCCACATCATCAATTTTCAACTATTTCTGACTTCAATTGGTATTTTTCATGCATTTATTGAAAAATATTTGAGCTAAATGACCCAGAAATTGAAAAGCACTACAAATGAACTCGGAAAATGTTGAAAGTTGGCATGGTATCATCATTTCACCCACATAGCATGTGCTAAAAAGTTGAGAGGGTTGCGACAAAAACTGGACGCACTTCGTGTACAAATCGGACAATCTCTTTCGAAGTATGAGGGTTTCATACGAAAACTCATCTGGTTCAAAATGGATTTCATTTTTTGAAATTAGTTGAACTCCACACCTTTTGTGTGTTCAAAATGCACCATTCAAAGCCACATCATCAATTTTCAACTATTTCTGACTTCAATTGGTATTTTTCATGCATTTATTGAAAAATATTTGAGCTAAATGACCCAGAAATTGAAAAGCACTACAAATGAACTCGGAAAATGTTGAAAGTTGGCATGGTATCATCATTTCACCCACATAGCATGTGCTAAAAAGTTGAGAGGGTTGCGACAAAAACTGGACGCACTTCGTGTACAAATCGGACAATCTCTTTCGAAGTATGAGGGTTTCATACGAAAACTCATCTGGTTCAAAATGGATTTCATTTTTTGAAATTAGTTGAACTCCACACCTTTTGTGTGTTCAAAATGCACCATTCAAAGCCACATCATCAATTTTCAACTATTTCTGACTTCAATTGGTATTTTTCATGCATTTATTGAAAAATATTTGAGCTAAATGACCCAGAAATTGGAAAGTACTACAAATGAACTCTCAAAATGTTGAAAGTTGGCATGGTATCATCATTTCACCCACATAGCATGTGCTAAAAAGTTGAAGCGTTGCGGTTAAAACTGGACGCACTTCGTGTACAAATCGGACAATCTCTTTCGAAGTATGAGGGTTTCATACGAAAACTCATCTGTTACAAAAGAGATTTCATTTTTTGGAACTATTTGAACTCCAGACCTTTTGTGTGTTCAAACTGCACCATTCAAAGCCACGTCATCAATTTTCAACTATTTCTGACTTCGTTTGGTATTTTTCATCTATTTATTGATTTATTTGAGCTAAATGACCCAGAAATTGAAAAGCACTACAAATGAACTCTAAATAGGTTGAAAGTTGGCATGGTATCATCATTTCACCCACATAGCATGTGCTAAAAAGTTGAGAGGGTTGCGGCAAAAACTGGACGCACTTCGTGTACAAATCGGACAATATGTTTTGAAGTATCACGGTTTCATACGAAAACTCATATGTTACAAAAGGGATTTCATTTTTTGGAATTATTTGAACTCCAGACCTTTTGTGTGTTCAAATTGCACCATTCAAGGCCACATCATCAATTTTCAACTATTTCTGACTTCATTTGGTTTTTGTCATGCATTTATTGATTTTTTGAGCTAAATGACCCAGAAATTGAAAAGCACTACAAATGAACTCTCAATAGATTAAAAGTTGGCATGGTATCATCATTTCACCCACATAGCATTTTGTGTTTGCTCCAAGTAAGACCTTTGGGATGGTCTACGGTGTTTGCAATTTAATTTTGCTGAAAAAACGGAAACTTTAGACCTCAGTCCAGGAATTTTTTTAAATCACTAGAATGTGCTTTTGATATCAATTTTTTACACAAGATTCATATACAATTTACCCAGATTGTCTTAATTTTTCATAATTTTTGGAGTTACATAAGTATTCGAATTATACAGATTACTTCCGACTATTCTTTTTTTGACAAATTCTGTTTTCTTTGTGTTGTTTGCTTATATCGATGTATCTATGGGTTGTATCAGGGGGTATGAACCATGGAGAAGTTTAAATACAGTAAATATTACACCAATATGAATAAATAATTAGTTCACAACAATACGTAAAGTGGTGATGAATAAAGAAAGGGCTAAATAACCATTGAAATTTGGAAAGTCTCTATAATGGCACAAACAGAAACTAGATATATATAAATTGGTCCAAGCAGTACATAATAATACATGCAAGCAGTACATAATAATAGCTAGCATAGATATATATACAGGTGTTCTCCGTTCTAAACACTACTCGTCTAAATCTGAATCTGAATCAGAATGTCCCAAAGCTGGTTCTTCGAGGTGACGCTGGCCATATCTCACGATACTAATCTTGCGGTACAACTCGTATGCAATGTATGCATCTTTTGCTGCATACTGAAGGTTGATAGGTTCAAGTGGGGTCTTCCCCCACTTCTTGTGCTGAAACTTCAGGAAAGCCTTCTTCATATCATGGTACTCCTCGTCGATCAAGGCGACTGCCATATCAGCCATCGAAGTCATCGGATAATCAAGCTAGAATAGGCCTAGGAGATCAATGTGGCACTCAGCTGGTATCTCAATACCAAAGCTGCGCCTTAGATTCATCCCGTCATTCGTTATGTCAACGCTAGTGAAACGTATGTCACTGCGAATGAAGTCCATGAGTTCTGGACAATGCTTATGACTACTACAACATCAACAAATTAAAATGAAACAAATGTTACATACTGCTGCAACAAGGAAAAAATTTTCAATACGACTAAAGAGAAATTTATCATAACGATTCAAATGGAACATATTACTATTCTATGCAATTTTCATATCCTATGAATTGATCTTTATAGGATTCCAATATTGTAACATATTGCTATCCGATGCAATTTTCATATCCTATGAATTAATCATGAAACCCTCAATTAACTATCCAATGGAACATATAAAGAAACTTCATATTGCTATCCAATGGAACCTAGAGAGATTAGTATATGCAATTTTCATAACCTTTGGATCAAAGAAAGCCTCAAAACTTGGCAATGAAAAATTGTTTCACTACAACTAAAGAGAAATTAATCTTTATAGGATTCCAATATTGTAACATATTGCTATCCTATGCAATTTTCATATCCTATAAATTGATCAAGAAACCCTCAATTAACTATATATCCAATGGAACATATATAGAAACTGCATATTGCTATCCAATGGAACCTAGGGAGATCAATATATGCAATTTTCATAACCTTGGATCAAAGAAAGCCTATGTTGTAATATATCCAATGGAACCTAGGGAGATCAATATATTCTATCCAATAGAACCTAGGGAGATCAATATATCCGATGTTGTAACACATATGGCTATCCTATGCAATTTTCATATCCAATGAATTGATTAAGAAACCCTCAATTAACTATCCACTCGGACGTATATAGAAACTCCATATTGCTATCAAATGGAACCTAGAGAAGATCAATACATGCAATTTTCATAACCTTGGATCAAAGAAAGACACAAAACTTACCTCGCCCATTGGAAGATCAAGACATGTTGTTTGAAACATAGCTGGATGACGGCAACACCTTGATGGTTGGGCGTGAACTCTAGATCAAGCCCTAAGAATGCCTCATGCTCTGGCACGGCGTCAACCCACTCCTGGAACCGTGATAGAAATTTGGCACCACCGTGCTCTCGTTCGTGTACCCGACCCTGAGCCAGGTCGTGCCATGTGCGAGCACATCTCCGGTATCATATGTCATGGTGGAAGAAGAATGGAAGAAGAGAGCGCAAGAAGAGAGGAAGAAGAAGAACATATGAGAGGAGAAGAACAGTGAATGGCGATAGACTCTGCTTCGGTTGCAGTTTTCATCGCTAGAAACGAAGCGGGAGGGCGAACCGTTTGGACCTTTAGTCCCGGGTTGGACGACGAACCGACACTAAAGGGGTGATTCGAAGGGCCGCCACCCCGGTTTGGTCCACCAACAGGGACTAAAGTATGATACGAACGGTTGTACGAACGCCCGCCACCACACCTTAGTCCCGGTTTGATCCACCAACCGGGACTAAATGGGATACGAATGGTTGCCGGCCTATTAGTCCCGGTTCTTGACTGGAACCGAGACAAAAGGGGTGAGACGAACCGGGACCAATGTCCCACGATGCCCGGCCGGCACCCTGGTCTCACGAACCGGGACCAATGGCACCATAGGTCCCGGTTCATATGTGAACAGGGACTAATAGGATTTCAGGACCTGGACCAAAGCCCTCTTTTCTACTAGTGGAATAGAATTGGCTTTGGATATTTAGTAGACTTTGAATATTCATTGGAATTACTCCAAAGAGATCTGTATGCATCAAACTACTACTTCAGTGATCTTGGATTACTAAATGATAGTTAAAGGGGTACCGTAAAAGTTTAATTTTTTCCTACGTATAGCTGGCTAAAGTTCTGTTCTCTAGACCATATTATTTTGTTGACCTTGTATTTTTGACTCAACTATACTGTATATCGTAGGTATAATTGTTTTGCTAAAAGCCCATAACATATGGAGGTCGTGAAACATAATTCCTTTACATATAATTAACAATGTGAACAACCTTACATTGTTAAAATGTGGTATGCTAATATGTAGGTATATGTGATTATATTCGTGTTATCACTACTACCTACAATTACACGCTAAACCGAGATTTATGCGAGTGATTTTGGTCCATGCTATCAAGTTAGCCGCTTTCCATTCTACACCTGATATACAATAATATATACAATTTATGGAAAAAAATAAGTTTTTTTTTCATACACGTGCTATAACTGCCGCTGGTTGCAACAACTAAAGTATATGAAATTGTAGAGTGTCGCAGGTTAGCCGGAACATTTTGATGTCATGACGATAGTATTAAACATGGGAATATATACATAATCAAAGTCTCAAGTTTACTTACATAGAGAGCTTTGTCCTTTGCGATCATCTAATATAGATTATGGATTATATAGGTCAATGATTGAAGGCACAATAAAATCAAATGATATAGATTTTATAGATCGACTAATATAGATTTTGTAGATTGACAGTTGAAAGATGTTTAGACATTATTTGATGATTTCCAATTGGTCATACTTTGTTGATTAAGAGGGGATCTGCCAATATACGTCTAAATATTATATTCTTCCTGCGAGGGGGCCTATTATAATTTTATGACATTAAATCAAAAATTCTACTATAATATATTACATTGATGCATCTAATGAATTTGTAGTTAGCAATCTTTCTACGGCAGTTGGTCGTATTGTCGCGCTATATTAAAATGTAAAGTTTAAATTTTATATCGACCTTAAATGTTAGACCGACAGACGGAATGATCCATCAAATTAGGAATTAACTTTTTATTTCACAGACCAATCATTAACTTTGCAGTACCTTATACAAATTTCTGGTGCATGTGTATTTTTTCTCATTAAACCAATCATCTTATTATTATGTAATATAATTTTTTTTCAGTAATTAAGGTTACATATATTAGTAGAAAATTGTACTTTCAAAATTTCGAAGTTCAGATTGACCATTGGAATAGTCCATCAAATTGGGAATCAACTTCTTTATTTAACGAACCAATCATTATATATGTAGAACCTTATGTGAATATATGTGGTGTTTGTGTCTTTTTTTTCATTAGACCGATCATCTTCTTATTAAAGAGTAATATTTTGTCACGTAATCAAGGTTACGTATAATAATAAATTGTTTGTGTATATGCTGTCGCAAGATTGAAAAGTACATCCGTCTAGGCAAGAAATGCAATTTTTATGCCACATGATGATAATGTAGTTTTTCGACCAAACAAACATATGCACACATGTGTGTACTTCTAAAACAATTATATATGCATGTACGTAATTGGACCAATGCCACGTGATAAGTCAGTTTTGAACCAAACAAGTAACAGTGCACGTGCAACGCACGTGTAACGAAATGAATTTCCTCATCCATCAGGTTGCCAACAGGTCTATATGAAATGAAAATAATGAATATCTAGAACCATATTGTATGCCACATGCATGTTCTCATTTTTGGTTGAGGTAATCATCTTTCTTTCAGCAAATACACAAGTACTCTCTCTGTCTCAAAATAAGTGACTAAAAAATGACTCAATTTTGTACTAACTCTAGTACAAAGTTGAGTCATTTATTTTGGGACGGAGGGAGTAATATGTTAAGCCTAGCTAGAAATGAGATCGAGAAAGATGAAAAACATGGAACCCATGGTAGGGTCAGAGAATAGAAAAGCGGAGATGAATCAGTCGTTCGTGGTAGAAGAGCAACATGAAGACGGATTGCTGGATGACGTAGAACTTGATTTAGTACTCTCTACACATCGTGCAAAGCAATAGTTTGAGTAGTAAGAAGTTCTCTATGCAAATGCTCTATATATCACCCCAAATAGGACATAAATAAGAGGAACATCTTAAAGGTGTAGGTGTGAGGTTAATTTAGAACATATTAGACTGTGTGCAGAAAGAGTGCTGCAATTCAACATAACAGAGTGAACAAGAGGGTCACATCAGTATAAAAACCACAAATTTTCCTAAGTCAAGACTTTAACAATGATATGCGCTAAAGGGTTACCCAAATATGTCCCATGTTAAAACATTTTCAGAGAATCCAAACTTGAAAGCACATCTTGATTTTTAAGTTATGTGGTCTCGTAATTATGTAACAAGAAAAATATTGATGTGTAAATAATTTCAGCTCCTTACTACTTGTACCTAGATGGATGTAACGATAGTTTCTACATTATAAGTTTGGACTACACAGATTCTGTATGATATCTAAAGCATGTGTTTTTATCAGCATAAACCGCAAACCATAAGAAAAATGTCAGTGAAAAATTAAATGGTCGAGTATATGGTTAGTATACTTTCTTTTGGATTTCAATCAGCATATTAGAGAAAAAGCAAGAGCTTCATCCGTTCAAAATCATGAGGAACACATGTACTCAAAATAAGATGTAAATGATGTAGTATCATTACTCGAGGTAATCAGCAAGTATGTATTAACATCATAAAATCAAGATCAAGACTTCAGAGAGAATGCATCACACATGTGAATGGTGTCAACATCATAATAATGATTGGTGCATCATATCTGGTGGACCAAAAAAATGGGCATACCTGGTGACATGACTACTGGTGTGTTAGATGGAGTTTCCTTTCTATTATGAAATGCGAACGCAACTTACTTATGATTTGAGAAATTATGCCACATTGTTAATATCTCATCTCTGTTTCATGCATACCGCTCCCTTTCCCTTTGTCTCTTTAATTCTTTCGGATCCGTCCTTTGTCCTGCAAATAACATCTTTAGTATGTCAAAGCATGGTGTACGCAAGATTGGTGATATATGAATTATCTTTGTTCGTTAGGTCCTGAAATGGTGTACGGAATCCATTACTTGAGAGGTTGTCATAGGCAGCTGCGAGTCAACAATTGACACAAAGCATCAACTTGCAATGTCATATTACATACAAAACCGGTGCTAATATGTTTTATAATGTACACTCATTTGTCTACATGAATCCTCTACTATGATGTTATCAGTTTGTGATAAAATCAGATCCAAAGATCAATGCAACATCAATAACTTAGTTTACATTTGGAAAGGGGAAAACGTTTCGATTTCATTATTATGTTAAGAGAAATACACCTTTTTGACAGTAAGATAAATACACTCTTGCATGCATCATCTACCGTACATCCCTCTCCTAGTCTCCTTAAACAATCTGGGTATAATCCCTCCTCTATCGCTCAAAGGCTTACCGGTTTTTGCCAACGAGCCTTTATTGCCGGGTCACACCCGATGAATCTCCACCTCCGAGTACATCGTTCACGTGCTCATCCGGTCATGATGCGTGCCTTGACGCATTGAACTTACATGCTATGTTGAGCCCTGTCTATTAGAGCGGTGAGTGGTTCCCAGCGAGGGCTAGCGGCGAGCGGTTCCTAGCGGGATCGATAGCGGGGGTGACGACACAATATAAGACCTTTTTTCAATTTCCAACAGAACGCCAAACCTAGCACATACAGAACATTTTCAATATAATATGTGACATGAAATTGACAAATTTTCAAGGAGATGCACTCGCAACACTTGGATGTAAACAATTTTCTTAACCGGCAGGAACAAACTCTTTAATCAAATGTAGAAAGGGTCAGATGAATAAACACATAGCAAACAAAGAACATGTAATGCGAATGCTCTCCAATGTAGGTGTTCGGGGTTATTGGTAGGATTGTCTCCAACCAATTAATTGTAAATTTATCAAATAGGAATAAAATAATGAACTTCAAAACAAGATTCAGGTGGCATAAACTTTTACTTATAATTAGTTAATCAAATAATGAACTTCAAAACAAGATTCAGAAGAAGAAGAAAAATGCATCTTAGAATTGCGCCATGAACTCCCGAGTGTAGTGTTGTCATGCAATGAATGCCACCTTGAATCTAGCCATTAGGCGTTGACACCTGAAGCTTTCCATACATATACACATCGGACAACACATCAAAATAATCGGAAAAATACTGAAACTTGAAAGTAACTGAAATCACAAGAGGACACATCGATTCTACCAATTTTATTGCATAGTATGTCTGGATTGCAATATATATAGTTCCATTCCATTTGAAATACAGAGCCTGACATATAATTCTTGATTCTTATATATTTTTCTTGCCCATTGCATTCCCGTTTTACTTAATTATCGATTCTAGTACATATGCTCGTGCGATGCAATGGGTTGGAAAAAACACAAAACCTACTCAGCATGCCACTACATTACACACCACTCATATCCGAATGAAAAACTTCAAAAATAAGGTTAGCCTCATAATATGTTGCAACAAGTTGAATTATTGCACTATGGATCCTGAAGTAATGATGTGAAGGAGCCACCTTAAAACCCTTCGTCGGTGTCTATTCCAGGCCCACACTATCATAGGATAGAAGAGTAGTACTGGCAAAATGTTCAGTCATTTATCTGTTGGCAGAACAATAGACGCGTGAGATACTTGCCACAACCAAACGGATACAACATATTTTTTTCAAAACCATGGTAATTTAATACCGCAATTAAAAATGATGAATGAATACTTCAGTTACTAATAACAATTTTTTTGTCATTTCATTTTTGATAAAAAGATGCAAAGCAAAGTTTTTCAAATACTCCAAAAATCCCACTGCATTGGAGAAACCCATAAAGTCACTCACCACATGACTAATTGGTCTGAGAACAAAATTAAGTTGAATGCTCGGTCTCGTGGTTCCCAAATAGAAATCCATCTGAATGAGTGACTGGTAGATCTTGGTATATTTTTCCTACCAGTTCACACACAAAATTATATGAGAATGTAAAATATGGCAAAAGAAGATAATAATAGTAAATGTTGCGAACCATCATGTATATCAGCTCTCCATGATTGTCCAAAGCGTGTATCAGATATTTTTCTTCCCATTGAAGACTAGAAGTACTAAAATTATTGAAAGATCTCAAGATTAGTCTAACCCAATTTACCTACACATGCAAAAAATCTAGCTTGATGAAAGTGTGTACATAGTATCAATGATTTGAACTGGTTATTTGAGTTTAAATTATATGGAGCAGAGAGTTTGAGGATAAATAGTTATTTACCAAATGAGTAGGTGTAAGCGACCCCGATGACAAAGTTGAACAACATCAAGGAAATAATCAGCCTCTCATGCAACAACATGATATCCTTCAAATAGCTGGTACACCTCCTGCTCTACTAAATTAACCATTATGGAATAAAATCATGCACTCGAATATAAATGCTAGATTGTTGATTAGTCAGAATTTGGAAACTAAGATTGCAACCGCGCCTCTCATGTTGACTGACACGTTCCTGCGCCACCATGTCGCTGCTCGCTCTTGACACATAAAGAATAAAGCAACTGGTATAGAAGCCTATGGTTCTTCATATGTTTTCAGATGGGTCTGGCTATGGATATGCTCCTTCTATTCTAGTCATCAACCCGTGCATCTACACCGGCTAGTTATTTGTTGTAACGATTACATACTAAATTTATCTTTTTATCTTTAATAAACACACAAAGTTTACAAATTCGAATTGGTGGACATTATGATTATATATGTAAAATATTACTGCCAAAATATTGGACAATTTACTCGAATATAGGGTCCAATTTTCAGATAAAAATACTAAAATTTCCTGCAACCAATTAGGCAAATCAAAGTCATTCACTTACTACCTTTCCCAAAATTTCAAGTCTGCGAGTCTGTATTTTCAATGTTGGAGCTCTTCTAGTGTAAAATTTATCCATAGGTACAGTCCTATGCATGTTTCACAAGCAAATAACAACGACATAAACATAGAAGGCGTGCAATTCTTGTAACTGAAGCACATTCAGCTAGCTAATAGAAGTGAATAACCATGAGATATTGAAAAAGGAAAATACTGACAATATATAACTGTATATATTTTCAGGTTACGCTCCTACAGAACAAAATTAGCTTTCAAAAGGATGGAACTGCAGGGGAAATTGAGTGGTGAATTAAGAGAATTTGAAGATAGAAACTATAGAAAAAGGTAAAAAATTCAGAAAATTGAAGAGAATCTTACTCCGGCCATATGCAACCTTGCCATGCACATCTTTTGAAGTTAGCGACAGTTCACCATGCATGACACTTGTTTGCTTCTGGCCCGGTAATATCAAAAACTTTCAAAGCTTTGTATTAAAAGTTGGGCTTAGGCCTTTCTCTAAAAGTAAGATTATATCATCAATCGATCTACAGACTGTAGATCCAATTTGTTCTGAAACATGTAGGCAATACTTAGCTCAGCCATTAGTTCTGCCTATGAGAAAAGAAAACTGTGTACAACCTAAAAATCAAACATAATTAGGGATATAAGCCGTTCCTGGCCAACTACTACTACATAACTATTGTAGTGGTATACCCATATAATTAACATGCCCTACGCCAATTTTCACTCTCTAGAAAAGGGCACATTTATCTGAATAAATTGCATAAATAATAAATAATACTGTATTTGATTACTCCATTTAAACTACAAAGACTCCATAGATTACGTGTACATATAACGCCTTAGCAGTAGAAAGAAAAGATATATTTTCCTGTAGATAGAAGGTAGATCAGTGAGATGGATAAGGGCATGAGGTATAAAAACTGTCATTCACATGTGATGAACCATGCTTTAAATGTCGTGCCATTTGTTAATATATAGGAAAGGCAATTCAGCTACCAGCTGGGTGTAGAAAAAACATGTAAAATGGATCCTCAATGTTGGTTTTTAAAAACATCGATGTCGATATATACACAGGAAGATATATTGTCTCACCCATAGGTTGTCTCATGAAGGTAAAGAACTATGGGAAACAATGTAATTTGGCATGGCGCACAACCAAACATATATTCAGTAGGTTTTCTTTTGGTTTAATTAGATCTGACAATAAGCTGTGGATAGCCCATATGACAGCATAACTGTCACATCCATGGAACCCTAATCAAGTATAGCATTGTGCTCATATCTTCTTTGCATTGCATCTAAAAAAATTGCAACAAGATCAAAGCAAGTGGTGAAGAAAACTCAAAAACCCTAGCCACTTTTCAAATTAAAGGAAATTTCAAACTAGTTAAAATCAATGAACCCAAAATGGCCTCAAGAAAAGTTCAACTTTTCTGATAATTCTTGAAAGCAAATAAGCAGTCAAGAAAACTATTTCCATAACACATTTGGCATTTTATTTAAAAGCAAAAAGCCACTGGATTCAAGTTTAAATTTGAATTCAAAAACTTTAAGTTTTCAAAAATGTTGAAAACTTATGGAATGGTTGGATATATTCCAACCAATATTCTGGTGTGTTCAAAATATTTTTTTTAAACTATTTTGGAGCTGAAATAAATAGCAAACCAAATAGTTAGTAAAACAAAAAAACAAAACAGAAAAAAAGGAAGAAACACTTACCTGTCGCCCTGAGGAGGCCCAGCCCACCAGGGGCAGGGGCGTCTTCTTCCTCCTGCCTTCTGGCAGAGGAGCGAACGCCCACGGCGTCTCCTCCACCTCCTGCTTCGCCGTGGCACGCTCCGGTGCTCCCAAGGACAGCGCGACAGCAGGGATAACCTCCCCGAGCTCTGGCCTATCCATTCCCGCGCTCCATTTCCCCCCTCTCCTCTCGGTTCCTTCCTCCCCTTCTGCCGCCATTGACAGGAGCTCGAGCTCGACCTGCCCGTGCCTCTGGCCACTAGTTCTTTCCCCCGAGTGCCCCATTCGCTCCGCCTCGACGAGCTGGTCCTTCCTGCAGAAGCCGAAGATCCCCCGAGCCCTACAACGCCCACGGCACCGTCGTCTTCAAGCTTCGGCCGCCGGCGAGCTCAGATCGTTTCGATGCCTACAGCGCCTCCCCGAGCAAGCTAGCGCCTCCACTGCACTCCCGTGAGCTTGTGCAGCTTTCCCCCAAGTTTTCCCCGTCGATCTCTTCCTCTAGGCCTAGTTCCACTAGAGCCCGACGAGAACCGCCGCTGCAGCTCGTCGCCGGTAGCCCTCCGGTGAAGGGTTGGTCCATCTGAGGCCACCAGCAGCTTCAGGTCGTCACGTAGATGCTTTAGGAGCCAAGCCCGGCACGATTTGACCCTATTTCCGATGACCTCGACGATGGCCGAGTTTTTGTCGCCGCCGAGCTCGTCACCGGCGTCGATTCCAGCACCCCAGGTCCTGGGGTTTGCCCCATCATGCACGCCGTCGAGTGACCGATCTCCGTGTGGTCTCCACCGTGCGTTTGGTCGTCGAAGACGAGTTTCCGATGCCCTCCTCCGTACTGGTGATCCCCGGAGGCTCACCGTCGGCGAGGACGACCTCGCCGCCGGTGAATCTCAGCTGGCCTGAGCCACTGACGCGTGGGTCCAACCTCTGGATGATTTTGGTTAACAAAAATAAAATTTAATTAATCTAATAAGTCACTGACATGTGGGTCCAGTACTGTTAATTATCTAATTAAGTTTAAAACTAATCTAAAACTGGCCAGAGTCACCGACCAGTGGGTCCCACTGGTCAGGTTTGACTTTCAACGGCCAGTTGGACCTGCTGATGTCATGCTGATGCAGTAAAGATTTTCTGATTTAAAAGAATTCCAAAAAATGCCCAAAACTTCTAAAAATCATAGAAATTAATATGTAACTCCAATGAAAATAATTTATATATGAAAAAGTATCCAAAAAATCCAAGGAAGCTGAATATATCATTTCCAAACATGTTTGAAAATGTTACTGGACCAAACATGTAGAATAATGAATAAGTTAAATTTAATAAATGCTTTGGAGATGGAAATTGAAAATCATTTGAATTCCACTTCAAATGCTATGATCAAACATTGTTCAATCACAACCAGCAACTTAACATATCATTCCCATGCATGTTAAAAAAACAAGTTGATCTGAGCATCAGGTTGAATCAATTAAAATGGTATTCGAGAATACCTCGTTTGAAGTGATATTTGAATCTGATTCAAATCAACTTCAAACCTAATAAATGGTAGCTACATTAGCATACCACCTTGCATCCTCATGCCATGCTCATGCATCATCTTGTTGCATATGATTGTTATTGATTGTTGTCATTTCTTTCGGTAGGCTCCGCTCCTCCGGATTCCACCGAATATCCGACTGACGGATATTGTCCCTCTTCCGAGCAACAAGGCAAGAAACCATTTTGATCATCCTGATAAATCCCATGTTCCCGCTCCTGCACTTACTTATTGCATTAGGATCAAATGCTCAAATGCTTTTGCCACGTTAGTTGAACCCACTTCCTTTGCATGACCTGTCTTTGTCATAGTAAATAGCTGAACCTTGCAACCTAGCATACCTGGTAGATGCTTGAGCCATGATGTGCCTTATCCTGCTATGCATGCTATGCTTAGAGTTGTGTATGGTCTGTCATGTGGGAGATGAACAGAATTGTGAGAATGTGTTCAGTAAGTAAAGGTTGTGTGTTGAATCTGATTTGGTAAAGGTACTGGTGAAAGGCTATGTAGGAGTACATGGCGGGTTGTTTCATTGGAACCGTCCTTAGTACCTGAGTTCCGTGTATTTAATCCAAGATGAGATACTACCACATGCTGGGCCCTGAAATATGACCCCGCTCGACTTATTAATCGCTTAGTACTCGGTCCAGGAGTTGCAAGTAGTTTCTGGTGTTTATAGTCATGCTGGAGGCCGTGCATAGCGCTGACCTGAGAGGTGGGTTGTGATGCGGTAGGCAGTGGCACGGTGTACCAAGTGGCACCCGGATGGTGGGCTTGGGAACCCTGCGCACATCGTTTGGGGCCGTGGCGGAAACCTCGGCCGGACTTCCGTGCGGGTTACTCTCAGATAGGCGATAGACCTGGACTAAGTATTAGTGTGGTTAACGGTCATGGCCGACTCCCTCGCTGGGCTTCCGCTTGAAGGTTGCCGAGGTGCATGACGTGCACATGGCGATAAGTGGCGAGAGTGTGTGTGAAGAAGTGCACCCCTGCAGGGTTATGATCTATTCGAATAGCCGCGTCCGCGGATATGGACTACTTGGAGACATATGTTGTTCATAAATAACTTCAATGGCAACTCAGAAAATTGTCAAGTTAAGCGTGAGTGTCGTGGACGGCATTTCCGCATGGAGACAGAATGATTCCACGCTAGAGTATTGTTGTGGTGTTAGTGGACTCGTGTGCGAGAAATCAAGTTGTCAAAAATTATTTAAAAATAAAAGTTGTCTAGCCACGAGTCAAATGCTGGCTTTCCGCATGAAACCCCACAATTCCTTATTGATACATTGCATGAGTAGATAGTTATCCTAAAGTCTTGCTGAGTACCTACGTACTCATGTTTGCTTAATAATTTGTTGCACAGGTTGTTAATGACCCTAATGGAGGGTTCTTCCTAGACATCGACGACGACGAGTAGCTGGTATCCCAGCTACGATCTGGCCCTAGGGTGGCTCTGTAGTATAGTCAGACCATGTGCTTTCTAGTTTCATCTGTCTTTACTCAGACAGTTTAATTACTTCCGCTGGCTTGTAACTTGAATGACTGCTATGATGGGTCGTGAGACCCCTACTATGTAATATTATGTGTGTGGCTCTTCCGAGCCTTTTAAATAAAGCTTGTATGATTATGGTTATGTTGTGATTCCATCGATGTATCTATACATATCAGTATGCCATGCGTACGTGTGTCGTACTTGATATGTATGGGGTTCGATTACCTAGCCGTAGGCTTTAGTAGCATTCCTTAGAGGGAAATGCCCCTTTGTGATCCAACGAGCTATGGTAGTTCGCTACTGCTCCAAACACATTGGTTGACCGGCATGTGTCCTTCTTAGCTGTTGTGTCTGTCCTCTTTGGGGAAATGTCATGCGATGTAATGGAGTCCTTGTAGATTGCTTCGACTCGTCTACATTCGCTGGTGACCGACACCTGCTTTGCTGGGTCATGTATGCCTGTCCCTGTGCGGAACTGCCACTTTGGTTTATGACTAGACATGTCGATCCGGGTTCTTTGTCATTCGATTGCTAGCGACACAATTGCATACACGAGTCAAAAGGCGCAAACGGTCCCGGCTAAGGTAAGGCTGCAGCCGTGGGGTTAACCATGCGTGAGACCGCAAAGAGATGCGATGTGTTACAGGCTGGATTCCTATGGCTTAGGATCGGGGTCCCGAAAGCGTTGGTATCAGAGCCTGACTGACTGTAGGACTACTAAGCCAAACTAGTCGAAGTTGAGTCTAGAATTGCTTTAGTTATATATAAGGGAATTGTTTGTGGAAGGGAACGTAAGACTCTTGTTCTCTTCTCAAGATTATTCTATTCTGGTCATCCTCGTCTTTTCTGCGGGAATTAAGGACTAGGTTACTCATCTTCTTCTAGGCTCGTGTTTCTGATCGGTAGATTATAAGACTACGGGTCGAGAGTTATATTGGGGTTCTTTTATTCCTAGGAAAAGGAAGTAAGTTTGATGATCAGAGAATTGAACTTGTTAGTTGAGTGGTTACGCTATCCTATTTTTGGGGTTGTCTCAAAATTATTTTTGAGCAGTTACAACCGTTATGCTGCCCAACTTTGCATTCAGAGCTCTAATGCTTTTGCATTACTCTCTATTTTCAGATGCCTGGCCGTCCTTCTCGTCAGGTGGTTCGTCTAACCAGGTGCATTGATGTGCCGGGTCATACGGCCGTGTTGTTCAGGGTGATGTCGGTGTGCGGTTAACGCTGGTACCCAGAGTACACAGTGGAGGAACAGTACCGAGACTTCAACCAGAGCCAATATATGTGCACTGTTAGGGTATTTCCAGACTACCCTAGAGCTGAGGAGCCAATCCATTGGCCCTATGGATTGGGAGTCACTATTGACATGGTAGTACAAGATGCTGCCTATTCAATGCTGACCATTATGAGGGCGAGACATGCACTGCTGCAGAACTTAGAATTCTGCTATGTTCCTGCCTCTCAGCCTGGTGAAGAGGGATACCTCAGTGGGGTCTATTTTGATTCCTCTATGGAGGATCCGCTATTGCAGTCCACTGCTAAGATGCTAGAGAACAAAGACAAGGATGCTCGTGCTCTCCGTATGGAGCTTTATGCTACACGTGCCCATCTGTGGACGGCTTTGATGCAGCTGGCACCGGTAGTCCAAACAGGGTACGGAGATATGGAGATGTTGAACCCTGTTAGAACCCATCTTCCGGCCCATGTTGACTAGCCCGCTATAGGAGGAGTCACCCCTCTTCGGGGACCCCTACTACCACCAGTCAGGGGACCAAGGCCACATCCGTGTCCTTACGGATCCCAGGGATCTCAGGCCAGAGTGTTTCCTGATCCGCAGGTTGAGCTTCCAGGCCATGGAGGCAATCTTTATGAGATGTTCTATGCGGATGCCTGAGCTGTGAGTGGAAGGATAGTATGGTAGTAGCTGTACGTTCACAGTCCTGTGTGACTTGTGAAGTATGCTTGTGATGTGGAATGAATTCCGGAGGCCTAGATAAGTATAGGAAGCTCGTAAGCCTCTGATGAGTAGTTTCATAATTTTAGTAGTTTGCTCTTCGGTTAAGGTTGTACTGAACTATGTAAGGGTGTGTATGAACCATGGTGTATATATAGCAGTTGCTTGTTATCATGTTGTTCGAATATTCATTTCCGCATTCCATGTGTTCAATGCATTCTTAATCCATAGCTAGTATTGATGATGATATTGGTCTAATCTGTGAGTTTGTTTGTCAGGACGGTGTTCACCAGGTTGAATCGTGCCTCTACTCATGAGCAACGCGAGGGTAGTCAAGCGTCGCAGGAAGACCTGCCTCACCCGCCCTCTCTGGCGGAAGTTATGCTTGAGGCAGAGAGGAACAAAAGGGAGACCAACCGACTGTTAGAGCGTATTGAGCAGAATACGGCTCGTCAGCCTAGGAATGCTGCAGTGTCCCTCAATTACTTTGTGAAGCTGAATCCTCCAAAGTTCCATCACTCCGTCAATCCCCTCGACGCTGATGATTGGCTGTGCAGTATCTCACATAAGATTCGCTCTGCGAATGTTTCAAAGGCCGACAAGGTGACCTTTGCGGCGTATTTTCTGGAAGGACCCGCCAATCTGTGGTGGGAGAACTTTGAAGATATGCGTCCTACTGAACCAGCAGCCACATGGGCAGACTTTAGTGCACCCTTCCGTCTGCACCATATTCCAGAGGGCCTGATGGACAGAAAGAGAGAGGAGTTCTGTGTATTCACCCAGGGCAAGTTGACCATGGATGCCTATAGCCGCGAGTTCGGTAACCTCGCCCGCTATGCAACAGAGGAAGTGTCTACTGATGCCAAGAAGCAAGCAAGATTCCGTAAGGGTCTGAGCCCTGAGCTTCGTCGTGATCTGCGCCTCCATGAGTGTACAAGCTTCCAAGCCCTGGTCAACAAGGCGATCAGTGCCGAGACTGGTCATACCGACTTCGAAGCCACACGGAAGCACTCCCGTGACTTTGGCTCATCGTCTGGTTCCGCGTTTCCAAAACGCAGGCTGTGGGTTCCAAACAGTTCTCTGCCGCCAAGATACACTCCGAGGCCATCCTACATGGCACCTCAGACGAATCAGACCAACCCTCCAGCAAAAACTTATGGTGGTCCAGCTAGCAATGCTGCACCACGTGCCAACCAAGTGATATGCTACAAGTGTGGAGAACCCGGGCACTATTCCCGTGAGTGTCCTTAGAATGTGGGTGCCAAGCAACCCGGAAAGTTCGTCGGGCAAGGCAAGTCGGGCAAACCTTACTATGTGAAGCCAACTCCTGCACGTGGCCGTGTGAACTATGTCTCAGCAGAAGAAGTTGTAGAGGATCCCGACGTCATACTGGGTACGCTTCTTGTTAATCATCACCCAACGTCTGTTCTTTTTGACACTGGGTCTTCTCATTCCTTCATTTCAGAAAGTTATGCACAGTTGCATAACATGTCTTTTTGTGATATGCCAATTCCTTTGGTTGTCCAAACTCCTGGTAGTAAGTGGCAAACCTCTAGGATAACCTATGACAATGAAATTCTAGTAGACAGGCTAGTTTTCCTAGCCTCATTGATAGCCCTGAAATCTTCGGATATTAATATCATCTTGGGTATGGACTCGATGTCAGCTCACTATGCCAAGATTGATACTCATTCCAGAAATGTTCAGCTTACCCATCCCTCGGGTGAGATAGTCAATGTCTCTACTCGAGTTGCCAAATGCCAACTCTATTCCCTCAATGCCAACCCCCTTCCGGAACTTGAAGACATTCCGGTAGTCCGTGACTTCCCGGATGTTTTTCCAAAGGAACTGCCAGGAATTCCACCTGACAGAGATGTAGAGTTCGTGATAGATCTTGTTCCGGGAACTGTTCCAATAGCCAGAAGACCATATAAGATGGCACCCCTGGAGCTAGCCGAACTTAAAAAGCAATTAGATGAGGCCTTGAATAAAGGTTTCATTCATCCTAGCTCTTCTCCTTGGGCTTGCCCCGTCCTCTTCGTCAAGAAGAAATACGGAACGGATCGGATGGTTGTAGATTACCGACCAGTTAATCTGGTCACCATAAAGAACAAGTATCCGCTCCCCAGGATCAACGACCTGTATGATCAGCTCGCTGGATCCTCAATCTTCTCCAAAATGGATTTGAGGTTGGGATACCATCAAATCAAAATCAAGAACGGGGACATTCCAAAAACGGCTTTTGTTACTCGTTATGGCCAATACGAGTACACCGTCATGTCCTTCGGTTTAACCAATGCCCCAGCCACCTTCTCTTGTCTGATGAATTAAATCTTCATGGAGTACTTGGATAAATTCGTCGTGGTATACCTCGATGATATTCTCATCTACTCGAAGAACGAACAAGAACATGCAGAGCATCTAAGGCTGGTATTGATGAAACTTCGAGAGCATCGCCTTTATGCCAAGTTTTCAAAATGTGAATTTTGGTTACCAGAAGTGACCTATCTAGGTCACGTAATCTCTAGTAAGGGTATTGCTGTCAATCCCGAGATATTTCAAGCCGTCCTTGATTGGACTAAACCTGAATCGGTTAAGCAAGTTAGGAGTTTTCTTGGTCTAGCGAGCTATTGTCGCCGCTTTGTCGAGAATTTCTCCAAGGTTGCAAAGCCTCTAACTAAACTCCTCAAGAAGGATAAAAAGTTTGAGTGGACACCACAGTGTGAGCATAGTTTTCAGGAACTGAAAAGACGCCTGACTTGCGCACCTGTGTTGCTACCACCAGATTTTTCTAAGGACTTTGTTATCTATTGTGAGGCCTCACGACAAGGATTAGGTTGCATTTTCATGCAAGATCGTCATGTGATTGCATACGCATCTCGACAGTTGCGTCCACATGAGGATAATTACCCCACACATGATCTTGAGCTTGCACCTGTAGTCCATGCACTAAAAACCTGGCAACATTACCTCCTCGGTAATTGTTGCGAAATATTCACTGATCACCAAAGTCTGAAATATATCTTCATCCAGCCGGATTTGAAACTCAGGCAAAGACGGTGGGTTGAGTTGATCTCGGATTACGACTTAGGGATAACTTACACCCCGGGGAAGGCCAATGTTATGGCTGATGCACTAAGTCGTAAATCTTAATGTAACAACTTGATGCTACAACAAGGTCAACCACATCTCTATGAGGAATTTCGGAAGTTGAATCTTCATATTGTTCCTCAAGGATTCCTTTCTACCCTGGTGGCGAAGCATACCCTTAAGGATCAAATTATAGTTGGCCAGAAGCGTGACAAGGGTATATGACGGATCAAGGAGAATATTATTAGCGGAAACGCTAATGAATTCTCCATGAATGATCAAGGTGTTGTGTTCTTCCAGAATCGTCTAGTGGTTCCTAAGAACCCACATCTAAGGCAGTTAATCCTTAAGGAGGCTCATGATTCTCCTCTCACCATTCATCCCGGTAGTACTAAGATGTATCAGGACCTACGCCAGAGGTTCTGGTGGACTAGGATGAAGAGAGAAATTGCTGAGTTCGTTGCTAACTGCGACGTTTGTCGTTGAGTTAAGGTAGAACATCAAACGCCTACTGGCACCCTTCAACCTTTAGCTATTCCTGAATGGAAATGGGATAAAGTCAGTATGGATTTCATTACCGGATTTCCCAAGACCAAGAAAGGAAATAATGCTATCTTTGTGGTCCTTGACCGTCTCTCCAAAGTAGCTCATTTTCTTCCAGTTCGTGAGAGTATAATAGCTAGCCAGCTAGTAGAGTTATATATCTCTTGAGTAGTGTCTCTTCATGGTGTTCCCCTGGAGATTAACTCAGACCGTGGGAGTATCTTTACTTCTCGCTTCTGGGAAAGTTTTCAGAATGCCATGGGGACTCACTTATCTTTTCGCACTGCTTTCCATCCTCAATCAAGTGGTCAAGTAGAAAGAGTGAATCAAATCCTAGAAGATATGCTCTGAGCTTGTGTTATATCGTTCAGTATGAATTGGGAGAAGTGCCTTCCATTCGCCAAATTTGCTTATAACAATAGTTACCAATCAAGCTTGGGCAAAGCCCCTTTTGAAGTTCTTTATGGACGAAGATGTCGAACACCTCTTAATTGGTCAGAAACCGGAGAGATGCAACTCTTTGGCCCAGATATGATCCAGGATGCAGAAGAGCAGGTTCGCATTATTCGTGAAAAGTTGAAAACAGCCCAGTCTCATCAAAAGAGCCAATATGATCGCCATCATAAGGTTGTGACCTTTGAAGTTGACGAGAAGGCTTACCTTCGGGTTACACCTTTGAATGGTACCCATCGATTCGGTATCAAGGGCAAGTTGGCTCCTCGTTACATTGGTCCTTTTCGCATTCTTGCTAAACAAGGAGAAGTTGCCTACCAGTTGGAACTTCCTTCGCATCTTTCCAAGGTTCATGATGGCTTCCACGTCTCGCAACTGAGGCATTGCTTTTCGGATTCTATCCGTGAAGTGGACCACGAAACGCTTGATCTCCAAGATAACCTTTCATACCGAGAATACCCTGTGCGTATTCTTGATCAAGCTGAGCGTACCACTCGACGTCGAAACCTCAAGTTTCTTAAAGTTCAATGGTCAAATCATTCTGAAAAGGAGGCAACATGGGAAAGAGAGTATCGTCTCCGACTTGAGTATCCCGCGTTATTCCCGACGACTTCTAAATCTCGGGACGAGATTCTTTTGAGTGGGGGTGAGTTGTCACATCCCTGGAACCCTAATCAAGTATAGCATTGTACTCATATCTTCTTTGCATTGCATCCAAGAAAATTGCAACAAGATCAAAGAAAGTGGTGAAGAAAACAAAAAACCCTAGCCACTTCTCAAATTAAAGGAAATTTCAAACTAGTTAAAATCAATGAACCCAAAATGGCCTCAAGAAAAGTTCAACTTTTCTGATAATTCTTGAAAGCAAATAAGCAGTGAAGAAAACTATTTCTATAACACATTTGGCATTTTATTTAAAAGCAAAAAACCACTGGATTCAAGTTTAAATTTGAATACAAAAACTTTAAGTTTTCAAAAATGTTGAAAACTTCAGGAATGGTTGGATATATTCCAACAAATATTCTGGTGTGTTCAAAATATTTTTTGTAAACTATTTTGGAGCTGAAATAAATAGCAAATCAAATAGTTAGTAAAACAAAAAAATAAAACAGAAAAAAAGGAAGAAACACTTACCTGTCGCCCTGAGGAGGCCCAGCCCACCAGGGGCAGGGGCGTCTTCTTCCTCCTTCCTTCTGGCAGAGGAGGGAACGCCCACAGCGTCTCCTCCACCTCCTGCTTCGTCGTGGCACGCTCCGGTGCTCCCCAGGACAGCGCAACAGCAGGGATAACCTCCCCGAGCTCTGGCCTATCCATTCCCGCGCTCCATTTCCCCCCTCTCCTCTCGGTTCCTTCCTCCCCTTCTGCCGCCATTGACACGAGCTCGAGCTCGAGCTGCCCGTGCCTCTAGCCACTAGTTCTTTCCCTCGAGTGCCCCATTCGCTCCGCCTCGACGAGCTGGTCCTTCCTGCCGAAGCCGAAGATCCCCCGAGCCCTACAACGCCCACGGCACCGTCGTCTTCAAGCTTCGTCCGCCGGCGAGCTCCGATCGATTCGACGCCTACAGCGCCTCCCTGAGCAAGCTAGCGCCTCCACTGCACTCCCCGTGAGCTTGCGCAGCTTTCCCCCAAGTTTTCCCCGTCGATCTCTTCCTCTAGGCCTAGTTCCACCGGAGCCCGACGAGGACCGTCGCTGCAGCTCGTCGCCGGTAGCCCTCCAGTGAAGGGTTGGTCCATCTGAGGCCACCAGTAGCTTCAGGCCGTCGCGTAGATGCTTTAGGAGCCCAACCCCGCGTGATTTGACCCTGTTTCCGATGACCTCGACGATGGCCGAGTTTTGGTCGCCGCCGAGCTCATCGCCGGCGTCGATTCCGGCCACCCCAGCTACTGGGGTTTGCCCCATCGTGCGCGCCGTCGAGTGGCCAATCTCCCTGTGGTCTCCGTCGTGCGTTTGGTCATCGGAAACGAGTTTCCGATGCCCTCCGCCGTACTGGTGGTCGCCCGAGGCTCACCGTCGGCGAGGACGACCTCGCCACCGGTGGATCTCAGCTGGCCTGAGCCACTGACGTGTGGGGCCAGCCTCTGGATGATTTTGGTTAACAAAAATAAAATTAATTAATCTAATAAGTCACTAACATGTGGGTCCGGTACTGTTAATTAGCTAATTAAGTTTAAAACTAATCTAAAACTGACCAGAGTCACTAACCAGTGGGTCCCACTGGTCAGGTTTGACTTTCAACGGCCAGTTGGACCTGCTGATCTCATGCTGATGGAGTAAAGATTTTGTGATTTAAAAGAATTCCAAAAAATGCCCAAAACTTCTAAAAATTATAGAAATTAATCTGTAACTCCAATGAAAATAATTTATATATGAAAAAGTATCAGAAAAATCCAAGGAAGCTGAATATGTCATTTCCAAACATGTTTGAAAATGTTACTCGACCAAACATGTAGAATAATGAATAAGTTAAATTTAATAAATGCTTTGGAGATGGAAATTGAAAATCATTTGAATTCCACTTCAAATGCTATGATCAAACATTGTTCAATCACAACCAACAACTTAACATATCATTCCCATGCATGTTAAAAAAACAAGTTGATCTGAGCATCAGGTCGAATCAATTAAAATGGTATTCGAGAATACCTTGTTTGAAGTGATATTTGAATCTGATTCAAATCAACTTCAAACCTAATAAATGATAGCTACATTAGCATACAACCTTGCATCCTCATGCCATGCTCATGCATCATCTTGTTGCATATGATTGTTATTAATTGTGGTCATTTCTTTCGGTAGGCTCCGCTCCTCCGGATTCCACCGAATATCCGACTGACGGATATTGTCCCTCTTCTGAGCAACAAGGCAAGCAACCATTTTGATCATCCCGATAAATCCCATGTTCTCGCTCCTGCACTTACTTATTGCATTAGGATCAAATTCTCAAATGCTTTTGCCACGTTAGTTGAATCCACTTCCTTTGCATGACCTGTCTTTCTCACAGTAAATAGCTGAACCTTGCAACCTAGCATACCTGGTAGATGCTTGAGCCATGATGTGCCTTGTCCTGCTATGCATGCTATGCTTAGAGTTGTGTATGGTCTGTCATGTGGGAGATGAACAGAATTGTGAGAATGTGTTCAGTAAGTAAAGGTTGTGTGTTGAATCTGATTTGGTAAAGGTACCGGTGAAAGGCTATGTAGGAGTACATGGCGGGTTGTTTCATTGGAACCGTCCTTAGGACCTGAGTTCCGTGTATGTAATCCAAGATGAGATACTACCACATGCTAGGCCCTGAAATATGACCCCGCTCGACTTATTAATCGCTTAGTACTCGGTCCAGGAGTTGCAAGTAGTTTCTGGTGTTTATAGTCATGCTGGAGGCCGTGCACAGCGCTGACCTGAGATGTGGGTTGTGATGCGGTAGGCAGTGGCACGGTGTACCAAGTGGCACCCGGATGGTGGGCTTGGGAACCCTGCGCACATCGTTTGGGGTCGTGGCGGAAGCCTCGGCCGGACTTCCGTGCGGGTTACCCTCAGATAGGCGATAGACCTGGACTAAGTATTAGTGTGGTTAACGGTCGTGGCCGACTCCCTCGCTGGGCTTGCGCTTGAAGGTTGCCGAGGTGCATGACGTGCACATGGCGATAAGTGGCGAGAGCGTGTGTGAAGAAGTACACCCCTGCAAGGTTATGATCTATTCGAATAGTCGCGTCCGCGGATATGGACTACTTGGAGACATATGCTGTTCATAGATAACTTCAATGGCTACTCATAAAATTGTCAAGTTAAGCGTGAGTGTCGTGGACGGCATTTCCGCATGGAGACGGAATGATTCCACGATAGAGTATTGTTGTGGTGTTAGTGGACTCGTGTGCGAGAAATCAAGTTGTCAAAAATTATTTAAAAATAAAAGTTGTCTAGCCACGAGTCAAATGCTGGCTTTCCGCATGAAACCCCACAATTCCTTATTGATACATTGCATGAGTAGATAGTTATCCTAAAGTCTTGCTGAGTACCTTCGTACTCCTGTTTGCTTAATAATTTGTTGCAGAGGTTGTTAATGACCCTAATGGAGGGTTCTTCCTAGACATCGACGACGACGAGTAGCTGGTATCCCAGCTACGATCTGGCCCTAGGGTGGGTCTGTAGTATAGTCAGGCCATGTGCCTTCTAGTTTCATCTGTCTTTACTCAGACAGTTTAATTACTTCCGCTGGCTTGTAACTTGAATGACTGCTATGATGGGTCGTGAGACCCCTACTATGTAATATTATGTGTGTGGCTCTTCCGAGCCTTTTAAATAAAGCTTGTATGATTATGGTTATGTTGTGATGCCATCGATGTATCTATACATATCAGTATGCCATGCGTACGTGTGTCGTACTTGATATGTATGGGGTTCGATTACCTAGCCGTAGGCTTTAGTAGCATTCCTTACAGGGAAATGCCCCTTTGTGATCCAACGAGCCATGGTAGTTTGCTACTGCTCCGGACACATTGGTTGACCGGCATGTGCCCTTCTTAGCTGTTGTGTCTGTCCTCTTTGGGGAAATGTCACGCGATGTAATGGAGTCCTTGTAGCTTGCTACGACTCGTCTACATTCGCTGGTGACCGACACCTACTTTGCTGGGTCATGTATGCATGTCCTTGTGCGGAACTGCCACTTTGGTTTATGACTAGACATGTCGATCCGGGTTCTTTGTCATTGGATTGCTAGCGAGACAATTGCATACGCGAGTCAAAAGGCGCAAACGGTCCCGGCTAAGGTAAGGCTGCAGCCGTGGGGTTAACCGTGCATGAGACCGCAAAGAGATGCGATGTGTTACAGGCTGGATTTCTATGGCTTAGGATCGGGGTCTCGACAATAACTAAAAATATACTAATATCGTAAGAGGTTCCTAGTATAACTCATCAAGTGACTTATCTATAAAGATTGGATAGGATCACATACTTATGCCCCTGCAGGAAATACCAAAAAATATTGGTGTATTTTCCTACCAACTCTATTCTAAAAGCATGAAATGAGTATGTTACACAAAACATGGGGTTGGACTATTTTCTCATGTTTTCCCGGTAAACATTAGCTGTACCACCAATTCCCGATTATACAAAATGTGCAATAGGACTATTTTCTGTTAAAGTGACAATATCAATGAAAGAACTTAAATATTAGGAAGGTGGGGTCAATCAGATGGGGAAGGGGAAACGGAACAGGGCATCGGAGGCGCGGATGGAGGCGCCGCAAGCGACGCCGCGCTCGGGGCGGCGATGGGACGCGGTGCGGACGACGGGGGTAGGGAGGACGCCCGACACTGTGTGCGATGCTGTCAGCCAGGTTCCCCGTGTCGACGAAGCCAGCCGCAGCATTGCCCGCCTCCTCGGCCCCTCGCACACACAGAACCAGCTTGACGCGGTCGTCAGAATCCAAATTAGGAGGAGGATACGACTATAGAGGGTGGGGGACGGCTGAGAGGATGAACGGGGGAGAGAAGGAGAAGGAGCAGCGGTGGTAGCGTTTCGTTAGTTCTCTGTTCATTAACGTTTCGTTAATGTACTTAATAACCATTAGATTGCTAGTCCGACGACTACTATTTCTAGTGGGATCCGCCTTCTCTTGCTTTTTTAGTGGTAGTAGATAAAAAATCTCTTGCCGGTATGTATTAGGCGGTAACTCTAAAAACAAAGAGCACTACCAATTGGTGGTTGGCCGTAACAAAGTAAATTCAGATATGTACACGGGTGTTGGTGTCGTGCTTGCTTACGTCTTCATTTTCTTTTTCTTTACCTAATACTAAAGCGGCTATTGCTTCTGTCGGAAAACCCGTCGTGGCATTTTTGTAAAAAAGCATCTAGTATTTATAAGACTCATGCGCAGTCCACCACAAGTAAAAAATGATTCGGGAACACCAGCCGCACATCCCTTCCTTATCCTGTCCTCCCGACCGCGCCACCAACGCTCCCGTTGCGAGCCATGGATCGCGCAGCCGCAGCCCCTCTCCAACCACGCCTCGCTCCGCCCATCATGTCCTCCCGACCACGCCACCAACGCTCCCGTCTCTAGCCACGGACCGCGCCACCGCCGCCCCTCTCCAACCACGCCTCGCCGAGGCTCGGATTGGGAGAAGAAGGTGAGGAGGATGACAAGGTCCGGGAGGAGAGGTTGGAGGGATGAACGCGAGAGTTGAGCCACCACGGTCTCCTCCTCGTCTCTCTGTGCTCGATCTCGATCCGCGTACATCTTCTTTTGGCGCCTCCCTGCACATTTCACCCCCCCTGAGATGCAAGTCTTCCTCTAGACAACAACGACGGTTCCTAAGGGCCCCACATCCCAACCGAAAGGCAGATCGCTAGACCCAGACCCCTCCCTCTACAGCTAGAGTGACTCCAAACCCTCCAAGTCGTATGTCGGAGGACGAGTCCGTGGATTCCATCACCAAAGAGGAGCCAACAGTTGAGGTGGAGGAGGAGGTCTGGGAGTACGTGAAGTCGTCGGAGGAAGCCAAGGTGTACGTGTGGAACCTTCCCTACAACGTTAGCAGTGAGTGCCTCGCTCAGCTCTTAGGTCAGGCTGGCGTCCTTCAGGTTTCCAAGGTGAGGAACTCTTCCTCTTAGACCATCTTGACCGCTGGATGCTAGCAAAAGGTGACCCACATTTTAGATGTTGTTAGCCGGATGCTGCTATTGTTCCTCTGTACACACATGCACATTTGCCTGATGAAGAGAATGCCTCAAATCATCCAACTCTGATTATGTGTCGTGCTCTTGCAAGACTAAAACTGACACATTCAATTCTATATGGCAATGATGTTCGATTTATTGTGGTGATTGTGTCGTGAAAGTCAAATGATGGAGTGTTTATGCACAACTGAAGTTGGCACATTTAGTTTTTCATATATCGAACAAACTTCAAATTTTTTGAAAGAAAAGAGTTGGAGAACCATCCTATAGGCTCTCCTTTCACTGCTAGGAAAAGGCCTGCTAGTGGCGCACCTGTTTTGGCTACTAATGGCGCACTACAGGTGCGCCACTAGCATCACGCCATTAGAATTTTTTACTAATGACGCACCACAGGTGCGCCATTAGTATCTGGTATACTAATGGCGCACCAGGCAGTGCGCCATTAATACAGCCCATGGTGCTCCATTAGTATGTCTCCCAGGGCATATATATTAATGGCGCACCAGGCAGTGCGCCATTAATACAGCCCATGGTGCTCCATTAGTATGTCTCCCAGGGCATATATACTAATGGCGCACCAGGCAGTGCGCCATTAGTATAGCCCATGGTGCTCCATTAGTATGCCTCCTAGGGCATATATACTAATGGCGCACCAGGCAGTGCGCCATTAGTATAGCCCATGGTGCTCCATTAGTATGCCTCCCAGGGCATATATACTAATGGCGCATTAGGCAATGCGCCATTAGTATAGCCCATGGTGCTCCATTAGTATCTGGTATTCTGGCATATATATGTTTTGTTTCAAAACCACAAATTCAACAACACATAACATATATATCAAATATATAACACATAATATGTGCCCAATAGTTTTACTGATCCACAACACATAACATATATGCAAAGTTGCATAACAAATTTCATGATCCATACATCCAAAATTCCATAGCATCCATACATCCAAAATTCCATAGCATCCATATATACATATAGTTCCATAGCATCCATACATACATAGCTCCATAGCAAATATAATACACAACGATACTTTGCGGGCATTAGTAAGTAATATTTGGCACTAAAACAAATGCCTTCATGTCCATATCATAGTCCAAAAAGCATCCGCGTGGCAACCTACAAGATGAAATCATCAACATGTCAAATTTAACACTCTAAATTAAAACTCTACAATATAGACGTCTGATTATGTGTAGGTGCATATGTATGGAAACAACTAAAGAGGAAGTAATTAATTTTGTTAAGATTAAAGAAAACCGACTATGATATGTGCATGCGTGTGTATAGTATACTGGAGGGATAAAACAAAAGAGACAAAATATGAAGGTTACGAAATATATCAAAATGTGTGGTGTTTGAGTTGGTACATCTATCAAATAATGAAATAATATGGGCCCCTCAGTCATTGAACTTGGGTGCAGTTACGACAATCTAATGGTTATACTTAGTTGATTGAAAGAAGATCCACCAAATTAATTGCTAGATGATTTGCTTTTTTGTGAAATTTTCTAATTGTATCTTTTTCTGGTTAGACCATCATGTATTTTTAATATATAACAGATTCTATGTACTAGGTGTGTTGTATACTTTGGCTTATCACGATCAAAACACTAGAAAGTGGAGCGTGAAGGGGGAGGGGAACCACCTATGCCGAACTGGAGGCATCCAGTGAGACATTGCACGACACATTTGTTTCCTATAGGCATTGCACGACACATTTGTTTCCTACAGGAGCGTGAAGGGGGAGGGGAACAACTAATTTAAACTCTTTCCTACAGGCATTGCACGACACATTTGTTCATTACTTCATAACTGAAACAAAGGATTGTCGATGTCATGGATAAATGAAATAATTACATAAAAATGAATGCTAGTGAAGGAGAAAGAAAATAGGATGAACTCATCGGAAATAGAGGAGGCCCAGCCTGATGCGCCCCTGCAAGGCTGCACCCCATGGCGTCTTTTCTAGTTGTGCCTAGACTACCTGAAGCTGGTGACTTACCACGGCTAGGTAGGCTCCAGCAAGACCATGGAGGCCGGTGTTGCCTCTCAGGTAAAAACTAACCTCCTTCATGTTTGATGAACCCGTAGAAGTTTTTGTGAGATCATTAGCTCGATCTCCACCGTTAGTTGTGACCCTCGCTGCTGCAAAATCCGAACTTAAATATATCACAACATTTTCAAATGAAGGATTAGGGCTGAAGACCTTGAACGAAATGTGAAAACCCAAAGTCAGATAGATTCTAACTGGACACCTATTTATAATTACTCACTCTGTCCTAAAATATGTGTCGTTGAGTACTAATTTTGACACTTATCTCATGCATTATAGGATAGCGGGTTATTCATGCAGTTGCTATTGCTACAATAGAATGAGCAAAATTTTCTTAATGTTCTTTCTCGCGATGAAAAAACAGGTTGCTTGCATTATAGAATAAGATGAAATGATCAAAAATTAATTGTAGCCCGACTGAGCACACAGATTCATGCATTATAGGATAGCGGGTTCCAGAGATATTGTGTAGTTTCCAGACTAGCTAGCAGTCGGCCACGTCTCCAGTTGTACTCCTCAGTGAATCCGACCTGGGTTCTGGGTTCTGGTACAAAACTACAAAGTGGTGTTGTACCAACCTGGGTTCTAGTACTGTGGTCGAAATGAATCAGCAATCACAAGCTAACATGGTTCTGCTACTCACCACAAAAAGAAAAGCTAGAAATCTTACTTATGCGCATTATAGTGCCTGGCCATCAATATTTTGCTTCAAATATCAAAGAATCCTATAAATACACATACCAGGAAGTTCTTCCAATCTAGCAATTAACATAATCTAATAATCAACATATTAACAACACTATTGCTTGAATGCTTGAAGGGTCCAATCAGAAGCTCCTAATTATTTTAGTCTGCCACGTAATCTCTCTCTGTTGGAATCTTCAAGAATATTTTGTAACCAACTTATTTATTGATAATGAGAAAGAAGAACTACCTGAGCAGCTGAGCGGAGGGATTGTATACACTAAAACACATATCAGGAAGTTCTTCTAATCCAGTAACATAATCTACTAATCAACATATTAACAACACTGTTGCTTGAATGGTCCAATCAGAAGCTCCTAATTATTTTAGTCTGCGAGGTAATCCCTCTCTGTTGCAATATTCAAGCATATTTTGTAACCAACTTATTTATTGATAATGAGAAAGAAGAACTACCTGAGCAGCTGAGCGGAGGGCTTGTATACACTAAAATCCAATCTTGTCCAATGAGGATATATTCAGCATACATGTCCACTGAAATTGCAATGCCAATGATCTGTTGTGATATAGTTCCTGAAATTTATGATATGGTATAAAATCATTTTGAGTAGTAGCCAACTACGCCATAACTGAAACTATCCGCAAGCAAAAGTCACATTCCAGTATTGAACTAAGCATACAATTTCCAAGTTAAATGCAAACATATTGTATGAACCGGAGAGAATATATCTCAATTGATTAAATAAGCAATAGATACAAAATCTGTACTCTGAGGCTGAACTTATTTAGAAACTTAATAACTAAACTATATATGTAAGCTAGTAATCTCGCAGCACTCAACGCAAATCGCCTAGAGAGACTCAACTCCCGTCAACCTTGGCGTTCCAATAGCACAGGAAACAACCAATCTACAGTGCCTTAAAGCAGGGCATGCGCGTTAGCCCCGTCCCCAAAAGTTTCCCCCCGGAGGAGCGCGCCCTACCTACCTATGCGGCTAGGGAATACCGCATCAGATTAGGCCGATCGAGATGGAGCGCGAGCATTATGTTGGCGCAACCCTAGATCAACACGGAGGTGAAATATGTCAAAGGCAGAAATAGATAGTAAACATCATAATATGCGTGCGTGGATAAAGCTGAACTAATTTGAGAGTGGCATTCCATGAAAAATAGATAAACCAGAGGTGCAGTAAATGAGGCTCGAATTTCATTACCAAATCAGCATACAAACGTAGAGAGGTTCTCTCACCTTAGAGAAACCAAACAAAGGTGCAGCAAAGGGAAACCGGCAAGGAACCTGCAACGAAAAAACAGATGATTGCTAGACGGTACCTTTGATGGTTTGATGGCATTGTTGGAAATAAATAATCCACATGAGCACAACCAAGTTGATTTGCGTATAATATTCAAGAATAGAGTGTATGGTCCTTGGGGGTGAGGTAGCATAAAACTCACAGCTCTAGTTTGACATCCAAAACTGACAGGGTAAAGTCATACATAATTCAAGTGCACAGTTAGCGGACAGGAACGCCCAATGAAAGCTCCCATCTATATTTGAACGGTCCACAAAACAAACTTTCTTGATCAAACTGAATTTGGTACTCCCAGTGCACAATTGTTACTGTCCATTGAGTGGAATGCGATTACAAACCTAGCTGCTATTTGTTTCATCAATTAATCGACGATGAATAAAGTCTACTGGAAACTCAATTATTTATACATCCACTTATTGGTACCAAGGCAGAACCATGCATAGAAATAACAAGATCTGATTTCATCAGAAAAATAACAATATGATGGAAAAGTTGGCACAGGAAGAAGAGTTTGTTTAAGCTAGTGGTACTACAGGGATGGATGGAGGGAGGGAACAAAATTATCTAGTGATGAGTGTATGGTCCAATTTGACATCCAAAACAGGTTAAATCCATAAAAACATATACCAGGTCCAATTTGACATCGAAAACAAAATGGGTAAAGTCATATATAAGCGATTCAAGCTAGCAAGTAATTATTCAAGGATAAATAATTGCAGAAGAAGAGACCTTTCTATTGCTTGGCCCAGACAGACTTGACAATCTCGTCATACCCGGTCTCATCAATTCCGTTGGGAAAGGCCAGCAAGTTCTGTATCTCCTAGGGTGTAAAGTCTGCGAAACAGCTTACCCCTGGAAGCACACCACTCTCCTCGACAGGCGGGAGCTGCGATTCCACATTCTCGAGGGCGACCTTGAACAATTCGAACCGCATAGCCTTCTCTTCCTCATCCCGGTATGTCTTTCCGCTCACGACAATCCAACGCTCAAACCTCTCCTTCATGTCCGGCTTCTTAAACTTGACATTGTGGTTCAGCTTGCCGAAAGCTACACAAGAAGACAGGACAGGTATGAGGTGGTGGTTCCTGACATGAAACGGAGCTAACGACGAGGAGGAATCTACCTGATCCATCAACACCTGTGCCTTTCTTGAAATGCCGAATCACCAACCCCGCACAAGCACCAGCCGACACACACGCGACAAAAACATAAGCATCACGAAGGCCATCACCGATGGAGAGATCCGTCTGTGTTGATCGGGATGAGAAACATGAGGGAGGAGAGTGGAGAAAGCGCACAGGAGCAGTCCTTGGGGTCGCACGTGGCGAGAACCTCCGTGGTAGGAGGGAACCGACAGCCCGCCGGAACATGATTGCTATTCCTTCGCCTCCTCCGCGATTTCCCTGCTCGATGTGCCCGACCTGCTCGATGTGCCCCTGCGGGAAGTAGAAGACGAGGTCCCCGACGCGCAGCCCTTTTCCTAGTAGTGTTTACTCCCCACATATTATTTGGCATCCAGAACTTCTGATAAATGTAGCAGGTTCCAATGCAATTTCACTTGTTAGATGTTATTATTCAGGTTGTCATCATACTATATCAGCTTCAAATTTTTTTATGTGATCTCAAGTAGTCAACATCCCAGCCTGGACACTCAAATTACTGCAGGGGGAGGATTTCCACAATATCCCTAGGCTGGTTAACCTATTTGGAATAGAAATCCCTGGTATGATGTCAAGCATTGTCAACTCTAGAATACATTGTATTGAGCATCAAGATAATATCGCACTTGATTCTCAGAAAAATCATTGTTTCATGAATTGCAGCAGGGCGAACAGAGATGTCCGGAGCTTGTCTTGTGCATCACATTGCTTACAATGATTTCGTGATTAAGATCTCAGGATTTAACAGTCGTTTTTTCGGAGAAGAAAAAGATGCAGCTTGTAAAGGTGTGCCTTTAGAAGTTTACCTAAATAAGCCGAATATATATACTGCAAGTTGATGTATAGGAAAGTGGATCCATGCATAGTTTTTGTATTATATACATAGTTAACTCAATACTGATTTCCTTTATTTGATTTGGAGTGAGTGTGTTTGCTTGACTCAGCGTCTGTATGGTTGGTCTCATATATGAGTTATGGTATTTCTATCCTTGAAAGTATGTAATAAATCTACAATTCAGTTTGAGTTATGCATGTACTCAATCCTCATTTCCTTATTTGTAACTCCCATTTGGTAGACCTGATTTGTCATATGCACAACACCAACTAAGTAATCGAAAGGCCTGGAGATGAATGGGGTATTGTGGTTTGCCATAGAGAAGAGAAATGTGCACAAAGCTTCTTCTGAGATTACCAAATTATTATAACATGCTCACTGTAAAAAAGACTAATTTTCTGTCGGCTGAGAGGATAATATATTGTTTTGCATCAAAATGAAAGGGGAACCTTTCTCATTTTCAGATACGAAAGATCAAAGTCTGAAGATGAGAAGCATGATCTTTTCTTTGTCATGTTGCTCTACTTCTATAGTGTCATATCGTAACTTTCTCCACACATGTTCATCGCACTATACCAATTTCTCCTTGACGAGGGTAGAATATTGATTCAGTAGAAAGAGAAAAGGGGGGGGGGGGTTGACATGGACACGACTGTTCTGATCCTGATCCCATGTGACATCGGGTGAACAGTGAAAATGGAATATACATTCAAAAAATGTTTTTTTGTGACAAACATGGACAAATCTTTTGACTGCTTGCAATGTTTCATCATCGGATGACATTTGTGCTAGAAGTGGCAAAAAAAAGCCAGAATCGATGGTCCAAAATGTCATTTCCAAAAGCATTTTGGAGCATCAATTTATTGCTATGTTTTCCACGAATGTCATCCGTATTAAAACTTTCCAAGTAGTGAAAACATTAATAAATGCTTACTACAAATAGTTAGTTTTTTGTTTTACTGTTCACCCTACCTCACATGAGCTTGGGATTAGAACATCACTTTCGGGAGTGTAATCACATTATGGAGCCGAGACATAAGAGGTCGTGGTGGCCGTGTGTGGGCATAGAGAACTTTGGTGTTTTATGCTAAATACTTCTGTGTTAATATTATTGTTTGACGATTCTCAAAGGAGAAGAAATCGGCAAAATAATCTTTCAAAATTTATTGTGTGGATGCGGAAGGTTCGATGATTTTGAGCAAGATGCGCCACTAATGGTGCTAGTGAGCTTAGAGTGGGGAGCCAGTAGTGGGTGAAGAGGGAGAGGGGGACGACAACGACGAAAAAGTCGGTAGAGAAAAACAAATGTTGCTTAATTGTGGTTTGTCACACAATTGAAGTTAGACCATCAGAATACAAATGAAGTTGGACCACTAGAATATTTATACCCCGTGGCAACACACGGGCAATATACTAGTAGTATATAATAGATGGTATCTTGGAGATTTATTTGATGTAACTCTTTCTTTTGCGATGTGTTTGTTGGAATCCAATGAACTGTGAGTTTATGATCACATCTATGAAATTATATCGTGGTTGATTATTATAGCCTCGTATTTCTTCTCCAATGTGTGGGTTTTGTTTGGACAACTGGATATGTTTATCTTGCAATGGTAAGTGGTGCTTTTTTATGGGTTCGATCTTGCGTTGCTCAATCTCAGTGTCAGAAAAATACATGACACATGTGTATCGTTTCTATTAAGGATAAAATGATGGGGTCTATTTCTACATGAATAGATCATGTCTACATCATGTCATCATTCTTAAAGCATTACTCTGTTTCCCCATGAACGTAATACACTAGATGCATGTTGGATAGCGGTCGATGTGTGGAGTAATAGTAGTAGATGCAGGCAGGAGTCGGTCTACTTGCCTTGAACATGATGCCTATATACATGATCATTGTCTTGGATATCATCCTAATTATTCACTCTTCTATCAATTCC
Source organism: Hordeum vulgare subsp. vulgare (assembly GCF_904849725.1). Lineage (NCBI taxonomy): Eukaryota > Viridiplantae > Streptophyta > Magnoliopsida > Poales > Poaceae > Hordeum > Hordeum vulgare. Next base: position 357,212,048 of record NC_058523.1, read on the forward strand.
CAACAATAATTTATTTACCCACCATTTGGTATTTTCTTGAGAGAAGCTACTAGTGAAACCTACGGCCCCGGTTCTATTTTACATTATCTATTTGCAAGATCTATTTTGCTATTCGCGTTTCCAGTTTATTTTCTCTTTTATTTTCAGATCTATATTATCAAAAAACCTAAGAATACATTGTTGTGTTTTATGTATCACTACTTTATTTACATCTATCAATCTATCCTTTTACCGTTTTATTCTACCGACAAGGGATTGATAACCCCTACACGCATTGGTTGCGAGGATTTGTTATTTGTGTGTGGAAACCGCTTACATAGTCTTGTGGATCTTCCTACTAGACTGATACCTTGGTTTCATAACTGAGGGAAATACTTGTTGTAGATGTGCTACATCACCCTTTAAGCTTGGAGGGAAACCAACGTAATCAGGGAGGAGTCAAGATTTCTAGAGCGGTTGCCTTGGAAGATCAAGTCAAGATCTATCAGGTTCCCACACATAAGCACTCATCTCCTTGCAATTACATTATTTGTCATTTTCCTGTCGTTATCCTCTCCCCCACTTCTAATTTTTGTTTACAAGAATTACAAAAATATTTTCCATTTGCCTTTCTCTTGCTTGCTTCCTTCTATTGCCTTCATGTCAACACTCGAAAACAGAAAAATAGACAGGAAAAGTAAAGATATATGGATCCTCATCCACTTGCTAATCCTTTCAAAAGATCTAATTATCTTGAACCAATTTCTAGTGAGTTGAGTGCACTTGATTATTTTTATGAAGTCTTGCTTGAAAACCGTGAATCTGAATATTGTGATGAAGTGTTAAAAGAATAATATTATAAAGTGGTTAATGATATCTCCTTGAATGAAAATCATGATTGCAATGATGTTCTTATAAATTCTATTAATGTTAATTGTGATAATAATATGCAACACTACAAGATTGGGGATGACAATTTTGTCATGTCCACTACTCATTGTAATGATCATGATTGGGGTGATGCTTCTTATTATCTTGAAAACTTATTTAATCCTCATGATGAATATGATATTGATAATAAATTATTGCAACAGTATTGAAAGTGGGTTTGGAAGAGTGTCAACTTTAGGTAATAATTGTTGGGGATCGTAGTAATTTCAAAAAATTTCCTATGCCATACAAGGATCTATCTATGGAGAAACCAGCAACGAGAGATGTTGTAGAGCATGTTCATACCTTTGAAGATCGCTAAGCGGAAGCGTTACTATGAACGTGGTTGATGGAGTCGTACTCGCAGCGATTAAGATCGCGGTGGATTCCGATCAATGTGTCGAAGTACGACACCTCCGCGTTCAACACACGTGCAGCCCGGTGACATCTCCAACACCTTGAGCCAGCAAGAAGGAAGGAGAGGTTGAGGGAGACAGATCTGGCAGCACGACGGCGTGCTGCTGGTGGAGCTACGTGGTTCTCCAGCACAGCTTTGCTAAGCTATGCGGAGGACGAGGATAGAGAGAGGAAGGGCTGCACCGAGAGAGAGAGAGTTTTCGTGTCTCAGATCAGCCCCAAACCTTGGGTATTTATAGGAGGGAGGGAGAGAGGGTGCTCCGTCCCTCGATCCGCGATCAGTCCCACGATCTAGTGCCGAACGGACGGCACCTCCGCATTCAGCACACGTACAGCTCAACGATGATCTCGGCCTTCTTAATCCAGCAAGAGAGACGGAGAGGTAGAAGAGTTCTCCGGCAGCGTGACGGCGCTGCGGAGGTTGGTGATGATCTTGTCTCAGCAGGGCTCCGCCCGAGCTCCGCAGAAACGCGATCTAGAGGAAAAACCGTGGAGGTATGTGGTCGGGCTGCCGTGGAAAAGTCGTCTCAAATCAGCCCTAAAACCTCCGTATATATAGGTGGGAGAGGGGGGACCTTGCCTTGGGGCTCAAGGAGCCCCAAGGGGGTCGGCCGACCCAAAGGGGGGAAGGACTCCCCCCAAACCGAGTCCTACTTGGTTTGGTGGGTGGAGTCCTTCTTTCCTTTCCCACCTCCTCCTTTTTTTTCTTTTCTCTTTGATTTTTCTTCCAATGCGCATAGGGCCCTTTTGGGCTGTCCCACCAGCCCACTAAGGGCTGGTGCGCCACCCTCAAGGCCTATGGGCTTCCCCGGGGTGGGCTGCCCCCCCCCCCCCCCGGTGAACTCCCGGAACCCATTCCTCATTCCCGGCACATTCCCGGTAACTCCGAAAACCTTCCGGTAATCGAATGAGGTCATCCTATATATCAATCTTCCTTTCCGGACCATTCCGGAAACCCTCGTGACATCCGTGATCTCATCCGGGACTCCGAGCAACATTCGGTAACCAACCATATAACTCAAATACGCATAAAACAACGTCGAACCTTAAGTGTGCAGACCCTGCGGGTTCGAGAACTATGTAGACATGACCCGAGAGACTCCTCGGTCAATATACAATAGCAGGACCTGGATGCCCATATTGGATCCTACATATTCTACGAAGATCTTATCGTTTGAACCTCAGTGCCAAGGATTCATATAATCCCGTATGTCATTCCCTTTGTCCTTCGGTATGTTACTTGCCCGAGATTCGATCGTCAGTATCCGCATACCTATTTCAATCTCATTTACCGGCAAGTCTCTTTACTCGTTCCGTAATACAAGATCCCGCAACTTACACTAAGTCACATTGCTTGCAAGGCTTGTGTGTGATGTTGTATTACCGAGTGGGCCCCGAGATACCTCTCCGTCACACGGAGTGACAAATCCCAGTCTCGATCCATACTAACTCAACTAACACCTTCGGAGATACCTGTAGAGCATCTTTATAGTCACCCAGTTACGTTGCGACGTTTGATACACAAAAAGCATTCCTCCGGTGTCAGTGAGTTATATGATCTCATGGTCATAGGAACAAATACTTGACACGCAGAAAACAGTAGCAACAAAATGACACGATCAACATGCTACGTCTATTAGTTTGGGTCTAGTCCATCACATGATTCTCCTAATGATGTGTTCCCGTTATCAAGTAACAACACTTGCCTATGGCCAGGAAACCTTGGCCATCTTTGATCAACGAGCTAGTCAACTAGAGGCTTACTAGGGACAGTGTTTTGTCTATGTATCCACACAAGTATTGTGTTTCCAATCAATACAATTATAGCATGGATAATAAACGATTATCATGAACAAAGAAATATAATAATAACTAATTTATTATTGCCTCTAGGGCATATTTCCAACACTAGCTACTAACTACGGACCCGTAGGTCTGAAGTAGACTACTCACGAGTCATTGGAGAGGCAATGATGTTGATGTAGAAGCCCTGCATCTCCAAAGTCCCCTCCGGCAGGGCACCGGGAAGGGTCTCCAGATGAGATCTCGCGGAAACGGAAGCTTGCGGCGGCGGAAAAGTGGTTTCGTGGACGCCCTTATTTTTTCTAGGATTTTAGGGAATATATAGGCGAAAGAGCAAGGGCAGGGGAGCTCCAGGGGGGCACAAGCCTGGTCGCCGAGGGCCCCCCTGGCCGCGGCTACACGACTTGTGGGCTTCCTGTGGGCCTCCTGCCTTGGCCCTCAAGTCCCCCGATCTTCTTCTATTCTGGAAAAGTTCATTTCGAGGATTTTATTCCATTTGGACTCCGTTCCAAAATCAGATCTGAAAAGAGTCAAAAACACAGAAAAAACAGGAACTTGCACTTGGCACTGAATTAATAAGTTAGTCCCAAAAAGGATAAAAAAGGTATATAAAACATCCAAAGTTAACAAGATAACAACATGAAACCATCAAAAATTATAGATACGTTTGAGACGTATCAACTCCCACTTAGATCGACATACCTCTAGTCATCCAAGTGTTACATGATCCATGTCGACCGGCCCATGTCCGATCATCACGTGAGACGGACTAGTCATCAACGGTGAGCATCTCCATGCTGATCGTATCAACCATACGACTCATGGTCGACCTTTCAGCCTCCTGTATTCGAGGCCATGTCTGTACATGCTAGGCTCGTCGAGTCAACCTAAGTGTTTTGCGTGTGTAAACTGGCTTACACCAGTTGTATGCGAACGTTAGAATCTATCACACCCGATCATCACGTGGTGCTTCGAGACAACGAACCTTCGCAACGGTGCACACTTAGGGGAATACTTATCTTGATTTTTTTAATGAGGGACCATCTTATATTTGCTACCATCGTTCTAAGCAATAAGATGTAAAACATGATAAACATCACATGCAATCATATAGTGACATGATATGTCCAATATCATCTTGCTCCTTTGATCATCATCTTCGAGGCACCATGATCATCATCGTCACCGGCATGACACCATGATCTCCATCATTGTGTCTCCGTAGATCGTCACGCCAACTATTACTTCTACTACTATGGCTAACCGTTAGTGATAAAGTAAAGTAATCAACATGGCATTGCATCTCATACAACAAAATTAAGACAACTCCTATGGCTCCTGCCGTTTGTCATACTTATCGACATCCAAGTCGTGAATCCTATTACAAGCACATGATCAATCTCATACATCACATATGTAACATCACATCCTTTTGGCCATATCACATCACATTGCATACCCTGCAAAAACAAGTTAGACGTCCTCTAATTGTTGTTGCAAGTTTTACGTGGCTGGTTAGGGTTTCTAGCAAGAATGTTTCTCACCTACGTGACAGCCACAATTTTAATATGCCAATGCTATTTACCCTTCATAAGGACCCTTTTCATCGAATCCAATTCGACTAAAGTGGGAGAGGCAGACACCCGCTAGCCACCTTATGCACCAAGTGCATGTTTGTCAGTGGAACCAGTCTCACGTAAGCGTATGTGTAAGGTGGTCCGGGCCGCTTCATCCCACAATACCGCCGAAAAAGGATAAGACTAGTAACGGCAAGTAGGTTGACAAATCAGCGCCCACAACTTTTGTGTTCTACTCGTGCATAGAAACTACGCATAGAACCTTGGCTCAGATGCCACTGTTGGGGATCGTAGTAATTTCCAAAAAATTCCTATGCCATACAAGGATCTATCTATGGAGAAACCAGCAACGAGAGATGTTGTAGAGCATCTTCATACCATTGAAGATCGCTAAGCGGAAGCGCTACTATGGATGCGGTTGATGGAGTCGTACTCGCAGTGATTCAGATCGCGGTGGATTCCGATCTATGTGCCAAACTACGACACCTCCGCGTTCAACACACGTGCAGCTCGGTGACGTCTCCAACACCTTGAACCAGCAAGGAGGAAGGAGAGGTTGAGGGAGAGAGCTCCGGCAGCACGACGGCGTGGTGGCGATGGAGCTACGTGGTTCTCCGGCAGAGCTTCGTTAAGCTATGTGGAGGACGAGGAGAGAGAGAGAGGAAGGGCTGCGCCGAGAGAGGGAGTTTTCGTGTCTCAAATCAGCCCCAAACCTTGGGTATTTATAGGAGGGAGGGAGAGTGGGTGCGCACCCCTAGGGTTCCCTCCCTAGGGGTGGCGGCAGCCCTAGATGGCCAGGGAGAGCCGACGACCAAGGTGGAGAGGAGGGCGGTGCTCTAGGTGGGCCTTGGGCCCCTTTACGCCTAGGGTTTGCCCCCTCCACCTCTTCTTATGCCTTGGGCTGAGTCGGGAGGGTGCACCAGCCCACTTTCATCTGGTACCCTTCAGCCTTTTGGCCCATGAATCCTCTTGGGGCTGGTGGCCCCTCCCGGTGGACCCCCGGAACCCTTCTGGTGGTCCCGGTACGTTATGGGTGACGCCCGAAACACTTCCGGTGTCCGAAACCTCACATCCTATATATCAATCTTTACCTCCAGACCATTCCGGAGCTCCTCGTGAAGTTCGAGATCTCATCCTGGACTGCGAACAACCTTCGGTAACCACGTACACTATTTCCCTATAACCCTGGCGTCACCGAACCTTAAGTGTGTAGACCGTATGGGTTCGGGAGACATGCAGACGTGACCGAGATATCTCTCCGGCCAATAACCAACATCGAGGTCCGGATATCCATGTTGGCTCCCACATGTTCCACGATGATCTCATCAGATGAACCACGATGTCAAGGATTCAATCAATCCTGTATGGAATTCCCTTTGTCTATCGGTATGATACTTGCCCGAGATTCGATCGTCGGTATCCCTATACCTTGTTCACTCTCATTACCCGGCAAGTCTCTTTACTCGTTCCGTAACACATTATCCCGTGGCTAACCCCTTAGTCATACTGAGCTTATTATGACGATGGATTACCGAGTGGGCCCAAAGATACCTCTCCATCACACGGAGTGACAAATCCCGGTCTCGATTCGTACAACCCAACAGACACTTTCGGAGATACCCGTAGTGCACCTTTATAATCACCCAATTACGTTGTGACGTTTGGTACACCCAAAGCACTCCTACGGTATCCGGGAGTTGCACAATCTCACGGTCTAAGGTAATGATAGTTGACATTAGAAAAGCTTTAGCAGACGAACAACACGACTAGTGCTATGCTTAGGATTGGGTCTTGTCCATCACATCATTCCCCAATGATGTGATCCCGTTATCAATGACATCTAATGTCCATGATCAAGAAACCATGATCATCCATTGATCAGCGAGCTAGCCAACTAGAGGCTCACTAGGGACACATTGTGATCTATATATTCCCACACATGTATTACGGTTTTTGGTTAATACAATTATAGCATGAATAATAGAAAATTATCATGAACTGGAAATATAATAATAACAACTTTATTATTGACTCAAGGGCATATTTCCAACAATAATGATCCCAATATATTGGAGAATTATCTATCTCTTGGATACTTCGATAAAAGTGGGTTTGGAGAGGTCAGGACTTTAGTTAATGTTAGTCCCACTACCTTGGAAGATTATAAGACTTTTATGCATGTGGATCATGAAGATAATATTTTATGTGAGAGCTATATCGATGAATTTGAAGATGATCCTACATGTAATTATTATGAGAGAGAGGAATATGGTATAGAAATATTCATGTTACTAAATTATCTCTCTTCATGTTGAGATTGCTATTGTTTCTTTCTTCTTCCATGCATATATTAGATATTTCTTGTCTTGATAATTTGTTTGCTTATGAGATGCCTATGCATAGGAACTATGTTAGACTTAAATATGTTTGTCTTATGCTACATGATGCTCTATTTCTGTTTCGACTACTATCTTCCATGTGAGCATCAATAACATCTCAAGCCTATCTTAGTGGCTATAAAGAAAGAGCTTGTTGGGAGGAAACCCAGTGAATAAATTTATTTTTCACTTTTTCTTTCTGTTCTTGAGTGTTTGAAAAATTATTATACTGTTATGATTATGTTTTTCATGTTTTAATTAGTGTTTGTTCCAAGTAAAGCCTTTAGGATCATGTTAGTTAATAATTGCTTTCATCTTGTTGGACAACGGAAACTATTGCGTCTAGTAGATGAAATTCTAAACAACATAGAAGCCACGAAAGTGTCTGAATTTTGTGCACAAGATTATATACAAATTCCATATGTTGTCCCAATTTTTTAGAAGTTTTTTATTACAGAAGTATGAGTAAAATCCGAGTCTTTATAGATTATTCTGCTTTTGATAGATTTTGTATTTTTTGCATTGTGTGCTTATTTTGATGATTCTATGGATTGTATCTGGGGGTATAAGCCATAGTAAAATTGTAATACAGTAGGTATAATGAAAAAACAAAACTAGAATGGGTTTTCAACAGTACCTAAAGTAAAGATTGGTTTTTTATACTAACGGATCTCACGAAATTTTTGTTGAGTTTTGTGTGATTGAAGTTTTCTAGTTTTGGGTGAGATCACGATGGATGAAGGAATAAGGAGTGATAAAGGCCTAAGCTTGGGGATTCCCCATGGAACACTAAGGTAATATCAAAATAGTACCAAGCAACTAAGCTTGGGATGCCCCGGAAGGCATCCCCTCTTTCTTCTAACAACCATGTAATTTTACTTGGAGCTATATTTTTATTCGTCACATATCATGAGTTTTGCTTGGAGCGTCTTGTATTATATGACTCTTTGCTTGATTTACTGGTTAGTTTGTCATAATAAACCTTTTTGGACACACCAATTTGAGAGAGCCAAATTATGCTATGATTGTTAGAATCTCTCTTTACTGCTTCACTTAAAAAAATTTAGAGCCATGGATGTCACATCCCTGGATTCCCTGTTAGGGTTTAGTAACTTGTGCTCATATCTTCTTTCATTGCATTCAAGAAATGGAAATAACTAAAAAGAAGTGATGAAATCCAAAGCAAAACCCTAGCCACCTTTTATTCAAAAGAATTCCAACAAGTGCCAAATCAATGAACCCAAAATGGCCATTAGAAAAGTTCACCTTTTCTAATAAATGTTGAAAACAAAATATCAGAGATGAAAATTATTTTGAAATTATCTTTGGCATTTTAAATTTAAGTTAAAAGCTACTGAAATCAATTATATATTTGATTTCAAATAATTCAAAGTTTCCAAAAATGTTGTAAACTTTATGAGTGGTTGGAAATATTCCAACTAACACTCTAGTATTTTTCAAACTATTTTAGGAATAGTTTGGAGCCAAAAATAAAACAAAACAATATCAGAAAGAATAAAACAAAAAACAGAAAATAAGGAAAATGCAAAAACCTTACCTGTCGCCCACCTGAGGCCCAGCCCACCTAGCGCCTGTCGTCTTCTTCCTTGCCAACGAGTAGCACGAGGTGGCCGCCGCTCGATCCGGCGCGGCCACGCACCTGTGCGTCTGCCTGGCCTCCGCGTCGCGCTAGCGCGAACGGGGATAAGCTCCTCGAGGTCTCCCCGATCTCATCCCCTCCTCATTCGCCCCTGTTCTCTCTTCCCCTCCGGCTGCCATGACTGCAAGCTCGAGCTCGAGATCCCCGTAGCTCCAGTCCCTCTATGTCTTGTCTGAGCCTCGCAGAAGAACCGCCGTGATCCCCTGAAGCTCTCCAGCCAGTTGCTCGATGCTGAGAATCTCTGAAACGCCATGACGCCTTCGTCTTCCTCCTCGGGTCACCGGAGCTCGCCGCCGTCGTTCTCCCTCCTCAGGCCATCCCCGAGCCCACTCTCGACGCCTGTGCACTCCCCATGAGCTCAGGGTTCTTTCCCCCAAGTTTTCCCCCTCGATCCCTTCCTCTAGGCCCCGATTCCACCGGAGCCCGACGAGATCCGCCGTGGGACCTCGTCACCAGTAGCTCTCTGGTGATGAGATGGTCTTTCTGAGGCCATCAATGGCTTCATTGCGTCGTGTAGGTGCTCTAGGAGCTAAGCCCACTCGTTTTGCCTTCAGTTTCATCAATCCCGACATAGCCCGAGCTTCGGCCGCCGCCAAACTCGTCGCCGACATCATCTCCGGCCATTTCATCCCCTCCTGCGTGCAAAAATGGAGCCGCGCGTGAAGTGTCGTTCGTCTCGTGCCCTCCGCGTGAAGTTTGGTCATCGGAGATGTATTTCCGAGCCCCTCCGCCGTTCTCGTGGTCGCCGGAGGCTCACCGCCGGCGAGATCGACCTCGCCGCCGGTGGAACTGACCCCCATGAGCCTATGACAGGTGGGGCCAGCCCCCTGGCTAATTAAGATTAGGTTAATAAAAATAATTAATTAAATAAAAACTTAAACATACACTGACATGTGGGTCCAACCCTAATAATTAGTTAATTAAGTTAAAATTAAACTAAAACCTGGCTAGAGTCATTGACGAGTGGGTCCCACTGGTCAGGTTTGACTTTCAACGGCCAGATTGACCTGCTCATGTCATGCTGATGCAATAAAAGCTTTTCTGTTTAAAAATAATTCTAGAATAAGTTCAAAACTTTGGAAATTCATAGAAAATTGAATATAACTCCAAATTTGACAAATAATATATGTAAATGGATCAAAAAATCCAAGGAATCCAATGGTGCTATTTTCATGCATGAAAAACAAAGTTATGAAACACCATCAGGTCAAATCAATTAAAAGAATGTGATAAATTATAATTCTAATGATATTTGAATTATGATTTCAAATCAAGATCACCCAAAAGGTTCTGTTGGTCATCTCAAACCATGCTACATTGCATTCCATGCATCATTTTGTTGCATGTGTTTGATATTGACTGATTGTTGTTATTCCGGTAGGCTCCGCCCCTCTGGATACGTCTGATTATCCGACTGACGGATATCACCCCTCTGCCGAGCAAGAAGGCAAGGAACCATTTTGATCATCCCGATAAATCCCATGTTCTCGCTCCTGCTCTTATTTATTGCATTAGGATCAAATGCTTTAAATGCTTTTGCCACGTTAGTTGAACCCACTTCCTTTGCATGACCTGTCCTTGTCACCGTAAATAGCTGAACCTTGCAACCTAGCATACCTGGTAGATGCTTGAGACATGATGTTCCTTATCCTGCTATGCATGCTATGGTTAGAGTTGTGTATGGTCTGTCATCTGGGTGATGAACAGGATCGTGAGAATGTGTTCAGTTGGTAAAGGTCGTGTGTTGAACCTAAATTGGTAAAGGTACTGGTGAAAGGCTATGTGGGAGTACATGGCCGGTTGTTTCATTGGAACCGTCCTTAGGAACTGAGTTCCGTGTATGTAATCCAAGACTAGATACTACCACACGTTGGGATACTTAATTGACCCTCTCAACTTATTAATCGCTTAGTACTCGGTCCAGGAGTTGCAAGTAGTTTCTAGTGTTTATAGTCATGCTGGAGGCCGTGCGTAGCGCTAACCTTGGAGGTGGGCTATGATGTGGTAGGCAGTGGCACGGTGTACCTAGTGGCACCCGGATGGTGGGCTTGGGAACCCTGCGCACATCGTTTGGGGCCGTGATAGAAACCTCGGCCGGACTTCCGTGCGGGTTACCCTCAGATAGGCGATAAACCTGGACTAAGTATTAGCGTGGTTAACGGTCATGGCCGACTCCCTCGCTGGGCTTCCGCTTGAAGGTTGCCGAGGTGCATGACGTGCACAAGGCGATAAGTGGCGAGTGCGTGTGTTAAGAAGTACACCCTGCACGGTTATGATATATTCGAATAGTCACGTCTGCGGATATGGACTACTTGGAAACATATGTTGTTCATAGATAACTATAATGGCTACTCATAAAATTGTCAAGATAAGCGTGAGTGTCGTGGACGGCATTTTCGTAGGGAGACGGAATGATTCCACGATGGAGTATTGTTGTGGTGTTAGTGGAATCGTGTGCGAGAAATCAAAGTCGTCAAAACTATTTAAAAATGCAAGTTGTCTAGCCAAGAGTCAAATGCTGGCTTTCCGCATGAAACCCCACAACTCCTTGTTGATACATTGCATGAGTAGATAGATTATCCTAAAGTCTTGCTGAGTACTTTTGTACTCACGTTTGCTTAATAATTTGTTGCAGACGTTGTTAATGACCCTAATGGAGGGTTCTACCTAGACATCGATGACGATGAGTAGCTGGTATCCCAGCTACGATCTGGCCCTAGGATGGGTCTGTAGATAGTCAGGCCATGTGCCTTTATCTTTCCATCTGTCTGTACTCAGACAGTTTTACTCTTCCGCTATCTTGTAAGACTTGTGTATATGAATTATGATGATGGGTCGTGAGACCCCTATCTGTGTAATATTATGTGTGAGGCTCCTCCGAGCCTTCTAAATAAGTTTGTATGTTTATGGTTATGTTGTGATGCCATCGATGTATCTATACATATCGGTATGCCATGCGTACGTGTGTTGTACTTGATATGTATGGGGTTCGAATACCTAGTCGTACGCCTTAGTAGCACTCCTTACGGGGAAATGCCCCTTTGTGATTCCATGGAGCCATGGTAGTTTGCTACTGCTCCGGACACATTGGTTGACTGGCATGTGTCCTTCTTAGCTGATGTGTCTGTCCCTTTGGGAAATGTCACGCGTATGTAATGGAGTCCTTGTTGCTTTCTACGACTCCCTACATTCGTTGATGACTGGCACCTGCTTTGCTGGGTCATCTATGCATGTCCCTATACGGAACTGCCACTTTAGTTTATGACTAGACATATCAATCCGGGTTCTTTGACATTGGATTGCTAGCGACACAATCGCATACGTGAGTCAAAAGGTGCAAACGGTCCCGGCTAAGGTAAGGCTGCAGCTGTGGGGATAACCGTGCGTGAGACCGGAAAGATATGTGATTGTTACAGGCTGGACTCCTATGGCTTAGGATCGGGGTCCCGACAATGGAATTGCTCTAGTGCTTCACTTATATCTTTGTGAGCACGGTTGTGCTGTTCTTTTGAAGAATTTTGCTCTCATATTTCACCTAGGTTATTTTGAGAGTTAGTAGAAATGTTGAGGAAATCCTCTCTTGCTTCACTTATATTATTTTGAGAGTTTAAAATTTTAAAGAAACTTGTGTTGTCGTTCTTCACTTATATTTGTTTGAGAGCTTGGTATTTGCAATGGCAATTTTCGTTAAACTAAATTAGTCCCAAAGTGATATATATCGATGGGATATATAATAAAAACTTTCATAAAGATTGTTGGATGTTAAACTTGATTCTTTGCAATAGTTTTGCTATATGAAGATAGTAATATGTGAGTTATTTTGATGAGTAATTGTGCTTTAGTAAGAATATTGGTGTTAAGGTTTGTGATTCCCTATGCATTCACATGAAGTCAATAATTATGTTATGTAATTACATCCTACATGTGTTGCATTATTTTGGTGTTAGTTATGTTTAATTTTCTCTTATGATGGTTTTCGTTCCTTGGTTGGGCGCTTCTCAATCTATTTGCTAGCCTTCACTTGTACTAAGTGCGAATACTGCTTGTCCTTCCAAATCCTAAACCCAAAGTTGTGCCAAATGAGTCCACGATACCTACCTATATGCGGTATTTCAGTACCGTTCTAAGTAAATTTGCAAGTGCCAACTCTAATGTTCAAAATAATTTTTTGTTTTGTGTGCCCATACTGCTCATGATGCGGTGAGGGGTGGCCAGTACCTTACATGTGAAGTAGGTTATTCTCAAGACGAGTGTTTATTCACTTGTCATTGCACGAAAGTATGTTGATAATAGTGAGATGCCCAATCCTGACATGCAAAGAAAATTTGTTTTATATTGTCCATCAATAAGTTCCTTGGAAGTGTTGGTATGGACGATACCCATGGATGCGGCTAGCGATGGAATGTGAAAGAATGGTGGAAAAATGAATAAACTTTATTTTTAGTTTGGGAACCGCCTCTGATTTATTTAGCATGTAAGATATTAGGAACTCTTAATTGTTTTCATTGATAGAAAAAGCATACCACCCAAAATATGTTTTCTCTTAATTTTTCGCATTGAGGTCTAGCACCGCTACAAAACTCTGCTTCCCTCTGCGAAGGGCCTATCTAGTTATTTTATGCATTTTTTTATTTTGAATTTGAGTCTCCATCTTCTCTTATAAAGCACCAGCTAAGGAACACTATTATCATACTTGAGCATTGGATGTAGCTAATATTTGGGTGTGTTGGATGAATGGATCAATGATGAAGCATGATGGGCTAGGGATAGCATTCTTTAGCATTGATATTTTGAAAGACTTGGTTGCTTGTTGATATGCTTAAGTATTAAAAAATTTATGTCAAATTATAGACTATTGCTTTGAATCATCTACAAGTCTATATGTCCATGCTAAAAAGAAAAGAATATGATGAACATGTTAAGCAGCATTCCACATCCAAAATTCAGTTTTTATCATTTACCTACACGAGGACGAGCAGGAATTAAGCTTGGGGATGCTGATACGTCTCCAACTTATCTATAATTTTGATTGTTCCAAACTGTTATATTATCATTATTGGATGTTTTATAATCATTTTATAGCAACTTTATATCATCTTTTGGGACTAACCTATTGACATAGTGCCTAGTGCCAGTTGCTATTTTTTGCTTGTTTTTTCATTCGTAGAAAATCAATATCAAATGATTTCCAAATTCCATGAAACTTTTTGGAGATTTTTTTGGACTAGAAGGAAACTTAAGGACCAAGGATGCCAACAAAGGGAGGTCCATAGAGCACACTAGGCACCAAGGCGCGCCCTAGTGGGTAGTGGGGCCTCCGTCACCTCCTCCACCGACTCTAAGCTCTATTAATACCCCAATATGCCTGAAACACTAGAAGGGAAGACGAAGAATCATTTTAGCCATCGCAAGTTCCAGAAGCCATGAGATACTATCTGTTGCCCATTCCGGAGGGGAACACGGTCATGGAGGGGTTCATCATCCTCATTGGTGCTCCTCCGATGATGCCTGACTAGTTCATATCATACCTACGGGTCCGTAGGCAGTAGCTAGATGGCTCTCTCTCTCGTTTTGCTTCTCAATACAATGGTCTCTTGGAGATCTATTTGATGTAACTCTTTCTTTTGCGGTGTGTTTGTTGGGATCCGATGAACTGTGAGTTCATGATCATATCTATGAAATTATATCCATGCTTCTTTATTATAGCCTCGTATTTCTTATCTAATATTTGGGTTTTTGTTTGGCCAACTTGATCTTTTTATCTTGCAATGGGAAGATGTGCTTTGTGAAGGGTTCGATCTTGTGGTGCTCAATCTCAGTGACAAAGAGAGACATGACACGCATGTATCATTGCTATTAAGGATAAAAAGATGGGTCTATTCCTACATGAATAGATCTTGTCTGCATCATGTCATCATTCTTAAAGCATTAGTCCATTTCTCCATGAACTTAATACACTAGATGCATGCTGGATAGCGGTCATTGTATGTGGTAATAGTAGCAGATGCACGCAGGAGCCGGTCTACTTGTCTTGGACGTGATGCCTATATACATGATCATTGTCTTGGATATCGTTATAATTATTCGCTCTTCTATCAACTACCGAACGGTAATTTGTTTACCCACCGTTTGCTATTTTCTCAAGAGAAGCCACTACTAAAACCTATGATCCCCGGGTCTATTTTACATTATCTATTTGCAAGATCTATTTTTCTATCCGCCTTTCCAATTTATTTGCTCTTTTATTTTCAGATCTATATTATCATAAATCCCAGAAATACCTTGCTGCATTTTATTTACCATTACTTTATTTGCATCTATCAATCTATCCTTTTACCGTTTTATTCAACCCATGAGGGATTGACAACCCCTACACGCGTTGGGTTGCGAGGATTTGTTATTTGTGTGCACGTACCGCTTACATAGTCTTGTGGATATTCTTACTCGATTGATACCTTGGTTTCATAACTAAGGGAGATACTTGTCGTCGATGCGCTACATCACCCATTAAGCTTGGAGGGAAACCAACGCAATCAACGAGGAGTTAGCCAACCGCAATGTGTGAATTCTATGGATCGTGTTCCCACATTAGGACGGACCAATACTGGCTAGGGAGGAGGCCGCAATGAAGCATCACCTGTACCACGATGGTGAGGTCGATTTCCTCCATTATATCGATGATCTTGTTTGTTAGCTCCTTCAAATCTACGGCCTCCCCCCAATCTAGGGCCTTTCCCATCGAGGATGTGAGGCGCGTAGGGGGGAAGATCTGAATGCAAGAGGAGCTGCCTCACCTGCGTTATACGGCTTAGTGATGTAGATGTTGGGGAACGTTGCATCAGAAACAAAAAATTTCCTACGCACACGAAGACCTATCATGGTGATGATCATCTATGAGAGGGAGATCGGATCTACATACCCTTGTAGATCGCTAAGCGGGAAGCATTAAGAAACGAGGTTGATGTAGTGGAACGTCTTCACGATCCAAATCGCCGTCGTCCCACGATTCTTCTCGAAAACAAGTACAACACCGAACGGACGGCACCTCCGCGTTCAGCACAAGTACAGCTCAATGACAATCTCCGCCTTCTTGATCTAGCAAGAGATACGGGGAAGTAGATGAATTCTCCGGCAGCGTGACGGCGCGTCGGTGATGGTGGTGATCTATTCTTGCAGGGTTTCACCTAAGCACCGTTGAAATCCGATCTAGAGGTGGAACTACAAACTAGAGGAGAGGGTTGCACGTGGCTGAAATTGTGTCTCAAAAACCCTAAAACCTCTAGTATATATAGGATGAAGGAGGGGCTAGCCTTGAGCACCAAGGGAAACCCCCTTGGACTTGGCCAAACCAAGAGAGGAGGAGTCCTCCTCCAATCCTACTTGGAGTAGGACTCCTCCCCAAGTTGTCCACCTCTTTTGGTTTTTACCACTTTTACCTCATGGGATTTCTTTGGTTGACTAGTCATACCAATAAGAGCTATTGCGCCACTATCAAGTCCACGTGGCCCTCTTGGGGAGTGGTGGGCCCAACTGGTGGTCTCTCGGTACCCATTCGTCACTAGCGGTACACTGCCGGCAATGCCCGAAATCCTTCCGGAATCCAAATACCAACTTCGTATATATCAATCTTTGTTTCCAGACCATTCCGAAACTCCTCGTCACTTCTGAGATCTCATCCGGGACACCGAACAAAACTTCTATAACCAGCACCTATAACTCAACTATACCAAAACGTCACCGAACCTTAAGTGTGTAGACCCTACGGGTTCGAGAACTATGCACACATAACTTGAGACACTCTCCAGTCAATATCCAATAGCGAGACCTGGATGTCCATATTGGTTCTTACATATTCTATTAAGATCTTATCAGTTGAACCTCTATGTCAAGGATTCATATAATCTCGTATACCATTCCCTTTATCCTTTGGTATGTTACTTTCCCGAGATTCGATCGTCGGTATCTCCATACCTATTTCAATCTCGTTACCGGCAAGTCTCTTTACTCGTTCCGTAATACAAGATCCCGTGACTAACTCTTTAGTCACATCGCTTGCAAGGCTTATATGTGATGTTGTATTATCGAGTGGGTCCCGAGATACCTCTCCTTCACACGGAGTGACAAACCCCAGTCTTGATCCATGCTAACTCAACGAATACCTTCGGAGATGCCTGTAGAGTACCTTTATAGCCAGCCAGTAACATTGCGACGTTTGATACACACAAGGCATTCCTCTGGTGTCAATGAGTTACATGATCTCATGGTCATAGGAATGAATACTTGACATGCAGAAAACAATAGCACTAAACTGACACGATCACATGCTACGTTTATAGTTTGGGTCTTGTCCGTCACATCATTCTCCTAATGATGTGATCCCGTTATCAAGTGACAACACTTCTCTATGGTTAGGAAACCTTAACCATCTATGATCAACGAGCTAGTCAAGTAGAGGTTTACTAGGGACAGTATTTTGTCTATGTATCCACACATGTATTCGTGTTTCCAATCAATACAATTATAGCATGGATAATAAACGATCATCATGAACAAGGAAATATAATAATAACTAATTTATTATTGCCTCTAGGGCATATTTCCAACGGTAGAACCACTCCTTTTTCCATGACTTGATGGTGTCGATGAATTTGCCCTTTGGCCAGGTAACCCCGTTGAGCTTGTCGATCATCGCCCCTCTCCAGTCAGCCTGCTCACCGTTAACGACCTTGGACTTGACGTTGAGGACCTTTAGCCACAGGTCAAAGTGGGGTTGGACCCACAAGAAGGCCTCTCAGACCGAGATGAAAGCAGAAAGATGGGTGATGTAGTTTGGGGGAGATCATGGAAGTCAAGACCATAGGAAAACATGATCCCCCGAACGAATTGGTGAAGGGGAAAGCTTAAACCTCTAATGAAATGAGGGACAAAAACTACTCTTTCCCCATCTTTAGCAGTGGGGATAACCTAGTCCATCTTTGGCGCACGGTAGGCTACGTTTCTGGAAGATAGTCGCACCTCTTCAGCTCTAAAATGTCCTTTTCGAAGACGGAGGAGACCTCTCACTTGCCCTTGGAGCCGGCGCTGGCCATTGCCGGACTGGCGAGGGGATTCGAGAGCTCGGGAGGAGAAGAGAGCTGGGGCGCTGGAGCTTTGGAAGACGGGAATGGCGATGATGAGCGAGATCTGAGGTGCATAAAGAGATCGATATAACGGTTTTTACCTTATATAACTCACCAGAATGCCGAAGGCCTCGTGGTTGTACCGTAAACTCCGCCACTTCCCGATAAAATAGCGATTATGCGTGTGTGGGATAAACCCAAGCCATAAATCCATATCCGAGGAAAAGGGGAGCATGATCTCCATGATAGAACGTGGCAATAAAATGGTCTGGAGCCGCTGTTTCAAAAAAGGAAACGGGCCTTGGCCAACTGCGGCTTTTAGAAATTAGGAAACATGTCGCTCATTGTTAAACGGTAGTCCAATGGGTAAAAACCTATATATTTGTTTCCATGTTTTAAGGAGAAGGAGTCATCGAGAGCCGAACTATCTTCGGTTAAAAGAGAAAAGAGGATCTCGCTTTGCAAGCCAAAGCACCTGTGAAGTCATCAATGAAGAAGGATTTCAACATTGGAGGCTAGTTCGGGTGCTACTGGGGGAGTCCGCGATTAGGGGGTCCTTGGGCCACCTACCCGTCCTTATGGGCCGTATTCTATGGCCCTTTGGACCGTTGCCAGAAGTGTTAGATTCGAGATGGACACTTCCGAAGACCTGGCGTGTAATCCAAGGAGATGTAGTAGTCGGCATATTCCTTCTGTGTTGTAACCAACCTTGTGTAAACCCTGACACCCTTGGAATCTATATAAGCCAGGGGTACATATAGGACACATCATGCTCATTACAATTAGGGTTTAGACCACAACATCAATCTCGCAGTAGATCAACTTTGTACTCTGTACTACCTCATCAATAACAACAAGACCAGGACGTAGAGTTTTACCTCCATCAAGAGAGCCTGTACCTAGGTAAAACACCGACCCCATTGTATCTTGTTACCCATCGACCCTAGATCGATAGTTCAGACACCCTACTCGAGATCAGCCGGTTTTGACACCGACAGTGCTAGTTCCAGAGATGAGACCATCTTCATCAACACGTGCATCAACTCCAGTAACTCCGTCACCACCTAAAGTGTCTACACCACCACCGCAGAGGACATAAGCTGAAGCTTTCGCCGATGCTCTCTTATCGACTCCTTCCACGACTACCGGAGTAGCTTCATCACCTCATGGAGGAGACCATGACTAGAGTGATGCTTAGATCTATACCTTTGTAATTTTTGGTAACTTGTTGCCAAAGGGGGAGAAGTGTATAGATCATAGGGCTTCGAGAAAGAGAGAGTGTTGCATTTTGGTTGCTCTCTTTGGTTTCTATAAACATTTGGTTTTTCATGTGAATGTTCTAAAACTTTGTGATGCTTGATCATCCACTTTGTGATTATTGATATTATATATATGTGATGATCATTCACTTATGTTTGGTGTTATGTGCATTGTAATCCATTCATATCACTTTTACGCACCACGGAGATGTACGTGACATGGAAGAGTGACCCATGATCCTAATCGATTATGCATTTGTATTCAAACGCAAATTTAAAATAATGCACAAATTTATGGGGGATCTTTTCTTATCACATACTTCCTCCGTCCCAAAATAAGTGACTCAAAAATGACTCAAGTTTCTACTAACTTTAATACATACTTGAGTCCCTTTTGAGTCACTTATTTTGGGACGGAGGGAGTACTTCTCAAAGTGACGATTCTATTCATTGTTTTTATCCTTATCGAATCTTTGATCTATATGTTGTCGTCAATTACCAAAAAGGGGATACTGAAAGCACAACTTCTCCCTAGGTGGTTTTGGTAATTAATAACAACATATATTTCATTGGACTAATGATTCTACAAACTATATTTCAGGAAAAGTTCAATGAATGGGTTGGCAAAGGATTGGCAACAAGCTTCAAGACTCTACATTTTGTTTTTATGTGAGAAATCACAATTGAGTCCATATGAAATCCAAGACTTTGTGATGAGGTGTCTATGAAAAGTGCTTAGATTTATCCACAAAACACCCTCATGAAATTCTCCCACAAATATTTTGTCCAAACCCTAAACACTCAAATTCGGTGCCACCAATATTTCAAAATCGTCCCTGCAGAGTTTTACCCTAGACAGAATCTAGACCCAACCCAACCATCTCGGTACCACCAAGTCTTGATTTTGGTGCAACCAAAAACGAGACCAACTCCTTGGTTACCATTTGTTGAAAATTAGCATTTCCGATTTTTGCAAATCGGTGCCACCAAGTTTGGATAACTTCCTAGGTCATCCAAATCATACGCACTGAGATTTATATTGGGGAATGTCGCATGGGAAACAAAATTTTTCCTAGGCTCATCTACATCAATCTATGGAGATCAATAGCTACTAGAGGAGGAGTGAATATACATACCATTGTAGATTGCTAAGCGGAAGTGTTGAGAAACGCAATTGATATAGTTCAACGTCTTCGTGACCCAATCACAATCCGTCTTGCGATCCAATCATGAACGTCTTGATCAAGTACCAAACGTATGGCACCTCCGCGTTCAGCACATGTACAGCTCGATGACACCCTCACCACCTTGGTCCAGCGAGCGTGGATGAAGTAATAGCTTTGTTCTATGGCAGCACAATGGCGTGGTGGCGGTCGTGGTGGTGTGATCTCGGCAGGGCTTCGCCAAGCATTGTCGCGATCCGACGGTGGAGAAGTACTATGAGAGAGAGGGAGGGCACCACCAAGGACTTGTGTGTTGGTTGCCTCCCTCTCCTCTCATATATATATGAGGAGAGGTGGTGGAGAGCTGGCCTAGGGTTTCCCCTAGGTGTTTGTGGCCGACGAGAGGTGGCTTGCCACCCAAGCTAGGTGGCACCACCCTATGGGCCTGCCCTCCACTAGCCCAGACGCATGGGCCTAGGTGGGGAGGAGCGCCCAGCCCACCAGGGGCTAGTCTACATCCTACTCAACACCTATGGCCCCTCTGAGGGTGGTGGACTCCTTTCGGTGGACCCAGGAGCCCTTTCGGCACTCCTGATACATTGTCGGTGATGCCCAAAACTTTTTCGTTGACCAAAATAGAACTTCCTACATATATCAATCGTTACCTCCGGATCATTCCCAAACTCCTTGTCATGTACGGGATCTCATTCGGTACTACTAACAACCTTCGGTTACCACAGAATAACTCAACTATATTTATATCTTCACCAGATGTTAGGTGTGCAGACCCTCCGGGTTCGAGAACTATGCAGACATGACCAAGACACCTCTATGGTCAATAACCAATAGCGGGACCTAGATGCCCATATTGGTTCCCACACATTCTATGAATATATTTATTGGTCGAACTAACGATGTCAAGGATTCAGTTAATCCTATATGGAGTTCTCTTTGTCCATCGGTATGTTGCTTGCCCGAGATTCGGTCGTTGGTATCTCCATACCCAGGTCAATCTGATTACCGGCAAACCTCTTTACTCATTTCGTTGTGTCGTTTGAAACACACAAGGCATTCCTCCGGTATCTCCATACCTAGTCATCCATTTATGGTCATATTGATGGACAACAATAAATGTGTATCCGGTTTGAGACTTAGAGTCATCCGGATCTGTGTCAAATCTTGCATCGATGTATTCTGTTACGATGAGATCTTCATCACCTCCACAAATGAGAAACATCTCCCTAGTCCTTTTCAGACACTTAAGGATATTCTTGACCGTTGTCCAGTGTTCCACTCGTGTATCACTTTGAAACCTTCCGACATGCTTATGGTAAGGCTGACATCTGGTCTTGTGCATAATATCGCATAGATAATAGTTCCTATGGTTGAAGCATAGGGGATGAAACTCATTTTCTCTCTATCCTCCTAGTCAATAGGCATTGAGTTTTAGTCACCTTCACGCCTTGTAGGACACGCAAGAACCCCTTCTTCGACTGATCCATTTTGAACTTCTTCACAACCTTATCATCGTATGTGCTTTGTGAAAGTCCAATTAAGCGTCTCGATCTATCTCTATAGATCATTATGCCTAATATGTAAGCAGCTTCTCCGAGGTCCTTCATTAAAAAACTCTTGTTCAAATATATCTTCACGCTTTCCAAAAGTTATATATTCTTTCCAATTAGCAATATGGCATCCACATATAATATTAGAAACGCTATAGAGCTCCCACTCACTTTCTTGTAAATACAAGCTTCTCCTTAAACTTGTATAAACCCAAATGCTTTGATCACCTCATCTAAGTGAAGATTCCAACTCTGAGATGTCTACACCAGTCCATAAATGGATCGCTGGAGCTTGCATACTTTGTGAGCATTCTATGCATCGACAAAACCTTCTCCTTGCATCATATAACACTCTTCCTTAAGGAACTCGTTTAGGAACATTGTTTTGACATCCATGTAACATATTTCATAATCAAAAAATGCAGCTATTGCCAACATGATTGTGGCGGACTTAAGCATCGCTACGGGTGAGAAAGTCTCATGGTAGTCAACTCCTTGAACTTGAGAAAACCTCTCTTCCACAAGTTGGGCTTTATAGACAGTAACATTACCATCTACGTCCGTTTTCCTATTAAAGATCCATTTGTTCTGATATCCTTTCAAGCTTCAGGTAATACTTCCAAAGTCCACACTTTGTATTCATACATGGATCCTTTCTTGGATTTCATGGCCGCTAGCCATTTGTTGGAATCCGGGCCCACCATCGCTTCTCCATAGCTCGTAGTTTCATTGTTGTCCATCAATATGACCTCTAAGACATGATTACCGTACCACTCAGGAGCAGTACGCGTCCTTGTCGACCTACGGGGTTTGGTAGCAACTTGACCTGAAGCTTCATGATCACCATCATTAGCTTCATCTTTAACTAGTGTAGGCGTCACAGGAACATCTTCGTGCGCCTTACTACTATGTCGTTCAAGTGACAGTACAATAACCTCATCAAGTTCTTTCGAGAGGAACTCTTTCTCAAGAAAGGCCCCGTTCTTAGCAAAAAACACTTTTCCCTCGGACCAGAGATAGAATTTATAGCCAACTGTTTCCTTTGGGTATCCTATGATGACGCACTTATCCGCTTTGGGTTCGAGCTTATCAGGCTATAGCCTTTTTACATAAGCGTTGCAGCCCCAAACTTTAAGAAACGACAACTTAGGTTTCTTGCCAAACAATAATTCATACAGTGTCGTCTCAACGGACCTGGATGGTTCCCTATTTAAAGTGAATGCATCTGTCTCTAATGCATAACCCCAAAATGATAGTGCCAAATCAGTAAGAGACATCATAGAACGCACCATATCTAATAAGGTGACGTAAGCTATGAAACAACTCCACACTGTCTTAAGTGCATGTCAAACTCATAACTCAGATATTCTCCTCCTTGATCAGATCACATAACTTAATGTTCATGTTACAATGATTCTCCATTTCACTCTAAAATTGCTTAAACTTTTCAAACATTACAAACTTGTGTTTCATCAAGTAAATATATATATATCTACTCAAATCATCTGTGAAGGTGTAAAAATAACGGTATCCACCGCGCGCCTCAACACTCATTGGACCACAAACATCCGTATGTATGATCTCCAACAAGTCACTTGTCTGTTCCATTGTACCGAAAAAAGGGGTTTTAGTTATCTTGCCCATGAGGCATAGTTCACACGTGTCAAGTGATTCAAAATAAGGTGACTCCAAAAGTCCATCACCATGGAGCTTCTTCATGCGTTTTACGCAAATATGACCTAAGCGACAGTGCCACAAGAAAGTGGTGCTATCATTAACTCTACAACTTTTGGCATCAATGTTATAAACGTGTGTATCATCACCATCGAGATTCAACAACAACAAACCATTCACATTGGGTCCATGACAATAAAAGATATTACTCATACAAATAGAAAAACCATTATTCTCTGATTTAAATGAGTAACCATCTGACATTAAACAAGATCCATATATAATGTTCATGCTCAACGGAGGCACCAAATAACAATTATTTAGGTTCATAAATAGTACCGATGTCAATGAAAGAGCGAGGGGTGCCGAGTGTGATCACATCAACCTTGAAACCATTTCCCACGCGCATCGTCACTTTATCCTTTGCCAGCCTCCATTTATTCCGTAGTTTCTGTTTTGAGTTGAAAATATGAGCAACCGAGCTAGTATCAAATGCATGCCTTATTATCGGCCAAATACTTGGGGCAATTACGCTTCGAGTGGATAGTTCCCTTGCAATAGAAGCACTGAGTCTCAGGCTTGTGGCCAGCCTTGGGTTTCTTCACAGGAGCGGCAACTAACTTACCGTTCTTCCTAAATTTTCCCTTGTTCTTGCCCTTTCCCTTCTTGAAACCAGTGGTTTTATTCACCATCAACACTTGATGCTCCTTTTTGATTTCTACATCCATGACTTTCAGCATCGCGAATAGATCGAGGGTGACTTGTTCATCTTTGCATATTATACTTCATGTTAAAGCTCTTGTATCTAGGTGGTAGTGACTGAAGTACTCTGTTAGTGACCATCTTAGGTGGAAGCTCAACTCCCAACTGAATCGAACGGATGTAGTACCTAGAAATTTTGAGTATGTGTTCACTGACAGAACTATTTTCCTCCATTTTGCAGGCAAAGAATTTATCGGAGGTCTCATACCTCTTGATTCAGGCCTTAGCTTCAAAAACTAACTTCAACTCATGGAACATCTCATTTGCTCCATGGCATTCAAAACGCCTTTGAAGTCCCGATTCCAAGCCATACAACATGGCACACTGAACAAACAAGTAGTCATCAGCACGCTCCTGCCGAACATTCACAACATCTGCGGACGCGACCAGAGGGCTGATACTCATGATCTCTGTTGGTTTTTCCGTGAAGAGGAATGGGTTATCGTGGAACAAAGTGGGTAAGTATTTCTCTCAGTTATGAAACCAAGGTTTATCGAGCCAATAGGAATACCAACCACAACCATCTTCAGTGGTTGCACACAATACAATAAACAACTTGCACCCAACATGGGCAAGAGGGTTGTGTCCGTGTCAAAACCGGCAGATCTCGGGTAGGGGGTCCCAAACTGTGGAACTTGGATTGATGGGTTGTAGGAAGAAGGGGGAGACAACGGTTTACCGACGTTCTGGCCCTCCTATGGAGGTAACACCTTACGTCCTGCTTGATTGTATTGATGAAGATGATTACAGAGTAGATCTACCCCAAGATTGTATATGCTAAACCCTAGATGATTCAGCCTCTTCTACACGAATAGGGGTCTCTGGTTTATATAGACACCAGGGACCCTAGGGTTTACAAAATACTAACTATAGTCGAGGGTGGATGAGCCGACCTAGTCCTTTCAAGCTTGGAGTCCACTCCAGTCCTTGGAGCCTTCCTTTCTGCGTACGAGGTTGTCAACTATCCAGACTTCGATGATACGGTCCATGGGCCGGCACCCCGAGGACCCCTTAATACATGACTCCCTGAGTGGCCCCTGAACTAGCCTTCCACTCCATTGTGTATAGTATTCGACATCTTCCACACGTATCTGGTAGTCGGCTTGAAAGACGAGTTTCTCCCCCAATTTGTAACATGATGAACTAGTCTTTGGTGAATCCATGAATATTGAAGAGTTGCGGGACCCATAACTTTTAATTTGGCCCTCAAATTTTAATAGTATTCATTGAATACCGTGTGCCTTAAAGTAAGCACACGTCCCAACAATTCAATAGAACCGGAGTCCACCTCCTTTTTAAATAAACAAGGATTCAGGTCTAAGGCCTTATCGCCACTCCCCCTCCACAAGTGCTGCCAAGAAACCCTAGAGTCCCAGCACTTAGATCCATGGCGGGCTCTTCTTCTCGTCGCTTTGTCCCTCAACCAGAAGAATGGGCCTGTTGCTATGTCTCCCAACTTCTGTTGCTAGACCTTCAAGTCCAAGGGTATGTTCGCTCGTCTGATCTCGCGCCCACGCGCACCAGCCTAACCGCCTTCAATGGCGAAGCCCTCGCAGAAAAATCCCCCACCCCACAAAGAGGCGAAAGGATGTGTTTTACTTCTTTCCTACTATGTGGGCTGGGATTTCCCATTCACCCATTTCTGAGGGGTGTGCTACAGTTTTAGGGTTGCAGCTCCATAGTCTCTCCATAATCTGACGCCAGGTTCAATCTGCCACATCTCAGGCTTCGTAGCCCTATGTGAGATGTTTCTAGGTTGCGAACCTCTCTTCGATTTGTGGAGAAAATACTTCTGCCTTGTCCACTGCAATGATGGAACGTCCATTCGGGAAGTTGGTGGGGCCGAGGTGTGGCGTATAGCAAGCACCGGATACCCTGTCGGAACTCTGAATGAGGTGACCGATGAATGGTCTTCGGAGTGGTTTTAATTCGACGATGTTCATTTATTTGGGCCAGTTCCGAGAGGCCTTCCCGAGTACTCGGTGGCTCCTTAGAAGAAACTATTTTGTTGGCGTCCGAAGAGTACCTCCCAAGAGGAGAGCTCGGAAGTGAAGTGCCTACCTTCCAGGGTAAAAATCTTGGCTCACGGTGGGCTGACCATCGTACAAGTGATGACTACCGTAATCACCACGTGCGCCCAACCGCTTCAGCAGCGCATACTCCCTTTGTGGAATTACAACGGGACTAATGACTCAACATACTCCAAGCGGCAAGGACCAAACACCGGGAACCTTTAGCAGTTATTCTGACTGATTTTTTCAATGGGGAAAGGAAGATTTCGCCCGTATCACCTTCAGGGAAGGCTTTGCATCGTATAACCCCGTTCCGTGGATAAGTATATAGATGTTTATAGTTATCTCGTCCATTCAAGTTACGATAGTCGTAAACCCTTTGATCCCCAGCTCGATGACTTTGCTTGTAGGATTGGGGGTGTTGGATCGAGATAATGAAATGCCTCGCTCCACAGCCCAAGGACTTTGCTCATGATGACGACCATTGATTTCACGAGGATCCGGAAATTTCCATTATCTTTGAGGATGGGGTATTTTACCAGGAGAGCCTTGACGGACAAGTGGTGGCCCTTCTGGTCCCTCCCATCTCCAGCAAGAGATCAAAAGGTGGCCACTCGTCGCGGGAATGTTCCAAAAAGTCATCAGAACGTCTCGAACAACGTCTCGTGTTCCCCCGGCCGGGGTTACGTTGATCGAGGAAAAAGTTCCCGAATAGGAGGTGGCAGGAAAAGACTCGACCATCCCTTCAGCCAGGTACACATACCCACCATTTCTCTTTACAATAACATCGATTTCTTTGGTATATTGACAACCCCTTTGCCGATAGTTGTAGAAACCGAGCGTGACCCTTCTTGTATGAAAACATGGCCGAGGTTTTGGAAAGCCAGCCCAACCCACAGTATTCGGCAAATGCTGGGGCTCCGAAAAGTTTTGTGGCACCCAGCCCTGTCGAGGACATTTTAGCAACAAACTCTAAAAATGAGAGCGCCATGAATCATCGGAAGCCCAAGGAGTCCTTAAGACACCCTATCTTCTTTGAGTAAGAGTTTAATGATCTAAACTCGATTGATGCCTATCTTGGCACTTCGTGGAACAACCTCAAAGAAGTGGCCTTGCAAACGTCAGCCAAACTACAGGTATTCATCGGCATTTTGGTAATTGAACCAAAGTTTAGTCCTAGTAGCCTTAATTTGGTCGGAACGGCCGTGTTAAGGCTCAACCTGACCATTGATCTTGCTTTTCCAGGCTTTGGAGCAAGAGAATAAAAAATTTCCCTCGGATGAGCAACGGATCAAAACCGAACTCCAAGCCAGCAGGGAAATTATTTACCAGCGAAGCTCATGGTAAGAGTAATTTGATTGATGGTGTGGCGAATTACATAGGGCCACTTACTTATAAGAAGAAGTTTTGATATAGCAGGCGAATCCATAAGTCATATGCAGAAGGATCTAGACTCATCTCGTGATTCTCAAAGGTATGCTAAATCCTAGCTTGAAGCCGATCATCGTGTATTAGCAAGATGTCGCGAAGAAAAAAACCAGCTCAAGGAGGAGAAGAAAAATTAGGCCGAAGAGATTGAAGATTTAAAAGCTCAACTAGCACATAACAACAAAGAGAATCAATATTTAAAGAGCGGTTTATATTGTAAGTAAATATCCCTGACCTGTTTGTTTGAAAATCACTGTATGATGATGGTATACTAAAAGACTTCCGTCGTTCTTTGTTTCTGAAAAGGTCTCTTGACTGGGCGTCCCATGACAGAAGTCGATTCCTTCGGGGGGATTTGCTACAAGAGCTTTCCGCTGCTCATGAGCAGGCTCGAAAAGCCATGCGGAGTATGATCCGAGCTTTATGACGAGACCAAGTGCCACCACAAGGGATGGCTGAACTATCCGAACTGTTCAAAAGAGCACGGAGCCGTTCCGAGCCGTGGAAGATTTTAGCCTGCCGAGAAGGAGCTCGGCAAGCATGGGCCAGGGTGAAGACCCGCTTCGCCCGTCTTGATCCGAAACTCGTGGCCCAAGTTGGTCCATCAGGCCATGATGGTACAGAGATACCTCTACACACTATTGGAAACAGAAAATTTGCCATGTGCCTAATCTTTGCCGTCAGCTGGCGGTCGACAAAGAAGATCTTTGCCGTCAGCTTACAACTGGCATACGGCAACGAGAAGGCTGATGGCATAGAGATTGTTTGTCATCTGCCTTTTATTTGCCGTATGCTGGCAGATGGCAAAGAGACCAAAGGCAGACGGCAAAGAGGTGCTAGGTCTTTAACGTCTGCTGGCGGATGGCAAATAAAATCAAGGCAGACGGCAAAGGGCTCCCCCATGCGCTCCTAACGACCATTTTCCACCCCCAACCCCCACCTCTTTGCTGTTCGCCCCCAGACGGCAAAAAGCTCCCCCCACGTGCTCCTAACGGCCGACGCTCCTCCCACCCCAACCCCCACTCACCCGCTCCACCCCCTCTCTCTCACCCAGCCACCCGCGCCGTCGCCCCCCTCCCACCTGCTCCCTCTGGCCGCCGCCCAGCTCCACCTCCCTCGCATCGGCGACCCTCTCCCCGTGTGACCCCTGCCCAGCCCCACCTCCCTCCTGGCCGCCGCCCCCCTCCCACCTGCTCCCTCCTGACCGCCGCACCAGCCCCACCTCCCTTGCGCTGCCGACCCCCTCTCACCTGCTCTCTCCCGGCCGCCGCCCCAGCCTCACCTCCCCTGCGCTGGCGAGCCCCCTCCTCGTGTGCCACCTCCCCTGTGTCGACGACCCCCTCCCCGTGTGCCCCCTGCCCAGCGCCGACGACCCCCTCCCCGACACCTAGGCGCCCTCCTTCGCACCCCGGCGCCCTCCGGTGAGTTTTTTTTCTTCTTTTATGTTTTTGTATCTGTTTTTCTACTTCTTTTTTGCTGTTTAATTGTTAGATTAGATTATGTATGTAGTTTAGTGCTAGGTTTAGTGTTAGATTAGATTAGGTTAGTGCTAGGTTTACTGCTTGGAAGAATAAGTAGAAGGAGGAAGAAGAAGATGAAGGAGAAGAAGAAAAAGAAGAAGAGGAGGAGGTGGAGAAGGAAGAAGAAGAAGAAGAAGAAGAAGAAGAAGAAGAGAAAGACGAAGAAGAAAGAAAGATAAGAGTAGAGGAAGAGGAGAAGAGGAGGGGGAGGAGGAGAAAGAAGAAGAAGAAGAAGAAGTAGAAGAAGAAGAAGAAGAAGAAGAAGAGGAGGATGAGGAGGAGGAAGAGGATAAGAAAAAAGAAGAAGAAGAATAAGAAGAAGAAGAAAAAGAGGAGAGCGGAGGAGAAAAAAGAATAATAATAATAATAAGAAGAAGAAGAAGTAGAAGAAGAAGAAAAAGTGGAGAGGGGAGAAGAAGAAAGAAGAGGAAAAAGGAACCCCGACACCCCGGCACTGACCCTCAACCCACGACGCCCGACTCCACTGACCCTCGACCCTCGAACCCTGACGCCACTCAACCTCGACCCCCGACCCCCGACGCCACTGAACCGATCCCGACCCCGACCCCCGACGCCCGACACCACTGACCCTTGACCCCCGACGCCACTGACCCTCGACCCCCGACCACCGACGCCACGGACCCTCGAGCCCCGACCATCGATCCCTGACCCCGCACCCCCGACCCCCGACGCCACTGACCCCCAACCCCCGACTCCCGACAACTCTTCGACCTCTTGTTGACCGAAAAGACCACCGACCCCCGACGCCACTGACCCTCGACCCCCGACCACACCGACACCCGACTACCGACGCCACTAACCCCGACCCCCGACGCCACCGACACCCGACACCACTGACTCCCGATGCCACTAAGCCCAGACCCCCGACACCTCTTCTGCCTCATGTTGAACGAGAAGGTGCTTTTCGGCCTTCCAAAGGCTGACGGGGTCATAGTTTTGTAAATTATAAGGTAGGTCACATATTTTCCGATTATGTTAATTATAAAAATATCATATTTGTGTTGATCGGGTGAATTTCAATGTGCAGTTGTTTGACGACCTCCACTTGCATTGGACAAGCTCCGCCTGTGTGTTTTTTGGTGAGCACAAATGACTTCTCCTCCTACCCCCTCAATTTGCCCTGTTCCGATCTTTGTGCCGATGAAACTTGCTAGCTATAAGTTTCTTCAATCATGAGTATGCATGACCAATATGCGTCTCCCGTTCGAAAGGGCGACATCTATAAATGTGCATGTCTTTGCATATTTATAACCGCCATCCTTTTGAATTGTCCAACGTTGTCCATGGACAACCCAAGTATGTGTAGATTGGGTTCTTTTTCCGTATGTTGTGCCTCGGATCTGATGCGGAATTTCGTTAGTGCCTCCCTGTTGTTCTCCGGGTACACATCCTCTCTGCTTATTGCCGAGACATGTATCAGGAGAACAGCGGGGAGGTGCTACCGAAATTCCGCGTCGGATCTCGAGCAGAGCATGGGAAAACGAACCCAATCTACACATACTCGGGTGGGATTAGGACCTATCTTTACCTATTAGCGTGTAGGTTGCATGTACATAATAAAACTGACAAACTTGATTAGCGGATGAATATAGATGATGAATTATATATTTATTTCTTGTGTGCCGGTAGGTAGCTAGGCAAGATGAGTGATCGTGCTTGGATGTACACGGGTCACCCTAGTCAGAAAGACATGACCCATGAATGGTTAACAAAAACCAAGGGGTTTGTGAAAGCCGCATGTGCAAATGGCCAGCAAAAAACATGGTGGCCCTGTCCCAACTGCGACAACTGGAAAAGTAGACAGAGTTTGAAATGGGTAAACACCTGCAGAAGTGGGGATTTACGCCTAATTATACGGTGTGGACTTTTCATGGTGAGTCTGACCAACGTGCCAGAGCTGAGCTGATTCGTCATCGCACCGACGAGCATGGTACCGGGATCGAAGACATGGTGCAAGACTTTGATGATGCTCGGGATTTGGGCGATGAGATGGAGGAATCTGCAAAGGTCTTCTATGAAATGTTGGAGTCTTCAAAACGTCCTCTCCACAAGCAGACTGAGCTTTTTCAGCTGGATGCCATTGCGCAAGTAATGGCTCAGGAGGCTAAATTCAATCTAGGCAGAGAGTGCTACGACGCGATGATGACAATATTTGTACGCTTTCTACCCAAAGGCCATGTACTGCCTACAAACCTGTACCAGTCAGAGAAAATCCTTCGTGTACTTAAGATGCCCTATGAGAAGATACATGCCTGTGAGAATGGATGTGCCTTATTTAGGCTTAAGTATGCGGCCTTGAACTATTGCCCCATTTGCAATTCTTTCAGGTATATTGTGGTAGACAACGGTATGGGTGAGAAGAATCAGACGAAAATCCCCATTAGTGTTCTTTGGTATATGCCAATCGTACCAAGACTTCAAAGTATTTTCATGGTTGAAGAGACGGCCAGACAGATGACATGGCACAAATTGGGCAAAAGAACCGAACTAGATGCGGACGGGAACAAGATGTTGGTACACACTTCAGATGGTTTTGCATGGGAGCACTTTGATGCATTACATAAGGATAAATCGGAAGATCCAAGGCATCCTAGAGTTGCCATCAGCACGGATGGGTTCGATGTGTATGGTATGACGGCAGCACAATACAACTGTTGTTATGTATTTGTCATTCCACTCAATCTCCCACCCGGAGATATTATGAAAAGAAAGAACATTTTCCTGATGTTGATAATTCCAGGGCCCAACTATCGGGGAAGAATATGAATGTGTACATGCAGCCGCTTAAGGATGAGTTGCAGGAAGCCTGTGATAACGGGATCAAGACATACAACGCCGCTACCAAAACAAATTTCAAAATGCATGTGTGGTACATGTACTCGGCGCATGATTATCCGGCGTTTGCTCTATTCGCCGGCTGGTGTGTGCATGGAAGGTTCCCGTGCACCACATGCAAGGCAGCTCTTCAGTTCCGTTGGCTGCAGGCTGGTCGCAAGTGTTCTTGCTTCGACATGCATAGTCAGTTCCTGGATCCTGATGATAAGTTCAGAAAAGACAAGAAGAATTTCATCAAAGGTAGAGTTGTAAAAAACACTGCACCAGCTGCGTTGACAGGCCAACAGATCCTTGATCAGTTAAATGCTCTCGAGCCTGATCCTTTGCTTCCAGGGTACTTCAAAGGGTATAATACAGAACACGCCTGGACTCACAAGTCATGCTTATGGGATCTGCCTTACTTCAAAGACCTCCTTTGCCCACACAACGTTGACGTGATGCACACTGAAAAGAATATTGCGGAGGCCATTTTTGGTACATTATTTGGCATAGAGGGGAAGTCATAAGATAATCCTAAGGCTAGAATTGGTCTGGAGGCTCTATGTGATAGACCGTTAGAAAACTTGCGACAACGAAAAGGAAAGCAAAGCATAGCGAAGCCAAAGGCATGGTTCAATCTTAAAAGGCCATCTATGACGGAAATGCTATTGTGGGTGAAAATGCGGTTGACGTTCCGCGATGGGTTTGCTGCAAATCTAAAGAGGGGAGCGAGTCTTGAGAAATTGAAAATATTTGGTCTCAAGAGTCATGATTGGCACATATGGATTGAGCGGGTATTGCCGGTGATGTTGCGTGGCTTTATCCCTGAGAATGAATGGCTAGTACTATCAGAGCTGAGCTATTTCTTCTATTCTCTTTGTGCGAAAGAACTATCGCCTGGCGTGCTAGATGAAATGGAAGAGTTAGCGGCGGAGTTGATCTGGAAATTAGAAAAGATCTTTCCACCGGGCTTCTTTAATCCAATGCAGCATTTGATTTTGCATCTCCCGACCGAGGCAAGATTGGGGGGGGGGGGCATTCAAAATCGATGGTGCTACTCAACTGAGAGGATGCACAAGACGCTTCGAGCTAAATGTAAAAATAAACGTAGAATTGAAGCGTCGATGGCCGAGGCATTCATTACTGAGGAGGCGGCAAACTTCGTGACAGCACACTACGAAGCCAAAGATCATCATTTGCATAACCCGAAGCCTTGGTACAATGATGGCGATCCTAAAAAAGGTCGATCCAACCTTAGCCTATTCGAAGGGAAGCTCGCACCATCCGGTGCTTCGAAAGGGAAATCGTTGGATGTCGAAGAATGGCGGACAATTTTATTGTATATCTTCACCAACCTAACAGAAGTGCGGCCGTACATCGAGTAAGTTCTCGGTAAATTATTGTTCCACAACTTCTAATTCCTTTGAAATACTCTTATTCCCGGATATTTGATATAGTCGATACGTCGCCGAATTCTCGGATGGAGCGATCATCGAAAAGGATTCCGTCGAAGAGTATGAGCTTCTCGCAAAGCATGGAGGCGACTATCCCGGTTTCATCTCTTGGTTCAAACAAATGGTAATTAATTACCATTAATGGGCCATTTGATTTCTTGGTCTAATTTACGGCTAATGCATCCATTCTTTCGTATTAAACTTGTAGGATGATGTAGAGTCTATGGACGCCGAGTTGAGACAAGTCGCTAATGGTTTTGACTATAAGGTCAGCTCATTTGACAAATACAACATCAACGGGTATCACTTTCATACCTTTGGCAAAGAGCTATCTATGCCCGACCTAAAGACTACAAATTGTTCTATCTCTGCTATCGATGAAGGAGGCAA
This sequence comes from Hordeum vulgare subsp. vulgare, assembly GCF_904849725.1. NCBI lineage: Eukaryota > Viridiplantae > Streptophyta > Magnoliopsida > Poales > Poaceae > Hordeum > Hordeum vulgare. The sequence goes on from NC_058523.1 coordinate 357,245,973, forward strand.
CGAGTATTATGGAAGAGTTGAAGCAATTTATGAACTTATATTCTATGGTGAAAACCCACCGACCGCCGTAGTCTTCAAATGTTATTGGTTTGAGCCGAGGGAGACTAGAAGGACTCATGAACATATAGAACTAGTCGAAATCAACCAAAACACCCACTTAGATGTTCCCGATGTCTATATTACGGCTCAACAAGCGACACAAGTTCCCGATGTCTTGTTTGCAGATCTACTACAGGTGTGAGGAGGGATACGAGGAGGACATGACAAAGGTTATTGAAACTGAATGTCGCCGCCTACTTCAAAACTTTTGGCACGAGGCTCGGGTGCAGGCTGTTTGAGACTAATATGCCTCGCGGCGTATTAGGAAGGACAAGGCGAAGTGTCACGATCCTAAGATGGATAAGGAGCATTACATGGAGGTAATTACATATTATTAAGGCCTTGTAGTTAGTTTCCTTGAATTGATTCTTACGCGTTGCACTCAAATTTCTCTTTATTAACTTAGGTGCCCCCGAGATGGTGCGTGGATAAGATGGATTGTTGGGAGGCCTTGGTGGATGAGTGGTGCTCCGAAACGTGGGAGGCCAGCCACAACAACGCCAAGGAGAGGCGTGGAAAAATGGTTGGTGCGCCACACCATCAAGGGAGCGTCAACTTAATCCAATTTGGCGAGAACTGGGTATGTGGTTTGCTTCATGCCTCATGCAATTCATTCTTAATGCTATGTTGATCCCTTTACTAATACATTTTTCTTCTCTCTCTCTTTTAGGCGCGTCACAATAAGACGGAGGTGCCAGAGATGTACGACCTGTATGCGATGGCCCATACTAACTCGTACAAGAAGGTCAAGGCATTCTATGAGTCTGACCTCGAGCATCCAAAAAACATCACCAACATCTCCTCCCACCACAAGCTCGTGAAGTACAGAGATCACGGGAAGGTGAGGATAGGGGAGGACTTTAACCAGAGTGAGGGGCCTATTGATCCAGAGCTAGTGATGATAGCTGGCAACGGGAGGCCCCATTGCTCGATCGCCATTGGAGACGGCCTTATACGTTGTCCTAGCACTCTCCGGCAGATAAAGGCACGCCAAACAAGCTCCTGCCCTAAGATAACACCTCATCCACGGCGAGTCGAGCTCGCCATCGAGGTTAGTTTAATGGACTGAACTATCTTTTCGCATTATGTTGTGCGTGGGAACCAATATGATTACAATGCTAACAACGAGTTGTGTTGCAGGTTGCTATTCTGAAAGAGAGACAGAGGCAATGCAAGCGCTTTTGGCGGAGAAGGATAAGGAGATGAAGGAGTTGGAGGAGAGGACGGCTGCGTTGGTGGAGGCGGAGAGGGCAGGAAATGATGCGTCTAACAGGGCCATGTACGAGCTCTTCGTGGTAAGTTTCTTCTTCATATTTTGTCAAATCTTGCATTTTAATGCCTGTTTCATTAATAACTAAAAAGTTTGACTTGTCGAAACAAAATGTACAGTTTATGTGCGAGAAGACCGGCCATGTCCCTCTGGCGATGCCAGTCATTAACATGGCGGGGACGGTGAGTTTCATTTCAATGAAGTGATCTCAAGAGTGTCATCATCCTAACGACACATTGCAAACGATGTTTGGTGCAGAATATATCCCGGAACGCATCGCACGACCCTTCTACAGTGGAGCCTTCTCTAGCTGAAACAAGCCATAGCCACCGTGCTTCACCGTCGTGATGACGATAATGGTATGTTATTTCTAGTGTTTTTCTTAACAACTGCATAATAGCTTCAAAATGACCTATTTTACCCAAGTTAGCTCCGAAATGACCTATAGTTAGCTAGGCTTCCACCTAAATGACATAATTAGCTTAGTTAGCTCCAAAATGGTCTGTTTAATAAAAAATGACCTATGTTTAGCTAATTATCGTCCAAAATGACATAATTAGCTCCAAAAAGGCAAACTTAGCTAATTTAGCTCGAAGAAGAGGACAAGAGGAGAAGAAATAGGAAAAATGAAAAGAATGAAGAAAAAGAAGAAGAGAAGAAGAAGAGAAGAAGGAGGAGAAGAAGGAGAAGGAGCCCTCCTTCTTCTCCTCCTTCTTCTCCTTCTTCTCTCCTCCTTCTTCTCCTTCTTCTTCTCTTCTTCTTTTCTTCTTCTTCTCCTCCTCCTTCTCCTTCTCCTTCTCCTCCTCCTTGTCCTCCTTCTTCTTTTTATTCTCCTTCTTCTTCTCTTCTTTCTTCTTCTCTTTCTTCTTCTTCATAGCTTATTTTCCCCAACAAAGACATAATTAACTAATTATCCTCCAAAATGGCATAATTAGCTTAGTTAGATTCAAAATGGTCTATTTAATAGAAAATGACCTATACTTAGCTAATTATCCTCCAAAATGACATAATTAGCTCCAAAAAGGCATACTTAGCTAATTTAGGTCAAAGAAGAGGACAAGAGGAAAAGAAATAGGAAAAATGAAAAGAAGGAAGAAGAAGAAGAAGAGAAGAAGAAGAGAAGAATAAGGAGAAGGAGGAGAAGAAGGAGAAGGAGCCCTTCTTCTTCTCCTTCTTCTTCAATCCTCCTTCTTCTCCTTCTTCTTCTCCTTCTTCTTTTCTTCTTATTTTCTTCTTCTCCTCCTCCTCCTCCTCCTCCTTCTTATTTTGCTCCTCCTCCTCCTCGTCTTTTTTTTCTTCTTCTTCTTCTCTTCTTGCTTCTTCTCTTTCTTCTTCTACGTAGCTTATTTTCCCTAACAAAGACAAACTTAGCTAACTATCCTCCAAAATGACATAATTAGATTAGTTAGGTAAAAACATCATAAGAACCTTGGTTATCTCATTAAAATAACTAATTTAGCTCCAAAATGACATAATAAGCTCAAAATGGCATAAGAACACTGGTTAGCTCATGAATATTACATACTTAGCTTGTTTTCCTCTAAAATGACATAATTAGCCCATTTAGCTCCAAAAAGACATACTTAACTAATTTAGCTCCGAGAAGAGGAGAAGAGGAGAAATGAAAAGAAGGAAGAAGAAGAAGAAGAGAAGAAGAGAAGGAGAAGGAGAAGAAGAAGGAGAAGGAGGAGAAGACGAAGAAGGAATCCTACTTCTCCTCCTTCTCCTTCTCCTTCTTCTTCTCCTCCTTCTTCTTCTCCTATAGTCTTCGTTTCGTCCTGAATGATGTAGTAAGCTAAATTAGCTCCGAAATGACCTATACTTCTCTTCTTCATCTAGTCTTCTTCTTCTAACTTACTTATTTCCCATTTTGTAGATTACATTCACTTCACGGAAGCTTGGATTATAATGATGGAGTGCTTCAATATGGTTTCTTCTAAAATGGCTTCACGGAAGCTTGGATTGAAACTATTTTAGTAAATGGATATGAAACTTCGTATGTATGGATGAAACTAGTGTAATATATGGTTTGGTATGGATGAAACTTGCATAATATGTATGTATTATGGATGAAACTTATTTTAATATGGTTATGAGTATGGGGCAGTTTGTGTGAAATATATTATATATTATGGATTATGGATGAAACTGTCAAATATATATTATGTATTATGGATGAAGCTGTCAAATATATATATATATATATATATATATATATATATATATATTCCTGTGTGAAAATTGCTGGATATTATTAAAAATAAAATAAACAAGGGCAGTTTGGACCCTTTGTCGTCTACCCACCGACAGCAAAGGGGCTACATCAGACGACAAAGGGCCCAAACTGTCCCTGTTGAAGCAAACTGGGTCAAAAGGGTGCCCCCTTTGCCGTCAGCCCACAAGCAGGACAGACGACAAAGACTCCAACGAAAGGGGCTCGGTGCCACCCTTTGCCGTCAGCCCACAAGCATGGCAGACGACAAAGGGGGGGGGGGTAGGGCAGACGACAAAGGCTGTGTGGGCCCAGCAGGCTGCCTTTAACACTTGACGGAGGTGCCCGCCGATGTGCCGTCCCATATTATTTGCCGTCTCCCCCCACGCAAAGATCATTTGCCGTCAGCAGGCCCAATGCAGACGGCAAAGAGGCCCTTCACCGGATTTTTGTTTGTCATCCAGTTTGCCGTCTGCAGATGGACGACAAAGGCCTTTGTCGTCCGGGGTCTGCCTCTTTGTCGTCATCCATGGCAGACGGCAAAGTATCTGATCCCTGTAGTGACACATGGTGTATGACCAAGTGATGTCGGCTGCCCGTCTATCGCCGTAAGATTGTGTATTGGATACTATAATAGATGATGTCGGCCAACCAAGGGGGTAACTGATGGGGTCATAGTCCTAGGGTAGGGTCATAGGCCTGTCCTACAGGTCCTACCCAAGGACTACCCCACGCAAGGGACAGGACCTTATGTATGCCCGACTGTATTGAGGTGCCCCCATCATCCAGTCGGTAACGGGCTCAGGATCATCCAGTCGGGGACTAAGACTCGGAGGACACCGGACCTACCGACTGGATACACTCGGTGCGTCGTAACCTCTCTGGAGGGAAACTGCCGTGCGTTTCCGGGTGCATTAACTAGCATTTATAGCATACGTTACCTGTAACGCATGCATTCAATCGCCACTACTCCACCCTTGAATCAGAACCGTTGTGGAGGGCAGCGCACTCTATATAAGCCGCCCTCCCCCACTGGTAAAAGGGTTAGAAAAACATTGTACTCCATATTACACTCGGTAACCAGCTCCAAGAGCACTGAGACGTAGGGCTATTACCTCCACCGTAGAGGGGCCTGAACTCATACAACCTCGCCGTAGCTAGGACTCTGCCCATCTCATTCGTACCCTACACATCTACTGTCAGGCTTATACCCACGACAGTTGGCGCCCAACGTGGGGCAGGCGTCTAAGCGACTTCCGGCGAGTTTGCGACTACTTCCTTTCGTCATGTCGTCCGGTGGAGTTTCGAGCATGGGTCACCAGATCCTCTTCGGTGCTCTCTCCTTCGTCGTCGACGATTCGGTGTGGCTTCGGGAGGCACCCCTTGACGTCAAGGCGCTTCCCCGTCGCGGGGCCACGCACTTTCGTGCCGGTGCTCGCGGCGTTCTTCTTCTCCAACAATCGGCTCTGTTGCCGGCTTGCACCTTCGTCACGCGCCGCAACAGGCAATCTCGCAGTCCGCGTCTACAACGTTGGGTGCAGCATGCCTGAGCGCGCCAGTTCGCCTCCTCTCAGGTGGCAGTCCTGGAGTCTGTTGTAGTCGCCCCACGCTCCCAGTGCTCGGACTCGGTTCCGACTGAGCTTCCTACCGAGTACGTGGGTCGTGGGCCTGCAGCAGAAGTACACATGGCCAACTCCCATGAAGATCCTCGTCAAGCTGACCAAGGTGAAGTTGGCGAAGCATCCGGTGCACGTCGTACGCTTCATCGTTCTGCCAGCCGACACACTCAGCGGAGCAACGTGGAGGTGTTCCGCACGCCTCTCCTCAACCTGGCCGCGGCTGCCCAGATTGCCGATTCCCTCCAGCCGACTGATTCAGAGGCAGGAAGGGGAATCGAACAAATCCGAGCCCTGTTGCGCACGGCGCAGCAGCAGAATTCAGCAGTCTCCCAGTCACACAATCGCATCCACAATAGTTCCGTCCATGCAAACACGCATAGATCGGTTCACAGCCCTGGATCTAATCAGTATCGCCATCGCTCACGCACCCCTCCGCGGGGTGGGCCCTATGGGTCCCGGCATCATGATGATCGGCGTTCAGTCGGCGACACCCACGACCCAAGACCCGACGCAAGGGGCCGAATCGCCCAACGAAGAGTTGACAGGGGTCGAGCCCACCGCGATGGACGCGATATGGACCGTCCGAGTGGAAGCAGGGCCATCGTATCTGGCCCCGATTGTTTTAGTCGAGCCATCCGCTCGGCTGATATCCCGCCCAATTTCCGATTGGCTGCGGGAATCGGTAAATTCTCAGGAGAGTCCAAGCCCGAAACATGGCTAGACGACTACCGAGTTGCGGTCCAGATCAGAGGAGGAGACGACCATGTCGCCATGAAGCACCTCCCTCTGATGCTGGACGGCTCAGCCCGAGCCTGGCTGAACCAGTTGGCCCCCTCAAGCATTTACAGTTGGGCAGATCTAGCCCGAGTGTTCATCACAACCTTCGAAGGAACATGCAAGCGCCCTGCAGGTCTTGTGGAGCTTCAGCACTGTGTCCAGAAGCCGAATGAACCCTTGCGCGACTTCTTCCAGCGATGGACGACTCTCTACCACACGGTGGAGAACGTCACCGAGCATCAAGCAGTCTGCGCTTTCAAGGCAGGCGTGCGGTACAGGGAGCTGTACTTGAAGTTTGGTCGAACCGGCGACATCTCCATGAGCAAGATGATGGAGATAGCAACTCGCTATGCAAATGGCGAAGAAGAGGACCGCATCCGGAGCGGTAAACACAAGACAGTCGGCGACGTCGACGGGGGTAACACTCGGAAGCAGAAACCGAAGGTTCCGCCCACACCGCAAGCAGAAGCTGCAGCTGTAACTAGCGCCAAATTCAAGGGCAAAGGGAAAGCGCAGTTCACCCCCAAGAAAAAGCCTTTCAACAATCCCATACTGGACCAGCCTTGTCCAATCCATACGAAGATGGATGAGGAAGGTAACCCCATATACGCAAAACACACCACTCGGCAGTGCCGTCTCCTGATCCAGGGTTTCAGCGAAGGGCAGCCGAGTGAGAAGAATCCTGAACAGGATGAGGAGGACAAGGAGGATCCGTTCCCCCAAGTCCATGCAACCCTCATGATCTTCGCTGACGTCGAAAGCAAAAGTCGACTGAAGCTAGTAAACAGAGAAGTCAACATGGCTGTTCCAACTGCCCCCAAGTTTCTCAAATGGTCTCAGACTGCGATTACATTCGATCAGTCGGATCATCCAACACATGTCCCCACCCCGGGAAGGCAGGCTCTGGTCGTCGACCCGGTGGTGGAAGGAGTCCGACTGCGCAAAGTCCTAATGGACGGCGGCAGCGGATTGAATATTATGTACGCCGACACTCTCAAGGGGATGGGCATTCCGATGTCCAGACTCAGCGAGAGCAATATGCAGTTCCACGGAGTCGTCCCAGGGCGGAAGGCCAAATCACTCGGTCAGATCGCATTGGAGGTCATCTTCGGCTCCGACAAGAATTTTCGCAAGGAGAAGCTCATATTCGAGGTGGTGGACTTCCAGAGCGCTTACCATGCAATTCTGGGCCGCCCGACATATGTGAGTTTCATGGCACGACCGTGCTATGTGTACTTGAAGTTGAAAATACCCGGTCCAAAAGGCGTTATCACCATCACCGGCAACTGCCAGCGAGCCGAGGAGTGTCTGCAAGAGGGGTCGAGGATCGCCGACCATCAGATGGCTGTACTCGAGCTCGAAGAGTACAAGAAGACAGTCGACCCCGCTGACTTAATGCGCTCGAAGAAGCCAGCTTCTGAGTCCGCGTTTCAGTCGGCAAGGGAGACTAAGAAGGTTAGCATCCACCCGATAGACGAGTCTGCCGCCCCGACGAACATCTCCACCACCCTGGATCCCAAATAGGAAGCCGAGCTCACCCAATTCCTCCGTGAGAACTGGGACATCTTTGCATGGAAGCCATCTGACATGCCGGGTGTACCTAGGGAGTTGGCTGAGCACCGACTGCATGTGGATCCCGCTGCTCGACCCGTCCGAGAGCGCCTGCGCCGGTCCGCCGCGCACAAAAGGAAGGCAATCGGAGAAGAGGTGGCTAAGCTGCTAGCTGCCAGATTCATTCGCGAGGTTCACCACTCCGAGTGCCTCGCCAATGTAGTCATGGTGCCCAAGAAGGACAAGTCACTCCGAATGTGCATTGACTTCAAGCACCTCAATAAGGTCTGCCCGAAAGACCATTTTCCACTCCCCCGCATAGATGAAATTGTCGATTCGACTGCGGGGTGCGAGCGTTTATCATTTCTTGATGCCTACTCGGGTTATCATCAGATCCGTCTGTATGGTCCCGATGAGTTGAAAACAGCTTTCATCACCCCGTTTGGGTGCTTCTCCTACATCACCATGCCTTTCGGTGTGAAGAATGCAGGAGCTACCTTTATGCGCATGATCCAAAAATGCCTCCTCGACCAGATTGGTCGCAATGTGGAGGCATACATGGATGATATCGTAGTCAAGTCCCGCAAAGGTTCCGACCTGCTGACTGACTTGGCAGAAACATTCGCCAACCTTCGTAGGTACGATATCAAGCTAAATCCCGCCAAGTGTTCATTCGGTGTTCCCAGCGGAAAGTTACTCGGTTTCTTCGTTTCCGAACGAGGGATCGATGTTAACCCCGAAAAGATCGGGACCATCGTCCGAATGGAGAGGCCGGTCAGAATACACGATGTTCAACGACTCACAGGTTGCTTAGCAGCTTTGAGCAGGTTCATCAGTTGACTCGGCGAAAAAGCACTTCCTCAGTACCGACTCATGAGGAAATCAGATACCTTCGAGTGGACAGACGAAGCCCAAGTCGTGTTCGACGACCTCAAAGTCCTACTTTCCACCCAGCCGGTTCTTACTGCTCCGCTCAGTAAAGAGCCCCTTCTTCTGTATATCGCAGCTACAAATCAAGTCGTCAGTACTGTTCTTACAGTCGAGCGAGAAGAAGAAGGCAAAGCATACAAAGTTCAATGGCCAGTGTACTATGTCTTCGAGGACCTGACCCCTTCCAAGCAGAGGTATCCCCATTATCAAAAGCTTATCTATGGGATCTATTTGACTGCGAAGAAGGTTGCTCATTATTTCCAAGACCACTCGGTATCTGTCGTTTCTGATTCTCCTTTGTCGGAAATTCTCCACAATCGAGACGCGTCAGGCCGAGTGGCGAAGTGGGCGATGGAGATGTTGTACTATGACATCAAGTTCGAGGCCAAGAAAGCTATTAAGTCTCAAGCCCTAGCTGACTTTATAGCAGAATGGGTAGAACAACAGCAACCGACTCACATCTACTCGGCTCATTGGACAATGTTCTTCGATGGGTCTAAGATGTTGAATGGATCCGATGCTGGCGTTGTGATCGTATCACCAAGGGGTGACAAGCTCAAGTATGTGCTTCAGATACACTTTGATTCCTCTAACAATGAGGCAGAGTATGAAGCTCTTCTGTACGGATTGCGCATGGCCATCTCACTCGGCGTCCGTCGCCTGATGGTCTACGGCGATTCAGACTTGGTGGTCAACCAAGTGATGAAATAGTGGGACGTAAGGAACCCCACTATGACAACCTACTGCAATGCAGTCAGGAAGCTCGAGAAGAAGTTTGAAGGTCTAGAACGTCATCATGTTCCAAGGCTGAAGAACCAAGCGGCGGACGAATTGGCTAAGCTCGGATCCACTCGGACACCCGTCCCGAGTGATGTCTGCCTCGAGCACCTCCATCTTCCTTCAGTCAAAGAAGATCCCTTCACGGAAGAGCCTGTGCAACCCAAGAGCGCAACAGACCCGACTGAAGTCGATGTGCCTGCTATGGTTGATCTGGTCACAGAGATTCTGGTAATTATCCCCGAGTGGACTGCGTCGATTATGGCATATATCCTAAGGCAAGAGCTTCCAGAAGACGAAGTCCAAGCCCGAAAAATAGTCCGCAGGTCGAAGGCGTTTACTGTCATTGACGGTCAATTGTATAAGGAGAGTGTTTCAGGCGTTCTCCAATGTTGCATTTCCCCAGAGGAAGGGCAGTTGATCCTAGAGGATATCCACTCGGGAACCTGCGGCCATCATGCTTCGTCAAGAACAATCATCGCCAAGGCATTCAGGGCTGGATTCTTCTGGCTGCAGGCTAACGAAATGGCCAAAGCTATGGTCGATTGATGCGAAGGCTGTCAGTTCTACTCCAACAAGTCCCACAAGCCAACATCTGCACTAAAGACAATCCCACTTGTGTGGCCGTTTGCAGTTTGGGGATTAGACACAGTCGGACCATTCAAGACAGGCCAAGGAGGCTACACACATCTAATGGTGGCAGTCGACATGTTTACAAAGTGGATAGAAGCCAAGCCCATCAAGAAACTCGACGCCTCCACAGCCGTGAAGTTTGTCAGAGACATCATCTCCAGATTCGGAGTGCCTCACAGCATAATCACGGACAATGGGACAAACTTCGAATCAGACAGATTCAAAGGTTTCTGCGCGAATCAAGGTATCCGAGTGGATTTTGCTTCCGTAGCACATCCGCAATCCAACGGACAAGCTGAGCGTGCAAATGGACTTATCCTTCAAGGTTTGAAGCCTCGACTCTTGCGAGAGATAGGACACGCTGCTGGTGCGTGGGTAACCGAGTTACCTTCAGTACTTTGGGGTCTCCGCACCACTCCGAACAGATCAACGGGGTGATCACCGTTCTTCCTCGTCTATGGAGCAGAAGCGGTCCTTCCGAGTGACCTGCTTCACAATGCCCCGTGAGTCGAACTCTTCTCCGAAGCCGAAGCAGAACAAGCAAGGCAAGATGGAGTCGATCTTCTAGAGGAGGAGCGTGAAATGGCACTTACTCGCTCAACAATTTATCAGCAAGATCTGCGACGTTTTCATGCACGACATGTCAGAAGCCGCACGTTCCAGGCTAGCGATTTGGTGCTCCGAGTGGATCAGCAGAGACCACACAAGTTGGCTCCGGCCTGGGAAGGTCCTTTTATCATTTCAAAGGTGCTGAACAACGGAGCATACAGACTCTACAACATTCAGAAGGAGACCGACGAACCCCGCGCGTGGAACGGAGACCTCCTCAAGCGTTTTTATACACGATCGCCGACTGAAGCATTGTAGCGAACAAGTTTTGGAGAAATAATATAGAGTACATTTAGTTTCTTTTGCAGATTCAGAGTTCTTCCGTGGTTGCAGACTATGGTCACAAAAAAACTTAGCTGCGATCCTGCATCGCCTAAGTATTAACTTCCTCCGAGTGTGCACTTTGCGTCACACTCGGGGACTTAGCTGCGATCCCGCATCGCCTAAGTATTAACTTCCTCCAAGTGTGCACTTTGCGTCACACTCGGGGACCTAGCTGCGATCCTGCATCGCCTAAGTATTAACTTCCTCCGAGTGTGCACTTTGCGTCACACTCGGGGACTTAGCTGCGATCCCGCATCGCCTAAGTATTAACTTCCTCCGAGTGTGCACTTTGCGTCACACTCGGGGACTTAGCTGCGATCCCGAATCGCCTAAGTATTAACTTCTCCGAGTGTGCACTTCACGTCGCACTCGGGGACTTACTCGGATGTCATCGCGCAAACAACAGACTACGACAACACCCACTGGGTTACAGAAGAAAAGTAAGTACTTACTAGGGTACTTACTCGGATGTCATCGCGCAGCTCCAAGCTCCGCTGATATAAAGCAGCAGCGGAGTCATAAACCCTCTTGGCCTCTCCAGCCATGAGCTCCGCCCGAACCATGGTCCCCTTGACCGCCCCCACCTGCTCCTCCAGGACACACCGAATGTTGCATTCGGCGTGCGATGAACCGGGAATCAGGGGGAGATCCGGGTTCATCCCAAGGTTCGCCCCCGTAGGTTCCTCACCCGTCAGCGCCGGTTCAGCCGGCGGAGGCGCTTCGTTTGGTAGAGCGTCGGTGGCGGGGGCGGCGGCAGGAGAAGCAGCCTCAGGTACAGGCTCTTCGACGGGCTCCGCGGTCGGGTCAGTTTTCTCCCCTGACAAGCCGAATAACACGGTGCTTCAGAAGAAGAAAGAGATGGAGCAGTCTGCAGGAATAAAATACCCGACTCTCCCACAACGTACCTGGCTGCGATGAAATGACATCATCCGCGTCCATGGGGTCGTCCCCTTGGCGAGCCGGCGAGGTCACAGAAGTGGCAACCCTGTCGAGTGAAGACCATTCCACTTGTAAAACAAGAGTTCACTCGATCAACAGAAAGGACCGAAAACTAGATTCGCTTACGTGGAGGTAACGGGGATGGCCATCCTCATCCGAGGTAGGGCCTTCCGAGGTTTGGACCCGCTCGATTTGGGCGCCTTGGAGGACTGGCCCGCAGGTTCAGTGGCTGCGTCCCTGGCTCTTTTGATACCTCGAACACTCGGTGCAGCCGGGGAAGGTGGCGGGGCACTTGGCGACGCAGGGGGAACTGAAGAGACAGCGGACTCTTGCCGGCGCTTATTCCGATGCTCTGGCCGCGGAGGCAGCGAGTCTGGCTCTACATATTTTTCCTCTTCCTCGCTGTTTTCCTCCTCACACTCTTCGCTGCCGAAGATGTATTCGTCGCTCTCCACGCTTTCCTCCTGGCTGCCTTCTTCATCTTCCTCCTCCAGTTTCCCGCTCGAGACGAGGGAGAACCAGTTGGTCCACGCCTGCAGTTGGAAACGTCAAGCATCACGGGGAGATATAAATGAGTTGCTGAAATTAAAGCAGTTCAACGCACTCGGATAATGCTACTCACCTGATTCGGTGGAGGATTGTCCGCACCATAAGGCGCCACTCGGCGGGCTCCCTTGGGATTCTCACAGGGACCTGTGATTTGGAGCACCTTAGAGGTCACCTTCTCCTCGAGAATGCCCTCCACGTTGGTCCGAGTGGAGTCTTCAGGTCCTGCGTAGTGCTAAATGGCGTGGTGGCGGGCTTGCAGAGGCTGGATTCGCCGACCGATGAAGACTTCCAGCAAGTCCATCCCAGTGACCCCCCTCCTGACAACATCCGCGAGCGCCTCAACCAATGGCTGGATGTATTTCTTCTCCGCTTTCGAGAGAGCGAGTTGCTTGGGAGGAGCAGGGCGGTCTAGACTGAATGGAGGCAGCCCAGTCGACGCGTTCGGACAGGCTATGTCCTGGCAGTAAAACCACGTCGACTGCCAGTTCCTAACCGACTCACTCAACTGCAAAGCAGGGCAAATACTCCGATTCTTCTTCTGAAACCCTAAACCCCCACAAAGCTGGAGGAGATGCGTCTTGTCATCCGATTGACTAAGACGTTTTATGGTTTGGGAGCGGACGGAAAAAATGTGTTTGAATAAACCCCAATGAGGGGGGCAACCGATAAAGCATTCACACAGAACAATGAAGGCAGAAAGATGGGCAATAGCATTTGGAGGGAAGTGATGGAGTTGTGCACCAAAATGATTCATGATACCCTTGAAGAAAGGGTGGGGAGGCAGAGAGAAACCTCGGTGAACGTGGCTGAGGAGCAAGACACGCTCTCCCTCCCGTGGCGCCGGCTCAACCTCGTCGTCCGCCGGCAACCTCCAAGATTTATGCACGAGCTGGCCGTGCTCTACCAGCTCCAGCAGGTCCCCCTCCGTCACGGTGGAGGGGAGAAAGTCTCCCTGGATCCATCCCGCTGGCAATGGCCGCTGCCGCCGCTGGGCAGCCACCGCCTTGCCCTTCTTCTTCCTGGCCCCCATCTTGCTGGTCTGGCCCTTGGTCATGGCGGCGATGGCGAGCTTTCGAGAAGGATGGAAAGAGAAAGGTGTATGAGCGCAAGAGGTGGCGAAGAAGACGGAGCAAGCGAGAGCAGAGGATTCGGCGAGCGTAACCGAAGGGTCTCGTCGCCCGGAGTTAAATAGAGCACCGATTGGGTCGCTGGCGAGCGGGCCCGAAATCTTATCCGCCCAACCAGCCACGACGATATCGGCGGAAGAGTTGAAGGCGCGAGGATCGAGGAGTCAGGCGCTACTCGAGCGCGCTGACGTCGCCCCCGCTAAGCGCACGGAACCCGAAATTTGAGATCCCGGAAATCCGCCGCTGTCAGTTGACCGGTCGTGTCAAAAGATGCCGCGAAGGCACTCGGTTCCCGACAGTCCGTTCTGCATAACACATTCACTCGGATCATCGGCCAAGAGAGATAGAATGGATAGAGGCAAGCAACGCCTAAGCTGAACCTAGTCCAGTCGGATCTGAGCATCGAGCATTGCTTTGACGTTTCAACCCCAATCCATTCGGGGACTAATGATGGGGTCATAGTCCTAGGGTAGGGTCATAGGCCTGTCCTACAGGTCCTACCCAAGGACTACCCCACGCAAGGGACAGGACCTTATGTATGCCCGACTGTATTGAGGTGCCCCCATCATCCAGTCGGTAACGGGCTCAGGATCATCCAGTCGGAGACTAAGACTTGGAGGACACCGGACCTACCGACTGGATACACTCGGTGCGTCGTAACCTCTCTGGAGGGAAACTGCCGTGCGTTTCCGGGTGCATTAACTAGCATTTATAGCATACGTTACCTGTAACGCATGCATTCAATCGCCACTACTCCACCCTTGAATCAGAACCGTTGTGGAGGGCAGCGCACTCTATATAAGCCGCCCTCCCCCACTGGTAAAAGGGTTAGAAAAACATTGTACTCCATATTACACTCGGTAACCAACTCCAAGAGCACTGAGACGTAGGGCTATTACCTCCACCGTAGAGGGGCCTGAACTCATACAACCTCGCCGTAGCTACGACTCTGCCTATCTCATTCGTACCCTACACATCTACTGTCAGGCTTATACCCACGACAGTAACCATGTGTAATGTTTATATTTTGTGTAATAAGACACTTCCCTTCAAATTTATAGCATTTGTCATAAACCGTCCATTGGCTTCTACCTCCCGTGCTTAAATAACCCGGGAGTGTTTCGTACTTTATACCCGATGATAGCAGGAATGAATTTCCGAGAACAATGCAATCTGACCATGTGGTACGAACACAAAAAGACGGTATGAGGGGATTATGCTATATTACGATGAAGCGTAAGAAACATCTTCCGGAAAAAATAGTTCCTTTATGGGTTCCATTTTTCGGGTTGCTAGATAATCTGTAGTTGTTGAGAATGTATTTCTGACTAACACAGATGTGCGATGGTGAGGACTGCCGATTACATTGACCTCATTCACGGCCGACCAAGTTGTATATTAAGTATGCTAGCTTTCGGATTCACCCGTCTGAGGTACGAGTCCAGCCGAACTGGTTGTATCAATCACAGAGGTGCTTCCTTTACTCTCTAGCCGAATAGATTGGGAATGTAGAGAGTGAGCGTAGGAGCGAGGCAACTGAGCTTTGCAAAGATCTGAAGTCCAATTGATGCATGCCTGTGACAGCTCGAGACCGTTGCTCTAGAAGATTCCCCTCTTGTTACATTGCCCCCGTGCGATTAGATTGTTTGTCACATTCATCATCGCATCATGCGCATCATCTGCATTGCATCGGCACTGCGTTGTTGTCTGTTTTCAAAACTTGCATCCGTTCGTAGTTGCCGGCTCTCTCTGTTTGTGTCGTTGATCGTTTGGAGACCAACCACCCCGCACGCGTCCGCGGCATCGTTAAAATCATGTTTTTAGGAGTGTGTATAAAATATTCTCGGATTGGGTTGAAACTAGGCATGCGGTCTTTTTTTAATGTAGGTAGACCGCCTACCAAATTTTGTCGCAATCGGAGTTTGTTTGATACCTGAACGGTCGACCATAGCGACACCATCATCGGTTTATTCGTCAGATGTTTTCGCGATTTAAACATCGTGTCACGGGCTGCCACTTCCCCTCTTCTTGGCCCATCCCACTCTGCACAGTCCAGTAACCCATCCTAGCCAACCCACGATCGGAGCCGTCCGATCGTCATCAAACGCTACGAAAAAGGACAAAACCTCCTAACCTAGCCCCTTCCATATTTATCGACCCCCTGCCTAATTAGCGGCAAACCCTAACTCCTAGAGATCTCTCCCATAGCCGGCGCCACCCACCTCACTTTCGCCATCGTGCCAGTACCGATCCCCCTTGCAGCCAACCAACAACCAGAGCCCGTGGCCACATCCAACCATCTTGACGCGCCCGCGCGCCCGTAGAGGGCTTTGTCCGTGCGACCACGGGAGAGGAGCTCCTGCAGCCACACAATCTCCACGAGGCCGCGTCCACGGCCTCGTCCCCGATCCGCAGGAGCCGATCTTCTCTGCTCGCGAGCCTTGCCCAACCCCCTGCTCGCTGCGCCCAATGCCAAACGGTCGTGTCGTCGATCCCACGCGCGGGAGCCTCGAGCTTCTCCCACGGATGCCCGCGCCAGAAGGAGCGCACATGACTCTGCTGCCTCGCCGGAGTACGCTGTCGCCTCGCCGGCTCGCCGGAAACAGGCCTGTCGCCCGAGTCCCTTCCCTCCCCTTTCTCCCATTTCTATCTCTCTCTCTTGTTAAGCACTCTCTCTCTCTTCTCTCGTTGAACACAGCACAAGAATCATCGTCGCCGCCATGGAGGTTGCCCGTGTGGGCCTCCTCAAGCCCCTCGTCGTTGGGAATGGGTTGTTCGTGCCCGGACCAGTCGTCTCCGTGTTCCCCACCGTTTGGAACCTCCTCCACGCCCCCAAGACCCAACCTCCAGAGCTGCGCTGCACCTGCCTCTGCTCGTCCGGTGGAGACGAACGCCAGCGCAACTCGTGGTCGTTGACCTTGGGTTCACTCGCTTGGGATCCATCCGAGTGCCAAGGCCCAGCGCATGCCTCCTCGTGCCCATCTACATCGCCCAAGCCTCATCCTGCATCAAGCCAGCCCCACGCTAGCCACCGCTGACGTTGTTGCCCTCTATAAGGAAGTTTCCTCCAAACTGAAGTATTCATGTTTTTTTAAGTTCCATTCTCGCATGTTGAGGTTATTTCAAATAGGTGCTATGTTTTTACATGAGCACAGTACTAACCGAAGTCGCCAGCTCCACCCAATTCCATCAAGAGATCGCGGGATCAAATCCCAGTGCTTGCTATTATTCTTAGTTGTTGTTCTCTTTTTTACACATCCTGTGTGCACACATTCATGTTTGTCCTGCGCCCAGAACCAGAACCAACATCAACACACATCTAGCTTAGTGGCTTGGCATTGAGCCATCGAACTAGGGATCTGGGTTCGAATCTCAGCTTCCCCCATTTGTTTTGCCTCTATTTTTTTTCTGCTGTTCTGCAAGCCAATGTCGGCTGCTCTTAGTTCAGTTAGCTCTGGTTTGTCATTTGACCATATTCGATTCCAAGTCACACTGGATGTCCTACCATGTTTGCATCCAAGGGATCCTTGGTTAGAAACCCATGCACCCCAATTTTACCATGTTTCTGTATTTTTTTGCACACGCACATAACTGCACCCCGTCATGGCTAGTTGATGTATATTTGAAGTCCTTGAGTTTAGTGCAGTGGCTAGCAATCTTGTTTTTAACCGAGAGGTCCTGGGATCAAATTCCCTAGAGACAAAATTATTTTGTCTCTATTTTATTTTCTTTCCTTTTTATTTTGCACCTTCTAGTATTTTCTTAGTTGCATGTACCATGTTATTTGTAACTTTGACACGTGGGAACATGGTAACCGGGACCATCCCACTATCTTGCATGAAACACATAGGATCACACTTTCCTGTACCGACCTTCTGATGAGTTGCAGGATCACCGAAATGTTGGTGTGACAGTGTTTTCATTATCGTCGTCGTTTCGTGCCTTGCATAATCAAATCGGACATGCATCATATGTGTTGTACATCAGATTGTGCATCTGTTGTGGTGTTACCGTGTGTTGATTGTTGTTCCGGGTTGTTTCTTCACGATAGTGTTCCGAACCACTTTAGAGTGTGAGGATTTGTTCGACTACGTCGGTTCACCTGCTTCACAGATTCGTTCTTCTTCCAAGCGTGATCTTAGGCAAGATGACCATTTCCCTAGATACCGTTACTATCAATGCCATGCTAGTTGTCTCGTTTCTTTCGTTGTGTCTCGTTGCCTACCAATTGTTAAATGTGAGCCTCTTGTCGTGGGTATAAACCTGACAGTAGATGTGTAGGGTACGAATGAGATGGGCAGAGTCCTAGCTACGGCGAGGATGTATGAGTTCGGACCCCTCTGCGGTGGAGGTAACAGCCCTACGTCTTAGAGCTCTCGGAGCTGGTTGTCGAGTGTGATACGGAATACAATGATTTGCTAACCCCTTTACCAGTGGGGGAGGGCGGCTTATATAGAGTGCGCTGCCCTCCATAACGGTTCTGATTCAGGGGCAGAGTAGTGGCGATTGAATGCGTACGTTACAGGTAACGTAGGCTCTAAATGCTAATAAATGCACCCAGAAACGTACGGCAGTTTCCCTCCAGAGAGGTTACGATGTACCGAGTGTATCCAGCCGGTTAGCCCGGTGCCCTCCGAATGCTACTCTCCGACTGGATGATTCAGGGCCTGTTGCCGACTGGATGATGGGGACTCCTTAATTCATTCGGGGCAGACTTAGGGTCCTATCCTTTGTGTGGGGTAGTCCTTGGGTAGGACCTGTACGGCAGACCTATGACCCTACCCTAGGACTATGACCCCATCATTAGTCCCCGAATGGATTGGGGGTTGAAACGACGAAGCGGTGCTTGAAGTTCGGATACGACTGGATTAGATTCGGCTTGGGCATTGCTTGCCTCTATCCATTTTACCTTTTCTGACCAACAATCCGAGTGGAAGTTCTTGCGAAACCGACTGTCGGGAGCCGAGTGTTTCCGCGACATCTTTTGACGCGACCGGTGAACTGACAGTGGCGGATTTTCCGGGATCTCAAATTTCGGGTTCCGCGCGCTCAGCGGGGCGACGTCAGCGCACTCTAGTAGCGCCTGACGCCTCGATTCTCGCGCCTTCAAGTCCTCCACTGATATCGCCGCGGCCGATCGGGCGGATAAGGTTTCGGGGCAACCCGCCAGCGACCCAGTCGGAACCCTATTTAAATCTGGGCGGCGAGGCTTCTTCGTTACACTCACCGAATCTTTCGCTCTCGCCTGCTCTGTCTTCCTCGCCACCCCCCGCGCTCCTACGCTCCTTCCTTTCCTCCCTCTCGAGGGTTCGCCGTCGCCTCCATGACCAAGGGTCAGACCAGCAAGATGGAGGCGAGGAAGAAGAAGAACAAGGCGGCAGCGCCTGCTCAGCGGCGGCAGCGGCCGCTGCCGGTGGGGTGGATCCAAGGAGACTTCCTTCCCTCTACGGTGACGGAGGGAGATCTGCTGGAGCTGGTGGAGCACGGAATGCTCGTGCATAAGTCCTGGAGACTGCCGGCGGACGACGAGGTCGAGCCAGCGCCTCGGGAGGGGGAGCGCGTCCTGCTCCTCAACCATGTTCACAGAGGTTTTTCTTTGCCCCCGCATCCCTTCTTTAAAGGCATCATGAATCACTTCGGGGCTCAACTCCACCACTTTCCTCCGAATGCCATCGCCCATCTTTCTGCCTTTATTGTTTTGTGCGAGTGTTTCATCGGTTGTCCCCCCCATTGGGGTTTGTTCAAACACATCTTCTCCGCTCGATCCCAGACTATCAAACAACTTAGCCAGTCGGATGATAAGACTCACCTCCTCCAGATCTTCGGAGGTTTAGGATTCCAGAAGAAGAGTCGGAGTAGCTATCCTGCTCTCCAGTTGAGTGAGTCGGTTAGGAACTGGCAGTCGACGTGGTTCTACTGCTAGGACATCGCCTGTCCGAATGCGTCGACTGGGCTGCCTCCTTTTAGCCTAGACCGGCCCGCCCCGCCTAAGCAGCTCGCGCTCTCGAAGGCCGAGAAGAACGGCATCCAGCCTTTGGTTGAGGCACTCGTGGATGTCGTCAGGAGGGGGGTCACCGGTATAGACCTGCTGGAAGTCTTCCTTGGTCAGCGGATCCAGCCTCTGCAGGCTCGCGACCATGCTATGTGGCATTACACGGGGCCCGAAGATTCCACTCGGACCAACGTGGTGGGCGTGACCGAGGAGCGGGTAACCTCGTGGGTGCTCCAAATCACGGGTCCCTGTGAGAATCCCAAAGGAGCTCGCCGAGTGAAGCCTTACAACGCGGATCATCCCCCACCGAATCAGGTGAGTGGCACTAGTCGAGTGCATTGAACTATCTTAATTCCAGTCGTTTGCTTATATCTCCGTGTGATGCCTACTGTTTCCGACTGAACTTTATGCAGGCGTGGACCAACTGGTTCTCCCCTATTTCGAATGGGAATCTGGAGGAGGAAGAGGAGGAAGACAGCCAGGAGGGCAGCGTGGAGAGCGCCGAATACGTCTCCGACAGCAAGGAATCGGAGGAGGAGGAAGAGGAGGAGGAAGAAGATGAGGAGCAAGACTCGCCACCTCCACGACCAGAGCATCGGACCGAGTGCCGACACGAGCCCGCCGTCCCTTCAGCTCCCCCTGCGTCGTCGAGTGCTCCACCTACTGCTCCGGTGGTCCCGAATGTTCGAGGCACCAAGAGGGCCAGGGACGCCGCCGCTGAGCCCGCGGGCCAGTCTTCCAGGGCACCCAAGCCGAGTGGGCCTAAGCCTCGGAAGGCTCTGCCGCGAATGAGGGTTGCTATCCCTGTCACCTCCACGTAAGTGTATCTAGCTTTCGGCTCTTTCTGTTATCCGAGTGAACTCCTGATTACAGGTCGAATGGGTTTCACTCGACAGGGTCGCTACCTCTGCCACCTCTCCGGCCCGCCAAGGGGACGACCCCATGGACACGGACAATGTCGTTTCGTCCCAGCCAGGTGTATTATAGGAGAGTCGGGTGTTTTATCCCATCGCGTCTCCAATTCTATCATAGGGCTTGTTTCTTTCTTTTTCTGAGACGTCATGTTATTCGACTTGTCAGGGGCGATTTTCCTGGACGAGGACGACCAGGGGAGTGCCGACCCTGCCGTGGAGCCTGTTCTTGAGGCTGCTCCTCCTGCTGCCGCTCCCGCCGCCGACGTCCCGCCGACTGAAGTGCCGCCACCGACTGAACCAGTGCTGGTGGGGGAGGAGCCGACTGGGGCGGACCTTGGGATGCCTCAGGAACCTCCGACGATTCCAGGTTCGTCGAATGCTGAATTCAGCATCCGGCGTCTTCTGGAGGAGCAGGTGGGAGCGGCCAAGGGGGCCATGGTGCAGGCAGAGCTGATGGCTGTAGAAGCCAAGAGGGCTTATGACTCCGTTGCGGCCTTGTACCAGCGGAGCTTGGAGCTGCGTGATGATATCCGAGTAAGTGGTCTAGTAAGTATTTACTTTTCCCCTGTAGCCCACTGAGTGTTATTGAATATCAGCTGTTGTTTGCAATGGGTTCACTCTGAGTGAACCCAGTGGGTGTAGTCCCCGAGACTTCTGTCGAGTGCTTGCACCGACAGTTGTCTTTATACACTTTGCCTTGAGTTTGGTTGTGTCTGTAAATAGGATTACCGAGTGCGAGTAATTGTTGCAGTCTGAGTGCACTTACGGTAAGAGTCCCCGAGAGTAAGTTGTACTCAGGTCGGGTAGTATTAGCCTCGGAGGCGTAGGTGATAACATGCATTTCAATAGGGCAGGCCTGCTTGAGGTGCATGCTAGTGGGGTCATTCTTAGTGAACCCACTGGGTGTAGTCCCCGAGACCGCTGTCGAATGCTTGCGTCGGCAGGGGTCTGAAGAACTTAGACTGTTAACTGTTGAACTTTCTGATTGTCCCTTGTTTCTTGTTTGGAGAAAACTTGTGAAATGGGGACGGCCTATGAGGCTCTCAAGGCGGAGAGGAATCAGTTCGCTGGTGAACTTGATGCGGCCATGCTTGCAATGGTCCGCATGAAGGAAGCTCTGGCGGAACGGGAGAAGTCATTGGAGCAGGCGCGTGAAGTGAACAAGGTGTTGACTGAGGAAGTGGAAAGGATGGGGAAGCAGAGGACTGCGCTGATGAGTCAGATGGACGTGCTGAACAAACGATGTAGAGCACAAGAGAAATATGTGAGCAATTGGGCTCGGCAGATGATGACGCGTCTGGCTGGTAAATCCTTATTTTTCTGAGTGGTTGTGCTATGCGCGTAGCACTCGGCGCTTATTGTCTATTTGTCCTATTGTCGCAGATTTTTGCTTTGACGCGAAGCTGAAGCGGCTGACGTGGAGCGTTCGATTCTTGAGAACGTTCCACTCGGCGACGATGCCAATCGGGATCTGCTCCGTGTGCACATCTGCGTGGGCAAAGTTGGTCCTTTCATCGGTCGACTGAGAGAAGTCGTCGGCCGAATTGACAAGGAGCTTTGGCCAGAAGATGAGTCGCGGCAGGAGATGGAGAACCTGATGAGTCGACTGGCGGAGATTCCCAACAGAGTGCAGTCGTGGAAGAAATCTTCAGCTCGTTGTGGTGCAGATGTTGCTCTGTCCCTGGTCCGAGTCCATTGCAAGGAGGTGCGTGAGGAAAAACTGAAGACGCTGAAGGTCACCAACACGAAGAAGCTTCGATTCGAAGACTTCATGGAGATGTTCCTTGAGAGTGCTACCCGCATCGCCAACGTAATCGACTTGGACACTTTCATGGAGCCCTCTAGTCCTGGTGCCGGCCCAGCTGACGCGTAAGAAACTTTATCCTCGGTATTCCGAGTGTTTATCTGTAAGGTACTCTGGCCACTTCTGTTGGCCATCACACTTTTAAATCGGTGCGGGTAAACTTGATCCGCATCGAGTTAGCTATCTTTGCGAGAATTTTGGAATCCGATTTTTGCTCTTTTGTTGCAATGTTGATTCTAGTTTTTGGTTGGCGTTTCTTGGTGAAGCCAAAGGCAAACAGCCGATGCTGGATCGCTGTTAATCTCCCTCCGTGTGTGACGTGAAGTGCACACTCGGAGAAGGTTATTACTTAGGCGATGCTGTATCGCAGCTAAGCCCCCCGAGTGTGACGTGTAGTGCACACTCGGAGAAGGTTAATACTTAGGCGATGCTGGATCGCAGCTAAGCCGCCGAGTGTGACGTTAAGTGCACACTCGGAGAAAGTTAATACTTAGGCGATGCTGGATCGCAGCTAAGCTCCCGAGTGTGACGTTAAGTGCACACTCGGAGAAAGTTAATACTTAGGCGATGCTGGATCGCAGCTAAGGCCCCGAGTGTGACGTTAAGTGCACACTCGGAGAGAGTTAATACTTAGGCGATGCTGGATCGCAGCTAAGCCCCCGAGTGTGAGGTTAAGTGCACACCCGGAGAAAGTTAATACTTAGGCGATGCTGGATCGCAGCTAAGCCCCCGAGTGTGACGTTAAGTGCACACTCGGAGAAAGTTAATACTTAGGCGATGCTGGATCGCAGCTAAGCCCCCGAGTGTGACGTTAAGTGCACATTCGGAGAGATTTAATACTTAGGCGATGCTGGATCGCAGCTAAGCCCCCGAGTGTGACGTTAAGTGCACACCCGGAGAAAGTTAATACTTAGGCGATGCTGGATCGCAGCTAAGCCCCCGAGTGTGACGTTAAGTGCACACTCGGAGAGAGTTAATACTTAGGCCATGCTGGATCACAGCTAAGCCCCCAGTGTGACGTTAAGTGCACACTCGGAGAAAGTTAATACTTAGGGGATGCTGGATCGCAGCTAAGCCCCCGAGTGTGACGTTAAGTGCACACTCCGAGAAAGTTAATACTTAGGCGATGCTGGATCGCAGCTAAGCCCCCGAGTGTGACGTTAAGTGCACACTCGGAGAGAGTTAATACTTAGGCGATGCTGGATCGCAGCTAAGCCCCCGAGTGTGACGTTAAGTGCACACTCGGAGAAGGTTAATACTTAGGCGATGCTGGATCGCAGCTAAGCCCCCGAGTGTGACGTTAAGTGCACACTCGTAGAAAGTTAATACTTAGGCGATGCTGGATCGCAGCTAAGCCCCCGAGTGTGACGTTAAGTGCACACTCGGAGAAAGTTAATACTTAGGCGGTGCTGGATCACAGCTAAGCCCCCGAGTGTGACGTTAAGTGCACATTCGGAGGGAGTTAATACTTAGGCGATGCTGGATCGCAGCTAACCCTCGAGTGTGACGTTAAGTGCACACTCGGAGAAAGTTAACACTTAGGCGATGCTGAATCGCGGCTAAGCCCCCGAGTGTGACATTAAGTGCACATTCGGAGAGAGTTAATACTTAGGCGATGCTGGATCGCAGCCAAGATTTTTTTTGAGACCGAAGTCTGTGACCGCGGAAGAACTTTGAACCTACAAAAAACTCAATCTGCTTTATATTATTTCGCCAATACTTGTTCGTTACATCGCTTCAGTCGACGGTCACGTGTAGAAGCGCTTCAGGAGGTCTCCGTTCCATGCGCGCGGCTCGTCTGTCTCCCTCTGAATGTTGTAGAGTCTGTATGCTCCGTTGTTCAGCACCTTGGAGATGATGAAGGGTCCTTCCTAGGCCGGAGCCAACTTGGGTCTTTGTTGATCCACTCGGAGCACCAGGTCGCCTGCTTGGAACGTCCGACTTCTGACGTGGCGTGCATGAAAACGCTGCAGATTTTGTTGATAAATGGTCGAGCGAGTTAACTCCATCTCGCGCTCCTCTTCCAGAAGATCCACTCCGTCTTGCCTTGCTTGTTCTGCTTCGGCTTCGGAGAAGAGTTCGACTCGTGGCGCATTGTGAAGCAAGTCACTCGGAAGGACCGCTTGTGCTCCATAAACGAGGAAGAACGGTGATCGCCCTGTAGATCTGTTCGGGGTTGTTCGAAGTCCCCAAAGCACTGAAGGTAGCTCGGTAACCCAAGCGCCAGCGGCATGTCCTATCTCTCGCAGGAGTCGGGGCTTTAATCCTTGCAAAATAAGCCCGTTTGCCCGCTCTGCTTGTCCATTGGACTGAGGATGTGCTACGGAAGCAAAATCCACTCGGATGCCCTGGCTTGTACAGAACCCTTTGAATCTGTCCAACTCAAAGTTTGTCCCGTTGTCCGTAATTATGGTGTGAGGTACACCGAATCTGAAGATGATGTCCCTGACAAACTTGACGGCTGTCGAAGCGTCGAGCTTCTTGATGGGCTTTGCTTCGATCCATTTCGTGAACTTGTCGACTGCCACCAACAGATGTGTGTATGCACCTTAGCCTGTTTTGAACGGGCCGACTGTATCTAATCCTCACACTGCAAACGGCCACACCAGAGGGATCATCTTCAACGCAGACGTTGACTTGTGGGACTTGTTGGAGTAGAACTGGCAGCCCTCACATCGATCAACCATATCCTTAGCCATCTCGTTAGCCTGCAGCCAAAAGAAGCCAGCCCTGAATGCCTTGGCTAAGATTGCTCTCGAAGAGGCGTGATGACCGCAGATCCCCGAGTGAATATCCTCCAGAATCAGCTACCCCTCCTCTGGGGAGATGCATCGTTGAAGAACGCCTGAGATACTCTCCTTGTACAATTGGCCTTCAATGACAGTGAATGACTTCGATCTGCGGACTATCTGCCTGGCTTGGACTTCGTCTTCTGGAAGTTCTTGCCTCAAGATATATGCCATGATCGGCACAATCCAATCGGGAATGATAGCCAGAATCTCCATGACCAGATCAACCACAGCAGGTACATCGACTTCAGTCGGATCTGTTGTGCTCTTGGGTTGTATCGGTTCTCTGTGAAAGGATCTTCTTTGACTGAGGGGAGGTGGAGGTGCTCGAGGCAGACGTCACTCGGGACTGGTCTCCGAGTGGATCCGAGTTTTGCTAACCCGTCAGCTGCTTGGTTCTTCAGTCTTGGAACATGGTGGAGCTCTAGACCTTCAAACTTCTTCTCCAGCTTCCTCACTGCACTGCAGTATGTGGTCATGATGGGGTTCCTGACGTCCCACTCTTTCATCACTTGATTGACCACCAAATCCGAATCGCCGTAGACCATCAAGCGATGGACGCCGAGTGAGATGGCCATGCGCAATCCGTAGAGGAGAGCTTCATATTCTGCCTCGTTGTTGGAGGAATCAAAGTGTATCTGCAACACGTACTTGAGCTTGTCGCCCTTTGGTGATATGTTCACAACACCAGCGCCGGGGCCATTCAACATCTTAGACCCATCAAAGAACATTGTCCAATGAGCCGAGTAGATGTGGGTCGGTTGCTGTTGTTCTACCCATTCTGCTATAAAGTCAGCCAGGGCTTGAGACTTAATAGCTTTCTTGGCCTCGAACTTGATGTCACAGTACAATGTCTCCATTGCCCACTTCGCCACTCGGCCTGATGCGAGTCGATTGTGGAGAATTTCCGACAACGGAGCATCAGAAGTGACAGATACCGAGTGGTCTTGGAAATAATGAGCCACCTTCTTCGCAGTCATATAGATCCCATAGATAAGTTTTTGATAATGGGGATACCTCTGCTTGGAAGGGGTCAGGACTTCGGAGACGTAGTACACTGGCCGCTGAACTTTGTATGCTTTGCCTTCTTCTTCTCGCTCGACTGTAAGAACAGTACTGACAACTTGATTTGTAGCCGCGATATATAGAAGAAGGGGCTCTTTACTGAGCGGAGCAGTAAGAACCGGCTGGGTGGAAAGTAGGACTTTGAGGTCGTCGAATGCGACTTGGGATTCGTCTGTCTACTCGAAGGTATCTGATTTCTTCATGAGTCGGTACAGAGGAAGTGCTTTTTCACCGAGTCGACTGATGAACCTGCATAAAGCCGCTAGGCAACCTGTGAGCCGTTGAACATCGTGTATTCTGACCGACCTCTCCATTCGGACGATGGTCCTGATCTTTTCGGGGTTGACGTCGATCCCTCGTTCGGAAACGAAGAAACCGAGTAACTTTCCGCTAGGAACACCGAATGAACATTTGGCTGGGTTGGGCTTGATATCGTACCTACGAAGGTTGGCGAATGTTTCTGCCAAGTCAGTCAGCAGGTCGGAACCTTTGCGTGACTTGACTACGATATCATCCATATATGCCTCCACATTGCGACCGATCTGGTCGAGGAGACATTTTTGGATCATGCGCATAAAGGTAGCTCCTGCATTCTTCAGACTGAAAGGCATAGTGATGTAGCAAAAGCACCCGAATGGGGTGATGAAGGCTGTCTTTAACTCATCGGGACCATACAGACGGATCTGATGATAGCCCGAGTAGGCATCGAGAAACGACAGACGCTCGCAACCCGTAGTCGAATCGACAATTTGATCTATGCGGGGGAGCGGAAAATGGTCTTTCGGGCAGACCTTATTGAGATGCTTGAAGTCGATGCACATTCGGAGCGACTTGTCCTTCTTGGGCACCATGACGACATTGGCGAGCCACTCGGAGTGGTGAACCTCGCGAATGAAGTTGGCTGCCAGCAGCTTGGCCACCTCTTCCCCGATTGCCTTCCTCTTGTGCGCGGCGGACCGACGCAGACGTTCTCGGACAGGCCGAGCCGTGGAATCCACGTGCAGTCGGTGCTCAGCCAACTCCCTGGGTACACCTGGCATGTCGGAGGGTTTCCATGCGAAGATGTCCCAGTTCTCACAGAGGAATTGGGTGAGCTCGGCTTCCTATTTAGGATCGAGGGTGGTGGATATGTTCGTCGGGGCAGCAGTGGCGTCCGTCGGGTGGATGCTGGCCTTCTTCGTCTCTCCCACCGACTGAAATGCAGACTCTGAAGCCGGATTTTTCGAGCGCATCAGGTCGGCGGGGTCGACTGTTTTCTTGTACTCGTCTAGCTCGAGGACGGCCATCTGCTGGTCGGCGATTCTTGATCCCTGCTGCAGACACTCTTCAGCCCGTTGCCGATTGCCTGTGATGGTGATCACGCCTTTCGGGCCTGGCATCTTCAGCTTCAGGTACACGTAACATGGACGGGCCATGAAGTGCGCGTACGGGGGGCGACCCAGAATTGCGTGATAAGTGCTTTGGAAGTCAACCACTTCGAACATCAGCTTCTCCTTGCGGAAGTTCTTGTCGGATCCAAAAACAACGTCCAACGCGATCTGGCCGAGTGAGTTGGCCTTCCGTCTAGGAACGACTCCGTGGAAGTGCATGCTGCTCTCGCTGAGTCTGGACATCGGGATGCCCATCCCCTTGAGGGTGTCGGCGTACATGATGTTCAAGCCGCTGCCGCCATCCATGAGGACTTTGCGCAGTCGGACTCCTTCTACCACCGGGTCGACGACCAGGGCCTGTCTTCTCGGGGTGGGTACATGTGCCGGGTGATCCGACTGGTCGAAGGTGATCGCAGTCTGGGACCATTTGAGGAACTTGGGGTTGGAAGGGGTGGCCATGTTCACCTCTCTGTTTACCAGCTTCAGTCGGCTCTTGCTCTCGACGTCAGCAAAGATCATCAGGGTTGCATGGACTTGGGGGAACGGATCCTCCTTATCCTCCTCATCTTGTTCAGGATCCTTCTCACTCGGTTGTCCCTCGCTGAACCCCTGGATCAGGAGACGACACTGTCGAGTGATATGCTTTGCGTATATGGGGTTGCCTTCTTCGTACATCTTCATGTGAACCGGACAAGGCTGGTCCAGGATGGGATTGTTGAACGGCTTCTTCTTGGGGGTAAACTGCGCCTTCCCTTTGCCCTTGAACTTGGCATTGGTCACGGCTGCAGCTTCTGCTTGCGGTGTGGGCGGAGCTTTCTGTTTCTGCTTCCGAGTGTTACCTCCGTCAACATCGCCGACTGTCTTGTGCTTGCCGCTCCGGATGCGATCTTCTTCTTCGCCGTTTGCATAGCGAGCCGCTATCTCCATCATCTTGCTCATGGAGATGTCGCCCGTTCGACCTAACTTTAGGTACAGCTCTCTGTACCGTACGCCTGCCTTGAAGGCGCAGACTGCTTGATGCTCGGAGACGTTCTCCACCGTGTGGTAGAGAGTTGTCCAGCGCTGGATGAAGTCACGCAGGGGCTCATTCTGCTTCTGGACGCAGTGCTGGAGCTCCACAAGGCTAGCAGGGCGCTTGCATGTTCCTTCGAAGGTCTTGATGAACACTCGGGCCAGATCTGCCCAACTGTAGATGATTGAGGGGGCCAACTGGTTCAGCCATGCTCGCGCCGAGCCGTCGAGCATCAGAGGGAGGTGCTTCATGGCGACATGGTCGTCCCCTCCTCCGATCTGGACTGCCACTCGGTAGTCATCCAGCCATGTTTCCGGCTTGGACTCTCGTGTAAACTTACTGATTCCCGCCGCCAATCGGAAGTTAGGCGGGATGTCAGCCGAGCGGATGGCTCGACTAAAACACTCGGGACTAGACACGATGGCCCTACTTCCACTCGGACGGTCCATATCGCGACCATCGCGGTGGGCTCGACCTCTGTTGACTCTTCGCTGGGCGATACGTCCTCTTGCATCGGGTCTTGGGTCATAAGTGTCGCCGACTGAACGCCGATCATCATGATGTCGGGACCCATAGGGCCCACCCCGCGGAGGGGTGCGTGAGCGGCGGCGATCCTCATGGATCACGGAACGACTGCCTCCCCTGTGGCGCTGATGGGATCCAGGGCTGTGAACCGACCGATGCGTGTTCGCGTGGACGGAGCTGTTATAGATCCGGTTGTGCGACTGGGAGACTACAGAATTCTGCTGCTGCGCCGTTTGCAACAGGGCTCGAATCTGCTCGATCCCTCTGCCAGCTTCTGAATCAGTCGGCTGGAGGGAATCGGCTATTTTGGCAGCTGCAGCCAAGTTGAGGAGAGGTGTGCGGAACAGCTCCACGTTGCTCTGCCGAGTCTGCCGACTAGCAGAACGGCGAGGTGGACGACGTGCGCCGGACGTTTCGCCGATCTCGCGCTCGTTCCGGCCAAACTGACGGGGATCTTCGTGGGAGTTGGCCATGTGAACTTCTCCTGCAGGCCCGCGGCCCGCGTACTCGGAAGGAAACTCAGTCGGAACTGAGCCCGAGTGCTGGGAACGCGGGGCAACCACAACAAACTCCAGAACTGCCACTTGAGAAGACGCGATCTGACGAGCTCGGGCATGCTGCACCCAATGTTGGAGACGCGGACGGCGGGACCGCTTGTTACGGCGCATGATGGAGGTGCAGGTCGACAACGGAGCCGATTGTTGGAGAAGAAGAACGCCGCGGGTGCCGGCACGGAAGTGTGTGGCCCCGCGACGGGGAAGCGCCTCGACGTCGAGAGGTGCCTCCCGAAGCCACGCCGAATCGTCGACGGTGAAGGAGAGACCGCCGAAGAAGATCTGGTGACCCATGCTCGAATCTCCACCGGACGACATGACGAAAGGAAGGAATCGCAAACTCGTCGGAAGTCGCTTAGAGGCCTGCCCCACGGTGGGCGCCAACTGTCGTGGGTATAAACCTGACAGTAGATGTGTAGGGTACGAATGAGATGGGCAGAGTCCTAGCTACGGCGAGGTTGTATGAGTTCGGGCCCCTGTGCGGTCGAGGTAACAGCCCTACGTCTCAGAGCTCTCGGAGCTGGTTGTCGAGTGTGATACGGAATACAATGATTTGCTAACCCCTTTACCAGTGGGGGAGGGCGGCTTATATAGAGTGCGCTGCCCTCCACAACGGTTCTGATTCAGGGTCGGAGTAGTGGCGATTGAATGCGTACGTTACAGGTAACGTAGGCTCTAAATGCTAATAAATGCACCCGGAAACGTACGGCAGTTTCCCTCCAGAGAGGTTACGATGTACCGAGTGTATCCAGCCGGTTAGCCCGGTGCCCTCCGAATGCTAGTCTCCGACTGGATGATTCAGGGCCTGTTGCCGACTGGATGATGGGGACTCCTTAATTCAGTCGGGGCAGACTTAGGGTCCTGTCCTTTATGTGGGGTAGTCCTTGGGTAGGACCTGTACGGCAGGCCTATGACCCTACCCTAGGACTATGACCCCATCACCTCTCAACATTGCCATGAAAACCTTCAACCTTTCTACAACCTAGTAAACCACTGTTTGGCTATGTTACCACTTGCTTAACCATTTGATAGCATTGCTAGTTGCAGGTGCAGTTTATTCCATGTGATAACATGGGTTCCTTTTTATATCACCATATTAATGTTATTTAATTTAATACACCTATATACTTGGTAAAAGGTGGATGGCTCGGCCTTTCTAGCCTGGTGTTTTATTCCACCTTTGCCGCCTTAGTTTCGGCTACCGGTGTTATATTCCATAATTGAGCGCTCCTAACACGATCAGGGTTGTTATGGCGACCCCTTGATAATTCGTCTTAGATTAAAACGGGTCTCGCAAGGCCCAACTTTGGTACTATATTTGCCTAACTAACTAATGAACTGCATAGGGTTCGATTGCCCCGTGGATAATTTAATCAACCCTCGGGCCAGTGCTCCTCATGAGTGTTGGTCCAATCCAGAGCAGCTTATTAATGCCCCCCGGGCAACACGGTGTTTAGGCATGATAACCATCGCTCATCCGTCGTGTTCTGAGAACGACATACGCGGCTCCTATCGGGTACGTCGACACGTCGGGCGGCCTTGGTGGATTAATTTTACCTTTGATGAAATAACTTGTGCATTGGGATTCCGGTGATGCTTTGAGCTATCCCAGAGTTGAGGTTTTCCACTAAGGAATCCGAGGAGATCACGAGTTTCGTGATCGAGGCTTTCTATGCGGCTTGTGGTAATTTGTGATCGACTAGTTGGAGCACCCTGTAGGGTTAAATATTTCAGAAAATTGTGCCCGCGGTTATGTGGCAAACATGGAAGCTTTGTTTAATATCCGGTTCTAGACGACCTGAAGTAAACTTAATTAAAACTTACCAACTGAGTGCGTAACCGTGATCATCTCTTTCGTGAGCTCCTTCTCCGACTGAGGACACTGTGGGGTTATGTCTGACGTAAGTAGGTGTTCAGGATCATCCATTTGATCATTATTAGCTCATGTATGATTATGCATAGATCATCCTGCCTCGTTTATTCTTGTACTCGTAAGTTAGCCACCTCAAATAAATGCTTAGTCGCTTGTTGCACCCTCACCACTTAACCATACCCTACCCATTAAGCTTTGCTAGTCTTCATACCTTTGGAAATGAGATTGGTGAGTCCCTGTGGCTCACAGATTACTACAACACCAGTTGCAGGTATATGTAAAGGATATTAAGACATGAGTGCAATGATTGTTCATTTGGAGTTTGTTCTTCTTCTTCTTCGTCGTCGATCTAGGATGGGTTTCAAGCCGACAACCTGGGATTGCAAGGATGGACTTCATTCTTTTATCGTTTGTTTTCGTCTGTAGTCGTACCCTGCTCTTCTTCATGATGACTGGATATTGTTGCATTGATGTGATCTTGATGTAACTTCTGGCGAGTGTAAGCCAATTATTTATTCTCATCTTTTCAATACATTTAGTTGTAACGATATCCATTCTTGCGAAACGACGAGATGTGTTTCTATCCCTGTCGAGGCCCTCACACCAAAATAAGGATAGGACCGCATCTTGGGCGTTACAAGTTGGTATCAGAGCAGTACCAACCTAGGAGCCCCCTTGATTGATCGAACTTGGCCGACTCAAGTCTAGTGAAAAAAATGCTTTGATTCTAGTTATATATCAGAGAGTAGGTTTCTTTTTACTCCTCTTCTGTGCTCTGGTGAGGAATCTTGACGTAATAATTTTAATTCTACTCCTCTTCTCACTCAATTTTTTTAGGATAACGTGGATATTTTTGGAATCTATATGACGCTGATGTGACAGAGTTCTGACTTGGTGCCTCCTGTTGTGTTGTTTTTATTCTGGGGAGTTGAGCTCTAGGGGATTCTTGAGCACATCATTATCATTTAGATTTCTTAGTATCCCAGAACGGAGGATGTTCGAAATTGCTTCAATGCCGGAGGTGGCAAGATAACCCCGACATCCGCAGTACTGGTGCACAGAGTTCGGGGGTACTGCCATACTTAGTATCATTGTGATCACGAGGGTCTGAGATAGATGAGTTTTCGAGATCTCTGGTTATGTGTTGATGGATGTGATACACTGGACGGGTAGTGTTATTGCTAGGAGTTGAGTGATGAATTATTGCTAGGAGTTGGGTGATGAATTTTACTCCTTGTATCCGTGGACCCGATTCCATGACCAGAAAACTTTGGGAGTTCTTAGGTAGGAATTCAAGTAGTTACTTATACGATAATCTTCCAACAGATGCATGATGTGAGGTTGGGGTTCGATATCTAGTGGATTCGTTTGTTAATGGTCGTCTGGTGTAAGAAGTTTCGATATCTTGTTGCTCCCAATCTATCCTTGTTTCTTGTAGTGGTTGGTTGTCACCTCATATTTGTTGAGATGATTGTCATAAACCCACTACTATCTTGTTCTTTTCGTTGTTGGTTTTCCAACTACCACGGCAATTCTGCTGTCCGGAGGCTCTTCAATTTGATTGTGATGATACTTGTCATTCTCTCTTCATTCTCTTCTTCCGTATGAGCTAGTTCATATTACCTTCTTCCAGAGGCCTTGTGATGTTGCTCTTTTGGGTCTGTCATGTTGTTCTACCAAGATCATGGTGTTCCCTTGTTCTATTTAGTTGTTTGTTATGAATATTATCTATTTCTTCCATCTTATCGAATTTTTTGTCCCATTTTCCTATCGAAGTGCTGCCGAAATTTTCCGTGAATTCTTGCTTCCTTCTCATATCAGTCCTCATCTCTTTGCAACTTTCAAGGATCGTTGGTTTCACTCGTTGGTAAAGAAGCGACTAAGTTTTTACCTCTTGTTCTTTCTCATCCTCTCCCCCCTTTCATTCTTGGATCTCGGGGCGAGATCCTCTTGTAGTGTAGGAGAGTTGTGACAGCCCGAGACCGACGTCCAGAAGATTCCCTTTTTATTTTCCGTTTCCGTCGTGTGATTGGTTTTATTTGTTGCATCGTCATTTAGTTTGCATCGTCGCATCATGCATGGC
Organism: Hordeum vulgare subsp. vulgare; assembly: GCF_904849725.1. Taxonomy (NCBI): domain Eukaryota; kingdom Viridiplantae; phylum Streptophyta; class Magnoliopsida; order Poales; family Poaceae; genus Hordeum; species Hordeum vulgare. The sequence continues at coordinate 357,279,370 of NC_058523.1, forward strand.
ATCTTGTCAACTGTGTTTTGTCGGTGTTGCTTGTTGCTCCGTGTTGTTGGGTGTTAGTGCTTTGTGAGTGTGACGTCGTTTGTTGGCGTGATGAGAATGCGTGCGTGAGAGTCACCGCTAAACCCTTTTGCACCGAGGACGTAAACCTTCTCTCCCCTCTCTTTTATTTGTTTTGCGGTTTGCTAAAGTTTCCGTTTTAACCCCGTCAAAAGATTCGTCTTCTTTTAAAACCCTTTTGTTAAATGTGGGGCAACCCTTGGGTTTTGATTTTATTTTTCCTTTTGTTTAATTTTTAAAACCGTCTCATTTTCTTTTCTCTTTTAAAAGGCTTTTATTTTATTCTTTAAATAAAAGGGCTTTATGTTATTCTTAAAAAGGGTTTTATTCTTTACTTCTTTAGAAACGCCCAATCTATTTTTATATATAGTTGGGGTTTATTTTATTTTTCAAAGGAGCACAGGCATTTTTTTAAATTTCAGATTAGTTAAAAGTTTTCTTTGTTTAAGATTTTCTGTTTTAATTTTTTTTAAAAAAGCCCCATTTAGAGGAGGCCCAGCCGGCCCAAGGCCAAACCAGGCCTCCAACCCTAGCGCCAGGGAGAGCCAGGCTCGATCCCTCGTTCTCCTCCCGTCCAGCGCCGTCACCCCATCCTCCCCTCGTCCCAGCGCGTCCTCCCTCCCGTTCCCTAGCCCTCTGCCCGATTCCCTCTTCTCCCCTGTGCCGCCTCCTCCATGGCCCGATCCCTAGACCCTCGTCGACCTCGCTGCTCGTCCCGAGCGCGCAGCCCTCGCCGGCTGCCTCCCTGCTCGACGCCCGCCTCCAGGTTCCCTATCGCGCCGCGAGGAGGTGCTCCGCCCCACCGCCAGCAGCTCACCGTTCCGCGCTGCAGCGCCTCCCAGGTAGCCGCGCCCGCCTCGCCGCCTCGCCGCCGGCCACAACCTCCCCCGTCACCAGCCACAGCTCCTGCCGAGCTGCTGTTCCTTGCCGCCGCTTCCCATGCGCTGGTGCCGAGCATGTAGCCTGCGCACGTTGCTGCTGCCCTGCTTGCCTACAGTCGTCGGTGCTGCTTGCTGTTGCTGCTGTGTGCTGTAGTTAGCTGCTGGAGCCGTGCCGTTTTGCTGCTACTGCTATGCAAGCTGTTATGCTTGCTTGCTGCCGAGCTTGTGCTCCTGCTGTGCCTTGCTGATATTGTTGCTAGGTTGCTGTTGCCCGATTTGCTAGTTGTTGCTGTTGCTGCGGTACCATGCCTGCGTTTTGCTAGCTAGCCTGCTGCTGCATGCTGTAGCCGCTGCTATGCTGCTGTCGTAGATGCTGGTGCCTGTAGTTGCTATTGCTGCCGATGCATGCCTTTGCTGCCCTGCTTGCCTGTCGATTCATGCATGCTGCTGCCTTCCCGTGCCCGATGCTAGATGCTAGCCGCTGCTGCCAGCTAATGTAGCTTGCTGCCGCGTTGTTGCTGTGGTGTTGACTGTCGTCGCCGCTTGCTGTTGCCGTGCCCGGCTGCCTGTGGGAACATCGCCGCTTAGACCATCCCCGCCACCATGGTTCGTTGACAAGATCGCGTGTACAACTACGTCCTCGACGACCCCCGGAACGAGTTCGACCATCGTCGCCGAAGACCGTGAACCACGACGCCGAGTATGACTACCGTCGACGAGACCGAGTACCTCGACTTCCACGACGACCACGACCTCCACGACGATCGTTGATCTCCTTCACCGACCTGATCCCCTCCGATTCGCACGCGTTGAAGGTATAACGATGAGACGTGTCATGTACCGAATGCATGTTGTATGAGATGAATGTATGTTTGCACCGTATGTTGCCCATTGCCCGTTGTCTTCTTTCGTCGTGCCTCGACACATGGGAACCCGATATACGGGATCACCCCATTCTTTATTTAACGTTCCCGCACGCGTTCCCAGTACGTTGGCACGAGATCTCGACGAGTTGTCGGGATAGGAACATTGTCGTGGCATCGTTTCCGTTTTGCCGCCATGGTTCCCTCTCGCTCGCCGTGGCGACACATGTTTTCCTTCTCTTCTTACCCGTGATATTTGAACTCCCATGCATGACGCATTCATGGCATATACATCTTGTGTTGCATGTTCTTGTGCCGTAGCTCCGATCTATGCTCCGTGTGTTAACCGAGTAGGATGTCATGTAGGATCATCGCTTCACCCCTTGCCATGCTAACAACAGTTTAAAATTGCCGTGTAAATAATCGAGAGTAAATTAAATAATTACTCGTGGAGTTTCGTCGATATGCAACCCGTTGCATATCGAGCTTCATTTAATGTGTAGTGTTTGCGTGAGGTGATTTGCCATGCCATCCCGTGCATTTTGATCTGATCATGCATCATAGAAGGTTATGCATCATGTCTTGCGTTTGTCGTGGTGAATATTTGTGTTGATGTTTGTTTCCGGTTTGCCCGTCTCGATAGAGTTCCGCAAGCGTGTCGGAATGTGAGGACCCGTTCGACTACGTTGGTTCGCTGACTTCACAGAGTTGTTCTTCTTCCAAGCGGGATCTCAGGCAAGATGATCATTTCCCCAGATACCATTACTATCATTGTCATGCTAGTTTATCGGTTCTATCGTTTATGTCTCGTTGCCTACCACATGTTAAATACCAGCCTCTCAACAATGCCATGAAACCTTCAACCTGTTCAACCTAGCAAACCACTGATTGGCTATGTTACTACTTGCTTAACCCTGTGTTAGCGTTGCTAGTTGCAGGTGCAGTTGCTTCCATGTGATAGCATGGGTACCTTGTCATATCACCATATTAAATGCTATTTAATTTAATGCACCTATATACTTTGTAAAAGGTGGAAGGCTCGGCCGTCCTAGCCTGGTGTTTTGTTCCACCTTTGCCCCCTTAGTTTCGGCTACCGGTGTTATGTTCCATAAACGAGCGCTCCTAACACGATCGGGGTTGTTATGGGGACCCCCTTGTTAATTCGTTTTAGATTAAAGCTGGTCCCGCAAGGCCCAACATCGGTTCTACATTTGTCCAACATAATAATTTTGTTAATATTGAAATGCATAGGGCGTCGTGAACCCGAGGAGTAATTTTACATAAACAGGGGGGCCAGTGCTGATGGTGTTGGTCCCAAACGGTCTGCCTGCGGGGCCACCACGGGGAAACTCGAGGTTTGGCACCCGTAGCTAGTTCCATCCGTCGTGTCCTGAGAACGAGATACGCGGCTCCTATTGGGATCGACAACACGCCGGGAGGCCTTGCTGGATTAGTTTTACCTTTGACGAGATATCTTGTGCATCGGGATTCCGGTGATGCTTTGGGTAATCTTAGAGTTGAGGTTTTCCACTAGGGAATCCGACGAGATCGCGAGCTTCGTGATTGAGGATTTCTATGCGGCTTGTGGTAATTTGTGATGGACTAGTTGGAGCACCCCTGCAGGATTAAATCTTTTCGGAAAGCCATGCCCACGGTTATGTGGCAACGTGGAAACTTTGTTTAACACTGGTTCTAGATAACCTGAAGTTAACTTAATTAAAATATACCAACTGTGTGCGTAACCGTGACTGTCTCTTTCGTGAGTTCCTTCTCCGATCGAGGACACGGTGGGGTTATGTCTGACGTAGGTAGGTGTTCAGGATCATTCATTTGATCAACAGTAGTTCACGTTCTCTATGCGTAGATTTCCCCCCTCTTATTTCTAGTACTCGTAAGTTAGCCACCAAATATATGCTTAGTCGCTGCTGCAACCTCACCACTTTACCATGCCTCACCCATTAAGCTTTGCTAGTCTTGATACCTTTGGAAATGAGACTGCTGAGTCCCCTGTGGCTCACAGATTACTACAACACCAGTTGCAGGTATAGGTAAAGGTTACTTGACGCGAGCGCGTTGATTGTTCATTTGGAGTTGCTTCTTCTTCTTCTTCTTCATCGATCTAGGATGGGTTCCAGGCCGGCGGCCTGGGATAGCAAGGATGGACATTGTTCTTCTTTTGTCGTTTGTTTTCGTCCGTAGTCGGACCCTGCTCTTACTCTTGATGATTATGTAATGTACTGATGTGACTCTCATGTAGCTTGTGGCGAGTGTAAGCCAACTCTTTATATATCTCTTCTTTTCAGTACATGTACTTGTAACGATATCCATTCTTGCGACACGACGAGATGCGCTTCTATCCCTGACGAGGCCTTCGTGCCAAATTGAGGATAGCGTCGCATCTTGGCCATGACAGCTTCGTATGTCGTGTGCACTACCTTGTACTTGATGGCTACTGTAGGATCGAGCCCATGCGATCCTATCCACGAAAATAGCGAACGAAATCTATGTCATGAATTTCTTCCAGCTTGTGTTGTAAGCCTCATCCTTTGTTTTGTTGGAGTATGGTAATTCGAGTTGCTTTGATGTCAAGTGGTGAATTCATATCTTTCCTAAGTGGTGTTCTCATATTTTTATGGGAATGCAAATTCTTTTGCTCAATCAAGTTGTCTTATAAATTCTTTGCAATGGAGTCGTCATGACACTTCTTTTCCAAATGGTGTGCTTCTCTTTGAGTCAATTCTATCCTTTTCGATATTTTCAAGATCAATCTCTCATTTCTTTTCAGAGTTCGTCTCATCTGTCCCAAGTTGTCTTTGTGTTTTCCCCGCCCTCCCTCCCTTTTTCTTCAATGTTTCAATTATCATCCAAATATCCTCCTTTCATTATTGATTTCGCTATCTTTTCTTTTCTTTCGTTCCCGGTTAGTCTTGGTGAATATTCTCAGGAGTTTCGAGTTCATCATTTCCTCGTTTTGTTTTCTTCTCCGATGGAGTCAATTCAAGATTTTGGTGTCATCATATCCTTTTCATCCTTTAAATTCTTCCCATGTTGAAAATTCGTACCAAGCCTCTCTTATTATTCATCTCTCTCGTTTCTACCCGAAGTGCTGAAGATATCTCCGAGTCACCTGTCTTCAATCCTTCCAATTAATTCTAGGTGCTAACCTCGTCAAGTTTTTATTTGTACCGACACAATCAATATTTCTTAGCAATCCATTCATCCAGTGTTTTCTTTCAATGGGCCCATAACCCACTTGTTCTTTCCCACGATCTTATCTGACTCTTGTAATCTTTTCTCGAAGATATCTAATTCTTTTTAAATGTGACGTAAGAATGAATTCCATCAGTCATATTCCTTCCTCAAGGTTAATCTGAATTATTTCATCATTGGCTCAACTTTTCATATTCTTATTCCGGAGTGTCTTAGTTATACTTCGTGGTGTTCTCCTCATCATTTTCAGCTTGGAAGATTGAAGGAGTGTTTCTATCAAATCTTGTCCATTCTTTTGAAGATTGTCATCTCAGCTCGTGCTATCTTCTCAATTGTTGTCAATCATGAGATATTCTCCATATCTATCTGGTGCATTTCATTGTTGTCTTCATTTCTCAATCCTCTCAAGGCCATCATTTAAGAAGATTTCTTAGTTCTCAGATTTCAGCTTTCGCTCTCAAGTTCTTCTCAATTGTTGTCTCTTCATTCGTATCTCAGTTATTCCAGTGTCTCGTTCAAGTTTTCTCTCAGGTGGAGTCTGATCTGCTTGCAATCTTGTATCTCCATTCATTCTTGGTATCATTATTCATTTGTGAATTCTTACCGTTGTTTCTTCCAATATTTCTTCTAGTTCGTGCTCATATCTCTTCGTGAAGCTTCATCTAAATCACGGCAGGGCCTAAATCCTATTCTTTTCATCCTTCATATCTTTGCATCATTCTTTTGTATACGAAGGTTCGTCATGGTGGTTCTTCAAGATTTCATTCATTCTGAATGAGTCCTTCAAGATTCTTATTGGAGAACCTCAAGCATTCTTTCTCTTGCATTACAAAGTGCAATTCTTCCTCCTTTTTGCTTTGAGGTGGTGTTATAGCTTTCTTGATTCATGAGGTGTCTCGTGGAGAATTGTAACAGGAATGGGATATTTAAACACACCAATTCTATGATCATGAGATACTTTTAACCCATGGTTTCTTCGTTGAGTTATCTTGGATTAGATTTCACCTAAAGCTTTCCTAAGGGTTGTTGCTATTATGGTGATTATCCTCATTCCAAGTTCTCAACATATTCTCTTGGTGTAAGAAGTTTTGCCTTTCTTGTTGCATCCAAGCAATCTTTGTTTCTATTAGTGGCTAGTTGTCACGTCATTATTTTGAAATGGTTTCATTAAGCCCACAACAAGCTTGTTCTTTTCGTTGTTGGTTTTCCAACAACTCTGTTCAATTCTTTTGCAAGGAGGCTTGCCAAATTCAATTGTGGTAGTAGTTGTTATTTTCTTCTCCATTCTTTCTTCCCAATGATCTAGTTTCTATTCTCCTGACCGGAGATGTTGTGATGTTGCTCTGTTATTCAAACATCTCAGGTTGTCAAGATCATGATCTTTCCTTGCTTGTCAATTTAGTTGGTTTGTCGTGAATCTTGTCAACATCTTTCCATCTTATCAAATTTTTGTCCTCAATTTCCCATCTATGTGGTGCCGAAATTTTGTGTCAATTCTTTCTTGTTCTTCATACCATTATTCATCTCTTTGCAACCTTCCAGGATCATTGGCTTCACTCGTTTGTCAAAGATGCAACTAAGTTTTCCCTACCGCTCTTTCTGATCTTCTTCCCCTTTTCATTCTTATATGTCGGGGCGAGATCTCTTGTTAGTGTAGGAGAGTTGTGACAGCCCGAGACCGATGCTCCAGAAGATTCCCGTCTTATGCCATTGCCCCCGTACGATTAGATTGTCTGTCGCATTATAAAACACATCATGCACATCATCTGCATTGCATCAGCACTCCGTTGTTGCTGTTTTCAAAACTTGCATCAGTTCGTAGTTGCTGGCTCTCTCCGTTTTGTCATTGACCGTTTTGAGACCAAGCACACCGCACAAGCCCGCGACATTGTTAAAATCTTGTTTTTAAAAGTGTGTATAAAATATTTTCGGATTGGCTTGAAACTTGATGTGCTGTCTTTTTTTAATGCAGGTACGCAACGTGCCAAATTTCGTCGCAATCGGAGTCCGTTTGATACCCGAACGGTCGACCGTAGCGGCACCGTCATCGGTTTATTCGTCGGATGCTTTCGCGTTTTAAACATCGTGTCACGGGCTGCCACTTCCTCTCTTCTTGGCCCATCCCACTCTACACAATCCATTAACCCATCTAAGCCAACCCACGACCGGAGCCGTACGATCGCGATCGCACGCTCCGAAAACGGACAAAACCTCCTCACCTAGTCCCCCTTCCCTATTTATAAACCCCCTTCTTAATGAGGGCCAAACCCTAACTCCTAGGGATCCGTCCCGCAGCTACCGCCAAGCACCTCGCTTTCGCCATCGAGCCAGCACCAATCCCCCTAACAACCAACGCGCAACCAGAGCCCGCATCATCCATCCATCTTGACGCGTCCGCGTGCCCATAGAGGGATTTGTCTGCGCCACCACTGGTGAGGAGCTCGTGCAGCCACACAATCGCCACGAGGCCGCGTCCATGGCCTCTTTCCCGATCCACGGGAGCCGACCTTCTCTGCCCGCGAGCCTTGCCAACCCCCTGGTTGCTGCGCCCGACGCCAACCGGCCGCGTGGTTGATCAAACGCGCGGGAGCCTCGAGCTTACCCCACGGATGCTCGTGCCACCAGGCTCACCGGAAATAGGCCAGTCGCCCGAGTCCCTTCCCTCTCCTTCCTCCCATTTATCTCTCTCTCTCCCTCTCTCTCTCTCGTTAAGCACTCTCTCTCCCTCTCTTCTCACGTTGAACACAACACATGAATCATCGTCGCCGCCATGGAGGTTTCCTGTCCGGGCGTGCTCAAGCCCCTCATCGTCGGGAATGGGTTGTTAGAGCCCAGAACCATCGTCTCCATGTTGCCCTCCGTTCAGGACCTCCTTCGCGCCCCCAAGACCCCACCTCCAGAGCCGCGTTACACCTGCCTCTTCTCGTTAGGTGGAGACGAACGCCAGCGCCACTCGTGGTCGTTAACCTCGGGTTCACTCGCTTGGGATCCATCCGAGTGCCAAGGCCCAGCGCATGCCTCCTCGTGCCCATCTGCATCGCCCCAGCCTCGTCCCGCATCAACCCAGCCCCACGCTAGACTCCACCGGCGATGTTGCCCTATGTAAGGAAGTTTCCTCCGAACTGAAATATTCATGTTTTTTTAAGTTCCATTCTTGCATGTTGAGGTTATTTTCAAATAGCTTGTGGGGACCCCGACTTATCAGTCGAGATCGACGAATGAACGTGCTCAGTGATCCCAGAGATCAATGCTCACCGAACACACATATACCGAATATTAAGAGTCTTACATCCAAGTACCGAATTATTACATCACGTGATCGAATGGTCAAGTTCACAAGGTAGGGCCTATAATGCCAAATCACACTAATCCAACTAGTAGCGGAAATCTTAGGGTTAACCGGGTGCCCATGCCATCAGCCTACACCAACAGGCATTCTGACTGGGAAGCGTCGTAGTTCGCAGGGGTGTTTCCGAAGACGTACTCATCTCCAAACTCCGGTCCTTCTATGTCTGGTCAATAATATAACCAGTGGCAAGCCAATGAGTACTTTTGAATGTACTCGCAAACAGCCCATGCTATGAACAATGCAAGTGAAGGATAATAATAACATGCTTCTTTGGTGGATATCTTCTTAGTGGTAAACAAACATGATCATATGTATGCATCATAAGTAAAGCTACTTTTGGAGAACAGGTTACAGTTATCAATATATCTGTCACGGGCTGAACCTTCCGGGTTCACCCTATATGACAAGTCACCAAACTTGGTCATATCAACTCTTCATATTAACACCATTTAACACACACGCACACACACTTGATTTGTGTGGAAATGACTGGATGTAGTCTAAGCAGGATTACCCAACTGTCCTTGACCGTGGAAACTTCCGTGTCATTCACGACTCGCGGTATATAACGTACTCGAGGTAAGTACCCGATCAATGCCTTTCCCCTGACGATACTAGCCAAAGAGGTCCACTCGATTGGTACCCAGCCCACATGTTGTACGTCTTACGAGCAGCGACTCTGGACAGTACCAACCATGCGGGGACCAACGGTGTTCCTGGTACACGTAAAAACAACATAGTCGCCCTACCTGACACGACCCCATCTCGAGAGTGACCACACATCACTCCCGCCACTAGTAATGTGGCTCTTTGCTAGCACCGACCAGAGTAATCAACACATCCCCGTACCATAAGGGGTAACGTGGTCGTACATGTAAGGTTGGGACGGTCAACACATCATAAATCTATTCTCGTTTCCGAAACCATACTCACTCAAAATACCCGGTACACCACTTCACCAAAAGTGGCCACCTAACTCATCATCACCCTCGGGCATTAGTGGCACCCGACAGGGTTTTCATAAATATTTCATTTATGTCATCATTATGCTCATGCTATTACTATTCTAAGTTTACTTCTCAACATGATATTAGCATGACCCTCACAGGTGGTAGGATCAAGCTCAATGCATGTGCTCTGGAGGAGCCATCGGTAACACCACTTCAATGATTTACCGGTACTTATGATCATATCAACGGAAATATTTTCTACACTAGCATGCATCATAACATATGCTCATACATGGTCAAAGGGTTGCTTGCCTTGGTCAGCTAGGTATCCGGGGTCTTCGAGGTCTTCCGCTCCGACTCCTTCGTCACCCGGGTTTTCTATCGTCGTATAAAGATAATATAATAAGTAGCTCACTCTCAAATAGATCACAAAGTGCTTTTAAAAATGTTGGTTATTTCTGATAAATCTAGGTTGCTATTTTAAAATCAAGTGAACGGAAGCAAAACTATTCCAAATTAATCCTTTTTATTATTAGAAAACAGAATAGTTGCTGCAAAATTCAACCAATGGTTCTATTAAATACTACACATTTTTAGAAGAATAACAGTGGAAAAATCATATTTTTACACTCGTTAAATCTTTTTATAAAAATAATTGAAAATCAAGTTTTAAAATAAATAAAAAGGGCAACAGCCCCTGGCCTGGGACTGGGCCGACCCAAAGGCTAGCCAGCTAGCCTGCCCACGCGCGCGCCGTCGGGTTCGACTGCGGGCAGCGAGGGAGAGAGATGGGCCACCTACAAGTGGGGCACACCTATCGGGGTCGTCTCCTACCTCTGGACAGAGAGGAGGAGGAGCACGCCGGCATGGCTACCGACGTCCTCGGGCCCCAACGAAGCCAGACATAGGTCCGGCTCGTCGTCGCCTACCTGATGGTGGTCGAGACAACGACAGAGAGGCTCAGGTTCACCGGCGATGAGGAAGCCGCGGTGGACGAGTTTCCGGCACGGATTAGCTTGGGTAGGATGGGGCAAAGATCCCTGGTGTCAAGCGGAGTGGTTTGCTGGGCAGAGGGACGCAGAAGCCGACGTGTAGCCGGAGATCGACCGAAGCTCAGAGCCAGAGGGGCCTCGGTCGATCTCGAGCACCGGGGCTCTGCTGGCTTGCTGGGGTGGCTAGGGAGGTGCTAGAGGTTGCGCGATGAGGTTTGAGGGGTGCTAGAGCAAGGGCGAGGGCTATATATAGGCCCGCGACGGTGAGCCGATTCAAGAGCGCCGGTGACTCACCGTGCCGCGCATGGGGGTGCAGAGAGGAGCTGGGGTTTAAACCACGGTCTCAGGACGTGGTTTTGGACTGCGAGAACCTGCTGCGGGGAAGGGAGAGAGAGGCGAGACGAGCATCAGTGGCCGCTCATCTCTGGCCGGTTCTGGTGCGCACGGGCACACGTCGCACTAGATCTTAGCGCAAGAGAGGAGGGGCCCTGATGGTCGCCTGATGCAGAGGGGCTGTCGGGGAAGAGGTTGGTCACCTCGGGGGAGGCTGGAACTGGTCGAGAGCGTCGCCCCCACCTTGGTATTCTCTATAGCGCGCCTAGAGCGCAGTTTTGGCACGCCACGGCATGCTGGCGCGCTCTGGGGTGCTTTGGACGTGTCTAGCATGTCTTGGGTACTAGTTGGGATGAGGCGAGCTGTTGAAGACCCGTGGGAGCTTCGGCTGGTCAAGGGAGATAAGAGAAATAGTTGCTGTCAGCCTTGAGATGAAGCTTAGAATGGGGATTTTGTCATTTCTACTTTGAACCAGAGAGGGGCGAGTTGACTGGGTTGGGCATTGATACTGGCCACCTAATCTGAGAGTTTGGGGAAACGTCTTGGCGTTTAGCTAAGGTTAGGGGGGCTTTTACCCATCTGTCAGAAGGTGCTCGACACTGGTTTGGGGTGGTTGCACCCCACCACTGGTTCTGCAACTTAAAATGATTGGGTTTCGTGCTAAAACATGGTGTTTGACCGACTTTGAGCCCTATTGGACAAGTTTAGCTTTGTAAACTTGAAAACTTCACCAAATAACCAGATATCTTCCTTCCAAAGAGAGTGTGGGTAAATTAAGTCCCACAGATCCCATTTTTGGTGTGGAACCCTCATTTGAGGTATTAGGCACTCCTGCAAAGTTTCAACTCCATTGGACAAACTTTGCAATGTAGAGTTGCTCTAACTTCAATCTAGACAAAATGGGTTTTGCAGTTATTTGGTGTCCTTAATCACCTTGGATCAAGGTGAAACTTTATGTGGACACCAAATATGGCTTAGGGATACCACTGGAATTTTCTAGCAATTTATTGAGAATATTTCCTTTCGAAATATTTCAAAAGGTCAAAACAGACAGAAATGGTTTTCAGGGTTTTACTCAAATAATAATAATATAAATAGGGGTTAAAAATCTTATGTATGGAAAATATATGTCCTTCTGATCACCTCCAAATTTAATCAGATATTTCTAAGGGAGAAAAGTATTTTTCCATATAGGAATTCCATTTCTGGCCTCAGAAATGGACATGCAAATAAATTAGGAAAATAATTCACAAAATAATTATTTTGTGGTTTTGGTGCACGAAAATAGTGCTAGAATCAGATCACCAACATTGGGTGAGAACGCTCCTTGCCATCAAGGGCATGTAGTGCAACTCAAAGCATGGTTTATACTTTAACCAGAAATAAGAAAAGGGTTTTGAAGATAACTTGATCTTGAGATATGTGGTTTTTATCATCACATGATCAAGTATAAAAGCATACAATGACAATCATGTCACTCACAACATTGGTTTTGGAAATTTTTTAATAAACTCAGATTTTTGAATTACAGAAAGAGTGGTAGTGAAAACATGGTGCGAGAGACCTATCCCCCTTAGAAGAATCTCGTCCCGAGATTCCTAAGCTAGGTGCTAAAAACGTACGGAAACTCAGATCGAAGATAGTCTTCACGCTCCCATGTTGCTTCTGCTTCGGTGTGGTTGCTCCACTGAACCTTGAAATACTTAATGGTGCGGCTTCTGGTGCAACGCTCTGCTTCATCGAGGATGCGGATCGGCTTCTCGCGGTAGGTGAGATCTGGCTGAAGGTCGACGGCCTGATGGTCAATGCCCTTGTAAAGATCGGGGAGGTTTTGCGCTTGAAGACACTTCTGAAGTTGTGACTCGTGCAAGACGTTGTGCACACCTAAAAGTTCCGGAGGTAGCTCCAACTGGTAAGCAAGTTCTCCATGCCTTGCCGTGATCTTAAAAGGTCCAATGACCCTTGGAGCAAGTTTCCCTTTAACGTGGAAAGGATTGGTTCCCTTGAGAGGTGTGACACGGAGGTACACCTGGTCTTCAAGGTTAAACTCCAATTCTGTGCGGCGAGAATCCGCATAGCTCTTATGTCGCGACTAAGCTGCCTTTAGGTTTTCTTGGACAAGCTGCACCTTATCTTCTGCTTCTTGCAAGACTTCCGGCCCGAAAATCAGTCATCCACCAGTTTTGGACCAGTTAAGTGGGGTGCAACACTTTGGTCCATGCAACACTTCAAATGGGGCCATCTGGAGACTGGACTGGTAGCTGTTGTTGTATGAGAACTCAGCGAACGGCAGATAGTCTTCCCATTTGGCACCATGTGCCAAGACACAAGCGTGGAGCATATCTTCGAGTATCTGGTTTACTCTCTCCGTTTGTCCGCCCGTTTGCGGGTGGAAAGCAGTGCTGAAAGAGAGTTTGGTTCCGAGGGCTTCTTGGAACTTCTTCCAGAATCTTGAGGTGAACTGCGTGCCTCAGTCAGATACAATCTCCTTGGGAAGTCCCTGAAGGCACACAATACGCTCAATATAGAGACTAGCCAACTTGTCGCCCCCATATGTGGTGCTGACCGGAATGAAATGAGATACCTTGGTTAGATGGTCGACAATGACCCATATAGAGTCAAGGCCTCTGCTAGACCTTGGTAAGCCGGTAACAAAATCAATGCCTACTTTGTCCCACTTCCATTCTGGCACTTGAAGTGGTTGTAGCAGTCCAGCAGGTCACTCTTGCTCAGCCTTGACCCGCTAACACACATCGCACTTGGCAACATAAGATGATATTTCCCTCTTCATGCCATGCCACCAGAATTTTTCTCGAAGATGTTGATACATTTTGGTACCACCGGGGTGAATAGAGTAGGGTGTATCATGTGCTTCCTACAGGATCAAATCCTTGAGTTCTGCCTTGTTGGGTATGCACAAATGTTTCCCAAACCACACTACTCCTTGTTCGTCCACTGAGAATTCTGGGCCTTGCCTTCTTGAATCTTCTTCTTGACGCCTTCAATGCTCTTGTGCCCCTTCTGGGCCTCCTTGATATCATCAACTAGCGTTGGTTTGACTTCGAGGTTAGCTAGGAATCCTGATTCCACTAGCTCCAATCCGAAGTTCTCCATTTCTTCATATAAGGCGGGTAGCCTTTCCTTGAGCATGATGTTCAAGGTGCTCGTCTTCCTACTTAAGGCATCAGCCACCACATTGGCCTTACCGGGTTGATATTGAATGCTCAGTTCATAATCTTTGATTAACTCCAACCAGCTTCGTTGCCTCATATTCTATTCCCTTTGAGTGAAGATATACTTCAGACTTTTGTGGTCGGTGTATATTTCACATCGCTTCCCCAGAAAGTAATGTCGCCATGTCTTTAGAGCATGCACTACGGCTGCTAACTCGAGATCATGAGTGGCATAATTCTCCTCATGCGGACGCAGTTGTTGTGACAGATACGCCACGACTCTGGCGTCTTGCATTAGAACTCCACCGATCTCGAACCTAGAGGCATCACAATATATCACAAACTCCTTGCTGATATCTGGAGTGGCCAATACCGGGGCGGTAGTTAACCTCTTCTTAAACTCCTAGAAGCTTGCTTCACACTCCGGCGTCCATTCGAACTTCTTGCCTTTCTTCAAGAGCTGAGTCATGGGTCGAGCGATGCGGCAGAATCCATCTACAAACTTGCGGTAGTATCCCGCGAGCCCGAGGAAGCTCCTGAATTCCTTCACGTCAATTGGTGACTCCTAGTTGGTTACCGTAGTAATCTTGGAGGGATCAACTGCCAATCCACATGCTGCCATGGTATGACCCAAGAATCCAACTTTGTTCAGCCAGAATTGCATTTGGTGAATTTGCATAAAGTTGGTGCTCTCGAAGCTTTTCCAACAGTAACCTCAAGTGTTGCTCATGCTCTTCTTCGGACTTGGAAAAGATCAACATGTCATCAATAAATACGACGACAAACTTATCCAGGTATTCCATGAAGACCTTGTTCATGAGGTACATGAAGTAAGCTGGGGCATTAATCAACCCGAAAGACATGACACTGCATTCATATAGACCGTACTGGGTCACGAATGAAGTCTTGGGTATGTCCTCAGGTCTTCACTTGGTAATATCCAGATCGGAGATCGATCTTGGAGAATACCTTAGCTCCATTTAACTGGTCAAACAAGTCTTCAATCTTGGGGAGTCGGTACTTGTTCTTCATCGTGACTTCATTGAGGAACGGTAATCGAAACAGAGTCTGATAGTTCCATCCTTCTTGGACACGAACAGAACAGGTGATCCCCAAGGTGACGTATTCGGACGAATGAACCCTTTCCTGAGTTGCTCATCCGGCTGCTTCTTCAGCTCCGCTAGCTCTTCGGATCCCATCATGTAAGGCTTCTTATAGATATGCCTGGATCCGGGAATAAGCTCAATGATGAACTCGATGTCTCGATCAGGAGGAATCCCTGGTAGCTCATCAGGAAATACGTCCGGGTACTCACAGACTATTGGCACTCGATCGAGCCCTTCTCTTGATAGGCTATTAACGCGCGATACTCGAGTGGTTATTGGCTCAGAGACATACTTGACTTTGACCCCTTGGTCGCTTGTCATGGTAATAGCCCTGTTGGCACAGTCCAAGATGCTCTGATGTTTGGCCAACAAATCCATGTCGAAAATTACTTCTAGGCCTTGCGACTTAATGACAATGAGGTCTGCTGAGAAGCTTATCCCATTGATAACAGTCCCGACTTGCCTACATCCTAGATTGGTCCTTAACACTGCTCCCGGGGTTTGAATTGCCATTTGTCCGTTAAGCAGAGTAGGCTTTAAACCACATTTTTCCGCAAGTCTTTGTGTAACAAAAGAATGCGAAGCACCACAATCGAACAATATTGTTGTTGGGGTGGAGTTGACGAGGAACGTACCCAGAATGCAGTCCGGGTCTTCCTGTGCCTCTTCTGCGGAGATATGATTGATCCACCCCTGTTGTGATACTGCTGGTTGCAGGGAGCTTGGTTCTTGCCTGGTGCCCCTTGGCCTTGGTTTAGCGCATTGGGGCGCGGTGCGTCGGGCTTCTTGTTAGTACACTGCCTAGAATAGTGCCATGTCTCTCCACATCCAACACATGTAACTTTTGTTGGAAGGTTGGTCTTGACTCCACTGTTGTTCGGTGGGTTGAATGCTGGCTTGGTGTTGACTTGTTGCTGAGGTTGGTAGTTTTGGCGAAATGTTGGAGACTTGTACTGCTGTTGTTGATAGTTGGGTCTTGCTGGAGCTGACTTCCATGGGTGTGGCTTCAGGTTACTAGGTCCTCCACTACCCATCATCTTGTACTTACGGGTGTCGTCCATTACACGACGCTTATCCTCTAACATAAGGGCCTTATTGACCAGATCGCTGAAGGTCCGGCATTCACAAACAACCAGCTGATACTGGAGTGACTGCTGCGGTCCTTCCATAAAGCGTTCCACTTTGGCGGCCTCAGTGTTGACATCTTCTGGTGCATATCCTGACAGGAGGTTGAACTTCTGCAAATACTCCTTGACGGATCCACAGCCTTGCCTTAAGGCTCGGAATTCCCGCTTCTTAATGGTCATCATTCCGGGAGGAATGTGAGCAGCACGGAATCCCTCTTTGAACATAGCCCAGGTGATGACTTGCCCTGCTCGCATGATCTGAAATCCATCCCACCAAGCTCTGGCTGTGCCTCCGAGACAGCGAGAAGCATAGAGGAGTTCCTCACGATCATCAGTGCATTTTACCAGCACGAGGAGGTCTTCGATAGTATGGATCCAGTCATCGGCATCCAATGGTTCAGTCGTCTTCGTGGATATGGGTGGCGTAGTTTGCATGAACTCAGAGGGAGTAGAGCGACCATTGCCATTACTGTTTTGCGGCGGGTTGTTCACCAAGACTTGAGCCAACTGCTGAATAGCAACATTATTGGCTTGACGTTCCTCTCGGAGAGCTTGAAGGAACTGAGCCATAGTCAAGCTTTTAGGAGGAGGTGGTGGCGGTGGAACATCGTCTTGCTGCTCATGGTGATATCCAGCTTGAGCTTCCCCTACGGTTCCCTGCTGCTGTCCTGAAGAGGCAGAGCCGGGGTTGCCGAAGGTGCTGGTGCGAGTTGCAATCACCATCCTATCAGGGGAGGAGACAGGTCAATTTGCCGAACTGGCCGGAATCATAAGGGATGATGTTCTTAGTAAAAAGGGTCTGGTGTTGTGCTAGTGTGAAATTTTTAAGCCAAAATGTTTTTTGGGAAAGCTAATGCATTAGATTAAAACAAGTCATGAAGTCGCTTACAAGCTGCCTAAGGCAGAATGCGACTTGCATCCAAACATGCTTACACAAGACTCATGGTTCGAATGAACCGATACATGAACTCCTACGCTTAGGGACGAAACTCCTAATTTCCTACGTCGTAATCCTAAGCGATGGACTGCTCGGTCTCATAGGCGGGTTCTGCAGGATCTTCGTCTTCATCTTCATCGGTACTTCCCTCCTTCAGAGGGGCAGGAGAAGGAAGCGGTCCATCACAACATCTCTTCGTTGGTGAGGCAGCGAAGAGTTTAGTATACTCTTCCGTGGTCAGGCATCGACTCTGAATAGGAGTGGCCTGAAGCGGTGGTATTCCTCCTCGGAAAGCAATGCCTGATCGTCCTTCGGGTGCTCCTTCCTTCTTCACCTTGCGGTTCTTCATCTTTTCCATGTGGAGTAGATCCTTGACTTGGTGCAGTTCTTGGCGAATCTTTGTTGACTCCTTGATCAAGAGGTGCGTCAAAGTGTCGGAGGAGAGGCTGAAGTAGGTCTGGAACTTAGTGGCGTCCTGTCCTCTGAAGATGGGTTAAGTGTCCAACTCCCGTCTATCCCATCCTTAACAAAAGGTAGGTTACGAGTAGCTGGCTCGTTAGCCATGTCAGGAAGGATATCGCGAAGATGCACGAGTGCCTCTCGTGCGGCTGTCTCCACTGCTAGCATCAGATCCTCCATTTGTGCTCCTTGAAAGAACCAGCTAGTCGGGGAGTCATTAGACTTCACTATCACATCCACGTGATATTCCTTGGTGTCGGCGTTGACCCAGTGCTCGTGGTAGAGGAAGATGGGCGTGCGGCGTACTTGGCACTTCTCGAGGCTATCACCCAAAAGTAGGGGAAAGCCCGTCTCCAGAAGCATCTCAGGTACGGCGGCCATCTACAAGATGTAGGGGATAAGGTTAGAAAGTTTTTAGTGGGTGCAGAATCTCAGGTTAAGGTCTAAGTGCACTAGTCGTCTTGGCTATCATCCATGCTACCTAAGGCTTGCTATAGTCAGGATGGCTCTCATACCAGCTCTGTGGGGACCCCGACTTATGAGTCGAGATCGCCGAATGAACGTGCTCAGTGATCCCAGAGATCAATGCTCACCGAACAGACATATACTGAATATTAAGAGTCTTACATCCAAGTACCGAATTATTACATCACGTGACCGAATGGTCAAGTTCACAAGGTAGGGCCTATAAGTCCAAATCACACTGATACAACTACTAGCGGAAATCCTAAGGCTAAGCGGGTGCCCATGCCATCACCCTACACCAACAGGCATTCTGGCTGGGAAGCGTCCTAGTTCGCAGGGGCATCTCTGAAGACGTATTCATCTCCAAACTCCGGTCCTTCCATGTCTGGACAATAATATAACTAGTGGCAAGCCAATGAGTACTTTTTAATGTACTTGCAAATAGCCCATGCTATGAACAATGCAAGTGAAGGATAACAATAACATTCTTCTTTGGTGGATATCTTCCTAGTGGTAAATAAACAGGATCATAGGTATGCATCATAAGTAAAGCTACTTTTGAAGAACACGTTACAGATTTCAATATATCTATCACAGGCTGAACCTTCCGGGTTCACCCTATATGCCAAGTCACCAAACTTGGTCATATCAACTCTTCATATTAACACCATTTAACACATACGCACACACACTTTATTTATGCGGAAATGACTCGACGTAGCTTAAGCAGGATTACCCAACTATCCTTGACCATGGACACGACTATTCGAATAGTTTTACACTCTATAGAGGTAGTACGCTGGACCCACAAGATCCGGGAAACTTCCGTGTCATCCACGACTCGCGGTATATAACATACCCGAGGTAAGTACCTGATCAATGCCTTTCCCCTGATGATACTAGCCAAAGAGTTCCAATCGATTGGTACCCAACCCACATGTTGTACATCTCACGAGCATCGACTATAGACAGTACCAACCATGCGGGGACCAACGGTGTGCTCGGAACACGTAAAAACGACATAGTCGCCCTACCTAGCACGACCCTATCACGAGAGTGACCACACATCACTCCCGCCACTAGTAATGTGGCTCTTTGCTAGCACCAACCAGAGTAATCAACACAGCCCCGTCCCATAAGGGGTAACATGGTCGTACATGTAAGGTTGGGACAGTCTACACATCATAAATATATTCCCATTTCTGAAACCATACTCACTCAAAATACCCGGTACACCACTTCACCAAAAGTGGCCACCGAACTCATCATCACGCTCTGGCATTAGTGGCACCCGACGGGGTTTTCATAAATCTTTCATTTATGTCATCATCATGCTCACGCTATTACTATTCTAACTTTACTTGTCAACATGATATTAGCATGGCCCTCACAGGTGGTAGGATCAAGCTCAATGTATGCGCTCTGGAGGAGCCATCGGCAACATCACTTCAATGATTTACCTGTACTTATGATAATATGCAACGGAAATATTTGCTACACTAGCATGCATCATAACATATGCTCAGACATGGTCAAAGGGTTGCTTGCCTTGGTCAGCTAGGTATCCGGGGTCTTTGAGGTCTTCCACTCCGACTCCTTCGTCACCCGGGTTTTCTATCGTCGTATAAAGATAATATAATAAGTAGCTCACCCTCAAACAGATCACAAAGTGATTTTAAAAATGTTGGTTATTTCTGATAAATCTAGGTTGTTATTTTAAAAATATTTGCTTTTGTTTCTAATGAAGGAATATTTTTAAAACAACTAAACTGAAGCGAAACTATTCCAAATTAATCCTTTTTATTATTAGAAAATAGAATAGTTGCTGACTGCGGGCAGCGAGGGAGAGAGAGATAGGCCACCGACAGGTGGGGCACACCTGTCGGGGTCGTCTCCTACCTTTGTCTAGAGAGAAGGCGGAGCATGCCGGCGTGGCTACCGACGTCCTCGGGCCCAACGAAGACGGAAATGGGTCTGGCTTGTCGTCGCCTACCTGATGGTGGCCGAGACAACGAGAGATAGGCTCAGGTTCACCGGCGACGAGGAAGCTGTGGTGGAGTAGTTTGGGGCGAAGGTGGATGGGTAGCTAGGGGCACGAATTAGCTTTGGAAAGATGGGGGAAAGATCACTGGTGTCAAGGGGAGCATTTTGGTGGGCGTAGGGACGTAGGAGCCGACGTGTAGCCAGAGATCGACCGGAGCTCCGAGGCGGAGGGGCCTCGGTCGTTCTCGAGCACCGGGACTCTTCTGGCTTGCTGGAGTGGCTAGGGACATGCTAGAGGTTGCGCGATGAGGTTTCAGGGGTGCTGGAGCGAGGGGGAGGGCTATATATAGGTCCGTGACGGTGAGCCGATTCGGAAGCGCCGGTGACTTACCGTGTCGCACATGGGGGTGTAGAGAGGAGCTGGGGTGGAAACCACGATCTCAGGACGTGGTTTTGGACTGCCAGAACCTACTGCGGGGAAGGGAGAGAGAGGGGAGACGAGCATAAGTGGTCGCGCATCTCTGGCCGGTTCTGGTGCGCACGGGCACGCGTTGCACTAGCTCTTAGCGTGGGAAAGGAGGGGTCCTGATGGTTGCGTGATGCAGAGGGGCAATCGAGGAAGAGGTTGGACACCTCGGGGGAGGCTGGAACTGGCCGAGAGCGTCACCCCCACCTTGGTGTTCTATGTAGCGTGCCAAGAACGCAGTTTTTGCATGGAACGGCATGCTGACACGCTCTGGGGTGCTTTGGACGTGTCTAGCATGTCCTGGGTACTGGCTAGGATGAGGCTAGCCGTTGAAGACCTGTGGGAGCTTCATTTGGTCAAGGGCGACAAGAGAAACAGGCGCCGTCAGCCTTGAGCTGAAGCTTAGAATGGAGATTTTGTCATTTCTACTTTGAACCAGAGAGGTTATAGTTGACTGGGTTGGGCATTGATACTGGCCACCTAATCTGAGAGTTTGGGGAAAAGGGTTTGGGGTTAGCTAAGGTTAGGGGGGCTTTTACCCATCTGTGAGAAGGTGCTCGACAGTGGTTTGGGGTGGTTGCACCACACCACTTGTTCTGCAACTTAACATGATTGGGTTCGGTGCTATAACATGGGGTTTCACCAAGTTTGAGACCTATTGGACAAGTTTAGCTTTGTAAACTTGAAAACTTCACCAAATGACCAGATTTGTTCCTTCCAAAGAGAGTGTGGGTAAATTAAGTCCCACAAATCCCATTTTTGGTGTGGAACCCTCATTTGAGGTATTAGGCACTCCTCCAAAGTTTCAACTCCATTGGACAAACTTTGCTATGTAGAGTTGCTCTAACTTCAATCTAGACAGAAGGGGTTTTGTACTTATTCGGTGTCCTTAATCACCTTGGATCAAGGTGAAACTTTATGTGGACACCAAATATGGCTGAGGGATACCACTGGAAATTTCTAGGAATTTATTAAGAATATTTCCTTTGGAAATATTTCAAAAGGTCAAAACAGTCAGAAATGGTTTTCAGGATTTTACTCAAATAATAATAATATAAATATAGGTTAAAAATCTTATGTATGGAAAATATATGAGCTTCTGATCATCTCCAAATTTAATGATATTTTTCTAACGGAGAAAAGTATTTTTCCATATAGGAATACCATTTCTGGCCTCAGAAATGGACATGCAAATAAATTAGTAAAATAATTCAAAAAATAATTATTTTGTGGTTTTCGTGCACTAAAATAGTGCTAGAATCAGATCACCAACTTTGGGTGAGAACACTCCTTGCCATCAAGGGCATGTAGTGCAACTCAAAGGTGGGGTTTTACTTTAACCAGAAATAAGAAAAGGGTTTCAAAGATATGTGGTTTTTATCATCACATGATCCAGCATACAAGCATAAAATGGCAATCATGGCACTCACAACATTGGTTTTGGAAAAGTTTTAATAAACTCAGATTTTTGAATTACAGAAAAAGTGTTAGTGAAAACAGGGTGTGACATAGCTGCTATGTTTTTACATGAGCACAATAGTAACCGAAGTGGCTAGTTCCACCCAATTCCATCAAGAGATCATGGGATCAAATCCCAGTGGTTGCTATTTTTCTTAGTTGCTATTCTCTGTTTTAGACATCCTGTGTGCACACATTCATGTTTGTCCTGCGCCCAGAACCAGCACCAACACACATCTAGCTTAGTGGCTTGGCATTGAGCCAACGAACTAGGGGATCTGGGTTCGAATCTTAGCTACCCCATTTGTTTTGCCTCTATTCTTTTCTGTTCTTCTACAAGCCAACTCCGGCTGCTCTTAGTTCAGTTAGCTCTGCTTTGTCATTTGATCATATTCGATTCCAAGTCACACTGGTTGGCCTACCATGTTTGGTCATTCTCGTGATGAAACAATGTCTTCCTCTATTTGAACGTGATGAAGTATTTTGTGAAGTTGTCAATTATTTAAGTTTTGTTTGGACCATTTTGTTTGGGCACTAAAATTAGTTTGGAGAGCAAAAAGGCCGAGGCCCAAACAAGAAATAGACTAAGAAGGCTTGGGCCTATAAAAAGAGTAGGCCAAGGCCCAAACTAGAATTTGTCTAAAAAGGCTTGGGCCTAAAAAAAGAGTAGGCCAAGGCCCAAACAAGAACTGGACTAAAAAGAGTAGGCCAAGGCCCAAAAGAAAAGTGGACTAATAAAAAACCTGCTAAGTAAAAGATTCTATCCCAGAAAATAAAAGGCCAAATTATTGGGCCCGACCCATGTAGACAACCGGAATGGACCGGGCTGAATCTTATTTACGACCTTTTCATTTGGTTATAATTCTGCCACGTCAGCCTGCCACAGTGGCTCTGACGTGGTGTGGGCAGATTGCTAGTGACCAAATCATTTGGTCGTTAAACCTACGACCTTCTATTTGGTCATAAAATCCTACGACCAATCCAGAAAAAAAGTCGTTATAGTTCACTAAAGACCCTCAACTTTAGACCTTTTCTTTTTGGTCATAAAAAGGTCACAAATGGAAATCAATGACCATTCAGTGAACAATATTGAAGGTCATTAGTTGACATATTTCTTGTAGTGGATCTCAAGCAAGATGACCATTTACCTAGATACCATTACTATCAATGACATGCTAGTTGTCTCGTTTCTTTCGTTTTGTCTCGTTGCCTACCACGTGTTAAATGTCAGCTTCTCAACATTGCCATGAAAACCTTCAACCTTTCTACAACCTAGCAAATCACTGTTTGGCTACGTTACCGCTTGCTTAACCATTGGATAGCGTTGCTAGCTGCAGGTGCAGTTGATTCCATGTGATAACATGGGTTCCTTGTTATATCACCCTATTAATGTTATTTAATTTAATGCACCTATATACTTGGTAAAAGGTGGAAGGCTCGGCCTTTCTAGCCTAGTGTTTTGTTCCACCTTTGCTGCCTTAGTTTCGACTACCACTGTTATATTCCATAATTGAGCTCTCCGAATACGATCGGGGTGGTTATGGGGACCCCGTTGATAATTTGTCTTAGATTAAAACTGGTCTGGCAAGTCCCAACTTTGGTACTATATTTTCCTAACTAACTAATGAACCGCATAGGGTTTGATCGCCCCGTGGATAATTTAATCAACCCCACGAGCGAGTGCTCCTCATGAGTGTTGGTCCAACCCAGAGCAGCTTATTAACGCCCCCCGAGGCAACCCGGTGTTTAGGCGTGGTAACCATCGTTCATCCGTCATGTCCTGAGAACAAGATACATGGATCTTATGGGTTACGTCAAAAGGTCGGATGGCCTTGCTGGATTAATTTTACCTTTGACGAAATATTGTGCATGGGGATTCCGGTGCTGCTTTGGGGTATCCTAGAGTTGAGGTTTTCCACTAAGGAATATGAGGAGATCACGAGTTTCGTGATCAAGGATTTCTATGCGGCTTGAGGTAGTTTGTGATGGACTAGTTGGAGCACCCCTACAGTGTTAAATGTTTCAGAAAGCCATGCCGGCGGTTATGTGGCAAACTTGGAAACTTCCGTTAACATCCAGTTCTAGACGACCTGAAGTGAACTTAAGTAAAACTTACCAACTGAGTGTGTAACCGTGACCGTCTCTTTCGCGAGCTCCTTCTCCGATCGAGGACCCGGTGGGGTTATGTCCAATGTAAGTAGGTATTCAGGATTATTCATTTGATCATTATTAGCTCATGTCTGATTATGCGTAGATCATCCCCCCTCTTTTGTTCTCGTACTCGTATGCTAGCAACCTCAAATAAATACTTAGTCGCTTGATGCAGTCCCACCACTTAACCATACCCTACCCATTGAGGTTTGCTAGTCTTGATACCTTTGGAAATGAGATTGTTGAGTCCGTGTGGCTCACAGATTACTACAACACCAGTTGCAGGTACAGGTAAAGGATATTAATACCTGAGCACTAATTGTTCATTTGGAGTTTCTTCTTCTTCGTCGTCGTCCATCTAGGATGGGTTCGAGGACGGCAACCTGGGATAGCAAGGATGGACGTCGTTCTTTTATTGTTTGTTTTCGTCCGTAGTCGGACCCTGCTATTCTTCATGATGACTGGATATTGTTGTATTGAGGTGATCTTGATGTAGCTTGTGGCGAGTGTAAGACAACTCTTTATACTCATCTTTTCAGTACATGTACTTGTAACGATATCCATTCTTGCGAAACGACGAGATGCGTTTCTATTCCTGTCGAGGCCCTCCCGCCAAAAAAAGGATAGGACCGCATCTTGGGCGTTTAAATAGCATGGTGCAAATTTATTTCAATTCAAGTTTTATACGAGATGGGTATGTTTAAACATATCCGATTACTTCGTTATGATCCCCCCAGGTGTTATATTTGAATATTTGAATTTACATGAGTATTCAGGAAAAACACAATGTTCGGTTAAGCCTAACTCACATGGAGATAATCTAAGAAGATCCTAGAAAGAAAGAAGAATCAGAAATGTTCGAAAAAGAAAGAGAAAGGAAAAAAACAGAGGCAACGATGTTGGTCTAGAAGTAGAAACGTCAAAGGCGAGCCACGTTCCATGGGTTTAGGTCCATGCGATTGTCTCCTGGATTGCGCAGACGGTAAGCTCATCCCGTTAGAACTGTGTCGATTATGAAGGGGCCTTCCCATTTCGGGTGAAGTTTATGCTTCTACTTTTCTGTGAGGTGAAGCACTAGTTCGCTCGCATTCAATGTCTTGGCCCGAACTTCTCTGCTTTGATAGCGCCGAGCTTGCTACTGGTAAATGTTTGATCGGGCCCTAGCTATGTCACGCTTGCCTTCTAAGGCTTCTAAGTCGTCTTGCCGATCTAGCTCAGCTTTCTTTTCCTCCTACATATGCGCACAGGGAGCATCATGGATGATATCATAGGGAAGGACCGCTTCAGCCCTATATACCATAAAAAATCACATGTACGTTCTAGGGTGGTACGCAAGCCCCATAGTACACAATCGAGTTCCTCCACTCAATGACAGTTGGACTCCCTAAGAGAGCGTACCGGACGTGGTTTAATAGAGCCCATTAGCTCGTTCGACCTGTTTGTTGGTCTAAGGATGGAAAACTGAGGCGTAATCAAGCTTTATGCCCAGATTTGCAGACCAATCCTTCACCTCCTGGGCGTTGAAATTGGATCCATTGTCGATTATTATGTTGTGCAGGACACCATAACGGTGCATGACGCTAGATATGAAATCGATGACCGGCTTGGCTTTGGCGGAACTGACTGGCTTTGCCTCGATCCACTTGGTGAATTTGTCGACTATCACCAGGAGATATTTCTTTTTCTTGGTCCCCCTTTAAGTGGGCTGACCAAGTCCAGACCCCAAACCCCAAAGGGCCAAGTGATCGGAATCGTCCGAAGGGCTATGAGGGGCATATGGCCTTGATTCACAAAGAGTTGGCATCATGTGCAGCGCTGAACAAGTGCGTGGGCGTCTTCTCAAGCTGTTGGCGAGAAGAAACCAGCTCAGAAAGCCTTGCTGACCAAGGCCCAGGCTGATGCATGATGGTCGTGCATGCGTGCGTGTACTTCAGCCAACAATTGCTTTCCTTTGTCTTCTGATATGCACCGTTGAAGTTATTCCGGTGGTGCTCTTTTTATATATCTCACCCTCATGGACCTTATATGCCTTTGATCTGTGGATAATGCGTGGTGCCTCAGTTTGGTCCTTGGGGAGCTCCTTGCGTAATAGATAGGCAAGGAATGGTTCAGTCCATGCAGCAATTACTACCATGATCTCATGTGCTGAGGGTGTTTCCTCAATGGAAGTTCCGCCAATGACTTGATCGTCTTGCTGGGCTATGGCGGGGGGTATGGTTTGCTCCACACTGTCGGCTATTCTGCTCGCAGACTCGTCCTGTCATACCATGGATGGTTAAAATAGCCTTTCCATGTATATGTTATTGGGGACGGGGTCGCGTGTCGCGCCTAAGCGGGCAAGAACGTTTGCAGCTTGATTGTTTACTCTTGAGACGTGATGGAATTCTAGTCCCTCGAATCATGCCGATATCTTGAGTACAACGTCTCTGTATGCTGCCATGTTCGGGTTTTTGGCATCGAATTTGTTGTCAATTTGTGATATGGCGAGGTTGGAGTCTCCTCTTACCTCAAGTCGGCGTACATAATCTGTAGCATTTACCAGACATTGTCCCCGGTAGGAGATGTGAGGATTACCCTGGCTCCTAGACCGGCAAGGGTTTTGGATCCGTTGAAGTACACGATCCAATGAGCATAGGTGCTATACTCTTTGGGGAGTTTGGCCTTCGTCCATTCCGCAACAAAGTCGGCTAGCACTTGAGATTTGATAGCTCTTCGTGGCTTATAGGTGATCTCGAATGGCAGGAGCTCGATGGCCCACTTGGCAATCCGGCTGGTGGCATCCTTGTTGTTAATTATATCGTTCGAGTTACTTCTGATGTCACGCTGAAAATAGTGTCTGAGTTTGCACGACGCCATGAACGTTGTGTAAGCAATTTGCTGGTAGCGTGGGTATCTGGTCTTGCATGGGGTATGTACCTCGAATACGTAGTAGACAGATCTTTATATCCGTAACTAGTGACCCTCAGCATCTTGTTCTATGACGAGGACCGCACGGACCACTTGATTAGTGGTTGTGATGTATAGCAGCATCGGTTCCCCCGGGTAAGGTGAGGTGAGTATAGTGTTACTGGCCAGTAGCATTTTGATTTCCTCCAGGTCCATCGTGGCCTCCTCGGTCCATATGAAGTTTTTAGTCTTCTTCAGCAACCTCTACAGCGGGAGGCCCTTCTTGCCGAGGCGAGTGATAAATCGGCTTAAAGCTGCCATGCAGTCTGCCAATTTTTGGATGTGCGGTAACTCTGTTGGGGTAGCTAGTTCGGACAGAGCTTGGATTTTGGCCGGATTGGCCTCGATTCCGTGTTGTGACACTATAAACCCAAGGAATTTTCCGGTTGGGACTCCGAAGACGCATTTGTCTGGATTAAGCCATATGTCGTATTTCCGTAGGCTAGCAAGCGTTTATCTGAGAACGTCTACGTGTTGGCTGACGTGGCGGGTCTTCACGAGTACATCGTCCACGTATACCTCCATAGTTTCAGAGATTTCTTTTCCCACACATGTCTGGATCATGCGCGGGTAAGTGGCGCCTGCATTTTTTAACCCGAACGACATTGTGTTAAAGCAGAACGGCATGTATGGTGTTATGAAGGCAGTTGTTGCCTAATCACATTCCTTCATTTTGATCTGATGGTATCCGGAGTAGGCATCAAGGAAGCACAAGGAGTCGAGTCCGGCTGTTGCATCGATTATCTGATCTATTTGGGGTAAAGGAAAAGGGTCCTTTGGGCATGCTTAGTTGAGGTCTTTAAAATCGATGCATAGCTGCCAGGATTTATCCTTCTTTGGTACCATGACCAAATTTGCCTTCCAGTCAGGGTTTTTTATGTCCGTGATGAACCTGATCTCCAATAACTTGGCGAGTTCTTCCACCATGGCTTGACGCTTAGGTTCAGAAAATCATCACAGGGTTTGTTTAACCGGCTTAAAAACTGCTATTATGTTCAGGTTGTACTCGGCCAGCCCCCTCGGGATCCCTGACATATCTAAGGGATGCGAGGCAAATATATCCTAGTTCATGCATAGGAAGGCGCGTAGTGCTTCGTCTACTATGGGTTCCAGGTAGGCTCCAATGGATGCGGTCTTGTTGGGGTCCGTTGGATGTACCTGGAATTTGATGTGTTCATACGCCGACTTGAAAATACATCAATTTGGGTCGCTTGCTGAGGACTACGCCATCTTTGTCCACCACTACCCACAGGGCTATTAGTCCTTCAGCAGCCATTGTTTTGGCGAGTACCTCCAAGGCCAGGGATGTTGTCTTTTTTCGGCTCGGAGCACCCTATGGGGATCACTTTCTATCCTCATTATACCATTTGGCCCCGGCATTTTTAGCTTCATATACCCATAGTGTGGTATGGCCTGGAATCTTGCGAAGGCCTCCGGTCCTAATAGGGCGTGGTAGCCACTTTGGAATGGCACGATGTGGAACAGGAGCTCCTCAAATCGGTAGTTATCGGGGGTACCGAATACAACGTCGAGTATTATGCGTCCAATGAAGTGTGCCTCTTCGCCGGGGACAATGCCTTAGAATGTGGTCGAGCTTTGCCTGATCTAAGATCGGTCGAATTGCATTTTATCCAACATATCCTCATAAATGAGGTTAGGGCCGATGCCCCCATCCATGAGTACTTTGATTAGTGTGAAGCCATCAACGATGGGGTTTAGAACTAGGGCACCAGGGGTCCGGTAACTGTTCATTACCGGCTCATCATCTTGGTTGAAGGCAATAGACATGTTTGACGAGGGGTTTGTCTCCGCTACAAGGTTGATTTGATTGAGCTCTTGAAAGGCTCTCTTTCGCCGGCTTACTAAGGAGAATGTTTCGTAGATTGTTAGGATCTCCTACTGTTGGTCGGTGGTGCCCCTGGCCCTTCGTGTCTTGACATCTAGAGGATTACTTCCCTACTTTTCGTGACTTGTCGGATGACCCAACAGGCTCGAAGGCTATGAGTGGAAGGTGTGTTCGGCGGGACAAAGTGTATGGGGGCGTAGTTTGTCTAGCAGTGTGTCGAGGATCGACTTGTCCCTTGATTTTGACTTGTTTCTCTTTTTCGCATGTTCGTAGATAGCGTGTCCCGTAGATGGGGGTGACTGGCTTCTCTGAATTCACTTGCTGTGCTCGATGTAATTAGGCTTGATGCACATCTTCTACATTTGCCATGTGCCCTCCATGGCGCAGTACTTGAGTACCATATTCGATAGTTCCATGAAGGTTCGAACCAGGCGACGGGCTAGGGCGTTGAGGGTGCCCTCGTCCCGACAATGTGTCTGAAAGGCACCTATTATCTCATGGTCGTTGCGTCCTTCGTTCTTTTTAAGAAGGAGGAATCTCTCCCAAAAGTGGTGCACTGACTCAGCCGGTTTTTGAATGACTGCGGGCGGGTTTGAACCGAACCCTGTTCTCAAGGGGTGTTCAGGTTGGGTGGTGGGTGGGTTTAATTTTTGGATTCCCGTTGGCTGTGCTCTCATGAGTTTGGTCGCTGCGTGATACGTCTCCAACGTATCTATAATTTTTGATGGTTTCATGTTATTATCTTGTTAAACTTTGGATGTTTTGCATACCTTTTATTTATTTTTTGCGACTAACTTATTAACTCAGTGCCAAGAGCCAGTTCCTGTTTTTTCCATGTTTTTGACCCCTTTCAGAGGAGGATTTTGAACGGAGTCCAAACGGAATAAAACTGCCAAAAAGATTTTTTCCGGAACAAAAAAAGATCGGGGAGCCGGAGAATCAGGGCATGGGCGACCAGGTTCCCCACAAGCCCTCATGGCGTGGTCAGGGGGGCCCGCGACCCACTCGCTTGTGGGCTCCCTCAGGCTCCTTTGCCCTAGGTTTTGCGCCTATATATTCCCAAAAATTCCATAAAAACCAGGAGATCATCGAAAGTACTTTTCCATCGCCGCAAGCTTCTGTCTCCGCAAGATCCCATCTGGGGCACGTTCTGGTGCCCTGCCGGAGGGGGGATTTGGATATGGAGGGATTCTTCATCAACACCATGACCTCTCCGATGATGCGTGAGTAGTTCACAAGGGACCTACGGGTCCATAGCTAGTAACTAGATGGCTTCTTCTCTCTCATGGATCTTCAATACAAAGTTCTCCATGATCTTCATGGAGATCTATGAAATGTAATCTTCTTTTGCGGCATGTTTGTTGATATCCGATGAATTGTGGATTTATGGTCAGATTATCTATGAATCTTATTTGAGATTTTTTTGATCTCTCTTATGCATGAATTAATATCCTTGTAATTCTCTTCGCTCTATGATTCTTGCAATGGGAGAAGTGCTTGGTTTTGGGTTCGTACCATGCGGTGACCTCACCTAGTGACAGAAGGGGTAGCGAGGCACGCATCGTGTTGTTGCCATCAAGGGTAAAAAGATGGGGTTTTCATCATTGATTTGAGATTATCCCTCTACATCATGTCATCTTGCTTAAGGCGTTACTCTATTCGTCATGAACTCAATACACTAGATGCATGCTGGATAGTGGTCGATGTGTGGAGTAATAGTAGTAGATGCAGAAAGTATCGGTCTACTTGTCTCGGACGCGATGCCTATATGTATGATCATTGCCTTAGATATCGTCATGACTTTGCGCGATTCTATCAATTGCTCGACAGTAATTTGTTCACCCACCGTGATATTTGCTATTTTGAGACAAGCCTCTAGTGAACACTATGGCCCCCGGGTCTACTCCACACCATAATTTCAGCCTTACACTTTTTACTTCGTTGCACTTTCCGCCTTCAGATCTCACTTTGCAAACAATCTTGAAGGGATTGACAACCCCTTTGTAGCGTTGGGTGCAAGCTCTTTTGTGTTTGTGCAGGTACTCTGGACTTGATGAGATTCTCCTACTGGATTGATACCTTGGTTCTCAAACTCAGGGAAATACTTACTGCTCCTGTGCTGCATCACCCTTTCCTCTTCAAGGGAAAAACCAACGCAAACAATTGAAGTAGCAAGAAGAATTCCTGGCGTTGCCGGGGAAGGACTTTTGTTGCCGTAGCAGAAGAATTTCTGGCGCCTTTGCCGGGGAGGATCAAGTCAAGAACTCATCCAAGTAGGTGTCGCAAACTCATCTCTTGCATCTACTTTGTTTGCCAGTTGCCTCTCGTTTTCCTTTCCCCCACTTCACCAGTTTTCCTTTTTTCGTTTGCCTTTTCCGTTGGCCTTTTCGTTCGCCCTTTTTCTCATTTTCTCTTTGTTTGCCTGTGTGCTTGCTTGCTTGCCGAAGTCACCATGAATGAAAACACCAAACTTTGTGACTTCTCAAATACTAATAATAATGATTTTATTAGTACTCCGATTGCTCCCGCCACTAGTGCGGAGTCATACGAAATCAATGCTGCTTTGCTGAATCTTGTTATGAAAGAGAAATTCTCCGGCCTTCCTAGTGAAGATGCCGCATCCCATCTCAATACCTTCATTGAGCTTTGCGATATGCAAAAGAAGAAATAAGTGGATAATGACGTGATTAAATTGAAGCTTTTTCCTTTCTCGTTGCGAGATCGCAAAAAAACTTGGTTTTCTTCTGTGCCCAAAAATAGTATCGATTCTTCGGATAAGTGCAAAGATGCTTATATATCCAAGTATTTTCCGCCGGCTAAGATTATCTCTCTCCGTAATGATATCATGAATTTCAAGCAACTTGATCATGAACACGTTGCACAATCTTGGGAGAGAATGAAATTGATGATTAGAAATTGTCCCGCTCATGGCTTAAGTCTTTGGATTATTATACATATCTTTTATGCTGGCTTGAATTTTGCTTCTAGATATATCTTGGACTCCGCCTCAGGTGGAATGTTCATGGAAATCACGTTAGGGGAATCCACAAAGCTCCTAGACAATATCATGACGAACTACTCTCAGTGGCACACTGAAAGGTCACCTACTAGTAAGAAGGTACACGCAATAGAAGAAATTAACTCGTTGAGTGCTAAGATGGACGAGTTAATGAATTTGGTTGCTAGTAGAAGTGCACCTTTAGATCCTAATGATATGCCCTTGTCTTCTTTGATTGAGAGTAGCAACGCTAGCTTGGACGTTAATTTTGTTGGTAGGAATAATTTTGGCAACAACAATGCTTTTAGAGGAAACTATGTTCCTAGGCCTTTTCCTAGTAACTCCTCTAATAACTTTGGAAACTCCTACAACAATACTCATGGAAATTACAATAGATTACCCTATGATCTAGAGAGTAATATCAAAGAGTTTATCAACTCACAAAAGATTTTCAATGCGTCCATAGAGGAAAAACTACTCAAAATTGGTGATTTGGCTAAAAGCGTTGATAGACTGTCTAGTGATATTGATGCTTTGAAAGTTAGATGTGCTCCTCCCAAGATAAATATGGATGAAACTTTGAAAGCTATGCGTGTTTCCATGATTGAGAGCAAAGAAAGAACCACCCAAATTCGTGCTAGACATGAATGGCTTAAAAAGGCCTGTTCTCGTGATAAGAATCACGAAGATCTTAAAGTGCTTGGTGTGACTCCCATTGAATCTTTGTTTTCTTGTGTCAAACCTAATGATGATGGGCTGGATATGAATCCTCTTTGGTTGAAAAGTGCCCCAATGATTCAGAGTCCATCTATCTTGATGCTAAAAGCATTGAAAGTGGAGTAGAAGATATTAAAACTTTGATTAGTAATGAAATTACTACTATGGATTTCAAGGAATTCAATTATGATAGTTGCTCCTTGATTGAATGCATTTCTTTGATGCAATCCATGTTAAACTCTCCACACGCTTATAGCCGAAACAAGGCCTTTACTAATCATATCATGGAAGCTATGATAAAATCTCTTGAAGAGAAACTTGAATTGGAAGTCTCTATCCCTAGAAAGCTTCATGATGAGTGGGAACCTACCATCAAAAGAAAAATCAAAAACTGTGAATGCAATGCTTTGTGTGATTTGGGTGCTAGTGTTTTCGCGTTTCCAAAGTCTTTATGTGATGTTCTGGGTTTTAGTGAGATTGAAGAGTGTTCTCTTAATTTGCATCTTGCGGATTCTACTGTCAAGAAACCCATGGGAAGGATCAATGATGTTCTTATTATTGCAAATAGGAACTATGTACCCGTGGATTTCATTGTGCTTGACATTGATTGCAATCCTACATGCCCTATTATTCTTGGTAGACCTTTCCTAAGGACTATCGGTGCTATCATCGATATGAAGGAAGGAAATATTAGATTTCAATTTCCTTTAAGGAAGGGCATGGAACACTTTCCTAGAAAGAAAATAAGATTGCCTTATGAATCCATGATGAGGGCCACTTATGGTTTGAGCACCAAAGACGACGATACGTTATTCTATCGCTTTTATGCCTAGCTAAGGGCGTTAAATAATAGCGCTTGTTGGGAGGCAACCCAATGAACTTATCTTTTTATTTCTGTTTTGTTTCATCCACATCATCATAATTATGTTATGATTGTGTTTTTTGTGTTTTTTTGTGTTTAAGCCAAGCAAAACCTTTATGACTAGTGTGCTGCTACTGGATTTGACGAGATTCTCCTACTGGATTGATACCTTGGTTCTCAAACTAGATTGATACCTTGGTTCTCAAACTAAGGGAAATACTTACTGCTCGTGTGCTGCATCACCCTTTCCTCTTCAAGGGAAAAACCGACGCAAACAAGAGAAGTAACAAGAAGAATTCCTGGCGTTACCGGGGAAGGACTTTTGTTGCCGTAGCACTGCGTTCTTCACGGGACCGAGTACCGAACCAGTCGTTGGCCAAGAATCATTCCCGGAGCTGGACAGAAGCTCCGAATCACTGAGTTTGTCTGGGAGAACGGCGACTCGGATGCGTACCCTTCTTAGTTCTGATGATTGGTATGAGGAGCCCTCGACCGGGCATTCGATAGTACTAACCAGATGCGTAATGGGCGAGATGTGGATTTCCCTATCGTCGGGTCTGATCCCGATCCGATCATAGATCATGCCCAGACCATTAGTAATTCCCAAAGATTGGATCTAGTCGAGTAACATGTGCAATGTTGGGGTTTCGGTAGTGCTTGCGCCGCTTGTGTACTCGGGGGCAGCTGGTGTTCCCGATTCCTCGGCGGTACTTGGGATCGCCCTTGGGGAGAGCTCAAATGACGCGAGTTCGGATGCCCCGAACCTGTCTGGCTTTAAGGACGGATTAGGTATGAAGTTTGTCTCGATGATTGGATTCACAGCCTTGGAGGACAAAGCATCAAGGTCCGTGCGCTCCTTCAATGGAGCGAACAGCCGTGTACAAGGCCTCCCTAGGGATCGGCGGTCAACTCTAAGCTCCCGAACCTCACTTCCTTACCAGGGGAAAAATTTCTGATCTGATCGAGGTGGTCGGTCG
Source organism: Hordeum vulgare subsp. vulgare (assembly GCF_904849725.1). NCBI lineage: Eukaryota > Viridiplantae > Streptophyta > Magnoliopsida > Poales > Poaceae > Hordeum > Hordeum vulgare. The sequence continues at coordinate 357,313,676 of NC_058523.1, forward strand.
GATCGTCGTGCAGAACGATGCTTCAGAACGCGAAGATTTGTCCGGGGACAAACAAGTCCCTGTTGCACACCTCCTCGTTAATCACTAGATGTGTCATTGATCCTTTTGGCGATCCCGCATTGGAACTCTCAATGAAAGCACCAATGTTGGTGTCAAAACCAGCATATCTTGGGTAGGGGGTCCAAAAATGTGGACCTTGGATTGATGGGTTATAGGAAGAAGGGGGAGACAGCGGTTTACCCTGGGTTAGGGCCCTCCTATGGAGGTAACACCCTATGTCGTGCTTGATTGTATTAATGGAGATGATTAGAGAGTAGATCTACCTCAAGATCATATATGCTAAACCCTAGATGATTCAGCCTCTTCTACACTAATAGGGGTCTCTGGTTTATATAGACACCAGGGACCCTAGGGTTTACAAATTAGCAACTATAGTCGGGGGTGGATGAGCCGACTTAGTCCTTCCAAGCTAGGAGTCCATTCCAGTCCCCGGAGCCTTTCTTCGTGCGTACGAGGTTGTCAACTATCTGGACTTCAATGGTACGGTCTATGGGCCGGCACCTCGAGGACCCCTTAATCGATGACTCCCTCAAGTTGGCAATCCTCTTGCCTTTTTATTTGCATGCAAGTGAGGTGTGTAGATAATTGTAGATAGCAAGATAAAATAAAAACAAGTAAATAATAGCAAGGTAATGAAGGTTTTATCAACATGTTGTGAATACACAAATGGGCCATAGTTTTCCCTAATGGAATCTCTCATGGAAAAATAGCATATGGTAGGTAAACAAATTATTGTTGGGCAATTGACTGAAAAGCGCATAGTTATGCGATATTCACGGAAATGATCATGTGTATATAGGCACCACGTCCTTAAACAAATAGGTCGACTCCTGCATGCACCTATTACTATTACTCCACTCATCAACCGCTATCCAGCATGCATCTAGAGTATTAAGTAAAACAGAGTAATGCATGGAGAACAATGACATGATGTCGACAAAGTAAACTCAAGGAATATGAATAAACCCCATCGTTTTATCCTTAGTAGCAGCAACACAAAGGAGCATCTTGCCCCTTATGTCACTGGGATATAGAAATTTTCCAAGGTAAACCTACCACAACACACTTCTCTCACCGAATAAATATCGATCTAGTTGGCCGGACTATTTCAATAGTTCGAAAAGAATTACGAAGCTATCATAATCATGCACATAAGAATCATATATGTATTCAGAGGTGATTCAAGTATTTATCATGAATAATCTGAACATAAACCCAGAATTCATCGGATCCCAACAAACACACCGCACAAAAGGATTACATCATATGGATCAAGGCGAAGATGTGATGTTCATGTTGGAAATATGCCCTAGAGGCAATGATAAAATAGTTATTATTATATTTCCTGTTTTGAGATAATCGTTTATTACCCATGCTATAATTGTATTGAATGAAAGCATAAATGCAAGTGTGGATATATAGACAAAACAATGTCCCTAGTAAGCCTCTAGTTGAATAGCCAGTTGATCAAGGATGGTTAAGGTTTTCTAACCATATGCAAGTGTTGTCACTTCATGACTGGATCACCTCATTAGGAGAATGATGTGATGGACAAGATCCAAACTATAATCGTAGTATGTGATCGTGCCATTTTGTTGCTATTGTTTTCTGTGTGTCAACTATTCATTCCTATGACCATGAGATCATGTAACTCACTGACACCGGAGGAATACCTTGTGTGTATCAATCGTTGCAACGTTACTGGGTGACTATAAAGGTGCTCTACAGGTATCTCCGAAGGTGTCCGTTGAGTTAGCATGGATCAAGATTGGGATTTGTCACTCCGTGTGACGGAGAGGTATCTCGGGGCCCAGTCCGTAATACAACATCACATATAGGCCTTGCAAGCAATGTGGCTAATGTGTTAGTCACGGGACTTGTATTACGGAATGAGTAAAGAGACTTGCCGGTAACGAGATTGAAATAGGTATAGGGATACTGACGATCAAATCTCGGGCAAGTAACATAACGAAGGAAAAAGGGAATGGTATACGGGATTATATGAATCCTTGGCACAGAGGTTCAACCGATAAGATCTTCATAGAATATGTAGGATCCAATATGGACATCCAGGTCCCGCTGTTGGATATTGACCGGGGACTGTCTCAGGTCATGTCTGCATAGTTCTCGAACCCGCAGGGTCTGCACACTTAAGGTTCGGTGACGTTCTGGTATAGTTGAGTTATAGGTGGTGGTGACCGAAGGTTGTTCGTAGTCCTGGATGAGATCACGGATGTCACGACGGTTTCCGGAATGGTCCGGAAACGAAGGTTGATATATAGGATTGTTTCATTTGGTCTCCGGAAAGATTTCGGGCATTGCCAGCAGTGTACCGGGAGTGACGAATGGGTTCCAGGCTTTCACCGGGAGAGGCCCACCCACCCGGGAGTGAGCCTAATAGCCCAAGGGTGGCGCACCAGCCCTTAGTGGGCTGGTGAGGCCAGCCCAAGTGGTCTATGTCGGCTAGAAGGAAAAAACCAAAGGAAAGGAAAAAACGGGTAGGTGGGAAGGAAGGAGGAGACTCCTCCTTCCCCAAACCGAATTGGAGTTGGAGTCCTCGTCCTCCTCTCTCGGCCGGTGCCCTTGGGGCTCTCTTGAGCCTCAAGGCTAGCCCCTCCCCTGCTACTATATATACTAGAGGTTTTAGGGTTTTTGAGACACAAATTTGCCACGAGCAACCAAACCTCTACATCGTAGTTCTTCCTCTAGATCGGCTTTCTGCGGAGCTCGGGCGGAGCCCTGCGGAATAGATCATCACCATCACCGGCGTGCCGTCATGCTGCCGGATAACTCATCTACTTCCCCACGTCTCTTGCTGGATCAAGAAGGCGGAGATCGTCATCGAGCTGTTCGTGTGCTGAACGCAGAGGTGTTGTCCGTTCGGTACTAGATCAGAACGGATCGTGGGACGACTGTGATTTGAATCACGAAGCTGTTCCACTACATCATCCGCGTTTCTTAATGCTTCCCGCTTAGCAATCTACAAGGGTATGTGGATCCGATCTCCCTCTCGTAGATGAACATCAACATGATAGGTCTTCGTGTGCGTAGGAAATTTTTTGTTTCCCATGCAACTTTCCCCAACAGTGGCATCATGAGCTAGGTTCATTCGTAGATGTAATCACGAGTAGATAAAAAAAGTTTTTGTGGGCGTTGATGTTCGATTTGCTGGCCTCCTTGGTCTTTTCTCGATTTGGCGGTATTGCTGGATTGAAGCAGCTTAGACCAACATTACTCGTACGCTTATGAGAGACTGGTTTCATCGACCAGCATGCAATTCGTTGCATAAAGATGACTGGCGGGTGTTAGTTTCTTCAACTTTAGTTGAATTGGATTTGATCGAGGCGGTCCTTGGAGAGAGGTTAAATAGAAATTTGCACATCTCCGTTGTGGTTTTGCATAAGTAAGATGCGATCATACTAGATACCCATAGCAGCCAAGTAAAACATGCAACAACAAATTAGAGGATGTCTAACTTGTTTTTGCAGGGTATGCTTGTGATGTGATATGGCAAAATACATGATGTGATATATTGGATGTATGGGATGATCATGTTGTAATAGTTAAATATCGACTTGCAAGTGGATGTTGCGGCAACCGGCAGGATCCATAGGGTTGTCTTAAACTAACGTTTGTGTTTGCAGATGCGTTTACTATATTGCTAGGTTGTAGCTTTAGTAGTAATAGCATAGATAGAACTAAAACCTCGATGGCGGCACGATGATGGAGATCATGGTGTGGCTCCAGTGACGATGAAGATCATGCGGTGCTTTGGTGATGGAGATCAAGAAAGCACAAGATCATGGCGATATCATATCACTTATGAATTGCATGTGATGTTGATCCTTTTATGCACCTTATATTGGTGTGAAAGACGGTAGCATTATAAGGTGACCCCTCACTAAAATTTCAAGATAAAATTGTGTTCTCCCTGACTGTGCACCATTGCAACAGTACGTCGTTTTGAGACACCACGTGATGATCAGGTGTGATAGACTCAATGTTCACATACAACGGGTGCAAAATAGTTGCACACGCGGAACACCCGGGTTAAACTTGATGAGCCTAGCATGTGGAGACATGTCCTCGGAACATAAGAGACCGAAAGGTTGAGCATGAATCGTATAGTTGATATGATTAACATAGAGATGTTTACCACTAAAACTACACTCAACTCACGTGATGATCGGACTTGAGTTAGTGAATTTGGATCATGCCACACTCAAGTAACTAGAGGGATGTGTATTTGAGTGGGAGTTTATTAGTAATTTGATTAGTTAAACTCTAATTGTCTTGAACATAGTCTAAGTCCACTTTGCAATATTTTATGTTGTAGATCAATGGCTCACGCAGTAGCAACCCTGAATTTCAATACATTCCTAGAGAAAGCTAAGCTGAAAGATGATGGTAGCAACTTTGTAGACTGGGCTCATAATCTTAGGCTCATCCTACAAGCTGGGAAAAAGAATTATGTCCTTGATGCTGCGCTAGGAGATGAACCACCCGCTACGTGTGATGAAGATGTTTTGAACTTTTGGCAAGCACGTAAGGAGGACTACTCAGTAGTTCAATGTATAGTCTTGTATGGCTTAGAATCGGGACTTCAACGATGCTTTGAACGTCATGGAGCAGATGAGATGTTCCAGGAGTTGAAGTTTATCTTTCAGAAGAACGCCCGGATCGAGAGGTATGAGACCTCCGATAAATTCTATGCTTGCAAAATGGAGGAGAATTCGTCTGTCAGTGAACATGTGCTCGAAATGTCTGGGTACTCAAACCGTCTAGCTGAGCTAGGGATTGAACTCCCACAAGAGGCTATCACTGACAGAATTCTTCAATCACTGCCACCTAGCTACAAGAGCTTTGTGTTGAACTATAACATGCAAGGGATGAACAAGTCACCCGACGAGTTATTCGCGATGCAGAAAGTCGCAGAGTCAGAACTCCGGAAAGAACATCAAGTGCTGATGGTGAATAAGACCACTGGTTTCAAGAAAAACGACAAAGTCATGAAGGGTAACTCCAAGAAGAGCGGCAAAGTTGTTGCTCCTCCGACGAAGAAACCCAAGGCTGGTCCTAAGCCGGAAACTGAGTGCTATTATTGCAAGGGGATGGGTCACTGGAAGCGCAACTACCCCAAGTATTTGGCTGATAAGAAGGCGGACAACACCAAACCAGGTATATGTGATATACATGTTATTGATGTGCACCTAACCAACTCTCGTCACACTGCGTGGGTATTTGATACTGGTTCTGTTGCTCATATTTGCAACTCCAAGTAGGAACTGCGGAATAAACGAAGGATAGCGAAGGATGAAGTGACGATGCGCGTTGGAAATGGTTTCAAGGTTGATGCAATCGCCATCGGCACAGTCTCAGTTCACTTACCATCAAGATTAGTTATGAACTTAAATAATTGTTATTTAGTGTCTGCGTTAGGCATGAACATTATATCTGGATCTTTTTTATTGCGATATGGTTACTCGTTTAAGTCAGAGAATAATGGTTGTTCTATTTTGATGAGTAATATCTTTTATCGTCATGCACCCAACGTGAGGGGTTTGTTCATATTGAATCTTGATTGTGATGACACACATATACATAACACCGAGATGAAAAGATGTAGAGTTAACAATGATAGGGCCACCTTTTTGTGGCACTCTCGCTTAGGTCATATTGGTGTAAAGCGCATGAAGAAACTCCATGTTGATGGATTTTGGAGTCACTTGATTTCGAATCAATTGACACGTGCGAACCATGCCTCATGGGCAAGATAACTAAAACTGTGTTCTCCAAAACTGGGTTTAGGGTTTAGGGTTTAGGAGATCATACATACTGATGTGTGCGGTCCAATGAGTGTGGAGGCGCATGGCTGATATCGTTATTTTCTCACCTTCACTAATGATTTGAGTAGGTATGGATATATCTAATTGATGAAGCACAAGTCTGAAACGTGTGAAAAGTTCAAACAATTTCAGAGTGAAGTTGAAAATCGTCGGAACAAGAAAATCATGTTCCTACGATCTGATCGAGGGGGTGAATATCTGAGTTTCGAGTTTGGTGCTCACTTAAGACAATGTGGAATCGTTTCACAGTTGACACTGCCTGGAACACCACAGCGTAATGGTGTGTCCGAACGTCGTAATCGTACTTTGTTAGATCTGGTGCGATCTATGATGTCTCTTCTGATTTGTCATTAACGTTTTGGGGTTATGCATTAGAGACAACTGCATTCACTTTAAATAGGGCACCATCAAAATCCATTGAGCCGACACCATATGAGCTATGGCATGACAAGAGGCCAAAGTTGTCGTTTCTTAAAGTTTGGGGATGCGATGCTTATGTCAAAAAGCTTGAGCCTGAAAAGGTGGAACCCAAAGCGGAGAAGTGCGTCTTCATAGGTTGCCCAAAAGAGATAGTTGGGTACACCTTCTATCTCAAATCCGAGGGCAAAGTGTTTGTTGCTAAGAACGGAGCTTTTCTTGAGAAGGAGTTTCTCTCGAAAAAATTGAGTGAGAGGAAGATAGAACTTGATGAGGTTGTGGAAGCTCTGCTCCCTCTAGATGGTGGCGCAGGGCAGAGGGAAATCTCTGTCGAGGCAACACCGGTTGAGGAGGAAGGTAATGATGATGATCATGAAGCTTCGGATCAAGTTCCTATCGGACCTTGCATGTCGACAAGATCACGTACTGCTCGTGAGTGGTACGGGAATCATATCTTATCTATCATGTTGTTAGATAACAATGAACCTGTGAATTATGAAGAAGCAATGGTGGGCCCAGATTCCAACAAATGGTTAGAGTCCATGAAGTCCTAGACAGGATCTATGTATGAAAACAAAGTGTGGACTTTGGAAGTATTACCTGAAGGTCGCAAGGCTATTCAGAACAAATGGATCTTTAAGAAGAAGACGGACGTGGACGGTAATGTGACTGTTTATAAAGCTCGAGTTGTGGAAAAGGGTTTTTCACAAGTTCAAGGAGTTGACTACGATGAGACATTCTCACCCATGGCGATGCTTAAGTCCGTCCGAATCATGTTAGCAATAGCTGCATTTTTCGATTATGAAATCTGGCACACGGATGTCAAAACGGCGTTCCTTAATGGTTTTCTTAAGGAAGAGTTGTATATGATGCAACTCGAAGGTTTTGTCGATCCAAGAATGCTAACAAAGTATGCAAGCTCCAGCGATCCATCTATGGACTGGTGCAAGCATCTCGGAGTTGGAATAAGCGCTTTGACGAGGTGATCAAGGCATTTGGGTTTATACAAGTTGTTGGAGAATCTTGTATTTACAAGAAAGTGAGTGGGAGCTCTGTAGTGTTTCTAATATTATATGTGGATGACATATTGCTGATTGGAAACAATGTGGAGTTTTTAGAGAGCGTAAAGGATTACTTGAACAAATGTTTTTCAATGAAAGACCTAGGAGATGCGGCTTACATATTAGGCATTAAGATCTATAGGGATAGTTAGAGGCACCTAATAGGACTTTCACAAAGCACATACCTTAATAAAGGTTTCAAGAAGTTCAAAATGGAGGAGTCCAAGAAGGGGTTCTTGTGAGTTTTACAAGGTATAAAGTTGAGTAAGACTCAGTGTCCAGTAATTGTGGAAGATAGAGAAAAGATGAGTATCGTCCGCTATGCTTCAGCCATAGGGTCTATCCCGTATGCAATGTTGTGCACAAGACCGGACATCAGCCTGGCCATAAGTATGGCAGGGAGGTTTCAAAGTAATCCAGGAGTGGATCACTAGACGACAGTCAAGAATATCCTGAAGTACCTGAAAAGGACTAAGGAAATGTTTCTCGTTTATGTAGGTGACGAAGAGCTCGTCGTAAAGGGTTATGTCGATGCAAGATTTGACACTGATCCGGATGACTCTAAGTCTCAAACTGGATACGTATTTATTCTTAATAGGGGTGCGGTAAGATGGTGCAGTTTTAAGCAAAGCGTCGTAGCAGATTCTACATGTGAAGCGGAGTACATGGCTGCCTCGGAGGCAGCTAAGGAGGGTGTGTGGATGATGTAGTTCATGACGGATCTTGGAGTTGTGTCGAGTGCACTAAATCCAATAATTCTATTCTGTGACAACACTGGCGCCATTGCTCTAGCAAAGGAACCAAGATTTCACAAGAAGACCATACACATCAAATGATGCTTCAACCTCATCCGCGACTACATCGAAGGAGAGGACATAAATATTTGCAATGTGCACACGGATCTGAATGTTGCAGATTCGCTGACTAAACCTCTTCCACGAGCGAAGCATGACCATCACCAGTACTGTATGGGTGTTAGGGTCATTCCAATGTAAATTGCATAGCAATGTGAGACTAGATTATTGACTCTAGTGCAAGTCGGAGACTGTTGGAAATATGCCCTAGAGGCAATGATAAAATAGTTATTATTATATTTCCTGTTTCAAGATAATCGTTTATTATCCATGCTATAATTGTATTGAGTGAAAGCATAAATGCATGTCCGGATATATAGACAAAACAATGTCCCTAGTAAGACTCGAGTTGACTAGCCAGTTGATCAAGGATGGTTAAGGTTTTCTGACCATATGCAAGTTCTGTCACTTGATGACTGGATCACATCATTAGGAGAATGGTGTGATGGACAAGACCCAAACTATAAACATAGCATGTGATTGTGTCATTTTATTGCTATTGTTTTCTACGTGTCAAGTATTCATTTCTATGACCATGAGATCATGTAACTCACTAACACCGGAGGAATACCTTGTGTGTATCAAACGTTGCAACGTTACTGGGTGACTATAAAGGTGCTCTACAGGTATCTCCAAAGGTGTTCGTTGAGTTAGCATGGATCAAGACTGGGATTTGTCACTCCGTGTGACGGAGAGGTATCTTGGGACCCACTCGGTAATACAACATCACATATAAGCCTTGCAAGCAATGTGGCTAATGTGCTAGTCACGTGATCTTGTATTACGAAACGAGTAAAGAGACTTGCCGGTAACGAGATTGAAATAGGTATAGGGATACCGACGATCAAATCTCGGGCAAGTAACATACCGAAGGACAAAGGGAATGGTATACGGGATTATATGAATCCGTGACATAGATGTTCAATCGATAAGATCTTTGTAGAATATGTAGGATCCAATATGTACATCCAGGTGCCACTGTTGGATATTGATCGGGGAGTGTCTGAGGTCATGTGTACATAGTTCTCGAACCCGCAGGGTCTGCACACTTAAGGTTCAGTGACGTTTCGGTATAGTTGAGTTATAGGTGTTGGTGATCGAAGATTGTTCGGAGTCCCGGTTGATATCATGGGCGTCACGAGGGTTTCTCGAATGGTCTGGAAACGAAGATTTATATATAGGATTGTTTCATTTGGTCTCCGGAAAGATTTATGGCATTGCCGGCAGTGTACCGGGAGTGACGAATGGGTTCCGAGTTTTCACCAGGAGGGGCCACCCACCCAGGAGTGAGCCTAATAGCCCAAGGGTGGCGCACCAGCCCTTAGTGGGCTGGTGAGCCAACCCAAGTGGGCTATGTCGGCTAGATGGAAAAAACCAAATGAATGGAAAAAAAGGGAGGTGGGAAGGAAGGAGGGGACTCCTCCTTCCCCAAACCGAATTGGAGTTCGAGTCCTCCTCCTCCTCTCTCGGCAGGCGCCCTTGGGGCTCTCTTGAGCCTCAAGGCTAGCCCCTCCCCTCCTCCTATATATACTAGAGGTTTTAGGGTTTTTGAGACACTACTTTTTCACGTGCAACCCAAACCTCTACTTCGTAGTTCTTCCTCTAGATCGGTTTTCTGTGGAGCTCTGGCGGAGCCCTGCTGGAATAGATCATCACCATCACCGGTGCGCCGTCACGTTGCTGGAGAACTCATCTACTTACCTGTCTTTCTTGCTGGATCAAGAAGGCGGAGATCGTCATCGAGTTGTATGCTTGCTGAACACGGAGGTGCCGTCCGTTCGGTGCTAGATCGGAACGGATCGTGGGACGACGGTGATTTGAATCACGAAGTTGTTCCACTACATCAACCGCGTTTCTTAACGCTTCCCGCTTAGCAATCTACAAGGGTATGTGGATCTGATCTCCCTCTCGTAGATGACCATCACCATGATAAGTCTTCGTGTGCGTAGGAATTTTTTTCTTTCCCATGCAACATTCCCCAACAGTTCATTGTATTCAATATGAAACAGAGATATTTCCATCTAGGTACTGACTATGGACCCGTAGGTCTATGGTGAAGTAATCACACATTATAGTGAGGGCGGCAAGGTTGATGAAGAAGCCTTCCGTGATTGATCCCAGCTCCGACAGGGTGCTGGAATGGAGCTCTAGATGCCCTCCCGTCGGAACAGAGACCTGTAGTGGCATAACAAGTGTTTCGGGACTCTCCCTCATGTTTTTGGGTAAATGAGAATTGATAAGCGAAATAACAGAGTCGGGTGGGTCACAAGAGAGGCACAATCCATCAGGGCGCCCCCCAGGTCGCGCCCTCTTCGCTTTTGGGCCCTTCATGAGGTTCCATCCTTCTTCCGATGCTCGTTGGTATTCTTTTGCTCAAGAAAAAATCACCAAAAAGTTTCAGGGAAATTGGACTTCGTTTGGTTTGGAAAGCCTGAAAAGTGAAAAACACGTAGAAAACAACAACTCGGACTAGCACTAGGTCAATAGGTTTGTGCTAAAAAATAATATAAAATGGTGAATAAATACCCCAAAAGTATTCTAGAATGATAATATATCAGCGTGGAACAATCAAAAATTAATGACATATTGGAGACGTATCAAGCATCCCCAAGCTTAATTCCTACTCGTCATCGAGTAGGTAAATGATAAAAATAGAATTTTTGATTTGACATGCTATCCATGATGTAACCCTATGCATGTATGCTCCTCGAGAAACGATGAATTAACAACTACTCACATAACAACACTTATAGGTAAAAGGAGAAAATCATTAATATTTCAAAGTATATGATCCTCAAAGATTGTTTTACCCCCCCTCCATCCATCATTATTATATTATCAAGGCATAGCTCCATCTTCACTACTTTAGTACAAATGTCAAGCACCACAGTGTCCAAGTCAGACAATTGGATTGTTCTCAATATGCATCAAACTTTTATTCTTCATGCAATACATGAGCGTGAAGCATTGGACATAGCATAAAGGTGGAATAGAATATCGTGGTAGGTTTCAAAGGGGTAAAAGTGGAGAAGATAGTCTCACATAAATTAGGTGTACCAACGAGCTATGGAGATGCCCGTCGATAGATATCAATGCGAGTAGTAGGGATTGCCATGTAAATGATGCACAAGAGTTATAAATGTATGAAAGCTCCACTGAACCTATGTGGGGTGTGCATCCAACTTGCTTGCTCATGAAGACCTCGGGCATATGAGGAAGCCCGTCATCAGAATATACATGCCAAGTTTATGAAAAAGTGATTCCCACTAGCATATGAATGATATAACATGAGACTCTCTATATGAAGAACAAGGTGCCACTTTGAGGCACAAGTGTTTTAAAAGATAGTATCAAAGTCCCTTCTCTCCTTTTCTCTCATTTTTTTTCTTATGGTGGGATCATTTGGTATCCCCCTTTTATTTCCTCACTGGGACAATGCTCTAATAATGATGATCATCACACTTTTATTTACTTACAACTCAATATGAAAACTCATATGACTCTGAATGAATGTGTCTCGTAGTGTACGAGGATGTGCAAAGATCTAGCGTGGCATGTATAAAAAATATGATGAACGGTGGCTTTCCAAATATACTACGTCAGCTCTATATGAGCATGCAAAGAATTATGATGATGAACGAACTAGTCATGTGAAGTGACGACGACATTTGCATGGCAATATATCTCAGAATGGCTATGGAAATGCCATGATATGTTGATATGGTGGCTGTTTGGAGGAGGATATAAAAAAAGGTTTATGTGCCACAGAGCATGTCATTTCACGGGGTTTGGATGCACCGCCGAAAGTTGTACTGATCCTCAAGGTCAGAACGGGCGATGCACGGTACCGAAGAGGCCATCAAATATGTGGGGGTGAGAGTGCATATGTCCATGGTGTCACATTAGTCATGAAGAACTCATATACTTATTGCAAAGTTTTATTAGTTTTATCAAAAATCAAAATACTACTCACATGCCACGAGGGAGAGGGTTGGTAGGAATTAACCATCCCGTGACTCCGACACAAAACAATAGAAGGATTTCAACGAGGAATATAAATGCTCACACATCATTACCACACTTTTTTATTTTTTTTAGATGAACAAGAAATTACCAGCTCTTAATATCGACACCTATCATAATTAATAATAATGCACTCACGCCTTTTTCATATCACCACATCAATATCATTAACCCACAATTTCTCTATATGTGCTACATGATGGTTTTAATTATCACTCATTAAATACTCATTATTTTTGATCTAGTATTATGACCCATACAAATTGTCGTCACTATTTTTCCAGCTATCAAACAAATATTAGTAAATGATGATATCATAATATTTCTATAAAATGTACATGTCATCGTGCTCAAAAAGACATAGGTGAAGTACTGGAGCAAGTGCTAAGCTCCAAAGATACAAGTGAAGCACTTAGAGTATTTTAACAAATTGTGATGATGTGGTATCTCTCTCAAATAGGTGTGCCAGAAACAATGATTGTGCAAAAATCAAAGTAAAATCAAACAAAAGCAAACGACGCTCCAAGCAAAACTCATATCGTGTCATGAATAAAAATATAACTCCAAGTAACATATGGATGGATTGAGACGAAAAGAGGGGATGCCTTCCGGGGCGTCCCCAAGCTTAGAAGCTTGAGCCTTCCTAGAATATTACCTTGGTTTCCTTGGGCATCGCCACGCTTAGACTTTTTTTCTCCTCAAACCTTTGTCCTTACGGACAATGCCCAAAACTTGAAAACTTCAATCACATAGAACTCAACAAAGCTTCGCGAGGTCCGTTAGTATAAGCAACATATCAAACACTTTCAAATGTTGTTAAAAATTTATTCTTATTCTTATTTATCATTGGGTACTCTATATTAACTTCTCCATGGATTATACCCCCCGATATAACCCTTAGCATCATCAAAATAAGCAACCTACAGATGCAAAAACAGAATTTGACTGAAATAGAACAGTCTGTAGTAATCTGTAATGAACCTATACTTCTGTAAGTCAAAAAAATCTTAAATATTAGGAGGACTTGAGGAATTTGTATAGAAATATTGTGCAAAATGTGAGCTCAAATAGAAATTCCAGTAAAATCAGAGAAATTCAGCATCGGACGTCATAGTTTCTGTTTATGGACCGTATCAATGCTACTCACCATGCAAATCATCCTAAAGGCTTTACTTGGAAAAACACTAATTAGAACATAAAAACACAATAATAACAAAGGCAATAATCATGTTATCATACACTAATGGAAAGTGATAAGCAAATGATTAAGATAACTATTGGGTTGCCTCCCAACAAGCGCTATTGTTTTACGCCCCTAGCTAGGCATATTGCATATTTCAAGTGTTGTCATCTTTGACAGTCAATCGATAAGTGGCCCCCATACTTGATTCATATGGTGGTCTAATTATATTTGTAGGGAAGTGTTCCATTCTTTTCTTTAAGGGAAATTGGAACCTTATATTTTCTTCTATCATGTCAATGGTTGCACCTATAGTTCGTAGGAAGGGTCTTCCAAGTATAACTAGACAAGTAGGGCTGCAATCAATATCAATCACAATGAAATCTATAGGCATGTAATTTTATTTGCAATTAACATCACATAATTTATTCTACCCAAGGGTTTCTTGATGGTATAATCCGCAAGATGCAAGTTTAGGTAACATTCTTCAATATTAATGAGACCAAGCACATCACATAATGTTTTAGGTATAGTTGAAACACTAGCACAAAGCTCACACAAAACATTGAATTAATATTTATTTATATTAATTTTAATAGTAGGTTCTTACTCATCATGCAACTTTCTAGGAATATAAACTTCAATCTCAAGTTTCTCATCATAAGCTTTCACCACAGCTTCCACTATACATTGAGTAAAAGCTTTGTTTTGTTCATAAGCATTGGGTGAGATAATAATGGATTGAAGCAAGAAATACATTCTACAAAAGAGGAATTATCATCATTAAAGTCCTTGTAATCCAAAATAGTGGGCACACCACTAGTTAATGTTTTGACCTCTCCAAATCCACTTTTTTAGTTTTAGCATTAAAATAATCACCCTCCAAACAAACGGGATGCTCCTTCACTAGAGTTGACTCATCTCCAGTCCCTTTATCATTAACATTCAGAGAAGTAAACAAAGTCTCAATAGGAGATGTACCAATCTTTTTTAAGATCTTCATCATGATTCTCGTAAAAACCGGGTGGAAGAGCTTTTTCTCAGAATTTCCTCTTAGGTCTCAACTTAGCGGTCCTATCCTTACTTTAATTAATAGAAATTTGGATATATTTAAGAGTATCATTAAAATCATGCTTAGGACGCAAAGCTTTTTTTTAAGAGTTTCTACTTCAAGAACAATAATATCCATTTTTTTGGCCAAAGTATCTATAACATGCAATTTTTCTTCTACCATAGTATTGAAAACTTTTTGAGAATTATTTCCTTTATTGTGTTCTCACGATCAAAGGATATCCTATTAGAATTTGTAGAGGAATTTCCATAAGAATTACCTTAACCATTAGGATTATTACCGGGATACGGCCTAGCATTGAAATTACCCCTATAAGCATTGTTGTTGAAATTATTTCACAAGACAAAGTTCACATCAGTAGCATCATTATTTTGTTCGATCATGGTATACAAGTGTATATCATTAGGATCAACATGAGTATTTTTATTCGTAACCAAATTCATAAGAGCATCCACTTTTTCACTCAAGGTAGCGATTTCCTCCACAAAATTTACCTTCTTACCAGTTGGAGCTCTTTCGGTATGCCATTGAGAATAATTGGCCATGATGTTGTACAGAAGTTTGGTGGCCTCTCCTAAGGTCAACTCCATGAAGGTACCACGTGTGGCATAATATAGAAGATTTCTAGACAAAAAGTTTAATCCACCATAGAAATTTTGGATAATTATCCACATGTTTAAGCCATGCGTTGGACAATTTCTTATCATCAATTTCATCCTCTCCGAAGCTTGTGCAACATGTTCATCATCTTGTTGTTTAAAATTAATTATTTGATTTCTAAGGGAGATGATCTTAGCAGGAGGAAAATACATGGCAATAAAAGCATATTTACACTTATCCCATGTTCCAATACTATTACGTGGTAAAGATGAAAACCAAGCTTTAGCTTTCTCTCTTAGTAAAAAGGAAATAATTTGAATTTCAGAATATCATTGTCCATGTCCTTTTTATTTTGCATATCAAAAATTTCAACAAAGGTATTGAGATGAGAAGCGGGATCCTTATTAGGACTTCCTGAAAATTGCTCTTTCATGACAAGATTCAATAGTGCAGCATTAATATCAAAAGCATCCGCACTAGTGGCGAGTGATATAGGTGTACTACTAAAATCATTGTTATTAGTATTTGAAAAGTCACACAACTTAGTAGTATCTTGAGACATGGTGACTAAGCAAGCAACATAACAAGCAAGACAAGCAAACTAGAGAGCGAAGATGCAACCTAGTGACAAGCTAAGCAATCAAAGATAAATATTTTTCTCGTGACAAACTAAATATACCAGCAAATAAAAAGAGTAACAAGTGGACAAAATTTTGTGTGGAGTTACTTGGTAGTTGGTGATGATATTCCCCGACAACGGCGTGAGAAATCCTTCCCGATACTCGTGATCTACGTTGGGTTTTCCATGAAGAGGAATGGGTTATCACAGCATAAAGTGGGTAAGTATTTATCTCAGTTATGAAACCAAGGTTTATCGAACCAATAGGAATATCAACCACAACCGTCTTCAGCAGTTGCACACAAAAGAACAAAGAACTTGCACCCAACGCAGACAATAGGGTTGTCATTCCTCTTGTATTGTTATTTGCAAGAAAGTGACGTGTGTAGATAATGGTAGATAGCAAGATAAAATAAGAACAAGTAAATAACAGAAAGGTAATAAAGGTTTTATCAATATGTTCTTAATAGACACGGGGGCCATATCTTTCCCTAATGGCATCTCTCCTGGAAAAATAGCATATGATGGGTAAACAAGTTATTGTTGGGCAATTGACAAAAAAGTGGATAGTTATGCGATATTCACGGCAATGATCATGTGTATATAGGCATCACGTCCATAAACAAATAGGAAAACTCCTGCTTACACCTATTACTATTACTCCACTCATCAGCCGCTAGGGTATTAAGTAAAGCAGAGTAATGCATGGACAACAATAACTTGATGTAGACAAAGTAAAATCAAGCAATATGAATAAACCCCATTGTTTTACCCTTTGTAGCAGCAACACAAAAACACATCGTGTCCCCTTCTATCACTAGGATATAGAAATTTGTCAGGTTGAACCTACCACAATGCACCTCTCTGACCGAAGAAATATCGATCTAGTTGGAAAAACTATTTCAATAGATCAGAGAGAATTACGAAGCTATCATAATCATGCACATAAGAATCATATAGGTATTCAGAGGTTACTCAAATATTTATCATGAATAATTTGAACATAAACTCACAGTTCATCGGATCCCAAAAAATGCACCGCACAAAAGGATTGCATCATATGGATCAAAGCGAAGATGCGATGATCATTGTATTGAATATCAAAGAGGGATATTTCCATCTAGGTACAGACTATGGACCCGTAGATCTATGTGAACTACTCACACATCATTGGGAAGGCGGCAAGGTTGATGAAGAGGCCCTCCGTGATCGATCTCCCTCTGACAGGGTGCCGAAACGGAGCTCGAGATAGCCTCCCGTCGGAATACAGAATTGCGGTGGCGCAAAAAATGTTTCGGGATTCTCCCTTGTGTTCTTAGGGTAGATGATAATATATAAGCCAATCGGGAGGTCCATGAGGGAGGCACAAGCCATCAGGGCATGGCCCACATAGGACGCGCCCTGTGGCCTTGTGGGCCCCTCGTGAGGCCTCCAGCCTTCTTCCAATGCTCCCTAGGCTTCTTTTGGTCCACAAATTCACGGCAATTGGACTTCATTTGGTATGGAAAACATGAAAAGTGAAAACACGCAGAAAACAACAACTAACACTGGGCACTTGGTCAATAGGTTAGTGCTAAAAAATAATATAAAATGGTAAATAAATACCCCAAAAGTATTCTAGAATGATAATATATCGGCATGGAATAAGCAAAAATTATAGATACGTTGGAGACGTATCAAGGGGGTGTTGTCTCAAGAGGACATCAAGGACATAAGCCTTTTGCGAAGTCGTGAGGATAATCCTTAGATTACGGACCTAGTCCGCATAGTTAATTCCATTATATTTCAGCTTAGCTTTCTCTAGGAACGCATTAAAATTCAGGGGAGCTACTATGTAAGACATTGATCACAAATTTTTTTTGCAAAGACAACTTAGACTATGTTCATGATAATGGCTTCAATTAATCATATTACTTAAGAACTCCCACTCAACTCAACAACCCTCATGTTATTCGAGTGTTACATGATCCAAATCCACCAACCCAATTCCGATCATCACGTGACATGAGGTGGTTTCAATGGTGAACATGTCCATGTTGATCACGTCTACTATATGACTCATGTTCGGCCTTGCGGTCTCCTGTGTTCCAAGGCCATATGTGTACATGCTAGACTCGTCAAGTTTAACCCAAATGTTCCGCATGTGCAAAATTGCCTTACACCCGTTGTATGTGAAGGTAGAGTCTATCGCACCCGATTATCATGTGGTGCTTCGAAACGACGAACCTTCGCAATGGTGCAACCTTAGGGAGAACACAATTTTATCTTGAAATTTTAGTGAGGGATCATCTTATAATGCTACCGCCATCTTAAGCAAAATAAGATGCATAAATGGATTAACATCACATGCAAATCATAATAGTGACATGATATGGCCATCATCATCTTGTGATTTTGATCTCCATCTCGAAAGCATTGGTACGATCTCCATTGTCACTCGCATGACACCATGATCTCTATCATTGTGTTTCCATTGGGGTTGTCGTGCCAACTATGCTTCTACCACTATTGCTAACTCATAGCGATCAAGTAAAGCAAAAAAACACAAATAATTAAAGACAACCCTATGGTTCTTTTCAGTTATTGTACTCATCGACATGCAAGTCATGATAATCTATACAAAAACATGATAATCTCATACATCACATATATCTCATCATGTCCTTGTCCATATCATATCACAACATACCCTACTAAAACAAGTTAGACGTGATCTACTTTGTTGTTGCATGTTTTCCGTAGCTGCTATGGGTGACTAGCAAGAACTGTTCTTACCTATGCAAAGCCACAACGGTGATATTTAGGTTGCTATTTGATCTTCTACGAAGACCGCCTCTATCGAATCCAATTCAACTAAATTGGGAGAGACAAACACCCGTCGACCATCTTTATGCAACAAGTTGCATGTTAGTTGATGGAACCGGTCTCTCGTACGTGGACGAGTAAGGTTGGTCCGGTCCTCTTCATCCCACAATAGCGCCGAATCAAAATAATACTAAGTAAGTAAGCAATCTTAATATGAACACCCACAAACACTTTGTGTTCTACTCGTACATGTTATCTACACATAGACCTAGCTCATGATGCCATTGTTTGGGAACGTCGCATGGGAAACAAATATTTTACTATGCTCACCAAGATCAATCTATGGAGATCAACATCTACGAGAGGAGGAGTGCATCTACATACCCTTGTAAATAGCTAAGGGTAAGCGTTGATAAATGCGGTTGATGTAGTCGAACATCTTCGTGATCAGATCATGATCCGTCCTGCTATCCAATCCCGAACGTCCCGATCAAGTGCCGAATGGACGACACCTCCATGTTCAACACACGTACAACTCGATGACGCCCTCACCACCTCGATCCAGTGAGCATGGATGAAGTAGTAGATGAATTCTCTGGCAGCCCAACAACATGGTGGCGGTGGTGGTGGTGTCATCTCGGCACGGCTTCGCCAAGCATTGTCGCGATCAAGACGGTGGAGAAGTACTAGGAGAGAGAGAGTGCAACCCAAGGACTTGTGTGTTTGCTGCCTCCCACTGCTCTCATATATATAGGAGGAGGGTGGAGGACGGCCGGCGTATGGTTTCCCCTAAGTGTGGGCGACGACCAAGAGGTGGCATGCCACCCAACCTAGGGTGGCGCCACCCTATGGGTTTGCCCTCCACCAGCCAAGACGCATGCACCTATGTGTTGAGGAGCATCTAGGCTACAAGGGGCTGGTGTGCACCCTACCCAGCCCATGTGGCGGCTTCGAGGGTGGTGGGCCATTTTCGATGGACCCCAGAACCCTTTCGGCACTCCCGATACAATATAGGTGATGCCCGAGACATTTTTGGTGACCAAAACGGAACTTCCTATATATCAACCTTTACCTCCAGACCATTTGAAAGCTCCTTGTCATGTTCGGGTCTCATCCAGGACTCTGAACAACCTTCGGTTACCAACACAATAAATAAACTATATCTATATCGTTACCGAACGTTAAGTGTTCACACCATGCGGGTTCGAGAATTATGCACACGTGACCGAGAGACATCTACAGTCAATAACCAAAAGCGGGACCTGGATGCCCATATTGGTTCCCACACATTCGATGGAGATGTTTATTGGTCGAACCAATGATGTCAAGGATTCACTTAATCTTGTATGCAGTTCCATTTGTCCATTGGTATGTTGCTTGCCCGAGATTCGATCATCGGTATCTCCATACCTAGTTCAATCTCGTTACAGTCAAGCCTCTTTACTCGTTCTGTAATACAAGATTCCGTGACTAAATCCATAGCCACATTGCTTGCAAGCTTATTGTGATGTTGTATTACCGAGTGGGCCCTGAGAAACGTCTCCTCACACTGAGTGACAAATGCCAATCTTGATCCATGCCAACTCCACACATTCCCTCGAAGATACCTGTAGAGCATCTTACAGTCACCCAGTTATGTTGTTACATTCGATGCACACAAGGCATTCCTCCGGTGTCAGTGAGTTACATGATCACAAGGTCATAGGAACAGAAACATTGACATGCAGAAAGCAATAGCAGTAAACTCGATAGAATCAAACGTTGTGCTTAAGGTTTGGGTCTTGTTTATCACACTATTCTCCTAATGATGTGATTCTGTTATCACATGACAACTCTGTCTATGGCTAGGAAACCTTAGCCATGTTTGATCAACGAGCTAGCTCAGTAGATGCATACTAGGGAAACTTTGTTGTCTATCTACCCACACATGTATTTGAGTTTCCAATCAATACAATTATAACATGGATTCGAACACTGGGGCGTGTATGAAGGTCTCTCCCTGCTTTTTCTCGCCTATCCCACTACTCGATGGAAACGATGAAGGGCTCACTCGATGACGAGGGGAACACAGAACACAACAGTTTACCCAGGTTTGGGCCGCTGCGAAGCATAAAACCCTACTCCTGCTCTTGGTGGATTGGCTCTTGATACGTCCATTTTGCATCATGCTTTCATGTTGATATTTATTGCTTTATGGGTTGTTATTACACTTCATGGTACAATTCTTATGCCTTTCCTCTTATTTTGCAAGGTTTACATGAAGAGGGGGAATGCCGGCAGCTGGAATTCTGGCCTGAAAAAGGAGCAAGTTTGAGATACCTTTTCGGCGCAACTCCAAAAGCCGTGAAAATCAACGAGGATTTATTTTGGAATTTATAAAAAATACTCGACCAAAGAAATACCGGAGGGGAGCCAGCAGGAGGCCACAAGCATGCTAGGCGCGGCCTCCCCCCTGGCCGCGCCTAGGGGGCTTGTGGGCATCCTGGTGGCCCTCTAGCCCCCCTCTTTTCCTACAAGAAGGGTTTCGTTCCAGAAAAAATTAGGAGGAGGCTTTCAGGAGGAATCGCCGCCGCCGCGAGGCGGAACTTCAGCAGAACCAATCTAGAGCTCCGGCAGGGTCGTCCTGCCGGGGAAACTTCCCTCCCGGAGGGGGAAATCGACGCCATCGTCATCAGCAACACTCCTCTCATCGGAGGGGACTCATCACCATCAACATATTCATCAGCACCATCTCATCTCCAAACCGTAGTTCATCTCTTGTAACCAATCTCCGTCTCGCGACTCCGATTGGTACTTGTAAGGTCGCTAGTAGTGTTAATTACTCTTTGTAGTTGATGCTAGTTGGATTACTTGGTGGAAGATTATATGTTCAGATCCTTGATGCTACTCATTACCTCTCTGATCATTAATATGATTATGGTTTGTGAGTAGTTACTTTTTTTCCTGAGGACATGGGATAAGTCATGCTATAAGTAGTCATGTGAATTTGGTATTCGTTCGATATTTTGATGTGTTGTATGTTGTCTCTCCTCTAGTGGTGTTATGCGAACGTCAACTACATAACACTTCACCATTATTTGGGCCTAGAGGAAGGCATTGGGAAGTATGAAGTAGATGATGGGCTGCTAGAGTGACAGAAGCTTAAACCCTAGTTTATGCGTTGCTTCGTAAGGGGCTGATTTGGATCCACTAGTTTAATGCTATGGTTAGACTTTGTCGTAGTTCTTCTTTCGTAGTTGCGGATGCTTGCGAGAGGGGTTAATCATAAGTGGGATGCTTGTCCAAGTAAGGGCAGTACCCAAGCGCCGGTCCACCCACATATCAAATTATCAAAGTAGCGAACGTGAATCATATGAACATGATGAAAACTAGCTTGACAGAATTTCCTACGTGTCCTCGGGAGCATTTTACCTCCTATAAGAGTTTGTCCAGGCCTATCCCTTGCTATAAAAGGGATTGGGCGACTTTGCTGCACCTCTTTTACCGTTGTTACTTGCTACTTGCTACGAATCATCTTGTCACACAACTACTTGTTACCAATAATTTCAGTGCTTGCAGAGATTACCTTGCTGAAAACCACTTGTCAGATCCTTCTTCTCGTCATTGGGTTCGACACTCTTACTTATCGAAAGGACTACATAGATCCCGTAAACTTGTGGGTCATCAAGACTCTTTTCTGGCACCGCTGTCGGGTGATACGTCTCCAACATATCTATAATTTTTGATGGTTTCATGCTATTATCTTGTTAAACTTTGGATGTTTTGTATGCCTTTTATATCTTTTTCGGGACTAACTTATTAACTCAGTGCCAAGTGCCAATTCCTTTTTTTTCCGTGTTTTTGACCCTTTCCAGAGGAGGATTTTAAACGGAGTCCAAACGGAACGAAACTTCCAAAAAGATTTTTTCCGAAACAGAAGAAGATCGGGGAGCTTGAGAACCAGGGCAGGGGGCCACCAGGGACCCCACAAGCCCCCTAGCCGCGGCCAGGGGGGTCCGCGCCTCCCAGGCTTATGGGCTCCCTGGGCCACCTTTGCCCTAGGTCTTTCGCCTATATATTCCCATAAATTCCCAAAAAAATCAGGAGATCATCGAAAGTACTTTTCCACCGCCGCAAGCTTCTGTCTCTGCAAGATCCCATCTGGGGAACGGTCTGGTGCCCTGCCGGAGGGGGGATTCGGATACGGAGGGCTTCTTCATCAACACCATGACCTCTCCGATGATGCGTGAGGAGTTCACCATAGACCTACGGGTCCATAGCTAGTAGCTAGATGGCTTCTTCTCTCTCTTGGATCTTCAATACGAAGTTCTCCATGATCTTCATGGAGATCTATTCGATTTAATCTTCTTTTGAGGTGTGTTTGTCGAGATCCGATGAATTGTGGATTTATGATCAGATTATCTATGAATCTTATTTGAGTTTATTCTGATCTCTTTTATGCATGATTTCATATCCTTGTAATTCTCTTCGAGTTGTGGGTTTTGTTTGGCTAGCTTGATCTATGATTCTTGCAAAGGGAGAAGTGCTTGGTTTTGGGTTCATACCATGCGGTGACCTCACCCAGTGACAGAAGGGGTAGCGAGGCACGCATCGTGTTGTTGTCATCAAGGGTAAAAAGATGGGGTTTTCATCATTGGTTTGAGATTATCCCTCTACATCATGTCATCTTGCTTAAGGCGTTACTCTGTTCATCATGAACTTAATACACTAGATGCATGCTGGATAGCGGTGGATGTGTGGAGTAATAGTAGTAGATGCAGAAAGTATCGGTCTACTTGTCTCGGATGTGATGCCTATATGTATGATCATTGCCTTAGATATCGTCCTGACTTTGCGTGGTTCTATCAATTGCTCGACAGTAATTTGTTCACCCACCGTAATATTTGCTACTTTGAGAAAAACCTCTAGTGAACACTATGGCCCCCGGATCTTGTCCACACCATATTTTCAGCCTTACTCTTTTTCTTCGTTGCACTTTCCGCGTTCAGATCTCACTTTGCAATCAATCTTGAAGGGATTTACAACCCCTTCATAGCGTTGGGTGCAAGCTCGTTTGTGTTTGTGCAAGTACTCTGGATTTGACGAGATTCTCCTACTAGATTGATACCTTGGTTCTCAAACTGAGGGAAATACTTACTACTCCTGTGCTGCATCACCCTTTCCTCTTCAGGGGAAAAACTGACGCAAGCAAGTCTCCGTCAACGTGTGAGCTTTTGGCATTGTTGTTTGAGAAGTAGCATGGGGGAGTGAAGCACCTTTGGTAAGTGGAATTTGTTAAGGAAACATTTATATAGTGTGCTGAAATTTAATGTCACTTGTCACTATGGAAACTAATCCTTTGAGGAGCTTGTTCGGGGTATCTTCACCTCGAACGGAAGCACAAAGAGTTGCTCCTCAACCTGCTGCACCTATTGAAAATATTTGCTATGAATTTCCTTCGGTATGGTTGAGAAACTGTTGGCTAATCCTTTTACAGGAGATGGAACATCACATCCAGACTTGCATCTAATCTATGTAGATGAAGTTTGTGGTTTATTTAAGCTTGCAGGTTTGCCCGAGAATGAGGTCAAGAAGAAGGTCTTTCCCTTATCTTTGAGGGATAAATCATTGACATGGTATAGGCTATGTGATGATACTGGATCATGGAACTACAATCAGTTGAAATTGGAATTTCATCAAAAGTTTTATCCTATGCATCTAGTACATCGTGATCGGAATTATATTTATAATTTTTGGCCTCGTGATAGACAAAGCATCGCTCAAGCTTGGGGGAGGCTTAGATCAATGTTATATTCATGCCCCAACCATGAGCTCTCGAGAGAAATTATCATTCAGAACTTCTATGCTCGGCTTTCTCATGATGATCGCACCATGCTTGACACTTCTTGTACCGGTTCTTTTATGAAGAGAGATATTGACTTCAAATGGAATTTATTGGAAAGAATTAAACGCAACTCTGAAGATTGGGAGCTTGATGAAGGTAAGGAGTGAGATATGAATTTCAAGTTTGATTGCGTTAAATCCTTTTACGAAACAAATACTTTTTCTGATTTTAGCACTAAGTATGTACTTGACTCTGAGATAGTAGCTTCATTGTGTGAATCATTTGCTGCTCATATTGATCTCCCCAAAGATAAGTGGTTTAAATATCATCCTCCCTTAGAAGTCAATGTAGTTAAATCCAATCCAGTTGAAGAGAGAGTCATTGCCTATAATGATCCATTGTTCCTAGTGCTTACATTGAGAAATCACATTTCCCTGTTAGGATAAAGGATCATTCTAAAGCTTCAACTGTGATACGTAGAGGCTACATTAGAACGCCAACACCCCCTGAGCAAATTAGAGCTGAACCTAGCATTGCTATCATCAAAGATCTCCTGTCCGACAATGTCGATGGCCATGATATTCACTTCTGTGAAGATGCTGCTAGAATTGCTAAACCACATGCTAGAGACAAACATAGGCCTGTTGTTGGCACGCCTGTTGTTTCTGTTAAGCTAGGAGATCATTGTTATCATGGTCTATGTGATGTGGGTGCTAGTGTTCGTGCAATACCTCGATCCTTATATGATGAAATCAAAGACGAGATTGCACCTGTCGAGATAGAACCCATTGATGTCACTATTCAGCTTGCCAATAGGGATACTATATGCCCTGTGGGAATTGTTAGAGATGTTGAAGTCTTGTGTGGTAAAACAAAGTATCCTGCTGATTTCCTCGTTCTTGCTACCACACAAGATAGCTTTTGTCCCATCATATTTCGCAGACCTTTCCTCAATACTGTCAATGCTCATATTGACTATGAGAAGCAAACCGTCACTGTTGGCTTTGTAGGTGTGTCACATGAGTTCAATTTCTCCAAGTTTGGTAGACAACCTCATGAAAAAGAGTTGCCCAGTAAGGATGAAATTATTGCTCTAGCGTCTATTGCCGTGCCTCCTACTAATCCCTTAGAGCAACACTTGCTTGAGCATGAAAATAATATGCATATGGATGAAAGGGATGAGGTAGATAGAGTTGTCGTAGAACAATATCCTATCCTTAAGAATAATTTGCTTGTTGAACTACTTGGAGATGCACCCCCACCATAGGGTGATCCTGTGTTCGAGCTTAAACAGTTGCCAGATACTCTTAAGTATGCTTATCTTGATGAAAAAGAGATATATCCTGTTATAATTAGTGCTAGCCTCTCAGAGCATGAAGAAAACAAGTTACTAAAAACTCTGAGGAAGCACCATGCTGCTATTGGATATACTCTTGATGATCTCAAGGGCATTAGTCCCACTCTATGCCAGCACAAGATTAAAACCGATCCTGATTCCAAACCAGTTGCTCATCATCAACGGAGATTAAATCCTCTGATGAAAGAGGTAGTAAGAAAAGAAATACTAAAGCTCCTGGAAGCAGGTATTATCTATCCTGTTGCTCATAGTGATTGGGTAAGTCCGGTGCATTGCTTGCCTAAGAAGGGATGTATTACCGTTGTCCCTAATGATAAGGATGAATTGATCCCACAGAAGATTATTACTGGCTATAGGGTGGTGATTGATTTTAGGAAACTGAATAAGGCCACTAGGAAAGATCATTACCCTTTGCCTTTTATTGACCAAATGCTAGAAAGACTGTCTAAACACACACACTTCTGCTTCCTAGATGGTTATTCTAGTTTCACCCAAATACCTATTGCACAATCTAATCAGGAGAAAACCACTTTCACATGCCCTTTCGGTACCTTTGCTTACAAACGTATGCCTTTTGGCTTATGTAATGCACCTTCCACCTTTCAAAGATGTATGATGGCTATATTCTCTGACTTTTGTGAAAAGATTGTTGAGGTTTTCATGAATGACTTCTCCGTTTATGGGTCTTCTTTTGATGATTGCCTTAGCAACCTTGATCGAGACTTGCAGAGATGTAAAGATACCAATCTTGTCTTGAATTGGGAGAGGTGCCACTTTATGGTTAATGAAGGCATCGTCTTAGGACATAAAATTTCTGAAAGAGGTATTGAAGTCGATAAGGCTAAGGCTGATGCGATCGAGAAAATGCCATGCCCCACAAATATCAAGGGTATAAGAAGTTTCCTTGGTCATGCTGGTTTCTATAGAAGGTTCATTAAGGACTTCTCTAAGATTTCTAGGCCTCTTACCAATCTATTGCAAAAGGATATTCCTTTTGTTTTTGACGATGATTCTGAGGAAGCCTTCGAAATACTTAAGAAGGCCTTGATAACTGCGCCTATTGTTCAACCACCTGATTGGAACTTACCTTTTGAAGTTATGTGTGATGCTAGCGATTATGCTATTGGCGCTGTCCTAGGACAAAGAGTTGATAAGAAGTTGAATGTTATTCACTATGCTAGTAAAACTCTAGACAACACCCAAAGAAACTATGCTACTACTGAAAAGGAATTTTTAGCAGTCGTGTTTGCATGTGAAAAGTTCAGATCTTACATTGTTGATTCCGAAGTCACTATTCACACTGATCACGCTGCTATTAAGTACCTCAATGAAAAGAAAGACGCTAAACCTAGACTGATCAGATGGGTTCTCTTGCTACAAGAATTTGATTTGCATGTTGTTGATAGGAAGGGTGTTGAGAACCCAGTAGAATATAACTTGTCTAGGTTGGAGAATGTTCTTGATGACCCACAACCTATTGATGATAGTTTTCCTCATGAGCAATTGAATGTCATCAATACTTCACGTAGTGCACCGTGGTATGCTGATTATGCAAACTATATCGTAGCCAAATACATACCACCCAGTTTTACCTATCAGCAAAAGAGGAAATTCTTCGTTGATTTGAGACAGTACTTTTGGGATGATCCTCACCTTTATAAGGAAGGAGTAGATGGTGTTATTAGACGTTGTGTTCCTGAACATGAACAGGGACAGATCCTACAGAAGTGTCACTCCGAGGCCTACGGAGGACACCATGCGGGAGATAGAACTGCACACAAGGTATTGCAATCAGGTTTCTATTGGCCCACTCTCTTCAAGGATGCTTGTAAGTTTGCCTTGTCTTGTGACGAATGTCAAAGAATAGGTAATATCGGTAAACATCAGGAAATGCCTATGAATTATTCACTTGTCATTGAACCATTTGATGTTTGGGGCTTTGATTATATGGGACCTTTTCCAAAATCCAACGGGTATACTCATGGCCTAGTTGTTGTTGATAACGTTACTAAGTGGGTAGAAGCTATCCCAACTAGTAGTGCTGATCACAACACCTCTATTAGGATGCTTAAAGAAGTTATTTTCCCTAGATTTGGAGTCCCTAGATATCTGATGACTGATGGTGGTTCACATTTCATTCATGGTGCTTTCCGTAAAACGCTTGCTAAGTATGATGTCAATCATAGAATTGCGTCTCCCTATCATCCTCAGTCCAGTGGTCAAGTACAGCTAAGCAATAGAGAGATTAAACTAATTTTGCAAAATACTGTCAACAGGTCTAGAAAGAATTGGTCTAAGAATCTTGACGATGCACTCTGGGCTTATAGAACTGCCTATAAGAATCCCATGGGCATGTCTCCGTACAAAATGGTTTACGGCAAAGCATGTCATTTACCTCTTGAGCTAGAACAGAAGGCTTATTGGGCAATCAAAGATCTCAACTTTGATTTCAAACTTGCTGGTGAGAAGAGGTTATTTGATATTAGCTCACTTGATGAATGGAGAACTCAGGCATATGAGACTGCCAAGTTGTTCAAAGAAAAGGTTAAGAGGTGGCATGATAAAAGAATACAAAAGAGTGAGTTCAATGTAGGTGATTATGTCTTGCTATATAATTCTCATTTAAGATTTTTTGCACGCAAGCTTTTCTCTAAATGGCAAGGTCCTTACATTGTTGAGGAAGTATATCGTTCCGGTGCCATCAAGATCAACAACACGGAAGGTAATTTTCCGAGAGTGGTAAATGGGTAGAGAATCAAGCATTATATCTCAGGTACACCCATAAATGTTGAAAGCAATATTATCAATACCATAACTCCGGAGGAGTACATAAGGGATATTTATCAGCCTGTTTCAGACTCCAAAAATGAAGAGGTGTGTGATTTGGTAAGTAAACAGACTCCAAAACTTTTCCAGTAGGAATTTTTCTCCATTTTGGAATTTTTGAAAAAATAGAAAAATTTAAAGTAGTCCAGAAAGCGCACCAGGAGACCACAAGCCTGCGAGGCGCGAGCCACCCCCCTGGCCGCGCCTGGGGGGCTTGTGACCACCTCGTGTGCCTCCCGGACTCCGTTTTCTTGCGGAGTACTCCTTTTGGTCGGAAAAAAATCATTATATTTTCTCCTGAAAGGTCTGACCCTCGTATCATGCAAATTTCCTATGTTTTCATTTCGGGCCTGTTTCTGCTGCAGATCTAGATCGCAATGACATCCCCAAAAGCTCCGAAGGACAAGTTCTTCGAGAAGGTCATCAATCCCTACCTCGAGGGAGTACTGCTACACCCTCGATATATCGAGATGCGTGCAGGGATGTTGCACATCCGTGATGTTGAGGGGCCCAAGAACACCGGAAGCGTGGAGGTGAGGCTCGAAGCAATGGAGCAACTAGTCTTCAAGTGCCAAGAGATGGTGGAGCGTGAACTCAACGCCAACCACATGATGATCACAGAGTTCACCAACAAGCACAAGATCGATGCCAATGACATCGGGAAGCACCTCTCCAGGCTCTATGACAGAATTGATCATCTCGAAGCCTAGATCTATGACCTGGAGAATCAAAACTGTGAGTATGAGTATAGATTTAAATCAATATGGTTGGCTGCAGATTTGAGGATTCCGGAGACTCGGTCGTCTTTCCATGATGGAGCATCTATGCCTTGGAAGACGGAGGATCAAACCCATGTTGCAACAACTCCACCACCATCACCTCCAAAGGAAGGCAACTAAGCATGGGTATGGGCAATCCCCTTGGCTTGTGCCAAGCTTGGGGGAATTGCCCCGGTATCGTATCACCAACACATCTTTTGCTTTTACCTTTGCTTAGTTCGATCCTTTTTGGTTTTATCTTTGTCTAGTAGATTAAAGTTCTTAGTGTTTTAGGCTTGAGCTTTGCTTTGTGTCACGCGGGATGTATTCGAGCTCGTGAGCCTTATAATAAAGAGTGTCTTAGTTAAGGGCCTTGTCTCATGCCATGATCAAAAGAATGATAAAAGAACAAAAGCATGAAATATCATGTAATGATCTTATGGGAAGCGATGGCTGCTACGGCAACAGAAATCCTTCTGCTGCCTCTTGAGCTTGCGTTGGTTTTTCCCTTGAAGACGAAAGGGCGATGCCTAAGAGGAGCAGTAAGTATTTCCCTTAGTTTGAGAACAAAGGTATCAATCCAGTAGGAGAATCGCGCCAAGTGCAGAGTACCTGCGCAAACAGAAAGAGCTTGCACCCAACGCTATAAAAGGGGTTGTCAATCCCTTCAAGATTGATTGCAAAGTAAGATATGTAGGCGGAAAGTGCAACGAAGTAAAAGTGTAAGGCTGAAAATATGATGTGAAGTAGACCCGGGGTCCATAGTGTTCACTAGAGGCTTCTCTCAAAATAGCAAATAATACGGTGGGTGAACAAATTACTGTCGAGCAATTGATAGAACCGCGCAAAGTCATGACGATATCTAAGGCAATGATCATACATATAGGCATCATGTCCGAGACAAGTAGACCGATACCTTCTGCATCTACTACTATTACTCCACACATCGACCGCTATCCAGCATGCATTTAGTGTATTGAGTTCATGACGAACAGAGTAACGCTTTAAGCAAGATGACATGATGTAGAGGGAAAACTCAAACCAATGATCAAAACCCCATCTTTTTACCCTTGATGGCAACAACACGATGCGTGCCTCGCTACCCCTTCTATCATTGTGTGAGGTCATCGCACGGTATGAACCCAAAACCAAGCACTTCTGCCATTGCAAGAATCATAGATCAAGTTGGCCAAACAAAACCCACAACTCGAAGAGAATTACAAGGATATGAAACATGCATATAAGAGATCAGAAGAGACTCAAATAAGATTCATAGATAATCTGATCATAAATCCACAATTCATCAGATCTCGACAAACACACCGCAAAATAAGATTACATCGGATAGATCTCCATGAAGATCCTAGAGAATTTTGTACTGAAGATCGAAGAGAGAGAAGAAGCCATCTAGCTACTAGCTATGGGCCCGAAGGTCTATGGTGAACTACTCACGCATCATCAGAGAGGTCATGGTGTTGATGAAGAAGCCCTCCGTATCCGAATCCCCCGTCCGGCAGGGCACCAGAACATGCTCCAGATGGGATCTTGTGGAGACAGAAGCTTGCGGTGGAGGAAAAGTAGTTTCGTGGATCTCTTGCGCAATTTTTGAATTTTTCTGAATTTATAGGCGGAAGAGGTAGGGCAGACGAGCCACACGGGGCCCACAAGCCTGCTAGGCATGGGCCCCCTGGCCGCGCCTAGGGGGATTGTGGGGTCCCCTGGTGTCCCCTTCCTTGGTTCTCAACTCTCGTGCATATCTTCTGTTCCGGAAAAAATCTCTTCAGAAGTTTTATTCCGTTTGGACGCTGTTTAAAATCCTCCTGTGAAAAGGGTCAAGAACACGGAAAAAAAAGGAACTAGCACTTGGCACTGAGTTAATAAGTTAGTCCCAAAAAAGATATAAAAGGCATACAAAACATCCAAAGTTTGACAAGATAATAGCATGGAACCATCAGAAATTATAGATACGTTGGAGACGTATCAAGCATCCCCAAGCTTAACTCCTGCTCGTTCTCGAGTAGGGAAGTGATAAAGACAGAATTTTGGATATGGAATGCTACCTAGCATAGTTGTCCTTTGTAACTTCTTTCATGTGACACGAATGTTCATATCCGTAAGATTCAAAACAATAGTTTTCTATTGACATGAAAACATTAATACTTCAAGCAAACTAGCAAGGTAATCATGAACTTTTGAAATAACAAGGCCAAGGAAAGTTATCCCTACAAAATCATATAGTCCGGCTATGCTCCATCATTCCCACACAACTAATTTAAATCATGCACAACCCCGATATTGGCCAAGTAATTGTTTTTGCACTCTTACTTTCTGAAACCTTTTTCAACTCTCACGCAATACATGAGCGTAAGCCATGGATATAGCACTATAGGTGGAATAGAGTGTGGTGGTAGTTGTGAGACAAAATGGAGGAGATGGTCACATTGACTCGGCGTATCAAAGGGCTATGGAGATGCCAATTAATAGATATCAATGTTAATGAGTAGGGATTGTCATACAAAGGATGCACTAGAGCTATAAGTATGTGAAAGCTCAAAAGGAGAACTAGCGGGTGTGCATCCAACTTGCTTGCTCACGAAGACCTAGGGAAATTTTAGGAAGCCCATCCTTGGAATATACAAGCCAAGTTATATAATGAAAATTCCCACTAGCATATGGTGGTGACAAAACAAGAGGCTCTCAATCATGAAGAACATGGTGTTATTATGAAGCACAAGTGTGGAAAAAGATAATACCATTGTCCCTTCTCTCTTTTTCTATTTGGGCTCTTTGGCCTTTCTTTTTTAAGTGAGCAACTTTGGCCTCTTTTTATTTATTTATTTATTTCCTCACATGGGACAATGCTCTAATAATGATGATCATTATACTTTTATTTACTCACAGCTTAAAGCTTAGAACGATGATGACTCTATAGGAAATGCCTCCGGCAGTGTACCGGGATGTGCAATGATCTAGCTTGGCGTATGACGTTGAAACATCTCGCTAGCTATCTTACGATCATGCAATGGCAATACGAGAGTGACGGCACAAGTCATGAGACGAAACGGTGGGAGTTGCATGGCAATATATCTCGGAATGGCTATGAAAATGCCACAGTAGGTAGGTATGGTGGCTGTTTTGAGGAAGGCATATGGTGGGTTTGTGCACCGGCGAAAATTGCGCGGTACTAGAGAGGCTAGCAATGGTGGAAGGTGAAAGTGCATCTATACCATGGACTCACTTTAGTCATGAAGAACTCACATACTTGTTGCAAAAGTTTTTATTAGTAATCGAAACAAAGTGCTAAACGCATACTCCTAGGGGAAGGGTTGGTAGGTGTTAACCATCGCGCGATCCCGACCGCAACATAAAGGATGAAAATCAATAGATGAATTATGCTCCGACTTCCTAACATAGAGGTTCACTATACGTGCATGTTACGGGAATCACTACCTTTAACACAAGTATTTCTAGATTCACAACGCCCTACTAACATAACTCTTAATATTACCAAATCCATGTCTCAAAACTAATTGAGAAGAATCAAACATTTCTTTCTACTCAATGCACATGAAGATGGAAGTTTTTGTATCCGCTTTGGGTAGCTATCACCTTTGGGACTACTTTCATAGCACAAACCAACTACCAAGTCACGCACCGCCGTGTTCTAAAAGATCTAAGTGAAGCACATAGAGCAAAATTATCTAGCTTAAAAAGATATAAGTGAAGCACAATGAGTATTCTAGCAAATTCACGACGAGTGCATGTCTGTCTCAAAAGGTGTGCAGCAAGGATGATTGTGACACAACAAAAAGAAAAGACTCCTACGATACAAGACGCTCCAAGCAAAACACATATCATGTTGTGAATAAAGATATAGCTCCAAGTAATGTTACCGATGGATTGAAGACGAAAGAGGGGATGCCTTCCCGGGGCATCCCCAAGCTTAGGCTTTTTGGTGTCCTTGAATTTGGCTTGGAATGCCTTGGGAATCCCCAAGCTTGAGCTCTTTCCACTATTTATCCCTTTGTCCATGAGAACATCACTCAAAACTTGAAAACTTCACAACACAAAACTTAAACAGAAACTCGTGATATCATTAGCACAAGAAAACAAACTACCACCTCTTTAGGTACTGTAGCAAACTTTATTTCTATTTATATTGGTGTTAGATTACTGTATTCTCACTTTTTATGGCTAGTACCCCCCGATACTATCCATAGTTTCGTCAAAATAAGCAACCAACTCAACAAAAAATGGAATCTGTCAAAAACAGACGAGTCTGTAGCAATCTGTATACTTTGTATACTTCTGGTACCTCAAAAATTCTGAAAAATTACGACTGCCTGGGAAAAAGGCATATCAACCAGCATCAAAATAAATCAACTCAAAAGCTCTTTCTGAATAAAAATGAAAAATAAGCTCGTGAGCGAAAAGTTTATGTCTTTTTCCAGTAGGATCAAACAACCATCACCAAGACTAGTCATAAAGGTTTTTCTTGGTTCGGGCACAAAAAGAAACACAAAAGACACACTCATAACAGAATTATGATGGTGCGTACGCAACAAAACAGAAAGAAAAATATAAATTCATTGGGTTGCCTCCCAACAAGCGCTATTGTTTAACGCCCTTAGCTAGGCATAAGGTGATGGAATCGTGTATCGTCGTCTTTGGTGCTCAAACCATAAGTAGTCCTCATCATAGATTCATAAGGCAATCTTATTTTATTTCTAGGAAACTGCTCCATGCCCTTCTTTAAAGGAAATTGAAATCTAATATTCCCTTCCTTCATATCGATGATAGCACTGATAGTCCTTAGGAAAGGTCTATCAAGAATGATAGGGCATGTAGGATTGCAATCAATGTCAAGCACAATGAAATCCATCGGTACATAGTTCCTATTTGCAATAATAAAAGCATCATTGATCTTTCCCATGGGTTTCTTGACAGTAGATTCCGCAAGATGCAAATTAAGAGAACACTTCTGAATCTCATTAAGACCCAGAACATCACATAAAGACTTTGGAATCACGGAAACACTAGCACCCAAATCACACAAAGCATTGCATTCATTGTTTTTGATTTTGATTTTGATAGTAGGTTCCCACTCATCATGAAGCTTTCTAGGGATAGAAACTTCCAATTCAAGTATCTCTTCAAGAGATTTTATCATAGCATCGACGATATGATCTATAAAGGCCTTGTTTTGGCTATAAGCGTGTGGAGAGTTTAGTATGTATTGCATCAAGGAAATGCATTCAATCAAGGAGCAACTATCATAATTGAATTCCTTGAAATCCAAAGTAGTAGTTTCATTACTACTCAAGGTTTTAATATCTTCTACTCCACTTTTAATGCTTTTAGCATCAAGATAAATGGACTCTGAATCATTGGCGCGTTTTTCAACCAAAGTGGATTCATATCCAGCCCCATCATCATTAGATTTGACCCTAGAAAACAAAGATACAATGGGAGTCACACCAAGCACTTTAAGATCTTCGTGATTCTTAACACGAGAACACGCCTTTTTAAGCCATTCATGTCTAGCACCAATTTGGGCGGTTCTTTCTTTGCTCTCACTCATGGAAACACACATAGCTTTCAAAGTTTTATCCATATTGATCTTGGGAGGAGCACATCTAACTTTCAACTCATGAATATCACTAGACATTCTATCAACGCTCCTAGCCAAATCGTTAATTTTGAGTAGTTTTTCCTCTATGGACGCATTGAAAATCTTTTGCGAGTTGATAAACTCTTTGATATTACTCTCTAGATTAGAGGGTAATCTATTGTAATTTCCATGAGTATTGTTGTAGGAGTCGCCAAAGTTATTAGAGGGGTTACTAGGAAAAGGCCTATGAACATAGTTTCCTCTAAAAGCATTGTTGTTGCCAAAATTATTCCTATCAACAAAATTAACGTCCAAGCTAGCGTTGCTACTATCAATCAAGGAAGACAAGGGCATGTCATTAGGATCTAAAGGAGCACTTCTACTAGCAACCAAATTCATTAAATCATCCATCTTAGCACTCAACGAGTTAATTTCTTCTATAGCGTGTACCTTCTTACTGGTAGGTGACCTTTCAGTGTGCCACTGAGAGTAGTTCGTCATGATATTGTCTAGGAGTTTTGTGGCTTCTCCTAACGTGATTTCCATGAACGTTCCACCTGAGGCGGAGTCCAAGATATTTCAAGAAGCGAAATTCAAGCTAGCGTAAAAGATTTGTATAATCATCCAAAGACTCAAGCCATGAGCGGGACAATTTCTAATCATCAATTTCATTCTCTCCCAAGATTGTGCAACATGTTTATGATCAAGTTACTTAAAATTCATGATATCATTACAGAGAGAAATAATCTTAGCCGGCAGGAAATACTTGGATATATAAGCATCTTTGCACTTATTCCAAGAATCAATATTGTTTTTGGGCAAAGACGAAAACCAAGTTTTTGCTCGATCCCGCAACGAGAAAGGAAAACCCTTCAATTTAATCACATCATTATCCATATCTTTCTTCTTTTGCATATCGCAAAGCTCAATGAAAGTATTAAGATGGGATGCGGCATCTTCACTAGGAAGGCCGGAGAATTGCTCCTTCATAACAAGATTCAACAAAGGAACATTGATTTCGTATGATTTCGCACTAGTGGCGGGAGCAATCGGAGTACTAATAAAAGCATTATTATTAGTATTCGAGAAGTCACAAAATTTGGTGTTTTCAGTCATGGTGACTTCAGCAAGCAAGCACACAAGCGAACAGAAAGCAAGCGAGAGAAAAAGGCAGACGAAGAAATGGATTTTTTTTTTGTAAATTTTTGTTTTTCAGAAGTGGGGGAGAGGAAAACGAGAGGCAAAAAAGTAAATGCAAGAGATGAGTTTGCGACACTTACTTGGATGAGTTCTTGACTTGATCATCCCCGGCAACGGTGCCAGAAATTCTTCTGCTACGGCAACAGAAATCCTTCTGCTGCCTCTTGAGCTTGCGTTGGTTTTCCCGTTGAAGAGGAAAGGGCGATGCAGCACAGGAGCAGTAAGTATTTTCCTCAGCTTGAGAACCAAGGTATCAATCCAGTAGGAGAATCACGCCAAGTCCAGAGTACCTGCGCAAACACAAAAGAGCTTGCACCCAACGCTATAAAGGGGTTGTCAATGCCTTCAAGATTGATTGCAAAGTGAGATCTAAAGGCGGAAAGTGCAACGAAGTAAAAGCGTAAGGCTGAAAATATGATGTGCAGTAGACCCGGGGGCCATAGTGTTCACTAGAGGCTTCTCTCAAAATAGCAAATAATACGGTGGGTGAACAAATTACTGTCGAGCAATTGATAGACCCGTGCAAAGTCATGACGATATCTAAGGCAATGATCATACATATAGGCATCACGTCCAAGACAAGTAGACCGATACTTTCTGCATCTACTACTATTACTCCACACATCGACAGCTATCCAGCATACATCTAGTGTATTGAGTTCATGACGAACAGAGTAACGCTTTAAGCAAGATGACATGATGTAGTGGAATAAACTCAAACCAATGATGAAAACCCCATCTTTTTACCATTGATGGCAACAACATGATGCGTGCCTTGCTACCCCTTCTGTCACTGGGTGAGGTCACCGCATGGTATGAACCCAAAACCAAGCACTTCTCCCATTGCAAGAATCATAGATCAAGTTGGCCAAACAAAACCCACAACTCGAAGAGAATTACAAGGATATGAAATCATGCATATCAGAGATCGTAAGAAACTCAAATAAGATTCATAGATAATCTGATCATAAATCCACAATTCATCGGATCTTGACAAACACACCGCAAAAGAAGATTACATCGGATAGATCTCCATGAAGATCATGGAGAACTTTGTATTGAAGATCGAAGAGAGAGAAGAAGCCATCTAGCTACTAGCTATGGACCCGAAGGTCTATGGTGAACTGCTCACGCATCATCGGAGAGGTCATGGTGTTGATGAAGAAGCCCTCCGTATCCGAATCCCCCTCCGGCAGGGCACCAGAACATGCTCCAGATGGGATCTTGCCGAGACAGAAGCTTGCGGCGGCGGAAAAGTATTTTCGTGGATCTCTTGCGCAGTTTTGGAAATTTTCTGAATTTATAGGCGGAAGAGGTAGGGCAAACGAGCCACAGGGGGCCCACAAGCCTGCTAGGCGCGGCCCCCCTGGCCGCGCCTAGGGGGCTTGTGGGGTCCCCTGGTGGCCCCTACCTTGGTTCTCAAGTCTCGTGCGTATCTTCTGTTCCAGAGAAATCTTTTTGAAAGTTTTATTCCGTTTGGACACCGTTTGAAATCCTCCTCTGAAAAGGGTCAAAAACACGGAAAAATTAGGAACTGACACTTGGCACTGAGTTAATAAGTTAGTCCCAAAACATATATAAAAGGCATACAAAACATCCAAAGTTTGACAAGATAATAGCATGGAACCATCAAAAATTATAGATACGTTGGAGACGTATCAATGGCTTCACATATAAAAAGAATGTTGATTGAAACTTGTTGAGGGTAGACAAACGTAGACCTTGGTCATTGTTGCAATTAATAGGAAGTGATAAAGAAGGAGAGGTTCACATATAAATATATCATCTTTGACACCATCTTTGATTGTGAACACTCACTAAACTATTACATGCTTAGAAGTAGATGTTGGACAAGGAAGACAACATAATGAATTATGCTTGCTTGGTTCCGAACAATGATTATATGACTAGAGATCCCTAAACATATGATGATTGCTTCCACCCCATTTTAGCAAAAGCTTCTAGACTAAGTAGAGATACTACTTGTGCATCCATAAACCTTCAACCCAGTTTTGCCATGAGAGTCCACCATACCTACCTATGGATTGACTAAGATCCCTCAAGTAAGTTGTCATCGGTGAAAGCAATAAAAATTGCTCCCTTAATTTGTATGATCTATTAGTGTGTGGAAAATAAGCTTTGTATGAACCTGTGATGAGGAAGACATAAAAGCGACAGACTGCATAATAAAGTTCTTTATCACATAAGGCAATATAAAGTGACGTTCCTTCACACTAAGAGGTCGCACATCCAAACCTCAAAAGCGCATGACAACCTCTGCTTCCCTCGGCGAAGGGCCTATCTTGTACCTTTACTTTTTGCCCTTGAAAGAGTCATGGTGATCTACACCAGTTCCTTATTTCTCCTTTTTCTTGGCTAACGTCAGATGCTAGGGAAAGGTCTATATTCATATGTCAACTTGGAGGTAAGTATTCATGAATTATTGTTGTTGACATTACCCTTGAGGTAAATGGTTGGGAGGCGAAACTATAAGCCCCGATGTTTCTTTGTGTCCGACTAAAACTTTGATCTCATGAGTACCACGTGAGTTGTAGCAATTGTAGAAGACAAAAGGATGATTGAGTATGTGGATTTGCTTTACAAGCTCTTACTTGACTCTTTCCGATGTTGTGCTAAATTGCAATTGCTTCAATGACTAAAGGCTATCAGTTGTTAATTCTCGGTAAGGCTATTGATCCATACTTTAATTTGTGAAGGAACTATCACTTTAGCATAAGAGATTATATGATGGTATTGCTGTTCTGACTATGATCATGATGCCTGCATGTTCGTATCTTATTTTGTCGACACCTCTTTCTCTAAACATGTGGGCATCTTTATTGATCCCGGCTTCCGCTTGAGGACAAGCGAGGTCTAAGCTTGGGGGATTTGATACGTCCATTTTGCATCATGCTTTCATGTTGATATTCATCGCTTTATGGGCTGTTATTACACTTCACGGTACAATTATTATGCCTTTTCTCTTATTTTGCAAGGTTTACGTGAAGAGGGAGAATGCCGGCAGCTGGAATTCTAGCCTGAAAAAGGAGCAAGTTTGAGATACCTATTCAGCGCAACTCCAAATGCCGTGAAAATCAACGAGGATTTATTTTGGAATTTATAAAAAATACTGGGCCGAAGAAGTACCAGAGGGGAGCCAGCAGGAGGCCACAAGCCTGCTAGGCGCGGCCTCCCCCCTGGCCACGCCTAGGGGGCTTGTGGGCACCCTGGTGGCCCTCTGGCCCCCCTCTTTTCCTACAAGAAGGGTTTCGTTCCAGAAAAAATTAGGAGGAGGCTTTCAGGAGGAATCGCCGCCGCCACGAGGCAGAACTTGAGCACAACCAATCTTGAGCTCCGGCAAGGTCGTCCTTCCGGGGAAACTTCCCTCCCGGAGGGGGAAATCGTTGCCATCATCATCACCAACACTCCTCTCATTGGAGGGGACTCATCACCATCAACATCTTCATCAGCACCATCTCATCTCCAAACCCTAGTTCATCTCTTGTAACCAATCTCTGTCTCGCGACTCCGATTGGTACTTGTAAGGTTGCTAGTAGTGTTAATTACTCTTTGTAGTTGATGCTAGTTGGATTACTTGGTGGAATATTATATGTTCAGATCCTTGATGCTACTCATTACCTCTCTGGTCATGAATATGATTATGCTTTGTGAGTAGTTACTTTTGTTCCTGAGGACATGGGATAAGTCATGCTATAAGTAGTCATGTGAATTTGATATTCGTTCGATATTTTGATGTGTTGTATGTTGTCTCTCCTCTAGTGGTGTTATGTGAATGTCGACTACATAACACTTCACCAATATTTGGGCCTAGAGGAAGGCATTGGGAAGTAGTAAGTAGATGATGGGTTGCTAGAGTGACAGAAGCTTAAACCCTAGTTTATGCGTTGTTTCGTAAGGGGCTGATTTGGATCCACTAGTTTAATGCTATGGTTAGTCTTTGTCTTAATTCTTCTTTCATAGTTGCGTATGCTTGCGAGAGGGGTTATCATAAGTGGGATGCTTGTCCAAGTAAGGGCAGTACCCAA
This sequence comes from Hordeum vulgare subsp. vulgare, assembly GCF_904849725.1. NCBI lineage: Eukaryota > Viridiplantae > Streptophyta > Magnoliopsida > Poales > Poaceae > Hordeum > Hordeum vulgare. The sequence continues at coordinate 357,353,835 of NC_058523.1, forward strand.
GCGCCGGTCCACCCACATATCAAACTATCACAGTAGCGAACGCGAATTATGTGAACATGATGAAAACTAGCTTGACAGAATTTCCCATGTGTCCTCGGGAGCGTTTTACCTCCGATAAGTGTTTGTCCAGGCTTGTCCCTTGCTACAAAAGGGATTGGGCCACTTTGCTGCACCTCTATTACCGTTGTTACTTGCTACTTGCTACGAATCACCTTGTCACACAACTACTTGTTACCAATAATTTCAGTGCTTGCAGAGATTACCTTGTTGAAAACCACTTGCCAGATCCTTCTGCTCCTTGTTGGGTTCGACACTCTTACTTATCTAAAGGACTACGATAGATCCCCTATACTTGTGGGTCATCACCTCTCACAGAGGTGGTGCATGAATTAATACAGAGTTCTTGGGCCTCCGGAGGTCGAGCGGCTAGGTGTATTGTGTCTGAATGAACTCTCCCTCTCAAGTATCCTACCCTTTCTATTTATAGCAGAGTCCCGGGTCCTCTTCCCTCATAGCCTCGGCGGGAAGGAATCCCACAGTGGCCAATTTTGAAGGGGAGCAAGGGAACATGCATCCCTGCCCAAAGGTCAACTTTGCGTTTGATCTTCCTTTACTTACCATCTACTTACATGTGCATGTAATTACTTTCTACTACTATACTGATAGACTTGCATGTGTAGGGTGTGCTTGACTTGGTATAATTGCTAAAACTTGCCAACTATTAAAATTGGGAAAAGGTTGAGTTTTTAATTGGTCAAGTTGTCTAATCCCCCCTCTAGACATATAACGTATCCTACAATGTTTTGGATGGGGAGATAGCTAGAGACTTTCTTGCTTCTAATGATAGAGATGATCTGAAAAATGCTATCCAAACTAAAAGAAAAATCTATGATAAAGTAAATGAAATATTATCCTACTACTTCTCCTATATGTGTTAGTGATAAGGATTACGAATTCTCTGTTGATCCTAAGTTAATCACTATAGTGGAATATGATCTTTTGATGATTATGAAACTAGAACTGTTGTGGCACACCTCACTAAGTTAAATGATATTGCCACCTTGTTTGCTTATGAGAAAAATATGCATTATTACTAAATCCTTAATCTTTTTTCCTTTTTTTCTAAAAGGTGATGCTAAGAAATGGTTCCCACTTTTGCTCCTAGTTGTGTTCGTAGCCCCCAGGATATGATATATTACTTTACTAAGAAATATTTTCCTGCTCATAAAAAACAAGTTGCCTTAGAATAAATTTTCAATTTTGTGCAAATTGAAAAATAAAATCTCCCTCGAGCTTGGGGAGCCTTCTCCAACTACTTAGAGCTTTGCCTCATCATCCTCTTGAGAAAAATGAAATACTTGATATCGTTTATAATGGACTAACCAATGCTTCTAGGGACTACCTAGATAGTTGTGGTGGTTGTGTTTTCATGGAATGAACTGTTGGACAAGCTGAAGAATTATTGAATAACATATTGCAAAATGCTGATAATTGGACACTTCCTGAACCACCGCCGGAACCTATCCAAAATAAGATAGTTATTCTATTCATAAGTATAGAAAATATGCAAGAAGCTAAGAGAACTATGAAAGAAAAAGTTACTAAATCTCAATACGTCAAGAATTTATCACCCATTGAAAAATACATGGACTTAACACCCCTACATAGGTAGTAGAGGTAAATTAACTCCGTAGATTTGATGCAAGTGATATACCTTATACCAAAACTCCTAGTCAATGCATGGATGAATTTGATAGTTACGTTGTCAACCAAGAGCACTTCAATAATTATGTTAACGATCAATTACAACATATGCTATGATGACAGATTGCTTGAATGAATTGATGTTTACAATTGCTAATGACGTTAAAGGTCTAGGTAAACATGCTTCCATGGTTCATACTCAATGTTGGTGAACGTTGCATGAAAAAACAAAAAAATTCCTACGGAACACCCTAGATCTATTCTATGGAGATGCTAGCAATGAGAGGGAGAGATGTCTACATACCCTTGTAGACCGAAAGCATTAATGATCTAGAGATCATGGTTCACGTAGTTGTACTCGCGTCACGATCCAATCCGATCCAAGCACCACACGTGAGGTATGTCCAAGTTTAGGACACGTCCGTCTCAGTGACATGTCCTCCTTCTTAATCTAGCAAGAGAGGTAGAATAGGTAAATGATATCTAAACCAACATGACAACATAGTGGTGGTGGTGGTTGCAGAATTCTGGGAGGGCTTTGCCAAGCATGTATCATCGAAACGTGGGAGGAGTTGGGAGAGCCAATAGCCAAGGTTGACGGGTTGGCTACCCCCAAGCACCTCCCCCATCGATATATAAGCTAGAGGGAAGGAGAGGGTGTCCAAAACCCTCCTAGGGCCGACCACAAGGTAGAAAACCGTTTAAACGAGAAGATAACATCTTATCTCTAGATTCAACCCTTTAAATTTAGAGATAAGATCTTATCTCTGGATTTAAACGACATGTGCCTTGGGGAATGGGCACCCAGCCCACGTGGACTGTATCCCCAAACATAGGTCCATGTGGGCCCTTCCCGAGTTACTTGGCCCCGTGATAACCCCTGAAACCTTCTAGAACCTTCCTGGTACGCAACCAAAAAATTAGCAAACTTTTTTGCAACCCTGAATATGACTTCCCATATATAAATCTTTATCTCCGGACCATTCCAAAACTCCTCGTGATGTCCCGGATCCCATCTGAGACTCCAAAAATCTTTTAAAATTTCCACAATTAATATATCAACATTACCCTAGTGCTATCGAATGTTAAGAGAGCGAGCCTGTGGGTTTGAGAATCATCTAGACATGACAGACACACCTCTCTGGTCAATAACAATAGCGTGACCTGGATCCCCATATTAGTTCCTACATATTGCACGAAGATCTTCATCGGGTTAACCACGATTTCAAGGATTTAGTTAATCCCATATGAAATTCGCTTTCTCTAGAGATATGTTACTTGCCCTAAATTTGATCGTCGGTATCTCATACCTTGTTCAAAATCATTACCAGCAAGTCTCTTTACTCGTTCCCTAATACAAGATCTCGTGACTAACTCCTTAGTCACATTGCTTGCAAGCTTCTTGTGATATTGTATTATCGAGAGGGCCCAGAGATACCTCTTCGTCATTCGGAGTGAGAAATCTCACCCTCATCCATGCCAACACAACAGACACCCTCAGAGATACCTGTAGAGTATCTTTATGATCACCCATTTACGAAGTGACATTTGCTACACACAATGTTTTCTTCCGGTGTCACAGACTTGCATGATCCCGTGGTCTTAGGAATAGATACTTGACATGAAGAAAGCAGTAGCCGTAAACTAAGTGATACGCTCAAATGTTATGCTTACAGCCGGGTCTTGTCCATCACATCATTCTCCTAATTATATGATCCCGTTAGCAAATGGCAACTCATATCTATGGTTAGGAAACATTAACCATCTTTGATCAATGAGCTAATCTTGTAGATGCTCACAAGGGAGACTGTGTTGTCTATGTATCCACACATGTATCTGAGTTTCCAATCAATGCAGTTCTAGCATGGATAATAAACGATTATCATGAACAAGGAAATATGATAATGAACAATGTATTATTGCCTCTAGGGCATATTTACAACACTCAACTAGACCAATTTGCTAAGGTGAAAAACGATTTGCTTGTTGAGTTAAATGAGAACATGAATGACAATGTTGTTAGAGTAATGACTAGAGGAGGTAGAACGACCCAGAAACATCTTTATCCTAAAGGTCATCGTAAAAGAATTTAACGAGACTCGTAGAGAATTAATGATGCTGCACCTAGTACAACTACAAATAAAAACAAAAAATAAAAATGATAGGACTTTGCATTCTTCTAGTGAACATGTTATAGGAAAACCAATTGAGAATCATAACGATGTTTCTATTTATGATGCTGAGACACAATCTGGTAGAGAACATTCTCCTAGTGATAATGAGAATGAGAATGATAATAATTATGTGCATGTAGATGCTGAACCAGATAGTAATAAAGAACCTCATAATAATGTGGAAACAGAACCTGTTGAAGATCTAGATAACCCACATCCTAAGAGTAAAGGTTGTGAAAAGGAAGATGTTGTCGCTAGAAAACATGGTAAAGAAAGAGATCCATGGATTCATAAACCTATGTCATTCCCTCGTAAGCCTTACTACAGTAAATACGAGGAGGAGTTTGAACGCCTTGCTGAAATGATTGGACCTATCTTTTTGCGGACTCGTTTGTCTGATATTTTGAAAATGCTTTTGTAAGTTAAGCATGGGAAGGACATTATTACCAACAAAAAAAAGATACCTGAAACTCAAATTGCTACCACACTTGCTAATTATTCTTTTCATGGTGGAGTGCCTAAGATATTGGGACATATGGGTAAACCCACAATACCTTGCTCCATCAAAAGAAGTTACGTTAAAACTGCTTTATGTGATCTAGGAGCTGGTGTTAGTGTTATCCCTTTCTCTTATATAAAAATTGATTTAAAAAGCTTACACCTAGTGAGATATCTTTGCAAATAGTTGATAAATCCACTTTTATACATATTAGAATTTGTGTGGATGTTCCTGTTGTGGTTGCAAATGTTACTATCTTAACAAACTTTGTTATTCTTGAGATGCCCAAGGACGACAACATGTTACGAATACTGCATGGGCTATTATTGATTGGAATAAAAGCAAGGTTACTTTTCATATCAATGGCAAACAACATATGGTGCATTTTACGAAGAAATAGGCTTCGGTAAATAATATTAATGTCATTGAGCCAATTGCCACAATCACTATTCGAGGGTTCAAATTTCCCATTCCTACTACCAAGAAGAAATATGATATTCTTATTGTGGGGAATATGCAAATCCCCATTGAGGTAACTTAGTGTTTTACGAAAATTCTTTGGTTTCATGTCAATTGAAAACGACTATTAATAAGACTTGATCAACCTTATTAATGGATCCTTTTTGAAAGACATGTGGTTGATGAATTTAGTAAGCACAACTCTATCTATCATTAGTTTACTATCTCTTATTCCTAGTTAAATAAAAGAAAATGCGATGATTATCCTATTTTGTGAGTTTCCCGTGTAATAAAAATAACCCAAAAATAAAAATTCTCAAAATACCACAAAATTTTAACATGATTGTTTCTAGAATATTTAAAAAATTCCCGTGCTAAAAATACCCATGGGAGATGCACGTGTCGGTGCCAAGCCAACAGGGCGCACCCTGATGGCTTGTGGGCCCAAGAAGGACCCACTCACTTATCTATTAAGCCCACTCCTTCTCCTACCTCTAGAAAAAAAATCTTGGTTGCTCTCTCTCTCATTTTCTTGGTCACAAACTTGAGATCTCCGATCTCTTTGCTCGGAACTTCATTTTCGAAACTATTTTGAGAGATTGCTCCTTAGTATGTGACAGTCCCACTGATCTAATTAGTTTTTTTGCTTTAGTGACCTATACTTTGCATATGTTTCTGCACTTGGTTCTACAAAAAATGAGCTTGTGATACGTCTCCAATGTATCTACTTTTCCAAACACTTTTTCTCTGGTTTTGACCTCTAACTTGCATGATTTGAATGAGACTAACCCGTACTGACATTGTTTTTAATAGTATTACCATGGTGTTATTTTTGTGTAGAAATAAAATTTCTCAGAATCGAACGAAACTTTTGTGAATTGTTTCTGGAATTTATGAGGATTTATGGAGCGAAAACGTGTCAGACAAGTGTTGCCAGGAGGCCAAAAGCTAACAAGGCGCCCCCTGGCCGTGCCCTGATAGCTTGTGGGGCTTGCGTGGCTCCTTCGGCCCTAATTTCAGTCCTACAAAATCACATGTTCGGAGAAAGTAATCGGAGAGAAGTTTTCATCGTGTTTCACGAGATAGAGTCGCTGCCACCTACTCTTCTTCCTCCGGAGGGCTGATCTGGAGCCCGTTTGGGGCTCCGGAGAGGGGGATTTGTTGTCGTCATCATCACCAACCCTTCTTCATCAACACTTCCATGATGCTCACGACCGGGAGTGAGTAATCCCTTTGTAGGCTTGCTGGAGAACGGTGGGATTGGGTGAGATTTATCATGTAATCAAGTTAAGTATGATAGGGCTTGATCCCTAGTGTCCACTATGTTCTAAGATTGATGATACTATGACTTTGCTTTGCTTAATGCTTGTCAATAGGGCCTGAGTGCCATGATTTTGGATCTGAACCTATTATGTTTTCATGAATATGAGAGTGATTTGGAACCTATCTTGCAAGTTGTAGTAACCTATTATGTGTCTTGATCCGCATACCCCAAGGTAACAATAATTGGGATTCTTTCTCGTGATTGTCGTAGTTTGAGGAGTTCATGTATTCACCATTTGTGAATGCTTTGTTTCGGTTCTCTATTAAAAGGAGGCCTTAATATCCCTTAGTTACCAATAGGACCTCGCTGCCATGAGAGAGTAGGACAAAAGATGCCATGCAAGTTCTTATCGTAAGCACGTATGACTATATATGGAATACATGCCTACATTATATTGATGAATTGGAGCTAGTTATGTGTCGCCCTAGTGTGTAACTCTTACATGATCAATGTCATCTAGATCATTATCCATCACTGATCCACATGCCTACGCTTTACATATACTGAATCTTGCTAAGTTAGTACTGTAGGGTAACGTAGCATAAATTTAAAATTTTCCTACGCCATATTCAGATCTTCCTATGGAGAGAACAACAACGAGAGAGGGGTGAGTGCATCTTCATACCTTTGAAGATCGATAAGCGGAAGCGTTGCTAGAACACGGTTGATGGAGTCGTACTCGCGGTGTGATTCCGATCTAGTACCAAACCACGACACCTCCGTGTTCAACACACATGCAGCCCGGTGACATCTCCCGCACCTTGATCCAGCAAGGAGGAGGGAGAGGATGGGGAAGATCTCCAGAAGCACGACGGCGTGGTGTCGATGGAGAGACAAGGTCTCCCGGCAGGGTTTCGCCAAGCACCATGGGAGAGGAGGAAGGAGGGGAGCAGGGCTGCGCCGAGGGAGAGGGAAAATCGTGTGGCAAACAGCCCCAAAAGCCTCTCTATGTATAGGAGGAGGGGAGGGGGTGCCACCCCTAGGGTTCCCACCCTAGGTGGTGCGGCAGCCACCCCAGATCGGAGTTGCGGCGGCCAGGGCAGGGAAAGGGCGGGGGCGCCCTAGGTGGGCCTTGGGCCTCCCCTGGGCCTAGGGTTTGCCCCCTCTCCACCTCTTGCGCCTTGAGCCTCTATGTGGGAGGCGCACCAGCCCACTTTGGGTTGGTTGCCCTGCACCTTTTGGCTCACGCTGCCTCTTGGGGCTGGTGGCCCCTCCCGGTGGACCCCCGGGACCATTTCCGGTGGTCCCGGTGGTCCCGGTACACTACCGATGTCGCCCGAAACTTTTCCGGTGTCCAAAACCATCCATCCTATATATCAATCTTTACCTCCAGACCATTCTGGAGCTCCTCGTGACGTACGAGATCTCATCCGGGACTCTGAACATCCTTCGATAACCTCGTATAACAATTCCCTATGACCCTATCATCATCGAACCTTAAGTGTGTAGACCCTACGGGTCCGGGATGCATGCAGACATGACCGAGACAATCTCCGGCCAATAACCATTAGCGGGATCTGGATACCCATGGTGGCTCCCACATGTTCCACGATGATCTCATCGGATGAACCACGATGTCAAGGATTCAATCAATCCCGTATACAATCCCCTTTGTCTGTCGGTATAGAACTTGCCCGAGATTCAATTGTCGGTATACCTATACCTTGTTCAATCTCGTTACCGGTAAGTCTCTTTACTCGTTCCGTAGCACGTCATCCTGTGACTAACTTCTTAGTCACATTGAGCTCATGATGATGTTCTACCGAGTGGGCCCAGAGATACCTCTCCGTCACACGGAGTGACAAATCCCGATCTCGATTCGTACCAACCCAACAGACACTTTCGGAGGTACCCGTAGTGCACCTTTATAGTCACCCAGTTATGTTGTGACGTTTGATACACCCAAGGCACTCCTACGGTATCCGGGAGTTGCACAATCTCACGGTCAAAGGAAAAGACACTTGACATTAGAAAAGGTTTAGCATACGAACAATACGATCTACTGCTATGCTTAGGATTGGGTCTTGTCCATCACATCATTCTCCCAATGATGTGATCCCGTTATCAATGACATCTAATGTCCATGATCAGGAAACCATGATCATCTATTGATTAACGAGCTAGCAAACTAGAGGCTTGCTAGGGACATATTGTGATCTATTTCTTCACACATGTATTACTGTTTCCTGTTAATACAATTATAGCATGAACAATAGACGATTATCATGAACAAGAAAATATGATAATAACCATTTTATTATTGCCTCTGGGGCATATTTCCAGCAGTCTCCCACTTGCACTAGAGTCAATAATCTAGTTACATTGTGATGTATCGAACACCCATAGCATTATGGTGTTGATCATGTTTTGCTCGAGGAAGAGGTTTAGTCAACGGGTCTGCAACATTCAGATCCGTGTGTACTTCACTAATATCTAATACTCCACTCTGGACATGGTCCTGGATGGAGTTGTACCGGTGTTTGATGTGCTTGGTCTTCCGGTGAAACCTGGGCTCCATGGCTATGGGAATGGCCCCAATGTTATCACAGAAGAGTGTCATTCGACCCGACGCGCTTGGAACCCTCCAAGGTCGGTGATGAGCTCTTTCATCCAAATTCCTTCATGAGCCACTTCTGAAGCAGCTATGTACTCCACTTCACATGTAGATGCTGCGACGACTTCTTGCTTGCTGCTGCATCAGCTCACTGCCCCAGTATTCAAAACATACACGTATCCGGTCTGTGACTTAGAGTCATCCGGATCTGTGACGAAGTTAGCATCGACGTAACCCTTTACGACGAGCTCTTCGTCACCTCCATAAACGAGAAACATTTCCTTAGTCCTCTTCATGTACTTAAGGATATTCTTGACCGCTGTCGAGTGGTCCATACCGGGATCACTTTGGTACCTCCCTACCAAACTTATGGCAAGGTTTATATCAGGTCTGGTACACAGCATGGCATACATTAGAGAGCCTAGGGTTGAAGCGTAGGGGACAATACTCATCTTCTCTCTATCTGCTGCCGTGGTCGGTGACTGAGTCTTACTCAATCTCATACCTTGCAAAACTGGCAAGAACCCCTTCTTCGAGTTTTCCATATTGAACTTCTTCAATATCTTGTCAAGGTATGTACTTCGCGAAAGACTTATGAGGCGTCTCTATCTATCTCTATATATCTTGATGCCTAATATGTATGCAGCTTCTCCAAGGTCCTTCATTGAAAAACTCTTGTTCAAATAGGCCTTCATGCTCCCCAACATCTCTATATTATTCCCCATCAATAATATGTCATCCACATACAATATGAGGAAAGCTACGGAGCTCGCACTCACTTTCTTGTACAGACACGCTTCTCCATAAACCTCTATGAACCAAAACACTTTAATCACCTCATTAAAGCGAATGTTCCAACTCCCAGATGCTTGGACCAACCCATAGATGGAGCGCTGGAGCTTGCACACTTTGTTAGCACCCTTAGGGTCGACAAAACCTTCTCGTTGCATCATATACAACTCTTCCTTAGGATTCCCATTAAGGAACACTATTTTGACGTCTATTTGCCAAATTTCATAATCATGAAAAGCGGCAATTGCTAACATGATTCGGACTGACTTCAGCTTCGCTACAGGAGAGAAAGTCTCTTCGTAGTCAACTCCTTGAATTTGTCAAAAACCATTTGCGACAAGTCAAGCTTTATAAATGGTCACATTACCGTTTGCATCAGTCTTCTTCTTGAAGATCCATTTATTTTCTATGGCTCGCTGATCATCGGGCAAGTCCACCAAAGTCCATACTTTATTCTCATACATGGATCCTATCTCGGATTTCATAGCCTGAAGCCATTTTTTGCAATCTGGGCCCGCCATTGCTTCTTCATAGTTTGAAGGTTCACCGTTGTCTAACGACATGATTTCCATCACAGGGTTGCCGTACGACTCTCGTGCGGAGCGTACCCTTGTGGACCTTCGCTTTTCAGTGGCAACTTGATCCGAAGCTTCATGATCATCATCATTAACTTCCTCTTCAGTTGGCGTAGGCGCCACAGGAACAATTTCCCGCGCTGCGCTACTTTCCGGTTCTAGAGGGGGTGTAATTACCTCGTCAAGTTCTACTTTCCTCCCACTTACTTCTTTCGAGGGAAACTCTTTCTCTAGAAAGGATCCGTTCTTGGCAACAAAGGTTTTACCTTCGGATCTAAGATAGAAGGTATACCCAATAGTTTCCTTATGGTATCCTATGAATACGCATTTCTCCGGTTTGGGTTCGAGCTTCTTTGGTTGAAGTTTCTTCACATAAGCATCGCAGCCCCAAACTTTAAGAAACGACATCTTAGGTTTCTTGCCAAACCATAGTTCATATGGTGTCGTCTCAATGGATTTAGACGGTGCCCTATTTAAAGTGAATGCTGCAGCTTCAAATGTGTATCCCCAAAATGATAGCGGTAAGTCGGTAAGAGACATAAAAGATCGTACCATATCTAATAAAGTGCGATTACGACGTTCAGACACTCCATTGCGTTGCGCTGTGCGAGGCGGCGTCAGTTGTGAAACGATTCCACACTTCCTTAGGTGTGTGCCAAACTCGTGACTCAAATATTCTCCTCCACGATCAGATCGTAGACACTTAATCTTTCTGTCACGTTCATTCTCAACCTCACTCTGAAATTCCTTGAACTTTTCGAACGTCTCAGATTTGTGCTTCATCAAGTAGATATACCCATACCTACTCAAATCATCGGTGAGACTGAGAACACAATGGTAGCCACCGCGAGCTTCAACGTTCATTGGACCACACACATCAGTATGTATTATTTCCAATAAGTCGGCCGCTCTCTCCATTATTCCTGAGAATGGAGTCTTAGTCATCTTGCCCATGAGGCATGGTTCGCATGTGTCAAATGATTCAAATTCAAGAGACTCTAATAGTCCATCAGTATGGAGCTTCTTCTTGCGTTTAACAGCGATATGACCAAGGTGGCAGTGCCACAAGTATGTGGGACTATCATTATCAACTTTACATCTTTTGGTACTCACACTATGAATATGTGTAACATCACGATCGAGATTCATCAAGAACAAACCATTCACCAGTGGAGCATGACCATAAAACATATCACTCATATAAATAGAACCACCATTATTCTCTGACTTAAATGAGTAGCCGTCTCGCATTAAGCAAGACCCTGATACAATATTCATGCTCAAATCTCGTACTAAATAACAATTATTAAGGTTTAAAACTAATCCCGGCGGTAGATGTAGAGGCAGCGTGCCGACGGCGATCACATCGACCTTGGAGCCATTCCCGACGCGCATCGTCACCTCGTCCTTGGCTAGTCTCCGCTTATTCCGCACTTCCTGCTTTGAGTTGCAAATGTGAGCAACATCACCGATATCAAATGCCCAGGAGCTAGTACGAGCGCTGGTAAGGTACACATCAATAACATGTATATCACATATACCTTTAACGCTGCCGGCCTTCTTGTCCGCTAAGTACTTGGGGTAGTTCCGCTTCTAGTGACCTTTTGCCTTGCAATAGAAGCACTCAGTCTCAGGCTTGGGTCCATTCTTTTTCTTCTTCCCGGTATCCGGCTTACCGGGCACGGCAACGGCTTTGGCATCTTTCTTGAAGTTCTTCTTACCCTTGCCCTTCTTGAAACTGGTGGTCTTGTTGACCATCAACACTTGATGCTCTTTCTTGATTTCTACTTCTGCACACTTGAGCATTGAGTACAACTCGGGAATGGTCTTCTTCATACCTTGCATGTTGTAGTTCAGCACAAAACCTTTGTAGCTTGGTGGGAGAGACTGGAGGATTCTGTCAATTATAGCTTCATCCATAAGTTCGACTACAAATGAAGTCGGACGACCGTGTAACCCAGACATTTTGAGTATGTGCTCACCGACAGAACTGTTCTCCTCCATCTTACAACTAAAGGACTTGTCGGAGACTTCATATCTCTACATGGGCATGAGCTTGAAAAACTAGTTTCAGCTCTTGGAACATCTCATATGCACCGTGTTGGTCAAAACGCCTTTGGAGCCCCGTTTCCAAACTGTATAACATGCCACACCTAACCAGAGAGTAGTCATCACTCCGCGTTTGCTAGACGTTCAGAATGTCTTGGGCTACTGCGGGAGCAGGAGGGTCACCTAGCGGCGCATCAAGGACATAAGCCTTTTTAGCTGCTTCAAGGATGAGCTTCAAGTTATGGACCCAGTCCGCATAGTTGCTACCATCATCTTTCAGCTTGTTTTTAAGAGGGATCATCTTATTATGCTACCGTCTTTCTAAGCAATAAGATGAAAAACATGATAAACATCACATGCAATCATATAGTGACATGATATGGCCATTATCATCTTTGGTCTTTCGATCTCCATCTTCAGGCATCGCATGATCATCATTGTCACCGGCGTGACACCATGATATCCATCATCATGATCTCCATCATCGTGTATCCGTGAAGTCGTCACGCCAACTACTACTACCACTACTACTATAGCTAACCGTTAGCAATGAAGTTAAAGTAGTAAACACATGGCGTTGCATCTCATACAATAAATTAAGACAACTCCTATGGCTCCTGCCAGTTGTCATACTCATCGACATGCAAGTCGTGAATCCTATTACAATAACATGATCATCTCATACATCACACATGCAACATCACAACTTTGGCCATATCACATCACATGTCAAACCCTTCAAAAACAAGTTAGACGTCCTCTAATTTTTGTTGCAAGTTTTACGTGGCTGATTTGGGTTTCTAGCAAGAACGCCTTCTTACCTATGTGACAGCCACAACGATGATATGCCAAGCTATTTACCCTTCATAAGGACCCTTTTCATAAAATCCAATCTGACTAGAGTGGGAGAGACAGACACCCGCTAGCCACCTTTATGCACGGTGTGCATGTCTGTCGGTGGAACCAGTCTCACGTAAGCGTACGTGTAAGGTCGGTCCAGGCCGCTGCATCCCACTATGTCGTCGGAAAAGAATAAGACTAGTAGAGGCAAGCAATTGACAAATCATCACACTCAACATTTCGTGTTCTACTCGTGCATAGAATCTACACATAGAAAACCTGGCTCGGATGCCACTCTAGGGTAACATAGCATAAATTCAAAATTTTCCTACGCCATATTCAGATCTTCCTATGGAGAGACCAGCAACGAGAGAGGGGTGAGTGCATCTTCATACCTTTGAAGATCGCTAAGCGGAAGCATTGCTAGAACGCGGTTGATGGAGTCGTACTCGCGGCGATTCAGATCGCGGTGTGATTCCGATCTAGTACCGAACCACGGCACCTCTGCGTTCAACACACGTGCAGCTCGGTGACGTCTCCTGCACCTTGATCCAGCAAGGAGGAGGGAGAGGTTGGGGAAGATATCTGGCAGCACGACGGCGTGGTGTCGATGGAGAGACGAGGTCTCCCGGCAGGGCTTCGCCAATCACCGTAGGAGGGGTGTGCCGAGGGGGAGGGAAAACCGTGTGCAAAACAGCCCCAAAACGATCTCTATATATAGGAGGAGGGGAGGGGCGTGCCACCCCTAGGGTTCCCACCCTAGGTGGTGCGGCAGCCCCCCAGATGGGAGGTGCGGCGGCCAGGGCAGGAAAAGGGGGGATGGTGCCCTAGGTGGGCCTTGGGCCTCCCCTGCGCCTAGGGTTTGTCCCCTCTCCACCTCCTGCCCCTTGGGCCTCTATGTGGGAGGCGCACCAGCCCACTTTGGGCTGGTTCCCCTCCACCTTTTGGCCCACGCTGCCTCTTGGGGCTGGTGGCCCCTCCCGGTGGACCCCCGACACCATTTCTGGTGGTCCCGGTGGTCCCGGTACAGTACCGGTGACGCCCGAAACATTTCCGGTGTCCAAAACGATCCATCCTATATATCAATCTTTACCTCCGGACCATTCCGGAGCTCCTCATGACGTTCGGGATCTCATCCAGGACTCCTAACATCCTTCGGCAACCTCATATAACAATTCCCTATGACCCTAGCATCATTGAACCTTAAGTGTGTAGACCCTACGGGTTCGGGATGCATGCAGACATGACCGAGACACTCTACGGCCAATAACCATCAGCGGTATCTAGATACCCATGGTGGCTCCCACATGTTCCACGATGATCTCATTGGATGAACCACGATGTCAAGGATTCAATCAATCCCGTATACAATTCCCTTTGTCTGTCGGTATAGAACTTTCCCGAGATTCGATCGTCGGTATACCTATACCTTGTTCAATCTCATATCGGTAAGTCTCTTTACTCATTCCGTAACACGTCATCCTGTGACTAATTCCTTAGTCACATTGAGCTCATGATGATGTTCTACCGAGTGGGCCCAGAGATACCTCTCCATCACATACCTCTCCGTCACACGAGTGACAAATCCCGATCTCGAATCGTACCAACCCAACACACACTTTCGGAGGTACCCGTAGTGCACCTTTATAGTCACCCAGTTACGTTGTGATATTTGATACACCCAAAGAACTCCTACGGTATCCGGGAGTTGCACAATCTCACGGTCGAAGGAAAAGACACTTGACATTAGAAAAGCTTTAGCATACAAACAATACGATCTAGTGTTATGCTTAGGATTGGGTCTTGTCCATCACATCATTCTCCCAATGATGTGGTCCCGTTATCAATGACATCTAATGTCCATGATCCGGAAACCATGATCATCTATTGATTAATGAGCTAGCCAACTAGAGGCTTGCTAGGGACATATTGTGATCTATTTATTCACACATGTATTACTGTTTCGTGTTAATACAATTATATCATGAACAATAGACGATTATCATGAACAAGGAAATATGATAATAACCATTTTATTATTGCTTCTAGGGCATATTTCCAACAACTACTGTTGCTGCTACTATCACACCTGCTACGCAATTGCTATTGTTACTAATTTTACTACTGTTACCAAAATTGCTGCTATGAGTGCTACTGTTACTACTATCATTTGATGTGCTACTAAATCCTTGTTGCACAGAGATACGTGATACGTCTCCATCGTATCTACTTTTCCAAACTCTTTTGCCCTTGTTTTGGACTCTAATTTGCATGATTTGAATGGAACTAACCCGGACTAACGTTGTATTCAGCAGAACTGCCATGGTGTTGTTTTTGTGCAGAAATAAAAGTTCTCGGAACGTCCTGAATATTTACGGAGAATTTTTCTAGACAATATAAAAAATACCTGCGCAAAGATCCACCAGAGGGGATGGGCCAGTGGGCCACAAGCCGTGTTGCCGCGGCCACCCCCTGGTCGCGGCAACCAAGCTTGTGGGGCCCGCGTGGCTCCACCGCCCCCAAACTCAGCTCTATAAATTCACTTTCACCCAGAAAAAAATCAGAAGAGAAGATTTTGTCGTGTTTGTGATATGGAAGCGCCGCCACATCCTGTCCTTCATTTGGAGGACAGATCTGGAGTCCTTTTGGGCTCTGGAGATGGGAAATCGTCGCCATCGTCATCATCAACCTTCTTCCCTCTCCAATTCCGTGAAGCTCTTCATCGTTCGTGAGTAATCTATTCGTAGGCTCACTGGGCGGTGATGAGTAGGATGAGAGCTATCATGTAATCGAGTTAGTTTTGACAGGGATTGATCCCTAGTATCCACTATGTTCTGAGATTGATGTTGCTACTACTTTGCCATGCTTAATGATTGTCACTAGGGCCCGAGTGCCATGATTTTAGATCTGAAATTATTATGTTGTCACCAATATTTGTGTGTTTTACATCCGATCTTGTAAGTTGTAGTTACCTACTATGCGTTATGACCCGACAACCCCGGAGTGACAAGAACCGGAACCACTCCCGGTGATGACCATATTTTGAGGAGTTCATGTGTTCACCAAGTGCTAATGCGTTGTTCAGGTTCTTTATTAAAAGGAGAACCTTAATTTCCTATAGTACCCTTTTGGACCCCGTTGCCATGGGAGGGATGGACAATAGATGTCATACAAGTTCTTTTCCCTAAGCACATATGAGTACACATGGAATGCATGCCTACATCACATTGACGAACGAGAGCTAGCCACATATCTCTCCGTGTTATAACTGTTACATGATGAATATCATCCAAAGGAATCACCGACCCATTGCCTACGAGTTTGTCCCACCACTGCTGTTACTTGTCTTGGTCTGCTGTTACTGTTGTTACTACTATTGGTGCTGGTGTTACTACTGTTGCTACTGCTGTTACTACTGTCGCTTGCTACTGTTGCTACTTGCTAATGTTGTCACTACTGTTGTTCCTTGCCACTTCTGTTACTCGTTACACTGCTGCTACCTGCTACAATTCAGATTCGCTCTTCATTGATGGGAAAAGACAATTTCCGTCAACGGGCAACTTCTGCCGCCATTGATACGACAGTTAGGGATAGTCTGCCGTCAACAGATCGTTTCTGACATCGTTGTTATCATCCTACTTTGCTGCTACTACTTTGCTTGCAGATACTAATCTTTCAGGTGCGGTTGAATCTGATACATTCAGCTACTAATACTCGAGAGTATCCTCTCACCTCCTGCCTGGCGAATCAACAAATTTGGCTCGAATACTCTACTCTCGAAAACTGCCGCGAACCCACGCGCTGGTGGTCGATCAACAAGATTCTTCTAGTTTCGTTGCCGGGGAGTGCTAGCAGCATTTTTCTGGCGCCGTTGCCGGGGAGGTATTTCTATATTCTCTGAGTCACTTGGGATTTATATCTGCTGATCACTATGAAGAATCTGAAGGATCCAAAAACCAAAGTCTTGCCCTCAACTACGAGGGGAGGTAAGGAACTGCCATCTAGCTCCGCACTTGATTCACATTCAGTTATGAGTAAGTTTGAGACATCACCTCCTGCTAGAAATCTTGATATGTCGCCTGTGCTTGATGATGCTTATGATGCTACTATGTCTGATACTGCTAGAGATGCTATGCTTGATACTGCTTTGCCTGATGATGCTAGAGATGCTATTTTGCCTGATGATGCTAGGCTTGATACTGCTAGACATACGACTTTCCATGATGTTCCACTAGGGGTATTCCTTGGTGCTCATATTGCTAGAGTTACTACCAATGCTCGTGATGCTTCTGAAACTGCCGATACTATTGAGATAGAACCTGCTTTTGCTCCTGCTAGATCTAGCTCTCCTAGATATGAATTGCCTGATATACCTGAGGGTTATGTGATGGAGGGAGAGATAGCTGAGGATTTTCTTGCGTGTAAGGATGCCTATGATGCTGAGAAATTACTTCTCAAGTGGAAGGAAAAATCTCTGAAAGCTAGGATGAAATACGACCCGAAGTTTGCCACTTCACCTATCTTTATCACCGATAAGGATTATGAATTCTCTGTCGACCCTGAGATAATCTCTCTAGTCGAATCTGATCCTTTCCACGGTTATGAGTCTGAGACGGTCGTAGCCCATCTTACCCAACTACACAATATAGCCACCCTTTTCACGAGTGAGGAGAAGATCCGCCACTACTATATCCTTAAGCTCTTTCCTTTCTCTCTAAAGGATGACGCTAAAGCCTGGTTCACGTCTCTTGCTCCTGGATGTGTGAGTAGTCCCCAGGAGATGGTCTATTACCTCTGTGAGAAATATTTCCCTGTCCATAAGAAGCAAGCTGCCTTGTAGAAAATATACAACTTTGCTCAACTCCAAGAAGAGAGTCTCCCACAAGCTTGGGGGAGGCTCGTCCAGCTACATAATGCTTTTCCTGATCACCCTCTTAAGAAGAACGAGATACTTGATATGTTCTATAACGGACTTACCGATGCTTCTAGAGACCACCTAGATAGTTGTGCCGGTTGTGTTTTTAGGGAATGAACTGTAGAACAAGCTGAGACTCTACTGAATAACATCTTGATCAACGATAATGCTTGGACTATTCCCGAACCACCTCCTAAGCCAACTCCGAAGAAAAGAGGTATCCTATTCCTCAGTCCCGAAGATATGCAAGAAGCTGATGCCAACTGTTCTTCCCCTTTGCAACGGCACCAGAAGAATGTTGTTAGCACTCTCTGGCAATCAAAACTAGAAGAATGTTGTTGACGGCCCACAAGCGCATGGGATCGCAGCAGTTTTCGAGGGTAGAGTATTCGACCGAATTTGTTGGTTACCAGACAGGAGGTGAGAGGATACTCTCAAGTATTAGTAGCTGATACGTCAGATTCAACCACACCTGAAGGATTAGTATCTGCAAGCACAGTAGTAACAACAAAGTAATATGATAACAACGGTGTCAGAAACGATCTGTTGACGGCAGACTATTCCTAACGATTGTATCAATGGCGCCAAGTTGCCTCGTTGACGGAAATTGTCAGTTCCCGTCAACGATCAGCGAATCAAGATTGTAGCAGGTAGCAGCAGTGTAACGAGCAATAGCAGCGGCAAGGAAAATCAGTAGTGACAGCAGTAGCAAGTAGCAACAGTAGCAAGCGACAGTAGTAGCAACAGTAGCAGAGGGCAAGACAAGTAACAGCAGTAGCAACAGTAGTAGCAACAGGAAAGCAAGACAAGTAACAGCAGTAGCAACAGTAGTAGTAGCAGCAGAGAAAGACAAGTAACAGCAGTAGCAACAGTAGTAGCAGCAGCAGAGCAAAACAAGTAACAGCAGTAGGACAAACTCGTAGGCACTCGGTCGGTGATTTGTTTGGATGATATTCATCATGCAACAGTTATAACACGGAGAGATATGGGGCTAGCTCCCGTTCGTCAATGTGATGTAGGCATGCATTCCGTGTGTCGTCATACGTGCTTAGGGAAAAGAACTTGCATGACATCTATTGTCCATCCCTCCCGTGGCAGCGGGGTCCAAAAGGAAACTACGGGATATTAAGGTTCTCCTTTTAATAAAGAACCGGACCAACGCATTAGCACTTGGTGAACACATGAACTCCTGAAACTATGGTCATCACCGGGAGTGGTTCCGGTTATTGTCACTCCGGGGTTGCCGGATCATAACACATAGTAGGTAACTACAACTTGCAAAATCGAATCTAAAACACACATATATTGGTGACAACATAATAATTTCAGATCTGAAATCATGGCACTCGGGCCCTAGTGACAAGCATTAAGCATGGCAAAGTAGTAGCAATATCAATCTCAGAACATAGTGGATACTAGGGATCAATCCCCATCAAAACTAACTCGATTACATGATAGATCTCATCCTACTCATCACCGCCCAGCGAGCCTACGAATAGATAACTCACGAACGACGAAGAGCTTCATGGAATTGGAGAGGGCAGAAGGTTGATGATGATGATGGCGACGATTTCCCCTCTCCGGAGCCCAAGACGGACTCCAGATCTGCCCTCCAGATAAAGAACAGGTGGTGGCGGCGCCTCCGTATCGTAAACGCAGCGAAAACTTCTCTTTTTATTTTTTCTAGGACGAAAGGGATCTTATAGAGCTGGAACTGGGGGCGGCAGAGTCGTGTGGGCCCCACAAGCCTACCCAATGCCACCAGTGAGGTGGTGGCGGAGCCAGGGCTTGTGGCCCACTGGCCCACCCCCTGAGGTGGAACTTGGCGCAAATATTTTTCTTATTTTCCAAAACTGCTCCCCATAAATTTTCAGGACGTTTGGAGAACTTTGATTTGTGCACAAAAATAACACCAAGGCAATTCTGCTGAAAACAACCTCAGTCTAGGTTACAAATCATGCAAATTAGAGTCCAAAACAAGGGCAAAAGAGTTTGGAAAAGTAGATACGATGGAGACGTATCAACTCCCCCAAGCTTAAAACCTTGCTTGTCCTCAAGCAACTCAGTTGATAAACTGAGAGAGAAAGAAAAACATTGACAAACTCTGTTTGATCTTGTTGTTGTAACTATTTCTAACTCATAACCAGAATTTCAGCAAGATCACAAGTTAACCACATAAGCAAATGACACAAAGGTCTCACGGTAAACTAATATCAATGGCATAATCAGCTAACGAGCAAATAATAATGAGTTTCAAATACCAACACTTGAATCAAAACAAGCATGAAGCAATATGAATAGGTGGTATCTCGCTAGCTCTTTCTGAGACCGCAAAACATAAATGCAGAGCACTTTCAAAGATCAAGGGCTGACTAAACATTGTAATTCATAGCAACGAAGATCCAGTCATAGTCATACTCAATATCAATGAAAAGCAAAGCATAAAAATGACAGAGGTGCTCTCTAATTGGTGCTTATATAAGAGGAGGATGACTCAACGGGAAAATAAATAGATAGGCCCTTCGCAGAGGGAAGCATTGATTTGCAGAGGTGCTAGAGCTCATGCTTTCAAAACAGAGATAATAATTTTGGGTGGCATGCTTTCATTGTCAATGCAATGACCAAGAGTTCTCAATATCTTCCATGCTACTCATGCTATAGGCGGTTCCCAAACATAAAAGTAAAGGTTTAACTCCCCCACCACCAATCAATCACACTCCACGCCTAGCTGAATCCTCGGGTACCGTCCATACTAACATCAATCTGGGGGAGTCTTGTTTTACAGTTATGTTTTCGATTTAAGCGTGGAACTGGGCAATCCAAATATCGGCCCCTTTCTCGTGAATGACAGTGAATAAACACATGTCGAGGATAACACTCCTAGCATGGAAGATACCAATAGCCCTCTGTCACCACATGAGCGGTTCGGGCATGCAAAACAGATTATTTCTTGAAGGTTTAGAGAATGGCACATGCAAATTTACTTGGAACGGAAGGTAGATACCGCAAATAGGTAGGTATGGTGGACTCTCATGGAAAAACTTTTGCGTTTATGGAGGTGGATGCACAAGCAGTATTCCGCTCAGTACAAGTGAAGGCTAGCAAAAGACTGGGAAGCGACCAACTAGAGAGCGACAACAGTCATCAAGATGCAATGAGTTTGACTAACATTGAATGCAAGCATGAACAGGATACAAATCACCATGAACACGAACATCATAGAGGCTATGTTGATTTTGTTTCAACTACATGCATGAACATGCGCCAAGTCAAGCCACCTGAAACATTCAAAGGAGAATACCATCCTATCATACTACATCATAGTCATCTCAAAATCTATGTTGGCATTCAAGACAAACCATTATAAGCTCTCAGCTAAATAAGCATGGCATCAGAAACTATGATCTCTAAGTTGTCATTGCAAACATGGTTCTCTCAAAACAAAGCTAAATCTGGGTCGACAAGCTAGTCATATTTACAAAAACAAAATAGATAGAGTTCATACCAGCTTTTCAGTCTCAGTCACTTCATCATATATCATCATTGTTACCTTTCATTTGCACGATCGAATGATGTGAACAACAATAAGCGCATTGGACTAAGCTGAATCTGCAAGCAAACACAAAGGAGAAGAAAAAATAATATGGCTCTTTTGAAAGCTAAACAGGTAAGCATGCAAGAACCAATAAACATTGTAACAATATCTTCTACCTTGACACAAAGAAAAAGAGAACTATTTACATGGGAAAGCTCCGAACAAGCAAAAGAAGAAAGAAAAATCTTTTTGAGTTTTCTCAAAAGGACACAAAGCGAGAAAACAAGAAAACAAAAATAAACTAGCATGGATAATACAATGGCAAAGTGTGAACACCGGCTAACAAAGTGAAATCATAAGCATGAATGTAAAGTCGGTGAAAACACGTACTCCCCCAAGCTTAGGATTTTGGCCTAGCTTGGTCTACTCCCAAGGTGGGAAATAACCAGCTCCAAGATACTCTGGAGCAGACTGTGGATGCCACTGCTGTGTGAGCTCCTCTGGCTCCCACTGATAAACTAGCGTCTGGTACTCGACTGGCGGCTTGGGCACGGGCACCTGTGGTTGGGCCAAGCCCCAATATGCGTAGATGTCCGTGGGCATAATAGTGTACCTGTGTGCATGAAGATCAAACAAAGAAGGAGCAAGCAAAGTAATAGTCTCTCGACTACCCTGACTAAACACCAGGTTATAAATCATCCGTCTACTAGCATCTCTATCCAGAAAATCATGGCGAACCATGCTGTCATAATCCAGATATCTCTCAGGGAGAAGCATCTCTCCTTCCTCTCCCAGTCTAATGGGTATCTCAAAGTGTCTTGCAAGACGGGTAGCGTAGATACCTCCATAGACGACACCCTTGGAACGGTTCAGGTTCAACCATTAAGATACTATAGCGCCCAAGATATAAGTCTTACCATTATAAAGGCCTTCGTGCAAAACAATAAGGTCTAGAGAACTAAGTGATCCAGCCTCCCCACGGCCAATCAAATATTTTCCCACAAATAGTGAGAAGTACCAAAGCACAGGAAAATGTATGCTAGCAGTTCTATCGCGAGACACTCCTCTCTCCTCTCCAACAGCAATAGAACCAATGAAATCCTCCAAGTCCCATGGACGAGGGTCACGGATATCCCCAACATAAGGTAATTTGCATACATTGCAAAAGTCCTGCAACATCAGGCACTGGGGGACATCGTATATCATGAACTCAACCATAGGAGGATTCTTCCTCGGGTAAAAGTTGAAGCTTTGAACGAAAATATTGGTGAGGAGGACGTATTGTGGGCACTTATCTTCAACGAACGCAGTAAGACCTGCGTTCTCCACCAAGTAATAAAAGTCTTCATAAAGTCCGGCGGCGCGCAAAAATTAGTCACTTGGCCACTCGCACGCTTGAACTTCTGTGACTCGAGGGACTACGTACTTGGGGTGGTTCTTCTCATCCTCCTTGGGGTTATGGCTTGAAGAGCCTCTCAAGAACCTCATCATCTTTCCTTTTCCTAGCTGTGAAAAATTCTGAAATTTTTAGTGACTTCGAAAGAAAAGCGAATAAAGATTAACCCAACTTGTAGCAATTACTCCTACTAGTGCCTAGAGACCATATCACGTGCTAAAACTACTTGGGACCAACTAAAATCAACTTTTCAAGCTCAAGAATAAGGTCACCAAGGTAGCAAGAATTCGCGAAGGATAAAGCAGTAGAGCAAAAACTAATTGGACCAATGGAGGAGTCACTTACCAAGGAGTAATTTCCCCAAAACGGTTCGTAAAATGGTGCTTTGAGCAAGGAGATCAAAAATCACAACGAAATGAGCAAGAACACGGGTTTGAGCTGCGAAACAATTTTTCCTGGAGGTGGAAGAAGAGGCTGGGAGCTGGAATGAGTGGAGGGGGTGCCTGTCGGCCCCACAAGCTTGCACCCCATCACCAGGGGGTAGGTGGCGGTGGCAGGGCTTGTGGCCCACTGGTCTGGCCCCCAGGCCAGCTCTCAGGCCTAGAAAATTTCAAAAATTCCACAAAAAATCATACTAAATTTTCAGGACCATCAGAGAACTTATATTTTCGAGGTATTTTTCTCCGGGACACTAAAACAGAAAACAAGAAAAACTAAACTAATTCTATCATTTTTCGTCTAAGCAAAAGAAAATGAAGACTCAAAACAGAGGTATGTGACTCTTCGATTCATCCGTTTCATGGTCATCAAAAGAAATCCGTCAATGGGATTGATCAAGTCCTCATGACAAAACCTTCTCGAATCTCAAGAGAGAGCGGAGAATTTTCTAATAGCCACTAAGTCACCTCAATGAGGATATGTATCTCCCCAAGAAACAAATCATACTTCATCTTGACACGAGGAATAGTGCATTCAAATCTTCCAATGAGAATCGATGAAGTCTTTTCGATAGTATTGATGCAATGTACTTGATATAGTTTCTTCGGGAAGTGCACGGTGTGCTCATTACCGTTGACATGGAAAGTGACATTACCTTTATTGCAATCTATAACAGCCCCTGCAATGTTTAAAAAGGGTCTTCCGAGGATGACAGCCATGGCATCGTCCTCGGGAATATCCAAGATAACAAAGTCTGTTAAGATAGTAGTATTAGCAACCACAACAGGCACATCCTCGCAAATGCTGATAGGGAAAGCAGTTGATTTGTCGGCCATTTGCAGAGAAATTTCAGTGGGTGTCAACTTATCCAACTCAAGTCTACGATAAAGAGAGATCGGCATAACACTGACACCGGCTCCAAGGTCACATAAGGCAGTTCTTACGTAGTTTCCTTTAATGGAGCAAGGTATAGTGGGCACTCCGGGATCACCAAGTTTCTTGGGAGTTCCACCTTTAAAAGTGTAATTGGCAAGCATGGTGGAGATCTCAAGATCTGGTATCTTCTGTTTATTAGTCACGATATCTTTCATGTACTTGGCATATGGAGACATCATGAGCATATCAGTTAACCGCATCTGCAGAAAGACGGGTCTTATCATCTCAACGAAGCGCTCAAAATCCTCATCATCCTTTTTTTTGGATGGCTTAGGAGGAAAGGGCATAGGTCTCTGAACCCATGGCTCCCTTTCTTTACCATGCTTCCTAGTAGCAAAGTCATTCTTATCATATTTCTTAGGTTGTGGGTTATCAGGATTAACCGTAGGTTCAATCTCCACATCCTCATCATTGCTAGGTTGAGCATTATTATGAACATCACTGTCCATATTGTCACCAGGTTCATGTTCATCACCAGATTGTGTTTCTGCATCAGAACGCAGAGATATCATTAGGTTCTTCAGGTGTGATAGTATTTGGTGAACTGGCATGTAGGTTTCTATCATCGTTCTTCTTCTCCTTAGGATGACTAGGTGGATCAGCATTGATTCCTTGAGAATCTTGATCAGTTCTCTTAGGGTGACCTTCAGGATACAAAGGTTCCTGAGTGATTTTGCCTCCTCTAGTAATGACTCTGACAGAGTTGTCATTTAATTCATTGAGCAGGTCATTCTGAGCTTGAAGTACTTGTTCTACCTGAGTAGTAATCATAGAGGCATGTTTACTCAGAAGCTTCAGATCATTGACATTTCTGTCTACACAAGCACTTAAATGGCTAAGCATACGAGTACTTTGTTCCAAATGTCTGCTAACATAATCATTGAAGCTCTGTTGTTTGGCAACAAAGTGGTCCAATTCATCAAAGCATAGGCTAGCGGGTTTATCAAAAGGAATATCACTCTCGTCAAACCTACGCAGAGAATTAACTTCTACTACCTGTATCGGGTTATCAAGACCATGGATCTCTTTGATAGGTGGTAGATTTTTGACATCTTCAGATCTAATGCCTTTCTCTTGCCTAGATTTCTTGGCTTCTTGCATATCTTCGGGAGTGAGGAATAGAATACCTCTTTTCTTCGGAGTTGGCTTAGGAGGTGGTTCGGGAATAGTCCAAGTATTATCGTTGATCAAGATGTTATTCAGTAGGGTCTCAGCTTGTTCTACAGTTCGTTCCCAAAAAACACAACCGGCACAACTATCTAGGCAGTCTCTAGAGGCATCGGTAAGTCCGTTATAGAGAATATCAAGTATCTCGTTCTTCTTAAGAGGGTGATCAGGCAAAGTATTTTGGAGTTGGACGAGCCTCCCCTAAGCTTGTGGAAGACTCTCTTCCTGGAGTTGAGGAAAGTTGTATATTTCCTGCAAGGCAGCTTGCTTCTTATGTGCAGGGAAATATTTCTCATAGAAGTAATAGACCATCTCCTAGGGACTACGCACACATCCAGGAGCAAGAGAGGTGAACCAGGCTTTAGCATCATCCTTTAGAGAGAAAGCAAACAACTTAGGGATATAGTAGTGGTAGATCTTCTCCTCATTAGTGAAAAGGTTGGCTATTTCGTGCAGTTTGTCAAGATGGGCTATGACCGTCTTAGACTCATCACCGTGAAAAGGATCAGATTCGACTAGAGAGATTATCTCAGGATCGACAGAGAATTCATAATCCTTATCGGTGATAAAGATAGGCGAAGTGGCAAACTTCGGGTCATTTTTCATCCTAGCTTCCCGAGATTTTTCCTTCCACTTGAGAAGTAATTTCTCAACGTCATAGGTATCCTTACACGCAAGAAAATCCTCAGCTATCTCTCCCTCCATAATGTAACCCTGAGGTATATCAGGCAATTCATATCTAGGAGAGCTAGATCTAACAGGAGCAAAAGCAGGTTCTCTCTCAATAGTATCGGCAGTTTCAGAAGCATCACGAGCATTGGCAGTAACTCTAGCAATATGAGCATCAAGGAATACCCCTAGTGGAACATCAGGCAAAGGAGTATCTCTAGCAGTATCAAGCATAGCATCATCAGGCATAGCATCTCTAGCAGTATCAAGCATAGTATCTGTCGTGGTTTTGTCACGACAGATGTCCTCATGAAAGGACTTAGTGTTGGAGCCATCACACCTTGGTGGCGACTCAAAGGGGTTGAACGGGAGCGAGATAGAGATTTACCCAGGTTCCGCCCCTCGAGAGGAGGTAAAAGCCTACGTCCCGCTTTTTGTTTTATTGATGGTGTTTTGATTACAAGGAGGGCGTAACTCGCCTGACCTAGCACTCGATGATTTCTAACCTGCCCTCTCCTCCCCCGGGACTCGCCTTTATATACAGGTCATGTCCTTAGGGTTTACAAGAGTCCTTCCCATCATGCAAGTCATGATTCTTTCTATCTATAAGTCATCGTGCTTTCCAAGACTTGGAGGTCTTCCCAATGATTGATTCTCCACGAGGATCTTGAACCGCCATCTAACTCCTCGGCTCATAGGCCAAAGCTTGAATCACCAAAGGATGATTCGCCCGCTGTATGACCCGACCCAACTAGGGCGGGTCACACAACAAATAATATCCCCAACATTAGGCCCCAGATTGACCTGAACCTGTTCATGCCAACTCTCACCTAGCCAGGGGTGACTCACTCTGCTCTTTTTACGCATCATACACTTTATCCGCCACCCTATCATGGAGATACCCAAGTCACCGAACCGCTTCTTGTTGACATCATCTTATCCCTTTAATATCAGAAGAAAAGATGACGCAATCCCCAACGGATCCTTCGGCACAGATATCCCGAAAATTTTGGGCGCCATTATAGCGAATCTTTATCCCGTCGTCAGTTCCCACGCGAGGCGCCTCGATTCCAGCGCCCGACCCAATAAATAGGCTGGGGGAAGGGGGCAGGGAACATTCCCACCTACCCATTTCGTCGACCCCTTCTTCCTTGCGACTGCACCGAGAGCTCTGTCGCCGTCCGACGCATCTCCACGCCAACTAAGCGCGCAACACTCGCTGCGGATCTTCCTCGGTCGCCTCCGGTTGCCATCACCAGGTCAGTCCTCCGCCATTAGAGGTAGATCTTAGCCCCTCAAGGTTCATCGCTTGCCGGTTTCATAGAACACCTCGAATTCCCCCATAGACGTTGATTAGATCACAACGATAATAATAGGTACGATAGCATCGACCATATCCTCAGTCGATTAGCTCCTGTTTGAAGATCCAGAAAAGGCTCCTGTCAAATCAGCTTTACTATTCTTACCCTAGCCATAGGCTGTTCTTCTTTATCCAGGCTTTTTTCATTCATTTTTGACTACTCTGTAGATCTATGTGTTACTGCCTGTTGTATGAAATCTGTTTGTAAATCTGCCTTTCACCATTTTAGCAAACATCTCTGAAGCTCCAAGTTGTCTCCTTCTGAGCAATAGGAAATTCCTAAATCGCCCTTGTAGTCTAACCCGGCTCCTTGTTGGCGAGTCAACAGACTCCCATAGTCACCTGACAAATGTTCGGTGAGTGAATTGACCTTTTTAACCACTCAGTAAGCACTCGGCGAATTAACTTATCCGTAAACTTTTCCTTTGTGGCCATGGGTACCGTTTTCAAAGCCGATTGGCTCCCAACCAAAGTTACTGAAGCCTTTCTCAATGACTGTATGAAAACGGGAAATCTCGACCCGAAAGAGGTTATCGGATGGCGATCCGGGTTTGGAGAGAAATTCCCAACCCGAAGGAAGGGGAAATAGTTGTCTTCGCTGAGCACCTTGAACGGGGTTTTAAGCCGCCACGGTCAAAATTTCTCAGAGATGGCATGACTTTCATGAACGTGCGCCTTCAAGACTTAGGACCTAACTCGATTAGTAACTTATGTCAGTTCCAAGTGTACTGCGAAGCTTACTTGCGGATGGAACCTTCAGTTCCTTTATTCTGGTATTTTTTCCATTTAAATCGCAAGACCGAATTTTCCACTGGCCCTAGCTTGGAACTTGGAGGTGTCAACGTTCAACGCCGTAGGGACAGCTCATTCCCATCACTCAGCATGCCAAGCCATCCCAAAGGCTAGGGCTAGTCTTGGTTTTATTGCCAAGAAACTTCTCCTGAGGGTGAAAACAATCTCCTTGGCTACAGGGAGGAACGCCTTCCTACAAACTTTAAACTTCCAGACAAGCTTACTGAAGAAGAGGAGTCAGATTTTATCCCGGTGCTATCCGAGTTAAGATCTCTGACAAACAACGGTCTTACCGGGATTGATTTGATCCGCTGCTGGGTTGAATGGTGCATCCTCCCCTTAAGTCGCCGAGACGGCTTAATGTGTGAATTTGATGGCACCTTGGAACATCCCCAGTGCTACTTCCGTACAACACTGACAGAAAATGACATTGCATCCATCATCAAGAAGCTGACCGACGAGCCCTTGGCCAAGTGTGGCCAAATAGGTCTTAAACCATTCTACAAGATCAACCCGGCACCTAAGGTAAATAACTTAACCCGCCTTTACTTTATTATTTCCGACTTACTTGAATTCTGATTCTCATAATAAAAATGCCATTTCAGAAAGGTGACAAATTCTGGTCCAAGAGGCCGAAAAAGGTGGCCGTGAAGCAAGCCAGGACGCCCCCAAAAAAGAAATCAAAGAGCAAAGGCAAAGCCGCCGTTACTGAACCGTCTGATGCGGACGAATCCCAAGTCGGCGATGTATTTTCAGAGGTAAAATTTTATCTTCTTTGTCTTGCCATTCATTGCTATAGTTTTGTGTTTACACCTCTGTATCTCTTGTGTAGAATGAGGGCAACGAAAGCCAAGAAGACTCCATAGAGGTAATTTCTGTTCCCTCCGACTCATCTTCTCCTCCGCCTAAGCAGGCCAGGCGGATTTGTGGGAAGGTTCCCATGTCTCACCCAAATGCTTGTTTGTATCCTAATTTCCTTTTGAAGAAAATGCAATATGCTTCCAATAGGAAAACTCGGAGTCATTCTAGAGACTTGGTGTCCGGGTCACCAACGAAAACTCCTACCAAGAAGAGGCAGAATGAGGTATCCTTTTAACAGCGTCCCCTTTGTTTCCTTTTGGATCATACTTATAACTTGCTCATGTCTTGAGGTATTACTTTCGCAGAATTCTCCCCCTTCGTCGGGCGACTTAGTGATGTCATCCCTTCCACCGATGATCCGTGTTCCAGGGTAAATCCTTATAATACTTACATTGTCCCGATGATGTTGATGTCTGTTTTTGAGCGCACCCCCTTCTCTTTTAGGGCACAAGCAAAGAAAAGGAAAACTGGCGGGTCAACTTCCATTACAGCTCTAGAGCCTATTGAAAAACCGGCGCCGACTCAGGATAACCTGGCAAAGGATAAATCTGATGACCAAGCGGATCTCCCGAATTCTCCCAAGGAAGGTACGAAAACGCCCAATCCGACGAGTCCGTTGAAAACGGCCGAGGATCCAGACGCTGTAATCATCACTGGTACTAGGTTCTCTAAGCCGGCTCCGGCAGTCTTGTCAAAGCACGTATCAACATCAACCCAACCTTCTATTGAACATGAGATTTCCAAGGCCAAGCTATCTCAATACGAAAATCTTGAATTTAAAGAACTCTGCTCCGGCTTTGCAAGTCGCGTGGAGGCGAGTTATGAAATGGAGAAGAGTCTACTCCTTATGATGAAGAATAGACATGAGGTACGCCTTAATGCATACCATCCTCATTAACCCCCAAGGGCCGGTTCATCTGTTAAAAGATGAGCCGGGTCTTGATATTAGAAAAAATCTTTCAACCTGTAACCCCCAAGGGCCGGGTCATCTGTTGAAAGATGAGACGGGTCTTGATATTAGAAAAAATCTTTCAACCTGTAACCCCCAAGGGCTGGGTCATCTGTTGAAAGATGAGCCGGGTCTTGATATTAGAAAAAATCTTTCAACCTGTAACCCCCAAGGGCCGGGTCATCTATTGAAAGATGAGCCGGGTCTTGATATTAGAAAAAATCTTTCAACCTGTAACCCCCAAGGGCCGGGTCATCTATTGAAAGATGAGCCGGGTCTTGATATTAGAAAAAATCTTTCAACCTGTAACCCCCAAGGGCCGTGACATCTGTTGAAAAAATGAGCCGGGTCTTGATCTTGTATAATTTTGTCTAAAAAATTATACATTAGCCCCCAAGTGTCAGAGATGTTGCTTGCAATAATTCTGAGACTTGCCCCTTGATAATATATTTTGACAGGAATCTCTTGCCCAAGCTGAGTCGGCATTTGGCGAATGAAAGAAAAGTTTAGCCGACCAGCAAGATGCGCGGATAAAATCAGAAGAAAAATATCAAGTAATCTTATCTGAGATGGAGAAGCGGAAGGCCGCCCACAATAAGGCTCAAGCTGATCAAGACGTCGCGGTAAAGCGAGCGGAAAAAGCTGATGCAAAATTGGAAGCCGTGCAACAAGAGCTGGCCGGTTTAAAGCAACATATCTCCAACATGGCACAGGCTATCTTTGGTAAGAAAGAAAACCCTGATCTTGCACTTTGTAAAAAATAACTTAGTATGAAGAAGTTACTGACCATCATTATCCCTAATATAGGTCTGAGAGCCGCCAACCTTCAGAATGATTGTCTCCTCATGCTGAACGCGATTTACACATTAACAGAGCAACTGTATACCGGAAGCGTGCTGACCGTGAAGGCAGTGATGGGTGCCAAGGAACCCATAACATCAATCAAAAAGATGCTTGGCTGCTTATCTACCCTTCCGCCTCAGATAGGTGAGCTAACCCGGTCAGCTGCCCGAAAAGTGGTACTGACTACGTTGAGTCAGTGCTTAGCATATGCTCGAGAGTTAAAACCCGAAGAAGTAGCAGCAAGCTTTCCCCAGCTCAAGGATGACGGGTCAGAATTTGCTCAAGAGGATTATCAGTGCGTTGCCAAAGAATCCCGCTTGGCGGCGACTCAGCTTGCAGCAAGCTTGGATTTATCAAAGTATCAAGCTGCATATGATGACAAAAATAAGAAAATAAATCCGCGAACCTCTGTGACAACTAGCTTGACTCCGCGTCGACCCAAGAACCCTTTTGATTTGGAGGCGGATCTCTCGTCATTTTTGAACGATGAAGATGAATTCGCCGCCTGATCCAAGTGTAATTGGGTATTGGGCGACTTGCAAGTTGAAGTCGGTCAGAGCTCAAAGCAAGCTGACCTGGGGACATCAACGGAGTAGTTCTTCATGGATTTGGCCATCAGAGCCATGTAATAAGTCATTTGTAGAAAACAACTTTGTTCCGTGATTTCTTTAAAACCCTTGTGTCGCTCTCAGGGCGTCTTATGATGCTTGACCCGCCATGGCAATAGTGATTTTGATCATCAACCTGTTAGGCTTAAAAACATACATCAAACCACCTCAGTGAGTAATGGATGATAATAAATAATAACCAACTCAGGATGTTAGGGTGAGTCGGAAAAATTTGAAAAACCTTGTGGCAGTGCCAGGAAGGTGAAAGTAGGAATTTCGTCGGCTCGTTCAAGTCGTGACAGGATAGGACGAGTCATATAAACTCAAGTGCTACCCGAGGGAGACTTTTTGTATAAAAAGCTCAAGTATTTAGACCGGCTGATCAGGCACGAGTCAAGCTTCAATGAAGTAGGTTCAGTGAACCAATGGTTTCTCTATTTTCCATGTGGGGCGCTAGCCGGTACCAGACATGTTTTAACCAAGGCGAGTTCAGGGTCCATAAAGCGGAGTAACTCGCCAAGAGTTCCTGGGTCCATATGGCGATTCGACCAACACACAGTCCAGTATAACCATTTGTAATGCGGTAATTTTTCGCAGGCCAAATGGGTAGTAAGGCTGATCTCAGTGAGAGGAAGCCCCCAAGTGACCTATGATTAGGGGAAAGACCGGTCATAGGATTGTAGAAGCGTATACGCTCTTACCACAAAACGACTTGGGAACAAATAGCCCCCAAGTAAGTCGGCCTAATCCACAGAATCATATAAGGCGCCTATGTTTGAATCACGCGCTTGTAGCGACTTGATCCTCTTTGGATTATCGATACCTAGTGTTGTAGTAAGTGCATCACGGCGACTTATGCTCTCTGGTATGGATAGCGTCCATGCTTGGGCGACTTGTTAAGGAGCAAGATAAAATATCCATACTTTCAATAATATGAAATAGCAGGAAAGCCCCCGAGTTCGTGGGCATCAATTTTATTGCTTCATAAAAATGAAAAACTTACAATTTTTCAACAGAAGAAAAAGCAGAGCCAATAGGTCAAGTGTAATAAGGCCGCAAGTGGGCTATATTCCAGGGGCGAGTGGACTCAGCCTCCGTGGTTGGCCGATCACGCCGAAGATCCACCAGATAGTATGACCCGTTGCGAAGGCTTTTGCTCACGACGAACGGTCCTTCCATGGTGGTGATAACTTATGCATGCCAGTGCGATCTTGGATCAATCGAAGCACTAAGTCGCCCTCCTGAAAGGTTTGGCTCTTGACCCGGCGGCTGTGGTTACGCCGCAAGTCCTGCTGATAAATAGCCGATCAGGCGGCAGCCATGTCGCGTGCTTCCTCCAAAGCGTCCAATGAATCTTGACGCGCCAACTCGTTGTCCTGTTCCACATAAGAAGCAACTCTGGGCGAGTCATGCCTAATATCAGTGGGAAGAACAGCTTCTGCTCTGTATACCAGGAAAAAGGCAGTAAAACCCGTAGAACGGTTTGGGGGGTCCGGATGCTCCACAGTACTGAAGGCAACTCCTCAACCCAACATCCTGGGGTGCGTTCCAGGGGAACCATAAGTCGGGGTTTGATTCCTCGCAATACTTCCTGATTCGCCCGTTCCGCCTGCCCATTAGATTGTGGATGAGCAACTGCAGAGACATCAAGCCGGATGTGCTCACGGTGGAAAAACTCCTGCATTGCTCCTTGTGATAGATTAGTACCATTATCAGTAATAATGCTGTGTGGATATCCGAACCGGAAGATCAGTTTTTTCAAGAACTTGACCGCTGTCTCCGCATCACAAGCACCAACAGGTTCTACTTCGACCCACTTGGTAAATTTATCAACCGCCACCAGCAGATGAGTTTTTTTGCTGGATGACATCTTAAAGGGGCCAACGATGTCTAGCCCCCAGACCGTGAAAGGCCAAGTAATAGGTATCATCCTTAGTTCTTGAGCCGGCACATGAGCGTGTCGTCCATAACGTTTGCAACCATCACATCGACGAACTATCTCTTCTGCATCTGCATGAGCTGTCAACCAAAAGAATCCGTGACGGAACGCCTTTGAGACCAGGGAGCGTGACCTGGCATGATGCCCACAATCTCCGACATGGATGTCGTTTAGAATCACGCATCCTTCTTCGGAAGAAACACATCGTTGGAATACCCCAGAAGTCCTTCGCTTATACAATTCACCATTGATGATGACCATGGATTTGCTCCGACGGACAATTTGGCGAGCCAACACCTCATCCGAAGGTAACTCGCCTCGTGAAAGATATGCCAAATACGGAAGAACCCAATCCGGCGTAACACGGAGAGCCGCCACAAACTGGGACTCAAGGTCTGGTATTGCCAACTCCTCTTCTGAGGGCAACCTTACGGAAGGATTATGCAAATATCCAGAAAGACATTGGGAGGAACCGGCTTACGTTGTGAGCCGAGACATGAAAGGGCATCAGCTGCATCGTTAAGGCGCCGGTCGATATGATCAACTTGATAGCCATGGAAATGACCCACCACATCAGATACAGCCCTTCTGTAAGCCGCCATCAGGGGGTCCCGAGAATCCCAAGTACCTGAAACTTGTTGAGCCACCAGATCAGAATCGCCAAGACATCTGACCCGCATGAGGTTCATCTCCTTGGTAAGTCGCAAACCATGAAGCAAGGCTTCATACTCTACAGCGTTGTTGGTGCATGGAAACATGAGTCGGAGAACATAACAGAATTTGTCTCCCTCGGGCAAAATCAACACCACACCAGCCCTCGAGCCTTCCAATTGCCTAGAGCCGTCAAAGTAAATAGTCCAGTACCTGAGGTCGGGCCTGTCTTCCGGAATCTGTAATTCGGTCCAATCGTTGACGAAGTCAACCAAGGCCTAAGCCTTGATAGCCATGCGAGGGGTGTATCGCACGTGGTGCGTCCCAAGTTTGATCGCCCATTAGGCGATTTGCCCTGTCGCTTCTCGGTTTTGGATGATGTCCCCGAGAGGAGCGGAGCTAACCACCGTGATGGGATGCTCTTGGAAATAGTGTTTGAGCTTTCGACTCGCCATAAAGACCCCATAGACCAGCTTCCGCCAGTGCGGGTATCGTTGCTTGGAGAGAGTTAGCACCTCACTAATGAAATACACCGGGCGTTGTACCGGATATTCCTTCCCTTCTTCCTTCCGTTCGACGGCCACTGCCACGCTCACCGCCTTGGAGTTTGCCGCAATGTACAGAAGCATAGGCTCTTTTCCAGTCGGGGCGGCCAAAACTGGCGGGTTGACCAGCTGCTGCTTCAAGGCTTCAAAAGCTTCATTGGCCTCATCTGTCCAAACAGAACGGTCAGATTTCTTAAGCAACTGATAGAGGGTAATAGCTTTTTCTCCTAGGCGGCTTATGAAGCGACTTAAAACCGCGATACGGCCCGCCGTCCGTTGAACTTGATTGATATTCGCTCGTTTCCCAAGCGAAGTAATCGCCTCAATTTTGTCCGGGTTGGCCTCAATGCCGCGCTCAGACACCAGGAAACCCAACAACTTTCCTGCGGGAACGCCAAAGACACACTTGGTGGGATTAAGCTTCATCTGATATACCCGCAGGTTGTCACAAGTTTCCCATAAAGCTTCCAAGAGCATCTCCTTCCTATGAGTTTTAACCTCAATGTCATCAACGTAAGCGTGGACGTTGCGTCCGATTTGGCCACGGAGACAATTTTGGATGCAACGCTGGTAAGTCGCCCTAGCGCTTTTAAGCCCAAACGGCATGGACACATAACAAAAAGCCCCGAAGGTGGTTATAAAAGCTGTCTTCTCATGATCTTCCACAGCCATCTTGATTTGGTGATATCCGGAATAAGCGTCTAGGAAACACAAACGCTCGCAGCCCGCCACTGAATCAATGATTTGATCGATGCGGGGAAGGGCGAAAGGGTCCTTTGGACAGGCTTTGTTAAGATTTGTGTAATCAATGCACATGCAGAAGGTGCCGTTCTTCTTGAGCACCAGAACCGGGTTAGCCAACCACTTGGGGTGGAAGACCTCTACGATGAATCTGGCGGCCAAAAGACGGGCGACTTCTTCCCCGATTGCCTTGCGTCGTTCCTCATTGAACCTGCGAAGATATTGCTGAATCGGCTTTGCTTTTGGGTCAACATTAAGATGGTGCTCAGCGAATTCTCCCGGTACACCAGGCATGTCAGAAGGTTTCCACGCAAAGATGCCCGATTCTCACGGAGGAATTCGATGAGCGCGCTTTCCTATTTGGGGTCCAGACCCGCCCCGATAGTAAACTGCTTGGTTGAGTCGCCAGGGACGAAATACACCATCTTAGTGTCATCCGTTGGTTTGAACTTGAGGGGCGGCTTAGAGTCTGTCGTTGGCTTCTTTAGAGGTGACATATCTCCTGGATCAACATTGGCCTGGTGATATTTGAGCTCTTCTGCAGAGAGGCGACTTCTGCGTAAGCCGCATCCCCTTCCTCACACTCTCTTGCTATCCTCCTGTCACCATCAACCGTGATGGGTCCCTTAGGACCGGGCATCTTGAGTTTAAGGTAAACATAGTAGGGGCGAGCCATGAAACGGGCGTAAGCCGGTAGCCCAAACAACGCATGATAAGGGCTCTTTAACTTGACCACCTCAAATATAAGCGACTCACTCCTGTAATTGGATGCTGTTGCAAACGCAATTGTGACTTTAACCCGGCCTATGGGGTATTCTGATTTACCTGGGACAGTTCCATGGAATACCGTGGTTGACGGCATTAATTCTTTCTCCAGCAGGTTCATCCTTCGAAAAGTGTCGAAGTATAGTATGTTGATGCTGCTACCACCATCCATCAGTACCTTCGATAAGGTATATCCGCCGACTTGAGGAGCCACGACCAACGCTAAGTCGTCGGGGTTGTCAACTCTAGGCGGGTGATCCTCCCTACTCCATGATATAATCTGCTCGGACCAGTGGAGGTACCTAGGGAGTGCCGGCTCAGATACACTGTACGCTAGGTGATTCACCTTTTTATCACGCTTGCAGGCATTGGTGGTGCAGACGTGGTATTGCTCGTTGCTTAATTGTTTGGGACTGTTGTGTAAACCGCCATAATCTTCTTGACCCTGTGGAGCCCCCTGAGGGGGTGGCTGCTGAAAAACCCCGGGCGGGTTATACCACTATTGGTTATGCACTGGATACTGGCCACTGCTTGGCTGCGAGCCGCCCTGAGCCCCCGGTTCAGGGAAGCCGCCGAACGGGTTCTGGCGTTGATTAGGTGCACCGAACTGTTCCTGCCGTTGGTCCGGGTCACCGTTTTGGCCCTTTTTGATCGCCTCCGCCCGAAATTCCCACATCACGTATCAGTCCTCCAGGAGTGAGTCGCCAGTCCGTCCGCCGTGTCATGGTGCGGGCAGGGGCCCTTGAGTATCTCGTTATAATTGCGCGGCTTCTTGCCACAGTAACCCCTCTTCTTCTGGCACTGGTTGCCGTTGTTGGCATTGGTGTTGGCGACGAAGTCCGTGGATCCTTCCTGCTGCCTTCTCTTGCCGTTCCCTCCGTGGTTATGGTGGGCGCGTCCCTGAAGCCGGGTATGATTTTTGTATGACTCGCCTTTCCTCGCTGAGTTGGCCTTGCCGCCATCCTCTCCTGGGTCTTTGGTACCGTCCGCCTCGGCGTACCTAGTGAGGGTGTCCATCAGTTCCCTCATATCCTAGACCTTTCGCTTAAGTCGCCCCAACTTCTGTACCAAGGGCTCATAGTGCAAGTTTTGCTCCAAGATCAGCACAGCCTGAGCCTCCGTGATGCCGTCCGATGAGTGAATGATTTCCGCGACCCGCCGCGTCCAGTGGTGAGCCGGCTCATCAGGGCGCTGAACGCAGTACTGTAAATCGACTATTGTCATTGGGCGCTTGCAAGTTCCCCGGAAGTTTTTGAAGAAACGCTCTTTCAATTTAGCCCAAGTTTGGATGGAGTTGGGGGGCAGGTTTTTCAACCAAGTACGCGCCGTTCCCTCGAGCATCCTCGTGAAGTACCTGGCGCAGATTGCGTCATTTACATCGAGCATGTCCATGGCGATTTTGTAACTCTCAACCCATGACACCGGCTCAAGGTCCGGGGTGTAGTTAGGCACCTTTCTTGGTCCCTTAAAATCCTTCGGCATTCGCTCATTGCGAAGGGTGGGGGGCAAGCATGTTGGGGAACGTCGCATGGGAAACAAAAAATTTCCTACGCGCACGAAGACTTATCATGGTGATGTCCATCTACGAGAGGGGATGAGTGATCTACGTACCCTCGTAGACCGTATAGCAGAAGCGTTAGAGAACGCGGTTGATGTAGTGGAACGTCCGCACGTCCCTCGATCCGCCCCGCGAACAATCCCGCGATCAGTCCCACGATCTAGTACCGAACGGACGGCACCTCCGCGTTCAGCACACGTACAGCTCGACGATGATCTCGGCCTTCTTGATCCAGCAAGAGAGACGGAGAGGTAGAAGAGTTCTCCAGCAGCGTGACGGCGCTCCGGAGGTTGGTGATAACCTTGTCTCAGCAGGGCTCCGCCCGAGCTCCGCAGAAACGCGATCTAGAGGGAAAACCGTGGAGGTATGTGGTCGGGCTGCCGTGGAAAAGTCGTCTCAAATCAGCCCTAAAACCTCCGTATATATAAGTGGGAGGGAGGGGACCTTGCCTTGGGGATCAAGGAGCCCCAAGGGGGTCGGCCGAGTCCAAGGGGGAGGACTCTCCCCCCCAAACCGAGTTGGACTTGGTTTGGTGGGAGGGAGTCCCCATTCCTTCCCACCTCCTCCCTTTTTTTTTTCTCTCTTGATTATCTTCTCCTTGGCGCATAGAGCCTTTTGGGCTGTCGCACCAGCCCACTAAGGGCTGGTGTGTCACCCCAAGACCTATGGGCTTCCCCGGGGTGGGTTGCCCCCTCCCCCCGGTGAATTTCCGGAACCCATTCGTCATTCCCGATACATTCCCGGTAACTCCGAAAACCTTCCGGTAATCAAATGAGGTCATCCTATATATCAATCTTTGTTTCCGGACCATTCCGGAAACCCTCGTGACGTCTGTGATCTCATCCGGGACTCCTAACAACATTCGGTAACCAACCATATAACTCAAATACGCCTAAAACAACGTCGAACCTTAAGTGTGCAGACCCTGTGGGTTCGAGAACTATGTAGACATGACCCGAGAGACTCCTCGGTCAATATCCAATAGCGGGACCTGGATGCCCATATTGGATCCTACATATTCTACGAAGATCTTATCTTTTGAACCTCAGTGCCAAGGATTCATATAATCCCGTATGTCATTCCCTTTGTCCTTCGGTATGTTACTTGCCCGAGATTCGATCGTCAGTATCCGTATACCTATTTCAATCTCGTTTACCGGCAAGTCTGTTTACTCGTTCCGTAATACAAGATCCCGCAACTTACACTAAGTTACATTGCTTGCAAGGCTTGTGTGTGATGTTGTATTACCGAGTGGGCCCTGAGATACCTCTCCGTCACACGGAGTGACAAATCCCAGTCTTGATCCATACTAACTCAACTAACACCTTTGGAGATACCTGTAGAGCACCTTTATAGTCACCCAGTTACGTTGCAACGTTTGATACACACAAAGCATTCCTCCGGTGTCAGTGAGTTATATGATCTCATGGTCATAGGGATAAATACTTGACACGCAGAAAACAGTAGCAACAAAATGACACGATCAACATGCTACATCTATTAGTTTGGGTCTAGTCCATCACGTGATTCTCCTAATGACGTGATCCAGTTATCAAGCAACAACACCTTGTTCATAATCAGAAGACACTGACCATCATCGATCAACTGGCTAGCCAACTAGAGGCATGCTAGAGACGGTGTTTTGTCTATGTATCCACACATGTAAATGAGTCTTCATTCAATACAATCATAGCATGGACAATAAACAATTATCTTGATACAGGAATTATAATAATAACTATATTTATCATTGCCTCTAGGGCATAATTCCAACAGTCTCCCACTTGCACTAGAGTCAATAATCTAGCCCTCACATCACCATGTGAATTACATTGTAATAAATCTAACACCCATACAGTTCTGGTGTCGATCATGTTTTGGCCGTGGAAGAGGTTTAGTCAGCGGGTCTGCTACATTCAGATCCGTGTGCACTTTGCATATATTTACGTCCTCTTCCTCGACGTAGTCGCGGATGAGGTTGAAGCGTCGTTTGATGTGTCTGGTCTTCTTGTGAAACCGTGGTTCCTTTGCTAAGGCAATGGCACCCGTGTTGTCACAGAACAAGGTTATTGGATCCAGTCCGCTTGGCACCACTCCAAGATCCGTCGTGAATTGCTTCATCCAGACACCCTCCTTAGCCGCCTCCGACGCAGCCATGTACTCCGCTTCACATGTAGAATCTGCTACGACGCTTTGCTTGGAACTGCACCAGCTTACTGCACCCCCATTAAGAATAAATACGTATCCGGTTTGCGACTTAGAGTCGTCCGGATCTGTGTCAAAGCTTGCATCGACGTAACCTTTTACGGCGAGCTCTTCGTCACCTCCATATACGAGAAACATCTCCTTAGTCCTTTTCAGGTACTTCAGGATATTCTTGACCGCTGTCCAGTGATCCACTCCTGGATTACTCTGGAACCTACCTGCCATACTTATGGCCAGGCTAACATCCGGTCTAGTGCGCAGCATCGCATACATGATAGAACCTATGGCTGAAGCATAGGGGACGGAGCGCATATGCTCTCTATCTTCATCAGTTGATGGGCACTGAGTCTTACTCAATCTCGTACCTTGTAAAACTGCCAAGAACCCTTTCTTGGACTGTTCCATTTTGAACCTCTTCAAAACTTTATCAAGGTATGTGCTTTGTGAAAGTCCTATTAGGCGTTTTGATCTATCCCTATAGATCTTAATGCCTAGAATGTAAGCAGCTTCTCCTAGGTCCTTCATAGAGAAACTTTTATTCAAGTAACCTTTTATGCTCTCCAAAAACTCTACGTTGTTTCCAATCAGTAATATGTCATCCACATATAATATTAGAAACGCCACAGAGCTCCCACTCACTTTCTTGTAAATACAAGATTCTCCAACTACTTGTATAAACCCAAATGCTTTGATCACCTCATCAAAGCGTTAATTCCAACTCCGAGATGCTTGCACCAGTCCATAAATGGATCGCTGGAGCTTGCACACCTTGTTAGCATTCTTAGGATCGACAAAACCTTCGGGTTGTATCATATACAACTCTTCCTTAACGAAACCGTTAAGGAACGCTGTTTTGACATCCATCTGCCAGATTTCATAATCGAAAAATGCAGCTAATTGCTAACATGATTCTGACGGACTTAAGCATCGCTACGGGTGAGAAAGTCTCATCGTAGTCAGCTCCTGGAACTTGTGAAAAACCCTTTGCCACAAGTCGAGCTTTATAAACGGTCACATTGCCGTCAGCGTCCGTCTTCTTCTTAAAGATCCAGTTGTTCTGAATAGCCTTGCGGCCCTCAGGTAGTATCTCCAAAGTCCACACTTTGTTCTCATACATGGATCCTATCTCGGACTTCATGGCTTCTAGCCATTTGTTGGAATCTGGGCCCACCATTGCTTCTTCATAATTTGCAGGTTCATTGTTGTCTAACAACATGATTGATAAGACGGGATTACCGTACCACCCTGGAGCAGCACGTGATCTCGTCGACCTGCGTGGTTCAATAGAAACTTGAACTGGAGTTTCATGATCATCATCATTAACTTCCTCCTCAACCGGCGTTGCAACGACAGAGGTTTCCCCTTGCCCTGCGCCACCATCCAGAGGGATGAGAGGTTCGACAACCTCGTCAAGTTCTATCTTCCTCCCACTCAATTCTCTCGAGAGAAACTCCTTCTTGAGAAAAGCTCCGTTCTTAGCAACAAATACTTTGCCCTCGGATTTGAGATAGAAGGTGTACCCAACTGTCTCTTTTGTGTAACCTATGAAGACGCACTTTTCCGCTTTGGGTTCCAGCTTTTCGGGCTGAAGATTTTTGACATAAGCATCACATCCCCAAACTTTAAGAAACGACAACTTTGGCCTTTTGCCATACCACAGTTCGTATGGTGTCGTCTCAACGGATTTTGATGGTGCCCTATTTAAAGTGAGTGCAACTGTTTCTAATGCATAACCCCAAAACGATAACGGCAAATCAGTAAGAGACATCATAGATCGCACCATCTCTAATAAAGTACGATTACGACGTTCGGACACACCATTACGCTGTGGTGTTCCAGGCGGTGTCAACTGTGAAACAATTCCACATTGTCTTAAGTGATCACCAAACTCGAAACTCAGATATTCACCCCCACGATCAGACCGTAGGAACTTGATCTTCTTGTTACGATGATTTTCCACTTCACTCTGAAATTGCTTGAACTTTTCAAATGTTTCAGACTTGTGCTTCATCAAGTAGACGTAACCATATCTACTCAAATCGTCAGTGAAGGTGAGAAAATAACGATATCCGCCGCGTGCCTCCACACTCATCGGACCACACACATCGGTATGTATGATTTCCAATAAGTCACTTGCACGCTCCATTGTTCCGGAGAACGGAGTCTTAGTCATCTTGCCCATGAGGCATGGTTCGCATGTGTCAAGTGAATCAAAGTCAAGTGACTCCAAAAGTCCATCAGCATGGAGTTTCTTCATGCGCTTTACACCAATATGACCTAAGCGGCAGTGCCACAAAAATATGGCGCTATCATTGTTTACTCTAACTCTTTTGGTCTCAATGTTATGTACATGCGTATCGCTATCAAGATTCAATATGAACAACCCTCTCACATTCGGTGCATGACCATAAAAGATGTTACTCATAGAAATAGAACAACCATTATTCTCTGACTTAAAAGAGTAACCGTCTCGCAATAAACAAGATCCAGATATAATGTTCATGCTCAACGCAGGCACTAAATAACAATGATTTAAGTTCATCACTAATCCCGACGGTAGCTGAAGTGACACTGTGACGACGGCGATTGCATCAACCTTGGAACCATTTCCTACGCGCATCGTCACTTCATCTTTCGCCAGCCTTCGTCTATTCCGCAGTTCCTGTTTCGAGTTGCAAATATGAGCAACAGAACCGGTATCGAATACCCAGGCACTACTACGAGAGCCGGTTAAGTACACATCAATAACATGTATATCAAATATACCTGATTTCTCTTTGCCCGCCTTCTTATCTGCCAGATACTTGGGGCAATTGCGCTTCCAGTGACCCATACCCTTGCAATAGTAACACTCCGTTTCAGG
Organism: Hordeum vulgare subsp. vulgare; assembly: GCF_904849725.1. Taxonomy (NCBI): domain Eukaryota; kingdom Viridiplantae; phylum Streptophyta; class Magnoliopsida; order Poales; family Poaceae; genus Hordeum; species Hordeum vulgare. The sequence continues at coordinate 357,396,541 of NC_058523.1, forward strand.
CTTAGGTCCAGCTTTGGGTTTCTTCGGCGGATTGGCAACAGGCTTGCCGCTCTTCTTCGAATTGCCCTTCTTGCCTTTTCCGTTTCTCTTGAAACTAGTGGTCTTATTCACCATCAACACTTGATGCTCTTTACGGAGTTCAGACTCTGCGACTTTCAGCATCGCAAACAACTCGACGGGAGACTTGTTCATCCCTTGCATGTTGTAGTTCAACACAAAGCCTTTATAGCTTGGTGGCAATGATTGAAGGATTCTGTCAGTGATAGCCTCTTGCGGGAGTTCAATCCCCAGCTCAGCTAGACGGTTTGAGTACCCAGACATTTTGAGCACATGTTCACTGACAGACGAGTTTTCCTACATCTTGCAAGCATAGAATTTATCGGAGGTCTCATACCTCTCAATCCGGGCGTTCTTCTGAAAGATAAACTTCAACTCCTGGAACATCTCAAATGCTCCATGACGCTCAAAGCGACGTTGAAGTCCCGGTTCTAAGCCATACAAGACTGCACATTGAACTATTGAGTAGTCCTCCTTACGTGCTAACCAAGCGTTCTTAACATCCTGATCAGTCGTAGCGGGTGGTTCATCTCCTAGCGCAGCATTAAGGACATAATCCTTCTTCCCAGCTTGTAAGATTAGCTTAAGATTACGAGCCCAGTCTACAAAGTTGCTTCCATCATCTTTCAACTTAGCTTTCTCTAGGAATGTATTAAAATTCAGGATGACTGTCGCGTGAGCCATGATCTACAACACAAATATATTCAAAGTGGACTTAGACTATGTTCAAGATAATTAGAGTTTAACTTAATCAAATTATATGCTAAACTCCCACTCAAAAAGTACATCTCTCTAGTCATTTGAGTGGTTCATGATCCACTTACACTATCCCAAGTCCGATCATCACGTGAGTTGAGTATAGTTTCAGTGGTAAGCATCCCTATGCTAATCATATCATCTATATGATTCATGATCGACCTTTTGGTCTCATGTGTTCCGAGGCCATGTCTGCACATGCTAGGCTCGTCAAGCTTAACCCGAGTGTTCCGCGTGCGCAACTGTTTTGCACCCGTTGTATGTGAACGTTGAGTCTATCACACCCGATCATCACGTGGTGTCTCGAAACGATGAACTGTAGCAACGGTGCACAGTCGGGGAGAACACAATTTCGTCTTGAAATTTTAGTGAGAGATCACCTCATAATGCTACCGTCGTTCTAAGCAAAATAAGGTGCATAAAAGGATTAACATCACATGCAATTCATAAGTGACATGATATGGCCATCATCACGTGCTTCTTGATCTCCATCACCAAAGCACCGGCACGATCTTCTTGTCACCGGCGCCACACCATGATCATCCATCAACGTGTTGCCATCGGGGTTGTCGTGCTACTCATGCTATTACTACTAAAGCTACATCCTAGCAAAATAGTAAACGCATCTGCAAGCACAAACGTTAGTATAAAGACAACCCTATGGCTCCTGCCGGTTGCCGTACCATGGACGTGCAAGTCGATATTTCTATTACAACATGATCATCTCATACATCCAATATATCACATCACATCGTTGGCCATATCACATCACAATCATACCCTGCAAAAACAAGTTAGACGTCCTCTAATTTTGTTGTGGCATGTTTTACGTGGTGACCATGGGTATCTAGTAGGATCGCATCTTACTTACGCAAACACCACAACGGAGATATATGAGTTGCTATTTAACCTCATCCAAGGACCTCCTCGGTCAAATCCGATTCAACTAAAGTTGGAGAAACCGACACTTGCCAGTCATCTTTGAGCAAAGGGGGTTACTCGTAACGATGAAACCAGTCTCTCGTAAGCGTACGAGTAATGTCGGTCCAAGCCGCTTCAATCCAACAATACCGCGGAATCAAGAAAAGACTAAGGAGGGCAGCAAAACGCACATCACCGCCCACAAAAACTTTTTTGTTCTACTCGAGAAGACATCTACGCATGAACCTAGCTCATGATGCCACTGTTGGGGAACGTCGCATGGGAAACAAAAAGTTTCCTACGCGCACGAAGACCTATCATGGTGATGTCCATCTACGAGAGGAGATGAGTGATCTACGTACCCTCGTAGACCGTACAGCAGAAGCGTTAGAGAACACGGTTGATGTAGTGGAACGTCCTCACGTCCCTCGATCCGCCCCGCGAACAATCCCGCGATCAGTCCCACGATCTATTACCGAACGAACGGCACCTCCGCGTTCAGCACACGTACAGCTCGACGATGATCTCGGCCTTCTTGATCCAGCAAGAGAGACGGAGAGGTAGAAGAGTTCTCCGGCAGCGTGACGGTGCTCCGGAGGTTGGTGATGAACTTGTCTCAGCAGGGCTCCGCCCGAGCTCCGCAGAAACGCGATCTAGAGGGAAAACCGTGGAGGTATGTGGTCGGGCTGCCATGGAAAAGTCGTCTCAAATCAGCCCTAAAACCTCCGTATATATAGGTGGGAGGGAGGGGACCTTGCCTTGGGGCTCAAGGAGCCCCAAGGGGGTCAGCCGAGTCCAAGGGGGAGGACTCTCCCCCCCCCAAACCGAGTTGGACTTGGTTTGGTGGGAGGGAGTCCCCCTTCCTTCCCACCTCCTCCCTTTTTTTTTCTTTCTCTCTTGATTTTATTCTCCTTGGCGCATAGAGCCTTTTGGGCTGTCCCACCAGCCCACTAAGGGCTGGTGTGTCACCCCCAAGGCCTATGGGCTTCCCCGGGGTGGGTTGCCCCCCCCGGTGAACTTCCGGAACCCATTCGTCATTCCCGGTACATTCCCGGTAACTCCGAAAACCTTCCGGTAATCAAATGAGGTCATCCTATATATCAATCTTCGTTTCCGGACCATCCCGGAAACCCTCGTGACGTCCGTGATCTCATCCGAGACTCCGAACAACATTCGGTAACCAACCATATAACTCAAATACGCATAAAACAACGTCGAACCTTAAGTGTGCAGACCCTGCGGGTTCGAGAACTATGTAGGCATGACCCGAGAGACTCCTCGGTCAATATCCAATAGCGGGACCTGGATGCCCATATTGGATCCTACATATTCTACGAAGATCTTATCGTTTGAGCCTCACTGCCAAGGATTGATATAATCTCGTATGTCATTCCCTTTGTCCTTCGGTATGTTACTTGCCCGAGATTCGATCGTCAGTATCCGTATACCTATTTCAATCTTGTTTACCGGCAAGTCTGTTTACTCGTTCCGTAATACAAGATCCCGCAACTTACACTAAGTTACATTGCTTGCAAGGCTTGTGTGTGATGTTGTATTACCGAGTGGGCCCTGAGATACCTCTCCGTCACACGGAGTGACAAATCCCAGTCTTGATCCATACTAACTCAACTAACACCTTTGGAGATACCTGTAGAGCACCTTTATAGTCACCCAGTTACGTTGCGACGTTTGATACACACAAAGCATTCCTCCAGTGTCAGTCAGTTATATGATCTCATGGTCATAGGAATAAATACTTGACACGCAGAAAACAGTAGCAACAAAATGACACGATCAACATGCTACATCTATTAGTTTGGGTCTAGTCCATCACGTGATTCTCCTAATGACGTGATCCAGTTATCAAGCAACAACACCTTGTTCATAATCAGAAGACATTGACCATCATCGATCAACTGGCTAGCCAACTAGAGGCATGCTAGGGACGGTGTTTTGTCTATGTATCCACACATGTAAATGAGTCTTCATTCAATACAATCATAGCATGGACAATAAACAATTATCTTGATACAGGAATTATAGTAATAACTATATTTATCATTGCCTCTAGGGCATAATTCCAACAAAGCATGGCACCCCTACGTGCCTGCCGCCTCCAACAAGCGGTGCTGGGCCGGTTTGGATGTCCGGGTGATCCCGACCCGGCGGGTCCCGATGGTCAGGCAGGTTATCCTGGGGAAGGGGTCGCGGTCCGCTGGTTATGGTGGGCTGGTCCTCTGGCCGGCTCCTGGTGCGGCTTGCTTGAGGGGTGGAGTGTAGCCGATCGAGGCTGTGCGAGAACTGGGCGTTTTGAACCACCGCCGTCTTCAACATCTCAATGGCGTTCCTTGCTTCTATTTCAGCCGGGGTGTTGCCATGAATCGGAAGGGATTCTAAATGGCGAGTCGCAGCGAGCACGTTGTCCACCGGGTTGGAAAAGTGACCTCGAGGTGTGTGGAATCGAGGAATGCGATCAACCGCTGGCTGAAGCGGCGGGTTTGGCGGCCGCCCCGGCCCTCCAACCGGAGCGTCTCCTGCCCCGGGAATGCGTGGAGTCTCGAATAGGCGGGTAGGGTTGAGATCAGGGGGTAAACGCCCCTGGTGCCTCCTCTGATGGACAGCGTCGGATGCGCGCTGATGCCTCTCAAGCCGCCAGTTTTCGGTGTTCAAGCGGGCTGTCTCAGCGGTGATTCAAGCTTGCTTGGTCTCGATCCTGGCGGCTTATGCTTCAGCATCTCGCTGAGCCTTTGCAACCCCATCTCTTAGCTTTTTCAACTCGGCATTTATCGTGTCCTGGTTTTCTGTTGTTACAGGGGTCGCCGTGAGCCTTGTTATCTACGCCGCCAAGTCCACCAAGATCGTAGCTGGGCTTCTGGATGTTTCGCCAGTCCCGTCATTTCCTACGGGGTTTTGCTGGGGCTCAGTCGCCCCTGCCACGTAAACGGCGATCTGATGGCGGGTCCGGTCAAGAAATTCGGGGTCCATTGCCAATGAGAGGCCTCCGAGGCAGCCCCCATGTAGAGACTGAATCGAATCTGAGTCGCCCATGGATGATTCGTCATCAGTGTTGACCAGCGTGGTCTCCTGAGTCGCCGATCGTTCTGGTTCCTCAGATCCCTGTGTGAAACCAACAAAGACCGGGCGGGTTAGATTTGACATCGCGACAGGGCGGACATACCTGGCCGGCTCGACGATGTCGGTGAAGTTGTCCGGCTCAGGCATAGGCGATCCAACCATGCCGACAAAGATGTTGATCTTGCCGAAGGGGACTCTGTAGCCGGATTCGATTGAATCGGCCTCGAGCCCCCACAACAAGTTATTGATGTAGTACTTCCCGCGGTGGCTCCGAGTCATGAGCCCCGTCGCGTAGCTCCCTGACCCTGGTAGGGCTCCCTTTGAGAACTCAACTCCACCATGCGCAGGCCCCATGGTGGGCGCCAACTGTCGTGGTTTTGTCACGGCAGATGTCCTCGTGAAAGGACTTAGTGTTGGAGCCATCGCACCTTGGTGGTGACTCAAAGGGGTTGAACGTGAGCGAGACAGAGATTTACCCAGGTTCGGCCCCTCGAGAGGAGGTAAAAGCCTACGTCCTGCTTTGTGTTGTATTGCCGGTGTTTTGATTACAAGGAGGGCGTAACTCGCCTGACCTAGCAATCGATGATTTCTAACCTACCCTCTCCTCCCCCGGGACTCGCCTTTATATACAGGTCATATCCTTAGGGTTTACAAGAGTCCTTCCCATCCTGCAAGTCATGATTCTTTCTATCTATAAGTCGTCGTGCTTTCCAAGACTTGGAGGTCTTCCCAATGATTGATTCTCCACGAGGATCTTGAACCGCCATCTAACTCCTGGGCTCACAGGCCAAAGCTTGAATCGCCAAAGGATGAGTCGCCCGCTGTATGACCCGGCCCAACTAGGGCGGGTCACACAACAAATAATATCCCAAACATTAGGCCCGAGATTGACCTGAACCTGTTCATGCCAACTCTCACCTAGCCAAGGGCGAATCACTCTTCTCTTTTTACGCATCATACGCTCTATCCGCCACCCTATCATGGAGATACCCAAGTCGCCGAACCGCTTCTTGTTGACATCATCTTATCCCTTTAATCTCGGAAGAAATGATGACGCAATCCCCAACGGATCCTTCGGCACAGATATCCCGAAAATTTTGCATGCAGAAACACAATCAAGTGATGAACATGAACCTGGTGACAATGTGGACAGTGATGTTCATAATAATGCTCAACCTAGCCATGATGAGGATGTGGAGATTGAACCTACGGTTAATCCTGATAATCCACAACCTAAGAGATACGATAAGAATGACTTCACCGCTAAGAAGCATGGTAAAGAAAGAGAGCCATGGGTTCAGAGACCTATGCCTTTTCCTCCTAAGCCATCCAAGAAAAAGGATGATGAGGATTTTGAGCGCTTTATTGAAATGATAAGACCCGTCTTTCTGTAGATGCGGTTAGTTGATATGCTCAAAATGTCTCCGTAGGGCAAGTACATGAAAGATATCATGACCAATAAACGGAAGATACCAGATCTTGAGATCTCCACCATGCTTGCCAAATACACTTTCAAAGGTGGAACTCCTAAGAAACTTGGTGATCCCGGAGTGTCCACTATACCTTGCTCGATTAAAGGAAACTACGTAAGAACTGCCTTATGTGACCTTGGAGCGGGAGTTAGTGTTATGCCTCTCTCTCTTTATCGTAGACTTGAACTGGATAAGTTGACACCCGCTGAAATATCTCTGCAAATGGTCGACAAATCAACTACTTTCCCTGTTGGCATTTGCGAGGATGTGCCTGTTGTGGTTGCTAATACCACTATCTTAACAGACTTTGTTATCTTGGATATTCCCGAGGACGATGCCATGGCTGTCATCCTCGGAAGACCCTTCTTAAACACTGTAGGGGCTGTTATAGATTGCAACAAAGGCAATGCCACTTTCCATGTCAACGGTAATGAGCATACCGTGCACTTTCCGAAGAAACGATATCAAGTACATTGCATCAATGCTATCGAAAAAATTCATCGATTCTTATTGGGAGGTTTGAATGCCCTATTCCTCGTGTCAAGATGAAGTATGTATTGCTTGTTGGGGAGATTCATATCCCCATTGAGGTGACTTAGTGGCTATTCGAAAATTCTGTGTTTTCTCTTGCGACTCGAGAAAGTTTTGTCATAAGGATTTGATCAACACCATTGACGGATTTCCTTCGATGACCATGAAATGGATGAATCAAAGAGTCACATACCTCTATTTTAAGCTTTCACTTTCTTTTGCTTAGAATAAAAATGATAGGTTTAGTTTAGTTTTTCCTGTTTTCTATTTTAGCGTCCTGGAGAAAAATACCTCGAAAATAAAAGTTCTCCGATGGTCCTGAAAATCTAGTACGATTTTTTCTGGAATATTTGAAAAACACTAGGACAGAGAGCTGGCCTGGGGGCCACCCAAGTGGGCCACAAGCCCTGTCACCGCGGCCTACCCCCTGGCCACAGGGAGCAAGCTTGTGGGGCCCACAGGGCCACCCTCCACTCATTCCAGCTCCCATCCTCTTCTTCTTCCTCCAGAAAAAATTGTTTTGCAGCTCAAACCCGTGTTCTTGCTCATTTGGGTGTGATTTTCGATCTCCTTGCTCAAACCATCATTCTTCGAACCGTTTTGGGGAAATTACTCCTTGGTAAGTGACTCCTCCATTGGTCCAATTAGTTTTTGCTCTAGTGCTTTATCCTTCACGTATTCTTGCTACCTTGGTGACCCTGTTCTTGAGCTTGAAATGTTGATTTTAGCTGGTCCCAAGTAGTTTTAGCGCGTGATACAGTCTCTAGGAACTAGTAGGAGTAGTTGCTACAAGGTGTGGTTGGTCTTTATTCACTTTTCTCTTGAACTTCAAAATTTCAGCAAAGAGAAATTATGTTCAGGAGGAAGTTTCATGGTGGTTCCTCAAGTAAGAAGGGTCCCCGTCTTTCTTTTTGGGAGCCCGATCCTTATCAACTAAGGGACGCACCGGTACAACCATGTGAATGGACTTCCAATGAGTTCATGATCGAAGCAGGCTTCAAGGATGAGTTTGATACACTTGTCCGCAATGCCGGGTTAGAAGAATTCCTCTCAGCTAAATGTGAATAGTATGTTATTGTCACATCCCTAACCCTTAACCAAGATAGCATTGTGCTCATGTCTTCTTTGCATTTGCATCTAAGAAGTTTCAACAAAAACAACAAAGTGGCAAAGGAAAAACTCAAAACCCTAGCCACCATTTCAATTAAAGGAAATTTCAACTAGTTCAAAATCAATGAACCCAAAATGGCCTCAAGAAATGTTCAAACTTTCTGATAAATCATGAAAGTAAATGAGCATTGGAGAAAACTATTTTCTTGAAACTTTAAGCATTTTAAATAAATGCAAAAGCCACTGGTTTCAAATTTAAAAATTTGAAATCAGAAACTATAATTTTCCAAAAATGTTGAAAGTCTTGGAAATGAGTGGGGATATTATAACAAATATTTCAGGAGGTCTAAAATAGTTTTTACTTTTTGTTTTGGAGCTGAAATAATTAGCAAAGCAATAAATGGGAAAACAGAAAAACAAAAAAAGAGAAAATGGGAAAAGTCTTACCTGTCGCCCAAGCCAGGCCCAGCCCATCTCGCCGCTCGTCCCCTTCCCCGCGCCAGTAGGCAGCAGGAGGTGGCCGCCGCCTCCTCCGGCGCGGCCACGCACCTGCGTGCCTGCCTGGCCGCCAGTTCGCGCTGGCGACGACGGGGATAAGCTCCCCAGAGCCTCCCCTATCCATTCCCCGCCTCGGTTCTCCTCCTCCGCCCGGATCCCCTCCTTCTCCCTGCTGCCGCCATTAGAGCCGAGCTCGAGCTCGAGCTGGCCGTGCCCCTGGCCATAGGATCCCCTCCGTGAGCATGCCATTAGCTCCGCCTCGTCGCCCAGGTCATTCCTGCAGAAGCCGAAGCTTCCTCGCGCCCTGCAACGCCCGCAACGCCGTCGTCTTCTTCCTCCGGCCGCCGGACCTTTCCCGTCGATTCGTCGCCCCCAGGCCTTCCCCGAGCCGTCTGAGCTCTTCTCTGCACTCCCTGTGAGCATGAGGTGGTTTTCCCTAAGTTTTCCCCGTCGATCCCCTCCTCTAGCCCTAGTTTCACCGGACCCCGACGAGCACCGCCGCTGCCGCTCGTCGCCGGTAGCCCTCCGATGTCCAGCTCGTCCTCCCGAGAGCACCAGCAGCTCCAGGACGACGCGTAGATGCCGTAGCAGCTAAGAACTAAGCGTGGATCCCTCTGATTCAAAGCCCCGGACGACGCCCGAGCTTCGGCCGCCGCTCCGGCTCGTCGCCGACGCCTCTTCCGGCGACCCTAGCTCCCCAGATGGTCCTGCCAGATCGGCCACTTCGTTGGCTTGCTGTAGCTGCCAACCGCGTGCGTTTTCATGCCGTGCAGCACCGTCTAGGTCACCTCCGGCGAGCCCTCCGCCGCGGGTTTGGTCGCCGGCGACCACCCAGATCTTGATTATAATAACTTATCACCTGCATTCTCATGCCATGCTCATGCATCATTTTGATTGCATATGATTGTTATTGAATCTTGCCATTCATTTCGGTAGGCTCCGCACCCCCGGATTCCACCGAATATCCGTCCGACAGATATCGTTCCTCCTTTGAGCAACAAGGCAAGCAACCCTTTTTGATCATCACGATGACTCCTATGTTCTTGCTCCTGCACCTATTTAATGCATTAGGATCAAATGCTTCAACTGCTTTTGCCACGATAGTTGGACCCACTTCCTTTGCATGACTTAACCTTGTCACAGTAAATAGCCGAACCTTGCAACCTAGCATACCTGGTAGTTGCTTGAGCTATGATGTGCCTTATCCTGCTATGCATGCTATGCTTAGAGTTGTGTATGGTCTGTCATCTGGGAGATGAACAGAAATGTGGAATGTGTTCGGTGAGCAAAGGTCGTGAGTTGAACTTGATTTGGTAAAGGTACCGGTGAAAGGCTGTGTAGGAGTACATGGCGGGTTGTTTCATTGGAACCGTCCTTAGGAACTGAGTTCCGTGTATGTAATCCAAGACTAGATACTACCACATGATGGGCCCTGAAATATGACCCCGCTCGGCCTATTAATCGCTTAGTACTCGGTCCAGGAGTTGAAAGTAGTTTCTGGTGTTTATAGTAATGCTGGAGGCCGTGCATGGTGCTGACCTGAGAGGTGGACCGTGATGCGGTAGGCAGTGGCACGGTGTACCAAGTGGCACCCGGATGGTGGGCTTGGGAACCCTGTGCACATCGTTTGAGGCCGTGGAGGAAACCTCGGCCGGACTTCCGTACGGGTTACTCTCAGATAGGCGATAAACCTGGACTAGGTACTAGTGTGATTAACGGTCGTGGCCGACTCCCTCGCTGGGCTTCCGCTTGAAGGTTGCCGAGGTGCATGACGTGCACATGGTGATAAGTGGCAGGAGCGTGTGTGACGAAGTACACCCCTGCAGGGTTATGATCTATTCGAATAGCCGCGTCTGCGGATATGGACTACTTGGAGACATATGTTGTTCATAGATAACTTCAATGACTACTCGTAAAAATTGTCAAGAAAAGCGTGAGTGTCGTGGACGGCATTTCCGTATGGAGACGGAATGATTCCACGATAGTGTATTGTTGTGGTGTTAGTGGACTCGTGTGCGAGAAATCAAGTTGTCAAAACTAATTTCAAAAAGCAAGTTGTCTAGCCACGAGTCAAATGCTGGCTTCCCGCATGAAACCCCACAATACCTTTTGATACCTTGCATGAGTAGTTAGTCATCCTAAAGTCTTGCTGAGTACCTTCGTACTCATGTTTGCTTAATAAATGTTGCAGAGGTTGCTAATGACCCTAATGGAGGGTTCTTCGTAGACATCGACGACGACGAGTAGCTCGTGTCCCAGCTACGATCTGGCCCTACGTCGGCTCTGTAGTATAGTCAGGCCATGGGCCTTCCAGTTGCTCTGTCTGTACCCAGACAGTTTATAACTCTTCCGCTGGCTTGTATTGTATGACTGCTATTATGGGTCGTGAGACCCTTAATGTGTAATAATAGGTGTGTGGCTCTTCCGAGCCTCTTAAATAAAGCTTGTATGTTTATGGTTATGTTGTGATGCCATCGATGTATCTATACATATCGGTATGCCATGCGTACGTGTGTCTTACTTGATATGTATGGGGTTCGAACACCTAGTCGTGAACTTTAGTAGCACTCCTTACAAGGAAATGCCCCTTTGTGATCCAACGAGCCTTGGTAGTTCACTACTGCTCCGAACACATTGGTTGACCGGCATGTGTCCTTCTTAGCTGCTGTGTCTGTCCCCTTTGGGGAAATGTCACGCGACGTAATGGAGTCCTTGTAGCTTGCTACGACTCGTCTACGTTCGTTGATGACCGACACCTGCTTTGTTGGGTCATGTATGCCTGTCCTTGTGCGGAACTGCCACTTTGGTTTATGACTAGACATGTCGATCCGGGTTCTTTGACATTGGAATGCTAGCGACACTATCGCATACATGAGTCAAAAGACGCAAACGGTCCCGGCTAAGGTAAGGCTGCAGCCGTGGAGTTAACCGTGCGTGAGGCCACAAAGGGATGCGATGAGTTACAGGCTGGATTCCTATGGCTTAGGATTGGGTCCCGACAGCTCTTCAGTACTTTACACAAAGTGCTGCAATCTGGTGGAAAATGCATCATGCCATACAAGGATTTAGTGGAGCAGAAACCTGGGACGAATTCAAGAACACTCTGTTAAGATCCAGACTTATTCAAAAGTGCTATGATAATCCGAAGGAGAAGACTTGTGCATGCAAGATCTGTGGAGAAATAGGACACACCCAGGAAGAACACCAGGATGGATGTACTCATTGTGAAGAAAATCACCCAGCTGAGGAGTGCCCAAGTAGTCAAGTGACTTGTTTCCTTTGTGAAGGAACCACCCACTACCAAGCTCAGTGTCACGTTTACCCCTAGTATGCCTGAAACCCATAGACCCCGGGACTAACAAGGACCAAGTACTATCTTTTTGGAGAAGGAAACATGGATCAGCAAACATTTTCTTAGGAGCATACGAAAACCCGAGAGTTGTGAAGATACGATAGATGTTTTGTTGAGCTTGCAGAACCAATGGATTATCCGAACTTCGTTCGTGGACAAGAGATATTCTGCAATGCTTGTGAGGATGCCCAAGTGTTAGAATATGAGATTCACTAAGCCTTATACAAGGTAATGATTTCAGTGCGACATGGCTTGGCCACCATGACAATTTACTATTATCATTCTCTTGCTATTCGGAATGGTAAATCTGAGAGACTTACCCATATAGAGAGACGACGTTCTTTGAAGATTTTGTTTAAGCCTTAGAATGGTACAAGGAAAACCCATGTACATGGCACTTGTTGTCACGCGTAGGAAATTTTACGGTGAGGATGAAAACCAAGACCCCTCTCTCTGCAGGATAACCACAAATGGTAGACCACCATGAGAACGATCGATATGTTATTTAGAATTGACCACGAGACTGTCAGTTAAGAAGACCCAGTAACGGAAGAAGCCTATATCAACGGAAAAGCCCTCATTTTTTATGGAGACGTTGTGAATATAATGGAAGATATGAAGACTGTGAGGAGTCAGATGCCAAAACCCCAGAGGATTGTTAAAATCTTGAGGGACCAGTACCTCTCATTTTAAGTGTGGTAGCATCCCACTTTGCCGGAGATTGGATTTGTTAGAAGACCCCGAAACCCTAACCTTTGTTTCTAGCCTCTTCGAATCTCGAGGACGAGATTCATTTTAAGTGTGGTAGTTTGTAACATCCCAAAATTATAAATTTTGGAATGTTAATATAATTATTATTAGATTGTTTGTTGGTTGCCCGAGTGATTGAAACTTGTGTGAAATTTGAAACTTTTCGAAACTTTTGAATGAGAGGGAATAAAATGACTTTCCCCTTCTACGGTGAATTCAAATTCAATCTTTTAGAAGCAACGAGAGAAGATGACATGACTTCTTCAACTATAAAGAATTTGAACGGAGATATTTGCATTTGAATTCTCTTGCATTTTTATTCGTTTTCTTCGTGCAAGAAATGCCGGGAAATACTTTCTGTCAAACAGAAAAGAGAGGAGGAACATGACCCTCAAACCCACGGGCATTTTGAAAGTTGTTTGAACCCTAAAACTTAGAGGGTCATTTGAAAATTATTTGCAAAAGAAAATAAACCTTTTAGGCAATTTTGTGAAAATAATTTTTTCTGAAGTTTTTATTTTTGCCGTGGAAAAATGCCCATCATATATATTTTATTTTTATGATAATTTTAGTATATAAAAACTCTTTATTCCGAATTGATTTGATTTCCTTTTTAACGTTTTAGTTTCCTAGTTTTGAAAATAGGAATAGAATCACTTTTATTAGGAAATAGGAGCTGGCCCAATTAAGCACTTTCCAAATTTGGCCCAAGAAGATCATCTTCTTCCTCTATCTCTTCTCCAAGTGACACAACCTTTCCTTCCATGGAGAGGAGAATCCCCAACTCCGGGATTCGCGAAGCTCTTTCCCTCCCAGCACCTCCCGTCGCCCCTATAAGAACCCCCACACCCTCCTCTCTCCATTTTCCCCAAGAACCATACCTCTCCTCGCCTCTAGCCGCAGCCCCCGCCTCACCGGAGTTCATCTTCAACGACAATTTCTTAATGCTATGCTTGAGTAGACGGGTTATCGGTTGAGTGTATACCACGAGTGATGCGAGGTTGATATAATAATCAAGACCGGACTAAGACAAGATTTTCAAGACCTCGGACGCAATGCAACACTGGGTGAAGGACGGTTGATCGGCTCCCTGGAAAACCCAGTGGATGCCCGGGATGCTGGAGAGGCCATGTCATCCTGCGGAAAGCTTCATCCAGGCTCAAAGAGACGGACGGATATTTTCAAGACTCAAGGCTTACCTGCACAGCCACAAGTCATTATGGGCTCTGGCTTGGTTGGACAACACGGTGACTCTGGACAGGCGGTGCTAGCAGATGTAGACGAACGATAGGAATGGATGGGCACCGACAGGGATTCAGAGGGACCCGTTGAAAGACCATGTTTTGATCATCCGGTCTTCAAACACCCTGAAGTGCGAGGACAAACCCGGAGGCGATCAAATCTTGTGGGGAATGTGTGCAAAACTCTACAGAGTACCCAACCTAATCGATTAGCCGTGTCCACGGTCATGGACAACTTGAGCCAAAGGAACTGAAGTTATCTGGATTCTCATCACCATTATATATATTTGATGAAGGTAATTATAGACAACTCGGGTACGAGAACTGGTTGGCGGAACCATCTCGTTAACAACCAACCTTTGTAGTAACATTTTGCTTTTAGCTCCTCTTGATGTAGGAGAAAACTTGCTTTTCGCTAAAAACTTATAGCCCCACCTGCCATATATGCATATAGTATAGATGATTACTTTTCACCCCTCTCTTATGTGACTTGCCGGCATATTCAATATGCTGACCTACACGGCTGCAACGTCTTATGTTGCAGATAATTTTCTTCGACGAGTAAGAGTACGATTCAGGGTTACGGTCTGCACTCAACTTGCCGTTGGTGTTTATTGGGACTCCACTCCCTTGACTGCTTCCGCTGAGATATTTAAGGTATATATCCGTTTTACGCTATTTACATGTGATTGCACTTTGATATATACATTGATGTACTGTGTGTGCCAGCATACTGATCCAGGGATGGCACAGATACACAGAGGCTTGACTCGTTTTGAGTCGGGTCGCTACAGAGTACGTGTTCTCACCGACCTTACATTCATGCTTATGCTTTCACTTTGTTCGTCGGTGTTTACACTTTGCCAGTGTGTTATCCATGTTAGTTTATTTTCGTTTTCTTGTTTTCTTGTTTTTGTGTCCTTTTGAGAAAACCCAAAAAGATTTTCCTTTCTTCTTCTTCTTGATGGGAGCTTTCCTGTGTAAATAGTTTTCTTTTTCTGTGGGTCAAGGTATAAGATATTGGTTACAATGTTTAGTGGCTCTTGCATGCATACCTGTTTAGCTTCCAAAGAGCCATATTACTTTGTCTTCTGCTTTGTGTTTGCCTGCAGATTTCAGCTTAGTCCATTGCACGAGCACGCTTATTATTGTTCACATTGTTCGATCGTGCAACTGAAAGGCAATAATGATGGTATATGATGAAGTAACTGAGACTGGAAAAGCTGGTATGAACTCTATCTATTTTGTTTTTGTAAATATGACTAGCTTGTCATCCCAGATTCAGCTTGTTGTGAGAGAACCTTGTTTGGAATGAAAACTTAGAGATCATAGTTTCTGATGCCATGCCTATTTAGCTAGGAGCTTATAATGGTTTGTCTTGAATGCCAACATAGATTTTGAGATGACTATGATGTAGTATGATAGGATGGTATTCTCCTTTGAATGATTCAAGTGGCTTGACTTGGCACATGTTCATGCATGTAGTTGAAACAAAATCAACATAGCCTCTATGATGTTCATGTTCATGGTGATTTATATCATGTTCATGCTTGCACTCCATGTTAGTCAAACTCATTACCTCCTGATAACTGTTTTCGCTCTCTAGTTGGTCGCTTCCCAGTCTTTTGCTAGCCTTCACTTGTACTAAGTGGAATACTGCTTGTGCATCCACTTATATAAACCCAAAAGTTTTCCCATGAGAGTCCACCATACCTACCTATTTGCGGTATTTACATGCCGTTCCAAGTAAATTTTCATGTGCCATTCTCTAAACCTTCAAGAAATAATCTATTTTGCATGCCCGAACCGCTCATGTGGTGACAAGGGGCTATTGGTATCTTCCATGTTAGGCGTGCTATCCTTGACATGTGTTTATTTACTGTCATTCATGAGAAAGGGGCCGGTAATTGGAATGCCCAGTTCCATGCTTAAATCGAAAACATAACTGTAAAACAAGACTCCCCCTCGATTGATGTTAGTATGGACGGTACCCGAGGATTTGGCTAGCCGTGGAGTGTGATTGATTGGTGGTGGGGGAGTTAAAACTTTACTTTTCTGTTTGGGAACCGTGTATAGCATGAGTAGCGTGGAAGATATTGAGAACTCTTGGTTATTGCGTTGACAATGAAAGCATGCCACCCAAAATTATTATCTCTGTTTTCAAAGCTTGAGGACTGGCACCTCTACAAGTCAATGCTTCCCTCGGTGAAGGGCCTGTCTATTTATTTTCCTGTTGAGTCATCCTCCTCTTGTATAAGCACCAATTAGAGAGCACCTCTGTCATTTTTATGCTTTGCTTTTGATTGATATTGAGTATGACTATGACTGGATCTTCCTTGCTATGAATTACAATGTTTAGTCAGCCCTTGATCTTTGAAAGTGCTCTGCATTTATGTTTTGCGGTCTCAGAAAGAGCTAGCGAGATACCACCTATTCATATTGCTTCATGCCTGTTTTGATTGAATTGTTGGTATCTGAAACTCATTATTATTTGCTCGCTAGATGATTACGCCATTGATATTAGTTTACCATGAGACCTTTGTGTCACTTGCTTATGTGGTTAACTTGTGATCTTGCTGAAATTCTTGTTACGAATTAGACATAGTTGCAACAACAAGACCAAACAGAGTTTGTCAATGTTTTTCTTTCTCTTTCAGTTTGTCAACTGAGTTGCTTGAGGACAAGCAAGTTTTAAGCTTGGGGGAGTTTGATACGTCTCCATCGTATCTACTTTTCCAAACTCTTTTGCCCTTGTTTTGGACTCTAATTTGCATGATTTGAATGGAACTAACCCGGACTAACGCTATTTTCAGCAAAACTGCCATGATGTTGTTTTTGTGCAGAAATAAAAGTTCTCGGAACGTCCTGAAAATTTACGGAGAATTTTTCTGGAAAATATGAAAAATACCTGCGCAAAGATCCACCGGAGGGGATGGTCAAGTGGGCCACAAGCCCTTTTGCCACGACCACCCCCCTGGCCGCGGCAACCAAGCTTGTGGGGCCCACGTGGCTCCACCACCCCCAAACTCAGCTCTATAAATTCACTTTCGCCCAAAAAAAATCAGAAGAGAAGATTTCGTCGTGTTTGCCATACGGAGGCGCCGCCACATCCTGTTCTTCATCTGGAGGACAGATCTGGAGTCCGTTTTGGGCTCCGGAGAGGGGAAATCGTCGCCATCGTCATCATCAACCTTCTTCCCTCTCCAATTCCACGAAGCTCTTCATCGTTCGTGAGTAATATATTCGTAGGCTCGCTGGGCGGTGATGAGTAAGATGAGATCTATCATGTAATCGAGTTAGTTTTGACGGGGATTGATCCCTAGTATCCACTATGTTCTGAGATTGATGTTGCTACTACTTTGCCATGCTTAATGCTTCTCACCAGGGCCCGAGTGCCATGATTTCAGTTGTGAAATTATTATGTTGTCACCAATATATGTGTGTTTTAGATCCGATCTTGCAAGTTGTAGTTACCTACTATGTGTTATGACCCGACAACCCCGGAGTGACAATAGCCGGAACCACTCACGGTGATGACCATAGTTTGAGGAGTTCATGTGTTCACCAAGTGCTAATGCGTTGTTCCGGTTCTTTATTAAAAGGAGAATCTTAATATCCTGTAGTATCCTTTTGGACCCCGCTGCCACGGGAGGGATGGACAATAGATGGCATGCAAGTTCTTTTCCCTAAGCACGTATGACTACACACGGAATCCATGCCTACATCACATTGACGAACGGGAGCTAGCCACATATCTCTCCGTGTTATAACTGTCGCATGATGAATATCATCCAAACGAATCACCGACCCATTGCCTACGAGTTTGTCCCACCACTGTTGTTACTTGTCTTGCTCTGCTGTTACTGCTCTTACTATTGTTGCTGCGATTGTTACTACTGTTGCTACTTGCTACTGCTGTTACTACTGTCACTTGCTACTGTTGCTACTTGCTACTGCTGTCATTTCTGCTGTTCCTTGCCACTGTTGTTACTCGTTACACTGTTGCTACCTGCTACAATTCTGATTCGCTCGTCCTTTATGGGAAAAGACAATTTCCGTCAACGGGCAACTTCTGGCGCCATTGATACGACAGTTAGGGATAGTCTGCCGTCAACAGATCGTTTCTGATATCATTGTTATCATCCTACTGTGCTGCTACTACTTTGCTTGCAGATACTAATCTTTCAGGTGTGGTTGAATCTGATACATTCAGCTGCTAATACTCGAGAGTATCCTCTCACCTCCTGCCTGGCGAATCAACAAATTTGGGTCAAATACTCTCCCTCGAAAACTGCCGCGAAACCACGCGTTGGTGGCCCATCAACAACATTTTTCTAGTTTTGTTGCCGGGGAGTGCTAGTAGCATTCTTCTGGTGCCGTTGCAGGGGAAGGTCTGTTGTCACAATAGCAATACCCCAGGTGCGTTTGAATTGACCACTCAACTGTTATGGCCAATAAATATTCTTTGGCTCCCCTTGTAACGAATCAATAAATTAGGGTATAAAACTACCTGTGAAGATTGTCGCTATCCCCTATACTTGTAGGATATCAAGACCTTTTTCTAGCACCGTTGCCGGGGAGCATAGTTTTTATTATTATTTTTACTTGAGGATATCCATCAGCCATATGAAGAATATGAAAGATAATCGAACTAAGATCATCTCCTCTTGCACGAGAGGACGCAAGGAACTTCCATCTAGATGTGCTTTTGATTCACCTATTGTTTTGAATTAGCTTGTTACACCACCAGCTATTAACCGTTCTGATATGTCTCATGAAATTGATGGTGCTACTTCTGAAATTAAATATGATACTATTGCTACACCTGTTGAAACTGAAATTGTGCCACTAGGAGAATTACTTGATGCTCATATTGCGAGACCTAGTGAACTTGAAAATGCTGAAACGGATGAAGATACTAAATTACCTGTTACACCTCATCCACCTAATAGATATGAATTACCTTACATATCCAAAGGTTATGTTATGAATGGTGAAGTAGCTAGAGACTTTCATGCTTGCAATGAGAGAGATGATTTGAAAAGGTTACTATGCAAATTAAAAGGAAAAAACTACGATGAAGAAAATGGAAAATGATCCTAAATTTGCGACTTCTCCAATATTTCTCACTTATAAGGATTATGAATTTGCTATAGACCCTGAATTAATTCCTATAGTAGAGTCCAATCTTTTTCATGCTTATGAAAATAAAATTGTAGTTCAACACATAGTGAAACTGAATGATATTGATGTTTTGTTCACCAATGATGAAAAGATATGCTACTATTATATCCTTCAGCTTTTTCCTTTCTCGCTGAAAGTCAAGGCCAAGGAATGGTTTATTTCTCTTGCTCCTGATTGTATCGTAGTCCAGAGGATATGCTTTATTAATTCTCCAAAAAATATTGTCATGTTCACAAGAAACAAGCTTCCTTACTAGAAATATTTAACTTTGTGCAAATTAAAGAAGAGAATCTCCCTCAAGCTTTGCGAGGCTTCTCAAGTTACTTAGAGCTTTGCCTGATTGTCCTCTCAAGAAAAATGAAATTCTTGATATCTTTTATAATGGACTAACCGATACTTCTAGGGACTTCCTAGATAGTTGTGCTGGTTGCATTTTGAGGAAAAGAATTGTTGCACAAGCAGCAGAATTACTAAATACTTCCTCCGTCCGGAAATACTTATCCTAGATACGAATGTATTTAGACTTATTTTTGTTATAGATACATCCATTATATCCATTTCTAGGACAAGTATTTCCGGATGGGGGGAGTAATATATTACAAAATGCTGGTGATTGGACACTCCCTGAACCACCACCGTAACCTATCCAAAAGAAGAGGGGTATTCTATTCCTTAGCCCTGAAGATATGCAAGAAACAAAAAGATCTATGAAGGAGAAAGGTATTAAAATTCAGGAGGTCAAGAAATTACCACCGATTGAAGAAATACATGGACTTGATACCCTAACAGAGGTAGTAGAGGTAAACTCTCTCAGTTCCTTTACTGAATATGATATACCTTATGCTAAGACTTCCGATCAATGCATGGATGATTTTGATAACTACATTGTTAAACAAGAACACTTGAATAACTTTGTTAAGAATCAATTGAATAATAATTCCATAATCATAGACCGCTTATGTGACTTGATATTTAGAATTGCTAACAATGTGAAAGGTCTAGGTAAACATGCCTCTATGGTTCACACCCAACAAGATCAAGTAGCTAAGTCACAAAGTGATTTGGTTGTTGAGATGAATAATATTAATGATCATGTTGTTAGAGTGATGAATAGAGGAGGTATAATGACTCAGGAACCTCTCTATCGTGAAGGTCATCTTAAATGAATAGACCAGGATTCTCAGACAATTAATGACGATACTTCTAGCCCCACTAAGGAGAAGAAGAAAAATAAAAATGATAGGACTTTGCATGCCCCTAGCGAACTTGATATTGAAAAACCTGCTGAGAATCATAATGATGTTTCTATTTCTGATGTTGAGACACAATCTGGTAGTGAACATGAACATAATGATAATGGTAGTGATAATAATGATGTCCAGGTATAATATCCACCAAGTAGTAATGAGGACCTAATAATGATGTTGAGATAGAACCTGCTGAGGGTCTTGATAACCCACCTCCTAAAAATAAATGATATGATAAGAGAGACTTTGTTTCTAGAAAACATGGAAGGGAGAGAGAGCCATGGGTTCAAAAACCCATGCCATTCCCTCAAAAGTCTTCTAAAAGTAGGGACGATGAAGATTTTGAACGTTTTGCTGAAATGATTAGACATGTATTTTTGTGCACTCGCTTGACTAATATATTGAAAATGCCCCCGTATGCTAAGTACATGAAGGATATTATTACCAATTAAAGAAAGATACCATAAACTAAAATTGCTACTATGCTTGCTAATTACCCTTTTGATGGTTGAATACCTAAAAACTGCTTTATGTGATTTAGGAGCTGGTGTTAGTGTTCTGCATTTCTCCCTTTATAAAATACTTGAATTGGATAAAATTACACCCAGTGATATATCCTTGCAAATGGGTGATAAATCAGCTGCTTTACCTATTGGAATTTGCGACGACATCCCCGTTGTGGTTGCAAATGTTACTATCTTAACAGACTTTGTTATTCTTGATATGCCCGATGTTCACAATATGTCAATT
The DNA here is from genome assembly GCF_904849725.1 of Hordeum vulgare subsp. vulgare. NCBI lineage: Eukaryota > Viridiplantae > Streptophyta > Magnoliopsida > Poales > Poaceae > Hordeum > Hordeum vulgare. The sequence continues at coordinate 357,417,485 of NC_058523.1, forward strand.
ATCCTCGGTAGACCTTTTAATATACTGTAGGGGCTATTATTGATTGCAACAAAGCAAGGTCACTTTTCATGTTAATGTATAGCAGCGTACGGTGCATTTTTCGAAGAAACAAACTCTTGGTAACATTATTAATGTCATTCAGCCTATTCCCTCGGTCATCATTGGAGATTTTACCATCCCTCTAACTACTTCGAAGAAAAGGAAATACTATAATCTCATTGTGGGGGATATGCAAATCCTCATTGAGGTAACCTAGCGATATACAAAAAATCTTCGGTTTCATGTTTACCAAAAGCGATTGTTAATAAGACTTAATCAACCTTATTAATGGAACCTTTTCGAAAGACATATGATTGATGAAATGAGTGTTCATAACTCACATTATCTAAAGTTTTTTCTCTGTCCCCTTAGCTATGCAAAAATAAAATATTATGATTACCCTGTTTTCTGAGTTTGTCGTACCATAGAAAAATAAACCAAAAATAAAAAGTCTTAGAATGCCATAAATTTTTAACAAGATTCTTTGTAAAATAAATGAGATTTTTTGGAATAAATATAATGCTAGGGAGACGCACCTATGGGCCACAAGCTAACAGGGCGCCCCTGGCCCCGTCGTGATAGCTTGTGGGACCCATAGGTCACCTTGCCTTATCCCTTTAGCTCACACCATCTCCTAGCTCCAAAATAAATTTCTAGCTCCCTCTCTCCTGTGTTCTTCCTATAAAAACTAAAAATTTTAATCTCTTTGCGCGGAAATCCTTTTCCGAAACTATTTTGAGGAAAATGCTCCTTGGTATGTGACTCCTCCATCCCTCTATTTAGTTTTTGCCTTAGTGTTTTATATTTTGCATAAATTGTTGCACTTGGTGCTACACAAAATGAGCTTGCATGTTAAAATCTTCAAGTTCCAAGTAGCAAGGATGCTTGATATAGCTTCTAAGTACCCATGTGAGTAGTTGCTATCCTTCTCATAAATTTTTATTGACATATTTTTGTCGACCAAAAATTTCAGAAATTGTGTGTAGGAAAATGAACTTCTTAAGGAGTTGTTCTCAAGGAAGGGTTCTTCGAGCCGGAGTCCCAAAGGAGTTGCGGCGAGGACTTAGGATAGCGACATCAATATCTCTCACAACACTGAGGTTAGGGCTTCTGAATGGCCACATACACCCTTCATGAGTGAAGCCGATTTTTATGAAGAATTCATGCAATTTTTGCAAATGTTGGGCTAACCAACTTCCTCGCAGATAAGTGTGATCACCACTATCTCCTTACTAATTCCTTCGTTCAAAACTTTTATTTCATAAACACGACCAATGCTCCCACAATGCATTTAGACTTGTATGCAACAACCTATAAATTGCATCTCAATTGATTTGGTGAAATACGCTTGCTTCCCTATGACAGCGAGATATGTGAGACTAAGCGTGAGGATTTTGAGGGTTTCCTCCTCACCTTAACCATGAGGGAAACTAGGGGCATATTAAACGCCAGCGCTGCATGTTTGCATTTTCCTTCTATGCATTATTTCGCATTGTTTATAGGAAAATGCATAACTGCTATGAAGCAAGGTGGTGGTCTCAGCACCCCAACTCTGGCTATTTTGTGATGCGCACTTTATAGTGATAACACCTACAACCTCGGAGCTACTGTCGCGTGTCGTTTGCATCTTAATCGAAGCAAAGCCATGATGCATGGTGGTATTTACGCAACACACCCGATTAAGTATTTTGAGGTGGCTATATGCCCCACTGATTAGTTGTTTCCCCAGGTCTATCTCGACCACCAATCTAGATAGAACATCATTTCACTGATGCAACTGATATACCACAACACATTCATCATAACTTAGTATACAACGAGATTACTCGCGATATTATTCTGTTGCCTCCACCCTCCTTGTTTAACTTCCATGCCAGGAACGGTACACCATCATGCCAGAGGACATAATTGCATATCGTAAAGAGATAGATGTTGTGGAGGCCGAAGCATAGGATTGGGATGCACAGGCGCATGAGCGTTTTCCTGGACTTGATGGTTACTACGAGTGGTGATTACCAAGCGAGGCAAAAGCCTAATCTTGGAGGAGTACGTATTTCCCACCGACATTACATTCATGCTCACACACTTCACGTAAATTGTCAGTTTTCATCCTCTTTCTTTGTATATTCACATTAGCTTTATTTTTCTGCTTTCTCTTTGTGTGTTTGAAAAACTTTACGAAATCCAAAATTATTTCTCGCTTCTATTCAGTTTTTCTTTTCTGTTCTATTGGTTGTAGCATTAAAAGAAAACCCAAAAATATTTCATTTTGCTTGTCGGGAGCTTTCCCGTGTAAATAGTTTCTCTCGTTCTTGTTTTCCTTTAGTTTATTTTGCTTGCTTAATAAAAATAAAAACTCCAAAAATATTTAAGTGCTCTTATCTGAATTTTATTTCCTTTTGACGAGTCATAAAGAGGGAACAACATGATGAAAATGATGAGTGGTTTTCATATGCATTGTTGCTAATCAAATGAAAAGCCAATATTACCATGTCTTCCCCTTTGTTTAAAACTGCTATGCAGATTCTAGTTTAGTCCATGGCAGCACTGTACTTTTCACTATTATCAAATTATTCGATCATGCAAGTGAAAGTCAATAATGACAATATTTGATGAAGTGATCGTGGCAAAGGAAACTGGTATGAACTCTTCTTGTTTTTCACTTTTGTAAATATGTTTGCTCGGTCGATATTCATTTATATCATGAGTGAATATGCATGTGATGATGCTATCCCACAAACAACAGCACCAGAAATTGACACGTTGTCGGAGGCTGGGCTTGCGTTGGTTTTTCCCTTGAAGAGGAAAGGGTGATGCAGCACAGGAGCAGTAAGTATTTCCCTCGGTTTGAGAACCAAGGTATCGATCCAGAAGGAGGGTCTCGTCAAGTCCAGAGTACCTGCGCAAACAGAAACAAGCTTGTACCCAACGCTTCAAAGGGGTTGACAATCCCTTCAAGATTGTTTGCAAAGTGAGATCTGAAGGCGGAAAGTGCAACGAAGTAAAAAGGGTAAGGCTGAAAATATGGTGTGGAGTAGACCCTGGGGGCCATAGTATTCACTAGAGGCTTCTCTCAAAATAGCAAGTATTACGATGGGTGAACAAATTACTGTCGAGCAATTGATAGAACCGCGCAAAGTCATGACGATATCTAAGGCAATGATCATACATATAGGAATCACGTCCGAGACAAGTAGACCGATACTTTCTGCATCTACTACTATTACTCCAGACATCGACCGCTATCCAGCATGCATATAGTGTATCGAGTTCATGACGAACAGAGTAATGCTTTAAGAAAGATGACATGATGTAGAGGGATAATCTCAAACCAATGCTGAAAACCCCATTTTTTTACCCTTGATGGCAACAACATGATGCGTGCCTCGCTACTCCTTCTGTCACTGGGTGAGGTCACCGCACGGTATGAACCCAAAACCAAGAACTTCTCCCATTGCAAGAATCATAGATCTAGTTGGCCAGACAAAACCCACAACTCGAAGAGAATTACAAGGATATGAAATCATGCATAAGAGAGATTAGAAGAAACTCAAATAAGATTCATAGATAATCTAACCATAAATCCATAATTCATCGGATCTCGACAAACACACCACAAAGAAGATTACATCGGATAGATCTCCATGAAGATCATGGAGAACTTGGTATTTAAAATTCATAGATCATCAGAGAGGTCATGGTGTTGATGAAGAAGCCCTCCGTGTCCGAATCCCCCCTCCGGCAGGGCACAACAACATGCCCCAGATGGGATCTTGCGGAGACAGAAGCTTGCGGCGGCGAAAAAGTACTTTCGATGATCTCCTCATTTTTTTGGGATTTTTAGGGAATTTATAGGCACAACCCCTAGGTTAGGGGACGCTCAGGGGGCCCACAAGCCTGGATGGCGCGGCCTCCCCCCTGGCCGCGGGGTGGGGTCTTGTGGCCCCCCTGGGGCTCCCCTGCCTGGGCTCCCATTCTTCCCGATCTTCTTCCGTTCCTGAAAAAATCTTTTCGGGGATTTTCTTCCATTTGGAATCTGTTTCAAAATCTCCTCTGAAAGGGGTCAAAAATATGGAAAAAACAGGAACTGGCACTTGCCACTGAGTTAATAAGTTAGTACCAAAAAACATATAAAAGGCATGCATAACATCCAAAGTTTGACAAGATAATAGCATGAAACCATCAAAAATTATAGATACATTGGAGACGTATCAAGCATCCCCAAGCTTAACTCGTGATCGTCCTCGAGTAGGGAAGTGATAAAGAATGAATTTTTGATGTGGAATGCTACCTAGCATAGTTGTCCTTTGCAACTTCTTTCACGTGACATGAATATTCAGATTTGTAAGATTTAAAACAATAGTTTGCTATTGACATGAAAACAATAATACTTCAAGAAAACTAGCAAAGTAATCATGAACTTTCAAGATAACAAGGCCAATGAAAGTTATCCCTACAAAATCATATCGTCTGGCTATGCTCCATCATCCTCACACAACTAATGTAAATCATGCATAACCCCGGAATTGGCCAAGTAATTGTTTTCGCACTCTTACTTTCTCAAACTTTTTATAACTATCACGCAATACATGAGCGCGAGCCACGGATATAGCACTATAGGTGGAATAGAGTGTGGTGGTGGTTGTGAGACAAAAAGGAGGAGATGGTCACATTGACTTGGCGTATCAAAACGCTATGGAGATGCCCATTAATATATATCAATGTGAATGAGTAGGGATTGCCATACAAGAGATGCACCAGAGCTATTAGTATGTGAAAGCTCAAAAGTAGAACTAGTGGGTGTGCATCCAACTTGCTTGCTCATGAAGACCTAGGGCAATTTTGAGGAAGCCCATCATTGGAATATACAAGCCAAGTTATATAATGAAGATTCCCACTAGCATATGGTAGTGACAAAGCAAGAAGCTCTCAATCATGAAGAACATGGTGCTAATATGAAGCACAAGTGTGGAAAAAGATAGTAGCATTGTCCCTTCTCGCTTTTTCTGTCTTTTTTTCATTTGGGCTCTTAGGCCTCTTTTTTGGCTCTTTGGCCTCTTTTTTTATTTCCTCACATGGGACAATGCTCTAATAATGATGATCATCACACTTTTATTTACTCACAGCTCAAAGATCACAATGATGACTCCGACGGTGTACCGGGATGTGCAACGATCAAGCATGGCGTATGACGTTGAAACATCTTGCTAGCTATCTTACGATCATGCAATGGCAATATGAGAGTGACGGCACAAGTCATGAGACGGAACGGTGGCAGTTGCATGGCAATATATCTCGGAATGGCTATGAAAATGCCATAGTAGGTAGATATGGTTGCTGTTTTGAGGAAGGAATTTGGTGGGTTTGTGCACCAGCAAGAATTGCGCGGCACTAGAGAGGCTAGCAATGGTGGAAGGTGAAAGTGCATCTATACCATGGGCTCACATTAGTCATGAAGAACTCACATACTTATTGTGAAATTTTTGATTAGAAATAGAAACAAAGTTCTAGATGCATACTCCGAGGGGAAGGGTTGGTAGGTGTAAACCATCGCGCGATCCCGACCACAACACAAAAGATGAAAATCAATAGATCAATTATGCTCTGACTTCCTAACATAGCGGTTCACCATACGTGCATGCTACGGGAATCACTAACTTCAACACAAGTATTTCTAGATTCACAACACCCTACTAACATGACTTTTAATATTACCAAATCCATGTCTCAAAACTAATTGAGAGGAATCAAAACTTCTCTTTGTACTCAATGCACCTGAATATGGAGGTTTTTGCATCCTCTTTGGGTAGCTATCACTTTTGGGACTACTTTCATAGCATAAGCCAACTACCAAATCACGCACCGCCGTGCTCTAAAAGATATAAGTGAAGCACATAGAGCAAAAGTATCTAGCTCAAAAGATATAAGTGAAGCACTATGAGCATTCTAGAAAAATCACGATGAGTGCATGTCTCTCTCTCAAAAAGGTCTGCAGCAAGGATGATTGTGACCAAACAAAAAGAAAAGACTCCTAAGATATAAGATGCTCCAAGCAAAACACATATCATGTGGTGAATAAAAATATAGCTCCATGTAATGTTACCGATGGTTTGAAGACGGAAGAGGGGATGCCTTCCAGGGGCATCCCCAAGCTTAGGCTTTTTGGTGTCCTTGAATTTGTCTTGGGATGCTGTGGGAATCCCCAAGATTGAGCTCTTTCCACTCCTTATCTCTTTGTCCATGAGAACATCACCCAAAACTTGAAAACTTCACAACACAAAACTTAAACAGAAACTCGTGATAACATTAGCACAAGAAAACAAACTACCACTTCTTTTGCTACTGTAGCAAACTTGAATTCTATCTATATTGATGATGGACTACTGTATTCTCACTTTTCCATGGCTAGTACCCCCGATACTAACCATAGTTTCATCAAAACAAGCAACCAACTCAGCAAAAACAGAATCTGTGAAAAACAAACCAGTCTGTAGAAATCTATATACTTCGTATACTTCTCATACCTCAAAAACTCTGAAAAGTTACGACGGCGTGGGAAAAAAGCATATCAATAATCAGCAAAAATAATCAACTCAAAATCTCTTTCTGAATAAAAATGAAAAATCATGTCGTGAGCAAAAAGTTTCTGTCTTTTTCCAACAGGATCAAACAACCATTACCAAGACTAGTCATAAAGGTTTTGCTTGGCTCAAACACAAAAAGAAACAAAAAAAACACAATCAACAGAATTATGAAAGTGTGGACGCAAAAAAACAGAAAGAAAAAGATAAATTCATTGGGTTGCCTCCAACAAGCGCTATTGTTTAACGCCCTTAGCTAGGCATAAGGATTTCAATGATGCTCACATAAAAGATAAGAATAGAAGCACAACGAGAGCATCATAAAGCATGTGAAAATCACATCTAAGTCTAACATACTTCCTATGCATAGGCATTTTATAGGAGAACAAATTGGCAAGACAACCAATAGTTACCAAATGCAAGGAAGAAGAAAGAGACAATAGCAATCTCAACAAAACGAGAGGTAATTTGGTAACATGAAAGTTTCTACCACAATATTTTCCTCTCTCATAACAATTACATGTGGGATCATAATCAAATTCAACAATATAGCTATCACAAAGGATATTCTTTTCATGATCCACATGCATGCAAAGTTGACGTTCTTCAAAAATAGTGGGATTATCATCAACTAAAGTCATGACTTCTCCAAACCCACTTTCAATATTATTGCAAATTTCATTGCAACAAGTAGTGGACATAGCAAAACTAGCATCCCCAAGCTTAGCGTTTTGCATATTTTTAGCATGATTGTCATTAATGAAATCATTGCAATCATGCTTTTCATTCAAGGAGCCCTCGTGAATCATTTCATAAATTTCTTCCTCACAAATTTCAGATTCACGCATCTCAAGCAAAACTCCATAGAGAAAGTCAAGTGCACTCAAGTCACTAGCAATTGGTTGCACATAAGTAGATCTCTTAAAGAGATTAGCAAGTGGGTGAGAATCCATATCACTAGATTTTCAGCAAGCGAAGATGCAAGCATATTGAAGGCACACATTACACAAGCAAACGAAAAAGGAAAACGAAAAAGGCAAACGAAGAAAAGGGCAAACAAAAAAGGCAAATTGGTGAAGTGGGGGAGAGGAAAACGAGAGGTAACTGGCAAACAAAGTAAATGCAAGAGATGAGTTTGCGACACCTACTTGGATGAGTCCTTGAAATTCTTCGGCCATCTGATACGTCTCAAACGTATCTATAATTTTTTATGGTTTCACGATGTTATCTTGTCTTGAAAGTGCGTTATATCGACTAGAGGGGGGTGAATAGGTGATTTTTAGAATTTCATCACTGAGGAAATTCCTTTTGAAGAAATTCCTCACTGATGACTAACTTATAGCGGAAGCAGTAAAGGATCAGAAGTGCAAAGTTTCACAACAATAGTTTTTCAGAGTGAAGAATGTGAAAACAGATTACACTGTGAGCAGGCATGCAGAATACAGATGAGGATTAACTGACGTGGAGAATTTGAGGTTGAGGAAATTCAGAGAAAGTCTTCAGCAAATTTTTCAAACAGTTGCAGTGAAAGTTATCAACACATAATACGAGGAAAGTAAGGAGTTGAGGAATTAGAACCCGTTTCTCAGTGAAGACAGTCGTTGATGACCCAGTTCCAACTGCTGTGACAGTCGTACATCTGGTTTGGAGCGGCTTGGTATTGAAACCAAAGGACACACAGTCCCTACCGTATTCTCCTTGAGCTAAGGACACACAGTCCTAGCCCAACACTCGTGGTAAGTCTTCACGGCAGACTTCCAAACCCTCACAAACTTGGTCACCCGGCGATCCACAATTGACTGCTGGAAAGCTCTAGACCATGATGCCTATCCGTCTGGAGGATGCACAGTCCTCAAAGGTAAAAGGCTTCAGTCCCACACAGGAACAACTTCTTCAGTGATGCTCAATCACTAGGTTTGGTTTGTGGTTTCGGTGTACGGGATATTTCCTCAATGATGAATTACTCTCGAAGACTCTGAGGAATTGGGTTGCTCTTATGACAAGTGTCGGTTTCTAACGGAGCAGCCAACCAGCTAATGGTTGTGGGGGTGGCTATTTACAGCCTGGGAGCATCCCGACATGATTTGGCACTAATGCCCTTAAATAATATGACCGTTGGAGTGGATAAGACCAATGACTTGGCGTGGCTATCGAAATGGTCGGAACCCTCTACTGTGAGAGTCCTCATGTCACTCGTATTCCTCACTTGAGGCTTTTGGTAGGATTAGGCTTGGGTTGAGCATCATGAGGAAATTTATTCCAAAGTGTAACTTCGACCCCCTTTAACAGTACGGTGTTCCTATTACTCAAATGCGAAGAAAATAAAACAGGAAGTGTAAATCTTCATGCTTCAAATTCTTCAGAGTGATTTTCTTCACGACACACCGGATTCCTCGATATGAGTATCTTCATGAGGAATATCAATTTCATCGCAGATTCCTCGCGATTCATTTCTTCACCTTCATACCAATTTCATCAAATGAAGACATATATTTTTAGGGGTCATTATTCTTCAAATATCTCAAACTCCTCAATGACTTATAGATCCTGTGTACACTCACAAACACATTAGATACTTAACCTATAAGTCTTCAAACCACCAAAATCACTAAGGGGCACTAGATGCACTTACATGTCTTCTTTGTATGTTTTATGTACCTTTTTATATCTTTTTGGAACTAACTTATTAATTCAGTGCCAAGTGCCAGTTCCTGTTTTTTCCGTGTTTTTGACTCTTTTCAGATCTGATTTTGGAACGGAGTCCAAACGGAAGAAAAACCCCGAAATGATTTTTTCCCGAACGGAAGAAGTCCAGGGGGATTTTGGGCCAAGCCAGGTGGGCTCCAGGGAGCCCACAAGCCCCCACTCCGCCACCAGGGGGAGGCGGCGGTGGGCAGGGAGCCCACAAGCCCCCACTCCCTGGCCGCCCCCTGACCTAGGTCTTTCTCCTATATATTCCCAAATATTCCGCAAAAAATCAGGGGAGCCTCGAAAATACTTTTCCGCCGCCGCAAGCTTCCGTTTCCGGGAGATCTCATCTAGAGACCCTTCTCGGCAACCTGCCCGAGGGGACTTTGGAGTTGGAGGGCTTCTTTATCATCATCATCGCCCCTCCAATGGCTCGTGAGTAGTTCACTTCAGACCTACGGGTCGATAGTTAGTAGCTAGATGGCTTCTTCTCTCTCTTGGATCTTCAATACAAAGTTCTCCATGATCTTCATGGAGATCTATCCGTTGTAATCTTCTTTGGCAGTGTGTTTGTCGAGATCCGATGAATTGTGGACTTGTGATCAGATTATCTACGATATATATTTGAGTCTTTGCTGATTTCTTATATGCATGATTTTATATCCTTGTAAGTCTCTCCGAGTCTTGGGTTTTGTTTGGCCAACTAGATCTATGATTCTTGCAATGGGAGAAGTTCTTGGTTTTGGGTTCTGCAATGTGGTGACCTTTCCGAGTGACAGTAGGGGCAGCAAGGCACACATCAAGCAGTTGCCATCAAGGGTAAAAAGATGGGGGTTTATCATTGGTTTGAGATTATCCCTCTACATCATGTCATCTTGCTTAAGGCGTTACTCTGTTCTTATGGACTTAATACACTAGATGCATGCTGGATAGCGGTCGACGTGTGGAGTAATAGTAGTAGATGCAGAAAGTATCGGTCTACTTGTTTCAGACGTGATGCCTATGGAAATAATCATTGCATAGATATCGTCACGACTCTGCACAGTTCTATCAATTGCTCGACAGTAATTTGTTCACCCACCATCTACTTGCTTTCATGAGAGAAGCCACTAGTAAACACTACAGCCCCCGGGTCTATTCACATCCATCGTTTACATCTCCGCTTTTACTTTTCTTTGTTACTTTGTTGCTTTCAGTTCTCACTTGGCAAAGAATCTATAAGGGATTGACAACCCCTTCATAGCGTTGGGTGCAAGCTTTTGTGTTTGTGCAGGATCTTGAGATACTCTTCCGCCGGAATTATATCTTGGTTCTCAAACTGAGGGACATACTTACCGTCGCTGTGCTACATCACCCTTTTTGCTTCGAGGGAACACCAACGCAAGGCTCCAAGGCCACGGGGGAAATACTTTGCATACTTGCCTAGGAAGTCCCTTAAGCCGTCGACACAACTATTTATGGCGCCATTGCAAGGGATACACAGCAAAACATCAGAAGTATTTCTAGCGCCGTTGCCGGGGAGGAGAAATCAAGATCTATCCAAGTAGGTCTCACCAACTCTTCTCTTGCATTTACTTTTGTTGCCAGTTGCCTCTCGTTTTCCTCTCCCCCACTTCACATTTGCCTGTTTTCATTTGCCTTTTTCCGTTCGCCCTTCTTCTGCTCGCTTTCTGTTTGCTTGTGTTACCATGTGCCCTCAATATGCTTGCATCTTCGCTTGCTAAAAATCTAGTGATATGGATCCTCATCCACTTGCTAGTCTCTTTAAGAGACCCACTCGTGTGGAACAAATTTCTAGTGAGTTGAGGGCAATTGACTATCTCTTTGGAGTTTTGCGTAAGATGCGTGAATCTGAAAATTGTGAGGACGAAATTCATGAACTGATTCACGAGGGCTCCTTGGATGAAAAGCATGATTGCAATGGTTTCACTATAAATCCTATTAGTGAAAATCATGCTCAAAATATGCAAAACCCTAAGCTTGGGGATGCTAGTTTTGCTTGGACCACTACTTGTTGCAATAATCATGATTGGGGTGATGATCTTTCTTGTGATCTTGAAAATTTGTTCAAACCCCATGATGAATATGATATTTGCAATAATATTGGACGTGGGTTTGGAGACGTCATGACTTTGGTTGATGATAATCCCACTATTTTTGAAGAGCGTAAACTTTGCATGCATGTGGGTCATGAAAATAATATCCTATGGGGTAGCTATATTGTTGAATTTGAATATGATCCCACATGAAATTGCTATGAGAGAGGAAAATATTGTGGTAGAAACTTTCATGTTACCAAATTACCTCTCGTTATGTGGAGATTGCTATTGTCTCTTTCTTCTTCCTTGCATATGGAAACTATTGGTTGTCTTGACAATCTGTTGTCCTATAAAATGCCTATGCATAGGAAGTATGTTTGACTTAGATGTGGTTTTCACATGCTTTAGGATGCTCTCGTTGTGCTTCAATTCTTGTCTTTTGTGAGAGCATTATCGAATGTCTAGCTAAGGGCGTTAAACAAAAGCGCTTGTTGGAGGCAACCCAACAAATCTATCCTTTTTATTTCTGTTTTGTGTTTTCCACACTTCCATAATTCTGTTATGATTGTGTTTTTTGTGTTTCTTTTTGCGTTTGTGCCAAGCAAAACCGTTATGATTAGTCTTGGGGATGATCGTTTGGTCATGCTGGAAAAGACAGAAACTTTCTGCTCACGAAAAGAATTTTCATTTTTGTTCTGTAAGAGATTTTGAATTGATTCTTTTTTATGATGATTGCTTCACAAATTCTTCAGATATTAGTAGTGTTTCAGAATTTTTGAAGTAACATAGGTATATGAAACATACAGATTGCTACACACTGGTCTGCTGTTAACAGATTCTGTTTTTGTTGTGTTGGTTGCTTATTTTGATGAAACTATGTATAGTATCGGGGGTATTAGCCATGGAAGATTGAAAATACAGTAACCCAACATCAGCACAAGTAGAATTTAAGTTTGCTACAGTACGTAAGGAAGTGGTGGTTGGCTTTCTTGTACTAATGTTATCACGAATTTCTGTTTAAGTTTTGTGTTGTGAAGTTTTCAAGTTTTCGGTGAAGTTCTTATGGACCAAAAGATAAAGAGTGGCAAGAGCTCAATCTTGGGGATGACCAAGGCACCCCAAGAGATTCAAGTATGTGGTAAAAGCCTAAGCTTGGGGATGCCCCGGGAAGGCATCCCCTCTCTCGTCTTCAATCCATCGGTAACGTTACTTGGCGCTATATTTTTATTCACCACATGTTATGTGTTTTTCCTTGGAGCGTATTGTATTTAGGATTCTTTTATTTTTGTTGTGTCACAATCATCCTTGCTGCACACCTAGAGAGATAGACATGCACTCACCATGATTTTGTCGAACTTCACTTATATCTTTTGGTAGACAATTCAGCTCACATGTGCTTCACTTATATCTTTTGAGCTAGATACTTTTGCTCTATGTGCTTCACTTATATCTTTTAGAGCACAGCGGTGCGTGGCTTGGTAGTGGATATATGCTTTGGAAGTAGTGTAAAAAAGGGGTAGATATCCAAAGGGATACGCAATCTTCCACCTTCATGTGCATTGATTAGTTAGAGAAGTTTGATTCATCTCAATTAGTTTTGAGTTGTCGTTATGGTAATATTGAAAGTCATGCTAGTAAGGTGTTGTGGATCTAGAAATACTTGTGTTGAAGTTAGTGATTCCCGTAGCATGCACGTATGGTGAACCTCTATGTGATGAAATCCGAGCATGATTAGTCTATTGATTGTCATCCTTTGCGTGGCGGTCGGGATCGCGCGATGGTTTATACCTACCAACCCTTCCCCTAGGAGTATGCGTTGAATGCTTTGTTTCGATTACTAATAAAACTTTTGCAACAAGTATATGAGTTCTTAAAGACTAATGTTGAGTCCATGGTTTAGATGCACTTTCACCTTCCACCATCACTATCTTCTTTGTGCCGTGCAACTCTCGTCGGTGCACAAAAACCACCATTAGCCTCCCTCAAAACAGCCACCATACCTACCTACTATGGCTTTTGCAAAGTCATTCCGAGATATATTGCCATGCAACTACCACCATGACATGTGCCACCACGTCTACATTGCCTTTGCAGGAACGTAATATAGCTAGCATGATGTTTCCATTGATTTCTATGCCATGCTAGATCATTCCCATGGTACACTAGCGAAGGCATTCCATATAGAGTCATAATTGCTCTAAGTTTTGAGTTGAAAGTGTGATGATGATCATTATTGGAGCATTGTCCCATGTGAGGAAATAAAAGAGGCCAAAGAAGCCCATAAAAAATAGGCCAAAGAACTCACCAAAAAAAGAGAGAAAAGGAGAGAAGGGACAAAGCTGCCACTTTTTCCACACTTGTGCATTTTGAGCACCATGATCTTCATGATTGAGAGTCTCTCATTTTTTCACCACCATATAGCTAGTGGGAAATTCTCATTATATAACTTGGCATGTATATTCCAATGATAGGCTTCCTCAAAATTGCCTTAGGTCTTCGTGAGCAAGCAAGTTGGATGCAGACCCACTATTTTTCTTTAAGAGCTTTCACATACTTGTAGATCTAGTGCATCATTTGTATGGCAATCCCTACTCATTCACATTGATATCTATTGATGAGCATCTCCACAGCTCATTGATATGCCTAGTTAATGTGACTATCTTCTCCTTTTTGTCTTGCAACCTCCACTATATTCCACACCATCTATAGTGCTATAACCATGGCTCACGCTCATGTATTGCGTGAGAGTTGAAAATGTTTGAGAAAGTAAAGGTGTGAAACAATTACTTGGCCAATACCGGGGTTGTGCATGATTTAAATTCGTTGTGCAATGATGATATACCATAGCCAGACTATATGCTTTTGTAGGCATAACTTTCTTTTGGCCTTGTTATTTTGAATGTTCATGATTACTTTGCTAGTTTGCTTGAATTATTATTGTTTCCATGTCAATAGCAAACTATTGTTTTGAATCTAATAGATCTGAACATTCACGTCACATAAGAGGAATTACAAAGGACACCTATTCTAGGTAGCATGAAAGCATCAAAAATTCATTCTTATCACTTCCCTACTCGAGGACGAGCAGGAGTTAAGCTTGGGGATGCTTGATATGTCTCAAACGTATCTATAATTTTTGATAGTTTCACGCTGTTATCTTGTCTTCTTTGTATGTTTTATGTACCTTTTTATATCTTTTTGGGACTAACTTATTAATTCAGTGCCAAGTGCCAGTTCCTGTTTTTTCCGTGTTTTTGACTCTTTTCAGATCTGATTTTGGAACGAAGTCCAAACGGAAGAAAAACCCCGAAATGATTTTTTCCCGAACGGAAGAAGTCCAGGGGGCTTTTGGGCCAAGCCAGGTGGGCTCCAGGGAACCACAAGCCCCCACTCCGCCACCAGGGGGGAGGCGGTGGTGGGCAGGCTTGTGGCCTCCCTGGCCGCCCCCTAACCTAGGTCTTGCGCCTATATATTTCCAAATATTCCGCAAAAAATCAGGGGACACTACTGGAATTCACAAAATTGCCGTATGCCTTTCCTTTGCCGTCTGCTGACACATGGCAAAGAGCTTCTTTGCCATCAGCTGGCGCAAAGCAGACGGCAAAGAGAACACCTAACGCAAAAAAATTCTTTGTCGTCGGCCTTCCCTATGCCGTCGGCCAGCGGACGGCAAAGGAACCACAGGCGGACGGCAAAGGGGTGGCAGACGGCAAAGGGAGTGCCACCGTACACCCCCTCCCACCCCATAACGGGCGCTCCCTTTGCCGTATGCCCTCCTTCTCTTTGCCGTCGGGGGGCGGACGGCAAAGCGACCCCCCTAACGGCCGTTTCCCTCTCCTTCTCACTCTCATCCGCTCCGACAGTCTCGTCCGCTCCGATAGTTACTCTCAGCCGCTCGTCCCCTGCCCGCCGGCCGCCTCCCCTCCCGCCGGCCGCCTCCTCCCCCGCCCCCTCCTCCCCTCCCGCGGCACCCCTCCTCCCCGCCCGTCGGTCGCCTCCCCTCCCGCCCCTCCTCCCCGCGCCCGCCCGCAGCACCCCTCCTCCCCGCCCGCCGGCCGCCTCTGCTCCCGCCTGCCGGCCGCCTCTGCTCCCGCCTGCCGGCCGCCTCCCCTCCCCCCCGCCGGCCACCTCCCCTCCCGCCCGCCGGCCGCCTGCCGCGCGCCCCTGCCCCCCTGCCGTCGTCCACCGCCGCCGCCGCCGCCCCCTGCCGTCGTCCACCGCGGTGAGTTGAGTTCTTCTTCTTTTTCTTTAAAAAAAATTTAATTACTTTAGTTAGTTTATTAGGTTAGTTTTTTTTTATTATATATAGGGTAATTTAGTTAGTTTATTTGATTAGATTATTTGGCTAATTAGGTTAGTTAGTTAGGTTAGAAGAAAAAAAGACGAAAAGCAGAAGGAAAAAAATTAAAAAGAAAAAAGGAAAAGAAGAAAATAATTAGAAGAAGAACGAAAAGAAGAAGGAGAAGGAGAAGAAGAAGAAGAAGAAGAGGAGGAGGAGCAGAAAAAAGAAGAACAAGAACAAGAACAAGAACAAGAAGAACAAGAAGAAGAAGAAGAAGAAGAAGAAGAAGAAGAGGAGGAGGAGGAGGAGGAAGAGGAGGAGAAAGAAGAAGAAGAAGAAGAAGAAGAAGAAGAAGAAAAAGAATAGGAGGAGAAAAAGCGGAGGGGGGTAGGAGGAGAAAACAGAAGAAGAAGATGAAGAAGAAGAAGAAGAAGAAGAAAAGAAGAAGAAAAAGAAAAGGAGGAGAGAGGAGAAGAAGAAAGAAGAGGAAAAGGGTACCCCGGCACCCCGAAACTGACCCTCGACCCCCGACCCCTGACGCCTGACGCCACTCACCCCCGACCATCGACCCCCGACGCCACTGACCCCCGACCCCCTACCCCCGAAGCCACTAACCCTCGACCCCCGACCCAGACCCTCGGCCCACGACTCCCGACTCCCGACGCTCGACGCCACCAACCCTCAACCCCCGACGCCACTGACACCCGACGTCACTGACCCTGGACCCCCGACGCCACTAACCCCCCACAACCGACGGCACTAACCCCCCGACCCCTGATGCCACCGACACCCGACACCACCGACCCTCGACGGCACTAACTCCCGACGCCACTAAGCCCCGACCCACGACACCTCTTCTCCCTTCTTTTGAACGAGAAGGTTCTTTCGGCCTTCCAGAGGCCCACGAGGTCATAGTTTTGTAAATTATGAGTTAGGTCACATATTTTCCGATTTTGTTAATTATAAAAACATCGTATTTGTGTTGATCGTGTGAATTTCAATGTGCAGTTGTTCAACGACCTCCACGTGCGTTGGACGAGCTCTGCCCTTGCGTTTGTTGGTGAGCAGAAATGACTTCTCCTCCTAGCCCCTTAATTTGCTCTGTCCCAGTCTTCGTGCCGATGAAACTTGCTAGCTATAGGTTTCTTCAATCATGAGTATGCGTGACCAGTATGCGTCTCCCGTTCGAAAGGGCGACATCTATGAATATGCATTTCTTTGCATATTTATAACCGCCATCCTTTCGAATTATCCATGGACAGCCCGAGTATGTGTAGATTGGGTTTGTTTTCCGGTATGCTGTGCTCCGGATCCGACGCGGAATTTCGTCAGTGCCTCCCCTGTTGTTCTCTGGGTACACATCCTCTCCGCTTATTGCCGAGACGTGTATCAGGAGAACAGCGGGGAGGTGCTGCCGAAATTCTGCATCGCATCTGGAGCAGAGCATGGGAAAACGAACCCAGTCTACGCATACTCGGGTGGGATTAGGACCTATCTTTACCTATTAGCATGTAGGTTGCATGGACGTAATAAAACTGACAAACTTGATTAGCGTATGAATATAGATGATGAATTATATATTTATTTCTTATGCCCCCATAGGTAGCTAGGCAACATGAGTGATCGGTATTGGATGTACACTGGTCACCCTAGTCAGAAAGACATGACCCATGACTGGTTAACAAAAACCAGGGGGTTTGTGAGAGCCTCATTTGCAAATGGCCAGCAAAAAACATGGTGCCCCTGTCCCAACTGCGACAACTGAAAAAAGCAGACAGAGTTTGAAATGGGTAAACACCTGCAGAAGTGGGGTTTTACGCCTAATGATACGGTGTGGACTTTTCATGGTGAGTCTGACCAACGTGCCAGAGCTGAGGTGATTCGTCGTCGCACCGACGAGCATGGTACCGGGATTGAAGACATGGTGCAAGACTTTGATGATGCTCGCGATTCAGACGATGAGATGGAGGAATCTGCAAAGGCCTTCTATGAAATGTTGGAGTCTTCAAAACGTCCTCTGCACGAGCAGACTGAACTTTGTCAGCTGGATGCCATAGCGCAAGGAATGGCTCTGAAGGCTCAATTCAACCTAGGCAGAGAATGCTACGACGCGATGATGATGATATTTGGACGCTTTCTACCCAAAGGCCATGTACTGCCTGCAAACCTGTACCAGTCAGAGAAAATCCATTCGGGTACTTAAGATGCCCTATGAGAAGATACATGCCTGTGAGAATGGATGTGCCTTATTTAGGCTTGAGTATGCGGCCTTGAACTATTGCCCCATTTGCAATTCTTCCACGTATATTGTGGTAGACAACGGCATGGGTGAGAAGAATCAGACCAATATCCCCATTAGTGTTCTTCGGTATCTGCCAATCGTACCAAGACTTCAACGTCTTTTGATGGTCGAAGAGACGGCCAGACAGATGACATGGCACAAATTGGGGAAAAGAACTGAACTAGATGCGGATGGGAACAAGATGCTGGTACACACTTCAGATGGTTTTGCGTGGAGGCACTTCGATGCATTACATAAGGGTAAATTGGAAGATCCAAGGCAACCTAGAGTTTCCATCAGCACAGATGGGTTCAATGTGTATGGTATGACGGTAGCACAATACAGTTGTTGGCCTGTATTTGTCATTCCACTAAATTTGCCACTCGGAGAGATTATGAAAAGAAAGAACATTTTCCTGATGTTGATAATTCCAGGGCCCAACTATCCGGGGAAGAATATGAATGTGTACATGCAGCCGCTTAAGGATGAGTTGCAAGAAGCCTGGGATAATGGGATCAAGACCTACAACGCGGCTACCAAAACAAATTTCAAAATGAATGTGTGGTACATGTACTCGACGCATGATTATCCGGCGTTTGCGCTATTCGCTGGCTGGTGTGTGGATGGAAGGTTCCCATGCACCACATGCAAGGCAGCTCTTCAGTTCCGTTGGCTGCAGGCTGGTCGCAAGTATTCTTGCTTCGACATGCATAGACAATTCCTGGATCCTGACCATATGTTCAGAAAAGACAAGAAGAATTTCATCAAAGGTAGAGTTGTCAAAAACACTGCACCAGCTACGTTGACAGGCCAACAGACCCTTGATGAGTTAAACGCTCTCGAGCCTGATCCTTTGCGTCCAGGATACTTCAAAGGGTATAATACGGAACACGGCTGGACTCACAAGTCATGCTTATGGGCTCTGCCTTACTTCAAAGACCTCCTTTGCCCACACAACATTGACGTGATGCACACTGAAAACAATATTGCGGAGGCTATTTTTGGTACATTGTTCGGCATAGAGGGGAAGTCAAAAGATAATCCTAAGGCTAGAATCGACCTGGAGGCTCTATGTGATAGACCGTTGCAAAACTTGCGACAACAGAAAGGAAAGCAAAGCATAGCGAAGCCAAAGGCATGGTTCAATCTTGAAAGGCCAGCTATGAGGGAAACGCTATTGTGGGTGAAAATGCGGTTGACGTTCCCTGATGGGTATGCTGTGAATCTAAAGAGGGGAGCGAGTATTGAGAAATTGAAAATATTTGGGCTCAAGATTCATGATTGGCACATATGGATTGAGCTGGTAATGCCGATGATGTTGCGTGGCTTTATCCCTGAGGATGAATGGCTAGTACTGGCAGAGCTGAGATATTTATTCCGTTCTCCTTGTGCGAAAGAACTATCGCCTGGCGTGCTAGATGAAACAGAAGAGTTGGCGCCGGAGTTGATCTGCAAATTAGAAAAGATCTTTCCACTGGGCTTCTTTAATCCAATGCAACATTTGATTTTGCATCTCCCGACCGAGGCAAGAATGGGGGGGCCTGTTCAAAATCGATGGTGCTACTCAACCGAGAGGATGCAGAAGACGCTTTGAGCTATGTGTAAAAATAAACGTAGAATTGAAGCATCGATGGTCGAGGCATTCATTACTGAGGAGGTGGCAAACTTCGTGACAGCACACTACGAAGCCAAAAATCATCATTTGCATAACCCGAAGCCTCGGTACAATGATGGCGATCAAAAAAAAGTTCGATCCAACCTCAGCCTATTCAAAGGTAAGCTCGCACCATCTGGTGCTTCGAAAGGGAAATCATTGGATGTCGAAGAATGGCGGACCATTTCATTGTATATCTTCACCAACCTAACAGAAGTGCGGCCGTACATCGAGTAAGTTCTCGGTAATTTATTGTTCCGCAACTTCTAATTGCTTTGAACTAATCTTATTCCCGGATATTTGATATAGTCGATACGTCGCCGAATTCTCGGATGGAGCGGTCATCGAAAAGGATTTCGTCGAAGAGTATGAGCTTCTTGCAAAGCATGGAGGCGACTATCCCGGTTTCATCTCTTGGTTCAAACAAAGGGTAATTAATTACCATTAAGTGCCCATTTGATTTCTTGGTCTAATTTGCGGCTAATGCATCCGTTCTTTCGTATTAAACTTGTAGGCTGATGCAGAGTCTATGGAAGCCGAGTTGAGACAAGTCGCTAATGGTTTTGACTATAAGGTCCGTTCATTTGACCAATACAACATAAACGGGTATCACTTTCGTACCTTTGGCAAAGAGCTATCTATGCCCGACCTAATGTCTACAAATTGTTCTGTCTCTGCTATCGGCGAAGGAGACACCGAGTATTATGGAAGAGTTGAAGCAATTTATGAACTTCTATTCTATGGTGAAAACCCACCGACCGTCGTAGTCTTCAAATGTTATTGGTTTGAGGCGAGGGAGACTAGAAGGACTCATGAACATATATGACTAGTCGAAATCAACCAAAACACCCACTTAGATGTTCCCGATGTCTATATTACGGCTCAATAGGCGACACACGTTTTCTATCTACCATGGGCCTGCCAAACTGATCCAAATCTCAAAGGTTGGGATGTCGTTTATGAAGTGCCACCACATTTTAGAACACCTACCCTCAGTGAAGAGGATTACAAACCTCACATTAACCCAGACACATATGAAGGAGAATTCTTCCAAGAAACACGTATGTCCAAGAAACGTTTCAAGAACCGCTCTACTTCACCCCAGAACATTGAAGTAGACAGCGACAGTAAATCCGTCTTAACACCTGAGCCCGAACAGGAAGAGCTGGAAGAAGAAGAGGTTACTGCTGCGGATGACCTGTCACTTCTTGACCGATTAGATAATGTTGCCCTTCCACATGTTCTTCGTGATAGTGATGATGATGATGCATTTATTGATAATAGTGATGATCATGATGCATATATAGACGAGCACGATTGTTATTAGTTCATGTTAGGTATTCAACTATTATACTATATATAAATTCTGAGTTCATGTTAGGTATTCAATTTTTATTAGTCATGTTGGTATTTATGATGATGATACACTTAAATTATGTACATTTTATTACTCCTGTTGGTATTTATGTTGTACTAATTTCATTTACTCTTTGTGATGACAGGTGTTGAAAGATGGTGGGAAAGGGTCGAAAGCACTCCGCGGCTCCTTCTTCTTCGGCGGGTGATGGGATGGGTACTTCCATTCCTGCCTCGCCTCTTCGGAGAGTGTTGCTCTCTACTATGCAAGGAGCACACCCCGTGAGAGGAGGTAGACCCCCCGCGAAGCCGAGAGGCACTAAAGGTACACGTTGTATTCATGTTGGTATTTACGTTGTACTCATGTTGTATGCATATTGGTACTTATATACATTTTATTACTCATGTTGGTATTTGTGTTGTACTAAAGGTAAACGTGGTCGCGGGAGAGGTAGGGCGGTGGCTGCCACGCCTTCTGAGGTGGCGGCTACACGGTCTCCGCCACCACCCCAAGCTCATTCACCTGAGCACATGACTTCTAGGGTGGATTCGTTTGAGGTGGAGGCTACACGGTCTCCAGTTCACGAGCCTCGGGTCGACGAGCCTCAGGTCGACGAGCCTTCGACCCACGAGACTCGTGTCCCAGAGGCTTCCTTCTAGGCGACTCCGGAGCAAAGCAGGGACGAGGGTACGTCCCAAGAGACCCAGTGGGATGCTGGTAACGACGAGGAGCTGGGTGAGGGGGCTACCGTCTACCAGCGTGGTAGTTCGGGGCTCCCACTCGTGCCAGCGACCCCCGAGCAGAGGTGGTCGATTAGGCCAAATGGGGACAAGTAAGTTAATTTACTCTTATTTAACCTTTTGCCTTCCCGTTTTCTCAAATATCTAATGTTTTGGCTTTAATTTGTCATACTGTAGGGGTTGGATTGTTGCCAAGGGTGTTTGCAAGCCCAACATCGTCCTTGGTGTTCTTTGCTGTAAAAACTTCCCAGGGTTTGTTACGTTGCCCGGTCAGGAGCGAGAGGTAGGAATGACCTGGGAGCACTACTTGGGTGCCCCGGCCCCGCCAGAGGTGGAGATCGACGGTGTTTTGTGCGACACGAGGGCGGACATGGTGATCCGAAAGTTCTGGGTAATTTCTCCTTCACACAATTATAAATCAACCATAGCTATTTATTGTACTAATCGGTGTTGTCTCGTTTGCAGAACTACTACAGGTGTGAGGAGGGATACGAGGAGGACGCGGCACAGGTTATCAAAATCGAATGTCGCCGCCTACTTCAAAACTTTCGGCACGAGGGTCGGGTGCAGGCTATACGAGACTACTATGCCACGCGGCGTATTAGGATTGACAAGGCGAAGTGTCGTGATGCTAAGAGGGAGAAGGAGCATTACATGAAGGTAATTACATATTATTAAGGCTTTGTAGTTAGTTTCCTTGATTTGGTTCTTACGCGCTCAAATTTCTCTTTATTAACTTAGGTGCCCCCGAGATGGTGTGTGGATAAGATGGATTGTTGGGAGGCCTTGGTGGATCAGTGGTGCTCCGAAACATGGGAGGCCAGCCACAACAACGCCAAGGAGAGGGGTGGCAAAATGGTTGGTGTGCCACACCATCAAGGGAGCGTCAACTTAATCCAATTTGGCGAGAACTGGGTATGTAGTTTGCTTCATGCCTCATGCAATTCATTCTTAATGCTATCTTGAGCCCTTTACTAATACAATTTTCCTCTCTCTCTCTTTTAGGCACATCATAATAAGATGTAGGCGCCATAGATGTACGAGATGTATGCGATGGCCCATACTGCCTCGTACAAGAAGGTCAAGGCATTTTCTGAGTCTGACCTCGAGCATCCAGAAAACTTCAACAACATCTCCTCCCACCACAAGCTCGTGAAGTACAGAGATCACGGGAAGGCGAGGAAGGGGAGGACTTTAACTTGAGCGAGGGGCCTATTGATCCAGAGCTGGTGATGATAGTTGGCAATGGGAGGCCCCATGGCTCGATCGCCATTGGAGACGGCCATATACGTTGTCCTAGCACTCTCCGGCAGATAAAGGCACGCCAAACGAGCTCTTGTCCGGAGATAACACGGCATCCACGGCCAGTCGAGCTCGCCATCGTGGTTAGTTTAATGGACTCAACTATCTTTCCGCATTATGTTGTGCGTTGGAACCAATATGATTACATTGCTAACAATGAGTTGTGTTGCAGGCTGCTATTCAGAAAACGAGAGAGGCAATGCAGGCGGCTACGGCGGAGAAGCATATGTGTTGGGGATATTACCTTTGAATGACCCGCCCTGGTAGGGCCGGGTTATTCATTAGGCGATTCACACAAGCAGTTATTTGGGCCTTGTCCTGGCCGGATCAAGGTCGTATGACGGTTTATGATTCCTGGAAGGTCTCCGAGCTTCGGAAGATGGCGACTTAGAGACCACGGGGGTCACGATTGGTAGGAAGGAAAGTATCCTTGTAAACCCTAGGGGTTCGACCTGTATATAAAGGCGAGTCCCAGGGGAGGAAAGGGCAGGTTAGAATCATTGAGTGCTAGGTCCGGCGAGTTACGCCCTCCTTGTAATCGAAACCACATCAATACTAACCAAAGTAGGACGTAGGCCTTTACCTCCTCACGAGGGCCCGAACCAGGGTAAATCGCCGTGTCTCTCCCGCTTAACCCCTTTGAGTCGCCACCAAGGTGCGATGGCTCCAGTACTAAGTCCTTTCACGAGGACATCTGCCGTGACAAAACCACGACAGTTGGTGCCCACCGTGGGGCCTACGCACGGTGGGGTTGAGTTCTCAAAGGGAGCCCTACCAGGGTTTGGGAGTTACGCGACGGGGCTCATGACTCGGAGCCGCCGCGGGATAACCTACATCGACAACCAGCGATGGGGTCCTGAAGTGGATTCGATTAAATCTGGTTACACGGTCCCCTTCGGCAAGATCAACATCTTCATCGGCATGATTGGATCATCCACGCTTGAGCCGGACACCTCCACCGACATCGTCGAGCCGGCCAGGTATGTCCGCCCAGTAATAACGCCAAATCTGACTCGCCCGGTCTTTGTGGGGTTCACGCAGGGTTCGGAGGAGCCAGAACGATCGGCGACTCAGGAAACTACACCGATCAACTCCGATGACAAATCATCTTTGGGCGACTCAGATTTAATACGGTCTTTGCATGGGGGTTGTCTTGGGGGCCTGTCGCTGGCCATGGACCCTAAAGTCCTTGACCGAACCCGCCGCCAGATCGCCATCTACATGGCAGGGGCGACTCAGCCCACGCAAAACCCTACCGGAGGAAATGGAACCGGCGAGACGTCCACGAGCCCAGCCGCAGTCCGGTGGACTTAGCGGCGGAGATCACAAGGCTAATGGCAACTCCCCTCACACCAGAAAACCAGGAGGAGATAAACACTGAACTGGCGAAACTCCAAGAAGCAGTGGCAAAAGCTCATCAGGACGCCGAGATAGAGTCCGCCAGGATCGAGATTCGGCAGGCTCGAATTACGGCCGAAAGGATGCGTTTAAACACCGACAACTGGCGGCTCGAGAGACAGTAGCGCGCGTCTGACGCCGTTCATCTGCGGAGACACCAGGGTCACCTGCCTCATGATCTCAATCCTACCCGCCTGTTTGATACGCCACGAACCCCTGGGGCCGGAGCCGCCCTGGGGGGAGGATCGGGCCGCCCGCCTAATCCGCCGGCTCAGCCAGTTGAAGATCATATTCCTCGATTCCGGACGCCTCAAGGCCACTTTTCCAACCTGGTGGATAATGTGCTTGCGGCAACTCGCCATCTGGAATCTCTTTCGATTCACGGCAACACCCCGGCCGAGATAGAAGCAAGGAATGCCATCGAAATGCTAAAGACGGCGGTGGTTCAAAACGCCCAGTTCTCACATAACCTCGAGAGGTTGCATTCCACCCCTCAGGCAAGTTATACCAGGAGCCGGCCAGAGGACCAGCCCGCCGTAAACAGCGGGCCGCGACACGTCCCACGGGACAACCCGCCTGAATGAAACCCGTCGGGCCGGTATCTCCCGAACACCCAAGACGCCCCGGCCCTCCTCGTCGGGGGCGGAGGGCGAGTTGGGGTACCATGCTTGTCCCCCGCGCTACGTAACGAAAAGATGCCCAAAGACTTCGAGGGACCAAGGAAAGTGCCTAATTATACCCCGGACCTCGAGCCGACGTCATGGATCGAGAGTTATGAAATCGCCATGGACATGCTCGATGTGAACGAGGCGGTTTGCGCCAGATATTTCACGATGATGCTCGTGGGGTCAGCACGCACTTGGTTGAAAAACTTACCTCCCAATTCCATCCAGTCCTGGGCCGAGTTAAAAGAACGTTTCATCAAAAACTTTCGAGGAACCTGCAAACGTCCGATGACGATCTTCGATCTACAGCACTGCGTTCAGCGCCCGGACGAGTCGGCCCACCATTGTTCACGGCGGGTTGCAGAAATTATCCATTCGTCAGATGGCATTACGGCGGCTCAAGCTGTGCTCATCCTTGAGCATAATTGCCATTACGAACCCTTGGTGCAAAAATTGGGGCGACTCAAACGAAAGGTCCAAGACATGGGCGAATTGATGGACACCCTCACTAGATATGCTGAGGCTGATGATACCAAAGATCTTGGCGAGGATGGTAATACTAATTCGCCTAAGAAGGGCAAGTCATCCAAAAATCATACCCGTTTCCAGGGGCGTAATCGTCACAATCAAGGGACCAATGGCAAGCGGAGACCGCAGGAGGAGCCCTCGGACTTAGTCGCCAATACCAACGCCAACAACGACAAGAAGAAGAATCGGGGGTTCAGCGGAAAGAGGCCGCGTAACTATGAAGAGCTACTCAAAGGTCCTTGCCCACACCACGCCACGGCAGACGGTCCGGCGACTCACTCTTGGGAAAACTGCTTCGTGATGCGAGAGTTTCGGGCGGAGGCGATCAAGAAGAGTCAAAACGATGACCCGGACCAGCGCCAGGAGCAATTTGCCGCACCCAACCAAAGACAGAACCCTTTTGGCGGTTTTCCCGAACAGGGGGCTCAAGGAGGCCCGCAGCCAGGCGGTGGCCAATACCCGGTGCACCACCAGCGGCGGTATAACTCGCCAGGAGCTTTCCAACAGCCACCCCCACAGGGGGCTCCGCAGGGTCAGGACGATAATGGGGGCTTTCGCAGCAACCCCAAACAGTTAAGTAATGGGCAGTATCATGTTTTCACCACTAATGCGTGGAGGCGTGATAAGAAGGCGAGTCACCGGGCGTACAGTGTATATGAACCGGCGATTCCCAGATACCTCCATTGGTCTGAGCAGACCATAACGTGGAGCAGGGAGGATCACCCGCCGAGAGTTGATAACCCGGGCGATCTGGCGTTGGTCGTGGCTCCCCAAGTTGGGGGTTACACCCTATCAAAGGTGCTAATGGATGGTGGCAGCCGCATCAATATCCTATACTTTGACACTTTCCAAAGGATGAATCTATTAGAAAAAGACTTGATGCCTTCAACCACGGTTTTCCACGGGATTGTCCCAGGAAAGTCGGCTTACCCCATAGGCCGGGTCAGGCTCACAGTGGCGTTTGGAACTGCGCAGAATTATAGGTCGGAGACACTGATATTCGAGGTGGTCAAATTGAAAAGCCCCTAGCATGCGCTGTTTGGGCGGCCGGCTTACGCCCGCTTCATGGCTCGCCCGTGCTATGTCTACCCCAAGCTCAAAATGCCTGGTCCCAAAGGACCCATCACGGTTGATGGAGATATAAGGATTGCAAAGGAATGTGAAGAAGGGGACGCAGCTTATGTGGAAGTCGCTTGTGCTGCGGAAGAGCTCAAACACCATCGGGCCAATGTTGACATGGCGGATATGTCGCCCCTAAAGAAGCCGACTACAGATTCTGAGTCGCCCCTCAAGTTCAAACCAACGGATGACACTAAGACAATCGATTTCCTGCCTGGCGATTCATCCAAGCAGTTCACCATTGGGACGGGTCTGGACCCCAAATAGGAAAGCGCGCTCATCGAATTCATCCGTGAGAATCGGGACATCTTTGCATGGAAACCTTCTGACATGCCTGGTGTGCCGAGAGAATTCACTGAGCACCATCTTAATGTTGACCCAAAGTGCAAACCCATCCAGCAGTACCTTCGTAGATTTAACAAGGAGCGACGCAAGGCGACTGGGGAAGAAGTCGCCCGCCTTTTAGCCGCCAGGTTCATCGTGGAAGTTTTTCACCCCAAATGGCTGGCTAACCCGGTTTTGGTAATCAAGAAGAATGGTACTTTTCGTATGTGTATCGACCACACAGACCTCAACAAAGCTTGTCCAAAAGATCCCTTCGCTCTTCCGCGCATCGACCAAATCATTGACTCGGTTGCGGGATGTGAACGATTGTGCTTTCTGGACGCCTATTTAGGATATCATCAAATCAAAATGGCCGTGGAGGATCAAGAGAAGACAGCCTTTATAACCCCCTTCGGGGCATTTTGTTATGTGTCCATGCCCTTTGGACTCAAGAGTGCGGGGGCAACTTATCAATGCTGCATCCAAAATTTCCTCCGTAACCAAATTGGTCGCAACGTCCATGCCTATGTCGACGATATTGTGATCAAGACCCGCCAGGGGGAGACGCTACTGGAGGATCTCAAACAAACGTTCGGTAATCGACGGGTATATCAGATGAAGCTAAATCCCACCAAGTGTGTTTTTGGTGTACCTACAGGGAAGTTACTGGGTTTCCTGGTATCGGAGCGCGGCATTGAAGCTAACCCGGACAAGATCGAAGCGGTTACATCCCTTGGAAAGCCGGCGAACGTTAATCAAGTTCAACGACTGGCGGCTCGCATTGCGGCCCTAAGTCATTTTGTGAGTCGCCTGGGGGAGAAGGCGATCCCTCTTTATCAGTTATTGAGGAAATCCGATCGGTTTGTTTGGACAAATGAGGCAGACGAGGCGCTCGAAGCCTTGAAACGCCAATTGGTTAACCCGCCGGTCCTGCCTGCCCCAACTGAAAAGGAGCCCATGCTTCTGTATATCGCGGCAAATTCCAAAGCAGTAAGTGTGGCGGTTGTCGTTGAGAGAAAGGAGGAAGGGAAGGAATACCCAGTGCAACGTCCGGTATATTTTATCAGCGAGGTGCTAACTCTTTCCAAGCAGCGGTACCCACATTGGCAGAAATTGGTATATGGAGTGTTTATGGCGAGTCGAAAACTTAAGCATTATTTCCAAGAACACCCTATCACAGTGGTTAGCTCTTCCCCCCTTGGGAACATCATCCAGAATCGGGAGGCAACAAGGCGAATCGCCAAGTGGGCAATAGAACTTGGTCCCCATCACATACAGTATACTCCCCGCACAGCCATTAAGTCCCAGGCCTTAGTTGATTTCGTCAACGACTGGATGGAGTTACAGGCTCTGGAAGGGCGGCCTGATCTCACTTACTGGACCATTTATTTTGATGGGTCTAGGTAGCTGGAGGGCTCGGGGGCTGGAGTGGTGTTGGTATCCCCTCAAGGAGATAAGTTCTGTTACGTTCTCCGACTCATGTTTCCGTGCACTAAAAATGCGGCGGAATACAAAGCTCTGCTTCACGGTTTGCGACTCGCTAAGGAGATGAATCTAACACGAGTTAGATGCTTTGGCGACTCTGATTTGGTGGCACAGCAGGTTTCGGGTACCTGGGATTCTCGGGACCCCATGATGGCGGCTTACAGGCGAGCTGTGTCTGATGTGGCGGGTCATTTTCATGGTTATCAAGTGGATCATATTGATCGGCGCCTCAACGAGGCAACAGACAACCTCTCACGACTTGGCTCCTAGAGAAAACCGGTTCCTCCTAATGTTTTTCTGGATATCTTACATGAACCATCCGTGATTCTACCATCGGAGGAGGAATTAGCAATACCAGATCCTGAGTCTCAGCTTGTGGCGGCTCTTCATGTCACGCCGGATTGGGTTCTTCCTTATCTGGCTTATCTTGCTCGGCGCGAGTTACCGGCAGATGAAGTTTTGGCTCGTCAAATCGTTCGGCGCAGCAAATCCATGGTCATCATCAATGGCGAGTTATACAAGAGGAGCGCCTATGGAGTTTTTCAGCGATGTGTTTCCTCCGAAGAAGGATGCATAATCTTAAATGACATTCATTCCGGAGACTGTGGGCATCACGCCGGGTCACGTTCTTTGGTATCAAAGGCTTTCCGTCATGGTTTCTTTTGGCTGACGGCTCATGCAGATGCAGAAGATATAGTTCGTTGGTGCGAAGGGTGCCAGCGTTACGGGCGGCAGGCTCATGTGCCGGCTCAAGAATTAAGAATGATCCCCATCACTTGGCCTTTTGCGGTCTGGGGGCTGGACATGGTCGGCCCCTTTAAAATGTCCTCTAACAAGAAGACCCATCTACTGGTGGCGGTTGACAAGTTCACCAAGTGGGTTGAGGCGGAACTTGTTGGAGCTTGCGATGCGGAAACAACGGTCAAATTCTTGAAGAAGTTGATTTTCTGGTTTGGATATCCGCACAGTATCATTACTAATAATGGTACTAACTTGTCCCAAGGGGCGATGCAGGAGTTTTGTCGTCGAGAACATATCCGACTTGACGTTTCTGCAGTCGCTCACCCACAATCTAATGGGCAGGCAGAGCGGGCGAATCAGGAGGTGTTGCGAGGGATTAAACCCCGACTCGTGGTTCCCCTGGAAAAAACCCCAGGGTGTTGGGTTGAAGAACTACCTTCAGTGTTGTGGAGTATTCGGACCACCCCAAACCGTTCCACGGGTTTCACCCCTTTCTTTCTGGTTTACGGAGCAGAGGCTGTTCTCCCTACTGACATAAGACATGACTCATTGAGAGTCGCCGCGTATGTGGAAAAAGACAATGAGCTGGCGCGTCAAAACTCTTTGGACACCTTGGAGGAGGCGCGTGACTTGGCTGCGGCTCGTTCAGCCATCTACCAGCAGGATCTGCAGCGTTATCACAACCGCCGGGTTAAAAGTCGGACCTTTCACGAAGGCGACTTAGTTCTTCGGTTGATACAAGATCGTGCAGGCATGCACAAGTTGTCACCACCTTGGGAAGGGCCGTTCGTCATCAGCAAGAACCTCCGCAATGGCTCTAATTATTTGGTGGATCTCTGGCCCAACAGGCCAACCACGGAGGCTGAGTCAACTCGCCCCTGGAATATTGCCCACCTGCGGCCTTATTACACTTGAGCTCTTAAGCTCTACATTTTGTAAGTTTTTCAGTTTCATTATGAAGTAATAAAGTTACAAATACTCCCTGGCTTGGGGGGTTCTTCGTTAAAAAGCAATTGTGTCATCCTGTCGCGACCTTATGAGCCGATGAAACTTGCATTTAGGGTGTGTGCACGAGCTTTCTGACTCGCCTCATCCTGTCGCGACATTATGAGCCGACGAAGCCTGCATTTAGGGTGTGTGCAAGAGCTTTCTGACTCGCCTCATCCTGTCGCGACCTTATGAGCCGACGAAACCTACATTTAGGGTGTGTGCAAGAGCTTTCTGACTCGCCTCATCCTGTCGCGACCTTATGAGCCGACGAAACCTGCATTAGGGTGTGTGCACGAGCTTTCTGACTCACCTCATCCTGTCGCGACCTTATGAGCCGACGAAACCTGCATTTAGGGTGTGTGCACGAGCTTTCTGACTCGCCTCATCCTGTCGCGACCTTATGAGCCGACGAAACCTGCATTTAGGGTGTGTGCAAGAGCTTTCTGACTCGCCTCATCCTGTCGCGACCTTATGAGCCGACGAAACCTGCATTTACGGTGTGTGCACGAGTTTTCTGACTCGCCTCATCCTGTCGCCACCTTATGAGCCGACGAAACCTGCATTTGGGGTGTGTGCAAGAGCTTTCTGACTTCCCTCATCCTGTCGCGACCTTATGAGCCGACGAAACCTGCATTTAGGGTGCGTGCTTGAGTTTTCTGACTCGCCTCATCCTGTCGCGACCTTATGAGCCGACGAATTTGTTGCTTTTATTTAATGGCATAGCTTTGAGGGTTTTTTACCTTTCTTTCTGATCCCTCTGGGAAATATTTGTTATCACTTACTTGGTTTCACATATGCTGTTTTCAAAACCTAAGTCAGATTGATGATTAGAATTACTTCATCCATGGCGAGTTAAGCATCTTAAAGGAGTCTCAAATATTTCAAAATCGCCTTAAAGGCGACATAAAGATTCTTGCAAGGGGTATCACCACAACAGTACTGACTTATAAAAAAGACCTATTACATGGCTCTCAGGCCAAAATCAATAAGGTTTATTCTGCTGGCGCCTTAGGATCATTCTGTTGTGAGCTTTGGCCGACTTCGATTTGCAAGTTGCCCAGTACCCGGTTGCACTTAGCCAGAGCTGCGAAGTCATCTTCATAAGTTAGGATTGATGCCAGGTCTGCTTCCAAGTCAAAAGGGTTCTTGGGTCGCCGAGGAGTTAAACTGGTCGTCACAAGGGTTGGCGGGTTGACCTTCTTGTTTTTGCTATCATAAGCCGCTTGATACTTTGATAAATCAAGACTTGCTGCAAGTTGGGTTGCTGCCAGCCGGGAGTCCTTGACAACACGTTGATAGTCCTCTTCAACGAATTCTGACCCATCGTCTTTAAGCTGAGGAAAGCCTCCTGCAACCTCTTCCGGGTTGATCTCTCGAGCATACGCCAAGCAGTGACTCAGGGCAGTCAGAACACTCTTTCGGGCGGCTGACCGAGTTAGCTCGCCAATCTGAGGGGGAAGTGTGGATAGGCAGCCAAGCACCTTCTTTATGGAAGTTATAGGTTCTTTGGCACCTGTCACAGCTTTAATAGTCAAGACACTGCCGGTGTACAGTTGCTCTGTCAGCGTGTAAATCGCCTTCAGCATCAGCACGCAGTCTTCTTGAAGATTGGCGGCTCTCGGACCTGAGTAAGGGGTCATGATGATCAGCGACATACGATAAGAATTATTTATAAAAAATAAAAGGAGATCAAAAGTTTAAGTAAGCTTACCGAAGACGGCTTGCGTCATGTTGGAGATATGACGCTTCAAGCCGGACAATTCCTGTTGCACAGTGGCCAGCCTGGCTTCAGCCTTCTCTGCTCTTTTTATGGCGGCATCTTGGTCAGCTTGAGCTCTTTTCAACTCGGCTTTGAGTTTCTCCAGCTCAGCCAAGGCTAATTGATATTTCTCCTCTGACTTAGCTCGGGCGTCTTGCTGACTAGATAAGTTTTTCTTTAAATCGCCAAGCGCCGATTCAGTCTGAGCAAGAGTTTCCTGTTGAAAGAACAAAACAAGGGCAAGCCTCAGAACTATTGCAAGCAATATCCCTAACACTTGGGGGCTAATGTATAATTTTTTCTTTTCAGATGAAATTATACAATATCAAGACCCGGCTCATCCTTTTACTGATGACCCGGCCCTTGGGGGTTACTAGTCGCAAAGTTTTCTAAAATTTTCAAGACCCGGCTCATCCTTTTACTAATGACCCGGCCCTTGGGGGTTACTGGTTGCAATGTTTTTCTAAATTTTTCAAGACCCGGCTCATCCTTTTACTGATGACCCAGCCCTTGGGGGTTACTGGTTGCAAAGTTTTTCTAAATTTTTCAAGACCCGGCTCATCCTTTTACCGATGACCCAGCCCTTGGGGGTTACTAGTCGCAAAGTTTTTCTAAATTTTTCAAGACCCGGCTCATCTTTTTACTGATGACCCGGCCCTTGGGGGTTACTGGTCGCAAAGTTTTTCTCAGTTTTTTAAGATCCGGCTCATCCTTTTACTGATGACCCGGCCCTTGGGGGTTAATGGGAGTAATACAATATAACAAATTTTCCTCATGTTTGTTTTTTAACATTCGCAGCAGGCTTTTCTCCATCTCATAGCTCGCCTCCAGGCGACTTGAAAAACCAGAGCAGAGTTCCTTGAACTCCAGATTTTCATACTCAGAAAGCTTAGCCATGGAGAGTCCAAATTCAGGAATGGCTTGAGAGGAGGATGCCACATGCTTTGACAAAACCGTTGCCGCCGGCTTAGAGAAACCGGTACCAGTAATAACCACAACATATGGGTCTTCTGTTGTCGTCAATGGACTTGGCGGCTTAGGGGCATCCATTGTTTCCTTGGGCGAGTCAGGAAGATCCATTTGATTTTCAGGCTCGGATTGGTCCGGGTTGTCCTGGATCGGCGCTCATTCTTTAATGGGTTCTGAAGTTGAGACAGGAGTTGACCCGCTGGTTTTCCTTTTCTTAGCTTGTGCCCTAAAAGAAGGGACAAGCACATTAAGGAACTGAAAGTTCATTACCCTCAGGATTCAAAGCAAGATTATCAAAAGACTTACCCTGGAACTCGAATCATGGGTGGAAGTGTCGACATCACTGAGTCGCCAGATATAGGAGGAGAGTTCTGCAAGAATTATACGTCCACAGTATAGGCGGGTTACAGGCGTGATTCAAAAAGACATGAAGAATTGTCATTCATAAAATACCTCATTTGGTTTCCTCTTGTTTGTTGCTGGTAAGCCGGACACCAGATCGCCGGAATGACTTCGCGTCTTCCGATTTGAAGTATGTTGTGCTTTCTTCAGTAGGAAATTTGGGTCCAAATAAGCATTTGCTTGTGAGAAGGGAACTTTCCCACAAACTCGCCTGGCCGGCTTAGGTGGAGAAGGAGATGAATCGGAGGAAACAGAAATTACCTCAACAAAGTCCTCCTGGCTTTCGTTGTCTTCGTTCTATTACAAGAAAAGGGAAATATATAAATACAAAGATTAACAGTAGTGGATGGCGAGTGAAAAGAGGATGAATTTTTACCTCCGAAACTGCATCGCCGATGTCGTGGGTATAAGCCTGACAGTAGATGTATAGGGTACGAATGAGATGGGCAGAGTCCTAGCTACGGCGAGGTTGTATGAGTTGTGGCCCCTCTACGGTGGAGGTAATAGCCCTACGTCTCAGTGCTCTTGGAGCTGGTTACCGAGTGTAATATGGAGTACAATGTTTTTCTAACCCTTTTACCAGTGGGGGAGGGCGGCTTATATAGAGTGCGCTGCCCTCCACAACGGTTCTGATTCAAGGGTGGAGTAGTGGCGATTGAATGCATGCATTACAGGTAACGTATGCTATAAATGCTAGTTAATGCACCCGGAAACATACGGCAGTTTCCCTCCAGGGAGGTTACGACGAACCGAGTGTATCCAGTCGGTAGGTCCAATGTCCTCCGAGTCTTAGTCTCCGACTGGATAATTCTGGGACTGTTACTGACTGGATGATGAGGGCACCTTAATACAGTCGGGCATACTTAAGGTCCCGTCCCTTGCCTGGGGTAGTCCTTGGGTAGGACCTGTAGGACAGGCCTATGACCCTACCCTAGGACTATGACCCCATCATTAGTCCCCGAATGGATTGGGGTTGAAACGTCAAAGCAGTGCCCGATGCTCAGATCCGACTGGATTAGGTTCGGCTTAGGCGTTGCTTGCCTCTATCCATTCTATCTCTCTTGGCCGATGATCCGGGTGAATGTGCTCTGCAGAACGGACTGTCGGGAACCGAGTGCCTTCGCGGCATCTTTTGACACGACAGGTCAACTGATAGCGGCGGATTTTCCGGGATCTCAAATTTCGGGTTCCGCACGCTTAGCGGGGGCGACGTCAGCGCGCTCGAGTAGTGCCTGACTCCTCGATCCTCGCGCCTTCAACTCTTCCGCCGATATCGCCGCGGCTGGTTGGGCGAATAAGATTTCGGGCCCGCTCGCCAGCGACCCAGTCGGTGTTAGATTTAACTCCGGCCGACGAGACCCTTCGGTTACGCTCGCCGAATCCTCTGCTCTCGCTTGTTTCGCCTTC
Source organism: Hordeum vulgare subsp. vulgare (assembly GCF_904849725.1). NCBI lineage: Eukaryota > Viridiplantae > Streptophyta > Magnoliopsida > Poales > Poaceae > Hordeum > Hordeum vulgare. Next base: position 357,452,235 of record NC_058523.1, read on the forward strand.
CTCGCCACCTCTTGCGCTCATACACCTTTCTCTTCCCATCCTTCTCGGAAGCTCGTCATCGCCGCCATGACCAAGGGCCAGACCAGCAAGATGGAGGCAAGGAAGAAGAAGGGCAAGGCGGCGGCTGCTCAGCGGCGGCAGCGGCCACTGCCAGCGGGATGGATCCAGGGGGACTTTCTCCCCTCCACAGTGACGGAGGGGGACCTGTTGGAGCTGGTTGAGCACGGCCAGCTCGTGCATAAATCTTGGAGGTTGCCGGCGGACGACGAGATTGAGCCGGCGCCGCGAGAGGGGGAGCGCATCTTGCTCCTCAGCCACATTCACCGAGGTTTCTCTCTGCCCCCCCCACCCTTTCTTCAAGGGCATCATGAATCATTTTGGCGCTCAACTCCATCACTTCCCTCCAAATGCTATCGCCCACCTTTCTGCTTTCATTGTTCTGTGCGAATGCTTTATCGGTTGCCCCCTCATTGGGGTTTGTTCAAACATATCTTCTCCGCCCGCTCTCAAACCATTAAACGTCTCAGTCAGTCGGATGACAAGACGCACCTCCTCCAGCTCTGCGGGGGTTTAGGGTTTCAGAAAAAGAGTCGGAATAGCTACCCTGCTCTCCAGCTGAACGAGTCGGTTAGGAACTGGCAATCGACGTGGTTCTACTGCCAGGACATAGCCTGTCCGAACGCGTCGACTGGGCTGCCTCCATTTAGTCTGGATCGCCCTGCTCCACCCAAACAACTCGCCCTCTCGAAAGCCGAGAGGAATGACATCCAGCCATTGGTTGAGGCACTCGCGGATGTTGTCCGGAGGGGGGTCACCGGTATTGACCTGTTGGAAGTCTTCATCGGTCGACGGATCCAGCCTCTTCAAGCTCGCCACCATGCTATGTGGCTCTACACGGGGCCCGAGGACTCCACTCGGACCGTCGCGGTGGGCATACTCGAGGAGAAGGTGACCTCGATAGTGCTCCAAATCACGGGACCTTGCGAGAACCCTAAAGGAGCTCGCCGAGTGGTGCCTTACAGCGCGGACAACCCGCCACCGAATCAGGTGAGTAGCATTAACCGAATATATCGAACTGTTTTGATTTCAGTCGTTCACTTATATCCTCGTGTGATGCTTAATGTTTCCGACTGAATCTCATGTAGGAATGGACCAACTGGTCCTCCCCTGTCTCGAACGGGGATCCGGAGGAGGAGGAGGAAGAAGGTAGCCAGGAGGGGAGCGTGGATAGCGTTGAATATGTCTCCGACAGCAAGGAGTCGCAGGAGGAGGACAGCGAGGAAGAGGAATAAGACGAAGAGCGTGACTCTCTACCTCCACCGCCGGAACAACGGAGTAAGCGTCGACACAAGCCCGTCGTCCCTTCGGCTCCCCCCGCGTTGTCGAGTGCTCTACCTACCGCTCCGGTGGCCCCGAGTGCTCGAGGCACGAAGAGGTCCAGGGACGTCTCCGCCGAGCCTGCAGGCCAATCTCCCAGGGCACCCAAACCGAGTGGGCCTAAACCTGGGAGGGCTCTGCCGCGCATGAGGGTTGCTATCCCGTCACATCCACGTAAGCGAATCTAACTCTCGGCTTTTTATGTTATCCGAGTGAACTCCCGCTTTACAAGTCGAATGGGCTTCACTTGACAGGGTCGCCACTTCTACAACCTCTCCGGTCTGCCAAGGGGATGACCCCATGGACACAGACAACGTCATCTCGTCCCAGCCGGGTATGTTGTAGGAGAGTCAGGTGTTTCATTCCTGTTGACTATACTATCTTTTTCTTTTTCCGAATCATCATGCTATTCGGCTTGTCAGGGGTGATTCACCCGGACGAAGACGGGCAGGGGAGAGCTGACCCGGCCACGGAGCCTGTCGTGGAGCCTATCCTTGAGGCTGCTCCTCCTGCTGCTGCCCCTACCGCCGACGCTCCGCCGACTGAAATGCCTCCACCGACCGAACCAGTGCCGGTGGGTGACGAACTGACTGGGGCGAACCTTGGGATGCCCCAGGATCTTCCCACGGTTCCCGGTTCGTCGAATGTTGAGTTCAGCATTCGGTGTGTCCCAGAGGAGCAGTTGGGAGCGGCCAAGGGAGCCATGATCCAAGCGGAGCTGATGACCGGGGAGGCCAAGAAGGCTTATGACTCCGTTGCGGCTTTGTACCAGCGGAGCTTGGAGCTGCGCGACGACATCCGAGTAAGTAGTCTAGTAAGTAGTTACTTTTCTTTTGTAACCCACTGGGTGTTGTCGTAGTCTGTTGTTTGAAATGGGTTCACTCCGAGTGAACCCAGTGGGTGTAGTCCCCGAGACTTCTGTCGAGTGCTTGCACCGACAGTTGTCTTTATAAATTTGGTCTTTATTTTTGTCATGTCCGTAGACAAGATTTCTGAGTGCAAGTACTTACTGCAGTCAGAGTACTCTTGTTGTAAGAGTTCCCTAGATTAAACTGTCCACAGCTGGAGTAGCTTTAGCCTCGGAGGCGTAGGTGAAAATGTGCACCTCAATAGGGCAGACCTGCTTGAGGTGCATGCCAGTGGGGTCACTCTTAGTGAACCCACTGGGTGTAGTCCCCGAGACCGCTATCGACTGCTTGCGTCGGCAGGGGTCTGAAGAACATAGTTTGTATTGAGAAAGTTGTTGATACCCCTTTGTTTCGTTTTGTAGAAAACGTGTGAGATGGGGAGCGCTTATGAAGCCTTGAGGGCTGAGAAGAACCACTATGCTGGTGAACTAGAAGCCGGAACGCTCGCCATGACTGGCATGAAGAACGTGCTGGAAGTTCGAGAGAAATCCTTGGAGGAAGCGCTGGAGGCAAATAGGGCGTTGGTGGCGGAGGTGGAGAGGCTGAAAAACAGAGGACCGAAGCGTACGATCAAATGACTGCTTGGAACAAATGATGGACAGCTCAGGAGAAGTATGTGAACGACTGGGCTGTCCAGATGATGAGTTGTCTGGCTGGTAAGTCTGATGATTTGTCGAGTGGTTGTATCTTGTGACGAACACTCGGTTTGTAATTTCTATTTGCTCGTTTGTTGCAGATTTTTGTGGTGACACCGAAGCTGAAGCAGCGGCCGTGGAACGATCCATGAAGGACAATGTACCACTCAGCGAGGACGCCAACCGGAATCTACTCCGTGCTTATATCCGCGTAGGCAAAGTGGGTCCGTTCATCAACCGACTGAGAGAAATCTTCGGTCGCATTGAGAAGGAGCTTTGGCAGGAGGAGGAGTCGCGGGAGAAGATGGAGACTCTGTTGGGGCGACTGGGGGAGATTTCGGCCCGAGTGCAATCTTGGAAGAAATCGGCAGCGCGTTGCGGTGCTGATGTGGCGCTATCCTTGGTCCGAGTCCATTGCAAAGAAGTGCGGGAACATAAGCTGAAAGCCTTGAAAGTTGCCAACACGAAGAAACTTCAATTCGAAGACTTCATGGAGACATTCTTGGAGACTGTGACCCGCATTGCTGCTGGAATCGACCTGGATACTTTTGTGGAACCCTCCAGTCCTGACGCGGGCCCAGCTGAGTCATGATCGAAGTTTATCCTCGGTATGCCGAGTGTTTACCTGTACGATATTCTGGCCACTTCTGTTGGCATTCATACTTTTGGATCGGTGAGGGTAAGCTTGATCCGCACCGAGTCTGTTATCGTGTCTAGACTATTGGAGTGACAACGAAAACACTTATTCTTTTGCTTGAATGCTGTTTGGAGTTGAACACTAAATGTGTACTCGTAAAATATTAGGACTTAGGTGATACGTGATCGTATCTAAGTCCCCTAGTGTGACGCAAAGTGCACACTCGGAGGTAGTTATTACTTAGGCGACGCAGGGTCGCAGCTAAGTCCCCGAGTGTGACGCAAAGTGCACACTCGGAGGAAGGTAATACAGAGTCGATGCTTGATCGCAGCTAAGTCTCCGAGTGTGTCGCAAAGTGCACACTCGGAGAAAGTTAATACTTAGGCGATGCGTGACCGCAACTAAATCTCCGAGTGTGACGCAAAATGCACACTCGAAGGAAGTTAATACTTAGGCGATGCAGGGTCACAACTAAGTCCCCGAGTGTGACGCAAAGTGCACACTCGGAGGAACTTAATACTTAGGCGATGCGGGATCGCAGCTAAGTCCGTGAGTGTGATGCAAAGTGCACACTCGGAGGAAGTTAATACTTAGGCGATGCGGGATCGCAGCTAAGTCCCCGAGTGTGACGCAAAGTGCACACTCGGAGGAAGTTAATACTTAGACGATGCGGGATCGACGCTAAGTCCCCGAGTGTGACGCAAAGTGCACACTCGGAGGAAGTTAGTACTTAAACTATGCGGGATCACAGCTAAGTCCCCGAGTGTGACGCAAAGTGCACACTCGGAGGAAGTTAATACTTAGGCGATGCGGGATCGCAGCTAAGTCCCCGAGTGTGACATAAAGTGCACACTCGGAGGAAATTAATACTTAGGCGATGCGGGATCGCAGCTAAGTCCCCGAGTGTGATGCAATGTGCACACTCGGAGGAAGTTAAAACTTAGGCGATGCGGGATCGCAGCTAAGTCCCCGAGTGTGACGCAAAGTGCACACTCGGAGGAAGTTAGTACTTAAACGATGCGGGATCGCAGCTAAGTCCCCGAGTGTGACGCAAAGTGCACACTTGGAGGAGTATAATACTTAGGCGATGCGGGATCGCAGCTAAGTCCCCGAGTGTGACGCAAAGTGCACACTCGGAGGAAATTAATACTTAGGCGATGCGGGATCCCAGCTAAGTCCCCGAGTGTGACGCAAAGTGCACAATCGGAGGAACTTAAAACTTAGGCGATGCGGGATCGCAACTAAGTCCCCGAGTGTGACGCAAAGTGCACACTCGGAGGAAGTTAATACTTAGGCGATGCGGGATCGCAGCTAAGTCCCCGAGTGTGTCGCAAAGTGCACACTCGGAGAAAGTTAATACTTAGGCGATGCGAGATCGCAGCTAAGTCCCCGAGTGGGACGCAAAGTGCACACTCGGAGGAAGTTAATACTAAGGCGATGCGGGATCGCAGCTAAGTCCCCGAGTGTGACGCAAAGTGCACACTCGGAGAAAGTTAATACCGAGGCGATGCGGGATCGCAGCTAAGTCCCCGAGTGTGACGCAAAGTGCACACTCGGAGGAAGTTAATACTTAGGCGATGCGAGATCGCAGCTAAGTCCCCGAGTGTGACGCAAAGTGCACACTCGGAGGAAGTTAATACTTAGGCGATGCGGGATCGCAGCTAAGTCCCCGAGTGTGATGCAAAGTGCACAGTCAGAGGAAATTAATACTTAGGCGATGCGGGATCGCAGCTAAGTCCCCGAGTGTGACGCAAAGTGCACACTCGGAGGAACTTAATACTTAGGCGATGCGGGATCACAGCTAAGTCCCCGAGTGTGACGCAAAGTGCACACTCGGAGGACGTTAATACTTAGGCGATGCGGGATCGCAGCTAAGTCCCCGAGTGTGACGCAAAGTGCACACTCGGAGGAAGTTAGTACTTAAACGATGCGGGATCGCAGCTAAGTCCCCGAGTGTGACGCAAAGTGCACACTCGGAGGAGTATAATACTTAGGCGATACGGGATCACAGCTAAGTCCCCGAGTGTGACGCAAAGTGCACACTCGGAGGAAATTAATACTTAGCCGATGCGGGATCCTAGCTAAGTCCCCGAGTGTGACGCAAAGTGCACACTCGGAGGAAGTTAAAACTTAGGCGATGCGGGATCGCAGCTAAGTCCCCGAGTGTGACGCAAAGTGCACACTCGGAGGAAGTTAATACTTAGGCGATGCGGGATCGCAGCTAAGTCCCCGAGTGTGTCGCAAAGTGCACACTCGGAGAAAGTTAATACTTAGGCGATGCGGGATCGCAGCTAAGTCCCCGAGTGTGACGCAAAGTGCACACTCGGAGGAAGTTAATACTAAGGCGATGCGGGATCGCATCTAAGTCCCCGAGTGTGACGCAAAGTGCACACTCGGAGGAAGTTAATACCGAGGCGATGCGGGATCGCAGCTAAGTCCCCGAGTGTGACGCAAAGTGCACACTCGGAGGAAGTTAATACTTAGGTGATGCGAGATCGCAGCTAAGTCCCCGAGTGTGACGCAAAGTGCACACTCGGAGGAAGTTAATACTTAGGCGATGCGGGATCGCAGCTAAGTTTTTTTTTGTGACCATAGTCTGCAACCACGGAAGAACTCTGAATCTGCAAAAGAAACTGCATCTGCTGTATATTATTTCTCCCAAACTTGTTGGTTACACTGCTTCAGTCGGCGATCATGTATAAAAACGCTTGAGGAGATCTCCGTTCCACGCGCGGGGTTTCTCGGTCTCCTTCTGAATGTTGTAGAGTCTGTATGCTCCGTTGTTCAGCACCTTTGAAATGATGAAAGGACCTTCCCAGGCCGGAGCCAACTGGTGTGGTCTGTGCTGATCCACTCGGAGCACCAAATCGCCAGCCTGGAACGTGCGGCTTCTGACATGTCGTGCATGAAAACGTCGCAGATCTTGCTGATAAATTGTTGAGCGAGTAAGTTCCATTTCGCGCTCCTCCTCTAGAAGATCGACTCCATCTTGCCTTGCTTGTTCTGCTTCGGCTTCGGAGAAGAGTTCGACTCGCGGGGCATTGTGAAGCAGGTCACTCGGAAGGACCGCTTCTGCTCCATAGACGAGGAAGAACGGTGATCGCCCCGTTGATCTGTTCGGAGTGGTGCGGAGACCCCAAAGTACTAAAGGTAACTCGGTTACCCACGCACCAGCAGCATGTCCTATCTCTCGCAAGAGTCGAGGCTTCAATCCTTGAAGGATAAGTCCATTTGCACGCTCAGCTTGTCCATTGGATTGCGGATGTGCTACGGAAGCAAAATCCACTCGGATACCTTGACTCGCGCAGAAACCTTTGAATCTGTCTGAGTTGAAGTTTGTCCCATTGTCCGTGATTATGCTGTGAGGCACTCCGAATCTGGAGATGATGTCTCTGACAAACTTCACGGCTGTGGAGGCGTCGAGTTTCTTGATGGGCTTAGCTTCTATCCACTTTGTAAACTTGTCGACTGCCACCAACAGATGTGTGTAGCCTCCTTGGCCTGTCTTGAATGGTCCGACTGTGTCTAATCCCCAAACTGCAAACGGCCACACAAGCGGGATTGTCTTAAGTGCAGATGTTGGCTTGTGGGACTTGTTGGAGTAGAACTGACAGCCTTCGCATCGATCGACCATAGCTTTGGCCATTTCGTTAGCCTGCAACCAGAAGAATCCAGCCCTGAACGCCTTGGCGATGATTGCTCTTGAAGAAGCATGATGGCCGCAGGTTCCCGAGTGGATATCCTCTAGGATCAACTGCCCTTCCTCTGGGGAAATGTAACGTTGGAGAACGCCTGAAACACTCTCCTCATACAATTGACCGTTAATGACGGTAAACGCCTTCGACCTGCGGACTATTTGTCGGGCTTGGACTACGTCTTCTGGAAGCTCTTGCCTTAGGATATATGCCATAATCGGCGCAGTCCACTCGGGGATAATTACCAGAATCTCTGTGACCAGATCAACCATAGCAGGCACATCGACTTCAGTCGGGTCTGTTGCGCTCTTGGGTTGCACTGGCTCTTCCGTGAAGGGATCTTCTTTGACTGAAGGAAGATGGAGGTGCTCGAGGAAAACATCACTCGGGACGGGTCTCCGAGTGGATCCGAGCTTAGCCAATTCGTCCGCCGCTTGGTTCTTCAGCCTTGGAACATGATGAAGTTCTAGACCTTCAAACTTCTTCTCCAGCTTCCTGACTGCATTGCAGTAGGTTGTCATAGTGGGGTTCCTTACGTCCCACTCTTTCATAACTTGGTTGACCACCAAGTCTGAATCGCCGTGGACCATCAGGCGACGGACGCCGAGTGAGATGGCCATGCGCAATCCGTAGAGAAGAGCTTCATACTCTGCCTCATTGTTAGAGGAATCAAAGTGTATCTAAAGCACATACTTGAGCTTGTCACCCTTTGGTGATACGATCACAACACCAGCGCCGGATCCATTCAACATCTTAGATCCATCGAAGAACATTGTCCAATGAGCCGAGTAGATGTGGGTCGGTTGCTGTTGTTCTACCCATTCTGCTATAAAGTCAGCCAGGGCTTGAGACTTAATAGCTTTCTTGGCCTCGAACTTGATGTCATAGTACAACATCTCCATCGCCCACTTCGCCACTCGGCCTTTGGTTGGAAGGTGTCAGGACTTCGGAGACGTAGTACACTAGCCGCTGAACTTTGTATGCTTTGCCTTCTTCTTCTCGCTCGACTGTAAGAACAGTACTGACGACTTGATTTGTAGCCGCGATATACAGAAGAAGGGGCACTTTACTAAGCGGAGCAGTAAGAACCGGCTGGGTGGAGAGTAGGACTTTGAGGTCGTCGAACGCGATTTGGGCTTCGTCTGTCCACTCAAAGGTATCTGATTTCTTCATGAGTCGGTATAGAGGAAGTGCTTTTTTGCCGAGTCGACTGATGAACCTGCTCAAAGCTGCTAAGCATCCTGTGAGTCGTTGAACATCGTGTATTCTGACTGGCCTCTCCATTCGGACGATGGTCCCGATCTTTTCGGGGTTAACATCGATCCCTCGTTCGGAAACGAAGAAACCGAGTAACTTTCCGCTGGGAACACCGAATGAACACTTCGCAGGATTTAGCTTGATATCGTACCTACGAAGGTTGGCGAATGTTTCTGCCAAGTTAGTCAGCAGGTCGGAACCTTTGCGAGACTTGACTACGATATCATCCATGTATGCCTCCACATTGCGATCGATCTAGTCGAGGAGACATTTTTGGATCATGCGCATAAAGGTAGCTCCTGCATTCTTCAGACCGAAAGGCATGGTGATGTAGCAGAAGCACCCAAACGGGGTGATGAAAGCTGTTTTCAACTCGTCGGGACCATACAGACGGATCTGATAATAACCCGAGTAGGCATCAAGAAATGATAAACGCTCGCACCCCGCAGTCGAATCGACAATTTGATCTATGCGGGGGAGTGGAAAATGGTCTTTCGGGCAGACCTTATTGAGGTGCTTGAAGTCAATGCACATTCGGAGTGACTTGTCCTTCTTGGGCACCATGACTACATTGGCGAGCCAATCGGAGTGGTGAACCTCGCGAATGAATCTGGCAGCTAGCAGCTTAGCCACCTCTTCTCCGATTGCCTTCCTTTTGTGCGCGGCGGACCGCTGCAGGCGCTCTCGGACGGGCCGAGGAGCGGGATCCACATGCAGTCAGTGCTCAGCCAACTCCCTAGGTACACCCGGCATGTCAGATGGCTTCCATGCGAAGATGTCCCAGTTCTCACGGAGGAATTGGGTGAGCTCGGCTTCCTATTTAGGATCCAGGGTGGTGGAGATGTTCGTCGGGGCGGCAGACTCGTCCGTCGGGTGGATGCTAACCTTCTTAGTCTCTCCTGCCGACTGGAACGCGGACTCGGAAGCTGGCTTCTTCGAGCTCATTAAGTCAGCGGGGTCGACTGTCTTCTTGTACTCTTCGAGCTCGAGTACAGCCATCTGATGGTCGGCGATCCTCGACCCCTCCTGCAGACACTCCTCGACTCGCTAGCGGTTGCCGGTGATGGTGATAACGCCTTTTGGACCGGGCATTTTCAACTTCAAGTACACATAGCACGGTCGTGCCATGAAACTCACATATGCCGGGCGGCCCAGAATTGCATGGTAAGCGCTCTGGAAGTCCACCACCTCGAATATGAGCTTCTTGCGAAAGTTCTTGTCGGAGCCGAAGATGACCTCCAATGCGATCTGACCGAGTGATTTGGCCTTCCGCCCTGGGACGACTCTGTGGAACTGCATATTGCTCTCGCTGAGTCTGGACATCGGAATGCCCATCCCCTTGAGAGTGTTGGCGTACATAATATTCAATCCGCTGCCGCCGTCCATTAGGACTTTGCGCAGTCGGACTCCTTCCACCACCGGGTAGACGACCAGAGCCTGCCTTCCCGGGGTGGGGACATGTGTTGGATGATCCGACTGATCGAATGTAATCGCAGTCTGAGACCATTTGAGAAACCTGGGGGCAGTCGGAACACCCATGTTGACTTCTCTGTTTACTAGCTTCAGTCGACTTTTGCTTTCGACGTCAGCGAAGATCATGAGGGTTGCATGGACTTGGGGGAACGGATCCTCCTGGTCCTCCTCATCCTGTTTAGGATTCTTCTCACTCGGCTGCCCTTCGCTAAAACCCTGGATCAGGAGACGGCACTGCCGAGTGGTGTGTTTTGCATATATGGGGTTACCTTCCTCATCCATCTTCGTATGGATTGGACAAGGCTGGTACAGTATGGGATTGTTGAAAGGCTTTTTCTTGGGGGTGAACTGCACTTTCCCTTTGCCCTTGAATTTGGCGCTGGTTACAGCTGCAGCTTCTGCTTGCGGTGTGGGCGGAACCTTCGGTTTCTGCTTCCGAGTGTTACCCCCGTCGGCGTCGCCGACTGTCTTGTGTTTACCGCTCCGGATGCGGTCCTCTTCTTCGCCATTTGCATAGCGAGTTGCTATCTCCATCATCTTGCTCATGGAGATGTCGCCGATTCGACCAAACTTCAAGTACAGCTCTCTGTACCGCATGCCTGCCTTGAAAGCGCAGACTGCTTGATGCTCGGTAACGTTCTCCACCGTGTGGTAGAGAGTCGTCCATCGCTGGATGAAGTCGCGCAAGGGTTCATTCGGCTTCTGGACACAGTGCTGAAGCTCCACAAGACCTACAGGGCGCTTGCACGTTCCTTCGAAGGTTCTGATGAACACTCGGGCTAGATCTGCCCAACTGTAAATGCTTGAGGGGGCCAACTGGTTCAGCCAGGCTCGGGCCGAGCCGTCCAGCATGAGAGGGAGGTGCTTCATGGCGACATGGTCATCTCCTCCTCCGATCTGGACCGGCACTCGGTAGTCGTCTAGCCATGTTTCGGGCTTGGACTCTCCTGAGAATTTACCGATTCCCGCAGCCAATCGGAAATTGGGCGGGATATCAACCGAGCGGATGGCTCGACTAAAACACTCGGGGCCAGATACGATGGCCCTGCTTCCACTCGGACGGTCCATATCGCGGCCATCGCGGTGGGCTCGACCCCTGTCAACTCTTCGCTGGGCGATTCGGCCCCTTGCGTCGGGTCTTGGGTCGTGGGTGTCGCCGACTGAACGCCGATGATCATGATGCCGGGACCCATAGGGCCCACCCCGCGGAGGGGTGCATGAGCGATGGCGATACTGATGAGATCCAGGGTTGTGAACCGATCTATGCGTGTTTGCATGGACGGAACTAGTGTGGATGCGATTGTGTGACTGGGAGACTGCTGAATTCTGCTGCTGCGCCGTGCGCAACAGGGCTCGGATTTGTTCGATTCCCCTTCCTGCCTTTGAATCAGTCGGCTGGAGGGAATCAGCAATCTGGGCAGCCGCGGCCAGGTTGAGGAGAGGCGTGCGGAACACCTCCACGTTGCTCCGCCGAGCGTGTCGGCTGGCAGAACGATGAGGCGGACGACGCGCACCGGATGCTTCGCCAACTTCACCTCGGTCAGCTTGACGAGGATCTTCATGGGAGTTGGCCATGTGTACTTCTGCTGCAGGCCCACGACCCACGTACTCGGTAGGAAGCTCAGTCGGAACCGAGTCCGAGCACTGGGAGCGTGGGGCGACTACAACAGACTCCAGGACTGCCACCTGAGAGGAGGCGAACTGGCGCGCTCGGGCATGCTGCACCCAACGTTGTAGACGCGGAATGCGAGATCGCCTGCTGCGGCGCGTGACGAAGGTGCAAGCCGGCAACGGAGCCGATTGTTGGAGAAGAAGAACGCCGCGAGCGCCGGCACGAAAGTGCGTGGCCCCACGACGGCGAAGCGCCTTGACGTCAAGGGGTGCCTCCCGAAGCCATGCCGAATCGTCGACGACGAAGGAGAGAGCACCGAAGAGGATCTGGTGACCCATGCTCGAAACTCCACCGGACGACATGACGAAAGGAAGTAGTCGCAAACTCGCCGGAAGTCGCTTAGACGCCTGCCCCAAGGTGGGCGCCAATTGTCGTGGGTATAAGCCTGACAGTAGATGTATAGGGTACGAATGAGATGGGCAGAGCCCTAGCTACGGCGAGGTTGTATGAGTTCAGGCCCCTCTACGGTGGAGGTAATAGCCCAACGCCTCAGTGCTCTTGGAGCTGGTTACCGAGTGTAATATGGAGTACAATGTTTTTCTAACCCTTTTACCAGTGGGGGAGGGCGGCTTATATAGAGTGCGCTACCCTCCACAACGGTTCTGATTCAAGGGTGGAGTAGTGGCGATTGAATGCATGCGTTACAGGTAACGTATGCTATAAATGCTAGTTAATGCACCCGGAAACATACGGCAGTTTCCCTCCAGGGAGGTTACGACGAACCGAGTGTATCCAGTCGGTAGGACCGGTGTCCTCCGAGTCTTAGTCTCCGACTGGATAATTCTGGGCCTGTTACCGACTCGATGATGGGGGCACCTTAATACAGTCGGGCATACTTAAGGTCCCGTCCCTTGCGTGGGGTAGTCCTTGGGTAGGACCTGTAGGACAGGCCTATGACCCTACCCTAGGACTATGACCCCATCAGCCGACTTGAGATTCATCGACTTCGGATGGCTCAGCCGCAGCAGCTTTGCCTTTACCCTTGGTTTTCTTTGAGGGCGGCTTGACATTTTTCATGGCTGGCCTTTTGGGCTTCTTGGACCAGAACTTATCGCCTTTCTGAAATAGCATATGTTACAAAAACCACAATACAAATGAAGCATAAGGAGTAAAGACCAAAGGCGGGTTAGATTTGTTCACCTTGGGCGCCGGGTTAATTTTGCAGAAAGGCTTGAGCCCGATTTGGCCGCATTTTCCCGCACGCTCGCCAGTCAGCTTCTTGATAATGGTAACAATGTCCTTTTCTGTTAAAGCCGTATGGAAATAACATTGAGGATGATCCAGGGTGCCATCAAATTCGTACATCAGACCGTCCCGACGACTCAGAGGGAGGATACGCCATTCAACCCAGTAGCGGATTAGGTCAACCCCAGTGAGGCCGTTGTTCGTCAAGGATCTTAATTCAGACAGTATTGGGATGAATTCTGATTCTTCTTCCTCGGTGAGCTTGTCTGGAAGCTTGAAGTTGTTTGGAAGGCGAGTTGGCCTGTAGCCCAGAAGCTTGTTTTCGCCTGCAGGAGAAGTCTCTTGACAGTAGAACCAAGACTCGCCCCAACCTTTGGGATGGCTGGGCATGGCGAGTGAGGGAAACGGGCTATCCCTGCGGCGTTGGACATTGACGCCGCCGAGTTCCAGGCTAGGGCCGTTGTGGAATGCCGTTTGGCGATTCACATGGAAAAAGTGCAAGAATAAAGGAACGGAGGGCTCAATCCGCAGATAAGCCTCACAGAAAACTTGGAATTGGCATAAGTTACTTATGGAATTGGGTCCCAAATCCTTGAAGCGGACGTTCATGAAAGCCATGGCATCTCTAAGAAACTTCGATCCGGGCGGTTTAAAACCTCGCTCCAGGTGTTCAACAAAAACAACTATTTCCCCTTCTTTTGGGGTTAGGTAGATCCTCTCCAAACCCGGTGTGCCAGCCGATAACATTCTGAGGGTCCAAGTTGCCCGTTTTCACATAATCAGCTAGTATGGTATCGTCAACCTTGGTAGGAAGCCAGTCATTTAACTCGCCAAGTACTTTGTCCGCGGACTAAGGGAAGGACTTGACCCGCCATATTAAAAGACTGAGTTGGTTTACTATGGCGACTTACGGAGTGTGGCTATTCACAAGAGCAGCGCTCTAGAGATGATGGGGACGTTCGTTCGAAATATCAAAGTGTGAAGACTACAAACAGCTTTCCGCAAACAGTAGGTAAATGATGGATCTATCACGCAGATTAAAAAAACCTGAGAAAAATGACTGGATGCAGCAATTTATTACCAGGGCAAGATGACGCCCCTCGCTTGATGGAACACTATTCTAAAGATTCACAAGTAAAGACGGATAAATAAAGGTATTCAAAACATTGCCTATCTCATCGACGTTCATGCTAATCGGTTCAGGGTAGGCGACGTCTGCTCGCAAGGAACATCAACAACATGGCAGTGGCTGGAGCTTCAAGAAGGGATTGGATCTATTCCTAAAAATGGGCGGAAGCCTAACCTGATGCTTTCGGACGAAAGAGGCCGACAGCGACGAAGGTTGTTGGAGAAGCACGGAGGTTCCGTTGAGCGACGAGGTCTTCAGCGGCGACGGAGTTCGTGGCGAATGGCGAGATGGTCGACGATGATGCAATGGTCAACGACGGCGGACAGATCGGCTGCGGCGCGAAGCTGGACGACGGCGAGGGCCTAGGGGCGGCGCCGAAGCTTCTCGCGTGAAGGCGGAAAGCACGGTCGGCGGCGGAGTCCGCGGGAGGCGATGAGATTTTCTTGCCGCAGTGATGGGGAGGAGGTTGACGAGACTGGTAGGTGGGAAGCACCAGTCCTATCCCCCCCCCGGTCTATTTATCAGAGCCGGCGCTGGAGTCGAGGCGCCGTGAGCGGGAACCGCCGGGGAATAAAAAGATTCGCTATAAATGCGCGTCGAAGATTTTGGGATAACGATGCGCTAAGATCCGTTGGGATTGTGTCAGTCTTCCCGAAAATCGAGGGATAAGATGAGGCCAACAAGAAATGGTTTGGCGACTTAAAGAATTTTTGGTGCCCGATGGCGGGTTACAATTTCTGACATATGAAGAAAAATTTGGGGCCTATTGGCATGAAAAGGAAGTTCAAGTCAATTTGGGGCCTAATGTTGGGGATATTACCTGTGAATGACCCGCCCTAGTTGGGCCGGGTTATTCATTAGGCGATTCACCCAAGCAGTTATTTGGGCCTTGTCCTGGCCGGATCAAGGTCGTATGACGGTTTATGATTCCTGGAAGGTCTCCAAGCTTCGGAAGATGGCGACTTAGAGACCACGGGGGTCACGATTGGTAGGAAGGAAAGTATCCTTGTAAACCCTAGGGGTTCGACCTGTATATAAAGGCGAGTTCCAGGGGAGGAAAGGGCAGGTTAGAATCATCGAGTGCTAGGTCCGGCGAGTTACGCCCTCCTTGTAATCGAAACCACATCAATACAAACCAAAGCAGGACGTAGGCCTTTACCTCCTCACGAGGGGCCGTACCTGGGTAAATCGTCGTGTCTCTCCCGCTTAACCCCTTGAGTAATCGTCGCCACCAAGTTGCGATGGCTCCATTACTAAGTCCTTTCACGAGGACATCTGCCATGACAAAACCACGACAATAAGGAAATTAGGGAGCTGGAGGAGAGGACGACTGCATTGGTGGAGGCGGAGAGGGCACGGAATAATGCGTCTAACAGGGCAATATACAAGCTCTTCGTGGTAAGTTTCTTCTTCATGTTATTTCAAATCTTGCATTTGAATGTCCGTTTCATTAATAAATAAAAAGTTTGACTTGTCCAAACCAAATGTACAGTCTATGTGCGAGAAGAACGGCCAAGTCCCTCCGCCGATGCCAATCATTAACGTGGCAGGGACGGTGAGTTTCATTTGAGTGCAGTGATCTTAAGAGTGTCCTCATGCTAACTACACATTGCAAACGATGTTTGGTGTAGAATATCTCCCGAAACGCATCGCACGACCCTTCTACAGTCGATCCTTCTCCAGGGCAGCCTTCTCCAGGTGAAACAAGCCAGAGCCATCGTGCTTCACCGCTGTGATGACGATAATGGTATGTTATTTCAAGTGTTTTAATAAAAAATAGCTAGACTTCCATCTAAATGACATAATTAGCTTAGTTAGCTCCAAGAAAGGCTAAATTGGCTAATTATCCTACGAAATTACATAATTAGCTTAGTTAGCTCCAAAATGACCTATTTAATAAAAAATGACCTATAGTTAGCTAAGTTCTCTCCTAAATGACAGAATAAAGCTTACGTAGCTGCAAGATGACCTATTCCCCCTAACTTAGGTATTAAATGGCCTATAATTAGCCTAGCTAGATCCAAAATGGCTTAATAAGCATAGTTTGCTCTGGAATGACCTATTTTACCCAAGTTGCTCCGAAACGACCTATAGTTAGCTAGGGTTCCACCTAGATGACATAATTAGCTTAGTTAGCTCCTAAATGGTCTATTTAATTAAACATGACCTATACTTAGCTAATTATCCTCGAAATGACATAATTATCTCCAAAAAAGCATTCTTAGCCAATTTAGCCCGAAGAAGGGGACAAGAGGATAAGAAGAGGAAAAATGAAAGGAAGGAAGAAAAAGAGGAGAAGAAAAAGAAGAAGGAGAAGGAGGAGGATAAGAAGAAGGAGAAGAAGGAGAAGGAGCTCCTCCTTCTCCTTCTTCTTCCTCCATCTTCCTCCTTCTCCTTCTCCTTCTTTTCTTCTTTTTCTCCTCTTCCTTCTCCTTCTCCTCCTCCTCCTCCTCCTCCTTCTTTTACTTCTTCTTCTCTTTCTCTTCTTCTACGTAGCTTAGACTCATCCAAGAGAGGCTAAATTGGCTAATTATCCTACGAAATGACATAATTAGCTTAGTTAGCTCCAAAATGACCTATTTAATAAAAAATGACCTACAGTTAGCTAAGTTCTCTCCTAAATGACATAATAAGGCTTACGTAGCTCCACGATGACCTATTCCCCCTAACTTCGGTATTAAATGGCCTATAATTAGCCTAGATAGATCCAAAATGGCTTAATAAGCATAGTTTGCTCCGGAATGACCTATTTTACCCAAGTTACCTTCGAAACGACGTATAGTTAGCTAGGTTTCCACCTAGATGACATAATTACCTTAGTTAGCTCCTAAATGGTCTATTTAATAAAAATGACCTATACTTAGCTAATTGTCCTCGAAATGACATAATTAGCTCCAAAAAGGCATTCTAAGCCAATTTAGCCCAAAGAAGGGGACAAGAGGAGAAGAAAGAGGAAAAATGAAAGGAAGGAAGAAGAAGAAGAGGAGAAGAAGAAGAAGGAGAGGGAGGAGGATAAGAAGAAGGAGAAGAAGGAGGAGAAGAAGGAGAAGGAGGTCCTCCTTCTCCTTCTTCTTCCTCCTTCTTCCTCCTTCTCCTTCTCCATCTTCTTTTCTTCGTCTTCTCCTCTTCCTTCTCCTTCTCCTCCTCCTCCTCCTTCTTTTACTTCTTCTTCTCTTTCTCTTCTTCTACGTAGCTTAGACTCATCCAAGAAAGGCTAAATTTGCTAATTATCCTACGAAATGACATAATTAGCTTAGTTAGCTCCAAAATGACCTATTTAATAAAAAATGACCTACAGTTAGCTAAGTTCTCTCCTAAATGACATAATAAGACTTACGTAGGTGCAAGATGACCTATTCCCCCTAACTTAGGTATTAATTGGCCTATAATTAGCCTAGCTAGATCCAAAATGGCTTAATAAGCATAGTTTGCTCCGGAATGACCTATTTTACCCAAGTTAGCTCCGAAACGACCTATAGTTAGCTAGGGTTCCACCTAGATGACATAATTACCTTAGTTAGCTCCTAAATGGTCTATTTAATAAAACATGACCTATACTTAGCTAATTATCCTCTAAATGACATAATTAGCTCCAAAAAGGCATTCTTAGCCAATTTATCCAGAAGAAGGGGACAAGACGAGAAGAAAGAGGAAAAATGAAAGGAAGGAAGAAGAAGAAGAAGAGAAGAAGAAGAAGGAGAAGGAGGAGGATAAGAAGAAGGAGAAGGAGCTCCTCCTTCTCCTTCTTCTTCCTCCTTCTTCCTGCTTCTCCTTCTCCTTCTTCTTTTCTTCTTCTTCTCCTCTCCCTTCTCCTTCTTCTCCTCCTCCTTCTCCTTATTTTACTTCTTCTTCTCTTTCTCTTCTTCTACGTAGCTTAGACTCATCCAAGAAAGGCTAACTTGGCTAATTATCCTACGAAATGACATAATTAGCTTACTTAGCTCCAAAATGACCTATTTAATGAAAAAAGACCTATAGTTAGCTAAATTCTCTCCTAAATGACATAATAAGACTTACGTAGCTGCAAGATGACCTATTTCCCCTAACTTAGGTATAAAATGGCCTATAATTAGCCTAGATAGATCCAAAATGGCTTAATAAGCATAGTTTGCTCCGGAATGACCTATTTTACCCAAGTTAGCTCCGAAACTACGTATAGTTAGCTAGGGTTCCACCTAGATGACACAATTTGCTTAGTTAGCTCATAAATGGTCTATTTAATAAAACATCACCTTTACTTAGCTAATTATCCTCGAAATGACATAATTAGCTCCAAAAAGGCATTCTAAGCTAATTTAGCCCGAAGAAAGGGACAAGAGGACAAGAAAGAGGAAAAATGAAAGGAAGGAAGAAGAAGAAGAGGAGAAGAAGAAGAAGGAGAGGGAGGAGGATAAGAAGAAGGAGAAGAAGGAGGAGAAGAAGGAGAAGGAACTCCTCCTTCTTCATCCCTATTCCTCCTTCTCCTTCTCCTTCTTCTTTTCTTCTTCTTCTCCTCTTCCTTCTCCTTCTCCTCCTCCTCCTCCTCCTCCTTCTTTTAGTTCTTCTTCTCTTTCTCTTCTTCTACATAGCTTAGACTCATCCAACAAAGGCTAAATTGGCTAATTATCCTACGAAATGACATAATTAACTTAGTTAGCTCCAAAATGACCTATTTAATAAAAAATGACCTAAAGTTAGCTAAGTTCTCTCCTAAATCACATAATAAGGCTTACGTAGCTGCAAGATGACCTATTCCCCTAACTTAGGTATTAAATGGCCTATAATTAGCCTAGCTAGTTCCAAAATGGCTTAATAAGCATAGTTTGCTCCGGAATGACCTATTTTACCCAATTTAGCTCCGAAACGACCTATAGTTAGCTAGGGTTCCAGCTAGATGACATAATTAGCTTAGTTAGCTCCTAAATGGTCTATTTAATAAAACATGACCTATACTTAGCTAATTATCCTCGAAATGACATAATTAGCTCCAAAAAGGCATTCTTAGCCAATTTAGCCCGAAGAAGGGGACAAGAGGAGAAGAAAGAGGAAAAATGAAAGGAAGGAAGAAGAAGAAGAAGAGAAGAAGAAGAAGGAGAAGGAGGAGGATAAGAAGAAGGAGAATAAGGAGAAGCTCCTTCTCCTTCTTCTCCTTCTTCTTATCCTCCTCCTTCTCCTTCTTCTTCTTCTCTTCTTCTTCTTCTCCTCTTCCTTCTACTTCTCCTCCTCCTCCTCCTCCTTCTTTTACTTCTTCTTCTCTTTCTCTTCTTCTACGAACCTTAGACTCATCCAAGAAAGGCTAAATTGGCTAACTATCCTACGAAATGACATAATTAGCTTAGTTAGCTCCAAAATGACCTATTTAATAAAAATGACCTACAGTTAGCTAAGTTATCTCCTAAGTGACATAATAAGGCTTACATAGCTGCAAGATGACCTATTCCCCCTAACATAGGTATTAAATGGCCTATAATTAGCCTAGCTAGATGCAAAATTGCTTAATAAGCATAGTTTGCACCGGAATGACCTATTTTGCCCAAGTTAGCTCCGAAACGACCTATATTTAGCTAGGGTTCCACCTAGGTGACATAATTAGTTTAGTTAGATCCTAAATGGTGTATTTAATAAAACATGACCTATACTTAGCTAATTATCCTCGAAATGACATAATTAGCTCCAAAAAGGTATTCTTAGCCAATTTAACCCGAAGAAGGGGACAAGAGGAGAAGAAAGAGGAAAAATGAAAGGAATGAAGAAGAAGAAGAAGAAGAGAAGAAGAAGAAGGAGAAGGAGGAGGATAAGAAGAAGGAGAAGAAGGAGGAGAAGGAGAAGGAGCTCCTCCTTCTCCTTCTTCTTCCTCCTTCTTCCTCCTTCTCCTTCTCCTTCTTCTTTTCTTCTTCTTCTCCTCTTCCTTCTCCTTCTCCTCCTCCTCCTCCTTCTTTTACTTCTTCTTCTCTTTCTCTTCTTCTACGTAGCTTAGACTCATCCAAGAAAGGCTAAATTGGCTAATTATCCTACGAAATGACATAATTAGCTTAGTTAGCTCCAAAATGACCTATTTAATAAAAAATGACCTATAGTTAGCTAAGTTCTCTCCTAAATGACATAATAAGGCTTACGTAGCTGCAAGATGACCTATTCCCCCTAACTTAGGTATTAAATGGCCTATAATTATCCTAGCTAGATCCAAAATGGCTTAATAAGCATAGTTTGCTCCGGAATGACCTATTTTACCCAAGTTAGCTCCGAAACGACCTATAGTTAGCTAGGGTTCCACCTAAATGACATAATTAGCTTAGTTAGCTCCTAAATGGTCTATACTTAGCTAATTTCTCTCTGAAATAACCTATATATACACTTCTTCGTCTAGTATTATTCTTCTAACTTTCTTATTTGTCATTTTGCAGATTACCTTCACTTCACGGGAAGCTTGGATTATATTGATGGAATGCTTGAAGATGATTTCTTGTACCATGGCTTGTATTGAAACTATTGTAGTATATGGATATATATGAAACTTTGTATGCATGTGGGTGAAACTGGTGTAATATATGGTTTGGTACAGATGCAACTTGCATAATATGTATGCACTATGGATGAGAGTTATTTTAATATGGTTATGAGTACGGAAAGAAATTTATT
Source organism: Hordeum vulgare subsp. vulgare (assembly GCF_904849725.1). Classification (NCBI taxonomy): domain Eukaryota; kingdom Viridiplantae; phylum Streptophyta; class Magnoliopsida; order Poales; family Poaceae; genus Hordeum; species Hordeum vulgare. The sequence continues at coordinate 357,472,821 of NC_058523.1, forward strand.
TATGTCAAATATATATATATATATATCCTGATTATTGTTAAAAATGCTGGATATAATAAAAAAATTAAAAAGGGGCCGGTTCCCCCCTTTGCCGTCTGCCCCCACATGGCAAAGGGAGGATGGCAGACGGCAAAGGGGGGAATCTGCCCCCTCTCTCTCCCCTCTTTGCCGTCTGCCCCCACATGGCAAAGGGGTGTAGACAGACGGCAAAGGGGGGAATCTGCGCCCTCTGTCTCCCCTCTTTGCCATGTGCCCCCACATGGCAAAGGGGGGTGGGCAGACGGCAAAGGGGTGAATCAGCCCCCTCTCTCTCCCCTCTTTGCCGTCTGCCCCCACATGGCAAAGGGTGGGATGGCAGACGGCAAAGAGAGGAGGCCTGCCGTTAACACTTAACGGGACCATTGCAGTATATGCCGTCCCAGTTAATTTGCCGTCTACCCCCGCATGGCAAAGATTCTTTGCCGTCCGCTTTACAAAAGCAGACGGCAAAGAACCTCTTCACCGGATTTTTTTTACCGTCTAGTTTGCCGTCTGGTGACCGACGGCAAAGCCTTTGCCGTCCGCCATGGCAGATGGCAAATTTCTTAATTTCAGTAGTGGGAGCCTCGAAAATACTTTTCCACCGCCGCAAGCTTCCGTTTCCGCGAGATCTCATCTAGAGACCCTTCCCGGCACCCTGTCGGAGGGGACTTTGGAGTTGGAGGGCTTCTTCATCATCATCATCGCCCCTCCAATGACTCGTGAGTAGTTCAGTTCATACCTACGGGTCCGTAGTTAGTAGCTATATGGCTTCTTCTCACTCTTGGATCTTCAATACAAAGTTCTCCATGATCTTCATGGAGATCTATCCGATGTAATCTTCTTTGGCGGTGTGTTTGTCGAGATCCGATGAATTGTGGACTTGTGATCAGATTATCTATGATATATATCTGAGTCTTTGCTGATTTCTTATATGCATGATTTGATATCCTTGTAAGTCTCTCCGAGTCTTGGGTTTTGTTCGGCCAACTAGATCTATGATTCTTGCAATGGGAGAAGTGCTTGGTTTTGGGTTCTGCCATGTGGTGACCTTTCCCAGTGACAGTAGAGGCAGCAAGGCACACATCAAGCAGTTGCCATCAAGGGAAAAAGAGATGGGGTTTTTATCATTGGTTTGAGATTATCCCTCTACATCATGTCATCTTGCTTAAGGCGTTACTCTGTTCTTATGAGCTTAATACACTAGATGCATGCTAGATAGCGGTCGACGTGTGGAGTAATAGTAGTAGATGCAGAAAGTATCGGTCTACTTGTTTCAGACGTGATGCCTATAGAAATAATCATTGCGTAGATATCGTCACGACTCTGCACAGTTCTATCAATTGCTTGACAGTAATTTGTTCACCCACCATCTACTTGCTTTCATGAGAGAAGCCACCAGTAAACACTACGACCCCCGGGTCTATTCACATCCATCGTTTACATCTCTGCTTTTACTTTGCTTTTTTACTTTGTTGCTTTCAGTTGTCACTTGGCAAACAATCTATAAGGGATTGACAACCCCTTCATAGCGTTGGGTGCAAGCTTTTGTGTTTGTGCAGGATCTTGAGATACTCTTCCGCCGGATTGATACCTTGGTTCTCAAACTGAGGGAAATACTTACCGTCGCTGTGCTACATCACCCTTTCCGCTTCGAGGGAACACCAACACAAGGCTCCAAGGCCACGGGGGAAATCCTTTGCATACTTGCCTAGGAAGTCCCTTCAGGTGTAGCCGTAGCTGAAGGATTCCTGGTGCTGTCGACACAACTATTTCTGGCGCCATTGCAAGGGATACACAGAAAAACATCACTATCCCACAAACAACAGCGCCAGAAATTGACACGTTGACGGAGGCTCGGCTTGCGTTGGTTTTTCCCTTGAAGACGAAAGGGTGATGCAGCATAGGAGCAGTAAGTATTTCCCTTGGTTTGAGAACCAAGGTATCGATCCAGAAGGAGGGTCTCGTCAAGTCCAGAGTACCTGCGCAAACACAAACAAGCTTGCACCCAACGCTACAAAGGGGTTGTCAATCCCTTCAAGATTGTTTGCAAAGTGAGATCTGAAGGTGGAAAGTGCAACGAAGTAAAAAGTGTAAGGCTGAAAATATGGTGTGAAGTAGACCCTGGGGGCCATAGTGTTCACTAGAGACTTCTCTCTTAAAATAGCAAGTATTACAGTGGGTGAACAAATTACTGTCGAGCAATAGATAGAACCGCGCAAAGTCATGATGATATCTAAGGCAATGATCATACATATAGGCATTACGTCCGAGACAAGTAGACCGATACTTTCTGCATCTACTACTATTACTCCACACATCGACCACTATCCAACATGCATATAGTGTATTGAGTTCATGACAAACAGAGTAACGCTTTAAGCAAGATGACATGATATAGAGGGATAATCTCAAACCAACGATGAAAATCCCATCTTTTTACCCTTGTTGGCAACAACATGATGCGTGCCTGGCTACCCCTTCTGTCACTGGGTGAGGTCACCCCACGGAATGAACCCAAAACCAAGCACTTCTCCCATTGCAAGAATCATAGATCTAGTTGGCCAGACAAAACCCACAACTCAAAGAGAAATACAAGGATATGAAATCATGCATAAGAGAGATCAGAAGAAACTCAAATAAGATTCATAGATAATCTGATCATAAATCCACAATTCATCGGATCTCGACAAACACACCACAAAAGAAGAGTACATCGGGTAGATCTCCATGAAGATCATGGAGAACTTTGTATTGAAGATCCAAGAGAGAGAAGAAGACATATAGTTACTAGCTATGGATCTGTAGGTCTATGGTGAACTACTCACGCATCATCGGAGAGGTCATGGGGGTGATGAAGAAGCCCTCCGTGTCTGAATCCCCCCTCCGGCAGGGCACCAGAATGTGCCCCAGATGGGATCTTGCGGAGACAGAAGCTTGCGGCGGCGAAAAAGTACTTTCGATGATCTCCTAATTTTTTGGGATTTTTAGAGAATTTATAGGCGCAACCCCTAGGTCAGGGGACGCTCAGGGGGCCCACAAGCCTTGATGGCGCTGCCTCCCCCCTGGCCGTGGGGTGGGGGCTTCTGGGGCCCCTGGGGCTCCCCTGCCTGGGCTCCCAAGCTTCCCGATCTTCTTTCGTTCCAGAAAAAATATTTTCGGGGATTTTCTTCCGTTTGGACTCCGTTTCAAAATCTCCTATGAAAGGGGTCAAAAATATGGAAAAAACAGGAACTGGCACTTGGCACTGAGTTAATAAGTTAGTCCCAAAAAACATATAAAAGGCATGCATAACATCCAAAGTTTGACAAGATAATAGCATGAAACCACCAAAAATTATAGATACGTTGAAGACGTATCAGATGACAATTAGAGATCATAGCTTTTCATGCCATGCTTAAATAGCTAGGTGTTGATAACGATTTATCTTGTGTGCCAACATGCATTAAGGTGATTATAATGTGACATCTTAGTATGGTATTTTCCCGTGAGTAATTCGAGTGGTTTGACTTGGCCCATGTGCAAACACGTAGTTCATTCAAAACCAATGCAGCCTTCATGATATTTAAAGTGAGAGTGTTATTATCCTACTCATGCTTTGTCCAAAGTTGATTATTTCCAATGCATGACCGTGACTGCTATTGCTCTCTAGCTGGTCGCTTCCCAATCTTTTGCTAGCCTTCACGCGTACTAAGCAAGAATGCTGCTTGTGCATCCAATATCACTAAAACAAGCTATTCCATACGAGTCCACCATATCTACCTATATGTGGTATTACCCTGCCGTTCCAAGTAAATTTGCATGTGCCACCTCTAAATATTCAATCAAGCATCTGTTTTGTGCACTCATACCGCTCATGGAGCGATGAGGCAATCAGTATCTTCCATGCTAAGTAAGTTACTCTTGCGGGGGTGTTTATTTTCCGTCATTGCATGAGAGAGGTTGGTAACAAGGATGCCCAGTCTTGCTTAATCAAAATTAAATTAAAACAAAATCCTTGGCAAATTTGATATGTTGGAGGGCACCTATGAATTCGGCTAGCCATGGTTGTGTATGGATGGTTGATGGGAGTAAAACTTCACAATTCGGCTTGGGAACCACCAATAATGAGTTTGGCATGGGAGATACTCAAAACCATTGTCGTAACATTGACAGTAAAGAACACCTCCCAAAATTACATTTTCAATCCTGCTTTAAAAACTTGAACTCTCGCACCTCTGCATATCAATGCTTCCCTCTCCGAAGGGCCTATCTATTATTGCTTGCTAGTTCGTTATGTATTGCCATGATTGGGTATGATGCTTAAATTATTATCATGGATGTGTTTATTTATGATTTATGCTGAAAACCTAAACACTAGCTAAACATATATATAATGAAGAGAAAAAAGAGTTTGTAAAAGTTTTCTTTATCACTTTAAGTTTATCAGCTAAATTGCTTGAGGACAAGTAATGAGTTAAGCTTGGGGGAGTTGATACGTCTCCAACGTATGAAGTTTTCCAAACACTTTTTTATCTCGTTTTGACCTCTACTTTCCATGATTTGAATGAGACTAACCCGGACTAACGTTGTTTTCAGCAGAATTACCATGGTGTTATTTTGTGCCGAAATAAAAGTTCTCAGAATGGAACATAACTTTTTGTGAATTATTTCTCGCATTTCTAAGGATATAAGGAGCGAAGACCTACTAGAGAAGTGCTGCCAGGGGGCCACAAGCTAATAGGTCACCCCCTTGGTCGCGTCGTGATAGCTTGTGGGACCCACGTGGCTCCTCCGACCCTAATTCCAGTCCTATATATTCACATCTTCGTAGAAAAATTTCATATAGAAGTTTTCATTGTATTTCATGAGCCGGAGCCGTCGCCACCTCTTGTTCTTCCTTGGGAGGGCTCATCTCGAGCCTGTTTGGGGTCTCTGAAGAGGGCGATTCATCTTCATCATCATCACCTACCCTTCTTCACCAACACCACCATGATGATCACCACTGAGAGTGAGTACTCACTTTGTAGGCTTCCTAGACAGCGGTGGTATTGGATGAGATTGATCATCTAATCATGTTAAGTTTGATAGGACTTGATCCCTAGTGTCCACTCTGTTCTAAGATTAATGTTACTATGACTTTGTTGTTCTTAATGCTTGTCACTAGGACCCAAGTGCCATGATTTCAGAGCTGGACCTATTATTTTTCATGAATATGAGAGTGATTTGGATCCTATCTTGCAAGTTGCAGTTACCTATTATGTGTCTTGATCCGCATACCCCAAGGTGACAATAATTGGGATTCTTTCCGATGATTGTTGTAGTTTGAGGAGTTCATGTATTCACCATGTGATAATGCTTTGTTCTGGTTCTCTATTGAAAGGAGGCCTTAATACCCCTTAGATTCGAATAGGACACCGCTGCCACGGGAGGGTAGGACAAAAGATGGCATGCAAGTTCTTATCACAAGCACGTATGACTATATACGATATACATGCCTACACTATATTGATGAATTGGAGCTAGTTCGGTGTTGCCCCAGTGTGTAACTGTTACATGATCAAAGTCATCTAAATCATTATCCATCACTTATCAACGTGCCTACGCTTTACATATAATGAATCTTCCAAAGTTACTACTGTTGCTGCTACTGTCACACCTGCTACTCGATTGCTACTGTTACTACAGTTACCAAAATCATTGTTACCGTTGCTATTGTTACTACTATCATTTGTTGTGCCACTAAATCCTTGCTGCATTGAGATATTCCAGGTGCGGTTGAATTGAAAACTCAAATGTTATGGCCAATAAATATTCTTTGGCTCCCCTTGTGTCGAATCAATAAATTAGGGTAAAATACTACCCATGAAGACTGTCGCGATGCCCTATACTTGTGGGTTATCAGCTTGCATATTTAATTATTTGAGTTCCTAGTAGTATGGATGCTTGATATGGCCTCTAGGAATCTATACAAGTAATCACTATCAATATTACAAAGTTTTATTAACATAATTTCGTGGACCAAAAATTCCAGAAATTTGTTCATAGGAAAGTGAAACTCTTTACGAGGAGGTCTTTGTGCCAAAGTCCCAAGGGAGTTGCTGGGAGCATTCACGACCAAGACATCCACCTCCCTCACAACGTGGAGGTTAGGCCGTGCAAATGTCCACATACACGATTCATGCCCTAAGCACAATTCTACGAAGAGTTCATGCAATTCATTACAAATTCAGGGCTAACCAACTTCCTCGAAAATGAGTGTGATCAGTACTATCTCCTCACATATTCCTTTGTGCAAAATTTCTAGTTTCTGCATAGGCTTGATATTCCCATGGTACACTTTCAATTATATGTTGAAACTTTGAAATACCATTCATCCAGTTCTGCCAAATATGATTGATTCCCTCTGATGGGGGAATACGCGAGCCTAAACCGGAGGAGTTCGAGGAGTTCCTCCTTACTATAAGTGTGGGTGAAACTAGGGGCGTGCAAAATGCAATAACCACGAGTTTGCATTTTCCTGTTGTGCATTACTTTGCTTTATTTATAGGAAAATGCTTAACTGTTATGGAGTAGGGTGGCAATCTCGGTGTGCCCACCCTTGCTGTCTTGCACCGTGCATTATTTGGTGATGATAGATTTAGCTGAGGGGCTATCATTGCATGCTGCCTACATCGTAATCAGACTAGGGTAAAGATCCATGATGGGTATTTATGCCACTCGTTTAGCGAAACACTTTGAAAATAATATATGCCCCACTGATTATGTGTTACCTAAAGTTTATCTAGATCACCAGTCTATGTTGGAACATCAATTCATCAATGAAGCTCGGGCTCCATACCACATTCGTTATAATGTGGTATATAGCAAGAACACTCACGATGTTATTCTATTACCTGCAACTTCTTTGTTTAATTATCATGCCAGGAACGGATATGTCGCCATGTCATGAGATATAATTGTTTATCGCAATAAGTTGGTTGAGGCACAGGCTGCAACTCAGGCTTGGGACGCTCAAGTACCTCAGCCCAACTACTTACCTCCTGGACTGCCAAGCTAGGAAAAAGCTTAAGCTTGGGGGATTACGTATCTCTCACTGACATTTCATTCATGCTCACACACTTCATATCAATTGCTGGTGTTCATCCTTTTTCATTGTATATCCATGTTAGATTTTATTTTCGCTTTCTTCTTGTGTGTTTGAAAAACTTGAAAAATCCAAAAATATTTGTTACCTCTTTTCAATTTTTCTTTCTCACTTAATTAGTTTGCAGTATTAAAAGAAAACCCAAAAATATTTCCTTTGCATGTTGGGAGCTTTCCCGTGTAAATAGTTTTTATCATTTTTGTTTTTTCCTTCATTTATTTGCTTCCTTCATAAAAACCAAAAACACCAAAACTATTTCACTGTGTTTCACTGAATTATTTTTTCTTTTGCGTAGTGCTTGAAATGAGAAGACCACGATGAAAATGTTGAGTGTCTCTCATATGCATTAATGTTGATCTAACAAAGAGCCAAGATTACCATGTCTTCTCCTTTGCATGAACTGTTTTGCAGATTCCAGCTTAGTCCATGGCACACTTGCACTATTATTATTATCACATTATTCCTTCGTGCAAGTGAAAGGCAATAAAGACGATATTTGATGAAGGGATCGTGGTAAAGGAAGCTCGCATGAGCTCTTCTTATTCTCCGCTTTTGTAAATATGTTTAGCTCGTTCGATCTTAATTCAACATATTATGAGTAAACATATTTTTGATGACAACTAGAGATCATAGTTGTTCATTCCATGGTTAAATAGCTAGGAGTGGACAATGATTTATCTTATGCGTCAACATGCATTAAGATGGTTACGAAGTGGTATGCTAGTATGGTATTTCCCTATGAGTAATTCGAGCGGCTTGACTTGGCCCATGTGCAAACTTGTAGATGATTCAAAACCAATGCAGCCTTCATGATATTTAAATTCAAAGTGGCCATATCCTACTCATGCTAATGTTCAATGTTAATTACTCTCAATGCATGATTATGACCGTTTTCGCTCTCTAGCTGGTCAAATTTTAATCTATTGTTAGTTTTCACCTGTACTAAGCAGGAATACTGCATGTGCATCCAAACTTCTAAACCCAAGTTATGCCAAATTAGTCCACCATACCTACCTATATGCAGTATTACCCTGCCGTTCCAAGTAAATTTTCACGTGCCACCTCTAAACATTCAAATAAACATCTGTTTTGTGTGCTCGTACCGTTGATAGAGGGATGGGGCGGTTGGTATCTTCCATGTTGTTAGATCATATTTTTGCATATGTGGTTTTGGTAATTGATGACAATCCCTATGGACTAATGGTTGCCTTAAGTTATATTCGAAGGATTTGTCCATAGGCACTTCTTGAAGTCCATCTATTGGTTTCAAAGGTATTATCCAAAGAATGGTCATAAAAACACAAGGTTGATCAAAACTAAGTCAAAGAGTAAATCAAGATGATAAACACACAAAGCGTACAATATGTACCGAGAGTGATCAAGTGACCCCATGGTATGGTAAGCATTGTCCATTACGATTTTGTGTACTAACCCATGGTCTCCGTGAGAGTTCTATGCGGGGTTAGGTGTGTTTCCATGGACTCGTGTCAAGTGGAAGATCTTATTCAACCCATGACGGATGACATCAAGTGGTGATCGTCATCAAGATTGCAGTGTGTAAGTTCAAGTGGAGCATCACGAAAATATCATGCTTAAACCTTGCCGTCCATTGTGGTGGCAATGGACTTGTGAAGATGTTATGGAGAGCGGCTCGCCCATAGTGGACTATGGGGGAGCAATTTACAAGTCTTCATCAAGCCAGTGCAATCAAGAAAGGTGGTCCATCTCGATGAAGTCAAGCTCCTCATCATCTAGCTCAAGTGTACTATGTGCAAGATATAGGTTTGTCCTTGATAGGCTGTCTATTTCGGGACAGATTGTCGTACTATCAAGGGGGACTCTCAAGTGAGTAGCTTGATCGTATCGTTCATTGAGAGCTCAAACCATTTGCATCCTTCCATCATCTTTGTTGGTTTTTGTTTGGTGGTTCTCTTTGTGAGTTTTAGAGCTTACGGTCATCTTTATGACAAGCTCGAGTTCAGCAAAAACGGCGTTCATGTGCATCTTCTATGATGTTTTTGATGTTAGAGTTTTTAGCCGGTTCTTCATTCATAGAGGTTTCACATCTCTTTATCATTGGAATGTTTCTACTATCTCTTCTTTCTATAACCATTCATTGTTTGGATAGTACTTGTCGTCTGCTATCCAACAAGCTTGAGTTTGCTCAATTCGGAGCTCGTTTGCGAAAGTTATGGATGTTTTTGTCTTACCTGTTTTACACTATGAGGTTGTACCAGTTCTAACACAGGTTGTACCGGTCGACCAGTACAGCCGGTGTTTATAGCGGTTGTACCGATCCAGGATTGGTCTGGAGGTTGTACCGGCCATGTACCGCTCTACCACCGGACTAGGTTCTGTTTTGGAGTAGTTCTTGGGAGGTTGTGTGCCGGTTATACCTCTATATTACATAGCCTAGTTGTACCGCCCGCATCACCGGTTGTACCGATCTTGTATAATTCTGCACATAATAGGTCGATTTGTGGGGACCTATTTAAGGGGGTCTTCTTCCCCAATGGTTCCCCAACTCTTGAACTCATGTTTTACCCCCATTGTTGACCTTCTTAGAGCTTGCTAACTATGAATCCCTCCAATGATTCTTGCTAGCTCTTGAGGGAAAAGAGAGAGTAGATCTTGATCCACATTTCCACCAATAACTTTCTCCTCTATGTGAGGAGAACCCCTTGGATCTTGATCTTGGAGTTCTTTGTGAGCTCCTTGTTCTTCCTCTCATATTCCTCCATAGCTTTTGTTGTTGTGGAGGAATTTGAGTGTGAGGGACTTGACCACTTCGTGTGTGCTTGCCATTGGATTTTGAGCATAGGTTTGAGTTCTCCACGGTGATAAGTGGAAGTGAAGTTTGAGGAGCTTATTACTCTTGGGTGCTTTGGCATCCTAGAAGCTTGGTGGTTCCTCGGAGTTCAATCATTGTGGTTTAAAGATCTAGGCAAGTGTCGGGGTCTCCAATTAGGTTGTGGAGATTGCCCTGAGCATCTGAGCTTACGTCGAAGCCATATTCCTTTGTGGTGAAGCTTCGTGGTGTTGTTGGGAGCCTCGAATTAAGTTGTGGAGATTACCCCAACCTTGTTTGTACGGGGTCGGTGACCGCCCTCAAGGGTCCCTTAGTGGTGTCACGATATCTTGCATTGTGCGAGTGCCTGAGGAGATCACAGTGTCCCTAGTGTCTTCTTGGACAGCATTGTGCCTCCACACCGCTCCAAACGTAGATTAGCATCCGCAAGGGTGTGTACTTAGGGATACATCATCGTCTCCGCATGCCTCGGTTATCTCTTACCCGAGCCCTTTACTTATGCACTTGACTTTGTGATGCCATATTGTTTCTTGTTATATATCTTGCTATCACTTAGTTGTTTATCTTTCTAATCATAAGTTGTTGGTGCACATAGGTGAGCCTAGTTGTTTTAGGTTGTGTGCTTGACAAATTAAATGTTAGTTTTATTCCGCTTTTGTTCAAGCCTAAAAGATAATTATTTTAAAGTGCTTATTCACCATCCCCCCTCTAGGCGACATCCACATTCTTTCACATTCTAAGCAGGTTATTCTCACGATGGACATTTATTCGCCTCTCATTACAAGAGAGAGGCTGGTAAAAAGGGTGTGCAGTCCTGCATAATCAAAAATAAGTTGGAGAGAACTCCTAGAACAGTTGATATGTTGGAGGGCACCCGAGGATTCAGTTAGCCATGCCTTGTGTATGGATGGTGGATATGACTACACTTTATATTTCCTCTTGGGAACCGCCGATGAAGTGTTTAGCACGGAAGATATCAAAAACTCAATCGTGACGTCGGCACGAAAAGTACGCCACCCAAAATTACAATTTCTTCTCTATTTAAAACCTTGAGTTCTCGCACCTCTGCGAATCAATGCTTCCCTCTGTGAAGGGCCTTTTTATTTAATTTTATGATATTTACTTTCATGTTATTCTCTTTTCTATAGTTAATGTCGGATATGAGAATGACTCAATCTTTTTTACCCTGAATTACAATGGTTAGTCCCTGCTCGGATCTCAAAGGTGCTCTGCATTTATGTTTTGCGATTTCATAAAGGGCTAGAGAGATACCATATCATCATATTATATCATGATTGTTTTGAAAAATTGTTGGCATGTGAAATATTTTCTATTGCTCGCTAGTTGGTTATGTATTTCCATGAATGAATATGATGTCTAATTCTTATCATGGATATGGTTATTTACGGTTTATATGATGAAAACCTGAACACCAGCTAAGCACATATATAGCAATGAGAACAAAAGAGTTTGTAAAACTTTTCTTTATCACTTTTAGTTTATCAACTGAATTGTGTGAGGACAAGAAATGAGTTAAGCTTGGGGTAGTTGATACATCTCAAACGTACATACTTTTCCAAACACTTTTGCTCTTATTTTGGACTCTAATTTGCATGATTTGAACAGAACAAACCGATGAATGGCGTAGTTTTTAGCAAAACAAAAAGTTCTCAGAATTGGATGAAACTTTTTATGAATTGTCTTGGGAAAATATGAAGATTTATGGAGCGAACGCCCACCATAGGGGGCTACGTGTTGGTCACAACCCCCCTGGCATGTCGTGATGGCTTGGGGCCACCTTGTGGCTGCTCCGACCCTAATTCCAGTCCTATAAATTCACAATTACGAAGATAAAAAAGGAGAGAAGTTTTCATCGTGTTTTACGAAACAGAGTCGCCACCACCTCTCGTTCTACCATGGGAGGGATGATCGTCTGTTTGGGGCTCCGGAGAGGGGGACTCATCGTCGTTGTCATCACCAATCCTTCTCCATTAGAAATTCCACGATGCTCACCACCAGGAGTGAGTAATTCCTTTATAGGCTTGCTGGACAGTGATGGGTTTGGATGAGATTTATCATGTAATCGAGTTATTTTGATAGGTCTTGATCCCTACTATCCACTATGTTCTAATATTGATGTTGCTATGACTTTGCTCTACTTAATGCTTGTCACTAGAGTCTGAGTGCCATGAATTCAGATTTGAAGTTATTATGTTTTCTCTGAATATGAAAGTATTTAGATCCTATCTTGCAAGTTGTATGCACCTATTATGTGTCTTGATTCGCATCCCCCAAGGTGACAATAATAGGGATTCTTTCGGGTGATTGCCGTTGTTTGAGGAGTTCATGTATTCACCACGTATTAATGCTTTGTTCTCGTTATCTATTAAAAGGATGCCTTAATATCCCTTAGTTTCCTTATGGACCCAGCTGCCACGGGAGGGAAGGACAAAAGATGACACGCAAGTTCTTATTGCGAGCATGTATGACTATATACAAAATACATGCCTACATTACATTGACGAATTAGAGATAGTTCTGTGTCGCTCTAGTGTGTAACTGTTACATGATTGTTGTCATCTAAATCATTATCCACCACCAGTCCATGTGTTATGCTTTTCATATACTAAATTTTGCTAAGTTACTATTATTGTTCCTACTATTACAATCACTACAAAATTGCTCATGCTACCGTCACTACTACTATGTTGATGTGCTACAATCTCTGTTGCGAAGAGATAGACTAGGTGTGGTTGAATTGATAACCCACCTGCTAAGACCAATAAATATTCTTTGGCTACCATTGTATTTAATCAATAAATCAGGATGTAATACTACCCGCGAAGACTGTTGTGATCCCCTATACTTGTGTGCTATCACACTTCCATATAGTCCATAGGTTCCTCTCCCATGATGACTTCCTCAGTTCCCTTTCACTCGAGCTCAATATGTAGCATCCAAGCCTCATCCTCAACGTTATTGGAGGAGGACGATGACATAGCTCCACACCTCAAAAAATCTGTCAGAAAAACAGCCTGAAACAAGGATAGAGGAGAAACTTGTGATCCAATGGTCAAGACAAATGGGAGTATATATAATGATTTTTTCTTGGTCCGAATATGATTCTAGGAAGAAAACGAGTCGGGGAGGGGCATGAGGTACTCCCAAGCCATAAGGGTGTGCCCAGGGGGGTAGGTCGCCCTATTGGCTTGGGACTCCCTCGGCTAGTTTTTATTTTTGCAATTTTTCTAATATTCAAAAAGTAAGGCGGCAAACGTGGAACAAACCATCGAGTAAAAGGCCAAGTCTTCCACCTTTTACCAAGTATATAGGTGCTTAATTAAATTGCTAGAATAGGGTGATATCCCAAAGATATCCATGTTATCACATGGAACAACCCGCACCTGCAACTAGCAATGCTATAAGAGGGGTTGATCAAGTGATAACTTAGCCAAACAACGGTTTTTTAGGATGCGAAGTGTTAGAGTCTTATTATGGAATTTTTGTAGGCTTGTCACACAAGTCGTAGGAAGCAAGGTAAATATATAGAAGCAATACAACAAGCATAGAAATGATAGTAATAGTATCGAAGGTAATGGCTATCTTTCCTTAAATCCCTCTTGGAGGAGAAACAAACCTGTGAAGTGGATGAATGGGTGTAGTCGAATAAATCCTCACAATCGGAACTCTAGCGAGGAGAAGAAAATCTGGAAACAAACTAAGGACACAACAAACACCACAATATATTTATGACATGATGCCCAAACAAATATGACGTATGTCTATTTAATTATGCATGGCATGGCAAGCACTACAATCAAATACTACACATTAAGTGGAGCTCTCATTGTATATTGAGAAACTCCACATTGAAATTATTTAGTTCACTCTTGTTTAGGTACTCGACAGGTTTAAATGTTGGTTATCATGGCAATAGGTGAAAACATAAACAAGCTATCTATCTAGACATTTTAAATGGGACCAAAAACAACATATAGTATTTTTGAAACGATCCCGTATATAAATTTCGAAATTGGTATATATCTGCCTAAAATATATTTAATATTTATTAAAGAGGAACACAAATAGCACCATGTGATTTACTCATCATTCTAGGCGATTTACATATATAGATCATTAAAATCATAGTTATGGTTAATTAGTTATGAAATAAACCATTTTAACATGACAATTATGCAAATTAGATACAAACAACTTAGTCATTTTTCAGATGCAAGAAAGTTGGATATCGTGGAAGTGCATGAAATTTTACCCATTTTACATATACAAAACATTTCAATATGATGCATGGTTATTTAGTTGTTAGCATTTCCAAATGAAGGCATTTTCTATAATTATGCAAAATAGTGAATAAATAGGAAAATCATCGCGGACGGAAAAAATACACGGGCTAAAACAGTGTGGCCCTACAATGTAATCAAGGCGCAAGTTAACAAAGATGCACTCACGACACTCGATAGGTGCCACACGCTGATCACCTTGGGGTCCCAGGCCCTATCAATGAAGTAGCCTACCAACGGGCACGGCGAGGTAGGGTGGAACGACGCAAGACTGGGCCTGGGCCAGGGCTCGCTAGGCAAGGCTTACGCGGAGGTGTGTGATACATCCCAAACGTATCTATCATTTCTCCTTGTTCCATGATCTTGTGAGTGACATTGTTATATGTTTTGCTACACTTTTATATCATTTTACACATATTTGGACTAACCAACTAACTCAGTGCACCAAGTGCCAGTTTCTGTCTGCTGATGTCTATTTTGCAGGGGCTTTTACACAATTTTCCAAAGCCCGAAAAATTCCAGAAAAAATATATAAAAAATCAGCGAAACAGAAGCTTCCGGATCACCGAAGATGGGCCAGAAGGGGGCCACGGGCCTCCCAGGCGACCTGCTGGCGCGGCCAAGCCCTAGGCCGCGCCAGGAGGCCGCCTGGGTGGGTCCCACCTCCTTCGCTGCCCTCCTTTGGCCTATCTTTAGAGTCCCGAGAGGAAACCCTTCCACAACTTCTAGAATCGCGAATTTCTCCATCGTTCCGCCGCCACAGCACTTCCGAGATCGGGAGTGTCAGAAGACCTCTTCCCGGCACCCTGCCGGAGGGAGGATTGACCTCCGGGAGCTTCTCCACAGCCATGGACGCTTCCCGGATGTGTCGTGAGTAGTCCTTCTTGGACCATGAGTCCATGACCAGTAGCTATGTGATGTCTTCTCGCCAATCTTGTGATTCAATGGTTAGTCCTTGTGAGATGCCCTACATGATCAAGGTATCTATGTAATTCTGTTGCTATTGCTATGCTCGGTTTGTTGGGATCCGATGGATTATGAGATTATGTTGAGATTGTTATGAGTTATGTATTTGATTATCCTTTTACATTATGTTCCTTAGTGATTCATGCATGTTCTCCGTTGCTATTTATTGCTTTGGCCGAGTAGTAGATTGTAACTCCAAGAGGGAGCGTTATGCATGATTGTGGGTTCATGCCCCTCGATGTCTAGCTTGAGTGACGGAAACATGAGACTAGGGGATCTGCTTGTTGCCACCAGGGAGAAAACAACTGTGCTTGTGACCACGGTTGGAAGGATTGTTTACCTTACACATAGTTCGTTAATGCAGTTGTCCGTTGCTTTGAGTTTACACTTTCGGTGGGTCTCGCAACTTAATACCGGCGAGATGTTCTGGATAGATATCTCAAGGTGGATGATTAGTAAGTAGATGCTGATGAATAAACAGTCTACTTGTCTTGGCATACTACCCATTACTATTGAACCTCTAACTATCAAGTAGCATAATTAGCATTGCGGTGCGTTCATAATTCTGTCAATCGCCCAACTATGATTTGTTTACCCAAGCATAGTTGTTTATCGTCTTTTGGGAGAGAGACATAACAAGTGAACATCATGTGACTCCGGTCCATATCACCATCATTGTTTACACCTCCATCATTTACCGCTTTTATTTACTTTTCCGTTGCAATCACTATTACCTTGCCGCTTGTGTTTAGATCCTTTGCAAACTACAAGGCTGGGGAGATTGACAACCTCTCTGTACTCATTGGGAGCAATGTAATTTGTTGTGTGTGTAGGTCCACGTCTTCTGCTAGTGCCAGGGTGGAAGACACCTATTTGTTGATCCTAGGAGTCCTCCTGGTTCAATAAACCTTACAGTTCCCGTGTGAGGGAAAACTTGCTGCTGACTACATCTCAACCTTCCACTTGGGGTAACCAACGGGGTGAGAGAAGTATATACATCATCTCGTCATCAAGCAAAGTTTTCTGGCGCCGTTGCCGGGGACTCTAGTCCTCAAGACCGGGGACGCTATCCTTTACCTTTGCTTTTTACTCTTGTTAGTTTTTTTTTTAGTTTTTTCTTTAGAGTCTTATACCAAAAACCACAAATAATTTAGTTGCTTTGTTCTTGCTTGTTGCTGCTGCTATGGGTTCCACTGAGAACACCAAGTTGTGTCACTTCACTAGTCACAACAACAATGACTTTATCTGCACTCCTATTGCTGCTCCCGCCACTGAAGCCACATCCTATGAGTTTAAACCTCCTTTACTGAACCTTGTTGTGAAAGATCAATTCTCCGATGCTGGAGATGATGTTGCCTTGCACTTGAACAATTTTGTTGAGCTCTGTGATATGCAAAAATATAAAGAAGTAGATGGTGATATTGTTAAACTTAAGCTTTTTCCTTTCTCCTTGAGAGGAGGAGCTAAAGTGTGGCTTCAATCTTTCTCTAGGAATACCATAGATTCTTGGGACAAGTGCAAAGATACTTTTATTGGGAAGTATTACCCACCTGCTAAGATTATCCAGTTGAGGAGCAACATTATGAATTTTAGGCAATTTGATAATGCACATGTTGCCTAAGCTTGGGAACGTGTGAAATCTCTTGTTAAGAATTTCCCTACACATGGTTTGACTACTTGGATGGTTCTCCAAACTCTCTATGCAGGATTGAACTTTACCTCACGGAATCTGTTATACGCGGCCGCAGGAAGAACCTTTATTTCAACTACACTTGGTGCTGCCACAAAGGTATTGGATGAGATGATGACAAATTATTCTCAATGGCACACCGAGAGAGCTCCAACAGGTAGGAAGGTAAACTCTGTTGAGGAGATCTCCTCCCTTAATGATATGGTTGACATGATTACGACTCTACTTGCTAAGCAAGCTCCTATTGATCCTCATGATGTTCCTTTAAATTATTGGGTTGCTCAAGAAAGAGAGGAAGTTGATGTTAATTTTATCTCTAGGAACAACTTTAATAACAATGCCAATAGGAGTAATTTTGGTAGCAATCCTAGACCGTTTCCATCCAACAACAATGTGAACAACAACAATTATCCTAGCACCAAAAACTCCACTACTGAATTAGAGAGCATGCTTAAAGATTTTATCACCTCTCAAAAAGCCTTCAACAAAGTGTAGAAGACAAACTAGAAAAATTAGATAGTCTCTATTTGAAGGTGGACAACATAGCTCATGATGTAGAGATGCTTAAAATTAGGACTTCCCCCTTGAGTAAAGGAACAACACACCCATGAATGCTATCCAAGTCCAAATTAATGAGAACATAAGAAAGCTAGCCAAACTTAAAGAGAGATGGGCTAGAGAAAAGGAAGAGGAAAAGAGAATTAAGAGCCTTCCTACACAGACTACCATTGCTACTATAGAAGTTGTTGAGGATCTCAAAACTTTTAGCACCCATCGCACTCCTAGTCCCAAAGGACCTATTAATGGTGATGTTTAAACCTCAACTATAGGACAAGAAGGTCCTACGAATTTAGAGACTACCAAAATAATGAGCTTAGATGACATATTACTACCACTTTAATTAATGGTAGTAACCTTGATTTTGACAATTGTAGTCTCTCCGAAGTTATCACCTTTTTGCACAGAATGTCTAAAGACCCAGACACTAGTACACTCAATATTGCCTTCACCGAGCATATTAGAAATGCTCTTATCAAAGCTAGGGAGGAGAAGCTCAATCTAGATACTTCTATTCCTAGAAAACTAGAAGATGGTTGGGATCCTATGGTCAAAATTAAATTCAATAATATCTCTTTCTTTGCATTGTGTGATGTTGGAGCTAGTGCTTCCGTTATGCCCAAAAGAATGTATGATATGCTTGATTGGAAACCTTATGATCCATGTTCTTTTGGTGTTCGTCTTGTTGATTCTTCCATAAAGAAACCTTTAGGGAGAATTGATGATGCGCTTATTATTATCAGTGATAATTATGTGCCCGTTGATTTCCTTATTATGGACATTGAATGTGATCCTTCATGTCCAATTATTTTGGGACGTCATTTTATCCGCACCGTTGGTGCTATCATTGACATAAAGAGGGAATTATTAAATTCCAATTTCCTCTTAAAAATGGAATGGAACACTTCCCTAGAGAGAACATTAAGTTACCTTATGAGTCTGTTACTTGGGCAAGTCATTCTTTTGGAGTTGATAACACTTGATCTTCTGGCATTATGCCTAGCTCAAAGGCATAAACAAAGCTCTTGTTGGGAGGCAACCCAATTTGTTTTTACTTTCTATTTTAGTGGTCTTGATGCTTGTTACTACTGTAGCAACATCATTGTATCTTTATTTTTAGGCTTTGTGCCAAGTTATAGCCTCCGATTGCAAGAAAGTTCAAAAGTTGTGACATGATGTCCAGAAACAGATTCTGTGTGCTTGACGGAACAAATCGCCAAAAATCACCAGATCATCTTTTTTATCTGAACTTTTTTGACAGCATGCTCTATATAATTGCCTTTCTGGCATCTGTTCTGAGTTTTTTATTTGAGTTGCAGAACTGCTCCAAATAAATTATTTACTACATGTTGTTCTGTTTTTCACAGATTGTGCCATGTTTTGCGTTTTCGTAGTTTTCCAAATCCTAAGCTTACTTTTTTATTTGCAAAAACATTTTCGCAATCATGAGGAGAGTAGATTTTAATGAAAATCTTTATTTCCAGCAGGTAATGAATTATTTTATTAAGGGTACTAACCACTCTAATCATCTTATGATGAGTTCCGTATGAAGGTAGTTTTCAAGTATGCGATGGGAGATGATGAAAGAAGATATAAGAGTGGAAAGCACTCAAGCTTGGGGATGACACCATGCACCCCAAGAAATATTCAAGGAGAATCAAGCATCTAATCTTGGGGATGCCTCCGTGCATCCCCTTCTCTATCAACAATCATCAGTTCGTCCAACTCCATGCAATATTTTTATCACTTCATATGTCATGTGCTATGCTTGGAGCGTCCTGCTATTTGGTTTTTAGTTTGTTTTAGTTTTGCTTGCTGTTCATAACAAGTCGAAACCTAGCCTACCTTGTTTGGGAGAGACACACGCTCCATTCCACTCTAGAACACAACATAGGTTTTCATGCTTATCCTTTTTGTGTGTTCTTCATCTCTTCGTAGCTACTGTCATGCTTAGCTCTTAGTTTTCATGCTTATCTTTTTAAGGGCTTTTATTTAGGTTGATTTTGGAACTCTCTTCAATTATCATGATTATCTTGTTTAGAGAGTTGGCTCATTGCACTTAGTTGTGTGTCTTGCATGATTAGGTAATTGAGGTTTCTATTTAAGTATAGTAGTAACTTCCAATAGTTTTTAGGTATTGATTTGAGTAATGTTTGGACTATTGGTGCCAAGAGCTTGAGCCTATTAGTGACAGGTGTTGTATTTTGGGAAATCCGTGTGCTTTTCAAAAACTAAAATTAGTTGAGAACTCTAGCTACTAAATTGATCGCTAACCTCTGGAGGGGTTGGAATATATAGAGTACCCTCACGTTACCATGAGTCGAGGATGCGCAAGGATAACCAAACCCCCAAACACTCCTCCTCGGGGTACTTGTCTCATTGTGAATTTCCTAACTAGATAGAGAGTTACCGACAATAAGTGTATGAGTTCTTCGGACTAATGTGAGTATTCGATTGCTGGCACTTCCACCATCCATATTTTGCTACCTCTTAGGTACCGTGTATTGCCCTTTCTCACATTGAGAGTTGGTGCAAACTCCGCGGATGCATCCAAACCCATGACATGATATGCTCTCTCATACATAAGCATCATTATATCTTTCCTCAAAACAGACACAATACATACCTATTAAGTCATTTCCATAGCCTTTCTGAGATACATTGACATGCAACATCCACCATCTCATGACTTGATCTTCATGTCATACATGCTTTTGCTTGATCATAGAGCCGCATGATAGTTGGGCCTAGCTCCAATTATTGTTACATGACGCACTAGTATCATTGCATATCCTGCTACACTGGCAGAGGCATACATTTGCATACATAATGATAGTTTTCACTTGTCTTTATGTTTAGTACTTCTTATAAAGTGTGATGATTTTTCTTTTTATTCATGTAAAACATAGAGTGTTTCCCTTAAGTGAGGAATAGATCCCAGAGAGGACAAACAAAAGATACCAAAGAGGACAAATCATATATAGAAAGAAAGAGACAAAGAGGCCACAAAAAAAGAGAGAAGGGGGCAACACTACTATTCCTTTTGAAAGATCCACACTTGTACTCAATTGCTATATTGGTACTACATGGAGATTATCATTCATGCATAACTATGTGGGGACCCTTACACTATAGAACTTGGTTTGCATATTCTAATGATGAGCCTCCTCAAATAAGCTCTAGGTCTTCATGACCAAACAAGTTGGATGCACCCCCACTAGTTCCATTGGAGAGCTTATACCTTAGCTCATATGTGCATCCGTTACATGGCAGTCCGTACTCCTCACATTATATCTATCATTTGGCTTTCTCTCGCCTATGGTTGTCCTCATTGATGTGCGACTTTCACACCTTTTTCAATTCCTTCCCCATCATTATTCTATTTTCCATCCTAAGTGCCAACATATCTTGCTTACGCTCATCCATTGCATGAGTGCTCAAAATCGAAAGGGAGAGGATCATTTTGACTTGTGCCTGACTAGTGGTCTGGTGATGAGTCAAAATAAGATTCCGAAGGAGACCAATTGTGAAATTTTAGTAGATTGAGTTCTCAATTAAATAAATATTTTATGATCTCAACCCATCTCCCACTTCTTGCACGCAAACATCATTTGGAGACATTCGAGTCACGGACAGCGAGAGATCTTGCACCTTTATGTTCTTAGTTTGCTAAACTCAATACTAGATATAGACTCTTCATTGTTATTGTCTTGACTTGAATTGCATATTTCACTTGCTTTACTTTGAAGTTATTATATGTGTGTTAGCATGTCACCACAAAAATTATTGTGTTATCATTTATCTACTCGAGGACGAGCATAAATTAAGCTTGGGGATGTTGATACGTCCCAAACGCATGTATAATTTCTGCTTGTTCCATGATCTTTTGGGTGACATTGTTATATGTTTTGCTACACTTTTATATCATTTTACACATATTTGGACTAACCTACTAACTCAATGCACCTAGTGATAGTTTCTATCTGCTGATGTCTATTTTGCAGGGGATTTTACCCAATTTTCCAAAGCCCGAACAATTCTAGAAAAAATATATAAAAAATCAGCGAAACAGAAGTTTCCTGATCACCGAAGATGTGCCAGAGGGGGCCTAGGTGCCTCCCAGGAGACCTGCTGGCACGACCAAGCCCTAGGCCGCGCCAGGAGACCTCCTGGGTGGGTCCCACCTCCTCCGGTGCCCTCCTTTGACCAATATTTAGAGTCCCGAGAGGAAACCCTTCTATAACTTCCCGAATCGCAAATTTCTTAATCGTTCCGCCACCGCAGCGCTTGCGAGATCGGGAGCGTCAGAAGACCTCTTCCCGGCACCCTGCCGGAGGGAGGATTGACCTCCGGGAGCTTCTCCAATGCCATGGACGCTTCCCGGACATGGCATGAGTATTCCTCCTTGGACCATGAGTCCATGACCAGTAGCTATGTGATGTCTTCTCTCCAATCTTTTGCTTCAATGGTTAGTCCTGATGAGCTGCCCTACATGATCAAGGCATCTACTAATTCTCTTTCTATTGCTATGCTCAGTTTGTTGGGATCCGATGGATTATGAGATTATGTTCAGATTGTTATGAGTTATATATTTGATTATCCTTTTATATTATGTTCCTTAGTGATCCATCCATGTTCTCCGTTGCTATTTATTTCTTTGGCCGAGTAGTAGATTGTAACTCCAAGAGGGAGTGTTATGCATGATTGTGGGTCCATGCCCCTCGATGACTAGCTTGAGTGACAGAAACATGAGACTAGGGGATGCGCTTGTTGACACCAGGGAGAAAACAACGGTGCTTGTGACCACGGTTGCAAGGATTGTTTACCTTACGCATAGTTCGTTAATGCAGTTGTCCATTGCTTTGAGTTTACATTTTCGGTGGGGCTCGCAACTTAATACCGGCGAGATGTTCTGGATAGATATCTCAAGGTGGATGATTAGTAAGTAGATGCTGATGAATAAACGGTCTACTTGTCTTGGCGTACTGCCCATTGCTATTGAACCTCTAACTATCAAGTAGCTTAATTAGCATTGCGGTGCGTTCATAATTTTGTCAATTGCGCAACTGTGATTTGTTTACCCAAGCATAGTTGTTTATCGTCTTTTGGGATAGAGACATCACTAGTGAACATCATGTGACTCCGGTCCATATCACCATCATTGTTTACACCTCCATCATTTACCGCTTTCATTTACTTCTCCTTTGCAATCACTATTACCTTCCCGCTTGTGTTTTGATCCTTTGCAAACTACAAGGTCGGACAGATTGACAGCCTCTCTGTACTCATTGGGAGCAAAGTTATTTGTTGTGTGTGCAGGTCCACATCTTCTACTAGTGCTAGGGTGGAAGACACCTACTTGTTGATCCTAGGAGTCCTCCTGGTTCGATGAACCTTACAGTTCCCGTGTGAGGGAAAACTTGCTGCTTGCTACATCTCAACCTTCCACTTGGGGTAACCAACGGGGTGCGAGAAGTATATACATACATCATCTCGTCATCAGTGTGGCTAGGCCCTAGCCGAGGGGTGACCCACACGGGCGAGGCATGCTTGATCCTATTGTCCTCCTCATGAAGGAGATCGACACCGAGGAGGCATGACACGAATTCCAGCAAGGGATCTGTGCAGGGAGGCCACGGCGCAGCTGGGTGGCGCCAGATCAGGTAAAGGTGGAGCAGATCCCCTCGATCCCGTGTGGATCCGGGCGGCAGTGAGGTCATCTGGCGGCGGGGAGCTCCGACAGCAGTGTGAGATAGAGGTTCAGTGGTGCTGGGACTAAGGCCGGCAGTATCATGCAGGGGTCGGGGCTGTGGCGAGGTAGGTGGGGTCACCGGCGCTGTCCTCCGACGAGTTCGCCATTAGAAAAGCAAGGATGGGCAAGGACGTGAGTGTCTTGGGAGGCACGCGAAGGAGATGACCTCCTTGCGATTGTGTTGAGTGGCGGGCCCGGGCGGGCCACCGATGGACTCGGTCGGGCCTTGCATGCTCGAGGTGGAGAGCGGTGTGGCTGTGGAGGGCATATCTGCCCAAATGGGCCCGCCCGGCAAGGCACGGTGCCTCGACAGGCCGTTTCGTGCCGGCCCACGTGTTCGGGGTCCAGGCCCAAGCACGGCACGCGTCGTAAATGTGTCGGCCTGCGGCACGCTAGGGCACGCCGGCCCGCGGCACACTGGGAACGCTAACCGGCCCGTTTACTTTTTTTTACAAAAAGAAACAGACCTAAAAACCCAAAAAAATTCAAAAAAATCCAATAAATATATACTTTGACATAGTATTATATGGGATAAATCTAGAGTTTGATTAGCGCCTGCCTCATTAAAACCTTCCATCCAAAAGAAGTAAAAGAGTAGAAGCCATTCTCTAGAAAAGTAGAAATACAAAAAGAAGAAATGATAGAGAAAGGTAAAAAATTACAAATACTACATTACATGCCATGCTTTCGATTTCTAGAAATCCTTCAACCTTGCCCTGCAGCCGCAGCTATAGCCGCCACGTCGGCCGCATCCATTGCCGTCTTCACTTGTGCCGTTACGTGCCTCATCAGGTTCCGGTTCCCGCATTTTGTTTCACTAGCAACTACTTACAACATTGTTTGCACTTTGCAAAAACCTGGCGGAGGCCACCCTCATCTCTAACTATTTCTTCATCATAGAAACTCCAAATTGCACCCCGACGCCTCGCAATACCGTAAAACCAGTTTTGATTTGCATCAGCCATGTTTGTGTGTGTACAATGAGATGGAGTTAGAAATGAGAAACTTGGTAGTATTGTCTTGGTTATCCATGTTTGAGTGTGTGAAATATGTGGGCTAGGCAGCCCTATTTAAGGGGGGATTCAATTTTTGGACTAATTTGACCCTTCAACGGTCACATTTTCAAAAATATGAATTATGCTTTTAAAAAGCCATCCTAAACCCTCTGAAACCCACCTAATCCCTCCTAATCTCCCTCCAACGGCTATGATCTCGGTCTCTCCCGCGCTCCCCCATCCAGTTGGCCGCCTAACGACTTGGCCCCGCTCCCCCGCTCCAACGGTCGGCCGCCCGCTGGCCCGCTCTCCCCCGCCCTGCTCCCCCAGCACCCGAGGCTACCGTGACGCGTGCCGTGTTGTGCCGCTCATGTCGTACCGTGCCACGGGCTAGCCCACGGTAATATTGTCGTGTCGTGCTGGCATGCGGGCTCGGGCTGGCTGCCCGGGCATGGCCCATGGTGTACGCGTGCCTGGCCCTAGCACGATTAGCCCGTGCTGGGCCGGGTCCGTGTCGTGCCTGGCTTGCGGGTCGTCGGGCAGGCCTGTCAAGCACGGCCCATTTGGCCAGATTTGGTGGACAGGCATGGGAAAGAGATAAATACACTAGCAGTCACTAAAGTTGAGGAGAAAGCACACTACGATCACTGGACATCAGAATACGCTCAATACGGTCATTGAATACGTGTTGCGGTGATTATACGGTCACTTGTTCTTCATAGAGCTCTGTATTTTGTCTCATTGACTGGTCAAAGTAGACTTCTGGCCACGCCACCGTCAACTCGTGCGCGCCCCCACCCCCGCCCAGTGCCGTGCAGATGACGGCCCTCGCCGTCCCCGCCGTCCCCGCCGTCACACTCTCTCGCCAATGACCCGCGCGCAGCACCGGGCCGCTTCCTTCTGGCGTGGCGAGCAACGCACAACAATCGCACACTGCTGGTGCTGGAAATCGGAGCTCCACCACCGGACTTGCCATCGAACTTATCTCCCAGCCTGTTCCATCACCAAATATTGCCGATTTTCGAGGCAGCTGTCTGACCGGGGAGAGAAGGGGCCGTACCGAATCATATCGGAGCTGGACTGGGCACACGGGGAGGGATTTGTCCGAGGTGGGGATGGCCAAAGCACTGCCGCCGTCGAACTCCGACTGGGTAGCCGCGAGAGCCCTTGTTCGAGTTGAATGAGCTGAAAACAGATTTATATCATCATCAAGCCATAATCATAAGCTCAACTACTCCACGATCACTAAGTATTATGGTGTTTTTATGAACTCAAATTTTTTACTGTAAGGAGTTAACTGAATATGATCGCTGGAGTAGTTAACTGAATATTGTTCACGTAAATAACAATGTTAACAGAATATTGTGCTGCTGTTGTATCCATTTCTGTTGTTGTTGTTCCTCTCTTTAATTCAGTCAACATAGATGGATAGTTAATTCAGTGAATGATCCAGTGACTAAATTCAGTTTATTCCTGGAATCGCTCGACACTCTATTCCCCTGCTCCTTGTTCCCCGCGTCTTACGGTCGTCGTCGACGCTTCCTCTCCACTCTCCAGGCCGAGCACACGGTCCCAGCCGTCGCCTCCCAGACCGGCGGTTTCTCCACCAAATCGAGGTCCGTGATTTCTCTGCGCATCCAAGCTGCCGCCACCACTGCCCAGTCGGAGCTCGACGGCGGTAGTGCTTTGGCCATCCCCACCTCGGCCAAGTCCCTCCCCGCGTGCCTAGTCCAGCTCCGGTATGATTCTCTACGGCCCCTTCTCTCCCCGGTCTCACAGCTGCCTCGAACGGCGGCAATACTTTGGGATGGAACAGGCAGCGAGACGAGTCCGATGGCTAGTCCGTTGGTGTAGCTCCGATTTCTAGCACCAACAGTGTGTGCTGGCTCTATGTTGCTCACCACACCTAGAAGGAAGTGGCCCGTTGTTGCGCGCGGATCATTGGAGGGAGAGTCTGACAGCGGCGGCGGCCGTCATCTGCGAGGTGCTGGGCAGCGGCGGCGACATGCACGAGGGGACGGTGGCGGGGGAGAACACTATTTTGACTAGTCAACATGACAAAATACGGAGCTCTACAGAGAACCAGTGACTGTATAATCACTACAACTCATATTCAATGAACGTATTGAGCATATTCCGAAGTTCAGTAACCATAGTGTGCTTAGCCCTCAACTTCAGTGACTGCTAGTGTATTTATCTCCATGGAAAATGAGGCTAAGCTTGTTTAGGGTTTCCCAATTTTTATGAGGGGTCGTTTATTTATAGCAAAGGAGGCT
Organism: Hordeum vulgare subsp. vulgare; assembly: GCF_904849725.1. NCBI lineage: Eukaryota > Viridiplantae > Streptophyta > Magnoliopsida > Poales > Poaceae > Hordeum > Hordeum vulgare. Next base: position 357,499,312 of record NC_058523.1, read on the forward strand.
AGGTCGTGGGTGTTAGGTCATTTTCGAACCGTTTGATTGCCATTAGGCGATCTGGATCATAGGGGTTAGGGTGAGGCTTTTGTGGTGTGTGTTAGAGGGGTTGGGCTGAGAAGAGAGGGGAGATGGCAGCTTGGCAATGGGTTTCAAATGGACTTCGAGTGTGATGGAATTAGGCACGCAGTTTACCTATAATATAATAAGGTCCCTCATCAACCTTCACCCCATTCCAAGAACATTTCATACGCACTTAGAAAATACTATTTTGATGATGCCACAGTGTGTCCGAGTGTGTTTGGTCTCAAAACGATCGACCATGAGAACAAGAGTAACCGACAACTACAAATGGATGCAAGTTTGCAAAATGATGGCAACAGAGTGTCGATGCAATGCGAATGATGCGATGATGAATGTGACAAACAAATAAATCTCAAAGGGAACTCGAAATAACGGACAAGCATCTCGAGCGTCAGTCTTGGGTTGTTACAACTCTCCCCCACTTACAAGAGATCTTGATCCGAGATCTCTAAATGAGAAGAGCAAGAGAAAATGGAAAATGTAAAACTTAGTTCCTTATTTGACAAATGAGTGAAACTAAAAAAACTTGGTGGTTGCAAAGAGATGAAGGATGACATCAGGAACAAGCAATAATTCGATACCACTCTAGTTGAAATGCGATAGACAAGGAATGCTAAAGAAAAAATTTGTGGAGCACTCTCTTAGAAAAGAGAGACAAAACTTGATAAGATGAAAAGTACTTGAAATGAGGACACAACACTCGGTTAGATGGATAAGAAAGGAAAGAACATGATCTTGATAAAACAAGATGATGGTTCGAACATAACAATATCATAACACCTCCGGAACAAAAGAATGGAAGCTATATCATTGGAAATAAAAAACTAAGAACAAAATGACAATTCCTACCACAGTTCAATTTCAAAAGCATCCTTGTAAAGAAATGATTGAATGGAGTTGTTGGAAAATTAACAACGAAAAGAAAAACCTTGGTGTGGGCTTATGGAAAACATCTCACAATTATGAGGTGACCATCGGCTACTAACGGAAGCAAAGTTTGCATGGGAGCAACAAGAGATGCAAAACTTATTTCACCGAGAGGATAAAAAGAATACTTTTATCATTAGGAAGCACCATAATAGAAACAAACCTTAGGAAAAGCGTTTAGATGAAAACCAATCGAAGATAGCTCCGAGCAACAAATGGTGGGTTTAGTTATCACATTATTGATAAATTCGAGACTCCTCATGACTCAAGAATCATATAACATCGTCAAAATCATAAAGGAGAATGACTTGCACTCGAAATGCAAGACAAAGAATACTTGAGCCCCTCCAACAAAAAAATTGAAGAACACTTCGATAATGAATTAAATATTTACCAAACTATGATGAAAGAACATATGGAAGAACTCTAGAGATCAAACAATGATAAAAAGAATTGATTTTTGAAATAAACAAGATTCAATCCTTGTAAGGATTTAGATGAAGCTTCGGGATGAGATACTTAAGAAAACTTGGAACTCTGAAAAAGAAAATATGAACTTAGAACCAGGAATTTGATATCATAAGAAAACTACAAAAGGTGGAATTAAATCCCCTCATGATTGAAAAGAATAAGAATTATGTTGTGCTTATCCTACATCATGTTAAATTGATTACAAGAAACGGATTTGGCATACGACTTATTCCTCTTGCAAAGATTGAGGAGAGATAAGAGAACAAACTTGAAGAAGTCTTCTATGAAACACCAGTAAGAATTGAAACAAAAGATGATACTACGAATGAATGGAGAAACATGAGAACGAAGAGATCATGATCCCTCTAGTAGAAAACTTATACAAGTCACCGGTAAGAATTTTGACATGAACAACGAAAAATACACAACGAACAAAGAGACATCAATTGAGAAGAATTCAAGAATGAAAGCTAAAAGTTGAGAAGAAAAAATTCTTCTAAAATGATGGTCTTCTAAGGATCAAGAAACAAAAGCAACTTTCAAATGACCCAAATGGGTATGAAATGAATTCCTAACAATCGAAAACAATTAAGAGGATAACAATAAGCTTGAAGCACGAATCTTCATAAGATAGGCCAAGATTTAAGAGAAACTCTCATTTGGTCTTCAAAGCTCAGAGTGATGGCGAGAAACACCACAAAAGTTGTTGAGACAATCCGGGACAATGAATAAAGAAAGGTTAAGCCAACATTGAAAATAACTCGAAGAAATCTTGGAGAAGGAATAAGATTGATGGAATTGATTATTATACCATCCTGAAAGAACTTGAGGACATCTCGAGAAAAGATTCAAAAAGCGAGGTAAGATCCTAGAAAAAACCTATGGGTTATGGGCCTACTCAAAGAAAACACCTTTGAAACTATTCCTTAGAAAGAGATTGCACCTATACAAATTAGGAACCTGATGAGGTGAGACCCTCCAAACAATTTGAAAGGATTTTTAATGGAAACAAGAAACTTCTTAGATATCTTTGCCACTCCGGATAGAACGGAGAGAGGTGAATAAACAAGAGAGGCTTGAATAAGAATTTCCAACATGGGAAAGCACTGGATGAATGAAAATAAGACGATGAACACCGAAAGATTGCATTGAATGAACCCTAGAAGAAAAAGGAGGACGATGAACAATGAAGTCGAAGCTCTTCAGAATCTTGATATGAAAACCACCGGATAGAAACATGGAAGAAAAAAGATGTAGATGCTTCACCTAGATAAAACGACACTTGATTTGATATGTCTCGCTCCGAAATAAAAAGGTGGGCGGTCGGGAAAAACAAAGAAAACTTAGGACATATCACTACTGGAAAATAGTTTTTCGCCATCTGCCAAATCTTTGTCGTCTGCTAGCTGATGGCAAAGAGTGTCTTTGCCGTCAGCTTCCACAAAGCGGACGACAAAGCACTGGCTGATGGCATAGAGTGTTTTTGCCATCAGTCACATCTTTGCCGTCTGCTAGCAGATGGCAAAGAGTCTCACAACAGACGGCAAACATGTAGATGGGCCCACCTGACCGCGGGGAGGTTAGGGCAAACTGAAGTCCCTTCTTTTCCGTCTGCTAGCGGACGGCAAAGAGTCCGAAGACAGACGACAAAGAAGAGGGGGAGGCAGACGGCAAAGCCTCCGTTAGCCCCTAACGAAGGCAACGCCTACCGGCTGCCGTCTCAACATATTTGCCGACCGCTCTCATGAAAAGCTGGCGGCAAAGCTCTTTGCCGTCCGCTTTGGTGAGGCAGACGGCAAAGAAGCTACAATGCCGTCGTAGGCTGACGCAGAAAGTTGCCGACAGTGGGATTCTTTGCCGTTTGTGATGGCAGACGACAAAGAAGCTAATTCCTATAGTGTATGAAACAAACTCCAAAAAAGGAAAAAATGAGGATAGATCTTGAAAGCATTGGAGAGGTTTTAATTATCTTGAAGAGAAGCACTCCGTATGGAAAAGAATTGACATGACAATTTGATTGAGGAAAAAGATTATCACTCCCATAGAAATATGAGTACACTGCTTAGGAAAGATATGAAATCAGCACTTGACATCGAAGCAACTCGAATTACCATACTCCAACAAAACAAAGGATGAAGCTTGCGGATTAAGCTAGAAACAAATACATAACCCATTATGTAGTTGTTGGAACGGTAATCATAGGAAATTACATGAATTCCCACTTGAGAACTCCCGAATTCCTTTGGTTATGCAATCGGGTCCTTGGATACACGGAGTAAAATCCATCACTCAATTGCTAGCATGATACCACACTCCAATGTATCACATCCGTCAACGCATAACTAGAGGTCACATAAACTCATCTACCTCGGACCCTTGTAATCACGATGATTATAAGTATGAAAGTACATGGGATCCCGCTCCCGAGTACTAGGTGTTGCCACACTCTTCGCGCCACAAATAGTGTTGAAACAATTTCGAACATCTTCGCCGTGAGATACTAAGGAAACTGAATGACAGTGATGTGTCGAGAACCCCTGGAGCTCTATTCCCCAGAACAAAAGTCAGTTCAGGCAGGAGGCCCCAAGTATATAATTTTGTCACATCGACATCATAGAGGTTCCAAAATACCCCGTGATCGTAACAAAATTGAGTTTGAAGAGGGGTAGAATTAAAATTCCTGCATCACGATTCCTCACCGAAGCAGGGAAGAGGAGTAAAAATAATTCCTACCCTTTGATATATAACTAGACTCAAAAATAATTCTAGATTCAATTCATCCAAGTTCGATCAATCAATGGGGCTCCTAGGTCGATACTGCTCTGATACCAACTTCTAACACCTAATATGTGGCCCTATCCTCTTGGAAACTTCAAAGTCTCAACAGGGATAGAAGAGCATATCAGAGTTGCTTCGCCAGATGGAAGTTGTCACAATACATGTAATGAAGAGATGGGTAAATGGATTGGCTTACACTCGTAACATGCTACAATACAAATATCTCAAATATGTACGTACATAAAAATCATCAGACAAAATAGCGGGATCTGACTATGGATGAAAACAAACAATAAAGAGACGATGTCGACCCTGCGATATCGGGCTGCCGACCAGGAACCCATCCTATGATCGTCAAGGAAGAAGAAGAACTCCAAATAGAACAAGCATCGCACTCATGTCAAACATTGCATTACGTGCTACTGCCTTGTGTTGTCGTAGTAATCTATGATCCAAGGGGACTCATCAACCTCATTACCAATGGTATAAAGACTAGCAAAGCTTATTCGGTATGGAATGGTTAAGTGGCAATGCTGGAACAAACACTAAGCATTTGAAATGTGGCTAACTTACGAGTACAAGAATAAGAAGAATGGTCTATGCAAAAACGGACATGAACTAGTAATGAGCAAGAAGTCATCCTGAACACGTACTTACAAGTTAATCATAACCCCACCATGTTCTCTTCTTGGTTCAAACCTCATAAGAAGGGACGATAACGGTTACGTACAGGGTTGGTGTATTTTAATTGAGTCTACTTCTATTTTTCTAGAACCGGGTATTATAAAGTTTCCAAGCTGCCACATAACCGCGGACACGCCTTTCTGAATGATTTAACCCTGCAAGGGTGGTCCAACTCATCCATCAAAAACTAACCACAAGTTGTGGTGGAAAACCTCAACCTCGAGATAACCCGAAGTGTCCTCGGAATACCGGTGCACAAGACATTCATTGAAGGTAAAAACAAATCCAGGAAGACCGCACAGCAGGCCAGATCATGATAGGAGCCACACGTATCTCATTCTCAGGGCACTACCAGATGGGGAACATGTCGAGTTGGCTGATACCGAGGTGAAGAGGGGCTGCCAGACATCGCCCAGGTTGGACGAACACTCATGACGAGCACTAGCCCGGGTTGTTGATTAAATTATCCGCAGATTGGCCATTCCGTGTGCAAGTTTTATTAGTTAAGGAAATTTTAGTACCAATGTTGGGCCTTGCCGGAAGAGTTTTATCCCAAAATGAATAATCAAGGGGGTCCCCATAATAACCCCGGGCATGTTGGGAGTGCTCAATATGGAACATGACACGAGTAAACGGAAACTACTGCTGCATTGGTGGAATAAAACACCAATAAAAATGCCAAGCCTTCCATCTTTTACCAAGTATATGGGCGCATTAATTAAATAGCAAGAAGAGGCTGATATCCCAAAGATATGCATGTTATCACATGGAACAACCTGCACCTGCAACTAACAATGCTATAAGAGGGGTTGAGCAAGCGGTAACTTAGCCAAAAAACGGTTTGCTAGGATGTGGAGGGTTAGAGGGTTATCATGGCATTTTCGGAGGCTTCACAAACAAGTGGAAGGAAGCGAGACATAGCGATAGAATCCAGACAACTAGCATAGCAATGATAATGGTGGTATCAAAGGTAATGATCATCTTGCGTGAAATCCCGCTTGGAAGAAGAACAAATCCATGAAGTAGATGACGGGCTTAGTCAAATGAATCCTCACAATCCAAAACACTTTTAGAACTCTAGCGAGTAGAAGAAAATCTGGCAATAAACAAATGATATGGTAAACACCACAACATATTCATGGCATGATGCACAAACAAATATAATGCATCTCCATTTAATTACGCATGGCATGGCAAGCACTACACATTATGTGAAGATCAATATGCAACGAGTTGGATATTGACGAAACTCCATATTCGAGTTATTTAGTTCACTCTTGTTTAGGTACTCGGCAAGTTCAAATGTTCATGGTAAGAGGTGAAACATAAACAAACTATATATCTAGGCATTTTAAATAAGGTCGGAAACAACATATATTATTTCTGAAACGATCCCATATGGAAATTTTAACATTGTTCTATATCTGCCTATAAGAAATTTATATTTATTAAACAGGAAATAAATTTGCACCATGTGATTGTACTCATAATTCTAGGTGATCTACATATATATATTGTTAAAATTGGACTCACGATTAATTAGTTATAAAATAAACCATTTTAACATGGCATTTATGCAAATTAGATACAAACACCAACTTAGACATTTTTAACATGGATGAAAGTTGGATATTGTGAAATTGCATGAGATTTTACCCATTTTATATATAAAAAACATTTTAATCTCATGCACGTTCATTTTGTTTTTAGCATTTCAAGATGATGGCATTTTTCTGTAATTACGCCAAACTCTGGATATCTAGGAACATCGTCGCAAACAAAAAAATCTACACAAGCTGAAACTGTCTAGACCTACAGTATACAGGAGGCGCAAGTTAACAAAGATGCACTCACGGCGCTGGATAGGGTCCACACGCTGCTCACCTTGGGGCCTCAAGGCCTTGTCCATGGAGCAGCCCACGAGCGGGCACGGTGAGGCAAGCTGGGATGGCACGAGGGTGGTCCTGGGTTGCGGCTGGCTGGGCAAGGCTGATGCAAAGGTGCAGCAGGGCCCTTTGTGAGCAGTGTGCCATGCAAGCAAAGTATGCTTGATTCCATAGTCCTCCTCTTGTCTGATATCAGCAGAGAGGATGCACGGCACGAATTCCAGCAAGGGGAGGTCAGGGCGTAGCTGGGCGGTGATACTTGTGATCTGTGTTGGGTTTTCTATGAAGAGGAACGGGTTATTAAAAAACAATGTTGGTAAGTATTTCCCTCAGTTATGAAACCAATGTTTACCAAACCAATAGGCATAAAAAAACAAGCGCCTTTAGCGGCTGCACACAAAACAACAAACAACTTTCACCAAACGTGCGCAAGAGGGTTCTCAATCCCCTTGGTCTCATTATTTGCAAGCAAGTGAGATGTGTAGATAATTGTAAATTGCAAAATAAAATGAAAACAAGTTATTGAAGGTTTCATAAACAAAATAAAATAAAATAAAATTCTCAATCCCCTTGGTCTCATTATTTGCAAGCAATAGACCCAAAGGCATAGTTTTACCTAATGGCATCTCTCATGGAAACACCATATGGTGGGTAAACAAACTATTGTTGGGCAATTTATAGAAAAGATGATAGTTATGTGATATTGATGGCAATGATCATGTGTATATAGGCATCACATCCATAAACAAATAGGTCGACTCCTGCCTACACCTATTACTATTACTGCACTCACCGACCGCTATCCAACATGCATCTAGGGTATTAAGTAAAACATAGTAAAGCATGAAGAACGATGACATGATGTAGACGAAGTAAAATCAAGCAATATGAATAAACCCCATCGTTTTATCCTTAGTAGAAGCGACACAAATATGCGTCTTGTCCCCTTATGTGACTAGATATAGAAATTCACCAGGTTGAACCTACTACAACGCACCTCTCTCACCGAAGAAATATCGATCGAGTTGGCCAAACTATTTCAATAGATCGATGAGAATTATGAATATATCATAATCATGCACATAAGAGTCATATTAGAATGCAACTCAAATATTTATCATGAATAATCTGAACAAAGCCCAAAATTCATTGGATCCCAAGAAATGCACAGCACAAAAGGTTTACATCATATGGATCAAAGCGAGATGCGATGATCATTGTATTGAAGATCAAGAGAGAGAGATTGCCATCTAGGTACTAGCCATGCACCCTTAGGTGTGTGGTGAACTACTCACCATCATCTTGAGGATAGCAGGGTGCCGGAACAAACCTCCATATGGCCTCCCATGGGAACACATATTTGTAACGGCATAAAGAAGTGTTTTGGGGCTGCCTTTAGGGCTTTTGGGATGTATGAGAATTTATAAGCCAGAGAACAGACTCGGGAGAGCCTTGAGGGCCCACAAGCCATCAGGACGCTCCCATGCCGTGCTGTGGTTGCTTGCGGGGCCCTCGGGTGGCCTCCAGCCTTCTTCCAATACTCATTGGTCTTCTTTTGTTCTAGAAAAAATCTCCAAAAAGTAACATCTCAATTGGACTTCGTTTGGTATTGTAATCTTGAAAAGTGAAAAACATGCAGAAAATAGCAACTGTCACTAGGCATTGGGTCAATAGGTTAGTGCTAAAAAATAATATAAATTGGTAAATAAATACCCAAAAAGTATCCTAGAATGATAAAAAATTATAGATATATTGGAGACGTATCAAGAATCCCCAAGCTTAATTTCTTATCGTCCTCGAGTCGGTAAATGATAAAAACAGTATTTTTGATGTGACATGCTACCCATTATGTAACCTGATGCATGCAAGCTCATTGAGAAATGATAAATTAACAAACATTAACATAGCAATACCTACAAGTATAAGCAACAAAATCATTAATCTTTCAATGTATAAGATCATCAAAGATTGTTTTACCCCCATCCATTTTATTATATTTTCTAGGGATGGCTCCATCTTCACCATATTAATACAATTTTCAAGCACCACGATGCCCAAGTTAGGCAACTAGATCATACTTTTTCAATATGCATCAACTTTTCATTCTTCATGCAATACATGAGCGTGAACCATTGGACATAGAATATAGGTAGAATGGAATAAGGTTGTAACTATCAAAGGGGTAAAAAGTGGAGAAGATAGTCTCACATCAATGTACCAAAGGGCTATGGAGATGCTCGTCGATAGATATCGATGCAAGGAGTTGGGATTACGATGCAAATGATGCACTAGACCTAAGTGAGGTGTGTGCTACGTCTCAAACGTATCTATAATTTTTGATGGTTTCATGCTGTTATCTTGTCATCTTTGGATGTTTTATGTACCTTTTATATCTTTTTTGGGACTAACTTATTAATTCAGTGCCAAGTGCCAGTTCCTGTTTTTCCGTGTTTTTGGCTCTTTTCAGAACTGATTTTGGAACAGAGTCCAAATGGAATAAAATCACCGAAATAAATTTTTCCCGAACGGAAGAAGATCAGGGGGCTTGAGGGCCAAGCCAGGGGAGCTACAGGGGGCCACAAGCCCTGTAGCCTCCACCAGGGGGCGACGGCTAGCAGGCTTGTGGCCTCCCTGGCGCCCCCCTGTCCTAGCTCCTTCGCCTATATATTCCCTAAAATACAGAAAAAAATCAGGGAATCCATGAAAACACTTTTCCGCCGCCGCAAGCTTCCGTTTCCGTGAGATCTCATCTAGAGACCCTTCCCTATGCCCTGCCGGAGGGGACTTTGGAGTTGGAGGGCTTCTACATCAACATCGTCGCCCCTCCAATGACTCGTGAGTAGTTCACTACAGACCTACGGGTCCGTAGTTAGTAGCTAGATGGCTTCTTCTCTCTTTTGGATCTTCAATACAAAGTTCTCCATGATCTTCATGGAGATCTATCCGATGTAATCCTCTTTGGCGGTGTGTTTGTCGAGATCCAATGAATTGTGGATTTGTGATTAGATTATCTATGATACATATTTGAGTCTTTGCTGATTTCTTATATGCATGATTTGATATCCTTGTAAGTCTCTCCGAGTCTTGGGTTTTGTTTGGCCAACTAGATCTATGATTCTTGCAATGGGAGAAGTGGTTGGTTTTGGGTTATTACCGTGTGTTGACCTTCCCCAGTGACAGTAGGGGCAGCAAGGCACACATCGTGTAGTTGCCATCAAGGGTAACAAGGTGGGCTCTGTCGTAGATATGAGATTGTCCATCTACATCATGTCATCTTGCTTAAGGAGTTACTCTGTTCTTTTGGACTTAATACACTAGATGCATGCTGGAGAGCGGTCGACGTGTGGAGTAATAGTAGTAGATGCAGAAAGTATCGGTCTACTTGTTTTGGACGTGATGCCTATAGATATAATCATTGCCATAGATGACGTCACAACTTTGTGCGGTTCTATCAATTGCTCGACAGTAATTTGTTCACCCACCGTCTACTTGCATTCATGAGAGAAGCCACTAGTAAACACTACGTCCCCCGGGTCTATTCACACCTATCGTTTCCACTTCGCTTTTACTTTGCTTTGTTACTTTGTTGCTTTCAGTTCTCACTTGGCAAACGATCTATACGGGATTGACAACCCCTTCATAGCATTGGGAGCAAGCTTTTTGTGTTTGTGCAGGCACTTGTGATACTCCTTCACTGGATCGATACCTTGGTTCTCAAAATTGAGGGAAATACTTACCACCGCTGCGCTATATCACCCTTTCTGCTTCGAGGGAACACCAACGCAAGGCTCCAAGGCCGCGGGGAAATCCTTTGCATATTTTCCTAGGAAGTCCCTAAAGGCGTATTTGTAGCAGAAGGATTCCTGGTGCCGTTGCTGAGGAGAATCAAGACAAGAATAGTCTCCCATCAACACATGTTTCTGGCGCCGTTGGAAGGTCTTTTGTTGCAGTAGCAGAAGTATTTCTGGCGCCGTTGCCGGGGAAGGAGAGATCTATCCAAGTAGGTCTCACAAACTCATCTCTTGCATTTAGTTTTTTGCCAGTTGCCTCTCGTTTTCCTCTCCCCCACTTCACATTTGCCGTTTTTGTTTGCCTTTTTCGTTCGCCCTTTTCTCTCGCTTGCCTTTCCTTTGCTTCAGTGCTATGTGCCTTTAATATGCTTGCATCTTCGCTTGCTAAAAATCAAGTAATATGGATCCTCACCCACTTGCTAATCTCTTTAAGAGATCCAATTATGTTGATCCAATTGCTAGTAAGTTGAGTGCACTTGACTTTTTCTATGGAGTTTTGCTTGAGATGCGTGAATCTGAAAATCGTGATGAAGAAATTCATGAAGTGATTCACGAGGGCTCCTTGAATGAAAAGCATGATTGCAATGGTTTCACTATAAATTCTATTAGTGACAATCATGCTAAAAATATGCAAAACCCTAAGCTTGGGGATGCTAGTTTTGCTTTGTCCACTACTTGTTGCAATAATCATGATTGGGGTAATGATCTTTCTTATGATCTTGAAAATTTGTTCAAGCCTCATGATGATTATGATATTTGCAATAATATTGAAAGTGGGTTTGGAGAATTCATGACTTTAGTTGATGATAATCCCACTATTTTTCAAGAGCATCAACTTTCCATGCATGTGGATCATGAAAAGAATATCCTATGTGATAGTTACATTGTTGAATTCGAATATGATCCCACATGTAATTGCTATGAGAGAGGAAAATATTGTGGTAGAAACTTTCATGTTACCGAATTACGTCTCGTTATGTGAAGATTGCTATTGTCTCTTTCTTCTTCCTTGCATACGGTAACTATTGGTTGTCTTGACAATCTGTTTTCCTATAAAATGCCTATGCATAGGAAGTATGTTAGAATTAGATGTGATTTTCACATGCTTTATGATGCTCTCGTTGTTCTTCAATTCTTGTCTTTTGTGAGAGCATCATTTAATGCCTAGCTAAGGGCGTTAAACAATAGCGCTTGTTCGGAGGCAACCCAACGAATCTATCCTTTTTCTTTCTGTTTTGTGTTTTCCACAGTTTCATAATTCTGTTATGATTGTGTTTTTTGTGTTTCTTTTTGCATTTGTGCCAAGCAAAATCGTTATGATTAGTCTTGGGGATGATCATTTCGTCATGCTGGAAAAGACAGAAACTTTCTTCTCAAGAAAAGAATTTTCATTTTTGTTCTGTAAGAGATTTTGAGTTGATTCTTTTTGCTGCTGATTGCTACGCAAATTCTTCAAACTGTCGTAATGTTTCAGAATTTTTGAAGTAGCAGAAGTATACGAAGTATACAGATTGCTACAGACTGGTCTGCTGTTAACAGATTCTGTTTTTGTTGTGTTGGTTGCTTGTTTTGATGAAACTATGGATAGTATCGGGGGGTATTAGCCATGGAAAAATGAAAATACAGTAACCCAACATTAGCATAAGTAGAATTTAAGTTTTCTACAGTACCTAAGGAAGTGGTGGTTTGCTTTCTTATACTAATGTTATCACGAGTTTCTGTTTAAGTTTCGTGTTGTGAAGTTTTCAAGTTTTGGGTGAAGTTCTTATGGACAAAAAGATAAAGAGTGGCAAGAGCTCAAGCTTGGGGACGCGGGGGTGAGGGGAAATCATTTGCATATTTGCCTAGGAAGTCCCTAAAGGCGTAGCCGTAGCAGAAGGATTCCTGGTGCCGTTGCTGAGGAGAATCAAGACAAGAATAGTCCCCCGTCAGCACGTGTTTCTGGCACCGTTGGAAGGTCTTTTGTTGCAGCAGCAGTGTGCATCGAACTTGCTTGCTCATGAACACCTCGAGCATTTGATGAAGCCTGTCATTGGAATATACAAGACAAGTTTATGAAAAAGTGATTCCCACAAGCATATGGATGGTATAACATGACACTCACTATATGAAGAACAAGGTGCCGCTTTGAGGCACAAGTTTCGTCAAGGATAGTAGAAAAGTCCCTACTCTCTTTTTCTCTCATTCATTTTTTATGGTGGGCTCATTTGGCCTCCCCCATTTTTATTTCCTTGCTCGGACAATGTTCTAATAATGATGATCATCACACTTTTATTTACTTACAATTCAATATGAAGATGATAGGACATTATGATTCTGTATGAATGCCTCTGGGAGTGTACCAGGATGCGCAAAGATCTAGCATGACATGTATAAAAAATATGATGAACGGTGGTTCGTCACAAATACTTTGTCAGCTCTATATGATCATGCAAAGCAATATGATGATGAATGAACTAGTCATGTGAAGTGATGATGGAATTTGCGTGGCAATATATATCGGAATGGCTATGGAAATGCCATGATAGGTAGGTATGGTGGCTGTTTTGAGGAAGATATAATGAGGCTTACACAACAGAGTGTGTCATGTCATACGGTTTGGATGCACTGGCGAATGTTGCACCGATCCTCGAGATGAGAATGGGTAATGCACGGTACCGAAGAGTCTAGAAAATATGAGGAGGTGAGATTGCGTATGTCATGGTATCACATTAGTCATCAATAACTCATATAATTATTGCAAAGTTTTATTAGTTTTATCAAAAATCAAAGTACTACTTGCATGCCCCGGGGGTGAGGGTTTGTAGGAGTTAACCATCGCGCGCCCCAACTCCAAACAACACTACGATTTCAACAAGGAATACAAATACCCACACTTCATCACCATGCCTTTTTAATTTTTAGACAAACAAGAAGTTAACATCTCTTAATATCGACACCTCACTAAATTAATAATAGTGCACTCACACCTTTTTCATATCACCACAATATCATTAACCCATGATTTCTCTATATGTGCTACATGATGGTTTTAATTATCATTCATTGAACACCTATTATTTTTGGTCTAGTTTTATGACCCATGAAAATTACAGTCACTATTTATTTAACTCTCAAAAAATATAAGTGAAGAATGAAAGCATAATATTTCTATAAAATATACACGCCAGTGTGCTCAAAAAGATATAGGTGAAGTACTAGAGCAACTGCTAAGCTCAAAAGATATAAGTGAAGCACATAGAGTATTCTAAAAAATTATGATGATGGTATATCTATCTCCAATAGGTGTGTCCAAAAAATTATAATTATCGCAAAGTGGAAGTGGAAGTAAACAAAAGAAAATGATGCTCCAAGCAAAACTCATGTCATGTGATGAAAAACAAATATAGCTCTGAGTGATGTACTGATGGATTGAGACGAAAGAAGGGATGCCTTCCGGGGCATCCCCAAGCTTAGATCCTTGAGTCTTACTAGAATATTACCTTGGGTGCCTTGGGAATCCCCAAGCTTAGGATTTTTCTGCTCCTCATTCCTTTGTCCATCGAGATAATAACCAAAACTTAAAAACTTCAATCATATAAAACTCAAAAAAACTTTCTGAGGTCCGTTAGTTTAAGCAACATATAAAATAATTAAATAATATTATAAGTTTATTCTTATTTTATTTTATCATAAGTTACTATATTCTAACTTCTCCATGGCTTATACCCCATGATAGAATCCATAGCATCATCAAAACAAGCAGACTATGCAAGCAAAAAACAGAATTACTAAAACAGAACAGTTTGTAGTAATCTATAATGAACCTATACTTCTATAACTCTAAAATTTATAAATCAAATAGGAAGACCTGATGGATTTGTACAGAAATGTTGTGTAAAAATCTCAGCTTAAAAGGGCATTCTAGCAAAATCAGAGAAATTCTACAGTGGACGTCAAAGTTTTTGTTGTTGGACCATACCAATTCTACTCATGATACAAATCATCACAAAGGCTTTACTTGGCACAGAAACTAATTGGAACATAAGAACACAATCATTACAGTAATAAAAATCATGTTATCACAAACAAATGTAAAGGAAAAGCAAAAATAAAGATAACTATAGTTTGCCTCCCAACAAGCGCTATTGTTTTACACCCCTAGCTAGGCATGATGAATTCAAAGATGCTCACATAAAAGTAAAGAAATTTTTAAAAAAATATGAGCATCATGAAGCATATGACAAGCACATTTAAGCCTAACCCACCTCCTATTCATATAAAGTTTGTGAGAAAATAAGTCATGGGAGTAGGAATCAACTAGCATAGGAAGGCAAAACAAGCATAACTTCGAAACTTTGAACACATAGGGAGGAAACTTGATATTATTGCAATTCCTACAGGCATATGTTAGTTCCTCATATAATTTTTTGTGGCATCATGAAGGAATTCCCCAATATAGGTATCACATAAATCATTCTTTTCATGATCTACAAGCATATAAAATTTATTACTCTTCACATAAGAAATTTCCTTTCCATTCATGGTAGTGGGAGCAAACTCAACAAAATAACTATCATGTGACACTTGATTGTCATAACCAAGTTGAAAATTTAAATCATGCCGACAAGTTCCATGGTTATCATTACTAATTACAGCATATGTGTCATCACCACAATCATCATAACAACTTTGCTCATCAAAACTTGGGGGACAAAAAATATCATCTTCATCAAACATAGCATCCCCAAGCTTGTGGTTTTGCATATCATTAGCATCATAGATATTCAGAGAATTCATACTAAAAATATTTATATCATGCTTGTCATTAAAGGAACTCACATTAATCATTTTGAAAATTCTTCCTCTAACAATTGAGCACAACTTTTTGAATCACTATTTTCATGAAAAACATTATAAAGACAAAGCATATGAGGCAAACTTAACTCCATTTTTGCGTACTTTTGAATTTTATGAGACAAAGTAAATATACCAGCAAATAAATATAGGAACAAGTGAATGAAAAATTGTGTGAAGTTACTTGGTAGTTGGTGATGATATTCCTCAGCAACGGCGGCAAAAATCCATCCTAATACTTGTGATGTGCGTTGGGTTTTCCGTTAAAAGGAATGAGTTATCGTAGCATAATGTGGGTAAGTGTTTCCCTAAGTTATGAAACCAAGTTTTATCAAACCAAGAGAAATATCAACAACAATTGTCTTCAGCGGTTCCACACAAAAGAACAAACAACTTGCACCCAACACGGACAAGAGGGTTGTCAATCCCCTTGTTAGAGTATATTTATCCATATGTGGTTTTAGTAATTGATGACAATCCCTATGGACTAATGGTTGCCTTAAGTTATAATCAAAGGATTTGTCCATAGGCACTTCTTGAAGTCCATCTGTTGGTTTCAAGGAGTTTATATGATGGCCAAGGTGGTATTCATAGTATTATCCAATGGTTGGTCGTAAGGACACAAGGTTGATCAAGACTAAGCAGAGAGTAAATCAAAATGATCAAAACACAAAGCGTACAAGATGTATCGAGAAGGATCAAGTGATACCATGGTACGGTAAGCATTGTCCATAACGCTTTTGTGTACTAAACGATATCTTCGTGAGAATTCTATGTGGGGTTAGGTGTGCTTCCATGTGTTTGCGTCAAGAGGAAGATCTCATTCAACCTATGAAGGGTGACATCAAGTGGTGATCGTCATGAATATTATGGTGTACAAGTTCAAGTGGAGCATCACGAAGATATCATGCTTGAAGCTTACCGTCCATGTTGGTGGCAATGGACTTGTGAAGAATGTGTTGAAGAGTGGCTCACCCATAGTGAGTATGGGGAGAAATAAAGAAAGGTGGTCCATCTTTAGGAATCCAAGATCATCATCATATAGCTCAAGAGGACTAGGTGCAAGGTATAGGTTTGCCCTTGATAGGTTTTTCTATTGTAGGATAGTTTGTCCTACTGTCAAGGGGGCTCTCAAGTGAGTAGCTTGATCGTACCGTCCGTTGAGAGCTCAAACCATTTGCATCCTTGCATCATATCTTGGTTCTTGTTTGGTGTTTCTCCTTGTGAGTATTAGAGCTAATGATCATCTTCGTGACAAGCTTGAGTTCATCAAAAACGGAGTCCATATGCATCTTCTATGATGTTTTCGATGTTGGCAGTTTTTGCCGGTTCTTCGTTCATAGAGGTCTCACATCTCTATATCATTGGAATTCTCATAAATGCATGTTCTTGATATTTTATGTCGCTGTTGGATAGCTCTTGTTGTTGTGAATTCAACAAGCTTGAGTTTGCTCGATTCGGAGTTCGTATGCGAAAGTTATGGCAGTTTCAGTATCCAGCGGTAGAATCACTCCTCCTGCCAGCGGTAGTACCGCTCCTCGAGCGGTAGTACCGTCCCTGGAGCGGTAATATTTTTTTACTATCGCCCGAGCGGTAGTTCCACTCCCTCGGACATTCTGGGAGCGATACTACCGCTCCTGGCATCGGTAGTACCTCTCCGGTCGGGCTGTTAGTGGGGATAACGGTTGGATTCTTTCCCCCACTATTTAAAGGAGGTCTTCTTCCCCACTAGACCTTATCCATCCAATGAGCTCGTGTTCTTCCCCCATTGTTGACCTTCTTAGAGCTTGCTAACTCTCAAACCCTCCAATGATTCTTGCTAGTTCTTGAGGGAAAAGAGAGAGGAGATCTAGATCCACATCTCCAGCAATCACTTTCTCCTCTATGTGAGGGGAACCCCTTGGATCTTGATCTTGGAGTTCTTTGTGAGCTCCTTGTTCTTCCTCTCATATTTCTCCATATCTTTTATTATTGTGGAGGTATTTGAGTGTGAGGGACTTGACCAATTCGTGTGTTCTTGCCATTGCATAAGTTGCATCGGTTTGAGTTCTCCACGGTGATACGTGGAAGTGAGAAGTTGAGAAGCTTATTACCCTTGGATACTTGGTACCCCTAGAAATTGTTCTTCGTGGATTCTTTGGCACCCTAGAATCTTGGTGGTGCCTTGAAGCTCAACCATTGTGGTGTAAATCTCTGGGCAAGCATCGGGGTCTCCAATTTAAGTTGTGGAGATTGCCCCGAGCATTTGTGGTCACCTCGAAGCCATATGCCATTGTGGTGTAGCTTCGTGGTATTGTTGGGAGCCTCCAATTAAGTTGTGGAGATTCACCCAACCTTGTTTGTATGGGTTCGGTGACCGCCCTCAAGGGTCCCTTAGTGGAAACACGACATCTTGCATTATGCGAGGGCGTGAGGAGCTTACGGTGGCCTTAGTGGCATCTTGGGGAGCAATGTGCCTCCACACCGCTCCAAATGGAGATTAGCATCCGCAAGGGTGTGAACTTCGGGATAGATCATCGTCTCCACGTGCCTCGGTTATCTCTTACCCGAACCCTTTACTTATGCACTTTACTTTGTGATAGACATATTGTTTCTTGTCATATATCTTGCTATCACTTAGTTGTTTATCTTGCTTATCATAAGTTGTTGGTGCACATAGGTGAGCTTAGTTGTTTTAGGTTTTGTGCTTAAAACATTAAACGTTAGTTTTATTCTGCATTTGTTCAAGTGCCTATTCATCCCCCCTCTAGGCGACATCCACGTAATTTTACCTTGGTCTCGTTGTTTGCAAGCAAGTGAGATGTGTAGATAATTGTAGATAATAGTAAATTCCAAAAAAATTAAAACAAGTAAATGTCAGCAACGTATTGAAGTTTTTGTAAATATATGCTGAATAGACCTGGGTCCCATAGTTTTCCTCAATGGCATCTCTCATGAAAACAACGTACTGAATAGACCTGGGGCCCATAGTTTTCCTCAATGGCATCTCTCATGAAAACAACGTAGTATGGGTAAACAAATTACTGTTGGGCAATTGATAAAAAAGCAGATAGTTATCTGATATTCACGGCAATGATCATGTGTGTATAGGCATCACATCCATAAACAAATAGGTCGACTCCTGCGTGCACCTATTACTATTACTCCACTCGTTGACTGCTATCCACCATGCATCTAGAGTATTAAGTAAAACGGAGTAATGCATGGAGAACGCTGACATGATGTAGACAAAGTAAAGTCAAGCAATATGAATAAACCCCATATTTTTATCCTTAGAAGTAGAAACACAAAGACACGTCTTGTCCCCTTCTGTCACTAGGATATAGAAATTCGCCAGGTTGAACCTACTACAACGCACCTCTCACACCAAAGAAATGTCACTCTAGTTGGCCAAACTATTTCGATAGATCGGAGAGAATTATGAACCTATCATAATCATGCACATAAGAATCATATTAGTGTAAAGTGAAGACTCAAATATTTATCATGAATAATCTCAGCATAAACCCAAAATTCATCATATTCCAACAAACGCAACACACAAAAGGATTACATCATATGGATCAAAGCGAATATGTGATGATCATTATATTGAAAATCAAGAAAGAGAGAGAGAGAGAGAGAGAGAGAGAGAGAGAGAGAGATTTCCATCTAGGTACTAGCCATGGACCCATATGTTTGTGGTGAACTACACAGACATCATCATGAGGGCAGCAATGTTGATGAAGAGGCCCTCCATGATCGATCCCCCTCCGACAGGATGCCGGAACGGAGCTCAAGATGGCCTCCTGTCAGAATAGAGACTTGCGGGAGCGTAAAATCTGTTTTAGGATTGCCTTTAGGGTTTTTGGGATATATGAGAATTTATAAGCTAGGGAATGGAGTCGGGAGAGCCTCGAGGGGCACACAAGCCATCAAGGCGCCCCCAGGCCGCATCGTGTTGCCTTGTGGGGCCCTTGGGTGACCTTCACGCGTCTTCTGATACTCATTGGTCTCCTTTTGGTCTAGTAAAAATCTCCAAAAACTTTCAGGTCAATTGAACTTCGTTTGATATTGAAAATCTAAAAAGTGAAAACACGCAGAAAACAACAAGTGGCACTCGGCACTGGGTCAATACGTTAGTGCTCAGAAATAATACAAATTAATAAATAAATACCGAAAAGTATCTTAGAATGATAATATATTAGCATGGAACAATCAAAACTTATAGATACATTGGAGACGTGGATCGGGTCAAGGAGGACAAGATCCCTCCATCCTGTGCGGATCCTCGCGGCAGTGAGGCGATCTGGCAACGGGGAGCTCTGAAAGCAGCGCGAGGTGGCGGTTCGACAGTGTTTGGGGTCGAGGGTGGCAACATCCATGCGAGGGCGGAGTTTTGGCGAGGCAGCCGAGGTCACCGGTGTCATCCTCCAGCGAGGTCACCCCGGCGAAAGCACGGATCGGCCAATGACGTGGGTGCCATGGGAGGCATGCGAGGGAGAGGAGCTCCTTGCAGTTGCGACGAGCAGCAACACTCAATCCGGGCACGGGTGGGATGGTCTCGAGTGGACCCTGCACAGTGGAGGTGGAAGGTGGCTAGCCAAGTGGCGTTGTGGCTATAGAGGGGCATGAAAAACGAGGCGATATTTAGGGTTTCCCGATTTGGGCGAGGGAGTCATCTATTTATAGCAGGGGAGGCAATGTTGTGCGTTTTAGGTCATTTTCGGACTGTTTGATCGACATCCAACGATCGGGATCTTAAGGGGTTAGGGTGAGGCTTAGGTGGGCTGTGTTACACAGGTTGAGAAGAAAGAGCAGATGGAAGCCGGGCAATGGAGTTTTAAAATACCTAAACATCCGACATTTGACCAGCTATAGTGCCACTAAATGTTTAATGGTTGGAGTATCAAACGGACTGCGAGTGTGAGGAAAGTTGTCATGCAGTCTACATACAAAATAATAAGACCACTCGCCAAATTTCACCCAATTCCACGAATATTTTTATATGTATTTAGAAAACAATATTTTGAGAATGTCGCGGGCACCTACGAGTGTGTTTGGTCTCAAAAAGGTCGATGACGATAACGGGAGTAACTGACATCTCTCGTCCATGACCAACCATCCATCTCCCTAGCCTACAGTGTTTTAATCCTGCTGGTTACAAGTTGCTTTGCTTTTGTTGTTTTACTTTCGTTGCTTTGCCACCATTATTTCCGTTGCCACCATCACTTCCATATCATCGTTGCTACTAATATTTCGTTGCCAAGAAAGTATCTTTCAGGTGTGGTTGAATTGAAAACTCAACTATTAAAGCTTATAAATATTATTTGGATCCCCTTGTGTCGAATCAATAAATTGGGTTATCTTACTAGCAAATATGGTTGCGATCCCCTACACTTGTGGCTTATCAAGACTATTTACTGGCGCCGTGGCCGGGGAGCATAGCTTTATTTACAAGTCAACTTGGAGTTATTTTGCTTGCTGTGATTTATCCGCTATGGGTAAGAAAGGAGACCCCAAGGTTCCGATTTTACCATCCAGTACAAGAAAAGGTATTGTTCTTGGCACTAGTGCTGCTCTTGATTCACCTTCCGTTATGAGTAAGTTTGCTTCGCCACCACCACATGCTACTTCTACCGAGTCCGTCACTATGTCTGATACTTTTGATGATGCTTCTACTACTCTTGATGAGACTGGTTTACTTGGTTATTTTATTGAGGTTCAGATTGCTAAGGTTGTGAAGCAGTCTCGAATTGAAATTCTTGTTACACGCTACCCCATTGGTAGATCCTTTGGTTACCCATACTTGAGTGGTATCAAGGAAAGAATTTTTGATGATGATTATATTGAACTTAATGATGATTTATGCAGGGAGCTTATAGAGTGTGCTGACTCTGACTCTGCTGCTATTAAGAAGCTGCTTGAAAAGCATTCTATGAAGAACAAATTTACTCCTGATCTTGAATTTGCTTCATCTCCTATTTGCATTTAGGATGCTGATTTTGATTTCTCTGTCGATCTTTCACTTATATCCACAGTTGAGGTTGACCCCTTTTATGGCATAGAAAATGATGACGCTATTGCACACCTTACCAAACTCATTGAGTTGGGTGGCTTATTCACTACAGAGGACAAGAAGATAAATTATTATGTTCCTAAGCTACTTCCTTTCTCTTTCAAGGGAGATGGTAAAGCATGGTATGATGCCCTGCCATGTTGTTCCACTAAGAGTCCTCAAGATTTAGCTCAATCTTCTGTTGCTAAATATTTTCCTACTCATTAGCAACATGATGCTTTACAAAGAATATATAAATTTAAACAGTTGCAGGATGAGCACCTCCCTAAAGCTTGGGGGTGGTATTCCACTTAACTCAAGGCTAGACCGGGACATGGAATCCCTAAGAATGAATTGCTTGAAATATTGTATGTTGGTCTAACCGATGAATCTAGAACCTATCTAGATAGTTGTGTTGGTTGTGTTTTCAGGGAACGAACACCGGACGATGCTGAAGAACTAATGGGCAAGATAGCTAAGAATCATGATGATTGGTCCATTCCTAAACCACCTCCACCACCAAAGAAGAGGGGTATGCTTTTCTTGATCCCCGAAGTTATGCAAGAACCAAGAAGTCTATTAAAGAGGGAGGTATTAAAGCTGAAGATGTGAAGAATCTACCTGCTATTGAGAAATTATGTGAGCCTACCACTCACCCACCTATGGTAGAGGTACACTCTCTTTTAGAATTCAATGCAAAAGTCATCCCTCATGGTAAGCCCCCTCATCAATGTTTAGATGAGCTTGATAATTTCATTGTCAAGCAAAATCACTTTAATAAGAGGATTCAAAGCCAATTGCATGATAATTCCTTGCTATCAAAAGTTTGCTTGATGTTTTAAGTAGAACTATTAATGATGATAAAGGTCTTGTTAAGCATTTTCATATGGTTCAAACTCAGCTTGAACAAATTTCTAATGTGCAAAAAGATTTTCTTTCTAACAATGTCAAACAAGTTGATACACATGCATATGGTATAAAGACCCGAGGTGGTACACACACCCAGGACCCCCTCTATCCGAAGGGGCATCCAAAGAGGATCGAGCAAGATTCTCAATTGCAGGAAGAAGACGTTGTCAACTCCCCGAAGAAGAAGAAGAATAAGAAACATAAGGAAGCTGACAACTCCAATGATCCCATTATTGATGAAGAACCTATTGTTGATCCTAATAGTATATCTACTTCCGATGCTGAGACTGAAGATGGTGCTGAACCTGATAAAGATAATGAGAAGAATGATCCTCCTGAAGTACAAGAAGAAGAAGCACCTGACAAGCGCAAGAGATATACGAGAGAAGACTTTGTTGCAAGAAGTCATGGGAAGGAAAGAGAACCATGGGTACAGAAATCAATGCCCTTCCCGGGTAAGTCATTCAATACCAAAGAAGAAGAGCATTATAATAAATTTTCTGAGTGGATGAAACCTCTTTTTCTTCAAATTCCTTTGACTGATGCTATTAAGTTGCCTCCGTACTTGAGGTATATGAAAGATAGTGTTACTAATAAAAGAAAAGTTCCTAGTGAGGCAATATCTACTATGCTTGCTAATTACTCTTTCAGTGGTAAGATTCCTGAGAAGCTTGGTGATCTAGTACCCACCATTCCTTGCTCCATAAAAAATAATTATGTCAGAACTGATTTACGTGATCTTGGTGCAGGAGTGAGTGTTATTCCTTTTTCTCTTTACAAAAGGCTTTGTCTAGATAAACTAATCCCTACAGATATCTCTCTTCAAATGGATGATAAGTCAACAGTCATTCATGTTGGCATTTGCGAGGATGTTCCTGTTGAAGTTGTTAATTGCTTGATCCTTACTGACTTTGTTGTGCTTGACATGCCCGAGGATGGGAGCATGTCTATTATTCTTGGTAGACCTTTTCTTAACACCGTAGGTGCTATTATTGATTGCAATAAAGGAAAGGTGACTTTTAATATTAATGAGAAGGAGCACACGGTATATTTTCCGAACAAGATTGATAAAAGGCATGGCCTTAATTCTATTGAGAATATTGACACCGTGAAGGTTGGAGAGTGGGATTGTCCTCTACATGTGCACCACAAATACAAAACCATTATGGTGGTGTCGGGACCCCGATCCTGAGTCATAAGAACCTAGCCTGTAACACATCACATCACTTTGCGGCCTCATGCACGGTAAACTCCACGGCTGCCACCTTACCTTGGCCGAGACCGTTTGTGTCTTTTGGCTCACGTATATGAATATGTTTCTAGCGTTCAAACGACAAAGAACCCAGGTCGACATGACTAGTTATAAACCCCAGCGGTACAACCGTACAGGGATAGACGTACATAACCCAGCTAAGCAGGTGTCGGTCATCAGCGTGTGTAGACGAGTCGTAGCAAGCTACAAGGACTCCATTACACCGCGTGACATTTCCCCGAGGGGACAGACACAGCAGCAAAGAAGGATACATGCCGGTCAATCAATGTGTTCCGAGCAGTAGCAAACTACCAAGGCTCGATGGAATCACAAAGAGGCATTTCCCTATAAAGAGTACTACTAAAGGCAAACAACTAGGTGTTGAATCCCACACATATAATGCATTTCAAACATACACACATTGTGCACGATATGTGTAGATACAACATGGCATCACAACATAACTCTATGACTCAAGCATTATTAAAGACTCATAAGAGTCATCATAGTATGATATTACAAACAGGGGTCTCGTGACCCGACACTCAAGTCATACAAACAACAAGCGGAAGCAAATCATGTCTGGGTACAGACATCTACTAAAAGTGGCTGGAAGAGCCTGAAAAGCTACTGCGACCCTACCAAAGGAGCCAGACCTCTGTCTGGGATTCCCAAGCTATTCCGGTCAACATCGAACACATCGCGTAGAACCTTTTAATGAGTCTAAGTCATCTTTGCAAAAACATAAATAAAGCAACCGTGAGTACAAAGGTACTCAGCAAGTCTTACATCATAACTATCTACATATGCATCATGTTTCAATGAAAGGATTGTGGGGTTTGATTGCAGCAAGCCAGCTTTGACTCTTGGCTAACCGGTACTACGACTACAAGTTCTTTCTTTGAGGTGGGATAACGCACACGAGTCCACATATTCACCAATGCAATACACCACTATGGATCCACTCTCGTCTCCCAACGAGAAGGCCTTCCATAGCACTCACACTTATCTTGCATGTTTTAGAGTATCCATTTAAATTGTCTATGTACCACGTAATGTTTCCAAGTAGTCCATATCCGAGGACGCGGCTATTCGATCAGATTAAATCACCCTGCAGGGGTATACTTCTTCACACATGCTCCCACCACTTAGCACCATATGCACGTCATGCATCTCGGCAACCTTCAAGCGGAAGCACTGGCGTGGGTGTCGGCCACGACCGTTAGCCACACAAGACTCTAGTCCAGGTTTATCGCCTATTTGAGACTGAACCCGCAAGGAAGTCCGGCTGAGGTTTCCTCTACGACCCCAAACGATGTGCGCAGGGTTCCCAAGCCCACCATTCGGGTGCCACTTGGTACACCGTGCCACTGTGTATCTACCGTAGTGAAGCCTACACCGTCGGGCAGAGCTAAACACGGCCGCCAACACTTTTCCTACAAACACCAGAAACAAATTTGCAACTCCTGGACAAAGATCTAGGCAATTAATAAGCCGAGCGGGGTCATATTTCAGGGCCCAATGCATGGTAGTATCTTGTCTTGGATAACATACACAGAACTCAGTTCTTAAGGACGGTCCCAATGAGACAACCCGCCATGTACTCCTACATGGCCTCTCATCGCTACGTTTACCAAATCAAATTCACACCTTTACTCTCACACTGTAGGACATGAACACAACCATTCCAATACATCATTCAGATGGATCAGACCCGACACGACTCTAAGCATAGCAGGCATTATAACAAGCATGGATGAGTAAGCACAACAAGGCTCAAGAAGTTGCTACTCATGCTAAGTGGTTTCAACTATGTACTGTGACAAAATCAGGTCATGCAAAGGAATGGGTTCAACTACCGATAATATGTACAGTTGAGTCGTGTTTGTCCTGATGCAGTAAAAGAGAGCAGAAGCGAGAGAGTGGGTTTATTTCAATATGCTCAAGGGGGTTTGCTTGCCTGACACGTCTGAAGATAGCAATGGGTCTTCATCAATGTCAACGATCACATCGTCGGAAACATCGTTTACCGAGAGGGAACAACACCGGCAAACAAGAAAGAAGAACAGTTACTTCACGGAAATGCAACACTATGATGCATGCTCAAGACGTGAAATGAAAGGTGGGAGGGCTAATGTGGCTATCATTTCTTATGTTGAACTTGGTTTGAATTGGGATCCAAACATCACTTCAAGCCGGGTATCTTTCCAAGTACCCTTATAATTGATTCGACCTGATGCTCATAACAAATTGTTCCAACCTGCATGGGGTTAGTATTTTGAGGTACTGTTTTGCATTGTCCAATGTTTGGTCATAACAGTTGAAGTGGAAATCAAATAAGTATCAATTTCCAACTCCAAACTATTTATTAAATTTACCCTATTCATCATTTTGCCTATTTGGTGTTGTTAACTTTTTCAAACATGCATGAAAATGGCATAATCAGATTTTTTGGATTTTTCTGATCCTTTTTCATATATAAATTATTTTCATTGGACTTATAGATTATTTTCTATGATTTTTAGAAGTTTTAGGCATTTTACGGAATTATCTTATAATTGAAAATCAATTTCTGCGTCAGCGCTGCATCAGCATTGCGTCAGCAGTCAACTTGCTTGCTCAAAGTCAAACCTGACGGCCAGGGCCCACTAGTCAGTGACACATTAGATTAGTTAACCTATTTATTTAATTTTTGAGATTAATTAAACTTAACACGGGCTAGGCCCCACCTGTCTGTGACCCTGGGAGGTCAAACCCCTCGTCGACAGGGTCAGACCCACCGGCGGCTCGACGCCGGCGAGGTCCGAGGCGGCGGAGGCACGCCGGAGTTGCCTAGATGGCACTACAGGGGCCGGAATCAAGCGCTGAGAGCACTGGGGCGTAGCCCAGGCTCGACCACATCGTGTGCAGGGGGCTCGAAGGGGGGGCTAGGTCGCCGGAGAGGCGCCGGCGACGAGCTCGTGCGGCGGCCGGATCTCGGGTTCTTCATAACTGGTTCTAGAGGGGACGGATGTCTGCGAGAAGAGGAGAAATGGAACCGGTGGCTCACGGGGGGCTCGACTGGCGGCTCGGAACGCTCGAGGAGGCCCTGCTGGGAGCGAATCGACGACGGCATCCGGCGGCCGGAGATGAGGACGATGGCGGCAGTGGCAGCGCTCCGAGGCTCCCGGGCCCGATTCCGGTGGCGATGAGGAGCAGGGCGACGCAGCGGTCCTTATGGGCTTTTCGGAGAGGCGAGGGGAGGCCGTAGGCTTCGGCTGCGACTGACGGCGGCGACGGCCTCGCCGGAATCCATGGGGGAGGGACAAGCAGAGAGATAGGGGAGAGACTGGAGAGGGGGATGAGCTCAGGGGCCTAGGTGGTGGCCGCAGACGGATATGGATGCATGGGTGGCCGCCAGCTTGAAGCAGGACCTGGCTCGCCCGGCGCCGTGCCTCGTCTCGCCTCTGCCTTCTGGCAGAGGTAGAAGATGACTGGCAGAGGCCAGTGGGCTGGGCCATCTCCTTCCTGGGCCAGGTAACAGGTAAGGTTTTCTATTCTCTTCTCTTTATTCTTTTCTGTTTTCTGTTTGCTAACATTTGTGTTGAATTGAAAATAAATCCAAATCATTTTGCGAAATCCTTATAATATTTTTATGTGGCATAAATATAAATGTCCAACACCACATAATAGTTTTAGAATTTATAAAGCTATATTTTATATATAGAAATATAATTCCATTTGAAATAGTTGTTTGATTGAATCAAAAATCCAATATAAAAAGTTTCTGTGATCCAAAATATTGGTTGACATTTTTATTTCAGTCGAATATTTTATTGGAAAATCAGGGACATTTCCTTGAATCAATTTGAAGCAATATTTATGTTGCTTGTTTGACAAAAATATAAATGATGAGGCTTGATCACTTCTCATTTCATTTCCAAAAGAAAAGAAATAAGGAATGCATGCATGAGATGCAAAGACAAACAATTCTAGGTCTGGGGCTGTGACAGGTGGGGACAATATCCATTCAAATAAAGGCACCATGATTGCTTTATAAGAAGTGAAACTTTTTGCTTGATATATCACCTCTTTGGTAGTAAGACTTGATCAACCTTGCTAACAAACATGTTTTATATGAGTAAAAAGAGAAGCTTGTCATGTTTTCATTTCCTTTATCTTTCATACTCCTTGATGTACCAAAGTTTTATGTTTTTGAAGCTTCATATGTTTAACCATTGCTTCGAGCTTTCCGGAAGTTTTGCAGCTTTCGGTACTTCAAATTTTTTTCAAAAGAGAAGTTGTCAGAAAAATTCCAGAAAAATTATAATAAAAATTTCCATCAAAAAAGAGACACGGTGGCACCTGAGGCTGACTAGGGGCCACCCCTGGTCCAGGCAGCCAGGTAGCGCAGCCTGGCCCCTGGCCGCGCCCACGGGGTGCCTGGGCCCACCTGGTCCCGTTTCTAGGTATTTCTTCTTCCCTTATCTCTCTCTCACTCCAAAATCCCGTTTTTCTCCTGGAGCTCGAGTTCTTGCTATTCTTGGTCGCAAATTTCGATCTCTCTCTACAACCCATCATTTGCATTGAGAATTTGAGCATTTGCTCCTTGGTATGTGAATCCTCCACCCCTCCAATTAGAAATTTATTTATGAAGTTTTGACGCAAGTTTATGCAACAGGGAAGTGAGTATAATAGTTTGCTCCAACTCATTTTTCTTAAACCTTCATTTTTCTGATGTACCAAAAATTTCAGAAATGAGTTTGTTTGGAAAAGCAAAAGGATGGCTTGGGAAGAAGAGACCCGAGACTACCGATAGACTAACTAGAGCTGCAGCTTCACCCTCTACTGTGAGGACAAGTTACAATGATGATATCGTGCCACCGGAGTTGCTCCACGAGATGGACACGACACGTGCCAAACCCGTGTTCAGAATTCCTTGCGGCAGCAGGTATTAAGGATGAGTTTGATAACCTCTGTGCAGCTTCAGGTTTGACATGTCTTATAACATGGCGTGTGCCACAATACCCAAAACTCACATATTATTTTGTCAACTCGTTTAGATATAATGATAAAACTTCCATGATTGAGTTCAGATTATATGAGGATGTCTTTACCTTGTCTTTGGCAGAATTTTGTGACGTTATATGTTGGGGATATTATCTGTTGTGTGACCCGCCCTGGTTGGGCCGGGTCACCAAGCGGACGACTCATCCTTTGGCGATTCAAGCTTTGGCCCAATAAAGCCCAGGAGCTAGATGGCGGTTCAAGATCCTCGTGGAGAATCAATCGTTGGGAAGATCTCCAAGTCTTGGAAAGCAGGGCGACTTAGAGATAGAAAGAATCATGACTTGCGTAATAGCAAGGACTCTTGTAAACCCTAAGGGCTCAACCTGTATATAAGGCGAGTCCCAGGGAAGGAGAGGGCAGGTTAGAAATCATCGAGAGCTAGGTCAGGCGAGTTACACCCTCCTTGTAATCGAAACATCATCAATACAACACACAGCAGGACGTAGGCTTTTACCTCCTCACGAGTGGCCAAACCTGGGTAAATCCGAGTCTCGCTCCCGTTCAACCCCTTTGACTCGCCACCAAAGTGCGATGGCTCCAACACTAAGTCCTTTCACGAAGACATCTGCCGTGACAAAACCACGACAGTTGGAGCCCACCATGGGGCCTACGCATGATGGAGTTGAGTTATCAAAGGGAGCCCTACCAGGGTTAGGGAGCTACGCGGCTGGGCTCATGACCCGGAGCCTCCGCGGAAAGTACTACATCGACAACTCGCTGTGGGGGCCCGAGGCCGATTCGATCGAAATCGGCTACAGAGTCCCCTTCGGCAAGATCAACATCTTCGTCAGCATGGTGGGATCACCCGTGCCTGAGTCGGAAACCTCCACCGACATCGTCGAGCCGGCCAGGTATGTCCGTCCTATCGTGATACCACGCTTAACGCGCCCGATCTTCGTTGGCTTCACGCAGGGACCTGACGAACCATAGCGATCGGCAACTCAGGAGACCACGCCGGTCAACACTGATGACGAGTCATCCATGGGCGACACAGATTCAATTCAGTCTGTGCACGAGGGCCGCCTCGGGGATCTGTCACTAGTAATGGATCCCGAAGTCCTCGACCAGACCCGCCGTTAGATCGCCGTGTACATGGCTGGGGCGACTCAGTCCCAGCAAAACCCGGCGGGCGACAACGGGGCTGGTGAATCATCCAAGAGCCCAGCTGCGATCTTGGTGGACTTGTCGGCGGAGATAACAAGGATCATGGCGACCCATGTAACGGCCGAAAACCAGGCCACGATAAATGCCGAGTTAGCAAAACTGCGAGATGAAATGGCGAAGGCTCGGCGAGATGCTGAGGCAGAAGCCGCCAGGATTGAGACCCGGCAAGCTCACATCACTGCTGAGACAGCCCGCTTGAACACCGAAAACTGGTGACTCGAAAGGCATCAGTGCGCGTCCAACGCCATTCACCAGAGGAGGCACCAGGGACGTTTACCCCCTGATCTGAACCCTACCCGCCTTTTCGACACTCCGCGCGCCCCCGGGGCAAGAACCATTCCAAGAGGAGGGCCGGCTTAGCCACCAAACCCGCCGCTTCAGCCAGCAGTGGATCGCGTTCCCCGTTTCCAGACGCCCCAGGGCCACTTTTCCAACCCCGTGGACAACGTGCTCGCCACAACTCGCCACCTAGAATCCCTTCCGATTTATGGCAATACTCCGGCTGAAATAGAAGCAAGAAACGCCATTGAGATGCTAAAAATGGCGGTGGTCCAAAATGCGCAATTCTCGCACAGCCTCGACCGGCTGCACTCCACCCCAGGCAAGCCGCACCAGAAGCCGGCCAGAGGACCAACCCGCCATAACCAGCGGGCCGCGACACCTACCTCAGGTTAACCCGCCAGACCATCGGGACCTGCCTGGCCGGGACCACCAAGACATTCACACCAGCCCAGCACCGTGTATCGGAGGAGGAAGGCAAGTAGGGGTGCTATGCTTGGCCCCCGCCCTTCGCAATGAGCGGATGCCGAAAGATTTTAAAGGACCAAGGAAGGTTCCCAACTACGCCCCAGACCTCGAGCCGGTGTCATGGGTTGAGATTTATGAAATCACAATGGACATGCTCGATGTAAGTGAAGCGGTGTGTGCCAGGTACTTTACGATGATGCTCGAGGGGGCAGCGCGCACTTGGCTGAAAAAACTGCCACCCAACTCCATCCAGACTTGGGCTGAACTGAAAGAACGTTTCGTCAAAAACATCCGGGGAACTTGCAAACGCCCGATGACGATAGTCGACTTACAACACTGCGTTCAACGCCACGATGAGTCGGCCCACCACTGGACGCGGCGGGTTGCAGAAATCATCCACTCATCAGATGGCATCACGGCGGCTAGGGCTGCGTTGATCTTGGAGCAAAACTGCCACTATGAGCCCTTAGTGCAGAAGCTGGGGCGACTCAAGCGGAAGGTCCAGGATATGGGCGAATTGATGAACACCCTCACTCGGTACGCCGAAGCGGACGATACCAAAGATCCAGGAGAAGACGGCAGCAAAGCCAAGTCGCCGAGGAAGGGCGAGTCATCCAAAAATCACACCCGGTTTCAGGGGCGCTCCCACCATAATCATGGCGGGAACGGCAAGAGAAGGCAGCAGGAAGGTTCCACAGACTTTGTCGCCAACACTAGTGCTAATAATGGCAACCAGTGCCAGAAGAAGAGGGGGTACAGTGGCAAGAAGCCGCGCAACTATAATGAGACACTTAAAGGCCCCTTCCCACACCATGCCACAGCGGATGGACCGGCGACTCACTCTTGGGAAGACTGTTACGTGATGCAGGAATTTCGGGCAAAGGCAATCAAGAAGGGTCAGAACGCTGACCAGGGCCAACGGCAGGAGCATTTCGGTGCGCCTAATCAACGCCAGAACCCGTTCAGTGGCTTTCCCGAACCAGGGCCCAGGGTGGCTCACAACCAAACAGCGGCCAATATCCGGTGCACAATTAACATCGGTATAACCCGCCCGGAGTGTTTCAGCAGCCACCCCTGCAGGGGGCTTCGCAGGGGCAAGATGATCATGGCGGGTTCTGCAACAATCCCAAACAATTAAGCAGCGGGCAATACCACGTGTTCACCACCAATGCCTGCAAGCGAGATAAGAAGGTGAAACACCGAACGTATAGTGTATCTGAGCCGGCACTCCCCAGGTACCTCCACTGGTCTGAGCAGACTATCTCATGGAGTAGGGAGGATCACCCACCCAGAATTGACAACCCCGGCGACCTATCGAAGGTACTTGTGGATGGTGGGAGCAACATCAACATATTGTACTTCGACACCTTTCGAAGGATGAACCTGCTGGAGAAATACCTAATTCCGTCAACCACGGTATTCCAAGGTATCGTCCCAGGTAAGTCGGCATACCCAATTGGGCGAGTCAAACTCACCGTGGATTTTGGAACATCATCCAACCACAGGAGCGAGTCACTTATATTTGAGGTGGTCAAGCTAAAGAGCCCTTATCATGCGTTGTTTGGGCGACTGGCTAACGCCCGTTTCATGGCTCGCCCCTGCTATGTTTACCTTAAACTCAAGATGCCTGGTCCTAAGGGGCCCATCATGGTTGATGGTGATAGGAGGATAGCAAGAGAGTGTGAGGAAGGAGATGCGGCTTACGCACAAGTCGCTTGTGCTACAGAAGAACTCAAGTATCAACAAGCCAATGTTGATCCCGCAGATATGTCGCCCCTCAAGAAGCCAACAACAGATGCTGAGCCACCCCTCAAGTTCAAACCAACGGATGACACTAAGATGGTGGATTTCGTTCCTGGCGACTCATCCAAGCAGTTTACTATCGGAGCGGGTCTGGATCCCAAATAGGAAAGCGCGCTCATCGAATTCATCCGTGAGAATCGTGACATCTTTGCATGGAAACCTTCTGACATGCCTGGTGTACAGAGAGAATTCGCTGAGCACCATCTTAATGTTGACCCTAAAGCAAAACCGATTCAGCAATATCTTCGCAGGTTCAATGAGGAGCGACGCAAGGCAATCCGGGAAGAAGTTGCCCGTCTTTTGGCCGCCAGATTCATCATAGAGGTCTTCCACCCCAAGTGGTTGGCCAACCCGGTACTGGTGCTCAAGAAGAACGACACCTTCCGCATGTGCATTGACTACACCGACCTCAACAGAGCTTGTCCGAAGGACCCTTTCGCCCTTCCCCGCATTGATCAAATCATTGATTCAGTGGTGGGCTGCGAGTGTTTGTGTTTCTAGGACGCTTACTCCGGATATCACCAGATCAAGATGGCTGTGAAAGATCAGGAGAAGACAACTTTCATAAACCCGTTTGGGGCTTTTTCCTATGTATCCATGCCATTCAGGCTCAAGAGCGCCGGGGCGACTTACCAGCGCTGCATCCAAAACTGTCTCCGTGGCCAAATTGGACACAACGTCCACACTTACGTTGATGACATTGTGGTTAAAACTTGTAAGAAGGAGACGCTCTTAGAGGACCTCAAGGAAACTTTTGACAACCTGCGGGTGTATCAGATGAAGCTTAATCCCACCAAATGTGTCTTTCGCGTTCCCGCGGGAAAGTTGTTGGGTTTCTTGGTGTCCGAACGCGGCATTGAGGCCAACCCGGATAAAGTTGAGGCAATTACTTTGCTTGGGAAACCAGCGAATATCAACCAAGTTCAACGCATGGCGGGTTGTATCGCGGCTTTAAGTCACTTTATAAGCCGCCTGGGGGAGAAAGCTATTCCCCTCTATCAGTTGCTTAAGAAAGCTGACCATTTTGTTTGGACAGACGAGGCCAATGAAGCTTTTGAAGTCCTGAAGCAGCAGCTGGTTAACCCGCCAGTTTTGGCCGCCCCGAGTGAAAAGGAACCTATGCTTCTATACATTGCGGCGAACTCCAAGGCGGTGAGCGTGGTAGTAGCTGTCGAACGGAAGGAAGAAGGAAAGGAATATCCGGTGCAACGCCCGGTGTACTTCATCAGCGAGGTGCTGACCCTCTCCAAACAACATTACCCACACTGGCAGAAGCTGGTCTATGGGGTCTTTACGGCGAGTCGGAAGCTCAAACACTATTTCCAAGAGCATCCCATCATGGTGGTTAGCTCCGCCCCTCTTGGGGACATAATCCAGAACCAAGAAGCAACGGGGCGAATCGCCAAATGGGCAATTGAACTTGGGCCGCACCACGTGCGGTACACCCCTCGTACGGCCATTAAGTCCCAGGCATTGGTCGACTTCATCAATGATTAGACCGAATTGCAGATTCCGGAAGACAGGCCTGACCTCACGTACTGGACCATTTATTTTTATGGGTCTAGGCATTTGGAAGGCTCGGGGGCTGGCGTGGTGTTGATTTCACCCCAGGGAGACAAGTTCTGTTATGTTCTCCGACTCATGTTCCCATGCACGAACAACGCTACGGAGTATGAAGCCTTGCTTCATGGTTTGCGACTCACCAAGGAGATGAACCTCACACGTGTCAGATGTCTTGGCGATTCTGATCTAGTGGCTCAACAAGTTTCAGGTACCTGGGACTCTTGGGACCCCCTAATGGCGGCTTATAGAAGGGATGTATCTGATGTGGCGGGTCATTTCCATGGCTATCAAGTTGATCATATCGACCGGCGACTTAACAAAGCAGCTGATGCCCTTTCATGTCTCGGCTCGCAACGTAAGCCGGTTCCTCCTAATGTTTTTCTGGATATTTTGCATAATCCTTCCGTGAGGTTGCCCTCAGAAGAGGAGTTGGCGATGCCAGATCCTGAGTCCCAGTTTGTGGCGACTCTCCGTGTTACGCCGGATTGGGTTCTTCCTTTTTTGGCATACCTTACACGAGGCGAGTTACCTTCGAATGAGGTGTTGGCTCACGAAATCGTTCGTCGGAGCAAATCCATGGTCATCATCAACGGTGAATTATATAAGCGAAGTACTTCTGGGGTATTCCAACGATGCGTTTCTTCCGAAGAATGGTGCGTAATTCTGAACGACACCCATGCCAGAGATTGTGGGCATCATGCTGGGTCACATTCCCTGGTCTCAAAGGCGTTCCGACATGGATTCTTTTGGTTAACGGCTCATGCGGACGCAGAAGATATAGTTCGTCGATGTGATGGCTGTCAGCATTACGGACGACAGGCTCATGTGCCGGCTCAAGAACTAAGGATGATACCTATCACTTGGCCTTTTGCGGTCTGGGGGTTAGACATGGTTGGCCCCTTTAAGATGTCATCCAACAAAAAAACTTATCTACTGGTGGCGGTTGATAAATTCACCAAGTGGGTCGAAGCAGAACCTGTTGGCGCCTGTGATGCAGAAACAACAGTCAAATTCTTGAAAAAACTGATCTTCCGGTTTGGATATCCACACAACATTATTACTGATAATGGAACCAATCTATCACAAGGAGCAATGCAGGAGTTTTGCCACCGTGAGCACATCTGGCTTGATGTTTCTGCGGTCGCTCATCCACAATCTAGTGGGCAAGCAGAACGGGCGAATCAGGAAGTATTGCGAGGAATCAAGCCCCGACTTATGGTTCCCCTGGAGCGCACCCCAGGGTGTTGGGTTGAGGAGTTGCCTTCAGTATTATGGAGCATCCGAACCACCCCAAACCGTTCTATGGGTTTTACTCCCTTTTTCGAGGTGTACGGGGCAGAAGCCGTTCTTCCTAGTGACATTAGGCATGACTCGCCCAGAGTTGTTGCTTATGTGGAACAGGACAACGAGTTGGTACGTCAGGATTCTTTGGACGCTTTGGAGGAAGCACGCGACTTGGCTGCTGCCCGATCGGCTATTTATCAACAGGACTTGCGGTGTTATCATAGTCGACGGGTCAAGAGCCGAACTTTTCAGGAGGGCGACTTAGTGCTCCGATTGATCCAAGATCGCACTACCATGCATAAGTTGTCACCACCATGGGAAGGCTCGTTCGTCGTCACCAAAAACCTTTGCAACGGGTCATACTATCTGGTGGATCTTCGGCGTGATCAGCCAACCACGGAGGCTGAGTCAACTCGCCCCTGGAACATAGCCCACTTGCGGCCTTATTATACATGAGCTATTGGCTCCATTTTTTCTTCTCTCATCTCTTGAAAATTGTAAGTCTTTCATTTATATAAAGCAATAAAGTTGATACCCACGAATTCTCGGTCTTTCCTGATACTTCATCTTATTGAAAACACGGATCTTTATTGCTCTTCGACAAGTCGCCCAAGCATGGATGCTATGCATACCAGAGAGCATAAGTCGCCATGCTGCGCTTATTACAATACAGGGTATCGATAAGCCAAAGAGGATCAAGTCGCTACAAGTGCGCGATTCAAACATGGCTGTCTTATATGATTTTGCGGATTAGGCCGGCTTACTTGGGGGCTATTAGCTCCCAAGTCATTTTGTGGTAAGAGCGTATACGCTTCTACAATCCTATGACTGGTCTTTCCCCTAATCATAGGTCACTTGGGGGCTTCCTCTCACTGAGATCAGCCTTACTACCCATTTGGCAAGCGAAAAATTACCGCATTACAAATGGTTATACTGGATTGTGTGTTGGCCAAATCGCCATATGGACCCATGAACTCTTGGCGAGTTACTCCGCTCTATGGACCCTGAACTCGCCTTGGTTAAAACATGCATGGTACCGGCTAGCGCCCCACATGGAAAATAGAGAAACCATTGGTTCACTGAACCTGCTTCATTGAAGCTTGACTCGGGCCTGATCAGCCGGTCTAAATACTTGAACTTTTTTACACAATTTTTTTTCCTTCGGGTAGCACTTGAGTTCATCTAACTCGTCCTATCCTGTCGTCACTTGAACGAGCCGACAAAATTCTTACTCTCACCTTCCTGGCATTGCCACGAGGTTTCACAAATTATTATGACTCGCCGAATCTTTTCGAGCCAGGTTCTTCTGCATATAATTTGCCAGAATACTTTGAGTCGGTTATTATTTATCATCCATTACTCATTGAGATGGTTTTATGTATGTTTTTAGCCCAACAGGTCGATGATCAAAATCTCTACTGACATGGCGGGTCAAGCATCATAAGGCGCCCCAAGGACGACATAAGGTTTTTAAAAAGATCGCAGAAAGGGATTGTTTTTAACCTATTACATGGCTTGGATGGCCAATTCAGCAAAGATCTACTCTGCTGGTGCCTCTCGGTCCGCTTGCCTTGAGCTCTGGCCGACTTCAAGCTGTAAGTCGCCCAACACCCAATTGCATTTGGCTAGAGCGGCGAATTCATCTTCATCATTCAAGAACATCGAGAGGTCCGCCTCCAAATCAAAAGGGTTCTTGGGCCCACGAGGAGTCAAGCTGGTTGTCACAAAGGTTGGCGGGTTTACTTTCTTGTTCTTGTCATCATAAGCAGCTTGGTACTTTGAAAAATCCAAGCTTGCTGCAAGCTGAGTCACCGTCGAGCGTGATTCTTTGACAACACGCTGATAATCATCTTGAGTAAATTCTGACTCGTCGTCCTTGAGCTGTGGAAAGTCTGCTGCTACTTCTTCGGGTTTCAGCTCTCGAGCATATGCTAAACACCGACTCAACGTAGTCAGCACCCCTTTTCGGGTGGCTCATCGTGTTAGCTCACCTATCTGAGGCGGAAGGGTAGATAAGCAGCCAAGCATCTTTTTGATTGATGTTATGGGTTCCTTGGCGCCCATCACTGCCTTCACGGTCAGCATGCTTCCGGTATACAGCTGCTCCATCAATGTGTAAATCGCCTTTAACCTCAAGATACAGTCGTCCTGAAGGTTGGCGGCTCACGGACCTGTATAAGGGACAATAATGGTCAGTAATTTCTTCACAACTAAGTTTTTTCTTTTACAAAGTACAAAATCAGGGGTTGCTTCTTACCGAAGATAGCCTGTGCCATGTTGGAAATATGTTGCTTTAAACCGGCTTGCTATTGTTGCGTGGTTTCCAGTCTTGTTTCGGCCTTTTCCGCTCGCTTTAGCGCGGCGGCTTGATCAGCTTGAGTTTTCTTGTGGGCGGCTTTTCTGCTTCTCCATCTCAGATAAGACCACATGATATTTTTCTTCCGCCTTAGCCCACGCGTCTTGCTGGTCGGCTAAACTTTTCTTTAAATCGCCCAACGTCGATTCATCTTGGGCGAGAGATTCCTGTCAAACATATTATCAAGGGACAAGTCTCAGAATTATTGCAAGCGACATCCCTGACACTTGGGGGCTAATGTATAATTTTTTAGACAAAATTATACGACATCAAGACCCGGCTCATCTTTCAACAGATGACCCTTCCCTTGGGGGTTATAGGTCAAAACGTTTTTCTAAAACATCATGACCCGTCTCATCTATCAACAGATGACCCAGCCCTTGGGGGTTACAGGTCGAAATGTTTTTCTAACATCAAGACCCGGCTCATCTTTCAATAGATGACCCGGCCCTTGGGGGTTACAGGTCGAAAGTTTTTTCTAACATCAAGACCCGGCTCATCTTTCAAGAGATGACCCGACCCTTGCGGGTTATAGGTCGAAAGTTTTTTCTAACATCAAGACCCGGCTCATCTTTCAACAGATGACCCGGCCGTTAGGGGTTACAGGTCAAATGTTTTTTCTAACATCAAGACCCGGCTCATCTTTCAAAAGATGACCCAGCCCTTGGGGGATAATGAGGAGGGTATCCATTAAGGCGTACCTCATGTTTATTCTTCATCATAAGGAGCAGATTCTTCTCCATTT
Source organism: Hordeum vulgare subsp. vulgare (assembly GCF_904849725.1). Classification (NCBI taxonomy): domain Eukaryota; kingdom Viridiplantae; phylum Streptophyta; class Magnoliopsida; order Poales; family Poaceae; genus Hordeum; species Hordeum vulgare. Next base: position 357,537,669 of record NC_058523.1, read on the forward strand.
CATAACTTGTCTCCAGGCGACTTGCGAAGCCGGAGCAGAGCTCTTTAAATTCAAGATTCTCATACTGGGAAAGTTTGGCCTTGGAGATTTCATGTCCAGTAGAAGGCTGGGATGATGTTGGTACATACTTCGACAAGACTGCTGAAACCAGCTTAGAGAAGCCAGTACCAGTGATGATTACAGCATCCAGATCTTCTGCCGTTTTCAACGGACTTGGCGGGATAGGCGTTTCCGAGCCTTCCTTGGGAGAACTTGGAAGGCCCGCCTGGTTATCAGGTTTATCCTTTGCCGGGTTAGCATGAGCCGGCGTCTGGTTCTCTTTAGGCTCTGGAGCCGGAGTGGAAGTTGATCCACCAGTTTTCCTCTTCTTTGCTTGCGCTCTAAAATGAGAAAGGGTTATGCTTAAAAGGCATACATGATCATCATCAGGACAATTGTGAGTATTATAAGGACTTACCCTTGAACGCGAATCATTGGCGGAAGGGTTGACATCACTGAGTCGCCCGATGAAGGGGGAGAATTCTGCAAAAGTAATATCTCAAAATATGAGCGAATTACAAGTATGATCTAAAAGAAAACAAAGGGGGACGTTGCTAAAGGATACCTCATTCTGCGGTTTTTTGGTGGGAGTTTTCGCTGGTAACCTGGACACCAAATCTCCAGAGTGGCTCCGAGTCTTCCGATAAGAAGCATGTTGCGCCTTCTTCAAAAGGAAATTAGGATCCAGACAAGCATTTGGGTGAGACATGGGAACTTTCCCACAAACCCGCCTGGCCGGCTTAGGCGGAGGAAAAGATGAGTCGGAAGAAATAGAAATTACCTCTACGGTGTCATCTTGGCTTTCGTTACCATCATTCTATACATAAGAGATGCAGAGATGTAAGCACAAATTATAGCAACGGATGTCAAGACAAAGAAGATAGAATTTCACCTCCGAAGATACATCGCCAATTTGGGACTCCTCCACATCGGACGATTCAGTGATGCTTTGCTTTTACTCTTGATTTTCTTTTTTGGAGGCGGCCTGGCTTGTTTCAGGGCCATCTTTTCGGCCTCTTTGACCAGAATCGGTCACCTTTCTGAAATGGAATTTTCAGTATGCAAGTCAGAATCTGGATAAGTCGTAGAGAATGAACCAAGGGCGGGCTAAATTATTTACCTTGGGCGCTGGGTTAATTTTGCAGAACGGTTTAAGCCCTATCTGGCTCCACTTGGCCAAAGGCTCGCCAACTAACTTCTTGATGATGGATACACTGTCTTCTTTTGTAAGTGATGTGCGGAAGTAACATTGGGGGTGGTCCAAAGTCCCGGCAAACTCGCACATTAAGCCGTCCCGGTGACTTAGGGGAAGAATGCACCACTCCACCCAACAGCGGATTAAGTCAACTCTAGTAAGACCGTTGTTTGTCAAGGATCATAACTCGAATAGCACAGGGATAAAATCCGCCTCGTCTTCTTCACTGAGATTGTCTGGGAGTTTGAAGTTTATGGGTAGACATTCTTTCCTATAGCCAAGGAGTTTGTTCTCACCCAGAGGGGAAGTTTCCTGGCAATAAAACCAGGACTCGCCCCAGCCTTTGGGATGGCTTGGCATGGTGAGTGATGGGAATGAGCTGTCCATGCAACGTTGAACGTTGACACCTCCAAGTTCTAAGCTAGGGCCATTGGCAAACTCGGTCTGGCGATTCAAATGAAAGAAGTACCAGAACAAAGGAACTGAAGGTTCCATCCGCAAGTAGGCTTCACAGAATACTTGAAACTGACATAAGTTACTAATCGAGTTGGGGCCCACATCTTGGAGGCGGGCGTTCATGAAGTTCATAACATCTCTAAGGAATTTTGACCCTGGCAGCTTAAACCCCCGTTCGAGGTGCTCAGCAAAAACAATTATTTCCCCTTCCTTCGGGTTGGGGATTTCTTCGCCTAACCCGGATCGCCATCCGATAACTTCTTTCGGGTCAAGATTCCCCGTCTTCACGCAGTCGTTGAGAAAAGCGTCGTCAACCTTGGTCGGGAGCCAATCGGCCTTGAAAACGGTACCCATAGCTACACAGGGAAAGGCCACGGATAAATTAACTCGCGGAACGTTTGCTGAGTGGCAAAAGGATCTACTAACTCGCCGAACATTTGTCAAGTGACTAAGGGAATTTGTCGACTCGCCAATAAGGGACAGGGACTGGACATAAGGGCGACTTAGAAATTTCCTACTGTTTAAGGGAGATGACTCAGAGCCTAAGAGATGTTCGTTAAAATGGTAAAGTGTGGATCTACAAACAGGTTTTTACACAGCAAGCAGTAAAATATAGACCTACGAGCAGGTAAAAATGAATAGAAAAGATCTTGGATAAGGTGAAACAGCCAATGGCTAGGGTAAAAACAGTGAGGTTGATTTGACAGAAGCCTTTCTTAGTTCCTTGACAGGACCTAGTCGATTGAGAATATGGTTGATATTACCGCGCCTAGCACTACTGCGAATCAATCAACATATATGGAAGAATTCGAGGTGCGCTAAGGAACCGGCGGACGATGAACACCGAAGAGCTTAGATCTCTTTCTAATGGCGAAGGGCTGACCTGATGATGGTGTCCGGAGGCGACCGAGAGAGATCCGCGGCGAGTGCTGCATCCTTGGTCGGCCTGGAGACGCGTCGAACGCGGTGGCCGGAGATGGAATTTTCCTCGGGCGGCGATGGACCTCTCGATGCGGTTGCGAGGAAGTAGAGGCCAGCGAAATGGGTAGGTGGGGATGTGCCCTGCCTCCTTCCCCAAGCCTATTTATTGTGCCGGGCGCTGGAATCAAGGCGCCTCGTGCGGGAACTGAAAACAAGATAAAGATTCTCTTTAATAGCACCATGGTTTTCGGGCTATCTGTGCTGAAAGATCCGTTGGAGATTGCGTCATCATTTCTTCCGAGATTAAAGGGATAATATGGTGTCAACAAGAAACGGTTCGGCGACTTCGATATTTTCACGAAAAATGGCGGATTAAGCGTATGTTGCGTAAAAAGAGCAGAGTAAGTCGCCCCTAACTAGGTAAGAGTTGGCGTGAACAGGTTCAAGTCAATCTGGGGCCTAATGTTGGGGATATTATCTGTTGTGTGACCCACCCTGGTTGGGCCGGGTCACCAAGCGGGCAACTCATCCTTTGGTGATTCAAGCTTTCGCCCAATAAAGCCCAGGAGCTAGATTGCGGTTCAAGATCCTCGTGGAGAATCCATCATTGGGAAGATCTCCAAGTCTTGGAAAGCACGGCGACTTAGAGATACAAAGAATCATGACTTGCGTAATGGCAAGGGCTCGACCTATATATAAAGGCGAGTCCCAGGGAAGGAGAGGGCAGGTTAGAAATCATCGAGAGCTAGGTCAGGCGAGTTACGCCCTCCTTGTAATCGAAACATCATCAATACAACACAGAGCAGGACAAAGGCTTTTACCTCCTCACGAGGTGCCGAACCTCGGTAAATCCGAGTCTCGCTCCCGTTCAACCCCTTTGAGTCACCACCAAGGTGTGATGGCTCCAACACTAAGTCCGTTCACGAGGACAACTGCCGTGACAAAACCACGACATTATAGGTGTGTGGAATGTCGGGAAGATGACTAGAATGACTACGAGCTGAAATCCCTATTCACCTCCCTTTGCAGCAAGGATCTGCAAGACATTCACCGGGGGAAGATTTCCAGCATCTTGTTTCCCCACATCAGGTATTTCGCAAACTATATTGCTCGAGGGGTGTTAGCTCCTGACAACACGAGCAACATTTCGGCTCCGGATATTGCTATCTTGGCACCCGCCCTCTCAGGAGATAACACGTATATTATTGGTGCTTTGATTGCTCATCGCCTCGTCGCTAACAGCGGCAAGGGGCCTCACTTTGGTGGCATTTATGCCACGCTTATCCTTGAGCATCTCGAGCGCACTGTACGCGCGGATGATGTGCCTTTTCCATTCATAAGCTTTGATCTTACCGCTATGAAGAGGCATGAGGTTGTCACTAGGAATTCTGAGTTTGGTAACCTTGTTTATATTATGAGGTTTGGCGAGCTTACTGCTCGCGAGATCCGTCTACCTGCACCACTTTTGTTTGATTACACTAGCAGGAACGGATGGTCCTTCACCTCGATTGAGCTGGACGAGTTTGTGATCCAGCAGTAGTTCCACAACCCCATGGAGGGGGTTGTTCCCGAGGAAGAAGAGCCTTCTTCTTGGGAGGACAGTCGGACATCAGTTTACGCGCTCGAGGCCTCGTATGATTCTTGGAGCCACCCGTACCACTCTCGAGCCAGAGGGAACTCCTGGAGCCCGCTGTAGCCAAGCCCAACTTAGGCCAAAAGCCTAAGCTTGGGGGAGTACGTACCCTTCTCCCCTCTCATTGTACCATCCGTGGTTTCCTTTTTAATATTTTCTGAGTTTTTTCCTGTTCTTCTTTGTTATTTCTTTGCAAAATCCACAAAAATATTTCTCTCTTCTTTTGCTTTCTTTAACCTTTGGAAAACCCAAAAAGATTTCTTTTCTCTCTTTACTTTGCTTTGTTTACAGAGTTCAGCTCACGTCCATGGTTGCAATTGCACTTGATTATATCTTTCTACGTTCGATCGTGCAAGTGAAGATGCAATACTGACGAAGATCAGCGGAAGGGAAGCAACAAGGAAAGCCGGTATGAACTCTATTTGTTTATCCTTTTGTACATACGCCTGTATTTATGATCTAGAGACCAGCTTGTAGCGACATAGTGCTATGTTTACAATGCTTTCCTAGTAGTTCATGCTTTCTTTGTGACTAGTATCAAATAGGTGGAGTGCAAATGTGTTATCGAAATGATTTGCATGCATTGATTGTTCATGGTTTGGCGTATTGAAGTCGCATTTCCCTTCGGGGAGTGTTTGGATTGACTTGGCAGATGCTTACACATGTTTATGACTAGAAGTCTATCAAGCCTTGATGATCTTTTTATTTCAGAATAATTATATCGCTTTCATGCCCGATTCAATGTTGCTTTGTCGCTCTGCATGATTATGACTATTATTGCTCTCTAGTTGGTCGCTTCCCCGTATTTTGCTAGCCTTCGCCTGTACTAAGCGGACTGACTGCTTGTGCATCCAAAATCCTTGAAACCAGTTGCGCCATATGAGTCCACCATACCTTCCTACTTATGGTATTTACCAGCCATCCTCACAAAGAATTTCTTGTACCATCTCAAAATTATTCAATTGCACCTCTCTTTTTGTACCCGTACAAGCTCATGGAGCGTTAGGGGCAATCAATATCTTCCATGCTAAAAATATTTTACTCCTTGAAAAAGCTTATTCTAGTCAAATTTATGAGGCAGAGGCTGTTTTGAGAATGCCCACTTCTAATTGGTTTATAAAAAAACTTACACTCCGCCTTGGCTTGAGATTGTATGGAGGGCACCCGCGAATGTGGCTAGCCATGGTTTGTGTAAGAATTGGTGGAGGGGGAGTGTAAGCATAAAATGCATGGGAACCGCCATTAATATGGTTGGTATGGAAGATATTGAGAACCTTTACCGTCTACCGTTGACTGGAAAGTTACACTCCTAAACGCATTTTATCTCTGTTTTCAAAACCGCGAGCTCTGGTACTTGTTTAGTCTTTGCTTTCCAGGCACGGGTTTTCAACGTTTCCATCAAAAGCCACAATACGAGAGTCTTGTGACAGCCCGAGACCGACACTCCAGAAGATTTCCCTTTTATTCGGTTGCTGCCATGTGATTATTTTGGTTCTTGCATTCATCAACGCATCATTCACATCATCCGCATTGCATCGGCACTCCGTTGCCGCCAGTTTTAAAATCCTGCATCCCTTATTAGTTGTCGGTTCTCTTTGTTCCCCTCGTTGCCCGTTTTGAGCCCAACCACACTCGCACGCGCCCGTGGCATCGTCAAAACCCTATTTTGAAAAGAGTGTATAAAATATTCTTGGATTGGATTGAAACTTGGTGTGTGGTCTTATTATAATGTAGCTAGGTCGCCTGCCAATTTTCGTCGCAATCAGAGTCTGTCTGGTACCCGAACGGTCGTCCGTAGCGGCACCGTATTCGGTTTATCGTCGGATATTTTTCGGTGCTTTAAAATCGCGTTGCAGGGCCGCCAAACCCCGTCTCTTCTCTTAAACCGTCTTGGTTTACACAGCCGCCTAGCCCATCAAATCCATTCCTGTATCCGTGGCCATCCAATCGAGATCCCGTAGTCAAAAACGGAGCCGGATTCAGATAACCCTAGCCCGTGTCTATAAATAGACAACCTACGTGCCTAATTTGGACCGCCAACCCCTCCTGCCTCGTTTTCCGCACCATCCCCAAACCCTAGCCACCATTGTATCCCTCCTCCCTGCCAGGGCCAGATCTGGCCCTAAGACGCCCATCTGGGCCCAAGGCAACTGCCTCCTGCGAGCTCCCACAGCCTAGCCTGCCGCTGTCGCGTCCCGCGCCACCGGATCTCCGCCACCGCACCGTCGACTCGTGCGCGCTGCCCTGTGCGTCGGCCCCGTGCTAGCCGCGCCGCCGCTCGCCGGATCCAACTCTCGCCGGTCGCCCCGCACCGCCGCCCTGTGCAGTCGTCGCCCGCGCCAAAGACACCGTCGGCATGGAGATCCATCTCCTAGTGTCCTCACCGCCCCTCAGTCCCCATGTCGTAGCATGCTACCCCTGCCTTCCAGGGATCCGTGCCATCTCCGGGCGCCTCGTCCCGTGGGCCTCCTCGCCGGAAGCCGCCGCCTTCACCGCTTCTGGTTCCCACTCGGGAGAGAGCACGAAGGAGATGAGGTCGAGCGTCTACTCGCCTCGCCCGGGTGGGCCTCACCCCGCGCTGGCCACGCGTGGGCCACCTCCTTCCTCAGCCCAACGGCAAGGTCGGCCCAGCTCCTCCTCCAGCGGCCCAGATCCACATCTTCCTCCAGACTGGCCTGCTCAGGCCTAAAGTGAGCCGACCCCCTCGAGCCCCCTATATTTGTGCCTTGGGCAAGATTTAACTAACCTGCGCCATGCCCTCTTAGGCCCGTGTATGGCAGATTCGGCCCAGAAGTGGGTTTTTTAGCACCTGTGATTTTAATTTAATTTCAGGAAGATAGCTGATTTTCAAACGCGCGTAGATAATTAACCGTGCGTCGAATCATGATGATTTAAATTTGTAACTTGATTAGTTTTTTCGCGTAGAACATTATTTAGCAACTTGAATGCATGTTTGAAGTGGTTTGCCCTGCCGTATGCCTAGATTTGCGTGCTGTCCTAATAGGGAATTATTCCGTAGCTATTTTCGTGCACGTCCGGATTGCTCAAATCCCGTAGATTAAATGTGCATGTTGTTCGGGACCCTTTGCCACGTATTTTAGAGTAGTTGTTTGCATTTTTGCATGTAGGTTTCGTCGCTTGTTTGTTATGCCATGTTTAGGTCCTATTCCCGCATTTAATTGTGGCGCTAGTTTTATTTTTTCGAATCCCATATATTATATATGTTTTGGGGGTAGAAAAATCCATAGAATTTATTGGTGCATATAGTTTTAGCGTTTGAGCAAGTTAGCGTGCATGATATTTTGACATGTTGCCCTTTTGTTTATTTCGTGGGATTTATTCTGTGCGTGATATGAATGAGTTGTGAACTAGAGATATGCCCTTGGATGTGTAGACTAGCCCCTGGTAATTTTAGTTGCAATAGAAATCCATGGTTAGGTGTTTCTTGCTTGTTGCCAAGATGCTAGGAAATAGTCCTGATTTGGAGATGTTGAAATATTTCTAAGTCTGAGATCTGTAATGTTTCGTTGCTGTCTTACCATGAGTTTTGATAGTGATCTACAGCTCGGTTGGGGTTGGTGCAATCGAGTTAGTTGTAGTCCTTAAGATTCTCTAGTATGCTGTAAATTTTCATGTCAATCTCTGCCCTGTAGCATACAGTTCTGCTACTGCCAATATGCCTTCAGATCGAAAACTTCAGTGTCAAAGTGTGATTTTCACTAAGTCTAAAACAGTGTGCGAGATGCCATTTTGTGAGTTCTTTTCTTAGTGTTTCATGCTTTCATACTAGATGTTATTAGTAGGATGTTATAGTGCATCTTGACTACTATTGTCTCATGCCTTATTTGAGCATTTTAGAATTATGTAGCTTGTTGTTTTTGGGTGTAGAAAGCGTTGCTCCGTTTTGATCGTGTCCTATATGAAACTTGCTTAGAATCTCGTGTAGTTTCATATTATGTTACTACCTTCTTGTTTTGGAATGTTTGTGGCTATCCTGGCATACATATTGCATTCATGGCATCATATATTGCGGTGTTCGTATCTTTTAAACCGTAACTCCGTTGGAGATGTTCTCCATGTGTAAATTGATTGGAACAACGTGTAGAGTCACGTGAACCTATTTATTTGGCTGTTTAACAAATATTAAAATGTGTTAGTTCAGGTCTGGACAGAATTATCAATTAACGTGTGGGGTCATTTCGGAGATGCTATATGTCGTTTCCGACCTCATTTAAAATACCTAGATAGGTACATTAATGCCATCGCTTCCAACTTTCATTCTCAAATTCTTCTCAATTGTTGTCTCTTCGTTCATCTCTCAATTATTTTGGTGCCTCATTCTCAAGGTGGCTCATGATCTCTTCATTCTCAAGGTGTTCTTCAAGATTTCTATTAGGTGTCTCATGATCTCTTCATTCTCAAGGTGTTCTTCAAGATTCTTGTGGTAGTAGTTCTCATTTTCTTCTTCATTCTTTTCTTGCCAAGAGCTAGTTTCTATTCTTTATAACGGAGGCTTCAAGGTTGTTCTCTTCAATCTATCATTTTGTCTTTTCAAGATCATATTGTTCCCTTGTTCAATTGAGTTAGTTTGTTGTGACTCTTCTCAAGATCTTTCCATTGTATCAAATTTTTGTCCACTTTTTCCTACCGAAGTGTTGCCGAAATTTTGTGTTAATTCTTGTTTGTTTCTCATATCATTCCTCATCTCTTTGCAACCTTCAAGGTTCGTTGGTCTCACTCGTTTGTCAAAGAAGCAACTAAGTTTTACCTATTCCTCTTTCTCTTCCTCTTCCCCTTTCATCCTTGGATCTCGGGTCGAGATCCTCTTGTAGTGTAGGATAGTTGTGACAGTCGGAGACAGACGCTCCAGAAGATTTCCCTTTTATCAGGTTGCTGATGTGTGATTATTTTGATTGTCGCACTCATTATCGCATCATTCACATCATCCACATTGTATCGGCACTCCATTGCCGCCAGTTTTAAAACCCTGCCTCCGTTATTAGTCGTCGGTTCTCTCTGTTCCTGTCGTTGCATGTTTTGAGCCCGACCACACTCGCACGCACCCGCGGCATCGTTAAAACCCTGTTTTTAAAAGTGTGTATAAAATATTCTTGGATTGGGTGGAAACTTGGTGTGCGGTCTTATTATAATGTAGGTAGGCCGCCTGCCAATTTTCGTCGCAATCGGAGTCCGTCTGGTACCCGAACGGTCGTGCGTAGCGGCACTGTATTCGGTTTATCGTCGGATGTTGTTTCAGTGTTTTAAAATCGCGTTGCCAGACCGCCAAACCCCCTCTCTTATCTTAACCTGTCTTGGTTCACACAGCATCCTAGACCATCTAATCCATTCCCGCGTTCATGGCCGTCCAATCGCGATCCCGTAGTCGAAAACGGAGCCGGATTCGGATAACCCTAGCCCATGTCTATAAATAGACAACCTCCATGCCTAATTTGGACAGCCAACCCCTCCTGTCGTGTTTTCTGCGCCATCCCCAAAACCTAGCCACCACTGTCTCCCTCCTCCAGCCGTTCGGCCCTGGCAGGCCCTGATCCGGTCCTGAGAAGTCCATCTGGGCCCGAGGCAACTGCCTCCCGCGAGCTCCGCAGCCTAACCCCGCCGCCGTCAGTCCTGCGTTGTCGGATCTCCGCCACCGCGCCGCCGCCTCGTCTGCGCTGCAGTGTGCGCCGGCACCATGCTAGCCGCCGCCGCCCACCGGATCCAGCTCTCACCGGTCGCCCCGTGCCGCCGCCCTGTGAAGTCGTCGCCCGCACCAAAGCCGCCGCGCCATGGAGATCCATCTCCCCATGTCCTCGCCGCCCCTCGGTCCCCGTGTCGCAGCGCGCCGCCCCTGCTTTCCACGGATCCGTCCGAGCTTCGAGCGCCTCGCCCGATGGCTTACTTGCCGGAAGCCGTCGCCGCCGCCGCTTCTTGTTCCTGCTAGGGAGAGAGCGCAAGGGAGAAGAGGTCGAGCGTTTGCTCGCCTTGTCGGGTGGGCCGCGCCCCACGCTGGCCACACGTCAGCCAACTCCTTCCTCAGTCGAACGTCCAGGTCGGCCCAGCTCCTCCTCCAGTGGCCCGGATCCACCTCTTCCTCCAGACCGGCCTGCTCAGACCCAAGGTGAGCCGACCCCCTCGAGCCCCCTAGATTGTGCCCTGGGTGAGATTTAACTAACCTGCGCCATGCCCTGTTAGGCCCGTGTAGGGCAGATTCGGCCCAGAAGTGGTTTTTTTAGCACCTCTGAGTTTTCGTTATTTCAGGAAGATAGCTAATTTTTGAACGCCCGTCGATAATTAACCGTGCGTCGGATCGCGATGATTTAAATATTTAACTTGATTATTTTTTTGCCCAGAACATTATTTTGCAACTTGCATGCATGTTTGAAGTGGTTTGCCCTGCCATATGCCTAGATTTGCGTATTGTCCTAATAGGGAATTATTCTGTAGCTATTTTCGTGCGCGTCTGGATTGCTCAAATCCCGTAGATTAAATGTTCATGTTGTTTGGGACCCTTTTCCATGTATTTTAGAGTAGTTGTTTGCATTTTTTCATATAGGTTCCATCTCTTGTTTGTTATGTCGTGTTTAGGTCCTATTCCCGCATTTAATTGTGGTGCTAGTTTTATTTTTTAGAACCCCACATATTATATATGTTTTCGGGGTAGAAAAATTCATAGAATTTATTGGTGCAATTAGTTTTAGCGTTTGCGCAACTTAGCATGCATGATATTTTGACATGTTGCCCTTTTGTTTATTTCATGGGATTTATTCCGTGCCTGATATGAATGAGTTGTGAACTAGAGATATGCCCTTGGATGTGTAGACTAGCCCCTGGTAATTTTGGTTGCAATAGAAATCCATCTTTAGGTGTTGTTTGCTTGTCGCCAACATGCTAGGAAATAGTGCTGATTTGGAGGTGCTGAAATATTTCAAAGTCTGAGATATGTAATGTTTTGTTGTTGTCTTGCCATGAGTTTTTCTAGTGATCTACAACTCGTTTGGGGTTGGTGCAATGGAGTTAGTTGTAGTCCTTAAGATTCTCTAGCATGCTATAAATTTTCATGTCATTCAGTGCGCTGTAGCATATAGTTTTGTTGCTGCCAATATGCCTTCAGATCGAATACTGCATTGTCAAAGTGTGACTTTTACTAAGTCTGAAACTATGTGCGAGATGCCATTTTGTGAGTTCTTTTCCTAGTGTTCCATGCTTCCATGCTAGATGTTATTAGTAGGATGTTATAGTGCATATTGACTACTATTGTCTCATGTCTTGTTTGAGCATTTTAGAATTATGTAGCATGTTATCTTGGGTTATAGAAAATGTCATGTTGCAGTTTTTGGCAGATTGTGACTATTTCTTGCGTAGATTGTATTTGTTGAAGCGTTGCTCCATTTTGATCATGTCCTATACTAAACTTGCTTAGAATATCGTGTAGTTTCATATTATGTTACTGCCTTCTTGTTTCGGAATGTTTGTGGCTGTCGTGGCATACATATTGCATTCATGGCATCATATCTTGCGGTGTTCGTATATTTTGAACCATAGCTCCGTTGGAGATGATCTCCATGTGTAAATTTATTGGAAGAACATATAGAATCAAGTGATCCTATTTATTTGGTTGTTTAACAAATATTAAAACGTGTTAGTTCAGGTCTGGACAGAATTATAAATTAACGTGTGGGGTCATTTCGGAGATGCTATATGTCGTTTCCGACCTCATTTAAAATACCTAGATAGGTACATTAATTACGCTTCACCTCTTGCCATGTTTAACCACATTTAATATTGTCGTGTAAATAATCGGAAGTGAACTAAATAATCAAAGGTGGAGTTTCGTCGATATGCAACTTGTTGCATATTGAACTTCACTTAAAGTGTAGTGTTTGATTGTGTGAATTGCCATGTCATATCGTGCATAAATGTAACCGCTCATGCATCATTTGTGTTGTGCATCGCACGGTGAATATCATATGTTGATTCTTGTTTCCGGTTTGCTTTGTATCGATAGAGTTTCGTAAGCGTGTCGGAAACTGAGGACCCGTTCCACTACATCGGTTCGTCTGCTTCTCAGAGTCGTTCTTCTTCCAAGCGGGATCTCAGGCAAGATGACCATTTCCCAAGATACCATAACTATCATTGCCATGCTGGTTGTTTCGTTTCTATCGCTATGTCTCGTTGCCTACCACATGTTAAATATCAGCCTCTCAACATTGCCATGAAAACCTTCAACCTTCTACAACCTAGCAAACCACTGATTGGCTATGTTACTGCTTGCTTATCCATATGTTAACGTTGCTAGTTGCAGGTGAAGTTGCTTCCATGTGATAACATGGGTTCCTTGTTATATCACCATATTAAATTCTATTTAATTTAATGCACCTGTATACTTGGTAAAAGGTGGAAGGCACGGCCTTCTAGCCAGGTGTTTTGTTCCACCTTTGCCCCCTTAGTTTCGGCTACCGGTGTTATGTTCCATAAATGAGCGCTCCTAACATGCTTGGGGTTGTTACGGGGACCCCCTAGAATCTCATTTTAGGATAAAGCTCGTCTGGCAAGGCCCAACATTGGTAATATATTTTCCCAACACAATAACTTTGTTAATACTGAAAAACATAGGGAGTTTGCGCTACTCGAGGAGTAATTCAACATAATACAGGGGGGAAGTGTTGATGGTGTTGGTCCCAAATGGGTTGACTGTGGGGCCACCGCGAGGAAACTCGAGGTTTGGTTTTACTCGTGGGCTTTTCCATCCATTGTGTCCTGAGAACGAGATACGCAGCTCCTATCGGGATCGTTGACACGCCAGGCGGCCTTGCTGGACTTGCTTTACCTTTATCGAGCGTCTCGAGCGAGGGTTTCCAATGATGCTTTGAGCTAACTTGAGGTTGAGGTTTTAAAATAGGGATCCGAGGAGATCACGGGTTTCCCTGATCGAGGTCATTCTGTCGAAGCGTTTGGTAGTTTGTGATTGACTAGTTGGAGCACCCCTACAGGGTTAAATCCTTCGGAAAGTCATGCCAGGTTATGTGGCAACATGGAAACTTTGTTTAACATCCGGTTCTAGATAACTTGAAGTAAGCTTAATTAAAACATGCCAACTGAGTGCGTAACAGTGACTGTCTCTTTCGTGAGCTCCTTCTCTGATCGAGGATATGTGGAGTTATGTTTGACGTAAGTAGGTGCTCAGGATCATTCATTTGATCGTCAGTAGTTCATGTCCGCTATGCGTAGATCATCCCCCTCTTATTCTTGTACTCGTAAGTTAGCCACCTCAAATAATGCTTAGTCGCTTGTTGTAGCCTCACCACTTAACCATACCTCACCCATTAAGCTTTGCTAGTCTTGATACCTTTGGAAATGTGATTGTTGAGTCCCGTGTGGCTCACAGATTAGTACAACACCAGTTGCAGGTACAGGTACAGTGTTTAAGACGTGAGCGCGATGATTGTTCATTTGGAGTTTCTTCTTCTTCTTGGTCGATCTGGAATGGGTTCCAGGCCGGCAGCCTGGGATAGCAAGGTTGGACGTCCTTCTTTTCTCATTTGTTTTCGTCCGTAGTCGGACCCTGCTCTTCTTCCTGATGTTTATGTATTGTACTGACGTTCCAGGCCGGCAGCCTGGGATAGCAAGGTTGGACGTCCTTCTTTTCTCATTTGTTTTCGTCCGTAGTCGGACCCTGCTCTTCTTCCTGATGTTTATGTATTGTACTGACGTGACTCTGATGTAGTTTGTTGCGAGTGTAAGCCAATTCCATATATCTATTATTTTCAGTACATGTACTTGTAACAATATCCATTCTTGCGAAACTATGAGATGTGCTTCTATCCCTGTCGAGGCCCTCGTGCCAAAATAAGGATAGGATTGCATCTTGGGTGTTACAATCCTTCACCTTATTTCTTAAAAGCACCAACTATTGAGAGCATAATTGTCATTCTAAGTGTAATGTGAATTGTCCCAAAGTACCACATTGTCTTATGCATGATTGTGATATTACCAATTCTGAAATATTTTTTTCTAGTCTCCTTTAAGACTCCGAAGGAGCGTCTGCATTTATGTTTTGCTTCACTCATGGGGGCTAGTGAGATACCACTCTAGTATGTCCAAGTCATGTGCATTGTGATCTCCTCATGATTTTCAGTTGCATATTATTCATTCTTAGTTGTTTGAAACTATTCACATGATCGAAGGATTGCTTCGTGCATTGTCTTTGTAGCATTGCTTCAATACTTGTTGTACTTGTTCGTAGTACATGCTTATATACATCCAATGAAGCAAAAGAGTTTGTCAAAGTTTTCTTTGTCACGTCCAGTTCTTTGAACTGAATTGCTTGAGGACAAGCAATATGCTAAGCTTGGGGAAGTTGGTACTTCTCAAACGTATCGACTTTTCCAAACACTTCTGCTATTGTTTTGGCCTCATTCTTGCATGATTTGAACGAAACTAACCTGGACTGACGCTGTTTTCAGCAGAGCTGCCTGTATGGTTCTCTTATGTGCATGAAAATAGATTTTTAGGTGTCCCTGAAAATTCCAATAAAAATAGAGAAAATACACGCACCAGGAGGAACCCTTGCCTAGAAGATGGGCCAGAGGGGGGTCACCAGGCCTCCAAGCGACCTGGTGGCGCGGCCTGCCCCCTGGCCGCGCAAGGAGGCCGCCTGGGTGGGGCACACCCCATATGGTGACCTACCTTGGCTCCTTTTTTTAACCAAGACGGAGAAACCCGAGAACAGAAGTTGTTTTGCCAATTCTCGACGCGGAGCCGCCGACACCCTCGGTTCTTCTCTGGGAGAGCTAATCTAGAGGCTACCTTGGCCTCCGAAGAGGGGAAATCATCGCCATCGTCATCACCATCGCCACACCATCACCCTTCCATGACGTCGTCTTTCATGTGTGAGTATTTCCCTGATGTAGGCGAAGGGGATGGTAGGGATTGGATGAGTTAGATCATGTAGTAGTTCGTCAGATTGTTGGGGCATGTTGCCTATCATCTACTATGGTGTTTATCATCTTTGCTACTACTTGTTGCTCTTCATGCTTGTCACTTTGGGCCCGAGTGCCATGATTTCATATCTGAATACCTTATGTTTTTCTGAATATATTTGTGTTCTTGATCCTATCTATGAGTAGTGTGCACCTATTATAGTCCGGAACCGGCGATCCTAATGGTGACAGCTTGGGACACCAAAGGGGATAGACTATAATTTGAGGATTCCATGTATCCATTGATTGTTAATGCTTTGTTCTCGTGCTCTTTGACAAGAGCACCTTAATCTCCATAAGTTCCTTTTGGCCCCATTGGTAGCGGGATGGTAGGACAAAATATGTTGTGCAAGTTCTTATTGCAAGCACGCTCGACTACCTTGGGATACATGTGTAATGTTTGATATTTGCGTAGATGATCATTACTTTTCTGTGTGCCTTGACCCAAGTTAAATACATGACATCTCTCATACTCAACTGTTAAAGCTTATAAATATTATTTGGCTCCCATTGTGTCGAAACAATAAATTGGGTTATCTTACCCGCGAAGACTGTTGTGATCCCCTACACTTGTGGGTTATCAACGGGTCTACTATCGGTGCTAAATCCGGCATATCTCGAGCTAGGGGACCTAAGCTAGGCGTCTTCGAACGATGGTAACATGGGCACATGATTTTACCCCTGTTTGGGCTCTCTCGAAGAGATAATACCCTATGTCCTGCTTTTGATTGCACAGATATCGGGGGTAGTACAGAGTACTTGTATCTACCACAAGATTATTGTGAAAACTCTCACTTATATGAGATGATCTATTGACTAGTCCAGCCTCGGTTTTTATAATACACCAAAGACCTACGTTTAGAATAGTCCTCGTCCTTTGCACCAAGTCTTGTGGAATCTTCCTTGTATACATCATGGGCTACATCAACTGGACCATTAATTAGTAAACCGTTATAGGGGTCCTCGGACAGACTCACCTAGTTGGGAGACAATGTAGTGAGTAACCCTACTCCACGATTCCATCAGTAGCCCGTGAACCTGACTTAAAGTTGGGCGCTCCTTAGTTCTTCCCAATTGTTCTTCATCTTCGGTCGTCGGTCTCGAAAGTTGGTTCAACAAATATTCTCATCTCTCATGTTGAGGACTGTCGAGGTGTATTTGAAGAGTTCACATGCCGCGCATCCGAGGAGCCCCTCTAAGTTCTCGACATTTATAGATTGCTTGTTATATTCATGTCACACCCCGGGTTTGAAGTTTTTCTCGAGCGGTGGTGTCCTCTTGCAGTCGAGCTCCAATGTGGGGATGCATCCGAGGTGTCTTCTTGCGGCTCAGCTCCAATGCCACACAACATTCGAGGTCTCATAGATCACCCCAGTCTTGAAAAAGTAGGAGTTTAGCCGAGCTTCACCCTGGAAAATCCTCATGTGTAGCCAGTCTCTCATAGCCGAGCTCCAACGTCAGTCTACTTGTGAGGTGGTGTAGCACCTCCATATTGGGCTACTTTTTGCAGATTTTTTTTCGACTGGTGCAGCTTGTTCTCTACTCAGATGTATAGCCAGTAGCACTCGAGGTGTGTGACATCCTAAAGTCCACTATGTACCTAGATAGAATAAAACCACAGATCCTAGTAGCCCCTAAGACTCACGTCGTTTTGCAAAATTGTCTTGATTATCCAGGCCTTGCTCTACAACATACTTTAGGAACATAAATGTGGTGTGAAGTAGCCCCCGAGACTCATGTTAGGTGCGGTCGACCAACTAGGGATCGCAATATCCTCGAACATTGTTTAGCACTTTGAATTTTCTGCATTGAATCGTCAATGTAGTAGCCCCTGAGACCTTGGTTAGGATACATGCTCGGCCCTAGGATCGTATCTCCTGAGGAACTAGTTCGACTGTTGTGTGTGTTTTGCCAACAATGAGGTGCATCCTGGTAATGAAGATAACAAAATGCGGGTCGGAATAGATTTCGCAAGCACAATCAATCAAAAGGATGTATTATCACATGAAAGAAAAACATAAAATAGTTGAAGGTACCTGATACGTCTCAAATGTATCTATAATTTTTGATGGTTTCACGCGGTTATATTGTCAACTTTGGATGTTTTGTTTACCTTTCATATCTTTTTTTGGGACTAACTTATTAATCCAGTGCCAAGTGCCAGTTCCTGTTTTTTCTGTGTTTCTCACTCTTTTCAGATCTGATTTTGGAACGGAGTCCAAACGGAATAAAATCCCCGAAATAAATTTTTCCAGAACGGAAGAAGATCGGGAGACTTGAGGGCCAAGGCATTGGGCCCAAAGGGATCCCACAAGCCCTATTGCCGCGGCAAGGGGGGGGGCGGCAACCAGGCTTGTGGCCTCCCTGGCGCTCCCCTTCCCTAGCTCTTTGGCCTATAAATTCCCTAAAAATCCAGAAAAATGAGGGCATCCACGAAAACACTTTTCCGCCGCCGCAAGCTTCCGTTTCCGTAAGATCTCATCTGGAGACCCTTCCCGGTGCCCTGCCGGAGGGGACTTTGGAGTTGGAGGGCTTCTACATCAACATCATCGCCTCTCCAATGACTCGTGAGTAGTCCACTTCAGACCTACGGGTCCGTAGTTAGTAGCTAGATGGCTTCTTCTCTCTCTTGGATCTTCAATACAAAGTTATCCATGATCTTCATGGAGATCTATCCGATGTAATCCTATTTGGCGGTGTGTTTGTCGAGATCCGATGAATTGTGGATTTGTGATCAGATTATCTATGAATTATATTTCAGTCTTTGCTGATTTCTTATATGCATGATTTGATATCCTTGTAAGTCTCTCTGAATCTTGGGTTTTTTTTGGACAACTAGATCTATGATTCTTGCAATGGGAGAAGTGCTTGGTTTTGGGTTCATACTGTGTGGTGACCTTTCCCAGTGACAGAAGGGGCAGCAAGGCACGCATCGTGTTGTTGCCATCAAGCGTAACAAGATGGGCTTTTATCGTAGATATGAGATTGTCCATCTACATCATGTCATCTTGCTTAAGGCGTTACTCTGTTCTTTTGAACTTAATACACTAGATGCATGCTAGATAGCGGTCGACGTGTGGAGTAATAGTAGTAGATGCAGAAAGTATCGGTCTACTTGTTTTGGACATGATGCCTATAGATATAATCATTGCCTTAGATAACGTCACGACTTTGCGCGTCTCTATCAATTGCTCGACAGTAATTCGTTCACCCACCGTCTACTTGCTTTCATGAGAGATGCCACTAGTGAACACTACGGCCCCCGGGTCTATTCACAACTATCGTTTCCACTTTCACTTTTACTTTGCTTTGTTTACTCTTTGCTTTTAGTTCTCACTTTGCAAACAATCTATAAGGGATTGACAACCCCTTCATAGCGTTGGGTGCAAGCTCTTTGTGTTTGTGCAAGTACTTGTAACTGGAACTCTCCTCCTACTGGATTGATACCTTGGTTCTCAAAACTGAGGGAAATACTTACCGCCGTTGTGCTACATCACCCTTCCCTCTTCAAGGAACACCAACGCAAGGCTCCAAGGCCGCGGGGAAATCCTTTGTATATTTGCCAAGGAAGTCCCTATAGGCGTAGCCATAGCAGTAGGATTCCTAGCGCCGTTGCCAGGGAAGGTCTGTTGTCGCAATAGCAGAAGGATTTCTGGCGCCGTTGCCGGGGAGGAGAGATCAAGTCAAGATCTATCCAAGTAGGTGTCACAAACTCATCTCTTGCATTTACCTTTTTTGCTAGTTGCCTCTCGTTTTCCTCTCCCCCACTTCACATTTGCCTTTTTCGTTTGCCTTTCCTTTGCTTGTGCTGCCATGTTCCTTCAAAATGCTTGCATCTTCGCTTGCTAAAAATCTAGTGATATGGATCCTCATCCACTTGCTAATATTTTCAAGAGGTCCAACTATGTTGAACCAATTGTTAGTGAGCGTACACTTGATTATCTTTATGAAGTTTTGCTTAAGATGCGTGAATCTGAAAATCGTGATGAGGAAATTTATGAAGTGATTCACGAGGGCTCCTTGGATGAAAAGCATGATTGCAATGGTTTCACTATAAACTCTATTAGTGACAATCATGCTAAAAATATGCAAAACCCTAAGCTTGGGGATGCTAGTTTTGCTTTGTCCACTACTTGTTGCAAAGATCATGATTGGGGTGATGATTTTTCTTATGATCTTGAAAATTTGTTCAAGCCTCATGATGAATATGATATTTGCAATGACATTGAAAGTGGGTTTGGAGACGCCATGCCTTTAGTTGATGATAATCCCACTATTTTTGAAGAGCATCAACTTTGCATGCATTTGGATCATGAATTTGAATATGATCCCATATGTAATTATTATGAGAGAGGGAAATGTTTTGGTAGAAACTTTCATGTTACTAAGCTACCTCTCGTCATGTTGAGATTGACATTGTCTCTTTCCTTTTCCTTGCATATGGCAGCTATTGGTTGTCTTGGCAATTTGTTTTCCTATAAAATGCCTATGCATAGGAAGTATGTTAGACTTAGGTGTCATTTTCACATGCTTCATGATGCTCTCTTTGTGCTTCAATTCTTGTCTTTTGTGTGAGCATCATTGAACTATCAATGCCTAACTAAGGGCGTTAAACAATAGCGCTTGTTGGGAGGCAACCCAACGAATCTATCTTTTTATTTCTGTTTTGTGTTTTCCACAATTTCATAATTCTGTTATGATTGTGTTTTTTGTGTTTCTTTTGCGTTTGTGCCAAGCAAAATCGTTACGATTAGTCTTGGGGATGATCGTTTGGTCATGCTGGAAAAGACAGAAACTTTCTGCTCACAAAAAGAATTTTCATTTTCTTTCTGTAAGAGATTTTGAGTTGATTCTTTTTGTTTCTCATTGCTACGCAAATTCTTCAGACCGTCGTAATTTTTTAGAATTTGTGAAGTACCATAAGTATACGAAGTATACAGATTGCTACAAACTGGTCTGCTTTTAACAGATTCTGTTTTTGTTGAGTTGGTTGCTTATTTTGATGAAACTATGGATAGTATCGGGGGGTATTAGCCATGGAAGATTGAAAATATAGTAACCCAACATCAGAATAAGTAGAATTTAAGTTTTCTACAGTACCTAAGGAAGTGGTGGTTTGCTTTCTTATACTAATGTTATCACGAGTTTCTGTTTAAGTTTCGTGTTGTGAAGTTTTAAAGTTTTGGGTGAAGTTCTTATGGAAAAAAAGATAAAGAGTGGCAAGAGCTCAAGCTTGGGGATGCCCAAGGCACCCCAAGTTTATTCAAGGATGCCATAAAAGCCTAAGCTTGTGGATGCCCCGGGAAGGCATCCCCTCTTTCGTCTTCAATCCATCGGTAACGTTACTTGCGGCTTAATTTTTATTCACCACATGTTATGTGTTTTGCTTGGAGCATCTTGTATCGTAGGAGTCTTTTATTTTTGTTGTGTCACAATCATCCTTGCTGCACACCTAGAGAGAGACACATGCACTCACCGTGATTTTGTCGAGCTTCACTTATATCCTTTGGTTAGACAATTTAGCTCACATGTGCTTCACTTATATCTTTTGAGCTAGTTGATTTTGCTCTATGTGCTTCACTTATATCTTTTAGAGCACAGCGGCGCATGGCTTGGTAGTTGATCTATGCTTTGATAGTAGTCTCAAAAGGGGTATTTATCCAAAGGGATATGAAAACTTCCACCTTCATGTGCATTGAATAGTTAGAGAAGTTTGATTCATCTCAATTAGTTTTGAGTTGTGGTTGTGGTAATATTGAAGTTATATTAGTAAGGTGTTGTGGATCTAGAAATACTTTTGTTGAAGCTAGTGATTCCCGTAGCATGGACGTATGGTGAACCGCTATGTGATGAAGTCTGAGCATGATTAGTCTATTGATTGTCATCCTTTGTGTGGCGGTCGGGATCGCGCGATGGTTTATACCTACCAACCCTTCCCCTAGGAGTATGCATTGAATGCTTTGTTTCGATTACTACTAAAAATTTTGCAACAAGTATAAGAGTTCTTCATGACTAATGTTGAGTCCATGGTTTAGATGCACTTTCACCTGCCACCATCACTATCTTCTTTAGTGTCGTGCAACTATCGCCGGTGCACAAAACCACCCATATAGCCTCCCTCAAAACAGCCACCATACCTACCTACTATGGCTTTTCCAAAGCTATTCCGAGATATATTGCCATGCAACTACCACCATGACATGTGCCACCACTTCTACATTTCCATTGCATGATCGTAAGATAGCTAGCATGATGTTTCCATTGATGTCTATGCCATGCTAGATCATTGTCACGGTACACTACCGAAGGCATTCCATATAGAGTCATCATTGCTCTAAGTTTTGAGTTGTAAGTGTGATCATCATCATTGATGGAGCATTGTCGCATGTGAGGAAATAAAAGAGGCCAAAGATGCCCACCAAAAAAAAGAGGCCAAAGAGCCCACAAAAACAAATGAGAGAAAAACAGAGAAGGGACAATGCTACCACCTTTCCACACTTGTGCATACTAAGCACCATAATCTTCATGATTGAGAGTCTCTCATTTTGTCACCACCATATAGCTAGTGGGAAATTTTCATTATATAACTTGGCTTGTATATTCCAATGACACGCTTCCTGAAAATTGACTTAGGTCTTCGTGAGCAAGTAAGTTGGATGCACACCCACTAGTTTTCTTTAAGAGCTTTCACATACTCTTAGCTCGAGTGCATCATTTGTATGGCAATCCCTACTCATTCACGTTGATATCTATTGATGAGCATCTCCATAGCTCACTGATATGACTAGTCAATGTGACCATCTTCTCCTTATTTGCCTTGCAACCTCCACCACACTCCACTCCACTTATAGTGCTAAAACCATGGCTCACGCTCATGTATTGCGTGAGAGTTGAAAAGGTTTGAGAAAGTAAAGCTGTGAAAACAATTACTTGGCCAATACCGGTGTTGTGCATGATTTAAATTCGTTGTGCAAGGATGATAGAGCATAGCAAGACTATATGATTTTGTAGGGATAACTTTCTTTTGGCCTTGTTATTTTGAAAGTTCATGATTACCTTGCTAGTTTTCTTGAAGTATTATTGTCTCCACGTCAATAGCAAACTATTGTTTTGAATCTAATGGATCTAAACATTCACGTCACATAAGAGGAGTTACAAAGGACATCTATGCTAGGTAGCGTTAGAGCATCAAAAATTCATTCTTTATCACTTCCCTACTCGAGGACGAGCATGAATTAAGCTTGGGGATGGTTGATACGTCTCAAACGTATCTATAATTTTTGATGGTTTCACGCGTTTATCTTGTCAACTTTGGATGTTTTGTTTACCTTTTATATCATTTTTTCGGACTAACTTATTAATCCAGTGCCAAGTGCTAGTTCCTGTTTTTCTGTGTTTTTGACTCTTTTCATATCTGATTTTGGAACAGAGTCCAAACGGAATAAAATCCCCGAAATAAATTTTTCCAGAACGGAAGAAGATCGGGAGACTTGAGGGCCAAGGCAGGGGGCCCACAGGGAGCCCACAAGCCCTGTTGCCGTGGCCAGGAGGGCCGCGACAACCAGGCTTGTGGCCTCCCTGGCGCTCCCCTGCCCTAGCTCTTTGGCCTATAAATTCCCTAAAAATCCAGAAAAAATGAGGGCACCACGAAAACACTTTTTCTCCGCCGCAAGCTTCCGTTTCCGCGAGATCTCATCTGGAGACCCTTCCAGTGCCCTGCCGGAGGGGACTTTGGAGTTGGAGTGCTTCTACATCAACATCATCACCTCTCCAATGACTCGTGAGTAGTCCACTTCAAACCTACGGGTCCGTAGTTAGTAGCTAGATGGCTTCTTCTCTCTCTTGGATCTTTAATAAAAAGTTCTCCATGATCTTCATGGAGATCTATCCGATGTAATGCTCTTTGGCGGTGTGTTTTTCGAGATCCGATGAATTGTGGATTTGTGATCAGATTGTCTATGAATTATATTTGAGTCTTTGCTGATTTCTTATATGCATGATTTGATATCCTTGTAAGTCTCTTCGAGTCTTGGGTTTTGTTTGGCCAACTAGATCTATGATTCTTGCAATGGCAGAAGTGCTTGGTATTTGGTTCATACCGTGTGGTGACCTTTCCCAGTGAAAGAAGGGGCAGCAAGGCACGCATCGTGTTGTTGCCATCAAGGGTAAAAAGATGGGCTTTTATCATAGATATGAGATTGTCCATCTACATCATGTCATCTTGCTTAAGGCGTTACTCTATTCTTTTGAACTTAATACACTAGATGCATGCTGGATAGCGGTCCACGTGTGGAGTAATGGTAGTAGATGCAGAAAGTATCGGTGTACTTGTTTTGGACGTGATGCCTATAGATATAATCATTGCCTTAGATAACGTCACGACTTTGCGCGGTTCTATCAATTGCTCGACAGTAATTCGTTCACCCACCGTCTACTTGCTTTCATGAGAGAAGCCACTAGTGAACACTACGGCCCCCGGGTCTATTCACAACTATCATTTCCACTTTCACTTTTACTTTGCTTTGTTTACCCTTTTCTTTGACTTCTCACTTTGCAAACAATCTATAAGGGATTGACAACCCCTTCATAGCGTTGGGTGCAAGCTATTTCTGTTTGTGCAGGTACTTGTGACTTGAACTCTCCTCCTACTGGATTGATACATTGGTTCTCAAAACTAAGGGAAATACTTACCGCCGCTGTGCTACATCACCCTTTCCTCTTCAAGGGAACACCAACGCAAGGCTCCAATGCTGCAGGGAAATCCTTTGCATATTTGCCAAGGAAGTCCCTATAGGCGTAGCCGTAGCAGCAGGATTACTGGCGCCGTTACCAGGGAAGGTCTGTTGTCGCAGTAGCAGTACCACAAGCTCGGAAAACCAAAATATTCTATAAAAACTTTGCGCCTCAAATAAGTCAAGTTCTTTGGGCCAATCCAAAATTGGTCTTAAAATTATTGTATGCTTTGGTCATGCTTTAACATGACACATCCGATCTCTAGACTTCAAGTGGGTGATCCTTAGAATTCAACTCGAAGGTGGAGTGCTTCTCGGGCTAGTTTAGAGAAATAAACTTGAACAGTTATGAGAGAAACTGCTCTATACGGCTATTTGTCAACACATTCAAGTTAAAAAAGGAGTGATAGTAAAGAACTTCATAATAACTTAGAAGAAAATACTTAAAAACAACATACACAATTTTATAAGTGATACCTGTGAGTTGTGTTGGGTTTTTCGTGAAGAGGAACGGATGATGCAACATGGTGTATACAATTATTTCCCTTAGTGAGAACCGAGATTATCGAACCAATAGGTCGAGCATGCAAATCCCGTGTTCAGCGCCTACGCACAAAAGAGCAACACCGGCACCCAACGCGGGCAAGAGGGTTGTCAAGCCCGTTGAACTCGTTACTTGCAAGAAGATAGTGTAGATAGATAATTCAAATATATTAAATATAAAAAGTAAATAAACACAACGAAAAAATTGTAGTGTTTGTAAATTTATAAGTGGATAGACCAAGGGGCCATAGTGTTCTCTAGCGGCATCTCTCTCGAAGAAGGCATATGGCGGGTAAACAAATTACTATTAGACAATTGATAAAAAAGCGCATATTTATGCAATATTTATTCACGGCAATGAACATGTGTATATAGGAAACATGTCGATAAGCAAGTAGACCGAATCCTGCATGCATCTACTACTATTACTCCACCCATCGGCCGTTATCCAGCATGCATCTAGAGTATTAAGTAAAACAGAGTAATGTTTGGAGAATGATGACATGATGTAGAAAAACATAACTCAATTAATATGAATCAACCCCGTCGTTTTATCCTCAGGGCCAACAATACAAAAACGTGTCTTGTTCCTTTCTATCATTTGGATATAGAGCACCGCCAAATTGAACCCACTACAACACACCCCTCTCACTGAAGACAGCTCAGTCTAGTTGGCCAAACCAAATATATAGATCACTGAGATTTACAAAGCTATAATAACAATGCAAATAAGAATTATGTAATTAGATAAGACTCGAATCTTTTATCATGAATAATCTGAACATAAACCCACAAATCATCGGATCCCAACAAACGCACCACACAAAGTGATTACATCGAATAGATTATATATATATATATATATATATATGTATATATATATATATATATATGGAGAGAGAGAGATCTAGATAATAACTATGGACCCGTAGGCCTGTGGTAGACTACTCACACATCAACATGGCAGAAGCAAGGTTGATGTAGAGGCCCTCCATGATCGATCACCCTTTGGCAGGGCACCGAAAAAGGGCTCTAGATGGGCACACGGAAAAATAGAAACTTGCAGCAACGAAAAAAGTGTTTTGGGAGCTCCTCTATGTTTTTTGGTATATATGAAAATTTATAAGCCAAAGAACGAGGTCGGGAGATATAGGTGTGGCTCACAAGCTAACAGGGCGCGATCATCACCCCCCCCCCTCGACACACCCTGTTGGCTTGTGGGGCATCCATGTGGCCTCGGCCTTCTTCTAAAGTTTCCAGGTCTTCTTATGGTCCAGAAAAATTCATCAAAAAGTTTTGTGCTATTTATACTTTGTTTGATATTGTAAACCTGAAAAGTCAAAAAAATGCACAAAATAGCAAGTGGCACGTGGCACTAGGTTAATAAGTTAGTGACAAAAAATAATATGAATCAACAAATAAATGCCCAAAAAGTATCCTAGAATTATAATATTATAGCATGGAACAATGAAAAATTATAGATACGTAGGAGATATATAAATGAGCCTTAGTTAAGTAGGGTAAAGGAAGTTGTTTTTTAACAACAATGTTTATAATAAACATTTTTGGTTTAACAAAAATATAACACTTGCTTGAACTGATTTTTAATGAGAATTTGAGCATGAAAGCGATTTAGCGGGTTAATGTGCTCGGTGTTGATGATGAGGTCCGAGGTTGTTATCGGACAAAGTCGTGTAGTCCTCGGCCTGACCGAGGTCCTAGACCCCAAGCCTGTCCCGAGGTGACCGGCGAGGAGCTTGGCTTGATGAAGTGTTAAGGTAGCATGGTCAATGTAGCAATGTGGAGCCCAGTCTAGCCAAGGTGACGGAGTAAGTCGACAAGGTGACACGAAAGTTCCGAGAGTAGGTTGAATATGACGAATCTGCTGGTCTAGCCGAGATAATGAAGAAGGTCGGTGTCGTGGTCGTCAGCTTTATAAGGAGATGACAAGGCGATGTCAACGCATATCAGATTTTGTAAAATATAGTCGATGCCGGTTTGATGAAGTGACCGCGTGGCGATGCCATCGTTCCCGACCCGTGTAGTCCGTGGGGCGACGATGTTGTGTTGCCGATGATTTTTCCTTCATGGTACCGAACTCTTGGTCGGATCACTCTGGTGATGATCCGAGGTGATTGTCGATGCCTCAATGGAGCAACAACGCAGTCGATCCTGGCATAGGTCAGAATCCATGGAGTAACAAGGTCGGGCTAGTTTGACATAAATTCACGAGCACGTGTTTATGAACAAAACATAATACCCTAAAAACAAAATTCATCCAAATATAATATTTGATATCCCATTCATGGAAAAGATGAACTCGTGTCGGATTCATTTTTGCGCAAAAAACATATCCAAAAATTGACGCACTCCTCGGACTCTTCCCGGAGTTTGCATGTTCGGATTGAATTGAAAGTTTGTCGGTGGTCGATATCACAGTTCCGTAGCCGATGTACGGTTGGATCTTCCAAAGGATGTTTAACCTGGACGCTAGACTCCTCGCCATAAAGTCATTCAGATTCATGTCCAGATTCAACAGGACTCCAATACATCAGTGATTGCAAGAGATTTCTCCATTGGAACGCGATGAAATTTTACAATGTTTTGATAGACTCAATTCTACGCAATTCCACATAAGAAATTATCAAATCAACGCTTGAGAATACGAGGATGGTGAACATGAATCCGTTGTGCAGAAAAACTACACGGTTGCCCAAAGAAACATTGACGTTGAGCCCCCGAGCTCCATGGATGATTCTTCCATGATCTGAATTGAGATTGGGTTTGATATTTTATGAAGAAACCTGTCTGATCTTGATGATCCTATGATGAGCATAGTCATCGGACTAGCCGAGGTGATGAGTCGAGCCGGCAACGAAGATGTCGACGTCAACGATGAATCTCGGTTCCAACGTGTGAATCACATGGGAGTCGGTCTTCTTTCCCATCACGATGTGGCGGGTACCGAAAGGGACCTGCATGGGCCACCAATGTCGAAGTTAAATCCGAGATACCTTGAGGTAGGGGTCCTAAGCTAGGCATCTTGGAACGTTGGTAACATGGCCACAAGATTTTACAAGGTTTGGTCTCTCTCGAAGAGATAATACCCTACACCCTGATTTTGATTGTATTAATATGAGGGATATTACAAAGTATATGTATCTACCGAGATATTGTTGTGTAAGAGTCTAATGAATATGAGATGTTCTATTGACTAGTCTAACCTCAGTTTATATAATTCACTCGAGACCTAGGGTTTAGAAGAGTCATCGTCTTGTGCACCAAGTCATGTGGAATCTTCCTTGTATACGTCATGAGCTGCGAGAAGTGGCCCATTAGTAAAACACCATGGGGGTCCTTGAACCGGCCACCTAGTCGAGAGACAAACTGGTGAGTACTCCCTACTCCAGGACTCCATCACCTACCTATTCAGAGCATCGACCACTAGTGGGGTGGTGAGCTTCTCGGGCTCTCATTCAAAGGCGATGACAAAAGTTTCCTGGTTGGACGCATTGCTCGTTCGCGCGGGAGAGGCGAAAGGTACCAAGGTGGTGGCGCATCAGACATTGTGGTTGTGGGCCCTTCTTCCACACAGTACATGGTGAGGCTAATGCTCTTTTGTCCTCTTTTGTTAGCCTGAAGTTCAAAAGCTGGTGTGGTATCTTGCAAGCTGGATGTCCTATTTTCACATTCCATTTTTATTGTAGCATCATTCGCCTATCGTTCACTCTTCGTGGCTTGGTAGCCCCGTGTCTCGGTAGTGCGAATCATGTGCTTCCATTTGTAATCTTCCCATATGGTTGCATTCCCACACAGTGGCGGCATGGAGATGAGCATTTTGAGATCCTATGGGTAAGGCATGGATTTACAAAGGTTTATTTATAAAGAAAGCACTGTGTTTATGTTAAGAGGAGGCTCCGACCATACTTACATTGGGTATCGACATTCCATGGAAATACAACATGACTTTGGTCTTGATTGGCAAGTTCGATTCTTTGCCTCCCACCAGAAAAACAACCACATTGCATAGGACCGCCTCGATGTAGTCGTGGATGCTCGATCAAGATTCATCGAAAGGTCCATTATAGACGTACATCGAATGTGCTCTTGCACGAAGAGGTTGGATTCGTGTGCCTAACCAGGTGACCAAGATACCCAATGTCGTGAGCCCACGAGCGATCTTGTTCATGCATGTGATACAAAGCGTAATTTTTGTTTAAATTGTGTGTATTTTCTTTCATTATTTCTTTTATTTTATTTCATAGGTTAATAGCAATTCTACTGATTCATTTTTCATTATAAAACTTCCTTATTTTGATTTTATTTTTATATTTCTTTTTATTTCTTTTTAAAATGTAATATTTATGTAACTAATTTATTTCTTCTTAGAATATATTTTTGCAAAACATCCACTACTATATGTGTATTATTGCAATACTATAAAATGCACAACTTATGTGTAAAAAATTCATTGTTTTATTTTTTTTATTTTCCCCACTTAAAGGCTAATATCAATGTCACGCACTCATTATACCTTAGAAAACTACACTATTTTTATATTTTGTTATATTTTTCCTGTTTGTTTGTATGGAAATGGTAATACCAATGCCAGTATTTCATTATTCCTTACAAAATATAATTATTTTGATATTTAAAAAAATGTTTTCTTCCTTTTTATGGGTAATACCAGTGTCACTAACTCAATCCTTCTTGGAAAACTCATGTTTTAAAATAATTACATGATTATACGCTTACTCTTGCATATTATAAAAAATGCTTCTTAGAGGGAATATCAATGCCAGTTATGTGCTTACTCTTGCATATTATTTCATTTTTATCTTGTGCGTTACCAGATATTGGTTCAGTTTATGTCCTACTTCAGATCAAGCCTAAGTATTTCGTTGGCTTCTGTTTTGTGGTTGTAAAAGGAGTGAGTTTCTGTTTTATTTTAATACATGTCTTTGTTCATTGATGCTTGAGCATAGAAGCAAGTACCATGTGATTTTTGTGTAAATTATAATAGAGTGCAACAATTACACGTCTATGATTATTCTTTGCATATTACCAAAGTGTAATTTTAGTGCAAAGTTGTGTGCAAGTTTATTTATATGTTTGCATTTTATTTTTCTCAAAGGGTAATACCAATGTCGTCGATGTAGTTTTCCTTAGAAAACTTCATTCTTTTGAATTTTTTTATTTTTTTTATTGTAATTTATTTCTGAGGTAAATATACTGGTAGTCATAGAACTTGCACAAACTTGTAAAATACATGTTTTTGGTCATCAAACTTGCATGAGCGTGCAAATACGATCACACTTCATATACACGGTCGTATCAAGGGCATGCGCGGCATGCCAGCATGGCCAAGGCCTGCTGTCAGCCGTTGTCGCATGATAGGTTTGCAGAAAAGCCATCGGATTTTTTTATTTACGCATTGAGACCGTAAAATAAAATAGAAAATAAGGGGTGAGGGTGGTGTTTCAAACCCACTAACATGTCTCTAGTATGCTCGGCTACACAAGCACAGGCAGATGATGATTGATGTTTATGATACACGAATAGTCTTTGTACCATATGAACATGTATTAAAATATTTAAAAAATTCTAACATAAGAAAACAAAGACTCACAGCTCAAACATGTTACCTCGTGGAGTCGTGATCAATCTTAACTAAGAGTCCATCAGACTACCACACCATATCTTGTTCAGAATGAATAAACATTTTTTATGTTGTTGTTTCTTCTCATTCTATGTAAGGAAACAACTTAAATTCTAGAGTTTTTGACATTTAAAAAAATGTTCAAGCATTACTAAAAAAGGTGTGTTGTATTTGAAAATTTATTTACGCATTGTAAAAATATATTTCTTTAGTTAACAAACATAAGTTATGTTTTGAAAATGGTCACATACTTCAAAAGTATACGATATTTTCAAAAAAATTATACAATTTACAATTTACGAATATATGAGGTCACATGTTTGAGCCGCCGGTCTTTGTGTTCTCTTGTTCGGTTTTTTCTTTAATTTTTTGGTATATGTTCATACGATATAAAGTCTATTGGTGCATCCTAAATATCAATCATCGTCGATCTGGTGATTATGCACCTGAGCGTACAAGGGCGAGGTCATGGTTTCGAAACACCACCCTCATCCCATGTTTTCATTTTTATTTTAGGATCTAAATACGTAAATAAAAAAATTAAAAGGCTTTTTTCGTGATTCTACCATGCAACAACGGCTGACAACGGGCCCTGGCCATGCTCGCATGCCACACAGGCCACGGATACACACATGTACATCAAATATGACCGTATTTGCACGCACGTGCAAGTTTGATGATCAAAACCACGTATTTTGCAAGTTTGTCGACCAAATTGGCCGCCGTGTGCAAGTTCTATGACTACCGATGTATTTACCTCTTTTTTCTTCTTTATGGGTAATACCAATACCACTCATACATTACTTCTTATAAAACTTATTTTCCCTATAAATTTTCCCTATTAAAATCGCAATTTATTTAAAAATTGTGTGAAAATTTATCATTAGTGTGTTTTTCTTCTTAAAGTGTAATACCACTGACAAATTAATTCTTACCTTTATTTTATTTTATTTGTTTTTTCTTATGTCTTGGCAGCTATCGGGCCACTTTATATTATGTTTGAAATCAAGCCAAAGCATATGGTCGGCTTTTGTTTTATGGTTGCTTAGGCTTGAGGGAGTCGTTACTTAGCGAGCGCTTCTTTGGGAGCCTCTGAGCGAGCACTCTCGCGCACCGCCACTTAGTGCATTCTCATCCGCCATCATGTATCACGCTCTGAGCGCTTCCTTCGGATTTTTTTTTTTATTTTTCCGCACGCGTTTTTGGCTTTTTAGATTGTTTTTTATATTTTTTTTCGTGTTTTGGTTTTTACCGGTCTTCCTTAGCGTTTTGACAAAAAAAGTTTCGAAAAAAATCGCAAAAAATGTGTTTTCTTTTTTTCACGAGAGGCACCGTTTTGCTATCACAAAAGGCATGGTTTTGCCTTCGCGAGAGGCACGGCCGTGCCTCTCGGAAACGAAAAAACGAGTTTTTTTAGAGGTACGGTTGTATATGCATCTAGTGCCCCTTTGTGATTTGAAGACTTATTGGTTAAGAGACTAGTACGTTTGTGAGTGTAGACATGCTCTATAAGTTGCTGAGTTTGAGTTATTCGATGAATATCGACCCATAAAAATGTATGCCTCAGGGTGAAGACTTTGGTCGTTCCTTGAAGACTTTGATCGTGAAGAAATTGCGAAGAAATTTATATTCCTCATGAAGACATTGAAGATGAAGAATTTGGTGTATCTCGAAGAAAATGCTCTTAAGACTTTGAAGCTTGAAGATTTACTCCTTGTGTTTCATTTTCTTCATTCTTGAGTCATAGGAACACCGTACTTTTAAAAGGGGGTAGAGGTAAAACTAAGGAAAGATTTTCCTCATCATGCTCAACTCAAACCTACACCTACGAGATCCTCGAAGTGAGGAACATGAGAGACATGAAGACTTCCATAAATGAAAGTTCTGACTGTTGGCGCACCGCGCGCCACCTGCCCCCATTCTTATCCACCCAACGGTCATATCATTAAGGGCATTAATGTCATATCATGTCGGGATGCTCTTAGGCTCACCCCCTACAACCACTAGTTGGTTGGCTGCTTCGAGAGAATCTGATACGTGTCATTTAGGGCAACCCAATTCCTCGAGGACTTTGAGCGAAAATCATCAAGTGAGGAAAAACCCCAAACAACTAAACCAATACCCAAAACCCAAAGTGATTGAGCATCACTAAAGAGATTGTTCCTGTGTGGAACCGACACTTGTTACCTTTGAGAACTGTGCATCCTTCATACGGTTAGGCGTCATGGTCTAGAGCATCCAGCAGTCAATTATGAATCGTCCGATGATTGGGTTTGTGAGGGTTTGGCAGTCTGCCTTGGAGACTTACCACGAGTATCGGGCAAGGACTGTGTTTCCTTAGCTCAAGGATAATAGGGTAGGGATTGTGTGTCCCAGGACTGTGTGTCCTTTGGTTTCAGTACCAAGCCGCTCCAAACCAGACGTACAACTGACACAGTAGTTGGAACTGGGTCATCAACCATTGTCTTCATCAAGCTATTGGTTCTATTTCTTCAACTCTTTTCATTTCCTCAATTGCATGTTGAAGACTTTCATCTGTACTGTTTGAAGCATTTGACTGAAGACTTTCTCCCAATTCCTCAATTCAAAATCTTCACCTGAGTAATTCATCACCTGCTTATCATGTATACGTGACGTGTGCAACCCGAACATATCAATTCACTCTGAGTACTTTGCTGTTGTCATTTTTGGACATCTGTCTTAATACTATTTCCGCTGCACTTAGTTCATGACTGAGGACATTCCTCACTAGGAATTTCCTGACTGATGTATTTGTAAAAATCGCCTATTCACCCCCTCCCCCCTCTAGTCGATATAACAAACTTTCAATTGGTATCAGATCAAGGTACTCCCTTGTTATGTGTGATTTTGGTTTAACCGCTTGGAGTTTCAGTTATGTCGACCGCAGGTATGATCAAGGTTACCACGGTTTGTCATACCTTCGAAGAAAAGGATTTCCCCTACTGGAAGACCAAGATGCAAATGCATCTTCAAGCAATTGACAACAATCTCTCGTACATTATGGTGTTCACTCTGTCACCGCAACTATAACTAACGCTGATGTGACGAAGTTCAAGCAACTCGACTCGCAAGCGAAGACTATCATATGTGGCCATCTGAGCGAAACTGCTACGATCTCTTGATCCATTGTTTGACACATTGGTGCTGATGATTCAAGAACGAAGAGACTACAAGATGCTTGATCCTACTGATATACTTGAGAGACTCAATATTCATGAATTCCAACATGAAGAGAAGAGAGATCTTTATGGACCAAGCTACTCAAGGCCTCGTGCTCTGAAGGCAAAGGTTGTTTCCTCATCTGAAGAAGAAGAATTTTACTGCGGTATTGGTGAACCTGAAGAACTCGGTCAGGAACTTCCTATGCTCGTGAGAAAATTCCAGAAGTTCACAAAGCGTGGCCAATCATAAAGTCTTCAAGAAGAGATATGAGGAAATCAGAATCTTCACCTCAGGACTACAAGAAGAGAACCTGCCATAAATGCAAGAAATCTGGTCACTACATTGCTGATTGTCCTTGATGGGTGAAGGAATCAAGGAACAAGAAGTACAAGGATGAAAGTCTGATGACTCGCAGAAAAAGAAGAAATCCTCAAACTCTTCATCTTCAAAGTCCTCATCGCACAAGAAGACCAGTTTCAGAAAATATGGGGCACTCATTAGCAAGGAAATGGATTCTGAAGAACAATCTACGGAATGTGAGGAAGAGGAAGGTTCAGAAGTGGAGTCAGAGTTTGGTGTGGCAAGTCTTGCACTGGCTACCACATTCGTCAACAAGTCCATCTTCAACCTTGAATAAAATGACAACATCAACAACACTGATGAGTGTGATGATGGCTTTGCTCCCACCTATTGCTTCATCGCAAAAGGTTAAAAGGTACCAAGCCACACATCCTCTTCTGATTCTAGTGACTATGAAAACACATTAGTCCAATGATGCATATGTTGTGATCAAAATATTGCCACTTCGGATCCACCCAGTTTGAACCTCAGACAGAACCCTAGCCACCCAATTTCGGATCAAAATATTGCAAAATCGGTGCAACCGAAACTGCATCGATGCTACCGAGTTCAGTGTGACCAACATTCTGTTGCCAAGATATACAAAGTCGGAATTTCCGAGTTTGAGTATCGGTGCCACCGAGTTTGGGCACCTAATCGTTAGTCACCTTTTCAGTGCCACCGAGTTCTATATATCGGTCTCACCGAGATTCAAAGTTCGCACCTTTAGTCCTAATCGGTACCACCGAGTTGTCCACTTCGGTGTCACCGAGTTTGCACTTTTGTGTGTAACGGTTGGATTTTGGCTGCTGCCTATATATATACCCCTTGACCCACCTCTCATTCGTGGGAGAAGCACTCAGAACACACACTTCATTTCCAGATCCATTTTTTGAGAGAGAACCACCTACTCATGTGTTGAGACCAATATATTCCAATCCAATCCTTTGAAACTTCATCTCTAGCCTCCCCAAACTGCTTTCCACCAAACCAACCTCTCCTACCCACTCATATTTTCTGAGAGAGTGATTTGTGTTGAGGAGACTATCTTTAGAAGCACAAGAGCAAGGAATTCACTGATCTACCACATCTATTACCTTTTGGAGGGTGGTGCCTCCTAGATTGGTTAGGTGTCACTTGGGAGCCTCCTACTGTGTGTTATGGAGTTGAACCAAGATGTTTGTAAGGGCAAGGAGATCGCCTACTTCGTGAAGATCTATCTTGAGTTAGGCTAGTCAAGTGTGGAGGTAAGTCGTGGTGGAATAGACAAGCTCGCTTCTTTGTGGACCCCTTGTTGGCAGAGCCCCGTGTGGACGCTCGGAGCTGTTACCCTCCGTGGGTTGAAGTCTCCACTAACATGGATGTACGATACCGCCACCAATCGGAACCATGCCAAAAATCGCCGTGTCAACCTCATGTGTTTGATCTGTCTACT
The DNA here is from genome assembly GCF_904849725.1 of Hordeum vulgare subsp. vulgare. NCBI lineage: Eukaryota > Viridiplantae > Streptophyta > Magnoliopsida > Poales > Poaceae > Hordeum > Hordeum vulgare. Next base: position 357,572,783 of record NC_058523.1, read on the forward strand.
TTACACCTACATGTTTTACTTTCCACAACAATACTATTAGAACTGCATGGGTAGGGTTTACTTGACCTGTTATAACTGTCGTAGCTGCCTCTCAAGTAAAATTGGGAAAATGCAAAAAAATTATCCTGTCAGGTTGTCTAATCACCCCCCCCCCCTCTATACATACTTTCAACCCTACAGACAATGAACCTGATGATTATCAAAAACCCAGTTACTATAAACTTTCCAACATTGCCGCTAAGCAACAAATTGCTATTGAAAAGCTTCAGAAACTGCTAGACAAAAGCGATGATATGTTGAATGATGAAATGAATCATACTCAAATCCTCACTGAAGATGCTCAAAGTCTTCAGTCTAGATTTGATAGTCTTCAAGATCGTTATGGTACACTCTTCGTTGATCATGAGAAGCTATCCTATGAATTACTTCAAAGGAAGCTTGATCTTGAGAACTTCAAAAATTTCCTATGATGATCTTCGAATGGAAAATAATTTATTGGTTGCTCAACAGATCAGTACCGCTCAGGAAGAATTCAGTCCACCATGTCTGAAATGCATCGAACGTGAAACTGCTAATTCTTCACATGAAAACTCAAATGCTTCTATCGCTACAAATTCTTCAACTGTTCTTGTGTTATCAAATTCTTCACTTGAAGAAACCACAAAGTCTATTGAAGAAGATGCAGGATTGAAGGAATTGTACGTGATAGGCATATACAAAAGTCTCAAAGGGCATCAAACCCTTTGCGATGTGCTCAAAAAGCAGATTCTAAACAGGAACCCGAGGAAAGAGGGCATTGCCTTTGAGAGGAAACTGAACGTTGATGGGTCATATTGGAAACCTGAGCAGTAACCCAAAACCTCATGGGTTGCTGCAAAAAGACCTCCCATTGATCCATCCACTCTAAAGGCTTTGCATGTGAAATGTCTTATTCCTCTAATGAGTCATTTGACTCCAACTATAAACTGTTCAAAACTCAAGCTGGTGAAGTATTTTCTCGATGTGTTGGAACTAACTGCAGGAATGAACCACCCTTGAGGAAAATCTAGGTTCCCAAAAGCTGTTTGGAAAGTCTTTAGGTGAATGTCCTCATGACACCACCAGTGAAGAACAGGAACCCCAAATCAAATTCCTCGGGTGGACCAAAGTCTTCACGAGGATCAAATTCCTCAGATGGTCAAAACTATGCTCGTACCTGCACTAATGCTTCTCATATGCAAGGAAACTACAAGGGACATGAATATGTGCACTATTCCTCAAATCATTATGTTCATATGACTATTATAACCCCCCCTTCTCTGAAAAGAAGTGCATTAGCTTCGATGCCTCTATTCTCATGTGGTGCTCGCAGGATGATGAACTTTTTACCACCCCTTCAGATGTGGGTGGTGAAGAAATCGAACTAATCACTTTTGCACGTCAGGTCTCCGGATGAAAGTCATCATCTGAAGACTTTGCTGGAGACCTGAGGAAATTGCTTGATAGGACGCAAGCTAAATTATGATGAAACGATCTATCATTTTACACATCCTCATTATATCCTCAAATTTATTTTCGTGATGAAATTCAAGTCTGATGAAATTGATATCATATTCTTCAATCTGAAGCATATGGGATGGTAAGCAGTACTAATTCAACTGCAGGATGATCAACCCAAGAACAGAGAGTGGGTTCTTGACAGTGGATGTACAAATCTCATGACTGGTGATAAAAGCTTATTTATGAATATCCCACTGACTCCATCACCACTGAAGCATATCACCTACGCTGAAAAAGGTAAAAGCAACGTATTGGGACTTGGTAAAGTGGCTATCTCTAAGGATCGGCACATGGACAAAGTCATGCTTTTGGAATCCCTTGGGTTTAACCTCATGCCAGTCTCAATGCTTTGTGATCTTGATATGATTTCCATTTTTGGAAAATATAGATGTGTAGTCATCATGGAATCTGAGAGATCCAAAGTCTTCGAAGGCTTTAGGAGAGGAGACTTGTATATTGTTGACTTCTCTATAGGTCCTCAACCAGCCACGTGTCTAATAGCAAAAACCTCAGAAGGCTGGCTATGGCATCGACGACTTGGTCATGCACGCATAAGGAATTTGCACACATTGGTGAAGAAGAAGCATGTCATTGGCATCAAAACTGTCAAATTCCTCAAGGACCATCTCTGTGGTGCTTGTGAGTCTGGAAAGACGACCAGATCGAAACACCCCTCGAAGACAATCATGACTACTACTCATCCGTTTGAATTTCTTCATATGGATATCTTTGTACCTACTCATTATGCTACTCTAACCAATGCAACATCTCTATATGGCTTTGTCATCGTTGATGATTATTCTCGTTATACTTGGGTGCATATCATTCTGCATAAAATTGAAGTGAAGGAAGTCTTCAATTGATTTTCTTCAAGGGCCTCGACGAACTTCCACGTCAAGATCAAACACATCAGGAGTTACAATGGGACAGAATTCAAGAATACTGTCCTTGATGACTATCTTGATGAACTTGGTATTACTCACGAATTGTCTCCTCCTTATACTCCTCAAGAGAATGGCGTCGTTGTGCGCAAGAACAGGACTGTCGTTGAAATGGCATGGACTATGTTTGAAGAATATCAGACTCCTTGTCGGTTTTTGCCCGAGGCAATCAACACAGCATGCCACATCATCAACAGGGTATATCTTCACAAATTCCTCAAGAAAACTCCATACGAACTCCTCACTGACAAGAAACCCAATGTAAGTTATTTCAAAATCTTCAGTGCAAGATGCTAGATTAGAGATCCTCACCATAACTTAAAATTTGCACCTAAAGCACATGAGGGTTTTATGCCCGGTTACGGAAAGGACTCGCAGACCTATAGAATCTTCTACACCTATCACAACAAGGTTGTTGAAATTGTAGATGTGCAGTTTGATCAAACTAATGGCTCGCAAAGAGGGAAACTGCCTCCTGTGCGAGATAAATTGACTCCTTAGGAAGCCATTAAGCACAAGGCTACTGAAGACATCATCCTACTAAGGAACAGCCTATTGTTGAAGAAGTCGTCCCCAACAATGATGAAATACAAGTGGGTGCACCCGAGGAAAATGCTCCAGATCAAATTCCTCAGACCAACCAAAGTCTTCAACCAACGCATTTGAGGATTGCAAATGAAGTGGAAATTGACAAAATCCTCGATGACATCAATGCGCCAGGTCCCCTCACTCGCTCAAAAGCTTCACATTAGTTAACTTTTGTGGGCATTTCTCCTTCGTGTCTATCATAGAACCCTCAAAAGTTGTCGAAGCCTTCATGGAACGTGAGTGGATTCAAGCCATGCGAGATGAACTTCTTCAGTTCAAGCTAAATGGAGTATGGAAACTCATCAAAACACCTGATCCTCGCAAGCACAATATCATCGGCACCAAGTGGATCTACCGAAATAAGCAAGATGAGGATGGTCAGGTTGTGAGGAAAAAGGCACGACTTGTATCCCAAGGCTACACACAGGTTGAAGGAATTGACTTTGGTGAAACTTTTGCACCTGTTGCTAGACTTGAAGCAATTTGTATACTGCTTGCTTATGCTAACCATCACAATATTACTCCCTATCAAATGGATATGAAAAGTGCATTCCTCAATGGTAAGCATGTTGAAGAAGTATATGATGCTCAGCCCCCAAGTTTTGAAGACCCAAAGCATCCAGACAAAGTCTTCAGACTCAAAAAGGCACTCTATGGCCTCAAGCAAGCCCCTCGGGCGTGGTATAATACATTGAAGGAATTCCAAGTAAAGAAAGTCTTCAAACCCGGTTCGCTCGATCCTACTCTTTTCACAAAATCCTATGATAATGAATGATTTGTGTGCCAAATATATGTTGGCGATATTATCTTTGGTTGTACTGACAAACGTTACACTGATGAATTCGCCTACATGATGAGTGAAGAATATCAAATGTCTATGACGGGGGAGCTAAACTTATTCCTAAGTCTTCAAATTGATCAGCAACGCAATGTCATCTTCATCTCTCAAGAGAAATGCCTCAAGGATGTCCTGAAGAAATTCGGCATGAATGAATGCAGAGGCGTCAAAATTCCTATGCCTACCAACGGTCACCTCTCCACTGACAAAAATTGTATAGATTTCAATCAGCTGGTATATCCCTCTATGATTGGCTCTTTATTGTACCTAGGTGCATCTAGGCTAGACATTATGCTTAGTGTTTGCATGTGTGCATGTTTCCAAGCAAAACCAAAGGAATCACACCATAAGACTAAACACATTCTTCGATATCTAGCTCACACACCAACGCTTGGATTATGTTGGTGACAGCGTGGATCGCATGTCAACATTAGGCACAAATAATTTCCTCGGACGCTCTTTAGTCTACTCGTCCTCAAAGAGGTAGAATTGTCTATCACTCCATGGCTGAAGCTGAATACATTGCTGCTCGATCTTGTTGTGCTCAACTGCTCTGGATGAAGCAAACCCTCAAGGACTACGGATTCAACATGAAGAATGTGCCCCTCTACTGCGACAATGAGAGTGCAATCAAGATCGCCTACAATACAGTACAACACTCGAAGACAAAGCACATCCAGATTCGTCATCATTTTCTTCGTGATCATGTACTCAAGAGAAACATCATAATCGACCATGTGAAAACTCATGGCCAACTAGCAGATATCTTCACTAAGCCCATGGATGAGAAGAGGTTTTGCAACTTGCAATGTGAGCTAAATATCCTAGAATCTTCGAATGTCCTCTAAAAATTCACACATCCTAATACTTATGAAAAATTGATGACTTAGATGCACAGCACACGAAGTAACATTTTTCTTCAATCAATGAAGAATAACACTCTAAGTGCGACGAAATTAATGAAGAATTTGATTCTCAAGCCCTACGACAATTGCACGCGGCGCTTGAAATCAATGTTCTTATACGGTGGGTCACGGCACCATGAAAATTTGAAATTCTTCAAAAACTTGAAATTCTTCAAATATTGAAATTTTTCAAAACTGAGACTTTTTGCAAATTCCTCCAATTTTTCAAAGTCTTCAAAATTTTCATGTCTTCAAATTTTTTTTGATTGTCTTCACTAACAATATATGAGCTTTCAATGTCCTTGACAACATTCACTTATTGCTAAGTTTTCGAATTTGATTTTCATCTAAGTGAACGTGATCGGACACGACTCCCCTCTATGCTAAGCTCAACCCAAGCCATCCTCAATTCTTCATATGCATTCTAATTAACACCTGTTCTAAGTCCTCACTAAGGCCTTGTCGGCTGATAACTTTGCTACAAAATCCTCAAAGAATTCAAACTTAAATGTTTCTGCCCTTACCACTCTAACTGCACCCACTACTCATGATAGGATAACCGCAATCTCCACTATCTCCACCGCTTCGTACGTGGGTAACATGTGCCATGGAGACAGGAAAGGGCAGGGGCAGTTCGGTCCGAATGTTTTGCTTCGGACCGTTTTCACCTGTGCTATAAATAGCCCCTTACCCCCTCGAGTGAAATCTCTTCTTCTCGCTTTCATCTTCCCCCGCTTGAGCTCTACCCCAGCATCGCCGCAGGAAATCTTCATCGCTGGTGAGGAAGAGCTTCGCAACCTCGACTTCGCCGTCGCCGAACTCACGTCGACTACGGGTTCATCTCCCTCCGCCTTCGCCGTAGCTATCTTCAGTCGCCGAGTTAGGGCACTGGAGATCTGAACTTACGAGCTTCAGTTTTTTCACTTCCTCGGTTTGTCATGTTCTTCACACACGGTAATTAAAATCTAATTTTACTTACCCTGTTGATCCATTCATATTCCTTAGATCTACGAAATCTGTTATTCCTCAGAAAATCCTTCAGATGATCACAATCTATGTCTAGAACACCTAATGAATTTCCTTAAGTTACTAAATTCTTCACGAGATTCCTCAATTGTGTAAATTTACGAACCTGCACAACTCTAGAACCCAAGATCAGAATGCTTAGCGAAATTCTTCAACACTGTATTTGTCAAATTCCTCACCATGAGTCATTTTTCAAATTCCTCAAATCTGAGAACGCAGATGACCTCTCCAAATTCTTCGCACCTATGCTCTGTTGACACGTACATAATGTCAGCTGATGAATCACTAGGTTCTCATCAACTTAACTCTTTTGCGGCATTCCTTGAAGAATATATACGTGTGTCATCAGATTCCTCCAGAGTTCCAATTCCTCAGCAAAAACCTCAACTGAAGAAAATGGAGGATGACAAGCAACAGAAGGGTGGCAAGAAGACAGAAAAGAACACTCCCTTTGAAATACCCGATGACATCTCTGTTGACTATTGCACACCAGATGAAGAATTGTATGGGAAAGAAACATTTATAAAGCGCAAGATCGGGCTTCAAAAGATTGAAAGGAGATGGGCTCAGGAGTGGAAGAGATAAAGGTTTGTCACTGCTAAGTATGCCAAGAAGTTTTTTGTCAAGCCTCCTTGCCTAAACATCCTATGGAACATCTACAAACAGCTCATCCCTCAAGCATGGTCACAATTGAAGACTAACCTGGTCAGAAGGCCAAGTATTTGACAAAACTAAGGAAAAAGGCTGGAGAAGCAGTGAACGAGTTCAATGAGGATTCTGCTGCTGCAGTTGCTGCTGCCTCCTCCTCTGCTGCTGAGGCCTCTACTACAGAACAACCTCCCAAAAAGGCACCGGTGAAGAAATCTGGTGTCAAACCAAAGTCCTCAACAACACTCTCTAAACAGCAAATTCCTTAGGCAGAATCAACCATGGTTGCAAAGTCCTCAACGGCTGCAAAGTCCTCAACTATAGCAAAGTTTTCACCTCCTCTGCAGCCTCAGTCCAGTGAGAAACCACTAGGGACCTCAATTCCCTCGAAACCATCAGCCTCAAGTACTTCCCCTAAATCCTCAAGTGTCATACTGAAGACAAAGACAACTGTTGGGCGAGGAATTAGGCCCAGTCCTAATAGAGTTGTCCTCAAGGTTCCCTCTGCATCACAGGAAAGTGATGAATATGATCAGGAAACCCTTCAAGCCATCATCAGAAACAAGCAAGAAAGGGTTGCACAAGCTAACGGTTCCACCATTCCTCTTGCACTGGATCCAAAAGTCATACTGGATTTCATCGATCTGTGGTACAAAGATCCGAACACAACAGTTGATGACTTACACCTTCCACCTAGACCTAGTCACATGGTGACCTCATTCATCAACAAAGAAAAGTGGAAGGCTCTGCAAGACAAGCAAGCTCAGAGAGCAAAGGTTCAAAAGGAGAAGTTTTTGCAACAAAATCTTCTAACCTTGACGCCAAACCAACTTGTCTCCACTCAAGCTGAGCTGAAAATCCTCACTGAAAAATACACAAGTGTTCAAGCTGAAAGCAAAGGCGTCAAAGTGAGGTTTGTCAAGGCTGCTACTAATGTCATTGATAAAGGGTTGCAGTCCCAGTGCAACCATCAATTCCTCAAGCCATCTCCACTGTAGATCTGGTTGATGAAGATGAAGAACCTGCAACTGATGAAACTACTGCTGATACACCCGCTGTTGATGCAACCGCACGTGATGAAACTGCTGAAGAATCTGCCACGCCTGCAACTGGCTATGCAATGCATGAAGAAAATGCACCTTCACCAAAGTCTTCAAAGGTTAATAAAGTGGCACTTCCTTCTGCATCAGAAGTGAAGAAAACAAAAGTAGCTGACAAAGAACCTAAGAAGAGAATGGCATCCATACCTTCAAAGTCTTCAAAGGTAAAACGCTTGAAGACTTTGCCTGCTTCTTCATCTGCTCCAATTGACGCAACTCTTCTCAGTGTTGCACCGTCATACATGATTCTACCCTTTGGTGAAGAACAAGTCATTCAAGAATGGATGAGGAAATGGATGAAAATCGATCTGCAGCATCCACACTAATAGATGAGGAAATTCAAGCTGATGACATTCCTCAAGCATCAACTCCTCCTCAGAACCCTGAGAGGACTGTTGAAGAAAAGGAGGACGATGTGGACATTGGCTGCAACACACCAGTTATCCATGATGACTTTTGGGAACAGATGTTGGGGAACGTCGCATGGGAAACAAAAATTTTCTTACGCGCACGAAGACCTCTCATGGTGATGTCCATCTACGAGAGGGGATGAGTGATCTACGTACCCTTGTAGATCGTACAGCAAAAGCGTTAGTGAATGCGGTTGATGTAGTGGAACGTCCTCACGTCCCTCGATCCGCCCCGCGAACAATCCCGCAATCAGTCCCACGATCTAGTACCGAACGGACGGCACCTCCGCGTTCATCACACGTATAGCTCGACGATGATCTCGGCCTTCTTGATCCAGCAAGAGAGACGGAGAGGTAGAAGAGTTCTCCGGCAGCGTGACGGCGCTCCGGAGGTTGGTGATGACCTTGTCTCAGCAGGGCTCCGCCCGAGCTCCGCAAAAACGCGATCTAGAGGAAAAACCGTGGAGGTATGTGGTCGGGCTGCCGTGGAAAAGTCGTCTCAAATCAGCCCCAATACCTCCGTATATATAGGTGGGAGGGAGGGGACCTTGCCTTGGGGCTCAAGGAGCCCCAAGGGGGTCGGCTGAGTCCAAGGGGGGAAGGCTCCCCCCCCCCAAACCGAGTTGGACTTGGTTTGGTGGGTGGGAGTCCTTCCCTTCCTTCCCACCTCCCCATTTTTTTCTCTTTGATTTTCCTTTGTATGGCGCATAGGGCCCTTTTGGGCTGTCCCACCAGCCCACTAAGGGCTGGTGCGCCACCCTTATGGCCTATGGTCTTCCCCGGGGTGGGTTGCCCCCCCCCCCCCCGGTGAACTCCCGGAACCCATTCGTCATTCCCGGTACATTCCCGGTAACTCCGAAAACCTTCCGGTAATCAAATGAGGTCATCCTATATATCAATCTTCGTTTCCGGACTATTCCGGAAACCCTCGTGACGTCCGTGATCTCATCCGGGACTCCGAACAACATTCGGTAACCAACCATATAACTCAAATACGCATAAAACAATGTTGAACCTTAAGTGTGCAGACCCTGCGGGTTCGAGAACTATGTAGACATGACCTGAGAGACTCCTCGGTCAATATCCAATAGCGGGACCTGGATGCCCATAACGGATCCTACATATTCTACGAAGATCTTATCGTTTGAACCTCAGTGCCAAGGATTCATATAATCCCGTATGTCATTCCCTTTGTCCTTCGGTATGTTACTTGCCCGAGATTCGATCGTCAGTATCCGTATACCTATTTCAATCTCGTTTACCGGCAAGTCTCTTTACTCGTTCCATAATAAAAGATCCCGCAACTTACACTAAGTTACATTGCTTGCAAGGCTTGTGTGTGATGTTGTATTACCGAGTGGGCCCCGAGATACCTCTCCGTCACACGGAGTGAAAAATCTTAGTCTTGATCCATACTAACTCAACTAACACCTTCGGAGATACCTATAGAGCATCTTTATAGTCACCCAGTTACGTTGCGACGTTTGATACACATAAAGCATTCCTCCGATGTCAGTGAGTTATATGATCTCATGGTCATAGGAATAAATACTTGACACACAGAAAACAGTAGCAACAAAATGACACGATCGACATGCTACGTCTATTAGTTTGGGTCTAGTCCATCACGTGATTCTCCTAATGACGTGATCCAGTTATCAAGCAACAACACCTTGTTCATAATCAGAAGACACTGACTATCTTTGATCAACTGGCTAGCCAACTAGAGGCTTGCTAGGGACGGTGTTTTGTCTATGCATCCACACATGTAAATGAGTCTTCATTCAATACAATTATAGCATGGATAATAAATGATTATCTTGATACAGGAATTATAATAATAACTATATTTATTATTGCCTCTAGGGCGTAATTCCAACAGTCTCCCACTTGCACTAGAGTCAATAATCTAGCCCTCACATCATCATGTGAATTACATTGTAATAAATCTAACACCCATACAGTTCTGGTGTTGATCATGTTTTGGCCGTGGAAGAGGTTTAGTCAGCGGGTCTGCTACATTCAGATCCGTGTGCACTTTACATATATTCACGTCCTCTCCCTCGACGTAGTCGCGGATGAGGTTGAAGCGTCGTTTGATGTGTCTGGTCCTTTTGTGAAACCGTGGTTCCTTTGCTAAGGCAATGGCACCCGTGTTGTCACAGAACAAGGTTATTGGATTCAGTGCGCTTGGCACCACTCCAAGATCCATCATGAATTGCTTCATCCAGACACCCTCCTTAGCCGCCTCCGAGGCAGCCATGTACTCCGCTTCACATGTAGAATCTGCTACGACGCTTTGCTTGGAACTGCACCAGCTTACCGCACCCCCATTAAGAATAAATACGTATCCGATTTGCGACTTAGAGTCGTCCGGATCTGTGTCAAAGCTTGCATCGACGTAACCTTTTACGGCGAGCTCTTCGTCACCTCCATACACGAGAAACATCTCCTTAGTCCTTTTCAGGTACTTCAGGATATTCTTGACCGCTGTCCAGTGATCCACTCCTGGATTACTCTGGAACCTACCTGCCATACTTATGGCCAGGCTAACATCCGGTCTAGTGCACAGCATTTTATACATGATAGAACCTATGGCTGAAGCATAGGGGACGGAGCACATATGCTATGTATCTTCATCAGTTGTTGGGCACTGAGTCTTACTCAATCTCGTACCTTGTAAAACTGGCAAGAACCCTTTCTTGGACTGTTCCATTTTGAACCTCTTCAAAACTTTATCAAGGTATGTGCTTTGTGAAAGTCCTATCAGGCGTTTTGATCTATCCCTATAGATCTTAATGCCTAGAATGTAAGCAGCTTCTCCTAGGTCCTTCATAGAGAAACTCTTATTCAAGTAATCCTTTATGCTCTCTAAAAACTCCACGTTGTTTCCAATCAGCAATATGTCATCCACATATAATATTAGAAACGCCACAGAGCTCCCACTCACTTTCTTCTAAATACAAGATTCTCCAACCACTTGTATAAACCCAAATGCTTTGATCACCTCATCAAAGCGTTTGTTCCAACTCCGAGATGCTTGCACCAGTCCATAAATGGATCGCTGGAGCTTGCACACCTTGTTAGCATTCTTAGGATCGACAAAACCTTCGGGTTGTATCATATACAACTCTTCCTTAAGGAAACCGTTAAGGAACGCCGTTTTGACATCCATCTGCCAGATCTCATAATCGAAAAATGCAGCTATTGCTAACATGATTCTGACGGACTTAAGCATCGCTACGGGTGAGAATGTCTCATCGTAGTCAACTCCTTGAACTTGTGAAAAACCCTTTGCCACAAGTCGAGCTTTATAAACGGTCACATTGCCGTCAGCGTCCGTCTTCCTCTTAAAGATCCATTTGTTCTGAATAGCCTTGCGGCCCTCAGGTAGTACCTCCAAAGTCCACACTTTGTTCTCATACATGGATCCTATCTCGGATTTCATGGCTTCTAGCCATTTGTTGGAATCTGGGCCCACCATTGCTTCTTCATAATTCGCAGGTTCATTGTTGTCTAACAACATGATTGATAAGACGGGATTACCGTACCACTCTGGAGCAGCACGTGGTCTCGTCGACCTACGTGGTTCGACAGAAACTTGAACTGGAGTTTCATGATCATCATCATTAACTTCCTCCTCAGCCGCCGTTGCAACGACAGAGGTTTCCCCTCGCCCTGCGCCACCATCCAGAGGGATGAGAGGTTCGACAACCTCGTCAAGTTCTATCTTCCTCCCACTCAATTCTCTCGAGAGAAACTCCTTCTCGAGAAAAGCACCGTTTTTAGCAACAAACACTTTGCCCTCGAATTTGAGATAGAAGGTGTACCCAACTGTCTCTTTTGGGTAACCTATGAAGACGCACTTTTCCGCGTTGGGTTCCAGCTTTTCAGGCTGAAGCTTTTTGACATAAGAATCACATCCCCAAACTTTAAGAAACGACAACTTTGGCCTTTTGCCATACCACAGTTTGTATGGTGTCGTCTCAACGGATTTTGATGGTGCCCTATTTAAAGTGAATGCAGCTGTTTCTAATGCATAACCCCAAAATGATAACGGCAAATCAGTAAGAGACATCATAGATCGCACCATCTCTAATAGAGTACGATTACGACGTTCGAACACACCATTACGCTGTGGTGTTCCAGGCGGTGTTAACTGTGAAACAATTCCACATTGTCTTAAGTGAGCACCAAACTCGAAACTCAGATATTCACCCCCACGATCAGACCGTAGGAACTTGATCTTCTTGTTACGATGATTTTCCACTTCACTCTGAAATTGCTTGAACTTTTCAAATGTTTCAGACTTGTGCTTCATCAAGTAGACATAACCATATCTACTCAAATCGTCAGTGAAGGTGAGAAAATAACGATATCCGCCGCGTGCCTCCACGCTCATCGGACCACACACATCGGTAAGTATGATTTCCAACAAGTCACTTGCACGCTCCATTGTTCCGGAGAACGGAGTCTTAGTCATCTTGCCCATAAGGCATGGTTCGCACGTGTCAAGTGAATCAAAGTCAAGTGACTCCAAAAGTCCATCAGCATGGAGTTTCTTCATGCGCTTTACACCAATATGACCTAAGAGGCAGTGCCACAAAAATATGGTGCTATCATTGTTAACTCTAACTCTTTTGGTCTCAATGTTATGTATATGCGTACCGCTATCAAGATTCAATATGAACAATCCTCTCACATTAGGTGCATGACCATAAAAGATGTTACTCATAGAAATAGAACAACCATTATTCTCTGACTTAAAAGAGTAACCGTCTCGCAATAAACAAGATCCAGATATAATGTTCATGCTCAACGCAGGCACTAAATAACAATGATTTAAGTTCATCACTAATCCTGATGGTAACTGAAATGAAACTGTGCCGACGGCGATTGCATCAACCTTGGAACCATTTCCTACGCGCATCGTCATTTCATCTTTCGCCAGCCTTCGTCTATTCCGCAGTTCCTGTTTCGAGTTGCAAATATGAGCAACAGAACCGGTATCGAATACCCAGGCACTACTACGAGAGCCGGTTAAGTACACATCAATAACATGTATATCAAATATACTTGATTTTTCTTTGGCCGCCTTCTTATCTGCCAGATACTTGGGGCAATTACGCTTCCAGTGACCCATACCCTTGCAATAGTAACACTCCGTTTCAGGCTTAGGTCTAGCTTTGGGTTTCTTCGTCGGATTGGCAACAGGCTTGCCGCTCTTCTTCGAATTGCCCTTCTTGCCTTTGCCGTTTCTCTTGAAACTAGTGGTCTTATTCACCATCAACACTTGATGCTCTTTACGGAGTTCAGACTCTACGACTTTCAGCATCGCAAACAACTCGCCGAGAGACTTGTTCATCCCTTGCATGTTGTAGTTCAACACAAAGCCTTTATAGCTTGGCGGCAATGATTGAAGGATTCTGTCAGTGATAGCTTCTTGCGGGAGTTCAATCCCCAGCTCAGCTAGACGGTTTGAGTACCCAGACATTTTGAGCACATGTTCACTGACAGACGAGTTTTCCTCCATCTTGCAAGCATAGAATTTATCGCAGGTCTCATACCTGTCGATCCGGGCGTTCTTTTGAAAGATAAACTTCAACTCCTGGAACATCTCATATGCTCCATGACGTTGAAAGCGACGTTGAAGTCCCGGTTCTAAGCCATACAAGACTGCACATTGAACTATTGAGTAGTCCTCCTTACGTGCTAACCAAGCATTCTTAACATCCTGATCAGCCGTAGCGGGTGGTTCATCTCCTAGCGCAGCATTAAAGACATAATCCTTCTTCCGAGCTTGTAAGATTAGCTTAAGATTACGAGCCCAGTCTACAAAGTTGCTTCCATCATCTTTCAACTTAGCTTTCTCTAGGAACGTATTAAAATTCAGGATGACTGTCGCGTGAGCCATGATCTACAACACAAATATATTCAAAGTGGACTTTAGACTATGTTCAAGATAATTAGAGTTTAACTTAATCAAATTATTTGCTAAATTCCCACTCAAAAAGTACATCTCTCTAGTCATTTGAGTGGTTCATGATCCACTTACACTAGCTCAAGTCCGATCATCACGTGAGTTGAGTATAGTTTCAGTGGTAAGCATCCCTATACTAATCATATCATCTATATGATTCATGATCGACCTTTCGGTCTCATGAGTTCCGAGGCCATGTCTGCACATGCTAGGATCGTCAAGCTTAACCCGAGTGTTCCGCTGTGCGCAACTGTTTTGCACCCGTTGTATGTGAACGTTGAGTCTATCACACCCGATCATCACGTGGTGTCTCGAAACGACGAACTGTAGCAACGGTGCACAGTCGGGGAGAACACAATTTCGTCTTGAAATTTTAGTGAGAGATCACCTCATAATTCTACCGTCGTTCTAAGCAAAATAAGGTGCATAAAAGGATTAACATCACATGCAATTCATAAGTGACATGATATGGCCATCATCACGTGCTTCTTCATCTCCATCACCAAAGCACCGGCACGATCTTCTTGTCACCGGCGCCACGCCATGATCTCCATCAACGTGTTGCCATCGGGGTTGTCGTGCTACTCATGCTATTACTACTAAAGCTACATCCTAGCAAAATAGTAAACGCATCTGCGAGCACAAACGTTAGTATAAAGACAACCCTATGGCTCCTGCCGATTGCCGTACCATCGACGTGCAAGTCGATATTTTCTATTACAACATGATCTCATACATCCAATATATCACATCACATCGTTGGCCATATCACATCACAAGCATACCCTGCAAAAACAAGTTAGACGTCCTCTAATTTTGTTGTTGCATGTTTTACGTGGTGAACAAGGGTATCTAGTAGGATCGCATCTTACTTACGCAAACACCACAATGGAGATATATGAGTTGCTATTTAACCTCATCCGAGGACCTCCTCGGTCAAATCTGATTCAACTAAAGTTGGAGAAACCGACACTTGCCAGTCATCTTTGAGCAACGGGGTTACTCGTAACGATGAAACCAGTCTCTCCTAAGCATAAGAGTAATGTCGGTCCAAGCCGCTTCAATCCAACAATACCGCGGAATCAAGAAAAGACTAAGGAGGGCAGCAAAACACACATCACTGCCCACAAAAAATTTTGTGTTCTACTCGAGAAGACATCTACGCATGAACCTAGCTCATGATGCCACTGTTGGGGAACGTCGCATGGGAAACAAAAAATTTCCTACGCGCACGAAGACCTATCATGGTGATGTCCATCTACGAGAGGGGATGAGTGATCTACGTACCCTTGTAGATCATACAGCAGAAGCGTTAGTGAACGCGGTTGATGTAGTGGAACATCCTCACGTCCCTCGATCCGCCCCGCGAACAATCCCACGATCTAGTACCGAACGGACGGCACCTCCGCGTTCAGCACACGTACAGCTCGACGATGATCTCGGCCTTCTTGATCCAGCAAGAGAGACGGCGAGGTAGAAGATTTCTCCGGCAGCGTGACGGCGCTCCGGAGGTTGGTGATGACCTTGTCTGAGCAGGACTCCGCCCGAGCTCCGCAAAAACGCGATCTAGAGGAAAAACCGTGGAGGTATGTGGTCGGGCTGCCGTGGAAAAGTCGTCTCAAATCAGCCCCAATACCTCCGTATATATAGGTGGGAGGGAGGGGACCTTGCCTTGGGGCTCAAGGAGCCCCAAGGGGGTCGGCCGAGTCCAAGGGGGGAAGGCTCCCCCCCCCCAAACCGAGTTGGACTTGGTTTGGTGGGTGGGAGTCCTTTCCTTCCTTCCCACCTCCCCTTTTTTTTCTTTCTCTTTGATTTTCCTTTGTATGGCACATAGGGCCCTTTTGGGCTGTCCCACCAGCCCACTAAGGGCTGGTGCGCCACCCTTATGGCCTATGGGCTTCCCCGGGGTGGGTTGCCCCCCCCCCCCAGTGAACTCCCGGAACCCATTCGTCATTCCCGGTACATTCCCGGTAACTCCGAAAACCTTCTGGTAATCAAATGAGGTCATCTTATATATCAATCTTCGTTTCTGGACTATTCCTGAAACCCTCGTGACGTCCGTGATCTCATCCGGGACTCCGAACAACATTCGGTAACCAACCATATAACTCAAATACGCGTAAAACAACGTCGAACCTTAAGTGTGCAGACCCTGCGGGTTCGAGAACTATGTAGACATGACCCGAGAGACTCCTCGGTCAATATCCAATAGCGGGACCTGGATGCCCATATTGGATCCTACATATTCTACGAAGATCTTATCGTTTGAACCTCAGTGCCAAGGATTCATATAATCCCGTATGACATTCCCTTTGTCCTTCGGTATGTTACTTGCCCGAGATTCGATCGTCAGTATCCGTATACCTATTTCAATCTCGTTTACCGGCAAGTCTCTTTACTCGTTCCGTAATACAAGATCCCGCAACTTACACTAAGTTACATTGCTTGCAAGGCTTGTGTGTGATGTTGTATTACCGAGTGGGCCCCGAGATACCTCTCTGTCACACGGAGTGACAAATCCCAGTCTTGATCCATACTAACTCAACTAACACCTTCGGAGATACCTGTAGAGCATCTTTATAGTCACCCAGTTACGTTGCGACGTTTGATACACACAAAGCATTCCTCCGGTGTCAGTGAGTTATATGATCTCATGGTCATAGGAATAAATACTTGACACGCAGAAAACAGTAGCAACAAAATGACACGATCAACATGCTACGTCTCTTAGATTGGGTCTTGTCCATCACGTGATTCTCCTAACGACGTGATCCAGTTATCAAGCAACAACAGCTTGTTCATAATCAGAAGACACTGACTATCTTTGATCAACTGGCTAGCCAACTAGAGGCTTGCTAGGGACGGTGTTTTGTCTATGCATCCACACATGTAAATGAGTCTTCATTCAATACAATTATAGCATGGATAATAAACGATTATCTTGATACAGGAATTATAATAATAACTATATTTATTATTGCCTCTAGGGCATAATTCCAACAACAGACCCATCCAAATTCACCATTGGTCCCTCCAATTCCTCAAATCCCTTAATCTCTACTGCCACTCAAGTTTTGACTGGCTCTGAAGAAAAGAGCACTCCAGCCAAGACTACACCTGCTATGGAATCAGCTGCATCAGGTGATGACAATGATAATGTTGAAGGAACTGTTGTGCCGGCAACAAATACACTGACCAAGCACATTCCTCAGGTGAAGAACACGTGCCTCGAGACTTTGCTCCAGCATGAAATTAAGAATCTGCTGATGAACCACACATTGCAAATCCTGAGACAACAGTTGTGGTGGCTCAAATTCCTCCAGCAGGCAATCCACGAAGACTTGGGAGCTGCTTCAAAACAAATCTTCAGCCAAAAGGAATCATGCCCTACAAGGGAAAAAGGCCAAAGTTTGAGAGGGCTCAATTCTTTAATGAACATCATTACTTTGTTGGCCCCATTCCATATGAATCTCCTCAGTACAGACACATCAGATTTTGGACTAAAAATCATATGAACTACTACAGTGTTGTGTGCTACAGCAAAAGACAACAGCGCTAGAGATTGACACGTTGACGGAGGGTGGGCTTGCGTTGGTTTTTCCCTTGAAGAGGAAAGGGTGGTGCAGCATAGGAGCAGTAAGTATTTCCCTCAGTTTGAGAACCAAGGTATCAATCCAGTAGGAGAATCTCGTCAAGTCTAGAGTACCTGCGCAAACACAAACGAGCTTGCACCCAACGCTATAAAGAGGTTGTCAATCCCTTCAAGATTGATTGCAAAGTGAGATCTGAAGGCGGAAAGTGCAACAAAGTAAAAGAGTAAGGCTGAAAATATGGTGTGAAGTAGACCCGGGGGCCATAGTGTTCACTAGAGGCTTCTCTCAAAATAGTAAATATTACGGTGGGTGAACAAATTACTGTCGAGCAACTGATAGAACCGAGGAAAGTCATGACGATAGCTAAGGCAATGATCATACATATAGGCATCACGTCCGAGACAAGTAGACCGATACTTTCTGCATCTACTACTATTACTCCACACATCGACCGCTATCCATCATGCATCTAGTGTATTGAGTTCATGACGAACAGAGTAACGCCTTAAGAAAGATGACATGATGTAGACGGATAAACTCAAACCGATGATGAAAACCCCATCGTTTTACCCTTGATGGCAACAACATGATGCGTGAATCGCTACCCCTTCTGTCACTGGGTTAGGTCACCGCACGGTATGAACCCAAAACCAAGCACTTGTCCCATTGCAGGAATCATAGAGCAAGTTGGCCAAACAAAACCCACAACTCGAAGAGAATTACATGGATATGAAATCATGCATATAAGAGATCAGAAGAAACTCAAATAAGATTCATAGATAATCTGATCATAAATCCACAATTCATCGGATCTCGACAAACACACCGCAAAAGAAGATTACATCGGATAGATCTCCATGAAGATCATAGAGAACTTTGTATTGAAGATCCAAGAGAGAGAAGAAGCCATCTAGCTAATAGCTATGGACCCGTAGGTCAATGGTGAACTACTCACGCATCATCGGAGAGGTCATGGTGTTGATGAACAAGCCCTCCGTATCCGAATCCCCCCTCCGGCAGGGCACCAGAACGTGCCCCGAATGGGATCTTGCGGAGACAGAAGCTTGCGGCGGCGGAAAAGTACTTTCGATGATCTCTTCATTTTTTGTGGAATTTCTGGGAATATATAGGCGAAAGACCTAGAGCAGAGGTGGCCCAGGGAGCCCACAAGCCTAGGAGGGGCGGGGCCCCTGGTCGTGGCTAGGGGGCTTGTGGGGTCCCTGGTGGCCCCCTGACTTCGTTCTCAAGTCCCCCGATCTTCTTCTATTTCGGAAAAAATCTTTTTGGAAGTTTCGTTCCGTTTGGACTCCGTTTAAGATCCTCCTCTGAAAAGGGTCAAAAACACAGAAAAATCAGGAACTGGCACTTGGCACTAAGTTAATAAGTTATTCCCAAAAAAGATATAAAAGGCATACAAAACATCCAAAGTTTGACAAGATAATAGCATGAAACCATCATAAATTATAGATATGTTGGAGACGTATCAAGCATCCCCAAGCTTAACTCCTGCTCGTCCTCGAGTAGGGAAGTGATAAAGACTGAATTTTTTATGTGGAATGCTACCTAGCATAGTTGTCCTTTGTAACTTTTTTCGTGTGACATGAATGTTCAGATCCGTAAGATTCAAAACAATAGTTTTCTATTGACATGAAAACAATAATACTTCAAGCAAACTAGCAAGGTAATCATGAACTTTGAAAATAACAAGGCCAAGGAAAGTTATCCCTACAAAATCATATAGTCTGGCTATGCTCGATCATCCTCACACAACTAATTTAAATCATGCACAACCCTGGTATTGTCCAAGTAATTGTTTTCGCACTCTTACTTTCTCAAACTTTTTATAACTATCACGCAATACATGAGCGTGAGCCATGGATATAGCACTACAGGTGGAATAGAGTGTGGTGGTGGTTGTGAGACAAAAAGGAGGAGATGGTCACATTCACTCGGCGTATCAAATGGCTATGGAGATGCCCATTAATAGATATCAATGTGAATGAGTAGGGATTGCCATACAAAGGATGCACTAGAGCTATAAGTATGTGAAAGCTCAAAATGAGAACTAGTGGGTCTGCATCCAACTTGCTTGCTCACGAAGACCTACGGCAATTTGAGGAAGCCCCTCATTGGAATATACAAGCCAAGTTATATAGTAAAGATTCCCAGTAGTATATGGTGGTGACGAAACGAGAGGCTCTCAATCATGAAGAACATGGTGCTATTATGAAGCACAAGTGTGGAAAAAGATAGTAGCATTGTCCCTTCTTTCTTTTCCTCTCTTTTTTTTATTTGGGCTCTTGGGCCACTTTTTTTTCTCTTTTTTTTTATTTGGGCTCTTTGGCCTTTTTTTATTTCCTCACACGGGACAATGCTCTAATAATGATGATCATCACACTTTTATTTACTCACAGCTCAAAGCCGAGAACGATGATGACTATAGGAAATGCCTCCAGTAGTGTACCGGGATGTGCAACGATCTTGCTTGGCGTATGACGTTAAAACATCTCGCTAGCTATCTTACGAGCATGCAATGGCAATATGAGAGTGACGTCACAAGTCATGAGACGGAACGGTGGGAGTTGCATGGCAATATATCTCGGAATGGCTATGAAAATGCCATAGTAGGTAGGTATGGTGGCTGTTTTAGGAAGGCATATGGTGGGTTCGTGTACCGACGAAAGTTGCGCAGTACTAGAGAGGCTAGCAATGGTGGAAGGTGCTAAACGCATACTCCTAGGGGAAGGGTTGGTAGGTGTTAACCATCGCACGATCCCGACCTCAACACAAAGGATGACAATCAATAGATCAATTATGCTCCAACTTCCTAACATAGCGGTTCACCATACGTGCATGCTACGGGAATCACTAACTTCAACACAAGTATTTCTATATTCACAACACCCTACTAACATAACTCTTCATATTACCAAATCCATGTCTCAAAACTAATTGAGAGGAATCAAGACTTCTCTTTCTACTCAATGCACATGAAGATGGAGGTTTTTGTATCCTCTTTGGGTACCTATCACCTTAGGGACTACTTTCATAGGACAATCTAACTACCATGTCACGCACCGCCATGCTCTAAAGGATCTAAGTGAAGCACATAGAGCAAAATTATCTAGCTCAAAAGATATAAGTGAAGCACGATGAGCATTCTAGCAAAATCACGATGAGTGCATGTCTATCTCAAAAGGTGTGCAGCAAGGATGGTTGTGACACAACAAAAAGAAAAGACTCCTACGATACAAGATGCTCCAAGCAAAACACATAACATGTGATGAATAAAAATATAGCTCCAAGTAATGTTACCGATGGATTGAAGACGAAAGAGGGGATGCCTTCCCGGGGCATCCCCAATCGTAGGCTTTTTGGTGTCCTTGAATTTGGCTTGGGATTCCTTGGGCATCCCCAAGCTTGATCTCTTTCCACTCCTTATCTCTTTGTCCATGAGAACATCACCCAAAACTTGAAAACTTCACAACACAAAACTTAAACACAAACTCGTGATAACATTAGCACAAGAAAACAAACTACCACCTCTTTAGGTACTGTAGAAATCTTGATTTCTATTTATATTGGTGTTAGGCTACTATATTCTCACTTTTCCATGGCTAGTACCCATCGATACTATCCATAGGTTCATCAAAACAAGCAACGAACTCAACAAAAACAAAATCTGTCAAAAAACAGACCAGTCTGTAGCAATCTGTATACTTCGTATACTTCTGGTACCTCAAAAATTCTGAAACATTACGACTGCCTAGGCAAAAGGAATATCAACCAGAAGCAAAAAGAACCAACTCAAAATATCTTTCTAAATAAAAATGAAAAATAATCTCGTGAGCAAAAAGATTCTGTCTTTTTTCACCAGGATCAAACAACCATCACCAAGACTAGTCATAAAGGTTTTGTTTGGCTCAAACACAAAAAGAAACACAAAAGACACAATCATAACAGAATTATTATGGTGTGAACACAACAAAACAGAAAGAAAAAGATAAATTCATTGGGTTGCCTCCCAACAAGCGCTATTGTTTAACGCCCTTAGCTAGGCATAAAGCGATAGAATCACGTATCGTCGTCTTTGGTGCTCAAACCATAAGTAGCCCTCATCATGGATTCATAAGGCAATCTTATTTTCTATCTAGGAAAGTGCTCCATGCCCTTCTTTAAAGGAAATTGAAATGTAATATTCCCTTCCTTCATATCGATGATAGCACCGATAGTCCTTAGGAAAGGTCTACCTAGAATGATAGGGCATGTAGGATTGCAATCAATGTCAAGCACAATGAAATCCACGGGTACATAGTTCCTATTTGCAATAATAAGAACATCATTGACCCTTCCCATGGGTTTCTTGAAAGTAGAATCCGCAAGATGCAAATTAAGAGAACACTCTTCAATCTCATTAAAACCCAGAACATCACATAAAGACTTTGGAATCGCGGAAACACTTGCACCGAAATTACACAAAGCATTGCATTCATAGTTTTTGATTTTGATTTTGATAGTAGGTTCCCACTCATCATGAAGCTTTCTAGGGATAGAGACTTCCAATTCAAGTTTCTCTTCAAGAGATTTTATCATAGCTTTGATGATATGATCGGTAAAGGCCTTGTTTTGGCTATAAGTGTGTGGAGAGTTTAACATGGATTGCATCAAGGAAATGCACTCAATCAAGGAGCAACTATCATAATTGAATTCCTTGAAATCCAATGTAGTAATTTCATTACTACTCAAAGTTTTGATATCTTCTACTCCACTTTCAATGCTTTTAGCATCAAGATGGATGGACTCCGAATCATTGGGGAGTTTTTCAACCAAAGTGGATTCATATCCATCCCCATCAGCATTAGATTTGACGCAATAAAATGAAGATTCAATGGGAGTCACACCAAGCACTTTAAGATCTTCGTGATTCTTATCACGAGAACACGCCTTTTTAAGCCATTTATGTCCAGCACGAATTTGGGCGGTTCTTTCTTTGCTCTCACTCATGGAAACATGCATAGCTTTTAAAGTTTCATCCATGTTGATCTTGGGAGGAGCACATCTAACTTTCAAACCATCAGTATCACTAGACATTCTATCAACGCTCTTAGCCAAATCGTCAATTTTGAACAGTTTTTCCTCTATGGACGTATTGAAAATCTTTTGCGAGTTGATAAACTCTTTGATATTACTCTCTAGATCACAGGGTAATCTATTGTAATTTCCATGAGTATTGTTGTAGGAGTTGCCAAAGTTATTAGAGGGGTTACTAGGAAAAGGCCTAGGAACATAGTTTCCTCTAAAAGCATTGTTGTTGCCAAAATTATTCCTACCAACAAAATTAATGTCCAAGCTAGCGTTGCTACTCTCAATCAAGGAAGACAAGGGCATATCATTAGGATCTAAAGGAGCACTTCTACTAGCAACCAAATTCATTAACTCATCCATCTTAGCACTCAACGAGTTAATTTCTTCTATAGAGTGTACCTTCTTACTAGTAGGTGACCTTTCAGTGTGCTAGTGAGAGTAGTTCGTCATGATATTGTCTAGGAGTTTCGTGGCTTGTCCTAACGTGATTTCCCTGAACGTTCCACCTGAGGCGGTGTCCAAGATGTTTCTAGAAGCGAAATTCAAGCCAGCGTAGAAGATTTGTATAATCATCCAAAGACTCAAGCCATGAGCGGGACAATTTCTAATCATCAATTTCATTCTCTCCCAAGATTGTGCAGCATGTTCATGATCAAGTTGCTTAAAATTCATGATATCATTACGGAGAGAGATAATCTTAGCCGGCAGAAAATACTTGGATATATAAGCATCTTTGTACTTATACCAAGAATCAATACTATTTTTGGGCAAAGACAAAAACCAAGTTTTTGCTCGATCTCGCAACAAGAAAGGAAAACGCTTCAATTTAATCACATCATTATCCACATCTTTCTTCTTTTGCATATCGCAAAGCTCAATGAAGGTATTAAGATGGGATGCGGCATCTTCACTAGGAAGGCGGGAGAATTGCTCTTTCATAACAAGATTCAGCAAAGCGGCATTGATTTCGTATGACTCCGCACTAGTGGTGGGAGCAATCGCAGTACTAATAAAATCATTATTATTAGTATTCGAGAAGTCACAAAGTTTGGTGTTTTCATTCATGGTGACTTCAGCAAGCAAGCAAGCACACAAGCAAACAAAGAGCAAGCGAGAGAAAAGGGCGAACCAAAAAGGCAAATCTTTTTTTGTAATTTTTTGTTTTTCAGAAGTGGGGGAGAGGAAAACTAGAGGCAAAAAAGTAAATGCAAGAGATGAGTTTGCGACACTTACTTGGATGAGTTCTTGACTTGATCCTCCCCGGCAACGGTGCCAGAAATTCTTGTGTTACGACAACAGACAACAGCGCCAGAGATTGACACGTTGAAGGAGGCTGGGCTTGCGTTGGTTTTTCCCTTGAAGAGGAAAGGGTGGTGCAGCACAGGAGCAGTAAGTATTTCCCTTAGTTTGAGAACCAAGGTATCAATCCAGTAGGAGAAGCTGGTCAAGTCCAGAGTACGTGCGCAAACACAAACGAGCTTGCACCCAACGCTATAAAGGGGTTGTCAATCCCTTCAAGATTGATTGCAAAGTGAGATCTGAAGGCGGAAAGTGCAACGAAGTAAAAGAGTAAGGCTTAAAATATGGTGTGAAGTAGACCCGGGGACCATAGTGTTCACTAGAGGCTTCTCTCAAAATAGCAAATATTACGGTGTGTGAACAAATTATTGTCGAGCAATTGATAGAACCGAGCAAAGTAATGATGATATCTAAGGCAATGATCATACATATAGGCATCACGTCCGAGACAAGTAGACCGATACTTTCTGCATCTACTACTATTAATCCACACATCGACCGCTATCCAGCATGCATCTAGTGTATTGAGTTCATGACGAACAGAGTAACGCCTTAAGCAAGATGACATGATGTAGAGGGATAAAATCAAACCAATGATGAAAACCCCATCTTTTTACCCTTGATGGCAACAACACGATGCGTGCCTCGCTACCCCTTCTATCACTCGGTGAGGTCATCGCACGGTATGAACACAAAACCAAGAACTTCTCCCATTGCAAGAATCATAGATCAAGTTGGCCAAACAAAACCCACAACTCGAAGAGAATTACAAGGATATGAAATCATGCATATAAGAGATCAGAAGTAACTCAAATAAGATTCATAGATAATCTGATCATAAATCCACAATTCATCGGATCTCGACAAACACACCGCAAAACAAGATTACATCGGATAGATCTCCATGAAGATCATGGAGACCTTTGTATTGAAGATCCAATAGAGAGAAGAAGCCATCTAGCTACTAGCTATGGACCCGTAGGTCTATGGTGAACTACTCACACATCATCCGAGTGTTCATGGTGTTGAATAAGAAGCCCTCTCTATCCGAATCCCCCCTCCGACAGGGCACCAGAACATGCCCCAGATGGGATCTTGCGGAGACAGAAGCTTGCGGCGGCGGAAAAGTACTTTCGATGATCTCTTGAATTTTTCTGGAATTTTTGGGAATCTATAGGCGAAAGACCTAGGGCAGAGGTGGCCCGGGGAGCCCACAAGCCTGGGAGGTGCGGGCCCCCCTGGCCACGGCTAGGGGGCTTGTGGGGTCCCTGGTGGCCCCCTGACTTGGTTCTCCGGCTTCCCGATTTTTTTTGTTTCGGAAAAAATATTTTTGGAAGTTTCGTTCCGTTTGGACTCCATTTAAAATCCTCCTCTGAAAAGGGTCAAAAGCACGGAAAAAACAGGAACTGGCACTTGGCACTGAGTTAATAAGTTAGTCCCAAAAAAGATATAAAAGGCATGCAAAACATCCAAAGTTTGACAAGATAATAGCATGAAACCATCAAAAATTATAGATACGTTGGAGACGTATCATTGTGCTCTTTGACAAAGAAACGGTGGATATGGTGGAAATTTCCTCATATGAACCAGTCCTGAGAGTTCTTCATGATTCTGGCGTGCTACAATTTTGCATTGAAATCTGTGTCTAGAATGAAGAGATAATTCTTCAGTTTTATGCTACACTTCACGTGTCACGAGATCCAAAAGACATCAACACATGAGTTATGGACTGGATGACATAGGACACACACTTCAAAGCCCCTGCAACTGAATTGCTTCAGGATCTTCCCGTGTCAATACCCTCAGATGGTGCCAGGCGCATATATGATGAACCTTAACTAGCAGCTCACTATATACAAGTGCTCATGAAGCCATTGGCACCTAGTAAGCCACCACGAACCAAATTCCTTGCAAGGGAATTACTTTATGTGCCGATAATAGTTTATTGCATTCTGGCCAAGACTTTCTATCCAATCAAGGGTCATGATTCAAATGATGAAGAAATAGTGGGACTCATGAATAATTTTCTATTTAACATCATACATGGAATCCCCATAAATCTTCATGACTTCTTCGTGAGGACATTGTCCCACTCTACTCTCTCACCACTGGATTTGAAGCCTTACGCTCCCTGGATCATGAAATTCATCAGAAAGAGGTCAGATATTCATTCTAAATCTTCAAACTTATCTGCTCCAAGTGAAGTTGTCAAGAGCTCCTTCGATGAAATTGAAGGCGAAGGCAAATTAGTGATTGATGAAGGCACAAGGCCCCTTGATGGACAATTTCACAAACGAGTGTCATATTCCACAAATGATGACACTGTTTCTCAGGAACCACCAAGCCCAACAGCACCGAGCGTGATGACTGACCGTGAGCTACTGCTAAGGCTTCATCAGAATGTTGATCGCAACCACAAATGGGTAAAGCGCCAGGTTGAAGAAATTTTGAAATCCCTCAATGCCACCAGGAATGCAGTGAAGAAAAATCACTACTAGCTGCATGAGATTTTTGATCGCACATGGGATATTCTGTCTCATCACAAGACTCCTGAGGAACTTGAAGAAATGGAGTTCCAGCAAGACTTTGACTGGTCCTCGCCTCCAAAGAACAAGTTCAAGAGGATCCATGTTTCTCAACTTTGTTCAACCCGGAGGACCAATGAAGCTGAAGACGTTTATGACACTGCTACAACGACCGACCCAAACGTACCTCCTCCGACTTAGAAGTGAAATTCTTCAAGGGCCTTAGTTCTCAGTTTTGTCCCTTTTCATCACTTGATAACAAAAGGGGAGAAATCTAAGTTAGTCTTCAAGCAGGTCTACTTATGGGCTATTATAAATGTTATTAAGTTACAAACTCTCATTCTTCTAAAGTTTTTGCTGTAATGAGTTGTAACTTAAGCCCGATGGTGGTCTGACACTTTTAAACGCTTTTCCTCGCATGTTTATTCCTCAAGTTGTTAAATTGCATACATGCTAAATTCGTCAGACACCATTTTTCGTCATCCATTTCAAATTCCTCATACTATATATTAAATGCATGCATGAATTACAAGATATAGGGGGAGATCTCCATGATATAAATCATCAATGTGCATTTGCTGTTCAACAGCAAATTCCTCAAATATGCACATCTTCACGGGCAGTTTCTCTATATCTTGCAATCAAATTCCTCAAACTCTGTACTTACACTTCGTATTTTTTATTCCCGTTGAAAACTTAACTTGTTTGTCATCAACCACCAAAAAGGGGGAGATTGTAAGTGCATCTAGTGCCCCTTTGTGATTTTGGTGGTTTGAAGACTTATAGGTTAAGAGACTGATATGTTTGTAAGTGTACACAGGCTATATAAGTCGCTGAGGAGTTTGAGTTATTCGATGAATATCGACCTCTAAAAATGTGTGTCTTCGGGTGAAGACTTTGGTAATTCCTTGAAGACGTTGATCGCAAAGAAATTGTGAAGAAATTGATATTCCTCATGAAGACGGTGAAGATGAGGAATTCAGTGTATCTCGAGGAAAATGCTCTGAAGACTTTGAAGCTTGAAGATTTACTCTTTCTGTTCCGTTTTCTTCATTCTTGAGTCATAGGAACATCGTACTGTTAAAGGGGGTCGAGGTAAAACTAAGGAAAGAATTTCCTTATGATGCTCAACTCAAACCTACACCTACGTGACCTGTACAAATCGAACCTATCAATTCACTCTGAGTACTTTGTTGTAGTCACTTTTGCACATCTGTCTTAGTACTATTTCCGCTGCACTCAGTTCATGACTAAGTACTTTCCTCACTAGGAATTTCCTCAGTGATGAATTTGTAATAATCACCTATTCACCCCCCCCCTCTAGTCGATATAATGCACTTTCAATGGTTTTGCTTCCGCGAAAGGCACGATTTTGCTTCCGCGAGACACACAGTATTGTCTTCGCGACAGGCACAGACGTGCATGTCGAAAAGGTGGAAAATGTGTTTTCTTTTTTTGGTGAGAGACATGGTTTTCTTTTTGTGAGAGGCACAGTTTTACCTTTGTGAGAGGCACACCCGTGCCTCTCGGAAAGGGAAAAGCCGTTTTTTTTTTTGCGAGTGGCACAATTTTGCTTCCGTGAGAGGCATGGTTTTGCCTTGACGAGAGGCATGGC
Source organism: Hordeum vulgare subsp. vulgare (assembly GCF_904849725.1). Classification (NCBI taxonomy): domain Eukaryota; kingdom Viridiplantae; phylum Streptophyta; class Magnoliopsida; order Poales; family Poaceae; genus Hordeum; species Hordeum vulgare. The sequence continues at coordinate 357,600,875 of NC_058523.1, forward strand.
CATGCCTCGAGCAAAGGTAAAAACGCGAAACAAATGTGTTTTTAGTTTTTTTCTAACGCGAGAGGCCCAATTCTTTTGGTCTGGTTTTTCCGTGAAAAACAAATTCGTAAAACCTATCAACATGGGATCTAGTTTTGAAGATCTTGATGCCAAAAATCCAACGGTGATACGGTTTGAGATTTGGAAGCACGGTTTAGGAGATAAACATTTTTAAAATATGAATCTACAAAAAAGGGAAAGCTAACAGATTGCAACAAGTGGCATGCATGCAATGCACCATTTGTTGTGACCTCGGAGGTGGGAGTGATCTTTGAAAGGAGTACTCCCTAATTAGTGATATCGTAGGCTCGACCGCTCCCATATAAAAATCGACTAAAACAAACTTCGGTGCAAGATGATTTTTATTTTGGCACACGTTCTTTTCTTTGTTGGATGGTGAAAAATGAGACTTACCACAAGTATCAGAATCTCATGTAATTGGCCCTTTTCTTCTCCTTCTAATTATTGGTTAACAGGTTTGTATTGTGTTTGGTCACTATCCCACCTTAAGACCTTTATTGGGCGGCAAAAAAAGTTCCCCCGTCGTCCCCGGTAGGCGGCTCGGGTAGATCTTCCGCCACCTGCCTAGCTCCCTTTGTCCCCGACTCTCCTCCCGCCGCCAGCAGGCGCCGCCAAGGGCAAAGTCCCTCGTGGTTGGTGATACGTCCATTTTGCATCATGTTTTCATGTTGATATTTATCGCTTCTTTGGCTGTTATTTCACTTCACTGTACTATTCTTATGCCTTTTCTCTCTTATTTTGCAAGGTTTACATGAAGAGGGAGAATGCTGTCAACTGGAATTCTCGCCTCAAAGGGAAGCACAGTTGAGATACCTATTCTGCGCAACTCCAAACACCGTAAAAATCAACGAGGATTTTTTTTCCCGATTTATCAAAAATACTGGGTCGAAGAAGTGTTAGAGGGGGCGTGCAGGTGGCCACAAGGCTGCACGGCGCGGCCATCCCCCCCCACCAGGTCGCGCCATGAGGGCTTGTGGGCACCCTGTAGGCCCACTTGCCCCCCTCTTTTGCTATATGAAGGGTTTCGTCTAGGAAAAAATTGGGGAGGAGCTTTTTCGTGGATTCGCCACCGCCACGAGGTGGAACTTGAGCAGAACCAATCTAGAGCTCCGGCAGGACGATCATGTCGGGGAAACTTCCCTCCCGGAGGGGGAAATCATCGCCATCGTCATCACCAACACTCCTCTCATCGGAGGGGACTTGTCACCATCAACATCTTCATCAGAACCATCTCATCTCCAAACCCTAGTTCATCACTTGTAACCAATCTCCGTCTCGCGACTCCGATTGGTACTTGCAAGGTTGCTAGTAGTGTTGATTACTCTTTGTAGTTGATGCTAGTTGGATTATTTGGTGGAAGAGTTTATGTTCAGATCCTTGATGCTACTCATTACCTCTCTGGTCATGAATATGATTATGCTTTGTGAGTAGTTACTTTTGTTCCTGAGGACATGGGATAAGTCATGCTAACAATAGTCATGTGAATTTGGTATTCATTCGGTAATTTGATATGTTGTATGTTGTTTTTCCTCTAGTGGTGTTATGTGAACGTCGATTACATAACACTTCACCATTATTTGGGCCTAGAGAAAGGCATTGGGAAGTAGTAAATAGATGATGGGTTGCTAGAGTGACAGAAGCTTAAACCCTAGTTTATGCGTTGCTTCGTAATGGGCTGATTTGGATCCACTAGTTTAATGCTATGGTTAGACTTTGTCTTAATTCTACTTTCGTAGTTGTGAATGCTTGCAAGAGGGGTTAATCATAAGTGGGATGCTTGTCCAAGTAAGGTAAGTACCCAAGCGCTGGTCCACCCACATATCAAACTATCAAAGTAACGAACGTGAATCATATGAACATGATGAAACTAGCATGACACAAATTCCCGGGTGTCCTCGGGAGCATTTTTCCTCCTATAAGAATTTGTCCAGGCTTGTCCCTTGCTACAAAAGGGGATAGGGCAACTTTGCTGCACCGTTGCTACTTTTGTTACTTCTTGCTTGCTACGAATCATCTCACCACATAATCACTTGTTACCGGCAGTTTCAGTGCTTGCAGATTTTTCCTTGCTGAAAACCACTTGTGAGATCCTTCTGCTCCTCGTTGGGTTCGACACTCTTACTTATCGAAAGGACTATGATTGATCCCCTATACTTGTGGGTCATCAAGACTCTTTTCTGGCGCCGTTGCCGGGGAGTGAAGCGCCTTTGGTAAGTGGAACTTGGTAAGGAAACATTCATATAGTGTTCTGAAATTTATTGTCCCTTGTCACTATGGATAGTAATCCTTTGAGGGGCTTGTTTGGGGTATCTTCATCTCGAACGGAAGCACAAATAGTTGCTCCTCAACCTGCTGCACCTATTGAAAATATTTGCTTTGAATTTCCTTCGCGTATGCTTGAGAAACTGCTGGCTAATCCTTTTACAGGAGATGGAACATCACATCCAGACTTGCATCTAATCTATGTAGATGAAGTTTGTGGTTTATTTAAGCTTGCAGGTGTGCCCGACGATGAGGTCAAGAAGAAGGTCTTTCCTTTATCTTTGAAGGATAAGGCGTTGACATGGTATAGGCTATGTGATGATACTGGATCATGGGACTACAATCGGTTGAAATTTGAATTTCATCAAAAGTTTTATCCTATGCATTTAGTACATCGTGATCGGAATTATATTTATAACTTTTGGCCTCGTGATAGAGAAAGCATCACTCAAGCTTGGGGGAGGCTTAAATCAATGCTATTATCATGCCCCAATCATGAGCTCTCGAGAGAAATTATCATTCAGAACTTCTATGCTTGGCTTTCTCATGATGATGGAACCATGCTTGACACTTCTTGTACCGGTTCTTTTATGAAGAGAGATATTGACTTTAAATGGAATTTATTGGAGAGAATTAAATGCAACTCTGAAGATTGGGAGCTTGAAGAAGGTAAGGAGTCAGGTATGAATTTCACGTTTGATTGCGTTAAATCCTTTGTTGAGACAAAAACCTTTAGTGACTTTAGCGCTAAGTATGGACTTGACTCTGAGATAGTAGCTTCATTGTGTGAGTCCTTTGCTGCTCATATTGATCTCCCCAAAGAGAAGTGGTTTAAATATCATCCTCCTTTAGAAGTTAATGTAGTTAAACCCACTCTAGGTGAAGAGAAAGTCATTGCCTATAATGATCCTGTTGTTCCCAGTGCTTACATTTAGAAACCACCTTTCCCTGTTAGGATGAAGGATCATTCTAAAGCTTCAACTGTGATACGTAGAGGCTATATTAGAACACCTACACCCCCTGAGAAAATTAGAGTTGAACCTAGCATTGCTATTATCAAAGATCTTCTGTCCGACGATGTTGAGGGACATAATATTCACTTCTGTGAAGATGTTGCTCAAATTGCTAAACCTCACGCTAGAAACAAACATAGGCCTGTGGTTTCTGTTAGGATAAGAGATCATTGTTACCATGGTTTATGTGACGTGGGTGCTAGTGTTAGTGCGATACCTCAATCCTTATACGATGAAATCAAAGATGAGATTGCACCTGTAGAGATAGAACGTATAGATGTCACTATTCAGCTTGCCAATAGAGATACTATCTGCCCTGTGGGAATTGTTAGGGATGTTGAAGTCTTGTGTGGTAAAACAAAGTATCCTGCTGATTTCCTTGTTCTTGCTACCGCACAAGATAGCTTCTGTCCCATCATATTTGGTAGACCTTTTCTCAATACCGTCAATGCTCATATTGATTGTGAGAAGCAAAATATCACTGTTCGCTTTGAAGGTGTGTCACATGAGTTCAATTTCTCTAAGTTTGGTAGACAACCTCATGAAAAGGAGTTGCCTAGTAGGGATGGAACTGTTGCATTAGTTTCTATTGCCGTGCCTCCTACTGAGCTCTTAGAGCAATACTTGCTTGAGCATGAAAATCATATGCATATGGATGAAAGGGATGAGATAGATAGAGTTGTCTTAGAACAATATCATATCCGTAAGAATAACTTGCCTGTTGAACTACTTGGGGATCCACCCCCACCAAAGGGTGATCCTGTGTTCGAGCTTAAATAGTTGTCTCATACTCTTAAGTATGCCTATCTTGATGAAAAGGAGATATATCATGTCTTTATTAGTGCTAGCCTCTCAGAGCATGAAGAAAATAAGTTACTAAAAACTCTGAGGAAGCACCATGCTTCTATTGGATATACTCTTGATGATCTTAAGGGCATTAGTCCTACCCTATGCCAGCACAAGATTAAAACTGATCCTGATTTCAAACCAGTTTTTGATCATCAACGGAGATTAAATCCTAAGATGAAAGAGGTAGACAGAAAAGAAATACTAAAGCTCGTGGAAGCAGGTATCATTTATCCTGTTGCTCACAGCGATTGGGTGAGTCCGGTGCATTGCGTCCCTAAGAAGGGAGGCATTACCGTTGTCCCTAATGATAAGGATGAATTGATCCCACAGAGGATTATTACTGGCTATAGGATGGTGATCGATTTTAGGAAATTGAATAAAGCCACTAGGAAAGATCATTACCCTTTGCCTTTTATCGACCAAATGCTAGAAAGGCTGTCCAAACACACACACTTCTGCTTTCTAGACGGTTATTCTGGTTTCTCCCAAATACCAGTTGCACAATCTGATCAGGAGAAAACCACTTTCACCTGTCCTTTCGGTACCTTTGCTTATAGACGTATGCCTTTTGTCTTATGTAATGCACCTGCCACCTTTCAAAGATGTATGATGGCTATATTCTCTGACTTTTATGAAAATATTGTCGAGGTTTTCATGGATGACTTTTCTGTTTACGGGACTTCCTTTGATGATTGCCTCAGCAACCTTGATCGAGTCTTACAGAGATGTAAAGACACCAATCTTGTCTTGAATTGGGAGAAATGCCACTTTATGGTTAACGAAGGCATCGTATTAGGACATAAAATTTCTGAAACAGGTATTGAAGTCGATAAGGCTAAGGTTGATGCAATTGAGAAAATGCCATACCCCACAGATATCAAAGGTATAAGAAGTTCCCTTGGTCATGTTGGTTTCTATAGAAGGTTCATCAAAGACTTCTCTAAGATTTCTAGGCCTCTTACCAATCTCTTACAAAAGGATATTCCTTTTGTTTTTGATGATGATTGTGAGGAAGCCTTCGAAATACTTAAGAGGGCTTTGATAACTGCACCTATTGTTCAACCACCTGATTGGAACTTACCTTTTGAAATCATGTGTGACGCTTGTGATTATGCTGTTGGTTCTGTTCTAGGGCAAAGAGTTGATAAGAAGTTGAATGTCATTCACTATGCTAGTAAAACTCTAGACAGTGCCCAGAGAAACTATGCTACTACGGAGAAGGAATTTTTAGCAGTCGTGTTTGCATGTGAAAAGTTCAGGTCTAACATAGTTGATTCCAAAGTCACTATTCACACTGATCATGCTGCTATTAAGTACCTCATGGAGAAGAAAGACGCTAAACCTAGACTTATCAGATGGGTTCTCTTGCTACAAGAGTTTGATTTGCACGTTGTCAACAGGAAGGGTGCTGATAACCCCGTAGCAGATAACTTGTCTAGGTCCGAGAACGTTCTTGATGACCCACAACCTATTGATGATATCTTTCTCGATGAGCAATTAAATGTCATCTATGCTTCACGTAGGGCACCATGGTATCCTGATTATCCAAACTATATCGTTGCCAAATATATACCACCTAGTTTCACATACTAGCAAAAGAAGAAATTCTTCTTTGACTTGAGACATTACTTTTGGGATGATCCTCTCCTTTATAAGGAAGGAGTAGATGGTGTAATTAGACGTTGTGTACCTCAACATGAACTGGGACAGATCCTACAGAAGTGTCACTCCGAGGCCTACGGAGGACACCATGTGGGAGATAGAACTGCACACAAGGTATTGCAATCAGGTTTCTATTGGCCCACTCTCTTCAAGGATGCCCGTAAGTTTGTCTTGTCTTGTGACGAATGCCAAAGAATAGGTAATATCGGTAAACGTCTGGAAATGCCTATGAACTACTCACTTGTCAATGAACCATTTGATGTCTGGGGCTTTGATTATATAGGACCTTTTCCAAAATCCAATGGGTATACTCACATCTTAGTTGCTGTTGATTACGTCACTAAGTGGGTAGAAGCTATCCCCACTAGTAGTGCTGACCACAACACCTCTATCAGGATGCTGAAAGAAGTTATGTTCCCTAGATTTGGAGTCCCTAGATATCTAATGACCGACGGTGGTTCACATTTCATTCATGGTGCTTTCCGTAAAAATCTTGCTAAGTACGTTGTCAACCATAGAATTGTGTCTCCCTATCATCCTCAGTCTAGTGGTCAAGTAGAGCTAAGTAATAGAGAGATTAAACTGATTCTGCAAAAGACTGTCAACAGGTCTAGAGAAGAATTGAGCTAAGAAGCTCGATGATGCACTATGGGTTTATAGAACTGCCTATAAGAATCCCATGGGCATGTCTCCATGCAAAATGGTGTATGGGAAAGCATGTCACTTACCTCTTGAGCTAGAGCATAAAGCTTATTGGGCAATCAAAGATCTCAACTTTGATTTCAAACTTCCCGGTGAGAAGAGGTTATTTGATATTAGCTTGCTTGATGAGTGGAGAACTCAGGCATATGAGAATGCCAAGCTATTCAAAGAGAAGGTTAAGAGGTGGCATGATAAGAGGTTACAAAAGCGTGAGTTCAATGTAGGTGATTACGTATTGCAGTATAACTCTCATTTAAGATTATTTGCACACAAGCTTCTCTCTAAATGGGAAGGTCCCTATGTTGTTGAGGAAGTATATCGTTCCGGTGCTATCAAGATCAACAAAACGGAAGGTAATTGTCCGTGAGTGGTAAATGGTAAGAGAATCAAGCGTTATATCTCAGGTACACCCACAAATGTTGAAAGCAATATCATCAATACCATAACTCCGGAAGAATACCTCAGGGATATTTATGAGCCTGTTTTAGACTCCGAAAACAAATAGGTATGTGATTCGGTAAGAAAACAGAGTCCAAAACTTATCCAGTAGGAAATTTTCTCCGTTTGTAATATTTGAAAAAATGCAAAAATTGGAAGTAGTCCGGAAAGTGCACGAGGAGCCGACAAGCCTGCACGGCGCGGGCCCACCCCTTGGCCGCGCCGTGAGGGCTTGTGGCCACCTCGTGCGCCTCCCGGACTCCGTTTTCGTGCGGGGTACTCCTTATGGTCTGAAAAAATCACTATATATACTCCTCTTTGGTCTGACCCCTGCATCACGCAGAATTCCTATGTTTTTTGTTTCAAGCCTGTTTCTGTTGCAGGTCTAGATCGCCATGACTTCCCCAAAAGCTCTGAAGGACAAGATCTTTGAGAAGGTCATCAATCCCTACCTCACGGGAGTGCTGCAACACCCTCAATCTATCGAGATGCGTGAGGGGATGTTGCACATTCGTGATGTTGAGGGGCCTAAGAAGACCGGAAGCATGGAGACGAGGCTCGAAGCAATGGAGCAACAAGTCTTCAAGTGCCAAGCGATGGTGGAATGTGGACTCAACGCCAACCACACGATGATGACGGAGTTCACCAACAAGCACAGGATTGATGCCAATGACATTGGGAAGCATCTCTCGAGGCTCTATGACAGGATTGATCCACTCCAGGGCCAGATCTATGACCTGCAAAACCAAAACTGTGAGTATGAGTATAGATTTAAATCAATACGATTGGCTGCAGATTTGAGGATTCCAGAGACTCGTTCATCTTTCCATGATGGAGCACCTATTCCTTGGAAGACGGAGGATCAAACTCATGTTGCAACAACTCCACCATCACCACCAAAGGAAGACAACTGAGCATTGGTATGGGCAATCCCCTTGGCTTGTGCCAAGCTTGGGGGAGTTGCCCCGGTATCGTATCACCATCACATCTTTTGCCTTTACCTTTGTTTTAGTTTTCCTTTTCAGTTTTCTCTTTCTCTAGTAGTTTTAAAAGTCTTAGTGTTTTAGTCTTGAGTTTTGCTTTGTGTCACCCCCGATGTATTCTTGCTCGTGAGCCATATAATAAAGAGTGTCTTAGTTGAAGGGCTTTGCCTCTTGCCATGATCAAAAGAGTGAGAATAGAACAAAAGCCTGAAAGATCATGTAATGATCTTATGGGAAGTGATGGCTTCACATATAAAAAGAATAAGGATTGAAACTTGTTGAAGGTAGGCAAACGTAGACCTAGTCATTGTTGCAATTAATAGGAAGTGATAAAGAAGGAGAGGTTCACATATAAATATATCATCTCTGACACCATCTATGATTGTGAACACTCACTAAACTATTACATGCCTAGAAGTAGATGTTCGACAAGGAAGACAACATTATGAATTGTGTTTGCTTGGCTCCGAACAATGTTATATGATTAGAGATCCCTTAGCATGTGACGATTGCTTCCACCTCATATTAGCCAAACCTCCCGCACTAAGTAGAGATACTACTTGTGCATCCATAAACCTTCAAACCATTTTTGCCATGTGAGTCCACCATACCTACCTATGGATTGAATAAGATCCCTCAAGTAAGTTGCCATCGGTGCAGGCAATAAAAATTGCTCTCTAATATGTATGATCTATTAGTGTGTGGAAAATAAGCTTTGTACGAACCTGTGATGAGGAAGACATAAAAGCGACAGACTGCATAATAAAGTTCTTTATCACAGGAGGCAATATAAAGTGACTTTCCTCCGCACTAAGAGGACACGCATCCAAATCTCAAAAGCGCATGACAACCTCTGCTCCCCTCTGCGAAGGGCCTATCTTGTACCTTTACTTTTTGCCCTTGAAAGAGTCATGGTGATCTTCACCAATTCCTTATTTCGCCTTTATCTTGGCTACCGTCATATGCTTGGGAAAGATCTATATTCATATGTCAACTTGGAGGTAGGCATTCATGAATTATTATTGTTGACATTACTCTTGAGGTAAGCAGTTGGGAGGCAGAACTATAAGCCCCTATCTTTCTCTGTGTCCAGCTGAAACTTTGATCTCATGAGTACCACGTGAGTTGTAGCAATTGTAGAGAACGAAAGAATGATTGAGTATGTGGATTTGCCTTACAAGCGCTTATTTGACTCTTTCTGATGTTGTGATAAATTGCAATTGCTTCAATGACTTAAGGCTATCGTTTGTTACTTCTCGGTAAGGTTCTTGATCCATGCTTTACTTTATGAAGGAATTATCACTTTAGCATGAGAGATTATATGTTGGTATTACTTTTCTGATCATGATCATGATGCATGCATGTTCGTATCTTGTTTTGTCGACACCTCTCTCCCTAAACATGTGGACATATTTATTGAGCTCAGCTTTCACTTGAGGACAAGCGAGGTCTAAGCTTGGGGGAGTTGATACGTCCATTTTGCATCATGTTTTCATGTTGATATTTATCGCTTCTTTGGGTGTTATTTCACTTCACGGTACTATTCTTATGCCTTTTCTCTCTTATTTTTGCAAGGTTTACATGAAGAGGGAGATTGTCGGCAACTGGAATTCTGGCTTGAAAGTGGAGCAAAGTTGAGATACCTATACTGCGCAACTCCAAATGCCGTAAAAAGCAACGAGGATTTTTCCCGATTTATCAAAAATATTGGGCCGAAGAAGTGGCAGAGGGGGGCGTGCAGGTGGACACAAGCCTGCACGGCGAGACCCCCACCCCCAGGCCGCGCCATGAGGGCGTGTGGGCACCCTGCAGGCCCACTTGCCCCCCTCTTTTGCTATATGAAGGGTTTCGTCCAGGAAAAAATTGGGGAGGAGCTTTTTCGTGGATTCGCCGCCGCCACGAGGCGGAACTTGAGCAGAGCCAATCTAGAGCTCCGGCAGGATCATGATCCTGCCGGGGAAACTTCCCTCCCGGAGGGGGAAATCGTCGCCATCATCATCACCAAAACTCCTCTCATCAGAGGGGACTCGTCACCATCGACATCTTCATCAGCACCATCTCATCTCCAAACCCGAGTTCATCACTTGTAACCAATATCCGTGTCGCGACTCCGATTGGTACTTGTAAGGTTGCTAGTAGTGTTCATTACTCTTTGTAGTTGATGCTAGTTGGATTATTTGGTGGAAGAGTTTATGTTCAGATCCTTGATGCTACTCATTACCTCTCTGGTCATTAATATGATTATGCTTTGTGAGTAGTTACTTTTGTTCCTGAGGACATGGGATAAGTCATGCTAATAATAGTCATGTGAATTTGGTATTCGTTCGGTAATTTGATATGTTGTATGTTTTTTTTCCTCTAGTGGTGTTATGTGAACGTCGACTACATAACACTTCACCATTATTTGAGCCTAGAGGAAGGCATTGGGAAGTAGTAAGTAGATGATGGGTTGCTAGAGTAACAGAAGCTTAAACCCTAGTTTATGTGTTGCTTCGTAAGGGGCTGATTTGGATCCACTAGTTTAATGCTATGGTTAGACTTTGTCTTAATTCTTCTTTCGTAGTTGCAGATGCTTGCGAGAGGGGTTAATCATAAGTGGGATGCTTGTCCAAGTAAGGGCAGTACCCAAGCGCTGTTCCACCCACATATCAAACTATCAAAGTAACGAACGCGAATCATATGAACATGATGAAACTAGCATGACAGAAATTCCCGTGTGTCCTCGGGAGCGTTTTTCCTCCTATAAGACTTTGTCCAAGCTTGTCCCTTGCTACAAAAGGGGATTGGGCCACTTTGTTGCACCGTTGCTACTTTTGTTACTTGTTGCTTGCTACGAATCATCTCACCACACAATCACTTGTTACCGACAGTTTCAGTGCTTGCAGATTTTTCCTTGCTGAAAACCACTTGCCAGATCCTTCTGCTCCTCGTTGGCTTCGACACTCTTAATTATCGAAAGGACTACGATTGATCCCCTATACTTGTGGGTAATCAGTTGGTCGGTGGCAGGGCCTTCTTCATCCTCGACCGGGGCGCACAGCGCGAGATGTCGTGGCCTAGCTAGGATGCAGCGCTCGTGTTGCTAGGGAACATAGTAATTTCAAAAAAAATCATACGTCATGCAAGGATCTATCTATGGAGAAACCAGCAACGAGCAAAAGAGTAGAGCATCTTCATACCTTTGAAGATCGCTAAGCGGAAGCGTTGCAAAAACGCGGTTGATGGAGTCGTACTCGCAACGATTCAGATCGTGGTGGATTCCGATCTATGCACCGAACGTCGATACCTCTGCGTTCAACACACGTGCATCCCGCTGATGTATCCAACTCCTTGATCCAGCAAGGAGGGAGGAGAGGTTGAGGGAGAGCTCTGGCAGCACGATGGTGTGGTGATGGTGGAGCTGCGTGGTAACTCCGACAGGGCTTTGCCAAGCACTACGGAGGACGAGGAGGAGGTGGTGTAGGGCTGCGCCGAGAGAGAGAGAGAAGGTGCCCACCCTTTAGGAGGAGAGGGAGGAGGTGCCCACCCTTTAGGGTTTCCCAGACTAAAGGGTGCCTCAGCCCTAGAGGCCAAGGAGGGCGGCGGCCAAGGGTGGAGGGCCCTAGGGTGGGCCTTTGAGGCCCAAAGTGGCCTCCCATGCCTAGGGTTTCCCCTCTCTCCACCCCTTTGTGTGCCTTGGGCTAGTAGTGGAGGCACACCAGCCCACATATGGGCTGGTTCCCACCCACTCTTAGACCATGTAGCAACTTGGGGCTGGTAGCCTTCCGGTGATCCCAGTACATTATCGGTGTTGCCCGAAACAATTCCAGTGACCAAATCCTCACTTCCTATATATAATTATTTACATCCGGATCATTCCGTATCTCCTCATGACGTCCGGGATCTCATCCGGGACTCCAAAAACCTTCGATAACCACGTACACTATTCCCCTATAACCCTAGCGTCATCGAACCTTAAGTGTGTAGACCCTACGGGTTCGGGAAGCATGGAGACATGACCGAGACACCTCTCTGGTTAATAACCAACAGCGGGGTCTGTATATCCATGTTGGTTCCCACATGTTGCACGATGATCTCATCGGATGAACCACAATGTCGGGGATTCAATCAACACCGTATGCAATTCCCTTTGTCTACCGTTATGATACTTTCCCGAGATTCGAACGTCGGTATTCCTATACCTTGTTCAAACTCGTTACCGGCAAGGCTCTTTACTCGTTCCATAACACATCATCCCATAGCTAACTCCTTAGTCACACTTAGCTCAATATGATGATGGATTACCGAGTGGGCCCAGAGATACCTCTCCGTCACATGGAGTGACAAATCCTAGTCTCCATTCGTACAACCCAACAAACACTTTCGGAGATACCTGTAGTGCACCTTTATAATCACCCAGTTACGTTGTGACGTTTGATACACCCAAAGCACTCCTACGGTATCTGGGATTTGCACAATCTCATGGTCTAAGGAAATGATACTTGGAATTCGAAAAGCTTTAGTAGCCGAACAACACGATCTAGTGCTATGCTTAGGATTGGGTCTTGTCCATCACATCACTCCCCAATGATGTGATCCCGTTATCAATGACATCCAATGTCCATGATCAAGAAACCATGATCATCAATTGATCAATGAGCTAGACAACTAGAGGCTCACTAGCGACACATTGTGATCTATATATTCACACATGTATTACGGTTTCCGTTAATACAATTATGGCATCAATAATAGACAATTATCATGAACTGGAAATATAATAATAAAAACTTTATTATTGCCTCTAGGGCATATTTCCAAGAGTCTCCCACTTGCACTAGAGTCAATAATCTAGTTACATTGTGATGAATCGAACACCCATAGAGTTCTGGTGTTGATCAAGTTTTGCCCGTGGAAGAGGTTTAGTCAACGGGTCTACAACATTCAGATCCGTATGTACTTTACAAATATCTATATCTCCATCCTGGATGTATCCACAAATGGAGTTGAGGCAGCACTTGATGTGCTTGGTCTTCTTATGAAACCTGGGCTCCTTTGCAATTACAATAGCTCCAGTGTTGCCACAGAACAAAGTCATCGGTCCAGACGCACTTGGAATCACTCCTAGGTCGGTGATGAACTCCTTCATCCAGACTCCTTCCTGCGTTGTTTCAGAAGCACCTATGTACTCCGCTTCACATGTAGATGCCTCCGTGATGCTTTGCTTGCAACTGCACCAGCTGACTGCCCCATTATTCAAAATATACACATATCCGGTTTGTGACTTGGAGTCATCCGGATCTGTGTCGAAGCTAGCATCAACGTAACCATTTACAACGAACCCTTCGGCACCTCCATATACGAGAAACATATCTTTAGTCCTTTTTCAGGTACTTTAGGATATTCTTGACCGCTGTCCAGTGATCCACTCCTGGATCACTTTGGTACCTCCCTACCAAACTTATGGCAAGGTCCACATGAGGTCTGGTACACAGCATGGCATACATGATAGAGCCTATGGCTGAAGCATAGGGGATGGTACTCATCTTTTCTCTTTCTTCTGCCATGGTCGGCGTTGAGTCGTACTCAACCTCATACCTTGTAACACAGGCAAGAACACCTTCTTAGCCTTATCCATATTGAACTTCTTCAATATCTTGTCAAGGTATGTGCTTTGTGAAAGACCTATGAGGCGTCTCGATATATCTCTATAGATCTTGATGCCTTATATGTAAGCAGCTTCTCCAAGATCCTTCATTCAAAACCTCTTATTCAAATAGGCCTTGATGCTTTCCAATAGTTATATATCATTTCCCATCAACAATATGTCATCCACATATAATATGAGAAATGCTACAGAGCTCTCACTCACTTTCTTGTAAATACAGGCTTCTCCATAAGTCTGAACAAACCCAAACGCTTTGATCACCTCATCAAAGCGAATGTTCCAACTCCGAGATGCTTGCACCAGCCCATAGATGGAATGTTGGAGCTTGCATACCTTGTTAGCATTGCTAAGATCGACAAAACCTTCCGGCTGTATCATATACAATTTTTCCTTAAGAAAGCCGTTCTAGAATGTCGTTTTGACGTCCATTTGCCAGATTTCATAATCATAAAATGCGGCAATTGCTAACATGATTCGGACCGACTTCAACATCACTACGGGTGAGAAGGTCTCATCGTAGTCAATCCCTTGAATTTTTCGATAACCTTTAGCGACAAGTCGAGCCTTATAGATGGTCACATTACCATCGCGTCAGTCTTCTTCTTAAAAGTCCTTTTTTCTATGACTCGCCGATCATCGGGTGCTACGGCAACAAAAGTCCTTCCCCAGCAGTGGTGCCAGAGAGCCTTCTGTCGTCTCTTGAGCTTGCGTTGGTTTTTCCCTTGAAGAGGAAAGGGTGATGCAGCACAGGAGCAGTAAGTATTTCCCTCGGTTTGAGAACCAAGGTATCACTCCAGTAGGGGAATCTCATCAAGTCCAAAGTACCTGCGCAAACACAAAAGAGCTTTTACCCAACGCTTTAAAGGGGTTGTCAATCCCTTCAAGATTGATTGCAAAGTGAGATCTGAAGGCGGAAAGTGCAACGAAGTAAAAAGTGTAGGCTGAAAATATGGTCTGGAGTAGACCCGGGGGCCATAGTGTTCACTAGAGGCTTCTCTCAAAATAGCAAATATCACAGTGGGTGAACAAATTACTGTCGAGCAATTGATAGAACCGCGCAAAGTCATGACGATATCTAAGGCAATGATCATACATATAGGCATCACGTCCGAGACAAGTAGACCGATACTTTCTCCATCTACTACTATTACTCCCCACATCGACCGCTATCCAGCATGCATCTATTGTATTGAGTTCATAACGAACAGAGTAACGCCTTAAGCAACATGACATGATGTAGAGGGATAAACTCAAACCAATGATGAAAACCCCATCTTTTTGCCCTTGATGGCAACAACATGATGCGTGCCTCGCTACCCCTTCTGTCACTAGGTGAGGTCACCGCACGGTATGAACCCAAAACCAAGCACTTCTCCCATTGCAAGAATCATAGATCTAGTTGGTCAAACAAAATCCACAACTCGAACAGAATTACAAGGATATGAAATCATGCATAAGAGAGATCAGAAGAAACTCAAATAAGATTCATAGATAATCTGATCATAAATCCACAATTCATCGGATCTAGACAAACACACCGCAAAAGAAGATTACATCGGATATATCTCCATGAAGATCATGGAGAACTTTGTATTGAAGATCCAAGAGAGAGAAGAAGCCATCTTTCTACTAGCTATGGACCCGTAGATCTATGGTTAACTACTCACGCATCATCGGAGAGGTCATGGTGTTGACGAAGAAGCCCTCCGTATCTGAATCCCCCTCCGGTAGGGCACGAGAACCTGCCCCATATGGGATCTTGCGGAGACAGAAGCTTGCGGCGGCGGAAAAGTACTTTCGACGATCTCCTGATTTTTATGTAATTTTGGTGAATATATAGGTGCAAAACCTAGGACAAAGGAGCCTCAGGGAGCCCACAAGCCAGGGCGCGGGCCCCCTGGCAGTGCCATGAGGGCTTGTGGGGTCCCTGGTGGCCCCCTGCCCTGATTCTCCGGCTTCCCAATCTTTTTCTGTTCCGGAAAAAATCTTTTTGGCAATTTCATTCCGTTTGGACTCCGTTCAAAATCCTCCTCTGAAAGGGGTCAAAAACATGGAAAAAACAGGAACTGGCTCTTGGCACTGAGTTAATAAGTTAGTCCCAAAAATTATATAAAAGGCATTAAAAACATACAAAGTTTGACAAGATAATAGCATGAAACAATCAAAAATTATAAATACGTTGGAGACGTATCAAGCATCCCCAAGCTTAACTCCTGCTTGTCCTCGAGTAGGGAAGTGATAAAGACTGAATTTTTGATGTGGAATGCTACCTAGCATAGTTGTCCTTTGCAACTTCTTTCACATGACATGAATGTTCAGATCCGTAAGATTCGAAACAATAGTTTGCTATTGACATGAAAACAATAATACGTCAAGCAAACTAGCAAGGTAATCATGAACTTTCAAAATAACAAGGGCAATGAAAGTTATCCCTACAAAATCATATAGTCTGGCTATGCTCCATCATCCTCACACAACTAATGTAAATCATGCACAACCCAGGTATTGGCCAAGTAATTGTTTTCGCACTCTTACTTTCTCAAACCTTTTATAACTATCACGCAATACATGAGCGTGAGCCATGGATATAGCACTATAGGTGGAATAGAGTGTGGTGGTGGTTGTGAGACAAAAAGGAGGAGATGGTAACATTGACTCGGCGTATCAAAGGGCTATGGAGATGACCATTAATAGATATCAATGTGAATGAGTAGGGATTGCCATACAAAGGGATGCACTAGAGCTATAAGTATGTGAAAGCTCAAAAGGAAAACTAATGGGTGTGCATCCAACTTGCTTGCTCACGAAGACCTAGGGCAATTTGAGGAAGCCCATCATTGGAATATACAAGCCAAGTTTTATAATGAAGATTCCCACTAGCATATGGTAGTGACAAAGCAAGAAGCTCTCAATCATGAAGAACATGGTGCTATTATGACGCACAAGTGTGGAAAAAGATAGTAGCATTGTCCCTTCTCTCTTTTTCTCTCTTTTTTTCATTTGGGCTCTTAGGCCTCTTCTCTTTTTTTCTCATTTTTGGGCTCTTTGGCCTCTTTTTTTTATTTCCTCACATGGATAAATGCTCTAATAATGATGACCATCACACTTTTATTTACTCACAGCTCAAAGCTTAGAACGATGATGACTCTATAGGAAATGCCTCCGGCAGTGTACGGGGATGTGCACGATCTAGCTTCGCGTATGATGTTGAAACATCTCGCTAGCTATCTTACGATCATGCAATGGAAATATGAGAGTGACGAAACAATTCATGAGACGGAACGGTGGGAGTTGCATGGCAATATATCTCGGAATGGCTATGAAAATGCCATAGTAGTTAGGTATGGTGGCTGTTTTGAGGAAGGCATATGATGGGTTTGTGCACCGGCGAAAGTTGCGCGGCACTAAAGAGGCTAGCAAAGGTGGAAGGTGAAAGTGCATCTATACCATGGACTCACATTAGTCATGAAGACCTCACAAACTTGTTGCGGAAGTTTTTATTAATAATCAAAACAAAGTGCTAAACGCATACTCCTAGGGGAAGGGTTGGTAGGTGTTAACCATCGCGCGATCCCGACCTCAATACAAAGGATGACAATCAATAGATTAATTAGGCTCCGACTTCCTAACATAGCGGTTCACCATACGTGCATGCTACGGGAATCACTAACTTCAACACAAGTATTTCTAGATTCACAACACCCCACTAACATAACTCTTAATATTACCAAATCCACGTCTCAAAACTAATTGAGAGGAATCAAAACTTCTCTTTCTACTCAATGCACATGAAGATGGAGGTTTTTGCATCCTCTTTGGGTACATATCACCTTTGGGACTACTTTCATAGCATAAGCCAACTACCAAGTCACGCACCGTCGTGCTCTAAAAGATATAAGTGAAGCACATAGAGCAAAATAATCTAGCTCAAAAGATATAAGTGAAGCACTATGAGCATTCTAGCAAAATCGTGATGAGTGCATGTCTCTCTCTCTCAAAAAGGTGTGTAGCAAGGATGATTGTGACACAAAAAAAATAAAAGACTCCTACGATACAAGATGCTCCAAGAATAACACATATCATGTGGTGAATGAAAATATAGCTCCAAGTAATGTTACCGATGGATTGAAGACGAAAGAGGGGATGCCTTCCTGGGGCATCACCAAGCTTAGGCTTTTTGGTGTCCTTGAATTTGGCTTGGGATGCCTTGGGCATCCGCAAGCTTGAGATCATTCCACTCCTTATATCTTTGTCCATGAGAACATCACCCAAAACTTGAAAACTTCACAACACAAAACTTAAACAAAAACTCGTGATAACATTAGCACAAGAAAAAAACTACCACCTATTTTGGTACTATAGAAAACTTGAATTCTATCTATATTGGTGTTGGGCTACTGTATTCTCACTTTTGCATGGCTAGTACCCCCCCCCCCCCGATACTAACCATAGTTTCATCAAAACAAGCAACCAACTCAACAAAAACAGAATCTGTCAAAAACAGACCAGTCTGTAGCAATCTGTATACTACGTATACTTATGGTACCTCAAAAATTCTGAACAATTACGACTGCTTGGGCGAAAGGCATATGAATCAGCAACAAAACGAAGCAACTCAAAGCTCTTTCTGAAAAAAATATGAAAAATCATCTCGTGAGAGAAAAGTTTCTGTCTTTTTCCACCAGGATCAAACAACCATCACCAAGACTAGTCATAAAGGTTTTGCTTGGCTCAAAAACAAAAAGAAACACAAAAAAGAAAATCAAAACAGAATTATGATGGTTTGGACGCAACAAAACAGAAAGAAAAAGATAAATTCATTGGGTTTCCTCCTAACAAGCGCTATTGTTTAACGCCCTTTTGCTAGGCATAAAAGCGATAGAATCACGTATCGTCGTCTTTGGTGCTCAAACCATAAGTGGCCCTCATCATGGATTCATAAGGCAATCTTATTTTCTTTCTAGGAAAGTGTTCCATGCCCTTCCTTAAAAGAAATTGAAATCTAATATTCCCTTCATTCATATCGATGATAGCACCGATAGTCCTTAGGAAAGGTCTACCAAGAATAATAGGGCATGTAGGATTGCAATCAATGTCAAGCACAATGAAATCCACGGGTACATAGTTCCTATTTGCAATAATAAGAACATCATTGATCCTTCACATGGGTTTCTTGACAGTAGAATCCGCAAGATGCAAATTAAGAGAACACTCTTCAATCTCATTAAAACCCAGAACATCACATAAAGACTTTGGAATCGCGGAAACACTAGCAAGCAAATCACACAAAGCATTGCATTCATAGTTTTTGATTTTGATTTTGATGGTAGGTTCACACTCATCATGAACCTTTCTAGGGATAGAGACTTCCAATTCAAGTTTCTCTTCAAGAGATTTTATCATAGCTTCGACGATATGATCGGTAAAGGCCTTGTTTTGGCTATAAGCGTGTGGAGAGTTTAACATGGATTGCATCAAGGAAATGCATTCAATCAAGGAGCAACTATCATCATTGAATTCCTTGAAATCCATAGTAGTAATTTCATTACTACTCAAAGTTTTAATATCTTCTACTCCACTTTCAATGCTTTTAGCATCAAGATAAATGGACTCCGAATCATTGGGGCACTTTTCAACCAAAGTGGATTCATATCCAGCCCCATAATCATTAGTTTGACACAAGAGAACAAAGATTCAATGGGAGTGACACCAAGCACTTTAAGATCTTCGTGATGCTTATCACGAGAACACGCCTTTTTAAGCCATTCATGTCTAACACGAATTTGGGCGGTTCTTTCTTTGCCCTCAATCATGGAAACACGCATAGCTTTCAAAGTTTCATCGATGTTGATCTTGGGAGGAGCACATCTAACTTTCAAAGCATCAACGTCACTAGATATTCTACGAACACTCTTAGCTAAATCGTCAATTTTGAGTAGTTTTTCCTCGATGGACGCATTGAAAATCTTTTGAGAGTTGATGAACTATTTGATATTACTCTCTAGATCAGAGGGTAATCTATTGTAATTTCCATGAGTATTGTTGTAGGAGTTGCCAAAGTTATTAGAGGAGTTACTAGGAAAAGGCCTAGGAACATAGTTTCCTCTAAAAGCATTGTTGTTGCCAAAATTATTCCTACCAACAAAATTAACGTCCAAGCTAGCGTTGCTACTCTCAATGAAAGAATACAAGGGCATATAATTAGGATCTAAAGGAGAACTTCTACTAGCAACCAAATTCATTAACTCATCCATCCTAGCACTCAACGAGTTAATTTATTCTATAGCGTGTACCTTCTTACTAGTTGGTGACCTTTCAGTGTGCCACTGAGAGTAGTTCGTCATGATATTGTCTATGAGCTTTCTGGCTTCCCCTAACGTGATTTCCATGAACGTTCCACCTCAGGTGGAGTCCAAGATATTTCTAGAAGCGAAATTCAAGCCAACGTAGAAGATTTGAATAATCATCCAAAGACTCAAGCCATGAGCGGGACAATTTTTAATCATCAATTTCATTCTCTCCCAAGATTGTGCAACATGTTCATGATCAAGTTGCTTGAAATTCATGATATCATTACGGAGAGAGATAATCTTAGCCGGCGGAAAATACTTGGATATATAAGCATCTTTGCACTTATCCCAAGAATCGATACTATTTTTGGGCAAAGAAGAAAACCAAGTTTTTATTCGATCTCGCAACGAGAAAGGAAAAAGCTTCAATCTAATCACATCATTATCCACATCTTTCTTCTTTTGCATATCGCAAAGCTCAATGAAGGTATTGAGATGGGATGCGACATCTTCACTAGGAAGGCCAGAGAATTGCTCTTTTATAACAAGATTCAGCAAAGCGGCATTGATTTCGTATGACTCCGCACTAGTGGCGGGAGCAATGGGAGTACTAATAAAATCATTATTATTAGTATTCGCGAAGTCACAAAGTTTGGTGTTTTCATTCATGGTGACTTCAGCAAGCAAGCAAGCACACAAGCGAACAAAGAGCAAGCGAGAAAAAGGGAAAATGAAAAGGCAAACGAAAAAGGCAAATTGTGAAGTGGGCGAGAGGAAAACGAGAAGCAACTAGCAAACAAAGTAAATGCAATAGATGAGTTTGCGACACCTACTTGGATGAGTTCTTGACTTCATCCTCCCCGGCAACGGCGCTAGAAATCCTTCTGCTACGGCAACAAAAGTCCTTCCCCGGCAGTGGTGCCATAGAGCCTTCTATCATCTCTTGAGCTTGCGTTGGTTTTTCCCTTGAAGAGGAAAGGGTGATGCAGCATAGGAGAAGTAAGTATTTCCCTCAGTTTGAGAACCAAGGTATCAATCCAATAGGACAATCTCGTCAAGTCCAAAGTACCTGCGCAAACACAAAAGAGCTTGCACCCAACGCTTTAAAGGGGTTGTCAATCCCTTCAAGATTGATTGCAAAGTGAGATCTGATGGCGGAAAGTGCAACGAAGTAAAAAGTGTAAGGCTGAAAATATGGTGTGGAGTAGACCCGGGGGCCATAGTGTTCACTAGAGGCTTCTCTCAAAATAGCAAATATCACGGTGGGTGAACAAATTACTGTCGAGCAATTGATAGAACCGCGCAAAGTCATGACGATATCTAAGGCTATGATCATACATATAGGCATCACGTCCAAGACAAGTAGACCGATACTTTCTGCATCTACTACTATTACTCCACACATCGACCGCTATCCAGCATGCATCTGGTGTATTTAGTTCATGACGAATAGAGTAACGCCTTAAGAAAGATGACATGATGTAGAGGGATAAAGTCAAACAATGATGAAAACCCCATCTTTTTAACCTTGATGGCATCAACATGATGCGTGCCTCGCTACCCCTTCTATCACTGGGTGAGATCACCGCACAGTATGAACCCAAAACCAAGCACTTCTCCCATTGCAAGAATCATAGATCTAGTTGGCCAAACAAAACCCACAACTCGAAGAATTACAAGGATATGAAATCATGCATAAGAGAGATCAGAAGAGACTCAAATAAGATTCATAGATAATCTGATCATAAATCCATAAGTCATCGGATCTCGACAAACACACCGCAAAAGAAGATTACATCGGATAGATCTCCAAGAAGATCATGGAGAACTTTGTATTGAAGATCCAAGAGAGAGAAGAAGCCATCTAGCTACTAGCTATGGACCCGTAGGTCTATGGTGAACTACTCACGCATCATCGGAGAGGTCATGGTGTTGATGAAGAAGCCCACCGTATCCTAATCCCCCCTCCGGCAAGGCACCAGAACGTGCCCCAGATGGGATCTTGCGGAGACAAAAGTTTGCGGCGGCGGAAAAGTACTTTCGATGATCTCCTGATTTTTTATGGAATTTTAGGGAATATATAGGCGCAAAACCTAGGGCAAAGGAGCCTCACGGAGCCCACAAGCCAGGGGCACGGGCCCCCCTGGCCACGCGATGAGGGCTTGTGGGGTCCCTGGTGGCCGCCTGCCCTGATTCTCCGGCTTCCCGATCTTTTTTTGTTCCGGAAAAAATATTTTTGGCAGTTTCATTCCGTTTGGACTCCGTTCAAAATCCTCCTCTCAAAGGGTTCAAAAACATGGAAAAAACAGGAACTGCCTCTTGGCACTGAGTTAATAAGTTAGTCCCAAAAAATATATAAAAGGCATGCAAAACATCCAAAGTTTGACAAGATAATAGCATGAAACCATCAAAAATTATAGATACGTTGGAGACGTATCATCGGGCAAGTCCACCAAAGTCCATACTTTGTTCTCATACATGGATACTATCTGGATTTCATGGCCTCAAGCCATTTGTTGGAATCCGGGCCCGCCATCGCTTCTTCATAGTTCGAAGGTTCACTGTTGTCCAACAACATGATTTCCATGACAGGGTTGTCGTACCACTCTGGTGCGGAACGTACCCTTGTCGACCTTCGAGGTTCAATAGCAACTTGATCCAAAGTTTCATGATCATCATCATTAACTTTAAAACTAGCCGGTGCAGGCGCCTCTGAAACATTTTCTTGCACTACGCTACTCTCTGGTTCGAGAGGAGGTACAGTTACCTCATCAAGTTCTATTTTCCTCCCACTTACTTCTTTTGAGAGAAACTCTTTCTCTAGAAAGGATCCATTCTTGGCAACAAAGATTTTGCCTTCGGATCTAAGGTAGAAGGTATATCCAATAGTTTCCTTAGGGTATCCTATGAAGACGCATTTTTCCGCTTTGGGTTCGAGCTTCTCTGGTTGAAGTTTCTTCACATAAGCATCACAGCCCCAAACTTTCAGAAACGACATCTTAGGTTTCTTGCCAAACCATAATTCATACGGTGTCGTCTCAACGGATTTACACGGTGCCCTATTTAAAGTGAATGCGGCAGTTTCCAATGCATATCCCCGAAATGATAGCGATAAATCAGTAAGAGACATCATAGATTGCACCATATACAATAAAGTGTGATTACGATGTTCAGACACACAGTTACGCTATGGTGTGCCAAGCATCGTGAGTTGTGAAAGAATTCCACATTTCCTTAGGTGTGTGACATACTCGTGACTCAAATATTCTCCTCCACAATCAGATCGTAGAAACTTTATTTTCTTGTCACGTTGATTCTCCACCTCACTCTGAAATTCCTTGAACTTTTTGAAGGTTTCAGACTTGTGCTTCATTAAGTAGACATAGCCATATCTACTCAAATCATCAGTGGGGGTGAAAACATAACGATAGCCACCGCGAGCTTCAACACTCATTGGACCGCATACATTAGTATGTACTATTTCCAATAAGTTTGTTGCTCGCTCCATTGTTCCATAGAACGGAGTCTTGGTCATCTTGCCCATGAGGCCCGGTTCGCATGTGTCAAATGATTCAAAATCAAGTGACTCCAAAAGTCCATCTGTATGGAGATTCTTCATGCGCTTTACGCCGATGTGACCAAGGCGGCAGTGCCACATGTATGTGGGACTATCATTATCAACCTTACATCTTTTGGTACTCATACTATGAATATGTGTAACATCAAGATCAAGATTTATCAGGAATAAACCATTGACCAGCGGGGCATGACCATAAAACATACCACTCATATAAATAGAACAACCATTATTCTCAGATTTGAATGAGTAGCCATCTTGCATCAATCGAGATCCCGACATAATGTTCATGCTCAAAGCTGGTAATAAATAACAATTATTAAGGTTTAAAACTAATCCTGAAGGTAGATGTAGAGGTAGCGTGCCGACGGCGATCACATCGACCTTGGAACCATTCCTGACGCGCATCGTCACCTCGTCCTTAGCCAGCCTACGCTTGTTCCACAGTTCCTGCTTAGAGTTGCAAATGTGGGAAACAGCACCGGTATCAAATACACAGGAGCTACTACGAGCGCTGGTAAGGTACACATCAATAACAAGTATATCACATATAACTTTGACGTTGTCGGCATTCTTATCCGCTAAGTACTTGGGGCAATTTCGCTTCCAGTGACCGGTTCCCTTGCAGTAATAGCACTCAGTCTTAGGCTTGGGTCTTTTCTTTGACTTCTTCCCGGCAACTGGCTTACCGGGCACGGTAACTGCTTTTCCATCTTTCTTGAAGCTTTTCTTACCCTTGCCCTTCTTGAAACTGGTGGTCTTATTGACCATAAACACTTGATGTTCTTTCTTGATTTTTACCTCCGCAGATTTCAGCATTGAATACAACTCGGGAATAGTCTTTTACATCCCTTGCATGTTGTAATTCATCACAAAGCCTTTATATCTAGGTGGAAGCAACTGGAGGATTCTGTCAATGACCGCATCATCCGGAATTTCAACTCCCAGCTGAGTGAAGCGTTTGTGCAACCCAAACATTCTGAGTATGTGCTCAGTGACATAATTATTCTCCTCCATCTTACAACTAAAGAACTTGTCGGATACTTCATATCTCTTGACCCTGGCATGAGCTTGAAAAAATAAGTTTCAGCTCCTCGAACATCTCATATGCTCCGTGTTGCTCAAAATGCCTTTGGAGCCCAGGTTCTAAACTATAAAGCATGCCTCACTGAACGAGAGAGTAGTCATCACTCCATGACTATCCGGCATTCCAAACGTCCTGGGTCGTCGTGGGAATGGGAGGATCACCTAGCGGTGCATTAAGGACATATGCCTTATTGGAAGTAGTGAGGATGAGCTTTAAGTTACGATCCCAATCCGCATAGTTGCTCCCATCATCTTTCATCTTCGTTTTCTCTAGGAACGTGTGGAAGTTGAATGAGACATTTGCGTTTGCCATTGGATTTACAATATTTTTAAAGACAATTTTCGAATAAGTTCATGATAATTAAGTTCATCTAATCAAATTACTAATGAACTCCCACTTACATCGACATCCCTCTAGTCATCCAAGTGTTACATGATCCACGTGGACTAGCCCGTGTCCGATCATCACGTGAGACGGACTAGTCATCAATAGTGAGCATATCCATGCTGATCGTATCAACCATACGGCACATGTTCGGCCTTCCCATCTCCCGTATGCGAGTCCATGTATGTACATGCTAGGCTCGTCAAGTCAACCTAAGTGTTTTGCATGTGTAAACTGGCTTACACCCATTGTATGTGAACGTTAGAATCTATCACACCCGATCAATGTGGTGCTTCGAGGCAACGAACCTTCGCAATGGTGCTCACTTAGGGGAATACTTATCTCAAAATTTTAATGAGGGATCATCTTATCTTTGCTACCGTCGTTCTAAGCAATAAGATGAAAAACATGATAAACATCACATGCAATCATATAGTGACATGATATGGCCAATATCATCTTGCTCCTTTGATCTCCATCTTCGGTGCACCATGATCATCATTGTCACCGGCATGACACCAAGATCTCCATCATTATGATCTCCATCATTGTATCTCCGTGAAGTCGTCACGCCAACTATTACTTCTACTACTATAGCTAACGTTTAGCAATAAAGTAAAGTCATCACATGGTGTTGCAACTCATACGATAAATTAAGACAACTCCTATGGCTCCTGCCGGTTGTCATACTCATCGACATGCAAGTTGTGAATCCTATTACAAGAACATGATCAATCTCATACATCACATATGTAACATCACATCCTTTTGGCCATATCACATCACATAGCATACCCTGCAAAAACAAGTTAGACGTCCTCTAATTGTTGTTGCAAGTTTTACGTGGCTCGTTAGGGTTTCTAGCAAGAACACTTCTTACCTACGTGACAGCCACAACATTGATATGCCAATGCTATTTACCCTTCATAAGGACCCTCTTCATTGAATCCGATCCGAGTAAAGTGGGAGAGACAGACACCCACTAGCCATGTTATGCAACAAGTGCATGTCGGTCGGTGAAAACAGTCTCACTTAAGAGTACGTGTAAAGTTGGTTTGGGCCGCTTCATCCCACGATGCTGAGGAATCACGATAAGACTAGTAACGGCAAGCAATTGAAAAAATCAGTGCCCACAACTTTTATGTTCTACTCGTGCATAGAATCAACACATAGAACCTTGGCTCGGATGCCACTGTTGGGGAACGTAGTAATTTCAAAAATTTCCTACGTCATGCAAGGATCTATCTATGGAGAAACCAGCAACGAGAAAAGGAGTAGAGCATCTTCATACCTTTGAAGATCGCTAAGCGGAAGCATTGCTAGAACGCGGTTGATGGAGTCGTACTCACAAAGATTTAGATCGTGGTGGATTCCGATCTATGGAGCGAACGTCGGTGCCTCCGCGTTCAACACACGTGAAGCCCGGTGACGTCTCCAATGCCTTGATCCAGCAAGGAGGGAGGAGAGGTTCAGGGAGAGCTCCGGCAGCACGACGGCGTGGTGACGGTGGAGCTGCGTGGTTACTCCGACAGGGCTTCGCCAAGCACTACGGAGGACGAGGAGGAGGTGGTACATGGCTGCGCCGAGAAAGAGAGAGAAGTTGTCTCAAATCTGCCCAAAAGTCCTCAATATATATAGGAGGAGAGGGAGGAGGTGCCCACACTTTAGGGTTTCCCACCCTAAAGGGTGCGGCAGCCCTGGAGGCCAAGGAGGGAGGCGGCCAAGGGTGGAGGGCCCTAGGGTGGGCCTTTGAGGCCCAAAGTGGCCTCCCACGCCTAGGGTTTCCCCTCTCTCCACCCCTTGTGCGCCTTGGGCTGGTGGTGGAGGCGTACCAGCCCACATATGAGCTAGTTCCCACCCACTCTTAGCCCATGTAGCAACTTGGGGCTGGTGGTCCTTGCCGGTGGACCCACGGAACCCTTCCGATGATCCCGGTACATTACCAGTGTCGCCCGAAACAAGCCGGTGACCAAATCCTCACTTCCTATATATAATTATTTACCTCCGGACCATTCCGGAACTCCTCGTGACGTCCGGGGTCTCATACGGGACTTCGAACAACCTTCAGTAACCACGTACACTATTCCCCTATAACCCTAGAATCATCGCACCTTAAGTGTGTAGACCCTACGGGTTCGGGAAGCAAGCAGACATGACCGAGACACCTCTCCGGTCAATAAATAGCAGCGGGGTCTGGATATCCATGTTGGTTTCCACATGTTCCATGATGATCTCATCGGATGAACCACGATGTCAGGGATTCAATCAATCTCGTATGCAATTCCCTTTGTCTACCGGTATGATACTTGCCCGAGATTTGATCGTCGGTATTCCTATACCTTGTTCAATCTTGTTACCGTCAAGTCTATTTACTCATTCCGTAACACATCATCCCGTGGCTAACTCCTTAGTCACACTGAGCTCAATATGATGATGGATTACCTAGTGGGCCCAGAGATACCTCTCCGTCACATGGAGTGACAAATCCCAGTCTCGATTCGTACAACCCAACAAACACTTTCCGAGATACCTGTAGTGCACCTTTACAATCACCCAGTTATGTTGTGACATTTGATACACCCAAAGCACTCATGCGGTATCCGGGAGTTGCACAATCTCATGGTCTAAGGAAATGATACTTGACATTAGAAAAGCTTTAGCAGACGAATAACACGATCTAGTGCTATGCTTAGGATTGGGTCTTGTCCATCACATCATTCCCCAATGATGGGATCCTGTTATCAATGACATCCGTTGTCCATGATCAGGAAACAATGATCATCTATTGATCAACGAGCTAGCCAACTAGAGGCTCACTAGGGACACATTGTGATCTATATATTCACAAATGAATTACGGTTTCCGGTTATTACAATTATAGCATGAATAATGGAAAATTATCATGAACTCGAAATATAATAATAACAACTTTATTATTGCCTCTAGGGCATATTTCCAACATGTTTGGGGCGTTGTGAAGGCAGTGCGCGTGGCTGGGCTGATGGCGCGGTTTGGTGGCGCCGCCATGGAGGCCGGTTGGTGACTTTGGGGCATCGTGGAAGCGTGCCCTGCAAATCTGGCATGGTCGCGTCCCGATCTGGCGGATTGGATCTACGGGCGGCGCTAGGGGTGGTGGTGTCCGTCGTGCGTCACTATAGCGGGGCGTGGCTATTCTAGCGGCCGACAGCGCGTGATCGGGTCGCTGTCCTCTAGCCCTGATCGGTGTGCTTCTCTGCTATGGGTTCCTTGCGATGTCGGCGTGGCCGCGGGTGAAGCTGGTGGAGGAGATCCAGATTAGGGGAAACCACTTGGTCGGCTCGAACCGGTGTCGCCGACGACGACGCTCAACGACGTCGGTGTTTTCTTGGAGACGTCGGTCTATGTTTGCTCCTCCACTTTGTTGGAAATAAGCCCTAGAGGCAATGATAATAATATATTATTATATTTCCTGTTTAAAGATAATCGTTTATTATCCATGCTACAATTGTATTGCATGAAAACGTAGATACATGTGTGGATACATAGACAAAACAATGTCCCTAGCAAGCCTCTAGTTGGCTAGCGAGTTGCTCAAGGATAGTCAAGGTTTTCTGACTATGTGCAAGTTTTGTTGCTTGATAACTGGATCACATCATTAGGAGAATCATGTGATGGACTAGACCCAAACTATGAATGTAGCATATTGATCGTGTCATTTTATTGCTATTGTTTTCTGCGTGTCAAGTATTTATTCCTATGACCATGAGATCATATAACTCACTGGCACCGGATGAATACCTTGTGTGCATCAAACGTCGCAACGTAATTGGGTGACTATAAAGGTTCTCTACAGGTATCTCCAAAGGTGTATGTTGAGTTAGTATGGATAAAGATTGGGATTTGTCACTCCGTGTGACAAAGAGGTATCTCGGGGCCCACTCGGTAATACAACATCACACACAAGCCTTGCAAGCAATGTGACTAAGTTTAAGTCACGGGATCTTGTATTACGGAATGAGTAAAGAGACTTGCCGGTAATGAGATTGAAATAGGTATGCGGATACCGACGATCGAATCTCGGGCAAGTAACATACCGAAGGACAAAGGGAATAACCTACAGGATTATATGAATCCTTGACACTGAGGTTCAACCGATAAGACCTTCGGAGAATATGTAGGATCCAATATGGGCGTCCAGGTCCCGTTATTGGATATTGACCGAGGAGTGCCTCGGGGCATGTCTACATAATTCTCGAACCCGCAGGGTCTGCACACTTAAGGTTCGGCAATGTTTTAGTATAGTTGAATTATATGTGTGGTTACCGAATGTTGTTCGGAGTCCCGGATGAGATGACGGACGTCACGAGAGTTTACGGAATGGTCTAGAAACGAAGATTGATATATAGGATGGTTTCATTTGGTCACCGTAAAGTTTCGGGCAATTCCGACAGTGTACCTGGAGTGACGAATGGGTTCGAGGAGTTCACCGGGAGGGGCCCACCCACCCGGGAGTGAGCCCAAGGAACTACGGTGGCGCCGCAAGTCCTTAGTGGGCTGGTGGAGTCAGCCCGAGGGGCCCATGGCGCCATCTACATCTTGAGCTTGCGTTGGTTTTTCCCTTGAAGAGGAAAGGGTGATGCAGCACAGTAGTAGTAAGTATTTTCCTCAATTTGAGAACCAAGGTATCAATCGAGTAGGAGTATCAAGCCAAGTCTCCAAAGTACCTGCACAAAAGCAGCAAACTTGCACCCAACGCTACAAAGGGATTGTCAATCCCTTCACGATTGATTGCAAGGTGAGATCTGAAGGCGGAAAGTGCAACAAAGTAAAAGTGTAGAGCTGAAAATATGATGTGAAGTAGACTCGGGGGCCATAGTGTTCACTAGAGGCTTCTCTCATGATAGCAAACATTATGGTGGGTGAACGAATTACTGTTGAGCAATTGATAGAACCGCGCAAAGTCATGACGATATCTAAGGCAATGATCATACATATAGGCAACACGTACGAGACAAGTAGACCGATACTTTCTGCATCTACTACTATTACTCCACACATCGACCGCTATCCATCATGCATCTAGTGTATTGAGTTCATGACAAAGAGAGTAACGCCTTAAGCAAGATGACATGATGTAGAGGGATAAATTCATGCAATAGATATAAACCCCATCTTTTTACCCTTGATGGCAACAACATGATGCGTGCCTCGCTACCCCTTCTGTCACTGGGTGAGGTCACCGCACAGTATGAACCCAAAACCAAGCACTTCTCCCATTGCAAGAACTCTAGATCAAGTTGGCCAAACGAAACCCACAACTTGAAGAGAATTACAAGGATATGAAATCATGCATATAAGATATCAGAAGAAACTCAAATAAGATTCCTAGATAATCTGATCATAAATCCACAATTCATCGGATCTCGACAAACACACTGCAAAAGAAGATTACATCGGATAGATCTCCATGAAGATCATGGTGAACTTTGTATTGAAGATCCAAGAGAGAGAAGAAGCCATCTAGCTACTAGCTATGGACCCGAAGGTCTGTGGTGAACTACTCACGCATCATCGGAGAGGCAATGGTGTTGATGAAGAAGCCCTCCGTGTCCGAATCCCCCTCCGGCAGGGCACCAGAACGTGCCCCAGATGGGATCTTGCGGAGACAGAAGCTTGCGGCGACGAAAAAGTATTTTCGTGGCTCCCTCCTGTGGTTTCAGATTTTTCAGGTATTTATAGGCGGAAGAAGTAGAGCAAAGGAGCCACAGGGGGGGCCACAAGTCTCTAGGCCCCCAGGCCGCGGCTAGGGGGCTTGTGGCCTCCCCTCGTGCCCTCTGGCTTGGTTCTCAAGCTCCTGCGTATCTTCTGTTCCAGAAAAAATCTTTTCGGAGGTTTTATTCCGTCTGGACTCTGTTTAATATTCTCCTCTAAAAAAGGTCAAAAACACGGAAAAAATAGGAACTGGCACTTGGCACTAAGTTAATCGGTTAGTCCCAAAAAAGGTATAAAATGCATACAAAACATCGAAAGTTTGACAAGATAATAGCATGGAACCTTCAAAAATTGTAGATACGTTGGAGACGTATCAAGCATCCCCAAGCTTAACTCCTGCTCGTCCTCGAGTAGGGAAGTGATGAAGACTGAATTTTTGATGTGGAATGCTACCTACATATTTGTCCTTTGTAACTTCTTTCATGTGACATGAATGTTCAGATCCGTAAGATTCAAAACAATAGTTTGCTATTGACATGAAAACAATAATACTTCAAGCAAACTAGCAAGGTAACCACAAACTTTCAAAACAACAAGGCCAAAGAAAGTTATCCCTAAAAAATGAATTTAAATCATGCAAAACCCCGGTATTTGCCAAGTAATTGTTTTCGCATTCTTACTTTCTCAAACCTTTTTCAACTCTCACACAATACATGAGCGTGTGCCATGGATATAGCACTATAGGTGGAATAGAGTGTGGTGGAGGTTGTGAGGCAAAAAGGAGGAGATGGTCACATTGACTCAGCATATCAAAGGGCTATGGAGATGCCCATCAATAGATATTAATGTGAAAGAGTAGGGATTACCATGCAATGGATGCACTTAGAGCTATAAGTGTGTGAAAGCTCAAAAGGAGAACTAGTGGGTGTGCATCCAACTTGCTTGCTCACGAAGACCTAGGGCAATTTTGAGGAAGCCCATCATTGGAATATACAAGCCAAGTTATATAACGAAGATTCCCTCTAGTATATGGTGGTGTCAAAAAAAGAGACTCTCAATCATGAAGAACATGGTGCTATTGTGAAGCACAAGTGTGGAAAAAGATAGTAGCATTGTCCCTTCTCTCTTTTTCTCTCTTTTTTTGTTTGGGCTCTTTGGTCTCTTTCCATATATATTTTTGGTGGGCATCTTTGGCCTCTTTTTCTTTTTTTTTATTTCCTCACATCGGACAATGCTCTAATAATGATGATCATCACACTTTTATTTACTCACAATTCAATACTTAGAACAATGATGACTTTATAGGAAATGCCTCCGGCAGTGTACCGGGATGTGCAACGATCTAGCTTAGCGTATGACGTTGAAACATCTCGCTAGCTATCTTACGATCATGCAATGGCAATATGAAAGTGACGGCACAAGTCATGAGACGGAACGGTGGGAGTTGCATGGCAATATATCTCGGAATGGCTATGAAAAAGCCATAATATGTAGGTATGGTGGCTGTTTTGAGGAAGGTATATGGTGGTTTTGTGCACCAGCGAAAGTTGTGCGGCACTAGAGATGCTAGCAATGGTGGAAGGTGAAAGTGCATCTATACCATGGACTCAAATTAGTCATGAAGAACTCATATACTCATTGCGAAAGTTTTTATTAGTAATCGAAACAAAGTGCTAAACGCATACTCCTAGGGGAAGGGTTGGTAGGTGTTAACAATCGCGCGATCCCGACCGCAACACAAAGGATGACAATCAATAAATCAATTATGCTCCGACTTCCTAACATAGCGGTTCACCATACGTGCATGTTACGGGAATCACTAACTTCAACACAAGTATTTCTAGATTCACAACACCCTACTAACATAACTCTAATATGACCATATCCATATCTAAAAACTAATTGAGAGGAATCAAACTTCTCTTTACTAATCAATGCACAAGAATATGGAAGTTTCATTGTATCCTCTTTGGATGCACATCATATTTAGGACTACTTTCATAGCACAAGCCAACTACCAAGCTACTCAAAGAGGGCACTCTCAAAAAGATATAAGTGAGGATCGAGAGTTCTTATTTATCCAAAATATAACACCGCCGTGCTCTAAAAAGATCTCAGTGAAGCACTAGAGCAAAGTTATCTAGCTCAAAAAGATATAAGTGAAGCACATGCGAGCTAAATTGACTAACTCAAAAGATATAAGTGAAGCTCAATGAGTATTCTAGCAAATTCACGATGAGTGCATGTCTCTCTAAAAAGGTGTGCAGCAAGGATGATTGTGACACAACAAAAAAAGACTCCTATCATACATGACGCTCCAAGCAAAAGACATATCATGTGGTGAATAAAAATATAGCTCCAAGTAATGTTACAAATGGATTGAAGACAAAAGAGGGGATGCCTTCCCGGGGCATCCCCAAGCTTAGGCTTTTTGGTGTCCTTGAATTTGGCTTGGGATGCCTTGGGCATCCCCAAGCTTGAGCACTTTCCACTCTTTATCTCGTCGTCCATGAGAACATCACCCAAAACTTGAAAACTTCACAACACAAAACTTAAACAGAAACTCGTGATAACATTAGCACAAGAAAACAAACTACCACCTCTTTAGGTACTGTAGCAAACTTGATTTCTATTTATATTTGTGTTATATTACTGTGTTCTCACTTTTCCATGGCTAGTACCCCCCCCCCCCCGATACTATCCGTAGTATCATCAAAATATGCAATCAACACAACAAAAAACAGAATCTGTCAAAAACAGACCAGACTGTAGGAATCTTTATACTTCGTATACTTCTGGTATCTCCAAAATTCTGAAAAATTACGACAATTTGGGAAATTGGCATATCAACCAGCAGCAAAAATAATCAACTCAAAATCTCTTTCTAGATAAAAATGAAAAATAATTTCGTGAGCGAAAAGTTTCTGTCTTTTTCCAGCATGATCAAACAACCATCACCAAAACTAGTCGTAAATGTTTTACTTGGCTCAAACACAAAAAGAAACACAAAAACACAATCATAACAGAATTATGATGGTGTGGACACAAAAAAACAGAAAGCAAAAAAGAAAAGATAAATTCATTGGGTTGGCTCCCAACAAGCGCTATCGTTTAACGCCCTTAGCTAGGCATAAGGCGAAAGAATCATGTATCGTCGTCTTTGGTGCTCAAACCATAAGTAGCCCTCATCATGGATTCATAAGGCAATCTTATTTTCTTCCTAGGAAAATGTTCCATGCCCTTCTTTAATGGAAATTGAGATCTAATATTCCCTTCCTTCATATCGATGACAGTACCAATAGTACTTAGGAAAGCTCTACCAAGAATGATAGGACATGTCGGATTGCAATCAATATCAAGCACAGTGAAATCTATGGGTACATATATAGTTCCTATTTGCAATAATAAGAACATCATCGATCCTTCCCATAGGTTTCTTAATAGTAGAATCCGCAAGATGTAAATTAAGAGAACACTCATCAATCTCATTGAAGCCTAGAACATCACATAAAGACTTTGGAATCGTGGAAACACTACCACCCAAATCACACAAAGCATTGCATTCATAGTTTTTGATCTTGATTTTGATAGAAGGTTCCCACTCATCATGAAGTTTTCTAGGAATAGAAACTTCCAATTCAAGTTTCTCTTCAAGAGATTTCATCATAGCATCGACGATATGATCGGTAAAGGCCTTGTTTTGGCTATAAGCGTGTGGAGAGTTTAGCATGGATTGCATCAAGGAAATACATTCAATCAAAGAGCAACTATCATAATTGAATTCCTTGAAATCCAAAGTAGTAGTTTCATTACTACTCAAAATTTTGATATCCTCTACTCCACTTTCAATGCTTTTAGCATCAAGATAGATAGACTCCGAATCATTGGGGCGTTTTTCAACCAAAGTGGATTCATATCCATCCCCGTCATCATTAGGTTTGACACTAAAAAAAAAGGATTCAATGGGAGTCACACCAAGCACTTTAAGATCTTCGTGATTCTCATCACGAGAACACGCTTTTTTAAGCCATTTGTGCCTAGCACGAATTTGGGCAGTTCTTTCCTTACTCTCATTCATGGAAACGCGCATAGCTTTCAAAGTTTCATCCATATTGATCTTGGGAGGAGCACCTCCCAATTTAAAAGCATCAATATCAAGAGACAGTCTATCAACGCTCCTAGCCAAATAATCAATTTTGAGCAGTTTTTCTTCTATGGATGCATTGAAAATCTTTTGCGAGTTGATAAACTCTTTAATATTACTCTCTAGATCAGAGGGTAATTTATTGTAATTTCCACGAGCATTGTTGTAGGAATTGCCAAAGTTATTAGAGGGGTTACTAGGAAAAGGCCTAGGAATATAGTTACCTCTAAAAGCATTGTTGTGGCCAAAATTATTCCTACCAACAAAATTAACATCCAAGCTCTCATTTCTACTCTCAATCAAGGAATACAAGGGCATATCATTTGGATATGAAGGAGCACCTTTACTAGCAAACAATTTCATTAACTCATCCATCTTAGCACTCAACGAGTTAATTTCTTCTATAGCGTGTACTTTTTTACTAGTAGGTGACCTTTCAGTGTGCCATTGAGAATAGTTTGTCATGATATTTTCTAGGAGTTTTGTGGCTTATCCTAATGTGATTTCCATGAAAGTTCCACCGGAGGTGGAGTCCAACCTATATTTAGAAGAAAAATTCATACCAGCATAGAAGAATTTTATAATCATCCAAAGACTCAAGCCATGAGCGGGACAATTTCTAATCATCAATTTCATTCTCTCCCAAGATTGTGCAACATGTTCATGATCTAGTTGCTTAAAATTCATGATATCATTACGGAGAGAGATAATCTTAGCCGGTGGAAAATACTTGGATATATAAGCATCTTTGCACTTGTTCCAAGAATCAATACTATTTTTGGGCAAAGATGAAAACCAAGTTTTTGCTTGACCTCGCAATGAGAACGGAAATAGCTTCAATTTAATCACATCATTATCCACATCTTTATTCTTTTGCATATCGCTTAACTCAATGAAGGTATTAAGATGGATGCGGCATCTTCACTAGGAAGGTCGGAGAATTGCTCTTTCATAACAAGATTCAGCAAAGCAGCATTGATTTCATATGATTCCGCACTAATGGCGGGAGCAATCGGAGTACTAATAAAATCATTAATATTAGTACTCGAGAAGTCACAAAGTTTGGTGTTTTCAGTCATGGTGACTTTAGCAAGCAGACAAGCACACAAGCGAACAGAAAGCAAGCGAAAGAAAAAGGGCGAACGAAAAAAACAAATATTTTTGTAAATTTTTGTTTTTCAGAAGTGGGGGAGAGGAAAACGAGAGGCAAAAAAGTAAATGCAAGCGATGAGTTTGCGACAGTTACTTGGATAAGCTTCACTTAGGATAATCCCCGGTGCCAGAGATTTACACGAGGAAGACTATTCTTGACTTGATGCTCCCGGCAACGGCGCCAGAAATTGGCACGTTGACGGGAGAGTATTCTTGACTTGATCCTCCCCGGCAACGGCGCCAGAAATTCTTCTTGCTATCTCTTGAGCTTGCGTTGGTTTTTCCCTTGAAGAGGAAAGGGTGATGCAGCACAGTAGCAGTAAGTATTTCCCTCAGTTTGAGAACCAAGGTATCAATCCAGTAGGAGTATCAAGACAAGTCTCCAAATTACCTGCACAAAAACAGCAAAATTGCACCCAACACTACAAAGGGGTTGTCAATCCCTTCACGATTGATTGCAAGGTGAGATGTGAAGGTGGAAAGTGCAACAAAGTAAAAGTGTAGAGCTGAAAATATGATGTGAAGTAGACCCGGTGGCCATAGTGTTCACTAGAGGCTTCTCTCAAGATAGCAAATATTATGGTGGGTGAATGAATTACACTCGAGCAATTGATAGAATCGCGCAAAGTCATGACGATATCTAAGGCAATGATCATACATACAGGCATCACGTCCGAGACAAGTAGATCGATACATTCTGCATCTACTACTATTACTCCACACATCGACCGCTATCCAGCATGCATCTAGTGTATTGAATTCATGACAAACAACGTAGCGCCTTAAGAAAGATGACATGATGTAGAGGGATAAATTCATGCAATAGATATAAACCACATCTTTTTACCCTTGATGGCAACAACATGATGCATGCCTCGCTACCCTTTTTGTCACTGGGTGAGGTCACCACACGGTATGAACCCAAAACCAATCACTTCTCCCATTGGAAGAACTGTAGATCAAGTTGGCCAAATGAAACCCACAACTCGAAGAGAATTACAAGGATATGAAATCATGCATATAAGAGATCAGAAGAAACTGAAATAAGATTCATAGATAATCTGATCATAAATCCACAATTCATCGGATCTCGACAAACACACCGCAAAAGAAGATTACATCGGATAGATCTCCATGAAGATCATGGAGAACTTTGTATTGAAGATCTAAGAGAGAGAAGAAGCCATCTAGCTACTAGTTATGGACCCGAAGGTCTGTGGTGAACTACTCACGCATCATCGGAGAGGCAATGGGGTTGATGAAGAAGCCCTCCGTGTCTGAATCCCCCTCCGGTAGGGCACCAGAACGTGCCCCAGATGGG
Organism: Hordeum vulgare subsp. vulgare; assembly: GCF_904849725.1. Taxonomy (NCBI): domain Eukaryota; kingdom Viridiplantae; phylum Streptophyta; class Magnoliopsida; order Poales; family Poaceae; genus Hordeum; species Hordeum vulgare. The sequence goes on from NC_058523.1 coordinate 357,638,137, forward strand.
ATCTTGCGGAGACAGAAGCTTGCGACGGCGGAAAAGTATTTTTCGGGGATTTATAGGCGGAAGAAGTAGGGAAAAGGAGCCATAGAGGGCCCACAAGCCTGCTAGGTACCCCCCCAGGCCGCGGCTAGGGGGCTTTTGGCCTCCCCTAGTGCCCTCTGCCTTGGTTCTCAAGCTCCCTGCGTATCTTCTATTCCGGAAAAAAATCTTTTCGGAGGTTTTATTCCGTTTCGACTCCGTTTCATATTCTCCTCTGAAAAAGGTCAAAAACACGGAAAAAACAGGAACTGGCACTTGGCACTGAGTTAATAAGTTAGTCCCAAAAGAGATTTAAAATGCATACAAAACATCCAAAGTTTGACAAGATAATAGCATGGAACCATAAAAATTATAGATACGTTGGAGACGTATCACGCCACATAAGAAAATACCAAAGGAAAATAAAATAAAAGGGAAAGAGGGAGGTGGGAAGGAAGAGGAGGACTCCTCCTTCCCAAACCGAATTGGAGGAGGAGTCCTCCTCCTCCCTTGGCCGGTGCACCCTTCAGGACTTGTGCCTCAAGGCTAGCCCTCCCCCTCCCTCCTATATATATTGGTGGTTTAGTGCTGATTTGAGACACAACTTTGCCACGTGCAACTCAAACCTATACCACGTAGTTTTAGCTCTAGATCCGATTTTTGCGGAGCTCACGCGGATCCTGATGTCAACTGTTCTTCCCCTTTGCAACGGCACCAGAAGAATGTTGTTAGCACTCTCCGGCAATCGAAACTAGAAGAAAGTTGTTGACGGCCCACAAGCGCATGGGATCGCAGCAGTTTTCGACGGTAGAGTATTCGACCCAAATTTGTTGATTCACACGATGGGAGGTGAGAGAATACTCTCAAGTATTAGCAGCTGAATTTATCATATTCAACCACACCTGAAAGATTAGTATCTGCAAGCAAAGTAGTAACAGCAAAGTAGCGAGTAACGGCCGTGTAACGAGCAATAGGAGCGGCAAGGAAAAGCAGTAGTGACAGCAGTAGCAAGTAGCAACAGTAGCAAGCGACAGTAGTAGCAACAATAGCAGCAGAGCAAGACAAGTAACAGCAGTAGCAATAGTAGTAGCAGCAGCAGAGCAAGACAAGTAACAGCAGTAGTAGGACAAACTCGTAGGCAATGGGTCGGTGATTTGTTTGGATGATATTCATCATGCAACAGCTATAACATGGAGAGATATGTGGCTAGCTCCCGTTCGTCAATGTGATGTAGGCATACATTCCGTGTGTCGTCATACGTGCTTAGGGAAAAGAACGTGCATGACATCTATTGTCCATCCCTCCCGTGGCGGCGGGGTCCAAAAGGAAACTATGGGATATTAAGGTTCTCCTTTTAATAAAGAACCGGACCAACGCATTAGCACTTGGTGAACACATGAACTCCTCAAACTATGGTCATCACCGGGAGTGGTTCCGGTTATTGTCACTCCCGGGTTGCCGGATCATAACACATAGTAGGTAACTACAACTTCCAAGATCGGATCTAAAACACACATATATTGGTGACAACATAATAATTTCAGATCTGAAATCATGGCACTCAGGCCCTAGTGACAAGCATTAAGCATGGCAAAGTAGCAGCAACATCAATATCAGAACATAGTGGATACTAGGGATCAATCCCCATCAAAACTAACTCGATGACATGATAGATCTCATCCTACTCATCACCGCCCAACGAGCCTACGAATAGATTACTCACGAACGACGAAGAGCTTCATGGAATTGGAGAGGGAAGAAGGTTGATGATGATGATGGCGACGATTTCCCCTCTCTGGAGCCCAAGACGGACTCCAGATCTGCCCTCCAGATGAAGAACGGGTGGTGGCGGCACCTCCGTTTTGAAAACGCAACGAAAACTTCTCTTTTTATTTTTTCTAGGACGAAAGGGAACTTATAGACCTGAGGTTGGGGCGGCAGAGCCGTGTGGGCCCCACAAGCCTGCCCACCGCCACTAGGGGGGTGGTGGCGGAGCCAGGGCTTGTGGCCCACTGGCCCACCCCCTCAGGTGGAACTTGGCGCAGATATTTTTTATATTTTCCAAAACTGCTCCTCGTAAATTTTCAGGACGTTTGGAGAACTTTGATTTCTGCACGAAAATAACACCAAGGCAATTCTGCTAAAAACAGCGTCAGTCCAGGTTAGTTCCAATCAAATCATGCCAATTAGAGTCCAAAACAAGGGCAAAAGAGTTTGGAAAAGTAGATACGATGGAGACGTATTAACTCCCCCAAGCTTAAAACCTTGCTTGTCCTCAAGCAACTCAGTTGACAAACTGAGCGAGAAAGAAAAAATTTGACAAACTCTGTTTGATCTTGTTGTTGCAACTATGTCTAACGCATAACCAGAATTTTAGCAAGATCACAAGTTAACCACATAAGCAAATGACACAAAGGTCTCACGGTAAACCAATATCAATGGCATAATCAGCTAACGAGCAAATAATAATGAGTTTCAAATACCAACACTTCAATCAAAACAAGCATGAAGCAATATGAATAGGTGGTATCTCGCTAGCTCTTTCTGAGACCGCAAAACATAAATACAGAGCACTTTCAAAGATCAAGGGATGACTAAACATTGTAATTCATAGCAACGAAGATCCAGTCATAGTCATACTCAATATCAATCAAAAGCAAAGCATAAAAATGACAGAGGTGCTCTCTAATTGGTGCTTATATAAGAGGAGGATGACTCAATAGGAAAATAAATAGACATGCCCTTCGCAGAGGGAAGCATTGATTTGTAGAAGTGCCAGAGCTCAAGCTTTGAAAACAGAGATAATAATTTTGGGTGACATGCTTTCATTATCAACGCAATGACCAAGAGTTCTCAATATCTTCCATTCTAATCATGCTATAGGCGGTTCCCAAACAGAAAAGTAAAGTTTTAACTCCCCCACCACCAATCAATCACACTCCACGGCTAGCCGAATCCTCGGGTACCGTCCATACTAACATCAATCCGGGGGGAGTCTTGTTTTACAGTTATGTTTTCGATTTAAGCGTGGAACTCGGCATTCCAATTACCGGCCCCTTTCTCGTGAATGACTGTGAATAAACACATGTCGAGGATAACACTCCTAGCATGGAAGATACTAATAGACCCCTGTCACCACATGAGCGGTTCGGGCATGCAAAACAGATTATTTCTTGAAGGTTTAGAGAGTGGCACATGCAAATTTACTTGGAACGGCAGGTAGATACCGCAAATAGGTAGGTATGGTGGACTCTCATGGAAAAAGTTTTGGGTTTATGGAAGTGGATGCACAAGTAGTATTCCGCTTAGTACAAGTGAAGGCTAGCAAAAGACTGGGAAGCGACCAACTAGACGGCGACAACAGTCATCAAGATGCAATGAGTTTGACTAACATTCAATGCAAGCATGAACAGGATATAAATCACCATGAACACGAACATCATAGAGGCTATGTTGATTTTGTTTCAACTACATGCATGAACATGCGCCAAGTCAAGCCACTTGAAACATTCAAAGGAGAATACCATCCTATCATACTACATCATAGTCATCTCAAAATCTATGTTGGCATTCAAGACAAACCATTATAAGCTCTCAGCTAAATAAGCATGGCATCAGAAACTATGATCTCTAAGTTATCATTGCAACCATGGTTCTCTCAAAACAAAGCTAAAACTGGGTCAACAAGCTAGTCATATTTACAAAAACAAAATAGATAAAGTTCATACCAGCTTTTCAGTCTCAGTCACTTCATCATATATCACCATTATTGCATTTCATTTGCACGATCGAACGATGAAAACGATAATAAGCGCATTGGACTAAGCTGAATCTGCAGGCAAACACAAAGGAGAAGACAAAGTAATATGGCTCTTTGAAAGCTAAACAGGTAAGCATGTAAGAACCACTAAACATTGTAACCAATATCTTCTACCTTGACACAAAGAAAAAGAAAACTATTTACACGGGAAAGCTCCCAACAAGCAAAAGAAGAAAGAAAAATCTTTTTGGGTTTTCTCAAAAGGACACAAAACAAGAAAACAAGAAAATGAAAATAAACTAGCATGGATAATACAGTGACAAAGTGTAAACACCGGCTAACAAGGTAAAAGCATAAGCATGAATGTAAAGTCGGTGAGAACACGTACTCCCCCAAGCTTAGGCTTTTGGCCTAGCTTGGTCTACTCCCATGGTGGGAAATAACCAGCTCCGGGATACTCCGGAGCAGACTGTGGATGCCGCTGCTGTGTGAGCTCCTCTGGCTCCCACTGATAAACTGGCGTCTGGTACTCGACTGGCGGCTTGGGCACGGGCGCCTGTGGTTGGGCCAAGCCCCAATACACGTAGATGTCCGTGGGCATAATAGTGTACCTGCCTGCATGAAGATCAAACAAAGAAGGAGCAGGCAAAGTAATAGTCTCTCGAGTACCCTCACTAAATACCAGGTCATAAATCATCCGTCTACTAGCATCTCTATCCAGAAAATCATGGCGAACTATGCTGTCATAATCCAGATATTTCTCAGGGAGAAGCATCTCTCCTTCCTCTCCCAGTCTAATCGGTATCTCAAAGTGTCTGGCAAGACGGGTAGCATAAATACCTCCATAGACAACACCTTTAGAACGGTTCAGGTTCAACCGTTGAGCTACTATAGCGCCCAAGCTATAAGTCTTATCGTTATAAAGGCCTTCGCGCAAAACCGCAAGGTCTGGAGAACTAAGTGATCCAGCCTCCCCACGGCCAATCAAACATCTTCCCACAAATAGTGAGAAGTACCGAAGCACAGGAAAATGTATGCTAGCAATTCTAGCGCGAGACACTCCTCTCTCCTCTCCAACAACAATAAAACCAATGAAATCCTCCAAGTCCCGTGGACGAGGGTCACGGATATCCCCAACATAAGGTAATTTGCATACATTGCAAAAATCCTGCAGCATCATGCACTTGGGGACATCGTATATCATGAACTCAACCATGGGAGGATTCTTCCTCGGATAAAAGTTGAAGCTTTGAACGAAAATATTGGTGAGGAGGAGGTATTGTGGGCACTTATCTTCAACGAACGCAGTAAGACCTGCGTTCTCCACCAAGTAATAAAAGTCTTCATAAAGTCCGGCAGCGCGCAAAAATTCATCACTTGGCCACTCGCACGCTCGAACTTCTGTGACTTGAGGGACTACGTACTTGGGGTGGTTCTTCTCATCCTCCTTGGGGTTACGGCTTGTAGAGCCTCTCAAGAACCTCCTCATCTTTTCCTTTTTCTAGCTCTGAAAATTTCTGAAATTTTTAGATACTTCGAAATAAAAGTGAATAAAGATTAACCCAACTTGTAGCAACTACTCCTACTAGTTCCTAGAGACTGTATCACGCGCTAAAACTACTTGGGACTAGCTAAAATCAACTTTTCAAGCTCCAGAACATGGTCACGAAGGTAGCAAGAATTTGCAAAGGATAAAGCACTAGAGCAAAAACTAATTGGACCAATGGAGGAGTCACTTACCAAGGAGTAATTTTCCCAAAACGGTTCGGAGAATGGTGCTTTGAGCAAGGAGATCGAGAACCATGGCCAAATGAGCAAGAACCCGGGTTTGAGCTGCGAAACAATTTTTTCTGGAGGTGGAAGAAGAGGCTGAGAGCTGGAATAAGTGGAGGGGTGCCTGTGGGCCCCACAAGCTTGCACCCCGCCACCAGGGGGTAGCTGGCGGTTGTAGGGCTTGTGGGCCACTAGTCTAGCCCCCAGGCCAGCTCTCAGGCCCAGAAATTTTCAAAAATTCCAGAAAAAATCATACTAAATTTTCTGGACCATCAGAGAACTTTTATTTTCGAGGTATTTTTCTCCGGGACGCTAAAACAGAAAATAGGAAAAACTAAACTAATTCTATCATTTTTCTTCTAAGCAAAAGAAAAGGAAAACTCAAAACAGAGGTATGTGACTCTTTGATTCACCCGTTTCATGGTCATCGAAAGAAATATGTCAATGGGGTTGATCAAGTCCTTATGACAAAACCTTCTTGAATCGCAAGAGAGAACGGAGAATTTTCGAATAACCACTAAGTCACCTCAGTGGGGATATGTATTTCCCCAACAAGCAAATCATACTGCATCTTGACACGAGGAATAGGGCATTTAAAGCTCCCAATAAGAATTGATGAAGTCTTTTCGATAGCATTGATGCAATGTACTTGATATCTTTTCTTCGGAAAGTGCACGGTGTGCTCATTACCGTTGACATGGAAAGTGACATTGCCTTTGTTGCAATCTATAATAGCACCTGAAGTGTTTAAAAAGGGTCTTCCGAGGATGACAGCCATGGCATCGTCCTCGGGAATATCCAAGATAACAAAGTTTGTTAAGATAGTGGTGTTAGCAACCACAATAGGCACATCCTCGCAAATGCCGATAGTGAAAGCAGTTGATTTGTCGGCCATTTGCAGAGAAATTTCAGTGGGTGTCAACTTATCCAATTCAAGTCTACGATAAAGAGAGAGCGGCATAACACTAACTCCGGCTCCAAGGTCACATAAGGCAATACTTACGTAGTTTCCTTTAATGGAGCAAGGTATAGTGGGCACTCCGGGATCACCAAGTTTCTTAGGAGCTCCACCTTTGAAAGTATAATTGGAAAGCATGGTGGACATCTCAAGATCTGGTATCTTCTGTTTATTAGTCACGATATCTTTCATGTACTTGGCATACAGAGACATCTTGCGCATATCAGTTAACCGCATCTGCAGAAAGACGGGTCTTATCATCTCAACGAAGCGCTTAAAATCCTCATCATCTTTTTTCTTGGATGGCTTAGGAGGAAAGGGCATAGGTCTCTGAACCCATGGCTCCCTTTCTTTACCATGCTTCCTAGAAGTGAAGTCATTCTTATCGTATTTCTTAGGTTGTGGGTTATCAGGATTAACCGTAGGTTCAATCTCCACATCCTCATCATTGCTAGGTTGAGCATTATTATGAACATCACTGTCCATATTGTCACCAGGTTCATGTTCATCACCAGATTGTATTTCTCCATCAGACGCAGAAATATCATTAGGTTCTTCAGGTGTGACAGTATTTTCCGAACTGGCATGCAGGCTTCTATCATCCTTCTTTTTCTCCTTAGGATGACTAGGTGTATCAGCATTGATTCGTTGAGAATCTTGATTAATTCTCTTAGGGTGACCTTCAGGATACAAAGGTTTCGGAGTCATTTTGCCTCCTCTAGTAATGACTATGACAGAGTTGTCATTTAATTCATTGAGCAGGTCATTCTGAGCTTTAAGTACTTGTTCTACCTGAGTAGTAATCATAGAGGCATGTGTACTCAGACGCTTCAGATCGTTGACATTTCTGTCTACACAAGCACCTAAATAGCTAAGCATACGAGTACTTTGTTCCATATGTCTGCTAACATAATCATTGAAACTCTGTTGTTTGGCAACAAAGTTGTCAAATTCATGAAAGCATAGGCTACCAGGTTTATCAAAAGGAATATCACTCTCATCAAACCTACGCAGAGAATTCACTTCTACTACCTGTATCGGGTTATCAGGACCATGGATCTCTTTGATAGGTGGTAGATTTTTGACATCTTCATATCTAATGCCTTTCTCTTGCATGGATTTCTTGGCTTCTTGCATATCTTCGGGACTGAGGAATAGAATACCTCTTTTCTTTGGAGTTGGCTTAGGAGGTGGTTCGGGAATAGTCCAAGCATTATCGTTGATCAAGATGTTATTCACTAGGGTCTCAGCTTGTTCTACAGTTCGTTCCCTAAAAACACAACCGGCACAACTATCTAGGTGGTCTCTAGAAGCATCGGTAAGTCCGTTATAGAAGATATCAAGTATCTCGTTCTTCTTAAGAGGGTGATCAGGTAAAGCATTTTGTAGCTGGACGAGCCTCCCCCAAGCTTGTGGGAGACTCTCTTCTTGGAGTTGAGCAAAGTTGTATATTTCTTGCAAGGCAGCTTGATTCTTATCGGCAGGGAAATATTTCTCACGGAAGTAATAGACCATCTCCTGGGGACTACGCACACATCCATGAGCAAGAGAGGTGAACCAGCCTTTAGCATCATCCTTTAGAGAGAAAGGAAACAGCTTAAGGATATAGTAGTGGCGGATCTTCTCCTCATTAGTGAAAAGGTTAGCTATATCGTGTAGTTTGGCAAGATGGCCTATGACCGTCTCAGACTCATATCCATGAAAAGGATCAGATTCGACTAGAGAGATTATCTTAGGATTGACAGAGAATTCATAATCCTTATCGGTGATAAAGATAGGTGAAGTGGCAAACTTCGGGTCATATTTCATCCTAGCTTCCCGAGATTTTTCCTTCCACTTGAGAAGTAATTTCTCAGCGTCATAGGAATCCTTACACGCAAGAAAATCCTCAGCTATCTCTCCCTCCATAACGTAACCCTCAGGTATATCAGGCAATTCATATCTAGGAGAGCTAGATCTAGCAGGAGCAAAAGCAGGTTCTATCTCAATAGTATCGGCAGTTTCAGAAGCATCACGAGCATTGGGAGTAACTCTAGCAATATGAGCATCAAGGAACAGTCCTAGTGGAACATCGGGCAAAGTAGTATCTCTAGCAGTATCAAGCATAGCATCATGAGGAAAAATAGCATCTCTAGCATCATCAGGCAAAGCAGTATCAAGCATAGCATCTCTAGCAGTATCAAGCATAACATCATCAGGCATAGTATCAAGCATGGCATCATCAGGCATAGTATCAAGCATAGCATCATAAGCACCATCAAGCACAGGCGACATATCAAGATTTCTAGCAGGAGGTGATGTCGCAAACTTACTCATAACTGAAGGTGAATCAAGTGCAGAGCTAGATGGCAATTCCTAACCTCCCCTCGTAGTTGAGGGCAAGACTTTGGTCTTCGGATCCTTCAGATTCTTCATAGTGATCAGCAGATATAAATCCCAAGTGACTCAGAGAATATAGCAATACCTCCCCGGCAACGGCGCCAGAAAAATGCTTGATGTCAACTATTCTTCCCCTTTGCAACGGCACTAGAAGAATGCTGTTAGCACTCTCCGGCAATCGAAACTAGAAGAATGTTGTTGACGGCCCACAAGCACATGGGATCGTAGCAGTTTTCGAGGGTAGAGTATTCGACCCAAATTTGTTGATTCGCACGACGGGAGGTGAGAGAAAACTCTCAAGTATTAGCAGCTGGATATATCAGATTCAACCTCATCTGAAAGATTAGTATCTGCAAGCAAAGTAGTAACAGCAAAGTAGCAAGTAACGGCCGTGTAACAAGCAATAGCAGCGGCAAGGAAAAGCAGTAGTGACAGCAGTAGCAGGTAGCAACAGTAGCAAGCGATAGTAGTAGCAATTGTAGTAGCAGAGCAAGACAAGTAACAGCAGTAGCAACAGTAGTAGCAGCAGCAGAGCAAGACAAGTAACAGCAGTAGTAGGACAAACTCGTAGGCAATGGGTCGGTGATTTGTTTGGATGATATTCATCATGCAACAGCTATAACACGCAGAGATATGTGGCTAGCTCCCGTTCGTCAATGTGATGTAGGCATGCATTCCCTGTGTCGTCATACGTGCTTAGGGAAAAGAACTTGCATGACATCTATTGTCCATCCCACCCGTGGCAGCGGGGTCCAAAAGGAAACTACGGGATATTAAGGTTCTCCTTTTAATAAAGAACCAGACCAACGCATTAGCACTTGGTGAACACATGAACTCCTCAAACTATGGTCATCACCAGGAGTGGTTCCGGTTATTGTCACTCCGGGGTTGCTGGATCATAACACATAGTAGGTAACTACAACTTGCAAGATCGGATCTAAAACACACATATATTGGTGACAACATAATAATTTCAGATCTGAAATCATGGCACTCAGGCCCTAGTGACAAGCATTAAGCATGGCAAAGTAGTAGCAACATCAATATCAGAACATAGTGCATACTAGGGATCAATCCCCATCAAAACTAACTCGATTACATGATAGATCTCATCCTACTCATCACCGCCCAGCGAGCCTATGAATAGATTACTCACGAACGACGAAGAGCTTCATGGAATTGGAGAGGGAAGAAGGTTGATGATAACGATGGCGATGATTTCCCCTCTCCGGAGCCCTAGACGGACTCCAGATCTGCCCTCCAGATGAAGAACAGGTGGTGGTGGCGCCTCTGTATCGTAAACGCGACGAAAACTTCTCTTTTTATTTTTTTCTGGGACGAAAGGTGACTTATAGACCTGAGGTTGGGGGCGGTGGAGCCGTGTGGGCCCCACAAGCCTGCCCACCGCCACCAGGTGGTGGTGGCGGAGCCAGGGCTTGTGGCCCACTGGCCCACCCCCTCAGTTGGAACTTGGCATAGATATTTTTATATTTTCCAAAACTGCTCCCCGTAAATTTCCAGGACGTTTGGAGAACTTTGATTTCTGCACAAAAATAACACCAAGGCAATTCTTCTCAAAACAGCGTTAGTCCAGGTTAGTTCCATTCAAATCATGCAAATTAGAGTCCAAAACAAGGACAAAGAGTTTGGAAAAGTAGATACGATGGAGACGTATCAGAACCGTGCAGGAGTAGATCATCACCACCACCGGAGCGCCGTCACGCTACCAGAGAACTCATCTACCTCTCCGTCTTGCTTGCTGGATCAATAAGGTCGAGATCATCGTCGAGTTGTACGTGTGCTTAACGCGGAGGTGCCGTCCGTTCGGCGCTAGATCGGAACGGATCAACGGATCGCGGGACGGTTCGTGGGACAGTTCGAGCGACGTGAAGACGTTCCACTACATCAACCGCATTTCTTAACGCTTCCTGATGTGCGATCTACAAGGGTACGTAGATCCAAATCTCCTCTCGTAGATGGACATCACCATGATAGGTCTTCGTGTGCGTAGGAAAAATTTTGTTTCCCATGCAACGTTCCCCAACAGTGGCATCATGAGCTAGGTTCATGTGTAGATGTTATCTCGAGTAGAACACAAAAGGTTTTGTGGACGGTGATGTTCGATTGTCTACCCTCCTTAGTCTTTTCTCGATTCAGCGGTATTGTTGGATTGAAGTGGCCCGGACCGACATAACTCGTACGCTTACGAGAGACTGGTTTCATTGATTGACATGCAACCTCGTTGCATAAAGATGACTAGCGGGTGCATGTTTCTTCAACTTTAGTTGAATTGGTTTTGACCGAGGCAGTCCTTGGAGAGGTTAAATAGAAATTTACACATCTCCAATGTGGTTTTTGCATAAGTAAGATGCGATCATACTAGATACCCATAGCAGCCACGTAAAACATGCAACAACAAATTAGAGGACGTCTAACTTGTTTTTGCAGGGTATGCTTGTGATATGATATGGCCAATGACGTGATGTGATATATTGGATGTATGAGATGATCATGTTGTAATAGTTAATATCGACTTGCACGTCGATGCTACGGCAACTGGCAGGAGCCATAGGGTTGTCTTTAAACTAACGTTTGTGTTTGCAGATGCGTTTACTATATTGCTAAGTCGTAGCTTTAGTAGTAATAGCATAAGTAGCACGACAACCTTGATGGCGACACGTTCATGGAGATCATGATGATGGAGATCATGGTGTGGCGCCGGTAACAAGAAGATCATGCCGGTGCTTTGGTGATGGAGATCAAGAAGCACAAGATGATGGCCATATCATGTCACTTATGAATAGCATGTGATGTTAACCCTTATATGCACCTTATTTTGCTTAGAACGACGGTAGCTTTATAAGGTGATCTCTAACTAAAATTTCAAGACGAAATTGTGTTCTCCCCGACTGTGCACCATTGCTACATTTCGTCGTTTCGAGACACCACGTGATAATCGGGTGTGATAGACTCAACGTTCACATACAACGGGTGCAAAAGAGTTGCACACGTGGAACACTCGGGTTAAGCTTGACGAGCCTAGCATGTGCAGACATGGCCTCGGAACACATGAGACCGAAAGGTCGAACATGAATCGTCTAGTTGATATGATTAGTATAGAGATTCTTACCACTGAAACTATTCTCAACTCACGTGATGATCGGACTTGACTTAGTGAATTTGGATCATGTACCACTCAAATGACTAGAGAGATGTAATTTTTGAGTGGGAGTTTAGCAAGTAATTTGATTAGTTAAACTCTAATTATCTTGAACATAGTCTAAGTTGACTTTGAAATATTTGTGTTGTAGATCAATGGCTCACGCGACAGTCACCCTGAATTTTAAAACGTTCCTAGAGAAAGCTAAGTTGAAAGATGATGGAAGCAACTTTGTAGACTCCGCTCGTAATCTTAAGTTGCTCCTGCAAGATGGGAAGAAGGATTATGTCCTTAATGCTGCGCTAGGAGATGAACCACCCGCTACGGCTGACCAAGATGTTAAGAACGCTTGGTTGACAATGTGCAGTCTTGTATGGCTTAGAGCCGGGACTTCAACGTTGCTTTGAGCGTCATGGAGAATATGAGATGTTCCAGGAGTTGAAGTTTATCTTTCAGAAGAATGTCCGGATCGAGCGGTATGAGACCTCCGATAAATTCTATGCTTGCAAGATGGAGGAGAATTCGTCTGTCAGTGAACATGTGCTCAAAATGTCTGGGTACTCAAACCATCTAGCTGAGCTGGGGATTGAACTCCCGCAAGAGGCTATCACAGACAGAATTCTTCAATCACTGCCACCAAGCTACAAGATCTTTGTTTTGAAGTATAACATGCAAGGGATGAACAAGTCACCTGGCGAGTTATTCGCGATGCTGAAAGTCGCAGAGTCGGAACTCTAGAAAGAGCATCAAGTGTTGATGGTCAATAAGACCACTGGTTTCAAGAGAAACGAAAAAGGCAAGAAGGGTAACTCCAAGAAGAGCGGCAAGCCTATTGCCAAACCGACAAAGAAACCCAAGGCTGGGCCTAAGCCTGAAACAGAGTGTTATTATTGCAAGGGACTGGGTCACTGGAAGCGCAATTGCCCCAATTTTGTGGCTGATAAGAAGGCGGCCAAGGAAAAATCAATTATATTCGATATACATGTTATTTGTGTGTACTTAACCAGCTCTCATAGTAGTGCCTAGGTATTCGATACCAGTTCTGTTGGTCATATTTGCAACTCGAAACAGGAACTGCGGAATAAGCGAAGGCTGCCAAAGGATGAAGTGAGTGGGAAATGGTTCCGAGGTTGAGGCAATCACCGTCGGCACAATTTCACTTCAGTTACCATCAGGATTAGTTATGAACTTAAATAATTGTTATTTAGTGCATGCGTTAAGCATGAACATTATATCTGGATCTTGTTTATTGCGAGACGGTTACTCGTTTAAAGTCAGAGAATAATGGTTGTTCTATTTCCATGAGTAATATCTTTTATGGTCATGCACCTAATGTGAGAGGATTGTTCATATTGAATCTTGATAGCGATGATATACATATACATAACATTGAGACCAAAAGAGTTAGAGTTAACAATGATAGCGCCATGTTTTTGTGGCACTGCCGCTTAGGTCATATTGGTGTACAGCGCATGAAGAAACTCCATTCCGATGGACTTGTGGAGTCACTTGACTTTGATTCACTTGACACGTGCGAACAATGCCTCATGGGCAAGATGACTAAGACTCCGTTCTCTGGAACAATGGAGTGTGCAAGTGACTTGTTGGAAATCATGCATACCGATGTGTGTCGTCCAATGAGTGTAGAGGCACGCGGCGGATATCGTTATTTTCTAACCTTCACTGACGATTTGAGTACATATGGTTATGTCTACTTGATGAAGCAGAAGTCTGAAACGTTTGAGAAGTTCAAGCAATTTAAGAGTGAAGTTGAAATCATCATAACAAGAAGATCAAGTTCCTACGGTCTGATCGTGAGGGTGAATATTTGAGTTTCGAGTTTGGTGCTCACTTAAGACAATGTGGAATTGTTTCACAGTTAACACCGCCTGGAACACTGATACGTCTCCATCGTATCTATAATATTTGATTGTTTCATGCCAATATTCTACAACTTTCAATTACTTTTGGCAACTTTTTATACTATTTTTGGGACTAATATATTGATCCAGTGCCAAGTGCCAGTTCCTGTTTGTTGCATGTTTTTTGTTTCGCAGATTATCCATACCAAACGAAGTCCAAACGCAATAAAAAAACCTACGGGGATTTTTTTGGAATATTTATGATTTTTGGGAAGAAGAATCTACGTGAAACGATGCCCAAGGAGGTCACAAGCCCAGGAGGCGCCCCCCCTAGGGCGCGGCTGGAAGGCTTGTGACTAATCCCTAAGGCGGTTGGGGCCCTTCTTTCGCCGCAAGAAAGCTAATATCCGGAAGAAAATCGTGTTAAACTTTCATCCCAATAGGAGTTACGGATCTCCGGGAATTTAAGAAACAGTGAAAGGCAGAATCTGGGAGCGCAGAAATAGAAGGACACAGAGAGAGAGATCCAATCTCGGAGGGGCTCTCGTCCCTCCGCCGCCATGGAGACCATGGACCAGAGGGGAAACCCTTCTCCCATCTAGGGAGGAGGTCAAGGAAGAAGAAGAAGAAGGGGTGCTCTCTCCCCCTCTCTCCCGGCGGCGTCGGAACGCCGCCCGGGACATCATCGTGTGACGGCGATCTACACAACACCTCCGTCATCTTCACCAACACCTCCGTCACCTTCCCCCATCTATATTCAGCGGTCCACTCTCCCGCAACCCTCTGTATCCTCTACTTGAACATGGTGCTTTATGCTTCATATTATTATCCAATGATGTGTTGCCATCCTATGATGTCTGAGTAGATTTTTGTTGTCCTATCGATGATTGATGAATTGCTATGATTGGTTTAATTTGCTTGTGGTTATGTTGTTGTCCTTTGGTGCCCATCATATGAGCGCGCTCGTGGATCACACCATAGGGTTAGTAGAATGTTGATAGGACTATGTATTGGAGGGCAAGGGTGATAGAAGCTTCAGCCTAGCATAGAAATTGATGCATACGGGATTGAAGGGGGACCAATATATCTTATTGATATGGTTGGGTTTTACCTTAATGAACGTTAGTAGTTGTGGATGCTTGCTAATAGTTCCAATAATAAGTGCATAGAATTCCAAGTAAGGGATGACATGCTAGCAGTGGCCTCTCCCACATAAAACTTACTATCGGTCTAGTAACGTAGTCAATTGCTTAGGGACAATTCCGCAACTCCTACCACCACTTTTCCACACTCGTTAAACTAACGTAATTGTTTATTTATCTAACCAGCCCCTAGTTTTTATTTGCGTGTTCTTTACTTTCTTGCTAACCTACCCTATCACCCCTACAAGGTACTTCTAGTTTCATACTTGTTCTAGGTAAAGCGAACATAAAGTGTGCGTAGAGTTGTATCGGTGGTCGATAGAACTTGAGGGAATATTTGTCCTACCTTTAGCTCCTCATTGGGTTCGACACTCTTACTTATCGAGAAAGGCTCCAATTGATCCCCTATAATTTTGGGTTATCAAGACCTTTTTCTGGCGCCGTTGCCGGGGAGCAATAGCGTGGGGTGAATATTCTCGTGTGTGCTTGTTTGCTTTATCACTAAGTAGATTTATTTGTTGTTCTGAGTTGTTCTCTATCTTTATTTATGGATATGGAACACGAAATACCAAAAAAATAGGTGTACTTGCTACTCATGGAGATGGGGAACCTCCTAAAACCCTCGATGCTCGCTATGTGGAAAATATTATGCACTTCTTTAATAATCCTGAGAAAACCCCATCAAATTATATAATGGGATACACGTTGGATCAACGTGAATACTTTAGGGATTATCGCTTGACTCAAAAAGGGAAACTATTATGGGATCAAATTCATATGTTGAAATGGTATGCTTGGGAGCTATGCTCGAGATATGATATTACTTGTTGCTCTAGGATGAAGGCTAAACACCTTCCCTTTTCTTGTAAATTTAATGCTAATGAAACCTTGGCTTCTTATGCTAATGGTTTATATGATTACTATGATGTGGAACAAATAGAAGAGTTTGTTGCTTTTATGGGTGCTTATGAAATTGAAGCTCTATTTAAAGGGTGTGATGATAATGATGATGCTGCTTACCGATCTAAAAATTTGGTTATGCTTCGTTATTTTTATACTCATTATGAATATAATGCCCATATTTATCGATTTATGGAGAAATTCTACGCTGCCCAAGAAGAGACTAATATTTTGAAGGAAACTATGGAAGAAGAAAATGCTGAAACTGTGAGCTCGTTAGATGAAAAAGATGACGAGGAGAGCGGAGAACAAAAGGAGGAAGAGGGGACTAGCTACCCGTGCCCACCTTCTAATGAGAGTAACTCTTCAAATCATACATTGTTTAATTTCCCTTCGTTCTTACCGAAGGATGAATGCTATGTTGATTGCTATGATCCCTTGGATTCATTTGAAATATCCCTTTTTGATGAACTTGATGCTTGCTATGCTTGTGGCCATGATGCCAATATGAATGATGCTTATGAACATGAACTTGCTATAGTTCCTTATGTTAAACATGAAATTGTTTCTATCGCACCCACTTATGATAGTCCTTTTATCTTTTTGAACTCTCCCAACTACACTATATCGGAGAAGTTTGCTCTTATTAGGGATTACATAGATGGGTTGTCTTCTACTATTACACATGATGTTTCGATGAATATAATATGCATGTTCTTGTTGTTCCTACTTGCAATTATTATGAGAGAGGAACTACATCTCTACCTCTCTATGTTTCCAATACGATAAAATTGCAAGAAACTGCTTATGCAATGTATTGGCCTTTACTTGATGTGCATGAATTTTTGTTTTATGCCATGCCAATGCATAGGAAGAGAGTTAGACTTCGTCATTGCATGATATATATTACCTTGTGCTCACTACTAAATTACAGATCATTGTTAATTAAAATTGGCTTTGATATACCTCAGATCCTGGTGGATCCATTACTTGAGCACTTTATTCCTAGCTTAGTGGCTTTAAACAAAGCGCTGCCTGGGAGACAACCCTGAAGTTTTATAGAGTCATTTATTTATTTTGAGTGCTTTTATATAGTTTAAAAACAAAAAAATATAGACGGGAACTTAAAACTTTTTCAAAAAGAGAAGCGATTAAAAGGTGATGCATTGCGGAACTGAGGGTCGACCTTGAACACTTGTGTTCATGCTCATGTAAACAATGTTGAATTTTTCATGGAAGTTTCTCACAAAAATAATTATCCCCTTGTACAATTCCATTGTATTATAAAAATAATGTGCCAAGTAAATCCTTTATGATTAGTTTGGGTGATAGTTTTTTGATCATGCTGAAAAAGACTGAAACTTTGTGCTCACGAAATTATTTTTAATTCCTATCCAGAAAGATATTTTTGAGTTAATTCTTTTTGCTTATGATTGATATGAAAATTTCCCTAATTTTCATAATTGTTCAGAAATTTTGGAGTATCATAAGTATGGTATAAGTTCAGATTACTACAGACTGTTCTGTTTTTGACAGATTGTGTTTTCTATGCATTGTTCTCTTATTTTGATGAATCTATGGGTAGTATCGGGGGGTATGAACCATGGTGAAGTTTTATTACAGTAGATATAATGCTAATATGAATTTTTAATGAGTTCACAACATTACTTAAAGTGGTGATTTACTTTATTATACTAACGGATCTCACGAAGGTTTTGTTGAGTTTTGTGTGATTGAAGTTTTCAAGTTTTGGGTGAGACCACGATGGATGAAGGAATAAGGAGAGGCAAGAGCCAAGCTTGGGGATGCCCAAGGCACCCCAAGGTAATATTCAAGGAAGACTCAAGCGTCTAAGCTTGGGGATGCCCCGGAAGGCATCCTCTCTTTCGTCTACAATCTATCGGTAATTTTACTCGGAGCTATATTTTTATTCGTCACATGATATGTGCAAATGCTTGGAGCGTCTTTTCTGTTTATTTTTCCTTTTTCTTTCATGCACCATGCTGGTATGAGATAGTCCTTGGTTGATTTATAGAATGCTCTTTGCACTTCACTTATATCTTTTGAGTATGGCTTTATAGAATGCTTCATGTGCTTCACTTATATCATTTGAAGTTTGGATTGCCTGTTTCCCTACAGGTAGAAAACCGCTATTTGTAGAATGCTCTTTTGCTTCACTTATATTTGTTAGAGCGGGGCATATCTTTTGTAGAAAGAATTAAACTCTCATGCTTCACTTATACCTATTTAGAGAGTTAACAGGAGTTGGTCATTCACATGGTTAGTCATAAAATCCTACATAAAACTTATAGATCACTGAATATGATATGTTTGATTCCTTGCAATAGTTTTGCGACATGAACATGTGATATTAGAGTGATGCTAGTGAGTAATTGTGTATTCGTAGAAATACTTGTGTTAAGGTTTGTGATTCCCGTAGCATGCACGTATGGTGAACCGTTATGTGACGAAGTCGGAGCATGATTTATTTATTGATTGTCATCTTTTGTGTGGAAGTCGGGATCGCGCGATGGTTAACTCCTACCAACCCTTCCCCTAGGAGCGTGTGTGTAGTACCTTGTTTTGATGACTAATAGACTTTTGCAATAAGTATGTGAGTTCTTAATGACTAATATTGAGTCCATGGATTATACGCACTCTCACCCTTCCACCATTGCTAGCCTCTCTAGTACCACACAACTTTCGCCGCTGCATTACCCCCACCATATACCCTTCCTCAAAACAGTCACCATACCTACCTATTATGGCATTTCCATAGCCATTCCGAGATATATTACCATGCAACTTCCATCATTCCGTTTATTATGACATGCACCATCCTTGTCATATTGCTTTGCATGATCGTAAGATAGCAAGCATGATGTTTTCATGGCTTGTCCATTTTTTGATGTCATTGCTATGCTAGATCATTGCACATCTCAGTACACCACCGGAGGCATTCATATAGAGTCATATTTTGTTCTAAATATCGAGTTGTAAGTAAATAAAAGTATGATGGTCATCATTATTAGAGCATTGTCCCATGTGAGGAAGTAATAAAAGAGGCCAAAGAGGCCACAAAAAAATGAAAATAAAAAAGGGGGAAAAAGAGGCCAAAGAGCCCAAAAGAAATGAGGGAAAAAGAGAGAAGGGACAATGCTACTATCCTTTACCACACTTGTGCTTCAAAGTAGCACCATGATCTTCGTGACAGAGAGTCTCATATATTGTCACTTTCGTATACTAGTGGGAATTTCATTATAAAACTTGGCTTGTATATTTCAATGATGGGCTTCCTCAAATTTCCCTAGGTCTTTGTGAGCAAGCAAGTTGGATGCACACCCACTTAGTTTCTTTTTGAGCTTTCATACACTTATAGCTCAAGTGCATCCATTGCATGGAAATCCCTACTCACTCACATTGATATCTATTGATGGGCATCTCCATAGCCCGTTGATACGCCTAGTTGATGTCCTCCTTTTTGTCTTCTCCACAACCACCATATTCTATTCCACCTATAGTGCTATGTCCATGGCTCACGCTCATGTATTGCGTGAAAGTTGAAAAAGTTTGAGAACACTAAAGTATGAAACAATTGCTTGGCTAAAACCGGGTATGTGCATGATTTAAATACGTTGTGTGGGGAAGATGGAGCATAGCCAGACTATATAATTTTGTAGGGATAACTTTCTTTGGCCATGATATTTTGAGAGGACATGATTGCTTTGTTAGTATACTTGAAATATTATTGTCTTTATGTCAAATGATAGACTATTGCTTCGAATCACTCGTGTTTTACTATTCATGCCATGACTAGATTATATGATCAAGATTATGCTAGGTAGCATTCCACATCAGAAATTATCTTTTTTATCATTTACCTACTCGAGGACGAGCAGGAATTAAGCTTGGGGATGCTGATACGTCTCCATCGTATCTATAATTTTTTATTGTTTCATGCCAATATTCTACAGCTTTCATATACTTTTGGCAACTTTTTATACAATTTTTGGGACTAACATATTGATCAAGTGCCCAGTGCCAGTTCTTGTTTGTTGTATGTTTTTTGTTTCGCAGATTATCCATACCAAATGAAGTTCAAATGAAATAAAAAATTACGGGGATTTTTTTGGTATATTTATGATTTTTGGGAAGAAGAATCTACGCAAAACGATGCCTGAGGAGGTCACAAGCCCAGGAGGCGCGGCCTGATACGTCTCCAACGAATCTATATTTTTTTATGGTTCCATGCTATTATCTTGTCAAACTTTGGATGTTTTGTATGCCTTTTATATCTTTTTTGGGACTACCTTATTAACTCACTGCCAAGTGCCAGTTCCTGTTTTTTCCATGTTTTTTACCCTTTTCAAAGGATGATTTTAAACGGTGTCCAAACGAAATAAAACTTCAGAAAATATTTTTTTTCCGGAACAAAAGATACGCGCCAGACTTGAGAATCAAGGCAGGGGCCAGCAGGGGACCCCACAAGCCCATTATTGTGGGCCCCTTGTGGCATGTCTGCCCTACCTCTTCCGCCTATAAATTCACAAAAATTCCAAAACTGTGGGAGAGATCCACAAAAATACTTTTCCACCGCCGCAAGCTTCTGTCTCCGCAAGATCCCATCTGGGGCACGTTCTGGTGCCCTGCCGGAGGGGGGATTCGTATACGAAGGGCTTCTTCATCAACACCATGACCTCTCCGATGATACGTGAGTAGTTCACCATAGACCTACGGGTCCGTAGCTACTAGCTAGATGGCTTCTTCTCTCTCTTGGATCATCAATACAAAATTCTCCATGATCTTCATGGAGATCTATCCGATGTAATCTTATTTTGCTTTGTTTTTGTCGAGTTCCAATGAATTGTGGATTTATGATCAGATTATCTATGAATCTTATTTGAGTTTCTTCTGATATCTTATATGCATGATTTCATATCCTTGTAATTCTATTCGAGTTGTGGGTTTTGTTTGGACAACTTGATCTATGATTCTTGCAATTGGAGAAGTGCTTGGTTTTGGGTTCATACCGTGCGGTGAGCTCACCCAGTGACAGAAGGGGTAGCGAGGCATGCATCGTGTTGTTGCCATCAAGGGTAAAAAGATGGGGTTTTCATCATTGGTTTGAGTTTATCCCTCTACATCATGTCATCTTGCTTAAGGCGTTACTCTGTTCGTCATGAACTCAATACACTAGATGCATCCTGGATAGCGGTCGATGTGTGGAGTAATAGTAGTAGATGCAGAAAGTATTGGTCTACTTGTCTCGGACGTGATGCCTATATGTATGATCATTGCCTTAGATATCGTCATGACTTTGAGCGGTTCTATCAATTGCTCGACAGTAATTTGTTCACCCACCGTAATATTTTCTATTTTGAGAGAAGCCTCTAGTGAACACTATGGCCCCCGGGTCTATTTCACACCATATTTTCAGCCTTACTCTTTTACTTCGTTGCACTTTCCGCCTTCAGATCTCACTTTGCAATCAATCTTGAAGGGATTGACAACCCCTTTACATCGTTGGGTGCAAGCTCTTTTGTGTTTGCGCAGTTACTCTGGACTTGACGCGATTCTCCTACTGGATTGATACCTTTGTTCTCAAACTGAGGGAAATAATTACTGCTCCTGTGCTGCATCACCCTTTCCTCTTCAAGGGAAAAACCAAGGCAAGCTCAAGAGGCGGCAGAAGGATTTCTGGCGCCGTTGCCGGGGAGGATCAAGTCAAGAACTCATCCAAGTAAGTGTCGCAAACTCCTCTCTTGCATTTACTTTTTTGTCTCTTGTTTACCTCGCCCCCACTTCTAAAAAACAAAAATTTACAAAAATATTTGCCTTTTTCGTTCGCCCTTTCTTTCGTTTGCCTTTCCTTTGCTTGTGTGCTATGTGCCTTCAATATGCTTGCATCTTCGCTTGCTGAAAATCTATTCATATGGATCCGCATCCACTTTCTAATCTCTTTAAGAGATCCAATTATGTTGAACCAATTGCTAGTGAGTTGAGTGCACTTGACTTTCTCTATGGAGTTTTGCTTGAGATGCGTGAATCTGAAAATCGTGATGAAGAAATTCATGAAGTGATTCACGAGGGCTCCTTGAATGAAAAGCATGATTGCAATGGTTTCACTATAAATCCTATTAGTGTCAATCATGCTAAAAATATGCAAAACCCTAAGCTTGGGGATGCTAGTTTTGCTATGACCACTACTTGCTGCAATGATCATGATTGGGCTAATGATTTTTCTTATGATCTTGAAAATTTGTTAAAGCCTCATGATGAATATGATATTTGCAATAATATTGAAAGTGGGTTTGGAGAAGTCATGACTTTAGTTGATGATAATCCCACTATTTTTGAAGAGCGTCAACTTTGCATGCATGTGGATAATGAAAAGAATATCCTATGTTATCTATATTGTTGAATTTGAATATCATCCCGCATGTAATTATTATGAGAGAGGAAAATATTGTGGTAGAAACTTTCATATCACTAAATCACCTCTCGTTATGTTGAGATTGATACTGTCTCTTACTTCTTCCTTGCATATGGTCGTTATTGCTTTTCTTGATAATTTGTTTTCCTATAAAATGCCTATGCATAGGAAGTATGTTAGACTTAGATGTGATTTTCACATGCTTTATGATGCTCTCGTTGTGCTTCAATTCTTGTCTCTTGTGTGAGCATCATTGAATTATCAATGCCTAGCTAAGGGCGTTAAACAATAGCACTTGTTTGGAGGCAACCCAATGAATTTATCTTTGATTTTTTGCTTTCTGTTTTGTTGCGTCCACACCATCATAATTCTGTTATGATTGTGTTTTTTGTGTTTATTTTTGTGTTTGAGCCAAGCAAAACCTTTATGACTAGTTTGGTGTTGGTTGTTTGATCCTGCTGGAAAACGACAGAAACTTTTCGCTCACAAAATTATTTTTCATTTTTATCCAGAAAGAGATTTTGAGTTGATTCTTTTTTCTTCTGGTTTATATGACTTTTTCCCAGGCTTTCGTAATGCTTCAGAATTTTTTAGGTACGAGAAGTATACGAAGTATACAAATTTCTATAGACTGGTCTGTTTTTGACAGATTCTGTTTTTGTTGAGTAGGTTGCTTGTTTTGATGAAACTATGGAAAGTATCGGGGGGTACTAGCCATGTAAAAGTGAGAATACAGTAATCTAACACCAATATAAATATAATTCAAGTTTTCTACACTACCTAAAAAGGATATAGTTTGTTTTTTTGTGCTAATGATATCACGAGTTTCTGTTTAAGTTTTGTGTTGTGAAGTTTTCAAGTTTTGGGTGATGTTCTCATGGACAAAGGGATAAAGAGTGGAAAGATCTCAAGCTTGGGGATTCCCAAGGCAACCCAAGACAAATTCAAGGACACCAGAAAGCATAAGCTTGGGGATGTCCCGGGAAGACATCCCCTCTTTCGTCTTCAATCCATCGTAACATTACTTGGAGCTATATTTTTATTCACCACATGATGTGTGTTTTGCTTGGAGCGTCTTGTATCGTAGGAGTTTTTTTTTGTCACAATCATCCTTGTTGCACACCGTTTGAGAGAGACATGCACTCATCATGAATTTGCTAGAATGCTCATTGTGCTTCACTTATATCTTTTGAGCTAGATAATTTTGCTCTGTGTGCTTCACTTAGATCTTTTAGAGCATGGCGGTGCGTGACTTGGTAGTTGGTTTGTGCTATGAAAGTAGAACCAAAGGTGATAGGTACCCAAAGAAGATACAAAAACTTCCATCTTCATGCGCGTTTAGTAGAAAGAGAAGTTTGATTCCTCTCAATTAGTTTGAGACGTGGATTTGGTAATATTAAGAGTTATGTTAGTAGGGTGTTGTGAATATAGAAATACTTGTGTTGAAGTTAGTGATTCCCGTAACATGCACGTATGATGAACCGCTATGTTAGGGAGTCGGAGCATAATTGATCTATTGATTGTCATCCTTTGTGCTGCGGTCGGGATCGCGCGATGGTTAACACCTACCAACCCTTCCCCTAGGAGTATGCGTTTAGCACTTTGTTTCAATTACTAATAAAAACTTTTGCAACAAGTATGTGAGTTCTCCATGACAAATGTGAGTCCATGGTATAGATGCACTTTCACCTTCCACCTTTGCTAGCCTCTCTAGTAACGCGCAATTTTCGCCGGTGCACAAACCCACCATATGCCTTCCTCAAAACAGCCACCATACCTACCTACTATGGCATTTTCATAGCCATTCCGAGATATATTGCATGCAACTCCCACCGTTCCGTCTCATGACTTGTGCCGTGACTCTCATATTGTCATTGCTTGATCGCAACATAGCTAGAGAGATGTTTTGACGTCATACGCCAAGCTAGATCGTTGCACATCCCGATATGCTGCCGGAGGCATTTCCTATAGAGTCATCATCGTTCTGAGCTTTCAGTTGTGAGTAAGTAAAAGTGTGATGATCATCATTATTAGAGCATTGTCCCATGTGAGGAAATAAAAAAAATAGGCCAAAGTTGCCCACATAAAAAAAGAGAGGCCAAAGAGCCCAAAAAAAGGAGAGAAAAAGAGAGAAGGGACAATGTTACTATCTTTTTCCACACTTGTGCTTCATAATAGCACCATGTTCTTCATGATTGAGAGCCTCTTGTTTTGTCACCACCATATGCTAGTGGGAATTTTCATTATATGACTTGGCTTGTATATTCCAATGATGGGCTTCCTCAAAATTGCCCTAGGTCTTCTTGAGCAAGCAAGTTGGATGCACACCCACTAATTCTCCTTTTGAGCTTTCACATACTTATAGCTCTAGTGCATCCTTTGTATGCCAATCCCTACTCATTCACATTGGTATCTATTAATGGGAATCTCCATAGCCCTTTAATACGCTGAGTCAATGTGACCATCTCCTCCTTTTTGTCTCACAACCACCACCACACTCTATTCCACCTATAGTGCTATATCCATGGCTCACGCTCATGTATTGTGTGATAGTTGTAAAAGGTTTGAGAAAGTAAGAGTGCGAAAACAATTACTTGACCAATACCGGGGTTGTGCATGATTTAAGTTAGTTGTGTGAGGATGATGGAGCATAGCCAGACTATATGATTTTGTAGGGATAACTTTCTTTGGCCTTGTTATTTCAAAAGTTCATGATTACCTTGCTAGTTTGCTTGAAGTATTATTGTTTTCATGTCAATAGCAAACTATTGTTTTGAATCTTACGGATCTGAACATTCATGTCACATGAACGAACGTACAAAGGACATCTATGCTAGGTAGCATTCCACATCAAAAATTCAGTCTTTATCACTTCCCTACTCGAGGACGAGCAGGAGTTAAGCTTGGGGATGCTTGATACGTCTCCAACGTATCTATAATTTTTGATGGTTCCATGCTATTATCTTGTCAAACTTTGGATGTTTTGTATGCCTTTTATATATTTTTTGGGACTAACTTATTAACTCAGTGTCAAGTGCCAGTTCTTGTTTTTTCGTGTTTTTGACCCTTTTCAGAGGAGGATTTTAAACGGTGTCCAAATGGAACAAAACTTCCGAAAATATTTTTTTCCGGAACAAAAGATACGCGCCAGACTTGAGAACCAAGGCAGGGGCCAGCAGGGGACCCCACAAGCCCCCTAGGCGGGCCCCCCTGGCCAGGCCTAGCAGGCTTGTGGGCCCCCTGTGGCACGTCTTGCCCTACCTCTTCTGCCTATAAATTCAGAAAAAATCCAAAACTGCGGGAGAGATCCACGAAAATACTTTTCCGCCGCCGCAAGCTTCTGTCTCAGTAAGATCCCATCTGGGGCACGTTCTGGTGCCCTGCCGGAGGGGGGATTTGGATACGAAGGGCTTCTTCATCAACAACATGACCTCTCCGATGATGCGTGAGTAGTTCACCATAGACCGTCGGGTCCATAACTAGTAGCTAGATGGCTTGTTCTCTCTCTTGGATCTTCAATAGAAAGTTCTCCATGATCTTCATGAAGATCTATCCGATGTAATCTTATTTTGTGGTGTGTTTGTCGAGATCCGATGAATTGTGGATTTATGATCAGATTACCTATGAATCTTATTTGAGTTTCTTCTGATCTCTTATATGCATGATTTCATATCCTTGTAATTCTCTTCGAGTTGTGGGTTTTGTTTGGCCAACTTGATCTATGATTCTTGCAATGGGAGAAGTGCTTGGTTTTGGGTTCATACCATGCGGTGACCTCACCTAGTGACAGAAGGGGTAGCGAGGCACGCATCATGTTGTTGCCATCAAGGGCAAAAAGATGGGGTTTTCATCATTGGTTTGAGTTTATCCCTCTACATCATGTCATGTTGCTTAAGGCGTTACTCTGTTCGTTATGAACTCAATACAATAGATGCATGCTGGATAGCGGTCGATGTGGGGAGTAATAGTAGAAGATGCAGAAAGTATCGGTCTACTTGTCTCG
Source organism: Hordeum vulgare subsp. vulgare (assembly GCF_904849725.1). Taxonomy (NCBI): domain Eukaryota; kingdom Viridiplantae; phylum Streptophyta; class Magnoliopsida; order Poales; family Poaceae; genus Hordeum; species Hordeum vulgare. The sequence goes on from NC_058523.1 coordinate 357,664,522, forward strand.
GACGTGATGTCTATATGTATGATCATTGCCTTAGATATCGTCATGACTTTGCGCGGTTCTATCAATTGCTCGACAGTAATTTGTTCATCCACTGTGATATTTGCTATTTTGAGAGAAGCCTCTAGTGAACAGTATGGCCCCCGGGTCTACTCCAGACTATATTTTCAGCCTTACTCTTTTTACTTCGTTGCACTTTCCGCCTTCAGATCTCACTTTGCAATCAATCTTGAAGGGGTTGACAACCCCTTTACAGCGTTGGGTGCAAGCTCTTTGTGTTTGCACAGGTACTCTGGACTTGACGCGATTCTCCTACTGGATTGATACCTTGGTTCTCAAACTGAGGGAAATATTTACTGCTCCTTTGCTGCATCACCCTTTCCTCTTCAAGGGAAAACCCAACGCAAACTCAAGAGGCAACACGTCCCCCCCTAGGGCGCGGCTGGCAGGCTTGTGACCAATCCCTAAGGCGGTTGGCGCCCTTCTTTCTCCGCTAGAAAGCTAATATCCATAAGAAAATCGTGTCAAAATATTTCAGCCCAATTGGAGTTACGGATCTCCGGGAATTTAAGAAATAGTGAAAGGCAGAATCTGGGAGCGCAGAAATAGAAGAACACACACACACACACACACACAGAGAGAGAGAGATCCAATCTCGGAGGGGCTCTCGCCCCTCCGCCGCCATGGAGACCATGGACCAGAGGGGAAACCCTTCTCCCATCTAGGGAGGAGGTCAAGGAAGAAGAATAAGAAGGGGGGCTCTCTCTCCCTCTCTCCCCGCGGCGCCGGAACACCGCCCGGGACATCATCGTGTGACGGCGATCTACACCAACACCTCTGTCATCTTCACCAACACCTCCATCACCTTCCCCCATCTATATTCAGCGGTCCACTCTCCCGCAACCTGTTGTACCCTCTACTTGAACATGGTGCTTTATGCTTCATATTATTATCCAATGATGTGTTTCCATCCTATGATGTCTGAGTAGATTTTCGTTGTCCTATCGGTGATTGATGAATTGCTATGATTGGTTTAATTTTCTTGTGGTTATGTTGTTGTCCTTTGGTGCCCATCATATGAGTGCGCGCATGGATCACGCCATAGGGTTAGTAGTATGTTGATAGGACTATGTATTGGAGGGCAAGGGTGACAGAAGCTTCATCCTAGCATAGAAATTGATGCATACGGGATTGAAGGGGGACCAATATATCTTATTGCTATGGTTGGGTTTTACCTTAATGAACGTTATTAGTTGTGGATTCATGCTAATAGTTCCAATCATAAGTGCATAGAATTCCAAGTAAGGGATGACATGCTAGCAGTGGCCTCTCCCACATAAAACTTGCTATCGGTCTAGTAATGTAGTTAATTGCTTAGGGACAATTCCGCAACTCCTACCACCACTTTTCCACACTAGTTAAACTAACGTAATTGTTTCTTTATCTAACCAGCCCCTTGTTTTTATTTGCGTGTTCTTTACTTTCTTGCTAACCTGTACTATCACCCCTACAAGGTACTTCTAGTTTCATACTTGTTCTAGGTAAAGCGAACGTAAAGTGTGCGTAGAGTTGTATCGGTGGTCGATAGAACTTGAGGGAATGTTTGTCCTACCTTTAGCCCCTCGTTGGGTTCGACACTCTTACTTATCGCGAAAGGCTACAATTGATCCCCTATACTTGTGGGTTATCAAACACCACAGCGTAATGGTGTGTCCGAACATCGTAATCATACTTTGTTAGAAATGGTGCGATCTATGATGTCTCTTACCGATTTGTCGTTATCATTTTGGGGTTATGCATTAGAGACAGCTGCATTCACTTTAAATATGGCACCATCAAAATCCATTGAGACGACACCATACGAAATGTGGTATGGCAAAAGACCGAAGTTGTCGTTTCTTAAAGTTTGGGGATGTGATGCTTATGTCAAAAAGCTTCAGCCTGAAAAGATGGAACCCAAAGCGGAAAAGTGTGTCTTCATAGGTTACCAAAAAAATACAGTTGGGTATACCTTCTATCTTAAATCCGAGGGCAAAGTGTTTGTTGCTAAAAATGGAGCTTTTCTTGAGAAGGAGTTTCTCTCGAAAGAATGGAGTGGGAGGAAGATAGAACTTGATGAGGTTTTCGGACCTCTAATCCCTCTGGATGGTGGCGCAGGGCAAGGGGAAACCCCTGTCGTTGCGACACCGGTTGAGGAGGAAGTTGACGATGATGATCATGAAACTTCGGATCAAGTTCCTATCGGACCTCGCAGGTCGACAAGATCATGTACTTCTCGTGAGTGGTACGGTAATCCTGTCTTATCAATTATGTTGTTAGACAACAATGAACCTACGAATTATAAAGAAGCAATGGTGGGTCCGGATTCCAACAAATGGCTGGAGGCCATGAAGTCCGAGATAGGATCCATGTACGAGAACAAAGTGTGGACTTTGGAAGTACTACCTGAAGGCTGCAAGGTTATTAAAAACAAACAGATCTTTAAGAAGAAGACGGACGCAGACGGTAATATGACCGTTTATAAAGCTCGACTTGTGGCAAAGGGTTTTTCACAAGTTCAAGGAGTTGACTACGATGAGACGTTCTAACTGGTAGCGATGCTTAAATCCGTATGAATCATGTTAGCAATAGCTGCATTTTTCGATTATGAAATCTGGCAGATGGATGTCAAAACGGCGTTCCTTAATGGTTTTCTTAAGGAAGAGTTGTATATGATGAAACCCGAAGGTTTTGTCGATCCAAAGAATTCTAACAAAGTGTGCAAGCTCCAACGATCCATTTATGGACTGGTGCAAGCATCTCCGAGTTGGAATAAACGCTTTGATGAGGTGATCAAAGCATTTGGGTTTATACAAGTGGTTGGAGAATCTTGTATTTATAAGAAAGTGAGTGGGAGCTCTGTGGTGTTTCTAATATTATATGTGGATGACATATTGCTGATTGGAAACAACGTGGAGTTTTTGGAGAGCATAATGGATTACTTGAATAAAAGTTTCTCTATGAAGGACCTAGGATAAGCTGCTTACATTCTAGGCATTAAGATATATAGCGATAGATCGAGACGCCTGATAGGACTTTCACAAAGCACATACCTTGATAAAGTTTTGAAGAAGTTCAAAATGGATCAGTCCAAGAAAGGGTTCTTGCCAGTATTACAAGGTATAAAATTGAGTAAGACTCAGTGCCTAGCAACTGCGGAAGATAGAGAACAGATGAGTTTCGTCCCCTATTCTTCAGCCATAGGATCTATCATGTATGCAATGTTGTGCACCAGACTAGACGTCAGCTTGGCCATAAGTATGGCAGGCAGGTTTCAGAGTAATCAAGGAGTGAATCACTGGACGGCAGTCAAGAATATTCTGAAGTACCTGAAAGGGACTAAGGAAATGTTTCTCGTTTATGAAGGTGACGAAGAGCTCGTCGTAAAGGGTTACGTCGACGCAAGCTTTGACACCGATCCGGATGACTCTAAGTCACAAACCGGATACGTATTTATTCTTAATGGGGGTGCGGTAAGCTGGTGCAGTTCCAAGCAAACCGTCGTAGCAGATTCTACATGTGAAGCGGAGTACATGGCTGCCTCGGACGCAGCAAAGGAGGGTGTATGGATGAGGCAGTTCATGACGGATCTTGGAGTTGTGCCGAGCGCACTAAATCCAATAACTCTGTTCTGTGACAACACTGGTGCCATTGCTCTAGCAAAGGAACCAAGGTTTCACAAGAAGACCAGACACATCAAACGACGCTTCAACCTCATCCGCGACTACGTCGAAGGAGAGGACGTGAATATTTGCAAAGTGCACATGGATCTGAATGTAGCAGACCCGCTGACTAAACCTCTTCCACGGGCAAAACATGATCAACACCAGAACTGTATGGGTGTTAGATTTATTACAGTGTAAATCGCATGGCGATGTGAGGACTAGATTATTAACTCTAGTGCAAGTGGGAGACTGTTGGAAATATGCCCTAGAGGCAATGATAAAAAGTTATTATTATATTTCCTGTTTAAAGATAACCGTTTATTATCCATGCTATAATTGTATTGAATGAAAATATAGATACGTGTGTGGATACATATACAAAATAATGTCCCTAGCAATCCTCTAGTTGGCTAGCCAGTTGATCAAGGATAGTCAAGGTTTTCTAACTATGTGCAAGTGCTGTTGCTTGATAACTGGATCACATCATTAGGAGAATCATGTGATGGACTAGACCCAAACTATGAACGTAGCATATTGATCGTGTCATTTTATTGCTATTGTTTTCTGCGTGTCAAGTATTTATTCCTATGACCATGAGATCATATAACTCACTCGCACCGGAGGAATACCTTGTGTGCATAAAACGTCGCAACATAACTGGGTGACTATAAAGGTGCTCTACAGTTATCTCCGAAGGTGTCCATTGAGTTAGTATGGATCAAGATTGGGATTTGTCACTCCATGTGACAGAGAGGTATCTCGGGTCCCACTCTGTAATACAACATCACACACAAGCCTAGCAAGCAATGTGACTAAGTGTAAGTCACGGCATCTTGTATTACGGAACGAGTAAAGAGACTTCCCGATCACGAGATTGAAATAGGTATGCAGATATCGACGATCGAATCTCGGGCAAGTAACATACCGAAGGACAAAGGGAATGACATACGGGATTATATGAATCCTTGACACTGAGGTTCAACCGATAAGATCTTCGGCGAATATGTAGGATTCAATATGGGCATCTAGGTCCCGCTATTGGATATTGACCGAGGAGCGCCTCGGGGCATGTCTACATAGTTCTCGAACCCGCAGGGTCTGCACACTTAAGGTTCCGCAATGTTTTAGTATAGTTGAGTTATATGTGTGGTTAACGAATGTTGTTCGGAGTACCAGATGAGATCACGGACGTCACGAGGGTTTGGAGAATGGTCCGGAAACGAAGATTGATATATAGGATGGTTTCATTTGGTCACCGAAAAGTTTCGGGCAATTCCGATAGTGTACCGGGAGTGATGAACGGGTTCCGGGTGTTCACCGGGAGGGGTCCACCCACCCGGAGTGAGCCCAAGGCACTAGGGTGGCACCACAAGTCCTTAGTGGGCTGGTGGAGTCAGCCCAAGGGGCCCATGGCGCCACATAAGAAAACACCAAAGGAAAATAAAAGAAAAAGGGAAAGAGGGAGGTGGGAAGGAAGGGGAGGACTCCTCCTTCCTAAACCGAATTGGAGGAGGAGTCCTCCTCCTCCCTTGGCCGGTGCACCCTTGAGGCCTTGTGCCTCAAGGCTAGCCCTCCACCTCCCTCCTATATATATATTGGTGGTTTAGGGCTGATTTGAGACACAACTTTGCCACGTGCAACTCAAACCTATACCACGTAGTTTTACCTCTAGATCGGATTTCTGCGGAGCCCGGGCGGAGCCCTGCACGAGTAGATCATCACCACCACTGGAGCGTCGTCACGCTGCCAGAGAACTCATCTACTTCTCCGTCTTGCTTGCTGGATCAAGAAGGCCTAGATCATCGTCGAGTTGTACGTGCGCTGAACGCGGAGGTGTCGTCCGTTCGGCGCTAGATCGGAAACGGATCATGGGACGGGTCACGGGACGGTTCGTGGGACGGTTCGAGGGACGTGAAGACGTTCCACTACATCAACCGCGTTTTTTAACGCTTCCTGCTGTGCGATCTACAAGGGTACGTAGATCCAAATCTCCTCTCGTAGATGGACATGGCCATGATAGGTCTTCGTGTGCGTAGGAAATTTTTTATTTCCCATGCAACGTTCCCCAACACACTTCCCACCTCCCTACCTCTTGGATGAAAACCCTACCTTCGGTGGGCGGCGGTGGTGTCCTTGACGTCGTGACCTTCCTGAAGGCATCGCCTTGAGGGTTGAGTGGTGGTGGGCATTGTGTGGGTCCTTGGCGGTTGCTGGTGGTGGGCACTGCTTTGGAGGAAACCCTAGGATCTGGTCCTCCAGATCGGACTATGGCGGTACTACTGTGTCGTTTCTCTCTTGGGAGCATCGTTTGTGGAGCAGCGCTGGATGACAGAGGCAGGAGGTGGAGCGGCTTCGTCTTGCATGGAGCTTTGGTAGAGCTGTCAAGTCATGCATGGCCGACAAGTGCTATGTCGAGTCATTCCTGATTGGCAGATGCTACGCACGACAGTTCTTCTAGAATATTCGCGTCTAGAGGATGAGGGCAGGGCGATGGTGCCGTTGGGTGACGTGGTGGCGTCGACGGATGTTCGGACTAGCAAGGATGATGTGGATCTCTCTCCTGAAGATGAATCAGTGGGCCGATGATGATGGCGGCTTCTAAAAGGTGTGCATGTGGTGTGCGCTTTAGGTCTGCTCCACCGACTGTTGGTCCCAATACGTTATGTGTATGGATTGGTGACGACGCCGGTTTTAGATATGTGGAGTGAGAGCACTCTACATTATCGAGTTTGTAGGTCGCAGTGGTGGCTTTGGGTAGATTGATGGATATTTTTGTCACACCTTTGTAGAATAATTAATAAACATGGTTGCATGCAAAGGCCGGGGTTTAACCTTCTTTTCAAATAAAAAACCTTTATTGGTTATCGGTTAACAGGTTTCTACTTTCGGTTATCGGTTAACATGTTTGCATTGTTATAAGGGAGAGAGGGATTGGTGGAATATGTATTGTATTGGTTGAGCCTCGTGGACATACATATACGAGTACATGATTAACTTAGAGTACAAGACAAGCTAGAATAATTCCTAGTCTAACTTATGTTTCCTAACTAAACATGATACTCAACATCCCCCGCAGTCACAACGGTAGCGACGCGAATGATGAGACTGAAGAAGAATCCGAAAGTAAACGGCGGCTAGGTCTAAAAACTTACGGCAGATGCCATGTTAAAAGGAAGAGAGGGATTCGTGAAATAGTTGTTGTATTGTTTAAGCCTCGTGGACATATATATAGGAGTACATGATTAACTTGGAATACAAGACAAGCAAAAATAATTCATAATTTATCTTATACGGAGTATTTCCTAACTAAAGACGATACTTAGCATGCATGAATATCAATGTCGAGCGTACACCCTTTGCTCCAGCTGGGTGATGAAGTGAGCAGCTACTACGGAGGAACGATCGAGTAGGAAGCATGCATATATGGGAGCAAACCGATTTTTTGTCAGTCGACTGACCAAAATAACAAAAATCAGTCAGCTTGCAAGCATGTCCCAGTTAATAAAAGCTCGGCATGGAGTCTTTTCCTGAAAAACGGTAGTACCATATCACTGAATCCCATTTATTCGCCACCGTAGAGATTAGCTAATACACTAAGATCGATACAGATAAACACACATCATGGCTGTTACAGTACCGGCCGACTTCATATACAGACGGATGAACCTATCATTTACCAAAGAGCGACTTGAACCACCAGGCCCCTTTGCTGTCGGTGGGCGCAGCATCGCCCTCCGGCGGCGGGTCGCTCTGCGGCGTCTTGTGCAGCTTGGCCACGTCGTAGCCTTCCTCCTTGGCCTTCTCCAGCAGCTGGTTGTACACCTCCTCCTCGATGTGCGTCTTCCTGCACAAGATCTGCATACATGCATACACACACACATGTCAAACAACCAGATTAATCAAGCCCACTGGTATTTGGTGTCACTGTAACTGGTACGTAGTACATGCGTATGTGCGCTTACCCATAGGCTTTTTCGGCGGGGCTCACCGACGAGGGCATACTGGTAGTCGTCGTCGACATAGAGGACCCAGTAGTCGCCGACGACGGGGATGATGGGGAGGAACGGCGGGACGTAGAACTTGACCTTGAGCTTGGCCTCGTCGCTGGCCGGGTCGGCCTTGTAGGCGGTGCCCTCGATGTAGTCGCGCTTGCCTTTGCTCCACGTCTCGTTGAGCACGTGCACCGTGGCGCCGTCCTCCATGAGCTCGTAGGTCGCCCGCGTGTCGCGCCCGTCGCGCGGCTGGAAGAAGTTGGGGAAGGACGCGATCTCGTACCACCGCCCCATGTACCGCGCAACGTCCAGCCCCAGCACCACGCCCATCTCGCTCCCGATCTTCTTGACCGCCATTGTCGATCGCCGCGCGCTAGCTAGCTGTTCGGTCCGTGTCCTGCTTCCTGATCGGTGGATTCGTGAGCTGGTCTCGGTTGCTTGGATGAAGCAGTCGTGAGCTTGAGATGGGTGGATATATAGGAGGTGCGGGGAAGAGTGGGCTTCAGGGGCAAGCTAGCTAGCTCGTATCGTATGAAGGGGGGAGGAAGAAGGAAGGCCGGGGAGGATAAGGTGGTCGATGCTCGAAAGGACGTGGAGGGCTCTGGAACACTTAGCGCGATGGTTTGTCGGGGCCTATACGTGGAGACTTGCACGTGAAGGTTACTCCTTTCTCAACATCTCTCCATGCCCTAAGCTCGCCCCAGACAGCGCCATTTTGGGTGCTGCTGGTTGTTTTTTCGGTATCATTGGTAAAAACCAATTAACGTTCATGGACCAGACGAAATGCATGCCGACATGTTCCCAATCAGACGTGTTTTCATCTGTATTCATGTTCGCGTCATGCACGTCAGCATACATCTGAGGAACATTCGACATCTGGCGTACAGGGTTTTTCCTTTTCGAACTATTTAATCAGTTCTGAACCACACAAAATTACCCTGAGACCAAGGAACTGCTTTCACACAGGGACACTTTTCACACGGTGCTCTGGAGCACTCCAGAACATCCATGAACACTTACATGATTTCTTGCTCCCCAAGGTTGAAACTCCATCCCCCCAAAAGAAAATTGAAAATCTATCTAGATGCAAATGAGGAAGAAACCTATGTGCCGAGAAGCTTAGCTGCTATCGAATAAATAGGGTCTCCCTCCCTTTATATTATAAAGCACGACCAGAGCACATAAGTAACAACAAGGTTCAACACATGCACACACACGCAAGCCAACCCACATCGAATCAGTGCAAAACCACCTAAAGTAAGAAGTCTGGCTTGGGGAGCAGCATAATAATCCTCAAAAAAGAGAGTCCAATGACACCTACGCTAATCCGGCCCCGGAGGAGGAGGGAGCGACGGCACGGACATGGGGCGGTGACGGATCGAAGCACGGCGACAGCCCTGTCGATGGAGTCCTGGTCCACGCGCCGGCTAAGAGGCCGCCATAGCTGTAGAAAGCCACACAATTTGAACACTACATCAGTCACACAAAGAGGAATCACATGCTCTATCACAAGCTTGTTACGGATATTCCATAGTGTCCACAGGAGGGCACCGATGGTAACCCAGAGGGTCGGTCGCACATTGGAGTTGTGAGAACCTAGCACCTTGGCAAACATATCGGAGAGGCTGTCGTGGCACCAACCGCCACCAACAGCATCCCGTAAACAGCTCCACATAAACCTAGCAGCTGGGCACACGAAGAATATATGGTTGCAATCCTCTCGGATCATACATAGAGGACACAACCCATCGGAGGGGTCATTCCGCTTTAGTACCTTCGTTCCTGATGGTACCCGGTCGCGCACCAGCTACCATAGGAAGATTCAAATCTTCAATGGCAGTTTGATCTCCCAGAGGAGATTCATCTCAATTGGTACTGGAGTTGGCAAAATCGCTTGGTATAGAGATTTGGTGGAGAATCATCCATTAGGTTCTAGGTGCTAGTGGGTCACGTCCTCCTCCAAGAACAGAGGGTGCATGGCCACACACTCTACCAGCTCCCCCCATAGGTCCCGCTCAACGGGGCCGAAGGTCCGTCTGAAGGCGGTGCCCGCTAGGTCGGGTAAAGCCCCTGCTACAAACAGGTCTTTATGGATGCAAATGTTGAACAGAGCTTGGAAGCGAGTGGCGAAGGGCTGGGGGTCGCACCACAGGTCAAGCCAAAATAATGTAGCGGTGCCCCACCCCACCTCGATAGAGGAGCCGAGCCGTAGGACCGGCAACAGTTGTACAATGGATTGCAGAATTGCGATCCCCCGGATCGTGGTGCGAACGCCAGGGCCTATCCACGCATGTATTTCGCCCGAATAATATCTAACCACAAGCCACCCTCGCCAGAAGCTATCCTCCATAGCCATTTAGCCAGGAGGGCAATATTCATCCTCTTGGATGAGATAATCCCAAGACCGCCCTGGTCCTTGGGTTTACAAATCTCCGACCATTTCACCATGTGATATTTTTGTTTCTCGCCTTTTTCCGCCCAGAAAAATCGGGACTGATACTTGGCAATATCATGATGAAGGGATTCATTGAGGCTATAGAACCCCATCAAATATATCAATAAACTAGTCATCAACGAGTTGATAAGCACGACCGAGCCGCTTTAGACAGCCAGCATCCTTGCCACGGCTCCAGCCGGTGTTGAACCTTGGCCACCGAGGGTCGCAGGTCCTTTTCTAGGATGCGAGTGTCACTGATGGGCATGCCTAGGTAGGCGGTCGGGAAGGTCCCTAACCTACTGTTAAGGCGGTTCGCTATACTAAGCTTTTCCTCGTCCGAGTAGCCCATAAGCATGACCTCGCTTTTGGCAAAGTTGATTGTTAGGTCGGACAACTCCTGAAAGCATAGGAGGAGGAACTTTAGATGAGCAATGTCCTCGTTAGATCCTTCAATCATGAGGATCATGTCATCCGCATACTGGAGATGAGTGATGTCGCCTGCCCCAAGGAGATGGCGACAAATACCCGTAAGGTGGCCGGCCCCCTTGGCCTTGTCCAGGATGGCGGTCAGGGCATCAACCACGAGGTTGAATGGGTAAGGGGAGAAGGGGTCCCCTTGCCGGATGCCCTTAGTCGTGGGGAAGTACGGGCCAACCTTGCCATTGATATTAATGGCAGTCCTACCACTTATCACCATTTGCATTACCCGAGTCATCCATTGTGGGTCAAAGCCCTTCTTGAGAAGGCTTCCCGCGGGAAGGACCAATGGACCGTATCATACACTTTGTGGAAGTCCATCTTGAAAAAATAGCGTGAAGGCGTTTTGACTTGATCTCATGAAGAACCTCGTGGAGAAACAGAATTCCATCAAGTATGAAGCGGCCTTTGATGAAGGTCGACTGGTTGGAGTGAGTAATCTGGGGTGCTATTAAGGTTGCCCTACTAGCGTACCCTTTAGCCATAATCCGGAATATCACATTGATAATCGTAATAGGTCGGAACTGGCGGATATCCGAGGCCCCAGGGACCTTTGAGATAAGGGTGATAATCCCGAAGTTGAGCCGAGAGAGATCCGAAGCACCCTGGGAAAAATCGTGAAAGAGCGTCGTGATCTCCCCCTTAATAGAGGGCCAGAATGTGTGGAAGAAACGGACCGGGAGCCCATGAGGTCCCGGTGTCGAAGAGGGATTCATACCCTTAATGATCGCAGCCACCTCGGCCTCCTCGAAGGGAGCAAGAAGGGTCCTATTCTCAGTGGGCGTGACCCGTTGTCTCTCGCTCCAGATGGACTCTGCAAGGGCAAGGCCCGATTGTGGCCGAGCGGCGAAGAGCTCCTTATAGAAGCCGTCCACATGCGCCCGGATTTCTCCAGGGTCTTGTAACAGCCGGTCACCATCCTAGAGTAGCGGGATGGTGCACCTACGTCTACGACCATTGGCGATATCCTGGAAGTATGTCGTGTTGGTGTCCCCAAAGAGAACTTAATTAAAGGACCCCCATTGGCGCTAGTACGCCTCCTCCTTCTGATAGATCTCTAGGTGCTCATCCTCCAGATTATAGCGTACAACCCATTCATCTGAGGAGAGGGCCCTCGTGTCCGCCCGCAGGTCCAACCATTGAATCTCGCTGAGAAGGGCCCCTTTTTGTAGCTTAAGGTCCTGTCCAACATTAGCACCCCACCCTTTCATAAATTGTCTGGACCGCTTGGCCAAGAAGTGCCAATCGTCCACTACGGCCATGACCTGATGGAGTTCCCCTCTAGCTGCCATCTAGTGCGCCTTAACACCCTCAACAAAGCCCGGTTGTCGAAGACAAAAGGCTTTGAAGAAGAACTGAGGGGGGGCGAGGCCTCACATCCGAGGATGAGAGCAGTAGGGGCACATGGTCCAGATCGCCCTCAAGGACGCGAGAGGGAACCACGCTTCCCACTCCGGGGACATGAACACCCTATCGAGGACACTCTGCATGGGGTTCAGCTGGCGGTTGGTCCAAGTGAACCTCACTCCTAGTCGGTCAAGCTCTTGGATACCGAGATCAGCAATCCTATCATTGAACTGCTGCATGCCAGGGATATCTACCCGTGCATTATTCTTACCTAAAGGGAACGGATGAGATTGAAGTCGCCCCCTATTATTAGAGGGAGCATCGCAGCCGCAACTTTCTGGTGCATTTCATCAAGGAAGGCCTGAGACCGGGTGTGGTCGGCCGGACCATACACCACGATCACTTCCCACTTAAAATTGGTTGCTCGCTCCAACACCTCCGTATTAACGAAAAACTCCCCTCGGTCAATGGATCCTACGTCAATGGTGGTATCCTTCACCCCTAGTAGAATATCCCCCGAGTGACCAGCTAACCCAGAGGAGGGCAAACAATGCCACGCAAACAAATGCCTACTCAGGTGTTCGAGTTCTGGAAGAGAGAATACCGTTGGCATGGTCTCCGAACTAGCAACTATGTCAATGTCTTCATCCCGCATGTAATCTACTAGCTTCCTGCAGTGGCCATCATGTTGAAAGCCCCACAGGTTCCAAAATAACGCCCGCATCTATTCCTCAAGGGGGTCCACCCTGGACCCCGGACCAGAGGAGGCGTTGATGGCGCGACGTAGTAGTATAGTGCGGGAGCGCGTGCGTCCGTGAATCTCAAGCGGGACAGGTGTTGGGTTCTACCGTAGGTGCATCGCATGTGAATTAAAAATTTCCTACGCGTAGAACATCCAAGAACATGTTATGGAGATGGATCACAGATCGCTACCACTAGACACGCAGTGTCGTGCATCGGAAGTAGAGTTGGGCCAGCACGTCCGCGTGATCCGTCTCCTCCTCATATGATCTCCCTCGAAAAGCCGGTCGCCAGATCATCTCCCTCAAACAGCCGGTTGTCGTGTCCCACGTACAGGTTTGCCGGAGCGGCGCAGGTGCACCGCCTCTAATGGTATCCGCGCGTGCAGGAGGAACACCATGCGGCGGACTGCTAGGTCCGGATCTCACGGTCGGCGGCGGTGAGTAGGTGTGGCTAGATTCAACACATGCATAACCCTAATGACGGCGGCGAAGCGATCAATCGAATAAGTGTGTCGCACCTCCACTATATACAGGCGTCTGGCGCAGGCTCAACTCTTGTGCCTCGCACGTGTTGGGGAACGCTGCATGGGAAACAAAAGATTTCCTACGCACACGAAGACCTATCATGGTGATGGTCATCTACGAGAGGGAGATCGGATCAACATACCCTTGTAGATCGCTAAGCGGGAAACGTTAAGAAATGTGGTTGATGTAGTGGAACATCTCCACGATCCAAATCGCCGCCGTCCCACGATCCGTCCCAATCTAGCACCGAAAGGACAGCACCTCCGGGTTCAGCACACGTACAGCTCGATGATCATCTCCGCCTTCTTGATCCAGCAAGTGATACGAAGAGGTAGATGAATTCTCCGGCAGCACGACGGCGTGGCGGTGATGATGGTGGAGCTACCCCGGCAGGGCTTCGTTGTGTCGTATCGATCTAGCTACAAGGTGTCACGAAGTAGTGAAGGAAGAGAGGGTTGCACAAACGCTTGAGGTGCAAAAACCCTCTCAAACCTCCACTATAAATAGGAGGAACCAAGGGGAGGGAGCCTTGTTGGGGAACGTCGCATGGGAAACAAAAATTTTCCTACGCGCACGAAGACCTATCATGGTGATGTCCATCTACGAGAGGGGATGAGTGATCTACGTACCCTTGTAGATCGTACAGCAGAAGCGTTAGTGAACGCGGTTGATGTAGTGGAACGTCCTCACGTCCCTCGATCCGCCCCGCGAACAATCCCGCGATCAGTCCCACGATCTAGTACCGAACGGACGGCACCTCCGCGTTCAGCACACGTACAGCTCGACGATGATCTCGGCCTTCTTGATCCAGCAAGAGAGACGGAGAGGTAGAAGAGTTCTCCGGCAGCGTGACGGCGCTCCGGAGGTTGGTGATGACCTTGTCTCAGCAGGGCTCCGCCCGAGCTCCGCAGAAACGTGATCTAGAGGAAAAACCGTGGAGGTATGTGGTCGGGCTTCCGTGGAAAAGTCGTCTCAAATCATCCCTAAAACCTCCGTATATATAGGTGGGAGAGGGGGGACCTTGCCTTGGGGCTCAAGGAGCCCCAAGGGGGTCGGCCGAGTCCAAGGGGGGAGGACTCCCCCCCCCCAAACCGAGTTGGACTTGGTTTGATGGGAGGGAGTCCCCCTTCCTTCCCACCTCCTCCTTTTTTTTCCTTTTCTCTTGATTTTCTCTTCTTGGCGCATAGAGCCCTTTTGGTCTGTCCCACCAGCCCACTAAGGGCTGGTGTGCCACCCTCAAGGCCTATGGGCTTCCCCGGGGTGGGTTGCCCCCCCCCCCCCCGGTGAACTCCCGGAACCCATTCGTCATTCCCGGTACATTCCCGGTAACTCCGAAAACCTTCCGGTAATCAAATGAGGTCATCCTATATATCAATCTTCGTTTCCGGACTATTCCGGAAACCCTCGTGACGTCCTGATCTCATCCGGGACTCCGAACAACATTCGGTAACCAACCATATAACTCAAATACGCATAAAACAACGTCGAACCTTAAGTGTGCAGACCCTGCGGGTTCGAGAACTATGTAGACATGACCCGAGACACTCCTCGGTCAATATCCAATAGCGGGACCTGGATGCCCATATTGGATCCTACATATTCTATGAAGATCTTATCGTTTGAACCTCAGTGCCAAGGATTCATATAATCCCGTATGTCATTCCCTTTGTCCTTCGGTATGTTATTTGCCCGAGATTCGATCGTCAGTATCCGCATACCTATTTCAATCTCGTTTACCGGCAAGTCTCTTTACTCGTTCCGTAATACAAGATCCCGCAACTTACGATAAGTTACATTGCTTGCAAGGCTTGTGTGTGATGTTGTATTACCGAGTGGGCCCCGAGATACCTCTCCGTCACACGGGGTGACAAATCCCAGTCTTGATCCATACTAACTCAACTAACACCTTCGGAGATACCTGTAGAGCATCTTTATAGTCACCCAGTTACGTTGTGACGTTTGATACACACAAAGCATTCCTCCGGTGTCAGTGAGTTATATGATCTCATGGTTACAGGAATAAATACTTGACACGCAGAAAACAGTAGCAACAAAATGACACGATCAACATGCTACGTCTATTAGTTTGGGTCTAGTCCATCACATGATTCTCCTAATGATGTGATCCCGTTATCACGTGACAACACTTGCCTATGGCCAGGAAACCTTGACCATCTTTGATCAACGAGCTAGTCAACTAGAGGCTTACTAGGGACAGTGTTTTGTCTATGTATCCACACAAGTATTGTGTTTCCAATCAATACAATTATAGCATGGATAATAAACGATTATCATGAACTAAGAAATATAATAATAACTAATTTATTATTGCCTCTAGGGCATATTTCCAACAGTCTCCCACTTGCACTAGAGTCAATAATCTAGTTCACATCACCATGTGATTCCAACGAATCCAACACCCATATAGTTATGGGGTCTGATCACGTCTTGCTCGTGAGAGAGGCTTTAGTCAACGGTTCTGAAACTTTCAGATCCGTGCATTCTTTACAAATCTTTATGTCATCTTATAGATGCTGCTACTACGTGATATTCGGAAATGCTCCAAATATCTACTCTACTATATGAATCCGTTTCACTACTCATAGTTATTCGGATTAGTGTCAAAGCTTGCATCGACGTAACCCTTTACGACGAACTCTTTAACCACCTCCATAATCGAGAAAAATTCCTTAGTCCATTTGTTACAAAGGATAAATTTTGACCGCTGCTAGTGATTCAATCATGGATCACTCTCTGTACCTCTCAACAGACTTTGAGTCAAGGCACACATCAGGTGCGGTACACAGCATGGCATACTTTAGATTCTACGGCTAAGGCATAGAAGACGACTTTCGTCTATTCTCTTTATTCTGTCGTGGTCGGGTTTTGAGTCTTACTCAAATTCACACCTTACAACGCAACCAAGAACTCCTTCTTTACTGATCTATTTTGAACTCCTTCAAAAACTTGTCAAGGCATGCATCTTGTTGAAACTCCTATTAAGCGCTTTCGATCTATCTCCATAGATCTTTGATGCTCAACGTTCAAGTAGCGCAATCAATGTATTCCTTTGAAAAACTCCTTTCAAACAACCTTGTATGCTTTACAGAAATTCTACATTACTTCTGATCCACAATATGTCTTATCAGAAATTCTATAGTGCTCCCACTCACTTCTTTGGAAATACAAGTTTCTCATAAACCTTGTACAAACCCAAAATCTTTGATCATCTCATCAAAGTATATATATTCCAACTCCGAGATGCTTGCACCAGTCCATTGAAGGATCGTTGGAGCTTGCATACTTGCTAGTATCTTTAGGATCGACAAAACCTCCAGGTTGTATCACATACAATGTTTGCTCAAGGAAACCATCGAGGAAACAATGTTTTGACATCCTACGTGCAATATTTCATAAATAATGCATCAACAACTAACATAATTCTAACAGACCTTTAGCATCGCTACGAGTGAGAAAGTCTCATCATAGTCAACTGTTTGATCTTGTTGAAAACATCTTTGCGACAAGTCGAGCTTTTCTTAATAGTGACTTATCACCATCATCGTCTGTTTTCCTTTAAAGATCCATCTTTACTCAATAGTCCTATGACCATCAAGTAATTCTTCCAAAGTCTACACTTTGTTTTCATCCATGGATCCTCTCTCAGATTTCATGGCTTCCAGCCATTTGTCGGAATCTGGGCCCACCATCGCTTTCTCCATAACTCGTAGGTTCACTGTTGCTCAACAACATGACCTCCAAGACAGGGTTACCGTACCACTCTGTAGTAGTATGCGACCTTGTCAACCTACGAGGCTTGTAGTAACTTGATCCGATGCTTGATGATCACCATCATCAGCTTCCACTTCAATTGGTGTAGGCGCCACAGGAACAACTTCCTGCGCCCTGCTACACACTGGTTGAAGTGATGGTTCAATAACCTCATCAATTTCTACTACCCTCCCACTCAATTCTTTCGAGAGAAACCTTTCCTCGAGAAAGGATCCGTTTCTAGAAACAAACACTTTGCTTTCGGATCTGAGATAGGAGATGTACCCAACTGTTTTGGATATCATATGAAGATGCATTTATCCGCTTTGGGTTCGAGCTTATCAGACTGAAACTTTTTCACATAAGTGTCGAAACCCCAAACTTTCAAGAAATGACAGTTTTAGATTTCTCTAAACCTCAGTCTATACTGTGTCATCTCAACGGAAATACGCGGTGCCCTATTTAAAGTGAGTGCGGTTGTCTCTAATGCATAACCCATAAACGATAGTGGTAATTCGATAAGAGACATCATAGTATGCACCATACCAAATAGTGCGTGGCTATGACGTTCAGACACATCATCACACTATGATGTTCCAGGTGGCATGAACTGCGAAACAATTTCCACATTGTCTTAACTGTGTACCAAAACTCGTAACTCAGATATTCATTTCCATGATCATATCGTAGACAGTTTATCCTCTTGTTACGACGAACTTCACTCTGAAACAGAATTGAACTTTTCAACATTTCGGACTTGTGATTCATTAAGTAAATACTCCTGTATCTACTCAAATCGTCAGTGAAGTAAGAACATAATCATATCCACTGCGTGCCTCAGCACCCATTGGACTGCATACATCAGAATGTATCACTTCCAACAAGTTACTATCTTATTTCATCTCAATGAAAACAAGGCCTTGCTCATGTGGTATGATTTGCATGTCACTAGTGATTCGAAATCAGGTGAGTACAAAGATCCATCAGCATGGAGCTTCTTCATGCAATTTATACTAACATGACTCAAGCGGCAGTGCCACAAGTAAGTGGTACTATCATCATCAACTCGTATCTTTTGGCACCAATATCATGAACATGTGTAACACTACGATCGAGACTCAATAAACCATTGAAGGTGATTATTCAAGAAAATAGAGTAACCATTATTCTCTTTAAATGAATAATTGTATTGCAATAAACACGATCCTATCATGTTCATGCTTAACGCAAGCACCAAATAACAATGATTTAGGTTTAACACCAATCCCGATGGTAGAGGGAGTGTGCGACGTTTGATCATATCAACCTTGGAAACACTTCCAACACGTATCGTCACCTCGCCTTTAGCTAGTCTCCGTTTATGTCGTAGCTTTCATTTCGTGTTACTAATCACTTAGCAACCGAACCGGTATCCAATACCCTCATGCTACTAGGAGTACTAGTAAATTACACATCAACATCATTTATATCAAATATACTTCTTTCGAATTTTGCCAGCCTTCTTATCTACCAAGTATCTAGAGTTGCTCTGTCTCAGTGACTGTTCCCCTCGTTACAGAAGCACTTAGTCTCGGGTTTGGGTTTAATCTTGGGTCTCTTCATTAGTGCAGCAATGGTTTTGCCGTTTTCACGAAGTATCCCTTCTAGCCCTTGCCCTTTCTTGAAACTTAGTGGTTTTACAAACCATCAACTATTGATGCTCCTTCTTGATTTCTACTTTCGCAGTGTCAAACATCGCGAATCGCTCAAGGATCATTGTATGTATCCTTGATATGTTATAGTTCATCACGAAGCTCTCACAGCTTGGTGGCAGTGACTTTGGAGAACTATCACTATCTCATCTGGAAGATTAACTCCCACTTGATTCAAGCGATTGTCGTACTCAGACAATCTGAGCACATGCTCAACGATTGAGCCTTTCTCCTTTACTTTGTGGACAAAGAATCTTGTCGGAGGTCTCGTACCTCTTAACAAGGGCACAAGCATGAAATCATAATTTCATCTCTTTAGAACATCACTTATGTTCCGTGACGTTTTACAACGTTTTCGGCGCCTTGCTTCTAAGCCATTAAGTATTTTTGTACTGAACTATCGTGTAGTCATCAGAAACGTGTATGTAGGATGTTCACAGCATCCACAGACGACGCTCGAGGTGCAGCACACCGAGTGGTGCATTAAGGACAGAAGCCTTCTTTGCAGCAACGAGGACAATCCTCGGTTTTACAGACTCAGTCTGCAAAGCTTGCTACTATCAATTTTCAACTAATTTTTTTCTAGGAACATATAAAAACAGTATAGCTATAGCGCAAGCTACATCGTAATTCGCAAAGACCATTAGACTATGTTCATGACAATTAGTTCAATTAATCATATTACTTAAGAACTCCCACTCAAAAAGTACATCTCTCTAGTCATTTGAGTGGTACATGATCCAAATCCACTATCTCAAGTCCGATCATCACGTGAGTCGAGAATAGTTTCAGTGGTAAGCATCTCTATGCTAATCATATCAACTATATGATTCATGCTCGACCTTTCGGTCTCATGTGTTCCGAGGCCATGTCTGCACATGCTAGGCTCGTCAAGCTTAACTCGAGTGTTCCGCGTGCGCAACTTTTTTGCACCCGTTGTATGTGAACGTTGAGTCTATCACACCCGATCATCACGTGGTGTCTCGAAACGACGAACTATAGCAACGGTGCACAGTCGGGGAGAACACAATTTCGTCTTGAAATTTTAGTGAGAGATCACCTCATAATGCTACCGTCGTTCTAAGCAAAATAAGGTGCATAAAAGGATTAACATCACATGCAATTCATAAGTGACATGATATGGCCATCATCACGTGCTTCTTGATCTCCATCACCAAAGCACCGGCACGATCTTCTTGTCACCGGCGTCACACCATGATCTCCATCAACGTGTCGCCATCGGGGTTGTCGTGCTACTCATGCTATTACTACTAAAGCTACGTCCTAGCAAAATAGTAAACGCATCTGCAAGCACAAACGTTAGTTATAAAGACAACCCTATGGCTCCTGCCGGTTGTCGTACCATCGACGTGCAAGTAGATATTATCTATTACAACATGATCATCTCATACATCCAATATATCACATCACATCGTTGGCCATATCACATCACAAGCATACCCTGCAAAAAACAAGTTAGACGTCCTCTAATTTTGTTGTTTGCATGTTTTACGTGGTGCCCATGGGTATCTAGTAGGATCGCATCTTACTTACGCAAACACCACAACGGAGATATATAAATTGCTATTTAACCTCATCCAAGGACCTCCTCGGTCAATTCTGATTCAACTAAAGTTGGAGAAACTGACACCCGCCAGTCATCTTTGAGCAACGGAGTTACTCGTAGCGATGAAACCAGTCTCTCGTAAGCGTACGAGTAATGTCGGTCCGAGCCGCTTCGATCCAACAATACCGCGGAATCAAGAAAAGACTAAGGAGGGCAGCAAAACGCACATCACCGCCCACAAAAACTTTTGTGTTCTACTCGAGAAGACATCTACGCATGAACCTAGCTCATGATGCCACTGTTGGGGAACGTCGCATGGGAAACAAAAATTTTCCTACGCGCACGAAGACCTATCATGGTGATGTCCATCTACGAGAGGGGATGAGTGATCTACGTACCCTTGTAGATCGTACAGCAGAAGCATTAGTGAACGCGGTTGATGTAGTGGAACGTCCTCACGTCCCTCGATCCGCCCCGCGAACAATCCTGCGATCAGTCCCACGATCTAGTACCGAACGGACGGCACCTCCGCGTTCAGCACACGTACAGCTCGACGATGATCTCGGCCTTCTTGATCCAGCAAGAGAGACGGAGAGTTAGAAGAGTTCTCCTCCAATTAGGTTTGGTGGAGGACTCCTTCCTATCTTGTCCACCTCTTTCCTTCCTTTTTTTCTTTTTCTCTTTTTTTTCCTTGGCCGAAATAGGCTTATTGGGCTAGCCTCACCAGCCCACAAAGGCTGGTGCGCCACCCATGGGCCAATTAGGTCATCTCCAGGGTGGGTGGCCCCTCCCGGTAAAACCCCGCAACCCATTTGTAACTCCCGATAATTTACCGATAATGGCCAAAATCTTTCTGGAAGCCAAATGCAACAATCCTATATATAAATATTTGTTTTCGGACCATTCCGGAGACACTCGTGATGCCCGAGATCTCATCCACGACTCCGAACAACATTCGGTTACCAACATCAATGATTCAACTATACCAAAAACGTCACCGAACCTTAAGTGTGCAGACCCTGCGGGTTCGAGAACTATGTAGACATGATCGAGATACTCTCTGGCCAATATCCAATAGCGGGACCTAGACGTCCATATTGGATCCTACATATTCTACGAAGACCTTATCGGTTGAACCTCTATGTCAAGGATTCACACAATCCCATATATCATTCCCTTTGTCCTTTGGTATGTTACTTGGCTGAGATTTGATCGTCGGTATCACCTACCTATTTCAATCTCCTTGCCGGCAAGTCTCTTTACTTGTTCCGTAATACAAGATCATGTGGCTAACTCTTTAGTCACATTGCTTGCAAGGCTTGTTTGTGATGTTGTATTACTGAGTGGGACTCGAGATACCTCTCCATCACACGGAGTGACAAATCCCAGTCTTGAACCATGCTAACTCAACGGACACCTTTGGAGATGCCTGTAGAGTACCTTTATAGTCACCCAGTAACGTTGTGACATTTGATACACACAAGGCATTCCTCCGGTGTTAGTGAGTTACATGATCTCATGGTCATAGGAATGTATACTTGACATGTAGAAAACAATAGCAACAAAATGACACGATCATATGCTACATTTATAGTTTGGGTCTTGTCCATCACATCATTCTCCTAATGACGTGATCCCGTCATCCAGTGACAACACTTGTCTATGGCTAGGAAACCTTAACCATCCTTGACCAAGAAGCTAGTCAACTAGAGGCTCACTAGGGACATTGTTTTGTCTATATATCCACACATGTGTTTCCATTCAATACAATTATAGCATGGATAATAAATAATTATCTTGAAACAGGAAATATAATAAAAAATATTTTATTATTGCCTCTAGGGCATATTTCCAACAGTCTCCCACTTGCACTAGAGTCAATAATCTAGCTTCACATCTCTATGTGATTTACAATAATGTAATGAATCTAACACCCACACAGTTGTGGTGTTGATCATGCTTTGCTCGTGGAAGAGGTTTAGTCAGCGGATCTGCAACATTCAGATCCGTGTGCACTTTGCACATATTTATGTCCTCCTCCTTGATGTAATCGCGGATGGCATTGAAGCGTCGGTTTATGTGTTTGGTCCTCTTGTGAAACCTTGGTTCCTTCGCTAGATCAATGGCACCAGTGTTGTCATAGAACAGATTGATTGGGTCCAATGCAGTTGGCACTACTCCAAGATCTAACATGAACTGCTTCATCCAGACACCCTCCTTAGCCGCCTCTAAGGCAGCTATGTATTCCGCTTCGCATGTAGAATCAGCTACGACACTTTGCTTGGAACTGCACCAGCTTACCGCACCCCCGTTAAGAATAAATACGTATCCGGTTTGAGACTTAGAGTCATCCGGATCAGTGTCGAAGCTTGCATCGATGTGACCCTTTACGACGAGCTCTTCGTCACCTCCATAAACGAGAAACATTTCCTTAGTCCTTTTCAGGTACTTTAGAATATTCTTGACCACCGCCCAGTGTTCCACTCCTGGATCACTTTGAAACCTGCCTACCATACTTATGGCCAGGCTGACATTCGGTATCATGCACAGCATTGCATACATGATAGACCCTATGGCTGAAGCATAGGGGACGAGACTCGTCTTTTCTCTATCTTCTGCAGTTACTCGACATTGAGTCTTACTCAACTTTATACCTTGTAACACAGGAAATAACCCCTTCTTGGATTGTTCCATTTTGAACTTCTTCAAAACTTTATCAAGGTATGTGCTTTGTGAAAGAGCTATTAGGCACCTTGACCTATCTCTATAGATCTTTATGCCCAATACGTAAGCAGCTTCTCCTAGGTCCTTCAGTGAAAAACTTTTATTCAAGTAATCCTTTAAGCTTTCCAAAAACTCTACATTGTTTCCAATCAGCAATATGCCATCCAATATAATATTAGAAAAGCTATAGAGCTCCCACTCACTTTCTTGTAAATACAAGCTTCTCCAAAAACTTGTATAAACCAAAACGCCTTGATCACCTCATCAAAGCGCTTATTCCAACTCTGAGATGCTTGCACCAGTCCATAAATGGATCGCTGGAGTTTGCACACATTGTCAGCATTCTTTGGATCGAAAAAACCTTCGGGTTGCGTCATATACAACTCTTCCTTAAGAAACCCGTTAAGGAACGCCGTTTTGACATCTATCTGCCAAATTTCATAATCAAAAAATGCAGCTATTGCTAATATGATTCGGACGGACATAAGCATCGCTACGGGTGAGAATGTCTCATCGTAGTCAAATCCTTGAACTTGTGAAAACCCCTTTGCCACAAGTCGAGCTTTATAAACGGTCACATTACCGTCCACGTCCATCTTCTTATTAAAGATCCATTTATTCTGAATAGTCTTGCAACTTTCAGGTAATACTTCCAAAGTCCACACTTTGTTTTCATACATAGATCCTATCTCGGATTTCATGGATTCTAACCATCTGTTGGAATCTGGGCCCACCATTGCTTCTCCATAATTCGTAGGCCCATTCTTGCCCGACAACATGATTGATAAGACAGGATTCCCGTACCACTCTGGAGCAGTACGTTCTCTTGTCGACCTGTGAGGTCCGACAGTAACTTGATCTGAAGCTTCATGATCATCATCATTAGCTTCCTCTTCAATTGGTGTTGCCTCGGCATAAATTTATTTCTACCCTGCGCCACTATCTTGTTGAAGCAAAGGTTCCGCAACCTCATCAAGTTCTATATTCTTCCCACTCAATTCTTTCGAGAGAAACTCTTTCTCAAGAAAAGCTATGTTCTTAGCGACAAACACTTTGCCCTCGGATTTGAGATAGAAGGTATACCCAACTTTCTCTTTTGGGTAACCTATGAAGACGCACTTTTCCGCTTTGGGTTCGAGCTTTTCAGGCTGAAGCTTTTGGACATAAGCATCACATCCCCAAACTTTAAGAAACGGCAATTTTGGCTTCTTGCCATACCATAGCTCATATGGCGTCGTCTCAACGCATTTTGATGGTGCCCTATTTAAAGTGAATGCAGTTGTCAACAATGCATAGCCCCAAAATGAAAATGGCAAATCGGTAAGAGACATCATAGGATGCACCATATCTAATAAAGTACGATTACGACGTTCGGACACACCATTATGTTGTGGTGTTCCAGGCGGCGTCAACTGTAAAACAATTCCACATTGTCTTAAGTGAGCACCAAACTCATAACTCAAATATTCACCTCCTCGATCAAATCGTAGGAACTTGATCTTCTTGCTATGATGATTTTCAACTTCACTCTGAAATTGTTTGAACTTTTCAAATGTTTCAGACTTGTGCTTCATCAAGTAGATATAGACATACGTACTTAAATCGTCAGTGAAGGTGAGAAAATAACGATATCCACCGCGCGCATCTATGCTCATTGGTCCACACACATCAGTATGTATGATCTCCAACAAGTCACTTGCACGCTCCATTGTTCCACAGAACGGAGTCTTAGTCATCTTTCCCATGATACATGGTTCACATGTGTCAAGTGATTCAAAATCAAGTGACTCCAAAAGTCCATCAGCATGGAGTTTCTTCATGCGCTTAACACCAATATGACCTAAGCGGCAGTGCCACAAGAAAGTGGTGCTATCATTGTTGACTCTACACCTTTTGGTCTCAATGTTATGGATATGTGTGTCATCACAATCGAGATTCAGTATGAACAAACCCCTCACATTGGGTGCATGACCATAAAAGATATTACTCATATAAAAAGAACAACCATTATACTCTGACTTAAATGAGTAACCGTCTCGCAATAAACAAGATCCAGATATAATGTTCATGCTCAACGCAGGCACTAAGTAACTATTATTTAAGTTCATCACTAATTCCAATGGTAACTTAAGTGACACCGTGCCGACGGAGATCGCATCAACCTTGGAACCATTTCCCACGCGCATCGTCACTTCATCCTTAGCCAGCCTTCGTTTATTCCGCAGTTCTTCTTTCGAGTTGCAAATGTGAGCAACAGAACCAGTATCAAATACCCAAGCACTACTACGAGAGCTGGTGAGGTTCACATCAATAACATGTATATCATATATACCTTCTTTGGCGTTGGTCGCCTTCTAACCGGCCAGATACATGGGGCAGTTGCGCTTCCAGTGACTAGTCCGCTTGCAATAATAGCACTTAGTTTCCGGCTTAGGTCCAGCCTTGGGTTTCTTCATCGGAGGGGCAGCAGCTTTTCTACTCTTCTTGGAGTTACCCTTCTTGCCTTTGCCATTGTTCTTGAAACTAGTGGTCTTATTGACCATCAACACTTGATGTTCTTTCCGGATTTCTGACTCACCGACTTTCAGCATCGCAAATAACTCGTCGGGTGACTTAGTCATCCCTTGTATGTTATAGTTCAACACGAAGCTCTTATAGCTAGGTGGCAGTGACTGAAGAATTCTGTCAGTGATAGCTTCTTGCGGGAGTTCAGTCCCCAGCTCATCTAGATGGTTAGAGTACCCAGATATTTTGAGCACGTGTTCACTGACAAACGAATTCTCCTCCATTTTGCAAGCATAGAACTTATCGGAGGTCTCATACCTCTCGATCTGGGCATTCTTCTCAAAGATAAACTTCAACTCCTGGAACATCTCATATGCTCCATGACGTTCAATGCGTCTTTGAAGTCCCAGTTCTGAGCCATACAAAACTGCACATTGAACTAGTGAGTAGTCATCCTTACATGCTTGCCAAGTGTTCAAAACATCTTGGGTTGCCATAGCCGGTGGTGCATCACCTAGCGCAACATCAAGCACATATTGCTTTTGGCCAGCATGGAGGATATGCCTTATATTTCGAGCCCCGTCAACAAAGTTGCTTCCATCATCTTTCAGCTTAGCTTTCTCTAGGAACGTATTAAAATTCAAGGTTGCTACTGCGTGAGCCATTGATCTACAACATAATTTTTTTCCAAAGATTACTTAGACTATGTTCAAGACAATTGAGTTTAGATAATCATATTACTAAGAACTCCCACTCAAATAGACATCCCTCTAGTCCTTCGAGTGTCGCATGATCCAAATTCACTTACTTAAGTCCGATCATCACGTGAGTTGAGTATATTTCAGTGGTGAACATCTCCATGTTGATCATATCAACTATATGATTCATGCTCGACCTTTCGGTCTCTTGTGTTCCGAGGCCATGTCTGTACATGCTAGGCTCGTCAAGCTTAACCCGAGTATTCCGCGTGTGCAACTGTTTTGCACCTGTTATATGTGAACGTTGAGTCTATCACACCCGATCATCACGTGGTGGCTCGAAACGACGGACTATCGCAACGGTGCACTGTCGGGGAGAACACAATTTCATCTAGAAATTTTAGTGAGGGATCACCTTATAATGCTATCGCCGTTCTAAACAAAATAAGGTGCATAAAAGGATTAACATCACATGCAAATCATAAGTGACATGATATGGCCATGAACTTGTGCTTCTTGATCTCTATCACCAAAGCACCGGCATGATCTCCATCGTCACTGGCGCCACACCATGATCTCCATCATTGTGCCGCCATCGAGGTTGTCGCACTATCTATGCTATTACTACTAAAGCTACAACCTAGTGATATAGTAAAAGCATCTGCAAGCACAAACGTTAGTTTAGAGTCAACCCTATGGCTCCTGCCGGTTGCCGTAGCATCGACATGCAAGTCAATATTTAACCATTACAACATGATCATCTCATACATCCAATATATAATATCATGTATTTGGCCATATCACATCATATGCATACCCTACAAAAACAAGTTAGATGTCCTCTAATTTGTTGTTGCATGTTTTACGTGGCTGCTACGGGTATCTAGCATGATCTCATCTTACTTATGCAAAGCCACAACGGTGATATGAAAATTGCTATTTAACCTTCTCCAAGGACCGCCTTGGTCAAATCCAATTCAACTAAAGTTGAAGAAACACACACCCGCGAGTCATCTTTATGCAACAAGTTGCATGTCAGTCGATGAAATCGGTCTCTTGTAAGCTTACGAGTAAAGTTGGTCTCGGCCGCTTCAATCCAACAATACCGCCGAATCAAGAAAAGACTAAGGAGGGCAGAAAATTGAACATCAACGCCCACAAACTCTTCTGTGTTCTACTCGAGATATCATCTACGCATGAACCTAGCTCATGATGCCACTGTTGGGGAACGTTGCATGGGAAACAAAAAATTTACTACGCACACAAAGACCTATCATGGTGATTATCATCTACGAGAGGGAGATCGGATCCACATACCCTTGTAGATCGCTAAGCGGGAAGCGTTAAGAAATGTGGTTGATGTAGTGGAACGTCTCCGCGATCCAAATCACCAACGTCCCACGATTCGTCCCGATCTAGCACCGAACGTACGGCACCTCCGCGTTCAGCACACGTATAGCTCGATGAGGACCTCCGCCTTCTTGATCCAGCAAGATATACGAAGAGGTAGCTGAATTCTCCAACAGCACGACGGCGTGGCGGTGATGATGGTGGAGCTACTCCGGCAGGGCTTCCATTGCCATACTGATCTAGCTACAAGGTGTCACGAAGTAGTGAAGAGAGAGAGGGTTGCACAAAGGCTTGAGGTGCAAAAACCCTCTCAAACCTCCACTATATATAGGAGGAACCAAGGGGAGGGTGCCTTGACTCCTCCTCCAAGGAGGAGGCTTCGTACGAAGCAAGGAGGGAGGAGTCCTCCTCCAATTAGGTTTGGTGGAGGACTCCTTCCTATCTTGTCCACCTCTTTCCTTCCTTTTTTTCCTTTTTCCTCTTTATTTTAGCCTTGGCCGAAATAGGCTTATTGGGTTGGCCTCACCAGCCCACAAAGGCTGGTGCGCCACCCATGGGCCTATTAGGTCCTCTCCCGGGTGGGTGGCCCCTCCCGGTAAAACCCTGAAACCCTTTCGTCACTTCGAGTACTTTACCGGTAATGCCCAAAATCTTTCTGGAAGCCAAATGCAACAATCCTATATATCAATTTTCGTTTTCGGACCATTCCGGAGATACTCGTGACGTCTCGGATCTCATCTAGGACTCCTAACAACATTCAGTTACCAACATCAATAATTCAACTATATCGAAAACGTCACCGAACCTTAAGTGTGCAGACCCTGCGGGTTCGAGAACTATGTAGACATGACCGAGATACTCTACGGCCAATATCCAATAGAGGGACCTCGATGTCCATATTGGATCCTACATATTCTACGAAGATCTTATCGGTTGAACCTCTATGTCATATATCATTCCCGTTGTCCTTCGGTATGTTACTTGCCCGAGATTTGATCGTCGGTATTGCCATAGCTATTTCAATCTTGTTACCGGAAAGTATCTTTACTTGTTCCGTAATACATGATCCCATGGATAACTCCTTAGTCACATTGCTTGCAAGGCTTGTTTGTGATGTTGTATTACCGAGTGGGCCCCGAGATACCTCTCCGTCACACGGAGTGAGAAATCCCAGTCTTGATCCATGCTAATTCAACGGACACCGTCGGAGATGCTTGTAGAGTACCTTTATAGTCACCCAGTAACGTTGTGACGTTTGATACACACAAGGCATTCCTCTGGTGTTAGTGAGTTACATGATCTCATGGGCATAGGAATGTATACCTGACATGCAAAAAACAATAGCAACAAAATGACACGATCATATGCTATGTTTATAGTTTGGGTCTTGTCCGTCACATCATTCTCCTAATGATGTGATCCCGTCATCAAGTGACAACACTTGTCTATGGCTAGGAAACCTTAACCATCCTTGACCAACAGGCTAGTCAACTAGAGGCTCACTAGGGACATTGTTTTGTCTATATATCCGCACGTGCATTTGTGTTTCCATTCAATACAATTATAGCATGGATAATAAACAATTAACATGAAACATGAAATATAATAATAACTATTTTATCATTGCCTCTAGGGCATATTTCCAACAGCACGGACCCTGAAGCCCACGTGTTCCTTTCCATAAGCGCGCGACCCTTTAGGTTCTCGTTCACTTGGTCGCGAGTCAGACCACATCCGACTCACCTAGTCGGTAGCGGCCTATAGCAAGGAGTGTCGACTCCAAGTGTCCGATGAAGCTGGTTAGGTGAACATGTACTTCATACTTCTGTTCTCTTTGACACACGATATAAGTTGTCATGCTCAATGCGACATGGTCATCCTTGTTGCCGCACGACCTATTCCTTGTTCCGGTGAATCTGACCAACATTCGGATTATCTGATAATCCTCATCGCATGGCCATGCTTATCCAGGTCAGATCACCCGAGGGGGCGAGAGTACAACTCTCCTAGTCGGAGGGGCAAATCCCATCTTGCTCGACCACGTCTCGTAGCATGGGTATGGACAAGCCCGAAACCTACCTTTGTAACTATCCAGTCACGGAGTAGCGTTTGGTCGGCACAAAGCAAGTGTGTCATCATCCCAAGTACATGCGTCAGCTCAAGTCTTAGAACAAAGAACATATAAGTTACTATACTAAAGTGGCAAGCATTTGCTTTTTCTCCTTTTTTGAATTTTTTTGGAAGTTTACTATTCAATTACGTGGACAATATGAACATTATTGGCGAATAGTACCTGCATGTGAACAACGCCACGTGAACAGCAATTAACGGGCGAACAATGTTTTTACACGTGAACAGTATCCTTCGTTTGAACAGTGCTCTCACACGAAAAAGATGACGTTATAAAAGCTGGGATTTTTTTACACATCATTTCTCTCCCCGCCCTCGTGTCCTTATATAGAGGATTATGATTTATTTATTTTTTACTTTTACGCATTAGTCTCTCTGGCGGCATACCGATGCAGAGCCGTCATGATCGTCTCCCGACCCTTTCCGATGATTATACTGTTGACACACA
Source organism: Hordeum vulgare subsp. vulgare (assembly GCF_904849725.1). NCBI lineage: Eukaryota > Viridiplantae > Streptophyta > Magnoliopsida > Poales > Poaceae > Hordeum > Hordeum vulgare. Next base: position 357,694,628 of record NC_058523.1, read on the forward strand.
ACAGTAAACCGATACAATATATTTGCAAGAACAGTAACCCATGGGAAAAAAATTCTTGATCGATTTATGTCCATCTTTACACCGTGACATCAATTAATAGTGCACTAATAGTTGCCCGAACAAAAATCAGATCAGTATCCAAACCCAGAATTGCTAACCGAAACAATTGCCAAATAAACTGAAACAACAAACTTGAATAACCCGAACAATAAAACCAGCGCAACGAACCAACCCTGAATAAACCAAAAATATTAACCCACCGGAACCATATACCCAAATAGTAACCGAATTGTAACCCGGAGCTAAACACCTGAATTAACTAGGACAATAAAAACAATAAGTCAACAATATGCATTCAAGTGAACAATAATCGAAAAGAAATGCCAGGAAAAAAACCTAAAAAGAAAAGACTCCTTCCTCGGTGCGTTCACCTACGCAAGGAGAATAACCGGTGTTGTTGTCGTTGTCTACCTCACCTTCTCCTTCCCCATGACCAACCAAATCGAGGCTTCAACCACAATGCAGTTACTGAAGCCCGCTTTAACCACAATGCAGTTAATGAAGTCACCTCTATGACGCGCCCCATCACGACAGTTTATAAGAAGCCAATGAGAAGTGGCAACATGAAAATAAAAACGGTCACTCGACCAACCTCTTCACTCCACTCCTTATTATATTCTTTGATCGATTCAAAAAGAAAGAGAAAAATACAGCACAATTGATCATCCATAGAAGGTAGTCATGCTCAAAAAACTATTGTAGAACAAATTAATGAGCCGCCAAAACTTCCTGAAGTATGAATATACATCTTATCCTATACCACAGTTTGAAAAGCGGGTTGAATGTCCTATTAATTAGCACATTAGCCATTCACATAAAGTGTGTTAAAATACGCTCTTCGTCGATTACTATCCATTTTTACACCCACGTCAAATTTAATTTTCAAATTACTTACAAAAATTTAAATTTGAACTTTACTGGATAAAACCATGTTTGAGAGAAAGTGAAAGAGTGCCAACTAGATATAAAATGTAGGTGAAAAAGATATATAAACTGGATAAGAAATATTTCCCTACCATAGGATCTACACATTGGCAACACTCTCATTCGTTCTCACTGTTGATCAAACAGGTCATATGAGAATGACTCCAAATACATATTATTACCATGCACATTACATTTTTTACTTCCAAAAGGCGAAAATATGTGCTTACGAAAAAAAATAATAGGCTACCTAGTTTACTTAATTTGTTAGATCATTTAATGTTTGTGTCGTGCTCACACAGATCACAGGGTAAAGATAGAATTCGTGTTCTCCTTTTTATTTTATTTTTTAATGTAATACATGTTGATTTCTTGCTTATTTCAATATAATACAGATGAACTCGATCACGGGCGCGGCATGTGCCGTGCTACTTCGGCACTAGTGTTGTACTAGAGACTCACATATGACCTATCGTTGCATCTCATAGTTGGGTCTATCCAAGTCACACCTTATCTCGAGTCGGATCCGACTACGTCGGATCCGACTAGATCTTTTTGAGTCCATATTATCCGGCTAGCATCCAATGCTACATGGTCAGTGAGATCGGACCATCCACCGTATCATATGCTAGTCTAGTTGGTTGCGAGTCCGCACAACTCTTTCCACTAGGGACCATTTAGGACAATCATCATACAATATATAGTCTCACAAACAAGTCATGTATTTGTTAATACACATCATTGATAATGTCGAATGACTATCTTTATTCATAAACACATAGGAAATATCATCATACATGATTGCCTCTAGGGCATATCTCCAACAGTCTCCCACTTGCACTAGAGTCAATCAAATAGACATCGAATGCCCATAGCTCGAATGTGCCCCTCATTCTTGGGTTGTGGAAACGGCTTAGTCAACGGATCTATGACATTTTCATCTGTGTGAATCTTGCATAAATTAGTATCACCATTCTATACGAGCTTTCGTATCAGGTGATACTTTCGGTCTATGTGTCTGGTCTTGTCGTGTTGTCTCGGCTCCTTGGCATGTGCGATGGCACCTGAATTTTTGCAATAAAGGTCCAACGGTTTTGACCAGCCCAGGAACACACCAAGATCCTCCAGGAACTTCCGGATCCAAACACCTTTCTTTGCAGCTTCACAAGCCGCAATGTATTCGGCCTCTGTTGTGGAGTCGGCCATCGTATCCTTCTTGGAACTCGTCGATCTCACTGCTCCTCCATTCATGACATACACGAATCCAGTTTGCGATCTACAATCATCCCTATCTGTTTGGAAACTAGCATCAACATAACCCTTTACGATGAGCTCCTCCTCACCTCCATAAACTAGGAACATCTCTTTAGTCCTTTTTAGGTACTTCAAGATAGATTTCACCGCTGCCTAGTGACTCTCACCTGGGTCGGCCTGGTATCTGCTTGTTAAGCTTATTGCATAGGCAACATCAGGTCGTGTACATAGCATGGCATACATGATGGATCCTATTGTCGAAGCATACGGAATCCTACTCATCCAGATTGCTCATCATTGTCGTAGGACTCTAAGTCTTGCTTAGTCTTATACCATGTGAGACGGGCAAGAACCCTTTCTTGGTCTCACTCATGTTGAACCGCTTCAACACTATGTCCATGTACGTGCTCTGCCTTAAGCCGAGCAGCCTTCTCGATCTATCTCTATAGATCTTGACGCCTAAAATGTACACTACCTCTCCAAGGTCTTTCATTGAAAACTTGTCATTCAATGATTCCTTGACTGAGTTCAGCATCGGAACATCATTTCCGATCAGTAGTATGTCATCCACATACAAGATCAAAAATACTACCGAGCTCTCACTAGACTTCTTGTATAAACAATAGTCCTCTTCGTTCTTGATGAAACCAAGGTTAACGATGACTTCATCAAAACAAGTATTCCAACTCCGAGCTTCTTGCCTCAATCCATAAATGGATCTCTGGAGCTTGCATATTTTACCAGCATTAGTTGGATCGACAAAACCTTCGGGTTGTATCATGTATACATCATCTTTTAAATTTCCATGAAGGAAAGCCATTTTGACATCCATCTGCCATATCTCATAATCGAAATATGCAGCTACAGCTAGTATGATCCTCACCGACTTCAGCATCGCTACCGGCGAGTACGTCTCGTCGTAGTCAATTCCTTGAACTTGTCCATAACCTTTAGCGACAAGTCGAGCTTTGTAGATCTGAACATTTACATCCACATCGGTTTTATTCTTAATGACCCATTTGCAACCAATGGCTACTACGCCAGGCGACGGATCAACCAAGTCCCAGACTTGATTATCATCCATGCACTTTAACTCGGATCTCATGGCCTGAAGCCATGCCTTGGAATCTGGGCTTACCATCGCTTCCACATATGTGGCTGGCTCATCGCTTTCTAGAAACAACACATCGCGCACTTTGCTAATCTATCCGGCCTCCGGGGCTCCGGTTCAGACTCCACTACGGGCTCCGTGATCAACTCCGGTATGATCTCATCACCAGCTGAGTCGTCCCCGAGTGGCTCTCGAATTTCTTCAAGTCGCACCATTCTCCCACTGGCCTCCCGACTGAGAAACTCTTTCTCTAGGAAAACCCCGTTCCGAGCAACAAACACTTTGTTCTCTTCTCGGTTGTAGAAGTTGTACCCCAAGGTTTCCCTCGGATATCCCACGAATATGCATTTATCTGACTTGGGTGTAAGCTTGTCCGACATGAGTCACTTGACAAATGCTTCACAACCCCAAATCTTTAGAAAAGACAAACTAGGACTCTTCCCAGTCCACATCTCATGTGGTGTCTTGTCTACGGATATTGATGGTACCCTATTAAGTGTGAAAGCTGCAGTTTCTAGAGCGTATCCCCAGAATGACAAGGGTAAATCCGATTTTCTCATCATCAATCAGACCATGTCCAACAAGGTTGGATTTCTCCATTCTTGCATGTCGTTTCTCTACGGTGTACCCGGAGGTGTGAGCTGAGGTACTATACCTCGGCTTTTCACATGATCATAAAACTCATGGCTCATGTACTCACCTCCACGATCTGATCGTAGGATCTTTATCGTCTTGCCGAGCTGATTTTCAACCTCGTTCTGAAAATCTTTGAACTTTCAAAAGTCTCTGACTTATGCCTAGTCGGTAAAAGTCACGAAGTACTCATAGCCACCTCTAGCCGTTGTGCTCATTGGACCACACACATCACTCTGTATATGCTCCAACAGCTTAGACGCCCTCTCGCAACTCTTTGCAAAAGGAGACTTAGTCATCTTGCCCAGCAAGCATGATTCACGTGTCTTGAACGACCCGAAGTCGGACGAAGTTAGGAGTCCATCATCATGGAGATTATCCATGCATTTCAGACTAATGTGTCCAAGACGGCAATGCCAGAAGTATGTCGGATTTATCTCATTAGGCTTATGCCTCTTGACATTCACGTTATAGACTGGTTTTGTTTCTAGATTCAAAATAAATAACCCATCTACATTGGGTGCATAGCTGTGGAATATTCCATTCAAATAAAATGAACAACCATTGTCCTTTAAACTGAATTCATAACCCTCGCTCATCAACCATGAGGAAGAGATAATGTTTCGACTAAGTGCAGGAATGTAATAATAGTTATTCAATTCCAAAATAAATCTAGAAGCAAGCTGGAGCTGCATCATGCCGACCTCCAACGCATCAACTCTTGCTTTGTTGCCGACCCTAATGTCAATCTCCTTTTGTGCCACATGCCTAGTTTTTACCAGTCACTGCATCGAGTTGCAAATATGAAAAACTGATCCGGTATCAAATACCCAAGAGCTACTAGGTATGTCAGCAAGGTAAATGTCTATAACATATGTAACAAGTGTACCTTTGCCTAAAGAAGCATCTCTGGCCTTCTTGCCATGCTCAGCAAGCCACTTGCTACAGCTCCTCTTCTAGTGACCATCTTCCTTGCAATGAAAGCAAATGGTCTTTGAGTTCGGTTCGGACTTCGGCTTAGCGGCAGAAACAACCTTCTCCGTGCCCTTTGCCTTACCCTTTTTCTTGGACCAGCTCTTCTTGAACATTGTCGAGTTCTGCACCATCAACACTTGATGTGTGCCTTTCTGAATATCTTGCTCTGCCACCTTGAGCATCTCATGCAATTCAGTGAGCTTCTTATCCATGCCATGCATATGATAGTTCGAGATGAACGTCCCATAGCTAGCTGGAAGAGAACACAGAACTGCATCAGTAGCCACCTCATCCGAGAGCGGGAAGCCCAAACGATCCAAAGCTTGCACGTATCCGATCATCTTGATCACATGCGGGCTCAGTGGATCACCTTCCTTCAGCTTACAATCCATCAAGGATCGCGAGACGATGAACCTTTCGGTCCTAGCCTGCACCTCAAACATGCTCTTGAGACTCTCGATCATATCAAAAGCCGCAATGTCTTCAAAATGTTGTTGCAAATCGGGCTCCATACAAGCCAGCATGAGGCACCTGATCTCGTTCGATTCATCAACGAGTTTATGGTAGGCATTCTTGGTTGTGGAATTAGCATTATCGGCAGGTACCACTGGAAGTGGATCCTCTAGAAGATGTTCCTTTTATCGTGCTTGAGAACGATTCTCAGATTTCTATACGAGGTGGTAAAGTTTGTTCCATTCAGTTTATCCTTTTCCAGAATTGATTTCAATGCAAAGTTTTGAGCAGGTGGTGCCATTGATCTACAACAGATTATATGCAATCACTAAGCAATGTGTTTATGTAGAGTAATTCAAGTCTTAAATATAACTACTCCCATTGAAGTCGGCATCCCTCCGCAAACTCTCAGTGATTCAGGATCCGTCTAACGTGAGCGACTAGGGAGCTTTAGCATCACTGCTAGCCAACTTGCCTATTCGGTAAGCAACACCTTGCTAATCGTATCTCTATACGACTCCTCACGGTCGGGTAGGTATCTTATACCCCGGCTCCCAACCTTCTTTGCCACAAGGCTCAAAACCATTTTGATAGCCTTGTCAAGTTAATCCGATGCAGTGCATGTCTGTGTCCGACACGAACCCTCCAGTTCAAGGACACCTAGTAGCACCTCAATTTTATGAGCCCACCACTAGACGTACTTGACATGCGAAGGTGCAACATCTGGAATGGCAATGTGCTTGATATTAATGAGGGATCTTTCTACACTCTAACATGCATAGAAAACAAGAAGCAATATCAATCACATATAAACATAAATATGTGAAATAGTATGGCTCCTTCATGGACGTCCTTCCAGACCGGCTCCAACTCCGATGTCCACGGCGGAACTCCATCCTATTCGTCATGTCGGGACGCCAAAGCCTCGAACTTGACCTCTGTCCTCCAACTACTACGACTAGTAATGATCTTATAGAGAATCACAAGTCGACACACACGCTGTTATACAATAAAATGACATCACTTTGGCTCTTGCCGGCTGACAATCATGACACGCATGTCATGTTAAATTACACACATGCATCACATACATATGAGCCATACTATTCACATCAAACATGTAAAACAAACATATGCATAGAATCGCATTCTACTAGTTTGTGTGATCGTGTACAAAATACACGGCGCTACGCACATGACGTTTTCGAAAATCACATATCGTATTTGTACTCCGATCACGCCAAATTCTCTGATCTGACCGATCTTATCGATCATCGCGAACCCGATTTGGATTTACGTTTCATTGTTAACCACCGGTAGGGGTAGGTTGTGTCACGGCCTCACCGATTCCGATTGACGGAAAACATTGCCTGAACGATCCTGATTTGCAGTTGATCTCATCAACCGTGCACATAGCCGATCTCAGGAACGACGAGGATCTCATCTGCCGCCTCCACATATCCAATATGCATCTGACCTGAATACCAAATCCTATAGCAGAGGCTTAGATACCACTGTTGGGTTCTACCATAGGTGCATCGTATGCGAATTAAAAAATGTGTACACGCAGAACATCCAAGAACATGCTACAGAGATGGATCACAAATCGTTACCACTAGATGCGCAGTGTCGTGCAGCGGAAGTAGAGTTGGGGCAGCACGTCCGTGTGGTCCATCTCCTCCTTGTCTGATCTCCCTCGAACAGCTGGTCGCCGGATCGTCTCCCTTGAACAGTCGGTCGTCGGATCCCACGTACAGGTTTGCCGGAGCGGCACAGGTGCACCAACTCTAACGGTATCTGCGCGTGCAGGAGGAACACCGTGCGGCGGACTGCTAGGTCCGGATCTCACGGTCGATGGCGGCTAGTGGAGGTGGTTAGATGCAACACATGCATAGCCCTAATGACGGCGCCGAAGCGATCAATTGAATAAGTGTGCCGCACCTCCACTATATATAGGCGTCCAGCGCAGGCTCAACTCTTTGGCCTCGCACGAACCCTAAAGCCCATGTGTTCCTTCCCTTAAGTGCGCGACCATTTAGGTTCTCGTTCACTTGGTCGCGAGTCACACCACGTCCGACTCAGCTAGTCGGTAGCAGCCTCTAGCAAGGCGTGCCGACTTCAAGTGTCCGATGAAGCTGGTTAGGTGAACCTGTACTTCATACTTATGTTCCCTTTGCCACACGATATACGTTGTCGTGATCAAGGCGACATGGTCATCCTTGTTGCCGCACGACCTCTTTCTCGTTTCGGTGAATCTAACCAACATTTGGATTATCTCATAATTCTCATCGCATGGCCATGCTTATCCAGGTCAGATCATCCGAGGGGCCCAGAGTATAACTCTCCTAGTCGGAGGGGCAAATCCCATCTTGCTCGACCACGTCTCGCAGCATGGGTCTGGACAAGCCTGAAACCTACCTTTGTAACTTCCCAGTCACGGAGTAGCGTTTGGTCGACCCAAAGCAAGTCTGTCACCATACCGAGTACATGCGCCAGCTCAAGTCTTAGGACATAGAACATATGTTGTACAAGAGACTCACAGATGACCTATCGCTGCGTCTCATAGTTGGGTATGTCCAACTCAGACCTTATCTTGACTCGGATCCGACTACGTCGAACCCGACCAAATCTTTCTGAGTCCATATTATCCGGCTAGCATCCAATGCTACATGGTCAGTGAGACCGGACCATCCACCGTATCATATGCCAGTCTAGTTGATTGCGCGTCCACACAACTCTTTCGACTATGGACCATTTAGAACAGTCATTATACAATGTATAGTCTCACAAACAAGTCACTTACTTGTTAGTGCACGTCATTGACAATGTCCAAGGACTATCTTTATTCATAAACACATAGAAAATATCATCATACATGATTGCCTCTAGGGCATATCTCCAACAACAAGAGGGCAAACCTCCCCACGAACAAGGGGGCGGGGTGTGGCTGGGTTCTCTGCCTCCGCTGCAGCCCGCGCTCGAGCCGCCATAAGGCATCCATCGAGGATTTCCTTGGCTTGGATGGCAGCAAGCTGCTCGAGGGTGGGGCCCTGCTCTTAGCTGCTATCCAGTGGGAAGAGATGTACAAGGGAAGAGAAAAAACATAAATGAGAGTCGGAGGAGCCGAGAAGAACGTGGGGAGTAGGAGGGGGTTCAGCGCCAAGGAGAGAGGGAGATAATCAAGTAGTCGATGTCCACCGATACAAGTAAATCGCCAACCAGACCGCTAATATTGTATCGCAGGCATTGGGCTCCCGACTTGATGATGGCAACGTCCACTCTTTCAGATGAGGATAGCAGTAGGTAGCATCGACGGATGCAAAAGAAATAGGAGGATGTGGAAAGGCAAGGTGGTTTTCGTAGAGGGTAGAGATTAGGGTCCAGGGAAGGAGACGATGAGTGTAGGGGAGAGGGCCACGATCAGGAAGCAAATGTGGGTCGAACATGCACCTACGTCAAACCCGTGACTCTCTAGTGAAATATGGTATATGGTATTGGTCGTGTGCATTACTCAATGTCTTATTCAAGGGTCCCTTTGTGCAATTCCTACACATAGCTCTAGTTTTAAGTTCTTGACTAGCTTCTCTCATTGTCTATTGTCTTAGAGGGTGCTTGGATCCAAGGGACTAAAACTAGTCTGACTAAAACTAGCCTCTTTAAGAGGCTAAAGTTTCAAGCACCCCTGACTAAAGAGAGACTAAAACTAGTCTTGAGGCTAAAATCTTTTAGTCAGGGGTACCCATACTAAAATGTGCATTAGTCCTCTCTCTCCTCATTTAACTCCTCATGCAAGTTCCGGATTGGAGGGTTTGGAGGATAATAAATGCTCATTAACTTGATTTTAGTCTCTTTAGTACTTGGATCCAAGCATGGGTGAGACTAGCAAGTTTTAGTCTCATTACTTTTAGTCATGGGACTAAAACGTATCCAAGCACCCTCTTATTTTAGAGGTTGGATTTTTTAAGCTATGACATTGCGTGTTTATTCGTATTCCTGCAGTGGCACGTGCTTCTAGCCTTGCTTTTTTTATTTCTTTTTTCCTTTTTAAAATGGTGTGTCGCCTCTGGCAATGTCACGGTTCATCAAAGGTCGATTGGGTGTTTCTAAGGTTTAGGTCCTTCTATACTTCTCTTCATCGATGACGGTTATTGTTCTAGTGTGTTGGTCCTTCGAAGCTTTAGCGAGATGATTTTTTGACTATCTACGAATAAGGTTTGCCCCCTTCTATAAGGGGAGGGGCTATGACGACAATATTGCCATTGGCTCGCTTTAGTGCTTCTATAAAGGAGGGGCGATGATGACGGATATCTCCCCTAATAATAAAGCACCGAATGCTTCTGTCGTCCGTCGCGGTGTTTTTGCAAAAAAAGTCCCTGTCGTTTCAGGTAATTAACCCGCAGTCCTTCTGTAAGTCGGGTCGAACCGTTTTTCACTTTTTATGAAAACCCCTTGTATTTAATCTGAACTAACCTACGGTCCCTACATCATCGGTGATTGAGCAGACGAGGTTGGGGACGGAGGACGCGAGGAGCACACGAGGCCGACGACGGTCGCGAGACAACCACAGCAGGCCGCCGCCCCGCGCCGTCCCGAGGCGACGTGTGTGCCGCTCCAAACCGCAGCTGCTAGCTCAAAAATCCCCGCTCCCCACGCTTCTCTCTCCCCGCTCCACGGCGAGCAGCATCAGCGGCGCAAGCCTCTTCTTGGCGATGGTCGCTTTCTGCAGGATCGATGTGAGCGCGGCGCCGACCCCAGGTGTGACGTCGACCAGCACCGCCTTGAGCGTCGGCCATGCCACCCCCCCCCCCCCCCCCGCGCAGTTCGCCACCGCATTGTACCTCCTGCCCGACGGGCCCGCAGTGCCGCCCCCTTGGGCGTCCTGTAGTCGAGCACCTCGTCGGCGCCCTAGCCCCGGACGAAGTCCATGTTGCGCGTGCCACGGGTGGTTGTGACGTGCAGGCCCGCAAGCTTCGCGAGCTACACGGCGTAGTGGCCCACGCCACCTGAGGCCGCGGTCACCAGCGCGTTCTTCGGATCGGTGGCACCGAAGGTCCCGTCGAAGCTGACCCCGGTGAGCTTGAGCAGCTGCTGGCGGCGGCCAACAGGCAGGCGCCTACTACGGCGGACACCTCCGACGGCCTCTTCACCGCGAGGGACGCCGGCGCCACCGCGTACTCGGCGAGCCCGCCGCCGCTCTGCAGTCACGGACCCTGTGAGAGCACTGGATTTTGACAGTGTACGATAGAGACGAGACGGAACCATAGTGTTGGTCAGTGTGTTGTCTTCTTACCGGGAAGCTGATTGAGATGACCTTGTTTCCCGGCTTGAAGTTGGTCACGCCGCTGCCCAGCTCCACCACCTCGCCGGCCAGATCGCCCACTGCATGTTTCCTATGAAGATAATTCTTGCATGAGCATTGAGCATACAAGTATACATGTGGAATTTGACGTAGTGCCCACGTAAAAAAGGTCCATCAGTCTGTAATTGTATCCATCTGTTTTAGTCTGCATTCAAGTCATTTTCCCCTCAGAAACAAACTATGCTAGGTCGCGTTATGTCCAGAACCTTCAACAACCGCTTGAATTGGTACGAGATTTTAGAAGCTTGTTTCGTTTCTGATTCAACAGCAGAGGGATAATAGTGGAATAGAAAAGGTTCAATTCAGAAAGCAGAGCGTAATCACTAGCCAAATGATATGGAGGAGATTTTTATTAGCTATGAAGCCGACCGGTACGGGATTTTAGAAGCTTGTTTCGTTCCTATCTGAACTGTTAGCTGGTAGTTTGTTTGAGCTATGTGTCACCAGGTTTTAGTCCTATAGTGGCCGTTTCAATGTCGAGCGGTTACAATGGGTTTCCTTTCGTGATGTGTCAAACTTAATTTTCTCCTTTCCCTCCCCGTGTTCTTCTGAAACTTATATATTTCTGTTCATTAATAATGAAAAGGGGTAAAGCCCGGTTCGAAAAAATCAAGCCGGTCGGTATCATGTGATTTTCATCTCTACTTGGCAATCATTGCCACAACCAAGTCTGAATTGGGTAGCGATGTCTTAGCCTGAAGCTCAATTACCTGGCGTGAAGGGAAACACAAAGGAAAAGAGTAAAAAAGTAGAGTGAAGTCAGGGGAGAAGGGTTCGTGACGGAGGGCCAGCACCTTTTGGGAGAGGTTGTGCACCTCTGCGACGCGGATGCGCTTGTTGTCGGACGCGCCTCTCCCACGTGGGCGGGCGGAGGTCCCCTGCGGCTCGGGCTCCGACGACCCGCCCGCCTCGCTCTCGTAGAACGAGCCTCCGGCGCCGCCCCGGGGGTCGCCATACTATGCGTGCTGCTGCTGTTGGTGGCTTAGCGCGGCCGCAGCCGCCGCAGCGTGGAAGGTCGCCCCTCCGTCGAACATCTCGCGATGTACCACCTTGCCCCGCCATCGCCTCCGGGCATGTTGCATCAGCACCAATTCCCTCACCGCCCTGCCCTCTTCAAACCCGCCGCCTCACTGCTCCTCTATCCCGCCTGGCCCGACCACCTTCTACCACCACATCACACTGAGACCCCACGGCTCCTCATATATGGGGATGTATCTGGTGCACCGTATCCCCGTTGCACATTCTAAAATGTTCGGAAAAATTCAAAAAAAATAGTGCATTGACACAACATAAATGTATGTTGCCACAAAAAATCAAATCAAAATTCAAAACAATGCCTATAGTGTCGAAATTGAAGATGGATCACTACTACAGACAACGTGGACAACAGGATTGATCACGTTTGTTGTTAATAGGTGGATATTGTGGCCGTATAGAAAAAATGCAATACAAATAGAGCACCATGTGTGTAAGGATTTGTTTTACCCGTTGCAACGCACAGACATTTTTTGCTAGTTGATATATTTTTTGTTACTTTTGCTATTCTTTGTACATAGCATTTGGGAGCGCATGAGTATCTTACAAACGTTCCCTCGGGGTTACTGTTACCATCATTGTGCTACTTCGGCAGAGTTCAGAGTTGCGTCCAAACCATCCTTGCCCGCTTGCTTACGCAAGTGTTCTGGAGCCACGGCTCGCGACACGGAATGTTATCCGTGCAAGGTGCGATCTCTAGTCTCTCGTGTTGAGCTCCCGGCTATCATTCAGGAACAGACTTCCTTCAACAACAGATAGATGTGATAAATCAGCACTTGCGTGCTGAAACTTTGTTGGTAGTACTAGATAAACATTACAGACTAAATTCAGATTACGTCACAAGCAAAAGGCCAAAAAGAGTGATGTATATTAACGAGTAACCAGGTAACAGCATCAAAAATCTCCTTCACGAAGCACTCTGAACATAACTTCACTAAACCCCTCACTCTTGACTTGGAAGCTTGGAGAACAATCAAGGCAAAACCCTCGTACACACAGATGGAAGAATATAGATGTGACGTCAAAATTTCATGGAGAAAAGGTTTCAGAGAAAAAAGGTCATGACTTGCTCAGACACCGGTGAACGCCTTCTTGACAGCACCACTCTTTGACCCTGCTGGGACGACCTTCAACACATTGAACCGCACAGTCTTGGACAGTGGCCTACATGGCATGATTTATTTAACTCAGTTACAAGCAGTGCTCAACAGATAACGCTACATGTTTCAACTCTCAGTCAGTCAATGTGATAATGAGGTCATGCCATGCCGCATTTAACCAAAAGCATGTCGATGTTCACAATTTATCTAGCTAGCTAGCTAATGTCTGTTAATGATGTCAATGTGCAGGCCCATTACAAAAGTACATACTACTATTTTTTACCTGCACTGGCCAATGATCACATGATCTCCTTCTCTCACACGGAAGCAAGGGGAAATGTGGGCAGGGATGTTGGAGTGCCTCTTCTCGTACCTATTCACGGATATCACTATATTGCTTACGTTGCAACAATCAAAACAATTAAAAACCAATGAAGAAGATTAGCTTGCCTCTGGTATTTTTTCACATAGTGAAGGTAGTTCCTACGAACAATGATGGTCCTGTTCATTTTAGCACTATGACATGTTCCAGCAATGATGCGACCCCTAATTGACACAGTGCCAGTGAATGGGCACTTCTTATCAATGTAGGTTCCTGAAACAAGCCAGATTAAATACACAAATAGCTTGTGCAATGTACAGACTAACTAGACAAACAATAATGACTAAGCACACTGTGACCAGATGACAATCAAATATCATGATTCCAACAAATTTTGAGACAAAGCGTGTTTCAAGATGTCATGAAGAAACTAACTGAACAAAGATTCACTTGATTAAGATGGCAACTGAAGCAAAATTGATCAATCACAAATGATAAATGCAGAAGTATATTCTTGATCAACATCTAACTTTAAAGAACAACAGATTATATTGATATGAAATCACATAGATAAAGAAGAAGCAAAAGCATAACAAGGTCAAAGACAACTTCATGTATTAACAAGCACTGCCCTTTCTATTAGCAGAAAAGAGAGTTCATGAACGAAAGATCACCAACAACAAACAAACACTGCAGTTTAAATTGCGTCAGATGACATATTGGTAAACACTCAGCAGTTGAAAGGCATTCAGTTTGAAAAGAAAAGATAGTCGAACATAAGACAGAAAGCATCAGACAGCAGAGGAGGAATTAATATAAACTTCCCAGGCAGGGAATCCTTAGCAGCAATAATATGGGACTGGTGCAGACTGCAACTATTTTTACTTGATAGTGTTTCTGCCGGGTCTTGGAACTTGAGACCTCTTGTTGGCTCTATACCATATTAAATTTGTGTACCAGCGAATTCATTCAATCCAAAAGTCCAAACTGATGGAGAAGTGGCAAAATGTTTCAACAGAGAATATCAACAAAATGTATGTTTGACACAATATTTTCATAAACAGTAGAGCACTGCTAAAAATAACAAACTAATGAAACATATTGATAGCACGAGCACAAGAGACTGCATAATAATATTTCAGAACAAGTAAAATTAATGCTCACTGCACATCAGCATTGCAAGTCATAACAGATAAAACAATGAACCTCCCCAAGTTGCAGGCTATACTGACCTTTATGGTGTAGACAAACTAAAGATGTATATCTAGCTAAAAAGCATAAGAACATAAGAAGAAGAAAAATAATGAATAAATGTCACATGCTTCAACACGTCCATGAGTACAAGGCACTTAATAACATTCGATGCTACAAAATGGACAAGGCAGCACGCCAACTTATCTATCACATTATAATTGGAAAAAGGAGTGACAGAACATACCCTCAATGGCTTCCTTGGGAGTCTTGAAACCAAGGCCAACACTCTTCCAGAACCTGTTGCCCTCCTTGCCAGGCTTATTGTTCCCCTTTGTGGCCTTCTTTGAGCTGTAATTGCAAATTAAGTCATGATCACCAACTCAGGACACAGATTTTACCATCTTACTTATATAATGTAAAAATAACAGCTCCTCGTACCAGAGGAACACCTTAGGCTGCTTCAGGAAAGCCTTCTCAGTCTGCAAAAGCCAGAAAAACTGTTTAGGACATGTTTGGTTAAAGCCTGAGAATACCTAAAGCATCCCAAACATTTTGTCTGATATGGCTACCATGTGACAAGAAATATAGAGCCGGTACCGTACCAAGCTTATCCAGGAAGCTAAGCTTATTGACTCATGGCAATGGGGATTAGAGGGTGACAGTGAACAGAACAATAGCCTAATTTTCACAGGTTAATGGAATCCATCTACGACTGAAACTAAAGAGTCCGCCTACGGAACATTGGAATTAGCAAATGCAAGGATGCAGTGATCAAACGTATATATGCCACTACGCCCACTATTTTGGAATGTCTAAGTCTCCGGCACTAAGCGATAGGCGAAGCGAATGGACAAAAACTATTCATAGTTTGTGTCATACCAATGCTGGACTTCAATATTGCTCTACTTTGTTAACACCTAAAGTACCTACCGTGCTAGATCTAAATCTTGTATCAGACTAATCAATGGAGAACAAGGGAAAAAAATCGTCAAAAAATAGATAATTTGACTCAAAGGAATGTCCCAGAGAACTCAAATTGGGCAAACAAGAGAAAGTGGAGACGAAATTAAGTGATAGGATCGACATAGCTGACCTGCTCTGCCATGGCTGATGCTCGAAGGCGATGGGGCCGACGGCGGCACGCACTAGGCGGCGAGAGGCGAGAGAAGGCGTAGCCGCGTAGGCGAGACAAAAACCCTACTCGTCGCGCTGGTTTATGTACGCAAATCAGATGGGCTCTTGCGGACCTGGGTCTCGAGCTGGTTTCCCCCAGTTGGGCTACTCTTTTTAGATGGTTGGCCTGCCTTTAGTCACTCGTTTTTTGCCTAAAAACAACATCACTTGTATTGCTAACAAAAATATCATTTGTTTCGATTTAGCTGTCACCAGCATGTTTGGCTTGGCTGACCACATGATCCTGTAATGATCCCTATAAACATCGCACTTGAATAAAGTGGGACAATGTTTACCTAAATAATGTGTTTTATATTTATTTCAGTTCATTGATTTGTTTTTGGTTATAATTATGGAAAAGTCTTTGGATCAACCCGTGGATCTCGCGAAAACGTCCACCACATCGTATGCTCAACACATGTCCCTTGGAACCACTTTTGTCTCTGAAACGCCACACCTTTTCTTATCCAGTCATTCATCCCAATCATATTCGTCTTCGTCGCCTACCATCAGGGCATCGCCGCCGTCGCGTTCCTCCTCGCCTCGCTCGCCACCAGGGGGATCACGCTGCGCCCATGGCCGTCGGCTGCTGCGCCGGCTCGTTCCGCCTCGCCCTGGATCAGCCCTCGCTCCGAAGATACAGACCAGCACGGCGGCGAAGCCCTTGGATGCGGCCCCACGGACGGGGCTGGAGGCGGAGGCGGCAAGGGCGCTCAGAGAAGAGAGATCGCCGAAAGATGAAGCGTCTCTTCCCCTCTGCTTCCTTTCCCTCTCCTTTAACCTTGCAGCCATTCATCGCCTCTCCAGTTTTCTGCAACGCGGTCGTTGTTTCTGCAACGCGGTTGTTGTTGCAGGAGTTGGAGAAATTGTTTCTGCAACCCGTTCGTTGTTTCAGGAATTGTTTCTACTACCCCTTCGTTGTTTCAGGAATTGTTTCTGCAACAACAGCCGTGTTACAGAAAGACGAAGGAAAAAAATCTGCAACAAAGCGATTGTTTCTAGAACTCGACCTTTGTTTGAGGAACTAATGGGTCCAAAATTTATTTTTTACAACAAAGCGATTGTTTCTACAACTCGACCGTCGTTTCAGGAATCACTGGGTGCTGGCCGGAGCCCCGCGCGCGGATCGGATGGACGGATCGGACGGCTGTACATCTAGATCGGACGACCGTCGAGGTGGCGGGTGTTTATTAAACATCCGCCGGTGAACGCGTAGTAGCCCCCCATTATTGCCTTTCAGGGTATTAGAATTTTTACAATTATATTGTGAATTTTTGGTTACTTCGATAAATGTAAATGTATACCATTTCAAAGAAAGTTTATTAATTAAGTTATCTTTATTCTATGGTCAATTATTTGTTTCACCACAGAAAAAATATCAACGTGAATAAATCAACCATGCATCTCTAGGTTATATCATTTTATTTATCACACAAACATATTTACTTTAATAGATGGAATACAATCCGGATACAGGTATAAAAAGGATTGTTACAGTACACATGGCACAAAAGAATATTGGAACCAGCAGCGAGCTCGGCGGCGAACACCAGGACCGGATCTCCGCGCCCCCAATCGCAGAACCGCTCGCGTCGCCTCCAGGGGGGCGACTCGGGTGCCCTAGCCGCCGCCCTCGACCTCCCTCCTCCCCTGCTTCCCTGCCGCCGCCGGAGGAGGCCGGCGAGCGAAGCTCGCCCGGCGGACGGCGGACGGCAGGCCTTCCTCCCTTCTTCATGAAGGGATCCTCTGGCTGAGATACGACGGCGTTCCTGGGCGTACGGCATGGAGGCGGAGTTGGCGCGCTCGGGCGGCGGCCCGATGGGATCATGGCAGCGCTGCGGGGGCTGCCGGCGGATCTGGGGTTAACAACCCCAGATCGGTTCTCCTTCTCGGATGATGCTGGATCTGAACATGGTGGTGGCGCCATCCCCTTCATTAGGGATGACGGTCAGGTGGTGGGTCCTTGCGGCGTTGCCGGTGGCGGCGGATCTTGGGATCCCGCTCCCGGGGACGTCACAGGATGTGGTGGCCCGTGCAGGAGAGATGGGTTCTTCGAACAGATCTGGATAAAAGTTTGCTTTCGCCTACTGCCAAAGCCGGCGATGGCGGCGTTGTCTACGTCATTTCCTTCCTGAAGGCATCGCCGAGGAAAAGTTCAAGGCCACTCTTTGCTACCTCCAGGGGAAACCCTAGATCAGTAGATCGGATGACGGCGATGCTCTGGTGTCGTTTCCCTCTTGGGGGCGTCATTCATGGAGGTACACACGGGTTCGAGGGATCATTGGTCGGCATCAACGATGGAGCGGCGTTCCTTGTGACACATCGACGTCGTGGAGTCTCGGCGGCGAGGCGCAACAAAGTCTCGACGACGGATGCGTGGTGATGAGCGCGCGTAGGGAGGAGGCGCTGTCTGGCGCCGTGGGGGCATCGACGACAGGCCTTGCAAGGTCGATGTGTTAGTAACTCTTCTGAAGATGGATTGATGGAAAGCGGTGGCGACGACCTATGAGGGTGCGTTGGACCGGTTTGTGCACCTGATCCGGTATGTGGCTCGGTCGGGGCCTCCGGCTTTAGATGTTAGGCTAGGTGAGAGGTCTGGATATGTGGCTCACACTTTCTACACCTCTTCATCATTGGATAGGAGTAGCGACAGATATTGTCAAGAGGGCGGCTTCAGATATATTGATGTATTGCTTTGTAAGATCTTTGTGAATAATTAATAAAATGACTGCATGCATCTTCCAGATGCAGAGGCCGGAGGTCATCCTCCTTTTCTAAAAAGAACATGGCACAAAAAACTTTTGCGATGTTTCATTATTTATAACATACAAAAGCAAGCAACGCGTACCGTTCCAACAAATGACAAAATATGGTCATCAACCGTGAGATAGTTACCAGGCAGATGCTGCCTGGTTAGCAATCTTATACCTTGAAATATGAAATTATATTGCGAATTAACATATAGTTGGATGGTTAGAGGTACTATGGTATTCTTAGCCCATCAGGGTTTAAGTCCTGGTGTTCGTATTTATTCGTGGATTTATTTTAAGATTTTCGACGATGCACATTTAGTGACAAACGTTTTCATCGATGACGAGGCGCCTACGATGACTTCATAAACCTAAAGTAATATGCCGTCTCAGTCTTTCGGAGGTTCTCATAAGGATAGGATATGTATTTATACATTCATAGAAATGGATGTATGCGCGTGTATATAAACGTTTACGTCTATACTATGTTAAAAAAGCTAAGATATTTAGGTTCATTGTGATGGACCCAACTCCAAGGGTTCAAGTCCTAAATTTAATTTGAATGGCCACATGTTGCTCGAGGATCTGTCGGCTCAGTCACTCAAATGTGCTCATAAGAGTAGGGCTTTCATGCATATCTATGATTTATAATATCTAAATGCCACCTTAGCAAAAAAAATCATGAAATAAATTGTGTGATTTATTCTGTTATAAGTACACAATCGGTTCCTCTTCATCTTCTCAAACACACGAGATTTTAAGAGGCCGGACGCATCGCATCCTAGACTCCCCACTGCATCAGCTCCTTCCTTCGGTCTCTGCATCTCATCTCCCGCAATCGAAATCTTAAATGCTCTATAAGGATGTGCAGCATCTACGTATGAGCTTTCCTGCCCCACTCGATGGAACGCAGCAGCCCTGGCCTCCCCGTATAATTTTTCTAGCGGCCTGCCTCGTGGACGTGGAAGCCGGACTGCGGGCAGTCGTGCGTCATCACGTCTAGGTCATGCAGACTACGTAGTGGCATAATACGTCTTCAACGTATTCATAATTTTTTATTGTTTCATGTTGTTATATTATTATTTTTGATGTTTTTATGATCATCTTATAGCAATTTTATATCATTATATTGGAACTAACTTATTGACATAGTGCCTACTATCAGTTGCTGTTTTTTTTCTTTGCGGAAAATCAATATCAAATGAAGTCCAAATATCATGAAACTTTACAAAGATTTTTTTGAACCATGAGGAAACTTATGAGCCAATGATGATCACCAGAGGAGGCCCCGGCAGCCCACTAGGCACCAGGGCGCGGCCTGGTGGCTAGTGGGGGCCTCAGGCGCCTCTTCCACCGCCTCTGAGCTCTATAAATACCCCAATATTTCAAAAACCCTAGAGGAGTCAACAAAAAATCATTTCAGCCGCCACGACTTCCAGAAGCCACGAAATCCAATCTAGAGCCCGTTCCGGAGAGGAACACGATCACGGAGGGGTTCACCATCCTCATTGGTGCTCCTCTGATGATGCGTAAGTAGTTCATATCAGACCTACGGGGTTGTTGGCAGTAGCTAGATGGCTCTCTCTCTCTCGTTTTGCTTCTCAATACAATGGTCTCTTGGAGATCTATTTGATGTAACTCCTTCTATTGCGGTGTGTTTGTTGCGATCCGATGAATTGTGAGTTTATGATCAGATCTATGAATTATATTCATTCTTGATTATTATAGCCTCGTATTTCTTCTCCGATATTTGATTTTTGTTTGGCTAACTTGATCTTTTATCTTGCAATGGGAAGAGGTGCTTTGTGATGGGTTCGATCTGGCGTTGCTCAATCTCAATGATAGAAATAGACATGACACGCATGTATCATTGCTATCAAGGATAAAAAGATGGGGTCTATTCCTACATGAATAGATCGTGTCTACATCATGTCATCGTTCTTAAGGCATTACTCCGTTTCTTCATGAACTCAATACGCTAGATGCATGCTGGATAGCGGTTGATGTGCGGAGTAACAGAAGTAGATGCATGCAGAAGTCGGTCTACTTGTCTTGGACGTGATGCCGACTAACGAAAGATTTCCGACTAACGGAAGAAACCCTAAACTCTAAACCCTAAAAATCCTACTTGTCATTCAACCCGCATGATTTCCCACTAACGGAAGATTCTGTGGTAGCAGCGCTTGAGTCCGCATTGGGTGGTTCTGCCATTGATCTCATGGTTTCCGCCATTGGCGACAAGGTATTCAGTTTTAATGTTTCATGCAAGGACGTGGGTTTTTACATTGTTGATCTTCAATCCTTCTCTTGTTTGCAATTCAAGTGCTACTTCCATTTGTGGGATAACGAGGGACCTAATTGGATCCGGGAGTTTAAGCTATGGAAAAAATATTTTGATGTGGAGTGGATCCTAGTTAAAGCCTCTAAACGAAGAGCAGCTTTGGGTCTCCTTGCAATGCGTAAACAACCAGCCAAATCTGCTCTTAAGTCTGCCTCTTCTGTGAACAAGAAGTTAACTTTTGCTACTTTTCAAAGATATGATGTTTGCAAAGGTTATCGGTATCACGCTACGTCTAATCATATTGTTGCCACAAAGATTGCTAGTTATGAAATTCCAGTTAATGAACGTGTGGTGATTCATCCCCCATCGCCGACTGATCTTCAATAGACCGTGGCCTCGCAAGTGATTGTCTTTTGCACGGGGAGCACGTTGGTGATTCATCAGTGTCTCCATTCACGTGATTGCTCGTCGGATCATGCGCCACCATCTTCGGGCGGAATTTCAGGATATTCAAACATAGCCTCTCTCAGCCACGGTGGCACGAGCCAAATCCTATTTGGTCCAACGCATATGGAGGTTCCCGGCCCACAAGAGGTTGCAGTTGCTTTTGATGAAATGCTTGATCAAATTGAAAAGCCTCTAATCCTTCCACAACCTAGCAAAACACTGTTTGGCTATATTATCCCTTGCTCAGCCTTCTGATAGCATTGCTAGTTGCAGGTGCAGTTGCTTCCATGTGAAAACATGGGTTCCTTGTTATATCACCATATTATTGCTAATTAATTTAACGCACCTATATACTTGGTAAAAGGTGGAAGGCCTGGCCTTCTAGTCTGGTGTTTTGTTACATTATTTTCGCCTTAGTTTTGGCTGCCGGTGTTGTGTTCCATAAATGAGCGCTCCTAACATTCTTGGGGTTGTCATGGGGACCCCCTTGATTCTAGTTTTGGGATAAAACTCTTGTGGCAAGGCCCGACATTGGCACTATATTTGCCCAACATAGTAATATTGAAAAACATAGGGTGTCATGAACCTGAGGAGTAATTCAACATAATATAGGGGGGTGGTGTTGATGGTGTTGGTCCCAAACGGACAGACTACGGGGCCACCACGGGGAAACTCGAGGTTTGGTTTTACTCGTAGGCTTTCCCATCCGGTCGTGCCCTCAGAACAAGATGCACGACTCCTATGGGATTGTCGGCACGTTGGGAGTCCTTACTTTATTTGTTTTACTTTTCTCGAATGTCTTGTGCGAGGGATTCCGAGGATACTTTGGGCTATCTCAAGATTGAGGTTTTCCACTAGGCATCTGAGGAGATCACGGGTTTTCTGCGGTCGAGGTTTCCGACGCAGTGTGTGGTAGTTTGTGATTGACTAGTTGGAGCACCCGTGTAGGGTTAAATCTTTCGGAAAGTTTTGCCCGCGGTTATGTGGCAGCTTGGAAACTTTGTTTAACATCCGGTTCTAGATAACTTGAAGTAAATTTAATTAAAACTTGCCAACTGTGTGCGTAACTGTGACTGTCTCTTCTTATGAGTTCTGCATCTGGAAGAGGACACGATGGGGTTATGTCTGACGTAAGTAGGTGTTCAAGATCAGTTCGTGATCATTCTAGTTCTTGTCCGTTATGCGTAGATCAACCCCTCTCTTATTCATGTACTCGTAAGTTAGCCACCTCAAATAAATGTTTAGTCGCTTGCTGCAACCTCACCACTTAACCATACCTCACCCATTAAGCTTTGCTAGCCTTGATACCTTTGGAAATGAGATTGTTGAGTCCTTGTGGCTCACATATTACTACAACAATAGTTATAGGTATAGGTAAACCGATACTTTGATATGAACGCATTGATTGTTCTATTTGGAGTTTATTATTCTTCTTCTTCTTTGATCTAGGATGGGTTCCAGGCCGGCAGCCTGGGATAGCAAGGATGGATGTTGTTCTTTTATCGTTTGTTTTCGTCCGTAATCGGACCCTGCTCTTCTACATGGTGATTGTCTATATTGTTGTATTGTGTTGTTCATGTTGTAGTTTGTGGCGAGTGTAAGTCAATTCCATATACTCATCTCTTATGTACATGTACTCGTAATGATATCCATTCTTGCGTAACGACGAGATGCGCTTCTATCCCTGTCGAGGCCCTCGTGCCAAAATAAGGATAGGATCACATCTTGGGCGTTACAGATACCCTTTGATCTTGAGAGTAATATTAAGGAATTTATCAATGCACAAAAAGCTTTCAATACTATGATAGAAGAAAAGTTGAATAAGATTGATGATATGTCTAGAAGCATTGATACAATTTTGCATGATGTAGAAAATCTCAAGAAGAACTTTTTTTTCCTAATGTTGATATTAATGAGTCAATTAAAGCTTTATATGTTTCCATAGATGAAAGTAAGAAAAGAACCTCCATGTTTAGAGCTTAAAGAGAATTTCTAGAAAGAGCGTTTCCCGATTGCTTTCGTAAAAATGATGAAGAAATTAAAATGATTGGTGTTTCTTCTATTGATTACCTGTTTAGTAATGTAAAAATTAATGATGATCGAACTGAAGAAGAATCAACTTTAGCTAGAAGGCGTTCCCATGATTCTGAGGTTGAAAATCTTATTGAAAATATGATAAAAGTGGGATTGAAGAGGTCAAAACTTTAGCTAGTGATGCACCCACTATGTCAGATTATAAAAACTATAATTTTAATAGTTGCTCTTTGATTGAGTGTATTTCTATGATGCAATCTATGATAAATTCACCTAATGCCTATGAACAAAATAAAGCCTTCATAAACATATTTCGGATGCGGTAATAAATCTTTGGAAGAAATGTTAGAACTAGAGATTTCATTTCCTAAAAAGTTATATGATGAATGGGAACCCACCATTAATATCAAGATTAAGAATTTTTAGTGCTATGCTTTATGTGAATTGGGTTCTAGTGTTTCGACAATTTCGAAATCTCTTTGTGATGTGCTTGGTCTTACAAATATTGAAGAATGTTCTATGAATTTGCACTTGGCGGATTCTACTATTAAAAAGCATATGGGAAGAATTAATGATGTTCTTATTATTGCAAATGTAAATTATGTGCCCATAAATTGTATTGTTCTTGATATTGATTACAATTCGTCTTGTCCAATAATTCTTGGTAGATCGTTCTTGTGTACTATAGGGGTCGTGATTGTATGAAAGAAGGGAATATTAAATTTCAGTTTCCACTAAGAAAGGGGATGGAACACTTCCCCAGAACTAAGATTAAATTACCATATTAATCAATCATGAGGGCAACCTATGGAGCAACCAACAATGATGGCATTACTTGAATCTATGCTATATGCCTAGCTAGGGGCGTAAAACGATAACGCTTGTTGGGAGGCAACCCAATGAATATATTTTTTACTTTTGATTTCTGCACTTGAGTGTTTGTGGAATTATTCTATATAATTGTGTTTTTATGTTTTATTTAGTTTTTGTGTCAATTAAAGCCTTTGGGATCATGTGGGGTGTTAGTTGCTTCAATCCTGTTGAAAAAGAGAAACATTTGCGTCCAATAGAAAAAAATCCTAAAAGTCACAGAAACGTCAAAACTATCTGAATGTTTTACACAAGATTGATATAAAAATTCCCTACATTTTCCTAATTTTTCCTAATTTTTGGAGTTACAGAAATATGAGTAAAATCCGAGTCTTTACACACTATTCTATTTTTGATAGATTCTGTTTTGTTTGCGTTATGTGCTTGTTTTGATGATTCTATGGTTTGTATCAAGGGGTATAAGCCATGGTAAAGTTAAAATACAGTAGGTATAATGCAAAAACAAAACTGGAATAGGTTTTCAACAACCTCTAAAGTAAAGTTTTGTTTTCTTATACTAACGGATCTCACAAAAGTTTTGTTGAGTTTTGTGTGACTGAAGTTTTCGAGATTTGGGTGATATCACGATGGATGAAGGAATAAGGAGTGATAAAAGCTTAAGCTTGGGGATGCCTCATGGCACCCCAAGGTAATATCCAAATAGTACCAATCAACTAAGCTTGGGGATGCCCGGAAGGCATCCCCTCTTTCTTCTTTGGTAATTTTACTTGGAGCTATATTTTTATTCGTCACATATCATGAGTTTTGCTTGGAGCATCTTGTATTATATGTGCCTTTTATTTCTTTGCTGGTTAGTTTGTCATAATAAACCTTGCTGGACACACCTATTTGAGAGAGCCAAATTATGCTATGATTTGTTAGAATCGCTCTTTATGCTTCACTTAATTTTTTTAGAGCCATGTGAATTGCTCTAGTGCTTCACTTATATCTTTTTGAGCACGGTGGTGCTTTTATTTTGAAGAATTTTTCTCTCATACTTCACTTATATTATTTTGAGAGTTGATTTTTTTTAAAACTTGTGCTCTCGTTTTCACTTATATTTGTTTGAGGGCTTGTTATTTGCAATGGAAATTTGCCTTAAGTAAAATTAGTCCCAAAGTGATAGATATCTA
Source organism: Hordeum vulgare subsp. vulgare (assembly GCF_904849725.1). Lineage (NCBI taxonomy): Eukaryota > Viridiplantae > Streptophyta > Magnoliopsida > Poales > Poaceae > Hordeum > Hordeum vulgare. The sequence continues at coordinate 357,719,736 of NC_058523.1, forward strand.
GGGGAGATATAATAAAAACTTTCATGAATATCACTGGATATTAAAGTTGATTCTTTGCAATAGTTTTGTGTTATGAAGATAGTGGTATGTGAGTTATATTAATGAGTAATTATGCTTTAGTGGGAATATTGATGATAAGGTTTGTGATTGCGTATGAAGTCAACAATTATGCTATGAATTTACATTCTACTTTTGTTGCATTATTCGATGTTAGTCATGTTTATTGTTCTCTTATGATGGTTTTGTTCCCTGGTTGGGTGCTTCTCAATCTATTTGCTATCCTTCACTTGTACTATCGGGAATACTGCTTGTGCATCCGAATCGTAAACCCAAAGTTGTGACAAATGAGTCCACCATACCCACCTATATGCGGTATTTCAACGCTGTCCTAAGTAAATTTGCAAGTGCCAACACTAATTTTCAAAATAAATTTCTGTTTTGTTTGCCCGTACCGCTCATGAAGCGGCGAGGGGTGACCAGTATCTTCCATGTTAAATAGGTTATTCTCAAGATGAGTGTTTATTCACTTGTCATTGCACGAGAGTATGGCGGTAATAGGGATTTTGAGTCCCAAAATGCAAAGAAAATCTATTTTATGTTGTCAAATAATAAATTCCTTGGAAAGTGTTGGTATGGACGGTACCCGTGGATGCGGCTAGCCATGGAGTGTGAAAAAATGGTAGAAAAGGAATAAACTTTACTTTCAGTTTGGGAACTGCCTATAATTTGTTTAGCATGGAGGATATTGGAAACTCTTAGTCGTTTTCATTGACAAGAAAAGCATACCACCCAAAATATTTTCTCTCTAAATTTTTCACCTTGAGCTCTGGCACCTCTACAAAGCCATGCTTCCCTCTGCGAAGGGCCTATCTATCTACTTTATGCAATTTTTATTTTTGAATTTGAGTCTCCATCTTCTCTTGTGAAGCACCAACTAAGGAACACCATTATCATACTTGAGCATTGGATGTCGTTAATATTTGGGTGTGTTGCATGAACGGATCAATGATGAAGCATGATGGCCTAGGGATAGCATCCTTTAGCACTGATATTTTGAAATACTTGGTTGCTTGTTGATAAGCTTGAGTATTGAAATTTTCATGTCAAACTATAGACTATTGTTTTGAATCATCTACAAGTCCATATTCCCATGCTAAAAAGAAAAAGAATATGATGAACATATGAGGTAGCATTCCACATAAAAATCTGTTTTTATCATTTACCTACTCGAGGACGAGCATGAATTAAGCTTGGGGATGCCGATACGTCTCTAATGTATCTATAATTTTTGGTTGTTGCATGTTGTTATATTATCACTCTTGGATGTTTTGTGATCATTTTATAATAATTTTATATCATTTTTTGGGACTAACCTATTGACATGGTGCCTAGTGCCACTTGATGTTTTTTTGTGTTTTTTCCTTATATCAGATGAAGTCCAAATGCCATGAAACTTTACGAAGATTTTTCTTGGACCAGAAGGAAACTTGGGAGCCAAGGATGATCACCACAGGAGGCCCACGCAGCCCACTAGGCACCAGGGCGTGCCCAGGGCCCCTAGCGTGGACTCGTGGCTAGTGGGGGCCTCATGCACCTCCTCCACCGCCTCTTAGCTCAATAAATACCCCAATATTCCAGAAACCCTAGAGGAGTCGATGAAAAATCGTTTCAGCCGCCGCAATTTCGAGAAGCCACAAAATCCAATCTAGAGCCCGTTCCGGAGAGGAACACGATCACGGAGGGATTCACCATCCTCATCGGTGCTCTTCCGATGATGCATGTGTAGTTCATATCAGACCTACGGGTCCGTAGGCAGTAGCTAGGTGGCTCTCTCTTTGTCATTTTTCTTCTCAATACAATGGTCTCTTGGAGATTGATGTTTACTACACAACCTTCTTCTTGTAGACTCGTGTTGGGCCTCCAAGCGCAGAGTTTTGTAGGACAATAACAAGTTTTCCTTAAGTGGACGACCTAAGGTTTATCAATCCGTGGGAGGCGTAGGATGAAGATTGTCTCTCTCAAGCAACCCTGCAATCAAATAACAAAGAGTCTCTTGTGTCCCCAACACACCCAATACAATGGTAAATTGTATAGGTGCACTAGTTCGGCGAAGAGATGGTGATACAAGTGTAATATGGATGGTAGATATAGGTTTTTGTAATCTGAAAATATAAAAACAGCAAGGCAACTAATGATAAAAGTGAGCACAAACAGTATTGCAATGCTTAGAAACAAGGCCTAGGGTTCATACTTTCACTAGTGCAAGTTCTCTCAACAATACTAACATAGTTGAATCATATGTAAATACCTCTCGTGTGGCAAAGAGTTCACTCCAAAGTCACAAATAGCGGAGAACTAACGAATAAATTATTGTAGGGTACGAAACCACCTCAAAGTTATCTTTTCTGATCAATCTTATGAGCTATCCCTATAAGTGTCAGGAACAGCCCTAGAGTTCGTACTAAAAACACACCTTAAGATACACATCAACCAACACCCTAATGTCACCTAGATACTCCAATGTCAACACAAGTACCCATGGGCATGATTATACGATATGCATCACATAATTTTAGATTCATCATGTTCAATCCAACACAAAGAATTTCAAAGAGTGCCCCAAAGTTTCTACCTGAAAGTCGAGACGAAAACATGCGCCAACCCCTATGCATATATTCCCAAGGTCATAGAACCCGCAAGTTGATCACCAAAACATACATCAAGTGGATCAATAGAACATCCCATTGTCACCACAAATATCCCATCGCAAGACATACATCAAGTGTTGTCAAATCCTTAAAGAAACAATCCGATAAGAATATTCAAAGGGAAAACAAATTTCATCACAAGAAGATAGAGAGGGGAAAACTCCATATGATTCATCTATATTAATAAAGCTCGCGATACATCAAGATCGTGCCATCTCAAGAACATGAGAGAAAGAGATACTAAACACATAGCTACTAGTACATACCCTCAGCCCCGAGGAGGATTACTCACACATTATCATTGTTGTGAAAGAGAGATTTGTTGATGGAGAGGTGCATCCCCGAAGAGATGGAGGCGATGGCGGCCACGACACCGGCGACGGGCGGCGGCCCCTTATCCATCTTTCTTCCTTGGTATTGGTGCTGCAATGGAGGAGCCTCTCCCCTTCTTGGCGGCTGCCAAGGGAGAGGCATATTCGTGGCTTTTGGTGGCTCTACAAAATTAGGGTTTTTCTCTCCTTATATGTGCCTCTGTGGTGCTCTATGACCCTCCGATGGATGGACCCTTGATCCAATGGCTCTCGGGCACCTCTAGAACCTTCCTAGGGGATTCTCACAGCCCCATGAGTCTCCAAAGTTGTGGCTTGGCCGAACATATCAGATATGTTAAGAGTTGGACTCAATCACGTCAACAATTCTCGTGATCCCGTAATCAGATATTTGACTTCAGTAAAATGGGTCTCCAGATCGCATACAAACACCGTTTTGGACAAAATTGTAATCCAGTGTCATTGCCATAAAATTCCCCACACTTTCCTACTTTTATATTTTTCAATTTGATGCAATCTTCGGGGGTAAAACTGACGATCTCTAAAAACTGTTTGTGGACAGATTTCAGGAGAGTCGGAGTCCTCCTCCAACAAGGCTCCTTTTGCTTTTTTTTGACAATTTCTAATTAATTCCTACAAATAAAAGCGTGAAACAAGAACTTGTGCAATTTTGTAACCATTAAAGGTTAGTCCCAAAAAATTGATAAAAACTTGTAGTAAAATGATTGTAAAACATCCAAGAATGATAATATAACAACATGGAACAAGCAAAAATTATAGATACGTTGGAGACGTATGAGAGATCTATTTGATGTAACTCTTTCTATTGCAGTGTGTTTGTTGGGATCCGATGAATTGTGAGTTTATGATTATATCTATGAATTATATTCATGCTTGATTATTATAGTCTCGTATTTCTTCTCCGGTTTTTGGTTTTTTTCTGCCCAACTTGATCTTTTATCTTGCAATGAGAAGAGGTGTTTTGTGATGGATTCGATCTTGCGGTGCTCAATCTAAGTGACAGAAAGAGACATGACACGCATGTATCGTTGCTATCAAGGATAAAATGATGGGCTCTATTCCTACATGAATAGATCTTGTCTACATCATATCATTGTTCTTAAGGCATTACTCCGTTTCTCCATGAACTCAATACACTAGATGCATGCTGGATAGCGGTCGATGTGTGGAGTAATAGAAATAGATGCAGGAAGAAGTCGGTGTACTTGTCTTGGACGTGATGCCTATATACATGATCATTTTCTTGGATATCATCATAATTATTCGTTGTTCTATCAATTGCCATAGAGTAATTTGTCTACCCATCGTTTGCTATTTTCTCGAGAGAAGCTACTAGTGAAACCTACACCCCCTGGTCCATTTCACATCATCTATTTGCAATCACTACTTTGCTATTCACATTTCTATTTTATTTGCTCTTTTTTCAGATCAATATTATCAAAAAACCCCAAAAATACCTTGCTATGTTTTATTTGCTATGACTTTTATTTGTATCTGTAATCTATGTTTTACTTTACTCACGAGGGATTGAAAACGTCTACACGCGTTGGGTTGCGAGGATTTGCTATTTCTGTGCAGGTGTCGCTTTTATAGTCTTGTGGATATTACTACTGGATTGATACCTTGGCTTCATAACTGAGGTAAATACTTGTTGTCATTGTGCTACATCACCCTTTAAGCTTGGAGGGAAACCAACACAAATAGGTGAGGAGTAATGGTCGCAGCGGTGACAACACACTACTGGTTCCAGCGACGCATCCGACATCCTGTGATGGAGGATGGGTAGAGATAGTACCCATGGACGTCAGTACTTCCTCTGCCTCTCCAACCTTAAGTTTATTGCCTCCACTAGGGGGGTCAATAGCTCTTGTTCGACACATTTGATGTGAAATGGATGGAGTGCGACGTAGTTGAAAAAAATAGCTCTCGTGCAGCGTTTTAGAACCCAAATAGCCAAGGCCCAGTCTGGCGATTAAAATGGTCGTCAACGGGAGTGAGGTTATGTTTAAGACATGTGGGTCCCACTTGGAATTGCGTCTAGTTGCGGGCCCACTTGGCAGTGCATCACGTGAAACGTGTCCCTGAGCCTGTGTGAACCTGTGTTTACCTCCTTTTCGTTCTCAGCAGTGAGCCGGGGACGACGGCGGAGGTTTTGTTCTTGGTGCCAACAGCAGTGGAGCTTTCATTCTCGGGGACGGCGACAACTGTGGTGAGTGAATCAGGAACCCTTGTCCTGTTCACCTCCATGTCGAGTTAGATCTCACCACATCGCCTGGCCCTGTCTCCCTCTGTTTTTGGCTGATTTGATCCAGATTTGGGTGGGGGAGGGGGTTGAACGTGATGGAGTTGCGAGAGACAACAATGTTGACTAGGTAATCCCTTAATCTCTACATCTATTGTGCCTTGTCTACTTCCGCTAGCTCACACTACCCACCATTGACAAATAGGTGCGATGATACTCGGACCTTCGAATTCACTATCAAATTCTTTCCTTCTAATGCGAAGCTAGGTGATGGTAGCATGCGTGACATAGATAGAGAGATACAATTGTAAAATGGGAGGTTGAATTTGGATACATTGATCCATAGGACCTATAGAGCATGGAAGAGAAGGTCGTGAAGAATGTGGTGGAAATATTGGGGAGAGCATTTTTTTGGGTCCACAGCAAGAGGCATTGTTACGGTTTGATAATTAGAAAGGCGAGTATGTAAGAATTGAGGATGGCGAAGATATGGTTGATGAAATCGATCGACAAGATGGTTGGACAACCAAACAGACTACATTTGATGCAGAGCTCGTTGATCTGAAATCAGATTCTAAGGTTGGATATGTGCCCTTGAAGTTGGCTTCATAGATGGTAGATGATGATTGGGCTTCACACAGGCAGATAATGCCCATGTGTATGGGTGAAGTGACAATATTACCTGAGGGGGTGATGCATATGCACAAGGGGGCTCTGATGGTGTTGCAAGGGTTGTTTCTGTAGATTGGAATCCAGTAGAATTAAATGACCCAACTATTTTAGTCATTGCACCAATGGATGACACAGACATGGCCAAAAAAATTGGCATTCCAGTAGATGATGAAGATAAGGAGGAGAATGGTGAATCTAGTATGCCTACTGATGCTAACAGAGATATATATGAAGATGTGGATGGGCAACTGATGGAAGATGTTGCAAATGATGTAAATGATGCACATGATGATGTGTTGGTAAATGTCTATGATAAGGAAAACCCTGTTATTGCAATAGGGAGGTTGTTCCCAAACATGGATGAGTTTAGGATGTGTTTCAAGACTTATGCAGTCAATCATGAGTTTGATGTCAAGACTAAGTGGACTGATAAAAGGAAGTTTTATGCAAGATGCATAGGTTTTGATGGAAGTGTCAAGCCTTGCAAGTGGTACATATCTGCTAGATGCCAACCTCATGGAAGTACCATTAGGGTCAATCAAATCCCACACCAACGTACTTGTATTACAAGTTCACAGAAAGTATCAACCATGACATCACAACTTTGGATTGCAGAAAAGATCACTCCTATTTTAGCCAAGAAACCAAACACTACTGCAAAGAAACTTAAATAGACTTGGAAAAGCAGTACCCCATTAAGGTGAAGTATAAAAGAGTGTGGAAGGCAAAAGAAAGGGCAATGAAACATTTTTTGGTGATTGGGCAAAGACTTTTAGGATGCCTTATAATTTCAAAGCATGGGTGGAGAAGAGGCCACCTGGCAGCGTTGTGGAGATAGATACTGAGGTAACAGAGGATGGAAGAGTCCTTTTCTCTATGTTTTTTTATGTTTTTAAAGCCTTGCATCGATGGCTTCAAGGTATGGTGTCATCCATATTTTATCATAGACTCATTGTTTTTGAGTGGCAAGTGGAATGGTCAATTGGCAGCTTGCAATGCTTTAGATGGACACAGCTGGATGTTTCGTGCTGCTATTGGCTTGTTTTAGTCAGAGACGGAGGTCTCATTGACATGGTTCATGATGCAGTTGAAAAGATGTATAGGGCCAGTGTCACCTTTTGCTGTCCACACAAATGCATGCAAAGGGCTAGAAAATGCAGTTAAAAATGTTTTTCCCCATTGTGACCAGAGGGAGTGCTTCGGCCATATGTGGATGAATTTGATGAAAAAATTCAGAGGGGAAGAATTTGGTCACGTGTGGTCAGCAGAAAGATCTTATACTAAACAGACACATTCATATCATCCTGGTAAGATAATAACAGCATGCCATGAGTTTGGTCCATGGGTGAACACCTACCATTCTCTATTATGGTATAGGTCAAGATTTAACACTGCCAACAAGTGTGATCATATCAACACCAACTTGGCAGAACGTTTTAAAAACAAGGTGAAGCAGCTAAAAAACTTGCATGTGCATGACATGGTTGACCAAATCAGGATCAGGATCATGCGCTTGTGGGAATTGAGAAGAAGGATTGGTGATTGTCTGCAAGGGGATAAGCTTCCTGCAGTGGTACAATAGGTGGTCAACAGGAGTAGAAATCTTACACATTTATCTCTTGAAAAATCTTTTGTGTGGGGTGCTGAAGTTAGAGATACAAAAACTGGTAGAAGGCATGTTGTTAACACTGAAATGCATGATTGCACTTGTTTGGAGTGGTAACACACTAGGAAACCATGTGATCATGTCATACTTTTCTTGGCCTCCTAACCGAAGAAAAATATGCACCCATATTTGCATGAATATTACTCAGTAGCAAGATTCAAGGCTGCATATGCAACTCCAATTCCAACACTTACAGATCAGTCTCAGTGACCTGAAGCGAAAATTGAATTGTCCATGTGTCCTCCCCTAACAAAAAGAAAGGATGGCACGCCTAAAGAGAGTAGATTCAAGGCATGGTTTGATAAAGATGAGAGTATTAAAAATGGCAAGGGAGAGAAGGATGCAAAGCCAAAAAGGTCCCAAAAAGGTAACAACAATAGATGCAAGATGTGTGAGGAATTTGGGCACCCAGTTGGATCTCCCAAATGTTGTTACACTCCTAAAAGGCCAATGTATGTGGGCTAATGTTTGTGATGTTTACTATTTGGCTGCATTTTTCAATTACTAATCAATTGGCATGCTTTGTTTTTTAGGAGGAAGCATGTAGGTGAGACCCTTGTTGTTGAAGATTGCTGGCAGATAACCCACAAGTATAGGGGATCGTTTGTAGCCCTTTTCGATAAATAATAGTGTCGAACCCAACGAGGAGCTAAAGGTATAAATAATATTCCCACAAGTTCTATCAACCATCGATACAACTCTACACACACTAAATGTTTGCTTTACCTAAAACAAGAATAAAATTAGAAGTAATTTGTCAGAATAAAACTTGAAATAAATTGCAAGATAATAATATAGTAGTGTAGTAGCAAGTTTTTTGTAACACAGAGAAGGATTTGTCCCTAGGCAATTGACTACGTTACTAGACCGATAGCAAGTTTTATGTGGGAGAGGCCACTGCTAGGATGTCATCCCTTACTTGGAATTCTATGCACTTATGATTGGAACTATTAGCAAGAATCCGCAACTACTAATGTTCATTGAGGAAAAACCCAACCATAGCATTAAGATATATATTGGCCCCCTTTAATCCCCTATGCATTAATTTCTATGTTAGGAAGAAGTATTATATCACTCTTGCCCTCATAGTCCTATCAACATACAACTAACCCTATGGTGTGATCCACACGCATGCTCATATGATGGGCACCAAAGGACAACAATATATACAAAATCAAATTAAACAATCGTAGCAATTTCACCAATTAGGCCATAGGACAAAACGGATCTACTCGAACATCATAGGATAACCACATATCATTGGAAAATAGTATGTAGTGTTGAGCACCATGTTTAAGTAGAGAGTTACAGCGAAAAAAGAGGTGTTACACCGCTGTATAGAGGGGGAGAGAGTTGGTGTTGACGGCGGCAGGATTGTTGATGTAGATCACCATCATGCTCCTTGCCCCGGCAGCACTCCGGTGCCACCGGGAGAGAGGGGGAGAGAGCCTCCCTCCTTCTTCTTCCTTGCCCCCTAGATGGGAGGATAGTTACCCCTCTAGTCCATGGCCTCCCTCTCCTGTTCTCTTCTATTTTGCGTTCCTAGTTTCTGGCCCTTCACCGTTTCTTAAATTCTCGGAGATACGTAACTAAAATTGGGCTGGAATTTTTACACAACCTTTTCCATATATTATCTTTCTTGCGCCCGAAGTAGAGTCGCAACCGACTTACGGGGTGGCCACTAACCACCACCGCGTGCCAGGAGGCATGGGTCATGCCATGGTATCTAGTGGAGGTCGTGGGCCTCCGTTTACGTTGATTCCACCTCCCAAAAATCACATGTATTCCAAAATAATTCTCCATAATTTTTTATTGCGTTTGGACTTTGTTTGATATGGATATTCTGTAAAACAAAAAACATGCAACAAATAGGAACTGGTACTTGGCACTTGATGAATATGTTAGTCCAATAAATCATATAAAATGTTTCCAAAAATATGTGAAAGTTATATAATAATGGCATGGAACAATCAAAAATTATAGATACAACGGAGACGTATCAGCATGCCCAAGCTTAATGCCTGCTCTTCTTCGAGTAGGTAAATGATAAAAAAGATAATTTTTGATGTGGAATGCTACCTAGCATAATCTTGAACAAATGTCTAATCATGGCATGAATATTAAGATACAAGTGAATTAAGGCAAGAGTCTATCATTTCACAGAACGACATCCATACTCAGGTTTACTAGCAGCAATCATGTCCTTTCAAAATAACAATGCTTGAAGAATGTTATCCCTACAAAATCATAGAGCTTGTAATGCATGGTCTTCCTAGCATAAGGTATAAATCATGAGCACCCCGGTGTCAAGTCAAGCAATTGGATCATACTTTTTAATTCGCTTCAACTTTTATTACTGACCCAATACATGAGCGTAAACCATGAATATAGCATAAAGGTGGAATAGAATATGATGGTAGGTTTCAAAGGGGTAAAAGTGAATAAGAAAGTCTTGCATCAAGTCGAAGTATCAATGGAGAGGAGTAGGGGTTGACATGCAATGGATGAACTAGAGCTATAAGTGTATGAAAGCTCGACTAAAGCTAAGTGGGTGTGCATCCAACTTGCTTGCTCATGAAGACCTCAGGCATTTGACGAAGCCCATCATCGGAATATACAAGCCAAGTCCTATAATGAAAAATTTCCACTAGCATATGGAAGTGACAAAACAAGAGACTCTCCATATGACAAACATGGTGCTACTTTGAAGCACAAGTGTGGAATTAGCATGCCCCTTGTCTCTTTTCTCTCATTTTTTCCTCTTTTTTCTTTCTTTATTTTTTATTTTTTATTTTTTTCTTTCTCTTTTTTTATTTTTGTCCGGAGTTTCATCTCGACTTGTGGGGGAATCATAGTCTCCACCATCCTTTCCTCACTTAGACAATGCTCTCATAATGAATAATGATGATCATCACACTTCTATTTACTTACAAGTCAATATTTCTAGAACAAAGTATGACTCTATATGAATGCCTCTGGCAGTGTACCAGGATGTGCAATGATCTAGCATAGCACATACATAAAAAAATTGATAAGCCATGGAAATATCATGCCATCTATCTTACGATCGTGCAATGCAATATGACAATGAATGCTCAAGTCATCAAAACAGAAGCGGTGGAAGTTGCATGGCAATATATCTCGGAATGACTATGGAAATGTGAGAATAGGTAGGTACGGTGGCTGTTTTGAGGAAGATATAATAAGGCTTATGTGCAATAGAGCGTATCATGTCACGGGGTTTGGATGCACCGGCGAAAGTTGCTCCGATCCTCGGGGTGAGAATGGGAAATTGATGACGAGATGATGTATATACTTCTCGCACCTTGTTGGTTACCCCAAGTGGAAGGTTGAGATGTAGTCAGCAGCAAGTTTTCCGTCGCACGAAGATTGTAAGGTTTATCGAACCAGGAGGACTCCTAGGCTCAATAAGTAGGTATCCGCTGTCCTGGCTAGCAGTAGACGTGGACCTGCACACACACACAAATAACTTTGCTCCCAACGAGTACTGAGAGGTTGTCAATCTCTCCGGCCTTGTAGTTTGCAAAGGATCAAAACTCAAGCGGAAATAGTAATAGTGATTGCAACGGAAAAGTAAAGGAAAGCAGTAAATGATGGAGGTGTAAACGATGATGGTGATATGGACCGGAGTCACATGATGTTCACTAGTGAATTCTCTCTCCCGAAAGACGATAAACAACTATGCTTGGGTAAACAAATTACAGTTGGGCAATTGACAGAATTATGAACGCACCGCAATGCTAATTATGCTACTTGATAGTTAGAGGTTCAATAGTAATGGGCAGTACGCCAAGACAAGTAGACCGTTTATTCATCAACATCTACTTACTAATCATCCACCTTGAGATATCTATCCAGAACATCTCTCTGGTATTAAGTTGCGATCCCCACCCAAAGTGTAAACTCAACTGCATTAACGAACTATGCGTAAGGTAAACAATCCTTGCAACCGTGGTCACAACCACCGTTGTTTTCTCCCTGGTGGCAACAACACATCCCATAGTCTCATGTTTCTGTCACTCAAGCTAGACATCGAGGGGCATGAACCCACAATCATGCATAACCCTACCTCTTGGAGTTACAATCCACTACTCGGCCAAAGCAATAAATAGCAACGGAGAACATGCATGAATCACTAAGGAACATAATATAAAAGGATAATCAAATATATAACTCATAACAATCTGAACATAATATCATAATCCATCGGATCCCAACAAACCGAGCATAGCAATAGCAAGAGAATTACATAGATGCCTTGATCATGTAGGGAATCTCACAAGGACTAACCATCGAAGCACAAGATTGGAGAGAAGACATCACATAGCTACTGGTCATGGACCCATGGTCCAAGGAGGACTACTCACGGCAGATCCGAAAAGCGTCCATGGTGGTGGAGAAGCTCCCGGAGGTCAATCCTCACTCTGACAGGGTGCCGGGAAGAGGTCTCCTGATGCTCCCGATCTCGGAAGCGTTGCAGCGGCAGAACGATGGAGAAATTCGCGATTCTGGATCCCGTATAGGGGTTTCCTTGTCAAGGGGTAAATATAGGCGAAATGAGGGCACTAGAGGGCATGGGACACACCCAGGTGGCCTCCTGGCGCGGCCTAGGGGTGGGCCGCGCCCACAGGTTGCCCGGGCGGCCCCTGGCACCCCTCTGGCCCCCTTTCGTGCTTCGTGAAGCTTCTGGTGCGCTGATTTTTATATATTTTTCTCGGGATTTTTCGGGCTTCAGAAAATTGGGTAAAAGCCCCTGCAAAATAGACATCATCAGACAGAAACTGGCACTGGGTGCACTGAGTTAGTAGGTTAGTCCAAATATGTGTAAAATATATAAAAGTGTATCAAAACATATAACAATGTCACCCAAAAGATCATGGAACAAGCAGAAATTATAGATACGTTTGGGACGTATCAACATCCCCAAGCTTAATTTCTACTCGTCCTCGAGTAGAAGAATGATAACACAATAATTTCTGTGGTAACATGCTAACACTCATATAAGAACTTCAATGTAAAGCAAGTAAGATACGCAATTCAAGTCAAGACAATAACAAGCAAGAGTCTATATTTAGTATTGGAATTAGCAAAGTAAGAACATAAAGGTGCAAGAGCTCTCGCTGTCCGTGACTCTAATGTCTCCAAATGGTGTTTGCGTGCAAGAAGTGGGAGATGGGTTGAGATCATAAAATATTTTTTAATTGAGAACTAAATCTACTAAAATTTCACACTTGGTGTCCTTTGGAATCTTATTTTGACTCATCCCGAGACCACTAGCCAGGCACAAGTCAAAATGATCCTCTCCCTTTCGACTTTGAGCACTCATGCAATGGATGAGCGTAAGCAAGATATGTTGGCACTTAGGATGGAAAATAGAATAATGACGGGGAAGGAAGACAAAAAGGTGTGGAAGTCTCACATCAATGAGGACAACCATAGGCGAGAGAAAGCCAAATGATAGATATGATGTGAGGAGTAGGGATTGCCATGTAGCGGATGCACATATGAGCTAAGGTAAGCTCTCCAATGGAACTAGTGGGGGTGCATCCAACTTGTTTGCTCATGAAGACCTAGAGCTCATTTGAGAAGGCTCATCATTGGAATATGCATAGTTATTGATACATCCATTTTGCATCATGTTGTCATGTTGATATTTATCGCTTCTTGGGCTGTTATTTCACTTCACGGTACAATTCTTATGCCTTTTCTCTCTTATTTTGCAAGGTTTACATCAAGAGGGAGAATACCGGCAGCTGGAATTCTGGCCTAAAAGTGGAGCAAGTTTGAGATACCTATTCTGCGCAACTCGAAACACCGTAAAAATCAACGAGGTTTTTTTCCGGATTTATAAAAAATACTGGGCCGAAGAAGCGCTAGAGGGGCGCCAGGGGTTGGCCACAAGACTGCACGGCGCGGCCACCCCCCCAGGGCGCGCCATGAGGGCTTGTGGGCAACCTGCTGGCCCACTTGCCCCCCTCTTCTGCTATATGAAGGGTTTCGTCTGGAAAAAAAATCAAGGAGGAGCTTTTTCGTGGTTTCGCCGCCGCCACGAGGCGGAACTTGAGCAGAACCAATCTAGAGCTCCGGCAGGATGATCCTGTTGGAGAAACTTCCCTCCTGGAGGGGGAAATCGTCGCCATCGTCATCACCAACACCCCTCTCATCGAAGGGGACTCGTCACCAACAACATCTTCATCAGCACCATCTCATCTCCAAACCCTAGTTCATCACTTGTAACCAATCTCCGTCTCGCGACTCCGATTGGTACTTGTAAGGTTGCTAGTAGTGTTGATTACTCTTTGTAGTTGATGCTAGTTGGATTACTTGGTGGAAGAGTTTATGTTCAGATCCTTGATGCTACTCATTACCTCTGTGGTCATGAATATGATTATGCTTTGTGAGTAGTTACTTTTGTTCCTGAGGACATGGGATAAGTCATGCTAATAGTAGTCATGTGAATTTGGTATTCGTTCGGTAATTTGATACGTTGTATGTTGTTTTTCCTCTAGTGGTGTTATGTGAACGTCGACTACATAACACTTCACCATTATTTGGGCCTAGAGGAAGGCATTGTGAAGTAGTAAATAGATGATGGGTCTCTTGAGTGACAGAAGCTTAAACCCTAGTTTATGCGTTACTTCGCAAGGGGCTGATTTGGATCCACTAGTTTAATGCTATGGTTAGACTTTGTCTTAATTCTTCTTTCGTAGTTGCAGATGCTTGCGAGAGGGGTTAATCATAAGTGGGATGCTTGTCCAAGTAAGGGAAGTACCCAAGCGCCGGTCCACCCACATATCAAACTATCAAAGTAACGAACGTGAATCATATGAACATGATGAAAACTAGCATGACAGAAATTCCCGTGTGTCCTCGGGAGCGTTTTCCCTCCTATAAGAATTTGTCCAGGCTTGTCCCTTGCTACAGAAGGGATTGGGCCACTTTGCTGCACCGTTGCTACTTTTGTTACTTGTTGCTTGGTACGAATCATCTCACCACACAATCACTTGTTACCGACAATTTCAGTGCGTGCAGATTTTACCTTGCTGAAAACCACTTGTGAGATCCTTCTACTCCTCATTGGGTTCGACACTCTTACTTATCGAAAGGACTACGATTGATCCCCTATACTTGTGGGTCATCAAGACTCTTTTCTGGCGCCGTTGCCGGGGAGTGAAGCGCCTTTGGTAAGTGGAACTTGGTAAGGAAACATTCATATAGTGTGCTGAAATTTATTGGCACTTGTCACTATGGATACTAATCTTTTGAGGGGCTTGTTCTGGGTATCTTTATCTAGAACGGAAGCACAAAGAGTTGCTCCTCAACCTGCTGCACCTACTGAAAATATTTGCTTTGAATTTCCTTCGGGTATGCTTGAGAAACTGCTGGCTAATCCTTTTACAGGAGATGGAACATCACATCCAGACTTGCATCTGATCTATGTAGATGAAGTTTGTGGTTTATTTAAGCTTGCAGGTTTGCCCGAGGATGAGGTCAAGAAGAATGTCTTTCCTTTATCTTTGAAGGATAAGGCGTTGACATGGTATAGGCTATGTGATGATACTGGATCATGGGACTACAATCGGTTGAAATCAGAATTTCATCAAAAGTTTTTTCCTATACATTTAGTACATCGTGATAGGAATTATATTTATAATTTTTGGCCTCGTAACAGAGAAAGCATCGCTCAAGCTTGGGGGAGGCTTAAATCAATGCTATATTCATGCCCCAATCATGAGCTCTCGAGAGAAATTATCATTCAGAACTTCTATGCTCGGCTTTCTCATGATGATCGCACCATGCTTGATACTTCTTGTACTGTTCTTTTATGAAGAGGGATATTGACTTCAGATGGAATTTATTGGAGAGAATTAAACGCAATTCTGAAGATTGGGAGCTTGAAGAAGGTAAGGAGTCAGGTATGAATTTCACGTTTGATTGCGTTAAATCCTTTGTTGAGACAAATACTTTTTGTGACTTTAGCGCTAAGTATGGACTTGAATCTGAGATAGTAGCTTCATTGTGTGAATCCTTTGGTGCTCATATTGATCTCCCCAAAGAGAAGTGGTTTAAATATCATCCTCCTTTAGAAGTCAATGTAGTTAGACCCACTCCAGTTGAAGAGAAAGTCATTGCCTATAATGATCCTGTGGTTCCCAGTGCTTACATTGAGAAACCACCTTTCCCTATTAGGATGAAGGATCATTCTAAAGCTTCAACTGTAATACGTAGAGGCTACATTAGAACACCTACACCCCCTGAGCAAATTAGAGTTGAACCTAGCATTGCTATTATCAAAGATCTTCTGTCCGACGATGTTGAGGGACATAATATTCACTTCTGTGAAGATGCTGCTAGAATTGCTAAACCTCATGCTAGAGACAAACATAGGCCTGTTGTTGGCATGCCTGTGGTTTCCGTTAAGATAGGATATCATTGTTATCATGGTTTATGTGACGTGGGTGCTAGTGTTAGTGCAATACCTCAATCCTTATATGATGAAGTCAAAGATGAGATTGCACCTGTTGAAATAGAGCCTATTGATGTCACTATTCAGCTTGCCAATAGAGATACTATCTGCCCTGTGGGAATTGTTAGGGATGTTGAAGTCTTGTGTGGTAAAAGGAAGTATCCTGCTGATTTCCTCCTTCTTGCTACTGCTCATATTGCACGAGATAGCTTTTGTCCCATCATATTTGGAAGACCTTTTCTCAATACCGTCAATGCTCATATTGACTGTGAGAAGCAAACTGTCACTGTTGGCTTTGAAGGTGTGTCACATGAGTTCAATTTCTCCAAGTTTGGTAGACAACCTCATGAAAAGGAGTTGCCTAGTAAGGATGAAACTATTGCCTTAGCTTCTATTGTCGTGCCTCCTACTGATCCCTTAGAGCAATACTTGCTTGAGCATGAAAATGATATGCATATGAATGAAAGGGATGAGATAGATAGAGTTGTCTTAGAACAATATCCTATCCTTAAGAATAACTTGCCTGTTGAACTGCTTGGGGATCCACCCCCACCAAAGGGTGATCTTGTGTTCGAGCTTAAACAGTTGCCTGATACTCTTAAGTATGCCTATCTTGATGAAAAGGAGATTTATCCTGTCATTATTAGTGCTAGTCTCTCAGAGCATGAAGAAAATAAGTTACTAAAGACTCTGAGGAAGCACCGTGCTGCTATTGGATATACTCTTGATGATCTTAAGGGCATTAGTCCTACCCTATGCCAGCACAAGATTAAAACCGATCCTGATTTCAAACCAGTTGCTGATCATCAAAGGAGATTAAATCCTAAGATGAAATAAGTAGTAAGAAAAGAAATACTAAAGCTTCTGGAAGCGGGTATTATCTATCCTGTTGCTCATAGTGATTGGGTGAGTCCGGTGCATTGCGTCCCTAAGAAGGGAGGTATTACCGTTGTCCCTAATGATAAGGATGAATTGATCCCATAGAGGATTATTACTGGCTATAGGATGGTGATCAATTTTAGGAAATTGAATAAAGCCACTAGGAAAGATCATTACCCTTTGCCTTTTATCGACCAAATACTAGAAAGGCTGTCTAAACACACACACTTTTGCTTTCTAGACGGTTATTCTGGTTTCTCCCAAATACCAGTTGCACAATCTAATCAGGAGAAAACCACTTTCACCTGTTGATGACCCACAAGTATAGGGGATCAATCGTAGTCCTTTCGATAAGTAAGAGTGTCGAACCCAACGAGGAGCAGAAGGATCTTACAAGTGGTTTTCAGCAAGGCAAAATCTGCAGGCACTGAAATTGTCGGTAACAAGTGATTGTGTGGTGAGATGATTCGTAGCAAGCAACAAGTAACAAAAGTAGCAACGGTGCAGCAAAGTGGCCCAATCCCTTTTGTAGCAAGGGACAAGCCTGGACATAGTCTTATAGGAGGAAAAACGCCCACGAGGACACACGGGAATTTCTGTCATGCTAGTTTTCATCATGTTCATATGATTCGCGTTCGTTACTTTGATAGTTTGGTATGTGGGTGGACCGACGCTTGGGTACTGCCCTTACTTGGACAAGCATCCCACTTATGATTAACCCCTCACGCAAGCATCCGCAACTACGAAAGAAGAATTAAGACAAAGTCTAACCACAACATTAAACTAGTGGATCCAAATCAGCCCCTTACGAAGTAACGCATAAACTAGGGTTTAAGCTTTTGTCACTCTAGCAACCCATAATCTACTTACTACTTCCCAATGCCTTCCTCTAGGCCCAAATAATGGTGAAGTGTTATGTAGTCGACGTTCACATAACACCACTAGAGGAAAAAGAACATACAACATATCAAATTACCGAACGAATACCAAATTCACATGACTACTATTAGCATGACTTATCCCATGTCCTCAGGAACAAAAGTAACTACTCACAAAGCATAATCATATTCATGACCACAGAGGTAATGAGTAGCATCAAGGATTTGGACATAAACTCTTCCACCAAATAATCCAACTAGCATCAACTACAAAGAGTAATCAACACTACTAGCAACCTTACAAGTACCAATCGGAGTCGTGAGACGGAGATTGGTTACAAGTGATGAACTAGGGTTTGGAGATGAGATGGTGCTGATGAAGATGTTGATGGTGACGAGTCCCCTCGGATGAGAGGAGTGTTGGTGATGACGATGGCGACGATTTCCCCCTCCGGGAGGGAAGTTTCCCCGGAAGGATCTTCTCGCCGGAGCTCTAGATTGGTTCTGCTCAAGTTCCGCCTCGTGGCGGCGGCGAAACCACGAAAAAGCTCCTCCCTGATTTTTTCCTGGATGAAACCCTCCATATAGCAAAAGAGGGGGGCAATTGGGCCAGCAGGGTGCCCACAAGCCCCCATGGCACGGCCTGGGGGGTGGCCGCGCCGTGCAGTCTTGTGGCCACCCCTGGCCCCTCTGACACTTCTTCGGCCCAGTATTTTTGATAAATCAGGGAAAAAAATCCTCGTTGATTTTTACGGCGTTTGGAGTTGCGCAGAATAGGTATCTCAAACTTGCTCCACTTTCAAGCCAGAATTCCAGTTGCCAGTATTCTCCCTCTTCATGTAAACCTTGCAAAATAAGATAAAAAAGGCATAAGAATTGTACCGTGAAGTGAAATAACAGCCAAAGAAGCTATAAATATCAACATGAAAACATGATGCAAAATGGACGTATCACCTGTCCTTTCGGTACCTTTGCTTATAAATGTATGCCTTTTGGCTTATGTAATGCACCTGCCACCTTTCAAAGATGTATGATGGCTATATTCTCTAACTTTTTTGAAAAGATTGTCGAGGTTTTCATGGATGACTTTTCCGTTTACGGGTCTTCTTTTGATGATTGCCTCAGCAACCTTGATCGAGTCTTTCAGAGATGTAAAGACACCAATCTTATCTTGAATTGGGAAAAGTGCCACTTTATGGTTAATGAAGGCATCGTCTTAGGACATAAAATTTCTGAAAGAGGTATTGAAGTCGATAAGGCTAAGGTTGATGCAATTGAGAAAATGCCATACCCCACAGATATCAAAGGTATAAGAAGTTTCCTTGGTCATGCTGGTTTCTATAGAAGGTTCATTAAAGACTTCTCTCAGATTTCTAGGCCTCTTACCAATCTCTTGCAAAAGGATATTCCTTTTGTTTTTGACGATGATTGTGAGGAAGCCTTCGAAGTACTTAAGAGGGCTTTGATAACTGCACCTATTGTTCAACCACCTGATTGGAACTTGCCTTTTGAGATCATGCGTGATGCTAGTGACTATGCAGTTGGTGCTGTTCTAGGGCAAAGAGTTGATAAGAAGTTGAATGTTATTCACTATGCTAGTAAAACTCTAGACAGTGCTGAGAGAAACTATGCTACTACGGAGAAGGAATTTTTAGCAGTCGTGTTTGCATGTGAAAAGTTCAGGTCTTACATAGTTGATTCCAAAGTCACTATTCACACTGATCATGCTGCTATTAAGTACGTCATGGAGAAGAAAGACGCTAAACCTAGACTTATCAGATGGGTTCTCTTGCTACAAGAATTTGATTTGCACGTTGTCGTTAGAAAGGGTGCTGATAACCCAGTAGCAGATAACTTGTCTAGGTTGTAGAACGTTCTTGATGACCCACAACCTATTGATGATAGCTTTCCCGGTGAGAAATTGAATATCATCAATGCTTCACGTAGTACACCGTGGTATGCTGATTATGCAAACTATATCGTTGCCAAATACATACCACCTAGTTTCACGTACCAGCAAAAGAAGAAATTCTTCTTTGACTTGAGACATTACTTTTGGGATGATCCTGACCTTTATAAGGAAGGAGTAGATGGTGTTATTAGACGTTGTGTACCTGAACATGAACAGGGGCAGATCCTACAGAAGTGTCACTCCGAGGCATACGGAGGACACCATGCGGGAGATAGAACTACACACAAGGTATTCCAATCAGGTTTCTATTGGCCCACTCTCTTCAAGGATGCCCGTAAGTTCTTCTTGTCTTGTGACGAATGTCAGAGAATAGGTAATATTAGCAAATGTCGGGAAATGCCTATTAACTATTCACTTGTCATTGAACCATTTGATGTTTGGGGTTTTGATTATATGGGACCTTTTCCAAAATCCAACGGGTATACTCATATCCTAGTTGCTGTTGATTACGTAACTAAGTGGGTAGAAGCTATCCCCACTTGTAGTGCTGATCACAACACCTCTATCAGGATGCTGAAAGAAGTTATCTTCCCTAGATTTGGAGTCCCTAGATATCTAATGATCGACAGTGGTTCACACTTCATTCATGGTGCTTTCCGTAAAACGCTTGCTAAGTACGATGTCAACCATAGAATTGCGTCTCCCTATCACCCTCAGTCCAGTGGTAAAGTAGAGCTAAGTAATAGAGAGATTAAACTGATTCTGCAAAAGACTGTCAATAGGTCTAGAAAGAATTGGTCTAAGAAGCTCGATGATGCACTGTGGGCTTATAGAACTGCCTATAAGAATCCCATGGGCATGTCTCCGTACAAAATGGTGTATGGTAAAACATGTCATTTACCTCTTAAGCTAGAGCATAAAGCTTATTGGGCAATCAAAGAGATCAACTTTGATTTCAAACTTTCCGGTGAGAAGAGGTTATTTCACATTAGCTCGCTTGATGAGTGGAGAACTCAGGCATATGAGAATGCCAAGTTGTTCAAAGAGAAGGTTAAGAGGTGGCATGATAAGAGGATACAAAAGCATGAGTTCAATGTAGGTGATTATGTCTTGCTATATAACTCTCGTTAAGATTCTTTGCAGGCAAGCTTCTCTCTAAATGGGAAGGTCCCTATGTTGTTGAGGAAGTATATCGTTTCGGTGCTATCAAGATCAACAATACGGAAGGTAATTGTCCAAGAGTTGTAAATGGGCTGAGAATCAAGCATTATATCTCAGGTACCCCCATAAATGTTGAAAGCAATATTATCAATACCATAACTCCGGAAGAATACCAAAGGGATATTTATCAGCCTGTTTCAGACTCCGAAAACGAAGAGGTATGTGATTCGGTAAGAAAACATAGTCCAAAACTTTTCCAGTAGGGAATTTTCTCCGTTTTGGAATATTTGAAAAAATACAAAAGTTGGAAGTAGTCCGAAAAGTGTGCGAGGAGACGACAAGCCTACAAGGCGCGGGCCCACCCCCTGGCCGCGCTGTGAGGGCTTGTGGCCACCTCGTGCGCCTCCCGGACTCCGTTTTCGTGTAGAGTACTCCTTCTGGTCTAAAAAAAATCATTACATTTACTCCCGTTTGGTGTGACCCCTGCAGCACGCAGATTTCTTCTGTTTTTCGTTTCGAGCCCGTTTTCTGCCGCAGATTTAGGGCAAGATGTCTTCTCAGGATTCAGAGGGGGAGAGCTTTGTGGCAGATTACCTTGCTAATCCCAAGGTCTATGGTGACTTGGATCCTTATGGCTGGACCACTGATGAGGAAGAAGATTATGATTCGAAGGGGAAGGAACAAACAAGTTCCAATGAAGAGGAGGCTCCTCTACCTCTACCTGGACACACACATGTGGAGTTCAAGAAGTCGAGCCTCCCTGACTCATGGAAGAAGCCTAAGACCTTGTTTATCCCTTCTCGTTTCTTGCAGGAGAGTAAGTAGGAATTATGCCAAAGGGTGTTGAAGCTGAAGAGGAAAATGATGATCTGAGGGAGCAGAATTTTATTCTCAAGTGGAAATTAAACAAGCTCAAGACCTGTGCAACAACTCCTCCACCTTCACCACCAAAGGAAGACAACTGAGCATTGGTATGGGCAATCCCCTTGGCTTGTGCCAAGCTTGGGGGAGTTGCCCCGGTATCGTATCACCATCACATCTTTTGCCTTTACCTTTGTTTTAGTTTTCCTTTTTCAGTTTTCTCTTTCTCTAGTAGATTAAAAGTCTTAGTGTTTTAGTCTTGAGTTTTGCTTTGTGTCACCCCTGATGTATTCGAGCTCGTGAGCCAGATAATAAAGAGTGTCTTAGTTGAAGGGCTTTGCCTCCTGCCATGATCAAAAGAGTGAGAATAGAACAAAAGCATGAAAGATCATGTAATGATCTTATGGGAAGTGATGGGTTCACATATAAAAAGAATGAGGATTGAAACTTGTTGAGGGTTGATACGTCTCAAACGTATCTATAATTTTTGATGGTTTCATTCTGTTATCTTGTCATCTTTGGATGTTTTATGTACCTTTTATATCTTTTTTGGGACTAACTTATTAATTTAGTGCCAAGTGCGAGTTCCTGTTTTTCTGTGTTTTTGGCTGTTTTCAGATCTGATTTCGGAACGGAGTCCAAACGGAATAAAATCCCCAAATTAATTTTTTCCCAAACGGAAGAAGATCAGGGGGCTTGTGGGCCAAGCCAGGAGGGCTATAGGGAGCCCACAAGCCCCCCATCCGCCACCAGGGGGGCGGCGGTGGGCAGGCTTGTGGCCTCCCTGGCGCCCCCTGACCTAACTCCTTCGGCTATATATTCACTAAAATACAGAAAAAATCAAGGGATCCACGAAAATACTTTTCCGCCGCCCAAGCTTCCGTTTCCGCGAGATCTCATCTGGAGACCCTTCCCGGTGCCCTGCCGGAGGGGACTTTGGAGTTGGAGGGCTGCTACATCAACATCATCGCCCCTATAATGACTCGTGAGTAGTTCACTTCAGACCTACGAGTCCGTAGTTAGTAGCTAGATGGCTTCTTCTCTCTCTTGGATCTTCAATACAAAGTTCTCCATGATCTTCATGGAGATCTATCCGATGTAATCCTTTTTGGAGGTGTGTTTGTCGAGATCCGATGAATTGTGGATTTGTGATCAGATTATCTATGATATATATTTGAGTCTTTGCTGATTTCTTATATGTATGATTTGATATCCTTGTAAGTCTCTCGGAGTCTTGGGTTTTGTTTGGCCAACTAGATCTATGATTCTTGCAATGGGAGAAGTGCTTGGTTTTGGGTTCTTACCGTGTGGTGACCTTTCCCAGTGACAGTAGAGGCAGCAAGGCACACATCGTGTAGTTGCCATAAAGGGTAACAAGGTGGGCTCTGTCGTAGATATGAGATTGTCCATCTACATCATGTCATCTTGCTTAAGGCGTTACTCTGTTCTTTCGGACTTAATACACTAGATGCATGCTGGATAGCGGTCGACGTGTGGAGTAATAGTAGTAGATGCAGAAAGTATCGGTCTACTTGTTTTGGACGTGATGCCTATAGATATAATCATTGCCATAGATGACGTCACGACTTTGCGCGGTTCTATCAATTGCTCGACAGTAATTTGTTCACCCATAGTTTACTTGCTTTCATGAGAGAAGCCACTAGTAAACACTACGGCCCCCGGGTCTATTCACACCTATCGTTTCCACTTTCGCTTTTACTTTGCTTTGTTACTTTGTTGCTTTCAGTTCTCACTTGGCGAACAATCTATAAGGGATTGACAACCCCTTCGTAGCGTTGGGAGCAAGCTTTTTGTGTTTGTGCAGGCACTTGAGATACTCCTTCACTGGATCGATACCTTGGTTCTCAAACTGAGGGAAATACTTACCACCGCTGGGCAACATCACCCTTTCCGCTTCTAGGGAACACCAACGCAAGGCTTCAAGGCCACGGGGGAAATCCTTTGCATATTTGCCTAGGAAGTCCCTTAAGGAATAGCCGTAGCAGAAGGATTCCTGGTGCCGTCGACACGCTTATTTCTGGCGCCATTGGAAGGTCTTTTGTTGCAGTAGCAGAAGTATTTCTAGCGCCGTTGCCGGGGAAAGAGAGATCTACCCAAGTAGGTCTCACAAACTCATCTCCTGCATCTACTTTTTTTCCAGTTGCCTCTCGTTTTCCTCTCCCCCACTTCACATTTGCCATTTTCATTTGCTTTTCTCCTTTGCCGTTTTCTTTTGCCTTTTGCCTTTTTGCCGTTTTCCTTTGCCGGTTTTCTTGCTTGCTTGTGTGCTTGTTTGTTTGTTGAAGTCATCATGGCTGAAAACACCAAACTTTGCGACTTCTCGAGTACCAATAATAATGATTTTATTAGTACTCCGATTGCTCCCGCCACTAGTGCGGAATCGTATGAAATCAACGTAGCTTTGCTGAATCTTGTTATGAAAGAGCAAATCTCTGGCCTTCCTAGTGAAGATGCCGCATCCCATCTCAATACATTCATTGAGCTTTGTGATATCCAAAAGAAAAGAGATGTGGATAATGACGTGATTAAGTTGAAACTTTTTTCCTTTCTCGTTGCGAGATCGCGCAAAAACTTGGTTTTATTCTTTGCCTAAAAATAGTATCGATTCTTGGGATAAGTGCAAAGATGCTTACATATCCAAGTATTTTCCGCCGGCGAAGATCATCTCCTTACGTAACGATATCATGAATTTCAAGCAACTTGATCATGAACACGTTGCACAATCTTGGGAGAGGATGAAGCTTATGATTAGAAATTGTCCCGCTCATGGCTTGAGTTTGTGGATGATTATACAAATCTTTTACGCTGGCTTGAATTTCGCTTCTCGCAATATCTTGGACTCCGCCTCAGGTGGAACATTCATGTAAATCACATTAGGAGACACTACAAAACTCCTAGACAATATCATGACCAACTACTCTCAGTGGCACACTGAAAGGTCACCTGCTAGCAATAAGGTCCACGCTATAGAAGAGATTAACTCGCTTAGTGCTAAGATGGATGAGTTGATGAATTTGGTTGCTAGTAGAAATGCTACTGTAGATCCTAATGACATGCCACTATCTTCCTTGATTGAGAGTAGCAATGCTAGTTTGGACGTGAATTTTGTTGGTAGGAACAATTTTGGCAACAACAATGCTTTTAGAGGAAACTATGTTCCTAGGCCTTTTCCTAGTAACTCCTCTAAAAATTATGGCAATTCCTACAACAACACTTATGGAAATCACAACAAATTACCCTCTGATTTAGAGAGTAATATCAAAGAGTTCATCAACTCTCAAAAGATTTTCAATGCGTTCATAGAGGAAAAACTACTCAAAATAGACGATTTGGCTAAGAGCGTTGATAGGATGTCTTGTGATATTGATGCTTTGAAAGTTAGATGTGCTCCTCCCATGGTCAACTTGGATGAAACTTTGAAAGCTATGCGTGTCTCCATGAATGAGAGCAAAGAAAGAACCGCCCAAATTCGCGCTAGGCATGAATGGTTTAAAAGGGCGCGTTCTAGTGATGCAAATCACGAAGATCTTAAAGTGCTTGGTGTGTATCATCTTGAATCTTTGTTTTCGCATGTCAAACCTATTGATAGAGGGGCTGGATATGAATCCACTTTGGTGGAAAAACACCGCAATGATTCGGAGTCCACCCATCTTGATGATAAAGGTGTGGAGAGTGGAGTAGAAGAAATCAAAATTTTGGGTAGTAATGAAACTCCCACTTTGGATTTCGAGGAATTAAATTATGATAATTTCTCCTTGTTTGAATGCATTTCTTTGATGCAATCCATTGCAAACTCTCCACACGCTTATAGCCAAAGCAAAGCCTTTACCGCGCATATCGTAGATGCTATTATGAAATCTCTTGAAGAGAAGCTCGAACTAGAAGTCTCTATACCTAGAAAACTTCATGATGAGTGGGAACCTACTATCAAAATCAAGATCAAAAGCTATGAGTGCAATGCTTTGTGTAATTTGGGTGCTAGTGTTTCCGCGATTCCAAAGTCTTTATGTGATATTCTTGGTTTTCATGAGATTGAAGAGTGTTCTCTTAATTTGCATCTTGCGGACTCTACTGTCAAGAAACCCATGGGAAGGATCGATGATGTTCTTATTGTTGCAAATAAGAACTATGTACCCGTGGATTTCATTGTACTTGACATAGATTGCAATCCTTCATGTCCCATTATTCTTGGTAGACCTTTCCTAAGGACTATTGGTGCTATCATCGATATGAAGGAAGGGAATATTAGATTTCAATTTCCTTTAAATAAGGGCATGGAGCACTTTCCTAGAAAGAAAATAAGATTGCCTTATGAATCTATGATGAGGGCTACTTATGGCTTGAGCACCAAAGATGACTATACGTGATTCCATCACCTTTCGCCTAGCTAAGGGCGTTAAACAAAAGCGCTTGTTGGGAGGAAACCCAACGAATCTATCCTTTTTCTTTATGTTTTGTGTTTTCCACACTTTCATAATTCTTTTATGATTGCGTTTTTTGTGTTTCTTTTTGCGTTTGTTCCAAGCAAAACCGTTATGATTAGTCTTGGGGACGATCGTTTGGTCATGCTGGAAAAGAAAGAATCTTTCTGCTCACGAAAAGAATTTTCGTTTTTTTTCTGTAAGAGATTTTGAGTTGATTCTTTTTGCTGCTGATTCCTACGCAAATTCTTCAGACTGTCGTAATTTTTCAGAATTTTGGAAGTACAAGAAGTATACGAAATATATAGATTGCTACAGACTGGTCTGCTGCTAACATATTCTGTTTTTGTTGTGTTGGTTGCTTATTTTGATGAAACTATGGATAGTATCGGGGGGTATTAGCCATGGAAGATTGAAAATACAGTAACCCAACATCAGCATAAGTAGAATTTAAGTTTTCTACAGTACCTAAGGAAGTGGTGGTTTGCTTTCTCATACTAATGTTATCACGAGTTTCTGTTTAAGTTTCGTGTTGTGAAGTTTTCAAGTTTTGGGTGAAGTTCTTATGGACGAAGAGATAAAGAGTGGCAAGATCTCAAGCTTGGGTATGCCCAAGGCACCCCAAGATATTCAAGGATTCCGTAAAAGCCTAATCTTGGGGATGCCCCGGGAAGGCATCCCCTCTCTCGTCTTCAATCCATCGGTAACGTTACTTGGAGCTATATTTTTATTCACCACATGTTACGTGTTTTTGCTTGGAGCGTCTTGTATCATAGGAGTCTTTTATTTTTGTTGTGTCACAATCATAATTGCTGCACACCTAGAGAGAGAGAGACATGCACTCACCGTGATTTTGTCGAGCTTCACTTATATCTTTTGGTAGACAATTCAGCTCACATGTGCTTCACTTATATCTTTTGAGCTAGATACTTTTGCTCTATGTGCTTCACTTATATCTTTTAGAGCACAGTGGTGCGTGGCTTGGTAGTTGATCTATGCTTTAAAAGTAGTCTCAAAAGGGGCAGTTATCCAAAGGGATACGAAAACTTCCACCTTCATGTGCATTGAATAGTTAGAGAAGTTTGATTCATCTCAATTAGTTTTGAGTTGTGGTTCTTGTAATATTGAAGTCATGGTAGTAAGGTGTTGTGGATCTAGAAATACTTGTGTTGAAGTTAGTGATTCCCGTAGCATGCACGTATGGTGAACCGCTATGTGATGAAGTCTGAGCATGATTAGTCTATTGATTGTCATCCTTTGCGTGGCGGTCGGGATCGCGCGATGGTTTATACCTACCAACCCTTCCCCTAGGAGTATGCGTTGAATGCTTTGTTTCGATTACTAATAAAACTTTTGCAACAAGTATATGAGTTCTTCATGACTAATGTTGAGTCCATGGTTTAGATGCACTTTCACCTTCCACCATCACTATCTTCTTAGTGCCGTGCAACTTTCGCCGATGCACAAAACTCACCATTAGCCTCCCTCAAAACAACCACCATACCTACCTACTATGGCTTTTTCAAAGTCATTCCGAGATATATTTCCATGAAACTACCACCATGACATGTGCCACCACGTCTACATTGCCATTGCATGATCGTAAGATAGCTAGCATGATGTTTCCATTGACGTCTATGCCATGCTAGATCATTGTCACGGTACACTACCGAAGGCATTCCATATAGAGTCATCGTTGCTCTAAGGTTTGAGTTGAAAGTGTGATGATCATCATTGATGGAGCATTGTCCCATGTGAGAAAATAAAAGAGGCCAAAGATGCCCACCAAAATAAAAAAAATAAAAAAAGAGAGGCCAAAGAGCTCACCAAAAAAATATGAGAGAAAAAGAGAGAAGGGACAATGCTACCACTTTTCCACACTTGTGCATATTAAGCACCATGATCTTCATGATTGAGAGTCTCTCGTTTTGTCACCACCATATAGCTAGTGGGAAATTTTCATTATATAACTTGGCTTGTATATTCCAATGATAGGCTTCCTCAAAATTGCCTTAGGTCTTCGTGAGCAAGCAAGTTGATGCACACCCACTAGTTTTCCTTAAGAGCTTTCACACACTCTTAGCTCTAGTGCATCATTTGTATGGCAACCCCTACTCATTCACATTGATATCTATTGATGAGCATCTCCACGGCTCATTGATATGCCTAGTTAATGTGACCATCTTCTCCTTTTTGTCTTGCAACCTCCACCACACTCCACACCACTTATAGTGCTAAAACCATGGCTCACACTCATGTATTGCGTGAGAGTTGAAAAGGTTTGAGAAAGTAAAGGTGTGAAACAATTACTTGGCCAATACCGGGGTTGTGCATGATTTAAATTCGTTGTGCAATGATGATAGAGCATAGCCAGACTATATGCTTTTGTAGGGATAACTTTCTTTTGGCCTTGTTATTTTGAAAGTTCATGATTACCTTGCTAGGTTGCTTGAATTATTATTGTTTCCACGTCAATAGCAAACTATTGTTTTGAATCTAATGGATCTGAACATTCACGTCACATAAGAGGAGTTACAAAGGACATCTATGCTAGGTAGCATGAAAGCATAAAAAATTCATTCTTTATCACTTCCCTACTCGAGGACGAGTAGGAGTTAAGCTTGGGGATGCTTGATACGTCTCAAACGTATCTATAATGTTTGATGGTTTCATGCTGTTACCTTGTCATCTTCGGATGTTTTATGTACCTTTTATATCTTTTTTTTGGGACTAACTTATTAATTCTGTGCCAAGTGCTAGTTCCTGTGTTTTCTATGTTTTTGGCTCTTTTCAGATCTGATTTTGGAACGGAGTGCAAACGGAATAAAATCCTTGAATTAATTTTTTTCCGAACGGAAGAAGATCACGGGGCTTGTGGGCCAAGCCAGGAGGGCTACAGGGAGCCCACAAGCCCCCCATCTGCCACCGGGGGGGGGGGGGGTGGGCAGGCTTGTGGCCTCCGTGGCGCCCCCGTGACCTAACTCCTTCGCCTATATATTCCCTAAAATACAGAAAAAATCAAGGGATCCACGAAAATACTTATCCGCCGCCGCAAGCTTCCGTTTCCGCGAGATCTCATCTGGAGACCCTTCCCGGTGCCCTGTCGGAGGGGACTTTGTAGTTGGAGGGCTTCTACATCAACATCATCACCCCTCCAATGACTCGTGAGTAGTTCACTTCAGACCTACGGGTCGTTAGTTAGTAGCTAGATGGCTTCTTCTCTCTCTTGGATCTTCAATACAAAGTTCTCCATGATCTTCATGGAGATCTATCCGTTGTAATCCTTTTTGGAGGTGTGTTTGTCGAGATCCGATGAATTGTGGATTTGTGATCAGATTATCTATGATATATATTTGAGTCTTTGCTGCTTTCTTATATGTATGATTTGATATCCTTGTAAGTCTCTCGGAGTCTTGGGTTTCGTTTGGCCAACTAGATCTATGATTCTTGAAATGGGAGAAGTGCTTGGTTTTGGGTTTTTACCGTGTGGTGACCTTTCCCAGTGACAGTAGGGGTAGCAAGGCACACATCGTGTAGTTGCCATAAAGGGTAACAAGGTGGGCTCTGTCGTAGATATGAGATTGTCCATCTACATCATGTCATCTTGCTTAAGGCGTTACTCTGTTCTTTCGGACTTAATACACTAGATGCATGCTGGATAGCGGTCGATGTGTGGAGTAATAGTAGTAGATGCAGAAAGTATCGGTCTACTTGTTTTGGACGTGATGCCTATAGATATAATCATTGCCATAGATGACGTCACGACTTTGCGCGGTTCTATCAATTGCTCGACAGTAATTTGTTCACCCACCGTTTACTTGCTTTCATGAGAGAAGCCACTAGTAAACACAACGGCCCCCGGGTCTATTCACACCTATCGTTTCCACTTTCGCTTTTACTTTGCTTTGTTACTTTGTTGCTTTCAGGTCTCACTTGGCTATCATCTATAAGGGATTGACAACCCCTTCATAGCGTTGGGAGCAAGCTTTTTGTGTTTGTGCAGGTAGTTGAGATACTCCTTCACTGGATCGATACCTTGGTTCTCTAACTAAGGGAAATACTTACCACCGCTGCGCGACATCACCCTTTCCGCTTCGAGGGAACACCAACGCAAGGCTCCAAGGCCACAGGGGAAATCCTTTGCATATTTGCCTAGGAAGTCCCTTAAGGCGTAGCCGTAGCAGAAGGATTCCTGGTGCCGTCGACACGCTTATTTCTGGCGCCATTGGAAGGTCTTTTGTTGCAGTAGCAAGGGTAGGCAAACATAGACCTTGGTCATTGTTGCAATTAATAGGTAGTGGTAAAGAAGGAGAGGTTCACATATAAATATATCATCTCTAACACCATCTATGATTGTGAACACTCACTAAACTATTGCATGCCTAGAAGTAGATGTTGGATAAGGAAGACAACATAATGAATTGTGTTTTCTTGGCTCCGAACAATGTTATATGATTAGAGATCCCTTAGCATATGACGATTGCTTCGACCTGACATTAGCCAAACCTCCCGCACTAAGTAGAGATACTACTTGTGCATCCATAAACCTTCAACCTAGTTTTGCCATGAGTGTCCACCATACCTACCGATGTCCCACAAGCATATGGGATCGCAGCAGTTTTCGAGGGTAGAGTATTCAACCCAAATTTATTGATTCACCAAGACGGGAAGAGAAAGAATATTCTCAAATATTAGCAACTGAATGTGTCAGATTCAACCACACCAGAAAGATTAGTGTCTGCAAGCAAAGTATCAGTAGCAAGGTAGTATGATAGCAACGGTGCCAGAAACGATCTGTTGACGGCAGACTATTCCTAACTGTTGTATCAATGGCGCCAGCATGTTGACGGGGGATTATTCTTGGGAAGAATGCTTCCCCGGCTACGGCTCCAACAAAGTCTTGCAACAAGTCACATCAGAGAAGTAAGGAACAACAGTAGCAGAGTAACAACTAACAGCTGTAGTGACAGCAGCAGCAAAGTGGCCCAATCCCTTTTGTAGCAAGGGACAAGCCTAGACAAAGTAACGTAGCGAGAACCAGTAGTAAAAGACTCGTAGGCAGTGGATTGGTGATGGATGAGTATGACGGATGTGATTCATCATGCAACAGCTATAACACGAAGAGATAAGTAACTAGCTCCCTTTCGTCAATCTAATGTAGGCATGTATTCCGTATGTAATCATACGTGCTTAGGGAAAAGAACTTGCATGACATCTATTGTCCATCCCTCCCGTGGCAGCGGGGTCCTAATGGAAACTACGGGATATTAAGGTTCTCCTTTTAATAAAGAACTGCACCAACGCATTAACACACGGTGAATACATGAACTCCTCATACTATGGTCATCTCCGGGAGTGGTTCCGGCTATTGTCACTCCGGGGTTGCCGGGTCATAACACATAGTAGGTGACTACAACTTGCAAGATAGGATCTAAAACACACATATATTGGCGACAACATAATAGGTTCAGATCTGAAATCATGGCACTCGGGCCCTAGTGACAAGCATTAAGCATAGCCAAGTAGTAGCAACATCAATCTAGAACATAGTGGATACTAGGGATCAATCCCCGTCAAGAACTAACTCGATTACATGATAGATCTCATCCAACTCATCATCGTCCAGCAAGCCCACGATGAGATTACTCACGAACGATGAAGAGCATCATGGAATTGTCGATGGAGAAAGGTTGATGATGACGATGGCGACGATTTCCCCTCTCCGGAGCCCGAAACGGACTCCAGATCTGCCCTCCAGATGAAGAACAGGATGTGGCAGCGCCTCCGTATCGCAAAATGCGATGAAACCTTCTTTTTGATTTTTTTCACGCGAAACGGAAGATATAGAGCTGAGATTGGCGGCGGTGGTGCCATGTGGGCCCCACAAGCCTGCACAGCGCGACCATAGGGGGTGGCTGCGGCCTGTGGGCTTGTGGCCCACTGGCACGCCCCCTCCGGTGGATCTTTGCGCAGGTATTTTTCTTTTATTCCAGAAAAAATCTCCGTAAATTTTCAGGACATTTCGAGAACTTTTATTTCTGCACAAAAACAACACCATGGCAATTCTGCTGAAAACAACGTCAGTCCGGGTTAGTTCCATTCAAATCATGCAAATTAGAGTCCAAAACAAGGGCAAAAGAGTTCGGAAAAGTAGATACGACGGAGACGTATCAACTCCCCCAAGCTTAAAGCCTTGCTTGTCCTCAAGCAACTCAGTTGACAAACTGAGAGAGACAAAAAAAACTTTGACGAACTCTGTTTGATCTTGTTGTTGCAACTATGTCTAACTCACAACCAGAATTTCAGCAAGATCACAAGCAAATCACATAAGCAAATGACATCTAGGTCTCACGGTAAACTCATATCAAAGGCATAATCAACTAGCGAGCAAATAATAATAAGTCTCAAATGTCAACACTTCAATCAAAACAACATGAAGCAGTACGAATAGATGGTATCTCGCTAGCTCTTTCTGAGACCGCAAAACATAAATGCAGAGCACCTTAAAAGACCAAGGGCTGACTAATCATTGTAATTCAAGGCATTGAAGATCCAGTCATAGTCATACTCAACACAGTTAAAAGCAAAGCATAAAAATGACAGAGGTGCTCCCTAATTGGTGCTTTTGTAAGAGGAGGATGACTCAATAGGAAAATAAATAGACAGGCCCTTCACAGAGGGAAGCATTGATTTGCAGAGGTGCCAGAGCTCAAGCTTTTAAAACAGAGATATAATTTTGGTTGGCATGCTTTCATTGTCAACGCAATGACTAAGAGTTCTCAACATCTTCCATGCTACACATGCTATAGGCGGTTCCAAACAGAAAAGTAAAGTTTTGACTCCCCCACCACCAATCAATCACACTCCACGGCTAGCCGAATCCTCGGGTACCGTCCAAACCAACATCAATCCAGGGGGAGTTTTGTTTGCAATTATCTTTTCGATTTGAGTATGGAACTGGGCATTCAAATTATTGGCCCCTTTCTCGTGAATGATAGTGAATAAACACATATCGAGGATAACACGCCTAGCATGGAAGATACCAACAGCCCCCTGTCACCACATGAGCGGTTCGGGCATGCAAAACAGATTATTTCTTGAAGGTTTAGAGAGTGGCACATGCAAATTTACTTGGAACGGCAGGTAGATACCGCACATAGGTAGGTATGGTGAACTCATATGGAACAACTTTGGGTTTATGGGAGTGGATGTACAATCAGTATTCCCGCTTAGTACAAGTGAAGGCTAGCAAAAGATTGGGAAGCGACCAACTAGAGAGCGAAAACAGTTATCAAAATGCATTGAGATTAACTAACATTGAGTGCAAGCATGAGTAGGACATAAATCACCATGAACATGAATATCATAGAGTCTATGTTGATTTTGTTTCAACTACATGCGTGAACATGCGCCAAGTCAAGCCACTTGAAACATTCAAAGGAGGATACCATCCTATCATACTACATCATAGTCATCTCAACATTCATGTTGGCAACCAAGACAAACCATTATAAGCTCCTAGCTAAATAAGCATGGCATAAGCAACTATGATCTCTAAGTTGTCATTGCAAACATGTTTCTCTCACAACAAAGCTGAATCAGGCATGATGAGCTAGTCATATTTACAAAAACAAAATAAATCAAGTTCATACCAGCTTTTCCAGGCTCAGTCACTTCATCATATATCGTCATTATTGCCTTTCATTTGCATGATCGTATGATGTGAACAATAATAAGTGTGCTCGTGCATTGGAGTACGCTGGAATCTGCAGGCAAACACAAAGGAGAATAGAAAGTAATATGGCTCTTTGAAAGCTAAACAGGTATGCATGCAAGAGCCACTAAACATTGTAACCATAGTCTTCTACCTTGACCCAAAGAAAAAGAAAACTATCTACACAGGGAAGCTCCCAACAAGCAAAAGAAGAAAAAGAAAATCTTTTGGGGTTTTCTCAAACTAGACAGACACACGAAAAGAAAACGAGAAAAAGAAAATAAACTAGCATGGATGATACAGTGGCAAAGTGTGAACACCGGCTAACAAAGTGAAAGCATAAGCAAGAATGTAAAGTCGGTGAGAACACGTACTCCCGCAAGCTTAGGCTTTTGGCCTAACTTGGTCTACTCCCAAGGATAATCCTCGCGAAACCCAAAATCTTAATCGGGGTTATACGGGAGCGCTGCAGCCACTTCCTGAATAGCTGTCTCACGGAGACGAGCATCCTTCGCCTCCCTCTCATACTCCTCTGCCTCTCCTCTGGTTATGTAATATCTCTATTTTACGTGAAAGTCAAAGAAAGCAGGAGCAGGAAGGGTAATATGGAAAACACGCTGCCGGTTAAATATCAATCGGTATAGGAGGGATTCATCATTCCTCTCAAGGAACTGCTAGCGTGTCAAAGCGACACGATCAAGGAAAGCTGTATGGAGCGGGGGATCTCCTTCGCGGATGGGTACTCCAAGAAAATTTGCTATGCGAGTGGCATAGATCCCACCAAAGAAATCCCCTTCAATAGCATTCTTATTCATCCTCCTTGCTATAATAGCTCCCATGTGGAAGCTTTTGTCACCCGTCACTGCGCTCTTAAGGATACTAAGGTCGGGTGCGCAGAGGTGACAATGCTCAATCTTGCCATTAATGCATCTGCCTATGAAGAGGGCAAAGCAATGCAAGGCAGGAAAATGAATACTCCCCATGGTAGCTTGCCTAATGTCTCTAGTTTTTCCAACCGTAATACCAGCGCAAAAATCTCTAACCGAAGATTTAGGAGGATCATTGAGGTTACCCCAAATAGGTATTTTGCAAATTCTACTGAAATCTTCTAAATCCATGGTATACGATTTATCATAGAGATCAAACAGTACCGACGGCTCACAACGAGTTGAGAATTTGAATCTACGAACAAAAGAGGCAGTGAGAGCCACATATTGTTCACATTTATCGGAGATGAATTCTTCGAGTCCGACGTTGTGAACAAGTGCATCAAACTCATCTTTGAAACCTGCCTGAATAATAAATTCATCAGAAGGCCATTCACATGGTTGTACCTGCGCGTCCCTTGGTTGGTAAGGATCAGGCTCCCGAATCGCAAGACGGGGACCTCTCTTGCTTGAGGAACCACCATGAAAGTTTCTCCTGAACATCTTCCTTTTCTGAAATTTTCAGTGATTGTAAGGAAAGGTGAACAAGGATCAAAGAAACTCGTAGCAACTACTCCCACAAGTGCCTATAGACCATATTACGCAGCAAAACTACTTGGGACCAGCTAAAATTAGCATGCAAAGCTCAAGAACATGGTCACCAAGGCAGCAAAAATACGTGGAGTATAAGGCACTAGAGCAAAAACTAATTGGACCAATGGAGGAGTCACTTACCAAGGAGTAATTTCCCCAAAACAGTTCGGAGAACAGTGATTTGAGCAAAGAGATCGAAAATCCCAGCAAGAGGAGCAAGAACACGGGTTTGAGCTGCGAAACGATTTTTTCTGGAGGTAGGAGAAGCGGATGAGAGCAAGAATGAGTGGAGGGGGTGCCTTTGGGCCCCACAAGCCTGGGTGGCGCAGCTAGGGGGGTGCCCACGCCCCTAGGGCTTGTGGCCCACTGGTGTGGCCCCTAGACAGACTCTTTGTCCCAGTATTTTTCAAAAAATCCAGAAAAAATCATACTTGATTTTCACAGCGTTCGGAGAACTTTTATTTTCGGGGTACTTTTCTACCGGACGCTAAAATAGAAAACAGGGAAAACTAAACTAAATCTATCATTTTTCTTCTAAGCAACCTAAAGTGAAAGCTTGGAACAGAGGTTTGTGACTCCTCGATTCATCCATCTCATGGTCATTGAAAGAAATCCGTCAGTGAGGTTGATCAAGTCTCTTTGACAAACTTTCTCGAATCGCAAAAGAGATCGGAGAATTTTCAAATAGTCACTAGGTCACCTCAATGGGGATGTGTATCTCCCCAACAAGAAAATCATACTTCATCTTGACACGAGGAATAGGGCATTCAAAGCTCCCGATAAGAACCGATGAAGTTTTTTAGATAGCATTGATGCAATGTACTCGATATTGTTTCTCCGGGAAGTGCACCGTATGCTCATTACCGTTGACATGGAAAGTGACATAGCCTTTGTTGCAATCTATAACAGCCCCTGAAGTGTTTTAGAAGGGTCTTCCGAGGATGACCGCCATGGCATCGTCCTCGGGAATATCCAAGATAACAAAGTCTGTTAAGATAGTGACATTAGCAACCACAACAGGCACATCCTCGCAAATGCCGATTGGGAAAGCAGTTGATTTGTCGGCCATTTGCAGAGAGATTTCAGTGGGTGTCAACTTATCCAGTTCAAGTCTACGATAAGGAGAGAGAGGCATAACACTAACACCGGCTCCAAGGTCGCATAGCGCAGTTCTAACATAGTTGCCTTTAATGGAGCAAGGTATAGTGGGCACACCGAGATCACCTAGTTTCTTAGGAGTTCCACCCTTGAAGGTATAGTTAGCAAGCATGGCGGAGATCTCAAGATCAGGTATCCTCCTCTTATTAGTCACAATATCTTTCATGTACTTAGCATACGGAGACATTTTGAGCATATCTGGCAGACGCATGTACATAAAGACAGGTATGATCATCTCAACGAAGCGCTCAAAATCCTCATCATCCTTTTTCTTGGATGATTTGGGAGGAAAGGGCATAGGTTTCCGAACCCATGGTTCCCTTTATTTACCATGCTTCCTAGCAGCGAAGTCATTCTTATCGTATCTCTTAGTCTTACGTTGTGGGTTATCAAGATCAACACTAGGTTCAATCTCCACATCCTTATCATTGCTAGGTTGAGCATCAACATGAACACCACTATTGATATCATCATTAGGCTCATGTTCATCACCAGATTGTGTTTCAGCATCAGAGACAGAGGCATCGTTTGGACTCTCAGGGGTAGCAGCAACAGGGTTTCTAGCGTGCAGGTTCCTATGATCTTTCTTCTTCTTTCTAGGATGACTAGGTGCATTAGCGGTAACTCCTTGAGAATCTTGTTCATTTCTCTTCGGATGACCATCAGGATACAGAGGTTCCTGGGTCATTCTACCGCCTCTAGTGACGACTCTGACGGCATTGTCATTCAACTCATTGAGCAAGTCATTCTGAGCTTTAAGTACTTGTTCTACCTGAGTAGTAACCATAGAGGCATGTTTACTCAGAAGCTTAAGATCATTGACATTTCTGTCCACACAAGCACTTAAATGACTAAGCATACGAGCATTCTGTTCCAATTGTCTGCTAACATAATCATTGAAACTTTGTTGTTTGGCAATGAAGTTATCAAATTCATCCATGCATAAGCTAGCAGGTTTATCAAAAGGAATATCACTCTCATCAAACCTACACAGAGAATTTACTTCTACTACCTGTATCGGGTTATCGAGACCATGGATCTCTTCGATAGGTGGTAGATTTTTTACATCTTCAGATTTAATGCCTTTCTCTCGCATAGATTTCTTGGCTTCTTGCATATCTTCAAGACTGAGGAATAGAATACCTCTTTTCTTTGGAGTTGGCTTAGGAGGTGGTTCGGGAATAGTCCAAGCATTCTCATTGCACAAGATGCTATTCAGTAGAATCTCAGCTTGTTCTATGGTTCGTTCCCTAAAAACACTACCGGCACAACTATCTAGATGGTCTTTGGAAGCATCGGTAAGTCCATTATAGAAGATATCAAGTATCTCATTCTTCTCAAGAGGGTGATCAGGCAAAGCATTCAGTAGCTGGATAAGCCTCCCCCAAGCTTGTGGGAGACTCTCTTCTTCAGCTTGAGCAAAGTTGTATATTTCCTGCAAGGCAGCTTGCTTCTTATGGGCAGGGAAATATTTTTCAGAGAAGTAGTAGACCATATCCTGGGGGCTACGCACACAACCAGGAGCAAGAGAAGTGAACCAAGTCTTAGCATCATCCTTTAGCGAGAAAGGAAACAGCTTGAGCATATAGTAGTGGCGGATCTTTTCCTCACTAGTGAATAGGGTGGCTATATCGTGCAGTTTGGTAAGATGGGCTACAACCGTTTCAGACTCGTAACCGTGAAAGGGATCAGATTCGACAAGAGTGATTAACTCAGGGTAGACATGGAATTCATAATCCTTATCGGTCACAAAGATAGGCGAAGTAGCAAACTTCGGGTCGTATTTCATCCTAGCGTTCAGAGATTTTTCCTTCCACTTGCGCAGAAGTTTCTCAACATCATAGCTATCCTTACACGCAAGAAAGTCCTCAGCTATCTCTCCCTCCATAACATAACGCGTATCAGGCATAACAAGCAATTCAGGCATAGTAGCAGGTTCTACTTCAATAGTATCAGCAGTTTCAGAGGTATCATCACATCTAGCAGCAACTATAGCAATATGTGCATCAAGGGCACCAAGTGGCAAAGCAATATCAGGCATAGTATCAAGCATAGCATCATCGGGCATAGTATCAAGCATAGTATCATGAGCAGCAGAAGTAGCATCATCAAGCACATGCGACATATCAAGTTTTCTAGAAGGAGGCGAAGTCGCAAACTTACTCAGAACTGAAGGTGAATCAAGTGCAGAGCTAGATGGCAATTCCTTACCTCTCCTCGTAGTGCAAGGTAGGATTTTCGTTCTTGGATCTTTCGGATTCCTCATAGTGATCAGCAGACGTCAATCCCAAGTGACTCAGAGAATATAGTTGTGCCTTCCCCGGCAACGGCGCCAAAAAAAGCCTTGATGTCCCACAAGCGTATAGGATCGCAAGAGTTTTCGTGGGTAGAGTATTCAACCAAAATTTATTGATTCGCCAAGACGGGAAGCAAAAGAATATTCTCAAGTATTAGCAGCTGAATGTGTCAGAATCAACCACACCTGAAAGATTAGTGTCTACAAGCAAAGTATCAGTAGCAAGGTAGTATGATAGCAATGGTGCCAGAAACGATCTGTTGACGGCAGACTATTCCTAACTGTTGTATCAATGGCGCCAGCACGTTGACGGGGGATTATTCTTGAGAAGAATGCTTCCCCGGCTACAGCTCCAACAAAGTATTGCAACAAGTAACAGCGGAGTAGTAAGGAACAAGAGTAGCAGCAACAGCAGAGTAACAAGTAACAACAGTAGTGACAACATTAGCAAAGTGGCCCAATCCCTTTTGTAGCAAGGGACACGCCTAGACAAAGTAACGTAGCGAGAACCAGTAGTAAAAGACTCGTAGGCAGTGGATCGGTGATGGATGAGTATGACGGATGTGATTCATCATGTAACAGCTATAACAGGGAGGTATAAGTAACTAGCTCCCGTTCGTCAATCTAATGTAGGCATGTATTGCTTATGTAGTCATACGTGTTAGGGAAAAGAACTTGCATGACATCTATTGTCCATCCCTCCCGTGGCAGAGGGGTCCTAATGGAAACTACGGGATATTAAGGTTCTCCTTTTAATAAAGAACCGGACCAACGCATTAACACGCGGTGAATACATTAACTCCTCATACTATGGTCATCTCCGGGAGTGGTTCTGACTATTGTCACTCCGGGGTTGCCGGGTCATAACACATAGTAGGTGACTACAACTTGCAAGATAGGATCTAAAACACACATATATTGGCGACAACATAATAGGTTCAGATCTGAAATCATGGCACTCGGGCCCTAGTGACAAGCATTAAGCATAGCCAAGTAGTAGCAACATCAATCTAGAACATAGTGGATACTAGGGATCAATCCCCGTCAAGAACTAACTCGATTACATGATAGATCTCATCCAACTCATCACCGTCCAGCAAGCCTACGATGAGATTACTCATGAACGATGAATAGCATCATGGAATTGTCAATGGAGAAAGGTTTATGATGACGATGGCGACGATTTCCCCTCTCCG
Organism: Hordeum vulgare subsp. vulgare; assembly: GCF_904849725.1. Taxonomy (NCBI): domain Eukaryota; kingdom Viridiplantae; phylum Streptophyta; class Magnoliopsida; order Poales; family Poaceae; genus Hordeum; species Hordeum vulgare. Next base: position 357,759,879 of record NC_058523.1, read on the forward strand.
GAGCCCGAAACGGACTCCAGATCTGCCCTTCACATGAAGAACACGATGTGGCGGCGCCTCCGTATCGGAAAACGCGATGAAAACTTCTCTCTGATTTTTTTCCACGCGAAATGGAAGATATAGAGGTGAGATTGGAGGCGGTGGTGCCACGTGGGCCCCACAAGCCTGCACGGTGCGACCATAGGGGGTGGCCGCGACCTGTGGGCTTGTGGCCCACTGGCACGGCCCCTTCGGTGGATCTTTGCACATGTATTTTTCTTTTATTCCAGAAAACATCTCCGTAAATTTTCAGGACATTCCGAGAACTTTTCTTTCTGCACAAAATCAACACCATGGCAATTCTGCTGAAAACAGCGTCAGTCCGGGTTAGTTCCATTCAAATCATGCAAATTAGAGTCCAAAACAAGGGCAAAAGAGTTCGGAAAAGTAGATACGACGGAGACGTATCACCTACCTATGGATTGAATAAGATCCCTCAAGTAAGTTGTCATCGGTGCAAGCAATAAAAATTGCTATCTAATATGTATGATCTATTAGTGTGTGGAAAATAAGCTTTGTACGAACCTGTGATGAGGAAGACATAAAAGCGACAAACTGCATAATGAAGTTCTTTATCACATGAGGCAATATAAAGTGACGTTCCTCCGCACTAAGAGGACACGCATCCAAACCTCAAAAGCGAATGACAACCTCTGCTTCCCTCTGCGAAGGGCCTATCTTGTACCTTTACTTTTTGCCCTTGAAAGAGTCATGGTGATCTTCACCAATTCCTTATCTCGCCTTTATCTTGGCTAACGTCATATGCTAGGGAAAGATCTATATTCATATGTGGGAAAGATCTATATTCATATGTCAACTTGGAGGTAAGTATTCATGAATTATTATTGTTGACATTACCCTTGAGGTAAGTAGTTGGGAGGCAAAACTGTAAGCCCCTATCTTTCTCTGTGTCGAGCTGAAACTTTGATCTCATGAGTACCACGTGAGTTGTAGCAATTGTAGAGAACGAAAGAATGATTCAGTATGTGGATTTGCTTTACAAGCTCTTATTTGACTCTTTCTGATGTTGTGCTAAATTGCAATTGCTTCAATGACTAAAGGCTATCGGTTGTTACTTCTCGGTAAGGTTCTTGATCCATGCTTTACTTTGTGAAGGAATTATCACTTTAGCATGAGAGATTATATGTTGGTATTGCTGTTCTGATCATGATCATGATGGATGCATGTTTGTATCTTGTTTTATTGACACCTCTCTCCCTAAACATGTGGACATATTTATTGAGCTAGGCTTTCGCTTGAGGACAAGCGAGGTCTAAGCTTGGGGGAGTTGATACGTCCATTTTGCATCATGTTTTCATGTTGATATTTATCGCTTCTTGGGCTGTTATTTCACTTCATGGTACAATTCTTATTTTGTAAAGGTTTACATGAAGAGGGAGAATACCGGCTGCTGGAATTCTGGCCTGAAAGTGGAGCAAGTTTGAGATACCTATTATGCACAACTCCAAACGCCGTAAAAATCAACGATGATTTTTTTTTTCCGGATTTATAAAAAATACTGGGCCGAAGAAGTGCCAGAATGGCGCGAGGGATTGGCCACAAGCCTGCACGGCGCGACCACCCCCCCAGGCCGCACCATGAGGGCTTGTGGGCAACCTGCTGGCCCACTTGCCCCCATCTTCTGCTATATGAAGGGTTTCATCTGGAAAAAAAATCAAGGAGGAGCTTTTTCGTGGTTTCGCCGCCGCCACGAGGCGGAACTTGAGCAGAACCAATCTAGAGCTCCGGCACGATGATCCTGCCGGGGAAACTTCCCTCCCGAAGGGGGAAATCGTCGCCATCGTCATCACCAACACTCCTCTCATTGGAGGGGACTCGTCACCATCAACATCTTCATCAGCACCATCTCATCTCCAAACCCTAGTTCATCACTTGTAACCAATCTCCGTCTCGCGAGTCCGATTGGTACTTGTAAGGTTGCTAGTAGTGTTGATTACTCTTTGTAGTTGATGCTAGTTGGATTACTTGGTGGAAGAGTTTATGTTCAGATCCTTGATGCTACTCATTACCTCTCTGGTCATGAATATGATTATGCTTTGTGAGTAGTTACTTTTGTTCCTGAGGACATGGGATAAGTCATGCTAATAGTAGTCATGTGAATTTGGTATTCGTTTGGTAATTTGATATGTTGTATGTTGTTTTTCCTCTAGTGGTGTTATGTGAACGTCAACTACATAACACTTCACCATTAGTTGGGCCTAGAGGAAGGCATTGGGAAGTAGTAAGTAGATGATGGGTTGCTAGAGTGACAGAAGCTTAAACCCTAGTTTATGCGTTACTTCACAAGGGGCTGATTTGGATCATCTAGTTTAATGCTATGGTTAGACTTTGTCTTAATTCTTCTTTCGTAGTTGTGGATGCTTGCGAGAGGGGTTAATCATAAGTGGGATGCTTGTCCAAGTAAGGGCAGTACCCAAGTGCCGGTCCACCCAGATATAAAACTATCAAAGTAACAAACACAAATCGTATCAACATGATGAAAACTAGCATGACAGAAATTCCCGTGTGTCCTCGGGAGCGTTTTTCCTCCTATTAGACTTTGTCCAGGCTTGTCCCTTGCTACAGAAGGGATTGGGCCACTTTGCTGCACTGTTGCTACTTTTGTTACTTGTTGCTGGCTACGAATCATCTCACCACACAATCACTTATTACCGACAATTTAAGTGCCTGTAGATTTTACCTTGCTGAAAACCACTTGTCAGATCCTTCTGCTCCTCGTTGGGTTCGACACTCTTACTTATTGAAAGGACTATGGTTGATCCGCTATACTTGTGGGTCATCAGTTATGCATGAATGATAATCTCTATGTAGTACAAATATAGCAATGGAGAACGAGTGTGGATCTTCAAAAGGAATAGTAGCGTTGCCCCCTACTCTCTTTTTACTTTTTTTGTGGCCTCTTTGGCTCTTTCTTTTTATCTCTCATTTGTCCTCTTTGGGATCTTTCGTTTTGTCCTCTTTGGGTTCTTTTCCTCACTTAAGGGCAACACTCTATGTTTTATATGAATAAAAAGAAGATCATCACACTTTATAAGAAGTACTCAACATAAAGACAAGTGAAAACTATCATGATGTATGCAAACGTATTCCTCTGCCAGTGTAGCAGGATATGCAATGATACTAGCGTGTCATGTAGCAATAATATGGGCAAGGCCCAACTATCATGCGGCTCTACGATCAAGCAAAAGCATGTATGACATGAAGATCAAGTCATGAGATGGTGGATGTTGCATGGCAATGTATCTCGGAAAGGCTATGGAAATTCCTTAATAGGTAGGTATGGTGGCTGTTTTGAGGAAAGATATAATGAGGCTTATGTATGACAGAGCATATCATGTCATGGGTTTGGATGCACCGGCGGAGTTTGCACCAACTATCAATGTGAGAAAGGGTAATGCACGGTACCGAAGAGGCTAGCAAAATATGGATGGTGGAAGTGCCATCAATCGAATACTCACATTAGTCCGAAGAACTCATACACCTATTATCGGTAACTCTCTATCTAGTTAGGAAATTCACAAAGAGACAAGTACCCCGAGGAGGAGTGTTTGGGGGTTTGTTTATCCTTGCGCATCCTTGACTCATGGTAACGTGAGAGTACTCTATATATTCCAACCCCTCCAGAGGTTAGCGATCAATTTAGTAGCTAGAGTTCTCAACTAATTTTTAGTTTTTGAAAAACACACAGATTTCCCAAAATACGACACCTATCACTAATAGGCTCAAGCTCTTGGCACAAATAGTCCAAACAATACTCAAATCAATACCTCAAAACTATTGCAAGTTACTACTATACTTAAATAGCAATCTTAATTACCTACTCATGCAAGACACACAACTCAGTGCAACAAGCCAACCCTCTAGACAAGCTAAGCATGATAACTCAAGAGAGTTCCAAAATCAACCTAAATAAAAGCTCTTAAAAACATAAGCATGAAAACTAAGATCTAGGCATGACAATAGCTATGGAAAGATAAAGAACACACAAAAAAGGATAAGCATGAAAACCTATGTTGTGTTCTAGAGTGGAATGGAGCGTGTTTCTCTACCAAACAAGGTAGGATAGGTTCCGACTTGTTATGAATAGAAATAAAAACTAAAACAAACTAAAAATTAAATAGCGGGACGCTCCAAGCATAGCACATAACATATGAAGTGATAAAAATATAGCATGGAGATGGACGAACTGATGATTGTTGATAGAGAAAGGGATGCACGGGGGCATCCCCTAGCTTAGACACTTGAGTATCTTTGAATATTTCTCGGGGTGCATGGGTGCATCCCCAAGCTTGAGTGCTTGACACTCATGTATCTTCTTTCATCATCTCCCATCGCATACTTGAAAACTCCCTTCGTACGAAACTCATCATAAGTTGATTAGAGTGGTTAGTACCTTTAATAAAATTATTTATTACCTACTGGAAATAAAGATTTTTGTGAATAGCTACTGTTTCTCATGATTTCCAAAAGGTTTTTGCAAATAAAAAGTAAGCTTAGGATTTGCAAAATGATGAAAACGCAAAACAGGGCAGACTCTGTGAAAACAGAACAGTAGGTAGTAAATAATTTATTCGGGGCACTTCTGGAACTCAAATAAAAAAACTCAGAACATATGCCAGAAAGGAAATTATATAGATAATGCTGTAAAAATAATTCAGATCAAAAAGATGATCTAGTGATTTTTGGCGAATTTTTCCGTCAAGCAGACAGAATCTGTTTCTGGACAGCATGTCACAATTTTTGAACTTTCTTGCAATCGGAGGCTATAACTTGACACAAAGCTTAAAAATAAAGATACAATGATGTTGCTACAGTAGTAACAAACATCAAGACCACTAAAACTGAAAGTAAAAACAAATTGGGTTGCCTCCCAACAAGTGCTTTCTTTTATGCCTTTGAGCTAGGCATAGTGCAAGAAGGAGGATCAAAATTCTCCGAGGTCATCGGAATTATAAAAACCTTCAAACGGATCCTCAACAGGTTCATCCTTATTTTTCCTAGGGAACGGGTACGTACCTTTTGCTTTCCCATGTAAGTGTATGTGTCCTTTACCTATATCAATGAAGCCTCTCATGGCATGGAGGAAGTCCCTTCCAAGCACTATGTTTTCTTGGCTTGGATTCATGATGAAGAAATCAACCATGGCATTCCTTTTTAGAGAATGTAACCTGGACGTCTTTTACCTTTCCCTGGATTTTAGTAATATCCCCATTAGCATGTTCATGATAAGATGAAAAATTGTCCATGTCTAACGAGAGAGAATCATAAACAACTTTTCGCATTGTAGAAACCATGGATCCAATATCACAATAAGCAAGGAAGTCTTGGTTAGAGATGCTAATTCTAACAAAAGGCTCCCAATCATCATCTATTTTCAAAATTATTTCCTTATCAACCATGGGTTTCTCTCTTTCTCTTAAGGCTAGAGCATCTATTCTTCTTTTAATGATGCAAGTTTATCTATAATAGTGTCAAATCCATGATCATAAACAAAGTAATTAGGTAAACCATGTATAATATCAAGAGCTCTAGCCTCATCACACTCTAAAAAATTTCCTTCAGCTTTAATATCAAGATAGTGTTGACACCACCTAAAAAAACCACGATAAAAATTTCTAAGCACAATTTTGATAGGGATCCAAGGCATAATTGTTTTATGTGCTTCAGAAATTCTATCCGAAGCTTTCTTCACATCTTCTCCAACCCTTTGATGGAAATCTAGGACCTCAGATTCCCTCAAAGCACCAAATCCTAACATGCTTGACAACTAAAAGCAAATTAACTAATTTTTTTGTGGTTTTTGGTATAAGACTCTAAAGCAAAAACTAGAAAGCAAACTAAAAATACTAAAAGTGAAGGTAATGGATAGCGTGCAACTCCCCTATTTTGAAGACCAGAGTCCCCGACAACGGCGCCAGAAAACTTTGCTTGATGACGAGATGATGTATATACTTCTCGCACCTCGTTGGTTACCCCAAGTGGAAGGTTGAGATGTAGTGAGTAGCAAGTTTTCCCTCACACGAAGACTGTAAGGTTTATCGAACCAGGAGGACTCCTAGGCTCAACAAGTAGGTGTCCGCTGTCCTCGCTAGCAGTAGACGTGGACCTGCACACACACACACAAATAACTTTACTCCCAATGAGTACAAAGAGATTGTCAATCTGTCCAGCCTTGTAGTTTTCAAAGGATCAAAACGCAAGCGGGAATAGTAATAGTGATTGCAACGGAAAAGTAAAGGAAAGCAGTAAATGATGGAGGTGTAAACGATGATGGTGATATGGAACGGAGTCACATGATGTTCACTAGTGATGCCTCTCTCTCAAAAGACGATAAACAACTATGCTTGGGTAAAGAAATTACAGTTGGGCAATTGACAAAATTATGAACGCACCGCAATGCTAACTATGCTACTTGATAGTTAGAGGTTCAATAGTAATGGGCAGTACACCAAGACAAGTAGACCGTTTATTCACCAGCATCTACTTACTAATCATCCAACTTCAGATATCTATCCAGAACATCTCTCCGGTATTAAGTTGCGAGCCCCACCGAAAGTGTAAACTCAAAGCAACGGACAACTGCATTAATGAACTATGTGTAATGTAAACAATCCTTGTAACCGTGGTCACAAGCACTGTTGTTTTCTCCCTGGTGGCAACAACACATCCCCTAGTCTCATGTTTCTGTCACTCAAGCTAGACATCGAGGTGCATGAACCCACAATCATGCATAACGCTCCCTCTTGGAGTTACAATCTACTACTCGGCCAAAGCAATAAATACCAATGGTGAACATGCATGAATCACTAAGCAACATAATATGGAAGGATAATGAAATATATAACTCATAACAATCTGAACATAATCTCATAATCCATCGGATCCCAACAAACCGAGCATAGCAATAGCAAGAGAATTACATAGATGCCTTGATCATGTCGGGAAGCTCACAAGGACTAACCATTGAAGCACAAGATTGGAGAGAAGACATCACATAGCTACTGGTCATGGACCCATGGTCCAAGGAGGACTACTCACGGCAGGTCCGGGAAGCGTCCAAGGCGATGGAGAAGCTCCCGGAGGTTAATCCTCCCTCCGACAGGGTGCCGGGAAGAGGTCTCCTAACGCTCCTGATCTCGAAAGCGCTGCAGCGGCAGAACGATGGAGAAATTCACGATTATGGATCCCGTATAGGGTTTTCCTCATCAAGGGGTAAATATAGGCGAAAGGAGGGCAGCAGAGGGAGTGGAACCCACCCAGGTGGCCTCCTGGCGCGGCCTATGGGTGGGCCGCGCCCACAGGTCACCTAGGCGGCCCCTCGCACCCGCTTCTGGTGCGCTGATTTTTATATATTTTTCTTAGAATTTTTCGGGCTTCGAAAACTTGGGTAAAAGCCCTTGCAAAATAGACATGAGCAGACAGAAACTGGCACTTGGTGCACTGAGTTAGTAGGTTATTCCAAATATGTGTAAAAAGATATACAACTGTAGCAAAACATATAACAATGTCACCCAAAAGATCATGGAACAACCAGAAATTATAGATACGTTTGGGACGTATCAGCAATGCACGCGCGGCCTATGGGTGGGCCGCGCCCACAGGTCGCCTAGGCGGCCCCTCGCACCCGCTTCTGGTGCGCTGATTTTTATATATTTTTCTTAGAATTTTTCGGGCTTCGAAAACTTGGGTAAAAGCCCTTGCAAAATAGACATGAGCAGACAGAAACTGGCACTTGGTGCACTGAGTTAGTAGGTTATTCCAAATATGTGTAAAAAGATATACAACTGTAGCAAAACATATAACAATGTCACCCAAAAGATCATGGAACAAGCAGAAATTATAGATACGTTTGGGACGTATCAGCAATGCACGGTACCGAAGAGGCTAGCAAATATGTGGAGGTGAGAGTGCGTATATCCATGGATTCACATTAGTCATAAAGAACTCACATACTTATTACAAGATTTTATTAGTTCTCTCGAAGCAACGCACTACCCGCATGCCCCGAGGGAGAAGGCTGGGAGTAGTTAACCATCGCGTGACTCCGATTATTACAACACAAAGGATTTCAATCAAGAATAAATTATACTCCAATTTCATCGCATAACCACAGTCTATACGTGCATGCTTCGGGAATCACAAACATTAACATCAATATTCTTACTAATCCATAGTCATCAACTAGTGCACTCACATATTACTATCTTAATGTCGCAAAACTATTGCGGGGAATCAACATATCATACTAACTACTGGAATTCAGTTTTTTTGCCGTCTGCCAAATATTTGCCATCAGCCAGCACACGACAAAGAGTGTCTTTGCTGTCAGCTGCCACAAAGCGGACGACAAAGAAATGTCTGATGGCATAGATGGCTTTTCCATCACTCACATCTTTGCCGCCAGCCACGGACGGCAAAGAGCCGCAAAGCAGACGGCAAATATATAGGTGAGGCCCACCCGACCGCGGGGACGTTAGGTCAAACTGGAGTGCCTTCTTTGCCGTCTGCTAGCGGACGACAAAGAGGCCGGAGGCAGACGGCAAAGAGTCTAGACTCTTTGCCGTCCGCCGGCACACGACAAAGAGCTAACTCCGCAACGGCTCTTTACCCCACCCCACCCCCTCTCTCTCTCTCACTCACTGTGTAACGGCTCCACACCCCCACTCTCTTCCACTCCTCTCCCCGATGCCCACCACCGCCACCACCGTCGCGCCGCTGCCCCCGCCGCCCAGGTGCCCCACAGCCCCGCCGCCGCCGCCCCCGATGCCGCCCGGGTGACCCACAGTCCCCCGGCACCGCCCCACAGCCCCAACACCCCCGGCGCCGCCCCGCCGCCCCAACACTCCCGGCCCTGCCGCCCATGACGCCACAGCCGCCCCTGCAGGTGAGCCCCCCCACACCCACAGGAAAATTAAATATTTGTTATTTAGATTTTTGGAATTAGATTATAACTACAAAGTTGATTTTTTTATTATTGTTGTAGTAGTTGTTCTTGTTATTGTAGTTGTTGTAGTAGTTGTTATTGTGGTTGTAGTAGTAGTTGTTGTAGTTAGTTAGCTTAATAGAAAGAAGAGGAAGAAGAAGAAGAGGAGGAGGAGGATAAGAGGAGAAGAGGAGGGGGAGGAGGAGGAGAAGAAGAAGAAGAAGAAGAAGAAGAAGAAGAAGAAGAAGAAGAGGAGAAGAAAAAAATAAGAAGGAGAAGAAGAAGAAGAAGAAGAAGAAGAAGAAGAAGAGAAGAAAAAAAGAAGGAGAAGAAGAAAAGAAGAAGAGAAGAAGAAGATAAGAAGAGAAGAAGAAAATAAGAAGGAGAAGAAGAGAAAAAAGAAGAAAAGAAGAATAAGTAGAAGAAGAGGATACAGAAAAATAGAAATAGAAATAAGAGGAAGAAGAAGAAGAAGAAGAGGAAGAAGAGGAGAAGAGGAGGAGGAGGAGAAGAAGAAGAAGAGGAGAAGAGGAGAAGAAAGAGGAAAAATGAAAAGAAGAAGAGAAGAAGAAGAGTAGAAGAAGGAGAAGGAGCCCTCCTTCTTCTCCTTCTTCTCTCCTCCTTCTTCTTCTCCCTCCTTCTTCTCCTTCTTCTCTCCTTCTTCTCCTTATTCTTCTCTTCTTCTTCTCCTCCTCCTCCGTATCATTCTCCTGCTCCTCCTTCTCCTTCTTCTCCTTCTCCTTCTTCTTCTCTTCTTGCTTCTTCTCTTTCTTCTTCTACGTAGCTTATTTTCCCCAACAAAGACATACTTAGCTAATTATCCTCCAAAATGACATAATTAGCTTAGTTAGGGTAAAAACATCATAAGAACCTTGGTTAGCTCACAACTTGGCTAATTATCCTCCAAAATGACATAATAAGCTCAAAATGGCATAAAAACCTTGGTTAGCTCATGAATATTATATTCTTAGCTTGTTTTCCTCTAGAATGACATAATTAGCCCATATAGCTCCAAAAAGACATAATTAGATATTTGTGTTGATCGGGTGGATTTACATGTGACGGTTGTCTCGTCGGTGTGAGGTCTGCTATGCGAAGACCTCTCCATGCATTGTACGAGCTCCGCCCGTGCATTCATGGGTCAGTACAAATGTCATCTCCTCCTCGCCCCTTCATTTACTGTGGGTCGGTTTTCGGATGAAACTTGCTAGATTTAGGTAATTAAATTTATCAGTATGCGTGACCAGTATGCGTCTCCCGTTCGAAAGGGTTACAGTTATAAATATGCATGCATTTGCTTATATTTATAACTGTGATTCTTTCGAATTGTCCAACGTTATCAATGGACAACCCGAGTATGTGTAGATTGGGTTCATTTTCCCATATGCTTTGTTCCAGATCCGATGCATAATTTCGTCAGTGCCTCCCTGTTGTTCTCCGGATACACATCCTCTCTGTTTATTGCGGAGACGTGTATCAGGAGAACGGCAGGGAGGTGCTGCCGAAATTATGCGTTGGATCCGGAGCAGAGCATGGGAAAACGAACCCAATCTACACATACTCGGGTGGGATTAGGACCTATATTTACCTATTAGCGTGTAGGTTGCATGGACGTAATAAAAATGGAGAACTTGATTAACTGATGAATATATATGCTAAATTATATATAAATATATTTCTTGTGTCTTTAGTAGCTAGGCAAGATGAGTGATCATGTGTGGATGTATACCAGTCTTTAGTAGCTAGGCAAGATGAGTGATCATGTGTGGATGTATACCGGTCACCCTAGTCAGAAAGAGATGACGAAAGAATGGTTTATAAAAACCAAGGAATTTGTGAAAGTCACATTTGCAAATGGCCAGGAAAGAAACTATTGCCCCTGTCCTGGATGTGACAACTATAAAAAGACGACAGAGGCGGTAATGATTATACACCTGCAGAGGAGGGGTTTTAAGCGTAATTATACGGTGTGGACATTTCATGGTGAGTCTATACAATGCACCAGAGCTGAGGTGGTCCGTCGTCGCACCGACGAGCATGGTACCGGGATCGAAGACATGGTGCAAGACTCTGATGATGCTCGGAATTAGGAAGATGAGATGGATGAATCTGCAAAGGCCTTCTACGAAATATTGGAGTCCTCAAAACTGTCGGGATCCCGGTCCTAAGCCATAGGAATCCAGCATGTAACACATCGCATTCCTTTGCGGTCTCACGCACGGTTAACTCCACGGCTGCAGCCTTACCTCAGCCGGGACCGTTTGTGTCTTTTGACTCACGTATGCAATAGTGTCGCTAGCATTCTAATGTCAAAGAACCCGGATCGACAAGTCTAGTCATAAACCATAGTGGCAGTACCGCACAAGGACAGGCATACATGACCCAACAAAGCAGGTGTCGGTCACGAGCGAGTGTAGACGAGTCGTAGCAAGCTACAAGGACTTCATTACATCGCATGACATTTCTCCAAAGGGGACAGACACAACAGCTAAGAAGGACACATGCCGGTCAACCAATGTGTCCGGAGCAGTAGCGAGCTACCATGGCTCGTTGGATCACAAAGGGGCATTTCCCTGTAAGGAGTGCTACTAAAGTTCACGGCTAGGTAATCGAACCCCATACATATCAAGTATGACACACGTACGCATGGCATACCGATATGTATAGATACATCGATGACATCACAACATAACCATAAACATACAAGCTTTATTTAAGAGGCTCGGAAGAGCCACACACATAATATTACACAGTAAGGGTCTCACGACCCATAAAAGCAGTCATCCAGTTACAAACCAGCGGAAGTGTTTAAAACTGTCTGAGTACAGACAGGTGCAACTAGAAGGCACATGGCCTGACTATACTACAGACCCAACCTAGGGCCAGATCGTAGCTGGGACACCAGCTACTCGTCGTCGTCGATGTCTATGAAAAACCCTCCATTAGGGTCATTAGCAACCTCTGCAACATTTATTAAGCAAACATGAGTACGGAGGTACTCAGCAAGACTTTAGGATAACTAACTACTCATGCAATGTATCAATAAGGTATGGTGGGGTTTCATGCGGAAAGCCAGCATTTGACTCGTGGCTAGACAACTTGCATTTTTAAATAATTTTGACAACTTGATTTCTCGCACACGAGACCACTAACACCAAAACAATACTCCATCATGGAATCATTCCGTCTCCATACGGAAATGCCGTCCACGACACTCACGCTTATCTTGACAATTTTATGAGTAGCCATTGAAGTTATCTATGCACAACATATGTCTCCAAGTAGTCCATATCCGCAGACGCGGCTATTCGAATAGATTATAACCCTGCAGGGGTGTACTTCGTCACACACGCTCTCGCCACTTATGGCCATGTGCACGTCATGCACCTCGGCAACCTTCAAGCAGAAGCCTAGCAAGGGAGTCGGCCACGACCGTTAACCACATTAGTACCTAGTCCAGGTCTATCCTCTATCTAAGGGTAACCCGCACGGAAGTCCGGCCGAGGTTTCCGCCACGGCCCCAAACGATGTGCGCAGGGTTCCCAAGCCCACCATCCGGGTGCCACTTGGTACACCGTGCCACTGCCTACCGCATCACAGCCCACCTCTCAGGTCAGCACCATGCACGGCCTCCAGCATGACTATAAACACCAGAAACTACTTGCAACTCCTGGACCGAGTACTAAGCGATTAATAAGTCGAGCGGGGTCATATTTCAGGGCCCAGCATGTGGTAGTATCTCGTCTTGGATTACATACACGGAACTCAGTTCCTAAGGACGGTTCCAATGAAACAACCCGCCATGTACTCCTACACAGCCTTTCACCGGTACCTTTACCAAATCAGGTTCAACACACAACCTTTGCTTACCGAACACATTCTCACAATTCTGTTCATCTCCCAGATGACAGACCATACACAACTCTAAGCATAGCATGCATAGCAGGATAAGACACATCATGGCTCAAGCAACTACCAGGTATGCTAGGTTGCAAGGTTCGGCTATTTACTGTGACAAGGATAGGTCATGCAAAGGAAGTGGGTTCAACTAACGTGGCAAAAGCATTTGAAGCATTTGATCCTAATGCAATAAGTAAGTGCAGGAGCAAGAACATGGGATTTATCTGGATGATCAAAATGGTTGCTTGCCTTGTTGCTCAGAGGAGTGACAATATCTGTGAGACGGATATTCGGTGGAATCCGGGGGAGCGGAGCCTACCGAAAGGAATGACAACAACCAATAACAAACATATGCAATCAAGATGATGCATGAGCATGGCATGAGAAGGCAAGGTGGTATACTAATATAGCTAGCATGTATTAGGTTTGAAGTTGATTTGAATCAAATTCAAATATCACTTCAGACGAGGTATTCTCGGATACCATTTTAATTGATTCCACCTGATGCTCAGATCAACTTGCTTTTAACATGCATGGGATGACATGTTAGGTTGCTGGTTTGTAATTAGAACAGTGTTTGATCATGTCATTCATAGTGAAAATTGAACTATTTTCCAAATTCTATTTATAAAGTATTTATAAGAATTAAATTATTTATTAATCTACATGTTTGGGTTCTGTAACATTTTCAAACATGTTTGAAAATGACATATTCAGATTCCTTGAATTTTTCTGATACGTTTTCATATATAAATTATTTTCATTGGAGTTACAAATTAATTTCTATGAATTTAGAAGTTTTAACACTTTTCTGGAATTCTTTTAAATGAGAAAACTCTTTATTGCATCAGCATGACCTCAGCAGGTCGAGCTGGCCGTTGAAAGTCAAACCTGACCAGTAGGACCAACTGGTGAGTGTCACTGGTCAGTTTTAGATTAAAATTAAACTTAATTAGCTAATTAATCTCACTGGACCCACATGTCAGTGACTTATGAAATTATTTGATTTTATTTTTATTATTCCTAAACTCCGAGAGGCTGGCCCCACACGTCAGTGGCTCAGGCCAGCTGAGATCCACCGGCGACGAGGTCATCCTCGACGGCGGGGAGCCTCCGGCGACCACCAGAACGGCGGAAGGGCTCGGAAACGGCGCACAGGGGGCCAAACTCTGCGCGGAGAGCACCAGAGGAACGACACTTCTCCCGCGGGTTCATTTTTGCGCTTAGCTGGGGCTGATCTGGCCGGAGATGACGCCGGCGACGAGCTTGGCGGCGGCCAAAGTTCAGGCGTCATCGGGGTCATCGATACAGAGGGAGCTACGCATGGGACTCAGCTCCTACGGCATCTACGCGACATCCTGAAGCTGCTGGTGGTCTAAGAAGGATGAGCTGATCACCGGAGGGCTACCGGCGACGAGCTGCAGCGGCGGATCTCGTCCGGCTCCGATGGAACTAGGCCTAGAGGAGGGGATCAATGGGGAGATCTTAGGGGAAAGATGCGCAAGCTCACGAGGAGTGCAGTGGTGGCGCTAGCTTGCTTAGGGACGGCCTGGAGAGGAAGAACGCCGGCGACGAACTTCGGTGACCTGAGGAAGAAGATGACTACGTCTCGTCGATTCACTGCGTCTCGGCGTCGGGCTCGTGGCTAGAAAGCTTCAGGGAGTTGCGGCGGACCTATTGCGCGGCTCAGGAGGGAGAAGGGTAGGCTAGAACGACGGCGAGCTCGAGCTCTGCTCGGGCTCCAATGGCGGCAGAAAGAAACGAGGCAGAGGGGGAGAATGAGCACGGGGATGGATAGCTACGAGCTCGGGGAGGTTATCCCCGTGCTTGCCAGCGCGAAGCGGCGGCCAGGAAGGCGCACAGGTGCGTGGCCGCGCCCGAGTACTCGGCGGCCACCTCCTGCTGCCCACTGGCGAGGGAGGAAGACGACAGGAAGAAGATGGGCAGGGCCAGGTGAGCGTCAGGTAAGATTTTTTTTCTCATTTTCTTTCTGTTTTGTTTCTTTTTTAATTACTGACATTGATTTACTAATTATTTCAGCTCCCAATTAGTTTGTAAAAGCTATGCTGAACACCACAGAATATTTGTTGGAATATTTCCAACCATTCCTAAAGTTTTCAACATTTTTGAAAGCTTAAAGTTACTGATTTCAAATTTTAAACTTGAAACCAGTAGCTTTTTGCATTTAAATAAAATGCTTAAAGTGTCAAGAAAATGGTTTTCTTCATTGCTCATTTACTTTCATGAATTATCAGAAAGGTTGAACTTTTCTTGAGGCCATTTTGGGTTCATTGGTTTTAACTAGTTTGAATTTTCCTTTATTTTGAGAAGTGGCTAGGGTTTTAAGATTTTCCTTCACCACTTGCTTGCTTCTTGTTGAAAATTTCCTAGATGCAATGCAAAGAAAACATGAGCACAAAGCTAACTTGCTTAGGGTGTCAGGGATGTGACAACTCACCCCCACTCAAAAGAATCTCGTCCCGAGATTTAGAAGTCGTCGGGAATAACGCAGGATACTGAAGTCGGAGACGATCCTCTCTTTCCCAAGTTGCCTCCTTTTCAGAATGATTTGACCATTTAACTTTAAGAAACTTAAGGTTTCGACGTCGAGTGGTACGCTCAGCTTGATCAAGAATACGCACGGGGTATTCTCGGTATGAAAGGTTATCTTGGAGATCAAGCGTTTCGTGGTCCACTTCACGGATAGGATCCGAAAAGAAACGCGTGAGTTGCGAGACGTGGAAGACATCATGAACCTTGGAAAGATGCGGAGGAAGTTCCAACTGGTAGGCAACTTCTCCTCGTTTGGCAAGAATGCGAAAAGGACCAATGTAATGAGGAGCCAACTTGCCCTTGATACCGAATCAATGGGTACCCTTCAAAGGTGTAACCCGAAGGTAAGCCTTCTCGCCAACATCAAAGGTCACAACCTTATGATGACGATCATATTGGCTCTTTTGACGAGACTGGGCTGTTTTCAACTTTTCACGAATAATGCGAACCTGCTCTTCTGCATCCTGGATCATATCCGGGCCAAAGAGTTGCCTCTCTCCGGTTTCTGACCAATTAAGAGGTGTTCGACATCTTCGTCCATAGAGAACTTCAAAAGGAGCTTTGCCCAAGCTTGATTGGTAACTATTGTTATAAGCGAATTCGGTGAATGGAAGGCACTTCTCCCAATTCATACCGAATGATATAACACAAGCTCGGAGCATATCTTCTAGGATTTGATTCACTCTTTCTACTTGACCACTTGATTGGGGACGGAAAGCAGTGCTAAAAGACAAGTGAGTCCCCATGGCATTCTGAAAACTTTCCCAGAAGCGAGAAGTAAAGATACTCCCACGGTCCGAGTTAATCTCCAGGGGAACACCATGAAGAGACACTATTCAAGAGATATATAACTCCGCTAGCTGGCTAGCTGTTATACTCTCACGAACGGGAAGAAAATGAGCCACTTTGGAAAGACGGTCAATGACCACAAAGATAGCATTATTTCCTTTCTTGGTCTTGGGAAATCCGGTAATGAAATCCATACTAACTTTATCCCATTTCCATTCAGGAATAGCTAGAGGTTGAAGGGTGCCAGCAGGCCTTTGATGTTCTGGCTTAACTCGACGACAAACGTCGCAGTTAGCAACGAACTCAGCAATTTCTCTCTTCATCCTAGTCCACCAGAACCTCTGGCATAGGTCCTGATACATCTTAGTGCTACCGGGATGAATGGTGAGAGGAGAGTCATGAGCCTCCTTCAGGATTAACTGCCTTAGATGTGGGTTCTTAGGAACCACTAGACGATTCTGGAAGAACACCACACCTTGATCGTTCATGGAAAATTCTTTAGCGTTTCCGCTAAAAATATTCTCCTTGACCCGTGATATACCCTTGTCACGCTTTTGGCCAGCTATAATTTGATCCTTAAGGGTAGGCTTTGCCACCAGGGTAGAAAGGAATCCTTGAGGAACAATATGAAGATTCAACTTCCGAAAGTCCTCATAGAGATGTGGTTGACCTTGTTGTAGCATCAAATTGTTACAATAAGATTTACGACTTAGTGCATCAGCCATAACATTGGCCTTCCCCAGGGTGTAAGTTATCCCTAAGTCGTAATCCGAGATCAACTCAACCCACCGTATTTGCCTGAGATTCAAATCCGGCTGGGTGAAGATATATTTCAGACTTTGGTGATCAGTGAATATTTCGCAACGATTACTCAGAAGGTAATGTTGCGAGGTTTTTAGTGCATGGACCACAGCTGCAAGCTCAAGGTCATGTGTGGGATAATTATCATCATGTGGACGGAACTGTCGAGATGCGTATGCGACCACATGACGATCTTGCATGAGAATGCAACCTAATCCTTGTCGCGAGGCGTCGCAGTAGATAACAAAGTCCTTAGAAAAATCTGGTGATAGCAACACAGGTGCGGAAGTCAGGCGTCTTTTCAGTTCCTGAAAACTATGCTCACACTGTGGTGTCCACTCGAACTTTTTATCCTTCTTGAGAAGTTCAGTTAGAGGCTTTGCAACCTTGGAGAAATTCTCGACAAAGCGGCGACAATAGCTCGCTAGACCAAGAAAACTTCTAACTTGCTTAACCGATTCAGGTTGAGTCCAATCAAGGACAGCTTGAACTCTCTCGGGATTGAAGCAATACCCTTACCAGAGATTACGTGACCTAGATAGGTCACTTCTGGTAACCAAAATTCACATTTTGAAAACTTGGCATAAAGGCGATGCTCTCGAAGTTTCATCAATACCAGCCTTAGATGCTCGGCATGTTCTTGTTCGTTCTGCGAGTCGATGAGAATATCATCGAGGTATACCACAACGAATTTATCCAAATACTCCATGAAGATTGAATTCATCAAACGAGAGAAGGTGGCTGGGGCATTCGTTAAACCGAAGGACATGACAGTGTACTCGTATTGGCCATAACGAGTAACAAAAGCCATTTTTGGAATGTCCCTGTTCTTGATCTTGATTTGATGGTATCCCAACCTCAAATCCATTTTGGAGAAGACTGAGGACCTAGCGAGCTGATCGTACAGGTCGTTGATCCTGGGGAGCGGATACTTGTTCTTTATGGTGACCAGATTAACTGGTCGGTAATCTACAACCATCCGATCCGTTCCGTCTTTCTTCTTGACGAAGAGGACGGGGCAAGCCCAAGGAGAAGAGCTAGGACGAATGAAACCTTTATTCAAGGCCTCATCTAGTCGCTTCTTAAGTTCAGCTAGCTCCAGGGGTGCCATCTTATATGGTCTTCTGGCTGTTGGGACAGTTCCCGGAACAAGATCTATCAAAAACTCTACATCTCTGTCACGTGGAATTCCTGGCAGTTCCTCTGGAAAAACATCCGGAAAGTGACGGACTACCGGAATGTCTTCAAGTTCCGGAAGAGGGTTGGCATTTAAGGAATAGAGTTGGCATTTGGCAACTCGAGTAGAGACATTTACTATCTCACCCGAGGGATGGGTAAGCTGGACATTTCTAGAATGAGAATCAATCTTGGCATAGTGAGCTGACATCCAGTCCATACCCAAGATGATATTAATATCCGAAGATTTCAAGGCTATCAATGAGGCTAGAAAAACTAGCCTGTCTACTAGAATTTCATTGTCATAGGTTATCCTAGAGGTTTGCCATTTAATACCAGGAGTTTGGACAACCAATGGAATTGTCATATCGCAAAAAGACATGTTATGCAACTGTGCATAACTTTCTGAAATGAAGGAATGGGAAGACCCAGTGTCAAAGAGAACAGACGCTGGGTGATGATTAACAAGAAGCGTACCCAGCATGACGTCGGGATCCCCTGCAGCTTCTTCTGCTGAGACATAGTTCACACGGCCACGTGCAGGAGTTGGCTTCACATAGTAAGCTTTGCCCGACTTGCCTTGCCCGACGGATTTTCCGGGTTGCTTGGCACCCACATTTTGAGGACACTCACGGGAATAGTGCCCTAGTTCTCCACACTTGTAGCATATCACTTGGTCGGCATGTGGTGCAGCATTGCTAGCTGGACCACCATAAGTTTTTGCCGGAGGGTGGGTCTGATTCGTCTGAGGTGCACGTAGGATGGCCTCGGAGTGTATCTTGGCGGCAGGGAACTGTTCGGAACCCACAACCTGCATTTGGGAAACGCGGAACCAGAAGACGAGCCAAAGTCACGGGAGTGTTTCCTTGTGGCTTCCAAGTAAGTATGACCAGTCTCGGCACTGATCGCCTTGTTGACCAGGGCTTGAAAACTTGCACACTCGTGGAGGCGCAGATCACGACGAAGCTCAGGGCTCAGACCCTTACGGAATCTTGCTTGCTTCTTGGCATCAGTAGACACCTCCTCTGTTGCATAACGAACGAGGTTACCATACTCGCGGCTATAGGCATCCACGGTCAACTTGCCCTGAGTGAAGGCACATAACTCCTCTCTCTTTCTGTCCATTAGGCCCTCTGGAATATGGTGCAGACGAAAAGCTGCACTGAAATCTGCCCATGTGGCTGCTGGTTCAGCGGGACGCATTGCTTCAAAGTTCTCCCACCACAGATTGGCGGGTCCTTCCAGGAAATACGCCGCAAAGGTCACCTTGTCGGCCTCAGCAACATTCGTAGAGCGAATCTTGCGTGCGATGCTGCACAGCCAGTCATCAGCGTCGAGGGGATCGACGGAATGATGAAACTTTGGAGGATTCAGCTTCACAAAGTCGTTGAGGGACACTGCAGCATTCCTAGGCTGACGAGCCATATTCTGCTCAATACGCTCTAACAGTCGGTTGGTCTCCCTTTTGTTTCTCTCTGCCTCTAGCATAACTTCCGCCAGAGAGGGCGGGTGAGGCAGGTCTTCCTGCGACGCTTGACTACCCTCGCCTTGCTCATGAGCAGGGGCACGGTTCAACCTGGTGAACACCATCCTAACAAACAAACTCACAGCTTAGACCAATATCATATCAATACTAGCTATGGATTAAGAATGTACTGAACACACGGAATGCGGAAATGAATATCCGAACAACATGGTAACAAGCAACTGCTATATATACACCATGGTTCATACACACCCTTACATAGTTCAGTACAACCTTAACCGGAGAGCAAACTACTGAAATTATGAAACTACTCATCAGGGGCTTACAAGCTCCCTATACATTATTTATCTAGGCCTCCGGAATTCATTTCACATCACAGGCATACTTCACAAGTCACACAGGACTGTGAACGTACGGCTACTACCATACTATCCTTCCGCTCACAGCTCAGGCATCCGCATAGAACATCTCATAGAGATTACCTCCATGACCTGGAAGCTCAACCTGCGGATCAGGAAATACTCTAGCCTGAGATCCCTGGGATCCATAAGGACACGGATGTGGCCTTGGTCCCCTAACTGGTGGTAAGAGGGGTCCTCGAAGAGGGGTGACTCCTCCTATAGCTGGCCAGTCAACGTAGGCCGGAAGATGGGTCCTAACAGGGTTCAGCATATCCATATCTCCGTACCCTGTCTGGACTACCAGTGCCAGCTGCGTCAAAGCCGTCCACAGACGGGCACGGGTAGCATAAAGCTCCATGCGGAGAGCACGAGCATCCCTGTCTCTGTTCTCTAGCATCTCAACAGTGGACTGCAGTAGTGGATCCTCCATAGAAGAATCAAAATAGACTCCGTTGAGGTATCCCTCTTCACCCGACTGAGAGGCCGGAACATAGCAGAACTCTGAATTCTGCAGCAGTGCATGTCTCGCTCTCATAATGGTCAGCATTGAATAGGCAGCATCTTGTACTGCCATGTCAACAGTGACTCCCAACCCATAGGACCAATGGATTGGCTCCTCAACTCCAGGGTAGTCTGGAAATACCCTAACAGTGCAGATATACTGGCTCTGGTTGAAATCTCGGTACTGTTCCTCCACTGTGTACTCGGGGTACCAGCGGTAACCGCACACCGACATCACCCTGACCAGCATGGCCGTATGACCCGGTACATCAATGCACCTGGTCAGTCGTACCACCTGACAAGAAGGACGGCCAGGCATCTGTAAATAGAGAGTAATGCAAAAGCATCAGAGCTCCGAATGCAAAATTGGGCAGCATAACGGCTGTAAATGCTCAAAAACAAATTTTGAGACAACCCAAAATGGAATAGCGTAACCACTCAATTATCAAGTTCAACTCTCTGATCATCAAACTTACTTCCTTTTTCCTAGGAATGAAAGAAACCCAATTATCTCTTGACTCGTAGTCCTATAATCTACCGATCAGAAACACGAGCCTAGAAGAAGATGAGTAACCTAGTCCTTAATTCCCGCAGAAAAGACGAGGATGACCAGAATAGAATAGCTTGAGAAGAGAACAAGAGTCTTACGTTCCCTTCCACAAACAATTCCCTTATATATAACTAAAGCAATTCTAGACTCAACTTCGACCAGCTTGGCTTAGTAGTCCTACAGTCAGTCAGGCTTTGATACCAACGCTGTCGGGACCCCGGTCCTAAGCCATAGGAATCCAGCCTGTAACACATTGCATTCCTTTGCGGTCTCATGCACGGTTAACTCCACGGCTGCAGCCTTACCTTAGCCGGGACCGTTTGCGTCTTTTGACTCACGTATGCAATAGTGTCGCTAGCATTCCAATGTCAAAGAACCCGGATCGACAAGTCTAGTCATAAACCATAGTGGCAGTACCGCACAAGGACAGGCATACATGACCCAACAAAGCAGGTATCGGTCACCAGCGAGTGTAGACGAGTCGTAGCAAGCTACAAGGACTTCATTACATCGCATGACATTTCTCCAAAGGGGACAGACACAGCAGCTAAGAAGGACACATGCCGGTCAACCAATGTGTCCGGAGCAGTAGCGAGCTACCATGGCTCGTTGGATCACAAAGGGGCATTTCCATGTAAGGAGTGCTACTAAAGTTCACGGCTAGGTAATCGAACCCCATACATATCAAGTATGACACACGTACGCATGGCATACCGATATGTATAGATACATCGATGGCATCACAACATAACCATAAACATACAAGCTTTATTTAAGAGGCTCGGAAGAGCCACACACATAATATTACACAGTAAGGGTCTCACGACCCATAAAAGCAGTCATCCAGTTACAAACCAGCGGAAGTGTTTAAAACTGTCTGAGTACAGACATGTGCAACTAGAAGGCACATGGCCTGACTATACTATAGACCCAACCTAGGGCCAGATCGTAGGTAGGACACCAGCTACTCGTCGTCGTCGATGTCTATGAAGAACCCTCCATTAGGGTCATTAGCAACCTGTGCAACATTTATTAAGGAAACATGAGTACGGAGGTACTCAGCAAGACTTTAGGATAACTAACTACTCATGCAATGTATCAATAAGGTATGGTGGGGTTTCATGCGGAAAGCCAGCATTTGACTCGTGGCTAGACAACTTGCATTTTTAAATAATTTTTACAACTTGATTTCTCGCACACGAGTCCACTAAAACGACAACAATACTCCATCGTGGAATCATTCCGTCTCCATACGGAAATGCCGTCCACGACACTCACGCTTATCTTGACAATTTTATGAGTAGCCATTGAAGTTATCTATGAACAACATATGTCTCCAAGTAGTCCATATCCGCGGACGCGGCTATTCGAATAGATTATAACCCTGCAGGGGTGTACTTCGTCACACACGCTCTCGCCACTTATGGCCATGTGCACGTCATGCACCTCGGCAACCTTCAAGCAGAAGCCTAGCAAGGGAGTCGGCCACGACCGTTAACCACATTAGTACCTAGTCCAGGTCTATCGTCTATCTAAGGGTAACCCGCACGGAAGTCCGGCCGAGGTTTCCGCCACGGCCCCAAACGATGTGCGCAGGGTTCCCAAGCCCACCATCCGGGTGCCACTTGGTACACCGTGCCACTGCCTACCGCATCACAGCCCACCTCTCAGGTCAGCACCATGCACGGCCTCCAGCATGACTATAAACACCAGAAACTACTTGCAACTCCTGGACCGAGTACTAAGCGATTAATAAGTCGAGCGGGGTCATATTTCAGGGCCCAGCATGTGGTAGTATCTCGTCTTGGATTACATACACGGAACTCAGTTCCTAAGGACGGTTCCAATGAAACAACCCGCCATGTACTCCTACACAGCCTTTCACCGGTACCTTTACCAAATCAGGTTCAACACACAACCTTTGCTTACCGAACACATTCTCACAATTCTGTTCATCTCCCAGATGACAGACCATACACAACTCTAAGCATAGCATGCATAGCAGGATAAGACACATCATGGCTCAAGCAACTACCAGGTATGCTAGGTTGCAAGGTTCGGCTATTTACTGTGACAAGGATAGGTCATGCAAAGGAAGTGGGTTCAACTAACGTGGCAAAAGCATTTGAAGCATTTGATCCTAATGCAATAAGTAAGTGCAGGAGCAAGAACATGGGATTTATCTGGATGATCAAAATGGTTGCTTGCCTTGTTGCTCAGAGGAGTGACAATATCCGTGAGACGGATATTCGGTGGAATCCGGGGGAGCGGAGCCTACCGAAAGGAATGACAACAACCAATAACAAACATATGCAATCAAGATGATGCATGAGCATGGCATGAGAAGGCAAGGTGGTATACTAATATAGCTAGCATGTATTAGGTTTGAAGTTGATTTGAATCAAATTCAAATATCACTTCAGATGAGGTATTCTCGGATACCATTTTAATTGATTCCACCTGATGCTCAGATCAACTTGCTTTTAACATGCATGGGATGACATCTTAGGTTGCTGGTTTGTAATTAGAACAGTGTTTGATCATGTCATTCATAGTGAAAATTGAACTATTTTCCAAATTCTATTTATAAAGTATTTATAAGAATTAAATTATTTATTAATCTACATGTTTGGGTTCTGTAACATTTTCAAACATGTTTGAAAATGACATATTCAGATTCCTTGAATTTTTCTGATACGTTTTCATATATAAATTATTTTCATTGGAGTTACAAATTAATTTCTATGAATTTAGAAGTTTTAACACTTTTCTGGAATTCTTTTAAATGAGAAAACTCTTTATTGCATCAGCAGGTCGAGCTGGCCGTTGAAAGTCAAACCTGACCAGTGGGACCCACTGGTCAGTGTCTCTGGTCAGTTTTAGATTAAAATTAAACTTAATTAGCTAATTAATCTCACTGGACCCACATGTCAGTGACTTATTAAATTATTTGATTTTATTTTTATTATTCCTAAACTCCCAGAGGCTGGCCCCACACGTTAGTGGCTCAGGCCAGCTGAGATCCACCGGCGGCGAGGTCATCCTCGCCGGCGGGGAGCCTCCGGCGACCACCAGAACGGCGGAGGGGCTCTGAAACGGCGCACAGGGGGCCGAACTCTGCGCGGAGAGCACCAGAGGAATGACACTTCTCCCGCGGGTTCATTTTTGCGCTTAGCTGGGGCTGATCTGGCCGGAGATGACGCCGGCGACGAGCTTGCCGGCGGCCAAAGTTCGGGCGTCATCGGGGTCATCGATATAGAGGGAGATACGCACGGGACTCAGCTCCTACGGCATCTACGCGACGGCCTGAAGCTGCTGGTGGTCTCAGAAGGACGCGCTGATCACCGGAGGGCTATCGGCGACGAGCCGCATCGGCGGATCTCGTCGGGCTCCGATGGAACTAGGCCTAGAGGAGGGGATCGACGGGGAGATCTTAGGGGAAAGATGCGCAAGCTCATGAGGAGTGCAGTGGTGGCGCTAGCTTGCTCGGGGACGGCCTGGAGAGGAAGAACCCCGGCGACGAACTTCGGTGACCCGAGGAAGAAGACGATTGCGTCTCTCGTTTCACTACTTCTCGGCGTCGGGCTCATGGCTAGAAAGATTCAGGGAGTTGCGGCAGACCTATTGCGCGGCTCTCGAGGGAGAAGGGTAGGCTAGAACGACGGCGAGCTTGAGCTCTGCTCGGGCTCCTATGGCGGCAGAAAGAAACGAGGCAGAGGGGGAGAATGAGCATGGGGATGGATAGCTACGAGCTCGGGGAGGTTATCCCCGTGCTTGCCAGCGCGAAGCGGCGGCCAGGCAGGCGCACAGGTGCGTGGCCGCGCCGGAGTACTCAGCGGCCACCTCCTGCTGCCCACTGGCGGGGGAGGAAGACGACAGGAAGAAGATGGGCCGGGCCAGGTGAGCGTCAGGTAAGATTTTTTTCTCATTTTCTTTCTGTTTTCTTTCTGTTTTAATTACTGACATTGATTTACTAATTATTTCAGCTCCCAATTAGTTTGTAAAAGCTATGTTGAACACCCCAGAATATTTGTTGGAATATTTCCAACCATTCCTAAAGTTTTCAACATTTTTGAAAGCTTAAAGTTTCTGATTTCAAATTTTAAACTTGAAACCAGTAGCTTTTTGCATTTAAATAAAATGCTTAAAGTGCCAAGAAAATTGTTTTCTTCATTGCTCATTTACTTTCATGAATTATCAGAAAGATTGAACTTTTCTTGAGGCCATTTTGGGTTCATTGATTTTAACTAGTTTGAATTTTCCTTTATTTTGAGAAGTGGCTAGGGTTTTAGGATTTTCCTTCACCACTTGCTTGCTTCTTGTTGAAAATTTCCTAGATGCAATGCAAAGAAAACATGAGCACAAAGCTAACTTGCTTAGGGTGTAAGGGATGTGACAAAAACGTCCTCCCCATGAGCACACTCAGCTTTGTCAGCTCGCTGCAATTGCACAAGTAATGGCTCTAAAGGCTCAGTTCAACTTGGGAAGAGAATGCTACGACGCGATGATGACACTATTTGGACGCTTCCTACTGATGACCCACAAGTATAGGGGTCTATTGTAGTCCTTTCGATAAGTAAGAGTGTCGAACCCAACGAGGAGCAGAAGGATCAGACAAGTGGTTTTCAGCAAGGTAAAATCTGCAAGCACTGAAATTATCGGTAACAAGTAGTTGTGTGGTGAGATGATTCGTAGCAAGCAACAAGTAACAAAAGTAGCAACAGTGCAGAAAAGTGGCCCAATCCCTTTTGTAGCAAGGGACAAGCCTGGACAAAGTCTTATAGGAGGAAAAACGCTCCCGGGGACACACGGGAATTTCTGTCATGCTAGTTTTCATCATGTTCATATGATTCACGTTCATTACTTTGATAGTTTGATATGTGGGTGGACCGGCGCTTGGGTACTGCCCTTACTTGAACAAGCATTCTACTTATGATTAACCACTCTCGCAAGAATCCGCAACTACGAAAGAAGAATCAAGACAAAGTCTAACCATATCATTAAACTAGTGTATCCAAATCAGCCCCTTACTAAGCAACGCATAAACTAGGGTTTAAGCTTCTGTCACTCTAGCAACCCATCATCTACTTACTACTTCCCAATGCCTTCCTCTAGGCCCAAATAATGGTGAAGTGTTATGTAGTCGACGTTCACATAACACCACTAGAGGAAAAACAACATACAACACGTCAAAATATCGAACGAATACCAAATTCACATGACTACTATTAGCATGACTTATCCCATGTCCTTAGGAATAAAACTAACTACTCACAAAGCATAATCATATTCATGACCAGAGAGGTAATGAGTAGCATCAAGGATCTGAACATAAACTCTTCCACCAAGTAATGCAACTAGCATCAACTACAAACAGTACTTAACACTACTAGCAACCTTACAAGTACCAATAGGAGTCGCGAGACGGAGATTGGTTACAAGTGATGAACTAGGGTTTGGAGAT
Organism: Hordeum vulgare subsp. vulgare; assembly: GCF_904849725.1. Taxonomy (NCBI): domain Eukaryota; kingdom Viridiplantae; phylum Streptophyta; class Magnoliopsida; order Poales; family Poaceae; genus Hordeum; species Hordeum vulgare. The sequence continues at coordinate 357,786,483 of NC_058523.1, forward strand.
GAGATGGTGCTGATGAAGATGTTGATGGTGACGAGTCCCCTCCGATGAGAGGAGTGTTGGTGATGACGATGGCGACAATTTCCCCCTCCGGGATGGAAGTTTCCCCGGCAGGATCATCCTGCCAGAGCTCTAGATTGGTTCTGCTCAAGTTCCGCCTCGTGGCAGCAGCGAATCCTCCGAAAAGCCTTCTCCTGATTTTTTTCGGACGAAACCCTTCTTGTAGCCAAAGGGGGAGCCAGATGGCCAGCTGGGTGCCCACAAGCCCCCTAGGCGCGTCCAGGGGGGTGGCTGCGCCAACAGGCTTGTGGCCACCTCATGGCGCCCCTCTGGCACTTCTTCGGCCCAGTATTTTTTATAATTCCCGAAAAAAATCCTCGTTGATTTTTACGGCGTTTGGAGTTGCGCAGAATAGGTATCTCAAACTTGCTCCTTTTTCAGGCCAGAATTCCAGCTGCCGGCATTCTCCCTCTTCATGTAAACCTTGCAAAATAAGATAGAAAAGGCATAAGTATTGTACCGTGAAGTGAACTAACACCCCAAAAAGCGATAAATATCAACATGAAAACATGATGCAAAATGGACGTATAAACTCCCCCAAGCTTAGAGCTCGCTTGCCCTCAAGCGAAAGCGTAGCTCAATAAATATGTCCACATGTTTAGGGAGAGAGGTGTCGACGAAACAAGATACGAACATGCAGGCATCATGATCATGATCAGAACAGCAATATCAACATATAATCTCTTATGCTAAAGTGACAATTCCTTCACAAAGTAAAGCATGGATCAAGAACCTTACTGAGAAGTAACAACCGATAGCCTTTAGTCATTGAAGCAATTGCAATTTATCACAACATCAAAAAGAGTCAAATAAGAGCTTGTAAAGCAAATCCACATACTCAATCATCTTTTCGTTCTCTACAATTGCTACAAATCACGTGGTACTCATGAGATCAAAGTTTCAGCTGAACACAGAGAAAGATAGGGGCTTATGTCAAGGGTAATGTCAACAATAATAATCCATGAATACTTACTTCCAAGTTGATATATGAATATAGATCTTTCCCAAGCATATGACGTTAGCCAAGATAAAGACGAAATAAGGAATTGGTGAAGATCACCATGACTCTTTCAAGGGCAAAACGTAAAGGTACAAGATAGGCCCTTCGCAGAGGGAAGTAGAGGTTGTCATGCACTTTTGAGGTTTGGATGCATGTCCTCTTAGTGCGGAGGAACTTCACTTTATATTGCCTCCTATGATAAAGAACTTTATTATGCAATCTGACGCTTTTATGTCTTCCTCATCACAGGTTCGTAGAAAGCTTATTTTCCACACACTAATAGATCATACATATTAGGGAGCAACTTTTATTGCTTGCACCTATGACAACTTACTTGAGGGATCTTATTCAGTCCATAGGTAGGTATGGTGGACTCTCATGGCAAAACTGGGTTGAAGGTTTATGGATGCACAAGTAGTATCTCTACTTGGTGCGGGAGTTATGGCTAATATGAGGTGGAAGCAATCGTCACATGCTAAGGGATCTCTAATCATATAACATTGTTCGGAACCAAGAAAGCATCTACTTTTAGGCATGTAATAGTTTAGTGAGTGTCCACAATAATAGATGGTGTCAAAGATAATGTATTTATATGTGAACCTCTCCTTCTTTATCACTCCCTATTAATTGCAGCAATGACCAAGGTCTACGTTTGTCTACCCTCAACAAGTTTCGATCATCATTCCTTTTATATGTGAAGCCATCACTTCCCATAAGATCATTACATGATCTTTCATGCTTTTGTTCTTTCCTCAATCTTTTTGATCATGGCATGAGGCAAAGCCCTTCGACTAAGACACTCTTTATTATATGGCTCACGAGCTCGAATACATCGGGGGTGACACAAAGCAAAACTCAAGACTAAAGCACTAAGACTTTTATTCTACTAGAGAAAGAGAAAACTGAAACTGAACAAACTAAAACAAAGGTAAAGGCAAAAGATGTGATGGTGATACGATACCGGGGCAACTCCCCCAAGCTTAGCACAAGCCAAGGGGATTGCCCATACCCATGATTAGTTGTCTTCCTTTGGAGGTGATGGTGGTGGAGTTGTTGCAGAGGTCTTGAGCTTGTTTAATTTCCACTTGAGCATAAAATTCTGCTCCCTGAGATCATCATTTTCCTCTTCAAGCTTCAACACCCTTTGGCATAATTCATGGTTACTCTCCTGCAAGAAACAAGAAGGGATAAACAAAGTCCTAGGCTTCTTCCTTGAGTCAGGGAGGCTCGACTTCTTGAACTCCACATGCGTGTGTCCAGGTTGAGGTAGAGGAGCCTCCTCTTCATCGGAACTTGTTTGTTCCTTCCCCTTGGGATTATAATCTTCTTCCTCATCAGTGGGCCAGCCATAAGGATCCAAGTCCCCATAGACCTTGGGGCCAGCAAGGTAATCTGCCACATAGCTCTCCCCCTCTGAATCTTGAGAAGACATCTTGCCCTAAATCTGCGGCAGAAAATAGGCTCGAAACGAAAACAGAGGAAATCTGTGTGATACGAGGGTCAGACCTTACGGGAGAATATATATTGACTTTTTCCAGATCAGAAGGAGTACTCCGCACGAAAACGGAGTCCGGGAGGCACACGAGGTGGCCACAAGCCCCCAGGCGCGACCATGGGGTGGGTGATACATCTCAAACGTATCTATAATTTTTGATGGTTTCAAGCTGTTATCTTGTCAACTTTGGATGTTTTATATACCTTTTATATCTTTTTTGGGACTAACTTATTAATTCAGTGCCAAGTGGCAGTTCCTGTTTCTTCTGTGTTTTTGACTCTTTTCAGATCTGATTTTGGAACGGAGTCCAAACGGAATAAAATCCCCGAAATAAATATTTCCAGAACAGAAGAAGATCGAGGGACTTGAGGGCCAAGGCACGAGGCCCACAGGGAGCCCACAAGCCCTGTTGCCGCGACCAGGGGGCCCGCGGCAACCAGGCTTGTGGCCTCCCTAGCGCTCCCCTACCCTAGCTCTTTGGCCTATAAATTCCCTAAAATCGCAGAAAAAATCAGGGCATCCACGAAAACACTTTTCCGCCGCCGCAAGCTCAATTTCCGCGAGATCTCGTCTGGAGACCCTTCCCGGTGCCCTGCCGGAGGGGACTTTGGAGTTGGAGGGCTTCTACATCAACATCATCGCCTCTCCAATGACTCTTGAGTAGTCCACTTCAGACCTACGGGTCCGTAGTTAGTAGCTAGATGGTTTCTTCTCTCTCTTGGATCTTCAATAGAAAGTTCTCCACGATCTTCATGGAGATCTATCCGATGTAATCCTCTTTGGCGGTGTGTTGGTCGAGATCTGATGAATTGTGGATTTGTGATCAGATTATCTATGAATTATATTTGAGTCTTTGTTGATTTCTTATATGCATGATTTGATATCCTTGTAAGTCTCTCCGAGTCTTGGGTTTTGTTTGGCCAACTAGATCTATGATTCTTGCAATGGGAGAAGTGCTTGGTTTTGGGTTCATACCGTGCGGTGACCTTTCCCAGTGACAAAAGGGGCAGCAAGGCACACATCATGTTGTTGCCATCAAGGGTAACAAGATGGGCTTTCATCATAGATTTGAGATTGTTCATCTACATCATGTCATCTTGCTTAAGGCGTTACTCTGTTCTTATGAACTTAATACACTAGATGCATGCCGGATAGCGATCGACGTGTGGAGCAATAGTAGTAGATGTAGAAAGTATTGGTCTACTTGTTTTGGACGTGATGCCTATAGATATGATCATTGCCATAGATAACGTCATGACTTTGCGCGGTTCTATCAATTGCTCGACAGTAATTCGTTCACCCACCGTCTACTTGCTTTCATGAGAGAAGTCACTAGTGAACACTACGCCCCCCGGGTCTATTCGGAACTATTGTCTCCACTTTTACTTTTACTTTGCTTTGTTTACTTTTTGCTTTCAGTTCTCTCTTTGCAAACAATCTGTAAGGGATTGAAAACCCCTTTATAGCATTGGGTGCAAGCTCTTTGTGTTTGTGCAGGTACTTGTGACTTGACTCGATCATCCTACTAGATTGATACCTTGGTTCTCAAACTGAGGGATATACTTACCGCCGCTGTGCTACATCACCCTTTCCGCTTCAAGGGAACACCAACGCAAGGCTCCAAGGCCACGGGGGAATCCTTTGCATATTTGCCAAGGAAGTCCCTATAGGCGTAGCTCGTAGCAGAAGGATTCCTGGCGCCGTTGCCAGGGAAGGTCTTTTGTTGCCGTAGCAGAAGTATTTCTGGCGCCGTTGCCGGGGAGAGATCAAGTCAAGATCTATCCAAGTGTCACAAACTCATCTCTTGCATTTTCCTTTTTTACCAGTTGCCTCTCGTTTTCCTCTCACCCACTTCACAATTTTCCTTTTTTCGTTTGCCTTTTTAGTTCGCCCTTTTCTCTCGCTTGCTTTCTGTTCGCTTGTGTGGCATGTACCTTCAATATGCTTGCATCTTCGCTTGCTGAAAATCTAGTGATATGCATCCTGATCCACTTGCTAATCTCTTTAAGAGATCCAATTATGTTGATCCAATTGCTAGTGAGTTGAGTGCACTTGACTATCTTTATGGATTACCAGAATTTTTGAAGTACCACAAGTATACCAAGTATACAGATTGCTACAGACTGGTCTGCTGTTAACAGATTCTGTTTTTGTTGAGTTCGTTGCTTATTTTGATGAAACTATGGATAGTATCGGGGGGTATTAGCCATGGAAGATTGAAAATACAGTAACCCAACATCAACATAAGTAGAATTTAAGTTTGCTACAGTACCTAAGGAAGTGGTGATTTTCTTTCTAATACTAATGTTATCACGAGTTTCTGTTTAAGTTTCGTGTTGTGAAGTTTTTAAGTTTTGGGTGAAGTTCTTATGGACAAAAAGATAAAGAGTGGCAAGAGCTCAAGATTGGGGATGCCCAAGGCACCCCAAGTTGATTCAAGGATGCCGAAAAAGCCTAAGCTTGGGGATGCCCCGGGAAGGCATCCCCTCTTTCATCTTCAATCCATCGGTAACGTTACTTGGGGCTATATTTTTATTCACCATATGTTATGTGTTTTGCTTGGAGCATGTTGTATCGTAGGAGTCTTTTATTTTTGTTGTGTCACAATCTTCCTTGCTGCACAACTAGATAGAGAGACATGCACTCACCGTGATTTTGTCGAGCTTCACTTATATCCTTTGGTTAGACAATTCAGCTCACATGTGCTTCACTTATATCTTTTGAGCTAGTTGATTTTGCTCTATGTGCTTCACTTATATCTTTTAGAGCACAGCAGTGCGTAGCTTGGTAGTTGATCTATGCTATGAAAGTAGTCTCAAAAGGGGTAGTTATCCAAAGGGATATGAAAACTTCCACCTTCATGTGCATTGAATAGTTAGAGAAGTTTGATTCATCTCAATTAGTTTTGAGTTGTGGTTGTGGTAAAATTGAAGTTATACTAGTAAGGTGTTGTGGTTCTAGAAATGCTTGTGTTGAAGTTAGTGATTCCCGTAGCATGCACGTATGGTGAACCGCTATGTGATGAAGTCTGAGCATGATTAGTCTATTGATTGTCATCCTTTGTGTGGCGGTCGGGATCGCGCGATGGCTTATACCTACCAACCCTTCCCCTAGGAGTATGCGTTGAATGCTTTGTTTCGATTACTACTAAAACTTTTGAAACAAGTATATGAGTTCTTCATGACTAATGTTCTTTAGTGCCGTGCAACTTTTGCCGGTGAACAAAACCCACCATATAGCCTCCCTCAAAACAGCCACCATACCTACGTACTATGGATTTTTCAAAGCCATTCCGAGATATATTGCCATGCAACTACCACCATGACATGTGCCACCACTTCTACATTGCCATTGCATGATCATAAGATAGCTAGCATGATGGATGTCTATGCCATGCTAGATCATTGTCACGGTACACTACCGAAGGCATTCCATATAGAGTCATCATTGCTCTAAGTTTTGAGTTGTAAGTGTGATGATCATCATTGATGGAGCATTGTCCCATGTGAGGAAATAAAAGAGGCCAGAGAAGCCCATTTACAAAAAGAGGCCAAATATGCCCACCAAAAAAAGAGAGGCCAAAGATCCCACCAAAAAAATGAGAGAAAAAGAGAGAATGGACAATGTTTCTATCTTTCCACACTTGTGCTTAGTAAGCACCATGATCTTCATGATTGAGAGTCTCTCGTTTTGTCACCACCATATAGCTAGTGGGAAATTTTCATTATATAACTTGGCTTGTATTTTCCAATGATAGGCTTCCTCAAAATTGCCTTAGGTCTTCGTGAGCAAGCAAGTTGGATGCACACCCACTAGTTTTCTTTAAGAGCTTTCACATACTCTTAGCTCTAGTGCATCATTTGTATGGCAATCCCTACTCATTCACGTTGATATCTATTAATGAACATCTCCATAGCTCGTTGATATGCCTAGTCAATGTGACCATCTTCTCCTTGTTTGCCTTGCAACCTCCACCACACTCCATTCCAATTACAGTGCTAAAACCATGGCTCACGCTCATGTATTCCGCGAGAGTTGAAAAAGTTTGAGCAAGTAAAGGTGTGAAAACAATTACTTGGCCAATACTGAGGTTGTGCATGATTTAAATTCGTTGTGCAAGGATGATAGAGCATAGCCAGACTATGTGATTTTGTAGGGATAACTTTCTTTTGGCCTTGTTATTTTGAAAGTTCATGATTACCTTGCTAGTTTGCTTGAAGTATTATTGTCTCCACGTCAATAGCAAACTATTGTTTTGAATCTAATAGATCTGAACATTCACGTCACATAAGAGGAGTTACAAAGGACATCTATGCTAGGTAGCATGAAAGCATCAAAAATTCATTCTTTATCACTTCCCTACTCGAGGACGAGCAGGAGTTAAGCTTGGGGATGCTTGATACGTCTCAAACGTATCTATAATTTTTTATGGTTTCATGTTGTTATCTTGTCAACTTTGGATGTTTTATATACCTTTTATATCTTTTTTGGGACTAACTTATTAATTCAGTGCCAAGTGCCAGTTCCTGTTTTTTTCTATGTTTTGACTCTTTTCAGATCTGATTTTGGAACGGAGTCCAAACGGAATAAAATCCCCGAAATAAATTTTTCCAGAACAGAAGAAGATCGGGGGACTTGAGGGCCAAGGCAGGAGGCCCACAGGGAGCCCACAAGCCCTGTTGCCGCGACCAGGGGGGCCCGCGGCAACCAGATTTGTGGCCTCGCGGGCGCTCCCCTGCCCTAGCTCTTTGGCCTATAAATTCCCTAAAATCGGAGAAAAATGAGGGCATCCATGAAAACACTTTTGCGCCGCCGCAAACTTCCGTTTCCGCGAGATCTCATCTGGAGACCCTTCCCGGTGCCCTGCTGGAGGGGACTTTGGAGTTGGAGGGCTTCTGCATCAACATCATCGCCTCTCCAATGACTCGTGAGTAGTCCACTTCAGACCTACGGGTCCGTAGTTAGTAGCTAGATGGCTTCTTCTCTCTCTTGGATCTTCAATAGAAAGTTCTCAACGATATTCATGGAGATCTATCCGATGTAATCCTCTTTGGCGGTGTGTTTGTCGAGATCCGATGAATTGTGGATTTGTGATCAGGTTATCTATGAATTATATTTGAGTCTTTGCTGATTTCTTATATGCATGATCTGATATCCTTGTAGGTCTCTCCGAGTCTTGGGTTTTGTTTGGCCAACTAGATCTATGATTCTTGCAATGGGAGAAGTGCTTGGTTTTGGGTTCATACCGTGCGGTGACCTTTCCGAGTGACAAAAGGGGCAGCAAGGCACGCATCATGTTGTTGCCATCAAGGGTAACAAGATGGGCTTTCATCATAGATTTGAGATTGTTCATCTGCATCATGTCATCTTGCTTAAGGCGTTACTCTGTTCTTACGAACTTAATACACTAGATGCATGCTGGATAGCGGTCGACGTGTGGAGTAAGAGTAGTAGATGCATAAAGTATCGGTCTACTTGTTTTGGACGTGATGCCTGTAGATATGATCATTGCCATAGATAACGTCAAACAATCTATAAGGGATTGACAACCCCTTTATAGCGTTGGGTGCAAGCTCTTTGTGTTTGTGCAGGTACTTGTGACTTGACTCGATCCTCCTACTGGATTGATACCTTGGTTCTCAAACTGAGGGAAATACTTACCGCCGCTGTGCTACATCATCCTTTGCGCTTCAAGGGAACACCAATGCAAGGCTTCAAGGCCGCGGGCGAATCCTTTGCATATTTGCCAAGGAAGTCCCTATAGGCTTAGTCCGTAGGAGAAGGATTCCTGGCGCCGTTGCCAGGGAAGGTCTTTTGTTGCCGTAGCAGTGGGCCCGCGCCTGGCAGGCTTGTCGCCTCCTCGCGCGCTTTCCGACTACTTCCAATTTTTGTATTTTTTCAAATATTCCAAAACGGAGAAAAATTCCTGCTGGAAAAGTTTTGGAGTCTGTTTTCTTACCGAATCACATACCTCTTCATTTTCGGAGTCTGAAACAGGCTGATAAATATCCCTTAAGTATTCTTCCGGAGTTATGGTATTGATAATATTGCTTTCGACATTTATGGAAGTACCTCAGATATAATGCTTGATTCTCTGCCCATTTACCACTCTCGGACAATTACCTTCCGTGTTGTTGATCTTGATAGCACCGGAACGATATACTTCCTCAACAATATAGGGACCTTCCCATTTAGAGAGAAGCTTGCTTGCAAAGAATCTTAAACGAGAATTATATAGCAAGACATAATCACCTACATTGAACTCACGCTTTTGTATCCTCTTATCATGCCACCTCTTAACCTTCTCTTTAAACAACTTGGCATTCTCATATGCCCGAGTTCTCCATTCATCAAGCAAGCTAATGTCAAATAACCTCTTCTCACCAGCAAGTTTGAAGTCAAAGTTGAGCTCTTTGATTTCCCAATAAGCTTTATGCTCTAGCTCAAGAGGTAAATGACATGCTTTACCGTACACCATTTTGTACGGAGACATGCCCATGGGATTCTTATAAGCAGTTCTATAAGCCCACAGTGCATCATTGAGCTTCTTAGACCAATTCTTTCTAGACCTATTGACAGTCTTTTGCAGAATTAGTTTAATCTCTCTATTGCTTAGCTCTACTTGACCACTGGACTAAGGGTGATAGGGGGACGCAATTCTATGGTTGACATCGTACTTAGCAAGCGTTTTACGGAAAGCACCATGAATGAAATGTGAACCACCGTCGGTCATTAGATATCTAGGGACTCCAAATCTAGGGAAAATAACTTCTTTAAGCATCCTGATGGAAGAGTTGTGATCAGCACTACTAGTGGGGATAGCTTCTACCCACTTAGTGACGTAATCAACAACAACTAGGATGTGAGTATACCCGTGGGATTTCGGAAAAGGTCCCATATAATCAAAGCGCCAAACATCAAATGGTTCAATGACAAGGGAATAGTTCATAGGAATTTCCTGACGTTTACCGATATTACCTATTCTTTGACATTCGTCACAAGACAAGACAAACTTACGGGCATCCTTGAAGAGAGTGGGCCAATAGAAACCTGATTGCAATCCCTTGTGTGCAGTTCTATCTCCTGCATGGTGTCCTCCGTAGGCCTCAGAGTGACACTTCTGTAGGATTTGTCCCTGTTCATGTTCAGGTACACAACGTCTAATAACACCATCTAATCCTTCCTTATAAAGGTCAGGATCATCCCAAAAGTAATGTCTCAAGTCAAAGAAGAATTTCTTCTTTTGCTGGTATGTGAAACTAGATGGTATATATTTGGCAACGATATAGTTTGCATAATCAGCATACCACGGTGCACTACGTGAAGTATTGATGACATTCAATTGCTCATCGGGAAAGCTATCATCAATAGGTTGTGGGTCATCAAGAACGTTCTCCAACCTAGACAAGTTATCTGCTACTAGGTTATCAGCACCCTTTGTGTCAACAACGTGCAAATCAAGTTCTTGTAGAAGAGAACCCATCTGATAAGTCTAGGTTTAGCGTCTTTCTTCTCCATGAGGTACTTAATAGCAGCATGATCAGTGTGAATAGTGACTTTGGAATCAACTATGTAAGACCTGAATTTTTCACATGCAAACACTACTGCTAAAAATTCCTTTTCTGTAGTAGCATAGTTTCTTTGGGCACTGTCTAGAGTTTTACTGGCGTAGTGAATAAGATTCAACTTCTTATCAACTCTTTGTCCTAGGACAGCACCAACAGCATAATCACTAGCATGACACATGATTTCGAAAGGTAGGTTCCAATCAGGTGGTTGAACAATAGGTGCAGTTATCAAAGCCTTCTTAAGTATTTCGAAGGCTTCCTCACAATGATCGACAAAAACAAAAGGAATATCCTTTTGCAAGAGATTGGTAAGAGTCCTAGAAATCTTAGAGAAGTCTTTAATGAACCTTCTATAGAAACCAGCATGACCAAGGCAACTTCTTGTACCTTTGATATCTGTGGGGTTTGGCATTTTCTCGATTGCATCAACCTTAGCCTTATCGACTTCAATACCTCTTTCACAAAATTTATGCCCTAAGACGATGCCTTCATTAACCATAAAGTGGCACTTCTCCCAATTCAAGACAAGATTGGTGTGTTTACATCTCTGCAAGACGCGATCAAGGTTGCTGAGGCAATCATCAAAAGAAGACCCGTAAACGGAGAAGTCATCCATGAAAACCTCAACAATATTTTCAACAAAGTCGGAGAATATTGCCATCATACATCTTTGTAACGACCAAGATGCGGTCCTTTCCGATCTGGGGGTCGAGGCCCCCGAATAGGAAAGAATCGCGTCTAAGTGTTTCGCAAGCAAGTAAACATAGCACATAATAATAGTTACAGTAGACAATCTGGGATTTAACTGTCTTCTTATTAACAATACATAGTACAACGCAGATACAGACAAGGTAGTTCCGGTACGGACTACAAAAAAACAAGGAAAATGCTATGCTACCCGCTGCAGGCCCACGATGACGACCACGGCTCAGTCCTCTGGATAGTTCACGTAAAGGCGATCTGTCTCCTCGTCGTACTGCCACGCCAGCCGGGTGTCGGCGGGATCATCAGTCTCTGGAGTATCTGTACCTGCTGGGAGTTTCGGAGGAATCCGTGAGCCACGGGGACTCAGCAATCTAGGACCTTGGTGCCAAATCTAGTCACGTTATTTGGGTAAGGAAGGGATGAAGTGTTTCAGGCTGCTGCAACCTATGATTGAATAATTGGCTAACTTACGCAAAAGTGGAGTGAAAGTGGTCTATGCTAACGATCGAGAATACTTGATCAGAAAGTGATCTTGAACACCTACCTACGGCATTCATAACCCCACCGTGTTCCCGATCGAAGAGAGATCTTCGAAGGGACGGTCACGGATACGCACACAGTTGGCATTTTTATTAGTTTATGTTTAAGTTCTCTAATACCGGATGTTAACAAAATATTCCAAGTTGCCACATAACCGCGGGCACGTCTTTCCGAAAGATTAAACCCTGCAGGGGTGCTCCAACTAGTCCATCACAAACGAACACAGGCCGCAAAGGCATCCTCTATCACGAATCTCGTGATCTCGTCGGATTCCTTAGAGGAAAACCTCGACTCTGGGGAAAACCAAAGCTTCACTGGGATTCCTATACGCAAGATATACCGCTATGGTAAGACACGACCAGCAGGACCTCCCATCGTGTCGACGACCCTGATAAGACCCGCGTATCTCAGCCTCAGGACACGACACATGAGCTAGATGTCGGGATGGCTAAACCTCTGGGTGACCAGTGGGGTCCCGGACATCGCTCAGGTGGGGCCAACACTCATGAGGAGCACTGGCCCGGGTTGTTGATTAAATTCCTCGGGGTAGCTATTCCCTATGCAGATTATTATGTGATTAGCAGATTAAAACCAAAGTTGGGTCCTGCCGGACAAGCCTTAGCACTACACGATTTATCAAGGGGGTCCCCATAACAACCCCGAGCGTGTTAGGAGCGATCATTATGGAATCAAACACCGGTAACCGGTAACTAAGGCGGCAATAACGAAACAAGGCACCCGGCAAAAGGCTAGGCCTCCCGTCATTTGCCAAGTATATAGATACATTAATTAAATAACATAATTTAATATAATGATAACAAGCTCATGTCATCATATGAGTTTATAACACCTGCAACTAACAATGCTAACATTAGTAGCTGAGCAAGCCTACTTAGCCATGCAAGTCTGCTGGGAAAGAGTAAGGTGTTTAGGCTCATGGCACATGAAGAGGCAATATATTTTCAGTGGTAGGCAGCGAGCAATATGACGTGGAATCGAAACTAACATAACAAGTCTAGATCTGGGATCAAGGTCATGTCATCTTGCCTGTGATATCCTCAGCTTGGAATGGTTCTGGATCGTCTTGCACGTACTCTCCTCACTCCACGTATTCGTTCTCCGCTCCCGGTGCTACCCAACATAAGAATAACAGCCAATGAACAGCAACACCACAAAATGCAACAAACACATGATGCATGAGATGAAAGTTGAGCATGCACCACTATTTCTATCACTAGCATAAGCAAAATAAACTACAACAAGTTTCTGGACAGAACTTTGCGCTAACTATTTGGACATGCATGGGAATGATATGAACAGATGCAGCTCGTTAAAACGGTGCAAAACCATATAAAGAACTTTGCAAACGGAGCTACGGATCAACGGGAATCAACGAAACATGATATGAAGCTCTACGTGAAAGATTCAACACCAGACACACAATTGGCACAAATCTGGTGTTCCCAGGTTTCCAAGACATATATTAACCCAACATGAATGAAATGGAGCAAGGTAGAACACCACAACAACAAATAAGCACAAACTTTGAACAAAATGGCAAAACTACATAATCTGCCAGTTTCTGCATCTTAGCTGTTTGGGAGCAACATGCAACATAGCTACAGGTCTTCAAATATGACAAATAATATATGTGGCTGTTGCCAACCAAGAACACTACAAGCCCCAGGAATAATCACAGCAAAAGGAATTAAACTCTAGACGATACAAGGCCACAAACGTTCCCAAAAGCATCAGTTCTCAGGGACTTGGTGAAAATTCCTGCACCTGAGTTTCTGTTTCTGTTCTGAAGCTTTTTGACAGCAATAAAAACACAAGCTACTGGACACCAAATGACTTGAAAATTGACAGGAAGCTTCATAAACATATCAGGTTCAAAACACTAGCACTGAACTAAGTCCAGTTCTCAACAGAATAACCAGCACATCCTCATCTACAGGGGAAGAAAATGTTTCCAGCATTCCAGACTTAGTGAAATTTTCAGAGTTCAAAAATCTGGAATTTTCCAGCCACATGCCCACTTTGTCTAGGCATAGTTTGCACACACACATGTCACCAATAGGTGATTGACACCACTATGGTGTTGAGAATAAACCCCTACTACCAACACACAAGGATCCATGCCCTTGGGCTCCATCTATACCATTGAAACAAAGCCCAAACTTTCAACAAAATGTAAATGCAACTCCATAAGGTATTATTCTAAGATGACAATTACATAGGAGAGTTTCATGTGCACAATGACAAAGTGACATGGGGGTTTGAACCCCATGTTTGTGTCATGCACATCAACAACACCCACACCCAATCACAATATTACTAGTATCAAGCACATCACAATTGGACCCTAAGCTAACAAGAGAGTATGCACCCCCCACATATGGGAATGTGATGGTACACACTCTCACATGCATTACTAGGCTCACCCTAGTAATCATGTCACCCTCAAAGTGCAACTCCCACAACAATTTACCCTAGCTCAACTAGGAATCCACACCTTCACATGCTAACATAGTTGGCCACCTATTGCATCTCATCACATCAAAACCATGTGGCGAGGGGGAGGCATCCACACCCCACTAAATCCATGCAAACAATTAAAACTACAAGATCAACTTAGGCCCACTTAAGCTCAAAAGATGTGACCAAACATGAATAGCTAGTGCTTCTATCACCCCTTAAGAACACCACTCACAAGAAAAACACATCACATGCACACACCTCTACCAAGTGTAACTTCACACCCCAAGATGCAATCCACAAAGGTTTACAATGCTAACAATACAACATCTATCATCTTGCAAGTGTGCAACACACACACAAAGGGATCTGCACCTAACTACACTAGCAGGGAAAAATGATTTTAATTCCATCTTGCTGCCCAAGCACAAGGAAGATGAAGAACAAATAAAAGGCAGCAAAAAAAATAGCAAAAACAAATATCAGTGGTCCTGGGAATCGAACCCAGTACCCCCTGGTACACAAGGCACCACCTAGCCACTGCACCAGCACCACTATGTCGATAGCAAGGGGGAAGAGAACAGGGAAACATGTCCCTGCTGCTCTTGCACAGGAATAACAGGAAAAAATCTGACTAAAAAATACACAGCGCCGAGGGGGAATCGAACCCACAACCTCGCATCAGGCGCACACATGGAACAACCACTGGGCTACGAAGTGATTACTGACAGAGGGGGAGACTCGAACATGTATGCTATCTGAAATCGCCATCTGTCTACTGAGAACGCCAGCGACAGAGAACTGACGGGTTCCCCTTACCGGCGTTGCCGCGCTGCGCTACCGGCGACGAGGGGGTTTCTCTGGCCACGGCGCTGCTGTCGAGAGGGGGGAGGAAGCCCTCCTCCTACTGCTACGAGCCTACCGACGCTCTGAACCTAACTGACGCACGAACACCTGCTGGCCTGGGTTTCATCGGGCAGAACCTCCCGTCGGCGAAGAAGGCGCTCGCCCTACCGACGCAGCGGCTCCTCGCGCTGGGTGGAGGTGGGCTCCTGTTGCTATCTCTACCACACAGCAACAAGGCACCACCACAACACACACAAGCCCACACCGCTTGCTAACTACGTGACGAACAGCAGCAGAGAAGGACGTAGATCCTGCTTCGGATCACGACCGAACCGAGGAGGAGGAGGCAAGGAAGGGGGGGAGGCGCGGCCTCACCTTGGGGAGAAGAGGGGCGCCGATCTGACGAAGAGGAGGAGCGCCGGAGGGGAAGAAGAAGAGCTGATGAAGTCGTCCTGCCGTAGACCGAAGCAGGGGAAGGAGAAGTCACCGCGAGCACGTCCTTGACGGGCTCGGGGTCGTCGGCGTGGCCGTTC
Organism: Hordeum vulgare subsp. vulgare; assembly: GCF_904849725.1. Lineage (NCBI taxonomy): Eukaryota > Viridiplantae > Streptophyta > Magnoliopsida > Poales > Poaceae > Hordeum > Hordeum vulgare. The sequence continues at coordinate 357,801,705 of NC_058523.1, forward strand.
TCCGGGGCTTCTAGCGCCAGGAATGGATCGCAGGGATCCACCCCGAGCGCCTGGACATGGCGACGGCGGCGAACGGAGGCGGGGCGCGACGGTCACCGGCGATGGCCTACTGCTCTTCTGTCTACTGCCACCACTACCTTACCTGACAGAGAAGAGAGGAAGAGAGATGGGGAACGGGATGGTGGCGGCGCGAGGTGGGAGGAGAGGAGGAACCCTAGACGAGGGGGAGAGGCACGGACGCCAATGCCCTTATAAGGGCCTCGACGTTGCTACTCACGGCGTCTACACCCATCTCTCTCTCTCTCTCGTGCTGACGGAAAGAAGAAAGCGGGGGAAGAAGGAGTAACGCCGTCAGGGGAAAGAAAGGAGGGAGGGGAGGCCTCGCCTGGGCTCCTCGCGCTGGGATGGAGACCTACTGGGCCGGCACGGGAGGAAGACCTACTCGGCCAGGGAAGGGAATAAATACACAGGAGGTTTTCTATTTAGATAAAACCCACACAGGGAGGAAAATACTACACAAAATAAACTACTGGAAAAAAAATCAAAAGGAAAAACCTGCTGGTCATAAGGAATTATGGCCCATTAGGGAAAAATAGGAAAGCAATATTTGGAGCCATTGAAATAAATGCAAAACAGAAATTATTTTACTGTTTTGGGTTTATATGCACCTTTAAAATTCAAATAACAAGTCAACAAAAATACCCCTCCTCATAAACACAATTTAATCTAACCACCAGACATTTTAGAATCATCTTTGGGGAGAAGGAATTTTGACATGAGATAATAGGAAGGAAAAGGATTAAAAAATCAGCTAAGAGCTTTTGAAATTCTAGCACTCACTTCTACCCACATACCATTATCACATGAGCATCAACACAAGATATTAACAACCTCAACAACACTCCTAACAAAATCACTTGCATCTATATCACCACAATGCTAACTCCTAGTAAGAACATATGCCACCATGATCATGACATGCAATCATAAGGTATGGCATAGAATCAAGGTATGGCAAAGAATGATATGTTATGCATGCATGCAAGGGAAGTAAGTACTAAGGGACACAAATGAAATCATGGCTCAAAATGATATCATCACAATCTCTGACAAGGTGGTCCCACATGGAAGGTTACAAAAAGGGAAAGTCCTATACTTGGGGCACTACAATCTTTGAAAGGTGGCAGGTGCATTACATAAGCCAAAAGGCATACGTCTATAAGCAAAGGTACCGAAAGGGCAGGTGATAGTGGTTTTCTCCTGATCAGATTGTGCAACTAGTATTTTTGAGAAACTAGAATAACCATCTAGAAAGTAGAAGTGTGTGTGTTTAGACAGTCTTTCTAGCATTTGATCGATAAAAGGCAAAGGGTAATGATATTTCCTAGTGGCTTTATTCAATTTCCTAAAATCGATCACCATCCTATAGCCAGTAATAATCCTCTGCAGGATCAATTCATCCTTGTCATTAGGGACAACAGTAATGCCTCCCTTTTTAGGGACGCAATGCACCGGACTCACCCAATCACTATGAGCAACAAGATAGATAATACCTGCTTCCATGAGCTTTAGTATTTTTTTCTTACTACCTCTTTCATCTTAGGATTTAATCTCCTTTGATGATGAGCAACTGGTTTGAAATAAGGACCGGTTTTAATATTGTGCTGGCATAGAGTGGGACTAATGCCTTAAGATCATCAAGAGTATATCCAATAGCAGCACAGTGCTTCCTCAAAGTTTTTAGTAACTTCTTTTCTTCATGCTCTCAGAGGCTAGCACTAATAATAACAGGATATATCTCTTTTTCATTAAGATAAGCATACTTAAGAGTATCTGGCAACTGTTTAAGCTCGAACACAAGATCACCCTTTGGTGGGGGTGGATCCCCAAGAAGTTCAACAGGCAAGTTATTCTTAAGGATAGGATATTGTTCTAAGACAACTCTATCTATGTCACCCCTTTCATCCATATGCATATCATTTTCGTGCTCAAGCAAGTATTGCTCTAAGGGATCAGTAGGAGGCACATCAATAGAAGATAAGGCAATAGTTTTATCCCTACTAGGCAACTCTTTTTCATGAGGTTGTCTACCAAACTTGGAGAAATTGAACTCGTGTGACACACCTTCAAAGCCAACAGTAACAGTTTGCTTCTCACAGTCAATATGAGCATTGACGGTATTGAGGAAGGGTCTGCCAAATATGATGAGACAAAAGCTATCTTGGGTGGTAGCAAGAACGAGGAAATCAGCTGGATACTTCGTTTTACCACACAAGACTTCAACATCCCTAACAATTCCCACAGGGAAGATAATATCTCTATTGGCAGGCTAAATAGTGACATCAATAGGCTCTATCTCAATAGGTGTAATCTCATCTTTGATTTCATCATGTAAGGTTTGAGGTATTGCACTAACACCAGCACCCACGTCACATAAACCATGATAACAATGATCTCCTATCTTAACAGAAACAACAGGCATGCCAACAACATGCCTATGTTTGTCTCTAGCGTGAGGTTTAGCAATTCTAGCAGCATCTTCACAGAAGTGAATATTATGTCCCTCAACATTGTCGGACAGAAGATCTTTGATAATAGCAATGCTAGGTTCAACTCTAATTTTCTCAAGGGGTGTAGGTGTTCTAATGTAGCCTCTACGTATCACAGTTGAAGCTTTAGAACGATCCTTCATCCTAACAGGGAAAGGTGGTTTCTCAATGTAAGCACGGGGAACAACAGGATCATTATAGGAAATGACTTTCTCTTCAACTGGATTGGGTTTAACTACATTGACTTCTAAAGGAGGATGATATTTAAACCACTTCTCGTTGGGGAGAATAATATGAGCAGCAAAGGACTCACACAATGAAGCTACTATCTCAGAGTCAAGTCCATACTTAGCGCTAAAATCACAAAAGGTATTTGTTTCAACAAAGGATTTAACACAATCAAACTTGAAATTCATACCTGACTCCTTACCTTCTTCAAGCTCCCAATCTTTAGAGTTGCGTTTAATTATCTCCAATAAATTTCATTTGAAGTCAATATCTCTCTTCATAAAAGAACCGGTACAAGAAGTGTCAAGCATGGTGCGATCATCATGAGAAAGCCGAGCATAGAAGTTTTGTATGATAATTTCTCTCGAGAGCACATGATTGGGGCATGAATATAACATTGATTTAAGCCTCCCCCAAGCTTGAGCGATGCTTTCTCTATCACGAGGCCAAAAACTATAAATATAATTCCGATCACGACGTACTAAATGCATAGGATAAAACTTTTGATGAAATTCCAATTTCAATCGATTGTAGTCCCATGATCTAGTATCATCACATAGCCTATACCATGTCAACGCCTTATCCTTCAAAGATAAAGGAAATACCTTCTTCTTGACCTCATCCTCGGGCAAACCTGCAAGCTTAAATAAACCACAAACTTCATCTACATAGATTAGCTGCAAGTCTGGATGTGATGTTCCATCTCCTGTAAAAGGATTAGCCAGCAGTTTCTCAAGCATACCCGAAGGAAATTCAAAGCAAATATTTTCAGTAGGTCCAGTAGGTTGAGGAGCAACTCTTTGTGCTTCCGTTCGAGGTGAAGATACCTTGAACAAGCCCCTCAAAGGATTAGTATCCATAGTGACAAGTGACAATAAATTTCAGCACACTATATGAATGTTTCCTTACCAATTTCCACTTACCAAAGGCGCTTCACTGCCCGGCAACGGCGCCGGAAAAGAGTCTTGATGACCCACCAGTATAGGGGATCTATCATAGTCCTTTCGATAAGTAAGAGTGTCGAACCCAACGACGAGCAGAAGGATCTGACAAGTGGTTTTCAGCAAGGAAAAATCTGCAAGCACTGAAACTGTCGGTAACAAGTGATTATGTGGTGAAATGATTCGTAGCAAGCAACAAGTAACAAAAGTAGCAACGGTGCAGCAAAGTGGCCCTATCACCTTTTGTAGCAAGGGACAATCCTGGACAAAGTCTTATAGGAGGAAAAATGCTCCCGAGGACACACGGGAATTTCTGTCATGCTAGTTTCATCATGTTGATATGATTCACGTTCGTTACTTTGATAGTTTGATATGTGGGTGGACCAGCGCTTGGGTACTTCCCTTACTTGGACAAGCATCCCACTTATGATTAACCCCTCTCGCAAGCATTCACAACTACGAAAGAAGAATTAAGACAAAGTCTAAGCATAGCATTAAACTAGTGGATCCAAATCAGCCCATTACGAAGCAACACATAAACTAGGGTTTAAGCTTCTGTCACTCTAGCAACCCATCATCTACTTACTACTTCCCAATGCCTTCCTCTAGGCCCAAATAATGGTGAAGTGTTATGTAGTCGACGTTCACATAACACCACTAGAGGAAAAACAACATACAACACATCAAAATATTGAACGAATACCAAATTCACATGACTACTATTAGCATGACTTATCACATGTCCTCAGGAACAAAAGTAACTACTCACAAAGCATAATGATATTCATGACCAGAGAGGTAATGAGTAGCATAATGGATCTGAACATAAACTCTTCCACCAAGTAATCCAACTAGCATCAACTACAAAGAGTAATTAACACTACTAGCAACCTTACAAGTACCAATCGGAGTCGCGAGACGGAGATTGGTTACAAGTGATGAACTAGGGTTTGGAGATGAGATGGCTCTGATGAAGATGTTGATGGTGATGAGTCCCCTCCGATGAGAGGAGTGTTGGTGATGACGATGGCGACAATTTCCCCCTCCGGGAGGGAAGTTTCCCCGGCAGGATTGTCCTGCCGGAGCTCTAGATTGGTTCTGCTCAAGTTCCGCCTCGTGGCGGCGGCGAATCGTCCGAAAAACCTCCTCCTGATTTTTTTCTGGAGGAAACCCTTCTTGTAGCCAAAAGGGGGGAACCAGAGGGCCAGTTGGGTGACCACAAGCCCCCTAGGCGCGACGAGGGGGGTGGCCGCGCCTAGGATGCTTGTGTCCACCTGCTGGCGCCCCTCTGGCACTTCTTGGGCCCAGTATTTTTTACAATTCCCGAAAAAATCCTCGTTGATTTTTACGGCCTTTGGAGTTGCACAGAATAGGTATCTCAAACTTTCTCCTTTTTCAGGCCAGAATTCCAGCTGCGGGCATTCTCCCTCTTCATGGAAACCTTGCAAAATAAGAGAGAAAAGGCATAAGTATTGTACCGTGAAGTGAAATAATAGCCCAAGAAGCGATAAATATCAACATGAAAACATGATGCAAAATGGACATATCACCTACCCAAAGGCCATGTCATGCCTGGAAACCTGTACCAGTCAGACAAAATACTTCGTGTACTTAAGATGCCCTATGAGAATATAGATGCATGTGAGAAAGGATGTGTCTTATTTAGGAAGGAGTATGCACACTTGGACTATTGTCCCAATTGCGAGTCTTGCAGGTATCTTGTGGTAGACAACAGTATGGGTGAGAAGAGGCATACCAAAATCGTAGTTAGTGTTCTTCGGTATATGCCAATCGTACCAAGGCTTCAACGTCTTTTCATGGTTGAAGAGACAGCCAGACAAATGACATGGCACAAATTGGGCAAAAGAACCGAACTAGATGCGGATGGGAATAAGATGGAAGTACACACATCGGATGGGGAAGCGTGGAAACATTTCGATGGATTGCATCAGGATAAAGCGGCAGATCCAAGGAATCCTCGAGTCTATGTCGCCACAGATGGTTTTAATCCCTTCGGCATGACGACAACCCAATACAGTTGTTGGCCTATATTTGTCATTCCACTCAATCTCCCCCGGACAGATTATGCAAAGAAAGAACATATTTCTAACGTTGATAATTCCAGGGCCCAATTATCCGGGGAAGAATATGAATGTGTACCTGCAGCCGCTTAATGATGTATTGGCAGAAGCTTGGGATAATGGGGTTAATACATACGATGCCGCTAGAAAAGAAATCTTCAAAATGCATGTGTGGTACATGTACTCTATGCATGACTTGCCGGCGTATGCGCTATTCTCTAGATGGTGTGTGCATGGAAGGTTCCCGTGCCCCCAATGCAAGGCAATTCTTCAGTTTCATTAGTTGCAGGAGGGTCGGAAGTATTCTTGCTTTGACTTGCATAGACAGTTCCTGGATCCTGACCATGAGTTCAGAAAAGACAAGAAGAACTTTACCAAAGGTAAAGTTGTCGAAACTTGGCACCACCTGCATTGACAGGCCAACAGTTCCTGGATCAGTTAAACGCCCTCGAGCCTCATCCAGATCGTCCAGGGTATTTCAAGGGGTATAATTAAAAACACGCCTGGACTCACAAGCCATGCTTCTGGGATCTGCCTTACTTCAAAGACCTCCTTCTTCCACACAATATCGACATGATGCACACTGAAATGAATATTGGAGAGGCTATTTTTTGTACATTGTTCAACATAGATGGGAAGACAAAGGATAATACTAAGGCTAGAGTCGATCAAGAGACACTATGTCATAGACCGTGACAAAACATGCGAGAAGGCAAAGGAAAGCAGAAGTGGTCGAAGCCAAAGGCCTGGTGCAATCTTGGAAGGCCAGCTATGAGGGAAATTATCTTGTGGGTCAAAATTCACTTGATGTTCCCCGATGCGTATGCATTGAATCTAAAGAGGGGAGCGAGTCCTGGAAAATTAAAAATCTTTGGTCTCAAGAGTCATGATTGACACATGTGGCTAGAGCGGGTAATGCCGGTGATGTTACGTGGCTTTATTCCTGAGGATAAATGGCTAGTATTGGCGGAGGTGAGCTATTTCTTCTGTGTTCTCGGTGCGAAAGAATTGTCGCCTGGCGTGGTAGATGACATGGAGGAGTTTGCACCGGATTTGTTGTGCAAGTTAGAGAACATCTTTCTGTTGGAGAACGTTGCATGGGAAACAAAAAATTTCCTACGGACACGAAGACCTATCATGGTGATGTCCATCTACGAGAGGAGATTTGCATCTACGTACCCTTGTAGATCGCACAGCAGGAAGTGTTAAGAAACGCGGCTGATGTAGTGGAACGTCTTCACGTCCCTCGTTCAGCCCCATGAACCGTCCCACGATCCGTCCCACGATCCGTTCCGATCTAGTGCCGAACGGACGGCACCTCCGCGTTCAGCACACATATAGCTCGACGATGATCTGGGCCTTCTTGATCCAGCAAGAAAGATGGAGAAGTAGATGAGTTCTCCGGTAGCGTGATGGCGCTCCGATGGTGGTGAGGATCTACTCCTGCAGGGCTCCACTTGAGCTCCACAGAAATACGGTCTAGAGGTAAAACTATGGTGTCTAGATCTGACTTGCACATGGCAAAAGTTGTCTCAAATCAGCCCTAAAACACCACTATATATAGGAGGGAGGGGGGAGGAGGCTTGTCTTGAGAGCCAAGCCCTCAAGGGGTGCACTGGCCAAGGGGGAGGTGGAATCCCACCCAATTCGGCTTGGGGAAAGGAGTCCACTCCTTCCTTCCCACCTCCTCTTTTTCCTTTTCTTTTTTCTTTTCTTTTTGGTATTTCTATAAGTGGCGCCATGGGCCTCTTATGTTGATTCCACCAGCCCACTAGGGACTTGTGGCACCACCCTATGCCCTTGGGCTCACTCCCGGGTGGGTGGGCCCCTCCCGATGAACTCCCGGAACCCATTCGTCACTCCCGGTACACTGCCGGAGTTGCCCGAAACTTCCCGATAACCAAATGAAACCATCCTATATATCAATCTTCGTTTCCGGACCATTCTGGAAACCCTCTAACGTCTGTGATCTCATCCAGGACTCCGAACAATATTCGGTAACCACACATATAGCTCAACTATACTAAAACATCATCGAACCTTAAGTGTGCAGACCGTGAGGGTTCGAGAACTATGCAGACATGCCCCGATGTACTCCTCGTTTAATATCCAATAGCGGGACCTGGATGCCCATATTAGTCCTACATATTCTCCGAAGATCTTATCGGTTGAACCTCAGTGTCAAGGATTCATATAATCTCGTATGTCATTCCTTTTGTCCTTCGGTATGTTACTTGCCCGAGATTCGATCGTCGGTATCCGCATACCTATTTCAATCTCGTTACCGGCAAGTCTCTTTACTCGTGCCGTAATACAAGATCCCGTGACTTACACTTAGTCACATTGCTTGCAAGGCTTGTGTGTGATGTTTTATTACCGAGTGTGACCCGATACCTCTCCGTCACACCGAGTGACAAATCCCAGTCTTGATCCATACTAACTCAATGGACACCTTCAGAGATACCTGTAGAGCACCTTTATAGCCACCCAGTTATGTTGTGACGTTTGATGCACACAAGGTATTCGTCCGGTGCCAGTGAGTTATATGATCTCATGGTCATAGGAACAAATACTTGACACGTAGAAAACAATAGCAATAAAACGACACGATCAATATGCTACGTTCATAGTTTCGGTCTAGTCCATCACATGATTCTCCTAATGATGTGATCGAGTTATCAAGTGACAACACTTGCATATAGCCAGAAAACCTTTTCTATATTTGATCAACTGGCTAGCCAACTAGAGGCTTGCTAGGGACATTGTTTTGTCTATGTATCCACACATGTATCTATGTTTTCATTCAATACTGTAGCGACCCGACAAAAGACAAGTCAAGCCTCTGGTGTTTCCGTACCATCCCAAGATCATGCTGGTACAAACTTAGTACATCAATGTATATATCAAGAGTTCAATCACACAACTTTATTAATCGAAATCTCATATCGAGTACTTTATTACAATAATGGATTACAATAAAGTGGCTGAAGGCCATCTCATGAGATATCTAACGAAGACTAGCGGAAGCATCAGGTAGACGAGTCCATCCGACTCTAGGGCATGTCGCTGAGCGTCAATCGTAGCCTCACTCCTGGTCGGAAAAATACTCTGCAACATGATACGTTGCAGCCGTGTAGGTCAGCATATGGAATATGCCGGCAAGTCATCAAAGAGAGGGGTAAAAAAATAATCAACTATCTCTACATGCATATTTGGCCGGTGGGGCTATAAGTTTTGCACAAAGCCAATTTTCTCCTACAACAAGAGGGGTTGGAAGCAAAATATTACTACATTGTTTGTTGTTAACGAGATGGTTCCGCCAACCAATTCTCGTACCCGAGTTGTTGTTAATACCCACATAATTATTAAGTTGTGTCGAGAGTTCAGGGAAATTTCAATGCCTTCGGCTCAAGTTGTCCATGACCGTGGACACGGCTAATCGATTAGGTTGGGCACTCTGCAGAGTTTTGCACACGTTCCCCACAAGATTTGATCGCCTCCGGGTATGTCCTCGCACTTCAGGGTGTTTGAAGACCGGATGATCAAAACATGGTCTTACAACGGGTCCCTCTGAATCCCTGTCGGTGCCCATCCATTCCTACCGTTCTTCTACATCTGCTAGCACCGCCTGTCCAGAGTCGCCACGTTTTCCAACCAAGACAGAGCCCATAATGACTTGTGGCTGTGCAGGTAAGCCTTGGGTCTTGAAGCCTCCGTCCGTCTCTTCGAGCCTGGGTGAAGCTTTCTGCAAGATGTCATGGCCGTCTCCAGCATCCCGGGTCATCCACTAGTTTCTCCAGGGAGCCGATCAACCGTCCTTCACCCAGAGTTGCATTTCATCACGAGGTCTTGAAACTCTTGTCTTAACCGGTCTTGGTTATTTAATCAACCTCGCATCACTCGTGTTATGCACTCAACCAAAATCCCGTCTACTCAAGCATAGCAATATGTAATTTGTCGTCCTGGGCCAAGTATCGGGGTTTGTTGTGTGCCTACCACATGATACAACAACCTATACTAAAATTTCCAAGTACCTAAGCAACATGCAATTGGGCAAACAAAGGTGAAACTACCATGCATCGAAAAACATAGGAGATAGTATGATCAAAATGACTTGCCTTGATGATAGTTGTCTTGATTGAGCGCTTCTAAGTAACAAGCTTCGCACTCCGGGTGATCTACCGATACAAACAAATACACACCATAAGCACTACAATCAATCAACAAGTAAAAATAACATCACAAGTAATAAGTAGCTATGGCCTAAGTGAAAGAATTCACTACACGTCACTAAGGCAGAAATTTGTTTCTGTTAAAAACCCAAGTAAAAATATTTAAAAAACATTTAAATTTATACCATAGTAATATGTAATCACTAGTAAGCAGCAGCAAAAAGAATCAAATCAAAATCATTTTTTGAACTCCTGGAATAAGAAAAACAAGGTTTAAACTAAATCTGATCTAATTCAAATTTGAAAATTTCAAACATAGACAAATTATATGTTTTTAAAAACTACAGAAAAATTGTGATCTACTGGAACAAGTGTCAACTCCATTGGAATTGGTGATCAAAATCTATGATCAAAACAAAATTGAAACTTTCTCTGTTTTGGAATTAAACAGAAAAAGAGAAAACAGATTCTAACAGACAGTGGTACACGTGGCAGTTTCTGATTGGATGATGGGTGTTTTCTGCGAGGGAAAACTAACACACGGCCCCAATCTAAATAAAACTACCCGACTCAGTTTAAGTGACAGAAAAACCGGTTCGGTCTTTGTCTGAAAACCGAAAGGGTACCTAACTTCTAATCTACAACGTTGATTAAAGATCTAACGGTAGAAAAGCAGAACAAAAAGAAACAGAGAGTGAGAGATGTATCTCATCGTGGCTGGCAGGGGGAAGAGTTTCTCCGGCGAGGCGGCTGCTCCGGCAAGGTGGCAAAGTTGCCGGCGAGGTGGGGCGGCAGAGGAGGGGCGGTCGGCGGTGGGGTTCTCCAGTAGCGTCGGGGGGGCGCTGGGGCGGCTGAGGCGATGGAGGCGCGGGCAGGGGAGTTTCCTGGAGTGGCTCGGTCTAACTTCGGCGAGAGGTGGTGCGGTGGCGTGGAGCGGCGAGGGGTCGGGCTAGGGGGGAAAATGGGACGCGGTGGTTGTGGGGACTTGCTGGTGGTCTCGGTGGTGCGTGGGGGCGAGGTGGTGACCGGGGCGGAGCGGGGAACTTCCTTTGGCGTAGCTCCGGTGAGCAACAGAGGCAGGGGCGAGGCGGCATGACGGTGAGGGTAGGAGGGGTCGAGGGGGGGGTCGGGGCTGCGGCTTATATAGGGGAGAGAGGGGACGCAGAAAGGAAGGGGATCGGCGAGCAGTGGGGAGGGGATCGATAGGGAGTGGGGAGGAGATTCGGTGTTGCGTTGGGGAAGGAAAGGGCGCTGGGAAGAAAGGAAGAAGAAGACCGAGCGGGAGGAGTATCGGCTAGTGGGGCCCAGGCGCAGAGAGAAGGGGCCGAGGTGGGAAGGATTGGCCACCGATCGTGGAGGGATTCGGCCTCGGCTCTGGGATTCGGCCCGATTGCGCTATAAAGCGCTCAGGCGCCTTCCTTTTAAAAAAACATTCCCGTTTTAGTTTTTTTTATAAAACAGAAACTAAAAGGAAAAAAGGAAACAAATAAAATAATTAATATAGGACATTATATACCAAAATGATCAGAAAAATATCCTCTATTCGATTAACATTTTTCCAAGGCAAAAATAAAAACTAAAAAAAATGTTTTTTTTCAGAAAAAACTCTCTTATGCTATATTTTCTTTTTGCAATTATTTTCACAATAAAGCTTTGGCTTTCTTGGAACAAAATATTTCAAAAATGCCTCACATTTTGGAGGGTCATTTTCCTCCGCTCTCTCTTGCGTGCAAGAGATTATTTCCCGGCATTTCTCGTGTGAAGAAAAAAAATAGAAATGCAAAAGCAGAAGTCAAAAGAATTCAAATGCAAACGTTATTTGAATCAATATGCATAGATGCTTAGCTACAATGTAAAACATTCCCAATTAGGAAAATTGGGATGTTACAAACGTCCACCTTAAGATGAATCTCGCCCTCGAGATTCGGGTTGGCTAGAAAATAGGTGCGGGTGGTCTCGACGAAGATCCTCTTCTCGTTCCCACGTGGCTTCTTCCTCGGTGTGGTGGCTCCACAACACCTTGCAGAACTTGATGATCTTGCTGCCGGTAACTCTGTTGGCAGTCTCGAGAATCCTGACGGGTTTCTCCTCATATGTTAGATTACTGTCAAGCTGTATGGCCTCTAGGGGCACTGTATCTCTCAACGGAACATCAACCATCTCAGCGTGGCATTTCTTCAACTAGGAAACATGGAAGACATCATGAACTCCGGACAATCCTTCCGGCCGTTCCAGTTTATATGCAACTTCGCCTCTACGTTCAAGAATTTTATAGGGGCCAATCAATCGGGGTGCTAACTTTCCTTTCACACCAAATCTCTTGATTCCTCGGAGTGGAGAGACCCGAAGATATGCTCGGTCTCCCACTTCGTATGTTACTTCCTTGCGTTTGCTGTCAGCATAACTATTCTGCCTGGACTGAGCTATCTTGAGTCGGTCACGAATTAGCTTGACCTTCTCTTCAGAATCTCGGATAAGGTCGGGACCAAAAAGTTGTCGGTCACCAACTCCATCCCACATCAATGGTGTTCTGCACCTCCTTCCGTATAGAGCTTCGAAAGGGGCCATCTTCAAACTGGTCTGGTAGCTGTTGTTGTATGAGAACTCGGCATAAGGCAAATTGTCATCCCAACTAGACCCATAGTCTAGTGCGCAAGCTCTCAACATGTCCTCCAGAATCTGATTGACTCTCTTGGTCTATCCATCTGTCTGTGGGTGAAAAGTTGTACTGAACTCCAATCTCGTTCCCAAGGTTTCATGCAGTTGGTGCCAAAATTTTGATTTGAACTGAGTCCCTCTATCTGACACAATACTCTTCGGTACTCCATGCAGACATACGATCCTGGTCATATATATCTTGGCCAGCTTGGCACTCGTGTAAGTAGTCTTCATAGGAATGAAGTGAGCTACCTTGGTCAAACGGTCGACCACAACCCAAATAGAATCATAGCCAGAACGGGTCCTGGGTAATCCTGTGATGAAATCCATACCAAGCTTTTCCCATTTCCACTAGAGTATCGGCAGAGGTTGGAGCAAACCTGCTCGCTTCTGATGCTCGGCTTTTACTCGCTGACAAACATCGCATATTGCTACGAACTCGGCAATGTCTTTCTTCATTCCTGTCCACCAGAAACTTTCTTTCAGATCCAGATACATCTTGGTGTTGCCGGGGTGTATCGAGTACGGGGAATCATGGGCCTCCTGAAGTATCAACTTCCTGAGTTCGGGATCATTGGGCACCTAAATGCGATCCTCAAACCATAAAGTTCCGTGTTCATCCTCACGAAAACCTTTAGCCTTCCCGTCTTTCATTTTCTGCTTAATCTCAGCTATCTCCTTGTCTGATTTCTGCGCCTCGCGGATCTTTTCTGTCAAAGTGGACTGAATTTCTAGTGTGGCAACAAATCCTCTTGGAACTATTTCCAATTTGAGCTCTCGGAGGTCATCGGCTAACTCCTGGGGTAACCCTCCTGCTATGAGTGTGTTCACATAACTCTTGCGGCTCAACGCATCGGCTACAACATTTGCCTTGCCTGGGTGATAATGCAATCTCATGTCATAGTCCTTGATCAATTATAGCCATCGCCTCTGTCTGAGGTTCAACTCCTTCTGCATGAAGATATATTTCAGGCTCTTGTGATCAGTGTAAACATCACAACTATTTCCGATCAGGAAATGTCTCCAGGTCTTGAGAGCGTGCACTACGGCTGCTCGTTCCAAGTCATGCGTGGCATAATTCAACTCATGGGGTCTGATCTATCTGGATGCATAGGCTACAACTTTACCTTCTTGCATGAGCACTCCTCCGAGTCCTTGACGAGAAGCGTCACAGTAAACCTGGAAATCCTTCCGAATGTTTGGCAATATCAGCACTGGGGCTCTAACCAGACGTTTCTTCAACTGTTGAAAACTGGTTTCACATTCCTCAGTCCAAACATACTTGGACTCCTTCTTCAACAACTATGTCATGGGCTTGGCGATCTTTGAGAAATTCTCAATGAACCTCCGGTAATATCCGGCAAGTCCGAGGAAACTGCGGATCTCCTTGACTGAAGTGGGTGCTACCCATTCGGTGACTGTTGCGACCTTGGCAGGGTCCACTGTTATTCCTTCTCCTGAGATGACGTGTCCGAGGAATCCGACTTCCTTCAACCAAAACTCACATTTTCTAAACTTTGCATACAACTTATGCTCTCGAAGTTTCTCCAGAACTAGACGCAGATGTTCCTTGTGTTCCTCTTCGTTCTTGGAGAATATCAGTATGTCATCGATGAACACCACGACAAACTTGTCCAAGTATTCCATAAATACCTTGTTCATCAGATTCATAAAATATGCCAGAGCATTAGTCAGTCCAAATGACATGAACGTGTACTCATACAAGCCGTACCGAGTGGTGAAGGCTGTCTTGGGTATATCCTGTTCACGAATCTTCAACTGATGATACCCGGATCAAAGATCGATCTTGGAGAATATTCGGGCTCCAACTAACTGGTCAAACAGATCATTGATCATCGGCAAGGGGTACTTGTTCTTGATGGTCACCTCGTTCAATGCACGATAATCGACAACCATTCTCAAGGACTTATCCTTCTTTTCAACCAAGAGCACTGGGGCTCCCCAAGGTGAAGAACTTGGGCGAATATACCCTTTGTCCAACAACTCCTTAATTTGCTTCTTGATTTCTACCAAGTCATTTGCGGGCATCCGATAGGGTCTCTTGGATATCGGGGCAGTTCCGGGTAATAGCTCAATCAAGAACTCAATCTCTCTATCAGGTGGCATGCCCGGCAATTCCTCCGGAAATACATCTGGGTATTCCTATACAATCGGTACTTCCTCCTGGACTACTCCCGTGAGAGTGTTTACTCGTTTACTCCGTGTCAGGCGCTGAGACACGTACTTAATCCGCTTTTCCTCGGGGGTGGTGAGAAAAATAGACTTAAGGGCACAATCAATATTCCCTTCATACTTGGCCAACCAATCCATGCCTAGGATTACATCCAATCCCTAGGACTCTAATACGATGAGGTCGGTGGGAAAATTATGGTTCCCGATGTTGAGACTCAAAGCGTGGCATCCTATCCCGGCTGTCATCATGCCTCCTGGGGAACTGACCTTAATAGGCTGGCTGAGGGTTCTAGTTGGCAAACTATATTTTTCCACAACTACCCTTGTTATGAATGAATGCGTTGCACCAAAATCAAAAAGTACCAATACTGGACGTGAATTTAGCAAAAACTTACCAACCACAGTATCGGGATGATCATAGACCTCTGCAACATCAATGTGATTCACCTGAGCTCGAGGAAAAGGATTGGGCTTCTTTGTTGCAGAGTTGACGTTGCTGTTTCCATTTCCCTGCTTGTTCTGGGGACAACCAGTGGCATAGTGTCCCGTCTTCTGACACTTGAAGCAGGTGATATGATTCAGATCCTTCTGAGTTGGAGCTGAATGATGCTGAGTGCCAGTACCGCCATTCTTGAAGTTGTTGTTGTTGCGGTGGTTCCCATTTCCTCCATGGTTGTGCACTGGGTGGTTATGCTGGACGTGTCCTCCAAACTTACCGGATCCAGTCCCGGTATTCCCTGAGTAGGGGGTGTAGCGAGGCTTCTGCTGAGTGCCGGAGTTGAACTTTCCATTACCATACTTCTTCTTACGGTTCTCCATCTGCTAGTGTTTCCCCTCCAAGATGAGGGCCTTATCTACCAACTCCTGGTAGTTGTTGAAGTTGGCTACAGTCAGCTGAATGCTCAGCTCATCATTGAGTCCCTCCAAGAACTTTTCCTGCTTGGCCGCATCATCGGCCACATCTCCAGGTGCATAACGGGCGAGCATGCTGAATTCATTGACATACTGAGCCACAGAGCGATTTCCCTGGCGTGAGCTGCAAAACTCACGCTTCTTCAGGCTCATTGCACCAGCTAAGACATGTGCGGTACGGAAGGCTTGCTTGAACTGCTCCCAAGTGACTCCAGCAATGGGGTATGTGGTGGTGTAGTTCTCCCACCATGCAGCTGCAGGGCCTTCAAGTTGATGCGCGGCAAAGCGCACCTTCTCAGCTTCAGTACAACCAACAGTGATAAGTTCCCGCTCCATCTTGCGGAGCCAATCATCTGCCACAATGGGCTCAATGCTACTGGAGAAAGTCGGAGGGTTCAACCTCAGGAAACGGGTGAGATTGTCGGCCTGGGGTGGATGATGGTTGTTGTTATTGTTCTGGTTCTGGATGATCAGCTGCATCAGGGTATTCTGTTGCTGAATCAACTAGGTGAGTTCCGGCGGAAATTTGGAAGTAGGGGCACGTCTCGGAGGCATCTGATGTTTGTAGAGGGGTGAGATTAGCATAGAACAGTGGTCTAAGAGTAATTACACTACCCATATGAAATGCAACAAACAAGTATCACACCACACATTTTATTCAATACCATCACAAAAGGTTCACACACGGGGATACAAAATTCGATAACCTAAACATCGGCCTAAGCGTTTAACGATAAAATAAATTTGGTGGTCTAGTCTAAGTGTCCTCCTCAGAAAAGCATGGTGGTGGGTCCTTCGGTGGAGCTTTCTTCATAGTCCTCGCCATTGCTGATCAAGGGGGCTACGTCACCTTCGGGATGAAGGTTCTCGCCCATGTCCAGTTCCTCCTCCAGGTATGCAACTCGAGTCTTCAGCTTCTCGATCCTCTCCAGAAAGTCCTTCACCTCCAGTTCATGCTCATAGTGGTCTTCCCGGGCTGCTTCTTCGAGTTCGAGTTCGCGGAGCGACAGTTGCTTGATCTTTGAGGCGTCCTTGATCACACGATGCTCCAGAGTCCCGCTGTGCTTCTCCAAGGTCTAGGCATAGGACAGGAGAGCGTCCTTGGTCTTGCTTGAGATGATTTCTCCATCTTCTCTTCTCCGGGATACCGTGAATAGGTCCGGTGAAATAGGGCAGCCTCTGTACACTTCCTTGATACGTCCGAGTGCACAATGGACTGCCATGTCCCTACCGAGAATCCAGTTGGGTGCGATGAACTTGAAATCCACCGGCTCAGTGCGTGGCTCGAATGTCCTTCCGGGAACGTGCACCTCAATCCTGTAGCGTGAATCCTCCGGGTAAAACGAAGTCGGCTTCCCTGTGATAGTCGGCAGAGCAATCCTCAAGTCATTGGCGATCTGTAGCAGCTCCTTTCCGAAAGGCATAGTGGCGTCGGGCTGGCAAAACTCCGTGAATTTAACGGGGATGAAGGTGGCCATCTAAAACAATGGAAAATCGGAGAGAAGTCAGAAATGATCAGAAGAGGAAATAGAGGATTTATAGACATAAGAAAATAGTTTTCTTCCTAAGGATTTTCCATTCCTAGAGGTTACGTCCTACGGTGAGCGTGTGCTCTGAATACCATTTCTGTAGCGACCCGACTCAAGACGAGTCAAGCCTCTGGTGTTTCTGTACCATCCCAAGATCATGCTGGTACACACTCAGTACATCAATGTTTATATCAAGAGTTCAATCACACAGCTTTATTAATTGAAATCTCATATCGAGTACTTTATTACAATAATGGATTACAATAAAGTGGCTGAAGGCCATCTCATGAGATATCTAACGAAGACTAGCGGAAGCATCAGGTAGACGAGTCCATCCGACTCTAGGGCATGTCGCTGGGCGTAGATCGTAGCCTCACTCCTGGTCGGAAAAATACTCTGCAACATAATACGTTGCAGCCGTGTAGGTCAACATATGGAATATGCTGGCAAGTCATCAAAGAGAGGGGTAAAAATAATAATCAACTATCTCTACATGCATATTTGGCCGGTGGGGCTATAAGTTTTGCATAAAGCCAATTTTCTCCTACAACAAGTCAATTTTCTCCACTGCATAACCCCAAAACGATAACGACAAATCGGTAAGAGACATCATAGATCACACCATATCTAATAAAGTACGATTACGACGTTCGAACAGACCATTACGCTATGGTGTTCCAGGCGGTGTCAACTATGAAACAATTCCACATTGTCTTAAGTGAGCACCAAACTCGAAACTCAGATATTCACCCCCACGATCAGACCGTAGGAACTTGATCTTCTTGTTATGATGATTTTCATATTCACTCTGAAATGTCTTAAACTTCTCAAATGTTTCAGACTTGTGCTTCATCAAGTAGACATAACCATATCTACTCAAATTGTTAGTGAAGGTGAGAAAATAACGATATCCGCCGCGCGCCTCCACACTCATCGGACCGCATACATCGGTATGTATGATCTCCAACAAGTCACTTGCATGCTCCATTATTCTAGAGAATGGAGTCTTAGTCATCTTGCCCATGAGGCATGGTTCGCACGTGTCAAGTGAATCAAAGTCAAGTAACTCCAAAAGTCCATCGTATGGAGTTTCTTCATGCGCTTTACACCAATATGACCTAAGCGGTTGTGCCATAAAAACATGGCGCTATCATTGTTAACTCTAGCTCTTTTGGTTGCAATGTTATTTATATGTGTATCATCGCTATCAAGATTCAATATGAACAATCCTCTCGCATTGGGTGCATGACCATAAAATATATTACTCATAGAAATAGAACAACCATTATACTCTGACTTAAACGAGTAACCGTCTCGCAATAAACAATATCTAGATATAATGTTCATGCTTAACGCAGGCACTAAATAACAATTATTTAAGTTCATAACTAATCCTGATGGTAACCGAAGTGAAGCTGTGCCGACGGCGATTGCATCAACCTTGGAACCATTTCCCACGTGCATCGTCACTTCATCTTTCGCTAGCCTTCGCTTATTCCGCAATTCCTGTTTCGAGTTGCAAATATGAGCAACAGAACCGGTATCGAATATCCAGGCACTACTACGAGAGCTGGTTAAGTACACATCAATAACATGTATATCGAATATACCTAATTTTTCCTTGACCGCCTTCTTATCAGCTAGATACTTGGAGCAGTTGCGCTTCCAGTGACCCATACCCTTGCAATAATAACACTTCGTTTCAGGTTTAGGTCCAGCTGTGGGTTTCTTCATCGGATTGGCAACAGACTTGCCGCTCTTCTTTGAATTACCCTTCTTTCCTTTGCCGTTTCTCTTGATGCTCTTTACGGAGTTCTGACTCTGCGACTTTCAGCATCGCGAATAACTCGCCGGGTGACTTGCTCATCCCTTGCATGTTATAGTTCCACACAAAGCTCTTGTAGCATGGTGTCAGTGATTGAAGAATTCTGTCAGTGATAGCCTCTTGCGGGAGTTCAATCCCCAGCTCAGCTAGACGGTTTGAGTACCCAGACATTTTGAGCACATGTTCACTCACAGACAAATTCTCCTCCATCTTGCAAGCATAGAATTTATCGGAGGTCTCATACCTCTCGATCCGGGCATTCTTCTGAAAGATAAACTTCAACTCCTAGAACATCTCAAATGCTCCATGATGCTCAAAGCGACGTTGAAGTCTCGGCTCTAAGCCATACAAGACGGCACATTGAACTACTGAGTAGTCCTCCTTGCGTGCTAACCAAGCGTTCTTAACATCTTGGTCAGCCGTGACGGGTGGTTCATCTCCTAGCGCAGCATTAAGGACATAATCCTTCTTCCCAACTTGCAGGAGCAACTTAAGATTACGAGTCGAGTCTACAAAGTTGCTTCCATCATCTTTCAACTTAGCTTTCTCTAGGAACGTATTAAAATTCAGGGTGACTATCGCGTGAGCCATTGATCTACAACACAAATAATTTCAAAGTGGACTTAGACTATGTTCATGATAATTAGAGTTTAACTAATCAAATTAATTGCTAAACTCCCACTCAAAAAGTACATCTCTCTAGTAATTTGAGTGGTACATGATCCAAATTCACTAACTCAAGTCCGATCATCACGCGAGTTGAGAATAGTTTCAGTGGTAAGCATTTCTATGCTAATCATATCAAATATTCAATTCATGCTCGACCTTTTAGTCTCATGTGTTCCGAGGCCTTGTCTGCACATGCTAGGCTCGTCAAGCTTAACCCGAGTGTTCCGCGTGTGCAACTGTTTTGCACCCGTTGTATGTGAACGTTGATTCTATCACACCCGATCATCACGTGGTGTCTCAAAACGACGAACTGTAGCAACGGTGCACAGTCGGGGAGAACACAATTTTGTCTTGAAATTTTAGTGAGAGATCACCTCATAATGCTACCGTCGTTCTAAGCAAAATAAGGTGCATAAAAGGATTAACATCACATGCAATTCATAAGTGACATGATATGGCCATCATCATGTGCTTCTTGATCTCCATCACCAAAGCACCGGCATGATCATCTTGTCACCGGCGCCACACCATGATCTCCATCATCATGATCTCCATCAACGTGTCGCCATCGGGGTTGTCGTGCTACTTATGCTATTACTACTAAAGCTACGTCCTGGCAATATAGTAAACGCATCTGTAAGCACAAACGTTAGTTTAAAGACAACCCTATGGCTCCTGCCGGTTGCCGTACCATAGACGTGCAAGTCGATATTAGCTACTACAACATGATCATTTAATACATCCAATATATCACATCACGTCATTGGCCATATCATATCACAAGCATACCCTGCAAAAACAAGTTAGACGTCCTCTAATTTTGTTGTTGCATGTTTTACGTGGTGACCAAGGGTATCTAGTAGGATCGCATCTTACTTACGCAAACACCACAACGGAGATATATGAGTTGCTATTTAACCTCATCCGAGGACCTCCTCGGTCAAATCCGATTCAACTAAAGTTGAAGAAACCAACACCCGCCGGTCATCTTTATGCAACGAGGTTGCATGTCAAGCGACGAAACCAGTCTTTTGTAAGCATACGAATAATGTCGGTCAGGGCCGCTTCAATCCAACAATACCGCTGAATCGTGAAAATACTAAGGAGGGCAGAAAATCGAACATTACCGTCCACAACACCCTTTGTGTTCTACTCGAGATAACATCTACGCATGAACCTAGCTCAGATACCACTGTTGGAGAATGTTGCATGGGAAACAAAAAATTTCCTACGCACACGAAGACCTATCATGGTGATGTCCATCTACGAGACGAGATTTGGATCTATGTACCCTTGTAGATCGCATAGCAGGAAGCGTTAAGAAACGCGGTTGATGTAGTGGAACGTCTTCACATCCCTCGATCAGCCCCATGAACCGTCCCGCGACCCGTCCCACGATCCATTTCGATCTAGTACCGAACGGACGGCACCTCCGCGTTCAGCACACGTACAGCTTGGCAATGATCTTGGCCTTCTTGATCCAGCAAGCAAGATGGAGAAGTAGATGAGTTCTCTCGCAGCATGACAGCGCTCCGGTGGTGGTGAGGTGTAACGCCCCAAGAGTGTATCTTTCCCTTTTTGGAACTTTCTTCATGTGGGTCCAACTTGTCATTGATATGAGAGCTATCCTATGCATATGATTTCATCTGGTGTCACTTTGTTTACTCTTTCTTTGCATGCATGCATGCCATATCATTTCATCCTTGCCTATTGTGTTTGATGTCTTGTGGTCCTAGGTGTTGGAGTGATCCATGTGATGTGGTGATGTGATGTGTTAGCTTGTGTGGGGTGTGCATGTGTTAGTAGGAACCATGTTTGTTGGCACTAGTGTTTTGGAAAAACTTCCCCCTCTCTATTTCATCTCAAGGTCAAGTTTCACTTGATCCTTTTCTGTTTTAAAAATGCCCAAGGTTTAGCATATTTTTGTTGTGGATTTGTAGATGTGAAGTTGTTGTTTTGATCCAAGGCTAAAAGGTGTAAATATTCACAAAACAGAGCAAACATATTCTGTTTTGTAAATATTTAGTTGCTCCTAAAATTCCTTTTCTGATTTTCTTAAATAGGTTATATTTTCTTAAGACCAGGGGTGTGCTAGTTTTATTTTTAGCATCTATAGAATAGACTATGCTTTCTTTTCTTTCTTTTGTCTTTTCTGTAATTGGAAAGCTCCAGGGTTTATTATTTTTCTTCTTATATTACGCCACAGGGGGGGGCTCCCTCCCTCCTGCGTGGCCCATTTCCTCTCCATCGCGCGGTAGCCCAGCTAGCGCGTCCCTCCTTCCACCTCCTGACGCCGTTCCTCCCTTGCTCGCTCTCCGTCAGACAACCGAGAGAGAGAGCGAGCGTCGTGAGGGCTACAGACGTCGAGGACCCCTCTTATATTCTTGGTGTCCGTTCCCCCCTTTTCCTAGGGTTCCGCGCCTCCCTCTTGCGCCGCCGCCACCTCTCTCCATCTCCCTCCATCTTTTCTTCCCCCTCAGGTAAGGGTGTTGTAGTTAGGTTGGAGAGAGAGAGAGAGAGGAAGATCACCGCGCTGTCTACCCCTGCTCCCGTCGTCGTCCGGCACCGCCGCCATGTCCAGGGGCTCAGGGGACAACCCCGTGCTCCATTCCCGCCGTCGCTGAGGTCGAGGAGCAACCTCACTGACGGGCAGGAGCTCGCCATCGACGTGCACCCGGTGTTCTTCGTCCTCTTCTTTGGTTCTGCACAACATCTCTTCTTCCCCTTCGGATCATAATTGTTCCGGCCTCTTCCTCCTCCGATCGGCGCCTCTCCTTCCTTCCCTAGGTGAGAGCTAGCCTCCTTCCTCCCTTCCCCCTCGAGTAGATCGGCTTGAGCTCCTCGGTTCACCTCTGTCCCGTGAGGAGTCCATGCATGTGTTGTTGTGTGCTTGTGTGGTGTGTTCGGTAGATGATGGAGCAGAGCAGCGGCTCTCCCTTGTAGTAGCAGCGCCGAAGTCGTGGTGGTTCCCCCTCGTAGAAGCAGCTGCAGTAGAGGAGACTGCTCCGGTGATGATTCTCTGTCGCCGGCCTCTGTGTGCATAGAAGAGCAGAGCACTATGTCGTGGAAGAATACATGGTAGATTTCCTCCTCTTTGTCAGATCCTGAAGCGTAGCGTAGTGGGGTAGTATGTGTGGTGGAACTGGTGAGTTGCGCGTTCGAGTCCGAGAGGAGCACCCCCTTTTTATTTTATTTTCGACAGTAGCCTCGCAGCAACAGGGACAACTTAGCTTCATGGCACCCCCTATTCTGTCGAGTACTTGGCTTCTGGCAGGGTGGTGTGTTGCAGTGTTGTGCACGAGGGGATCCAAGGGTTCGACCCCCCCCCCCCGAAAACCTTTTATATTTTTGTTTCTTTCTTTGTTGTTTTGCATTGTAAGTCTTGCATATATGTAGTGGGGTGTTAGATCTTCATGTGGGATTATTTTTGCTTGCCTCCAACAGCAGGTGTGTGATGTTATTTTTGCTAGCAAGTAGTGTATGCATGTGTAGTGTGTGTGTGTGGGTTGCCCCACATACCTTGTGAGTGTGTTGTGTAGGTTCCTTTGTGTGTGTGTAGATAGTTGAGCATATCTCTTTGGTGTTTGTGTGTGTGTGTTTCACACATGCCCAAGGCATGAAGTGCCTTGGAGAGCACATGAGTAGATTATATGAGTAGGTGTAGAAGTGCTTATGTGAGTGCAATGTAGAAGTGAATTCTATTTAGCATGTGTAGGTGTTGTGATGCGTGTGCTTGTGGTATTTGTGTGGGAATGGTGATGTGCAATGGCACACATGCATGAGGTCTAAACCCTCATGTCACCATTGGCCTTGTGAGAGTGTGCAATAACTTATGTAGTTGTTGATCTAGTGATTTGCACATGTGATGATGCACTATTCACTATATGTGATTCTATGTAGGTTTTCTTTTCTAGTTTGTGCCCTTTTGTTCTATGCAAGTACATAGTTATTATATATGTTTTTGGGGGTAGAAACATCCCAGGAATCCATTGGTGAAGTCAGTTTTGCCTTTGGAACATTTTCTGGAGATGACATATTTCAGATTTGTTCTATGTTTGGAGCTTGGTCTCATGAGTTGTGGTGAGCCCAAGAGGTTGATTCCTTGTTGTGGCATTAGAGGGTGACCCCCTCTACCACTTGTTGCTTCTGTTTCATGCTTAGGGATTCATATGTGCAAGTGGTACTTAGTCAAAGTAGGCATGTGGCTGAAATTCCAGTTTAGTGAAAATCTGTGATTTTCACTATGTCTGAGAATCTGCTTATATTTTCTTCTCCTGTTGTTGAGCTTGTGGAGGTCCATGTGTTGTGATTCAGCCTTAGCTTTAAACTGGTAAGTTGTAGCTTTTGTGTTTTTCTAGCTCTCTGTAAATTTTCATTACATTTGGGGTCCTGTAGATATTGTTTTGGGTGCTGTCAAAATGCTTCAGAGCATAAACAGCTAGTGAGCTTCACTAAGTCCCTGGAAACTGATATTTTTCGCCAAGTTAGCAGCAGTGTAACTTTCTGTGTGAAACACCTTTGCATTATCTTTTTGATTGTGCTTGTAGTACTCTTGGATAGCTTCTGACACATATCTTATTTGGCATGTTTGGGTGGCTGTAGGTGACTTGCATGTAGCTCTCAAAAGGCTATGTTGCTGTTAGTGGCAGATAGTATAGTTTTGGTGTTTTGATGATTGTGAGTGAATAGATGATGGTGTGGTGTTATTATTTGCACCACCCCATCCATTTTGATTTGTTTTATGTCTTGGCAACCTGGAAATACCAGAAGTATGCCATTGGTGTGTGTTGTGATGTATTTGGCACGTAGCACTTCATTTCTTGTTTCGTTGTTTCCCGTTGATCCGTAGCTCCGTTTGTAATGTTCTTTATATGATTTTGCATTGTTTTCACATGACGCATCTGATCATGACATCCTCATGCATGTAAAGATAGCTTAGAGTGCATTCCTGTCCATGAACATGTATTTACTTCTCATGCTTGTGCTAGTGAGTAGAATAGAGATGCATGTTCATTTTCATCTCATGCATCATGTTCTTGTTGCATCTTGAGGTGTTGTTGTTCATTGTATGATATTTTTATGTTGGGTAGCACCGGGATCGGAGAACGAGTACGTGGATTTGGGAAAGTACGTGTAGGACGAACAAGAGCAGTTCAAGCTAAGGATATCACATGCAAGATGATATGACCTTGATTCCATCTCTAGACTTGTTATGCTAGATTACGTTTCTTCCGTCATATGCTCGCTGCCTACCATTGAAATAATTGCCTCCTGAATTGCCATGAAACCCAAACACTTATCCCTTCCTAGCAAATCCTGAATGGCTAAGTTGGCTTTGCTAAGCTTCTAATGTTAGCGTTGCTAGTTGCGGGTGCTTTATCTCATGTGATGACATGAGCTTGATATCATTATGTTAAATCTGTTATTTAATTAATGCACCTATATACTTGGTAAATAACGGAAGGCCTAGCCTTTTGCCGGGTGTTTTGTTCCGTTATTGCCTCCATAGTTACCGGCTACCGGTGTTTGATTCCATAATGATCGCTCCTAACACGTTCGGGGTTGTTATGGGGACCCCCTCGATAAATCGTGTAGTGCTAAGACTTGTCCGGCAGGGCCCAACCTTGGAGTTAATTTTCTAATCACTTAATAATAATCTGCATAGGGAATATCTACCCCGAGGAATTTAATCAACAACCCGGGCCAGTGCTACTCATGAGTGTTGGTCCAACCCAGAGCAGCTTATTACGCTCCCCGGGGCAACTCGGTGTTTTGGCATGGTAACCATCGCTCATCTGGCGTGTCCTGAGACTGAGATACGCGGCTCTTATCAGGGTCATCGACACGTCGGGTGGTCCTGCTAGTCTTGTCTTACCTTAGCGATATATCTTGCGTATAGGAATCCCGGTGAAGCTTTGGTTCTCCCTAGAGTTGAGGTTTTCCTCTAAGGAATCCGACGAGATCACGAGATTCGTGATAGAGGATTACTTTGAGGCCCGTGTACGTTTGTGATGGACTAGTTGGAGCACCCTGCAGGGTTTACTCTTTCGGAAAGCCGTGCCCGCGGTTATGTGGCAACCTAGAATATTTGTTAACATCCGGTAATAGACAACTTAAACATAACTCTATTAAAATTGCCAACTCTGTGCGTAACCGTGACTGTCCCCTTCGAAGATCTTTCTTCGATCGGGAACACGGTGGGGTTATGTTTGACGTAAGTAGGTGTTCAGGATCACTTAGTGATCAGTTAAACATCGACCGCTAGTATAGACCACCTTCAATACATGTTCTACGTAAGTTAGCCACCATATAAGCTTAGGATGCTGCAACCTAAATACTCCACCTTCCTCACCTAATAACTTGACTAGTTCTGGCACCGAGGTCATAGATTGTTGAGTCCCCATGGCTCACAGATTCCTTCACAACACCAACAGGTTCAGGTACCCCCGAGACAGGTGATCCCGACGGCACGCAGCTGGCATGGCAATATGATGAGGAGAACGACCGCCTGTACATGAACTATCCAGAAGACTGAGGCGTGGTCGAGATCATGGGCAAGCATGCAGGGTAGCATAGTCATTTCTCATGTTTTGTAGTCTGTAGCGGAACTACCTTGTTTGGATGCGTGATGTAACTCTGATATATTTATGAGATGGCAATTGAATCCCTTATTGTCATTCTTCTATTATTATGTATGTGCTATGTTACCGTGCTTGTGAAACGCTTAGATGCGTTTGTTTCCAATTCGGGGCCTCGTTCCCCCAAATCGGAAAGGACCGCATCTTAGTCGTTACAAGTTGTTAATCACAGCCTTATGACCATAGGAGCCTTTGTGTGATCGTACTTGGCCGAGTCGAGTCTAGTAAAATGTTATAACATCCCGATTCTCGGAATGTTTGAGAATTTTTTTTCAAAAAAAATCAGGGCAAGAAAATTTCGTTTGTTTTATATTTTAATAAAAGCAGGAATTAAGTTTTATGGTTTGGAGATTTTAATTAGATTAAATACCAACTTAAATTTAAATTGATGTTTTGTTCTCTGCTTTTACTTGGATTTTGTTGTGAGCATATTTAGTTATGTGCATCTAATTTTTTCTTGGGTTTTCTAGATTTCGTTTGATATGTTCGAACTTCTGCTAATTCTCTATATTTTCCTCGAAGGAAAATCAATTCTTTTCGTCAATTAAACTCCGGACAGAATTTCCCCGCCTCAATTATATTTCTTTTATGTGTGTATATTACTTTGTTTCATCCACGTAAAAGGTCAACTCTTTTTGCTATCTATTTTTTTCTAGGCGCAACCGACTCAATCTTTTACTACAACTGAATGGGCTACACATTTGTTTGTTTTTTCCCTCTCTCTTATTTTTCACATGGGCCTGACCAATCAGCCCATCTCTCCCAGAGTCAACCAGCCGAACGGACGAGCCAGCACCCAAGCGCTTCTCCTTCCTCCACCCACGCATACACGCACGCACTTCTACAGAAGAACAAACGTTCAGCCAAGAAACATACAACCATGAAGGCAACCCCTCCTCCAATTCTCTTAAATCTCAACCGTTTTCAAACCCGTCAGTATATATATGTGTGTTTCAACCTCCTCTTCCATTCCCGTAGAAACCATGCGCTCTCCCTTCCCCATTCTCCCATGATTCATCCATGAAGTGCTGCTGCTCCATGGACGCCGGTGCTCGATTCCGGCGACTCAAGCCACGCCTATTCGTGTCCTTGCGCCAGAAAACCATCCTCCATGCCGTGAATCCATTCAGAGAAGAAAGAACGTGATCCGTCAACCACACGCGAAGAATTTCGCATGTCCGTATACACTGTTCGTCGAGTTCATCGCTTTGTATCTTCATGCTCGGTGAGTCTCTATCCAATTCCTCTTGCACACCATCTCAACATCACGGGTCTTATCTCCTAGACATCATAGTTCCTCCTAGTTTGGCCGTTGGGCGCGTCAATGCTATCCATCCCATGAACCGTAGGTCATGGTCATCATTTTTGTTGTTGTTTTGTTTATCGTTTGGTTTTGATCCCACTAGATGAAGCGCCTTGTGTGGATGTAGCAAGCCCGTGGTGGAGTCAGATTATTGGTTTTATATTGTGAACAGTAGGATAGATATGAGCATAGTCGTTTTTTTAATTCAAGAGTCTTTCTAGTGTGGTTAGTTTTTATGTTAGTATGTTATTTCATGTGTTCGTGTTATGCCTAAGAGTGCATGGTTTTTACCTTAGAATTTTAGAAATATCATGTGGTTTGATCGATTGATTTGAGTGTACATTTAAATTATTAAGATTAGTCTTTTAGTTTTTCATCTAGATAATTGCGTGCATCATGTAGTAGTATTATATGTTCGTGTACCAGTTCTTGTGAAATATTTTCATGTGTAGATGCTGATTTAGTATAACGGATTATCAATGTTCATACATGCTTGATGGGTGTTATTATTTTAATTAATTTGGATGATCGTTAGAATAATTTTATTATTACTATTTTGGTAATGCTTGATACTTATGGTATGTGTGCGTACAATTTTTAGTAAATGTTTGCCATGCTTATAATTCCTCAGATTTGTTTTAGGTATTGCTTGATTTATTTGTGCAATATTTCATGTTTGATTATATTGTTTAGCATGAAGATACCTAGATGTGTTATATATATCTTTGTCAAGAATGTCTATCACATGCATGTTGAAAGTTTTGATGCGATGCCATGTTCTAGGTTGATGTTTATTTTAATTGTGCGGCATATAATTTCTGTTGTATGATTGGTGTAATGGAATGACATTTTAACTTAGAACATGGTCATGCTTGACATGAGTTGCTTGTTGTAGGACTATCATTAGCAATTAGATTATGTGTCGCAGCTCGGTTAATGCCACTTTCATAATTTCCTAAGTTGTGTGACACGTCATTGTATTGTGTGATATTTTACTAATAATGTTTGAGTGCTTGTACCTTATTTGGAGAATGATTTTTTTTAGAAAAGATTGCATGGTTGGTTCCCTTATGCCATGTTTAAATATGTATTCATGTACATAGTTTAATCTTGCGTCATAGAAAGTTATTACTTCTTGTTATTTATCCTTAAGTGTTTTATTTACCTAGGACAGTAGCTATGCATGCTTAGTGGACTGCTATGTCATGTTTGTCGTTACTCAAAGTAGAATGCATGTTTTGGTTGTATGTCTATCACATGTTATATGATTACTAATTATATTGTATGTTCATAAATATGGTTAGCCTTTGCATGGTAGATATACCTGACGATATTTTCCGGTCTCATGTATTTTTATTAAGTGGAGTTCATCCTTGTTTTGTGAACATCATGCCATGTTGTTGTGATTATATAACTAGAATGTATTGCATGTGTGTATCAACTCACGTCATGTATGATCCCTAGTTGTATATCTATTTATTTATTAAGTATATGTCATACTAGATAGAAATGCATGCCATCATATTATTCACGTTGTATGATACATGAGCTAGTTGCTTACTTACCTACATCCTCATTAGTATTTATGAACGTGCTTATCTGTATTAACTAACATGATAGGGTTGTGCTTATTCCATGATTTCGTGTTCTTACATGTCATGATTAGAATGTGAGATTGCATGCTAGTGCTATGCTTGATCTTCATGATAGTTGATATCAACTAACTTATCTCATAGTTACGAGTTGTATTCTATTGGTAGCCTAGTGTGGTATCTCATGTGATGATCCATCATGATTAGTCAGTATATTTACTTATCTATCTATTGCATTATTGTATGCTTAAGCCTTTACATATTGTCATGATAGTGATCTTTCATGTCTTATTATGATCCATGTGTTATAGTAGCATACTTAGTCCGTGTGCTTCTTATAGGTGATTGCCCTTGTCACATGTTAGTATTTTATACTTGATGCAATAGTTCATCCCATGCTTAGGATGAGTCATATGTCATGTTAATAGAATTGTGCTTTGATCATACAGTTAGTGTGCACATCATGCTTTATTATTTTGATCATGTGGTGATAATATAATTGCTAGTGGTCGTTAGTATTGGTTTATCTTTTGTTCTAGAAAACATTGTTTGTTATTGTTGATGTTTTAGTTTGCTTGTGGTTACCATTGTAAATATTTAGATTATATCTAAATATTTATTTGTGGTTAACCCTTACATCTAATATGTTATGTTGAGTTTGTGTAGTAGAATACGTATGTTGATTCCATTCCATGTGTGCTGAACTTCATCGGCTTCATCATGTAGTAGTCCTATATAGTTAACTGAGTTGTGTAGTGGACACTACTAATCGTCAATATCGTAGTTTCCATTAGAACGCTAGTCTTGATCACCAAACGTTCCTTAGTCATCGTCAACCTAAACCATGTCACCTCATTGAATCATCTCTCTTACATCCCTATCGTGCTATTCCATTTCGGAATCTCCATCTTGATCAATATTTTGTTACCAATCCACCTTCTTTTGTTTTGGATGTTATTTGGAATTACCATTTCTTTGGTATTTATTCATTTTCCATTTGCTATCGTTACTACGAGTAGGGAGTGACGGTGTTGGACATGGACAGAAACAGGTTACTAAAGAAGGACTCAACAACGAAGGCATGCCTCCTTCTTTGATCATACTTATCCTATGTCTTATAAATTGCATTGAGTTTTATGGTTACAATATGCATGTTTTTAATCTTGTAGCTAGCCTGTCGATTGACACATTACCTTGATCCGCTTGTCGCCTATCCATTTGACCCATGAGTAGAAGTATATAGTATTCCGGTAGAGTAGAAATGCTTAGCCATGCTTATTACCCTATAGGTGCTTGTTGAATGACCTTTGAGTCATTGACACTTGAAACTTGTAACTGAGCTGGCCAGTTGGCCTTGGTGACCTTCTCTATCCTCTTCTACTCTGGGTGAAACTTACCATCTGAATACTGGCGCGGGCAACAGCTGAATCAAGGATTGAAGGAGCGATTGGCTGCCCAAGGTGAAGGGAGCAATCAGTCGTTCGTGCCGCATGAGGCCTAATAAGTCTTGGATTTGAAGATTGTGTAAACAGTACAACCACATGCTATATGGGCACTGGCTTGGTCAAGTAAGCTAGTCAGCCTTAGGTGTCGATGTCGCCGTACCGCAGATGGGATAGCTGCCTTGCGAGGAGTATCCTCGGCACAGATGGGGGGACCGGTTTGAGGACGTACTCTCAGTTCCGAGCGCCAGACCCGATGGGCATGTCACATCTTTGGGGGATCTGGTCCAAAGACCTCGTCACAATCTCCCAGCCGGTATACCAAATGGTGTACTAGACCAGCGGCCACTGGTGGCATCAAGACGAGATTGTGTCGTGTGGGTAAAGTGTATAATCTCTGCAGAGTGTAAAACTATTCGAATAGCCGTGTCCACGGTCATGGACGACACATGAATCTTTCTTGACATACAGGACCTGTCTTGCTTATTCCCTCTTTGCCCCAATTGTTGGAACCTATGATGAGTGTGAGTTGATCGAGGATCCTCACTTTGATGAAAGTTACTCTGGATATAAACATGTTTTCATCAAAAACTGCTTTTATCCAATTGCTATCGTTTTCAAATAAAATTAGCTTTTATGCAAATGAGCCATACAACCTTCCTTTGAAGCCACATGTAGCTGTTAGGACCTTCTCCGAAGGAGGTATGTTGAGTACGTAACGTACTCATGGAAATACTTTTGTTGACAACAGAGTTACACGAAGATGAAGGTGATGACTACGACTACTATGGCGATCCGTACGAGTGAGGTCACGTTGACTACATCGACTGCCTGTGGCTGAGATGGAGTCGCTACGTATTGTATTTTCCGCTTTTTTTCTAATTGTAATAAATGTCATGAGACATTTGTCAATGTATGCCTTGTGGCAATTTGTATTAAAAATAATTTTACGTATTGTGCAATGATACCATTTCGCTGTGTTGTCAACAATGATCCTGGGATTGACAAATATACAAAGGAGGGTCTGGAAGTAAATTCCGGGTTCTCACAAATGTTTTGAGTCTTAGTTATATCGGAGAGTAGGATTCTTTTTTCTCCTCTTCCATGCACTGGTGAGGTTCCCGACTTAGGAAATCTTAATTCGATTGCTCTTCTCGCTCAAAAAAAATTTAGGATCACGCAGGTATTTGTGAAATCTATATGATTTCGATGTGACGGAGTTCTGTCTTGGTGCCTCCATTCTGCCTTGATTTCTTCCGAGGAGTTGAGCTCCAAGGGATTCTTGCGCACATCGCCATCATTCAAATTTCTAAGTATCTAAGAACGAAGGATGTTCGTAATTCTTTCAATACTAGTAGTGGCGAGATAACCCTGATGTCCCCAGTACTGGTGCAGATTGTTCGGGACTACTGCCATACTTGGTATCGTTGTGATAATGAGGGTCTGTTGTAGATGAAGGTCTGAGATTCTTCTTGTGTGTTGACGGATGTGATACAGGTGACGGGTTAGTATAGGAGTTGTGTGATATTACTCCTTGTATCCGTGTACCAGATTGCATGACCAGTTATTTCGGGAATTCTTTGGTGGGATATCAAGTAGTAACTTATAGGACAATCTTCCTACAGATGCATGATGTGAGGTTGGGATTCGATGTTCAGTGGGTGTGTTAGTTCACGGTCGTCTTATAGCGGTTCTCGTTGTGTCTTAAAGAGTCCTTGTAGCTCGCTACGACTCGGGGATACTTCGTAAGTCGTGTGCACTACCTTGCACAGGACGACTACTGTAAATTTGAGCCCGTGCAATCTTATCCACGAAGATAACGGATTAAATCTCGATCATATGTTTGTTCCGAGCAGTTCTAGCTCATACTTGTTTGTAAGTGGTCTTAATCATAATTTTGTCGACCGTCACTTTGAGGAAGCATTCTTACTATTTTGTTCGAGTGCAATTGCTATATTCATGTTCAGATATTCCTGTCATTTTGATTCAGCTATATCTTCGATTTATTCTGTGGGCTAATGTGTTGTCCGTCTTCAGGATGGCTCTACCAACTCGTCAGAACCCAGGGCGTGAGGATGTGCCGCCACCACCTCCTCCTCCGGAGAATCCTCCTCCGCCGCCACCACCTCCTGCTGAGGCTTGGCAAGCGGTGATGGCTGCTACAAATGCAAACACTCAGATGCTGCTACAGTTGTTGCAAGAGAGGGGTAATCAGCAGCAAGGCAATTTCCAGCATGGTGGCAATCAGTTTGCTAATCTGAGTCAGTTCCTGTCGAATCAACCAAAGACTTTCACTTCCTATGACCAGCCGTTTGATGCTGAGGGTTGGATCCGCGACATGAACAAGCATTTTGAGTGCAGCAATGTTCGTCCTGAGGATTTCGTTAAATTTGCAACATTCCAGCTAAAGGGGCAAGCATCTATCTGGTGGCAACAGTTGAAGGATTCCAGAGGCGCTAGAGTGATCACTTGGGATGAGTTCTGTCGTGACTTCAGGTCCCACTACATTCCTTCCAGCTTCGTGGAGGAAATGCGTGAGAAGTTCACGCGCTTGAAGCAGGGTGGTAACTCTGTGTACAAGTACAACGTTGAGTTCCACGGGCTAGCCCGATACGCCTTGCAGGATATCCCTGATCAGAAGTGCAAGATTTATCAGTTCAGAGGTGGCTTGAAAGAAGATTTGCAGTCAGTTCTTGCTTTGCACGATCCTGAGGAGTTCGACAAGTTCTACAACTTAGCTCTTAGAGTAGAGGCAGCCTTGCTCAGGGAGGAGAATTCTTAGAAACGCTTCAGAGATTCCAACTCTTCCTCTACTCAGGTGGTTCAGAAGAAACAAAAGTTTTGGGTGTCTCCTCCTCCTCCTCGGCACTCGTAGCAGCTCAAGCATTCTGGTGGCCATGGTTTTTCCCACCCACCCAACCCAGTCTTTCAGCAGAGATTCCAACATCAGAAGCAAGGGCCTCCTCAGACACAGTACCGTCAGCCAGCAGAGGTTACTTGTCACAAGTGTGGGCCGAAAGGTCACTATGCCAACAAGTGCACTTCTCAGCTACGTCTGCCGCCTCCTCCTCCAGGCAAACCTCCTAGCAATGCTCTTGTCAAATTCAACCCCAGGTCAGCTCGAGTCAACATGGTGAATGCGGCTGAGGCCGAAAACTCGTCAGATGTGATCATGGGTAACCTCCTCGTTAATGATATTCCTGCTAAAGTGTTATTTGATTCTGGTGCATCGCATTACTTCATCTCCAAGCCTTTCATTGCTAAGCATGATATTCCTGCAATTTATTTGGATAGTCCCTTTCGTGTGGTTTCTCTGGGCATGCGCATGAGTTCTGACATGTTAGTTCCGGATGCTTGTGTCAAGATAGGCAGTTATTCTTTTCTGGCGTCTCCTATTGGCTTGGGCAATTCCGACATTGACTTGATCCTTGGTATGGACTGGTTGGCCATGAACAAGGCATCGGTTGATTGTGAAGCTAAAGAAGTGAAGCTTACCCACTCTTTGGAGGACGTGATTATATTCGCGGCGCACGATGATACAATTTGTCTGTTCTCTTTGAATGAAAAGGGTGAGATTAATCCTATTTCGCAAGTCCCAGTGGTGTGCGAATATGACGATGTGTTTCCAGAAGAGCTGCCAGTCATGCCTCCGCACCGAGAAGTTGAATTTGTCATTGAGCTTGAACTAGGTACTGAGCCTGTGTGCAAACGACTGTACAAATTGGGTCCAGAAGAGTTGAAGGAACTTAAGAGGCAACTCGATGAGTAGGAGCGTTTGGGTCTGATCAGACCGAGCTCGTCTCCGTGGGGCTGTGGAGTTCTGTTTGTCAAGAAGAAGGATGGCACGGACCGGCTGTATGTCGATTACCGTCCATTGAACAAGAAGACAATCAGGAACAAATATCCACTTCTGAACATAACTGTGTTGTTCGAACAGTTGAAAGGGGCTAAGGTCTTCTCCAAGCTCGATCTCAGAATGGGCTATCATCAAATTCGCATTCGCGAAGAAGATATTCCGAAGACTGCCTTCAGGACTAGTTTTGGCTCGTATGAGTATACGCTCATGTCCTTTGGTCTGGCAAATGCTCCTCCAACATTTTGTCGATTGATGAACTACATATTCTCTCCGTTCAAGAATGACTTTGTCTTTCTCTATCTCGACGACATTCTGGTCTTTTCTGAAACTGAGGAAGAACATGAAGAACATCTCAGATTGGTGCTTGATAAGCTGAGAGAGTACAAATTGTATGCCAAGTTTTCCAAGTGTGAGTTCTGGCTGAAAGAAGTCGTCTATCTTGGGCACATTATCTCTGCCGAGGGCATCAAAGTTAATCCATCGAAGGTGCAGGCCATTGTTGAATGGGAGCCTCCACGGAATGTGAAGCAGCTTTGAAGCTTTCTCGGGCTCGCAAGCTATTGCAGAATGTTGGGGATATTGCTTATTAAGTGACCCGCCCAATATGGGCCGGGTTACTAGTAAGGCGATTCATCCTTTGGGCTATTTGGGCCTTAGCCTGGGCGGTTCAAGGCCGCGGGACGGTTATGATTTATGGAAGGTCTTTGGGTTTTGCAAGACGGCGACTTACAGACCGCGGTGGTCACGATTTGTAAGGAGGAAGGGATTCTTGTAAACCCTAAAGCCTCGACCTATATATAAAGGCGAGTCGGAAGGAGGAGGGAGAGTTAGAAAATCATCGAGTGCTAGGTTAGGCGAGTTACGCCTCCCTTGTAATCGAATCCACATCAATACACACAAAGCAGGACGTAGGCTATTACCTCCTCTCGAGGGGCCGAACCTGGGTAACCCGCCGTGTTCCTCCCGTTTAATCCCTTTGAGTCGCCACCAAGGTGCGATGGTTCCCGTACTAAGTCCTTTCACGAGGACATCTGCCGTGACAAAACCACGACAGTTGGCACCCACTGTGGGGCCTACGCACGGTGGAGTTGAGTTCTCAAAGGGAGCCTTACCAGGGTTTCGGAGCTATGCGACGGCGCTCATGACTCGGAGCCGCCGCGGGATAACCTACATCGATAACCAACGATGGGGACCTGAAGCGAACTCTCTCGAATCAGGCTACAGGGTCCCCTTCGGCAAGATCAACGTCTTCATCGGCATGATCGGATCATCCGTTCCTGAGCCGGACATCTCCACCGACATCGTCGAGCCGGCCAGGTATGTCCGCCCAGTCATAACACAACATCTGACTCGCCCGGTCTTTGTGGGATTCACGCAGGGGTCGGAGGAGCCGGAACACGTGGCGGCTCAGGAGGTCACCCCGGTCAACTCCGACGATGAGTCATCCATGGGCGATTCAGATTCCATCTAGTCCCTCCATGGAGACGGTCTCAGAGGCTTGTCGCTGGCCATGGATCCGGAAATCCTTGATCGAACCCGCCGCCAGATCGCCATTTACATGGCCGGGGCAACCCAACCCGCACAGAACCCCACCGGAGGTGATGGGACCGGCGGAACATCCAGAAGTGCGTCTGCAGTCCTGGTGAACTTGGCGGCGGAAATCACGAGGCTAATGTCAACTCCGCTCACGCCAGAGAACCAAGGGGAGATAAACGCAGAGCTGGCAAAGCTGAGGGAGGCGATGGCGAAGGCCCATCAGGATGCTGAGATGGAGTCCGCCAGGATTGAGACTCGACAAGCCGAAATCACGGCCGAAAGGATGCGATTGAACACCGACAACTGGCGGCTCGAAAGACAGCAGCGCGCGTCCGACGCCGTCCATCAGCGGAGACACCAGGGTCGCCTGCCCCATGACCTCAACCCGACTCGCCTGTTCGACACTCCCCAAACACCCGGGATGGGAGCCGCCCCAGCAGGAGGACCGGGCCGCCCGCCTAACCCGCCGATTCAGCCGACTGAGGGTCAAATTCCTCGTTTCCGTACCCCTCGAGGCCACTTCTCCAACCCGGTGGATAACGTGCTTGCCGCAACTCGCCATCTGGAGTCTCTTCCGATCCACGGCAACACCCTAGCTGAGATTGAAGCAAGGAACGCCATCGAGATGTTGAAAACGGCGGTGGTTCAAAACGCGCAGTTCTCGCACAGCCCTGAGAGATTGCACTCCACCCCTCAGGCGAGCTACACCAGGAGTAGGCCGGAGGATCAGCCAGCCGTAAACAGTGCCCCGCGACACTTCCCGCAGGACAACCCGCCCGAACGGGACCCGCCGGGCAGAGATCCCCCCAACATTCAAGAGGCCCAGACTCCCCTCGTGGGGACCGGAGGGCGAGTTGGGGTGCCCTGCTTGTCCCTAGCCCTTCAGAACGAAAGAATGCCCAAGGATTTCAAAGGACCAAGAAAGGTGCCTAATTACACACCAGATCTCAAACCAACGTCATGGATCGAGGGCTATGAGATTGCCATGGACGTGCTCGACGTAAACGAGGCGGTTTGCGCCAGATACTTCACCATGATGCTCGAGGGATCGGCGCGCACTTGGTTGAAAAACTTACCCCCCAATTCTATCCAGTCCTCGGCCGAGCTGAAAGAGCGTTTCATCAAAAACTTCCGGGGAACCTGTAAACGGCCGATGACGATCGTCGACTTACAACACTGCGTACAACGCCCGGATGAGTCGGCGCACCATTGGTCACGGCGAGTCGCGGAAATTATCCATTCATCAGATGGCATCACGGCAGCACAAGCTGTGCTTATCCTCGAGCACAACTGCCACTATGAACCGCTGGTCCAGAAATTGGGGCGACTCAAACGGAAAGTTCAGGATATGGGCAAACTGATGGACACCCTCACTAGGTACGCCGAGGCCGATGATACCAAGGATCCCGGCGAGGATGGTAAGGGTAACTCGCCCAAGAAGGGCGATTCGACCAAAAACCACACCCGTTTCCAAGGCCGCAACCGTCACAACCAGGGGACCAACGGCAAGCGTAGGCCACAGGAGGAGCCCTCGGATTTGGTTGCCAACACCAATGCCAATGACGGCAAAAAGAAGAATCGAGGTTTCAGTGGGAAAAGGCCGCGTAATTACGAAGAGCTACTCAAAGGCCCTTGCCCGCACCACGCCACGGCCGACGGCCCGGCGGGCCACTCTTGGGAGAACTGTTTCGTGATGCGAGAATTTCGGGCCGAGGCAATCAAGAAGAGCCAAAGCGAAGATCCGAACCGTCGCCAGGACCAACTCGCCGCGCCCAACCAAAGGCACAACCCCTTCGGCGGTTTTCCCGAACAGGAGGCTCAGGGAGGCCCGCAACCAGGCGACGGCCAGTACCCGGTGCACCACCAGCGGCGGTACAACCCGCCGGGAGTTTTCCAGCAGCCACCCCCACAGGGGGCTCCACAGGACCAGGATGACAACGGGGGCTTCCGCAACAATCCCAAACAGCTAAGTAATGGGCAGTACCACGTTTTCACCACTAATGCTTGCAGGCGTGATAAAAAGGTAAATCACCGGGCGTACAGCGTAACTGAGCCGGCGATTCCCAGGTATCTCCATTGGTCCAAGCAGACCATAACGTGGAGTAGAGAGGATCACCCGCCAAGAATAGATAACCCGGGCGACCTGGCATTAGTCGTGGCTCCCCAAGTGGGGGGTTACACCTTGTCAAAGGTATTAATGGATGGTGGAAGCAGCATTAATATCCTATACTTCCACACCTTTCGGAGGATGAATCTATTGGAAAAAAGACTTGATGCCTTCAACCACGGTTTTCCATGGCATTGTCCCGGGCAAGTCGGCTTATCCCATAGGCCGGGTCAGGCTCTCAGTAGCGTTTGGAACTGCGCAGAATTACAGGTCGGAGTCCCTAATCTTCGAGGTGGTCAAACTGAAAAGCCCATACCACGCGCTGTTCGGACGACCGGCTTACGCCCACTTCATGGCCCGCCCGTGCTACGTCTACCTCAAACTAAAAATGTCGGGTCCCAAAGGACCCATCACGATTGATGGAGATAGAAGAATCGCAAAGGAGTGCGAGGAAGGGGACGCGGCTTATGCGGAGGTCGCCTGTGCGGCGGAAGAGCTCAAACACCATCGGGCCAATGTTGACCCGGCAGACATGTCACCACTCAAGAAGCCGACTACAGATTCTGAGTCACCCCTGAAATTCAAACCGACGAATGATACTAAGACAATCGATTTCGTTCCTGGCGACTCATCCAAGCAGTTCACCATTGGGACGGGTCTGGATCCTAAATAGGAAAGCGCGCTCATTGAATTCATCCATGAGAATCGGGACATCTTCGCGTGGAAGCCCTCTGACATGCCGGGCGTACCGAGAGAATTCGCTGAGCACCATCTTAATATTCACCCAAAATGCAAACCTGTCCAACAATACCTTCGCAGGTTTAACGAGGAGCGACGGAAGGCGATTGGAGAGGAAGTCGCCCGTCTTTTAGCCGCCGGGTTCATCGTGGAAGTCTTTCACCCCAAATGGCTGGCTAACCCGGTGTTAGTACT
The DNA here is from genome assembly GCF_904849725.1 of Hordeum vulgare subsp. vulgare. NCBI lineage: Eukaryota > Viridiplantae > Streptophyta > Magnoliopsida > Poales > Poaceae > Hordeum > Hordeum vulgare. The sequence continues at coordinate 357,840,869 of NC_058523.1, forward strand.
CAAGAAGAATGGCACTTTCCGTATGTGTATTGACTATACGGACCTCAACAGAGCTTGTCCCGAAGATCCTTTCGCTCTTCCCCGCATCGACCAAATCATTGACTCGGTGGCGGGATGCGAACGATTGTGCTTTTTGGATGCCTATTCATGTTATCATCAGATCAAAATGGTCGTGGAAGATCAGGAGAAGACGGCCTTCATAACCCCCTTCGGGGCCTTTTGCTATGTGTCCATGCCGTTCGGGCTCAAGAGCGCAGGGGCGACTTATCAACGCTGCATCCAGAATTGTCTTCATAACCAAATTGGCCGCAACGTCCATGCTTATGTTGACGACATTGTGAACAGGACCCGCGGGAGGAGACACTTCTGGAAGACCTTAATGAAACCTTTGATAATTTACGGGTGTATCAGATGAAGCTAAATCCTACCAAATGCGTTTTTGGCGTACCTGCGGCCAACTACTGGGTTTCTTGGTATCAGAGCGCGGCATCGAGGCTAACCCGGACAAAATTGAAGCGGTCACTTCCATTGGCAAGCCGACGAATGTTAATCAAGTTCAGCGATTGGCGGGTCGCATTGCGGCTCTAAGTCGTTTCGTGAGCCGCCTCGGGGAAAAGGCGATTCCTCTTTATCAATTGCTGAGAAAATCCGACCGATTCGTATGGACAGAGGAGGCAGACGAGGCGCTTCAGGCCTTGAAGCATCAATTGGTTAACCCGCCGGTCCTGGCAGCCCCAACTGAAAAGGAGCCTATGCTCCTGTATATCGCCGCGAATTCCAAAGCGGTCCGCGTGGCTGTGGTCGTCGAAAGAAAGGAGGAAGGAAAGGAATACCCGGTGCAACGCCCGGTATACTTTATCAGTGAGGTGTTAACTCTTTCCAAACAGCGATACCCACATTGGCAGAAACTGGTCTATGGGGTGTTCATGGCGAGTCGAAAGCTTAAACATTATTTCTAGGAGCACCCGATCACTGTGGTCAGTTCCGCACCCCTCGGTGACGTCATCCAAAATCGGGAGGCAATAGGGCGAATCGCCAAATGGGCAATAGAGCTTGGGTCTCATCACATACAATATACCCCCCGCACGGCCATCAAGTCCCAGGCACTAGTTGATTTCGTTAACGACTGGACGGAGCTTCTGGCTCCGGAAGATCGGCCTGACCTTACCTATTGGACTATTTACTTTGATGGATCCAGGCAGTTGGAGGGCTCAGGGGCTGGTGTGGTGTTGATATCCCCTCAAGGAGATAAGTTCTGCTATGTTCTCCAGCTGATGTTCCCCTGCACAAATAATGCGGCAGAATATGAAGCTTTGCTTGACGGTTTGCGACTGGCAAAAGAGATGAACCTATCCCGAGTTAGATGCTTTGGGGATTCAGATTTGGTGGCGCAACAGGTTTCGGGTACCTGGGACTCTCGGGATCCTATGATGGCGGCTTACAGGCGAGCTGTATCTGACGTGGCGGGCTATTTTCATGGGTACCAGGTTGATCATGTTGATTGGCGACTCAACGAAGCAGCTGATGCCCTCTCGCGACTCGGCTCACAGAGAAAACCGGCCCCCCTAATGTTTTTTTGGATATCTTGCATAAACCGTCTGTGACTATACCCACGGAGGAGGAATTGGCGATACCAGATCCCGAGTCGCAGCTTGGGGCGGCTCTCCAGGCCACTCCGGATTGGGCTCTTCCTTATCTGGCTTATCTCACCCGTGGCGAGTTACCCACCGACGAAGTTTTGGCTCGCCAGATCGTTCGACGTAGCAAATCCCTGGTCATCATTAAGGGCGAATTATATAAACGAAGTGCTTCAGGGGTCTTTCAGCGATGCGTTTCTTCCGAGGAAGGATGCGTAATCCTAAATGACATTCATTCTGGAGACTGCGGGCATCACGCCGGGTCACGTTCTTTGGTATCAAAAGCTTTTCGACATGGTTTCTTCTGGTTGACGGCTCATGCAGATGCAGAAGATATAGTACGGCGGTGCGAGGGGTGCCAACGATATGGGAGACAAGCTCATGTGCCGGCTCAAGAATTGAGGATGATTCCCATTACTTGGCCTTTCGCGGTCTGGGGGCTGGACATGGTCGGTCCCTTTAAAATGTCCTCTAACAAGAAAACTCACTTATTGGTGGCAGTTGATAAGTTCACTAAATGGGTTGAAGCGGAACCTGTTGGAGCTTGCGATGCGGAAACCGCGGTCAAATTTCTGAAAAAGCTAATTTTTCGTTTTGGATATCCGCACAGTATTATCACGGACAATGGTACTAACTTGTCCCAAGGAGCGATGCTGGATTTTTGTCGTCGAGAGCATATCCGGCTTGATGTTTCTGCAGTTGCTCACCCGCAGTCCAACGGGCAGGCAGAGCGGGCGAATCAAGAAGTCTTGCGAGGGATTAAACCTCGGCTCATGGTTCCCCTGGAAAGAACTCCAGGGTGTTGGGTTGAGGAACTACCTTCGGTATTGTGGAGCATCCGGACCACCCCGAATCGATCCACGGGGTTCACCCCTTTCTTTTTGGTCTATGGAGCCGAAGCTGTCCTTCCTACTGACATAAGACATGATTCTCTTAGAGTCGCCGCATATGTGGAGCAAGATAATGAGTTGGCGCGTCAGGATTCCTTGGATGCCTTGGAAGAGGCGCGTGAACTAGCGGCGGCTCGTTCGGCTATCTATCAGCAAGATCTGCGGCGTTATCATAGTCGCCGGGTTAAGAGTCGGACCTTTCAGGAGGGCGACTTGGTACTTCGTCTGATACAGGATTGGGCAGGCATGCATAAGCTCTCGCCCCCTTGTGAAGGGCCTTTCGTCGTCAGCAAGAACCTCCGCAATGGCTCTTACTATTTGATGGATCTTCGGCCTGACCGACCGACTACAGAGGTTGAGTCAACTCGCCCCTGGAATATTGCTCATTTGCGGCCTTACTACACTTGAGCTCTTAAAACTCCATGCTTTGTAAGTTTTTTTAGTTTCATTATGAAGTAATAAAATATTCTCCGACTTGGGGGCTTCTTCTTTAAAAAGAAAGCGATTTGTGTCATCCTGTTGCGACCTTATGAGCCGACAGAACATGCATTTAGGGTGGGTGCACGAGCTTTTTGACTCGCCTCCCCCTGTCGCGACCGTATGAGCCGACGAAACCTGCATTTAGGGTGGGTGCACGAGCTTTCTGACTCGCCTCCCCCTGTCGCGACCGTATGAGCCGACGAAACCTGCATTTAGGGTGGGTGCACGAGCTTTTTGACTCGCCTCCCCCTGTCGCGACCGTATGAGCCGACGAAACCTGCATTTAGGGTGGGTGCACGAGCTTTCTGACTCGCCTCCCCCTGTCGCGACCGTATGAGCCGACGAAACCTGCATTTAGGGTGGGTGCACGAGCTTTCTGACTCGCCTCCCCCTGTCGCGACCGTATGAGCCGACGAAACCTGCATTTAGGGTGGGTGCACGAGCTTTCTGACTCGCCTCCCCCTGTCGCGACCGTATGAGCCGACGAAACCTGCATTTAGGGTGGGTGTACGAGCTTTCTGACTCGCCTCCCCCTGTCGCGACCGCATGAGCCGACGAAATTACTCTTATTATGATTTAATGTTGAAACTATTCATAGTTCATTTGTTTTCACAGATGATGTGTTCAAAGTTTAAAACAGGAGGGTGCTAAGATTTGTTTCATCCTTGGCGGATTAAGCATTGTAGGAAATTCTTATAAAGGCGGACCAAATATTCCAAATCGCCTCAAAAAGCGATATAAGGGTTTTTCTTGCAGATGTCATCAAAAAATAGTACTGGCTATTACATGGCTCACAGGCCAAATTCAGGAAAGTCTACTTCGCTAAGTCCTGGCGTGAACTCTGACCAACTTCGATTTGTAAATCGTCCAAGACCCAATTGCATCTGGCCAAAGCAGCAAAGTCGTCTTCATCGGTCAAAATTGAGGCCAAGTCTGCTTCCCAGTCGAAGGGATTCTTGGGTCGCCGAGGAATTAGGTTGGTCACCACGAAGGTTGGCGGGCTGACTTTCTTATTCTTACTGTCATAAGCCGCCTGATACTTCGTTAAATCAAGACTTGCGGCGAGTCGAGTTGCAGCCAACCGAGAATCCTTGACAACTTTCTGGTAATCTTCTTCAATGAACTCCGATCCATCGTCTTTAAGCTGAGGGAAGCCAGCGGCTACTTCTTCCAAATTAATCTCCGGGGCATACGCTAAGCAGCGACTCAGGGCCGTTAGGACGCCTTTCCGGGCGGCTGACCGAGTTAACTCGCCAATCTGGGGAGGAATCGTGGACAGACATCCAAGTACCTTCTTGATGGAAGTAATAGGCTCTTTTGCACCCATTACAGCTTTGACGGTCAACACACTGCCTGTGTACAGTTGCTCTGTCAGCGTATAAATCGCCTTGAGCATCAACACACAGTCTTCTTGCAGGTTGGCGACTCTTGGACCTGGAATTTGATAACAGGTAACTTAACATCAGAAATTTGACCCAAAGGAGGGGACAAGGTTGGAGATTTAGGTAAGGCTTACCAAAGATGGCTTGCGTCATGTTAGAGATATGACGTTTTAAGCCAGATAACTCCTGTTGAACAGTCGCGAGCTTCGCTTCAGCTTTCTCTGCTCTCTTCAAAGCCGCGTTTTGGTCAGCTTGAGTTTTTTCTAACTCGGCTTTGAGTTTCTCGAGTTCAACCAGAGAAAATTTATATTTATCTTCCGACTCAGTTCGGGCGTCTTGTTGTTCAGCCAAGTTTTTCCTTAAATCGCCCAGCGCCAGTTCGGTCTGAGCAAGGTTTTCCTATTCAAAGTTTAAAATAAAGACAAGTCTCAGAATTATTGCAAAGCAATACCCCTGACACTTGGGGGCTAATGTATAATTTCTCAAGGAAAATTATACACAAATCAAGACCCGGCTCATCTTTTATTGATGACCCGGCCCTTGGGGGTTACTGGTCGCGAAGCTTTTTCTAAAAAATTTAAGACCCGGCTCATCTTTTTACTGATGACCCGGCCCTTGGGGGTTACTGGTCGCGAAGTTTAATCTAAATTTTTTAAGACCCGGCTCATATTTTTACTGATGACCCGACCCTTGGGGGTTACTGGGAATAGTATAGAGTATAAAGTTTACCTCATGTTTGTTGTTTAACATCTTTAGCAGATTTTTCTCCATCTCATAGCTCGCTTCCACGCGACTTGCGAAGCCAGAACAGAGTTCTTTAAACTCCAGATTTGCATAGTCGGAAAGCTTCGCCTTGGAGAGCCCAAACTCGGGGATTGCCTGAGAGGAGGATGCTACGTGTTTGGACAGAACTGTCGCCGCCGGCTTGGAAAAGCCGGAACCAGTAATGACTACAGCATCTGGGTCATCCGCTGTCGTCAATACGTTCGGCGATTTAGGGGCATCCGCTGTTCCTTTCGGCGACTCAGGAAGATCCACTTGAATTGCCGGCTCAGCTTGACCCGGATCCTCTTGAGTCGGAGTTGATTTCCTTGGAAGTTCGGAAGTTGCATCAGGGATTGATCCACTGGTTTTCCTTTTTTTGGCTTGTGCCCTAACAAAAGGAGATAAGCGTGTTAAGGAATTGAAAAGATCGTTATTCTCAAAAGTCAAGGCAAAAGACTTACCCCGGAACTCGAATCATTGGTGGAAGGGCTGACATCACTAAGTCGCCGGCAGTGGGGGGAGAATTCTGCAGGAATTATACATCAATAATACAGGCGGGTTGCAGATGTCATCCAAAGCAGCACGAACAATGGTTGCTCATATAAAAAAAAAGGTACCTCGCTTGGTTTTATTTTGTTTGTTGCTGGCAAGCCAGATATCAGATCGCCAGAGTGACTTCGTGTCTTCCGGTTTGAGGCGTGCTGTGTTTTCTTCAGTAAGAAATTTGGGTCCAAATGGGCATTTGGATGTGAGAAGGGGACTTTCCCACATATTCGCCGGGCCGGCTTAGGTGGAGAAGGAGATGAATCGGAGGAAACAGAAATTACCTCGACAGAGTCTTCTTGGCTTTCGTTATCTTCATTCTATTACAAGAAGAGTGAGAGATATAAATAAAAGGTCAAAAAGTAATGGGTGGCGAGTGAAAAGAGGACGGATTGGTACCTCTGAAAGTGCGTCGCCGACTTGAGATTCGTCGACTTCAGATGGCTCAGCCGCAGCAGATTTACCTTTGCCCTTGTTTTTCTTAGAGGGCGGCTTAGCAGTTTTCATGGCTTGCTTTTTAGGTCTCCTAGACCAGAACTTGTCGCCTTTCTGGAAAGGTATATGGTGTGAAGTCATGATGGCAATAAAACAGAAGGAATAAAAATCAAGGGCGGGTCAGCTTTGGTTACCTTGGGCGTCGGGTTAATCTTGTAGAAGGGCTTAAGGCCGATTTGGCCGCACTTTCCTGCGGGCTCGCCGGTCAGCTTTTTGATGATGGCAACAATGTCTTTCTCTGTTAATGCTGTGTGAAAGTAGCATTGGGGATGATCCAGAGTGCCGTCAAATTCACACATTAGACCATCTCGGCGGCTCAGAGGAAGAATCCGCCATTCGACCCACCAACGGATCAGGTCAACCCCGGTAAGACCATTGTTCGTCAGGGATCTCAGTTCAGACAATATTGGGATGAACTCCGACTCTTCTTCCTCGGTGAGCTTGTCGGGGAGCTTGAAGTTAACCGGAAGGCGGGTTGGCGTGTAGCCCAGAAGCTTGTTCTCACCAGCAGGGGACGTTTCTTGACAATAAAACCAAGATTCACCCCAGCCCTTGGGATGGCTAGGCATGGTGAGTGAAGGAAACGGACTATCCCTATGGCGCTGGACGTTGACACCGCCGAGTTCCAAACTGGGGCCGTTGTGGAATTCCGTCTGGCGATTCAGGTGGAAAAAGTGCCAGAATAGAGGAACGGAAGGCTCGATCCGCTGATAAGCTTCGCAACGGACTTGGAACTAGCTCAAGTTGCTTATGGAATTGGGACCCAAATCCTGGAGTCGGACGTTCATGAAGGTCAAAGCGTCCCTAAGAAATTTGGATCCGGGTGGCTTAAAACCCCGTTCCAAGTGTTCCACAAAGACTACTATTTCCCCTTCTTTGGGGTTGGGGAGATCTTCTCCCAACCCGGTGCGCCATCCAATTACATCTTGAGGATCCAAACAGCCCGCTTTCACGTAATTAGCTAAGACAGCATCATCAACTTTGGTAGGAAGCCAATCACTCTTGAAAACGGCACCCATGCTACAAATAGGTAGAAGTATGGTATTGCATGTCTTGGGCATCTACTATATGAATCAGGATCAGTTCATGTTAACCCGCCAGACTAAGAGGTCGGGTTGGGTTGATATGGCGACTTATGGAAGCAGGGCTATTTCCAAAGGCTATATTACTGTGGATGGTAAAATGTATTCGTTTCGAAGCACTAAGGGGGGGATGAAGGTTACAAACAGTTTTTTACAAACAGTGAATGAGGAATGGATCTGCCGAACAGATATGAAAACCTACGAATATGGCTGAGCATGAACAACGTATTATCACGTGACGCCCCTCGTTTGGAGAAGACATTGTATTCAGAAATTCGCAAGTACAGCGGATGGTTAAAATTATTCAAGGCACCGGCTACCCTAGCGGCGCTCGGACTAATCGATTCGAGGGAAATGAATGACTATGAGCGGAAAGCTTCAAAGCTACGGCAATGGCGGAAATACAAGCAAGGAATAAACCTGCTCCTAAGAGGGGGAACGAGGGCCTAACCTGATGCTCTCGATCAAAGAAGACCGGCGGTGACGGAGATCGCTGGAGAAGCGCGGGGGTCCCGACGAACGAAGAGGCCTTCGGCGGCGGCGGAGCTCGGGGCGAGCAACGAGGTTGCCGATGATGATGCGATGGACAATGACGGCGGACGGATCGACCGAGGTGCGAAGCTTGACGACGGCGACGGCTTGCGGGCGGCACTGATGCTCCTCGAACGGGGGCGGAAGTTGCGGCCGGCGGCGGAGCCCTGGGGAAGCGATGCGGTCTTTTGCTGCGATAATGGGGGTGGACTGACGAGACTGGTAGGTGGCAGCGCCAGCCCTGTCCCTTCCACCTATTTATCAGGACGGGCGCTGGAATCGAGGCGCCGTGAGCGGGAACCGTTGGGGAATAAAAGATTCGCCATGATGACGTCCGAAAATTTTGGGATAATGATGCACTAAAAGATCCGTTGGGATTACGTTAAATTTCTCGAAGATCGAGGGATAAGGAAGGTGCCGACGGGAAACGGATTGGCGACTCAAAGATTTTTCCGGTACTGGATGGAGAGTTAAAATTTCTGACGTATGGAGGAAAACGAAGGAGTGGATCACCTTCAACTAAAGCGGAAGCATTGGCATGAAAATTCAAGTCAATTTGGGGCCTAATGTTGGGGATATTGCTTATTAAGTGACCCGCCCAGTATGGGCCGGGTTATTAGTAAGGCGATTCATCCTTTGGGCTATTTGGGCCTCAGCCTGGGCGGTTCAAGGCCGTGGGACAGTTATGATTTATGGAAGGTCTTTGGGTTTTGCAAGACGGCGACTTAGAGACCGCGGTGGTCACGATTTGTAAGGAGGAAGGGATTCTTGTAAACCCTAAAGCCTCGACCTATATATAAAGGCGAGTCGGAAGGAGGAGGGAGAGTTAGAAAATCATCGAGTGCTAGGTTAGGCGAGTTACGCCTCCCTTGTAATCGAATCCACATCAATACACACAAAGCAGGACGTAGGCTATTACCTCCTCTCGAGGGGCCGAACCTGGGTAACCCGCCGTGTTCCTCCCGTTTAACCCCTTTGAGTCGCCACCAAGGTGCGATGGTTCCCGTACTAAGTCCTTTCACGAGGACATCTGTCGTGACAAAACCACGACACAGAAGGTTCGTTGAGAACTTCTCCAAGATTGCTAAGCCGCTCTCAAGTCTTCTTCAGAAAGGTGTGAAGTATGCTTGGTCTCCAGAGTGTTAGTTGGCCTTCAACACACTCGAAGAGAAGCTCACCTCTACTCCAGTCTTGGTTCCTCCGGATGATTCCAAGCCTTACCAGGTGTTCTGCGACGCTTCTCTCCAGGGTCTTGGTGCAGTTCTGATGTAAGAGACGAAAGTGGTTGCTTATACCTCCAGGCAGTTGAAGCCAGCGGAGAAGAATGATCATGTGCATGATCTTGAGCTAGCAGCTGTGGTACACGCTCTGATGACTTGGAGACACCTCCTGTTGGAACGAAAGGTTGAAGTTTTCACCGATCACAAGAGTCTCAAGTACCTCTTCACTCAGCCTAACCTGAATCTTTGGCAAACACGTTGGGTGGAAATGCTCCAAGATTTTAATCCGAGTGTTGAGTACACGCCAGGCAAAGCTAATGTCGTGGTAGATGCCTTGAGCAGGAAGGCGTACTGCAATAGTCTCATCCTGCAACCTCTCCAGCCTGACCTTTGTGAGTCTTTCAGGAAGCTCAACCTTCAGTAAGTACCTCAGGGATTTCTTGCAAACCTTCAGATCTCTCCTATCTTGGAAGATTAGGTCCGAGCAGCACAACTTCTTGATGCAATGGTGAAGAAAGTCAAGATTGGCGTGGCAAAGAGTCTTCCCAAATATAAGTGCTTCAGTGTTGATGCCAGAGACACGTTGTTCTTTGAGGTCGTCTTGTCGTTCCGAAAGGTGATCTCAGAAAGGTAATCATGGAAGAAGGTCATAACTCTCTGCTCGCTATTCATCCTGGTAGCTCCAGGATGTATCAGGACTTGAAACAGACCTTCTGGTGGACTCGTATGAAGCGTGAGATTGCTCAGTTCGTAAATGAATGTGATGTATGTCGAAGGGTGAAAGCAGAGCATCAACGTCCAGCAGGTCTTTTGCATCCTTTGCCCATTCCCGAGTGGAAGTTCGATCATATTGAGATGGATTTCATCACCGGGTTTCCGAATTCCAAGAAGGGTAATGATGCCATCTTCGTCGTCATCGACAAGTTGAGTAAAGTGGCTCATTTTCTTCCAGTCAAGGAATCCATTTCGGCAGCTCACCTTGCAGAGTTGTACACTTCCAGGATTGTGTCTTTGCACGGCGTGCCTATGATGATTTCTTCGGATCGCGGAAGTATCTTCACTTCCAAGTTCTGGGACTCTTTTCAGTCTGCGATGGGCACGAAGATACGCTTCAGCACAACTTTTCATCCTCGGACTAGTGGTCAGGTGGAGCGAGTCAATCAAGTTCTTGAGGATATGCTGAGAGCCTGTGTTATCTCTTTTAGCATGAAGTGGGAGGATTGCCTGCCTTTGGCGGAGTTCTCGTATAACAACAGTTATCAAGCTAGTTCTGGCAAGGATCCGTTTGAAATTCTCTATGGCACGAAGCGTCGTACCCGCTCAACTGGTCTGAGACTGGCGAGCGTCAGATCCTTGGGAATGACCTGATAGAAGAAGCTGAGGAGATGTGTCGGGTCATTCGCGACAACCTCAGGGCAGCTCAGTCCCATCAGACAAGCTATTATGATAGCAAGCATCGTGACATGTGTTATGAGCTTGATGACTTCGTCTATCTCAAGTTGTCGCCTATGAAGGGTACGCAACGCTTTGGCATCAAAGGCAAGCTTGCGCCTCGTTTCGTTGGTCCGTTCAGAGTGGTTGGCAAGAGAGGCGACCTTTCATACCAGCTTGAACTCCCGTCAAACTTTGCAAATGTGCATGATGTGTTCCATGTTTCTCAGCTCCGGAGGTGCTTCAAGACCCCCGAGTGCACTGTTCATCTTCAAGACATCGACCTTCTATCTTATCGTGAGCATCCAGTTGCGGTTCTCGAGGCGACTGAGCGCAAGACCCACAACAAGACTGTCAAATTTCTCAAAGTGCAGTGGTCAAACCATTCCGATAAACAGGCTACTTGGTAACGCGAGGATCACCTCTGTTCTGAATTTCTGGAGATCTTTCACGCGTAGATCTCGGGGCGAGATCTTTTTGTAGTTTGGGAGAGTTTGTAATGCCCCAAGAGTGTATCTTTCCCTTTTTGGAAATTTCTTCATGTGGGTCCAACTTGTCATTGATATGAGAGCTATCATATGCATATGATTTCATGTGGTGTCACTTTGTTTACTCTTCCTTTGCATGCATGATGCCATATCATTTCATCCTTGCCTATTGTGTTTGATGCCTTGTGGTCCTAGGTGTTGGAGTGATCCATGTGATGTGGTGATGTGATGTGTTAGCTTGTGTGGGGTGTGCATGTGTTAGTAGGAACCATGTTGGTTGGCACTAGGGTTTTGGAAAAACTTCCCCCCTCTCTATTTCATCTCAAGGTCAAGTTTCACTTGATCCTTTTCTGTTTTAAAAATGCCCAAGGTTTAGCATATTTTTGTGGTGGATTTGTAGATGTGGAGTTGTTGTTTTGATCCAAGGCTAAAAGGTGTAATTATTCACAAAACAGAGCAAACATATTCTGTTTTGTAAATATTTAGTTGCTCCTAAAATTCCTTTTCTAATTTTCTTAAATAGGTTATATTTTCTTAAGACGAGGGGTGTGCTAGTTTTATTTTTAGCATCTATAGAATAGTCTATGCTTTCTTTTCTTTCTCTCGTCTTTTCTGTAAATGAAACCTCGAGGTTTTTTTTCTTATATTGCACCACAGGTGGGCTCCCTCGCTCCTGCGTGGCCCATTTCCTCTCCACCGCACGGTAGCCCAGCTAGTGCGTCCCTCCTTCCACCTCCTGACGCCGTTCCTCCCCTGCTCGCTTTCCGTCAGACAACCGAGAAAGAGAGAGCGCCGTGAGGGCTACAGACGTCGAGGACCCCTCATATATTCTTGGCGTCCGTGCCCCCCTTTCTCCTAGGGTTCCCCGCCGCCACCTCTCTCCATCTCCCTCCATCTCTTCTTCCCCCTCAGGTAAGGGTGTTGTAGTAAGGTTGCAGAGAGAGAGAGGAAGATCGTCGCGCCGTCTACCCCTGCTCCCGTCGTCGTCCGGCGCCGCCGCCATGTCCAAGGGCTCGGGGGAGCACCCCGCTCTCCATTCCCGCCTTCGCTAAGGTCGAGGAGCAACCTCACCGACGGGCAGGAGCTCGGCATCGACGTGCACCCGGTGTTCTTCGTCCTCTTCTTCGGATTTGCACAACATCTCTTCTTCCCCTTCGGATCGTCACCGATCCGGTCTCTTCCTCCTCCAATCGGTGCCTCTCCTTCCTTCCCTAGGTGAGAGCTAGCCTCCTTCCTCCCTTCCCCCTCCAGTAGATCGGCTTGAGCTCGTCGGTTCACCTCTGTCCCGAGAGGAGTCCATGCATGTGTTGTTGTGTGCTTGTGTGGTGTGTTCGGTAGATGATGGAGCAGAGCAGCGGCTCTCCCTCGTAGTAGCTACGCTGAAGCTGTGGTGTTTCCCCCTCGTAGAAGCAGCTGCAGTAGAGGAGACTGCTCCGGTGATTATTCTCTGTCGCCGGCCTCTCTGTGCATAGCAGAGCAGAGCACGTTGCCGTGGTAGAATACCTGGTTGATTTCCTCCTCTCTGTCAGATCCCGAAGCGTAGCGTAGTGGCGTAGTGTGTGTGGTGGAACTGGTGCGTTGCGGGTTCGAGTCCCAGAGGAGCACCCCCTTTTTATTTTGTTTTCGACCTTAGCCTCGGAGCAACAGGGACAACTTAGCTTCGTGGCACCCCCTGTTATGTCGAGCACATGGCTTCTAGCAGGGTGGTGTGTTGCAGTGTTGTGCACCAGGGGATCCAGGGTTTGACCCCCCCCCCCAAAACCTTTTATATTTTTGTTTCTTTATTTGTTTTTTTGCATTGTAAGGCTTGCACAGATGTAGTGGGGTGTTAGATCTTGATGTGGGATTATTTTTTCTTGCCTCCAACAGCAGGTGTGTGATGTTATTTTTGCTAGCAAGTAGTGTATGCATGTGTAGGTTATGTGGTGTATGTTGTGTGATCATGTGGGTGAAGTATGCAAGTTTGTGAGGTGCATACCTTGTGGGTGTTTTACTAGCCTAGTGTGGTGCATGTTTGTGAGCGTCTCATCCTCATGGTGATGATGATTGCACTAGTGAGTGCCAGTGTGGTGATGTGTGTGTGTGGGTTCCCCCACATACCTTGTGAGTGTGTTGTGTAGGTGCCCTTGTGTGTGTGTGTGTGTGTGTGTAGATAGTTGAGCATATCTCTTTGGTGTTTGTGTGTGTGTGTGTTTCGCACATGCCCAAGGCATGAAGTGCCTTGGAGAGCACATGAGTAGATTATATGAGTAGGTGTAGAAGTGCTTATAAGAGTGCAATGTAGAAGTGAATTCTATTTAGCATGTGTAGGTGTTGTGATGCTTGTGCTTGTGGTATTTGTGTGGGAATGGTGATGTGCAATGGCACACATGGATGAGGTCTAAACCCTCATGTCACCATTGGACTTGTGAGAGTGTGCAATAGCTTATGTAGTTGTTGATCTAGTGATTTGCACATGTGATGATGCACTATTCACTATATGTGATTCTATGTAGGTTTTCTTTTCTAGTTTGTGCCCTTTTGTTCTATAAAAGTACATAGTTATTATATATGTTTTTGTGGTAGAAACTTCCCAGGAATCCATTGGTGAAGTCAGTTTTTCCTTTGGAACATTTTCTAGAGATGACATATTTCAGATTTGTTCTATGTTTGGAACTTGTCTCATGAGTTGTGGTGAGCCCAAGAGGTTGATTCCTTGTTGTGGCATTGGAGAGTGACCCCCTCTACCACTTGTTGCTTTTGCTTCATGCTTAGGGATTCATATGTGCAAGTGGTGCTTAGTCAAAGTAGGCATGTGGCTCAAATTCCAGTTTAGTGAAAATCTATGATTTTCACTAAGTCTGAGAATCTGCTTATATTTTCTTCTCCTGTTGTTGAGCTTGTGGAGGTCCATGTGTTATGATTCAGACTTAGCTTTCAACTGGGAAGTTGTAGCTTTTGTGTTTGTCTAGCTCTCTACAAATTTTCATTACATTTGGGGTCCTATAGATATTGTTTTGGGTGCTGTCAAAATACTTCAGAGCATAAACAGCTAGTGAGAATCTGGAATTTTCACGAAGTCCCTAAAAACTGATATGTTTGGCGAGGTTAGGAGGAGTGTAACTTTCTGTGTGAAACCCTTTTGCATTATCTTTTTGCTTGTGCTTGTAGTACTCTTAGATAGCTTCTGCCACATATCTTATTTGGCATTTTTTGGGTGGCTGTAGGTGAGTTGCATGTAGCTCTCAAAAGGCTATGTTGCTGTTTATGGCAGATTGTATAGTTTTGGTGTTTTGATGATTGTGAATGCATAGATGACGGTGTGGTGTTATTCTTTGCAGCACCCCATCCATTTTGGTTTGTTTTATATCTTGGCAACCTGGAAATACCAGAAGTATGCCATTGGTGTGTGTTGTGATGTATTTGGCATGTAGCACTTCATTTCTTGTTTTGTTGTTCCCTGTTGATCCATAGCTCCGTTTGTAATGTTATTTATATGCTTTTGCATCGTTTTCACGTGACGCATCTGATCATGACATCCTCATCCATGTCAATATAGCTTAGAGTGCATTCATGTCTAGGAACATGTATTTACTTCTCATGCTTGTGCTAGTGAGTAGAATAGAGATGCATGTTCATTTTCATCTCATGCATCATGTGCTTGTTGCATCTTCAGGTGCTGTTGTTCATTGTATGCTATTTTTTATGTTGGGTAGCACCGGGATCGGAGAATGAGTACGTGGATCCGGGAGAGTACGTGCAGGATGAACAAGAGCAGTTCCAAGCTGAGGATATCACATGCAAGATGATATGACCTTGATTCCATCTCTAGACTTGTTATGCTAGATTACGTTTCTTCCGACATATGCTCGCTGCCTACCACTGAAATAATTGCCTCCTGAATTTCCGTGAAACCCAAACACTTATCCCTTCCTAGAAAATCTTGAATGGCTGAGTAGGCTTTGCTAAGCTTTTAATGTTAGCGTTGCTAGTTGCAGGTGCTTTATCTCATGTGATGACATGAGCTTGATATCATTATGTTAAATTTGTTATTTAATTAATGCACCTATATACTTGGTAAATAACGGAAGGCCTAGCCTTTTGCCGGGTGTTTTGTTCCGTTATTGCCGCCATAGTTACCGGCTACAGGTGTTTGATTCCATAATGATCTTTCCTCACACGTTCGGGGTTGTTATGGGGACCCCCTCGATAAATCGCATAGTGCTAAGACTTGTCCGGCAGGTCCCAACCTTGGAATTAATTTGCTAATCACTTAATAATAATCTGCATAGGGAATAGCTACCTCGAGGAATTTAATCAACAACCAGGGCCAGTGCTCCTCATGAGTGTTGGTCCAACCCAGAGCAGCTTATTACGCTCCCCGGGGCAACTCAGTATTTTGGCGTGGTAACCATCGCTCATTCCGCGTGTCCTGAGACTGAGATACGCGACTCTTATCAGGGTCATCGACACGTCGGGAGGTCTTGCTAGTCTTGTCTTACCTTACCGATATATCTTGCGTATAGGAATCCCGGTGAAGCTTTGGTTCTCCCCAGAGTTGAGGTTTTCCTCTAAGGAATCTGACGAGATCACGAGGTTCGTGATAGAGGATTACTTTGCGGCCCGTGTACGTTTGTGATGGACTAGTTGGAGCACCCCTGCAGGGTTTAATCTTTCGGAAAGCCGTGCCCGCGGTTATGTGGCAACCTGGAATATTTGTTAACATCCGGTAATAGACAACTTAAACATAACTCTATTAAAATTGCCAACTATGTACGTAACCGTGACTGTCCCCTTCGAAGATCTTTCTTCGATCGGGAACATGGTGGGGTTATGTTTGACGTAAGTAGGTATTCAGGATCACTTAGTGATCAGTTAAACATCGACCGCTAGTATAGACCACCTTCAATACATGTTCTACGTAAGTTGGCCACCATATAAGCTTAGGATGCTGCAACCTAAATACTCCACCTTCCTCACCTAATAACTAGACTAGTTCTGGCACCGAGATCATAGATTGCTGAGTCCCCGTGGCTCACAGATTCCTTCACAACACCAACAGGTTCAGGTACCCCCAAGACAGGTGATCCCAACGGCACGCAGCTGGCGTGGTAGTACGATGAGGAGAATGACCACCTGTACGTGAACTATCCACAAGACTGAGGCATGGTCGTGATCATGGGCAAGCATGCAGGGTAGCATAGTCATTTCACATGTTTTCTAGTCTGTAGTAGATCTACCTTGTTTGGATGCGTGATGTAACTCTGATATATTTATGAGATGGCAGTTGAATCCCTTATTGTCATTCTTCTATTATTATGTATGTTCTATGTTACCGTGCTTGCGAAACTCTTACATGCGCTTCTTTCCAATTCGGGGCCTCGTTCCCCCAAATCGGAAAGGACCACATCTTAGTCGTTACATGAGGATTGATGACCCACAAGTATAGGGGATAAATCATAGTCCTTTCGATAAGTAAGAGTGTCGAACCCAATGAGGAGCAGAAGGATCTGACAAGTGGTTTTCAGCAAGGTAAAATCTATGGGCATTGAAATTGTCGGTAACAAGTGATTGTGTGGTGAGATGATTCGTAGCAAGCAACAAGTAACAAAAGTAGAAACAGTGCAGCAAAGTGGCCCAATCCCTTTTGTAGCAAGGGACAAGCCTGGACAAAGTCTTATAGGAGGAAAAACGCTCCCGAGGACACACGGGAATTTCTGTCATGCTAGTTTTCATCATGTTCATATGATTGGCGTTCGTTACTTTGATAGTTTGATATGTGGGGGGACCGGTGCTTGGGTACTTCCCTTACTTGGACAAACATCCCACTTATGAATAACCCCTCTCGCAAGCATCCGCAACTACGAAAGAAGAATTAATACAAGGTCTAACCATAGCATTAAACTAGTGGATCCAAATCAGCCCCTTACGAAGCAACGCATAAACTAGGGTTTAAGCTTCTGTCACTCTAGCAACCCATCATCTACTTACTACTTCCCAACTCCTTCCTCTAGGCCCAAATAATGGTGAAGTTTTATGTATTCGACGTTCACATAACACCACTAGAGGAAAAACAACATACAACACATCAAATTATCGAACAATACCAAATTCACATGACTACTATTAGCATGACTTATCACATGTCCTCAGGAACAAAAGTAACTACTCACAAAGCATAATCATATTCATGACCAGAGAGGTAATGAGTAGCATCAAGGATCTGAACATAAACTCTTCCACCAAAAAATCCAACTAGCATCAACTACAAAGAGTAATCAACACTACTAGCAACCTTACATGTACCAATCGGAGTCGCGAGAAGGAGATTGGTTACAAGTGATGAACTAGGGTTTGGAGATGACATGGTGCTGATGAAGATGTTGATGGTGACGAGTCCCCTCTGATGAAAGGAGTGTTGGTGATGACGATGGCGACGATTTCCTCCTCCGGGAGGGAAGTTTCCCCGGCAGGATCGTCGTGCCCGAGCTCTTGATTGGTTCTGCTCAAGTTCCGCCTCGTGGCGGCGGCGAAACCACGAAAAAGCTCCTCCCTTGTTTTTTCCTGGACGAAACCCTTCATATAGCAGAAGAGGGGGGCCAGTGGGCCAGCAATCTTCCCACAAGCCCTCATGGTGCGGCCTGGGGGGTGGCCGCGCCGTGCAGGCTTGTGGCCACCTGCACGCGCCCCTCTGGCACTTCTTCGGCCCAGTATTTTTTATAAATCCGGCAAAAAAAATCCTCATTGATTTTTACGGCGTTTGGAGTTGCGCAGAGTAGGTATCTCAACTTTGCTCCACTTTCAGGCCCGAATTCCAGCTGCCGGCATTCTCCCTCTTCATGTAAACCTTGCAAAATAAGAGAGAAAAGACATAAGAATTGTACCATGAAGTGAAATAACAGCCCAAGAAGCGATAAATATCAACATGAAAACATGATGCAAAATGGACGTATCAACTCCCCCAAGCTTAGACCTCGCTTGTGCTCAAGCAAAAGCCTAGCTCAATAAATATGTCCACATGTTTAGGGAGAGAGGTGTCGACAAAACAAGATACGAACATGCATGCATCATGATCATGATCACAACAACAATACCAACATATAATCTCTCATGCTAAAGTGATAATTCCTTCACAAAGTAAAGCATGGATCAAGAACCTTACCAAGAAGTAACAACCGATAGCCTTTAGCCATTTAAGCAATTGCAATTTATCACAACACCAGAAAGAGTCAAATAAGAGCTTGTAAAGCAAATCCACATACTCAATCATTCTTTCGTTCTCTACAATTGCTACAACTCACGTGGTACTCATGAGATCAAAGTTTCAGGTGGACACAGAGAAAGATAGGGGCTTACAGTTTTGCCTCCCAACTGCTTACCTTAAGGGTAATGTCAACAATAATAATTCATGAATACTTACTTCCAAGTTGACATATGAATATAGATCTTTCCCAAGCATATGACGTTAGCCAAGATAAAGGCGAAATAAGGAATTTGTGAAGATCACCATGACTCTTTCAAGGGCAAAAAGTAAAGGTACAAGATAGGCCCTTCGCAGAGGGAAGCAGAGGTTGTCATGCGCTTTTGAGGTTTGGATGCGTGTCCTCTTAGTGCGGAGGAACGTCACTTTATATTGCCTCGTGTTATAAAGAACTTTATTATGCAGTATGTCGCTTTTATATCTTCCTCATCACAGGTTCGTATAAAGATTATTTTCCACACACTAATAGATCAAACATATTAGAGAGCAATTTTTATTGCTTGCACCGATGACAACTTACTTGAGGGATCTTATTCAATACATAGGTAGGTATGGTGGACACTCATGGCAAAACTGGGTTGATGGTTTATGGATGCACAAGTAGTATCTCTACTTAGTGCGGGAGGTTTGGCTAATGTGAGGTGGAAGCAATCGTCACATGCTAAGGGATCTCAAATCATATAACATTGTTCGGAGCCAAGAAAACACAATCCATTATGTTTTCTTCCTTGTCCAACATTTACTGTTGGGGAACGTCGCATGGGAAACAAAAAATTTCCTACGCGCACGAAGACCTATCATGGTGATGTCCATCTACGAGAGGGGATGGGTGATCTACGTACCCTTGTAGATCGTACAGCAGAAGCGTTAGTGAACGCGGTTGATGTAGTGGAACGTCCTCACGTCCCTCGATCCGCCCCGTGAACAATCCCGCGATCAGTCCCATGATCTAATACCGAACGGACGGCACCTCCGCGTTCAGCACACGTACAGCTCGATGATGATCTCGGCCTTCTTGATCCAGCAAGAGAGACGGAGAGGTAGAAGAGTTCTCCGGCAGCGTGACGGCGCTCCGGAGGTTGGTGATGACCTTGTCTCAGCAGGGCTCCGCCCGAGCTCCGCAAAAACGCGATCTAGAGGAAAAACCGTGGAGGTATGTGGTCGGGCTGCCGTGAAAAAGTCATCTCAAATCAGCCCCAATACCTCCGTATATATAGGTGGGAGGGAGGGGACCTTGCCTTGGGGCTCAAGGAGCCCCAAGGGGGTCGGCCGAGTCCAAGGGGGGAAGGCTCCCCCCCCCAAACCGAGTTGGACTTGGTTTGGTGGGTGGGAGTCCTTCCCTTCCTTCCCACCTCCCTTTTTTTTTCTTTCTCTTTGATTTTCCTTTGTATGGCGCATAGGGCCCTTTTGGGCTGTCCCACCAGCCCACTAAGGGCTGGTGCGCCACCCTTATGGCCTATGGGCTTCCCCGGGGTGGGTTGCCCCCCCCCCCCCCCCGGTGAACTCCCGGAACCCATTCGTCATTCCCGATACATTCCCGGTAACTCCGAAAACCTTCCGGTAATCAAATGAGGTCATCCTATATATCAATCTTCATTTCCGGACTATTCCAGAAACCCTCGTGACGTCCCTGATCTCATCCGGGACTCCGAACAACATTCGGTAACCAACCATATAACTCAAATACGCATAAAACAACGTCGAACCTTAAGTGTGCAGACCCTGCGGGTTCGAGAACTATGTAGACATGACCCGAGAGACTCCTCGGTCAATATCCAATAGCGGGACCTGGATGCCCATATTGGATCCTACATATTCTACGAAGATCTTATCGTTTGAACCTCAGTGCCAAGGATTCATATAATCCCGTATGTCATTCCCTTTGTCCTTCGGTATGTTACCTGCCCGAGATTCGATCGTCAGTATCCGTATACCTATTTCAATCTCGTTTACCGGCAAGTCTCTTTACTCGTTCCGTAATACAAGATCCCGCAACTTACACTAAGTTACATTGCTTGCAAGGCTTGTGTGTGATGTTGTATTACCGAGTGGGCCCCGAGATACCTCTCCGTCACACGGAGTGACAAATCCCAGTCTTGATCCATACTAACTCAACTAACACCTTCGGAGATACCTGTAGAGCATCTTTATAGTCACCCAGTTACGTTGCGACGTTTGATACACACAAAGCATTCCTCCGGTGTTAGTGAGTTATATGATCTCATGGTCATAAGAATAAATACTTGACACGCAGAAAACAGTAGCAACAAAATGACACGATCAACATGCTACGTCTATTAGTTTGGGTCTAGTCCATCACGTGATTCTCCTAATGACGTGATCCAGTTATCAAGCAACAACACCTTGTTCATAATCAAAAGACACTGACTATCTTTGATCTTGATACAGGAATTATCAAAATACAATTATAGCATGGATAATAAACGATTATCTTGATACAGGAATTATAATAATAACTATATTATTATTGCCTCTAGGGCATAATTCCAAGAGTCTCCCACTTGCACTAGAGTCAATAATCTAGCCCTCACATCATCATGTGAATTACATTGTAATAAATCTAACACCCATACAGTTCTGGTGTTGATCATGTTTTGGCCGTGGAAGAGGTTTAGTCAGCGGGTCTACTACATTCAGATCCGTGTGCACTTTGCATATATTCACGTCCTCTCCCTCGACGTAGTCGCGGATGAGGTTGAAGCGTCGTTTGATGTGTCTGGTCTTCTTGTGAAACCGTGGTTCCTTTGCTAAGGCAATGGCACCCGTGTTGTCACAAAACAAGGTTATTGGATTCAGTGCGCTTGGCACCACTCCAAGATCCGTCATGAATTGCTTCATCCAGACACCCTCCTTAGCTGCCTCCGAGGCAGCCATGTACTCCGCTTCACATGTAGAATCTGCTACGACGCTTTGCTTGGAACTGCACCAGCTTACCGCACCCCCATTAAGAATAAATACGTATCCGGTTTGCGACTTAGAGTCGTCCGGATCTGTGTCAAAGCTTGCATCGACGTAACCTTTTACGGCGAGCTCTTCGTCACCTCCATACACGAGAAACATCTCCTTAGTCCTTTTCAGGTACTTCAGGATATTCTTGACCGTTGTCCAGTGATCCACTCCTGGATTACTCTGGAACCTACCTGCCATACTTATGGCCAGGCTAACATCCGGTCTAGTGCACATCATTGCATACATGATAGAACCTATGGCGGAAGCATAGGGGACGGAGCGCATATGCTCTCTATCTTCAACAGTTGCTGGGCACTGAGTCTTACTCAATCTCGTACCTTGTAAAACTGGCAAGAACCCTTTCTTGGACTGTTCCATTTTGAACCTCTTCAAAACTTTATCAAGGTATGTGCTTTGTGAAAGTCCTATCAGGCGTTTTGATCTATCCCTATAGATCTTAATGCCTAGAATGTAAGCAGCTTCTCCTAGGTCCTTCATAGAGAAACTCTTATTCAAGTAATCCTTTATGCTCTCTAAAAACTCCACGTTGTTTCCAATCAGCAATATGTCATCCACATATAATATTAGAAACGCCATAGAGCTCCCACTCACTTTCTTGTAAATACAAGATTCTCCAACCACTTGTATAAACCCAAATGCTTTGATCACCTCATCAAAGCGTTTGTTCCAACTCCGAGATGCTTGCACCAGTCCATAAATGGATCGCTGGAGCTTGCACACCTTGTTAGCATTCTTAGGATCGACAAAACCTTCGGGTTGTATCATATACAACTCTTCCTTAAGGAAACCGTTAAGGAACGTCGTTTTGACATCCATCTGCCAGATCTCATAATCGAAAAATGCAGCTATTGCTAACATGATTCTGACGGATTTAAGCATCGCTACGGGTGAGAATGTCTCATCGTAGTCAACTCCTTGAACTTGTGAAAAACCCTTTGCCACAAGTCGAGCTTTATAAACGGTCACATTGCCGTCAGCATCCGTCTTCCTCTTAAAGATCCATTTGTTCTGAATAGCCTTGCGGCCCTCAGGTAGTACCTCCAAAGTCCACACTTTGTTCTCATACATGGATCCTATCTCGGATTTCATGGCTTCTAGCCATTTGTTGGAATCTGGGCCCACCATTGCTTCTTCATAATTCGCAGGTTCATTGTTGTCTAACAACATGATTGATAAGACGGGATTACCGTACCACTCTGGAGCAGCACGTGGTCTCGTCGACCTGCGTGGTTCGACAGAAACTTGAACTAGAGTTTCATGATCATCATCATTAACTTCCTCCTCAGCCGGCGTTGCAACGACAGAGGTTTCCCCTTGCCCTGCGCCACCATCCAGAGGGATGAGAGGTTCGACAACCTCGTCAAGTTCTATCTTCCTCCCACTCAATTCTCTCGAGAGAAACTCCTTCTCGAGAAAAGCTTCGTTTTTAGCAACAAACACTTTGCCCTCGGATTTGAGATAGAAGGTGTACCCAACTGTCTCTTTTGGGTAACCTATGAAGACGCACTTTTCCGCTTTGGGTTCCAGCTTTTCAGGCTGAAGCTTTTTGACATAAGCATCACATCCCCAAACTTTAAGAAACGACAACTTTGGCCTTTTGCCATACCACAGTTCGTATGGTGTCGTCTCAATGGATTTTGATGGTGCCCTATTTAAAGTGAATGCAGCTGTTTCTAATGCATAACCCCAAAATGATAACGGCAAATCAGTAAGAGACATCATAGATCGCACCATCTCTAATAGAGTACGATTACGACGTTCGGACACACCATTACGCTGTGGTGTTCCAGGCGGTGTTAACTGTGAAACAATTCCACATTGTCTTAAGTGAGCACCAAACTCGAAACTCATATATTCACCCCCACGATCAGACCATAGGAACTTGATCTTCTTGTTACGATGATTTTCCACTTCACTCTGAAATTGCTTGAACTTTTCAAATATTTCAGACTTGTGCTTCATCAAGTAGACATAACCATATCTACTCAAATCGTCAGTGAAGGTGAGAAAATAATGATATCCGCCGCGTGCCTCCACGCTCATCGGACCACACACATCGGTATGTATGATTTCCAACAAGTCACTTGCACGCTCCATTGTTCCGGAGAACGGAGTCTTAGTCATCTTGCCCATGAGGCATGGTTCGCACGTGTCAAGTGAATCAAAGTCAAGTGACTCCAAAAGTCCATCAGCATGGAGTTTCTTCATGCGCTTTACACCAATATGACCTAAGCGGCAGTGCCACAAAAATATGGCGCTATCATTGTTAACTCTAACTCTTTTGGTCTCAATGTTATGTATATGTGTATCGCTATCAAGATTCAATATGAACAATCCTCTCACATTAGGTGCATGACCATAAAAGATGTTACTCATAGAAATAGAACAACCATTATTCTGTGACTTAAAAGAGTAACCGTCTCGCAATAAACAAGATCCAGATATAATGTTCATGCTCAATGCAGGCACTAAATAACAATGATTTAAGTTCATCACTAATCCTGATGGTAACAGAAGTGAAACTGTGCCGACGGCGATTGGATCAACCTTGGAACCATTTCCTACGCGCATCGTCACTTCATCTTTCGCTAGCCTTCGTCTATTCCGCAGTTCCTGTTTCGAGTTGCAAATATGAGCAACAGAACCGGTATCGAATACCCAGGCACTACTACGAGAGCCGGTTAAGTACACATCAATAACATGTATATCAAATATACCTGATTTTTCTTTGGCCGCCTTCTTATCTGCCAGATACTTGGGGCAATTGCGCTTCCAGTGACCCATACCCTTGCAATAGTAACACTCCGTTTCGGGCTTAGGTCCAGCTTTGGGTTTCTTCGTCGGATTGGCAACAGGCTTGCCGCTCTTCTTCGAATTGCCCTTCTTGCCTTTGCCGTTTCTCTTGAAACTAGTGGTCTTATTCACCATCAACACTTGATGCTCTTTACGGAGTTCAGACTCTGTGACTTTCAGCATCGCAAACAACTCGCCGGGAGACTTGTTCATCCCTTGCATGTTGTAGTTCAACACAAAGCCTTTATAGCTTGGCGGCAGTGATTGAAGGATTCTGTCAGTGATAGCTTCTTGCAGGAGTTCAATCCCCAGCTCAGCTAGACGGTTTGAGTACCCAGACATTTTGAGCACATGTTGACTGACTGACGAGTTTTCCTCCATCTTGCAAGCATAGGATTTATCGAAGGTCTCATACCTCTCGATCTGGGCGTTCTTCTGAAAGATAAACTTCAACTCCTGGAACATCTCAAATGCTCCATGACGCTCAAAGCGACGTTGAAGTCCCGGTTCTAAGCCATACAAGACTGCACATTGAACTATTGAGTACTCCTCCTTACGTGCTAACCAAGCGTTCTTAACATCCTGATCAGCCGTAGCGGGTGGTTCATCTCCTAGCGCAGCATTAAGGACATAATCCTTCTTGCCAGCTTGTAAGATTAGCTTAAGATTACGAGCCCAGTCTACAAAGTTGCTTCCATCATCTTTCAACTTAGCTTTCTCTAGGAACGTATTAAAATTCAGGATGACTGTCGCGTGAGCCATGATCTACAACACAAATATATTCAAAGTGGACTTTAGACTATGTTCAAGATAATTAGAGTTTAACTTAATCAAATTATTTGCTAAACTCCCACTCAAAAAGTACATCTCTCTAGTCATTTGAGTGGTTCATGATCCACTTACACTAGCTCAAGTCCGATCATCACGTGAGTTGAGTATAGTTTCAGTGGTAAGCATCCCTATGCTAATCATATCATCTATATGATTCATGATCGACCTTTCGGTATCATGTGTTCCGAGGCCATGTCTGCACATGCTAGGCTCGCCAAGCTTAACCCGAGTGTTCCGCGTGCGCAACTGTTTTGCACCCGTTGTATGTGAACGTTGAGTCTATCACACCCGATCATCACGTGGTGTCTCGAAACGACAAACTGTAGCAACGGTGCACAGTCGGGGAGAACACAATTTCGTCTTGAAATTTTAGTGAGAGATCACCTCATAATGCTACCGTCGTTCTAAGCAAAATAAGGTGCATAAAAGGATTAACATCACATGCAATTCATAAGTGACATGATATGGCCATCATCACGTGCTTCTTGATCTCCATCACCAAAGCACCGACACGATCTTCTTGTCACCGGCGCCATGCCATGATCTCCATCAACGTGTTTCCATCGGGGTTGTCGTGCTACTCATGCTATTACTACTAAAGCTACATCCTAGCAAAATAGTAAACGCATCTGCAAGCACAAACGCTAGTATAAAGACAACCCTATGGCTCCTGCCGGTTGCCGTACCATCGACGTGCAAGTCGATATTTTCTATTACAACATGATCATCTCATACATCCAATATATCACATCACATCGTTGGCCATATCACATCACAAGCATACCCTGCAAAAACAAGTTAGACGTCCTCTAATTTTGTTGTTCCATGTTTTACGTGGTGACCATGGGTATCTAGTAGGATCGCATCTTACTTACGTAAACACCACAACGGAGATATATGAGTTTCTATTTAACCTCATCCAAGGACCTCCTCGGTCAAATCCGATTCAACTAAAGTTGGAGAAACCGACACTTGCCAGTCATCTTTGAGCAACGGGGTTACTCGTAGCGATGAAACCAGTCTCTCGTAAGCGTACGAGTAATGTCGGTCCAAGCCGCTTCAATCCAACAATACCGCGGAATCAAGAAAAGACTAAGGAGGGCAGCAAAACGCACATCACCGCCCACAAAAACTTTTGTGTTCTACTCGAGAAGACATCTACGCATGAACCTAGCTCATGATGCCACTGTTGGGGAACGTCGCATGGGAAACAAAAAATTTCCTACGCGCACGAAGACCTATCATGGTGATGTCCATCTACGAGAGGGGATGAGTGATCTACGTACCCTTGTAGATCGTACAGCAGAAGCGTTAGTGAACGCGGTTGATGTAGTGGAACGTCCTCACGTCCCTCGATCCGCTCCGCGAACAATCCCGCGATCAGTCCCACGATCTAGTACCGAACGGACGGCACCTCCGCGTTCAGCACACGTACAGCTTGACGATGATCTCGGCCTTCTTGATCCAGCAAGAGAGACGGAGAGGTAGAAGAGTTCTCCGGCAGCGTGACGGCGCTCCGGAGGTTGGTGATGACCTTGTCTCAGCAGGGCTCCGCCCGAGCTCCGCAAAAACGCGATCTAGAGGAAAAATCGTGGAGGTATGTGGTCGGGCTGCCGTGAAAAAGTCGTCTCAAATCAGCCCCAATACCTCCGTATATATAGGTGGGAGGGAGGGGACCTTGCCTTGGGGCTCAAGGAACCCCAAGGGGGTCGGCCGAGTCCAAGGGGGGAAGGCTCCCCGCCCCAAACCGAGTTGGACTTTGTTTGGTGGGTGGGAGTCCTTCCCTTCCTTCCCACCTCCCTTTTTTTCTTTATCTTTGATTTTCCTTTGTATGGCGCATAGGGCCCTTTTGGGCTGTCCCACCAGCCCACTAAGGGCTGGTGCGCCACCCTTATGGCCTATGGGCTTCCCCGGGGTGGGTTGCCCCCCCCCCCGGTGAACTCCCGGAACCCGTTCGTCATTCCCGGTACATTCCCGGTAACTCCGAAAACTTCCGGTAATCAAATGAGGTCATCCTATATATCAATCTTCGTTTCCGGACTATTCCGGAAACCCTCGTGACGTCTGTGATCTCATCCGGGACTCCGAACAACATTCGGTAACCAACCATATAACTCAAATACGCATAAAACAACGTCGAACCTTAAGTGTGCAGACCCTGCGGGTTCGAGAACTATGTAGACATGACCCGAGAGACTCCTCGGTCAATATCCAATAGCGGGACCTGGATGCCCATATAGTATCCTACATATTCTACGAAGATCTTATCGTTTGAACCTCAGTGCCAAGGATTCATATAATCCCGTATGTCATTCCCTTTGTCCTTCGGTATGTTACCTGCCCGAGATTCGATCGTCAGTATCCGTATACCTATTTCAATCTCGTTTACCGGCAAGTCTCTTTACTCGTTCCGTAATACAAGATCCCGCAACTTACACTAAGTTACGTTGCTTGCACGGCTTGTGTGTGATGTTGTATTACCGAGTGGGCCCCGAGATACCTCTCCGTCACACGGAGTGACAAATCCCAGTCTTGATCCATACTAACTCAACTAACACCTTCGGAGATACCTGTAGAGCATCTTTATAGTCACCCAGTTACGTTGCGATGTTTGATACACACAAAGCATTCCTCCGGTGTAAGTGAGTTATATGATCTCATGGTCATAGGAATAAATACTTGACACGCAGAAAACAGTAGCAACAAAATGACACGATCAACATGCTACGTCTATTAGTTTGGGTCTAGTCCATCACGTGATTGTCCTAATGACGTGATCCAGTTATCAAGCAACAACACCTTGTTCATAATCAGAAGACACTGACTATCTTTGATCAACTGGCTAGCCAACTAGAGGCTTGTTAGGGACGGTGTTTTGTCTATGCATCCACACATGTAAATGAGTCTTCATTCAATACAATTATAGCATGGATAATAAACGATTATGTTGATACAGGAATTATAATAATAACTATATTTATTATTGCCTCTAGGGCATAATTCCAACATTTACTTCTAGGCATGCAATAGTTTGGTGAGTGTTGACAATCATAGATGGTGTCACAGATGATATATTTATATGTGAACCTCTCGTTCTTTATCACTTCCTATTAATTCCAACCATGACCAAGGTCTACGTTTTCCTACCCTCTACAAGTTTCAATCCTCATTCTTTTTATATGTGAAGCCATCACTTCCCATAAGATAATTACATGATCTTTCATGCTTTTCTTCTATTCTCACTCTTTTGATCATGGCAAGAGTCAAAGCCTTTCAACTAAGACACTCTTTCTTATATGGCTCACGAGCTCGAATACATCGGGGGTGACACAAAGCAAAACAAAAGACTAAAACACTAAGACTTTTAATCTACTAGAAAAAGAGAAAACTGAAAAGGAAAACTGAAACAGAGGTAAAGGCAAAGGCCAAAGATGTGATGGTGATATGATGCCGGGGCAACTCCCCCAAGCTTGGCACAAGCGAAGGGGATTGCCCATACCAATGTTCAGTTGTCTTCCTTTGGTGGTGATGGTGGGGGAGTTGTTGAAGCGGTCTTGAGTTTGTTTAATTTCCACTTGAGCATGAAATTCTGCTCCCTCAGATCCTCATTTTCCTCTTCAAGCTTCAACACTCTTTTGCATAATTCCTGCTTACTCTCCTGCAAGAAACGAGAAGGGATAAACAAGGTCTTAGGCTTCTTCCTTGAGTCACGGAGGCTCGACTTCTTGAACTCCACATGCGTGCGTCCAGGTTGAGGTAGAGGAGCCTCCTCTTCATCAGAACTCGTTTGTTCCTTCCCCTTGGGATCATAATCTTATTCCTCATCAGAGGTCCAGCCATAAGGATCAAAGTCCCCATAGACCTTGGGGTTAGCAAGGTAATCAACCACATAGCTCTCCCCCTC
Organism: Hordeum vulgare subsp. vulgare; assembly: GCF_904849725.1. Taxonomy (NCBI): domain Eukaryota; kingdom Viridiplantae; phylum Streptophyta; class Magnoliopsida; order Poales; family Poaceae; genus Hordeum; species Hordeum vulgare. Next base: position 357,869,572 of record NC_058523.1, read on the forward strand.
TGAATCCTGAGAAGACATCTTGACCTAGATCTGCGGCAGAAAACAGGCTCGAAACAAAAAACAGAAGAAATCTGCGTGATGTAGGGGTCAGACCAAACGGGAGTATATATAATGATTTTTTCCAGACCAGAAGGAGTACTCCGCACGAAAACGGAGTCCGGGAGGCGCACGAGGTGGCCACAAGCCCTCACGGTGCGGACAGGGGGTGGTCCCGCGCCGTGCAGGCTTGTCGCCGCCTCGCGCACTTTCCGGACTACTTCCAATTTTTTTATTTTTTCAAATATTCCAAAACGGAGAAAATTTCCTACTGCGAAAGTTTTGGACTCTGTTTTCTTACCGAATCACATACCTCTTCGTTTTCGGAGTCTGAAACAGGCTGATAAATATCCCTTAGGTATTCTTCCGGAGTTATGGTATTGATAATATTGCTTTCAACATTTATGGGAGTACCTGAGATATAATGCTTGATTCTCTGCCCATTTACCACTCTCGGACAATTACCTTCCGTGTTGTTGATCTTGATAGCACCGGAACGATATACTTCCTCAACAACATAGGGACCTTCCCAGTTAGAGAGAAGCTTGCCTGCAAAGAATCTTAAACGAGAGTTATATAGCAAGACATAATCACCTACATTGAACTTACGCTTTTGTATCCTCTTATCATGCCACCTCTTAACCTTTTCTTTGAACAACTTGGCATTCTCATATGCCTGAGTTCTCCATTCATCAAGCGAGCTAATATCAAATAACCTCTTCTCACCGGCAAGTTTGAAATCAAAGTTGAGCTCTTTGATTGCCCAATAAGCTTTATGCTCTAGCTCAAGAGGTAAATGACATGCTTTACCGTACACCATTTTGTACGGAGACATGCCCATGGGATTCTTATAGGCAGTTCTATAAGCCCGTAGTGCATCATCGAGCTTCTTAGACCAATTCTTTCTAGACCTGTTTACAGTCTTTTGCAGAATTAGTTTAATCTCTCTATTGCTTAGCTCTACTTGACCACTGGACTGAGGGTGATAGGGAGACGCAATTCTATAGTTGACATCGTACTTAGCAAGCGTTTTACGAAAAGCACCATGAATGAAGTGTGAACCACCATCGGTCATTAGATATCTAGGGACTCCAAATCTAGGGAATCTGACTTCTTTAAGCATCCTTATAGAAGTGTTGTGATCAGCACTACTAGTGGGGATAGCTTCTACCCACTTAGTGACATAATCAACAGCAACTAGGATATGAGTATACCCGTTGGATTTTGGAAAAGGTCCCATATAATCAAAGCCCCAAACATCAAATGGTTCAATGACAAGTGAATAGTTCATACGCAATTCTTGACGTTTGCTAATATTACCTATTCTTTGACATTCGTCAGAAGACAAGACAAACTTACGGGCATCCTTGAAGAGAGTGGGCCAATAGAAACCTGATTGCAATACCTTGTGTGCAGTTCTATCTACCGCATGGTGTCCTCCGTAGGCCTCGGAGTGACACTTCTGTAGGATCTGTCCCTGTTCATGTTCAGGTACACAACGTCTAATAACACCATCTACTCCTTCCTTATAAAGGTGAGGATCATCCCTAAATTAATGTCTCAAGTCAAAGAAGAATTTCTTCTTTTGCTGGTACGTGAAACTAGGTGGTATGTATTTGGCAACGATATAGTTCGCATAATCAGCATACCACGGTGCACTACGTGAAGCATTGATGACATTCAGTTGCTCATCGGGAAAGCTATCATCAATAGGTTGTGGGTCATAAAGAACGTTCTCCAACCTAGACAAGTTATCTGCTACTGGGTTATCAGCACCCTTCTTGTCAACAATGTGCAAATAAAATTCTTGTAGGAAGAGAACCCATCTGATAAGTCTAGGTTTAGCGTCCTTCTTGTCCATGAGGTACTTAATAGCAGCATGATCAGTGTGAATAGTGACTTTGGAATCAACTATGTAAGACCTGAACTTTTCACATGCAAACACGACTGCTAAAAATTCCTTCTCCGTAGTAGCATAGTTTCTCTAGGCACTGTCTAGAGTTTTACTAGCGTAGTGAATAACATTCAACTTCTTATCAACTCTTTGCCCTAGAACCGCACCAACAGCATAATCGCTAGCATCACACATGATTTCAAAAGGTAAGTTCCAATCAGGTGGTTCAACAATAGGTGCAGTTATCAAAGCCCTCTAAGTATTTCGAAGGCTTCCTCACAATCATCGTCAAAAACAAAAGGAATATCCTTTTGGAAGAGATTGGTAAGAGGCCTAGAAATCTTAGAGAAGTCTTTAATGAACCTTCTATAGAAACTAGCATGACCAAGGAAACTTCTTATACGTTTGATATCTGTGGGGTATGGCATTTTCTCGATTGCATCAATCTTAGCCTTATCGACTTCAATACCTCTTTCAGAAATTTTATGTCCTAAGACGATGCCTTCATTAACCATAAAGTGGCACTTCTCCCAATTCAAGACAAGATTGGTGTCTTTACATCTCTGCAAGACTCGATCAAGGTTGCTGAGGCAATCATCAAAGGAAGACCCATAAACGGAGAAGTCATCCATGAAAACCTCAACAATCTTTTCACAAAAGTCAGAGAATATAGCCATCATACATCTTTGAAAGGTGGCAGGTGCATTACATAAGCCAAAAGGCATACGTCTATAAGCAAAGGTACCAAAAAGGGCAAGTGAAACTGGTTTTCTCCTCATCAGATTGTCCTATGGGTATTTGGGAGAAACCAGAATAACCGTCTAGAAAGCAAAAGTGTGTGTGTTTAGACAACCTTTCTAGCATTTGGCCGATAAAAGGCAAAGGGCAATGATCTTTCCTAGTGGCTTTATTCAGTTTCCTAAAATTGATCACCATCCTATAGCCAGTAATAATCCTCTGTGGGATCAATTCATCCTTATCATTAGGGACAACAGTAATGTCTCCTTTCTTAGGGACGCATTGCACCAGACTCACCCAATCGCTATGAGTAACAGGATATATAATACCCGCTTCCAGGAGCTTTAGTATTTCTTTTCTTACTACTTGTTTCATCTTTGGATTCAATCTCCTTTGATGATCAACAACTGGTTTGAAATCAGGATCGGTCTTAATCTTGTGCTGGCATAGAGTAGGACTAATGCCCTTAAGATCATCAAGAGTATATCGAATAGCAGCACGGTGCTTCCTCGGAGTTTTTTGCAACTTCTTTTCTTTTTCTGAGAGGCTAGCACTAATAATAACAACATATATCTCTTTTTCATCAAGATAAGCATACTTAACAGTATATGGCAGTTGTTTAAGCTCGAACACAGGATCACCCTTTTGTGGGGGTGGATCCCCAAGCAGTTTAACATGCAAGTTATTCTTAAGGATATGATATTGTTCTAAGACAACTGTATCTATCTCATCCCTTTCATCCATATGCATATCATTTTCATGCTCAATCAAGTATTGCTCTAAGGGATCAGTAGGAGGTACGGCAATAGAAGCTAAGGCAATAGTTTCATCCTTACTAGGCAACTCCTTTTCATGAGGTTGTCTACCAAACTTGGAGAAATTGAACTCATGTGACACACCTTCAAAGCCAACCGTGACAGTTTGCTTCTCACAATCAATATGAGCATTGACGGTATTGAGAAAAGGTTTTCCAAATATGATGGGACAAAAGCTATCTTGTGCAGTAGCAAGAACGAGGAAATCAGCAAGATACTTCGTTTTACCACACAAGACTTCAACATCCCTAACAATTCCCAGAGGGCAGATAGTATCTCTATTGGCAAGCTGAATAGTGACATCAATAGGCTCTATCTCAACAGGTGCAATCTCATCTTTGATTTCATCGTATAAGGATTGAGGTATTGCACTAACACTAGCACCCACGTCACATAAACCATGGTAACAATGATCTCCTATCTTAACAGAAACCACAGGCATGCCAAAAACATGCCTATGTCTGTCTCTAACGTGAGGTTTAGCAATTCTAGCAACATCTTCATAGAAGTGAATATTATGTCCCTCAACATTGTCGGACAAAAGATCTTTGATAATAGCAATGCTAGGTTCAACTCTAATTTTCTCAGGGGGTGTAGGTGTTCTAATATAGCTTCTACGTATTACAGTTGCAGCTTTAGCATGATCCTTTATCCTAACAGGGAAAGGTGATTTCTCAATGTATTCACTGGGAACCACATGATCATTATAGGCAATGACTTTCTCTTCAACTGGAGTGGGTTTAACTACATTGACTTCTAAAGGAGGATGATATTTAAACCACTTCTCTTTGGGGAGATCAATATGAGCAGCAAATGATTCACACAATGAAGCTACTATCTCAGAGTCAAGTCCATACTTAGCGCTAAAGTCACAAAAATTATTTGTCTCAACAAAGGATTTAACGCAATCAAACGTGAAATTCATACCTGACTCCTTACCTTCTTCAAGCTCCCAATCTTCAGAGTTGCATTTAATTCTCTCCAATAAATTCCATTTGAAGTCAGTATCTCTCTTCATAAAAGAACCGGTACAAGAAGTGTCAAGCATGGTGCGATCATCATGAGAAAGCCGAGCATAGATGTTTTGAATGATAATTTCTCTCGAGAGCTCATGGTTGGGACATGAATATAGCACTGATTTAAGCCTCCCCCAAGCTTGAGCGATGCTTTCTCTGTCACGAGGCCAAAAATTGTAAATATAATTCCGATCACGATGTACTAAATGCATAGGATAAAACTTTTGATGAAATTCCAATTTCAACCGATTGTAGTCCCATGATCCAGTATCATCACATAGCCTATACCATGTCAACGCCTTATCCTTCAAAGATAAAGGAAATACCTTCTTCTTGACCTCATCCTCGGGCAAACCTACAAGCTTAACTAAACCACAAACTTCATCTACATAGATTAGATGCAAGTCTGGATGTGATGTTCCATCTCCTGTAAAAGGATTAGCCAACAGTTTCTCAAGCATACCCGAAGGAAATTCAAAGAAAATATTTTTAGTATGTGCAGAAGGTTGAGGAGCAACTCTTTGTGCTTCCGTTCGAGGTGAAGATACCCCAAACAAGCCCCTCAAAGGATTAGTATCCATAGTGACAAGTGACAATAAATTTCAGCACACTATATGAATGTTTCCTTACCAAGTTCCACTTACCAAAGGCGCTTCACTCCCCGACAACGGCGCTAGAAAAGAGTCTTGATGACCTGCAAGTATAGGGGATCAATCGTAGTCCTTTTGATAAGTAACAGTGTCGAACCCAACGAGGAGCAGAAGGATCTCACAAGTGGTTTTCAGCAAGGTAAAATCTGGAGGCACCGAAATTGTTGGTAACAAGTGATTGTGTGGTGAGATGATTCGTAGCAAGCAACAAGTAACAAAAGTAGCAACGGTGCAGCAAAGTGGCCCAATCCCTTTTGTAGCAAGGGACAAGCCTGGACAAAGTCTTATAGGAGGAAAAACGCTCCCGAGGACACACAGGAATTTCTGTCATGCTAGTTTTCATCATGTTCATATGATTCGCGTTCGTTACTTTGATAGTTTGATATGTGGGGGGACCGGTGCTTGGGTACTGCCCTTACTTGGAAAAGAATCCCACTTATGATTAACCCCTCTCGCAAGCATCTGCAACTACGAAAGAAGAATTAATACATGGTCTAACCATAGCATTAAACTAGTGGATCCAAATCAGCCCCCTACGAAGCAACGCATAAACTAGGGTTTAAGCTTCTGTCACTCTAGCAACCCCTCATCTACTTACTACTTCCCAATGCCTTCCCCTAGGCCCAAATAATGGTGAAGTGTTATGTAGTCGACATTCACATAACACCACTAGAGGAAAAACAACATACAACACATCAAATTACCGAACGAATACCAAATTCACATGACTACTATTAGCATGACTTATCCCATGTCCTCAGGAACAAAAGTAACTACTCACAAAGAATAATCATATTCATGACCAGAGAGGTAATGAATAGCATCAAGGATCTGAACATAAACTCTTCCACCAAACAATCCAACTAGCATCAACTACAAAGAGTAATCAACACTACTAGCAACCTTACAAGTACCAATCGGAGTCGCGAGACGGAGATTGGTTACAAGTGATGAACCATGGTTTGGAGATGAGATGGTGCTGATGAAGAAGTTGATGGTCACGATACCCTTCGATGAGAGGAGTGTTGGTGATGATGATGGCGACGATTTCCCCCTCAGGGAGGGAAGTTTCGCCGGCACGATTTTCCTGCCAGAGCTCTAGCTTGGTTTTGCTCAAGTTCTGCCTCGTGGCGGCGGCGAAACCACTAAAAAGATCCTCCCTAATTTTTTTCCTGGATGAAACCCTTCATATAGCAGAAGAGGGGGGGGCAGTGGGCCAGCAGGCTGCCCACAAGCCCTCATGGCGCGGCCTGGGGGTGGCCACCTGCACGCGCCCCTCTGGCACTTCTTCGGCCCAGTATTTTTTATAAATCCGGGAAAAAAATCCTCATCGATTTTTACGGCGTTTGGAGTTGCGCAGAATAGGTATCTCAACTTTGCTCCACTTTCAGGTCAGAATTCCAGCTGCCGGCATTCTCCCTCTTCATGTAAACCTTGCAAAATAAGAGAGAAAAGGCATAAGAATTGTACCGTGAAGTGAAATAACAGCCCAAGAAGCGATAAATATCAACATGAAAACATGATGAAAAATGGACATATCAAGGATCTACTCCTGCAGGGCTTCGCCCGAGCTCCATAGAAATACGATCTAGAGGTAAAACTATGGTGTCTAGATCTGAGTTGCACGTGGCAAAAGTTGTCTCAAATCAGCCCTAAAACACCACTATATATATAGGAGGGAGGGGGGAGGAGGCTTGCCTAGAGGGCCAAGCCCTCATGGGGTGCGCCGGCCAAGGGGGAGGTGGACTCCCACCCCAATTCGGTTTGGGGAAAGGAGTCTACTCCTTCCTTCCCACATCCTTTTTTTCCTTTTCTTTTTCTTTTCTTTTTGGTATTTCTATAAGTGGTGACATGGGCCTCTTAGGCTGATTTCACCTTATGCCCTTGGGCTCACTCCCGGGTGGGTGGGCCCCTCCCGGTGAACTCCCGGAACCCATTCGCCACTCCTGGTACACTGCCGGAATTACCCGAAACTTTCCGGTAACCAAATGAAACCATTCTATATATCAATCTTCATTTCCGGACCATTCCGGAAACCCTTGTGACGTCCGTGATCTCATCCGGGACTCCGAACAACATTTGGTAACCACACATATAACTCAACTATACTAAAACATCATCGAACCTTAAGTGTGCAGACCCTGCGGGATCGAGAACTATGCAGACATGCCCCGAGGTACTCCTCGGTCAATATCCAATAGCGGGACCTGGATGCCCATATTGGATCCTACATATTTTCCGAGGATCTTATTGGTTGAATGATACGTCTCCATCGTATCTACTTTTCCAAACTCTTTTGCCCTTGTTTTGGACTCTAATTTGCATGATTTGAATGGAACTAAACTGGACTGACGTTGTTTTCAGCAGAATTGCCTTGGTATTATTTTTGTGCAGAAATCAAAGTGCTCCAAATGTCCTGAAAATTTACGGGGAGCATTTTTGGAAAATAATACATGTGCCAACATCCACCTGACGGGATGGGCCAGTGGGCCACAAGCCCTGCCTCCGCCACCCCCCTGGTGGCGGTGGGCAAGCTTGTGGAGCCCACACAGCTCTGCCGCCCCCAACCTCAGGTCTATAAGTTCACTTTCGTTCCAGAAAAAATAAAAAAAGAGAAGTTTTCATCGCGTTTGCGATACGGAGGCGCCACCACAACCTATTCTTCATCTGGAGGGCAAATCTGGAGTCCGTCTTGGGCTCCGGAGAGGGGAAATCGTCACCATCGTCATCATCAACCTTCTTCCCTCTCCAATTCCATGAAGCTCTTCGTCGTTCGCGAGTAATCTATTCGTAGGCTCGCTGGTCGGTGATGAGTAGGATGAGATATATCACGTAATCGAGTTAGTTTTGATGGGGATTGATCCCTAGTATCCACTATGTTCTGAGATTGATGTTGCTACTACTTTGCCATGCTTAATTCTTGTCACTAGGGCCCGAGTGCCATGATTTCAGATCTGAAATTATTATGTTGTCACCAATATATGTGTGTTTTAGATCCGATCTTGCAAGTTGTAGTTACCTACTATGTGTTATGATCCGGCAACCCCGGAGTGACAATAACCGGAACCACTCCCGGTGATGACCATAGTTTGAGGAGTTCATGTGTTCACCAAGTGCTAATGCGTTGGTCCGGTTCTTTATTAAAAGGAGAACCTTAATATCCCGTAGTTTCCTTTTGGACCCCGCGGCCACGGGAGGGATGGACAATAGATGTCATGCAAGTTCTTTTCCCTAAACATGTATGACGACACACGGAATGCATGCCTACATCACATTGACGAACGGGAGCTAGCCACATATCTCTCCATGTTATAATTGTTGCATGATGAATATCATCCAAACAAATCACCGACCCATTGCCTAAGAGTTTGTCCTACTCCTGCTGTTACTTGTCTTGCTCTGCTGCTGTTACTTGTCTTGCTCTGCTGCTACTGTTGCTACTACTGTCGCTTGCTACTGCTGTCACTACTGCTTTTCCTTGCCGCTGCTATTGCTCGTTACACTTCTGCTACCTGCTACAATCTTGATCGCTGGTCGTTGACGGGAACTGACAATTTCCGTCAACGAGGCAACTTGGCGCCATTGATACAATCGTTAGGAATAGTGTGCCGTCAATAGATCATTTTTGACACCGTTGTTATCATACTACTTTGCTTGCAGATACTAATCTTTCAGGTGTGGTTGAATCTGACACATTCAGCTGCTAATACTTGAGAGTATCCTCTCACCTCCTGTCTGGCTAACCAACAAGTTTGGGTCGAATACTCTACCCTCGAAAACTGCTACGATCCCACGCGCTGGTGGGCCGTCAACAACATTTTTCTAGTTTCGATTGCCAGAGAGTGCTAGCGGCATTCTTCTGGTGCCGTTGCAAGGGAAGGTCTGCTGTTATGGAGTCAGCATTTTTCTAGCGCCGTTGCCGGGGAGGTATTGCTATATTCTCTGAGTCACTTGGGATTTATATCTTCTTATCACTATGAAGAATCTGAAGGATCCAAAGACCAAAGTCTTGCCCTCAACTATGAGGGGAGGTAAGGAATTGCCATCTAGCTCTGCACTTGATTCACCTTCAGTTATGAGTAAGTTTGCGACATCACCTCCTGCTAGAAATCTTGATATGTCACCTGTGTTTGATGATGCTTATGATGCTACTGCTAGAGATGCTATGCTTGATACTATGCCTGATGATACTATGCTTGATGTTATGCCTGATACTGCAAGAGATGCTATGCCTGATGATGCTAGAGATGCTATGCTTGATACTATGCCTGATACTACTAGAGATGTTTTTCCTGATGATGCTAGAGATGCTATGCCTGATGATACTATGCTTGATACTGCTAGAGATGCTACTTTGCCTGATGTTCCACTAGGGGTATTCCTTGATGCTCATATTGCTAGAGTTACTGCCAACGCTCGAGATGCTTATGAAACTGCCGATACTATTGAGATAGAACCTGCTTTCGCTCCTGCTAGATCTAGCTCTCCTAGATATGAATTGCTTGATATACCTGAGGGTTATGTTATGGAGGGAGAGATAGCTGAGGATTTTCTTGCGTGTAAGGATGCCTATGACGCTGAGAAATTACTTCTCAAGTGGAAGGAAAAATCTCTGAAAGCTAGGATGACATACGACCCGAAGTTTGCCACTTCACCTATCTTTATCACCGATAAGGATTATGAATTCTCTGTCGATCCTGAGATAATCTCTCTAGTCGAATCTGATCCTTTTCACGATTATGAGTCTGAGACGGTCATAGCCCATCTTGCCAAACTACACGACATAGCCACCCTTTTCACTAATGAGGAGAAGATCCGCCACTACTATATCCTTAAGCTGTTTCCTTTCTCTCTAAAGGATGACGCTAAAGCAAGGTTCACCTCTCTTGCTCCTGGATGTGTGAGTAGTCCCCGGGATATGGTCTATTACTTCTATGAGAAATATTTCCCTGCCCATAAGAAGCAAGCTGCCTTGCAGGAAATATACAACTTTTCTCAACTCCAAGAAGAGAGTCTTCCACAAGCTTGGGGGAGGCTCGTCCAGCTACAAAATGCTTTGCCTGATCACCCTCTTAAGAAGAACGAGATACTTGATATCCTCTATAATGGACTTACCGATGCCTCTAGAGTCCACCTAGATAGTTGTGTCGGTTGTGTTTTTAGGGAATGAACTATAGAACAAGCTGAGACCCTACTGAATAACATCTTGATCAATGATAATGCTTGGGCTATTCCCGAACCACCTCCTAAGCCAACTCCTAAGAAAAGAGGTATTCTATTCCTCAGTCCCGAAGATATGCAAGAAGCCAAGAAATCTATGCAAGAGAAAGGCATTAGATCTGAAGATGTCAAAAATCTACCACCTATCAAAGAGATCCATGGTCTCGATAACCCGATACACGTAGTAGAAGTGAATTCTCTGCGTAGGTTTGATGAGAGTGATATTCCTTTTGATAAACCTGCTAGCCTATGCTTTGATGAATTTGACAACTTTGTTGCCAAACAACAGAGTTTCAATGATTATGTTAGCAGACACTTGGAACAAAGTACTCGTATGCTTAGCCATTTAAGTGCTTGTGTAGACAGAAATGTCAATGGTCTGAAGCTTCTGAGTAAACATGCCTCTATGATTAAGACTCAGGTAGAACAAGTACTTAAAGCTCAGAATGACTTGCTCAGTGAATTAAATGACAACTCTGTCAGAGTCATTACTAGAGGAGGCAAAATGACTCAGGAACCTTTGTATCCTGAAGGTCATCCTAAGAGAATTGATCAAGATTCTCAAGGAATCAATGCTGATACACCCAGTCATCCTAAGGAGAATAAGAAGGATGATAGAAACCTACATGCCAGTTCACCAAATACTGTCACACCTAAAGAACCTAATGATATTTCTGCGTCTGATGCAGAAACACAATCTGGTGATGAACATGAACCTGGTGACAATATGGACAGTGATGTTCATAATAATGCTCAACCTAGCAATGATGAGGATGTGGACATTGAACCTACGGTTAATCCTGATAACCCACAACCTAAGAGATACGATAAGAATGACTTTACTGCTAGGAAGCATGGTAAAGAAAGGGAGCCATGGGTTCAGAGATCTATGCCCTTTCCTCCTAAGCCATCCAAGAAAAAGGATGATGAGGATTTTGAGCGCTTCGTTGAGATGATAAGACCCATCTTTCTGCAGATGCGGTTAACTAATATGCTCAAGATGTCTCCGTATCCCAAGTACATGAAAGATATCGTGACTAATAAACGGAAGATACCAGATCTTAAGATCTCCACCATGCTTGCCAATTACACTCTCAAATGTGGAACTCCTAAGAAACTTGGTAAGAACTGACTTATGTGACCTTGGAGCCGGTGTTAGTGTTATGCCGCTCTCTCTTTATCGTAGACTTGAATTGGATAAGTTGACACCCACTGAAATTTCTCTGCAAATGGCCGACAAATCATCTGCTTTCCCTATCAGCATTTGCGAGGATGTGCCTGTTGTGCTTGCTAACACCACTATCTTAACAGACTTTGTTATCCTGGATATTCCCGAGGACGATGCCATGGCTGTCATCCTCGGAAGACCCTTTTTAAACACTACAGGGGATGTTATAGATTGCAACAAAGGAAATGTCACTTTCCATGTCAACGGTAATGAGCATAGAGTGCACTTTCCGAAGAAACGATATCAAGTACATTGAATCAATGCTATCGAAAATACTTCATAGATTCTTATTGGGAGCTCTGAATGCCCTATTCCTCATGTCAAGATGAAGTATGATTTTCTTGTTGGGGAGATACATATCCGCATTGAGGTGACTTAGTGGCTATTCGAAAATTCTTCGTTCTCTCTTGCGATTCGAGAAGGTTTTGTCATAAGGATTTGATCAACCCCATTGGCGGATTTCTTTCGATGACCATGAAACGGATGAATCAAGGAGTCACATACCTGTGTTTTAAGCTTTCATTTTCTATTGCTTAGAAGAAAAATGATAGAATTAGTTTAGTTTTTCCTGTTTTCGCCTCCCGGAGAAAAATACCTCAAAAATAAAAGTTCTCCGATGGTCCTAAAAATTTAGTATGATTTTTTCTGGATTTTTTGAAAATTACTGGGCTTGAGAGATGGCCCGGGGGCCAGACCAGTGGGCCACAAGCCCGGCCACCACCACCCCCTGGTGGCGGAGAGCAAGCTTGTGGGGCCCACAGGGACCCCCTCCACTCATTCCAGCTCCCAGCCTCTTCTTCCACCTCCAGAAAAAATTGTTTCGCAGCTCAAACCCGTGTTCTTGCTCATTTGGCTGTGATTTTCGATCTCCTTGCTCAAAGCACCATTCTCCGAACCGTTTTGGGGAAATTACTCCTTGGTAAGTGACTCCTCCATTGGTCCAATTAGTTTTTGCTCTAGTGTTTTATCCTTCGCGTATTCTTGCTACCTTGGTGACCCTGTTCTTGAGCTAGACATGTTGATTTTAGCTGGTCCCAAGTAATTTTAGCGCGTGATACGGTCTCTAGGCACTAGTAGGCGTAGTTGCTACAATTAGGGTTAATCTTTATTCACTTTTCTTTCGAAGTCTCTAAAAATTTCAGAATTTTTTAGAGCTAAAAAAAGGAAAAAGATGAGGAGGTTCTTGAGAGGCTCTTCAAGCCGTAACCCCAAGGAGGATGAGAAGAACCACCCCAAGTACGTAGTCCCTCGAGTCACAGAAGTTCAAGCGTGTGAGTGGACAAGTGATGAGTTCTTGCACGCCGCCGGACTTTATGAAGACTTTTATTACTTGGTGGAGAACGCAGGTCTTACTACGTTCGTTGTAGATAAGTTCTCACAATACCTCCTCCTCACCAATATTTTCGTTCAAAGCTTCAACTTTTATCCGAGGAAGAATCCTCCTATGGTTGAGTTCATGATATACGATGTCCCCCAGTGCATGACGCTACAGGATTTTTGCAATGTATGCAAATTACCTTATGTAGGGGATATCCGTGACCCTCGTCCACGGGACTTGGAGGATTTCATTGGTACTATTGCTGTTGGAGAGGAGAGAGGAGTGTCTCGCGCTAGAATTGCTAGCATACATTTTCCTGTGCTTCGGTACTTCTCACTATTTGTGGGAAAATGTTTGATTGGCCGTGGGGAGGCTGGATCACTTAGTTCTCTAGACCTTGTGGTTTTGTGTTAGGGCCTTTATAACGATAAGACTTACAGCCTAGGTGCTATAGTGGCCCTGCGGTTGAACATCAACCGTTCCAAGGGTGTCGTCTATGGAGGTATCTACTCTACCCGTCTTGCCACACACTTTGAGATACCCATTAGACTAGGAGAGCAAGGAGAGATGCTTCTCCTTGAGAAATATCTGGATTATGACAGCATGGTTCGCCATGATTTTCTGGATAGAGATGCTAGTAGACAGATGATTTATAACCTGGTATTTAGTCAGGGTACTCGAGAGACTATTACTTTGCCTGCTCCTTCTTTGTTCGATCTTCATGCAGGCAGGTACACTATTATGCCCTCGGACATCTACGCATATTGGGGCTTGGCCCAACCACAGGCGCCCGTGCCTGAGCCGCCAGTCGAGTACCATACGCCAGTTTATTAGTGGGAGCCAGAGGAGCTCACACAGCAGTGGCATCCATAGTCTGCTCCGGAGTATCCTGGAGCTGGTGATTGCCCACCATGGGAGTAGACCAAGCTAGGCCAAAAGCCTAAGCTTGGGGGAGTACGTGTTCTTACCGACCTTGCATTCATGCTTATGCTTTCACTTTGTTAGCCGGTGTTTACACTTTGCCACTGTATTATCCATGCTAGTTTACTTTTGTTTTCTTGTTTTCTTGTTTTGTGTCCTTTTGAGAAAACCCAAAAAGATTTTTCTTTCTTCTTTTGCTTGTTGGGAGCTTTCCCGTGTAAATAGTTTTCTTTTTCTTTGGGTCAAGGTAGAAGATATTGGTTACAATGTTTAGTGGTTCTTGCATGCTTACCTGTTTAGCTTTCAAAGAGCCATATTACTTTGTCTTCTCCTTTGTGTTTGCCTGCAGATTCATCTTAGTCCAATGCTCTTATTATTGTTCACATCGTTCGATCGTGCAAGTGAAAGGCAATAATGATGATATATGATGAAGTGACTGAGACTGGAAAGCTGGTATGAACTCTATCTATTTTGTTTTTGTAAATATGACTAGCTTGTCGACCCAGATTTAGCTCTGTTGTGAGAGAACCATGTTTGCAATGACAACTTAGAGATCATAGTTTCTGATGGCATGCTTATTTAGCTAAGATTTTATAATGGTTTGTCTTGAATGCCAACATAGATTTTGAAATGACTATGATGTAGTATGATAGGATGGTATTCTCCTTTGAATGTTTCAAGTGGCTTGACTTGGTGCATGTTCATGCATGTAGTTGAAACAAAATCAACATAGCCTCTATGATGTTCATGATCATGGTGATTTATATCCTGTTCATGCTTGCATTCAATGTTAGTCAAACTCATTGCATCTTGATGACTGTTGTCGCTCTCTAGTTGGTCGCTTCCGAGTCTTTTGCTAGCCTTTACTTGTACTAAGCGGAATACTGCTTGTGCATCCACTTCCATAAACCCAAAAGTTTTTCCATGAGAGTCCACCATACCTCCCTATTTGCGGTATCTACCTGCCGTTCCAAGTAAATTTGCATGTGCCACTCTCTAAACCTTCAAGAAATAATCTGTTTTGCATGCCCGAACCACTCATGTGGTGACAGGGGGCTATTGGTATCTTCCATGCTAGGAGTGTTATCCTCGACATGTGTTTATTCAGTGTCATTCACGAGAAAGGGGTCGGTAATTGGAATGCCCAGTTCCACGCTTAAATCGAAAACATAATTGTAAAACAAGACTCCCCCCGGATTGATGTTAGTATGGACGGTACCCGACGATTCGGCTAGCTGTGTATTGTGATTGGTTGGTGGTGGGGGAGTTAAAACTTTACTTTTCTGTTTGGGAACCGCCTATAGCATGAGTAGCATGGAAGATATTGAGAACTCTTGGTCATTGCGTTGACAATGAAAGCATGCCACCCAAAATTATTATCTCTGTATTCAAAGCTTCAGCTCTGGCACCTCTGCAAATCAATGCTTCCCTCTACGAAGGGCATGTCTATTTATTTTCCTGTTGAGTCATCCTCTTCTTATATAAGCACCAATTAGAGAGCACCTCTGTCATTTTTATGCTTTGCTTTTGATTGATATTGAGTATGACTATGACTGGATCTTCGTTGCTATGAATTACAACATTTAGTCAGCCCTTGATCTTTGAAAGTGTT
This sequence comes from Hordeum vulgare subsp. vulgare, assembly GCF_904849725.1. Lineage (NCBI taxonomy): Eukaryota > Viridiplantae > Streptophyta > Magnoliopsida > Poales > Poaceae > Hordeum > Hordeum vulgare. The sequence goes on from NC_058523.1 coordinate 357,885,020, forward strand.
GTGCATTTATGTTTTTCCGTCTCAGAAAGAGCTAGCGAGATACCACCTATTCATATTGTTTCATGCTTGTTTTGATTGAAGTGTTGGTATTTGAAACTCATTATTATTTGCTCGTTAGTTGATTAGGCCATTGACATTAGTCTACGATGAGACCTTTGTGTCATTTTCTTATGTGGTTAACTTGTGATATTGCTGAAATTCTGGTTATGAGTTAGACAGAGTTGCAACAACAAGATCAAACAGAGTTTGTCAAAGTTTTTCTTTCTCTCTCAGTTTGTCAACTGAGTTGCTTGAGGACAAGCAAGGTTTTAAGCTTGGGGGAGTTTATATGTCTCCATCGTATCTACTTTTCCAAACTCTTTTGCCCTTGTTTTGGACTCTAATTTGCATGATTTGAATGGAACTAACCTGGACTGACGATGTTTTCAGCAGAATTGCATTGGTGTTATTTTTGTGCAGAAATCAAAGTTCTCCAAATGTCCTGAAAATTTACGGGGAGCATTTTTGGAAAATATGAAAAATATCTGCGCCAAGATGCACCTGAGGGGGTGAGCCAGTGGGCCACAAGCCCTGCCTCTGCCACCCCCCTAGAGGCGATGGGAAAGCTTGTGGGGCCCACACATCTCTGCCGCCCCCAACCTCAGGTCTATAAGTTCACTTTCGTCCCAGAAAAAATAAAAAAGAGAAGTTTTCATCGCGTTTGCGATACGGAGGCGCCACCACAACCTGTTCTTCGTCTGGAGGGCAGATCTGGAGTCTGTCTTGGGCTCCGGACAGGGGAAATCGTCGCCATCGTCATCATCAACCTTCTTCCCTCTCCAATTCCATGAAGCTCTTCATCGTTTGTGAGTACTCTATTCGTAGGCTCGTTGGGCGATGATGAGTAGGATGAGATCTATCATGTAATCGAGTTAGTTTTGATGGGGATTGATCCCTAGTATCCACTATGTTCCGAGATTGATGTTGCTACTACTTTGCATGCTTAATGCTTGTCACTAGGGCCCGAGTGCCATGATTTCAGATCTGAAATTATTATGTTGTCACCAATATATGTGTGTGTTTAGATCCGATCTTGCAAGTTGTAGTTACCTACTATGTGTTATGATCCGGCAACCCCGGAATGACAATAACGAGAACCACTCCCGGTGATGACCATAGTTTGAGGAGTTCATGTGTTCACCAAGTGCTAATGCGTTGGTTCGGTTCTTTATTAAAAGGAGAACCTTAATATCCTGTAGTTTCCTTTTGGACCCCGCTGCCACGGGAGGGATGGACAATAGATGTCATGCAAGTTCTTTTCCCTAAGCACGTATGACGACACACGAAATGCATGCCTACATCACATTGACGAACGGGAGCTAGCCACATATCTCTCCATGTTATAACTGTTGCATCATGAATATCATCCAAACAAATCACCGACCCATTGCCTACGAGTTTGTCCTACTGTTGCTGTTACTTGTCTTGTTCTGTTGCTGTTACTTGTCTTGCTCTACTGCTACTGTTGCTACTACTGTCGCTTGCTACTGCTGTCACTACTACTTTTCCTTGCCGCTGCTATTGCTCGTTACACTGTTGCTACTTGCTACAATCTTGATCGCTGGTCGTTGACGGAACTAACAATTTCCGGCAACGAGGCATCTTGGCGCCATTGATACAATCGTTAGGAATAGTCTGCCGTCAACAGATCATTTCTGACACCGTTGTTATCATACTACTTTGTTGTTACTACTTTGCTTGCATATAATAATCTTTCAGGTGTGGTTGAATATGACACATTCAGCTGCTAATACTTGAGAGTATCCTCTCACCGCTTGTCTGGCTAACCAAGAAGTTTGGGTTGAATACTCTACCCTCGAAAACTCCTACGATCCCACGCGCTGGTGGGCCGTCAACAACATTCTTCTAGTTTCGATTGCCGGAGAGTGCTAGCAGCATTCTTCTGGTGCCGTTGCAAGGGAACGTCTGCTGTTACAGAGTCATTGAACATCAGTGTCAAGGATTCCTATAATCACGTATGTCATTCCCTTTGTCCTTTGGTATGTTACTTTCCCGAGATTCGATGCTCGGTATCCACATACCTATTTCAATCTTATTACTGGCAAGTCTCTTTACCCATTCCGTAATACAAGATCCCATGACTTACACTTAGTCACATTGTTTGCAAGGCTTGTGTGTGATGTTGTATTACCGAGTGGGCCCTGAGATACCTCTCCGTCACACGGAGTGAGAAATCCCGGTCTTGATCCATACTAACTCAACGGACACCTTCGAAGATACATGTAGAGCACTTTTATAGCCACCCAGTTACGTTGTGACGTTTGATGCACACAAGGTATTTCTCCGGTGCCAGTGAGTTATACGATCTCACGGTCATAGGAACAAATACTTGACACGCAGAAAACAGCAGCAATAAAACGACACGATCAATATGCTATGTTCATAGTTTGGGTCTAGTCCATCACATGATTCTCCTAATGATGTGATCCAGTTATCAAGTGACAACACTTGCATATAGCCAGAAAACCTTGACTATCTATGATCAACTGGCTAGCCAACTAGAGGCTTGCTAGGGACATTGTTTTGTCTATGTATCCACACATGTATCTATGTTTTCATTCAATACAATTATAGCATGGATAATAAATGATTGTATTTAAACAGGAAACATAATAACTACTATTTATCATTGCCTCTAGGACATATTTCCAACACTTTCCGTCGGGCTTCTTTAATCCAATGCAGCATTTGATTTTACATCTACCGACTGAGGCAAGATTGGGTGGGCCCGTGCAAAATCGTTGGTGCTATGCAACTCAGAGGATGCAGAAGACGCGTCGAGCTAAATGTAATAATAAGCATAGAATTGAAGCATCGATGGCTGAGGCATTCATTACTGAGGAGGTAGCAAACTTTTGACAGCACACTATGAAGCGAAAAATCATCATTTGCATAATCCGAAGCCTCGGCACAATGATGCAGACCCTAGAAAAGGTTGGTCCAACCTCAGCCTATTCAAAGGGAAGCTTGCACCAGCCGGTGCTTCGAAACCAACAACATTGGATGTCGAAGAATGGCGGAACATTTCGTTGTATATCTTCAACAACCTAACAGAAATGCGGCCGTACATCGAGTAAGTTCTCGGCACATTTTCCCGTAAGTTCTAATTCTTTTGAACTGCTCTTATTCCCGGATATTTCATACAGCCGATACATCGCCAAATTCTCGGATGGAGCGGTGATCGAAAATGATTTCTCGAAGAGTATGAGCTTCTGGCAAAGATAGGAGGCGGCTATGCCGGTTTCACCTCTTAGTTCAAACAAACGGTAATTATCAATAATGGACCATTTCATTTCTTGGTCTAACTTGAGGCTAATGCAACAATCGTTTCGTATTAAACTTGTAGGCTAATTCAGAGTCTATGGACGCCGAATTGAGGCAAACCGCTAATGGTTTTGACTATAAGGTCCGTTCATTTGAGAAAAACAACATTAACGGGTATCTCTTTCGTACCTTTGGCAAGGAGTTATCTATGCCCGACCGGAAATCTACAAATTGTGGTGTCTCTCCTATCGGCAAAGGTGTTATCAAGTATTATGGAAGAGTTGAAGCAATTTATGAACTTCAATTCTATGGTGAAAACCCACCGAACGTCGTAGTCTTCAAATGTTATTGGTTCCAGTCGAACGAGACTAGAAGGACTCATGAACATATAGGACTAGTCGAAATCAATCCAAACACCCATTTAGATGTTCCCGATGTCTATATTACGGCTCAACAGGCGACCGAAGTTTTCTATCTACCGTGGGCATGCCAAACTAATAAGAATCTGGAAGGTTGGTATGTTGTTTATGAAGTTCCGCCACATGTTAGACCACCTCTCTCCAATGAACAGGATTATGAACCTCACATTAACCCAGACACATATGATGGAGAATTCTTCCAAGAAACACATCTTTCCATGAAACGTTTCAAGAACCGTCGTGCTTCACCCCAGAACATGGAAGTAGACAGCGACAATGAATCTGACTTTACCCCTGAGTCGGAACCAGCAGAGCTGGAACTAGAAGAGGTTACTGATGCGGATGATCTGTCAATGCTTGATCGATTACAAAAAGGCCTTTCACAACTTCACGCCGTTGAACCCGATGAGCACGTCATTCATGAAGACATGCGTGATAGTGATGATGATGATGCATTTATTGATGATGATTATTAGTTTGTAAGATTCCCAACTTAAATTATATATATTTTAATCTTTATTATTCATCTACATATTATTATTCATGTCAGTTATTCAAATTTTTTATGTTGTACTAATTTGTTTAATCTTTATCATGGCAGGTCAGCAGGTGTTGAAAGATGGTGGGCGTGGGTCGAGATCGCTCGACGGGTTCTGCTTCGGTGGGTCGCACGAGGGTTGGTACTTCCATTCCACCCCTATCTCTCCGTACAGCCTTGGCAGACAGTCTAACGACACAAACCCGCGGGTTCTTCTTTGTCGGCAACATTGCCCACTAGGAGAGGTGTTGGTCGGGTAGGGAAGAAGGGGAAGGGTACAGGGAGAGGTGGTGGCCGCGGAAGATCTAGGAGGACTGTTGAGCCGTCCTCTCCACCACCACCATCTCATTCACCCGAGCACAGGACTACTATGGTGGACCCATTTGCGGAGGAGGATACGGGGACTCTGATCCATGAGCCTCGGGTTGACGGGCATTCGACCCATGAGACTCCGGTCGAGGATCAGCCTCGGGTCGAGGTGTGTTCGGCCCATGAGACTCCGGTCCAAGATCAGCCTTGGGTCGAGGTGTGTTCGGCCCACGAGACTCCGGTTCCTGAGGCTTCGGCCAACGTGGAGACGCCTAGATGGGGTGCCTGGCCGGAGTGGACTGAGGTGCCGGATTGGACCGAGGGTCCGGGTGGCTCAGGGGGCGGGGATGACGGGAATGAGACTACGGATAGTGAGGGCGGCGTGCAGGTGGATGAGGCCACCGTGTACAAGCATGGTAGTACACGTCTCCTGGTCCTGCTGGCTACCCGTGAGCAGAGGCCGGTTATTAAGCCTGAAGGGGATAGGTAAGTACATTTACTCTTTTTTTAGCTTTTGCCTTCAAGTTTCTTCAAATATCTAATGCGTTGACCTTATCATACTGCAGGGGATGGGCACACCCTCGTGGATTCCGCAAGCCGAACATCATCCTTGGTGTGCTTTGCCGGACAAATTTTCTAGGGTTTCTCACGTTGCCTGGTGAGGGTCAGGTTCCTACACTAGGATTATCCTCGGAGCACTACCAGGCTGCGCAGGCCCCGCCGGAGGAGATTATAGATGGTGTCTTGTGCCACACGAGGGCCCAGATGGTGATCAAGAGCTTTTGGGTAAATTATCCTTTTACACAATCTCAAATTAACAATATAGCTAATTATTGTACTAGTCGGTGTTGTCTCGTTTGATTACAGACCTTCTATAGGTGGGTGGAGGGATATGAGGAGGAGGCGGCCAAGGTTCTCGAGGCCGAGTGTAGGCGGTTATTACACAACTTACGCCACAAGGCTCGGCCGCAGGCTATTCGATACTACTACGCCACACGTGGTATTAAGAAGCAGAAGAAGGAGTGTCGCGGAAAGTATGTGAAGAAAGAGCAGTACATGAAGGTAATTACCTATTCTTAAGGCCTTCTACGTAGTTTTCTTGATTTGATTCATAGGCGTAGCGCTCAAAATTCTTTCTAATAACTTATAGGTACCCCGAGATGGTGTGCAAATAAGATGGATTGTTCGGAGGCGTTGGTTGATGAGTGGTGCACAAGCAACTGGCGAGCCGTCCACGACAATGCGAAGGATCGGCGTAGCCAAATGGTTGGTGTGCCACACCATCAAGGCAGTGCCAACTTACTTCAGTTTGGACGAAACTGGGTATGTGGTTTGCTTCATGATTCATGCAATTCATTCTTCATGCTAGCTTGATCCCCTTACTAATACTTTGTTCCTCTCTTTTAGGCGCATCACAATAAGACGGAGATGCCACACTTGTATGACCTTTATGGCATGGCCCATAGTGCCTCCTACAAGAAGGTGAAGGCATTCTCTGAGTCTGACCTAGATGATCAAAATAACTTCACCAACATATCATCCACCACAAGCTCGTGACATACATGGACAGGGGGGAGGCTAGGAAAGGGGAAGACTTTAACCCGATCGAGGAACCTTTGGACCAGAGCTAGTGATTATATCTGGTGGCGGGAGGTCCCATGGCTCGATAGCCATTGGAGATGGGATAATACATTGTCCACTCACTCTCTCGGAGATCAAGGCGCGCCAGTCGAGCTCCTGTCCTGAGATAACGCCTCGTCCACGGCCAGTCGATCTTGCCATCGAGGTTAGTTGTACGAACTCAGAAAACTTTCATCCATTTCATTATGTGTGTGACCATCGATCATTACTTTGGTAACGAGGAATGGTGTTGCAGGCTGCTCTTCAGAAAGAGAGAGTGCAAACCAGGCTGCTCTTGAGAAAGAGAGATTGGCAAGCCAGGCTGCCTTCAGGCTGCTCTTGAGGTTTGTATGTATCCAACGTATCTATAATTTTTTATGGTTTGTATGCCTTCTATATCTTTTTTGGGATGGTTTGTATGCCTTCTATATCTTTTTTGGGACTAACTTATTAACTCAGTGCCAAGTGCCAGTTCCTATTTTTTCTGTGTTTTTGACCCTTTTCAGAGGAAGATTTAAAACGAAGTCCAAACGGAATAAAATCCCCAAAAAGATTTTTTCCAAAACATAAGAAGATCGGGAGACTTGAGAACCAAGGCAGGGGGTCCCCGGGGACCCCACAAGCCCCCTAGCCCCGGTCAGGGGGGAGGTCGGGCCTCCCTGGCTTGGGGGCCCCCTGGACCTCCTCTGCCCAAGGTTTTGCGTCTATATATTCCCTAAAATACCAGAAAAAATCAAGAGATAATCGAAAGTACTTTTCCGCCGCCGCAAGCTTCTGTCTCTGGAAGATCCCATCTGGGGCATGTTCTATTGCCCTGCCGGAGGGGGATTCGGATACGGAGGGCTTCTTCATCAAGACCATGACCTCTCCGATGATGCGTGAGTAGTTCACCATGGACCTATGGGTCCATAGTTAGTAGTTAGATGGCTTCTTCTCTCTCTTGGATCTTCAATACAAAGTTCTCCATGATCTTCATGGAGATCTATCCGATGTAATCTTCTATTGTGGTGTGTTTGTCGAGATCCGATGAATTGTGGATTTATGATCAGATTATCTATGAATCTTATTTGAGTTTCTTCTGATCTCTCTTATGCATGATTTCATATCCTTGTAATTCTCTTCGAGTTGTGGGTTTTGTTTGGCCAACTAGATCTATGATTCTTGCAATGAGAGAAGTGCTTGGTTTTGGGTTCATACCGTGCGGTGACCTCACCCAGTGACAGAAGGGGTAGCGAGGCACGCATCATGTTGTTGCCATCAAGGGTAAAAGGATGGGGTTTTCATCATTGGTTTGAGATTATCCCTCTACATCATGTCATCTTGCTTATGGCGTTACTGTGTTCGTCATGAACTCAATACAATAGATGCATGCTGGATAGCGGTCGATGTGTGGAGTAATAGTAGTAGATGTAGAAAGTATCGGTCTACTTGTCTCGGACGTGATGCCTATATGTATGATCATTAGCTTAGATATCATCATGACTTTGCGCGGTTCTATCAATTGCTCGATAGTAATTTTTTCACCCACCGTAATACTTGCTATTTTGAGAGAACCTCTAGTGAACACTATGGCCCCCGGGTCTACTCCACACCATATTTTCAGCCTTATACTTTTACTTCGTTGCACTTTCCGCCTTCAAATCTCACTTTGCAATCAATCTTGAAGGGATTGAAAACCCCTTTATAGCGTTGGGTGCAAGCTCTTTTGTGTTTGCGAAGGTACTCTGGACTTGACGCGATTCTCCTACTGGATTGATACCTTGGTTCTCAACTGAGGCAAATACTTACTGCTCCTGTGTTGCATCACCCTTTCCTCTTCAAGGGAAAAACCAACGCAAGCTCAAGGGGTGACAGAAAGGTTTCTGTCGTCGTAGCAGAAGGATTTATGGCGACGTTGCCGGGGAGGATCAAGTCAAGAACTCATCCAAGTAAGTGTCGCAAACTCATCTCTTGCATTTACCTTTTTTGCCTCTCGTTTTCCTCTCCCCCACTTCTGAAAAAACAAAAATTTACAAAAAAATTGCCTTTTTCGTTCGTCCTTTCTTTTGCTTGCTTTATGTTTGCTTGCGTTCCCATGTGCCTTCAATATGCTTGCATCTTCTCTTGCTGAAAATCTATTGGTATGGATCCTCATCCACTTGCTAATCTCTTTAAGAGATCCAATTATGTTGATCCAATTGCTAGTGAGTTGAGTGCACTTGACTATGTTTATGGAGTTTTGCTTGAGATGCGTGAATCTGAAAATCGTGATGAAGAAATATATGAAGTGATTCACAAAGGCTCCTTGGATGAAAAGCATGATTGCAATGGTTTCACTATAAATTCTATTAGTGGCAATCATGCTAAAAATATGCAAAACCCTAACTTGGGGATGCTAGTTTTGCTATGTCCACTACTTGTTGCAATGATCATGAGTGGGGTGATGATTTTTCTTATGATCTTGAAAATTTGTTTAAGCCTCATGATGAATATTATATTTGCAATATTATTGAAAGTGGGTTTGGAGAAGTCATGACTTTAGTTGATGATAATCCCACTATTTTTGAAGAGCGTCAACTTTGCATGCATGTGGATCATGAAAAGAATATCCTATGTGATAGTTACATTGTTGAATTCGAATATGATCCCACATGTAATTGCTATGAGAGAGGAAAATATTGTGGTAGAAACTTTCATGTTACCAAATTACCTCTCGTTATGTTGAGATTGCTATTGTCTCGTTCTTCTTCCTTGCATTTGGTAACTATTGGTTGCCTTGCCAATTTGTTTTCCTATAAAATGCATATGCATAGGAAGTATGTTCGACTTAGATGTGATTTTCACATGCTTTATGATGCTCTCGTTGTGCTTCAATTCTTGTCTTTTGTGTGAGCATCATTGGATTATCAATGCCTAGCTAAGGGCATTAAACAATAGCGCTTGTTGGGAGGCAACCCAATGAATTTATTTATTTTTCTTTATGTTTTGTTGTGTCCACACCATCATAATTCGGTTATGATTGTGTCTTTTGTGTTTCTTTTTGTGTTTGAGCCAAGCAAAACCTTTATGACTAGTCTTGGTGATGGTTGTTTAATCCTGCTGGAAAAAGACAGAAACTTTTCGCTCACGAGATGATTTTTCATTTTTATTCAGAAAGAGCTTTTGAGTTGATTCTTTTTGCTGCTGGTTGATATGCCTTTTTCCCAAACAGTCATAATGCTTCAGAATTTTTGAGGTATCATAAGTATACGAAATATACAGATTGCTACAGACTAGTCTGTTTTTGACAGATTCTGTTTTTGTTGAGTTGGTTGTTTGTTTTGATGAAACTATGGATAGTATCGGGGCGTACTAGCCATGCAAAAGTGAGAATACAGTAGCCTAACACCAATATAAATAGAAATTAAGATTTCTACAGTACCTAAAGTGGTGGTAGTTTGTTTTCTTGTGCTAATGTTATCACGAGCTTCTGTTTAAGTTTTGTGTTGTGAAGTTTTCAAGTTTTGGGTGATGTTCTCATGGACAAAGGGATAAGGAGTGGAAAGAGCTCAAGCTTGGGGATGCCCAAGGCATCCCCATCCAAATTCAGGGACACCAAAAAGCCTAAGCTTGGGGATGCCCTGGGAAGGCATCCCCTCTTTCGTCTTCAATCCATCGGTAACATTACTTGGAGCTATATTTTTATTCACCACGTGATATGTGTTTTGCTTGGAGCGTCTTGTATCGTAGGAGTCTTTTCTTTTTGTTGTGTCCCAATCATCCTTGCTGCACACCTTTAGAGAGAGACATGCACTCATCATGATTTTGCTAGAATGCTCATCGTGCTTCACTTATATCTTTTGTGCTAGATATTTTGCTCTATGTGCTTCACTTAGATCTTTTAGAGCACGGCGGTGCGTGACTTGGTAGTTGGCTTATGCTATGAAAGTAGTCCCAAAGGTGATAGGTACCCAAAGAGGATACAAAAACCTCCATCTTCATGTGCATTGAGTAAAAAGAGAAGTTTCGATTCCTGTCAATTAGTTTTGAGACGTGGATTTGGTAATATTAAGAGCTATGTGTTGAAGTTAGTGATTCCCGTAGCATGCACGTATGGTGAACCGCTATGTTAGGAAGTTGGAGCATAATTGATCTATTAATTGTCATCCTTTGTGTTGAGGTTGGGATCGCGCGATGGTTAACACCTACCAACCCTTCCCCTAGGAGTATGCGTTTAGCACTTTGTTTCGATTACTAATAAAAACTTTTGCAACAAGTATGTGAGTTATTTATGACTAATGTGAGTCCATGGTATAGATGCACTTTCACCTTCCACCATTACTATCCTCTCTAGTGCCGCACAATTCTCGCCGCTAAACAAACCCACCATATGCCTTCCTCAAAACAGCCACCATACCTACCTACCATGGCATTTTCATAGCCATTCCGAGATATATTGCCATGCAATTCCCACCGTTCCGTCCCATGACTTGTGCCGTCACTCTCATATTGCCATTGCATGATCGTAAGATAGCTAGCGAGATGTTTCAACGTCATACGGCAAGCTAGATCGTTGCACATCTCGGTACACTGCCGGAGGCATTTCCTATAGAGTCATCATCATTTTGAGCTTTGAGCTGTGAGTAAATAAAAGTGCAATGATCATCATTATTAGAGCATTGTCCCATGTGAGGAAATAAAAAAGGCCAAAGAGCCCAAATAAAAAAAAGTAGAAAAAAGAGGCCCAAGAGCCCAAATTAAAAAAAGAGAAAACGAGAGAAGGGACAATGCTACTATCTTTTTCCGCACTTGTGCTTCATAATAGCACCATGTTCTTCATGATTGAGAGCTTCTTGCTTTGTCACTACCATATGCTAGTGGGAATATTCATTATATAACTTGGCTTGTATATTTCAATGATGGGCTTCCTCAAATTTCCCTAGGTCTTCGTGAGCAAGCAAGTTGGATGCACACCCACTAGTTCTCCTTTTGAGCTTTCACATACTTATATATACTTATACTAATTAGAGACTCCGAACAAATTCTCATGTTAATTAGAAAATACTAACCGTTAATCTGGTGGGGCCGAATTATTACTGTGTAGATTAACTCATATTTTTTAGGTGTTGTAGATTAACTCATCTAATAATCGACAAAACCAATTACTCCTAGAGCCCTCAATCCTTCCACGAATGTAGAGATAAAAACCACACTTAAATCCTTTCACATGGGCCATGCATGCGGCAGCCCATGCTTTAAGCACATAAGCAAAACAACTAGCTAGGTTTTTTAGCGTATAATATGCCTAAGAAAAAAAACTAGGACGTAATCATCAGATCTCACACCATTAAACCTGCCCTATCCCTTATTAAAAGGAAGAAAAAACTAATTGGATTCCGCATTGGAGGCACCACGCTAACCGTACAAAATCTTGCACAATTACCATCATATCTTCGTGTCATCTACAACCGTTGGATCAAGTTTCTCATGAAGTCCATGCCATTGTCTCACGGGAGAGCCTATTCCTTCACGAACTCATCTGAAGATTGCAAAGAAAAATAAAACATGCATAATCCCCAATCAATGGGATATCAGATTATCTCCCCAATCTTCCTTCTCGCTAGAGCTCCTACGACCCTGCCCAAATTAATCGGTCATCTAACGCTCTCCCCATTTTTCCTCCTTGCCATACGCCCAAATCAATCGGTCATCTAACGCTCTCCCCATTTTTCCTCCTCGCCATACGCCCTTGTTTTTTGGTGGCATCTTCGTTTCTTGATAGCTAATATGTTTATTTTCTTCTCCCCTTAATGTATATCACTTCCCTAAAAAAACTCATCGCTCCGCCCGCAATATTTTTGCAGGAACATTGAAGATTGATCCATCAACATCGCTTTCTGGCCGACGAATTTGGAAGCACACGAAGAATAATTATAGCTGATTACAGCAGTGAAGGAAGACGCGGCGGGATACATAAACGACCTTGGAATTTCTGTTCACAAGTTTCTCTCATGTCTTGTGGTACAAATCCGCTCTGCCCGCAATATGTTTGCAGGCACATTGAAGGCCGACAAATTTGGAAGCACACGAAGAACAATTATAGTTGGTTACAGCAGCGAAGGAAGACGCGCCAGGGTACAGAAACGAGCTTGGAATTTCTGTTCACAAATTTATCTCATGTCTTCTGGTCCAAATTCGTGCATATAATTTTAAGGGTCTCTGCCTACCATGTTGTCACATCCAGATTTATTAATGTTTATTCTTGCATTAGGCGTATAACGAACTGTCAAGAGTAAGCATTTTCTAGATCAGTTTGTTTTTCTCCTATTATGTTTTGATCTGATTTTAATTCCTCATGTTTATTCCTAAATAGTTCATGATTCGATCTATTTTCAGTGTTTCTTTCTCAAACACTCTTCTCCTCATAATCCACAACTTATCATGTTCTATGTATGATCGCTTTGCTACTAGGATTGTTCTGACAAAGCCTTCCCCCTTGACTTAGAAAAATAAGTGTTAGTTCTTCGGTGAGTTACCCAGCTGCCGGTGGTTGTGAGATATCTTACAAAGGCATCGACTGGATATTCATGGTGTCCGTTTTCTCTAGGTCATGTGATACAGATCCCAGAAAAGTGCAACTAGCAGGATGGCGTGTCCAAAATTGTGCAGATTTTCCGTTGGGCATAACTGCCAAAAATTCCTTCACTTACTAATCAACATCATTGCCTACACGAGGTTAGATAAGATTTCTTTTGAAAATTAATCAACCAACTGATTGGATGGGTTGCACAGCAGAGATCATGGGTGGGACCAAGTCCTATCATAAACTTATGTGTTGTCTCTCATTGCATGTGAATATGGCATATCAGGACACAACAACGTGTGTGAGTGAAGGTATGAATAACATACATGTGCATCTTTTTTAATCTAATACTTACGTCTCCGAATGATTGTCTATTCTGCGGTAATCACCATGATACCAAAAAACAATGTGCAATGTGTGCATCAACTTGGGATAACATATTACAACGTAATAAATAAAAATAAACATTGCTATTTCATCCAGCAAGAGTGGCGGTATACTGAGCTTTAACTGCGTGCCTGTTTGCACATATCTGCAGTTTAATATACGGTGCATGTTGACACATGGGATCTATGTATCATGGTAAGATGTGGTACACTTGGAGGATGTCGTAACTTCTGATGGAATAGGTACATGGTGGACTAGATCCATTTTGTATGCTCTTACTGTTAATGTACTAAGTCCTTATAATTTCTCTCATCATATATATGCTACGTACATAGAAGTCATGAATTCACGTAAAAGTTATTGAATCTTTAGGTGCAAGATTAAGTTGTCAAGGAGATTTTTGTAGGCCAGCATGTAAATGTGCTCTACAGTTACATATGAATCATTTGTTTTTTATTCAACAGATTTTCTTTCTGTGCCTACTTTTTTTCCATGGTTGGTTATATTGGGGGTCTACTGGATTATATTAATTTAATCAATTCTTTCAAACAGGGGATATCACCGGCATCTGCATCATATTATGCACATCTGTTTTATTAATCATAAAATTATTAATTTATTATTGCAGTGTATTATTTCATATTATTATCAATCACTTAATAATAATATCGTTATCTCATCATGATGCATATAGTTTTCATCATGAGTATCGGTCCAGCAAGACAGTAATGAGTTCAATGTATTGTATTTCATAGTTTTCATCATGAGTATCGGTCCAGCAAGACAGTAATGAGTTCAATCTACTGTATTTCATAGTTCTATTTTACTTGACTTTAGCATGATATAATAAGGAAACTCATTTCAGTATGACATGAAATGAAAGAAGGTACAAAAACTCATTTTCTACACTAACATTCACAGAAAACCCTCCTGCTAGCACAGATGATGTCTTACCAGACAACCAGTAGCAACGTCATGACAGTTTAGTGTGGCGGTGACATGTCCATGTCCATTGATATGGTTGACACTCACCGCACTTAATTGATCCTCATTTTATATGTACCAATGTGTCTATAAATTTAAATGCATGTAGTACGTGAACATCATATTTTGATTTACGATATTTCTATAATTATGGTGTGTTTGGCTGTTATTTTCTGAAACAGGGTTGTCATGTCCATCAAATCTCTCTTTCTCGCCACAATACTTGATGTGGTTGATTGTTTGACTAAAGGATTTAAAGGTGAAAACTGATTTAGGATGGGGTCTCTCTTATGTTCCAAATAGTATAACATGGTATCTTCTAAGTGAATGGAAAAGCAAACAATGGAAGCAATAATACATATGCGCACAAATAAGCATAACGTCTGAGTTTATATTTGAACGATTTAGTTCACACTATTATGAAGAATAATTAGCGCTCCAATTAATGGAATTATGGGAGGTAACTACAAGTACTTTACATGTGGATATAGCCGGAGTATCATACTATCATTACATATATATTTGGCACGACAAATTCAAGTTAGCTAGCTCCTTCTAGGAGGTTTATCGTATTAAAATTATGCCCATTTGGATATCCTACATCCTTTTGGGATTACTAGGCACACAGATTTTGAGTTCAAGTATTACCATCGACTTGATTAGTAGTGTAGGTTACCATCGATTAGACAAGCAGGTTACCATTTATTAGACAAGTAGTATATGATCCTATAAACTTGTGAAAAGGTTACTTTATATACCATAAATCATATGCATTCATAGAAAATATGTACGGTGTCTTTAGAAAACACATCTTAATAATCTTGACCTCTACATATACTTGAAGGATAAAAATATTCCTATAAAGTATCGCTTTACAATTATTGTATTTTATCATCAACGTGATCATTTGTTTCTCAGTTATCCTTTATTAAGTTATAGTTCAAAATTGTTATATTTCCAAACTAATTGGAATCTTCTAGATGGCATAGCTATAATTAATATTGAACTATGCAATTTAATGATGTGACAATGTTCATGTCAATTCACCCATATAATTCTTGGTAGGAATTCTGTGCAAAGAATGTGATTTGAAGAATAACTACCACTTCTAAACCCATAAAAATAGAAGTGTTGACAAATCTATCACAGAGGGAAGAAGATACTCCTTAAAAACTTCACATCAGCACGAAAAGAAACTCACCTGCTTAAAAATATAGCACCAATAATCACTCATAAGTCGCATAAGCAAGCAATATTTATATAGGCCAGCTAATTTATTCATGTAAAATAGCATAAAATCGCACTCAAAAATCATTTCATATATATTTTTGCGTGAGTTATGAAAATATGCAAAAACTATAAATTTCCATATATATTAGTAAAGAAACTAGCCCGTGCAAATGCACGGGTGGGCGACTAGTAGCTCTAGTGCATCCCTTGTATGGCAATCCCTACTCATTCACATTGATATCTATTAATGGGCATCTCCATAGCCCTTTGATACACCGAGTCAATGTGACCATCTCCTCCTTTTTGTCTCACAACCACCACCACACTCTATTCCACCTATAGTGCTATATCCATGGCTCATGCTCATGTATTGCGTGACAGTTATAAAAAGTTTGAGAAAGTAAGAGTGCGAAAACAATTACTTGGCCAATGTCGGGGTTGTGCATGATTTACATTAGTTGTGTGAGGATGATGGAGCATAGCCAGACTATATGATTTTGTAGGGATAACTTTCTTTGGCCTTGTTATTTTGAAAGTTCATGATTACCTTGCTAGTTTGCTTGAAGTATTATTGTTTTCATGTCAATAGCAAACTATTGTTTTGAATCTTACGGATCTGAACATTCATGTCACATAAAAGAAGTTACAAAGGAAAACTATGCTAGGTAGCATTCAACATCAAAAATTCAGTCTTTATCACTTCCCTACTCGAGGAGGAGCAGGAGTTAAGCTTGGGGATGCTTGATACGTCTCCAACGTATCTATAATTTTTGATGGTTTCATGCTATTATCTTGTCAAACTTTGGATGTTTTGTATGCCTTCTATATCTTTTTTGGGACTAATTTGTTAACTCAGTGCCAAGTGCGAATTCCTGCTTTTTCCGTGTTTTTGACCCTTTTCAGAGGAAGATTTGAAACGGAGTCCAAACGGAATAAAATCCCCGAAAAGATTTTTTCCGAAACAGAAGAAGATCGGGAGACTTGAGAACCAAGGCAGGGGGTCCCCAGGGACCTGACAAGCCCCCTAGCCCCGACGTGGGGGGAGGCCAGGCCTTCCTGGCTTGTGGGCCCCCTGGACCTCCTCTGCCCTAGGTTTTGTGCCTATATATTCTCTAAAATCCCAGAAAAAATCAAGAGATCATTGAAAGTAATTTTCCGCCGCCGCAAGCTTCTGTCTCCGCATGATCCCACCTGGGGAACGTTCTGGTGCCCTGCCGGAGGGGGATTCGGATATGGAGGGCTTCTTCATCAACACCATGACCTATCCGATGATGCGTGAGTAGTTCACCATAGACCTACGGGTCCATAGCTAGTAGCTAGATGGCTTATTCTCTCTCTTGGATCTTCAATACAAAGTTCTCCATGATCTTCATGGAGATCTATCCGATGAATCTTGTTTTGCGGTGTGTTTGTCGAGATCTGATGAATTGTGGATTTATGATGAGATTATCTAGGAATCTTATTTGAGTTTCTTCTGATATCTCTTATGCATGATTTCATATCCTTGTAGTTCTCTTCGAGTTGTGGGTTTTGTTTGGCCAACTAGATCTATGATTCTTGCAATGGGAGAAGTGCTTGGTTTTGGGTTCATATTGTGCGGTGACCTCACCCAGTGATAGAAGGGGTAGCGAGGCACGCATCATGTTGTTGCCATCAAGGGTAAAAAGATGGGGTTTTCATCATTGGTTTGAGATTATCCCTCTACATCATGTCATCTTGCTTAAGGCGTTGCTCTGTTCGTCATGAACTCAATACACTAGATGCATGCTGGATAGCGGTCGATGTGTGGAGTAATAGTAGTAGATGCAGAAAGTATCGGTCTACTTGTCTCGGACGTGATGCCTATATGTATGATCATTGCCTTAGATATCGTCATGGCTTTGCGCGGTTCTATCAATTGCTTGACTGTGATTTGTTCACCCACCGTAATACTTCCTATTTTGAGAGAAGCTTCTAGTGAACACTATGGCCCCCAGGTCTACTCCACACCATATTTTCAGCCTTACACTTTTACTTTGTTGCACTTTCCGCCTTCAGATATCACTTTGCAATCAATCTTGAAGGGATTGACAACCCCTTTATAGCGTTGGGTGCAAGCTCTTTTGTGTTTGTGCAGGTACTCTGGACTTGACGCATTTCTCCTACTGGATTGATAACTTGGTTCTCAACTAAGGGAAATACTCACTGCTCCTGTGCTGCATCACCCTTTCCTCTTCAAGGGAAAAACCAACGCAAGCTCAAGGGGTGACAGAAAGGTTTCTGTCGCCGTAGCAGACCACGACGGTAAGTTTTTTCTCTAGTTCATTTTTGACATAATTAGAAGAAATAGGAGAAGAGGAGAAGAAATAGGAAAAATGAAAAGAAGGAAGAAGAAGAAGAAGAAGAGAAGAAGGAGAAGGAGGAGGAGGATATGAAGGAGAAGGAGGAGGAGGTTCCTCCTCCTTCTCCTCCTTCTCCTTCTTCTTCTCCTTCTTCTTGATTTCTTCTTATTCTCCTCCTCCTCCTCCTCTTTATTCTCCTCTTTCTTATTCTCCTTACCTTATTTTCCCCAACAATGACATAATTAGCCCATTTAGCTCCAAAATGACATAATAAGCTCAAAATGGCATACAAACCTTGGTTAGCTCATGAATATTATATTCTTAGCTTGTTTTCCTCTAAAATGACATAATTAGCCCATATAGCTCCAAAAGACATAATTAGATAATTTAGCTCCAACAAGAAAGCGGAAGAGGAGAAGAAGAGAAGAAGAAGAGGAGGAGGAGAAGGAGAGAAGAAGAAAAAAATAAGAAGGAGAAGAAGGAGAAGGAGCCATCCTTCTTCTCCTTCTTCTCTTCCCCTTCATCTTCTCCCTCCTTCTTCTTCTCCTTCTTCTCTCCTCCTTCTTATCCTTCTTCTTCCCCTTCTTCTTTTCTTCTTCTTCTCCGCCTCCTCCTTCTCATTCTCCTCCTCCTACTTCTCCTTCTTCTTCTCTTCTTGCTTCTTCTCTTTCTTCTTCTACATAGCTTATTTTCCCCAACAAAGACATACTTAGCTAATTATCCTCCAAAATGACATAATTAGCTTAGTTAGGGTAAAAACATCATAAGAACCTTGGTTAGCTCACAACTTAGCTAATTATCCTCCAAAATGACATAATAAGCTTAAAATGGCATAAAAACCTTGGTTAGCTCATGAATATTATATTCTTAGCTTGTTTTCCTCTAAAATGACATAATTAGCCCATATACCTCCAAAAAGACATAATTAGATAATTTAGCTCCAACAAGAGGAGAAGAGGAGAAGAAATAGGAAGAATGAAAAGAAGGAAGAAGAAGAAGAGAGTAAGAAGGAGAAGGAGGAGGAGGACAAGAAGGAGGAGAAGAAGGAGAAGGAGGATAAAACCTTCTCCTCCTTCTCCTTCTTCTTATTCTTCTCCTTCTTCTTGATTTCTTCTTCTTCTCCTCCTCCTCCTATTTCTTCTCCTCTTTCATATTCTCATTACCTTATTTTCCCCAAGAATGACATAATTAGCCCATTTAGCTCCAAAATGACATAATAAGCTCAAAATGGCATAAGAACCTTGGTTAGCTAATGAATATTATATTCTTAGCTTGTTTTCCTTTAAAATATCATATGTTCTTCTTCTTCTGACTTTCTTATTCACATTTTTTGCAGATTGGATGTACTACATGCATGAAAGCTGGCATTCATGGAGTGCCTTATTAGTTCTAGTTTTCATTTGAGTTGATGAACAATGTCGAACTATATGTATATGTATCTATGGATGAACAGTGTAAAACTTTGTATGTTGGTTCTTTCGATATATGGGATGTACATTGATGAACTTTATATGTATATCATATATGTGTGGTCAACTATATATATATGTGTTGTGAAATATATATCATATATGTGCTGTGAAATATATATATATATATATATATGTGTGTGTGTGTGTGTGTGTGTGTGTGTGTGTGTGTGTGTGTGCTGTGAAATAATAAAAAACAAACAAAACAGAAGCTATATGGGCTCTCTGTCGTCTGCCAGCTGATGGCAAAGAGCTTTGCCATCAGCTGGCTGATGGCAAAGGTGCCACATGGCACCAGGCTGTGCACCCTGGAGGGTAGCAGCAGCAGGCCATATAGCTTCTTTGTCGTCTGCTGCCCGGGTAGGCTGACGGCAAAGAGAAGAAAAAAATGGTTGGGCTGTTATCGGGGAAGCAAACGGAAAAGACTAGGGGGAAGCAGATGGCAAAGTCTACGGGGGAAGCAGACGGCAAAGGCTATGGGGCAAGAAGACGACAAAGCCTCCGTTAGCCCTAACGGAGGCGTCGCCCGTCGGCTGCCGTCTCAAATTCTTTGCCGACTTCTCGGTGCCAGATACTGACGGCAAAGCGCTTTGTCATCCGCTTAGGGAAGGCTGACGACAAAGAAGCTACAATGCCGTGATAAGCTGACGCAGAATCTTTGCCGACACGAGGCTGAAGGCAAATAGCTTTGCCGTCGGTGGGGTCCTTTTTACCGTCTGTTATGGTGGACGACAAAGAAGTTGATTCCTGTAGTGACTCGCTGATCTACAAGTTTGATGTAGGAATTTATAACTAACCATGTAAATGACCAATTGCTTTTGACTCTCTAAATAGATATAAGTGAAGCATGGGAGTTTAATTCTTTCTATAAAACACCACACTCTAATGAATATAAGTGAAGCAGAAGAGCATTCTACAAATACTAATTTTCTATATGTAGAGAAACATGCAATCCAAAATTCAAATGATATAAGTGAAGCACATGAAGCATTCTATAAAGCCATACTCAAAAGATATAAGTGAACTACAATGAGCATTCTATAAATCAACCATGGACTATCTCATACTAGAATGGTTCATAAAATAATTGTGAAAACTAAACATAAAAGACGCTCCAAGATTTACGCATATCACGTGAACGAAACAAAGACGAAAACATATCGATACTTGTTAAAAAGATGGGATGCCTTCCGGGGCATCCCCAAGATTAGACGCTTGAGTCTCATTGGATATTTACTTTTGGTCCCTTGGGCATCCCCAAGCTTGAACTCTTACCTCTCCTCCTTCTCCTTGTACCGAGATCTCCTCGACCTTCGAACTCTTCATCCACACAAAACTTAACAGAAAACTCGTGAGATCCATTAGTATATTAATGCAAATTAATACCTTAAGTACTGTTGCAAAACCATTCTTTTTTTTTGCATTATAGCTATTGTAATATAACTTCTCCATAGCTTATACCACAAATACAATCGATAGTTTCATCAAAATGAGCTAAACAATGCATCAAAAACAGAATCTATCAAAAACATGATAGTGTGTAGTAATCCGAACATTGACCATACTTCTATAACTTTATAAATTCTGACATATTTTTATGAATTTGCATAGCATTACTGTGTGAAAATTTCAGAACCTTCCGTCATTCCAGTAAAATTTGTAAATTCACGCACAACAGCCAAAGTTTTTGTTTTTGCACCGCACATACCAACAAGCAATCTAATCATCCTAAAGGCAAATCTTGGCGCATTATTTTTATAATACAATGAGACAAAATACAAATTTGAGATAAAATTCAAATTTGAGCCAAATTCAAATTTGACTCAAAATTCAAATTTGAGACAAAATTCAAATTTGAAGTTATTTGGTATGTGATATTGGTGTTACTATGATTTTTGGACTATCATGCATGGTAGGTGATTAATCAGAGCACTTTTATTATGCTATACGCTCGACATGAAAAATGTGCTCCAAATGAGCTCCAAACCCCTCCAAAGCTAGGGTAAACAGCCCCATTTGTAAACAAGTTTTCTTGACCTTATCTAAATTAGCCAAAAAAGGAAACTTGACATCTAATGTGTGTATATAAGAGTCCATCCTGATATGGAATCGTTTTGATAAAGTATGACATGCTTAACACTAAACCCTAGCTCACGTCTCTTGAAAACCCTACAACCTCGTTCTTGATAGCCATCTTTTGTGAAGGTTTTTTCATGAAAAACTCCGTACTCCAAGTTTCTTATTTTTTCCTAGGAACTTAGTCACATAGAACAATGATTAGCACAAGTTTTTTTTGAATTAGTTATGCTCAACCCTAACCCTTGAAAACCTCTCAAACCCGTCAAAGCCCCATCAAAACCTCTCAAAACCCCTTAACCTTCCACATAGTAGATCATTGTGAATGGACGGTCTGGATCAGGCACCAGCGCCAGGTCAGCGATCCGCGGGCTGCACTATGATTGGTTGATTCAAAGATGCCCCTTTTTTGAGGGATTAGGCATTAGAGCCAGGATGAAGATGCCGCTTTTTTGTTGTTGGGATTAATTAAAAGTGGCCCACCCATTGGACCGTTGGACATTGCATCGATCCAACTGAGCCTGAAAATCATGCATGCATGCGCATGCAACCCTGCACCAATCGCTCTCGCAACGCTTGATGTTGAATGCATGTGCTACGCCGCCCGACAGTCACATTATGTCTATTCTACAAGATGCCCGACCGTCGCAGCAAACACGCAGAAGCTCATCTATCGGCGCGTTTTAATGGCTCCTATGCAACGTGTACACACTCGATGCCACGCCCAATGCCACATTGCTCGTTTCCCATGCCATTACTACCACGATTGTTGGGGATGTTATCCCGCCGTGAGACCCATCCTAGGGGGCAGGTCAGGATGATGGTGGTTCGACATTCACACTCAAGGCGGGCCCTGACTTATGAAGCAGAAGGTACAAGTTCTTACAGTGTGAGCCGGCTGCGGCCCAAGACACGAAGAGGGTGACTCACGGCCCGTGCGGGAGAAGGGTCGTCATGAGTTTCCTTGCTTAAGGTGCAAGGCGAGTTACAGACATACCAGGTCACGAATCGTAACGTAACCCGGACTCTTGTAAACCTAGAGCCTCGACCTGTATATAAAGGCGAGTCTCTAGGTCTGGTAGATTAAGTTAACATCCATCGAGAGCTAGGTCAGGCGAATTCGCATCCTTGTAATCGATTTCCACTGCAATATACACATAGCAGGATGTAGGCTTTTACCTCAACCTGAGGGGCCGAACCTGGGTAAACTCGTCTCTCGTTCCCGATCAACCCCTTTGAGTCACCACATAGTTGCGATGGCTTCACCACTAAGTCCTTTCATGAGGACATCTCTCGTGACAAAACCACGACAGTTGGCACCCACCATGGGGACTGCGCATGGTGGAGTTGAGTTCTCAAAGGGAGCCCATCCACGGTTCGGGAGCTATGCGATCGGCCTCATGACTAAGAGTCGCCACAGACGGTACTGCATGGACAATTCAAGCTAGGGTCCCGAGGCCGTTTCAGTCGAAGCAGGATACTGGGTTCCCTTTGGCAAGATTCACGTCTTCATCGGCAAGATCGGAACACCGGTTCCTGAGCCGGACATCTGCACCGACATCGTCGAGCCGGATCGGCTCGCCCAACCTGCCACGTCTCGGATTGGACGACATCGCGTCTTCGTCGGCTTCACACAGGGGCCCAGCCTCCCGGATGAGCCAGAAGTTGGTGGAGATACCCCTTTCAACTGTGATGGCGAGTCATCAATCGGAGATACTGACTCGATATGCCCTCTCTACGAGGGAAGGCTGTGCGGTTTTCCTGAGGCGGCGATCTATGAAGGGCCACAGGAACCGCCACGCCAAGTCGCCATCTATATGGCGGGGGCCACAGCGGCTCAGAACCAGCCAAACGTGGCAACCGCCCAATGGGGCCAGCGGATCTGGGAAGACGTCATCCCAGGCCATGACAGATCTGATGGTTGAGATGTCAAAACTCATGGCACTAGTCGTGACAGCTAATAACCGCCCAATGGGGCCAGCGGATTTGGGAAGCTTTGGGAAGAGATGGCTTAGATACAGCGCGATATCGATGCGGAGAAGACCCAGATGGCGGATCAGCATGCTCAGATCGACAAAGAGGTGGAGTGCTTGAAGGTGGAGGCGTGGCGACTTGAACGCTAGCGAGTCATGTCAGACGATGTTCGACGTTATTCATCAGAGGAGGCATCAGAGTCGCGTCCCACCCAACCTTAACCCTACTCGCCTGTTCAATAGCCCGCATACGCCCGACGCGGACCATAGCCCGCCTTGCTAGAGCAATCCGTAGGTTGAGATTATCCAGCAACCGATGCAACCCCTGTTGAACCCGTAGACTGCTAAACACTTCCAAACGCCTCAAGGTCACTTCTCCAACCCGGTGGATAACGTGTTGGCTGCGACCTGCCACTTGGAGTCTCTCCCTATTCGTGGGAACACCACGCTGGAGGTGGAGGCAAGAAACGCCATCAAGATGTTAAAAACGGCAGTGGTCTAGCAGGCTCAGTTCTCATACAGTCGTGACCGTCTGCACTCCACACAACATGCAAGCCATAGGAAGAGTCTCTAAGATGATCCCCCGGTGGTTTCCAGCGATGGCCATTGATATCAACCTCGAATCAATCCACCCGAGCCACCAGCATCAAATGCTCACACACTTGTCAACGCTGCACGAGCCGCCCGGCAGACAGAAGTAGAGGCAGCGTCGAGACTAGCGGGTCAGGGAGTTCGGACATATGCTCAGCTGACCCCTGGGTCCAGTGGGCAGGGAGCAAGGAACATAGGCGTCCCCTGTTTGTCTTTTGCTCTGCGCAATGAGCGCATGCCGAGAGACTTCAAGGGCCCTCGAAAGGTACCCAACTATACACCCGACCTTGAGCCAGGGGCATGGGTTGAAAGCTATGAGCTGGCCATGGACATGCTCGATGCTAGTGATGCGGTTTGCGCCAAGTATTTCACCATGATGTTAGAAGGGCCGTGAAAGTGCGTTATATCGACTAGAGGGGGTGAATAGGAGATTTTTATAATTTCATCACTGAGGAAATTCCTAGTGAAGAAAGTCCTCATTCATGAACTGAGTGCAGCGGAAATAGTACACGATCGGCTGTGCAAAAACATCTACAACAAACTACTCAATGAAATTTCAGAGATTCGGTCTGCATAGTTCGCAAGTACAAAGTAAGCAGGTGAAGATTAACTCAAGTGAAGAATTTGAGGTTGAGGGAATTCAGAGAAAGTCTTCAAAAAAATTCTTCAAACAGTACTGATGAAAGTCTTCAACATACAATTGAGGAAATGAGAAGGTTGAAGAAATAGAACCCATAGCTTAATGAAGACAGTTGTTGATGACCCAGTTCCAACTGATGTGATAGTTGTACGTCTAGTTCGAAGCGGCTTGGTATTGAAACCAAAGGACACACAGTCCCTACTGTATTCTCCTTGAGCTAAGGACACACAATCCTTTCCCAACACTCGTGATAAATCTTTAGGGCAGACTTCCAAACCCTCACAAACTCGGCCACTCGGTGATCCACAATTGACTGTTGGATGCTCTAGACCATGACGCCTAACCGTGTGGAGGATACACAGTCCTCAAAGGTAACATGTGTCGGTTCCACACAGGAACAACTTCTTCATTGATGCTCAATCACTTGGGTTTTTGGTTTGGGTTTGGTGTTTGGGGTATTTCCTCACTTGATGATTTTCTCTCGAAGACTCTGAGGAATTTTGGTTGCTCTAAATGACAAGTGTGAGTTTCTCTCAGAGCAGCCAACCAGCAAGTGGTTGTGGGGGCGGCTATGTTGGAAATATGCCCTAGAGGCAATGATAAAATAGTTATTATTATATTTGCTGTTTCAAGATAATCGTTTATTATCCATGCTATAACTGTATTGAATGAAAGCATAGATACATGTGTGGATATATAGACAAAACAATGTCCCTAGTAAGCCTCTAGTTGACTAGCCAGTTGATCAAAGATGGTTAAGGTTTTCTGACCATAGGCAAGTGTTGTCACTTGATAACTGGATCACATCATTAGGAGAATGATGTGATGGACAAGACCCAAATTATAAACGTAGCATGTGATCGTGTCATTTTTGTTGCTATTGTTTTCTGCGTGTCAAGTATTCATTCCTATGACCATGAGATCATGTAACTCACTGACACCGGAGGAGTGCCTTGTGTGTATCAAACATCACAATGTTACTCGGTAACTATAAAGGTGCTCTACAGGTATCTCAGAAGGTGTCCGTTGAGTTAGCATGGATCAAGACTGGGATTTGTCACTCCGTGTGACGGAGAGGTATCTCGGGGCCCACTCGGTAATACAACATCACATATAAGCCTTGCAAGCAATGTGACTAAAGTGTTAGTCATGGGATCTTGTATTACGGAACGAGTAAAGAGACTTGCCGGTAACGAGATTGAAATAGGTATAGGGATACCGATGATCAAATCTCGGGCAAGTAACATACCGAAGGACAAAGGGAATGGTATACGGGATTGTATGAATCCTTGGCACAGAGGTTCAACCTATAAGATCTTCGTAGAATATGTAGGATCCAATATGGACATCCAGGTCCCGCTATTAGATATTGACCGGGGAGTGTCTCGGGTCATGTCTGCATAGTTCTCGAACCCGTAGGGTCTGCACACTTAAGGTTCGGTGACGTTTCCGTATAGTTGAGTTATAGGTGTTGGTGACCGAAGGTTGTTCGGAGTCCCAGATGAGATCATGGACGTCACGAGGGTTTCATTTGGTCTCCGGAAAGATTTCGGGCATTACCGACAGTGTACCGGGAGTGACGAATGGGTTCCGGGTTTTCACCAGGAGGGGCCCACCCACCCAGGAGAGAGCCTAATATCTCAAGGGTGGCACACCACCAGCCCTTAGTGGGCTGGTGAGGCTAGCCCAAGTGGGCTATGTCGGCTAAGGAGAAAAAACCAAAGAGAAAGAAAAAAAAGGAGGGAGGTGGGAAGGAATAGGAGGACTCCTCCTTCCCCAAACCGAATTGGAGTTGAATTCCTCCTCTCCTCTCTCGGCCGGCGCCCTTGGGCTCCCTTGAGACCCAAGGCTAGCACCTCCTCTCCTCCTATATATACTAGATGTTTTAGGGTTTTTGAGACACAAGTTTTGCCACATGCAACTCAAACCTCTACTTCGTAGTTCTTCCTCTACATCAGTTTTCCGTGGAGCTCGGGCGGAGCCCTGCAGGAATAGATCATCACCATCACCGGCGCGCCGCCACGCTGTCGAAGAACTCATCTACTTCCCTGTCTCTCTTGCTGGATCAAGAAGGCGGAGATCGTCATCGAGCTGTGCGTGTGCTGAACGCGGAGGTGTCGTCCATTCGGCGTTAGATCGGAACGGATCGTGGGATGATGGTGATTTGAATCACGAAGCTGTACCACTACATCAACCGCGTTTATTAACGCTTCTCGCTTAGCGATCTACAAGGGTATGTGGATCTGATCTCCCTCTCGTAGATGAACATCACCACTATAGGTCTTCGTGTGCGTTGGAAATTTTTTGTTTCCCATGCAACGTTCCCCAACAGGCTATTCATAGCCTGGGAGCATCCCGACATGATATGACATAAATGCCCTTTAATATTATGACCGTTGGGTGGATAAGATCAGTGAGGTGGCGCGTGGCGCGGCAACAGTCGGAACTTTCAACTGTGAAAGTCCTCATGTCTCTCATATTCCTCACTTTGAGGCTTTGATAGATTTAGGCTTGGGTTGAGCATCATGAGGAAAATCATTCCATAGTTTTACCTCGACCCCCTTTAATAGTACGGTGTTCCTATGACTCAAGTGTATAGAAAATGAAACAAAAAGAGTAAATCTTCATGCTTCAAAGTCTTCAGAGTGTTTTCTTGAGGACACACCGAATTCCTCATCTTCAATATCTTCATGAGGAGTATCAATTTCTTCGCGATCAAAGTCTTCAAGGAATGACCAAAGTCTTCACCCGAAGACATACATTTTTGGGAGTCCATATTCATCGAATAACTCAAACTCCTCAGCGACTTATAGAGCCTGTGTACACTCACAAACATATCAGTGTCTTAACCTATAAGTCTTCAAACCACCAAAATCACTAAGGGACACTCGATGCACTTACAATCTCCCCCTTTTTGGTGGTTGATGACAATTAGGTTAAGTTTTCAACGGGGATAATAATATGGAATGTAAGTACAGAGTTTGAGGAATTTGAAATCAAGATACAGAGAAACTCCCCCTGAAGATGTGCATATTCTAAGGAATTTGCTTTGAATAGCAGAAACACATTGATGATTTATATCATGGAGATCTCCCGCTCTATCTTGCAATTCATGCATGCATTTGACATATAGTATGAGAAATTAGAAATGCATCATTAAAAATGGTGGTTGACGAATTTCAGCATGCCTGCATTAATAAACTTTGAGGAATAAGCATGCGAGGAAAATGTTCAAAAGAGTCAGAACATCATCGGGCTTAAGTTACAACTCATTACATCAAAAACTTCAGAAGAACTAAGTGTTTGTAATGGAATGAAATATATAAGCTCATAATGAATCCCTCTTGAAGACTAACTCTCATATTTCTCCCCCTTTGTCATCAAGTGATGAAAAGGGACTCATCAAGTGAAGAAAAGGGACAAAACTGAGGACTAACGCCCTTGATGAATTTCACTTATGTGTTGATGTAGAGGGGTGAGCATCCTTGGAGGCAGACTTCTTTCTTGGACTTGTTGCAGTATCCTATGGTTTTTCATCTGATTCAGAAGTGCGAAATGAAGAACATGAGCTGTCCTCCAAGTCAGGAACTGGAATGGGCTTGAATTTCTTCTTTGGAAGCCACGACCAGTCAAAGTCTTGAGTAAATTCCTTTTCTTCAAGTTCCTCGGGAGTCTTCAGGTGAGCCAAGGTGGCCCAAGTGCGATCAAATACCTCACGAACATAATATTGATTTTTTTCACTGCATTGTGAGTCTCATTGAGGGTTTTCACAATGGCGCCAAAGTGGCGTTTCACCCACTTGTGATTGCGATCGACTTTCTGGTGAAGACTGAGGAGAAGCTCTCTGTTAGTCATCACCCTAGGGGCAGTTGGGCTTGAATGTTCTTGAGTGGCAGTGTCATCATTTGAGGAATAAGAGTCAGCCTTGTGAAATTGGCCATCTAGGGGCCGATTTCCTTCATCAATCACGGACTTGGCTTTGCCTTCAACTGGTTCAAAAGATTTCTTGATGACATTTATAGGCGGAAGATATCCGAGGTGATTCGGAAAGTCATCTTGGTAGTTGATGCCAGATCTGTTCCTGATGAATCTCATGATCCAAGGAGCATAAATTCAGCTTATATGGTGACAAAGCGTTGTCAGCCAAAGTCCTCAAGAAGAAAGCATGAAGATTCATAGGAATGCCATGAATGATGTTGAACAGGGTATTCTTCATGATGCCTACAAGGTCTTCTTCATTGTCATGCCCTTTGATAAGTGCGAAGGAATATGAAAATATTATATAGACACTTCTGGGCTCATACTTCAAGTCCTTCACCAGGAATCTAGTCCTTGGAGGTTGGCCCTGATCCAAAGGCTACATGAGGACTTCCATGAGCCTATTTGGCAGTTCTCTTTCATCATATATTCTGAATTCATCCTCTGAAGGAATTGATATTGGAAGAGCTCGAAGAAATTCTATGGCTGGAGCTTTGTAATGAGTGTGCTGAGTCATCCAGTCCAAGACCCACGTGTTGACGTCTTTGGGATCTCTCGAGATATGCAGTGTGGCATAGAATTGAAGAATTATGTCTGTATTCCAATCATTGATATCTGTACAGAATGGCAGTAGCCCTTCGTGAAGAACATTGAGGACTGGGGTGAAGCAACATATTTCCTCCATGTCGCAGTGAGGAATGTGAGTGTGATGAAATATCTTCTTTCTTCCACAAAGCACAGAAGCATAGTAGTTGAGTCGAGTTCTGGTCTAGAACTTTCTGTGCCTTATGCGAAGCCTATCATAGGGATTTTCTCCTGTGAAGGAATGACGTTCAGCATATAATGCTTCCTTCCAAAACTTCGGCCTCTTGGAGAAGGGCTGATGAGGATTTGGTTGAATATTATGTTGATGTCCATCTTGAGGAGTTGTGGCCACCACAATTGCAGTTTCAAGATTTACCACTACAATTGCAGTTTCAGCATTTTGAGCAGGAGCATTTTCTTCAGCTTGAGGAATTTGCTGATCTGAGGAAGCAGTTGCAGTTTTTGGTGCTGCATTTTGTTCAGCTCATGCAGCTGATTCTCGGTCTTGTGCTGATTCCTCATGTGTGCTCTTTTCATCAGAGCGAGTCAGAATCTCAGTGGTAGCCGGAGTTTGAGGAATTGGAGATGTTCTTGGTGAGTTTGGGTGAGCCTCTTCCCATAACTCATCATGGATCACAGGTGTGTTGCATCCAATTTCTTTAGCACCCTCCTTTTCTTCAGTAGTCATTGGAGGTGTTGTGACTTGAGGAATATCATCGGCTTGAATTTCCTCATCCATCGGTGTGGACGCACGAGAGCGATTGCGTGCCATTTCTTCATCCTCTTCTAGAATGATGTATTCCTCACCGAATGGAACAATCATATACGATGGTGCTATATTGAGGGGAGTAGCATCCACTGGGGCTGATGGACACTCTGAAGGCATAGTCCTCACGCATTTTTCTTCTGAGGACTCTGAAGCAATTGAAGCTTTTCTCTTCTTATCTTCCTTTTCAGCAGCTTTAGTTTTCTTCATGTCTGTTGCATACGGAGGGGTCACTTTCTTCACCTTTGAAGACTTAGGTGAAGGAGCATTTTCATCAGGCACTGCTTCATTAGTGTCAGGCCTGGCAGATTCTTCAACTGGATTATTCTAAGGAATTTCATCAGCATTTGGTTCTTCATTTTCATCATCCTCAGCCATTTGCATAGTATAGCTTGGCTGAGGTTTTGTTGGCTTCTTTGGAGCGGCAACGTTGTTGTTGTATTCATCAACTGCAGCAGTTGCGGCTTTGACGAATTGCACTTTGGCACCCTTTTGATCAGCGTGAAGACTTGTATATGTGTCAGTGAGGGTCTTCAGCTCTGCCTCAGTAGAAACAAGTTTCTTTGGGGATTGGTTGACGATGTTCTGCTTCAAGAATTTCTCCTTCTTGATCTTTGCAAGCCTAGCTTGTCTGGCTTGCTGATCCGTCAATTTTGCTTCATTGATGAAAGTGGCAACCATTTGGCTTACTCTAGGAGGAAGCTTTGAATCATCAATTGGAGTGTTTGGATCCTCATGCCCAAGATCTATGAACTTTAGCAATTCCTTCGGATCCAGCGTGAGGGGAATGGTGCTACCAGTGGCTTGTGCCACTCTTTCTTGCTTGTTTCTCATGATGGCTTGAAGAGTTTCATCATCATATTCTTCACTTCCTTCTGATGCAGAAGGAATGTTGACGACTTTGCCTGGGCTTGGCCTGGTACCTCTACCAGCAGTCACTTTAGTCTTCAACAGACTTGGTGAAAATTTTGAAGCTCGGCCAGTGGCAGACGGTACAGAGGAACTTGGATTTTCAGATTGAAACTTGATGAGCTGCTTTTGCGGAGGAGGTGAAGACTTTGCTGCACTTGAGGATTTTGCAGTCATTGCTACTTTCTGAGGAAGTTGCTCATTTGATACTGTTGTTGGGGCTTTTGACTTGAGACTTGGTTTCTTCAACACAACCTTCTTCTGAGGATTTTCTGTAGCAGAAGCCTGAACAATAGAAAAAGTAGCAGCAGTAGCTGCAGCACCAGAATCCTCACTGAATTTTGTGACATCGGCTTTAGCCTTTTTCTGCAGCTAAGAAACATACTTTTCTTTTTCATGAGGGTAATCCTCAATTGCGGCTACGCTTGAGGGACGTGATGCTTTTGATCTCCCTGTGGCAACCTTTTGCAGGGAGGCTTGAGGTCAAACTTCTTGGCATATTTTGGAGTGACATATCTATATTCTTTCCACTGCTTTGCCCATCCGTGTTCTATCTTTTGAAGCCTCATCTTGTGTTTTGCCATGGTCTCTTTACCATGAATTTCTTCATCAGGTGTACAGTACTCGGCATAGATCTCCTTAGGGATCTCAGAGTCAGTGTTCTGTTCCAGCTTCTTGCCACCTTTCTGTTTCCGGTCTTCCTCCATTATCTTCAGCTGAGGCTTTTGCTGAGGAATTTGTATTCTTGATTATTCTGATGACACACGTAATGTTTCTTCTAGAAATGCTGCAAATGAGTTAAGTTGATGAGAACCTAGTGATTCACCAGCTGACATTTTGTACCTCTGAACAGAGTATAGGTGCGAAAAAATTGGAGAGGTCATATGCGTCCTCAGATTTGAGGAAATTGAAAATTTACTTAAGCTAAAGAATTGGACTAGTGAGTTGAGGAATTTGATTAAGCATTCTGATCTTGGGTTCCAGAGTTGTGCAGATTCCAAAATTTACAAAATTGAGGAATCTCGTGAAGAATTTAGTGCCTTAGTGAAATTCATCAAGTGTACTAGACATGGGTGTGCACAGCTGAGAGAATTTCTGAGGAAAAACTGAATTCATGAATCTAAAGAGAATAAAGAGATCAACAGGGGCAGTAAAATATGATTTTATTTACCCTGTGTGAAGAACACGATGAACTGAAGAAGTAAAAAGAGGAAGTTCTTAGGTCCAGTTCTTCAGTGCCCTAACTTGGCGACTAAAGGCATCTACAGCGACAGCGGAGGAAAATGTACTGCGATCGGTGTGAGTCCGGCGACGGGGAGGTCAAGGCAGTGAAGCTTTTCCTCACCGGTGACGAAGATGCTAGCGTCAGCGCTAGGGTTTGAGATCGAGCGGAGAAGACGAGAGGAAATAAGAGTTTTGACTGAGGGAGGTAAGGAGCTATTTATAGCTCAGGTTAAAAACGACCCGGGCCGAAACTTTTGGACCGAACTACCCTTGCCCCTTCGTCTCCGCGTGATATGTGTTACCCACGATTGAAGTGGTGGAGATCGTGGTTATCCGAATGTGAGTAGTGGGTGCGATTACTGTGGTAACTTAAAAATAAATTTTGAATTTTGAGGACCTCGTTGCAAAATCCTCAAATGTCAAGGAGTCGGTGAGGATTTGAACAAGTGTCAAACAAAACGATAGGAGGAATTGAGAATAGACTGGGTTGAGCTTAGCATAGAGGGGAGTCGGGTCCGATCACATTCACTTAGAGGAAATGCCAAATTGAAGACTCAGCAATAAGTGAATGTTGTTGAGGACATTGAAAGCTCATTATAATGTACAGATATTCAAATGAAGATCATCACATAAAGTTTTGAAGAATTTAAAGATTTTTAATACTTTGAAAAATTTGAGGTTTTTGTGACAAAGTCTCATAATGAAAAATTTCAACTTTGAAGACTTTCCAACTGGAAGAATTTGAAAGTTGGATGGTGGGGTGGCCCACCGTACAAGAATGATGATTTTAGGCACCACTTACAATTGTCGTAGGGCCTTGAGAACCAAATTCTTCATTGATTTATCCACATTTGGAATGATATTGTTCATTGATTGAAGAAAATCATTACTTTGTGTGTTGCACATCTAAGTCATCAATTTTGCATAAGTGTGCATGTTTACAAGATATTCGAAGATTCTAGGATATTTAGCTCACACCGCAACTTGCAAAACCTTCTCTCATCCAAGGGCCTTGTGAAGATATCTACTAGTTGATCCTCAGTCTTCACATGGTCGATGATGATATTTCCCTGGAGGACATGGTGTCGAAGAAAATGATAACGAAGCTAGATGTGCCTGGTCTAATACTAATTGAACCAAAATCACAGAGAACAAGGGAGTACCTTGCTCTGATACCAATTGAAAGTGTGTTATATCGACTAGAGGGGGTGAATAGGAGATTTTTATAATTTCATTGTTGAGGAAATTCCTAGTGAGGAAAGTCCTCAATCATGAACCGAGTGCAGCCGAAATAGTATAGGATCGGGTGTGCAAAAACATATATAGAAAAGTACTCGATGAGATTTCAGAGATTCGGTTTGAATAGTTCTCAAGTACAGAGTAAGAAGGTCAAGATTAACTCAAGTGAAGAATTTGAGGTTGAGGGATTTCAGAGAAAGTCTTCATAAAAATTCTTCAAACAGTATTAATTGAAGTCTTCAACATACAATTGAGGAAATGAGAAGGTTGAAGAAATAGAACCCGAAGCTTGATGAAGACAGTTGTTGATGACCCAGTTCCAACTTCTATGACAGTTGTACGTTTGGTTCGGAGCGACTTAGTATTGAAACCAAAGGACACACGATCCCTACCGTATTCTCCTTGAGCTAAGGACACACAGCCTCACCAAACACTCGTGGTAAGTCTTCAGGGTAGACTTCCAAACCCTCACAAACTCCGTCACTCGGCGATCCACAATTGACAGTTGGATGCTCTAGACCATGACGCCTAACCGTCTGGAGGATACACAGTCCTCAAAGGTAACAAGCATCGGTTCCACACAGGGAACAACTTCTTCAGTGATGCCCAATCACTTTGGTTTTTGGTTTGGGTTTAGTGTTTGGGGTATTTCCTCACTTGATGATTTTCTCTCGAAGACTTTAAGGAATTTGGGTTGCTCTAAATGACAAGTGTCAGTTTCTCTCGGAGCAGCCAACCAGCAAGTGGTTGTGGGGGCGGCTATTTATAGCCTAGGAGCTTCCCGACATGATATGACATAAATGCCCTTTAATGATACGACTGTTGGGTGGATAAGATTTGTGAGGTGGCGCGTGGCGCGGCAATGGTCGGAACTTTCAACTGTGAAAGTCCTCATATCTCTCATATTCCTCACTTTGAGGCTTTGATAGATTTAGGCTTGGGTTGAGCATCATGAGGAAAATCATTCCGTAGTTTTACCTCGACCCCTTTTAACAGTACGGTGTTCCTATGACTTGTCGGGACCCCGATCCTAAGCCATAGGAATCCAGCATGTAACACATCGCATCACTTTGCGGTCTCAGGCACGGTTAACCCCATGTCTGCCACCTTATCTTGGTCGGGATCATTTGCGTCTTTTGACTCACGTATGCAATTGTGTCACTAGCATTCCAATTTTAAAGAACCCGGGTGGACATAACTAGTCATAAACCCAAGTGGCACAACTATACAGAGACAGACATACATAACCCAGCAAAGCAGGTGTCGGTCATCAGCGTGTGTAGACGAGTCGTAGCAAGCTACAAGGACTCCATTACACCGCGTAACATTTCCCGTAGAGACAGACACATCAGCTAAGAAGGATACATGCCGGTCAACCAATGTGTACGGAGCAGTAGCAAGCACCATGTCTCAGTGGAAGCATAGAGGGGCATTTCTCTGTAAAGAGGGCTACTAAAGGCACACGACTAGGTGTCGAACCCCATACATATCACATCACATCACACGTACGCATGACATACTCAATATGCATAGATACAACTATGGCATCACAACATAATCATACAACATCACAACATTTATTTAGAAGACTCAGAAGAACCCCATACATACAGGGGTTACTTCTTCACACACGCTCTCACCACTTATTGCCATGTGCACATCTTGCACCTCGGCAACCTTCAAGCGGAATCCCAGTGATCGAGTCGGCCACGACCGTTAACCACGCTAACACCTAGTCCAGGTTTATCGCCTATTTGAGATTGAACCCGCACGAAAGTCCGGCCGAAGTTTTCGCTACGACCTCAAACGATGAGCGCAGGGTTCCCAAGCCCACCATCCGGGTGCCACTTGGTACACCGTGCCACTACCTACCGCGTCATGTCCCACCTCTAAGGTCAACACTATGCATGGCCTCCAGCATATACTATAAACACCAGAAACTACTTGCAACTCCTGGACCGAGTACTCGGCGATTAATAAGCCGAGAGGGGTCGAGTTACCGGAACCCAATGTGTGGTAGTATCTAGTCTCGGATCACATATACGGAACAGTTCCTATGAACGGTTCCAATGAGACAACCCGCCATGTACTCCTACATGGCTTCTCATCGGTACCTTTACCAATTCAGGTTCAATACTTATCTTTTAGTCATCAGAACACATTCAACCACTTCGGTTCATCATCCAGATGAAACAGACCTGACACAACTCTAAGCATAGCAAGCAAGCAGAGTAAAGCACATCATGGCACAA
The DNA here is from genome assembly GCF_904849725.1 of Hordeum vulgare subsp. vulgare. Classification (NCBI taxonomy): domain Eukaryota; kingdom Viridiplantae; phylum Streptophyta; class Magnoliopsida; order Poales; family Poaceae; genus Hordeum; species Hordeum vulgare. The sequence continues at coordinate 357,920,395 of NC_058523.1, forward strand.
GAAACTACCACGTATGCTAGGTTGCAAGGTTTAGCTATTTACTCTGACAATGACAGGTCATGCAGAAGAATGGGTTCAGCTACCGAAATAAAAGCATTTGAAACATTTGTCGTAATGCAATAAATGAGAGAAGGAGCGAGAACATGGGATTTATCGGGATGATCAAAATGGTGCTTGCCTTGAGGATCAGCAGAAGGATACACTCCTTCAGACGGTTACTCCTGGGTATCCTGTGGAGCGAAGCCTACAGAAACAAACAATCACAATCATTACACAGCAAATGCAGCAATATGATGCATGATCATGGCATGTCAAGAATATCACGGATGAGCTAATGCAACTATAAATGGTTTGGTTTGAAGCTAGTTTGAAATATAGTTTCAAATGCCACTTCAAATAGTTATTTCCATATACTCTTTTTAATTGATTTGACGTGATGCTTAGTATAACTTGTTCTATCATGCATGAAAATAGCACCACTAGATTCTTTGGATTTTTGTGATCAATTTTAATATATAAATTATTTTGATCTGAGTTACAGATTAATTTCTATGAAGTTTTGAAGTTTTGAACTAATTCTGGACTTGTTTAAAATACAGAATTATACTTTGCATCAGCATGACATCAGCCGGTCAAAAGTGGTCGTTGTTAGTCAAACCTGACCAGTGGGACCCACTCGTCAGTGTCTCTGACTTAATTCGAATTCAGAATTAAGTTAATTAGCTAATTTAGGAGTGGATAGCCCACATGTGAGTGACTGTTTAGGCTAATTAGTTTTAATTAAATAATTAATTAGCTGAATTTAATTAGTCTCGGCTGGCCCCACGTGTCAGCGAGCCAGGGGGTCAAACCCACCGGCGATGGGTCAAACCCACCGACGACGAGCCGCCGGTGATCTAGAGACGGCGGAGGGCGTCGGGATCCCTTCTCTAGCGACCAAAACGATGGTGGAGTGCACAAATCGAACGCCCACTCACCCATCAGTCCATTGGAGCAAGCCCCAGGGGCTGCGGTGGTCGGAATCGACGCCGGTGAAGAGCTCGGCGGCTGCCGGAGCTCGGGCCTCGTCGAGCTCGGGGCTACAGAGGTCAACTGAACCTGATCTAGGCTCCTACATGACCTACACGATCAGCCGGAGCTGATGCTGGCCTCGGATGGACCAACCGATCACCGGAGCCACACCGGCGACGAGCTCCCGCGGCGGATCTCGTCGGGCTCCGGTGGAATCGGGGCTAGAGCTCGAGAACGAGGGGAAAGCACGGGGAAGGGTTCCTCGGCTCACAGAGAGGGCAGGGGCGACGAGAGCTAGCTCGGGGACGACCTGGAGACGAAGAACGAGGGTGGCGATCTCGGTGGCTGAAGGTTGAAGACGACGGCGATCTGGTGTCTCGAGAGCTCTCAGCGTTGTGTGGCTTGCTGGGGAGCTTCGGGACATCACAACGGAGCTTCTACGCGGCTCAGAGGCAGGGGTGGACGGCTGGAGCGGCCTAGCGACGGTGAGCTCGAGCACCGGCCATGGCGATAGAGAGGGAGAGGAGGGAGAGAGCGAATGGCGAGGTGTGGATGACAGGAACGGCTCGTGGGTGGATTATCCCCTTCGCCAGCGCGACGAGGTGACCAGGGGCCACCTCCTCCTTGCCGACTGGCAAAGGAATAAGACGACAGGGAAGGAGGAGGTGGGCTGGGCCGGCGACAGATAGAGGGTTTCCCCATTTTTTTTCTTTTTATTTTATTCTGTTTTGTACTCCAGCATTTGTTTCATTTATGTTGGATCCAAACTATTCCCTAAAACATTGAATACACTTGTGGGGGTTGATTTGGAATATTTCCAAGCTCCACAAAATAACTCAACATTTAATAATAACTTAAATAGTTATAGCTATTTGTTTTGGCTATTTTCAGTGACTTTCAAGGATTGTTTTAAATGCCAAAAGTATTTGGAAAATATCAATCATCCCTGAAATATTGTTTCCAATATTTAACAGAAAAGATGAACATTTTTAAGGCCATTTTGGGTTCATTGAAATTTCACATCATTTGAATTGGTTTGATTAAGGTGAGGTGCTAGGGTTTATTCAATCCCCATTTCATTTTTAATGCAAAATAAAATATGATGCGCAATCTAGCTAAACACCAAGTGGTAAATCTAGGGATGTGACAACTCACCCCTGCTATCCCACAGACAACAGCGCCAGAAATTGACACGTTGACAGAGGATGGGCTTGCGTTGGTTCTTCCCTTGAAGAGGAAAGGGCGATGCAGCACAAGAGCAGTAAGTATTTCCCTCAGTTTGAGAACAAAGGTATCAATCCAGTAGGAGAATCGCGTCAAGTCCAGAGTACCTGCGCAAACACAAAAGAGCTTGCACCCAACGATGTAAAGGGGTTGTAAATCCCTTCAAGATTGATTGCAAAGTGAGATCTGAAGGCGGAAAGTGCAACGAAGTAAAAGAGTAAGGCTGAAAATATGGTGTGAAGTAGACCCGGGGGCCATAGTGTTCACTAGAGGCTTCTCTCAAAATAGAAAATATCACGGTGGGTGAACAAATTACTGTCGAGCAATTGATAGAACCGCGCAAAGTCATGACGATATCTAAGGCAATGATCATACATATAGGCATCACGTCCGAGACAAGTAGACCGATACTTTCTACATCTACTACTATTACTCCACACATCAACCACTATCCAGCATGCATCTAGTGTATTCAGTTCATGACGAACAGAGTAACGCTTTAAGCAAGATGACATGATGTAGAGGGATAATATCAAACCAATGATGACAACCCCATCTTTTTACCCTTGATGGAAACAACACGATGCGTGCCTCGCTATCCCTTCTGTCACTGGGTGAGGTCACCGCACGGTATGAACCCAAAACCAAGCACTTCTCCCATTGCAAGAATCATAGATTTAGTTGGTCAAACAAAACCCACAACTCGAAGAGAATTACAAGGATATGAAATCATGCATAAGAGAGATCAGAAGAAACTCAAATAAGATTCATAGATAATCTGATCATAAATCCACAATTCATCGGATCTCGACAAACACACCGCAAAAGAAGATTACATCGGATAGATCTCCATGAAGATCATGGAGAACTTTGTATTGAAGATCCAAGAGAGAGAAGAAGCCATCTAGTTACTAGCTATGGACCTGTAGGTCTATGGTGAACTACTCACGCATCATCGGAGAGGTCATGGTGTTGATGAAGAATCCCTCTGTTTCCGAATGCCCCCTCTGGCAGGGCACCAGGACGTGCCACAGATGGGATCTTGCGGAGACAGAAGTTTGCCGCGGCAGAAAAGCGATTGCGATGATCTCCTGATTTTTTTCTGGAATTTATGGGAATATATAGGCGAAAGTCCTAGGGCAAAGGGCGTCCAGGGGGCCACAAGCCTGGATGGTGCAGTCCCCCTGGCCGGGGGGTGGAGTCTTGTGGGGCCCCTGGGGCTCCCCTGCCTTGGCTCCCAAGCTCCCCGATCTTCTTCCGTTCCAAAAAAAATCTTTTCGGAGATTTTCTTCCGTTTGGACTCCGTTTCAAAATCTCCTCTCAAAGGGGTCAAAAACATGGAAAATACACGAACTGGCACTTGGCACTGAGTTAATAAGTTAGTCCCAAAAAATATATAAAAGTCATGCAAAACATCCAAAGTTTGACAAGATAATAGCATGAAACCATCAAAAATTATAGATACGTTGGAGACGTATCAAACATCCCCAAGCTTAACTCCTGCTCGTCCTCAGGTAGGGAAGTGATAAAGAATGAATTTTTGATGTGGAATGCTACCTACATAGTTGTCCTTTGCACCTTCTTTCACGTGACATGAATGTTCAGATCCGTAAGATTCAAAACAATAGTTTGCTATTGACATGAAAACAGTAATACTTCAAGCAAACTAGCAAAGTAATCATGAACTTTCAAAATAACAAGGCCAAAGAAAGTTATCCCTACAAAATCATATAGTCTCTCTATGCTCCATCATCCTCACACAACTAATGTAAATCATGCACAACCCCGTAATTGGCCAAGTAATTGTTTTCGCACTCTTACTTTCTCAAACCTTTTATAACTATCACGCAATACATGAGCGCGAGCCATGGATATAGCACTATAGGTGGAATAGAGTGTGGTGGTGGTTTTGAGACAAAAAGGAGGAGATGGTCACATTGACTCGGCGTATCAATAGGCTATGGAGATGCCCATTAATAGATATCGGTGTGAATGAGTAGGGATTGCCATACAAGAGATGCACTAGAGATATAAGTATGTAAAAGCTCAAAAGGAAAACTAGTGGGTATGCATCCAACTTGCTTGCTCACGAAGACCTAGGGCAATTTTGAGGAAGCCCATCATTGGAATATACAAGCCAAGTTATAAAATGAAGATTCCCACTAGCATATGGTAGTGACAAAGCAAGAAGCTCTCAATCAAGAAGAACATGGTGCTGACATAAAGCACAAGTGTGGAAAAAGATAGTAGCATTGTCCCTTCTCTCTTTTCTCTCTTTTCTTTTTTTCATTTGGGCTCTTAGGCCTCTCTTTTTTCTTTTCTTTTCTCTTTTTTTTGTTTTTGGGCTCTTGGGCCTCTTTTTTCCCTCACATGGGACAATGCTCTAATAATGATGATCATCACACTTTTTATTTACTCACAGCTCAAAGATCACAATGATGATGACTCCATAAGAAATGCCTTCGGCGGTGTACTGGGATGTGCAACGATCTAGCATGGCATATGACGTTGAAACATCTCCCTAGCTATCTTAAGATCATGCGATGGCAATATGAGAGTGACGGCACAAGTCATGAGACGGAACGGTGGGAGTTGCATGGCAATATATCTCGGAATGGCTATGAAAATGCCATAGTAGGTAGATATGGTGGCTGTTTTGAGGAAGGAATTTGGTGGGTTTGTGCACCAGCGAGAATTGCGCGGCACTAGAGAGGCTAGCAATGGTGGAAGGTGAAAGTGCATCTATACCATGGGCTCACATTATTCATGAAGAACTCACATACTTATTGCGAAAGTTTTTATTAGTAACTGAAACATAGTGCTAAACGCATACTCCGAGGGGAAGGGTTGGTAGGTGTAAACCAGCGCGCGATCCCGACCTCAACACAAAGGATGACAATCAATAGATCAATTATGCTCCAACTTCCTAACATAGCGGTTCACCATACGTGCATGCTACGGGAATCACTAACTTCAACACAAGTATTTCCAGATTCACAACACCCTACTAACATAACTCTTAGTATTACCGAATCCACGTCTCAAAACTAATTGAGAGGAATCGAAACTTCTCTTTCTACTCAATGCACATGAAGATGGAGGTTTTTACATCCTCTTTGGGTACCTAGCACATTTGGGACTACTTTCATAGAATAATCCAACTACCAAATCACGCACCGCCGTGCTCTAAAGATATAAGTGAAGCACAAGAGCAAAAGTATCTAGCTCAAAAGATATAAGTGAAGCACTATGAGCATTCTAGCAAAATCACGATGAGTGCATGTCTCTATCTCTCTCAAAAAGGTGTGCAGAAAGGATGATTGTGACACAACAAAAAGAAAAGTCTCCTAAGATACAAGACGCTCCAAGCAAAACACATATCATGTGGTGAATAAAAATATAGCTCCAAGTAATGTTACCGATGGATTGAAGACGAAAGAGGGGATGCCTTCCCGGGGCATCCCCAAGCTTAGGCTTTTTGGTGTCCTTGAATTTGGCTTGGGATGCCTTGGGAATCCCCAAGCTTGAGCTCTTTCCACTCCTTATCTCTTTGTCCATGAGAACATCACCCAAAACTTGAAAACTTCACAACACAAAACTTAAACAGAAACTTGTGATAACAATAGTACAAGAAAACAAACTACCACTTATTTTGGTACTGTAGAAAACTTGAATTGCATCTATATTGATGATGGGATACTGTATTCTCACTTTTCCATGGCTAGTACCCCCGATACTAACCATAGTTTCATCAAAACAGGCAACCAACTCAACAAAAACAGAATCTGTCAAAAACAGACCAGTCTGTTGCAATCTGTATACTTCGTATACTTGTGGTACCTCAAAAAATCTGAAAACTTACGACGACCTGGGAAAAATTCATATCAATCAGCAACAAAAAGAATCAACTCAAAATCTCTTTCTGAATAAAAATGAAAAATCATCTCGTGAGTGAAAAGTTTCTGTCTTTTTCCAGCAGGATCAAACAACCATCCCCAAGACTAGTCATAAAGGTTTTGCTTGGCTCAAACACAAAAAGAAACACAAAAAACACAATCACAACAGAATTATGATGGTGTGGATGCAACAAAACAGAAAGAAAAAGATAAATTCATTGGGTTGCCTCCCAACAAGCGATATTGTTTTACGCCCTTAGCTAGGCATAGAAGCGATAGAATCACGTATCGTCGTCTTTGGTGCTCAAACCATAAGTGGCCCTCATCATGGATTCATAAGGCAATCTTATTTTCTTTCTAGGAAAGTGTTCCATGCCCTTCCTTAAAGGAAATTGAAATCTAATATTCCCTTCCTTCATATCGATGATAGCACCGATAGTCCTTAGGAAAGGTCTACCAAGAATAATAGGGCAAGTAGGATTGCAATCAATGTCAAGCACAATGAAATCCACGGGTACATAGTTCCTATTTGCAACAATAAGAACATCATTGATCCTTCCCATGGGTTTCTTGACAGTAGAATCCGCAAGATGCAAATTAAGAGAACACTCTTCAATCTCATTAAAACACAGAACATCACATAAAGACTTTGGAATCGCAGAAACACTAGCACCCAAATCACACAAAGCATTGCACTCATAGTTTTTGATTTTGATTTTGATGGTAGGTTCCCACTCATCATGAAGCTTTCTAGGGATAGAGACTTCCAATTCAAGTTTCTCTTCAAGAGATTTTATCATAGCTTCGACGATATGATCGGTAAAGGCTTTGTTTTGGCTATAAGCGTGTGGAGAGTTTAACATGGATTGCATCAAAGAAATGCATTCAATCAAGGAGCAAATATCATAATTGAATTCCTTGAAATCCACGGTAGTAGTTTCAAGATAGATGGACTCCGAATCATTGGGGCACTTTTCAACCAAAGTGGATTCATATCCAGCCCCATAATCATTAGGTTTGACACAAGAAAACAAAGATTCAATGGGAGTCACACCAAGCACTTTAAGATCTTCGTGATTCTCATCACGAGAACATGCCTTTTTAAGCCATTCATGTCTAGCACGAATTTGGGCGGTTCTTTCTTGGATCTCAATCATGGAAACACGCATAGCTTTCAAAGTTTCATCCATGTTGATTTTGGGAGGAGCACATCTAACTTTCAAAGCATCAACATCACAGGAAATCCTATCCACGCTCTTAGCCAAATCGTCAATTTTGAGTAGTTTTTCCTCTATGGACGCATTGAAAATCTTTTGAGAGTTGATCAACTCTTTGATATTACTCTATAGATCAGAGGGTAATCTATTGTAATTTCCATGAGTATTGTTGTAGGAGTTGCCAAAGTTATTAGAGGAGTTACTAGGAAAAGGCCTAGGAACATAGTTTCCTCTAAAGGCATTGTTGTTGCCAAAGTTATTCCTACCAACAAAATTAACGTCCAAGCTAGCGTTGCTACTCTCAATCAAAGAAGACAAAGGCATATCATTAGGATCCAAAGGAGCACTTCTACCAGCAACCAAATTCATTAACTCGTCCATCTTAGCACTCAACGAGTTAATTTCTTCTATAGCGTGTACCTTCTTACTAGTAGGTGACCTTTCAGTGTGCCACTGAGAGTAGTTCGTCATGATGTTGTCTAAGAGCTTTGTGGCTTATCCTAACGTGATTTCCATGAACGTTCCACCTCAGGCAGAGTCCAAGATATTTCTAGAAGCAAAATTCAAGCCAGCGTAAAAGATTTGAATAATCATCCAGAGACTCAAGCCATGAGCGGGACAATTTCTAATCATTAATTTCACTCTCTCCCAAGCTTGTGCAACATGTTCATGATCAAGTTGCTTGAAATTCATGATATCATTACGGAGAGAGATGATCTTAGCCGGCGGAAAATACTTGGATATATAAGCATCTTTGCACTTATCCCAAGAATCGATACTATTTTTGGGCAAAGAAGAAAACCAAGTTTTTGCGCGATCTCGCAACAAGAAAGGAAAAGGCTTCAATTTAATCACGTCATTATCCACATCTTTTTTGTTTTGCATATCGCAAAGCTCAATGAAGGTATTGAGATGGGATGCGGCATCTTCACTAGGAAGGCCAGAGAATTTCTCTTTCATAACAAGATTCAGCAAAGCGACATTGATTTCGTATGACTCCGCACTAGTGGCGGGAGCAATCGGAGTACTAATAAATCATTATTATGAGTATTCGAGAAGTCACAAAGTTTGGTGTTTTCATTCATGGTGACTTCAGCAAGCAAGCAAGCACACAAGCAAACAAAGAGCAGGCGAGAAAAGGGAAAACGAAAAGGCGAACGAAAAAGGCAAATGAAAAAGGCAAATTGGTGAAGTGGGGCAGAGGAAAACGAGAGGCAACTGGCAAACAAAGTAAATGCAAGAGATGAGTTTGCGACACCTACTTGGATGAGTTCTTGACTTGATCTTCCTCCCCGGCAACGGCGCCAGAAATTCTTCTGCTATCCCACAGACAACAGCGCCATAAATTGACACGTTGACAGAGGTTGGGCTTGCGTTGGTTCTTCCCTTGAAGAGGAAAGGGTGATGCAGCACAGGAGCAATAAGTATTTCCCTCAGTTTGAGAACCAAGGTATCGATCCACAAGGAGGGTCTTGTCAAGTCCAAAGTACCTGCGCAAACACAAACAAGCTTGCACCCAACGCTTCAAAGGTGTTGTCAATCCCTTCAAGATTGTTTGCAAAGTGAGATCTGAAGGTGGAAAGTGCAACGAAGTAAAAAGTGTAAGGCTGAAAATATGGTGTGGAGTAGACCCTGGGGGCCATAGTGTTGACTAGAGGCTTCTCCCAAAATAGCAAGTATCACGGTGGGTGAACAGATTACTGTCGAGCAATTGATAGAACCGCGCAAAGTCATGACGATATCTAAGGCAATGATCATACATATAGGCATCACCTCCGAGACAAGTAGACCGATACTTTCTGCATCTACTACTATTACTCCACACATCGACCGCTATCCAGCATGCATCTAGTGTATTCAGTTCATGACGAACAGAGTAACGATTTAAGCAAGATGACATGATGTAGAGGGATAATCTCAAACCAATGATGAAAACCCCATCTTTTTACTCTTGATGGCAACAACACGATGCGTGCCTCGCTAGCCCTTCTGTCACAGGGTGAAGTCACCGCACGGTATGAACCCAAAACCAAGCACTTCTCCCATTGCAAGAATCATAGATCTAGTTGGCCAAACAAAACCCACAACTCGAAGAGAATTACAAGGATATGAAATCATGCATAAGAGAGATCAGAAGAAACAAATAAGATTCATAGATAATCTGATCATAAATCCAAAATTCATCGGATCTCGACAAACACGCCGCAAAAGAAGATTACATCGGATAGATCTCCATGAAGATCATGGAGAACTTTGTATTGAAGATCCAAGAGAGAGAAGAAGCCATCTAGTTACTAGCTATGGACCCATAGATCTATGTGAACTACTCACGCATCATCGGAGAGGTCATGGTGTTGATGAAGAAGCCCTCCGTGTACGAATCCCCACTCCGGCAGGGCACCAGGACATGCCCCAGATGGGATCTTGCGGAGACAGAAGCTTGCGGCGGCAGAAAAGCGATTGCGATGATCTCGTGATTTTTTCTGGAATTTATGGGAATATATAGGCGAAAGTCCTAGGGCAAATGGCGTCCAGGGGGCCCACAAGCCTGGATGGCGCGCCCCCCTGGCTGCAGGGTGGAGGCTTGTGGGCCCCTGGGGCTCCCCTGCATTAGCTCCCAAGCTCCCACTACAAGAGAACAGAGCTTTGGTAACAGAATCATGTAACACATAGTAAAATATGTTACAATCGAAAATCCAGTAACACATGATTTGTGTTGCAAAGACAGACTGTAACACATACAATATATGCTCAAAATGTGTTACGACAATATCGTCTAAGTAACACGTAATTATGTGTTGCACGTAATGTGTTACACAGATGTTGCTACAGTAACATATTAATATATGTTAGTGGGAGTGTGTTACAATAAGATTGTAGAGAAAGTAACACATAATCATGTGTTGATCCATGGTTTGGTTTTGATAAATATTGAACTATTTCGAGATGGTTTTTCTAAATACCATATTAGCCAAATAAGGCGCTAATTTTAGGATGACTCAACGACCATACATGCGCTGCTCGCTGCCTCCCGCCAACCAGCAGCTCCCGGCATTGCCTCTACGCTGGTGGGATCCCGCCATCGGCCATGCCCTTGATCCTGTTTCCCTGATGATATATTTATGCCCCCTACATGCCTCCCCTCACCATTACCCAAAATCTAGATGTATATTTGATCCTTTGCCGGACCTTCTTCCCATTGTGAGGTTTGATTTTTTGTCCGATTTTTCAGAATTTGATTTGGTTCGTTGATCTCATTCCCTAGGTTTGCATTTGCCACCTTAATTTCTTTTCACATAGTTTAATAAGACCTTCACATGAGTCAATTTTTCAGGAGGAGGCTAGCATCCAACAGCATATGGTGCCGCAAAATCAACGTGTAGGTCATCCAGCTAATCAGATATGTGTGCTACAATATCCTTGGTCGTTCTTATTTTCATCCTCTGTTGCGAACGTGCGTTTTTAATCTCTTGATTTTGTTATTAAGTTGTGATAGAATTTTTTGAAGCATTAATAATTGTGATAAATTAGTGTAAAATTTACCGATCCAATCAAGATGACTGATAAATCCAATGCCATTGTTCTAAATAAAATCGACCTAGAATGCATTTTCTTGGATTTTGAGTCCTCCAATGGAACTCCGTCGGGGTCTCATCTGAAGGGAGGCAGGCCCTCGTTAAATGAATCCACCTTTCCCGAAGCCTTTATTTTTAAGTTTATATCTAGATTGTATTTGTAATCAAGGGATAACCTGTCTGTAGAGCTCTGGAAATCTGTGATGAAGTTGTTTGCTTAAGTGGACAACTCCATTGGGGTCTTTTTCAGTGAGAAATTGTTATTTGCTAGGAGACTTGATTAAAAATTAGTTAATATATGACAAACCCAAATACATTCTTAGTCTATAGTTAATTAGTATAACCATCACACTATCTGACTTGCTCATAAATATATTGCTTTATTTTACTTTTATCCATCCATTAGTCATATGTTTCTCCACCAGTGCACTCACTTTTTAGGACTGCGTTTTGCCTATCATTCTAATAATTCCTCTGCTTACTGCATCAGACATCATCCTATATTTATCTGAATCGTCTTACACTAAAGGTGTCTTGTGACTATCTATCTTAATTTGTACTATGTCTATATGGCTATATATGGCGTCTATGCCAGATTTGACTTTTGTGGTCTCGGTGATCCAAAACTCTTAGTTGATTCAACCACTTTTGATATATTTACAGGGTTGGAAATTTTAATGTAAGTAAGCATATTTTTTAGTAAGTGACTACAAGTATGTGTAATCAGTTTTCTATCAGTTTTTTTGTACTTGCATCACCTATCAAGAGGGGCCAAAAGATATCTATGTTCACCAATAGTCCATGGTCCTAGGGTGTTGTGAAGAAATCCCTTACGAAGAAGAGTAGAAAAGCTTATGCAACTTCTTTTTAGTATGTAGCTTGTCTTTTATCATTATATATTTGCAGATGAGTTTTTCACAGCACGGTGCACAAGATTGATGATTGAGTACTCATGATGGTTATGAGCATTTCCCATACAAGGTATATTGCAGGTCAAACCTGTAGCTGTTATTACTGAACTCTACTTGTGATACTCATCGTCGATTTCACTTATATGCACATACTTCTAGATACTTGAATTAATTTTAGACTGCATGTTATTACCTTAGTACTTGTTGTAGGATAAATAATAAGGAGGAGGGCATCAAGGTTATAATATGACCATACTGTATGACTCACGGCCCCAGCAGCATGGGTATGTCTTTTATCTGCAGTTCTCCAAAAGTGCTATTGTGAGCTCGAGCTCATATGCTCTCGGATGAACAGCAAAATCCGAAAAAATAGTAAAACAACTAAAAAAATCTAAAATTTTGTGACAAGAAACATTGATGTTTTTCCTACATGCACGCAAGAATTCATAACGGAATCACATTCCTGGAGGCGTAGACAAAAAAACAAATTGATTTTCCAAAATGCTTCCAAAAACACTATTTTTGAATCATTGATTTTGTTTTTTCCCATACCTCCACAAATGTGATTTCACCATGAAATTTTGCACACATATAGAAAAAACATCAATGTTTCATGCCCACAAATTTCAGGTTTTTTTTTGATTTTTTACTATATTTACTGATTTTATTGTTCATGTGGGAGTATATGAGCTACTATTTCCAATGGTAAAAGTTATGTTTTTCCATTTCTTGATTTACTTATATAATATTTCGGTTGCAACGGTGAAGGTGGTTGTTTCTTTCCTTTGTTCTTTTCAGAACATAAAGATGAAGTAATGGCAGAACTCCTCCGGTTGGATCCTATCCTCATGCTCATGATGAATTCAAGAAGCATTTAGTCCATTGAAGATAGAAGCAACAAGTATAGTTTATGTCGATGGATGTAAAAATGTAATATTTTCCAAATTAGTGTTTCTTAACCATTTGAAATGTTAGGAATACTACTGAATGATGTGAAGATACTTACATTAATTTTAATGCAATGTAATTACGCTATGATCGTTACAATCCTAAACTTTTGCATATTTGTAATAAATATCTTGAAATTTTCAATTTGTGTATGTGTTTTGCTTCAGTTTCTTTATCATTTTAATAATGACAAGAATCATAATTAAACAATTAATTATTTGAGCAAGTGTGGTAATTTTATTGAATAATTTTTTATTCAATAAAATATGTACCCAATTTTGTGTTTAATAAAAAATAAATATATTAATTATGTTGCGATGCTAATATACTAGTGTTACTGATGGAGTTACTAGAGTTACAAACTGTGTTACTAGGGCATTGACAACTATACCTTATAGTGTTACAATATTTGGATATTATGTTACTAGTTTAGTTTCGAAGCTAAAAAATGTGTTACGAATTGTGTTACTATAGTTACAAAAATATGTTACCATCAATATTCTAGGTCTAGGTAGGTATGTTACTATAGGTGTTACTGTGGCTACAATAAGATGTTACCGTACTGTTGAGTAACACATAATATGCATGTTACTACAACATAACAGTAACACGATATTTAAAATGTGGTAACAATTATTATGTGTGACAGTGCACACCTGTTAGTAACACGGTCTAATGGAACATATTCCAAAATGTGTTACTACATGCCGTAGTAACACATTTTTGGGCATGTAGTAACATAACACGGTGTTACTAAAGCTCTGTCCTGTTGTAGTGTCCCCGATCTTCTTCCGTTCCAAAAAAAATATTTTCGGGGATTTTCTTCCGTTTGGACTCCGTTTGAAAATCTCCTCTGAAAGGGGTCAAAAACATGGAAAAAAACAGGAACTGGCACTTGGCACCGAGTTAATAAGTTAGTCCCAAAAAATATATAAAAGGCATGCAAAACATCCAAAGTTTGACAAGATAATAGCATGAAACCATCAAAAATTATAGATACGTTGGAGACGTATCAACCCCCACTCAAAAGAATCTCGTCCCGAGATTTAGAAGTCGTCAGGAAGAGCGCGGGGTACTCAAGTCGGAGACGGTCCTCCCTTTCCCAAGTTGCTTCTTTTACAGAATGATTTGACCATTGAACTTTTAGAAACTTGAGGTTTCGACGTCGAGTGGTACGCTTAGCTTGATCAAGAATACGAACAGGGTATTCTTAGTATGAAAGGTTATCCTGGAGATCAAGCGTTTCGTGGTCCACTTCACGGATAGGGTTCGAGAAGCAACGCCTTAGTTATGAGAAGTGGAAGACATCATGAACCTTGGAAAGATGCAGAGGAAGTTCCAATTGGTAGGCAACTTCTCCTCATTTGGCAAGAATGCGAAAAGGACCAATGTAACAAGGAGCCAATTTGGCTTTGATACCGAATCGATGGGTACCCTTCAGCGGTGTAACCCGAAGGTAAGCCTTCTTGTCAACTTCAAAAGTTACAGCCTTATGATGACGATCATATTGGCTCTTTTGACGAGATTGGGCTGTTTTCAACTTTTCACGAATAATGCGAACTTGCTCTTCTGCTTCCTGAATCATATCCGGGCCAAAGAGTTGCCTCTCTCCGGTTTCTGACCAGTTAAGAGGTGTTCGACATCTTCGTCCATAGAGAACTTCAAAAGGAGCTTTGCCCAAGCTTGATTGATAACTATTGTTATAAGCAAATTCGGCGCACGGAAGACATTTCTCCCAGTTCATGCCGAAAGATATAACACAAGCTCTAAGCATGTCTTCCAGAACTTGATTGACTCGTTCCACTTGACCACTTGACTGAGGATGGAAAGCAGTGCTAAAGGAAAGATGGGTCCCCATGGCATTTTGAAAACTTTCCCAGAAACGAGAAGTAAAAATACTTCCACGGTCTGAGTTAATCTCCAAAGGAACACCATGAAGAGATACTATTCGAGAAATATATAACTCTGCTAGCTGGCTAGCTGTTATACTCTCACGAACTGGAAGGAAATGAGCTACTTTGGAAAGACGGTCCACGACCACAAAGATAGCATTATTCCCTTTCTTGGTCCTCGGAAATCCGGTGATGAAATCTGTACTAACTTTATCCCATTTCCATTCAGGAATAGCTAAAAGTTGAAGGGTGCCAGCAGGCCTTTGATGTTCTGCTTTAACTCGACGACAAACATCGCAGTTAGCAACGAATTGAGCAATTTCTCTCTTCATCCTAGTCCACCAGAACCTCTGGCGTAGGTCGTGATACATCTTGATACTACCGGGATGAATAGTGAGAGGAGATTCATGAGCCGCCTTAAGGATCAACTGCCGCAAATGTTGCTTCTTGGGAACCACCAAACGATTCTCAAAGAAAACAACACCCCGATCATCTACCGAGAAACATTTGGCAATTCCCCCTTTAATATTCCTCTTAATCCGGGAAATTCCGGTATGATGCTTCTGGGCCTCTATGATTTGTTCCATAAGATTAGGTTTAGGCACCAAGTTGGAAAGAGATTCTCGAGGAACAATGTGAAGGTTTAACTTCCGAAATTCCTCATGGAGAAGTGGTTGACCTTGTTGTAACATCAGATTGTTACAATAAGACTTATGACTTAGTGCATCAGCCATGACATTGGCTTCCCCATGGTGTAAGTTATCCCTAAGTCGTAATATGTGATCAACTCGACCCACCGTCTTTGCCTGAGATTCAAATCCGGCTGAGTGAAAATGTATTTCAGACTTTGGTGATCGGTGTAAATTTCACAATGATTACCCAGAAGGTAATGTCGCCAGGTTTTTAGTGCATTGACTACAGCTGCAAGCTCAAGATCATGTGTGGGATAGTTATCCTAATGTGGACGCAACTATCGGGATGCGTATGCAATCACATGACGATCCTGCATGAGAATGCAACCTAATACTTGTCGCGAGGCGTCGCAATAGATAACAAAGTCCTTGGACAAATCTGGTGGTACCAGCACAGGTGCGGAAGTCAGGTGTCTTTTCAGCTCCTGAAAGCTATGCTCACACTGTGGGGTCCACTCGAACTTTTTATCTTTCTTGAGGAGTTCAGTTAGAGGCTTTGCAACCTTGGAGAAGTTCTCGACAAAGCGGCGACAATAGCTCGCTAGACCAAGAAAACTCCTAACTTGCTTAACCGATTCAGGTTGAGTCCAATCAAGGATGGCTTGAACTCTCTCGGGATTGGCAGCAATACCTTTACCACAGATTACGTGACCTAGATAGGTCACTTCTGGTAACCATAATTTTCATTTTGAAAACTTGGCATAAAGGCGATGCTCTCGAAGTTTCATCAATACCAGGCTTAGATGCTTAGCATGTTCTTCTTCGTTCTTCGAGTAGATGAGAATATCGTCGAGGTATACCACGAAGAATTTGTCCAAGTACTCCATGAAGATTGAATTCATCAAGCAGGAGAAAGTGGTTGGGGCATTAGTTAAACCGAAGGACATGACGGTGTACTCATATTGGCCATAACGAGTGACAAAGGCCATTTCTGGAATGTCCCCGTTCTTGATTTTAATTTGATGGTATCCCAACCACAAATCCATCTTGGAGAAGACTGAGGATCCAGCGAGATGATCATACAGATCGTTGATCTTGGGGAGCGGATACTTGTTCTTTATGGTGACCAGATTAACTGGTCGATGATCTACAACCATCCGATCCGTTCCACCCTTCTTCTTGACGAAGAGGATGGGACAAGCCCAAGGAGAAGAGCTAGGACAAATGAAACCTTTATTCAAGGCCTCATCTAGTTGTTTCTTAAGTTTTACTAGCTCTAAGGGTGCCATCTTATAAGGTCTTCTGGCTGTTGGAACAGTTCCTGGAATAAGATCTATCACAAACTCCACATCCCTGTCAGGTGGAATGCCTGGCAGTTCTTCTGGAAAGACATCCGGAAAATCACGGACTACCGGAATATATTCTAGCTCTAGAAGAGGACTAACATTGAGGGAATATATTTGGCATTTGGCAACTCGAGTTGAGACATTAACTATCTCACCCGATGGATGTGTAAGCTGAACATTCCTAGAATGGGTATCAATCTTGGCGTAATGAGCTAACATCCAGTCCATACCCAAGATGATATTGATATCTGAGGATTTAAGAGGTATCAATGATGCTAGGAAGACTAGCCTGTCCACAAGAATTTCATTGTCATGGCTTACTATAGAAGTTTGTCATTTACTAGCACGAGTTTGAACCACTAATGGAATTGGCATATCACAAAAGGACATGTTATGCAACTGCGCATAACTTTCGGAAATGAAGGAATGAGATGACCCACTATAAAAAAGAACAGACATTGGGTGACGATTGACAAGGAGCCTACCCAGAATGACGTTGGGATCCTCTGCAGCTTCTTCTGCTGAAACATAGTTCACACGGCCACGCGCAGGAGTTGGCTTCACATAAAATGCTTTGCCCGGCTTGCCACGCCCAACAGACTTTCTAGATTGCTTGGCAGTCTTATTCTGAGGACACTCATGCGAATAGTGACATGGTTCTCCACACTTGTAACAAATCACTTGATTTGCACGTGGTGCATCATTGGTAGTTGGACCACCATAGGTCTTGGCTGGAGGGTTGGTCTGATTTGCCTGAGGCGCCACATAGGATGGCCTCGGAGTGTATCTTGGCGGCAGAGAACTATTCGGGACCCATACCCGGTGCTTCTGAAATGCTGAATCGGATGAGGAGCCAAAATCACGAGAGTGCTTCTTCGTTGCTTCATAGTCAATATGACCAGTCTCAACACTAATCGCCTTGTTGACAAGAGCTTGGAAGCTCGTACATTCATGAAGGCGCATATCACCACGAAGTTCGGGACTCAGTCCCTTGCGGAACCTTGCTTTCTTCTTGGCGTCAGTTGACACCTCTTCAGTTGCATAGCGGGCGACGTTTCCAAACTCACGGTTGTATGCATCTACAGTCAGCTTCCCTTGAGTGAATGCACAGAACTCCTCTCTCTTGCGATCTATTTACCCTTCTGGAATGTTGTAACATCCCAAATTTTGGAATGTTAATATAATTACTAGATTGACTGTTTGTTTGTTTGAGTGATTGAAACTTGATAGAAATTAGAAACATTTTAAAACTTTTGAATGAGAGTGAATAAAATGACTTTCCCCTTTTTCCTGTGAATACAAATTCATACTTTTAAAATCAGTGAGAGAAGATAACATGACTTCTTCAACTATAAATAATTTGAATCATGGTGGCATTTGAATTTCTTTTGGTATTTGATTTGAATTTATTTTAGCACAAGAGATTTCACCTACTAATTTTTCCTGACAAAATACTTGCCAAGCAAGAAATGAGAGGAGGTGACATGACACCCCAAAATCATAAAAGTCAGTACAAAAAGAGTGCCAAAAATTTTAAAGGCAAAAGTTGGATTTTTATTGGATTTTAAAAAATAAAATTTTATAAAGTTTTTATTTTGTGAAAAATAAAATGTCCACGTGGTGGGAAATACTTTTCTCATAATTTTGATATATGATAGTTCTATATTTGGAATTATATTTATTTTATTTTGTATGTTTTACTTTCCTGTTTTTATTAAAAGGAAACAAATCGCTTTTATTTGGAAACCTACCTCGGCCCGAAGTGGAAATCAATCAAGCCCATTATTTTCTTTCTTCTTCCTCTCATTTCCTTCTTTCCTTGTGCACGGTAGCTTCCAAGAAGCCATGGCGCCAAGATCCTTCCCCCGATCTCCGCGTACCTTCCTTCCCCTCGCCTCCCGAGGCGCCTATAAGAACCCCACCCCTCCTCTCTCCATTTTCCTCAAAACCCCCACCCCTCCTTGCCCCACCACCGCTAGCACCATCTCACCGGAGCTTCCCAGGTCGAGCTCGGCCAGGAGCTTCCTGCCACCGCCCCACCGCCCCATGTGCCTCACCAGCGCGTTGCCCGGACTCCCCGCCGCCGGCCGCACCACCCCGCCGCCCCCTACACCACCGGAGCCACCCCACCTCGCCCTCTCCACTTCGGCCGGAGCACAGCCATGCCGGAGTTCCATCTCAGCCACGGTAAGCTTCCTCTCCCTTGTTTTATTTTCCCCCACCGTTAGATCTAAAATATACGCTCTAGATTAGATTAGGATACCATTTCGGTTTTAGTTAGAAAACCGGTCGGTTCTGTGTTAGTTAGTTTGAAACCGAAAGGTTTTCCTTTATATTGCGACTGTCCGTTAGTTATCCTAAACCGCGCACGGATTCCAGCCAATCATAGCCTGCCACGTCGCCCTTTTCTTTTTAATCTTTTTCTGTTTTTAATTCTGAAAACAGATTTGAACACAAATTTAGAATGCTTATAACTTTTATTCTATAACTCAAAATTAGGTGATTATTTTTTGCATTGGATCACAAATTTTGTGTAGTTCTCTAGATATAAAATTTGACCATGTTTGAAAATTTAAATTTTGAATTTAAACAGATTTTCTTTAAATCTTGTTTTGTTAATATCTGGAGTTTAAAAATAGATGTTTAGTTGATTCTTTTTGCTACTCATCACTAGTGATGTTATTTATCAGTAGGTACAATTTCAGAATTTTTGGAATATTTTAACTCATTATTTTATGTAAAACAGATTATGTTTTAGTTCTTTCTAGGTTTATTGCTATTCCTTTTGCTATAATTGTTTTTAATTTGTTTTCTTTTGTACTTCAGAAAGGTTATATTTTGTTTTCTGTTAGTTAAGAGTAGTTTTCAGAAACAACAAAATTTTAGTTTATTTGATAGCATGAAATCAATTCTAGTTCGGTAATAACTTGTAAATTGATTTCATTGCTAGTTTGATGTCCTATTTGAAAATACTTTCAAAATAATATAGTTTTATGGAAAATACTTTTAGTTATCTTAGTTAATTTTAAATTTTGTTTTCTGTTATTTTACTATTTTAGTGTTTTATTTTCTGTTAAGTTTAATTAGAACAAAAACTATTTAGTGATTGTTGTAGTAGAAGACTCCATAGTTTTTCTTTGAAGTTCCCTTTGGATTTCTATTTGATCTTTCTTATTGATTTAATTGCATCAAATTTTATTATTGATTGCTAGGATGATTGCTAGTATGATTGCATATATGAGTACTATGTTTGATTATATAGATTTCATCAGAGAGTGACGAATAGTTCTATCAAGTTATTTCTTGAGAGCGATATCTATCTCCATCAACCTTACCAGGCAAGTCACGCTGATCATATTTTTACCTATGGTTTTATATGCATTGTAGTTCTACCTTCTTCACCCAATTGCATGCAAAGTAGGTACTTGGAAATTTGGATCTTGATGTAGTATCATGTGGTAGGCACCCATCAACCTGGTTACTTGGCCCGGGACAATGAATTTTAGTTTGTTATGCTTTTAGTAGACGTGGCTATGGTTGAGTGTTTATCACGAGTGTTGTGAGAATTTAATAATCAAGCCGGATATTTCAAGATTTTGCGAGACCTCAAAACGAAATATACCTCTGGGTGAAGGACGGTTCAGATGGGCTCCCTGGGAAAACCAGCGGAGAACCAGGGATGCATGGAGAAGTGCCATGACATCTTGCGGAAAGCTTCACCCAGGCACGAAGAGATAGATGGATGCTTCAAGACCCAATGCTTACCTGCACAGCCACAAGTCATTATAGGCTCTGGCTTGGTTCGAAAACGTGGTGACTCTGGACGGGCGGTGCTACGAGATGTAGAAGAATGGTAGGATTGGATGGGCACCGACACAGGCTCAGAGGAACCCGTTGAAAGGCCATGTTTTGATCATCCGGTTCTCAAACACCCTGTAGTGCGAGGACTCCAACGGAGGCGACCAAATCTTGTGGGGAACGTGTGCGGAACTCTGCAGAGTACTCAAACCTAATCGATTAGCCGTGTCCACGGTCATGGACAACTTGAGCCCAAGGAACTGAAACTATCAGGAAATTCTCAACACCATTGACTTATTGATGTGGGTAATATTAAAAACTTGGGTATGAGAAATGGTTGGTGGAACCTTCTCATTAACAACCAACAATGTAGTAAGTTTTCTTTTACCCTCTCTCTTGTTGTAGGAAAATTTGCTTTACGCAAAACTTAAACTACAGCCCCACCTGCCATATATGCATATAGTATAGATGATATTTTCACCCCTCTCTTTTGTGACTAGTTGGCATATTCAATATGCTGACCTACACAGCTGCAATGTCTTATGTTGCAGATACTTTCTTCGACGAGTAAGAGTATGATTCAGGGTTACGGTTTGCACTCAACCTGTCGTTGGTGTTTATTGGGACTCCACTCCCTTGACTGTTTCCGCTGAGATTTTGAGGTATATATCAAATTTTACGTTATTTACATCTGATTGCACTTTGATATATACATTGATGTACTATGAGTGCCAGCATACTGATCTAGGGATGGCACAGATACATAGAGGCTTGACTCGTTTTGAGTCGGGTCGCTACAGATGTGATGCAGACAGAAAGCTGCGCTGAAATCAACCCACGTGGTTGTTGGTCCGGCAGGACGCATAGCTTCATAATTCTCCCACCATAGATTGGCGGGGCCTTCAAGAAAGTAAGCAACAAATGTCACCTTATAAACCTCAACAACGTTGGCAGAATGTATCTTGCGTGATATACTACACAACCAATCATCAACGTCGAGAGGATCAACGAAATGATGAAACTTGGGTGGATTGAGCTTCACAAAGTCATTGAGGGTCACTGCGTCATTTCGCGGTTGACGAACCGTATTCTGCTCAATACGCTCTAATAGACGGTTGGTTTCTCTCTTATTCCTTTCTGCCTCCAGCATAACCTCCGCCAGAGAGGGCGAGTGAGGCACGTTCTCCTGAGCTGCTTGACTACCCTCTCCCTGCTCATGGCCAGGAGCATGGTTGTGCCTAGTGAACACCATCCTGACAAACAACTCACAACTTAGACTAGATCAACATCAATACTAGCTAAGAATTAAGAAATGCACTAAACAATATGGAATGCGGAAATGAACATCCGAACAACATGGCAACAAGCAAACTGCTATATATACACCATGGTTCATACACACCATAACTTAGTTCACTACAACCTCAAACTGAAGAGCAAACTACTCAAAAGATGATACTACTTAACATAGGCTTTCCAAGCTTCCTATACATTATTTATCTATGCCTCCGGAACTTATCTCACAACCTACTCATGTTCCATAAGACGCACGGGACTGTGGAATTATAACTGTTACAATACTACTACACTACTCAAGAACTCAAGCATCCGCATAGAACATCTCATACAGGTTTCCTCCGTGACCGGGGAGCTGAACCTGAGGATCAGGAAACACCCTAGCCTGAGATCCCTGAAAACCATAAGGACACGGATGTGACCTTGGTCCCCTGACTGGTGGCAACAGAGGTCCACGAAGAGGGGTGACACCTCCGATAGCAGGGCAATCAGCATGAGATGGCAAATGAGTCCTAATTAGGTTCAACATCTCCATGTCTCCATAGCCTGTCTGAACGACAGGTGCCAGCTGTGTCAAAGCTATCCACAGACGGGCACGAGTAGCATAAAGCTCCATGCGAAGAGCACGAGCATCTCGGTCCCTATTCTCTAACATCTGGGTGGTAACCTGTAGCAACAGCTCCTCCAAACAAGAATCAAAGTAGATATGTTGGATTAACCTTCACCAAGTCATCCTCTACTCTTGTTAGTGCTTTCTCCGATTCCGACTAGGCAGGTTGCTTGGATGATAGGAGGTCAACAGGTGGTTTTGCAGTATTCTATGGACCCAACTTAATTTCATGGTGTGCAAAGAAGCAAGCAACAACGTCTAGATCGAGTACTCACGCAGAATATAAGGCATTGACAAATGCCACAGTAAAAATTATATGGGGCAAATCTTTGCTCAAGGAACCTGTAATATACAATACACAAACTCCATGTCCTTGGTGTGATAACGTTGGTGCTACATATCTCCCTGCTAATCCTGTCTTTCATGCCAGAACTAAGCACATTGAAGTTGTTTATCACTTTGTTAGAGAGAGTTGCTAGCAAGGAATTGGAGATACAGTTTGTTCCACCAAGAGACCAAGTTGTTGATGGTTTCACAAAGGCTTTATCTACAGGGCTATTTGAAGAATTTAAATGTAATCTTAACTTGAGAAGTTTAGATTAAGGGAGGATGTTAAACAAGATGTATTCATCCATAGGGTACGACTATTGGTGCCTTGGTCACCACGCCTGGGTAGTTAGTAGATATTTGCTTTATCTTTGTCTCCCCAACAACCTCATGTAATATCTCTCCATCTCGGTTTGTTTGACAACCGAAGCCCTATACACCATCATCTATCAACATAAGTAATGCGGGTCTCCATGTTGGAGATTGAGACGCTTCAACATGTTTCTTCACAATCTTAACAACGGTTGCATCCAGGATACATCCTATCGCTCAGCATATTTCAACAGCGTCGAAAAGCCCTCTAAACAAAAAAGAAAAAGGTAAGGGGAGAGCTGGTCCCCTTGCCTTAGGACCCTAGATGGCAAAAAACTACGAGAGACTCATGTCTACTACGCAACCTTCTCCTTGTAGACGTTGTTGGGCCTCCAAGCGCAGAGGTTTGTAGGACAGTAGCAATTTTCCCTCAAGTGGGTGACCTAAGGTTTATCAATCCGCAGGAGGCGTAGGATGAAGATGGTCTCTCTCAAGCAACCCTGCAACCAAATAACAAAGAGTCTCTTGTGTCCCCAACACACCCAATACAATGGTAAGTTGTATAGATGCACTAGTTTGGCGAAGAGATGGTGATACAAGTGCAATAAGGATGATAGATATAGGTTTTTGTAATCTGAAATTACAAAACAGCAAGGTAACAAAAGGTAAAAGTGAGCACGAACGGTATTGCAATGCGTGGAAACAAGGCCTAGGGTTCATACTTTCACTAGTGAAGTTCTCTCAACAATGATAACATAATTGGATCATATAACTAGCCCTCAACATGCAACAAAGAGTCACTCCAAATTCACTAATAGCGAAGAACAAACGAAGAGATTATGTCGGGTACGAAACCACCACAAAGTTATTCTTTCTGATCGATCTATTCAAGAGTTCGTAGTAAAATAGCACGAACCTATTCTTTCCGTTCAATCTTTCATAAAGTTCGTACTAGAATAACACCTTAAGATACTTATCAACCAAGACCCTAATGTCACCCAGATACTCCACTGTCACCTCAAGTATCCGTCGGTATGATTATACGATATGCATCACACAATCTCAGAATCATCTACTCAACCAACACATAGAACTTCAAAGAGTGCCCCAAAGTTTCTACCAGAGAGTCAAAACGTGTGCCAACCCCTGTGCATAGGTTCCAAGTGTCACGAACCCGCAAGTTGATCACCAAAATATACATCAAGTACTCACATGAATCCACGTGTGCCAACCCATATGCATAGGTTCCCAATGTCACGAACCCGCAAGTTGATCACAGCAGATAGACACGTGCAACACATACATCAAGTGTTCTCAAAGACTCAATCCGATAAGATAACTCCAAAGGGGAAACTCAATTCATTACAAGAAGGGAGAGGGGGAAGAACATCATAAGATCCAACTATAGTAGCAAAGCCCGTGGTACATCAAGATCAAGACATCTCAAGAACACGAGAGAGAGATCAAACACATAGCTACTGGTACATACCCTCAGCCCCGAGGGAGAACTACTCCCTCCTCGTCATGGAGATCGCCGGGATGATGAAGATGGCCATCGGAGATGGATTCCCCCTCCGGCAGGGTGCCGGAACGGGCTCCAGATTGGTTTTTGGTGGCCACAGAGGCTTGCGGCGGCGGAACTCCCGATCTAGATTTCTTTCTGGAGGTTTCTGTATTTATAGGACCAGATGGCGGTGGGGTGGCCGCGCCTACACAGCTTGTGGCTTCCTCGGGACCCATCTCCCGTATCTTTTTCTTTTAGTATTTTTGATATTTTCCATAAAAAATCATCGCGGAAGAATTAGTCCGTTCGGACTGCGCCTGAAAAAGGGTAAAAAAATCGGAAAGAACAGGAACTGGCACTTGGCACTGAATTACTAGGTTAGTCCCAAAAAAGATATAAAAGACATATAAAACATCCAAAGTTTGACAAGATAACAACATGAAACCATCAAAAATTATAGATACGTTGGAGACGTATCAAGCATCCCCAAGCTTAACTCGTGCTCGTCCTCGAGTAGGGAAGTGATAAAGAATGAATTTTTGATGCTTTCATGCTACCTAGCATAGATGTCCTTTGTAACTCCTCTTATGTGACATGAATGTTCAGATCCGTTAGATTCAAAACAATAGTTTGCTATTGACGTGGAGACAATAATACTTCAAGCAAACTAGCAAGGTAATCATGAACTTTCAAAATAACAAGGTCAAAATAAAGTTATCCCTACAAAATCATATAGTCTGGCTATGCTCTATCATCCTTGCACAACAAATTTAAATCATGCACAACCTCGGTATTGGCCAAGTAATTGTTTTCGCACCTTTACTTTCTCAAACTTTTTCAACTTTCACGCAATACATGAGCGTGAGCCATGGTTATAGCACTATAGGTGGAATGGAGTGGTGGAGGTTGTGAGACAAAAAAGGAGAAGATGGTCACATTGACTAGGCATATCAATGAGCTATGGAGATGCTTATCAATAGATATCAATGTGAATGAGTAGGGATTTCCATGCAAGAGATGCACTAGAGCTATGAGTATGTGAAAGCTCTTAAGGAAAACTAGTGGGTGTGCATCCAACTTGCTTTCTCACGAAGACCTAGGGCAATTTTGAGGAAGCCCATCATAGGAATATACAAGCCAAGTTATATAATGAAAAATTAGCACTAGCTATATGGTGGTGACAAAACGAGAGACTCTCAATCATGAAGATCATGGTGCTTAACATGAAGCACAAGTGTGGAAAGGAGATAGTAGCATTGTCCCTTCTCTCTTTTTCTCTCATTTTTTTGGTGGGCTCTTTGGCCTCTCTTTTTTTGGTGGGCATATTTGACCTCTTTTTTTTCTCACATGGGACAATGCTCCATCAATTATGATCATCACACTTACAACTCAAAACTTAGAGCAATGATGACTCTATATGAAATGCCTTCGGTAGTGTACCGTGGCAATGATCTAGCATGGCATAGACATCAATGGAAACATCATGCTAGCTATCTTATGATCATGCAATGGCAATGTAGAAGTGGTGGCACATGTCATGGTGGTAGTTGCATGGCAATATATCTCGGAATGGCTTTGAAAATGCCATAGTAGGTAGGTATGGTGGCTGTTTTGAGGGAGGCTATATGGTAGGTTTATGCACCGGCGAAAGTTGCACGGTACTAAAGAAGATAGTGATGGTGGAAGGTGAAAGTGCATCTAAACCATGGACTCACCATTAGTCAAGAAGAACTCATATACTTGTTGCAAAAAATTTATTAGTAATCAAAACAAAGCATTCAACGCATACTCCTAAGGGAAGGGTTGGTAGGTATAAACCATCGTGCGATCCCAACCTCTACACAAAGGATGACAATCAATAAACTAATCATGCTCAAACTTCATCTCATAGCAGTTCACCATACGTGCATGCTACGGGAATCACTAACTTCAACACAAGTATCTCTAGATTCACAACACCATACTAACATAACTTAAATATTACCACAACCACATCTCAAAACTAATTGAGAGGAATCAAGCTTCTCTTTCTACTCAATGCACATTAAGATGGAAGTTTTCTTATCCCTTTGGATAACTACCACTTTTGGGACTACTTTCATAGCATAAGCCAACTACCAAGCCACGCACTGTTGTGCTCTAAAAGATATAAGTGAAGCACATAGAGCAAAATCAACTAGCTCTAAAGATATAAGTGAAACACATGTGAGCTGAATTGCCTAACTCAAAGGATATAAGTGAAGCTCGACAAAATCACGGTGAGTGCATGTCTCTCTCTATAGGTGTGCAGCAAGGAAGATTGTGACACAACAAAAATAAAATACTCCTACGATACAAGACGCTCCAAGCAAAACACATATCATGTGGTGAATAAAAATATAGCTCCAAGTAACATTACCGATGGATTGAAGAGGAAAGAGGGGATGCCTTCCCGGGGCATCCCCAAGCTTAGGCTTTTTCGGCATCCTTGAATAAACTTGGGGTGCCTTGGGCATCCCCAAGCTTGAGCTCTTTCCACTCTTTATCTCATTGTCCATAAGAACTTCACCCAGAACTTGAAAACTTCACAACACAAAACTTAAACAGAAACTTGTGATATCATTAGTATAAGAAAGCAAATCACCACTTCCTTAGGTACTGTAGCAAACTTTAATTCTAATTATGTTGGTGTTGGGTTGTTGTATTTTCACTTTTCCATGGCTAGTACCCTCTGATACTATCCATAGTTTCATCAAAATAAGCAACCAACTCAACAAAAACGGAATCTGTTAACAGTAGACCAGTCTGTAGCAATCTGTATACTTCGTATACTTTTGGTAATTCAAAAAATATGAACAATTATGAAAGTCTGAAGAAATTGAATAGATATGAGAAGCAAAAAGAATCAACTCAAAAGCTCTTACAGAATAAAAATGAAAATTCTTTTCGTGAGCAGAAAGTTTCTATCTTTTTCCAGCATGATCAAACAATCATCACCAAGACTAATCATAACGGTTTTGCTTGGCACAAACACAAAAAGAAACACAAAATACACAATCATAACAGAATTATGATGGTGTGTAGAAAACAAAAACAGGAAGCAAAAATCAAAGAAAAAATTATTCATTGGGTTGCCTCCCAACAAGCGCTATCGTTTAACGCCCTTAGCTAGGCATTGATTTCAATGATGCTCACATAAAAGGTAAGGATTGAAACACAATGAGAGCATCATGGAGCAAATGGCTAGCACATTTAAGTCTAATACACTTCCTATGCATAGGGATTTTTTGCTCAAACAATTTATTGGAGCAAGAATCAACTAGCATAGAGCATAGCTTCAAAAATTTCAACACATGGAGACGAAGCTTGATACTATTGCAATAAGTAGAAGCATATGATCCTCTCTCATAGTAATTTTCGGTAGCATCATGAATGAATTCAACAATATAACCAGCTCCTAAAGCATTCTTTTCATGATCTACAAGCATAGAAATTTTACTACTCTCCACATAAGGAAATCTATTCTCAAGAATAGTAGTGGGAGTATCGTAAAAGACTTTAGCACTACAAATTGTGTACACAATGAAAAATCAAGGTTTAGCAAAGGGGTTCTCGAGAGTATGACAAGTTTTATCATCCCTCTTCTTCAACGCATAAGTATCCTCACAATAATCATCATAGATAGGGGGCATGCTTTCATCAAAATGATTTTGATCATTCAAAGTGGAAGAACTAAAAAGATCATCTTTATCAAATATAGCATCCCCAAGCTTGTGGCTTTGCATATCATTAGCATCATGGGTATTCAAAGAATTCATGCTAAGAACATTGCAATCATGCTCATCATTCACATATTCTATGCCAAGCATTCTATGTAATTCTTCTTTCAACACTTGAGCACAATTTTCCTTCCCATCATGCTCACGAAAGACATTGAAAAGATGGAGCATATGAGGCATCCTCAATTCCATTTTTTCGTAGTTTTCTAGCGAAAGAACAAGAAACAAAAAGATTCGATTGCAAGATCTAAAGATATACCTTCAAGCGCTAACCTCCCCGGCAACGGCGCCAGAAAAGAGCTTGATGTCTACTACGCAACCTTCTCCTTGTAGACGTTCTTGGGCCTCCAAGCGCAGAGGTTTGTAGGACAGTAGCAATTTTCCCTCAAGTGGGTGACCTAAGGTTTATCAATCCACGGGAGGCGTAGCATGAAGATGGTCTGTCTCAAGCAACCCTGCAACCAAATAACAAAGAGTCTCTTGTGTCCCCAACACACCCAATACAACGGTAAGTTGTATAGGTGCACTAGTTCGGCGAAGAGATGGTGATACAAGTGCAATAAGGATGGTAGATATAGGTTTTCGTAATCTGAAATTAAAAAAAAGCAAGGTAACAAAAGGTAAAAGTGAGCACGAACGGTATTGCAATGCGTGGAAACAAGGCCTAGGGTTCATACTTTCACTAGTGAATTTCTCTCAACAATGATAACATAATTGGATCATATAACTAGCCCTCAACATGCAACAAAGAGTCACTCCAAAGTCACTCATAGCGGAGAACAAACGAAGAGATTATTGTCGGGTACGAAACCACCACAAAGTTATTCTTTTTGATCGATCTATTAAAGAGTCTGTAGTAAAATAGCATGAAGCTATTCTTTCCGTTCAATCTTTCATAGAGTTCGTACTAGAATAACACCTTAAGATACTTATCAACCAAGACCCTAATGTCACCTAGATACTCCACTGTCACCTCAAGTATCCGTCGGTATGATTATACGATATGCATCACACAATCTCAGAATAATCTACTCAACCAACACATAGAACTTCAAAGAGTGCCCCAAAGTTTCTACCACAGAGTCAAAACGTGTGCCAACCCCTGTGCATAGGTTCCCAATGTCACGAACCCGCAAGTTGATCACCAAAATATACATCAAGTACTCACATGAATCCACGTGTGCCAACCCATATGCATAGGTTCCCAATGTCACGAACCCGCAAGTTGATCACAACAGATAGACACGTGCAAGACATACATCAAGTGTTCTCAAAGACTCAATCTGATAAGATAACTCCAAAGGGGAAACTCAATTCATTACAAGAAGGGAGAGGGGGAAGAACATCATAAGATCCAACTATAGTAGCAAAGCCCGTGGTACATCAAGATCAAGACATCTCAAGAACACGAGAGAGAGATCAAACACATAGCTACTGGTACATACCCTCAGCCCCGAGGGAGAACTACTCCCTCCTCGTCATGGAGATCGCCGGGATGATGAAGATGCCCACCGGAGATGGATTCCCCCTCTGGCAGGGTGCCGGAACGGGCTCCAGATTGGTTTTTGGTGGCCACAGAGGCTTGCAGCGGCGGAACTCCCGATCTAGGTTTCTTTCTGGAGGTTTCTGTATTTATAGGACCAGATGGCGGTGGAGTTGTGTCAAGTGGGCCCCTCAGGAGCCCACAAGCTTGGTAGGTGCGGCCTGGGGGGGTGGCCGCGCCTACAGGGCTTGTGGCTTCCTCGGGACCCCTCTCTGGTATCTTTTTCTTCCGTTTTTTATATTTTCCATAAAAATCATCGCAAAAGAATTATTTCGTTTGGACTCCGCCTGAAAAAGGGTCAAAAACATGGAAAGAACAAGAACTGGCACTTGGCACTGAATTAATAGGTTAGTCCCAAAAAAGATATAAAAGGCATATAAAACATCCAAAGTTTGACAAGATAACAACATGAAACCATCAAAAATTATAGATACGGTGGAGACGTATCAGAGACCACCATTACGCTTAACACAGAACACTGCAGATGTGACATGATACGTCTCCAACGTATATATAATTTTTGATCGTTCCATGCTATTATATTATCAACTTTGGATGTTTTATATGCATGAATATGCTATTTTATATTATTTTTGGGACTAACCTATTGACCTAGAGCCCAGTGCCAGTTTCTGTTTTTTCCTTGTTTTTGGCCTTTTTCAGATAGGAATATCAAACGGAGTCCAAATGGAATAAAACTTTCGTGATGATTACTTGGGACCAAAAGAGACCCCCGAAGCTTTGGAAGAAGGCCAGAAGAGCCACGAGGGAGTCACGAGCCCGGTAGGCGCGCCCTACCCCCCGGGAGGGCCTAGCAGGCTCGTGACCTCCTCGTGGGCCCAACTGACGTAATTCCACCACCATAAATTCCTATAAATACAGAAACCCCCCAAAAGAAACGTAGATCAGGAGTTCCGCCGCCGCAAGCCTCTGTAGCCACCAAAAACCAATTGGGAGCCCGTTCCGGCACCCTGCCACAGGGGTAATCCATCTCCGGTGGCCTTCTTCATCATCCCGGCGATCTCCATGACGAGGAGGGAGTAGTTGTCCCTCGGGGCTGAGGGTATGTACCAGTGGTTATGTGTTTGATCTCTCTCTCTCGTGTTCTTGAGATGTCATGATCTCGATGTACCGCGGGCTTTGCTACTATAGTTGGATCCTATGATGTTCTTCCCCCTCTCCCTTCTCGAATGAATTGAGTTTCCCCTTTGAAGTTATATTATCGGATTGAGTCTTTAAGAACACTTGATGTATGTCTTGCACGTGTCTATCTGTGGTGATAATGGGATATTCATGTGAGTACTTGATGTATGTTTTGGTGATTAGCTTGCGGGTTTCGTGACATCGAGAACCTATGCATATGGGTTGGCACACATTTTGACTTTCTGGTAGAAACTTCGGGGCACTCTTTGAAGTTCTATGTGTTGTTTGAATAGATAATTCTGAGATTGTGTGATGCATATCGTATAATCATGACCACGGATACTTGAGGTGACAATGGAGTATCTAGGTGACATTAGGGTCTTGGTTGATATGTGTCTTAAGGTGTTATTCTGGTGCGAATTCTAGGATAGATTGAACGGAAAGAATAGCTTCGTGTTATTTTACTACGGACTCTTGAATAGATCGATCAGAAAGAATAACTTTGTGGTGGTTTCGTACCCGACAATAATCTCTTCGTTAGTTCTCCGCTATTAGTGACTTTGGAGTGACTCTTTGTTGCATGTTGAGGGCTAGTTCTATGATCCAATTATGTTATCATTGTTTAGAGAACTTCCACTAGTTAAAGTATGAACCCTAGGCCTTGTTTCCACGCATTGCAATACCATTCGTGCTCACTTTTATTATTAATTACCTTGCTGTTTTTATAATTTCAGATTACAAAAACCTATATCTACTATCCATATTGCACTTGTATCACCATCTCTTCGCCGAACTAGTGCACATATACAATTTACCATTGTATTGGGTGTGTTGGGGACACAAGAGACTCTTTGTTATTTGGTTGCAGGGTTGCTTGAGAGAGACCATCTTCATCCTACGCCTCCCGCGGATTGATAAACCTTAGGTCACCCACTTGAGAGAAAATTGCTACTGTCCTACAAACCTCTGCACTTGGAGGCCCAACAACGTCTACAAGGAGAAGGTTGCGTAGTAGACATCATGACACACCGCATGATCATCCATATTCATGACTCTACAAAGCCAAAACGCGCCAACATGTGTTCAAGGAGTATCCACTCTACCCTATCATATGCTTTCATCATGCCCAACTTAATCGCACACTGGGCCTTTTTTTCCTTTTCCGAGTCCCCAACGCACGCACACACTCATACGCCACTAAAATGTTACCAGTGATAAGCCTGCCCGGTATAAAGCGCTTTGTTCCTCTGAGATCATAACTGTCGGCACACCCTTCGGCCTATTTGTTAACACCTTTGCAAGTATTTTATAAAGCACGTTGCACTAGCTGATCGGTCGAAACTGAGAAACTAACTCCGGTGAGTTAATCTTTGGAATCATTACTATAACAATATCATTAAAACCGTCCTGAGTAGCTGAACCGTCCAGAAAATCTCTGATTACCTTACATGCATCCCCTCTAAGGGCATGCACAATGATGACATATGAATACAGATGTCCCATGACAAAAAGTAGTTTGAAGCATTTATGTTGATTTTTTTTCTCCCCAATGCAAGCTATCATTAGTGGGCCTGAGCAAAAAATAGAAAATAAAGACTCTAATACACATGCATCTCTACTTTTCATCCTAATATTTTCAACTTTTTTACATCGGATCATACCTTTTCTCTTCAAGCACGTGACTCCTGCAAAGAATCCTGTTTCCTCATCTGAATCTACTTTTTCTCGCATCCGATCTTACATGGAATACGAAGCATCACCTTGAGGCTACGCATTGAACATGCCCTGACCAACTTTCCGGGGCGTTGGTAGAATAGAGAAGGGAGTCCATGAGGACCCAGTGCTTTTATGAGCCCCATCTGAAAAAGTGCACGCTCAATTTCATCATCCGTGATGACTTATTATTCATATCCTTAGAAACTCTCTCTCAATATGCTGCATCACTCTGTCCATCTAATTTGAACCATCTAATGTAAAAAGCTTTTTTATAAAAGGTACTTTCTTTATAAACTAATATAAAAATATTTAGATCACTAAAGTAGTTTATGGAGGAAGTAGCTGCCAAAGAACTCATCTCTTCATTAGTGGTGCATTTGCATCCATCCTCTTGCAACAGGGCCTTAACTGTGTTTTTTCCTTTTCGTATGAGAAGCTCTGTTTTGAAAATATTTGGTGTTTTGGTCGTCCCATTGTTACCAATCAATCCTCGACCGCTGATTATAATTAATTTCTCCCCGTTCGTACATGTTGGCATGTTGCCGATGGGGATGAATTTCCGAACGTCGCATGTGAATGCCGTGCTATATGTCTGAAGATCGAACCCGATTCCATGGGCGAGCACGCCACTTCATCGGCGCGCAGATCAGAGGAGGGTGGCCACGTGATAGCCGTACTAGTAGCCAAAGAAAGCACAAACGGGATGCGGCACAGCAAGCGGAGGAGTTGCAGCAGGAAGAAGAAGCATTTCCTCTGTTGTTTTCCTCACGAACCGATGGAAAAGCAGCAGCAGCAGCAGCAGCAGCAGCAGCAACTTGGTTGGGTCGTGCTCGTGTCGCATGGGTCGAGGCGATGGCGCTAGAAAACCGGTCGGGTCGTCGTCTCGCGACCGACCATAAAAGGGGCCCCAATAATGGCAGCTTTTAGCCCCACGCTAATCTCCCGTTCCTTGCCTCACATTTCGGCCAGCCAGGCCACCGCGTCCCACCCGTGCGCCCCCGCATCGCCGCTTCCTCTCCTTCCCTTCCCCTTCCCTTCCCTTCCGAGAACGCACGTCAATCCCACCACCGCCATGGCCGCGCTGGCCCGCGCCTCGCTCCTCCGATCCGCCGTTCGACGGCTCCGGGCCTTCTCCACGGCCGCCGCCGAGGGCGCCGCGCCCCGCCGCGACGCGAGGGCTACAGCGGCGGCCGCGCTGGCTGCCGGGTCGGGGCTGGGGATCTGGCTGCTCCCCCCGTCGCCGCAGCCGCTCGCGGACTCTGGCCAGGGGGACTTCGCCGTGGCGCAGGCGGGCTTTGGGGACGTGGGCGCCGTGGAGGAGCCCGAGGAGGAGAAGCGCAGGTTCCTCTTCCGAGGTGCGTGCCCTTCGTTTTTGATCTCACGTACGGCTGCACCCATGCATGGAGTATAATTCGCAAAAGCTTTATAACCTGGTCAAACAATTCATGTGGAATTTTGCGAAGCAAGTTTCCGTTTGCAATTTTGTGAGCCAAGTTTCTGTTACTCTTGAGTTTTGTGAGGACAGAGAAACGATTTTCGTATGGATCGGCCACTCGACGAATAGGGCTCTTCCTCCGATCGTGTGCCGAGCCAACATTCTCGCCATTTCTTCTCCTCAATCCTAACGCTCACATGACGGATTCCTGGAAGCGGCGCAATTGCTCACCGTCCTTTTTCTCCGCTTCGCTTTGCAGACTCGTATCGCAGAAGGGTGTTCTTCAACTATGAGAAGCGCATTCGGACGCGCAGCCCTCCTGAGAAGGTAACCACGTCGTGCTGCATGCACTGTGATTCAATAGATTACTATACTGTTCTAATTGTGGTGTTCTTCCTGGTAGATCTTTGAGTACTTTGCGTCCATCCGGAACCCGGAGGGCGAAGTCTACATGTTACCTGCGGACTTGATGAGGGCTATTGTTCCCGTTTTCCCTCCATCCGAATCTAATGTTGTCAGGGAAGGAAGACTCAGAGGGGAGCGCAACCCTGGTGAGCTACAGTGTGCTCCTTCTGAGTTTTTCATGCTGTTCGACACAAACGGCGATGGGCTCATCTCCTTTGCCGAGTAAGTGCTTCTTGCTTCATCTGAAATGCCTAGCATATTTTCCACTTGACGTGGTATCCAATTTTCTATCCGTTAGGAAGGTTTTTGTAGTTTGTCTAACTATTATCATACAATTTGTAATGTAATATTCCCTCCGTTCCTAAATATAAGTCTTTTTAGAGATTTCACTAAGTGACTACATACAAAGCAAAATGAGTGAATATACACTCTAAAATATGTCTATATGTAGTCTCCCGGTAAAATCTCTAAAAAGACTTATATTTAGGAACGGAGGGAGTACTTAACAAAGCTGCCACATAGATATTACATCGGTAATGCCTATTGAGCTTGAATCTCCTCAACGAGCATGCATGTTTTCTTATAGATAATAATACATGTATGTATATAGGTGCAACTATGGTATTAGGCTATCAGCATTTGCATGCCTCTACCCTTTTAGTCTGTTACAAGTGTGGTTTTATATTTTCTGCAACCATTAGTGCTGTCAACTAAATGCATTTCTTAAACTGCTCGTGTTGCCTTGTGCAGGTATATCTTTTTTGTAACATTGCTTAGCATTCCTGAGTCGAGCTTCAGTATAGCTTTCAAGATGTTTGACCTTGACCACAATGGGTAAGCTATCTTACAGCCGCTGGAACCAATTTAATTGTATCATTGCACTCTTGAGATTGATATGCCTCTATTCTCCAAATAGTCTTATCTCAGATTAACTATGATGTTGATTTGTAGCTAGTGACAGGTGAAGGAAATAAATATTCCTGCATTTTCTTTTCTGTTGAGAGCATGGCTAATAATAGAACCACTTGCTGGCTCTATCTCATTGCCACATCATTTCCCATCATCTAATAGCCTACTCTGCTACTCATATATGTAATAGTTAGGCATAGATATATACTAGTATGTCATTAATGTATGGCCCACCTCATTCTCTCACAAAGTTACTAATCTACATCCCACTCCTTTCTCTTTCCCTCTCTCCTCCAACTCATCTCAAATCTGATGTGGCAACTCTTATAGCCCGCTTATGTCACCTTATTATGCTTCCTCTGAATGTACTTGATAAGTTTTGGTGATTGGAGTCTCTGATATGACTCTATACTTTAGCTTTAGTTCAGTAGAAGCACATGCCAACTGAAAAAGTACCGTATCCATGCGGAAACCATACATTAGATGTGTGGGGCTGACCTATTATCCATTTTGCTTTTCTTAGTAAGAAATCTAGCCGGTTAGGTTTATCAAGTCTGTATTGTGGTTCTATTTTAATTTCTTTTTTCTTAAGAACATAGACCATACCTTGAGTTCAAGAGTCCTGCAAATAAATTAATGAAGTGTTGCGCAAGCAGATCACTGAGTCAATTTAAGCCTATAGACAGTATAGACCAAGTATCTAAGAATATAGCTGTTAGAATTGCATGCTTTAGAGTCCACGTGGAATAAACTCTGACAGGAGAAAGAAAGATGTGGCACTCCTAAGTGGTAGTTCTTTGACTTCTGCATTTGTTTTATTTTTAATTTAAAGCTCACTGTAACCGTTAAATGTATGCTTTCCTCTTTTCTATGGGATCTACGCAAGGATCCATTTAAATATTTCCGTGTTTGTGCTTTATTGTTGTTTACATGTCACCATTGGCGTGCAGAAAAAGACCTGCTTTCTGATCCGTGTTCGATCATCTCACTTGTTATTTCATGATGCTGAAGGGTATGAACCAAATTTGGCAAGAATTTTCTCTGTTCTCTCAGTATTCTCATCTGCTATTTATCATTCTCAGGGAAATAGATAAAGAAGAGTTTAAGAAAGTAATGGCGTTGATGCGGTCCTATAATAGGCAAGGATCTGCCCACAGGGATGGGTTACGTATTGGACTTAAGGTTGGTCAGCCAGTGGAAGAAGGTGGACTGCTTGAGTACTTTTTTGGCAAGGATGGCAGTGACCATCTACACTATGAAAAGTTCTCTGATTTTTTGAAGCAATTACATGATGAGGTGATTTGTTTTCCTTTTTAATCTTTTGTTGCTGAAATATTTATGTTTCAGCATCTTATTACTGATGCAACTTTCTCTGTAGTCCTGTGTTGTGGGTCATGTAACCCATTTTGTGCGTGCCCGTATTCATGGATATTGTTCAAGTCAACCAAAAGTCCATCATATCCTGAACATATATGCCAAACTCAATTTTTAAGGCCCCTCCCAATGCTCCACCTTGTACAGGTGCTAAGACTGCCATGTAGACAAAAAATCTGATGTGGCATGGTATTTAAGAGGAGAGAGATGGATGTGGTGACCCCAGGAAGAAACGGTGTCAAGCGCGTGAACCTAGGCAAAATACTTAAATGAAAGAAAGCCCACCAATGCATGAAGAACTTTAATAGCTAAATCATTAAATAGAGTATGCTTAGCTACAACAAGTTAAGCACCTATGCATTGGGGGCTTTGGTTGCTAAACTTTTAAATGTGCTTAGCACCTCTTCTTAGCACCAATGCATTGGAAGTAGCCTAAGCTACATGGTTGTCTCTAGGAATAGTGATAAACACAAGTAGGGCACATCTTTAAATTGCATACTTAGTACAAAGAGTCAAACACAAGCTGTACTGAACTTGTTTTTGTGTTGCTTGATGTGTTGTCTCAGAAGTCAGAAGCATAAAACCGTGTGATAGTCGAAATTTTGACGACTAGTACTATCCATCAATTTTATTTTGCACTAGCTATGAAATTAGTGAAGCATTTTTATTTATTCTACCTTCTAATATCCACACAGTGACCAACCCCCACATAGAGACATAAATCCAGATCTATAAACCCTGTTAATGGGCCGAGTAAAAGGTTGAACGTTTTCTGTATGAAAATTCCTAATTAATCGGTGGATTCTCTGGTCTGATAGCATTTTTTTTGTTCAATCATCTTCAGATTGTTCGCTTGGAGTTCAATCACTATGATATAAAATC
Organism: Hordeum vulgare subsp. vulgare; assembly: GCF_904849725.1. NCBI lineage: Eukaryota > Viridiplantae > Streptophyta > Magnoliopsida > Poales > Poaceae > Hordeum > Hordeum vulgare. Next base: position 357,958,059 of record NC_058523.1, read on the forward strand.
ATCCAAGACAATATCTGCTAAGGACTTTGCATTATCCATGGTTGCTTCTGCTGACATGAATCACATAAACAAGCTACTTGACAGAGTTGACGATTTTGATGAATCTCCTGATGTCAAGGATTTGCGCATTACCTTTGAGGTTTAACAGTTTGCTATCCCGATTTCCTGGTATATTTCTTGAGCCAGCCATGTTTTAAAAGATCATTGATGTTATTTGGAAATTCAGGAGTTCAAGGCTTTTGCTGATCTGCGGCGAAGATTGGAACCATTTGCAATGGCTATCTTCAGCTATGGAAAAGTAAATGGTTTGTTGACAAAGCAGGATCTAAAACGTGCTGCAACTCATGTACGGCCTTCCATAATTGTACTTATAGACGTAGTCTGAAATACCTAATTTCAGTAGAATTGTTTCGCTTAAGCTTTATAGCGATAATCACTGGCCTTTTCCAACCGTGTAGCCATTTTGTGCTAGCTCGACAGTTATTGCTGATACGCCCTAGTTACTCACTTGGTTATTAGTTCGGATTTTTGATTGTTTTCATGATTCTGTCTTATAGGTTTGTGGGGTGGACTTGACTGATAAGGTGGTGGATGTCATTTTCCATGTGTTTGATGCAAACTGTGATGGGAACCTAAGCTCAGAGGAGTTCTTGAGGGCACTACAAAGACGGGAAAGCAATATTCGGCAGCCCACTACTCCAGGTTTAATGGGGGTATTCTCCTGCTGGCTGAACTGTACGAAGTGTTCTTTTCAACAGATGCTGTTTCAGTAGAATATATCTTGATACTAACAAGACTAGCCGTCTGTCGCCCTGGGCCACTCTCTATTTGACGTACGTAGGCCATGCTCAACATATATGAAGTTAGTTGCTTCTGTCGCATAACATTCCACTTGCATACATAGCTGGTGTCTCTGATGGTTTTGGTCATGGCAGGAGCTGGAGAACGAATACAACAAACCGCTAGGTCAGCAGACACGATCTTGTTGTACATATTGTCCTGCGGATCAAAGTTGTCCAATTATGTAGTAGCTGTAAATAACACAATTCTGTTCTGGCCCAAGGGCTCAGTTGACAGATATCTCCTTCACTGATGTAATGAACCTGTGACTTTGAACCTCGTTTACTTCCTGCCAAGTTCTCGCTTGTGTTCTCATGCCAATACCTTTTACATACTTTGCCAAAGGTAGAAGACGGCAAGGGCTTATACTAGACTAACATGCAAGAATTGTTCACTAGATAGTCTACTAACGCTTTTTTGGGTTGTCAAATACTCCCTCCGTCCCAAAATTATTGTCTTAGATCTGTCTAGATATGAATGTATCTAGTCATGTTTTAATAATTAGATACATCCGTTTCTAAACAAACTTAAGATAAGAATTTTGGGATGGAGGAAGTACTAGATATTACTTTTGGCTCTAGGGAGTATGCTCATGGGGGTCAAAAATGTCTTTTGCCAATGTCAATTTGTTTTTGTTAAATAGATGTGTTCATTGTCACACTCAAATGGTACTTGCAAATTTTTCGGAGGAAAAGCTTAAGCATGTTAACATGTCCAAAAAAAGAAAAGAATGGCAAATGTTACCTTCAAATGGTATACACATTTATTTTTTCACGGACAAAACATTGCTATCCCGTTTTGCATAAAAATGGTAAGCACGCTTGTTACACTAACATAAACATCTAAAAAATAATCAAAATTCACTTGTTTTAATTTACTCCGTGCCCCGCCCTATGCTCCACAAACCACAACGTAGTGCATATTAGGTTTTTTAGAAGTCAAATTATTTCAATGTTTGATTAAATTTCTAGAATAAACTATCAAAATTTGGAACAGAAAATAAATAAAATATAAATGTACACTTCATGTTTTTTTTAGGAAAACATGAACTTTATTCATTAGAGATAATCAAAACATTGTTTATGAGTAACGTTACAATTTCAATCGGTGGTTCTTCAAACCAGTTAGAAGACTGAGAAAATCTTGCTAATCTAGCGAGCTCATGAGCAACTTTATTTGCTTCTTTATTACATTGTTCAAATCTAGTAGCTACAAAATCACAAGCATAATGGAAACAGTCATAAAAAATTGCCGCCGCCGCACCCGCAGATCGTCCTCCATCCTTCATTGTCTCGATGACCTCCAAATTGTTCGAGTTAATAATGAGACGATTACAGCCCGCTTTTTGCGCCAGAGTTAGGCCAAATTTGAGCGCCAGTGCTTCAACCATCAATACATCCGCACAGTGGTCAATCTTGTTGTTTCCTCCAGCAATAAATCTTACTTTATCATCTCGAAGGACCGCCCCCATCGTGCCCCGTAACTGATCATGGTCAAAAGAAGCATCGACGTTAAGTTTTACAAAACTCCTAGGGGGATGAGACCATCCCTCCCTTCTCATTGAGGCCTTTGGGGATGATGTATTGACAAAATTTGTTGTTAGAGCTAAAGTTCCCATAGAGATCATATGAGCATTCTGAGTTTTCTCTTTACGCACCAGTTTTCGCCTTTCCCACCATAAATACCATGTTGAGATAGCAATCATTTCACGGACGTTATGGCGTCCCATAATCCTCAATTCTGGGTCTGGTAGAAGAATTAGATACTCCAACACCGCCTCACCAGCCCGATCAACCCCACAAGCTTTTTTGATAATATCATCCATCCCTAATCTCTTCTAAACTTCCTTTGCTTTAGAACACAGTAAAAGCAAATGCTTAGTATCTTCAAGACCCTCAGAGCACGTAGGGCAAATTGGTGAAATTTTCATATGTCCATTTGCAAGCGTAACACGACAAGGAAGAGTGCCATGTAGCGTACGCCAGATAATTTTTTTAACATTTACCGGGCAAGATAACCTCCATATCTTTCTCCAAATAGGATTTACCGCTGAACGACCCATCCCATTAGAATGTCTCAGTTTACTTCCATGTTGATGATCCCATTCCACCAAGTATGCAGACAGAACTGAGAACATACCATTCTTCGTATGACTCCACACAATGAAATTTGGCATGTCATTTTGTGGCAGTGGAATTGAGAGAATCTGTTGAGCATCAATGGACCACATTGTTTGTGTAATAAGATCTTTATCCCAGTTATTCGTAACAGGATCAATCAAATCAACCACTTTAGATAATAGAAGTCTACCCTTTGGTGTTACAATTTTCCTATTTGCACAATTTGGAATCCAAGCATCATCCCAAATACTTATGTTCTGTCCATTCCCCACACGCCAGATATAACCATTTTTTAGGGAATTCACCCCAGCTATAATACTCTGCCACGTGAAGGAAGAATCTTTCCTTAACTTGGTATTCACGAGGTCACCGTGAGGGTAGTATTTGGCCCTAAGGATAGTAGTACACAAAGAATATCACGAGGCTATCAAGGGCTATCAAGGAGGCGCCACGCCTGTTTCGCGAGCATTGCTAAATTAAAACAGTGAATATCACGAAATCCCATTCCTCCTTGGTTTTTTGGAACACACATCTTCCACCAGGCCATGCAATGCATCCTTGTCTGGTTCTCCTCGTCCCCCACCAGAAATGCCCTACCGCGTCAATAATTCCTTTACATTTTTTTAGTAATTTTAAGGACCGACATTGCATAGGTGGGGTATGGCTTGGACAACAGTCTTGAGCAGGATCTCGTTTCCTCCAGCAGAAAGAAGTTTTTCCTTCCAACCACTAATTTTTTAACTATCCGTTCAATCAGAAATTGAAAGCAATCTGTTTTGTCTAATCCCACATGTGCTGGCAAGCACAGATATTTATCATTTAGGGCCTCAGTCAAAATATTCAAAGTAGTGCATACTTGTTCTCTAATTTCCACCTTCGTATTAGGACTGAAGAAAATGCTAGATTTGTCTACGCTAACCAGTTGTCCCAAAGTCGCACAATATGAATCTAGTACTGCTTTGAGGGCTATCACACTCTGATTATTGGCCTTCATAATAATCAACGAATCATCCGCAAAGAGGAGGTTTGTGATGGGTGGTGCATCTCTACATACTTTCACTCCCAACATATTTTCATTCTCCTCAGCATGTGTAAGTAATGCATTCAAACCTTATGTGCATAAAAGGAAAAGATAAGGCGATAGCGGATCACCCTGCCTCAAACCCCTAGTTGCTGTAAAGCTTTCACTCTCGTCCCCATTAATTCATACCTTATATTTGACAGTTGAGACACATTGCATAATAAGATTCACTCAGTCTTGATAGAATCCCAGCCTCAACATAATCCCCTTCAGAAAAGGCCACTCAACTCTGTCATATGTTTTATTCATGTCAAGCTTAATAGCACACAATCCCTCTTTACCTTCTCTTTTATTCTTGATGGTGTGAAAACACTCATAAGCCGCTAGAATGTTATCTGTTATCAATCTACCAGGCACAAAGACACTCTGCCTAGGACTAATAATCTCGAAGAGAAAAACCTTCAACCTAGACGCCACCATTTTGGCAATTATCTTATAAACCACATTACAAAGACTAATTGGCCTAAACCGGGTCACCCTCTCAGGCGCATTAACCTGTAAGATCTCTTCAACTAAGTCTTCTCCCAGCATGGGCCAAAAACTTTTGTAGAATATAGCATGGAGTCCATCTGGTCCCGGAGCCTTTAAATCCCCAATATCAAACATAGCCTTACGGACGTCCTCCGCGGTATAAGGGGCCAGAAGAGCGTTATTCATGTCAGTAGACACTCTCCTGCGTACGAGAGACAAAACTTCTTGATTCGGATGCACAATCTCTGAAGTGAAGAGTTTTGAAAAATAATTTGTAATTTGAACCTTTAGTTCACCCTCTTTTTTCTAAATTCCAAAATCATCAAGAAGTTGCTTTATATTATTTCTTTTCTTCCTGACGCTGTGGAAGAAAGAAGTATTAAGATCCCCATGCATCAACCAGTTTGCGCGACCTTTTTGTAGCCAGAAGATTTCCTCTTGATCCAACAGATTCTCAATAAGTACTATGATTTCCTTCTGTCGGGACAGGGATTTTGCACATAACGGTCCACGCCTCAATTTCTCAAGATCCTTTTTTAATTTATTAATTCTCCACGGTTAATCTAATGGTACGAATTGTCTATTTGCATGTCTATTATTATTTCTTTAACTTGGTTAAGCATAGACATGTTAGATTTTAATAAAAAGAAGGGGACGCTATGCGTTCCGGCGGATCTTTTTAAAAGATCTGCCGCCTCCGCATCCCTTTGATCGGGGTCATCTAGCGGCCCGGCCCCTTCCCCACCTTTGCAACAGAGCTCCTGTTGTAAAAACACCTTTGTTCCAAAGTTTTTTTGTCTGAATCTTTTGAAACATGAGTTTCGTTGCGGAAGGACTTATGCAACACAGATGATGTTGCAAAAAAAAAGTAATGTCTTAACTTTTTGCCAACATGAGTGTTGTTACGGAAAGACTTCTGCAACATAGATGAAGTTGCAGATTTTTGTTGTCTTAACTTTTTTGTAACATGGATGTTGTTGCGGAAGGACTTCTGCAACACATATAATGTTACAGAAAAAACTGTATCGTGGAGGTCCTAGCTGATTGTGCGGGGCTGATCAAACTCGTATCTAATGGCTATGCATGCGTATCGGCCGACTGCCTCTAATCTTTTCCCTAATAAAAAACAAAAGGAAAAGTCTATCCCTCAACCCGCAGATCGAGCAGAGGACATCCGTCACCTCCTTCGATCGACACGTGGGCATGTGTCAGGCGTTCCTCGCAGCTCCGGAACCGCGGCATCCTCTACCACCTCCTCCACCTCGGCTTCCATCGGAGCGGGAGCCTCCTCGGCGGCGGGCGAATATGCGCCAGTTGCGGGGCGCGGGCGCGGTGAAGGAGAGGGAGGTGCTCGCAGGGAGGAAGGCGGCGGCGTGGAGGAGTGGGGTTCTGGAGGGGAGGAGGCGGAGAGGGAGCGTGGCCGCTCGACCGCGACGCCGGCCGGGCATCCGGCCACCGCCAGCCACCCATGCCGCCCATGAACGTTGCAAAAAATTTCCGCAACTTGACCTTTGTTGCAAAAATTCCTGAAACATGACCTTTGTTGCAAAAAATTCTCCCGCAAAAGTACCTATGTTGCAGAAAGACGAAGAAAAAAAAATCCCGCAACAAGCAAATTGTTTCTGAAACTCGACCGTTGTTTCAGGAATTAACGGGTCCAAATTTTATTTCTTGCAACAAAACGAAAGTTTCTGCAACTCAGCCATCGTTTCAGGAATTATGAGGTGCGTGGCTGGAGCAGATCGGACGGCTACGTGTAGATCGGACGGCCCTCCAAATGGTTGATGTTTAGTAAACATCCACCGGTGGATGCGTAGCAGACCCCAAAACAAAATGTGCCCTATATTTTGAAGGGGTCAGATTGGCTGATGTCATGTCACCTTACCTTGGGCCACTGACCAGTGGACCAGCATGTTCATGACTCCACATGTCAGTCGGCCTAAGTCAGTTGAGGTAAAGTCAGCGAATCTCACTCGCATTTTGAACGGGGGGAGTATCTCGATCTGTAAATTGCTGGAATCTGTCATCGTGTACAGAACGAGTAGTATTCAATTCAATTTCATGCAATAGCACTGTGACAAACTATCTTCCTCTTGAACCGAAAATTCCTCCAGAATCAAATACACACAATAGATGTACACACAGGTATAGACACCGGGAATCAGTACGGTAGCCTGACGTTGAGCCTCCTGAGCCAGATGGAGTACAGCACCATGTGAATCATGTCGAACCGCTTCGCCGGCCGGTGGAGCACGAAGTGCCGCTGCGCCTGCAGCACCCTGGCACGCAGCACACGGTACCTCCTCTCCGACACGCCCCGCAGGATGGCCTTCAGCTCCGGTATCCTATTGAAAATATGAATAATTTATCATAAAATTTTATTAACTGAAAAGGTAGATAAAACATAACTATTCCCTTCGTTACTAAATATAAGTCTTTTAAAATATATTACTAGGAGTCTACATACAAAGTAAAATAAGTGAATCTGTACTCTAAAATATGTCTATATACATCCGTATGTAGTCTACTAATGGAATCTCTAGAAAGACTTATATTTAGGAACGGAGGGAGTATCATAATAAAGATGAAACAAGTCATGTAATATAAAGATGAGAGAACAAATTGCATGTGCACATATGAACTAGAAAAAACATATGTAGAACATAGGCTAAAACCAGAAGCGGTAGAGCAAGAAACTGAGGTAAGATATTAAACAAAGAGAACACGAAGACATACTGAACAACGGCGGAAGCACTGGTCTTGGGGCCGGTGTTCTCGTCAGCCATGTCGTCAAAGAGGTTGTCGACGTCAGGGGAGTAGTCGTTGGAATTCGGGGCGTCCGTGATGAAGAAGTTAGTAGTCGCGCGGAGTGATCCCCAAAAACCGTATCATCCTTCTCTCGTACATGACTCAAAAATGTGGAGTTTCGGAGGTCTATTGTTTCGACCTACGGTGCACGTCGCCCGAAGGGGCGCGTCGTGACAAGGCATGGCGTGGCGAGGCGGGCGGCGGAGGAGGAGCTCCCGTGAATGCCCCTCTTGTTCTCATGCTCATACATGTGGGGAAACAACCTCCCTTATAAGGAGGTCCAACTCCCACCAAACTAACAATGTGAGACTAAACTTTGATTCCACCTCTTGCCTTGCACGAATGGTCCGCGTGGGCCTCCTGGATTTGTTAGGAATTTATGAAATTATTATTGGGCTGGCCCAAAATAAACAAAATTCCAGCAATCCCCAACCAGATCCCAGAGGCACACAAAATTTGCATTTGGTTCCAAAACACTATTTTACATACTGGTATTGCAGTGGAGACTGTTAAGTTGAACTTCCACCTAGAACTCTATGCTACACTAGTAAACAATTTGAACAGTGGACTAGGTCTTGAACTGCAAGTTTTTTGCGAATCTAGCTTCACACAAAGCCTTGACCGATACTTGGCTACCGTGGGTCTTCCCCGCGGGTGGAGCTTATGCGTCATACTAGAGAGAACCCTACTCTCATAGATTGCAATGTTTCACAATCAGACTCATATAAGTGTGTTCTTCAAAAGTTGTTCTGCAGGATAATATCTCTCCTTTAAATGAGCCACTTAGAACACATTAAGATATACATCAACCTGCCATACAGATTAGGAGAGTATTGCATCTTCATGGAGTGGTATTGTTAATAGTAAGGATACTCTCCTCTTAGTTGATCAACAAACTTGTCTCCCACATCTAATTCACGGGATCTCCGATCACATAGACTAGGTTACCATTGTGAACAACTCATGTTGTGGGTCTCATACCCATCTCCTTTGATGCATTATCTATCACATTACGTGATAGACCCTTAGTAAAAGGATCTGTCAAATTTTTAGACATTTGGATATAATCCAATGCAATACCTCTGGAGTTTTTCATTTTTCTGACAGGCTTTAACCTTCTGTGAACGTGTCTTGATGACATCATGTTATCATTTGAGCTGCTCACTTTCATGATCACAGTTTGATTGTCACAGTTCATAAGGATATCCGATACATGTTTCTCAACAACCGGCAAGTCATTCAAGAGTTTGCGAAGCCAATATGCTTCGACCGTAGCCGTATCTAGTGCTGTGAGTTCTGCTTCCATTGTTGACCTCGTTAAGACGGTCTGCTTGCAAGACTTCCAAGAAACAACGCCGCCTCCATGAGTGAATACATATCCGCTCGTGGCCTTTATCTCATCAACATTTGAGATCTAGTTTGAGTCACTATACATTTCAAGCACCTTTGGGTGTCCAGTGTAGTGAATTCCATAATTTGCGGTGCCTTTCAAATAACGCAAAACTCTCTCTAGAGCTTTCCAATGCACATCTCCTGGTTTTGAGACAAACCGACTCAGTTTGCTAACATCAAAAGAGATGTCAGGTCTTGTAGCACTGGCTAAGTACATAAGCGAGCCAATAATCTAAGAATATTGCAATTGATCTCTAGCAATTCTTCGATTCTTTTGAAGCAACACGCTAGCATCATATGGTGTTGGAGAGGGCTTGCAGTCACTATAGCCAAAGCGACTCAAGATCTTTTCCACATAGTGAGATTGAAGCAATGTAATCCCACCATCACCGTCTTTCAACAACTTGATGTTCATAATGATATCAACCACTCCTAAATCCTTCATCTCAAAACAGTGAGATAAGAAATCCTTGACCTCCTTAATAACATTCAGATTTGTTCCGAAAATCAGTATGCCATCAACATACAAGCAAAGGATAACTCCCTCGCCCCGACCATGGCGATAGTACACACATTTATTAGCTTCGTTTACAACAAAGCCTGTAGCTGTTAAAGTTCTTTCAAACTTCTCATTCCACTGCTTGGGTGCTTGCTTAAGTCCATACAAAGACTTCAGCAACTTGCACACTTTTCCTTCATGACCATCTACTACAAACCCATCTGGTTGTTCCATGTAAATTTCCTCATCCAACTCTCCATTTAGGAAAGCAGCCTTAACATCCATTTGATGAACGAGAAGAACATGTGAGGCGGCTAGTGAAAGTATTACTCAAATAGTGATCAACCGAGGCATAGGTGCGTAAGTATCAAAGAAGTCTTCACCTTCCTTTTGGGTATAACCCTTAGCCACGAGCTGTGCCTTGTACTTCTTGATAGTACCATCAGGCCTAAGCTTCTTATTGAATACCCATTTGCATCCTATAGATTTGCACCCATAAGGACAATCAGTGATCTCCCAAGTTTCATTTGCCAAGATGGAATTCATCTCACTACGTATCGCTTCCTTCCAGTAGTCAACATCTTCAGATGCATATGCCTCTGAAATAGAGCTGGGAGTGTTATCTATGAGATACACAAGATAATCATCACCAAAGGACTTTGCAGTTCTGTGTCTCTTGCTCCTGGTAGGAATTTCATTGTTCTCCTCCAGAAAATTTTCAAAGTGTTCCATAGAAATGGTAGGTTCAGTAATTGTAACTAATTCATGATTCGATGGACTAGGCATCTCCTGATTAGATGAGGTAGCCATATCCTTCATGGGAAAGGTATCTTCAAAGAAAGTCGCATCATTCGACTCCATAATTGTACCGACATGCACGTCAGATACCTTAGATTTTACAACCAAGAATCTATGGCCAATGCTATGAAAAGCATATCCCAGGAAAACACAATCCACAATTTTTGGTCCCAGCTTGCGCTTCTTCGGAATTGGCACATTGACTTTCGCCAAACAACCCCAGGTTCGTAGATAAGAGAGTTTTAACCTTTTCTTCTCCCATTCCTCGAATGGAGTTATCTCCTTGTTCTTTGTGGGAACTCGGTTTAGGACATGACATGCAATCAATATTGCCTTACCCCCACCATGCCTTGGAGAGACCCGATGTGTTTAACATGGCGTTCACCAAATCAGTTAGAGTATGGTTCTTTCTTTTGGCTACACCATTTGACTGAGGTGAATAGGGTGGCGTCCTCTCATGGATTATACCATGTTCCGCACAGAAGGAATCAAATTCATTTGAGAAATACTCTCCACCACGATCGGACGAAAGCCTCTTGATCTTTCGATCAAGTTGGTTTTTTGCTTCAGCTTTATAGATCTTGAAATAGTTCAAAGCCTCATCCCTAGATTTCAGAAGATACACATGGCAGTATCTAGTGGAGTCATCAATTAACATCATGAAATATTTCTTTCCACCTTTTGTCAAAATACCATTCATTTCACATAGATTTGAATGTATGGGCTCTAGTGGTGCAAGATTTCTTGTTTCGGCAATCGTGTGAGACTTACGAGGTTGCTTAGCTTGCACACAGACTGGACACTTAGATCCCTTGACAGCGGTGAAACTAGGGGTTAAGTTCAATTTGGCTAGTCGCGACATGCAACCAAAATTAACGTGACAGAGACGCGAATGCCACACATTTGATTCACTATTGTTGCGAACATGATTAACAACTTTATTGCAAACATCTGACAAGGATAAACGAAAGAGGCCTCCTGACTCATAGTCCTTACCAACAAAAGTTCCATTCTTAGATATTACAAATTTATTTGACTCAAAGACAAGCTTGTAGCCATCTCTACACAGAAGAGATCCGCTGACAAGATTTTTATTGACGGAGGGGATATAATGCACGTTCTTCAGCCACATGATCTTCCCCAAAGTAAACTTTAGATCGACCGTGCCAACACCACGAACAGAAGCACTTGAACCGTTTCCCATCAGCACAGTGGACCTGCGGTTTGATAAGACCAAAACATGGAAATATCACCGCATACATGCACATTAGCACCCGTGTCAATCAACCAATTGGGAGAATGACATATTGAAAGAATAGTGGGAAATATACCATACCCAACATCCTTCATGTCAGTGTCACCAATGAAAACATTAGCGGTCTTGCCGCCTTTCCCAAGATGATGCTTGTCATAATGATTAGGGCAACTAGGAGCCCAATGGTCAGGATATCCGCACACATGACAAACACCTTTGTTCTTGTCATTCTTCTTCTTGAAGTTGGTGTGTTGTACAACCTTGTTCTTCCCATCAAACTTTTCTTTACCATCAAACTTTCCCTTGTTCTTGAACTTGTGGGGCTGGAAGTTTTTCTTCTGTACTATATTGGCACTAGATCCTCCCTCAATACCTCGAGCACATGTGTATTTTGCTCTCGCCTTTTCTTCCACATGAAGAGTACCAATGAGATCCGGAAAGGAAAACTCCTGCCACTTATGCTTCAGTAAGGTAGCAAAGTTCCTCCACAAAGGAGGAATCTTAGTGATGATGCCTCCAGCAACAAACTTGTCCGGTAGCATACAATTGAAGTGCTCAAGTTCTCTAGCAAATGATTGTATCTCGTGAGCTTGCTCAACCACGGAGCGCTCTTCAGTCATCCTGTAGTCATAGAATTGTTCCATGATGTACAATTCAGTGCCAGCATCCGAGACCCCAAAATTGGCCTCGAGTGCATCCCACATATCTTTTCCATTATCAATTGACGCATAAGCATCAACTATGTTCTCACCAAGAACACTCAAGAGAGCATCCTTAAACAGGGTATCCATTTTCTAAAAAGCTTGTTCCTGTTGAGCATCATAATCTCCTTCAGGTTTGCCAGGAGTGGCGTCATAGCAGCTCATGGTTTGAAACCATAGAATGTCTCTCACACACCACCTCTTATAGTGGATACCCTCAAACATAGGAGGTCTCATGGAAGCAGCAAAACCACTCGGGGTAAATTGCCTATAATAAGGTTGTTGGATTGTAGGAAATATGAGCAATTTACCATAGGATTTTATTAACAGAAAAGGTAGATAAAACATGACTATCATAATAGAGATGAAACAAGTCATGTAATATAAAGATGAGACAACAAATTGCATGTGCACATATGAACTAGGAGAGAACATATGTAGAACAGAGGCTAGAACCAGAAATGGTAGAGCAAGAAACTGAGGTAAGATATTAAACACAGAGAACACAAAGACATACGGAACATCGGTAGAAGCACTGGTCTTGGGGTCGGTGTTCTCGCCAGCCATGTCGTCAAAGAGGTTGTCGACGTTGGGGAAGAAGTTTTTGTCGGAATCCGGGGCGTTCGTGATGAAGAAGTCAGTAGTCGCGCGGAGCGCTCCCCAAAACTCTTATCACCCGGACTCAAAGAGATGGAGTTTTGGAGATTGGAACCAGTGGAGAGGCGGGCGGTGGAGGAGGAGCTCACATGAATGCCCCTCTTGTTCTCATGCTCATACATGTGGGGGAACAACCTCCCTTATAAGGAGGTCGAACTCCCACCAAACTAGCAATGCGGGACTAAACTTTGGTTCCACCTCTTGCCTTGTACGAATGGGCTACCTGGGCCTCTAGGTATTATTAGGAATTTCTCAAATTGTTATTGGGATGGCACAAAATAGACAAAATTCTAGCATATCCTAGCCGCCGACACCGCCACCGACATCTTTCTCCAGTTCAGCACATCGCTGAAGGGTAGCGGGTACCCCTCCGAGATGGTCACCAGCATGCAACCGGCGAAGACGGACTCCACCACCCTCGGGCTTGCCACCTCAAAGCTGTCGGGGCAGAGGTAGAACTGCGCCCTGGCCATGAGCACGCTGTAGTCCTGCCCGACGTGAGGTACTCGTGAACGTGCATGTCCGGGTCTGTGCCGACCGAGTGTTGCAGGAGGTCCCTGCGTATGTGGCCATGCATCGCATCGGCGAAGAAGGCGAGCGTGGTCCGGGTCTCGGGCAGCAGGCCGAATGTCGGCCTGCGGAGGACGCCGTCAGCGAGGTTCACCTCCGGTAGTGTCGCGTCCTTCCTCGGCCTGAATCCCTCCGAAGTGTTGGAGTTGCAGAGGACCCAGATCGCGTTGCCGTAGACCTGCCGGTTACCCTCCAAGACCAGCGGTGCCCAGTCGTGGCATGACACGAGGACGTGGTCGGCGCCGCCGTAGCGGTGCCAGTACGGGTGCCTTTGGGCGATAACGTGGACGTAGTCGGCAGCCAGGCGGCGCAGTGGCGCGAGGTAGGCGGTGGTGTTGAGGCGGTAGACGTAGTGGACGAGGTTGCACACGCTGATGGGTAGCAGGAATACGTTGGCCTCATCAAGGCGGCGCGCGGCGAAGCGGTTCTGGGGGTCCTCAATACCGAAATAAGCGTGGATGTCGACGGCCACCGTCAGCATACATGGACGTATGTCGACGCGCCAAACAAAGTGTCGGCATACAACTGTTGGCGTACCTTCCTCTTTTCCTACGGCCGCCGTCGGTGTATGCTGGGTCGTCGGCATAGCTACGGCTACGCCTACATCTACGCCGATGATGGCCGTCGGCATAGCCACCCCGTCGGCATAGATGTGGGCATGGCCCCCGACGGTTCAAGACTGTATAGACGCCGTCAAGCATATGCCGACGGCCCTAACGGACCCCGTCAGCGTAGCTATTTTTGTCCACATCATCAATCCGCGGGGAGGTGTCACGTCATCGATCCACGCCATTCCCCGATCCGGGTCGTATCTACACCGACGGCCTAGCCGTCGGCATACCTTAGCCGTCGACATACCTTGTTTCGTCAACGTCATCAATCCACGTCAGGTGCCATGTCATTGATCCGCGACATCCGGGCCATAGCCGTCGGCATATCTATGCATGCACATTTTCTTCTTCCTGCTTAAATTAAAATTTGATTTACTTAGGGCATGTACAACCGTTTAGACAACTTCAGTCTATATCACATGTCCATGTAATATAAAAGTCTATTAAAATTTCATTTACTTAGGTCATGTACAACGGAGTTAGGGTTAGACGGGACGGGTTACTTGGGGGGGGGGGGGAGGTAGCAATGCCGCCACATCTTGTGCTGGGCCCTCTTACACATTTGGAAGTGTGGTGGCACGTGCAAGCACCCGTCACGCGGCTCCGTAGTGTGCCCTCCTCATAGACGTAGCTGCCACCGTCACACGGAGGGTGGAAACGGCCTCATCGGGGAGACACAGTGGGAATCTTGCGGTGGGTGCGCCTGGACCTTGATCCGAAGTGTACCTATGGGCTGGCCTATCACATCCAGGTGAAAATAACCCTTGGTCAACTCCCATCCGGTGAAAGTCAAAGGGGTAGATTCGTCCGGTACACAGTGTCAGGGTTAGATGGGATGAGGTACTTGGGAGGTGGCAATGCCGCCAGGTCTTGGGGTGGGCCCTCTGACACGTTTGGAAGTGTGATGGTAGGTGCAAGCAGTCGACACACGACTCCGTAGCGTGACCCCCTCACGGACGTCGTCGCCGCCGTCACACGGTGGGTGGAAAAGGCCACGTCGGGGAGACACAGAGGAAATCTTTGGTGGGTTGGGTCCAGACCTTGATCCGAAGTCTACCTATGGGCTGGCCTATCACAGCCAGGTGAAAACGTCCCTCGGTCAAACCCCGTCCGGTGAAAATCAAAGTGGTAGATCCAACCGGTCAACAGTGTCAGGGCCCTCTTACGCCTCTGGAAGTGTGGTGGCCGGTGCAAGCACCCGACATGCGGCTCCGTAGTGTGACCCTCCTCACGGACGTGGCTCCGTCGTCACACGGAGGGTGGAAACGGCCACGTCGGGGAGACACAGAGGGAATCTTGCGGTGGGTTGGGTCCGGACCTTGATCCGAAGTGTACCTATGGTGTGGCCTATCACATCTAGGTGAAAATATCCCTCGATCAACCCCCGTCCGGTGAAAGTCAAAGGGGTAGATTCGTGTGGTCAACAGTCAGCGTCGACGTAGTCATGCGCCAGGAAGCACATGAAGACGCCCCATGGAGGGGTATGCCGACGGCTAGGCCGTCGACGTAGCCATGCGCTAGTAAGCACCGGAAGACGCAACGTGGAGGGGATATAGCCGTCGGCGTAGCCATGCGCAAGGAAGAACAGGCAAGCACCACGTGGAGGGGGTATGCCGACGGCCACCGGCGTAGCCATGTACCAGAAGTCGACACGTGGCTTCTTTACGCCGACGCCCTCCACCGCCGTCATAGGTACGCCACGCGTCTCGCTCTGGTTTTGATGGCGTCCACCGACGACGCCGTCATCTGTCATCGTGTGGCAACGGTTGCCGACGGTCTATCTATGCCGACGGCTATACGACGACCGTCGGCGTAGGTGTCTATGCCGACGACATTCCTATGCCGACGAAAGCGGCCACATATGCCGACGTTTGCGATCCCGACGGTCCTACCCCGGCGCAATATAGACCTACGTCGGCAGCCTTAGGCCGTGGCGTAGCCCATCAGTCCCGTAGTGCCTCTATCTCGTATAGGAACTAGCCCTTGATGGAGTAGATGTCGGTGCCCGAGCCGAGGTGCGCCAGCGGCGGCCCCCCCTCCTCGTACGCCCATATCTTCATCCTCCTCGTACGTCCATATCTTCATCCTCCTCTCCATCTCCACGTAGCTCCTGAGTGATCCATCGCAAAAACATCAGTCGCTTAACTAATTCTTTTATAAAATGACGACAAAAAATGCTAGATACACATGTACGACGTACGCACATACCTGTCAAAGACCATGGCATTGCGGTAGATAGCACCTCGGCGGCGCAAAAGCGTCGGCGACGTCCCTGAAGCTCCCGATCCGGCGGACGCTCTCATCCCTGGGCGCGCGAGCCGCCCGACGGATGGCCGCCCAAGATCGTGTTGGAATTATGTGTCCTGTAACGATATTCAAATTAACATGAATTGCTAATATTCAGAATACCTCATTATGTAATTATACATTTATATTTACATGAAATTATTTTACATGATTATCATGAAATTGTCACTTGTTGGAACATACTTAAGTTACATGCTTAAGGACGTCGATTATCACTGGAATGTAATATACTATTTATATTGAAAAGGCTACCGGGTACAATGATGATCTGAAGGAGCTAGATCGTATAGTTAGAGTACATCCCTAATATTGATCTACATATTTAGAGGAATTTACACTCTATTATGACACGTCCCACAAGCGTGTGCTTCTGAGACGTAAACGGATAGAATTCGTTAACAAACAAATATGATCATGGTTGGTAATTTGCTCTGAAGTCTATCCCAAAAAACTAATTAACAAAGACTAGGAAACTTATCTGTATAAGAGATTGACTATTTGAAAAGACAATATAAGAAGATCTCTATCCTCCAACCTATATGTGAATTATGAACGGCATCACGGATAAATTTAGAGGAATAGGGGTAGACCACAGCCTAACCAAAGCAAGGTTCGTTCGTCAACACCTACGCGATAGTGTTATCATCGGTGCAATCGCCGAATTACCTATCCGCTGTGCAACTCTGCCGAGTTGCTCATAATCCGGATCCGGTGCGTACTCTACCGCCAGTTGACTGCGAAACAAACCATCGACGTGGTTGGTCGCCCATCGGCTCCATTGGGCCGGACGTCGTGACTCCTGTGGCAGCCACGCCGATCCCGTGGGCTCCCGTGCCTCTCCAATCGACCAAAGACGTTCCAGTTCAATGCCGCGTTGCATGTGTGCTTGCATGCATGCCGGAGGCTGATTTACCATGTCGCTTGTTACGTGTTCCAAGGAGGAAGTCCTTCACCACGTAAACCAGGGAAATCCACGCAGGAGTAGTAGTAAACCACGGAAATCTCGTAAAGATTGGAATCGTGATCGTACTTGGATTTATTTATTTATTTTCGACCAGAATACAAGCAAGTTTTTTGGCTAGGCGTATAATCACGCAGGACCGTATACATTAGTATACCTTGGCGGCTGACTACTACTTCCGATGTTGCCGCTCGATGTCCAAGGCACTGCATCCGTAGCTGAGACTTCCCCGCCCGCCGTTTGTACTTTGACTGTTTTTTTGCTCGTCGGAGGAATCTACATGAACGCCGAGCACCTGTGCACATGTTATCAAGGAGGGAATACTCTTGCATCATTCCATTGATTTATTTATTAGATTATTAACTGATGCTCTAATTTGCATGGTTGCTAAGGCTGGTTGTAATGGAGAGTATCATATACCAGTATCATGCATATGATACTAGTGTATGATACTACATCCGTAATGCATAGTATCATGTGCTATTATTATAAAACAGTTCATTTATTGTCATGCATGGCACATAGTATCATAATATCTAATATGATACTCAACCATCTCTTTTTTCATTTAATTTCATGTCACCTCATCAAATATGCCTAGTTGGTATGCATGATACTACCTTATGATACTCCCATTACGACCAGTCTAATGGTACCCGAGGACAAGGAAAATACATATCCTTGGAAGAAATTAAGCAGGAACTCTGGATTGAATTTTTGGATGGACTGCACACGACAACTGTTATTATTGAGCAATACTTGTGTACGGAGGAATACAAGAGCCACTCCGAGGACAAAGAAATTTGCTTTTCATTTGCTGGTATGTCAAATGATAATATTTGCATTATATATATTATTTGTGGACACTTTTTCAAATAGTTGAATTAAGATGTTGGTTCATATACATCATTTACTGCTGGAATATCATAGTAACTTTATTGGCATGCAACAATCTCAAAGAAAATTGATGTACTTTGGATTGGAAATTATGCCATGAAACTTCCTTGTGAAGGAAAACTATTATTGTTATACAACACTCTGTGAAACTTCCGTAAGAAGGGATTTGATTTATTTTTTATATCTTGTAATCTATTGATTATGACATACTATTTGGAAAAGAAAGAGCGAAAATATTGCTCAATGGTTAAATTAGTGCATTATGGATTCTCACACAATGGTCTATCTTTCTTGATGTCCATTGGAAGTTGGCAAACAAATTTGTTTATTTAGAAAAGATAACTCTATATGGGGGAATACCGACAATGGGAACACATGCTTGTAATTTTATTATCTACATCATCAACGACTTGGACACATATCTTGGAACTAGATGGATTGGCTTATCTATTCTGAAATTCTAAACTTTAGTGGGAGGACTTTGGTATTTTGTGAAGCATATATACTGGACATTTTTACCGGCACACCTTTTATTAAGGTGGAAGGAGATTACAAAAGGAAACTTCACATCATATTTTTTTTATATAGTTACGGTATTTTTTCCCACTCTCACTAGAGGCTAGATTATTTATTTTATCACATTCATTGATAACTGCACTTGATATGGTTATGTTTATACTATTTGAAATACAAGTCGGAATGTTTTATTGTGCTTGTCACATTACGTACTGAAGTGGAAAATCAGTTGATTAAAATATATCAAAGTTTTAACAAATGATTGGTGGGGAAAAGTACGCTTTAGGAATATATCAATTGAACATGAAAAGAGCATGGAATTGTTCATCATTGTAATATACTGCACACTCCACAATTGAGTGGGGGAAGTGAATGCCTTTTATATTCCATTTTTGAAGGAGCATAGCAAACTGCCATTTGTTGTTATCATTCTTCATCTAGCACAACCATTATTTGTCTTTTAGACTGGAAGGAAATATTCTATCTTGACAGGAAATTATTAGATACTACAAAGCAAACACCAACAATGTTTCATTGTTATTCTATTGGTTCAAAGGATGTTTTATTTGTTAAATGAAAAATAAAAAAACTGGTGGAGAGTAGGAACACAATTATTTATATGATCAAGGGTGGAATTGTTGACAATCACACCGGAATATAATCTTGACCTCAAGGAATCTACAAGTGACACTCCCAAGACCGACATGCTTAGGATAAGTGGGAGGAATTAACTTGGAATGTCATCTATGGATAATTGTTATGTGTTTTGGGGGAAAACTCACTCTATATTTTAGAGGAAGTCTCTTAAGAAGGCTAAAAAAATCACGAGTTTCAACTATAGGGGGTGGAAATGCGGGAAGGAATAAACTCAATGAGGAATTATATAGTCTGGGAACTTATTATCGTACCAAGAAACTGCAAGCCCATTGTTTGTAAGTGTTTTTTTATTCATTTGTGAGGAAATTTGGCTCAGTGGAATGTTATGACATCATTCTTGTTATTCAATTCTTCACACAAAGGGAAATATACTTTGTGGAAATTCTCTCTCCTGGAATTTTGGAAAAGAGGAACTATAACATAGTTTGCTAATTGAATACATTATTGTATGGTTTTATAACAAGCTTCACATCAATGGAATAGCATGTCATATGGTTTTCTAAATAAAGCAAGGAGGTCATCTACAAATGTAAGTGTAAAATATTTTGCATTATTATTGTATACGTTGACAATTGTTTTGTTGTTTGCAATGACGAAAACACATTGATGGAAGTGAAAGCTTGGTCGTGTTTTCTAATTTTCGTATGAAAGGAACATTTGAAGCTTCCAATATTTTAGGAGTGGAACCACATAGGACATGTTTTTGCAATGTTTTCTTTGGAAAATTGCAAACTTGTTAAAGTACGTGAAACCAAACTCAGTGAGGAATTACGTTTGAACTCCTGAGGAAAAAAGGATAATACATGGTGTTGAAATTTACTGTATCTTCGTTATACAATCATACCTTAGCTTCGAGAATTTATAGCTGCATTCAAGTAGTGGAAGGAAAGACAAGAAGCTAAGAGAATGTCACACATCATATTAGATTGTGGAAAGTACATCACAACATGTCACTTGTTAAACACATTGAGGAAGCTATTATTGTATCTACGAGATGAGAAATAAGTCCAGGTACGCATATTCAATTTTATTTTTGTAGTACTAATATGGTGCAGGTGCACTAACTAAAGTCAGTAATTTCTTTCAAAACAAGGTTACACATGACACTTCATTTACTGATTGGATTTGATATTTATGTGTTTCTGAAAATTTATTCAACATGGTTATCATATATTTTGACTCAATGTGGAATTATTCACATTATTGATATATGTGACTAGAAATAAATGATGCGGAATTTTACTTGAGGAAACACAATACTCAAGGTGCGTGTAAAGGTGGAATTGCACTCGAGGAAATAATACTCGAGAAGCCGAGGACAGCTATGTTGGAATAATTAGGCGGAAACTAAGGTCTCTAATGATCTTAGGTCTCACAACAAGGAAACATATTCAGGGAAAGTATCACATTTTTGTGGGATTTTTCAACGTAGTGCTAATATGATTGATGGTCCCTTGACTTAGCTTATTAGTCATGAGGTATTTGGTAATCATATTAAGGCTATGGGTTTACGAATATTTGAATGATCGTTTTGGACAAGTGGGAGATGTTGGAATTATGTGTCCTGCAACTATATTCAAATTAACAGGATTTGCTAATATTCGGAATACCTCATTATGTAATTATACATGGAATTATTTTACATGATTATCATGGAATTGTCACTTGTTGGAACATACTT
This sequence comes from Hordeum vulgare subsp. vulgare, assembly GCF_904849725.1. Classification (NCBI taxonomy): domain Eukaryota; kingdom Viridiplantae; phylum Streptophyta; class Magnoliopsida; order Poales; family Poaceae; genus Hordeum; species Hordeum vulgare. The sequence continues at coordinate 357,978,881 of NC_058523.1, forward strand.
AAGTTATATGCTTAAGGAAGCTGGTCGATTATCACTGAAATACAATATACTATTTATATATATTGGAAAGACTACCCTGATACAATGATATCGGAAGGAGCTAGATCGTATAGTTAGAGTACAACCCTAGTATTGATCTACATATTTAGATAATATACACTCTATTATGACACGTTGCTCACAAGCGTGTGCTCGGAGGACATAAACGGATAGAATTCGTTAACATATAAATATGATCGTGGTTGGTAATTTGCTCTGGAATCTAGTCCAGAAAACTAGTTAAAAAGACTAGGAAACTTATTTGTATAAGAGGTGGACTCTTTGAAAAGACAATATAAGAAGGTCCCTACCCCCTAACCTCACATATGCGAATTGTGAACGACACCATGGATAAGCGCAGAGGAATAGGGGTAGACCACAATCCTATATTTCTAACAAACCGAGCCAATCCTTCCTCGATCAAGCCTCCGACCACTGATACGTCCCGAACGTATCTATAATTTCTGCTTGTTCCACGATCTTTTGGGTGACATTGTTACATGTTTTGCTACACTTTTATATCACTTTACACATATTTGGACTAACCTACTAACTCAGTGCACCTAGTGCCAGTTTCTGTCTGCTGATGTCTATTTTGTAGGGGATTTTACCCAATTTTCCGAAGCCCGAAAAAATCCGGAAAAAATATATAACAAATTAGCGAAACAGAAGCTTCGGGATCACCGAAGGAGGGCCAGAGGGGGGCCAGGAGCCTCCCAGGCGGCCTGCTGGCGCGACCAGGCCCTAGGCTGCGCCAGGAGGTCGCCTCGGTGGGCCCCACCTCCTCCGGTGCCCTCCTTTGTCCCATATTTAGAAATCCATGAGGAAACCCTCACAGACTTTCTGGAATCATGAATTTCTCCATCGTTCCGCCGCTGCAGCGCTTCCGAGATCGGGAGCGTGAGGAGACCTCTTCCTGGCACCGTGCCGGAGGGAGGATTGACCTCCGGGAGCTTCCCCACCACCATGGACACTTCCCGGACGTGCCATGAGTAGTCCTCCTTGGACCATGAGTCCATGACCAGTAGCTATGTGATGTCTTCTTTCCAATCTTGTGCTTCAATGGTTAGTCCTTGTGAGCTGCCCTACATGATCAAGGCATCGTAATTCTCTTGCTATTGCTATGCTCAGTTTGTTGGGATCCGATGAATTATGAGATTATGTTCAGATTGTTATGAGTTATATATTTGATTATCCTTTTATATTATGTTCCTTAGTGATTCTTTCATGTTCTCCGTTGCCTTTTATTGCTTTGGCCAAGTAGTAGATCGTAATTCCAAGAGGGAGCGTTATGCATGATTGCGGGTTCGGGCCCCTCGATATCTAGCTTGAGTGACAAGAACATGAGTCTGGGGGATGCGCTTGTTGCCACCAGGGAGAAAACAACGGTGCTTGTGACCATGGTTGCAAGGATTGTTTACCTTACGCATAGTTCGTTAATGCAATTGTCCGTTGCTTTGAGTTTACACTTTGGGTGGGGCTCACAACTTAATACCGGCGAGATGTTCTGGATAGATATCTCAAGGTGGATGATTAGTAAGTAGATGCTGATGAATAAACGGTCGACTTGTCTTGGCGTACTTCCCATGACTATTGAACCTCTAACTATCAGGGAGCATAATTAGCATTATAGTGCGATCATAATTCTGTCAATTGCCCAACTGTGATTTGTTTACCCTAGCATAGTTATTTATCATCTTTTGGGAGAGAGACATCACTAGTGAACATCATGTGACTCCGGTCCATATCACCATCATTGTTTACACCTCCATCATTTACCGCTTTCATTTACTTTTCCGTTGCACTCACTATTACCTCCCCTCTTGTGTTTTGATCCTTTGCAAACTACAAGGCCGGAGAGATTGACAACTTCTCTGTACTTGTTGGGAGCAAAGTTATTTCTTGTGTGTGCAGGTCCACGTCTTCTGCTAGTGCCAGGGTGGAAGACACCTACTTGTTGATCCTAGGAGTCCTACTGGTTCGATAAACCTTACAGTCTCTGTGTGAGGGAAATTTGCTGCTGACTACATCTCCACCTTCCACTTGGGGTATCCAACGAGGGGCGAGAAGTATATACATCATCTCGTCATCAAGAGAATTTCTGGCGCCGTTGCCGGGGACTCCATTCTTCAAGATAGGGGAGTTGCATGCTATCTTTTAGCTTTGCTTTTTAGTCTTGTTAGTTTGCTTTTTTAGTTCTTGCTTTAGAGTCTTATACCAAAAACAACAAAAAATTAGTTGCTTTGTTCTTGCTTTTTGCTGCTGCTATGGGTTCCACTATGAAGACTAAGTTGTGTGACTTCACTAGTTAGGCTTATGAAAAATTGCACTCTTAGTTCGACGCTTGGGGAAGGCCACTCTAGCACACCCGTGGTAGATAAGTTTCCGCCACCTGTTGAATGTATCCCTTTCAAAGTACTACTTGGGATAATTGAAATAATTAGGAATGATTGTTATGCAGGAGATGGAACAGTCAATCCTAGTATTCATTTGTTGAAACTTATAGAACTTTGTGAGTTGTTTAAGATTTCAGGTTTGACAAGAGATGGAGTCATGAGGAAATTATTTGCCTTGTCACTGAAAGGAAAATCATTCGAATGGTATAGGCTACTAGATCATTCTCACCTATGGGATTGGGATGAGATTCAGTCTCTCTTTTAGTCCAAGTTTTATCCTCTTCATGAAGTCCATGTGGATCATGGTAACAATGCTTTATGTGATACTTATATTGTTGAGTTTATTCATGATACCATTGAAAATTATTATGACAAGGGAACATATGCTTATAGATATTTCATTAATATCAAGTTCCCTCTCTTTATGTTGAAGGTTTTGAAGCTGCACTTGTTTTGCCTTCCTATGCTTATTGCTTTGAGCTTCATTGAATTATTCTATTGCAATATTACTATGCATAGGAAGCATGTTAGACTTAAATGTGTTTGGTATTTGCTTTTCGATGCTCTCTTTTGTTCTACAACTCTTATTCCTACAAGAGCATCATTAAAATCTTAAGCCTATCATTATGTCTATAAAGAAAGAGCTCTAGGGAGACAACCCTTGTTATCTTTACTTTGAGTTTTTACTTTCAGTTTTTAGTGGTCTTGATGTGTGGTACTATTGTAGCAACATTGTTGTATCTTTATTTTTAATCTTTGTGCCAAGTTTTAGCCTCCGATTGCAAGAAAGTTCAAAAATTGTGACATGCTGTCCAGAAACAAATTCTGTCTGCGTGACAGAAAAATTCGCCAAAACTCACCAGATCATATTTTTGATCTGATTTTTTGACAACATGATCTATATAATTGAATTTCTGGCATCTGTTCTGAGTTTTTTGATTTGAGTTGTAGAAGTACCCCTAATAAATTATTTACTACCTAATGCTCTGTTTTTCACAGATTCTGCCATGTTTTGTGTTTTCATTGTTTTGCGAATCCTAAGCTTGCTTTTTATTTGCAAAAACCATTTGGCAATCATGAGAAGCAGTAGATTTTCATGAAAATCTTTATTTCCAGTAGGTATTGAATTATTTTATTAAGGGAACTAACCACTCTAATCAGCTTATGATGAGTTTTGTATGAAGGGAGTTTTCAAGTATGCGATGGGAGAGATGATGAAAGAAGATAAGGAGTGTCAAACGGTCAAGCTTGGGGATGCCCCCATGTATTCCTAGAAATATTCAAGGAGACTCAAGCGTCTAAGCTTGGGGATGCCCCTGTGCATCCCCTTCTCTATCAACAATCATCAGTTCGTTCATCTGCATGCTATATTTTTATCACTTCATATGTTATGTGCTATGCTTGGAGCATCTCGTTCTTTGCTTTTTAGTTTATTTTAGTTTCGTTCGCTGGTCATAACAAGTCGGAACCTAGCCTACCTTGTTTGGGAGACACACACGCTCCATTCCACTCTAGAACACAACATAGCTTTTCATGCTTATCCTTTTTGTGTGTTCTTCATCTTCTTGTAGCTACTGTCATGCTTAAGTCTTAGTTTTCATGCTTATCTTTTTAAGAGCTATTATTTAGGTTGATTTTGGAACTCTCTTGAGTTATCATGCTTATCTTGTTTATAGAGTTGGCTTGTTGCACTGAGTTGTGTGTCTTGCATGAGTAGGTAATTGAGATTGCTATTTAAGCATAGTAGTAACTTGCAATAGTTTTGAGGTATTGATTTGAGTAATGTTTGGACTATTGGTGCCAAGATCTTGAGCCTATTAGTGATAGGTGTCGTATTTTGGGAAATCCGTGTGTTCTTCAAAAACAAAAAATTAGCTGAGAACTCTAGCTACTAAATTGATCGCTGATGGGGTTATAGTCCTAGGGTAGGGTCATAGGCCTGCCCTATAAGTCCTACCCAAGGGCTACCCTTCATAAGGGATAAGACCCTTAGTCAGTTCCGACTGTCTTATGGACTTCCCATCATCCAGTCGGTAACAAATCCTCCACCATCCAGTCAGAGATGAGCATTCGGAGTGTAACAAACTAACCGACTGGATTCCACTCTGTGCATCGTAACCCCCCTGGAGGGAAACGGTCGTACATTTCCATGTGCCTTTATTAGCATTTAAGACATACGTTACCTGTAACGTAGGCATTTATTCGCCACTACTCCACCCCTGTGCACCGAACCGTTGTGGAGGGTAGCGCACTCTATATAAGCCGCCCTCCCCCACTGGTGCAAGGGTTGGCAATTCACTGTAATCCATATTCCACTCGACAACAAGCTCCCAGAGCACTGAGACGTAGGGCTATTACCTCCACCGTAGAGGGGCCTGAACTCATACAACCTCGCCGTAGCTAAGGCTCTGCCCATCCTTTCGTACCCTACACATCTACTGTCAGACTTATACCCACGACAGTTGGCGCCCACCGTGGGGCAGGCATCGAAGCGACTTTCGGCGAGTTTGCGACTACATCTTTTCGTCATGTCATCTGGTGGAGATTCGAGCATGGGTCACGGGATCCTCTTCGGCGCTCTCTCCTTCATCGTCGATGATTCGGCATGGCTTCGGGACGCCCCTCTCGACGTCGAGGCGCTTCCCCGTCGCGGAGCTACGCACTTCCGTGCCGGCGCCCGTGGCATTCTTCTTCTCCAGCAGTCAGCTCCGGTGTCGACCTACACCGCCATCACGCGTCGCAACAAGCGGTCCCGCCGTCCGCGGCTCCAGCGTTGGGTGCAACACGCCCAGGCGCGCCAGAACGCTTCTTCACAAGTGGCGGTCCTAGAGTCGGTTGTGGTTGCCCCGCCGTCCCGGCGCTCGGACTCGGTTCCGACTGAGTTTCCTTCCGAGTACTTGGGTCGCGGGCCTGCAGCAGAAGTACACATGGCCAACTCCCACGAAAGTCCCCGCCAAACTGGCCGGAACGAGCACGAGATCGGCGAAACATCCGGCGCTCGCCGTCCACCTCGCCGTTCTGCCAGTCGGCACACTCGGCGGAGCAACGTGGAGTTGTTCCGCACACCCATCCTCAACTTGGCTGCCGCTGCCAAGATAGCCGATTCCCTTCAGCCGACTGATTCAGAGGCTTTCAGGGGGATCGAGCAAATCCGCGCCCTGCTGCACATGACGCAGCAGCAAAACTCGGCGGTCTCCCAGTCGCACAACAGGATCCACAATAGTTATGTCCATGCGAACACGCATCGGTCAGTTCACAGCCCTGGTTCTCATCAGCGACCCAGGGGAGGCAGTCGTTCCATGAACCCCGAAGATCGTCGCCGTTCACGCACCCCTCCGCGGGGTGGGCCCTACGGGCCCCGACATCATGATGATCGGCGTTCAGTCGGTGACACTTACGATCCAAGGCCCGACACGAGAGGGCATATCGCCCAGCGGAGGGTCGACAGGGGCCGAGCCCATCGCGATGGTCATGATATTGACCGTCCGAGTGGAAGCAGGACCATCGTTTCTCGTCCCGAGTGTTTCAGTCGAGCCATCCGTTTGGCAGACATCCCTCCCAACTTCCGATTGGCGATGGGGATCAACAAGTTTACAGGAGAGTCCAAGCCAGAAACGTGGCTGGATGACTATCGAGTGGCAGTCCAGATCGGAGGAGGGGACGACCACGTCGCCATGAAGCACCTCCCTCTGATGCTCGACGACTCGGCGCGAGCGTGGCTGAACCAATTGGCCCCGTCAAGCATTTACAGCTGGGCAAATCTGGCCCGAGTGTTCATCAGGACCTTCGAAGGGACGTGCAAGCGCCCTGCTGGCCTCGTGGAGCTCCAGCACTGTGTCCAGAAGCAGAATGAGCCCCTGCGCGATTTCATTCAACGTTGGACGACCCTCTACCACACGGTGGAGAACGTCACAGAACACCAAGCAGTCTGCGCCTTCAAGGCAGGCGTGCGGTACCGGGATCTGTACGTGAAGTTCGATCGAACAGGCGACATCTCCATGAGCAAGATGATGGAGATAGAGGCACGCTATGCAAATGGAAAAGAAGAGGACCGCATCCGTAGCGGCAAGCACAAAACAGTCGCCGACGGAGAAGGGAATAACACTCGGAAGCAGAAGCAGAAAGCTCCGTCCACTCCGCAGGCAGAAGCCGCAGCTGTTACCAATGCCAAGTTCAAGGGCAAGGGGAAGGCTCAGTTCACCCCCAAGAAGAAGCAGTTCAACAACCCCATCCTGGACCAGCCATGTACGATTCACACAAAGATAGATGAAGAGGGCAATGCCATATATCCGAAGCATACCACTCGGCAATGTCGCCTCCTGATCCAGGGGTTCGGCGAAGGGCAACCGAGTGAAAAGGGCAATGAGAAAGATGAGGAGGACAAGGAGGATCCGTTCCCCCAAGTCCATGCAACACTGATGATTTTTGCTGACGTTGAGAGAAAGAGTCGACTGAAGCTGGTGAACAGGGAGGTGAACATGGCCACGCCGACCAACCCCACGTTCCTCAAATGGTCTCAGACTGCGATCACCTTTGAATAGTTGGATCATCCAGCACACGTGCCCACCCCAGGGAGGCAAGCTCTGGTCGTCGACCCGGTGGTGGAAGGAGTCCGACTGCGCAAAGTCCTCTTGGACGGTGGCAGTGGTTTGAACATCATGTACACTGACACTCTCAAGGGGATGGGCATTCCGATGTCCAAACTCAGCGAGAGTAGCATGCAGTTCCACGGAGTCGTCCCTGGACTAAAGGCCAAGTCACTCGGCTAGATCGCGTTGGACGTCGTTTTCGGCTCCGACAAGAACTTCCGCAAGGAAAAGCTGACGTTCGAGGTGGTGGACTTCCACAACGCTTACCACGCAATTCTGGGTCGCCCGGCGTATGCGCGTTTCATGGCCCGCCCATGTTACGTGTACCTGAAGTTGAAGATGCCAGGCCCAAAAGGTGTAATCACTATCACAGGCAATCGACAGCGGGCCGAGGAGTGTCTGCAGCAGGGATCAAGAATCGCCGATCAGCAGATGGCTGTCCTCGAGCTTGACGAGTACAAGAAAACGGTCGACCCCGCTGAGTTGATGCGTTCGAAGAAGCCAGCTTCAGAGTCCGCATTCCAGGCGGCGGGAGAGACGAAGAAGGTCAGCATCCACTCGACGGACGACACCGCTGCCCCGACGAACATCTCAACCACCCTCGATCCTAAATAGGAAGCCGAGCTCATCCAATTCCTCCGTGAGAACTGCGACATCTTCGCATGGAAGCCTTCTGACATGCCAGGTGTACCCAGGGAGTTGGCTGAGCACCGACTGCATGTGGATCCCACCGCTCGGCCTGTCCGAGAACGCCTGCGTCGGTCCGCCGCGCACAAGAGGAAGGCAACCGGAGAAGAAGTGGCCAAGCTTTTGGCAGCCAACTTCATTCACGAGGTACACCACTCCGAGTGGCTCGCCAATGTTGTCATGGTGCCCAAGAAGGACAAGTCGCTCCGAATGTGCATCGACTTCAAGCATCTCAATAAGGTCTGCTCGAAAGACCATTTTCCGCTCCCCCACATCGATCAAATTGTCGATTCGACTGCGGGTTGCGAGCATTTGTCATTTCTTGATGCCTACTCGGGCTATCATCAGATCCGTCTGTATGGCCCCGATGAATTAAAAACCGCCTTCATCACCCCATTCGGGTGCTTCTGCTACATCACTATGCCATTTGGTTTGAAGAATGCAGGAGCAACCTTTATGCGCATGATCCAAAAATGCCTCCTTGACCAGATCGGTCGGAATGTGGAGGCGTATATGGATGATATCGTAGTCAAGTCACACAAAGGTTCCGACCTGCTGACTGACTTGGCAGAAACATTCGCCAACCTTCGTAGGTACGATATCAAGCTCAACCCCGCCAAGTGTTCATTCGGCGTTCCCAGCGGAAAGTTACTCGGTTTCTTCGTTTCCGAACGAGGGATCGATGTCAACCCCGAAAAGATCGGGACCATCGTCCGAATGGAGTGGCCGGTCAGAATACACGATGTTCAACGGCTCACAGGTTGCCTAGCGGCTTTGAGCAGGTTTATCAGTTGACTCGGCGAGAAAGCACTTCCTCTGTACCGACTCATGAAGAAATCAGATACTTTCGAGTGGACAGATGAAGCCCAAGTTGCATTTGACGACCTCAAAGTCCTACTTTCACCCAGCCGGTTCTTACTGCTCCGCTCAGTAAAGAGCCCCTTCTTCTGTACATCGCGGCTACAAATCAAGTCGCCAGCACTGTTCTCATAGTCGAACGAGAAGAAGAAGGCAAAGATACAAAGTTCAGCGGCCAGTGTATTACGTCTCCGAAGTCCTGACTCCTTCCAAGCAGAGGTATCCCCACTATCGAGATCTTATCTACGGGATTTACATGACTGCGAAGAAGGTGGCTCATTATTTCCAAGACCACTCGGTGTCTGTCGTTTCTGATGCTCCGTTGTCGGAAATCCTCCACAATCGGGACGCATCGGGCCGAGTGGCGAAGTGGGCAATGGAGATGTTGTACTGTGACATCAAGTTCAAGGCCAAGAAAGCTATAAAGTCTCAAGCTCTGGCTGACTTCATAGCAGAATGGGTAGAACAACAGCAACCGACCCACATCTACTCGGCTCATTGGACAATGTTCTTCGATGGGTCCAAGATGTTGAATGGCTCTGGCGCTGGCGTTGTGATAGTATCGCCAAAGGGCGACAAACTCAAGTATGTGCTGCAGATACACTTTGATTCCTCCAACAATGAGGCAGAGTATGAAGCTCTCCTTTATGGACTGCACATGGCCATCGCACTCGGCGTCCGTCGCTTGATGGTCTATGGCGATTCGGATTTGGTGGTTAATCAAGTGATGAAATAGTGGGATGTCAGGAACCCCACCATGACCACATACTGCAATGCAGTGAGGAATCTCGAGAAGAAGTTCCGCGACTGAAGAACCAAGCAACTGATGAGTTGGCAAAACTCGGATCCACTCGGAGACCAGTCCCGAGTGACGTCTGCCTCGAGCACCTCCACCTTCCCTGAGTTAAAGAAGATCCTTTCACAGAGGAACCAGTACAACCAAAGAGCTCAACAGATCCGACTGAAGTCGACGTACCTGCTATGGTTGATTTGATCATGGAGATTCTTGCTGTCATCCCCGATTGGACTGTGCCGATCATTGCATACATCCTGAGGCAGGAATTACCAGAAGACGAAGTCCAGGAAAGGCAGATCGTCCGCAGGTCAAAGTCGTTCACTGTCATTGATGGCCAGTTGTACAAGGAAAGCGTTTCAGGCGTTCTTCAACGATGCATCTCCCCTGAGGAAGGACAGTTAATCCTGGAAGAAATTCACTCGGGAACCTGCGGTCATCACGCCTCTTCAAGAGCAATCGTCGCCAAAGCATTCAGAGCTGGCTTCTTCTGGCTGCAAGCGAACGAAATTGCTAAAGATATGGTCGACCGATGTGAAGGCTGTCAGTTCTATTCCAACAAGTCCCACAAGCCAACATCTGCGTTGAAGACAATCCCTCTTGTTTGGCCGTTTGCAGTATGGGGATTAGATACAGTTGGTCCATTCAGGACAGGTCAAGGGGGATACACACATCTGTTGGTGGCAGTCGACAAGTTCACAAAATGGATTGAAGCCAAGCCCATCAAGAAGCTCGACGCCCTAACGGCCATCAAGTTTGTCAGGAACATCATCTCCAGATTCGGGGTACCTCACAACATAATCACAGACAACGGGACAAACTTTGACTCGGACAGATTCAAAGGTTTCTGTGCAAGCCAAGGTATCCGAGTGGATTTTGCATCTGTGGCGCATCCTCAAACAAACGGACAAGCAGAGCGGGCGAATGGACTTATTCTGCAAGGTTTGAAGCCCCGACTCCTGCGAGAGGTGGGACATGCCGCTGGCGCATGGGTCACCGAGCTACCTTCAGTGCTTTTGGGTCTCCGCACAACCCCGAATAGATCTACGGGGCGATCCCCGTTCTTCCTCGTTTACGAAGCAGAAGCGGTCCTTCCGAGTGACTTGCTTCACAATGCTCCACGAGTCGAACTCTTCTCCGAAGCTGAAGCAGAACAAGCAAGGCAAGATGGAGTGGACCTTCTAGAGGGGGAGCGCGAGATGGCACTGACTCGCTCAACGATTTATCAGCAAGATCTGCGGCGCTTTCACGCGCGACACGTCAGGAGTCGTACATTCCAAGAAGGCGACCTGGTGCTCCGAGTGGATCAGCAAAGACCTCACAAGTTGGCTCCCTCCTGGGAAGGACCCTTCATCATCTCCAAGGTGCTGAACAACGGAGCATACATACTCTACAACATCGACAGGGAAACAGACGAGCCGCGAGCATGGAACGGAGATCTCCTGAAGCGCTTCTACACGTGACCGTGGACTGAAGCAATGTAAAGAACAAGTATTGGTGAAATAATACTAAGCAGATTGAGTTTTTGCAGATTCAAAATTCTTCTGCGGTCGCAGACTCCGGTCTCAAAAAAAAAAAAACTGAGCTGCGATCAAGAATCGCCTAAGTACTAACTTTCTCCGAGTGTGCACTAAACGTCGCACTCGGGAACTTAGCTGCGATCAAGAATCGCCTAAGTACTAACTTTCTCCGAGTGTGCACTAAACATCGCACTCGGGGACTTAGCTGCGATCAAGAATCGCCTAAATACTGACTTTCTCCGAGTGTGCACTAAACGTCGCACTCGAGGACTTAGCTGCGATCAAGAATCGCCTAAGTATTGACTTTCTCCGAGTGTGCACTAAACGTCGCACTCGGGGACTTAGCTGCGATCAAGAATCGCCTAAGTACTAACTTTCTCCGAGTGTGCACTAAACGTCGCACTCGGAGACTTAGATGCGATCAAGAATCGCCTAAGTACTAAATTTCTCCGAGTGTGCACTAAACGTCGCACTCGGGGACTTAACTGCGATCAAGAATCGCCTAAGTACTGACTTTCTCCGAGTGTGCAATAAACGTCGCACTCGGGGACTTAGCTGCGATCAAGAATCGCCTAAGTACTAACTTTCTCCGAGTGTGCACTAAACGTCGCACTCAGGGACTTAGCTGCGATCAAGAATCTCGTAAGTATTAACTTTCTCCGAGTGTGCACTTCACGTCGCACTCAGGGACTTAGCTGCGACCAAGAATTGCCTAAGTACAAATTTTCTCCGAGCGTGCACTAACCGTCGCACTCGAGGACTTAACTGCGATCAAGAATCGCTTAAATAGAAAGCTTCCTTCGACTGTATCCTACAGATGCACTCGGGGGCTCAGCAAACCCTCATTGAGGCTCATGTGGATGTCAAGACTACTGACAATTACATGAGTAGCAGACCCTCATTGAGGCTCATGTGGATGCCAAGACCACTGACAATTACATGAGTAGCAGAACCTCATTGAGGCTCATGTAGATGTCAAGACCACTGACAATTACATGAGTAATAACTCGCTCCGAGTACGACTTGACAGTCGCACTCGAAGACTTAGCCGTGATCACGAATCGCCTAAGTACTCAAATGCCTTCGACTTTATCCTACAGATACACTCGGGGACTCAACAGACCCTCAGTGAGGCTCATGTAGATGTCAAGACCACTGACAAATACATGAGTAGCAGAACCTCATTGAGGCTCATGCAGATGTCAAGACAACTGACAATTACACGCTTCGCATGTTTGCCATTGGCTTCACCAAGAAACGCCAAACAAAAAACACGAGCCAAAATCGTATCAACAACTCTTTGGCAAAAGAAGAGCAAAAGATTCGATTCGAATTCAAAGTTCACCTAAGAATAGTTGGCTCGGTGTAGATCAAGCTTATCCACACCGAACCAAGAATGTGACGGCCAACAGCAGTGGCCAAAGTTTCTTACAACCAGCACTCGGCATACCGAGGTAAAAGTTTTCTCGAACGTCGTCAGGACTGGCGCTGGGACTGGCAGGCTCTACGAACGTCTTGAGGTCGATCCCGTCGGCGATGCGGGTGGCGCTCTCAAGGAAAGTCTCCATGAAGTCTTCGAATCGAAGCTTTTTCGTGTTGGCGACCTGCAACGCCTTCAGCTTCTCTTCGCGCGCCTCCTTGCAATGCACTCGGACCAGAGACAGAGCGACGTCCGCACCACAGCGAGCCGCAGACTTCTTCCATGACTGCACTCGGTTCGGGACCTCCTCCAGCCGAGTCATCAAGCCTTCCATCTCGTGCCGAGACTCGTCTTCAGGCCAAAGCTCCTTGTCGATTCGGCCAACGACTTCTCTTAGTCGACCGATGAAAGGTCCAACTTTGCCCAGACGAATGTGCGCTCGGAGCAGGTCTCGATTGGCGTCCTCGCCGAGTGGAATGTTCTCAAGAATCGACCGCTCAACGTTAGCTGCTTCAACCTCAGCGTCCATGCAAAAGTCTGCAAAGACAGGACGAGCAACCACCAAGCGCCGAATGAAATGCACAGTCCACAAGCACTCGGAAAAACAGAACTTACCACCCAGAAGCGCTATCATCTTCCGGGCCCAGTCACTGACGTAATTTTCCTATGCTATGCAACGCCTGTTCAACATTTTCATCTGCCCCATCAGCTCCGTCCTTTGTTTCCCCATTTTCTCCACTTCAGCAGTCAATGCCTTGTTTGCCTCACGGGCCTGCTCCAAGGACTTTTCTCGTTCCACCAAAACATCCTTCATACCAGCCATTGCAACCATTGCTGCATCCAGTTCACCAGCAAACTGAACCTTTTCAGCCCTCAGAGTCTCGTACGCTGTCCCCATCTCGCAAGTTTTCTGCAAGTCAGCGCCAAGAGACGATCATACAAATTCAACAAGGACAACAATAAAAATTCTAAGTTCTTCAGACCCCTGCCGACGCAAGCAGTCGACAGCGGTCTCGGGGACTACACCCAGTGGGTTCACTAAGAGTGACTCCACTGGCATGAAACTCAAACAGGTCCGCCCTATTGAGCTACATGACAACAAATAAGCCTATGAGGCTACTACTACCCGACTTGAGTAAAATTACTCTCGGGGACTCATCCAGTAGGTGCACTCCGAGTGCCCCAACTGTTAACATTCGAACAGATTAATTTTCGATCTAATCAAGTTAAAGAACATATATAAAGACAACTGCCGGTGCAAGCACTCGACAGAAGTCTCGGGGACTACACCCACTGGGTTCACTACGAGTGAACCCATTGCAAAAAATCATACGCTATCCGAGCACACCCACTGGGTTACAAGAGGAAAGTAAATACTTACTATCCCACTTACTTGGATATCGTCCCGCAGTTCCAAGCTTCGCTTGTACAAGGACGTGATGGAGTCGTACGCCTTCTTGGCCTCTCCAGCCATCAGCTCCGCTTGCACCATGGCCCCCTTGGCAGCTCCCACTTGATCTTCTGGGAGGCGCTGGACGTTTTACTCGACAGTCGACGGGCCTGGCATCGTAGGAGGCTCCTGGGCATCCCAAGGCTTGCTCCAGTCGGTTCAGCAACGATCGGCGCCGTTTCAGTCGACGGCATCGTCTTAGTCGGCGGCGCGTCCATGGCGAGAGTGGTAACCGGTGGAACAGCCTCAATGACAGGCACCGCAGCTTGCTCGGACCTCCAGTGGTCGCCCTCCTCCACATAGGTCACCTCTGAGGAAAACCCAACCGAACGGCGTGAGACCACAGGAAAAAGACAAGACCAAAGACAGAATTCATGATCTAGTAATATAAAGTCTTGAAATCGCCGCGACGCACCTGGCTGGGATGTGACAACATTGTCCATGTCCATGGGACCGTCCCCTCCGCGTGCCGGAGAGGTGGCAGAGGTAGCAGCTCTGTCGAGTGCCATTCATTCGACCAATAAGCAGAGATTCGATCAAATACTGAAAGAAGATAGAAGAACCATGCACTTACGTTGAGGTGACGGGAACTGTGACCCTCATCCGCGGCAGAACCTTCCAAGCTTTAGATCCACTCGGTTTAGCCACCTTAGAGGGCTGACCCGCAGGTTCAGCAGCAGAGTCCGTGGACCTCTTTGTGCTCCAAACGTTCGGAGCCACGGGAACGGCTGGCGAAGCACTCGGTACCACAGGAGTAGCTAGCGGAGCTGGCGGCACACTCGAGGATACTGGAGGAGCTGAAGGAGCCACATGTTCATGACGACGCTTAGTCCGAGGCTCTGGCGGTGGAGGTGGCGAGGTCTGCTCCTCATCTGCCTCTTCTTCTTCTGCGGACTCCTCTTCCGTCTCCCCACTGTCGGAGACGTACTCGCCGCTCTCCACGCTGCCCTCCTGGCTGCCTTCCTCCTCCTCGGCCGGATTCCCGTTCGAGACGGGAGAAAACCAGTTAGTCCACTCCTGCACAAGATATAGTCGACGACATCAGACGTCAGACGATGATTCAAGAAAGCAATAAACCTAAGACAATTGGGTGCACTTGACAAGTTGTACTCACTGCGTTTGGAGGAGGGTTGTCCGCCCGGAAGGCCTTCACTCGCCGAGCTCCTCTAGGGTTTTCGCAGGCGTCAGTGATGTTGAGAACCCACGACGCCACCATCTCCCCGGTCGCACACTCGACGTTAGTCCGAGTGGAGTCCTCAGGCCCTGTGTAATGCCACATGGCATGGTCTCGAGCTTGCAGAGGCTGGATACGCCGACCCAGGAAAACCTCCAGCAAATCTATGCCAATGACCCCCCTTCGGACGACCTCTACAAGCGCATCGACCAGAGGCTGGATCTGGGTTTTCTCCGCCTTCGTGAGCGCGAGCTGCCTAGGAGGAGCCGGTCGGTCTAAGCTAAAAGGAGGGAGTCCAGTGGTAGCATTCGGGCAAGCAACGTCCTGGCAGTAGAACCATGTCGACTGCCAGTTCCTAACAGATTCACTCAACTGCAGAGCAGGATAGCTACTTGTACTTTTCTTTTGGAAGCCTAAGCCTCCGCAGAGCTGGAGAAGGTGGGTTTTGTCATCCGACTGGCTAAGCTGTTTGATGGTCTGGGATCTAGCAGAGAAGATATGTTTGAAAAGCCCCCAATGGGGAGGATAGCCGATGAAACACTCGCACAGCACAACGAAGGCAGAGAGATGAGCTATGGCATTGGGAGGAAAATGGTGGAGCTGCGCCCCGAAGTGGTTCATGATACCTTTGAAGAAGGGGTGAGGAGGCAGAGAGAAACCTCTGTACACATGGCTCAACAGCAAGACACGCTCCCCCTCCCGGGGCGCCGGCTCGGTCTCGCCTTCCGCCGGCAACCTCCACGACTTGTGCGCAATCATCCCATGCTCCACCAACTCCAGCAGGTTCTCCTCCGTCATCGTGGAGGGGAGGAAATCCCCCTGGGTCCACCCCGCCGGTAGCGTTCGCTGCCGCCGCTGGGCAGGAGCCACCGCCTTCCCCTTCTTCTTCTTCGCCTCTAGCTTGCTATTCTGCACCTTTGTCATGGCGGAGGCTGCGGATCTGCGAGGGAGAAGAAGAAGGAAGGAGCTTGGGATGTGCAGGAGGTGGCGAGAGAAGCGGGGCAGGCAAGTGCTAGATATCCGGCGAGTGTAATGAAAAAACCCTCGCCGCTGAGGTTTAAATAAGGTTCCGACTGGGTCACTGGCAAGTGGCCCCGAAATCTTATCCCCCGACCGGTCGCGGCGATATCAGTGGAGAATATGAAGGCACGGGAATCGAGGCGTCAGGTACTACTCGAGCGCGATGTCGTCATCCCCGCTGAGCGCGCGGCAACCGAAATTTGAGGATCCCGGAAAATCCGCCGCTGTCAGTTGACTGGTCACGTCAGAAGATACCACAGAAGCACTCGGTTCCCGACAGTTCGTTTCACAAATACTTCCACTCGGATCGTTGGACAAAGAAGACAAAATGTATCGAGGCAAGCAACGCCAAAGTCGCATCCGTACCAGTCGGATCCATACTTCAAACATCGCTTCGTCTTTCCAACCCCAATCCATTCGGGGACTAATGATGGGGTTATAGTCCTAGGGTAGGGTCATAGGCCTGCCCTATAAGTCCTACCCAAGGGCTACCCTTCATAAGGGATAAGATCCTTAGTCAGTTCCAACTGTCTTATGGACTTCCCATCATCCAGTCGGTAACAAATCCTCCACCATCCAGTCGGAGATGAGCATTCGGAGTGTAACAAACTAACCGACTGGATTCCACTCTGTGCATCGTAACCCCCCTGGAGGGAAACGGTCGTACGTTTCCATGTGCCTTTATTAGCATTTAAGACATACGTTACCTGTAACGTAGGCATTTATGCGCCACTACTCCACCCCTGTGCACCAAACCGTTGTGGAGGGTAGCGCACTCTATATAAGCCGCCCTCCCCCACTGGTGCAAGGGTTGGCAATTCACTGTAATCCATATTCCACTCGACAACAAGCTCCCAGAGCACTGAGACGTAGGGCTATTACCTCCACCGTAGAGGGGCCTGAACTCATACAACCTCGCCGTAGCTAAGGCTCTGCCCATCCTTTCGTACCCTACACCCTTACTGTCAGACTTATACCCACGACAATCGCTAACCTCTGGAGGGGTTGGAATATATAGAGTACCCTCACGTTACCATGAGTTGAGGATGCGCAAGGATAACCAAACCCCCAAACATTCCTCCTCGGGGCACTTGCCTCTTTGTGAATTTCCTAACTAGATAGAGAGTTACCGATAATAAGTGTATGAGTTCTTCAGACTAATGTGAGTATTCGATTGTTGGCACTTTCACCATCCATATTTTGCTAGCCTCTTCGGTACCGTGCATTGCCCTTTCTCACATTGAGAGTCGGTGCAAATTCCACCGGTGCATCCAAACCCATGACATGATACACTCTGTCATACATAAGCCTCATTATATCTTTCCTCAAAACAACCACTATACCTGCCTATTAAGGCATTTCCATAGCCTTTCCGAGATACATTGCCATCCAACATCCATCATCTCATGACTTGATATTCATGTCATACATGCTTTTGCTTTATCATAGAGCCGCATGCTAGTTGGGCCTTGCCCTCATTACTGCTACATGACATGCTAGTATCATTGCACATCCTGCTACACTTGGAGAGGCATACATTCGCATACATCATGATAGTTTTCACTTGTCTTTATGTTGAGTACTTCTTATAAAGTGTGATGATTTTTCTTTCTATTCATGTAAAACATAGAGTTCTTCCCTGAAGAGAGGAAAATATCCCAATTTGGACAAAACAAAAGATCCCAAAGAGGACAAATGAGAGATTAAAAGAAAGAGCCAAAGAGGCCACAAAAAAGAGAAAAAGAAAAAAAGAAATAAAAATAGAGAAGGGGGAAACACTACTACTCCTTTTGAAAGATCCACACTTGTACTCCATTACTATATTAGTACTACATAGAGATCATCATTCATGCATAACTATGTGGGGACCCTTACACTATAGAACTTGGTTTGCATATTCCAATGATGAGCCTCCTCAAATGAGCTCTAGGTCTTCATGAGCAAACAAGTTGGATGCACCCCACTAGTTCCATTGGAGAGCTTACCTTAGCTCATATGTGCATCTGTTACATGGCAATCCCTACTCCTCACATCATATCTATCATTTGGCTTTCTCTCGCCTATGGTTGTCCTCATTGATGTGAGCCTTTCACACCCTTTTTGTCTTCCTTCCCCATCATTATTTTATTTGCCATCCTAAGTGCCAACATATCTTGATTACGCTCATTCATTGCATGAGTGCTCAAAATCGAAAGGGAGAGGATCGTTTTGACTTGTGCCTGACAAGTGGTCTGGGGATGAGACAAAATAAGATTCCGAAGGAGACTAAGTGTGAGGTTTAGTAGATTGAGTTCTCAACTAAAAATATATATTTTATCTCTGAACCCATCTCCCACTTATTGCACGCAAACACCATTTGGAGACATTCGAGTCACGGACAGTGAGAGCTCTTGCACCTTTATTTCTTACTAGATATAGACTCTTGCTTGTTATTGTCTTGACTTGAATTGCATATCTCACTTGATTTACTTTGAAGTTCTTATATGTGTGTTAGCGTGTCACCACATAAATTATTGTGTTATCATTTATCTACTCGAGGACGAGCAGAAATTAAGCTTGGGGATGTTGATACGTCCCAAACGTATCAATAATTTCTGCTTGTTCCATGATCTTTTGGGTGACATTGTTATCTGTTTTGCTACACTTTATATCATTTTACACATATTTGGACTAACCTACTAACTCGGTGCAACAAGTGCCAGTTTCTGTCTGCTGATGTCTATTTTGTAGGGGCTTTTACCCAATTCTCCGAAGCCCAAAAAAATCCAGAAAAAATATATAAAAAATCCGCGAAACAGAAGCTTCGAGATCACCGAAGGAGGGCGAGGGGCCTCCCAGGCGGCCTGCTGGCGCGGCCAGGCCCTAGGACACGCCAAGAGGTCGCCTGGGTGGGTCCCACCTCCTCCGGTGTCCTCCGTTGGCCCATATTTAGAGATCCATGAGGAAACCCTCACAGACTTTCTGGAATCGCGAATTTCTCCACCGTTCCGCCGCTGCAGCGCTTCCGAGATCGGGAGCGTCAGGAGACCTCTTCCCGGCACCCTGCCGGAGGGAGGATTGACCTCCGGGAGCTTCTCCACCACCATGGACGCTTCCCGGACATGCCGTGAGTAGTCCTCCTTGGACCATGAGTCGGTGAGCAGTAGCTATGTGATGTCTTCTCTCCAATCTTGCGCTTCAATGGTTAGTCCTTGTGAGCTACCCTACATGATCAAGGCATCTATGTAATTCTCTTGCTATTGCTATGCTCGGTTTGTTGGGATCCGATGGATTATGAGATTATGTTCAGATTGTTATGAGTTATATATTTTATTATCCTTTTATATTATGTTTCTTAGTGATTCTTGCATGTTCTCCGTTGCTTTTTATTGCTTTGGCCAAGTAGTAGATTGTAACTCCAAGAGGGAGCGTTATGCATGATTGTGGGTTCGGGACCCTCAATGTCTAGCTTGAGTGACAGAAACATGAGACTACGGGATGTGCTTGTTGCCACCAGGGAGAAAACAACGGTGCTTGTGAGCATGGTTGCAAGGATTGTTTACCTTACGCATAGTTCGTTAATGCAGTTGTCCGTTGCTTTGAGTTTACACTTTGGGTGGGGCTCGCAACTTAATACCGGCGAGATGTTCTGGATAGATATCTCAAGGTGGATGATTAGTAAGTAGATGCTGATGAATAAACGGTCTACTTGTCTTGGCGTACTGCCCATTACTATTGAACCTCTAACTATCAAGGAGCATAATTAGCATTGCGGTGCGATCATAATTCTGTCAATTGCCCAACTGTGATTTGTTTACCCTAGCATAGTTATTTATCGTCTTTTGGGAGAGGGACATCACTAGTGAACATCATGTGACTCCGGTCAATATCACCATCATTGTTTACACCTCTATCATTTACCGCTTTCATTTACTTCTTCCGTTGCAATCACTATTACCTTCCCGCTTGTGTTTTGATCCTTTGCAAACTACAAGGCTGGAGAGATTGATAACCTCTCTGTACTCGCTGGGAGGAAAGTTATTTGTTGTGTGTGCAGGTCCACGTCTTTTGCTAGCGCCAGGGTGAAAGACACCTACTTGTTGATCCTAGGAGTCCTACTGGTTCGATAAACCTTACACTCTCTGTGTGAGGGAAATTTGCTGCTGACTACATCTCCACCTTACACTTGGGGTATCCAACAAGGGGCGAGAAGTATATAGGTCATCTCGTCATCAACCACCTATATAAATGCAATGTGAGATCCTACATCTCTACCTAGCTAGCAAATAGTTCATCACCGCCACTACATGTTGTACATGCACGCGCGTGTGCTATAATAGATTGCTTCTTGTTGGCGGCCTGAATAGTCGTGGGTAGCAGTTGCCCCGCTTTCTAGGGCTCGCCAGGGATGTGTTGCACGAAGTGCTCATGGTACCGGTACCCGTACTCTCTTCTATGGCTCCCTGCTCTTCCACCTCTGGAGACAGTTGACGGCAGCACGACGGCCGTCGCCGCGATGACGACCAAGGCGATAAGTGGCACCACAATGGCGAAGCCGCGTCCGCCACCATTCCTCTCCATGCATGCAAGGTCGTAGCGACTAGCGAGAGATCCTTCGGCGGCCAGGCCGCTGGCTACTCGCCTCCTCCCTGGTGTGCAGTGCAGGCGTGCGGCGGTATGCATGCTACGCTACCTCTTGACTATTGTTGAACATATGTTGCATGTATATTGTGTATAGTCTGGCCCGTCTTCTAATCTTGTATAGTTGAGATAGAGGTCAACTTATACTCCATATATACGTGCCCTTGGCACCCATCAATACATCAACTATTGTATTGCCAACTCCTCTCTCTACAACTATGACTCCATGAGCTGCACTAGCCGTTGCATGTCAGTTCAGTTGGATGTCAGCCGAAAAAAGGCAAACCACGTTTGACTCGGTCAATTTGGTAGGTTCGTTGCAGCATTTGAATCCAGAGTTGGCCGTTGCGTAACTGATCTCGAGAGATATCTACGTGTCACTATAGCAGAGTACGATGAGGACCAGAAGGATCCACCCGCGACGCGCAACGACCATTTCTAGTGATGAAGTGGGTGTGGGCGTCGGTCACCTTCTCCCGTTGCGAGTGTCTGATCCATGATTTAAAACTTGTTTTCCTTTTTCCAATGTGATACGTAATACTCCCTTCGTTTCATAATATAATGCGGTTATTTTTTAAGATTTAAATTTAATCATAACGTTGATATAATTTTTACACACACTTAAATTTCAAGAAACATAGATGTACTAAATATAAAATAAAGAGAGTATCACGTAACAAGAATGTTTTTTCCTATCACAGTGATAATACCTAAAGTAACTTAAAAATGATGAAAATTTAAAATTATTTACTGTCGTCTCATACATTTTTTCATGGCCACAAACGCGGCAGGGCGTCATTATGCTTTAGCCTCTAGATGTGGGAAAATGTCTTGCACATAAAATGTAAGAAGGCCATCTTTTCAAGTTTGCTCATAACTAGGATTAGGAGCTAGCGAGAGGGAATCAAGCTAGGGGCGCTCGCCAAGTGGGTCGTGCAGGAGTGTCAAAGCGAGACACTTGTTGGACGAGGCCAGCTTATGTGAAAATGTGATGTTCATCGGTTAAATTGCACCGCTACCACAAGCACAATCGTCGTCGCTGCCAATCATCATAGGTGTTTTCGCCGTGCCTTGTCCAAATTGTCTCCTTCGTCAAGGCACCACCAGCACGGACATCCAACAAACCCCTCACACTTAGGCTGTGTTTGGTTGAGCTGCAGATTCTGAAAATACTGTTGTAATATGTGAGCTGTGAAAAATATGTTCTAAACTTTTAGTTGTTGAAAAGTTGGAAGCTGTTTGGCTGAAATGCTCTTGAGACCTGAGTGAATATGCTTATGTGCTAATGGACCATGAAGCAAAACTGTAGATTTCGATATAATTGTATGTAATGCCCCTGAGACCTGAGTGAATATGCTTATGTGCTAATGGACCATAAAGCGGCACTCTATACATTGTTAAGTGATGAAACAATAATTTTGCAAAGGAAAATTATGACAATATAGATGATTCATAGTTAACACATATGCTATTCAATGATATACTTTGATTTTGCATACATCCAAATAGATAGTGACCTCATAATATCATTACAAATGACACGGACCATACAAAATACATATGCTATTCAATTGACATATAAACTTGAACATGCACCGGACACTAGCAATATGTAGCCATGTATATATTAGTCAGCATGAGAATTCATATATAATATAACACGTTTTTTTTGAAATATCTATCGAAACATTATTCAGGGTTGCGGAATTGTGGTCACTACACCGAACATTCTCTCTGTGTGATAATCAAGGACTGCTCCCCATCTCTGGTCGTTGGTGTGCGTGGTGGTGCAGCTTGTGTTGGGAATGTTGCATGGGAAACAAAAAATTCTACGTGCATCCAAGATCTATCTATGAAGATGTATATCTATGAGAGGGGAAGCACATCTACATACCCTTGTAGATTGCTAAGCCAAAGCGTTGAGAAACGCTGTTGATGCAGTTGAATGTCTTCACGATCCAATCGATATGTCCTGATCTGGCGCCAAACGGACGGCACCTCCGTGTTCAACACACACACGGATCGACGACGTCTCCGCGTCCTCGATCTAGCGAGCGTAGATGGAGTATTAGATGAGTTCTCCGGCAGCACGACGACGTGGTGATGGTGGTGGTGGTGCAATCACAATAAGGCTTCACCAAGCGCTACCGCGATGCGACGGAGGAG
Source organism: Hordeum vulgare subsp. vulgare (assembly GCF_904849725.1). NCBI lineage: Eukaryota > Viridiplantae > Streptophyta > Magnoliopsida > Poales > Poaceae > Hordeum > Hordeum vulgare. The sequence continues at coordinate 358,001,613 of NC_058523.1, forward strand.
GGCGCCACCAAGGCTTGGTGTGTTGGATGGCACCCTCTCCTCTCATATATATAGGCGGAGGGGTGGAGGAGGCCGTCCCCTAGGGTTTCCCTTAGTGTCGAGCGACAGCAAGGTGGAGCCTTGCCACCCAAGGCAAGCGGTGGCGCCCCACCTTGGCTTGCCCTAGCCCTTGGCCGCATGGGCCTCTTGGTGAGAGGGCGACCAACCCACCAAGGGCTATTGTGCCTCCTCTCATAGCCCATTGGGCCCTTCAGGAAGGTTGACCCTCCCGATGGACCCCCGGAACACTTTCGACACCTCCGTCACAAACACGATAAATCCCGGAACTCTTCCAGAACTCGAATACCAACTTCCCATATATGAATGTTTACCTCCAGACCATTCCGAAGCTCCTTGTCATGTCCAGGATCTCATTTGGGACTCTGAAGAACCTTCGGTCACAAACATATATAACTCAACAATACTACCTCGTCATCAAACTTTAAGCGTGCGAACCCTGCGGGTTCGAGAACTATGCACACATGACCAAGACACCTCTACAGTCAATAACCAATAGCGGGACCTGAATTCCCATATTGGTTCCTACATATTCCATGAAGGTCTTTATCGGTCGAACCATGATGCCAAGGATTCAATCAATCCCGTATGCAGTTCCCTTTGTCGAGCGGTATGTTACTTGCCCGACATTCGGCCGTCGGTATCCCCATACCTAGTTCAATCTCGTTACCGACAAGTCTCTTCACTCATTCTGTAATACAAGATCCCGTGACTAGCTCCTTAATCACATTGCTTCCAAGATTCTTGTGATGTTGTATTACCGAGAGGGCCTAGTGATACCTCTCCGTCATACATAGTGACAAATCCTAGTCTCGATCCATGCCAAACAAACAGACACCCTCAGATATACCTGTAGAGCATATTTATGATCACCTAGTTATGTTGTGACATTGGATACACACAAGACATTCCTTTGGTGTTAGGATTTTGCATGATCTCATGGTCTTAGGAATAGATACTTGACATGCCGAAAGCAATAGCAATAAACTTAGTCATATGATCAAATGCTATGCTTACGGTTGGGTCTTGTCCGTCACATTATTCTCCTAATGATGTGATCCCGTTATCAAATGAAAACTCATGTTTATGATTAGGAAACCTTATCCATCTTTGACCAACGATCTAGTCTAGTATAGGCTTACTAGAGACTTTGTGTTGTCTATGTATCTACACATGTATGTGAGTTCCCAATCAATACAATTATACCATGGATAATAAACGATTATCATGAACGAGGAAATATGAGAATAACCAATTTTTTATTGCCTCTAGGGCATATTTCCGACAGACTCCCACTTGCATTAGAGTCAATAATCTAGTTCACATCACCATGTGATTAACAACTAATGGGTTCTCAGGTTTGATCATGTTTTGCTTGTGAGAGAGGTTTTAGTCAACGAGTTTGCAACATTCAGATTCATGTGTACTTTGCAAATATCTATGTCATACTGTAGATGCTACCAAACTCTACTTGGAGCTAGTCCAAATGACCGCTCCACTATATGAATCCGATTTGCTACTCAGAGTCATCCGAATTGGTGTCAAAGCTTGCATCGATGTAACACTTTACGATGATCTCATTTATCACCTCCATAATCGAGAAACATTTTTTTAGTTCTATAGTTACTAAGGATAATTTTGACCAATGTCCAGTGATCCACTCCCGGATCACTCTTGTACCCCTTGACAAACTCATGACAAGGCACACACCAGGTGTGGTACACATCGTGGCATACTATAGAGCCTATGGCTAAGGAATAGGGGACGATATTCATCCTTTCTCTTTCTTCTGTCGTGGTCGAGCTTTGAGTCTTACTAAAATTCACACCTTAGAATACATGCAAGAACTCCTTCTTTGACTGGTCTATTTTGAACTCCTTCATAATCTTGGCAAAGTATGTATTCATTGAGAGTTTTATCAAGCATCTTGATCTATCTCTATAGATATTGATGCCTAATATTTAAGTAGCTTTATCCAGGTTTTCGTTTGAAAAAACTCCTTTAAAACAACCCTTTATGCCTTCTAGAAGTTCTACATCATTTCCGATCAACAATATATCATCCACACATATTTATCAGAAATTCTATAGTGCCCCCACTCACTTTCTTGTGCTTATTCCAACTTTGTATAAACCCAAAAACTTTGACCAATTCATCAAAGTGCTTATTCCAACTCCGAGATGCTTGCACGAGTCCATAAATGGATCGTTGGAGCTCGCATGACTTTTAGCATCCTTAGGATCGACAAAACCTTCTAGTTGTATCACATACAACCTTTCCTCAAGGAAACCGATAAGGAAACGATGTTTTGACATCCGTATGCCAAATTTCATAATTTTAAAATGTAGCAGCTACTAACATAATTCCAATAGACTTTAGCATCGCTACGAGTGAGAAAGTCTCATTGTAGTCAACTCCTTGAACTTGTCGAAAACCTCTTTGCGACAAGTCGAGCTTTATAAATGGTGACATTTACTATCATCGTGTGTCTTCCTCTTAAAGATTCATTTGTACTTAGTAGCCTTACGACCATGAGGTAATTCTTCCAAAGTCCATACCTTGTTTTTGTATATGGATCCTATCTCGGATTTCATGTCCTCTAGCCATTCATTAGAATACGGGCCCACTATCACGTCCCCATAGCTCGTAGTTTCATTGTTGTCCAACAACATGACCGCCAAGATAGGATTATCGTGCCACTCACAAGAAGTACGTGTCCTTGTCGACCTACGTGGTTTGGCAGTAACTTGATCGAAAGCTTCATGGTCATCATCATTAGCTTCCTCTTAAATTGGTGTAGGCGTCATAGAAACACCTTCTTGTGTTGTGGTACTCTCTAATTCAAGTGACAGTTCAATTACTTCATCAAGTTCAACCGTCCTCCCACTCAATTGTTTTGAAAGAAACTCTTTCTCTAGAAAGGATGCATTCCAGGCAACAAAGGCTTTGCCTTCGAATCTGAGATAGAAGGTATACCCAACTGTTTCCTTAGGGTATTCTATGAAGATGCACTACTCCTCTTTGGGTTCGAGCTTATCAGGCTGAAGCCTTTTGACTTAAGCGCCGCAGTCCCAAACTTTAAGAAATGACAGCTTAGGGTTCTTGCCAAACCATAATTCATGCAGCGTCGTCTTGACAGAATTATATGGTGCCCTATTTAAAGTGAATGTGGTTGTCTCTAATGCATAACCCCAAAACGATAGTATCAAACTGGTAAGAGACATCATAGTACGCACCATATACAATAGAGTACGAATATGACGTACGGACACACCATTACACCATGGTGTTCCAGGTGGTATGAGTTGTGAAACAATTTCCACATTGTCTTTAATGTATACGAAACACGTAACTCAGATATTCACCTCCACGGTCATATCATGGACATTTTATCTTCTTGTCACGATGATCTTCAACTTCACTATGAAATTGTTTGAACTTTTCAACATTTTAGACTTGTGTTTTGTCAAGTAAATATAACCATATCTACTCAAATCATTGTCCTGCATACAACAAAATGCATTATTTCCAATAAGTCACATGCCCTCTCCATCTTACTGGAAAACGGAGTCTAGGTCATCTTGCCCATGAGGCATGGTTCGCATGCCTCAAGCGATTCAAAATCGAGTGAGTACAAAGAATCCATCAACATGGAATTTCTTCATGCGTTTTACACCAATATGACCGAAGTGACAGCGCCACAAGTAAGTTGTACTGTCATTACTAACTTTACATCTTTTGTTATCAATACTATGAACATGTGTATCACTAAGATCGAGATTCAATAACCCATTCACATTGGGTGCATGATCATAAAAGATAGTATTCATGTAAATAGAATAACCCATTATTCTCTAACTTACATGAACAACTGTCTTGCAATAAACAAAATAAATATAATGTTCATGCTAACCACAGACAACAAATAACATTTATTTAGTTTTACCACTAATCCCGAAGGTAGATGGAGCATGTCATGGCGATCACATTAACCTGGGAAACACTTCAAACACACATCGTCACCTTGCCCTAAGCTAGTATTCCTTTATCCTACAACTCCTTTTTCGAGTTACTAATAGCAACTGAACTGGTATCAAATACCCAAGGGCTACAACGAGCACTAGTAAGGCACACGTCAATAATATGTATATCAAATATACTTTTGTTGACATTGTCAGCCTTCTCATCTTCCAAGTATCTCGGGTACTTCCACTTTCAGTGATCATTCCCCTCACAACAGAAGCACCCAGTCTCGAGTTTGGGTCCAACCTTGGGTTTCTTCATTGGAACGACAACTGGCTTGCCATTCTCGAAGTTTCCCTTCTTGACCTTTCCCTTCTTGAAACTAGTGGTTTTACTAACCATCAACACTTGATGCTCCTTCTTGATTTCTACCTTCGCGGTGTAAAACATCGCGAATAGCTTAGGGATCATCTTCTCCATCCCTGGCATGTTATAGTTCATCACGAAGCTCTAGTAGCTTGGTGGCAGTGACTTGGAGAACTATGTCAATTTCTATCCTATTTGGAAGATCAACACCCACTTGATTCAAGCGATGGTAGAACCCACACAATCTGAGAACATGCTCACTATTTGAGCTATTCTCCTTCATCTTGCAGGAAAAGAATCATGTCGGAGGTCTCATACCTCTCAACACGGACACGAGCCTGAAAATCTAATTTCAGCTCTTAGAACATCTCATATGCTCCATGATATTCAAAACGTCTTTGGAGCCTCAATTCTAAGTCGTAAAGTATGACGCACTGAGCTATCAAGTAGTTATCAAAACATGTGTGTCTAATGTTCTAAACACCCACAGATGACGCTTTAGGGGGTAGCGCACCGAGCGGTGCATCAAGGACATAAGCCTTATGTGCAGCAACTCAGGACAATCCTCAGATCATGGACCTAGTACACATAATTTGTACCGTCTTCTTTCAACTTAATTTTCTCTAGGAACGTATCAAAAATACAGGGGAGCTACAACATGAGCTATTGATTTATAACATAATTTGCAAAGACATCTTTAGACTATGTTCATGATAATGATATCAATTTATCATATTACTAAAGAACTCCCACTCAAATCAACATCCTTCGGGTTGTTCGAGTGTAACATGATCCAGATCCACCAACCCAAGTCCGATCATCACGTGAGATGAGGTGGTTTCAATGGTGAACATCTCCATGTTGATCATATCTACTATGACTCATGTTCAACCTTTTGGTCTCCTGTGTTCCGAGGACATGTCTGTAAATGCTAGGCTCATCAAGTTTAACCCAAGTGCCGTGCATGTGCAAAACTGGCTTACGCCCGTTGTATACAAACATAGGGTCTATCACACCCGATCATCACGAGGTGCTTTAAAACGACGAACTTTCGCAACGGTGCACACTTTTGGAAAAAAACAATTCTATCTTGAAATTTTAGTGAGGAATCATCTTATAATACTAGAGTCGTCCTAAACAAAATAAGATCCATAAAAGATAAACATCACATGCAGATCATATAAGTGACATGATATGGCCACCATCATCTTGTGCTTTTGATCTCCATCACCAAAGCACCGACATGATCTTCATCTTCACCGGCATGACACCATGATCTCCATTATCATGTCATCATGTGGTTGTCGCGCTAACTATTGCTTCTACAACTATTGCTAACTCATAGCGATAAAGTAAAGCAAATAGGACACATAAATTAAAGATAACCCTATGGCTTCTAGCAGTTGACGTACTCATCGACATGCAAGTAGTGATAATCTATACAAAACATATCATCTCATACATCACATATATCAAATCACGTCTTTGGCCCGTATCACATCACAACATGCATCGCAAAAACAAGTTAGACGTCCTCTACTTTGTTGTTGGAAGTTTTACGTGGCTACTATGAGAAACTAGCAAGAACTGTTCTTACCTACACAAAGCCACAATAGTGATATTGAAGTTGCTATTTAATCTTCTACAAGGACTGCCTGCGTCGAATCCGACCCAACTAAAGTGGGAGAGACATACAACCGCTAGCCACCTTTATGCAACCAAGTCACATGTCAGTCGATGGAACCGGTATCTTGTACGTGGACAAGTAAGGTTGGTCCCAGCCGCTTCATCCCACAATATCGCCGAATCAAGATAGGAATAAGGAAGTGAGCAATCTGAACATCAACGCCCACAAACACTTTGTGTTCTACTCGTGCATATCATCTACACATAGACCTAGCTCATAATGTCATTGTTGGGGAACGTTGCATGGGAAACAAAAAATTTCTTACACGCACCCAAGATCTATCTATGGAGATGTATAGCTATGAGAGGGGGAGTGCATCTACATAACCTTGTAGATCTCTAAGCGGAAGCATTGAGAAACGTGGTTGATGTAGTCAAACGTCTTCGCAATCCAACCACGACCTGTATCGATCTAGCATCGAATGGACGACACCTTCGCGTTCAACACACATACGGCTCGACGATATCTCCACCTCCTTGATCGAGCGAGCGTAGGAGGATTAGTAGATGAGTTTTCTCGCAGCCCGACAACATGGTGACGGTGCTGGTGGTGCAATCACAGCAAGGATTTGCCTGGTGGCGGAGGATAAGACTATGTAGAGAGAGAGAGAGAGGAAGGGTGTCGCCAAGGCTTGGTGTGTAGGCTGCCTCCCTGTCCTCTCATATATATAGGGGGAGGGGCGGAGGAGGCCGTCCCCTAAGGTGGGGCGGCGGCCAAGGTGGAGCCTTGCCACCCAAGGCAAGGGGTGGCGCCCCACCTTGGGCTTGCCCTAGCCCTTGTCCGCATGGGCCTCTTGGTGGGAGGGATGACCAGACCAACAGGGGATGGTGTGCTTCCTCTCATAACCCACGGGGCCCTCTAGGGCACGTGGACCCTCCTGGTGGACCCGTGGAACACTTCCGGCACCTCCATCACAAAACCAATAAATCCTGGAACTCTTCGAGAACTCGAATACCAACTTTCCATATATGAATCTTTACCTCTAGACCATTCCTAAGCTCATTGTCATGTACAAGATCTCATCCGGGACTCCAAACAAACTTCGGTCACCAACATATATAACTCAACAATACTATCCCGTCATCGAACATTAAGCCTGCGCACCCTGCGGGTTCGAGAACTACGCACACATGACCGAGACACCTGTACTTTCAATAACCAATAGCGGGACCTGGATGACCATATTGGTTCCTACATATTCCATGAAGATCTTTATAGGTCGAACTACGATGGCAAGGATTCAATCAATCCCGTATGCAGTTCCCTTTGTCCAGCGGTATGTTACTTGTCGAAGATTCGATCGTCGGTACCTTGATACCTACTTCAATCTCGGCACTGACAAGTCTCTTTACTCGTTCTTTAATAAAAGATCACGTGAATAAATCCTTAGTCACATTGCTTGCAAGCTTCTTGTGATGTTGTATTACTAAGAGGGCCTAGAGATACCTCTCTGTCATACGGAGTGGAAAATCCCAGTATCGATCCATGCCAACCAACAGACACCCTCGGAGATACCTATACAACATCTTTATGATGACCTAGTTACGTTGTGATATTTGATACACACAAGGCATTCCTCCGGTGTCAGGTAGTTGCTTGATCTCATGGTCTTAGGAATAGATACTTGACATGCAGAAAGCAACAACAATAAATTTGTACATATGATCAAATGCTATGCTTATGGATGGGTCTTGTCCATCGCATCATTCTTCTAATGATGTGATCCAGTTATAAAATGACAACTCATGTCTATGGTCATGAAACCTTAACCATCTTTGACAAACGAGCTAGTCTAGTAGAGGCTTACTAGGGAATCTGTGTTGTCTATGTATCCAAACATGTATCCGAGTTTCCAATCAGTAGAATTATAGCATGGATAACTGCTACTCCTCGCTCATGCGTTGGTTTCCTTCCAAGCTTAAAGGGTGATGTAGCACATAGACGACAAGTATTTCCCTCAGTTAATAAACCAAGGTATCAACCCAGTAGGAAGATCCACAAGACTATGTAAGCAACACGTGCACAGAAATAGCAAATCCTCGCAACCCAACGCGTGGAGGGGTTGTTAATTCCTCGTGGGTGAAGTAAGGATAGATTGATAGATGCAAATAAGAGTGATAGCAAATGCAACACACTAAGGTATTTTTGGGTTTTTTTGATAATATAGATCCGAAAACAAAAGAGCAAATAAAATAGAAATGCAAATAGCAAAGTAGAGATTGCAAATAGATGATGCGAAGTAGACTCGGGGGGCGTAGGTTTCACTAGTGGGCTCTTTCGAGAAAATAGCAAACAGTGGGTAGACAAATTACTATTGGGAAATTTATTGAAGAGCAAATGATTATGACGATATTCAAGACAATGATCATGTATATAAGCATCACGGTCAAGACAAGTAGACCGACTTGTGCGTGCATCTACTTCTATTACTCCACATATCGACCGCTATCCAGCATGCATCTAGTGTATTGAGTTCATGGAAAAACGGAGTAATGCCTTAAGAACGATGACATGATGTAGACAAGATCTATTCATGTAGGAATAGACCCCATCGTTTTATCCTTGGTAGCAACGATACATGCAAGATCGAGCCCATCACAAAGCACCGCAAGATCGAACCCAACACAAAGCACCTCTTCCCATTGCAAGATAAAAGATCAAGTTGGCCAGAAAAAATGAAATATCGGAGAAGAAATACGAGGCTATAATAATTTAGCATGAACATGTTTTCATAGATCTGATCATAAACTCACAATTCATTGGATCCCAACAAACAGATTGCAAAAGAACGAGTTACATCATATGGATCTCCAAGAGACCATTATATTAAGAAACAAAACGAGAGAGAAATCCATCTATCTACTCCCTGCGGACCCGTAGGTCTGATATGAACTACTCATGCATCATTGGAGGAGCACCAATGAGGATGGTGAACCCCTCCGTGATCGTGTTCCTCTCGGGAACGAGCTCTTGATTTGATTTCGTGTCTCCCAAACTTGCGGCGGCTGAAATGATTTTTCATCGACTCCTCTAGGATTTTATGAATATTGGGGTATTTATAGAGCTGAGAGGTGGTGGAGGAGGTGCCCGAGGGCCCAGTGGACACGAGGCCGCGCCAGGTGCCTCTGGGTGCCTTGATGTCTATTGCCCCCGTGGGCCTCGTCTGCCGCTCATTTTGGCTCCGAAGTTTCCTTTTGGTCCAAAATAATATCCGTAAAGTTTCATGGCATTTGGACCTCATCTCATATGGATTTTCTGCAAAGGAAAAAAACACCAAAAAATAACAACTCGCTCTAGGCACTATGTGAATAGGTTAGTCCCGAAAAATGATATAAAGTTGCTATACAATGATCATAAAACATCAAAGAATGATAATATAACAACATGGAACAATAAAAAAATTATAGATACATTGGAGGCGTATCAACATCCCCAAGCTTAATTCCTGCTCGTCCTTGAGTAGGTAAATGATAAAAACAGAATTTTTGATGTGGAATGTTGCCTCACATGTTCATCATATTCTTTTTCTTTCAGCAAGGACGTATGGACTTATAGATGATGCAAAGCAATAGTCTATTGTTTGACATGAATATTTCAATACTCAAGCATATCAACAAGCAACCAAGTCATTCAAAATATCATTTCTAAAGAACGTTATTCCTAGCCCATCATGCTCTATCATTGATCCATTCATGCAACACACTCAAATATTAACTACATCCAATGCTCAAGTATGATAATGGTGTTCCTTAGTTGGTGCTTTATAAGAGAAGATGCAGACTCAAATTCGAAAATAAAAACTGCATAAAGTAAATAGATAGGCCCTTCGTAGAGGGCAACAGGGATTTGTGGAGGTGCGAGAGCTCAAAGTGAAAAACTTATAGATACTTTTTTAGGGTGGCATGCTTTTCCTATCAATGAGAACGACAAAGAGTTTACAATATCCTCCACGCTAAACAAATTATAGGCGGTTCGCAAACTTAAAATAAAGTTTATTCCTTTTTCCACCATTCTTTCACATTCCACGGCTAGCCGTATCCATGGGTACCTTCCATACCAACATTTCCCAAGGAATTTATTATTTCACAACATAATTTTTTTCTTCTTGGGACTGGGCATACATATTACCGCCATACTCTCATGCAATGATAAGTGAATAAACACTCATCTTGAGAATAACCTATTTAACATGGAAGATACCGGCCACCCCTCGCCGCTTCATGAGCGGTACGGTGCTATCTCTTGAGCTTGCGTCGGTTTTTTCCCTTGAAGAGGAAAGGGTGATGCAACACAGTAGCAGTAAGTATTTCCCTCAGTTTGAGAACCAAGGTATCAATCCACTAGGAGTATCAAGATGAAGCACCGATGTACCTGCGCGAAAACAGCAAACTTGCACCCAACGCTACAAAGGGGTTGTCAATCCCTTCACGATTGATTGCAAGGTGAGATCTCAAGGCGGAAAGTGCAACAAAGTAAAAGTGTAAGGCTGAAAATATGATGTGAAGTAGACCCCGGGCCCATAGTGTTCACTAGAGGCTTCTCTCAAGATAGCAAATATTACGATGGGTGAACGAATTACTGTCGAGCAATTGATAGAACCGCGCAAAGTCATGACGATATTTAAGGCAATGATCATGCATATAGGCATCACGTCCGAGACAAGTAGACCGATACTTTCTGCATCTACTACTATTACTCCACACATCGACCGCTATCCAGCATGCATCTAGTGTATTGAGTTCATGACAAACTGAGTAACGCCTTAATCAAGATGACATGATGTAGAGGGATAAATTCATGCAATAGATATAAACCCCATCTTTTTACCCTTGATGGCAACAACACTATGCGTGCCTCGCTGCCCCTTCTGTCACTGGGTGAGGTCACCGCACGGTATGAACCCAAAACCAAGCACTTCTCCCATTGCAAGAATCATAGATCAAGTTGTCCAAACAAAACCCACAACTCAAAGAGGATTACAAGGATATGAAATCATGCATATAAGAGATCAGAAGAAACTCAAATAAGATCCATAGATAATCTGATCATAAATCCACAATTCATCGGATCTATACAAACACACCGCAAAAGAAGATTACATCGGATATATCTCCATGAAGATCATGGAGAACTTTGTATTGAAGATCCAAGAGAGAGAAGAAGCCATCTAGCTACTAGCTATGGACCCGAAGGTCTATGGTGAACTACTCACGCATCATCGGAGAGGCAATGGTGTTGATGAAGAAGCCCTCCGTATCCGAATCCCCCTCCGACAGGGCACCAGAACGTGCCCCAGATGGGATCTTGCGAAGACAGAAGCTTGCGGAGGCGGAAAAGTATTTTCGTGGATCTCTCCCGTGGTTTTGGATTTTTCGGGGATTTATAGGCGGAAGAAGTAGGGCAGAGGAGCCACACGGGTCCCACAAGCATGCTAGGCGCGGCCCCCTGGCCGCGCCTAGGGGGCTCGTGGCCTCCCCTGGTGCCCTGTGCCTTGGTTCTCAAGCTCCCTGCGCATCTTTTGTTCCAGAAAAAATCTTTTCGGAGGTTTTATTCCGTTTGGACTGCGTTTAACATTCTCCTCTGAAAAGGGTCAAAAACATGGAAAAACAAGAACTGGCACTTGGAACTAAGTTAATAAGTTAGTCCCAAAAAAGATATAGAAGGCATACAAAACATCCAAAGTTTGACAAGATAATAGCATGGAACCATAAAAAATTATAGGTACGTTGGAGACGTATCATACGGGCACACAAAACGGGAATATATTTTGAACATTAGAGTTCGCACTTGCAAATTTACTTGGAATGGCGTTGAAGTACCACAAATAGGTAGGTATGGTGGACTCATTTGTCACAACTTTGGGTTTAATATTTGTATGCACAAGTAGTATTCGCGCTTAGTACAAGTGAAGGCTAGCTAATAGATAAAGAAGCGCCCAACCAAGGAACAACAATCATCATAAGTGAACATTAAACATAACTAACACGAAATAATGCAACACAAGTAGGATGTAATTTCATATCATAATTATTGACTTCATGTGCATGCATAGGGAATCACAAACCTTAACACCAATATTCTTAATAGAGCATAATAACTCATCAACATAACTCACATATTACCATCTTCATATCACAAAACTATTGCAAAGAATCAAGCTTAATGTACAATGATCTTTATGAAAGTTTTGATTAGATCTTTCCTGGATATTTATCACTTTGGAACTAATTGTCATTTAAATAAAATTCCCATTACAAATAACAAGCTCTCCAACAAATATAAGTGAAGAACGAGAGCACAAGTTTCTTTAAAATTTTCGACTCTCAAAATTTTATAAGTGAAGCAAGAGAGGATTTGTTCAAAATTTCAGCAACTCTCATAATAATCTAAGTGAAGCATGAGAGCAACTTTCTTCAAAATAACAACACCCCATTCTCAAAAAGATATAAGTGAAGTACTTGAGCAATTCCATGGCTCAAAACATTTAAGTGAAGCATAAAGAGCGACTCTAACAAATCATATCACAATTTAGCTCTCTCAAATGGGTGTGTACAATAAGGTTTGTTATGACAAACTAACCAACAAATAAAGCAAAGACACAAATGATACAATACACTCCAAGCAAAACTCATGATATGTGACGAAAAAATATAGCTCCAAGTAAGATTACCGATGGTTTTTAGAAGGAAGAGGGGATGCCTTCCAGGGCATCCCCAAGGATTGTTGCTTGGTACTTCTTAGATATTGCCTTGGGGTGCCATGGGCCATCCCCAATCTTAGGCTTTTATCCCTCCTTATTCCTTCATCCATCGTGATATCACTCAAAACTTGAAAACTTCAATCACACAAAACTAAAAAAAATGATGAGATCCGTTAGTATAAGTAAACCGAACTTTACTATAAGTAATGTTGAAAACCTATTAAAATTTTGTTTTTTATTATACCTATTGTATTCTAAGTTTACCATGGATTATTTCCACCTATATAAACCATAGGATCATTAAAACAAGCATATAACACAAAGAAAACAGAATCTGTTAAAAACAGAACAATTTGTAAAGATTTGAATTTTACTTATACTTATGTAACTCCAAAGATTCTGAAAATTTATAAAAACATAGGGAATTTGTATATAAATTTTGTAAAAAAATCAGACACTTTTGACGTTTCTGTGATTTTTAGGAAATTTTCTACTCGACGCAAAAGTTTATGTTTTTCAACAGGATTAAAGAAACTAACTCTCCACAAGATCCCAAAGGCTTTACTTGGCACAAACACTAAATAAACCCCAAAAAACACAATTATAACAATAGCATAATTGTGCAAACAGTCAAGAACAAAAAGCAAAAGTGAAAATAAAATTTATTCATTGGGTTGCCTCCCAGCAAGCGCTATCATTTTATGTCCCTAGCTAGGCATATTGCATAGATTTAGGTATTGTCATCCTTAGTTTCCATAGATGCATTCTTATTAGGAGGTTTCTCAAAAATAACTTGAAACACGTTACCCGTACAAATTTTAGCATTATCAAGTTGCCCATCTACGTATCCCCTTTGATTGCCGGCTACAATCCAAGAATATTGTTGATTAATATTGTTGAAAATTTGTTGGATCATATCTAAAACATGAATGTCCTTTTTAAGATTATCAACAAATATTTGATTATCACCGAGAAAATGTATCAAAACATAATCACTATTATAGGGAATCTCATTTACTACCGGCTTTCCATGGTTCATACCATAAAAACCAAAGATTTCCCAAGCTTGTTGTACTATATGATTAAATTCATCCATAAGAACAAGGGTGGCTATATTCTTAGCTTTAGGATCCTTTATAAGAGGTAATTCATAAAACCAATGTTTAAGAAATCGGTAACGTGTAGCTTCTCGGTCGGCTTGGGAGTAGTGATTAATCGTTGAATCGTCCTATTAACTGGATTAATCAATCAGTAGATTATACAATTTTTTTAGCTTATATCTAGATTTTTATGTAGTATACCATAATTCCATGCACCTAGCTATGTAGTATACCAAAATATTTTATTGTAGGCATATAAAAAATAAATAAGAGGTGAAATTAATAATCATTATACATCCAAATCTATCTCAAAATTCGAAATTATTAATTAAACATTAAACTTGTCCATATACTTGCGACCATATATCACACAATATACAAAAATTATCAACCAAAACCAACAATTCAATCCACTCATCTACAAAATTGTAATTCAGAATCTACTAATATATCAATGCTGGATTCTGAAGATGGTAGTACTTTGCGTGCTCGTGATGCCCTAGAGGAATATATTGTTGAGCATCCCATGGGAGAGGATGGGGAGTGGCCAAAGGGGGTGGAGTCCAAGGAGGCGACCAGAATGGGGGAGCAACTAGATCCTGTAGGTGAAGTGTGGTGATTGGCACCAGTGAGGACCTGGCTAGCCACCATCCAGGTTAGGAGGGTATAAAGGTGCACAAGGAAGCGGGATCAGGGCCAAACCTTAGGTATTTAGTACCAAGAGGGGCTGGGAGGGGCTATGTGCCAAACCTTTGGGATTCGTTTGCCCACCAATTAATGAGCTAGTAGCAATTAATTGGTATGACAACTAATTAATCGGTCTAATTGGACAATTGATGTCAACGCACACTTCTATTCTTGTAGACTATGTTGGGCCTCCAAGCACAGAGGTTTGTAGGACAGCAACAATTTCCCTCAAGTGGATGACCTAAGGTTTATCAAACTCAGGGAAGTAGAGGTTGAAGATTTGTCTCTCAAGCAATCCTGCAACTAAGATACAAGAAGTCTCTTGTGTCCCCAACACACCTAATACAATTGTCAGTTGTATAGGTGCACTAGTTCGGCGAAGAGATGTTAAAAGACAAGTGATATGGATGGTAAAACAAGGTATTGTAAATCTGAAATAAAAATGGCAGCAAGGTAGTAAGTGACAAAAGTGAGCATAAATGGTGTAACAATGGTGAGGAGAAAGGCCTAGGCTTCATACTTTCACTAGTGGAAACTCCCAACAACATTAACATAGTCTAACCACATGATATTTCCACTAAAACATGCAATGGAGACGTACTCAGAGGTCAGTCCTTTGTGACCAAGAGAGGACGAGAATTATGCCGGGCTCGAAAAGAACACCTCAGAGTTCGTAGTTCTCATCTATGGATTTCCCAATGTCACCGCGGCCATCCAAAGAGAGTACCAAAATCACCACAACGTATCTCAAGGATAGTCAAAGACAAGCACCAAGAGACTCTCAATCTTCAATCAATTCACAAAAGAGGAAATCACTCATGAAAATATTCTTCTAATCCATGTCCAATACACCGCTGTCACCATGGTCTCGGGGATTATACTAGCTAAGATCAAGTGATTACATCAATCCAATACATAAAAGAAGGGGAAACATCATGGGATCACCCTAGGTTCACATAGCCTATGATCACAATCAAGATCACATCATGGGAGAGAGAATTAACCACATAGCTACTGTAGAAGACCTCAACCCCGAGGAGGAACTACTCCCGCTTCATGGAGGGAGGAAGCAACGTCAATGGAGATAAATCCGGGGCACTTCCCCGTCTCGGCAGGGTGCCGACACAGGAATACGGATCCCCCGAAACTTGTTGGCGATGTCGGCGGAGATCGGAATTGCTTCTGGAGAAAAAGGTTCGGGAATGAGCATTTCCTCCACGGGGGTAAAAATAGGAGGCAAGGTAGGGCACCAGAGGAGGTGGGTCCCTCCCAAGCGACCTGTGGGCGCGACCAGGGGTAGGACGCGCAGGGAGGCCGCTTGGGCAGGCCCTGGCTCCCCTCTGGCCCACTTTTGGTGCTGGGGAAGCTTTCGTCATGCTGATTTTTATATATTTTTCATGGGATTTTTTGGGAGTTGCTAAGTTGGGGTAAAAGTCCCTGCAAAAAAGACACGAGCAGACAGAAACTGGCACTGGTTGCACTGAGTTAGTAGGGTAGTCCAAATATGTGTGAAAAGGTACAGAAGTGTAGCAAAACATATAACAATGTCACCCAAAAGATCATGGAACAAGCAGAAATTATAGATATGTTTGGGACGTATCAACATCCCCAAGCTTAATTCCTGCTCGTCCTCGAGTAGGTAAATGGTAAGACAAATAATTTCTGTGGTGACGTGCTAACACACATATAATAACTTCAAAGTAAAGCAAGTAAGACATGCAATTCAAGTCAAGACAATAACAAGCAAGAGTCTATATTTAGTATTGAAATTAGCAAAGTAAGAACATGAAGGTGCAAGAGCTCTCGCTGTCCGTGACTCGAATGTCTCCAAATGGTGTTTGCGTGCAAGAAGTGGGAGATGGGTTTAGAGCATAAACATATTTTTTAATTGAGAACTCAATCTACTAAACTTCACACTTGGTCTCCTTCAGAATCTTATTTTGACTCATCCCCAGACCACTAGTCAGGCACAAGTCAAAATGATCCTCTCCCTTTCGACTTTGAGCACTCATGCATTGGTTGAGCGCAAGCAAAATATGTTGGCACTTAGGATGGCAAAGAGAATAATGATGGGGAAGGAAGACAAAAAGGTGTGAAAGGCTCACATAAATGAGGGAAATCATAGGCGAGAGAAAGGCAATTGATAGATATGATGTGAGGAGTAGGGATTGCCATGCAACGGATGCACATATGAGCTAAGGTAAGCTCTCCAATGGAACTAGTTGGGGTTTTTTAATTTGTCCTCTTTGGGATTTTTTAATTTGTCCTCTTTGGGATCTTTTCCTCACTTAAGGGAAACACTCTACGTTTTACAAGAATAAAAAGAAGATCATCACACTTTATAAGAAGTACTCAACATAAAGGCAAATGAAAACTATCATGATGTATGCAAATGTATGCCTCTGCTAGTGTAGCAGGATATGCAATGAAACTAGCGCGTCATGTAGAATTAATAAGGGCAAGACCCAACTACCATGCGGCTACTCGATCAAGCAAACGCATGTATGACATGAAGATCAAGTCATGAGATGGTGGATGTTGCATGGCAATGTATCTTGGAAAGGCTATGGAAATGCCTTAATAGGTAGGTATGGTGGCTGTTTTGAGGAAAGATATAATGAGGTTTATGATGACAGAGCGTATCATGCCAAGGGTTTTGGTGCAGCGACGAAGTTTCACCAACTCTCAAGATGAGAAAGGGCAATGCACGGTACCAAAGAGGCTAGCAAAATATGGATGGTGGAAGTGTCAACAATCGAATACTCACATTAGTATGAAGAACTCATACTCTTATTATCGGTAACTCTCTATCTAGTAAGGAGATTCACAAAGATACAAGCACCCCGAGGAGGAGTGTTTGGGAGTTTGGTTATCCTTGCGCAGCCTCGAACCATGGTAACGTGAGGGTACTCTATATATTCCAACCCCTCGAGAGGTTAGCCATCAATCTAGTAGCTAGAGTTCTGAACTATTTTTTTAGTTCTTAAAAAACACATGGATTTCCCAAAATACGACATATATCACTAATAGACTCAATCTATTGGTACCAATAGTCCAAACATTACTCAAATCAATACCTCAAAACTATTGCAAGTTACTACTATACTTAAATAGCAACCTCAATTACCTACTCATGCAAGACACACAACTCAGTCCAACGAGCCAACTCTCCAAACAAGATAAGCATGATAAATCAAGAGAGTTCCAAAAGCAACCTAAATAATAGCTCTTAAAAAGATAAAGCATGAAAAATAAGAGCTAAGCATGACAATAGCTATGAAAAGATAAAGAACACACAAAAAATAACCATGAGAACCTATGTTGTGTTCTAGCGTGGAGCAGAGCGTGTTTCTCTCCCAAACAAAGAAGGCTAGGTTCAAACTTGTTATGAACAGCAAGCAAAACTAAAACAAACTAAAAAGTAAAGAGCGGGACGCTCCAAGTATAGCACATAACATATGAAGTGATAAAAATATAACATGGAGATGGACAAACTGATGATTGTTGGTAGAGAAGGAAATGCACGGGGGCATCCCCAAGCTTAGATGCTTGAGTATCCTTGGATATTTCTAGGGGGTGCGTGGGGGCATCCCCAAGCTTGAGCGTTTGACACTCCTGGATTTTCTTTCATCATCTTCCATCGCATGCTTGAAAACTCCTTTCATACGAAACTCATCATAAGCTGATTAGAGTGGTTAATATCCATAATAAAATATATTTTTATCCACTAGAAATAAATATTTTCATGAAGAGCTACTGTTTCTCAAGATTGCCAAAAAGTTTTTGCAAGGAAAAAGTAAGCTTAAGATTTGCAAAACGATGAAAACGCAAAACGTGGCAGAATCTGTGAAAAACAAAACAAGAGGTAGTAAATAATTGTTTCGGGGAACTTCTGCAAGTCAAATAAAAAACCTCAGTACAAAAGCCAGAAATACAATTATATAGATCATGCTGTCAAAAATATTCAGATCAAAAAGATGATCTGGTGATTTTTAGCGAATTTTTCCGTCAATTAGACAAAATTTCTTTCTGGACAACATGTCACAACTTTTGTACTTTCTTGCAATCGGAGGCTAAAACTTGGCACAAAGCTTGAAAATAAAGATACAGTGAAGTTGCTACAGTAGTAACACACACATCAAGACCACTAAAAACTGAAAGTAAAAACTCAAAGTAAAGATAACAAGGGTTGTCTCCCTAGAACTCTTTCTTTATAGCCATAAAGATAAGCTTAAGATTTTAATGAAGCTCTCGTAGGAATAGAGTTGTAGAAAAAAAGAGAGCATAAAGAAGAAAATACCCAAAACATTTAAGTCTAACATGCTTCCTATGCATAGGAATATTGCAATAGAATAATTCATTGTAGCACAAAGCAATAAGCATAGGAAGGCAAAACAAGTGCAACTTCAAAACCTTCAACATAAAGAGAGGGAACTTGATATTATTGAAATATCTATAAGCATATGTTCCCTTCTCATAATAATTTTCAGTGGGATCAAGAATGAACCCAACAATATAAGTATCACATAAAGCATTGTTACCATGATCCACATGCAAAAAGGTACTCTTACTCTCCACATAAGCGTAATCTTTCTCATTGGTAATAGTGGGAGTAGGACTATCATAAACAACCTGAACACTGTAGATTAATTGGTGTTCAGCAAGGGAGTAATTCCCTCCATGATTATGATAAGTTTCATATGGATAATTTCTCCTTATGTCATTGGTATCTTTAGAATCACTATAGATAGGAGTTATAACATCATCATGGTAGAGAAAAACATTATTATTGCTAGCAACTATATTTGTAAACATGTTGTATTTATTCTTACTAGCAAAAGATTTATCAATTATCACATCACTAATGGGTAAAGGACTTGCAATCCTATCATCCCCAATCTTAGAGCTTTCCATATCATCATTTTCAAAGTTGGTACCAAAAAGATTTTCAAGATCATAAGTAGCATTATCATCATCTTCCCAATCACAATAAGTAACATGCATATCATAATCAAAATCATCTTCAATAGTACCTATGGCTTTATCATCAAGATAATAATCAATGCAATTAAGCTCACCATCCTCCATAAATTTATGTTTGTTAGGATAAAAGTTGATGCTAGGAATATGCTCAGGCCAGGTTAATACCCATTCTTCTTCGTTCTTGTCCCTCTTCCTCCTCTTCTTTTTCTTCTTCTTCACCTTAGGAGGGAGTGGTTGGAGAGAAAGATTCTCCAAATATTCTGGTTTATCATTAGAAACAAAAGGGGAAACTTGGGAGAAACTCTCCTTTTTATTAGTGGAAACATAAGAGACATTTTTGTGCTTTGGTAAAGTTCCCTCCTTTCTAATCTTACTTATGCAATCATTTTCATGGAAATTAACAACACAATAGAGATGGCATTTTTGCAAAGTGTTGTTTATTCCTAAGGCCTTATCATCTAGCCAAGAAGTTTTTTGTGATAACTCTTCACACATCAAAAATAACATAAGTTCATCATAAAGATCAGAAGTGATCATGTTATCACACAACTGGTTAACACTTATGTTTTGAAAATTCATGCATTGAAAATTAAAGTAAACCTCTATACCACCAAGTTCACAAGTTAAAGGATAAAGGTCACACAATTCTCTAGCAATTTCATTTACATATCTAACCCAAGTGATTGTTCTTTCATGCTTATGTTGCTTACAATACTTCTCTTCTTTAATCATAGGCCTTTCACAAGGTCTATCCACTCCACAAAAATTAACATGCTTATATAAAACTTCATTATCAGGAATTGGATCATGCATGTTGCAAATATCATTAACAATTTCATTTTCTTTGCAAATCTCTTTAAAAGGTTCATGATGCTTGATCCAATTCTCCTTAGGCATATTAAGATGTGAAGCAATAGATTTGAGGAAATCAACAAGGAGTTGAGAATCAAGCCCAAACGCAGCACCAAACTTATTAAACTTGCAGTTTCGACAAAGGTCTTAATGCAATCATACTCATAATTTATACCTAACTCTTTACCTTTGTCGGTCTCCCAATCTTCAGTATTGCGTTGAATTCTTTCAAGGAGTTCCCATTTAGCATCAATCCTTTCGTTTGTGAAAGAACCCATAGAGGAAGCATCGAGCAAGTCTTTATCTTGTCGAGAGAGCCTAGCATACAAATTTGTAATAATCATATCTTTGGGGAGCCCATGGTTTGGACATTTTAGCATTAAAGTTTTCAGTCTCCCCCAAGCTTGAGCTATGCTCTCTCTATCACGGGGATAGAAATTGTAAACATAATTCCTATTCTCATGGACTTCATGAAGAGGATAAAACTTGGAGCAAAAGAGAGAATGGATCTCTTCCCAATCCCATAGGTGAGAATTATCTAGTAGCCTATACCATTCCAATGCTTTTACTTTCAGTGACAAGGCAAATAATTTTCTTATGACTCCATCTCTTGTCGAACCTGAAATCTTAAACAACTCACAAAGTTCTGTAAGTTTCAAGAAATGAATACTAGGATTGATTGTTCCATCTCCTCCATAACAATCTTTCCTAATTATTTCAATTATCCCAAGTGATATTTCGAATGGGATACATTCAGCAGGTGGAGGAGACTTCTCTACCACGGGTGTGGTAAAGCGGCCTTCCCCAAGCAGCGAACTAAGAGTGCAGTTTTCCATAAGCCTAACTAGTGAAAATAAAAACAAGAAACGAAAAGATTTAATTGCAAGATCAAAAGATATACCTTCAAGCACTCACCTCCCCGGCAACGGTGCCAGAAATATCTTGATGTCTATGCACGCTTCTATTCTTGTAGACTATGTTGGACCTCCAAGCGCAGAGGTTTGTTGGACAACAACAATTTCCCTAGAGTGGATGACATAAGGTTTATCGAACTCAGGGAAGTAGAGGTTGAAGACGGTCTCTCTCAAGCAACCATGCAATTAAGATACAAGAAGTCTCTTGTGTCCCCAACACACCTAATACAATTGTCAGTTGTATAGGTGCACTCGTTTGGCAAAGATATGTTAAAAGACAAGTGATATGGATGGTAAAACAAGGTATTGTAAATCTGAAATAAAAATGGCAGCAAGGTAGCAAGTGACAAAGGTGAGCATAAACGGTGTAACAATGGTGAGGAAGAAGGCCTAGGCTTCATACTTTCACTAGTGGAAACTGCCAACAACTTTAACATAGTCTAATCACATGATATTTCCACTAAAACATGCAATGGAGACGTACTCAGAGGTCATTCCTTTGTGATCAAGAGAGGACGAGAATTATGTAGGGCTATAAAAGCACACCTCAGAGTTTGTAGTTCTCATCTATGGATTTCCCATTGTCACCGCGGCCATCCAAAGAGAGTACCACAATCACCACAACGTATCTCAAGTATAGTCAAAGACAAGCACCAAGAAACTCTCAATCTTCAATCAATTCACAAAAGAGGAAATCACTCATGAAAATATTCTTCTAATCCATGTCCAATAAACCGCTATCACCATGGTATCGGGGATTATACTAGATAAGATCAAGTGAGTACATCAATCCAATACATAAAAGAAGGGGAAACATCATGGGATCACCCTAGGTTAACATAGCCTATGATCACAATCAAGATCACATCATGGGAGAGAGAATTAACCACATAGCTACTGTAGAAGACCTCAGCCCCGAGAAGGAACTACTCCTGCTTCATGGACGGAGGAAGCAACGTCGATGGAGATGAATCCAGGGCACTTCCCCGTCTCGACAAGGTGCCAGCACAGGAATTCTGGTCCCCCGAAACTTGTTGGCGATGGCGGCGGAGATCGGAATTGCTTCTGGAGAAAAAGGTTTGGGAATCCGCGTTTCCTCCACGGGGGTAAAAATAGGAGCCAGGATAGGGCACCAAAGGAGGTGGGCCCCACCCAGGTGACCTGTGGGCACGACCAGGGGGTAGGCCGTGTAGGGAGGCCACCTGGGCAGGCCGTGGCTCCCCTGTGGCCCACCTTTGGTGCTCGGGAAGCTTCCTTGACGCTGATTTTGATAGATTTTTCTCGGGATTTTTTGGGACTCGGTAAATTGGGGTAAAAGTTCCTGCAAAAAAGACATCAGCAGACAGAAACTGGCACTGGGTGCACTGAGTTAGTAGGTTAGTACAAATATGTGTAAAAATGTATGGAAGTGTAAAAACATATGACAATGTCACCCAAAAGATCATGGAACAAGCAAAAATTATAGATACGTATGGGACGTATCAGCAATTAATTGGCATGACAAGTAAATACGATGAATAGGTGCTATTTGATTCGATCACCCTAAGAGTAGCGCTTGACTGACAAGTTAACTGGTTAATCGGAAGAATTCTTGAACAGTGCATAAAACAATCTTTGCAAAGTAGGATGAGTATGGATAAATCAATTCTCAAGTTTTAGAACTAGTGCTAACATAGCTTCTGCATAAATTTTGGTTCTCTTAAGTATAAGAGTATTATCACAAGTCAAAGTTCCAACACAATTAAAGGATTCTTGAATATCTTCTTTTCCCATAACATTCATGTGTCCCAAAACAAAGGTTTTAGCATCCAGATTACTAGGACATCCAATTTTAGGAGTCCCGACATCATCTCTTTCTGCCATACCAAAATATCTCATGATTACAACCAACAAGAGCACAAGCAAACAAGAGATCCATCAAGAAAATGGAAAACAGAAAGAAGGCAAATGAAAAGGAAAATTTTGTGGAGTGGGGAGAGGAAAACGAGAGGCAAATGGAAAATAATGTGATTGCAAGGAGATGAGATTTGTGTGTAGGAACCCGATAGATCTTGACTTGATCTTCCCCGGCAACGGTGCCAGAAATCTTGATACTCATCGTTGATCCGTTGGTTTCCCTCCATGCTTAAAGGGTGATGTAGCACAGTGACGACAAGTATTTCCCTCAGGTAAGAAACCAAGGTATCAATCCAGTAGGAAGATCCACAAGATTATGTAAGCAGCACCTACAGAGAAATAGCAAATCCTCACGACCCAACGGGTGGAGGGGTTGTCAATCCCTCATGGGTAAAGTAAGGGTAGATTGATAGATGCAAATAAGAGTGATAGCAAATGGAATGCATTAAGTTATTTTTGGGTGTTTTGATAATATAGATCTGAAAACAAAAGAGCAAATAAAATAGAAACGCAAATAGCAATGTAGAGATTGCAAATAGATGATGTGAAGTAGACCCATGGTCCGTAGGCTTCACTAGTGGGTTCTCTCAAGAAAATAGCAAATGATGGGTAGACAAATTACTGTTGGGAAATTGATAGAAGAGCAAATAGTTATGACGATATTCAAGACAATGATGATGTATATAGGCATCACGGTCAAGACAAGTAGACTGACTTTTGCCTGCATCTACTTCTTTTACTATACACATCGACCGTTATCCACCATGCATCTAGTGTATTGAGTTCTTGGAGAAACATAGTAATGCTTAAGAACGATGACATGATGTATACAAGATCTATTCATGTAGGAATAGACCCCATCGTTTTATCCTTGGTAGCAATGATACATGTGTGTCATGTCTCTTTCTGTTACTGAGATTGACCACCGCAAGATCGAACCCATCACAAAGCACCTTTTCCCATTGCAAGATAAAAGATCAAGTTGGCCAGACAAAAACCAAATATCGGAGAAGAAATATGAGGCTATAATAACTGAGTACAAATATGTTTTCATAGATCTGATCATAAACTCACAATTCATCGGATCCCAACAAACACACCGCAAAACAAAAAGCTACATCATATGGATCTTCAAGAGACCACTTTATTGAGAAACAAAAGGAGAGAGAAAGCCATCTAGCTACTACCTACGGACCCGTAAGTCGGATATGAACTACTCAGGCATCATCGGAGGAGCACCAATGAGGATGGTGAACCCCTCTGTGATCGCGTCCCTCTCTGAAACGGGCTCTAGATTGGATTTCGTGGCTCTGGAACTTGCGGCGGCTGAAATTCTTTTTCGTCAACTCCTTTACAGATTTATGAATATCAGGGTATTTATAGAGCTCAAAGGAGGTGGACGAAGTGCTCGAGGGCTGGACCGGGGGGGGGGGTGATGCAGAGACGGAGGCAGGTTGGTGAGTGGCACTGGAGGGGAGGAGTAGCAGCGGCGGCGGCGGCCGACTTGGTGCGTGGCGTTGGAGGGCGGCCAGCGGCGGCGGTCGTCGACTCGGTGTGGGGCACGAGAGGGCGGCCAACAGCGGTGGCGCTAAAGGGCCACAAGCAACGGCAACGAGTAGGAACCCTAGTCATGAGGGTCAGGAACACATGCTCAGCATGTTTGTTCGTTCATCGACCTGTGTTGACCGAATCATTTTTTTACTTGGGAGTGCCATTGGTGGATAAATAACACCGAACTTCAAGGGGATAGCTAAAAGTGGTCGGTTTGGAAGCTGGAGAAGTTGGGGGTAGGCCTGCTGCGAGTTTTAGAGCCTGTTTGGGATTGTTCCGCTATTTAAAATGCAGCTCCGCTCCAGAAAAGACAAGCCAAACGGGGTAGCTCCATGATATGTCATTCTGTAAAAAACTAGAATCTGGGGTACAACTACAAAGTTTTTATGAAGCTCTTCAGAGCGTGCTCCAAAAAACTCTAGAAGGTGGAATTGAGGAGAAATTACCCACCACTCCCACGAGTAAGTGGATACCTCTTCATTTCTCCCCCTCGACCAATCAAATAGATTCTTTCCACCAAATTTTCTATTCATGAAGCTGGAGCTAGATGGAAGCCAAACATTCTCTTGATAGTGTTGTAGCTTCTGTATGAAACTACTCCAAAGTCAATTTAATGAAATGAAGCTGATTTTGGTGAAGTGGAGCAGTCCCAAACACGCCCTTACACTACGAAGAAGTTGTGGCTTCTATAATTTCAGCTTTCAAAAAACGCCCTTTGGTTGGCTTTTAACTTTTTGGCAGCATAAGTTGGCCCAAAAAGTTGAACCAGACACATCCTTAGGCACCACCACCACACTCCGCACACGTATTAGAGCATCTATAGCTGGTCTCCCTACTTCTTCCCAAAATGTTCAGGCGGACAATCCGTACACCCCTAGGTCAAAAAAAACCAATAAAACCTTATATTTTGTTCTTAAAGGTTCGGGTTGTTCAACATATCTTCGAGATAGATATGAGGATGACTAGACCCATCTGGTCACATGCACGCAATCCACACATGTCCCACCTGCAGCCACACATCCACCTTTCCTCTCTCTCTTCCCCCTCCCTCCCTTCCCTTTTTTCAAAACGTGAGATGAGGATGGAGCATGCCCGTCTCGGAGCTCGCACGCCCGACGGCAGCTCGGCCCCGTCCTCCGACAACGGCCTCATGCCCTTGCGCCACACACTACAACAGAAGAGAGCTTTGGTAACACCGTGTTGTGTTACTACAGGCCCAAAAGTGTGTTACTAAGCCATATAGTAACACAATTTGCAATGTGTTCTATTAGACCGTGTTACTAAGTGGTGCCAACTATCACACATAGTACTTGTTACCATATATTAGAAAACGTGTTACACTTACATTGTAGTAACATGCGTATTATGTGTTACCAAACACACTGGTTACACATTTTTGATATTCTAGTAACACCCGTATTAACATGTTTTCATAGACGTAGAACATTGATGGTAACATATTCTTGTAAGTATAGTAACACAACTGGTAACATATTATTTTAGCTTCGAAAAATAACTAGTAACATAATAGTTAAATATCGTAACACTATATATTTTAGTTCTCAACTACTCGAGTAACAAATTTTGTAACTATAGTAACACCATCGGTAACACAAAAATATTAACCACAAAATTTGGTATCCATTTTATGTAACAGAATTTTATTTAAGGAAATCTATGTAATTGCACAAATAGTTAATCTATTTATTATTATGCTTGGCATCATCAAAATGATACAAAAATTGAAGCAAACACATATAAATAAAAAATGAAGATATTTATATTACAAATATAAAATAATGTATGATACATATGCATTACAATAAAGATATCATTCACATCATTTGAGCATAGAAAAACTATTATGGAGAATATTACAGCATAACACTTGCATCAATTCGACGAAAGAAAAGATCTTGGTGATGATATTGCATTTTCAATCTGTAAATGTACAACTATGACTCTTGGTAGCTAAAATCATCAAATTTTATTTTCTTCTTGATCCAAGAATTCAACTGCAACTCAATTATCCTTCGCTCCAATGTGAAAAATAAAATTGCACCTTAGATATATGTGCTTAAATGTACACACCTATGCTTTCATAATGTGAAAGAGAAGATTTTAACTTACAAAAGCTGAAGGCCATGCAATTATGTATCTTGAAGAGAAAGCCTCGCCAATTGTCTTGGAATCAAAAACTTCCCTTACCAACTCCTCACTATCAAGAATAGGTTGACCTATGCGCACAAGGGCAAATTCAACACCTAACTCAAGACCACCAACCTTCGTTCTTGGATCAGTACTCTGAATAGTACCATACGCAACATTCTGCTTGGTGGGATATGTGGAAGTCTTTAAAACTACTTTGGAAGCAGCCTATATATATTATGGTCAATATTAGCATTGAACAACAATGATAATAGAATATGCATGAACCATATGAGCTCCTTTCAATGTCAGCCCAGTATAGGTGCCCCAAAAAATAAATAAACTAGACCCGACATCAAAGTCTAATGCCCAAGATCACCTCACTTGCTCATGCTTGGTTAAATTTATTACCTGCATATAGAAGATTTAGCAAAAATTCTAACAAAACCGTACGAGAGCCTCCACTCTGAAAGTAGCCTAACACCGTCGCCACACGGAAGCCTGCACTCCGACAACGACCTCACACACTATGCTTGCCGCACCCAACTCATGCTGGAGCATGACATGGCTGCCACACCCGTGCCACCCTAGTTACCGTGCGTCCGGATTTTATGCCCGTCGCGCCGCGGTTGTGTCAAAACAGAGCATGGCTTCCATGCCCACAACTCTCATGTGCCCGGATCATGTGCCCGCTGCATCGTGCTACTGTCGGAGCACGCCATGGTTGCCAAGCACATGCCGCCCCGGAGCCCACCGCACACCCTGGCAGCTCTACTCACGCTGGTCATCATGCTCTGTCTGTTGTTCTTGCAGCCATGCAATGCTTGTGCAGCCGGAGGACGGGGTTGAGCAGGCTGTCGCAGCTGATGGAGTTTCGGATTAAGGGGTCCTCTGGTGGTCAGGTTGTCCCTTGTGGGCCGATCATATGGGCTACGTCAGTGAAGACCGGATTATCTAATGACTACGTAATCAAGATGGAAAGCTCCAAAGACTAGGCGTGCACTTCAAGGTAGGAGGACCAGTTCGGCCCATCTACACCTGATCTATGTCAGTAACATGTAACCATAGGGGCCCTGGTGTCTATATAAACAAGTGGCTCTTATGCGTGGAGGCAGGTTATCTCATCTAGGGTTAGCTCATATTATCTCGTGGTCGATCAACTCTGTAACCATCGTTCCCCATCAATATAGTCAAGAAAGACGTAGGGTTTTACCTCTTCTAGAGGGCCCGAACCTGGGTAAACATCGCCTCCCCCTCTCTTCGGCAACCCGTCAATCTAAGCTCCATAGTTCGGGACCGCCTTCCCGAGATGTGCTGGTTTTTACGTCGACAACAGCCTTGCCGGCATGTTAGAGAGAAGCCGCAACCTTGCCGGCGTGCTACCTGACAGTTACAGTCATGCGAACGGGCGTGTTCGGTAGAAAAATATGTTAACTTTTGACCATCAATATTGATCACCGAATGGTCATTGTTTTCTATTTGTGACCTTTTTGTGACAAAAAACAGTTGGTCCAAAGCTGACCGTCTTTAATGGAACTTAATGACCTTTTTTGTGAAATGGTCATAGAAGGTTACAAAAAAAATAAAAGGTCATAGATTTTACGACCTAAACCATGTCATATCCAATTTGGCAAGCTGACGTGGCAAAACTTTGACCAAATTAATTGGCCGTAGATTAAAATCAGCCCGGTCCAGTTCCATCATCTATTTGGACCGAGCCCAATAATTCAACCCATTTATTACTTGTTTTCCTGATAATTTTGGTCATCCACATGGGCCAAGCCCAGGAATCCGTCCTTCTATTTTTCCTTGACGTGGCCTTTTTGGCGCTAGAATTTAAGATTTTATTTTTTCAAGAGAAGGGTCCAATAGTGTGATGGGTCCTAATTATTAGGTTCTAATAAGTGGGTCCCAGTTGTTAGGGTTATATTCCTCAGATCTCAATGATACAATAAATACATAACCAATATTTACACAATGCTTCAAACAAAGCACAACTAAATAACATGAAACCATGGTTCACATCATAAGTATAATCAAGACCCAAACTTGGCAGATTGCAATTAAACATGGTTCACATGTGGTTTACAATCAAAACTAGTTCACATCACGTAAAAGAACTAAAAAAATAACTAGCTACAGTGAGCAAGAGCTCTATGCTTCTCCTGACTTCTTCATCCTGGAGCTCGCGACGAAACGTGGAATGAAGGCCAACATCTACAAGTTATCAAACAAAATGGTTAAGAATAGCATAAAGGAAAATCTAACAACATGTTAACTTGTAGGCAGTACATATGCATAAATAAGTGTAAAACAAGCAACATGAGGCATATAAATTGGTGAATACAAGTAGTAACTATGTGCAACGAGTAAATCCTACTCCAATCACATCAGGTTTACAATCCTATAAATGGAACATTTTTATCAATTAAGCATAAAAGGACAAGGTAAACAACATTTTGATGTTTGAAACAAAGAACCATAATTTCAACGGTTGAACAACAAAAAAATTGTTTCCATAGAGGATATGTGGTTTAAATCAACCCCTAAGGGGAGACACATCGACACCAATATTATGCAACATCTTTAGAATTTGAACCTCGTAAATATGCACTCTGGAATTTGCACCTCAAATAAGTATACATACTTATCAGGTTTGCAGATAGAAGCGAAATAGTACTACGTGATGTTTAGTACATAAAGACATGATTCATCTAAGTAATGAAGAAGGTGGTCGTCATTGCATAATAGTAACCATAATAGCACATGATTTGTATAAATAACTCATGTGTTCAAGAACTCGATTTGAATGCAGTAACCCAAAGAAGGTAGCAAGCAAACATTTTTCTTCTGAAGATAGGAAACCTAGATCATCACCATCACCATGACCGCAAGCTTGACCTGGGTATCCATACTGCAAAAACAAAGCACATTTGATTAGGCAAAGAAAAACAACAGTTTAAATCATCTGCGTATATTCAATAGCGCATAATTCAACATGATGCAAATGCACACATGCCTATAGAATCTGAAAGAAGAAAACACATACCCACATTGTTATATATATTTGTGCTAGGGTATTTAAAAGACATAATCAAATGCGAATGGGAGGAATGCCATGATTGTTTTCTATATGAAGATAAACTATAGCCAAAGGAAGGGTAACACATGAAGAAAAAAATCCTAACATTCAAAGGTAAGCTCACCACACAGAATAAAATGAGTGGAACTTCGGTAAAACCTCTAAATTTTCATATTCACAATAATAAAAATTTGAAAGTAATCTCAACATAACCACAAAAGTTTTGTTTGGGACCACCACATCAGAAGACACTTTTCTTCTTCACTATCACCATAACACGCCTAATTGGACTTGCTAACACAAACACAGGATCAACTCACAAACTTAAATTGTTACACCTGGGGATAAACAATCACGTACTTATTCCCTACAAAGGGCGAAGCTAAGCTTGTTTCTAGTTAAACATGG
The DNA here is from genome assembly GCF_904849725.1 of Hordeum vulgare subsp. vulgare. NCBI lineage: Eukaryota > Viridiplantae > Streptophyta > Magnoliopsida > Poales > Poaceae > Hordeum > Hordeum vulgare. Next base: position 358,032,007 of record NC_058523.1, read on the forward strand.
GGCATAAAGCAGAAACTAGACACCATGATTGTTCTAGGCATAATACAAGTTGTAATAACATTGAAAGTGATAGGCCTAGAGAAGTGTCAACATCTCTCTCCACAAACATCCCCAAATAATCAACGGGTAATATGGAGGTGGAGCTTTTCATCTCCTTCGATCGAAGATCTGAGTGAAGGAGGGAGCGAGCATTCAGACGTAACTTGGAGGGTGGTGGAGTCGTGGGTGAGCTTGGAGCCTTTGAAGGTGAAGTAGCCATCGCCGACGGCCACAGATGCCGCTCCGACGCGATGTTCCCGAGCGTGTTATTACAGACACTACACCAACTGAGCCCTAAACATCCAGTAATACACCAAAAACGTCAGATCTGAGCCGTCTCTGCCGTGGACTAACACAAGAACAAGATAGATGAGTGGATCTATGAGTAGTTCTATCGGAGAAGAGGGTTTTAGGTGGTGGCCTTGTTCGGGAGGAGAGAGAGAGCCGGGGAGGCATCGAGCAGCAGCCATCGGGGATGCAGCGTTAATGAGAGGTCGTGGCGAAGGAGGACGCTGGCCATCATTGTGAGAGGGTCAACCTGGTCGGCTCCCTCCTCTCCACCGTCAAGGCCCGCTTCGAGAGAATAGGATGGATGGATGGGATGGTCGTGTGTAGGAAGAGAGCGAGGGAGACTGGATCTGGTAGTAGGCCACATAGTGGAGACATGCCGACGATGAAGGTGAAACCTCGACCAAAACCCTAGCCACGGGTGAGGGTTGCAAGCGAGAAATAGAGGGATCAAGAGATGGATCTAACTGGAGAGGAGGAAAGAGCAGCATGAGGGGAGCCTACGAGTGTGGTGCGCCTCGGCGAGAGCCACTTAAACTCGCTGGAATCGGGTGCGGCTTGTGGGAACGAGGGTGACGCCACCATTGTGGACATGGAGCTAGGGTTTGGACGAGGGGGATGAGATGGAGAGGTGTTGACCTAGGAGGGGGTTGAGAGGGACGAGGGGCAAGAGGGTCCTCGCTGCCGTTGTATCCTATAGTATCCTATGATGTTTGCTCCATTATCCGTGTGAGTTGCCCATCGAACAATCAGAACACATTACACAATTTTATTATGTTATAACCATCTAAATTGGTCCCGATCGACTAAAATTAGGTAGCTGCTATGAATCAGCTGGATGATTTTATTGAGAAATCATCTACCTAGCGAGTCGTTGGGTCTACGCTCTTGTACTGGTTCGATCGCTACACCTCCATAGTAGAAGTGAACATGCGATGCTTCAATGCAGAGCTCATGGCACCCCAGCAAAGCTTTCATTGTAACTCTCACGGCACTGCGTTCGGTGACAATAGCACGAGCGCAACAACAATGGCGTCCGACAAATCTCCACTTCAGCTCTGACGGAGCTCCAACGCAGCATCGATGGCACCGGCGGAGCTCCATTCCAGCACCGGCTATGCATGTGACGACTTGACGGTTGCTCCCAGTCAACTTCAAGGTAACAATGCCGGAGTTGCAGCGCCTCCGCTGGCCCCCGTCGCGGTCATCATTGGAGGACCGCTTGACGCTCCATTGCACCTCATGGAGACGCCTATCACAGGTGGTGGTTTGCGTAGAATCTATTCTCATAAATGAGTTTTTGTTGTTGCAAAAAACACCCTTCTCTACTTTTGGAGTGTCAAAAATGATATATTTTTTGAAAACTTACCAAATATTTCTTTCGAAATGGCGCAAGTTCATTTTAAATAAATATTTCCTTGCATGAAAAATTCATTTTCCATTTTTCGAGTGCCCAAAGTTAGTTTTTTGTGAAGAACCTACCAAATATTTTTTGCAAAATTAAACCCGCATTAATTTTCTAAAATATTAGACCATATTTAATGTACAATTGACCAAATGGTTGGGATTCAAAAGATTTCCATCCACCTCTCAGGACAAGATAAATTTCCGTCGATTTAGTAGAAAGCGGGTCAAATTTGAAATACTACTTCCTCACAATTTACTCTTTATTTTTCTAAAATCATTTTTAGGTACACAAGTATCTATTTAATCATAGATACATCAATTTTTTTGCAAGATTCAACCCCTAGCTTTGAACGGTCATGACCGCCGTTTTTAACGCATTTTGAAACAAGCATAATAAATTAAGAAAATCAAATAAATTAAAAGTGTCATTATATTTAACCTAGTTCCTAGGAGAAACAACAAACTTGGACAATGTCAGCTGTCTTAATAAATTGTTCTTAGAAACGAGCTATCATGTTAGAAGATGCACACATTTCAAGGCAAATGGCCACTCCCATGGCAACTATCAATGCATAGTTTGTTCAAATGATCTCATATTTTGCACAAGGGTGTATCTTGGAATGACAAACAATTTTGCCAAAGGGAGTTTTCATGTTCTTTGCACGGAAAATTTATTTTCCATTTTTTGAATACCCAAATTGAGTTTTTTATGACAAACCTACCAAATATTTCTGCAAAATTGGACCACATCATTTTTCAAAATTTTAGGCCATATTTAATGTACCATTTACCAAATGATTGACATTCAGAAGCTTTCTATCCACCATTCATGAAAAAGACAATTTTTTATCGATTCAGTAGGAAGCACATCAAATTTGAACTACAAACGCCTCATAGTTTGCTCTTTATTTTTTTAAATTTTTTTTCGTACACAAGTATCTATTTGATCATATATAAACCAATTTTTTTGCAAGATTCAACCCCATGCTTTGAACGTTCAAGCCCGCCGTTTTGACCGCATTTTGAGTTGGGCATAAGATATTAAAAAAAATCAAATAAACTGAAAACCTTTGCAATGTGTCATTATAGGTAATCGAGTTTCCACGAAAAATAACAAACCTAGACGAGGTCAAATGTCTTAAAAAATTGTTCTCAGAAATGAGCTATCATGTATGAAAATCCACAGATTTCCATTCAAATGACCACTTCTATGGCAACATTCACGACATAGTTTGTTCACATGATATCTTATTTTGCACAAGGGTGCATCTTGGAATGGTAGACAATGATTCACAAGGCATTTTTCATTTTCTTTGCACGTAAATTTCATTTTCCAATTTTTGAGTGCCCAAAATGTGTTTTTTAAGAACCTACCAAATATCTATTGCAAAATTGGACCAAATCAATTTTTTAAAATATTAGGCCACATTTAAGCTTTTGATCCACCTCTCTTACAGTTTTCGAATAACACAAAATATTATTTACATAATGCAAATATTTTTTACATTATATACATTTGTGTTTCTGAATTGCATAAAGTTTTCATCGTAGCGAACATTGTTTTTAGAAGTTATAATCATTTATCAAAATTGCACTAACAATTGTTTATACTATGTTAACATTTTGCAAATGTTGGTTTTTAAATCTCTTCGAAAGATCTAAGTTTATGATATATGTACATTGAATTTAAAATGTAAATTAATGTAGAAAAGACAAATCTAGATTGATGTAAATTAATTTTTTGATATATTTTATGCAAACATTAGTTGTATACACTAGATATGTTTTATTTATAAACATTAAACATTTTGAAGTGCTTGGTTAATATTTTTTGAATATAAGGTTTACATTTTTGTGTACACATTTTAATATTTTTCAAATGGTTGATTAACATATTTTCAATACAAATTTAAACATATTTAAGTGCTTGATTACCATTTTCCAAATAATTTTTTGACATATTTATTAAATGCTTGATTAATTTAAAAAAAATACACGATCAACCTTTTTTATTTTTCTATGTGATACACCATATAGCAAGATTCACGAACGAGTTCATGACATTTTTGCTGTTCTTATGATTTTATATTGTTTAATTGGTTTTAATATTTTTCTATAAGGGAAAACCTTTTTAGGGATATATGATGAAAAACTTATTTTTTTCATACAATAATGAAAAAATATTGTTTTCCTATTTTTCGTTATGGGCTGAATACATGCTTGTTTTGAGAAATATGAGGGAATCACGTTTATTTGCAGATGGGCCAAGGCCCACTTGGCACATGAAAATTTTGGAAGGAAAAAAGAGGTGGCCTCATTCCACCGAGACCCAAGCCCACTTGGCACTGAACAATAAGTTGAGCTTCAGTGGTGTCTTATCACTTAGGGCATCTCTAGTAGACCCCTTCAAATCGCAAACTGTAAACCTGGGATACGGTTAAAAAAAAGACATTTTAAGGGTTCATTTTAGCTACGGCCGATCACATACTGTAAAACAAATTGTAAAACTTGGATAAAGATATCCTTCCTCCAGTTCGGCCACCGCCGCCCCTTCCCCGAGCATCCATGCTGGCCACACCCAACCCCATCGATTGTGCCCTGCCCCTGCTAGCCGCTCCCCATTACCACGCAGGCCACGCCCAGCCTCGACGGCCGCGCCCCGTCGCCCGCCAGCCATGCCCGTTGCCTCAGCACTCCACGCCTTGCTCCATTTTGTGTCACGCCAGCCGAGTCGTGCCCCTTTGCTTGCTGCGCCGGGAGGATTCCAACAGCTAGGATGAGGTCATGGGATGCCATGGCAAGGTCTAGCTTGTCCAATTCGAACTGACGACGATCGATTGTGGCATCTAGCGACCTTTCTGGTGTGAGTGTTGAATTCCAGCGAGTTTAAGACGAATTTCGGCAAACTCTGCGACGACGTGTTTGCTCCGACGAGGTTTGACTGGTATATGCCCCCCTCAGTTTGGCCTTCCAACCTTCAAATATAAAGGTTTCAGGTGTACATTTTCGGTGGCCCACTTTTATGGTTTTTGTTCTGGTCAATTTTTTGACCAAAACTGTAAAACACAAAAATTATAAGGGTTGGCCTACTTATACGGGATCTGCTAGGGATGCTCTTAGATCATTGTGGTGTGGTGGTAGGCTCGCTGAGGGGAGACCGAGGCCAGCGTGGGTTCGAGTCTCGCGAAGACTATTTTTTGCTTTCTTTTAACTCAAGTTTCTAAGTCAGGCCTGGCGGGTTCCACATGATAGTTTAGTGGGATGGGTCGCACATGTCATGCTCCTACGTTCGTTGGTGTGATGAGTCCCACATGACAAGTAGGTGGGATGTGTCCGAGATGTAATTGGTCCTATGTTGGATGGTCCTGCATGTAAGTGGCAATTTAGTAAGGGCTATGATATGCATCGACCGACGAATCTTTCTAAAAGATCCGTCGCCTTGGTAACCGTCCGATGTATAGGCATTTAGCGTACATAATGATTTTCATTACTGCTACAAGGGTATTATTTTAGAATACTTTACAAAAAAGATGTTGTTGTAGATTTTTTTGCAACATAGATGATGTTGCAGATTATTTTTCTTTACAAGTTTTACAACATGGATGTTGTCGCAAGAAAAAAATTCAACACAAACAATGTTGCATAAAATATTTACAAGTTTTTCATATTTGTTTTTTTTGCAACATGAATATTGTAGCGGAAGGAAATTTTATAACACACATGATGTTGCAAAAGGAGAGACGTAAAGAACACGTACACGCGTCACACATAGGAGGCAGCAGATCGTTCGTGTTTGATCTGCCAGCTGAAGGAAAGTGTTTTCTATTTAGTAAACAAGTCAAGATATGGTTGGTCAAACCAGCAGGTAGATGGGTCCCACATGTCATGCTCCTAAGTTCGTTGTTGTGGCGGGCCCCACATGACAAGTAGGTGGGACGTGTCCAACATGTAATTGGTCTTGTGTTTTTGTCTCGCGTGTCAGTGTAAATTAAGTAAACAAGTCAATATGTGGTTGGTCAAACTAACATGTAGAAGTGACACATAAGCCAAAATGAGAGGACGCATCTATTGGGGAATGTCCCATGGGAAACGAAGGATTTCCTACAATCACCAAGATGAATCTGTGGACATCAACATATACGAGAGGGAGAGTGCATCTGCATACCCTAGTAGATTTCAAAGCGGAACCGTTGGGAAACGTGGTTGATGCAGTCAAACATCTTCGTGATCCAATCATGATCTGTCCCATGATCCAATCACGAATGTCCCCATCAAGTGCCGAACGGACGTCACCTTCGTGTTGAACACACGTACAGCCGGATGACGCCTTCACCACCTCGATCCAGCAAGCATGGATGAAGTAGCGGCTGAGTTCTCCGGCAGCACGAGGTGTGGCGGCGATGGTGGTGGTGCAATATTGGTAGGGCTTAGCCAAGAGGTGTCGCGATCACGACAGTGGATAAGAACTACTAGAGACAGACAGAGAGAGAGAGAGACGCACACACAGAGGGAGAGAGATATGGAAACACTGTGGTCATTTTAGGTGTGGCCGCCCTCCCTCTACCTCTCATATATATAGGGGGTGGGGTGGAGACGGTCAGCCCTAGGGTTTCCCCTAGGGAGGGGGGGGGCGACCATATCAGGTGGCTTGGCCGCCAAGCTAGGTTGGGCACTGACCTACTCTTGGACAGCCCACTACCCTGGATGCATGGGCCTTAAGGTGGGAGGTGCGGCCAGCCCACCAAGGTCTCGTGCGCCACCTCTCACAGCCCAAGGGGCTCTCCGGGATAGGTGGACCCCCGAAACCTTTTCGGAAACTCCATCACAAAACCGGTAAAACTTCGAGAACTGTTCCGAAGACCAAATACCAACTTCCCATATATCAATATTCATCTCCGGACCATTCGGAAGCTCCTCGTCATGTCCTGCATCTCATCCGGGACTCCGAACAACATTTGGTTACCAACACAATAACTCAACTACATCTAAATTGTCACCGAACAATAAGTGTACAGACCCTGCGGGTTTGAGAACTATGCACACATGACCGAGACACCTCTACGGTCAAAAACCAATAGCGGTACCTGCATGCCCATATTGGTTCCTATGTATTCTATGAAGATCTATATCGGTCGAACCAACGATGCCAAAGATTCAGCTATTCTCGTATGTCGTTCCCTTTGTCCATCGATATGTTACTTGCGTGAGATTTGATCATTGGTATCTCCATACCTAGAGCAATCTCGTTATGGCAAGTCTCTTTACTCGTTCCATAATAAAAGATCCCGTGACTAACTCCTTACCCACATTTCTTGCAAGCTTACTGTGATGTTGTATTGCCGAGTGGGCCCATAGAAACCTCTCCGTCATACAAAGTGACAAATCCCAGTCTTGATCCATGCCAACTCCATAGACACCCTCGGAGATACGTGTAGAAAATCTTTATAGACGCCCAGTTACGTTGCGACATTTGATACACACAAGGCAGTCCTCCGGTGCGAGTGAGTTGCATGATCTCATGGTCATAGGAATAGATATATTGACATGCATAAAGCAATAATAGTGAAGTAGATACAATCAAATGCTATGCTTAAGGTTTGGGTCTTGTCCATCACATGATTCTCCTAATGATGTTATCCCGTTATCAAATGACAACTCATGTCTATGGCTAGGAAACCTTAGCCATCATTAATCAACGAGCTAGTCCAGTAGAGGCATACAAGGGAAACTTTGTTGTCTATGTATCCACACATGTATTTGAGTTTCCAATCAATACAATTATAGCATGTATAATAAACGATTATCATGAATAGGGAAATATGATAATAACTATTTTATTATTGCCTCTAGGGCATATTTCCAAGAGTCTCCCACTTGCACTAGAGTCAATAATCTAGCATTACATGGTAATGAATCTAACACCCATAGAGTTCACGTGTTGATCATGTTTTCTCGTGGAAGAGGTTTAGTCAACGGATCTGCAACATTCAGATCCGTATGTACTTTGCAAATGTTTATGTCCTCCTCCTTGATATAATCATGGGTGGAATCGAAGTGTCACTTTATGTGTCTAGTCTTTTTGTAAAACCTTGGTTCCTTGGCTAGAGCAATGGCACAAGTGCTGTCACAAAACATGGTCATTGGATCAAGTGCACTCGGCACAACTCCAAGATTCGTCATGAACTGCTTCATCAAGACACCTTCCTTTGCTGCTTCCGAAGTAGCTATGTACCCTGCTTAACATGTAGAATCAGCTACCATGCTTTGCTTAGAACTGCATCAGCTTATCGCTCCACCATTTAGAATAAATACGTATTCGGTTTTATACTTAGAGTCATCCAGATCCGTGTCAAAGCTAGCATCGATGTAACCATTTACGACAAGCTCTCGATCACTTCCATAAACGAGAAAAATCTCCCTAGTCCTTTTCAGATACTTGAGGATATTCTTGACCGTTTTCCAGTGTTCCAGTCTTAGATCACTTTGAAACCTTCTAGCCATAATTATGGCAAGGCTGACATCAGGTCTTGTGCATGGCATCGCATACATATTAGAGCCTATGGACGAAGCATAGGGGATGACACTCATCTTCTCTCTATCCTCTATAGTCGCTGGGCATTGAGTCATACTCAACTTCACACCTTGTAGGACACGCAAGAACCCCTTCTTGGAGTGATCCATTTTGAACTTGTTCAAAACCTTATCAAGGTATGTGCTTTGTGAAAGTCCAATTAAGCGTCTCGATCTATCTCCATAGATCTTGATGCCCAATATGTAAGCAGCTTCTTCGAGGTCCTTCATTGAAAAACTATTGTTCAAATATACCTTCACGTTTCCAAAAGTTCTATATTGTTTCCAATTAGAAATATGTCATCCACATATAATATTAAAAATTCTATAGAGCTCCCACTCGCTTTCTGAGATGCCTGCACCTATCCATAAATGGTTCATTCGAGCTTGCATACTTTGTCGACATTCTCTGGATCGACAAAACCTTTCGGTTGCATCATATACAACTCTTCCTTAAGGAAACCATTAAGGAATGCTATTTTGACATCCATCTGCGAGATTTCATAATCAAAAAATGCAGCTATTGCTAACGTGATTTTGACAGACTTAAGTCGCTACGGGTGGAAAAGTCTCATTGTAGTCAACTCCTTGAACTTGTGAAAACCCCATTGCCACAAGTCGAGCTGTATAGAGGGTAACATTACCGTCCGCCTCCGTCTTCCTCTTAAATATCCATTTGTTTTGAATGGCCTTTCGACCTTCATGTAATACTTCCAAAGTATACACTTTGTTCTCATACATGGATCCTATCTCAAATTTTGTGTCCTCTAGCCATTTGTTGGAATCCGGGACCACCATCGCTTCTCCATAGATCGTAGGTTCATCGTTGTCCAACAACATGACCTCTAAGACAGGATTACTGTACCACCCAGGGGTAGTACACGTCCTTGTCGACCTACGAGGTTCGGTAGTAACTTGATATGAAGCTTCATGATCACCATCATTAGCTTCGTCTTCAACTAGTGTAGGTGCCACATGAACATCTCCCTGTGCCTTGCTACTCTCTGGTTGAACTGACAGTTTATTAACCTCATCAAGTTCCATCACCCCCCTCTCAATTCTTTCGAGAGAAACTCTATCTCAAGAAAGGACCCGTTCTTAGCAAGAAACACTTTGCCCTCGGATCTGAGATAGAAGCTATAGCCGACTGTTTCCTTTGGGCATCCTATGAAGACACACTTATCCGCTTTGGTTTGAGCTTGTCAGGCTAAAGCCTTTTGACACAAGCATCACATCCCCAAACTTTAAGAAACGACAACTTAGGTTTCTTGACAAACCATAATTCTTACGGAGTCATCTTAACACACTTAGATGGCGACCTATTTCAAGTGTGTGTGTCTCTAATGCATAACCCCAAATAGATAGTGGTAAATCGGTAAGAGACATCATAGAAGGCACCATATCTAAAAAGGTATGATTACAATGATTGGACACACCATTACTCTGTGGTGTTCCAGGTAGTGTGAGCTGTGAAACAATTCGACACTGTCTTAGTGCATGCCAAACTCATAACTCGGATATTCTCCTCCTCGGTCAAATCCCAGGAACTTAATCTTCTTGTTACGATGATTCTCCACTTCACATTGAAATTCTTTGAAATTTTCAAATGTTTCTGACTTGTGTTTTATCAAGTAAATATATCAGTATCTACTTAAATCAACGGTGAAGGTGAGAAAATAATGGTATCCATCGCGCGCCTCAACACTCATTAGTCTACACACATATGTATCTCCAACAAGTCACTTGCCCGTTCCATTGTTCCTGAAAATGGGGTTTTAGTCATCTTGCCCATGAGACATGATTCACATGTGTCAAGTGATTCAAAGTCAAGTGGCTCCAAAATTCCATCAGCATGGAGCTTCTTTATGCATTTTACACCAATATGACCTGAGCAACACTCCCACAAGAAAATGGTACTATCATTATTAACTCTACATCTTTTGGGATTAATGTTATAAACATGTGTATTGTCACTATCGGGATACAACAATAACAAACCATTCAAATTGGGTGCATGACCATAAAAGACATTACTCATATAAATAGAATAACCATTATTCTCTGATTTAAATGAATAATCGTGTTGCATCAAACAAGATCCACATATAATGTTCATGCTCAACGTAGGAACCAAGTAACAATTATTTAGGTTCATAACTAATCCCGATGGTAATCTAGGAGCGAGTGTGCCTACGACAATCACATCAACCTTGGAACCATTTCCCACGCGCATCATCACTTCGTCCTTTGCCATCAACTATTTATTACGTAGTTCCTATTTCGAGTTACAAATATGAGCAAACGAACTAGTATCAAATACCAAGGCACTACTACGAGAGCTAGTAAGGTACACATCAATAAGATGTATATCAAATATACCTTTGTTGACGTTGCCAACCTTCTTATCAGCCAGATACTTGGGGCAATTACGCTTCCAGTGGCCAGTTCCCTTGCAATAGAAGCACTTACTCTCAGGCTTGGGGCCAGCCTTAGTTTTCTTCACTCGAGCGACAACTGACAAGCCATTCTTCTTGAAGTTTCCCTTCTTCTTGTCCTTGCCCTTCTTGAAATTAGTGGTTTTATTCACCATCTACACTTGATGCTCCTTTTTGATTTCTACTTCTGTGACTTTCAGCACCGCGAATAGCTTGAAGTGTGAATTGTTAATCCCTTGCATATTATAGTTCATCACGAAGCTCTTGTAGCTAGGTGGCAGTGATTCAAGAACTCTGTTAGTGACTGTCTCAGGTGGAAGCTCAATTCCCAGCTAACTCAAGCGGTTTTAGTACCCAAACATTTTGAGTATGTGTTCACTGACAGAACTATTCTCCTCCATTTTGCAGCCAAATAATTTATCAGACGTCACATACCTATCGATTCGGGCATTAGCTTCAAAAACTAACCACGACTCCTCGAACATCTCATATGCTCCATGGTGCTCAAAATGCCTTTGAAGTCCCGATTCCAAGCCATACATCATGGCGCATTGCACTATCAAGTAGTCATCAGGACGCACCTGCTTGTCGTTCACAACATCTACGGACATGGCTAGAGGGGGTGCTGCCTCAAGCGGTGCATCAAGGACATAAGCCTTTTGTGAAGCGTGATGATAATACCCAGATTATGGACCCAGTCTGCATAGTTACTTTCCTCATCATTCAGCTTTGCTTTCTATAGGAACACATTAAAATTCACGGGAGCTACTACGCAAGCCATTGATCCACTACACAATTTGCAAAGAAACCTTAGGCTATGTTCATGATAATGGATTTAATTAGTCATATTACTTAAGAAATCCCACTCAACTCAACATCCCTCAGGTTATTCGACTGATACATGATCCAAATCCACCAACCCAAGTCCGATCATCACGTGAGTTGAGGTGGTTTCAATGGTGAACATCTCCATGTTCATCATATCTACTATATGACTCATGTTTGACCTTTCAGTCTCCTCTGTTCCGAGGCCATGTCTGTACATGCTAGGCTCGTCAAGTTTAACCCAAGTGTTCTGCATGTGCAAAACTGGCTTACACCCGTTGTATGCAAACGTAGAGTCTATCACACCCGATCATCATGTGGTGGTTCGAAACGACGAACCTTCGCAATGGTGCACACTTGGGGATAACACAGTTTTTATCTTGAAATTTTAGTGAGGGATCATCTATAATGCTACCATCGTCCTAAGTAGAATAAGATGCATAAAAGGATTATCATCACATGCAAATCGAAAATAGTGACATGATATAGCCATCATCTTGTGCTTTTGATCTCCATCTCCAAAGCACTAACGTGATCTCCATCGTCACCGGCATGACACCATGATCTCCATCATCATGACCTCCATCATCATGATCTCCATCATTGGGTTGCCATTGGGGTTGTCCCGCCAACTATGCTTCTACCACTATGGCTAACTCATATCGATCAAGTAAAGCAAAAAAGGCACAAATAATTAAAGACAACCCTATGGCTCTTGTTGGTTGCTGTACCCATCGACATGTAAGTCATGATAATCTGTACAAAACATGATCATCTCATATATCACATATATCTCATCATGTCCTCGGCCATATCATATGACAACATACCCCGGAAAAATAAGTTAGACATCCTCTACTTTGTTGTTGCATGTTTTACGTGGCTGCTATTGGTAACTAGCAAGAACCATTCTTATCTAGCAAAGCCACAATGGTGATATTCAAGTTGCTATTTAACCTTCTACAAGGACCACCTCTATTGAACCCGATTCAACTAAAGTGGGAGAGACACACACTCGCCAGTTATATTTATGCAACAAGTTGCATGTTAGTCGATGTAGCCGGTCTCTCGTACTTGGATGAGTAAGGTTGGTCCTGGCCGCTTCATCCCACAATATCGCCGAATCAAAATAAGACTAAGGAAGTAAGCAATCTAAAATCAATGCCCACAAACTCTTTGTGTTCTACTCGTGCATGTTATCTACGCATAGACCTAGCTCATGATGCCACTGTTGGGGAACATCGCATGGGAAACAAAAAATTATATGCTCACCAAAAGAAATCTACAGATATCAACATCTACTGTAGGGAGAGTTCATTTACATACCCTAGTATATCGCTTAGCGGAAGCATTGAGAAACGTGGTTAACGTAGTCAAACATCTTCACGACCCAATCATGATCCATCCCACGATCCAATCACGAACGTCCTGATCAAGTGCTGAACGGACGACAACTCCATGTTCAGCACACGTAAAGACCGATGCCGCCTTCACCACCTCCATCGTGCGAGCATGGATGGAGTAGTAGCTCAGTTCTCCGGTAGCATGATGATGTGGCGGCAATAGTGGTGGTGCAATCTTGGCAGGGCTTCGCCAAATACTGCCGCGATCACGACGGTGGAGAAGAACTACGAGAGAGAGAGAGAGAGATGGCGTCGTCGTGGCTGTTTCAGGTGCGGCTGCCCTCCCTCTCCCACTCCTATATATAAGGGTGGGGTGGAGGAGGCCGTCCCTAGGGTTTCCTCTAGGGAGGGGCGGCGACCTCATCAGGTGGCTTGGCCGCTAAGCCAGGTGGGGTGCTAGCCTACTCTGGGCTAGCCCACCACCGTGGCCACATGGGAATTTAGGTGGGAGGTGCGGTTAGCCCATCAGGGGTTGGTGCACCACCTCTCACAGCCGAAGGGACCCTCTGGGATAACTGGACCCTCCCGGTGGATCCCCGGAAGTTTTCGAAAACTCCGTCACAACACTGGTAACCTTCCGGAACTGTTTTGAAAACTGAATACGAACTTCCCATATATCAGTATTTATCTCCACACCATTTCGAAGCTCCTTGTCATGTACGGATGTCATCCGGGACTCCGAACAACCTTCGGTTATCAACACAATAACTCAATTACATCTAAATCGTCACCGAACATTAAGTGTGCACACCATGTGGGTTCGAGAACTACGCAGACATGATGAAGACACCTCTACGGTCAATAACCAATAGAGGGACCTTGATACGTCTCCAACGTATCTATAATTTTTGATGGTTTCATGCTATTATCTTGTCAAACTTTGGATGTTTTGCATGCCTTTTATATATTTTTTGGGACTAACTTATTAACTTAGTGCCAAGTGCCAGTTCCTGTTTTTTCCATGTTTATGACCCCTTTCAGAGGAGAATTTGAAACGGAGTCCAAAAGGAATAAAATCCCCGAAAAGATTTTTCCGTAACGGAAGAAGATCACGAGACTTGAGAGCCAAGGAAGGGGGGCCCCGGGGCCCCACAAGCCCCCACCCCGCGGCCAGGGGGGAGGCCGCGGCCCACAGTCTTGTGGGCCCCGTGGACGTCCTTTGCCCTAGGTTTTGCGACTATATATCCCCAAAAATTCCAAAAAAATTTAGGAGATCATCGAAAGTACTTTTCCACCGCCGCAAGCTTCTGTCTCCGCAAGATCCCATCTGGGGCACGTTCTGGTGCCCTGCCGGAGGAGGGATTCGGATACGGAAGGCTTCTTCATCAGCACCATGACCTCTCCGATGATGCAGAAAGTATCAGTCTACTTGTCTCGGACGTGATGCCTATATGTATGATCATTGCCTTAGATATCGTCATGACTTTGCGCGGTTCTATCAATTGCTCGAAAGTAATTTGTTTACCCACCGTGATATTTGCTATTTTGAGAGAAGCCTCTAGTGAACACTATGGCTCCCGGGTCTACTCCACACCATATTTTCAGCCTTACACTTTTTACTTCGTTGCACTTTTCACCTTCAGATCTCACTTTGCAAACAATCTTGAAGGGATTGACAACCCCTTTAAAGCGTTGGGTGCAAGCTCTTTTGTGTTTGCGCAGGTACTCTGGACTTGAGGAGATTCTCCTACTGGATTGATACCTTGGTTCCCAAACTGATGGAAATACTTACTGCTCCTGTGCTGCATCACCCTTTCCTCTTGAAGGGAAAACCCAACGCAAGCTCAAGAGACGACAAAAGGATCTCTGGCACCACTGCCGGGGAAGGACTTTTGTTGACGTAGCAGAAGGATTTCTGGCGCCGTTGCCGGGGAGGATCAAGTCAAGAACTCATCCAAGTAGGTGTCGCAAACTCATCTCTTGCATTTACTCTGTTTTCCAGTTGCCTCTCGTTTTCCTCTCCCCCACTTCACAATTTGCCTTTTCCGTTTGCCTTTTTCGTTTGCCTTTTCCGTTTGCCCTTTTCGTTCGCCCTTTTCTCGCTTGCTCTTTTTTCGCTCGTGTGCTTGCTTGCTTGCCAAAGTCACCATGAATGAAAACACCAAACTTTGTGACTTCTCAAATACTAACAATAATGATTTTATTAGTACTCTGATTGCTCCCGCCACTAGTGCGGAGTCATACGAAATCAATGCCGCTTTGCTGAATCTTGTTATGAAAGAGCAATTCTCCGGCCTTCCTAGTGAAGATGTCGAATCCCATCTCAATACCTTCATTGAGCTTTGCGATATGCAAAAGAAGAAAGATGTGGATACTGACGTGATCAAATTGAAGCTTTTTTCCTTTCTAGTTGTGAGATCATGCAAAAACTTGGTTTTCTTCTTTGCCCAAAAATAGTATCGATTGTTGGGATAAGTGCAAAGATGCTTATATATCCAAGTATTTTCCACCGGCTAATATTATCTCTCTCCGTAATGATATCATTAATTTCAAGCAACTTGATGATGAACATGTTGCACAATCTTGGGAGAGAATGAAATTAATGAATAGAAATTGTCTCACTCATGGCTTGTCTTTGGATGATTATTCAAATCTTTTACGCTGGCTTGAATTTCGCTTCTAGAAATATCTTGGACTCCGCCTCAGGTGGAATGTTCATGGAAATCACGTTAGGGGAAGCCACAAAGCTCTTAGACAACATCATGACGAACTACTCTCAGTGGCACACTGAAAGGTCACCTACTAGTAAGAAGGTACATGCTATAGAAGAAATTAACTCGTTGAGTGCTAAGATGAACGAGTTAATGAATTTGTTTGCTAGTAGAAGTGCTCCTTTGGATCCTAATGATATGCCCTTGTCTTCTTTGATTGAGAGTAGCAACGCTAGCTTGGACGTTAATTTTGTTGGTAGGAATAACTTTGGCAACAACAATGCTTTTAGAGGAAACTATGTTCCTAGGCCTTTTCTTAGTAACTCCTCTAATAATTTTGACAACTCCTACAACAATACTCATGGAAATTACAATAGATTACCCTCTGATCTAGAGAGTAATATCAAAGAGTTCATCAACTCTCAAAAGATTTTCAATGCGTCCATAGAGGAAAAACTACTCAAAATTGACGATTTGGATAAGAGCGTTGATAGAATGTCTAGTGATGTTGATGCTCTGAAAGTTAGATGTGCTCCTCCCAAAATCAACATGGATGAAACTTTGAAAGCTATGCGTGTTTCCATGATTGAGAGCTAAGAAAGAACCGCCAAATTCGTGCTAGACATGAATGGCTTAAAAAGACGTGTTCTCGTGATAAGAATCACGAAGATCTTAAAGTGATTGGTATGACTCCCATTGAATCTTTGTTTTATTGTGTCAAACCTAATGACTATGTGGCTGGATATGAATCTACTTTGGTTGAAAACTGCCGTAATGATTCGGAGTCCATCTATCTTGATGCTAAAAGCATTGAAAGGGGAGTAGAGGATGTTAAAACTTTGAGTAGTAATGAAATTGCTACCATGTATTTCAAGGAATTCAATTATGATAGTTGCATCTTGATTGAATGCATTTCTCTGATGCAATCCATGTTAAACTCTCCACACGCTTATAGCCAAAACAAGGCCTTTACCGATCATACGTTGAAGCTACGATAAAATCTCTTGAAGAGAAACTTGAATTGGAAGTCTCTATCCCTAGAAAGCTTCATGATGAGTGGGAACCTACCATCAAAATCAAAATAAAAAACTATGAATGCAATGCTTTGTGTGATTTGGGTGCTAGTGTTTCTGCGATTCCAAAGTCTTTATGTGATGTTCTGGGTTTTAATGAGATTGAAGAGTGTTCTCTTAATTTACATCTTGCTGATTCTACTATCAAGAAACCCATGGGAAGGATCAATGATGTTCTTATTATTGCAAATAGGAACTATGTACCCGTGGATTTTATTGTGCTTGACATTGATTGCAATCCTGCATGCCCTATTATTCTTGGTAGACCTTTCCTAAGGACTATCGGTGCTATCATCGATATGAAGGAAGGGAATATTAGATTTAAATTTCCTTTAAGGAAGGGCATGGAACACTTTCCTAGAAAGAAAATAAGATTGCCTTATGAATCCATGATGAGGGCCACTTATGGTTTGAGCGCCAAAGACGACGATACGTGATTCTATCGCTTTTATGCCTAGCTAAGGGCGTTAAACAATAGCTCTTGTTGGGAGGCAACCCAACGAATTTATTTTTTTCTTTCTGTTTTGTTGCGTCCGCACCATCACAATTCTGTTGTGATTGTGTTTTTTGTATTTCTTTTTATGTTTGAGCCAAGCAAAACCTTTATGACTAGTCTTGGTGATGGTTGTTTGATCCTGCTGGAAAAAGACAGAAACATTTCGCTCACGAGATGATTTTTCATTTTTATTTAGAAAGAGCTTTTGAGTTGATTCTTTTTTCTGCTGGTTTATATTCCTTTTTCCCAGGGAGTCATAATTGTTCAGAATTTTTGAGGTAGCAGAAGTATACGAAGTATACAGATTGCTACAGACTGGTCAGTTTTTGACATATTCTGTTTTTGTTGAGTTGGTTGCTTGTTTTGATGAAACTATGGTTAGTATCGGGGGGTACTAGCCATGGAAAAGTGAGAATACAGTATCCCAACACCAATATAGATGGAATTCAAGTTTGCTACAGTACCAAAGGAGGTGGTAGTTTGTTTTCTTGTGCTAATGTTATAACGAGTTTCTGTTTAAGTTTTGTGTTGTGAAGTTTTCAAGTTTTGGGTGATGTTCTCATGGACGATGAGATAAGGAGTGGAAAGAGATCAAGCTTGGGGATGCCCAAGGCATACCAAGCCAAATTCAAGGACAGCAAAAAGCCTAAGCTTGGGGATGCCCCGGGAAGGCATCCCATCTTTCGTCTTCAATCCATCGGTAACATTACTTGGAGCTATATTTTTATTCACCACATGATATGTGTTTTGCTTGGAGCGTCTTGTATCGTAGGAGTATTTTCCTTTTGTTGTGTCACAATCATCCTTGCTGCACAACTTTTTGAGAGACAGAGACATGCACTCATCGTGATTTTGCTAGAACGCTCATAGTGCTTCACTTATATGTTTTGAGATAGATACTTTTGCTCTATGTGCTTCACTTATATCTTTTAGAGCACGGAGGTGCGTGACTTGGTAGTTGGCTTATGCTATGAAAGTAGTCCCAAAGGTGATAGGTACCCAAAGAGGATACAAAAACCTCCATCTTCATGTGCATTGAGTAGAAAGAGAAGTTTTGATTCCTCTCAATTAGTTTTGAGACGTGGATTCGGTAATATTAAGAGCTATGTTAGTAGGGTGTTGTGAATCTAGAAACACTTGTGTTGAAGTTAGTGATTCCCGTAGCATGCACGTATGGTGAACCGCTATGTTAGCAAGTCAGAGCATAATTGATCTATTGATTTTCATCCTTTGTGTTGAGGACGGGATCGCGCGATGGTTAACACCTACCAACCCTTCCCCTAGGAGTATGCGTTTAGCACTTTGTTTCGATTACTAATAAAAACTTTCGCAACAAGTATGTGAGTTCTTCAAGACTAATGTGAGTCCATGGTATAGATGCACTTTCACCTTTCACCATTGCTAGCCTCTCGAGTGCCGTGCAATTTTCGCCGGTGCACCAACCCACCATATGCCTCCCTCAAAACAGCCACCATACCTACCTACTATGGCATTTTCATAGCCATTTCGAGATATATTGCCATGCAACTCCCACCGTTCCGTCTCATGACTTGTGCCGTCACTCTCATGTTGCCATTGCATGATCTTAAGATAGCTAGCGAGATGTTTTCAATGTCATACACCATGCTAGATCGTTGCACATCCCAGTACACTGCCGGAGGCATTTCCTATAAAGTCATCATCATTTTGAGCTTTGAGTTGTGAGTAAATAAAAGTGTGATGATCATCATTATTAGAGCATTGTCTCATGTGAGGAAAAAAAAGAGGCCAAAGAGCCAAAACAAAAAAATAGAAAAAGAGAAAAAAAGAGAGGCCAAGAGCCCAAAGTTGTCAGAATCGTGACTCAAGTCTTAGAAACTTACGACTTTACGATCCAAACTAGCCCCTCTGATTCTACGATTTTGCTCATAGAATGTAAGTTTCTATGATTCTAGTAGTTATGATTCTACGATTCACGATACTACCAACGGAGCTCCGATCCGATTCAGAATCGCGATTCTGACAACCTTGCAAGAGCCCAAATAAAAAAAGAGAAAAGAGAGAAAAAGAGAGAAGGGACAATGCTACTATCTCTTTCCACACTTGTGCTTCATAATAGCACCATGTTCTTCATGATTGAGAGCTTCTTACTTTGTCACTACCATATGCTAGTGGGAATCTTCATTATATAACTTGGATTGTATATTCCAATGATGGGCTTCCTCAAAATTGCCCTAGGTCTTCGTGAGCAAGCAAGTTGGATGCACACCCACTATTTCTCCTTTTGACCTTTCACATACTTATAGCTCTAGTGCATCTCTTGTATGGCAATCCCTACTCATTCACATTGATATCTATTGATGGGAATCTCCATAGCCTTTTGATATGCCGAGTCAATGTGGCCATCTCCTCCTTTTTGTCTCACAACCACCACCACACTCTATTCCACATATTGTGCTATATCCATGGCTTGCGCTCATGTATTGCGTGATAGTTATAAAAAGTTTGAAAAAGTAAGAGTGCGAAAACAATTACTTGGCATAGCCGGGGTTGTGCATGATTTACATTAGTTGTGTGAGGATGATGGAGCATAGCCAGACTATATGATTTTGTAGGGATAACTTTCCATGGCCTTGTCATTTTGAAAGTTCATGATTACCTTGCTAGTTTGCTTGAAGTATTATTGTTTTCATGTCAATAGCAAACTATTGTTTTGAATCTTACGGATCTGAACATTCATGTGACATGAAAGAAGTTGCAAAGGACAACTATGCTAGGTAGCATTCCACATCAAAAATTCATTCTTTATCACTTCCCTACTCGAGGACGAGCAGGAGTTAAGCTTGGGGATGCTTGATACGTCTCCAACGTATCTATAATTTTTTTATGGTTTCATGCTATTATCTTATCAAACTTTGGATGTTTTGCATGCCTTTTATATATTTTTTGGGACTAACTTATTAACTCAGTGCCAAGTGCTAGTTTCTGTTTTTTCATGTTTTTGACCCCTTTTAGAGGAGAATTTGAAACGGAGTCCAAACGGAATAAAATACCCGAAAAGATTTTTCCATAACGGAAGAAGATCAAGAGACTTGAGAGCCAAGGCAGGGGGCCCCAGGGACCCCACAAGCCCCCACCCCGTGGCCAGGGGGGAGGCCACGGCCCATAGGCTTGTGGCCCCCCTGGACGTCCTTTGCCCTAGGTTTTGCGCCTATATATCCCCAAAAATTCCACAAAAATCAGGAGATCACCGAAAGTACTTTTCCGCCGCCACAAGCTTCTTTCTCCACAAGATCCCATCTAGGGCATGTTATGGTGCCCTCTCGAAGGGGGGATTCAGATATGGAAGGCTTCTTCATCAACAGCATGACCACTCCGATGATGCGTGAGTAGTTCACCACAGACCTACAGGTCCATAGCTAGTAACTAGATGGCTTCTAAGCTCTCTTGGATCTTCCATACAAAGTTCTCCATGATCTTCATGGGGATCTATCCGATGTAATATTCTTTTGGGGTGTGTTTGTCGAGATCCGATGAATTGTGGATTTATGATCAGATTATCTATGAATCTTATTTGAGTTTCTTCTGATCTCTCTTATGCATGATTTCATATACTTGTAATTCTCTTCGAGTTGTGGGTTTTGTTTGGCCAACTAGATCTATGATTCTTGCAATGGGAGAAGTGCTTGGTTTTGGGTTCATACCGTGCGGTGACCTCACCCAGTGACAGAAGGGGTAGCGAGGCATGCATCGGGTTGTTGACCTCACCCACCATGATATTTGCTATTTTGAGAGAAGCCTCTACTGAACACTATGGCCCCCGGGTCTACTCCACACCATATTTTCAGCCTTACACTTTTTACGTCATTGCACTTTTCGCCTTCAGATCTCACTTTGCAAACAATCTTTAAGGGATTGACAAGCCCTTTAAAGCGTTGGGTGCAAGCTCTTTTGTGTTTGCGCAGGTACTCTGGACTTGACGAGATTCTCCTACTGGATTGATACCTTGGTTCTCAAACTGAGGGAAATACTTACTGCTCCTGTGCTGCATCACCCTTTCCTCTTCAAGGGAAGGATCTCTGGCACCACTGCCGGGGAAGGACTTTTGTTGACGTAGCAGACCTAGATGCCCTTATTGGTTCCTACATATTCCACGATGATCTATATCGAATTAACCAACGATGTGAAGGATTCAGCTAATCCCGTATGTCGTTCCCTTTGTCCATCGGCATGTTACTTGCCCGAGATTCGATGGTGGGTATCTCTATACCTAGTTCAATCTCGTTATTGGCAAGTCTCTTTACTCGTTCCGTAAATCCTTATACACATTGCTTGTAAGCTTACTGTGATGTTGTATTACCGACTGGGCCCAGAGAAACCTGTTCATCATACGGAGTGACAAATCCCACTCTAGATCCATGCCAACTCCACAGACACCCTCATAGATACCTGTAGAGCATTTTTATAGTCACCCAGTTATGTTGCGACATTTGATACACACAAGGCATTTGTATGGTGCCAATAAGTTGCATGATCCCATGGTCATAGGAACAAATACATTGACATGCAGAAGGCAATAGTAGTAAACTAGATAGGATCAAACTCTATGCTTAAGGTTTGGGTCTTGTCCATCACATCATTCTCCTAATGATGTGATCCCGTTATCAAATGACAACTCATGTCTATGGCTAGGAAACCTTAGCCATGTTTGATCAACAAGCTAGTGTAGTAGAGGCATACTAGGGACACTTTGTTGTCTATGTATCCACACATGTATTTGAGATTCCAATCAATAAAATTATAACATGGATAATAAATGATTACCATTAATAGGGAAATATGATAATAGCTACTTTATTATTTCCTCTAGGTCATATTTCCAACAACATCTGCAAAATTGATGAGGTGGCACTCATTCATACAAATGCATTCACATTTATAACGTCATGACCATCTAGGTTAGTCGTAATTAGTTAGAGATATGGTCGTCGACCACTGTTGTCTGCTTTATGACCAACTGGTGTAAGGAAGTTACAACTTTTTTTGGACTAAAATGGTCATTGTGGTTTAGGTTTGCACCTTCTCAAACAACTTAGGACCAATTGGTTTCAAATGGTCATATATTTACGACTGATTCACCCACGTCACTAAGAGAAGGTCACAAGTTGACATATTTCTTGTCGTTGTTGGTTGGCCAGCCATAACCGGGTGCATGCGAAGCTGTGCATGTCTACTCGTTGCCACAAGTGTCTGGATGGGCATGCTCGGCATGCTGGTCAACCGATCGCTGCCGCATGCATGCGTAGCCAGGCATGCTGGCGAGCCAACGACACTCGTGTGCATGCACGTGATGGCTGGCTGGCTGGCGACAGTCATGTGCATACCGGATGGCTGTCCACAACCATGGCCGCGTGTGGGTTGGTGTGTGTGGGTCCTCACAATCGTTTGTGCTGCCTGCACCCGAGGTCCAGCCACTGTTGTTGTTGCTCTACGTGCTCGCACACAAGGCGGTTGTCAAAATGACTCAAAAGTGAAGAAAAAAAATGAGATACGTGGATGTTTGAAAGCAAATATGAAGGGTGAGAAAAGAGACACCCGGTAAGTGACCGAGTGTGTTCGCAGGGAACATATTGGTTGTGTGTGGCTGCAGATGCTCTTAGACCCACACCATCAAACTATGTCTCACCTCACAAAAACATTGATACATTTTCTTGTATTTTTGTTTCATGTGGGAGAAAAGTAATGATGAGGATCATCCGAAATATTTTTGAGTGTTTGAGGACTACAATCTTTGGCTCGACCTTTGACTCTGAATAGTAAAATACAAGTCATGTAGTTAGTGTTCCTCCCGAGTCATGATCAAACATAGGTTTTGAAAATGACTTACTCGAACCCAGGTCTTGACAATGATTGACTCAAATAGTATAAGAACCTCGTACATTGGAAGTCTTGAATTCGGAATATGGAAAGTAGCTCCGAGTTGGGGGACTACTCCAACATGGCGAGATTAAAATAAGGATGGGAATAAAAATCACTAGTTCAAGTCCAATGTACGTGAAACAAAGTTAGGACAAGCTACCCCCACACAAAATTAAAGGATTATGAAATTCTTATGCCTTTTATCTCTAAATGTGCAAGGTACACCACGAAGAGGGAAACTACTGGAAACTGGAATTCTGGACATGAAAACCAAGAAAAGGGGTGAAAAGTCAGTGGACTCCAAATGGCCTGAAATTTTATAGAGAATTTTAATGGAGAATATAAGAATTATTGGGCCGAAAATATACCAGAGGGGAGCCACCTTGTGACAGCCCGAGACCGACGTTCCAGAAGATTCCCCTTCTATTCCGTTTTCGTCGTGTGTCTATTTTCTTTTGTCGCATCATCATCGCATCATCAGCATTGCATCAGCATCCCGTTGCCGCCAGTTTTCAAAGTTGCATCCGTTGTTAGTCGCCGGTTCTCTTCGTTGTCCGTGCCGAGCCCGACCGCACACGCACGCGCCCGCGACATCGTCAAAACCCTGTTTTAAAAGTGTGCGTAAAACTTTCTCTAATTGGGCTGAGATTTGACACGCGGTCTTTATTAGTTATAGCTAGGTCGTCTGTCAGATATAGTCGCGATCGGAGTCCGTCTGGTACCCGAACGGTCAACCGTAGCGGCATCGTATTCGGTCTATCGTCGGATGTGTCCCGGTGTTTTAAATGGCGTTGCCGCGCCACCCGTTTTCCCTCTCGTCTCCAGATAACCACTCTTCACAGCCCACTAGTTCCACCTAGCCACTTCCTCCGTTCGTTGTCATCGAATGGCGATCGGACGGACGAGGTCCACCCCACCAGAGACCAACCCTATATAAGTAACACCCCCCTAGAGAGAGCCCTCTCACTTCACTAGGGTTTCCCCTAGTCATTTTTGCAGCCACCCCCCTCAAAAACCCCACCTGCTAGCCCACACCCTTCTAATCCCGCAGCCCTAAGCGCCATAGCCTTTCTCAGCCTTCGGATCTGAGATCTGGGGATCAGATTCGCCCAAATTCCCACCTACCGGACATGTCTGCGGTCAAACCGGACACGTCCGGGTGTCCGTAGTGCCAGCGTTCCATCCCGAGCTGCTACAGCCCCGAAACCCGCAGCCTCCCGTGTCGTTGTCGCCTCGTCGTCCGGTCGTCGGAGCATCGCCAGACCAGGTCGGACCTCGCCGCCCCTCCTCCTCCAGCTTCTCTCTCTAATCTCTCCTCTCTTCCTCTTCCACAAGATGTGACATAGCCACCTCTAGCTCCGAGATGCCTGCAGCCGCCTCGATCTGCTCCGCCCATGGCCGTGTTCATCGGCCGCCGCCGGGATAGGAGCCGCCGACGGCCGGATCCAACTGCCTAGCGGCCGATCCGCCTCCTCCCATCGCTTTTCCCCTGCAGCAGCTCTCGCGGGTGCCCCAAGCCCCTGCGCCGCCATGGCTCGTGCTCGTGGAGGAGCACGGGAGAATGAGCGTGCCCAGCCCGGGCGTTGACCGCATCGGTCCAGAGCGTCTCCTATCGCCCGCGTGGGCCAGGCCCAATCGGCCCCTCCAGGCCACCTCCTCCCCTCGGCTGCTAGAGCCCATCACCGAGCTGGCCCGAGGCCACTCAGGTGAGCAGTTCCCCCAGCCCTTTTATTTACATCCTAGGCGTTGGTAGTTATTTTAGGCCCTTGCTGTTTGGCCCGTTAGCTAATTTAGATTTTTTTCCGGAATTATATAAATTCCAGAAGAATTAGGCGATTTTAGAACGACCGTAACTTTTATTCTGTTAGTCGGATCGAGGCATATTGTATATGGTTTAGGGTAGAATTTCGCGTAGGATCCGAATTTATAACATGCATAATTGTTTGACGTTGTTTGACGTGTCGTATGCATAGATTTACGTACTGTCCCAATAGGATGTAGCCCGTGTTTATTTTTCGCGCTTGTGCGGATAGCCCGAATGCCGTAGATTAAATGTCCTTGTTTTAGGAACCCCTTTTCCATGTATTTTAGAGTAGTCATTGTTTTTTTGCGTGTAGGGATTCGCCGCTAGTTTATTTTCCATGCTTAGGACATTATCTCGCTTTTACGTGTGGATTATTTTTGTTGTGCAACGCCACATATTTTATATGTTTTCGGGGTAAAAAATCCATGGGATTTTTCTGTGCAATTAGTTTTAGATTTTGAGTAAGTTAGTTCGCGCGATATTTTGCCATGTTGCCCTCTTGTCTATTTCGTAGGATTTAATCCGTGCTTCGTTTGAAGGAGGTGTCAACTAGAGAGTTGCCCTTTGATGTTTACTCTAGCCCCTGGTATTTTTTGGTTGCAATAGAAATGCATGTTTAGGTGTGGTTTGCTTGCTCTCAAGTTGCTAGAAATAGTGCTGATTTGGAGATGCTGAAATATTTCTAAGTCTGAGATCTGTTATATTTTGTTGCTATTTTATTTTGCTTCTGTCTTGTGATCTGTAGCCCTTTTGAGGTTGGTCCAATGGAGTTAGTTCTAAACCTTGTGTTTCTCTAGCATGCTATGAATTTTCATGCCATTTGGAGTCCTGTAGCTTATGATTTTGCTGCTGTCAATATGGCTTCAGATCAAAAACTGCACTTTCATGAAGTGTAATTTTCACTAAGTTAGAAATGGTGCGTGAGATGCCATTTTGTGTCTTCTTTCCCTAGTGTTCCTTGATGCCATGCTAGTTGTTGTTAGTTGTTTGTAGTAGTTCTTCTTGCCCTCTTTCTTTTCATGCCTTCGTTGAGTATATCGGAGTTGTGTAGCTCGTAGTTGTGGGGTGTAGAAAATGCTATGTGGCTGATTTTGGCAGATTGTAGTGATTTCTTGTTTTGCTCGTAGCTTTTGATCCGTAGCTCCGTTTTGATCGTGTCCTATATGAAACTTGCTTAGAATCACGTGTAGTTTCATTTTCTCTTGCTGGTTGTATGTTTTGAAGTGCTCGTGACCGTCGTTGCACACATATTGCATTCATGCCATCATACCTTGCGGTGCTCGTATCTTTTGAACCGTAGCTCCGTTGGAGATGTTCTTTATGTGTAAATTGCTTGCAACGACGCGTAGAATCACGTGAAACTATTTGTTTTGCTGTTTAACAACTAATTAAATGTGCTAGTTCAGATCTGGACAGAATTGTAAATTAACATGTGAGGTCGTCTCGGAGGTGCTTTACGTCATTTCCGACCTTATTTAAAATGCCTAGATAGGTAGTTTAATTATGCTTCACCTCTTGCCATGTTTAACCACATTTAATTTTGTCGTGTATCTAATCAGGATAGAACTAAATAATTAACGTGGAGTTTCGTCAATATGCAACTCGTTGCATATTGAACTTCACTTAATGCGTAGTGTCTGTTTGTGTGAATTGTCATGCCGTGACTTGCATGTATTCAGCTGCTCATGCACCATTGGTGTTGTGCATCGTGTGGTGAATTCCGTGTGTTGATTTGTGTTTCCGGTTTGCTTCGTCTCAATAGAGTTCCGCAGCGTGCCGGATTGTGAGGAGCTGTTCGACTACGTCGGTTCGTCTGCTTCACGGAGGCATTCTTCTTCCAAGCGGGATCTCAGGCAAGATGACCATTTCCCCAGATACCATTACTATCATTGCCATGCTAGTTATTTCGATGCTATCGATTATGACTCATTTCCTACCACATATTGAATATCAGCTTCTCAAAAATGCCATGAAACCTTCAACCTGTTCAACCTAGCAAACCACTGATTGGCTATGTTACTGCTTGCTTAACCCTGTGTTAGCGTTGCTAGTTGCAGGTGCATTGCTTCCATGTGAAAGCATGGGTTCCTTGTTATACCACCATATTAAATTCTATTTATTTTAATGCACCTATATACTCGGTAAAAGGTGGAAGGCTCGGCCTTTCTAGCCTGGTGTTTTGTTCCACCTTTGCCCCCTTAGTTTTTGGCTACCGGTGTTATGTTCCATAATTGAGCGCTCCTAACACGACCGGGGTTGTTATGGGGACCCCCTTGATAATTCGTTTTAGATTAAAGCTGGTCTGGCAAGGCCCAACATTGGTACTACATTTGCCTAATCACCTAATAAAATTGCATAGGGACTTTCCGGACCCCGAGGATAATTTAATCAACCCCCGGGCCAGTGCTCCTCATGAGTGTTGGTCCAAAACAGAGCATCTTATTAACGCTACCCGGGGCAAATTGGCGTTTGGCGTGCTAACCATCACTCATCCATTGTGTCCTTCTCCGATCGAGGACACGGTGGGGTTATGTCTGACGTAGGTAGGTGTTCAGGATCATTCATTTGATCATTAGTAGTTCACGTCCGTTATGCATAGATTTCCCCCCTCTTATTTCTTGTACTCGTAAGTTAGCCACCATATATATATGCTTAGTCCCTGCTGCAACCTCACCACTTAACCATGCCTCACCCATTAAGCTTTGCTAGTCTTGATACCTTTGGAAATGAGATTGCTGAGTCCCCTGTGGCTCATAGATTACTACAACACCAGTTGCAGGTACATGTAAATGTTATTTGACGCGAGCGCGTTGATTGTTCATTTGGAGTTGCTTCTTCTTCTTCTTCTTCATCGATCTAGGATGGGTGCCAGGCCGGCAGCCTGGGATAGCAAGGATGGGCGTCGTTCTTCTTTTTCTCGTTTGTTTTCGTCCGTAGTCGGACCCTGCTCTTACTCTTGATGAGTATGTAATGTACTGATGTGACTCTGATGTAGCTTGTGGCGAGTGTAAGCCAATTCTATTATATATCTCTTCTTTTCAGTACATGTACTTGTAACGATATCCATTCTTGCAACACGACGAGATGCGGTTCTATCCCTGACGAGGCCCTCGTGCCAAATTGAGGATAGGGTCGCATCTTGGGCATGACACACCTGCTGGCCACGAGCCAACATGGCATGACCACCCACCTGGTTTCGCGCTATTGCATCGTGGGGGCCTAACAGGTCTCCCGAGCCCCCTTGTTAGTGTCGAAACTGACTGAACTCGAGCAGGGGGTCCGAACAGTGGATCTAGGGTCGATGGGTAACTAGATACAAGCAAGATGGTGTTTCACCGAGGTTCGGTCCCTCTTGGTGGAGGTAAAACCCTACATCTTGCTCTTGTTGGTACTAATGGAGTAGTACATAGTACATAGTTGATCTACTTTGAGATCGGATATTGTGGTCTAAACCCTAATCATAATGGGCTTAAGGTGTCCTACGAACTATGTACCCCTGGCTTATATAGACGCCAGGGGTGCAAGGGTTACACAGGGTCGGTTACAATAGAGAAGGAATATGTCGATTACTATATCGCCTTTGGTTGTACGCTAAGTGTTCGAAAGAGTCCATATTTAGTCCGATAATTCTACTGACAGTCAAATAGTCCCGAGAGTCCGGCCCTTGAGAATAGACAGACGGCCTGAGGACCCCCTAGTTCCGGACTCCCTGAGTATCCCTCGAACCGGCCACCAATTCGAAAACCTTCTTCCTTTGGTCACTTGCGAGTTCCTCTCTTCCTTTAAACGACGATAGCTCGGCTGCCGATGACTTCCCTCCTTCAAATGTGTAAACAAAGATGTATATATATAAATTTTAATTTCCAGGCCAACCATTCGACAATGAGTAGCGTCTCTCCTTATTCGAAAGGCCGCGGTTGGTCAAGGCCTGTAGCCTTTTATGAAAGAGTGGTTCAAGACCATTTTACTGACACGTTCCATCATGGAGATCGTCCCCCTTCTCCAGGGCTATGGTTTATGGTTTGTTTTTATCCCACGAGCCCATAATTGCACGATTTCATTGGGAAGTGGTGGAGTTCATGGCGTAGTGGAGGGGCTTTCGGTATTCTAGTGAGCCATAAAAGGTAAAACTGTCACCTCACCCCCTTCATGCGCCTAATATATCGCAACAACATTGCCATTCCCCGCTCCCAAAGCTCTAGCGCCCATGATTCCCTTCTGGTCGCATTCTTTCGAATCCCTTCATCAATCCGACAATGGCAAGTGCTAGTTCCAAGGGAAAGTGGGACACCTCCTATATTACTGAGAAGGACATTCTGGAGTTGAAGAGTTCCGGCTACGTGCCGAAGAGCATACCCACCGTGCTCCGGAGAAGGTCCCGGTCATCCCCACACCCAAAGATGGGGAAAGACTGGTCTTTATTCCTCATTTCATTCAGGGTTTAAGTGTTCCCCTCCACCCGTTTGTTAGGGAGTCATGTTCTACTGTGGGCTTGACTTCCACGATCTCCCCCCGAACTCCATCACCCACCTCTCACCCTTCATCACCATTTGTGAGGCATTCTTGCGGGTCCAACCCCACTTTGGCCTCTGGTTGAAGGTTCTCAATGTCAAGTCCAAGATCGTCAATGGAGAGCAGGCAGACTACAGAAGTCAATGACCAGCAAGCTCCGCGGGGCCAAATAGACGAATGGTGTATTCATCGATACTATCAATTCGTGGTAGAAGGAGTGGTTCTACATCACTGAGCCGCGCAACGCAGGCAAGGTGGCTCCTGTCGCATTTAGGTCTGGCCCTCCCACCCGTCTCTTGTCCTCATCAGAAAAGGCCCTAGATTGGGGGAGGCAGTGGAGGTGAAGGATCTCACGAAGAAGATCTCCAATCTTCTCAAGAAAATCGAGCTCACCAATATAATCCAACTGATGATGCATCGTCGGCCCATCCCGATGTGGGACTTCAATCCAGAGGATCCGGATAATGCGGCACGCCTTGTGCAGAGTTTCTTCCACACTACTCACGAGAAGCCGTGGAAGGTGCTTTTTAAGCCGCAAAAGACTTGGCTCGTAGAGAAGGAAGACGAAGGCCTTTCCCTCCTCAATCATCCCTTTTGACAAGGTGTTTACTTCTTCCTTCTCCCATGGTTGCCGATCTGGCTAAAAAAGTCCAAGCAGATCAACTGTCTGACACCTTTGCGTGAAGACGACATGACCCCACTACTGGTGACCATGTTAGCCGAGAAGCGATACATGGATCCGAGGGAGAAGGAGGAGCAGAAGAAGGGGAAGAAGAATATCTGGAAGGGTCTTCGGTCAAAGGGTCCTGCGGACACTAAGTTTGAAGATATGTTGACTCCCTCCAATCTAGAGGGAGAGGAAGAAAAGGATGAGAAGGAGTTGAGAGACTCCTCCCATACAAATAAAAGAGTGGCATCCGAAGACGCCGAGGGAGATCTAGCTACCATTGTTCGAAAGAAGCAACATAGGCCCAACATGGCCCTATTTGAGGATATTCTAGACTCAATCAAGGAATTTGAGGATGAAGCACCGGTCCCTTTAAGGACCCTCACGGTGAAACCCCGAGCACAAAAGTATTTATTGAAAATCTGAATACATCATTCATCTAGGTGCCACGGTTCTAACTAGGATCATTTTTCATATTGCAGCCCGCAACGTTACTTCCCAAGTGATCAAATTTTGGAGGGGGATTCCATGCGAGCCAATCTAGCTGAAACCGGGACCAGCTCACTCCACACACCTCCCACTGCAGCCGAGGAGACCGGGGAGGTGGTATCTAGGGAGACCCCCCTCACACCGGAGACTATTACCGGGGGTATCGACATTATGGCCGAGGTTAACACCTTGGCGACAAATGACCGGGAGGATGAATTCTTTCTAGCGAGAAAGGAGGGAGAGTCCGAACCTTCTGGGTCCCCTCCGAAGACAACTCCAGAGGTTCCTCCTTCTCCGATGCCGTCAGTAGTAGCCTCTCCATGAAAGGAGACTTCTACATCACATCCGGAGCCATCCATGAGGGAGCAACTCTGAAATGGATGGCCTACCTTCAGGGAGGAAGGTACCAATGATACTTCCATTCCTAAAGAATGCCTCACTCATCTGAGTGCGGTATTGCGAAGCATTCAGTCCATTGACAGCAGTGTGAAAGAAGCTTCCAATGCACTCCTGGCAGACATCAAGGTAATATACATACTTTTCCCTTTATAATTCTACATTATCTCAAAGCAATATTATGCTTAGTAGCCCCGAGCTCTGTGTGAGTTAGAAAACCTCATGCAGGGGTCCAAATAGTTCAGAAAAGTTGCATGTAGCCCCCAAGGCTCTCGTGGGTTGATGAAAACACCCTAGCAAAGGATTTCGAAAAAAATCTGAAAACTTATAAGAGTTTATAATAAAATGCTATTATGGAAGCTTCTACATTAGCCACAGCCCCTAATTCCCTGGAGTTGGCAGAAATGAATCGAAAACTGAAGGTTTCTGAAGAGGAACCAGACTTCATTAACAAGTGTTTTGAAGACGCTCAAAGTAAGTGTTCAAGCCTTAGCTCTCTCATTGAATTGTTTGTTATCTTTGTCTCTAAGTGTATGTTGTCTGAATGACTACCACAGCTGTAGGTGCTGACGTTGATCGTCTTAAAGCCGAATTGGGAATGGCCAAGCAAGATGCCACCGAATAGAGGGTGATGGCCGCACAGGTCAAAGCTGCTAGCGATAAATCAGAGGCCTGAGTAAGTGAAGTTCAGCAAGAGCTCAAGGAGGCCATCACGAAGAATGAGGCCCTCGAGCAGAAATACAAAGAAGAAATGTCTGAACTGATATCAATGACTACCACACTCCAAGTAGCATGGAAGGAGTGTCGGGACCCCGACCCTAAGTCATAGGAATCCAGCCTGTAACACATCGCATCTCTTTGCGGTCTCACACACGGTTAACCCCACGGCTGCAGCCTTACCTTAGCCAGGACCGTTTGCGCCTTTTGACTCGCGTATGCAATTGTGCTGCTAGCAATCCAATGACAAAGAACCTGGATCGACATGTCTAGTCATAAACCAAAGTGGCAGTTCCGCACAGGGACATGCATACATGACCCAGCAAAGCAGGTGTCGGTCACCAGCGAATGTAGATGAGTCATAGCAAGCTACAAGGACTCCATTACATCGCGTGACATTTCCCCAAAGGGGACAGACACAGCAGCTAAGAAGGACACACGCCGGTCAACCAATGTGTCCGGAGCAATAGCGAGCTACCATGGCTCGTTGGATCACAAAGGGGCATTTCCCTGTAAGGAATGCTACTAAAGTATACGGCTAGGTAATCGAACCCCATACATATCAAGTACGACACACGTATGCATGGCATAGCGATATGTATAGATACATCGATGGCATCACAACATAACCATAAACATACAAGCTTTATTTAAAAGGCTCGGAAGAGCCTCACACATAATATTACAAAGTAGGGGTCTCACGACCCATCATAACAGTCATTCAAGTTACAAGCCAGCGGAAGTAGATAAGCTGTCTGAGTACAGACAGATGAAACTAGAAGGAACATGGCCTGACTATACTATAGACCCACCCTTGGGCCAGATCGTAGGTGGGATACCAGCTACTCGTCGTCGTCGATGTCTAGGAAGAACCCTCCATTAGGTTCATTAACAACCTCTGCAACAAATATTAAGCAAACATGAGTACGGAGGTACTCAGCAAGACTTTAGGATAACTATCTACTCATGCAATGTATCAATAAGGAATTGTGGGGTTTCATGCGGAAAGCGAGCATTTGACTCGTGGCTAGACAACTTGCAATTTTAAATAATTTTGACAACTTGATTTCTCGCACACGAGTCCACTAACACAACAACAATACTCCATCATGGAATCATTCCGTCTCCATACGGGAATGCCGTCCACGTCACTCACACTTATCTTGACAATTTTATGAGTAGCCATTCAGGTTATCTATGAACAACAATGTCTCCAAGTAGTCCATATCCGCGGACGCGGCTATTCGAATAGATCATAACCCTGCAGGGGTGTACTTCATCACACACGCTCTCGCCACTTATCGCCATGTGCACGTCATGCACCTCGGCAACCTTCAAGCGGAAGCCCAGCGAGGGAGTCGGCCACGACCGTTAACCACGCTAATACTTAGTCTAGGTCTATCATCTATCTGAGGGTAACCCGCACGGAAGTCCGGCCGAGGTTTCCGCCACGGCCCCAAACGATGTGCGCAGGTTCCCAAGCCCACCATCCGGGTGCCACTTGGTATACCGTGCCACTGCCTACCGCATCACAGCCCACCTCTTAGGTCAGCACTATGCACGGCCTCCAGCATGACTATAAACACCAGAAACTACTTGCAACTCCTGGACCGAGTACTAAGCGATTAATAAGTCGAACATGGTCATATTTCAGGGCTCAGCATGTGGTAGTATTTCATCTTGGATTACATACACGGAACTCAGTTCCTAAGGACGGTTCCAATGAAACAACCCGCCATGTACTCCTACATAGCCTTTCACCGGTACCTTTACCAAATCAGGTTCAACACACAACCTTTACTTACTGAACACATTCTCACAATTCTGTTCATCTCCTAGATGATAGACCATACACAACTCTAAGTATAGCATCCACAGCAGGATAAGGCACATCATGGCTCAAGCATCTACCAGGTATGCTAGGTTGCAAGGTTCAGCTATTTACTGTGACAAAGACAGGTCATGCAAAGGAAGTGGGTTCAACTAACGTGGCAAAAGCATTTGAAGCATTTGATCCTAATGCAATAAGTAAGTGCAGGAGCGAGAACATGGGATTTATCGGGATGATCAAAATGGTTGCTTGCCTTGTTGCTCAGAGGAGGGACAATATCCGTCAGTCGAATATTCAGTGGAATCCGGAGGAGCGGAGCCTATCGAAAGAAATGACATCAATCAATAACAATCATATGCAACAGAGTGATGCATGAGCATGGCATGAGGATGCAAGGTGGTATGCTAAGGTAGCTATCATTTATTAAGTTTGGAGTTGATTTGAATCAGATTCAATATCACTTCAAACGAGGTATTCTCGAATACCATTTTAATTGATTCGACCTGATGCTCAGATCAACTTGTTTTTAACATGCATGGAAATGATATGTTAAGTTGGTGGTTGTGATTGAACAATGGTTGAACATAGTATTTGAAGTGGGATCCAAATGATTTTCAAATTCCATGTCCATAGCATTTATAAGATTTAACTTATTTATCATTCTACATGTTTGGTCCAGTAACATTTTCAAACATGTTTGAAAATGACATATTCAGATTCCTTGGATTTTTTTGATACTTTTTCATATATAAATTATTTTCATTGGAGTTAAAGATTAATTTCTATGATTTTTAGAAGTTTTGGCATTTTCCTCGAATTCTTTTAAATCAGAAATCCACTTATATCGTGAGCAACACGTCATCATGGCATCAGCCGTCGGCTGACCTGATCAGGTCAAACCCGACAGGGGGGACCCACTGGTCAGCCTCACAGGGATAATCCCGCGCTGACCAGCCCCTGATTGCGTTTGACTTGGCCTGAGGCCCACTATCAGCGACTGCTTAGAGTTTTAAACGTCAGATTAGAGAGGCCAGGTCATCCCGTGCCGGAGACTGACCGGCGGCGACCAAATCCACGGCGGATCTGTGCCGGCGTGTCGCCGGAGATGGCTGTAGTGCTCTGGATCGAGAGCCGAGAGCACTAGAAGGATCCCTAGGCTCGGCCTCATCCAGTACTAGCCTCAGGGAGGGCTCGGGAGGACCGGAGGTCACCGGCAATGAGCGGAGGCGACGTTCGGAGCTCTGGCTCGTCGGTCTAGTGGATAGGGGGCACGAAACCTAGGGGAAGAAGAGGGGAAATGATCGCAATCTCATGGGGAGTGCAGTGGAGGGCTTAGACGGCTCGGGGAAGTGCTGTGGGCGACGAATCGAACGGAGCTCGCCGGCGACCGAATCTTGAAGACGACGATGCCGTGGGCGTTTCAGGGCTCGGGGGACCTTCTACTTATGCAGGGAGGACCAGCTCATCGAGGCAGGGCGAATGGGGCACTCGGGGGAAAGAACTAGTGGCCAGAGGCACGGGCAGCTTGAGCTCGAGCTCCTGTCAATGGCGGCAGTGGGGGAGGAAGGAACCGAGAGGAGAGGGGGGAAATGGAGCGCGGGAATGGATAGGCCAGAGCTCGGGGAGGTTATCCCCGCGCGTGCCAGTGCGAAGCGGCGGCCAGGAAGGCAGGGAGCTGGGTGGAGGTGCCCGGCATCGCGGCGGCCACCTCCTGCTCCTACTGGCGAGAAGGAAGACGACACACGGACTGGGCCTGGGCCAGGTGAGCGTCAGGTAGTCTTTCTTCATTTCTTTCTTGTTTTGTTTCCTGTTTTACTAACTGTTTTGGTTTGCTATTTATTTCAGCTCCAAAATAGTTTATCAAAAATATTTTAAACACACCAGAATATTTGTTGGAATAAATCCAACCATTCCTCAAGTTTTCAGCATTTTTGAAAACTTAAAGTTTTTGAATTCAAATTTAAACTTGAATCCAGTAGTTTTTTGCATTTAAATAAAATGTCAAAAGTGTTATGAAAATAGTTTTCTTCACTGCTTATTTGCTTCCATGAATTATCAGAAAAGGTGAACTTTTCTTGAGGCCATTTTGGGTTCATTGATTTGAACAAGTTTAGAATTCCTTTGAATTTCAGAAGTGGCTAGGGTTTTTAAGTTTTGCTTCACCACTTGCTTTGACCTTGTTGCAATTTACTTGGATGCAATGCAATGAAGATATGAGCACAATGCTATACTTGATTAGGGTTCCAGGGATGTGACAACTCACCCCCACTCAAAAGAATCTCGTCCCGAGATTTAGAAGTCGTCGGGAATAACGCGGGATACTCAAGTCAGAGACGATCCTCTCTTTCCCAGGTTGCCTCCTTTTCAGAATGATTTGACCATTGAACTTTAAGAAACTTGAGGTTTCGCGTCGAGTGGTACGCTCAGCTTGATCAAGAATACGCACAGGGTATTCTCAGTATGAAAGGTTATCTTGGAGATGAAGCGTTTCGTGGTCCACTTCACGGATAGGATCCGAAAAGCAACACCTGAGTTGCGAGACGTGGAAGACATCATGAACCTTGGAAAGATGCGGAGGAAGTTCCAACTGGTAGGCAACTTCTCCTCGTTTGGCAAGAATGCGAAAAGGACCAATGTAACGAGGAGCCAACTTGCCCTTGATTCTGAATCGATGGGTACCCTTCAAAGGTGTAACCCGAAGGTAAACCTTCTCGTCAACTTCAAAGGTCACAGCCTTATGATGACGATCATATTGGCTCTTTTGACGAGACTGGGCTGTTTTCAACTCTTCACGAATAATGCGAACCTGCTCTTCTGCATCCTGGATCATATCCGGGGCAAAGAGTTGCCTCTCTCCGGTTTCTGACCAATTAAGAGGTGTTCGACATCTTCGTCCATAGAGAACTTCAAAAGGGGCTTTGCCCAAGCTTGATTGATAACTATTGTTATAAGCAAATTCTTCGAATGGAAGGCACTTCTCCCAATTCATACCGAACGATATAACACAAGCTCGGAGCATATCTTCTAGGATTTGATTCACTCTTTCTACTTGACCACTTGATTGAGGATGGAAAGTAGTGCTAAAAGATAAGTGAGTCCCCATAGCATTCTGAAAACTTTCCCAGAAGCGAGAAGTAAAGATACTCCCACGGTCTGAGTTAATCTCCAGGGGAACACCATGAAGAGACACTATTCGAGAGATATATAACTCTGCTAGCTGGCTAGCTGTTATACTCTCACGAACTGGAAGAAAATGAGCTACTTTGGAGAGACGGTCAATGACCACAAAGATAGCATTATTTCCTTTCTTGGTCTTGGGAAATCCGGTAATGAAATCCATACTGACTTTATCCCATTTCCATTCAGGAATAGCTAAAGGTTGAAGGGTGCCAACAGGCCTTTGATGTTCTGCCTTAACTCGACGACAAATGTCGCAGTTAGCAACGAACTCAACAGTTTCTCTCTTCATCCTAGTCCATGATTACCTATGGCGTAGGTCCTGATACATTGTAGTACTACCGGGATGAATGGTGAGAGGAGAACCATGAGCCTCCTTAAGGATTAACTGCCTTAGATGTGGGTTCTTAGGAACCACTAGACGATTCTGGAAGAACACAACACCTTGATCATTCATGGAGAATTCATTAGCGTTTCCGCTATAATATTCTCCTTGATCCGTGATATCCCCTTATCACGTTTCTGGCCAGCTATAATTTGATCCCTAAGGGTAGGCTTCGCCACCAGGGTAGAAAGGAATCCTTGAGGAACAATATGAAGATTTAACTTCCGAAATTCCTCATAGAGATGTGGTTGACCTCGTTGTAGCATCAAATTGTTACAATAAGATTTACGACTTAGTGCATCAGCCATAACATTGGCCTTCCCCGGGGTGTAAGTTATCCCTAAGTCGTAATCCGAGATCAACTCAACCCACCGTCTTTGCCTGAGATTCAAATCTGTCTGGGTGAAGATATATTTCAGACTTTGGTGATCAGTGAATATTTAGCAACGATTACCGAGGAGGTAATGTCGCCAGGTTTTTAGTGCATGGACTACAGCTGCAAGCTCAAGATCATGTGTGGGACAATTATCCTCATGTGGACGCAACTGTCGCGATGCGTAAGCAATCACATGACGATCTTGCATGAGAATGCAACCTAATCCTTGTCGCGAGGCGTCGCAATAGATAACAAAGTCCTTAGAAAAATCTGGTGGTAGCAACACAGGTGCGGAAGTCAGACGTCTTTTCAGTTCCTGGAAACTATGCTCACACTATGGTGTCCACTCGAACTTTTTATCCTTCTTGAGGAGTTCAGTTAGAGGCTTTGCAACCTTGGAGAAATTCTCAACAAAGCGGCGACAATAGCTCGCTAGACCAAGAAAACTCCTAACTTGCTTAACCGATTCAGGTTGAGTCCAATCAAGGACAGCTTGAACTCTCTCGGGATTGACAGAATACCCTTACCAGAGATTATGTGACCTAGATAGGTCACTTCTGGTAACCAAAATTCACATTTTGAAAACTTGGCATAAAGGCGATGCTCTCGAAGTTTCATCAATACCAGCCTTAGATGCTCGGCATGTTCTTGTTCGTTCTTCGAGTAGATGAGAATATCGTCGAGGTATACCACGACGAATTTATCCAAATACTCCATGAAGATTGAATTCATCAGACGAGAGAAGGTGCCTGGGGCATTGGTTAAACCGAAGGACATGACGGTGTACTCGTATTGGCCATAACGAGTAACAAAAGCCGTTTTTGGAATGTCACCGTTCTTGATCTTGATTTGATGGTATCCCAACCTCAAATCCATTTTTGAGAAGACTAAGGATCCAGCGAGCTGATCATACAGGTCGTTGATCCTGGGGAGCGGATACTTGTTCTTTATGGTGACCAGATTAACTGGTCGGTAATCTACAACCATCCGATCCGTCGCGTCTTTCTTCTTGACGAAGAGGACGGGGCAAGCCCAAGGAGAAGAGCTAGGACGAATGAAAGCTTTATTCAAGGCCTCATCTAGTTGCTTCTTGAGTTCGGCTAGCTCCATGGGTGCCATCTTATATGGTCTTCTGGCTATTGGAATAGATCTTGGAACAAGATCTATTATGAACTCCACATCTCTGTCAGGTGGAATTCCTCGCAGTTCCTCTGGAAAAACACCCGGGAAGTCACGGACTACCGGAATGTCTTCAAGTTCCGGAAGGGGGTTGGCATTGAGGGAATAGAGTTGGCATTTGGCAACTTGAAAGTGTGTTATATCGACTAGAGGGGGGGTGAATAGGAGATTTTTAGAATTTCATCACTGAGGAAATTCCTTTTGAGGAAATTCCTCACTGATGACTAACTTACAGCGGAAACAGTAAAGGATCAGAAGTGCAAAGTTTCACAACAGCAGTTTTTCAGAGTGAAGAATGTGAAAACAGATTGGACAGTGAGCAGGCACGCAGAAAACAGATGAGAAACAACTAACGTGAAGAATTTGGGGTTGTGGAAATTCAGAGAAAGTCTTCAGCAAATTCTTCAAATAGTCACAGTGAGAGTCATCAACACATAATATGGGAAAATAAAGAGTTGAGGAATTAGAACCCGTTTCTCAGTGAAGACAGTCGTTGATGACCCAGTTCCAACTGCTGTGACAGTCGTACATCTGGTTTGGAGCGGCTTGGTATTGAAACCAAAAGACACCCAGTCCCGGGACACACAGTCCCTATCGTATTCTCCTTGAGCTAAGGACACACAGTCCTCGCCCAACACTCGTGGTAAGTCTTCAGGGCAAACTTCCAAACCCTCACAAACTTGGTCACCCAACGAGCTACAATTGACTGCTGGAAAGCTCTAGACCATGACGCCTAACCGTCTGGAGGATGCACACTCCTCAAAGGTAAAAGGCTTCAGTCCCACACAGGAACAACTTCTTCAGTGATGCTCAATCACTAGGTTGGTTTGTGGTTTCGGTGGGTGGTGTATTTCCTCACTGATGAATTACTCTCGAAGGCTCTGAGGAAAATGGGTTGCTCTTATGACAAGTGTCAGTTTCTAACGGAGCAGCCAACCAGCTGGTGGTTGTGGGGGTGGCTATTTATAGCCTGGGAGCATCCCGACATGATTTGACACTAATGCCCTTAAATAATATGACTGTTGGAGCGGATAAGACCAGTGACTTCGCGTGGTTATCGAAACGGTCGGAACCCTCAACTGTGAGAGTCCTCATGTCACTCATATTCCTCACTTGAGGCTTTTGATAGGATTAGGCTTGGGTTGAGCATCATGAGGAAATTCATTCCATAGTGTAACTTCGACCCCCTTTAAGAGTACGGTGTTCCTATTACTCAAATGCGAAGAAGGTAAAACAGAAAGTGTAAATCTTCATGCTTCAAATTCTTCAGAATGATTTTCTTCAGGAACCACCGGACTTCTTAATATCAGTATCTTCATGAGGAATATCAATTTCATCGCAGATTCCTCGCGATTCATTTCTTCAGCTTCAGACCAATTTCTTCAACTGAAGACATATAATTTTAGGGGTCGATATTCTTCAAATATCTCAAACTCCTCAATGACTTATAGATCATGTGTACACTCACAAACACATTAGATACTTAACCTATAAGTCTTCAAACCACCAAAATCACTAAGGGGCACTAGATGCACTTACAATCTCCCCCTTTTTGGCGGTTGATGACAATTAGGTTAAGTCTTCAACATGGATGAAAAATGTGAAGTGTAAATACTCATTTGAGGAATTTGAAAACAAGATTCAGAGAGACTCCCCCTGAAGATGTGCATATCTTGAGGATTTTTCTTTTCACAACAAATGCACATTGATGATTTATATCATGGAGATCTCCCCCTGAGTCTTGTAAATCATGCATACATATAACATATCATATGAAGAAAATGAAGATGCATGACGGCGAATGGTATCTGACGAATTCCAGCATGCGTGCATTAAAACTTGAGGAATAAGCATGCGAAGAAAAACGTTCAAAAGCGTCAGAGTACCATCGGGCTTAAGTTACAACTCATTACATAAAAACTTCACAAGAGCCAAGAGTTTGTAACTTAAATATAGTTTATAAGCCCCAAAAATATCCCGCTTGAAGACTAACTCTCGAGTTTCTCCCCCTTTGTCATGAAGTGACAAAAAAGGGACAAACTGAGGACTAACGCCCGTGAAGACTTCACTCCTTGGCGGTTGAGGAAGAGCCGTGATGCTTCTTGGGGGTAGTCTTCTTCCTTGGACCGGTAGCAGTGTCGAGTTGTTCTTCATCAGATTCAGCAGTGCGGAATGAAGAAAAGGAGCTGTCTTCAAGGTCTGGCACTGGAATAGGCCTAAACTTCTTCTTGGGAGGCCACGACCATTCAAAGTCTCGCTCAAAGTCCATTTCTTCAAGCTCAGTCTGAGTCTTCAGATGTGCAAGTGTAGCCCAGGTGCGATCAAAAACCTCATGCAAATAGTGATGGTTGAGCTTCACATAGTTCTGTGTTTCAGTGAGGGTTTTCACAATGGCACCAAACTGACGTTTGACCCATTTGTGGTTGCGATCCACCTTCTGGTGATGACTGAGGAGGAGCTCTCTGGTATTCAGCATGCGAGGAGGAACGGGGCTTGCTGGACGAGTCTCAGTATCATCCCATGAAGAATAAGCTTCTGGCTCTCTGAACTCTCCATCAAGGGGCCTACTGCCTTCTTCAATCATAGATTTTCCTTTGCCTTCAATGGACTCGAAAGTCTTCATGTTGACCCGGATAGGAGGCATATAACCAACATGGTTTTGACACTCAGCGGGAAAGTTGATGCTAGTCCTTGTCCTGATGAATCTCATGATCCATGGGGCATATATCTTGTGATCATAAGGACACATAGCATTGTCGGCCGAAGTCCTCAAGAGGAAATCATGGATATTGATAGGAATATCGTGAATGATGTTGAAGAGTATATTCTTCATGAGGCCTACAACATCTTCTTCATCGTCATGGCCTTTGATCGGTGCGAGCACACTGCAGAGGATTCTGTAGACAGACCGGGGTGTGTACTTGAGCTCGTGGACGAGGAAGGTTGTTCTTGAAGATTTGCCTTCAGCCAGAGGCTTCATGAGGACTTCCATCATTCCATTTGGCAGCTCACGCTCACCATAAAGCTTCACAGCCCCATCTGAGGGAATTGGTACGGGTAGTTCTCTGAGGAGTTCAGAAGCAGGAGCCTTGTAGTGAGTGCTTTGTGACATCCAGTCAAACACCCAAGTGTTGATGTCTTTAGGGTTGCCAGATATGTGAAGAGTGGCATAGAACTGAAGAATAAGCTCGCTGTTCCAGTCTGATATGTCTGAGCACATTGGAAGCAAACCTGCATCGTGGAGTACACTGAGGACTGGCTCCAGGCAAGGTATTGCTTCAATCTCAACATGAGGAATATGCCTGTGCTGGAATATCTTGTTTCGTCCACAGAGCACAGAGGCATAGTAGTTCATCTGAGTCCTTGTCCAAAACTTTAGATGCCTCATTTGAGGCTTGTCATAAGGGTTCTCTCCGATGAAGTACATGCGTTCTTCAAAGAAATTTTCTTTCTGAAACTTTGGACGCTTGGAGAATGGCTCACGCTGAACTGGCTGAAGATTTTGCTGACGAATAGGGGGGAGACAACCATAGCAGTCTCTGGGTTATGCACAATGAATGCATTGTCTTGGGCGGGTGCATTTTCTTCAGCATTTTGCTCAGGGTGAGGAATTTCAGCAGCTGGAACTTCAGGCTGAGGGGATGGTGCTTGCTCTGGCTGAGCTTCAGGCTGAGGAATTTCTGCTTCTTTCACAGTTGAAGGAGTTGGATCAGCCTGTTCCTCATCTTGAGGAGTCCGCACAAAGTGTTGAATTTCGTCAGCTTGAGGATTTTCAGCTTGTTTTTCTTCAGCTGGCTTTGTGGCAGAGGCAGTTCCATCAGCTGGTGCAGCTGATGCTTGAACATTTTCTGTCTAAGGAATGAGAGGTTGAGGACTGTCGTCTATCTGAATTTCCTCGTGAGTATGTTCCTCAGGGGCAACATCCTTCATTTCCTCATCTGCCTTCGTAGCTGGGTCATCAATGATGACCATCTCATAGGAAGGGGCGACATTGAGAGGCACCGGGTCCAGAGGAGCAGTTTCTTCAATTTCTTTGAGGCGCTTTGCCTGTGTTTCTTCTACTGCTGAGGAGGCTTTGCTCTTCTTTGCTTCCTTTTTAGCAGCCCTTGTTTTCTTCATGTCTGATGCAGACGGAATTATCTTCTTCACCTTTGAAGCTTTTGGTGAAGGTGTTCTTTCTACAGTTTCTTCAGCTGATATTGAGGTACCAGCTGGAAGAGAGTCATCAGCCTGCTTTGATGAAGCAGCTGGAACAGGAGGAGTCTCATCAGTGGAAGCAAGTTCATTAGTTGGAGTTTTCATGATGATTTCTTCAATGGCCGGTTCATCAACACGGCGCTCTTGGTGTACTTCCTCAGCCTGAGGAGTTTCCTCCTCGTGAGGAGATTCATCTGCTCGCTCCTCAACCAAGGGCTGAGGAGTTGGTGCTGGGGGTGCGGTTCTCTTGTTGTAGTCATCAACAGCACTAGTGGCCAGCTTGATGAAATTGCTCTTGAATTTTTGCGATCTGACAGCTTGGCATACTTGTCAGTCAGTTTTTGCAGCTCTGCCTGCGTTGTCACCAGTGCATCAGGAGTCAGTTTGAGGAGATTCTGCCTGAGGAATTTCTCCTTTTTGATCTTTGCAACTTTGGCCTGTCTGGTCTGCTGTTCTTTCCACTTGGCTTCATTGATGAAAGTGGTCACCATGTGACTGATGCCAGGCGGAAGCTTAAGGTCATCAATAGGAGTGTTTGGGTCCTCATACCAGATATTGATGTAGTCAAGGAGGACTTTGGGGTCCATGGCTAGAGGAATAACACTGCCTGATGCTTGAGCTACTCTTTCTTGCTTGTTTCCGATGATGGCTTGTAGAGTTTCATCATCATATTCATCACTTCCCTCTGATGCAGACGGGACTGTGATGATTTTGCTGGGGCTGGGCAGAGGTGCATGTTCAGCAGTTACCAAAGTCTTCGCAGGAGGTGTTGAAGACTTTGTCTCTGAGCTGGTTGCAGCTGGGAGTGAGGAGCTGTCGCTGGCGGTCGTAGGCTTTACGACTTGCTTCTGTACTGGTCTCTCTTGAGGCTTTGGAGTTGGAGCTGAGGATTTTGGTGCTGAGGAGCTTGGTACTGATGGTTTTGGCGCTGATGGTTTTGGTGTTGAAGGTTTTGGCAATGAGGGTTTTGGTGCTGAGGGTTTTGTGACAGAAGCCTGAGCAGACTTCTCTTGAGGCTTTGGAGCCCTTGGCTTTGATGGCACATACTGCATTTGAGGAATTTCTGAGCCTGAGGAATTAGCAGCACCTGAGGCAGCAGCTGAGGACTCATTAAATTTCCTCACTGCAGCTTTTGCCTGCTTCTTGAGCTTGGCCAGATGCTTTTCTTTCTCATCTGGATAGTCATCAATGGTCATGAGACTTGAGGGATGTGCTACTTGATGATCCTCAAGTGGGGCCCTTCTGCCAGGCGGCTTCAAAGCGAATTTCTTCGCATATTTGGGAGTCACAAACTTGTACTCCTTCCATTCCTTCGCCCATCGGTGTTCAATCTTCTGCACCCGTATCTTTCTCTTGGCCATTGTCTCATTTTCATCAGGCGTGCAATAGTCCAAGTAAATGTCCTCAGGGATATCAGCAGCTGTGTTTTGCTCAAGTTTCTTTCCTCCCTTCTGTTTTGTTTCTTCCTCCATTTTCTTTAGTTGAGGATTTTGCTGATGATTTTGAACTCTTGAGGATTCTGATGAGCCTTGAAGACTTTCTTCCAGAAACGCTGCAAATGAGTTAATGTGATGAGAACCGAGAGATTCATCAGCTGACATGTGTGTACCTGTGAACAGAGTATAGTTGCGAGGAATTTGGAGAGTTCATATGCGTTCTCAGATTTGAAGAAAAATGAAAAAGTTTGACAGTTTGAGGAATATAACCAGTTGTTGAGGAATTTGTCTAGGCATACTGTTCTTGGGTTCCAAAGTTGTACAGATCCGAAAATTTGCAGAATTGAGGAATCTGGTGAAAGTCTTAGATGCTTAGCATAGTTCATCAATGATTGTGGTGATAGGTAGTGTTTGAGGAATCATGTGCGCATCGTATCTTGAGGAAAAACAGATTTCACATAGAAGATGTAAAATTTTAGATCTAATCTGCTATAAAAATGGGATATATTTACCCTGGAAGGTGCGCACGAAGAACACAGAAAGTTGTGTTGGAGAGGCTCTTCGTTCGAGTGTCCAATGCACCCTAACTCGGCTACAGAGGACGTCTACGATGGCGGCGGACGAAGATGGTCCGAGTCCGGCGTGGTTCCGGCGACGGAGAAGTCAAGGCAGTGAAGATCTTCCTCACCG
Organism: Hordeum vulgare subsp. vulgare; assembly: GCF_904849725.1. NCBI lineage: Eukaryota > Viridiplantae > Streptophyta > Magnoliopsida > Poales > Poaceae > Hordeum > Hordeum vulgare. The sequence continues at coordinate 358,076,948 of NC_058523.1, forward strand.
GCGACGAGACTACCAGCGGTGGCGCTAGGGTTTGGTGGAGTGTGCTGTGGCAGGAGAGCGATGAGGCAAAGAAGAGGATGCCGAGGGGGATAGGGACATATTTATAGCCAGAAGTTACTGTTGGCGCGAGAATGCCGGACCAAATAGCCCCTGCCTCTACGTCTCCGCAGGACACGTGTAGCTCCCGTACGATGCGGTGGAGATAGTGGAGATCGTGGTTATCCGATCATGGGAAGTGGGGGTTCAGTTACTGTGCCTTTAAAGAAGCATTTTTTGAAGATTTGAGGATTTTCATTACAAAATCATCAGCGGACAAGGATGCAGTGAGGATTTTGAACAAAGTTTCAAGTAGAACGCATATGAAGAATTGAATAGACTGGATAAGTATAGCATAGAGGGAAAGTAGGGTCCGATCACATTCACTTAGCAGAAACATCAACTTGAAGAAATAGCAATAAGTGAATGTTGTTGAGGACTATAAATCACAGTCTATCTAGTCAAATGATAGTCATCAAGTGTTTTTGAAGATTTTGTAATAAATCATCACAATGAAGAACAACTGTTTTGAAGAAAAATGCATTGTGAGGAAATTGATCATTTGAAGAAAATCAACTTGAGGAATTTCACATTGGACGGTGGCGTTACCCACCATATAAGAATGTTGATTACAGACGCCGCGTACAATTGTCGTAGGGCCCTGGGAATCAATTTCTTCGTTAATTTCTTCACATTCAGAGTGACATTCTTCATCAGTTGAAGAAAATCGATTCATCATGTGTTGCACATCTAAGTCATCCACTTTGCATAAGTGTTAGGATGTGTGCATGTTTTTACAAAACATTTGAGGACTCTAAGATATTTAGCTCACACCGTAACTTGCAAAACCTTTTCTCATCCAAGGGCTTAGTGAACATATCTGCCAGTTGATCATCAGTCTTCACATGGTCGATGAGGATATTGCCCTTGAGGACATCGTCCCAAAGAAAATGGTGACGAATCTGGATGTGCTTGGTCTTCGAGTGCTGTACTGGGTTGTATGCAATCTTGATAGCACTCTCATTTTCATAGTAGAGAGGCACATTCTTCATGTTGATGCCGTAGTCCTTGAGGGTTTGCTTCATCCATAGCAATTGAGCACAACAAGAACCAACAGCAATGTACTCAGCTTCGGCAGTGGAGAGTGATACACAGTTCTGCTTCTTTGAGGACCAGCAAACTAGTGATCTTCCGAGGAAATGGCATGTGCCAGATGTTGACTTGCGATCCACACGGTCACCAGCATAGTCTGAATCGGAATACCCTACCAGATGAAGATTGGAGCCCTTGGGATACCATAATCCTAGTGTTGGTGTGTGAGCTAAGTATCGAAGAATATGTTTCACAACCTTATGGTGGGATTCCTTCGGTTTTGCTTGAAAACATGCACACATGCAAACATTGAGCATTATATCTGGCCTAAATGCACATAGATACAATAAGGAGCCAATCATAGAACGGTATACCTGTTGATCGAAATCTTTACCATTTTCATCAGTGCCGAGGTGGCCGTTGGTAGGCATCGAAGTCTTGGCACCTTTGCATTCGTGCATGTCGAATTTCCTCAGAACATCCTTGAGGTATTTCTCCTGTGATATGAAGATTCCATTGCTTTGTTGACGAAATTGAAGACCTAAGAAGAATTTCAGCTCCCCCATCATGGACATCTGATATTCTTCATTCATCATGTAGCAAATTCATCACTGTATCTTTTGTCAGTACAGCCAAATATGATATCATCGACATATATTTGACATACAAACAGCTCATTATCATAGGATTTTGTGAAAAGAGTTGGATCGAGTGAACCAGGTTTGAAGCCTTTCTTCATGAGGAATTCCTTCAATGTATCATACCATGCCCGAGGGGCTTGCTTGAGGCCATACAGAGCCTTTTTGAGTCTGAAGACTTTGTGTGGATTCTTTGGATCCTCAAAACCTGGAGGCTGAGCAACATATACTTCTTCCTCAATCTTACCATTGAGGAATGCACTTTTCACATCCATTTGATATAAGGTGATGTTATGATGATTAGCATAAGCAAGTAATATTCGAATAGCTTCAAATCTAGCAACATGTGCAAAAGTTTCATCGAAATCTATTCCTTCAACCTGGGTGTAGCCTTGGGCTACAAGTCGTGCCTTGTTCCTCACCATTTGACCGTCCTCATCTTGCTTGTTTTGGAAAATCCACTTGGTGCCGATGATGTTGTGCTTGCGAGGATCTAGTCGTTTGACGAGCTCCCATACGTCATTCAGCTTGAATTGAAGAAGTTCGTCTTGTATAGCTTGGATCCACTCCGGTTCCAGAAAAGCCTCAGCAACTTTTGAGGGTTATGTGATGGATACAAAGGAAAAGTGCCCACAAAATTTAACTAAGTGTGAAGCTTTTGAGCGAGTGAGAGGACCTGGCGCGTTGATGTCGTTGAGGATTTTGTCAAGTTCTACTTCGTTCGCAATCCTCGGATGAGCTGGTTGAGGATTTTGTCTGGGCTGAGGAATTGGTGATGGTGCAATTTCCTCACGAGCATCTTCTTGGTTTTTATCAGCGATGGGAATCGTTTCTTCACCAATTTCCTCAGTGGGGACAATGTCTTCAGTAGGCTTGAGCTTTATTGCTTCCTCAGGAGACAACTTATCTGGATCAGAAGGCAATTGCTCTCTTTGCGAGCCATTACTTTCATCGAACCGCACATCTACAGTCTCAACAACTTTGTTGTGATAGTTGTGGAAGACTCTATAAGTGTGCGAGTCCTTTCCATAACCGAGCATAAAACCCTCATGTGCCTTAGGTGAAAATTTTGAGCTATGGCGAGGATCTCTAATCCAGCATTTTGCACCGAAGACTTTGAAATAACTTACATTGGGTTTCTTGTCAGTGAGGAGTTCATATGAGGTTTTCTTGAGGAATTTGTGAAGATATACCCTGTTGATGATATGGCAAGGAGTGTTGATTGCTTCAGGCCAAAAGCGACGAGGAGTCTGATATTCTTCAATCATAGTTCTAGCCATTTCAACTAGAGTCCTGTTCTTCCTTTCGATGACACCATTCTGCTGAGGAGTATAAGGAGCAGACAATTCGTGAGTAATACCAAGTTCATCAAGATAATCATCCAGACCAGTGTTTTTGAACTCGGTTCCATTATCACTCCTGATATGTTTGATCTTGATGCCAAAGTTCGTCGAGGCCCTTGAAGAAAATCGTTTGAGGATTTCCTGCACTTTAGTTTTATACACTATGATATGCACCCACGTATATCTGGAATAATCATCAACTATTACAAAGCCATATAAAGATGCTGCATTGGTTAGTGTGGCATAGTGAGTAGGTCCAAATAGATCCATATGAAGCAATTCGAATGGACGTGTAGTGGTCATGATAGTCTTAGACGGATGCTTGGATCTGGTCATTTTCCCAGATTCACAAGCACCGCAGAGATGATCCTTGAGGAATTTTACTGATTCGATGCCGATGACATGCTTCTTCTTCGCGAGCGTGTGCAAATTCCTCATGCCTGCATGACCTAGTCTTCGGTGCCACAGCCATCCTTCTGAGGTTTTTTCTAGTAAGCAAGTGGCTGGTTGAGGACCTGTAGAGAAATCAACAATGTACAAATCCCCTCTTCTTACACCTTCGAAGACTTTGGATCTGTCAGATTCCATGATGACTACACATCTGTATCTACTGAAGATAACAATCATATCTAGATCACAAAGCATCGAGACTGACATAAGGTTAAAACGAAGGGATTCAACAAGCATCACTTTGTCCATATGCCTATCCTTGGAAATAGCCACTTTGCCAAGTCCCAATACCTTGCTTTTACCTTTGTGAGCATATGTGATTTGCTTCAGAGGTGATGGAGTTAGTGGCATATTTATCAGTAAGCTTTTATCACCAGTCATGTGATGTGTGCAGCCACTATCAAGAACCCACTCAGTATTCTTGGGTTTATCATCCTGTAGATGAATTAGTACAACTTACCATCTCGTATGCTTCAGATTTGAAAAATATGATACTAATTTCATCAGATCAGTAATTTCATCATAACAGAAATGTAAGGATGAGCGAAATATTTCTATTTCATCAATCTTTAGCTTGCATCCTATCAAGCATTTCCTCAGGTCTCCAGCAAATTCTTTAGATGATGATTTTCATCTAGAGACCTGTCCTGCAGAAGTGATTAGTTTGATTTCTTCACCACCCACATCTGAAGGGGTGGCAAGGCGTTCATCATCCTGCGAGCACCATATGAGAAAGGTGGCATTGAAGCCAATGCACTTCTCTTAACGGTAGGGGGATTAAAGTACTCATATGAATTTGCAGAGAACTGGTTTGAGGATTTATGAACATAATGATTTGAGGAGTAATGCTCATATTCATATTCCTTGTAGTTTCCCTGCATGTTAGACGCATAAGCACGGGTACGAGCATAGTTTTGACCAGTTGAGGATTTTGATCTTCTTGAAGACTTTGGTCCTCATGAGGAATTTGATCTGGGGTTCAGATTCTTCAGTGGTGGTGTCATGAGGACATTCACCTGAAGAGTTTCAAGACAGCTTTTGGGAATCCAGATTTTCCTCAGAGGAGGGCCATTCCTGTAGTTAGTTCCAACATATCGAGCAAATACTTCACCAGATTGATTTTTGAATAGTTTATAGTTGGAATCAAATGACTCATCCGAGGAATAGGATAGTTCACATGAAAAGCTAGTTAGATTAGATGGATCAAAAGGAGGCCCAGTAGCAGCAACCCATGAGGTTTTGGGACACTGCTCAGGTTTCCAATAAGATCCATCAGCATTTAATTTCCTCTCAAAGGCAATTCCTTCTTTCCTCGGGTTCCTGTTCAAGATCTGCTTTTTGAGCACATCACAAAGGGTTTGATGTCCTTTGAGGCTTTTGTACATGCCTCTCACGTACAATTCCTTCAACCCTGCATTTTCATCAGTAACATTTGTGTTTTCCTCAAGTGAGGAAATAGACACAACAGGTGCAGTTGAAGAATTTGTAGCAATAGTAGCATTTGATGATTCTGGTGAGGAATTAGCGGTTTCATGTTCAATGCATTTAAGACATGGAGGAATGAATTCAACTTGACCAGCGTTGATCTGTTGAGCTAGTAATGACTCATTTTCCATACGAAGATCATCATGAGACATCCTCTGCTTCTCAAGGTCAAGCTTCCTTTGAAGAAATTCATAGGAAAGCTTCTCATGATCAGTGAGAAGTGTATCATAATGATCCTGAAGATTACCAAATCTAGACTGAAGGCTTTTCACATCTTCAGTGAGGATTTGGGTAAGATTCATTTCATCATTCAACAGATCATCACTTTTATCTAGCAGTTTCTGAAGCTTTTCCAGAGCAGTTTGTTGTTTAGTGGCAATGATTGCAAGTTTACTGTAACTGGGTTTCTTATAATTATCAGGTTCACAGTCACTTGAATTAGAGGAGGAGGAATTATTTGGTACTTTTGAACCTTTTGCCGTGAAGCAAAAAGTTGGAGCGAAGTCATCAGCATAGTCATCAGTGCGGATGGTGCTATCATTTTCTTCAAGGTTGAAGATTGACTTGCTGACGAAAGTGGTTGCCAGTGCAAGACTAGCCTGTCTGGATTCTGAGTCTTCATCAGAACCCTCTTCTTCATCACATTCCTCTGATTCTGCCTCGGAGTCCATTTCCTTGCCAATAAGTGCCCGAGCCTTTCTGAAACTAGTCTTCTTGTGCGATGAGGGCTTTGAAGATGAGGATTTTGAAGATTTCTTGTTCTTCTTCGAGTCATCAGAACTGTCATCCTTGTATTTCTTCTTCTTTGATTCCTTTCCCCAACGGGGACAATCAGCAATGTAATGACCTGATTTCTTGCACTTGTGACAGGTTCGTTTCTTGTAGTCCTTAGATGAAGATTCTGATTTCCTCATGTCTCTTCTTGAAGATTTACCGAACTGACCACGTCGTGTAAATCTCTGGAATTTCCTCACGAGCATTGCAAGCTCCTGTCCAAATTCTTCAGGGTCACAAATGTTGCCATCTGTGTCTTCGTCTTCAGATGACGAAATTGCTCTAGCCTTCAGTGCACGTCGTCTGGAATAGCTTGGTCCATACAGATCTCTCTTTTCTTCTAGCTGGAATTCATGAGTATTTTGCCTTTCTAGTATATCAGCTGGATCAAGCATCTTGTAATCTGGTCTTTCTTGAATCATCAGAACTAAAGTATCAAATGAAGAATCCAAAGATCTCAGCAGTTTCTTCACAACTTCGTGATTAGTGATGTCTCGAGCTCCCAGTGCTTGCAGTTCGTTTGATATGTCAGTGAGGCGATCAAAGGTGTCTTGGAAGCTTTCATTGTCATGTCTCTTGAAGCGATTGAAGAGATTGCAAAGAATATCAACACGAGAGTCACGCTGGGTTGATACTCCTTCATTTACCTTGCACAGCCTCTCCCAGATCAGTGTTGCAGAGCCCAAAGCACTTACTCTTCCAAACTGGCCTGGGCTCAGATGGCCACAGATGATGTTCTTCGCTTGAGAATCGAGTTGCTTGAATTTCTTCACATCAGCCGCAGTGACACTGGCAGAGATGATGGGGACACCATTTTCCACAATATACCAGAGATCATTATCAATAGCTTGTAGATGCATTTGCATTTTGTTCTTCCAGAAGGGAAAGTTCTTTCCTTCGTAGGTAGGACATGCTGCAGTCACCTTAAACATGCCTGCAGTCGACATAACTAAAACTCCAGGTGGTTAAACCAAAATCACACAGAACAAGGGAGTACCTTGCTCTGATACCAATTGAAAGTGCGTTATATCGACTAGAGGGGGGGTGAATAGGAGATTTTTAGAATTTATCACTGAGGAAATTCCTTTTGAGGAAATTCCTCACTCATGACTAACTTACAACGGAAACAGTAAAGGATCAGAAGTGCAAAGTTTCACAACAGCAGTTTTTCAGAGTGAAGAATGTGAAAACAGATTGCACGGTGAGCAGGCGCGCAGAAAATAGATGAGAAACAACTAAGGTGAAGAATTTGGGGTTGAGGAAATTCGGAGAAAGTCTTCAGCAAATTCTTCAAACAGTCACAGTGAGAGTCATCAACACATAATATGGGAAAATAAAGAGTTGAGGAATTAGAACCCGTTTCTCAGTGAAGACAGTCGTTGATGACCCAGTTCCAACTGTTGTGACAGTCGTACATCTGGTTTGGAGCGGCTTGGTATTGAAACCAAAAGACACCCAGTCCCGGGACACACAGTCCCTACCATATTCTCCTTGAGCTAAGGACACACAGTCCTCGCCCAACACTCGTGGTAAGTCTTCAGGGCAAACTTCCAAACCCTCACAAACTTGGTCACCCGGCGATCCACAATTGACTGCTGGAAAGCTCTAGACCATGATGCCTAACCGTCTCGAGGACGCACAGTCCTCAAAGGTAAAAGTCTTCAGTCCCACACAGGAACAACTTCTTCAGTGATGCTCAATCACTAGGTTTGGTTTGTGGTTTCGGTGGGTGGTGTATTTCCTCACTGATGTATTACTCTCGAAGGCTTTGAGGAATTTGGGTTGCTCTTATGACAAGTGTCAGTTTCTAACGGAGCAGCCAACCAGCTAGTGGTTGTGGGGGTGGCTATTTATAGCCTGGGAGCATCCCGACATGATTTGACACTAACGCCCTTAAATAATATGACCGTTGGAGTGGATAAGACCAGTGACTTGGCGTGGTTATCGAAACGGTCGGAACCCTCAACTGTGAGGGTCATCATGTCACTCATATTCCTCACTTGAGGCTTTTGATAGGATTAGGCTTGGGTTGAGCGTCATGAGGAAATTCATTCCATAGTGTAACTTCGACCCCCTTTAACAGTACGGTGTTCCTATTACTCAAATGCGAAGAAGGTAAAACAGAAAGTGTAAATCTTCATGCTTCAAATTCTTCAGAATGATTTTCTTCAGGAACCACTGGACTTCTCAATATCAGTATCTTCATGAGGAATATCAATTTCATCGCAGATTCCTCGCGATTCATTTCTTCAGCTTCAGACCAATTTCTTCAACTGAAGACATATAATTTTAGGGGTCGATATTCTTCAAATATCTCAAACTCCTCAATGACTTATAGATCATGTGTACACTCACAAACACATTAAATACTTAACCTATCAGCCTTCAAACCACCAAAATCACTAAGGGGCACTAGATGCACTTACACAACTCGAGTAGAGACATTGACTATCTCACCCGAGGGATGGGTAAGCTGAACATTTCTAGAATGAGTATCAATCTTGGCGTAATGAGCTGACATCCAGTCCATACCCAAGATGATATTAATATCCGAAGATTTCAGGGCTATCAATGAGGCTCGAAAAACTAGCGTGTCTACTAGAATTTCATTGTCATAGGTTATCCTAGAGGTTTGCCACTTACTACCAGGAGTTTGGACAACCAATGGGATTGGCATATCACAAAAAGACATGTTATGCAACTGTGCATAACTTTCTGAAATGAAATAATGAGAAGACCGAGTGTCAAAAAGAACAGACACTGGGTGATGATTAACAAGAAGCGTACCCAGTATGACGTCGGGATCCTCTGTGGCTTCTTCTGCTGAGACATAGTTCACACGGCCACGTGCAGGAGTTGGCTTCACATAGTAAGCTTTGCCCGACTTGCCTTGCCCAACGGACTTTCCGGTTTGCTTGGCACCCACATTCTGAGGACACTCACGGGAATAGTGCCCTGGTTCTCCGCACTTGTAGCATATCACTTGGTTGGCACGTGGTGCAGCATTGCTAGCTGGACCACCATAGGTTTTTGCTGGAGGGTTGGTCTGATTCGTCTGAGGCGCCATGTAGGATGGCCTCGGAGTGTATCTTGGCGGCAGAGAACTGTTTGGAACCCACAGCCTGCATTTTGGAAACCCGGAACCAGATGACGAGCCAAAGTCACGGGAGTGCTTCTTTGTGGCTTCGAAGTCGGTATGACGAGTCTCGGCACTGATCGCCTTGTTGACCAGGGCTTGGAAGCTTGTACACTCGTGGAGGCGCAAATCACGGCGAAGCTCAGGGCTCAGACCCTTACGGAATCTTGCTTGATTCTTGGCATCAGTAGACACCTCCTTTGTTGCATAGCGGGCGAGGTTACCGAACTCGCGGCTATAGGCATCCACTGTCAACTTTCCCTGGGTGAATGCACAGAACTCCTCTCTCTTTCTGTCCATCAGGCCCTCTGGAATATGGTGCACACGGAAGGCTGCACTAAAGTCTGCCCATGTGGCTGCTGGTTCAGCAGGACGCATAGCCTCAAAGTTCTCCCACCACAGATTGGCGGGTCCTTCCAGAAAATACGCCGCAAAGGTCACCTTATCGGCCTCAGAAACATTCACAGAGCGAATCTTACGTGAAATACTGCACAACCAATCATCAGCGTCGAGGGGATCGACGGAGTGATGGAACTTTGGAGAATTCAGCTTCACAAAGTCATTGAGGGACACTGCATCATTCCTAGGCTGACGAGCCGTATTCTGCTGAATACGCTCTAACAGTCAGTTGGTCTCCCTTTTGTTTCTCTCTGCCTCAAGCATAACTTCCGCCAGAGAGGGCGGGTGAGTCAGGTCTTCCTGCGACGCTTGACTACCCTCGCCTTGCTCATGAGCAGGGGCGCGGTTCAACCTGGTGAACACCATCCTGACAAACAAACTCACAGCTTAGACCAATATCATCATCAATAGTAGCTATGGATTAAGAATGCACTGAACACATGGAATGCGGAAATGAATATCCGAACAACATGGTAACAAGCAACTGCTATATATACACCATGGTTCATACACACCCTTACATAGTTCAGTACAACCTTAACCGAAGAGCAAACTACTGAAATTATGAAACTACTCATCAGAGGCTTACAAGCTTCCTATACATTATTTAACTAGGCCTCCGGAATTCATTTCACATCACAAGCATACTTCACAAGTCACACAGGACTGTGAACGTACGACTACTACCATATCATCCTTCCACCCACGGTTCAGGCATCTGCATAGAACATCTCATAAAGATTGCCTCCGTGGCCTGGAAGCTCCACCTGCGGATCAGGAAATACTCTGGCCTGAGATCCCTGGGATCCGTAAGGACACGGATGTGGCCTTGGTCCCCTGACTGGTGGTAGTAGGGGTCCCCGAAGAGGGGTGACTCCTCCTATAGCTGGCCAGTCAACATGGGCCAGAAGATGGTTTCTAACAGGGTACAGCATCTCCATATCTCCGTACCCTGTGGACTACCGGTGCCAGCTGCGTCAAAGTCGTCCATAGACGGGCACGTGTAGCATAAAGCTCCATGCGGAGGGCACGAGCATCCCTGTCTATGTTCTCTAGCATCTCAGCAGTGGACTGCAATAGCGGATCCTCCATAGAGGAATCAAAATAGACCCCACTGAGGTATCCCTCATCACCTGGCTGAGAGGCAGGAACATAGCAGAACTCTGAATTCTGCAGCAGTGCATGCCTCGCCCTCATAATGGTCACCACTGAATAGGTAGCATCTTGTACTGCCATGTCAACAGTGACTCCCAATCCATAGGACCAATGGATTGGCTCCTCAGCTCCAGGGTAGTCTGGAAATACCCTAACAGTGCAGATATACTGGCTCTGGTTGAAGTCTCGGTACTGTTCCTCCACTGTTTACTCTGGGTACCAGCGGTAACCGCACACCAACATCACCCTGACCAGCATGGCCGTATGACCCGGCACATCAATGCACCTGGTCAGACGAACCACCTGACGAGAAGGACGGCCAGGCATCTGAAAATAGAGAGTAATGCAAAAGCATTAGAGCTCTGAATGCAAAATTGGGTAGCATAACGGTTGTAAATGCTCAAAAATAATTTTGAGACAACCCCAAAAATAGGATGGCGTAACCACTCAACTATCAAGTTCAATTCTCTGATCATCAAACTTACTTCCTTTTTCCTAGGGATAAAAGAAACCCAAATATCTCTCGACCCGTAGTCTTATAATCTATCGATCAAAAACACGATCCTAGAAGAAGATGAGGAACCTAGTCCTTAATTCCCGCAAAAAAGACGAGGATGGCCAGAATAGAATAAGAGTCTTACGTGCCCTTCCACAAACAATTCCCTTATATATAACTAAAGCAATTCTAGACTCAACTTCGACCAGTTTGGCTTAGTAGTCCTACAGTCAGTCAGGCTCTAATACCAACGCTGTCAGGACCCCGATCCTAAGTCATAGGAATCCAACCTGTAACACATCGCATCTCTTTGCGGTCTCACACACGGTTAACCCCCACGGCTGTAGCCTTACCTTAGCCGGGACCGTTTGCGCCTTTTGACTCACGTATGCAATTGTGCCGCTAGCAATCCAATGACAAAGAACCTGGATCGACATGTCTAGTCATAAACCAAAGTGGCAGTTCCGCACAGGGACATGCATACATGACCCAGCAAAGCAGGTGTCGGTCACCAGCGAATGTAGACGAGTTGTAGCAAGCTACAAGGACTCCATTACATCGCATGACATTTCCCCAAAGGGGACAGACACAGCAGCTAAGAAGGACACACGCCGGTCAACCAATGTGTCTGGAGCAGTAGCGAGCTACCATGGCTCGTTGGATCACAAAGGGGCATTTCCCTGTAAGGAATGCTACTAAATTCTATGGCTAGGTAATCGAACCCCATACATATCAAGTACGACACACGTACGCATGGCATACCGATATGTATAGATACATCGATGGCATCACAACATAACCATAAACATACAAGCTTTATTTAAAAGGCTCGGAAGAGCCTCACACATAATATTACGCAGTAGGGGTCTCACGACCCATCATAACAGTCATTCAAGTTACAAGCCAGCGGAAGTAGATAAGTTGTCTGAGTACAGACAAATGAAACTAGAAGGCACATGGTCTCACTATACTACAGACCCACCCTAGGGCCAGATCGTAGCTGGGATACCAGCTACTCGTCGTCGTCGATGTCTAGGAAGAACCCTCCATTAGGGTCATTAACAACCTCTACAACAAATATTAAGCAAACATGAGTACGGAGGTACTCAGCAAGACTTTAGGATAACTATCTACTCATGAAATGTATCAATAAGGAATTGTGGGGTTTCATGCGGAAAGCCAACATTTGACTCGTGGCTAGACAACTTGCAATTTTAAATAATTTTGACAACTTGATTTCTCGCACACGAGTCCACTAACACCACAATAATACTCCATCGTGGAATCATTCTGTCTCCATACGGGAATGCCGTCCACGACACTCACACTTATCTTGACAATTTTCTGAGTAGCCATTGAGGTTATCTATGAACAACATATGTCTCCAAGTAGTCCATATCCGCGGACGCGGCTATTCGAATGGATCATAACCCTGCAGGGGTGTACTTCGTCGCACACGCTCTCGCCACTTATCGCCATGTGCACGTCATGCACCTCGGCAACCTTCAAGCGGAAGCCCAGCGAGGGAGTCGGCCACGACCGTTAACCACGCTAATACTTAGTCCACGTCTATCGCCTATCTGAGGGTAACCCGCACGGAAGTCCGGCCGAGGTTTTCGCCACGGCCCCAAACGATGTGCGCAGGGTTCCCAAGCCCACCATTCGGGTGCCACTTGGTACACCGTGCCACTGCCTACCGCATCACAGCCCACCTCTCAGGTCAGCACTATGCACGGCCTCTAGCATGACTATAAACACCAGAAACTACTTGCAACTCCTGGACCGAGTACTAAGCGATTAATAAGTCGAGCGGGGTCATATTTGAGGGCCCAGCATGTGGTAGTACCTCGTCTCAGATTACATACACGGAACTCAGTTCCTAAGGACGGTTCCAATGAAACAACCCGCCATGTACTCCTACATAGCCTTTCACCGGTATCTTTACCAAATCAGGTTCAACACACAACCTTTACTTACTGAACACATTCTCACAATTCTGTTCATCTCCGAGATGACGGACCATACACAACTCTAAGCATAGCATGCATAGCAGGATAAGGCACATCATGGCTCAAGCATCTACCAGGATGCTAGGTTCCAAGGTTCAGCTATTTACCGTGACAAAGATAGGTCATGCAAAGGAAGTGGGTTCAACTAACGTGGCAAAAGCATTTGAAGCATTTGATCCTAATGCAATAAGTAAGTGTAGGAGCGAGAACATGGGATTTATCGGGATGATCAAAATGGTTGCTTGCCTTGTTGCTCAGAGGAGGGACAATATCCGCCAGTCGAATATTCAGTGGAATCCGGAGGAGCGGAGCCTATCGAAAGCAATGACATCAATCAATAACAACCATATGCAACAGAGTGATGCATGCGCATGGCATGAGGATGCAAGGTGGTATGCTAAGGTAGCTATCATTTATTAAGTTTGGAGTTGATTTGAATCAGATTCAATATCACTTCAAACGAGGTATTCTCGACTACCATTTTAATTGATTCGACCTGATGCTTAGATCAACTTGTTTTTAACATGCATGGAAATGATATGTTAAGTTGCTGGATGTGATTGAACAATGGTTGAACATAGTATTTGAAGTGGGATTCAAATGATTTTCAAATTCCATCTCCAGAGCATTTATAAGATTTAACTTATTCATTATTCTACATGTTTGGTCCAGTAACATTTTCAAACATGTTTGAAAGTGACATATTCAGATTCCTTGGATTTTTCTGATACTTTTTCATATATAAATTATTTTCATTGGAGTTACAGATTAATTTCTATGATTTTTAGAAGTTTTGGCATTTTTCTAGAATTCTTTTAAATCAAAAATACACTTATTCCATCAGCCCCACGTCATCATGGCGTCAGCCGTCGGCTGACCTGATCAGGTCAAACCCGATAGGGGGGACCCACTGGTCAGCCTCACAGGGATAATCCCGTGCTGACCAGCCCCTGATTGCGTTTGACTTGTCCTGGGCCCACTGTCAGCGACTGCTTAGAGTTTTAAACGTCAGATTAGAGAGGCCAGGTCATCCCGTGCCGGGGACTGACCGGCGGCGACCAAATCCGCGGCGGATCTGTGTCGGAGTGTCGCCGGAGATGGCTGTAGTGCTCGGGATCGAGAGCCGAGAGCACTGGGAGGATACCCAGGCTCGGCCTCATCCTGTACTGGCCTTAGGGAGGGCTCGGGAGGACCGGAGGTCACCGGCGACGAGCGGAGGCGACGGCCGGAGCTTGGGCTCGTCGGTCCAGTGGCTAGGCGGCATGAAACCGAGGGGAAGAAGAGGGGAAATGATCGCAATCTTACGGGGAGTGCAGTGGAGTGCTTAGACGGCTCGGGGAAGCACTGTGTGTGACGAATCAAACGGAGCTCGCCAGCGGCTGAAGCTTGAAAATGATGGTGTCGTGGGCGTTGCAGGGCTCGGGGGACCTTCTACTTCTGCAGGGAGGACCAGCTCGTAGAGGCGGAGCGAATGGGGCACTCAGGGGAAAGAACTAGTGGCCAGAGGCACGGGCAGGTCGAGCTCGAGCTCCTGTCAATGGCGGTAGTGGGGAAGGAAGGAACCGAGAGGAGAGGGGGGAAATGGAGCGCAGGAATGGATAGGCCAGAGCTCGGGGCGGTTATCCCCGCGCGTGCCAGCGCGAAGCGGTGGCCAGGCAGGCAGGGAGCTGCGTGGAGGCACCCCGCGTCACGGCGGCCACCTCCTCCTCCTATTGGCGAGGAGGAAGACGACACACGGACTGGGCCTGGGCCAGGTGAGCGTCAGGTAGTCTTTCTTCATTTCTTTCTTGTTTTGTTTTCTGTTTTACTAACTGTTTTGGTTTGCTATTTATTTCAGCTCCAAAATAGTTTACCAAAAATATTTTAAACACTCCAGAATATTTGTTGGAATAAATCCAACCATTCCTCAAGTTTTCAGCATTTTTGAAAACTTAAAGTTTTTGAATTCAAATTTAAACTTGAATCCACTAGTTTTTTGCATTTAAATAAAATGTCAAAAGTGTTATGAAAATAGTTTTCTTCACTGCTTATTTGCTTCCATGAATTATCAAAAAAGTTGAACTTTTCTTGAGGCCATTTTGGGTTCATTTATTTGAACAACTTTAGAATTCCTTTGAATTTGAGAAGTGGCTAGGGTTTTTAAGTTTTGCTTCACCACTTGCTTTGAACTTGTTGCAATTTACTTGGATGCAATGCAAAGAATATATGAGCACAATGCTATACTTGATTAGGGTTCCAGGGATGTGACAAGGAGGCACACTATCTTCAGAAAGAGGTCCATCAGATCAAAAAATCACAGATGGTAAGCGATATTTACTACAATGTACATTTGGCGGGCAAAGATTTCCCTTGCTTACTCGAGTATGGAGTTCTCCAGGTACGATTGCAGATCTTTTGAAGAGTGCAGCAGAAGCTGGGAAGTACTATGCTTCCCGGGAGGGCGCGACGCAGCACAGGCTGTTCTAGGCACAATTCCAAAATCCAGAGTGTCCTCAGCTTTTTTCCGATCAGTTGAAACAACTGATGGAGCTGCACAAGATAACCGAGCCAGCCATGGAGGACATGTACATGAGGTTATGGCCGACCGAGCCGCTGCCCAGTAGTTACTTCGGCCTGGTGCAAAGCTGATTGTCGCTGCGCCTCAAATCAATGTTATGAAGCGGTCGGTTTGCATCGTGGGAGCTCGGATGGCTTTTGCGAGCACAATGCTGCATTGGACAAAGGTAGAGGCCTTTGAAGATGGCCACCGCGCCTCGGCTAGCCGGGAAAGAGAAAAGATGCCCCGAGCTATATTTCTCCACTGGCATGGAAGGTTCCCGAGCTGTAGAAGCACAATGCTCCAAAGACTTAGTCTTTGAGTGAAAGATCGTATCCTGTAAAAGTGGTTGTTTAATACAATGCCTTTTCATTTTTTGCATGTAAGACCATGTCTTTTTAATTGCAACTCTTGTTTTGGCTGTTTTAATATTGAAAGTGTCATGTCATTGGCTTCTTCCCCTTGCGAGATACTAGCGGGGGTGTTTTCGGCTACCGCATTGTTACCCTTAGCCAACGTCTTGGCACCCTGAGGCGATAATGTGGGAAAACTAGGCAATCGGACTATTCGGCTTTAACGCTTTCATTTAACCATAAGAGCTTGACTACGGGTGCTAAGTAGAACCCTTTTGTAAATTGTGATATTCGGCTTATGTCGTGGTGTAAAAACATGTAATCACTTAGTCTAAATGATTTCAAACCTTTTACGGAACATGATGAACCCCAGCAGTTCTTTAGTTTAACACTTGTCTTCGGATCGTAGACTAGTTCTTGCTTAACATGTCGGTCACTTTTCGGCTTTCTCCACTCACGTACTTAACCAAACAAGGTGGAAATACAATCACTGTGGTTCTCCCTTTACCTTTTAGCCGAAGTGGCACAATGTAAATGGGTAAACACGGAAGCTGGGCATCCCAACTTTTGACCATAGACATAATTTGGAACCAATGCATGTAATGTGAATCCAAGACTCCGCACATGTGAAAGTGCCAAATAGTATTGTAATCATTCGAAGCAGTGGTTGTGACGGACAAGCCCCCCACTAATTTGGCCAATAACTAAGATGTGTATGAAAACAGGCTTGTGTTTGTGTTCGAAAAACAGCCCAGAAGAAGATGGAGGCAAAAGACATTGTGAAGCTCATAAATCACAAAGATCTTTCCTTATTTTCAATTTTTTTGAATTGTATAATTCGAACTCAACAAGTTGTTGTATATATATAAAGGAATAAAAGTTTACAGAGTAGAGGTTTACATAGGGTTTGGTATAACTAGCTTGATGTTCCTATAAACACCCTACTGCACATCTGCGCCTTCACTCGTCACAGAATATTCCTTGAAAGGAAGAACTTCAATGAACAACTTGTCGGCCCCCTGGGACTGGGGGTGCCCAGGTCCGTCGTCCTAAAGCCCCAGGAGCGGTGCGGCCGTCCCAACCCGGCTCGGCCCATCGGTAGGCTTAACGAGGAAGACCCATGTGAGGGCCCGAGCCTCGCAAAGGAAGCGTCTGAGGATCGTCGTCAAGGAGTACAAAGGGGCGCACACTGCAGGGGCGCGCCTTGGGGCCACTGCTACCTCTTGTGCTTGCGTTGGTTTTCCCTTGAAGAGGAAATGATGATGCAGCAAAGTAGATAAGTATTTCCCTCAGTCTGTTGAGAACCAAGGTATCAATCCAAGAGGAGGAACAAGCGAGACTCCAATAATAGTACCACCACAAATAATTAAACACTTGCACCCAACGCTATAAAGGGGTTGTCAATCTCTTCAGAGTTATTTGCAAGGATGAGATCTGATAGAGGTAGGTATAAAATATTGATAGATCTGAAAGTAAAACTAAAGTAAATAAATTGCACCAAAGTATTTTTGGTATTTTGGTTTATAGATCTGAAAATATAATATGGAAAATAGACCCGGGGGCCATAGGTTTCACTAGGGGCTTCTCTCATAAAGGAAAATAATACGGTGGGTGAACAAATTACTGTCGAGCAACTGAAGAAAAGCAAATAATTAAGAAGATATCCAAGGCAATGATTATGCATATATGCATCACGTCCGTATCAAGTAGACCAAAACAATTCTACATCTACTACTATTACTCCACACATCGATCGACTACCAACCACATCTAGAGTATTAAGTTCATGAAGAACAGAGTAACGCATTGAGCAAGATGACATGATGTAGAGGGAGGAAATCAAGCAATATGTTGAAAACCCCATCTCTTTATCCTTGTGGCAACAATGCAATACGTGCCTCGCTACACCTACTGTCACTGGGTGAGGACACCGCAAGATTGAACCCAAAACTAAGCACTTCTCCCATTGTAAGAATTACCAATGTAGTTGGCCAAACCAAACAAATAATTCGAAGAGCCTTGCAAATATATGAAATCATGCATATAAGAATTCAGAAGAGACTTAAATAATATTCATGGACAATTTGAACATAAACTCACAATCATCGGATCTCGACAAACACACCTCAAAAGAGTATTACATCAGATAGATCTCCATGAAGATCATGAAGAACATGGTATTGAAGATCAAAGAGAGAGAAGAAGGCATCTAGCTACTAGCTATGGACCCATAGGTCTGTGGTGAACTACTCACACATCATTGGAGGGGCAATGGAGTTGATGTAGATGCCCTCCGTGATCAATTCCCGCTCCCGCAGATTACCGGAAAAGGCTCCTAGAATGGATCACTCGGGAATAGAGGCTCCCGGCGGCATAAAAGTATTTTCGTGGCTCTTTTTGGCGATACTGGAATATTTGGGAATTTATAGGCCAAGAATTAGGGTTAGGGGGCCACAAGCCAGGGGGCGCGGCCACCCCCACGGCGCGCCCTGCATGCTTGTGGCCTCCCGGCAACTGCCTTGCCCCCTACTCCAAGTCTATTGCGTGTCTTCTAGTCCAAGAAATCTTTCCAGGGATTTTATTCCGTTTGGACTCTGTTTAATATTCCTTATTTGCAATATTCAAAAACGTGGAAAAAACAGAAACTGGCACTAGGCTCTAGATTAATAGGTTAGTCCCAGAAATAATATAAAACAGCATATTAATGCATATAAAACTTCCAAAACATATAATATAATAGCATGGAACAATAAAAAATATAGATATGTTGGAGACGTATCAACATACCCAAGCTTAATTCCTTCTCGTCATCGAGTAGGTAAATGCTAAAAACAGAATTTGTGATGTGGAATGCTACCTAACATATTTATTCATGTAATATTTTTTATTGTGGCATGAATATTCAGATCCATAAGACTCAAAAAAAAAGTCTATATTGACATAAAAATTTAATAATTCAAGCATACTAATAAGGTAATTGCTTCCTTTCGAAATAGCATGGTCTTAGAAAGTTATCCCTACAAAATCATATGGTCCGGCTATGCTCCATCTTCACCATACAAAGTATCTAAATCATGCACAACCCCGGTGAAAATCAAGCAATAGTTTCACACTTTTTTGTTCTCAATCCTTTTCCACCCTCATGCAATACATGGGCGTGAGCCATGTATATAGCACTATAGGTGGAATAGAATGTGGTGGAGGTTGCAAAAAGAAAGGAAGAAGATAGTCTGACATCAACTAGGCATATCAACGGGCTATGGAGATGCCCATCAATAGATATTAATGTGAGTGAGTAGGGATTCCCATGCAACAAATGAACTAGATCTATAAGTGTATGAAAGCTCAAAAAGAAAACTATGTGGTTGTGCAAAAGATGTATACCACTAGTTATATGAATGTGACAACATAAGAGACTCTCTATGAAGATCATGGTGCTACTTTGAAGCACAAGTGTGGAAAAAGATAGTAACATTATCCCTTCTCTCTTTCTCTCATTTTTTTCTTTTGATCTTTTTTTTGAATGGACTTCTATGGCCTATTTTATTTTTTTATGGGATTCGCTAGCCTCTTTTTTTTTGTAAAGTGTGGAGACTCATCACAACTTGTGCGGGAATCATAGCTTCCATCATCCTTTTCCTCACACGGGAAATGCTCTAATAATGTAAATCATCAAACTTTTATTTACTTACGACTCAAAAGATTACAACTCGATATCTAGAACAAAGTATGACTCTATAAGGAATATGGAAGTGATGGAGTGTGTCATAAAAATGAGACGGCGGTGTTGCATTGCAATATATCTCGGAATGGATATGAAAATGCCATAATAGGTAGAAATGGTGGCTATTTTGAGGAAAATATATGGTGCCTGTTTTGAGGAAGGTGGGTTTAATGTACCGGCGAAAATTGCGCGGTACTAGAGAGCCTAGCAAAGGTGGAAGGGTGAGAGTGCGTATAATCCATGAACTCAACATTAGTCAAAAAGAACTCACATACTTATTGCAAAAGCCTATTAGTTATCGGAGCAAAGCATTAGACGCATGCTCCTAGGATAAGGGTTGGTAGAAGTTAACCATCGTGCGATCCCGACCTCCACACAAAGGTTGAAAATAATTAAACAAGTCATGCACCAACTTCATCACACAACAGTTCGCCATACATGCATGCTACGGGAATCACAGGCTTTAACACAAGTATTTTTTCTAATTCACAATTACTTACTAGCATGACTCTCACATCACCATCTTCACATCTCAAAACTATATGAAAGGAATCAAACTTCTCATCATATTCAATGCACTTAATATGAAAGTTTTTACTATATCCCTCTTGGATGCCTATCATATTAGCACTAAATTCATAACCTAAACCAATTACCATGTTGTTTAAAGAACTCTAAAAATAATATAAGTGAAGAATGAACGATTTAATAATTCCACGAGACTGTCGTGCTCTAAAAAATATAAGTGAAGTACTAGAGCAACATTGCCTAGCTCAAAAGATATAAGTGAAGCATAAAGATTATTCTAATAAATTCACGATTCAGTCTCTCTCTCTCTCTCTCTCTCTCTCAAAAGATGTGTGCACCAAGGATGATTGTGAAAAACTAAAATGTAAAGACTCATATCATACAAGACACTCCAAGCAAAACACATATCATGTGGTGAATAAAAATGTAGCCTCAAATAAATTTACCGATGGATTGAAGACAAAAGAGGGGATGCCTTCCGGGGCATCCCCAAGCTTAGGCTCTTTGGTATCCTTCAATATCGATTGGGGTGCCTTGGGCGACCCCAAGCTTAGGGTCTTACCACTCCTTATTCCATAGTCCATCAAATCTTTACCCAAAACTAGAAAATTTGTAATCTTGCTATGTATCCTCCCCGGCAACGGCGCCAGAAATCCTTCTTGCTACCTCTTGAGCTTGCGTTGGTTTTCCCTTGAAGAGGAAAGGGTGATGCAGCGAAGTAGATAAGTGTTTTCCCTCAGTTTGTTGAGAACCAAGGTATCAATCCAGTAGGCGGAACAAGCGAGACTCCAATAGTAGTACCTACACAAATAATCAAACACTTGCACCCAACGCTATAAAGGGGTTGTCAATCCCTTCAAAGTTATTTGCAACGATGAGATCTGATAGAGATAGGTATAAAATATTGATAGGTCTGAAAGTAAAACTAAAGTAAATAAATTGCACTAAAGTATTTTTAGTATTTTTGGTTTGTGGATCTGAAAATATTACATGGAAAATACACCCGGGGGCCATCGGTTTCACTAGAGGCTTCTTTCATATAGGAAAATAATACGGTGGGTGAACAAATTACTGTCGAGCAATTGATAGAAAAGCAAATAATTATGAATATGTCCACGGAAATGATTATTCATATAGGCATCACATCCATATCAAGTAGGCCGAAACGATTCTGCATCTACTACTATTACTCCACACATTGACTAACTCGTGACTGCATCTAGAGTATTAAGTTCATGAAGAACATAATGCATTAAGCAAGATGACATGATGTAGAGGGATAAACTCAAGCAATATGATGAAAACCCCTTCTTTTTACCCTTGATGGAAACAATACAATACGTGCCTCGGTACGCCTACTGTCACTGGTTGAGGACATCGCAAGATTGAACCCAAAACTAAGCACTTCTCCCATTGCAAGAATTACCAATCTAGTTGGCCAAACCAAACAAATAATTCAAAGAGACTTGCAAAGATATGAAATCGTGCATATAAGAATTCAGAAGAGACTTAAATAATATTCATGGATAATCTGAACATAAACTCACAATTCGTAAGATCTCGACAAACACACCACAAAAGAGTATTACATCGGATAGATCTCCATGAAGATCATGAAGAACATGGTATTGAAGATCAAAGAGAGAGAAGAAGCCATCTAGCTATTAGCTATGGACCTGTAGGTCTGTGGTGGACTACTCACACATCATCGGTGGGGTAATGGAGTTGATGTAGATGCCCTCTATGATCAATTACCTATCCGGCAGATTACCGGAAAAGGCTCCCAGATTGGATCTCTCGGGAACAGAGGCTCCCAGCGGCGTAAAAGTATTTTCGTGGCTCTTTTTGGCGATATTGGAATATTTGGGAATTTATAGGCCAAGAAATAGGGTTAGGGACCTGCAGGGGGCCCACAAGCCAGGGGGCGCGGCCACCCCCCAGGGCACTCCTTGCAGGCTTGTGGTCTCCCGGCAACTGCCTTGCCCCTACTCCAAGTCTGTTGTGTGTCTTCTGGTCCAAGAAAAATCTTTTCGGAGATTTTATTCCGTTTGGACTCCGTTTAATATGACTTATCTGCAATATTTAAAAACATGAAAAAACAGAAACTCACACTCGGCTCTAGATTAGTAGGTTAGTCCCAAAAATAATATAAAACAACATATTAATGCATATAAAACATCCAAACATATAATATAATAGCATGGAATAATAAAAAATTATAGATACGTTGGAGAGGTATCAGCCACCCCCGAGGCACTTGCAAGGTGGGTTCACCAAGGGCGTCATGCCGGTCCCCGCGGTCCTATACCTTCACATGAGTGATGCAGGCTATGTAAGCAGCGCGGGAGCGGTGCTAGCAGGCACAAACAGGGAGGATTTCCCCTTCGATGTTAGGAGAATCGACCAGCTGGCGCGCTCCCAAAGCGACTCCCAAAGGTTTCCCGATGGGTGCCAGAATACTAAGGTTGGGGGCTCGGTGGGACGGAGGTCAACCCCGAGTCCACCAGCGTGTCACGAAGAGATGCTTTTGCAGGAGAAGACCACCTTTGTCAGGGCAGACCACGGTCTTGTCCCCTTTTAAAACGGCCATTGTGGCAACTCTTCCCGCCAATGTTTTCGGGGGAAGAGGACCACGGCATGTATAAAAGAGATGCCCGGCCTCTTTAGTAGAGACTGGATCCCCTTCGTCCCCACAAGGGCAAGAACCCACCTTTGCACTCGTCTTCCACCTCAAGCAATCCCAAAATAAGCAGGAGTAGGGTTTTACACCGCAAGGTGGACCAAACTTGGATAAACGACCGTGTGTTCTAGGTCGTTCCCTTAGATTGTGCTGTCGGAGAGTCGCCGGGAAGTTAAGAGGTAGACCACGGTTTGAGAGCTAGCACACCCTAGAGTTCGAACCTTTTCTTGGGTCTGCACAGCTCCGATTCCGACATTTGGCGTGCCAGGTAGGAGTGTGCAATTGTTCTCCGACTCCGGTTTCGTCTCGGGCTGCACCAACTCCATGGCAGACGCCCACCATCCGCACGCCGATAAGGCGGCCGCTCAACGCATCAACACCGCCGCCTTTGCCGGGCCCGTTGCTTACGGATAGGCACGCACCCATGCCTCACTACGCAGGAGACTTTTCTCACCTCAGCTGGCGGGCGCTGGGCCCGTCGCTGGATAGGGCCGACGCGTCAGGCTCGCCATTGTTCACGAAGGGGCCAGGGTACTTCCTCCATCATCCTTGCCCCCACTGCTGCATGCAGGAGGTACGGAGCGCGTATCTCAGGGCATCAGCCCTAGCGTGTGTCGACGCGATTAACCCTCAGCTGATGGTGGCACCATGGTGCGCTGGGTGCGGCGCGAGGTTGTGTGCATCCTAGGCGGAGCCCAGGCACCCAGCAATGGACGGCACTCCACGTCGTCCTTCCGCAGGGCGGGCATGACCCTCGAGGGGCGACAGGTCGCGGGGCTCCCGGGGGATTCTCTCGGGCCTGCCGGGGCACTACATGGCTTCACTTTTGGCGCGGACGACCGCCTCAGATCTTTTGTGGACTTGGGCGCTCTCCACATGGTGTGCACCCCCACCAGTAGCGGGGTCGCCGTCACCAAGACGACCATCGATGGGGGTGTTGGGCTCAACATCATCTCCATCGCAGTTTTCGAGGGGCTCCACGTGCCTTACAACCAGTTGCAGCCCATCGGGCCTTTCGCACGGGTAGTCGGCGAGGTTGCGGCCCTTCCCGGCAGATCCGCCTCCCCATGACCTTCAGCAAACGATCCAAATACCACACCAAGCACATCGACTTCGATGTGGCACACATCAACCTCCCATACAACACCGTCCTAGGGTACCCCACGCTCGCGAGATTCATGGCGTCAACTCATCTGGGGTACAATTTCGTCAAGATCCCCGGCAGCAACATTGTCCTGACTCTTAGATGCGACGAGAGGGATGCGGTGAGCTGCCTCAAGCAAGCACACGAAGCCCGACGGCTGTGTGTGCAGCCGACGGGGGAAAGGCGGTGCCTCCCGAGAGCCTACTCGAGGCGTCCCTAACTAGGAAGTAGCTGTAGTTCGCGCAAGACTAGACCAGGGCAAGGAAGGTGCCGTTGAATGACAGTGGCTCGGGACCCACCTTCACCATTGGTGTCGACCTCTTTCCTGAACAAGAAACTGCACTCATCGCCTTCCTCAAGGCCAATGCGAAAGTGTTCCCGTGGAAGGCGGCCGACCTAACAGGGGTGCTGAGGCACGTGATCGAGCATCACGTGGAGGTGTGCCCCAACGCTCACCCCGTCAAGCAGAAGGTGTGGCGCCAAGCACCGGAAAAGTAGCACTTCATCGTACAGGAAGTGCGAAAGCTGCAAGAGGTCGGGGTCATCCGCGAAGTGTGCCACCCGGTGTGGCTCGCTTACCCTTTCATCATCCCCAAGAAGGGCGGCAAGGAATGGATGTGTGTCAACTTCAGCAACCTCAACAAGGCCTATCCACTGGACCTTTTCCCGCTCCCATGCATCGACCAGATCGTGGACTGTACCACCCTCTGCAATCTATTGCGTTTCTTGGATGCCTTCTTGGGTTACCATCAGATCAAGATGGCGGGGAAATATGTGTAAAAGACAGCGTTTGTCTCCCCTTGCAGGGTGTATTGCTATGTGATCATGCCCTTCGACCTGAAGTTTGTTGGTGCCACCTTCCAATGGCTAATGCAAATTGCATTGGGCCCCCAGCTAATACCGAGGCTTATGTCAATGACATCGTGGTCAAAATGCATGAGGCCAGGACACTAATCGAGGGCCTGGAGGAAACTTTTGTCAAACTGCAAAAGGTCAATCTAAAGCTCAACCCTGACAAGTGTGTCTTTGGGGTCCCCTCTAGCAAGCTCCTAGGATTGCTCGTGTCGAATGAAGGGATAAAAGCAAACCTAGAGAAGGTCAAGGCCATCGAGCAGATGCACCCTCCCCGAACCCTCAAGGAAATGCAGAAGCTGGCGGTATGCCTAGCCTCCCACGGGTGGTTCATCTCCATGTTTGGCGAGTGGGCATTGCCGATCTTCAAGCCGATGAAGAGGTCGCACCTATTCACATGGACTCTAGAGGCTGACGCAACCTTCACGGACCTCAAGCGGTACCTCACTAGCCCTCCGTGTTGGAAATATGCCCTAGAGGCAATAATAAAGTGATTATTATTATATTTCCTTGTTCAGGATAATCGTTTATTATTCATGCTTGTATTGTATTGATTGGAAACTCAAATACATGTGTGTATACATAGACAACACACTGTACCTAGTGAGCCTCCAAATGGACTAGCTCGTTGATCAAAGATGGTCAAGGTTTCCTGGCCATAAACATGAGTTGTCATTTGATAATGGGATCACATCACTAGGAGAATGATGTGACGTACAAGACCCAAACTATAAACGTAGCATGTGATCGTGTCAGTTTACTGCTAGTGTTTTTCCTGCATGTCAAGTATCTATTCCTATGACCATGAGATCATGCAACTCCAGGACACTGGAAGAATGCCTTGTGTGTATGAAATGTCACAACGTAACTAGATGACTATAAAGGTACTCTACAGGTATCTATGAGGGAGTCTGCTGGGTTGTGTGAATTGAGACTCGGATTTGTCATTCCGTATGACACAGAGGTATCTCTGGACCCACTCGGTAATACAACATCACAATGAGCTTGCAAGCAATGCGACTAAGGAGTTGGTCATGGGATCTTGTATTCTGGAATGAGTAAAGAGATTTGTCAGTAACAAGATTGAACTATGTATGGAGATACCGATGATCAATCTTGGGCAAGTAACATACCGATGGATAAAGGGAATATCATACGTGATTGATTGAATCCTTGACATCGAGGTTCGAGCGACATAAGTCTTTCTAGAATATGTAGAAGCCAATATGGGCATCCAGGTCCTGCTGTTGGTTATTGACAGGAGAGTGTCTTGGTCATGGCTGCACAGTTCTCGAACCCGCAGGGTCTACACACTTAAGGTTCAACGATGATATAAGCATAATTTAGTCATTGTGTTGGTAACCGAAGGTTGTTCGGAGTCCAGGAGGAGATCTTGGACATGACGAGGAACTTCAGAATGGTCTAGAAGTGAAGATTGATATATAGGATGAAAGACGTCGGAGTCTGGAAGTGTTCTGGGGTGCACCGAGGGAATGACGGAGTGCCAAAAGGGGTTTCACGAGGCCCGACAATTGTTGGGGGCCACATTGGCCAAGGGGAGCGGCACCGCAGCCCACAAGGGGGCTGGGCGCAGCCCTTCACCCGTGCCCACTTCCGCTGAAGGGGAGCAGGCCTCCTCCTCGGGCGCTACCAACCCAAACTTGGGTGGCAAGGCACCCAAGTGGAGGGGCCACCAACCCTAGCAGCCGCCCCCTTGGCCACCGGCCCCTAGGGAAACCCTAGGGTGCCCTCCCCTCTCCCTTCCCCCTATATATAGAGAGGTAGAGAGAGAGCAGCCATACGACAACTTGCCCCGGCGCTGCACCTCCTCGCCCTCATAGTTTCTCTCCTCCAAATACCCCACGACGAAGCCCCGCTGGGCTGTCACCACCAACACCTCACCACGTCATCATGCTGTCAGAGGACTCGGGCTTCTACTTCACCATCGCTCGCTGGATCGAGGAGGTGAAGGCGTCACCAAGTTGTATGTGTGTTGAACATGGAGGTGTCATCCGTTCGGCACTTGATCGGGAGTTCACGGGACAGTTCGTGATTGGATCACGAAGACATACTGCTACCTCTTGAGCTTGCGTTGGTTTTTCCCTTGAAGAGGAAAGGGTGATACAACACAGTAGCGATAAGTATTTCCCTCAGTTTCAGAACCAAGGTATCAATCGAGTAGGAGTATCAAGATGAGGCACCAATGTACCTGCGCAAAAACAAACAAACTTGCACCCAACTCTATAAAGGGGTTGTCAATCCCTTCACGATTATTTGCAAGGTGAGATTTGAAGGTGAAAAGTGCAACAAAGTAATTTTGTAGATCTGAAAATATGATGTGATGTAGACCCGGGGGCCATAGTGTTCACTAGAGGCTTCTCCCATGATAGCAAGTATTACGGTGGGTGAACGAATTACTGCCGAGCAATTGATAGAATCACACAAAGTCATGATGATATCTAAGGCAATGATCATACATATAGGCATCACGTCCGAGACAAGTAGATCGATACTTTCTGCATCTACTACTATTACTCCACACATCGACCGCTATCCAGCATGAATCTAGTGTATTGAGTTCATAACAAACAGAGTAACGCCTTAAGCAAGAAGACATGATGTAGAGGGTTAAATTCATGCAATATGATATAAACCCCATCTTTTTACCCTTGATGGCAACAACACGATACGTGCCCCGCTACCCCTTCTGTCACTAGGTGAGGACACCGCACGGTATGAACCCAAAACCAAGCACTTCTCCCATTGCAAGAATTATAGATCAACTTGGCCAAACAAAACCCACAACTCGAAGAGAATTACAAGGATACGAAATCATGCATATAAGAGATCAGAGGAGACTCAAGTAATATTCATAGATAATTTGATCATAAATCCACAATTCATTGGATCTTGACAAACACACCGCTAAAGAAAGTTACATCGGATAGATCTCCATGAAGATCATGGAGAACTTTGTATTGAAGATCCAAGAGAGAGAAGAAGCCATCTAGCTACTAGCTATGGACCCGAAGGTTTGTGGTGAACTACTCACGCATCATCGGAGAGGCAACGGTGTTGATGAAGAAGACCTCCATGTCCGAATCCCCCTCCGGTAGGGCACCAGAACGGTCCCTAGATGGGATCTTGCATAGACAGAAGCTTGCGGCGGCGAAAAAGTATTTTCGTGGCTCTCTCTGGTGGTTTTGGATTTTTAGAGAATTTATAGGCGAAAGAGGTAGGGCAAAGGAGCCACGTGGGGCCCACAAGCCTGCCAGGCGTGCCCCCCAGGCCGTGACTAGGGGGCTTGTGACCTCCCCCGAAGTCTCCTGCCTTGGTTCTCAAGTCCTCTGCGTATCTTCTGTTATGGAAAAATCATCCCACATGTTTTATTCTGTTTGGACTCCGTTATATATTCTCCTCTGAAAAAGGTCAAAAACACGGAAAAAATAGAAACTGGCACTTGGCACTGAGTTAATAGGTTAGTCCGAGAAAAGATATAAAATATCATATTCATGCACATAAAACATCCAAAGTTGACATGATAATAGCATGGAACCATCAAAAATTATAGATACGTTGGAGACGTATCAAGCATCCCCAAGCTTAACTCCTGCTCGTCCTCGAGTAGAGAAGTGATAAAGACTGAATTTTTCATGTGGAATGCTACCTAACATATTTATCATTTGTAACTTCTTTCTTGTGGCATGAATGTTCAGATCCGTAAGATTCAAAACAATAGTTTACTATTGACATGAAAACAATAATAGTTCAAGCATACTAGCAAAGTAATCTTGAACTTTTGAAATAACAAGGCTAAAGAAAATTATCCCTACAAAATCATATAGTCTGGCTATGCTCCATCATCCCCACACAATGAATTTAAATCATGCACAACCCCGGTATTGGCCAAGTGATTGTTTTCGCACTCTTACTTTCTCAAACTTTTTCAACTCTCATGCAATACATGAGCGAGAGCCATGGATATATCATTATAGGTGGAATAGAGTGTGGTGGAGGTTGTGAGGCAAAAAGGAGGAGATGGTCACATTGACTTGGCGTATCAATGGGCTATGGAGATGCCCATCAATAGATATCAATTTGATTTAGTAGGGATTGCCATGCAACGGATGCACTAGAGCTATAAGTGTGTGAAAGCTCAAAAGGAAAACTAGTGGGTGTGCACCCAACTTGCTTGCTCACGAAGACCTAGAGCAATTTTGAGGAAGCCCATCATTGGAATATACAAGCCAAGTTATATAATGAAAATTCCCACTATTATATGGAGTGACAAAACAAGAGACTCTCTATCATGAAGAACATGGTGCTATTTTGAAGAACAAGTGTGGAAAAAGATAGTAGCATTGTCCCTTCTCTCTTTTTCTCTCATTTTTTGTTTGGGCTCTTTGGGCTCTTTTTTTTGGTGGGCATCTTTGGCCTCTTTTTTTTATTACTCACATGGGACCATGCTCTAATAATGATGATCATCACACTTTTATTTACTTACAACTCAATACTTAGAACATTGATGACTCTATAGGAAATGCCTCCGGCAGTGTACCGGGATGTGCAACGATCTAGCTTAGCGTATGGCGTTCAAACATCTTGCTAGCTATCTTACGATCATGCAATGCCAATATGAAAGTGACGGCACATGTCATGAGACGGAGCGGTGGCAGTTGCATGGCAATATATCTCGGAATGGCTAGGAAAATGGCATAATAGGTAGGTATGGTGGCTGTTTTGAGGAAGGTATGTGGTGGGTTTGTGCACCGGTGAAAGTTGCGCGGCACTAGAGATGCTAGCAATGGTGGAAGGTAAAAGTGCATCTATACCATGGACTCACATTAGTCATGAAGAACTCATATACTTATTGCGAAAGTTTTATTAGTAATCAAAACAAAGTGCTAAATGCATACTCCTAGGGGAAGGGTTGGTAGGTGTTAACCATCGTGCGATCCTGACCGCAACACAAAGGATGAAAATCAATAAATCGATTATGCTCTGACTTCCTAACATAGCGGTTCACCATACGTGCATGCTACGGGAATCACTAACTTCAACACAAGTATTTCTAGATTCACAACACCCTACTAAAATAACTCTAATATTACCATATCCATATCTCAAAACTAATTGTGAGGAATCAGACTTATCATACTAATCAATGCACAAGAATATGGAAGTTTTTATTTTGTCCTCTTTGAATGCCTATCATCTTTAGGACTACTTTCATATCACTTGCCAATTACCAAGTTACTTAGAGAGAGCACTCTCAAAAAGATATAAGTGAAGATCGAGAGTTTTATTTCTTCAAAATATGACACCGCCGTGCTCTAAAAAGATCTAAGTGAAGCACTATAGCAAAGGTATCTAGCTCAAAAGATATAAGTGAACCACATGCGAGCTAAATTGCCTAACTCAAAAGATATAAGTGAAGCTCAATGAGTATTCTAGCAAATTCACGATGAGTTCATGTCCCTCTCAAAAAGGTGTGAAACAAGGATGGTTGTGACAAAACAAAAAGAAAAGACTCCTATAATACAAGACGCTCCAAGCAAAACACATATCATGTGGTGAATAAAAATATAGCTCCAAGTAATGTTACCGATGGATTGAAGACGAAAGAGCGGATGCCTTCCCGGGGCATCCCCTAGCTTAGGATTTTTGGTGTCCTTGAATTTGGCTTGGTATGCCTAGGGCATCCCCAAGCTTAAGATCTTTCCACTCTTTATCCCATTGTCCATGAGAACATAACCCAAAACTTGAAAACTTCAAAACACAAAACTTAAACAGAAACTCGTGATATCATTAGCATAAGAAAACAAACTACCAACTCTTTAGGCACTGTAGTAAACTTGATTTATATTTAGATTGATGTTAGATTACTGTATTCTCACTTTTCCATGACTAGTACCCCCTGATACTAACCATAGTTTCATCAAAATAAGCAATCAACACAACAAAAACAGAATCTGTCAAAAACAGACCAGTCTGTAGCAATCTGTATACTTCGTATACCTATGGTATTCCACAAATTCTGAAAAATTATAAAAATTAGGGAAATTCTCATATCAACCAGCAGAAAAAAGAATCAACTCAAAATCTCTTTCTCGATTGGAATTAAAAATAATTTTGTGAGCACAAAGTTTCTGTTTTTTTCAGCATGATCAAACAACCAACACCAAAACTAATCATAAAGGTTCTACTTGGCACAAACACAAAAAAAAACACAAAAAATACAATCATAACAGAATTATGATGGCGTGGACAAAAAACGGAAAGAAAAAAGAAAAAATAAATTTATTCATTGGGTTGCCTCCCAACAAGCGCTATCGTTTAACGCCCTTAGCTAGGCATTCATAATTCAATGATGCTCACACAAAAGACAAGAATTGAAGCACAACGAGAGCATTATAAAGCATGTGAAAATCACATCTAAGTCTAACATACTTCCTATGCATAGTCATTTTATAGGAAAACAAATTATCAAGACAAGCAATAACTACCATATGCAAGGAAGAAGAAAGAGACAATATCAATCTCAACATAACGAGAGGTAATTTAGTAACATGAAGGTTTCTACCACAATATTTTCCTCTCTCATAATAATTACATGTGGGATCATATTCAAATTCAACAATATAGCTATCACAAAGGATATTACTTTCATGATCCACATGCATGCAAAGTTGACGCTCTTCAAAAATAGTGGGATTATCATCAACTAAAGTCATGACTTCTCCAAACCGACTTTCAATATTATTGCAAATATCATATTCATCATGAGGCTTAAACAAATTTTCAAGATCATAAGAAAAATCATCACCCCAATCATGATCATTGCAACAATTAGTGGACATAGCAAAACTAGCATCCCCAAGCTTAGGGTTTTGCATATTTTTAGCATGATTGCCATTAATAGAATTCATAGTGAAACTATTGCAATCATGCTTTTCATTCAAGGAGCCCTCATGAATCAATTCATAAATTTCTTCATCACAATTTTCAGATTCACGCATCTCAAGCAAAACTTCATAAAGATAATCTAGTGCACAAAACTCACAAGCAATTGGATCAACATAATTGGATCTCTTAAAGAGATTAGCAAGTGCATGAGGATCCATATCAATAGATGTTTAGCAAGCGAAGATGCAAGCAAATAGAAGGCACATGGAAACACAAGCAAACATAGCAACAAAAAGGCGAACGGAAGAAGTGCGAATAAAAAGGAAAATATTTTTGGTATTTTCGGAAAATCGTTTTAGAAGTGGGGGAGAGGAAAACGAGAGGCAAAAGGCAAATAATGTAAATGCAAGAGATGAGTTTGCAATAGGTACTTGGTAGATATGCTTCACTTGAATACTCCTCGACAACGGCGCCAGAAATCCTTCTTGCTACCTCTCGAGCTTGCGTTGGTTTTTCCCTTGAAGAGGAAAGGGTGACGCAGCACAGTAGCGATAAGTATTTCCCTCAGTTTAAGAAGCAAGGTATCAATCCAGTAGGAGTATCAAGATGAGGCAGGAATGTACCTGCGCAAAAACAAACAAACTTGCACCCAACGCTATAAAGGGGTTGTCAATCCCTTCACGATTATTTGCAAGGTGAGATCTGAAGGTGAAAAGTGCAACAAAGTAATTCTGTAGATCTGAAAATATGATATGAAGTAGACCCGGGGGCCACAGTGTTCACTAGAGGCTTCTCTCATGATAGCAAGTATTACGGTGGGTGAACGAATTACTGTCGAGGAATTGATAGAATCGCGCAAAGTCATGATGATATCTAAGGCAATGATCATACATATAGGCTTCACGTTCGAGAGAAGTAGACCGATACTTTATGCATCTACTACTATTACTCCACACGTCGACCGCTATCCAGCATGCATCTAGTGTATTGAGATCATAACAAACAGAGTAACGCCTTAAGCAAGATAACATGATGTAGAGGGATAAATTCATGCAATATGATATAAACCCCATCTTTTTACCCTTGATGGCAACAACACGATGTGTGGCTCGCTACCCCTTCTGTCACTAGGTGAGGACACCGCACGGTATGAACCCAAAACCAAGCACTTCTCCCATTGCGAGAATTATAGATCAAGTTGGCCAAACGAAACCCACAACTCGAAGAGAATTGCGAGGATACGAAATCATGCATATAAGAGATCAGAGGAGACTCAAATAATATTCATAGATAATCTGATCATAAATCCACAATTCATCGGATCTCGACAAACACACAGCAAAAGAAAGTTACATCGGATAGATATCCATGAAGATCATGGAGAACTTTGAATTGAAGATCCAAGAGAGAGAAGAAGCCATCTAGCTACTAGCTATGGACCCGAAGGTCTGTGGTGAACTACTCATGCATCATAGGAGAGGCAATGGTGTTGATGAAGAAGCCCTCCGTGTACGAATCCCCCTCCGACAGGGCACCAGAACGGTCCCCAGATGGGATCTTGCGGAGACAGAAGCTTGTCGCGGCGGAAAAGTATTTTCGTGGCTCTCTGTGATGGTTTTGGATTTTTAGAGAATCTATAGGCGAAAGAGGTAGGGCAAAGGAGCCACGTGGGGCCCACAAGCCTGCCAGGCGCGGCCCCCCAGGCCGCGGCTAGGGGGCTTGTGACCTCCCCCGAGGTCTCCTGCCTTGGTTCTCAAGTCCCCTGCGTATCTTCTGTTATGGAAAAAATCATCCCGCAGGTTTTATTCCGTTTGGACTCCGTTTAATATTCTCCTCTGAAAAAGGTCAAAAACACGGAAAAAACAGAAACTGGCACTTGGCACTGAGTTAATAGGTTAGTCCCAAAAAAGATATAAAATAGCATATTCATGCACATAAAACATCCAAAGTTGACATGATAATAACATGGAACCATAAAAAATTATAGATACGTTGGAGACGTATCACGTACCACTACATCAACCGCGTTCTTGAATGCTTTCTCTTAGCGATATACAAGGGTATGTAGGTTCAATCTCTCCTCTCGTAGATTGTCATCGCCATGGATAGATCATGTATGTGTGTAGGAATTTTTTTGTTTCCCATGCAACATTCCCCGATAATTGCATCATGAGCTAGGACTTTTGCGTAGGTGAAATTTCAAGTAGAACACAAAGGAGTTTGTGGGTGTTGATATTCAGATTTCTTCCCTCCTTGGTCTTTTCTTGATTCAGCGGTATTTTGGGGATGAAGCGGCCCGGAGCAACTTTACTCGTCTACGTACGAGAGACCGGTTCCATCGAATCACATGCAACTTGTTGCATAAAGATGGCTGGCGGGTGTTTGTCTCTCCTACTTTAGTTGAATCGGATTCGACAAAGGCGGTCCTTGTAGAAGGTTAAATAGCAACTTGTATATCACCAATGTGGTTTTTCGTAGGTAAGAAACGTTCTTACTAGATACCCTTAGCAGCCACGTAAAACTTGCAATAACAAATTAGAGGACGTCTCACTTGTATTTGCAGGGTTTGTATGTGATATGATATGGCCAAAGACATGATGATATATGTTGATGTATGAGATGATCATGTTGTAATACTTAATATCGACTTGCATGTTGATGCCACGGCAACCAGCAGGAGCCATAGGGTTGTCTTTAATTATTGTATGACCTTCGTGTCACTCATTAAGCGCTATGTAATGCTTTATTTTATCGCTAAACGGTAGCAATAGTAGTACAAGTATGGTAGGCGCAACAACCTCGATGGCAACAAAGTAGTGGAGATCATGATGATGGAGATCATGGTGTGGTGCCGGTGACGATGGACATCATGCCGATGCTTTGGAGATGGAGATCAAAAGCACAAGATCATGGTCGTATCATGTCACTTATGATTTGCATGTGATATTACTCCTTTTTATGCACCTTGACAATGGTGGCATTATAAGGTGATAACTCAAAATTACAAGATAAAATTGTGTTCTCCCCGAGTGTGCACCGTTGCAAAAGTTCGTCATTTTGAGACACCACGTGATGATCGGGTGTGATAACCTCTACGTTCATATACAACGGGTGCAAGACAGTTTTGCACATGTGGAACACTCGGGTTAAACTCGACGAGCCTAACATGTACAGACATGGCCTCAGAACACAAGAGACCGAAAGGTCGAACATGAGTCATATAGTTGATATGATCAACATGAAGATGTTGACCATTGAAACCAGCTCATCTCACGTGATGACCGGACTTGGGTTGGTGGATTTGGATCATGTGTCACTCGAATGACTAGAGGGATGTCAATTTGAGTGGGATTTTTTTGGGTAATATGATTAACTAAACTCATAATCTTGAACAATAGTCTAAGTAATCTTTGCAAATTTATGTTGTAGATCAATGGCTCACGCAGTAGCACCCCTGAATTTTAATGTGTTCCTACGAAAAGCCAAGCTGAAAGATGATGGGAGCAACTTTTAAGACTGGGCTGTAATCTCACGCTTGTCCTAACGGTTCCCCAAAAGAGCTATGTCCTTGATACACTGCTAGGTGATGCACCCCCTTCTCGATGGCTGAAGACATTATGAACGTCTCGCAGTCGCATCTGGATGAATACTCAGTTGTTCAGTGTGCGATTTTGTATGGCCTAAACCGGGACTTCAAAGATGTTTTGAATGTCATGTAGCATATGAGATGTTCGAGGAATTGTAGTTCATCTTTGAGAAGTATGGCAAGATCGAAAGGTATGAGACCTCCAATAAGTTCTATGCTTGCAAGATGGAGGAGAACGGACATGTCAGTGAGCACATACTCAAAATGTGTGGGTACTCCAAACCTCTGGCTGAGTTGGGAATCATTCTTCCATGAGAGGCGATCAGTGACAGAGTTCTTCAATCACTTCCACCTAGATACAAAAGCTTTGTGATGAACTAGTGATGAATAAATCAGTCGCCAAGCTGTTTGCGATGGTTAAAGTCGCTGAGTCAGCAATTCAGAAGGAACATCAAGTGTTGATGGTCAATAAAACCACCAATTTCAAGAAAAATGGCAAGGGCAAGAATGTTAACTTCAGGAAGAGTGGAAAAGTTGTTGCCCCTCCCGTGAAGAAACCCAAGGCTGGACCCAAGCCAGAAACTGAGTGCTATCATTGCAAGGAGACTGGTGACTCGAAGCGGAACTTCCCCAAGTCCTTGGGCAACAAGAAGGCCGCCAACACCAAACAAGATATATGTGATATACATGTTATTGATGTGTACCTCACCAACTCTCGTTGTAGTGCCTCGGCATTTGATACCAGTTCGGTTGCTCACATTTGCAACTCAAAACAGGAACTGCGGAATAGTCGGTGGTTGGCGAAGGACGAAGTGACGATGCACGTGGGAAATGGTTCCAAGTTTGATGCGATCAACGTTGGCACACTTTCACTTCAATTACCATCGGGAGTAGTGATAAACTTGAATAATTGTTATTTAGTGCCTGTGTTAAGCATGAACATTATATCTGGATCTTGTTTATTGCGAGACGTTTACTCATTTAAATCAGAGAATAATGGTTGTTTCATTTATATGAGTAATATATTTTATGGTCATGCACTCAATGTGAGGGGTTTGTCCTTACTGAATCTCGATAGTAATGACACACATGTTCATAACATTGATGCCAAAAGATGTAGAGTTGATAGTGATAGTACCACTTTCTTGTGGCACTGCCGCTTAGGTCATATTGGTGTAAAGTGCATGAAGAAACTCCATGCTGATGGACTTTTGGAGTCACTTGATTTTGAATCACTTGACACATGTGAACCATGCCTCATGGGCAAGATGACCAAAACTCCGTTCTCCGGAAACAATGGAGCGAGAAAGTGACATATTAGAAGTCACACTAAGGATGTGTGCGGTCCGATGAGCATTGAGGCGCATGGTGGATATCGTTATTTTCTAATCTTCACCGATGACTTGAGTAGATATGGTTATATTTACTTAATGAAACACAAGTCTCAAACGTTTGAAAAGTTCAAGAAATTTCAGAGTGAAGTGGAGAATCATCATAACAAGAAGATCAAATTCCTACGATCTGATCGAGGAGGAGAATATCTGAGTTATGAGTTTGGCACTCACTTTAAGATAATGTGGAATTGTTTCACAGTTGATACCGTCTGGAACACCATAGCGAAGTGGTGTGTCCGAACATCGTAATCGTACTATATTAGATATGGTGCGTTCAATGGTGTGTCTTGCCGATTTTCCATTATTGTTTTGGGGTTATGCATTAGAGACAGCTGCATTCACTTTAAATAGGGCACCATCAAAATCCATTGAGACGACACCATATGAACTATGGTTTGGCAAGAAACCAAAGTTGTCGTTTCTTAAACTTTGGGGATGTGATGCTTATGTCAAAAAGCTTCAGCGAGAAAAGCTGGAACCCTAAGTGGAGAAATGCGTCTTCATAGGATACCCAAAAGAGACATTTGGGTAAACCTTCTATGTCAGATCCAAAGTTAAAGTGTTTATTGCCATAAACAGAACCTATCTTGAGAAAGAGTTTCTCTCAAAAGAGTTGATTGGGAGGAGGATAGAACTTGATGAGGGTGTAGAACCTTTACATCAACTAGAGAGTAGCACAACGCAAAAAGATATTTCTATGAAGCATACACCAGTTGAAGAGGAAGCCAATGCTGATGATCGTGAAGCTTCAGATCAAGTTGCAATCAAACCTCGTAGGTCGACAAGGACACGCACCGCTCCTGAGTGGTACGGTAGCCCTGTCTTAACAGTCATGTTGTTAGACAACAATGAACATACGAGCTATGGAGAAGCGATGGTGGGACCGGATTCCAACAAATGGTTAGTGGCCATGAAATCCGAGATATGATCCATGTATGAAAATAAAGTGTGGACTTTGGAAGTATTACCTGAAGGGCGAAAGGCTATTCAGAATAAATGGATATTTGAGAAGAAGATGGACGCCGACGATAATATCACCGTCTATAAAGTTCAACTTGTGGAGAAAAGTTTTTTCACAAGTTCAAGGAGTTGAGTACGATGAGACTTTCTCACCCGTAGCGATGCTTAAGTCCATTAGAATCATGTTAGCAATAGTTGCATTTTTCGATTATGAAATTTGGCAGGTGGATGTCAAAACAACGTTCCTTAACAGTTTCCTTAAGGAAGAGTTGTATATGATGCAACCGGAAGTTTTTATCAATCCAGAGTATGCTAATAAAGTGTGCAAGATCCAGCAATCCATTTATGGACTGCCGCAAGCATCTCGGAGTTGGAATCAACATTTTGATGAGGTGATCAAGGCGTTTGGGTTTATACAAGTTTATGGAGAAGCTTGTATTTACAAGAAAGTGAGTGGGAGCTCTATAGAATTTCTAATATTATATGTTGATGAAATATTGCTGATAGGAAACAATATAGAATTTTTGGGAAGCATAAATGATTATTTGAATAAGAGTTTTTCAATGAAGGACCTAGGAGAAGATGCTTTCATATTATGCATCAAGATTTATAGAGATAGATCGAGACGCTTAATAGGACTTTCACAAAGCACATGCCTTGACAAAGTTTTAAAGAAATTCAAAATGGATCAGTTCAAGAAAGTGTTCTTGCCTGTATTGGAAAGTGTGAAGTTGAGTAAGACTCAATGCCGAGTGACTGCAGAAGATAGAGAAAACATGAGTGTCGTCCCCTATACTTCAGCCATAGGCTCTATCATGTATGCAATGCTGTGCATAAGACCTGATGTGAGCCTTGCCATAAGTATGGCGGGAAGGTTTCAAACTAATACAGGAATGGAACACTGGAAAATAGTCACGAATACTCAGAAGTGTTCGCGTGGAAGGCGACCGACCTAACAGGGGTGCTGAGGTACGTGATCGAGCATCACCTGGAGGTGTGCCCCAACGCGTGCCTCGTTAAGCAGAAGGTGCAGCCCAAGCACTAGAAAAGAAACACTTCATCATGCAGGAAGTGCAAAGGGTGCAAGAGGCCGGGGTCATCCGCGAGGTATGCCACCCGGTGTGGCTCGCTGATATCAGCTATGCTAATGCACAAAAGTACTTCCAATGGCGTCAGAAACAGGTGTGTCGACGGCACCAGGAATCCTTCAGCTGCGGCTATGACTTAAGGGACTTCCTAGGAAAGTATGCAAAGGATTTCCCCCGTGGCCTTGGAGCCTTGCGTTGGTGTTCCCTTGAAGGGGAAAGGGTGATGTAGCACAGTGACGGTAAGTATTTCCCTCAGTTTGAGAACCAAGGAATCGATCCGGTGGAGGAGTATCTCAAGATCCTGCACAAACACAAAAACTTGCTCCCAATTCTATGAAGGGGTTGTCAATCCCTTATAGATTGTTTGCCAAGTGAGAACTGAAAGCAACAAAGTAACAAAGCAAAGTAAAAAGCGGAGGTGTAAATGATGGATGTGAATAGACCCGGGGGCCGTAGTGTTTACTAGTGGCTACTCTCATGAAAGCAAGTAGACGGTGGGTGAACAAATTACTGTTGAGCAATTGATAGAACCGCGCAAAGTCGTGACAATATCTATGCAGTGATTATATCTATAGGCATCACGTCCAAAATAAGTAGATCGATACTTTCTGCATCTACTACTATTACTCCACACGTCGACCGCTATCCAGCATGCATCTAGTGTATTAAGTCCATAAGAACAGAGTAACACCTTAAGCAAGATTACATGATGTAGAGGGATAATCTCAAACCAATGATAAAAACCCCATCTTTTTACCCTTGATGGCAACTACTTGATGTGTGCCTTGCTGCCCCTACTGTCACTGGGAAAGGTCACCACATGGTAGAACCCAAAACCAAGCACTTCTCCCATTGCAAGAATCATAGATCTAGTTGGCCAAACAAAACCCAAGACTCGGAGAGACTTACAAGGATATCAAATCATGCATATAAGAAATCAGCAAAGACTCAAATATATACCATAGATAATCTGATCACAAATCCACAATTCATCGGATCTCGACAAACACACCGCCAAAGAAGATTACATCGGATAGATCTCCATGAAGATCATGGAGAACTTTGTATTGAAGATCCAAGAGAGAGAAGAAGCCATCTAGCTACTAACTACGAACCCGTAGGTCTGAAGTGAACTACTCACGAGTCATTGGAGGGGCAATGATGATGATGAAGAAGCCCTCCAACTCCAAAGTCCCCTCCAACAGGGGGCCGGGAAGGGCCTCCAGATGAGATCTCGCAGAAACGGAAGCTTGCGGCGGCGGAAAAGTATTTTCGAGGCTCCCCTGATTTTTTGCGGAATATTTGATAATTTATAGGCCAAAGACCTAGGTCAGGGGGCCGCCAGGGAGGCCACAAGCCTGCCCACCGCCGCCTCCCCCTGGTGGCGGAGTGGGTGCTTCTGGGCTCCCTGGAGCCCACCTGGCCTGGCCCAAAGGCCCCCTGATCTTCTTCCGTTCGGGAAAAAATCATTTCAAGGCTTTTCTTCCGTTTGGACTCCGTTCCAAAATCAGATCTGAAAAGAGTCAAAAACACGGAAAAAACAGGAACTGGCACTTGGCACTGAATTAATAAGTTAGTCCCAAAAAAATATAAAAGGTACATAAAATAACCAAAGAAGGCAAGATAACAACGTGAAACCATCAAAAATTATAGATACGTTTGAGACGTATCAAGCATCCGCAAGCTTAACTCCTGCTCGTCCTCGAGTAGGGAAGTGATAAGAATGAGTTTTTGATGCTTTCATGCTACCTAGCATAGGTGTCCTTTGTAATTCCTCTTATGTGACGTGAATGTTCAGATCCATTAGATTCAAAACAATAGTTTTCTATTGACGTGGAAACAATAATAATTCAAGCAAACTAGCAAAGTAATCATGAACTTTCAAAATAACAAGGCCAAAAGAAAGTTATCCCTACGAAAGCATATAGTATGGCTATGCTCTATCATCATTGCACAACGAATTTAAATCATGCACAACCCCGGTATTGGCCAAGTAATTGTTTCACACCTTTACTTTATCAAACCTTTTCAACTCTCACGCAATACATGAGAGTGAGCCATGGTTATAGCACTATAGATGGTTGTGGAATGTAGTGGAGGTTGCGAGACAAAAATGAGAAGATAGTCACATTAACTAGGCATATCAATGAGCTGTGGAGATGCTCATGAATAGATATCAATGAGAATGAGTAGGGATTGCCATACAAATGATGCACTAGAGCTACGACTATGTGAAAGCTCTTAAAGAAAACTAGTGGGTGTGCATCCAACTTGCTTGCTCACGAAGACCTAAGGCATTTTTGAGGAAGCCTGTCATTGGAATATACAAGCCAAGTTATATAATGAAAATTTCCCACTAGCTATATGGTGGTGACAAAACGAGAGACTCTCAATCATGAAGATCATGGTGCTTAATATGCACAAGTGTGGAAAAAGTGGTAGCATTGTCCCTTCTCTCTTTTTCTCTCATTTTTGGTGGGCTCTTTGGCCTCTTTTTTTTAATTATTTTGGTGGGCTTCTTTGGCCTCTTTTATTTCCTCACATGGGACAATGCTCCATTAATGATGATCATCACACTTTCAACTCAAAACTTAGAGCAACTATGACTCTATATGGAATGCCTTCGGTAGTGTACCATGGCAATGATCTAGCATGGCATAGACATCAATGGAAACATCATGCTAGCTATCTTACGATCGTGCAAAGGCAAAGTAGACGTGGTGGCACATGTCATGGTAGTAGTTGCATGGCAATATATCTCGGAATGACTTTGAAAAAGCCATAATAGGTAGGTATGGTGGCTGTTTTGAGGGAGGCTAATGGTGGGTTTTGTGCACCGACGGAAGTTGCACGACACTAAGAAGATAGTGATGGTGGAAGGTGAAAGTGCATCTAAACCATGGACTCAACATTAGTCATGAAGAACTCATATACTTGTTGTAAAAGTTTTATTAGTAATCGAAACAAAGCATTCAACACATACTCCTGGGGGAAGGGTTGGTAGGTATAAACCATCGCGCGATCCCGACCGCCACGCAAAGGATGACAATCAATATACTAATCATGCTCATATTTCATCACATAGCGGTTCACCATACGTGCATGCTACGGGAATCACTAACTTCAACACAAGTATTTCTAGATCCACAACACCTTACTAGCATGACTTCAATATTACCATAACCACAACTCAAAACTAATTGAGATGAATCAAACTTCTCTAACTATTCAATGCGCATGAAGGTGGAAGTTTTCGTATCCCTTTGGATAACTACCCCTTTTGAGACTACTTTCAAAGCATAGATCAACTACCAAGCCACGCACCATTGTGCTCTAAAAGATATAAGTGAAGCACATAGAGCAAAAGTATCTAGCTCAAAAGATATAAGTGAAGCACATGTGAGCTGAATTGTCTACCAAAAGATATAAGTGAAGCTCGACAAAATCACAGTGTGTGAATGTCTCTCTCTCTCTAGGTGTGCAGCAAGGATGATTGTGACACAACAAAAATAAAATATTCCTACGATACAAGACGCTCCAAGCAAAAACACATAACATGTGGTGAATAAAAATATAGCCCCAAGTAACGTTACTTATGGATTTAAGACGAGAGAGGGGATGCCTTCCCGGGGCATCCCCAAGCTTAGGCTTTTACGGCATCGTTGAATCTCTTGGGGTGCCTTGGGAATCCCCAAGCTTGAGCTCTTGCCACTCTTTATCTCTTTGTCCATAAGAACTTCACCCAAAACTTGAAAACTTCACAACATGAAACTTAAACAGAAACTCGTGATAACATTAGTACAAGAAAGCAAACCACCACTTCCTTAGGTACTGTAGTAAACTTAAATTCTACTTGTTCTGATGTTGGGTTACTGTAATTTCAATCTTCCATGGCTAATACCCCCCGATACTACCCATAGTTTCATCAAAATAAGCAACCAACACAACAAAAACAGAATCTGTTAACAGCAGACCAGTCTGTAGAAATCTGTGTATTTAGTATACCTATGGTACTTCAAAAATTCTGAAAACTTACGACAGTGTGAATAATTTGTGTATCAATCAGAAGCAAAAAGAATCAACTCAAAATCTCTTACAGAAACAAAACGAAAATTCTTTTCGTGAGCAGAAAGTATCTGTCTTTTCCAGCATGACCAAACGATCATCCCCAAGACTAATCATAACGGTTTTGCTTGGCACAAACGCAAAAAGAAACACAAAAAACACAATCATAACATAATTATGAAAGTGTGGAAAACACAAACAGAAATAAAAAGGATAGATCCGTTGGGTTGCCTCCCAACAAGCGCTTTTGTTTAACGCCCTTAGCTAGGCATTCAATGATGCTCTCACAAAAGACAAGAATTGAAGCACAACGAGAGCATCCTAAAGCATGTGAAAATCACATCTAAGTCTAACATACTTCCTATGCATAGGCATTTTACAGGAAAACAGATTGTCAAGACAATCAATAGCTGCCATGTGCAAGGAAGAAGAAAGAGACAAGAGCAATCTCAACATCACGAGAGGTGATTTGGTAACATGAAAGTTTCTACCAAAATATTTTCCTCTCTCATAGCAATTACATGTGGGATCATATTCAAATTCAACAATATAGCTATCCCATAGGATATTCTTTTAATGATCCACATGCATGCAAAGTTTACGCTCT
The DNA here is from genome assembly GCF_904849725.1 of Hordeum vulgare subsp. vulgare. Lineage (NCBI taxonomy): Eukaryota > Viridiplantae > Streptophyta > Magnoliopsida > Poales > Poaceae > Hordeum > Hordeum vulgare. Next base: position 358,120,384 of record NC_058523.1, read on the forward strand.
TCAAAAATAGTGGGATTATCATCAAATAAAGTCATGGCTTCTCCAATCCCACTTTCAATATTGTTGCAAATATCTTATTCATCTTGAGATTTGAACAAATTTTCAAGATCATAAGAAAGATCATCACCCCAATCATGATTATTGCAATAAGTAGTGGTCATAGCAAAACTAGCATCCCCAAGCTTAAGTTCTTCATATTCTTAGCATGATTGTCACTAATAGAAATTATAGTGAAACCATTGCAATCATGCTTTTCATCCAAGGAGCCCTCGTGAATCACTTCATGAATTTCTTCCTCACAATTTTTAGATTCATGCATCTTAAGCAAAACTCCATAGAAATAGTCAATTTCCCTCAACTCACTAGAAATTCGTTCCACAATAGTGGGTCTCTTAAAGAGACTAGCAAGTGGGTGAGGATCCATATCAATGGATTTTTAGCAAGCAAAGATGCAAGCTAACAGAAGGCACATGGCACACAAGCGAACAGAAAGAAAGCGAGAGAAAAGGGCGAATGAAAAAGGCAAAAGGAAAAAGAAAATGGCAAAGGAGAAAGGCAAATGAAAACGGCAAATGTGAAGTGGGGGAGAGGAAAACGAGAGGCAACTCGCAACAAAAGTAAATGCAAGAGATGAGTTTGTGAGACCTACTTGGATAGATCTTGATCTCTTCTCCCCGGCAACGGCGCCAGAAATGCTTTTGATGTCAGCTATGCTAATGCACAAAAGTCCTTCCAATGGCACCAGAAACAGGTGTGTCGACGGCACCAGGAATCCTTCAACTGCGGCTACGCCTTAAGGGACTTCCTAGGAAAGTATGCAAAGAATTTCCCCCGTGGCCATGGAGCCTTGCGTTGGTGTTCCCTTGAAGCGGAAAGGGTGATGTAGCACAGTGACGGTAAGTATTTCCCTCAGTTTGAGAACCAAGGTATCAATCCGGTGGAGGAGTATCTCAAGATCCTGCACACACACAAAAGCTTGCTCCCAACTCTATGAAGGGGTTGTCAATCCCTTATAGATTGTTTGCCAAGTGAGAACTGAAAGCAACAAAGTAACAAAGCAAAGTAAAAGCGGAGGTGTAAACGATGGATGTGAATAGACCCGGGGGCCGTAGTGTTTACTAGTGGCTTCTCTCATGAAAGCAAGTAGACGGTGGGTGAAAAAATTACTGTTGAGCAATTGATAGAACCACGCAAAGTCGTTATGATATCTATGCAATGATTATATCTATAGGCATCACGTCCAAAACAAGTAGGCCGATAGTTTCTGCATCTACTACTATTACTCCACACGTCGACCGCTATCCAGCATGCATCTAGTGTATTAAGTCCATAAGAACAGAGTAACGCCTTAAGCAAGATGACATGATGTAGAGGGATAATTTGAAACCAATGATAAAAACCCCATCTTTGTACCCTTGATGGCAACTACTTGATGTGTGCCTTGCTACCTCTACTGTCAGTGGGAAAGGTGACCACATGGTAGAACCCAAAACCAAGCACTTCTCCCATTGCAAGAATCATAGATCTAGTTGGCCAAACAAAATCCAAGACTCGGAGAGACTTACAAGGATATCAAATCATGCATATAAGAAATCAGCAAAGACTAAAATATATATCATAGATAATCTGATCACAAATCCACAATTCATCGGATCTCGACAAACACACCGCCAAAGAAGATTACATCGGATAGATCTCCATGAAGATCATGGAGAACTTTGTATTGAAGATCCAAGAGAGAGAAGAAGCCATATAGCTACTAACTACGGACCCGTAGGTCTGAAGTGAACTACTCACGAGTCATTGGAGGAGCGATGATGATGATGAAGAAGCCCTCGAACTCCAAAGTCCCCTCCGGCAGGGCGCCGAGAAGGGTCTCCAGATGAGATCTCGCGGAAACGGAAGCTTGCGGCGGCGAAAAAGTATTTTCGAGGCTCCCCTGATTTTTTGCGGAATATTTGGGAATTTATAGGCCAAAGACCTAGGCCAGGGGGCGGCTAGGGAGGCCACAAGCCTGCCCACCACCGCCTCCCCCCTGGTGGCGGAGTGGGGGCTTGTGGGATCCCTGGAGCCCACCTGGCCTGGCCCAAAGGCCCCATGATCTTCTTCCTTTAGGGAAAAAATCATTTCGTGGTTTTTCTTCCGTTTGGACTCCGTTCCAAAATCAGATCTGTAAAGAGTCAAAAACACGGAAAAAATAGGAACTAGCACTTGGCACTGAATTAATAAGTTAGTCCCAAAAAAGATATAAAAGGTAGATAGAACAACCAAAGAAGACAAGATAACAGCGTGAAACCATAAAAAATTATAGATACGTTTGAGACGTATCACTCGCCAACTCCGTCATCGTCCCCAAGAAGCGCGGCAAGGAACAGATGTGTGTCAACTTCACCAACCTCAGCAAGGCCTATCCACACGACCCTTTCCCGGTCCCACACATAGACCAGATCGTGCACTCTACAACCTGTTGTGATCTATTGTGCTTCTTGGATGCCTTCTTAGGTTACCATCAGATCAAGATGGCGGGGAAAGATGTGGAAAAGACGACCTTTATCTCCCCTTGCGGGTGTATTGCTATGTGAGCATGCCCTTCGGCCTGAAGAATGTCGGTGCTACCTTCCAATGGCTAATGCAGATTGCATTGGGCCCCCATCTCGGGAGGAACACCGAGAATTATGTCGATGACATCGTGATTAAAACGCGTGATGCCACGACGCTCATCGAGGACCCGGAGGAACATTTTTCGAACTGCGAAAGGTCAACCTAAAGCTCAACTCCGATAAGTGTGTCTTCGGGGTCCCCTCTGGAAAGCTCCTAGGATTCCTCGTGTCGCATCGAGGGATAGAAGGAAACCCAGAGAAGGTCGAGGCCAACGAGTAGATGCACCCTCCCCGAACCCTCAAGGAAAAGCAAAAGCTGGCGAGATGCCTAGCCTCCCTCGGGTGCTTCATCTCCAAGTTTGGCGAGCGGGCATTACCATTCTTCAAGCTGATGAAGAGGTTGGGCCTGTTCGCATGGACTTCAGAGGCCGACGCGACCTTCACGAACCTCAAGCGGTACCTCACGAGCCCTCCGTGTTGGAAATATGACCTAGAGGTAATAATAAAGTGATTATTATTATATTTTCTTGTTCATGATAATCGTTTATTATCCATGCTTGAATTGTATTGATTGGAAACTCAAATACATCTTTGGATACATAGACAAGATATTGTGCCTAGTGAGCCTCTAAATGGACTAGCTCGTTGATCAAAGATGGTCAAGGTTTCCCGGCCATAGACATGAGTTGTCTTTTGATAATAGGATCACATCATTAGGAGAATGATGTGATGGACAAGACCCAAACTACAAACGTAGCATATGATCATGTTAGTTTACTGCTAGTGTTTTTTTGCATGTCAAGTATCTATTACTATGACCATGAGAGCATGCAACTCCTGAACACCAGAGGAATGCCTTGTGTGTATCAAACGTCACAACATAGATGGGTGATGATAAAGGTGCTCTACAGGTATCTCCGATGGTATCTATTGGGTTGGCGTGAATCGAGACTGGGATTTATCACTCCATATGATGGAGTGGTATCTCTGGGCCCGCTCAGTAATACCACATCACAATGAGCTTGAGAGCAATGTGACTAAGGAGTTAGTCACATGATCTTGTATTACGGAACGAGTACAGAGACTTGCCGGTAATGAGATTGAACTAGGTATGGAGATACTAACGATGAATCTCGGGCAAGTAACATACCGATGGACAAAGGGAATAGCATACAAGATTGATTGAATCCTTAACATGGAGGTTTGACTAATAAAGATCTTCGTTGAATATGTAGGAGCCAATATGGGCATCCAGGTCATGTTGTTGGTTATTGAAAGGAGAGTGTCTCGGTCATGTCTCCATAGTTCTCGAACCCGCACGGTCTACACACTTAAGGTTCAGTGACGATATAAGCATAATTGAGTCATTGTCTTGGTACTGTAGGTTGTTCGGAGTCCCGGATGAGATCCCGGATGTGACAAGGAACTCCGGAATGGTCTGGTGGTGAGGATTGATATATAGGATGAAGGTCATCGGAGTCCCGAAGTGTTCCGGGGTGCAGCGAGGGAATGACAGGGTGCCGAAAGGGGTTTCGGAAGGCTAAGACAATTGTTGGGGGCCTCATGGGCCAATGGGAGGGGGCACAACAGCCCACGGAGGGGCTGGGCGCAGCCCCTCACCCCTGCCCACTTCGGCCGAAGGGGAGGAGGCCTCCTCCTAGGGTGCTGCCAGCCCAAACTTGTGTGTCAAGGCACCCAAGTGGAGGGGACACCAACCCTAGCCGCCAGCCCCTAGGGGAAACCCTAGGGCACCCTGCCCTCTCCCTTCCCCTATATATAGACCTAGAGAGAGCACCCATATGACAACTTTCCGCGATGCTGCACCTCCCCTCCCTCGTAGTTTCTTTCCTCCAAATACGCTACGGCGGAGCCCTGCTCAGCTGTCACCACCAAAACCTCACCACGCCATCATGTTGTCGGAGGACTCTTGCTGCTACTTCAGCATCGCTCGCTGGATCGACGAGGTGAAGGCGTCACCAAGTTGTACGTGTGTTGAACGCAGAGGTGTCGTCCGTTCGACACTTGATCGGGAGTTCGCGAGACAGTTCGTGATTGGATCGCGAAGACATACCACTACATCAACCGCGTCATTGAACGCTTCCGCTTAGCGATCTACAAGGGTATGTAGATTCAATCTCTCCTCTTGTAGATGGTCAGCACCATGTATAGATCCTATATGTGCGTAGGAAAGTTTTTATTTCCCATGCAACGTGCCCTGATACTCCGGTCATGGTCGTGCCGTAGCCTCATGAGCCCCTATTGTTGTACCTCGCAGCCACCCCTCGGACGGCCGGTGCAGCCATGGTGGTTGAGCGGGAAGGCCCCGCTCGCCCCAAGAAGCAGCCAACGGCCGCCCGACAAGCGCCATAGGAGCTTGCGTGGGATTCGTCGGGCCCCAGGATGGGCGGCTGTCAGGAGGCCGCCACCACTTTGGGAGCGTCCACTTTGGGGAGGATGGCCTACCCGTGAGGAGCACCTCACCTCGGGAGGCTGCCTCACCACCGGGTGCTCCCGAGACCCGTGACTCCACACCTTCGGAAGTCCCCGCGGCTTCACCCCACGAGCCCCTCGACGGGTGCGACGATGACGCCATGGTCGCAAGGCACGTGGAGCACCCCGTGTACTACGTCAGCACAGTACTGAGGGATGCACGCGAGCGTTATCCCATGCAGCAGAAGCTCCTCCTCGCGGTCCTCGTCACCTCCACGAAGCTGCACCACTACTTCTAGGGGCAACCGATCAAGGTTATCTCTGCCTACCCCTTGGAGCAGATCCTGCGCAGCCCCAATGCTGCTGGTAGGGTTGCCAAGTGGAACATTGAGCTGCTAGCCTTTGAGTTGGAGTTTTGCACCACCAGGGTCATCAAGAGTTCGGCTCTGGTGGACTTCATCGCAGAGTGGACGGGCCCAAGAGAAGAGAAGCCTCGCGAGGGTGAATCCACTCTACCTGGAGACGAAGCGCCTTGCGGCTGGGTCATGCGCTTCGATGACGCCTTCTCCATGCACCGCGTGGGGGCTAGCATGGTGCTCACTTCACCGAAAGGTGACAAGCTCTACTATGCAGTCGAGTTGTGCTTCAAGCACAACATGAACGTCTCCAACCACATTGCTCAGTAAGAAGGCCTTATCACCAGCCTCAAGGCCGCCTCAACTCTCGGTGGCAAGCGCCTCATTGTGAAGGGCGACTCCCAGCTCCTCGTCAACTTATCCAACAAGAAGTACACACCCAAGGACGAGCACATGGCGCCTACCTGGAGGAGGAACATAAGCTTGAGAAATAGTTCCTTGGTTTGGAATTGCAGCACATTCCTCGCAACGCCAACCAGGAGGCTAACGACAATACAAAGCGGGCATCGCGCCGGGAGCCCCAATGACTTGGAGTCTTCAAGGAGCGGCTCCTCAAGCCATCGGTCGTGCCGCATGTCGTCAGCACTGCGTCGCCGCCTGAAGGGCTACCACCCATGCCAAGGACGGACATGCCAAACTACGACCGTCCTCAGGGGATCGACTACTGCTCGCCCTGGAGCCTCAAGAGGGTGATTGCACTGCTGAGCTCAAGGCCTATCAAATCCATGGTGACCTCCCCATGGAGGACGAGGGGGCAGAGCGCCTCATTCGACAAGCTACCGCCTATTGTCTGCGGGATGGTGAGCTATACCTCAGGCGGCCGAACGGCGTCTTGTTGCGGTGCATCTCAGAGCATCAAGGGCATGAGTTGCTTGCTGACATCCACGGAGGGGACTGCGGGCACCAATCCTCGTCGCGTACCCTCATCGACAAGGTGTTCTGTAGCGGCTTCTATTAGCCCATGGCGCTTCGCGACGCCGCTGAGTTGGTCCGATCCTGCGAGGCATTCCAGTTCCATGCCAAGAAGATCCACCAACCCACGGAGGGGCTCCAGACCATTCCAATCTCATGTCCCTTCACGGTGTGGGGGCTGGACATCCAGGGCCACTTCCCCCCGTGCGGCCGACGGATACCTCTACCTCTACGTCTTCGTTGACAAGTTCACCAAGTGGAGGGAAGTCGAGGTCGTCCGCACCACCCTGGCCGGCTCGGCCGTCAAGTTCATCAAGGGCCTAGTACGCAGCTTCGACGTCACCAACCACATCATCACCGAAAACGGGCCCCAATTCATGAGCGGTATTTTTAAATCATATTGCGCTAACCTTGGTACGCATATATGCTATGCCTCCATGGCGCAACCGTGCAACAACGGCCAGGCTGTGCACGCCAATGCTGAAGTCCTCAAGAGCCTCAAGACCAGGACCTTCAAGAAGAAGCTTGAGGCTTTTGGAAAGGGCTGGCTTGACGAGCTACAGTCCTTGTTGTGGTCCATCTGCACTACCGTGACCAAGCCCACCAACGAGACCCCCTTCTTCCTCGTCTACGGGGCGGAGGCCTCCCTCCCAGCGGAGCTCAAGTATGCTTCCGTGCGGGTGTTGGCGTTTGATGAGGCACACCAAGCCGACTCGTGGGAAGCCAACCTCCTGCTCCTAGAGGAGGCCTGCCACCAGGCTCCCTTCGCGTCGCAAGATACCAAATTGGCGTGCGGCGCTACCACAGCCGTCACGTATGCCCCCACACCATCGAAGTTGGAGACCTTGTCCTGAGGCGGGTCCTCTCTAGGGGGGTCTTCACAAGCTCTCCCTATATGGAAGGGCCCCTTGAGGATCGCCCATGTCTCTAGGCCAGGTGCCGCGCGCCTGGAGACTGAGGGTGGGATCACGGTGGCCAACCTGTGGGACATTCACCATCTCCGGAGGTTCTACTCATGACACTGTCACGTAATAGCGAGTGGGTTGTATACGCCCACGCCCTCTTGTGGCGACCGGGTTTTTCAGAAAATAAATTCTAGAAAACAGGTCTTTGTGTTCACCAGACCAAGGACTACTGTTAGCTGGTAGACACTCACTTGATAAAGAATATCTAACCAAAATACAAAATTTGGGTTACAAGACCATTAAGGTCTATTGGTTTGGACAAGAGTCTGAGGTTGACGGCGGAAGCGACTCATGAATCTCGAGTGTCCATGGGACACCATTCCCACATGAACAGCTGACGTGGATAAATTTATATCTCACCAGGCTGCTATCCTGGACTCCTAGGTTCCGGGGTTGATGACATCGTGCTCCTCTTCGAACGCAATCTGGCCAAGACAATAGCTAGGGACAAGCCAGTGAGTACTTTGAATGTACTCGCAAACATCAAGAAAACAAATAAGTTAAGGCAGGTGAGATGCATGCATAATCCACTTAATATCCCTACCATGCCATTAGAATTCATTCATGGATGCATTCATACAGATAAACAATTTCCACCAATGTTGTATAAAAAAGCAACGAAGCTAACCAAGAATGAGTAATAACATGCGTGCCACAGTTAGGTGTCGGAGCGACACCGCCTAAAGGGCTCACACGCAAGTAATAACAGTTGCCACAGCCGAGCGTCTAAGCAACACCACAGAAATGGCTTATAAGAAATAATAACGAACATGCCACAGTCGGGCGTCTAATCGACACCACAGAAAGGCCTTATATGAAACAATAATAAGTATGGAATATCAACGAGGTAGAACCGTCCCAGGGATATCCAACAATCATAATCATATGGGTTAGTCCATAGTAATAATAATAATAGTATGATCATCCACCATATTTCATGAGCAGTCTCACGATTTCTTTAACTTTCTTTGAAGACTGACACACACACCGATACTTGACTAGTCAACCAGTCGTCCTTGACCGTGGGCACAACTACTCGAATATTTTTGACTCTGCAGAGGGTGTGCTCATTACTCAGAGCCCACGGGTTCCAATAGTCACTCAGACTAATCCAGCATACGGTAATTCATAAGTAAACACTCAGAACCAGTTCACCAATTTTTCTCCCACGAAGACCGACATCACTCGGACTACACTGCCAGAGAAAACCATAAGACGGGGAGGCTCCAACCTTGTCTAGCATGGGATCAAATTTATACCGCGTGCTACAAGGGAATGGCCATTCCCTCTCGATCATAGACCGGAAACACCCATGCCCCTGACCGGATGACTGGATTTAGTCCAGGGCCATGGATACCTTCATCCCACCCTCTCTACTTGGTGTGTACCTGGTAATAGATTTACGACCTACTAGACCGTATTCCCTTTTATAAAGACCTGCGGCAGCACGAAAGGTAAGGTGACACACACACAAGACTCGGTCTATGGTCGACTTAGGAGGTTTAATACTTTCCTGCAAGGGTTACTACCACACAATCTTGCTGAAGGAATTATCTCAGGGTTACTACCATCGCACCTCGACATGATTTCACTGACCACTCTCGTCCTACGACATGTCAGCCCATGGTCTCATTTCCACCATGACCCACCTTACTCCGAGGTTGTGCATACCAACATAGCATACGAGGCATGAGGTAGTACCAACTCATCACTTGCTTTCCACATACTTAGCAACAAAAATATCCATCACATGCTCTTATGCAAGGTATGATTTCATGCGAGAGTTTTATCAACATAATCTAAAATCATGCAATAGATGCACCACAACAAACATCACTCAACTTTATGCAAATCAGAGTTCAAGATGCTTGCCTTTTGAGATTGAGGAGGGTGATGTGCACTACAAATTCTTGAAGTGAGTCCCCTCTCTCCAAATCCTATTTTGAAAATATCTAAATTAGCACACAAATTTAAAACATGACATAGAAGTTATTTCAATAATTTGGAAATAAACCTTAAAATAAACTAGAGGAGATTTTGGAGAGGTAGGAAAAAGAATCAGTTGATTTCGAGTTATAAATTAGAAGTTGTGGTGAGTTTTAGTCCGTGTTTAAATTTGTATTCAAAAGAATCAGAAAAGAATGTTGTTTTATCAAAAATTCGCTATCGGTGTAGTGGAAGCCCACTCACACGCACATGCTTTCCCAAGGGGGAAAGCACATTTCGGGGGCAGGAGCCAGCAGGGCTAGGGTTGGCTCACCGACAGGCGGGGCCCGCCGGTCGGGTTCTTCTCCCACCTCCGGCGCGCATGATATAGGTTCACGGACGAGCTCCGGCGACGCTCTCCCGCGCTAGGAGGCTCCACTCCCGGAGCTGCGCACACCGGCATGCTCAGGAGGGATGGCCCCTTCCTCTGGAAGCAAATGAATCGTCGGGGGGCTTGGGGTGAGCATCTTCTCGTCGCGACGACAGAGAGCTCCGGCGTTGGTGGTTTCGGCCTACGATGGCCATGGCACGATCTTTGCAATGGGAATGGGTTAGCTAGGGCTTGGGAAGGTTAGAAAGGGTCATGCTGGGACCGCAGGGAGTTCGGGTTGCCGGAATTGTTCCGGAGGCCGGCGACGACGCTACGTCTAGAGAGGAGCACAAATGGGAGCTCACGTAGAATTGGAGCAAGGGGATGGGCCTGAGGGTCCAGGGCTGGCTCTGGTTCCTCAAATGGAGCTCAAGACCCCCTTTCATAACCGACCCGAGGCAGTTCGCCGAGGCTTTCGGATAGGCCCGACAACGGTAGCCTCTGGTAACGGGAGTGGAGCAGCAGGGCGCAACAGGGGCGGCGAGAATGGCTCAACAGGTGCAGCAACAGCTGGGCAACAACGCAGGGAAGAGGGCGCGGCTAGCTGGCGCGCTGGAGGGGCACGTGCGGCGCTGTCGTTGCTGCGGCAGACTGTTGCCTTCAGCAAGTTGCACATGCTGGCACGGCCAAAGCGCTGCACGACACAGAGCAGGGTGACTATCGGTCGGGAGGGGGCGTTGACGCATCTCTGCAGCTGACCAGAGGGCAAGGGGCGGAGGGACTCGGCGGCTCGGACACGCGCATGCAAGACGTGTTCTCTGGGCATGTAGAGATCATGCATGCAATGCGTTTCACACATTTACGGGGGCCTCCAAACACCTCCAAAGCTGCTCCAAATAAACAGGACTAAACTAGGGCTTATAGCAAACTTGCTAGACAAGCTGGCTTGAGCAGTGGGGCAACTCCACAATGGAGGTCAAAGTTTATGCCAAATCTGGCCATGCACCATAGGTGCTTGATGAAATACCAGAGGCTTCAAATGAGCTTTTCTGCAACCCAAAAACTCCAGATCATACTCTCCCTAGGTGCTAGTCATGATGGTCAAGTTAGTTTGTGCAAATATTTTGAAAGCACAATTCTGCATAGCAAGCTGAGGCTATTATCACATGCATTTAAAATCATCCAATGGGGCTCAACTCGTGGGGTTAAGGTTTTTTAGGGTGTTATACAAGCATGCAAAATCTTAAAGCAATAAGAGCAAGGCAAAACATGGTTATAGTACAAAGTAACAAACTGGACCAGAACAGAAAAGTGGTTGTTTTGCTAAATTTTCCCAAAGCACATAGTTTGGGGTTTTCAATAAAACTGAATCTCATGCATCACTTGTCATCACCAAATTTTTATAGAATTTTTGAAAGATTATATCTAGGGGTTGTATCACAAACACCAATTTGAGCCAGAAAAGAAAAGGATTTAATAAGCTCAAATTTTCCAAAACACCTGGATATGTTTTGACAAAAATATGATCAAGGGACATCATAGGTCATCTTCAAGTTTTTATAGAATTTTTAGAAGAAGTTATGAAAAGGTTGCAGTGCAGAAAAGGTCCTTAAAGGAATTAAAAGTTATACTTGAATAAAAGAAACTTTGGTAAAAGTACTAAAAAGAAAATCTCCAATGAATTTGTCAGAAGAAAAGAAATTTTTTGATGCAAGAACTCAGGTTCCAACATAATTTTCAAAAACATTTAATTGGCGAAGAACTTCATATTTAGGGAGAAGGAATGGTTTTGAAATCAATTGGAAAACCATAATTTAAGACTTGAACCAACATGGTCAAATTTAAAAGAGTATCCCATTTTATCAAATAAATAATTTAAAAGGATCTAAAGCAAGAACTCGAGCACTAAATGGCCTGTAAAATGCCACTAGAAAAGAAAATCTTTTGAAAGGAGGGTTTGAAAAGATACATGAAGCAAATTATTTTTCAAAAAATATATTCTAGGCAATATTTTAGTTCATAAACATATTGTTATGTTTTTGGGGTGTGACAGACACTACCCTCCTTAGAAATAAGTCTCGTCCCCGAGATTTGCTTACGGAAAGAAAATAATTCACTCATGAAAACACGGAACATGATCACTCAAATGCATGCGCAAACAAAGCAATCATATAGCACACAGTCACTCATATGCTGGTGCAAACAATGCAATCAAATAGTACACCGCTACTCACCTAGCATCAGGAAAACATACTCCTGGACTAACGTACACTCCGATGGCGGTCAATGAGATACAACAAGGGTTTCCCGAGAAAATATTCTCGATCGGGGAAATACATTCTACTTCTTCTAGAAGAAGTCTGGAGAATGTGTCCCCTTTCGTGTGACAACAACGGCCTACTAGTGGAAAATAAAAAAATCCACTAGCCAAGGTGTGGAATTTATCCACCCGTTTGTGGGTCAACACCCTTGGTGATAACCTGAAGGACAAGAGATGGAACCCTAGGGCTGCTCTATACTGGGTTGCGAGGCAACATGGTTTCCTTTGTGGGGTTGCATCCAGAATTTCCGGGTGAATCCCAATGGGTAGTCATGGGGAGGACTGGCTCAGGGTAGCGCACTTGGTGAGAAGTGCTAGGAGCGGTCATGGGTGGTCTCAGTAGGTACATGGTTTAAGGGGCACACAGTATGACACTGGTGTGGCCTGGGTCATCGGGGTGGAAACTCGGGTATCAACTCCCAAGTGACACATCACTCGGTTAGCTGGCTTGGTGGCTAGGTGGTCACGCCCAAAAATTTAATCTAAGGCCACGCAGATTGTTCTACGCAATTCTACCTTTAAAAACAAGGGCGTGCAGACATCCCGCAATTTTATTTAAAACAATGTCTATTACAACACACGAATACAACATTATAGGGTGACACTTCGTACTAAGGCCAGATAGCTACTCTGACGGACTCGCTCTGCCTTTATTGGCCTTTGAGCGGACGGGCTCAGTACCAGTAAGGCTCCTCCATCTGCCATGGTTCCAGGGTCAACTGGGCCATGGAACCGGGCTACAGGGTTGTCGTGGCAATGACGTCTCGGACAGCGTGCCCTTGGCATAACTTCGTTGAAGAAGGCATCCAAACTGCGATGAAGCTCCACCGGGGTCATGGTTGGGTCGGCTAACATAGAAGGCTAGGGCAGAATTTAGAGATCCAATAGGTCTCCCAACCAATCTGGGCTGGTTACTGGTGGCGGTTGCGGCCTCGTGGCTTGACGGGGTCCGGCGAGTAGTTGGCGTGCGGTTCATGACCAGATGAGAGGTGATCTAATCGATGAGGGCCTCCTGTGCTCTCAAATAGCGTACAACCTGCACCAAGGCAGGGTCTGCCTGAAGGTCTTCACTAGAGACTTGTGTTGGAATACCATAGACTTCACGACTTGGATAGTAGCAGAATGGTCGGCTATTCATCCATGGCGACAAATGTCGCAGATGGACTATAGCTTCTCGGGTTGCAAGCTGACGGGCTTGGGCTTCGCTCGTGGATGCTCTACCAGTGAAATGGTAGGGGTAGTCCAACGAGGGACTCACTCTATAGAGGTGAACCGAGGCCCAAAAGTGACTGATACTCGGAGGCTCCTCATGCATGACATACACTGGAGGTTCTTCTATGCCAAAAACTTGGCGGCTGAGGTCGGCGAGGATGACTACGAAGTCTCCTGGCTCGGACAAGGTGGTCTCGTTGCAAAGAACGCGACCATGCATCTTGCAAGTCAAGGGGGTTTACTAGGGTAGTGGTCTCAAAGTTGCGGGTTGCTGGGTTGAGGGCAGGCCTTACTACATAGGGTAGGGAGTCTTCCATCGCACACTAGAGAATGCGCCAGTGATACGTCTCCAACGTATCTATAATTTTTGATGGTTTCATGCTATTATCCTGTCAAACTTTGGATGTTTTGCATGCCTTTTATATATATTTTGGGACTAACTTATTAACTCAGTGCCAAGTGCCAGTTCCTGTTTTTTCCATGTTTTTGACCCCTTTCAGAGGAGATTTTGAAACGGAGTCCAAACGGAAGAAAATCCTCGAAAAGATTTTTCCGGAATGGAAGAAGATCGGGAAGCTTGGGAGCCAAGGCAGGGGAGCCTCAGGGGCCCCACAAGCCCCCACCCCGCGGTTAGGGCGTAGGCCGCGCCATCCAGGCTTGTGGGCCCCCTGAGCGTCCCCTGACCTAGGGGTTGCGCCTATAAATTCCCTAAAAATCCCAAAAAAAATCAGGAAATCATCGAAATTACTTTTCCGCCGCCGCAACCTTCTGTCTTCGCAAGATCCCATCTGGGGCACATTCTGGTGCCCTGCCGGAGGGGGGATTCGGACACGGAGGGCTTCTTCATCAACACCATGACCTCTCCGATGATCCGTGAGTAGTTCACCATAGACCTACTGGTCCATAGCTAGTAGCTAGATGGCTTCTTCTCTCTCTTGGATCTTCAATACAAAGTTCTCCATGATCTTCATGGAGCTCTATCCGATGTAATCTTCTTTTGCGGTGTGTTTTTCGAGATCCAAAGAATTGTGGATTTATGATCAGGTTATCTATGAATCTTATTTGAGTTTCTTCTGATCTCTCTTATGCATGATTTCATATCCTTGTAATTCTCTTCGAGTTGTGGGTTTTGTCAGGCCAACTATATCTATGATTCTTGCAATGGGAGAAGTGCTTGGTTTTGGGTTCATACCGTGCGGTGACCTCACCCAGTGACAAAAGGGGTAGCGAGGCACGCATCGTGTTCTTGCCATCAAGGGTAAAAGATGGGGTTTTCATCATTGGTTTGAGATTATCCCTCTACATCATGTCATCTTGCTTAAGGCGTTACTTTGTTCGTCATGAACTCAATACACTAGATGCATGCTGGATAGCGGTCAATGTGTGGAGTAATAGTAGTAGATGCAGAAAGTATCGGTCTACTTGTCTCGGATGTGATGCCTATATGTATGATCATTGCCTTAGATATCGCCATGACTTTGCGCGGTTCTATCAATTGCTCGACAGTAATTTGTTCACCCACCGTGATATTTGCTATTATGATAGAAGCCTCTAGTGAACACTATGGCCCCCAGGGTCTACTCCGCACCATATTTTAAGCCTTACACTTTTTACTTCGTTGCACCTTTCGCCTTCAGATCTCACTTTGCAAACAATCTTGAAGGGATTGACAACCCATTTGAAGCATTGGGTGCAAGCTTGTTTGTGTTTGTGCAGGTACTTTGGACTTGACGAGGCCCTCCTTCTGGATCGATACGTTGGTTCTCAAACCAAGGGAAATACTTACTGCTCCTGTGCTGCATCACCCTTTCTTCTTCAAGGGAAAATCCGATGCAAACTAGAGAAGTAACAAGAAGAATTCCTAAGCGCCAGGGAAGGACTTTTGTTGCCGTAGCAGCCAGCTCCAGTGTCGGACATAGACACACAACTCAAAGGCTGGGCTAACAGGTAGGCACCGACTGCCAAAAGGTGTCACATGGCCACTGTGGTTGGTTATTGGGTAGGCTAGGTTGGGTCGAGGAATATAAATATCCGGGCTAGGCATAGCGACGTGGTTAAGATAGGTTTAGCCAATGCTCAGCCTCGCTTTGATACCAAGGTTGTGGCGACCGCTTTTTCAGAAAATAAATTCCAGAAAACATGTCTTTATGTTCACCAGCCCAAGGACTACTCTTAGCTGGTAGACACTCACTTGATACACAATATCCAAGAAAAATTCAAAACCTGGGTTATAAGACCATAAAGTCTACTGGTTTGGACAAGAATCTGAGGTTGACGGCGGAAGCGACTCGAGGAATCTCTAGTTTCCATGGGACTCCATTCCCACAGGAACACCTGACCTGGATAAATTCCTATCTCACAAGGCTGCTATCCTGGACTCCTAGGTTTCAGGGTTGACGGCATCGTTCTCCTCTCCGAACGCAATCTGGCCAAGACAATACCCAGGGACAAGCCAGTGAGTACTTTGAATGTACTCGCAAACATCAAGAAAACAAATAAGTTAAGGCAGGTGAGATGCATGCATAATCCACTTAATATCTCTACCATGCCATTAGAATTAATTCATGGATGCATTCATACAGATAAGCAATTTCCACCAATGTTTTATAAACAAGCAAGGAAGGTAACCATGAATAAGTAATAACATGTGTGTCGCAGTCGGGTGTTGGAGCGACACCGCCTAAAGGGCTCACATGCAAGTAATAACAGTTGCCACAGCCGGGCATCTAAGCGACACCACAGAAAGGGCTTATAAGAAATAATAATGAACATGCCAGAGTCGGGTGTCTAAGCGACACCATAGAAAGGGCTTATATGAAGCAAAAATAAATATTGAATATCAAGGAGGTAGAACCATCCCAGAAATATCCAACAATCATAATCATAGGGGTTAGTCCATAGTAGTAATAATAATAGTATGATCATCCACCATATTTCATGATTAGTCTCACGATTTCTTTATCTTCCTCCGAAGACCGACACTCAGACCGATACTTGACTAGTCAACCAGTCGTCCTTGACAGTGGACACGGCTACTCGAATAGTTCTGACTCTGCAGATGGTGTGCTCTTTACCCACAACCCACGGGTTCCAATAGTTACTCGGACTAATCCCCCGTATGGTATTTCAGAAGTAAACACTCAGAACCAGTACACACCCATTTTTCTCCGCGAAGACCGAAATCACTTGGACTACGCTGCCAAAGGAAATCCATAAGACGGGGAGGCTCCAACGTCGACTAGCATGGGATCAATTTATACCGCGCACTATAAGGGAATAGCGATTCCTTCTCGGTCCCAGACCGAAAACACCATGCCCCCTGACCGGATGACTGGAGTTAGTCCAGGGCAATGGATACCTTCATCCCGGCCTCTCTACTTGGTGTGTACCTGGTAATAGATTTACGACCTACTAGACTGTATTCCCTTTCGGAAAGACTTGCGGCAGCATGAAAGTTAAGGTGACACAAAGACAAGACTTGGTCTACGGTCGACTTAGGAAATTACTAATTTCCTGCAAGGGTTAGTACCACACAATCTTGCTGAAGGAATTATCTCAGGGTTACTACCATCACACCCCGACATGCTTTCACTGACCACTCTCGTCCCACGAGATGTCAGCCCATGGTCTCATTTACATCATGACCACCTTATTCCGAGGTTGTCCACACCAACATAGCATACAAGGCATGAGGCAGTACCCACCCATCACTTGCTTTCCACATACTTAGCAACAAAAATATCCATCACATGCTCTTATGCAAGGTATGATTTCATGCGAGAGTTTTATCAACAGAACCTAAAATCACGCAATAGATGCACCACAACAAACATCACACAACTTTATGCAAATCAGAGTTCAAGATGTTTACCTTTGGAGTTTGAGGAGGGTGATGTGCACCACAAATTCTTAAAGTGGGTCCCCTCCCTCCAAATCCTATTTTGAAAAATATCTAAATTAACACAAAAATTTAAAACTGCACATAAAAGTTGTTTGAATAATTTTGAAATAAATCTTAATATAAAATAGAGGAGATTTTAGAGAGGTAGGAAAAAGAATCAGTTGATTTGGAGTTATAAATAAAAGGTTGTGGCCAGTTTAAGTTCCTGTTTAATCTGTTTTTAAAAGAATCAGAAAAGAATATGATTTTATAAAAAATACGCTATCGTGGTTGGGGAAGCGCACTCATAGGCACACGCTTTCCTAAGGGGAAAGCGCACTTCGGGGGTAGGCGCCAGCAGGGCTAGGGTTGGCTCACCAACAGGCGAGGCCCGCCTGTCGGGTTCATCTCCCACCTCCCGCGTGCAGGACACAAGTTTAGGGACGAGCTCAGGTGACGCTCTCCTGCGCTAGGAGTCTCCACTCCTGGAGCTGCACACACTGGCGTGCTCAGGAGGGGTGGCCCCATCCTTTGGACGTAAAAGTGACACAGAGCTCCGGCGGTTGTGGCTTCAGCCTATGGTGGCCATGGCATGATTTTTGCAACGTGAACGGGTTAGCTAGGGCTTGGGAAGGTTAGCAAGTTTCATGGTGGGATAGTAGGGGGTTCGGGTTACCGGAATTTTGCCGGAGGTCAGCGGCGACACTGCAGACAGAGAGGGCACCTCAAGCAAAATAGGAGCAAGGGGGAGGTCCTGAGGGTCCAAGGCTGGCTCTGGTTCCTCAAATGGAGATCGAGACCCCTTTTTATAACCGGCCCGAGGTGGTTCGTTGAGGCTTTCGGATAGGCTCAATGGCAGTAGCCTCTGGCAACGGCAGTGGAGCAGCAGGGCACATCAGGGGCGGCGGCAGAGGCTTAAAAGGTGCAGCAGCAGCTGGGGAACGACGCAGGGAAGGGACCGCAGCTAGGTGGCATGCTGGAGGGGAACGGCTGGCGCTGCCGTCGCTGCCGTCGCTGTAGCAAACTATCGCCGTCAGCAAGCTGCCCGTGATGCCACAACCGAAGCGCTGCGCGGCACAGAGCAGGGTGAGCATCGGTCGGGTGGGGGCATTGACGCGTCTCTGTAGCTGACCAGAGGGCAAGGGGCGCGAGGACTCGACGGCTCGGACAGGCGCGTGCAACACGTGCACGCTGGGCGTGCCTAGAGCACGCATGCAAGGCGTTCGACACATTCACGGGCACCTCCAAACACCTCCAAAGCTGCTCCAAATAAATAAGACTAAACTAGGGCTTATGGCAAACTTTCTAGACATGCTGGCTTGAGAAGTGGGGCAACTCCACAAATGGAGGTCAAAGCTTATGCCAAATCTGGCCATGCACCACAGGTGCTTGATGAAATGCAGAGGCTTCAAATGTGCTTTTCTGCAACCCAAAAACTCCAGATCATACTCTCCCAAGGTGTTAGTCATGATGGTCAAGTTAGTTTGGAAAAAGGTTAAACTTGTTAATGCAAATCTTTTGGAAAGTACAATTCTGCACAGCAAGCTAAGGCTATTACCACATGCATTTAAAATCATCCAATGGGGCTTAACTCATGGAGTTAAGGTTTTGTTAGGGTGTTATACAAGCATGCACAATCTTAAGGCAATCAGAGCAAGGCAAAACATGGTTGCAGTACAAAGTACCAAACTGGACCAGAAGAGAAAAGTGGTTGTTTTGCTAAATTTTCCCAAAGCACATAGTTGGTTTTTTCATAAAAGTGAATCTCATGTATCACTTGTCATCACGAAAATTTTATAGAATTTTTCAAAGATTATATTTAGGGGTTGTAGCACAAACACCAATTTGAGCCACAAAAGAAAAGGAGTTAATAAGCTCAAATTTTCCAAAACACTTGGATATGTTTTGACAAAAATATGATCCAGGGACATCATAGGTCATCTTCAAGTTTTTATAGAATTTTTATAATAATTTATGAAAAGGTTGAAGTGAAAAACATGTCCTTAAAGGAATTAAAAGTTATTCTTGAATAAAAGAAACTTTGGTAAAAATATAAAAAGAAAATCTCCAATGAATTTGTGAGAAGAAAAGAATTGTTTTGATGCAAGAACTCAGGTTCCAACTTAATTTTCAAAAATATTTACTTGGGGAAGAACTTCACATTTAGGGAAAAGAAGTGGTTCTGAAATCGATTAGAAAACCATAATTTAAGACTTAAACCAACATGGTCAAATTTAAAAGAGTAACCCCATTTTATCTAATAAATAATATAAAAGGATCTCAAGCAAGAATTCAAGCACTAAATGGCCTTTAAAATGCCACTTGAAAAGAAAAGCTTTTGGAAAGAGGCTTTGAGAAGAGTCATGAAGCAAATTATTTTTGATTTTTTTATTCTAGGCGATATTTTTGTTCATAAAAATATTGTTAAATTTTTGGGGTGTGACACCTCCTATATGTAAACCCATGACGAGAAGCATCGTGGCCGCGGTGGAGGGCCACTTCCACGTCCAAGTGCAAGTCCCTATGCTCAGCGCTGGCAGACTGGTGTCGAACCACGAGTATGCCAACACCATAGTGGAAGCCCTTGTGTCGCATGTGGGATCGATCGAAGAAGACGTGTCGCGAGCCACAGCTAACACTTCTTTTAGGTTGACCCATGCTGTATACGGGAGCCGCCCCATCTTTCTAGGTTGACGTGTGCCTGGGTACGGCAACTGATTTTTCCTCTTCCCTTTTTTTGACTTGCAAGCAAATTCACCATGCTGACTCGTGCTAAACACAACAGCCATACCTCCGCTTTTGGGCTTGTAAACGAGTTCTTCTAATTTTCATGGAGTTTCATTGGTTTTATCTTTTCTAATGAAATGCGCTCTCCAGCTCCCTCTTGAACATCGCGCGAGCGGGGGCTGGGACACAGTGCCCACACCTTGGATACAGGCTCTGTCAACGGGCCTGTCAAGCTCCGTCTACGAGTCTGTTCCCGTTTGGCCCCACCTCGCCAAGGGCTTAGAGCCTAGCTCCCTCGTGCAACGCACAAAAGCGAGTCAACAAGCGTACATTGTGCTGTCCAAGAACGGTGCCTTGCGTGAAGGCGTCTCACCTAACAAAGGATGACCTATCGGGCATACACTTCGGGAGGGCCCCGGACTGCCTCGGGCACCCTCGTCGCTTGGCCCTACATGGGTGATCGCACCCTGGTGACCAGGTGATAGCCAAGCCCCGCATGCGGGACACACGTCGGGCGACACAAGGTATGAAATGGCAAAAGAGGAATCAAAATCCATACAAAAACAAACATTCATGACAGGAGCAGGAGGTTCAAGCAAAAGCTGTTGGCTTCGCGCCTCGATGGGATTACAAGCCGGTATGGCCATGGGGTCAAAGCAGCCTAGAGGGACACACAACTCTCATCGCCGTCGTCATCATTCCTGTGCACTTCGGCTTCATCGCCGCCTTCATCGACCATGGCCTTGTCACCCTCCTCACCATCAAAGCCGTCGGTGGCAAACTGTTCGCTCAACACGTCGACGTGATCTTTCACCGCCTTCCCCAGGGTGCCGTGGTTCGCCTCGGGAATGGGGGCCATCACGGCCTCGAAATCAAAGTGGGGATTGGTGTAGAAGAGGTTGTTGAAGACGCATGTGAGCGCCCGGGATAGAAGGTCGTGGATTTCTTCCTTGATCAAGGCCCCCACTTCTCGGGTGCCCGCCTAATGCCATTCCATGACCTTGGTGAAGAATTCAAGATAACCTGCTTCGTCGGGCACGAGAGGGTTGGAGACGCTTACCGTGCAGATGAAACCCAGGACTCGACGCGCCCGTCGTTCGAGACCTTCAAACATCTTCGAATGCCGAGGGAGGCGGCGTCGCTCACTTGCCCCTGGAGCGACGCCAACTCGTCCGCGGCAGCGGCCTTAGCCCAAGTGCGGCCTCCTCCCGGCCTCCTACAAGGGTAAGGGATTCCTTGAGGACGTCTATCTCGCGCTACATCTTTGTGTGCCGTGCCGAGAATCGTCTCTCCTACTGTTGCAGCTTGCCCGTGTAGTCCTCGCGGGCCCGTTCGACCCATGCATCAGCGCCCCCTTGGATCTTTTCAACTTGTTGGTTGTAGGTGGCCTCAGCGCCGGCAACGTCCCGATCGAGCGCCTCTACCCGCTCGCACTCCAAGCCTAGCTCTGAGGATGCCAAGGCAAGCTACTATTCGAGGGTCCGGAGGACTGCCTCGCGAACGGCGAGCTCATGCGCCTCCTTCGCCTCCAGCCTCTGCTCCTGGAGTTGCTGCTTCAAAGCGGCATTCAAGGCTTGAAGTTCCTGCTCGTGTTCCTCGGCAGCCTCATGGCGCTTGGCTGCTTTGTCAGCCTCGTGGAGGGCACGCTCGCACGCCTCACTCGCCACGGCGGCAGATGCTTCAACCTTCGCACGCGCCTCTTCATGTTGGTGACAGCTCAGCTTGATAGACACCTCAAGTTGATGCCACACGCGATCCAAGCGCATGAGTTCCATGGTGAAGCGAGGTCGTGGCGGACCGAGGTCCGAGAGGCCATGAGCTTCAAGGCCCAGTCCGATTGAGGCCCAACACTTCCGCTCCCGGGCAGGGCCCTGGAGGTTCCGGCTCCACTCGCCAGGGGTTGGAAGTTGGTTGATGCTCGCCCCGCCCCATGATGTCTAGGCGCCGTGCATAGGGGGCTTGAGGTCCCACCCGGGGCAGCTATGTTGGGGAACGTTGCATCGGAAACAAAAAATTTCCTACGCACACGAAGAACTATCACGGTGATGATCATCTATGAGAGGGTGATCAGATGGACATAGCCTTGTAGATCGCTAAGCGGGAAGCGTTAAGAACCACGGTTAATGTAGTGGAACGCCTTCGCAATCAAAATCGCCGCCGTCCCACGATCCAGCCCGATCTATCATCGAACGGAAGGCACCTCCACGTTCAGCACACGTACAACTCGATGACGATCTCCGCCTTATTGATCCAGCAAGAGAGACGAAGAGGTAGTTGAATTCTCCGGCAACACAACGGCATGCCCGTGATGTTGGTGGAGCTACTCCGGCAGGGCTGCACTGTGTCGTACTGATCTAGCACAAAGTCTTGAGGTGCAAAAACCATCTCCAACCTCCACTATACATAGGAGGAACCAAGGGGAGGGTGGCTTGCCTACTACTCCAAGTAGGAGGCTCGGCTGAACCAAGGAGGGAGGAGTCCTCCTCCAATTAGGTTTGGTGAAGGATTCCTTCCTATCTTGTCAACCTCCTTCCTTCTTTTTCTTCATTTTCCTCTTTATTTTTGCCTTGGCCGAAAAAGGCTAATTGGGTTGGCCAAACCAGCCCACCAAGGGCTGGTGCGCCACCCATGGGCCTATTAGGTGCTCTCCCGGGTGGGTGGCCCCTCCCGGTAAAACCCCGGAACCCATTGATATGTCTCCAACGTATCTATAATTTTTTATGGTTTCCCGTTGTTATCTTGTCAATGTTGGATGTTTTGTTTACCTTTTGTATACATTTTGGGAGTAACTTATTAACTCAGTGCCAAGTGCCAGTTCCTGTTTTTTCTGTGTTTTTGACTCTTTTCAGATCAGATTTTGGAAAGGAGTCCAAACGGAATAAAATCCCCGAAATGAATTTTTCCAGAACGGAAGAAGATCGGGAGGCTTGAGGGCCAAGCATGTGGGCCCACAAGCCCTGTTGCCGCGGCCAGCGGGAGGCCGCGGCAACCAAGCTTGTGGCCCCCCTGGCGCTCCCCTGCCCTAGGTCTTTGGCCTATAACTTTCCTAAAAATCCAGAAAAAATCAGGGCGTCCACGAAAACACTTTTCCGCCGCCGCAAGCTTCCGTTTCCGCGAGATCTCATCTGGAGACCCTTCCTGGTGCCCTGCCGGAGGGGACTTTGGAGTTGGAGGGCTTCTTCATCAACATCATCGCGCCTCCAATGACTCGTGAGTAGTTCACATCAGACCTACGGGTCCGTAGTTAGTAGCTAGATGGCTTCTTCTCTCTCTTGGATCTTCAATACAAAGTTCTCCATGATCTTCATGGAGATCTATCTGATGTAATCCTCTTTGGCGGTGTGTTTGTCGAGATCTGATGAACTATGGATTTGTGATCAGATTATTTATGATATATATTTGAGTGTTTGCTAATTTCTTATATGCATGATTTGATATCCTTGTAAGTCTCTCCGAGTCTTGGGTTTTGTTTGGCCAACTAGATCTATGATTCTTGCAATGGGAGAAGTGCTTGGTTTTGGGTTCATGCCGTGTGGTGGCCTTTACGAGTGACAGAAGGGGCAGCAAGGCACGCATCATGTTGTTGCCATCAAGGGTAACAAGATGGGCTTTTATCGTAGATATGAGATTGTCCATCTACATCATGTCATCTTGCTTAAGGCGTTACTCTGTTCTCATGAACTTAATACACTAGATGCAAGCTGGATAGCGGTCGACGTGTGGAGTAATAGTAGTAGATGCAGAAAGTATCGGTCTACTTGTTTTGGACGTGATGCCTATAGATATAATCATTGCCATAGATAACGTCACGACTTTGCGCGGTTCTATCAATTGCTCGACAGTAATTCGTTCACCCAACGTCTACTTGCTTTCATGAGAGAAGCCACTAGTGAACACTACGGCCCCCGGGTCTATTCACACCTATCGTTTACACTTTCGCTTTTACTTTGCTTTGTTACTTTGTTGCTTTCAGTTCTCATTTGGCAAACAATCTATAAGGGATTGACAACCCCTTCATAGCGTAGGGATCAAGCTCTTTGTGTTTGTGCAGGTACTTGTGATATTCCTTCATTGGATCGATACATTGGTTCTCAAAACTGAGGGAAATACTTACCACCGCTATGCTACATCACCCTTTCCGCTTTGAGGGAACACCAACGCAAGGCTCCAAGGCCACGAGGAAATCCTTTGCATATTTGCCTAGGAAGTCCCTAAAGGCGTAGTCCTAGCAGAAGGATTCCTGGTGCCGTTGCTGAGGAGTATCAAGACAGGAATAGTCTCCCGTCAGCACGCTTGTTTCTGGCGCCGTTGCAAGGTCTTTTGTTGCAGTAGCACCCATTCATCACTCCGGGTACTTCAACGGTATTGCCCAAAATCTTTCCGGAAGCCAAATGCAACAATCCTATATATCATTCTCCGTTTGCGAACCATTATGGTGATACTAGTGACGTCCAAGATCTCATCTGGGACTCCGAACAACATTCGTTTACCAACATCAATAATTCAACTATATCGAAAACGTCACCGAACCTTAAGTGTGCAGACCCTGCGGGGTCGAGAACAATGTAGACATGACCGATACACACAACCGGTTGAACCTCTATGTTAAGGACTTACACAATCCTGTATTGGATCCTACATATTCTACGAAGATCTTATCGGTTAAACCTCTATGTCAAGGATTCACACAATCCCGTATATCACTCCGTTTGTCCTTCGGTATGTTATTTGCCCGAGATTCGATTGTCGGTATCGCCATACCTACTTCAATATTGTTACCGTCAAGTCTCTTTACTCGTTCCATAATACAAGATACCATGGCTAAGTCTTTCGTCACATTGCTTGCAAGGCTTGTTTATGATGTTGTATTACCGAGTGGGCCCCGAGATACCTCTCTGTCACATGGAGTGACAAATCCCAGTCTTGATCCATGCTAACTCAACAGACACCTTCGGAGATGCCTGTAGAGTACCTTTATAGTCACCGAGTAACGTTGCGACATTTGATACGCACAAGCCATTCCTCCGGTGTCAGTGAGTTGCATGATCTCATGGTTATAGGAATGTATACTTGACATGAAGAAAACAATAGCAACAAAATGACACGATCATATGCTATGTTTATAGTTTAGATATTTTCCATCACATCATTCTCCTAATGATGTGATCCCGTAATCAAGTGAAAACACTTGTCTATGGCTAGGAAAACTTAACCATCCTTGACCAACAAGCTAGTCAACTAGAGGCTCACTAGGGACATTGTTTTGTCTATATATCCACACTTGCATTTATGTTTCCATTCAATACAATTATAGCATGGACAATAAACGATTATCTTGAAACAGGAAATATAATAATAACTATTTTATTATTGCCTCTAGGTCATATTTCCAATAGTCTCCCACTTACACTAGAGTCAATAATCTAGCTTCACATCTCTATGTGATTTACAATGTAATAAATCTAACACCCATACAATTCTGGTGTTGATCATGCTTTGCTCATGGAAGAGGTTTAGTCAGCGGATCTGCAACATTCAGATCCATGTGTACTTTGCAAATATTTATGTCCTCCTCCTTGATGTAATCGTGGATGGCATAGAAGTGTCGCTTTATGTGTCTGGTCCTCTTGTGAAACCTTGGTTCCTTGGCTAGAGCAATGGCATCAGTGTTGTCATAGAACAAATTGATTGGATCTAGTGCACTTGGCACTACTCCAAGATCTGACATGAACTGCATCATCCAGACACCCTTGTTAGCCGCCTCTGAGGCAGCTATGTACTCTGCTTCGCATGTAGAATCAGCTACGATGCTTTGCTTGGAACTGCACCAGCTTACCGCACCCCCATTAAGACTAAATACGTATCTGGTTTGAGACTTAGAGTCATGTGGATCAATGTCAAATCTTGCATCGACATAACCCGTTACGACGAGCTCTTCGTTACGTCCATAAACGAGAAACATTTCCTTAGTTCTTTTCAGGTACTTCAGAATATTCTTGACCGCCGCCCGGTGTTCCACTCCTGGATCACTTTGATACCTTCCTGCCATACTTATGGCCAGGCTGACATCCGGTCTTGTGCACATCATTGCATACATGGTAGACCATATGGCCGAAGCCTAGGGGACGACACTCATCTTTTCTCTATCTTCTGCAGTTCCTGGACATTGAGTCTTACTCAACTTTATATCTTGTAACACACGCAAGAACCTCTTCTTGGATTGTTCCATTTTGAACTTCTTCAAAACTTTATCAAGGTATGTGCTTTGTTAAAGAGCTATTAGGCGCCTTGATCTATCTCTATAGATCTTTATGACCAATATGTAAGCAGCTTCTCCTAGGTCCTTCATTGAAAAACATTTATTCAAGTAATCCTTTAAGCTTTCCAGTAACTCTACATTGTTTGCAATCAGCAATATGTCATCCACATATAATATTAGAAATGCTATAGAGCTCCCAATCAATTTCTTGTAAATACAAGATTCTCCAAAAACATGTATAAACCCAAATGCCTTGATCACCTCATGAAAGCGCTGATCCAACTCTGAGATGCTTGCACCAGTTCATAAATGGATCGCTGGAGCTTGCACTTTGTTAGCATTCTCTGGATCGACAAAACCTTCGGGTTGCATCATATACAACTCTTCCTTCAGAAACCCATTAAGGTACGCCGTTTTTACATCAATCTGCCAGATTTCATAATAAAAAAATGCAGCTATTGCTAACATGATTCGGACGGACTTAAGCATCGCTACGGGTGAGAATGTCTTATCATAGTCAACTCCTTGAACTTGTGAAAAACCCTTTATCACAAGTCGACCTTTATAAACAGTCACATTACCGTCCGTGTCCGTCTTCCTCTTAAAGATCCATTTGTTCTGAATAGCCTTCCGACCTTCAGGTAATACTTCTAAAATCCATAGTTTGTTTTCATACATAGATCCTATCTCGGATTTCATGGCTTCAGGTAATACTTCTTTCTTGTCCAACAACATGATTGAAAAGACAGGATTCTCGTACCACTTAAGAGCACTATGTGCTCTTGTCGACTTGCGAGGTCTGATAGTAGCTTGATCTAAAGCTTCATGATCATCATCATAAGCTTCCTCTTCAATTGGTGTTGCCTCGACAAAAATTTCTTTCTGCCCTGTGCCACTATCTCGTTGAAGCAGAGGTTCCACAACCTCATCAAGTTGTATCTTCCTCCCACTCAATTGTTTCGAGAGAAACACTTTCTCAAGAAAAGCTCCGTTCTTAGCAACAAACACTTTGCCCTCGGATATGAGATAGAAGGTATACCCAACTGTCTCTTTTGGGAAACCTATGAATATGCACTTTTCCGCTTTGGGTGCCAGCTTTTCAGGCTGAAGCTTTTCGACATAAGCATCACATCCCATAACTTTAAGAAACAACAAGTTTGGCCTCTTGCCATACCATAGCTCGTATGGTGTCATCTCAACAGATTTTGATGGTGCCCTATTGAAAGTGAATGTAGCTGTCTCCAATGCATAGCCCCAAAATGATAATGGCAAATCGGTAAGAGACATCATAGAACACACCATATCTAATAAAGTACGATTACAATGTTCGGACACACCATTACGTTGTGGTGTTCCAGGCGGTGACAACTGTGAAACAATTCCACATTGTCTTAAGTGAGCACCAAACTCGTAACTCAGATATTCACCTCCTCGATCAGATCATAGGAACTTGTTTGAACTTCACTCTGAAACTTGTTTGAATACCATGACGATTTTCAACTTCACTCTGAAATTGTTTGAACTTTTCAAACGTTTCAGACTTGTGCTTCATCAAGTAGATATAGCCATACCTACTCAAATCATTGCTACCGTAACAAAAGTCCTTCCTTGGCGCTAGGAATTCTTCTTGCTACTTCTCTTGTTTGCGTCGGTTTTTCCCTAGAAGAGGAAAGGGTGATGCAGCACAGGATCAGTAAGTATTTCCCTCAGTTTGAGAACCAAGGTATCGATCCAATAGGAGGGTCTCGTCAAGTCCAGAGTACCTGCGCAAACACAAACAAGCTTGCACCCAACGCTTCAAAGGGGTTGTCAATCCCTTCAAGATTGTTTGCAAAGTGAGATCTGAAGGCGGAAAGTGCAACGAAGTAAAAAGTGTGAGGCTGAAAATATGGTGTGGAGTAGACCCTGGGGGCCATAGTGTTCACTAGAGGCTTCTCTCAAAATTGCAAGTAATACGGTGGGTGAACAAATTACTGTCGAGCAATTGATTAAACCGCGCAAAGTCATGACGATATCTAAGGCAATGATCATACATATAGGCATCACGTCCGAGGCAACTAGAACGATACTTTCTGCATCTACTACTATTACTCCACACATCGACCGCTATGCAACATGCATCTAGTGTATTGAGTTCATGACGAACAGAGTAATGCCTTAAGCAAGATGACATGATGTAGAGGGATAATCTCAAACCAATGATGAAAACCCCATCTTTTTCCCCTTGATGGCAACAACATGATGCGTGCCTCACTACCCCTTCTGTCACTGGGTGAGGTCACTGCACGGTATGAACCCAAAACCAAGCACTACTGAAATTCATAAATTTGCCGTCTGCCAAAGCGGACGGCAAAGGGTGCAACCACGGACGGCAAAGGCTTTGCCGTCGGTCAGCAGACGGCAAAGTAGACGGTAAAAAAATCCGGTGAAGAGTTTCTTTGCCGTCAGCTTTCCCAAAGCGGACGGCAAAGCATCTTTGCCATGAGTGGGCTGACGGCAAATTAGCTGGGACGGCAAAGGGTGCAACGTCCCCGTTAAGTGTTAACGGCAGGACGTCTACCTCCCCTCCTTTGCCGTGCATGGGCAGACGGCAAAGAGGGGAGAGAGAGGGGGCAGATTCCCCCCTTTGCCGTCTGCCTCCACCCCTTTGCCATGTGGGGGCAGACGGCAAAGAGGGGAGAGAGAGGGGGTAGATTCCCCCCTTTGCCGTCTGCCTTCCCCCCTTTGCCATGTGGGGGCAGACGACAAAGAGGGGAGAGAGAGGGGGCAGATTCCCCCCTTTGCCGTCTGCCTCCCCCGCTTTGCCATGTGGGGGCAGACGACAAAGAGGGGAGAGAGAGGGGGCAGATTCCCCACTTTGCCGTCTGCCTCCCCCCCTTTGCCATGTGGGGGCAGACGGCAAAGAGGGGAACCAACCCCTTTTTTATTTATTTTTTGTTATATCCAGCATTTTTAACAATAATCAGGATATATATATATTTGACATAAATAAATTTCTTTCCGTACTCATAACCATATTAAAATAACCTCTCATATCCAGCTATCAAGTGGCATCCACGTGCATACAAAGTTTCATATATTACACCAGTTTCATCCACGTGCATACAAAGTTTGATATATTCATACACTACAATTGTTTCAATACAACCCATGTTACAAGAAATCATCTTCAAGCATTCCATCAATATTTGCCAAGCTTCCCGTGAAGTGAAGGTAATCTGCAAAATGACAAATAAGAAAGTTAGAAGAATAATAGTAGATGAAGTAGTGTATATATAGGTTATTTCGGAGAGAAATTAGCTAAGTATAGACCATTTAGGAGCTAACTAAGCTAATTATGTCATTTAGGTGGAACCCTAGCTAACTATAGGTCATTTCAGAGCTAACTTGGGTAAAATAGGTCATTCCGGAGCAAACTATGCTTATTAAGCCATTTTTGATCTAGCTAGGCTAATTATAGGCCATTTAATACCTAAGTTAGGGGGAATAGGTCATGTTGGAGCTACGTAAGCCTTATTATGTCATTTCGACGATAATTAGCTAAGTATAGGTCATTTTTCATTAAATAGACCATTTAGGAGCTAACTAAGCTAGTTATGTCATTTAGATGGATAATTAGCTAATTTAGGCTTTGTTGGATAAGTCTAAGCTATGTAGAATAAGAGAAAGAGAAGAAGAAGTAAAAGAAGGAGGAGGAGGAGGAGAAGGAGACGGAAGAGGAGAAGAAGAAGAAAAGAAGAAGGAGAAGGAGAAGGAGGAAGAAGGAGGAAGAAGGAGAAGGAGGAGCTCCTTCTCCTTCTTCTTATCCTCCTCCCTCTCCTTCTTCTTCTTCTCCTCTTCTTCTTCTTCCTTCCTTTCATTTTTCCTCTTTCTTCTCCTCTCGTCCCCTTCTTCGGGCTAAATTGGCTAAGAATGCCTTTTTGGAGCTAATTATGTCATTTCAAGGATAATTAGCTAAGTATAGGTCATTTTTTATTAAATAGACCATTTAGGAGCTAACTAAGCTAATTATGTCATTTAGATGGATAATTAGCCAATTTAGGCTTTGTTGGATGAGTCTAATTAAGCTACGTAGAATAAGAGAAAGAGAAGAAGAAGTAAAAGAAGGAGGAGGAGGAGGAGGAGGAGGAGAAGGAGACGGAAGAGGAGAAGAAGAAGAAAAGAAGAAGGAGAAGGAGAAGGAGGAAGAAGGAGGAAGAAGGAGAAGGAGGAGCTCCTTCTCCTTCTTCTCCTCCTTCTCCTCCTTCTTCTTATCCTCCTCCCTATCCTTCTCCTTCTTCTCCTCTTCTCCTTCTTCCTTCCTTTCATTTTTCCTCTTTCTTCTCCTCTTGTCTCCTTCTTTGGGCTAAATTGGCTAAGAATGCCTTTTTGGAGCTAATTATGTCATTTCCAGGATAATTAGCTAAGTATAGGTCATTTTTTATTAAATAGACCATATAGGAGCTAACTAAGCAAATTATGTCATTTAGATGGATAATTAGCCAATTTAGGCTTTGTTGGATGAGTCTAATTAAGCTACGTAGAATAAGAGAAAGAGAAGAAGAAGTAAAAGAAGGAGGAGGAGGAGGAGGAGGAGAAGGAGACGGAAGTGGAGAAGAAGAAGAAAAGAAGAAGGAGAAGGAGAAGGAGGAAGAAGGAGGAAGAAGGGAAGGAGGAGCTCCTTCTCCTTCTTCTCCTCCTTCTTCTTATCCTCCTCCCTCTCCTTCTTCTTCTTCTCCTCTTCTTCTTCTTCCTTCCTTTCATTTTTCCTCTTTCTTCTCCTCTCGTCTCCTTCTTCGGGCTAAATTGGTTAAGAATGCCTTTTTGGAGCTAATTATGTCATTTCGAGGATAATTAGCTAAGTATAGGTCATTTTTTATTAAATAGACCATTTAGGAGCTAACTAAGCTAACTATGTCATTTATATGGATAATTAGCCAATTTAGGCTTTGTTGGATGAGTCTAATTAAGCTACGTAGAATAAGAGAAAGAGAAGAAGAAGTAAATAAGGAGGAGGAGGAGGAGGAGGAGGAAAAGAAGGAGACGGAAGAGGAGAAGAAGAAGAAAATAAGAAGGAGAAGGAGAAGGAGGAGGAAGGAGGAAGAAGGAGAAGGAGGAGCTCCTTCTCCTTCTTCTCCTCCTTCTCCTCCTTCTTCTTATCCTCCTCCCTCTCCTTCTCCTTCTTCTCCTCTTCTTCTTCTTACTTCCTTTCATTTTTCCTCTTTCCTCTCCTCTCGTCTCCTTCTTCGGGCTAAATTGGCTAAGAATGTCTTTTTGGAGCTAATTATGTCATTTCGAGGATAATTAGCTAAGTATAGGTCATTTTTTATTAAATAGACCATTTAGGAGCTAACTAAGCTAATTATGTCATTTAGATGGATAATTAGCCAAGTTAGGCTTTGTTGGATGAGTCTAATTAAGCTACGTAGAATAAGAGAAAGAGAAGAAGAAGTAATAGAAGGAGGAGGAGGAGGAGGAGAAGGAGACGGAAGAGGAGAAGAAGATGAAAAGAAGAAGGAGAAGGAGAAGGAAGAAGAAGGAGGAAGAAGGAGAAGGAGGAGCTCCTTCTCCTTCTTCTCCTCCTTCTTATCCTCCTCCCTCTCCTCCTTCTTCTTCTCCTCTTCTTCTTCTTCCTTCCTTTCATTTTACCTCTTTCTTCTCCTCTCGTCTCCTTCTTCGGGCTAAATTGGCTAAGAATGCCTTTTTGGAGCTAATTATGTCATTTCGAGGATAATTAGCTAAGTATAGGTCATTTTTTATTAAATAGACCATTTAGGAACTAACTAAGCTAATTATGTCATTTATATGGATTATTAGCCAATTTAGGCTTTGTTGGATGAGTCTAATTAAGCTACGTAGAATAAGAGAAAGAGAATAAGAAGTAAAAGAAGGAGGAGGAGGAGGAGGAGGAGGAGGAGGAGGAGAAGGAGACGGAAGAGGAGAAGAAGAAGAAAAGAAGAAGGAGAAGGAGAAGGAGTAAGAAGGAGGAAGAAGGAGAAGGAGGAGCTCCTTCTCCTTCTTCTCCTCCTTCTCCTCCTTCTTCTTATCCTCCTCCCTCTCCTTCTCCTTCTTCTCCTCTTCTTCTTCTTCTTCCTTCCTTTCATTTTTCCTCTTTCTTCTCCTCTTGTCTCCTTCTTCGGGCTAAATTGGCTAAGAATGCCTTTTTGGAGCTAATTATGTCATTTCGAGGATAATTAGCTAAGTATAGGTCATTTTTTATTAAATAGACCATTTAGGAGCTAACTAAGCTAATTATGTCATTTAGATGGATAATTAGCCAATTTAGGCTTTGTTGGATGAGTCTAATTAAGCTACTAGAATAAGAGAAAGAGAAGAAGAAGTAAAAGAAGGAGGAGGAGGAGGAGGAGAAGGAGACGGAAGAGGAGAAGAAGAAGAAAAGAAGAAGGAGAAGGAGAAGGAGGAAGAAGGAGGAAGAAGGAGAAGGAGGAGCTCCTTCTCCTTCTTCTCCTCCTTCTTCTTATCCTCCTCCCTCTCCTTCTTCTTCTTCTCCTCTTCTTCTTCTTCCTTCCTTTCATTTTTCCTCTTTCTTCTCCTCTCGTCTCTTCTTCGGGCTAAATTGGCTAAGAATGCCTTTTTGGAGCTAATTATGTCATTTCGAGGATAATTAGCTAAGTATAGGTCATTTTTTATTAAATAGACCATTTAGGAGCTAACTAAGCTAATTATGTCATTTAGATGGATAATTAGCCAATTTAGGCTTTGTTGGAAGAAGAAGGAGAAGGAGGAGCTAACTAAGCTAACTAAGCTAATTAAGCTAACTAAGCTAACTAAACTAACTAAGCTAATTAAGCTAACTAAGCTAACTAAACTAACTAAGCTAACTATGTCATCTAGCTATATTTTATTAAATAGGTCTTTTTGGAGCTAACTAAGCTAATTATGTCATCTAGCTATCTTTTGTTAAAACACTAGATAGTGCTCCCAGGTCATTCCTACCTCTCGCTCCCGACCGGGCAATGTAACAAACCCTGGGAAGTTTTGACGGCAAAGAACACCAAGGACGCTGTTTGGCTTGCGGACACCCTTGGCAACAATCCAACCCCTACAGTATGACAAATTAAAGCCAAAACATTAGATATTTGAGAAAATCCGAAGTCAAAAGGTTAAATAAGAGTAAATTAACTTACTTCTCCCCATTTGGCCTAATCGACCACCTCTGCTCGGGGGTCGCTGGCACGAGAGGGAGCCCCGAACTACCACGCTGGTACACGGTAGGCCCCTCACCCAGCTCCTCGTCGCTACCAGCATGGCCACTTGCCTCAGGCCAGGTATCCCACTGGGTCTCTTGGGACGTACCCTCATCCTTGCCTTGCTCCGGAGTCGCCTGGAAGGAAGCCTCTGGGACAGGAGTCTCGTGGGTCGAAGGCTCGTCGACCCGAGGCTCGTGAACCGGAGACCGTGTAGCCTCCACCTCAGACGAATCCACCCTAGAAGTCCTGTGCTCAGGTGAATCAGCTTGGGGTGGTGGCGGAGACCGTGTAGCCCTACCTCTCCCGCGGCCACGTGTACCTTTAGTACAACATAAATACCAACATGAGTAATAAAATGTATATAAATACCAATATGCATACAACATGAGTACAACATAAATACCAACATGAATACAACGTGTACCTTTAGTACCTCTCGGCTTCGCGGGGGGTCGACCTCCTCTCACGGGGGCCGCTCCTTGCAAAGTAGAGACCAACACTCTCCGAAGAGGCGAGGCAGGAATGGAAGTACCCATCCCATCACCCGCCGACGAAGAAGTAGCCGCGGAGTGCTTTCGACCCTTTCCCACCATCTTTCAACACTTGTCATGACAAAGAGTAAATGAAATTAGTACAACATAAATACAAACAGGAGTAATAAAATGTATATAATTTAAGTGTATCATCGTCATAAATACCAACATGACTAATAAAAATTGAATACCTAACATGAACTCAAAATTTATATATAGTATAATAGTTGAATACCTGACATGAACTAATAACAATCGTCCTCGTCTATATATGCTTCGGGGTCAATAAATGCATCATGATCATCACTATCATCAATAAATGCATCATCATCATCACTATCACGAAGAACATGTGGAAGGCCACCATTATGTAATCGGTCAAGAAGTGACAGGTCATCCGCAACAGTAACCTCTTCTTCTTCCAGCTCTTCCTGTTCGGGCTCAGGGGTTAAGACGGATTCACTGTCGCTGTCTACTTCAACGTTCTGGGGTGAAGTAGAGCTGTTCTTGAAACGTTTCTTGGACAAACGTGTTTCTTGGAAGAATTCTCCTTCATATGTGTCTGGGTTAATGTGAGGTTCGTAATCCTCTTCATTGAGGGTAGGTGGTCTAAAATGTGGTGGCACTTCATAAACGACATCCCAACCTTTGAGATTTGGATCAGTTTGGCAGGCCCACGGTAGATAGAAAACTTGTGTCGCCTGTTGAACCGTAATATAGACATCGGGAACATCTAAGTGGGTGTTTTGGTTGATTTCGACTAGTCCTATATGTTCATGACTCCTTCTAGTCTCCCTCGGCTCAAACCAATAACATTTGAAGACTACGACGGTCGGTGGGTTTTCACCATAGAATAGAAGTTCATAAATTGCTTCAACTCTTCCATAATACTCGGTGTCTCCTTCGCCGATAGTAGAGACAGAACAATTTGTAGTCTTTAGGTCGGGCATAGATAGCTCTTTGCCAAAGGTACGAAAGTGATACCCGTTGATGTTGTATTTATCAAATGAACGGACCTTATAGTCAAAACCATTAGCGACTTGTCTCAACTCGGCGTCCATAGACTCTGCATCAGCCTACAAGTTTAATACGAAAGAATGGATGCATTAGCCGCAAATTAGACCAATAAATCAAATGGGCCCTTAATGGTAATAAATTACCCTTTGTTTGAACCAAGAGATGAAACCGGGATAGTCGCCTCCATGCTTTGCGAGAAGCTCATACTCTTCGACGGAATCCTTTTCGATGACCGCTCCATCCGAGAATTCGGCGACGTATCGACTATATCAAATATCCGGGAATAAGAGTAGTTCAAAGCAATTAGAAGTTGCGGAACAATAAATTACCGAGAACTTACTCGATGTACGGCCGCACTTCTGTTAGGTTGGTGAAGATATACAATGAAATGGTCCGCCATTCTTCGACATCCAACGATTTCCCTTTCGAAGCACCGGATGGTGCGAGCTTACCTTTGAATAGGCTGAGGTTGGATCAAACTTTTTCTCGAGAGCCATCACTGTACCGAGGCTCCGGGTTATGCAAATGATGATTTTTGGCTTCGTAGTGTGCTGTCATGAAGTTTGCCGCCTCCTCAGTAATGAATGCCTCGGCCATCGATGCTTCAATTCTACGTTTATTTTTACACTTAGCTCGAAGCGTCTTCTGCATCCTCTCAGTTGAGTAGCACCATCGATTTTGTTAACCATTCATGGGTCATGTCTTTCTGACTAGGGTGACCAGTGTACCCATTTCAAACTCTGTCTGCTTTTTCCAGTTGTCGCAGTTGGGACAGGGGCACCATGTTTTATGCTGGCCATTTGCAAATGCGGCTCTCACAAACCCCCTGGTTTTTGTTAACCATTCATGGGTCATGTCTTTCTGACTAGGGTGAGCAGTGTACATCCAAGCACGATCACTCACGTTGCCTAGCTACCTATGGGGGCACAAGAAATAAATATATAATTCATCATCTATATTCATATGCTAATCAAGTTTGTCAGTTTTATTATCCATGCAACCTATGTGCTAATAGGTAAAGATAGGTCCTAATCCCACCCGAGTATGTGTAGAGTGGGTTCGTTTTCCCATGCTCTGCTCCAGATGCGACGCAAAATTTCGGCAGCACCTCCCCGCTGTTCTCCTGATACACGTCTCGGCAATAAGCAGAGAGGATGTGTACCCGAAGAACAACAGGGGAGGCACTAACGAAATTCCGCATTGGATCCGGAGCACAGCATACGGGAAAACAAACCCAATCTACACATACTCGGGATGTCCATGGATAATGTTGGACAATTCGAAAGGATGGTGGTTATAAATATGCAAAGAAATGCATATTTATAGATGTCGCCCTTTCGAACGGGAGACACATACTGGTCACGCATACTCATGATTGAAGAAACCTATAGCTAGCAAGTTTCATCGGCACGAAGACCGGACAGAGCAAATTAAGGGGTAGGAGGAGAAGTCATTTGTGCTCACCAACAAACGCAAGGGAGGAGCTCGTCCAACGCACGTGGAGGTCGTCGAACAACTGCACATTGAAATTCACACGATCAACACAAATACGATGTTTTTATAATTAACATAATCGGAAAATATGTGACCTAACTCATAATTTACAAAACTATGACCTCGTGGGCCTCTGGAAGGCCGAAAAGCACCTTCTCGTTCAAAAGAAGGCAGAAGAGGTGTCGGGGGTCGGGGCTTAGTGGCCTCGGGAGTCAGTGTCGTTGAGCATCGGTGGTGTCTGGTGTCGGTGGCATCGGGGTCGGGGGGTTAGTGACGTCGGTTGTGGGAGGTCCGTGGCGTCGGGGGTTCAGGGTCAGTGACGTCGGGTGTCAGTGGCATCGGGGGTCGGGGGTTGGTGGCGTCGAGCATCGGGGGTCGGGAGTCGTGGGCCGAGGGTCTGGGTCGGGGGTCGAGGGTTAGTGGCGTCGGGGGTCAGTGGCGTCGGGCGTCGGGGGTCGGGGGTCAGTGGCCTCGGGGGTCGATGGTCAGGGGTCAGTGGCGTCGGGCGTCACGGGTCGGGGGTCGAGGGTCAGTTTCGGGGTGCCAGGGTTCCCTTTTCCTCTTCTTTCTTCTTCTCCTCTCTCCTCTTTTTCTTCTTCTTCTTCTTTTCTTCTTCTTCTTCTTCTTCTTCTTCTTCTTCTTCTTCTTCTTTTTTCTCCTCCTACTCCCCCTCCTCTTTTTCTCCTCCTATTCTCTTTCTTTTTCTTGTTCTTGTTCTTGTTCTTGTTCTTCTTCTTCTTCTTGTTGTTCTTCTTCTTCTTCTTCTTCTTCTTCTTCTTCTTCTTTTTCCTCCTCTTCCTCCTCCTCCTCCTCCTCCTCTTCTTCTTCGTCTTCTTCTTCTTCTTCTTCTTCTTCTTCTTCTTCTTCTTCTTCTTTTTTCTCCTCCTCCTCCTCCTGTTCTTCTTCTTCTTCTTCTTCTTCTCCTTCTTATTTTCTTTCTTCTTCTAATTATTTTCTTCTTTTCCTTTTTCTTTTTCATTTTTTTCCTTCTGCTTTTCCTCTTTTTTTCTTCTAACCTAACTAACTAACCTAATTAGCCTAATAATCTAACCAAATAAACTAACTAAATTACCCTATATATAATAAAAAACTAACCTAATAAACTAGCTAAAGTAATTAACTTTTTTAAAAAGAAAAAGAAGAAGAACTCAACTCACCGTGGTGGACGACGGCGGGGGGCGCGCGGCAGGCGGTCGGCGGGCGGGGAGGAGGGGTGCCGCGGGCGGGAGGGCAGGCGGCCGGCGGCCGGGGATGAGGGGTGCCGCGGGCGGGAGGGCAGGCGGCTGGCGGGCGGGGAGGAGGGGTGCCGCGGGAGGGAGGGCAGGCGGCCGGCGGGTGGGGAGGAGGGGTGCCGCGGGCAGGAGGGGAGGCGGCCGGTGGGCGGGGAGGAGGGGTGCCGCTGGCGGGCGCGGGGAGGAGGGCGCGGGGAGGAGGCGGCGGGAGGGGAGGTGGTCGGCGGGTGGGGAGGATGGGTGCCGCGGGAGGGGAGGAGGGGGCGGGGGAGGAGGCGGTCGACGGGAGGGGAGGCGGCCGGCGGGCGGGGGTCGAGCGGCTGAGAGTAAGGAGGAAACGGATGAGAGTGAGAGGGAGAGGGAGACGGCCCGTGAGTTCTTCTTCTTCTTCTTCTTCTTCTTCTTCTTCTTCTTCTTCTTCTTCTTCTTCTTCTTCTTTCTCCTCCTCCTCCTCCTCCTATTCCTCTTCTTCTTCTTCTTCTTCTTTTTTCTCCTCCTCCTCCTCGTCCTCTTCTTCTTCTTCTTCTTCTCCTTCTTCTTCTAATTATTTTCTTCTTTTCCTTTTTTCTTTTTCATTTTTTTCCTTCTACTTTTCCTCTTTTTTCTTCTAACCTAACTAACTAACCTAATTAGCCAAATAATCTAACCAAATAAACTAACTAAATTACCATATATATAATAAAAAAACTAACCTAATAAACTAACTAAAGTAATTAACTTATGAAAAAAGAAAAAGAAGAAGAACTCACCAGCGGGGTGGTGTGGGCGGCGGTGGACGACGGCAGGGGGTGGCGGCGGCGACGGTGGACGACGGCGGTGGACGACGGCACGGGGGCAGGGGCATACGGCACGGGGCGCACGGCAGGGGGAGGCAGTGCCGCGCGGTAGGGGGCGCGCGGCACGGGGGTAGGGGCGTGCCCCGGGGGGCGGCAGGGGGCGCGCGGCAGGGGCTGGACGGCTCCGACGGCGGCGGCGGGAGGTGGGCACGCGAGAGAGAGAAGGCAGGGCGAGAGAGAGAGAGAGCAGGTAGTGGGCACGAGAGCCGTTAGGGGAGGGGGTGGGGGGCTACGCGCCGTTAGAGAGGGAGCCCCCTTTGTCGTCTGCAAAGGCTGGGTGGCAGACGGCAAAGGGGTGGGTGGGGTGGGTAGG
Organism: Hordeum vulgare subsp. vulgare; assembly: GCF_904849725.1. NCBI lineage: Eukaryota > Viridiplantae > Streptophyta > Magnoliopsida > Poales > Poaceae > Hordeum > Hordeum vulgare. The sequence goes on from NC_058523.1 coordinate 358,159,016, forward strand.
CCTCCGGCCGCTAGGGTGGCGCCCCCTTTGCCGTCTGCAAACCCTTTGCCGTCCGCCTGTGGTTCCTTTGTCGTCCGCTGGCCGACAACAAAGGGAAGGCCGACGGCAAAGAAAACTTTTTCCTTAGGTGTTGTCTTTGCCGTCTGCTTTGTGCCAGCTCACGGCAAAGAAGCTCTTTGCCATGTGTCAGCAGACGGCAAAGGAAATCCAGACGGAAAATTTCTGAATTCGAGTAGTGAAGAACTTCTCCCATTGCAAAAATCATAGATCTAGTTGGCCACACAAAACCCACAACTGGAAGAGAATTACAAGGATACGAAATCATGCATAAGAGAGATCAGAAGAAACTCAAATAAGATTAATAGATAATCTGATCATAAATCCACAATTCATCGGATCTTGACAAACGCACCGCAAAAGAAGATTACATCAGATAGATCTCCATGAAGATCATGGAGAACTTTGTATTGAAGATCCAAGAGAGAGAAGAAGTCATCTAGTTATTAGCTATGGACCCGTAGGTCTATGGTAAACTACTCACAGAGGTCATGGTGTTGATCAACAAGCCCTCCGTATCCGAATCCCCCCTCCAGCAGGGCACCAGAACGTGCCCCAGATGGGATCTTGCGGAGACAGAAGCTTGCGGCGGCGGAAAAGTACTTCCGATGATCTCCTGATTTTTTTGGGATTTTTAGGGAATATATAGACGCAACCACTAGGGCAGAGGGCGCCAACGGGGCCCACAAGCCTGTGGGCCGCAGCCTCCACCCTGGCCGTGGGGTGGGGGCTTGTGGGGCCCCTAAGGCTCCACTGCCTTGTCTCTCAAGCTTCCCGATATTCTTCCGTTATGGAAAAAATCTTTTCGGGGATTTTCTTCCCTTTGGACTCCATTTCAAAATCTCCTCTGAAAGGGGTCAAAAACATGGAAAAAACAGGAACTGGCACTTGGCACTGATTGAATAAGTTAGTCCCAAAAAATATATAAAAGGCATGCATAACATCAAAAGTTTGACAAGATAATAACATGAAACCATCGAAAATTATAGATACATTGGAGACGTATCAAGCATCCCCAAGATTAACTCCTGCTCGTCCTCGAGTAGGGAAGTCATAAAGAATGAATTTTTGATGTGGAATGCTACCTAAGATAGTTGTCCTTTGCAACTGATTTCATGTGACATGAATGTTCAGATCCGTAAGATTCAAAACAATAGTTTGCTATTGACATGAAAACAGTAATACTTCAAGCAAATTAGCAAAGTAATCATGAACTTTCAAAATAACAAGGCCAATGAAAGTTATCCCTACAAAATCATATAGTCTAGCTATGCTCCATCATCCTCACACAACTAATGTAAATCATGCACAACCATGGTATTGGCCAAGTAATTGTTTTCGCACTCTTACTTTCTCAAACTTTTTATAGCTATCACGCAATACATGAGCGTGAGCCATGGATATAGCACTATAGGTGGAATAGAGTGTGGTGGTGGTTGTGAGACAAAAAGGGAGGATATAGTCACATTGACTCGGCGTATCAAAGGGTTATGGAGATGCCCATTAATAGATATCAATGCGAATGAGTAGGGATTGCCATACAAGAGATGCACTAGAGCTATAAGTATGTGAAAGCTCAAAAGGAAAACTAGTGGGTGTGCATCCAACTTGCTTGCTCACGAAGACCTAGGGCAATTTTGAGGAAGCCCATCATTGGAATATACAAGCCAAGTTATATAATGAAGATTCCCACTAGCATATGGTAGTGACAAAGCAAGAAGCTCTCAATCATGAAGAACATGGTGCTATTATGAAGCACAAGTGTGGAAAAAGATAGTAGCATTGTCCCTTCTCTGTTTTTGTCTTTTTGTTCATTTGGGCTCTTAGGCCTCTCTTTTTTCTTTTCTTTTGTTTTCTCCTTTTTTTTGTTTTTGGGCTCTTTGGCCTCTTTTTTTAAAATTTATTTCCTTAGATGGGAGAATGCTCTAATAATGATGATCATCACACTTTTATTTACTCACATCTCAAAAATCACAATGATGATGACTCCATAGGAAATGCCTCCGGCAATGTACCGGGATGTGCAACGATCTAGCATGGCATATGACGTTGAAACATCTCGCTAGCTATCTTACTATCATGCAAAGGCAACATGAGAGTGACGACACAAGTCATGAGACGGAACGGTGGGAGTTGCATGGCAATATATCTCGGAATGGCTATGAAAATGCCCTAGTAGGTAGGTATGGTGGCTGTTTTGAGGAATGAATTTGGTGGGTTTGTGCACCGGCGAGAATTGCGCGACACTAGAGAGGCTAGCAAAGGTGGAAGGTGAAAGTGCATATATGCCATGGACTCACATTAGTCATGAAGAACTCACATACTTGTTGCGAAAGTTTTTATTAGTAATCGAAACAAAGTGCTAAGCGCATACTCCTAGGGGAAGGGTTGGTAGGTGTAAACCATCGCGCCATCCCGACCTCAACACAAAGGATGACAATCAATAGATCAATTATGCTCCGACTTCCTAACATAGCGGTTCACCATACGTGCATGCTATGGGAATCACTAACTTCAACACAAGTATTTCTAGATTCACAACACCATACTAATATAGCTCTTAATATTACCAAATCCACGTCTCAAAACTAATTGAGAGGAATCAAAACTTCTCTTTCTATTCAATGCACATGAAGATGGAGCTTTTTGCATCCTCTTTGGGTATCTATCACATTTGGGACTACTTTCATAGCATAAGCTAACTACCAAATCACGCACCGCTGTGCTATAAAAGATATAAGTGAAGCACATAGAGCAAATGTGTCTAGCTCAAAAGATATAAGTGAAGCACTATGAGCATTCTAGCAAAAATCACGATGAGTGCATGTCTCTCTCTCTCAAAAAGGTGTGCAGCAAGGATGATTGTGACACAACAAAAAGAAAAGACTCCTACGATACAAGACGCTCCAAGCAAAACACATATCATGTGGTGAATAAAAATATAGCTCCAAGTAATGTTACCGATGGACTGAAGACGAAAGAGGGGATGCCTTCCCGGAGCATCCCCAAGCTTAGGCTTTTTGGTGTCCTTGAATTTGGCTTGGGATGCCATGGGCATCCACAAGCTTGAGCTCTTTCTACTCCTTATCTCATCGTCCATGAGAACATCACCCAAAACTTGAAAACTTCACAACACAAAACTTAAACAAAAACTCGTGATAACATTAGCACAAGAAAACAAACTACCACTTCTTTTGATACTGTAACAAACTTGAATTCTATCTATATTGGTGTTGGTATACTGTATTCTCACTTTTCCATGGCTAGTACCCCCCGATACAAACCATAGTTTCATCAAAACAAGCAACCAACTCAACAAAAACAGAATCTGTTAAAAAACAGACCAGTCTGTAGCAATCTGTATACTTTTGGTACCTCCATAATTCTGAAAAATTACTACTGCCTGGGAAAAAGGCATATCAACCAGCATAAAAAAGAATCAACTCAAAAGCTCTTCCGAATAAAAATGAAAAATCATCTCGTAAGCGAAAAGTTTCTGTCTTTTTCCAGCAGGATCAAACAACCATCATCAAGACTAGTCATAAAGGTTTCGCTTGGCTCAAACACAAAAAGAAACACAAAAGACACAATCATAACAGAATTATGATGGTGTGGACGTAACAAAACAGAAGGAAAAAAAGATAAATTCATTAGGTTGCCTCCCAACAAGCGCTATTGTTTAACGCCCTTAGCTAGGCATTGATAAATCAATGATGCTCACACAAAAGACAAGAATTGAAGCACAACAAGAGCATCATAAAGCATATGAAAATCACATCTAGGTCTAACATACTTCCTATGCATAGGCATTTTATAGGAGAACAAATTGGCAAGACAACCAATAGTTACCAAATGCAAGGAAGAAGAAAGAGACAATAGCAATCTCAACAAAACGAGAGGTAAATTGGTAACATGAAAGTTTCTACCACAATATTTTCCTCTCTCATAGCAATTACAAGTGGGATCATAATCAAATTCAACAATATAGCTATCACAAAGGATATTCTTTTCATGATCCATATGCATGCAAAGTTGACGCTCTTCAAAAATAGTGGGATTAGCATCAATTAAAGTCATGACTTCTCCAAACCCACTTTCAATTATATTGCAAGTATCATATTCATTATGAGGCTTAAACAATTTTTCCAGATCATAAGAAAAATAATTACCCCAATCATGATCATTGCAACAAGTAGTGGACATAGCAAAACTAGCATCCCCAAGCTTAGGGTTTTGCATATTTTTAGCATGATTGTCACTAATAGAATTTATAGTGAAACCATTGCAATCATGCTTTTCATCCAAGGAGCCCTCGTGTATCACTTCATAAATTTCTTCCTCACAATTTTCAGATTCACGCATCTCAATCAAAACTCCATAAAGATAGTCAAGTGCACTCAACTCACTAGCAATTGGATCTCTTAAAGAGATTAGCAAGTGGATGAGGATCCATATCACTAGATTTTTAGCAAGCGAAGATGCAAGCATATTGAAGGCACATAGCACACAAGCGAACAGAAAGCAAGCGAAAGAAAAGGGTGAATGAAAAAGGCAAATTATGAAGTGGGGGAAAGGAAAACGAGAGGCAACTCGCAAACAAAGTAAATGCAAGAGATGAGTTGCGACACTTACTTGGATGAGTTATTGACTTGATCTTCCTCCCCGGCAACGGTGCCAGAAATTCTTCTGCTATGGTAACAAAAGTCCTTCCTTGGCGCTAGGAATTAATCTTGCTACTTCTCTTGTTTGCGTCAGTTTTTCCCTTGAAGAGGAAAGGGTGATGCAGCACAGGAGCAGTAAGTATTTCCCTCGGTTTGAGAACCAAGGTATCGATCCAGTAGGAGGGTCTCGTCAAGTCCAGAGTACCGACGCAAACACAAACAAGCTTGCTCCCGACGCTTCAAAGGGGTTCTCAATCCTTTCAAGATTGTTTGCAAAGTGAGATCTGAAGGCGGAAAGTGCAACGAAGTAAAAAGTGTGAGGCTGAAAATATGGTGTGGAGTAGACCCTGGGGGCTATAGTGTTCACTAGAGGCTTCTCTGAAAATAGCAAGTAATATAGGGGGTGAACAAATTACTGTCGAGCAATTGATAGAACCGTGCAAAGTCATGATGATATCTAAGGCAATGATCATACATATAGACATCACGTCCGAGATAAGTAGACTGATACTTTCTGCATCTACTACTATTACTCCATACATCGACCGCTATCCAGCATGCATCTAGTGTATTGAGTTCATGACGAACAGAGTAACGCCTTAAGCAAGATGACATGATGTAGAGGGATAATCTCAAACCAATGATGAAAACCCCATCTTTTTACCCTTGATGGCAACAACACGATCCGTGCCTCGCTACCCCTTCTGTCACTCGGTGAGGTCATCGCACGGTATGAACCCAAAACCAAGCACTTCTCCCATTGCAAGGATCATAGATCTAGTTGGCCAAACAAAACCCACAACTCGAAGAGAATTACAAGGTTATGAAATCATGCATGAGAGATATTAGAAGAAACTCAAATAAGATTCATAGATAATCTGATCATAAATCCACAATTCATCGGTGCTACTGCAACAAAAGACCTTCCAACGGCGCCAGAAACAAGCGTGCTAACGGGAGACTATTCTTATCTTGATACTCCTCAGCAACGACACCAGGAATGCTTCTTCTACGGCTACGCCTTTAGGGACTTCCTAGGAAAATATGCAAAGGATTTCCCCGTGGCCTTGGAGCCTTGCGTTGGTGTTCCCTCGAAGCGGAAAGGGTGATTTAGCACAGCGGTGGTAAGTATTTCCATCAGTTTTGAGAACCAAGGTATCGATCTAGTGAAGGAATATCACAAGTACCTGCACAACACACAAAGAGCTTGCTCCCAACGCTATGAAGGGGTTGTCAATCCCTTATAGATTGTTTGCCAAGTGAGAACTGAAAGTAACAAAGAAACAAAGCAAAGTAAAAGCGAAAGTGGAAACGATAGGTGTGAATAGACCCGGGGGCCGTAGTGTTCATTAGTGGCTTCTCTCATGAAAGCAAGTAGACGGTGGGTCAATGAATTACTGTCGAGCAATTGATAGAACCGCGCAAAGTCGTGACGTTATCTATGGCAATGATTATATCTATAGGCATCACGTCCAAAACAAGTAGACCGATACTTTCTGCAACTACTACTATTACTCCACACGTCGACCGCTATCCAGCATGCATCTAGTGTATTAAGTTCATGAGAACAGAGTAACGCCTTAAGCAAGATTACATGATATAGATGGGCAATCTCATATCTACGATAAAAGCCCATCTTGTTACCCTTGATGGCAACAACATGATGCGTGCCTTGATGCCCCTTCTATCATTGGGAAAGGTCACCACATGGTATGAACCCAAACCCAAGCACTTCTCCCATTGCAAGAATCATAGATCTAGGTGGCCAAAAAAAACCCAAGACTCGGAGAGACTTACAAGGATATCAAATCATGCATATAAGAAATCAGCAAAGACTCAAATATATATCATAGATAATCTGATCACAAATCCATAATTCATCGGATCTCGACAAACACACTGCCAAAGAGGATTACATCGGATAGATCTCCATGAAGATCATGGAGAACTTTGTATTGAAGATCCAAGAGAGAGAAGAAGCCATCTAGCTACTAACTACGGACCCGTAGGTCTGAAGTGAACTACTCACGAGTCATTGGAGGGGCGATGATGTTGATGAAGAAGCCCTCCAACTCCAAAGTCCCCTCCGGCAGGGCACCGGGAAGGGTCTCCAGATGAGATCTCGGGGAAACGGAAGCTTGCGGCGGCGGAAAAGTGTTTTCGTGGACACCCTGATTTTTTCTGGATTTTAGGGAATTTATAGGCCAAAGACCTAGGGCAGGGGAGCGCTAGGGGGGCCACAAGCTTGGTTGGCGCGGCCTCGGCAACAAGGATTGTGGGCTCCCTGTGGGCCCATTTGCTTGGCCCTCAAGCCTCCCGATCTTCTTCCATTCTGGAAAAAATCATTTTGGGGATTTTATTCCGTTTGGACTCCGTTCCAAAATCAGATCTGAAAAGAGTCAAAAACACACAAAAAACAGGAACTGGCACTTGGCACTGAGTTAATAAGTTAGTCCCAAAAAAGATAGAAAAGGTAAACAAAACATCCGAAGTTATACAAGATAACAGCGTGAAACCATAAAAAATTATAGATACGTTTGAGACATATCAAGCATCCCCAAGCTTAACTCCTGCTCGTCCTCGAGTAGGGAAGTGATAAAGAATGAATTTTTGATGCTTTCATGCTACGTAGCATAGATGTCCTTTGTAACTCCTCTTATGTGACGTGCATGTTCAGATCCATTAGATTCAAAACAATAGTTTGCTGTTGACGTGGAAACTATAATACTTCAAGCAAACTAGCAAGGTAATCATGAACTTTCAAAATAACAAGGCCAAAAGAAAGTTATCCCTACAAAATCATATAGTATGGCTATGCTCTATCATCATTGCACAACGAATTTAAATCATGCACAACCCCGGTATTGGCCAAGTAATTGTTTTCACACCTTTACTTTCTCAAACTTTTTCAACTCTCACGCAATACATGAGTGTGAGCCATGGTTTTAGCACTATAAGTGGTGTGGAGTGTGGTGGAGGTTGCAAGAAAAACAAGGAGAAGATGGTCACATTAACTAGGAATATCAATGAGCTGTGGAGATGCTCATCAATAGATATCAATGTGAATGAGCAGGGATTGCCATACAAATGGTGCACTAGAGCTAAGAGTATGTGAAAGCTCTTAAAGAAAACTAGTGGGTGTGCATCCAACTTGCTTGCTCACGAAGACCTAAGGAAAATTTGAGAAAGCCTATCATTGGAATATACAAGACAAGTTATATAATGAAAATTTCCCACTAGTTATATGGTGGTGACAAAACGAGAGACTCTCAATCATGAAGATCATGGTGCTTAATATGCACAAGTGTGGAAAGGTGGTAGCATTGTCCCTTCTCTCTTTTTCTCTCATTTTTTTTACTTTGAATGGGCTCTTTGGCCTCTCTTTTTTGGTGGGAATCTTTGGCCTCTTTTATTTCCTCACATGGGACAATGCTCCATCAATGATGATCATCACACTTACAACTCAAAACTTAGAGCAACGATGACTCTATATGAAATGCCTTCGGTAGTGTACCGTGACAATGATCTAGCATGGCATAGACATTAATGGAAACATCATGCTAGCTATCTTACGATCATGCAATGGCAATGTAGACGTGGTGGCACATGTCATGGTGGTAGTTGCATGGCAATATATCTCGGAATGACTTTGAAAAAGCCATAGTAGGTAGGTCTGATGGCTGTTTTGAGGGAGGCTAATGGTGGGTATTGTGCACCGGCGAAAGTTGCACGGCACTAAAGAAGATAGTGATGGTGGAAGGTGAAAGTGCATCTAAACCATGGACTCAACATTAGCCATGAAGAACTCACATACTTGTTGCATAAGTTTTATTAGTAATCGAAACAAAGCATTCAACGCATACTCCTAGGGGAAGGGTTGGTAGGTATAAACCATCGCGCGATCCCGACCGCCACACAAGGGATGACAATCAATAGACTAATCATGCTCAAACTTCATCACATAGCGGTTCACCATACGTGCATGCTACGGGAATCACTAACTTCAACACAAGTATTTCTAGATCCACAACACCTTACTAATATAACTTCAATATTACCATAACCACAACTCAAAACTAGTTGAGATGAATCAAACTTCTCTAACTATTCAATGCACATGAAGGTGGAAGTTTTTGTATCCCTTTGGATAACTACCCCTTTTGAGAATACTTTCATAGCATAGATCAAGTACCAAGCCACGCACCGCCGTGCTCTAAAAGGTATAAGTGAAGCACATAGAGCAAAAGCTACTAGCTCAAAAGATATAAGTGAAGCACATGTGAGCTAAAATGTCTAACCAAAGGATATAAGTGAAGCTCGACAAAGTTATGGTGAGTGCATGTCTCTCTCTCTAGGTGTGCAGCAAGGATGATTGTGACACACCAAAAATAAAAGACTCCTACGATACAAGACGCTCCAAGCAAAACACATAACATGTGGTGAATAAAAATATAGCCCCAAGTAACGTTACCGATGGATTGAAGACGACAGGGGGGATGCCTTCCCGGGGCATCCCCAAGATTAGGCTTTTACGGCATCCTTGAATCATCTTGGGGTGCCTTGGGCATCCCCAATCTTGAGATCTTGCCACTCTTTATCTTTTTGTCCATAAGAACTTCACCCAAAACTTGAAAACTTCACAACACGAAACTTAAACTGAAACTCGTGATAACATTAGTATAAGAAAGCAAACCACCACTTCCTTAGGTACTGTAGTAAACTTAAATTCTACTTGTGTTGATGTTGGGTTACTGTATTTTCAATACTCCATGTCTAATACCCCCGATACTATCCATAGTTTCATCAAAATAAGCAACCAACACAACAAAAACAGAATATGTTAACAGCAGACTAGTCTGTAGCAATCTGTATACTTCGTATACTTCTGGTACTTCAAAAATTCTGAAAAATTACGACAGTCTAAAGACTTTGTGTAGAAATCAGCAGCAAAAATAATCAACTCAAAAGCTCTTACACAAAAAAATTAAAATTCTTTTCGTGAGTAGAAAGTTTCTGTCTTTTCCAACATGACCAAACGAGCATCCCCAAGACTAATCATAACGGTTTTGCTTGGTAGAAATGCAAAAAGAAACACAAAAAACACAATCATAACAGAATTATGAAAGTGTGGAAAACACAAAACAGAAATAAAAAGGATAGATTCGTTGGGTTGCCTCCCAACAAGCGCTATTGTTTAACGCCCTTAGCTTGGCATAAGGTGATGGAATCACGTATAGTCATTCTTGGTGCTCGAACCATAAGTAGTGTGATCATTTATCATCTTAAGATCTTCATATTTATTGGATGACTCACCACTAGCTTTAGGAACAAAAATAGACTTGACGGTCTTTTTGAGAGTGAGATTTGGAGTATTTTGCACAAAGGCAAAAGCGGAACCCAAGTTGGTTATGACATCTTCTAGTTTGCCAATTCTAGAAGAATCATTAACTATAGGTTCCTTCTCCCTTAATTTTTTAAAACATTTCCCACTTTGGATCCGTACTGAGTAATTTGATTGTAGATCTTTCTTTCCAAACCCTCAATAAGTTCAACTGTGGCAAATTTGTTTTCAATAGCGTCAAGCCTTTCCATCACGTGTTCCAAGATTAAGGTAGTTCCATTAACCATGAGCGGGGGTGAGCCTACCAAAGTCATGATAGCTCCATAGGAGGCAACAGTATGGCTCCCCAAAAAAATTCCGCCTATGATGGTATCAAGAATATACCTATTCCAAGGAGATATTCCAACATAAAAACTGCGAAGAAGAACGGTAGTGGACTGCTTACGAGTAGATCTACTGTGAGCATTGCAAATCCGGTACCAAGCGTCCTTTAAATTTTCTTCCTCAGTTTGCCTGAAATTGAGAACTTCGTTCTCAGGGGTATCGTTTGGAGTAGTGGGTCTAGCAATTGATGGACTATCGCACACACAAACGAGCAGGAAGTAAGCGAGTGAAGCGGGCAAAAGAGAACGGCAAAGGAAGACAGCAAAAAGGCAAAAGGCAAAAGAAAAACGGCAAAGGAGAAAGGCAAATGAAAACGGCAAATGTGAAGTGGGGGAGAGGAAAACGAGAGGCAACTGGCAAAAAAAAGTAAATGCAAGAGATGAGTTTGTGAGACCTACTTGGATAGATCTCTCCTTCCCCGGCAACGGCGCCAGAAATACTTCTGCTACTGCAACAAAAGACCTTCCAACGGCGCCAGGAACAAGCATGCTGACGGGAGACCATTCTTGTCTTGATACTCCTCAACAACGGCACCAGGAATCCTTCTGCTACGGCTACGCCTTTAGGGACTTCCTAGGAAAATATGCAAAGGATTTCCCCGTGGCCTTGGAGCCTTGCGTTGGTGTTCCCTCGAAGCAGAAAGGGTGATGCAGCACAACGGTGGTAAGTATTTCCCTCAGTTTTGAGAACCAAGGTATCGATCCAGTCAAGGAATATCACAAGTACCTGCACAAACACAAAGAGCTTGCTCCGAACGCTATGAAGGGGTTGTCAATCCCTTATAGATTGTTTGCCAAGTGAGAACTGAAAGCAACAAAGAAACAAAGCAAAGTAAAAGCAAAAGTGGAAACGATAGGTGTGAATAGACCCGGGGGCCGTAGTGTTCACTAGTGGCTTCTCTCATTAAAGCAAGTAGACGGTGGGTCAATGAATTACTGTCGAGCAATTGATAGAACCGCGCAAAGTCGTGACGTTATCTATGGCAAAGATTATATCTACAGGCATCACGTCCAAAACAAGTAGACCGATACTTTCTGCATCTACTACTATTACTCCACACGTCGACCGCTATCCAGCATGCATCTAGTGTATTAAGTTCATGAGAATAGAGTAACGCCTTAAGCAAGATGACATGATGTAGATGGACAATCTCATATCTACGATAAAAGCCCATCTTGTTACCCTTGATGGCAACAACATGATGTGTGCCTTGCTGCCCCTTATGTCATTGGGAAAGGTCACCACACGGTATGAACCCAAAACCAAGCACTTCTACCATTGCAAGAATCATAGATCTAGTTGGCCAAACAAAACCCAAGACTCGGAGAGACTTACAAGGATATCAAATCATGCATATAACAAATCAGCAAAGACTCAAATATATATCATAGATTATCTGATCACAAATCCAATTCATCGGATCTCGACAAACACACCGCCAAAGAGGATTACATCGGATAGATCTCCATGAAGATCATGGAGAACTTTGTATTGAAGATCCAAGAGAGAGAAGAAGCCATCTAGCTACTAACTACGGACCCGTAGGTCTGAAGTGAACTACTCACGAGTCATTGGAGGGGCGATGATGTTGATGAAGAAGCCCTCCAACTCCAAAGTCCCCTCCGGCAGGGCATCGGGAAGGGTCTCCAGATGAGATCTTGCGGAAACGGAAGCTTGCGGCGGCGGAAAAGTGTTTTCGAGGACACCCTTATTTTTTCTGGATTTTTAGGGAATTTATAGGCCAAAGACCTAGGGAAGGGGAGCGCCAGGGGGCAAAAGCTTGGTTGTTCTGGCCTCCCCCCTGGCCGCGGCAACAGGGCTTGTGGGCTCCCTGTGGGCCCACTTTCTTGTCCCTCAAGCCTCCCGATCTTCTTCCATTCTGGAAAAAATCATTTTGGGGATTTTATTCCGTTTGGACTCCGTTCCAAAATCAGATCTGAAAAGAGTCAAAATCACAGAAAAACAGGAACTGGCACTTGGCACTGAGTTAATAAGTTAGTCCCAAAAAAGATATAAAAGGTAAACAAAACATCCAAAGTTGACAAAATAACAGTGTGAAACCATCAAAAATTATAGATAAGTTTGAGACGTATCAATCGGATCTCGACAAACACATCGCAAAAAAAGATTGCATCAGATAGATCTCCATGAAGATCATGGAGAACTTTGTATTGAAGAACCAAGAGAGAGAAAAAGCCATCTACTTACTAGCTATGGACCCGTAGGTCTATGGTGAACTACTCGCGCATCATCTGAGAGGTCATGGTGTTGATGAAGAAGCCCTCCGTATCTGAATCCCCCTTCCGGCAGGGCAGCAGAACGTGCCCCAGATGGGATCTTGCGGAGACAGAAGCTTGCTGTGGCGGAAAAGTACTTTCGATGGTCTCCTAATTTCTTTGGGATTTTTAGGGAGTATATACGCGCAACCCCTAGGGCAGAGGGCACCTAGGGGGCCCACAAGCCTGTGGACCGCGGCCTCCCCCCTGGCCGCGGGGTGGGGGCTTGTGGGGCCCCTGAGGCACCCCTATCTTGGCTCTCAAGCTTCCCAATATTCTTCCATTACGGAAAAAATCTTTTCGGGGATTTTCTTTCATTTGGACTCCGTTTCAAAATCTCCTCTGATAGGGGTCAAAAACATGGAAAAAATAAGAACTGGCACTTGGCAGTGAGTTAATAAGTTAGTCCCAAAAAATATATAAAAGGCATGCATAACATCCAAAGTTTGACAAGATAATAGCATGAAACCATCAAAAATTATAGATACGTTGGAGACGTATCAATCGTCAGTGAAGGTGAGAAAATAACGATATCCGTCGCGTGCCTCTATGCTCATTGGTCCGCACACATCAGTATGTATGATCTCCAACAAGTCACTTGCACGCTCCATTGTTCCAGAGAATGAAGTCTTAGTCATCTTGTCCATGAGAAATGGTTCACATGTGTCAAGTGATTCAAAATCAAGTGACTCCAAAAGTCCATCAACACAAGAAAGTGGCGCTATCATTGTTAACTATACATCTTTTGGTCTCAGTGTTATGGATATGGGTCTCATCACAATCGAGATTCAATATGAACAAACCCCTCACATTGGGTGCATGACCATAAAAGATATTACTCATATAAATAGAACAACCATTATTCTCTGACTTAAATGAGTAACCGTCTCGCAATAAACAAGATCCAGATATAATGTTCATCCTCAACACAGGCACTAAATAAAAATTATTTAAGATCTTCAGTAATCCCCATGGTAAATGAAGTGAGACCGTGCCGACGGTGATCGCATCAACCTTGGAACCATTTCCCACGCGCATCGTCACTTCATCCTTCGCCAGCCTTCGTTTATTCCGCGGTTCCTGTTTCGAGTTGCAAATATGAGCAATAGAACCGGTACAAAATACCCAAGCACTACTACGAGAGCTGGTGAGGTACACATCAATAACATGTATATCATATATACCTTATTGGCATTGGTCGCCTTCTTATCGGCCAGATACTTGGGGCAGTTGCGCTTCCAATGACCAGTCCCCTTGCAATAATAGCACTCAGTTTTCGGCTTAGGTTCAGCCTTGGGTTTCTTCGTCGGAGGGGCAACAACTTTGCCATTCTTCTTGGAGTTACCTTTCTTGCCTTTGCCGTTTTTCTTCAAACTAGTTGTCTTATTGACCATCAGCACTTGATGTTCTTTCTGGATTTATGACTCAGCGACTTTCAGTATCGCAAATAACTCGCCGGGTGACTTATTCATTCCTTGTTTGTTATAGTTCAACACGAAGCTCTTATAGCTAGGTGGCAGTGACTGAAGAATTCTATCAGTGATAGCTTCTTGTGGGAGTTCAATCCCCAGCTTAGCTAGACGGTTAGAGTACCCAGACATTCTGAGCACGTGTTCACTGACAGACGAATTCTCCTCCATTTTGCAAGCATAGAACTTATCGGAGGTCTCATACCTCTCGATCCGGGCATTCTTCTCAAAGAAAAACTTCAACTCCCGAAACATGTCATATGCTCCATGACGTTCAAAACGTCTTTGAAGTCCCGATTCTAAGCGATACAAAACTGCACATTGAACTAGTGAGTAGTCATCCTTACGTGCTTGCCCAGCGTTCAAAACATCTTGGTCTGCGGTAGCGGGTGGTGCATTGCCTAGCGCAGCATCAAGCACATAGCTTTTGGCCAGCTTGGAGGATAAGCCTCAGATTTCGAGCCCAGTCAACCAAGTTGCTCCCATCATCTTTCAGCTTAGCTTTCTCTAGGAACTTATTAAAATTCAGGGCTGCTACTGCGCGAGCCATTGATCTACAACATAAAATATTGCAAAGATTACTTAGACTATGTTGAAGACAATTGAGTTTAGCTAATCATATTACTAATAAACTCCCACTAAAATAGACATCCCTCTAGTCATTCGAGTGTGGCATGATCCAAATTCACTAACTCAAGTCCGATCATCACGTGAGTTGAGTATAGTTTCAGTGGTGAACATCTCCATGTTGATTATAGAAACTATATGATTCATGCTCGACCTTTTGGTCTCTTGTGTTCCGAGGCAATGTCTATACATGCTAGGCTCATCAAGTTTAATCCGAGTGTTCCGCGTGTGCAACTGTTTTGCACCCGTTGTATGTGAACGTTGAGTCTATCACACCCGATCATCACGTGGTGTCTCAAAACGACGAAGTGTCGCAACGGTGCACAATCGGGGAGAACACAATTTTATTTTGAAATTTTAGTGAGGGATCACCTTATAATCCTACCGTCGTTCTAAGCAAAATAAGGTGCATAAACAGTTTAACATCACATGCAAATCATAAGTGACATGATATGGCCATGAACTTGTGCTTCTTGATCTCCATCACCAAAGCACCGACATGGTCTCCATCATCACCGGTGCCATACCATGATCTCCATCATCATGATCTCTATCATCGTGCCGCCATCGAGGTTGTCGCGCTAACTATGCTATTACTACAAAAGCTACAACCTAGCGATATAGTAAAAGCATGTGCAAGCACAAACGTTAGTTTAAAGACAACCCTAAGGCTCCTGCCGGTTGCCGTAGCATCGACGTGCAAGTCGATATTTAACTATTACAACATGATCATCTCATACATCCAATATATCATATAATGTCTTTGCCATATCACATCACATGCATACCCTGCAAAAACAAGTTAGATGTCCTCTAATTTGTTGTTGCATGTTTTACGTGGCTGCTATGGGTATCTAGCATGATCACATCTTACTTATGCAAAGCCACAACGATGATATGTAAATTGCTATTTAACCTTCTCCAAGGCCAGATCCGATTGAACTAAAGTTGAAGAAAAAGACATCCGCCAGTCATCTTTATGCAACAAGTTGCATGTCAGTCGATGAAACCGGTCTCTCATAAGCGTACGAGTAAAGTTGGTCCGGGGTGCTTCAATCCAGCGATACCGCCGAATCAAGAAAAGACTAAGGAGGGCAGCAAATTGAACATCAACGCCCACGAACTCTTTTGTGTTCTACTCGAGATATCATCTACGCATGAACCTAGCTCATGATGCCACTGTTGGGGAACGTTGCATGGGAAACAAAAAAAATTCCTACGCACACGAAGACCTATCATGGTGATGATCATCTACGAGAGGGAGATCGGATCCACATACCCTTGTAGATAGCTAAGTGGGAAGCGTTAAGATACGTGGTTGATGTAGTGGAACGTCTTCGCGATCCAAATCATCGTCGTCCCACGATCCGTCCCGATCTAGCACCGAACTGATGGCACCTCCGTGTTCAGCACACGTACAACTCGATGACGATCTCCGCCTTCTTGATCCAGCAAGAGAGATGCAGAGCTAGCTGAATTCTCCGGAAGCACGATGGCGTGGCGGCGATGATGGTGGAGCTACTCCGACAGGGCTTTGACGTGTCGTACCGATATAGCTACGAGGTGTCACGAAGTAGTGGAGAGAGAGAAGTTTACACAAAGGCTTGAGGTGCAAAAGCCCTCTCAAAACTCCACTATATATAGGAGGAAGCAAGGGGAGGGTGCCTTTCCTCCTACTCCAAGGAGGAGCCTCGGCCTAACCAAGGAGGGAGGAGTCCTCCAATTAGGTTTGGTGGAGGACTCCTTCCTATCTTGTCCACGTCCTACCTTTGTTTCTTTTTCCTCTTTTTTTGCCTTGGCCGAAATAGGCTTATTGAGATGGCCTCACCAGCCCACTAAGGTCTAGTGTGCCACCCATGGACCTATTAGGTCCTCCCTATAAAACCCCGAAACCCAGTCCTCACTCCCGGTACTTTACCGGTAATGCCCGAAATCTTTTCGGAAGCCAAATGCAACAATCCTATATATCAATCTTCATTTTTGAACCATTCCGGAGACACTCGTGACGTTTGGGAGCTCATCCGGGATTCCGAACAACATTCGATTACCAACATCAATAATTGAACTATACCGAAAACGTCACTGAACCTTAACTTTGCAGACCCTGCGGGTTCGAGAACTATGTAGACATGAACAAGACACTCTCTGGCCAATATCCAACAGCGGAACCTGGACGTCCATATTGGATCCTACATATTCTATGAAGTCAAGGATTCACACAATCCCATATATCATTCCCTTTGTCCTTCGGTATGTTACTTGCCCGAGATTCGATCGTCGGTATCGCCATACCTATTTCAGTCTCGTTACCGGCAAGTCTCTTTACTCATTCGGTAATACAAGATCACGTGGCTAACTCTTTAGTCACATTGCTTGCAAGGCTTGTTTATGATGTTGTATTGCCCAGTGGGCCTCGAGATACCTCTCTGTCACACGGAGTGACAAATCCCAGTCTTGATCCATGCTATCTCAACGGACACGTTCGGAGATGCCTGTCGAGTACCTTTATAGTCACCCAAAAAAGCGACATTTGATACACACAAGGCACTACTCCGATGTCAGTGAGTTACATGATCTCATGGTCATAGGAATGTATACTTGACATGCAGAAAACAATAGCAAAAAAATGACACGATCATATGCTACGTCTATAGTTTGGGTCTTGTCCATCACATCATTCTCCTAATGATGTGATCATGTCATCAAGTGATGACACTTGTCTATGGCCAGGAAACCTTAACCATCCTTGGCCAACAGGCTAGTCAACTAGAGGCTCACTAGGGACATTGTTTTGTCTATATATCCACACATGCATTTATGTTTCCATTCAATACAATTATAGCACGGATAATAAACGATTATCTTGAAACAGGAAATATAATAATAACTATTTTGTTATTGCCTCTAGGGCATATTTCCAACAGGTTAGCCCCTCGGATTCCTCTACAGCGTCTACCGAGGCGCCGGGGGATACTGGACGCTCCGACCCCTTCAACACATCCTCGCCCACAGAGATCCCCGCAGGAGACGCCAGGAGAGTCGCCTCCCTTTGCCTTGCGGCCTCGACAAGCGAGGGCGGGGTCATGTCGTGACCAGGCGCATCGCTCGCGCGGTAGTCGGACGCGCCTGTGCCACTCCGCCCAGCCACGACCAATGGTGAGAAGCCACGCTCCGGGCCAGGGGCTGGCTGACCCTCTTGCTCGTCGGAAGCCCGCGCAAAGGAGGGGTCTGTCACACTGAAGCGCAGAAGCAAGAAAAAATGAGGGGTGGTGCTCACTTGCCCTTGGCGTCCCATCTCCTCCTGTTCTTCAGCACGCTCGACAAGGCCCCAACACTGCCCTCGGGTTGGGCATGAGGCACAGGCCTGCCACCTCCTGTTGTCACGGCTGGGGGCTCCGGGCCTGCCAAAACCCCCGGCTCGGAAGCCACCAAGACATGTACGTCCTGAGGCCCCTCGCGGCCTGTGGGAAGCAGCCCCGCTGGTCGAAGTGGGGCATCGCCCGGGCAAAGTCTCCCCCGTTCTTGTGTCTATACAAGGGGGGCCCCTGTGGGGAGGCCGCCGACGGTCTTGCAGAGCAAGACCCGGAGCACCCCATCGAGCGTGTCGGCCGGCACGCGCCCCGGGTGGAGCTGCATGGGATCGTCCGACCCAAAGAAGGGCCACATCGGGCAAGAGTGACGTTGAAGCGGGGCAATCTGCCGCGTGAGGAATTCCCTCACGATCAGCGCGACGGTCACCCCCACTTTCCTCAATGTCTCCAACCTCCCCCGCATCTGCAATAACCTTGAGTCAACTAGTAGCACGTGCTCCCACCTGGAGCTCGGCGCTGCTGGGAAGGACGGGGTTAGCAGTAAGGGGTTGTACCGCCCCGTGTCCATGAACACCCATTGCTGCGTGAAACCTTCGGCGAAGTGATCGATCTCCATATCGATGCACTCGCCCGCCGTCACGTCCACAGCCTGGAAGGACACGCACCCGGAGCACTAGTCAGGCGTGGGCAGCTGGAGGGAGAAAAATTGTCGGAGCAACGCCACCAAAGAAGGGACACCAAGAAAGGCCTCACATAGGAAGGCGAATGACGAGACGAGGAGAACGGACCTCGGGTAAAGGTGCAACGCGTGAATCTGGTAATGCGCGTGCACGACATCGAGGAACTCCGAGAATGGGGGAAGTAGGCCGGAGAAGAGCGCCAGGAGGTGAAGAGTAATGGAGGTTGCCGACAGCTCGGCGAAGGGGGCTGAAGACGGCAGGATCTTGGTTGGCCCCCATTCGCTCAAGACGGCCGCGACCATGGCGAGGATCTTATCGAGCCCTTCGCAATTCAGCACCGTGGACCTACCCAGCACGGGTTCCAATTCCTAGCGCCCTTCTTCCGCCGCCATTCCGTCGCCCTCCCTACTCGAAGGAGTTGCAGCGGCGCCAGTGGGAAGGGGCGGCGGCTGCTTGGCGGGTGGGAACAGTCTTATGCAACAAAGAAGACACAGTGAGGCGACACAAGGTAAGGGAGAGCAATGATGGGCCAACTGCGCAAGTGTGCTTTATGCCAGCTCAGGGCAGTTACCGAGGGGGCGTGGCAAGCCACAAGGGCGTCCCACAACTGGCCAGGCGCCATGTCGCACCGGGCCCACAGGCAGTTGGGTCCCACGTCTCCCCGCCCCTGCCGTCGGGAGGAGTCGTGCCCAACGCGGGCCGTGGGCTACCGTTGGGCCCCTGGGACCGGGGGTGCCCAGGCCCGTCGACTTGCGGGCCGAGGTGCGATGTGGCCATCCCATCCCCGCTCGGCCCATCGACATGCTTAACGAGGAAGACCCATGCGAGGGCCCAAGCCTCGCAAAGGAAGCATCTCAGGATCGTCTTCAAGGACTGCAAAGGGGGACACACTGCAGGGGTGCGCCTTGGGGCCACCCCCGAGGCCCTCATCAGGTCGGTTCACCAAGGGCGTCGTGTAGGAGCCCGCGGTCCTATGCCTTCATGTGGGTGATGCATGCTGTGCATGCGAAACAGGAGCAATGCCAGCAGGCATGAAGATGGAGGATTTCCCCTTCCATGTTAGGAGAGCCAGGCCAACCAGCGTGCTCCCAAAGCGACTCCCAAAGGTTTCACGATCGGTGCCATAAGAGTAAGGCTGGGGGCACGGCATGAGGAGGTCACCCTCGAGCCCACTAGCGCGTCACGAAGAGAGGCTTTTGTAGGCGAAGACCAGCTTTGTAAGGGCGGACGACAATCCTGTCCCCTTTCAAAATGGTCGTTGGGGCAACCCTTCCCGCCAATATTTTCGAGGGGAAGAGGACCAGGGCATGTATAAAAGAGAGGCCCAACCTCTGTAGCATAGGACCGGATCCCCATCATCCCCACTAGGGCAAAAACCCACCTTTGTACCCGTCTTCCACCTCGAGCAATCCAAAAACAAGCAGGAGTAGGGTTTTACACCGCAAGGTGGCCCGAACCTGGATAAATGGTCGTGTGTTCTAATTCGTTCCCTTAGCTAGTTCTGCCGGAGATTCGCCGGTAAGTTGAGAGGTAGAACAGGGTTGGAGAGCGAGCGCACCACAGAGTTCGAACCTTTTCTTGGGTATGCGGAGCCCCGATTCCGACACAATTGTTTTTAAACAATAGCATTCTTGAGAAGCCGCCGATGTGTGGGTTTTTTGACACAAATATTGGTCCTTGATTGTACCTATGTGTGTGTGAAGACTATATTAACCATGGTTCGGTTTATCTGAACAACAAGTTATATATTATTAATCCCCTCAGCTGCTCATGGTATCTTGAGCGCAAAGTTGTGTCTTCGAGGTACATACATCGTTGGAGGCAAGGTGCTGCTATGAGGAGCGTATCCCTATTTAGCTATCATAATATGGTATTGCGGTGGGGCGCTAGCCTGTTTATGCTCCTTGAAGGTTAACTTTGGCCTGGGAGTCATATCCCCGACATTTACTTTGGCTGCGAAAGCCATAATGTATTCCTCGGTCCGAAGGGATCGCTCGGTCTTACCATTGACTATAATAACGCACCTGGATCCTGACATGATACCCGTTGTGGAAAGGGACAATGTCAAAGATCAAATCTTCGCTGTGAAAGTTGTCGGGTGAGCCGAACAATACCTCTAGGGTTATTGTGCCCGAACATCATGCCTCGACACCAGGAATTACTTCCTTGAATGTGGTTTTGCTGGGTTTGATCTTTGATGGATCAATGCCCATTTTCCGCATTGTATCCTCGTAGATAAGATTAAGGCTGCTACCTCCATGCGCGAGGACTCGTGTGAGATGGCGCCCATCAATGATGGGTCGAGTACCAAGGCAGCCGACCTCCATGCCGAATACTAGTAGGGTGGTCCGTGCGATCATAGGTGTTCGGGCATGCCGACCACGGATTGAACTTTGGGGCTATTGGCTCTATACCATATATGTCCCAAAGTGCCCACTTCCTCTTCTTTTTGGCAAGTGTATGACGTAGACCATGTTCACCATTTTTACTCCAGGGGAAATTCTTTTGGCCCCCATTGTTCGGGTGACGAGGTTCTTCATTAACCTTGTTGCACGGGCTCTTGGCATGGTCTTCGGTTATGCTCTTTCTTGCCGCCTTGATCACCTAGCAGTTATGGTCTTAGGCTTGTTTCGAGTGCCGTGTATCTGATGGGCCTCTCGAGTATTTTGTCCAACCCGGTCAGCACATCCCAATTTCCTTTGAAACACTTCTTTTTGATTCCAGGTCTGGAGTTGCCGAATCCATTGACTGTTTTGTCATCGGTATCACCACTGTTATGTCGACGCTTATTCTTGCTACATCGTGGTTTTCCATTATTGTGCCGAACTATTGAAGTGACGGGGTTTGAGGGAGGGTTACTCCAAAGAGCCAGCCAAGTATCCTCACTCGTGCAATGGCAGGTCATGAGAGAAGTAAGGGTGGCCACTGTCCTCGTCATTTCTTGTCCAAGCGTCCGGGGTTTCCATTCGTCGTATGTTGTTGCGGAAGGAAGCTAGTGCCTCAGCACCCGAACAATCGACAATCTGATTTTTCTTGGTGAGGAATTTGTTCCAGAATTGCCGAGATGACTCATCAAGATGCTGAATTATGTGGCTTAAGTAATCGAACCCAGGTGGTCGAAGATAAGTGCTCTAGAAGTTGTCTTGAAAGATGTCTTCAAGGTCCTCCCAATTCCCGATGGAGTTTCCTCAGAGGTTGTTCAACCAGTGCCTAGCCGTCCCTTCGAGGGCCATGTACATGTGGAGGAGGAAATCTTCGATCCACATGGATGGATCCATTGTCCTGTCGTACTACTCGATATTTACAGGTTTAAATCCTTCAAGGAACTAATGCCGCATCACCTCATATGTAAAGCACATTGGATGTGCGGCTCCCCTTATCACAACTGTGTTGTGCTGGAGATCGGACGAGGTCCTACCGCACTTCTTATCCCGAACTCCGTCGTTCTAATAGGGTCGAGCTTGGTATTTCTCTTGTCTCACGGGAGTATGACTTCTGTATCCGTAAATGGATCTGGTTTGTCCTGCTTTAGACTTAATGTTTTGTCATAGATCTTATGGGTCTTTGGGTTGAACCGGTTCCTTCGTCATGTCCCGTCCTCGAGGAGGACGATCTTGTTCATCATCTTGTGCCAATCTCGGCGGTGCGGGCTCTAGGGCCTTGTCTTCAAATTCTGGCAACAAGCACCGACGTGGGTAACTTCTAGTTTGGCCCTATTGCTACTATCTGTACCCCTCTTCAGCGGCCAAGACCTTTGTCCATCTTCCATTGATGGAGTCTTGTTCGACTTTGAGCTATCTCTGCTTTAGCTTAAGACTCCGAGTAGTGGCTATGAGTTGCCACTTGAATACTTCCTGATCGAGTGGGTCTTAGGGGATGATGAAATCATCGTCTCGCAAGCTCTCCTCCTCCTCGATCGGAGGGACATAGTTGTTGTTTTTGAAATCGCCGAGATCATCAGGTTCTTCTGTATCCATGTAACCTGGTAGGTCGGGGTCGTATTCGGGGTTTGTAGGTTTCGGGGATTCGGATGGATTTTTCGTATCCTCGGGGTTTAAATTATCCCCGGTGCCAGCATTGTTTTCCTTGCCCTTACGAGATTTAGGCTTTTTGCGCTGGCGACGGTGCTTAACGGGATCGTCGCCACCGTTTTTTTTTCAGGGTGTCATCATTGCTTTTCCCCGTGTCATCCTTGTCTCTAGGGATGTCCACCATGTAGACATCATACATGGAGGTGGATGTCCATCATCTCATTATGGTGGGACTGGATGATTGAATGGTTGTGTCCATATCTTCGGCTTCTTCAAAAGAGAAGTCTAATAGATCAGTTAGATCTTCAATAGTGGTAATGAAGTGGGTGGCGGGTGGGGAATAAAGTTTCTCGCACCTAGTCCCAAGGTCGGAAGGATCCTCGAACGGGGTCAGCTTGTCCGAACCGTCAGCGGTTTGGACTTAGGTCATCGTCTCATTTGGCCATGAGAGATTTGTCGAACGAATACTCAGAGCCCTGGCAGAGTTGCACTCCAGAGCTACATCGTGGGATGTGTGCTCGAGCGGGATTACTCCCGGGCCTTCGAACACCATATGGTCATTTCCTGGCTCCAAGCCGAATCAAGGTTAGAATTTATTCCGGACTCAAGGATGGGAAGAAGACCCGAAGTTAAAGGTTCAAAGTTTTCGAGCTCCTTGGAGTTAAAGCGTGGGATGTTTTCACACAGGTCGCCCCAGGTGTTGGAAATGAATTCCAACTCGTCGAACTTAAATTCTTGACCTGGTGTGAGCCCGTCAATTTGGTGATGAACTGCCTTGACATGCGGGGTGGTACTACTGAAAGCAGGTGATTGGTCAGAGATAAAGGTAACTCTGGCCTTGGCGCTATTACTCGTGACCAAGTGAGCCATCGATCATTTTTGTGATCTCACAACGAAGCTCTAAATGAAAGCAACAATGTGGGTTTCGAAACCGGATGATCTCAAGTAGGGGGGCCCGAACCATGGATCTAGGGTTGATGGGTAACAAGAGATGAAGAAGATAATGTTTTACCCACGTTCGGGTCGTGTTGATGGAGGTAAAACCCTACGTCATGCTCTTGTTCGTATTGATGGAGTAGTACAGAGTATAGAGTTGATCTTGTTCGAGATCGGATGTTGGGGTCTAAACCGTAATCATAATGGGCTTAATGTCTTCTAAAAACTATGCCCCTCTCGCTTATACACACGCCAGGGGTGCTAGGGTTACATAGGGTCGGTTACAATAGAGAAGGAATATGGCGATTACGATTATATGTCTCCAACGTATCTATAATTTTGATTGTTCCATGCTATTATATTATCTGTTTTGGATGTTTTATATGCATTTATACGTTGTTTTCTATTATTTTTGGGACTAACCTATTAATCTAGAGCCTAGTGTATTGCAGATAAGAAATATTAAACGGAGTCCAAACGGAACAAAATCTTCGGAGAGATTTTTCAGGGACCAGAAGACACACAACAAACTTGGAGTAGGGGGTAGGGCATCTGCCGGGAGGCCACAAGCCTGCAGGGCGCGCCCTGGGGGGAGGCCGCGCCCCCTGGCTTGTGGGCCCCCTACGGGTCTCCTAACCCTATTCTTTGGCCTATAAATTCCCAAATATTCCCGTATCGCCAAAAAGAGCCACGGAAATACTTTTACGCTGGTGGGAGCCTCTGTTCCCGTGAGATCCAATCTGGGAGCCTTTTCTAGTAATCTATTGGAGAGGGAATTGATCACGGAGGGCATCTACATCAACTCCATTGCCCCTTCGATGATGTGTGAGTAGTTCACCACCGACCTATGGGTCCATAGCTAGTAGCCACATGGCTTCTTCTCTCTCTTTGATCTTCAATACCATGTTCTTCATGATCTTCATGGAGACCTATCCGATGTATACTCTTTTGCGGTGTGTTTGTCGAGATCCGATGAATTGTGAGTTTTTATTCAGATTATCTATGAATATTATTCGAGTCTCTTCTGAATTCTTATATGCATGATTTCATATCTTTCCAAGTCTCTTCGAATTATCGGTTTGGTTTGGCCAACTAGATTTGTAATTCTTGCAATGGGATAAGTGCTTAGTTTTGGGTTCAATCTTGCGGTGTCCTCACCCAGTGACATAGTAGGGGTAGCGAGGCACGTATTGTATTGTTGACATCGAGGATTAAAAGATGGGGTTTCATCCTACATCTTGAGTTTATCCCACTACATCATGTCATCTTACTTAATGTGTTACTTTGTTCTTCATGAACTTAATACTCTAGATGCATGCAGGAGTCGGTCGATGTGTGGAGTAATAGTAGTAGATGCAGAATCGTTTCAATCTACTTAACACGGACATGATGCCTATATGCATAATCATTGCCTTAGATATCTTCATAAATATTCTCTTTTCTATCAATTGCTCGATAGTAATTTGTTCACCCACCGTATTATTTTCCTTTATGAGAGAAGCCTCTAGTGAAATCTATGGCCCCGGGGTCTATTTTCCATATTATATTTTTCAGATCTATAAACCGAAAATACCAAAAATACTTTGCTGCAATTTATTTACTTTTGTTTCCGCAATCTTTTATATCTATCTCTATCAGATCTCATCCTTGTAGATAACTTTGAAGGGATTAACAACCCCTTTATAGCGTGGGGTGTAAGTGTTTGATTGTTTGTGTAGGTACTACTATTGGGGCCTTGCTTGTTCCTCCTACTGGATTGATACCTTAGTTCTCAACAAACTGACGGAAATACTTATCTACTTTGCTGCATCACCCTTTCATCTTCAAGCAAAAAACCAACGCAAGCTCAAGAGGTAGCAAGAAGGATTTCTGGCACCGTTGCGTGGGAGGATACACAGCAAGATCACGCCTACCAAGTACCCATCACAAACTCATCTATTGCATTTACTTTATTTTCCATTTGCCTCTCGTTTTCCTCTCCCCCACTTCTAAAAGGAGTTTCAAAAAATACCAAAAATATTTTCCTTTTTATTGTCCCTTTTTTCCGTTTGTCTTTTTCGTTTATTCGTTTCCATGGCTCAACCCAAAAGTTTTTATTTGTATCTTAAGAAGCTAGAAGATATTGAGAATAATGCTAAGGGGTTCATGTCACTCCAATTTGACCATAATAGTTTCTTTAGGAACGAGCTTAAAGAACAAAGATTTATGCTTGATTACATGAATAAAGAGCTTGATGATATGGCAAAGGAATTTTGTGGTTTGAAATCTCAGTTTCCTCACCTAAAAAATTTAGTAGGCCCAATTTCTGACAGACAAGCCACCTTGGTTAATAAAATCGCCGTGAAGCCATAATCTTTAAGCATTGATAAAGATCTTAAAGTGATTGGTGTGACACCTATTTAATCTTTGTTTTCTAGTATAAATCTTGAAAAAGATGGGACTCGAGATGAGTGAACTTTAGTTAAAAGGCATCCCAATGATTCCGAGTTTATAGATCTTAATGATAAGATTGATAAAAGTGGGATGGAAGAGGTCAAAACTTGAAATAGCAATGAGCCCACTCTTTCGAATTTCAAGGATTTTAATTATGATAGTTGTTATTTGATTGATTGTGTTTCCTTGTTGCAATCCATGTTGAATTCTCCGCATGCTTATAGTAATCATATTGTGGATGCCATGATGAGATCTTTTGAAGAAAAACTTGAGTTGGAAGTTTCTATACCTAGAAAGCTTTATGATGAGTGGGAACCTAGTGTTAAGATTAAAATCAAAGATTATGAGTGCCATGCTTTGTGTGATTTGGGTGCTAGTGTTTCCGCGATTCCAAAAACTTTATGTGATGTGCTAGGATTCCGTGAATTTGATGATTTCTCTTTAAATCTACATCTAGTGGATTCTACAATTAAGAAACCTGCGGGAAGGATTAATGATGTTCTTATTGTTGCAAATAGGAATTATGTGGCCGTAGATTTCATTGTTCTTGATATAGATTGCAATCCTACATGTCCTATTATTCTTGGTAGACCTTTTCTTAGAATGATTGGTGCAATTATTGATATGAAAGAAGGTAATATTAGATTCCAATTTCCATTAAGGAAAGGCATGAAGAACTTCCCTAGAAGGAAAATAAGATTACCTTATGAATCTATTATGAGAGCTACCTATGGATTGCATACCAAATATGACAATACCTAGATCTATTGCATTATGCCTAGCTAGGGGCGTTAAACAATAGCGCTTGTTGGGAGGCAACACAATTTTATTTTATGCTTTTGTTTATGCTTATGTTTTCGAGTGCTGCACACATTATTACCTTTGTAATAATTTTGTTTTCTTCTTTTAATTAGTGTTTGAGCCAAGTAAGACCTTTGGGATGGTCTACGGTGTTTGCAAGTTGATTTTGCTGAAAAACACAAACATTCGCTCTCAGTCCTGGAATTTTATAAATTTACCGGAACGTGCTTTTGATCTGAATTTTTACACAATATTGGTTTACAAATTTCCAAGATCGCCCTAATTTTTCATAATTTTTGGAGTTACAAAAGTATTCGAAGTAAACATATTGCTACACATTGTTCTGTTTTTGACAAATTCTGTTTTCTTTGTGTTGTTTGCATATTTTGATGAATCTATAGGTTGTCTCGGGGGGTATGAACCATGGAGAAGTTGGAATACAGTAAATATTACATCAATATAAATAAAGAATGAGTTCACAACAGTACCTAATTAAAGTGGTGATTTATTTTTCCTATACTAACGGATCTCATGAGTTTTCTGTTGAGTTTTGTGTTGTGATGTTTTCACGTTTTGGGTAAAGATTTGATGGACTACGAAATAAGGAGTGGTAAGAGCTTAAGCTTGGGGATGACCAAGGAATCCCAAGTCATATTCAAGGATACCAAAGAGCCTAAGCTTGGGTATGCCCCGAAAGGCATCCCCTCTTTCGTCATCAATCCATCGGTAAATTTACTTGAGACTATATTTTTATTCACCACATGATATGTGTTTTTCTTGGAGCGTCTTGTATTTTATGAGTCTTTACTTTTTAGTTTTCCACGATCATCCTTGTTGCACACATCTTTGAGAGGGATACATGCTGAATCGTGAATTTATTAGAATACTCTTTGTGCTTCACATATATCTTTTGAGCTAGGCAATGTTGCTCTAGTACTTCACTTCTTTCTTTTAGAGCATGGCGGTGTTGTGTTTTATAGAAATTATTAAACTCTCGTACCTCACTTATATTATTTTGAGATTTCTTTAAACAACATGGTAATAGGTTTAGTTTATGAATTTAGTCCTAATATAATAGGCATCCAAGAGGGATATAATAAAAACTTTCATATTAAGTGCATTGAATGTGATGAGAAGTTTGATTTTTTGGATATAATTTTGAGATATGAAGATGGTAATATGAGAGTCATTCTACTAAGTTATTGTGAATTAGAAAAAATACTTGTGTTAAAGCTTGTGATTCCCGTAGCATGCATGTATGGTGAACCGTTATGTGATGAAGTCGGACATTATTTGTGTAATGATTGTCAACCTTTGTGTGGAGGTCGGGATCACGCGATGGTTAACTTCTACCAACCCTTTCCCTAGGACCATGCGTCTAATACTTTGCTTCGATGACTAATAGGCGTTCGCAATAAGTATGTGAGTTATTTATGACTAATGTTGAGTTCATGGATTATACGCACTCTCACCCTTCCACCTTTGCTAGCCTCTCTAGTACCGCGCAACTTTCGCCGGTACATTAAACCCACCTTCCTCAAAACAGCCACCATATATTTTCCTCCAAATAGCCACCATATCTACCTATTATGGCATTTTCATAGCCATTCCGAGATATATTGCCATGCAACACCGTCGTTCGGTTTTCATGACACGCACCATCACTTCCATATTGCTTATGGAGTCATACTTTGTTCTAGATATCGAGTTGTAATCTTTTGAGTTTTAAGTAAATTAAAGTGTGATGATTTGCATTATTAGAATATTGTCCCATGTGAGAAAAGGATGATGGAAGCTATGATTCCCTCACAAGTTGGGATGAGTCTCCAGACATTATAAAAAAATAAAAGAGGCCAGCGAAGCCCAGAAAAAATAAAAGAAGGCCAAAGATGCCCACCAAAAAAAGAGAAAAAAATTAAGAGAAAGAGAGAAGGGACAATGCTACTATATCTTTCCACACTTGTGCTTCAAAGTACCACCATGTTCTTCATAGAGAGTCTTCTATTTTGTCACTTTCATATAAATAGCAAGGAAGCCTTCGCAAATGCGAGGACAACATCATTGTTGCATCGAAGTGTTAATTTTTTTTTTATCCCATGTACATATTTCTAACTCTCGAGTATCCCATTTAGCATAATAAATAACTTTTTAAGAGTTGATGCATTTTATTGTTCTTTTGGAATGGGCATTAATACATTTCTAAAGGTGTATATTTCACGTTTATTTTGCATACAGTCCTGCCAAAGAATTTGATACTTTTTTATAGCAAAATTCTAATGTTGTTTGCTTTTCTTGATTATCTATTTATTCAGCCTGGTGTTATGTTGTAAGGTTGACAAAGAAAGCTAACCTCGAACCTAAGCCGCCGCCAGATCAGTTGGCATATGCTCTTTAGCGTAGGTCCGCAAGTGTATACCCTTTCACGTTTCTGTTTGGCTATATAGAGCAATCTAGTTTCTCTCATATACGACCGACTCACATGGCTATTGCTTGCATATACAATTGATTAAGCAAATGATGAACATCCCCTCGATAGTTAGGTGTCGATAGTGAAAGCTTATTTCGTTACTTTTGCGTTGATACTGAAGTTGGTACCTAATCACTCATCAACCATATTTTTTTATTTACTAACTCTCAAATTTTATACTTCCCACGGTTCATTAATGTTTGATCATATGTGTGGGTGTCAACCATGCATATAAAAATAAACTTTGATTTTTTTTTTGTGTTGCAGTATATCGGAAAATCTAACATGCAATAATTTGACTCCTTGTTTGGTTAAACAATAAGAATTTTGGTTATCCAAGTTTGAGTTGGGTAGGTAAGTTTTCTTAGAAAGTACTTATAAAATAACAATAATTGCTGAGATTATTTTAGTAGAAAATATATGGTATTGATTTTTATGAAGTACTTATAAAATCACAATAATTACTTTGTATTTGTGAAAATATATGGCTTTGTTTGACTTAAAGTTGTAATCCCTCACAAGACATCTCCAATGGGGTTTGATTGCTATGGTCAAAACCAATTTTTTTAAACTGTTGGAGAAATTAATTTATTTTTTATCGATCCTCCTTCCATGAACTCTACACTCTAGCTAGCAGGTTATCCCTCGCACTGCGAGGGAAACGTTTTTATTGCATACAAATTGTTCATTATTTATTCTTTACCTTTTCATATATTTTATGCTCTTACTTACCTCTTTTGTTAAAAAGATGGTTATCAACAGTCCTTGTTAAGGCATCACAAAAAAACACAATATTTTTTACATTGGTGCATTGTTAGGGTGTAAATTTTGTATTTCTTCTATATATGTATACATGATTATATTGATCATAAATAAAAGATTTATTATAAAAATATCTAATGATATTGATTCAATCTTTTTGAAGTAATGCGCGAATCCAGTTTGGCATCGAGCTGCAAAAACACCAACATATGTTCTATAGAGTAAGTATGTAGTTTTTTGTCTCATTGTAGTTTTGCATATGGCTTTATTCTTACTTGGTCCTAGTAAGGTTCATGCTTGGATACATAATTGGAGTCTACGAAAACTTAAAAAAAATAGGACCACGCTAAATCTTGAATGTTTGGATTTTAAGGATGGCATCCCGGACGTATGGAAACTTTAGTTGATGCGAGGTGAAAATTTTAGTTTCTTAAAACATGACAATTTTTTGCTAGATTTTTTTCCGAGAACATGGCCATGTTTGCCAACCTGGCGTGAACAAAAGTTGTCATGAAAAACGCTCGGATTGCCATGCTTACAATCCGAATGTTCAAGATTTATCATTTCCGCACCCACAAAAAAATATTTATCATTTCTGAAAAATTAAATTGCCCACACATGCTTCGCTTCAATAATCTATGGTGCCAAATCAAATGAATCTCTAGAACAAATACCTGTCACGTGCTAGTACCTAGCTATGTGATGTGTGCATGAGGAGTTGTACCATCGATCCTGTACCTGCTATCTGAATGCACATACACTACAGGAAAATCCTTCCATGCTTCAGCATCAGACCGATGTATCACGACGCCAGGCCTGTATCTAGTCCCTTCTGCCGCCCACTTCATGTTTTGGGCAGACTCCGCGGACATAAAGAGACGTTGGATCCTTCGTATGGGATCAAGATACCGAAGGCCCTTGTGTGGGATCTTGAGCTGCCTCTTGTGACCATCATAAACGTCAACCTCAATATACCTAGAGGATTGACACTTTGGGCAGTAATTATCATTCGCGTGTTGTTTCCTAAATAAGATACATTTGTTTGGACAAACATGTATCCGCTCATATGGCAGCTTAAGTTCACTGAAGATTTTGTTTGACTCATACATGTTCTTTGGCAAAATGTTGTCTTTTGGCAAAAGAGTGCGAACAACGGTCAGAAGTGTATCAAAGGAAGATCTAGTCCAGCCAAACTGGGCCTTCACAGCAAGCAGGCGTGCCATGCCATCCAGTTGAGTGACCTCTGTATGCCCGTGTAAGGGTCTCTGTGCCCCATTCAAAGTTTCATAGAACTTACTCGTCATTTGCTCCTCATCCTCCTCCCCCAGCCCCTCTTCACCTACGGCAGGATTTTCGGGCGCTGCAGCATTTTCTAGGTCATCTAGCATGAATTCAACATGAGTAACATATTCGGGTGAGTCTGTGCGTTGTCGTACCACCGACTCTCTCGCACGCTGGGGCTCAAACTCACCATGCGCGACCACCGATGGTAGTTTGGCATAAACCCATTCTTAAGAAGGTGCCAACCCATTTCATCCTTTGTTTTTACCTTGTTGTTCCCACAACTGGTGCAAGGGCACCAAACTCCACCATGTCCTGTGTGCCTGGCAAATGCTACTTCCAAGAACTGATTTGTCTTTGTAATCCATTCTGGAAGCACATCCCCTCCACTCAGTCGTCCACTATACATCCACTCACGATCCTCCATCTGATGTGTTTTTCATTGACCAAGTAGTTTCAACCAGTATTAGTTCAATTAATTACAACTATTCAGTTTTTACGGCATGAACTCAAAACTACCTAATAGGTAAGGATGGGTCCTAATCCCACCCGAGGATGTGTAGGTTGGCTTCGCTTTCATGCCCTACTCCGATCCGACACAGAATTTTGGCAGCGCCTCCCCGCTGTTCTCCAAATACACGTCTCAATGCAAAGAGTTGCATATTTATAAATAATGTAACTTTTTCGAACGGGAGACGCATAGGTAACGCGACTAGCTAGCTACATGATTTACATATATATAAATCCTTTGAGGCAAATTATTCTTACCCTCGAAGTGTGCTCGGCAATGGTTATCCCTCCAGCAAAAAGCCTTGCAACGACCCTTCCAATGTCAAATTGATGTGTGTCCTACAATAAAGTGAAAACTAGAATCAAACATAATTCACATGCACAAACCAAAACACAACATATTCTATAGTTCCTTAATAAGTCGTTCTTCGTTTATTTGCCACCCGACATGTTTGATAATTATCCATGTTCCTCGTGTTATATCATCCATAGTTACTATTACTTCAAAATTAAACTAACCCAAGAAATTATTAGCAAGACAAAATTCCAAATGGCTTTTTTTGATGTAATTCTCAAACAAATCAGATTTTCTGTTGTTTTCTCTTGCACCACCTTTCAAACACCTTTGTCAAACTATAATGTAAGAATCTATAACCTTTCAAACATTTCAGGTTGTTTTCTGTTGCACCACCAACAACAAATGAATCTCTGATTTTAAATCACCTAAAACTTGACACCACTTCATAGCATATCTGCATATCCACCTTAGCTACATAGATACATGCACCACCGAAAATGAACCTTCCACCTCAAATAATGCTAGGAGGAGCACCTTGCTGCTGGAGGAAAACCTTCTAGCACCTTGCTGCTGGAGGAGCCTAGTCTGTGAGCACCTTGCACCTTGCTGCTGGAGGAGCCTAGTCTATCTGCAAAAACAGAAACACCCAGTCAGAGAGATAAGAGAGAGAGATATAGGGAGAGAGAGAGACTTACCAGTGCAGAGAAGATGGCGCGGCAGCCGTGGCCCGGTGACCTCAACCCTGGCGGGCGGCGGGGGGAGCTGGTGGAGGGGACATGGTGAGGGTGCCGGTGCAGGTGACGGTGCAGGGGCCTGTGGAGGGGGCCGGTGGAGGGGGTCGGTGCAGGGGAGGTGGAGGGGGTCGGTGGAGGGGGGCGATGCAGGGGAGGTGGATCGGGCCGATAGACGGGGCTGTAGGAGGGGGCTGGTGGAGGTGGCCGGTGCAGGAGGGGGCTGGTGGAGGGGGCCGGTGGAGGGGGCGGTGGAGGGGGCCGGTGGAGGGGCGGTGGAGTGGGTCGGCGCAGGGGCAACGGAGGGGGCCGGTGGAGGGGCGGTGGAGGAGGCCGACTCAGGGGCGATGGAGGGGACCGACGGAGGGGGCCGACGCAGGGGCGGTGGAGGGGAGCTCGGGTGGGGAGCTCCGGTGCAGGGGCAGTGGAGGGATCTGCTGCGCGAGGTGGAGGGGAGAGGTGACTGAGCGCAGCGATTTGAAAAAAAAGCGTGGTCTATTTTGGAGAGAGCGCGCGTGATATTTGGCTAACTCCCGCGTTTTCTGTACATGGAGTAAGCCGGGAGAAAAATTGTAAGCCGAGTGCCCTATGACATGTACACACGGCTTACACATGAAAATATGTTCATGTGTGTGCAAATTCGTGTTTAACTTCCATGACATTCATCTGGTATGGTATTTAATGACTTCAAATTCACATCATAGTTTTTTTATTGACATGACGAAGAAATACCTAGAGCAATACTGTAAGGTTTTTAGATTACTATTAAGGCATTACGTATAGTGCCAAATTTTATTTCTTTGACATACTTCAAGAAAATAAAAATGTTGGTTGCACTAAATCTAATCTTGAAACTTTGGCAGGAATAAAATCGGTTTCTTTATGGCTCTGAACCATATGATGTCCTATGTGATGTATTTGTGACATGGGTATGCCTTGTGCAGTCGTGGGAGGGGCAGCCCCAGTCCTCAGGATCAGGCACGACGTCATCACATGCCCCTTGTAGGGTGTCGTAAAAGTTTGGACGCGGTCCGGGTGGGCCTTACCCGACGCCGTTTGTAAACTACACCACCTTCGAGGTAGTCTCTTGGTATCGAGAGGCAACGTGTCACGTTTCTGAAGGAAGTGTCGGTCATGTTGCTCCGTTTGCATCGAAACTCCTCGTGCTCTCAGAGGAGGCCATCGAATGACACGTGTCAGGCCCACGCATTTTTCTGACCCGCCTACAATATTTGAGACATTTATTGCAATTCTAGGGTTTCCGTGTCCGAAATTGCAGATCTGCAAGGCGACACATGAAATCATGCCCAGAAGAAGCATGGAAAATCCTATGTGATGTATTTGTGACATGGGTATGACTTGTGCAGTCGTGGGAGGGGCAGCCCCAGCCATCGGGGGTACGGAATCACTTGGGTGACATGCCACATCAAACCGTTTGAAGCCTTGGAAAATGGTACGATGCCAGACATCCTTAGGATCAGGCACGACGTCATCACATGCCCCTTGTACGGTGTCGTAAAAGTTTGGACACGGTCTGGGTGGGGCTTACCCGAGGCCGCTTGTAAACTGCACCATCTTCGAGGTATTCTCTTGGTATCGAGAGGGAACGTGTCACGTTTGTGAAGGAAGTGTTGGTCATGTTGCTCCGTTGGCATCAAAACTCTTCATGCTCTCAGAGGAGGACATTGAATGACACGTGTGAGGCCCCCGCATTTTTCAGACCCGACTACAATATTTGAGACATTTATTGCAATTCTAGGGTTTCAGTGTCGGAAATTGCAGATCTGCAAGCCGACACATGAAATCATGCCCAGAAGAAGCATGGAAAATCCTATGTGATGTATTTGTGACATGGCTATGCCTTGTGCAGTCATGGGACGGGCATCCCCAGCCATCGGGGGTACGAAATCACTTGGGTGACATGCCTCATCAAACCGTTTGAAGCCTCGGAAAATGGTACGATGCCAGAAATCCTCAGGATCAGGCACGACGTCATCACATGCCCCTTGTAGGGTGTCGTAAAAGTTTGGACGCGTTCTGGGTGGGGCTTACCCGAGGCCGCTTGTAAACTGCACCATCTTCGAGGTATTCTCTTGGTATCGAGACGGAACGTGTCACGTTTGTGAAGGAAGTGTTGGTCATGTTGCTCCGTTGGCATCGAAACTCCTCGTGCTCTCAGATGAGGCCATCGAATGACACGTGTCAGGCCCGTGCATTTTTCAGACCCGACTACAATACTTGAGACATTTATTGCAATTCTAGGGTTTCAGTGTCAGAAATTGAAGATCTGCAAGGCGACACATGAAATCATGCCCAGAAGAAGCATGGAAAATCCTATGTGATGTATTTGTGACATGGGTATGACTTGTGCAGGCATGGGAGGGGCAGCCCCAGCCATCGGGGGTACGAAATCACTTTGGTGACATACCACATCAAACCGTTTGAAGCCTCGGAAAATGGTACGATGCCAGAAATCCTCAGGATCAGGCACGACGTCATCACATGCCCTTTGTAGGGTGTCGTAAAAGTTTGGACGCGGTCTAGGTGGGCCTTACCCGAGGCCGCTTGTAAACTGCACCATCTTCGAGGTAGTCTCCTGGTATCGAGAGGGAACGTTTCACGTTTGTGAAGGAAGTGTTGGTCATGTTGCTCCGTTGGCATCAAAACTCCTCGTGCTCTCAGAGGAGGCTATCGAATGACACGTGTGAGGCCCCCGCATTTTTCAGACCCGACTACAATATTTGAGACATTTATTGCAATTCTAGGGTTTCAGTGTCGGAAATTGCAGATCTGCAAGCTGACACATGAAATCATGCCCAGAAGAAGCATGGAAAATCCTATGTGATGTATTTGTGACATGGCTATGCCTTGTGCAGTCATGGGACGGGCATCCCCAGCCATCGGGGGTACGAAATCACTTGGGTGACATGCCTCATCAAACCGTTTGAAGCCTCGAAAAATGGTATGATGCGAGACATCCTTAGGATCAGGCACGACGTCATCACATGCCCCTTGTATAGTGTCATAAAAGTTTGGACGCGGTCTGGGTGGGGCTTACCCGAGGCCGCTTGTAAACTGCGCCATCTTCGAGGTAGTCTCTTGGTATCGAGAGGGAACGTGTCATGTTTGTGAAGGAAGTGTGGGTCATGTTGCTCCGTGGCATCGAAACTCCTCGTGCTCTCAGAGGAGGCCATCGAATGACACGTGTCAGGCCCCCGCATTTTTCTGACCCGCCTACAATGTTGAGACATTTATTGCAATTCTAGGGTTTCAGTGTTGGAAATTGCAGATCTGCGAGGCGACACATGAAATCATGCCCAGAAGAAGCATGGAAAACCTATGTGATGTATTTGTGACATGGGTATGCTTTGTGCAGTCGTGGGAGGGGCAGCCCCAGCCATTGGGGGTACGAAATCACTTGGGTGAAATGCCTCATCAAACCGTTTGAAGCCTCGGAAAATGGTACGATGCCAGACATCCTTAGGATCAGGCACGACGTCATCACATGCCCCTTGTACGGTGTCGTAAAAGTTTGGACACGGTGTGGGTGGGGCTTACCCGAGGTCGCTTGTAAACTGCACCATCTTCGAGGTATTCTCTTGGTATCGAGAGGGAACGTGTCACGTTTGTGAAGGAGGTGTTGGTCATGTTGCTCCGTTGGCATCGAAACTCCTCGTGCTCTCAGAGGAGGCCATCGAATGACACGTGTCAGGCCCATGCATTTTTCTGACCCGACTACAATACTGGAGACATTTATTGCAATTCTAGGGTTTCAGTGTCGAAAATTGCAGATCTGCCAGGCCACACATGAAATCATGCCCAGAAGAAGCATGGAAAATCCTATGTGATGTATTTGTGACATGGGTATGCCTTGTGCAGGCGTGGCAGGGGCAGCCCCAGCCATCGGGGGTACGAAATCACTTTGGTGACATGCCTCATCAAACCGTTTGAAGCCTCGGAAAATGGTACGATGCCAGAAATCCTCAGGATCAGGCACGACGTCATCACATGCCCCTTGTAGGGTGTCGTAAAAGTTTGGACACGGTCTGGGTGGGGCTTACCGGAGGCCGCTTGTAAACTGCACCATCTTTGAGTTATTCTCTTGGTATCGAGAGGGAACGTGTCACGTTTGTGAAGGAAGTGTTGGTCATGTTGCTCCGTTGGCATCGAAACTCCTCGTGCTCTCAAAGGAGGCCATCGAATGAGACGTGTCAGGCCCGTGCATTTTTCTGACCCGACTACAATATGTGAGATATTTATTGCAATTCTAGGGTTTCAGTGTCGGAAATTGCAGATCTGCAAGCCGACACATGAAATCATGCCCAGAAGAAGCATGGAAAATCCTATGTGATGTATCTGTGACATGGGTATGCCTTGTGCAGGCGTGGGAGGGGCAGCCCCAGCCATCAGGGATACGAAATCACTTGGGTGACATGCCTCATCAAACCGTTTGAAGCCTCGGAAAAGGGTAGGATGCCAGAAATCCTTAGGATAAGGCACGACGTCATCACATGCCCCTTGTAGGGTGTCGCAAAAGTTTGGGCACGTTCTGGGTGGGCCCACAACTATTTGAGACATTTATTGCATTTCTTGGGTTTTGGTGATCTTTCTACCCTCCCTCACACGGTCTATAGCCGACATGAGAGACATTCCTGTGGTAAAATGAATAAATAAATAACATTCAGGGATTAAAGATAAATGCAAGGGAAATCACTTTAGAACTTTTTTGAATTTGAAAATCTATAAAATATAAACCGAGTGCTTTTGCAGAACACACGGCATATAGTGTGTAAGCCGTGTCTACTTGCCAAGCACACGGCGTATACTATGTGTAAGCCGTGTGTACTTGTGAAGCACACGGCTTATAGTGTGTGTAAGCCGTGTGTACTTGTCAAGCACATGGCTTATTGCTCAAGCCGTGACGGCGTCGTCAAACACCGCTGTTGTAGACACGTGGCAGGTACCTTTACCGGATGACACGCTATAAGCCGAGTGCTTTCTTCATATATACCGTGTGAAAACTATAAGCCGAGAGCTTTTTCTGGATACTCGGCTTATATGATAGCATAAGCCGAGTGCATTGTTTTTACCGGATGTTTTTCCTTGTATACACGACTTATATTTAAATAAGCCGAGTACTCGAAAAAAAAACACGACTTATAGCTTGCGGTAAAACGTGATTTTCCTGTAGTGATACATGCAAGGGAAGTCTTTATTCGATCTCATTCCTAGTTACAAGGGGTCGAGTCCGCCGCGGCATGTGTAGGCGCGTGCATGAAGACACTCTCGAGGGGAGTTCTACAACCTTGCGTTTTTTTCCATAGGATGAATCAAGCAATTAAGGAAAAAAAAATATGTCTAGAGATCGTATCATGTATTATACAGAAATACACCCGGGAGGATATGGTACCTATCACGTACTACTGTGCTAGCTATGGGTTGCGTTCATAAGGCAAGTCTGGAACTTGCCGGTTCTAACTTTCACCGTATGATGGTCAACTCACCAAGAGCACCTAGGTGAACGGCTGCAGCGCTTGTAGAGCGTGTAATCTACCTAGGTGTCTAGGATAACATCGTACCTAATAACTTCCACCACCGGCTTCTCCCGCCAGAGAGACGGGTTGCTCCGCCACCGGCGTCGGCGGAGTACACCATGCTCATCCATGTCGATATGGTCGAGGACTGGATGCCGCCCTCTCCGCGCTCCTCTCACTCCGCCCAGAGCGGCCTTCCGTCGTCCGGCTCCGACGACGACGACACTCCCTTCCCGGTGGTGGCCCCTGCATCTTGGACGATGGATGTTGAGGACGGCCAGAGGAATGATCGGCTGCATCGCCTGGCTCGTGCCCCGGTTGCCAGCATGGGATGCCGTGGTGAGCCTCGGGGTGGCCGGTCGAGGGACCGCGACGACGAGGGAGGGCCGGGTGCAGGCGGGCGTAGGTCCTCGAAGGACGTCCTCCTTCGTCGCGGCGACTCGCGTGCTCCACCTCGCGCTGCGCCTCCGCAGCGCTGTCGCAGCCTATCCCCGCCTGCCAGGCGCGGATCGAGGGAGTCCTCGGGCCGTCGCTCGGGGGCTGGGAGGGCCACCGCGTCGGCGAGATGCCAGTCGAGGCCGCGCCAAACTATCCCTACCCCTTCAGGGGCTGCCAGGGACACCGGCTCCGACACCGCGGCCACCCAGCCCGCCCCCGTCGCGAGGAGCAGCATCAGCGGAAAAGACCCGGTCGAGGATTTCTTCAGGACGGCGAAGAAGCCCACCATCGCCTCTGTCATCGTCGACGGCCTGGCGGCCGACGTCCACATCGCCGCAGAGGCAGCGGTTGCAGCCTCTCTCGAGTTCGACGAGGCCCCTCTAGTCAAAGTCTCCTGCGAGGCAGTGCAACTGGACGCATTCAGTCCGACGCTGTCGGCTGCAGTCTCTGACCTGGGCCAGTTCCACAGAGCCACTCCATCGCCGGCTAACACCATGGAGGTCCAGCTCGGGGCGGTCACGGGACGCGTCAGACAGTTGGATATCTGAGAGGCCGTCGCTAGGCCTGAGTCGCGGGGCCTCTTCCGAACGACCAAGCAGCCGCTGATCGGCACTACCCCCGCGCGCCGTCCGGCGGCGCCGCCAAAGACTAGGGCCACCTCTACCCCGACTCGCTCCAGCACGCGGCAGGCGGCCATCGGGTCGTCGGTGCCGGTGGCACAACGCGCTTCCCTGCGCCTTGTCAAAGAGCTCGGTTTGCTCGGACCTAGAGACAAGATGACGGATGACGTGGCGAGGGCGCTCTTGCACCGTTTCGACGAACCCCTGTCCCACAGTGACATCTCGGTCATCGCCAGGCTGACTCGCTTGGACAGCGAGGCGCTGCGGGTCATGGCCCGCATGACCGGCCCTGACGGAGCTGCCAACGAGGCCACCGTGTAATCATGTTAGCTACCCTTAGTATCTCTCTCCGATGGCGACCGATCCCCGGTTGGTTCGAGTTAGGTTTGTTTTCAGTTCCAACGGGCAGTAGGCTAGTAGCTATCCACCGGCGCATCTTGGGTGATGCTGGTTGGCGCCGGTTCCCAATATGTATGATGGTTGTGTTGTTCTTCGGCCAATGGCAAAATAGTCTTAGTCATCGGAGCTACATCGGTGTTTTAGATGTATGACAAGATCCACCCCATCATGTGCTAGAATGTTCGTGGACTGAACAACCCAGCCAAGAGGACAGTGGTCGGGGAGATGGTGGCTGCTCACCGCATTGCCATACTCTGCATTCAGGAGACCAAGATCGCAGCTTGGTCACCTGATCTTGTTCGTGAGATCGGGGGCGCCAAGCTCATGGAGTGCATCGCTCTACCGGCCATAGGCACTAGCGGAGGAGCGGCCATTCTTTGGGACAAGGAGTTAGCCATAGTTACATCGCATGCCGTTGGGGTTTTCGCTATTACAGCTAGAGTGACCTTCCTCGGGAAGTCCGAGAGTTTCTGGTTATCGTCGGTCTACGGCCCGGCAGATGACGCGAGGAAGGATGATTTCTTAGGGGAACTATCCCTCTCGGCGCCCCCTGCCACCGAACCTTGGCTCATCAACGGGGATTTCAACCTCATATACGAGGCACGAGACAAGAACAATGCCAACCTCAACCGTAGGCTTATGGGTAGGTTCAGATCAGCCATTGACGCGACGGGACTAAAAGAGATTAGATGTAAGAACCGTAGATACACGTGGAGTAACGAGCGACAAGACCCTACCCTACTGAGCATCGATATGTTCTTCCGCAATACCTCCTGGGAATGCATCTTCCCATCGGTCTCACTCCTCGCGGCGTCAACAACAACGTCAGACCACTGCCCGCTGATTCTGGCAGACACCCTGGCCTCCCCTCGCACTGCCCTCTTCAGATTCGAGAACTTCTGGCCGAGTTTCCCTGGTTTACATGTCACGGTGGAACGGGCATGGAGCAGGACGGCGCAATCCGCGTATCCTTTCCAACGTCTTAGCATGAAGATGGCGAGGACTGCTCGGGACCTGAAGATTTGGAGCAAGGTTTTTTTAGCCAGGCTAAGATTCAATTTCACCTGGCGGCAGAAATAGTGGTCCGCCTGGACGTGTCTCAGGAGCGCCGACGCCTCTCGGACGCAGAGTTCAATCTCCGTAAGCTTCTCAAGCTTTGTCTGCTGGGACTCCCGGCCTTAGAACGAGCTCGCCGGCGCCAAGTTTCACGGCTCACTTGGCTTCGGCTAGGAGACGTGGGCACAAAATATTTCCATGCCAAGGCGACGGCCAGGAAACGAAAGAACTTCATCCACTGTCTC
The DNA here is from genome assembly GCF_904849725.1 of Hordeum vulgare subsp. vulgare. Classification (NCBI taxonomy): domain Eukaryota; kingdom Viridiplantae; phylum Streptophyta; class Magnoliopsida; order Poales; family Poaceae; genus Hordeum; species Hordeum vulgare. Next base: position 358,200,364 of record NC_058523.1, read on the forward strand.
CAAGTTGGCGATGAGGTCTTCACGGTGCACGATCAAAAGGAAGAAGCCGTTCACAACTATTTCCAACAGTCCACGGGTAGCAGGGCAGCGCGACCGCTGCAAGTAGATTGGTCCATCTTCGATCTACCATCCGTCCGCAATAGAGGTTTAGACAACCATTTCTCCGAGGAGGAGGTATGGGAGGCGATCAAAGCATCACCGGCGGAGAAGGCACCTCGGCCGGATGGATTCTCCGGGGTCTTCTATAGATCCTGCTGGTCCATAGTCAAGGATGACATCATGACAGTGTTCAGTAGTTTCTACAACCTAGCTAGAGGGGATTTCGGCAAGTTAAACACCGCTTTGTTGGTGCTGCTACCGAAAAAGACGGTGCAACTACGATCCAGGATTTCAGACCTATTTGTCTCATTCATTCTGTGGCCAAGCTCATTACCAAAGTTCTATCAAGAATACTTTCCACGGTGATCAGCAGCATCATCTCCCCAGCGATATGAGCGTTCCTACGCTCCAAGTCAACACAAGACAACTTCGTATATGTGCAGAATATAGTTAGATCGCTGCATAGGAAGAAGCAACCAGCCCTGCTGCTTAAGCTAGACATCGCAAAAGCCTTCGATAGCGTTTCATGGGAGTACCTGCTCGAGGTACTGCAGCATCTCGGGTTCCCGGCGTGCTGGCGCGACTGGGTATCGCTGCTCCTTTGCACGGCCTCTTCGGCCATCATGCTGAACGACACGGTCGGCAAACACTTCAATCATCAACGGGGTCTACAGCAGGGGGACTCCTCTCTCCACTTCTTTTCATCATCGCCATCGACACCCTGCACCGACTCCTAGAGAAGGCAACGGAGATGCACATAATTGATCCGTTGCCTGGCACGGACATCTCTCTACGAGTGAGCCTTTATGCAGACGACGCCGTCATATTCGCAAATCCGGCCAGGGAAGAGATCGAAGCACTGATAGCTATTCTGCAGGATTTTGGACACGCGTCAGGTCTACACATCAACCCGGCAAAATCCACTGCGTCATCCATTCGCTGTGACGACATGGACCTGCAACACATCCTATCTAACTTCGGAGGGACAATTGTCGCCTTCCCGCTAAGAGACCTAGGGCTACCGATCACTCTGTCCAGACTAAGGCTAGTTCACATTCAGTTCATCTTAGACAGAATTAGAGCTAGACTAGCTGGATGGAAGGGCAAGCTACTAAATGTTGCCGGCAGGCGAGTCCTGGTACGTAGCGTCCTCTCAGCCTTACCGACTTTTGCCCTCTCTGTCCTAAGGGCACCCAGGAAGTTCTTCGATGAGATAGACAAGGCTAGGCGACGTTTTCTTTGGGCGCAAGAGGACGGCGAATTTGGTGGAGGGAAGTGTAAAGTAAACTGGCCGGCAGTTTGCTCCCCAGTGGAGAACGGGGGCTTGGGCATCCGAGAGCTAAACCGCTTTAGTAGAGCCCTTAGACTATGGTGGCTTTGGCTGGCATGGACGAGCCTAGACAGGGCATGGCGGGGCATGGCTCTGCCTTGCGACAAAGCGGACATGGCTCTTTTTAATGCCTCAACGACAGTTGTCCTCGGCAACGGCGCAACAACATCCTTTTGGCATTGCTCGTGGACGGGAGCAGCCACCCTATAGACGGCGTTCCCGTCTCTCTTCAAGCACTCCAGGAGGAAGCATAGAACGGTAAAGGAGGCACTAACCAACAACACCTGGTTAGCAGACCTAGCCCATGGTAACAATGCACACCTATGGGAGGAGGCGGTTAGACTCCATAGATGGCTCCAGGATGGGGATCTTCACCTTCAGGGAGGAACTAGCAACACTATCAGATGGAACCTTGAGGCATGAGGGACATATACGGCACGATCTGCGTACAAGGCGCAATTCCAAGGAGTCATGAAGTCCGACTTCAAGAAGATAATCTGGACAACTTGGGTGCCTCGTAGGCTAAAGATTTTTGCTTGGCTCATCTTAAGAGACAGACTGTGGTGCAACGATCGACTGCAACGACGGGGCTGGCCAAATGGGTATTTCTGTCAGCTTTGCCTCCGGAACCTAGAAACATCCGCACATTTGTTCTGGGAATGTCCGATGTCACTGGGGATCTGGGCACACGCTGCCTCACGGGCCGGCTGCGCCTCGTTGCACCCTGACGCATGGGCAGCGAAGAAGAGGTCATCCGATATAGTCGCCACTATGGTAGCAACAGCTATACCTATGCACCGCAAGGCCACCAGGACGATGATCATCCTGATCCTATCTGAGATTTGGAAGCACAGAAACGATTGCACCTTCACACACAAGCAGGTGCACCTGCAAGATATGAAAAGTGCAATAACAAGAACCGTCGAACTTTGGAGACAAGCGGGAGCATCGTTCTTGGAGCACCCTTTCTGGGACCCGCCATGAAATTAACGACCATGTAACCTATGTTCGGGTCCGGTTTTCTGTTTCTTTTTCCCTTGTTCTCTGTCTTTTTCTCCTTGATCCTACGATCAGCACCACCCTTGTTTTTGTAACCGCACTTCTCCCTGCTATGTTTTAATACATGCCAGCATCTAGCCGGATCTTTCAAAAAAAAAAATTCCACATCCAATCTGATGATGCGTTGGGTTAAGGGCTAACCGTAGCGGAGCTAGCAAACCCTCCCCGGGCTGCGGAACGGCAATAAGAGTATATACACAAATATCTATGTGGCTACATACATGGGAAACTTGAGAAGGCCCTCACTAGTAGAAAAGAGGGCTTTGATCCATTTGATGAAATGCCATTAGTTCCGGTTCACTCACGAACCGAGACCCATGTGGGCATAGGTCCCGGTTCGTGAGGCCAGGGCGCCGGCCGGGCCTCGTGGGCCATTTGTCCCAGTTCGTTTGTTACCTTCGGTCCCGGTTCCTGAAAAGAACCGGGACCAATGTGCCTCGCTCCTGGCCCACAACCACTAGTCCCGGTTTGTGGCTGGAACCGGGACCTCAGGTTGTCCTTTAGTCTAGGTTTCAGCCACAAAACCGGGACCAACGGTTGGCCTATATATACCCCCGTGAGCAGAGCAGTGCACTGCTCTGTTTTTCGGCCAGCTGTGGGAGAGCTTTGTGGTGCTCTAGCTCACCTCCTCTCACATGAGGTGTTCGATGAAATGCCCGAGCCACACTTAAGCTTTCTCATTTAGAAGCTCCTTGTTCAAGCTCCATTTTCATCAAGATTTGTGTAGTTTTTAATACACTTTATTATATAACGCACGCAGATGAACCGTCAATGGATGTACAGTGACCGACACACCTCTAAGTATATTAATGGCGTGCATAATTTTCTCAAAGCGGCTAAGGCAAACAAGCATAATGGTTTTATAAATTGTCCATGTACTGTCTGTGGGAATACGAAGGAATTCTCCGACTATAAAACCCTTCACTTCCACCTGCTTCAGAAGGGTTTTATGTCACACTATAATGTTTGGACCAAGCACGGAGAAAGAGGGGTTATGATGAAAGACAACGTAGAAGAAGAAGATGATGACAACTACCCGCCCCTGAATACGGTGATGCTGCAATGGGGGAAGCTGAAGATCAAGAGGAACCAGACGATGTGCCCGATGATGATCTTCGTCGGGTCATTGTTGATGCACATAGTGAAAGGGAGAAGTTGAAGTACGATCGCATGTTAGAGGATCACAAAAAACGGTTGTATCCAAATTGCGAAGATGACAACACAAAGCTCGGTACCACACTTGAATTGCTGCAATGGAAGGCAGACAATGGTGTATCTGACAAGGCATTTAGTTCGCTACTGAAATTAATGAAGAAGAAGCTTCCAAAGGATAACGAATTGTCCGGTACTACGTACAAAGCGAAGAAGGTTCTATGCCCTCTAGGATTTGTGGTGCAGAAGATACATGCATGCCCTAATGACTGCATCCTCTACCGCGGTGCGTACGTGGATTTGAACGCATGCCCGGTATGCGACGCATTGCGGTATAAGATAAGAAGAGATGACCCTGGTGATTTTGAGGGCCAGCGTACCGGGAAGATGGTTCCTGCCAAGGTGATGTGGTATGCTCCTATAATATCACGGTTGAAACATCTGTTCAGAAACAAAAAGCATGCCGAGTTGATGCAATGGCACATAAAAGACTGTAAGAAAGACGGGAAGTTGAGAGCACCCGCTGACGGGTCGCAGTGGAGAAAGATGGCGTTTGACTTAATAAACGTGACCCAAGGAACGTATGGTTTGGTTTAAGTGCGGATGGTGTTAATTCTTTTGGGGAGCAGAGCAGCAAGCATAGCACATGGCCTGTGACTCTATGTATGTATAACCTTCCTCCTTGGTTGTGCATGAAGTGGAAGTTCATTATGATGCCAGTGCTCATCCAGGCCTCTAGGCAACCCGGCAATGACATTGATGTGTATCTAAGGCCATTAATTGATGAACTTTTATAGCTATGGAATGGAAATGGTGTACGTGTGTGGGATGAGAACGAACACGAGGAATTTGACCTACAGGCGTTGCTGTTTGTAACCATCAACGATTGGCCTGCTCCACTATAAGAAATATGCTCATACATGAAGTTCTTTAAGATGTCGTTGATGAATTCGTCATAAATCTATGATGATTTCATTTGATATTGTCGTAAGCTGTTTGAGGGGATCAAATCTACATATAAATTACGATGATGTGAGTACAAAACGTCGTAACCGCATAAGATGAGATCGTCATAACTTTTACGACGATTATATAAATGTCGTAACATGTTCTAACTATGTTGACATGTCACTCGTGGGTCCATTCTATTGGAGTTCAGTTTTGCAATAAATATTTGGTAGGTTCTTCACAAAAAACCAAATTTTACCACTCGAAAAATAACTAAAAATAGGTAGAAAGCTCAGAAATGCATACAAATTGGTCCTCATCCGTTAAATGTGGTCTAACTTTAGTGAAAATTTGTGTGGTGCCCTTTTGAAAAACATTTCTGATAGGTGCTTCAAAAAATTCCTTTATTTTTAGTATTTGAAAACTATTTTAAATCACTAATTTTTGAACCAATCAGAACCCTTCCCACGGATCGATGACATGGCGTCCATCCATCCATCCATCTATCTATAGAAAAAAACTAAAAAAATATAACCCCACCCGCAGCCTTCCGTAGCTCAGATCCCCCATCCCACCCTTCCTCCCTCGTCCCCATCTCCTGGTCGCCGCCGCCACCTCCTTCCCGTCCCCGCCCCCCTCCCGATCCCCACCTCCTCACCAATCCCTGAGCCCCTCGTCTCCGGCGGCGGCATCCATGGTGAAGGGACGCACGGGGCAACACATGAGGCTCTACGTCCGACGCAGCATCCTCGGCTTCAAGAGGTTAGCAGCCCCTCCCTCTCGCCGGATCTAGCCGTTCATTTCATGGTTGCGCGTTGACGGCGGCATTGATTCTGCAGGTCCAAGTCCAACCAGTACGAGAACACGTCGCTGATGCAACCACTGCCGGCGCCCCCAGCCCTCTCCTCCTCTCCTCTCCTTCTCTCCCGAGTCGCCGAGTCCAACCTCCACAGATTTCACTCCGCGCGCCCGGAACCCTAGCCCGTGGCCGTGGCGACCAGGCTCTGGATCCGCATCATCGGATGCGCCGGCGACGAGGCCAGGAGGCTGATGATGGGCCGGTGGGCTGCCGGCGACGGATCTGCATCTCCAGATGCGTCGGCGACCAGGCTCTGGATCCGCATCCGCTGCCCTCCACTCTTTCCACTCCTCGAGGCTATGTGGTAAGTTCAACGTGATTATCTGACTAATTTGAGCCCGGTGGTCCTATCAATCCGGTTTTTTGCTTCCCTGTCAATTTTTGTTGTTCATCTGTGGTGTTGAGGATTCACGTGATTTTTTCGTTACGCATCCCAAACAATCCGAGTGCTATTATTTGTGGCATTGACGGCAATGTTTACAGATGCGACTGAACTCGATTTATGCAAATAACTGTAACAAAGGCAGATGCAAAAGCCACATGTGCATATCCCTAATGCAAAAGATTGCCTGCCATTGGGCGCTTCGTGGCTAAGGTTACAACACTGCAGGTCCATGGACAATGCACGGCTGGCTTTGGGCTTTGGCAGAGTCAAGGGATCTTCATTCTGACTTGTTCAACCATATCTGTGTAGTATAGTACTGTTTTGTTTATTACTCATACGAGTAAAATAAGAATGGCAGAATACTTGGTATTGACGAATGAAAACTAAAAGCTTAGTTTGGAAGTATGTCGATTGCACATTATCTTTCTGTATGATATCCTACCTGATGATGATTTTTCTCATGTCCTGTTGGCAAGCATGGGCTGTTTATTTGTCAAAGAAATCCAACAACCTGATTAATTCTGACTGGGTCTTGTTTGGAAGCAGAGAACAGAATTCTGTATCTTTCAGTGGTAGAGATTTCCTGCACAAATGCCACTCGAATAGTTCGACATCGATTTGTCATGAACACGTTCAGTGTCGGGGTTCTTCAGGCATCAACTGCAAGCAATAAATCACTACCATAACTACAGTCGTCCTTTGATATCTTCTGATAACTGACCATAATTACAGTTACTCGCCAACGTGCGTGTGGCCCTTCTCGTGAATCGGCCGCCGCTGGCTCAAGGAAGATGACGCCGCCGCCGCCCAGTCTTCACCCACTCCGCCGGCCGACACGGTGGACGCGTGGTACCGCGCGCTCGAGTGCGGCGACTTCTGGTTCCTGCCCAGGTGTACAACCGCAAGGTAGTTAACTACAGTTATCTTTGCTCAGCTCTAAATTAAAGTTTGACCGACATTAGATAAGCACAGCTCGCTTCGCTGATGTTTGTTTCCTGCAAAAAGCTCGCTTTGTTTAATGGCGGGATAATCTTCTCTGTTGTGTTTAGCAGGACGGGATATTTTCATCTTGCTTCCAATGCGTTGATTGATGGTGTGTTGTGAACTGTGATAGGTACCCTCCCCACGGCTGGAAGCTGGCCAAGGAGGAGGAGAGGCGTGCAATATTATTCTTCACCTTCAATATCTATTGCACGGACTGATATTTTGAATGTGTCAATGTAAGCAGCTGTTAATCGACCATGTATTTTTTCAACTGAACCGAAGCTTTAGCTAGTTTATTTTTGGATGCAACTCTATATTAGTGAGTACCTGCAATAACAATAGAAATTCATTCAAACCATTAGTTGATTGCTTCGTTGGGAATTTCCAGTGAAAAATATAAGCTTCATAGAAACTTTATATTGCTAATAATGCCTAAGTTGAAACATGCCCGATAAGAAAAAACGTATATTATGCCCTATTCCAGTAGGCGTCTGAAAATCTAAAACCAATTAACATCTTGATATAAATTCATCACCCTAAAAGAGAGACTGAACATCTGACTATTTAAGGCATGTTTCAGGAATGTAAGTACTAGAAACATATACTGTGTGTCTCTAATAAAAAAAGAGCAATACCATGACTTATTGACATATATATTTATTTCTTTCTAAACGCTCTTATCTTGATATAAATTCTTGTAGGTTCCAACTTTGTTTCGTCAAAGACTAGTATTACTCAAGTAGAACACTCGTGAACCATTGTACTAGTTCGAGTCCCATAGTTGTCAGTATAAAAAGATGTTTTAAAGTTTCAAACTATTAAAATCTTGGGGTGCTTGGGGGTGATTTAGTAGTAGATACGGAATCCTGGGCAAATGACAGGGAAAATTTATTGTGTTGAACAACCATCTCTTGAGCGCATTGGAACAAGAGTAAATTGTTCAACTAAAACTGCTGACAAAAAATCACTGTAACATCAGTAGTAGAATATGCTGTAGTGATTTGGGCCAAGCTCTTTGGTTGAGTAGGAAAATCTAACTAAAGCCATCCCTTCTTTTTTGAAAGTAACTAAAACCATTCCTTGTGCAAACAAGCTTTGGTGAATCATAATAAGTTAGCACTCGTGTTTACAAGGCAGTGCATACACCACAATTGTATTGGCCCCCCGCAAAATCAACAATATGCAAATAAGATATTACTATTTAATATTCATACCAACACATGCCGTGTTAGAATGTACTCTGTAAACAAATATAGGAGCATTTAGATCACCACTTTAGCGATCTAAACGCTCTTATATTTTTTTACGGAGGGAGTATGTGATTGTGTATAACATAGTTGATGTGGAGACATAGGGAAGTGCAAAAGAAAAGTGTGCATCCATTGTTTCTTTATCTAAGGTCCACAGCAGCACAGGTACTCTGCTAGTATTTTATCTATTTACAGTTCAAACAGGTCGTAATTAAATATGTCATTTCATATAGAGTGTAAGATTAAAATGCCGATGAGAAATACTAGAACAGAATACCCTTACTAAGAAGCTGAATAAGCCTAATGGCATCCAACTTTCAGAGATTGTGGGACTAACCTTGAAGCAATTCTAACATTATATTCCATCCTGGGGTGATAGAACCGAGTGAGACCCCAATCAATAAGACGAAGCTAGCGTTTCTCATGATCAATCATGATATTGTGGGGCTTGACATCTCGATGCATGATACCCCGTGAGTGAGAAAATCTAGTGCCTACACAAACACCTAGAAAAAGTTAAAAGACCATCAAATTAAATGCTTGTTCAGTATGTTGCATCCAGTGTTGGCCACTGAAATAGTGCAAACTTCAGCAAACAGATTTGCTTCACAGAACTGTGCCAGTGACATACTGATATGTTTGAATATTGCAAAATAGGTTGTAATATTGTAGGTCGTGTATAACGACCCATGAGATTCTACCAACCCAAACAAAATCAAAGGAAAGAAGCCAAGTATTCTATTTACTACCAATCAGTGTATTCTGTAGAAAGAGATGTCACTCTTGGCCCATAGAAAACAGTAGTAGTATTTTTTGAAATACAGCTACAGAACAAGGGGAGGAAGGCATCAACTATGAAATCCCACTACAGATAAAAAGAATATCATGTATTGGGAAAACATGATTAGACCGAAACAAGCCACAATACTTTACAGTTTTTGTATTGTGCAATATTAATATTAGACCACAAGCCACAATACTCTACAGCTCATTGGCCCATGAACAGGTGACAAGGAGGCGGGTGTGATGTGTACAGGGCCCTCACCCACAAGGAGCCCTTCACCAAAATCATAGTGTCAAATTACGACTGCATCTTAAATAACTTGTTGTGCATAGTGTCAAAATATTCATGTGATCCCAAACCTATTTTGATTTGAACTTGGCCTATGTTTATGCCCAGTTTCTGTTAATTATCTTGAATGGTGTGGTACCGTGTCTATGCACGCACAACTTCCTCCCACAAAAAAAACTAAGTGCATGTCTCTCTCACTTTCGTTCGCATTTCTTTTAACATCATCTTCAGAATGAACACAAATCTTTTTATTTCTAATATTTTTTATATTTATTTCCTTTTCATTGATTCATGTGCAGTGTAATGTTCTTGTAGGATGACAAGTTGTCGCATCTCGAGCATGTCTCATAGGAGAGTGGAATGAAGTCCATTGTACTGTCGGGATAGTAGTAGATGTGCCATTGTTCTATTGTGAAATTATGTCTGTCCTTGCTATCCTCTGTAAGGAAATGTATTCATGAGATGAGTTATTGTATTATGTAAACCTGGCAGATGTATTATGTGATGTTATGTGAAGGATGATTTTAATTCAATTTGGAGTTTTCTTGATTTGAATATGAAATAGTGTTGGATTTAATATTGGACAAATAATTGAGTTGAAAAGGCCCAACAAATAGAAATGAAACCAAGTTTTGGAACAAAAAGTTGCTGAATTCAAAAATGAAAGAAGGCCAAAACTAAAATTGGAACAAATGTATTTGGGCATTAATAGGCCATGGCCCAAATTATAATGATAAAAAAATTCGAAAAAAATACTAAAGTGGTTGTAAATAGGCCAAGGCCCAAAAAGAAGCCCAATAAGAAAAAGCCCAAAAAATAAAACTAGCCCATGTGATCAATTGAAATGGGTTGGGCTGATTTCAACCATGACGTTTTGATTTCGTCGTAATTTTGCCACGTAGGACTGAGTTTCATTGCCAACGATGATTTAGGATCGTCGTAAAGGTTACGACAATCTAGGAATCGTCGTAAAAGTTACGACGATTTTGATCAAAACGTCGCTGCTGTTCATTTGTGACGCTCCGTTTTCGACGCTTGGTTTTTCGTCGTGAGATCGTCGTAAATGAAAAACCGTGACGATGTAGCGACGAAAAAATAGCGTCGTGTATTAGCATATTCCTTGTAGTGCTCTCAGTAACCTTTCCAGACAGACTAACAAGGGATACAACGCATGCACACACTGTTTAGATAACACCGACAATATATATTTGGACAAATGCAGGAAGAATGTGTACATGGGGCATCGTCGATTTCTTCCAACCAACCATCAATGTCGAAAGAAAGGAAAGCATTTCAAAGGTGAGGCAGATCACCGGAAGAAGCCGGCCCTCCGTATTGGTGATCATTGAGTTACAAGTAATCTTTGGAAAGGGTCCTGGCGGACTATCTGTTCTGAATGATGATGTGGGACACACACCCATGTGGAAGAAGAAATCTATATTTTGGAACCTACCCTATTGGAAAGACCTAGAGGTCCGCTCTGCAATCAAGGTGATGCATGTGACGAAGAATCTTTGTGTGAACCTTCTAGGCTACTTGAGAGTGTATGGGAAGACAAAAGCTACACTGGAGTCAAGGGAGGAACATCAACTGTGCATGAAAAAGACGGCATGCATCGAGAGCAGTATGAAGGTCCTACCAGCCACGGGGTTATGACACAACTGCTTCTGGTTGCATTGAGGGGGCTTCTACCGGAAAATGTTCCATTAGCCATTGTGAAGCTATGTGCATTCCTCAATGCAATCTCTCAGAAGGTGACAGATCCAGCAATCTTGCCAAGGTTAAGGAGTGATTTGGTGCAATGTCTTGTTAGTTTCGAGCTGGTGTTCCCACCATCCTTCTTCAATATCACGACGCACGTCCTAGTTCATCTAGTCGACGAGATTGTCATTCTGGGCCCTCTATTTCTACACAATATGTTCCCCTTTGAGAGGTTCACGAGATTCTTAAATAAATATGTTCATAACCGCGCTAAGGCAGAAGGAAGCATCTCCATGGGCCATCATACAGAGGATGTCATTGGATTTTGTGTTGACTTCATTCCTGACCTTAAGAAGATTGGTCTCCCTCAATCGCGGTATGAGGGGAGATTGACTAGAAAAGGCACACTAGGAGCGGAGTCAATAATGTGTACGGACGGGCATTCTTGGTCTCAAGCACATTACAGAGTTCTACATAATTCTACCTTGGTGATCCTGTATGTCAATGAAACAAGAATATTCTGAGCTCCATACACCTGGACCAGTGTGACGACTCGATTACATTTGAACACATCAGGACTTTCAGCAGTTGGTTGCAAAAACGTCTCATGTGTGACAACACTATTTCTGATGAGTTGTACTCATTGGCCAGGGCACCATCTTCGACTGTATTGCTTACCAAGGGTACGAGATAAATGGGAATACATTTTACACAATCACCCAAGATGAAAAGAGCACCAACCGAAACAGCGGTGTCCGCTTTGATGCAGCAACTGAGAGGGGAAAGGACACATATTATGGTTACATAGTGGACATATGGGAACTTGACTATGGACATGATTTGAAGGTCCCTTTGTTTCATTGCAAATGGGTCAATCTGTCAGGAGGCGGGGTACAGATAGACCCATAGTACGGAATGACAACAGTGGATCTAAACAATCTTGCGCATGTAGAGGAACCATTCGTCCTAGCCAATGATGCGGCACATGTTTTCTATATGAAGGACATGTCTACCAAACCAAGAAAAAGAAAATATAAGGAAGTGAATACATCATACGATGAGCCAAAGCGCCACATAGTTCTTTCAGGAAAAAGAGACATCATGGGATTCGAGAGCAAGACAAACATGCCTAAAGATTATGAAAAGTTTCATGAAATTCCTCCCTTCAAAGTCAAGGCTGACCCAAGCACCCTGTTAAACGATGAAGATTATCCATGGTTACGGTGCAATAAGCATGGAACACAAGCGAAGAAAAAGTGAAGAAATGAAATGCCCTTTGTAATAGATGAGTTTCCGTATGAAATCATGATATATACTTCGAAAGAGATTGTCCGTTTTGTACACGGAGTGCATCTAGTTTTTGCCGCAACCCTCTCAACTTTAAAGCACATGTTATGTGGGTGAAATGATTATATCATGCCAACTTTCAACCTTTTCAGAGTTCATTTGTAGTGATTTTCAATTTAAGGGTCATTGAGCTCCAAAACAAATCAGTAAATGCACGAAAAATACCAAAGGAAGTCAGAAATAGTTCAAAATTGATGATGTGTCTTTGAATGGTGCATTCTGAAAACACAAAAAGTCTTGAGTTCAAATAAGTTCAGAAAAATGAAACCCCTTTGTAACAGATGAGTTCTCGTATGAAACCCTGATACTTCGAAAGAGATTGTCCGTTTTGCCAACGAAGTGCATCCAGTATTTGCCGCAACCCTCTCAACTTTTTAGAACATGCTATGTGGGTGAAATGATGATACCATGCCAACTTTCAACATTTTCAGAGTTCATTTGTAGTGCTTTTCAATTTAAGGGTCATTTAGCTAAAAAACAGTAAATGCATGAAAAATACCAAATGAAGTCAGAAATAGTTGAAAATTGATGATGTCTTTGAATGGTGCATTTTGGACACACAAAAAGTCCTGAGTTCAAATAAGTTAAAACATGAAACCCCTTTGTAACATATGAGTTCTCGTATGAAACCGTGATACTTCGAAAGAGATTGTCCGTTTTGTACACGAAGTGCATCCAGTTTTTGCCGCAACCCTCTCAACTTTGTAGCACATGCTATGTGGGTGAAATGATGATACCATGCCAACTTTCAACATTTTCAGAGTTCATTTGTAGTGCTTTTCAATTTAAGGGTCATTTAGCTCAAAAACAAATCAGTAAATGCATGAAAAGTACCAAATGAAGTCAGAAATAGTTGAAAATTGATGATGTGTCTTTGAATGGTGCATTTGGAACACACAAAAAGTCTTGAGTTCGAATAAGTTCGAAAAAATGAAACCCCTTTGTAACAGATGAGTTCTCGTATGAAACCTTGATACTTCGAAAGAGATTGTCCGTTTTGTACACGAAGTGCATCCAGTTTTTGACGCAACCCTCTCAACTTTTTAGCACATGCTATGTGGGTGAAATGATGATACCATGCCAACTTTCAACATTTTCAGAGTTCATTTGTAGTGCTTTTCAATTTCAGGGTCATTTAGCTCAAAAAATCAGTAAATGCATGAAAAATACCAAATGAAGTCAGAAATAGTTGAAAATTGATGATGTGTCTTTGAATGGTGCACTTTGAACACACAAAAAGTCTTGAGTTCAAATAAGTTCAAAAAATGAAACCTCTTTGTAACAGATGAGTTCTCATATGAAACCGTGATACTTCGAAAGAGATTGTCCATTTTGTACACGATGTGCATCCAATTCTTGCCGCAACCCTCTCAACTTTTTAGAACATGCTATGTGCGTGAAATGATTATACCATGCCAACTTTCAACATTTCTAGAGTTCATTTCTAGTGCTTTTTAATTTAGGGTCATTTAGCTCAAAACAAAAATCAGTAAATGTATGAAAAATAATAAATGGGCCGACGGACCTTTTGTCCCGGTTCTAGCCACCAACCGGTATGAAAGTACTTCTGTTCCTGCCCTTTTGGGCCAGAGGAAGTGTGGCTTTGGTCCCGGTTGGTGCCAGAAGCCAAAACGAAAGGTTTCGCATATAGTGCTGGAGTTGTCGAAATTGACCTTTAGTCCCGGTTGGTGTAACAACCCGGGACTAAAGGTGTGCTTTGGTCCCGACTTGGGCCACCAACCGGAACAAAGGTGTTCGTATATTGCGCAAGTTGTCATAATTTCCACCAACTTCCATCCCCCCGTTCTCTCTTCGTCACCGTCACACCCGAGCCCATTGCCGCCGGCTCGCGCCTCCTCCACGAGCCCGTCGTCGCCATCGCTCACGAGCCCGTTGTTGCCCCGAGCCGATCGTCGTTGCCGTCGCTCCTGAGCCCGCAGTCGCTCCCAAGCCCGTCATCGTCACCGTCGCCGTTGCCGTCGTCCCCGAGCCCATCGTCGTCTTTGTCGTCCCCGAGCCCATCGCCGTCTTTGTCGTCCCCGAGCCCATCGCCATCGTCTTCGTCGCCCGTCGCCGCCCGTCGTCGCAGTCGCCCGTCACCGCTCGTCTTCGCCGTCGCCCCCGAGCCCATCGCCGTCGTCGTCGTCGCCCGTCGTCATCGTCACCGTCGCCCCCGAGCCCATCGCCCGTCGTCGTTCCGAAGCCCGCCGTCGTCGTCCGTCGAAGCACTCGTAGCACGTCCATCGATCTCTCCATCTCCTTATTTGCGAATCCATGTGTGTGAGAAGACGTAGTCTAATTGCGAATCCATGTGTGTGTATTACAGTCATATTTGAATAATATGTTGGGTGCATTTTTGAACTCCCCAATGTGACACAAGTTATAAAAAATTTAAAAATATTTAGATTAGATTCAGTTTCAATAGCAAATAAAGTTATAAAAATTATAAAAATAATTAGATTAGATTAAGTTACAAATTAAGTTTTTATGCTAATATTTGGGATATGAATAAAGGGCTTCCTCCCACTTTGAAATGTTTGTAGAAACAATGGATATTCCAAGAGACATGGAAAAAGAAGAAATTTTGGGGGATATAATCCACGGCGACGGTAGTAATGTCGTTTTTTCGCTCAGGGAACTCGGTGACTACCGAATCCCGGAGGAAGGACATTATCATGATGGCTAAGGTGATCGAACAATGGAGGAGGTAGGACATTATCATGATGGCTTCGGTGACTGCCGAATCCTGGAGGAAGGACACCATGATGACAGATCCGGTGACCGAATAGAGGAGGGACCTATTGAAAAGTCTCGATCGAGCCAAACTTTGGTAACGAGACGGGGCCCGACGAGAAGGTTCGGCAAGGATCAAAAGTTCACGATCACAGAACTGTTGGACGATGGCGAACCGATTGAACCCAAGCGGACCAGGGACGCATTTTCTGCTTAGTGCGGAGCTATTGTCACGGACAGTATCCCATCAGCATCAAGCAATGGAATAAGCCTAAGGGCGACAACGTCCTTGAAGGTGATTATGTCACCGATAGGCTCAAAGATGATCTTTGGACCGCGTTGAAGGAAAATTTCACCCTACTGCCAAAGGAGGATCCGAATAAGCCAGTTATAGAGCTACTAGTCAAGGCGTGTGATCTTAAGAAGATGTCAGAACTATTCAGGAGGTGGAAGAAAGATTTGAAATCAAAGTATGTCGACAAAGGGAAGACTAGAGAATTCGTCGGTCGATTTGAGAAGATTAGAGATCACTGGCCCGCATTTGTGGCCTACAAGTCATCGGACAAGAGTAAGGAAATGTCAGAGAGAAAAAAGAACAATGCTGCAAAGAAGTAGTACCAGCATCACACGGGGTCAGGTGGCTACCTCAAAGGCCGTCCGTTGTGGGAAAAGATGAGAAAGACCTGATTGCTAAAGGGGTCCAACCATACACATGAAACTAGCCTGACCATTCAAGGAATTGGTTCTTCGGAGTTGGGGGAACTTTGGACCCTGAAACAGGGGAGTGTCGTTGGACGGACGATCAACTTGCAACACCCATCAACAAGCTTCAACAGTGTATCACCGCAGCGCAGGAAGGGCGTTCTTTCCCGAAAGAGAGAAGGACGAGCTGCTGAGGCCCTAGGGAATGCTAAGCACCCTGGACGAACACGAGGCACACCAGGCTTTGTTCCGTGCAAGGCACACCAGCCTCGCACAGCCGATTACACAAGCCGAGAGAGAAAGAGGAATGCGGAGCTCAGCGACATGCAGAAGATCAATGCAAGACTACAAATTCTAGAGGAACTTCATAGCCAGCGAGTTGTCGACAAACCATCTCAGCGGCATGAAACTACCCTAGAATTTACCCCGCCATCTCAGCAGAGAAGCAGCGTGGCTTCCACGGAGCTCGTTCAGCCTGACTTCACGGCTCCTAGTTACCCCGTGGATACTATCACGGAATCTCAACCTTGCGATCTTTTGACGAAATGCCGGAACCTCACTTTCAAGGCTGCTATCGGCATTGTTGCACCTCCTCAATCCAACAAAACTTTTCACTGCCGTCCGATTCCACGTGGTTATGCTCTTGTGATGGTGGATGAAGTAAATAAAGATTTTGAGCAGCTCGAGCTTGACCACCCTACAGGTGAAGATGAGAATAATAAGCTGGTTCATGCTTTGAGGAGTACATGTCTATGGCCGAAGGAGTACATCAATCTTCCAAACTGGACGCCTCCTCCTCCTCCTCCGGTGAGTGATCAGGGCACTCCATATCCTCCTCCGGTGGCTGATTAGGGCACTCCTCATCCTCCTTTGGCGAATGATGAGGGCACTCCGGCTCCTCCGACGTGTGAGGGCACTCCGTCTTCTTCTTTGGCTTCTCCTCCGGCGCGTGAGGGCACTCCGCCTCCTTCTTCGACTCCTCCTCCGGCCCGTCCAAGTAGTCCGCCTCCTTCTTCGGCTCCTCCTCCGGCACGTCGGAGCACTCCGCCTCCTTCTTCGGCTCCTCCTCCAGCGCATCGGAGCAGTCTGCCTCCTTCGGCTCCTGATGCTCCGGCGCGTCGGAGCACTCCACCTCCTTCTTCGGCTCCTCCTACAGCATGTCGCAGCAGTCCGCCTCCTTCTGCGGCTCCTCCTCCGGCGCGTCAGAGCACTCCGCCTCCTCCTCCAGTGTGTTGGAGCAGTCCTGCTCCTTCGGCTCCTCCTCATGCGCGTCGGAGTAGTCCGCCTCCTCCGCAACAACGGAAGACGGACGTCGTCGTCGCTCCGCCGAAAATTACACAAGTAAGAAAGATGTCGCCTCCTCCTCCATCTCTCAAGCGGAAGACAGACTCCGCCGCCGCTCTAGCGGCTAGCAGTGATGCAATGTTAGCAAAACGAAGAAGTGGGAAAAGAATTCCCCAGCTCGGTGAACAGAAGAAGCAATCGTGCCACCCGCTCAAGATGTCTAGCGATATTGTCGTCGCTAATGATTCGGGGTTGCTGCCCGGTACCAATCCTGGTGATTACGTGAGCGATTCAGTAATTTTTAAGATGGTTGAGGTAACAAATCAAGAAAAATATAAATTCATGCTCGGGAATCCTCTCGTCAAACATGGTCATCCTCATCTAACACCGAGGATGCACGAATTGCATGAGTGGTACATGAACATCTTCACGGAGAAAACGGCTGTGTATATGAGACTGAAAAAAGCTCACGAATTCGTTGGAGCTGCAATGGTGCTTGTCGAATTTGAGGATTTATTTCAGATATACAATGACCTGGCCCTTGATAAACAACTCCTGACTTCCTACTGTTTGTAAGTATTACTTCTATAGTTAAGTCTATAGCTCAGCTCGTTCATTGCATGTATCTATAATTATCCTCACTATATATATATTATGCAGATTGAAGATCGTCGAAATAAAAAAAGCAGGAATCTTCGATGTTGGGTTCATTTTCCCAGAATCATAAATTTATTGTCGATAGGAAATGAAACCAAAGAGACCGAGGTTAAGTTGCTAAATTCGTTGCTTGTAAATCAATACAAAAGGGAAATACTCTTTCCTTACAACTTCAGGTGAGTGTTGCTGTCTTCTCTGTATACCCGGTTTCTTTTACTCGAGGTTAATTAGTAAATGTAATTGATGAGTTATATATATGTGTGCGCAGTTACCACTGGATTCTGATATCCATTAAGCTTGACGCGGCAAAAGTAAGTGTCTTAGACTCGAGACGTAAAGATCCCGAGGATTATGCGAACATGACTGCAATGCTCAAGAAGTAAGTTCATTCAACACCGGGACCATACCGGCATGCAACTTTCGTTAATTTCCTAATATCAAGTAATCATTTTCTTTGCCTGGCGGGATTTGGAAGAAGTTCACGAATAAGGTTCACGGTGTACCCAAAGAGTTGCAATTTATGCACCCCCGAGTAAGTAGTACTAGCTAGCTAGTTTCGCGCATCTCTAATTGATTCAAATTTTCATCAATATATCATTACCATGCTTTCTTATCAGCTTGATTGAACTCTATATATTCTCGTAAAGTGCTTGTACCAGGTAGGTGGGACTGAAATATGTGCATTCTATGTATGCGAGTTCATTCGCCTCTCGACCTTTGGGCGGGGCATCTCTCACGAACAATTTGAAGTACGTAAATAATATTCACAATTTTATTTTATATATTAGCATCAATTGTGTTGAGTTTTATTCATATATATGCATGTATTGACCCCCTTATTTAAATTAGATCTGGAAGAAGCGGGATGAACCCCTATCAGATTATGGCATACAAGCAATTAAAGAGGAATTGGCGTGATTCCTTCTTAACCACGTCATACCTAGTGACGGAGAATACCATGTGAACTATTTGTGATTGGATCTTAGGTAGATGATGTTAGGCATTGTAAAAGATGTTAAGTATTGTAAATGGTTTCCTTCATTTTCTTATTAGCTAGCGTCATGTTCTCCCTATATGTATAGTAGCTAGCGTCGACAAAGCACGGAGAAAGAGAGGACACTTCTCTCTATTAGCTAGCTAACACAATATGAAACCACTAAACTAACCTTCCAACCCCCCCCCCCCACCATAAAAAAACAAAAACCTCAGCTCTGGGCAGATGCTGACGCGTGGATGCCATGTTGTCCCGGTTGGTGTGACAAACCGGGACTAAAGAACCTCGTGCCCGGGCTCGCCGCAACGACCACGTGGAGACCATTCGGTCCCGGTTCGTAAGAGAACCGGGACTAATGGTTTTGGGCTTTAGTCCCGGTTCAAGAACCGGGGCTAATGAGCCTCTGGAACCGGGACAAATGGGCAATTTTCTACTAGTGCCTCAACCAAAGCTAGTCGATCATGCTTCTACACAATGCTACCCTCCCGTATTGTATGCTAATTGATGCAACTCCCTTAGCTTGTGAACTTATTGCTGCCTTCTGTTTGATTCATCACCGGCCAAACGTACAACGCACGGACGCCAGAAGTTATATGGATTGCAAATACACAACCGAGATGTACGTGCATGTTCATGTGACAGTAAGAGGTAGCGTTGGATACATGCGTGTTGTTGTTTAATTCACAGCTACAAGACAGGAGTGACGTGATGATGTTTGATGAGACGAAACGGCGGTTGCACTCGCCGTTGCAGGCAGCGTGAGAGGCAGACACGACATTGGCAAGGTAAACCACAAAGAGGGAAATTGTGACGAACCGGAATTGTAGACATGAAAACCAACAAAAAGGGTAAAAATCACTGGACTCCAAATGACCTGAAATTTCATGGAGATTTTTTATGGAATATATACAAAATATTGGGCCAAAAATATATGAGAGGGGGGCCACCTACTCGCCACGAGCCAACAGGGCGCGTCCACCCCCTGGTCGCGCCAGGTTGCCTCGTGGCGGCCCAGCAGGTCTCCCGACCCCCCCCTCTTCCCCTGTATGGTGTGTTTTGACCTAGAAAAAATCATAAGAATATTTTAGGAATGAAGGCAGCCATCTCGTGGCAGAAACCTACGCAGAGGCACTTTTGCTCTCCGATAGATAGATTCTACCCGGGGAGTCCCTCTCCGGAAGGGGGAGATCGAAGACATCGTCATGAACAATACTTCCTCCTTCGTGGGAGGACCAATCTTCATCAACATATTCACCAACACCATATCATCTCCAACCCTAGTTCATCTCTTGCATTTAATATTTGTCTCAAAACCTCAGATTGGTACATGTGGGTTACTAGTAGTGTTGATTAGATCTCGTAGTTGATGCTTGTTGGATTACTTGGTGGAAAATATTATGTTCAGATCCTTGATCACCATTATTATACCTCTGACCTTTGAACATGTTGATGAGTT
The DNA here is from genome assembly GCF_904849725.1 of Hordeum vulgare subsp. vulgare. Taxonomy (NCBI): domain Eukaryota; kingdom Viridiplantae; phylum Streptophyta; class Magnoliopsida; order Poales; family Poaceae; genus Hordeum; species Hordeum vulgare. The sequence continues at coordinate 358,220,376 of NC_058523.1, forward strand.
GTGAGTAGTTAATATTGTTCTTGGGGACATGAGAGAATTCTTGTTATAATTAATCATGTGAAGTTGGTATTCGTTTGATATTTTGTTGATGTGTATGTTGTTGCTACTCTTAGTGGTGTCGTGTAAATGTCGACTACACGAAACTGCACCATGTTATGGGCCTAAGGGAAGGCATTGTGGAGTAACAATTATATGATGGATTGTGAGAGTGAGAGAAGCTTAAACCCCAGTTTATGTGTTGCTCCGTAAGGGGTTGATTTGGATCCACATGTTTCATACTATGGTTGGATTTATCTTAATTCTTCTTTCGTAGTTGTGGATCCTTGCAAGAGGGGGTAATGATAAGTGGGTTTCTTGTTCAAGTAACAACACCACCTTAGCATCAGCCCACCCATATATCAAATTATCAAAGTAAAAAAAGTGAATCCACATAACATGATGAACATGACGAGGCTATATTTCCCATGTGTCCTCGGGAGCGTTTGCTTTATATAGGAGTACTTTCAGGCTTGTCATTTGCTATAAACAGGATTGGGCTACCTTCCTGCACACTTTCTACTATTTTTACTTGTCACTTGTTATGAATTATCTTGGTACAGAATTATCTATCGCTATTATTTGCAACACTTGCAAGGAATACCTTGCTGAAAATTGCTTGTCATTCTGAATCTGGTCAGAGCTCCGTTCCTAGGACCGTGAATCGTAGAATCATAACTATCAGGATCATAGAAACTCAGATTCTATGATCGAAGTCATAGAATTGGAGGGGCTAGTTTGGATCATAAGATCATAAGATTCTAAGACTTGAGTCACGATTCTGACAACTTTGCTCATTTCCTTATACTCCTCGTTGGGTTCGACACTCTTATCAAAAGGACTATGACCGATCGCCTAGACTTATGGGACATCACTCACCTTTTCAGTTGCAAGATGTAGTAGCCTGGACCGAGGCCCCGATGTCGGTTCCGTCATGGGCCATCAGTTTAGCCCATAGGCCTCATAAGAGATGACTCTAGAAGCCATGTAATACAAAATAAGGAAGACGACACCATGGAGGATTCCCGTCCACCGACATATATTACTAGGTTGTATAACCTTGGTGTCTTGGTATATTATATAAGTTGACTCCGAGCTTGTCGATAAATAGATACATTCCCTTGGTTTATACATGTACTTTGTAGATCCCAACCGCAATATATATGAGCAAGAGTAGGGTATTATCTCTTCTCGAGGGCCTGAACTTGGGTAACTTAGTCTCTTGTCTCTCTTCAACCTAATCGCTACGACAAGACATGCCATCAAGGGATCTTCCAGAATCATCTACGACATTGTACCTTTTCAATTAGTCCGTAAGACCCAGGAATAACACATATCTTGCCACCGCCTTGGGGTTCTGTAGGATGCCGCTGATACAGGAGATGTCCACGCGATTGGAGATGAGGTGCTCCCATAATGCTCGGCGGTACTCGACATGGGCCTCCTCAAAGGAGAAATCACTGCCAGCCACACCATCTATGTCAATACCTTCCTCCTCCAACTACAACTCCAACTCCACTCGATGGTTATGGCGGCGGTGGCCTCACGAGCGGAGACCAGCGTGTTGACCCACAAGTATAGGGGATTAATCATAGTACTTTCTATAAGTGAGAGTGTCGAACCCAATGGGGGGCATAAGGAAATGACAAATATTTTTTATCAAGTTATTATCTGCAAGTTATGTGGGTAACACTAACAGATAGTTTTGTAAAAAGATGATTGGTAACAAGTATCAAGTAAGAAAAGTAGCAAGTGTGCACCAAGGTGGCACAATCCTCTTTGTAGAAAAGGACAAGCCTGAATGTTCTCTTATATAAAGGAAAATGCTCTCAAGGACACATGGGAATTTCCATCTAGTTATGTTCATCATGTTGAGTTGATGCGCGTTTCTTACTTTTACAATTGCTTAGGTGTTGATCTTACTTGAACAAACAACCTACTTATGATAAACCCTCTCGCAAGCATCCGCAACTATGAAAGAAGAATTAAGATAAACCTAACCATAGCATGAAACATGTGGATCCATATCAGCCCCTTATGAAATAACACATTAACTAGGGTTTAAGCTTGTGTCACTCTAGAAACCAATCATCTACTTATTACTCCACAATGCCTTCCCTTAGACCCAAAATATGGTGAAGTGTCATGTAGTTTATGTTCACATGATACCACTAAAGGAAGCAACAACATATATATATATATGTGTGTGTGTGTGTCTATATATATATCATAAAAATATGGAACGAATATCAATTTCACATGATTACTTATATCAAGACTTCTGACATGTCCTTGAGAACAAAAGTAACAACTCACAAATCACCACCATATTCAGTATGAGAGGTACAATAAATATGATAACATATCTGAACATATTATCTTCCACCAAACAAACCAACAAGCATCAACTACAAGACGTAATCAACACTACTAGTAACGCACACGTACAAATCTAAGGTTTTGAGACAATGGTTGAATACAAGATATGAACTAGGGTCACTTATGGAATCAGGAAATTTGCCATCTCCTAGTTCTTTGTCGTTTGCTGGCTAATGGCAAAGAGCCTCTGTGTCGTCAGCTTTCGGAAAACAGACAGCAGACATCTGGCTGATGGCAAAGAGCTTGTGTGCCATCAGCCACCTCTTTGTCGTCTGCCAATAGACGGCAGAGAAGGTGCACGCAGACTGCAAAGAGCTAGCTGTTGGCAAAAAACATGTTGGCCATCAGCCACCTCTTTGCCGTCTGCCAACAGACGGCACAAAAGCTGAAGGCAGACGGAAAAGGGGACTGTCGTGGGAATAAGCCTGAGAGTAGATGAGTACGATACGAAAGTAGAGGGCAGAGTCCTAGCTACCACAAGGTTGTATGAGTTCAGGCCCCTCTACGGTGGAGGTAACAACCCTATGTCTCAGTGCTCTGGAGCTTTTGTGTCGAGTGGAATATAGGTGTTACAGAATGTGAACCCTTGTGCCAGAGGGGAGGGGTGGCTTATATAGAGTGCGATGCACCTCATAAGTGTCCAGCCTTCAAGGGTGCAATAAGTGAGAAAAAATGCATATGTTATAGGTAACGTATGCCATAACTGACAATAACTACAGTAGTCTAACGTATGCCCGTTGGCCTCCCTGAGGTGCCTTCTGGTCTTCTATGTCGACCGACTTCTGGTCTTCACCGAGTGGAATCCAGTCGTCGAGTATAAGATAATCCTCTCAGTGGTTTCCTACCGAGTGGACAAGAGGTTGTCTTAATCCAGTCGGTAGGTATCTTATGACCTTCAAGATAATAATAAGGTGCCCTTGGGTAGGACTTATAGGTCAGGCCTATGACCCTACCCTAGGGCTATAACCCCATTATTAGCCCCCGAATGGATCGAGGTTCGAGTGGTGAAGGTGTAGCTGTAAATCTTGATATAGCAGACTGAATTTGAATGCCCTTCAAAGTTTTGCTGATTTGGATGTCGATTGAAATCTTGATCATTCGCCTTGATCAATTCTGCTTGGAACAAAATGTCTGAGTGAATTTGAGGATCTGAGTGAACCTGTGAATCGGCGCGTCTGACGGGATGTTCTGATCTGACCAGTCACCCTATGAGCTCTGGATTTTCCGGGATTTGAAAACTTCGATTCCTGCGCCCCTATCTCCGCCACGTATCTCGCAGTGGCCAGCGAGGGGATAAGCTGAGGGCCCACTTGGCAGAGACTCAGTCGGTTGGTTATAAAGCCGCCAGCGCTAGGGTTCGGAACGGCATCAACTCTTTATTCTCCTCTACTCTTCCTTCTCCTTAGCCACCTGCGCAACCCACAACAACCAATCTCGCCGCAGCAGCCATGAGGAAAGGGCAAACAAGCAAGCTGGAGAAGGTGAAGAAGAAGGGCGGCGCCAAGCCCAGGAAGCAGGCTCTGCCCCCAGGCTGGATCCAGGGGGATTTCCTCCGATCCACTCTGCGGAAGGAGGGCCTCCTGGAACTCGTCGAGAACGGCATGCTGGCGGACAAGTCTTGGAGGCTTCCTGGCGATGACGTCGAGCCCGAGCCACGCGAGGGGGAGCGATTCCTCCTCCTGACCAACGTCGAAAGAGGTATCTCCCTGCCGCCTCATCCTTTCATTTGGGTGTTCTTGAACTTCTTCGGGGCGCAGGTGCATCACTTCCCTCCGAATGCCATTGCCCACCTTTCTGCCTTTGTAACCTCATGCGAGTGTTTCTTGGGGTGTCCTCCCCACTGGGGACTTTTTAAATCTTTCTTCACTGTACCTTCTCAGTCGGTGAAGAAGGTCAATCCGATTGATGACAAGACCCATGTCATCTAGTTGTGTGGGGGCTTAGGACATCAAAAGAGAGCCAAAAGTAGTTATCCTGCTATGACCTTTCCCGAGTCGGTTCGCAACTGGCAAGCCACTTGGTTTTACTGTAATGATGTCGCTTGTCCAAATATGTCGAGTGGAGTTCCTCCCTTTACTTTAGTGCAACCGAGTGCTCCGAGGGCGTTTGTGTCGACGAAGTAGGAGAAAGCTCAGGTGGAGCCTATAGTCAAGGCGCTGATTGGTCTGGTCCGCAACGGAGTGACAGGGATGGATCTGTTAGAGACCTTCCTTGGAAGACGCATCCAGCCTCTCCAAGCTCGGGACCACACCATGTGGCATTATACTGGCCCAGAGAACTCCACTCGATCTCATCCTGAGGAAGTGGATGAAGACACGGTAGCGAAGTGGATCCGCGGAATAGCCGGTCCTTGCGATAATCCGATGGGGGCGAAGAGAGTCCTGCCCTTCTCTGCTCAAAACCCACCGACAAATAAGGTTAGCTCTACTCTGTTGAATATCCTTGCATTATGACCGAGTGCTTGTGATTTCATTGTCGACTGAGCTTGTGAGTTGTGATACGTCCATTTTGCATCATGCTTTCATGTTGATATTTATTGCTTTATGGGCTGTTAAATTACTTTGTGGTACCATATTTATGCCTTTTCTCTCTTATTTTGCAAGGTTTATTTGAAGAGGGAGAATTCAGGCAGCTGGAATTCTTGACTGGAAAAGGAGAAAATCTTAGTCCACTATTCTGCACATCTCCAAATTCCCTGAAAAGTTACATGGTTTTTTTTGGGATTATATAAAAAATACTGGGCGAAAGAAGTACCTGAGGGGGCTGCCAGGGCGCCACAAGCCCTTCCACCGCCACCCCCCTGGTGGCGGAGTGGGGGCTTGTGGGCTCCCTGACGGCCCACTAGCCCCCCTCTTTTTCTATATGAAGGGTTTTGGTCCAGAAAAATCATTTGGGAGCTTTTTCGTGGTTTCGCCGCCGCCACGAGGCGGAAATTGAGCAGATCCAATCTAGAGCTCCGGCAGGACGATCCTGCCGGGGAAACTTCCCTCCCAGAGGGGGAAATCGTCGCCATCGTCATCACCAACACTCCTCTCGTCGGAGGGGAGGCATCTTCATCAACATCTTCATCAGCACCATCTCCTCTCCAATCCCTAGTTCATCTCTTGTAACCAATCTCCATCTCACGATTCCGATTGGTACTTGTAAGGTTGCTAGTAGTGTTGATTACTCTTTGTAGTTGATGCTAGTTGGATTACTTGGTGGAAGAGTTTATGTTCAGATCCTTGATGCTATTCATTACACCTCTGATCATGATTATGATTTTGTTTTGTGAGTAGTTACTTGTATTCCTGAGGACATGGGATAAGTCATGCTGACAATAGTCATGTGAATTTGATATTCGTTCGGTATTTTGATATGTTGTATGTTGTCTTTTCCTCTAGTGGTTTTATGTGAACGTCGACTACATAACACTTCACCATACTTGGGCCTAGAGGAAGGCATTGGGGAGTAGTAAGTAGATGATGGGTTGCTGGAGTGACAGAAGCTTAAACCCCAGTCTATTCGTTGCTTCGTGAGGGGCTGATTTGGATCCACTAGATTAATGCTATGGTTAGACTTTGTCTTAATTCTTCTTTTGTAGTTGCGGATGCTTGCGAGAGAGGTTAATCATAAGTGGGATGCTTGTCCAAGTAAGGGAAGTACCCAAGCGCCGGTCCACCCACATATCAAACTATCATTGTAACGAACGCGAATCATATAAACATGATGAAACTAGCATGACAGAAATTCCCGTGTGTCCTCGGGAGCGTTTTTCCTCCTATAAGACTTTGTTCTGGCTTGTCCCTTGCTACAAAATGGATTGGGCCACTTGCTGGACCGTTTCTTCTAGTTGTCACTTGTTACTTTTTGCTTGCTACGTTTCACCTCGCTACACAATCACTTGTTACCGCTACTTTCAGTGCTTGCAGTTATTACCTTGCTGAAATCCGTTTATCAAAGCCTCCTGCTCCTCGTTGGGTTCGATACTCTTACTTATCGAAAGGACTACGATTGATCCCCTATACTTGTGGTTCATCAAGACTCTTTTCTGGCGCCGTTGCCGGGGAGTGAAGAGCCTTTGGTAAGTGGAAATTGGTAAGGAAACATTTAGATACTATGCTGAAATTTATTGCCACTTGTCACTATGGAGACTGTTCCTTTGAGGAGTCTATTCGGGGTATCTTCACCACGAACGGAAGCACGAGGAGTTGTTCCTCAACCTGAGGTACCTACTGAAAATATCTTTTATGAAATTCCTTCGGGTATGCTTGAGAAACTGCTGTCTAATCCTTTCACAGGAGATGGATCTTCACATCCAGACATGCATCTGATCTATGTAGATGAAGTTTGTGGTTTATTTAAGCTTGCAGGTTTGCCCGAGGATGAGGTAAAGAAGAAAGTCTTTCCTTTATCTTTAAAGGATAAGGCGTTGACATGGTATAGGCTATGTGATGATACTGGATCATGGGGCTACAATCGGTTGAAATTGGAATTTCATCAAAAGTTCTATCCTATGCATTTAGTACATCGTGATTGGAACTTTATTTATAACTTTTGGCCTCGTGACACGAAAAGCATAGCTCAAGCTTGGGGGAGGCTTAAATCAATGCTATATTCATGCCCCAATCATGAGCTCTCGAGAGAAATCATCACTCAAAACTTTTATGCTCGGGTTTCTCATGAAGATCGTACCATGCTTGACACTTCTTGTACTGGTTCTTTTATGAAGAAGGATATTGATCACAAGTGGAATTTATTGGAGAAAATCAAACGCAACTCTGAAGATTGGGAGCTGGAGGAAGGTAAGGAGTCAGGTATGAATTTCCAGTTTGATTGCGTTAAATCTTTTGTTGAGACAAACACTTTTAGATATTTTAGCGCTAAGTATGGACTTGACTTTGAGATAGTAGCTTCTCTATGTGAATCTTTTGCTGCTCATGTTGATCTTCCCAAAGAGAAGTGGTTTAAATATCATCCTCCTATAGAAAGCAACATAGACAAAACCAATCTAGTTGAGGAGAAAGTCATTGCTTTTAGTGATCCTGTTGTTCCTTGTGCTTACACTGAGAAACCACCATACCCTGCTAGGATAAAGGATTATTCTAAAGCTCCAACTGTGATACGTAGGGGTTACATTAGACCACTTGCACCCCCTGAGGAGATTAGAGTTGAACCTAGTGTTTCTATTATCAAAGATCTCTTAGCCGAAGACATATACGGGCATGTTATTAAATTCTGTGAGGACTCCGCTAGAATTGCTAAACCTCACGCGAAAGACAAACACGGACCTGTAGTTGGCCTGCCCGTTGTTTCTGTCAAGATAGGATATCATTGTTACCATGGTTTATGTGATATGGGAGCTAGTGTTAGTGCAATACCCCGTTCTCTATATGATGAAATCAAAGATGAGATTGCACCTGCTGAGTTAGAACCCATTGATGTCACTATTACGCTAGCTAATAGAGACACTATCTGCCCTCTCGGAATTGTGAGAGACGTAGAAGTCCTGTGTGGTAAGACGAAGTATCCTACTGATTTCCTTATCCTTGGTACTGCACAAGATAGCTTTTGTCCCATCATATTCGATAGACCCTTTCTCAACACTGTCAATGCTCACATTGATTGCATTAAGCAGACCGTCACTGTTAGTTTCGAGGGTGTGTCTCATGAATATAACTTCTCCAAGTTTGGAAGACAACCCCATGAAAGAGAGTCGTCTGGTAGGGATGAAATCATTGCTCTTGCCTCTATTGGTGTACCTCCTACGGATCCTTTAGAGCAATATCTGCTTGAGCTTGAAAATGATATTCATATGGAGGAGAGAGATGAGATAGATAAAATTGTCTTAGAACAATATCCTATTCTCAAGAATAATCTGCCTGTTGAACTGCTTGGGGATCCTCCCCCACCAAAGGGTGATCCAGTGTTCGAGCTTAAACAGTTGCCTGATACTCTTAAGTATGCCTATCTTGATGAGAAGGAGATATATCCTGTCATTATTAGTGCTGTCCTCTCAGAGCAAGAAGAGAAGAAGTTACTAAAAACTCTGAGGAAGCACCGTGCTGCTATTGGATATACTCTTGATGATCTTAAGGGTATTAGTCCCACTCTATGTCAGCACAAGATTAAAACTGATCCTGACTTCAAACCAGTTGCTGATCATCAAAGGAGATTAAATCCTAAGATGAAAGAGGTTGTTAGAAAAGAAATATTACAGCTTCCGGAAGCAGGAATCATTTATCCTGTTGGTCATAGTGATTGGGTAAGTCTAGTACATTGCGTACTTAAGAAGGGAGGTATCACCGTCGTTCCTAATGATAAGGATGAACTAATCCCACAAAGGATTATTACTGGCTATAGGATGGTGATAGACTTCCGGAAACTGAACAAGGCAACCAGGAAAGATCATTATCCTTTGCTGTTTATCGACCAAATGCTAGAAAGGCTATCAAAGTACACACACTTCTGCTTTCTAGACGGTTATTCAGGTTTCTCGCAAATACCTGTTGCACAATCTGATCAAGAGAAAACCACTTTCACCTGCCCCTTCGGTACCTTTGCCTATAGACGTATGCCTTTTGGCTTATGCAATGCACCTGCCACCTTCCAAAGTTGTATGATGGCTATATTCTCTGACTTTTGTGAAAAGATTGTCGAGGTTTTCATGGATGACTTCTCCGTTTATGGGTCTTCCTTTGATGATTGCCTCAGCAACCTTGATCGATTCTTACAAAGATGCGAAGATACCAACCTCGTCTTGAATTGGGAGAAGTGCCACTTTATGGTTAATGAAGGTATCGTCTTAGGACACAAAATTTCTGAAAGAGGCATTGAAGTTGATAAGGCTAAGGTTGATGCAATTGAGAAAATGCCTTGCCCCACAGATATCAGAGGTATACGAAGTTTCCTAGGTCATGCTGGTGTCGGGACCCCGATCATAAGTCATAAGAACCCAGCCTGTAACACATCACATCACTTTGCGGCCTCACGCACGGTAAACTCCACGGCTGCCACCTTACCTTGGCCGGGACCGTTTGCGTCTTTTGGCTCACGTATATGAATATGTTGCTAGAGTTCAAACGACAAAGAACCCGGGTCGACATGACTAGTTATAAACCCAAGCGGTACATCCATACAGGGACAGGCATACATAACCCAGCAAAGCAGGTGTCGGTCATCAGCGTGTGTAGACGAGTCGTAGCAAGCTACAAGGACTCCATTACACCGCGTGAAATTTCCCCGAGGGGACAGACACAGCAGCAAAAAAGGATACATGCTGGTCAATAATGTGTTCCGAGCAGTAGCAAGCTACCAAGGCCCGATGGAATCACAAAGAGGCATTTCCCTGTAAAGAGTACTACTAAAGGCAAACAACTAGGTGTTGAATCCCACACATATAATGCATTTCAAACATACACACATTATGCACGATATGTGTAGATACAACATGGCATCACAACATAACTCTATGACTCAAGCATTTATTAAAGACTCATAAGAGTCAACATAGTATGATATTACAAACAGGGGTCTCGTGACCCGACACTCAAGTCATACAAACCACAAGCGGAAGCAAATCATGTCTGGGTACAGACATCTACTAAAAGTGGTTGGAAGAGCCTGAAAAGCTACTACGACCCTACCAAAGGAGCCAGACCTCTGTCTGGGATTCCCAAGCTATTCCGGTCAACATCGATCACATCGTGTAGAACCTTTTAATGAGTCTAAGTCTTCTCTGCAAAACATAAATAAAGCAATCGTGAGTACAAAGGTACTCAACAAGTCTTACATCAGAACAATTTACATATGCATCATGTTTCAATGAAAGGATTGTGGGGTTTGATTTCAGCAAGCCAGCTTTGACACTTGGCTAACCTGTACTACGACTACATGTTCTTTCTTTGAGGTGGGATAGCGCACACGAGTCCACATATTTACCGATTCAATACACCACTATGGATCCACTCTCGTCTCCCTACGAGAAGGCCTTCCATAGCACTCACACTTATCTTGCATGATTTAGAGTATCCATTTAAGTTGTCTGTGTACCATGTAATGTTTCCAAGTAGTCCATATCCGAGGACGCGGCTATTCGAACAGATTGAATCACCCTGCAGGGTATACTTCTTCACACATGCTCCCACCACTTAGCACCATATGCACGTCATGCATCTCGGCAACCTTCAAGCGGAAGCACTGGCATGGGTGTCGGCCACGACCGTTAACCACACAAGACCCTAGTCCAGGTTTATCGCCTATTTGAGACTGAACCCGCAAGGAAGTCCGGCCGAGGTTTCCTCTACGGCCCCAAAAGATGCATGCAGGGTTCCCAAGCCCACCATCCAGGTGCCACTTGGTACACCGTGCCACTGTGTATCTACCGTAGTGAAGCCTACCCCGTCGGGCAAAGCTAAACGCGGCCGCCAACACTTTTCCTACAGACACCAAAAACTAATTGCAACTCCTGGACAGAGATCTAGGCGATTAATAAGACGAGAGGGTCAATTAAGTATCCCAATGTGTGGTAGTATCTTGTCTTGGATAACAGACACAGAACTCAGTTCTTAAGGATGGTCCCAATGAGACAACCCACCATGTACTCCTACATGGCCTCTCATCGCTACCTTTACCAAATCGGATTCACACTTTTACTCTCACACTGTAGAACATGATCACAACCATTCCGATTCATCATTTAGATGGATCAGACCTGACACGACTCTAAGCATAGCAGGCATTGTAAACAAGCATGGAAGAGTAAGCACAACAAGGATCAAGCAGTTGCTACTCATGCTAAGTGGTTTCAACTATTTACTGTGACAAAATCAGGTCATGCAAAGGAATGGGTTCAACTACCGATAACACGTACAGTTGAATCGTGTTTGTCCTAATGCAGTAAAACAGAGCAGGAGCGTGAGAGTGGGTTTATTTCAATATGCTCAAGGGGGGTTTGCTTGCCTGACACGTCTGAAGATAGCAATGAGTCTTCATCAATGTCAACGATCACATCGTCGGAAACATCGTTTACCGAGGGGGAATAACAACAACAAACAAGAAAGAACAACAATTACTTCACGGAAATGCAACACTATGATGCATGCTCAAGACATGAAATGAAAGGTGGCAGGGCTAATGTGGCTATCATTTCTTAAGTTGAAGTTGGTTTGAACTAGGATTCAAACATCACTTCAAGCCGGGTATCTTTCCAAGTACCCTTATAATTGATTCGACTTGATGCTCATAACAAATTGTTCCAACATGCATGGAGTTAGTATTTTGAGGTACTGATTTTGCTAGCTCAATCTTTGAACATAGTAATTGAAGTGTAATTCAAATAGGAATCAAATTCCAACTCCAAACTATTTATTAAATTTACCCTATTCATCATTTTGCCTATTTGGTGTGGTTAACTTTCTCAAACCAGCATGCAAATGCCATAATCAGATTCTTTGGATTTTTCTGATCCTTTTTCATATATAAATTATTTTCATCCGAGTTATATTTTAATTTCTATAATTTTTACAAGTTTTAGCAATTTCCTGGATTTATCTTATAATTGAAAATCAATTACTGCGTCAGCACTGCATCAGCATTGTGTCAGCACTCAACTGGCCTGGTCAGAGTCAAACTTGACGTGTGGGGGCCACACGTCAGTGAGCCAGGGCTAATCCCGAGTTGACCCGCACTAAGTGGGGTTTGAACCACGCGTGGGGCCCTCTGTCAGTGTGTAGGGGGGAGGTTAATTAGTCACTAGGTTAGTGCTAATCATCAGGCCACGTCAGCACGCCGGAGCTTCGTCGGCGGCAACCAAAACGACGGCGGCTACGTGCCGGAATCGCATGAACGGCGACGGTTTGACGCACAGAGAGCACGTGGAGATAGCCCATGCTGGGCCGCATCCATTCCGGCAGGTTTGGAGCACGGGGATCGCCGGAGACGGCGGTAGCAGCGTCGGAGGCGGCGGTCGATGCTTGGGCAGGACGGGGTCATCGCTAGGGGGCACGGGGAAAGGAACTGAGGGTTGGGGCGGCAACTACAGGCCCCCCCCCCGAACACGCTAGCGTGGTCGGCCGGGCGAGGAAAAGGCCCTGGCCGTAGCGGCCATTGCCGGCGGCAGGGAGCTCGGGCTCCGCGACGGGAGGCGGCTAGAGGAGGGGAAACTCGAGGAAAAGAGAGGGAATGGGAAGAATCGGTGACGGCTTGGATCCCTGAGAGAGAGAGGGCAAAGGGGAAAAGAGAGGGAGAGAGGAGGAAGAAGATGAGGCAGAGGGGTCGGGGCGGCTCAGCGGTGTGGAGATAAGGGAGAGGAGGGCTTGACGTGCTGGCACGAGGAGGCAGGGGAGAGCTCCAAGCGAAGCAGGAGGTGGCGAGGGGGCGCCGTGCCTTCCTTCTCCTCTGCCTTGTGGCACGAGGAGGAAGACGACAGGGGAGACCCCCCTGGTGGGCTGGGCCAGGAGGGGCGACAGGTAGCTCTCTCTCTCTCTCTTCTTTTCTATTTTCTATTTTATTTCCTTCTGGCCTTCCAATGTCACATAAAAGTTTCAACAATTTTGAAACTTTAAAATAGAAGGAATCAAAATAATTCCTTTCCAAATAGCTATTTGGGTCAAATCAAAATTCCATTTCAGAAATGTTTCTGTGACTTAAAATTCTGGTTTGACAAATTTATTTTATGTCACTATTTTGCCAAGTATTTGGAACATTTTCTTAGTCCCTTTTAAGGTATTAATTTTTATTGCCTTGTTGTCAATTTATCAAATCATTGGGGTTTTGATCACTTCCCAATTGTAGATCATCCCCATTGTATTAAGTTGATTTGAATGCATGCATGAATGCTCACTGATGCAACTAGCTACAAGCTATAATCTAGGGCTATGACAACTCACCCCCACTAAACAAGAATCTCGTCCCGAGATTCAGGCGTAGTCGGGAGGAGGAAGAGGGGACACTAAACTATCACAGTTTTCACGATCCATTTGCTCCTCTCGAGGACGTTGATTCATCGCACCATGTTGATCTTGACATCTTTGTCCTTGAGGTCTTCATCTAGCTTGACGACAAAAGAACAGAGAGACGACATAAGATTCGATCTCCTCGAAGATCGAGCAACTCAAGATCAACTCATAGAATGAGACGTAGGAACGTCCCTTGAGCCGAGACACAACACACATAACACGGACGAGGAAATGAGACATATGATAGAGGTTCAATGGGTAGGCAACAAATCCAGGCTTAAAACAAATGCTGGCGAGGTTTCAAAGTAGCGAGGATTAGGTTGCTCTTCATACCACAACGGGGCACCTTAGGAAGGTGACTCTTAGAGTTATTCCCCTTAAGTGGCAAAAAGAATTACTTTTGATCCTAAGATCATTGAAACTCTTCATACCAGGGTAAGGCAATTCACAAAATGATTGTTTGAAGGAATTTGAAAGAATGGCATACTCAGGTTAGAAAGAAACTAGGGTTATAGAACAACTCGGCGAACGGAAGGCACCTTCCAATTATTACCGAGGATATAACCTAGTGTCTGAGCGTGCTCTCAAGAACTTGAGCATTTCCATATTCATCAAAGTTTTACCAATATATGTGCCAAGATCTTGGTGGCACAACATACTACTATGATGAACAGTGATGGAGGATGCAGATGCAAAGGAAGACAACACTTCCTCAGATTTCACCTTAGCGGTGCCAAGGGAACGAAATCTGGTTGATCGACCGAGAGACATTTTGCACTCTGCTTCTAATGTTCCCCTTGATTTACTAGCACAACCCAGTTATAGATCATGCTTGATATTTAGCACATGAAGTATAGGTCGGAATTCGGGGCATCAAAGGAAGCCCATGAGGAACAACTTCCAAAATAAGTCATACAAAACCTCACGGGGAGATGGCTAAGATTGCTGATACAAGATATTATAATATCAAGTCTTCCGGCTAGATGTGTTAGCCATTACATCACTTTACCGGGTTACATAGAGACCAATATTATAAGTCTTGGGGAAAATTCCAACCATTATAACTGCCTGAGATTCAGCTCCGGTTGGTGACACGATGCTTCAGACTCAGCATGTCCGAAAAGAAAGTTTGCAACACAAATCGACGAGATAACGTTGTGTGATTCTCAGGAAATGAACTACGGAAGACAACTCCAAAACATGAGCTGGATCGCAAGACCCACGTGAACACACTGCCCAAGACAACCGTGAACACATGAAAAGTCTTACAACAAAACACTACGGAGTTCTGGATGGGAACCATCATTGCGGATGACGAAGCCATGTGCAAGTCCGTCTGGTACCTTCAGGAATGGCACTTACCTTCTTTTCCTTGAATAAATCAATCAGTGGCTTGGTGTGCTAGGAGATACATATGGAGTGAAGATGATCAGTCTATCAAACCATAGAATACTTCGCACTTGCATGACTGACTTGGGATGATTCCGAAGAAACAAATTAACTTTTCTCGAATTCACGGCGACAACTTGCATCAGATGCACATGAATTAGAGGAAATCACTTCTTACACCTAACATATACCTCGTGTTCGAGACACGAAGACAATGTCTACAAAGTTTCCAGCACTAGCTTGATGTCCAACACAGATCATGGAACAAATTAGAATGTTGCCGATGGGCTCAACAACAATTCATCAAGATACCCATATAAATGGATTTCCATAACTATGTGAGCAAGATAATAGCATTGGTCAGATCAAAGAATATAATGGTGTATGCCCAGAGAAATCCATGAGTAAAACACCGCTACGAAAATCTTTGGTTCTGAGTTTGATTTGACGATAGCCCATGCTCAAATCAAAAGTGAACAAGATAACATATGCAACAATTGATCACATGAATCAACCAATGAAAATATCATCTTTCTCCAGACTCACACAACAGAAAGATATCCTTCTTAAATGAGCTGAGTTTAGGCGAAGATTTTATCTTCCAACTCTCCAAGTTGTTGTTTAGCTTAACGAACTAGTTCGGGGTATCCAATACGGATTCTTGGAGAAGGGGTTGGTTTATAGAAAAACCAACTTGATCACGAGCTCTATCATAACAGTCAGGAAACAACCTGGTAATACTTTCGAGAAGATGTTCGGAAAATCACGAACCACCGATATATTATTAAGCTCGGGAACAATCTTGCTTTTCAGGGCAAGATGATGTGATCAATAGAGCGAGGGATTGACACAGTCCTAACCCATCGATCGAAAAGTGCACCATGAAACATGGACTAGGTAGCACGGTCAATCTTAGAATGACGATTCAATCACCATCACCATAAGAGTGAAGTTATTGTCCATTAACTACCAAGCAATAGCATTGCTAGGAGTATTGATTTCACACATCATGGTTCACTTGTCGATATTCCGGTTACAACCAACACGAAAACCGAGGGATGAACAATGATAGCGAGAATTATCGCTACATCAAGAGGTCATAAGAGATGATGCAATTCTCATAACACTCTTGACGAAAAGAGGGTAATACTCCAAGATAGAACAGAACAAAAGCTGGGTTAGCATTTCGATCTGCGGAATGCAACTACTTTGACCCAATCCAAGAACTGGATGTGGTACTGGAGTTTGCTTCTCCCAGTCATTCGAGAATAGAACAACTTGACAGACCACAAAATAGAAGACATCGATGACATGGATGCACAACTACTCTTGACTATCCTTTCAATGATGAAGGTCAAAATACAACTAGATAGGGCCAGCTCAAGAGCACATGATTTCTTGAGTTATGGATGCATGGATTAGAATGTCGAACGAGTTCAACATAATTCTTCCAGATAACCCATGCAGAAAAGCGAAGTAGGCAGATTCGCAATAGGGAGTAGAGAACTCATCACGAACACTCTTGTTATGATCTTTAATTCACGAAGAACTTTTGACAGAGATGGTCCATGGTATTGGAAGAATGATATCCCACGCACCTTGAGGATTACAACAAGGTTACTAATCATTCTAAAGGAACTAGCAACACTATCAACAGAGATGAACAGAATGATCCTTGGATTCAAAGACCCAGAAATAGAGTACCTACAAGCTATTTAACATCACGAGATGTTTTTCGAAAATGATGGCTAGAACTATCACACTGGAAGACATACCACACATCTAGACTATTGGGTAGTTTTCGGGGTAACATGTTTTCCTAATACTTCAACAAAACATCGAGGTAATAAAGTACCTCAACACAATTATTAGTGTGCTTTGTCCGGCCAAAAGACATTAGCTCAGGAGGAGGGAATTTGCAATTGCATCAGACTATTTAGGAACTTTGGAAAACTCGGACAGCATAACGGCTGAACGGGCATGAAATATGAGGCAACCTGCAAGAAAACTAACAACATAACAATTGAATTCTTATGGAGACACTGATCTAGGAAGACAACAACTTTCCTATAAGTCTCCAACATAGTAACTCGTCATCCTAATGAATAGATGAGAAGCCTAATTCTTAAACCCCATAGAATAAAGAAGAGGGTGACTCAGAAGAAGAATGACACAAGGAAAGGAGTAAAAAGAGCCTTACGTTCCCTTCCACAAACAATTCCCTTATATAACTAAACAGTTGCTAGACTCAACATCGACCAGTTTGGCTTGGTTATCCTACAGGCAGTCAAGCTCTGATACCAAAGCTGTCGGGACCCCGATCCTAAGTCATAAGAACCCAGCCTGTAACACATCACATCAATTTGCGGCCTCACGCACAGTAAACTCCACGGCTGCCACCTTACCTTGGCCGGGACCGTTTGCGTCTTTTGGGTCACGTATATGAATATGTTGCTAGCGTTCAAACGACAAAGAACCCGGGTCGACATGATTAGTTATAAACCCAAGCGGTACATCCGTACAGGGACAGGCATACATAACCCAGCAAAGCAGGTGTCAGTCATCAGCGTGTGTAGACGAGTCGTAGCAAGATACGAGGACTCCATTACACCGCGTGACATTTCCCCGAGGGGACAGACACAGCAGCAAAGAAGGATACATGCCGGTCAATAATGTGTTCCGAGCAGTAGCAAGCTACCAAGGCCCGACGGAATCACAAAGAGGCATTTCCCTGTAAAGAGTACTACTAAAGGCAAACAACTATGTGTTGAATCCCACACATATAATGCATTTCAAACATACACACATTATGCACGATATGTGTAGATACAACATGGCATCACAACATAACTCTATGACTCAAGCATTTATTAAAGACTCATAAGAGTCAACATAGGATGATATTACAAACAGGGGTCTCGTAACCCGACACTCAAGTCATACAAACCACAAGCGGAAGCAAATCATGTCTGGGTACAGACATCTACTAAGAGTGGCTGGAAGAGCCTGAAAAGCTACTACGACCCTACCAAAGGAGCCAGACCTCTGTCTGGGATTCCCAAGCTATTCCGGTCAACATCGAACACATCGCATAGAACCTTTTAATGAGTCTAAGTCTTCTCTGCAAAACATAAATAAAGCAACCGTGAGTACAAAGGTACTCAGCAAGTCTTACATCAGAACTATCTACACATGCATCATGTTTCAATGAAAATATTGTGGGGTTTGATTTCAGCAAGCCATCTTTGACTCTTGGCTAACCTATACTATGACTACAATTCTTTCTTTGAGGTGGGATAGCGCACACGAGTCCACATATTCACAGATTCAATACACCACTATGGATCCACTCTCGTCTCCCTACGAGAAGGCCTTCCATAGCACTCACACTTATCTTGCATGTTTTAGAGTATCCATTTAAGTTGTCTATGTACCACGTAATGTTTCCAAGTAGTCCATATCCGAGGACGCGGCTATTCGAACAGATTGAATCACCCTGCAGGTGTATACTACTTCACACATGCTCCCACCACTTAGCACCCTATGCACGTCATGCATCTCGGCAACCTTCATGCGGAAGCACTGGCGTGGGTGTCGGCCACGACCGTTAACCATACAAGACCCTAGTCCAGGTTTATCGCCTATTTGAGACTGAACCCGCAAAGAAGTCCGGCCGAGGTTTCCTCTACGGCCCCAAACGATGCGCGCAGGGTTCCCAAGCCCACCATCCGGGTTCCACTTGGTACACCGTGCCACTGTGTATCTACCGTAGTAAAGCCTACCCCGTCGGGCAGAGCTAAACACGGCCGCCAACACTTTTCCTACAAACACCAGAAACTAATTGCAACTCCTGGACACAGATCTAGGCGATTAAGAAGACGAGAGGGTCAATTAAGTATCCCAATGTGTGGTAGTATCTTGTCTTGGATAACACACACAGAACTCAGTTCTTAAGGACGGTCCCAATGAGACAACCCACCATGTACTCCTACATGGCCTCTCATCGCTACCTTTACCAAATCGGATTCACACTTTTACTCTCACACTGTAGAACATGATCACAACCATTCCGATTCATCATTCAGATGGATCAGACCCGACACGACTCTAAGCATAGCAGGCATTGTAAACAAGCATGGATGAGTAAGCACAACAAGGCTCAAGCAGTTGCTACTCATGCTAAGTGGTTTCAACTATTTACTGTGACAAAATCAGGTCATGCAAAGGAATGGGTTCAACTACCGTTAACATGTACAGTTGAATCATGTTTGTCCTAATGCAGTAAAAGAGAGCAGGAGCGAGAGAGTGGGTTTATTTCAATATGCTCAAGGGGGGTTTGCTTGCCTGACACGTCTGAAGATAGCAATGAGTCTTCATCAATGTCAACGATCACATCGTCTGAAACATCGTTTACCGAGGGGGAACAACACCGACAAACAAGAAAGAACAACAATTACTTCACGGAAATGCAACACTATGATGCATGCTCAAGACATGAAATGAAAGGTGGCAGGGCTAATGTGGCTATCATTTCTTAAGTTGAAGTTGGTTTGAACTAGGATTCAAACATCACTTCAAGCCGGGTATCTTTCCAAGTACCCTTATAATTGATTCGACTTGATGCTCATAACAAATTGTTCCAACATGCATGGAGTTAGTATTTTGAGGTACTGATTTTGCTAGCTCAATCTTTGAACATAGTAATTGAAGTGTAATTCAAATAGGAATCAAATTCCAACTCCAAACTATTTATTAAATTTACCCTATTCATCATTTTTCCTATTTGGTGTGGTTAACTTTCTCAAACCAGCATGCAAATGCCATAATCAGATTCTTTGGATTTTTCTGATCCTTTTTCATATATAAATTATTTTCATCCGAGTCATATTTTAATTTCTATGATTTTTACTAGTTTTAGAAATTTCCTGGATTTATCTTATAATTGAAAATCAATTACTGCATCAACACTGCATCAGCATTGCGTCAGCAGTCAACTGGCCTGGTCAGAGTCAAACCTGACGTGTGGGGTCCACACGTTAGTGAGCCAGGGCTAATCCCGAGTTGACCCGCACTAAGTGGGGTTTGACCCACGCGTGGGGCCCGCTGTCAGTGTGTGGGGCCCGCGCTAATTAGTCAGTAGGTTAGTGCTAATCATCAGGCCACGTCAGCACGCCGGAGCTTCGTCGGCGGCAACCAAACCGACGTCGGCTACGTGCCGGAATCGCATGAACGGCGACGGTTTGATGCACACAGAGCACCTGGAGATAGCCCATGCTGGGCCGCATCCATTCCGGCAGGTTTGCAGCGCGGGGATCGCTGGAGACGGCGGCAGCAGCGTCGGAGGCGGCGGTCGGTGCTTGGGCAGGACAGGGTCATTGCTAGGGGGCACGGGGAAAGGAACTGAGGGTTGGGGCAGCAACTACAGGCCCCCCCGAACACGCTAGCGTGGTCGGCCGGGCGAGGAAGAGGCCCTGGCCGCGGCGGCCATTGCCGGTGGGAGGGAGCTCGGGCTCCGCGACGGGAGGCGGCTAGAGGAGGGGAAACTCGAGGAAAAGACAGGAAATGGGAAGAGGGGCTCACGGCGGTGCTTCAAGTGCCAACGGCAGGGTCGGAGGTGCACCGAAGGCGACGAATCGGTGACGGCTTGGATCCCTGCGAGAGAGAGGGCAAAGGGGAAAACAGAGGGAGAGAGGAGGAAGAAGATGAGGCAGAGGGGTCGGGGCGGCTCAGCGGCGCGGAGATAAGGGAGAGGAGGGCTTGACGTGCTGGCACGAGGAGGCAGGAGAGAGCTCCACGTGAAGCAGGAGGTGGCGAGGGGGCACCATGCCTTCCTTCTCCTCTGCCTTCTGGCACGAGGAGGAAGACGATAGGGGAGACCCCCCTGGTGGGCTAGGCCAGGAGGGGCGACAGGTAGCTCTCTCTCCCTCTCTCTTCTTTTCTATTTTCTTTTTTATTTCCTTCTGGCCTTTAGATTTAGGTTTTAAAATAAATCGTTTGACCAAAAGATAAAACCCTAAAATGTTATTATGTGACAGAGATAATAATATCCAATGTCACATAAAAGTTTCAACATTTTTGAAACTTTAAAATAGAAGGAATCAAAATAATTCCATTCCAAATAGCTATTTGGTCAAATCAAAATTCCATTTCAGAAATGTTTCTGTGACTTAAAATTCTAGTTTGACAAATTTATTTTATCTCACTATTTTGCCAAGTATTTGGAACATTTTCTTAGTCCCTTTTAAGGTATTAATTTTTATTGCCATGTTGTCAATTTATCAAATCATTGGGGTTTTGATCACTTCCCAATTGTAGATCATCCCCATTGTATTAAGTTGATTTGAATGCATGCATGAATGCTCACTGATGCAACTAGCTACAAGCTATAATCTAGGGCTATGACAGCTGGTTTCTATAGAAGGTTCATTAAAGACTTCTCTAAGATTTCTAGGCCTCTTACCAACCTCTTGCAGAAGGATGTTCCTTTTGTTTTTGATGAGGATTGTGAGGAAGCCTTTCAAATACTTAAGAAGGCTTTGATAACCGCACCTATTGTTCAACCACCTGACTGGAACTTGCCCTTTGAAATCATGTGTGACGCTAGTGATTATGCTGTTGGTGCTGTCCTAGGACAAAGAGTTGACAAGAAGTTGAATGTTATTCACTACGCTAGAAAAACTCTAGACAGTGCCCAAAGAAACTACGCCACTACGGACAAGGAATTTTTAGCAGTCGTGTTTGCATGTGAAAAGTTCAGATCTTATATAGTTGACTCCAAAGTCACTATTCACTCTGATCATGCTGCTATTAAGTACCTTATGGAGAAGAAGGACGCTAAGCCTAGACTGATCAGATGGGTTCTCCTGCTCCAGGAATTTGATTTGCACGTCATTGATCGAAAGGGTGCTGATAACCCTGTAGCAGATAACTTGTCTAGGCTAGAGAATGTCCTTGATGACCCACTACCTATTGATGACAGCTTTCCTGATGAGCAACTAAATGTCATCCGCACTTCACATAGTGCACCGTGGTATGCCGATTATGCAAACTATATCGTAGCCAAATACATACCACCCAGTTTCACCTATCAGCAAAAGAAGAAATTCTTCTTTGATTTGAGACACTACTTTTGGGATGATCCTCAACTTTATAAGGAAGGAGTAGATGGTGTTATTAGACATTGTGTGCCTGAACATGAACAGGGATAGATCCTGCAGAAGTGTCATTCCGAAGCCTACGGAGGACACCACGCTGGAGATAGAACTGCCCATAAGGTATTGCAATCAGGTTTCTATTTGCCCACTCTCTTCAAGGATGCTCGTAAGTTTGCCTTGTCTTGTGACGAATGCCAAAGAATAGGGAATATCAGTAAGCGTCAATAAATGCCTATGAACTATTCACTTGTGTCATTGAACCATTTGATGTCTGGGGCTTTGATTATATGGGACCCTTCCCAAGTTCCAGTGGGTACACTCACATCTTAGTTGTTGTGGATTACGTTACTAAGTGGGTAGAAGCTATCCCCACTAAAAATATTGATCACCACACCTCTATTAAGATGCTTAAAGAAGACATTTTCCCAAGATTTGGAGTCCCTAGATATCTAATGACTGATGGCGGTTCACACTTCATTCATGGTGTTTTCCGCAAGATGCTAGCTAAGTATGATGTCAACCATAGAGTTGCATCTCCTTACCATCCTCAGACTAGTGGTCAAGTGGAGTTGAGTAATAGGGAGATCAAATTGATCCTACAAAAGACCGTCAATAGATCTCGAAAGAATTGGTCTAGCAAACTTGACGATGCGCTATGGGCTTATAGGACTGCTTATAAGAATCCCATGGGCATGTCACCGTATAAAATGCTTTACGGTAAAGCCTGTCATTTACCTCTTGAGCTGGAACACAAAGCTTATTGGGCAATCAAAGAGCTCAACTTTGATTTCAAACTTTCCGGTGAGAAGCGGTTGTTTGATATCAGCTCGTTAGATGAATGGAGGGCCCAGGCATATGAGAATGCCAAGTTGTTCAAGGAAATGGTTAAGAGATGGCACGACAAACGAATACACAAATGAGAGTTCAATGTAGGTGATTTTGTCTTGCTATACAATTCTCGTTTGAGATTCTTTGCAGGAAAGCTTCTCTCTAAATGGGAAGGTCCCTATGCTATCGAGGAAGTATATCGTTCCGGTGCCATCAAAATCAATAACACGAAAGGAAATTTTCCTAGAGTGGTAAATGGGCAAAGAATCAAGCATTACATCTCTGGTACTCCCATAAATGTTGAGACCAATATCAGCAATGTCATAACTCCAGAGGAGTACATAAGGGATGTTTATCACCCTGTTTTAGACCCTGAAAACGAAGATGTATCTGTTTCGGTAAGAAATTGGACTCCGATGTTTTCCCAATAGGAAATTTCCTCCGTTTTGGAATTTTTGGAAAATTAGAAAAATAAAAAGCAGTCCGAAGAGCGCACGAGGCGGCCACAAGCCCTGTCACCGCCCCCTACCCACCTGGTGGCGGAGGGCAAGCTTGTGGGCACCTCGTGTGCCTCCCGGACTCCGTTTTCTTGCGGAGCACTCTTTGTGGTCCAGAAAAAAATCAATATATACTCGCCCAAAGGTTTTGATCTCCGTATCGCGCAGTTTTCGTGTGTTTTCGTCTCGAGCTTGTTGTCTGCCGCAGATTTAGAGCAAAGATGTCTCAGGAATCTGTTGGGAGAATGATCTTCACCATGTTCATGAGGAAGTAGATGTTGATCTGAAAAGAGTAGAAGTAACGGAAGCCAGGGACCAAGCTAAGGAGAAAACCCAAGCTAGGGAGGAAGTTCAACCTATGTTCCACATTGAAGACGTTGAAGGAGTAGATTTTCTCCAACCCTTCCTCCACGTGTTGTCTCCATCCTTGATTGAACTCTTGAGGTTTTGCGAAACAACTCGTGCTCGCAATATTTCCCTTTCTCGTGAAGTTGTTTTGTTGGAAAACCATGTCACAGATCTCAAAGGTATAAATCAAAGATTGATAGCTCTCTTGGAATCAAAGGCGACAACTCCACCACCATCACCACCGAAGGAAGACAACTAAGCATTGGTATGAGCAATCCCATTGGCTTCTGCCAAGCTTGGGGGAGTTGCCTTGGTATCGTATCACCTTTATATCTTTTGCTTTTACCTTTGTTTTAGTTCTTTCCTTTTCAGTTTTTATTTCTTCTCTTAGAGGAATAAGTCTTTAGTGTTTAGTTTGAGTCTTTTGCTTTTGTCTCTCCCCCGATGTATTCGAGATTACGAGCTATATAATAAAGAGTATCTTAGTCAAGGGCTTTAGTTTGTGCCATGATCAAAAGTATGAAAAGAACGATAGCATGAAAGATCATGAGACGATCTTATGGAAAGTGATAGCTTCACATATGACACATATGATGATTGAAACTTTTTGAGAATAAATCAACATAGACCTCAATCATTGTTGCAATTAATAAGAAGTAATAAGGAAAGAGAGGTTCACATGTAAATATATCATCTTAGACACTTTTTACAATTGTGAGCACTCACCAAACTATTACATGCTTAGGAGTAGATGTTGGACAAGGAAGACAACATAATGAATTGTGTTTGCTTGGTTCCAAACAATGTTATATGATTAGAGATCCCTTAGCATGTGACGATTGCTTCCACCTCATGTTAGCTAAAACTACCGCACCAAGTAGAGATACTACTTGTGCATCCATAAACCTCCAACCCAGTTTTGCCATGAGAGTCCACCATACCTACCTATGGATTGAATAAGATCCTTCAAGTAAGTTGTCATCGGTGCAAGCAATAAAAATTGTTCGCTAATATGTATGATCTATTAGTGTGTGGAAAATAAGCTTTCTACGAACCTGTGATGAGGAAGGCATAAAAGCGACGGACTGCATAATAAATTTCTTTATCACAGGAGGCAATATAAAGTGATGTTCCTCCGCACTAAGAGGACACGCATTCAAATCTCAAAAGCGCATGACAACCTCTGCTTCCCTCTGTGAAGGGCCTATCTTGTACCTTTACTTTTTGCCCTTGTAAGAGTCATGGTGATCTTCACCAATTCCCTATTTTGCCTTTGTCTTGGCTACCGTCACATGCTTGGGAAAGATCTATATTCATATATCAACTTGGAGTTGAGTACTTATGCTTTATTATTGTTGACTTTACCCTTGAGGTAAATCGTTGGGAGGCAAAACTATAAGCCCCTATCTTCCTCTGTGTCCAGCTGAAACTTTGACACCATGAGTACCACGTGAGTTGTAACAATTGTGGAAAACAAAAGAGATGATTGAGTATGCGGGTTTGCCTTACAAGCTCTTATTTGACTCTTTCTGATGTTGTGATAAATTGCAATTGTTTCAATGACTTTGGACTATTGTTGGTTACTTCTCAGTAAGGTTTTTGCTTCATGCTTTGCTTTGTGAAGGAATTGTTAATGTATTGCTGTCCTATGTGTGATCATGACGCCCTCATGTCCGTATTATGTTTTATCGACACCTTCGTCCCTAAACATGTGGACATGTTTATGGAACTTGGTTTTTTGCTTGAGGACAAGCGAGGTCTAAGCTTGGGGGAGTTGATACGTCCATTTTGCATCATGCTTTCATGTTGATATTTATTGCTTTATGGGCTGTTATATTACTTTGTGGTACCATATTTATGTCTTTTCTCTCTTATTTTGCAAGGTTTATTTGAAGAGGGAGAATTAAGGCAGATGGAATTCTAGACTTGAAAAGGAGCAAATCTTAGTCCAGTATTCTGCACATCTCCAAATGCCCTGAAAAGTTACGTGGATTTTTTTGGGATTATATAAAAAATACTGGGCGAAAGAAGTACCGGAGGGGGGCTGCCAGGGCGCCACAAGCCCTGCCACTGCCACCCCTGGTGGCGGAGTGGGGTCTTGTGGGCTCCCTCACGGCCCACTAGCCCCCCTCTTTTGCTATATGAAGGGTTTTGGTCCAGAAAAAATCATTTGGGATCTTTTTCGTGGTTTCGCCGCCGCCACGAGGTGGAACTTGAGCAGATCCAATCTAGAGCTCTGGAAGGACGATCCTGCCGGGGAAACTTCCCTCCCGGAGGGGGATCTCGTCGCCATCATCATCACCAACACTCCTCTCGTCGGAGGGGAGGCATCTTCATCAACATATTCATCAGCACCATCTCCTCTCCAATCCCTAGTTCATCTCTTGTAACCAATCTCCGTCTCACGACTCCGATTGGTACTTGTAAGGTTGCTAGTAGTGTTGATTACTCTTTGTAGTTGATGCTAGTTGGATTACTTGGTGGAAGAGTTTATGTTCAGATCCTTGATGCTATTCATTACACCTATGATCATGATTATGATTTTGTTTTCTGAGTAGTTACTTTTGTTCCTGAGGACATGGGATAAGTCATGCTGATAATAGTCATGTGAATTTGATATTCGTTCGGTATTCTGATATGTTGTATGTTGTCTTTTCCTCTAGTGGTGTTATGTGAACGTCGACTACATAACACTTCACCATACTTGGGCCTAGAGGAATTCATTGGCGGTAAGTAAGTAGATGATGGGTTGCTGGAGTGACAGAAGCTTAAACCCCAGTCCATGCGTTGCTTCGTGAGGGGCTGATTTGGATCCACTAGTTTAATGCTATGGTTAGACTTTGGCTTAATTCTTCTTTTGTAGTTGCGGATGCTTGAGAGAGAGGTTAATCATAAGTGGGATGCTTGTCCAAGTAAGGGTAGTACCCAAGCGCCTGTCCACCCACATATCAAACTATCAAAGTAACGAACGCGAATCATATAAACATGATGAAACTAGCATGACAGAAATTCCCGTGTGTCCTCGGGAACGTTTTTCCTCCTATAAGACTTTGTTCAGGCTTGTCCCTTGCTACAAAAGGGATTGGGCCACTTGCTGCACCGTTGCTACTACTTTTTACTTGTTACTTTTTGCTTCCTACGTTTCACCTCGCTACACAATCACTTGTTACCGCTACTTTCAGTGCTTGCAGTTATTACCTTGCTGAAATCCGTTTATCAGAGCCTTCTGCTCCTCGTTGGGTTTGACACTCTTACTTATCGAAAGGACTATGATTGATCCCCTATACTTGTGGGTCATCAAGTTGCATCTTGCAGGCATGGACGAATTTGCATTCTCCGGTCCCGAATAGCAACGCACTCGACCTCGAGGAGGGGAGCATCGAGGACAGCGCGGAGAGGGAGGAATATGTCAAAGAAAGTGAAGAGACCGAGGAGGAGGAGTCGGAGGAAAGCGAGGAGGAAGACTTGTCTCCTTCTCGCCACGAGCCCCGGTCCAAGCTGCGTCATGATCCCGTGGGCATTCCGAGCAAGCCTTTGGCATCGAGTGGCAGGAGTGCTAAACGCGTGAGGGGATCATCTGGCGAACCGCTGGAGCAGCCTGCAAAGGTGTCCAAGCCCAGCGGACCCAAACCTCGGAAGGCTCTGCCTAGAATGAGGATTTCTGTGCTAGTCGCCCCTGCGTAAGTACTTAATCTTCCCATCTTATCCGAGTGAACTTTTCTGGTTGGTGATGACCGAGTGGAATTGCATTGACAGAGCTGCTACCTCTGTGACTTCGCCACCGCGAGGGGTCAAAGACCCCATGGAGGTTGATACCGCGAACGCTGCCACTTCATAGCTAGGTATTACTGATTTTCCACTCTCTCTTACTCTTCCATGTGTATGATTTTCCGGCTGTAACTTCTGGTGTTTCCGTCTACCAGCCGAGTCGCCAACAGAGGTCATCCAACTGGATGACGATGATCAAAGGCAACCTGCTGCTGAGGTGGAACCCATTGTGTTTGAGGTCCCTGTAGCGGAGATGCCTGTAGTGAGTGCTCTGCATGTCAGTTCGGTTGTTGTCACCACAACGCCGACTGGGTTACAGTCGGGCCCTCCAGTTGTTTCTGCTGCAACCTCATGGTTTATGTCGCGCACGACTGTGTACACCACAAGCCGTATTCCTGAAGACCAGACTGGTGCCGCCGAGGAGGTTATGATCCGGGTGGAGCTGATGATGCAACAAGCGAAAGGAGCCTATGATGCCATTGTCTCGGTGTATAACAACAACGTGGTGCTCCAAGAAAATGTCCGTGTAAGTACGACAGTAAGTTTGGATTCCGACTCACACCTAGTGGGTGTTTTTGTAGAAATGCCCTTGTGTTATCTTTGTTCCAGTGGGGTCACTCCGAGTGAACCCACTGGTTGTAGTCCCCGAGACCACTGTCGAGTGCTTGCACTGGCAGGTGTCTTAATCAGTAGAGACTTTCTTTTTTGTTGATTAAGGTTAGCCAGAGCTGATCTGGTTGAGTGTTGAATCTAGTGGGGGCACGCTAAGTACACCCACTGGGTGTAGTCCCCTAAACTATTATTAATTGGTAGTGAATGATAATAGTCTTAGGCACTTGAATGTATAATCTTTTTGGCTCGTCACGACAGACCTGGTCGAGTGATAAACCAGTGGGGTCACGCAGAGTGAACAAACTGGGTGTAGTCCCCATGACCGTTGTCGAGTGCTTGCATCGGTAGGTGTCTGATCGGAAACATACCTTTCTCTTCAATCGAATTAAGCCTTTATCACTCGGAAGTGAATTAATTTTGGCCGTATATCACTCGGAAGTGAGATATATGTCGGATGATGTTTGTCTTTTGATCCTTTTAGAAAGCTTTTGAAGTAGGTTATTGATACGTCTCCAACGTATCTATAATTTTTGATGGTTTCATTCTATTATCTTGTCAAACTTTGGATGTTTTGCATGCCTTTTATATATATTTTTTGGGACTAACTTATTAACTCAATGCCAAGTGCGCGTTCCTGTTTTTTCCATGTTTTTGACCCCTTTCAGAGGAGATTTTGAAACAGAGTCCAAACGGAAGAAAATCCCCGAAAAGATTTTTTCCGGAATGGAAGAAGATTGGGAAGCTTGAGAGCCAAGGCAGGGGAGCCTCAGGGGCCCCACAAGCCCCCACCCCGCGGCCAGGGGGGTAGGCCGTGGCCCACAGGCTTGTGGGTCCCTCTGAGTGCCCCCTGACCTAGGGGCTGTGCCTATAAATTCCCTAAAAATCCCAAAAAAATCAGGAGATCATCGAAATTACTTTTCCGCCGCCGCAAACTACTGTCTCCGCAAGATCCCATGAGGGGCACGTTCTGGTGCCCTGCCGGAGGGGGGATTCGGACACGGATGGCTTCTTCATCAACACCATGACCTCTCCGATGATGCATGAGTAGTTTACCATAGACCTACGGGTCCATAGCTAGTAGCTAGATGGCTTCTTCTCTCTCTTGGATCTTCAATACAAAGTTCTCTCTGATCTTCATGGAGATCTATCCGAGGTAATCTTCTTTTGCGGTATGTTTGTCGAGATCCGATGAATTGTGGATTTATGATCAGATTATCTGTGAATCTTATTTGAGTTTCTTCTGATCTCTCTTATGCATGATTTCATATCCTTGTAATTCTCTTCGAGTTGTGGGTTTCGTCTGGCCAACTAGATCTATGATTCTTGCAATGGGAGAAGTGCTTGGTTTTGGGTTCATACCGTGCGGTGACCTCACCTAGTGACAGAAGGGGTAGCGAGGCACGCATCATGTTGTTGCCATCAAGGCAAAAATATGGGGTTTTCATCATTGGTTTGAAGTTATCCCTCTACATCATGTCATCTTGCTTAAGGCGTTACACTGTTCGTCATGAACTCAATACACTAGATGCATGCTGGATAGCGGTCGATGTGTGGAGTAATAGTAGTAGATGCAGAAAGTATCGGTCTACTTGTCTCACACGTGATGCCTATATGTATGATCATTGCCTTATCTATCGTCATGACTTTGTGCGGTTCTATCAATTGCTCGATAGTAATTTGTTCACCCACCGTGATATTTGCTATTATGAGAGAAGCCTCTAGTGAACACTATGGCCCCCAGGGTCTTCCCCACACCATATTTTCAGCCTTACACTTTTTACTTCGTTGCACTTTCCGCCTTTAGATCTCACTTTGCAAACAATCTTGAAGGGATTGACAACCCCTTTGAAGCGTTGGGTGCAAGCTTGTTTGTGTTTGCGCAGGTACTCTGGACTTGACGAGGCCCTCTTTCTGGATCGATACCTTGGATATCAAACTGAGGGAAATACTTATTGCTCCTTTGCTGCATCACCCTTTCCTCTTCAAGGGAAAAACCAACGCAAGTGAGAGAAGTAACAAGAAGAATTCCTAGCGCCAAGGCAGGACTTCTGTTGCCGCAGCAGAAGAATTTCCGGCGCCGTTGCCGGGGAGGAAGATCAAGTCAAGGACTCATCCAAGTAGGTGTCGCAAAATCATCTCTTGCATTTACTTTGTTTGCCAGTTGCCTCTTGTTTTCCTCTCCCCCACTTCACCAATTTGCCTTTTTTCGTTTGCATTTTTCATTCGCCTTTTCGTTCGCCCTTTTCTCTCGCTTATTCTCTATTCGTCTGTGTGGGATGGTCTACCCGTTCTCATGGCTAGATCCACCACTTCGAACGATACTCCCGAGAGCGAAGTTCTCAATTTCAAACAAATTGAGGACGAAAACTTAAAGGACGCTTGGTATAGGATTTGCAATGCTCAGAGTAGATCTACTCATAAGCAATCCACTACCGTCTTGCTTCGCAGTTTTTATGTGGGTGTTTCTCCTTGGAATAGGTATATTCTTGACACCATCGTAGGTGGAAATTTCTTGGGTAGCCATACCATTGATTCTTACGGAGCTGCGATAAATTTGGTAGGCTCACCCCCACTCATGGTTAATGGAACTACCTTAACTCTAGAACATGTGATGCGTAGGCTGGACGTTATTGAAAATAAAGTTGCTACGATTGAACTCATTGAGAATTTGGATAAAAAGATCCATAATCAAATGACTCAGTACGGATCCAAGGTGGGAATGGTTTTGAAAAATTTAAAGGAGAAGGAACCCATAGTTAACGAAAAGCTAGGTCATGATTCCGCTAGGATTAGCAAACTAGAGGATGTTATAACAACCTTGGGTTCCACTTTTCCCGCTGTGTAGAATACTCCAAATTTTGCCCACAATAAAATCACCAAGTCTGTTTTAGTTCCTAAAAGTAGTGGTGAATCTTCTAGCAATAAAGATGAAAACCTTAAGATGATAAGTGATCACGCTACTTATGGTTTGAGCACCAAAGACGACGGTACGTGATTCTATCGCTTTTATGCCTAGCTAAGGGCGTTAAACAATAACGCTTGTTGGGAGGCAACCCAATGAATTTATCTTTTTCTTTCTGTTTTTTTGCGTCCACACTTTCATAATTCTGTTGTGATTGTGTTTTTTGTGTTTATTTTTGTGTTTGAGCCAAGCAAATCCTTTATGACTAGTCTTGCTAATGGTTGTTTGATACTGCTCGACAAAGACAGAAACTTTTCGCTCACGAGATGATTTTTCATTTTTATGCAGAAAGAGATTTTGAGTTTATTCTTTTTGCTGCTGGTTTGTATGCTTTTTTCCCAGGCCTTCTTAATTTTTCAGATTTTGTGAGGTACAAGAAGTATACGAAGTATACAGATTGCTACAGACTGGTCTGTTTTTGAAAGATTCTGTTTTTCTTGAGTTGGTTGCTTGTTTTGATGAAACCATGGTTAGTATCGGGGGGGGGGGGTAATAGCCATGGAAAAGTGAGAATATAGTAGCCCATCATCAATATAGATAGAATTAAATTTTCCTACAGTACCAAAAGCAGTGGTGGTTTGTTTTCTTGTGCTAATGTTATCATGAGTTTCTGTTTAAGTTTTGTGTTGTGAAGTTTTCAAGTTTTGGGTGATGGTCTCATGGACAAAGAGATAAGGAGTGGAAAGATCTGAAACTTGGGGCTTCCCAAGGCATCCCAAGGCAAATTCGAGGACACCAAAAAGCCTAAGCTTGGGGATGCCCCGGGAAGGCATCCCCTCTTTCGTCTTCAATCCATCGGTAAAATTACTTGGAGCTATATTTTTATTCACCAAATGATATGTGTTTTTGCTTGGAGCGTCTTGTATCGTAGGAGTCTTTTCCTTTTGTTGTGTCACAATCATCCTTGCCGCACACCTTTTTGAGAGAGAGAGAGACATGCACTCATCGTGATTTTGCTAGAATGCTCATAGTTCTTCACTTATATCTTTTGAGCTAGATACTTTTGCTCTATGTGCTTCACTTATATCTTTCAGCGCACGGCAGTGCGTGATTTGGTAGTTGGCTTATGCTATGAAAGTAGTCCCAAAAGTGATAGATACCCAAAGAGGATGCAAAAACCTCCATCTTCATGTGCATTGAGTAGAAAGAGAAGTTTTGATTCCTCTCAAATAGTTTTGAGACATGGATTTGGTAATATTAAGAGTAATGTTAGTAGGGTGTTGTGAATCTAGAAATACTTGTGTTGAAGTTAGTGATTCCCGTAGCATGCACGTATGTGAACCGCTATGTTAGGAAGTCGGAGCATAATTGATCTATTGATTGTCATCCTTTGTGTTGAGATCGGGATCGCGCGATGGTTTACACCTACCAACCCTTCCCGGAGTATGCGTTTAGCACTTTGTTTCGATTGCTTTGCGCAACAAGTATGTGAGTTCTTCATGACTAATGTGAGCCCATGGTATAGATGCACTTTCACCTTCCACCATTGCTAGCCTCTCTAGTGTCGCGCAATTCTCGCCGGTGCACAACCCCCCCCCCCCAAATTCCTTCCTCAAAACAGCCACCATATCTACCTACTATGGCATTTTCATAGCCATTCCGAGATATATTGCCATGCAACTCCCACCGTCCCGTCTCATGACTTGTGCCGTCACTCTCATATTGCCATTGCATGATCGTAAGATAGCTAGCGAGATGTTTCAACGTCATACGCCATGCTAGATCGTTGCACATCCCGGTACACTGCTGGAGGCATTTCCTATGGAGTCATCATCATTGTGATCTTTGAGCTGTGAGTAAATAAAAGTGTGATGATCATCATTATTAGAGCATTGTCCCATGTGAGGAAATAGAAAAAAAGGAGTCCAAAGAGCCCAAAAACTAGAAAAAAGAGAAAAGAAAAGAAAAAAAGAGGCCTAAGTGCCCAAATGAAAAAAGAGAAAAAGAGAGAAGGGACAATGCTACTATCTTTTTCCACACTTGTGCTTCATGATAGCACCATGTTCTTCATGATTGAAAGCTTCTTGCTTTCTCACTACCATATGCTAGTGGGAATCTTCATTATATAACTTGGCTTGTACTCCCTCCGTCCGAAAATACTTGTCCTAGAGATGAATGTATCTAGACTTATTTTAGTTATAGATACATTCATTATTTATTTTTAAGACAAGTATTTCCGAACGGAGGGACTATATTCCAATGATGGGCTTCCTCAAAATTACCCTAGGTCTTCGTGAGCAAGCAAGTTGGATGCACACCCACTACTTCTCCTTTTGAGCTTTCACATACTTATAGCTCTAGTGCATCTCTTGTATGGCAATCCCTACTCATTCACATTGATAACTATTAATGGGCATCTCAATAGCCTATTTATACGCCGAGTCAATGTGACTATCTCCTCCCTTTTTGTCTCAGAACCACCACCACACTCTATTCCACCTATAGTGCTATATCCATGGCTCGCGCTCATGTATTGTGTGATAGTTATAAAAAGTTTTAGAAAGTAAGAGTGCGAAAACAATTACTTGGCCAATACCGGGGTTGTGCATGATTTATATTTGTTGTGTGAGGATGATGGAGCATAGCCAGACTATATGATTTTGTAGGGATAACTTTCTTTGGCCTTGTTATTTTGGAAGTTCATGATTACTTTGCTAGTTTGCTTGAAGTATACTTTTTTCATGTCAATAGCAAACTATTGTTTTGAATCTTACAGATCTGAACATTCATGTCACGTGAAAGAAGTTGCAAAGGACAACTATGCTAGGTAGCATTCCACATCAAAAAATTGTTCTTTATCACTTCCCTACTCGACGACGAGCAGGAGTTAAGCTTGGGGATGCTTGATACGTCTCCAACGTATCTATAATTTTTGATGGTTTCATGCTATTATCTTGTCAAACTTTAGATGTTTTGGATGCCTTTTATATTTTTTTGGGACTAACTTGTTGGGGAACGTCGCATGGGAAACAAAAAATTTCCTACGCGCACGAAGACCTATCATGGTGATGTCCATCTACGAGAGGGCATTTCCAATCTACGTACCCTTGTAGATCGCACAGCAGAAGCGTTACGAAACGCGGTTGATGTAGTGGAACGTCCTCACGTCCCTCGATGCGCCCCGCGAACCGTCCCACGAACCGTCCCGCGATCCGTCCCGCGATCCGTCCCACGATCCGCTCCGATCTAGTGCCGAACGGACGGCACCTCCGCGTTCAACACACGTACCGCTCGATGATGATCTCGGCCTTCTTGATCCAGAAAGAGAGACGGAGAGGTAGATGAGTTCTCCGGCAGCGTGACGGCGCTCCGGAGGTTGGTGGTGATTTAATCACAGCAGGGCTCCGCTTGAGCTCCGTAGAAACGCGATCTAGAGGTAAAACTGTGGAGATATGTGGTCGGGCTGCTGTGGCAAAGTTGTGTCAAATCAGCCCTAAAACCTCCGTATATATAGGGGGAAGAGGGGGAGCCTTGCCTTGGGGTCCAAGGACCCCCAAGGGGGTCGGCCGAGCCAAGGGGGGGAGTCCTCCCCTTCCAAACCGAATCCAACTAGGTTTGGAAGGAGGAGTCCTTCCCCTTTTTCCCACCTCCTCTTTTTTCTTTCCTTTTCTCTTTGATTTTCTTCCTATGGCGCATAGAGCCTTCTTGGGCTATCCCACCAGCCCACTAAGGGCTGGTGCGCCACCCCCAAGGCCTATGGGGTTCCTCGGGGTGGGTGGCCCCCCCGGTGAACACCCGGAACCCATTCGTCATTCCCGGTACATTCCCGGTAACTCCGAAAACCTTCCGGTAATCAAATGAGGTCATTCTATATATCAATCTTCGTTTCCGGACCATTCCGGAAACCCTCTGACGTCCGTGATCTCATCCGGGACTCCGAACAACATTCGGTAACCAACCATATAACTCAAATACGCATAAAACAACGTCGAACCTTAAGTGTGCAGACCCTGCGGGTTCGAGAACTATGTAGACATGACCCGAGTGACTCCTCGGTCGATATCCAATAGCGGGACCTGGATGCCCATATTGGATCCCACATATTCTACGAAGATCTTATCATTTGAACCTCAGTGCCAAGGATTCATATAATCCCGTACGTCATTCCCTTTGTCCTTCGGTATGTTACTTGCCCGAGATTCGATCGTCAGTATCCGCATACCTATTTCAATCTCTTTTACCGGCAAGTCTCTTTACTCGTTCTGTAATACAAGATCCTGCAACTTACACTAAGTCACATTGCTTGCAAGGCTTGTGTGTGATGTTGTATTACCGAGTGGGCCCCGAGATACCTCTCCGTCATACGCAGTGACAAATCCCAGTCTTGATCCATACTAACTCAACGAACACCTTCGGAGATACCTGTAGAGCATCTTTATAGTCACCCAGTTACGTTGCGACGTTTGATACACACAAAGCATTCCTCCGGTGTCAGTGAGTTATATGATCTCATGGTCATAAGAACAAATACTTGACACGCAGAAAACAGTAGCAACAAAATGACAATATCAACATGCTACGTCTATTAGTTTGGGTCTAGTCCATCACATGATTCTCCTAATGATTTGATCCCGTTATCAAGTAACAACACTTGCCTATAGCGAGGAAACCTTGACCATCTTTCATCAACGAGCTAGTCAACTAGAGGCTTACTAGGGACAGTGTTTTGTCTATGTATCCACACATGCACTGTGTTTCCAATCAATACAATTATAGCATGGATAATAAACGATTATCATGAACAAAGAAATATAATAATAACTAATTTATTATTGCCTCTAGGGCATATTTCCAACAGTTTCCCACTTGCACTAGAGTCAATAATCTAGTTCACATCACCATGTGATTCCAACGAATCCAACACCCATATAGTTATGGGGTCTGATCACGTTTTCCTCGTGGGAGAGGTTTTAGTCAACGGTTCTGAAAGTTTCAGATCCGTGTGTTCTTTACAAATCTTTATGTCATCTTATAGATGCTGCTACTATGTCCTATTCGGAAACACTCCAAATATCTACTCTACTATACGAATCCGTTTCACTACTCATAGTTATTCGGATTAGTGTCAAAGCTTGCATCGACGTAACCCTTTACAACGAACTCTTTAACCACCACCATAATCGAGAAAAATTCCTTAGTCCATCAGTTACTAAGGATAAATTTTGACCGCTGCTAGTGATTCAATCATGGATCACTCTCTGTACCTCTCAACAGACTTTGAGTCAAGGCACTCATCAGGTGCGGTACCCAGCATGGCATACTTCAGATTCTACGGCGAAGGCATAGAAGACGACCTTCGTCTATTCTTTTTATTCTGCCGGGGTCGGGTTTTGAGTCTTACTCAAATTCAGACCTCATAACGCAACCAAGAACTCCTTCTTTGCTGATCTATTTTGAACTCCTTCAAAAACTTGTCAAGGCATGCATCTTGTTGAAACTTCTATTAAGCGCTTCCGATCTATCTTCATAGATCTTTGATGCTCAACGTTCAAGTAGCGCAATCCAGGTATTCCTTTGAAAACTCCTTTCAAACAACCTTGTATGCTTTACAGAAATTCTACATTACTTCTGATCCACAATATGTCAACCACATATACTTATCAGAAATTCTATAGTGCTCCCACTCACTTCTTTGGAAATACAAGTTTCTCATAAACCTTGTACAAACCCAAAATCTTTGATCATCTCATCAAAGTGTATATTCCAACTCCGAGATGCTTGCACCAGTCCATTGAAGGATCGCTGGAGCTTGCATACTTGCTAGTATCTTTAGGATCGACAAAACCTCCTGGTTGTATCACATACAATGTTTGCTCAAGGAAACCGTCGAGGAAACAATGTTTTGACATCCTATGTGCAATATTTCATAAATAATGCAACAACTACTAACATAGTTCTAACAGACTTTTAGCATCGCTACGAGTGAGAAAGTCTCATCATAGTCAACTGTTTGATCTTGTCGGAAACATCTTTGCGACAAGTCGAGCTTTTCTTAATAGTGACTTATCACCATCATCGTCTGTCTTCCCTTTAAAGATCCATCTTTACTCAACAGTCCTATGACCATCAAGTAGTTCTTCCAAAGTCTACACTTTGTTTTCATACATGGATCCTCTCTCAGATTTCATGGCTTCCAGCCATTTGTCGGAATCCGGGCCCACCATTGCTTTCTCCATAACTCGTAGGTTCACTGTTGCTCAACAACATGACCTCCAAGACACGGTTACCGTACCACTCTGCAGTAGTACGCGACCTTGTCAACCTACGAGGTTTGTAGTAACTTGATCTGATGCTCAATGATCACCATCATCAGCTTCCACTTCAATTGGTGTAGGCGCCACAGGAACAACTTCCTTGTGCCCTGCTACACACTAGTCGAAGTGATGGTTCAATAACCTCATCAAGTTCTACCACCCTCCCACTCAATTCTTTCGAGAGAAACATTTCCTCGAGAAAGGATCCGTTTCTAGAAACAAACACTTTTCTTTCGGATCTCAGATAGGAGATGTACCCAACTGTTTTGGATAACCTATGAAGATGCATTTATCCGCTTTGGGTTCAAGCTTATCAGACTGAAACTTTTTCACATAAGTGTCGAAGCCCCAAACTTTCAAGAAATGACAGTTTAAATTTCTCTAAACCTCAGTCTATACTGTGTCATCTCAACGGAAATACGCGGTGCCCTATTTAAAGTGAATGTGGTTGTTTCTAACGCATAGCCCATAAACGATAGTGGTAATTTGATAAGAGACATCATAGCATGCACCATACCAAATAGTGCGTGGCTATGACGTTCAGACACATCATCACACTATGATGTTCCAGGTGGCATGAAATGCGAAACAAATTCCACATTGTCTTAACTGTGTACCAAAACTCGTAACTCAGATATTCATTTCTATGATCATATCGTAGACAATTTATCCTCTTGTTACGACGAACTTCACTCCGAAACATAATTGAACTTTTCAATATTTCAGACTTGTGATTCATTAAGTAAATACTCTTGTATCTACTCAAATCGTCATTGAAGTAAGAACATAATGACATCCACTGCGTGCATCAGCACTCATTGGACTGCATACATCAAAATGTATCACTTCCAACAAGTTACTATCTTGTTTCATCTCAATGAAAACAAGGACTTGCTCATGTGGTATGATTTGCATGTCACTAGTGATTCAAAATCAAGTGAGTATAAAGATCCATCAGCATGGAGTCCCTTCATGCAATTTATACCAACATGACTCAAGCGGCAGTGCCACAAGTAAGTGGTACTATCATCATTACCTCGTATCGTTTGGCACCAATATCATGAACATGTGTAACACTACGATCGAGATTCAATAAACCATTGAAGGTGATTATTCAAGCAAATACAGTAACCATTATTCTCTTTAAATGAATAATCGTATTGCAATAAACACGATCCAATCATGTTCATGGTTAACGCAAGCACCAAATAACAATTATTTAGGTTTAACACCAATCCCGATGGTAGAGGGAGTGTGCGACGTTTGATCACATCAACCTTGGAAACGCTTCCAACACGTATCGTCACCTCGCCTTTAGCTAGTCTCCGTTTATGCCGTAGCTTTCATTTCGTGTTACTAATCACTTAGCAACCGAACCGGTATCCAATACCCTCGTGCTACTAGGAGTACTAGTAAAGTACACATCAACATCATGTATATCAAATATACTTCTTTCGACTTTTGCCAGCCTTCTTATCTACCAAGTATCTAGAGTTGCTCCGCCTCAGTGACCGTTCCCCTGATAACAGAAGCACTTAGTCCCGGGCTTGGATTTAATCTGGGGTCTCTTCATTAGTGCAGCAAATCCTTTGCCATTTCACAAAGTATCCCTTCTAGCCCTTGCCTTTATCGAAACTTAGTAGTTTTACTAACCATCAACTATTGATGCTCCTTCTTGATTTCTACTTTCGCAGTGTCAAACATCGCGAATCGCTCAAGGATCATTGTATCTATCCTTGATATGTTATAGTTCATCACGAAGCTCTCACAGCTTGGTGGCAGTGACTTTGGAGAACCATCACTATCTCATCTGGAAGATTAACTCCCACTTGATTCAAGCGATTGTCGTACTCAGACAATCTGAGCACACGCTCAACGATTGAGCTTTTCTCCTTTACATTGTGGACAAAGAATCTTCTCGGAGGTCTCGTACCTCTTAACAAGGGCACAAGCATGAAATCACAATTTCATCTCTTTTAGAACATCACTTATGTTCCGTGACGTTTCAAAACGTCTTCGGCGCCTTGCTTCTAAGCCATTAAGTATTTTGCACTGAACTATCGTGTAGTCATCAGAAACGTGTATGTCGGATGTTCACAGCATCCACAGACGACGCTCGAGGTGTAGCACACCGAGTGGTGCATTAAGGACATAAGCCTTTTGCGCAGCAACGAGGACAATCCTCTTCAAAGTTTGCTACTATCAACTTTCAACTAAATTTCTCTAGGAACATAAAAACAGTAGAGCTATAGCGCAAGCTACATCGTAATTTGCAAAGACCATTAGACTATGTTCATGACAATTAGTTCAATTAATCATATTACTTAAGAACTCCCACTCAAAAAGTATATCTCTCTAGTCATCTGAGTGGTACATTATCCAAATCCACTATCTCAAGTCCGATCATCACATGAGTCGAGAATAGTTTCAGTGGTAAGCATCTCTATGCTAATCATATCAACTATACGATTCATACTCGACCTTTCGGTCTCATGTGTTCCGAGGCCATGCCTGCACATGCTAGGCTCGTCAAGCTTAACCCGAGTGTTCCGCGTGTGCAACTGTTTTGCACCCGTTGTATGTGAACATTGAGTCTATCACACCCGATCATCACGTGGTGTCTCGAAACGACGAACTGTAGCAACGGTGCACAGTCGGGGAGAACACAATTTCGTCTTGAAATTTTAGTGAGAGATCACCTCATAATGCTACCGTCGTTCTAAGCAAAATAAGGTGCATAAAAGGATTAACATCACATGCAATTCATAAGTGACATGATATGGCCATCATCACGTGCTCCTTGATCTCCATCACCAAAGCACCGGCATGATCTTCTTGTCACCGGCTCCACACCATGATCTCCATCAACGTGTTGCCATCGGGGTTTTCGTGCTACTCATGCTATTACTACTAAAGCTACATCCTAGCAAAATAGTAAACGCATCTGCAAGCACAAACGTTAGTTTAAAGACAACCCTATGGCTCCTTCCGGTTGCCGTACCATCGACGTGCAAGTCGATATTATCTATTACAACATGATCATCTCATACATCCAATATATCACATCACATCATTGGCCATATCACATCACAAGCATACCCTGCAAAAACAAGTTAGACGTCCTCTAATTTTTTTGTTGCATGTTTTACGTGGTGACCATGGGTATCTAGTAGGATCACACCTTACTTACGCAAACACCACAAAGGAGATATATGAATTGCTATTTAACCTTATACAAGGACCTCCTCGGTCAAATCCGATTCAACTAAAGTTGGAGAAACTGACACTTGCAAGTCATCTTTCAGCAACGGGGTTACTTGTAGCGATGAAACCAGTCTCTCGTAAGCGTACGAGTAATGTCGGTCCAAGCCGCTTCAATCCAACAATACCGCGGAATCAAGAAAAGACTAAGGAGGGCAGCAAAATGCACATCACCGCCCACAAAAACTTTTGTGTTCTACTTGAGAAGACATCTACGCATGAACCTAGCTCATGATGCCACTGTTGCGGAACATCGCATGGGAAACAAAAAATTTCCTACGCGCACGAAGACCTATCATGGTGATGTCCATCTACGAGAGGGGATTTCCGATCTACGTACCCTTGTAGATCGCACAGCAGAAGCGTTAAGAAACGCGGTTGATGTAGTGGAACGTCCTCACGTCCCTCGATGCGCCCCGCGAACCGTCCCACGAACCGTCCCACGAACCGTCCCGCGATCCGTCCCAGAATCCGCTCCGATCTAGTGCCGAACGGACGGCACCTCCGCGTTCAGCACACGTACAGCTCGACGATGATCTCGGCCTTCTTGATCCAGCAAGAGAGACGGAGAGGTAGATGAGTTCTCCGGCAGCGTGACGGCGCTCCAGAGGTTGGTGGTGATCTAATCTCAGCAGGGCTCCGCCCGAGCTCCGCAGAAACGCGATCTTGAGGTAAAACCGTGGAGATATGTGGTCGGGCTGCCGTGGCAAAGTTGTGTCAAATCAGCCCTAAAACCTCCGTATATGGGGAAGAGGGGGAGCCTTGCCTTGGGGTCCAAGGACCCCCAAGGGGGTCGGCCGAGCCAAGGGGGGAGTCCTCCCCTTCCAAACCGAATCCAACTAGGTTTGGAAGGAGGAGTCCTTCCCCTTTTTCCCACCTCCTCTTTTTTTCTTTCCTTTTCTCTTCGATTTTCTTCCTATGGCGCATAGGGCCTTCTTGGGCTGTCCCACCAGCCCACTAAGGGCTGGTACGCCACCCCCAAGGCCTATGGGCTTCCCCGGGGTGGGTTGCCCCCCCCGGTGAACACCCGAAACCCATTCGTCATTCCCGGTAC
Source organism: Hordeum vulgare subsp. vulgare (assembly GCF_904849725.1). Taxonomy (NCBI): domain Eukaryota; kingdom Viridiplantae; phylum Streptophyta; class Magnoliopsida; order Poales; family Poaceae; genus Hordeum; species Hordeum vulgare. The sequence goes on from NC_058523.1 coordinate 358,261,855, forward strand.
ATTCCCGGTAACTCCGAAAACCTTTCGGTAATCAAATGAGGTCATCCTATATATCAATCTTCGTTTCCGGACCATTCGGGAAACCCTTGTGATATCCGTGATCTCATCCGGGACTCCGAACAACATTCGGTAACCAACCATATAACTCAAATATGCATAAAACAACGTCGAACCTTAAGTGTGCAGACCCTGCGGGTTCGAGAACTATGTAGACATGACCCGAGTGACTCCTCGGTCAATATCCAATAGCGGGACCTGGATGCCCATATTGGATACCACATATTCTACGAAGATCTTATCATTTGAACCTCAGTGCCAAGGATTCATATAATCCCGTATGTCATTCCCTTTGTCCTTTGGTATGTTACTTGCCCGAGATTCGATCGTCAGTATCCGCATACCTATTTCAATCTCGTTTACCGGCAAGTCTCTTTACTCGTTCCGTAATACAAGATCCCGCAACTTACACTAAGTCACATTGCTTGCAAGGCTTGTGTGTGATGTTGTATTACCGAGTGGGCCCCGAGATACCTCTCCGTCATACGGAGTGACAAATCCCAGTCTTGATCCATACTAACTCAACAAACACCTTCGGAGATACCTGTAGAGCATCTTTATAGTCACCCAGTTACGTTGCAACGTTGGATACACACAAAGCATTCCTCCGGTGTCAGTGAGTTATATGATCTCATGGTCATAGGAACAAATACTTGACACGCAGAAAATAGTAGCATCAAAATGACACGATCAACATGCTACGTCTATTAGTTTGGGTCTAGTCCATCACATGATTCTCCTAATGATGTGATCCCGTTATCAAGTAACAACACTTGCCTATGGCCAGGAAACCTTGACCATCTTTGATCAACGAGCTAGTCAACTAGAGGCTAACTAGGGACAGTGTTTTGTCTATGTATCCACACATGCACTGTGTTTCCAATCAATACAATTATAGCATGGATAATAAACGATTGTCATGAACAAAGAAATATAATAATAACTAATTTATTATTGCCTCTAGGGCATATTTCCAACATAACTTATTAACTCCGTGCCAAGTGCAAGTTCCTGTTTTTCCATGTTTTTGACCCCTTTCAGAGGAGATTTTGAAATGGAGTCCAAACAGAAGAAAATCCCCGAAAAGATTTTTTCTGAAATTGAAGAAGATCGGGAAGCTTGAGAGCCAAGGCAGGGGAGCCTCAGGTCCCCACAAGCCCCAACCCCGCGGCCAGGGGGGTAGGCCGCAGCCATCGGGCTTGTGGGCCCCCTGAGCGCCCCCTGACCTAGGGGTTGTGCCTATAAATTCCCTAAAAATCCTATCTGGGGCCGCCGCAAGCTTCTGTCTCCACAAGATCCTATCTGGGGCACGTTCTGGTGCCCTGCCGGAGGGGGGATTCGGACACGGAGGGCTTCTTCATCAACACCATGACCTCTCCGATGATGCGTGAGTAGTTCACCATAGACCTACGGGTCCATAGCTAGTAGCTAGATGGCTTGTTCTCTCTCTTGGATCTTCAATACAAAGTTCTCCATGATCTTCATGGAGATCTATCCGATGTAATCTTCTTTTACGGTGTGTTTGTCGAGATCCGATGAATTGTGGATTTATGATCAGATTATGTATGAATCTTATTTGAGTTTCTTCTGATATCTCTTATGCATGATTTCTTATCCTTGTAATTCTCTTCGAGTTGTGGGTTTTGTGTGGCCAACTAGATCTATGATTCTTGCAATGGGAGAAGTGCTTGTTTTTAGGTTCATACCATGCGGTGACCTCACCCAGTGACAAAAGGGGTAGCGAGGCATGTATCGTGTTGTTGCCATCAAGGGTAAAAAGATGGGTTTTTCATCATTGGTTTGAGATTATCCCTCTACATCATGTCATCTTGCTTAAGGCGTTACTCTGTTAGTCATGAACTCAATATACTAGATGCATGCTGGATAGTGGTCGATGTGTGGAGTAATAGTAGTAGATGCAGAAAGTATCGGTCTACTTGTCTCCGACGTGATGCCTATATGTATGATCATTGCCTTAGATCTCGTCATGACTTTGTGCGGTTCTATCAATTGCTCGATAGTAATTTGTTCACCCACCGTGATATTTGCTATTATGAGAGAAGCCTCTAGTGAACACTATGGCCCCCAGGGTCTAACCCACACCATATTTTCAGCCTTACACTTTTTACTTCGTTGCACTTTCCGCCTTCATATCTCACATTGCAAACAATCTTGAAGGGATTGACAACCCCTTTGAAGTGTTGGGTGCAAGCTTGTTTGTGTTTGCGCAGGTACTCTGGAATTGACGAGGCCCTCCTTCTGGATCGATACCTTGCTTCTCAAACTGAGGGAAATACTTACTACTCCTGTGCTGCATCACCCTTTCCTATTCAAGGGAAAAACCGACGCAAACCAGAGAAGTAACAAGAAGAATTCCTAGCGCCAAGGAAGGACTTTTGTTGCCGCAGTAGTTATGCGTATGCTACCTTGACTGTAGAGAAGACTCAACTGGCCGCGAACCTGGAGGTGGCTACAAATGATGTAGCCGCTTTGAAGAAAACATTGGAGGAGAAGGACAAGGCATTGGTGGAGGCCCACGCAACTAGTAAGAGCTTCCAGGTGGAGGTGGAGAAGATGCAGAAAGAGCGGTACAAGTGGATGAACCAGCTGAAGGATATGAAAAGAGGGCAAATGCTCAAGAAAAATACGTGGGAGACTTTGCCACCAAGATGCTGGGGTTACTCACTCGTAAATGTCTTGCCGATTGAATCTTGTGATTGGTTGTGTGTTATTTTGATGATGACCTTGAAATTTCTCCCTCAGAGTGTTCTGTCAGGAGTTGGGGAAGGAAACTGAGGAGGTCGAGCTTTCACTTGACCCTATCAATACTCCACTCAGTGACGGCCCAGTTGTGGATCTGTTCCGTGTGAACTCTTGAATAACGAAGGTGGAGAAGTACGTCACACGACTGAGGGCGGCTGTCAGCAAGATCGACAAGGAGCTATGGCCAGAGGATGATCTCCAGCATGACGTGGAGGCGATGATGACCCGTATGGAGCAGATTCCTCAGCGGGTTCAACTGTGGAAGAAGTCTGCCACTTGGTGTGGGGCTGACGTGGCTCTGTCACTCGTCAGGGGCCATTGTAAGGAGACTCGGGAGGAGAAGCTGAAGGCGCTGTAATTTGCAAACACAAAGAAGCTTCGTTTTGAAGACTTCATGGAGACCTTCATCGATACTGCGATGCGCATCGCCGACGTCATCGACCTCGACACCTTACGGAAACCGGCCAGTCCAGGTGAGCCGTGAGGAAGACGAACATTCGTGAGAAAAACTTTGATTTGCCTTGGTATGCCGAGTGGTTCTGCAAACACTTTAAACTTCGTTCGATTAATAAGCCGAGTGCTTTTGTCCTACGCGGATAGCCTTGTTCAGCGTCGGGTATCATTAATTTGCTTGCTTTGACTGAATTTGAGTTTATCTTTGTCGAATGAATTTTTCTTTTTGGGAATGCTTTGGGCATACGCAAAATCTCCCACCTTAGTGAAGCTTGATTCACATTTGGGTTGGGGCTAAGCAAAGTCTGATTCGCAGTTGGGCTGGGTTTCGTCACTTAGGCGAATCTGGTTCACGGCTAAGCGTCCGAGTGATATGATTATTCTCCACTCGGAGAAATTTTTAACTTTGGCAAATCTGGTTCGTGGCTAATCCCCCAAGTGAGAGGGTAGCTCTTCACTCGGAGAAGTTTTCTAACTTAGGTGAATCAGGTTTGCGGCTAAGCCCCCGAGTGAGAGGGTAGCTCTTCACTCTGAGATGTTTTCTAACTTAGGTGAATCTGGTTCTTGGCTACGCCCCCGAATGAGAATGTAGATCTTCACTCGGAGAAGTTTTTTAACTTAGGCGAATCTGGTTCGCGGCTAAGACCCCCGAGTGAAAGGGTAGCTCTTCACTCGGAGAATTTTTTTAAGATAGGCGAATCTGGTTCGCGGCTAAGCCCCTGAGTGAGAGGGCAGCTTTTCACTCGGTGAGGTTTTTTAACTTAGGCGAATCTGGTTCGCAGCTAGGCCCCCCGAGTGAGAGGGTAGCTCTTCACTCGGAGAAGTTTTTTAACTTAGGCGAATCTGGTTCGTGGCTAAGCCCCCGAGTGAGAGGGTAGCTCTTCACTCAGAGAAGTTTTCTGACTAAGGCGAATCAGGTTCGCGGCTAAGTCCCCGAGTGAGAGGGTAGCTCTTCACTCGGAGAAGTTTTCTAACTTAGGGGAATATGCTTCGCGGCTAAGCTCCTGAGTGAGAGGGTGGCTCTTCAATCGGAGAAGTTTTTTAACTTAGGCGAATCTGGTTCACGGCTAAGCCCCCGAGTGAGAGGGTAGCTCTTCACTCGGAGAAGTTTTTTAACTTAGGCGAATCTGGTTCGCGGCTAAGCCCCCGAGTGAGAGGGTAGCTCTTCACTCGGAGAAGTTTTCTAGTACGGACTCAGAGATATATTGCAGTAATCAAAACTTCTGGCAAGTATATTGCTTTAGGGAATCTTGTTCGTTTTATCAAAACGGTCGCTAATCAAGCATAAAAACGCTTAAGTAAATCTTTGTTCCACGCTTGCGGCTCGTCTATCCTTTTCTCGAGATTGTAGAGTCGGTAGGATCTGTTGTTTAGCACCTTGGAGATGATGAAGGGTCCTTCCCAGGCGGGAGCTAACTTGTGCGGTCTGTGCTGATGCACTTGGAGCACCAAATCACCTCCTTGGAACGTCTGACTCCTCACGTGCCTTGAATGGAACCGCCGTAAGTCTTGCTGGTACATCGCCGACCGAATCAGGGCCATCTTGCATTCCTCCTCCGAAAGATCGACTCCGTCCTGTCGGGCTTGTTCAGCTTCAGCTTCTGAGAAGAGTTCGACTCAGGGAGAATTGTGGAGCAAATCGCTCGGAAGAACAACTTCTGCTCCGTATACGAGAAAGAACGGAGACCGCCCAGTCGACCTGTTCGGGGTCGTTCTGAGTCCCGAGAGCACAAAAGGCAACTCGGTGACCCAAGCGCCTGCAACATGTCCAATTTCTCGCATGAGATGAGGCTTTAATCCTTGAAGTATGAGTCCATTCACCCGTTCTGCTTGTCCGTTGGTTTGGGGTGAGCAACGGATGCGTAATCCACTCGGGTTCCTTGGTTGGAGCAAAAACTCGTGAATGCATTCAAGTCGAAGTTTGATCTATTGTCCGTGATGATGCTGTGTGGAATTCCAAATCTGAAAGTGATTTCCCTCATGAACTTGATTGCAATACGTGCATCTAGCTTTTTGATTGGCTTGGCCTCTATCCACTTGGTGAATTTGTCGACTGCAACCAGCAAATGAGTGAATCCACCCTCTCCTATTCGGAAGGGTCCGACCATGGCCAAGCCCCAGATAGCAAATGGCCATATGAAGGGGATTGCCTTCAGAGAAGACGATGGCTTGTGCGATTTGTTGGAGTAATATTGGCAGCCTTCACAGTGGTCCACAATTCATTTGGCCATTTCACTTGCTTGTGGCCAGAAGAATCCAGCTCGGAATGCTTTGGCAACGATGGCCCTGGAGGACGCATGACGACCACTGGTTCCTGAGTGGATTTCCTCCAAAATCAGTGGGCCTTCCTCACGGGAAATGCACAGCTGAGCCATGCCATTCACACTTTCCTTATAGAGCTGATATCCCATGGCTGTGAAGGCCTTCGACCTGCGGACGATCTTTCTAGCTTCGACTTCATCTTTCGGTAGTTCTCGCCTCAGGATGTATGCGATATACGGTACTGTCCACTCGGGCGTGACCACTCGAATCTCCATGATCAGATCGACAACTGCTGGGATTTCAACTTCAGTCGGATCAGATGTACTTGCAGGCTGAGGAGGTTCTTCAGTGAATGGATCTTCCTAGACCGAAGGAACGTGTATCTATTCTAAACAAATATCACTCGGCACAATTTTCCGAGTGGATCTGATTTTTGCCAACTCATCAGCAGCTTGATTCTTCAATCGAGGAACATGATGAAGTTCCAAACCTTCAAATCTTTTCTCAAGCTTTCTTACTACGTTGCAGTACCTAGTCATGGCAGGATTTCTCACATCCCATTCTTTCATCACTTGATTAACCATTAGATCCGAGTCACCGTATACCATCAAGCGTCGGACGCCGAGTGAGATGGCCATACACAACCCGTAGAGGAGAGCTTCATACTCCGCCTCGTTGTTAGAAGAATCAAAGTGAGTTTGCAATACATAACTGAGCTTGTCGCCCTTCGGGGATATAAGAACTATGCCTGCACCAGAACCATTCGGCATCTGTGAGCCGTCAAAGAACATAATCCAGTGTGCCGAGTGGATCGGAGCTGGTTGCTGTTGTTCTACCCATTCGGCCATAAAATCCGTGAGAGCTTGAGATTTGATGGCTTTCTTGGCTTCGAACTTTATGTCGCAATATAGTAGCTCCATTGCCCATTTTGCCACTTGGCCCGATGCATCCCGATTGTAAAGGATTTCTGGCAATGGGGCATCGCTGACAATAGACACTGAGTGATCTTGAAAATAATGAGCCACCTTCTTTGCAGTCATGTAAATACCATAGAGAAGCTTCTGATAGTGGGGATATCTCTGCTTGGAAGGAGTCAATACCTCAGAAACATAGTACACTGGGCGCTAAATCTTAGAAGCCTTGCCTTCCTCCTCTCGCTCGACTATTAAGACTGTGCTGACGACTTGATTTGTAGCTGCGATGTATAAGAGGAGTGGCTCTTTGCTGTACGGAGCAGCAAGAACCAGCTGGGTGGATAGCAGAGTCTTTAACTCGACGAATGCAGCTTCTGCTTCGGGAGTCCACTCGAATATATCTGACTTCTTCATGATTCAGTATAATGGTAGGGCTTTCTCTCTGAGTCGAGATATGAATCTGCCCAATCCCTTTTATAGAAAGGGACCAGTCTTATAGGAGGAAAAACGCTCCCGAGGAAACACGGGAATTTCTGTCATGCTAGTATCATCATGTTCATATGATTCGCGTTCATTACTTTGATAATTTGATATGTGGGTGGACCAGCGCTTTGGTACTGCCCTTACTTGGACAAACATCCCACTTATGATTAACCCCTCTCGCAAGTATCCGCAACTACGAAAGAAGAATTAAGAGAAAGTCTCACCATAGCATTAAACTAGTGGATCCAAATCAGCCCCTTACGAAGCAATGCATAAACTAGGGTTTAAGCTTCTGTCACTCTAGCAACCCATCATCTACTTACTACTTCCCAATGCCTTCCTCTAGGCCCAAATAATATTGAAGTGTTATGTAGTTGACGTTCACATAACACCACTAGAGGAAAAACAACATACAACATATCAAATTACCGAACGAATACCAAATTCACATGACTACTATTAGCATGACTTATCCCATGTCCTCAGGAACAAAAGTAACTACTCACAAAGCTTAATCATATTCATGACCAGAGAGGTAATGAGTAGCATCAAGGATCTGAGCATAAACTCTTCCACCAAGTAATCCAACTAGCATCAACTACAAAGAGTAATCAACACTACTAGCAACCTTACAAGTACCAATCGGAGTCGCGAGACGGAGATTGGTTACAAGTGATGAACTAGGGTTTGGAGATGAGATGGTGCTGATGAAGATGTTGATGGTGATGAGTCCCCTCCGATGAGAGGAGTGTTGGTGATGACGATGGCGACGATTTCCCCCTCCGGGAGGGAAGTTTCCCCGGCAGGATCGTCCTGCCGGAGCTCTAGATTGGTTCTGCTCAAGTTATGCCTCGTGGTGGCGGTGAATCCACGAAAAAGTTCCTCCTTGATTTTTATCGAGACGAAACCCTTCATAGAACAGAAGAGGGGGGGTAAGTGGGCCAGCAGGTTGCCCACAAGCCCTCATGGCGCGGCCTGGGGGGTGGCCGCGCCGTGCAGGCTTGTGGCCACCTGCAGGCATAGTATTTTTTATAAATTCGGAAAAATCCTCATTAATTTTTACGGCGTTTGGAGTTGCGCAGAATAGGTATCTCAAACTTGCTCCACTTTCAAGCCAGAATTCCAGCTACCGGCATTCTCCCTCTTCATGTAAACCTTGCAAAATAAGAGAGAAAAGCCAAAGAATTGTACCGTGAAGTGAAATAACAGCCCAAGAAGCGATAAATATCAACATGAAAACATGATGCAAAATGGACATATCAACTCCCCCAAGCTTAGACCTCGCTTGTCCTCAAGCGAAAGCCTAGCTCAATAAATATGTCCACATGTTTAGGGAGAGAGGTGTCGACAAAAAAAGATACGCACGTTGCATGCATCATGATCATGATCAGAACAGCAATACCAACATATAATCTCTCATGCTAAAGTGATAATTCCTTCACAAAGTAAAGAATGGATCAAGAACCTTACCGAGAAGTAACAACTGATAGCCTTTAGTCATGGAAGCAATTGTAATTTATCAAAACATCAGAAAGAGTAAAATAAGAGCTTGTAAAGCAAATCCACATACTCAATCATTCTTTCGTTCTCTACAATTGCTATAACTCACGTGGTACTCATGAGATCAAAGTTTCAGCTGGACACAGAGAAAGATAGGGCTTACAGTTTTGCCTCCCAACTGCTTACCTCAAGGGTAACGTCAACAATAATAATTCATGAATACTTACCTCCAAGTTGACATATGAATATAGATCTTTCCCAAGCATATGACGTTAGCCAAGACAAAGGCGAAATAGGGAATTGGTGAAGATCACCATGACTCTTTCAAGGACAAAAACTAAAGGTACAAGATAGGCCCTTCGCAGAGGGAAGCAGAGGTTGTCATGCGCTTTTGAGGTTTGGATGCGTGTCCTCTTAGTGCGGAGGAACGTCACTTTATATTGCCTCGTGTGATAAAGAACTTTATTATGCAGTCTGCCGCTTTTATGTCTTCCTTATCACAGGTTCGTACAAAGCTTATTTTCCACACACTAATAGATCATACATATTAGATAGCAATTTTTATTGCTTGCACCGATGACAACTTACTTGAGGGATCTTATTCAATCCATAGGTAGGTATGGTGTACACTCAAGGCAAAACTGGGTTAAAGGTTTATGGATGCACAAGTAGTATCTCTACTAGGTGCAGGAGGTTTTGGCTAATATGAGGTGGAAGCAATCGTCACATGCTTAGGGATCTCTAATCATATAACATTGTTCGGAACCAAGAAAACACAATTCATTATGTTGTCTTCCTTGTCCAACATCTACTTCTAGGCATGCAATAGTTTAGTGAGTGTTCACAATCATAGGTGGTGTGAGAGATGATATATTTATATGTGAACCTCTCCTTCTTTATCACTTCCTATTAATTGCAACCATGACTAAGGTCTACGTTTGCCTACCCTCAACAAGTTTCAATCCTCATTCTTTTTATATGTGAAGCCATCACTTCCCATAAGATCATTACATGATCTTTCATGCTTTTGTTCTATTCTCACTCTTATGATCATGGCAAGAGGCAAAGCCCTTCAACTAAGACACTCTTTATTATATAGCTCACAAGCTCGAATACATCGGGGGTGACACAAAGCAAAACTCAAGACTAAAACACTAAGACTTTTAATCTACTAGAGAAAGAGAAAACTAAAAAGGAAAACTAAAACGAAGGTAAAGGCAAAAGATGTGATGGTGATACGATACCGGGGCAACTCCCCCAAGCTTCGCACAAGCCAAGGGGATTGCCCATACCCATGCTCAGTTGTCTTCCTTTGGTGGTGATGGTGGAGGTGTTTTTGCAGTCTTTGACTCCAAGAGGGCCATTAATCTTTGATTTATACCTTGGAGATCTGCGATATGTTTTTCCAGCAAAACAATTTCACGAGTGAGACAAGTATTGCATGCACGAGTTGTTTCACAAAACCTCAAGAGTTAAATCAAGGATGCACACAGTAGGTGGAGGTAGGGTTGGAGGAAATCCACTTCTTCAACTTCTTCCTTGTTGAGCACAGATTGCACTTCATCCCATCCCCGATTCTTCTCCTCAGCTTTGCCATTGGTTTCTTTAGGTAGCCTTTCCTTAGCCTCCATGACCTCCATACTTTTCAGATCAGCATGAACTTCTCCATATATTTGACGGAGGTTGTTCTCCCCCACAGATTCCTGAGACGACATATTGACCTAGATCTGCGGCAGAAAACAGGCTCGAAAAGAAAAACAGAGGAAATCTGGGTGATGCACGGGTCAGACCAAATGGGAGTATATATCATGATTTTTTTCAGACCAGAAGGAGTACCCCGCATGAAAATGTAGTCGGGGAGGCGCATGAGGTGGCCACAAGCCCTCATGACGCGGCCAGGGGGTGGGCCCGCGCCATGCAGGCTTGTCGCCTCCTCGCGCACTTTCCGGACTACTTCCAATTTTTGTATTTTTTCAAATATTCCAAAACGGAGAAAATTTCCTACTGGAAAAGTTTTCTTACCGAATCACGTACCTCTTCATTTTAGGAGTCTGAAACAGGCTGATAAATATCCCTTAGGTATTCTTCCGGAGTTATGGTATTGATGATATTGCTTTCAACATTTATGGTAGTACCTGAGATATAATGCTTGATTCTCTGCCCATTTACAACTCTCGGACAATTACCTTCTGTGTTGTTGATCTTGATAGCACCGGAACGATATACTTCCTCAACAAAATAGGGACCTTCCCATTTCGAGAGAAGCTCGCCTGTAAAGAATCTTAAACGAGAGTTATATAGCAAGACATAATCACCTACATTGAACTCACGCTTTTGTATCCTCTTATCATGCCACCTCTTAACCTTTTCTTTCAACATCTTGGCATTCTCATATGCCTGAGTTCTCCACTCATCAAGCGATCTAATGTCAAATAACCTCTTCTGATCAGCAAGTTTGAAATCAAAGTTGAGCTCTTTGATTGCCCAATAAGCTTTATGGTCTAGCACAAGAGGTAAATGACATGCTTTACCGTACACCATTTTGTACGGAGACATGCCCATGGGATTCTTATAGGCAGTTCTATAAGCCCACAACGCATCATCGAGCTTCTTAGACCAATTCTTTCTAGACCTGTTGACAGTCTTTTGCAGAATCAGTTTAATCTCTCTATTACTTAGCTCTACTTGACCACTGGACTGAGGGTGATAGGGAGACGCAATTCTATGGTTGACATCGTACTTAGCAAGCGTTTTACGGAAAGCACCATGAATGAAGTGTGAACCACCGTCGGTCATTAGATATCTAGGGAATCCAAATCTAGGGAAGATAACTTCTTTCAGCATCCTGATAGAGGTGTTGTGATCGGCACTACTAGTGGGGATAGCTTCTACCCACTTAGTGACGTAATCAACAGCCACTAGGATATGAGTATACCCGCTGGATTTTGGAAAAGGTCCCATATAATCAAAGCCCCAAACATCAAATGGTTCAATGACAAGTGAATAGTTCATAGGCATTTACTGACGTTTGCTAATATTACCTATTCTTTGACATTCGTCACAAGACAAGACAAACTTACGGGCATCCTTGAAGAGAGTGGGCCAATAGAAACTTGATTGCAATACCTTGTGTGCAGTTCTATCTCCCGCATGGTGTCCTCCGTAGGCCTCGGAGTGACACTTCTGTAGGATCTGTCCCTGTTCATGTTCAGGTACACAACGTCTAATAACACCATCTACTCCTTCCTTATAAAGGCGAGGATCATCCCAGAAGTAGTGTCTCAAGTCAAAGAAGAATTTCTTCTTTTGCTGGTATGTGAAACTAGGTGGTATATATTTGGCAACGATATAGTTTGCATAATCAGCATACCACGGTGCACTACGTGAAGCATTGATGACATTCGATTGCTCACCGGGAAAGCTATCATCAATAGGTTGTGGGTCATCAAGAACGTTCTCCAACCTAGACAAGTTATCTGCTACTGGGTTATCAGCACCCTTCCAGTCGACAACGTGCAAATCAAATTCTTGTAGCAAGAGAACCCATTTTATAAGTCTAGGTTTAGCGTCCTTCTTCTCCATGAGGTACTTAATAGCAGCATGATCAGTGTGAATAGTAACTTTGGAATACTGTATGTAAGACCTGAACTTTTCACATGCAAACACGAGTGCTAAAAATTCCTTCTCCGTAGTAGCATAGTTTCTCTGGGCACTGTCTAGAGTTTTACTAGCATATTGAATAACATTCAACTTCTTATCGACTCTTTTCCCTAGAACAACACCAAGAGCATAATCGCTAGCATCACACATGATCTCAAAAGGTAGGTTCCAATCAGGTGGTTGAACAATAGGTGCAGTTATCAAAGCCCTCTTAAGTATTTCGAAGGCATCCTCACAATCATCGTCAAAAACAAAAGGAATATCCTTTTGCAAGAGATTGGTAAGAGGCCTAGAAATCTTAGAGAAGTCTTTAATGAACCTTCTATAGAAACCAGCATGACCAAGGAAACTTCTTATACCTTTGATATATGTGGGGTATGGCATTTTCTCAATTGCATCAACCTTAGACTTATCGACTACAATACCTCTTTCAGAAATTTGATGTCCTAAGACGATGCCTTCATTAACCATAAAGTGGCACTTCTCCCAATTCAAGACAAGATTGGTGTCTTTACATCTCTGTAAGACTCGATCAAGGTTGCTGAGGCAATAATCAAAGGAAGACCCGTAAACGGAGAAGTCATCCATGAAAACCTCGACAATCTTTTCAGAAAAGTCAAAGAATATAGCCATCATACATCTTTGAAAGGTGGCAGGTGCATTACATAAGCCAAAAGGCATACGTCTATAAGCAAAGGTACCGAAAGGGAAGGTGAAAGTGGTTTTCTCCTGGTCAGATTGTACAACTGGTATTTGGGAGAAACCAGAATAACCGTCTAGAAAGCAGAAGTGTGTGTGTTTAGACAGTCTTTCTAGCATTTGGTCGATAAAAGGCAAAGGGTAATGATCTTTCCTAGTGGCTTTATTCAATTTCCTCTAATCAATCACCATTCTATAGCCAGTAATAATCTTGCGGAGACAGAAGCTTGCGGCGGCGGAAAAGTACTTTCCATGATCTCCTGATTTTTTCTGGGATTTTAGGGAATATATAGGCGCAAAATCTAGGGTAGAGGAGGTCCAGGGGGGCCACAAGCCCGTGAGGCCCGGCCTCCCCCCTGGCTGGGGCTAGAGGGCTTGCGGGGTCCCTGGGGACCCCCTGCCTTGGTTCTCAGGTCTCCCGATCTTCTTTTGTTTATGAAAAAATCTTTTCGGGGATTTTATTCCGTTTGGACTCCGTTTCAAATCTTGCTCTGAAAAGGGTCAAAAACACGGAAAAAACAGGAAGTGGCACTTGGCACTGAGTTAATAAGTTAGTCCCAAACAAGATATAAAAGGCATACAAAACATCCAAAGTTTGACAAGATAATAGCATGAAACCATCAAAAATTATAGATACGTTGTAGACGTATCACATCGCACAACCCTTGTCCAAGGAAAGTGTCTCCAAAGGCAACTGGCCCGAGCAACCCTGGTGCTTCACTCAGATGACCACCATGGTAATTTTTCTCTAGTTCATTTATGACATAATTAGCTAATTTAGCTCCAAAATGACGTAATTATGTAATTTAGCTCCAAAATGATGTAATTAGCTTATTTCTCCTCTTTCTTCTTCTCCTTAGCTTATTTTCCTAACAAATACATACTTAGCTAATTATCCTCCAAAATGACATAATTAGCTAATTTAGCTCCAAAATGACATAATTAGCAACTTTAGCTCCAAAATGACCTAATTAGCTTAGTTAGGTAAAAACATCACAAGAACCTTTGTTAGCTCATAACTTAGTGTATCTTCCTCCTAAATGACATAATAAGATTTTCCTCCTAAATGCCATATCCTTTTCCTCTCCTTCTTCTTCTTCTTCTCCTCCTCCTCCTCCTTCTTCTTCTTCTTAACTTACTTTACCCAACAATGACATAATTAGCTAATTTAGCTCCAAAATGACATAATTAGCTAGTTTAGTTCCGAGAAAACATACTTAGCTAATTTAGCTCCAAAATGACATAATTAGCTAATTTAGCACTAAAAAGACATACTTAGCTAATTTAGCTTCAAGAAGAGGAGAAGAGGAGAAGAAAGAGGAAAAATGAAAATAAGGGAGAAGAAAAAGAAGAAGAAGAGAAGAAAAAAGAAGAAGAAGAAGGAGAAGACGAAGGATAACAAGAAGGAGAATGAGGAGAAAAAGGATAAGGAATCCTCCGTCTCCTCCTTCCTTCTTCTCCTTCTTCTTCTTCTCCTTCTTCTTCTCTTCTTCTTTTCTTCTCATCCTCCTCCTCCTCCTTCTTCTCCTTCTCCCCCTCCCCCTTCTTCTTCTTCTTCTTCTTCTTCTTCTCCATTGTCTTCTCCTTCTTCTTCTCTTCTTTCTTCTCCTCTTTCATCTTCTACTTATCTCATTTTCCCCAACAAAGACATAATTAGCTAATTTAGCTCCAAAATGACATAATTAGCTAACTTAGCTCCAATATTACATAATTACCTTAGTTAGGTAAAAACATAACAAGAACCTTGTTTAGCTCATAACTTAGCGTATCCTCCTCCTAAATGACATAATAAGCTTTTCCTCCCAAATGAAATATCCTTTTCCTCTCCTTCTTCTTCTCCTCCTCCTCCTCCTCCTCCTTGTTCTTCTTCTTCTTCTCCTCCTTCTCCTCCTCTTTCTTCTCCTATATCATATTCTCCTTTGCTTATTTTCCCCAACAATGACATAATTAGCTAATTTAGCTCCAAAATGACATAATTAGCTACTCTAGCTCGTAGAAGACATACTTAGCTAATTTAGCTCCAAAATGACATAATTAGCTAATTTAGCTCTAAAAATACATACTTAGCTAATTTATATCCAAGAAGAGGAGAGGAGGAGGAGAATAAAGATGAAAATGAAAAGAAGGAAGAAGAAGAAGAAGAAGAAGAAGAGAAGAAAAAAGAAGAAGAAGAAGGAGAAGAAGAAGCAGGATAATAAGGAGAAGGAGGGGAAGGAGGACTCCTTCTCCTTCTCCTCCTCCTTTTCCGTCTTCTTCTCCTTCTTCTTCTCTTCTTATTTTCTTCTTTTCTTCTTCTCCTCCTCCTCCTCCTTCTCCTCCTCCTCCTCCTTCTTTTTCTTCTTCTCCTTCTTCGTCTCTTCTTTCTTCTCCTCTTTCATCTTCTACTTGGCTTATTTACCCCAACAAAGACATAATTAGCTAATTTAGCTCCAAAATGACATAATTAGCTAATTCAGCTCCAAAATTACATAAATAGCTTAGTTAGCTAAAAACATCACAAGAACCTTGGTTAGCTCACAAATTAGTGTATCCTCCTCCTACATGACATAATAAGCTTTTCCTCCTAAATGACATATCCTTTTCCTCTCCTTCTTCTTTTCCTCCTCCTTCTCCTCCTCCTCCTACTCCTCCTCCTTCTTCTTCTTATCCTTCTCCTCCTCTTTCTTCCCCTCTTTCATCTTCTCCTTAGCTTATTTTTCCCAACAATGATATAATTAGCTAATTTAGCTCCAAAATGACATAATTAGCTAGTTTAGCTCCAAGAAGACATACTTAGCTAATTTAGCTCCAAAATGACCTAATTAGCTAATTTAGCTCTAAAAAGACATACTTAGCTAATTTAGCTCCAAGAAAAGGAGATGAGGAGGAGAAGAAAGAGGGAAAATGTAAAGAAGGAAGAAGAGGAAGAAGAAGAAGAGAAGAAAAAAGAATAAGTCGGAGAAGAAGAAGGATTCTTCTTCTCCTACTTCTCCTTCTTCTTATTCTCCTTCTTCTTCTTCTTCTCCTCTTCTTCGTTTCTTCTTCTTCTCCTCCTCCTCGTCCTCGTCCTCCTTCTCCTCCTCCTCCTCCTCCTCCGTCTTCTTCTTCTCCTTTTTCTTCTTCTTCTTCTTCTCTTGTTTCTTCTCCTCTTTCATCTTCTACTTAGCTTATTTTCCCCCAACAAAGACATAATTAGCTAATTTAGCTCCAAAATGAGATAATTAGCTACTTTAGCTCCAAAATGATACAATTAGCTACTTTAGCTCCAAAATAACATAATTAGCTTAGTTAGGTAAAAACATCACAAGAACCTTGGTTAGATCATAACTTAGCGTATCTTGCTCGTAAATGACATAATATGCTCCAAATGGCATAAGAACCTTGGCTAGCTCATAAATATTATATACTTAGCTTGTTTTCCTCTAAAATGACATAATTAGCTTAGTCAGGTAAAAAAAGGCATATGAACCTTTGTTAGCTCAAAAAGGTCATATACTTTGCTTATTTTCTTCCAAAATGACATAATAAGCTCAAAAATGTCATATATTGTTGTTGTTCTTCTTCTATCTTTCTTATTTCCATTTTGCAGATTAGATGTACTACATGGAAGCTGGCATTGATGGAGTGCTTTAGTTTTTGTTTTCATTTGAGTTGATGATAATGTGGAAGTATATGTATATGTATATATCGATGAACAGTGTAAAACATTGTATATTGGTTCTTTCGATATATGGGTAGTGATTGATGAACAAATGACATTGATGCTCTTGAGGAGAGGGACCGGAACACGGCTCGGTTGTTGGAGGAGGAGAGGGCCCAGAATGATGCGGGTCACCTTGCCATGTACGAGCTTATTGTGGTAAGTTCATGTTTCATATTTGCCAAATCATGTGTGTAATGTCGGTTTCATTAGTAACTAATACGACCGACTCTTCAAAACCAAATGTGCAGCCTATGTGCAAGAAGACCGGTCAGCCCCCTCCTTCGATGCCTGTCTTTTCTTCGATTGGCACGGTGAGTTTCATTTCAATGGTCATTATAAACTAGTATTAACATTTGAGTGTAATCATGTTAACGAGACATTGTAAAATATCTTTTCAGCGGAATAAATCCCGAGCGGCATCGCATGACCCTTCTCCAGGGCAACTGCCTCCAAATGCAACCAGCCCGAGAAACCCTGGTGCTTCTATGAGATGACCACGACGGTAAATTTTCACTTGTTCATTTATGACATAATTAGCTAATTTAGCTCCAAAATGACGTAATTAGGTAATTTAGCTCCAAAATGACGTAATTACTTAGTTCTCCTCTTTCTTCTTCTCCTTAGCTTATTTTCCCAACAAAGACATACTTAGCTAATTATCCTCCAAAATTACATGATTAGCTAATTTAGCTCCAAAATGACATAATTAGCTACTTTAGCTCCAAAATGACATAATTATCTTAGTTAGGTAAAAAACATCACAAGAACCTTTGTTAGCTCATAACTTAGTGTATCTTCCTCCTAAATGACATAATAAGTTTTTCCTCCTAAATGACATATCCTTTTCCTCTGCTTCTTCTTGTTCTTTTCCTCCTTCTCCTCCTCCTCCTCCTCCTTCTCCTCCTTCTCATCCCCTTTCTTCTCCTTAGCTTATTTTCCCCAACAATCAAATAATTAGCTAATTTAGCTTCAAAATGACATAATTAGCTAGTTTAGCTCCAAGAAGACATACTTAGCTAATTTAGCTCCAAGACATAATTAGCTAATTCAGCTCTAAAAAGACATACTTAGCTAATTTAGCTCCTAGAAGAGGAGAAGAGGAGAAGAAAGAGGAAAAATGAAAAGAAGGAAGAAGAAGAAGAAGAAGAAGAAGAAGAGGAGAAGAAAAAAGAAGAAGAAGGAGAAGAAGGAGAAGGAGTCCTCCTTCTCCTCCTTCCTTCTACTCCTTCTCCTTCTCCTTCTTCTCCTTCTTCTTCTCCTTCTTCTTCTCTTCTTCTTTTCTTCTTCTCCTCCTCCTCCTCCTCCTCGTCCTTCTTCTTCTTCTTCTTCTACTTTTTCTTCTCCTTCTCCTCTTCTTTTTTTCTCCTCTTTCATCTTCTAATTAGCTTATTTTCCCCAACAAAGACATAATTAGCTAATTTAGCCCCGAAATTACATAATTAGCTAATTTAGCTCCAAAATTACATAATTGGCTTAGTTAGGTAAAAACATCACAAGAACCTTGGTTAGCTCATAACTTAGCATATCCTCCTCCTAAATGACATAATAAGCTTTTCCTCCTAAATGACATATCCTTTTCCTCTCCTTCTTATTATTCTCCTCCTCCTCCTCCTCCTCCTTCTCATTCTTCTCCTCCGTCTCCTTCTTCTTCTCCTTATTCTTCTCTTCTTGTTTTCTTCTTCTCCTCCTGCTCCTCCTCCTTCTCCTTTTGCTCCTCCTCCTCCTTCTTCTTATTCTTCTTCTTCTCCTTTTTCTTCTCCTTCTTCTTCTCTTCTTTCTTCTCCTCTTTCATCTTCTACTTAGCTTATTTTACCCAACAAAGACATAAATAGCTAATTTAGCTCCAAACTTACGTATTAGCTTAGTTTGGTAAAAACATCACAAGAACCTTGGTTAGCTCATAGCTTAGTGTATCCTCCTCCTAAATGACATAATGAGCTTTTCCTCCTTAATGACATATCCTTTTCCTCTCCTTCTTCTTCTCCTCCTCCTCCTCCTCCTCCTTCTTCTTCTTCTCCTCCTCCTCTTGATTCTCCTCTTTCATCTTCTCCTTAGCTTATTTTCCCCAACAATGACATAATTAGCTAATTTAGCTCTAAAATGACATAATTAGCTTGTTTAGCTCCAAGAAGACATACTTAGCTAATTTAGCTCCAAAATGACATAATTTGCTAATTTAGCTTTAAAAATACATACTTAGCTAATTTAGCTCCAAGAAGAGGAGAAGGGGAGGACAAGAAAGAGGAAAAAAATGAAAAGCAGGAAGAAGAAGAAGAAGAGAAGAAAAAAGAAGAAGAAGGAGAAGAAGAAGGAGAAGGAGTCCACCTTATCCTCCTTCTTCTTCTCCTTCTTATTCTCCTTCTTCTCTTCTTCTTTTTCTTCTACTCCTCCTCCTCCTCCTCCTCCTCCTCCTCCTCCTCCTTCTCCTCCTCCTCCTCCTTCTTCTTCTCCTTGTTATTCTCCTTCTTGTTCTCTTCTTTCTTCTCCTCTTTCATCTTCTAATTAGCTTATTTTCCCCAGTAAAGACATAATTAGATAATTTAGCTCCAAAATGACATAATTAGCTACTTTAGCTCCAAAATCACATAATTAGCTACTTTAGCTTGAAAATGACATAATTAGCTTAGTCGGGTAAAAAAACATCACAAGAACCTTGGTTTGCTCATAACTTAGCGTATCTTCCTCCTAAATGATATAATAAGCTAAAATGGCATAAGAACCTTGGTTAATTCATAAATATTATATACTTAGCTTGTTTTCCTCTAAAATGACATAATTAGCTTAGTTGGCTGAAAAAAGGTATAAGCACCTTTGTTAGCTCAAAAAGGTCATATACTTAGCTTATTTTCCTCCAAAATGACATAATAAGCTCAAAAATGTCATATATTGTTGTTGCTCTTCTTCTAACTTTATTATTCCCATTTTGCAGATTAGATGTACTACATGGAAGCTCGCATTGATGGAGTGCTTTAGTTTTTGTTTTCATTTGAGTTGATGATAATGTGGAACTATATGTATATGTATATATGGATGAACAGTGTAAAACATTGTATGTTGGTTCTTTCGATATATGGGTTGTGATTGATGAACAAACGGCATTGATGAACTTTATATGTATATTATATATGTGTTGTGAACTATATATGTGTGTTGTGAACTATATATATATGATGTGAAATATATATATATATATATATATATATATATATATATATATATATGTGTGTGTGTGTGTGTGTGTGTGTGTTGTGAAGTACATATATATATATATATGTTGTGAAATAACATAAAACAAATAAAACAGTGACAATATGGGCTCTTTGCCGTCTGCCAGCTGATGGGAAAGACCTTTCCATGAGGTAGCCGATGGCAAAGAGGCCACGTGGCAGCCAGCTGTGCAACCTGGGGAATATGCGGCTGGCCCATATGGGTTACTTTGTCGTCTGCTGCCTTTGAAGGAAGACGACAAAGATAGTGAAAGCAGACGGCAAAGAGTCTGGGAGAGGCAGACGACAAAGAGCCTGGGAGAGGCATACGGCGAACACTTGCAATAAATGAGACGACAAGGAGCCTCAGAGAGGCTGACGAGAAACGTTGCATGGGAAACAAAATTGTACTGGGAACGTTGCATGGGAAACAAAATTTTCCTACGCGCACGCAATACCTATCCATGGTGATGATCATCAACGAGAGGGGAGAGTGAATCTAGATCTCTAAGCGGAAGCGTATATAACGCGGTTGATGTAGTGGAACATCTTTGCGATCTAAATCGTAGCCCGTCCCACGATCTCTTCATGATCCATCCCACTATCCCATCACGATCCATCCCGATCAAGTGCCGAACGGACGACACCTCCATGTTCATCACACGTACAACTCGATAACATTCGCCGCCTTCTTGATCCAGCAAGAGGGGCGGAGAGGTAGATGAGTTCTCTAGCACGGCGGCGTGGTGGTGGTGGTCGTGAACTAATCTACCAGGGCTTTGCCTAAGCACCACCGAACTAGACTAGAGGAGAAACAGATCTAGAAAGAAGTAGAGAGAGCACATGGCAATTAGGTTAGGGCTGCCTCTAATTCCTCTAGTATGCATCGGAGGGAGGGAGGGGAGGAGGCAGCCTAAAACCCTCAAGGTTTGGCCAAAATTGGAGGTGGAGGAGTCCTACTCCAATCCTACTAGGAGTACGATTCCTCATCTCCACTTGGAAACCCTTTCCTCCTCTTCCACCTTTGGGTTTTTTCCTTCCCAAACCTCATGGGCCTTAGTAGGGGCTTAGGCCAGCCCACTAGGGTCTCGTTTGTATCCTCCCACAACCCATGAGGCCCCTCGGGGCGTGACACCCCTCCCGATGGTCCCCGGTACCCTCCCGGCACTCCCGGTACACTACGAAGTACCCGAAACTTTTTCGGTGACCAAGACATGACTTCCTATATATCAATATATACCTCTGGAACATTCCGGAGCTCCTCGTGATGTCCAGAATCTCATACGGGACTCTGAACAACCTTTGGTCACCAACACCTATAACTCAACTATACTGAAACGTCACCAAACCTTAAGTGTATAAACCCTGCGGGTTTGAGAACTATGCAGACATGACGTGAGACATTCTCCGGTCAATAATCAATAGCGGGCCCTGGATGCCCATATTCGCTCCTACATATTCTACGAAGATCTCTATTATTTGAACCTCTATGTCACGATTAAGTTAATCCCGTATGTGGTTCCCTTTGTCCTTCGGTATGTTACTTTCCCGAGATTCGATCGTCGGTATCTCCATACCTAGTTCAATCTCGTTACCGGCAAGTCTCTTTTCTTGTTTCATAATACAAGATCCCGTGACTAACTCCTTAGTCACATTGCTTGCAAGGCTTGTTGTGATGTTGTATTTCCGAGTGGGCCCCGAGATACCTCTCCGTTACACGGAGTGACAAATCCTAGTCTTGATCCATGCCAACCCAACATACACCTTCGGATATACCTGTAGAGCACCTTTATAGTCACCCGGTTACGTTGCGACATTTTATACACATAAGTATTCCTCCGGTGTCCAGGAGTTGCATGATCTCATGGTCATAGGAACAGATACATTGACATGCAGAAAACAGTAGCATTAAACTGACACGATCATATGCTATGTTCATAGTTTGGGTCTTGTCCATCACATCATTCCCCTAATGATGTGATCCCGTTATCAAGTGACAACACTTTTCTACGGCCAGGAAACCATGACCATCTTTGATCAACGAGCTAGTCAACTAGAGGCTCACTAGGGACAGTGTGTTGTCTACGTATCCACACATGTATTTGAGTTTCCAATCAATACAATTCTAGCATGGATAATAAACGATTATCATGAACAAGGAAATATAATAATAAATAATTTATTATTGCCTCTAGGGCATATTTCCGATAGTCTCCCACTTGCATTAGAGTCAATAATCTTGTTCACATCACTATGTTATTGTAATGAATCTAACACCCATACAGTTCTGGGGTTTGATCATGTCTTGCTTGTGAGAGAGGTTTTTTTAGTCAATGGGTCTGAATCCTTCAGATCCATGTGTGCTTTACAAATCTCTATGTCATCCTGTAGATGCTGCTACCTCACGCCATTTGGAACTATTCCAAATGATTGCTCCACTATAAGAATCCGGTTTACTACTCACAATCATCCGGATTAGTGTTAAAGCTTGCATCGACGTAACCCTTTACGACGAACTCTTTTGTCACCTCCATAATCAAGAAAATTCCTTAGTCCACTAGTTACTAAGGATAACTTTGACCGTTCTCCATTGATCCATTACTGGATCACTCTTGTACCCCTTGACAAACTCATGGCTAGGCACTCATCAGTTGCGGTACACAACATTGCATACTTTAGAGCCAACGGCTAAGGCATAGGGGACAACCTTCATCCTTTCTCTTTCTTCTGCCGAGGTTAGGCTTTGAGTCTTCCTCAAATTCACACCTTAAAAATATAGTCAAGAACTCCTTATTTAACTGATCCATTTTGAACTCCTTCAAAAAATCTTCTCAAGGTATGTATTCATTGAAAGTTTTATCAAGAGTCTTGATCTATCTCCATAGATCTTGGTGCTCAATGTTCAAGCAGCTTTAATCTAGGTTTTCCTTTGAAAAACACTTATCAAACAACCCTATATGCTTTCCAGAAATTCTACATCATTTTTTATCAACAATATGTCAACGGCATATACTCATCAGAAATTCTATAGTGCTCCCACTCACTTCTTTGGAAATACAAGTTTCTCATAAACACTACTAGAAAAAGGGCTATTAGTGGCGCACCTACTTTACCTATTAATGGCGCACTATAGGTGTGCCATTATTATCACGCCACTACTAATAAATAGTAATGGCACACCCCTCGTGCGCCACTTTTAATATACATAACAGCAGCGCACCACCTGGTGCGCCATTACTATCCCAGATACTAATGGCGCACCTCCTGGAGGTGCGCCACTACTATGAATATTAGGATTTTTTTCTTTTCTGATATTTATACAGGTTAAAATATACATAATAACACAGAATATAAATAGCACAACATATATATAAAAACAACAGATTTATCGAATACAACAGAAGATTAGTCTCCGAATACAATTCATCATATTAGTCTCTGAATTCAAAATACCGAACAAAGTTAGAACATTACAAGTCTCGAGACCACGAGTAGCGAGTTTGTCTTCACATTACAAGTCGATATATAAACTACCATCACATATAAGAGGGTTGCGGTCACAATGAGCATCATCGCGATGAAACTGATCTTCATCCGGTTCCTCCTCCGCTCCCTCCTCTCTCCCGCTAGATAGAGCGCGTATCTAGCCTCCGCCTCCGCCCTAGTGGTGTACCCTTTGTAACTGTTACCGCTGAAACGGTGAACCTGTCTCCGACGCTCCTCCCAGTCGTCGTAGACTCCGGGAACCTCACCCTTGTACACGACATACGACGGCATCTGTATGCACTAGACAAAAAAAGCAATTCAGAGATAATATATAAGCAATATATAAGTATTCAACAAAAGGATCGGAACAGAAAAGCAAAACATTAATAGGACGATTCATGGTCCTACTAATAAATAGCATCGACTACACATATAAGTTCAACGACTGTCCAAACTAAAGAGACATACAAGTTCATTAAAGTTTAATTACAACATAGCATCAGTACTTTCGACTCGACTCAGGGACCGGAGCATGGATGAAGCCGCCGTCTTTCGTGATGGTCATGAATGTGCGATCGTTGTCAGCCTGCATTTGTAGCATTGTGTCAATATCACTATTGGACGCTGGACAGTTTAGGTAGAACTGCCCCGATCTAGCAAGGACATCTTGATAGATGATTTCCGCCAACTCCGACTGCATGCGAAAGAATTCTTGTCTGATGTCCTCGTCCTGGATTGCCGACAAGCGTGCGGCCCAATCTTTGAGCTCATTTGGTAGCATACGGTGATGCTGGTCCCGTACGATAGCCCGCATGTGATGGAGGGCGTAGTAGGCATCCTTCTGACTGGCAGGCAGTTGCTTGACGCAGGGGAACGTCGTTACGTGGGTGAACACGTGCTTGCCATACCTAAGAATTGGCCTCCTGAAGGTGCCTCCGAATTTGGCATAGCCGGGGAGGACATCATTAAGAACTTTCTTGATATTTCTTTAGTCTTTCTTCGACTGACGGTCCAAGTCAAAATACGTGGTCATGGAATATTTCGGGCTTAAGAGGATGAGTGTGCAATGTGTGTCACTGCACAAAACACGGAATGTTAGAAAAAAAGAACGATCGAAATCTAAGAAATCATATGTTACGGGGCAATGAGGGGATGACTTACTCAAAAAAGTAAGGCACAAGGAATTTATCCTTATCTAGGTTCGCCAGAATGACACCTTCGAGGAATGAACTCGCGACTTGCCGGTCCCCAGCGCCGTCCAAGAGCTTGGCACGCATGTAGAAGGGGTCGACTATCACGATGTCGGGGGTCTGGTCTCTAATGATCCGCATCTCCATTCTGAGTGAAAATAGCCAAATGAAGGTGTAGTGCAGCGGATAAAGGTTAAGCATAGCAAAGATGTCATGAAACCGCGGGATGATCATACACCCGATGTTGCTATAGACAAAGCCCTTGCCCTATGGCACCTTTTCCACGAAAATCGGGTATGCCTCATCATTCTCGGAGAGACGCCGCTTCTCCATATAAAAAACTGCGTCATGCAGACTCTGCATAGCACTGGTTGCAGCATTGAGCATATCAGTCAGTAGAATCGACCTACCCGCCACATGCACCCTCCTCTCAATATCCTTAGATATTGGTGGCCCGTCCTGAGCATAGATCATACTCGGTGCCGGCTGGCTCGCACCCTTGTTAGTTTTTCTTTTCCGTCCCTTCTGCTTCTTCTGCTATAATGGGATTGAGTTCTGCTCAGAGACCACCTTCTTGAGTGTGTCGGGGCTGATAATATTTCGCACCTCGGCTATTTGAGTCTCGGTGAAGGCGGGAGCTGGAGGCATCTCCTATGAACTGAACAGCCGACGCCTGTTGAAATTGGGTTTCTTCGTGGTACCAGCTAGATCGCCATCGTCTTTTGCAGGGTTGGGTTCTTCAGAAGGAGGCCCGAACAAGTCATCATCGTCACCGTACCCATGTTCATTGATGTACTTATCAACGTTGGAAATTGTCGTTGTTGTCGTCCGGATCCTGTGCCATATGCATGTCCGGATCCTGTGCCATATGCATGTCTGGATCAGCTGACGGTGGTAGCGTTGCGGCGGTCTTGCCATGGCTTTGCGCCGGCATGACTGGCGGTGTTGTCTGTGGGGTGGTGTCCCCCGCCCCCAAACGAATCTAGCTCTTCGGCCAAATCATGTACCAGTTTAAGCAGGCGCTGAGGGTCATCACATCATCTTCATCGGCCCCAACGGATACGGAGGTAACAAGTCGTTGCAGCCCCGCAGCACCCGAACCAGTTGAACCCTCTACACGGTGGGTGGCATCGGATTACCGTGGAACACGCGGTTGCCCGGTTCCACGATTTTGGCCTTGGCGACATCGATCAACTCACCATCCACGACGTGCAGAAGAGTCCATGGAACGTTGGCGGTGCCCTGCGAAATCATGTAGGGCGTCAGGGATGCCCAGTCAAAAAGGCAAGGAGTGAAGTCATCGGCCGAGGCTTATAGTTACCGTGATGGCATTGAGCTCGGCTAATGTTGAGGCACCGACAACGGCGGGCGTGCAAGTGACAGAGGGGCCGCTTGATGCCGAGGCGCCGGCCGGCGTATTCTTCCCACACACGGGTGCATTAACCTCCAATACTGGCGCTGACGCGGGAGGTACCTACAATGCCGCCTCCGCCGGAGACACCGATGCCGACGCGTTGTGTGAGTTGCAGCCCATGAAGCTGGGAATCGGGGGCGGCCCCTGTTGGCCGCTTGCAATCCACCCCCGCAGCCCCTCAAGCAAGGAAGGCATAATGGCGGTGATTGTCGCTCCAAGTTTGTCTCGCACTTGCTCTTGGACTATCTCTGGAATCCGTGCCACTTGTGCCTTGAGTTCTTTAACCTCGCGCTCCTGGTTTTCTGAGCTGGTCTTTTTCTCCTTTCGCCCAGCCTTATAGTATTCCGACCATTTCGTGGACAAGCCTTCGCCGGCCACACAACTAGCTGACGACGGCTTAGTGAGCTTATCCTTGTGTTTCATTATGTTCAACGCCCTATTTAAAGTGCTGTCCCAATGGACAGACGGGGAGGTTGGAGACCCCGCTCTACTGCTTTCAGTTTCCTACGGAAGGAACGTGAACCATTTAGAAATTTGGCTTCATTAATTAGAATGCAACCATATGGAGCTAATTACGCGGGGGTGTATTCCTTACCATAACACGGTCAAGCTCCTTCACCTTCGAATATGTGGTAAGCTCCTTTGTTATCGGGTCCACCTTGTACCTGTCCCTGACATAGTTCCTGGTCTGCTTTTCAGGGTATTTATGGAAGAGGGGCGGTAGGCCTTGTTCGACACGCTCTGTGTCCTCCTTGTCCCATTTAGGTTCCGCCACTCTGTAACCACTCGGACCGAGTTTGTGGACCCCTAAGTTCAAGTCCCGCATATCTTTCCCCCACTGACTTGATTCCATGGATGCGTTGCTCTCGCACTTGATCTTGAACTCGTGGTAGTCAGCTTCGTTGATCGAAGGATTTGTCTCCTTGATCTTCGCATAACTATCACCTCTTAGAATCCTTCTCTTCACCGAGGCTCTCCAAGTAGCCAGGGCCGTGCTCATCTTCGTGAGGGCGGCACTGTTCACTTTATTCCATGCAAGGCGTGTGTTTGCGACGTCACCGGGGAACTTGTATCGTTCGTGCAGCTTCGTGAAGAGGAGGTTGCGCAAATTCGCTCGGCCTTAATGCCTTAGTTTCTCGGTGTTGATTGAGACGGTGCTCCGGAGAATGCACCCGAGTTGTCCCGCGTACCCACCGAGTAATTCTTTGAGTGCCGTTGGATGCCCACTCGAGGACACTTCAGTAAATTCCTCCCTGACGGTGTCGAGCACGTTCGGGCGTTGTCCTTCCGTTGCTTCTTCAGTTGGCTGCCATCTGTGCGTTTGCTGCCATCATTAGTGGTGGCATCCCCGACGGCACCATCAGTGGTGTCATCTCCGATGCCACTAGGGGTTGTGTAGTCGTGATCGGTGTCTTCCGCGGCGTCCTCATAGCGGTGAGGTTCTTCCTCCAGCTCCTGGGACAGCTCCCAGAATGGCTTGCCCGAACCGCCGGCCTCATCGTTGTTGGTGTTCGCTCTAAATAGGAAAAAGGCTACTACAGTTATTGCACGGGGTGGAATTGGGCACCTTCTAGGTCAAGAAAATTGGGCATGACCTTTGCTAATTTTCTTAACCTAGGAGTGCCCAATTCTCAACCGAAACGGAAATTAATCTACGTTTCACGAGAAAGGGGTAACAAATATGAGTCATTACAACCTTACTGCACAAGCAGGATGCCAAAAAATAGTAAGATGGAAGATTTAAATACTTCAGAAATAAATTTAACATAACCACTACAATCAAAAGGCATAAATCAGTGATCAACATAAAAAATTCATTGTCCAAGTATTAAATTCATTCTCCATCGTAAGTAAGTAAGTAAGTAAGTAAGTAAATGACAAATTAGCAGATTTCCAATATATTAGCAGATTTCCAATATATTAGGTCACAATCAGGTTATAAACAAACATAGCATAAAAGTTATAGGCAATCCAAATCCTAATCACACCCAGGCCTCCCAAGTGCATACAAATTTAGCAGCCCAATATTTAATCATTGAGTACAAAACTTGGTTGATTTAATAAATCCTTTTCATCTATCAGTAATCAGTGAACAATCATTTGTTTCTTAGCAAGACATATATCACTATAATCTTTGCCCAAGGCGGTGGCGTCAATCGGCTTCGTCCAACATGCACAGTGATGTCTTATGAGATTCAGGACTGCAGAAGTTTACTCATGTGTATATAACACTCGGTGCCGGTGAGACAGCAACATCAACAGAACAAGTGTACTACTATATGTTTTACAAGCACAGTGCGGTTAATTTAACTGATCCACTAGCAAGCACATCCAGATATATAGGTACTCCCTCCGATCCATATTGAAGTTGTATCAAGTCTGCGATCAATTAATATGGATCAGAGCGAGTACTAATTTAACTGATCCGCTAGCTTCCTAGAGGAAGGCTCGCACCAGGTTGACATGTGCAACCGAAAGACGAAGCGGGTCTTTTCTCTTCTACCAGGTGTCATGGGCGACTCTGCAAGTAAACAAATACTCTATGGCTGCCACTGGAGGGTTGTCGCGACAGCAAGGACATGTCTACCTTATCTGGGTCGAGGCGCTCAATCTATCTACACAACGCGCTCACATTTGCAGGCCGAAGCAAGCAACAAATCCCTCCAGCTGGACTAGTAAATTGGTGGTTGCGGCGACGGCGGGTGCAGCTCATTATGCATGTACATGTAAACCTCCCTCGTGCTCTCTAACAAGATCATCATCTATGGTGAAAAAATTAGATAAATTCTCTTTAACTACAATTATTTAAGAACGATCCTTTAAGGTAATTTTCTGTCATAGCACAGTAGCAGTATATGAAGAAAAGCATTTCCTTGTCCTTGTGGAAGCAACAAGATAGCAAAGCTTGGAACAGATGCTTTGGCAGGGTTCATTCATGGAATTGATCCCCTCACTTAAGGGTCAAAGGCACAACCTACAATTTTTTCAAGACATTCATGCATGTCCCTGAATCCCTGAATCATTCATTTATATTTACATTATTCGTTCTCACCTAGTATGTCAAGGGGTGTTGTGCAAGCTCAACATCCTCAACAAATACAACGTCTCAAAACTCAAATATGGTCTCAGCAAACCCTAGATTTCAGACGGTGGGGGATGGGGAAGAGGGAGGGGCGGGGGTGCTCACCTCTGCTGCGGTGATGGCCGCCTGACCCGTCCGGCGGCGGCGACATGTGCGGGGGCGTCATCAGGCGGCGGGGACGTGTGCAGCGGCGAATGGGGCCGCGGCGGTGACCGGGGCTTGGAGCAGTGACGAGGAGGGCGACGGTGGCTGAGGAGTAGGGCGGTGGCGGCTGACGAGGAGGGCGGCGGTGGCTGATGAGGAGGGCGGCAGCGGTGGCTGGCGAGGGGAGATGAGAGGGAGGGAGGGAGGGGTGCGGTTGGCCGGAGCGGAGATGCGGGGGAGAGGCGAGTGAAGGGAGGGACCGGAGGGGATAGTACGGGGGAGGGTTAGCAATGGCGCACTATTTAGGGGTGCGCCATAAGTGGCATATCTGTGGCGCACCTTTTAGTGGTGCGCCATAAGTGGGGAGGGATAGCAATGGCGCACCTTCTAGTGGTGCACCATAAGTGGGGAGGGATAGCAATGGCGCACCTTCCCCTGGTGCGCCATTACTAACTCTCTTTTTTTTTATTTTTAGTTGCATGCATGTAATAGTTTTGCCACCTATATAGTATATTTTGTATTTACTTCATCTATTTTCTTACTAAGAACTACGAAAAGAGCCAATCACTCATTTTTCCACTTGTTTAGCCGAACGAGCTAATATGTTTTACGAGTAGACCGAGAAAAAGCATCTTTTACACCTAACCCATCCATAAAGCTCACGGAGAGAGACACTTACAAAAAATCATGTTATGAGGTGATATCACATTGTGCAAAGATTTAGAATTACATGACATGGTTGAAATCAAGTGACGTGAAATAACAGTCATCAAAGATTGAGCTTGCCACTGACACACACACGCGACCGACACATCGTGATTCGATCTTAATTAGCTATCTTTTCACAATGATCTTCTTGCCCTTCTTTCTCGCGGTTGAATAATTTAGCCCCGGAACCCCTTGAATTCTTCTCTTGAACGGACGTCCTTTAAGTAGGGTGGTCCTGCTTCTTCTTGTGTTGTGTGCTACTTCATCGTCGTCGTCATCTTCCATCTTCGGGTCGCCGTACTTGTCGAAGCCTTGCTCATTGGCGACTCCATCCATTCCGATGATGTTCCTTTTGCCTCTCCTCACGACAACACGACTGGGCTTTGACGGGTCGGTAATGAAGAAGCAGTGTTCCACTTGGCAAGCCAGTACCCATGGCTCATTTTTCGCGGTGACGTTTGCGCCCGTGGTCTTCGATTTGGCTTCGTGTATAACCATGGTGGTGAAATACAGGTCTTCTTTTAGGACGCTCTTGGCCCATCTGACACGGAACATCGGAACCTTCTCTCCAGTGTAGCTCAGCTCCCAGATCTCCTCGATCCTTCCGTAGTATTTGTCCTTGTCGTTACCGTTGTAGGATTCCATCGTTACCCCGGAGTTCTGATAATCGCTCTTCATGTCCTTTTCCTCGGTGTACAATGTGTACCCGTTGATATCATATGCCTCATAGGTAATCAGGTTGTGTTGGGCGCCCTGTGACAAGGCGAATATGAGTGTTTCTTTTGTGGAAGAATCCTCGTGTAGAGGGTACAACAAAAGCTTGTCCTTGAACAAACGCCTGAAATATGAGTTGTGCTCTTTGATTATATCTCCGTCCGTCCTCTGTTGGCCTCGGTCATTGTACGTCTTCTCAATAAAGGTTTTGTGCTCTACCACCCAAGGATAGACCACGTCTATGTGTTGTAGCGCGACTAGGTTTGCTCTTTCAAAGTCGGCGAGTCGACCCTTGAAGTCGACATGCATTTCACGGCGACCCTCGCGGTGACCCCATCCAGCGAGCCCGTCGAGGTGCCTGTTGACGGGCAGACTAATGGGTTCTCGATTCCTAGATAATTCGTGTAGAAGGAGATGCACTCTTCGGTCAGAAAGCCCTAGGCTATGCTTCCATCTGGACGTTCCCTGTTGTGAACGTATCCTTTGATGACACCATTCATCCTTTCGAATGGCATCATGTTGTGCAAGAACGTCGGCCCAAGTTGGATGATATCTTCCACGATATGGACCAGCAGATGCACCATAACGTCGAAGAATGCAGGCGGGAAGTACATCTCAAGCTCGCATAGTATCACCACGATCTCTTCCTGTAGCCTTCCGAGTTGCCTCACGCCAACCGACTTCCGAGAGATGACGTCGAAAAAGTTGCATAGGTCAAATAGCATTTCACGGACGTGCGCGTCCATGATCCCACGGATTGCAACTGGAAGTATCTGCGTCATCAGCACATGACAGTCATGAGACTTCATCCCGCTGAACTTCTGCTTCGCTGTGTCTAGGTATCTGCTTATCTTCCTCGCGTAACCGTAAGGAAGTTTTACTCCTACGAGGCAGGTGAAAAATTGATTGATCTCCTTCTGACTTAGAGTGAAGCACGTGGGAGGGCAGTCATATTCGATCTTCTTGGCCTTTTTGCCTTTGTGACGACTTCCGTGTCCTTCGCCTCATCATCATCATTAGGGCGTTTTGCGTGAAGCTCCTCCCTGATGCCCATTGATTGCAAGTCTGCCCTTGCTTTTGGCCCATCTTTGGTCTTCTCTGGCATGTTGAGCAGGGTACCAAGCAGACTCTCTCACACGTTCTTCATGATATGCATGACATCAAGGCTGTGAGGCACACGGAGGATCTTCCAGTACGACAAGTCCCAAAAAACAGACCTCGTGTTCCATACCTTCAGAAGCGGCTCTGGCGCCTTTCGCTTCTTTCCCGGTGGTGGGCATTCTTTCCAATTTTTCAACAGCTCGCCTATTTCCTCGCCGCTCCTCGTACGTGGGGGTCTTCGGGGTTCGGTTTCACCATCGAACAGATCCTTGCGTTTTCTCCATGCGTCATCGTCGCGAAGCCACCTTCGATGTCCCATGAACACGGTTTTCAAAGACCCGAGATCCCTATCTAGCTGGTGATACCATGTGTCATCCATGCACCTGACGCATGCACAAAATTCGTAGACCACCTGCCCCGCGACATATCCGTAACCGAGATAGTCGTGCACCGTCGTGAGCAGTGTGGATCTCATAGGGAAATACTGTTTCGCTGTGGCGCCCCATGTATTGGCTGGCGTTTTCCACAATGTGTCTAGCTCCTCTTTCAGCAGCCCCAGATACAGATTGATGTCGTTCCCTGGTTGTCTCGGACCTTCAATTAGCATACTCATGTGAATGTGCTTCCTCTTCATGCACATCCAGGGGGAAGGTTATACATCCACACAAACACAGGCCAGGTGCTATGTGTGCTTCTCTGGCCGCCAAACGGGCAAACTCCATCGATGCTCGCGCCCAACATGATGTTCCTTGGATCGTCCCCAAATTCTGGGTGTTCGAAGTTCAATGCTTGCCACTGGCTCGCATCCTTAGGGTGACTCAGCATCTTGTCTTTTTTATTTATCTCTGAATCATTTCCGTCATCTTCTCGCTTCTTCTCCTCCCTATTCGCATGCCAACGCAGGAGCTCTGCTTGCTTAGGGTCCGTGAAATACCGCTGCACACGAGGTGTGATCGGAAAGTACCACACCACGTTTCAAGGAGCTTTCTTCCTCTTCTTGTATCGAGTAACGCTGCACACCGGACATTTGGTAGACTCCGCGTACTCGTCCCGATAAATGATGCAATCGTTCATGCAGACGTGGTATTTCACATGCGGTAAATCCAGAGGACACACTATTTTCTTCGCCTCCTCGAAACTGTTCGGGCACTTGTTCCCCATGGGAAGACGTTCGTGCCAGAATGCCATGTTCTCATCGAAGCATGTGTTAGTCATTTTGTGTTTTACCTTGATCTCCAGAGCCATGAGCGTTACTTTCAGGTAGGTATCCTTTGGCCTGCATCCTTCATACAATGGAGTAACCGCGTCTATCTCCAGTTGATCCAACTTGGCTTTCTCTCGGGCGGCAGCTCTTGCGTTACCCGTCTGCTTGAGAAGCAGCTCTTGAATATGAGGGTCCTGCACCCAGCCCATCGATGGTCCATCGTCTTCTGCTCCGGCATCTTCATCTTCATGATCATGCCCTTTGTCTTGATATTCCTCATCATCATGTCTGGCATCTTCTACATGATGACTGTGTCCTGCATCTAGTTCGTGATCATGTCCTGGAGATTCTTCGTCTTCTTGCCCGCCCTCGGCGCTGTTGTCTTGCAACCCTTCCTTTTTTCTTGCCCGCCCCCCATGGACGACTTCATAATCATCTTCAACACCTTGCCACCGATAGCCATCCATGAAACCACGCACGAGTAGGTGGTCCCGCACCTGTCTGGAATCCGGGTCCATAAGGCTCTTCAGCTTGCATCTTCGACACGGACATCTTATCTCCATCTTGTTCTTTTGAAGCATCTCGGCCTTCGCGGAGATCAAAAACCTATTCACGATGCCTTCGGTCATCGTGCGGACCATCGTCGCCTGCGGGTTAGAGCAAAACGATATGTTAGGACCAAAAAATAATTTGGCATGACTTTTCCTAAAAATAAGACCAAAAAGAATGCATAGTGCCAAATTCTCGCCGCAACAGAAATGAATCAACATTCCGGCAAAATATTGGCAACTATCGCATTTCAAGTACCGGTACCTGCAAACACAAACATATGCAACACCACAAACATGCATAGATCTAGGCCATAAAAAGTGTGTACACGTGTTGGAGGGAGAAAAAAGTAGATCTAGAACATAAAGAAAGGTTTCCCCTTACTTACCTATCAAAAAAGGAAATTTAACCACTTAATCTGGGTGAATATATGGTGCAAATGAGGTGAGGAGGAGGAGGCAACCGAGACTAGTGAGTGTCAAGTGGCGGAGAGAATGAAGTGGGGGGAAAGTGAGTGTGAAGTGGGCTGTCAAAAATATCTACTCCTCCCAGGTTACCAATGGCGCACCCAGGAAGAATGCACCATTAGGAACCAGGGTTACTAATGGCGCACCTGGTAAGAATGCCCCATTAGTAGTTTAAAAAAACTGAAAAAATATTAGTAGTGGCGCACCGTGGACGTGGTGCGCCACTGGTAAGTGTAGGAAAGGGTGTGGGGCCAGGACAAAGATAGTAATGGCGCACCAGACACATGGTGCGCCATTAGTAATATGGACACTAATGGTGCACCAGTATGTGGTGCGCCACTGCTATATAGCAGTGGCGCACCACATGCATGGTGCGCCATTAGTGTCCATATTAGCTATAGGCTTTTTTCTAGTAGTGAAACCTTCTATAAACCCAAAAGCTTTGATCATCTCATCAAAGCACATATTCCAACTCCGAGATGCTTGCTCGAGTCCATAGAAGGATCGTTGTAGCTTGCATACTTGTTATCATCCTTTAGGATTGAGAAAACTTATGGTTGTCTCACATTCAACCTTTCCTCAAAGAAACCATCGAGGAAACAATGTTTTGACATCCTATCTACAAAATTTCATAAATAATGCAACAACTGCTAACATAATTCCAACAGACTTTTAGCATCTCTACGAGTGAGGAAGTCTCATCATAGTCAACTCTTTGAACTTGTCACAAACATCTTTGCGACAGGTCTAGCTTTCTTAATGGTGACTTTTCACCATCATCGTCTGTCTTCCTTTTAAAGATCCATCTGTACCCAACAGCCTTACGACCATCAAGTAGTTCTTACAAAGTCTACACTTTGTTTTCATACATGGATACTCTCTCGTATTTCATGGCCTCCAGCCATTCGTCGGAACCTGGGCCCACCATCGCTTCTCCATAGTTCGTAGGTTCATTGTTGTCCAACAACATGACCTCCAAGACAGGGTTACCGTACCACTTTGGAGCAGTACGTGACCTTGTCCACCTACTAGGTTTGTAGTAACTTGATCCAAAGCTTCATGATCACTATCATCAGCTTCCACTTCAATTGGTGTAGGAGCCACAGGAACAACTTCTTGCGCCCTACTACACACTGGTTGAAGTGACAGTTCAGTAACCTCATCAAGTTTCCACCATCATCCCACTCAATTCTTTCGAGAGAAACTTTTTCTTGAGAAAGGATCCGTTTCTAGAAACAAACACTTTGCTTACGGATCTGAGATAGGAGGTATACTCAACTGTTTTGGGTGTCCTATGAAGATGCATTTATCCGCTTTAGGTTCGAGCTTATCAGCGTGAAACTTTTTCACATAAGCGTCGCAGCACCGAACTTTTAAGGAATAACATCTTAGGTTTCTCCAAATCATGGTTCATACGGTGTCATCTCAACAGAATTACGTGGTGCCCTAATTAAAGTGAATGCGGTTCTGTAATGCCTAACCCAAAACGATAGTGGTAATTCGATAAGAGACATCATAGTATGCACCATATCCAATAGGGCATGGGTATGACATTCGGACACACCATCACACTATGGTGTTCTAGGTGGCATTAGTTGTGAAACAATTTTCACAATATCTTAATTGTGTACAAACTCGCAACTCAGATATTCATCTCTATGATCATATCGTAGACATTTTATCCTCTTGTCACGACGATCTTAAACTTCACTCTGAAATTACTTGAACCTTTCAACAATTCAGACATGGGTTTTATCAGGCAAATAAACTAGTATCTGCTCAAATCATCTATGAAGCTAGAACATAATGATATCCACTGCGTGCATCGGTACTCATTTCTACTGCATACATCAAAATGTATTACTTGGAATAAGTTACTTTCTTGTTCTATCTCACTGAAAATGAGGCCTTCGATCATCTTGCCCGAGTGGCATTATTTGCTTGTCTCAAGTGATTCAAAATCAAGTGACTCTAAACAATCCATCTGCATGGAGTTTCTTCACGTGTTTACACCAATAGTCATGGTTCGCATGTCTCAAACGAAGAAATGAGTGAGTCCAAAGATCCATCAATATGGAGCTTCTTCATGTGTTTTACACCAATATGACTCAAGCGACAGTGCCACAAGTAAATGGTACTATCAGTACTACTTTGTATCTTTTGGCAACAATATTATGAACATGTGTATCACTACGATCGAGATTCAATAAACCATTCATTTTAGGTGCAAGACCATTGAAGGTATTATTCAAATAAAAAGAGTAACCATTATTCTCTTTAAATGAATAATCGTGTTGCGTTAAACACAATCTAATCATGTCTATGCTCAATGTAAACACCAAATAACGACTATTTAGGTTTAACACTAATCTCGATGGTAGAGGGAGCATGCGATGTTTGATCACATCAACCTTGGAAATACTTCCAACACATATCGTCACCTTGCCTTTAGCTAGACTCCGTTTATTCCGTAGCTTTTATTTCGACTTACTAACACTTAGTAACTAAACCGGTATCTAATACCCTGGTGCTACTAGGAGTACTAGTAAGGTACACATCAATATCATGTATATCCAATATACATTTGTTGACTTTGTTAGCCTTCTCATCTACCAAGTCTCAAGGGTAGTGCTGCTTTAGTGACCGTTCCCCTCATATTAGAAGCACTTAGTCTTGGGTTTGGGTTCAACCTTGGGTTTCTTCACTAGAGAGGCAACTGGTTTGCCTTTCATGAAGTATCCCTTCTTGCCCTTGCTCTTCTCGAAACTAGTGGTTTCACTAACCATCAACAATTCATGCTCCTACTAGATTTCTACTTTTGCGGTGTCAAATATCATGAATAATTCATGGATCATATTGTGCATCCCAGATATTATATAGTTCATCACGAAGCTCTAGTAGCTTGGTGGCAGTGACTTTGGAGAACTATGTCAATCACTATCTTATCTCGAAGATCAACTCCCACTCGATTCGAGCGATTGTTGCACCCAGACAATCTGAACACATGCTCAATGATTGAGCTTTTCTCCCTTACTTTGCAGGCAAAGAATCTTGTCGGAGGTCTCATACCTCTCAACATGGGCACGAGCCTGAAATCCCAATTTCATCTCTTGGAACATCTCATATGTCCCGTGACGTTCAAAAGGTCTTCGGTGCCTCAATTCGAAGTCGTTAAGCATTACACACTGAACTATCACATCATCATCAAAAACGTGTATGCCAGATGTTCGCAACATCCACGAATGATGCTTGGAGTTTAGCGCACTGAGCGGTGCATTAAGGACATAAGCCTTCTGCGCAGCAATGAGGACAATCCTCAGTTTACGGATTCAGTCCGCATAATTTCTACTATCATCTTTCAACTAAGTTTTTTCTAGGAACGTATCAAAAATAATAGAGCTACATCACAAGCTACAACATAATTTGTAAAGACACTTTTGACTATGTTCATGATAATTGAGTTTAGCTAATCATATTACTAGTAAACTCCCACTCAAATTGACATCCCTCTAGTCATTCGTGTGTTGCATGATCCAAATTCACTAACTCATGTCCGATCATCACGTAAGTTGAGTTTAGTTTGAATGGTGAACATCTCCATGTTGATCATATCAACTATATGATTCATGCCCGACCTTTCGGTCTCTTGTGTTCCGAGGTCATGTCAGTACATCCTAGGCTCGTCAAGTCTAACCCTAGTGTTCCATGTGTGCAATTGTTTTGCACATGTTGTATGTGAACGTAGAGTCCATCACACCTGATCATCACGTGGTGTCTCAAAACGATGAACTGTCGCAACGATGCATAGTCGGAATGCAATATCAATGTTTACGCAGCCACCTCAGCAACCTTAGCTTACCTCGCATTTTATTCACTTCTCGTTCAACAGGAGCACAAACACTAACCGGCGGGACCCACACTGATCGGCGGGAACCATAGCCTGCTTAATTCACTACCAACAGGCAAAAAGATGTGCATGGGCGACTCGGACCCACAACCACTGGGCTAGCGCGCTTGTTCGCTACCACTGGGCTAGAGACGGGCTGTTGGTTGTGTACCATAATTATTTTGTATATTATATAAAATCTTAGCTCTCTTGTATCATTCACAAGTGGGACCGATGGGGACGGGGGCGGCGACCGACGGGGACGAGCCAACCCTTAGCGAATTTCGGACAGGGGCGTGGCACCACTTCCGACAAATCTAGATCTTGGGGGAGGCGCCGCGATCGACGGGGAAGGTGGCGGTGACCAGCAGTGTTGGTGCTGACACCACGACCACTTCACCCATCGGCAGTGGTGGTGGTGCCGACGCCACGGCCACCTCGCCCACGCCTCGGCCACGACGACCTCGTCCAGACCTTGCCCAACCAGTGGAGGTAGCGCTGGTGGTGCCGCTCACCTCGGCCACAACGAGCTCGCCCAGACCTCACCCAGTGGAGGCAGCGGTGGTGGTGCCGCTCACCTTGGCCACTACGACCCACACATGGGGGACTCGACGCTGCCACCGAGCATGGGGGACTCACCGCCTTTGCCGGTATGCACCCATCTCCTCTTCCCCCTCTCCTCTCCCCCTCTCCTCTCACCGCCGCAAGCAGACACATGCCGCCGCAAGCAGACCCACACTACTGCAAACTTGGAAACATGAAAAAATCTCACTGATGTAGATTTGATGAATTTGGTAGAAACTGCATAGATGAAATTGTTAGGATAATTGTTGTTGATGAAATTGTTAAGAGTTGTTTTGGAATTCAGTCAATTGTTAGGGGTTAAGTAATGTAGCAGTCAATAGAATAGAGCTCAAGAAAAGAATACTTGCACTGTATTTGGTAGAAATTGCATAGATGAAATTGGAATTCAGCATTCAATAGAATAGAGCTCAAGTTAGACATATTTATGCCATGGTTAAGTAATGTATGCTAGTTTATTTTGTCCACCAAGTTGGCCTTTCCGTGAAACAGGATCCTTCTAAATCCTGGGGGGTACTAAAGGTTTGGTTTGATTTAGCCTTCTCTATAAATTAAATCCATGCCAATTACAATGTTTGTTTGATTTACAGTTTGGTTTGCTTCAATGTTGTGGTTAGGCAATTAGCATATAAAATTTTCTGGATTTTTAACTGCCATTACTGCCATCCATTCTCATTAATTAATGTTGACGCACTTAGATAGATTTGCTACCTTGCAACCATTGCTTTCTTTGGCAGATGGACAGAAGCTGGATTAGAAAAGGAGTTAGAAGGTTTTCGAATGAACATATGAAAGGAGTTGATGAATTCATGCAATTTGTTCGAGCAAATTTTTCCAAGGATGTTGTCATTGTTTGCCCATGTTGTAATTGCCTCAACCGTTCCAGAAAAGCTCAAGGAGTAGTGAAAGATGATCTGCTTCTTAATGGGATAGCCAGCAC
Source organism: Hordeum vulgare subsp. vulgare (assembly GCF_904849725.1). Classification (NCBI taxonomy): domain Eukaryota; kingdom Viridiplantae; phylum Streptophyta; class Magnoliopsida; order Poales; family Poaceae; genus Hordeum; species Hordeum vulgare. The sequence continues at coordinate 358,301,001 of NC_058523.1, forward strand.
ATATGGTAAAAGGATATATCATGGAGAACCTTTACGTGGACAACCTCAACATATTGAAGCTGATACAGAGGCCCCTCATATGATGGGTGGTGGTGATGCTGGCATTGATTTTATGGAAAATATTTTGCGAGAGAATTTTGGTTTGGATGAAGAGGATGGGCATGAATATGACAGGATTCCTGACCTATTGAAGGATCTGTACGATGCTGAAGATCGTGCTGATGGGCAGAAGTCGATGTTTGCTGAGGTGTTGGAGGAGGCTAAGCGCAGAGCTGATGAAGGGGGTAAATTTTCAAGATTTACCTTCACCGTGAAGTTACTCCACATCAAGTCTTTCTATTGGATTAGCAATGCTGCATTCAACGCAATACTCCGCCTTTTTACCTTGCAATTCCCTGATAGCTGTGTTCCCAGGTCTTATGATGAAGCATTGAGCATAATCTGCAGGCTGGGGCTAGGTTATGTTTCAATACATGTGTGCCCAAATAAACGTGTCTTGTTTCGAAAGGATTTTGCGAAGCATGATAGCTATCCAAAATTCAATGCCTCTAGGTGGAAAGATGTTGATGGGAAGAATTCAATACCAGAGAAGGTACTGAGGCACTTTCCGTTGATACCAAGGATGCAGCAGATGTTTATCTCGAAGAAATCATCATTGGTGGTACAATGGCACAAGCTTCAGCGGCAACCTGTGGACAATGAGCTGAGCCATCCAGCGGATGGAGAGGCATGGAAAGAATTTGACAGTGAACATGGAGATTTTGCTGCAGATCCAAGGAATATAAAACTCGGCATTGCCACAGATGGCTTTAATCCGTTTGGGAACATGAACATGTCTTATAGCATGTGGCCCATTTTTGTGGTGTTGTACAACCTTGCACCATGGGCATGCATGGATCAGTCCAACTTCATGATGTCACTACTTATCCTGGGTCCAGAGTCTCCAGGAAAGGATTTTGATGTCTTTATGGAGCCCCTCATAGAAAAACTACTCCAGCTCTGGACTGGTGTACCGACATATGATGCCTCTAGTCCGGAAGAAAAGTTCAATTTACGTACTGGAGTCATATGGTCCATCCATGATTTCCCGGCACTGCACACTCTGTCTAGGAGGATCACAGTGGGTTATCAGGCATGTGTCCATTGTGACAAAGACCCTTGCTCAAAGAGAATAAGAACAATATCATCTATATTGGGCACCACCACTTTCTTCCTCGAAACCATCGTTGTCGAAGAAGCAAAGATTTTAATGGTGAGAATGAAACTCGTGACAAGCCAGGTAAATTCACTAAGGAAGAGCTAGAGCAGCAACTTGAGAAGGTGAAGGATGTGAGACCAGGAAAACTTGCAAAGAAAAGAAAGCATGCGGAAGGTCAATGTTGGGACCGAAGGTCTTGTTTGTGGTACCTGCCATACTGGGTGGTCTGGAATTAAGGCATAATCTCGATGTAATGCACATTGAGAAAAACATATGTGAGAATCTGCTAGGGACGTTTCTGAACATTGAAGGGAAGACAAAGGACATGTTTAGTTCTAGGCTTGATTTGGAGGACATGGGCATAAGAGAAGATTTGCATCTACACCATGATGAAGCTAAAGATACATTTGAAATGCCACGAGCATGGTATACAATGAGTGAAGAACAAAAGCTAGCATTCTGTGAATTCATAAGAGCGGTGAGATTTCCAGATGGTTATGCTTCTAACCTAGCAAAGTGTGTTACTTCTGATGGATTCAAGCTTTCAGTACTAAAAACCCATGATTGTCACATCCTCTTCCAAATGATTTTACCGGCTGGCCTCCGTGGAATCATGGACAATGATATATATGAAGTGGTTGCTGAGCTGGGAAATTTCTGTAGAGAACTGTGATGCAAAACACTCACGTTAACTGTTCTGGAAAGACTTCAAAAAGAAATCCCAATTATTCTTTGGAAGCTTGAGAATATTTTCCCTCCATATTTCTTCACCGTGATGGTCCATTTGGCGGTGCACTTACCAAGAGAGGCAATGCTTAGAGGCCCTGTGCAATACGGTTGGATGTACCCAATCGAAAGAAGGTTGGTTACTTGTAAGCGTTATGTGCGAAACACAACAAGACCTGAAGGTTCGATTGCTGAAGCATATGTCGTTGACGAGTGCTTGACTTTTTTCTCTAGATACTTTGGCAATGTGGAAACAAGATGGAACCGGCCGGACAGAAATAGAGAGAGGTCTGATTCGCATAGTGGTGATGTCTCGGTTTTCAACCATGGTGTGAATTTTCTTGTAGCCTCGCGATACTTGGAGGCTGGTGATGAGTATGACAAGATGGTTTGGTATGTGCTCAGCAATTGCGCCGAGGTTCTACCATATATCGAGTCCGTTATATCTTGTGCACTCGTTATTTATTTATTTTTGCTTGGGTTGGCACCACCTAATGTTATAATTCACATGTTTTGTTGGCATTGCAGGAAATGCAAGGAAGAGTTAAATCAGGAAGAAAGCCAGATCAATGTTGATACAAGGGTTGCCAAGGGATTTGCTAAATGGTTTAAGAATCATATTGGACAGTTGCATGACGAGAAGAAGGTCAGTGATGATCTATTTGCTTTGGCATGCTTACCGGATAAGCGAGTGCGAGTGTATTCAACATGCATTGCTGATGGTATCCGGTACCACACCGGTGATCGCGAGGAAAAAAGGAAGACATGAAATAGTGGAATCGTCACTGAGGGGTCACATGATCGTGAGAAGATTGACTTCTATGGTCAGTTGAGAAGCATCATAGAGTTGCAGTACAACTCTAGTGGAGGCATCCATCGCTCGGTTGTCTTATTTTGCTGAGACTTGTTTGATCTTGGTACCAAGAAGAAGAGACGCTCTTGTGTCAAATATGATGGCCACTTCAAAAGCATCAACACTTCAAGGTGCTGGTATAAGAGTGAACCCTTTATTCTAGCAACACAAGCAACAATGGTGTTTTACCTGCCATACACTCTTTTCCACAGAAAATGGCGAGTTGTGCAAAAATTTGAGCACACACACTTGTGGAGTGTGAGTGAAAATGAAGATGAAGTGGAAAAGGGCCCCGGTGGTAGTGGCCTATAACATATCAGGATGATGACTGTATGGAAGTTCCGGTGCAAGTTGGTGATGACTCTATGGAAGTTCCAGTGCAAAGCATAGTGCGAAGGGATCGGGAACATGTGCTCATTAATGCTGCAACAGTTGAAGGCATCAAGAAAAGAAGAAATGTGGTAGCCGATGGACATGAGAGCAAGGATGAGGAAAACAGGACTGATCATACCATGCTGCAATATTGTAGTGACGATGAGGAAAACAAGAGTGGGCATAGAGTTCCTGGTTTTGGTATCGACGACGATGAGTAGCGAATAGACATGAAGTTAAATTTTGTCTCCTTGGTGATCTAATACTATCATTGTGCTGCCATCGAGGTTGTCACGCTTCCTATGCTGTTACTACTAAAGCTACTACTAGCGATAAAGCAAAGCATCACCAAGCGCAAAATAATTAAAGACAACCCTATGGGTCCTGTCCGGTTGCCGTAGCATCGACGTGCAAGTCGATATTTAACTATTACAACATGATCATCTTGTACATCCAATATATCATATCATGTATTTGTCCATATCACATCACATGCATACCCTGCAAAAACAAGTTAGACGTCCTCTAATTTGTTGTTGCAAATTTTTTGTGGCTGCTATGGGTATCTAGTATGATCGCATCTTACTTACGCAAAGCCACAACGGTGATATGAAAATTCCTATTTAACCTTCTCCAAGGACCGCCTCGGTCAAATCCGATTCAACTGAAGTTGAAGAAACAAACACCCGCCAGTCATCTTTATACAACAAGTTGCATGTCAGTAGATGAAACCGGTTTCTGGTAAGCGTACAAGTAGTGTTGGTCCAGGCCGCTTCAATCAAACAATACCGCCGAATCAAGAAAATACTAAGGAGGGAAACAAATTGAAAATCAACGCCCACAAACTCTTTTGTGTTCTACTCGAGATATCATCTACCCATGAACCTAGCTCATGATGCCACTATTGGGGAACGTTGCATGGGAAACAAAAAATTTCCTACGCGCACGCAATACCTATCCATGGTGATGATCATCTATGAGAGGGGAGAGTGAATCTACATACCCTTATAGATCGCTAAGCGGAAGCGTATATTACACGGTTGATGTAGTGGAACATCTTCGTGATCCAAATCGTAGCTCGTCCCGCAATCTCATCATGATCCATCCCGCGACCCCATCACGATCCATCCCGATCTAGTGCCGAACGGACGACACATCTGCATTCAGCACACGTACAGCTCGATAACGATCCCCGCCTTCTTGATCCAGCAAGTGGGGCATAGAGGTAGATGAGTTCTCCAGCACGGCGGCGTGGTGGTGGTGAACTAATCCAGCAGGGCTTCGCCTAAGCACCACCGAACTAGACTAGAGGAGAAACAGATCTAGGGAGAAGCAGAGGGAGCACATGGCAATTAGGGTTAGGGCTGCCTCTAATTCCTCTAGTATATATAGGAGGGAGGGAGGGGAGGAGGCAGCCTCAAACCCTCAAGGTTTGATCGAAATTGGAGGTGGAGGAGTCCTACTCCAATCCTACTAGGAGTAGGATTCCTCCTCTCCACTTGGAAACCCTTTCCTCCTCTTCCACCTTTGGGTTTTTTCGTTCTCACACCTCATGGGCCTTAGTGGGGGCTTAGGACAGCCCACTAGGGGCTGGTTTGTATCCTCCCACAGCCCATGAGGCCCCACGGGGTGTGACACCCCTCCCGATGGTCCCTGGTACCCTCCCAGCACTCCCGGTACACTACCGAAGTACCCGAAATTCTTCTAGTGACCAAAACAAGACTTCCTATATATAAATATTTACCTCCAGACCATTTCGGAGCTCCTAGTGAAATCCAGAATGTCATCCGGGGTTCCGAACAACCTTCGGTCACAAGCACCTATAACTCAACTATAACGAAACATCACCAAACCTTAAGTGTGCAGACCCTGCGGCTTTGAGAACTATGCAGACATGACCTGAGACATTCTCCAGTCAATAACCAATAGCGGGACCTGCATGACCATATTGGCTCCTACATATTCTACGAAGATCTCTATCTGTTGAACCTCTATGTCAAGGATTCAGTTAATCTCGTATGTTGTTCCCTTTGTCCTTCGGTATGTTACTTTCCTGAGGTTCAATCGTCGGTATCTCCATACCTAGTTCAATCTCGTTACCGGCAAGTATCTTTGCTTGTTCCATAATACAAGATCCCATGACTAACTCCTTTGTCACATTGCTTGCAAGGCTTGTTGTGATGTTGTATTACTGAGTGGGCCCCGAGATACCTCTTTGTCACACGGAGTGACAAATCCCAGTCTTGATCCATGCCAACCCAACAGACACGTTCGGAGATACCCGTAGAGCACCTTTATAGTCACCCAGTTACTTTGTGACATTTGGTACACACAAGGTATTCCTACGGTTTCCGGGAGTTGCATGATCTCATGGTCATAGGAACAGATACATTGACATGCAGAAAACAGTAGTAACAAACTGACACAATCATATGCTATGTTCGTAATTTGGGTCTTGTCGATCACATCATTCCCCTAATGATGTGATCCTGTTATCAAGTGACAACACTTGTCTATGGCCAGGAAACCTTGACAATCTTTGATCAACGAGCTAGTCAACTAGAGGCTCACTAGGGACAGTGTGTTGTCTATGTATCCACACATGTATTTGAGTTTCCAATCAATACAATTCTAGCATGGATAATAAATGATTATAATGAGTAAGGAAATATAATAATAACTAATTTATTATCGGCTCTAGGGCATATTTCCAGCATCTTCTACAAAGGAGGAAGCGTTGGTGATCATGTTGGCTTCGATTTCCCCCTCCCGGGGGGGAGTTTCCCCAGCAGAATCACTGAGTCCTAGAGAAAAATTGACTCTACCGAGGTTTTCTCCTTGAGAATGCGGTGCTTCATCCCAAAAATATCTTCTTGATTTTTTTCTAGGTCAAAACACATGATATAGTGGAAGAGGGGGGCTTGGGCCCGCCCGTGTGCTTCCCAAGCCATCAAGGCGCGCCCAGGGTGTGATAACCCGCAAGTGCAAGGAATCATCATAGCATTTTCCAAAGTTGGAAGTGATAAGTTGTGGCACCCCTGCTCAGAGGAAAACGGAACGCCCCGCATTCCAGCCCAGGCACAAGTCTTCTGGAATATGGCACCGTTGGCATAGAACAAATCAGCTCTTTATTACTATGGAAAAGGTTACAAGGGTACTTGGATTACATTGCACGATGATACTACACCTGCCTAGGGTAATTCTATGCTAGTAACGAAACAATGACAGTGGTGATGGACTCGACTCCGCATGGACTTTGGCTGGATTGCGTATCCTAGCTCGCAACTCAGGATCCTCGTCAAGCACGCAATCATGGCATGACCTGCAAACTGGCATGACGCGCCAGGTGAGTACTTTGAATGTACTCGCAAGATCACAACAAACATCAGCATTAAGGCAAGACAACATCATAGCAATCAAGATTAGGTAAACATTTATCATCACCGAAGGAATAGTTGAAAATAACTATACCAAGCTACTCTCACCGTACTCTGGTGACCAACTCGTGATCTCACCAAGAACCTTCAGCAAATATCCTCAAGACAGACTCCAAGACTTGTCACCGGCATGATGCTCAACTGCTACCATACTCAGACGAGTTCTTCCATCATTATTATCACTAGCATGGTTATGATTGACCACCTACTAAGGTCTGGACGGGCTGTCCAATACCGTGGACACGGCTATTTGAATAGATTTGACACTCTGCAGAGGTTGCACACTTTACCCACATCATGGAGCATCTGACCTCGTGATCCCATTCGGGTGGACCAGTGTTGCTCCAACGAAATTTTTCTGACCCATGACTCTCCCATCATACCACCGGCATTCATCCTCCCCCGAAGTCCTGCCCTGGGTGGCCCCTTTGTCCTCATGACACCTGCCAGCGTCATGGCCAAACTAAACTGTCCCAAACGGTGCCGAGCCCAAACAACTCAACTGGGCTCACAAGGTTATCGCCGCCTACCGGGCCAGGGCAGCGCGCGCGCATAATCTCCCCTCTTTGGTGGTACCGCTAAAAGAGCACGCGCTCCGACCAAGTCAAGGCCGTCCCATACCAGCAAACGTGGCTGCACGGATAAGCTTGGACAGGCGACTCTCGATCAACCAACTAAGTATCTTATCCCCGAATAATATTTCTTGTCATAGATGACACTCCGATATCATAGTAATCCAATAACCAGTAAGCCCAAGCCACTACCATTGATTCATATCCACAAACCGCTGGATGAATCCCAAAATGATCATAGACAGTAATCTTCAATGTCATGGCATCAACTAGTGGGTGAAATACTAGTTACTAACAATCCTGTACTCAACATGGTAGTCACATATTCAAGAATTTATTCAAACATTACATAATATAATCCATACTGCAAACACTTATACTTGCGATAAAAGTAATTGGTTGAACTATGATATTGTAATGCAATTATGTCAATGAGGGTAGTGGCTTGCGTGGGGTGATGGAACCGTCGGAAAGAAGTGCGGAGAGTCAGTGGAATTGATTGCCGGAAACAATTCTCTCTCGAAGGTGGCTGATTAGAGGAAAGGGAAAAATGGTCATTTTCATAATATGGAAACCTTACGAAAATGATACCATCAGAACGGGCTCGACGAGACGAAGACGTGGGCCTTGGAATAACCGGAATCGGAGCCACGAGTGAAAAGATATGGTTGTCTGAAGTGGGAGGGACCTTTCTATAAGTAAAATATTAACTATCGGGTCCCTTGGTGGAAAAATTGATGGCGCCTTTGAGGGAATACGTTTGCCAGTGGGGAAAACCCACTTGGCACCAGGTACCTCCACTTAAACGACGTCGCGAGGCGGGGCCGGTCTCTGGCGGATGCGGGGGACGGTTCCACACCCAACCACGGCTTCACAAGAGCCGAGGAGCGGCGGTAGCAGCGGGGCTCCGACCGTGGCGGACGGCGGCCTCAGGAGGAGATGGGCACGGTGCCACGGCCACTCTGGCGAGGAAGCGAGAAGATGGGGAGGATTGCAGATGTGTGGGTAGGCCTCAGGAATAGGAAAGAGGGGGAGAAGGGCTCGGCCTTGAGCCAATTTAGGAGGAGGAGGCCGGCGGCCATGGTGGCAATGGGCAACAAGGAGACCTCTGGGAGCTCGGGAGGATGCGGGGAGGGGCTTATATATCCACAGCAAGATCACCGGATAAGCTCGGCCGCGGTGGTGAGCTCAGCCGCGCACTGGAGCTCCTGGGCGACGTGGTTGGCCGTTTGCGGTGGCGGGAGGCTTCGCGGGAAGAGGGGAGGCCTCGGGAGCGCTCTGGAAAGCCCAGGGAAGAAGAGGACAAAGAGGAAGGCAACGTCAGTCACAGGTAGAACAGGTGCGGAGCTCGTCACGACACGGCGAGAAGAAGCTGGCAGGGGAGAGGGGTCCAGGACAAGGAAGGCGACGAGAGGAAGCTGCTCGAGATGGCCAGATGTCGTGGGAGCAAGGAAACGGATGAGGCCGAGGGTCCCAATTGCCAGAGCGCGTGTTCGGCAAGCCAAACGCCTGGTCACCGCGTGAACTAGCGCACTCAGTGCACCCTGGCATGCCTCACGATGTCTAGCAGGGAGTCCTTCCAAGGACTAGGCCCTCTGAGCTGATAGATAGGCAAAAGAAACTAAGAGGAAATGGGGGCTTCCCTGGAAGTTTTCTGCAGCAAACTTGGCTACACTATTATGATGAACAGAGAGGTGATAAGGGCAAAATATGATGTCTAGGAGGCTTAGGGTAGGAAGGACTACAATCCTGGGAAGTTTGAGAAGCGAAGGACCAAGATTCAATATAGTTGGTTTGCAACTGACCAATCTGGTCCAGAATACAAATCTTGATGTGGCACTCACTCTAAGCACTAATATGGAGCTGAAATTTGGAGGAGATGAATTATTTAGGCATATGAAGATATTGTATAAATTTCATACCATCTGGGTAAACCAAAGTAGTACTTCCTTCACACAACATCCCACTGATCAGAATCTTAGAGAAATAGCTGAGGAGAAATGGCTAGATAAAATGATCTCAAATTTGGTGGAGCGATGTTATATAGATAGGAGAATCTCCTCGTAAAATTTCAGAAATTATGGAGAAACATACAGTACAGTTGCTTCACCATCCAAAATAATGACCAGCGACCAAGATTTGATATTGTGGTCACATAGAAGATGGGATGATGCTCAAATTTGGTGGAGAGTCATTATTTGAGCATATTGAGATGATGGCGAAATTTCAACCATTTTGCATACTCTTAGCTAGCACTTGCTTTACAAAGCTTCCTCTGGATCAAAACTTTGGAAATTTGCCAAAAAATATTTACTAGCAAAATTGAGTTGAAATTTTTCATGAGTCAATGATATGGATAGGAAAGAGTGACCACAAATTTTGAGAGAAAGTGAGTAGATAAAAATAGTACTTGCTTCACAACTTGACAGCTAGGGCAGAATCAGAAAAGGAATATTTGAGGAATATTTTTGAACATGACAAGGAAGGATTTTGTCATATCTGAGGAAGATATGACCCAAGAAATTTATAAGAATTATTTGGGAATTTTTGGAATGACAGAAATGTGGGTTGCTTCACAACCCAAAGCAAACAGGATTATTCCTTTAATAGAAAAGGAATATTCCTAGGGAAAAGATTATTGGGATTGGCTCAAGATGGAAAAGACAAGGTCTTGGGATGGTTTGGAGGTTGGCAAGGCACTAGGGAAGAGAAATCAAGGATGATCCCTTCAAGTTCCAAAACTACCAAGCCACAGAAAAGATAATCCAAACCAAAATTAAAAGAAAAAAATGGGCAAAATCCAGGGTTTTACAAACCTACCCCCTTAAAGAAATCTCATCCTCGAGATTTTGTTACTCAGGGTCCAAGCATGAATACCCCCACTTGAGGAAACCATTTCCAACTCAGGTTTCCTTTTTTCCTTGGTATGATGCTCCTGCTGGGTTATCTGACTCACTCCATGGCTTCGAGGTGGTTTGTTTCACTGAATCCTCATATGTTACTATGACTTCCATCCGTTTATGTCCGCTGACTTGACTGACAGAGGTTCTAGCAGAAAGATCTTGTTCACGGCAGGCTATCCTTTGACTGATTCTCATATGTGAGGACACATGCTCCGGGGTTGTCGTCCAACATTCTGGTCGTTCCGTCTGTCGACACCTTTAAATGAATAGTAGGCCATGTAATGCTTTAACACTATTGCTGCAATCAAACTACTGAATCTTCCTCACATATTCGAATATCCCCTTCTGACGATTCTGAGCATATCTGGTTGGGCTGAGCGGGTTGACTCGATATATGGTCCTTGCAAATGGAATAGATCCCATGGGTGTGTACCCATAGTAATTGATATCGAACCAGACTGTTTTGAGTATATGTACCTTGTTGATCTTGCAACCATTAACATACCTATATGGCCAATCTTGCTCCTTCATTATAGTTCTCTTTGCCTGGATCCTTAGTTGAAAGAGATTTGTCTGATGTGTTCTTTATTCCTTAGATGACCATGGGTGCTGCCAAGTACAATATTCCGGCAGGCATAATATTTAACAAGTTTTAGCTGTAGGGTAACGACCGTCTAAACCCTTGGATGAAACCGGCAAATAAACCAGTAGCCGCCAGAATGATCTTTACAACTCAGATGTGGGACATTACTGGAGTAACTCAACCCCGACTCAAGACGGCTGAAAAGCAGCTCGAAGCATGAGACGGTCTCTATAAGAAGAAAATAGCAGCTCCCTAAGACGGCCGAGAAACAACTCAGAGCATAGGGTCACTGCTACGGAAAGAAATTCAACAGCTGTCCGAGACGGACGAAAAAATAGCTCACAGCATGGCTCAGTTGCTGACAAGAGAAATAAAAGTCGGCATCCACCCCGGACGGCCGAAAACAGCTCAGAACAGAGTCGTGGTGTCGTCACCGAAGAAAGACAAACAAGGGTTCATCTGTGTCCCATACAGCTTATCCATAGGTGGTTGGTCATCTCACTGAAGTGTATAACTGGCATTCTTCTTCTTCTTATATAGCTCATGCAATAGTCGGGTTATCACTGGGCTGGCATCATTGTATGATTAACTCATATGGCCTTGGCAACCTGTCCATCATATATATTGGGTCCATGCGGCTGAGCGCTTGATTCCTGAAGCAGGCTTATTTCCTGACCTACTTTTTGCCTTCTAACCAACTGTTGTGGAGCGGACCCTTGAGCATGGTCATATGCTGCCAGTTGATGGTGGAATAACTTGTACTAGTGAGAATGCGATGCCTTCCCGACAAAGGTTACTTAGCTTGTGTTGTAAGTCTTCAAGAGTATCGTGTCAAGGAAGACTGGATAACTTGTGCTCGAAGTTTCTCCGAGGTAGCTTTTGGAGAAGCATGGGTGTCTTGTATGGGAAAATATTCGTGTGTCGTATTGAGGAAGTCATGGGAACCTTGTGTCGTAAGTTGTTCTGGTAGCTTGCGGAGAAAGACTGAGTTGCTTATACCTGAAGCTTTTTTTGCCATATGCAAGCTAAGTGCATATATATCTCCTTAATGTTCCTGCTGTCAATTACTTGTTGTATGCAACAGGGTATTCGGCTATCCTTCTTGCAGAAGGCTAATTTCATAGCACATTCTGAATTCCTTTGGTAGTATAGCAGGTTTCAAATTGTATTCATAACAGACTCAATCGCGTATATGAATCATACCTTTTACTCAAAATGTACACATCCTTGCCTTCTTGCTGATTCGATGATTGCTGCTGCGAAGGTTGCACTGATGTATACTTGATGCTGATAACCCATCCAGCGAGGATATCATTTATATTCAGGCATGATATTCCCGATATAATGCAGTCTAATGAAATATTTATATTGCTGAACTGAGCTTCCAAATGACTGTCTCTTCACTGATTCTTTGAGTCCAGTGTTCGTAAACAACTTCCATAAGGGGAAAATAAAGTAACACCAAGGGCCCAAAGAAAGAAGCAAGAGAAAAGACTAACGCACACACACAAGGCAGCAAGATCACCAGCGATAGCACATACTGTACAACTATTCACAGCAATGATGCACATTCCTACTTGAGCACATAAATCTCGCAAGAACTCCGGTGCTACAATCTAACATGATATGGTAGTGTGCACGGAAGTGAATAAATGTGTGGAAGAAAGCTGATGAGAACGAACTTGGTGATCGTGGGTCGAAACACGGGGGTCACAACCACATCATCATCAAGCGGACGGAAGAAAACTGTACTCGTCCGGAGGATGGAGGGCAGGGTGGGATAACAATGGTAATAAGGCTTGCGGGCATTGCCCTTTTTTGATAAGCAAGATCAGTAAGGGTTGCCAACGCAGCTAGAGGGATGGGAAAGACCCGAGATATAAGCATATCTATCACTGAGACAATAGGGTGGCTAAAGAGAATAGATTGGTGTGGTACCGGTGCATCAATCTGACAAAGGATCAACACAACCAAGCACCTTGGCATCACACCGCTGGGGCGAAGATGACACCACACCAAGGAGCAAATATGAAACTGGTGGATATAGGTGGTGCATCGAGACCCATGCCACATGCACTCATCACATCAATCATTAGTGATAAAATATCTACTCTATATGCATTCTATGCACAAACAAATGTAAGAAACAAGTGAAACAATCCAACTAGATCCTATACTACCGGTTACTAACGCTCACGCGGTCTAGGGTATCCTATAGCCAGAGCTGCTTTGATCCCAACGCTTGTGGAACCCCGGCTCAGAGGAAACCGAAACGCCCCGTATTCCAACCCAGGGACAAGTCATCTGGAATACGGCACCATTGGCATAGAACAAATCAGCTTTTATTACTATGGAAAAGGTTACAAGGGTACTTGGATTACATTTCCACGGCGATACTACGCCTGCCTAGGGTAATTCTACGCTAGCAACGGAACAACGGCGGTGGTGATGGACTCCACTCTGCAGGGACTCTGGCTGGAACGTGTATCCTAGCTCGCAACTCAGGATCCTCGACAAGCACGCAATCATGGCATGACCTGCAAACTGGCAGGACGCGCCAGGTGAGTACTTTGAATGTACTCGCAAGCTAGCAACAAACATCAGCATTAAGGCAAGACAACATCATAGCAATCAAGATTAGGTAAACATTTATCATCACCGAAAGAATAGTTGAAAATAACTATACCAAGCTACTCTCACCGTACTGTGGTTACCAACTCGTGATCTCACCAAGAACCTTCAGCAAATATCCTCAAGAAGGACTACAAGACTTGTCACTGACATGATGCTCAACTGCTACCATACTCAGATGAGTTCTTCCATCATTATTATCAGTACTATTGTTATGATTGACCACCTACTAAGGTTTGGATGGGCAGTCCAATACCGTGGACGCGGCTATTCGAATAGATTTGACACTCTGTAGAGGTTGCACACTTTACCCACATCATGGAGCATCTGACCTCGTGATCCCATTCAGGTGGACCAGAGTTGCTCCATTGAAACTTATCTGACCCGTGACACTCCCATCGTACCACCGACATTCATCCTACCCCGAAGTCCTGCCCTGGATGGCCCCTATGCCCTCATGACACCTGCCACCGTCGTGGCCAAACTAAACTGTCCCAAATGGTGACGGGCCCAAACAACTCAACCGGGCTTACAAGGTTATCGCCGCCTACCGGGCCAGGGCAGCGCATGCGCATAACCTTCCCTCTTTGGTGGTACTGATAAAAGAGCACGCGATCAGACCAAGTCAAGGTCGTCCCATACCGGCAAATGTGGCTGCACGGATAATCCCGGACAGGTAACTCTCGGTCAACCAACTAAGTATCGTATCCCCAAATAATATTTCTTGTCATATCTGACACTCCGATATCATAGTAATCCAATAACCAGTAAGCTCAAGCCACTTCTATTGATTCATATCCACAAACTGCCGGATGAAACCCAAAATGATCATAGACAATAATCTTCAATGTCATGGCATCAACTAGTAGGTAAAATACTAGTTACTAACAATCCCGCACTCAACATGGTAGTCACTTATACAAGAATTGATTCAAACATTGCATAATCTAATTCATACTACAAACAATTATACTTGTGATTAAAGTAATTTGTTAAACTATGATATTGCAATGTAATTATGCAATTGAGGGTTGTGGCTTGCCTGGGGTGATGGAACCGTCGGAAAGAAGTGCGGAGAGTCCGTGGAATTGATTGCCGGAAATAGTTCTCTCTTGAAGGGGGCTTATTAGAGGCAAGGTCAAAATGGTCATTTTCATATCATGAAAACATTATGAAAATTATACCATCAGAATAGGCTCGACGAGACGAAGACGTGGGCTTTGGAATCACCGGAATCGGAGTCACGAGTGAAAAGATATGGTTGTCTAAAGTAGGAGGGACCTTTCCATAAGTAAAATATTAACTATAGGGTCCCTGGGTGGAAAACTGATGGCGCCTTTGAGGGAATATGTTTCCCATTGGGGAAAACGCACTTGCCGCCAGGTGCCTCCACTTAAATGAAGTGGCGAGGCGGGGCCGGTCTCTGGGTCACTTACAGGTGGCCCCCACCGGTGCTCTCTCTCTCCTCCTCTTTCTTCTTCCTCCCATCGACATACTTGGGTAGAGGCGATGCGCCACGATGCCGGTGCTAGCCACGGCGACTTCGGCCGTCTCCATGCGAGCTCTAGCCACTGGTGGATGCAGGGGAGGGTTTCGCACCCAAACAGGGCTCCACGAGCCTCAGGAGGAGATGGGCACGGTGCCACGGCCACTCCGGCGAGGAATCGAGAAGATGGGGAGGGTTGCAGAGGTGTGGGGAGGCCTCTGGAGTACGAAAGAGGGGAGAAGGGCTCGGCCTTGAGCCAATTTAGGAGGAGGAGGCCTGCGGCCATGGCGGCAATGGGCGGCGAGGAGAGCTCCGGGAGCTCGGGAGGATGCAGGGAGGGTCTTATATAGCCACGGCGAGATCGCCGGATATGCTCGGCCGCGGTGGCGAGCTTAGTGGCGCGCTTGAGCTCCAGGACGACGTGGCTGGCCGTTTGCGGCGTCGGGAGGCTTCATGGGAAGAGGGCAGGCCTCAAGAGTGCTCTGGAGAGCCCAGGGAAGAAGAGGACAGGTCACGAGCAGAAGAGAGGTGGAGCTCGTCGCGACGCGGGGAGGAAGAAGCTGGAAGGGGAGAGGGGTCCAGGAGAAGGAAGGCGACGAGAGGAAGCTGTTGGACATGGCTAGATGTCGAGGGAGCGAGGAAATGGACGAGGCCGAGGGTCCCAATTGCCAGAGTGCGTGTTCGGCATACCAAACACATGGTCACTGCGTGAACTAGTGCACTCGGTGCACCATGTCATGCCTCACGATGTCTAGCAGGGAGTCCTTCCAAGGACTAGTCCCTCTGAGGTGATAGATAGGCAAAAGAAACTAAGAGGAGACGGGGGGCTTCCCTGGAAGTTTTCTGTAGAAAACTTGGCTACACTATTATGATGAACAGAGAGGTGATAAGGGCAATATATGATGTCTGGGAGGTTTAGGGTAGGAAGGACTACAATCCTGGGAAATTTGAGAAGCAAAGGACCAAGATTCAATATAGTTGCTTTGCAAGTGACCAATTTGGTCCAGAATACAAATCTTGATGTGGCATTCACTCTAACCACTGATATGGAGCTGAAATTTGGAGGAGATGAATTATTTAGGCATATGAAGATATTGTATAAATTTCATACCATCTGGATAAACCAAAGTGGTACTTCCTTCACACAGCATCCCACTCATTAGAATCTTAGAGAAATAGGTGAGGAGAAATGGCTAGATAAAACGAGCTCAAATTTGGTGGAGAGATGTTATATAGATAGGAGAATGTCATGGTAAAATTTCAGAAATTATGGAGCAACATAGAGTACACTTGCTTCACAATCCAAAATAATGACCAGAGGCCAATATTTGATGTTGTGGTCACATAGAAGATGGGATGATGCTCCAATTTGGTGGAGAGTCATCATTTGAGCATATGGAGATGATGGCAAAATTTCAACTCATTTGCGTGCTCTTAGCTAGCACTTGCTTCACAAATCTTCGTTTGGATAAGAAACTTTGGAAATTTGCCAACAAATATTTACTAGCCAAATTGAGTTGAATTTTGTCAGGCGGCAATGATATGGATAGGAAAGAGTGGCCACAAATTTGGAGAGCAAGTGAGCAGATAAAAAGAGTACTTGCTTCACAACATGATAGCTAGGGCAGAATCAGAAAAGGAATATTTGAGGAATATTTTTGAACATGACAAGGAAGGATTTTGTCATATCTGAGGAAGATATAACCCAAGAAGTTTATAAGAATGGTAATTTTTGGAATGACGGAAATGTGGGTTGCTTCACAACCCAGAGCAAACAGGATTATTCCTTTAATAGAAAATGAATATTCCCACGGAAAAGATTATTGGGATTGGCTCAAGATGGAAATGACAAGGTCTTGGGATGGCTTGGAGGTTGGAAATCCACTAGGGAAGAGTAATCAAGGGTGATCCCTTTAGGTTCCAAAACTACCAAGCCACAGAAAAGCAAATCCAGACCAAAATCAAAAGATAAAAATGGGCAAAATCCATGGTGTTACATAAGTATGGATTGTCCAACACACAATGATGTCATGGTAAGATCAATATTCTCTCAAGTCCTATCTGCCACCGATACTACTCTACGTACATCGAACATTTTCTTCTACCTAGTAACAAGAAATAAAACTGCGTTGTGGGTATGAACATGATAGCTTTGCATGATATGGGAGAACAAAAATATGAAAATAGTCGTTGCCTAAATAAATTTAGAATATATTAGAATATATTACAAATAGCGAGTCTGGAACAATGATGGTATTGTGTGCCGAATGATAACAAGATCGGTAATCATCCTTGCAATTTTACATGAGGGAGGGGCATGAGCTAACATAATTTTCGTACTTGGATCATATGAAGTTTTGATTGGACCTCTAGAAAGCATCCCCAACTACTAGAGATCATTAAGTTAAACCCAACCATAGCATTAAACATCAAGTCCCCTTTACTCCCATACGTAACAATCCCCTTACTCGGGTGTAAGCTTCTGTCACTCTAGCCACCCACTATAAGCGAATCACGAACATATTGCAACATCCTACAACAAGAATCCCTCACGTGTGTGCGGCATTGAGAGCACCATTGGACGGAACCAAAATAAAACATACACTCAAGCCAATCAAGATCAGCAATCAATCCAAAGGACAACATAAATCTACTCAAACATCATAGGATGTCAACACATCATTGAATAATAATATGTCGCATGAAACACCATCTTCAAGTAGGGGATTACAGCGGAGTGCGGGAGAGTGGACCGCTAAAAATACATGAGTAAGGTGATGAAGATGGTTATGTTGATGAAGATGATCACCGTGGCGATGGTTTCCATGGAGGAACTCTGGCGCCACTGGATGGGAATAGGTTCTCCCATGTGATCATTGGCCTTTAACAACCAACAAGTATAGGGGGCCGCGACAATCTTCACGGGTAGTATTTCACCCTAATTTATTAATTCGACATAAGGGGAGCTAAAGAATATTTATCAGCCTTGACAGTTGAGTTGTCAATTCAACTACACCTTTGATATATCTCTCCAACAAAGGTTTAGTAGCATGTAAAATAATAGTAGTAGCAGCAACAATGAGAGCAGCAACTTTGTGATAGTAGTGACAGTGACAACAACAATAATAACTTACCAAGATTCAGTATATGTAAAGCGATGGCCATGGTGCAAAGATGGAAATATATGGATGACATCAGTTGTGATATTTACACACTAGAGAGACATAGAACTAGGTCCAATTCATCAATATAATCTAGGCATGTATTCTATATATAGCCATACGTGCTTGTTATTAGAACTTGCATCACATCATTTTTCCCATCCTCCCGTGGCAGCAGGATCAAGACACGTAATAGGTGCATACAACTTGCAAGAAAGGATCTAAACACTTTTCATATGCAAAGAGAACATAATAAGTTTAAGTCTGAAATCATGTTACTCGTGCCCTGGTGACAAGCATTAAGCATAGCAAAGTCATAGCAACATCAATCTCAGAACATAATGGATACTAGGAATAAAGCCATATCAACTTAACTCAATTACATGATCAATCTCATACAAACCCTATAACCGACCAGCAAGCCCACAAAGGAATTACTCACTCCGAGTGGTGAGCATCATGGAATTGTTGATGGAGAAGGGTTGGTTATAATGACGACGGCGAATCCCCCTCTCCAAAGCCCAAAACAAACTCCAGATCAACTCTTCGGAGGAAGAACAGGAGGTGGTGGCGGCTCCGTCTTGTAGATCGCGATGAAAACTTCTCTCTTATTTTTTTCTCTGGATGTGAATTTATAGGACATGAAATAGGATCGGAGGAGCCTCGTGGACCCCACCACACAACATGCTGCCACCTAGGGGGTGATTGTGCCCTGTTGCCTCGTGGGCCATAGGGGCACCTGCTCTGGTGAATCTTTGCTTCATAATTCCTAATAATTTCGAGAAAAAACACAAAAAGTTTTGTCCAATTCCAAGAACTTCTATTTATGCACAAAAATAACACGAAGGCAGTTCTGCTGAAAACAACGTCAGTCCGGGTTAGTTTAATTCAAATCATGCAAATTAGAGTTCAAAACAAGAACAAAAGTGTTTGGAAAAGTAGATACGTTTTAGACGTATCAACTTCCCAAGCTTAACTCATTGCTCGTCCTCAAGCAATTCAATTGATAAACTGAAAGTGATAAAAAAACTTTTACAAATTCTTTAGTTCTCGGTACCATAAAAAGTAGATATGTTCGGGTTTTTAGCATAAATCATAAATAATCATATCCATGATAACAATTAAACATCATATTCACTCATGGCCATACATAACCAACTGGTAAGCAATAATAAGACATCTCACGTGCCCACAATTTGTCAAAAAAGTCACGATATAATATGATGACATGGTATTTTGCTAGTGAAAGGACGTGGATGTCACCTAGAGGGGGGTGAATAGGCGCTTTATAATAAATACGGCTTTGTCTTGAACAAATGCGGAATAAAACTAGCGTTTAAAATGTCAAGCACAAAACCAAAAACAACTAGGCTCACCTATGTGCACCAACATCTTATGCTAAGCATGATAAACAACTAAGAGATTGCAAGATATATAATAAGAAACAATATGGCTATCACAAAGTAAAGTTCATAAGTAAAGGGCTTGGGGTAAGAGATAACCGAGGCACACGGAGACGATGATGTATCCCGAAGTTCACACCCTTGCGGATGCTAATCTCCATTTTGAGCGGTGTGGAGGCACAATGCTTCCCAAGAAGCCAATAGGGCCATCGTAATCTCCTCACGCCCTCGCACAATGCAAGATGTCTTGATTCCACTAAGGGAACCTTAAGGGCGTTCACCGAACTCGTACAAACAAGGTTCGGAAAATATCCATAACTTAATTGGAGGCTCCCAACAAAACCACGAAGCTTCAGCACAATGGATTGTGGCTCTGAGGTGAGCTAAATTTCTTGGGGAAATCTCCACAACCTAACTAGAGACCTAGATACTTTCCCGGAGCTTTACACCACAATTATTGAGCTCCGTGGCAACACCAAGTGTCTAGGGCTCCAAAGCACCCAAGAGGCACAAGATCTAGGGTTCCCAAACACCCAAGAGTAATAAGCTTATTTAACTTCACTTCCACGTATCAATGTGGAGAACTCAAACCTATGAACCCAATGCAATGGCAAGGGCACACAAAGTGCCCAAGTCCTCTCCCAAATACCACCACAACAAGAAATGCTATGAAAGAAAATGAGAGGAAGAATGAAGAAGAACACAAAGAACTCCAAGATCAAGATTCAAGGGATTCCCCTCACAAATAGGAGAAAGTGATTGGTGTAAATGTGGATCTAGATCTCCTCTCTCTTTTTCCTCAAGAACTAGCAAGGATCATTGGAGGGATTGAGAGTTACCAACCTCAGAGAAGGTCAACAATGGGGGGCACACACAAGTTTAAAGGATGGGGTTCGGTGGGGAAGAAGAACCCCCTTTCTAAAAAAAAGACGTGAAAGGCACACGCTCTGCCCATTTCATGTAGAAGGAAAAAAGGGGGAAAACAATGTACAAGAGTTTCTTACAAGCTACAAACTAGCCCAACATTTATATTAAAAATCCAAAAAATGCAACTACGAACTGAGCGCAAATGCCAAACACACTTGGTTCAAGTCTTCCATGACTAGATAGGTAACATCTAACATCGCACGCGAGACATCATTGAATATTCACCTATTTCGCTCCTTCCAAACATTCCGGAGTATGTAGGTAGTCGCATCTCCGAACCTCATGCGAGCAGCCGCATCACACCCTTGTGTATTGGCATTCCGCCAGTCCTCTAAGGTGGAGAAAATAGGTGCCGCTCCATGGGGGATGGATAACCAAGTGGTGACAATGCCCCAGACCCCATGGGAGAAAAAGCACTCCCGTGTGAGGTGCTCATTTGTTTCATATCCAGTGAGGCATAGCTTCAAACCTCGTCATGAGTCCAACCTCGGATGGCCAACGATCTGTAGTAAGGGCCTTCTGGTGCAGGAGGAGCCACATAAAAAACTTGCATTTTGGCTCAGCCTTTGTGGCCCAAACCTTCGTAGCCAAGAATGGGGTTGTGGCACCAGCAAATTGGAGCTGGTAAGCGGAGGAGGCCGAGTACGGAACCATAGAGGAATAAGTCCACAAAATGGTATCATCAACAACAGGGTCAAGCTGGATGTCCTACAACAAGGACCAAAGAGTGGTATATTCTCGAATCTATAAGGTGGTGGTAATATTATGTAGTGATCGGATCCATTGGTTGTCCCGAAGTTCGTTCATAACCAACCCTCGCTTGCGCCTTGCAAGCAAAAAAATTGACGACCCAATGTCTTTTGGGGCACTTCCGTCCAATCATTTGTCTTGTGTTGGATCCATTTCCCACAGTGATGGTAGTTGCGGCCCTAAAAAGAGCCATATCTTTTTCATTACAAGGTAGTTCAGACCCTGCCCAAGGCCTATTTGGTGTGATCCATTTGATCCAAGGCCAACGGAGATGAAGGGCACGCCCAAATCTGTCCAAGTCAAGCACACCAAGCCCACTAAACTTCTTCGGCCTACATACCATGTCCTAGTTAACTAAGGAGTGTCCACCACAGGCATGTTCACCATTGTTGGTTTTCCAAATAAAGGCCCGCCTTATTTTGTCAAAACAAATCGGGCCCACTTGGGAAGTTGAATGACAGAAATGTGAAAAATGCCAACCGCAATGAGGACGGATTTTGCAAGAACTACGCATCTCGCACGATCAAAATTTCTTCCCATCCATGGTTGGAGCTTTGCACCAATCTTGTCAATCAGGGGTTGCAACTAAACTTTTCTGAGCTTTCGAAAGTGCGATGGGAGGCCTAGGTATGTGCAAGGAAAGGTCCCCAGCTTTGCAGGGACCTGGAGAAGGCATTCCTGAAGGTCATTGTTGTTGCACCGGATCGCGAAAATTTCAATTTTTTCCATGTTGACAAGCAGGCCGCTAGCAGCCCCGAATACCCTCAAAATCCTAACAATAGCACGCATCTCATCAATGTATGGTTTTGCAAAAATGGCAGCAGCATCAGTATACAAAGACATCCTATAGAGCCCATTCTTGGCTTTGATAGGCTTGACGAGACCTATCTCAGACGCACGCATGAAAAGCCTTTGCAAGGGGTCAATGGCAAGGATGAAGAGCATGGGGGAGAGGGGGTCCCCTTGGCGGTTGCCGCGACTGTGACAAAATGACTAGCCCGGCCTCCCTTTCAAGAGCACTTCAGAATTTGTCATGGCGAAGAGAGTGCAAATCAATTTTCTGTATCTTTGAACAAATCCCAAAGCAGTGAGCACCTCCAGCAGAAAAGGCCAACTCACCGAGTCAAAAGCCTTAGAAATGTCAAGCTTGATGAACATGCGTGGGATTTTTCTTCGGTGATGACCATGAAGAATGATTGTGACATGCAGGAAATTTTCATGGATAAAGCGCTCTGGCTCACAGAGACAAGATCTTGTAAAAAAGGTGTCGTTCGCATGGCCAGAAGCTTTCCAAAAATCTTTGCAAAACTATGGACCAAGCTAATGGGGTGAAAGTGGTCCACCCTCAGAGCCCCATCTTTCTTTGGGAGCAAGACGATGTTCGCTGAATTAGGCAAACCCAAGCAGGAGCCGCCCATATTAGCAACATGATCAATGGCGGCGCGGATGTCACGCTTGATGATGTCCCAACATACACGAAAGATAAACCCAATGAAACCGTCAAGCCCTAGAGCCTTTTCCGTTGGCTTGGAAAAATTGTCGCCTTTATCTCCTCCTCACTGAAATTCCCCTCGAGAGCCGACATATCAGAAGGAGCGTATCCAAGAGCCTCAAAATTAAGGCACACATTACGGCGGGAGTTTGTGCCTAGATGGTTTTGGAAGTGGTCTAGAATCACACGTTCCTTGTCCTCCGAAGACACAGCGACGCCGTCATCAGTCTGGAGCACGTCAATGAATTTTTTTCTTCGATGACCATTGGCGCGGATGTGGAAGAGACGTGTGTTCACATCTCCAACCCGAATCCCAATCAGCCCAGAGCGTTGATGGCATCGCATCTTGAGAATGACTGCCAACTCCTCAAAAAGACTCTTGAGTTCCACTCGCAAGGCAAACTCCTCGGCAGTGAGCGGCTGTGTCTCCATGGCAACATCAAGACAACCAATAATCTCCGACGCCACAACCATTTGCATGTCAATGTTTCCATAGTTTTGTCGATGCCAGTTTTTGAGGGCCTTCGTAGTGCGAGACAGTTTTATATGGAGCCTACGCAAAGCGACTGTCGTGCGTATATCCTTCCACCAAGCAGAGGTGACAACATCCTTGAAGCCACGCATTGACGGCCAGAAGGATTCAAATCTGAAGGCACGTGACTTGAGATGTTCAACTGCACCGCAAAGGAGGAGAGGGCAATGGTCGGACGCCACGACTGGTACGGCTTGAAGGTGTGAGGCAGGAAAAAGAACAACCCAAGCGGTGGAGCAAAAGCAATGGTCAATTTTTCTCATGACGGGGTTTTGCTGCTCATTTGGCCACGTGTATCTCCTACCCGAGAGGTTTATTTCCTTGATCTCGAGGGCATCAAGCGCCGTCTTGAACCCACCCATGAGGCGACGATTTAAGTTGGAGTTGTTTTTGTCATAAGCATTGTAAATCAGGTTGAAATCGCCCAAAATAAGCCACAAGTCTCGCTGCGAGGAAGCCATTCCTTTTAGCTCGTCAATGAAAGCAGTTTTTTCATCATCTCCCTGGGGCCATAGACCCCAGTGAGGAACCATTGAATCCCTTCCTCCTTCATTTTGATGGTGACTGACAAGGTGTTGGCAGTAAGTGTGGGGAGTGATAGATCGAAAAAAGACGAGGACGCGACGATTATAATCCCCCCACGTGTGCAAGTAGCAGGGAGGTAGGTGTACTGATCAACAAATTTTTGCCCAACCACCTTCAAAATGAGATTATCATCAACAATAGCTAGCTTTGATTCTTGGAAGCAAACAATGGTGCAGGCAGAATCATCCACGATCTTGCGAACTGTGATGCGACGAGTAGGAGCATTGAGTCCGTGCACATTCCAACAAAGAACCATCACATTGTGTTGAGCCATGGGATTAACTCGGAATAACCAAAACAACAGTACGCATCCACCTCCTTGTTACATGCCCTCCAGGACAAACCACAACCAATATTTTTAACAAGGGGAAATGCGTTGTCCAGGCAGGAACAATTGACTTCCAACGCCACCACAAACGGCCACACCACAAGAGACACAGGCTTCTCAGACATAGCAGCATTCCAGACACAAAGGACACCCAGGGAAATTACAACCAGCACACCGAACACTCATTTTGCAACAGCTGCCACAAGTGGCATAGTAGTTGGCATCTTCTTCACCTTTTTCATCTTGTTCACCGCCTTGGCCAGGCCCTAGATCTCCCTAGTCGCCATGGGAGAAAGAGGACCATCAAACAGGGCCTCGTAGCGCATTGCGGCTGCCTCGTCGTAAGGTTCTCCATGCTCGAGCAGGCCAAGATGACGCGCCAGCAATTCTTGTGCAGCCTTCTCCCTTGACAACACCGCCGGCTTCGATGCCAACCTCGAGCTACGCCTCAGCTCAGGCTCGGAGGCAAGGTATTTGTTTTTGCTTGGCAAATGTGTCAAAACATCGGAGATAGGCGCAGCCAGGATGGCAGATGGCAGTGTACGCATTATCCAAGTGATGAATGCCTCCAGGGGCTCAGTAGGGACAACAATGGGAGTAGCAGCAAAAACATCAGGACCAGCAACATTTTCTTCTAAGGTTAGAGTGGCTTGTGCCGCGCTGGAGGCATCAATAGACTGGGAGTCGTCGGGGCCTACCAGCAGAGCCACTGGGTCTACAACAGGCAGTACACAACCAGCAGCAGTTGCTTCTAAAGTTGGGGTGGCTTGTGCAACGCTGGAGGCAGTAAAAAAACAACAGAGCCACTTGATCTTCAGCAGTCAGTACACAAAACGAGGAGCCGAGGTGAACACCAGGAGTGGGTGGGCTCGGGCTTGGCGAGAGCCAGATTGGGACAGCTTGGGAGCAAGCGCCTGAGGCGGCAGCCTTGGCCTTGGTCACCGGCATCCAATGCAGATGTGCAGGGTGCCCCATCTCATGCAGACGCTGGCCTTGGTGGGCGTCAAAGGAGTGAACGACGACAGCCCCCATCACGTCGGTAAGGTGTCGCGTCACTACCTCGATCACGACCATGCACATGAGGGTGAGCAGTGCGACCGGGATCTTCAAGCGGCCGCCTGGAGCCATGTCGACGTCGTCCACTGCCCCCACCACCATCGCCACGATCGTCTTGATGCAACGCATGAGGAACCGACCAGCAGCCCACAGCACAATGCCGGCGGAGCACCTCTTGGGCATCACCCTCATGGTGCTAGACCTCCTTACGGTCGACAGGCAAGGCAGTGGTGCCATCGGAGGAACCGGAGCGTCACCCAAGCTTGGTTGAATGGTTCAGCAGCATGGCACCACCAGGACCCGGCGCGGTTGCAAGTCCACGCAGGTCCTTGATGACGAGTTGATGAATATACTTCTCGCCCTCGTTGGTTACCACAAGTGGAAGGTGGAGATGTCGTCAGCAGCAAGTTTTCCCTTACACGCAGACTGTAAGGTTTATCGAACTAGGAGGACTCCGAGGATCTACAAGTAGGTGTCCCCTGCCCAAGCGCATGGAGAACACGTAGACCCGCACACACACAAATAACTTTGCTCCCAACAAATACAGAGAGGTTGTCAATCTTTCCGACCTTGTAGTTTGCAAAGGATCAAAACACAAGCGGGAATAGTGATAGTGATTGCAACGGAAAAGTAAGTGAAAGCTGTAAATGATGGAGGTGTAAGCAATGTTGGTGATATGGACCGGAGTCACATGATGTTCACTAGTGATGTCTCTCTCCCAAAAGATGATAAACAACTATGCTTGGGTAAACAAATTACAGTTGGGCAATTTACAGAATTATAAATGCACCACAATGCTAATTATGCTACTTGAAAGTTAGAGGCTCAATAGTAATGGGCAGTACGCCAAGACAAGTAGACCGTTTATTCATCAGCATCTACTTACTAATCATCCACCTTGATATATCTATCCAGAACATCTCGTTGGTATTAAGTTGCGAGCCCCACCCAAAGTGTAAACTCAAAGCAACGGACAACTGCATTAACGAACTATGCGTAAGGTAAAAAATCCTTGCAACCGTGGTCACAAGCACCGTTGTTTTCTCCCTGGTGGCAACATCACATCCCCCTAGTCTCATGTTTCTATCACTCAAGCTAGACATTAGGGGGCATGAACCCACGATCATGCATAACGCTCCCTCTTGGAGTTACAATCTACTACTCGGCCAAAGCAATACAAAGCAACAGAGAACATGCATGAATCACTAAAGAACATAATATAAAAGGATAATCAAATATATAACTCATAACAATCTGAACATAATCTCATAATCCATCGGATCCCAACAAACCGAGCATAGCAATAGCAGGAAAATTAAATAGATTCCTTGATCATGTACGGCAGCTCACAAGGGCTAATCATGGAAGCACAAGATTGGAGAGAAGACATCACATAGCTACTGGTCATGGACTCATGGTCCAAGGAGGACTACTCAAGGCACGTCCGGGAAGCGTCCATGGTGATGGAGAAGCTCCCGGAGTTCAATCCTCCCTCCTGCAGGGTGCCGGGAAGGGGTCTCCTGACGCTCCCGATCACGGAAGCGCTGCGGCGGTGGAACGATGGAGAAATTCATGATTCTGGATGTGATCGAAGGGTTTCCTCTCGAAGGAGTAAATATAGGCCAAAGGAGAGCGTCAGAAGAGGTGGGGCCCACCCAGGCGGCTTGTGGGTGCGGTCAGGGGCCAGGCCGTGCTGGGTGGCCGCCTGGGCAGCCACTGGCTCCCCTCTAGCCCATGTTCGGTGGTCTGGAAGCTTCTGTTATGCTGATTTTTATATATTTTTCTCAGGATTTTTGGGGCTCCGGAAAATTGCGTAAAAGCCCGTGCAAAAAAGACATTAGCAGACAGAAACTGGCACTGGGTGCACTCAGTTAGTAGGTTAGTCCAAATATGTATAAAAATATATAAAAGTGTAGCAAAACTTATAACAATGTCACCCAAAAGATCATGGAGCAGAAATTATAGATACGTTTGGGACATATCAGTC
Source organism: Hordeum vulgare subsp. vulgare (assembly GCF_904849725.1). Lineage (NCBI taxonomy): Eukaryota > Viridiplantae > Streptophyta > Magnoliopsida > Poales > Poaceae > Hordeum > Hordeum vulgare. Next base: position 358,327,983 of record NC_058523.1, read on the forward strand.
CTCCACGACGTCGATGTGGATGAAGAATTTGTGGTCTCGCCCCTCTTTCGGAGTCGTAGGCTCTTGGTAGCTGACCACGGCCTGAGGTGCAGCCCCTGGCAGTAGGGAGGCGGACCCGGCGGCAAGGAAGGGGAAAATCCAACCGTTACCCCCTCGTCCCGCACACAAGTGGTACTACTGCTCTAGGGAACGTTATTACCGCCCATTAGAGGTAGTACCGCTCATAGGGAGCGATACTACCATTGCATCTCGAGAGTAGCAAATCAGAAGGGAGGCGAAGGAGGTAGTACTGCAGGGGCGTTACTACCGCTGCTTGGAGCGGTACTATCCCTTATGGGTGGTAGTACCGCTTCCTATATCCGCTCTAGATCCGTTTAGAGTCCATCCCAAGAAAACCTGGGCAGAACTAGCGCGGTAGTAATAAGCGGAACTACCGCTCTCTCAGTGGTACTACCACCCAAAACTACTACTCAGTCCGACACGAAAAGTGTCAAGCCCCAAGGAGACTGATACTACCACTGACCAAGGCGGTAGTACCTCGGATAAGAGGTAGCACCGCTCCTTGGAACAGTACTACCGCTTGGGTCTTTTCACGCTAGTACAAAGCCAACGAATGAAAAGAGGTGAGACTAGAACTGTCATAAGGTTCTCCAAATGAGCTCCAAATTGAGCAAACTCAAGCTTGTTGGTTATCTTAAGAACGTGAAATATGAAAATGCCTCCCCCATTTTTAATGGTGGGATTTTTTTTCTTTTTCGCCTCCCCCATATTTTAATTTTTTTTATGGTGGGTTCATTTGGGTCCCCATTTTTATTTCCTCACTGGGACAGTGCTCTAATAATGATGATCATCACACTTTTATTTACTTACAACTCGATATGAAAAACTGATGGGAATATATGACTCTATATGAATGCCTTTAGTAGTGTACCAGGATGTGCAATGATGTAGCGTAAAAACAGATATAAAAAAATGGACAAGCCATGGAAATATCATGCTAGCTATCTTATAATCATGCAAAGAAATATGACAATGGAAGTACAAGTCATATGAAGTGACGGTGGAAGCTGCATGGCAATATATCTCAGAATGGCTATGAAAATGCCATGACAGGTAGGTTTGGTGGCTGTTTTGAGGAAGATATAATGAGGGTTATGTGCAATAGAGCGTATCATGTCACGGGGTTTGGATGCACCGGCGAAAGTTGCACCAACCCTCGAAGTGAGAATGTGCAACGCACGGTATCAAAGAGGCTAGCAAATATGTGGAGGTGAGAGTGCGGATATCCATGGTTCCACATTAGTCATAAAGAACTCACATACTCATTGCAAGGTTTTATTATCTCTCTCAAAGCAAATTACTACTCGCATGGTCTCAGGGAGAAGGTTGGGAGGAGTTAACCATCACGCGACTCTGATTATAACAGCTCAAAGGATTTCGATCAAGGATAATTTATGCTTCATTCTTCATCGCGTAACTAGAGACTATGCATGCATGTTTCAGGAATCACAAACCTTAACATAAATACTCTTACTAATCCACAATCATCCACTAGTGCACCCACATATTACTATCTTAATGTCGCAAAACTATTGGATAGAATCAAATGTATCATATTCAGTTTTATGTAGGATTTTATTACTAACCATGTAAATGACGAATTCATGTTGACTCTCTAAATAGGTATAAGTGAAGCATGAGAGTTTAATTATTTCTACAAAATACATGTACATGCTCTAATAAATATAGTTGAAGCAAAATAGCATTCTACAAATAATTGTTTTCTTTATGTAGAGAAACACACATCCAACTTCAAATGATATAAGTGAAGCACATGAGTCATTCTATAAATCAACTCAAAAGATATAAGTGGAGTGCAAAGAGCATTCTATAAATCAACCATGTACTTTCCTATATCATCATGGTTCATTGCTAAAAGTAAAATAAAAGGCACACGACACTCCAAGAATTTACAAATATCATGTGAACAAACAAAAACCGAGACATACTGATAATTGTTGAAGAAGAAAGATGGGTTGCCTTCCGGGGCATCTCTAAGCTTAGATGCTTGAATATCCTTCAATAATTACTTGGTTTGCCTTGGTCATCCCCAATCTTGAGATCTTGCCTCTCCTTATTCTTCTCATATTAATACCTCCTCGATCTTCGAACACTACATCCACACAAAACTTAACAGACCTTTTATTAGAAAAGTTAGTACATAATCATCAAATCTCATCATGTCCTGCCATAATATTATTGCATAATTATAATATAACATTACCCACTGTATGCTATCACAATTATATGTCTCCCAAGTTAATGGGTCTCAACAAGAATTCAAAACATAAGAACGCAAAACAACTATAACAACAATCTATAAAAACATGACAGACTAGAAAGATAAAGATGAAACGTATACCTATGTAACTCAGACAATTCTGAAAATTGAGGACATGGTAAAATAATTTCATAAGAGCGCTGTGTAGAAATTTCATAGTTTTTTGTCATTCCACTAAAATATGAAAAATCAAACACTACAGTCAAAGTTTCTGATTTTGCACAGCACATATCACACAATCAATTTAAACATCCTAAAGGTAAATCTTGGTACATAATTTTTATAATACAATGGATTTGCACAAGGGGATAATTATTTTTGTTGAAAAGTTTCTGTAATCAAGATTCACAAACTTTCCATGGGGATGAACGAAGTTCAAGGCTAGCCCTGACTTCAACGGTGCTCATCTTTCTCACTTCCGCCTTTCTTTTTGAAAATTGATTTAGGTGCCCGACTTTACTTTTTTGTTTTTATTTATTTTAAAATCACACAACAGAAATAAATGAATCTCTAAAACTTCCGGGTTGTCTCCCTGTCAGCACTTTCTTTAAAGCTATTAAACTAGGCATATAGTGCTCGCGTAATTGATCCACCCGGATCCCAAGGTATATCAAAGCCAATTTTAATTAACAAAGATTTGTAATTTAGTAGTGAGCACAAAGTGATATATATCATGTAGCAATAAAGTCTAACTCTCTTCCTATGCGTTATCATGTCATAAAATAACAATTCATTCACACAAAGTAAAGGACAATACATAGCATAAGTAGTTTCTTGCAATTTTATCGTATTGGAAACATAGAGAGGTGAAGATTTGGTTCCTATCTTGTAATAATTGCAAGTAGGACCAGCAAGCACATGCATATTATATCCATAAAAATCATCATGTGAAGTTGTAAAATGCAACCCATCAATATAATCCTTAATAAGTGCATGTTGGGAGAATTCAAAAAGATAATATGACTATCATGTGTGGGTGCAATAACAACAATTTCATTTTTAACATTGGGAACTATAGCAAGTTCATATCCATAAGCATAATTCAGGTTGGCATCATGTCCACAAATATAGCAATCAGCAAGTTAATCAAAGAAGGATATTTCAAATGAATCTAAGATATCATAGCATTCATCTTACGGTATCTGCGAAGGGAAATAAAACAATGCATGAATTGAATAGTTACTCTCATTATAAGGTGGGCACGGGTAGCTAATCCGCTATTCCTCCTTTTGTTCTTCGCTCTCCTCCTCATATTTTTCATCTAATGAGCTCACAGTTTCAGCAATTTCTTCTTCCATAGATTCCTGCGAAATATTATTCTCTTCCAAGGCAGCAGTCATTCTTTCAATAAATTCTTTAACATAAGCGTTAGAAGCATAGTTTACATAGTAATATTTAAGTACAGAAAATTTTCCAGATTTGTAAATAGTAGCATCATACTTTTAAATCAAAGTAGCAATTTCATAAGCACCCTTAAAAGCAACAAATTCTTCAATTTGTTCAACATCATAATAACAATAGGCCTCCTTGGCATAATAAGATAATATTTCATTATCATTAAACAAACATTGGTAAGGAAGGTGTTTTTTGGTTTCTTCAGAGCAACAAGTAAAATCATATATTTCGCCTAAATTACAAGCATAGCAACACAAAGTATTAATTTGATGACACAAGAGTTACCCTTTTTGAGATAAGCGATGTCACAGATAATAAGCATGCTCATTTAATGGTTTTCCCTCAACTAAGCTAGTTGGGTTTTTAGCATGAGCACAAAGGGATCGAAGATGATCGAAGTAATAAGCTTCAATAGAAGGATACATTTTGGGTGGTTCCTCAACCACTCGGTTAGCAAGTACATCTAATTGTTTTGGTATTTTGTGTTCCCTATCCATAACTAAAGATAGAAAACAACTTAGAACATAAAATAAGAATTACTTATTGATAAAGCAAACAACCACGCACGAGAATATCAATCGCTACACTATTGCTCCCCAGCAACAGCGCCAGAAAAAGGTCTTGATAACCCACAAGTGTAGGGGATCGTTTGTAGCCTTTTTTGATAAGTAAGAGTGTTGAACCCAATGAGGAGCTAAAGGTAGAATTATATTCTCTCAAGTTCTATCGACCACCGATACAACTCTACGCACGATAACACATACTTTAACTAGAACACGTATGTCGCTACTTTGCGGGAAAGAAACTACAAGTACTTAGTAGGTGTAATATATAGTTCTGCAAGATAATAAAGAGCAAGTAAATAAAAGTTAGGGTCTGTTTAGTAGGAAAAAATTGTAACGCAAGAGAAAGATTGTCCATAGGAAATAGAATATAACCTGATAGATACTTATCATATGCAATGAGGGAGAGGCATACGCTAACACACTTTCTGTACTTGGATCATATGCACTTACGATTGGACCTCTAAAAAGCATCCGCAACTACTAGAAATCATTAAGGTAAACCCAACCATAGCATTGAACATCAAGTCTTCTTTACTCCCATAGCACACAACTCCCTTACTCGGGTGTAAGATTGTGTCACTCAAACCACCCACTATAAGAGAATTATTAGCATATTGCAAATACTCCAGTGTGAATCATTCGCGTGTGCGCCTCATGGAAGGAACCTTAGGAAAGCACCATATCAACAGATAACTCATATCGATAACATCATATCACAATTAACCCATAGGACAAAAGTAATCTACGCAAACGTCATAGGATAGCCACACATCATTGGATAATAATATATAGCATTAAGCACCATGTTCAAGTAGAGATTACAGCGGGGAACACAGCTTTTACACCGCTACATAGAGGAGGAAAGATTTTGTGGTGACGGCGGTGAAGTTGTTGGTGTAGATCGCCATCATGATGGTTGCCCTGGCGAAAATCCAGCGCCACCGGGAGAGAGGGGGAGAGAGACCCCCTCCTTATTCTTCTTCATTGGCCTCCTCCCTAGGTTGGAGGAGGGTTTGTCCTCTGTTCCGTGGCCACTGTGGCTCCTGGTGGGTAGGAGCCCCTCCAAGATTGGATCTCTCTCTATTTTTCTCTCCTGTTTTTGCGACATGTTTTGTGGCCCTTCATCATTTCTTAAATATCCGTAGATCCGAAACTCCGATCGGGCTGAAATTTTGAGGGGATTTTTATCGCAAAATGATCTTTCTTGTGGCCAAAGGAGAGCTCTAACTGTCTTAAGGGTTGTGCACAAGCAATTAGCCTCCCCCCACCAAGTCACGCCTTATTGGATTGTGCCTCCCTTGGGAAGCGTGTTGCGTTGATTCAGACTCCCAAAATTCACATATATTCCAAAAACAATCTCCGTAGTTTTTATCGCGTTTGGAGTCCATTTGATATAGATTTTCGACGAAACAAAAACACACAAAAAACAGGAACTGGCACTAGGAAATTGGTAAGTAAGTTAGTCCCATAAATAATATAAAATGTTGCCCAAAGTATGTGAAAGTTGTAGAATATTGGCATGAGACAATTAAAAATTACAGATACGACGGAGACGTACCACCGACCAGTGAGCCTACAAAGGAATTACTCACTCTCGATGGTGAGCATCATGGAATTGTTGATGGAGAAGGGTTGGTGATGACGACAGCGATGAATCCCCCTCTTCAAACTCTAAAAACACCCCAGATCTGCCCTCCGGAGGAAGAACAGGAGGTGGTAGTGGCTCCATCTCGTAGATCGTGATGAAAACTTCTCTTCAATTTTTTTCTCGGGATATGTAACTTTATAGGACAGGAAATAGGGTTGTAGGAGCCTCATGGTCCCCACCACACAATAGGGTGTGACCTAGGGGGTGGCCATGCCCTGTTGCGTGATGGGCCACAGGGGCACCCCCTCTAGTGGATCTTTGCTTCATAGTTCCTTATAATTCCCAGAAAAAATCACAAAAAGTTTCGTCCAATTCCGAGAACTTTTATTTTTGCTCAGAACAACATTAGTTCGGGTTATTTAGATTAAAATCATGCAAATTAGAGTCCAAAAGAAGAGCAGAAGTGTTTGGAAAAGTAGATACGTTGTAGATGTATCAGCTTCCATGCATCCCGGAATGGCGAGAACCCCTTCGAAGTTGGATATTTCTCTTTGTGATTCTCTCTTGTTTTCGTTGTTGTTTTCTGGCCCTTCACCGTTTCTTAAACATCCAGAGATCCGTAAGCCCGGTCGGGCTGAAATTTTGAGGGAATTTTTATCTGGAAATTATCTTTCTTGCAAAGAAAGAAGGGCCCAAATGATTTAAGGGGTGGCCACAAGCTATCAGGGCACAGCCACCCCATGGCCATGCACTGTTAGCTTGTGGGGCCCTCTGGCATCGTGTTGCGTTGGTGCTTCTTACCAAATTCAAACATATTACAAAACAATCTCCCTAAATTTTATCGTGTTTGTACTTTGTTTGATATGGATCTTATGCAAAACAAAAAATACACAAAAAACAGGAACTCGCACTAGGCACTAGATAAGAAGTTAGTTCCAAAAATAATATAAAATGTTGCCAAAAGTATATGAAAGTTGTAGAATATTGGGATGAATTACTTCATAAATTATCCATGCATTGGAGATGAATCAGCATCCCCAAGCTTAATTCCTCATTGTCCTCGAGTAGGTAAATTATAAAAGAAATAATTTATGAAGTGCGACTCCTAGCATAGTATATAAGTTTGATCAATGTTAATTCCAATCACTTTTTCTAGCATCATAAAACAACACCTCTTTTCTCATAGAACTTCCCATGATCAAGTAACAAGATATTCACATGTTAAAGTTTAAACCATAAACTTTCTTCAATACTAGCAAACTATGTCTTCAGTCATCAAACAATTACAATTCACCTTATTTCCAGGACGGGTCTATGTAAGAGCTTTGATTTAGAAAATTCCGCATACTCAACTATCGTTTAGTCCTCCATGATTGATGACACTCAAAGTATATTTTTGGAACAAGAAGTTTCAATCAAACACATAGGAAGATAGGGGCTTAATGTTCCGCCTCCCAAAGTATTTTATCTCAGGGATAATGTCAACTATAATGAATCATGATCACCTATATCCAACTGGATATATGTGCCTGGATCTTTTCCCACCATTTGATGCTTGCCAACTAAAGAATTGGTAGATTTGAGTAGGAATGAATAATATTCACTCTTTCATGAAAATAAATGTAGAAAATTAAATACATAAAATAAAAAGATAGGCCCTTCGCAGAGGGAAGGAGAGGTTGTCATGCACTTTGATTTTTGGTTGTGCAATCTCTTAAAGAAAAGGAACATCACTTTATATTGCCCCTTGTGATGGAAAAATTTATTATGAAATCCGTCGCTTCTATTTCATCACCATCAAAATTGATGGTGATACGATACCGGGGCACCTCCCCCAATCTTTGAACAAGCTAAGGGTGATGCCCATACCCATGTACTAAGTGTCCTTCTTGGGTGATGGTGGTGAAGATGTACTCGTTTATCCCCCGTCTTCCATGGTATAGGTTCCCCCATTGAAGAAGGAGGAGCTGGTCCCCGCGATCTTGAAATCTGCAGCTATGCTCATCTTCTTGAAACGAGAATGATAATCATAGTTTTGATTTTGTAGATAATAAATTTCAGAGTGAAGATCGTGAAGCCTCTCATGGGGTTTGAAGATCATCTCCGTGGTCTCCTTGTTGTCCATCTTGTGTTCACGAATAAAATCTGTGATCATGGAGTGATTGTCGATCAGTCCACGCCCCCATCCCCTCGCACTTGAAGATATCTTGTTCCACTACTCCAAGCCTGGCCTTCTCGCTTCCCTCCTTATTTGGTCCTTGAACGTCCCAGTTGTGAAGCACCCCCTAAAGCATATCAATGGTTTGAGGGTGTTCCATCACCTCTAGAAGATAAGGGTTGATAACCGTCTCATAGAACTTGTCCTTGGAGGAGCTCGATGGCGTCATGACGATTTAGATCTGTCAAAAAAATAGTCCGAAACAAGAACCGAGGATAAACTTGCGGTGCAGTGGTCAAAAGATAGGGGAATACATACAAAGTTTTTTCTCACGTTAGAATATGTATCCAGGAAGAAAACGGTGTCCGGGAGGCACACGAGGTCCTCCTAAGCCATCAGGGTGCGCCCATGGGGGTGGCCACGCCCTGTTGGCTTGGTACTCCCTTGTGGGTCCCCCTGGCTGGTTTTTTGTATTTTTTCTAAAATACAAAAGCCAACATAAAATATTTTTATGGAATTTTTTAAGTTCGTTTACTTACCATATCACATACCTACCCCTTTTCAGGGTTTTGGACTGTTGTGGTTATGTGTTCTTCTGTTGTCATCACTTGAATAATATTAGTTTCAATATTAATGGATGTACCTGAGATGTAATGTTTCATTCTTTGTTGATTAATCACTCTCGTATTTGTGCTTTCAGCATTGTTGATTTTGATAGCACAGGAGCGATAAACCTCTTCGACGATATAAGGTCCTTCCCATTTGGAGAGAAGCTTACCTCCAAAGAATCTGAAATGACAATTGTACAAAAGAACCAGGTCTCCTACATTGAATTCCCGTTTTTGGATTCTCTTGTCATCCATTTTTTAACCTTTTCTTTAAACAACTTGGCATTTTCATAGGCTTGGGTTCTCCTTTCATCTAAGGAGCTTATATTAAATAACCTCTTTTCACCGGCAAGTTTGAAATCATAGTTAAATTCTTTAACTTCCCAATAAGTTTTATGTTCTAATTCAAGAGATAAATGGCATACTATTACATAGATCATTTTATATGGGGACATTCCCACTAGATTTTTATAAGCAGTTCAATAACCCATAAAGAATCATCAAATTTATTAGAACAATTCTTTCTAGATCTATTAACAGTCTTTTGCAAGATCAATTTTATTTCTCGGTTACTCAACTCAACTTTATCGCTAGGATGAGGGTGATAAGGTGATGCAATTATATGGTTAACATCATATTTAGCTAGAAGTTTACAGAAAGCACCATGAATAAAATGCGAACCACCATCAATCATTAAATATATAGGGACTCCAAACCTCGGGAAAATAATATATTTAAGCCTTTTAATAGAAGTGTTGTGATCAGCACTACTAGTTGGAATAGCTTCTACCCACTTAGTAAAGTAATTAAGAACAATTAAAATATGAGTATACTCATTAGAGGAAGAAAAAGGTCCCATATAATCAAAACCCCAAACGTCAAATGGTTCAATTGCAGTGAATAATTCATAGGCATTTCCTGGCCTCTACCAATGTTACCAATTCTTTCACATTCATTGCAAGAGAGGACAAACTTACGTGCATCTTTGAAAAGGGTAAGCCAATAAAAACAGACTGTAGTACCTTGTGTGTAGTTCTGTCACTAGCGTGGTGCCCTCCGTATGCCTCGGAATGACACTTCTGTAGGATTTGTTCCTGTTCACGCTTAGGTACACAACATCTAATAACACCATCTACTCCCTATATATATATATGTGTGTGTGTGGGTCATCCCAAAGTAATGTATTAAATCGAAGAAGAACATTTTCTTTTGTTGGTACGTGAAACTAGGTGGTATATATTTAGCAATAACGTAATTAGCATAATCTGCATAACAAGGAGTACTACGAGAAGCATTTATAAACGATAATTCCTCATCAGGAAAATTATCATAATAGATAGTGGGTCATCAAGAATATTTCTTATCCTTGACAAGTTATCTACTATCGGGTTTTCAGCTCCCTTTCTAGCAACAATATGCAAATCAAACTCTTGAAGTAAAAGCACCCACATAATTAGTCTAGGCTTAGCATCCTTCTTTTCCATAAAGTATTTAATAGCCGCATGATCAATGCAAATAGTAACTTTGGAATCAACAATATAAGGCCTAAACTTATCACATGAAAACACAACTGCTAAAAATTCGTTTTCAGTAGTAGCATAATTTCTTTGCTCATTGTCTAGAGGCTTACAAGCATAATGGATAACATTCAATTTCTTGTCTACTCTTTGCTCTAGAACAACACCAACATCATAATCACTAGCATCATATATAATTTCAAATGGTAAGTTCCAATATCGTGCTTGAACAATAGGTGCACTAATTAAGGCTTTCTTATGTATTTCAAAGGCTTCTGCACAATCATCATAAAGACAAATGGAATATTGATACGTCTCCAACGTGTCTACTTTTCCAAACACTTCTTCTCTGGTTTTGAACTCTAATTTGCATGATTTGAATGAAACTAACCCGGACTAACTCTGTTTTCAGCAGAACTACCTTGGTGTAATTTTTGTGCATAAATAAAAGTTCTTGGAATTGGACAAAACTTTTTGTGAATTATTTTTCGTATCTACGGTGAATTATGGAGCAAAGACATGCCGGAGAAGCGTTGCTAGGGGGCACAAGCCAACAGCCCCCCCCCCAAGTCATGCCATGATGACTTGTGGGGCCGACTGAGGGAGTCCTAGATTAAGCGCTCCTCGGGGCGCCGGCTTATGGACCGAATCATCACAGTCCGGATAATTGACAACTTCGTACGCAGGAAGGAAGGCTCCGAGGACCGGCGTGTACTCCAAGCTTAGAAGGACTAGGTCGGCTCATCTATCCCCGACTGATAGTCGGTAACTTGTAAATCCTAGGGTCCATGGTGTCTAGATAAACCAGAGACCCCTATCCGTGTAGAGGAGGTTGAATCATCTAGGGTTTAGCATATACGTGTTGCAAATATGCCCTAGAGGCAATGATAAATAGTTATTATTATATTTCCTGTTTCAAGATAATCGTTTATTATCCATGCTATAATTGTATTGAATGAAAACATAGATACATGTGTGGATACATAGACAAAACAATGTCCCTAGCAAGCCTCTAGTTGGCTGGCCAGTTGATCAAGGATAGTCAAGGTTTTCTGACTATGTGCAAGTGTTGTCACTTGATAACTGGATCACATCATTAGGAGAATCATGTGATGGACTAGACCCAAACTATGAACATAGCATATTGGTCGTGTCATTTTATTGCTATTGTTTTCCGCGTGTCAAGTATTTATTCCTATGACCATGAGATCATATAACTCACTCGCACCGGAGGAATACCTTGTGTGTATCAAACGTCGCAACCTAACTGGGTGACTATAATGGTACTCTACACGTATCTCTGAAGGTGTCCGTTGAGTTAGTATGGATCGAGACTGGGATTTGTCACTCTGTGTGACGGAGAGGTATCTCGGGGCCCACTCGGTAATGCAACATCACAAACAAGCCTTGAAAGCAATGTGACTAAGTGTAAGTCACCGAATCTTGTATTACAGAACGAGTAAAGAGACTTGCCGGTAACGAGATTGAAATAGGTATGTGGATACCGACGATCGAATCTCGGGCAAGTAACATACCGAAGGACAAAGGGAATGACATACGGGATTATATGAATCCTTGGCACCGAGGTTCAACCGATAAGACCTTCGGAGAATATGTAGGATCCAATATGGGCATCCAGGTCCCTCTATTGGAGATTAACCAAGGGGTGTCTCGGGTCATGTCTGCATAGTTCTCGAACCCGCAGGGTCTACACACTTAAGGTTCGATGATGTTTTAGTATAGTTGAGTTGTATGTGTGGTTACCGAATATTGGTCAGAGTCCCGGATGAGATCACGGACGTCACGGGGGTTTCCGGAATGGTCCGGAAACGAAGATTGATATATAGGATGGTTTCATTTGGTCACCGCAAAGTTTCGGGTAATTTCGACAGTGTACAGGGAGTGACGAATGGGTTTAGGGTGTTTACCGGGAGGGGCCCACCCACCCGGGAGTGAACCCAAAGCCCTAGGGTGGCGCACCAAGTCCTTAATGGGCTGGTGGAGTCAGCCCAAGAGGGATATGGCACCACATGTAAAAATACCAAAGGAAAAGAAAAAAAGGAAAGAGGGAGGAGGGAAGGAAGAGGAGGACTCCTCCTTCCCAAACCGAATTGGAGGATGAGTCCTCCTCCACCCTGGCGGCCGGCGCATCCTTGGGGCCCTTGTGCCCCAAGGCTAGCCCCTCCCCTCCTCATATATATATTGGTGGTTTAGGGCTTTTTGAGACACAACTTTGCCACGTGCAACTCAAGCCTATTCCACATAGTTTTACCTCTAGATCGGATTTCTGTGGAGCTCGGGCGGAGCCCTGCAGGAGTAGATCATCACCACCACCGGAGCACCGTCACGCTGTCGAAGAACTCATCTTCTTCTCTGTCTTGCTTTCTTGATCAAGAAGGCTGAGATCGTCATCGAGTTGTACGTGTAATGAACGTGAAGGTGCCGTTTGTTCCACGCTAGATCGGAACCGTTTGTGGGACGGATCGTGGGACGATGGTGATTTGAATCACGAAGTCGTACCACTACATCAACCGCGTTTCTTAACGCTTCCCGCTGAGTGATCTACAAGTGTACGTAGATCTAATCTCCTCTCGTAGATGGACATCACCATGATAGGTCTTCGTGTGCGTAGGAAAATTTGTGTTTCCCATGCAACTTTCCTCAACGATGACATCAAGAGATAGGTTCATGCGTATATGTTATCTCAAGTAGAACACAAAAGGTTTTGTGGACGGTGATGTTCGATTTTCTTCCCTCCTTAGTCTTTTCTCGATTCGGCGGTATTGTTGGATTGAAGCAGCCCGGACCGACATAACTCGTACGCTTACGAGAGACTGGTTTCATCGACTGACATGCAACCTCTTTGCATAAAGATGACTGGCGGGTGTCGGTTTCTTCAACTTTAGTTGAATTGTTTTTGACCGAGGCGGTCCTTGGAGAGAGGTTAAATAGCAATTTGCACATCTCCGTTGTGTTTTTTGCGTAAGTAAGATGCGATCATACTAGATACCCATAGCAGCCACGTAAAACATGCAACAACAAATTAGAGGACGTCTAACTTGTTTTTGCACGGTATGCTTGTCATATGATATGGCCAATGACGTGATGTGATATATTGGATGTATGAGATGATCATGTTGTAATAGTTAATATGGACTTGCACTTCGATGCTACGGCAACCGGAAGGAGCCATAGGGTTGTCTTCAAACTAACGTTTGTGTTTGCGGATGCATTTACTATATTGCTAGATCGTAGCTTTAGTAGTAATAGCATAGATAGCACGACAACCTCGATGGTGACACGTTGATGGAGATCATGGTGTGGCGCCGGTGACAAGAAGATCATGCCGGTGCTTTGGTGATGGAGATCAAGAAGCACAAGATGATGGCCATATCATGTCACTTATGAATTGCATGTGATGTTAATCCTTTTATGCACCTTATTTTGCTTAGAACGACGGTAGCATTATAAGGTAATCTCTCACTAAAATTTCAAGATGAAATTGTGTTCTCCCCGACTATGCACCGTTGCGACAGTTCATCGGTTCGAGACACCACGTGATGATCGGGTGTGATAGACTCAACGTTCACATACAAGAGGTGCAAAACAGTTGCACACGCGGAACACTCGGGTTAAACTTAACGAGCCTAGCATGTGCAGACATGGCCTCGGAACACATGAGACCAAAAGGTCGAGCATGAATCGTATAGTTGATATGATTAGCATAGAGATGCTTACCACTGAAACTATTCTCAACTCACGTGATGATCGTACTTGAGTTAGTGAATTTGGATCATGTACCACTCAAATGATTAGAGAGATGTACTTTTCGAGTGGGAGTTTATCAGTAATTTGATTAGTTAAACTCTAATTATCTTAAGCATAGTCTAAGTCCACTTTGCAATATTTTTGTTGTAGATCAATGGCTCACGCAAGAGTCGCCCTGAATTTTAATACGTTCCAAGAGAAAGCTAAGTTGAAAGATGATGGAAGCAACTTTGTAGACTGGGCTCGTAATCTTAAGTTGCTCTTGCAAGCTGGGAAGAAGGATTATGTCCTTAATGCTGCGCTAGGAAATGAACCACCCGCTACGGCTGACCAAGATGTGAAGAACGCCTGGTTAACACGTAAGGAGGACTACTCAGTAGTTCATTGTGCAGTCTTGTATGGCTTAGAGCCGGGACTTCAATGTCGCTTTGAGCGTCATGGAGCATATGAGATGTTCCAGGAGTTAAAGTTTATCATTCAGAAGAATGCCCGGATCGAGATGTATGAGACCTCCAATAAATTATATGCTTGCAAGATGGAGGAGAATTCGTCTGTCACTGAACATGTGCTCAAAATGTCTGGGTACTCAAACCGTCTAGCTGAGCTAGGGATTGAACTCCCACAAGAAGCTGTCACTCACAGAATTCTTCAATCACTGCCACCAAGCTACAAGAGCTTTGTGTTGAACTATAACATGCAAGGGATGAACAAGTCACCCGACGAGTTATTGGCCATGCTGAAAGTCGCAGAGTCAGAACTCCGGAAAGAGCATCAAGTGTTGATGGTCAATAGGACCACTAGTTTCAAGAGAAACGGCAAAGGCAAGAAGGGTAACTCCAAGAAGAGCGGCAAGCCTGTTGCCAATCCGACGAAGAAACCAAAGGCTGGACCTAAGCCTGAAACAAAGTGTTATTATTGCAAGGGACTGGGTCACTAGAAGCGCAACTGCTCCAAGTATTTGGATGATAAGAAGGCGGACAAGGGAAAATTAGGTATATTTGATATACATGTTATTGATGTGTACTTAACCAACTCTCGTAGTAGTGCCTGGGTATTTGATACTGGTTATGTTGCTCATATTTGCAACTCAAAGCAGGAACTACGGAATAAACGAAGGCTGGCGAAGGATGAAGTGACGATGCGCGTGGGAAATGGTTCCAAGGTTGATGCAATCGCCGTCGGCACAGTTTCACTTCAATTACCATTAGGATTAGTTATTAACTTAAATAATTGTTATTTAGTGTCTGCGTTAAGCATGAACATTATATCTGGATCTTGTTTATTGCGAGAAAGTTACTCGTTTAATTCAGAGAATAATGGTTGTTCTATTTCTATGGGTAATATCTTTTATGGTCATGCACACGATGTGAGAGGATTGTTCATATTGAATCTTGATAGCGATGATACACATATACATAACATTGGGACCAAAAGATGTAGAGTTGACAATCATAGCGCCATGTTTTTGTGGCACTGCCGCTTAGGTCATATTGGTGTAAAGCGCATGAAGAAACTCCATTTTGATGGACTTTTGGAGTCACTTGACTTTGAATCACTTGACATGTGCGAACCATGCCTCATGGGCAAGATGAATAATATTCCGTTCTCCGGAACAATGGAGTGTGCAAGTGACTTGTTAGAAATCATACATACCGATGTGTGCGGTCCGATGAGTGTGGAGGCACGCGGCGGATATCGTTATTTTCTCACCTTCACTGACGATTTGAGTAGGTATGGATATATCTACTTGATGAAGCACAAGTCTCAAACATTTGAGAAGTTCAAGCAATTTCAGACTGAAGATGAAAATCATTGTAACAAGAAGATCAAGTTCCTACGTTCTGATCATGGGGCTAAGTATCTGAGTTTCGATTTTGGTGCTCGCCAAAGACAATGTGGAATTCTTTCATAGTTGACACTGCCTGGAACACCATAGTGTAATGGTGTGTCCGAACATCGTAATTGTACTTTGTTAGAAATGGTGTGATCTATAATGTCTCTTACAAATTTATCGTTATCGTTTTGGGGTTATGCATTGGAGACAGCTGCATTCACTTTAAATAGGGCACCATCAAAATCCGTTCAGACGACACCATACGAACTATGGTATGGAAAAACACCGAAATTGCCGTTTCTTAAAGTTTGGGGATGTGATGCTTATGTCAAAAAGCTTCATCCTAAAAAGCTGGAACCCAAAGCGGAAAAGTGCGTCTTCATAGGTTACCCAAAGAAGACAGTTGGGTACACCTTCTATCTCAAATCCGAGGGCAAAGTGTTTGTTGCTAAAAACGGAGCTTTTCTTGAGAAGGAGTTTCTCTCGAAAGAATTGAGTGGGAGGAAGATAGAACTTGATGAGGTTGTCGAACCTCTAATCCCTCTAGATGGTGGCACAGGGCAAGGGGAAACCCCTGTCGTTGCGACGCCGGTTGAGGAGGAAGTTGATGATGATGATCATGAAACTTCGGATCAAGTTCATGTCGGACCTCACAGGTCAACAAGATCGCGTACTGCTCGTGAGTGGTACAGTAATCCTGTCTTATCAATTATGTTGTTGGACAACAATGAACCTGCGAATTATGAAGAAGCAATGGTGGGCCCGGATTCCAACAAATGGCTGGAGGCCATGAAGTCTGAGATAGGATCCATGTACGAGAACAAAGTGTGGACTTTGGAAGTACTACCTGAAGGCCGCAAGGCTATTCAGAACAAATGGATCTTTAAGAAGAAGACGGACGCAGACGGTAATGTGACCGTTTATAAAGCTCGACTTGTGGCAAAAGGTTTTTCACAAGTTCAAGGAGTTGACTACGATGAGACGTTCTCACCGGTAGTGATCTTAAGTCCGTCTGAATCACGTTAGCAATAACTGCATTTTTCGATTATGAAATATGGCAGATGGATGTCAAAACGGCGTTCCTTAACGGTTTTCTTAAGGAAGAGTTGTATATGATGCAACCCGAAGGTTTTGTCGATCCAAAGAATTCTAACAAAGTATGCAAGCTCCAACGATCCATTTATGGACTGGTGCAAGCATCTCGGAGTTGGAATAAGCGTTTGTTGAGGTGATCAAAGCATTTGGGTTTATAGAAGTGGTTGGAGAATGTTGTATTTACAAGAAAGTGAGTGGGAGCTCTGTGGCATTTCTAATATTATATGTGGATGACATATTTCTGATTGGAAACAATGTGGAGTTTTTCGAGAGCGTAAAGGATTACTTGAATAAAAGTTTCTCTATGAAGGACCTAGGAGAAGCTGCTTACATTCTAGGCATTAAGATCTATAGGGATAGATCAAGACGCCTAATAGGACTTTCACAAAGCACATACCTTGATAAAGTTTTGAAGAAGTTCAAAATGGAACAGTCCAAGAAAGGGTTCTTGCGAGTGTTACAAAGTATAAAATTGAGTAAGACTCAGTGCCCAGCAACTGCGGAAGATAGAGAACAAATGAGTTCCGTCCCCTATGCTTCAGCCATAGGTTCTATCTTGTATGCAATGTTGTGCACTAGACCAGATGTCAGCCTGACCATAAGTATGGCACGCAGGTTTCAAAGTAATCTAGGAGTGGATCACTGGCGGGCGGTCAAGAATATTATGAAGTACCTGAAGAGAACTAAGGAAATGCTTCTCGTTTATGGAGTTGATGAAAAGCTCGTCGTAAAGGGTTACGTCGACACAAGCTTTGACACTGATCCGGATGACTCTAAGTCTCAAAACGGATACGTATTTATTCTTAATGGGGGTGCGGTAAGTTGGTGCAGTTCCAAGCAAAGCGTCGTAGCAGATTCTACATGTGAAGCGAAGTACATGGCTGCCTCAGAGGCAGCAAAGGAGGGTGTCTGGATGAAGCATTTCATGACGGATCTTGGAGTTGTGCCGAGCGCACTAAATCCAATAACTTTGTTCTGTGACAACACTGGTGTCATTGCTTTAGCAAAGGAACCTAGGTTTCACAAGAAGATCGGGCACATCAAACGATGCTTCAACCACATCCACGACTACGTCGAAGGAGAGGACGTGAATATTTGCAAAGTGCACACGGATCTGAATGTAGCAGACCCACTAACTAAACCTCTTCCACGGGCAAAACATGATCAACACCAGAACTGTATGGGTATTAGATTTATTACAATGTAAACCGCATGGCGATGTCAGGACTAGATTATTGACTCTAATGCAAGTGGGAGACTATTGGAAATATGCCCTAGAGGCAATGATAAATAGTTATTATTATATTTCCTGTTTCAAGATAATCGTTTTTATCCATGCTATAATTATATTGAATGAAAACATAGATACATGTGTGGATACATAGACAAAACAATGTCCCTAGCAAGCGTCTAGTTGGCCGGCCAGTTGATCAAGGATAGTCAAGGTTTTCTGACTATGTGCAAGTGTTGTCACTTGATAACTGGATCACATCATTAGGAGAATCATGTGATGGACTTGACCCAAACTATGAACGTAGCATATTGGTCGTGTCATTTTATTGCTACTATTTTATGCGTGTCAAGTATTTATTCCTATGACCATGAGATCATATAACTCACTGGCACCGGAGGAATACCTTGTGTGTATCAAACGTCGCAACGTAACTGGGTGACTATAAAGGTACTCTACAGGTATCTCCGAAGGTGTCTGTTGAGTTAGTATGGATCGAGACTGAGATTTTTCATTCCGTGTGACGGAGAGATATCTCGAGGCCCACTCAGTAATGCAACATCACAAACAAGCCTTGCAAGCAATGTTACTAAGTATAAGTCTCGGGATCTTGTATTACAGAACGAGTAAAGAGACTTGCCGGTAACGAGATTGAAATAGGTATGCGGATACCGACGATCGAATCTCGGGCAAGTAACATGCCGAAGGACAAAAGGAATGACATACGGGATTATATGAATCCTTGGGACTGAGGTTCAACCGATAAGATCTTCAGAGAATATGTAGGATCCAATATGGGCATCCAGGTCCCGCTATTGGATATTGACCGAGGGGTGTCTCGGGTCATGTCTGCATAGTTCTCGAACCCGCAGGGTCTGCACACTTAAGGTTCGACGATGTTTTAGTATGGTTGAGTTGTATGTGTGGTTACCGAATGTTGTTTGGAGTCTTGGATGAGATCACGGATGTCACGAGGGTTTCCGGAATGGTGCGGAAACAAAGATTGATATATAGCATGGTTTCATTTGGTCACCGGAAAGTTTCGGGCAATTCCGGCAATGTACCGGGAGTGACGAATGGGTTCCGGGTGTTTACCGGGAGGGGCCCACCCATCCAGGAGTGAGCCCAAGGCCCTAGGGTGGCGCACCAAGTCCTTAGTGGCCTGGTGGATTCATCCCAAGAGGGCTATGGCACACCAAGTCCTTAGTGGCCTGGTGGATTCCTCCAATTCGGTTTGGGAAGGAGGAGTCCTCCTCCACCCTGGCGGCCGGCGCACCCTTGGGGCCCTTGTGCCCCAAGGCTAGCCCCTCCCATCCTCCTATATATATTGGTGGTTTAGGGCTTTTTGAGATACAACTTTGCCACGTGCAACTCAAGCCTATTCCACATAGTTTTACCTCTAGATCGGATTTCTGCGGAGCCCTGCAGGAGTAGATCATCACCACCACCGGAGCGCCGTCACGCTGCCGCAGAACTCATCTACTTCTCCGGCTTGCTTGCTGGATCAAGAAGGCCGAGATCGTCATGGAGTTGTACGTGTGCTAAACGCGGAGGTGATGTCCGTCCGGCGCTATATCGGAACCGTTCGTGAGATGGATCGTGGGACGACGGTGATTTGAATCACGAAGTTGTACCACTACATAAACCGTGTTTCTTAACGCTTCCCGCTGAGCGATCTACAAGGGTACGTAGATCTAATCTCCTCTCGTAGATGGACATCACCATGATAGGTCTTCGTGTGCGTAGGAAAATTTTGTTTCCCATGCAACATTCCCCAACAATACGATCTCAAGGTCTATATACTATGTAATCATCTTCATCAATACAAGCAAGCAAGACGTAGGGTATTACCTCCATAGGAGGGCCCGAACCTAGGTAAACCGCGGTCTCTCCCTTCTTCCTACAACCCATCGATCCATGGTCCACAGTTCGGGACCCCCTACCCGAGATCTGACGGTTTTGATACCGACATTGGTGCTTTCTTTGCGAGTTCCACTTTGGGATCACCAAAAGGTTCGATGGCACGTCTGGTGATCAACGAGGAGGTCCGTAATAGGGACTTCTTCATACCCGGACAAATCTTCGCGTTCAGAAGCATCATTCTGCATGCCGATCCGGCCGGCCACCTCGATCAGATCGAAAATTTTGCCCCGGGTCAGGAAGTCATGTTTGGGAGCCTAGAGTTCACCGCCTACCCCCGGGGGGACCTTGTGTTAACATGGCTTTCCACTCCACTGAAAGAGCGCACAGACCTTGACGCTTTGTCCTCTGAGGCCGTGAATCCAATCATCGAGAAAAAACTCATCCCAGATCCAGCCTTAAACCCAAACTCGCGTCAGCCGAGCTCTCCCCAATGGCGATCTTGACTACCGCCGAGGGATTAGGGACACTAGTTGCCCACGAGCACACAAGCGGCACAAGCACCCCGAAACGTCAACACTGATAGGTTACTCAACCAGATCCAAGTCTTGGGCATGGCTAACGATGAGGGCACGATCTATGATCATATCGGGATCAGACCAACGACAGGAAAATCCACATCCCTCCCATCACGCATCTGGTTAGTACTGTCAAATGCCAGTCGAGGGCTGCTTGTACCAATCGTCGGAACTAAGAACTGTACACATCACAGTCACCGATCGCCCGGACAAACTCGACAACCTGGAGCTTCCATCCAGCTCCGGGAACAATTCAAGGCTGGTGGCTGGTTCAGTATGCGATCCCATCAAGGATGTAGCGACCGAACTCACAAGAGCACAACCGACGGGAACCCAAAAATTAAACCCACCCACCACCCAACCTCAACATCCCTTGAGAGCTGGGTTCGGTTCAAACCCATCCACGGTCACTCAAAGACCCGGTGAGTTAGTGCACCACTTTTGGGCGAGATTCCTCCTCCTTCAAAAAAAGAGAAGGAAGGAAGAAGCGACCATGAGATAATAAGTGCCTTTCGGACATATTATTGGGACGAGAGCATTCTCAATGCCTTAGCCCATCGCTGGGTTCAAAACTTCGCGGAACTATCAAACCTGGTGCTCAAGTACTGTGCCATGGAGAGCATATGGCAAATGCAAAAGATGTGCATAGAGCCTAATTACATCAAGCATGGGACGCAAATTCGGATAAAACAGTCACCCCCATTTACAGGACAGGCTACCTTCAAGCATGTGGAAAAGAAAATAAGTCAAAATCAAGGGAGAAGTCGATTCTCGACACAACACTAGACAAGCCATGCCCCATATACTTTGTCCCGCCGGACGCACTATCCACACACAACCTTCGAGCATGTTGGGTTGTCCGACAAGTCGCAAAAAGTGGGGAAGTAATCCTCTAGACATCAACACACGAAGGGCTTGGGGCACCACCAAGCAATAGTGCGGAGATCCTAACGTTCTACAAAACATTCTCCTCGGCAAACCGGTGAAAGAGAGACTTTCGAGATCTCAATCAAATCAACCATGTAGTGGAGACAAACCCCTGGGCAAACACACCCATTAGCTTCGACCAAGATGACGACTCGGTAACAAACATATGTCAGACACCTACCGCCCTAATTCTGAACCCCATCGTAGACGGCTTTAGACTGAGTAAACTACTCATCGACGGGAGCAACGGCTTTAACCTCACCTATGAGGATACGCTGGATAAAATGCAGTTCGACTGATCTCGAATCAGGCAAAGCTCAACCACCTTCTGAGGCATCGTCCTCGGCAGAGAGGCACATTGCATAGGATGCATTACACTCGACATCGTATTCGGTACCTCCAATAACTGCCGATTAAAGGAGCTCCTCTTCCACATCGTGCCATTCCACAGTGGCTACCACGCCCTGCTGGGACGGGAGGCCTTTACAAGATTCTGGGCCATACCACACTATGGGTATATGAAGCTAAAAATGCTAGGGCCAAACGGTATAATCATGATAGAAAGTTCCTCACAAGGCGCTCCGAGCCAAAAATAAGACGGCATCCCTAGCCTTGGAGGTACTGGAAGAAACCCTGGTCGTAGAAGAACTAACAACCCTGCGGGCCATGGTAGACAAAGACGATGTAGCCCTCGGCACACGACCAAAATCTACATCTTTCAAGCCGGCGGATGAAACTATCAAATTCTAGGTACATCCAACGGACCCCAATAAAACTGCATCCATTGGAGCCCACCTAGAACCCGCAGTAGACGAAGCACTATGCTCCTGCCTACACGAGAACTTGGATATATTTGCCTCACATCCTTCAGATATGCCAAGGATCCCCAGGGGGTCGACCGAACATAGCCTGAACATAATAGCAGGCTTTAAGCCGGTCAAACAAACCCTGCGATGATTTTCTGAACCTAAGCAACAAGCCATGGGGGAAGAAGTGGCCAAATTATTGGAGGCCAGATTCATCAGGGACATCAAATACCCTGACTGGGTGGCAAATTTGGTCATGGTACCAAACAAGGATAAATCCTCGCGGCAATGTATCAATTTTAAAGACCTCAACAAAGCATGCCGAAGGGACCCCTTTCCTTTACCACAAATATATCATTATCATCGATGCAATAGCCGGACACGACTCCCTGTGCTTCCTTGATGCCTACTCCGGATACCATTAGATCAAAATGAAGGAGTCCGATCAGGCAGCAACTGGCTTCATAACCTCATAAGTGTCGTTCTGCTTCAACACAATGCCCTTCAGGTTAAAAAATGCAGGCGCCACTTACCAGTGCATGATCCACACATGTTTGGATTTTTTTTGGCAAAATAGTGGAGGCATACATGGATGATGTAGTCGTCAAGACCCGCCATGTCAGCCAACTAGTAGATAATCTAAGAGAAACGTTTGCCAGCCTACGGGCATACGACATACGGCTTAACCCGGACAGATGTGTCTTTGGAGTCCCAACCGGCAAACTCCCCGGGTTTATTGTGTCACAACATCGAATCGAAGCTAATTCGGACAAAATCCGAGCTGTGTCCGAACTTGCTATCCCAAGAGAGCTATCTCACGTCCAAAAATTAGCAGGCTGCATGGCGGATTTAAGCCGGTTCATATTTCGCCTCAGCAAGAAGGACCTCCCGCTCTAAAGGTTGCTGAAAAAGACTAAAAAATTCAAATGGACTGAGGAGTCCATGGGGGCCCTCGAGGAAATCAAAATGCTACTGGGCAGTAACCATGTACTCGCCGCACCTTATCCAGGGGAACCGATGTTGCTATACATCACAACCACTAATCAAGGGGTCAGTGCGGTCCCTGTCGTAGAACAAGAAGCCGAGGGTCACCAGTTACGGGTACAAATACCTGTCTACTATGCATCCAGGTGCTTAACCCATGCAAGACTAGATACCCACACTACCAGAAAATCGCTTAAACAGTGCTCATGGCGTTGCGCAAACATAGACACTATTTTCAGGAGTGCGCAGTCACGGTGACATCGAAAGTGCCCGTGAACTATAATTAACAATAGGGACGCCATTGGCCGGATTACCAAGTGGGACATCGAGCTCCTGCCATTTGAGATCACCTATAAGCCAGGGAGAGCTATCAAATCTCCAGTGCTAGCCGACTTTGTTGCGGAATGGACGGAGGGAGAACTCCCCAAAGAATAGAGCACCTATGCTCCTGGGATCATGTACTTTGACAGATCGAAAACCCTTGCCGTTCTAGGATCCGGAGTAATCCTCACATCTCCTACCAGAGACAATGTACGGTACGTGCTATAGATTACGTACGCCGAATCCAATAATGCAACCGAATACGAAGCCTTGTTGCATGGTATTCATATGGCGGTCGCAATGGGTATACAACAGCTGGAGGTATGAGGAGACTCCAACCACGCCATGTCACAAATTAATGGCAAATTTGATGCCAAAAACCCAAAGATGGTAGCATACGAAGACGATGTACTCAAGATATTGGCACGATTCAAGGGGCTGGAATTCCATCACGTCTCAAGGGATAACAATCAAGTTGCGGATGTTCTCGCGTGCTTAGGCACGTCACACGGCCCCGTCCCCAATAACATATACGTGGAAAGGCTTTTTAAGCCATCCGTGGTGTGGCAGGACGAGTCGGGGAGCAAAACAACCAACAATGTGGAGCAAACCATCCCCCCCGCCCCCTGCGCACCATAGCCTGACAAGACGATCAAGTCATAGACGGGCCTTCTATTGAGGAAACACCCTCAACACATGAGGTCATGGCAGTAATCGCTGCATGGACTGAACCATTCCTTGCCTATCTATTATGCAAGGAGCTCCCCGAGGACCAAACTGAGGCACGATGCATTGTTCGCTGATCTAAAGCCTATAAGGTCCATGAGGGTGAGCTGTATAACAAGACCACCACTAGAATACTTCAATGATGCATACCCGGAAACGAAGGGAAGCAATTTTTGGCTGAAGTACACTCCGGCATGGGCGGCCATCATGCAACACCTCGGGCCTTGGTCAGCAAGGCTTTCCGAGCTGGTTTCTTCTAGCCTACACCTCAAGAAGACGCCCAAGCACTTGTTCAGCGATGCACGGGATGCCAACTCTTCGTGAATCAAAGCCATATGCCTCCCACAACCCTTCGAACGATTCCGATCATTTGGCCCTTTGTGGTCTGGGGTCTGGACATGGTCGGCCCACTTAAAGGGGGGGACTAAGAAAAAGAAATATCTCCTAGTGATGGTCGACAAATTCACCAAGTGGATCGAGGCAAAGCCAATCAGTTCCGCCAGGGCCAAGCCAGTTATTGATATTATATCTGGTGTCGTGTGCCGTTATGGTATCCCGCACAGCACATTAACCGACAATGGATCCAATTTCACCGCCCATGAGGTGAAGGATCGGTGTGCAAATATGGGCATCAAGCTCCATTACGCCTTAGTTTACCATCCACAAACCAATGGGCAGGTCGAATGAGCTAATGGGCTCATCATGAGTGGTATTAAACCATGCCTGGTATGCTCTCTTACAGAACCCAACTGTCATTGGGTGGAGGAACTCGATTCCGTACTATGGGGCTTCGGTACCACCCCGAACCGTTCCACAGGATACACGCCATTTTTTATGGTATACGAGGCTGAAGCGGTCCTTCCCTATGATATCATCCATGACGCACCCCATGTGCGTATGCACGAGGAAAAGGAAGCCGAGCTAGATCGGCAGGATGATTTGGACGCCCTAAAAGGCGAGTGTGACATAGCTCGGGCCCGATCAACATTTTACCAGCAGTAAGCTCGGTGCTATCAAAGCAGAGAAGTTCAGGCCAAGACATACAATGCGGGCGAACTAGTGCTTCGCCTCCCAGAAAAACAGAAGCATAAACTTCACACAAAATGGGAAGGCCCCTTCATTATCGACGCAGTTCTGACGGGAGGAGCTTATCATTTGCGCAATCCAAGAGACAATCGCCTGGAGCCGAACCCATGGAATGCGGCTCGCCTTTGGCGTTTCTATGGCTAAGACCAGCATCGTTGCCCCTGTATTTTTTTATTTCCCTTACTTTTTCGAACATTTATGTTTCCTCTTTCTTTGTAGGATCTTCCTAGACTATCCCGAGGCGAGTTCGTCTTAACCGAACACTGTGTTTTTTCTGAATACTCATGTAAATCCAAATATTCCAGCATAACACCTAGGAGCTTTGTAACGAAGCAACCAGATATATTTAAACATACATGTCATGTATAAACCTCGACTTAAAATAAATTCGCGCAATGGTATGTATCAATTGGACTCAAGATCTTTGCATAGCTGGGTTGCCTCGCTCATGTGCTTACTCTCTATGTTCTCGATCTGTTTGGCTAGAGAGTAAAGGGAGCACCTTTGTGATTGATACGACTAGTTCGCCTGGACTCGTACCTCAGACAGGTCAAGCCAAAATCTAGTGTTCTTAATATACAACTTGGTCGGCAGCGAATCAGGTCAATTTAATCAGCAGTACTCGCCATCGCACATCCGAGTTAATCGGAAAAACATTCTAAAAACTACACACTATGTAGCAACCCGGAAAAAGGGACCCGTAAAGGAACTATTTTTTCTGGAAGATGTTTCTTGCGCTTCATTGTAATATAACATAATCGCCTCATGCCGCCTTTGTCTGTTCGTACCTTATGGCCGGATTGCCTTGTTCTCAGAAATTGATTCCTGCTATCATCGGGTATAAAGTACAAAACACTCGTGGGTTCTTTAAAACACGGGAGGTAGAAGCTGATGGCCGGTTTATGACAAACGTTACAAATTTGAAGGGAAGTGTCTCGGTACACAAAATAGAAACATTACACATGGTTACACCCTTGGTTGTTCAAGGTCATCTATTATAGTATCCAAAGCACAGTCTTCCTGCGATAGACGAACCACTGGCATCACCTGGTCGTACAACAGATGTAAAGGTATCTCTGCGCCATCAGGGCCTGCTGGACCAACTTGGGCCATGTGTTTAGGATCAAGACGGGTGAAGCGGGTCTTCACCATGGCCCATGCTTCTCGAGCTCCTTCTTGGCAGGCTGAAATATTCCACAGCTCCAAATGGCTCTAGACTTGTTTGAATAGTTCACACAGTTCAGCCATCCCCTATGGCGGAGTTTGGTCTGGCCATAAAGCTCAGATCATATTCTCCATGGCTTTTTGAGCCAGCTCATGAACAATGGAAAGCTCTTGTAGCATATTCTCCCCGAAGGAATCGGCTTCTGTCATGGGACACCCAGTCAGGAGACCTTTTTAGACAAAATGAACGACAATAGTCTTTTAGTATACCGTCATGATATAGTGATTTATCAAACAAACAGGTCAATGATTTTTACTTACAATATAAACCACTCTTTAAATGTTGATTCTCTTTGTTGCTATGTTCTAGCTGAGCTTTTAATGCTTCAATCTATTTGGCCTGATTTTTCTTCTCCTCCTTGAGATGGTTGTTTTCTTCGCGATATCTTGGTAATACACAGTGACCGTCTTCAAGCTACAATTCAGTGTACCTTTGAGAATCAGGAGCTGATTCTAGATCCCTCTGCATATGTTTTATGGATTCGCCTGCTATATCAAAAAATCCTATGATGAGTAAGTGGCCTTATGCAATTCGCCACACCATCAACCAAATTACCCTTACCATGAGCTTCCCTTGTAAACTTCTCTAGATCCTCGAGCTATACCCTACTGGCTTGAAGTTCGGCTTGCATTCGTTGCATATCCTCGGACAATTTTCTATTTTCCTACTTCAAAGCCTGGAAAAGCAAAATCAACGGTCAGGTCAAGCCTTAACTCGGACGTTCCGACCAAATTAAGGCTCAGGGGCTAGTAGACATGAACTTCGGTTCAAATTACCAAAAGACCGATGAATATCTGTAGTTGGGTTGACGTCTGCAAGGCTTCTTCTTTGAGACTATTCCGTGCACCGCCAAGATAGGCATCGGCCGAATTTAGAGCATTAAACTGTTGCTCGGAGAAGATAGGGTGTCATAATGACTCCTTTAGATGTCGATGATTTGTGGCGCTCTCAATTTCAGAATTCATTGCTGAAACGTAATTGGCAGGGCTGGGTGCCGGGCAAGTATTCGGATCCCCCGGGTTGGCCGAATATCGTGAGTTGGGCTGGCCTTCCAATACCTCGGCCACATATTCGGACGCAGAGGGTCACGCTCGTTTTCTATGATTATCGGCAAAAGGATTGTAAATACACCCAAAAAAGTCGTTGTTATTGTAAAGGAAAATGGTGGGTATGAGTACCTGGCTGAAGGAATGGTCGAGGTATTGCCTAACACCTCCTGTTCAAGAACTTATTCCTCAGTCGACGTAACCCTGGCCGGGGGGGACACGAGATGTTGTTTAGCGTGTGTTCTGACAATGTTTCGGAATAGTCCCGTGATAAGTAGCCACCTGTCGCTTGCTTGCCGAAGCTGGGAGGGACCTGGGGTTGTCGGCCAGAAGGGCCACCACCTGTCCGTCAAGGCTCTCCTGATAAAATACCCCATCCTCAAAGCATAGTTCTCGGCCTGGGCAGTGGGACATCTCACTATTTCCATCTAGCGCCTCCTATCCTACAAGCAAAGGATCAAGGGGTTTACGTTTATCGGGAATATGATTGAACAAGATAACTACAGATGTGTCCGTACTTACCCATGGGATGGGGTTGTACGACGTGAAGCCTTCCCTGAAGGCGAGATGGGCGAAATCTTCCTTTTCCCCCTTGAAAAAATCAGCCAGAATGGCCGCTAAGTCGCCCGGGGTGTCCGGTCCTTGCCACTTGGAGTGCGCCGAGTCATCTGTCCTGCAGTAATTTCACAAAGGGTGTAGGAGTTGCTAAAGCGGTTGGACGCACCTAGTGATTATGGTGTCCATCACATCACTTGTATGATGGTCAGACCATCGTGATCCATCATTTTTACCTTAGCATCTAGGAGCCTCACTTCCGAGCTCTCTTCTTTAGACTTGCTCTTCGGACGCCAACAAAATCTCTTCTTCAAAGGAGTCGTGGAGTACTCGGGCATGCCTCACCAAACTGGCTCGAATAAAGGGACATCGTCGATGTAGAACCACTCCGAAGACCATTCATCGGTCTCCTCATTCTCTGTACCGACTGGGTACCCAGTGGCTGCTATGCGCCATACCTCGGCCCCACCTACTTCCTGGATGGATGTTTGTCATTCCGGGGAACAATGCAGAAGTACTTTCTCCCCAAATCGAAGTGAGGTTCGCAGTCTAGGAATATCTCACACAAGGCTACGAAGCCTGAGATGTGGAGAATGGAACTTGGGGATAGATTATGGATCTGCAATCCATAAAACTCCAACAGACCACTCAGAAATAGATGAATGGGAAATCCCAACCCACGCAGCAGGAAAGAAGTAAAACAGACCCTTTAGCCTCTTTGCAGGGCAGGGGATTTTTTTGCGAGGATCTCTCCATTGTAGGTGGTTACGCCGGCACGCGTGGGCGCCAGATCAGAAGAGGGAAGATACCCTTGGACTTGAAGGTCTCGCAACTGAAGCTGGGAGACGGAGGAACTGGCCCAATCGCCTTGTTGAGGGCCAAAGGGACGAGAAGAGGAGCCCACCATGGAGCTGAGTGTTGGGATTCTAGGGTTTTCCTTGCCTGCACTTGTGGAGGGGGAATGGTGATAAGGCCTTAGACCTGGGCCCCTGCTCACTTATAAGAAAGGTTGCCTCCCCCACGTCTATAAGAGACGGTTCCATTGAACCTTGGGACACGTGCTTACTTTAAGATACACGACGCCCAAGGATTAATATTAAAGTTTAGGGGCAGGATTGACAGTCATGGGTCCCGTGACACTTCGATATTCCTGGATTCGTCGAAGACCAGTTCGTCATGTTGCAAATTGGAGGAGGAACTTGCCTTTGAAGCTGATTACCAGAGACATGTGAAACTTGCCGAAGACTATACACAAGGGCGTGGAAGGCTAGTGCGGGGGCTACCGAGGGAGTCCTAGATTTAGGGGTCCTTGGGGCGCTGGCTCATCGACCGAATCAGCAGAGTCTGGGTAATTGACAACTTTATACGCAGGAAGGAAGGCTCCTAGGACCCGCGTGCACTCCAAGCTTAGAAGACTAGGTCGGCTCATCTATCCATGACGGATAGTCGGTAACTTGTAAACCCGAGGGTCCCTGGTGTCTATATAAACCAAAGACCCCTATCTGTGTCGAGGAGGCTGAATCACCTAGGGTTTAGCATATAGGATCTGGAGGTAGATCTACTCTGTAATCATCTTCATAGATACAATCAAGCAGGACGTAGGGTATTACCTCCATAGGAGGGCCCGAACCTGGGTAAACCATTGTCTCTCCCTTCTTCCTACAACCCATCAATCCAAGGTGCACATTTCGGGACCCCCTACCCGAGATCTGCAGGTTTTGACACCGACACCTACATGGCTCCTCCGACCCTAATTCTAGTCCTATAAAATCACATCTTCAGAGAAAATCATAGAGAAGTTTTCATCACGTTTCATGAGACAGAGTTGCCCCCACATCCTATTCTTCCTCTAGAGGACTCATCTGGAGTCCGTTTGGGGCTCCGGAGAGGGGGGTTCGTTGTTGTCATCATCACGAACCCTTCTCCATCAACACCGCTATGATGCTCACCACCAAGAGTGAGTAATTCCTTTGTAGGCTTGCTGGACTATGGTCGGATTGGATAAGATAGATCATATAATCGAGTTAAGTTTGATAGGTCTTGATCCATAGTATCCACTATGTTTTGAGATTGATGTTACTATGACTTTCCTATGCTTAATGCTTGTCACTAGGGCCCGAATGCCATGATTTCCGATCTGAACCTGTTATGTTTTCATGAATATAAGACTGATTCGATCCTATCTTGCAAGTCGTAGTTACATATTACGTGTATTGATCCACATACCTCAAGGTGACAATAATTGGGATTCTTTCCGATCAATGTCGTAGTTTGAGGAGTTCATCTATTCACTATGTGTTAATGCTTTGTTTCGGCTCTCTATTAAAAGGAGGCCTTAATATCCCTTAGTTTCCAATAGGACCCTTCTGCCACGGGATGGTAGGACAAAAGATGTCATCCAAGTTCTTATCGCAAGCATGTATGACTATATAGGGAATACATGCCTACATTATCTTAATGAATTGGAGCTAGTTCTCTGTCGCCCTAGTGTGTAAGTGTTACATGATCAATATCATATGAATCATTATCCCTCACCGACCCATGTTCCTACACTTTATATATACACAAACTTGGTAAGTTACTACTTTTGTTGCTGCTATCACACCTGCTACTCAATTAATGTTGTTACTAATGTTACATAATTGATGCTATCATTGTTACTCTTGCTACTATCATTTGTTGTGATACTAAATCCTTGTTGGAAAGAGATATCCCAGGTGTGTTTGAATTGACAACTCAGCTGTTACGGGCAATAAATATTCTTTGGCTCCCCTTGTGTCGAATCTATAAATTAGGGCGAAATATTACCCGTGAAGACTATCGCGGTCCCCTATACTTGTGGGTTATCAAGACCTTTTTCTCGCACACTTGTCGGGGAGCATAGCTTTATTAATTGTGTTGACTTGAGGATATCCAATTGCCATTATGAAGAATCTTAAAGATAATCGAACTAAGATCGTCCCCTCTCGCACGAGAGGATGTAAGGAACTGCCATCTAGCTCTGGTTTTGATTCACCTACTATTTTTAATTAGCTTGTTACACCACCACCTCTTGATCGTCCTGATATGTGTCACATGTACTTGATGATGCTACTTCTAAAATTAATCATGATACTATTGCTACACATGTTGAAACTAAAACTGTGCCACTGACTGAATTACTTGATGCTCATATTGATAGAGTTAGCGAACTTGAAAATGTTGAAACTGATAAAAACATTGAATCACCTATTACACCTCATCCTCCTAATAGATATGAATAGCCTTATGTACCTGGAGGTTATGTTATGGATGTAGAGGTAGCTAGGGATTTTCTTGCCTATGAAAATAGAGACGATGTGAAGACATTTCTATGCGAACGAAAAGAAAAATCTATGATGGATAAAATGAAACATGATCCTAAATTTGCTAATTCTCCTATATTTGTCACACATAAGGACTACGAATTTTCTATAGACCCTGAACTAATTTCTATAGTAGAGTCTGATCCTTTCCATGGCTATGAAAATGAAACTATGGTTGAACACCTTATGTAACTGAATGATATTGTTGCCTTGTTTACCAATGATTAAAAGATTTTCTACTACTATATCCTTACGCTTTTTCCTTTCTCGCTGAAAGGTGAGGCTAAGGAAAGGTTCCTTTATCTTGCTCCTGGCTGTATGCGTAGTCCCCTGGGATATGCTTTATTACTTCTCTGAAAAATATTTTCCTGGTCATAAGAAACAAGCTGCTTTACAAGAGATATTTAACTTTGTGCAAATTAAAGAATAGAATCTCCCTCAAGCTTGGGGGAGGCTTCTCCATCTACTTAGAGATTTACCTCGTTGTCCACTTGAGCAGAATGAAATTCTTGATATCTTTTATAATGGACTAACAGATGCTTCTAGGGATTTCCTGGATAATTGTGCTCGTTGTGTATTCAGGGAAAGAACTCTTGCATAATCACAGGAGTTACTAAATATTCCCTCCATCCGGATTTACTTGTCGCACAAATGTATAAAATGGATGTATCTCGAACTAAAACACATCTAGATACATCCATTCCTATGACAAGTATTTCTGGACGGAAGGAGTAATATATTGCAAAATATTGATGATTGGACACTCCATGAACCTCCACCGGAACATATTCAAAAGAAGAGAGATATTCTATTCCTCAGCCCTGAATATATGCAAGAAGCAAAAAAAGATCCACGAGAGAGAAAGGTAATCAAATTGAGGGTGCCAAGAAATTACTGTCAATTGAAGAAATGCATGGACTTGATACCTCGAAACATGTAGTAGAGGTAAACTCTCTCCATTCCTTTACTAAAAATAATATACCTTATGCTAAGACTCGTGATCAATGCATGAATAAATTTGATAATTACATTCTTCAACAAGAACTCTTCAATAACTATGTTAAGGATCAATTGAAAAATAATGGCATGATGATAGATCGCTTAAGTGACTTGATGTTTAGAATTTCAAATGATGTGAAAGGTCTAGGTAAACATACCTCTATTGTTCACACCCAACTAGATCAAGTAGCTAAGTCACAAAATGATTGTCTTGTTCAAATGAATAATAATATTAATGATCACGCAATGACCTCTTTATCCCGAAGGTCATCCTAAAAGAATAGAACAGGAGTCTTAGAGAATTAATGATGATACACCTAGTCCTACTATGAAGAAAAAGATAAAGAAATATGATAGGACTTTGCATGCTACTAGTGAACGTGATATTGAGAAACCAGGTGAGAATTATAATGATGTTTCTATTTCTGATGTTGAGACACAATCTGGTAGTGAAAATGAAATTAATGATAATGATAATGATAATAATGATGTTCATGTATAAGATCCATCAAGTAGTAATAAGGAACCTAATAATCATGTTGAGATATAACATGTTGTCGATCTTGATAACCCACCTCCTAAAAATAAATGTTATGGTAAGAGAGACTTTGTTGCTAGAAAACATGGAAGGGAATAGAAGCATGGGTTCAAAAACCCATGCCATTCCCTCAAAAGCCTTCCAAAAGTAGGGATGACGAATATTTTGAACGCTTTGCTGAAATGATTAGACCTGTCTTTTCGCGCACCCGATTGACTATATATTGAAAATGCCTCCATATGCTAAGCACATGAAGGATATTATTACCAATAAAAGAAAGAAACCCAAAACTAAAATTGCTACCATGCTTGCTAATTACTTTTTTGATGGTAGAATACCTACGTAGTTGGGAGATCCGGGTATACCAACAATACCTTGCTCTATTAAAAGAAATTATGTTAAAACTGCTTTATGTGATTTAAGAGTCGGTGTTAGTTTTATGCCTTTCTCCCTTTATAAAAGACTTGAATTGGATAAGCTTACATCCACTAAGATATCTTTGCAAATGGCTGGTAAATCCATTGCTTTACCTATTGGAATTAGCGAGGACGTTCCCGTTGTGGTTGCAAATGTTGCTATCCTAACAGACTTTGTTATTCTTTCTATGCCCGAGGACGACAATATGCCGATCATCCTTGGTATAACTTTTCTAAATACTCCAGGGGTTGTTATTAATTGCAACAAAAGCAAGGTCACTTTTCAGGTTAATGGCAAGCAACATATTGTGCAGTTTTTGAAGAAGCAAACTTTGGTTAACAAAATTAATGTCATTAAGCCTATTCCCACGGTCAACATTGGAGATTTTACAATATCTCTACCTACTGCGAAGAAAAGGAAATACTATAATCTTATTGTTGGGGAGATACAAATCCTCATTGAGGTGATCTAGTGATATACAAAAAATCTTTGGTTTCATGTTAATCAGAAACGGTTATTAATAAGACTTGATCAACCTTATTAATGGATATTATTCGAAAGACGTGTGATTGATGAATTGAATATACACAGCTATCTATACCCCAAGTTTATTCTATGTTCTCTTAACTAAAGAAAAATAAAATGCCATGATTACCTTGTTTTGTGAGTTTTCCGTAGCATAGAAAAATGACCCAAAAATAACAAATGTGAGAATGCCACAAAATTTTAACATCATAATTTCTGGAATAAATTAGAATTTCTGGCATAAAAATAACAGCAGGGAGACGCACCTGTGGGCCACAAGCGAACAGGGCGCCCTCCCCCTAGGCCACACTGTGATAGATTGTGGGGCCCACACGGCCCCCTTCCTTATCTCTTTAGCTCAGATCATCCTTTACCTCCACAAATATTTCCCTAGCTCTCCCTCTCCCATGTTCTTCCTCTAGAAACTAAAATGTTTGAACTCCTTGCTCGGAACTCCATTTCTGAAACTGTTTTGAGGGAATTATTCCTTGGTGTGTGACTCATCCATCCCTCCAATTGGTTTATGCCTTAGTGTTTTATATTTTGCATAAATTGCTTCACTTGGTGCTACAAAAAATGAGTTTGCATGCTAAATTCTTTGAGTTCCAAATAGTATGAATGCTTGATAAAGCCTCTAAGTATCCATACGAGTAGTTCCTATCAGTCTCATAAAGTTTTATTGACATAAATTTGTGGCTCAAAAATTTCAGAAATTTATGCTTAGGGAGATGAGTTTCTTTAGGAGGAGCTCCTCGAGAAAGCGTACTTAGGGTGAATCATCGAGTGAGGTCTCAATACGACAAGCTTACATTGAGCCTCGGTACAATCACATAGTCATGGCTGATGCCAAATCACGTCGATGGCCAAGCAATGATTTCATGAGGAATGCAGGTATCAAGGAGGGATTTGATCATTTCATTCACAACACCAGCCTTACCGACTTACTTGTAGATAAGTCTGTTCAACATTATAACCTCACGCGTACATTCACGCATGGATTTCATTATCATTCTAGTACTTCTAGAGTGTTATTTACTCTCTATGGTGAAGCCTTTAGCATGTGTTTAGAAGAATTTGTTGTCGCATGCAAGCTCCCACTTTGGGGTTCACTTGAGAAACCATCAAAAACTGATTATAATTTGTTCCTCGAGAGCCTCTGCATTGGAGAAGATAGAGGAGAGACGCAGGCTAGAATTCAACGCATTCATTTTCCCTCTATTCATTATTTTGCATTATTTAATGGGAAATGCGTAGTAGGGAAGCAAGATTGTAGTGCATTATGTGCCCCTGATTTGAGCCTTATTCACACTGTTGTGAGTGGTGACAATGCTATAACCTTGGATCAATTGTTGCCCGAAGGTTGCATTCCAACTCTAGCAATGGAGAATTATATGGAGGAATCTATGCCTCATGCATAGCTCCACAATTGGGAGTATCACTCCAACCTAATCATCCTATTTTGCTCGATAGATATTTAGATTATGAGGCTATGTGTTATCATGATTTCAAAGTAAATAGTGCTAGAGGGTATGAGTATAACTTAATATTTGATAAATATACTCATATGCATGTTACTTTGCCTGCACCTACCCTCTTTAATTTTCAGGCTTGCCAGAGATACTACGTTTTCGAGAATGAAGTGTGGGAGTACAATGTTGCAGTAGAGGTTGCTCGCTTGGAAAAAGAGGTAGCCAAGAATACCCCAACAATCTACCATTTCAACAATTTCCGAGACTACCAGTGGTGATTACCAAGCTGGGAAAAATCCTAAGCTTGGAGAGGTATGTATTTCTTAGCGACATTACGTTCACGTTCACACACTTCATATGAATTGTCGATCTTCATCCTCTTTCATTGTGTATCCATGTTAGATTTATTTTTCCACTTTCTTCTTGTGTGTTTTAAAAACCTTCATTACTTAGAGGGAAATCAAAAATATTTCTTGCTTCTTTTCAGTTTTTCTTTCCTGTTTAATTAGTTGTACTATTAAAAAAACCAAAAGGATTTCCTATTTCTTGTTGGGAGCTTTCGTGTGTAAATAGTTTTTCTCGTTCTGGTTTTCCCTTAGTTTATTTTGCTTGCTTAAATAAAAAATTCCAAAAATAATAAAGTGTGTTTCTCTGAATTTCTTTTCCTTTTTGTTGAGTCATAAAAGGAGAAGACCAAAAATTAAAATAATGAGTGGTTCTCATATGCTTTGTTGATTATCTAACAAAGATACAATATTACCATGTCTTCTCCTTTGTTTAAAACTGCCCTGTAGATTCCAACTTAGTCCACGGCACCCTTGCACTTTTATTATTATCTCATCATTCGGTCATGCAAGTGAAAGGCAATAATGACTATATTTGATGAACTGGTCATGGCAAAGTAAACGGGTATGAACTCTTCTTGTTTTTCATTTTTTTTAAATATGTTGGCTCGTTCGATCCTGATTCAGTATATAATGAGTGAACATGTTTATGATGACATTTAGAGATCATAATTTTTCATATCATTCTTAAATATCTAGGAGTTAATAATGATTTACCTTCTGCGTCAACTTGCATTAAAATAGTTATGATGTGGTATGGTAGTATGGTATTTCCCTCTAAGTAATTCGAGTGGTTTTACTTGGCCCATGTGCAAATATGTAGTTGGTTCAAAACCAATGTAGCCATCATGGTATTTAAATTCGAAGTGTTTATATCCTACTCATGCTTTACCCAAAGTTGATTATTTGCAATGCATGATCAAGACCGTTGTTGATCTCTAGCTGGTCTCTTCCCAATCTTTTGCTAGACTCCATGTGTACTAAGCGAGAATGCTGCTTGTGCATCCAATATCCTTAAAATCAATTTATTCCACATGATTCGACCATACCTACCTATGTGCGGTATTACCCTGTTGTTCCAAGTAAATTTGCATGTGATACCTCTAAATATTCAAACAAACCTTTTTGTGCACTCGTACCACTCATGGAGCGATGGGGCAATTGGTATCTTCCATGCTAAGTAAGTTACTCTCACGGTGGGCGATTATTCATCGTCATTGCACGAGAGAGGTTGGTAAAAAGGATGCCCAGTCCTACTTAATCAAAATTAAATTACAACAAAACTCCTTAGGAAAGTTGATATGTTGGAGGGCACCCGTGAATTCGGCTAGCCATGGTTGTGTATGAATGGTGGATAGGAGTAAAGCTTTACAATTCTGTTTGGAAACCACCAATAATGAGTTTAGCATGGAAGATACTGAAAACCTTTGTCGTAACATTGACAGTAAAGAACACCACTCAAAACTATATTTTTAATCCTGCTTTCAAACTTGAGTTGTGACACCTCTGCAAATCAATGCTTCCCTCTGTGAAGATCCTATCTATTTATTTTTTTGTCGATTCATTACCCTCTTTCCTACAGCACCAGACTCGAGAGCACTATTGTCATTTTTATGCATTGAGGCTTGTCAATGTTGGATATGAGTATGACTAGGATCTTTTCTATTCTTAATTATAATATTTAGTCACTCCTTGGATCTCAGAGGTGCCCTGCATTTATGTTTTGCAGTCTCAGAAGGGGCTCGCGAGATACCATGTCACCATATTATATCATGATTGCTTTGACAAATTGTTGTCATGTGAGATATCTTATTTTTGCTTGCTAGTTGGTAATGAACTGCCATGATTGAATATGATGCTTAAATGTTATCATGGATGTGGTTATTTATGATTTATGCTCAAAACTTAAATGCTACCTAAGCATATGTATAACAACAAGAACAAAATAGCTTGTAAAAGTTTTCTTTATCACTCTCAGTTTATCAACTAAATTGCTTGAGGGTAAGCAATGAGGTAAGCTTGGGGGAGTTGATACATCTCCAATGTATCTACTTTGCCAAACACTTTTGCTTTGGTTTTGACCTCTAATTTGCATGATTTGATTGAAACTAACCCGGAATGTCGCTGTTTTCAGCAAAACTACCTTCGTGTTATTTTTTTGCAGAAATAAAAGTTCTCAGAATTATACGTAAGTTTTTGTGAATTATTTCTTGGATTTATGGTGAATTATGGAGCAAAGACCTATTGGAGAAGTGCTGCCACGGGGAAACAAGCCAACAGCCCCCCTCCCCCCCCCCCCCGGTCATGCCCTCATTGGTTGTGAGGCCCATGTGGCTCCTCCCACCATAATTCCAATCCTATAAAATCACATCTTTGGAGAGAAAAATCAGAGAGGAGTTTTCATCGCATTTCACGAGAAGCAGTCATCGCCACCTCATGTTCTTCCTCCCGAGGGCTGATCTCGAGTCCGTTTTGGGCTCCGTAGACGGGGATTCATCACTATCGTCATCACCAACCCTTCTACATCAACACCGCTATGATGCTCACCAGCGGGAGAGAGTAATTCCTTTGTAGGCTTGCTGGATTATGGTCAGATTGGCTGACATAGATCATGTAATCGAGTTAAGTTTGATAGAGCTTGATCCCTAGTATCCAGTATGTTCTGAGATTTATGTTACTATGACTTTCCTATGCTTAATGCTTGTCACTAGGGACCGAGTACCATGTTTCAGATATGAACCTATTATGTTTTCATGAATATAAGAGTGATTTGGATCCTGTCTTGGAAGTTGTAGTTACCTATTACGTGTCTCGATCCACGTATCCCAAGGTGACAATAATTAGGATTCTTTCCGGTGATTGTCGTAGTTTGAGGTGTTCATGTATTCACCATGTGTTAATGCTTTGTTCCGGTTCTCTATTAAAAGGAAGCCTTAATATCACTTAGTTTCCAATAGGACCCCGCTGCCATGGGAGGGTAGGACTAAAGATGTCATGCAAGTTCTTATCGCAAGCACGTATTGTTGGAAATATGCCCTAGAGGCAATAATAAAGTGGTTATTATTATATTTCCTTGTTCATGATGATTGTATATTAGTCATGCTATAACTGTATTGACAGGAAACTATAATACATGTGTGAATACATAGACCACAACATGTCCCTAGTGAGCCTCTAGTTGACTAGCTCATTGATCAATAGATGGTCATGGTTTTCTGATCATGGACATTGGATGTCATTGATAACGAGATCACATCATTAGGAGAATGATGTGATGGACAAGACCCACTCCTAAGCATAGCACAAGATCGTGTAGTTCGTTTGCTAAAGCTTTTAGAATGTCAAGTATCATTTCCTTAGACCATGATATTGTGCAACTCCCGGATACCGTAGGAGTAATTTGGGTGTATCAAACATCACAACGTAACTGGGTGATTATAAACGTGCACTACAGGTATCTCCGAAAGTGTATGTTGGGTTGGTACAAATCGAGACTGGGATTTGTTGCTTCCTGTGACGGAGAGGTATCTCAGTGCCCACTCAGTAGTGCATCATCGTAATGAGCTCAATGTGACTAAGGAGTTCTCCACGGGATGATGTGTTACGGAACGAGTAAATAGACTTGCCGGTAACGAGATTGAACAAGGTATAGGGATACTGACGATCGAATCTCGGGCAACTATCATACTTGTAGACAAAGGGAATTGCATACGGGATTAATTGAATCCCCAACATCGTGGTTAATCCTATGAGATCATCATGGAACATGTGGGAGACAACATGGGTATCCAGATCCCATTGTTGGTTATTGACCGAAGAGGTGTCCCAGTCATGTCTGCATGGTTCCCGAACCCATAGGGTCTACACACTTAAGGTTTGATGACGCTAGAGTTGTAATGGGAATAGTGTGTGGCTACCGAAGGTTGTTCGAAGTCCCGGATGAGATCCAAGACGTCACGAGGAGCTCCGGAATGGTCCGGAGGTAAAGATTTATATATATGAAGTCGAGTTTCGGTCA
The DNA here is from genome assembly GCF_904849725.1 of Hordeum vulgare subsp. vulgare. Lineage (NCBI taxonomy): Eukaryota > Viridiplantae > Streptophyta > Magnoliopsida > Poales > Poaceae > Hordeum > Hordeum vulgare. The sequence continues at coordinate 358,367,852 of NC_058523.1, forward strand.
GCGGAAAGGTTCTGGAGTATATCGATATTGTACCGAGATCACCGAAACGGTGTCGGAGGCCCACCGGGAGTGGCCACCAGCCCCGGAGGGCCACAAGGGCCAAAATAAGGTGGGAGCCAGCCACCTAGGTGGGATGGCTAGGCCGAACCAAGGCCCAAGGGCGCCTAGGGCTGGGAACCCTAGGGCGATGGTGGCCCACCTCCCAACTTGGGAGGCAAGCCACCTCAACCATGGCCACCGCCCCCTCCTTGGCCGCCGCACCACCTAGGTGAAACCCTAGGGTGGCTGGCCCTCCTCCTCCTCTTCCTCCTATATATACCCAAGGGTTTGGGGCTGCAAATACACAAGTTTTCTTCCTCCCTCGGTGTAGCCCTCCTCTTCCTCCTCCTCCTCCGTAGTGCTTGGCGAAGCCCTGCCGAAGTACCACGCAGCTCCACCGTCACCACGCCGTCGTGCTTCCAGAGCTCTCCCTCAACTTATTCTCTCTCCTTGCTAGATCAAGGTGAAGGAGACGTCACTGGGTTGCATGTGTGTTGAACGCAGAGGCGTCGTTGTTTGGCGTTTAGATCGGAATCTTCCGCGATCTAAATCGCTACGAGTACGACTCCATCAACCGCGTTCATAGTAACGCTTCCACTTAGAGATCTTCAAAGGTATGAAGATGCTCTACAACCTCTCTTGTAGCTAGTTTCTCCTAGATAGATCTTGGTATGACGTAGGAAATTTTTTGAATTATTACTACGTTACCCAACACATATGACTATATACGGGATACAAACGTACATTATATTGATGAATTGGAGTTAGTTCTCTGTCACCCTAGTGTGTAACTGTTACATGATCAATGTCATCTACATCATTATCCATCACCGATCCATGTGCCTATGCTTTACATATATTGAATCTTGCTAAGTTACTATTGTTGATGTTGTTGTCACACCACCTACTTAATTGCTATTGTTACTAACGTTACAAAATTGTTGATATCATTGTTACTAATGCTACTATCATTTGATGTGCTACTAAATCCTTAATGCAGAGAGATATCCCAGGTGCGGTTCAATTGACAACTCAGCTATTACGACAAATGAATATTCTTTGGCTCCACTTGTGTCGAATCAATATATTAGGGTGAAATACTACCCGTGAAGACTATCACGATCCCCTATACTTGTGGGTTATCAAATATCTTTTTGAAGAAGATAAGTTAATTTCCTAGAAATCTTTGAGAAATCATTAATTAAACGCCTATAGAAACCAGCATGACTAAAAAAACTCTGTATACCTTTAACATCTTTAGGGAATGGCATTTTATCTATTGCATCAACTTTAGCTTTGTCTACAACAACTTTAGCTTTGTCTACCTCAATACATCGTTCCGAATTTTATGCCCAAGTACTGTACCTTCGTTCACCATAAAGTGGCACTTCTCCCAATTGAAAAAAAGATTAGTTTCTCCACATCTGTGCAAAACTCAATCAAGGATGCTTAAGCAATCATCCAAAGAAGTTTCGTAAACAGAAAAATCATCCATGAATACATCAACAATCTTTTCTCAAAATTCAGAGAATATAGTAGTCATACATCTTTGAAAGGTAGCACATGCATTGTATAAACCAAAAGACATACGTCTATAAGCATAAGTTCCAATTGGGCATGTAAAAGTAGTTTTCTCTTGGTCTTCCTTTGACACGGGTATTTAAGAAAAGTCGGAATATCCATCAAGGAAGGAAAAGTATGTGTGCTTAGCTAACCGTTCTAGCATTTGATCAATAAAAGGCAAGGGGTAATGATCATTTCTAGCAGTTTTTTTTTAATTTCCTAAAATCAATTACCATCTTATAACCAGTTACAATCCTTTGTGGGATAAGTTCATTTTTATCACTAGGAATAACAATTATACCTCCTTCATAGGGACACAATGAACAAGGCTTACCTATCAACTATAAGCTATGGGATAGATTATACCTGCCTCCAGAAGCTTTAATATTTTAGTTCTTACCACTTCCTTCATTTTAGGATTCAAGTGGTGTTGATGATGAACGACAGGCTTAGAATCCGGTTCCATATTAATCTTGTGTTGCCATAGAGTGGGACTAATGCACTTAAGATCATCAAGAGTATATCCAATAGCAGCTCGGTGCTTCCTTAGAGTTTTGACTAATATCTTTTCTTCATGCTTTGAAAGGTTAGCACTAATAATAACATGATATATCTTCTTTTCATCAACATAATCATATTTCAAAGTATCATGTAATTTCTCTAATTGAAACACCATATCTCCCTTAGGCTGGGGAGGATCTCCTAGAATGTCAACATGCAAATTGTGTTTAAGGATATGAGTTTGTCTAAAGAATATTTCCTCTATTTCATTCCTTTTATTCATATGCATATCATTCTCATGGTCTAGCAAGTATTGTTCTAACGGATCAGTAAGGGGCACAGGAATAGAAGCAAGACCAATAATTTCATATTTACTAGATAATTCTTTCTCATGTTGTTGTCTACCAAACTTAGAGAAATTAAATTCATGAGACACATCACCAAAGCTTACTTTGACCTTCTCTATAACACAATTAATTTCAGCATCAACGGTATTCAAGAAAGGTCTTCCAAATATAATGGGACACAAAATATCTTGTTGTGAACCAAGTACTAAGAAATCAGCGGAGTACTTAATTTTTATACACAAGACTACAACATCTCTAACAATCCCAAGTGGTGAAATAACATCTCTATTTGCAAGTTTAATAGTGACATTAATGTGTTCAATCTCAGAGGATGGAATTTCTAACACTAGCACCCATGTCACACAAGTCATGATAACAATGATCTCCGATATTAATAGAAACAAACAGCATGCCAACCACTGGGTTTTTTTATCTAACTCATCTTGTTGGTTTCTAACAGGTTTTGCAAATTTAGTAGCTTCGTCATATAAGTAAATAACTTGTCCATCAATACTATCAACCAAGAGATCTTTCACCATGGAAATATTGTTGGGGAACGTCGCATGGGAAACAAAAAATTTCCTACGCGCACGAAGACCTATCATGGTGATGTCCATCTACGAGAGGGGATTTCCGATCTACGTACCCTTGTAGATCGCACAGCACAAGCGTTAAGAAACGCGGTTGATGTAGTGGAACGTCCTCATGTCCCTCGATCCGCCCCGCGAACCGTCCCACAAACCGTCCCGCGATCCGTCCCACGATCTAGTGCCAAACGGACGGCACCTCCGCGTTCAGCACACGTACAGCTCGACGATGATCTCGGCCTTCTTGATCCAGCAAGAGAGACAGAGAGGTAGATGGGTTCTCCGGCAGCGTGACGGCGCTCCGGAGGTTGGTAGTGATCTAATATCAACAGGGCTCCGCCCGAGCTCCGCAGAAACGTGATCTAGAGGTAAAACCGTGGAGGTATGTGGTCGGGCTGCCGTGGCAAAAGTCGTCTCAAATCAGCCCTAATAGCTCCATATATAGGAGGAGGGGAGGGGAGGCTTGCCTTGAGGCTCAAGGAGCCCCAAGGGCGGCGCCACCAAGGGAGGAGGAGTCCTCCTCCAATCCTAGTCCAACTAGGATTGGAAGGTGGAGTCCTTCTCTTCTTTCCCACCTCCTTTTTCTTTTCTTTTCTCTTTGCTTTTCTATCTATTGCGCATAGGGCCTTCTTGGGCTGTCCCACCAGCCCACCAAGGGCTGGTGCGCCACCCCCAAGGCCTATGGGCTTCCCCGGGGTGGGCTGCCCCCCCCCCCGGTGAACACCCGGAACCCATTCGTCATTCCTGGTACATTCCCGGTAACTCCGAAAACCTTCCGGTAATCAAATGAGGTCATCCTATATATCAATCTTTGTTTCCGGACCATTCCGGAAACCCTCGTGACGTCCGTGATCTCATCCGGGACTCCGAACAACATTCGGTAACCAACCATATAACTCAAATACGCATAAAACAACGTCGAACCTTAAGTGTGCAGACCCTGCGGGTTCGAGAACTATGTAGACATGACCCGAGTGACTCCTCGGTCAATATCCAATAGCGGGACCTGGATGCCCATATTGGATCCCACATATTCTACGAAGATCTTATCGTTTGAACCTCAGTGCCAGGGATTCATATAACCCCGTATGTCATCCCCTTTGTCCTTCGGTATGTTACTTGCCCGAGATTCGATCGTCAGTATCCGCATACCTATTTCAATCTCGTTTACCGGCAAGTCTCTTTACTCGTTCCGTAATACAAGATCCCACAACTTACACTAAGTTACATTGCTTGCAAGGCTTGTGTGTGATGTTGTATTACCGAGTGGGCCCCAAGATACCTCTCCGTCATACGGAGTGACAAATCCCAATCTCGATCCATACGAACTCAACGAACACCTTCGGAGATACCTGTAGAGCATCTTTATAGTCACCCAGTTACGTTGCGATGTTCGATACACACAAAGCATTCCTCCGGTGTCAGTGAGTTATATGATCTCATGGTCATAGGAACAAATACTTGACACGTAGAAAACAGTAGCAACAAAATGACAAGATCTACATGCTACGTCTATTAGTTTGGGTCTAGTCCATCACATGATTCTCCTAATGACGTTATCCAGTTATCAAGCAACAACACCTTGTACATAGTTAGAAGACCCTGACTATCTTTGATCAACTGGCTAGCCAACTAGAGGCTTGCTAGGGACAGTGTTTTGTCTATGTATCCACACATGTATATAAGTCTTCATTCAATACAACTATAGCATGGATAATAAATGATTATCTTGATACAGGAATTATAATAATAACTATATTTATTATTGCCTCTAGGGCATAATTCCAACAGTCTCCCACTTGCACTAGAGTCAATAATCTAGCCCTCACATCACCTTGCGAATTACATTGTAATAAATCTAACACCCATACAGTTCTGGTGTTGATCATGCTTTGCCCGTGGAAGAGGTTTAGTCTGCGGGTCTGCTACATTCAGATCCGTGTGCACTTTGCATATATTTACGTCCTCCCCTTCGACGTAGTCGCGGATGAGGTTGAACCGTCATTTGATGTGTCTGGTCTTCTTATGAAACCGTGGTTCCTTTGCTAAGGCAATGGCACCCGTGTTGTCACAGAACAAGGTTATTGGATTCAGTGCGCTTGGCACCACTCCAAGATCCGTCATGAACTTCTTCATCCAGGCACCCTCCTTAGCCGCCTCCGAGGCAGCCATGTACTCCGCTTCACATGTAGAATCAGCTACGACGCTTTGCTTGGAACTGCACCAGCTTACCGCACCCCCATTAAGAATAAATACGTATCCGGCCTGCGACTTATAGTCGTCCGGATATGTGTCAAAGCTTGCATCGACGTAACCCTTTACGGCGAGCTCTTCGTCACCTCCATACACGAGAAACATCTTCTTAGTCCTTTTCAGGTACTTCAGGATATTCTTGACCGCCGTCCAGTGATCCACTCCTGGATTACTCCGGAACCTGCCTGCCATACTTATGGCCAGGCTAACGTCCGGTCTAGTGCACAGCATTGCATACATGATAGATCCTATGGCTGAAGCATACGGGACGGTGCTCATATGCTCTCTATCTTTATCAGTTGCTGGGCACTGAGTCTTACTCAATCTCGTACCTTGTAAAACTGGCAAGAACCCTTTCTTGGACTGTTCCATTTTGAACCTCTTCAGAACTTAATCAAGGTATGTGCTTTGTGAAATTCCTATCAGGCGTTTCGATCTATCCCTGTAGATCTTAATGCCTAGAATGTAAGAAGCTTCTCCTAGGTCCTTCATAGAGAAACTTTTATTCAAGTATACCTTTATGCTCTCCAAAAACTCTACGTTGTTTCCAATCAGTAATATGTCATCCACATATAATATTAGAAACGCCACAGAGCTCCCACTCACTTTCTTGTAAATACAAGATTCTCCAACCACTTGTATAAACCCAAATGCTTTGATCACCTCATCAAAGAGTTTATTCCAACTCCGAGATGCTTGCACCAGTCCATAAATGGATCGCTGGAGATTGCATACCTTGTTAGCATTTTTAGGATCGACCAAACCTTCGGGTTGCATCATATACAACTCTTCCTTAAGGAAACCGTTAAGGAACGCCATTTTGACATCCATCTGCCAGATTTCATAATCAAAAAATGCAGCTATTGCTAACATGATTCTGACGGACTTAAGCATCGCTACGGGTGAGAATGTCTCATCGTAGTCAACTCCTTGAACTTGTGAAAAACCCTTTGCCACAAGTCGAGCTTTATAAACGGTCACATTGCCGTCAGCGTCCGTCTTCTTCTCAAAGATCCATTTGTTCTGAATAGCCTGGCGGCCCTCAGGTAGTACTTCCAAAGTCCACACCTTGTTTTCATACATGGATCCTATCTCGAACTTCATGGCCTCCAGCCATTTGTTGGAATCTGGGCCCACCATTGCTTCTTCATAATTTGCAGGTTCACTGTTGTCTAACAACATGATTGACAAAACGGGATTACCGTACCACTCTGGAGCAGCACGTGGTCTCGTCGACCTACGCGGTTCGATAGGAACTTGAACCGGAGTTTCATGATCTTCATCATTAACTTCCTCCTCAACCGGCGTCGCAACGACAGGGGTTTCCCCTTGCCCTGCGCCACCATCCAGAGGGATGAGAGGTTCGACAACCTCATCAAGTTCTATCTTCCTCCCACTCAATTCTCTCGAGAGAAACTCCTTCTCGAGAAAAGCTCCGTTTTTAGCAACAAACACTTTGCCCTCGAATTTGAGATAGAAGGTGTACCCAACTGTCTCTTTTGGGTAACCTATGAAGATGCACTTTTCCGCTTTGGGTTCCATCTTTTCAGGCTGAAGCTTTTTGACATAAGCATCACATCCCCAAACTTTAAGAAACGACAACTTTGGCCTTTTGCCATACCATAGTTCGTATGGTGTCGTCTCAACGGATTTTGATGGTGCCCTATTTAAAGTGAATGCAGCTGTGTCTAATGCATAACCCCAAAACGATAAGGGAAAATCGGTAAGAGACATCATAGATCGCACCATCTCTAATAAAGTACGATTACGACATTCGGACACACCATTACGCTGTGGTGTTCCAGGCGGTGTCAACTGTGAAACAATTCCACATTGTCTTAAGTGAGCACCAAACTCGAAACTCAGATATTCACCCCCACGATCAGACCTTAGGAACTTGATCTTCTTGTTACGATGATTTTCAACTTCACTCTGAAATTGCTTGAACTTTTCAAACGTTTCACACTTGTGCTTCATTAAGTAGACATAACCATATCTACTCAAATCGTTAGTGAAGGTGAGAAAATAAAGATATCCGCCGCGTGCCTCCACGCTCATCGGACCGCACACATCGGTATGTATGATTTCCAACAAGTCACTGGCACGCTCCATTGTTCCGGAGAACAGAGTTTTAGTCATCTTGCCCATGAGGCATGGTTCGCACGTGTCAAGTGAATCAAAGTCAAGTGACTCCAAAAGTCCATCGGTATGGGGTTTCTTCATGCGCTTTACACCAATATGACCTTAGCGGCAGTGCCACAAAAACATGGCGCTATCATTGTTAACTCTAACTCTTTTGGTCTCAATGTTATGTATATGTGTATTATCACTATCAAGATTCAATATGAACAATCCTCTCACATTGGGTGCATGACCTAACAAGATGTTACTCATAGAAATAGAACAACCATTATTCTCTGACTTAAAAGAGTAACCGTCTCGCAATAAACAAGATCCAGATATAATGTTCATGCTCAATGCAGGCACTAAATAACAATTATTCAAGTTCATAACTAATCCTGATGGTAACTGAAGTGAAACTGTGCCGACGGCGATTGCATCAACCTTGGAACCATTTCCTACGCGCATCGTCACTTCATCTTTCGCCAGCCTTCGCCTATTCCGCAGTTCCTGTTTCGAGTTGCAAATATGAGCAACAGAACCGGTATCGAATACCCAGGCACTACTACGAGAGCCGGTTAAGTACACATCAATAACATGTATATCAAATATACCTGATTTTTCTTTGGCCGCCTTCTTATCAGCCAGATACTTGGGGCAGTTACGTTTCCAGTGACCCATACCCTTGCAATAGTAGCACTCTGTTTCAGGCTTAGGTCCAGCTTTGTGTTTCTTTGTCGGATTGGCAACAGGCTTGCCGCTCTTCTTTGAATTACCCTTCTTCCCTTTGCCGTTTCTCTTGAAACTAGTGGTCTTATTCACCATCAACACTTGATGCTCTTTACGGAGTTCAAACTCTGCGACTTTCAGCATCGCAAACAACTCGCCGGGTGACTTGTTCATCCCTTGCATGTTGTAGTTCAACACAAAGCCCTTATAGCTTGGCGGCAGTGATTGAAGAATTCCGTCAGTGATAGCCTCTTGCGGGAGTTCAATCCCCAGCTCAGCTAGACAGTTTGAGTACCCAGACATTTTGAGCACATGTTCACTGACAGACGAATTCTCCTCCATCTTGCAAGCATAGAATTTATCAGAGGTCTCATACCTCTCGATCCGGGCATTCTTCTGAAAGATAAACTTCAACTCCTGGAACATCTCATATGCCCCATGACGCTCAAAGCGACGTTGAAGTCCCGGCTCTAAGCCATACAAGACTGCACATTGAACTACTGAGTAGTCCTCCTTACGTGTTAACCAAGTGTTCTTAACATCTTGGTCAGCCGTAGCGGGTGGTTCATCTCCTAGCGCAACATTAAGGACATAATCCTTCTTCCCAGCTTGTAGGATCAATTTAAGATTACGAGCCCAGTCTACAAAGTTGCTTCCATCATCTTTCAACTTAGCTTTCTCTAGGAACGTATTAAAATTTAGGGTGATTGTCGCGTGAGCCATGATCTACAACACAAATATATTCAAAGTGGACTTAGACTATGTTCAAGATAATTAGAGTTTAACTTAATCAAATTATTTGCTAAACTCCCACTCAAAAATATATCTCTCTAGTCATTTGAGTGGTTCATGACCCACTTACACTAGCTCAAGTCCGATCATCACGTGAGTAGAGTATAGTTTCAGTGGTAAGCATCCCTATGCTAATCATATCAACTATATGATTCATGATCGACCTTTCGGTCTCATGTGTTCCGAGGCCATGTCTGCACATGCTAGGCTCGTCAAGCTTAACCCGAGTCTTCCGCATGTGCAACTGTTTTGCACCCGTTGTATGTGAACGTTGAGTCTATCACACCCGATCATCACGTGGTGTCTCGAAACGACGAACTGTAGCAATGGTGCACAGTCGGGGAGAACACAATTTCGTCTTGAAATTTTAGTGAGATCACCTCATAATGCTACCATCGTTCTAAGAAAAATAAGGTGCATAAAAGGATTAACATCACATGCAATTCATAAGTGACATGATATGGCCATCATCATGTGCTCCTTGATCTCCATCACCAAAGCACCGGCACGATCTTCTTGCATCCAATCTATTACATCACATCGTTGGCCATATCACATCATAAGCATACCCTGCAAAAACAAGTTAGACGTCCTCTAATTTGTTGTTGCATGTTTTACGTGGTGACCATGGGTATCTAGTAGGATCGCATCTTACTTACGCAAAAACCACAATGGAGATATATGAATTCCTATTTAACCTTATCCAAGGACCTCCTCGGTCAAATCCGATTCAACTAAAGTTGGAGAAACTAGCACTTGCCTCTCATCTTTGAGCAACGGAGTTACTCGTAGTGATGAAACCAGTCTCTCGTAAGCGTACGAGTAATGTCGGTCCGAGCCGCTTCGATCCACCAATACCGCGGGATCAAGAAAAGACTAAGGAGGGCAGCAAAACGCACATCACCGCCTACAAAAACTTTTGTGTTCTACTCGAGAAGACATCTACGCATGAACCTAGCTCATGATGCCACTGTTGGGGAACGTCCCATGGGAAACAAAAAATTTCCTACGCGCACGAAGACCTATCATGGTGATGTCCATCTACGAGAGGGGATTTCTGATCTACGTACCCTTGTAGATCGCACAGCAGAAGCATTAAGAAACGCGATTGATGTAGTGGAACGTCCTCACGTCCCTCGATCCGCCCCGCGAACCATCCCGCCATCCGTCCCACGATCTAGTGCCGAACGGACGGCACCTCCGCGTTCAGCACACGTACAGCTCGACGATGATCTCGGCCTTCTTGATCCATCAAGAGAGACGGAGAGGTAGATGAGTTCTCCGGCAGCGTGACGGCGCTCCGGAGGTTGGTGGTGATCTAATCTCAGCAGGGCTCCGCCCGAGCTCCGCAGAAACGCGATCTAGAGGTAAAACTGTGGAGGTATGTGGTCGGGCTGCCGTGGCAAAAGTCGTCTCAAATCATCCCTAATAGCTCCATATATATAGGAGGAGGGGAGGGGAGGCTTGCCTTGAGGCTCAAGGAGCCCAAGGGTTGCGCCACCAAGGGAGGAGGAGTCCTCCTCCAATCCTAGTCCAACTAGGATTGGAAGGTGGAGTCCTTCTCTTCTTTCCCACCTACTTTTTTTTTTCTTTTCTCTTTGATTTCCTATCTATGGCACATAGGGCCTTCTTGGGCTGTCCCACCAGCCCACCAAGGGCTGGTGCGCCACCCCCAAGGCCTATGGGCTTCCCCGGGGTGGGCTGCCCCCCCCCCCCCCCGGTGAACACCCGGAACCCATTCGTCATTCCCGGTACATTCCCGGTAACTCCGAAAACCTTCCGGTAATCAAATGAGGTCATCCTATATATCAATCTTCATTTCCGAACCATTACGGAAACCCTCGTGACGTCCGTGATCTCATCCGGGACTCCGATCAACATTCGGTAACCAACCATATAACTCAAATACGCATAAAACAACGTCGAACCTTAAGTGTGCAGACCCTGCGAGTTCGAGAACTATGTAGACATGACCCGAGTGACTCGTCGGTCAATATCCAATAGCGGGACCTGCATGCCCATATTGGATCCCACATATTCTACGAAGATCTTATCATTTGAACCTCAGTGCCAGGGATTCTTATAATCCCGTATGTCATCCCCTTTGTCCTTCGGTATGTTACTTGCCCGAGATTCGATCGTCAGTATCCGCATACCTATTTCAACCTCGTTTACCGGCAAGTCTCTTTACTCGTTCCATAATACAAGATCCCACAACTTACACTAAGTTACGTTGCTTGCAAGGCTTGTGTGTGATGTTGTATTACCGAGTGGGCCCCAAGATACCTCTCCATCATACGGAGTGACAAATACCAGTCTCGATCCATACTAACTCAACGAACACCTTCGGAGATACCTGTAGAGCATCTTTATAGTCACCCATTTACGTTGCGACGTTTGATACACACAAAGCATTCCTCCAGTGTCAGTGAGTTATATGATCTCATGGTCATAGGAACAAATACTTGACACGCAGAAAACAGTAGCAACAAAATGACACGATCTACATGCTACGTCTATTAGTTTGGGTCTACTCCATCACGTGATTCTCCTAATGACGTGATCCAGTTATCAAGCAACAACACCTTGTACATAGTCAGAAGACCCTAACTATCTTTGATCAACTGGCTAGCCAACTAGAGGCTTGCTAGGGACAGTGTTTTGTCTATGTATCCACACATGTATATAAGTCTTCATTCAATACAATTATAGCATGGATAATAAACTATTGTCTTGATACAGGAATTATAATAATAACTATATTTATTATTGCCTCTAGGGCATAATTCCAACAAATATTAGTTTCTACAATTATTTATTTAGAAGGTTTAGGTGTTCTAATATGGCTTTAATTAACTATAGTTGTAGCTTTAGCATGTTCCTTAATCCTAACAGGGAAGGTGGTGTGTCAATGTAAGAAGTAGGCATAACTGGACCAACATGGTAGCAATTGTCTCTTCCTTAACTTTAATGGGTTCACATAACAATTATTCAATAGGTGGGTGAAATTCAAACCACTTTTCCTTAGGGAGATCAACATGAGCAGCAAATGATCCATAGAAAGAAACTATAATCTTAGAGTCAAGCCAATATTTATTGCTAAGCTTATGAAAAGTATTAGTTTCCATAAAAGATTTAACACAATCAAACTCAAGATTCATACTTGACGCTTTACCTTTGTCGATTTTGTAATCTTCATAGTTGTGTTAAATTATTTCCAGAACATACCATTTGAATTTAATAGTTCTCTTCATGTAGGAGCCAGTGGAAGAAGACTCGAGTATTAATCGATCATCATAAGAAAGCCGAGCATAAAAGTTTTTTATAAGCATTTGTATTGAGAGCTCATGATTGGGGCAAGTGTGCACCATAGATTTAAGCCTCCCCCAAGCTTGAGCGACACTTTCTCCTTCATGAGGCCAAAAATTATAGGATAAAACTTCTAAAGAAATTCCAGCTTCAAGCAATTCTAGTCTCATGATCCAATACCATCCAATAGCCTATAAAAATCAATGCTTTTACCTACAAAGATAAAGAGAAAATCTTATTTTTAACTTTGTCCTTGGATAAAAGCGTAAGCTTAAATAATCCACAAACATCATCTACATATAGCAACTGCAAATCAGGATGAGTTGTACCGTCTCCTACATAAGGATTAGTTAGTAGTTTCTCTAACATACCCGAAGGAGTTTCATAGTATATATTTTCAGAAAGTTCAGTAGGTTGGGGAGCATATTTTTCCACTTCCATTTGAGGTGAAGATACCCCGAACAAACCTCTCAAAGGATTACTATCCATAGTGACAAGCAACGGTAAATTTCAGCGCATACCGAAAATGTTTCCTTACCAAATTCCACTCACCAAAGGCGCTTCACTTCCCGAAAATGGCGCCAGAAAATATTCTTGACGAACCACAAGTACAAGGGATAAATCATAGTCATTTAGATAAGTAAGAGTGTCAAACCCAAGAGGAGCAGACGGAAATGATAAGCAGTTTTCAACAAGGTATTCTCTGCAAGTGATGCGGGCAATAATCATAGATAGTTTTGTAACAAGATAATTGGTAAAAAGTAATAGATAACAAATAAAAAAGGTAGAAAGTGTTCAAAAAGGTGGCCCAATCCTTTTTGTAGCAAAGGACAAGCCTGAAAGTTCTCTTAAATAAAGGAAAACGCTCTTGAGCACATATGGGAATTTCCGTCTAATCATGTTCATCATTTTGAGTTGTTTCGTGTTTGTTACTTTGATAATTTGATATGTGTGTGGATCGATGCTTAGGTGTTGTTATTACTTGAACAAAAAAAGCTACTTGTGATCACCCCCTCTCGCAAGCATCCGCAACTATGAAAGAAGAATTAAGATAAATCTAATCATAGCATGAAACATGTGGATCCAAATTAGACACTTATGAAATCATGCATAAACTAGGGCTTATGCCTCTCTCACCCAAGCAACCCATCATCTACTTATTAATCCACAATGCCTTACCTTAGGCCCAAAATATGGTGAAGTGTCACGTAGTCGACATTCACATAACACCACTAAAGGAAGCAACAACATATATATCATCAAAATATCGAACGAATACCAACTTCACATAATTACGTAGAACAAGACATCTCCAATGTCCTCGAGAACAAAAGTAACTACTAAAAAATGACCACCATATTCAATATCAGAGGTATAATAAATATGATAAAAGATCTGAACATATTATCTTCCATCAAACAAACCAACAAGCATTAACTACAGGATGTAATCAACACTATGAGTAACGCACAAGTACAAATCCGAGATCTTGAGACAAAGGTTGAATACAAGGGATGAACTAGGGTATAGGATGAAATGGCGCTGGTGAAGATGTTGATGAATATTGGTCCTCCCATGAAGGAGGAAGTGTTGGCGATGATGATGGCTTCGATTTTCCCCTCCTGGAGGAGAAGTTTCCCCAATAGAATCGCTGTGCTGGAGAGCAAAAGGGCCTCTTCCCAGGTTTCTGCATCGAGAAGGCGGTGCTTCGTATCGAAAGTATCTTCTTGTTTTTTACCAGGTGAGAACACATCATATAGCATAAGAGGGGGGTTGGGCCTGCCTGTGGGCTGCCCAAGCCATCAGGGCGCGCCTAGAGGTTGGTCGCGCCGTGTTGGCTTGGGAGCCACAAGTGTACCCCCTCTAGCACTTCTTTGCTCCATAAATTCAGATATATTCCACAAAAAAATACTTATGGAGTTTCATGTCATTTGGAGTCCAAAGAATTTTCAGCCTTTTCTTGGTTTTCAGGTCCAGAATTCCAATTTTCGGTAATTCCCCTCCTTGTGATGTACCTTGTAAATTAAGAGAGAAAAGGCATAAGAATTGTATCATAAAGTGGAATGATGACCAAGAACAATACAAATATCTATTAGAAATTATGATGCAAAATGGACGTGTCACAGCGCAACGACCTCCAACATGATTTTGCCTCATCTGTGAGGGTGAGGTGCGCATACTATGTGGGGCACGTCCATACCATGAATCAAACAACGTCAACATTGATTTACGGCATCTCCAAGGTCAACCCACAAATTTCTCTGATATATGTCTGTATTTGTGTCGGACATGGTTCGTGCACATCTTGCGGGATAGAGACATCCAACTCTAATTACAAAGTATCCGGATGGAACGAGAAAAAGTAGGTGGGGACCATGCATGTGGTGGTCTATTCTTGTTATGGTGTCCAGTTGGGTGGTGAGAGAGAACAAGGGGACCATGCATGTGCGGTTGGGAGAAAAGTGAGAAGAGAGGGACATGCATGTGATTGGTCAAAGTACATGTCCAGAATCCCACAAAGCTCCCCACGTTTGTCTCCACTTTCCCGGTATCCATACGCCCGGACTGCTAAGCGGACATATAAAGGTCCCCATTGGATGACAAAAATGGTGTGGACACTGTGGTCAGGACATATACCGAAGGTTAGAGGATTCTCTTTGGAGATGACCTTAGAGATTAGGGGGTGACAACAGTCTAGATTGGAGAATAGTCGAGTTAGAACATCTCTAGTAGACACCTTATATCGCACCAACCCGCAAATAACCATCAATTTACGGGTTTGCATGAAAAAAGTGACCCGAACACACACTGTATCAGACCTCAACCCGTAAAAAAAATTGTGGGGAGCGACCTTTAGATACACGGGCTTGGAGGCTAACCTGAGCTTGACCCCTATCGATAATGATTTTTAGCGCGAGAGCCATTTCCGAGCGGCTGTTCCCGCTTCCTCTTCCCTGTGCCGCCATTGACCCTCCTCTGGACGCTTTGTACCACCATCCCACACAACCTATCGCATTCATGGAAGCCTCCTAGTCGTCGCATGCCATCGATGAAGTCATCCACGCACCCAACCCGCCGCCAGATCTCGCCCTTGGCCATGTCGCGGCCGTCACCATTCAAGGCTCCATCTCGCATCCCCGCAAGAGGCAGGGCAACATCCTCGCCTACGGAGGCGCTCCTGCAGCCCCCACCAAGAAGGCATGCACGCTCGCTGCCGCCGCCGTTGTGAATCTGGTCCTACCCATGTCGGCCCAAAAAGGCAAGGTGGTGGGTGTGAAACGCAAGAATGCGACCACAAGAACTACCGCGCCAACAACTCCCCCAATTTCCCGGCAAGATCTACCCCGAGGATGACTGTCGATGACTGTGTTGCCATCGTAGCCAACATATCATGAAATGGGCGCAAGGTTTGATACTTTGATTTCTTCTACTTGTTTAACTATCCGCCACTGCGCTTGTTCATGACTTATTGAGCGTAATTTTTGTGTCGGCTTGCATGATGCAACTACCGAGTTTGTGCAATTGTTGGATGACAACGTCGTCGACATCAATCAAGTCCCGATCATTGATTATGATTACAAGGAGATGCATGGTGGCGTGCACAGTCACAGTGAGGAAGAAGATGGTGTGGAGGAGGTTGAGAAGGGGTTGTTCAACCAAGAGCAAGCAAAAGCTCACGCAACATCGAAGAACTACATGCATTTGGAAGATCAAATCTTGGGAAGTTGTGTCTCTTGATGCGTGCACCGGCACTAAGCAAACCGCCAAACCGTGTTGGCAAAGGATAAAGGATCAGTTCTTCTATATGATGTCGAAGTATCCCAACAGAACACCATGCACCTTTAGGTCACTTCAAGGTTGTTGGGACGTGATCAAGACATTTTGTAGTCATTGGGTTGCTTGCTTGGAGCAAGTCCGCAATGAACCCCCAAGTGGCATTGTTGAATCCGACTATGTGATTTTGCTTTCACATTGTAGTTGAAAGCATCGATATGGTTGACTGGAGGGGGTGAATAGGCAACTAACAAATTTTAAACTTTTCTTTAAACAAATTAGTCTTAGCAACAAATAGGTTGATTAGATATGCAACTAAGTGAGCAACCTATATGATGCTAACAACAACAATAATAAGCAAGAAGTAAATATAACTAAAGGTAAGAAATAACCACAAGTGAAACCGATGAAGATGAGGATGTGTTTTCGAAGTTCCTTCCCTTTGAAGGGAAGTACGTATCTGGTGTGGAGGCACAATACTCCCCAAGATGCCACTAAGGCAACCATATTCTCCTCACGCCCTCACACAATGTGAGGTGCCATGATTCCACTAAGTTGTGCCCTTGAAGGCGATGATCGAACCTTTACAAACAAGGTTGGGGCAATCTCCACAACTTAATTGGAGGGTCCCAACAAGACCACGAAGCTTCGCCACAATGGATTTTAGCTTTGAGGTGACCTCTTTCGTCTAGGGTGCTCAAACACCCAAGGGTAACAAGATCCGCGAGGGATTAATGGGGGGAACAACTTTTCTATTGGTGGAAGTGTGGGGGAGGTCCTTCTCCTCAAAACCCTAGAGAATCAACAAGAGTTGATGGCTAGGGAGGGAGATCGGGCAAGTTTGAGCCTGTGGAGCAACAATGGACCTGGAGAGGGAAAAGCTAAAGTCTCCTTGGAGAAGAATACCCCTATTTGCAGTAGGGGGAATATGGTCGTTACCAGCCCCTTACTAGCCCAAGTAAGCGGTAGTACCATGCACCAGGGAGGTACTACCGCTTGGGCGCTACTACCGCTCCCCCTGGGTGGTACTTCCTCTCAACTAGGACGAAGGGAGGTAGGAAGCCATAGAGAAAAAATAAGCAGAAGTGGGCATGACAATAGGGGGCGGTAGTACCACTAGAGCGGTACTACCGCTCCCCCTGAGAGATACTTCCGCTCGGAAAAATAAAAAGGACCCCCGACATGAGAGAAGAAAAACAAGTGAAAGAGGGCCCGACACTAGTGGGCGGCAGTACCGCTGGAGAGGTACTACCGCTCACCAAGGTGGTGCTACTGTTGGAGCGGTACTACCGCTCGCCAGGGCGGTACTATCACTTGTGTAACTTCGTGGGCACTTAAAACAAGGCAGCTCCTGTGCTCCGGAAAAGGGATGGGAAGAAGAATGAGAGTCAGTGTTCCACCCAACTTTTACAAACGCGGATCCCCTCTTCATAGTACGGGATTATCTATGACTCGAGTCCACCAACCCTAAATTAATAGCTGATGTCTACTAGACAACCTTCTTCTTGTAGACTCGTGTTGGGCCTCCAATGTGACAGCCCGAGACCGACGTTCCAGAAGGTTCCCCTTTTATTCCGTTTTCGTCGTGTGATTTATTTTATTTGTCGCATCATCATCGCATCATGTGCATCATCCATATTGCATCGGCATTCCGTTGCCGCGAGTTTTCAAACCTGCATCCGTTATTAGTTGTCGGTTCTCTCCGTGTTCGTTGTTGCCCGTTCTGAGCCCGACCACACTGGCACGCACTCGCAGTAGCGTTTAAACCTTGTTTTTAAAAGAGTGTATAAAACTTCCTCTGATTTGGTTGAGACTTGGTGTGCGGTCTTATTTATATATAGGTAGGCCGCGTGCCAAATTTCGTTGCAATCGGAGTCCGTCTTGTACCCGAACGGTCGACCGTAGCGGCACCGTATTTGGTCTATCGTCGGACGTTTTATCAGTGTTTTAAAATAGTTGTCGGGTGCCCGTTTTCCCTCTCATCTCCGGCTAACCTACTCTACACAGCCCATCAAACCCATCTAGCCACTTCCTCGGTTCGTGGTCACCGGATCGCGATCGGACGGACGAGGTCCACCCCACCAAAGCCCAACCCTATTTAAGACCACCCCATCGAGAGGCCTCTCTCACTTCACTAGGGTTCCCCCTAGTCATTTTTGCAGCCACCCCCCTAAAAAACCCTGCTAGCCCCATATCCTCTCTCCCCCGAAATCTCATCCTAGGTCAGATCTGGACCATTGGATTTCCATCCAGAGGCCCAAATTTTCCCAGTTTTCCCACCTACCGAACATGTTCGTGGTCAAACCGGACACGTTCGGCAACCACATAGCCAACAGAGGCCGAGGTCCTCCTCCTCCCGTAGCCTCGTGCCCGAGCTCCAGATCGGGGAGGAGCCCCGATCCAGAGCAGTCGCCGCCCTGGTGCGTTCCTCCCTGCTCGCCCTAGCCCGCGCCCCGCCGCCCTGCTGCCTCCCGCCGGCCTCACGCTATCGTGCCCCACACCTAGCTCCTCGCGTCGACCGCGAGCCATGCTCGCAATCTGTGTCGTTCCCCGACCGGGATCTGGTTGCCGCGGCCAGATTGCTCGTCCTCGAGCCACCCTGAAGAACCCCCCCTCACCGCTGGCCTACCGAGCCTCGTCGGAACCCCGTCGACTACCGTCGCGGGAGGCTGCTGCAACCGCCAGCTTCTCTTGGTCCGAATCGGGATAGGGATGAGGCCAACCCAAGCGCCTCCGTCAACCAGGTGGGCCAGTGCCCCGTCGGCCGAGCCGCCTGGGAGCCAACCGTCCCAGTCGCCCCGCTTCGGCCCAGACCGCCTCGCCACGGCCTAGCTCTGATCGCCCCCAGACCAGTGCCCCCGACCGCGGCCCACCTCGTCCCCTCGACCTGCTCCCCATCAGCCTCCCCGCACGGGCCCGAGGCCCACTCAGGTGAGCCGACCCCGCAGCCCTATCCTGCGCCCGTCGCGCATTATAGTGTATTTTGCAATGCCCGTGTAGGCCCAATTGGTTTAGATTCGGCCCGTGGGATTATTTAGAACAATCTGTGATTTAGTATTTTCAGGGAATATTAGATAATTAAAACGCATGTAGAATTTAATTCGTGTATCGGATCGCGACAAATTGTATATGAAACTTGTTTAGTTTTTCGCGTAGAATATTATTTTGCAACTCGCATGTATGTTTGAAGTGATTTGACTTGCCATATGCCTAGTTTTGCATGTTGTCCTAGTAGGTGATTATCCCGTATTAATTTTCGTGTGTGTCCGGATTGCTCAAACCCCATAGATAAAATGCTCATGTTTTTAGGGACCTTTTGCCATGTATTTTACAGTGGTTGTTTTTATTTTTGCATGTAGGATTCCGTCGCTAGTTTGTTATACCGCGTTTAGGACATATTCTCGCATATTCGTGTTGTGATATTTTATTTTTGCAACCCCACATGTTATATATGTTTTCGGGGTAGAAAAATCCATAGAATTAAACTGTGAATTAAGTTTTAACTTTTGAGCAAGTTAGTGTGCGTGATATTTTGCCATGTTTCCCTTTTGTTTATTTTGTGAGTTTTAATTTGTGAATGATATGAAGGAGTTGTCAACTAGAGATATGCCCTTGGATGTGTAGGCTAGCCTCTGGTAATTTTGGTTGCATTAGAATTACATGTTTAGGTGTGGTTTGCTTGCTCTCAACATGCTAGAAAACAGTGTTGTTTTGGAGATGCTGAAATATTTCTAAGTCTGAAATCTGTTATATTTTGTTGTTGTCTTGTCATGAGTTTATCTGGTGATATGTAACTCTTTTGAGGTTGGTGCAATGGAGTTAGTTATAGACTTTAAGATTATATAGCATGCTGTCAACTTTGATGCCATTTGGAGTCCTGTAGCATATGGTTTTGCTGCTGTCAATATGCCTTCAGATTGAAAACTGCACTGTCATAAACTGTTATTTTCACTAAGTCTGAAACTGTGTGTGACATGCCATTTTGTGAGTTCCTTTCCTAGTGATCCATGCTTCCATGCTCGGTGTTATTAGTTGTATGTTGTACTGCATCTTTCCCTCTACCGCCTCATGCCTTGTTTGAGCCTTTTGGATTTGTGTAGCTCGTAGTTGTGGGGTGTAGAAAATGCTATGTGGCTGATTTTGGCAGATTGTAGTGATTTCTTGTTTAGCTCGTAGTTGTTGAACCGTTGCTCCGTTTTGATCGTGTCCTATATGAAACTTGCTTAGAATCTCGTGTAGTTTCATATTATCTTGCTGATTTGTATGTTTTGAAATGTTGTGGCTGCCATTTGCACATATTTTGCATTCATGCCATCATATCTTGCGGTGTTCGTATCTTTTGAACCATAGCTCCGTTGGAGATGTTCTCTATGTGTAAATTGATTGTAACGACGCGTAGAATCACGTGAACCTATTTACTTTGTTGTTTAACAAATATTTAGAAGTGTTAATTCAGATCTGGACAGAATTGTAAATTAACATGTGAGGTCATCTCGGAGATGCTATATGTCGTTTCCGACCTTATTTAAGATGCCTAGTTGTAACACCCCAGTTTTTGGCTTTCCTGACTAATTAACTTATTTCAAAATTTAGGACCAATTAAAAATTTTGTGAAATACTTGTGATGCTTGAAGTGACTATTGTTTGCCTTGCTTGTTTGCATGATTGTGTTTGATACCTAATAGATCCTGTCACTCTCTTAATCATCTTCTCATCCCATGATCTCGTGCCTAATGATCATGCCATGTGTTTAGGATAAATATCTATTTTTACCAAATATTATTTTTCCAAAAAGCATTTCTTTGAATTAAACTTTCAAACCCCTCAGATGAGGTTTGTACTACAAGTCCTCAAATTAGGGAGTTTCTTTTGCACCAATTGTTTTATTTAAAACCATTATCAAAATGACTTCCAAAAACCACCATATTATTATTTTAAAAGTTATTTTATTATTTTATTTAAAAGCCTTTCTGTGAGGCCAGAAATGGTCTCCTATGAAGGAAATTTATTTTTATTGCCTTCAAAATATTTAAGAAAATTTAGGGAAACTCAGTGGATATATTTACTCCATATGTATGAGTTTCAACACATGGTCATGTTCAAAATATTGGGCAAATCCCTTCAAAACCATTCCTGCCTATTTCAAGCTTTTGGAATATTTCTATAAGAAATATTCTCAATAAATTCCAGTAAAATTCTAGCATGTCATCTATGATATTCTTGATGATCTTGCCAAGTTTAATTTAAATCCAAGTTTATTTGACTCCCCTAATCACTCTAAAAACCTATCTGTCCAGAATCAAATATGAGTAACTCTACATTGTGAAGTGTCTCCAATTGTGCTCAAATTTGGTGGACATGTTCCACTACTCCAATGAGGCATCCACACCTAGTGGTACACTAAGGAGAATAGAGGAACTTATCCTCAGACCCTCAAAACCCTCGTTGTTGATTTCTGACTTTGGTAAACTTTACATTATAAAGTTTCTCCAATTATCCTAAAACCTTTTGTGCATGCCTTAATGCTCAAATAATGCCCCTACATCAAATATTGGATTTGTGGGAATTTATTTGAATAGGGTTCTAAGCAGAAACTCATTTCTGCCCATTTCTAGGGTTTTCCAAGTCTACATTGGAAAACTTATCCAGCAAATCCCAAATTTGGTGTGCAAGCCTATTTTCATCTATTATTTGATCCTGTTAAGTTTCATAGCCATTGGAATTCATCTGGTAGCCCAACCACAGATCAAACTCCTTGTGTGCACTCACTAATTTGGCTTCTTTTGCCCCTTCCACTTTATTCCTTGAGCTCAACTTTCTACCACAGCCTCACCTAGTCATATTTTACCTCCAGTAACTTTCCCATGGCCACTGGTCAATTATTGGGGAAGTACCCTTTGTAAGTTTCTCTCATTTTCACCCTTGGCAACACTGTTTTACCCTTCTTTCCATTATTCTGCTTAAGCTATCACCCCCAACTCTTTCCAGAGCATCCATTATATTCCAAGGCTTCATTTAGAACCAAGATATGGCATGCTCATGTGGGAAAAATGAGCAGCACTTCTTCGAATGGATTTCTGGCTGAATCATGGCTTTGAACAGCAAGTAGTAGCTATTCTCCCTTGTTTGGGCTGAAACCTTGCAGTAATGGAGTCCTTCCATGCCTAAGATTGCCAGACATAATTTCTCCCCAAGGCTCCCCTCCTAAGACCCACTTTTATCAGCTCCAAGTTTGTTGTTAAAACTTTCCGGCAGTCAAGAGCCATTCAAATCAAATCCACTAGCCTCCAAATTCCAGAGTCTCTTCCTGATAGCATGCCCCACCTTCCGGACAGCTTCGGCTGGTTATTGCAAACCTGTGGGCGTGGGTGGGCGTGGTGACCACCACCCTGACGTGCAAACCGGGTGCTCTGCACCTAGTTTCTCTCCTCCCGACCGTTTCTTGGTGAGGCAGGTTGTCCCAGCGTGTCTCGGAGCATCGTGTTGACCATTCAAAGCATCTCCATCCATCAGCTAGCCTCCAAGACCCCTCAGGCATGCGTGGCGACCATGCACCAAGAGCTGCAGAGAGCTCCCGAGCTCTCTCGGCTTCTCCTCCCCCACTTAGAGCCTCCCGAGCATCTCTGGCTCCCTCAAACCCTCCTACTCTCTCCCTGGAACCCCTCTCAAGCTCCCCTTCTTCTTCCCAAGCCTCCCCTCCTCGTACCATAGCCATGGCCGAGGGGTACAGCTTCGGCCTCCGCGGGGCTAGCACGCTCGGAATCTCCCCGCGCTTCCTTCCTCCCCTGCCGGAGACCCCCCCGAGCCGCCGCATCTCTTTCATATCGCCGCCTGCCCTTCCCCTTCGCTCCTGGTGCCGAAACCAGGGGTAGACGGCCTCCCCGTATACCTCATCGCCGGCGCTCATGCAGCCCTCCCCTGCAGGTGCTGAGTAGGGGAACGGGTGCGGCTAACCGCCCTGAGCGCGCCGACGGCCGGCGCATCGCCGGGGGGTGGCCACAGCCGCCAGGGGAAGCTCCTCCCGCGATGGTCTACCCCCTGCATCTCCTCTCTGCGCATGCTGGAGGTAGGAGAAGCTCCTGCGCGTGGGGCCCCCTCGTCAGCGAGCCAGCGCCCGGGCCCGCCGTTAAGTGGAGGCTGATTCCTTCAGAGGCGCCACCCCACAGAGGAGGCACACTAACCAGAGTACGCCTTCGGCGTGGCCCTCCTGCATGCCAGGCCGAGCCAGCAGACCGGCCCATTCCCTCTACCTTGCCGGTGGCACAAGATAGGCTCGAAGCTAAGCCCTTTCCCATTTTCTATTTTGATTAATCTTATATAATCCATATTAAATCCATTCTAACTCCAAATCTGATGATTCAAATTTCTGCAGGATCCTAAAAATCAGGCCTATACAAATAAGTGCTTTGCACATTTTTCCCTCCCAACTTTCTGTGGTGTTTTATTTAAAATCCCAATCTGGATATAAAATATCCCACCTTTCAAAATTCCTAGCTGATTCAAATCAACTCCAAATGGAGTGATTCAAACTTCCAGAGACTTCTAAAATCCTTCTCTATTTTTAGAACCCTGGTCAACATTTTTGTGTGACTTACTTCTGTTGCAATAAATAAATAGCTCCTATTGCTATTTATTCCTCATTGTAAAATCTCTAGTATATTCATACCATCTCCAAATCCAGTGAAACCACTTCCAAAATATTCCTAAAATCATTCTCTGTTAAATGGGTGCCTCCACTCATTTTTAACAGAATGATTTCTGTTGACTCCTTCAATAATCACTTATTGCTTCTTTCACCTATTCGAAATCCCTGAGGATCCAAATCTCCAATGAGATGATTCAGGTATTTTTCTTATGACCAGAGAGGTCCAAGAAAAATAAAACTTCTATTTATAGAACACTTTTATTCTGCTTGATGTGTGGCTTACTATGGTTATTTCCGACGTTAGTTGACGGTACACGGAGTATTCGGGGACGGAGTGGAACACCTCAAAGACTCCGAGGACTTACGTGAGAAAGGCAAGCAGCCCTTTGACCATGACTTGAGCACATACATTGATGCATGCTAGAATAGCAAGTACTTTTTCGTTGCATGAGATCACAGTGCCGGTTCATCATCGGTGTGATGGTACCGAAGGCTTCTTCGAAGCACTTGCATGATAGTGATGTTATACATATGGCTCCTCGGAGCACAAGCATGATGAGCTTGACCCTACCATCTATGAGGATCATGCTACTGTCATGTTGACTAGTAGAGTAAGATCATTGCATTGAGCTTGACCCTACCCCTTGAGGGTCATGTTAATACCATGTTGACAAGTAAAGATAGAGCATATTATCATGAACATGATGATGAGTTAAATAAAGAGTTTATGAAAACCCCGTCGGGTGCCACTAATGCCCGACGGTGATGATGAGTTGGTGATCACTTTTGGTGAAGTGATGCACCGGTGTTTTTGTGTGAGTATGGTTTCGGAAATGGGATTAGATTTCTGATGTGTCGATCGTCCAAACCTTACCAGTACGACCACGATACCCCTTTATGGGATGGGGCTTTGTTGATTACTCTGGTCGGTGCTAGCAAAGAGCCAAATTACTAGTGGCGGGAGTGATTGTCGTCACTCTCGTGATGGGGTCGTGCCAGGTAGGACGACTATGCCATTATTATGAGTTCCAGGCACACCATTGGTCCCCGCATGGTTGATACTGTCCAGAGTCAGTGCTCGTAAGACGTACAACATGTGGGCTGGGAACCAATCGAGTGGACCTCTCTGTCTAGTATCGTTAGGGGAAAGATGATGATCGGGTACTTACCTCGGGTATATGTGATATACCGCGAGTCGTGGATGACACGGAAGTTTCCCGGATCTCGTGGGTCCAGCGTACTACCTCTGCAGAGTGTAAACTATTCGAATAGCCGTGTCCACGGTCAAGGACAGTTGGGTGGTGCTGCTTAAACTACGTCCAGCGTTTCCGCATAAACCAAGTGTGTGTCTGTGAGTTCGGTGAATGGTGTTAATAACCGGAGTTACTTGAGGAATTGATATGACCAAGTTCGGTGACTTGGCATATAGGGTGAACCCGGTGTGTCCAACCCTTAGCAGATATGTTGATATCTGTAACCTGTTCTTCAAAAGTAATTCTTTAGCTTGATGCATATACATGATCATTCCACCCAGATGAGTTACACTAAAGGTGCATGACATTGTTATCCTTCACTTTCATTGTTCGTATCATGGGCTGTTTGCGAGTACATTCAAAGTACTCATTGGCTTGCCACTGGTTATTTCATTGACCAGGTATGAAAGATAGGATATGGTGAAGACTAACTCGGTGACATTCTTGCGAGCTAGGATGCTTCCCAGTCAGAATGCCTGTAGGTTAAGGCTGATGGCATGGGTTCACGCTTTCAACCAATAATTCCCGCTATTGGTCTAGTTTGGTGCTTTGGCCTTTAAGGCCCTATGTATGTAAGACTCAACCGAAGTGGTCATTTATTGTATCAAACGGTATGTATGGATGTAAGACTCTATTATTCAGTATCTGTGTTCAGTGAGCATTGATCCTTGGGATCACTGGGCACGGCGATCTTGACTTACCAGTCGGGATCCCCACACTAGTTAGGTAGTTTAATTATGCTACACCACTTGCCATGTTTAACCACATTTAATATTGCCGTGTACCTAATCGAGAGTGAACTAAATAATCCGTATGTGGAGTTTCATCAACACGCAACTCGTTGCATATTGAACTTCACTTAATGTATAGTGTTTGAGTGTTGTGAATTGACATGCCATCTATTGCATATTTTCAGCCGCTCATGCGTCATATGGGTTGTGCATCATGTGGTGAATATCGAGTGTTGATGCTTGTTTCCGGTTTCCTTCGTCTCGATAGAGTTCCGCAAGCGTGTCGGATTGTGAGGACCCGTTCGACTACATCGGTTCGTCTGCTACACGGAGTCATTCTTCTTCCAAGCGGGATCTCAGGCAAGATGACCATTTCCCCAGATACCATTACTATCATTGCCATGCCAGTTTTACCGTATCTATCGTTATGTCTCGCTGCCTACCACTTGTTTTTTTAGTGTAAGACAATAGGATAAAATCCTACTGCATGTATATATAAAGCCAATAGTTACACATGTACAAGATGGGGAGGGGGTGGAATGGGGATGGGGGAGGGGGAGGTGGGCAGGGTGGGGTTACATATTATGTGGTATCAGCTAGGGTGGCCACAATGTTATCTATGTTTTGCACCTTGCTAGTAGGCACGCGGTGTCTAAGATTGGAGAAGTCTTGTACAAACCAACGTCGCCAAGCCCCAAGAGATGGGGTTATTTGCTCAAAGCACTTGTTATTTCTTTCCTTCCATATACTCCAGGCTGCCACCAGAAAAACATCCATGAACATGTCCCTAGGGTGTGTTGTCCTCTGATGTTGTAGTTTCTCTAGTCTATGTTGTTGTTCTGACCATTTGATGTTGAGCATATTCCAACAGCGTTGGCTAAAGCTGCATTCAAAAAAGAGGTGTTCCAGCATTTCCTCCATGTGTCGATCGCAAAGCATGCAGTCCAGAGTAGCCCCTATGTTGTAATGTCTCTGTTTGAGCATATTCCTCGTGTTGAGCCTGTCCATCAGCAAAAACCATCCAAATACCTTGATCTTTGGGACACACTTTGTTTTCCACAGCCAGTGAAACGCTGGATGCACCGTAGTCCCTTTGAAATAGAAACGTCGATATGCTGCCGTTTCAAAGGTGCCAGCCCCCCATGAACACACCCAGTCATCTCCCCTAGGGTTTAGCTGCACGTCTCTGATTTCTTGTTGCATCATCCTGAGTTCATCATGCGCTTGTTCTGACAGGCGCAGCGAGAAGGCTTCTTGAAGTGAGCTAGTCCCCAAGAAGTTCTGAACCGAGGCATCTTCAGTTCTAGCAAAGGAGAAAGCCCGAGGGAATTTTTTTGCATATACGGCATTGTTCCAGTTGTCTTTCCAAAAGAGCGTCGAGAGGCCATTGTTAACATCGACTCGCGTTATCCCTTGGAACACCGGCATAAGTTTAGTCAGTTCTCGCCACCAGAAAGAGCCACAACGATCTTACGCATGGGGAATTTCTTCCCCATAGTGTGTGTTCCAGATCAATGCTACCCATGGGATTTCTTTTCTGTTGTAGAACTTGTGAAGCATCTTTAGAAGCATCGCGTTATTCTGTAGTTTGAGGTTCAGGACCCCTAGGCCGCCATTCTCTTTCGGGCGGCAAACTGCGTTCCATGCTACTAGAGCATTACTTTTGAATCCATCTTCAGTCTTTTTTCTCCATAGGCACCTCCTCCGAAGTTTATGAAATTGTTCTACAATCGTTGGGGGGATTCTGAGAGTCCCCATTGGGTACACGAGTAGCGACGTGACCAGTGAGTTCATCAAAGCCAATCTGCCCGCATGCGACATCAGTGCCATGGCAGCTGTGATTTTCCTCTCTGCTTTACAAACTAGCAGCATCATATCCAGGACAGTAGGTTTAGCTGTACCCAGCGGGAGCCCTAGATAGGTGAACGGTATTGTCGCATGCGCACAACGAAAGATCGAGATGATGTTGTCACATACCTCTTGTGTCACATTGATAGGAACTAGGGTGGATTTCTGATAGTTAATCCTGAGCCCTATCGTCGTGGCGAAGTCATCTAGTATCCTCTTCATTCTCGCAGCCTGGACATCATACGCCGGCATGATGATGATGGTGTCATCGGCGTATTGGATTACTGGAAAGTCAGCATCGCCTCTTGGGTCGATAGGGTGGGATAACAAGCCCAGATTTAGTTGTTTGTTTATCTTTGTTTGGAGTATGTCCGCCGCCAGCACAAATATCAATGGTGAGAGAGGGTCTCCCTGTCTTACTCCACATCTGCAGGGGAGTTGTTTACCACGGACTCCATTCAGTAATACTGATGATTTTCCTGACAAGAAGATGCATTGCATCCATTGGATCCACTTTGAATTAAACCCCATACGTTGCATGATGGTGATCATAAAGCTTTAGCGAAGTCTAATTTAAGCAGGACTATCTCCCTTCGAGAGCTTTGACATTGGTGTATATACTCGAACGCCCATGCCAAGCAGTCATGTATAGATCTACCACGGAGGAACCCGTACTGGTTTCGATGCACAATCTATAGAATGATCTTCTGGAGTCGTTGTGCCACTATCTTGGTGATCATCTTGAGGCAGCAGTTAAGCAGGGTGATCGGACAATAGTCGTTCACTGTCTCAGGAGAAGCCGTCTTGGAGATGAGCGTGATGTGCCCATAATTCAGAGGTTCCAAGTTGAGATTACCTCGGTGGAATTCGTCACAAAGATCATAGAAGTCTTTCTTGATGATGTGCCAACAAGTTTTAAGAAAGGCGTCGTTAAAACCGTCTGGCCCTGGAGATTTTTCCGCTGGCATCTCTTTCACTACGGCGTCTATTTCCTCTTTGGCAAAGGGGATCATAAGAGCTTCAAAGTCGACGCCTTGTCGCCGTAGTTGCGTTAAATCAAACCGTATATCAGGAGATCTCACCGCGCCCATCCTTGTTCTATAAGTGTCAAACAGGAGAGCCTCCTTGCCGGCATGTGTCTCAACCACGAGCCTGCATCAGTTTTGAGTGTAGCCACAAAGTTGCATCGATATCGTTCAGTTGCAACTGTTTGAAAAAACTTTGTGTTTTCATCTCCAAACTTGATCCATCTGATGGAGCATCTCTTGCGCCAGTACTCTTTCTGGTATGTTAGCAACCTGAGAAGGTGATTTTTGAGGATGCGTCGGAAGTTTCGTTCTGGCGTGGTGAGAGTACGTCGATCTTCGAGGGAGACTAATTCCAGCAGCGCCTTGTTGGTGTTGATAGTTGCTACCTTAAGGCGGGAAATACCACAATCCATCTTCGTAGTGCAAATCGAACAGCTTTAAGTTTCTGACAGAATATCGCTGCTGCATCGCTATTCCGACCATGTTTGACGGGTTTATTCCATGCTAGCGAGACTGTCTCCATAAACCCTGGGTGGGCAATCCAGTATGTTTCAAAGCGGAACGTTTTGTTGCGTGGAATGTTGGTTTGTATTTCAACCGAACAAGGAATATGATCGGATACAGGCCGTGGCAATGGATGTACCAAAGTGTTGGGAAAGGAGGTGGTCCAATTCAGAGACGTAAAGAACTAGTCGAGTTGTTCGAGCAGGGGGTTTAGCTCCATGTTCGACCATGTATATGCTCGGCCTTTGATTGGGATCTCCGTTAACGTCTGCTCACTGATGAATTCATTAAACGTAAACATGTCGTGAATGTTACCTCCGGGTAGGTTGCGGTTCGTTGGTGCCCTAATGAAGTTGAAATCCCCTAGGATCAACCAGTCCTCAGTCGTCACAATGTCAAGATCAAAGAGCCAAGAAGTGAAACGAGCCCTTTGATCCCCTTGGCAGGGGCCATATATGTTCAATAGCTTCCAGGTATGCAAAGTTTGTGTTGATGAGAACTTGACTCCTAACGTGAAATCCTCTTCTACAAACATAGTTCCTACAAATATAGAGCTGTTCCAAATCGTGACTATCCCACCAGAAGCCCGTCGGGAGGGAATATATGCAAATTTGTCAAATCGTTTAGGACACAATGTACGTAAGGCATGTTCATCAAATGAGGGCATTTTCGATTCTTGTAAGGAAATGATGGAGCAGCTGCTGTCACGAATAGCATTCGATAGAGCTAGATGTTTTTTGGGCGAGTTAAGTCCACGAATATTCCAACATAAGACGTTCCAACTACGCAAAAGTACCATAGAGATTCAAAGAGGAGGTGGGCAAGCACAAGATCAAACTTGGCCATCTGCAGGGCCTGGATCTTCTCAAAGAAGCTCTGAATCTGCAAGCTCTGCTTCAGGTATAGCACACAGCTGCGTCCCAATGTCCTGCATGGTGTTGATGGCAGTAGGAGGAGGAACCTCAAGTGTCGGGGCACGATCAACTTCCTGAAGAGCAATATTGGGAATCGTCATGGGCTTAACTTTGGATTTAGTGATCTTGCCCTCTGCCATGGATGGGATCTTGAAACCATCATACTTGTTTGATCTCAGGCTGCGGCGAAGGTTGGAAGTATCTGCTTGCAGTTTCATTTTGCCTTTGTGCTTCAGAGGAATCTTGCTGACTTGTAGTGCCTGATCTATGCTGCATTCTGTTTCCAATGCATCTGAAGGCTCAGTAGGTGGAACCAGTGCTTGCTCTGGGGATAGTGCTTCTATGATAATAGTAGATGATGTACTGCTCATGGGGAGAGTAGGACAGGTGTTGCTAAAGATTATGGCATCATCATTCAGAGCAACAGCAACTTCCACCTGCATGCATTCATGCCTGAAACCATAATCAGTATTCCAAGGGCCTCTAGAAGCCATTAGAGGTTTGATGGCTCTAAAAATGAAGTCATTTAGCTGTTGTCTTGGAGCTGGATCAGTTAGTAGCAGGGTGAGCACTGATTCTCCATGCTCAGATAAGCCAAAGCGAATTCCACTATTGTGAACTTCTAGGGAGATTCTCAGAAGACCCTCAGAGTGTTGCTGCTGATGTGTTTGAGAGTGTATCACCAGGGGATTCAGAGATCCAGCAGATAGGTTGGTGCTAGCAGAGCTGTTGGAGTTAGATATAGCATCATTCCAAGCTTGGGAAGCACTATCTGAGATGTTATCTTCAGGAACCAGGCCATCTTGTACTTGTAGTCCCTGGGCAGCAAGCCAAGCTTGAAAGTTGTAGAGATAAGGAGGTAATTGTGGTGCATGTGGTGGTGAGGCTGGCCACACTCCCCATCCATTGTGCTGATACTGTTCCTGTGGGGCTTCATGAGCAGGAGGATCACCCTGAGGTTGAGCTGCATTTTGAACTAGCCAGTTATGCACTTGTTGTTGGTACAGTTGCTCAGCAGTGAGCTCAGGGCCAATCTGAGGGTGTGGGTTGCCATTAGGAGGAGGTGGTTCCTCCCTAGCAGGGGGAACCTCAGGTAATAAACCATTCCAGTCATTGCTAGGCAAGATAGTAACTTGCACAGTCCAGCAGTCCCTAGCACCACCAAGTTGCCAAACTACAAAGCTCTTTGGGATCAAGCTCATATTAAGGACTCTTACTTTGAGCAGAACAAATCTCCTATCCTGTCTCAGATTATACCAGGAAACCAAATCACCAAACCCTCCTAGAGATTTCTGAATGTAGTACTCTGTTTGATAGTCATAGGGAAACCCAAAATACATAGTCCAAAGTTCAGGCCCAAAGGTGGTACTACGACGATTCAGAGCTTCATTGTGAGGTAAAAAAGTGATGAGGAGGTCCTCGTCCTCAAGCTCTAGGGGAGAAGCAATGGCGGTATCTCTCATGAATGCATCCGCAAAACCAAAAATCCCAATGCCCAATGGATGATCAGAAGATTCGGTGGTGAATAAGTGAGCTTCGTGCAGCAAACCTTCGATCTGAGTGCGGATGGCTTCGCGGCGATGAAGTGGAACATAGTGATTGGCCTCCGCAATCGCCAAGAAGTCGTGGTTGAGGGGTGGAAACGGCCCAACCACAATCCCACCCTGCACGATTTGATCATCCGGGCCAGGTTCCACGGCAAAACCAGGCGGTAGGAACGGCACTGGGTTCAGCGGGTAGTTCACCATGGAAATGGAGGTGGTGGCAGACGAGGCGACGGCGATGAGACAGGAGACAGAGGAGGGTGAGGCGGCCAAAGTCTCAGACGGGACAGGAGAGTGATGAGCTCTGTGGGGGGAGGCGTGGAATTCAAAGCGAGAGGGGTAGAATCGGAAATTTTAGGTACCCAAATCCATTTAGAGGATTTTTCTCGTTTAAAACAGGAATGGATCTTGTGCCCATATGCCCCACACCAGTCGCACCTGATGTATCGACGATGTTTGCCTGAATATTGAACCAAGCGGGAAACGGCAACTTTGGGTTGATTGCAATCACTAGTGCTACTTGCTCGAAGAGTAGTCGTGTCAGTCGACATATTATGCTTAATAATCGCAGGGCAGGCAATCATCTTGTGATTAGGAGTTGAGCAGTTAATGCAAATCAGAAGCGAGCAGCAGTCCCATTTATTATGTCCCCATTGAAGGCATCTTGCGCATAAAAACGGCCAATTAATGGCTAATTCTAATATTTCGTCAACAGAATATTGGGCTTGCGCTAAATCTGCCTTGTGTCGAGCCTCTAAAACCGGTGGCCACTCCGAAGATTGTGGCGCATATTTGATCGCAGATGTAAGGAAACATTGCGGTGGAGAAGGATATGGAACATTAATCCGAAACCGAAGACTGCCCAAAAGAAGGAAATTGTCCTGAGAGGCATATCCTGCGTCCTCCAAATCCTCTAGGGCGACGTAACTGTCCATTAAACGCAGATGCGGACGTGCTTCCGATGATGTCGGGGTGGTATTCAAACTTGCATGTGCCATGCTACGTGGAATGTGGTCAGGGGAAATTGCCTGAGATGCTGAAGCTTGACTCCCATGGCGATTGCAAGAGTTGATAGGATCAAACTTAACCAAATTTGGGGGGTAGCACGAACCCGAGGGAGAATCATTGATAATCTTTTTACCAAGAAAACTTAAATCAGTCTTGATCGCCATAGACCTCCTAGAAGAGATGTTAACTAGTTCCTCATCAGCGTGCCAATGAGAATCATAATGTACAGTCAGCGCAAAGCGTCCCTTGAAGAGGTGAAAATGACAAACAAAATCTGGCCAAACTCTGTCTTTGAGCCCATAGATGAAGTGTCCCACTTTGTTGTTTGCAACACTAAACAGAAATGTTCTTGCTGATATTTTTCGGACAGAGAAACCCGAGCTTACTCCACCCAAACAACATTGGAGATCAATGCCCACTGAATCCTCAATCAAAGGGAAAGAGGCCGAGGAGAATGAAACCACCAAATAGAAAACTTTGCCTAACCGGGGAGAAGAAAAATGCACTGTGGTGCCAAATTTGATCCTCACCTGCTTGGCCAGGGCTAACCCTGGTGAGAAATCCCAATGTAAGAGCCCTTCCGTCGTGGTTAACAGGAGAAATCTTCATGGTTGGAAGGATTGGGGAGGCTGTGGGGTGGGAGGAGGTGGGAGGAGGGGGAGGGGGGAGGGGAGAGCCATTGTCCAGGAGTGCAATACCTTTGCCTACCAGTTGTTAAATATCAGCCTCCCAACATTGCCATGAAAACCTTCAACCTGTTCACAACCTAGCAAACCATTGATTGGCTATGTTACCGCTTGCTTAACCATGTGTTAGCGTTGCTATTTGCAGGTGTAGTTGCTTCCATGTGATAACATGGGTTCCTCGTTATATCACCCTATCAAATGATATTTAAATTAATGCACCTATATACTTGGTAAAATGTGGAAGGCTCGACCTTTCTAGCCTAGTGTTTTGTTCCACCTTTGCCCCCCTAGTTTCGGCTACCAGTGTTATGTTCCATATTTGAGCGCTCCTAACACGATCGGGGTTGTTATGGGGACCCCCTTGATAATTCGCTTTAGATTAAAGCTGGTCTGGCAAGGCCCAACATTGGTACTATATTTTCCCCACATAATAATTTTGTTAATACTGAAAAGCATAGGGCGTCATGAACCAGAGGAGTAATTCTACATAATACAGGGAGGGCCAGTGCTGATGGTGCTGGTCCAAAGCAGAGCACTGTGCGGGGCCAACCCAGGGAAACTTGGGAGATTTCTATCAGGCCACCGTACGCGTAGCTTATCCGTGGTGTCCTGAGAACGAGATACGCGGCTCCTATCGGGATCGTCGACACGTCGGGTGGCCTTGTTGGATTAGTTTTACCTTTGACGAATGTCTTGTGCATCGGGATTCCGGTGATGCTTTGGGTAATGTCAGAGTTCAGGTTTTCCACTAAGGAGTCCGACGAGTTCGCGAGCTTCGTGATCGAGGATTTCTATGCGGCTTGTGGTAATTTGTGATGGATTAGTTAGAGCACCCCTGCAGGGTTAAATCTTTCGGAACATCGTGCCCGCGGTTATGTGGCAACGTGGAAACTTTCTTTAACACTGGTTCTAGACAACTTGAAGTAAGCTTAATTAAAATATGCCAACTGAGTGCGTAACCGTGATTGTCTCTTTCACGAGTTCCTTCTCCGATCGAGGACACGGTAGGGTTATGTCTGACGTAAGTAGGTGTTCAGGATCATTCACTTGATCATCAGTAGTTCACGTCTGTTATGTGTAGTTCATCCCCCTCTTATTTCTTGTACTCG
Organism: Hordeum vulgare subsp. vulgare; assembly: GCF_904849725.1. NCBI lineage: Eukaryota > Viridiplantae > Streptophyta > Magnoliopsida > Poales > Poaceae > Hordeum > Hordeum vulgare. The sequence continues at coordinate 358,402,137 of NC_058523.1, forward strand.
TAAGTTAGCCACCTCACATATGCTTCGTCGCTTGCTGCGGCCTCACCACTTAACCATACCTCACCTATTAAGCTTTGCTAGTCTTGATACCTTTGGAAATGAGATTGCTCAGTCCCCTGTGGCTCACAGATTACAACAACACCAGTGCAGGTACATGTAAAGGTTACTAGACGCAAGCGCGTTGATTGTTCATTTGGAGTTGCTTCTTCTTCTTCATCATCGATCTAGGATGGGATCCAGGCCGGCAGCCTGGGATAGCAAGGATGGACGTCATTTTATTTTCTTGTTTGTTTTCGTCCGTAGTCGGACCCTGCTCTTCTTCATGATGTTTATGTATTGTACTGATGTGACTCTGACGTAGCTTGTGGCGAGTGTAAGCCAATTCCATATATCTCATCTTTTCAGTACATGTACTTGTAACGATATCCATTCTTTCAAAACAACAAGATGCGCGTCTATCCCTGACGAGGCCTTCGTGCCAAATTAAGGATAGGATCGCATCTTGGGCGTTACATCCAAGCACAGAGTTTTGTAGGACAATAGCTAGTTTCCCTCAAGTGGATAACTTAAGGTTTATCAATCTGTGGGAGGCATAGGATGAAGATGGTCTCTCTCAAGCAACCCTGCAATCAAATAACAAGGAGTCTCTTGTGTCCCAACACACCCAATACAATGGTAAATTGTATATGTGCACTAGTTTGGCGAAGAGATGCTGATACAAGTGTAATATGGATGGTAGATATAGGTTTTTGTAATATGAAAATATAAAAATAGCAAGGTAACAAATAGTAAACAGCGAGCAAAACGTTGTATAAATGCTTGGAAACAAGGCCTAGGGTCCATAATTTCACTAGTGCAAGTTCTCTCAACAATAATAACAAAGTTGAATCATATATAAATCCCTCACATGCAATAAAGTGTTCACTCCAAAGTCACAAATAGCGGAGAACAAACTAAGAAAGTATTGTAGGGTACGAAACTGTTGGGGAACGTTGCATGGGAAACAAAAAAAATCCTACGCACACAAAGACCTATCATGGTGATGTTCATCTATGAGAGGGTGCTCGGATCCACATACCCTTGTAGATCACTAAGCGGGAAGCGTTAAGAAATGTGGTTGATGTAGTGGTACAACTTCGTGATTCAACTCACCGTCGTCCCACGATCCGTCCCGGTCTAGCACCGAACGGACGGCACCTCCGCGTTCAGCACACGTACAACTCGATGACGATCTCCGCCTTCTTGATCCAGCAAGAGAGACGGGGAAGTAGATGAGTTCTCCGGCAGCTTGACGGCGCGCCAGTGATGGTGATGATCTATTCCTGCAGGGCTCCGCCCGAGCTCCGCGCAAATCCGATCTAGAGGAGGAACTACAAGGTATAGGTTTGAGTTGCACGTGGCAAAGTTGTGTCTCAATAACCCTAAAACCTCTAGTATGTATAGGAGGAGGGGAGGGGCTAGCCTTGAGGCTCAAGGGAGACCCTAGGGCGCCATCCGAAGTGGAGAGGAGGACTCCAACTACAATTCGGTTTGGGGAAGGAGGAGTCCTCCTCTCCCTTCCCACCTCCCTCTTTTTTTCTTTTCTTTTTTGGTTTTCTTCTTCTAGTGACATAGCCCACTTGGCTGGCCTCACCAGCCCACTAAGGGCTGGTGCGCCACCCTAGGACTATTGGGCTCACTCCCGGGTGGGTGGGCCCTCCCGGTGAAACTCGGAACCCATTCGTCACTCCCGGTACAGTGCCGGTAATGCCCGAAATCTTTCCGGTGACCAAATGAAACCATCATATATATCAATCTTCGTTTCTGGACCATTCCGGAAACCCTCATGACGTATGTGATCTCATCCGGGACTCCGAACAACCTTCGGTCACCAACACCTATAACTCAACTATACCAAAACGTCACCGAACCTTAAGTGTGCAGACCCTGGGTTCCAGAACTATGTAGACATGACCTGAGACACTCCCCGGCCAATATCCAATAGCGGGACATGGATGTCCAGCCTTGGGTTTCTTCATAGGATTGGCAACAGTTTTTCCGCTCTTCTTGGAGTTACCCTTCTTGCCTTTCTGGTTTCTCTTGAAACCAGTGGTCTTATTAACCATCAACACTTGATGCTCTTTCCGAAGTTTTGACTCTGCGACTTTCAGCATCGCGAATAACTCGCCGGGTGACTTGTTCATCCCTTGCATGTTATAGTTCAACACAAAGCTCTTGTAGCTAGGTGGCAGTGATTGAAGAATTCTGTCAGTGATAGCCTTTTGCGGGAATTCAATCCCCAGCTCAGCTAGACGGTTTGAGTACCCCAGACATTTTGAGCAGATGTTCACTGGCAGACGAATTCTCCTCCATCTTGCAAGCATAGAATTTATTGGAGGTCTCACACCTCTCGATCCGGGCATTCTACTGAAAGATAAACTTCAACACATGGAACGTCTCATATGCTCCATGACGCTCAAAGCATCGTTGCAGTCCCGGTTCCAAGCCATACAAGACTGCACATTGAACTACTGAGTAGTCCTCCTTACGTGATTGCCAAGCGTTCAAAACATTCAAAACATCTTGGTCAGACGTAGCGGGTGGTTCATCTCCTAGTGCAGCATCAAGGACATAACTCTTTTTCCTAGCTTGTAGGATGACTCTAAGATTAGGAGCCCAGTCTACAAAGCTGCTACCATCATCTTTCAGCTTAGCTTTCTCTAGGAACGTATTGAAATTCAGGGTTGCTACTACGTGAGCCATTGATCTACAACATAAAATATTGCAAAGTGGACTTAGACTATGTTCAAGATAATTAGAGTTTAACTAATCAAATTAGTAATAAACTCCCACTCAAATAGACATCCCTCTAGTTACTTGACTGTGGCATGATCCAAGTTCACTAACTCAAATCCGATCATCACGTGAGTTGAGTATAGTTTCAGTGGTAAACATATCTATGCTAATCATATCAACTATACGATTCATGCTCGACCTTTAGGTCTCTTGTGTTCCGAGGCCATGTCTGCACATGCTAGGCTCATCAAGTTTAACCCGAGTGTTCCGCGTGTGCAACTGTTTTGCACCCGTTGTATATGAACGTTGAGTCTATCACACCCGATCATCACGTGGTGTCTCGAAACGACGAACTGTTGTAATGGTGCACAGTCGGGAAGAACACAATTTTATCTTGAAATTTCAGTGAGGGATCACCTTATAATGCTACCATCGTTCTAAGCAAGATAAGTTGCATAAAAGGATTAACATCACAAGCAATTCATAACTGACATGATATGGCCATGATCTTGTGCTTCTTGATCTCCATCAAAGCACCGGCATGATCTTCATTGTCACCGGCGCCACACCATGATCTCCATCATCGTGCCGCCATCGAGGTTATCGTGCTATCTATGCTATTACTACTAAAGCTACAACCTAGCAATATAGTAAACGCATCTGCAAACACAAACGTTAGTTTAAAGACAACCCTATGGCTCCTGCCGGTTGCCGTACCATCGACGTGCAAGTCGATATTAAATATTACAACATGATCATCTCATACATCCAATATATCAAATCATGTCTTTGGCCATATCACATCACAAGCATACCCTGCAAAAACAAGTTCGACGTCCTCTAATTTGTTGTTGCATGTTTTACGTGGCTGCTATGGGTATCTCGTATGATCGCATCTTACTTACGCAAAAACCACAACGGAGATGTGGAAATTGCTACTTAACCTCTCTCCAAGGACCGCCTCGGTCAAATCCAATTCAACTAAAGTTGAAGAAACCGACACCTGCCAGTCATATTTATGCAACGAGTTGCATGTTGGTCGATGAAACCGGTCTCTCGTAAGCGTACGAGTAAAGTTGGTCCGGGCCGCTTCAATCCAACAATACCGCCGAATCAAGAAAAGACTAAGGAGGGCAGCAAATCGAACATCAACGCCCACAAAAACTTTTGTGTTCTATTCGAGATTACATCTACGCATGAACCTAGCTCATGATGCCACTGTTGGGGAACATTGCATGCGAAATAAAAAAAATCCTACGCACACGAAGACCTATCATGGTGATGTTCATCTACTAGAGGGAGATCAGATCCACATACCCTTGTATATCGCTAAGCAGGAAGCGTTAAGAAATGCGGTTGATGTACTGGTACGGCTTCGTGATTCAAATCACCGTCGTCCCACGATCCGTCCCGATCTAGCACCGAACGAACGGCACCTTCGTGCTCAGCACACGTACAACTCGATGACGATCTCCACCTCCTTGATCCAGCAAGAGATACAGGGAAGTAGATGAGTTCTCCGGCAGCATGACGGCACGCCGGTGATGGTGATGATCTATTCCTATAGGGCTCCTCCCGAGCTCCACAGAAATCCGATATAGAGGAAGAACTGCGAGGTATAGGTTTGAGTTGCACGTGACAAAGTTGTGTCTCAAAAACCCTAAAACCTCTAGTATATATAGGAGGAGGGGAGGGGCTAGCCTTGGGGCTCAAGGGATCCCCTAGTGCGCCGGCCGAAGTGGAGAGGAGGACTCCAACTCCAATTCGGTTTGGGGAACGAGGAGTCCTCCTCTCCCTTCCCACCTCCCTCTTCTTTTCCTTTCTTTTGGTTTTCTTCTTCTAGCACCATAGCCCACTTGGGCTGGCCTCACCAGCCCACTAATGGCTGGTGCACCACCCTAGGACTATTGGGCTCACAACCGGGTGGGTGGGCCCCTCCCGTTGAAAACCCGGAACCCATTCGTCACTCCCGGTACACTGCCTGTAATGCCAGAAATCTTTCCGGTGACCAAATGAAACCATCCTATATATCAATCTTCGTTTTCGGACCATTCCGAAAACCCTCGTGACGTCTGTGATCTCATCCGGGACTCTAAACAAACTTTGGTCACCAACACCTATAACTCAACTATACTGAAATGTCACCGAACCTTAAGTGTGCAAACCATGCGGGTTCGAGAACTATGTAGAGATGACCTGAGACACTCCCCGGCCAATATCCAATAGCGGGACCTGGATGTCCATATTGGATCCTACATATTCTATGAAGATCTTATCGGTTGAACCTCTGTGCCAAGGATTCATATAATTCCGTACAACATTTCCTTTGTCCTTCGGTATGTTACTTGCCCGAGATTTGATCGTTAGTATCTTTATACCTATTTCAATCTTGTTACTGGCAAGTCTCTTTACTCGTTCCGTAATAAAAGATCCGTGACTAACACTTGAGTCACATTGCTTGCAAGGCTTGTATGTGACGTTGTATTACCGAGTGGGCCCCGAGATACCTCTCCGTCACACGGAGTTCCAAATCCCAGTCTTGATCCATGCTAACTCAACGAACACCTTCGGAGATACCTATAGAGCACCTTTATAGTCACCCAATAACATTGGTGACGTTTGATACACACAAGGTATTCCTCCGGTGTCAGTGAGTTACATGATCTCATGGTCATAGGAATGAATACTTGACACGCAAAAAATAATATCAATAAAATGACACGATCACATGCTACGTTCATAGTTTGGGTCTTGTCCATCACATCATTCTCCTAATGATGTGATCCAGTCATCAAGTGACAACACTTGCATATGGTCAGAAAACCTTAACCATCCTTGATCAACTGGCTAGTCAACTTGAGGCTTACTAGGGACATTGTTTTGTCTATATATCCGCACATGTATCTATGCTTTCATTCAATACAATTATAGCATGGATAATAAACAGAAACTACCTCAAAGTTATCTTTTCTGATCAATCTTATGAGCTATCCCTATAAGTCTCACGAACATCTCTAGAGTTCGTACTAAAATAACACCTTAAGATACACATCAACCAAAACCCTAATGTCACCTAGATACTCCAATGTCACCACAAGTACCCATGGGCATTGATTATACGATATGCATCACATAATTTCAGATTCATCATGTTCAATCCAACACAAAGAACTTCAAAGAGTACCCCAAACTTTCTATCGAAAAGTCAAGACGAAAACATGTGCCAACCCCTATGCATAAATTCCCAAGGTCACGGAAACCGCAAGTTGATCACCAAAACATACATCAACTGGATCAACAGAACATCCCATTGTCACCACAGAGATCTCATTGCAAGACATACATCAAGTGTTCCCAAATCCTTAAAGACTCAATCCGATAAGAAAACTTCAAAGGGAAAACTCAATTCATCACAAGAAGATAGAGAGGGGAAAACTCCATATGATTCAACTATATTAATAAAGCTCGTGACACATCAAGATCGTGCCATATCAAGAACACAAGAGAGAGATTGAACACATAGCTACTAGTACATACCCTCAGCCCCGAGGAGGATTACTCACACATTATCATAGTGAGAAAGAGAGATTTGTTCATGGAGAGGTGCAACCCCGAAGAGATGGAGGCGATTGCGGACACGGCATCGGCGACGGGTGGCGGCGGTGGCGATGGGCGGAGGCCCCTTGCCCCTCCTTCTTCCTTGGTCTTGGTGTTGCAATGGAGGAGCCTCTCCCCTTCTTGGTGGCTGTCAAGTGAGAGGCAAATTCGTGGCTCTTGGTACCTCAATGTTTCCCTTCGGTGCGCCGCGGAAGAAACGCGCCGATCGCTCGATGCCCACACGTCTCGCGCGCGACCCGCGTGTATGGCCATGCAACATTTTCCCTCTGGTGATCGTTTAAATTTGCTACAACCGGTGTCCAAATTTGCTACATTTGTCCACTAAAAAAATTGCATATACGTTTGGTTACAACCTCAGTTCGTCGGTGTTTTTGCTACAACTGGTGTTTTTTTTACAACCGTGTTAATTTTTCTACAACCGGTATCATTTTTTGCTGCAACCGTTCACTAAAAAAGTTGCATACACGTTCGTCAAAGTTGCAACCCGACTTCACCGGATTGTTTTGCTACAACCCTTATTTTGTTTTGCTACCATGCATAATCAGCTTCCTTTTTTTGTTACGACCACGTTGATATTTTTTTTGCTATAACTATATATTTGTTGCAACCATGTACGAAAATTGTTGCATCATGGATGAAATTTGTTGCATCCAGAAATTTTGCTGCATGGAAATCTAACGGTGCGGCCCGCGTGCAGCTGGTGGATCAGGCGGCCCGCGCGCGGCCGGCCGAAAGTTTTGACCGGCGCGTCGATGCAGAGCACTGCCCTAACAAAATTAGGGTTTTTCTCTCCTTATATATGCTTTGTGGTGCTCTATGGCCCTCCGATGGATGGACCCTTGATCCAATGGCTCTCGGGCACCTCTAGAACCTTCCTAGGGGCTCCTCACAGCCCTCATAAGTCTCCAAAGTCGTGGCTTGGCCGAATATATCAGATATGTTAAGAATTGGACTCAATCTTATCAACAATTCTCGTGGTCCCGTAGTCACATATTTTCCTTCAGTAAAATGGGTCTCCGGGTCGCATACGAACTCCATTTTGAACGTATTTGTAGTCCAGAATCATTGCCATAAATTATCCACACTTTACTAGTTTTAGCTTTTTCTATTTGGCGCCGTCTTCGGAGGTCAAACGAACGATCTCTAAAAACTAGTTGTGGACATATTTCAGGAGAGTCAGAGTCCTCCTCCAACAAGGCTCCTTTTGCTTTTTTCGAAAATTTCTAATTAATTTCCACAAATAAAAATGTGAAACAAGAACTTGTGAAATTTTTCAACCATTAATAGGTTAGTCCTAAAAAATAATATAAAGTTGTAGTAAAATGATTGTAAAACATCCAAGAATGATAATATAACAACATGGAACAAGCAAAAATTATAGATACGTTGGAGACGTATCAATAGCTAAGCATCATTTTCACTTTTACTTACTGAGGGAATAAAACCGTTTCGTGCCACCTGATAATTATGTGAAAGCATATCGCACACGATTAGTCCGCAAAGCGTATCGTCATCAACCACCAAAATTACCTAGCAGAAATTATGCGCTTACAATCTCCCCCTTTTTGGTGGGTTGATGACAATATGTGATTTGCCAAAAAAATGAACTAAGAATTCTTAGGCAATCCTAAAACCTACAAAATATAGACGGGCTCCCCCTAGATGTGTGCTCTATTTAAATATGCTTTTGGAATGCAAAGAGAACGCGCTAGGATCAATACTCCCCCTATATTATATAAACAGTGTTATATACTTGCGAGAACAGGGTATAGGACAAATTAATAAGCAAGCATATCACAAAGGTAAAGACATAACATGATAGATGGGATAGCATATGTCTTAGACCATACATAAGTTCACACATAAGTCTTGGAAAAACGCAAACCAAAGCAAGCAATAAATGAGTTCACGAGATAGAGAAAGCAAATGCAAATAAACACAGTCGTGACTAAACAAGGCAAATTGAGACACCAAAAAGAGGAGACAGGAGAAGCTCAGTAGTCCTCGTCATCATCTCCCTCAGACTCATCTCAAGCAGCAGACTCCTGCTCAGTAGACACCTCCTCCTGAGCAGCCACCTCCTTCTCAGACTCCGTCCACTGGCATTTGGCCTTTATCCAGTCCTCCTCATCAGTGATCTTGTCCTCTGAACCGCTCTGGACATCAAGGCCAATCTTCTGCATGATCATCTTGTCACGGTTGTGGGCCTTTTGGCATCGACATGCGCCTTGTACCGGCCCTTCGCCTGGAAGCAGAAAAGAGCCTTCATCTTCTTCCTGAGCTTGGTGGCCCAAGAAGGTTCAGCCTTGAATCTGGGAACAAACTCATAGTCGGGCTCAGGCTCGTCATCTGAGCCAATAACAGCAATCTCTGGAATAGCACGTGCAACTCCCCAATTATCCTTCACTCTGAGCTTGAAAACCATCAGAGACCATGTGATCAGTCACCAACAGCTCAGTAGGAAAGGTAGCATTCCAGGTGTCCTCAATCGGCTTGGATAGATATGGAGCATAGATGGGCACCTTCTTCTTGTCAAACACAACAGACCTCAACTCCAACCACATAATGTGGGAAGCATCCAAGGTGGACTCGCGGTCACGCTCCTTCTCGCACAAAAGGAGGTTGACAAGATAGGAGTGCACCTGGTCCTTGTTCCCAACACGAGGAAACAGAGAGTTGAGAAAGATTGTGTGCATGATGTCCAGAAAAGGAATAAGCTCGGTACGGTCACCCTTGGCAGTCTTCACAATCCTCGGGTAACGAATGAGCTTGGAATTATGAATAGCAGGAATACCCTCAGTGTGAGGCCTCGGGCCAGTAGGCTCATCCAGACCCTAGTTAGCAATGCCCGGAGAGTTCATAAATGTCGCCCAATCAGAGTGCATCACATGGGCTCCAGTCATCCAGGTCAAGTGCCTTTCCAAACCGTCATGGAAGTGAAATGTGGCATAAAATTGGGCCACGATCTCTTTGTCAAAGTCCTTGTTGAAGCCGATGATAATACCAAAGACCCAACTTATTGAAGAGAGCATAAGCTTCAGCAAAATAAGCAGTGTGGGGATTAGAGATCATGTGTCCCATATCAATGCTCTTAACGTCCACAAAGAGGTTGGTCCTTGTCTTGATGATCTTGGAATAGATAAGAGATTGAGTCTTGTTCCAAAACAAACGCCCGACAAGAACATCATCTTGAGGAACAAAATAGAGATTCTGCTTGCGCTACACAGCAAACTCTTCTTCAAGCAACTCTTGGGGCTCTTTGCGGCCTTTCTTCTTACTGATTGTCCTCCTCACAGGCTGCTTTTGTGGCAGAGCACTGGAACTGGCAGCTGCCTCCTCAGATGCACGTGGGTGCTTGGATCCACGCTTGGGGTTCATGCGACGATTCATAGGACCAGAGTCACAACCCGGAACTCATAAGCAGAATGGCAAGAAAACATGTGTAAACAAACTGCAAGAGTCAAATAGGAAACCAAAACAAAGATGGGAGATGCAAGAAAGAAAAAGGGTGCAGGTGCCAGGGCGGTAGTACCGCTGTGCACGAGCGGAACTTCCGCTGTAGCGGTAGTACCTTTGTGCAGGAGCGGTACTTCTACCGAAGCGGTAGTACCGTCCCATGGGCAGTAGTACCATCCTGGAGCACATAACTGCTATAAATGGAGGCGGCAGTGTCGGATCTATCCATCCCACACATCTCTACTAAAAGTACCAAACCTATTGCAACACAAAATCATACACACATCCTACGCATGCCATGGGAAAACAAACTAAACAGGGAATCCACATGCATTGCCCTAGATCAAGATCCAACGAAATACCATTAGAGAGATGGGGATCAAGGGTAGTACCGGAGTCCATGGCACGAGGGAGATGGGAGGAGAGATCCCTCCAGATGAAAAAGGGGAGGGCGGCAGAGATAGAGGGATCTGGAGCCGGCCTCCGGTGATGTTCTTGGTCGCCAAAGAGAGGGAGAGTGTGGGGACCCCAACTTATGAGTCGAGATCGCCAAATGAACATGCTCAACGATCCGAGAGATCAATGGTCACCAAACACACAGATACTGAATATAAAGAGTCTTACATCCAACATACAAAAATGTTACAACGAATGACCATCAAGGTCAAGTTCACATAGGTAGGGCCTATAAGGCCAAAACACACTTATACATCTAATAGCGGAAATCTTGGGGCTAAGCGGGTCCCCATGCCGTCAGCCTACACCAACAGGCATTCTGAATGGGAAGGGTCCTAGTTCGCAGTTCTGTCTACGATGACGTACTCTTCTCCAAACTCCGTTCCTTCCATGTCTGGTCAATAACATAACAAGTGGAAAGCCAATGAGTACTTTGAATGTACTTGCAAATAGCCCATGCATTTGGTAGTATAACAAGTAATATGCAATATTCGTGGGTAGCAACTTAACAGTAAACATGGTCATAGCTGGATATGAAACTTAAGCTAGATGGTACTTAGACGAACAAGTTACAGATAACATTATATCTCATGAGGGTTGAACACTCTGGTTCACTCAATATGCCAAGTCACCAAACTTGGTCATATCAACTCTTTCTCACGTAACACCTTTAACACACATATACTCATACTTGGTTTATCGGAAACGATTGAACGTAGTTTAAGCAGCAGCACCCAACTGTCCTTGACCATGGACACGGCTATTCGAATAGTTTTACACTCTGCAGCGGTTGTACATTGTACCCACGAGATCCGGGAAACTTCCGTGTCATCCACGACTCGTGGTATATAACATACTCGAGGTAAGTACCCGATCAATGCCTTTCCCCTGACGATACTAGACAAAGATATCCACTCGATTGGTACCCATCCCACATGATGTACGTCTTACGAGCATCGATTTTGGACAGTATCATCCATGCGGGGACCAACGGTGTGCCCGGAACACGTTAAAACAGCATAGTCGTCCTACCTAGCACGACCACGTCACGAGAGTGACCACACATCACTCCCGCCACTAGTCACGTGGCTCTTTGCTAGCACCGACCAGAGTAATCAACAAAGCCCCTTCCCATAAAGGGGTAACGTGGTCGCACATGTAAGGTTGGGACGGTCGACACATCATAAATCTAATCCCATTTCTGAAACCACTCACACCAAAATACACCTGGTGCACCACTTCTCCAAAAGTGGCCACCTATCTCATCACCACCCTCGGGAATTAGTAGCACCCGACGGGGTTTTCATAAACCTTTGATAATAACCATCATCATGATCATGCTTCTACTATGCTTAGCTCTACTTGCAACATGATATTAGCGTGACCCTCATAGGTGGTAGGATCATGCTCAGAATGCAAGTGCTCCGGAGGAGCCATCGGAAACATCATCTCGATGATTTACCGAATATTCATGATCATATGCAACGGGAATAATTGTTCTACTAGCATGCAATATAACATATTCTCAAACATGGTCAAAGGGTTGCTTGCCTTGATCAGCTAAGTATCAGGGGTCTTCGGGGTCTTCAATTCCAACTCCTTCGTCAAACGTGGTTTCTCTCGTCGTAATAAATAAAGAAGTAACAAGTAGCTCACTCAAAAACAGATCACAAACTCACTTTAAAAATGTTGCCTTATTCTCATAAATCCATATTGTTATTTTAAAAATATTTGTCTCTGGTTTAAGTGAAAGGATTATTTTAAAAATCATTTTAACAGAAGCAAAAATATTCCAAATAGCTTTTATAATTATTATGAAACAGAAAAGTTGTCTTAAAAATTTGTGCAAACGCTCTCTTAAATTCTACTCATTTTTAGAAGAATTATGGTGGAAAAATAATAAACATATATTGGATACCATTTTTATAAAAATCCTTTAAAAATGGATTAAATAGAAAAAGGGAAGGAGGCTCAGGCTCAGGCCTGACTCGGCCCGTGGCTTGGGCCGGCCCAGCTAGCCAGCCAGCCAGCAAGCCCAGGCACGTGCGGGCCCGTGCGGTTAGCGACACAGAGGAGAGAGAGGGAGAAGAGCCACCGACAGGTGTGCCCCGCCTGACGGGGTCGTCTTCCACCTCTGGGCAGAGGGGAGGGGAGGCACGCCGGCGATGCTACCGGTGCTCTCGAGCCTAGCTGATGGCGGAAATGAAACCAGCTCACCATCGCCTACCTACTGGTGGTCGAGGGGTCGACGGGGAGGCCCTAGTTCATCGACGATGAGGTGGCTGCGACGGAGCCGATTCGGGAGGTTGATGAACTAGGTACTACGGGAGTGGATTAGCTCGGGGAGATTATGGGGAAGCTCTCTGAGGCTGCTAGGGTCACGGAGAAGGAGAGAGGAGCGTCGGAGTTGGACCGTAGCCCCAGATCGACGGAGCTTCGAAGCGGCGGGGCCTCAGTCGATCTCGAGCACAGGAGCTCGATGTGCTCAAATGGAGTGTCTAGGGGTGGAATTTAGGCCCTGGAGGAGTGGGATGGGGTGCTGGAGCAAGTGGGAGGCCTATTTATAAGCCCCAGGCGGTGCACCAAGCTGGAGGAGCTGGTGGTTTCACCACACCTCGCGGGAAGGGCAGTGAGGGCTCGGGGTCGAAACCACGGTATGTGGACGTGGTTTAGGACCCATGTGACCAACTGAGAGGGAGAGAGAGCGAGGAGGAGCGTGCATGCGTGGTCGCAGTCTTCTGTCCGAATTTGGCGTGCGCGGGCACGCGTCGCTCCGGACAACAGAGCGAGAGAGGAGGGGCCCTGGGGCTACCCTGATACACAGAGGTTGTCATGGACACGAATGGGCAACGGGGGAGGCTCGAACCAGCCGGGGCTGGCCACCTTTGCTTCGGGTGCGCCCAGCAGCATGCCCAGAGCGCAGTTTTGGCATGCCACGGCATGCTGGCGCGCTCTGGAGCACCTTGGCCGTGTCTGGGGTGTCCTGGGTTGGGTCTGGAGATGCCTAGCCGTTTGGAAGCCGAGAAACTCTCTGTTGGCCATGGGGTGTGATTAAAGAAGTGATGCCAGCTTTGAACCAGATCTTAGAATGAGGTTTTTGGATCTTCTGCTTGGATTCAAGGAGGGGCCACTCTACTGTGGTTGGGGAATGGTGTTGGCTGCTTGGTCAAAGAGTTTGGCGGAAAGATCATGGGTGTGGACTGAGGTAGGAGCTGATTTACTATTATGGCCAAAGGTGTTCAACAGGTGTTTGGGATAGCAACACTTCACCACTGGTGATGAGAGTTAACAGGATTAAGTTTGATGCAAAAATAGGATGCTCCACCAAATTTGAGCTTCATTGGACAAGTTTGGCAATGCACACTTGAAATGACCCCCAAATGGGTAGATATGTCCCTCCCAAAGGGAATGTGGGTAGATTACCTCCTGCAAATCCCATTTTTTGGTAGAGACTCCTCATTTGGGGTGTTGAGCACTCCAACAAAGTTTCAACCCATTTGGATAAAATTTGCAATGTAAAGATGTTTCAACTAGGTTCTGGACACATAGGATTTTAGGATTATTTAGTGAACCAAACCACCTTGGAATGAGGTGAAACTTGGTGTGGCCACCAAATATAGCTTGTGGAGGTTGCTGGAATTTTCTAGGATTTTATTGTAAACATTTCCTTTGGAAAAATTTCAAAAGATCAAAAGAGATAGGATAGGTTTTCAAGCTTTTGCTCAAATATTTTGAATATAAATAGGGGTTGAAAATCTTATGTATGTAAAATATATGTCCTATGAGTATCTCCAAATTTTCTCAGATTTTTCTAAGGCAGAAAAGTAATTTTCCATATAGAAATATCCTTCTTGACCTCAAAAATGGACATGCATATAAAATAGGAAAATAATTTGTAAAATAATTATTTTATGATTTTGGAGAGTTAAAATAGTTTTAAAACCAAATCACCATCTTTGGGTAAGAGCACTCCCTTGCTATCAAGGACTTGTAATGCAACCCAAAGCAAGGTTTTCAAATAATCAAGAATAAGAAGAAAAAAGAATCTTGGGAATGTTTAGGTTATGAAAATATGGTTTTTGAATCCACTTATTCAAGCATACAAACATACAATTACAACCATGGCACGCACAGCATTGGTTTTTGAATTTTTTTAATAAACTCAGATTTTGAAACTATTGTGAAAGTGAGGTGAAAACAGGGTGTGACAGACCTATCCCCCTTACAAGAATCTCGTCCCCGAGATTCCTAATCTAGGTGCTAAAAAGGTACGGAAATTCGGATCAGAGGTAGTCTTCACGCTCCCATGTTGCCTCTGCTTCGGTGTGGTTGCTCCACTGAACCTTGAAGTACTTGATGGTGCGGCTTCTGGTGCAATGCTCTGCTTCTTCTAGGATGTCGATCGGCCTCTCATGATAAGTGAGGTCTAGTTGGAGGTCGATGGCTTGATGGTAAATGTCCTTATAAAGATCTGGGTGGTTCGGCGCTTGCACACATTTCTGGAGTTGTGACACGTGGAAAACGTTGTGCACACCCGAAAGTTCCGGAGGTAGCTCCAACTGGTAAGCAACTTCTCCACGCCTTGTCATGATCTTAAAAGGTCCAATGAACCTTGGAGCAAGTTTCCCTTTGACGTGGAAACGCTTGGTCCCCTTGAGTGGTGTGACATGGAGGTACACCTGGTCTCCGGGAATGAACTCCACTTCTCTGCGGTGACAGTCCGCATAGCTCTTCTGTCGCGACTTGGCCGCCTTCCGGTTCTCTTGGACAAGTTGCACTTTGTCTTCTGCATCACGAAGACTTCTGATCCGAAAATCAATTCTTCGCCAGTCTCGGACCAGTTTAGCGGGGTGTGGCACTTCAGTCTGTATAGCACTTCAAGTTGGGCCATCTGGAGACTCGACTGGTAGATGTTGTTGTAGGAGAACTCAACGAACGGCAGACAGTCTTTCCATTTGGTCCCATGTGCCAAGACACAAGCGCGGAGCATATCTTCAAGTATTTGATTTACTCTCTCTGTCTGTCCGCCCATCTACGAGTGGAAGGCGGTGCTGAAAGAGAGCTTGGTTCCAAGGGCTTCTTGGAACTTCTTCCAGAATCTTGAGGTGAACTGCGTGCCTCGGTGAGATACAATCTCCTTGGGAACTCCATGGAGGCTCACCATACGATGGATATACAGGCTAGCTAGTTGGCTACCATCGTAAGTGGCGTTGACTGGAATGAAATGGTCCACCTTGGTTAGGTGGTCGACGATGACCCATATGGAGGTGTGCCCTTTGTTGGATCTAGGCAGACCGGTGATGAAGTCCATGCCGATTTTGTCCCACTTCCATTCGGGCACTTGGAGAGGTTGTAGCAATCCAGTAGGTCGGTGGTGCTCAGCCTTGATCCTTTGGCATACGTCGCACTTGGCCATATAGGATGTTATTTCCCTCTTCATGTCGTGCCACCAGAATCTTTCCTGGAGGTCCTAATACATCTTGGTGCCACCAGGGTGAATAGAGTAGGGTGTGTCATGGGATTCCTACAGGATCAAGTCCTTGAGTTCGGCCTTGTTGGGTACACATAAACGTTTCCTAAACCACACTACTCCTTGCTCATCCACCGAGAATTCTGGGGCCTTGCCTTCTTGGATATTCTCTTGGTGCCTTTGATGCTCTTGTGCCCCTTCTGGGCCTCCTTGATGTCGTCTACCAGTGTGGGTTTGACTTCGAGGTTAGCTAGGAATCCTGGTTCAACTAGCTCCAACCCAAAGCTTTCCATCTCTTCAAATAAGGTGGGTAGCCTTTCCTTGAGCACAACATTCAAGGTGCTGGCTTTCCGGCTTAAGGCATCGGCCACCACATTGGCCTTACCAGGGTGGTATTGAATGTTGGGGTCATAGTCTTTGATTAACTCCAACCATCTTCGCTGCCTCATATTCAATTCCCTTTGAGTAAAGATATACTTCAGACTCTTGTGGTTGGTGTCTATTTCACATTGCTTTCCCAGAAGGTAATGTCGCCATGTCTTCAGGGCATGCACTACGGGTGCCAACTCAAGATAATGGGTGGCGTAGTTTTCCTCATGCGGGCGCAGTTGCCGTGACAGGTAAGCCACAACCCTGTCGTCTTGCATTAGGACTCCACCGAGCCCGGTTCTGTAGGCATCACAATATATCACAAACTCCTTGCTGATATCCGGAGTAGCCAATACCGGGGCGGTAGTCAATCTCTTCTTCAACTCTTGGAAGCTTGCTTCACACTCCAGTGTCCATTCAAACTTCTTGCCTTTCTTCAAGAGCCAAGTCATTGGTCAAGCGATGCGGGAGAATCCTTCTACGAACTTGCAGTAGTATCCTCCGAGTCCGAGGAAGCTTTTGACTTCCTTCACATCGATTGGCGACTCGCAGTTGGTTACCATGGTAATTTTGGAAGGATCGACCGCCAATCCGTTTGCCATCATGGTATGACCCAAGAATCCAACTTCGTGTAGCCAGAATTGGCATTTGCTAAACTTGGCATAAAGCTAGTGCTCCCGAAGCTTTTCCAACACTAGCCTCAAGTGTTGCTCATGCTCTTCTTCGGATTTGGAGAAGATTAATATGTCATCGATTAAAACGACGACAAACTTATCCAGGTATTCCATGAAGACCTTGTTCATAAGGTACATGAAGTATGATGGGGCATTGGTCAACCCAAATGACATGACGAGTCACGAATGCAGCCTTGGGTATGTCTTCGGGTTGGATCTTCAGTTAGTAATATCCAGATCGGAGATCGATCTTGGAAAATACCTTGGCTCCATTTAATTGGTCAAACAAGTCTTCAATCTTGGGGAGTGGATACTTATTCTTCATCATGACTTCATTGAGAGAACGGTAATCAATGCAGAGTCTGATAGTCCCATCCTTCTTAGAGACGAACATAACAGGTGATCCCCAAGGTGATGCACTCGGACGGATGAACCCTTTCCCGTGTTGCTCATCCAGCTGCTTCTTCAACTCAGCTAGCTCTTCAGATCCCATCCTATAAGGCTTCTTATAGATAGGCCTTGACCTGGGCAAGAGCTCAATGATCAACTCAATGTCTCGGTTAGGAGGCATCCATGGCAGCTCATCAGGAAAGATGTCCGGGTATTCACAAACTATCGGCACTCGGTCCAGCTCTTCTCCCGATAGGCAATTTAACTGCGGGACTTGAGCGGATGCTGGCTCAGGGACATACTTGACTTTGACCCCTTGGTCGCTTGTCATGGTAATAGCCCTATTGGCACAGTCCAAGATTCTCTGGTGCTTGGCCAACCAATCCATCCCAAGGATCACTTCTAAGCCTTGCGACTTAATGACGATGAGATCTGCTGAGAAGCTTATCCCATTAATATTGATATGTACTCCTCTACATCCTAGGTTGGTCCTTAGCACTGCTCCCGGGGTATGTACTACCATTTGCGCATTAAGTAGGGTAGGATTCAAACCACATTTTCCCACAAACTTCTGAGTAACAAAAGAATATGAAGCACCACAATCAAAAAATATTGTTGTCGGGGTGGAGTTGATGAGGAATGTACCCAGAATGTAGTCGGGGTCTTCCTGTGCTTTTTCTGCGGAGATGTGATTAATACGTCCCCTGTTATGGTACTGCTGATTGCGGGGAGCTTGATTCCTGCCTGGTGCTCCTTGACCTTGATTCGGCGCATTGGGCCGCGGTGCATCGGGCTTCTTGTTGGGGCACTGCCTGGAATAGTGCCCAGACTGGCCACATCCAAAGCAGGTCACCTGCCCTGGAATGTTGGGCTTAACTCCAGAGTTATTGGGCGGGTTGATTGCTGGCTTGGTGTTGACTTGCTGCTGGGGCTGGTAGTTCTGGCGGAACGCTGGTGCCCTGTACTGCTGTTGCTGATAGCTGCGTCTTTCTAGGGCTGACTGCCATGGGCGTGGCTTCGGGTTACTGGGTCCTCCACTACCCATCAGCTTGCGCTTGCGGGTGTCGTCCATTGCATGACGCTTATCCTCCAACATGAGGGCCTTGTTAACCAGATCGCAGATGGTCCGACATTCACAAACAACCAGTTGATACAGGAGCGACTGCTGCAGTCCTTCCATAAAATGTTCCACCTTTGCAGCCTCAGTGTTCACGTCTTCTGGTGCATATCTTGACAGGAGGTTAAACTTCTTGCAGATACTCCTTGACGGTTCCACTGCCTTGCCTCAAGGCTCGGAATTCTCGCTTCTCAATGGTCATCATTCCAGGAGGAATGTGAGCAGCGCGGAATCCTTCCTTGAATAATACCCAAGTGATAGCTGGCCCTTCTCGCATGATCTGGAATCCGTTCCACCAAGCCTTGGTCGTGCCTCCAAGACAGTAAGAAGCATAAAGGACTTTCTCGCGATCATCGGTGCACTTGACCAGTGCGAGGAGGTCTTCGATAGTGCGGATCCAGTCATCAACATCCAATGGTTCAGTTGTCTTTGTGAATATAGGAGGCGTAGTCCGCATAAACTCAAACAGAGTAGAACGACTGTTGCCATTTCCGTTTTGCGGCGGATTGTTCACCAAGACTTGAGCTAGTTGTTGGATGGCGACATTGTTGGCTTGACGTTCCTCCCGGAGAGCTTGGAGGAACTGAGCCACAGTCAGGCTCTCCGGAGGAGGCAGCGGCGGAGGAATATCGCCTTGCTGCTGCTCGAGGTGATCTCCAACTTGAGCGTTTCCACCGGTTCCCTGCTGCTGGCCACAGGTGGCAGAGCTAGGGTTGCCGAAGGTGCTGGTGCAGGCTGAAATCACCATCCTGTCAGGGGAGTAGACAGGTCAATATGCCGAATTGGTCGGGAATCATAAGGGATGATGCTCCTACATAGGGGGGTTTGGTATTGTGCTAGTGCGAGTTTAAACAAAGGTTTTTGGGAAATCTCATGAGTTGAATTAAAACAAGTGATGTGGTCGCTTACAAGCTGCCTAAGGCAGAAATGCGGCTTGCATCATACATGAACACACAACACTCATGGTTCTCACGAACCGATACATGGACTCAACTACGCATGGGGGAGACTCCTAACTGACTAAGACGTTCCTCTAAGCGGCGGACTGCTCGGTCTCGTAGGCAGGCTCTGCAGGATCTCTGTATTCATCTTCATCAGTACTTTCCTCCTTCAGAGGTGTGGGACAGGGGAGCGGTTCATCACGGCGTCTCTTTGTTGGTGAAGCGGTGAGGAGCTCAGTATATTCTTCCGCGGTCAGACGGTGACTCTGGATAGGAGTGGCCTGGAGCGGTGGTATTCCTCCTTGGAAGGCAATGGCTTTCTGCCCTCCGGGTGCTCCTTCCTTCTTAACCTTGCGAGTCTTTTCCAGGCGAAGTAGGTCCTTGACTTGGTGCAGCTCTTGGCGAAGTGTCACTGACTCCTTGATCAGGAGGTGAGTCAAGGTGTTGGCAGAGAGGCTGAAGTAGGTCTCAAACCTGAGTGGCGTTCCATCCTCCGAGTATGGGTTAAGTGTTCAGCTCCCGTCAATCTCGTCCTTAATAAAATGCAGGTGACGAGTAGCCGCCTCGTTGGCCATCTCGGGAAGGATATCACAGAGACGCACGAGCGCCTCTCGTGCGGCTGTCTCCACTGCCAACATCAGATTCTCCATCTGGGGTCCTTCAAAGAACCAACTAGTTGGGGAGTCGTTAGCCTTCACTATCACGTCCACGTGATATTCCTTTGTGCCGGTGTTGACCCAATGCTCGTGGTATAGAAAAATGGGTGTGCGGCGTACTTGACACTTCTCGAGGCTATCTCCAAAAGTAGGGGAAAGCCTGTCTCCAGAAGCATTTCAGGTACCGCGGCCATCTACAAGGTTGTAGGAGAGGGTTAGAAATTTTTGTGGGTGCAGAAAATCTCAAGTGTAAGTGCTGAGTGCACTACTCGTCTCGGCTATCGTTCATGCTACCTAAGGCTTCCTACAGTCAGGATGGCTCTGATACCAGCTCTGTAGGGACCCCGACTTACGAGTCGAGATCGCCGAATGAACGTGCTCAGCGATACCAGAGATCAATGCTCACCAAACACACAGATACTGAATATTAAGACTCTTACATCCAACATACCGAAATGTTACAACGAATGACCATCAAGGTCAAGTTCACATAGGTAGGGCCTATAAGGCCAAAACACACTGATACATCTAATAGCGGAAATCTTGGGGTTAAGCGGGTGCCCATGCCATCAGCCTACACCAACAGGCATTCTGACTGGGAAGCGTCCTAGTTCGGAGGTCCGTCTCGGATGACATACTCTTCTCCAAACTCCGTTCCATCCATGTATGGTCAATAACATAACCAGTGGCAAGCCAATGAGTACTTTGAATGTACTCGCAAACAGCCCATGCATTTGGTAGTATAACAAGTAATATGCAATATTCGTGGGTAGGAACTTAACAGTAAACATGGTCATAGCTGGATATGCAACTTAAGCTAGATGGTACTTAGAAGAACAAGTTACAGATATCATTATATCCGATGAGGGTTGAACACTCTGGTTCACCCAATATGCCAAGTCACCAAACTTGGTCATATCAACTCTTTCTCAGGTAACACCTTTAACACACATATACTCACACTTGATTTATGCGGAAACAACTGGACGTAGTTTAAGCAGCACCACCCAACTGTCCTTGACCATGGACACGGCTATTCAAATAGTTTTACACTCTGCAGAGGTTGTATGTTGTACCCATGGGATCCGGCAAACTTCCATGTCATCCACGACTCGCGGTATATAACATACCCGAGGTAAGTACCCGATCAATGCCTTTCCCCTGACGATACTCGACAAAGAAATCCACTCGATTGGTACCCAGCCCACATGATGTACGTCTTACGGGCACCAACTCTGTACAGTATCATCCATGCGGGGACCAACGGTGTGCCGGGAACACGTAAAAACGGCATAGTCATCCTACCTGGCACGACCCCGTCACGAGAGTTACCACACATCACTCCCACCACTAGTAATGTTGCTCTTTGCTAGCACTGACCAGAGTAATCAACAAAGCCCCTTCCCATAAAGGGGTAACGTGGTCGCACATGTAAGGTTGGGATAGTCGACACATCATAAATCTAATCCCATTTCCGAAACCACTCACACCAAAATACACATGGTGCACCACTTCTCCAAAAGTGGACACCTATCTCATCACCACCCTCGGGCATTAGTGGCACCCGACGGGGTTTTCATAAACCTTTGATAATAACCATCATCATGCTCATGCTTCTACTATGATTTGCTCTACTTGTCAACATGATATTAGCGTGACCCTCGTAGGTGCTAGGATCATGCTCAAAATGCAAGTTCTCCGAAGGAGCCATCGGAAACATCATATCGATGATTTACCGAATATTCATGATCATATGCAACGGGAATAATTGCTCTACTAGCATGTAATACAACATATGCTCAATAATGGTCAAAGGGTTGCCTGCACCCGACGGGGTTTTCATAAACCTTTGATAATAACCATCATCATGCTCATGCTTCTACTATGCTTAGCTCTACTTGCAACATGATATTAGCGTGACCCTCATAGGTGGTAGGATCATACTTAGAATGCAAGTGCTCCGGAGGAGCCATCGGAAACATCATCTCGATGATTTACCGAATATTCATGATCATATGCAACGGGAATAATTGCTCTACTAGCATGCAATATAACATATGCTCAATAATGGTCAAAGGGCTGCTTGCCTTGATCAGCTAAGTATCCGAGGTCTTCGGGGTCTTCATGTCCAACTCCTTCATCAAACGTAGTTTATATCATCGTAATAAATAAATAAGTAATAAGTAGCTCACTCAAAAACAGATCACAAACTCACTTTAAAAATGTTGCCTTATTCTGATAAATCCATATTGTCATTTTAATAATATTTGTCTCTAGTTTTAGTGAAAGGATTATTTTAAAAATCATTTTAACACAAGCAAAAATATTCCAAATAGATTTTTTAATTGTTATTAAACAGAAAAGTTGTCTTAAAATTTGTGCAAAGGCTCTCTTAAACTCTACTCATTTTTAGAAGAATTATGGTGGGAAAATAATAAAAATATATTGGATAACATTTTTTATAAAAATCCTTTAAAACTGGATTATACAAAAAAAGAAAAAGAGGCTCAGGCTCAGGCCTAGCTCAGCATGTGGCTTGGGCCGGCCCAGCTAGCCAGCCAGCCAACCAGCCCACGTGCGCGCGGGGGGCCCTACGGTCAGCGACAAAGAGGAGAGAGGGGGAGAGAGAAGAGCCACCGACAGGTGTGCCCCACCTGTCGGGGTCGTCTTCCACCTCTGGACAGAGGGGAGGGGAGGCACGCCGGCGATGCTACCGGTGCTCTCGAGCCCAGCTGATGGCGGAAATGGAACCAGCTCACCGTCGCCTTCCTGCTGGTGGTCGAGGGGTCGACGGGGAGGCCCTGGTTCACCGGCGATGAGGTGGCTGCGGCGGAGCCGATTCGGGAGGTTGATGAACTAGGTGCTACGGGCGTGAACTAGCTCAGGGAGATTATGGGGAAGCTCCCTGAGGCTGCTAGGGTGATGGAGAAGGAGAGAGGAGCGTCGGAGCTGGCCCATAGCCCGAGATCGACGGAGCTCCTAAGCGGCGGGGCCTCGGTCGATCTCGAGCACATGAGCTCGATGTGCTCAAATGGAGTGGCTAGGGGTGGAATTTAGGCTCTGGAGGAGTGGGATGGGGGTGCTGGTGCGAGGGGGAAGGCCTATTTATAGGCCCCCGACGGTGCACCGAGCCGGAGGCGCCGGTGGTTTCACCATAGCTCGTAGGAGGGGCGGTGAGGGCTCAGGGTCGAAACCACGGTATGCGGACGTGGTTTAGGACCCTTGTGACCCACTGAGAAGGAGAGAGAGCGAGAAGGAGCGTGCATGCATGGCCGCGGTCTTCTGGCCGAATCTGGCGTGCGCTGGCACGCGTCGCTCCGGTCAACAGAGCAAGGGAGGAGGAGCCCTCGGGCTGCCCTGATACAGAGAAGTTGCCGGGGACACGAATGAGCAACGGGGGGAGGCTCGAACCGGCCGGGGCTGGCCACCTTTGCTTCGGGTGCGCACTGCATCGTGCCCAGAGCGCAGTTTTGGCATGCCACGGCATGTTGGCGCGCTTTGGGGCGCCTTGGCCGTGTGTGGGGTGTCCTGGGCTAGGTCTGGAGATGTCTAGCCGTCTGAGAAAAGAGAGACTCTTTGTTGGCCATGGGGTGTGATTAAAGGAGTGATGTCAGCTTTGAACCAGATGATGGGGTTATAGTCCCAGGGTAGGGTCATAGGTCTGCCCTATAGGTCCTACCCAAGGACTACCCTTCATAGAAGACAAGGCCCTTAGACAGTTCCGACTAAACTAAGGACGCCCCCATCATCCAGTCGGCGATGATCCACTCCGAGCATATTTAACGTACCGACTGGAATCCACTCTGTACATCATAACCTCCCAGGAGGGCAACGGTCATACATTTTCATACACCATTATTAGCATTTAAGGCTTACGTTACCTGTAACGTAGGCATTTATTCGCCACTATTCCACCCTTGTCCACCGGGCCATTATGAAGGGCAGCGCACTCTATATAAGCCGCCCTTCCCCACTGGTGCAAGGGTTGGCACTTGCTGTAATC
Organism: Hordeum vulgare subsp. vulgare; assembly: GCF_904849725.1. Classification (NCBI taxonomy): domain Eukaryota; kingdom Viridiplantae; phylum Streptophyta; class Magnoliopsida; order Poales; family Poaceae; genus Hordeum; species Hordeum vulgare. The sequence goes on from NC_058523.1 coordinate 358,426,062, forward strand.
CTATAATCCACTCGACACTAAGATCCCAAGAGCACTGAGACGTAGGGCTTTTACCTCCACCGTAGAGGGGCCTGAACTCATACATCCTCGCCGTAGCTAAGGCTCTGCCCATCCTTTCGTACCCCATACTTCTACTGTCAGACTTATACCCACGACAGTTGGCGCCCACCGTGGGGTAGGCGTCTAAGCGACTTCCGGCGAGTTTGCGATTTCATACTTTCGTCATGTCGTCCCGTGAAGATCTGTGCATGGTACATCAAATCCTCTTCGGTGCCCTCTCCTTCATCGCCGACGATTCGGCATGGCTTCGGAATGCGCCCCTCGACGTCGAGGCGCTTCCTAGTCGCGGGGCTACGCACTTCCGTGCCAGTTCCCGCGGTGTTCTTCTTCTCCAGCCATCAACCCCGGTGTCGATCTTCGCCCCCGTCACGCGCCGCAACAAGCGATCCCGTCGTCCGCGGCTCCAGCGTTGGGTGCGACACGCCCAGGCACGACAGAGCGCGTCCTCTCAAGTGGCGGTGCTCGAATCGGTTGTGGTCCTACCGCCATCCCAGTGCTTGGACTCAGTTCCGACTGAGCTACCTTCCGAGTATCCGGGTCGCGGGCCTGCAGCCGAAGTTCTCATGGCCGATTCCCATGAAAGTCCCCTCCAGACTGGTCAGAACGTGCATGAGTTCAGAGAATCATCCGGCGCTCGTCATCAACACCATCGTTCTTCCAGTCGACGCACTCGCCAGAGCAACATCGAGGTGTTCCGCACACCCATCCTCAACTTGGCTGCGGCTGCCAGGATAGCCGATCCTCTCCAACCGACTGATTCAGAGGCTGGTAGAGGGATCGAGCACATCCTGCCCTGTTGCATACGGTGTAGTAGCAAAATTCGGCGGTCTCCCAGTCGCACAACAGGATCCACAACAGTTATGTTCACGCGAACACGCATCGGTCGGTTTTTAGTCCTGACTCTCATCAGCGGCGCAGAGGAGGCAGCTGTTCCAGGGACCCGAGTCGGAATCCGCTTCCCATTCGGTCTCATCCAGAAGATCATCGCCGTTCGCGTACCCCTCCGCGGGTTGGGCCTTACGGGCCCTGGCATCACGATGATCGTCGTTCGGGCGGTGACGCGCATGATCCAAGGCCTGACGCAAGAGGGTACATCGCCCAGAAGAAGGTCGACAGAAGTCAAGCCCACCGTGATGGTCACGATAGAGACCGTCCGAGTGGAAGCAGGACCGTTGTCTCTGGTCCCAAGTGCTTCAGTCGGGCCATCCGCTCAGCTGACATCCCTCCCAACTTCCGATTGGTGACGGGAATCAGCAAGTTCACAGGAGAGTCCAAACCAGAAACTTTCTTGGACGACTACAGAGTGGCGGTCCAGATCGGTGGCGGAGATGACCATGTCGCCATGAAACATCTCCCCCTGATGCTCGACGGCTCGGCGCGAGCTTGGCCAAACCAGTTAGCTTCGTCAAGCATCTACAGCTGGGCAGATCTGTCCCGAGTCTTCATCAGGACCTTCGAGGGTACGTGCAAACGCCCTGCTGGTCTCGTAGAGCTCCAGCACTCTGTCTAGAAGCAGAACGATCCCTTGTGCGATTTCATCCCACGCTGGACGACCCTCTACCACACGGTGGAGAATGTCACAGAGCATCAAGCAGTCTGCGCCTTCAAGGCAGGCGTGCGGTACAGAGATCTGTACCTAAAGTTCGGTCGGACAGGCGACATCTCCATGAGCCAGATGATGGAGATAGCCGTGCGCTATGCAAATGGCGAAGAGGAGGACCGCATACGTAGCGGCAAGAATAAGTCTGTCGCCGATGGAGATGGGAACAGCAATCGGAAGCAGAAGCAGAAGGCTCAATCCACTCCGCAGGCAGAGGCAGCAGCCGTTACAAATGCCAAGTTCAAAGGCAAGGGGAAAGCTCACTACACCCCCAAGAAGAGGCAGTCAGGAAATTCCATCCTGGATCAACCGTGTCCAATCCACACGAAGATGGACGAAGAAGGCAATGCCATATTGCCGAAGCATACCACTCGGCAGTGTCGCCTCCTGATCCAAGGGTTCGGTGAAGGGCAGCCGAGTGAGAAGGACACCGAGCAGGATGATGAGGACAAGGAGGATCCGTTCCCCCAAGTCCATGCAACGTTGATGATTTTTGCTGATGTAGAAAGCAAAAGTCGACTGAAGCTGGTCAACAGGGAGGTAAACATGGCAACCGCATCCACTCCCACGTTCCTCAAGTGGTCACAGACTGCGATCACCTTTGATCAGTCAGACCACCCAGCACATGTACCCACCCCAGGGAGGCGGGCTCTGGTCGTCGACCCGGTGGTGGAAGGAGTCGGGCTGCGCAAAGTCCTCATGGACGGCGGCAGCGGCTTGAATATCATGTACGCCCACAATCTCAAGGGAATGGGCATTCCGATGTCCAAACTTAGCGAGAGCAGTATGCAGTTCCACGGAGTCGTCCCAGGAAGAAAGGCCAAATCACTCGGCCAGATCGCGTTGGATGTCGTCTTCGGCTCTAACAAGAACTTCCGCAAAGAGAAGCTGACATTCGAGGTGGTAGACTTCCAGAGTGCATACCATGCGATTCTGGGCCATCCGGCATATGCGCGTTTCATGGCCCGTCCATGTTACGTCTATTTGAAGCTGAAGATGCCAGGTCCCAAAGGTGTGATTACGGTCACAGGCAATCGGCAGCGGGCCGAGGAGTGTCTGCAGCAGGGGTCGAGGATTGCTGATCAGCAGATGCCTATTCTCGAGCTGGATGAGTACAAGAAGACCGCCGACCCCGCTGACCTGATGCGTTCAAAGAAGCCAGCTTCCGAGTCCGCATTCTAGTCCACATTCTGATGAGTACACGAAGAAAGTCAGCATCCATCCGACGGACGACACCGCCGCCCCGACAAACATCTCCACCACCCTTGATCCAAAATAGGAAGCCGAGCTCATCCAATTCCTCTGTGAGAACTGGGACATTTTTGCATGGAAGCGTGCTGACATGCCAGGTGTACCCAGGGAGTTGGCTGAGCACCGACTGCATGTGGATCCTGCTGCTCGGCCTGTCCGAGAACGCATGCGTCGGTCCGCCGCGCACAAGAGGAAAGAAAACAGAGAGGAGGTGGCTAAACTTTTGGCAGCCAACTTCATTCGCGACGTACACCACTCCGAGTGGCTCGCTAATGTTGTCATGGTGCCCAAGGAGGACAAGTCTCTCCATATGTGCATCGATTTCAAGCATCTCAATAAGGTCTGTCCGAAAGATCACTTCCCGCTCCCCCGCATTGATCAAATGTTGATTCGACTGCGGGTTGTGAGCATTTATCCTTCCTTGGTGCCTATTCGGGCTATCATCAGATCCATCTGCATGGTCCAGATGAATTAAAAACAGCTTTCATCACCCCATTTGGGTGTTTCTGTTACATCACTATGCCATTCAGTTTGAAGAATGCAGGAGCAACTTACATGCGCATGATCCAAAAATGCCTCCTTGACCAGATCGGTCGAAATGTGGAGGCATATATGGACGATATCGTAGTCAAGTCACGCAAAGGTTCCGACCTACTGACTGACTTGGCAGAAACATTTGCCAACCTAAGTAGGTACGATATCAAGCTCAACCCAGCCAAGTGTTCATTCGGCGTTCCCAGTGGGAAGTTACTCGGTTTCTTCGTTTCCGAACGAGGGATCGATGTCAACCCCGAAAAGATCGGGACCATTGTTCGAATGCAGCGGCCGGTAAGAGTACATGATGTTCAAAGGCTCACAGGTTGCCTAGCGGCTTTGAGCAGGTTTATCGCTCGACTCGGCGAGAAGGCGTTACCTCTGTACCGATTCATGAAGAAGTCAGATACCTTCGAGTGGACAGACGAAGCCCAAATCGCATTCGACGACCTCAAAGCCCTGCTTTCCACCCAGCCAGTTCTTACTGCCCCGCTCAGTAAAGAACCCCTTCTTCTGTACATCGTGGCTACAAATCAAGTCGTCAGCATCGTTCTGACAGTCGAACGCGAAGAAGAAGGCAAAGCGTACAAGGTTCAGCGGCTAGTATATTATGTTTCCAAAGTCCTGACTCCTTCCAAGCAGAGGTATCCCCATTATTGGAAGCTTATTTATGGGATCTACATGACTGCAAAGAAGGTGGCTCATTATTTCCAAGACCACTCGGTGTCTGTCACATCTGATGCTCCGTTGTCGGAAACTCTCCACAATCGGGACGCATCAGGCCGAGTGGCAAAGTGGGCAATGGAGATGCTATACTGCGACATCAAGTTCGAAGCCAAGAAAGCTATAAAGTCACAAGCTCTGGTTGACTTCATAGCAGAATGGGTAGAACAACAACAACCGACTCACATCTACTCGGCTCATTGGACCATGTTCTTCGATGGGTCCAAGATGTTGAATGGCTCCGGCGCCGGCGTAGTGATCATATCCCCAAAAGGTGATAAACTCAAGTATGTGTTGCAGATACATTTTGATTCTTCCAACAACGAAGCAGAGTACGAAGCTCTCCTTTACGGGTTGCGCATGGCCATCACACTCGGCGTCCGTCGCGTGATGGTCTATGGCGACTCAGATCTGGTGGTTAATCAAGTAATGAAGGAATGGGATGTAAGGAACCCCACCATGACTGCATACTGCAACGCAGTAAGGAAGCTCGAGAAGAAGTTCGAAGGTCTGGAACTTCACCATGTTCCCTGACTGAAAAACCAAGCAACGGATGAATTGGCAAAACTTGGATCCACTCGGAGACCGGTCCCGAGTGATGTCTTCCTCGAGCACCTACACCTTCCCTCAGTAAAAGAAGACCCTTTTACAGAGGAACCAGTACAACCGAAGAGCTCAACAGATCAGACTGAAGTCGAAGTCCCCGCTGTGGTTGATTTGATCATGGAGATTCTAGCTGTCATTCCCGAATGGACCGCGCCGTTCATTGCGTACATCCTGAGGCAAGAGTTACCAGAAGACGAAGTCCAAGCTAGGCAGATCGTTCGAAGGTCGAAGTCCTTCACCGTCATTGATGACGAGTTGTACAGGGAAAGTGTTTCAGGCGTCCTTTAGTGGTGAATCTCTCCTGAGGAGGGCCAGTTAATCTTGGAAGAAACCCACTTGGGAACCTCGGCCATCATGCCTCCTCAAGGGCAATCGTCGCCAAAGCATTCAGAGCTGGTTTCTTCTGGTTGCAGGCGAATGAAATGGCAAAAGATATGGTCGGCCGTTGCGAAGGTTGTCAGTTCTATTCGAACAAGTCTCACAAGCCAACGTCGGCGCTGAAGACAATTACTCTTGCTTGGCCACTCACCGTGTGGGGATTAGATACAGTCGGACCATTCAGAATAGGCCAAGGAGGATTCACTCATCTGATGGTAGCAGTCGACAAGTTTACCAAGTGGATTGAAGCCAAGCCCATCAAGAAGCTTGATGCCCTTACGGCCATCAAATTTATCAGAGACATCATCGCCAGATACGTGGTTCCTCACAGCATAATCACCGACAATGGCACGAACTTTGACTCGGACAGGTTCAAGGGTTTTTGCACAGGCCAAGGTATCCGAGTGGATTTCGCATCCGTAGCGCACCCCCAAACAAACGGGCAAGCAGAGCGGGCGAATGGACTTATTCTTCAAGGGTTGAAGCCTCGACTCCTGCGAGAAGTTGGACATGCGGCCGCCGCGTGGGTCACCGAGCTGCCTTCGGTGTTGTGGGGCCTCCGCACAACTCCGAATAGATCGACAGGGCGATCCCCGTTTTTCCTCGTTTATGGAGCAGAGGCAGTCCTTCTGAGTGACTTGCTTCACAACTCTCCATGAGTCGAACTCTTCTCCGAAGCCGAAGCAGAGCAAGCCAGGCAAGACGGAGTGGATCTTCTAGAAGAGGAGCACGAGATGGCACTGATCCGTTCAACAATTTATCAACAAGATCTGCGGCGATTCCACGCGCGACACGTCAGGAGCCGCACATTCCAAGCAGGCGACCTGGTGCTCCGAGTGGATCAGCAGAGACCACACAAGTTGGCTCCCGCCTGGGAAGGACCATTCATCATCTCTAAGGTGCTGAACAACGGAGCATATCGACTCTACAACCTCGACAGGGAAACGGACGGACCGCGAGCATGGAATGGAGATCTACTGAAGCGCTTCTACACATAACCGCCAACGGAGACAATGTAAAGAACAAGTATCATTGAAGTAATACAAAGCAGATTGATTTCCTGCCGATTCAAAATTCTTCCGTGTTTGCAGACTCCGGTCTAAAAAACTAACTCCGAGTGTGCACTAAAAGTCACACTCGGGGACTTAGCTGCGACCCATAATCGCCTAAGTACAAACTCGCTCCGAGTGTGCACTAAAAGTCACACTCGGGGACTTAGCTGCGACCCAGAGTCGCCTGAGTAAAAACTCGCTCCGAGTGTGCACTAAAAGTCACACTCGAGGACTTAGCTGTGACCCAGAGTCGCCTAAGTAAAAACTCACTCCGAGTGTGCACTAAAAGTCACACTCGGAGACTTAGCTGCGACCCAGAGTCGCCTAAGTAAAAACTCGCTCCGAGTGTGCACTAAAAGTCACACTCGGGGACTAAGCTGCGACCCAGAGTCGCCTAAGTACAAACTCGCTCCGAGTGTGCACTAAAAGTCACACTCGGGGACTTAGCTGCGACCCAGAGTCGCCTAAGTAAAAACTCGCTCCGAGTGTGCACTAAAAGTCACACTCGGGGACTTAGTAGCGACACAGAGTCGCCTAAGTAAAAACTCGCTCCGAGTGTGCACTAAAAGTCACACTCGGAGACTTAGCTGCGACCCAGAGTTGCCTAAGTAAAAACTCGCTCCGAGTGTGCACTAAAAGTCACCCTCGGGGGACTTAGCTGCGACCCAGAGTCGCCTAAGTACAAACTCGCTCCGAGTGTGCACTAAAAGTCACACTCGGAGACTTAGCTGCGACCCAGAGTCGCCTAAGTACAAACTCACTCCGAGTGTGCACGAAAAGTCGCACTCGGAGACTTAGCTGCGACTCAGAGTCGCCTAAGTAAAAAAGCTTCCTCCGAGTGTATACTCGAGATACACTCAGAGGCTTAGCAGACCCTCATTGAGGCTCATGTGGATGTGAAGACAACTGACAACTACATGAGTAACAACTCGCTCCGAGTGCACACTAACAGTCACACTCGGGGACTTAGCCGCGACCCAGAGTCGCCTACGTAAAAACTCGCTCCGAGTGTGCACCAAAAGTCACACTCGGAGACTTAGCTGCGAACCAGGGTCGCCTAAGTAAAAAAGCTTCCTCCGAGTGTATACTCGAGATACACTCGGAGGCTTAGCAAACCCTCATTGAGGCTCATGTGGATGTGAAGACAACTGACAACTACATGAGTAACATCTCGCTCCGAGTGCGCACTAACAGTCACACTCGGGGACTTAGCAGCGACCCAGAGTCGCCTGAGTAAAAACTCGCTCCGAGTGTGCACCAAAAGTCACACTCGGAGACTTAGCTGCGAACCAGAGTCGCCTAAGTACAAAGCTTCCTCCGAGTGGGCACTCGAGATACACTCGGAGGCTTAGCAGACCCTCATTGAGGCGCATGTGTATGTGAAGACAACTGACAACTACATGATCCGCATGTTTGCCATTGGCTCCACCAAGAGACGCCAAACAAAAACCATGAGCCAAAATCGTGTCAAAAAAAACTCAACGAAAGAAGAGCAAAAGATCCGATTCGAATTCAAGTTGGATCTACGATCAGTCGGCTCGGTGTGAATCAAGTTTATCCACACCGAACCACGAATGTGACGACCAACAGCAGTGGCCAAAGTTTAATAGAGGTTCAACTCGGCATGCCGAGGTAAATGTGCGTTCACCATAAAGTTTTTTCAAGCGTCGCCGGGACTGGCAGGCTCCACAAAGGTGTCAAGGTCGATTCCGTCTGCAATGCGAGTGGCTGTGTCGAGGAAGGTCTCCATGAAATCTTCGAACCGAAGCTTCTTGGTGTTGGCGACCTGCAACGTCTTCAGCTTGTCTTCGCGGGCTTCCTTGCAGTGCACTCGGACCAGAGACAGCGCCACGTTTGTACCACACCGAGCGGCAGACTTCTTCCATGCATGCACTCTGCTTGGAACATCCTCCAGCCGAGTCATCAACCCATCTATTTCGCTCCGGGAGTCGTCTTCAGGCCACAGCTCCTTGTCGATTCGGCCGACAACTCTTCTCAGGCGACCAATGAAAGGACCCACCCTGTTAAGGCGAGAATGCGCTCGGAGCATGTCCCGATTAGCTTCATCGCCGAGTGGGACATTCGGAACAAGCGACCGTTCAATTTCGGCTGCTTCAGCCTCAACGTCCCGACAGAAATCTGCAAAGAAAAGACAAGCAGAAAATAAGCGCGGAGTGAACTCCAAAGTCAGAAAGCACTCGGCAAGAACTTACCACCAAGCAGAGCGACCATCTTCTTCGCCCAGTCGCTGACGTAGTTCTCCTGCGCTCTACACCGAGTGTTCATCACCTTCAGCTGGGCCATCCAGTCAGATCTCTCCTTCTTCATTTTTTCTACCTCGGCCACCAGTGCCTTGTTGGTATCCAGAGATCCCTCCAAAGATTTCTCTTGTTCAGCGAGAGCCTTCTTCATGCCATCCAGGTCATTCACAGCCACCTCCAAGTCCGCGGCAAGTTGAGTCTTCTCAGCCTTCAGAGCATTGTACGCAGATCCCATCTCACAAGTCTTCTGTCAAAGAGACACAAAGGAAGGATCAGCCACATTCAACAAGGAAAAAGTCTCAACAGATATGACAAAACAATCAAAGCTCAAATTTCTTCAGACCCCTGCCGATGCAAGCAATCGACAACGGTCTCGGGGACTACACCCAGTGGGTTCACTGAGAGTGACCCCACTGGCATGAAGCTCGAACAGGTCGGCCCTATTGAGCTCCATAGCAAACCAACAACACTATGAGATTACTATTACTTGACCCGAGTAACACTACTCTCGGGGACTACACCCAGTGGGTGCACTCGGAGTGCCCCCACTGATACCATTCGAGCAGATCAGCTCTGATCTGTCCAGATTACGGAAAATACATATAAAGACAACTGTCGGTGGAAGCACTCGGCAGAAGTCTCGGGGCCTACACCCACTGGGTTCACTCGGAGTGAACCCACTGCAAAATCATCCTACTGTATCCGAGTATATCGCTGAAACCCCCAGTGGGTACCAAAAGGAATGTAAACACTTACTAGTGCACTTACTCGAATGTCATCCCAAAGCTCCAAGCTCTTCTTGTACAGAGACGCGATGGACTCATACGCTCCCTTGGTGTCGCCCACCATCAGCTCCACCTGCACCATGGCGTCCTTGGCGGGCATCATATTGAACAGCCGACGGACCCGGCGCGGCAGAAGACTCCCTGGACATCCCGAGCTCCACTCCAGTCGGTTCCGTCGTGAGGGCCACCGTCTCAGTCGGCGGCACCGTCTCAGTCGGCGGCACGTTCATGGGGGAGCGGCAGTAGATGGGATGACCCCAGGGACAGGCGCCAAAGCTGGCTCCGACCTCCTTTGGTCGTCATCGTCCAGATGGATCACCTCCGAAGGAAGCCCGACTGAACAAAATAAAATTATAGAAAAAGGTCAAGATCAAAGACAGCACTCGCGAAATAGTAATACAGCTCTCGGAGTCGTGACAACGTACCTTGCTGGGACGTGGTGGCGTTATCCGTGTCCATGGGATCATCGTCCTGGCGCCGCAGAGAGGTGGCGGAGGTAGCAGCTGTGTTGAGTGAAATCCACTCGACGGGTAAACATGAGTTCCCAAAAAGAGGAGTTCAATCGGATACTGAAGGAAGATGAAAGAGTAAAGATACTTACACTGAGGCGACCGGAACAGCGATCCTCATCCGAGGCAAGGCTTTCCGAGGTTTAGGCCCACTAGGTTTGGCCACCTTGGACGGCTGGTTCGCGGGCTCGGCAGAAGCACCCATGGTTCTCTTCACACTTCGAGCACTCGGAGCCACGGGAGGAGCTGGTGGAGCACTCGGGGCCGCGGGAGGAGCCGGCGGAGTAGCGGGGTCATGATGGCGCTTGGTTTGATGCTCTGGTGGTGAGGGTGGCGAGCTCTCCTCTCCACTCTCCTCCTCCTCCTCTTCCGTCTCCTCCTCCGTCTCCCCACTGTCGGAGACGTACTCGGCGCTATCCGCGCTGCCCTCCTGGCTGCCCTCCTCTTCCTCGGCCGGATTCCCGTTCGAGACCGCGGAATGCCAGTTTGTCCACTCCTGCACAAAACACAGTCGGCAACGTCAGTCAGCGAGACAAGAAAAGCAATAAAGCTGAGAAGGTTAAAAGCACTCGACAACATGTACTCACCTCATTCGGAGGAGGATTTTCGGCGCGGAAGGGCCCGCCGGGTTCCCACGGGGTTATCACACGCGCATGTGATGCTGTGGACCCACGCACTCATAGTCTCCCCACTCACGTCCTCTGGATGAGACCGAGTGGAATCCAAAGGCCCCACGTAATGCCACATGGCATGGTCTCGAGCCTGCAGCGGCTGGACGCGCCGACCCAGAAAAGTCTCCAGCAGGTCCATGCCGGTGACTCCCCTCCGGACGACGGCTATCAGCGCGTCGACCAAAGGCTGGATCTGGGTTCTTTCTCCCTTAGAGAGTGCAAGCTTCCTCGGAGGGCCCGGACGGTCTAAACTAAAAGGAGGCAGCCCACTCGAAGCATTCGGACAAGCAATGTCCTGGCAATAGAACCAGGATGATTGCCAGTTCCTAACTGACTCGGATAGCTGGAGAGGAGGATAGCTACTCTTTGTTTTCTTCTGGAAGCCTAAACCCCCGCAGAGTTGGAGGATGTGCGTCTTATCATCCAACTGGCTAAGCTTTTTAACAGTTTGGGATCTAGCGGAGAAGACATACTTAAAGAGCCCCCACTGGGGAGGACATCCAATGAAGCACTCGCACAGGGTGACGAATGCAGAAAGGTGAGCTATTGCGTTCGGAGGGAAGTGATGGAGCTGCGCCCCGAAGTAATTCATGATACCTCGGAAGAAGGGATGGGGAGGCAAGGAGAAACCTCTGGCCACATGGCTGAGCAACAGAACGCGCTCCCCCTCCTTCGGCGCCGGCTCTGTCTCGCCTTCCGGCAGCCTCCAGGACTTGTTGACGACCATGCCATGCTCCACCAGCTCCAGCATGTCGTTCTCCGTCACCGAGGAGGGGAGGAAATCCCCCTGGATCCAACCCACCGGCAGCGCCCGCTGCCGCCGCTGAGTAGGGGCCGCCCCCTTCTTCTTGTTCTTCTGCGACTCGAGCTTGCTGGTCTGCCCCTACGTCATGGCGAGGGCGACGGATCCGTAGAGGAGGAGGGGAAGGAGGTGGCTTGAGGTGTAAAGAGATCTGCGGGAGGAGCGAGATTAATGAGAGGAGGATGAGCAGCGCAACAGGAAATCCCGCTGGGGAGGCTTAAATAGGCTTCCGACTGGGTCACAAACAGGTGGACCCAAGATCTTATCCCCCCAACCGGCTGCTGCAAGATTAGTGGAGAAGATAACAGCGCGGTAATCGAGGAGGCAAAACCTACTCGATGGCGATGTCGTCATCCCCGCTGAGCGCGCGGCAGCCGAAATTTGAGGATCCCGGAAAATCCGACGCTGTCAGTTTGACCAGTCACGTCGAAAGATTCCGCGGAAGCACTCGGTCCCTAACGGTTCGTTTCACTGGTATATTCACTCGGATCACTGGTTGAAAGGATAAAATGGACCGAGGCAAACAACGCTGAAGTCACCTCCATACCAGTCGATTCCATACTCCAGACATCACTTCATCGTTCCAACCCCGATCCATTCGGGGACTAATGATGGGGTTATAGTCCCAGGGTAGGGTCATAGGCCTGCCCTACAGGTCCTACCCAAGGACTACCCTTCATAGAAGACAAGTCCCTTAGACAGTTCCGACTGAACTAAGGACGCCCCCATCATCCAGTCGGCGACGATCCACTCGGAGCATATTTAACGTACCGACTGGAATCCACTCTGTACATCGTAACCTCCCAGGAGGGCAACGGTCATACGTTTTCATACACCATTATTAGCATTTGAGGCTTACGTTACCTGTAACGTAGGCATTTATTCGCCACTATTCCACCCTTGTCCACCGGGCCATTATGAAAGGCAGCACACTCTATATAAGCTGCCCTTCCCCACTGGTGCAAGGGTTGGCACTTGTTGTAATCCTATAATCCACTCGACACTAAGCTCCCAAGAGCACTGAGACGTAGGGCTTTTACCTCCACCGTAGAGGGGCCTGAACTCATACATCCTCGCCGTAGCTAAGGCTCTGCCCATCCTTTCGTACCCCATACTTCTACTATCAGACTTATACCCACGACACCAGATCTTAGAATAAGGTTTTTGGATCTTCTGCTTGGATTCAAGGAGGGTCCACTCTCCTGCAGTTGGGGAGTGGTGTTGGGTGCTTGGTCAAAGAGTTTGGCGGAAAGAGGATGGGTGTGGAGGAGGTAGGAGTTGATTTACTATTATGGCAGAAGGTGTTCGACAGGTGCTTGGGATAGCAACACCTCACCACTGGTGATGAGAGTTAACAGGATTAAGTTTGATGCAAAAATAGGATGCTCCACCAAATTTGAGCTTCATTGGACAAGTTTGGCAATACACACTTGAAATCACCCTCAAATGGGCAGATCTGTCCCTCCCAAAGGGAATGTGGGTAGATTACCTCCTACAAATCCCATTTTTTGCTGAGACTCCTCATTTGGGGTGTTGAACACTGGTGCATAGTTTCAACCCATTTGGATAAACTTTGCAATGTAGGTATGTTTCAACTTGGTTCTGGACACAGAAGGTTTTAGGATTATTTAGTGAACCAAACCACCTTGGAATGAGGTGAAACTTGGTGTGGCCACCAAATATAGCTTGGGGAGGTTGCTGGAATTTTTTAGGATTTTATTGGTTTGGAAATATTTCAAAAGATCAAAATAGACAGAATAGGTTTTCAAGGTGTTGCTCAAATATTTTGAATATAAGTAGGGGTTGAAAATCTTATTTATGGAAAATATATGTCTTGTTAGTATCTCCAAATTTTCTCAGATTTTTCTAAGGCAGAAAAGTAATTTTCCATATAGAAATACCCTTCCTGGCCTCACAAATGTACATGCATATAAAATAGGAAAATAATTTTTTAAATAATTATTTTATGATTTATGGATAGTTAAAATAGTTTTAAAACCATATCACCATCTTTGGGTAAGATCACTCCCTTGCTATCAAGGACTTGTAGTGCAACCCAAAGCAAGGTTTTGAAATAATGAAAAAAAATCTTGGGAATATTTAGGTTATGAAAATATGGTTTTTGAATCCACTTATTCAAGCATACAAACATACAAATACAACCATGGCAGTCACAACATTGGTTTTTGAAAATATTCATAAACTCAAATTTTGAAACTACAGTGAAAGTGAGGTGAAAACAGGGTGTGACGAGAGTCGTGAAGAGAGGGAGGGAATGGGTATGGGGGAGTTAGAACTCCCCCTACCCCTATCTTAAGTCCCCACAAAATCCCCGAGGCGGTAGTACCTCCCATCAGCATGGTAGTACCGCTTGTGACCCAAGAAATATACACCATAAAATATGGGGATCTGTTTGACTACGCAGAGGAAAGAATAAAGCCACAAAATAAAACAAGGTACTCCACTTTGAAAAAATGCACAACGGGAAACAACACGCATTGTGGAGTGACCGTTCAAGCAATTTAATGAAAAGAACGTGTGTGGAAGGGGGCGGTGGCCGAGGCCACCTATGTTTGAGTCGGTTGGTATGGCACCGCGAAGATCTTAACCTTGGGCCCATGACCAAAACTCTTCTTTGAAGCACATGTATCACCGTCGGTGACTAATGTGAAAGACTTGATCGATTTATGCATAAGGGGTAGGGAGAGTTCATTGAGAGAACAACACTCCCCCTAAATTCATGCCTACGTATAAACAAAATAGAATTATGAGAGTGATGGGGTGTGCCTAATTTCAATCCACATTGCTCAAATCAATGATATTTAGCTCATGTCTTAACTCGCAAAATCTTGCTTCATTTAAAGGCTTCGTGAATATATCTGCAAGCTGATCATTAGTGTCAAGGTAAATGAGGTCAATCTCCCCACGCCTGATATGCCCCCGGATGAAGTGGTGATGAATACTGATGTGCTTCGTCTTGCAATGTTGAACTGGGTTGTTGGACTTTGAGATAGCATCGATATTATCACAGTAAAGAGGCACTTTGTCACAAGTGACACTGTAATCCTTTAAAGTTTGCCTCATCCATAGCAACTGAGCATAGCAACTTGCAGCAAGTACATATTTAGCCTCGGTGGACGAGAGAGAAACACAATTTTGTTTCTTGGAAGACCAATTTACCAGAGAGCGGCCAAGGAATTGGCAACCTCCGGAAGTTGACTTCCTATCCACACGGTCTCCCGCACAATCTGAATCCGAATATCCTGTGAGATCAAATGAAGCCCCTTTGGATACCATAAGCTAAAGTTTGGGGTATGAGCTAAATATCGAAAGATTCACTTGACCGCCACATAGTGTCTTTCCTTAGATGCTTCCTTAGATTCTTGATCTTGAGCTTGCTCTTGATCTTGAGGATCCTCAGAGGGGTGAGCTGGATCAAGGACATCATTTGGTGCAGGACCATCTTGAGGTTGATCTTCTCCTTGATCGAGATCATAGGTATGAGGGCATTTAGAATGTTCTTCGGAAGCGTATGGTTCTTGCATCGGTGATGGTTCCATATGAGTGGAACATTGTCCTTCTTCTTCAGCACAAGGGGTTCCTCAATGGGCAGGAAGTATCCCACGCCCATTCTTATTATGGCTTGGGGAGGAATTTCATCACCTACATCACAAAGACCACTTTGCTCCACTTGGGAGCCATTATTCTCATCAAACTACATGTTACACGTCTCCTCAATGAGTCCTGAGGAATTTTAAGGAAACGGTAAGCACGAGAATTCGTAGCATAACCAACAACTATGCCCTCTTGAGCTCTAGGTTCAAATTTAGACAATCGAGCACCTTTCTTAAGAATGAAACACTTACAACCAAACACCCAGAAGTACTTGAGGTTGGGCTTGTTGCCGGTAAGAATTTCATATGGAGTCTTGTTCAACCCTTTGTGAAGGTAGAGCCGATTGGATGCATGACATGTGGTGTTGATGGCTTCGGCACAAAAGTTATACGGAGATTTATACTCGTCCATCATGATTCTTTTCGCATCCATCAACGTCCGGTTCTTCCTTTCCACCACACTATTTTGTTGAGGAGTGTAAGGTGCAGAGTATTGATGCTTGATTCCTTCATCACTCAGAAATTCATTTAGGGTGTAGTTCTTGAACCCGGTGCCACTGTCACTTCTGGTCATCAAATACTTTTGCATTATGTTTGCGTTGAGCTTCATTAGCAAAGTCGGTGACGGTTTGTTGAGTCTCACTTTTTCTCTTGAAAAAGTATACCCAGGTATATCTGGAGTAATCATCCACTGTCACCAAGCGCTACTTTCTTCCCCCAAGACTATCATAGGATGGAGTACCAAAGAGATCCATGTGGAGAAGCTCCAAGGTCCTTTTTGTGTAGATGATAGTCGTGGGGCGGTGAGCTGTCTCATGAATCTTTCCTTCATTACATGCACTGCAAGCACAATCCCTAGAGAAACTCACATTTGTTAGTCCGAGAACGTGATCCCCTTTGAGGATACTTTGCAAAGATCTCATATTTACATGGGCTAGCCGGCGATGCCAAAACCATCCAACATCAACTTTAGCTGCTAGGCAAGTCGCGATCTTAGTGGGTCACTCCAAAAAGTTAACCACATAGAGACAGTTCTCGACATGCCCAACAAAGGCTACTTTAAGAGTCTTGCTCCACAAAAGGGCCACAGAGTCAATGCCAACGAAGTTACTAAAGCCCATAAGTGCAAGTTGATGAACGGAAAGTAAATTGTATGTGAGGGTCTCAACAAGCATAACCTTTTCAATGGTAAGTTCGAGAGAAATTACCACCTTGCCGAGACCCAATACCTTTGAAATCGCATCATCACCAAAGGAGACTTGGGTGGCAATGGATGGGTCGGGATGAACGTCCACCACCAAGTCCTTGCTTCTGGTCATATGATTTGTTGCTCCACTATCAAGCAACCATGACACCCCACTGGAAACAAACTCCTGCGCAAGATCAATGCTTGGATTTAGGTACCCATTCTTTAATGGGTCCTCTTATGTTAGTAACAAGGGTCTTAGGAACCCAAATATACCATTCAATGTACTCATCATAAGAACCAACGAACTTAGCAAAAACATTCCCATCACTAGCACGGCACAAAACATAAGAGAGGTTAAAGTTGTCGGTTGTGTTAGGTACAAGGGTATTACCCTTCATGGCATTACCACCCTTAGCTTGGTTCTTTTTCTTCTCATGAGTACCCTCCCCAAATTTAACAAAGGTTTCCATAATTTGGGGAGGTTGCTTGGTCTTATTCTTTTTGTTCTTGGACTTGGGTGCAAACCCAACTCCTTCCTTTGCAACCACTTCCTTTTGACTGCTCAAAAGGTTATTAAGATTCTTTTCACCTTGGATGCATGTCACAAGGCCTTTCTCAAGATGCTCTTTTAATTTGGACTTCTCCTCCACAAGATGGGCATGCTCACAACATGGTTTAATAGCATGGACATTATCAATTAAAACAAATGGAGAGAAAGTGGCTATTTCCTTAGTGAGTTTTACTTGAAGTTGAGCATGAGACACTTTTCAAGAGACATGAGCACTATTCAAGGCCTTGTGAGCCTTGTCAAGTGTTGCAAGATCTTTCTTGAGTCTAACATGATCAAGCCAAGTGCACTCTTCTCGGACTGAAGCACACGGGTAAGAGAAAGAGCATGATCAAGATCCTTTTTTTTAACTTAGCAAGATCATCATTATGTGACTCCTCAAGAGTAAAATGAAGTCCTTGCTCTTTTTTCAAGAGCAATACAAAGATCCGCAATCTCATTGGCATAGTCACAACTATGACCTTGTAATGTGGAGATAGTCTCTTCATGAGATTGAGTGAGGTCATTAGCCTCTCTGAGTTGTTCCAAGAGAGAAACAAAATGCTTCTTGGATTTACCCTTGAGTTTTCTCATGAATTTACTAAAGGAGTTCTCCTCCTCCTCTACCTCTTCCTTTTCATCTCTGCTATCCATGGTAGCAGAAATGGTAGCTTTGATGTTGGTAGTTTGAGCATTAGGGGTTACCTTGTTGGATGCCTTGTCCATCAAGCATTTGGCAATGCGGTTATCATTGGGGGCCCTGAAGAGAGACACCTTTCTTGGAGAAGAGGATGCAACGGCCAGCGTGGCCATTCCCATTTTCACCACTTGTCTCATCGTCATCATCCTCATCGGAGAGGTACTCTTCTTGAGACACCAACACTTTCTAGGGCACCTTATTGGCGAAGTTGTTCTTGTTTTTAAAATACTTGGTCTTGTCTTTGCGAATAAGCTTGCCACCATTGTATTCCCTCTGCTCATAGGGACAATCTGCCACAAAGTGACTCACATTGCCACAATTGTAACAAGTTCTCACGCGTTGCTTTCCCTTGGACCCACTTGAGTTGTTCTTGGAGAAGTTGGGCCTTGAGTTTTTCTTGTTGCCCCAAAACTTCCTTGATGCAAGAGCCATGTGCTCGTGGTAAGCATATTTGGTGTCTTCACGACAAGTTTCTTCTTCGTCTTCCTCATCTTCCTCTAAAGCAGCATTGGACTTCAAAGCAAGGTTGGGGAGTATTTTCTTGACCATTGAACTCGGGCTAGAGCATTGTCAACGGTCTTGTTCAAAATGTTCATGGCAATAAACTCATCCAACACATCACTTGAGTACAAGGAATGAAAGTACGGCCTTTGACGGATGCCAGAGGACATGGACTTGTTGAAAGGCATGCTGGCCTTGTGAAACTTGCGCTTAATCCAAGTGTCATCCACATCTTTCTTCCATGATCCTGAAGAGAAACAACAAGAGTTGTAACTCTTCGGCATAGCTCACAAGGGTCCTCGTCCTCGATCATAGCAAATTCATCGGACTCATCAAGAACCACTTCATAATTGGACCGTTGAATGCTAGAGCTTCCCTTGTACATGGAGATGATGTGCTCCCAACAATCTTTGGCACGAGTGAAGGGACGAAAGTGAGGCGGGTCTTCAACAAGTATAACTGCTTGAAGAATGAACAAGGCTAAGTGATTGAGCTGATTGTCGGCCTCTTCTCTTGGCATGAGGTTTCTTGGATCATGCGGGTAGTATCCATGCTCAATGATTCTCCAAAGTTGTGTTGAGTTGTGGTTCAAACGAGACTTGATACGAAAAACCCAGTTAGCAAAATCATTCTTAACAAGCTTTGGTGGAGGACCTACATTAATAATATGCGGTGGGTGGACCGGTCCTCCATAGACCATGGGATGAGGAACAGAGGCAAATGCATTTGCCCCACTCGTTCCTTGAGGCGACTTATCCTTTTCAGTACTAGCATTTTCCTTTTCAGAATTGCCCCCCGAATCCAAAGTTGTGGGATTCGCCACCAAAAATGGGTCGCTAGGAAGTTTGCAAATATCAAGTAAATCCTTAAGCATGTTCGTGACTTTGATAGGCACTGAGGATTTAAATGTGCACATGACCTCATTTAATTCCTCTCGGGTGACCGAGTTTGCAGCAGCTCCCTCGGGCACCTCAGTGATCGAGTTTGCAGCAGATCCCTCGGGCACCTTCCCAACATGTTCCCCGTTGTCAACCAAACTCTTTGGGTGGTGAAACCCTTAATAAAGAGAAGAGGCTCTTATCCCAATTGAAAGGATCAATATGGTTGACTAGAGGGGGTGAATATGAACTAACAAATTTTAATCTTTTCTTTAAACAAATTAGTTTTAGCAACAAATAGGTTGACTAGATATGCAGCTAAGTGAGCAAGCTATATGATGCTAACAACAACAATAATAAGCAAGAAGTAAATATAAGTAAAGGTAAGAAATAACCACAAGTGGAACCAATGAATACGAGGATGTGTTTCCGGAGTTCCTTCCCTTTGAAGGGAAGTATGTCTCCGTTGGAGCGGTGTGGAGGCACAATGCTCCCCAAGATGCCACTAAGTCCACCGTATTCTCCTCACGCCCTCACACAATGCGAGGTGTCGTGATTCCACTAAGTGGTGCCCTTGAAGGCGGCGACCGAACCTTTACAAACAAGGTTGGGGCAATCTCCACAACTGAATTGGAGGCTCCCAACAAGACCACGAAGCTTCACCACAATGTAGTATGGCTTCGAGGTGACCTCTTCCGTCTAGGGTGCTCAAACACCCAAGAGTAACAAGATCCATGAGGAATTAATGGGGGGAACAACTTTTCTCTTGGTGGAAGTTTGGGGGAGGGCCTTCTCCTCAAAACCCTAGAGAATCAACAAGAGTTGATGGCTAGGGAGGGAGATCGGGCAAGTTGAGCTTGTGGAGCAATAATGGGGCTGGAGAGGGAAAAGGTAAAGTCTCCTCGGGGAAGAAGACCCCAATTTATAGTGGGGGAATCTAGCCATTACCAGCCCCTTACTGGCCCAAGTAAGCAGTAGTACCGTGCACCAGGACGAAGGGAGGTAGGAAGCCAGAGAAAAAAAATAAGCGGAAGTGGGCGCGACAGTAGGGGCGACAGTACCACTGGAGCGGTACTACCGCTCCCCCTGAGCGGTACATCCGCTCAGAAAAATAAAAAGGCCCCCCAACACAAGAGAACAAAAACAAGCGGAAGAGGGCGCAACACTGGTGGGCGACGGCACCGCTAGAGCGGTACTACCGCTCACCAGGGTGGTACTATTGTTGGAGTGGTACTACCGCTCGCCAGGATGGTACTTATGCTTGTGTAACTTCATGGGCACTTAAAATAGGGCAGCTCCTTTGCTCCAGAAAAGGGATGGGGAGAATAATGAGAGTTAGTGTTCCACCCAACTTTTCCAAACGCAGATCCCCTCTCGATAGTACGGGATTATCTATGACTCGAGTCCACCAACCCTAAATCAATATCTAAGTAGTGTCTTCACATTTACTTACTGAGGGTAATAAAACCGTCTCGTGCCACCTGACAATTCTCTGAAAGCATATCGCGCATGATTAGTCCGCAAAGGGTATCGTCATCAACCACCAAAATTACCTAGGAGAAATTATGCTCTCATAGTAGTGCAAATGATTTGTAGCATGTGTCATATGTTGACATTATTTTTATTATGTAGGACAAAATTGCGCAAGAAAGGTACAACGACATGGAAGCTTCTTGTGGTAGGTCAATTACACTAGATCGTTGTTGGAAATTGCTTCAACATAGCCAAAACTGGGAGTTGATTGATAAAGAATCCTCATCGAAGATAGGTTCACCCATCGAGATGGATGATGTTAATAAGAAGATGATGGCCCAAGAAATGGACAAGCTCGATGGAAACAAGAAGGCGAAGGACAAGATCAAGAGGGATGAGAGGCTTCAAGCTTGCGTGACAAGATAGACGCCATGGTGCAATCAAATGAGTTGATGGTGGCCAAAACATTGGAGGCAAAAAATGAGTTGGTCGAGAAGAAAGCGCAAGCGAAGAAAGAAAATTGGCAATTACTAAAGGAAGAGGGGTTGCTCAAGACCGCCATTGAGGAGAGAAAAGCCGAGGAGAACAAGGCCTTGACCAAGCTTCTTGCCGAGGAGAACAAGATCATGAATATGAACCGCAATGACATGGACGCCATTACAAAAGAATGGCATGATATGGCAAGGAAAGATATCTTGAAGAGAAGGATAATAGTTGTAAGGTCTAATCGCTTCAATGCCGGTGGGGAATGGGTGGCGGTGGTGGAGAGTGATGATGTTGACGATGATGTTCATGGACGTGATGGTGGCTTCGGTGGTGGTACAAAGCGATTATGATGAAAATGGTGATGAAGGTGGTGGTTTCTTTTGCATGAGGATTTTTGTGTCATGATTACAAATTATGGTTGATTTCTGCGCAAACTATGTTTGATTGTTCAAATTTGAAGCAAATCGCATGGCCTGGTCGGGCCGGGCCGGGCGTACGTGCGACATGCACGTGAATGGTCTGCCAAATTTCGTTCCAATGCCTTTTGCCATTTTATGTTTGATGTCTTGGCAGACAAGTTAAGAATTTCTAGTCCAGTAAGTATACGATTTGGAAACTAAGTCGGTTTGAGACGTGGACGCGACACGGAACCGACCTTGGTCCTCCTATATATGCTGCTTATCGTGGTCGGCCAAAGACACACCGAAAAACATCTAGGGTTTTGCCTCGTCACACAACTTGCGCCGCCATCATAGTCTACCTCATCCCGAGCGCCGGCGTCCAACGGCGAACGGGAGAGCAGGTCTCCGGAACCATTCACCTTTGCGATCCTGTAAGGGAGCGAATTAGGTTTTCAGGAAGCGCTCTGCCCGACTTCTCGCTGCTTCCACAACGGGTCGTCTACCTAGCAAGTCGGGCAGTGTTGCGTACCGCCGCCTCAAGCGTCGTCTACTACGTCATGTCATCGCCAACGTCATCGTCAATAACGTAGCTCCACCGAACACATCTGCTTCATCTACAAACGTTCGGTACGTGCGTCGTGTTCCCGTTGGCCTGATGAACATGTTAGATGCGTACATGTTTTGCTATACGGTGTTGCTGCTATTCATGTTGTCTACTGCATCTACTATGTTAGAGTTTCTCATGTGAGTAGCTAGTATCGTCATGCTTTATATTATGGAATTAATCATGCTATGTTTATTTGTTGCAAACTAAAGATGAAGCTCTCGATTACTTTAAGATCTATAAAGCTGAAGTTGAAAATCAACTAGAGAGAAAGATCAAGCGTCTTAGGTCGGATCATGGTGCAGAATATTTTTTTCAAAGTTTTTGATGAATTTTGTGAGGAACATGGTATTATTCATGAGAGGACGCCTCCCTATTCACCCCAATCAAACGAGATTGTCGAGAGGAAAAATCGCACGTTGACTGACTTGGTGAACGCCATGATAGACACTGCTGGTTTATCTAAGGCATGGTGGATGGAGGCTTTGTTGACTGTATCTCATGTCCTGAATAGAGTTCCTAACAAAGATAAATAGAAAACCCCTTATGAAGAGTGGGTTGGGAGAAAACCATCACTTTCTTATTTGCGCACTTGGGGATGTTTGGCAAAGGTCAATATTCACATCCCCAAGAAATGCAAACTTGGACCAAAGATAGTGGATTGTGTTTTTTTGGGTTATGCTCACCGGAGCATTGCTTATAGATTTTTAGTAGTTAAATCTAAGGTTCCTCATATGCATGTAGATACTGTAATGGAATATCATGATGCAACATTTTTTGAGAATATGTTTCCTATGAAAGTTATGCATAGCATTGCTAGATTTTCTTCTGAGTTAAATTCTAAATCTAGTACATTTGATGATTATATTGAACAAACACCCGAGGAAGTCCATGAGAAGGATAACGATGAAGCTCCTATAAGGAGCAAGAGACAAAGGGTTGCAAAATCCTTTAGTGATGATTTCATGGTATACCTTGTGGACGATACTCCCAAGTCTATTGAAGAGGCATATGCGTCTCCAGATGTAGATGATTGAAAAGAAGCTGTTCATAATGAGACGGACTCAATTCTTTCTAATGGAACTTGGGAGTTAACTGAACGACCTTATGGTTGTAAACCTGTGGGTTGTAAATGGGTGTTCAAAAAGAAGTTAAGCCCTAATGGTACTATTGATAAGTACAAGGCGCGACGTTGCGGCCAAGGGCTACACTTAGAAAGAAGGCGAAGATTACTTTGACACCTATTCACCTGTTGCTAGAATAACCACCATTCGGGTGCTACTTTCCCTGGCTGCCTCTTATGGTCTGATCATTCATCAAATGGATGTAAAGACAGCTTTCCTAAATGGAGAGTTGGAAGAGGAAATTTATATGGATCATCCTGATGGGTTTGTGGTAAAAGGAGAAGAGAAAAAGGTGTGCAAGTTGCTAAAATATTTGCATGGTCTGAAACAAGCACCTAAGCAATGGCATGAGAAGTTTGAAAGAACTTTGACTTCTGTGGGATTTGTCATTAATGAGGCTGATAGGTGTGTCTACTATCGCCACGGTGAAGGCAATAGTGTCATATTATGTTTGTATGTGAATGACATATTGATCTTTGGTACAAACATTGTTGTGATCAATGAGATCAAAACTTTCCTATCAAAGAGTTTTGACATGAAAGATCTGGGAGAAGCCGATGTGATCCTAAACATCAAACTTATTAAGGATGAGGGTGGGATTAATCTAACGCAATCTCACTATGTTGAGAAGGTCTTGAGCCGTTTCGGCTTTATGGATAGCAAGCCTTCTCCAACACCTTATGATCCCAGCGTGACACTTAAAAGAACAAGAAAGAAACAAGAGAACAATTAAGATACTCTCAAATTGTGGGTTCACTCATGTACCTTGATAGCGCTACAAGACCAGACATCTCTTTTGCTGTGAGCAAACTAAGTAGGTTCATGTCCAACCTGGGTAATGATCATTGGCATGCACTAGAAAGGGTCTTGCACTATCTGAGAGGTACTATGAGTTATGGAATTCACTATTCACGGCACCCCGTGGTGCTAGAAGGATATAGTGATTCAAATTGGATCTCTGATGTTGATGTACTCTACGCTACAAGTGGGTATGTATTTACTCATGGAGGTGGTGCAGTGTCATGGAGGTCTTCCAAGCAAACCATATTGACAAGGTCAACTATGGAAGCAGAACTAACTGTGTTAGACACAGCCATTGTAGAGGCAGAATGGCTGCGTGAACTCTTGATGGACTTGCCTATGGTTGAAAAACCTGTACCGGTTATTCTTATGAATTGTGACAACCAAACATTTATCGCTAAAGTAAATAATTCTAAGGATAACGCAAAGTCGTGGAGAGACGTTTGAAATCTGTCAGGAAGTTGAGAAACTCCGGAGTAATAACTATTACGTATATTCAAACCGACAAAAACCTGGCAGATCCTTTTACAAAGGGACTATCACGAAATGTGATAGATATTGCATCTAGGGAGATGGGTATGAGACCCATAGACGTTACACCATAGTAGTAACCCAACCTTTGTGATCGGAGATCCCGTGAATTAGGACCTGGGAAGAACAAGCTATTGGTTAACACAAGAGAGTAATAAGTGACCGTCTCTAAGCGAAGATGCAAAACTCATAGAGCAGTAAGGCTTAAGTACTGTTAGGCAGGTTGGCAACATGCCTTAATGTGATTCTATTGGCTATTATAGCAAAGATGTTGTCCTACAGAACAATCCTGAAAGAACACACCTATATGAGCTCCGATTGTAAAACGTCGCAATCTAGGAGATTTGGGTAATCTCTAGTAAGCTCACGAAGAGATCGGGGAGTATGACGTATATGCTCCAAACCGCGGAGTAGCCTACTGGAAGCCAGGTACTGGTTAAGACTTTGAGTGAAACCTGTTCACACAAAAACTAGCAATTCAAGGCATAGTCCATTGTCAAGTTGTGAATGGATGTAGCTTAAAGTTCTAGGCAGAAGTTCAACTTAACAGTCTATGCTGAAACACTGGTATATTAAACAAGTGTAGAGACCAGGCAAATCTCTAAATGGGTATTTGAGATCTGCTGGGGATTGTTAGAATTAATGGGCTTGGCCCATCTACAAAATTCTGAAATCTCAAATTGAGCCCATGAATAAAATGGCAAGTGGTGATGTGGTGGTGCTAAAGTTTAGTCACATACCGCTAGTGGAGGAAGTGTTGGACCTCTTTATATAGTGAGTTCTCCCCACCACTCTAAGTGTGTGTTGAGAAGAGAAAGGAGAGAACCACACGCGCGCGCTCGCTCGCCTCGCCTGGCCGGGCCAGGCCGGGTGTACGTGCGACATGCGCGTGAATGGTCCGCCAAATTCCGGTTCGATGCCTTGCGGGGGCGCGGATTCTTTTTGTCGTTTTATTTTTTATGTCTTGGCAGAAAGGTTAAGAATTTCTTGTCCGGTAAGTATACGACTTGGAAACCAAGTCGGTTTGAGACGTGGACGCGACACGGAACCGACCTTGGTCCTCCTATATATACCGCGTATCGTGGTCGGCCAAAGACACACCGAAAAACATCTAGGGTTTTGCCTCGTCTCACAACTTGCGCCGCCATCGTAGTCTACCTCATCCCGAGTGTCGGCGTCCAACGGTGAACGGGAGAGCAGGTCTCCGGAACCAGTCGCCTTTGCGATCCTGTACGGGAGAGGGTGAATTAGGTTTTTTGGGAAGCGCTCTGTGCGACTGCTCGCTGCTTCCACAACGGGTCGTCTACCTAGCAAGACGGCGGTGCTGCGTACCGCCGCCTCAAGCGTCATTTACTTCGTCCCGTGATTGCCAACATAATCGTCAACAACGTAGCTGCACCGAACACATCTGCTTCATCTACAAATGTTTGGTACGTGCGTCGTGTTCCCGTTGGCCTGATGAACATGTTAGATGCATACATGTTTTGCTATACGGTGTTGCTACTATTCATGTTGTCTACTGCATCTAGTATGTTAGAGTTTCTCATGTTAGTAGCTAGTATCGTCATGCTTTATATTCTGGAATTAATCATGGAAATTGTGCCTAATTTCTCAACAATCCAAAAACTAATTGTAGGCAATTTCCTGAGTTAACTATGGCTGGATTTTCTGATGCTCTAAGGCCGGATAAGTTTACCGGTGTGCACTTTAACAGGTGGGAAGTGACATCCACGCTCTGGCTTAATGCTCTGAAAGTTTTCCATTTTAGTGCTGGCATGCCAGAGGGAGCTTGTGATGAAGATCAAAGGAAGTTCCAGGAAGCCAACACTATGTTTGTGGGATGCGTTTTGAGTGTTCTTGCTAACCGTCTGTGTGATGTGTACATGCACATACAAGATGGAAAGACACGGTGGGATACACTGAAGGCTAAATTTGGTGCTATAGATGGAGGCAGTGAATTGTACATCATGGAGAATTTTCACGACTACAAGATGGTGAATAACCGTTCTGTGGTTGAACAAGATCATGAGATACAGTGTATTGTGAAGGAACTGGAACTCCTTAAGTATGATCTACCAGATAAATTTGTGGCTGGGTGCATGATTGCGAAGTTTCCTTCATGGAGGAACTTCGCCACTTCTCTGAAACATAAGAGACACGAGATATCAGTTGAAAATCTGATTGCATCTCTTGATGTTGAAGAGAAAGCTCGGGCTAAAGACACTACTGAGAAAGGAGGTGAGGTTCAACCTACTGCCAACATGGTACAAAGGTTCCCACAGAACAAGAACAAAGGAAAGAACAAACCTATTTTCAACAAGCCTATAAAGACTACTACCTTCAAGAAGAAGAAGTTCAACAAGGCTGAGCTAGAGTGCTACGCGTGTGGGAAGCTCGAACACTTTTACAAGGAATGCTCAGAACGCGCAGACCACGGAGGGAAAACCAGCTCCAAGACAGTCAACATGGTGACCGCTAGCAATACTGATGGGTATGGTAATTTACCTATTGTGCTTTCACTATTCAAATCATCTTCATGGTGGATTTATTCAGGAGCTAACGTTCATGTGTGTGCTGACGTCTCTTTGTTTACTTCTTATCAGGTCGCAAGGGGTTCTTCCGTCCTAATGGGGAATGGGTCGCATGCTTCTGTTCGTGGCATTGGCACGGTGGATCTAAAGTTTACTTCGGGAAAGATCGTGCAACTAAGGAACATGCAGCATGTCCCTACTATGAACAAGTATCTAATTAGCGGCTCCCTTCTATGTTGAGATGTGTTTAAGGTAGTTTTAGAGTCAAATAAAGTAATCCTGTCGAGATTTGGACAATTTATAGGTAAAGGCTATGAGTGCGGAGGCTTGCTCCTCTTTTCCCTTTCAGATTTTTGCAATAAGTCAGTAAACCAAATTTGTGCTAGTATTAATAATGATACAAGTGTTTGGCATTCTCGTTTGTGCCATATTAATTTTGGTTTAATGTCTCGGCTTCCAGTATGAGTTTAATTCCTAATTTCACACTTTCCAAAGGTTCTAAGTGCCATAGTTGTGTGCAATCGAAGCAACCTCGAAAGCCTCACACGGCTGCCGAAGAGAGAAACTTGGCACCTCTAGAACTCATACATTCTGATCTATGTGAGATGAATGGTGTGTTGACAAAAGGTGGAAAGAAATATTTCATGACTTTGATTGATGATGCGACTAGATTTTGCTATGTTTATTTGTTGCAAACTAAAGATGAAGCTCTCGATTACTTTAAGATCTATAAAGCTGAAGTTGAAAATCAACTAGAGAGAAAGATCAAGCGTCTTAGGTCGGATCATGGTGGAGAATATTTTTTCAAAGTTTTTGATGAATTTTGTGAGGAACATGGTATTATTCATGAGAGGACGCCTCCCTATTCACCCCAATCAAATGGGATTGCCGAGAGGAAAAACCGCGCGTTGACTGACTTGGTGAACGCCATGATAGACACTGCTAGTTTATCTAAGGCATGGTGGGGGAGGCTTTGTTGACTGTATCTCATGTCCTGAATAGAGTTCCTAACAAAAATAAAGAGAAAACCCCTTATGAAGAGTGGGTTGGGAGAAAACCATCACTTTGTTATTTGCGCACTTGGGGATGTTTGGCAAAGGTCAATATTCATATCCCCAAGAAACGCGAACTTGGACCAAAGACAGTGGATTGTGTTTTTTTGGGTTATGCTCACCGGAGCATTGCTTATAGATTTTTAGTAGTTAAATCTGAGGTTCTTGATATGCATGTAGATACTGTAATGGAATCTTGTCATGCAACATTTTTTGAGAATATGTTTCGTATGAAAGTTATGCATAGCATTGCTAGATTTTCTTCTGGGTTAAATTCTAAATCTAGTAAATTTGATGATTATATTGAACAAACACCCAAGGAAGTCCATGAGAAGGATAACGATGAATCTCCTGTAAGGAGCAAGAGACAAAGGGTTGCAAAATCCTTTGGTGATGATTTCATCGTATACCTTGTGGACGATACTCCCAAGTCTATTGAAGAGGCATATGCGTCTCCAGGTGTAGATGATTGGAAAGAAGTTGTTCATAATGATATGGACTCAATGCTTTCTAATGGAACTTGGGAGTTAACTGAACGACCTTATGGTTGTAAACCTGTGGGTTGTAAATGGGTGTTCAAAAAGAATTTAAGCCCTGATGGTACTATTGATAAGTACAAGGCGCGACTTGTGGCCAAGGGCTACACTCAGAAAGAAGGCGAAGATTACTTTGACACCTATTCACCTGTTGCTAGAATAACCACCATTCGGGTGCTACTTTCCCTGGCTGCCTCTTATGGTCTGATCATTCATCAAATGGATGTAAAGACAGCTTTCCTAAATGGAGAGTTGAAAGAGGAAATTTATACGGATCAGCCTGATGGGTTTGTGGTAAAAGGAGAAGATAAAAAGGTGTGCAAGTTGCTAAAATCTTTGCATGGTCTGAAACAAGCACCTAAGCAATGGCATGAGAAGTTTGAAAGAACTTTGACTTCTGCGGGATTTGTCATTAACGAGGCTGATAGGTGTCTCTACTATCGCCACGGTGGAGGAAATAGTGTCATATTATGTTTGTATGTGGATGACATATTGATATTTGGTACAAACATTGTTGTGATCAATGAGGTCAAGACTTTCCTATCAAAGAGTTTTGACATGAAAGATCTGGGAGAAGCCGATGTGATCCTAAACATAAAACTTATTAAGGATGAGAGTGGGATTACTCTAACGCAATCTCACTATGTTGAGAAGTGTTGGAAATATGCCCTAGTGGTAATGATAAATAGTTATTATTATATTTCCTGTTTAAAGATAATCATTCACTATCCATGCTATAGTTGTATTAAATGAAAACATAGATACATGTGTGGATACATAGACAAAACAATGTCCCTAGCAAGCCTCTAGTTGGCTAGCCAGTTGACCAATGATAGTCAAGGTTTTCTGACTATATGCAAGTGTTGTCACTTGATAACCGGATCACATCATTAGGAGAATCATGTGATGGACTAGACCCAAACTATGAACGTAGCATATTGATCGTGTCGTTTTATTGTTATTGTTTTATGCGTGTCAAGTATTTATTCCTATGACCATGAGATCATATAACTCACTGGCACCGGAGGAATACCTTGTGTGCATCAAACGTCACAACGTAACTGGGTGACTATAAAGGTGCTCTACAGGTATCTCCGAAGGTGTTCGTTGAGTTAGTACGGATCAAGACTAGGATTTGTCACTCCGTGTGACGGAGAGGTATCTTGGGGCCCACTCGGTAATATAACATCACCCACAAGCCTTGCAAGCAATGTGACTATGTGTAAGTCACGGGATCTTGTATTACGGAACGAGTAAAGAGACTTGCTGGTAACGAGATTGAAATAGGTATGCGGATACCGACGATTGAATCTCGGGCAAGTAACATACCGAAGGACAAAGGGAATGACATACGGGATTATATGAATCCTTGACACTGAGGTTCAACCGATAAGATATTCAGAGAATATGTAGGATCTAATATGGGCATCTAGGTCCCGCTATTGGATATTAACCGAGGAGTGCCTTGGGGCATGTCTACATAGTTCTCGAACCCGCAGGGTCTGCACACTTAAGGTTCGGTGATGTTTTAGTATAGTTGAGTTATATGTGTGGTTACCGAATGTTGTTCGTAGTCCCGGATGAGATCACGGACGTCAAGAGGGTTTCCGGAATGGTCCGGAAACGAAGATTGATATATAGGATGGTTTCATTTGGTTACCGGAAGGTTTTCGGGCATTACCGGCATTGTACTCGGAGTGACGAATGGATTCCGGAAGTTCACCGAGAGGGGGGCAACCCACCCGGAGGAAGCCCAATGGCCTTAGGGTGGCGCACCAACCCTTAGTCGGCTGGTGGGACAGCCCAAGAGGGACTTGGCACCAAGAGAAGAAAAACCAAAGAGAAAGAAAAAAAGGGGAGGTGGGAAGGAAGAGAAGGACTCCACTTTGCAATCCTAATTGGAGTAGGATTCCTCCTCTCCTCCTGGCCGGTGCACCCTTGAGGGCTTGGCCCTCAAGGCAAGCCTCCTCCCCCTCCCTCCTATATATAGTGGTGATTTAGGGCTGATTTGAGACAACTTTTGCCACGTGCAACTCAGATCTAGACATCATAGTTTTACCTCTTGATCGGATTTCTGCGGAGCTCGGGCGGAGCCCTGCAGGAGTAGATCATCACCACCACCGGAGCGCCGTCAGGCTGCCGAAGAACTCATCTACTTCTCTGTCTTGCTTGCAGGATCAAGAAGGCCGAGATCATCGTCGAGATGTACGTGTGCTGAACGCGGAGGTGCCGTCCATTCGGCACTAGATCGGAACGGATCGTGGGACGGTTCGTGGGGCAGATCGAGGGACGTGAAGACGTTCCAATACATCAACCGCGTTTCTTAAC
This sequence comes from Hordeum vulgare subsp. vulgare, assembly GCF_904849725.1. Taxonomy (NCBI): domain Eukaryota; kingdom Viridiplantae; phylum Streptophyta; class Magnoliopsida; order Poales; family Poaceae; genus Hordeum; species Hordeum vulgare. The sequence goes on from NC_058523.1 coordinate 358,456,590, forward strand.
GCTTCCTGCTGTGCGATCTACAAGGGTACGTAGATCCAAATCTCCTCTCGTAGATGGACATCACCATGATAGGTCTTCGTGTGCGTGGGAAATTTTTTGTTTGACATGCAACGTTCCCCTACAGTGGCATCATGAGCTAGGTTCATGCGTAGATGTTATCTCGAGTAGAACACAAAGGGTTTTGTGGACAGTGATGTTCTATTTGCTGCCCTCCTTAGTCTTTTTTCGATTTGGCGGTATTGTTGGATTGAAGCGGCCCGGACCGACATTATTCGTACGCTTACGAAAGACTGGTTTCATCGATTGACATGCAATCTCGTTGCATAAAGATGACTGGCGGGTGGCGGTTTCTTCAACTTTAGTTGAATTGGTTTTGACCGAGGCGGTCCTTGGAGAGGTTAAATAGCAATTTGCACATCTCCGTTATGGTTTTTGCGTAAGTAAGATGCGATCATACTAGATACCCATAGAAGCCATGTAAAACATGCAACAACAAATTAGAGGACGTCTAACTTGTTTTTGCAGGGTATGCTTGTGATATGATATGGCCAATGACGTGATGTGATATATTGGATGTATGAGAAGATCATGTTGTAATAGTTAATATCGACTTGCACGTCGATGGTACAGCAACAGGCAGGAGCCATAGGGTTGTCTTTAAACTAATGTTTGTGTTTGGAGATGCGTTTACTATATTGCTAGGACGTAGCTTTAGTAGTAATAGCATAAGTAGCACGACAACCTCGATGGCGACACGTTCATGGAGATCATGGTGTGGCGCCGGTGAAAAGAAGATCGTGTCGGTGCTTTGCTGATGGAGATCAAGAAGCACATGATGATGGCCATATCATGTCACTTATGAATTGCATGTGATGTTAATCCTTTTATGCACCTTATTTTGCTTAGAACGATGGTAGCATTATAAGGTGATCTCTCACTAAAATTTCAAGACGAAATTGTGTTCTCCCCGACTGTGCACCGTTGCTACAGTTCGTCGTTTCGAGACACCATGTGATGATCGGGTGTGATAGACTTAACGTTCACATACAACGGGTGCAAAACAGTTGCACACGCGAAACACTCGGGTTAAGCTTGACGAGCCTAGCATGTGCAGACATGGCCTCGGAACACATGAGACCGAAAGGTCGAGCATGAATCGTATAGTTGATATGATTAGCATAGAGATGCATACCACTAAAACTATTCTCAACTCACGTGATGATCGGACTTGAGTTAGTGAATTTGGATCATGTACCACTCAAATGACTAGAGAGATGTACTTTTTGAGTGGGAGTTTAGCAAGTAATTTGATTAGTTAAACTCTAATTATCTTGAACATAGTCTAAGTCCACTTTGAAATATTTGTGTTGTAGATCAATGGCTCACGCGACAGTCACCCTGAATTTTAATATGTTCCTAGAGAAAGCTAAGTTGAAAGATGATGGAAGCAACTTTGTAGACTGGGCTCGTAATCTTAAGTTGCTCTTGCAAGCTAGGAAGAAGGATTATGTCCTTAATGCTGCGCTAGGAGATGAACCACCCGCTACGGCTGACCAAGATGTTAAGAACGTTTGGTTAACACGTAAGGAGGACTACTCAGTAGTTCAACGTGTAGTCTTGTATGGCTTAGAGTCGGGACTTCAACGTTGCTTTGAGCGTCATGGAGCATTTGATATGTTCCAGGAGTTGAAGTTTATCTTTCAGAAGAACGCCCGGATCGAGAGGTATGAGACCTCCGATAAATTCTATGCTTGCAAGATGGAGGAGAATTCGTCTGTCAGTGAACATGTGCTCAAAATGTCTGGGTACTCAAACTGTTTAGCTGAGCTGGGGATTGAACTCCCGCAAGAGGATGTCACTGACAGAATTCTTCAATCACTGCCACCAAGCTACAAGAGCTTTGTGTTGAACTATAACAGCAAGGGATGAACAAGTCACCCGACGAGTTATTCGTGATGCTGAAATTCGCAGAATCAGAACTCCGTAAGGAGCATCAAGTGTTGATGGTGAATAAGACCACTAGTTTCAAGAGAAACGGCAAAGGCAAGAAGGGTAACTCCAAGAAGAGCAGCAAACCTGTTGCCAATCCGACGAAGAAACCCAAGGCTGGACCTAAACCTGAACCAGAGTGTTATTATTGCAAGGGAATGGGTCACTCGAAGCACAACTGCCCCCAAGTATTTGGCTGATAAGAAGGAGGCCAAGGAAAAATCAGGTATATTCGATATACATGTTATTGATGTGTACATAACCAGCTCTCGTAGTAGTGCCTGGGTATTCGATACCGGTTCTGTTGCTCATATTTGCAACTCGAAATAGGAACTGCGGAATAAGCGAAGGTTGGCAAAGGATGAAGTGACGATGCGCGTGGGAAATGGTTCCAAGGTTGATGCAATCGCCGTCGGCACAGTTTCACTTCAGTTACCATCAGGATTAGTTATGAACTTAAATAATTGTTATTTAGTGCATGCGTTAAGCATGAACATTATATCTGGATCTTGTTTATTGCGAGACGGTTACTCGTTTAAGTCAGAGAATAATGGTTGTTCTATTTCTATGAGTAATATCTTTTATGGTCATGCATCCAATGTGAGAGGATTGTTCATATTGAATCTTGATAGTGATGATACACATATACATAACATTGAGACCAAAAGAGTTAGAGTTAACAATGATAGCGCCATTTTTTTGTGGCACTCCCGCTTAGGTCATATTGGTGTAAAGTGCATGAAGAAACTCCATTCCGATGGACTTTTGGAGTCACTTTACTTTGATTCACTTGACACGTGCGAACCATGCCTCATGGGCAAGATGACTAAGACTCCGTTCTCTAGAACAATGGAGCGTGCAAGTGACTTGTTGGAAATCATACATACCGATCTGTGCGGTCCGATGAGTGTGAAGGCGCGCAGCGGATATCATTATTTTCTCACCTTCACTGATGATTTGAGTAGATATGGTTATGTCTACTTGATGAAACACAAGTCCTAAACGTTTGAGAAGTTCAAGCAATTTCAGAGTGAAGTTGAAAATCATCGTAACAAGAAGATCAAGTTCCTACGGTCTGATAGTGGGGGTGAATATCTGAGTTTCGAGTTTGGTGCTCACTTAAGACAATGTGGAATTGTTTCACAGTTGACACCGCGTGGAACACCACAGCGTAATGGTGTGTCCGAACATTGTAATCGTACTTTATTAGAGATGGTGCGATCTATGATGTCTCTTACCGATTTGTCGTTATCATTTTGGGGTTATGCATTAGAGACAGCTACATTCACTTTAATTAGGGCACCATCAAAATCTGTTGAGATGACACCATACGAATTGTGGTATGGCAAAAGACCAAAGTTGTCGTTTCTTAAAGTTTGGGGATGTGATGCTTATGTCAAAAAGCTTCAGCCTGAAAAGCTGGAACCCAAAGCGAAAAAGTGTGTCTTCATAGGTTACCCAAAAGAGACAGTTGGGTATACCTTCTATCTCAAATCCGAGGGCAAAGTGTTTGTTGCTAAAAACGGAGCTTTTCTTGAGAAGGAGTTTCTCTCGAAAGAATTGAGTGGGAGGAAGATAGAACTTGATGAGGTTGTCGAACCTCTAATCCCTCTAGATGGTGGCACAGGGCAAGGGGAAACCCATGTCGTTGCGACGCCGGTTGAGGAGGAAGTTGATGATGATGATCATGAAACTTCGGATCAAGTTCATGTCGGACCTCACAGGTCAACAAGATCGCGTACTGCTCGTGAGTGGTACGGTAATCCTGTCTTATCAATTATGTTGTTGGACAACAATGAACCTGCGAATTATGAAGAAGCAATGGTGGGCCCGGATTCCAACAAATGGCTGGAGGCCATGAAGTCTGAGATAGGATCCATGTACGAGAACAAAGTGTGGACTTTGGAAGTACTACCTGAAGGCCGCAAGGCTATTCAGAACAAATGGATCTTTAAGAAGAAGACGGACGCAGACGGTAATGTGACCGTTTATAAAGCTCGACTTGTGGCAAAGGGTTTTTCACAAGTTTAAGGAGTTGACTACGATGAGACATTCTCACCGGTAGCGATGCTTAAGTTCGTCTGAATCATGTTAGCAATAGCTGCCTTTTACGATTATGAAATCTGACAGATGGATGTCAAAACAGCGTTCCTTCACGGTTTTCTTAAGGAAGAGTTGTATATGATGCAACCCGAAGGTTTTGTCGATCCAAAGAATGCTAACAAAGTATGCAAGCTCCAGCGATCCATTTATGGACTGATGCAAGCATCTCGGAGTTGGAATAAGCGCTTTGATGAGGTGATCAAAGCATTTGGGTTTATACAAGTGGTTGGAGAATCTTGTATTTACAAGAAAGTGAGTGGGAGCTCTGTGGTGTTTCTAATATTATATGTGGATGACATATTGCTGATTGGAAACAACGTAGAGCTTTTGGAGAGCGTAAAGGATTACTTGAATAAAAGTTTCTCTATGAAGGACCTAGGAGAAGCTGCTTACATTCTAGGCATTAAGATCTATAGGGATAGATCGAGACGCCTGATAGGACTTTCACAAAGCACATACCTTGATAAAGTTTTCAAGAAGTTCGAAATGAATCAGTCCAAGAAAGGGTTATTGCGAGTATTACAAGGTATAAAATTAAGTAAGACTCAGCGCCCAGCAACTGCGGAAGATAGAGAACAAATGAGTTCCGTCCCCTACGCTTCAGCCGTAGGTTCTATCATGTATGCAATGTTGTGCACTAGACCAGACGTCAGCTTGGCCATAAGTATGGCAGGCAGGTTTCAGAGTAATCCAGGAGTGGATCACTGGATGGCGGTCAAGAATATTCTGAAGTACCTGAAAAGGACTAAGTAAATGTTTCTCGTTTATGGGGGTGACAAAGAGCTCGTCATAAAAGGTTACGTCGACGCAAGTTTTGACACCGATCCGAATGACTCTAAGTCGCAAACCGGATACGTATTTATTCTTAATGGGGGTGCAGTAAGCTGGTGCAGTTCCAAGCAGAGCGTCGTAGCAGATTCTACATGTGAAGCAGAGTACATGGCTGCCTCGAAGGCAACAAAGGAAGGTGTCTGGATGAAGCAGTTCATGACAGATCTTGGAGTTGTGCCGAACGCACTAGATCCATTAACTCTGTTATGTGACAACACTGGTGCCATTGCCTTAGCAAAGGAACCAAGGTTTCACAAGAAGACCAGACACATCAAACGACGCTTCAACCTCATCTGCGACTACGTCGAAGGAGAGGACGTGAATATTTGCAAAGTGCACACGGATCTAAATGTACATGAGCTTGGGATCAGAAGATCACTTTCGAGAGTGGAATCACATTATGGAGGCGAGACGTAAGAGGTCGTGGTGGCCGTGTGTGAGCATAGAGAACTTTGGTGTTTTACGCTAAATACTTCTATGTTAATATTATTGTTTGACGATTCTGAAAGGAGAAGAAACCGGCAAAATAATCCTTCAAAATTTATTGTGTGGATGTTGAAAGTTCAATGATTCTGTGCGGGATGCACCACTAATGGTGGTAGTGAGCTTAAAGTGGGGAGGCAGTAGTGGGTGAAGATGGAGAGGGGGGGGGGCGACGACAAAAAAGTCGGTAGAGAAAAACAAATGTTGCTCAATATGCATGCAGATCATAAAGATGTATGTTTCACACAATTGAAGTTGGACCACTAGAATACAATTGAAGTTGGACGACTAGAATATTTATACCCTATGGCAACGCACGGGCAATGTACTAGTAATAATGTATATGCCTTTGTACTTGTGTATTTCAGTGTTCTTATGTGAACTTCATTAGCAGGGATGGGTACCTAATGAGGCTAAATTGGTAGCCTGATCCTGAAATACAAATGATACACTACAGAAGCGGCCAAAAAATATTACAATAACTTTCATTACAGAAGAAAAAAATAGTCAAATTCGTCAGCAGGTTGCTCTCAAATTAATCATTAACACTTATATTCTACAATAAATTAACTCAGATTTCAACAGCTCACAGATTTCATGTACTCTAGCATCAAGCTAACACTCCCAATGTCATCCATTTCAGGGGGGGCTTACAGAACACAGTATTTGACAATTCAAGAGTTATGGGACGCGAGTGAAATCAACCAGGAGCTTGGTAACCCTGTGAAAGAACAAATGTCACTATCATCAAGAGGTATAAACAATCACGATTAAGATAATGTTGCCATAACCACTTCTGTCATTTTCTAACCGTAAACTGGATCATATAAACAATCATAAGAATAGTGCTGTATGAATACTACTCCCTCAATTCATAAATATAAGACGCTGAATCTGATGCATATAGGCACCTTTTAGTGTGTTTGTTCACTCATTTCAATGAAGGGAGTAGTACTTTCAGTGGTCAAAATGATTCAAGCATTTGCTAAGATGCAAAGTTCAAGAGGCCGGAAGGGACATTTTAGGAAAAATACAAAATGAAGACAGTTCGCTTATAGCATGAAATAATGTTACGAAACTAGAGCATCATACATTATTCTAAGCTATACTGCTTGTCACTGTCGAGACAATAGTGTTTGAAATCTATTACTCCCTCCGTTCCTAAATATAAGTCTTTTTAGAGATTCCACTAAAAACTATATACGGATGTATATAGACATACTTTAGAGTCAGGATTCACTCGTTTTGCTCCGTATGTAGTCTGTAATGGAATAGCAAAAAGACTTATATTTAGGAATGGAGGGAGTATGTTCTTAGAACAAGAGGCAAGATTGTACATACGAGCTACCAAAGTTTAGATTTATATTTTGGTGATTTTTTTCTGAAAAGATTATGCGAGAAGATAACTCAGAGGGACAAGGAGTGGTTGAGGGAAAGCTGAAGATTGGTATGAATGTCCATGATCTTACATGGCAAGCTGCAGACATCAATGTCATTGGTCTTTTATTTTCAATACTTCAACAATCTAATAAACTTAATTGGAACATTTGTACCAAATTGTAGTCACTTATTGGCAAGCTGTCTATTTTCGCTACATTTGGAAGATAGCTCGCCATGGGATCAAACATCCTTAAGATAAAATAATCTCAAATATAATACTACATATTAAATCTAGCTGCATACATATGCGGGTTACCCTGCTAGTTAAATAAACAGACATGCTATTAGAATAGCCATTTAGAAGAAAGGATGTTTAATTTCACAAATGTATGTAGCTTGCTCCTTCGATAACTGAATGAGTGCAAAGGATAAATATGATCAAGTATAAGAAAGAGGTATTACTGGAAGAGAGCATTATAGTCCTGCAGATCAACTCATTGAATTTCTTTCTGTGGTTCTCACAACAATCGATTCTTAGCTATCACTGTCTTCAGATGATTCTGCCTCTTCCAACTTCCCTTCCTCTGAATCAGAAGATTTGTTCTTTTTGGGAGTGTCCTCTTTGAACATCACGTTAATGGATCGTCCCATCAATTCCTGTGTTAAGATTAATAGGTCAGATATATTACCGGAAACAGATGACCCTGAGCCTACTGGTGGCAGCAAAGTTGTTTGTTACACCCACTGAGATGTGTAATCCCTAAATTGATGCGGCAAATCGCTAATTATTTGGAGTACACACGCCCATGAGCTTTCAGTTGGACAATGTGTGCCCCCATTAAGTTTACAGATGTTGCCACCAATATTTTCCGTAACAATGTATGTGTGTGGTGTGAGCATTTACCTTGTACTAGCATATTTCCATGCACTATAATCTGAGCAGCAAATGAACAACATCCTTGTACTGTTGTACACAGAACATTTCAAAATAATGTACCTTGCCATTGAAGGTAGAAATAGCAGCCTCTGCCTCCTCTTTTGAGGAAAAGGAAACAAATCCATAACCAGCAGATCGCCTTGGTGTGGTGGTATGAAAGATAACTTCAACTGATTGGACACCTGGGGTTGAGGCAAATAACTCCCGAAGATGACGGGATCTCACTCTCCATGTTAAATTCCCCACAAACACAACATTTTTCTCCACAGGAGCTGATGGCACAGCAGGTTGCTTCTTTTTAGGTTTTGCAAAGTCCACCTTAATCGTTCTATCGTTCAAAGTCTACAAACAGAATAGGAGATCAAGAAATAACCAATGACCAGTACTTCGGTATTCTATGAAAACAACAGTAATGATGATTTACGCAGGTTATGTGTCACAAGAAGACATTCTGACGCTGAATCATGCACTTACAGACAAATTGAGATTCTTGAGTGCTGAAAGAGCCTCCTCTTCTGAACCCATGGTTACAAATGCCAATCCTCTGTTTTTTTTGGAACTGTGCATCGAAAGCTAGAAAATCAGAAAGAAAAGCAATATTAATGGAGTTCGTGGCGGCGTGGCGTACAATTTTTCATAAATAAATGATCAAGAAATCCCTTCTGAAATGCATTGTATGGCAAAATCCTTCTCATTTTCCAATATACAGGACGCGTCTCCCCTACGGAAGGAGTATATAGCATTAACGATATGGCTTGAATCGGCATTGGAGCAACTGGCATATTCAAAATACGCGTTGTGGCCATGCACCCAAAGAAAGTCATGTAGACCAAATCAATCTAACTTTAATATTCAATACCTTGGAGTGGTAAAACCAGTTGTTAAGGTAGGTCTCTACTCTTAGATACAGTTTCAGATATAATGGGGTTGGAGATGAGAAATGTTAAGTCTCCTACATATGCGTTAGTACGTACTATGCATTTCCTTTTCTACGGCATAACAACGGTAAAAAGAGCTCAGAAACTTTAGACCACCACCTCACTAAAAGAGCCCCCACAGCCCCCGCGTCGCTCCGTCCCCAGGGGCGACACGGGCGGCGACCCCGACCAACAAGCCCCCGACGCCCCCCACCCTCCTCCTCCCCTCGCCGTCGCTGGTGCCTCCCGCGAGCAAAGCTCGCGTGGAACTGGCGGCGGCGGGGCCGGTACTTTTCTCCCGCGGCGGCGTCCTCCACGAGTTGGGTATCTCATGGCGGCGGGCGGCGAGCAGAGGGCGACGGCCGGCGCGTCGTCGCGGCTCTTGCGCCGGCGTTCGGGGTGAGGTGGGCGGCCTGGGAGGCGTGGGCTGCTCGGCTGCTGCGACGGCTGTCCAGGAGCGGTCTCGGAGGCTCGGATCAGGGCGGTCCCGATCTGTCCGCTCCGGCGACGGGGCTGGCCGTCGGGGTTTGCATCGGGGCGGACGGTGCGCCGGCTGGTGGTTCGGCGCCGGCGCGGAGGCGCAGTGGAGTTGGCATGCCCGATCTGCGCTTCATGCGAGAGCTTCGGCTGTGGAGGTGGATCTGAGGCTTGACTGTGGTTATGGCTCCTCTCTTGGCCCGTCTGGGCTTTTGGGGCCATGGCTGTGGTGGTCAGCGTGGTTGTGGTGGAGGTGGCGGCTCTAGGGGTCGCCCCGGTGGTAATAGTGTGATGCTCATGTACGCCGGTCTCAACACAAGCAACCCACCATGGTTATGCGTAGGCCGTGGAGCCCTTCCAATCTAATTGGTCTGGTCTCGCCATTGTTGAATACAAGCGGAGTCAAGGCTCGGTTTGCAGGTTCGCTTTGGCTTGGCTCCCTCCCCGGAGTCTGTAGAGGTGGTGAGATTTTAGGCTCTGGGCGAAAGCTTGTTTCTTCGACGGGGGTCGATGCTGGCAATGTTGGCGCTTGCGGGCGTCCTTTTCCTCCTTGGAGGCATTGTCGAAGAGCTGCTTCTCACCACTGAGTCCTAGCTGGTTAGGATTGGAAGCGGCACTGGGGGTTTGTTGGCTAGGCCGGACCATTCTCAGGGTTCGGTGGAGTGGTCTTGTGCGGATCTGGGTGAAAGCTTTGTGATCGACGGAGGTCGATGCCGAAGACGACGACGGTGTCAGTTGATGCTGCTTTCCTTCTTGAAGGCGTCTTTGAAGATCTTGCTCACTATCATTTCGGACAGAGGTTGTGATTCGTGGAGGTGGTTTGTTCGTGTTGTATCGGTGGTTGTTTTTTCTTTATTTCTTTCTTTTTAGTTCAATGGTTTTCGGCCTGGTTTTCCTCATAAATCGGGCCACTCTGTATTTCTTTTCCCTCTTAATGAAATCGGCAGAGCACCTGCCATGCAAGTCGAAAAAAAACTTTAGACCACCATAGGGTTTTTTTTTCAGTTCACTCCAGAAACTGATGGCAATATAGCTGAACCATACTGGCATCCCCTGCAACTTTAGTAACCATAACCATACATCATCGCCACTCCATACGGAAATTTATAGATTTGCATAAATTCACCATCCCAGCCGGTTAAAGGCACTGCCAATTTGCTGTTTGTTCCTTTCCCTTCAAGCGGATAAGGCAACGGAAACTAACGGTTTACCTCCACGTCGACGACGGTGCCTTGCTTCTCGAAAAGGACGCGAATGTCGTCGGGCGTGACATCCCACGGGATGTTCATCGCGATAAGCCGCGTCTTCGGCCCCACGGGCTCCTCATCCTCCGCATCCGCCTCGGTTTCCACAGACGCCGGGGCGACCGAGGCGCTAGCAGCGCAGACAGAGAACGCCAAGCGGTGGCCGGAGGAGCGGGCGGCAGCGGGGACAGCAAAGGAGATGTGGCTGTGGCGAGGTGGGGCGGAGTACTCGGGGTGGCGGAGCGGCGGCTGGCACGCGGGGAGCGAGGGGAGGAGGAGGCGAACGAGGGGGAGAGCCATTGTTGCGAGGCAGGCAGAAGACAAGGCAACGGCGAAATATCCGAAAGGCGGGCTGGGCTCGCTCGGGTTTATTATCCTCCGCAAAATATTCCCCCAAGCAAAGCGGCAACGTCTAAAGAAAAACAGAAATCAATTTATATATCATTTTTATTATTTGGACTAACCTATGAATACAGTGCCAAAGGTCATTTCCTACTTTCTACCCCTCCGTTCCTAAATATAAGTCTTTTAAGAGATTTCATTAGGGAACTACATATGAAGCAAAATGAAATCTATACTTTAAAGTCTATATACATTGTATGTAGTTCTCTAGTAGAATCTCTGAAAAGACTTATATTTAGAAACTTGAGGAAGTATTATTTTATACTCCCTCCGTTTCAAAATATAAGACCTTTTAGGGATTTCACTATAAGACTACATACGAAGCAAAATGAGTGAATCTATATTCTAAAATATGTTTATGTACATTCGTATGTAGTTTATAGTGCAATCTTTAAAAGGTCTTATATTTAGGAACGGAGGGAGTAGTTTTTATGTCAAAAATTTACAGAGCTAGAAAAATCTAAAAAATACAAAACTTATTGTACCAAAAGACCCCGCTAGTCAGAAGTTGAGATCGAGGGGAGCAACAAGCCTCCTACCATGCGGTGAGGCTGCATGGAGCCTCCTTAAATCTGTTGGGACTCTAATTTTACCTTAAGAAGGATCCTAAAATAAGAAAATATCCCTTAAAATTTTAGCCCGTTTGAAGTTATGGATCTCCGGATATAAAAGTGACGGTCATCTATCTCAGAAAAGGACTAAAAACCAGAAAAATGTAGATAAGATAGCTCGGAGAGGCAAGGACGAGAGGGGGAAACGTCTCCTAATCTGAGGGAGATGCCAAGGAAGAAGAAGAATGAGGGGGCGGCCTCCCCCTCCCCCCTCTCCCATCTCTCCGATGGTGCTAGAGTTGCGTCGGAGGAACCATAATCACCGTCATCGTCTCCAACAACTCCATCGTCTTCAACAACATCTCCATCACCTTCTTCCCTCTCTATAGAGTGGTCCACTTTTCTGCTACCCATTGAATCCCCTACCAGAACATGATTTCGATGATATTAATAATTTATTTTGTTTCATCAACATTTTTTTCATTGCTATTATGTTTGAGTAATTTATTTGTGTCCGATGGATTAATTGTATTCTGCTATGGTTTATTTAAGTTGTATGTTAATAAGGTGTTGTCATATGCTGCCCACCATTTGTGCACATGTATGGGATTCATACTTTAGGCTTTGTAATAATGTGATTGATTTATTTATGTTAAGTTGCCAAAGTGAAAGAAACATAAACTCTAGTTTATGAATTGTTGCATATGACATAAAGGGTACCTAAAGCTTTAGTGCATCCCTTGGATGACAATCACTACTCCTCACACCAATATCAATTCTCAAGGCATCTACATTGCCTGGGAGTCGGTTGCATTGGTGTGAGACTTTCTTAATTTTTCACTTCTCATAATAAAACGTCATTATTCCATTTGTCATTTAAGTGCAAAAATTCAAGCTCACACTCAAGTATAGTGTAGGGATTAGTAGTTGTCTCAAGACAGGTGTAATTTCTATGCCTGGCCCAAGCATGAATATGTTTTTCTTTATTTATGTCACTATAAGAAAGATATAATGTGCTATGTTCTTATGATATGCTTGATTAATAATTGGTACGGAATGATGATGTTTAGCATTTATATTCTTAAAAGGCAATGATTGTTTGCTTGCATACTTATGTATCATTGTTCCAATGGCAAATTGATAGGATGTTGCTTTTAACCACGTTTGTCTTAGATACAATTCACCAATTCACCCGCTCAAAGCAAACAGCTTATGCATCGATCAACAAAGAAAGTCATGATCAATGATTATCGTTGTCTGTTTTTGGTAAATACAAGGCAAATATAGACACAATACAAAATAAACACTTGCACACCATCCACAAAAACATCCTTTAAATAATTCGCCTAAGTTCTCAGGTGCATTTTGTTCTTTGCCTTTTGCAAATCATTCATAAAATATGTTATTCATAAATTATTTGCCTTCTTGGCTCCAACTGATCTTTGCACCAATGACATAACAGGTCATCTAGTTAGACCTAATAACCACGCATCCCCGTTTCCGCACAATCCACTAAAAAACAAGGGGAACGAGATGCGCTCTCGCGGCCCGGACCTCGCGGCCCTCCACCAGCCCCCACTAGCGGCGGCCACTCCAGCCCTGTCGGCTACCCTGTCGATGCCTCCCGTACCTCCTCGCTCGCGGCCGCTGCTCCCTACATGTAGGAACAGGGTGGAGAACGGAGGTCACCCCTCGTGCTCTTCGAAGGCTGCAACAACGACCTCACCGGCTGCAACAGCGAGCCTTCTGGCTGCCACACCCGTCGCCCTCGTCGCCCCTGCTCGTGCCGCCTCCAACCGGCTGCCAGGGGCCCCAGCTTCGATCCCCATCAACACCCCCACGCTCGATCTAGTTCTGGCAGATCTGGATCCCGCCACTCGGTCGCCGCAGGCTGTGATGGAGGTTCTTCTTGACTCAAGGCATGACTCCTGCTCCGTCATTAATGGTGAGAGGAGTGTGGAGCTGGACCCTCTACCGCAATTCCCATGCGCCGTGATGAAGCACTCCCCACCCCAGCATCCCCTGCCCCGCGTGACAACGTTGTCCGCCCTGGACGCACCGCGTGCTGCTCCAAGTCATGTCCCTGTCCTGGTGGATGGAGGGCTTGAGTCCTTGCCGCCGCCGCAGATTGGTGTCTTCTGTCCCTGGCCTCTGCTCATGCAGCTCCAGCTCCTGTCGACGTTGCTTCGTCGTCCTTGTTTGCTATTGTGGGTGTGTCGTCCATGACTCGTGTCGGCGCTGCTACTTCGTCGTGGAGTTCCCTTATCGATGAAGAAGAAGACGAGGAGGACGAGGTGTTGGCCCCGCGGATGCCTCCGCCGGCTACCAAATCCTCAATTCTGGTTGCTCTGCTAGGCGTGGCGTGTGAGGCAGATCCGCGTGGAGGTTGGCAGAAGGTGTTGTCGCGGGGTAACGTGCAATGCCCGAAGTCACTAGCCCTGCATTGGCTTCCCATCCTATTCCTGCTTGGCTTCATGGAAGATGTTACAAATGCCTCCTTCTTGGACACTGTGCAGTAGAGTGCTGAGACCCTTTTAGGTGTTCTTGATGCCTTGAGAATGGCCATCGGGCGCGTGAGTGCCGCAATGCCTGGTGTCCCCTCAGCTTTTTGGGAAGCCTTGCTCTGTCCACAGTGCCCCACCTTCCTGTCAGGGACCAACAAGTTTTGGCTCCTTGAAAGCTTCAGAAAGAACCTCGCCCACCTCGAAGATGCTTGGTCATGATACTTGGGCATCAATCGTTGCTGCTCCTGTTGGCTCTGCGACCTTGATGGATATCCCGATGCAGCCCACCTTGGAGAGGCACATCGAGCTTCTGCGCTTTGAGCTCCTTGGTATGGCTTCCTTCCGGCTTGAGGAGACGGTCCAAACTCTGTGTGATGTTGTTGACTCCATGCAAGGTTGGATGCTGAGGATGGAGAACTTCATGGAGTAAGCAGAGGTTGCATTGGGTGCGGTCTCTCTGGTGTCGCCTGTGTTTCGGAACGCTCATGTGTTGTGCCCTCTTGTTGTGCCAGATGACAACTTCGAGATCGAGAGGGGAGCCGAGCTTCATGGTCGTTTCTCCCCTCGTGCTAGAACCAGCTCGCCGTCGTCGACCTCTAAGAGATTTGATAATGATGTGGTCGTGACTCCAGTGCTGCAGATCATGCCTGAGCTTCGGGACCTATGTGAGGGTCCGATTTTACATCTTTCCGTCGAACAACTGAAGATAGACCCCCCTGAGATCTTGTCGGCAGATGTCCTCGTGAAAGGACTTAGTGTTGGAGCCATCGCACCTTGGTGGCGACTCAAAGGGGTTGAGCGGGACTCAGATTTACCCAGGTTCGGCCCCTCGTGAGGAGGTAAAAGCCTATGACCTGCTGTGTGTTGTATTGATGATGATTCGATTACAAGGAGGGGGAACTCGCCTGGCCTAGCTCTTGATGATTTCTAACCTACCCTCTCCTTCCTTGGGACTCGCCTTTATATACAGGTCGAGCCCTTAGGGTTTACAAGAGTCCTTGCTGTTACGCAAGTCATGATTCTTTCTATCTCTAAGTCGCCGTGCTTTCCAAGACTTGGAGATCTTCCCAATGACTGACTCTCCACGAGGATCTTGAACCGCCATCCAGCTCCTAGGCTTATTGGGCCAAAGCTTGAATCGCCAAAGGATGAGTCGCCCGCTTGGTGACCCGGCCCAACTAGGGCGGGTCACACAACAGATAATATCCCCAACATTAGGCCCCAGATTGACTTGAACCTGTTCACGCCAACTCTTACCTAGTTAGGGGCGACTCACTCTGCTCTTTTTATGCATCATACGCTTAATCCGCCACCCTTCGTGGAAATATCCAAGTCGCCGAACTGTTTCCTGTTGACACCATCTTATCCCTTTAATCTCGGAAGAAATGATGACGCAATCCCCAACGGATCTTTCGGCACAGATATCCCGAAAATCTTGGCGCTATTATAGCGAATCTTTATCCTGTCTTCAGTTCCCGTGCGAGGCGCCTTGATTCCAGCGCCCGACCCAATAAATAGGCTCGGGGAAAGGGGCAGGGAACATCCCCACCTACCCATTCCGTTGGCCCCTTCTTCCTCGCAACTGCACAAGAACTCCATCGTCGCCCGAGGACCTCCGTCTCCGGCCACCGCGTCCGACGCATCTCCAGGCCGACCAAGTGCGCAACACTCGCCGCGGATCTTCCTCGGTCGCCTCCGGACGCCATCATCAGGTCAGTCCTTCGCCATTAGAGACAGATCTTAGCTCCTCGATGTTCATCGCCTGCTAGTTCCTTAGAACACCTTGAATGCCCCCATAGATGCCGATTCGTTCGCAATAACAGTAGTAGGCACGGTAGCATCGGCCATATCCTCAGTTGATTAGCTCCTGTTTGAGGATCTAAAAAGGGCTTCTGTCAAATCTCCTTCAATGTTTTTACCCTAGCCATAGACTGTTTTACCTTATCCAGGCCTTTTTCCATTCATTTTAACTTGCTCGTAGATCTATATTTTGCTGTCTGTCATGTAGAAACCTGTTTACAGATCCTGATGCTATGAGATGTCTTCTCTAAACAATAGGAAATTCTTAAGTCGCCCCTGTGCCCAGATCTGGTCCTTTATTGGCGAGTTAACAAATTCCTTTAGCCACTCAACAAATATTTGGCGGGTTAATAGATCTTCTTAGCAACTCAATAAGCATTCGACGGGTTAATAGATCCTCTTAGCCGCCCAACAGGTGTTCGGCGAGTTAATTTACAAGTGAACCTTTCCTCTGTAGCCATGGGGACCGTGTTCAAGGCCGATTGGCTCCCGACCAAAGTTGACGACGCCTTCCTCAACGACTGTGTGAAAACGGGGAATCTTGACCCGAAAGAAGTTATGGGGTGGCGATCCGGATTAGGCGAGGAAATCCCCAACCCAAAGGAAGGGGAGATAGTTGTTTTTGCTGAGCACCTCGAACGGGGTTTTAAGCCGCCAGGATCAAAATTCCTTAGAGATTCTATGGCCTTTATGAACGTCCGCCTCCAAGACCCGGGCCCCAACTCGATCAGCAACATATGCCAGTTCCAAGTATTCTGTGAAGCCTACTTGCGGATGGAACCATCGGTCCCTTTGTTTTGGTATTTCTTCCATTTGAATCGCCAGACCGAATTTGCCAATGGCCCTAGCTTAGAACTTGGAGGGGTCAACGTTCAACGCCACAGGGACAGCTCATTCCCGTCACTCGCCATGCCTAGCCACTGCCTTGAAAAGTTTTGGGGATTTATTTAAAATATTTTGTATTTTATATTTTAGAAAAGGAATTTTAAATAATGTTTTGGCCCATGTTTTACTTACTTTGGACACTTATGTACTTTATAAAATGTTGGTTTCTCCATCATAATTAACTACGGATTATTTGTAACATTAGGAACATTTTAGTTTTTATGTTTGAATAAATAATAATTTAACTTTAATTTAAAATTTGAAAATGGCTTCGATTTTTATCAAGTGGCAATTTGGCTTCATTAAACTTGATAACATGGCACCATTAGTGTGTGGTTACTGTAGCTTAATCCGGGGATGTCACAACTCTTCCCTACTAACAAGAATTCTCGTCCCGAGAATCAAGAGGTAGAAGGAAAGAGCTCGGGGTATTCATCACGAAGATGAACCTCGCGTTCCCAAGTGGCTTCATCTTCAGAATGATTTGACCACTGCTCCTTAAGGAACTTGGTGACTTTGCGACGAGTCTGACGATTAGCCTGATCGAGAATGTGGACCGGATGCTCTTTATAAGAGAGATCTTGTTGTAGCTCAAGCATATTAAGTTACTTTCCACGCCTTTCGAGAACAGTGAAAGGACCAGTATAGTGAGGAGCTAACTTGCCCTTGATCCCAAAATGGTGTGTGCCTCTCATTGGTGTGACACGAAGATAAGCCTTTTCGCCAGGTTGATAGACCATATCTTGATGATGACGGTCATACTGACTCTTCTAACGAGACTGAGCAGCCTTCGGATTCTAATGAATAATGCGGACTTGACCTTCCACATGCTGGAAATCATATGGACCGAAGAGTGATCGGTCCATTGAACGGTAGCTCGAGAATTTCATACGAAGCCAAGTGTAAAGGATACCTAGAAGTCAAGGGTGTACAGGAGAGTCAAGTTTCAATCCTGTGGAACTTTGGGTTATGGGTCCACCATGTGGGCCGAGAGTAGGTAGAGGGGTGACATCTTGTACGGTATTGGTAGCAAGACATGTCACAGGATAACTTGTCAGTTATGTTGGCAACAACGTCGGTACCAAGTGCGGGGAACGAATAGAACCATTTTCCTGCTCGTTGAAATGAGGCGGGCCAATAGGCAAAGTTCTTGTCCACCGACGGCTACCGGAATGTTATCCACAATAGTAACAGGGTCTTACTGACAGAGTTATATACCGAGAATTTTACCTAAGCAGAGAATTAACACTGCCTAGATAAGTTATGCCACAAGAAAGGTCAAACAGACCAATGGGAAGGAAAAATGTGTTCACACACACAAGTATTAGAGTATACCATTCCCGAGGAAAACATAGAGTACGGTATACATGATAGGTCATCAAGTACATAACCATTTTGAATAAAAGGCAAAGAGAATCACGATGTTTACCCATACCATACGGGTTGGATAATTGATCAGGAACAATTTAGAATTGCGCTTCCAATGTTCCTGTTGAAATTTGAAGTACCACATTCTTGCTTCGAGGTAGTACTGACATGGTCATCCGATAAAGGTCGGACCAATGGGTACACAAAGAGGATCCATGAGGAACAGCTGATGAAATAAGTCATATAGTTTCCGCATGGAAGAATGGTGAATCTTACATATGGAAGAATTTATAAAAATAGGTCCTTCGGCCCAATGTGCCAGACAAGGCATCACCGTACCAGGTTACATAAAGACCAAAGTTATAATTATTGGAAAATGTTCCAACCATCATATCTGCCAAAGATTCAAATCTGGTTGGTGTCAGACACCTCAGGCTCAAGATACCTGAGAAGAAAGATGAAGACACAAGATTCTCATGAGATGAGCTACACAAGCAATTCTTGAATCAAGAGTTTGATTTAATACATATGAACACGATGTCAAGACATTCGTGCCCACATAGAATTCTTACGACGAAATGCAAGTGAGTTGTGATTTGAGAGATATCATTGAGGATATCAAGGCCCTTGCGTAAGCCTTGATTAGCTCTTATGAAGAAACCTCCTTTCCTTGATCAAATCAGTCAATGGCTTGGCGTGCTAAGAGAAGTTATATGAAGTGAAGATAACAAATCTTCAAAACATATAACACTTCGCACATGCGTGAATGATTTGGTATTTCCCAAGTGGAAGCGAAACAAAACTTTCACATATTCACGGCGGAAGGAGTGCACGTGAACTTTGGGAAATACACTTCTTATATCAAACATATCCTTCATGAGCTAGGCACAAAGATAGTGCTTTCAAAAGCTTCATCACGAACCATGGAGAATTTGAGGGTGTGGCTGATGGGCTCAACAACAATCCCATAAGATTTTGATAGGGATGAATTTCCAAAATTTATAATATCAAGGAGATAGCATTTGTCAAATCAAATGGTATAATGTCGTATGCTCGAGGGAACAACAACAATTAAACATTGGTTGAATGGTGCGCTCGGAAATACGGATGGAGCAGCATAACCAATGTCAAAAATGATGAGCCAACACCCAACACACTAAGAATGAAACAAGCAGTTGTTAACCTCAAGGCAATAGGGTTGCCAGAAGTATTGGAATCACACATCAGAGTTCAGTTGGTGGTATTCTGGTTTGAAACAACACGGGACCAAGAAATGAATGGTGATGGCGAGAAGTATTACTATATCAAGAATTCCTAAGAGGTGCAATGATGCTCACAACATTCTTGACAGAAAGGATAGTAATACTCCAAGGTAGAAGATAATCATAAGCTGGATAGTGAGGAACACAAAGGACGACACAAAACATGAACACATTTGTGTTGGAGGGAAGACAAACAAGGATGTCGATGATAATACAAACCATCAAGGGTGCAAGGATGGTATTTCTCATCATGCATTCGATTGATAACCTGCAAGAGCTCGGGATGCTGATGATGATCACGACACATTTGTCAAGAAGCTTCACGAAGATGTAATCGTTCAGTGATGACATCAAGCAAGGGAATGATGAAGCAAGAGGTTGTCGAAATCACAGATAAGACTACTAGCTTAGAATTGAGACTGCCTTTCAGGAGAACCAACATGATGTGGAAAGCTCGATGCAAGCTTAACGCATAGTTGGAATTGTGTTCCAGGGATGAAGGGTATATATAGCATGGTCGAGCTCCAACATGACGATGATGATGTAGCTTAACAGCTTGGAATGACAGGATCGAGTACAAACTCGTAAAAAAGGAAGATTACTAAAAAATGTTGAATCGCAATGCGTACTCGATTCAGTTATCGATGTACTCGTGTGTCCAACAACTCAAACACGAGGAAAACTGGAATTAATGAAAATATCACAGTTGATGAGGAGCTCACAAGAAGTTATGTAGCTCCGTGATATTCTCGAGATACCAGGGACAACACTCGAAGGTAGATCAACATTAAGGCTTGGACCGATGTATTGATCTCAAGAAGATAAGTACTTTAACTCGTCTAAGAATGAAATCAAGGTAGGACAACATGGTCGGAACCATGATTGCAAGGGACAAGATCACAAATACCAGATTTAAACCAGATAATGAATCATTATTGATACGAGAAGTTTCTATGATAGGATCAATGTAGTTTCCACGGGCATGAACACAAAGTTCAAGGTCGACTCCCACTTCATCAATGCATCACCTGCCATTTACTCCTCGCCTTTGAATAGGTTGTAGCTTTGAAAGAATATTCGGCAAAGCACCAGAAGAGTAAGACTCATGAAAACATTTCGAGTCATATTGATTTAGGAAGGCATAGGTTCAACCCATCGGGGCATCTTAGGAACATATACCGCAAACTTCAAGAATATTCAACACATGCTTAAAGGGCATGGCTGACAAAGCGTAGGGTAAAACTGATTAGAGGGAGAAGACATAATTTATCAATGGCATCATGTGTGAGGGGAAGCAATCACGAGAATTTTTGAAAGCAAAGGATGCTGTCGGTTAATAACCCAGCAATGGGTCTGGCAGTCCATAAAGGATCTGATGTGAGTATCAGTACTCAATCAGAGGGAGATAGGATGCAATGCATCGGGTTACAAAACATCTGAAAAATACTGATACTTAATTACCAAAGGAATTAGGATTTCCAGGTTGGTGTATCATAATCAGATGCTCCGATCGAATACAAGTAAGCTGAATGGATTTAGATGGAAAACCACCACAGCTGATTTGTCGAGAACTAGCTTTGTCTGGAAGGACGTCTGAGCCGGAAGATAATTCATGAGTATCTGCAGATGATTGTGTGCATTCACACAAAGGTAGAATCAATAAGATCACAGGAAAATCACAAAGGATTTTAGTGAATGCTGCTAGACATATGGATTTAACCATAATGCAAGCAGATGAGAAAGGTCAAAAGCAATAGGCTACCAGGGATTCCGAAAGATCGGACCGTAATTCGAAGAACTTTCGAAACCCATGACAACTGATGACGGACAAACTTCCGATAAGATAATTCGTTGCATCTCGTAAAACAAGAGCAATTGGAAAAGAAAGTATGGATGACATTTATATGAAATCGTCCATAGGGGTTGACGGAAGAAGGGAAATCGGAGAAGCGATGAGTACCAGATCTCGAGAGAACATCGGAGAGTATCATCGGGGTCTTCTCACGGATAAATCCATCGTCTGGAATACGGGGCTCTCCGGGAGGAAGTATTTACGAGAACCTAATGTTAGACTTAGCAAAATCTTTATCCCGAAAGAGAAGAGAGAGTAGAGCCCAGAGTATAAAAAAGGAGTAAAAGATACTAATACCACCCAATTGAGATGTGGGCCCGTAAGCCACAACATCAGTGTTAGTAAAGTTTTTCAAACACTAGACTCAACTTTGGCCAAGGAGTTGGAAAGGGGGCTACCTACAGGCAGTCGGCTCTCGTACCAACTTGTGACGCCCTCAATTTAATCGTACGCTAATCATACACGCAAATGCGTACGATCAAACTCAAGGACTCACGGGAAGATATCAAAACACAACTCAAGACAGAAATAAAACAATATCAACTTCATATTACAAGCCACGGGCCTTGAGGGCTAGAATACAGAAGCTCGATAAACACACAAGTCAGTGGAAGCAACAATATCGGAGTACAGACATAAAACTTGAGGTGCCTTAGAGAAGGCTAGCACAAAAGAAACACGATCGAACGAGGCGAGGCCTCCTGCTTGGGAACCTCCTAACTACTCCTATCTTCGGCGGCCTCCACGAAGAAGACACCATCAGGGCAGCAGGCGTCGGCAGGAAACTCCATCTCTTGGGCTCCATCATCTGGTCGCAGCAACGGATCAAGGGAACAAGGGGGAAACAAAGCAACTGTGAGTACTCATCCAAAGTACTCGCAAGACTTACATCAAAACTATGCTAAGTATGCATCAGTATCAAAGAAGGGGGGTGGTTATATGTGGACTAACTGCAGCAATGCGAGAATAGAGAGAGAAGGCCTAGTCTTATCGAAGACTAGCATCTTCAGGGTCTTGCAGCAATAGACGAGAGTAGAACACGTGTAACACAATTAATAGTCATATTGTTGCAGCAATATTAATATGAGGTCATGCCCTGAGGTCCTCCCTCGACTCCCTGCGAGGAAGCAATCCCGGGGCAACTAAATCCAGTTAAGTAACAGTTGTAGTTGTATAAGATCAGGGCACAACTCCAAGTCGTCCTGTAATCGTGGACACGACTATTCGAATAGATAAGTTCTTCCCTGCAGGGGTGCACAACATATTCCCCGACGCGCTCGATAACACTCTGGCCGGACACACTTTTCTGGGTCCTGCCCGGCCTCGGAATATTGACACGTCGCAGCCCCACCTAAGCTCAGCATAGAGGCCAGCCCGTCGGTCTAACTCCTAAGCACAAAGGGGTCGTGGGTCCACTTACCCTCTGCGATCCTGCACGATGCGAGGGCGGCTGATGTCAGTCCTATCACCCCTTAATACAAGAGCGATGCATCTCGGGACCACTCGGGCGCGCCGCTACATCGCTGACGTCTGAAGAGCTTCGACTGATACCGCGACGTCGAGTACCCATAATTCTTCCCACGCAGACGGTTAGTGCGTAATAAGGCCTTTCAACCAACCCAAATCAAATACCCAAATCCATTATCATTTTAATTAGGCCATTGACACAAATCTCGCGGGAATCCACCCGTCTAACAACTAATCACCAATGATCCCAATAACATGGTCGAGTAACTATGTGGTTGTAACATCGGGGGGAATCCGAGGTATCACCCTCGTTGGATTCCGAACGATGTATCCGTCAAGGTGGGCTTAGAGGAATCACCCTCGGGGGTCCCACACTTTAGTGGTTGCACGACAGAGGCATCGTCGGGAACGGTGAAAGAGGAATCACCCTCGATAACCATGACTGACTAGCTATACTACATAGATATCATCAGGAGTACTTACCGTGGTGTCACCCTCGGTAACCGATAGTATCTCTGTAGCATCGTACAACCAAGGGGGGTGTATGTGCTTTGTTGGGTCTGGCTCGTCGATCAGGGGTCGAGATTTGAAAATAAAGCGGGGCAACTGGACTACCGGGTCAGAAGGGATGACTGCTCCACCTATACTAAGCAAATTTAAAGTACAGTACTGAAAGTAGCAGTTCATCAAAAATAGATTATGCATCAGATATAGGAGCTAACTACAACAGTAGAAAAATTCTAATGCAAGCATGAGGAAGAAAGAATAGGCGATATAGGAATGATCAAGGGGAGTTTGCTTGCCTTGTTGCTCTACAGACAGATACACATCCTCGACGTTGAAGTAGTCGATCACCGGATCAACATCGGTCTCAGGGTCTACCAGAAAGGAAAATAACGAAGGGGAAACACAATAAATAAGAGAGCAAGTAAACACACCACAAAGCATGACAAGGTAATACACCGTGCTAGGGGTGACCTAACGCGAAACTAAACGTTACACATGAAGCGGGAAAATATCTCACGATATTTCCCGAGTCTTTGGCTACTACCGGTCACGCGAAACGGATGGAAAAGTTCCACGTTCTCTATGATAGGGACGTGTGACAAATGAATGGATAGTGTATCCGGGTTCGCGGAATTTTTCTGAGCAACTTTCATGTATAAAATATTTTCATCCGACCTACGATTCATTTTATATGATTTTTCAAAGTATAAATGATTTTCTGTATTTCTGGAACTCTTTTTGATCCGAAAATAAAACAACAAAAACTTTTGTTACCTAGCATTACTCTAGCCTGTGTGTATGACGGTGGGACCATTGGAGTTGGGTTGACCAAGTCAAATTGACTGGTCAATAGAGGGTATGTGGCCCACACGTCGTTGCCACATGTGTTAATAAAACACCTAACTAATTTAATCAAGGGAGGGGGTCCCACATGCCATAGACTACTAGCTAACCTAACACTAATTGCCTCTAGCTAATCTTAATTAGGCCCTAGCTAATGGCATGGCTCACGTGAAGTGGCACAAACCTGCCACTGTGTGCACGAACACACACATGCGCATGGCCATGGACACGAGCACATCGGAGGCTAACGCAACAAACAGCGATGCTGCCAGCAGCTAGCAAGGCATGAGCAATACTAGCGCACAGCAGCGGCCGTGTCTAGCAGCAGTAACAGGCAGCTGTGCAGTAGCCTAGGAGCAGCAGATGCAGGCAAAGCAAGGTAGTAGCAGCTAGCAACGACAACAACGCGGCAGCTACACGCAGCAAGAGCAATAGCTAGCAGCCGCAGCATCCAAGAGCAGCAGCAGCGCTGGCGTAGTAGCGGCAGCAGAAGTGCACGGGGGCGACGACGACCATGGCAGCGGCAAGCGACGAGGCGAGCAACAGCGCAAATCAGCAGTAGCAGGGCAACGGGAGGAGCACAACAACAGACGGTCGCGACGGTGCGCGCGCAGGCTGGGCGAGCAGCAGCAGCAGCAAATGGCAGCAACAGGGGCATCAGGCGCGACGCAGCGAGCAGCGGGCACGCACCTGGGCGTGGCCAGGGTGTGCTCCGGGGAGGCCAGTACGCGGCAGGGCGCAGACAAAGGGTCAAGCAGAGCACGCCAGACACACACGCGGGGATGGGCACGGTCGCGGTGGCCACGACCACAGGCCGAAACTCACGCGACACAGGACGGCGACACGAGGCGATGAACAGAGGGGAGACAAGGGGAATGGAGGTGCCGCTCATAGGGGAAGGCGGAGGACGCGTCGGACGGGGCGGAGGAGCTCCGGTGAGGTAGATCGGATGAGCCAACGGCGGCCGTAGGTGAGGAGGACGATGTCGATCCCGGTGATGCAGAGGCATAGATCTCGAGGTGGTGGTCGTAGACGACGTAGAGGAGGCCGACGGAGCTGCATGACATGGACTCCGGGCACGGGGTCGATGGAGGGCGCGAGCTTCACGGCGAGAAGGCCATGGGGTCGTGGACGACGACGGGTGTGAGCGGGGCAGAGGGAGGAGAGGCGGCTAGGGTTCGGGAGGAGGCCGCGGGGTCGTCTTTAAGCCCCACGACAGCCGGGGCCGGCACGTGGTCAGGCGCCATGGATGGCTGCCACAGCATCCCCCCTCTTTGTAGAAGAGGTTGGGGATGACCCCGGTCGGGCTGGGCCCAAATGTGCATTGAGCACCAGAGGCCCAGTTGCACATGTAGTTTAGTTTTTTTATTTATTGTTTTATTTTGTAGCAGCATTTTTATTTTATTTTATTTAGCCATCAACGACTTCCCTGAAATATGGGACCGAGCCCATAATTACTTTTCATTATTTGGCACTGCCTTGAAAAGTTTTGGGGATTTATTTAAAATATTTTCTATTTTATATTTTAGAAAAGGAATTTTAAATAATGTTTTGGCCCATGTTTTACTTACTTTGGACACTTATGTACTTTATAAAATGTTGATTTCTCCATCATAATTAACTACGGATTATTTGTAACATTAGGAGCATTTTAGTTTTTATGTTTGAATAAATAATAATTTAACTTTAATTTAAAATTTGAAAATGGCTTCGATTTTTATCAAGTGGCAATTTGGCTTCGTTAAACTTGATAACATGGCACCATTAGTGTGTGGTTACTGTAGCTTAATCCGGGGATGTTACAGACACAGTGAGGATTTTGAACAAGTGTCAAGTAGAAAGCATACGAAGAAATAAGAATAGACTCGGTTGAGCTTAGCATAGATGGGAGTCGGGTCCGATCATATTCACTTAGATGAAATATCAAATTGAATACTGAGCTATAAGTGAATGATGTATATAGGACAAATTTTATCTAGCACCGGTGGTAGTTACCACCACTTGCGTTTTGTATGTAGTACCTATTAAATTGAAGAGTATGTACGCGTAGTATGTAGTATATAATAATGTTTAGGTAGTATATATACTATTTTTTTGATAGTATGTATCATTTTTTGTGTGTGTTCTTTTTTACGTACAAAAATATATGTATTTCACAAATATAATAAAAACTATGGGCTAACTTGTAATATTTTCATGTAACTCACTTTGAAAAATCTTATATATAATATATAAACATAATAAAAATGATAAATTAATAAATATACTACCGCATGATGATGATATATATATATATATATATATATATATATATATATATATATATGAAGACTATAAATTTTTTGAAGATTTTAAAAAAATGAGGATTTTGTGGCAAAGTGTCAGATTGATGAATTTCAACTTTGAAGAAAAATAGTTTAAAGAATTTCAAAGTTGGGTGGTGACGTGACCCACCGTATAAGAATGATGATTTCAGGCACCGCGTACAATTGTCGTAGGGCCCCGAGAACCAAATTCTTCATAAATTTCTTCACACTAAGAGTGATATTCTTCATTGATTGAAGAAAATCGATTCTTTGTGTGTTGCACATCTAAGTCATCAATTTTACGTAAGTGTTATGATGTGTGCATGTTTTCACAAAATATTTGAAGACTCTAGGATATTTAGCTCACACCGCAGCTTGCAAAACCTTCTCTCATCCAAGGGCTTTGTGAACATATCTGCTAGTTGATCGTCAGTCTTCACATGGTCGACGATGATATTGCCCTTGAGGACATGGTCCTGAAGAAAATGATGACGAATATGGATATGCTTAGTCTTCGAGTGTTGTACTGGGTTGTAGGCGATCTTGATTGCACTCTCATTGTCGAAGTAGAGGGGCACATTCTTCATGTTGATGTCGTAGTCTCTCAGGGTTTGCTTCATCCATAGCAGTTGAGCACAACAGGATCCAGCAACAATGTACTCAGCTTCGGCGTGGAGAGAGAAACACAGTTGTGCTTCTTTGAGGACTAGCAGACTAATGATCTTCCAAGGAAATGGCAAGTGCCTGATGTTGGCTTGCGATCCACACGGTCACCAGCATAATCAGAATCAGGATATCCAACGAGGTGAAGATTTGAGCCCTTGGGATACCATAATCCTAGTATTTGTGTGTGAGCTAAGTATCAAGAATATGCTTCATAGCCTTATGGTGTGATTTATTCGGTTTTGCTTGGAAACGAGCACACATGCAAACACTAAGCATTATATCTGGCCTAGATGCACATAGATACAATAAAGAGCCAACCATCGAGCGATTTACCTGCTGATCGAAAGCTTTACCATTTTCGTCAGTGCAGAGGTGACCGTTGGTAGGCATAGGAATCTTGACGCCTTTGCATTCATGCATGTTGAATTTCCTCAGAAGATCCTTGAGGTATTTCTCCTATGATATGAAGATGCCATTGCGTTGTTCACGAATTTGAAGACCTAAGAAGAATTTCAGCTCCCCCATCATAGGCATATGATATTCTTCACTCATCATGTAAGCAAATTCATCACTGTAACGTTTTTTAGTACAACCAAAGATAATGTCATCGACATATATTTGGCACACAAATAGTTCATTGTCATATTTTTTTTGAAAAGAGTTGGATCGAGTGAACCAGGTTTGAAGCCTTTCTTCATGAGGAATTCCTTCAATGTATCATACCACAACCGATGAGCTTGCTTGAGGCCATAGATTACCTTTTTGAGTCTGAAGACTTTGTGTGGATGCTTCGGATCCTCAAAACCTGGGGGCCAACATATACTTCTTCCTCAAGCTTACCATTGAGGAATGCACTTTTCACATCCATTTGATATAGAGTAATATTATGATGATTAGCGTAAGCAAGTAGTATTCGAATAGCTTCAAGTCTAGCAACAGGTGTGAAAGTTTCATCGAAATCAATTCCTTCAACCTGTGTGTAGCCTTGAGCTACAAGCCGTGTCTTATTCCTCACCACTTGACCATCCTCATCTTGCTTGTTTCAGAATATCCACTTGCTGTCGATGATATTGTGCTTGCGAGGATCTGCTTGTTAGACGAGTTCCCACACGTCATTTAGCTTGAATTGAAGAAGTTCATCTTGCATGGCTTGAATCCACTCAGGTTCCATGAAGGCTTTAGCAACTTTTGAGGGTTCTGTGATAGACACAAAATAGGAATGCCCACAAAAGTTAACTAAATGTGAAGCTTTTGAGCGAGTGAGAGGACCTGACGCATTGATGTCATCGAGGATTTTGTCAAGTTCCACTTCATTTGCAATTCTTGGATGGGCTGGTTGAAGATTTTGTGTGGGCTGAGGAATTTGATCTAGAGCAATTTCCTCAGGTGCACCATTTTGAATTTCATCAGTGCTCGGGACGATTTCTTCAGCAATTTCCTCAGTAGGAACGATGTCTTCGGTAGCTTTGTACTTGATAGCTTCCTTAGGAGATAATTTGTGTGGCACACGAGGCAATTGCTCTCTTTGCTAGCCATTAGTTTCATCGAACCGCACATCTACAGTTTCAACAACCTTGTTGTGATAGGTGTTGAAGACTCTGTAGGTATGCGAGTCCTTTCCATAACCAAGCATAAAACCCTCACGTGCTTTAGGTGCAAATTTTGAGCTATGGTGAGGATCCCTAATCCAACATTTTGCACCGAAGACTTTGAAATAACTTACATTGGGTTTCTTGTCTCTCGTGGGTATAAGCCTGACAGTAGATGTGTAGGGTACGAAAAGGATGGGCAGAGCCTTAGCTACGACGAGGTTGTATGAGTTCAGGCCCCTCTGCGGTGGAGGTAATAGCCCTACGTCTCAGTGCTCAGGAGCTTGTTGTCGAGTGGAAATATGGAATACCATGAATTGCTAACCCCTCTACCAGCGGGGGAGGGTGGCTTATATAGAGTGCTGTGCCCTCCACAACGGTTCCGGTACAGGGGTGGAGTAGTGGCGATTGAATGCGTACGTTACAGGTAAAGTACGCCCTAAATGCTAATAAATGCACCTGGAAACGTACGACCGTTTCCCTCCAGGGGGGTTACGATGTACCGAGTGGTATCCAGTCGGTTAGCTTGATATCCTCCGAATGCTAGTCTTCGACTGGATGATCGAGGACCTGTTACCGACTGGATGATGGGGGCTCCTTAATTCAGTCGGAGCTGACTAAGGGCCTTGTCCTTTGCGAGGGGTAGTCCTTGGGTAGGACCTACAGGGCAGGCCTATGACCCTACCCTAGGACTATAACCCCATCATTAGTCCCTGAATGGATTGGGGTTGGAACGACGAAGCGATGCTTGAAGTTTGGATCCGACTGGAACGGACTTGGCTTGGGCGTTTCTTGCCTCGATCCATTTTATCTTTTCTGACCAACGATCCAAGTGGAAATCTCCGTGGAACAAACTGTCGGAAACCGAGTGCTCCCAGGGTATCTCTTGACGCGACCAGTCAACTGACAGCAGCGGATTTTCCGAGATCCTCAAATTTCGGTTTCCGCGCGCTCGGCGGGGATGACGCCAGCGCGCTCGAGTAGTGCCTGACGCCTCGATCCTCGCGCCTTCAACTCCTCCACTGATATCACCACGGCCGGTCGGGAGATAAGGTTTCGGGGCCACCTGCCAGCGACCCAGTCGGAACCTTACTTAAATCCCGGCGGCAAGGGTTTTTCCTTACGCCCGCCGGATCTTTTGCCTTTGCTTCGTCCTCCTCGCCGTCTCGAGCGCACCTAATCTTGTCTCTGCTTCGTCCTCCTCGCCGCCTCCAGCGCACCCAACCTCTCCACTCCTCCTTCCCCTCTGCGGATTCGCAACTTCCGCCATGACCAAGGGTCAGACCAGCAAGATGGAGGCGAGGAAGAAGAAGGGGAAGGCGGCGGCTCCTGCTCAGCGGCGGCAGCGGCCGTTGCCGGCGGGGTGGATTCAAGGCGACTTCCTCCCCTCTACGGTGACGGAGGGGGATCTGCAGCAGCTGGTGGAGGACGGGATGATCGTCCACAAGTCTTGGAGGCTGCCGGCTGAGAACGAGGTCGAGCCGGCACCCCGGGAGGGGGAGCGCGTCTTGCTGCTCAGCCATGTCTACCGAGGTTTCTCCCTGCCCCCGCATCCTTTCTTTAAGGGCATCATGAACCACTTCGGGGCACAGCTTCACCACTTTCCTCCGAATGCTATTGCCCATCTCTCTGCTTTCATCGTTATGTGCGAGTGTTTCATCGGTTGCCCCCCCATTGGGGGTTGTTCAAACACATATTTTCTGCTAGATCCCAAACCATCAAACGACTCAGCCAGTCGGATGATAAGACACATCTTCTCCAGCTCTACGGGGGCTTAGGTTTCCAGAAAAAGAGTCAGAGTAGTTATCCTGCTCTTCAGCTGAGCGAGTCGGTCAGGAACTGGCAGTCGACGTGGTTCTACTGCCAAGACGTTGCCTGTCCGAACGCCTCTTCAGGGTTGCCCCCTTTTAGCCTTGATCGTCCCGCTCCACCTAAGCAGCTCGCGCTCACGAAGGCGGAGAAGCTCGACATCCAGCGCTTGGTTGACACACTCGTAGACGTCGTCAGGAGGGGAGTCACTGGCATGGATTTGCTGGAGACTTTCCTTGGTCGGCGCATACAACCACTGCAGGCTCGCGACCACGCCATGTGGCACTACTCGGGGACCGAGGACTCCACTCAGACTAACGTCTTGAGCGTGACCGAGGAGAAGGTGGCGTCGTGGGTGCTCCAGATCACAGGTGCCTGCGAGAACCCCAGAGGGTCTCGGCGAGTGAGGGCTTTCGGCACGGACAATCCTCCTCCGAATCAGGTGAGTACCATGTGTCGAGTGCACGTATCTGTTTTAGTTTTATCGCTTTCTTGAATCTCTGCTTGTCGCTTCATGTCACCGACTGTATTTCACGCAGAAGTGGACCAACTGGTTTTCTCCCGTCTCGAACGGGAACCCGACCGAGGAGGAGGAGGAAGGCAGCCAGGAAGGCAGCGTGGAGAGCGCTGAGTATGTCTCCGACAGCGGGAAGTCGGAGGAAGAGACTAGCGAGGAAGAGGAGGAAGACGAAGAGCAGGACTCGCCGCCTCCACAATTAGAGCATCGGACCAAGCGCCGACACGAGCCTGCCGTTCCCTCGGTCCCTCCGACATCTTCGAGTGCTCCGCCCACTGCCCCAGTGGCCCCGAGTGCTCGGAGCACCAAGAGGGCCAGGGATGCTGCCGCTGAGCCTGCGAGTCAGTCTTCCAAGGCGGCCAAACCGAGTGGGTCCAAACCTCGGAAGGCTCTGCCGCGGATGAGGGTTGCTGTCCCCGTCACCTCCACGTAAGTGCATCGATCTTCTAATTTCTTCTGATATCCGAGTGAACTCCTGTTTATTGGTCGAATGGATTTCACTCGACAGAGTCGCTACTTCTGCCACCTCTCCGGCGCGCCAGGAGGATAACCCCATGGACACGGACAACGTCGTCTTGTCCCAGCCAGGTGCGTTGTAGTGACTCCGAGTGCTTTATACTATCGCGTCTCGAATTCTATCATAGGTTCTGCTTCTTTCTTTTTCTGAGATCTCGCGTCGTTCGGTCTATCAGGGGCGATTTGCGTGGACGAGGGTGATCACGGGAGAGCTGAACAAGCTGCGGAGCCTGTTCTTGAGGCTGCTCCACCTGTTGCTGCTCTCGCCGCCGACGTGCTGCCGACTGAACCGCTGCCGCCGACTGAACCGGCGCTGGTGGTTGAAGAGCCGACTAGAGCGGACCTTGGGATGCCTCAGGAACTTCCGACGATGCCAGGCTCGTCGAATGTCGAGTTCAACATCCAGCGTCTCCCGGAGGAGCGGGTGGGAGCGGCCAAGGGAGCCATGGTGCAGGCGGAGCTGATGACTGGAGAAGCCAAGAGGGCCTACGACTCCGTCGCATCCTTGTACCAGCGGAGCTTGGAGCTGCGGGATGATATCCGAGTAAGTGGGCTAGTAAGTATTTACTTTTCTCTTGTAACCCGCTGGGTGTTCTTGGATAGCATCTATTGTTTGCAATGGGTTCACTCTGAGTGAACCCAGTGGGTGTAGTCCCCGAGACTTCTGCCGAGTGTTTGCACCGGCAGTTGTCTTTATACATATTGTCTTTGCTTTGGTTAGGTCTGTAAATAATATGACCGACTGCGAGCAGTTGTGGCACTCGGAGTGTACTTACTGTAAGAGTTCCCGAGAGTAATTTGTACTCAGGTCGGGTAGTATTGGCCTCGTAGGCGTAGGTGGTAACATGTATCTCAATAGGGCGGGCCTGCTTGAGTTGCATGCCAGTGGGGTCACTCTTAGTGAACCCACTGGGTGTGGTCCCCGAGACCGCTGTCGACTGCTTGCGTTGGCAGGGGTCTGAAGAACTTAGACTTTTATGGCTGAATTATCTAATTGTTTCTTGGTGCTGGCTGGCAGAAAACTTGTGAAATGGGGACATCATATGAGACTCTGAGGGCGGAGAAGATTCAGTTTGCTGGTGAGCGGGATGCGGCACTGCTTGCAATGGATGGTATGAAGGTGGTTCTGGCGGAGCGAGAGAATTCGTTGGAGGAGGCTCGTGAAGCGAACAAAGTGCTGACTGAGGAAGTTGAGAAGATGGGGAAACAAAGGAGTGCTCTGATGGGGCAGATGGACGTGCTGAACAAATGATGCATAGCTCAGGAGAAATACGTCAGCGACTGGGCTCGGCAGATGATGACGTGTCTGGCTGGTAAGTCCTGTGTTTTGTCGAGTGTTTGTCCTATGTGCGTCACACTCGGCTCTTATTGTTTGCTTGTCCTTCTGTTGCAGAGTTTTGCAGTGATGCTGAAGTTGAAGCAGCTGACGTGGAGCGGTCGATTCGTGATAACGTGCCACTCGACGAGGACGCCAATCGGGATCTGCTCCGGGCGCACATCCGCGTGGGCAAAGTTGGCCCTTTCATCGGTCGACTGAGAGAAGTCGTTGGCCGAATCGACAAGGAGCTTTGGCCAGAAGATGAGTCGTGGCAGGAGATGGAGAAACTGATGGCTCGACTGGAGGAGATTCCGAACCGAGTGCAGTCGTGGAAGAAATCTGCAGCTCGTTGTGGTGCTGATGTTGCTCTGTCCCTAGTCCGAGTCCATTGCAAGGAGGTGCGCGAGGAGAAGCTGAAGACATTGAAGGTGGCCAACACGAAGAAACTTCGATTCGAAGACTTCACGGAAACCTTCCTTGAAAGTGCCACCCACATCGCCGACGGAATCGACCTGGACACCTTCGTAGAGCCCTCCAGTCCTGGCACTACTCCAGACGACGCGTAAGAAAACTTAATCCTCGGTATGCCGAGTGTTGATTTGTAAGAAACTTTGGCCACTGC
This sequence comes from Hordeum vulgare subsp. vulgare, assembly GCF_904849725.1. Classification (NCBI taxonomy): domain Eukaryota; kingdom Viridiplantae; phylum Streptophyta; class Magnoliopsida; order Poales; family Poaceae; genus Hordeum; species Hordeum vulgare. The sequence goes on from NC_058523.1 coordinate 358,489,735, forward strand.
TGTTGGCCGTCACATTCTTGTTTCGGTGTGGGTAAGCTTGATCCACACCGAGGCACTATCTTTGGTTGAACTTTGAATCGAATCTTTTGCTCTTCTGTTGCAATTTTGACTCGAGTTTTTGTTTGGCGTTTCTTGGTGAAGCCAAAGGCAAACATGCAGAACATGTCAATTGTCTTGACATCTGCATGAGCCTCATTGAGGGTCCGTGGGATTTCCGATTGGATCTGTATTGTCACCGAGTGGATCGGTAGGATCGCCGCTAGGTTGTCGAGTGCGACTATCAGGTCGCACTCGGAGCGAGTTGGTACTGATGTAGTTGTCAGTTGTTTTGACATCCACATGAGCCTCAATGAGGGCCTGCAACTCATGTAGATGTCAGTTGTTTTGACATCCACATGAGCCTTAATGAGTGTCTGCAACTCATGTAGATGTCAGTTGTTTACCCGAGTGTACCTATAGGATACAGTCGAAGGCATGTGGGTGCTTAGGCGATTGTGCATCGCATCTAAGTCCCCGAGTGTGGCGTTAAGTGCACACTCGAAGAAAGTTAATACTTAGGCGATTCTGGATCGTAGCTAAGTCTCCGAGTGTGACGTTAAGTGCACACTCGGAGAAAGTTCATACTTAGGCGATTCTGGATCGCAGCTAAGTCCCCGAGTGTGACGTTAAGTGCACACTCGGAGAAAGTTCATACTTAGGCGATTCGTGATCGCAGCTAAGTCCCCGAGTGTGACGTTAAGTGCACACTCGGAGAAAGTTCATACTTAGGCGATTCTGGATCGCAGCTAAGTCCCCGAGTGTGACGTTAAGAGCACACTCGGAGAAAGTTCATACTTAGGCGATTCTGGATCGCAGCTAAGCCCCCGAGTGTGACGTTAAGTGCACACTCGGAGAAAGTTCATACTTAGGCGATTCTGGATCGCAGCTAAGTCCCCGAGTGTGACGTTAAGTGCACACTCACAGAAAGTTCATACTTAGGCGATTCTGGATCGCAGCTAAGTCCCCGAGTGTGACGTTAAGTGCACACTCGGAGAAAGTTCATACTTAGGCGATTCTGGATCGCAGCTAAGCCCCCGAGTGTGACGTTAAGTGCACACTCGGAGAAAGTTCATACTTAGGCGATTCTGGATCGCAGCTAAGTCCCGGAGTGTGACGTTAAGTGCACACTCGGAGAAAGTTCATAATTAGGCGATTCTGGATCGCAGCTAAGTCCCCGAGTGTGACGTTGAGTGCACACTCGGAGAAAGTTCATACTTAGGCGATTCTAGATCGCAGCTAAGTTCCCGAGTGTGACGTTAAGTGCACACTCGAAGAAAGTTCATGCTTAGGCGATTCTGGATCGCAGCTAAGTCCCCGAGTGTGACGTTAAGTGCACACTCGGAGAAAGTTCATACTTAGGCGATTCTGGATCGCAGCTAAGTCCCCGAGTGTGGCGTTAAGTGCACACTCGGAGAAATTTCATACTTAGGCGATTCTGGATCGCAACTAAGTCCCCGAGTGTGACGTTAAGTGCACACTCGGAAAGGGTTAATACTTAGGCGATTCTGGATCGCAGCTAATTTTTTTTTTGAGACCGGAGTCTGCGATCGTGGAAGAACTTTGAACCTGCAAAAAACTCAATCTGCTTTATAGTATTTCACCAATACTTGTTCTTTACATTGCTTCAGTCGACGGTCACATGTAGAAGCGCTTCGGGAGGTCTCCGTTCCATGCTCGCGGCTCGTCTATCTCCCTGTCGACGTTGTAGAGTCTGTATGCTCCATTGTTCAGCACCTTTGAGATGATGAAGGGTCCTTCCCAGGCAGGAGCCAATTTGTGAGGTCTTTGCTGATCCACTCGGAGCACCAGGTCGCCTGCTTGGAACGTACGACTCCTGACGTGTCGCGCATGAAAACGCCGCAGATCTTGTTGATAAATGGTTGAGCGAGTCAGTGCCATCTCGCGCTCCTCCTCTAGAAGGTCCACTCCGTCTTGCCTTGCTTGTTCTGCTTCAGCTTCGGAGAAGAGTTCGACTCGTGGAGCGTTGTGAAGTAAGTCACTCGGAAGGACTGCTTCTGCTCCGTAGACGAGGAAGAACGGTGATCGCCCTGTAGATCTGTTCGGGGTTGTTCGAAGACCCCAATGTACTGAAGGTAGCTCGGTGACCCAAGCGCCAGCGGCATGTCCTATCTCTCGCAGGAGTCGGGGCTTCAAACCTTGCAAAATAAGTCTGTTCGCCCGCTCTGCTTGTCCATTGGACTGCGGGTGCGCCACGGAAGCAAAGTCCACTCGGATACCTTGGCTTGTACAGAAACCTTTGAATCTGTCTGAATCAAAGTTTGTCCCGTTGTCCGTGATTATGCTGTGAGGTACACCGAATCTGAAGATGATGTCCCTGACAAACTTGACGGCTGTTGAGGTGTCGAGCTTCTTGATGGGCTTGGCTTCGATCCATTTCGTGAACTTGTCGACTGCCACCAACAAATGTGTGTATCCACCTTGGCCTGTCTTGAATGGGCCGACTGTATCTAATCCCCAAACTGCGAACGGCCACACAAGAGGGATTGTCTTCAACGCAGATGTCGGCTTGTGGGACTTCTTGGAGTAGAACTGACAGCCCTCACATCGGTCGACCATATCTTTAGCCATCTCGTTTGCCTGCAGCCAGAAAAAACCAGCCCTGAATGCCTTGGCGACGATTGCTCTTGAAGAGGCGTGATGACCGCAGGTCCCCGAGTGAATATCTTCCAGGATCAGCTGCCCCTCCTCTGGGGAGATGCATCGTTGGAGAATGCCTGAAACGCTCTCCTTGTACAATTGGCCATCAATGACAGTGAATGACTTCGACCTGCGGACTATCTGCCTGGCCTGGACTTCGTCTTCTGGTATTTCCTGTCTCAGGATATGTGCAATGATCGGCACAGTCCAATCGGGGATGACAGCAAGAATCTCCATGACCAAATCAACCACAGCAGGTATATCGACTTCAGTCGGATCTGTTGAACTCTTTGGTTGTACTGGTTCTTCTGTAAAAGGATCTTCTTTGACTGAGGGAAGGTGAAGGTGCTCGAGGCAGATGTCACTCGGGACTGGTCTCCGAGTGGATCCGAGTTTTGCCAACTCATCAGCTGCTTGGTTCTTCAGTCTCGGAACATGGTGAAGTTCTAGACCTTCAAACTTCTTCTCAAGCTTCCTCACTGCATTGCAGTATGTGGTCATGGTGGGGTTCCTGACGTCCCACTCTTTCATCACTTGATTGACCACCAAATCCGAATCGCCGTAGACCATCAGGTGACGGACGCCGAGTGAGATGGCCAAACGCAACCCGTAGAGGAGAGCTTCATACTCTGCCTCGTTGTTGGAGGAATCGAAGTGTATCTGTAGCACGTACTTGAGCTTGTCGCCCTTTGGCGATATGATCACAACGCCAGCGCCGGTGCCATTCAACATCTTGGACCCATCGAAGAACATTGTCCAATGGGCCGAGTAGATGTGGGTCGGTTGCTGCTGTTCTACCCATTCTGCTATGAAGTCAGCCAGAGCTTGAGACTTAATCGATTTCTTGGCCTCGAACTTGATATCGCAGTACAACATCTCCATCGCCCACTTCGCCACTCGGCCTGACGCGTCTCAATTGTGGAGAATTTCCGACAATGGAGCATCAGAAATGACAGACACCGAGTGGTCTTGGAAATAATGGGCCACCTTCTTCGCAGTCATGTAGATCCCGTAGATAAGCTTTTGATAGTGGGGATACCTCTGCTTGGAAGGAGTCAGGACTTCGGAGACGTAGTACACTGGCCGCTGAACTTTGTATGCTTTGCCTTCTTCTTCTCGTTCGACTGTAAGAACAGTACTGACGACTTGATTTGTAGCCGCAATGTACTGAAGAAGGGGCTCTTTACTGAGCGGAGCAGTAAGAACCGGCTGTGTGGAAAGTAGGACTTTGAGGTCGTCGAATGCGACTTGGGCTTCGTCTGTCCACTCGAAAGTATCTGATTTCTTCATGAGTCGGTACAGAGGAAGTGCTTTCTCGCCAAGTCGACTGATGAACCTGCTCAAAGCCGCTAGGCAACCTGTGAGCCGTTGAACATCGTGTATTCTGACCGGCCTCTCCATTCGGACGATGGTCTCGATCTTTTCGGGGTTGACATCGATCCCTCGTTCGGAAACGAAGAAACCGAGTAACTTTCCGCGGGGAACGCCGAATGAACATTTGGCGGGGTTGAGCTTGATATCGTACCTACGAAGGTTGGCGAATGTTTCTGCCAAGTCAGTCAGCAGGTCGGAACCTTTGCGTGACTTGACTACGATATCATCCATATACGCCTCCACATTCCGACCGATCTGGTCGAGGAGACATCTTTGGATCATGCGCATAAAGGTAGCTCCTGCATTCTTCAAACCGAATGGCGTAGTGATGTAGAAGAAGCACCCGAATGGGGTGATGAAGGTTGTTTTTAACTCATCGGGACCATACAGACGGATCTGATGATAGCCCGAATAGGCATCAAGAAATGACAGACGCTCGCAACCCGCAGTCGAATCGACAATTTGATCTATGCGGGGGAGCGGAAAATGGTCCTTCGGGTAGACCTTATTGAGATGCTTGAAGTCGATGCACATTCGGAGCGACTTGTCCTTCTTGGGCACCATGACAACATTGGCGAGCCACTCGGAGTGGTGAACCTCGCGAATGAAGTTGGCTGCCGGTAGCTTGGCCACTTTTTTCCCGATTGCCTTCTGCTTGTGCGCGGCGGACCGGCGCAGGCGCTCTCGGACGGGCCGAGCGGCGGGATCCACATGCAGTCGGTGCTCAACCAACTCCCTGGGTACACCTGGCATGTCAGAGGGTTTCCATGCAAAGATGTCCCAGTTCTCACGGAGGAATTGGGTGAGGTCGGCTTCCTATTTTGGATCGAGGGTAGTGGAGATGTTCGTCGGGGCAGCAGTGTCGTCCGTCGGGTGAATGCTGACCTTCTTCGTCTCTCCCGCCGACTGGAATGCGGATTCAGAAGCTGGCTTCTTTGGGCGCATCAGGTCGGCGGGGTCGACTGTTTTCTTGTACTCGTCGAGCTCGAGGACGGCCATCTGCTGGTCGGCGATTCTTGATCCCTGCTGCAGGCACTCTTCGGCTCGCTGTCGATTGCCCGTGATGGTGATCACGCCCTTCGGGCCTGACATCTTCAGCTTCAAGTATACATAACATGGACGGGCCATGAAACGTGCATACGCTGGGCGGCCTAGAATTGTGTGATAAGCACTCTGGAAGTCGACCACTTCGAACGTTAGCTTTTCCTTGCGGAAGTTCTTGTCGGAGCCGAAAACGACGTTCAATGCGATCTGGTCGAGTGACTTGGCCTTCCGTCCAGGGACAACTCCATGGAACTGCATGCTGCTCTCGCTGAGTTTGGACATCGGAATGCCCATCCCCTTGAGAGTGTCGGCGTACATGATGTTCAAGCCGCTGCCGCCGTCCATGAGGACATTGCGCAGTCAGACTCCTTCCACCACCGGGTCGACGACCAGAGCCTGTCTTCCCGGGGTGGGTACATGTGCCGGATGATCCGACTGGTCGAAGGTGATCGCAGTCTGAGACCATTTGAGGAACTTGGGGTTGGTGGGGGTGGCCATGTTCACCTCTCTGTTCACCAGCTTCAGTCGACTCTTGCTCTCAACGTTAGCAAAAATCATGAGAGTTGCATGGACTTGGGGGAACGGATCCTCCTTGTTCTCCTCATCCTGTTCGTTGTCCTTTTCACTCGGTTGCCCTTCGCTGAACCCCTGGATCAGGAGGCGACACTGTCAAGTGGTATGCTTTGCATATATGGGGTTGCCCTCTTCATCCATCTTCGTATGAATCGGACATGGCTGGTCCAGGATGGGGTTATTGAACTGCTTCTTCTTGGGGGTGAACTGAGCTTTCCCTTTGCCCTTGAACTTGGCATTGGTTACGGCTACAGCTTCTGCTTGCGGAGCAGTCGGAGCTTTCTGCTTCTGCTTCCGAGTGTTGCCCCCATCTCCATCAGCGACTGTTTTGTGCTTGCCGCTTCGGATGCGGTCTTCTTCTTCGCCATTAGCATAGCGCGTCGCTATTTCCATCATCTTGCTCATGGAGATGTCGCCTGTTCGGCCGAACTTTAGATACAGATCCCTGTACCGCACGCCTGCCTTGAAGGCGCAGACTGCTTGATGCTCGGTGACGTTCTCCACCGTGTGGTAGAGAGTCGTCCAACGCTGGATGAAGTCGCGCAGGGGCTCATTCTGCTTCTGGACGCAGTGCTGGAGCTCCACGAGGCCAGCAGGGCGTTTGCACGTCCCCTCGAAGGTCTTGATGAACACTCGGGCAAGATCTGCCCAACTGTAGATGCTTGAGGGGGCCAACTGATTCAGCCACGCTCGCGCCGAGCCGTCGAGCATCACAGGGAGGTGCTTCATGGCGACATGGTCGTCCCCTCCTCCGATCTGGACCGCCACTCGGTAGTCATCTAGCCATGTTTCCGGCTTGGACTCTCCTGTAAACTTGTTGATTCCCGTCGCCAATCGGAAGTTGGGCGGGATGTCAGCCGAGCGGATGGCTCGACTAAAACACTCGGGACCAGACACGATGGTCCTGCTTCCACTTGGACGGTCCATATCGTGACCATCGCGGTGGGCTCGGCCCCTGTCGACCCTTCGTTGGGCGATACGCCCTCTTGCGTCAGGCCTTGGGTAGTAAGTGTCACCGACTGAACGCCGATCATCATGATGTCGGGGCCCGTAGGGCCCACCCCGCGGAGGGGTGCGTGAACGGCGGCGATCTTCGTGATTTATGGAACGGCTGCCTCCTGTGTGCCGCTGATGGGAACCAGGGCTGTGAACCGACCGATGCATATTCGCATGAACGGAACTATTATCGATCCTGTTATGCGACTGGGAGACTGCCAAATTCTGCTGCTGCGCCGTGTGCAACAGGGCTCGGATCTGCTCGATTCCCCTACCAGCCTATGAATCAGTCGGCTGGAGGGAATCGGCTATCTTGGCAGCTGCAGCCAAGTTGAGGAGGGGTGTGCGGAACAACTCCACGTTGCTCCGCCGAGTGTGTCGGCTGGTAGAACGGCGAGGCGGACGACGCGCACCGGACGTTTCGCCGATCTCGTGCTCGTTCTGGCCAGCTTGACGGGGATCTTCATGGGAGTTGGCCATGTGTACTTCTGCTGCAGGCCCGCGACCCTCATACTCGGAAGGAAACTCAGTCGGAACCGAGTCCGAGTGCTGGGACCGCGGGGCAACCACAACGGACTCTAGAACCGCCACTTGTGAAGACGCGTTCTGGCGCACCTGGGCGTGTTGCTCCCAACGCTGGAGCCGCGGACGGCGAGACCGCTTGTTGCGGCGCGTGACGGCGGTGCAAGTCGACACCGGAGCCGACTGTTGGAGAAGAAGAATGCCGCGGGCGCCGGCACGGAAGTGCGTAGCCCCACGACAGGGAAGCGCCTCGACGTCGAGAGGAGCATCCCGAAGCCACGCCGAATCATCGATGATGAAGGAGAGAGCGCCGAAGAAGATCTGGTGACCCATACTCGAACCTCCACCGGATGACATGACGAAAGGAAGTAGTCGCAAACTCGCCGGAAGTCGCTTAGACGCCTGCCCCAAGGTGGGCGCCAACTGTCGTGGGTATAAGCCTGACAGTAGATGTGTAGGGTACGAAAAGGATGGGCAGAGCCTTAGCTACGGCGAGGTTGTATGAGTTCAGGCCCCTCTGCGGTGGAGGTAATAGCCCTACGTCTCAGTGCTCAGGGAGCTTGTTGTCGAGTGGAAATATGGAATACCATGAATTGCTAACCCCTCTACCAGCGGGGGAGGGTGGCTTATATAGAGTGTGCTGCCCTCCACAACGGTTCCGGTACAGGGGTGGAGTAGTGGCGATTGAATGCGTATGTTACAGGTAACGTACGCCCTAAATGCTAATAAATGCACCTGGAAACGTACGACCGTTTCCCTCCACGGGGGTTACCATGTACCGAGTGGTATCCAGACGGTTAGCTTGATATCCTCTGAATGCTAGTCTCCGACTGGATGATCGAGGACCTCTTACCGACTGGATGATGGGGGCTCCTTAATTCAGTCGGAGCTGACTAAGGGCCTTGTCCTTTGCGAGGGGTAGTCCTTGGGTAGGACCTACAGGGCAGGCCTATGACCCTACCCTAGGACTATAACCCCATCATTGTCAGTGAGGAGTTCATATGAGGTTTTCTTGAGGAATTTGTGAAAATATTCCCTGTTGATGATGTGGCAAGCAGTGTTGTTTGCTTCAGGCCAGAAACGACGAGGAGTCTGATATTCTTCAAGCATGGTTCGTGCCATTTCAACTAGAGTCATGTTCTTGCGTTCAACAATGCCATTCTATTGAGGTGTATAAGGAACAGATAATTCATGAGTAATACCAAGTTCATCAAGATAATCATCAAGACCAATGTTTTTAAATTCTATCCCATTGTCACTTCTGATGTGTTTGATCTTGACGCCGAAGTTCGTCGAGGCCCTTGAGGAAAATCATTTGAAGACTTCCTGTACTTCTGTTTTATACATAATGATATGTACCCAAGTATATCGACAATAGTCATCAACGATGACAAAGCCATATAAAGATGTTGCATTTGTTAGGGTAGCATAATGAGTAGGTCCAAATAGATCCATGTGAAGCAATTCAAACGGACGAGTAGTAGTCATGATAGTCTTCGAGGGGTGTTTGGATCTGGTAATTTTTCCACACTCACAAGCACCGCAGAGGTGGTCCTTGAGGAATTAACTGATTCGATGCCAATGACATGCTTCTTCTTCGCCAGGGTGTGCAAATTCCTGATGCCTGCATGACCAAGTCTTCAATGCCATAGCCAGCCTTCTAAGGTTTTTGCTAGTAAGCATGTGGCTGGTTGAGGACCTGTGGAAAAATCAACAATGTACAAATCTCCTCTCCTAAAGCCTTCTAAGACTTTGGATCTGTCAGATTCCATGATGACTACACATCTGCATTTTCCAAAGATAACAACCATATCAAGATCACAAAGCATTGAGACTGACATGCGGTTAAACCCATGGGATTCGACATGCATGACTTTGTCCATGTGCCTGTCCTGGAAATAGCCACTTTGCCAAGTCCCAGTACCTTGCTTTTACCTTTGTCAGCATAGGTGATTTTCTTTAGTGGTGAAGTCAGTGGCATATTCATCAGCAAGCTTTTATCACCAGTCATGTGGTTTGTGCAACACTGTCAAGAACCCACTCAGTATTCTTGGGTTTGTCATCCTACAGATGAATTAGTACAACTTACCATCTCATACGCTTTAGACTTGAAGAATATGATTTCAATTTCATCATATAGGAATTTCATCATAAACAGTAAATTTGAGGACGTGTGAAATGTTATTATTTCATAAATTTTAGCTTGCGTCCAATCAAGCATTTTCCTCAGGTCTCCAGCAAATTCTTCAGATGATGATTTTCATCTGGAGACCTGACCTGCAGAAGTGATTAGTTCAATTTCTTCACCACCCACATCTGAAGGGGTGGCAAAGAGTTCATCATCCTGCGAGCACCATATGAGAAAGTGGGCATTGAAGCTAATGCACTTCGTTTCACGGTAGGGGGGCTAAAGTACTCAAATGAATAGGCAGAGAAGTTCTTTGAGGATTTATGAACATAATGATTTGAGGAAAAATGCTCATATTCACATCCCTTGTAATTTCCCTGCATATCAGAAGCATTAGCGCGAGTACGAGCATAGTATTGACCATTTGAGGATTTTGATCCTCTTGAAGACTTTGGTCCACCTGAGGAATTTGATCTGGGGTTTAGGTTCTTGACAGGTGGTGTCATGAGGACATTCACATTAAGGTTTTGCAAGCAACTTTTGGGGACCCAGATTTTCCTGAGGGGTGGTCCATTACTGCAGTTAGTTCCAACATATCAAGCAAGTACTTCACTAGATTGATTTTTGAACAGTTTATAGTTGGAGTCAAATGACTCATCTGAGGAATAGGATAGTTCACATGCAAAGCCTGTTAGAGAGGATGGATCGACAGGAGGACCTTTAGCAGCAACCCATGAGGTTTTGGGATACTGCTTAGGTTTCCAGTATGATCCATTAGTATTCAATTTCCTCTCAAAGGCAATTCCTTCTTTCCTCGGGTTCCTGTTCAAGATCTGCTTTTTGAGCACATCGCAAAGGGTTTGATGTCCTTTGAGACTTTTGTATATGCCTGTCACATACAATTCCTTCAGCCCTGCATTTTCGTCAGTAGCATTTGTGGTTTCCTCAAGTGAAGAATTTGATACCAGAGTAGCAGTTGAAGAATTTGTAGCGAGAGAAGCATTTGATGATTCTGTTGAAGAATTAGCAGTTTCACGTTCAACGCATTTGAGACATGGTGGAGTAAATTCAACCTGAGCGACACTGATCTGTTGAGAAAGTAACGAATCGTTTTCCATTTGAAGATCATCATGAGACATCTTCAACTTCTCAAGATCGAGTTTCCTTTGAAGACATTCATAGGAAAGTTTCTCATGATCTGTCAAGAGTGTGCCATAAGGATCTTGAAGACTATAAAATCTAGACTGAAGACTTTTCACATCTTCAATGAGGACTTGAGAGCAATTCATTTTATCATTCAACAGATCATCGCTTTTGTCTAGCCGTTTTTGAAGCTTTTCAATGGCACTTTGTTGTTTAGTTGCAATGTTGGCAAGTTTACTGTAACTGGGTTTTTTATAATCATCAGGTTCACATTCACTTGAGTCAGAGGAGGAAGTGTCATTCGGTACCTTTGAACCTTTTGCCATGAAGCAATAGGTTGGAGCGAAGTCATCATCATATTCATCAGTGTAGATAGCGTTGTCATTTTCTTCAAGGTTGAAGATTGACTTGCTGACGAATGTGGTAGCCAGTGCAAGACTTACCACACCAGACTCTGAATCTTCTTCAGAACCTTCATATTCATGACATTCTTAGATTCTTCCTCTGAATCCATTTCCTTGCCAATGAGTGCCCGAGCCTTTCTGAAACTAGTCTTCTTGTGCGATGAGGACTTTGAGGATGAGGATTTTGAAGATTTCTTCTTTTTCTTCGAGTCATCAGAACTTTCATCCTTGTATTTCTTCTTCTTTGATTCTTTCACCCAGCGAGGACAGTTAGCTATGTAATGACCAGATTTCTTACATTTGTGACAGGTTCGTTTCTTGTAGTCCTCAGATGAAGATTTTGATTTCCTCATATCTCTTCTTAAAGATTTACCAAACTGGCCACGCCTTGTAAACTTCTGGAATGTCCTTACGAGCATTGCAAGCTCCTTTCCAAGTTCTTCAGGATCACCAATGCTGCAATCTGAGTCTTCTTCTTCAGATGAGGAAATAGCTTTAGCCTTCAGCGCACGAGGTCTTGAGTAGCTTGGTCCATACAGATCTCTCTTTTCTTCCTGTTGGAATTCATGAGTATTGAGTCTTTCAAGTATATCAGCAGGATCAAGCATCTTATAGTCTCCTCTTTCTTGAATCATCAGAACCAGTGTATCACATGATGGGTCAAGAGATCTTGGCAGTTTCTTCACAACTTCATGGTCAGTGATGTCTCAAGCTCCCAGTGCTGGCAGTTCATTTGTGATGTGAGTGAGGCGATCAAAGGTATCTTGGCAGCTTTCGTTGTCAAGCCTCTTGAAGCGATTGAAGATATTGCGAAGAACATCAAGACGAGAGTCACGCTGAGTTGAGATTTCTTCATTGACTTTGGACAACCTATCCCACACAAGCTTCGCTGTGCCCAAAGCACTCACTCTCCCATACCGACCTTTGCTCAGATGGCCACTGATACGTCCATTTTGCATCATGCTTTCATGTTGATATTTATCGCTTTATGGGTTGTTATTACACTTCACGGTACGATATTTATGCCTTTTCTCTCTTATTTTGCAAGGTTTACATGAAGAGGGAGAATGCCGACAGCTGGAATTCTGGCCTGAAAAAGGAGCAAGTTTGAGATACCTATTCTGCGCAACTCCAAAAGCCATGAAAATCAACGAGGAATTATTTTGGAATTTATAAAAAATACTGGGCGGAAGAAGTACCAGAGGGGAGCCACCAGGAGGCCACAAGCCTGCTAGGCGCGACCTACCCCCTGGCCACGCCTAGGGGGTTTGTGGGATCCCTGTTGGCCCTCTGGCTCCCATCTTTTACTATAAGGAGGGTTTCGTTCCAGAAAAAATCAAGAGGAGGCTTTCGGGAGGAATCGACGCCGCCACGAGGCGGAACTTGAGCAGAACCAATTTAGAGCTCCGGTAGGGTCGTCCTGCCGGGGAAACTTCCCTCCCGGAGGGGGAAATCGCCGCCATCGTCATCACCAACACTCCTCTCATCGGAGGGAACTCATCACCGTCAACGTCTTCATCAGCACCATCTCATCTCCAAACCCTAGTTCATCTCTTGTAAGCAATCTCCGTCTCGCGACTCCGATTGGTACTTGTAAGGTTGCTAGTAGTGTTGATTACTCTTTGCAGTTGATGCTAGTTGGATTACTCGATGGAAGATTATGTGTTCAGATCCTTGATGCTATTCAATACCTCTCTGGTCATGAATATAATTATGCTTTGTGAGTAGTCACTTTTGTTCCTGAGGACATGGGATAAGTCTTGCTATAAGTAGTCATGTGAATTTGGTATTCGTTCGATATTTTGATGTGTTGTATGTTGTCTCTCCTCTAGTGGTGTTATGTGAACATCAACTACATGACACTTCACCATTATTTGGGCCTAGAGGAAGGCATTGGGAAGTAGTAAGTAGATGATGGGTTGGTAGAGTGACAGAAGCTTAAACCCTAGTTTATGCGTTGCTTCGTAAGGGGCTGATTTGGATCCACTAGTTTAATGCTATGGTTAGACTTTGTCTTAATTCTTCTTCCATTGTTGCGGATGCTTGCGAGAGGGGTTAATCATAAGTGTGATGTTTGTCCAAGTAAGGGCATCACCCAAGCACCGGTCCACCCACATATCAAACTATCAAAGTAGCTAACACGAATCAAATGAACATGATGAAAACTAGCTTCACAGAAATTCCCATGTGTCCTCGGGAGCACTTTACCTCCTATAAGAGTTTGTCCAGGATTGTCCCTTGCTACAAAAGGGATTGGGCCACTTTGCTGCACCTTTGTTACTATTGTTACTTGCTACTTGCTATGAATCATCTTATCACACAACTATCTGTTACCGATAATTTTAGTGCTTGAAGTGATTACCTTGCTGAAAACCACTTGTCAGATCATTCTGCTCCTCGTTGGGTTCGATACTCTTACTTATCGAAAGGACTACGATAGATCCCCTACGCTTTTGGGTCATCAAGACTCTTTTCTGGCGCCATTGCTAGGGAGTGAAGCGCCTTTGGTAAGTGGAATTTGGTAAGAAAACATTTATTTAGTGTGCTGAAATTTATTGTCACTTGTCACTATGGAAACTAATCCTTTGAGGAGCTTGTTCGGGGTATCTTCACCTCGAACGGAAGCACAAGGAGTTGCTCCTCTACCTGCTGCACCTACTGAAAATACTTGTTATGAAATTCCTTCAGGTATGCTTGAGAAACTGCTGGCTAATCCTTTTACACGAGATGGAACATCACATCCCGACTTGCATCTAATCTATGTAGATGAAGTTTGTGGTTTATTTAAGCTTGCAGGTTTGCCCGATGATGAGGTCAAGAAGAAGTTCTTTCCCTTATCTTTGGGGGATAAAGCATTGACATGGTATAGGCTATGTGACGATACTCGATCATGGAACTACAACCGATTGAAATTGGAATTTCATCAAAAGTTTTATCCTATGCATTTGGTACATCGTGATCAGAATTACATCTATAATTTTTGGCCTCGTGATAGAGAAACTATCGCTCAAGCTTGGGGGAGGCTTAAATCAATGTTATATTCATGCCCCAACCATGACCTCTCGAGAGAAATTATTATTCAGAACTTCTATGCTCGTCTTTCTCATGATAATCGCACCATGCTTAACACTTCTTGTACCGGTTCTTTTATGAAGAGAGATATTGACTTCAAATGGAATTTATTGGAAAGGATTAAACGCAACTCTGAAGATTGGGAGTTTGATGAAGGTAAGGAGTCAGGTATGAATCTCAAGTTTGATTGCGTTAAATCCTTTGTTGAAACAAATACTTTTTGTGATTTTAGCGCTAAATATGGACTTGACTCTGAGATAGTAGCTTCATTATGTGAACCTTTTGCTGCTCATATCAATCTCCCTAAAGAGAAGTGGTTTAAATATCATGCTCCCTTAGAAGTCAATGTAGTTAAACCCAACCCAGTTGAAGAGAAAGTCATTGCTTATAATGATCCTATTGTTTGTAGTGCTTACATAGAGAAACCACCTTTCCCTGTTAGGATAAAGGATCATTCTAAAGCTTCAACTGTGATACGTAGGGGCTACATTAGAACACCTACACCCCCTGAGAAAATTAGAGTTGAACCTAGCATTCCTATTATCAAAGATCTCCTGTCCGACAATGTTGATGGCCATGATATTCACTTCTGTGAAGATGCTGCTAGAATGCTAAACCTCATGCTAGAGACAAACATAGGCCTGTTGTTGGCACGCCTGTTGTTTCTGTTAAGATAGGAGATCATTGTTATCATGGTTATGTGACGTGGGTGCTAGTGTTAGTGCAATACCTCAATCCTTATATGATGAAATCAAAGATGAGGTTGCACCTGTCGAGATGGAACCTATTGATGTCACTATTCAGCTTGCCAATAGAGATACTATCTACCCTTTAGGAATTGTTAGAGATGTTGAACTCTTGTGTGGTAAAACTAAGTATCCTGCTGATTTCTTCGTTCTTGCTACCACACAAGATAGCTTTTGTCCCATCATATTTGGCAGACCCTTCTTCAATACTGTCAATGCTTATATTGACTGTGAGAAGCAAACTGTCACTGTTGGCTTTGAAGGTGTGTCACATGAGTTCAATTTCTCCAAGATTGCTAGACAACCTCATAAAAATAGTTGTCTAGTAAGGATGAAATTATTGCTCTAGCTTCTATTGTTGTGCCTCCTACTGATCCTTTAGAGCAATACTTGCTTGAGCATGAAAATGATATGCATATGGATGAAAGGAACGAGATAGATAGAGTTATATTTGACCAACACCCTATCCTTAAGAATAATTTGCATGTTGAACTGCTTGGAGATCTACCCCCACCAAAGGGTGATCCTGTGTTCGAACTTAAGCAGTTACCTGATACTCTTAAGTATGCTTATCTTGATGAAAAAGAGATATATCCTGTTATTATTAGTGCTAGCCTCTTAGAGCATGAAGAAAAGAAGTTATTCAAAACTCTAAGGAAGCACCGTGCTGCTATTGGATATACTCTTGATGATCTTAAGGGCATTAGTCCCACTCTATGCCAGCACAAAATTAAAACCGATCCTGATTCCAAACCAGTTGCTGATCATCAACGGAGATTAAATCCTAAGATTAAAGAGGTAGTAAGAAAAGAAATACTAACGCTCCTGGAAGGAGGTATTATCTATCATGTTGCTCATAGTGATTGGGTAAGTTCGGTGCATTGCGTCCCTAAGAAGGGAGGTATTACCGTTGTCCCTAATGATAAGGATGAATTGATCCCACACAGGATTATTACTGGCTATAGGATGGTGATTGATTTTAGGAAATTGAATAAGGCCACTAGGAAAGATCATTACCCTTTGCCTTTTATTGACCAAATGCTAGAAAGATTGTCTAAACACACACACTTCTGCTTTCTAGATGGTTATTCTGGTTTCTCCCAAATACCTGTTGCACAATCTGATCAGGAGAAAACCACTTTCACGTGCCCTTTCGGTACCTTTGCTTACAGACGTATGCCTTTTGGCTTATGTAATGCACCTGCTACCTTTCAAAGATATATGATGGCTATATTATCTGACTTTTGTGAAAAGATTGTTGAGGTTTTCATGGATGACTTCTCCGTTTACGGTTCTTCTTTTGATGATTGCCTCAACAACCTTGATCGAGTTTTGCAGAGATGTAAAGATACCAATCTTGTCTTGAATTGGGAGAAGTGTCACTTTATGGTTAATGAAGGCATCGTCTTAGGACATAAAATTTCTGAAAGAGGTATTGAAGTCGATAAGGCTATGGTTGATGCGATCAAGAAAATGCCATGCCCTACAGATATCAAAGGTATAAGAAGTTTCCTTGGTCATGCTGGTTTCCATAGAAGGTTCATTAAGGACTTTTCTAAGATTTCTAGGCCTCTTACCAATCTCTTGCAAAAGGATATTCCTTTTGTTTTTGACGATGATTGTGAGGAAGCCTTCGAAATACTTAAGAAGGCCTTGATAACTACACCTATTGTTCAACCACCTGATTGGAACTTACCTTTTCAAATCCTGGGTGATGCTAGTGATTATGCTGTTGGTGCTGTTCTAGGACAAAGAGTTGATAAGAAGTTGAATGTTATTCACTATGCTAGTAAAACTCTAGACAGTGCCCAAAGAAACTATGCTACTACTGAAAAGGAATTTTTAGCAGTCGTGTTTGCATGTGAAAAGTTCAGATCTTACATAGTTGATTCCAAAGTCACTATTCACACTGATCACTCTGCTATTAAGTATGTCATGGAAAAGAAATATGCTAAACCTAGACTTATTAGATGGGTTCTCTTGCTACAAGAATTTGATTTGCATGTTGTTGATAGGAAGGGTGCTGAGAACCCCGTAGCAGATAACTTGTCTAGGTTGGAGAATGTTCTTGATGACCCACAACCTATTGATGATAGCTTTCCTGATGAGCAACTAAATGTCATCAATGCTTCACATAGTACACCGTGGTATACTGATTATGCAAATTATATCGTTGCCAAATATATACCACCTAGTTTCACATACCAGCAAAAGAAGAAATTCTTCTTTGATTTGAGACATTACTCTTGGGATGATCCTCACCTTTATAAGGAAGGAGTAGATGGTGTTATTAGACGTTGTGTACCTGAACATGAACAGGGACAAATCCTACAGAAGTGTCACTCCGAGGTTTACGGAGGACACCATGTGGGAGATAGAACTGCACACAAGGTATTGCAATCAGGTTTCTATTGGCCCACTCTCTTCAAGGATGCCCGTAAGTTTGTCTTATCTTGTGATGAATGTCAAAGAATAGGTAATATTAGTAAACGTGGGGAAATGCCTATGAATTATTCACTTGTCATTGAACCATTTGATGTTTGGGGTTTTGATTATATGGGACCTTTTCCAAAGTCCAACGGGTATACTCATATCCTAGTTGCTGTTGATTACGTTACTAAGTGGGTAGAAGCTATCCCAACTAGTAGTGCTGATCACAACATCTCTATTAGGATGCTTAGAGAAGTTATTTTCCCTAGATTTGGAGTCCCTAGATATCTAATGACTGATGGTGGTTCACATTTCATTCATGGTGCTTTCCGTAAGACGCTTGGTAAGTATGATGTCAACCATAGAGTTGCATCTACCTATCATCCCCAGTCCAGTGGTCAAGTAGAGCTAAGCAATAGAGAGATTAAACTAATTCTGCAAAAGACTGTTAACAGGTCTAGAAAGAATTGGTCTAAGAAGCTTGATGATGCACTGTGGGCTTATAGAACTGCTTATAAGAATCCCATGGGCATGTCTCCGTACAAAATGGTTTACGGTAAAGCATGTCATTTAACTCTTGAGCTAGAGCATAAGGCTTATTGGGCAATCAAAGATCTCAACTTTGATTTCAAACTTGCTGGTGAGAAGAGCTTATTTGATATTAGCTCACTTGACGAATGGAGAACTCAGGATATGAAAATCCCAAGTTGTTCAAAGAAAAGGTTAAGAGGTGGCATGATAAAAGGATACAAAAACATGAGTTCAATGTGTTGGAATTATGCCCTAGAGGCAATAATAAATATAGTTATTATTATAATTCTTGTATCAAGATAATCGTTTATTATCCATGCTATAATTGTATTGAATGAAGACTCATTTACATGTGTGGATACATAGACAAAACACTGTCCCTAGCAAGCCTCTAGTTGGCTAGCCAGTTGATCAAAGATAGTCAGTGTCTTCTGATTATGAACAAGGTGTTGTTGCTTGATAACTGGATCACGTCATTAGGAGAATCACGTGATGGACTAGACCCAAACTAATAAACGTAGCATGTTGATCGTGTCATTTTGTTGCTACTGTTTTCTGCGTGTCAAGTATTTGTTCCTATGACCATGAGATCATATAACTCACTAACACCAGAGGAATAATTTGTGTGTATCAAACATTGAAACATAATTGGGTGACTATAAAGATGCTCAACAGGTATCTCCGAAGGTGTTCGTTGAGTTAGTATGGATCAAGACTGGGATTTGTCACTCCGTGTGACGGAGAGGTATCTCGGGGCCCACTCGGTAATACAACATCACACACAAGCCTTGCAAGCAATGTGACTTAGTGTAAGTTGCGGGATCTTGTATTACAGAATGAGTAAAGAGACTTGCCGGTAAACGAGATTGAAATAGGTATGCGGATACTGACGATCGAATCTCGGGCAAGTAACATACCGAAGGACAAAGGGAATGACATACGGGATTATATGAATCCTTGGCACCGAGGTTCAAACAATAAGATCTCCGTAGAACATGTAGGATCCAATATGGGCATCCAGGTCCCGCTATTGGATATTGACCGAGGAGTCTCTCGGGTCATGTCTACATAGTTCTCGAACCCGCAGGGTCTGCACACTTAAGGTTCGACGTTGTTTTATGCGTATTTGAGTTATATGGTTGGTTACCAAATGTTGTTCGGAGTCCCGGATGAGATCACGGACGTCACGAGGGTTTCCGGAATGGTCCGGAAACGAAGATTGATATATAGGATGACCTCATTTGATTACCGGAAGGTTTTCGGAGTTACCGGGAATGTACCGGGAATGACGAATGGGTTCCGGGAGTTCACCGGGGGGGGGGGGGCAACCCACCCCGGGGAAGCCCATAGGCCTTGGGGGTGGCACACCAGCCCAACCCAAGAAGTCCCTATGCGCCATAGGAAGAAAATCAAAGAGAAAAAAAAAGAGGAGGTGGGAAAGGGAAGAAGGACTCCAGCTTCCAAACCAAGTGGGACTCGGTTTGGGGGGGGAGACCTTCCCCCTTGGCTCGGCCGAAACCCTTAGGGGTCCTTGGACCCCAAGGCAAGGCTCCCCCTCTTCCCCCTATATATACGAAGGTTTTAGGGCTGATTTGAGACGACTTTTCCACGGCAGCCCGACCACATACCTCCACGGTTTTTCCTCTAGATCGCGTTTCTGTGTCCGAACGTCGTAATCGTACTTTATTAGAGATGGTGCAATCTATGATGTCTCTTACTGATTTGCCGTTATCGTTTTGGGGTTATGCATTAGAAACAACTGCATTCACTTTAAATAGGGCACCATCAAAATCCGTTGAGACGACACCATACGAACTGTGGTATGGCAAAAGGCCAAAGTTGTCGTTTCTTAAAGTTTGGGGATGTGATGCTTATGTCAAAAAGCTTCAGCCCGAAAAGCTAGAACCCAAAGCAGAAAAGTGCATCTTCATAGGTTACCCAAAAGAGACAGTTGGGTACACCTTCTATCTGAAATCCGAGGGCAAAGTGTTTGTTGCTAAAAACGGAGCTTTTCTCGAGAAGGAGTTTCTCTCGAGAGAATTGAGTGGGAGGAAGATAGAACTTGACGAGGTTGTCGAACCTCTCATCCCTCTGGATGGTGGCGCAGGGCAAGGGGAAACCTCTGTCGTTGCGACGCCGGTTGAGGAGGAAGTTAATGATGATGATCATGAAACTCCGGTTCAAGTTTCTGTCGAACCACGCAGGTCGACGAGACCACGTGCTGCTCCAGAGTGGTACGGTAATCCCGTCTTATCAATCATGTTGTTGGACAACAATGAACCTGCAAATTATGAAGAAGCAATGGTGGGCCCAGATTCCAACAAATGGCTAGAAGACATGAAGTCCGAGATAGGATCCATGTAAGAGAACAAAGTGTGGACTTTGGAGGTACTGCCTGAGGGCCGCAAGGCTATTCAAAACAAATGGATCTTTAAGAGGAAGACGGACGCTGAGGGCAATGTGACCGTTTATAAAGCTCGACTTGTGGCAAAGGGTTTTTCACAAGTTCAAGGAGTTGACTACGATGAGACATTCTCACCCGTAGCGATGCTTAAGTCCGTCAGAATCATGTTAGCAATAGCTGCATTTTTCGATTATGAAATCTGGCACATGGATGTCAAAACGGCGTTCCTTAACGGTTTCCTTAAGGAAGAGTTGTATATGATGCAACCCGAAGGTTTTGTCGATCCTAAGAATGCTAACAAGGTGTGCAAGCTCCAGCGATCCATTTATGGACTGGTGCAAGCATCTCAGAGTTGGAACAAACGCTTTGATGAGGTGATCAAAGCATTTGGGTTTATACAAGTGGTTGGAGAATCTTGTATTTACAAGAAAGTGAGTGGGAGCTCTGTGGCGTTTCTAATATTATATGTGGATGACATATTGTTGATTGGAAACAACGTAGAGTTTTTGGAGAGCATAAAGGATTACTTGAATAAAAGTTTCTCTATGAAGGACCTAGGAGAAGCTGCTTACATTCTAGGCATTAAGATCTATAGGGATAGATCAAAACGCCTGATAGGACTTTCACAAAGCACATACCTTGATAAAGTTTTGAAGAGGTTCAAAATGGAACAGTCCAAGAAGGGGTTCTTGCCACTTTTACAAGGTACGAGCTTGAGTAAGACTCAGTGCCCAGCAACTGATGAAGATAGAGAGCATATGCGCTCCGTCCCCTATGCTTCAGCCATAGGCTCTATCATGTATGCAATGCTGTGCACTAGACCGGATGTTAGCCTGGCCATAAGTATGGCAGGTAGGTTCCAGAGTAATCCAAGAGTGGATCACTGGACGGCGGTCAAGAATATCCTGAAGTACCTGAAAAGGACTAAGGAGATTTTTCTCGTGTATGGAGGTGACGAAGAGCTCGCCGTAAAAGGTTACGTCGATGCAAGCTTTGACACAGATCCGGACGACTCTAAGTCGCAAACCGGATACGTATTTATTCTTAATGGGGGTGCGGTAAGCTGGTGCAGTTCCAAGCAAAGCGTCGTAGCAGATTCTACATGTGAAGCGGAGTACATGGCTGCCTCGGAGGCGGCTAAGGAGGGTGTCTGGATGAAGCAGTTCATGACGGATCTTGGAGTGGTGCCAAGCGCACTGAATCCAATAACCTTGTTCTGTGACAACACGGGTGCCATTGCCTTAGCAAAGGAACCACGGTTTCACAAGAAGTCCAGACACATCAAACGATGCTTCAACCTCATCCGCGACTACGTCGAAGGAGAGGATGTAAATATATGCAAAGTGCACACGGATCTGAATGTAGCAGACCCGCTGACTAAACCTCTTCCACGGCCAAAGCATGATCAACACCAGAACTGTATGGGTGTTAGATTTATTACAATGTAATTCGCATGATGATGTGAGGGCTAGATTATTGACTCTAGTGCAAGTGGGAGACTGTTGGAATTATGCCCTAGAGGCAATAATAAATATAGTTATTATTATAATTCCTGTATCAAGATAATCGTTTATTATCCATGCTATAATTGTATTGAATGAAGACTCATTTACATGTGTGGATAAATAGACAAAACACTGTCCCTAGCAAGCCTCTAGTTGGCTAGCCAGTTGATCAAAGATAGTCAGTGTCTTCTGATTATGAACAAGGTGTTGTTGCTTGATAACTGGATCACGTCATTAGGAGAATCACGTGATGGACTAGACCCAAACTAATAGACGTAGCATGTTGATCGTGTCATTTTGTTGCTACTGTTTTCTGCGTGTCAAGTATTTGTTCCTATGACCATGAGATCATATAACTCACTAACACCAGAGGAATACTTTGTGTGTATCAAACGTCGCAACGTAACTGGGTGACTATAAAGATGCTCTACAGGTATCTCCGAAGGTGTTCGTTGAGTTAGTATGGATCAAGACTGGGACTTGTCACTCCGTGTGACGGAGAGGTATCTCGGGGCCCACTCGGTAATACAACATCACACACAAGCCTTGCAAGCAATGTGACTTAGTGTAAGTTGCGGGATCTTGTATTACAGAATGAGTAAAGAGACTTGCCGGTAAACGAGATTGAAATAGGTATGCGGATACTGACGATCGAATCTCGGGCAAGTAACATACCGAAGGACAAAGGGAATGACATACGGGATTATATGAATCCTTGGCACCGAGGTTCAAACGATAAGATCTCCGTAGAACATGTAGGATCCAATATGGGCATCCAGGTCCCGCTATTGGATACATAGTTCTCGAACCCGCAGGGTCTGCACACTTAAGGTTCGACGTTGTTTTATGCGTATTTGAGTTATATGGTTGGTTACCAAATGTTGTTCAGAGTCCCGGATGAGATCACGGACGTCACGAGGGTTTCCGGAATGGTCCGGAAACGAAGATTGATATATAGGATGACCTCATTTGATTACCGGAAGGTTTTCGGAGTTACCGGGAATGTACCGGGAATGACGAATGGGTTCCGGGAGTTCACCGGGGGGCAACCCACCCCGGGGAAGCCCATAGGCCTTGGGGGTGGCACACCAGCCCTTAGTGGGCTGGTGGGACAACCCAAGAAGGCCCTATGCGCCATAGGAAGAAAATCAAAGAGAAAAGAAAAAAAAGAGGAGGTGGGAAAGGGAAGAAGGACTCCACCTTCCAAACCAAGTGGGACTCGGTTTGGGGGGGAGACCTTCCCCCTTGGCTCAGCCGAAACCCTTACGGGTCCTTGGACCCCAAGGCAAGGCTCCCCCTCTTCCCCCTATATATACGGAGGTTTTAGGGCTGATTTGAGACAACTTTTCCACGGCAGCCCGACCACATACCTCCACGGTTTTTCCTCTAGATCGCGTTTCTGCGGAGCTCGGGCGGAGCCCTGCTGAGACAAGATCATCACCAACCTCCGGAGTGCCGTCACGCTGCCGGAGAACTCTTCTACCTCTCCGTCTCTCTTGCTGGATCAAGAAGGCCGAGATCATCGTCGAGCTGTACGTGTGCTGAACGCGGAGGTGCCATCCGTTCGGCACTAGATCGTGGGACTGATCGCGGGACGGTTCGCGGGGCGGATCGAGGGACGTGAGGACGTTCCACTACATCAACCGCGTTCATTGGCGCTTCTGCTGTACGGTCTACAAGGGTACGTAGATCACACATCCCCTCTCGTAGATGGACATCACCATGATAGGTCTTCGTGCGCGTAGGAAATTTTTTGTTTCCCATGCGACGTTCCCCAGCACAATGTAGGTGATTATGTCTTTCTTTACAATTCCCGTTTAAGATTTTTTGCACGCAAGCTTCTCTCTGAATGGGAAGGTCCTTACATTGTTGAGGAAGTATATCGTTCCGGTGCCATCAAGATCAACATCACGGAAGGTAATTTTCTGAGAGTGGTAAATGAGCAAAGAATCAAGCAATATATCTCAGGTACTCCCATAAATGTCGAAAGCAATGTTATTAATACCATAACTCCGGAGGAGTACATAAGGGATATTTATCAGCCTATTTCAGACTCCTAAAATGAAGAGGTATGTGATTCGGTAAGTAAACCGACTCCAAAACTTTTCTAGTAGGAATTTTTCTCCGTTTTGTATTTTTTAGAAAAATAGAAAAATTTAAAGTAGTACGGAAAGCGCACGAGGAGGCGACTGATACGTCTCCATCGTATCTACTTTTCCAAACTCTTTTGCCCTTATTTTGTACTCTAATTTGCATGATTTGAATGGAACTAACCCGGACTAACGTTGTTTTCAGCAGAATTGCCATGGTGTTGTTTTTGCGCAGAAATAAAAGTTCTCGGAATGACCTGGAAATTTACAAGGATTTTTTTGGAATATATAAAAAATACCGTCGCAAGAATCAACCGGAGGAGTGGAGCGAGGAGCCCACAAGCCCACCAGGCGCGGGCCCCCCTGGCCGCGCCTAGCAGGCTTGTGGGGCTCTCGGAGCTCCGCCGCCTCCAACTCCACCTCTATTTAGTCCCTTTCGTCCGAAAAAAATCAAGGAGAAGAGTTTATCGCGTTTTACGATACGGAGGCGCCTCCACCACCTGTTCTTCCTCTAGAGGGCAGATCTGGAGTCCGTTCTGGGCTCCGGAGAGGGGAGATCGTCGCCATCGTCATCACCAACCATCCTTCATCGCCAATTCCACGATGCTCTTCACCGTTCATGAGTAATCTCATCGTAGGCTTGCTGGACGGTGATGGGTTGGATGAGATCTATCATGTAATCGAGTTAGTTTTGATGGGGATTGGTCCCTAGTATCCACTGTGTTCTGAGATTGATGTTTCTACTACTTTGCCATGCTTAATGCTTGTCACTAGGCCCCGAGTGCCATGATTTCAGATCTGAACCTATTATGTTCTCGTCAATATATGTGTGTTCTTGATCCTATCTTGCAAGTTGTAGTCACCTACTATGTGTTATGACCCGGCAACCCCAGAGTGACAATAGCCGGAACCACTCCCGGAGATGACAATAGTATGAGGAGTTCATGTATTCACTAAGTGCTAATGCGTTGTTCTAGTTCTCTATTAAAAGGAGAACCTTAATACCTTCGGGGCGTGCACATCGTTGCGGTTCGGATCGGTGAAGGAGATCAACGATCGTCGTGGAAGTCGTGGTCGTCGTGGAAGTAGTCGTACACGGTCTCGTCGATGGTAGTCGTTCACTCAGCGTCGGTTCACGGGTCTTCAGCATCAGTTCGCGGTCTTCACATCTTCCGGGGGTCGTCGAGGTCGACGTGGTGCTCGGCGAATTTGTCGATGACCCACGGTGGCGGGGATGGTGCGGGCGGCGACGGCAACCCGCGACAGCGGCAACACGACTACAACAGCTATGGCATCGCTAGCATCTATCAGCAAGCCTAGCAACTAGCAACTACACCTAGCAGCAAACACTAAGCTCGACAGCAGCTAGTAGCAAGCAACAGCAACATCATCTGCAGGCAAGCAGCAAAGAAAAGCTAGCAAGCTCGGCCAGCAGCAAGCACCAGCATGAGCAACAGCAGCATAGCGGCTCAGCACACATCAGGCAGCAGCTACAACAAGGCGCAGCAGTAAGGCAACATCTACTACTACAGGCAAGCAGTAGCAGGAGCAAAAGCAACTGGCATCACGACAACAGCAAGAGCAACCAGCAACAGCTCACAGACGCAGCAACAATCGGCAAGAGCAGCGACATCAATAGCTAGTAGGAGCATGCTACAGCACCTAGCAGGCCGCTACAGCTAGCAGCAGCAAAGCAGCATGGGGCCAACAGCAAGCAGCAGCTCGCGGCAGGCACAACACACGGCAACAGCAACAACGCTTCGGCGGTGCAGGCGACTAGCGGCAACATGGACAGTAGGCGGCAGCAGGCAAGATTCAGCAGCTAGCCAGCAGCTACATCAGCGGCACGGCGGTGCGGGCACTGGCCCCAAGGCGAGCAACGAGGAGGAGGTCGGGCCTGGAGGGCTACCATGGCGGCGACCGACACCCCTGGAGACGAGCACCGGCGACGGGCAGCTCGGGCAGGCGGGCGGGGAACTACCAAGGCGAGCAGCAGCGGCGCAGCGAGGCCACGACGAGGCAGAGCAGGCGGGGCGCTGCGCAGGGGAGACGCGGGAGGAGGAGGCCAGACCATGGCGGACGGCGGTGGTCAGGCATCGGCGGGAACTGGAGGCGGCTCGGGCATGCGAATCGGGGAGCACGTCTGGCAGGGAGAGGAGAGGCTCGCGAGGGGCTAGGGAACGGGAGGGAGGAGGCGCTGGGACGAGGGGAGGATGGAGGAGGCACGCCAGGGAAGATGGGGATCGAGAGAGAGGCTCGGCAGGGGGAGGAAGGAGACGGCGCGCTGGGAAGGGATCGGGACAGAGGGAGATGGCTCGCTAGGGCTAGCCAGGGCAGCTGGGCCTGGGCCTGGGAAGGCCTTAGCCGGCTCAGCTAGGCTCCCTCTCTTGGTTCCTTTTTTTGCTTTCTAACAAAATCAGGAAAACAAACATAAAGAAAAAAAAAGGTTTTTAACAAAATGAAGAAAATGCCTTTCACTCCTTTTAAAGAAATATACCCAACTTTAAAAATAGATTGGCATTTTTTTAAACGAATAAAAACTAAAACCTTTTAAAGAATTAAAAATTAAAACCCTTTACAAAAGAATAAAAATCAAACCCCTTTGAAGATTTAAATAAAACCTCTTTTATTTAAAGAATAAAATAAAAGCCTTTTAAAAGAGAAAATAAAATGGGACGGTTTTAAAATAAAACAAACGGAGAAATAAAATAAAAACCTAAGGGTTGCCCCCACATTTAACAAAAATGATTTTTAAAAGATGACGCATTTTTTTAAAATGGTTAAAACGGAAACTTTAGCAAACCGCACAACAAATAAAAGAGGGGTGAGAAGGTTTTAGGTCCGCGGTGCAACAGGGTTTAGCAGTGGCTCTCACGCATCCTCTCTCAACGCTCTAATAAAACAACGCCACTCACAAGGCACTAACACCCAACAACACGGCAACAAGCAACACCGACAAAACACAGTTGACATGATGCCATGCATGATGCGATGATGCAAACTACATGATGATGCAACGAATAAATCTAATCACACGACGGAAACGGAATAGAAGGGGAAATCTTCTGGAACGTCGGCATCGGGCTGTCACATTAAAGTACTCATATGAATATGCAGAGAACTAGTTTGAGGATTTATGAACATAATGATTTGAAGAATAATGCTCATATTCATATTCCTTATAGTTTCCCTGCATGTTAGAAGCATTAGCACGGGTACGAGCATAGTTTTGACCAGTTGAGGATTTTGATCCCCTTGAAGACTTTGGTCCTCCTGAGGAATTTAATCTGGGGTTCAAATTCTTCATCGGTGGTGTCATAAGGACATTCACCTGAATATTTTCATGACAACTTTTGGTAACCCAGATTTTCCTCAGGGGAGGGCCATTCCTGCAGTTAGTTCCAACATATCGAGCAAACACTTCACCAGCTTGATTTCTGAACAGTTTATAGTTGGAGTCAAATGACTCATCTGAGGAATAGGATAATTCACATGAAAAGCATGTTAGATTGGATGGATCAAAAGGAGGCCCACTAGCAGCAACCCATGAGGTTTTGGGATACTGCTCAGGTTTCCAATAAGATCCATCAGTATTCAATTTCCTCTCAAAGGCAATTCCTTCTTTCCTCGGGTTCCTGTTCAACATCATGATCTGTTGAGCTAGTAATGAATCATTTTCCATACGAAGATCATCATGAGAAATCCTCAACTTCTCTAGATCAAGCTTCCTTTGAAGAAAATCATAGGAAAGTTTCCCATGATCAGCGAGGAGTGTATCATGACGATCTTGAAGATTATCAAATCTAGAATGAAGACTTTTCACATCTTCAGGGAGGATTTGGGTAAGATTCATTTCATCATTCAACAGATCATCGCTTCTATCTAGCAGTTTCTAAAGCTTTTCCAAGGCAGTTTGTTGTTTAGTGGCAATGAGAGCAAGTTTACAGTAACTGGGTTTTTTATAATCATCAGGTTCAGAGTCACTTGAGTCAGAGGAGGAAGCATCATTCGGTACCTTTGAACCTTTGGCCATGAAGCAATAGGTTGGAGCGAAGTCATCAGCATAGTCATCAGTGTGGATGTTGTTATCATTTTCTTCAAGGTTGAAGATTGACTTGCTGACGAATGTGGTTGCAAGTGCAAGACTAGCCTGTCCGGATTCTGAGTCTTCATCAGAACCCATTTCCTTGCCAATAAGTGCCCGAGCCTTTCTGAAACTAGTCTTCTTGTGCGATGAGGACTTTGAAGATGAGGATTTTGAAGATTTCTTCTTTTCCTTCGAGTCATCAGAACTGTCATCCTTGTATTTCTTCTTCTTTGATTCCTTCCCCAACGAGGACAATCAGCAATGTAGTGACCTGATTTCTTGCATTTGTGGCATGTTCTTTTCTTGTAGTCCTCAGATGAAGATTCTAATTTCCTCATATCTCTTCTTGAAGATTTACCAAACTGGCCACGTCGTGTAAACCTCTGGAATTTCCTCACGAGCATTGCAAGCTCCTGTCCAAATTCTTCAGGATCACCAATGCTATCATCCGAGGCTTCTTCTTCAGATGAGGAAATTTCTTTAGCCTTCAGTGCACGTGGTCTAGAATAGCTTGGTCCATATAGATCTCTCTTTTTTTCTTGTTGGAATTCATGAGTATTGAGTCTTTCGAGTATATCAGCTGGATCAAGCATCTTGTAGTCTGGTCTTTCTTGAATCATCAGAACTAAAGTATCAAATGAAGAATCCAAAGATCTTAGCAGTTTCTTCACAACTTCGTGATCTATAATGTCTCGAGCTCCCAGTGCTTGCAATTCATTTGATATGTCAGTGAGGCGATCAAAGGTATCTTGGCAGCTTTCATTGTCAAACCTCTTGAAGCGATTGAAGAGATTGCGAAGAACATCAACACGAGAATCACGCTGGGTTGATACTCCTTCATTAACTTTGGACACTCTTTGCCAGATAAGTTTCGCTCAGCCCAAAGCACTCACTCTGCAATACTGGCCTTTGCTCAGATGGCCATCGATGATATTCTTCGCTTGAGAATCAAGTTCCTTGAATTTCTTCACATCAGCAGCAGAGATGATGGGGACGCCATGTTCCACAATATACCAGAGATCATTATCAATAGCTTGTAGATGCATCTGGATCTTGGTCTTCCAGAAGGGAAAGTCCTTTCCTTTGAAAGTAGGACATGCTGCAGTAACCTTAATCATGTCTAAGACTCTAAGGAATTTGGGGGTATTTCCTCACTGATGAATTGCTCTCAAAGACTCTAAGGAATTTGGGATGCTCTTATGACAAGTGTCAGTTTCTAACGGAGCAGCCAACCAGCTAATGGTTGTGGGGGGCGGCTATTTATAGCCTGGGAGCATCCCGACATGATTTGACATTAATACCCTTAAATAATGTGATTGTTGGTGTGGATAAGACCAATGATGTGGCGTGGCTATCGATAACGGTCGGGACCCTCAACTGTGAGAGTCCTCATGTCACTCATATTCCTCACTTGAGGCTTTTGGTAGGATTAGGCTTGGGTTGAGCATCATGAGGAAATTCATTCCAATGTGTTACCTCGACCCCCTTTAACAGTACGGTGTTCCTATTACTCAAGTGTGAAGAAAATAAAACAGAAAGGATAAATCTTCATGCTTCAAAGTCTTCAGATGGATTTTCTTCAGGACACACCGAATTCCTCAATTTCAATATCTTCATGAGGAATATCAACTTCATCGCAAATTCTTCGCGATTCAATTCTTCAGCTTCGGACCAATTTCTTCAACCGAAGATATACATTTTTAGGGGTCAATATTCATCGATTATTTCAAACTCCTCATCGACTTATAGATCCTATGTACACTCAATAACACATTAGATACTTAACCTATAAGTCTTCAAACCACCAAAATCACTAAGGGGCACTAGATGCACTTACAGATCATGCCGGGGAAACTTCCCTCCCGGAGGGGGAAATCGTCGCCATCGTCATCACCAACACTCCTCTCATCGGAGGAGACTCGTCTCCATCAACATCTTCATCAGCACCATCTCATCTCCAAACCCTAGTTCATCTCTTTTAACCAATCTTCGTCTCGCGACTCCGATTGGTACTTGTAAGGTTGCTAGTAGTGTTAATTACTCTTTGTAGTTGATGCTAGTTGGATTACTTGGTGGAAGAGTTTATGTTAAGATCCTTGATGCTACTCATTACCTCTCTGGTCATGAATATGATTATGCTTTGTGAGTAGTTACTTTTGTTCCTGAGGACATGGGATAAGTCATGCTAATAGTAGTCATGTGAATTTGGTATTCGTTCGACATTTTGATGTGTTGTATGTTGTTTTTCCTCTAGTGGTGTTATGTGAATGTCGACTACATAAGACTTCACCATTATTTGGGCCTAGAGGAAGGCATTGGGAGGTAGTAAGTAGATGATGGGTTGCTAGAGTGACAGAAGCTTAAACCCTAGTTTATGCGTTGCTTCGTAAGGGGCTGATTTGGATCCACTAGTTTAATGCTATGGTTAGACTTTGTCTTAATTCTTCTTTCATAGTTGCGGATGCTTGCGAGAGAGGTTAATCATAAGTGTGATGCTTGTCCAAGTAAGGGC
This sequence comes from Hordeum vulgare subsp. vulgare, assembly GCF_904849725.1. NCBI lineage: Eukaryota > Viridiplantae > Streptophyta > Magnoliopsida > Poales > Poaceae > Hordeum > Hordeum vulgare. Next base: position 358,519,993 of record NC_058523.1, read on the forward strand.
AGTACCCAAGCGCTAGTCCACCCACATATCAAACTATCAAAGTAACGAACACGAATCATATGAACATGATGAAAACTAGCATGACAGAAATTCGCGTGTGTCCTCGGGAGCGTTTTTCCTCCTATAAGACTTTGTTCAGGCTTGTCCCTTGCTACAAAAGGGATTGGGCCACTTTGCTGCACCGTTGCTACTTTTGTTACTTGTTGCTTGCTATGAATCATCTCACCACACAACTACTTGTTACCGACAATTTCAGTGTTTGCAGATATTTCCTTGCTGAAAACCACTTGTCAAATCCTTCTGCTCCTCGTTGGGTCGGACACTCTTACTTATTGAAAGGACTACGATTGTTCCCCTTTACTTGTGGGTCATCAAGACTCTTTTCTGGCGCCGTTCCCGGGGAGTGAAGCGCCTTTGGTAAGTGGAACTTGGTAAGGAAACATTCATATAGTGTGCTGAAATTTATTGTCACTTGTCACTATGGATACTAATCCTTTGAGGGGCTTGTTCGGGGTATCTTCACCTCGAAAGGAAGCACAAATAGTTGCTCCTCAACCTGCTTCACCTACTGAAAATATTTGCTTTGAATTTCCTTCGGGTATGCTGGAGAAATTGCTGGCTAATCCTTTTATAGGAGATGGAACATCACATCCAGACTTGCATCTAATCTATGTAGATGAAGTTTGTGGTTTATTTAAGCTTGCAGGTTTGCCCGAGGATGAAGTCAAGAAGAAGGTCTTTCCTTTATCTTTGAAGGATAAGGCGTTGACATGGTATAGGCTATGTGATGATACTGGATCATGGGACTACAATCGGTTGAAATTGGAATTTCATCAAAAGTTTTATCCTATGCATTTAGTACATCGTGATCGGAATTATATTTATAATTTTTTACCTCGTGACAAAGAAAGCATCGCTCAAGCTTGGGGGAGGCTTAAATCAATGTTATATTCATGCCCCAACCATGAGCTCTCGAGAGAAATTATCATTCAGAACTTCTATGCTCGGCTTTCTCATGATGATCGCACCATGCTTGACACTTCTTGTGCCGGTTCTTTTATGAAGAGAGATATTGACTTCAGATGGAATTTATTGGAGAGAATTAAACGCAAATCTAAAGATTGGGAGCTTGAAGAAGGTAAGGAGTCAGGTATGAATTTCAAGTTTGATTGCGTTAAATCCTTTGTTGAAACAAATACCTTTAGTGATTTTAGCGCTAAGTATGGACTTGACTCTCAGATAGTAGCTTCATTGTGTGAATCTTTTGCTGCTCATATTGATCTCCCCAAAGAGAAGTGGTTTAAATATCATACTCCTTTATAAGTCAATGTAGTTAAACCCAATCCAGTTGAAGAGAAAGTCATTGCCTATAATGATCCTATTGTTCCCAGTGCTTACATTGAGAAACCATCTTTCCCTGTTAGGATAAAGGATCATTCTAAAGCTTCAACTGTGATACGTAGAGGCTACATTAGAACACCTACACCCCCTGAGCAAATTAGAGTTGAACCTAGCATTTCGATTATCAAAGATCTTCTGTCCGACGATGTTGAAGGACATAATATTCACTTCTATGAAGATGCTGCTAGAATTGCTAAACCTCACGCTAGAGACAAACATAGGCTTGTTGTTGGCATGCATGTTGTTTCTGTTAAGATAGGAGATCATTGTTATCATGGATTATTGGACGTGGGTGCTAGTGTTAGTGCAATACCTCAATCCTTATATGATGAAATCAAAGATGAGGTTGCACCTGTTGAGATAGAGCCTATTGATGTCACTATTCAGCTTGCCAATAGAGATACTATCTGCCCTGTGGGAATTGTTAGGGATGTTGAAGTCTTCTGTGGTAAAACGAAGTATCCTGCTGATTTCCTCGTTCTTGCTACCGCACAAGATAGCTTTTGTCCCATCATATTTGGCAGACCTTTTCTCAATACCGCCAATGCTCATATTGACTGTGAGAAGCAAACTGTCACTGTTGGCTTTGAAGGTGTGTCACATGAGTTCAATTTCTCCAAGTTTGGTAGACAACCTCATGAAAAGGAGTTGCCTAGTAAGGATGAAACTATTGCCTTAGCTTCTATTGTCGTGCCTCCTATTGATCCCTTAGAGCAATACTTGCTTGAGCATGAAAATGATATGCATATGGATGAAAGCGATGAGATAGATAGAGTTGTCTTAGAAAAATATCCTATCCTTAAGAATAATTTGCCCATTGAACTGCTTGGGGATCCACCCCACCAAAAGGTGATCCTGTGTTCGAGCTTAAACAGTTGCCTGAAACTCTTAAGTATGCTTATCTTGATGAAAAAGATATATATCATGTTATTATCAGTGCTAGCCTCTCAGAGCATGAAGAAAAGAAGTTACTAAAAACTCTGAGAAAGCACCGTGCTGCTATTGGATATACTCTTGATGATCTTAAGGGCATTAGTCCCACTCTATGCCAGCACAAGATTAAATATGATCCTGATTCCAAGCCAGTTGCTGATCATCAAAGGAGATTAAATCCTAAGATGAAAGAAGTAGTGAGAAAAGAAATACTAAAGCTCCTGGAAGCGGGTATCATCTATCCTGTTGCTCATAGCGATTGGGTGAGTCCGGTGCATTGCGTCCCTAAGAAGGGAGGCATTACCATTGTCCCTAATGATAAGGATGAATTGATCCCACAGAGGATTATTACTGGCAATAGGATGGTGATTGATTTTAGGAAATTGAATAAAGCCACTAGGAAAGATCATTACCCTTTGCCTTTTATCGACCAAATGCTAGAAAGACTGTCTAAACACACACACTTCTGCTTTCTAGACGGTTATTCTGGTTTCTCCCAAATACCAGTTGCACAATCTGATCAGGAGAAAACCACGTTCACCTGCCCTTTCGGTACCTTTGCTTATAGACGTATGCCTTTTGGCTTATGTAATGCACCTGCCACCTTTCAAAGATGTATGATGGCTATATGCTCTGACTTTTGTGAAAAGATTGTTGAGGTTTTCATGGATGACTTCTCCGTTTACGGGTCTTCCTTTGATGATTGCCTCAGCAACCTTGATCGAGTCTTGCAAAGATGTAAAGACACCAATCTTGTCTTGAATTAGGAGAAGTGCCACTTTATGGTTAATGAAGGCATCGTCTTAGGACATAAAATTTCTGAAAGAGGTATTGAAGTCGATAAGGCTAAGGTTGATGCAATCGAGAAAATGCCATACCCCACAGATATCAAAGGTATAAGAAGTTTCCTTGGTCATGCTAGGAGGTTCATTAAAGACTTCTCTAAGATTTCTAGGCCTCTTACCAATCTCTTGCAAAAGGATATTCCTTTTGTTTTTGACGATGATTGTGAGGAAGCCTTCGAAATACTTAAGAGGGCTTTGATAACCGCACCTATTGTTCAACCACCTGATTGGATCTTACCTTTTGAGATCATGTGTGATGCTAGTGATTATGCTGTTGGTGCTGTCCTAGGGCAAAGAGTTGATAAGAAGTGGAATGTTATTCACTATGCTAGTAAAACTTTAGACAATGCCCAAATAAACTATGCTACTACGGAGAAGGAATTTCTAGCAGTCGTGTTTGCATGTGAAAAGTTCAGGTCTTACATAAATGACTCCAAAGTCACTATCCACACTGATCACGCTGCTATTAAGTACCTCCTGGAGAAGAAGGATGCTAAACCTAGGCTTATCAGATGGGTTCTCTTGCTACAGGAATATGATTTGCACGTTGTCGACAGGAAGGGCGGTGATAACCCCGTAGCAGACAACTTGTCTAGGTTAGAGAACATTCTTGATGACCCACAACCTATTGATGATAGCTTTCCCGATGAGCAATTGAATGTCATCAGTACTTCACATAGTGCACCATGGTATGCTGATTATGCAAACTATATCGTTGCAAAATATATACCACCTAGTTTCACATACCAGCAAAAGAAGAAATTCTTCTTTGACTTGGGACATTACTTTTGGGATGATCCTCACCTTTATAAGGAAGGAGTAGATGGTGTTATAAGACATTGTGTACCTAAACATGAACAGGGACAGATCCTACATAAGTGTCACTCCGAGGCCTACGGAGGACACCATGCGGGAGATGAACTACACACAAGGTATTGCAATCAGGTTTCTATTGGCCCACTCTCTTTAAGGATGCTCGTAAGTTTGTCTTGTCTTGTGACGAATGTCAAAGAGTAGGTAATATCGGTAAATGCCAGGAAATGCCTATGAACTATTCACTTGTCATTGAACCATTTTATGTTTGGGGCTTTGATTATATGGGACCTTTTCCAAAATCCAACGGATATACTCATATCCTAGTTGATGTTGATTACGTCACTAAGTGGGTAGAGGCTATCCCCACTAGTAGTGCTGATCACAACACATCTATCAGGATGCTTAAAGAAGTTATCTTCCCTAGATTTGGAGTCCCTAGATATCTAATGACCGACGGTGGTTCACATTTCATTCATGGTGCTTTCCGTAAAACGCTTGCTAAGTACGATGTCAACCATAGAATTGCGTCTCCCTATCACCCTCAGTCCAGTGGTCAAGTAGAGCTAAGCAATAGAGAGATTAAACTAATTCTGCAAAAGACTGTCAACAGGTCTAGAAAGAATTGGTCTAAGAAGCTCGATGATGCACTGTGGGCTTATAGAACTGCCTATAAGAATCCCATGGGCATGTCTCCGTACGAAATGGTGTACGGTAAAGCATGTCATCTACCTCTTGAGTTGGAGCATAAAGCTTATTGGGCAATCAAAGAGATCAACTTTGATTTCAAACTTGCTGATGAGAAGAGGTTATTTGACATTAGCTCGCTTGATGAATGGAGAACTCAGGCACATGAGAATGCCAAGTTGTTCAAAGAAAAGGTTAAGAGGTGGCATGATAAGAGGATACAAAAGCGTGAGTTCAATGTATGTGATTATGTCTTGCTATATAACTCTCATTTAAGATTCTTTGTAGGCAAGCTTCTCTCTAAATGGGAAGGTCCCTATATTGTTGAGGAAGTATATCATTCTGGTGCTATCAAGATCAACAACACGGAAGGTAATTGTCCGAGAGTAGTAAATGGTCAGAGAATCAAGCATTATATGTCAGGTACTCCCATAAATGTTGAAAGCAATATCATCAATACCATAACTCCTTAGGAATACCTAAGGGATGTTTATCAGCCTGTTTTAGACTCCGAAAACGAAGAGGTATGTGATTCACTAAGAAAACAGATTCCAAAACTTTTCCAATAGGAATTTTTCTCCGTTTTGGAATATTTGAAAAAATAGAAAAATTGGAAGTAGTCCGGAAAGCGCGCGAGGAGGCGACAAGCCTGCCAGGCGCGGGCCCACCCCCTGGCCGCGCCTGGGGGGCTTGTGGCCACCTCGGGTGCCTCCCGGACTCCGTTTTCGTAAGGAGTACTCCTTCTGGTCTGGAAAAAATCAATATATATTCTCCCGTAAGGTCTAACCCCTGTATCATGCAGATTTCCTGTGTTTTCGTTTCGAGCCTGTTTCTGTTGCAGATCTAGATCGCTATGATGTCCCCAAAAGCTCCGAAGGACAAGATCTTCGAGAAGGTCATCAATCCCTACCTCACAGGAGTGCTGCAACACCCTCAATCTATCGAGATGCGTGAGGGGATGTTGCACATCCGTGATGTTGAGGGGCCCAAGAAGACCGAAAGCATGGAGACGAGGCTCGAAGCAATGGAGCAACAGGTCTTCAAGTGCCAAGGGATGGTGGAGAGTGGACTCAACGCCAACCACATGATGATCACAGAGTTCACCAGCAAGCACAGGATCGATGCCAATGACATTGGGAAGCACCTCTCCAGGCTCTATGACAGGATTGATCAACTCCAGGCCCAGATCTATGACCTGCAGAACCAAAAGTGGAGTATGAGTATAGATTTAAATTAATACGGTTGGCTGCAGATTTGAGGATTTCGGAGACTCGTTCATCTTTCCATGATGGAGCACCTATGCCCTGGAAGACGGAGGATCAAACTCATGTTGCAACAACTCCACCACCATCACCACCAAAGGGAGACAACTGAGCATGGGTATGGGAAATCCCCTTGGCTTTCGCCAAGCTTGGGGGAGTTGCCCCGGTATCGTATCACCATCACATCTTTTGCCTTTACCTTTGTTTTAGTTTGTTCCTTTTCAGTTTTCTCTTTCTCTAGTAGAATAAAAGTCTTAGTGTTTTAGTCTTGAGTTTTGCTTTGTGTCACCCCCGATGTATTCGAGCTCGTGAGCCATATAATAAAGAGTGTCTTAGCTGAGGGCTTTGCCTCTCGCCATGATCAAAAGAGTGAGAAAAGAACAAAAGCATGAAAGATCATGTAATGATGTTATGCGAGGTGATGGCTTCACATATAAAAAGAATGTTGGTTGAAACTTGTTGAGAGTAGACAAACGTAGACCTTGGTCATTGTTGCAATTAATAGGAAGTGATAAGGAAGGAGAGGTTCACATATAAATACATCATCTTTGACACCATCTATGATTGTGAACACTCACTAAACTATTGCATGCCTAGAAGTAGATGTTGGACAAGGAAGACAACATAATGAATTGTGTTTGTTTGGTTCCGAACAATGTTATATGATTAGATATCCCTTAGCATGTGACGATTGCTTCCACCTCATATTAGCCAAAACGCCCGCACCAAGTAGAGATACTACTTGTGCATCCATAAACCTTCAACCTAGTTTTGCCATGAGAGTCCACCATACCTACGTATGGATTGAATAAGATCCCTCAAGTAAGTTGTCATCAGTGCAAGCAATAAAAATTGCTCCTTAATATGTATGATCTATTAGTGTGTGGAAAATAAGCTTTGTATGAACCTGTGATGAGGAAGACATAAAAGCGACAGACTGCATAATAAAGTTCTTTATTACGGGAGGCAATGTAAAGTGACGTTCCTCCACACTAAGAGGACACACATCCCAACCTCAAAAGCGCATGACAACCTCTGCTTCCCTCTGCGAAGGGCCTATCTTGTACCTTTACTTTTTGCCCTTGAAAGAGTCATGGTGATCTTCACCAATTCCCTGTTTCGCCTTTATCTTGGCTACCGTCATATGCTTGGGAAAGATCTATATTCATATGTCAACTTGGAGGTAAGCATTCATGAATTATTATTGTTGACATTACCCTTGAGGTAAGCAGTTGGGAGGCGAAACTATAAACCCCTATCTTTCTCTATGTCCAACTGAAACTTTGATCTCATGAGTACCACGTGAGTTGTAGCAATTGTAGAGAATGAAAAGATGATTGAGTATGTGGATTTGCTTTACAAGCTCTTATTTGACTCTTTCTGATGTTGTGATAAATTGCAATTGCTTCAATGATTAAAGGCTATCGGTTGTTACTTCTCGGTAAGGTTCTTGATCCATACTTTACTTTGTGGAGGAATTGTCACTTTAGCATGAGAGATTATATGTTGGTATTGCTGTTCTGATCATGATCATGATGCATGCATGTTCGTATCTTGTTTTGTCGACACCTCTCTCCCTAAACATGTGGACATATTTATTGAGCTAGGCTATCGCTTGGGGGAGTTGATACGTCCATTTTGCATCATGCTTTTATGTTGATATTTATTGCTTCTTGGGCTGTTATTTCACTTCACAGTACAATTCTTATGCCTTTTCTCTCTTATTTTGCAAGGTTTACTTGAAGAGGGAGAATGCCGGCAGCTGGAATTCTCGCCTGAAATTGGAGCAAGTTTGAGATACCTATTCTGCGCAACTCCAAACGCCATAAAAATCAACAAGGATTTTTTCCGAATTTATGAAAAATAATGGGCCGAAGAAGTGCCAGAGGGGCGCCAGCAAGTGGACACAAGCCTGCTAGGCGCCGCCACCCCCTGGCCATGCCTAGGGGGCTCGTGGGCACCCAGCTGGCCCTATGGCCCCCCTTTTCTGCTAGATGAAGAGTTTCGTCCGGGAAAAAAATCAGGAGGATGCTTTTTTGTGGATTCGCCGCCGCCACGAGGCAGAACTTGAGCAGAACCAATCTAGAGCTCCGGCAGGACGATCTTGCCGGGGAAACTTCCCTCCCGGAGGGGGAAATCATCGCCATCGTCATCACCAACACTCCTCTCATCGGAGTGGACTCGTCTCCATCAACATCTTCATCAGCACCATCTCATCTCCAAACCCTAGTTCATCTCTTGTAACCAGTCTTCGTCTCGCGACTCCGATTGGTACTTGTAAGGTTGCTAGTAGTGTTAATTACTCTTTGTAGTTGATGCTAGTTGGATTACTTGGTGGAAGAGTTTATGTCCAGATCCTTGATGCTACTCATTACCTCTCTGGTCATAAATATGATTATTCTTTATGAGTAGTTACTTTCGTTCTTGAGGACATGGGATAAGTCATGCTAATAGTAGTCATATGAATTTGGTATTCGTTCGATATTTTGATGTGTTGTATGTTGTTTTTCCTCTAGTGGTGTTATGTAAACGTCGACTACATAACACTTCACCATTATTTGGGCCTAGAGGAAGGCATTGGGAAGTAGTAATTAGATGATGCGTTGCTAGAGTGACAGAAGCTTAAACCCTAGTTTATGCGTTGCTTCGTAAGGGGCTGATTTGGATCCACTAGTTTAATGCTATGGTTAGACTTTGTCTTAATTCTTATTTCGTATTTGCGGATGCTTGCGAGAGGGGTTAATCATAAGTGGGATGCTTGTCCAAGTAAGGGAAGTACCCAAGCGCCGGTCCACCCACATATCAAACTATCAAAGTAACGAACGTGAATCATATGAACATGATGAAAACTAGCATGACAAAAATTCCCGTATGTCCTCGGAAGCGTTTTTCCTCCTATAAGACTTTGTTCAGGCTTGTCCCTTCCTACAAAAGGGATTGGGCCAGTTTGCTGCACCGTTGCTAGTTTTGTTACTTGTTGCTTGCTACGAATCATCTCACCACACAACTACTTGTTACCGACAATTTCAGTGCTTGCAGATATTTCCTTGCTGAAAAACACTTGTCAGATCCTTCTGCTCCTCGTTGGGTTCGACACTCTTACTTATCGAAAGGACTACGATTGATCCCCTATACTTGTGGGTCATCAAGGACATGGGATAAGTCTTGCTATAAGTAGTCATGTGAATTTGGTATTCGTTCGATATTTTGATGCGTTGTATGTTGTCTCTCCTCTAGTGGTGTTATGTGAACATCGACTACATGACACTTCACCATTATTTGGGCCTAGAGGAAGGCATTGGTAAGTAGTAAGTAGATGATGGGTTGCTAGAGTGACAGAAGCTTAAACCCTAGTTTATGCGTTGCTTCCTAAGGGGCTGATTTGGATCCACTAGTTTAACGTTGTGGTTAGACTTTGTATTAATTCTTCTTTCGTAGTTGCGGATGCTTGCGAGAGGGGTTAATCATAAGTGGGATGTTTGTCCAAGTAAGGGCAGCACCCAAGCACCGGTCCACCCACGTATCAAACTAACAAAGTAGCTAACGCGAATCATATGAACATGATGAAAACTAGCTTGACAGAAATTTCCATGTGTCCTGGGAGCGCTTTACCTCCTATAAGTGTTTGTCCAGGCTTGTCCCTTGCTACAAAAGGGATAGGGACACTTTGCTGCACCTTTGTTACTATTTTTACTTGCTACTTGCTACGAATCATCTTATCCCACAACTATCTATTACCGATAATTTCAGTGCTTGCAGAGATTACCTTGCTAAAAACCACTTTTTAGATCCTTCTGCTTCTCGTTGGGTTCGACACTCTTACTTATCGAAAGGACTACGATAGATCCCCTACACTTGTGGGTCATCAGCCACACATGATATTCTTCGCTTGAGAATCAAGTTGCTTGAATTTATTCACATCAGCGGCAGAGATAGTAGCAGTGATGGAGGCAATACCATGTTCCACAATATACCAGAGATCATTGTCAATAGCCTGAAGATGCATCTGCATTTTGGTTTTCCAGTAGGGGAAGTCCTTTCCTTTGAAGGTAGGACATCCTGTAGTAACCTTGATCATACCTGCAGTCGACATAATTAAAACTCCAGGTGGTTAAGTCAAAATCACATAGAACAAGGGAGTACCTGATAACCCACAAGTATAGGGGATCGCAACAGTTTTTGAGGGTAGAGTATTCAACCCAAATTTATTGATTCGACTCAAGGGGAAGCAAAAGAATATTCTCAAGTATTAGCAGCTGAGTTGTCAATTCAACCACACCTGAAAGAATTAGTGTCTACAACAAAGTATCAGTAGCAAAGTAGGGTGATAGCAGCAGTAGCAAAAGTAACCAGTAGCAGCAAAGTGACAGCAGTAGCAACAGAGTAACAGTAACAACAGTGACAGCAGTAGCGGCAAAGTAACGTAGCAAGGACTAGTAGTAAAAGACTCGTAGGCATTGGATCGGTGATGGATGATTATGCCGGATGTGATTCATCATGTAACAGCTATAACACGGAGAGATAAGTAACTAGCTCTCGTTCGTCAATCTAATGTAGGCATGTATTACGTATGTAGTCATACGTGCTTAGGGAAAAGAACTTGCATGACATCTATTGTCCATCCCTCCCGTGGCAGCGGGGTCCTAATGGAAACTACGGGATATTAAGGTTTTCCTTTTAATAAAGAACCGGACCAACACATTAACACTTGGTGAATACATGAACTCCTCATACTATGGTCATCTCCAGGAGTGGTTCCGGCTATTGTCACTCCGGGGTTGCCGGGTCATAACACATAGTAGGTGACTACAACTTGCAAGATAGGACCTAAAACAGACATATATTGGCGACAACATAATAGGTTCAGATCTGAAATCATGACACTCGGGCCCTAGTGACAAGCATTAAGCATGGCAAAGTAGTAGCAACATTAATCTCAGAACATAGTGGATACTAGGGATCAATCCTCGTCAAAACTAACTCGATTACATGATAGATCTCATCCAACTCATCGCCGTCCAGCAAGCCTACGATGAGATTACTCCCGAACGGTGAAGAGCATCATGGAATTGGCGATGAAGGAAGGTTGATGATGACGATGGCGACGATCTCCCCTCTCCGGAGCCCAAAACGGACTCCAGATCTGCCCTCGAGATGAAGAACGGGAGGTGGCGGTGCCTCCATATCATAAAACGCGATGAACTCTTCTCCTTTATTTTTTTTCCGGGCGACACGGACTAAATAGAGCTGAGACTGGAGGCGGTGGAGCTCTGTGGGCCCCCACAAGCCTGGTAGGTGCGGCCTCGGGGGGTGGTCGCGCCTCCTGGGCTTGTGGCCCACTGGCTCACCTCCTCCGGTGGATCTTTGCGCAGGTATTTTTCATTAATTACGGAAAAATTCTTTGTAAATTTTCAGGTCATCCCGAGAACTTTTAGTTCTGCACAAAAACAACACCATGGCAATTCTGCTAAAAACAGCGTTAGTCTGGGTTAGTTCCATTCAAATCATGCAAATTAGAGTCCAAAACAAGGGCAAAAGAGTTCGGAAAAGTAGATACGACGGAGGCGTATCAGTAGCTTGCTCTGATACCAATTGAAATTGCGTTATATCAACTAGAGTGGGGTGAATAGGCGATTTTTAGAATTTCATCGCTGAGGAAATTCCTCAATGATGAATTAAGTGCAGCGGAAATAGCGCAGGATCAGAGGTGCAAAAACTACTACAACAGATTACTTGGTGAACATTATGAGAATCGGTTTGCACAGTACGCAGGTACATAGAACGCAGGTGAAGATTAACTTGAGTGAAGAATTTGAGGTTGAGGAAATTCAGAGAAAGTCTTCAGACAAATTCTTCAAACAACACAGATGAAAGTCTTCAACATACAATTTTGAGGAAATGAAAGAGTTGAAGAAATAGAACCCGTATCACGATGACGACAGTTGTTGATGACCCAGTTCCAACTGTTGTGATAGTTGTACGTCTGGTTTGGAGCGGCTTGGTATTGAAACCAAAGGACACACAGTCCCGGGACACACAGTCCCTACCGTATTCTCCTTGAGCTAAGGACACACAGTCCTCGCCCAACACTCGTGGTAAGTCTTTAGGGCAGACTTCCAAACCCTCACAAACTCGGTCACCCGGCGATCCACAATTGACTGCTGGATGCTCTAGACCATGACGCCTAACCATCTGGAGGATGCACAATCCTCAAAGGTAACAGGCTTCAGTTCCACACAGGAATAAATTCTTTAGTGATGCTCAATCACTTGGTTTTTGGTTTGGGGTTTGATGTTTGGGATATTTCCTCACTTGATGATTTTATCTCAAAGACTCTGAGGAATTTGGGTTGCTCTAAATGACAAGTGTCAGTTTCTCTCGGAGCAGCCAACCATCTAGCGGTTGTGGGGGGTGGCTATTTATAGCCTGGGAGCATCCCGACGTGATTTGACATAAATACCCTTAAATAATGTGATCGTTGGGTGGATAAGACCAGTGAGGTGGTGTGGGTCGCGGCAACGGTCGGAACTTTGAACTGTGAAATTCCTCATGTCTCTCATATTCCTCACATTGAGGCTTTGGTAGGTTTAGGCTTGGGTTGAGCGTCATGAGGAAATTCATTCCGTAGTATTGCTTCGACTCTCTTTAACAGTACGGTGTTCCTATGACTCAAGAGTAAAAAAATGAAACGGAAAGAGTAAATCTTCACGCTACAAAGTCTTCACACAATTTTTCTTCACGAACCACCGAATCCCTCATCTTCAATATCTTCATGGGGAATATCAATTTCACCGCAATTTCTTCATGATCAAAGTCTTCAAGATAAGACCAAATTCTTGAGCCGAAGACATACATTTTTAGGGGTCGATATTCATCGTATAACTCAAACTCCTCAACGACTTATAGAGCATGTATACACTAACAAACACATTAGTCTCTTAACCTATAAGCCTTCAAACCACCAAAATCACCAAGGGCAATAGATGCACTTACAAATAGGCGGTATAGGAATGATCAAGGGGGGTTTCCTTGCCTTGTTGCTCTGCGACAAACGGCTGGTCGTCAGGTGGGTAGTCGTACCCGGCAGCAGCGTTAGTCTCGGGGTCTACCAGAGAGAAGAGGGGGAAGAAACAATAAATAACAGCAATAGGTGCAACACGATGCATGGCATGGCAATATCCATGGCTAGGCATGCACTAACGCAATATCACCCGTCATAGACGGATCAGAAAAATATCAGATGATATTTCCTGGGTCTCTGGCTACTACCGGACAAATGAAAACGGGGAGGAAAGTTCCATGTTCATCATGTTAGAGATATGTGACAGATTAATGGATAGTGTATTCGAATTCGTGGGATTTTTCTGAGCAACTTACATATATAAATTATTTTCATCTGACTTACGGTTATTTTTCTATTAATTTTCAAAGTTTTAAATATTTTATAAAATTATTTTAACTATTAAATTCGACAAGAAAGGAAAAATGAAGTCAACATCAGGTCACAGCGACTCAGCAGTCAACTATGGGGCTGAGTGGTCAAACTTGACCAGTGGGCCCCACCTGCCACACGCTCAGGGTTAAACATGTTTTATTAATTCTAAAAACTGATTTAATTAGCAAGTGGGGTCCATGTGTCAGTATCACATTAGGTTATTTACTTAATTTAACTTAATCCAGTTGCTGGATTAGCCACCTGTCAGGGGTGGCCAACGTGGGAGTGACTTGGGCTACCCAGTCAGCGAGTTGACCAAGTCAACTGGTCAACCACGACCACGGGGCCCGCAGGTGAGTGACTCTGCGAGTGGCCCCGACCCACCACATCAGCAGCTGACGGTGTTTGGCACCGAAGCAGCTCTCCCGAGCACCACAGAAGCGGGCGAGGCTCGGGTTTCGCGTAGGATTGATCAAATCGAGCATCGTTTCCTCCTATCGCGAGCCGAGATCATCGTCGATGTGTTCCAAGCTTCGGTTCGAGCAATGGTGGCTTGTAGCGAGTGCGGCATCGACGACGGCGGAAGAAGCTTCGGGCGTCAATGTGAGCGAGCAAACCAGCACGCAAACGACCTATCTAGCACAGGGGATCGAAGCAGGGGACATCCTGGAGCACACCGTGGCACGCACGGGTGCTCAAATACACGCACGAGACGAGCACATCGGCAATGGCGGCGAACTGAGCTCAGTTGCGAGGCCAGCTAGCTAGAGGAGCTACGGGAGCGCACTAAGGGAGATGGGCGGCTAGAGGACCTCACTGGCGTCGCTGGGAAGGCCCGATGGAGGAGCTGGTGCAGTGCAGACGGCGAATCAACGACGGCTCTTCCTCGGACCCGAGGAGGACGAAGAAGAATGTCGACGGGGTGGTTGCCTCCGAGGCTCGATCCAAAGCACGGGGAGGACGAGGAGATTGGTGTGGAGCTTGTGGGTGCCTTGGCTGAGCACGAGAGGGTGTGTGGCCACGTCTAGCTAGGAACCATGACGGTGGTTGCGCGAGTCTATGCATGGAGAGGCGGGCGACGTGAGAGGGAATGGGAAAGAAGGGGGCTAGGGTTCGAGGGGTCGATGGGTAGGTCTTGTAGGCACCGAGGGGCGGGGGATGCGTGCCACGACGATGGGGGAGGCCGGTGGCGGCCATCACCACGACCACGTCTCCCCCCGTGAGCAGTGGGAGGAAGACGAAGGGGGAGATGGGTTGGGCCGGCTGGGTCACTCAGGCCCGGCCACAGAGGCCTTTTTATTTTTTGTTTTATTTTCCTGTTTTTTCTTCCTTTTTTTGTTCTGTTAATTATTTATTTTTGTGATAATATACACTAGTAAAAATAGGGGACTTAGCCCAATAATTGAAATTTAATAATTTTCACTGCCACAAAAAGTTTGGAATTTATTTGAACATGTTGGCCTTTTTTCATAATTCAAATGAGCATTTAAAATTGCTTTTTCGGTCTGTTTTCAAAGGTGGGGTCCACACGAGGGGATAGGTGATGTTGTTTTCCTTAACATTATTTGTTTTGAAATTTTTATAAAAGGTGCAACATTTTTTATATGATGTTTGATGATTTATTTTATCACAATTAAATCCTAGGGCATTTAATAGTGGAATCTGAAATGAGATATGAAATCCATATTGATCATGAAGTGGCAAAATGATTAGGCATGATCATGGTTATCACTGTAGCTTAATTACAACGATCGTTGTATCATAATTTGGGGATGTCACAACTCTCCCCTACTAACAAGAATTCTCATCCCGAGAATTAGGAATTAGAAGGGAAAAGCTCTGGGTATTCATCACGAAGATGATCCTCGCATTCCCAAGTGGCTTCATCTTCACAATGATTTGACCAGCGCACTTTAAGGAACTTGGTGACCTTGCGTCGAGTCTGACGTTCAGTCTGATCGAGAATGCGGACCGGATGCTCTTTATAAGAGAGGTCTTGTTGGAGCTCAAGCATATCATGATCCACTGCTTGAAAAGGATCTTTAAAGCAGCGACGGAGCTGAGACACATGGAAGACATCGTGAACCTCAGAAAGGTTCGTGGACAATTCCAATTGATAAGCTACTTTTACACACCTTTCAAGAACAGTGAAAGGACCAATACAGCGAGGAGCTAACTTGCCCTTGATCCCAAAACGGTGTGCATGTTTACCTCTCATTGGTGTGACTCGAAGGTAAGCCTTTTCACCAGGTTGATAGACCATATCTTGATGGTGACGATCATACTGACTTTTCTGACGAGACTGAGCAGCCTTTAGTTTCTCATGAATAATGCAGACTTGATCTTCAGCTTGTTGGATAATATCCGGACCGAAGAGTTATCGTTCCCCAGTTTCTAACCAATTCATAGGAGTTCGACACCTTCGTCCATACTACACTTCAAAAGGGGCCATCTTCAGGCTAGCTTAATAGCTATTGGTGTAGGAGAACTGAGCATATGGGAGAATTCCTCCCATTTCTTACCGAAAGAAATGACACAATCTCAAAGCATGTCTTCGAGAATTTGGTTGACTCGTTCAATTTGTCCCTAGGATTGAGGGTGAAATGTGGTACTAAAGGACAGATGAGTCCCCATATCCTTTTGAAAACTTCCCTAGAATTTTGAAGTGAACAAGCTGCCATGGTCCGAGCTAATTACCAACGGAATACCGTGAAGTGAAACAATCCTGGACATATAAACATCTGCCAGTTGGCTAGCATTAATTGTTTCTTTGATGGCCAGAAAATGTGCAACTTTGGAAGTTGGTCAATGACGACAAGAATAGCATCATGACCTTTTTGAGATCTAGGAAAACCAGTAACAAAGTCCATTTCAACATGGTTCCATTTCCATTCAGGAATAGAGATAGGTTGCACAGTTCCAGCAGGACTTTGATGCTCTGCTTTGATTCGCCGACAAATATCACATTCTGCAACATAGCATGCAATGTCTTGTTTCATATTTGGCCACCAGAATCTTTGACGAATGTCTTGGTACATCTTGGTACTACCAGATGTATAGACAGCGGGGTGTCATGAGATTCTTTCATCACCCGTCCAGTCATTCTGAGGGTTTCCTTTTTTATTTGGGACGAATAGGTGACCTTTGAAGTACAAGGCTCCATCATCAGCAACAGTGAAGCAAGAGGGTTTACCCTATGCAAGATAGCTCTTAATTCTGTCAACATCATCGTTATAGAGTTGAATAGTCTTGTGGATGGGCACGAGATCTGGTTTAGCAACCAGGTTACTGAGGGAACTCTGATTAACAACACGGAGGTTCAATGGGGGAAATGCTTCAGGAGGGGGAACAAGGTAACCCTGAATAAGAATATGGAGGTTTAGCTTACGAAATTCCTCTTCAAGACGGTCATGAACCTCATGAACCTGGAGGTGGTTGCATTATGACTTGTGACTCAAGGCATCGGCCATTACGTTAGCCTTGCCGGGGGTATACGATATACCACAGTCGAAATCTGTTATACGCTCCATCCATCTCTGCTGACGTAGATTCAGATCCGGTTGTGTGAACAGGTACTTCAGACTTTGATGGTCCGTGTAGATCTCACAGCGATTACCGAGAAGGTATTACCTCCATTCTTTCAGTAAATGTACAACTGCAGCAAGTTCGAGTTCATGAACTGGATAGTTCTCTTCATGAGCACGCAGCTGACGTGAGGCATAAGCAATCACTTTGCGATCTTGCATCAGGATACATCCTATCCCTTGACGAGAAGCATCACAATATATAACGAAATCCCTTTTTGTATCTGGAGGAGCAAGTACCGGAGCGGATGTCATTTTGTCCTTGAGTGCATGGAAACTTTCCTGACATTTATCAGTCCACTCAAACTTAACGCCTTTGTGAAGCAGATTGGTTAATGCTTTTGTAGTCTTGGAGAAGTTCTCGACGAATCAACGACAATAGCTGGCGAGTCCAAGAAAACTTCTAACTTGCTTGACATTCTTTGGGGGAGTCCAATCAAG
Source organism: Hordeum vulgare subsp. vulgare (assembly GCF_904849725.1). Taxonomy (NCBI): domain Eukaryota; kingdom Viridiplantae; phylum Streptophyta; class Magnoliopsida; order Poales; family Poaceae; genus Hordeum; species Hordeum vulgare. Next base: position 358,537,394 of record NC_058523.1, read on the forward strand.
AATAGATTGAACTTGTTCGGGGTTGACTACAATACCATCTTTGGAGATCACATGACCAAGGTACGTCACTTCATCCAGCCAGAACTCACATTTGGAATACTTTGCATAAATTTTATGCTCCCTAAGCTTATCTAGTACAAGACAAAGATGTTCGGTATGCTCTTATTTATTCTTAGAATATACCAGAATATCATCCAGATATACCACGACGAATTTGTCGAGGTAGTCCATGAATATATAATTAATTAACTGAGAGAAGGTTGCCGGTGCATTGGTTAAGCCGAAGGACATGATGGTGTACTCATATGATCCATAGCGAGTAACAAAGGCGGTCTTTGGGATATCCTCTTTGCGAACACGGATCTCGTGGTATCCCAACCTCAAGTCAAGCTTAGAGAAGACTGAGGAACCAACAAGTTGATCATACACATCATTTATCTGAGGAAGAGGATATTTGTTTTGAATAGTGGCCTGATTGATAGGACGATAATCTTGAACCAAACGGTTTGTTCCATCCTTCTTCTCAACAAAGAGAGAAGGTGCTCCCCAAGCAGAGGAACTCGGACGAATGAAACCCAGACGAAGCGAATTGTCAATTTCTTGCTTAAGTTCAAGAAGTTCATGTGGTGGCATTTTATAAGGATGCTTGGCGATAGGAGTGGTACTAGGTACCAAGTCGATGACAAACTCGACAGCTCGAGCAGGGGGGATCCTCGGAAGTTATTCTGGAAAGACATCTTGAAATTCCCAGACAATTGGAATGTCGTCGATTCCTTCAAGAGGCGACACATTTAATGCATTCAAGGCATATAGCCGTTCCTCAGCATCTCGAACGAGATGAGCATGATAGCTTATTAATTCATTTGAAGGGTGTAGGAGGTGGACGGTTTTGGTGGCACAAATGATTGAAGCCGTATGAGCTTTCAACCAGTCATTTCTCAGTATGAGGTCAATGTTAGAAGAACTCAATAACATGGGAGCGGCAAGGAATTCCAATCCTTCAATTTCAACGGGGACATTGGGGCAGACCATGGAAGGTTGACATTGGCCCGCGGGGGTGTTTACCACTATCGGGATGTTCATCTCTTCGTACTTAATGCCATGCATGAATGCAAAATTTTCCAACATGAAGGAATGCAATGCTCCTTTATCAAACAATACAGAAGCAGGTACTGAGTTAATGAGAAGTGTACGCATCACAATAGCAGGCTGGTCTTGAGCTTGACCCATATCAATGTTGTTGGCCTCACCGCGAACATAAGCATGCTTCACATTGTTGTTGCGGTTCTGGTTGTTGCCACTGCCAGTTGAAATAAGTGCCAACTGGTTCGGGTTCTGCCTGAAGTCTCTAGCACGGTGACCTGGACGATTACACTTGAAGCACAACCTGTCCTTAGGACGAGAAGGAGGAACTCGAGGCGGTGGAGCTGGGAGCCTTGGCTGCCTAGGTGGTGGAGGAGGCAGACGAGGTGCAGCATAGGACGGCCTAGGAGCAGGAGCAGGTGCATGGTACATGTTGTGGGGAATCCAAATCTTCCGCTTCTGTGCAGTTGGGCCCGAAGATGAACCCATGTCACGGTTGCGCTTGCTGCTATATATCCTTGTATTCATGCAGACCAGTCTCAACCTAAATGGCCTTGTTCACCAGGGTGGCGAAATCATCATAGTCCTGAACAAGGAGCGCCAGCTTGATGTCAGGGTGGAGGCCATCTCGAAATTTCTCCTGTCTGCGTGCCTCGGTTGCAATCTCTTCTTCAGCATAGCGGGATAAGTCCAGTAATTCCCGTTGATAAGCATCCACAGTTTTGTTGCCCTGGACAAGGTTGCGGAACTCACGCTTCTTCCGGTCCATGATTCCCAGAGGAATGTAGCAAGCATGAAAGGCAGCCTTGAACTCCACCCAAGTGATGACAGTTCCAGCGGGCTGAGAGCACCTATGACTGCCCCACCATTGAGCAGCGGGACCCTTCAGAAAGTAAGCTGAAAGTTGACATAGCTTGCTAGGGGCACATTGGCAGACTCCAGCTCATAAGGAATGTCACGGAGCCAGTCATCAGCATCAAAAGGCTGAGTTGGGCTGCGATAAGTCACACGGTTGAGGCGGCAGAAGTCTTGCAGGGTCACGCCTTTCCGCTGATTCATGTTCGGCCTTGGAACTGGTCCATGAGTGCTACCTCTTGAGCTTGCGTTGGTTTTCCCTTAAAGAAGAAAGGCTGATGCAGCGGAGTAGATAAGTATTTCCCTCAGTTTGTTAAGAACCAAGGTATCAATCGAGTAGGAGGAACAAGCGAGACTCCAATAGTAGTACCTACACAAATAATCAAACACTTGCACCCAATGCTATAAAGGGGTTGTCAATCCCTTTAATGTTATTTGCAAGGATGAGATCTCATAGAGATGGCGATAAAATATTGATAGATCTAAAATTAAAATTGAAGTAAATAAATTGCACCAAAGTATTTTTGGTATTTTTGGTTTATAGATCGGAAAATATGATATGGAAAATAGACCCGGGGGGAATAGCTTTCACTAGAGGCTTCTCTCATAAAGGAAAATAATATGGTGGGTGAACAAATTACTGTCGAGCAATTGATAGAAAAGCAAATAATTATGAAGATATCCAAGGCAATGATTATGCATATACGCATCACGTCTGTATCAAGTAGACCGAAATGATTCTGCATCTACTAATATTACTCCACACATCGACCGACTCCTGCGTGCATCTAGAGTATTAAGTTCATGAAGAACAGAGTAATGCATTAAGCAAGATGACATGATGTAGATGGATAAACTCAAGAAATATGATGAAAACCCCATATTTTTACCCTTTACGGCAACAATACAATACGTGCCTCGCTACTCCTACTGTCACTGGTGAGAACACCACAAAATTGAACCCAAAACTAAGCACTTCTCCTGTTGCAAGAATAACCAATCTAGTTGGCCAAACCAAACAAATAATTTGAAGATACTTGCAAAGATATGAAATCATGCATATAATAATTCGGAAGAGACTCAAATAATATTCGTGGATAATCTGAACACATAAACTCACAGTTCATCGGATCTCGACAAACACACCGCAAAAGAGTATTACATCGGATAGATCTCCAGGAAGATCATGAAGAACATGGTATTGAAGATCAAAGAGAGAGAAGAAGACATCTAGCTACTAGTTATGGACCCATAGGTCTGTGGTGAACTACTCACACATCATCGGAGGGGCAATGGAGATGATGTAGATGCCCTTCGTGATCAATTCCCTCTCCGGCAGATTACCGGAAAAGGCTCCCAGATTGGATCTCTCGGGAACAGAGGCTCCCGGCGGCGTAAAAGTATTTTCGTGGCTCTTTTCGGCGATACTGGAATATTTGGGAATTTATAGGCCAAGAATAGGGTTAGGAGACCTACAGGGCCCACAAGCCAGGGGGCGCGGACACCCCCAGGACGCACCATGCAGGCTTGTGGCCTCCCGACAACTGCCTTGCCCCTACTCCAAGTCTGTTGCGTATTTTCTGGTCCAAGAAAAATCTTTTCGGAGGTTTTATTCCGTTTGGACTCCGTTTAATATTCCTTATCTGGAATATTCAAAAAACGTGAAAAAAAACTGGCACTCGGCTCTAGATTAATAGGTTAGTCCCAAAAATAATATAAAACAACATATAAATGCATATAAATCATCCAAAACATATAATATAATAGCATGGAACAATCAAAAAATATACATGTGTTGGAGACGTATCAAGCATCCCCAAGCTTAATTCCTGCTCGTCCTCAAGTAGGTAAATGATAAAAATAGAATTTTTGATGTGGAATGCTACCTACCATATTTATCCATGTAATATTATCTAATGAGGCTTGAATATTCAGATCCATAAGACTCAAAACACAAGTCTATATTGACATAAAAACAATAATACTTTAAGCATACTAATAAGGTAATTGCTTCCTTTCGAAATAGCATGGTCTTAGAAAGTTATCCCTACAAAATCATATGATCTGGTTATGCTCCATCTTCACCAAACAAAGTATCTAAATCATGCACAACCCCGATGAAAATCAAGCAATTGTTTCACACTTTTTATGTTCTCAAACCTTTTCAACTCTCAGGCAATACATGAGCGTGAGCCATGGATATAACACTATAGGTGGAATAGAGTGTGGTGGAGGTTGCAAAAAGAAAGGAAGAAGATAGTCTCACATCAACTAGGCATATAAATGGGCTATGGATATGCCCATCAATAGATATTAATGTGAGTGAGTAGGGATTGCCATGCAACAAACGTACTAGAGCTATAAGTGTACGAAAGCTCAAAAAGAAAACTAAGTGGTTGTGCAAAATATGTATACCACTAGTTATATGAAAGTGACAAAATATGAGACTCTCTATGAAGAACATGGTGCTACTTTGAATCACAAGTGTGGAAAAAGATAGTAGCATTGTCCCTTCTCTCTTTCTCTCATTTTTTACTTTTTTGTTTCTTTTTTTCTCTTTTTTGAATGGGCTTGTATGGCCTCTTTTAATTTTTTTATGGGCTTCGCTGGCCTCTTTTACTTTTTTTTAAAGTCCGGAGACTCATCCCAACTTGTGAGGGAATCATAGCTTCCATCATCCTTTTTCTCACACGGGACAATGCTCTAATAATGCAAATCATCACACTTTTATTTACTTACAACTCGATAGCTAGAACAAAGTATGACTCTATAAGCAATATGGAAGTGATGGTGCATGTCATAAAAACGGGACGGTGGTGTTGCATGGCAATGTATCTCGGAATGGCTATGAAAATGCCATAATAGGTAGGTATGGTGGCTGTTTTTAGCAAAATATATGCTGGGTGTTTGGAGGAAGGTGGGTTTAATGTACTAGCGAAAGTTGTGCGGTACTAGAGAGGCTAGAAAAGGTGGAAGGGTGAGAGTGCGTATAATCCATGAACTCAATATTAGTCATAAAGAACTCACATACTTATTGCAAAAGCCTATTAGTTATTGAAGCAAAATATTAGACACATGCTCCTAGGGGAAGGGTTGGTAGGAGTTAACCATCGCACGATCCCGACCTCCACACAAAGGTTGACAATCATTAAACAAGTCATTCTCCGACTTCATCACATAAATGTTCACCATACGTGCATGCTACGAGAATCACAAGATTTAACACAAGTATTTTTTCTAATTCACAATTACTTACTAGCATGACTCTCATATTACCATCTTCACATCTCAAAACTATATGCAAGGAATCAAACTTCTCATCGTATTTAATGCACTTAATATGAGAGTTTTTATTATATCCCTCTTGGATGCCTATTATATTAGGACTAAATTCATAACCTAAACCAATTACCATGTTGTTTAAAGAACTCTCAAAATAATATAAGTGAAGTACGAGAGTTTTTATAATTTCACAACACCGCCGTGATCTAAAAGATATAAGTGAAGTACTAGAGCAACATTGCCTAGCTCAAAAGATATAAGTGAAGCATAAAGAGTATTCTAATAAATTCACGATTCAATGTGTCTCTCTCTCTCAAAAGATGTATGCAACAAGGATGGTTGTGGCAAACTAAAAAGTAAAGACTCATATCATACAAGACGCTCCAAGCAAAACACATATCATGTGGTGAATAAAAATATAGCCTCAAGTAAACTTACCGATGGATTGAACACGAAAGAGGGGATGCCTTCCGGGGCATCCCCGAGCTTAGGCTCTTTAGTATCCTTGAATATGGCTTGGGGTTCCTTGGGCATCCCCAAGCTTAGGCTCTTGCCACTCCTTATTCCTTAGTCCATCAAATCTTTACCCAAAACTTGAAAACTTCACAACAGAAAACTCATGAGATCCGTTAGTATAAGAAAGATAAATCACCACTTAGGTACTATTGTGAACTCATTCTTTATTTATATTGATTTAATATTTACTGTATTCCAACTTCTCCATGGTTCATACCCCCTGATACAACCCATAGATTCATCAAAATAAGCAAACAACACAAAGAAAAAGAATCTGTCAAAAACAGAATAATCTGTAGCAATCTGTTTACTTCGAATACTTCTATAACTCAAATAATTATGAACAGTTAGGAAGATGTGTAAAGTTTGTAAACCAATCTTGTGTAAAAAATTCATATCAAAAGCACGTTCCAGCGAATTTATAAAAATCCTGGACTGAGAGCGGAAGTTTCTATTTTTCAGCAAAATCAACTTGCAAGCACCATAGACCATCACAAAGGTCTTACTTGGCTCAAACATTAATCAGAACAAGAGAACACAATTATTACAGGGGTAATAATATGTGCAACACACAAAAACAGAAACAAAAACAAAAAGCAAAACAAATAAAATTGGGTTGCCTCCCAACAAGCGCTATTGTTTAACGCCCCTAGCTAGGCATAATGCAATAGATCTAGGTATTATCATCTTTGGTATGCAATGCATAGGTAGATCTCATTATGGATTCATAAGGTAATCTTATTTTCTTTCTAGGAAAGTGCTCCATGCCTTTCCTTAATGGGAATTGGAATCTAATATTACCTTCCTTCATGTCAATAATTGCACCAATCGTTCTAAGGAGGGGTCTACCAAGAATAATAGGACATGTAGGATTGCATTCTATATCAAGAACAATGCAATCTACGGGCACATAAATCCCAAAAATAAGAACATCATTAATCCTTCCCAGTGGTTTCTTAATTGTGGAGTCAGCTAGATGCAAATTTTGAGAATAATCATCAAATTCATGGAATCCTAACACATCACATAAAGTTTTTGGAATTGTGGAAACGCTAACACCCAAATCACACAAAGCACGGCACTCATAATCTTTGATTTTAATTTAAATACTAGGTTACCACTCATCATAAAGTTTTCTAGGGATAGATACCTCCAACTCAAGTTTCTCTTCAAAAGATTTCATCATGGCATCCACAATATGTTTAGTAAAAGATTTATTTTGACTATAAGAATGTGGAGAATTTAACATGGATTTCAACAAGGAAACACAATCAATTAAAGAGCAACAATCATAATTAAAATCCTTGAATCCTAAAGAGTGGACTCATTGCTATTTAAAGTTTTGACCTCTTCCATCCCACTTTTATCAATCTTATCACTAAGATCTATGAACTCCGAATCATTGGGATGCCTTTTAGCTAAAGTTGACTCATCTCCAATCCCATCTATTTCATGATTTATTCTATAAAACAAAGATTCAATAGGTGTCACACGAATCACTTTTAGATCTTCATCAATATCATCACGAGAAAACAGTTTTTCAAGCCATTCACGCTTAGCACGTATTCTAGCGGTTCTTTCTTTACACTCATCAATAGAAATTCTCATAGATTTTGGAGACTCGTTAATATCATGCTTGGGTGGAATATATCTAATTTTCAAAGAATCAATCTGAAGATAAATTATATCAACGTTCCTAGCCAAATCATCAATCTTGAGCATTTTTTCTTCAATCATAGCATTGAAACCTTTTTGAGAGCTAACGAATTCTTTAATATTATTCTCAAGATCAGAGGGCATCTTATTATAATTTCCATAAGAATTGATGTAGGAATTACCATAATTATTAGAGGAATTACTAGGGAACGACCTAGGATTTAAATAACCTCTATACGCGTTATTGCCAAAATTGTTCCTACCAACAAAATTCACATCCATAAATTCATTATTATTTCCAATCAAAAAAGACAAAGGCATATCATTGGCATCAATAGGATCACTCTTACTAGCAAACAATTTTATTAATTCATCCATCTTTCCACTCAAAGTATTTATTTCTTCCATAGCATGCACTTTTTTACTACTAGGAGCTCTTTCGGTATACCAGTGAGAGTAATTTGCCATAATATTATGTAGGAGTTTAGTAGATTCTCCTAATGTGATTTCCATAAAAGTACCTCACGCGGCTAAATCTAAAAGATTTCTAGAAGGAAAATTCAATCCCGCTTAAAAAATTGTATAATCATCCATAAGCTCAAGCCATGTGCGGGGCAATTCCTAATCATTAATTTCATCCTCTCCCAAGATTGTCCAACATGCTCATGATCAAGTTGCTTAATATTTATTATATCGTTCCTTAGGAAGATAATCTTAGCGGGCGAAAGTACTTGGAAATAAAAACAAGTTTACACCTATTCCATGAATGAATACTATTTTTAGATAAAGATGAAAACCAAGTTTTGGCACGATCTCATAATGAGAAAGGAAATAGCTTTCATTTAACAATTTCATTATCCACGTCTTTCTTCTTTTGAATATCACACAACTCAACGAAAGTATTTAAATGGGATGCGACATCTTCATTAGGAAGGCCAGAAAATTGTTATTTCATAACAAGATTGAGCAAAGCGGCATTAATTTCACAAGATTCCACACTAGTGGCGGGAGCAATCGGAGTACTAATAAAATCATTATTATTAGTAGTGGAAAAATCACATAACTTGGAATTCTCTTGAGCCATTGTGACAAAGCAAGCAATCTAGCACATAAGCAAGCAAACAAAAAGACGAACGGAAAAAGGGCGAATAAAAAGGCAAATATTTTTGGTATTTTCTAAAAATCTTTTTAGAAGTGGGAGAGAGGAAAACGAGAGGCAAATGGAAAATAAAGTAAATGCAAGAGATGAGTTTGTGATGGGTACTTGGTGATCTTGCTATGTATCCTCCGAGACAACGACGCCAGAAATCCTTCTAGCTACCTCTTGAGCTTGCGTTGGTTTTCCCTTAAAGAGGAAAGGGTGATGCAGCGAAGTAGATAAGTATTTCACTCAGTTTGTTCAGAACCAAGGTATCAATACAGTAGGAGAAACAAGCAAGACTCCAATAGTAATACCTACACAAATAATCAAACACTTGCACCCAACGCTATAAAGGGGTTGTCAACCCCTTTAGAGTTATTTGCAAGGATGAGATCTCATAGAGATTGGTAGAAAATATTGATAGATCTGAAAGTAAAATTAAAGTAAATAAATTGCAGCAAAGTATTTTTGGTATTTTTCGTTTATAGAACTAAAAATATGATATGGAAAATAGACCCGGGGGTCATAGGTTTCACTAGAGGCTTCTCTCATAAAGGAAAATAATACGATGGTGAACAAATTACTGTCAAGCAATTGATAGAAAAGCAAATAATTATGAAGATATGCAAGGCAATGATTATGCATATAGGCATCACGTCCGTATCAAGTAGACCGAAACGATTCTGCATCTACTACTATTACTCCACACATCAACCGACTCCTGCGTGCATCTAGAGTATTAAGTTCATCAAGAACAGAGTAACGCATTAAGCAAGATGACATGATGCAGAGGGATAAACTCTAGCAATATGATGAAAACCCCATCTTTTTACCCTTGATGCCAACAATACAATACATGTCTCCCTACACCTACTGTCACTCGGTGAGGACACCACAAGATTGAACCCAAAACTAAGCACTTCTCCCATTGCAAGAATTACCAATCTAGTTGGCCAAACCAAACAAATAATTTGAATAGACTTGCAAAGATATGAAATCATGCATATAAAAATTCATAAGAGACTCAAATAACATTCATGGATAATCTAAACATAAACTCACAATTTATCGGATCTTGACAAACACACCGCATAAGAGTATTACATCGGATAGATCTCCATGAAGATCATGAAGAACATGGTATTGAAGATCAAAGAGAGAGAAGAAGTCATCTAGCTACTAGCTATGGACCCATAGGTCTGTGGTGAACTACTCACACATCATTGGAGGGGCAATGGAGTTGATGTAGATGCCCTCCGTGATCAATTCCCTCTCCAGCAGATTACCGGAAAAGGCTCCCAGATTGGATCTCTCGGGAACAGAGCCTCCCGACAGCGTACAAGTATTTTCGTGGCTCTTTTCGGCGATACTCGAATATTTGGGAATCTATAGGGCAAGAATTAGGGTTAGTACACCTGCAGGGGTCCACAAGCCAAGGGGCCCGGCCACCCCCAGGGCACGCCCTGCAGGCTTGTGGCCTCCCGGCAACTGCCTTGCCCCCTACTCCAAGTCTGTTGCGTGTCTTCTGGTCCAAGAAAAATATTTCTGAAGATTTTATTCCATTTGGACTCCGTTTAATATTCCTTATCTGAAATATTCAAAAACGTGGAAAAAACAGAAGTTGGCACTCGACTCTAGATTAATAGGTTAGTCCCAAAAATAATATAAAACAACATATGAATGCATATAAAACATCCAAAACATATAATATGATAGCATGGATCAATGAAAAATTATAGATATGTTGGAGACGTATCAATGAGCCCTTGCATAAACTGACGGTTCAGTTCAAACTGTTGGATCACCCTCGCCAGATATTCAGGAGGCGGGGGTGGTGCATCCTTGGCGGGGCCATGCGGGCGGCCAGCTGGTCTAACCATCCTGCTAAATATTTAACAGGGGTAGTTTAGCATAAAGTAATTGCAAATGCATAGTAGTCATTCATGAAGCAATCAAGCATGACGAAAGGAAATGCGATAGATACTTCATAGTAGTCAAGTTCGACATACAGACCCATACATAAGTTCTATTACAGACCATCGATTACAAATTCGAAATTTGGCGATAAGCTAGACGCATTAGGCGATAACCTGGACTCACTAGGCGTCACGCAAGCACGCGGTGGAGAGCTACAACAACGAGACATAGCGATAAGGCTACATCAACGTCGGAGAAAACGCCTAAATCCAGGTAGCTGACGGTGACCCTGATAGGAGAACCTAGGGGCGGGATTCTACATCCCGTGGCGACTCATGTTCTCATACCGCATTGAATCGATGAGCAGAGGTCCAAGTGCAGGGTACGACCTCCAATAGCAGGCCAATCAAGACCTGGTGGTAGCTCTGTCCTACATGGGTGAAGGATGAACGAAGGGTGGATCCTCGCGTCGACTGCTGGCTGCAGTTGTGTCAACGCGTCGTAAATACGGGTACGTGTGGCGTACAGCTCCACGGTCTGAGCTCGGAAGGCATGATCTAGTGCCTCAGTGTACTGCATCAGAACCTGTGGGTCGTAGCGACACCTCACGTAGGGGGTACAAACAACGACGTAGGATCGGTCGTTGCGCTCCCGAACGCGAGCAGTGTAGGCAGTGAGATCAGATCTAGTCTCATCCCCAGCACGAACATACGAGATGTATCTGAAGGCAGTCTCCTCCAGGCAAGGGTACGCTCCACGGAGGCGGGTGATAGCGATATAGGCCGCATCATGGACGGCCATATCGATCGACAACGCAACACCACAGAAGGTGTGGAGCTCGCGGGTGGAGGTGTCCGTCCGATCGAAGATGCGAACCTTAGCCTGGTACTGGTACTCGTTGAACTCGCGAAAGTCCTCGTACACAGTGTACTTGGGGTACCAGCGATATCCCAGACTGGTCAAGAGGTCGACGAGAATGGCCGGGAACCTAGTCGCATCGACAACCATAGTCAGGCGTACGCGCTGCCTTGCGGGACGCATGTGAAAAGGAAACATCAAGGATGTCGATGACAGTGTGTGAAATATTTAATTAGAAGTACATCAGTATATAATCCAGCTCTCCGGGTCAATGTGATTACGAGAACCTAATGTTAGAGTTAGCAAAATCTTTAACCCGGAAGAGAAGAGAGAGTAGAACCCAGAGTATAGAAAAGGAGTAAAAGATAATAATACCACCCGGTTGAGATGTGGGCCCGTAAGCCACACAACAATGTTAGTTAAGTTTTTCAAACACTAGACTCAACTTCGGCCAAGGAGTTGGAAAGGGGGCTACCTACAGGCAGTCGGCTCTAATACCAACTTGTGACGCTCTCGATTTGATTGTACACTAATCATACATGCAAATGCGTACGACCAAGCTCAAGGACTCACAAGAAGATATGACAACACAACTCTAGACACAAATAAAAAACAAACAAGCTTCATATTACAAGCTAGGGACCTCGAGGGCTAGAATACAGAAGCTCGATAAACACACGAGTCAGCGGAAGCAACAAATATGTGAGTACAGACATGAAACATGATAATGCCTTAGAGAAGGCTAGCACAAAAGATACAACGATCGAACAAGGCGAGGCCTCCTGCCTGGGTACCTCCTAACTACTCCTAGTCGTGAGCGGCCTCCACGTAGTAGTAGGCACCATCGGGGTAGGAGTCGTCGTTGGCGGGATACTGCATCTCCTGGGCTCCATCATCTGGTCGCAGCAACATATCGATGGGAAAATGGGAGCAAAGCAACCGTGAGTACTCATCCAAAGTACTCGCAAGACTGACACCAGAACTATGCTAGGTATGCATCGGTATCAAAGGAAGGGGTTATATGTGGACTGAGTGCAGCAATGCGAGAAATAGAGAGAGGGGACTAGTCCTATCGAATATTAGAATCTTCATGGGTCTGCAGCAATAGACGAGAGTAGAACAAGCAACACAATTTTATAGTCATATTGTTCCAGCAATATTAATTAAAGTCACGCCCAGAGATTCTTCCTCGACTCCGTGTGAGGAAGCAATCCCGGAGCAAACATGCCAGTTAAGTAACAATTCAAGTTGTATAAGATCGGGGAACAACTCCAAATCATCCGGTAACCGTGGACACGGCTATCCGAATAGTTATTTTTCATCCCTGCAGGGGTGCACCAAGTTTCCTGTCACGCTCTATAAACTCTGGCCGGACACACTTTCCCGGGTCATGCCCGGCCTCGGAACATCAACACGTCGCAACGCTACCTAGGCTCAACAGAGAGGCCAGCCCGCCGGTCTAAATCCTAAGCGTGCAGGGGTCATGGGCCCATCACCCTTTGCGCTCCTGCATGATGCGAGGGCGGCCGATGTCAGTCCTGGCACCTCTTATACAAGAACGATGCTTATCCGGGCCACTCGGGCGCGCACCGCTCCATTGCTGACGTCTGAAGAGCTTCGATTGATACCACGGCGTCGAGTACCCATAACTTCTCCCACGTAGACGGTTAGTGCAAAAAGGTCTTCGACCAACCCAGATCAAATACCCAAATCCTTAGCATTTTAATTAACTCATCATCTCATCCACGCGGGAATCCACCCGCAACACATCATTCATGTTCCCAGTAGCACGGTCAAGTAACTATGTGGTTGTAACATCAGAGGGATCCGAGGTATCACCCTCGATGGATTCCGAATGATGTAACCGTCAAGGTGGTCAGGGATGAATCACCCTCGGTGGACCACGCTTGATGGGTTGTACGACAGAGTCGTTATCGGAGGTGGTGAAGGAGGAATCACCCTCCGAGAACCACCGCCGGTCAACTACTCCACAACGCTAACATCGGAGTATGTAACAAGGTATCACCCTCGGTACTCGATAGTAGTTGTGCAACGTCGTACAACTAAGGGGTGTGTGAGTGTTGTGTCGGGTCTTGGCTCGTCGATCAGTTGATCGAGACTTGACGATAAAGCGGGGGCAACTGGACTAAGGGGGCAAAGGGGATGGCTGATCCACCTATACTAAGCAGTTTTAAGGTGAAATAGAATAATGCATCAGTTTATCAAAAACATGACATGCATCAGATATAGGAGCTAACTACAATAGTAGCAAAATTCTAATGCAAGCATGAGGGAGAAAGAATAGGCGATATAGGAATGATCAAGGGGGGTTTGCTTGCCTTGTTGCTCCGCGGCAAAGGGTTGCTCGTCAGATGGGTAGTCGTACCCGACAGCAACGTCAGTCTCGGGGTCTACCGGAGAGAAGAGGGGAAGAAACAATAAATAACAGCAACAGGTGCAAATACGATGCATGGCATGGCAATATGCATGGCTAGGCATGTACTAACACAGTATCACCCGTCATAGACGGATCGGAAAAATATCACATGATATTTTCTCGGTCTGTGTCAAGTACCGGACAAATGAAAACGGGGAGGAAAGTTCCATGTTCATCATGTTAGAGGCATGTGACAAATGAACAGGTAGCGTATTCGGATTTGTTGGATTTTTCTAAGCAACTTTCATGTATAAATTATTTTCATCTCAATTACGTTTATTTTTCTATTTATTTTTAAAATTTTAAATATTTTCTAAAATTATTTTAACTATTAAATTCGACAGAGAAGGAAAAATGAAGTCATCATGAGGTCACATTGACGTCAGCAGTCAACTATGGGGCTGACTGGTCAAACCTGGTCAAACCTGACCAATGGACCCCACGTGCCATAGGCTCAGGGTTAAACATATTTTATTAGTTCTAAAAGCTGATTTAATTAGCAAGTGGGGTCCATGTGTCAGTGTCATATTAGGTTATTTAATTAATTTAACTTAATCTAATTACTGGATTAGTCAGCTGGCAGGGGTGGCCCACCTGTCAGTGACTAGGGCTGCCCAGTCAGCCAGTTGACCAAGTCAACTGGTCAACCAGAACCGCGGGCCCCGCAGGTCAGTGACCCTGCGAGTGGCCCCGACCCACCACGTCAGCGGCGGCCGGCGTTTGGCACCGGAGTAGCTCTCGCGAGCACCAGAGAAGCGGGCGAGGCTCGGGTTTCGCGTTGGATTGATCAAATCGAGCGTCGTTTCCTCCTATAGCGAGCTGAGATCATCGTGGATCTGTTCCAAGCTTCAGTTCGAGCAATGGTGGCCTGTAGCGAGTTCAGCGTCGGCGCCGGCGGAAGAAGCTTCAGGCGTCAATGGCAGCGAGCAAACCAGCACGCAAACGACCTATCTAGCACGGGGAATCGAAGCAGGGGACGTCCTGGAGCACGCTCGTGGCACTTAGGTGCTCAAACGCACGCACGGCACGAGCACATCGGCAATGGCGGCGAACAGAGCTCGGTTGCGAGGCCAGCTAACTAAAGGAGCTACGGGAGCGCACTAAGGGAGAGGGGCGGCTAGAGGAGTTCACTGGCATCTCTGGGAAGGCCCGATGGAGGAGCTGGTGCAATGCAGACGACGAATCGACGGCGGTGCTTCCTCGGACCCGAGGAGGAAGAAGAAGAATGGCGACGGCGTGGTTGCCTTCGAGGGTAGATCCACATCACGTGGAGGACGAGGAGATTGGCGCGGAGCTTGTGGGTGCCTTGGCTGAGCACGAGAGGGCGTGTGGCCACGGCTAGCCAGGAGCCATGACGGTGGCTGCGCGAGTCTGAGCAGGGAGAGGCGCGCGACGCGAGAGGGAGGGGAAAGAAGGGGGCTAGGGTTCGGGGGGTCGACGGGTAGGTCTTGTAGGCGCCGCGGGGCGGGGCGCTGGATGCGTGCCACGGCAATGGGGGAGGCCGGTGGCGGCCATCGCCACGGCCACGTCTCCCCCTGTGAGCAGTGGGAGGAAGACGACGGGCGAGATGGGCTAGGCCGACAGGGTCACTCAGGCTCAACGAGAGAGGCCTTTTTATTTTTGTTTTATTTTCCTTTTTTTGTTCTGTTAATTATTTATTTTTGTGATAATATACACTGGTAAAAAAAGGGGACTTAGCCCATTAATTGAAATTTAATAATTGGCACTGCCACAAAAAAGTATGGAATTTATTTGAACATGTTGACACTTTTTCATAATTCAAACGAGCATTTAAAATTGGTTTTTGGCTCTGTTTTTAAAGGTAGGGTCCACACCAGGGGACATGTGATGTTGTTTTTCTTAACATTATTTATTTTGATTTTTCTATAAAAGGTGCAACATTTTTATATGATGTTTGAGGATTTATTTTAGGTTATCACAATAAAATTTTAGGGCATTTAATAGTGGAATCTGAAATGAGATATGAAATCCATATTAATCATGCACTGTTTAGCAAAATAATTAGGCATTATTATGGGTATTACTATAGCTTAATTGTAATGATCGCATAATCTAAAAATGTTACAGTCAATAAGAGGCAAATAAAAGAAAGCAGGCACAAGAAAGGATGACGCCACAAGTAAGAGAAAGCAGGCACAAGAAAGGATGACGCCACAAGTAAGACGTCTTTGGATGCTTGATGGATGACCTTCGCTCTTTTGGCCCGTCCTCTTGCATTGTGGTTTAAGAGGTGTCTGATGTCTTGTGTCGAGGTATTCTTAGAGGGTGTTTGGATCACTAGAGACTAGAGACTAGTAGTAGTCACCTTTAGTCAGTAAACCTCCAAACACCCCTGACTAATGGGTGACTAAAACTAGTTTAGTCCCTAGTCACCCACCCCCAACTAAAAGTGACTAAAGTCTCTTCTCCAATTAATTTGCGGGCCCATCCTGTTGCAGGCTCATCCTCCCATGATGGCACGCCAATGGAAGGGAGAGAAATGAGAATAATTTAATACATAGACATTTAATGCTGACTAGTAGTAGTCACCTTCCAAACATGGCCTGACTAAAAACTTCTAGTCTGACTACTACTAGTCACATGACTAGAGAGTATCCAAACACCCTTTTATCATGTTTTTTTTTACGTAGTAGCAATGTCGGAATTCATGAAGGTTGTGTATTAGAAAGTACGGCGGGGTCGCATGTGGTTGTGGGGTTTAGTACCGTGTGAGTAGTTAGTCTGTGTTCCGTTGTCCGGTTTCCGTAAATTAACTAGGCAATTCTTTTCTTCTTAATTAAACACACATGGCGAGGAAGCGTGTTATTTACAATTTTGTCCCTGCCCCTGATTCGGCATTTAGAAGAAGGGAAGAAATAGGATAGAGTCGTGTTTTTCGTCACTCGGAACTTAACAGTAGAGAGAAAAACTGCGTAAATAACAGAGAAAAAACTAGGGCACGGGTCTGCGGAACCACGGTCTTGGGGCCCGATCAGACGCTCAGTCGCGTCCGCTCCATGGAGACTACTCAGGCCGAACACTTATCAGATTGGGGAGGGCCGTTGCCCTGAGCTTCTTCATCTCATTGACTGTCACCCTGCACGAATCCAGTGTCAGCGAGCGCAAGTTCTGCAGCGCCTTCAGGTGACGGAGACCGGCGTTGGACACCCGAGAGTTGGAGACATTCAAGGAGACCAAAGCTGTCAAGCCTGTCAAAACAAGATCCATCAGATATGAGCACGTACAACTACAAGCAGATATCATGTTTTCTCTGCCAGCTTAGGTGAAGACGAAATACCAGAAATCAGTTCCAGTGTTTTGTCTGTCAACTTAGCATTTTGCGAAAGGTTGAGGAGCGTTAGAGCTTTGAGGTCCTTGATATTCTTCACCCCAGCATCAGTGATTGACCCGCCGCATACTTCAAGGGACTCGAGATTCTTAAAATCTGAAACAGCATCATAAATCATGCCAGGGAGAGGGTGAGGTCGCACGCTCAAGTGCAGAAAGTTACAATAATTTCGAATGATATTTCTGCTAAATGGTCTTTAGAATTGGGTGATGCAATGCTTAAAAGCAAGATCCAAAAGAAGCAACTGGCTCTATGTTCTGATATAACCTCAGCTAGTATTAGCTAGGTGCAGCAGAGTACAAACAAGAGTTCATACAAGTGGTTGCAAGAAATGTAGGCTAGCGTTACCAATACAACAATGTGAAAATGATCGTGGAGGTGTGCTCTTACATCTCAAGAAGCTTGTCCCATGGTCAGTCACCCGAGCTCCAAAAAGGTCAAGATGAGTCAACCCAGTAAGACCTGTATTACCTCCAGGGGTCAAACTTCTATAGATATCAAATAATGAAGAAACCAGTATTCACGACCAGATTAAGTGCATGCTGCAAAATTATGCTATTCTTTGTATCAGAAATCTTATCGGAGGTAACTACCATGTTCGCTAATATCAAATATGAAGCACAAAAAAAGAACACATATGGCACACGAGGTACATACGAGACAACAGAGAAAATGGTAGAAACTAGGGTTCTACCGGCCCTCTGCCTTAGGTTATAAGGACACATATGGCACACGAGGTACATGCGAGACAACAAAGAAAATGGTAGAAACTAGGGTTCTACCGGCCCTCTGCCTTAGGTTATAAGGGTAGGAGGGAGGTTGGAGGAGACGAGGGGGCCGCGGTCGGCGCAACGGCGCCGTCTTGGCGTAGGGAGGAGGCGGCGGCGAGTAGAGGAGGCGGTGGCTAGGGTTAGGGTTCCGGCTCCTCTGGGAGCCGGGCAATAGAATTGTCTTATTGCTTCATTCCAAAAGAGTTGTTTACATCGGTTTATATAACCTCGATAACTTGGACTCTAAGATAACTAAGATAACTTGGACTCTAAGATAACTAAGATAACTTGGGCTAAGCCCCTAATATTATTAAGATAACTGGACCAGTTTGGCCTCTGATCAGAACATTTCTCCCACCTGCGCAGACAGCTCGTCCTCGAGCTGGATGTCTAGAAAATATTGGCGGAATTCCTTGAGCTGCTCCCAAGGTGCCTTCGGAGGGTTGAGCTAGTCCGAAGTACGTCATGCATCAAGGCCTGGAATGTCGCCGGCGCATTGGAGAGACCGAGAAGCATCACCAAAAACTCGAAGTGATCGTGATGGTAGCCAGAACGCAAGTCGAGCATAGGGAATAAGCGTGGCCCTTGCGTCTTTTCCCGGAGCTCCGCCATGACCGGTATAGGAAAATTGACCCTCGTCGTCGTGGTAGTGATAGCACGGTAATCGAGGCAGAAACGCCACAAGCCCCCGGGCTTGTGAACAAGGAGCACCGGTAAAAGGTCGCCGTGCCGCTGCAGGAGATGAGCCAACAGGGGCGGCTCGGAGTCTGCTATGGCGGTCAACAGCTGAGAGGGAAATGCTGGAGAAGTGCCACCCTCGCCCTTCCACTGCACCATGCGCCCTTGACGCCAGAAAGTTATCGTCGGTGCGTCGAAGTCCCAAAGGATGGGTCCAAGCGCCCGCAAGAAGTCGACACTGAGGATGAAGTCGTAGTCGCCCAAGTCGATGCCGACGCGCGTGATGGCGAAGGACTCGTCGCCGATGAAGATGGGAACCTGCTGCGCAATTCCGTGGCAACGGAGACGGTCACCATTAGCCACGGTAACTTGGAGCTGCTCGCCGCCCGTCGGCTGGAGGGCCAAGCGATGCATGGTAGACGTGGGCAGGAAGTTGTGTGTAGAGCCCGTGTCCAGGAGAGCTAAGAGGCGCTCCCCATTAACCGTCACCAGCAACAACATCGTTGTTTCCGTTCGTATGCCGACAAGGGCATGCAGGGAGACCACGAGAGCCAAGAGCGGTGGCTGACGTCGGGGCTGCCGCCTCGGCAAGCTCGGAGGGAGCTGTATCCTCCGCGACATAGTCGTCCGCCTCCAGATAGAAGAGGCGCGGGCAGACGTGGCCTGGCACGTAGGGCTCATCGCAGTTGAAACATAACCCCTGGCGACGACGCTTGTTTTGTTCGGCCAGGGTTAGCCGACGGAACGGTCGAGTTGCTGTTGTGGCGGGCGTCCCTGTCGCCGGCTGGGCAGGCTGGCTGGGTGCAGGCATAGCCGGCTGAGGGGGTGGGCGAGGTGCCTGGGTCGGGAACGCCTGCTGCATAGCCACCGCCCGCTGCTCGAACGCGCGGGCATAGTACATGGCCGTCTGGATGTCCTGTGGTCCGCGCATCTCGACGTCCACGCGGATGTAGTCGGGGAGGCCCCCAACGAAGAGCTCGGCCCGCTGGCGAGTCGTCACGCCAGGCGCGTGACACACCAGGGCCTGGAAGCGGTCGGCGAAGTCCTGCACCGTGGAGGTGAAGGGTAGGCGGCCAAGCTCCGCCAACTGGCTCCCTTGGATCGGAGGCCCGAAACGTAGGAGGCAGAGCTTGCGAAAACGCTCCCATGGAGGCATGTCGCCCTCGTCATGCTCGAGAGCGTAATACCACGTCTATGCGGCACCTCGGAGGTGATATGAAGCGAGCCAGGTGCGATCCGACACTGGCGTCCGTTGCCCCCGAAAAAACTGGTCACATTGTTTGAGCCAGCTCAGGGGGTCCTCCGTGTCGTCATAGGTGGCGAAGTCCAGTTTGGCGAAGCGCGGCAGCGCGTGGGTAGGGCCGCCCTGGCGGTACGGCTCGTCGGCGCGGAGTAGTGCAGGGGTCGGCTCCGGGTACCCGTCGGGGCCGGCGAAGCTGGAGGGCCCGCCGTACTGTGGGGGTGGCACCGGTGGCGACTGGATGTGCGGCGGCGCCGAGGCCGTCGTGTAGACCGGCTGTGACGACTCGGTCACCCAGGCCGGTAGCGGCGACGGCGAGGGGGGAAACCGGAGCTGGTGGATCGGCACCCCCGGCACAGAGGTAGGGCGCGGCCCAGAGGTGGTTTGTGGCGGCGGCGGCAGCTGCAGCGGCCCGGCCGAGGGTGGCGGAGGCAGCTGCAGTGTTGGCTGCAGCGGCCAGGCGAGCGCGGCGGTTGCCGCCAGCAGCGGCTGCTGCCAGGACGGGCCGATGCTGGGCTGGTGATGACGTGACTGGCTGCGGCCCGTAGGGCGCGGCCAGGTATAGCCGGATGCCCTGGACGGCAGTAGCCAGGTCGCGGATCGTGCCGGTCAGCTCCTCCGGGGTGAGGACGGCCGGAGGCGGCGCGACAGAAGAGGCCGGCGCAGGCAGGTGCGGCCCGCCGGCCGTGGAGATAATCGGAGTGGTGGTGGGGGACGACGGCGCAACGGTGGAGACGGGCAGCGGTGATGGCATTATCGAACCAGAGCCTCGTGATACCAAACTGTTAGAAACTAGGGTTCTACCGGCCCTCTGCCTTAGGTTATAAGGGTAGGAGGGGGGTTGGAGGAGACGAGGGCGCCGCGGCCGGCGTGACGGCGCCGTCTCGGCATAGGGAGGAAGCGGCGGCGAGTAGAGGAGGCAGTGGCTAGGGTTAGGGTTCCGGCTCCTCTGGGAGCCGGGCAATAGAATTGTCTTATTGCTTCATTCCAAAAAAGCTGTTTACATTGGTTTATATAATCTCGATAACTTGGACTCTAAGATAACTAAGATAACTTGGACTCTAAGATAACTAAGATAACTTGGACTCTAAGATAACTAAGATAACTTGGGCTAAGCCCCTAATATTATTAAGATAACTAACTGGGCCTCTGATCATAACAGAAAACCACAACAATCATGCCATAATGAAAAACAGAACGGCCCCAGCAACTGGCAACTAACAGTCTCGCATCACTACTGAGCATTAGTACTATTTTAATTCAATGAGTTAACAAAGGATTATCTGCCAACTGTATCATGTGATATATACCTATGAGTGCTGCTAAGCCAACATCAGTTATCAGCCGATTGTCAAGATTAACTGACTTCAGTGAATTCAACGTGGATATCTTCTTCATGCCAGTGTCTGTCACCAATGTAAATGAGAGATTTATGCTGTGCAAATTCCGAAGACCTGCAAAATGGAACAGCTTTGTGATTAGGATGTCTCCAGTGCCTGTGCAATAGCTGAACGGAAGGGAACAAAATAACCGCAGATAACTTCTTATTCAACAAGTCCTGGTGACAATAAGGTATTATAATTTCCTGCAGTGAGGAAAGAATACACGGACATGTATGTTCAGTCTCTAACTAGAGCACATCTTGATGAGGTGTTTGATATAATATTCAAGAAGGGTAATACAATGAGAATAGGTGAAGGTGTGCATTTTGAGTCTTAACTTCTCTCAACGAAAAGTAACTAGTGTCGTAAACATCATATTATCCAGTGACCATTGACTTTTTCACCATCTTGGCATTCTTCTTCTAATACAAAACGATACGAGTTTTGGCGCATGTTCGGGTTAAATTAGCCGCTGAATTGCATTGATATAATATGGTAGAAATATTAAGAAAAATGCACCAGAAAACGATAACAAGATGCACATAAAAATAAAGTTCACATATCGGTAATTCTCCCTGCAGAGTTTGCATCATAAGATGCACACAGCCAATATTATCCATCAGTATGCCGGTTTTACTACACAAATGCTTGCCATATTCATTATATCTTTTATGCAACTTTTATCCAGTGTTTTACTATATGAATGGAATAGCACTTAACTGCTATAAGAAATGAGAACTGAAAAAATCAATATCGAAAGTCAAGACAAACCAGAAAGATGCTGGAGCCCGTTGCTTCCAATTGCTGTGTCAGAAAGCTCCAAGCTTTTCAATAACACAAGGCCTACATTAACACAGGTACAGAATTTCGTAAGCATAAAAGAGAACAATATTACCCATGATTGTAATACTCTAAAACAACCGCAAGTACAATCCAACATAGCAATTTAACTAAACGAAGTGTTTGTAACAAGATGCAGTCAACAGCATATAACTGATGCTAGTTCTGCGCTAATATCAAGGCAATCACAAGGAATAAACAAATTACAAAATCAACTGGCTAAATAGTACAACCCAATTTTTAGATCAAACATCAACTAAATACCCCAAACAAAAATAATTAATGGAACGGTACTTCTTAAATGGTAAGCCTCAAGATTGTTCATAAATGCTAAGCATCAAGAACTGTAAGAAAATAACCCACCCTTCAGATGTAGTAGACCTTCATCTCCGATCTTGCATGAATCCAGGTTTAAGGACTCCAAATTGATTAATCCTAGAAGGAAAAAATGCGTAGATACTTACACATTCTGTATGTGAACATAAAAAACTGAAGAATATCAGATAAATATTAAACAACATAGTCATACCTTTCAGATGCACCAAACATGCATCTGTAATATGGTTAAAGCCCAGATTTAAGACCTTCAATTTTTTAAGATCTGCAAAGCAGCAGCATTTTAATGAACAAGACAACAGCATGAGACAAATTTGCAGTGTGCTATGTAGTTATCAATAGAATACATATCAAGTGCTAACTAAGCGCAGTGTATTGAGAAAACTTTCTCGATTCAACAGTTACGGTAGACATTCAACAAAGCAGAGGGGTGGAGAATCTGAGTCCTCTTATATTTCTTTACGGAGGGAGTATGTTGTATGTTGGAACTTACATGTGTGAAAACTCACACGGGCTCACGTGCACTGTGAAATTTTCAAGGAGGACCTAAACTATTTATGCATCCAAAACCAGAAGCATTTCCAAAAGAGGTCACATGATAATTTTTTTGATACTGCCAGTAGCCAGTTCGACCAAACGAAAGTTTCATAACTGTTTTCGTTAAACACATATGCTTGTTTATTGTGAAACTGAATTGCTCCATCATAGTAGCAAGAACACAGTATTTACCTTCAAAGCTTTCACAGCCTTCATCATATATGCCACACCGATTCAAATTCAACAACATCAGTGAAGCCAATCCTACAGAAGCAAATGAGGCATAAGGTTATATTTTTACACTTTAATGTCTTCAAGATGAAAATTTAATTGCCTTACATAATTTGTAGCATTCTGGTTTCATCTTACAGAGAAAAAATAATACTTGCTACTTTTTCCCGATAAAGGGAGATTTAGTTGACTCTTAACAACATATTGAGCTATACATCCATAAAGAGTTTACCAGCCTCTGCATAACAAGACATACACAGCCCTTACAAGACAACTGTAAAACACAAGAACAGGAATCATATATGACTCGCATAAATCAGTGACCAATGCAAGACAAGTGCCAAAGTTCATACACCACTGGAAACTGGCTGGTCTATCCGAACCAGTAACACACTTGTTTTCCACAATAGGGCTGGCTAAGGCTGTTTAGGACACTGACCCCAATCTCCATTTTAGGTGGAATAAAGATATTACTATCTGTTCTGCTTGACTTAAACATCATAATTTCTAAATAATAATAAAATGCAAAAACAAAAACATTTTTGCTTAACACCCACACTGGAACAACCCAAGTAGCTAAGTACTAAGTGATTTAACTCTGCACTATCAGGAGACCTTATGTACAGTGGCGGAC
Organism: Hordeum vulgare subsp. vulgare; assembly: GCF_904849725.1. Lineage (NCBI taxonomy): Eukaryota > Viridiplantae > Streptophyta > Magnoliopsida > Poales > Poaceae > Hordeum > Hordeum vulgare. The sequence continues at coordinate 358,561,136 of NC_058523.1, forward strand.
CGTGACACAAAAGTAACGAGGGCCAAATGCTAAGCCCGAAGTGCTAGCACGGGCCAAACGAAACTACCTTAGATGGGCCACTATTTACTGATTTTATTGAGTCAAATACTCATGTTTTTGGGTGGGAAAATCGGGCCATGGCCCGATATGGTCCCAAGAGGATCCACCTCTGCTTATGTATATGAACAGCACATATGAGATACGGTTAGAAGCTGTTTGGAAGAACATTATTTCTTGGTAAGTTAAGGTAGTTAGTTAAAATTTGAAGTCCAAAAAGGCTCGCAAGGAGGTTTTAAGTGAGTGTAAAATAGTACGAAATGCCAGAAAATGTAAGAAATATTTAACTAGTTAACAAACTAAATCACCACAAATCTAAGCAAATGAAGCATGCAAGACTAGTGGATCAAGGTACAAGCCATTATTAGGAAAGTTGTGGAAAGTTGCAGGACCTGAGATAGCTTCCAAGCAAGCAGCAGTCACTGGACAGCTCTCCAAGTTTAGATGTGTTAACTTGGACAAGCCTACAGGAAACAGATAAAATGTAAACACATAAGCTTTGGATCAGATCAACGTCAAGCAGTTAAATACAGATCATGCATTGACCCATAGAACGCCAAACAATGATCCTTGGATCATTCCAACACTCAAATTAAAGCACAAAGTTCTTAATAGGAAAGAGGCAGGTTATAGTCATGTTTACCAGTAAGATAAGAAACACCCAGATCCGTAATTCTACAAGAAGACAATTGCAGTTCCTTCAAATTTGTGAGATCTGCGAAAGAAAAGTGCTTGTCAAATTTTCAGGGATGGGATATGTGTTATAGATTCGTTAAATTTTAGCTGCAAAAAATTATAAAACTTCCTTCCTATTCGAAGAACGTGTCTAAGTCTGACAGGCGTTATGTGATATACCAAAGCAGAGAATATCAAGCGAAACAAATAGATTATTCTGTTACCTGATAAATACTTGATATCTGAATCCGTAATGTAGTTACAATATCTCATATTAAGTGACTCCAGCTTTCTCAGGCCTGAAAACGACAATTGCTGCTCAAATACCAAATATCAACAACTCAAAAGGTTGTCAAAGTTAAGACAGGGCAAGAATAGTGTGGTGTCAAATGCCACCATGACATTCGAAAACAAAGGGCCGCATTTAAAATTTTAGGTACCTATAGCAGTAAGTAAATTAATGTGATGTTCAGAAGGGTGATACCTTTCATATGAACAAGGCCACCATGAATCTTCAGGCAACACTCAAGGTCGAGATTTACCAAATTAACTAGATCTGCAAACACACTCATTCCTTCAGCAGTAACACCGTCACTTCTCTTGAAACTTAAAGATGTCAAGTTTGAGAAACCTGCAAATCCAATATATAGCAAAATAAATAAAAAGTTAATTGGCGGGAAGTTAGAATATTATTCTCCATTTGAAATGAAAACTTGGGCTTGCATAAGCCCATGAGCCAGGGGAGAGTTGGGCTTATCAACATTAAGGGAGTTTAAATTTATCTAACAACCAATTCCAATACCTGCTCGGATGTAATTGATTAGGTTTGCAGCGTTTGTAACAGCTACAAGCTCATACTCAAACCCATCTAATGCTAAGACATTTAGATGAGAGTAACTCAGTAAGTAGTGTGTCACTGACCTGACAAAACTCCAATGCCATGTTCTGAGACACGGTCACAGTAATTACATGACAAGCTTTGCATGCTTGAGCAATCACTAAGAAAATTTAAGCCACCATCAGTAACTTCAGAGCAAGAAATGTCAACGGACAATAATGACTGCCTTTGTGAAGCTACTACTTCCATCCAGGCATCCGTAACTCCAGGATACTCCCCCAAACAAATATCCTGATAGTGAAATACAAGAGACAGTTATCCCGCGAAGACAAAACTCTGTCTCAAAATATAGCATTCAGAATATTTTGTACTCCAGTAAGTAAGATTTATTAGGTTTGAGAAGCTGCCTTGTCATCTATAAATATCCGGTTTCAGTGTCAGATGATCCCAATACAAGGAGGTTATCGATTATATCCAAAGCAGGAAAGAGCACATAAAGTAATCAATAACTTTAATTTCACATAGAAGTATTAAGTTTGATGGAACCATATCTGGTTTACTACTTTCTTGATCAAGACCGGCTTATTGTTTCGATTAAATCCCATCATTTATTTTTCAGTGTCTTATCTCTTATATGAGACTAAATTGAGAATCACACTTGTAAGAAAGCACAGGCAACTGAAACCTTACATGCAGCGCACAATCCCGGAAGGTTTCAAGCGATTCCTCCGTGAGACGGTTCGAGCCCACCAGTTCATCGAAAATCTGCTGGCTGATATCACTCGGCAGCATAGCAAGAGTAGAATACTTACTGATATCCTGCATATGCATTTGACGTCATCAAACAAAAAATGCGGCATTTCTCAGCAAAGCAAAAACACATGTCCACAAAACTACCTTGCATACTTTGGCCACACAGAGGTTCATGAGCGTCGGGCACCGGTCAGGGTACTTCCCTTGTCCCTTGCGGGAGACATCAGAGCTGCTGCGGGGAAGTGTGAGCAGCAGCCATTTCAAGCTGCTGGTCTTTGAGAACCTCGTCGGTGTCTGGAGGGAGTCGTCGTCCTCCTCCACCAATTGGCTTCGCTTCCTTGAACAGACCCCACCCATGATCGGTGTGGACTGGAACTATCACTCCTCCCCTTTCCCTGTGCACTCGAAGGGATGTATGAGCCTGCACAATCTTGGTTCTGAATGACTGACAGCTGCACCGCGTCAACCATTTGCGGCGTACGCCTCTACTTAATTAGTCAGCTTCCACTCCATTCTACGACATGAAAGATATCATACAGCTTTAGGAGTAGTAGAACTTTACCATTACAGTTTATTTAAAAAAAAATATTAATCATGCATGATGCACGCACTACATCCTAGATGGCCAAAAACCAAATCCAAGAAACTGAAGGTCGCATTAAAATAAAAGGAGCGAGCACCCGTCCTGCAGCTACCCGAACAACAGAATCCCAGCAGGCCAGCTGAAGTAACAAAATCAAAAAATTCCAAATAAATTAACAGCACAACCGCACTCCAATCCAAGCTCAGATGAACCAGGAGCCGATCAAGGCGACCTCAAAAAGCTCACCGGTCAATCAATACGTATCGGATTAACGGACGGCAGCAGTGGCAGATTACCGCAGCAAAAGCGGATAAAGAAGGTAAGTTGGGGGGAAAGGAACAGTGGCCCAACAAACCCCACAGCGCCCAATCCATAGAGTCCCCACAAAAGAAGTATCGAAACAAACAACGCCATAGTCGGACGCCGAACTCTCACCTACCCCACCGCCGCGGAGCCGCACCGGAAGCCACCGGCTAAACCCAAACCCCCTGCGCTGGGGTTCAGCTCCACGGTTTTAACCCCGCCAATTCGACGCGAGATCGACGAGCGCGACGAGCTCTCGCTGGATGGGGGCAGCGCGCTGGAGAAAGGGAGGGAGGAAATGGAAGCGGGGGAAACTGTTATTGTAGCACGAACAGGAGCCGCGGGCGAGCTCCACGTGTCCTGTGGGGCCACGAAGCTCGGTGTTCCTGGCTTGCTTGTGGGCCGTGGGCATGAGAGCCCGGGATGTCGGTCTGGACCTCTCGGGGCTGCTGGGAGCGTCCGCCCCCGCGGTAGCCGGTTTGGAGGATGGGATAAGGCGAAGAGGTTGTCGAACCGCAGGTTCACCGGTTCAATTGTCGGTTTTTAAAAAATAAAATGATAAATATATTGAATAATATATGTGTTAATATAGTGTGAAACAATGGTTAAAAATTATTATTTTCATGTTTTAAACAACAAACTAGCATAGTCGAGTTGATTATAGGGTCATGGACGTCGTATTGGTCACACGACCTGGGTTTGAATCCCACTTCTCTCAATTTTTTTTAAAATATTTTCTTGGTTTTTCCTGGTTTAATAACCCGGTTTTCTAGAAAACCGGTCGGTTCGACCGGTTTTTTTGGTCGGATTGCAGAACGGTCTTATTAGCTTAAAAACCCGATGAGGCTGCCGATTCCGGTTTTTTCTGGTCCGACCGCCGGTCCGGTCCGGTTTTCTAAACTAGGGGCCACACGCTCGCTACCGGCCGACTGTACTGCCGGGTGTGGCCGTATTGGCCGCCTTGTTTGGCATACACGTATGCGTGGTGCTGTATTGTTCATGTGTTCATGGTGTCGTTGCTTAATTTTTTTATTCCTGCTGAATGATGTTTGACAGCTTGATTAATATCTCTCTTGGGACGGCACGCATACACTTTTCCGACAAGATAGATGAATCCATGGGTTCACTGTTGCTGAGATCGCCCCCCTCGTGGTTAGCCTTGTTGACCAACGTATCAGAAACAAGCGCACCATTCAGCAGGCGTTGAGTGAATCTGGCTGGACCAACGACGTGCACGGAGACCTAAACTTCACGACGCATATTCAGCTCACCCACCTGCAGCAGGCGATCGCCACGGTCCAGAGGGATCCCACCACTCTTGATGCTTTTGACTGGCCTTGCGATACATCGGATTCCTACACTACCAGATCAGTCTATGATAGACTATGCCAAAGCCTGCAAAGGGTTCCTTTTGTTGCGTGTATTTGGCGCAGCTGGGCGCCAAGGGTTCCTTTTGTTGCGTGTATTTGGCGCAGCTGGGCGCCTCTGAAATGCAAAATCCATGTGTGGCTCGATGTGCAGCACATGATCTGGACCTATGATCGCCGCGCGGGACACGGGCTGCAAGACAGCCCTTCAGCATGCTACATATGTCTTCAAGACGAGGATAATGCAAAGCACATCCACATCGGATGCAACTATGCCAAAGAGGTTTGGGATCGCTTCTTGACCTCTCTGAACACCAATGTGCGAAGACCGTAATCGCAAGACCTCATCCTAGACTGGTGCCTTCAAGCCAAAGTGATCTTCAAGGGAGATATCAAGAGAGGCTTCGACACCTTCATCATTGATGTGGCATGGTCTTTGTGGAAACAAAGGAATGCTAGGGTGTTCAACTGCTTGGAACAATTCAAAACAGCTATCCAATTGCATGATCACATTATGGAGGAAATTCGCGAATGGAAAGAGGCAAGACTAGGTTCTGGTGTTCTAAACCGTTTTGTGAGTGAGTAGTCTTAGTTTCATTTGGTATGGGAATTGAGTTGTAATACTTACTGTGATGCTCACATCGTTAGCAAGTCTTGTATATGTTCTTTCTCTCTCTTCTATAAAATTATGGTACGCCTTTGGCGTACTCTTGAAAAAAAATCCGACGCCTCAAATGTATGTGAACGCTCCGGACACGTCCATCGAATAGTGACCGATTAACCCTTAAATAATGCATTCTAAACCGGATACCTCAAATCCATACTGTTACATATAGTGTAAACCTAATAGCAAGCGGAACTCGTCCGGCTCAATCGTGCACATGTCCGACGGCTGGTTACGTCCCTCATAGTGTCGGTTCGATCGCCGATGAGGTACAGTAGGGCATTGGACACTAGCCAACTCACGAGAGTCGAGCTCCCGACGTCTCCCATGCCCTACTCTTCCTTGTCGGAGCCCATAACTCGAAGGGTGTCGGTGGACGTGAGATCGATGATGAATCCCTCCCGGGAGGACCCGACACCCATTATATTTGGTAGACCTTTCTTGAATACCATTAATGTTGAAATTGATTGTGTTCAAGAAAAGGTTAAAGTAAGTTTTGGTGATGTGTCTCATGAACTTAATTTCTCTAAGTTTGGTAGACAATCACATGAGAAAGAATTATCTAGTACAGATAAAATTATTGGTCTTGCTTCTATTGTGGTGCCTCCCACTCATCCTTTATAACAATATTTGCTAGATCATGAAAATGATATGCATATGAATGGGAGAAATGAAATAGATGTGATATTCTTTAAGCAAGCACCTATCCTTAAACATAATTTGCATGTCGACATTTTAGGAGATCCTTCCCCACCGAAAGGAGATCCGGTGTTTTGTATTAAAGAAATTACCTCATACATTCAAATATGCTTATCTTGATGAAAAGAAGATATATCATATTATTATTAGTGCTAACCTTTTGAGGGCGTGAAGAAAAGAAGATATACCCTATTATTATTAGTCCTAACCTTTCGGAGCATGAAGAAAAGAAGATATACCTGCTTGCCCCTATTACAGTAGTGCAAGTAAGCTATCATCGGTGCATAAAGCAATAAAAATTGCTCCTAAATATCAAAGATATTTTATTGTAAGGGAAAATAAGCTTTGTACGATCTTGTGATGGCAAAGAAATAAAAGTGACAAACTTCATAATAAAGTTTGCTATCATAAGAGACAATATAAAGTGATGTTCCTTTACATTATGAGTTTGCACATCCCAAATTGAAAAGCACATGACAACCTCTGCTTCCTCTGTGAAGGGCCTATCTTTTACTTTCGTGTATTTACTTTTATGCAAGAGTCAATAATGTTTATCCCTATTTCAATCTATTAATTATTTAGTTGGCAAGCGTCATGTGTTGGGGAAATATCCAGGCATATATCTCGAGTTGGATGTAGATGAGCATGAGTCATTATTGTTGATAATATCATTGAGGTCGATAAGTTCGGTGTCAAAAACAATAAAGCCCCTATCTTCCTATGTGTCTGATGGAAACGTTTGCTCCAAAAATATGCAATGAGTGTTAGCAATCATAGAACACTAAATGATAGTTGAGTATGTGAACTTGCTAAAATGAAAGGTCTTACATAGACTATTTTCTGAAACATGATGAATTGTGATTGTCTAACTAAGAACATAGTTTTTTGGTTGCTAATAATGTTTATGCTTCATACTTAAATATTTATGGATATATTGTTGTTTACGAGAAGTTTTATGATCGAAACTTGCTACTATGTTAATATTCATGATGCCCTCATGTTCGTATTTTGTTTCTATCGACACCTCTTTCCAATTATGTGATCAATATTATCAAGTTTGGCTTTTGCTTGAGGACAAGCGAGGTCTAAGCTTGGGGGGGGGGGGTTGGTACGTCCATTTTGCATCATGATTTCCTATTGTATTTATATTGTTCTTGGTCATTATCCCACTTTATGATACATTTGTAATGCCTTTTCTCTCTTAATTTGTAAGATCTACACAAATAGGGAAATTGCCTGAAACTGGAATTCTGGACTTGAAAGCCGTGTAAAAGCTGGAAATTTTCTGGACTACAAATGACATGAAACTTCACGGAGATTTTTATGGAATATTTAAGAATTATTGGAGCGAAGAAGTCCCATAGGGGGCCACCTGTTGGTGCCAAGCCAACAGGGCACGCCCACCCCCTCGGTGTGCCCTAATGGCTTGGGAGGCCCACAGACAGGCCCTAGTGCCCCTTTTCTGTGATATGATGGGTTTTGACCTAGAAAAAATAGGAGGATGCTTTCGGGATGAAGTGTTCCCGTCTTGAGGCGGAAACCTGGGCAGAGACCCTTTTTCTATCAGGAATTGTGATTCTCTTGGGGAAACTTCCCTCCGGGAGGGGTGTGGGTGTCAAAACCGGCTGATCCCTGTTGGGGAACGTAGTAAATTCAAAATTTTCCTACGCCATACAATGATCTATCTATGGAGATACCAGCAACGAGTAAGAGGGAAGAGCATCTTCATACCTTTGAAGATCGCTAAGCGGAAGCGTTACTAGAACGCGGTTGATGGATTCGTACTCACAGCGATTCACATCGCGGCGTAATTCCGATCTAAGTGCTGAATCACGGCACCTCCGCGTTCAACACACATGCATCCCGGTGACGTCTCCAACACCTTGAACTAGCAAGGAGGAAGGAGAGGTTGAGGGAGAGCTCCGGCAGCACGATGGCGTGGTGGCGGTGGAGCTACGTGGAACTCCGGCAGGGCTTCGCTAAGCACCACGGAGGATGAGGAGGGAGAGAGGTAGGGCTGCGCCGAGAGAGAGAGAGATTCGTGTGTTTCAAATCAGCCAAAACCTCCACTACATATAGGGGGAAGGGGGAGGGGGCGCAACCCTTAGGGTTCCCACTCCCAAGGGGTGCGGCAGCCCCCATCTGCTCCACGAGGTGGCGGACAGAAGGGGAGGAGGGATGTGGCGCACCCCTGGTGGGCCTTAGGCCCACCTAGCTTAGGGTTTGCCCCCTTTCCCTCTCCCCTGCACCTTCGGCCCCTGGTGGGAGGCACACCAGCGCACTCTGGGCTGGTTCCCTTCCACCTTTTCGCCCATGTCACCTTTTGGGGCTGGTGGACCCTCCCGGTGGTCCCAGTACGCTACCTGTGACGCCCGAAACATTTCCGGTGTCCAAAACCTTTCATCCTATATATCAATCTTTACCTCCGGACTATTCCGGAGCTCCTCGTGACGTCCGGGATCTCATCCGGGACTCTCAACAACCTTCAGTAACCACGTACACTATTTCCCTATAACCCTAGCATCATCGAACCTTAAGTGTGTAGACCCTACGGGTTCGGGAAGCATGCAGACATGACCGAGACACCTCTCCGGCCAATAACCAACAGCGGGGTCTGGATACCCATGTTGGCTCCACATGTTCCACGATGATCTCATCGGATTAACCATGATGTCAAGGATTCAATCAATCTCGTATGCAATTCCCTTTGTCTATCGGTATGATACTTGCCCGAGATTCGATCGTCGGTATCCCTATACCTTGTTCAATCTCGTTGCCGGCAAGTCTCTTTACTCGTTCCGTAGCGCATCATCCCGTGGCTAACTCCTTAGTCACACTGAGCTCATTATGATGGTGTTCTACCGAGTGGGCCCAGAGATACCTCTCCGTCATACGGAGTGACAAATCCGGTCTCGATTCGTACCAACCCAACACACACTTTCGAAGATACCCGTAGTGCACCTTTATAGTCACCCAGTTACGTTGTGACGTTTGATACACCCAAAGCATTCCTACAGCATCCGAGAGTTGCACACTCTCATGGTCTAAGGAAATGATACTTGACATTAGAAAAGCTTTAGCAAACGAACAACACGATCTGGTGCTATGCTTAGGATTGGGTCTTGTCCATCACATCATTCCCCAATGATGTGATCCCGTCATCAATGACATCCAATGTCCATGATCAAGAAACCATGATCATCTATTGAGCAACGAGCTAGCCAACTAGAGGCTCACTAGGGACACATTGTGATCTATGTATTCACACATGTATTACGGTTTCCGGTTAATACACTTATAACATGAATAATAGACAATTATCATGAACAAGGAAATATAATAATAACCAATTATTATTGCCTCTAGGGCATATTTCCAACAGTCTCCCACTTGCACTAGAGTCAATAATCTAGCACTATGTGATTGCAATGAATGTAACACCCATACAGTTATGGGGTTCGATCATGTCTTGCTCGTGAGAGAGGTTTATAGTCAACGGGTCTGAACCTTTCAGATTCGTGTGTGCTTTACAAATTTCTATCTCTTCATATAGATATTGCTACCATGCACCATTTGGAACTATTCCAAATGACTACTCCACTATATGAATCCGGTTTACTATCCAGATTAGTGACAAAGCTTTCATCAACGTAAATCCTTTACGAAGAACTCTTTAATCACCTCCATAATCGAGAAATATTCCTTAGTCCATAAGTTACTAAGGATAACTTTGACCGCTGTCAAGTGATCCATTCCTGGAACATTCTTGTACCCCTTGACTAACTCATGGCAAGGCACACTTTATGTGCGATACACAGCATAGCATACTTATAGAGCCTGCGACTGAAGCATAGGGGACGACCTTTGTCATTTCTCTTTCTTCTACCGTGGTCGGGCTTTTGAGTCTTACTCAAAAATTCACACCTTATAACACAGCCAAGAACTCCTTCTTTTGCCGATATATTTTGAACACTTTCAAAAATTGTCAAGGCATACATTTTATTGAAATTTCTATTAAGCACTTTGATCTATATCCATAGATCTTGATGCTCAATTTTCAAGTAGCTCATCCAGGTTTTCTTTTGAAAAACTCCTTTCAAACAACCCTTTATGCTTTCCAGAAGTTCTACATTATTTCCGATCAACCATATGTCAACCACATATATTTATCAGAAATTCTATAGTGCTCCCACTCACTTCTTTGGATACAAGTTTCTCATAAACTTTGTATAAAACCAAAAACTTTGATCATCTTATCAAAGTGCATATTCCAACTCCGAGATGCTTGCTCCAGTCCATAGAAGGATCGCTGGAGCTTTGCATACTTGTTAGCACCCTTTAGGATCGAGAAAATCTTCTGGTTGTATCACATACAACCTTTCCTTACGAAAATCATCGAAGAAACAATATTTTGACATCCTATCTGCAAGATTTCATAAATGATGCAGCAACTGCTAACATAAGTCCAACAGACTTTCAGCATCGCTACGAGTGAGAAAGTCTCATCGTAGTCAACTCTTCGAACTTTGTCGAAAACATCTTTGCGACAAGTCGAGCTTTCTCAATGGTGATTTATCACCATTATCGTCTATCTTCCTTTTAAAGATCCATCTGTAGTTAATGGTCTTATGACCATGAAGTAGTTCTTCCAAAGTCCATACTTTGTTTTCATACATGGATCCTCTCTCGGATTTCATGGCCTCCAGCCATTCGTCGGAATCCGGGCCCACCATCGCTTCTCCATAGCTCGTAGGTTCATTGTTGTCCAACAACATGACCTTCAAGACAGGGTTACTGTACCACTCTGAAGCAGCAGTACGTGACCTTGTCGACCTACGAGGTTTCTAGTAACTTGATCTGAAGTTTCATGATCACTATCATTAGCTTCCACTTCAATTGGTGTAGGCGCCACAGTAACAACTTCTTGTGCCCTGCTACACACACACTGGTTGAAGTGATAGTTCACATAACCTCATCAAGTTTCCACCAAAACTCCCACTCAATTATTTCGAGAGAAACTTTTCCTCAAGAAAGGATCCGTTTCTAGAAACAAACACATTTGCTTCCAGATCTGAGATAGGAGGTATACCCAACTGTTTTGGGTGTCCTATGAAGATGCATTTATCCGCTTTGGGTTCGAGCTTATCAGCCTGAAACTCTTTCACATAAGCATCGCAACCCCAAACTTTTAAGAAATGGCATCTTAGGTTTCTCTAAACCATAGTTCATACGGTGTCATCTCCACGGAATTACGTGGTGCCCTATTTAAAGTGAACGCGGTTGTCTCTAATGCCCAACCCACAAACGATAGTGGTAATTTGATAAGAGACATCATAGCATGCACCATATCTAATAGGGCATGACCATGACGTATGGACATACCATCAGTCTATGGTGTTCCAGGTGGCATGAGTTGTGAAACAAATTTTCACGTGAAACTATTTTCACATTGTCTTAAACGTTTACCAAACTCACCACTTAGATATATATGTTTACCTCCACGATCACATCGTAGACTAATTATCCTCTTGTCACGATGATCTTCAACTTCACTTTGAAATTACTTGAACCTTTTCCAATAATTCAGACTCGTGTTTCATCAAGTAAATACACTAGTATCTACTCAAATCATTTGTGAAGTATGAAAGTAATGATATCCACTGCGTGCTTCAGTACTCATTGGATTGCACACATAAAAATGTATTACTTCCAACAAGTTACATGCTTGTTCCATCTTACTAGAAAACGAGGTCTTCAGTCATCTTGCCCATGTGGTATGATTTGCATGTCTCAAGTGATTCAAAAATCAAGTGAGTCAAACGATCCATCCGCATGGAGTTCCTTCATGCGTTTACACCAACAGACATGGTTTGCATGTCTCAAATGTTTCAAAAATGAGTGAGTACAAAGATCCATCAGCATGGAGATTCTTCATGCATTTTATACCAATATGACTCAAGCAACATTGCCACAAGTAAGTGGTACTATCATTACTACTTTGTATCTATTGGCAACAATACTATGAACATGTGTATTACTACGATCGAGATTCAATAAACCGTTCATTTTAGGTGCAAGACCATTGAAGGTATTATTCAAGTATACAAAATAACTATTATTCTTTTAAATGAATAACCGTGTTGCAATAAACATAATCCAATCATGTCTATACTCAACCCAAACACCAATTAACAATTATTTAGGTTTAAATCTAATCCCGATGGTAGAGGGAGCGTGCGACGTCTGATCACATCAACCTTGGAAACACTTCCAACACTCATCGTCACCTCGCCTTTAGCTAGTATCCGTTTATTCTGTAGCTTTTATTTCCAGTTACTAACACTTAGCAACTGAACCGGTATCTAATACTCTGGTGCTACTAGGAGTACTAGTAAAGTACACATCAATATCATGTATATCCAATATACTTTTGTCGACTTTGCCAACCTTCTCATCTACCAAGCATCTAGGGTAGTTCCCCTTCAGTGACTGTTCCCCTCATTTCAGAAGCATTTAATCTCGGGTTTGGGTTCAACCTTGGATCTCTTCATAGAGCAGCAACTGGTTTTCCGTTTAATGAAGTATCCCTTCAAGCCCTTTCCCTTCTTGAAACTAGCGGTTTTACAAACCATCAACAATTGATGTTCCCTTTTGACTTCTACTTTCACGGTGTCAAACGTCGCGAATGGCTCAAGGATCATCGTATCTATCCTTGATATGTTATAGTTCATCACGAAGCTCTAGTAGCTTGGTGTCAGTGATTTTGGAGAACCATCACTGTCTCATCTGGAAGATCAACTCCCACTCGATTTAAGTGATTGTAGTACTCGGACAATCTCAGCACATGCTCAACGATTGAGCTCTTCTCCTTTACTTTGAAAACAAAGAATCTTGTCGAAGGTCTCATACCTCTCAACAAGGGCACGAGCATGAAATCCCAATTTCATCTCTTGGATCATCACGTATGTCCCGCGATGTTCGAAACGTCTTTAATGCCTCAATTCTAAGTCGTTCAAGTAATATGCACTAAACTATCATGTAGTTATCAAAAACGTGTATGTCGGATGTTCGCAACATCTACAGACCATGCTTGGGGTTCAGCACACCGAGTGGTGCATTAAAGACATAAGCCTTCTGCTTAGCGATGATGACAATCGTCAGTTAACGGACCCAGTCCGCACAATTCCTACTTTTATCTTTCAACTAAGATTTTTCTAGGAACATATCAAATACTGTAGAGCTATAGCGCAAGTTACAACATAATTTGCAAAGGCCTATTTGACTATGTTCATGATAATTAAGTTCATCTGATGAACTCCCACTTAGATCGACATCCCTCTAGTCATCCAAGTGTTACACGATCCACGTCGACTAGCCCGTGTCCGATCATCACGTGAGACGGACTAGTCATCAATGGTGAGCATCTCCATGCTGATCGTATGAACCATACGACTCATGTTTGACCTTTCGGTCTCCCGTATTCCAGGCCATTTCTGTACATGCTAGGCTCGTCGAGTCAACCTAAGTGTTTTGCGTGTGTAAACTGGCTTACACCCGTTGTATGCGAACGTTAGAATCTATCACACCTGATCATCACGTGGTGCTTTGAGACAACGATCCTTCGCAACGGTGCACACTTAGGGGAATACATATCTCGAAATTTTAATGAGGGATCATCTTATCTTTGCTACCGTTGTTCTAAGCAATAAGATGAAAAACATGATAAACATCACATGCAATCATATAGTGACATGATATGGCCAATATCATCTTGCTCCTTTGATCTCCATCTTCGGGGCACCATGATCATCATTTTCACCGGCATGACACCATGATCTCCATCATTATGTCTCCATGAAGTCGTCACGCCAACTATTACTTCTACTACTATAGCTAACCGTTAGCGATAAAGTAAAGTAATCAACATGGCGTTGCATCACATACAATAAATTAAGACAACTCCTATGGCTACTGCCGGTTGTCATACTCATCTACATGCAAGTCGTGAATCCTATTACAAGAACATGATCAATCTCATAGATCACACATGTAACATCACATCCTTTTGGCCATATCACATCACATAGCATACCCTGCAAAAACAAGTTAGACGTCCTCTAATTGTTGTTGCAATTTTTACGTGGCTGATTTGGGTTTCTAGAAAGAACGTTTCTTACCTACGTGACAGCCACACCATCGATATGCCAATGCTATTTACCCTTCATAAGGACCCTTTTCATCGAATCCGTTCTGACTAAAGTGGGAGAGACAGACACCCGCTAGCCACCTTATGTAACTAGTGCATGTCTGTCGATGGAACAAGTCTCGCGTAAGAGTACGTGTAAAGTCGGTCCGGTCCGCTTCATCCCATGATGTCGCCGAATCAGGATAAGACTAGTAATGGCAAGCAATTGACAAAATCAGCGCCCACAACCTTTGTGTTCTACTCGTGCATAGAATCTACGCATAGAAAACCTAGGCTCGGATGCCACTGTTGGGGAACGTAGTAAATTCAACATTTTCCTACGCCATACAATGATCTATCTATGGAGATACCAGCAACGAGCAAGAAGGAAGAGCATCTTCATACCTTTGAAGATCGCTAAGCGGAAGCGTAACTAGAACGCGGTTGATGGAGTCGTACTCGCAGCGATTCAGATCGCGGTGTAATTCTGATCTAAGTGCCGAATCACGGCACCTCTGCGTTCAACACACGTGCAGCCCGGTGACGTCTCCAACACCTTGAGCGAGAGCTCCGGCAGCACGACAGCATGGTGGCGGTGGAGCTACGTGGAACTCCGATAGGGCTTCGCCAAGCACCGCGGAGGACGAGGAGGGAGAGAGGTAGGGCTGCGTCGAGAGAGAGAGAGAGATTCGTGTGTTTCAAATCAGCCAAAAACTCCACTATATATAGGGGGAAAGGGGAGGGGGCGCAGACCTTACGGTTCCCACCCCCAAGGGGTGCGGCAGCGCCCATCTGCGCCTGGAGGTGGCGGCCAGGAGGAGAGGAGGGGTGTGGCGCACCCGTGGTGGGCCTTAGGCCCACCTGGCTTAGGTTTTGCCCCTTTCCCTCTCCCCTGCGCCTTGGGCCCCTGGTGGGAGGCGCACCAGCCCACTCTGGGCTGGTTCCCTTCCACCTTTTGGCCCATGTCACCTTTTGGGGCTGGTGGCCCCTCCCGGTGGACCCCCGAAACCCTTTCCGGTGGTCCCGGTACGCTACCTATGACGCCCGAAACATTTTCGGTGTCCAAAACCTTTCATCCTATATATCAATCTTTACCTATGGACCATTCTAGAGCTCCTCGTGACATCCGGGATCTCATCCAGGACTCCGAACAACCTTCGGTAACCACGTACACTATTTCACTATAACCCTAGCGTCATCGAACCTTAAGTGTGTAGACCCGACGGGTTTGGGAAGCATGCAGACATGACCGAGACACCTCTCCGACCAATAAACAACAACGGGGTCTGGATACCCATGTTGGCTCCCACATGTTCCACGATGATCTCATCGTATGAACCACGATGTCAAGGATTCAATCAATCCCGTATGCAATTCCCTTTGTCTATCGGTATGATACTTGCCCGAGATTCGATCGTCGGTATCCATATACCTTGTTCAATCTCGTTACCGGCAAATCTCTTTACTCGTTACATAGTGCATCATCTCGTGGCTAACTCCTTAGTCACACTGAGCTCATTATGATGATGTTCTACCGAGTGGGCCCATAGATACCTCTTCGTCATACGGAGTGACAAATCCTGGTCTCGATTCATACCAACCCAACAGACACTTTCGGAGATACCCGTAGTGCACCTTTATAGTCACCCAGTTACGTTGTGACGTTTGATACACCCAAAGCATTCCTACGACATCTGGGAGTTGCACAATCTCATGGTCTAAGGAAATGATACTTGACATTAGAAAAGCTTTAGCAGACGAACAACACGATCTGGTGCTATGCTTAGGATTGGGTCTTCTCCATCACATCATTCCCCAATGATGTGATCCCGTCATCAATGACATCCAATGTCCATGATCAAGAAACCATGATCATTTATTGGTCAACGAGCTAGCCAACTAGAGGATCACTAGGGGACATATTGTGATCTATGTATTCACACATTTATTACGGTTTATGGTTAATACACTTATAGCATGAATAATAGACAATTATCATGAACAAGGAAATATAATAATAACCAATTATTATTGCCTCTAGGGCATATTTCCAACAATCCTAAGTAGGGGATCCGAACTGTGGATCTTGGATTGATGGATAACAAGGGATGAAGGAGGTGATGTTTACCCACGTTCAGGCCCTCTTGATAGAGGTGAAACCCTACGCCCTACTCTTGTTGTATTTATGAAGTAGTACAGAGTACATAGTTGATCTATCTTGAGATCGGATGTTGTGGTCTAAAACCTAATCGTAATGAGCTTGATCCTCCTATGAACTAGAGCCCGCAGGTTTATACAGATACGAGGGGTGCTAGGGTTTGCACAATGATGGTTATATCAAGGAAAGGAATATGCAGATCACCACGTTGTCTTGAATTGCATGCCAAGTCTTTGGAAGAGTCCATCTTGATTTTAGTATCTTCAATGATGATCGAACGACCCAGGAGTCCGGCCCACAAGAACGGATAATTGGCCCAAGGACCTCCCCTTAATCCCAGACCCCCTCAGTAGCCCATGAACTAGCCTCCAATGCTGCAGTCTAGGCTTGCCATCTTCATGCTTTCACAGTATTCGGCTTGCGGGGCGAGTTCTGCCTTATGTTTGGCTGGCCCTAGTTCGGGCTGTTCCTCACTCGCGATTGACGAAACATCATTGGCCCCACAAGAATGAATATTTCCCTCGCAGGGTTAACCACCTCCTCGATTCCTGCGTGCTAATGAGAAAATAGGCGGTTCCTTCCCAAGTGAAAACAGATAAGTTACTCCGAGCAACGACCTCTTCCCTTCCAAATGTCGAGAAGAACACCAAAGAAACAAATATATGGCAAGTGTTGCACGCTGATCCTCGCACCCTCATGGCACTCTTCCAGGTGATTGGGCCAGTTGTTCTGTCTCGCACTTTCATCTACGCGAGATTGAAGTGCAGGGGTACTTGCCCGACTCAAATCTCGCACCTTCCCGCTCTGGGCTTACCTCCGCTAATGGTGAGGCTTTTGCAGAGAAATTCCCCACACCCCACACGGAGGAGAGAGTATGCTTCGTTCCATTCCTCCTACGAGGCCCGGGCTTCCCTATTCACCCCTTTTTACGGGGTTTACAAGAGTTTTATGGAATCCAACTCCACCACCTTACTCCCGGATCCATCCTCCACATCTCAGGCTTCGTTGCTCTCTACGAGATGTTTCTGGGCTACGAAGCCCAATTCGATCTATGGAGGAAATTTTTCTGTCTGGTCCCCAGAACTCAGGGAGAGACTATTTGCAAAGTGGGTGGAGCCAAGGTATGGCGCATAGCAGGGACTATGTATCTCTTAGAGACCCCTAGGGCAGTCTCCGAAGAGTGGACCACAGAATGGTTCTACATCGAAGACATTCCCTTATTTGATCCTGCCCGGAGGGGTCTGCCCGAATACTCAACCGCTCCTATTAAGAAGCGGTTCAACTGGCGTCCGAGGAGCCCTAATCAAGAGGACAACTCGAAGGTGAAACATTTAGTTGCTAGGGTAAAAATACTCGCACATTTTAAGCTAACCATGATCAAGGTGATGGCCGTGACCATAAACCGATGTGTTCAACCCCTTCAACAAAGATCCCATCCCATGTGGCAATATAATGGTTTAAGCAATGCCATTCGGTATAAGCGGGAGGGTCTTGTCAGCCTAACAACATTATTGCCATGTTAGTCGACCTTTATAAGGGACAAAAAGAGGACTTCATCAGCAAGAACACCAAGGAAGGCTACTCAAACCATAACCCCGTCAAATGGGTTAGTATAGCCTTATTTCCTCAATTCGGATTTTATGTATAGCGATCTTTGGTTAATTGAATCCTTGAAATCTTGTGTAAACAAGAATGGAGAAGCTGGATAGAAACCGTCAGGTGCCCATCTCCCCAACCAAAAAACTATGCCAAGGATGACGATCCAGGATTCCACGAAGATCCTGATACGTCTCTTGTTTCTTGTTTTTAAGGACGAGTTCATTTCTCAAGAGAGAATTGATGGCTCTGAGGTTACCCTCATAGCCGATTACCCTCGGATACCTCCTTCCTCGGTCAGGGATAAAAAGAAAACTTCTTCCTGAAAAGGGCGCGCGCCTACTACGACAGCAACTCCGACCCCAACAGGTCATCGCTCCACGCGTCGAATACGTGTCAACACACGGTCCGTCGAACCCGTGCTGAACAATGGCAGGTTCTCTATAACAATAAATATGGACTTGACTGTGAGATAGTAGCTTCTTTCTATAGATCATTTGCTACTCATGTTGATCTCCCTAAGGAGAAGTAGTTTAAATTTCATCCTCCTATTGAAAAGTTATTAGGGGAACCCATTAAAGTTAAAGAAGAAACAATTGTTTATCATGTTGATTCAGTTGTACCTAATGCTTATATTGAGAAACCACCTTTTCATGTTAGGATTAAGGAACATGCTAAAGCTGCAACTGTGGTTATCAAAAGTCATAGTAGGGCACCTAAACCTTCTGAATAAATAAAAGTGGAATCTAATATTGCTATGGTTAAGGATCTCCTAGTTGATAATATTGAAGGTCAGGTAATTTACTTCTGTGATGAAGCTGCTAGAATTTCAAAACCCAATAGGAACAAGTAGGATGAGTTAGATAAAAATAAACTAGTTGTTGGAATGTCTGTTGTTTCTGTGAAGATTGGAGATCATTGTTATCATGGCTTATGTGACATGGGTGCTAGTGTTAGTGCTATAACTTTTACCTTATATTAATAAATTATGAATGACATATAGCACCCTATAAGACTGAAGATATTGATGTCACTATTAAACTTGCAAACAGAGACATTATTTCACCACTTGGGATTGTTAGAGATGTTGAAGTCTTGTGTGGGAAAATTAAGTACCCTACTGATTTCTTAGTACTTGGTTCACAACAAGATAATTTTTGTCCCATTATATTTGGTAGACCTTTCTTGGATAATGTTAATGCTGAAGTTAATTGTGTTACCGAGAAGGTTAAAGTAAGCTTTGGTGATGTGTCTCATGAATTTAATTTATCTAAGTTTGGTAGACAACCACATGAGAAAGAGTTATCTACTAAAGATGAAATTATTGGTCTTGCTTCTATTGCAGTGCCTCCTACTAATCCATTAGAACATTATCTGCTAGACCATGAGAATGATATGTATATGAATGAGAGAACTAAAATAGATGAAATATTTTTTAGACAAACACATATTCTTAAACACAACATGCATGCTCACATTTTAGGGGATCCTCTCCCTGTGTTTGAGCTAAAGAAATTAACTAATACTTTGAAATGTGTGTATCTTGATGAAAAGAAGATATGTCCTGTCATCATTAGTGCTAACCTTTTAGAGCATGAAGAAAAGAGATTCCTTACAACTGTGAAAAGCACAGACCTGCTATTGGATATACTCTTGATGATCTTAAGGGCATTAGTCACACTCTATGTCAGCACAAGATTAATATGGAACCGGATGCTAAACCCGTCGTTGATCATCAATGCCGCTTAAATCCTAAGACGAAGGAAGCGGTAAGAACCGAAATACTAAAGCTTATGGAGACACGTATAATTTATCATATTGCTGATAGTAGATGGATAAGTCCTATTCATTATGTTCATGACAAAGGAGGTATAACGGTTGTTCCTAATGATAAAAAAACTTATTCCTCAAAGAATTATAACTGGTTATAGGATGGTAATTGAGTTTAGGAAATCAAACAAAGCTACTAGAAAAGATAATTACCCCTTGTCATTTACTAATCAAATGTTAGAAAGATTATCTAAGCACACACACTTTTGTTTTGTTGATGTATATTCTATTTTTTCTCGAATACCTGTGCCAAAGGAAGACCAAGAGAAAATTACTTTCACTTGCCCTTTTGGAATTTATGCTTATAGACATATGCCTTTTGGTTTATGCAATGCATGTGCTACCTTTGAAAGAAGTATGGGTGCTATATTCTCTGAATTTTGTGAAGATATTTTTGAGGTGTTCATGGATGATTTTTTCCATTTACGGGACTTCTTTTGATGATTGCTTGAGCAACCTTGATCGAATTTGCACAGATGTGAAGAACCTAATCTTGTCATGAATTGGGAGAAGTGCCACTTTATGGTGAATGAAGGTATAGTACTTGGGTATAAAATTTCTGAATGAGGTACCGAGGTAGATAAAGCTAAAGTTGGTGCAATAGATAAAATTTCATTTCCTAAAGATGTTAAAGTATAAGAAGCTTTCTTGGTCATGTTGGTTTCTATCAGCGTTTCATTAAAGATTTCTCAAAAAATTCTAGGCCATTAACTAATCTTCTTCAAAAATATATTCCATTTGTTTTTTATGATGATTCTGTAGAAGCCTTTGAAATACTTAATAAAGCCTTAATTTCTGCACCTATTGTTCAACCACCTGATTGTAATTTACCATCGCAACTAGGTGGTCGCTTGAACGCGGTTGATCGGGAACGAAGGACACGAGTTTAGTCGGGTTCGTCCCCTCTTGTAGATGTAAAAGCATGCGTCGTGCTTGATTGTTATTAATGGTGGTGATCTCAATTACAAGGTATCTCTCTTGCTACCTAGCTCCCGAGGGTTTCTAACTTGGATCTGCCCGTTTGGACGACTTGGAGCTTCCCCTTATATGCCGGGACAAACCACCGGTTTTACAATGACTCCGTGCTTTGCACGACCTCTACTCCTACTCGGAGTGAGTTTCCTCCTAAGTCGGTCATGAGGTCGCCGGCTTACACCAGCCTCGGGCTGACCCGGCTTCTCCTGGGCCGGTCGGTGACCCGGCCTATCCATTCTCCGTACCGATCAGTCCAAACTCCTTCACACATGGGCCAACTTATAACTCGGCCCATACCCGGGGATGACCCGCCCTTAGAATGGTCGGCTTATGTCAAAGGGAATATCTCCAACACCCCTGGTGCCTATATAAGCCGAGGGGTTTACTCTATAGGGTTAAGTTAGATTCATACAATAAGATCCCGAGGTAGAGCATCATGTACTTTATAGCCCATCCATTATAAATACAACAGAAGTAGGATGTAGGGTTTGACCTCTTCGAAAGGGTTTGAACTTGAGTAAAACATGGTGTTCCTCGTTGTCCTATTATCATCTAACCAATACCCACAACTTGGGACCCCTTACCTCAGATCCATCAGATTCAACCCCGACACCAATTGAGCATCACAAGGCTTTTGCACATTCGATGATAGCTCACTGTGTCACCAAAAATATTCAAGTCATTTTTGAAAATATAAATAGAAAATTAACAAACTGTTTTTGCAGCTAAATATTTTTGTGACATTTCTTTGTTGTTACTTCGGAATTGCATAGAATAGTGATTCCCCGTTCGCTCATAAACAAAGGAACTGAGAACGGTAATACAACGATGTATATTGTTGCGCTCGACTACCACGTCACTCAGGAGGATGTCACCAACTCGGGCGACATATCCCATGTGTTTGCCAAATAGCATGTTAGGGCATCCCCAACGCGAGACCCATTTTGTCAGCTCATGTCACCTTGAGTCCGTACGGACAAAAATGATTGCCCAACACAACGACCCATTTCCATTTTGCGTCCAGTCTGTGTTCGTCCGGGCCCATTTCGGGATCAAATTTGAGACACAGATCAGGTGACATGCACGTTTGCATGTCACCGTGTGCCTTGCGGCCTAAATTCAAATTTAAACATTGCGAACAAATCTGAAAAAAATCATGCATGTTCACAGCACATATTAAGATAACCCCTAAAAAATTCAGATCAAAATTCGAAACATACATTGAGAAACAAAAAAGAGAAATCTGTCATGAATAATTCACGAATGGTTCTATGTAGACTATTCATATCTGAGTTTCTCTTTTTTGTTTCACGATGTATGTTTCGAATTTTGATCTAAATTTTTTAAGGGTTATCTTAATATGTGTTGTGAACATGTATAATTTTTTCAATTTTTTTCGTAATGTTTAAATTTGAATTTAGGCCGCAAGGCACACGGTGACATGCAAACGTGCATGTCACCTGATCTGTCCCAAAATTTGGGTCACATTTGAATCACCCGCGGATACAATGGGGACGCTTTCTGCACCGACCTTGTCCGCTTGTGTCCGGACCTGGCCCACACGTCACCCACACTTCCACCTCCCTCCCATTTTTTATTCACTGGCCCACCACACCTACCTCTTTCCTCCTCTGCGCCTGACGCCGGCGTGGCCGCGCATGTCGTTCCGCACAACGGCGCTGCAAGGCCAGAGTGGGGCGGGGCGAGGACGGGAGGACGCCGGGAGCTCGCGGCCGCGGCGAGGCAAGGGACGGACTGGTGCAGGGAGCTCGTGCGGCGAGGCGAGGATGGCCTGGCGCGGAGGGCTCGCGGGGCGAGCATGGGCGCGTGCAGGCGGCCGTGCGCTGGCGCGGGAAGCTCGCGATCGCAGAGAGGCAAGGATGCCCAGGCGTGGGGAGCTCACGACCGCGGCGAGGCGAGGACAGCCGGGTGCACAGAGCTCATGACCGCGGCGAGGCAAGGACGTCCAGGCTCATCGTGCCGCTCGCATTTCTCGGAGCAGGGAGCTTGCAACACGTTCATGCTGTGACGTGCTCTGGTGCTCGAGGTTGTGCTCTGGTCCTTGCATGTGCGTGCGTGCATGCTGCAGGTGCGTGTGCTCTGGTGCGGCTGCTCGTGTGTGTCCTTTAGTCCATGCTAGTTGTTGCTCGCACTGCTCGGAGCTCCGGGCAAAAGGGCGTGGCAAGGCAGGGGCTGCGAAGGCGGGGCAGGAGGTGGGTAAGCAGCAGCGACGACCACGCGGAGGCGGCGCTCGTGCACCGGCGTGGTTCTTCACTGCAAGCTCCCTGCCTGCTACGTGTTCGACGGAATGCTAAATCGAACATGTCAAAAATGCATCACGTCCCCGCTGGATGAAAGTACCGACCCAATTGAAAAAAGTGGACATGGACGAGCGGACGGACAACCCAAACTGAAAAAAAAGGGACAAAATTGATGTTCGTTTAGGTTGTTGCGTTGGAGTTGCTCTTATGATTGACAGAGACTTTATGCATCTACTTGTTACCGTTCAAAAGTTTACGAAGCAGAGGATAACATAAAGAGTCGGATGTTTATGTAGTACATAACCTATTACTTCCTTCATTCTAAAATAAGTTTAATTTGAATAAAAACCACGAGTCTCAAAATAAAGGTCATGTTTTTTTACTAAAACAACGGTACTTAACGGAGGGGGTATTTCTCAATGAAGAAACACATATTCCAAGTGGGAGACTTGACCCGGCTTTTCTTGTGTCTCTCTCTAGTTTACGTTGAAACTTGCAAAGCAACGAGAGCCTCCTTGCCAATTGTCCGGCCGTACATGAAGTGATTTCCTAGGTACCACCTTTTTTTTATCAGTCTTTCGTAGGTACCACCTACCAGCCAGTTGTTCCATGAATTCATGTTGATCAGAAGTATACACCTGCTTTTCGCCGTGGTTGCTGGCCATCCAAGCCACCGCGACCTTTCCTCCAAATCCGGGCAATCAGTATGAAGTGCTCCTAGATCACAACCCCTTTTCAGTCTCAAAATACTCCTTTAACTGATTTGGAAGTGCTTTTGTGATCACGGGTTACTTCGTACGCGTGCAAGGTATATTCGGTCGGTGAGTGAAGATGTCGCGTTAAAACATCCAGAATAATATTTTCGCAAAAAATGGTTCAAAAGAGCATCCATAATAGTACTAGTACAGTCTAAGGTAAGAGCATCTACAGCTTCATTGTGCAAATTTGACCTCTGACCCCTATATGTCGACGCGTCCGGATTTGTTCGCGGACCTATCCGAATGACCCCTCATATGTCGTTCCCTGCATCCATATATTTCATATCTAGACTCTCAAATCCACGTAAAATCATGCACGTTGATTATACAAATTAATGTCACACGTAAATAACAAATGTTGGTATTAAATATAAATAACGTTTACATCAAATTTATTTGAAGTGCACAATCAATCGATCTTCTCTTTGATTTTCTTTGTGAGTCCACATATCATTCACCACATCATTGAGTAGTTGCGCATGCACTTCATGATCTTAGAGATTCTGATACATCTGCAAAAAGTTTATAGGCTAAACTCCATCTTGATCTTCTAGGATTTCAACTTGTTCTCGAGGTACTTCAAAATCATTGGTTTGAGCTACATCATCGTCTTCATCCCCGACAATCATATTGTTCAAAATAACACAACATGTCATTAGCTGTCATAAAGTTTCTGATTCCCACATGAATGCATCTCCACGGACTATTCCTCAATGCGTTTGCAGCACTCCAAATGCCCTCTCCACATCCTTCCTAGTTGCTTACTGCATTGTTGCGAAGTGTTTTTGTTTTTTACCATGTGGTACGGATATGGTCTTCACAGATACAACCCACTGAGGATATATATGCCATCGACAAGATAGTATCCCATGTTGTAGTCTTGGTCGTTGACGATGTAGTTGCACGGTGGTGATTCTCTGTTGCAAAGCCTCTTGAACACCGGAGATCGTTGAAGCATGTTGATGTCGTTGTGAGAACCCGGCATTCCAAAGAATGCATGCCAAATCCATAATTCATGTGATGCCACTCCTTCTAGTATGATGGTGGCCTCTTTGGTGTGACCTTGATACATTCATCACAAAACTTTGGGGCAGTTCTTCCACTGCAAATGCATGCAATCAATTGATCTGAGCATTCGTGAAAATCCTCTGGCCTCTTCAATGGCCAACAACTTCTCAGTGTCATGCACATTTGGTTCTCTCGGATACTCTGCTCTGAATACCTCGACCACAACACGGGCAAACTTGACAGTAGTCTTCAGGCATGTGCTATCCTCCATCCTCACCATCTCACCAACGGCATCTACCGCAATACCAAGTGAGAGCATTCCCAAAGCAGCCGTGCACTTCTGTTTGGCAGAGAAAGAGAGTTTACCGTAGCAATTCCTTGTCAGCTTGAAGTAGTCATCGTGTGCCTCCACAATGCGCAAAAACAATGGTTTTCACATGCAAAAATGACGACGAAACCATGGATAATCTGGAAAAGTTGGGTTCAGAGCAAAGCAATCCTTCTGTAATAGCTTTGCTCCGGATACCCTATCCCGATTGATCACTCTTCTCCCTTTGATAGAGCCCTTAAAATTAAGAATATGCTCCACTCGCCAGTCCATTTCCTCTTGCATGATCATGAGCATGATCATGTACACTTCTTCGTCTGAATCCGATGAATCGAAGAACTCAAGTTCAATCAATTGATCAAGCTCAAACGATCCATACTCCTCGCTGGACGAAACATTAGAATCCATCGTTTCCGCTAAAAAAATTGACCAAAAAATCTAGTCACACATTGTGTCGAACACATCTAACACAAGACAGAGTGAGAGAGTTGTCGGACGTACCACGGTGTCTTCCGGGCTGGTGATGACGTCCCCCGCTACGAGGACGGGACAGAAGACTCCTTTGGCGGAGCTTGTGCGACAGAGGCTACGAACGGTGCCGCGACATCGGAGCTGCCACACAAATGGCCTGAGGAGGAAGAAGAGAGGAGAACAGCAAATGGATCCGGTTGTTCTGCGGGGTGGATTTAGTGCAATTTGCAATTGGGTCAGGATGTTGGGTCTGACATGGCGGGCGTGCCCCGGCGCATATGGTCTCCCCCATATCCGTCCCATATTTGGGCTGGGTATGAGGTGTGCCGGTTAGCCCGGGTGTTTGGGGGCACATTTAAGAGGTTCGGTTGGGTCGCGTTTTTGTGACCCGTCAGTGACCGGGCGGCCTGTGTGAAAATTTGAGACGGGTATGAAGGGTCCGGCTATACATGCTCTAAGCTGCTCGGCTAGAGCGTAGATGCGCAGTGAGGGCATCTCCAACGACGATTGTCAAACCGTACGTAAGCGTTTGGACCATACAGTCTGGATGTGATGTGCCATCCAATATGATTTTGTATGGGTCCGTCGAGCGACCAGGACGAGTTGTGTCATCCAACATGATTATGTATCAGTCCGTCGAGCGGTTTGGATGTGTTTTTTACGGAAATGGAAGACAAACTAGGGGGCTTCGCGTGCGTCTGGAGAGCACCCACACCCGCTTTTGACAACCTTGGCCCACCCAAAACCCTCCTCTCTTGTCCGTGCACGTTTCCTCCCGGCACCAACTACCCACATGCATGCCGTTGTAGAGCGACCATTTCATATTAAAGCTGGTCCAGAGGTGACGCGACCTCTCACTCACTCCACCATTGCTACAGCACGCTAGTCGAGGATGCCATCCGTGATGCATCCCCGCTGTATGCACCTGTTCAATGCCACAAACACGCTGGATGGGACGGATATCTACCACGTCCATTCAATGCCCCGTCCTTTCGTATGCTGCCATTAGGTAGGCTCGTCGGCTGAGATACCCACTCTCACATCTTCGGACGCATGGCTTCACCAGAATCTGCTATTTAAAGGCGGCCACACCCGGCCAACTCCATGCCACAACACAAGTTGGTCCACATCTTGCATCCTTGCACCACATCTGCCATGACTGCATGTGGCAACGTTGTGTGGGGGAGCCTTTCGATGGAGATAAAGCACGAGGTGGTCACCCTTGCGGTCGCCTAGCAAATCCGCTGTGTCCGACGGATCGAGTCCGGCATGTCGGCCAACTCACCCGAGGTCTTCGAAGACGAGGATGACTGTCGGTGCACTAGTAATGGGGTACCTAGTGCGCGTGATTTGTGCACACGCATTGAGGGCATAACCCATTAAGAGAAACCACCAACCTAAGCGGAGATCCGGAACCATATGCCAGCAAGACCTACACCAACAGCCAAGACATGCCTAGAACCCCTGGCACCTGCCAAGGGCGAAGGCACTAGCATCCTCACCAAGACTCGGCAAGGCGCCTCCCCGGCAAGTGCGGGCCAATCCGCCACAGCTCCACCTCATCTCTACACCAGTCACTTGTCGATGAGGTGTCGATCTCCTAGATGGATAGGTGGCTCTCCCTAAATATGTGGCGGTGCGCCGAAACACATATTACAACCTGTTGACATCCATCCAGAGGCGTGTCAAGACCCCAAGCCACGACTAGCTCATAGGTGGCAGGAGCCTGCCGGGAACGCACCCCCGCTCACCACCTAAGACCGCATTTATGGCACTTTGTCTTAAGTTCTAGAGTTAGGTATGATAGCACTGTTACCTATTGATCATGAGTGTTTTCCACTATGGATGCCCCTTGATCTATAAAAGGAGGCTCGAGGCAATCTAGCAAAGGATCCAGACACTTGGAGATTTGACACTTGGTAGATTAGCTCCCCAAGGGATTAGAGCCAAATGTAAGGGTGTGTACGTGACAGCTCTCCCCGGCAACCCTTGCCGGGGGCAGATCTCCATGAAAACTTCATCTTCCCCAATCAATCCACTAAAGCAGGAGTAGAATTTTACGCTTCGCGGTGTCCCAAACCTGGGCAGGAAAATATTTTCTAGAGAAGTAATAAACCATATCATGGGGACTACTCACACAACCATGGGCAAGAGAATTAAACCATATATTAGCGTCATCCTTTGACGAGAACAGAAATAGCTTAATAATATAATGTTAACAAATATTTTCCTCATTAGTGAATAGGGTGGCTATATCATTCAATTTATTAAGATGTGCCACAACAGTTTCAGATTCATAACCATGGAAAGGATCAGATTCTACCAAAGTAATTAACTCAGGATCAACAGAGAATTCATAATCCTTATCAATAACACACATAGGTGAGTAGCAAACTTGGGATCATATTGCATTCTAGCATTCAAAGATTTTTCCTTCCACTTGCATAGCAATTTCTTAAGATCATATATATTCTTACAAGCAAGAAAGTCCCTAGCTACTTCTCCTTCCATGACATAACCCTCAGGTATATCAGGCAATTCATATCTAGGAGAGCTAGGTCTAGCAGGTGTACCATAGTGTTTAGTTTCAATAATTTCATTAGACTTAGAGATATTATCAGATTCAACATTCACTCTAGCAGTTTGTTCATCAAGAAATTCACCAAGTGGCACAGTAGTATCACGCATAGTATCATAAGCATCGTTCATAGCAGAAGTAGCATCATCAATTATTTGTGACATATCAGATTCAGTAGCAGGTGGTGGTGTTGCAAATTTACTCATAACAGAAGGTAAATCAAGTGCAAAACTAGATGGCAGTTCCTTACCTATCCTCGTAGTTGAGGGGTAGATCTTGGTTTTAGCATCTTTTAGATTCTTCATAGTGATCAACAGATATAAATTCCAAGTGACTCAGAGAACAGAGCTATGCTCCCCGGCAGCGGCGCCAGAAAAAGGTCTTGATAACCCACAAGTATAGGGGATCGCAACAGTTTTCGAGGGTAGAGTATTCAACCCAAATTTATTGATTCGACAC
Source organism: Hordeum vulgare subsp. vulgare (assembly GCF_904849725.1). NCBI lineage: Eukaryota > Viridiplantae > Streptophyta > Magnoliopsida > Poales > Poaceae > Hordeum > Hordeum vulgare. The sequence goes on from NC_058523.1 coordinate 358,589,682, forward strand.
AAGGGGAGCCAAAGAATATTCTCGAGTATCAGCAGCTGAGTTGTCAATTCAGCCACACCTGAAAACTTAATATCTGCAGCAAAGTGTTTAGTAGCAAAGTAGTATGGGAGTAATGGCAACAGTGGCAAACGTGAGAGTAGCAGTTTTGTAGTGATTGTAACAGTAGCAACGGAAAAATAACTTAGCAAAGATAAATATGAGGAAAGCTCATAGTCAATGGATGAGTGATGGATAATTATGTTGTATGGCATTCATCATGCAACAGTTATAACATAGGGTGATACAGAACTAGCCCCAAATCATCAATGCAATGTAGGCATGTATTCCATATATAGTCGTACGTGCTTATGGAAAAGAACTTGCATGACATCTTTTGTACTACCCTCCCGTGGCAGCGGGGTCCAAATGGAAACTAAGGGATATTAATGCCTCCTTTTAATAGAGTACCGGACCAAAGCATTAGCACTTAGTGAATACATGAACTCCTCAAACTACGGTAATCATCGGAAAGAATCTGAGTTATTGTCACCCTCGGGGATGCGGATCATAACTCGTAATAGGTGTCTAGATTGGATCAGGAACACATATATATTCATGAAAACATAATAGGTTCAAATCTAAAATCATGGCACTCGGGCCCTAGTGACAATCATTAAGCATAGCAAAGTCATAGCAACATCAATCTCAGAACATAATGGATACTAGGGATCAAACTCTAACCAAACTAACTCGATTACATGATAGATCTCATCCTAGCCATCACCGTCCGGCATGCCTATGATGGAATTACTCAAGAACGATGAAGAGTAAAACATATAACAATGTCACCCAAAAGATCATGGAACAAACAAAAATTATAGATACGTTTGGGACGTATCAACATCCCCAAGCTTAATTCCTGCTCATCCTCGAGTAGGTAAATGATAACACAAATAATTTCTGTGGTGACACGCTAACACACATATAAGAACTGCAAAGTAAAGCAAGTAAGATATGTAATTCGGGTCAAGACAATAACAAGCAAGAGTCTATATCTAGTATCAAAATTAGTAAAGTAAGAACATAAAGGTGCAAGAGCTCTCGTTGTTTGTGACTCGAATGTCTCCAAATGGTGTTTGTGTGCAAGAAGTGGAAGATGGGTTTAGAGCATAAAAATACTTTTTTAATTGAGAACTCAATCTACTAAAACTTCACACTTGGTCTCCTTCGGAATCTTATTTTGACTCATCCCCAAACCACTAGTCAGGCACAAGTCAAAATGATCCTCTCCCTTTCGACATTGAGCACTCATGCAATGGATGAGCGCAAGCAAGATATATTGGTACTTAGGATGGAAAAGAGAATAATGATGGGGAAGCAAGACAAAAAAAGTGTGAAAGACTCACATCAATGAGGACAATCATAGGCAAGATAAAACCAAATGATAGGTATGATGTGAGGAGTAGGGATTGCCATGCAACGGATGCACATATGAGCTAAGGTAAGCTCTCCAATGGAACTAGTGGGGGTGCATCCAACTTGCTTGATCATGAAGACCTAGAGCTCATTTGAGGAGGCTCATCATTGGAATATACAAGCCAAGTTCTATAGTGTAAGGGTCCCAACATAGTTATGCATGAATGATAATCTCTATGGAGCACAAATATAACAATGGAGTACGAGTGTGGATCTTTCAAAAGGAATAGTAGTGTTGCCCCCTTCTCTCTTTTTATTTCTTTTTGTTTCTTTTTATGGCCTCTTTGGCTCTTTCTGTTTATCTCTCATTTGTCCTCTTTGGGATCTTTTCATGTGTCCTCTTTTGGGATCTTTTAATTTGTCCTCTTTGGGATCTTTTCCTCACTTAAGGGAAACACTCTATTTTTTACAAGAATAAAAAGAAAAATCTTCACACTTTATAAGAAGCACTCAACATAATGATAAATGAAAACTATCATGATGTATGCAAATGTTAACCTCTGCCAGTTGATGTCTACTAAGCAACCTTCTCCTTGTAGACGTTGTTGGGCCTCCAAGTGCACAGGTTTGTAGGACAGTAGCAACTTTCCCTCAAGTGGGTGACCTAAGGTTTATCAGTCCGCGGGAGGCGTAGGATGAAGATGGTCTCTCTCAAGCAACCCTGCAACCAAATAACAAAGAGTCTCTTGTGTCCCCAACACACCCAATACAATGGTAAGTTGTATAGGTGCACTAGTTCGGCGAAGAGTTGGTGAAACAAGTGCAATATGGATGGTAGATATAGGTTTTTGTAATCTGAAATTACAAAAACAGCAAGGTAACTAGTAACAAAAGTGAGCACGGATGGTATTGCAATGCGTGGAAACAAGGCCTAGGGTTCATACTTTCACTAGTGAAGTTCTCTCAACAATGATAACATAATTGGATCATATAACTAGCCCTCAACATGCAACAAAGAGTCACTCCAAAGTCACTAATAGCGGAGAACAAACGAAGAGATTATTGTCGGGTACAAAACCACCACAAAGTTATTATTTCTGATCGATCTATTCAAGAGTATGTAGTAAAATAGCACGAAGCTATTCTTTCCGTTCAATCTTTCATAGAGTTCGTACTAGAATAACACCTTAAGATACATATCAACCAAGACCGTAATGTCACATAGATACTCCATTGTCACCTCAAGTATCCGTGGGCATGATTATACGATATGCATCACATAATCTCGGAATCATCTATTCAACCAACACATAGAACTTCAAAGAGTGCCCCAAAGTTTCTACCGAAGAGTCAAAACGTGTGCCAACCCCTATGCATAGGTTCCCAATGTCACGAACCCGCAAGTTGATCACCAAAACATACATCGAGTACTCACATGAATCAAACGTGTGCCAACCCATATGCATAGGTTCCCAATGTCACAAACCCGCAAGTTGATCACCGCAAATAGACACGTGCAAGACATACATCAAGTGTTCTCAAAGACTCAATCCGATAAGATAACTTCAAAGGGGAAACTCAATTCATTAAAAGAAGGGAGAGGGGGAAGAACATCATAAGATCCAACTATAGTAGCAAAGCCCACGGTACATCGAGATCAAGACATCTCAAGAACACGAGAGAGAGAGAGATCAAACACATAGCTACTGGTACATACCCTCAGCCCCGAGGGTGAACTACTCCCTCCTCGTCATGGAAATCGCCGGGATGATGAAGATGGCTACCGGAGATGGATTCCCCCTCTGGCAAGGTGCCGGAACGGGCTCCAGATTGGTTTTTGATGGCTACAGAGGCTTGCGGCGGCGGAACTCCCGATCTAGGTTTCTTTTGGGGGGGGGGGGTTTCTGTATTTATAGGAATTTATGGTGGTGGAATTACGTCGGTTGGGCCCACGAGGAGGTCACAAGCCTGGTAGGTGCGGCCTAGGGGGGTGGTCGCGCCTCCCGGGCTTGTGACTCCCTCGTGGCTCTTCTGACCTTCTTCCAAACCTTCGGGGGTCTCTTTTGGTCCAAAAGAATCATCGTAAAGTTTTATTCCATTTGGACTCTGTCTGAAAAAGGGTCAAAAACACGGAAAAAACAGAAACTGGCACTTGGCACTGAGTTAATATGTTAGTCCCAAAAAAGATATAAAATAGCATATTCATGCATATAAAACATCCAAAGTTGAAAAGATAATAGCATGGAACCATCAAAAATTATAGATACGTTGGAGACGTATCACCAGTGTAGCAGGATATGCAATGGTACTAGCGCGTCATGTACCAATAATAAGGGCAAAGCCCAACTAGCATGCATCTCCTCGATCAAGCAAAAGCATGTATGACATGAAGACCAAGTCATGAGATGGTGGATGTTGCATGGCAATGTATCTCGGAAAGGCTATGGAAATGCCTTAATATGTAGGTATGGTGGCTGTTTTGAGGAAGGATATAATGAGGCTTATGATGACAGAGCGTATCATGCCAAGGGTTTGGATGCACCGGCGAAGTATGGACCAACTATCAAGATGAGAAAGGGCAATGCACGGTACCGGAGAGGCTAGCAAAATATGGATGGTGGAAGTGCCAACAATCGAATACTCACATTAGTCCGAACAACTCATGCACTTATTATCGGTAACTCTCTATCTAGTCAGGAGATTCACAAAGAGACAAGCACCCCGAGGAGGAGTGTTTGGGGGTTTGGTTATCCTTGCGCATCCTCGACACATGATAACGTGAGGGTACTCTATATATTCCAACCCCTCCACAGGTTAGCGATCCATCTAGTGGCTAGAGTTCTCAACTCATTTTTTTGTTTTAGAAAATACACATGGATTTCCCAAAATATGACACCTATCACTAATAGGCTCAAGATCTTGACACCAATAGTCCAAACATTACTCAAATCAATACCTCAAAACTATTTCAAGTTACTACTATACTTAAATAGCAACCTCAATTACCTACTCATGCAAGACACACAACTCAGTGCAACAAGCCAACTCTCTAAACAAGATAAGAATGGTAATTCAAGCGAGTTTCAAAAGCAACCTAAATAAAAAGCTCTTAAAAAGATAAAGCATGAAAACTAAGAGCTAAGCATGACAACAGCTACAAAAAGATAAAGAACACACAAAAAGATAAGCATGAAAACCTATGTTGTGTTCTATGGTCGAGTGAAGTGTGTTTCTCTCCCAAAAAAAGAAGGCTAGGGTCCAAATAGTTATGAACAACAAGCAAAACTAAAACAAACTAAAAAGTAAAGAGCGGGACGCTCCAAGCATAGCACATAACATATGAAGTGATAAAAATATAGCATGGAGAAGGAAGAACTGATGATTGTTGATGGAGAAGGGGATGCATGGGGGCATCCCCAAGCTTAGATGCTTGAGTATCCTCGAATATTTCTTGAGGGTGCATGGGGGCATCCCCAAGCTTGAGCGTTTGACACTCCTGGATCTTCTTTCATCATCTTCCATCGCATACTTGAAAACTCCCTTCATACGAAACTCATCATAAGCTGATTAGAGTGGTTAGTACCCATTATAAAGTATTTTTTCTCCACTGGAAATAAAGATTTTCACAATGATCTATTGTTTCTCAAGATTGCCAAAAAGTTTTTGCAAAGAAAAAGCAAGCTTAAGATTTGCAAAACGATGAAAACGCAAAACATGACAACATTTGTGAAAAACAGACCAGGAGGTAGTAAATAATTTTTTCAGGGCACTTCTGCAACTCAAATAAAAAAACTCAGAACAGAATCTAGAAAGCCAATTGTATAGATCATACTGTAAAAAACATTTAGATCAAAAATATGATCTGGTGATTTTTTGTGAATTTTTCCATCAAGCAGACTTAATGTGTTTCTGGACAACATGTCACAACTTTTGAAGTTCTTGCAATCAGAGGCTAAAACTTGGCATCAAGCTTAAAAATGAAGATACAATGATGTTGCTACAGTAGTAACAAACATCAAGACCACTAAAAACTGAAAGTACAAACTCAAAGTAAAGATAACAAGGGTTGTCTCCCTGGAGCTCTTTCTTTATAGCCATAAAGATAGGATTAAGATTTTAATGATGCTCTCGTAGGAATAAGAGTTGTAGAACCAAAGAGAGCATCAAGAAGCAAATACCAAACACATTTAAGTCTAACATGCTTCCTATGCATATGAATATTGCAATATAATAGTTCATTGAAGCACAAAGCAATAAGCATAGGAAGGCAAAACAAGTGCAGCTTCAAAACCTTCAACATAAAGAGAGGAAACTTGATATTATTGAAATATCTATAAGCATATGTTCCCTTCTCATAATAATTTTCAGTGGGATCATGAATAAACTCAACAATATAAGTATCACATAAAGCATTGTTACCATGATCCACATGCAAAAAGGTACTCTTACTCTCCACATAAGCATAATCTTTCTCATTGGTAATAGTGGGAGTAGGACTATCATCAACAACTTGAACACTAGAGATTAATTGTGTATTGGGGAGCCCATGGTTAGGACATTTTAGCATTAAAGTTTTTAGTCTTCCCCAAGCTTGAGCTATGCTCTCTCCGTCACGAGGAAAGAAATTATAAACATAATTCCTATTCTCATGGACTTCATGAAGAGGATAAAACTTGGAGTAAAAGAGATACTGGATCTCTTCCCAATCCTGTAGGTGAGAATCATCTAGTAGCCTATACCATTCCAATGATTTTCCTTTCAGTGACAAGGCAAATAATTTCCTCATGACTCCATCTCTTGTCAAATCTGAAATCTTAAACAACTCACAAAGTTCTGTAAGTTTCAACAAATGAACACTAGGATTGACTGTTCCATCTCCTGCATAACAATCATTCCTAATTATTTCAATTATCTCATGTGGTATTTTGAATGGGATACATTCAATAGGTGGAGGAGACTTCTCTACCACGGGCGTGGTAAAGCGGCCTTCCCCAAGCAGCGAACTAAGAGCGTGGTTTTCCATATGCCTAACTAGTGAAAATAAAAACAAGAAACGAAAAGATTTAATTGCAAGATCTAAATATATATACCTTCAAGCACTCACCTCCCCGGCAACGGCGCCAGAAATAGCTTGATGTCTACGCACGCTTCTATCCTTGTAGACTATGTTGAGCCTCCAAGCGCATAGATTTGTAGGACAGCAGCAATTCCCTCAAGTGGATGACCTAAGGTTTATCGAACTCAGGGAAGTAGAGGTTGAAGATGGTCTCTCTCAAGCAACCCTGCAATTAAGAAACAAGAAGTCTCTTGTGTCCCCAACACACCTAATACAATGGTAAATTGTATAGGTGCACTAGTTCAGGGAAGAGATGGTAAAATATGGGCGATAGGTGTGGCAAAGCAAGGTACAATAAATCTGCAATAAAAATTACACCAAGGTAGCAAGTGACAAAAGTAGCACAAACGGTGTAACAATGGTGAGAAACAAGGCACAGGCTTGATACTTTCACTAGTGGCAACTCCCAACAACATTAACATAGTCTAATCACATGATATTTCCACTAAAACATGCAATGGAAACGTACTCGGAGGTCATTCCTTTGTGATCAAGAGAGGACGAGAATTATGTAGGGCTACAAAAGCACACCTCAGAGTTCGTAGTTCTCATCTATGGATTTCCCAATGTCACCGCGACCATCCAAAGAGAGTACCACAATCACCACAACATATCTCAAGGATAGTCAAAGACAAGCACCAAGAGACTCTCAATATTCAATCAATTCACAAAAGAGGAATTCACTCGTGAAAATATTCTTCTAATCCATGTCCAATAGACAGCTGTCACCATGGTCTCGGGGATTATACTAGATAAGATCAAGTGAGTACATCAATCCAATACATAGAAGAAGGGGAAACATCATGGGATCACCCTAGATTAACATAGCCTATGATCACAATCAAGATCACATCATGGGAGAGAGAATTAACCACATAGCTACTGTAGAAGACCTCAACCCCGAGGAGGAACTACTCTCGCTTCATGGAGGGAGGAAGCAACATCGATGGATATGAATCCGGGGGTACTTCCCCGTCCCAGCAGGGTGCCGACACAAGAATTCTGGTCCCCAGAAACTTGTTGGCGATGGCGGCAGAGATCAGAGTTGCTTCTGGAGAAAAGGGTCCCGAAATCAGGGTTTTCTCCACGGGGGTAAAAATAGGAGCCAAGGTAGGGCACCAGAGGGGGTGGGCCCCACCCAGGCGGCTTCTCCACGCGGCCAGGGGCAGGTCGCGCCACGAGGTCGCCTCGAGGCCTGGTGACCCTCATCTGGCCCACCTTGGTGCTTCGTGAAGCTTCCATCATGCTGATATTTATATTATTTTCTCGGGATTTTTGGGGTTGTGGAAACTAGGGTAAAGTCCGTGCAAATAAAGACATCAGCAGACAGAAACTGGCACTGGACGCACTGAGTTAGTAGGTTAGTCCAAATATGTGTAAAAAGGTATAAAAGTGTAGCAAAACATATAACAATGTCACCCAAAAGATCATGGAACAAACAAAAATTATAGATACGTTTGGGACGTATCAAACGGCGCGAGAATAAGGTCTTGATAACCCACAAGTATAGGGGATCGCAATAGTTTTCGACGGTAGAGTATTCAACCCAAATTTATTGATTCGACACAAGGGGAGCCAAAGAATATTCTCGAGTATTAGCAGCTGAGTTGTCAATTCAACCACACCTGAAAACTTAATATATGCATGAAAGTGTTTAGTAGCAAAGTAGTATGGGAATAACGACAATAGTGGCAAACGTGACAGTAGCAGTTTTGTAGTGATTGTAACAGTAGCAACGGAAAAGTAACTTAGCAAATATCAATATGCAGAAAGCTCGTAGGAAATGGATCAGTGATGGATAATTATGTTGGATGGCATTCATCATGCAACAGTTATAACATAGGGTGATACAGACCTAGCTGCAATTCATCAATGTAATGTTGGCATGTATTCCATATATAGCCATACGTGCTTATGGAAAAGAACTCGCGTGACATATTTTGACCTACCCTCCCGTGGCAGCGGGGTCCTAATGGAAACAAAGGGATATTTAGGCCTCCTTTTAATAGAGTACCGGACCAAAGCATTAGTACTTAGTGAATACATGAACTCCTCAAACTACGGTAATCACCGGAAAGAATCCCATTTATTGTCACCCTGGGGGATGCGGATCATAACTCATAATAGGTGTCTATAACTTGCAAGATTGGATCAAGAACACATATAGATTCATGAAAACATAATAATCAAATCTGAAATCATGGCACTCGGGCCCTAGTGACAAGCATTAAGCATAGCAACATCAATCTTAGAACATAATGGATACTAGGGATTAAACCTAACCAAACTAACTCGTTTACATGATAGATTTCATCCAACCCATCACCGTCCAGCAAGCCTACGATGGAATTACTCACGGATGATCAAGAGCATCATGAAATTGGTGATGAAGGATGGTTGGTGATGACGATGGTGTCGATTTCCCCTCTCCGGAGCCCAAAACACACTCCAGGTTCGCCCTCCCGAGGAAGAACACAAGGTGGCGGCAGCTCCATATCATAAAACGTGATGAAATCTTCTCCTTGATTTTTTCCGGGACAAATAGGAATATATAGGAGTGGAAACGAGGTCGGTGGAGCCTCAGGGGCCTCACAGAATAGGGGCGCGGCCTGGGGGGGCGCGCTACAGGCTTGTGGCTAGGGGGTGGCCCCTCTCCGGTAGATTATTTCGCCAGTATTTTTTATTAATTCCAAAAATAATCTCCGTAAATTTTCAGTTCAATCCGAGAACTTCTATTTCTACACAAAAATAATACCAAGGCAATTCTGCTCAAAACAACGTCAGTCCAGGTTAGTTCCGTTCAAATCATGCAAATTAGAGTCCAAAACAAGGGGAAAATAGTTTGGAAAAGTAGATACATTGGAGACGTATCAGTGTCCCACCTTCACTCGCGAGCTACAATGGGTCCGCTAGCTGTCGAGCCGAGATTTCTAACCCGAACTGACGGGAAAATATGACGGAAATCTCAACCCGACGGAGTTCTTGGGCATCTACATGATTGTCGTGCAGGCTGCCGAAGGAAGATATGAGAAGGTGCTCACCAACTATTTCCCTTTGGCACCCAAGCCAAATGTGAGATCGTGGCTGATGCATGTGCCGAAGAATTCCATTGTGTCATGGGCTGACCTATGCAACGAATTAGTTGGCGCCTTCACGGGTGGCCACTAGGAGCAAGGACAGCCCAACGACTTGCTGGTCCTCCCACAAAAGGAGGGGAAACCCTACGAAAATACAGCGATAGGTTCATCACAGTGCACCACAACATTCCGGAGATACACCCACAGCCGTGATTGCCGCATTCCACTCGATCGTGCGCAACGGGAGGATGTAGGCCAAGATGAACGTCAAACTCCCCAAGACCGTCAACGATGTGTACACGTTGGCGGACAAGTGTGCACGAGCTGAAGAAGGAAGGTGACTCCCCAGATAAGAGGCATGTGATACATCCCTAACGTATCTATAATTTCTGCTTGTTCCATGATCTTTTGGGTGACATTGTTATATGTTTTGCAACACTTTTATATCATTTTTCGCATATTTGGACTAACCTACTAACTTAGTGCACCCAGTGCCAGTTTCTGTCTGCTGATGTATTTTTTTTGCAGGGGCTTTTACCCAATTTTCTGAATCCAAAAAAATTCCAGAAAAAATATATAAAAACCAGCGTGACGGGAGCTCGGAGATCACCGAAGATGGGCCAGAGGGGGGCCAGGGGCCGCCCACGCGACCTGCTCGCGCGGCCTGGCCCTTGGTCGAGCCAAGAGGTCGCATGGGTGGGTCCCACCTCCTCCGGTGCCCTCATTCAACCTATATTTACTCCTCCATGGGAAAACCCTTCCATCACATCCAGAATCACGAATTCCTCCACCGTTCCGCCGCCGCAGCACTCTCGAGATCGGGACCGCCAGGAGACCTCTTCCCGGCACCCTGCCGGAGGGAGGATTGATCTCCGGGAGCTTCTCCACCACCATGGACGCTTCCCGTACGTGTCGTGAGTAGTCCTCCTTGGACCATGAGTCCGTGACCAATAGCTATGTGATGTATTCTCTCCAATCTTGTGCTTCAATGGTTAGTCCTTGTGAGCTGCCCTACGTGATCAAGGCATATATGTAATCCTCTTGCTATTGCTATGTTGAGTTTGATGGGATCCGATGGATTATGAGATTATGTTCAGATTATTGTGATTATATATTTGGTTATTCTTTTATATTATGTTCTTAGTGATTGATGCATGTTCTCTGTTACCGTTTATTACTTTGGTCGGGTAGTAGATTGTAACTCCAAGAGGGAGCGTTATGCATGATTGTGGGTTCATGCCCCTCGATGTCTAGCTTGAGTGATAGAAACATGAGACTAGGGGATGTGCTGTTGCCACCAAGGAGAAAACAACGGTGCTTGTTACCGCAGTTGCAAGTATTGTTTACCTTACGCATAGTTCGTTAATGCAATTGTCCGTTGCTTTGAGTTTACACTTTGGGTGGGACTCGCAACTTAATTCCGACGAGATGTTCTGGATAGATATCTCTAGGTGGATGATTAGTAAGTAGATGCTGATGAATAAACAGACTACTTGTATTGGCATATTGCCTATTACTTTGAGCCTCAGAATAATCAATGAGCATGATTAGCATCGCGGTGCGTTTATAATTCTGTCAATTGCCTATCTGTAATTTGTTTACCTTGCATAGCTGTTTACCGTCTTTTGGGAGAGAGACATCACTAGTGAACATCATGAGACTCCGATCCATATTTCCACCATTGCTTACACCTCCATCATTTATTGCTTTATTTACTTTCCCGCTGCTATCACCACTATTATTCCTGCTTGTGTTTTGATCATTTGCAAACTACAAGGCCGGAGAGATTGGCAACCTCTCTATACTCGTTGGGAGCAAAGTTATGTGTTGTGTGTCATGGTCCACGTCTTCTACTAGACAGGGGCAGAGGACACCTACTTGTTGAACCTCGGAGTCCTCCTGGTTCGATAAACCTTACAGTCCCTGTGTGAGGGAAACTTGCTGCTGACTACATCTCAACCTTGCACTTGGGGTAGCCACGAGGGGGTGAGAACTATATACATTGCCTCGTCATCAGCAGGTATCAAAGTCAACTCCGATCACGATGATGACGCCCCTGGGTCGAAGGGGAGGAACCAAAAGCGCGACAAGAAGTGCAAGGGCAAGGCAGTGTTGGTCGTTGAAGGCTGTGGTGGTCTCAGCGTCGGCAAAGGTAAAAATTGAAACCCCCCGCAAGGGAGCTGCTTCATGCGTTGATTGCTGGGAGGCATGACGGCAGAGAAATCCAGAAAGTGTGACGGGCCATACTACAAGATCCATTGAACCAACGGCCAAGATCTCCAAGAATGCCGCCAAGTTGAACAGCTTGTTGAAAAGCAAAAAAAACGGAGTACGAGGAGCATGACAAGGAGAAGGGCCAAGACGGTGTTGCGGGAAGGGCCACGGTGGTAGAGGAGGACGCAAGGCAAGGCCCCACAATAGAAAAAAAAGCCTGCTAGAGGCCGCGAGAGGAAAGAAGATAACAACGCAAGTGATGACGAAGACGATGGAGAGGATTCCAGCAACATGGAGTTCCAGAAGGCAACCGATGCCATGTGTGTTGACGGGGGTGCATCTTGCACTCCTATTGCCGCTAGCTCAAGTAGTGTGTGCACGAAGTTAACGCCATGGAGCCAACAGCAGGGTATCGAAGACCACTCGAATTGTCCCGCATGCCTATCATCCTTCACAGAGAGGATCACCCTGACCGCGTTACTATGGTCGGGTCTCTACCACTGTTGGTTTCTTCGGCAGTCTGCAACCTCAAGGTCAGTAAGATGTTAGTTGACGGTGGGGTAGGGATGAACCTGCTTTCTCCCAAGGTGGTCAAGAAGTTGTAGATCCCTGACAGCGAGCTCAAGCCGACGGGTTCATTCCAAGGGATTAACCCCGATAGAGGCCAGCCAAAGGGAAAGATAACTTTGCGGGTTACATTCGGCGGAGAGCTCAACTAACGGATCGAAAAGGTCATATTTCATGTGGTCGAGCTCTCCTTGCCATACAATGGAATTCTTGGTGGCCCGGCCATGGCAAAATTCATGGCAGCATCCCACTATGTTTACAATGTTCTGAAGATGTCAGGCCCCATGGGAGTGATCTCCATCCAGTCCGACAAGAAATACATTGTCATTTTCATACACCATATGTATCGAGACACGGTGGCAGCTAAAGCCGCAATGGGACCCGCTCCTGCCGAAAGCGAGAAGAAGGAGAAGAAGTCTAGCAGGAACACCGGCAAGGGCTCCGGGAAGCGCGCCTCCACGGAGTACGTTGCGCCCATCGATGACCTCCCGGAGAGTTCCACTACCAGGAAGTCCAAGGTCTCCTACCCCATGACAAAGAAGGTCCCGGCTAGGGAGGATGCTCTGATGGTACATTTACCATCAGTTCCACCCTTAGTGACAAATAGGAAGGCGTGCTCATTGCCTTTTTGCGGGCGAATGTTGATGTGTTTTCCTGACAACCTTATGACATCCCCGGTGTTCCCACAGAGGTAATTGAGCACCACCTTGCTATCTGCCCTCACACCAGACCCGTCAAGCAGAAGGTTAGAAACAGGTCTTGGAGAGGCAACAGTTTATCGCCGAGGAGATCAAGAAACTAGAAGCACCTGGTTTGGTCCGAGGAGTACTGCATCCAACGTGGTTAGCTAACCTGGTAGTGGTACGCAAGGCTAATGGGAAATGAAGGCTTTGCATTGATTTCACACACTTAAACAAAGCATGCCCGAAGGACCCATTCCCCTTGTCGCGCATTCATCAGATAGTTGATGCCTCTTCCGAGTGCAATCGACTTTCCTACATGGGCGCATATTCCGGGTACCACCAGATATTCAGGTGCAAGGAGGATGAGGAAAATACCGCGTTCATAACTCCATGTGGCACATACTATTTCGTACGAATGCCCTTTGGGTTAAAGAGCACTAGTTCTACTTTTGCCAGGGCCATGCAAATTGGATTCAGACACCAACTACATAGAAACATGGAAGCTTACATGGATGACATAGTGGTCAAGACTAGAGACGAAGCTATCCTCGTGCAAGACCTAGAAGAGACCTTTGTGAACCTGCGCAAGATCAACCTGGAGCTCAACCCTGAGAAGTGTGTGTTTAGCATCCCGTCCAGCAAGCTACTTAGGTTCTTTGTGTCTCAGCGGGGAATTGAAGCCAATCCCGACAAGATCAAAGCTATCAAGCAGATACAAGCACCCAAGACAGTCAAGGACGTGAGACGTCTGACTGGATGTGTTGCCGTGTTGAGCAGATTCATTTCCAAATCCGTTGAACGGGCCTTGCCGTTCTTCAAAATCGTGAAGAAGGCTGGCCCGATGAGGTGGACCCCGAAAGCAGACGCGACACTGCAAGATCTGAAAACATATATCTCTTTTGCTCCCACCTTGGTCGCTCCCAAGCCGCAAGAGTCGTTGATGCTATACCTAGCGGCAATGAATCAAGTGGTTAGCGTGGCCTTGGTGGTGCAGTGGGAGATAAATGTGGATGCAGCCGTTGTTGGGGATACACAAAACGGGTAGGCCAATGAAGGGTCAAAATACCATAATAGCATGGGGTCCACACATGAGGTGGGTCCACATAAATACAGACATACTATCCACTCGAACGAGTACACTCTATCCAGTCAGACAAGTACGGTCTATTCACTCGGACGACAGTCAACCACTTGGCCGTACGACTCACTCGAATATGCAAGGATCAACAGTAGGAGAATCAAAGCCAGGTGTCCAGAGTACCTGCGCAAACACAAATGAGCTTACACCCAACGCTATAAAGGGGTTGTCAATCCCTTCAAGATTGATTGCAAAGTGAGATACGAAGGCGGAAAATGCGACGAACTAAAAGTGTAAAGCTGAAAATATGATGTGAAGTAGACCCGGGGGCCATAGTGTTCACTAGAGGCTTCTCTCAAAATAGCAAATATTACGGTGGGTGAACAAATTACTATCGAGCAATTGATAGAACCGCGCAAAGTCATGACGATATCTAAGGCAATGATCATACATATAGGCATCACGTCCGAGACAAGTAGACGATACTTTCTGGATCTACTACTATTACTCCACACATCGACCGCTATCCAGCAAGCATCTAGTGTATTGAGTTCATGACGAACAGAGTAACGCCTTAAGCAAGATGACATGATGTAGAGGGATAAACTCAAACCAATGATGAAATACCCATCTTTTTACCCTTGATGGCAACAACACGATGCGTGCCTCGCTACCCCTTCTGTCACTGGGTGAGGTCACCGCACGGTATGAACCCAAAACCAAGAAATTCTCCCACTGCAAGAATCATAGATCAAGTTGGCCAAACAAAACCCACAACTCGAAGAGAATTACAAGGATATGAAATCATGCATATAAGAGATCAGAAGAAACTCAAATAAGATTCATATATAATCTGATCATAAATCCACAATTCATCGGATCTCGACAAACACACCGCCAAGAAGATTACATCGGATAGATCTCCATGAAGATCATGCAGAACTTTGTTTTGAAGATCCAAGAGATAGAAGAAGCCATCTAGCTACTAGCTATGGACCCGAAGGTCTATGGTGAACTACTGACGCATCATCGGAGACGTCATGGTGTTGATGAAGAAGCCCTCTGTATCCGAATCCCCCCTCCGGCAGGGCACCAGAACGTGCCCCAAATGGGATCTTGCGGAGACACAAGCTTGAGGCGGCGGAAAAGTATTTTCGTGGATCTCTCGCGTAGTTTTGGATTTTTCAGGAATTTATAGGCGGAAGAGGTAGGGCAGACGAGCAACAGGGGGCCCACAAGCCTGCTAAGCGCGGCCCCCTGGCTGCGCCTAGGGGGCTTGTGGGGTCCCCTCGTGGCCCCTGCCTTGGTTCTCACGTCTCGTGCGTATCTTCTGTTCTGGAAAAAATCTTTTCGGAAGTTTTATTCCGTTTGGACACCATTTAAAATCCTCCTCTGAAAAGGGTCAAAAACACGGAAAAAACAGGAACTAGCACTTGGCACTGAGTTAATAAGTTAGTCCCAAAAAACATATAAAAGGCATACAAAACATCCAAAGTTTGACAAGATAATAGCATGGAACCATCAAAAATTATAGATACGTTGAAGACATGTCAAGCATCCCCAAGCTTAACTCCCGCTCGTCCTCGAGTAGGGAAGTGATAAAGACAGAATTTTTGATGTGGAATGCTACCTAGCATAGTTGTCCTTTGTAACTTCTTTCATGTGACATGAATGTTCAGATCCGTAAGATTCAAAACAATAGTTTGCTATTGACATGAAAACAATAATACTTCAAGAAAACTAGCAAGGTAATCATGAACTTTTGAAATAACAAGGCCAAAGAAAGTTATCCCTACAAAATCATATAGTCTGGTTATGCTCCATCATCCCACACAACTAATTTAAATCATGCACAACCCCGGTATTGGCCAAGTAATTGTTTTCACACTCTTACTTTCTCAAACCTTTTTCAACTCTCACGCAATACATGAGCGTGAGCCATGGATATAACACTATGGTGGAATAGAGTGTGGTGGTGGTTGTGAGACAAAAAGGAGGAGATGGTCACATTGACTCGGCGTATCAAAGGACTATGGATATGCCCATTAATAGATATCAATGTGAATAAGTAGGGATTGTCATACAAAAGATGCACTAGAGATATAAGTATGTGAAAGCTCAAAAGGAGAACTAGTGGGTGTGCATCCAACTTGCTTTCTCACGAAGACCTAGGGCAATTTTGAGGAAGCCCATCATTGGAATATACAAGCCAAGTTATATAATAAAGATTCCCACTAGTATATGGTGGTGACAAAACGAGAGGCTCTCAATCATGAAGAACATGGTGCTAATACGAAGCACAAGTGTGGAAAGAGATAGTAGCATTGTCCCTTCTCTCTTTTTCTCTCTTTTTTTTGTTTGGGCTCTTTGGCCTCTTTCCATATCTTTTTTTTTCTTTTTTTGTGTGGGAAACTTTGGCCTCTTTTTTTTTATTTCCTCACATGGGACAATGCTCTAATAATGATGATCATCACACTTTTATTTACTCACAGCTCAAAGCTTAGAACGATGATGACTCTATAGGAAATGCCTCCGGCAGTGTACCGGGATGTGCAACGATCTAACTTGGCGTATGACGTTGAAACATCTTGCTAGCTATCTTACGATCATGCAATGGCAATATGAGAGTGACGGCACAAGTCATGAGACGGAACGGTGGGAGTTGCATGGCAATATATCTTGGAATGGCTATGAAAATGCCATAGTAGGTAGGTATGGTGGCTGTTTTGAGGGAGGCATATGGTGGGTTTGTGCACCGGCGAAAATTGCGCGGTACTAGAGAGGCTAGCAATGGTGGAAGGTGAAAGTGCATCTATACCATGGACTCACAATAGTCATGAAGAACTCACATACTTGTTGCGAAAGTTTTTATTAGTAATCGAAACAAAGTGCTAAACGCATACTTCTAGGGGAAGGGTTGGTAGGTGTTAACCATCGCGCGATCCCGACCGCAACACAAAGGATGACAATCAATAGATCAATTATGCTCCGACTTCCTAACATAGCGGTTCACCATACGTGCATGTTACGGGAATCACTAACTTCAACACAAGTATTTCTAGATTCACAACACCCTACTAACGTAACTCTTAATATTACCAAATCCACATCTCAAAACTAATTGAGAGGAATCAAACTTCTCTTTCTACTCAATGCACATGAAGGTGGAAGTTTTATTGTATCCTCTTTGGGTACCTATCACCTTTGGGACTACTTTCATAGCATAAGCCAACTACCAAGTCACGCACCGTCGTGCTCTAAAAGATCTAAGTGAAGCACATAGAGCAAAATTGCCTAGCTCAAAAGATATAAGTGAAGCACAAAGAGTATTCTAGCAAATTCATGATGAGCGCATGTCTCTCTAAAAATGTGTGAAGCAAGCATGATTGTGACACAACAAAAATAAAATACTCCTACGATACAAGACGCTCCAAGCAAAACACATATCATGTGGTGAATAAAAATATAGCTCCAAGTAATGTTACCGATGGATTGAAGACGAAAGAGGGGATGCCTTCCCGGGGCATCCCCAAGCTTAGGCTTTTTGGTGTCCTTGAATTTGGCTTGGGATTCCTTGGGAATCCCCAAGATTGAGATATTTCCACTCTTTATCCCTTTGTCCATGAGAACATCACCCAAAACTTGAAAACTTCACACCACAAAACTAAAACAGAAACTCGTGATATCATTAGCACAAGAAAACAAACTACCACCTCTTTAAGTACTGTAACAATCTTGATTTCTATTTATATTGGTGTTAGACTACTGTATTCTCACTTTTCCATGGCTAGTACCCCCCGATACTATCCATAGTTTCATCAAAACAAGCAACCAACACAACAAATACATAATCTATCAAAAACAGACCAGTCTGTAGCAATCTGTATACTTCGTATACTTCTGGTACCTCAAAAATTCTGAAACATTACGACATCTTGGTCAAAAGGCATATCAACTAGAATAAAAAAGAATCAACTCAAAATCTCTTTCTGAATAAAAATGAAAAATAATTTCGTGAGCGAAAAGTTTCTGTCTTTTTCCAGCAGGATCAAACAACCATCACCAAAACTAGTCATAAAGGTTTTGCTTGTCTCAAACACAAAAAGAAACACAAAAAACACAATCATAACAGAATTATGATGGTGTGGATGCAACAAAACAGAAAGAAAAAGATAAATTCTTTGGGTTTCCTCCCAACAAGCGCTATTGTTTAACGCACTTAGCTAGGCATAAGGCGATAGAATCACGTATCGTCGTCTTTGGTGCTCAAACCATAAGTAGCCCTCGTCATGGATTCATAAGGCAATCTTATTTTCTTTCTAGGAAAATGCTCCATGCCTTTGTTTAAAGGAAATTGAAACCTAATATTCCCTTCCTTCATATCGATGATAGCACCAATAGTCCTTAGGAAAGGTCTACCAAGAATGATAGGGCATGTAGGATTGCATTCAATGTCAAGCACAATGAAATCCACGGGTACATAGTTCCTATTTGCAATAATAAGAACATCATTGATACTTCCCATGGGTTTCTTGACAGTAGAATCCGCAAGATGCAAATTAATAGAACACTCCTCAATCTCATTAAAGCCTAGAACATCACATAAAGACTTTGGAATCGCGGAAACACTAGCACCCAAATCACACAAAGCATTGCATTCGTAGTTTTTTATTTTGATTTTGATAGTAAGTTCGCACTCATCGTGAAGCTTTCTAGGAATAGAAACTTCCAACTCCAGTTTCTCTTCAAGATATTTTATCATAGCTTCGACGATATGATCGGTAAAGGCCTTGTTTTGGCTATAAGCGTGTGGAGAGTTTAGCATGGATTGCATCAATCAAATGCATTAAATCAAGGAGCAACTATCATAATTGCATTCCTTGAAATCCAAAGTAGTAGTTTCATTACTACTCAAAGTTTTGATTTCTTCTACTCCACTTTCAATGCTTTTAGCATCAAGATAGATGGACTCCGAATCATTGGGGCGTTTTTCAACCAAAGTGGATTCATATCCAGCCCCATCATCATTAGGTTTGACACAAGAAAACAAGGATTCAATGGGAGTCACACCAAGCACTTTAAGATCTTCGTGATTCTCATCACGAGAACACGCCTTTTTAAGCCATTCATGTCTAGCATGAATTTGGGCGGTTCTTTCTTTGCTCTCACTCATGGAAACACGCATAGCTTTCAAAGTTTCATCCATATTGATCTTGGGAGGGGCACATCTAACTTTCAAAGCATCAATATCAATAGACATTCTATCAACGCTCATAGCCAAATAGTCAATTTTGAGTAGTTTTTCCTCTATGGACGCATTGAAAATCTTTTGCGAGTTGATAAACTCTTTGATATTACTCTCTAGATCAGAGGGTAATTTATTGTAATTTCCATGAGTATTGTTGTAGGAGTTGCCAAAGTTATTAGAGGGGTTACTAGGAAAAGGCCTAGAAACATAGTTTCCTCTAAAAGCATTGTTGTTGCCAAAATTATTCCTACCAACAAAATTAACGTCCAAGCTAGCGTTGCTACTCTCAATCAAGGAAGACAAGGGCATATCAGTAGGATCTAAAGGAGCACTTCTACTAGCAACCAAATTCATTAACTCATCCATATTAGCACTCAACGAGTTAATTTCTTCTATAGCGTGTACGTTTTTACTAGTAGGTGACCTTTCAGTGTGCCACTCAGAGTAGTTTGTCATGATATTGTCTAGGAGTTTTGTGGATTCTCCTAATGTAATTTCCATGAACGTTCCACCTGAGGCAGATTCCAAGATATTTCTAGAAGCGAAATTCAAGCCAACGTAGAAGATTTGTATAATCATCCAAAGACTCAAGCCATGAGCAGGACAATTTCTAATCATCAATTTCATTCTCTCCCAAGATTGTGCAACATGTTCATGATAAAGTTGCTTAAAATTCATGATATCATTATGGAGAGAGATAATCTTAGCCGGCGGAAAATACTTGGATATATAAGCATCTTTGCACTTGTTCCAAGAATCAATACTATTTTTGGGCAAAGACGAAAACCAAGTTTTTGCTCGATCTCGCAACGAGAATGGAAAAAGCTTCAATTTAATCACATCATTATCCACATCTTTCTTATTTTTCATATCGCAAAGCTCAATAAAGGTATTAAGATGGGATGCGGCATCTTCACTAGGAAGGCCGGAGAATTGCTCTTTCATAACAAGATTCAGGAAAGCATCATTGATTTCGTATGATTCCGCACTAGTGGCGGGAGAAATCGGAGTACTAATAAAATCATTATTATTAGTATTCGAGAAGTCACAAAGTTTGGTGTTTTCAGTCATGGTGACTTCAGCAAGCAAACAAGCACACAAGCAAACAGAAAGCAAGGGAGAGAAAAGGGCGAACGAAAAAAGCAAATATTTTTGTAAATTTTTGTTTTTCAGAAGTGGGGGAGAGGAAATCGAGAGGCAAAAAAGTAAATGCAAGATATGAGTTTGCGACACTTACTTGGATGAGCTTCACCTAGAACTTGATCCTCCCCGGCAACGGCGCCAGAAATCCTTCTGCTGCCTCTTGAGCTTGGTTTTTCCCTTGAAGAGGAAAGGGTGATGCACCACAGGAGCATTAAGTATTTCCCTCGGTTTTGAGAACCAAGGTATCAATCCAGTAGGATAATCAAAGCCAGGTGTCCAGAGTACCTATGCAGACACAAACGAGCTTGCACCCAACACTATAAAGAGGTTGTCAATCCCTTCAAGATTGATTGCAAAGTGAGATCTGAAGGCGGAAAGAGCAACGAAGTAAAAGTGTAAGGCTGAAAATATGATCTGAAGTAGACCCGGGGGCCATAGTGTTCACTAGAGGCTTCTCTCAAAATAGCAAATATTACGGTGGGTGAAGAAATTACTGTCGAGCAATTGATAGAACCGCGCAAAGTCATGACGATATCTAAGGCAATGATCATACATATAGGCATCACGTCCGAGACAAGTAGACCGATACTTTCTGCATCTACTACTATTACTCCACACATCGACCGCTATCCAGCATGCATCTAGTGTATTGATACTTTCTGCATCTACTACTATTACTCCACACATCGACCGCTATCCAGCATGCATCTAGTGTATTGAGTTCATGACGAACAGAGTAACGCCTTAAGCAAGATGACATGACGTAGAGGGATAAACTCAAACCAATGATGAAAAGCCCATCTTTTTACCCTTGATGGCAACAACACGATGCGTGCCTCGCTACCCCTTCTGTCAGTGGGTGAGCTCACCGCACGGTATGAACCCAAAACCAAGCACTTCTCCCATTGCAAGAATCATAGATCTAGTTGGCCAAACAAAACCCACAACTCGAAGAGAATTACAAGGATATGAAATCATGCATATAAGAGATGAGAAGAAACTCAAATAAGATTCATAGATAATCTGATCATAAATCCACAATTCATCGAATCTCGACAAACACACCGCCAAGAAGATTACATCGGATAGATCTCCATGAAGATCATGGAGAACTTTGTATTGAAGATCCAAGAGAGAGAAGAAGCCATCTAGCTACTAGCTATGGACCCGAAGGTCTATGGTGAACTACTCACGCATCATCGGAGAGGTCATGGTGTTGATGAAGAAGCCCTCCGTATCCGAACCCCCCTCTGGCATGGCACCAGAACGTGCCCCAGATGGGATCTTGCGGAGACAGAAGCTTGCGGCGGGGAAAAGTATTTTCGTGGATCTCTCGCGCAGTTTTGGATTTTTAGGAATTTATAGGCAGAAGAGATAGGGCAGACGAGCCATAGGGGGCCCACAAGCCTACTAGGCGCGGGCCCCCCTGGCCGCGCCTAGGGGGCTTGTGGGGTCCCCTCGTGGCCCCTGCCTTGGTTCTCACGTCTCGTGCGTATCTTTTGTTCCGGAAAAAATCTTTTCGAAAGTTTTATTCCGTTTGGACACCGTTTAAAATCCTCCTCTGAAAAGGGTCAAAAACACGGAAAAAACAGGAACTGGCACTTGGCACTGAGTTAATAACTTAGTCCCAAAAAAGATATAAAAGGCATACAAAACATAAGTTTGACAAGATAATAGCATGGAACCATCAAAAATTATAGATACGTTGGATACGTATCAGTGATCTCTAACAATCATATTAATGGTCTCATTAATTAGCCATTATCTCGGAGCCGGTTATAGCCAAAAGAAGGTGCGCTGATTCAGCTTTTTTTCCATTAACCATTCAAGCCGCGTGCACCAGTCTCCAGCGCACATGCATCTTGCGTTAACTCCAAGCCGACCAAGCCGCTTTGCTACTCCAAGCCCGTATTCTAGTATGCTCGGACAAACACAGGTCGACACCCAAGAAGGTATGCCTATGTTTACCCGGACTGGTATACCTCCAGCTAACTCGGGCGGATTTGTTCGTAAGACGGATGCTACTCTCATACACACTTCGTTCCTCTTGGACACATTGAGGTTCATTCGGATAAAATTTTACATTCGGACTACTAAACGTCCACAGGCATTTTACATTAAATCTGTAATTAGAAAACTAACATGCAGACACTCGACCATTCGTGTGTTTCTACTTGGACACCTCCTCCTTGACGACATGCTCGACTTGGCCGGCCCGGGCGTCGTCAATTGGCGGGGCGTCTCCCTGGTGACATGTTCGAATAAAATTCCCCGCGCATCTTCACTCCACTAACGCATCTAAGTCATTCGGTCGCCTCGTGCGTCGTCGCTCAACCAGACGCGACTCCATCACTCAACCGCCCCGCGCGCCTTCACTTCATGGACACGTCTTCATCATTCGGCCGCCCCGCGTGTCGTCCCTCAGTCGAATGCGTTTTCATCACTTGGCCGTCTTCCATGTCGTCGCTTAGCCGGATGCATCAACATCAATCGACCGCCCCATGCGACGCCCCTCAGTCGGATGCGTCGTCGTCACTCGTTCGCCCTGTGTGTCGTCACTCAGTCGGACGCGTCAGCATCAATCAACCGCCCCGTGCACCGCCCCTTAGTCGGATGCGTCGTCATCAGTCGGCCGCCCTGCATGCCGTCACTCAGTCGGACGCGCCAGCATCAACCGAGCGCCCCATGATCTGCCCCTCAATCGGATATGTCTTCATCACTCGGCCGTCTTGCACGTCGCCACTCGGTTGGACGCATCTCCATCACCCGGCCGCCTCGCGCAACGTCACTCTGCGGAGCACGACTTCATCACTCAGTCGCCTCGCGCGCCGTCACTCTGCCGAGCACATCTTCATCACTCAGCCGTCTCGCCCGCCGTCACTCCACCGAGCATGTTTTCATCACTCGGCCGTCTTGGGCGTCGCCACTTGGACGGACGCGACTCCATCACTCGACCGCCCCGCACGCCATCACTTCATGGACGCGTCTTCATCACTCGATCGCCCCGCCTGCCGTCCCTCAATCGGATGCATCGTCATCACTCGGTCGCCCTGTATGATGTCGCTCAGTCGGACGCATCGTCGGCACTTGGTCACCCCATGCGCCAGCGCTCAGTCGGACGCATCTTCATCACTCAGCCGTCTTGCGCGTCGCCACTTCGTTGGACGCGTCTCCATCCCTCGGCCGCCTTGCGCACTGTCACTCTGCCGAGCATGTCTTCATCACTCGGCCACCTCGCGCGCCGTCACTCTACCGAGCCCATCTTCATCACTCGACCATCTCATGCATCGTCACTCCATCGAGCGCATCTTCATCACTCGACCATCTCGTGCAATGTCACTCCGCCGAGCGCATCTTCATCACATGGCCACCCAGTGCGTCACCACTCTGCTGGACGCGCCTACATCACTTGGCCGCCCATCACGTCGCCACTCGGTTGGATGCGTTTCCATCACTCGGTCGTCTCACTGCTTGACGCGTCTCCATCACTCGGTCGTCTCCCACGCCGTCACTCCGCCAGGCACGTCTTCATCACTCGGCCATCTTGCACGTCGCCACTTGGTTGGATGCGTATCCATCACTTGGCCACCTTGCGCGTCGTCACTCCGCTGAGCACGTCATCATCACTCGGTCGTCTGCGTGCCATCACTCCGCTGAGCATGTCTTCATCACTCAGCCGTCTCGCATGTTGTCACTCCGCCGAGCACGTCTTCATCACTCGACCGTCTTGCGCGTTGCCACTCGGTTGGACGCGTCTCCATCACTTGGCCAGCATCGTGCAACGTCACTCCACCGAGCACGTCTTCATCACTCGGTCATCTCGCACGCCGTCACTCCACCGAGCACGTCTTCATCACTGGGCCGTCTTGCGTGTCACCACTTGATTGGACGCGTCTCCATCACCCGGCCGCCTCGCGCACCGTCACTCCGCCGAGCACGTCTTCATCACTCGGCCGTCTCGTGCATTGTCACTCTACCGAGCATGTCTTCATCACTCGGCCGGCCCGTGCGCCATAGATCACCTGAACACATCTACACCACAACTCCTAGTGGGTGAACGGCCGGCTTAGTTGTGAACCTGACTTCGCCTAAGAAAAAAACTACTCCGAGTACAGACACGCTCCACACTCGGGAACTTTGTTGCGACTCCGTATCGCCTAAGTTAAAAACAACTCCGAGTACGGACATGCTCCACACTCGAGAACTTAGTTGTGACTCTGTATCGCCTAAGTTAAAAACAATTCCAAGTGCGGACATGCTCCACACTCGGGAACTTAGCTGCGACTCTGTATCGCTTAAGTTAAAAACTACTCCGAGTACGAACACGCTCCACACTTGGGAACTTAGCTGCGACTCCGTATCACCTAAGTTAAAAACAACTCCGAGTGTGGACATGCTCCACACTCGAGAACTTAGCTGCGACTCCATATCGCCTAACTTAAAAACAACTCCGAGTGCGGACATGCTCCACACTCGGGAACTTAGTTGTGACTCTATATCGCCTAAGTTAAAAACAACTCCGAGTACAAACATGCTCGTGTTGAAAATATGCTCTAGAGGCAATAATAAATTAATTATTATTATATTTCCTTGTTCATGATAATCGTTTATTATCCATGCTATAATTGTATTGATTGGAAACTCAAATACACGTGTGGATACATAGACAAAACACTGTCCCTAGTGAGCCTCTAGTTGACTGGCTCGCTGATCAAAGATGGTTAAGGTTTCCTAACCATAGACAAGTATTGTCGCTTGATAACGGGATTACATCATTAGGAGAATGATGTGATGGACAATACCTAAACTATAAACATAGCATGTGAACGTGTCATTTTGTTGCTATTGTTTTCTGCATGTCAAGTATATATTGTTATGACCATGAGATCATGTAATTCACTGACACCGGAGGAATGCTTTGTGTGTATCAAACATTGCAACATTACTGGGCGACTATAAAGGTGCTCTACAGGTATCTCCGAAGGTGTCTGTTGAGTTAGCATGGATCAAGACTGGGATTTGTCACTCCATGTGACAGAGAGGTATCTCGGGGCCCACTCGGTAATACAACATCACAAACAAGCCTTGCAAGCAATGTGACTAAGGAGTTAGCCATGGGATCTTGTATTACGGAACGAGTAAAGAGACTTGCCGGTAACGAGATTGAGATTGGTATTGGATACCGACGATCGAATCTCGGGCAAGTAACATACCGAAGGACAAAGGGAATGGTATACGGGATTATATGAATCCTTGACATAGAGGTTCAACCGATAAGATTATCGTAGAATATGTAGGATCCAATATGGGCATCCAGGTCCCGCTATTGGATATTGACCAGGGAATGTCTCAGGTCATGTCTACATAGTTCTTGAACCCGCATGGTCTGCACACTTAAGGTTCGGTGACGTTTTTGTATAGTTGAGTTATGTGTGCTGGTGATCGAAGTTTTGTTCGGAGTCCCGAATGAGCTCCGAGATGTCACGAGGAATTCCGGAATGGTCCGAAGACGAAGATTGATATATAGGAAGTTGGTATTTGTATTCCGGAAGATTTTGGGGCATTGCCGGCAGTATACCGGGCATGACGAATGGGTTCCGGGGGCCCACCAATTGGGCCCACCACTCCCCAACAGGGCCACATGGATTTTTTGGTGGCGCAATGGCCCTTGATGGGCTGACTAGTCAACCAAAGAAAGCCCATGAGGAAAAGGGTGGAAAATCTAAAAGAGGTGGACAATTTGGGAAGGAGTCCAAATCCAAGTAGGATTGGAGGAGGACTCCTCCCTCCTTTGGTTCCGCCGACGACAAGGAGGCTCTCCTTGAGCCTCATGGCTAGCCCCTCCTTCCTCCTATATATACTAGAGGGTTTAGGGTTTTTGAGACACAATTTCAGCCACGTGCAACCCTTTCCTCTAGTTCGTCGTTCTTCCTCTAAATCGGATTTCTGCGGTGCTTAGGCGAAGCCGTGCACGAATAGATCACCACCACCACCGGCGTGCCGTCATGCTGCCGGAGAACTCATCTACTTCCCCGTCTCTCTTGCTGGATCATGAAGGCAGAGATCGTCATCGAGCTGTACGTGTGCTGAACGCGAAAGTGCCATCCGTTCGACGCTTGATCGGGACGGATCATGGGACGGCGATTTGAATCGTGAAGACGTACCACTACATCACCCGCGTTTATTAACGCTTCCCACTTAGCGATCTACAATGGTACGTACATCCGATCTCCCTCTCGTAGATAATCATAACCATGATAGGTCTTCGTGTGCGTAGGAATTTTTTTTGTTTCCCATGCAACGTTCCCAACAGCTCCACACTCGGGGGCTTAGCTGCGAACCTGACTTCGCCTAAGTAAAAAAAACTACTCTGAGTACGGACACGCTCCACACTTGGGAACTTAATTGCGACTCCGTATCGCCTAAGTTAAAAACTACTCCGAGTGCGGAGATGCTCCACACTCGGGAACTTAGCTACGAACCTGACTTCGCGTGAGTTAAAAACTACTTCAAGTACAGACATCATCCATAATGGGGGGCTAAGCTACGACCTCGTATCGCCTAAGTTAAAAAATACACCCGGGGACTCGACCTTGATCCAGAAATCATATAAGGTAGACTCAACAAACATTCAGCATGACGAGCATTAGAAGACTTAAACCCTCTCCCAGACTCATCTAGTCCGAAAGAGGCATGGGGACTACACCGAGTGGGTGTACTGAGAGTGCCCCCAGTGGAAGAGAAATACAAAAAAGAAACATTCTGCTTGGTCAGGTCCAGCAACAACATTCAAGTTCAACACACTCTACAGAGTCCAACCGACTACCAGCAATCAGTTGGAGTCTCAGGGGCTACTGTTGGGGATACACAAAATGGGTAGGCCCATGAAGGGTCGAAATACCATAATAGCATGGTGTCCACACATGAGGTGGGTCCAGATAAATACACACATACTATCCACTCAGACGAGTACACTCTATCCAGTCGGACAAGTACAGACTATTCACTCGGACGACAGGCAACCTCGGCCGTATGACTCACTCGGATATGCAAGGATCAACAGTGAGCAAGGCAGTTGGAGCATCGTCCTTATAGTGCAGGTTTTGTAGTGGGCTAACATCATGGCATAAATGCCCCCACATTGTAACGTAATAGATGAGGGGATGGCGCACTCTATGTAAGCCACCCCCACCACATAGCACAGGGCGGCTTGTTTCTTCCCCCTTGGCTTCCACGCCATTAGTCTCAAGATTTAGCTCACGCATGAAGATCCGTTCGTCCCTCTCTTCCTCAAATACACCATGTAACTCCGTGTTCAGGACAATTAGCAAAGCCTCTACACAGGACAAGATGTAGGGTTGTTATCTCCACCGCGAGAGGCCCGGACTCATTAAAATCACTGTGTCACCCATTTGCATCTCAATAGATCATGCTCCTTTATCCTACTGCCTTTCTATTGTCGGAATCGTAACCACGACAGTTGTGGCAGATGCTGCTGAGGATGAAGCCAACGTATCCGTGGCAACGCCCAACATCGACTCAGAAGAAACCCCATAGGCTAGCAAGGAAAACTCCAAGGAGTTGGCAAAGAAGAAGGTGGTGCAGCTGCCAATGTACTTTGTTAGCTCCCTGTTGCTGGGGGCTAGATCAAGGTACTTTGGAGTGCAAGAGCTGATCTTCGGCCTCATCATGGCCTCGAGGAAGCTTCCCACTACTTCCAAGCCCATGAGATCACAGTTCTCACCCGTTTCCCATTACAGCGCATCTTGAGGAACCCCGAAGCCATAGGCAGGATAGTCGAGTGGGCGCTGGAGCTGTCAAGTTTTGGGTTGAAGTACAAAAGCACTTCCACCATCCAAACCAGAGCACTGGCGGAGTTCATTGTCGAATAGATGCCCACACCAGACGAAGAATTCCAAGAAACCATTCTTCCCTGCAGGGAAGCATCCAAGGAATGGGTCATGTATTTTGATGGTGCCTTCTCACTCCGGG
This sequence comes from Hordeum vulgare subsp. vulgare, assembly GCF_904849725.1. Taxonomy (NCBI): domain Eukaryota; kingdom Viridiplantae; phylum Streptophyta; class Magnoliopsida; order Poales; family Poaceae; genus Hordeum; species Hordeum vulgare. Next base: position 358,618,195 of record NC_058523.1, read on the forward strand.
GTGTCGGGGCATGTGTGCTTCTCATCGCCCCCACCATAGAGCACCTCAAGTACATGGTCCAAATGCATTTTCCCGGGGAAGAAGCTACCAACAATACCGCCGAATATGAAGGGCTCCTTTGGGACTTAGAATTGCAGTGGAGTTGGGGATCAAGAAGCTGATCATTAGAGGAGACTCTCAACTTGTGGTGAAACAGGTCAATAAAGATTATCAGAGTCCATTGATGGAGTCCTACGTAGAGGAAGTGAGGAAGTTGGAAGAATGCTTTGACGAGCTGCAGGGAGAACATGTGCCACGTGCACAGAACAACATTGTTGATCACCTATCAAAGTGTGATGCGTAGAAGCTGCCTGTGGAACCCGGGGTTTTTGTCATTCACCTTAATCAACCGTTCGTATCCCCCTCAACGATGACCAACAAAAGAATAAAACTGAACTTCCGCAAGCATTTCCTGGCAGAGCTCCCTGAAGCCCCTGGTAGAGAAGTTGCCGGAGGCGGTTCCGTTTCGCCTGGTGAGCCGCACCCGCCCGCGTAGGAGATGTCTTTAGTCCTTGTCGTAGATCCATAGGCTCCGGCTTGGGCGCATCACATCGTCCAATTCCTTCAGGCAGGAGAACTTCTCGAAGAACAAGAAGAGGCTGAAAGAGTAGCCCGTCGGTCTAGTATTTACCAGTTTGTCGATGACACATTGTATAGAAGGAGACCCAACATTGTGAAATTAAGGTGCATCTACCGGGAAGAAGGACTAAAGATGTTGGCAGATATTCACGGAGGCATGTGTGGGTCGCACATAGGGTCAAGGGCCCTTGGCGGGAAGGTTTTCGAGCATGATTTCTATTGGCCCACAACCCTCCAAGATGCAACTGAGCTAGTCACCAAGTGCATAGCCTCCTAGTTCCATTCCAAGACAGCCAGCTCAAGCCCTCCAGACGATCCCTTTATCCTGGCCATTCTCGGTATGGGGGCTCGATATCTTGGGCCCCTTTCCCTGCGCTGCCGGGGGTTTCGCGTTCTTGTACGTTGCAATCGACAAGTTCAGGAAATGGCATGAGGTCGAGCAAGTGAGAAAGGTGACCGCGCAGTCAGCTATCAAATTCATGAAGGGACTAGTGTGCCGCTTTGGAGTACCCAACACGGTAATCACTGACAACAGCACCCAGTTCACAAGCCACATATTCATAGAGTACGCCTAAAACCTTAGAAGCAAGGTCTGCTTCGCCTCTGTTGCACACCCAAGGAGCAATGGGCAAGTCGAGAGGATGAATGCTGAGTATTGCAGGGACTCGGGACAAGGACTTTCGATAGACTATGAAGACGCGGCAAGCACTGGATTGATGAGCTGCCGTTGGTTCTTTGGTTTCTCAAAACGACAGCAAATCGAGCTACCGACAAGACACCTTTCTCCGTAGTATATGGGGCAAAAGCAGTTATCCCCACAAAACTCATATACGGGTCACCTCGAGTGCTTGCCTACGATGAAGTGGAGCAACAACAGTTGTGACATGACGTCGCCATGCTCCTAGAGGAAGATTATCTCCATGCTACTATGTGTGATGCACGCTACCAGCAGGCCCTGCGCCGCAAACATAGCCGCAGGGTCCACATCCGGAGCTTTGAGGAAGGCGACCTTGTCCTTAGGCGCGTTTTGTCTGCCAAGGGTTCCAACAATTTAACATCGAAGTGGAAAGGCCCTTACCGGGTAGTACAAGTCACCAGACCTGGCGCAGTCCATCTGGAGATTGAAGATGGCATCAAAGTGCTTAAATCATGAAATATCGATAATCTTCGTAAGTTCTACTCGTAAGGCGCGGTTGCCGGGCCCAGTCGCTGACAACCACCTTTAGTACAAGCTTTGCCGAAGTTGCATGTAACCCTTTGTACAAAGTCAGACGCAGAACCTATGCATAAGTAAATCTAGGCATTGCATCATATCATCATTTGCATATGCATCGTTGAAGAGGAGTGGATGTATATACTTCTCGCCCCCTCGTTGGTACCCCAAGTGGAAGGTTGAGATGTACTCAGCAGCAAGTTTCCCTTACATGGAGACTGTAAGGTTTATCGAACCTGGAGGACTCCGAGGTTCCATAAGTAGTGTCCACTGCTCTGGCGCTACCAGAATACGTGGACTTGCACACACAACAAATAACTTTGGTCCCAACAAGTACAGAGAGGTTGTCAATCTCTCCGGACTTGTAGTTTGCAAAGGATCAAAACACAAACGAGAATAGTAATGGTGATGGCAACGGAAAAGTAAATAAAATAGTAAATGGTGGAGGTATAAACAGTGGTGGAAATATGGGTCGGAGTCTCATGATGTTAGTAATGTATCTCTCCCAAAAGACGATAAACAACTATGCGAGGTAAACAAATTGCAGCTGGGCAATTGACAGAATTATAAACGCACCACAATGCTAACCATGCTCCTTGATAGTTAGAGGCTCAAAAGTAATGGGCAGTACGCCAAATCAAGCAGACCGTTTATCCATCAACATGTACTTACTAATCATCCACCTTGAGATATCTATCCAGAACATCTCGCTGGTATTAAGTTGCGATCCCCACCCAAAGTGTAAACTCAAAGCAACGAACAACTGCATTAACAAACTTTGCGTAAGGTAAACAATCCTTGCAACCCTGGTCACAAGCACCGTTGTTTTCTCCCTGGTGGCAACAGCACATCCCCTAGTCTCATGTTTCCGTCTCAAGCTAGACATCAGGGGGCATGAACCTACAATCATGCATAATGCTCCCTCTTGGAGTTCCAATCTACTACTTGGCCAAAATAATTAAAAGTAACGGAGAACATGCATGAATTACTAAAGAACATACTATAAAAGGAGAACCAAATATATAACTCATAGCAATCTGAACATAATCTCATAATCCATCGGATCCCAGCAAACTCAGCATAGCAACAGCAAGATGATTACATAGATGCCTTGATCATGTAGGGTAGCTCACAAGGGCTAAGAATTGAAGCACAAAATTGGATAGAAGACATCACATAGCTACTGAAAAGACCTCGATGACGCCTAGAGGGGGGGTGAATAGGCTATTTAAAAACTTCTTCGGGTTTGGCTTAAACCTAATGCGGAAATAAACTAAGAGGATACTTTTCAAGCACAAATCCTAAATGCAATAGGCACCGCAACGTGTATCAACAACACGATCTACCAAGATGGACACAATACAGTTACTAACAAGCACGAGCAAGTTACACAAACTTACTTGAGCTATATCACACGACAGGTAGGTGAACGACACAAGATACTAGATCACACTATAGCACACGATATATCAAAAGCTGCAAGTGTGAATGTGTGGATATAGAGGGTATGCTTGAACGATTAATCTTGTACAAAGAAATAGCCAACACAATATAATGAGCACAAACAATATGCAATGTATGTATGCTCAAGTAACACAAGTAAACCACAAGTAAGAAGTTACGGTTAAGGATAACCAAGGTCACTGAGACGAAGATGAATCCCAATGTTCACTTACTTGGAGGGAAGCTAGTCACCGTTAGAGAGGTGGATGTTACCACGAAGGCACACCAACGCCACGAAGGCTCACCCTATTCTCCCTTTGAGATAACACCACGAAGGCGTTTCTCAACCACTAGTGGTAAGCCTTTGAGGTGGCTTCCAAACCCTCACAAACTTTTCCGGGGGGTAATCACACGGATTGATTCCTCTTCGAAGAACTCCTACCGCCTAGGAGTCTCCAACCTCCAAGAGTAACAAGATCACGGGGAATGCTCAAAACTTGCTCAAATCTCAAATAGCTTGGGTTGAGAGAAGGAGAGGGAGAGGATCTATCTTTTGATTGGAACAACTCTCAAAGGGGCTCACAAATGCTCTTGGGATCTAAGATTTGGTGTCAGCAAATGTGTGTGAGGTATAAATGTGTTCTTATGAGGATATGGCTGTGTTGGGCACCCTCTCACGAAGTGGGAGGGGGGTATTTATAGTGGAGAAGGGAAAGTGACCGTTGGGGTCACTTAAGTCTGACAGTGGTCGGACGTCCGGCAATTCTCGGATGTCCGGACGCTCACAAGGGGTCGCTCGTCCGAGGGATGTACATATATTAGGAACCATTGTGTAGTCGAATAGGGACTAGACATCCGGAGGAAGCCGGATGTCCGAGATATTGGCTCTGTTCAAGGGCACCGGATTTCTGAAGGAGGTCGGACGTCCGGCCCTCGGACGACAGGAGGAGGCCGGAAGTCCGTGTTATCTGATTCAAATTTCTCTGGTGCAAGGTCCCAGTTTTCCGAAGGAGGTCGCACGTCCGGCCCTCGGACGTCCGGAGAGAGCCGGAAGTCCGAGTTATTTGACTCTGGATTTCTGTGGTATAAGGTTCCGGATTTCCGGAGTGCTCGGGCGTCCGTCCCTCGGACGTCCGGAGGAAGCCGGATGTCCGAGGCATTGGTTCTGTTTTCAGATAACAACAGAGCAGTGGAGATGTGGTATGAGCAGAAAAGTAGAGATGTAGTTTGAGTAAGTTCATCGCAAAACCTGTGATCCCCTCTTAATAGTGCGGGATCCCTAAAGACTCAAGAATCATAAAAGGGTATTGATGATCCATACTTGAGTGTATACTTTTATTCGCTGATCATCACTCCGCACCACTAACGTCAAAGGAACTGATACCTTTGAGTTAGCCCTTTCACTTGAGCTTGATGTTGTTGTTCCTTCTTGGCTCAAGTTGAAAGCAAGACATGATGAAGTCTTCAAGTTGCTCTCCCATACACAATGTGGACAGCCTAGCTTATGTATTCATCTTCATTTGTCCACCATGTGAACATCCACAAGAATCAAGCATGTAGTGCTCAGGAATGCTTATCTTGATCTTGTCCTTGTTAGCACATGAGCTTGTCCTTATCAACACATGATCATTAACAATAGCTTAAAGGGGATTAGTGGTTAGTTATCTATATGTGTGTTGTCATCAACACCAAAACACGATTAAGGGCATGACTGCACTTTCAGTCTCCCCCTTTTTGGTAGTTGATGACAACATACATATAGCTCTCAAAAATAGTAATAAACATGTGTGGCTTAGGAGAGATTTGTTACGATGCTTATGAAGCTCCCCCTGATTATATGCATAGTAAAATAGGTAAGTGCGGGAGCTCTCCCTTAATGCGTGCTTTGAAGATAATAGCATGATATAACATTACACCATAATAGTTCAACAATACATAGCATATCATAAGAATCAATAATTCATAGCATATCATATGAATCAATAGGATAGCATAAAACTCATCATCATATGACACAACGATAATATCATGATATCTCATCACCACATGATAGTTTAAGAATACATCATCCATAAGTGATGGCATAGCACATCATCCATAAGTATCGTTACATGATGACACATCATTAAGTTCGACATAATACATCATACCAAATCGAGACTAAGATAAGATAATGTCCTCCCCCTTTAGCATCAAGGACCAAAAAGGAAGGAACCCCGCAATGCTACCACATACTCAAATATCACCCCCATCAACATCATCATCATCACGCATCATCTTCATCATCCTCATCGTCGGGCAAGCCACTGCCACCAGCCTCGTCAAGAAAATCAGCCCACTCAGGACCAGATGGGAAGCCAAAGTCAGAAGGAGGAGCAGCAGGAAGATCCTCATCGTCACTCACATCAAGAGCGCCCGAGTCTCTGAGACGAGCCCTGAGGGCATTCTTGGAGGAGACGAGGCAAGAAACCACATCATGAGTTTGACCGCACTGGAAAGAGAAAGCCTTCATCATAGCAGAATGTGCCTTGCCAATGAATTTGGCAAAGCGACCGAGAAGAGCTGAGCTAGATGAAGGGGTTGCTGACCGGGCAGCAGTGCGGCGAGTGGAGGTGGATGAGGTTTTCTTAGGAGCATAGTCATCTGCCATGTAAGCGGGAATGACCCACTTGTGATGCGTGTGAGTGGGAGCAACAGTGAATTCAGCAACATGGTGAATAAAACCCTGGATGAAGGGGGCATGAGGGAAGGCTCGCTTGTATTGAATACTAGCGAGCCGAATCTCATGCCAGAGAAAGTGAGGCACATTAATCTTGCGCTTGGGGAACTCATGTAAATGTGACATGATATCAATACAGTAGCCGCTGCAGGATCCCCTATCACCCATCTTGGGATAGATGGTGCGGATAAGACACTGAAAAATGATAAAGAAGGGAGAGCGCCAGATGGATACTTGGTTAAGATCCTTCATCCGTTCGTCTGCATCAAGTTCACGAAGTGGTTTGAGGAGAAGCCCACATGCCTCAATGGGCTTATGTGCATGGTTAGGATCATTCTTATGGATTTTGAAGCCGGAGTCGGGGAAACCGAGTGCGGCAACAAACTCATCATAAGAGGCTGTGAACTCAACATCAGAAGTCATCCAGCTAACAGTGTTGTTTGAGCCAAAGAAACACGTGGCATAAAATTGATGAATAGCGGCACTTGTTAAAATCACACCGAAAACCAAAGGGGGGAGCGAGCCCCGATGACTCAATGAGCTCAATGGCACCCGGGTATTTCGCCGGGTGAGTGCGAATATGCTCAAGATCAATATAATGATGGACTGAGAGACCCTTAGGAACGATGACAGTAGAAAAGATGTCCGCTTGGACGTGTGTGCGGAAATGTGAGTCCATAGAGTCACGTACAACAGAAAATTGGTTAACATCGCGGCGGAATGTAAAGTAGGAAGACTTAGGAAACGTGGTGAAGTCCTTGACTTCACGACCTAAAGTAGCAGGAGGTTCAAGGGAGATGCGACGAGCTTCACCTTCGGGCTGTTCAGGAGGAGGCGGTGGCATATATGAGGGTCTGCGAGTCCCCGGCTTCGGCATAGTCTTCCGAACGGCAACGTGTTCAGCACGTTCCTCATCTGCAAGCTCATCCTCGAAGTCGGAGCCATTAGACGAGGAGCGGGTATGTGGAGGAGGACGACGGGCGAGCCGTTTGAAGGGACGACGTGGTACATCGGAGTCATCCGACCCCGTGCCAGGAGGGGCACGAGCGGATGAGCCAGCAGAGTTCTTCCGGGCAGTGTGCTTAATCTTGGGCATGATGGAACAAAAACCTACACGATTGGAAACCCAATGGGGAACGGTCATGGTCAAACCACATGAACTAGTGAGAAAGGGGAACCAATCGCGAGAGAGACCGAGAGGATACCTGCAGATCGAGAGAGGAGAGGAAGGGAAGACGGATCCCGCGGAGGAGATCAGCCAGATCGAGGGGCAGGGCCCCCTGGTGGCGGCGCGGTCGAGCTCCTCAGGCAGCTGGCGGCGGCTCGGAGAAAAGGGGGCGCGTGGGGGCTAGGGCAAGGCCCAGCCCGCGCCCCTCTATTTTTAGAGGCTCCCGATGTGTCGGACGTCCGACGGGCGTCGGACGTCCGGAGAGCATCAGCCGTCGGACAACCGACATGTGCCGGACGTTCGGAGTGTGTTTAGCCGTCGGACGTCCGAGACCCGTCGGACGACCGAGAGAGAAGTAGGCAGAGGCAATTTCTGGGATTTGGATGACGAGGTGATAAGGAGTATTCTCGCATGTGTAGCAACCAAAGGCCTCTCAACAAACATATTTTGGACATGGTATGATGTAAATCTTCTAATTCGAGTACTATGATAAGTGTGGGTCCAAAATACGGTCAAACGCATGAGTGCATAGAATCATGCACAAGTTATCCTATTATAAGAGCAAGGCACATGACACAAGGGACATGGCACAAATTTTTCTCATTCATATGACCATGAAGTGCTAAGAGAACACCAACACTATGCATTTCATCAGTGTGATTCACAAGGACATGCAAGAAATTACAAAGTGGAAAAAGTATTATGTTCATGCAATGATGCAACCTACAAAGGGTTGACTCTAATTTTATACATGCATGAAGTAAATACTTGTTACCGGAAAAGCATTGGTATGGCGTAGAAGTAGCCGAGTCCTGTCTTGACTCTAATTTCTTCGTGACCAACACCATCTTCTTTTGAGAATAAGTCACAATGACAATGCTTCTCCAAAGTACCTAAACCACCAATTAAGCCAATATGGTCCCCAAACTTATTGGGTCCGAAGTAGTTAGTCCAACTACAATATATATAGGGTAAGATCACTCAATTATGTGCATATAGATATAAGTTTTACTTTCAAGCACACCTTAACCTAATAATGGATACGTATGATTTACCATATACATATATTGGATCAAAGATACGATAGACACGGCATGTGCATCTACACATAGTAGATATGCCTACACAAGCCTATCAAAATCCAAGGATATACAATTTGGACAAATGAACACATAATTGTCAATTACAGAACATTCATGTCGTCCAAAATGGATCAGGGTGACAAATCAACATATGATCGCACCCCAAGTTCAACACATGAACCGGTCAAGGCATCAAACCATGTAAGGTATGCATTTTGCACAACCTTACATGCATGTCTCACCCCAGTAGACGTATAAGTGTAGGTAATATGATTATAACTCCCACAACATTATGAAATAAATAGTACGAGCTTAAAGACATGCATGGGAGATTACCGGGAGACACATGAATTTCTCGGCAAGTTATGTAGGTCAAATGAAGACAAAGCCGAAATAAAATGACCATGAAAAACACTACCAAGCCAGAGATACCATGTGTGAGAGAACACAATGGTATTTAGAATTATCAGTGGTGGTAGATGCCAAACGAGCACAAAGATCGCTTTATACTCACACGAGTGTGATATGGGAGTTCAACCATAAGCATAATGTTTAGATGCCATACGTTAGCATCCCAATTAGTTAGATCATAGTGTTGAGAAATAATTCGAAAGGCATGCATCAACTATGCCCTTCTTTTAGGTACGATCTAGCGGCTAAGCCATGAGTATTGGTGTAGTAGGGCGTCATACTCACGCACATCTAAGGGATTTAGACACCAACAGGGTTATTATGCGAGTTAAGACATGTGGAGCATGACACGCTACACAGTTATAGAATAACCCTATGTGGTAGATTCTGAGTGGCATACATCAAATGTTTTATCTTACCAGGGGATGTGACGTGCACAAAGCATATCACACGCCCTTAATGTGATAATCCATGTATTTATCATCCAAGGCAATCAATCATCCAACTAAGCTGATAAGAGTCCTCAAATCTTCATTGTGTATCCAAGTCTCCAATGTCCTCCAAAGTCACCTATTGATCAAGTTTGAGCTTGTTGGTCCCCAACCACGTTGGGTCCTAAGAGGTTAGTCACAATAGGCTTGGCAACACAAATGGTTCTTTTCTTGACACCATTTTGAGTACCAACAAACTTGGCAAACACATTGCCAGCCTTATCCTTCCCAAGGGAATAGCTATCATCAATAGTGATTGGGTTGGATAAGTTACCTCTCGTGCAAGACGAAGCGACGTGACCCTTCTCACGACATAAGTAGCAACATCTACCCTTTGCTTTCTTCCGAGTTGATTTCTCACCTCGGGGAGTGTTGGCTTGGGTCTTATTGGGAAGAGTCCTTCCTTCAACTTGTAGTTGAGTGTGTGATTGAGTTTGTGGCCGCTTCCCTTGTTGCTTGTGACTTTGAGACTTCGTCTTCAAAGGGCAAGATCTAACATGGTGCCCTTTAACTTTGCACTTGAAGCAAATGATTTTGGCCGAATTCTTAACTTGTTCTAGGCCACTCTTGTTCTTGTTTGAGTTTACTCCAACATCATTTTTGTCATTCAGAGATGTTTTCTCACACAGGACGTTGTTGGGTGTGGACATCCCTTCATGACACTGTTCCAAGTCTTTCTTCAAAGAAGTGACTTGGGCCTTGAGCTCTTCGATTTCCTCTGCACGGTTAGTATCAACGCAAGTACTAGAGGAAGTGTAAGCTTCAATGTTAGAGCAACAAGGCAAGGAAAGTAATTCATCACACGGGGTAGCAACATTATGAGTAGACGAATTACGAGGACTAGCACATGGAAATATAGTACTTTGATTAGAAGTAGTGCCATTGTCCACATGAGGCTCACTTGATGTTACCTTGGTGATGATAGCCTCATGAGCTAACTTTTGCACATTATGGGATGTTAGAAGATCGGCATGAGAGCTTGTGAGCATTACATGCTTTTCTTCCAACTTCCCATAATTGCTAGTTAGTAAATCAAGTTGAGCACATAGCTCAACATTCTCCTTCAATGTTGATACTTCAAATGAGATAGAGTTAGATGTACAAGTATCATCAACAATATGAGAGGAGTAAGTAGCAATTAGAGACTTCTCATGAGTAGATTGAAGCTCCTCATAGATCTTAGAGGTTTTGGTGAGCTCTCCCTTGACACTATTGCATTCAAGGAGAAGAACCTCAAAATCCTTTTTAAGTTTATCATGAGCAACTTCAATCTCTTCTTTTGAAGATCTTAAGTCTCTACATGCTTGATGACTCTTCTCAAGTTCATGTTCAAGTTGTTTACGTTTAGCTTGTTCATGATTAAGTGAATCATTACAATTTTAAAAGTAAGCAAGAACATCTTGGAATCTTTGAAGAGTGTTATTTTTAGCTTTATGAAGAATTTTACTGATCACATAGATATTTTCAGTCAAGTCATCATCATCATCTTTATCGCAAATATCATCGTTATTGCACAGGGAAGATGATACCGCATTATTACCTCTTGCCATGAGGCACATGTGAACTGGAGGAGTTGATGATGATTCTTTTGGTGAATCAGATTCTTCATTAGTCAAAAGTACTTCATATTTCTTGATTTCCCCTAAATGATTAGTCATAGAGCAACTAGGGAGAAACAAGATATTTTGATCAAGAGGACACGGGAAAGCAGGCATATCACCACAGACATTTGTCGAGGGATCTTTAGGTGAAATGCATGACCTAGCAGCACAATAATTTACACTATGTGTGGTGCTAGATATGCTCGTGTCCATAGAGGCTATGACATTTTCATCAACATATATTTCTTCACTCACAATGTCATTACCTTGTGAGATTGAAGATGCTGAGGTGTGCAAGCAATCGGATATGGAAGTAGTGGTGAACTCTTTATGATCGAAAAGAGTGAAGAGCTCATGCACCAACTCCTTCATCATAATATCGCCTTCATCAAGATTGGACCCACCATATAAATCTTCAAGTTTAGTCCAAACTTCATGAGCTGACTTGCAAGTCGAGATAGACTTAAACACCTCAGGACTTATGGTTCGATGAATGGCAAGAAAAGCCTCACAATCAAGATACATTTCATTAGTAGATGAAGATGCATCATCCTTTTTGTCGGCAATCCCTACAAGAACAATTTGTAAAGTATTTGGGCCCATGGTACGAAAGTGATGAAGCATACGAATTCTCCATAGGGTATAATTTGTGCCATCAAAGTCAAAGGTGTCATTGTGCACTAATCCAATAGTCGACATCGATACTCTCTAGGTCGTGAAACCTAATTAAAGAGAGACCTTGCTCTGATACCAATTGAAAAGACCTCGATGACGCCTAGAGGGGGGTGAATAGGCTATTTAAAAACTTCTTCGGATTTGGCTTAAACCTAATGCGGAAATAAACTAAGAGGATACTTTTCAAGCACAAATCCTAAATGCAATAGGCACCACAACGTGTATCAACAACACAATCTACCAAGATGGACACAATACAGTTACTAACAAGCACGAGCAAGTTACACAAACTTACTTGAGCTATATCACACGACAAGTAGGTGAACGACACAAGATACTAGATCACACTATAGCACACGATATATCAAAAGCTGCAAGTGTGAACGTGTGGATATAGAGGGTATCCTTGAACGATTAATCTTGTACAAAGAAATAGCCAACACAATATAATGAGCACAAACAATATGCAATGTATGTATGCTCAAGTAACACAAGTAAACCACAAGTAAGGAGTTAGGGTTAAGGATAACCAAGGTCACTGAGACGAAGATGTATCCCGATGTTCACTTCCTTGAAGGGAAGCTAGTCACCGTTAGAGAGGTGGATATTACCACGAAGGCACACCAACGCCACGAAAGCTCACCCTATTCTCCCTTTGAGATAACACCACGAAGGCGTTTCTCAACCACTAGTGGTAAGCCTTTGAGGTGGCTTCCAAACCCTCACAAACTTTTCCGGGGGGTAATCACACGGATCGATTCCTCTCCGAAGAACTCCTACCGCCTAGGAGTCTCCAACCTCCAAGAGTAACAAGATCACGAGGAATGCTCAAAACTTGCTCAAATCTCAAATAGCTTGGGTTGAGAGAAGGAGAGCGAGACGATCTATCTTTTGATTGGAACAACTCTCAAAGGGGCTCACAAATGCTCTTGGGATCTAAGATTTGGTGTGAGCAAATGTGTGTGAGGTAGAAGTGTGTTCTTATGATGATATGGCTGTGTTGGGCACCCTCTCACGAAGTGGGAGGGGGGGTATTTATAGTGGAGAAGGGAAAGTGGCCGTTGGGGTCACTTAAGTCTGAAGTCGGACGTCCGGCAGTTCTCGGATGTCCGGACGCCCACAAGGGGTCGGACGTCCGACTGGGGTTGGTCGTCCGAGGGATGTACTTATATTAGGAACCACTGTGTAGTCGAACAGGGACCGGACGTCCGGAGGAAGCCGGATGTCCGAGATATTGGCTCTGTTCAAGGGCACCGGATTTCCGAAGGAGGTCGGACGTCCGGCCCTCGGACGACAGGAGGAGGCCAGAAGTTCGTGTTATCTGACTCAAATTTCTCTGGTGCAAGGTTCCGGTTTTCCGAAGGAGGTCGGACGTCCGGCCCTCGGACGTCCGGAGAGAGCCGGAAGTCCGAGTTATTTGACTCTGGATTTCTCTGGTATAAGGTTCCAGATTTCCGGAGTGGTCGGGCGTCCGTCCCTCGGACGTCCGGAGGAAGCCGGATGTCCGAGGCATTGGTTCTGTTTTCAGATAACAGCGGAGCAGTGGAGATGTGGTATGAGCAGAAAAGTAGAGATGTAGTTTGAGCAAGTTCATCGCAGAAACTGTGATCCCCTCTTAATAGTGCAAGATCCCTAAAGACTCAAGAATCATAAAAGGGTACTGATGATCCATACTTGAGTGTATACTTTTATTCGCTGATCATCACTCCGCACCACTAACGTCAAAGGAACTGATACCTTTGAGTTAGCCCTTTCACTTGAGCTTGATGTTGTTGTTCCTTCTTGGCTCAAGTTGAAAGCAAGACATGATGAAGTCTTCAAGTTGCTCTCCCATACACAATGTGGACAGCCTAGCTTATGTATTCATCTTCATTTGTCCACCATGTGAACATCCACAAGAATCAAGCATGTAGTGCTCAGGAATGCTTATCTTGATCTTGTCCTTGTTAGCACATGAGCTTGTCCTTATCAACACATGATCATTAACAATAGCTTAAAGGGGATTAGTGGTTAGTTATCTATATGTGTGTTGTCATCAACACCAAAACACGATTAAGGGCATGACTGCACTTTCAGCTACTGGTCATGGACTCATGGTCCAAGGAGGACTACTCACGGCACGTCCGGGAAGCGCCCATGGTGGTGGAGAAGCTCCCGGAGGTCAATCCTCCCTCTGCCAGGGTGCCGGGAAGAGGTCTTCTGACGCTCCCAATCTCGAAAGCGCTGCGGTGGCGGAACGGTGGAGAAATTCGCGATTCTGGATCCTGTGCGAGGGTTTTCTATCGGAGGGGTAAATATAGGCGAAAGAAGGGCACCACAGGAGGTGGGGCCCAACCAGGCGATCTCCTTGCGCGGCCTGGGGGTAGGCCGCGCCACCAGGCCGCATGGAGGCCTGGTGCCTCCCCTCTGGCCCATCTTTGGTGATCTCGAAGCTTCCGTCATGCTGATTTTTATATTTTTTGCTCGGGATTTTTGGGACTCTGGAAATTTGGGTAAAAGTCTCTGTAAAAAAGATGTCAGCAGATAGAAACTGGCACTGGGTGCACTGAGTTATTAGGTTAGTCCAAATATATGTAAAATGATATAAAAGTGTAGCAAAACATATAACAATGTCACCCAAAAGATCATGGAACAAGCAGAAATTATAGATGCGTTTGGGATGTATCAATCATGCATTATGCATTTACTTGTGTTATGATGTCACTATTGCCCTAGTTCACCAGTTATTAAGAGTGTTTTATGGACTTGTGATCCTTGTTATTGGGTCTCCCCTCTCTTCAAGAGGACGAAGCCTCTTTTTTGCTCTGTATGTTTTGCCTCTATGTGAATGGGAGACAACGCATAGGCAAGGACGAGGAACCATCGGACCTTCAAGGGGGCTTCCCCCAAGGAGATAATTTTAAACTACTTTATCTTAAGTGTGGTGCCTTTTTTTCTCTGAGGAAATCCTTGATGCTCCTTTTTAAATTGTGTGCAATGGAACTCTCTACGTGATAGGGACCCTTGTCAGGATGAGCCGTCCTTCGTCTCCCATTGCTTATAGCCTCGGGGGAAGGATCGTGCTGATACCGACAAGTTGCCTTGCCGGGGGACGATGATCGTTTGTCGCCGGGGGCTTGCTCCCCCTTCGACACTTGCGCTTTGCTCCAACCCGGCAAGGAACCCTATGCGGGAAAACATACAACACTATGCGGATAGAAGGACGAAGGGATAGTACTCGAGAAAGATGAACGGCGATCATTTTGTTCATTCTTCAATACAAAATGGATAAAATAGATTACATTTCCACTAGTAAAAATTTGCGAAAGACTACAACCTTTTGCTTTATGAAAAGATGAGTGCCCCGTCACGCCTTCCTTATCCCTCTTTCTTTAGAGATTAGATGATGGATGGAAGGCGGGCGGAAGGTGCGCCCGGCTGGGATTCGACACCTCCCCACCAGGATCGGAAGGACGCCTCCCCGCTGGGACCAAAAGGCCCGTACGCGCGTAAAGGGCGGACGAAGCTGCCAGGAGAGAAGTGGGCAGGTGCAGATGATGGCGCTGTCAAGGCCAACTATTGATGAAGGTGTCGTTGACGATCACGACGAGCCGAGGTCACCTCCCCCAACCCCGGAGCACCAAAGGTCGCCGCCATCACCGCCTCTGTCATCTCCACCACCCGCGCGGACGCCTCCGCCAACGCTAGATCCCCCGCTGCCACCAAAGGAGATGCCATGCTCTCCGGATCCTTCACAGAGAGCATGGTCGTCCCTAGTGGCCAAAGGCGAGGAACCCTCCCTACCTTCGAGAAGAACACGCATGAGGAAATCTCCCACCCATGCGCGTCGAACATGGCGCCATGGGCGGAGGGCCCTGTCGTGATAGCCAGAGAACCGCCGCTGCCTCCACCATCAGGCCACCGCACACGTGGAGCCACGCTCCCTGCGGCTTTTCAACCTCCGGCACCCTAGAAAAAGGGCGGGGGAGGCACAGACGACCGTAGGGAGGACCGCGCAACCTGACGATGAACTCCAGCACTGTGCCTTCGGTGTGACCCAGCAAAGGCGGCACCGGCAGCATCGAAGGAGGGTCGAGCATAACACCACCCCCTTCGACCACGAGCTCCTCGTTGGCCCCGGGCCCTTCCAGCTCCCCCGCCTCGAGCACTGGTGCCACCCTCCGTCGCCACGACGGAAGCGGTTGCATGATCCAAATGGGAGGCTCTTACTGCCCCCACAGAAGATGGGGGACACCCACGCTTCCCCACCATGGCCAAGAACCGAAGCCACCTCAAAGGATGAGAAGAGAAGAGTAAACCGGGCAACCCTAGGTTGAAGAAGAGGAGAAGGATGGATGAGCATCGTCTGCCGCACCCCTCCTGCTTTTATAGGGAGGGCGCGGGGGGCCGCCTCTCCTATACTCCAAGAGTCGGCGCCCATTTTCACCTATGTTGTTTCCCGCCATCACGGACGAATAGGTAACTACCCCATCAATCCAATCTATGACGCTACGGCTTATGCCACGACCATGTCTTTAAGCCATGTGCACCCGCCGCAAGATTCGCGCAATGCATGTCGCGCGCGTGGCGGAAACGGCCTGAAGTGGTGGGGCAGTGCAGAACAGTGGGTTGGCGGTTACCTCTTTGCGCATGCCCGTGCATGAACTTTGGGCCTCATCCAACAGCGCTAGGCGAGCGTGTATGGGCCAGGCCCAGGGGCTCCTGTCGGCGCACTAGTAATGGGGTACCTAGTGCCCCTAACTTGTCCACACGCGTTGAGGGCATAACTCCTCAAGAGCAACCACCAACCCAAGTGAAGAGCCGGAACCAGATGCCGGTAGGACCTACACCAACAGACCAAGACGTGCCTAGAACCCCTAGCACTTGCGAGGGGTGAAGGCACTAGCATCCTCACCAAGACCCGACAAGGCGCCTCCCTGGTAAGTGTGGGCCAACCTGCCAGAGCTCCACCTCATCGCTACACCAATCACTTATCGATGAGGTGTCGAGCTCTCAGATGTCTAGGTGGCTCTTGCTAAATATGTGGCGGCCGCCGGAAGACATATTACGACCTGTTGACACCCTCCAGAGGCGTGTCAAGACCCCAATCCAGGACCAACTCATAGGTGGCAGGAGCCTGCCAGGAACGCACCCCCGCTCGCCACCTAAGGACGCATTTATGCCGCTTTCTCTTAAGTGCTAGAGTTAGGTATAATAGCATTGTTATCTATCTGATCGTGACTATTTGCCGCTCTTGACGCCCCTTGAGCTATAAAAGGAGGCCCGATGCAACCTAGCAAAGGATTCAGACACTTGGAGGTTCGACACTTGGGTAGATTAGGTCCCCACGGGATTAGATCCAAGTTTAAGGGTGTGTACGTCATAGCTCTCCCCGGCAACCCTTGCCGGGGCAGAGATCCGTGCAAACTTCGTCTTCCCCAATCAATCCACCAAAGCAGGAGTAGGATTTTATGCTTCACAGTGGCCCGAACCTAGGTAAAATCCCTGAGTCTCGTCATCGTGTTGCCTCGTAGTCTATGCTCTTTCTACCATACGACCTCCCAGCCGAACCACAAAGGGACCAAAAGGTCCCATAGGTGATTGTGTGCACACATGCACCGACAATGACCCATGATGGATATGGGTTTCGATGACACCGCATCGGAACCCGCGCATGTGCATGCCCGTTTCACCATGGAGCAAGCACATGCACACTTCAACGACGTGATGATGGAGGAGTAGCATGCGCCCGCGCACTTCAACGTTGTTGTGGCGGGGGAGAAGCATGTGCTCGCGTCTATGTTGACTTTTCAGTAAGCGCATGAGGAACAACGGAAACAACATTCTCCTCCTACATCAGCACTAGCTAGCAGACGACCAAATCAACGGTGAGCGTGCCAACGATGAAGTTGTGGTGGACAAGGCCGTGGTGAACCTTAACTCCACGCTCAAGCCGCCGCTCGCCAGAAAGCTACCGCCGCGGAGGTGCAGTTGTAGGCGATCACGGATGAGAACAACGCCAGCTGCACCTCCTATGTGCCGCCGACGAACTAACGGGCGGCACGATAGGACGACGACAGCGCCGACGCCACCATTTACACCATAATCTCACATCCACCGGCTATGGACAAGGTGCGGACTCCTCCAATGATGAGTAGGGCATGGGGTAGGAGGGCCTTGTGTTCCATGTGGGTCAATTTGTCTTTAATGGTCCACTCTTCCTTGCTGTAGACCGCAAATTTATGTTATCGGTGTTTTCATCGGTGTTCGTGAAGATGTAGATGAAGGACGACAATCACTTGCATAGGTTTAGGTCGGAACGACTTTTTGATTTAAATGTGATAAATTTGGCATGCGTGCTTATCTGATTATTGTCCAATTTATATGAAATCCATTCATATTTGCATGAATTTCATCTAGTTAATTTACATTAATTATTAAAATATATGCGAATAACAATTGGATGACGATTTTTAACATTAGTATTCATGGACTGGTCCCTTCGTCAATAAACAGATACACTTATGCTACAATATGTTGACGACACGATCATTGTGATGCGAGCTTGCCCTGACCAAGCCGCTAAGATGAAGGGCATTCTAGATGACTATGCTGCGACCATAGGACTGAAGATCAACTATCAAAAGTCGACGCTGATCCCCATCAACCTGTCCTCCAACGAAAGCGACACCATTGAGACGATTTCCGGATGCACGAGAGCTTCCATGCCATTCACATACCTGGGACTACCGTTGGGCACATCCAAACCCACGGTTTTGGACTTGACTCCGCTGGTTTGTAAGGCAGAGAGGAAGATAACGGCGGCCATGTCAATGATGTCGTATGCGGGCAAACTTGCTATGATGAACTCCCTCATCACATCGCTCCTCATTTTTCCCATGGGGACTCTTCGGATCCCACCGACGATCGTGGAACAGATCGACAAGATATGAAGGAGGTGACTGTGGAGGAAGAAGGCGACAGATGGATTTAAAAGCAATGCACTTGCAGCCTGGGATGCGGTGTGTAAACCCAAAGATAATGGTGGACTTGGGGTTCTAAGCCTCATACTACAAAATGATGCCATGCTTCTCAAGATGCTGCACAAGTTCTATAATCATCATGATGTTCCCTGGGTTTCACTGATCTGGAACACACATTATGCAGATGAGGTGCCGCATGTACGGGGACTGTGTGGATCTTTTTGGTGGTGGGAGCTGATTAAACTCATGCCTCTGTTTAGGGGGGTGACCAGGGTACAGGTTAACAATGGCCAGTCCGCGCTGTTTTGGAAAGATGATTGGAACAATGTCGTATATGAAGACAAATTCCCTAGAGCGTTCTCTTTCGCTAGCTCTGGAGATGTTTCTATCCAAAACTTCCTGAGCATGCATTCATTGCAAGATATGTTTTTGCTGCCGCTCTCGGTGCAGGCTCACGATAAAGTCAAGCTGCTGTAGGGAGAAATACACGAGAGGATGCTCAACCCTAATGCAGATAAGTGGACATGCACCTAGGGAGCCGACAACTTCAAGACGTCGGAATATCGTAGGTTCTGCTTCAAGGGGGTTGTTGCCCATGCAGCTTTCGGCTGGCTGTGGAAATCAAAATGCACGGTGAAGATCAAAGTGTTTGGTTGGTTCTTGTTGATGGATAGGCTTAACACGAGAAATATGCTCAAAAGAAGACACTATAGTATAGGTTCTACGTTGGATTGTCTGCTGTGTGGCCGTCATGTGGAGGAGACGCTTGAACATCTCTTCTTTGAATGCGGGTTTAGCCATAGTTGCTGGGAGCTATTAGGGATTAGATGGGATGCATATGATCATAGACTGGAGGTGTTGCAACATGAGAAGACGGCGCATCCCAGGAAGATGTTCATGGAGATCTTCCTGGTAGCAGCTTGGAGTTTGTGGAAAGAAAGAAACAACAAATGCTTTGAGAATGTGACACCTTCCCTAGACTCTTGGAGTCATAGATTTGTAAGAGACTTCTCCAACCTTAGACTTAGGGTGCCAGCTAGCAAGGCACATCTTGTGGACAACACTGTTGCATCTTTGTTGATCCCACCCTAGGGGTGTAAAACCCTCCACAACCCCCCCCCCCCTCCACCTTTACCACTTACCTTTCACCCCCCACCCCCACCCCCATGTACATGTAACATTGTCAGCTTGTTTATATATACATTGGGAGGTCGAACCACTGAACCTATTTCTTTGACCTTGGGACCGATAGGAAGAAGAAAAAAAAGCAAGGACGAGTGGAACGAAGGAGACTAGACGACCCAAAAAATCCCTGGGAAAAAAGAAAAGATATCTCGGTAACGAAAACCATAGGAGGCTGTATTGGCGAGAACCAAGGGTTCAGAGCAGCCCAAAAGAAAAACCGCCTGGAGGACGGGTTTTTGGAGTTAGCTCACCCTCGCGAGATCGCGACCCTTTGTCCCGCCCATTGTAGCACGTGTGTCGCCCAGGGCATAAGGGGCATGATGACTTGGCCTCATCCTCTCCTTCCTCCGGCTTAACACCGACGGTCTGTTCAGGGTTCCAAACTCATAGTGGCAACTAAACACGAGGGTTACGCTCGTTGCGAGACTTAACCCAACACCTTACGGCACGAGCTGACGACAGCCATGCACCACCTGTGTCCGCGTTCCCGAGGGCACCCCTCTCTTTCAAGAGGATTCGCGGCATATTGTCTTAAACTCAAAAAAATAAAAATAAATAGATACACTCATGCAGACGAAAATTTGCAGGTCGGCTTGGGATAACTGAGAGCATCTCTAGCAGATCCCGTAAAAGAGCCGCATCCGTATAATTCCGATGAGTATACGGGTTCGGTTCATTTTTTGTTGTTGTCAAAACAGACTCCGTATTTCAGGTTTGGCCCTAAAAAATTTACCATGGCCCGGAAAAAGACCCTCTCCACCGCTATTTATGCGGTTTCACCGCTCGGATACAGGTCAAATCCTATCCGCCTCCGCCGCCGCTCCGCCCGTGATTCCTCTCCCACTCCGTCCCAATTTCTCGTCGCCGATGAGCCTAAAAAAAGCCCTAGCGACCCGTCCGACCCATGAACGGCTACGGAAATGGTGGGGATGACGCGGAGCGCCGCCGCCGCATCTCCGACGTTGCACCCAAGCGGGGAGGGAGGGGGAGGGGCGGGGCTCGGAAGTGGCTCAACTATGGGAGTCGGCCGTCGCGAGCTCGATGAGTATGAGCGTGAGCTCGCGGTACGCCATGGCGCCTCCTCCGGCTCCTCTGCCGCTGGGAGCTCGTCTGTGGGCGCCTCGAGCTCGCGGCTCACTACAATCAAGAGATAGTCGGAGGAGCTCCGGCCGCTCGCCGTCAAGCTCGAGGACGACGCGGACCCGACGCGTTGAGGCGTCATCGGCCTCGAGGGCTACCTCCTCCCGGGGTAGAGGACCACCTCGAGTGCGCCATCATGGAGCGCTCTGTGAGGGAGGAGGAGGAGGTCGGCGCGCGCCACCGTCGCGAGCTCGAGATCGAGGAGATCTTCCTCGAATAGGGCGTCGCGGCGTCGCTGACGCACGTGTCCAAGGAGGCGGATCTGCGCGTCATGAAGGTCGAGCAGGCCAAGGTCTGGATCGACCTCGACTCTGACGAGGACTGAGCTCCTTCGGCTTCTCCGTCCCGTCGTCGTCGCCGCATCCATCGATTTTGGTAGCATAGGCTCAGGTATGCTGCATGGCACATAGATCACCCTACGTAGTACTATGATGTTGTTTGATGAACAACTATCTATAATGTATATGATGATCAACTACTCTGATGAATGTCGTTGCAAGTTTCTTCCGCTGATGTTTTTTCAAATTTTATGATTTCATATATGAGGTCTGATCTACAACGTATGAATTCGTTTCATAAATCTATGAACTGTAAATATGTTTTTCGGGTCTGATTTTTAGGGGCTGCTAGGGATGCTATGACCCTTTCTTTTCCGCCCATCCCTTTCTTCCGATTCGGCGACGTATCGATACGCTGGACGGCGATGGCACGCCACCGCGCGCCGACGAAGATGATGGGAGCGGGGAGCGATATGGATGGATCGGTGCGAGTTGCTGCCTGCGCGGGCCTACCAATCGATTTGTTTGTGATCCTTAATTTGTCTAGCGATCTATCATGTCGACGTGCCTCGTGTTGTTGATCGTGTCCCTCCAGCTGCGAGCCGGGCAACACGTGAACGTAGCAGCGGGTAGGCGCCTGGTTTAGTTTAAGTTTTGTGTGCCATGCCTTGCCTCGTTGTATCGCTCCGTTGCTGCCACCGTGCCGCGCGCTGACGTGCCGCAGTCATGCTGGGCTGCGTTCTCGAAAGAACCGATGTGCTGTGTACAGTGGTGAATTTTGATAGGGAATGAAGGGCTCAAAATTAACAGTATGGAAAAAAATATTAAATTTCATTTTCTAGTTTAAATAACATTAAAAAATTAATACGCGGCTGAGCTGAATACTAATTATAAATTCCAATTTTTCAAGGCGTTCCAGCCTGTCGAAGAAACCCTTAGATTTGTCACTCGTTGTGGCACTGGGTCGCAAGAGCATCTCTACCAAGCCTCCTAAAAACGTAAATTGTAAAATTGAGATAAGGATAAAAAAAAGGTATTTTGAAGGTTCATTTTAGTTATGTCTGAACAGAAATTGTAAAATAAATTATAAAAATGGAATAAAGAGCTTCTTCATCTAGTCCGACGCTCGCCGCCCCTTCCTCCAGCTGCCTGTGCCAGATACGCCGGTCGCGTCCAACCCCATCGATCGCGCAACGTCGCTCGTCAGCCGTGTCCCGTCGCCCGTCGGCCATGCCCCATCACCATGTCGGCCGCGCCCAGCCTCGTCGGTCACGCCATGTCGTCGGCCGGCCATGCCCCGTCGCCCGTCGACACTGTCCTGTTGTGTTGTCAACCACGCCGGCCGAGTCGTGCCCCTTTGCCGGTCATGCCGAGAGAATTCCGGCAGCCAGGCTGAGGTCATGGGAGGCCGCGACAAGGTCGAGCTCGTCCAATTCAAACCGGCGGCGATCGATTGCGGCATCCACGACCTTTTTCGACGTGCGGTGATGAATTCCGGCCCCCTAGAATCGGCCTTCAAACCTTCAAAAATAGAGGTTTCGGGTGTGACTTTTCAGTTTCCTTTAAAAAAATTACGGGTTAGACCGCTTTTACGATTTCTGTTCTGGACATCTTTTGCGATCAAAACTGTAAAACCCAAAATATTTACGAGTTTGATCACTTATATTACCCAAGATTTCAGTTTGGGTTATTCGGGTACCCGATTTGGAGCATGCATCAACTTTTGGTATGAATAATTTGAATAGTGTGGGTATTTTGGATAGTATGGATATTTTAGTTACTATGGGTAATATGTAAGTGTAATAATATCATCAATAATTTGGCTAGTATGAATAATTCAGGTAGTATGGGAAAAAGTCTAATTTAAACCTTAAATTTATATTGGTTGGACGAAATGAATCCTTGAATCGAAATCTCGATCGATTATATCCTTAACTATGCAATCCCGATCTAAATTGAACCACGACACTGTATTAGCTAGGATTCGTCTGATAGACCGGCCTGTTTTTTTTTTCAAAAAATATTCCAACAGGCGCACACCCTACTCCTTGTTGGACCAGCCCACTTATTTTTTTTTTTAAATGTGTGCGTTTCGCACAGGATGGCGATCAAGGAGTGGGGATGGCACATAGCACATGGCGATCCCTTAGTTTCTTAAATTTCATCTATTATCTAGTTTTAGTAGGCATTTGTATGCAGGCATGAAGGTTGAATGCACATTGACTTGCTTCGCTTAATCAGCAATTCAGTACTTAACTCTCTTCGAGAAAAAGAAGAGCATAACGTAATATAGGAAGAGTTTTGCAAATTTCTATCGCCATCTAATTAAAGTTTTTTGTCACTGGATGTGAATGCTCCCGGGGAGTTACTCATGAGAGTCATCATCAATACGTACAAAAACAAGGTGAAAATTCCCGTACACAGTTAGTTGCTCAAACTAGAAACAGATAAATTATGCATCCTGTCTAAAGTAAACATTGTTTCACATCACATCGGACAAGATACACCGGCCCATTTGCACATTTTGAAACAACATCATCACATCTACTCCCTCCATTCCTAAATATAAATCTTTTTACATGTTTCACTAGGGGACTACATACGAATGTATATACACATATTTTAGAGTGTAGATTCACTCATTTTGTTTCGTATGTAGTCTTCTAATGAAATCTCTAAAAAGACTTATATTTAAAAACGGAGGGAGTTCGAGTGAGTAAGGTTGCCGCACGACAAACTCGCAAATTAAACAGATTGTAGTTGTTTTAACCCGATCTCAAGCATCCACTAGAAAGCAAGAACCTGAACGTGTTTTGAAAGCACAAAAATTATTCCGAAAGATGAACGTTTTTTCAAATTGCGACATTGTGTTGAAAAACTTGAACATTATTTAAAGTAGACAAACAGTTTTTTGAAAACACAGACATTTTTTAAAAATGAGGACAAATACACATAAAATAATAGAAAAAACGAAAAGAAAAAACAGCGAACTAGGCCCGGCCCGTTGTCTGAAAAAAAACAATCCCGACCACCTTTTGCAATCCCGGTCTGACAAACAATCGCAGGGTTCGATTTGGACCGGGATTGCATAGTTCAGGGTACAATCGACAGGGATTTTGACTTTGGGGTTCATTCCGCCAAACCTGTACGAGTTCAGGGTTTAAAATGAACTTTTTCCGGTAGTATGGGTATTTCGGGGTTTTCAAACTAGAACCAGAACCCGAACCCTAACCCAAAAATCGAATAACCAGGAAATGAGAACCGAATCCTAACCTGATACCCGTATTATCCGACAATTCGGGTAATTCGGTTAGGGTACCCAAACAACCAGGGTGATTGATACTCCCTCCGTTTCTAAATATAAGTCTTTTAAGCAATTTCACTAGATGTCTACATACGGAGCAAAATGATTAAATGTACATTCTAAAGTATGTCTATATACATCCGTATGTAGTCCACTAGTGTAATCTCTACAAAGACTTATATTTAGGAACGGAGGGAGTATGATACATGGTGAGCCGTGTCACGTGTGCTAGATATCCTATTATTTTCTCCTGAGGTTCAACAACACAAACCTTCTAGTTGGAAAAACGGTTTTAGATTATAGGTTTTTTGTCTGTATTGGTTAGCTCCCCGTCTCCGAAAACAAAAATACAGTAAGTTTATCAGCTTAACTCCCCAATCTAAACCTCTACAGATCTTCCCAAAATGTGAAGCTCGGCAAAATACCACCATCAGCTTCCTGATCCATTTATCTGGAAAGGCTTCCTGATTTGTTTTGTAACTGCAAGCATTTAAGAGACCTGAGAAAGTAAATAAGAA
Organism: Hordeum vulgare subsp. vulgare; assembly: GCF_904849725.1. Lineage (NCBI taxonomy): Eukaryota > Viridiplantae > Streptophyta > Magnoliopsida > Poales > Poaceae > Hordeum > Hordeum vulgare. The sequence continues at coordinate 358,643,003 of NC_058523.1, forward strand.
ACATTAAGGTCCTTTGAGTAATCCTTACTAAGGGAAAGGTCAATACAGACAGGTTTCCTTTGAAGTGGCAACAGATGTCATTATGTGATAAACCCGCCACCCCCAGAGCAACATCATTGCTACTCTTGCTACCAGTTCAAACACCTAAGTGACACCATAAGACATGTTTTCTTGCAATAATGCCTACACGATAGAAGGAGCGCATTTTCGACGCCATTGTCACATGCATTTTTATCAGCGAAGGACAGATCAAGGGTTTCAGTTTTCAAACTCATGAAAACATGTCATTGCTTCCGGGTTCCATGTAAACACAAAGTACAAAACTGCTACTGTACTATGGTTTAATCTGACTACATAATCAAAATGAAAAGCGAGTTACCATGCTGGACTGCTCCTTTTAATTCCATGCCGTGATGTCAGCAGAAAATTACACCACGACAAAGCATTGTTATACTTAACTTTTAGGTGCAAACCGTAATCAAAACTACCAGTTATCTAATTCGTCATCTAGCCATCCACAGTTAATTTAACAAATATCCTTTCCAGAAGTAATGAGCAACATGCACCAATAGCTGCATGGATTAACTATATCAAGTAGGAGTGAGTAAACACTACAATTACAGGGAGACTTACATTGCTCTCAAATATAACTCTTCCTGCAAAGAAGAAAAATACACGAATGCCAGTTGTCCTATTTGTGATGCCCGCCACTACCCCTCCCCTGTGAGTGCTGGCCTCCCTGTTGTTGTGGCATTCTTCCAGAGAAGGACGAGCTCCCCTGATTAAACTGCCCAGAATTGAATTGCATAGGACCCTGACCACCCTGCCCAGAATTGAATTGCGATGATGGTAGGCGCCCATATCCCTGAGTATTAGGCAACCCAGGGTGTGGCAACCCTTGGTCCCCACCCAGGTACCCATTATTACCAAAGTTCCCCTGCCCCATCCCCAGTTCAGATATTGGACCAAATGAAGGATTTAATTGTGGTCCACCAAAAGGCATTGGATTTACAGGCATTCCGCTCTGCGGGATCAACTGTGTTGGGGTCATGGGCATTCCATTGAGGAATCCACCAAAATTCTGATTTTGGTAATGTTGCTGGTATTGATTGGATCCACTGAGTATGTTTTGCATAATATTAGCTGCAAGAGCAGCTCCATTAATTCCCATGTTCGTGTACATAGAAGGTGGAAACCCACCAGGCCAAACCACATTTGGCTGCTGTGGTAAGAACTGCTGTGATGGGTTAGGGAAGCAGGCACCTTTCTGGTCTGCAAACTGAATGGCTGATGCCATAGAAGGATTCACTGGGACTGGTGGCGTCATTATTGGTAAACTCGTACGTGAACATGCTGAGTTATCAGCAACAGGAGCCATATCTGAGCGATAAATACGATGTGTTGATTGGTGAGCTGGTGTTGCTACATCGTGGATCCTAGGTATACCCTTATGGAATCCAGCATCCCTGGGCCGCTTCCTCTTCTTATCACCAGAACGCTTCTTAGAGTCAAGTTGCCTATCAGTCTGCCCTTTTGCCAGCCGTAATGATTTTTTGTACTCAGCCTCCTTCTCGTCATCAGAGAATTCAGGATCATCTGTTTGGTCCTCAATATTATCTCCTGATCCATCATAGCCTTTGGTGTACAGCTCCTTCACATTTAAGATATGATTTGCAAATTCCATAACAAAAGAGACGGCAGTTCCAGCACTGATTCCAGAAGGGACTTCTTCCACTGAGTTATACCGCACGAGATAGTACGGGTTTTTTACTGGTCCAAATAATTCCTCAACAATACCAAGTGGTGTCCTGCTTTCAGTTATCCAGAGTATAGAACCCTCATTCAGGGGATTGTGTTGCACTGACCCTTCAACAATCACTCTCTCACCCATGATCTGGTGTGACAACAAACAGTCAAGATATGGATCGCACAGGAAATACACTGCTATTATCTAAAAAGAGGAAATATAAATGTGTACTTCATTTACTCTATGACTAAATGAAAAGCACTGTCTATCAATAAAAATCTCAAGCACCATACGGAGGAAGTATGCTAATACAAAAATTCCATGAAAAATGGTACTAGATAATAGTTGCAATACAGGAATATGTAAACATTGTCATCCAGAATCCCAAAACCCTACTGATATGGCCAAATTATCTTAGCGCATACAAATAAAAGTCTAATAAATTTCTAGCTTTTCCACGCAAATAATCTATGCATACACAAAATGGGAGGTAGCTGGCTCAATGTTCACCAGATGTGAAATAAATAAAAAATGTGCTAAAAGATTTTTGTTCAAAATAAATGAGAACAAGACTTTAGATGAAAAGTCAAGTTCAACGCAAGACTTACAGATGAAATTGTTCCCACTGGGAGTGCCTTATGATGTGGTTCCAGCTGGACTTCAATCTTCGGCACTGGAGGAAGGGTCTGCAAGGTATGACATATGTACATTATAGTAGACATACTAACAACTTATTTTGCAAACATACTGGATCATACCATTAGGTGTACTCTTGTATTATATCTACGGTTTTTAGCAATTGAGTATACAAGTTGTAGCAACAAATCAACAATTGAGCATAAACTTGTACTGTTAAAATATATTCATCATCTAACAGAGTTTGATTGCAAAGACAATAGTGCTGATTAGACAAACTGTAACTCGCTAGCAAATGATTCACACTCTACTACTACATGAAAAAAATGCACAAGATACATCCCAATACCTCTGCTTCATGTTTGGAGTCGATATGACCCTTCGATGCTTCCTCCTCGTCATCATCATCATCACTGATTCCAACCATCAATTCCCCCTCCTCAATGAGGGTCGCCATGTCACCGACACCGGAATTGACCCTCTGCTCTTCCTCATCACTGCTCGAGGACGCCTCACTTGACTCATCCTCCTCCTCATCCTCCTCCTCATCCTCCTCCTCACTACTGGAAGAAGCCTCCCCTGATTCCCCATCTTCCTCCTCGGCCTCGCTCTCCTCCTTCCCCTTGCTTGCTCCATTCTCCGTTTCCACTTCCGCCGAGACTTCAGAATTCATCTCAGCATCAACGGAAGCCTCGCCGTTGCTCTGGTCCTCCCCCTTAGTTACTTCCTCTTTCAACAAGACCTCGGGAATCATCTCAGCACGAACGGCAGCTTCGTCTTTGCTCCCCTCCTCCCCCTTCCCCCCTCCACCTTTCGGTACCTCTTTCACCAAAACCTCGGTATCCATCTCAGTGTAAATAGCAGCTAGCGTGCGTGCTGGGTGAGGGGAAAGCGATGGCGGTACCGGCAGAGCTGAGCAGTGGCGCCGGTGGTGTGTAGCGAAGGTGCGCGCGCCCTCGCCGACGAAGCGAAGGCGAGGCAAACAGGGGAGGGCACCGCGCCGCCGGCTCGACGGGAGCGCACAGGGTGAGGCGGAAGGCGCGACGGAGTGTGATAGTGGCTCGGGGTGGGGCTCGAGGCAAAGCCGCAAAGGAGGGTTCAGAACCGCGGGGTGCCTATGTGGGGGTTTTGGGCTAGGGTTTTGTGCTGGACTCTGGCCTCGGCGACCGGGGGAGCAAAGAGATACACGCTTCGAGCCCAACTGAAATATACTCCTATATATATACCAGAAAAGGGCCCGAGAGAAAAGGATACCACATATTTTTAATTTAAAAAAATATCTATAATTTAAGTATTTGTAACTACTATTCAAACAAAAATTATCTTAGCCTAGAAAAACGCAGTTCAAGATTTCACAGGTCTTCTATTTAAATATGACTTGCATGCAGATTTAATACATACAAAGAAACGGTCAAGTGATTTTCAATTTTGTCTCTAATCCTGATTTTGCTGAGACGTTCATCCATAATCCAGATCGGCACCAGTATGAAAGAAAGACGGGTAATGCATTACTGATTAAGATCGTATCCTATATAGTATTTTTAAAATGGTTAACGGGTAAAATAACATCATATTTAGATTCTACATGTTTTTTTTAATCAAGATTCATATATAACATGTTAAATTTAGAGTATGATTTAGAAGATATGATTATTTTAAAAAACAGTTGATATGTATTGCGGGTTTAATATTAGAAATATCAGGTGGTTTTCTATAAAATACCATGACGGACTAAGAATACTTATTTCCTTTATTAGTAAGTATATATATAGAGAAAGAGAATGTCTATTCGTCACGCAGGATGCAAAATAAGTTATTCTTCACCCAGGTAATCTTACGACCGTTTTATAAATAAATTACATTTGGAATAACAATAGTTACATTAATATTGATTTATTACATAAAATTTGATGTAAAAAAATAAAAATATAGATCATAAGACCAGAAAAATCGCATTTCATGTATAGTTTGGACTATGTTTTTATGTTTGTAATTTTACATGACATAAAATATTTTTTATGTTGACTATATATATTTTTACGGTCTCTTTTTATGTATGAAATAAAAGAATTGAAACAAAAAATTACGATGCATTGATGTGAAAATAGAGGGGGATGAAAAATAACTATTCTTCACCCAGTCTGACGAATAGTCAATCCCTACACACACACATCTACAACTACACTTGCTAAATCAGGCATCCTATAGGTCCATCGGCGCGTTCGTCGACAATGACCCTAAATGCGTGTCTTTAAAGTCACATAATTTATATCCAGCATTTTATATTTATATAAAATCATGCAGCATAATATGTGGATCATTAACGGCCAAAATCAACAGAAATGGAACCGATAGTAAACGGGCATAAATTTATACATATAAACAACACTAAAAGATCGATCATAGTTCACACAGTTTATATTGTCTGGGAAATCCTAACTACTACTAGGATGTAGATACTACAATCTAGATATGAGAGGGTGAAGCTTCACCGCTTACTCGGCGGCCCTTTGCCCTTCCGGACGCTGGCGTTATTGTAGGCGTCCGTGAGGGATCGATAGAAGATGTGTCTAGAGGGAGGATGAATAAACTACTTGTCAAGATAAAATTTCTGGCTTAACCTAATTTCTAGGAGGGCAGAAATGTAGAAGTTGAAACAAGTCTAGGCACCCTACACAAGCAGTTCTAAGAGTATAGCAGCGGAAAGTACAACATGCAAGAGTAATGTACAGGAGAAGGGAGGGAGATCAAACGCATGAGGTTGACACGGCGATTTTTGGCATGGTTCTGATAGGTGGCGCTATCGTACGTCCATGTTAGTGGAGACTTCAATCCACGGATGGTAACGGTTGCGAGAGTCCACGGAGGGCTCCACCCACGAAGGGTCCACAAAGAAGCGGCCTTGTCTAACCCACCATGGCTTTCATCCACCGAGGACTAGCCTTACTCACGGTAGATCTTCACAAAGTAGGCGATATCCTTGCCCTTACAAACATCTTGGTTCAACTACACAACACGAAGTAGGAGGCTCCCAAGCGACACCTAACCAATCTAGGAGGCACCGTCCTCCAAAAGGTAATAGATAGGGTAGATCAATGAACTCCTTGCTCTTGTGCTTCTAAAGATAGTCTCCTCAACACAAATCACTCTCTCAAAGAATATGCATGTGTAGGATAGGTTGATTTGGTGGAAAGTTGTTTGGGGAGGCTAGAGATCAAGTTTCAATTGATTGGATTGAAATATCTTGGTCTCAACACATGAGTAGGTGGTTCTCTCTCAGAAAATGGATCTGGCAATGAAGTGTGTGTTCTGAGTGCTTCTCCCACGAATGAGAGGTGGGTGAAGGGGTATATATAGGCAGTAGCCAAAATCCAACCGTTCCACACAAAAGAGCAAACTCGGTGATACCGAAGTGGACAATTCGGTGGTACTAATTAGCACTAAAGGTGTGACCTTTTGAATCTCGGTGAGACCAATATATAGAACTCAGTGGCACCGAAAAAGGTGACTAACGGTCAGATGACCAAACTCGGTGGCACCGATACTCAAACTCGGAAATTCTGATTTTGTGTATCTAGACAACAGAATGTTGGTCACCCAAACTCGGTAGCACCGATGAAGTTTCGGTTGCATCGATTTTGTGGGAATGGCTAGGGTTCTATCTTGGGTTCAAACTCGGTGGGTCCGATGTGGCAATGTTGGTGACACCGAATTTGTGAATGTGGAACTTGACAGAGTGAATATGTGGGGAAAATGACTGAGTGTTTTGGTGGCTAACTCTAAGCATTTGAGCAATCAGTTCATTTCACTACCTCACCCCCTTTTAATAGTATTGGCTTTCCTATGGACTCAAAAGTGATTTCTCACAAATATAAAATCAAGAGTCCTCTAGGTTGAAGCTTGAGCCACTGTTATTCCTTTCTTGCATCAAGGGGCATCTCCACATGAACCTTAAGCCATAGCTCTTCATGGACTAAACCTGAAATATCTAGGTAAATGTGTTAGTCCAAGAGGCAATGTATGTTGTCATGAATTATCAAAATCAACGAGGGAGAATATGTGCTTTCATTATCCCCCTTTTTGGTAATTGATTACAACATACAATCAAAGCTTCAAAATAAAGATACTCATAAGAATATGATAGCTTTGAAGGAAATATGACTAATGCAAGCTCCCTCTAAATGTGTGCAATCCCTTAAGGAATAGTTGCTTTGGAATGCATGGGCACACACAAGGTAGAAGGACAAGACAAGTCATATGGTTCTTGGCTATATGCATCAAATATATGTGAATGAAGGACTTCCATGTTCAAGACTTCCTCCTGCAAATAATATGTGCAAGAAACAAAAGGTCATCATGAACAAGGATATGATGTGATGGGGTTATAGTCCTAGGGTAGGGTCATAGGCCTGCCCTGTAGGTCCTACCCAAGGACTACCCCTCACAAAGGACAAGGCCCTTAGTCAGCTCCGACTGAATTAAGGAGTCCCCATCATCCAGTCGGTAACAGGTCCTCGATCATCCAGTCGGAGACTAGCATTCGGAGGATATCAAGCTAACCGACTGGATACCACTCGGTACATCGTAACCCCCCTGGAGGGAAACGGTCGTACGTTTCCAAGCGCATTTATTAGCATTTAGGACGTACGTTACCTGTAACGTACACAGTCAATCGCCACTACTCCACCCCTGTACCGGAACCGTTGTGGAGGGCAGCACACTCTATATAAGACAGCCTCCCCCGCTGGTAGAGGGGTTAGCAACTCATTGTATTCCATATTCCACTCGACAACAAGCTCCGAGAGCACTGAGACATAGGGCTATTACCTCCACCGTAGAGGGGCCTGAACTCATACAACCTCGCCGTAGCTGGGACTCTGCCCATCCTTTTCGTACCCTACACATCTACTGTCAGGCTTATACCCACGACAGTTGGCGCCCACCGTGGGGCAGGCGTCTAAGCGACTTCCGGCGAGTTTGCGACTACTTCCTTTCGTCATGTCGTCCGGTGGAGGTTCGAGCATGGGTCACCAGATCTTCTTCGGCGCTCTCTCCTTCATCATCGACGATTCGGCGTGGCTTCGGGATGCTCCTCTCGACGTCGAGGCGCTTCCCCATCGTGGGGCTACGCACTTCTGTGCCGGTGCCCGCGGCATTCTTCTTCTCCAACAGTCGGCTCCGGTGTCGACTTGCACCGCCGTCACGCGCCGCAGCAAGCGGTCTCACCGTACGCGGCTCCAGTGTTGGGTGCAACACGCCCAGGCGCGCCAGAACGTGTCTTCACAAGTGGCGGTTCTAGAGTCCGTTGTGGTTGCCCCGCGGTCCCAGCACTCGGACTCGGTTCCGACTGAGTTTCCTTCCGAGTATGCGGGTCGCGGGCCTGCAACAGAAGTACACATGGCCAACTCCCATGAAGATATTCGTCAAGTTGGCCGGAATGAGCACGAGATTGGCGAAACGTCCGGCGCGCGTCGTCCGCCTCGCCGTTCTGCCAGTCAACACACTCGGCGGAGCAACGTGGAGTTGTTCCGCACACCCCTCCTCAACTTGGCTGCGGCTGCCAAGATAGCCGATTCCCTCTAGCCGACTGATTCAGAAGCTGGTAGAGGGATCGAGCAGATCCGAGCCCTGTTGCACACGGCGCAACAGCAGAATTCGGCCGTCTCCCAGTCGCACAACAGGATCCATAATAGTTCTGTTCATGCGACTACGCATCGGTCGGTTCACAGCCCTGGTTCCCATCAGCGGCACACGGGAGGCAGCCGTTCCATGAATCACGAAGATCGCCGCCGTTCACGCACCCCTCCGTAGGGTGGGCCCTATGGGTTCCGACATCATGATGATCGGCGTTCAGTCGGCGACACTTACGACCCAAGGCCCGACGCAAGAGGGCGTATCGCCCAGCAAAGGGTCGACAGGGGCCGAGCCCACCGCGATGGTCACGATATGGACCGTCCAAGTGGAAGCAGAACCATCGTGTCTGGTCCCGAGTGTTTTAGTCGAGCCATCCGCTCGGCTGACATCCCGCCCAACTTCCGATTGGCGACGGGAATCAGCAAGTTTACAGGAGAGTCCAAGCCGGAAACATGGCTAGATGACTACCGAGTGGCGGTCCAGATCGGAGGAGGGGACGACCATGTCGCCATGAAGCACCTCCCTCTGATGCTCGACGGCTCGGCGCGAGCGTGGCTGAATCAGTTGGCCCCCTCAAGCATCTACAGCTGGGCAGATCTGGCCCGAGTGTTCATCAGGACCTTCGAAGGGACGTGCAAGCGCCCTGCTGGCCTCGTGGAGCTCCAGCACTGCGTCCAGAAACAGAATGAGCCCCTGCGAGATTTCATTCAGCGTTGGACAACTCTCTACCACACGGTGGAGAACGTCACCGAGCATCAAGCAGTCTGCGCCTTCAAGGCAGGCGTGCGGTACAGGGATCTGTACCTAAAGTTCGGCCGAACAGGCGACATCTCCATGAGCAAGATGATGGAAATAGCGATGCGCTATGCTAATGGCGAAGAAGAAGACCGCATCCGAAGCGGCAAGCACAAAACAGTCGCTGATGGAGATGGGGGCAACACTCGGAAGCAGAAGCAGAAAGCACTGCTCCGCAAGCAGAAGCTGCAGCCGTAACCAATGCCAAGTTCAAGGGCAAAGGGAAGGCTCAGTTCACCCCCAGGAAGAAGCAGTTCAATAACCCCATCCTGGACCAGCCATGTCCGGTTCATACGAAGATGGATGAAGAGGGCAACCCCATATATGCGAAGCATACCACTCGACAGTGTCGCCTCCTGATCCAGGGGTTCAGCGAAGGGCGACCGAGTGAAAAGGACAACGAACAGGATGAGGAGGACAAGGAGGATCCGTTCCCCCAAGTCCATGCAACTCTCATGATCTTTGCTGACGTTGAGAGCAAGAGTCGACTGAAGCTGGTGAACAGGGAGGTGAACATGGCCACCCCTGCCAGCCCCAAGTTCCTCAAATGGTCTTAGACTGCGATCACCTTTGACCAGTCGGATCATCCTGCACATGTACCCACCCCAGGAAGACAAGCTCTGGTCGTCGACCCGGTGGTAGAAGGAGTCCGACTGCGCAAAGTCCTCATGGACGGCGGCAGCGGCTTGAACATCATGTACGCCGACACTCTCAAGGGGATGGGCATTCCGATGTCCAAACTCAGCGAGAGAAGCATGCAGTTCCATGGAGTCGTCCCTGGACGGAAGGCCAAGTCACTCGGCCAGATCGCGTTGGACATCGTTTTCGGCTCCGACAAGAACTTCCGCAAGGAAAAGCTGACGTTCGAAGTGGTGGACTTTCAGAGTGCTTACCACACAATTCTGGGCCGCCCGGCGTACGCACGTTTCATGGCCCGTCCATGTTACGTATACCTGAAGCTGAAGATGCCAGGCCCGAAAGGCGTGATCACCATCACGGGCAATCGACAGCGAGCCGAAGAGTGCCTGCAGCAGGGATCAAGAATCGCCGACCAGCAGATGGCCGTCCTCGAGCTCGACGAGTACAAGAAAACAGTTGACCCCGCCGACCTGATGCGCTCAAAGAAGCCAGCTTCTGAATCCGCATTCCAGTCGGCGGGAGAGACGAAGAAGGTCAGCATTCACCCGACGGACGACACTGTTGCCCCGACGAACATCTCCACCACCCTCGATCCTAAATACGAAGCCGAGCTCACCCAATTCCTCCATGAGAACTGGGACATCTTCGCATGGAAACCCTCTGACATGCCAGGTGTACCTAGGGAGTTGGCTGAGCACCGACTGCATGTGGACCCCGTCGCTCGGCCCGTCCGAGAGCGCTTGCGCCGGTCCGCCGCGCACAAGAGGAAAGCAATCGGGGAGGAGGTGGCCAAGCTGCTGGCAGCCAACTTCATTCGGGAGGTTCACCACTCCGAGTGGCTCGCCAATGTTGTCATGGTGCCCAAGAAGGACAAGTCGCTCCGAATGTGCATCGACTTCAAGCATCTCAATAAGGTCTGCCCGAAAGACCATTTTCCGCTCCCCCGCATAGATCAAATTGTCGATTCGACTGCGGGATGCGAGCGTCTGTCATTTCTTGATGCCTATTCGGGCTATCATCAGATCCGTCTGTATGGTCCCGATGAGTTAAAAACAGCCTTCATCACCCCATTCGGGTGCTTCTGCTACATCACTATGCCATTCGGTTTGAAGAACGCAGGAGCTACCTTTATGCGCATGATCCAAAGATGTCTCCTCGACCAGATCGGTCGGAATGTGGAGGCGTATATGGATGATATCGTAGTCAAGTCACGCAAAGGTTCCGACCTGCTGACTGACTTGGCAGAAACATTCGCCAACCTTCGTAGGTACGATATCAAGCTCAACCCTGCCAAATGTTCATTCGGCGTTCCCAACGGAAAGTTACTCAGTTTCTTCGTTTCCGAACGAGGGATCGATGTCAACCCCGAAAAGATCGGGACCATCGTCCGAATGGAGAGGCCGGTCAGATACACGATGTTCAACGGCTCACAGGTTGCCTAGCGGCTTTGAGCAGGTTCATCAGTCGACTCGGCGAGAAAGCACTTCCTCTGTACCGACTCATGAAGAAATCAGATACTTTCGAGTGGACAGTCGAAGCCCAAGTCGCATTCGACGACCTCAAAGTCCTACTTTCCACCCAGCCGGTTCTTACTGCTCCGCTCAGTAAAGAGCCCCTTCTTCTGTACATTGCGGCTACAAATCAAGTCGTCAGTACTGTTCTTACAGTCGAACGAGAAGAAGAAGGCAAAGCATACAAAGTTCAGCGGCCAGTGTACTACGTCTCCGAAGTCCTGACTCCTTCCAAGAAGAGGTATCCCCACTATCAAAAACTCATCTACGGGATTTACTTGACTGCGAAGAAGGTGGCCCATTATTTCCAAGACCACTCGGTGTCTGTCGTTTCTGATGCTCCATTGTCGGAAATTCTCCACAATCGAGACGCGTCAGGCCGAGTGGCGAAGTGGGCGATGGAGATGATGTACTGCGATATCAAGTTCGAGGCCAAGAAAGCTATTAAGTCTCAAGCTCTGGCTGACTTCATAGCAGAATGGGTAGAACAACAGCAACCGACCCACATCTACTCGGCCCATTGGACAATGTTCATTGATGGGTCCAAGATGTTGAATGGCTCCGGCGCTGGCGTTGTGATCATATCGCCAAAGGGCGACAAGCTCAAGTACGTGCTACAGATACACTTCGATTCCTCCAACAACGAGGCAGAGTATGAAGCTCTCCTCTACGGGTTGCATATAGCCATCTCACTCGGCGTCCGTCGTCTGATGGTCTACGGCGATTCGGATTTGGTGGTCAATCAAGTGATGAAAGAGTGGGACGTCAGGAACCCCACCATGACCACATACTGCAATGCAGTGAGAAAGCTTGAGAAGAAGTTTGAAGGTCTAGAACTTCACCATGTTCCGAGACTGAAGAACCAAGCAGCGGATGAGTTGGCCAAACTCGGATCCACTCGGAGACCAGTCCCGAGTGACGTCTGCCTTGAGCACCTCCACCTTCCCTCAGTCAAAGAAGATCCTTTCACAGAGGAACCAGTACAACCAAAGAGTTCAACAGATCCGACTGAAGTTGATGTACCTGCTGTGGTTGATCTGGTCATGGAGATTCTTGCTGTCATCCCCGATTGGACTGTGCCGATCATTGCATATATCCTGAGGCAGGAACTACCAGAAGACGAAGTCCAGGCCAGGCAGATAGTCCGCAGGTCGACGTCATTCACTGTCATTGACGGCCAATTGTACAAGGAGAGCGTTTCAGGCGTTCTCCAACGATGCATCTCCCCAGAGGAGGGCCAGCTGATCCTGGAAGATATTCACTCGGGAACCTGTGGTCATCACGCTTCTTCAAGAGCAATCGTCGCCAAGGCATTCAGGGCTGGTTTTTTCTGGCTGCAGGCAAACGAGATGGCTAAAGATATGGTCGACCGATGTGAGGGGTGTCAGTTCTACTCCAACAAGTCCCACAAGCCGACATCTGCGTTGAAGACAATCCCTCTTGTGTGGCCGTTTGCAGTTTGGGGATTAGATACAGTCGGACCATTCAAGACAGGCCAAGGGGGATACACACATCTGTTGGTGGCAGTCGACAAGTTCACGAAATGGATCGAAGCCAAGCCCATCAAGAAACTTGACGCCTCAACAGCCGTCAAGTTTATCAGAGACATCATCTCCAGATTCGGTGTACCTCACAGCATAATCACGGACAACGGGACAAACTTTGACTCGGACAGATTCAAAGGTTTCTGTGCAAGCCAAGGTATCCGAGTGGATTTTGCTTCCGTAGCACATCCCCAATCCAATGGACAAGCAGAGCGGGCGAATGGGCTTATTCTTCAATGTTTGAAGCCCCGACTCCTGCGAGAGGTTGGACACGCCGCTGGCGCATGGGTCACCGAGTTACCTTCAGTACTTTGGGGTCTCCGCACAACCCCGAACAGATCTACGGGGCGATCATCGTTCTTCCTCGTTTATGGAGCAGAAGCAGTCCTTCCGAGTGACTTGCTTCATAACGCGCCACGAGTCGAACTCTTCTCCGAAGCTGAAGCAGAACAAGCAAGGCAAGACGGAGTGGACCTTCTAGAGGAGGAGCGCGAGATGGCACTGACTCGCTCAACCATTTATCAACAAGATTTGCGGTGTTTTCACGCGCGGCACGTTAGGAGTCGTACGTTCCAAGCAGGCGACCTGGTGCTCCGAGTGGATCAGCAAAGACCTCACAAGTTGGCTCCTGCCTCGGAAGGACCCTTCATCATCTCAAAGGTGCTGAACAATGGAGCATACGGACTCTACAACATCGACAAGGAGATAGACGAGCCGCGAGCATGGAAAGGAAATCTCCTGAAGCGCTTCTACACGTGACCGTCGACTGAAGCAATGTAAAGAACAAGTATTGGTGAAACAATATAAAGCAGATTGAGTTTTTTGCAGGTTCAAAGTTCTTCCGCAGTCGCAGACTCCGGTCTCAAAAAAAAAAACTTAGCTGCAATCCAGAATCGCCTAAGTATGAACTCTCTCCGAGTGTGCACTTAACGTCACACTCGGGGACTTAGCTGCGATCCAGAATCGCCTAAGTATGAACTTTCTCCGAGTGTGCACTTAACGTCACACTCGGGGACTTAGCTGCGATCCAGAATCGCCTAAGTATGAAATTTCTCCGAGTGTGCACTTAACGTCACACTCGGGGACTTAGCCGCGATCCAGAATCGCCTAAGTATGAACTTTCTCCGAGTGTGCACTTAACGTCACACTTGGGGACTTAGCTGCGACCCAGAATCGCCGAAGTATGAAATTTCTCCGAGTGTGCACTTAACGTCACACTCGGGGACTTAACTGCGATCCATAATCGCCTAAGTATGAACTTTCTCCGAGTGTGCACTCAACGTCACACTCGGGGACTTAGCCGCGATCCAGAATCGCCTAAGTATGAACTCTCTCCGAGTGTGCACCTAACGTCACACTCGGGGACTTAGCCGCGATCCAGAATCGCCTAAGTATGAACTCTCTCCGAGTGTGCACTTAACGCCACACTCGGGGACTTAGCTGCGATCCAGAATCACCTAAGTATGAACTTTCTCCGAGTGTGCACTTAACGTCACACTCGGGGACTTAGCTGCGATCCAGAATCGCCTAAGTATGAAATTTCTCCGAGTGTGCACTTAACGTCACACTCGGGGACTTAGCCGCGATCCAGAATCGCCTAAGTATGAATTTTCTCCGAGTGTGCACTTAACGTCACACTCGGGGACTTAGCTGCGACCCAGAATCGCCTAAGTATGAACTTTCTCCGAGTGTGCACTCAACGTCACACTCGGGGACTTAGCTGCGACCCAGAATCGCCTAAGTATGAACTTTCTCCGAGTGTGCACTCAACGTCACACTCGGGGACTTAGCCGCGATCAAGAATCGCCTAAGTATGAACTTTCTCCGAGTGTGCACTCAACGTCACACTCGGGGACTTAGCCGCGATCCAGAATCGCCTAAGTATGAACTCTCTCCGAGTGTGCACTTAACGTCACACTCGGGGACTTAGCTGCGATCCAGAATCGCCTAAGTATGAACTTTCTCCGAGTGTGCACTTAACGTCACACTCGGGGACTTAGCTGCGATCCAGAATCACCTAAGTATGAAATTTCTCCGAGTGTGCAATTAACGTCACACTAGGGGACTTAGCCGCGATCCAGAATCGCCTAAGTATGAACTTTCTCCGAGTGTGCACTTAACGTCACACTCGGGGACTTAGTTGCGACCCAGAATCGCCTAAGTATGAAATTTCTCCGAGTGTGCACTTAACGTCACACTCGGGGACTTAGCCGCGATCCAGAATCGCCTAAGTATGAACTCTCTCCGAGTGTGCACTTAACGTCACACTCGGGGACTTAGCTGCGATCCAGGATCGCCTAAGTATGAACTTTCTCCGAGTGTGCACTTAACGTCACACTCGGAGACTTAGCTGTGATCCAGAATCGCCTAAGTATGAACTTTTTCCGAGTGTGCACTTAACGTCACACTCGGGGACTTAGCTGCGATCACGAATTGCCTAAGTATTAACTTTCTTCGAGTGTGCACTTAATGCCACACTCGGGGACTTAGATGCGATGCACAATCGCCTAAGCACCCACATGCCTTCGACTGTATCCTATAGGTACACTCGGGTAAACAACTGACATCTACATGAGTTGCAGACCCTCATTGAGGCTCATGTGGATGTCAAAACAACTGACAACTACATCAGTACCAACTCGCCCCGAGCGCGACCTGATAGTCGCACTCGACAACCTAGAGGCGACAATACAGATCCAATCGGAAATTCCACGGACCCTCAATGAGGCTCATGCAGATGTCAAGACCACTGACATGTTACGCATGTTTGCCTTTGGCTTCACCAAGAAACGCCAAACAAAAACTCGAGTCAAAATTGCAACAGAAGAGCAAAAGATTCGATTCAAAGTTCAACCAAAGATAGTGCCTCAGTGTGTATCAAGCTTACCCACACCGAAACAAGAATGTGACGGCCAACAACAGTGGCCAAAGTTTCTTACAAATCAACACTCGGCATACCGAGGATCAAGTTTTATTACGCGTCGTCTGGAGTAGCGCCAGGACTGGAGGGCTCCACGAAGGTGTCCAGGTCGATTCCGTCGGCGATGCGGGTGGCACTTTCAAGGAAGGTTTCCATGAAGTCTTCAAATTGAAGTTTTTCTTCGTGTTGGCCACCTTCAATGTCTTCAGCTTCTCCTCGCGCACCTCCTTGCAATGGACTCGGACCAGGGACAGAGCAACATCTGCACCACAACGAGCTGCAGATTTCTTCCACGACTGCACTCGGTTCGGAATCTCCTCCAGTCGAGCCATCAGGTTCTCCATCTCCTGCCGCGACTCATCTTCTGGCCAAAGCTCCTTGTCGATTCAGCCGACGACTTCTCTCAGTCGACCGATGAAAGGGCCAACTTTGCCCACGCGGATGTGCGCCCGGAGCAGATCCCGATTGGCGTCCTCGCTGAGTGGCACGTTATCGCGAATCGACCGCTCCACGTCAGCTGCTTCAACTTCAGCATCAATGCAAAAATCTGCAACAGAAGGACAAGCAAACAATAAGCGCCGACTGTGACGCACATAGGACAAGCACTCAGCAAAACACAGGACTTACCAGCCAGACGCTTCATCATGTGCCGAGCCTAGTCGCTGACGTATTTCTCCTGAGCTATGCATCGTTTGTTCAGCACGTCCATCTGCCCCATCAGAGCGCTCCTTTGTTTCCTCATCTTTTCAACTTCCTCAGTCAGCATTTTGTTCGCTTCACGAGCCTGCTCCAGCGACTTCTCTCGCTCCGCCAGAACCACCTTCATACCATCCATTGCAAGCAGTGCCGCATCCCGCTCACCAGCAAACTGAATCTTCTCCGCCCTCAGAGCCTCATATGCTGCCCCCATTTCACAAGTTTTCTGCCAGCCAGCACCAAGAGACAATCAGATAATTCAACAATAAAAGTCTAAGTTCTTAAGACCCCTGCCGACGCAAGCAGTCGACAGCGGTCTCGGGGACTACACCCAGTGGGTTCACTGAGAGTGACCCCACTGGTATGCAACTCAAGCAGGCCCGCCCTATTGAGATGCATGTTACAACCTACACCTACGAGGCCAATACTACCCGACCTGAGTACAAATTACTCTCAGGGACTCTTACAGTAAGTGCACTCCGAGTGCCACAACTGTTCGCAGTCGGTCATATTATTTACAGACCTAACCAAAGCAAAGACAATATATATAAAGACAACTGCCGGTGCAAGCACTCGACAGAAGTGTCGGGGACTACACCCACTGGGTTCACTCAGAGTGAACCCATTGCAAACAACAGATGCTATCCAAAAACACCCAGTGGGTTACAAGAGAAAAGTAAATACTTACTAGCCCACTTACTCGGATATCATCCCGCAGCTCCAAGCTCCGCTGGTACAAGGATGCGACGGAGTCGTAGGCCCTCTTGGCTTCTCCAGCCATCAGCTCCGCCTGCACCATGGCTCCCTTGGCCGCTCCCACCTGCTCCTCTGGGAGACGCTGGATGTTGAACTCGACATTCGACGAGCCTGGCATCGTCGGAAGTTCCTGAGGCATCCCAAGGTCCGCTCCAGTCGGCTCTTCAACCACCAGCGCCGGTTTAGTCGGCGGCAGCACCTCAGTCGGAGGCACGTCGGCGGCGAGAGCAGCAACAGGTGGAGCAGCCTCTAGAACAGGCTCCGCAGCTTGCTCAGCTCTCCCCTGATCACCCTCATCCACGCAAATCGCCCCTGATAGACCGAACGACGCAAGATCTCAGAAAAAGAAAGAGGCAGGACCTATGATAGAATTCGAGACGCGATAGTATAAAACACTCGGAGTCACTACAATGCACCTGGCTGGGACGAGACGACGTTGTCCGTGTCCATGGGGTCATCCTCCTGGTGCGCCGGAGAGGTGGCAGAAGTAGCGAGTCTGTCGAGTGAAATCCATTCGACCAATAAACAGGAGTCCACTCGGATATCAGAAGAAATTAGAAGACCGATACACTTACGTGGAGGTGACGGGGACGGCAACCCTCATCCGCGGCAGAGCCTTCCGAAGTTTGGGCCCACTTGGTTTGGTCGCCTTGGAAGACTGACCCACAGGCTCAGCGGCAGCATCCCTGGCCCTCTTGGTGCTCCGAGCACTCGGGACCACTGGGGTAGTGGGCGGAGCACTTGAGGATGCCGGAGGGACCGAGGGAACGGCAGGCTCGTGTCGGCGCTTGGTCCGATGCTCTAATTGCAGGGGCGGCGAGTCCTGCTCTTCGCCTTCCTCCTCTTCCTCGCTAGTCTCTTCCTCCGACTCCCCGCTGTCGGAGACATACTCAGCGCTCTCCACGCTGCCCTCTTGGCTGCCTTCTTCCTCCTCCTCGTTCGGGTTCCCGTTCGAGACAGGAGAAAACGAGTTGGTCCACTTCTGCGTGAAAAACAGTCGGCGACATCAAGCGACAAGCAGAGATTCAAGAAAGCAATGAAACTAAAACAGATACGTGCACTCGGCACATAGTACTCACCCGATTCGGAGGAGGATTGTCCGCGCTGAAAGCCCTCACTCGCCGAGACCCCCTGGGGTTCTCGCAGGCGCCTGTGATCTGGAGCACCCATGACGCCACCTTCTCCTCGGTCACGCTCAAGACGTTAGTCCGAGTGGAGTCCTCGGTCCCCGAGTAGTGCCACATGGCGTGGTCGCGAGCCTGCAGTGGTTGAATGCGCCGGCCAAGGAAAGTCTCTAGCAAATCCATGCCGGTGACTCCCCTCCTGACGACGTCTACGAGTGCGTCGACCAGGGGCTGGATGTCGAGCTTCTCCGCCTTCGTGAGCGCGAGCTGCTTAGGTGGAGTGGGACGATCTAGGCTAAAAGGGGGCAACCCAGAAGAGGCATTCGGACAGGCAACGTCTTGGCAGTAGAACCACGTCGACTGCCAGTTCCTGACTGACTCGCTCAGCTGAAGAGCAGGATAACTACTCCGACTCTTTTTCTGGAAACCTAAGCCTCCGCAGAGTTGGAGAAGATGCGTTTTATCATCCGACTGGCTCAGTCGTTTGATAGTCTGAGATCTAGCAGAGAATATATGTTTGAACAACCCCCAATGGGGGGGGGGCAGCCGAGGAAACACTCGCACATAACGATGAAAGCAGAGAGATGGGCAATAGCATTCAGAGGAAAGTGGTGAAGCTGTGCCCCGAAGTGGTTCAGGGTGCCCTTAAAGAAAGGATGTGGGGGCAGGGAGAAACCTCGGTAGACATGGCTGAGCAGCAAGACGCGCTCCCCCTCCCGGGGTGCCGGCTCGACCTCATTCTCAGCCGACAGCCTCCAAGACTTGTGGACGATCATCCCGTCCTCCACCAGCTGCAGCAGATCCCCCTCCGTCACCGTGGAGGGGAGGAAGTCGCCTTGAATCCACCCCGCCGGCAACGGCCGCTGCCGCCGCTGAGCAGGAGCCGCCGCCTTCCCCTTCTTCTTCCTCGCCTCCATCTTGCTGGTTTGACCCTTGGTCATGGCGGAAGTTGCGAGTTCGCGGAGAGAGAGGAGTAGTGGGGAGGTTAGGTGCGCTGGAGGAGGCGAGGAGGACGAAGCAATGGCAAAAGATCCGGCGGGCGTAACGAAAAACCCTTGCCGCCGGGATTTAAGTAAGGTTCCGACCGGGTCGCTGGCAGGTGGCCCCGAAACCTTATCCCCCGACCGGCCGCGGCGATATCAGTGGAGGAGTTGAAGGCGTGAGGATCGAGGCGTCAGGCGCTACTCGAGCGCGCTGGCGTCATCCCCGCCGAGCGCGCGGAAACCGAAATTTGAGGATCCCGGAAAATCCGCTGCTGTCAGTTGACTGGTCGCGTCAAGAGATACCCTGGGAGCACTCGGTTTCCGACAGTTTGTTCCACGGAGATTTCCACTCGGATCGTTGGTCAGAAAAGATAAAATGGATCGAGGCAAGCAACGCCCAAGCCAAGTCCGTTCTAGTCGGATCCAAACTTCAAGCATCGCTTCGTCGTTCCAACCCCAATCTATTCGGGGACTAATGATGGGGTTATAGTCCTAGGGTAGGGTCATAGGCCTGCCCTGTAGGTCCTACCCAAGGACTACCCCTCACAAAGGACAAGGCCCTTAGTCAGCTCCGACTGAATTAAGGAGTCCCTATCATCCAGTCGGTAACAGGTCCTCCATCATCCAGCCGGAGACTAGCATTCGGAGGATATCAAGCTAACCGACTGGATACCACTCGGTACATCGTAACCCCCCTGGAGGGAAACGGTCGTACGTTTCCAGGCGCATTTATTAGCATTTAGGACGTACGTTACCTGTAACGTACACAGTCAATCGCCACTACTCCACCCGTGTACCGGAACCGTTGTGGAGGGCAGCGCACTCTATATAAGCCACCCTCCCCCACTGGTAGAGGGGTTAGCAACTCATTGTATTCCATATTCCACTCGACAACAAGCTCCCAGAGCACTGAGACGTAGGGCTATTATCTCCACCATAGAGGGGCCTAAACTCATACAACCTCGCCGTAGCTGGGACTCTGCCCATCCTTTTCGTACCCTACACATCTACTGTCAGGCTTATACCCACGACATGATGCATATACTTACCTTGAGAATCTTGAGCGTCTTGACATAGGAGTACACTTGAGAAAAGAAATGTTAGATAACACAAGAGTACCCTGTTGCAAAGGTGCAAAGAAATTCAAGTATACCAAGAAGTTGAAGACACATTGAATATAGGCTTTGATAAAAGAATATGTCTTCAAAGAACAAGACATTTTTGTCCCTTAAAATGAGGATGTAAGATTTCCTCCCCCCCTGAATCATAGCATGTAGATATTGGGAGTAGGCAGGGAAAAATAAGTTCAAACAAATAAAGCCATGTTGTATCTCTCTCCCCCTTAATGTGTAGGGTTTGATACAAGTATCTTCCCTTAGTGTTGTTTCCTCCCTCTTTTGGATAAGCCTCTTAATGATATGTCTCCCCTATAAATAGGTTCATGCAATGGAAGCTTTGATGATATTTCTCTTCCCTTTGGCATAATTACCAAAAAAAGATTAGAGGGTAAGGGCTCATTGAGAGAAAAGATCCTAGATACTTCTCTCTTTTGTAAGGGTTCCTTGTGTTAGAGTACTATATATGTAGCCATGTAACCTTTCGTATTTACCCTATTGTATAAGAGGCCTTCTGCATATTACACACATGTACATGTATATATACTGGCCTATGGCCTCTTGGAAATGCAAGTTGCATATTTCCTAACAGTACATGTGCTATTAGCATTGCGCGCGGTCGTGTGAAGCATGAGCTCACCAAGCATATTGGTGTTGATGCTTTCTATGTGCATGCTGGTGTGCAGGATCAAGTTATTGCTCTTCAGTATGTGCCTTCCGAGTTATAGTTGGCAGATTTTCTAACGGAGGCCCAGCCTAGAGCACGGCATGGCTTCTATCTCTCCAAACTCAGTGTTGTTAATGCACCATGAGTTTGAGGGGGGTGTTAGAGTGCTATATATGTAGTCATGTAACCTTTCGTATTTACCCTAATGTATAAGGGGTTTTCTGCATATTACACACATGTACATGTATATATACTGGTCTATGGCCTCCTGGAAATACAAGCTGCATATTTCCTAACACCTTGAATGTTCTTTTCTCCCACTTAGATATTTAGCAGGGTTCATTGAATGTTCTCCCCTTTAGGTATGGATAAGAGGTCCTTGAATGATCTCCCCCTAAATTAGGGATCCTTGATAATTCTCTCTCTTATATTACATAGGATCACTGAGATTTTTCTCCCCCTAGAGAAGTGGTCTCCCCTTAAGACAATATTCCGGAAGAAATTTATCAGAGCAACAAAGACATAAAAGGTCGGAGTCACCGAGGCATAATGGTTCGATAGAAGTGAGAGTAACATTTGGGACTCTCAAAAAAATCAGTTGGACCGAGTTACCCAATTCGGTGAAACCGAGTTGCAATGATAGTCAACTCTTTAACAGAAACTAAGTTGTTCGAAAGAATTGTTTCAAATTCCAGAGTGAGAAGAATGATAATTCCATATGAGACAGTTAAACAAAAATAAGAAGAATAGAAACTTTTTTAAAAAACACACACATATAGACGAGAGAGGGATGGTTCTAAGAATGTGAAAGATCAAATGTGAACCATACGATATTCTCCATCTAGATGTGGGGCGGTGACTAGGTCACCTATATTAGAGTATTTGACTTGAGGAGTCAAGCAAGGATGCTTGATCATAGGTCATACTCATCGTTAAGCGCGAAATGGGGTTACCATTTTTCGATTAAGCATTTCAATGTTTTCATATCACTTGAGTTGCTTTACTCCATGAATTGGTGTAGAGCTTTATCAAGGATATGAGTACATACCTTCGAGTGATGTTGATGACGTAGCATGTAGATGAACTTGTTGTGGATGCTCAAAGTTGATGAATATCATCTTGAGTTGGGAGAAATCCTTGTTGTTTTCAGTTCCCTTCTCACCTACAATGGTTAGTCACGCAAGGAAGAACATAATATATCCAAATGACATGAGTGAAATTCATTATCATAGTATTGTCAAGGATATGATTTTGTTGTCTTCTTCCTTCATCTCTGAAGAAAAAGGTTGTTGATACTTGGCCATGTCAAGATTGCTTTTGATTGGAGTTGATTGCAATCTTGTGGAGTGTATTTCTTCCAAGTACCTACAAAAGGTTAGATACAATACAAGGGAGCATAGTTTCCAAGACATAAGGTGGTCATATCAATGGCATCGAGGAATAGTCAGTCAAGCTCATGCCCTTGCATGCATCCGAGTGAGTCTAGGTCAAGTTTGAAGCATCAATGATGTTCAACTCACTCCTCAAATGACAGAACACTTTCTCATCAAGTGGTTTGGTGAAAATATCAGCTAGTTGTTTGTCGGTACGAACATGCGTGAGATCAATATCTCCTTTGGCAACATGATCGCGAATGAAGTGATGTCGCACTTGGATGTGTTTGGTTCTAGAATGTTGCACAGGATTATATGCAATCTTAATAGCACTTTCACTGTCACACAACAATGGGACTTTTCTAACGTGAATGCCATAATCTTTAAGCGTTTGAGACATCCATAGTAATTAAGCACAACATGATCCAGCGGCAATGTATTAAACTTCGGCAGTTGATAAGGATATCGAGTTTTGTTTCTTGGATGTCCGAGAGATAAGAGATCTCCCAAGAAATTGACATATACCCGAGGTGGATTTTCTATCAACCTTGTCTCCAGCATAATCAGAGTCGTAATATCCAACAAGATCAAAAGAACATCCCTTGGGATACCATATGCCAAAGTTTGGTGTATGTATAAGGTATCTCACTATACTTTTCACAGCCAACAGATGGCATTCCTCAGGTGTTGCTTTATAGCGGGCACACATGCAAACACTTAGCATTATATCAGGACGAGAGGCACATAGATATAACAATGATCCTATCATTGATCGATAAACCTTTTGATCAATAGGTGCATCATCCTTAGTGTGGTCAAGGTGTCCAGTAGTGGGCATGGGGGTTCTCATACCTTTGCTTTCTTACATGTTGAACTTCTTGATCAAGTACATGGTGTACTTGGTTTGAGAGATGAACGTACCTTCTCTCGACTGTTTGATTTGCAATCCAAGAAAGAACTTTAGTTCACTCACCATAGACATCTCGTACTTCTCTAACGTCAGCTTTCCGAATTTTCACTAAAATGTGGGTTAGTAGAACCAAAGATAATAGCATCCACATATATTTGACAAACAAATAGTTCGCCATTTACTCTTTTAGTGAATAAGGTTGCATCAATTTTGCCAATCTCAAAACCCTTTGCAATGAGAAACTTCGTTAGGCGTTTGTACCAAGCTCTAGGTGCTTGCTTAAGACCATATAAAGCTTTACGAAGTTTGTAAACATGATCAGGTTTCTTTGGGTTCACAAAACCAGGAGGTTGTTTAACATAAACTTCCTCTTCGATTTCTCCATTGAGAAAGGCACTTCTAATATCCATTTGGTAGAGAATTATATCATGTTTATTGGCATAAGGTAGAAAAATACAAATGGCTTCAAGTCTAGAAACACGAGCATAAGTCTCACCATAGTCCATACCTTCGACTTGCGTGTATCCTTGGGCTACGAGACTTGCTTTATTGCGTACAACTTGTCCATCCTCATCTTGCTTGTTTCGAAACACCCATCTTGTACCAATGATCTTCTGCTCGCCTTCTGGTTTTTCAACAAGTGTCCACACTTGGTTCCACTCGAAGTTGTGTAGCTCTTCATGCATGGCGTTCACCCAATCTGGATCTTGGAGAGCTTCTTCTACCTTCTAAGGTTCAATACTATATATGAAATAATAATGCTCACAAAAGTTAGCTAGTTGAGTTTTAGAGCGAGTGATTCTCCCATTGTTTATGTCGCTGTAGATTTGTTTCAGCGGATGATCTTTGTCCACTCTTGCTCTAACTCTTGACAGCTTCTTCTTGTTTGGTGGAGGAGATTCTTCTTCATCATCATCATCTTGAGCATTGTCGTTGGTGTCATCTTCTCCTTGAGGTGGTGGTGAGGAAGGTTGAGGTGGATCATTGTAACGACTAAGATGCAGTCATTTCCTATTTAGGGGGCGATGCCCCAAAATGGAAAGAAGCGCATCTATGTGTTTCGCAAGCAAGATAAACATAGCACATACATAATTTAAGAATGACAAATAGGGAATCGTTTGCCATCTCACATAGATAATATCAGAGTTTACATCCACACATTTATTCAGACAAGGTAGTTCCGCTACGGACTACATAACATAAGGAAAAGGCTATGCTATCCCGCATGCTTGCCCACGATCATGACCACGGCCTCAGTCTTCTGGATAGTTCACGTACAGGAGGTCGTTCTCCTCATCGTACTGCCACACCAGCTGCGTGCCATCTGGATCACCTGCATCGGGCGTACCTGTACCTATTGAGGTGTTGAAGTAATCTGTGAGCCACGGGGACTCAACAATCTATGACCTTGGTACCGAAACTAGTCAAGTTATTAGGTGAGGAAGGTTCAGTGTTTAGGTTGCAGCATCCTAAGCTTTATGGTGGCTAACTTACGAAGATCATAGTTATCGATGTGGTGGTCTACGCGAGGGTCGAAGACTAGGTGATCACTAAGTGATCCTGAACACCTACTTACGTCAAACATAACTCCACCGTGTTCCCGATGGAAGAGATGTCTTCGAAGGGGACAGTCACGGTTACGCACACGGTTTGGCAGTTCTATTAGAGTTAGTTCAAGTTATCTATAACCGGATGTTAACAAATAATCCAAGTTAACACATTACCGCGGGCACGGCTTTCCGAAAGATTAAACCCTGCAGGGGTGCTCCAACTAGTCCATCACAAATGGTCACGGGCCGCAAAGTAATTCTCTATCACAAATCTCGTGATCTCGTCGGATTCCTTAGAGGAAAACCTCAACTCTGGGGAGAACCAAAGCTTCACCGGGATTCCTATACGCAAGATATATCGCTAAGGTAAGACAAGACTAGCAGGAACTCCCGTCGTGTCGACGACCCCGATAAGAGCCGTGTATCTCAATCTTAGGACACGACGGATGAGCGATGGTTACCACGCCAAAACACCGAGTTGCCTCGGGGAGCGTAATAAGCTGCTCTGGGTTGGACCAACACTCATGAGGAGCACTGGCCCAGGTTGTTGATTAAGTCCTCGGGGTAGCTATTCCCTATGCAAATTATAATTAGGTGATTAGCAAATTAAAACCAAAGTTGGGTCCTGCCGGACAAGTCTTAACACTACACGATTTATCAAGGGGGTCCCCGTAACAACCCCGAACATGTTAGGAGCGATCAGTTATGGAATCAAACACCGGTAGCCGGAAACTAAGGCGGCAATAACGGAACAAATCACCCGGCAAAAGGCTAGGCCTTCCGTCATTTACCAAGTATATAGGTGCATTAATTAAATAGCAGTTTAGAACATAATGATATCAAATACTCATTTTATCACATGAGACAGCTGGCACCTGCAACTAGCAAAGCTATCATTCAAAGCTGAGCAAGCCTACTTAGCCATACAACATTAGCTAGGAGGGGAAGGTGTTTGGGTTTCATGGCAATATCAGTAGGCAAATATATCAAGTGGTAGGCAGCGAGCATATATCGAAGGAAACGTGATTCTAAGCATAACAAAGTTAGATACGGTATCAAGGTCACGGTCATCTTGCCTGTGATGTCTTCAGCTTGGAACTGCTCTTGTTCGTCATGCACGTACTCTCCAGAATCCACGTACCCGCTCTCCGATCCCGGTGCTACCCAAGATAAAAATAACAGCCAATGAACACCAACACAACATGATTCAACAAACACATGATGCATGAGATGAGAATGAACATGCGTCTCTATTCTAGTCACTTGCATCTCCATGAGAAGAGAAGATAAACTTCTGGACAGAACTTCACACTAAGCTATTTTCACATGCATGAATATGGCATGAACAGGTGTATCACGAGAAAACGATGCAAAAGCATATAAAGAACGTCGGGAACGGAGCTAAGGATCAACCGGAAACTACGAAACAAGATATGGAGTCCTACAGATCAAATCCAGCACAAGCACACTCCAATGGCACACTTCTGGTATTCCCAGGTTGCCACATGATCAAACAAACAAATATAGGTGGGGTGGTGCAAAGAAACTCACCACACCACCAACTATGCACTCACAAGCTTCAAAACAACAAAACTATGCAATCTGTCCTAAACAGCATCATAGCAGTTTGCGAGCAACATGCAAAGCACCTACAGCCACCCAAATGTGCCAAACAAGATATGTGGCAAAATCTATTAAAAAGCTCTACAAGCATGAGCAAGAAGATAATACAAAGGAGTCAAACACAGAAAGATCTACATGTGCTAACTTGGACAAAAATAACAGATTTCAGGGACAGTGAAAATATCAGATTTTCACCAGCTGTTTATGCTCTGAAGCATTTTGACAGCCTCCAAAACAATATCTACAGGAAGTGAAAGTGCATGAAATTTAACACAGAGCTAGACAAACACAAAAGCTCCAACTCTCTAGTTGATTGCAGGTGCTGATTCCCAACACACGAGCTTTTGCAACCACAACAACAAGGGAAGAAAATAATAGCATTTTCTCAGACTTAGTGAAAATCACAGATTTTCATAAAGCTGACAATTTTAGCCACATGCCAACTTTGACAAGGCACAACTAGCACATACAAACTCCTATGCATAAAACAAAACTACCATGCTTTAGAGGAGTTCACCCACTAATGCCACATCAAGGAATCATCCTCATAGGCTCAATACACCACTCACTACAAGGATCTAAACATGGCATCATGACAGAAAATGAAATTTCCAGGAAGTGCTCCAAAGTGAAATCTGATTCCACCAATGGATTCCTGGTAAGATTCTACCCCAAAAACATATATAAAACTTGGGGTACTTGCATAGAACAAATAGGCACAAAGCTAAGATGAAAAACTACATGGAATCACATAGCTACCAAATATGCATCATCACATGTGATGTCTACCACCTCATCACCTATACTTGCACATACATACACTCACAACAACAATGGTGAACATGAGGGGTAGCCCTCATGCACTTGTGCCTAAGCACACCACCACACACACACACACATGAGCATGCATCACTTAACTGCATGTGCTCTCACACTCACAAGCACATACACTCACACACACAAACATTCTACACCTACACTTACACTAGTGCACACCCCTACACATGCTCTCACAATACATATATTGGTGCACCCTTGCACACATATGTGGGGGTTACCCACACATACACACATACACACATACCTCACTAGGGCACATGCTCTCATGCACACATACACACAAACTACACCCACAGGCACACATACATGTATACACACACACACTCTAGATTCTAGGTAGGAAAATAATTATAAACAAAATAAAAACACCTACTAACTTGTTGCCCAAGAACAATGTAAGCAAACTATACAACATCAAAAGAAAGAAAAAAACAAAAGGGGTGCTTGGGATCGAACCCCAGATCCCTCTGGTTGCAGCTACACTGCACTGCCACTGGGCTACTTCTCGTTACTCAACAGAGAGGGGTAACACAGTAAGGTATGCCTCTCTGTCGCTACTA
The DNA here is from genome assembly GCF_904849725.1 of Hordeum vulgare subsp. vulgare. NCBI lineage: Eukaryota > Viridiplantae > Streptophyta > Magnoliopsida > Poales > Poaceae > Hordeum > Hordeum vulgare. The sequence goes on from NC_058523.1 coordinate 358,670,626, forward strand.
CTTCAACAGGGGAAAAGAAAATCAAAAAGGGCGCCTGCGGGAACTCGAACCCACAACCTCGCGCTCGGCAAAACCCACTGCTACCACTCTTCTAGACAATCAAAACTTACCAGAGAGGGGGGCGTTGCTCTTTTGAGCATCCCCCTCTGAACCTGCAACAATTCGACGGTGGCCGGAATAGGGGATGGTCGCCGGCGATGCTACGGTTCAAATCGGCCAACAGGCACTCGTGGAGAGGAAGAGGGGTTCAAGGGGAACCCATTCCCGCCCCAAGCACACCGAGAGGTGCACTGCATCGGCGACGCTATGACACGGCGGCGACGGCAACAGAGAAGAACTACGGCGGCGCTGCTATGGCCTAGGCAGGGATCTATACGCCGGAATCGGGAGGAAACTAGGGGTAGCTCACCTAGGGAACGTCGAGGAGGACGGGCTTGCCGTGGAGGAAGAAGACGTCGAAGAGGAGGAATAAGCTCCAGAAGAACTCGTCGGAGCAGAGGAGGAAGACGACGTCATGGACGTCGTGGAAGCAGAGGAGTTTGGCGACTCCTTGCGGTGGGAATGGAACCTCCGGTGTCCCCGCGTCCTCCGGGTGCTGACGAATAGGAAGAAGAGTGACCACCTCAACGACGACAACCTCACGAGGGGCCGGCCATGGCGGGTGCTATGCTCGGGAACGCCCCCGACGGCGCCAAAGAGGAGAAGAGGGGAGAAATGGGAACCCTAGGGTTGCGGGGAGGCGTCGGGCTCCTTAAATGGACTCGGGAGGCGTGCTAGGCACCGCTAGATCGGAGGAGAAAGGGGGATCGGCGGTGGAGCTCCTGTCGTACAACACTGACGACAGCGAGGTAGGAGACGGACGCGCTGGCGGGCTGGCTAGCGAGAGGAGGGAAGAGATGGGCCAGTTAGAGGAAAGAGCCCATCTGGCTGCGCTGGATAAGTAAAAGAAAACCCACTGGTTTTTTTTCTATTTAACAAGCCACAGAAAAACAATTAAATCCTAGGACAATTCTATGACTCAAAAATAAAAATAAAAATGCCCCTGGTCATAAGGAATTATGATCCAAATAAATAAAATGCAAAGAGGATTTTTGGAGCACTTAAATATTTACAAAACAGAATTAAATTAATCCGTTGTGTGAATAAAAACCCCACTAAAGCAAAGATTTAAAATACCCTAGACGTAGCACCACATCTACAAGGAAACACTCTAAATGATCTACATTTTTGAACCAGGGTTAGAGCAAGTAAATCTTGAGCTTGAGAAATAAAGAAGGGGGGTTTTGAAACCTAGTTGAAAACTATCATAGTTGAAACCCAACTTTCAAACACCACTTCATCATCACATAGCACATCAACATCACATACCACATACATGGATCAACAACAACAACAAACACAATGAAGGCATGAATGATATGGATGCATGAATGCAAAGGGGAGACAAGGTATGATCACATGAAATAACACATGAAATGATAACTCCATAACTCATGACATCATGGACCCACACATGAAGGTTCCAAATATGGCAATGTTACACTTGGGGCATTACATGTGATTTTCACAAAGCCTGAGAAACTGCTATTATTTTCTTCCCTTGTTGTTGTGGTTGCAAAAGCTCATGTGTTGGGAATCAGCCCCTGCAATCAACTAGAGAGTTGGAGCTTTTGTGTTTTTATAGCTCTTTGTTAAATTTCATGCATTTTCACTTCCTGTAGATATTGTTTTGGAGGATGTCAAAATGCTTCAGAGCATAAATAGCTCGTGAAATCTGAGATTTTCACTAAATCCCTAAAATATGTTATTTTGTCCAAGTTAGCACCTGTAGATCTTTCTGTGTTTGACTCATTTGTATTATCTTCTTGCTCATGCTTGTAGAGCTTTTGAATAGATTTTGCCACATATCTTGTTTGGCACATTTGGGTGGCTCACTACAGGAATCAGCTTCTTTGTCGTCTGCCATCACGGATGGCAAAGACTAAATCCCGGACGGCAAAGACAAAACAGCAGACGACAAAGAATCTCACGGCCGGCAAAATTTCTGCGTCAGCCTACGACGGCATAGGACCCTCTTTGCCGTCTGTCCCCCCAAAGCGGACGGCAAAGCTCTTTGCCGTTAGCTTTCCTTAGGAGCAGTCGGCAAAGTGCTCGAGACGGCAGCCGACACGCGTTGCCTCCGTTAGGGGTTAACGGAGGCTTTGCCGTCTGCCTCCCCCTCTTCTTTGTCGTCTGCCTCCTCCCTCTTCTTTGCCGTCTGCCTCCCCCCTCTTCTTTGCCGTCTGCCTCCTCCTCCTCCCCCCCGTCCACTCTTTGTCGTCTGCCTCCTCCTCCCCCCTCCTCTGTGCCCTCTTCTTTGCCGTCTTCCCACCCAAAAAGCAGACGGCAAAGAGCGCTGGGTGCCATGTGGCACCTTTGCCATCTGCCAACTGATGGCACAGGTCTTTGCCATCAGCTAGCAGACGGCAAAGAGCCCATATAGTACCTGTTTTTTTGTTGTATATTATTTCACAGCACACACACACACACACACACACACACACACACACATATATATATATATATATATATATATATATATTTGAGAGCACATTTATATAATTCACCACACATATATGATATATAGTTCACCACACATATACTTGCCAACACATATATATAATTCACCACACATATATGATATACATATAAATCAATGTACATCCCCATATATCGAAAGAACCAACATACAAAGTATTGCACTGTTTATCCATATATACATATACATATAGTTCGACATTGTTCATCAACTCAAATGAAAACTAGATGATATACATATAAAGTTCATCCATCGACATTTTTCAACTCCATGAATGCCAGCTTCCATGCATGTAGTATATCCAATCTGCAAAAATGTGAATAAGAAAGTCAGAAGAAAAACAAAATATGATGTTTTTCAGCTAATTATGTCATTTTTAGCGGAAAACAAGCTAAGAATATAATATTCATGAGCTAACCAAGGTTCTTATGCCATTTTAGCTTATTATGGCATTTTGGAGCTAAATGGGTTAATTAAAGCAAGGATAATATGAAATAGGAGAAGAAACAGGAGGAGGAGGAGAAGAAGAAGAAATCAAGAAGAAGGAGGAGAAGGACTAGAAGGTCCTTGGCCTTCCCCTCCTCCTCCTCCTCCTTCTTCTCTTCTTCTTCTTCTTCTTCTTCTTCTTTCTTTTCATTTTGCCTATTTCTTCTCCTCTTCTCCTCTTGTTGGAGCTTAATTACCTAATTATGTCTTTTTGGAGCTAAATGAGTTAATTATCCCATTTTAGAGGAAAACAAGCTAAGTATATAATATTCATGAGCTAACCAAGGTTCTTATGCCATTTTGAGCTTATTATGGTATTTTGGAGCTAAATGGGCTAATTATGTCATTGTTGGGGAAATTAAAGGAAGGATAATATGAAAGAGGAGAAGAAAGAGGAGGAGGAGGAGAAGAAGAAATCAAGAAGAAGGAGGAGAAGGAGGAGGAGGAGAAGGACTAGAAGGTCCTTGGCCTTCTCCTTCTCCTCCTCCTCCTCCTCCTCCTCCTTCTCCTTCTTATCTTCTTCTTCTTCTTCTTCTTCTTCTTCCTTTTCATTTTGCCTATTTCTTCTTCTCTTCTCCTCTTGTTGGAGCTAAATTACCTAATTATGTCTTTTTGGAGCTAAATGGGTTAATTATCCCATTTTAGAGGAAAACAAGCTAAGTATATAATATTCATGAGCTAACCAAGGTTCTTATGCCATTTTGAGCTTATTATGGTATTTTCGAGCTAAATGGGCTAATTATGTCATTGTTGGGGAAATTAAAGCAAGGATAATATGAAAGAGGAGAAGAAAGAGGAGGAGGAGGAGAAGAAGAAATCAAGAAGAAGGAGGAGAAGGAGGAGGACGAGAAGGACTAGAAGGTCCTTGGCCTTCTCATTCTCCTCCTCCTCCTCCTCCTCCTTCTCCTTCTTCTCTTCTTCTTCTTCTTCTTCTTCTTCTTCTTCTTTCTTTTCATTTTTCCTATTTCTTCTCCTCTTCTCCTCTTGTTGGAGCTAAATTACCTAATTATGTCTTTTTGGAGCTAAATGGGTTAATTATCCCATTTTATAGGAAAACAAGCTAAGTATATAATATTCATGAGCTAACCAAGGTTCTTATGCCATTTTGAGCTTATTATGGTATATTGGAGCTAAATGGGCTAATTATGTCATTGTTGGGGAAAATAAAGCAAGGATAATATGAAAGAGGAGAAGAAATAGGAGGAGGAGGAGAAGAAGAAGAAATCAAGAAGAAGGAGGAGAAGGAGGAGAAGGAGGAGGAGGAGAAGGACTAGAAGGTCCTTGGCCTTCTCCTTCTCCTCCTCCTCCTCCTCCTTCTCCTTCTCTTCTTCTTCTTCTTCTTCTTCTTCTTCTTTCTTTTCATTTTGCCTATTTCTTCTCCTCTTCTCCTCTTGTTGGAGCTCAATTACCTAATTATGTCTTTTTGGAGCTAAATGGGTTAATTATCCCATTTTAGAGGAAAACAAGCTAAGTATATAATATTCATAAGTTAAACAAGGTTCTTATGACATTTTGAGCTTATTATGGTATTTTGGAGCTAAATGGGCTAATTATGTCATTGTTGGGGAAATTAAAGCAAGGATAATATGAAAGAGGAGAATAAATAGGAGGAGGAGGAGAAGAAGAATAAGAAATCAAGAAGAAGGAGGAGGAGGAGGAGGAGGAGAAGGACTAGAAGGTCCTTGGCCTTCTCGTTCTCGTCCTCCTCCTCCTCCTTCTTCTCTTCTTCTTCTTCTTCTTCTTCTTTCTTTTCATTTTGCCTATTTCTTCTCCTCTTCTCCTCTTGTTGGAGCTAAATTACCTAATTATGTCTTTTTGGAGCTAAATGGGTTAATTATCCCATTTTAGAGGAAAACAAGCTAAGTATATAATATTCATGAGCTAACCAAGGTTCTTATGCCATTTTGAGCTTATTATGGTATTTTGGAGCTAAATGGGCTAATTATGTCATTATTGGGGAAATTAAATCAAGGATAATATGAAAGAGGATAAGAAAGAGGAGGAGGAGGAGAAGAATAAGAAATCAATAAGAAGGGGGAGAAGGAGGAGGAGGAGAAGGAGGATAAGGACTAGAAGGTCCTTGGCCTTCTCCTTCTCCTCCTCCTCCTCCTCCTTCTCTTCTTCTTCTTCTTCTTTCTTTTCATTTTGCCTATTTCTTCTCCTCTTCTCCTCTTGTTGGAGCTAAATTACCTAATTATGTCTTTTTGGAGCTAAATGGGTTAATTATCCCATTTTAGAGTAAAACAAGCTAAGTATATAATATTCATGAGCCAACCAAGGTTCTTATGCCATTTTGAGCTTATTATGGTATTTTGGAGCTAAATGGGCTAATTATGTCATTGTTGGGGAAATTAAAGCAAGGATAATATGAAAGAGGAGAAGAAAGAGGAGGAGGAGGAGAAGAATAATAAATCAAGAAGAAGGAGGAGAAGGAGGAGGAGGACAAGGACTAGAAGGTCCTTGGCCTTCTCCTTCTCCTCCTCCCCCTCCTCCTCCTCCTTCTTCTCTTCTTCTTCTTCTTCTTCTTCTTATTTCTTTTCCTTTTGCCTATTTCTTCTCCTCTTATCCTCTTATTGGAGCTAAATTACCTAATTATGTCTTTTTTGGAGCTAAATGGGTTAATTATCCAATTTTAGAGGAAAACAAGCTAAGTATATAATATTCATGAGCTAACCAAGGTTCTTATGCCATTTTGAGCTTATTATGGTATTTTGGAGCTAAATGGGTTAATTATGTCATTGTTGGGGAAATTAAAGCAAGGATAATATGAAAGAGGAGAAGAAAGAGGAGGAGGAGGAGAAGACGAAGAAATCAAGAAGGAGGAGAAAGAGGAGAAGGAGGAGGAGAAGGACTAGAAGGTCCTTGGCCTTCTCCTTCTCCTCCTCCTCCCCCTCCTTCTCCTTCTTCTCTTCTTCTTCTTCTTCTTCTTCTTTCTTTTCATTTTGCCTATTTCTTCTCCTCTTCTCCTCTTGTTGGAGCTAAATTACCTAATTATGTCTTTTTGGAGCTAAATTTGTGAATTATCCCATTTTAGAGGAAAACAAGCTAAGTATAATATTCATGAGCTAACCAAGGTTCTTATGCCATTTTGAGCTTATTATGGTATTTTGGAGCTAAATGGGCTAATTATGTCATTGTTGGGGAAAATAAAGCAAGGATAATATGAAAGAGGAGAAGAAATAGGAGGAGGAGGAGAAGAAGAAGAAATCAAGAAGAAGGAGGAGAAGGAGGAGAAGGAGGAGGAGGAGAAGGACTAGAAGGTCCTTGGCCTTCTCCTTCTCCTCCTCCTCCTCCTCCTTCTCCTTCTCTTCTTCTTCTTCTTCTTCTTCTTCTTTCTTTTCATTTTGCCTATTTCTTCTCCTCTTCTCCTCTTGTTGGAGCTAAATTACCTAATTATGTCTTTTTGGAGCTAAATGGGTTAATTATCCCATTTTAGAGGAAAACAAGCTAAGTATATAATATTCATGAGCTAACCAAGGTTCTTATGCCATTCTGAGCTTATTATTGTATTTTGGAGCTAAATGGGCTAATTATGTCATTGTTGGGGAAATTAAAGCAAGGATAATATGAAAGAGGAGAAGAAAGAGGAGGAGGAGGAGGAGGAGAAGAAGAAATCAAGAAGAAGGAGGAGGAGGAGGAGAAGGAGGAGGAGAAGGACTACAAGGTCCTTGGCCTTCTCCTTCTCCTCCTCCTCCTCCTCCTTCTCCTTCTTCTCTTCTTCTTCTTCTTCTTCTTCTTCTTTCTTTTCATTTTGCCTATTACTTCTCCTCTTCTCCTCTTGTTGGAGCTAAATTACCTAATTATGTCTTCTTGGAGCTAAATGGGCTAATTATCCCATTTTAGAGGAAAACAAGCTAAGTATATAATATTCATGAGCTAACCAAGGTTCTTATGCCATTTTGAGGTTACTATGGCATTTTGGAGCTAAATGGGCTAATTATGTCTTTTTGAGGAAATTAAAGCAAGGATAATATGAAAGAGGTGAAGAGAATCTTACCGTAGTGGTCATCAAGGAGGAGAAACACCACGGTTTATCGCGGTGGCTTCGTTTGGAGACGGTTGCCCTGGAGAAGGGTCGTGCGATGCCGCTCGGGAGTTATTCTGCAGAAAAGATATTTTGCAATGTCTTAGTTAGCATGATGACACTCAATTATTAATACTAGTTTATAATGAAACTCACCGTGCCAATCGAAGAGAAGACGGGCATCGACGGAAGGACTTGACCGCTCTTCTCGCACAGACCCTGAAGAGTGGGTCGTATTAGTTAGTAATGAAATAGACATTACACACGTGATTTGGCTAATGTGAAAAAAAGCATACCACAAAAAGCTCGTACAGGGCCCGTTGGCCCGCCTCATTCCGGGCCCTGTCCTCTTCAATCAATCGTGCCGTGGTCTGGTCCCTCTCATCAAGAGCGGAGTGAAGAGCAGCCTAGCTTGCCAATCTCTCTTTCTCAAGAGCAGCCTGGTTTGCCGCTCTCTCTTTCTGAAGAGCAGCCTGAAACACCATTCCTCGTTACCACAGTAATGATCTATGGTGACACACATATATAATGAAATGGATGAAAGTGTTCTTAGTCCGTACAACTAACCTCGATGGCAAGTTCGACTGGCCGTGGACGACGCATTATCTCAGGACAGCTGCTCGACTGGCGCGCCTTGATCTCCGGGAGAGTGAGTGGACAACATATTATCCCATCTCCAATGGCTATCGAGCCATGGGACCTCCCGCCACCACATATCATCACCAGCTCTGGATCCAAAGGTTCCCGGCTAGGGTTAAAGTCATCCCCTTTCGTAGCCTTCCCCGGGTCCCTGTATGCCACGAGCTTCTGGTGGGATGATATGTTGGTGAAGTTATTGGGATCATCCAGGTCAGACTCAGAGAATGCCTTCGCCTTCTCGTACGAGGCAGTATGGCCATGCCATAAAGGTCGTACAAGTGTGGCATCTCAGTCTTATTGTGATGCGCCTAAAAGAGAGGAACAAAATATTAGCATCAAGAATGAATTGCATGAATCATGAATCGATGACGCCTAGAGGGGGGGGGGGGGTGAATAGGCTATTTAAAAACTTCTTCGGATTTGGCTTGAAACTAATGCGGAAATAAACTAAGAGGGTACTTGTCAAGCACAAATCCTAAATGCACTAGGCACTGCAACGTGTATCAACAACATGATCTACCAAGATGGACACAATACAGTTACTAACAAGCACAAGTAAGTTACACAAACTTACTTGAGCTATATCACACGACAAGTAGGAGAACAACACAAGATACTAGATCACACTATATCACACGGTATATTAAAGGCTGCAAGTATGAGCGTGTGGATATAGAGGGTATGCTTGAATGATTAATCTTGTACAAGAAATAGCCAACACAACATAATGAGCACAAACAATATGCAATGTATGTATGCTCAAGTAACACAAGTAAACCACAAGTAAGGAGTTAGGGTTAAGGATAACCAAGGTCACTGAGATGAAGATGTATCCCGATGTTCACTTCCTTGGAGGGAAGCTGGTCACTGTTAGAGAGGTGGATGTTACCACGAAGGCACACCAACGCCACGAAGGTTCACCCTATTCTCCCTTTGAGATAACACCACGAAGGCGTTTCTCAACCACTAGTGGTAAGCCTTTGAGGTGGCTTCCAAACCCTCACAAACTTTTCCGGGGGGTAATCACACCGATTGATTCCTCTCCGAAGAACTCCTACCGCCTAGGAGTCTCCAACCTCCAAGAGTAACAAGATCACGGGGAATGCTCAAAACTTGCTCAAATCTCAAATAGCTTGGGTTGAGAGGAGGAGAGGGAGACGATCTATCTTTTGATTGGAACAACTCTCAAAGGGGCTCACAAATGCTCTTGGGATCTAAGATTTGGTGTGAGCAAATGTGTGTGAGGTAGAAGTGTGTTCTTATGAGGATAAGGATGTGTTGGGCAACCCTCTCACGAATTGGGAGGGGGGGTATTTATAGTGAGGAGAGAAAAAGAGCCGTTGGGGACACTGTGACATCCTCGACTTTTGTTACAGTGATTATTGTAATTAAGCTACAGTGATCAACCGCTAACGATGCCACGTCATCGGATTCCCATCACAGACCTGCGTGGATTTGCGTCTGTCCGGATCGATGATTTGAAAGCAAAGGGAAGCACTTTATCGGTTCAGTACAAGTATTAAAAGGATATATATATATATATAAGGAAAGTATTAAAGAAATAATAATGATAAAAGAAAGAAATAAAAAAAAAGGAAACAGGGAAAACAAACTAAAAAAAAAAAGAAGGAAGAAAGCCCCCCCCCCCAGCCGGCCCAACTGGGCCAAGTGGCCCAACCGGCCTCCCCAAACCCTAGCGCGCCCCCCCTGGGAGCCGCCGCCTCCTCCCCTCACTACTCCCTCCTTTTCCCACGCCGCCGCCAGCCCCCCCACCGACCGGGCCCCACTTCCCCACGTCCCGTGACTCCCTCCCGTAACTCCCTCCCTCCCGTGACTCTCGGCCCCCCTCCACGCCAGATTCCCACCTCCCGTGGCTCCCTCCCCACGAGAGCCCCATCCCACCCCGTCGCCCCCCTCCTCTCCACCTCGCCTCCCCTCTCAGATCCCACCCCGCCGGCCTCCTCCCTCCACCGCCCCCTCCCCGGCGGCCCCTCATCCCCCTCACCCCCGGCGGCCCCTCATCCCCCTCACCCCCCGGCGGCCCCTCCCCTGCTCCCGCCGGCGAGCTTCTCCACCGAGCCACCCCACCACGACGGCGAGCCCCCCCTCCCCGGCCGGCGCGCCACCTTCACCACGCCAGGAAGCACCACCACCCCAGCCTCCTTGCCCACCTCCCCCTCCGGATCCGGCGGCCGGGGCCCTCCCCATCCCGCCGGCGGCTCCATCCCGGGGGTCCTCCTCACGGGACCCCTCTCGGCGAACATCCGACCGGTTCCTCCTCGCCGGCACGTCACCATCACCGTCACCGTCACCGCCTCCACGCCGTCTCCACCGTCATCTTCGTGCGAACTCCGGCTTTACCGGGCCGTCACGTCACCGTCGGTGAGCCCCTCCTCGGGCTCCTCCCACCGTGTCGTTCTCCTCGACGTCCCGGTTCCGTTCCGGCAAACGGGGCCTCGATCCGTCGACGGTGGACTCCGGTAGGAGGATTTGAGTATTTGGTTCTTCTAGGTGGTGTTAGAGAAAGTTGTGTATCTGTTAACAGAGAGAGAGAGAGATGAGTGTTGAGAGAAAAGAAAAATGAAAAAGAATAAATGGTGTATTAGATGCGTATGTATGTATGTATGTATGAGATGTGATGTATGTATTTGTGTATTTGGATATTTAGAGGAATACGGTATTTGCACGGATAGGTATCTAATAAAAATAAATGAGAAAATAACCTTAGGCCACTTACCGGTGGGGCCAATGCACCGCTGTCAATGACAGGGAGGCCCCACGCGATAATTAAAAATAATGTTTTCTTAAAATAAATAAATAAATAGATATTTAGTTAAAATAATTAATTAACATAATTAGAGTATGACACGTGGGTCCCTCGTTGAATTAATCTGATTAATAAATATTTAATCTTAAATAAAACTTGTGCCTATGACGTTCGGGACCCGCTGGTCAGTTGACCGGTCAAATGTTGATGTCAGCCTGACATCGCGATGATGTCATAATGGGATTTTATTAAATCATTTAAATCTGTTTTTAATTCCTAAATAATTAATAAAACTTTGAAAATTAATATTAAATAATCCGTAAGTCAGATCGAAATATTTTCAACATGAAAGTTGATCAGCAAAACGAGACGAACCCGGATACACGGCCCGTTCGTCTGTCACGCGTCCCTAGCATAGCAAACATGGAACTTTTCCATCGTTTCCAGTGTAACCGGTAGTAGCCCGAGACCCGGAAAATATCGTCAGATATTCTTCCGACCCGTCTATGACGGATGTTGCTGCGTTAGCTCATGTCTAGCCTGCATCTTTCCATGTCATGCTTTGTGTTGCATCGGTGCTATTATTTATTGTTTCTTCCCCCTCTTCTTACCGGTAGACCCCGAGACTGACGCTGCTGCCGTGTACATCTACGACCCTGCCGATCAGTCCTTTGCCGCAGAGCAGCAAGGCAAGCAAACTCCCCTTGATCATTCCTATATCGCCTATGTCTTTCTTCCTACTGCTTGCATTAGTATTTTGCTACTGTTGTAGTTAGCTCCTATATCTGATGCATAGCCTGTTTTTGATGAACTGCTACTTTCAGTCCTGTACCTTTAATATGCTTAGTATAGGTGGAGCAGTCATCCCCTCTGACCCCGTAGATCAGTTGCCCCGCTTGTTTTCAAATCTCGATCTCTGATCGACGAGCCAGACCCGACACAGCACGTTCACCCCCCTTCGTTGTACGACGCTACAGGGATACTGTCGGGTACCGAGGGTGACACCTCGCTAAGTACTCCTGATGATATCTCTGTAGTATAGCTAGTCGGTCGTGGTTATCGAGGGTGATTCCTCTTTCACCATTCCCGATAACGTCTCTATCGTGCCACCCCGCGAGTGTGGGACCCCCGAGGGTGATTCCTCTAAGCCCACCTTGACGGGTACATCGTTCGGGATCCAACGAGGGTGATACCTCGGATTCCCCCCCGATGTTACGACCACACAGTTACTCGACCATGTTACTGGGATCATTGGTGATTAGTTGTAAGCCGGGTGGATTCCCGTGAGACTGTGTTGCTGGCCTAATTAAAATGCTAATGGATTTGGGTATTTGATCTGGGTTGGTCGGAGACCTTTTCGCACTAACCGGCTACGCGGGAAGAATTATGGGTACTCGACGTCGCGGTATCAGCCGAAGCTTTTCAGATGCCAGCAGTGTAGCGGCGCGCGCCCGAGTGGTCCCGAGATGCATCGCGCTTGTGATTAAGGGATGCTAGGACTGACGTCGGCCGCCCACGCCACGTGCAGGAGCGTGAAGGGGAACTGGGCCCACGAACCCTTTGTGCTTAGGATTTAGACCGGCGGGCTGGCCTCTCTGATTAGTCTTAGGTGGGGCTGCGACGTGTCGATATTCCGAGGCCGGGCAGGACCCAGAAAAGTATGTCCGGCCAGAGTGTTATCGAGCGTGACGGGACATGTGGTGCACCCCTGCAGGGATGAAAATTAACTATTCGGATAGCCGTGTCCACGGTTACAGGACGACTTGGAGTTGTGCCCCGATCTTATACAACTACAATTGTTACTTAACTGGAATTAGTTTGCCTCGGGATTGCTTCCTCGCAGGGAGTCGAGGGAGGATCTTTAGGCGTGACCTCACTTTAATATTGCTGCAACAATATGACTATTAATGTGTTACCCCCCCCCCTGTTCTACTCTCGTCTATTGCTGCAAGACCCTGAAGATGCTAGTCTTCGATAGGACTAGGCCTTCTCTCTCTATTCTCGCATTGCTGCAGTCAGTCCACATATAACCCCCCCCTTCTTTGATACTGATGCATAATTAGAATAGTTCTGATGTAAGACTTGCGAGTACTTTGGATGAGTACTCACCGCTGCTTTGCTCCCCCCTTGTCCCCTTGATCCGCTTGCTGCGACCAGATGATGAAGCCCAGGAGGTGGAGGTCCCCGCCGCCGACGACTGCTACCCCGACGGTGCCTACTACTACGTGGAGGCCGCTGATGATCAGGAGTAGTTAGGAGGTTCCCAAGCAGGAGGCCTCGCCTCGTTCGATCGTTGTATCTTTTGTGCTAGCCTTCTCTAAGGCACCACATGTTTTATGTCTGTACTCAGATATTTGTTGCTTCCGCTGACTCGTGTGTTTTTCGAGCTTTCGTATTCTAGCCCTCGAGGCCCCTGGCTTGTAATATGAAGCTGATGTTATTTTATTTGTGTCTAGAGTTGTGTTGTGATATCTCCCCGTGAGTCCTTGGGTTTGATCGTACGCATTTGCGTGTATGATTAGCGTACGATTAAGCCGAGGGCGTCACAAGTTGGTATCAGAGCCAACTGCCTGTAGGTAGCCCCCTTTCCAACTCCTTGGCCGAAGTTGAGTCTAGTGTTTGAAAAACTTACTAACACTGATGTTGTGGCTTACGGGCCCACATCTCAATTGGGTGGTATTAGTATCTTTTACTCCTTTCCTATACTCTGGGCTCTACTTTCTCTTCTCTTTCGGGTTAAAGATTTTACTAACTCTAACATTAGGTTCTCGAATCACATCAATCCGGAGCGCTGGACTATCTACTCTTTTTCTCCTGAATATGTATTACACACACTGTCATTGACATCCGTCAAATCTTATTTTCAGATGCGTCCCGCAAGACAGCACGTGCGCCTGACACAGGCCACCGAGACGACTGGGTTCCCGGCCATTTTGGTCGATCTCCTGACCAGGCTGGGATATCGCTGGTACCCCGAGTACACTGTGTTCGAGGATTTCCGCGAGTACAACCAGTACCAGTACCAGGCTGAGGTTCGCATCTTCGACCAGAGGGGCGGCGAGACCCTCGAGCGCCACGTGTTCTGTGGTATTGGAGTGTCGGTCGAGATGGCCGTCCATGATGCGGCCTACATCGCCATCACCCGTCTCCGTGGAGCGTACCCTCACCTGGAGGAGAGCCCTTTCAGATACATCCCGCCTGCTCCTGCTGGGGATGAGACTGGGTCTGATCTCACTGCCTACGCTTCTGACGTTCGGGAGCGCAGCGACCGTTCCTACGTCGCTGTCTGCGCCCCCTACGTGACGCGTCGGTACGACGCGCGGATTCTGGTGCAGTACACTGAGGCAATGGATCGTGCTTTCCGAGCTCTGACTGTGGAGTTGTATGCTACGCGTGCTCGTCTTTACGACGCGTTGACAGAGCTACAGCCATCACACTGCCCGAGGGTTCCCCCTATGCGCATCCGCGAGCCGAGCAGGACAGAGCTACCATCAGCTCTCGAGTGGACAGATGTTGGGGGTAGAACCCCTGCACTTCGACCTCAGCTCCTCGACTGGATGCGGTACCCTCACCAGAGTCACAACGGGACACAGGGTCCTGTCCCTACCTTCTATCACCGCCAGCTACCAGGATTCGATCGTCCTCTCCGACGTTGATGTAGCCTTATCGCTACATCTCGTTGTGGTACTCTTCCACCGCGTGCCTGCGCGCCGCCTAGTGAGTCCAGGGTATCGTCAAATGCGTCCGGGCTATCGCCAAATTTCGAGTTTTTAATCGTTAGTCTGTAATCGAACTTATGTATGGGTCTGTATGTCGAACTCAACTACTATGGAGTATCTATCGCATTTCCCTTTCATTATGCTTGATTACTTCATGAATGCGTGCAATGCCTTTCGATTACTTTAAGCTAAACTACCCCTGCTAAATATTTAACAGGATGGTTAGACCAGCTGGCCGCCCGCGTGGCCGTGCCAACGATGCACCACCCCCGCCTCCTGAGTATATGGCGGGGATGATCCAACAGTTTGAGCTAAACCGCCAGTTTATGCAAGGGCTCATGGATCAGTTCCAAAGGCCGAACGTGAATCAACCACAAGGCGTGACACTGCAAGACTTCTGCCGTCTCAACCCTGCGATCTACCGCAGCTCAACTCAGCCTCTTGATGCTGATGACTGGCTCCATGACATTTCTTATGAGCTAGAGTCTGCCAATGTGCCCCTGGCGAGCTATGTCAACTTTGCCGCCTACTTTCTGAAGGGTCCCGCTGCTCAATGGTGGGACAGCCACAGGCGCTCTCAGCCCGATGGAACTATCATCACTTGGGCAGAGTTCAAGGCTGCTTTCCGTGCTCGATACATTCCCCAGGGAATCATGGACCGGAAGAAGCGTGAGTTCCGCAACTTAGTCCAGGGCAACAAGACTGTGGATGCTTATCAGCGGGAATTTCTGGAATTATCTCGCTATGCTGAAGAAGACATTTCGACTGATGCACGCAGGCAGGAGAAGTTCCGTGAAGGCCTCCACCCTGATATCAAGCTGACACTCCTCGTTCAGGACTATGCTGATTTCGCCACCCTCGTGAACAAGGCTATTCAGGTTGAGACTGGTCTGCAGGAATACAAAGATAGCAGCAAGCGCAACCGTGACATGGGCTCATCTTCGGGCTCATCTGCACAGAAGCGGAAGATTTGGATCCCCAACAACATGTACCATGCACCTGCTCCCACTCCGAGGCCGTCCTATGCTGCACCTCGCCTGCCTCCTCCACCACCTAGGCAGCCGAGGCTCCCAGCTCCACCGCCTCGAGTTCCTCATTCCCGTCCTGAGGACGGGCTGTGCTTCAAGTGTGGCCATCCAGGTCACCGTGCTAGAGACTGCAGGCAGAATCAGAATCAGCTGGCACTTCCCGCAACTGGCCGTGGCAACAACCAGAACCGCAACTTCAACACTAAGCCTGCTTATGTTCGTGGTCAAGCCAACAACATTGATATGGGTCAAGCTCAAGACCAGCCTGCTACCGTGATGGGTACACTTCTCGTTAACTCAGTACCTGCTTCTGTACTGTTTGATACAGGAGCATCGCATTCCTTTATGTCGGAAAATTTTGCATACATGCATGACATTAGGAGCGAAGAGATGAACCTCCCGATAGTGGTAAACACCCCTGGGGGCGAATGCCGAACCTCTGTGGTTTGCCCCCATGTTCCAGTTGAAATTGAAGGATTAGAATTCCTTGCCAACCCCATCCTACTAAAGTCATCCAACATCGATCTCATATTGGGGATGGACTGGTTGAAGGCTCATACGGCATCGATCGTTTGTGCCACCAAAACCGTCCACCTCCTACACCCTTCAGATGAACTCGTAAGCTACCATGCTCATCTCGTCCGTAATGCTGAGGCACGGCTGTATGCCTTGAATGCATTAAATGCGTCGCCTCTTGAAGGGATTGAAAACATTCCAGTGGTCCGAGAATTCCAAGATGTCTTTCCAAAAGAACTTCCAGGGATTCCCCCTGCTCGAGCTGTCGAGTTTGTCATTGACTTGGTACCCGGTACCACTCCTATTGCCAAGCGTCCTTATAAAATTCCACCACATGAACTCCTTGAACTTAAGCAAGAAATTGACAACTCGCTCCGTCTGGGTTTCATCCGTCCGAGTTCCTCTGCTTGGGGAGCACCTTCTCTCTTTGTTAAGAAGAAGGATGGGACAAATCGATTGGTTCAAGACTATCGTCCTATCAACCAGGCCACTATTCAAAACAAATATCCTCTCCCGCGGATAAATGATTTGTATGATCAACTTGCTGGTTCCACCGTTTTCTCTAAGCTCGACTTGAGATTGGGATACCACCAGATTCGTGTTCGCAAGGAGGATATTCCAAAGACCGCCTTTGTTACTCGATATGGATCATACGAGTACACCGTCATGTCCTTCGGCTTAACCAATGCACCGGCAACTTTCTCTCGATTGATGAATTATATATTCATGGACTACCTCGACAAATTTGTCGTGGTATATCTGGATGATATTCTGGTGTTTTCAAAGAACAAAGAAGAGCATGCTGAACATCTTCGTCTTGTATTGGATAAGCTTCGGGAGCATAAACTCTATGCGAAGTATTCCAAATGTGAGTTCTGGCTAGACGAAGTGACTTACCTTGGTCATGTGATTTCCAAGGATGGTATTGCGGTCAACCCCGAACGAATTCAAGCTATTCTTGACTGGACTCCCCCGAAGAATGTCAAGCAAGTCAGAAGATTTCTCGGACTCGCCAGCTATTGCCGTCGATTCGTCGAGAACTTCTCCAAGATTGCGAAGCCCTTAACCAACCTGCTTCACAAAGGTGTTAAGTATGAATGGACTGATAAATGTCAGGAAAGTTTCCAGGCACTCAAGGACAAACTAACGTCCGCTCCAGTACTTGCTCCTCCAGATACGAAAAGGGATTTCGTCATATACTGTGATGCTTCTCGTCAAGGAATAGGTTGTGTCCTAATGCAGGATCGCAAGGTGATCGCTTATGCTTCACGTCAACTGCGTGCTCATGAAGAGAACTACCCAGTTCATGATCTCGAGCTTGCCGCAGTCATTCATGCATTGAAGGAATGGCGACAATACCTTGTCGGTAATCGCTGTGAAATCTACACCGACCATCAAAGTCTGAAGTACTTGTTCACTCAACCGGAGCTGAACCTGCGCCAACAAAGATGGATGGAGCGTATAGCAGATTTTGACTGTAGTATATCATATACCCCTGGCAAGGCTAATGTAATGGCTGATGCCTTAAGTCGCAAGTCATACTGCAACCACCTCCAGGTTCATCAGGTTCACGATCGTCTGCAAGAGGAATTCCGTAAGCTGAACCTCCACATTGTTCCTCAGGGTTACCTTGTTCCCCCTCCTGAAGAGTATGAGAAGATGAACCTCCGTGTTGTTAATCAGGGTTCCCTCAGTAACCTAGTGGTTGAACCAGATCTTGTGAGCTCCATAAAGAATATACAAAACTTTGACGATGATGTCGACAGGATTAAGAGCTATATTGCAAAGGGTAAACCCTCCTTTTTCACTGTTGATGAAGGTGGCGTCTTGTATTTCAAGGGTCGCCTATTCGTCCCAAATAAGAAGGAAAATCTCAGGATGACTGGGAAGGTGATGGAAGAAGCTCATGACACACCATTGTCTATTCACCCGGGTAGTACCAAGATGTACCAAGACATCCGGCAAAGATTCTGGTGGCCCAATATGAAACAGGACATTGCACGCTATGTGGCAGAATGTGATATATGCCGTCGTATCAAAGCAGAACACCAAAAGCCTGCTGGAACTCTGCAGCCTATCTCTATTCCCGAATGGAAATGGGACCATGTTGAAATGGACTTTGTCACTGGGTTTCCCAGATCTCAGAAGGGTAATGATGCTATTCTTGTCGTCATTGATCGACTGTCCAAAGTTGCACATTTCCTGGCCGTCAAAGAAACGATTAATGCTAGTCAGCTGGCAGATCTTTATATGTCAAGAGTTGTTTCACTTCACGGTATTCCGTTGGTAATCAGTTCGGACCGTGGCAGCTTGTTCACTTCAAAATTCTGGGAAAGTTTTCAGAAGGCTATGGGGACTCATCTGTCCTTCAGCACTGCATTTCATCCTCAATCCCAGGGACAAGTTGAACGAGTCAACCAAATTCTCGAGGACATGCTTCGAGCTTGTGTCATTTCTTTCGGTAAGAAATGGGAGGAATCTCTCCCGTATGCCGAGTTATCTTACAACAATAGCTATCAAGCTAGTCTGAAGATGGCCCCTTTCGAAGTATTGTATGGGCGAAGGTGTCGGACTCCTCTGAATTGGTCAGAAACTGGGGAACGATCACTCTTCGGTCCGGATATTATTCAACATGCCGAAGATCAAGTCCGCATTATTCATGAGAATCTGAAGGCTGCTCAGTCTCGTCAGAAGAGTCAGTATGACCGTCATCATCAAGATATGGTCTATCAACCTGGCGAAAAGGCTTATCTTCGTGTCACACCAATGAGAGGTGCACACCGTTTCGGAATCAAGGGCAAGTTAGCTCCTCGTTATATTGGTCCTTTCACTGTTCTCGAAAGGCGTGGAAGAGTGGCTTATCAATTGGAACTGCCGGCGAACCTTTCTCAGGTTCACGATGTCTTCCATGTTTCTCAACTCCGTCGCTGCTTCAAGGACCCTATTCGAGCAGTGGATCACGATATGCTTGAGCTACAACAAGACCTCTCTTATAAAGAGCATCCGGTCCGCATTCTCGACCAAGCTGAACGTAAAACTCGTCGCAGGGTCACTAAGTTCCTTAAGGTGCAGTGGTCAAATCACTCTGAAGATGAAGCCACTTGGGAACGCGAGGATCATCTTCGTGATGAATACCCCGGGCTCTTTCCCTCTACCTCTTAATTCTCGGGACGAGAATTCTTGTTAGTAGGGGAGAATTGTGACATCCTCGACTTTTGCTACAGTGATTATTGTAATTAAGCTACAGTGATCAACCGCTAACGATGCCACGTCATCGGATTCCCATCACAGACCTGCGTGGATTCGCGTCTGTCCGGATCGATGATTTGAAAGCAAAGGGAAGCACTTTATCGGTTCAGTACAAGTATTAAAAGGATATATATATATAAAAAAGGAAAGTATTAAAGAAATAATAATGATAAAAGAAAGAAATAAAAAAAAAGGAAACAGGGAAAACAAACTAAAACAAAAAAAAAAGAAGGAAGAAAGCCCCCCCCCAGCCGGCCCAACTGGGCCAAGTGGCCCAGCCGGCCTCCCCAAACCCTAGCGCGCCCCCCTGGGAGCCGCCGCCTCCTCCCCTCGCTACTCCCTCCTTTTCCCACGCCGCCGCCAGCCCCCCCCCCCCACCGACCGGGCCCCACTTCCCCACGTCCCGTGACTCCCTCCCGTAACTCCCTCCCTCCCGTGACTCTCGGCCCCCCTCCACGCCAGATTCCCACCTCCCGTGGCTCCCTCCCCACGAGAGCCCCATCCCACCCCGTCGCCCCCCTCCTCTCCACCTCGCCTCCCCTCTCAGATCCCACCCCGCCGGCCTCCTCCCTCCACCGCCCCCTCCCCGGGGGCCCCTCATCCCCCTCACCCCCGGCGGCCCCTCATCCCCCTCACCCCCCGGCGGCCCCTCATCCCCCTCACCCCCGGCGGCCCCTCATCCCCCTCACCCCCCGGCGGCCCCTCCCCTGCTCCCGCCGGCGAGCTTCTCCACCGAGCCACCCCACCACGACGGCGAGCCCCACCTCCCCGGCCGGCGCGCCACCTTCACCACGCCAGGCAGCACCACCACCCCGGCCTCCTTGCCCACCTCCCCCTCCGGATCCGGCGGCCGGGGCCCTCCCCATCCCGCCGGCGGCTCCATCCCGGGGGTCCTCCTCACGGGACCCCTCTCGGCGAACATCCGACCGGTTCCTCCTCGCCGGCACGTCACCATCACCGTCACCGTCACCGCCTCCACGCCGTCTCCACCGTCATCTTCGTGCGAACTCCGGCTTCACCGGGCCGTCACGTCACCGTCGGTGAGCCCCTCCTCGGGCTCCTCCCACCGTGTCGTTCTCCTCGACGTCCCGGTTCCGTTCCGGCAAACGGGGCCTCGATCCGTCGACGGTGGACTCCGGTAGGAGGATTTGAGTATTTGGTTCTTCTAGGTGGTGTTAGAGAAAGTTGTGTATCTGTTAACAGAGAGAGAGAGAGATGAGTGTTGAGAGAAAAGAAAAATGAAAAAGAATAAATGGTGTATTAGATGCGTATGTATGTATGTATGTATGAGATGTGATGTATGTATTTGTGTATTTGGATATTTAGAGGAATACGGTATTTGCACGGATAGGTATCTAATAAAAATAAATGAGAAAATAACCTTAGGCCACTTACCGGTGGGGCCAATGCACCGCTGTCAATGACAGGGAGGCCCCACGCGATAATTAAAAATAATGTTTTCTTAAAATAAATAAATAAATAGATATTTAGTTAAAATAATTAATTAACATAATTAGAGTATGACACGTGGGTCCCTCGTTGAATTAATCTGATTAATAAATATTTAATCTTAAATAAAACTTGTGCCTATGACGTTCGGGACCCGCTGGTCAGTTGACCGGTCAAATGTTGATGTCAGCCTGACATCGCGATGATGTCATAATGGGATTTTATTAAATCATTTAAATCTGTTTTTAATTCCTAAATAATTAATAAAACTTTGAAAATTAATATTAAATAATCCGTAAGTCAGATCGAAATATTTTCAACATGAAAGTTGATCAGCAAAACGAGACGAACCCGGATACACGGCCCGTTCGTCTGTCACGCGTCCCTAGCATAGCAAACATGGAACTTTTCCATCGTTTCCAGTGTAACCGGTAGTAGCCCGAGACCCGGAAAATATCGTCAGATATTCTTCCGACCCGTCTATGACGGATGTTGCTGCGTTAGCTCATGTCTAGCCTGCATCTTTCCATGTCATGCTTTGTGTTGCATCGGTGCTATTATTTATTGTTTCTTCCCCCTCTTCTTACCGGTAGACCCCGAGACTGACGCTGCTGCCGTGTACATCTACGACCCTGCCGATCAGTCCTTTGCCGCAGAGCAGCAAGGCAAGCAAACTCCCCTTGATCATTCCTATATCGCCTATGTCTTTCTTCCTACTGCTTGCATTAGTATTTTGCTACTGTTGTAGTTAGCTCCTATATCTGATGCATAGCCTGTTTTTGATGAACTGCTACTTTCAGTCCTGTACCTTTAATATGCTTAGTATAGGTGGAGCAGTCATCCCCTCTGACCCCGTAGATCAGTTGCCCCGCTTGTTTTCAAATCTCGATCTCTGATCGACGAGCCAGACCCGACACAGCACGTTCACCCCCCTTCGTTGTACGACGCTACAGGGATACTGTCGGGTACCGAGGGTGACACCTCGCTAAGTACTCCTGATGATATCTCTGTAGTATAGCTAGTCGGTCGTGGTTATCGAGGGTGATTCCTCTTTCACCATTCCCGATAACGTCTCTATCGTGCCACCCCGCGAGTGTGGGACCCCCGAGGGTGATTCCTCTAAGCCCACCTTGACGGGTACATCGTTCGGGATCCAACGAGGGTGATACCTCGGATTCCCCCCCGATGTTACGACCACACAGTTACTCGACCATGTTACTGGGATCATTGGTGATTAGTTGTAAGCCGGGTGGATTCCCGTGAGACTGTGTTGCTGGCCTAATTAAAATGCTAATGGATTTGGGTATTTGATCTGGGTTGGTCGGAGACCTTTTCGCACTAACCGGCTACGCGGGAAGAATTATGGGTACTCGACGTCGCGGTATCAGCCGAAGCTTTTCAGATGCCAGCAGTGTAGCGGCGCGCGCCCGAGTGGTCCCGAGATGCATCGCGCTTGTGATTAAGGGATGCTAGGACTGACGTCGGCCGCCCACGCCACGTGCAGGAGCGTGAAGGGGAACTGGGCCCACGAACCCTTTGTGCTTAGGATTTAGACCGGCGGGCTGGCCTCTCTGATTAGTCTTAGGTGGGGCTGCGACGTGTCGATATTCCGAGGCCGGGCAGGACCCAGAAAAGTATGTCCGGCCAGAGTGTTATCGAGCGTGACGGGACATGTGGTGCACCCCTGCAGGGATGAAAATTAACTATTCGGATAGCCGTGTCCACGGTTACAGGACGACTTGGAGTTGTGCCCCGATCTTATACAACTACAATTGTTACTTAACTGGAATTAGTTTGCCTCGGGATTGCTTCCTCGCAGGGAGTCGAGGGAGGATCTTTAGGCGTGACCTCACTTTAATATTGCTGCAACAATATGACTATTAATGTGTTACCCCCCCCCCTGTTCTACTCTCGTCTATTGCTGCAAGACCCTGAAGATGCTAGTCTTCGATAGGACTAGGCCTTCTCTCTCTATTCTCGCATTGCTGCAGTCAGTCCACATATAACCCCCCCCTTCTTTGATACTGATGCATAATTAGAATAGTTCTGATGTAAGACTTGCGAGTACTTTGGATGAGTACTCACCGCTGCTTTGCTCCCCCCTTGTCCCCTTGATCCGCTTGCTGCGACCAGATGATGAAGCCCAGGAGGTGGAGGTCCCCGCCGCCGACGACTGCTACCCCGACGGTGCCTACTACTACGTGGAGGCCGCTGATGATCAGGAGTAGTTAGGAGGTTCCCAAGCAGGAGGCCTCGCCTCGTTCGATCGTTGTATCTTTTGTGCTAGCCTTCTCTAAGGCACCACATGTTTTATGTCTGTACTCAGATATTTGTTGCTTCCGCTGACTCGTGTGTTTTTCGAGCTTTCGTATTCTAGCCCTCGAGGCCCCTGGCTTGTAATATGAAGCTGATGTTATTTTATTTGTGTCTAGAGTTGTGTTGTGATATCTCCCCGTGAGTCCTTGGGTTTGATCGTACGCATTTGCGTGTATGATTAGCGTACGATTAAGCCGAGGGCGTCACAGACACTTTAAGTCACACAGGGTCCGGACGTCCGACAGTTGTCGGAAGTCCGGGCGTCCGTGAGGGGTCGGACGTCTGACACGGGTCGGTCGTCCGAGGCCTGTAGATACGACTGAAACTATTTTGAATTTATCAGCCACCGGACGTCCGGAGAGGACCGGAAATCTGAGTTATACAGCTCAACTTCTACTGGTGGTAGGTTCCAGATTTCCGACGGGTGTCCGACGTCCGGCGCTTGGACGTCCGGAGGGAGCCGGATTTCCGAGATATAGAACTCAACTTCTACTGGTGCAGGCTTCCGGATTTCCGGGACTTGGCCGGACATCCGGGCCTCGGTCGTCCGGAGGGAGCCGGAAGTCCGAGTTATATGGCTCTGATTTCTCTGGTATAATATTCCGAATTTCCGAACTAGTCGGTCGTCCGGTCCTCGGACGTCCGGAGAAAGCCGGATGTCCGAGGCACTGGTTCTGTTTTCAGATAACAACAAAACAGTGGAGATGTGGTCTGAGCAGAAAGTGATGATGTAGTTTGAGCAAGTTCATCGCAAAACCTGTGATCCCCTCTTAATAGTGCGGGATCCCTAAGGACTCGAGAATCATAAAAGAGTACTGATGATCCATACTTGAGTGTATACTTTTATTCGCTGATCATCACTCCGCACAACTAACGTCAAAGGAACTGATACCTTTGAGTTAGCCCTTTCACCTGAGCTTGATATTGTTGTTCCTTCTTGGCTCAAGTTGAAAGCAAGACATGATGAAGTCTTCAAGTAGCTTTCCCATACACAATGCGGAAAGCCTAGCTTATGTATTCATCTTCATTTGTCCATCATGTGAACATCCACAAGAATCAAGCATGTAGTGCTCAGGAATGCTTATCTTGATCTTGTCCTTGTTAGCACATGAGGTTGTCCTTATCAGCACATGATCATTGACAATAGTTTCAATGATATATTCGTGTTGATCCACTTGAACTTGCACACCACAATCTTGATGACGATCACCAGTTGATGTCATCCTTCATGGGTTGTATGAGATCTTCCTTTTGACGCAAGCCCAATGGAAGCACACCTAACCCCCACACAGGAGTCTCACAAAGACCATGGGTTAGTACACAAACACGTAATGGACAATGCTTACCATACCATGGGATCACTTGATCCCTCTCGGTACATCTTATACGCTTTGTGTGTTGATCATCTTGATTTACTCTTTGTCTGAGATCTTGATCAACCTAGTGTTTCTATGACCATTCTTTGGATAATACCTTGAATAACATCTTGCTCATCATATAAACTACTTGAACCCGACAGATGGACTTCAAGAAGTGCATATGGACAAATCCTATAAATATAACTTAAGGCAACCATTAGTCCATAGGAATTGTCATCAATTACCAAAACCACATATGGAGATATATGCTCTAACAGCTTCCCGCCACCACATATCATCACCAGATGTGGATCCAAAGGTTCCTGGCTAGGGTTAAAGTCATCCCCTTTCGTAGCCTTCTCCGCGTCCCTGTATGCCACGAGCTTCTGGTGGGATGATATGTTGGTGAATTTATTGGGATCATCCAGGTCAGACTCAGAGAATGCCTTCGCCTTCTTGTACGAGGCAGTATGGGCCATGCCATAAAGGTCGTACAAGTGTGGCATCTCAGTCTTATTGTGATGCGCCTAAAAGAGAGGAACAAAATATTATTACCAAGAATGAATTGCATGAATCATGAAGCAAATCACATACCCAGTTTCGTCCAAACTGAAGTAAGTTGGCGCTGCCTTGATTGTGTGGCACACCAACCATTTGGCTACGCCGATCCTTCGCATTCTCGTGGACGGCTCGCCAGCTGCCTGTGCACCATTCATCAACCAACGCCTCCCAACAATCCATCTTATCCGCACACCATCTCGGGGGCACCTGTAAGTTATTAGAAAGAATTTTCAGCGCTACGCCTATGAATGAAATCAAGAAAACTACGTAGAAGGACTTAAGAATAGGTAATTACCTTCATGTATTGCTCCTTCTTCAGAAACTTTCCGCGGCAATCCTTCTTCTGCTTCTTAATACCACGCGTGGCATAGTAATCTTGAATAGCCTGCGGCCGAGCCTCGTGGCGCAAGTTCTGTAGTAACCGCCTACACTCGGCCTCGAGAACCCTGGCCGCCTCCTCCTCATATCCATCCTCACACCTATAGAAGGTCTGCAATCAAACGTGAAAACACCGATTAGTACAATAATTAGCTATATTGTTAATTTTAGATTCTGTAAAAGGATAATTTACCCAAAAGCTCTTGATCACCATCTCGGCCCTCGTGTGGCACATGACACCATCTATAATCTCCTCCGGCGGGGCCTGCGCAGCCTGGTAGTGCTCCCAGGTAAATCCTAGTGTAGGAACCTGACCCTCACCAGGTAACGTGACAAACCCCGGGAAATTTGTCCGGCAAAGCACACCAAGGACGGAGTTTGGCCTGCGGACTCCAAGAGGGTGTACCCATCCCTTGCAGTATGATAAGGTCAACACATTAGATATTTGAACAAACTTGAAGGCAAAAGCTAAAAAAAGGTAAATGTACTTACCTATCTCCTTCAGGTTTAATCACCGGCGTCTGCTCACGGGTAGCCGAGGCGACCGGGAGACGTGTACTACCACGCTTGTACACGGTGGCCCCGTCCACCTGCACATCGCCCTCACTATCCGTAAGCTCATCCCCGCCATCCCCGCCCCCTGAGCCACCCAGACCCTCGGTCCAATCCGGCAACTCGGTACGATCCGGCCAGGTCTCCCATCCGGGCCTCTCCACGTCGGGTGAAGCCTCCGGAACCGTAGTCTCCTCCGGCTGCTCCTGGGCCGAATGCACCTCGACCCGAGGCTGCTCCTGGACCGGAGTCTCATGGGACGAATGCCCGTCAACAACAGGCTCCTGGAACGAAGTCCCCGTAGCCTCCTCCGCAAACGGGTCGACCATACTAGTCCTATGCTCGGGTGAATGAGCTGGTGGTGGTGGCGAGGACGGCTCAACAGTCCTCCTGGATCTTCCGCGGCCACCACCTCTCCCTGTAACCTTCCCCTTCTTCCCTACCCGACCAGCACCTCTCCCAGTGGGCAATGCCGCCAATGAAGAAGAACCCACGGGTGGTGTCGACAGACTGTCTGCTAAGGCTCTACGGAGAGATAGGGGTGGAAGGGAAATACCACCCCTCGTGCGGGGCGTGTGGGAAGAACCCGTCGAGCGATCTGGACCAGCGCCCACCATCTTTCCACACCTGGTGACCTGCCATGATAAAGATTAAAATAAATTAGTACAACATAAAAAAATTGAATAACTGACATGAATAATAAAGATTAAAATATATATAATTTAAGTTGTGAATCTTACAAACTAATAATCATCATCAATAAATGCATCATCATCATCACTATCATGCGTGTATTCATGAATGACGTGCTCGTCGGGTTCAACGGCGTGAAGTTGTGAAAGGCCTTCCTTTAATCGTTGAAGCATTGACAGGTCAACCGCATCAGTAACCTCTACGAGTTCTAGGTCTTCTGGTTCCGGCTCAGGGCTGGAGTCGGATTAATTGTCCCTGTCTACTTCCATGTTCTTGGGTGAAGCATGGCGGTTCTTGAAACGTTTCTTGGAAAGACGTGTTTCTTGGAAGAATTCTCCATCATATGTGTCTGGGTTAATGTGAGGTTCATAATCCTGTTCATTTGGGAGAGGTGGTCTGACATGTGGCGGCACTTCATAAACAACATACCAACCTTCCAGATTCTTATCCGTTTGGCATGACCACGGTAGATAGAAAACTTGGGTCACCTGTTGAGCTATAATATAGACATCGGGAACATCTAAATGGGTGTTTGGATTGATTTTGACTAGTCCTATATGTTCATGAGTCCTTCTAGTCTTTTTTGGCTAGAACCAATAACATTTGAAGACTACGACGTTCGGTGGGTTTTCACCATAGAATTGAAGTTCATCAATTGCTTCAAATCTTCCATAATACTCGATAACACCTTCGCCAATAGCAGATACACCACAATTTGTAGATTTCCGGTCGGGCATAGATAGCTCTTTGCCAAAGGTACGAAAGAGATACCCATTGATGTTGTATTTCTCAAATGAACGAACCTTATAGTCAAAACCATTAGCGACTTGTCTCAATTCGGCGTCCATAGACTCTGAATTAGCCTACAAGTTTAATATGAAACGGTTGTTGCATTAGCCGCAAGTTAGACCAAGAATGAAATGGCCCATTATTGATAATTACCATTTGTTTGAACCAAGAGATGAAACCGGGATAGCCGCCTCCTGTCTTTGACAGAAGCTCATACTCTTCGAAGGAATCATTTTCGATCACCGCTCCATCCGAGAATTTGACGACGTAACGGCTGTTTGAAATATCCGGGAATAAGAGCAGTTCAACTGAATTAGAAGTTACGGGAAAATGTGTCGAGAACTCACTCGATGTACGACCGCACTTCTGTTAGGTTGTTGAAGATATACAACGAAATGTTCCGCCATTCTTCGACATCCAATGTTATTGGTTTCGAAGCACCAGCTCGTGCGAGCTTCCCTTTGAATAGGCTGAGGTTGGACCCACCTTTTTTAGGGGGTGCATCATTGTGCCGAGGCTTCGGATTATGCAAATGATGATTTTTGGCTTCGTAGTGTGCTGTCACAAAGTTTGCCACCTCCTCAGTAATGAATGCCTCAGCCATCGATGCTTCAATTCTACGCTTATTTTTACATTTAGCTCGAAGGGTCTTCTGCATTCTCTCAGTTGCATAGCACCAACGATCTTGCACGGGCCCACCCAATCTTGCCTCGATCGTTAGATGTAAAATCAAATGCTGCATTGGATTAAAGAAGCCCGGTGGAAAGATCTTCTCTAACTTGCACAACAACTCCGGTGCAAACTCCTCCATGTCTTCTACCACGCCAGGCGACAATTCTTTCGCACAAAGAACACGGAAGAAATAGCTCAGCTCTGCGAGTACTAGCCATTCATCCTCAGGAATAAAGCCACGTAACATCACCGGCATTACCCGCTCTAGCCATATGTGCCAATCATGACTCTTGAGACCAAAGATTTTAAAATTTTCAAGACTCGCTCCCCTCTTTAGATTCGCTGCATACCCATCGGGGAACATCAAGTGCATTTTGACCCACAAGATAATTTCCCTCATAGCTGGCCTTCCAAGATTGAACCAGGCCTTTGGCTTCGACCACTTCTGCCTTCCTTTGCCTTCTCGCATGTTTTGTAACGGTCTATGACATAGTGTCTCTTGATCGACTCTAGCCTTAATATTATCCTTTGTCTTCCCATCTATGTCGAACAATGTACCAAAAATAGCCTCTCCGATATTCTTTTCAGTGTGCATCATGTTGATATTGTGTGGAAGAAGGAGGTCTTTGAAGTAAGGCAGATCCCAGAAGCATGGCTTGTGAGTCCAGGCGTGTTTTGAATTATACCCCTTGAAATACCCTGGACGCTCTGGATCAGGCTCGGGGCGTTTAACTGATCCAGGATCTGTTGGCCTGTGAACGCAGGTGGTGCCAAGTTTTTGACAACTTTACCTTTGGTAAAGTTCTTCTTGTCTTTTCTGAATTGATGGTCAAGATCCAGGAACTGTCTATGCAAGTCAAAGCAAGAATACTTCTGACCCTCCTGCAACCAATGAAACCGAAGAGTTGCCTTGCATTGGGGGCACGGGAACCTTCCATGCACACACCATCCAGAGAATAGCGCATACGTTGGCAAGTCATGCATAGAGTACATGTACCACACATGCATTTTGAAGTTTTCTTTTCTAGCGGCATCGTATGTCTTGACCCATTATCCCAAGCTTCTTCCAATTCATCCTTAAGCAGTTGCAGGTACACATTCATATTCTTCCCCGGATAATTGGGCCCTGGAATTATCAACGTCAGAAATATGTTCTTCCTTTGCATAATCTGCCTGGGGGGAGATTGAGTGGAATGACAAATATAGGCCAACAACTGTATTGGGTTGCCGTCATGCCGAAGGGATTAAAACCATCTGTGGCGGCGCAGACTCGAGGATTCCTTGGATCTGCCGCTTTATCCTGATGCAATCATCGAAATGTTTCCACGCTTCCCCATTCGATGTGTGTACCATCATCTTATTCCCATCTGTATCTAGTTCGGTTCTTTTGCCCAATTTGTGCCATGTCATCTGTCTGGCTGTCTCTTCGACCATGAAAAGATGTTGAAGTCTTGGTATGATTGGCATATACCGAAGAACACTAACTGCGATTTTGGTCTGCCTCTTCTCACCCATACCGTTGTCTACCACAAGATACCTGCAAGACTCGCAATTGGGACAATAGTCCAAGTGTGCATACTCCTTCCTAAATAAGACACATCCTTTCTCACATGCATCTATCTTCTCATAGGGCATCTTAATTACACGAAGTATTTTGTCTGGCCGGTACAGGTTTGCAGGCATGACATGGCCTTTGGGTAGGAAACGTCCAAATAGTGTCATCATCGCGTCGTAGCATTCTCTTCCCAAGTTGAACTGAGCCTTCAGAGCCATTACTTGTGCAATTGCATCCAGCTGACAGAGCTCAGTGTGCTCATGGAGAGGACGTTTTGAAGACTCCAATATTTCATAAAAGGCCTTTGCAGATTCCTCCATCTCATCTTCCGAATCCCGAGCATCATCAAAGTCTTGCACCATGTCTTCGATCCCGGTACCATGCTCGTCCGTGCGACGACGGACCACCTCAGCTCTTGTGCGTTGTATAGACTCACCATGAAATGTCCACACCGTATAATTAGGCTTAAAACCCCTCCTCTGCAGGTGTTTAATCATTACAGCCTCTGTCGTCTTTTTATAGTTGTCGCATCCAGGACAGGGGCAATACTTTCTTTCCTGGCCATTAGCGAATGCGGCTTTCGCAAATTCCTTTGTTTTTACAAACCATTCTTTCATCATCTCTTTCTGACTAGGGTGACCGGTATACATCCACGCACGATCACTCATCTTGCGTAGCTACTAAAGGCAGAAGAAATATATTTATATATAATTTAGCATTTATATTCATCGGTTAATCAGGTTCGCCATTTTTATTACGTCCAGGCAACCTACACGCTAATAGGTAAAGATAGGTCCTAATCCCACCCGAGTATGTGTAGATTGGGTTCGTTTTCCCATGCTCTGCTCTGGATCCAACGCAAAATTTCGGCAACACCTCCCCGTTGTTCTCCTGATACACGTCTCCGCAATAAACAGAGAGGATGTGCATCCGGAGAACAACGGGGGAGGCACTGACGAAATTCCGCATCGGATCCAGAGCACAGCATACGGGAAAACGAACCCAATCTACACATACTCGGGCTGTCCATGGATAATGTTGGACAATTCAAAAGGATGGCGGTTATAAATATGCAAAGACATGCATATTTATAGATGTCACCCTTTCGAACGGGAGACGCATACTGGTCACGCATACTCATGATTGAAGAAACCTATATATAGATAGAAAGTTTCATCGGCACGAAGACCGGGACAGAGCAAATTAAGGGGGTAGGAGGAGAAGTCATTTGTGCTCACCAACAAACGTAGGGGCGGAGCTCGTCCAACGCACGTGGAGGTCGTCGAACAACTGCACATTGAAATTCACCCGATCAACACAAATATGATGTTTTTATAAGATAATCAAAAAATATGTGACCTAACTCTTCTTCTTCTTCTTCTTCTTCTTCTTCTTTTCTCCTTCTTCTCTTCTTATTTTCTTCCTCTTCCTCTTCAGCCACTTCCTCTTCTTCTTCTCCTCCTCCTCCTTCTAATTCTTCTTCTCCTTCTTCTTTTCTTCTTCTTCTCTTCCTCTCCTATTTTTCTTCTTCTTATTATTATTATTTTATTTTTTCTTTTTTCCTCTTATTCTTCTCTTCCTCTTGTATTTTTCTTCTTCTTGTTCTTGTTCTTGTTCTTCTTATTATTATTTTCTTTTTTCTTTTTTCCTATTATTCTTCTTCTCCTTCTTCTTCTTTTCTTCTTCTTCTCCTCCTCCTCCTCTAGCTATTCTTCTTCTTCTCCTCCTTTTTTCTTCTTCTACTTATTCTTCTTCTTCTACTTTTGCTTATTTTCTTCTACTAAACAGGAAACTAACCTAAGACTAAACATGAACGTAAACTAAACTAAAACTAAACCTAAACTAAAACTAAACCTAAGCCAAAACAAACCTAAAACCTATAACTAATTAAACAAAACTATTACAAAAAAAGCTAAAAAAACTGACCTCGATCCGGTGGCGCAGGGAGGAGAGGCGCGGGGAGGAGGGCCGCAGGGGGAGGGGCCCGAGGAGGGCGTGGGGAGGAGGGCCGCAGGGGGGAGGGGCGCGGGGAGGAGGGTCGCAGGGTGAGGGGCGCGAGGAGGGCGTGGGGTGGCGTGGAGGCGGCGGCGCTGGGGTGGGTGGCGGCGCTGGGGTGGGGTGGGGTGGCGGCACTACGATGGGGTGGGGCAGCGGCGCTGGGGTGGGGTGGCGTCAGCGGTGCTGGGGGGTGGAGGTTGCGGTGGAGAGAGAGGGGAGAGATAGTGAGAGAGAGTGGGGGAGCGGGTGGGCAGGACGACCGTTAATGTTAGGGGTCCATCCCCTTTGCCGTCTGCCGCAGACGGCAAATTTAGTTAGGCAGACGGCAAAGGGGTGGGGTGGGGCGGGGTGGGGTGGGGAGAGAGGAGAGGTGGGGTGGGATAGGTTTGTCGTCTGCCTTCACTACCTTTGCCGTCCGTTGACGGACGGCAAAGAGGTGGCTGATGGAAAATAGGTTTTTTTGCCATCAGCCATATCTTTACCGTCTGTTTTCTCAAAGCTGATGGCAACTAGGTTCTTTGCCGTCCGCTGGCTGACGACAAAGATGTGGCAGATGGAAAATATATGAATTCAAGTAGTGGATGTAGGTGCTTTGCATGTTGCTCACAAACTGCTATGATGTTGTTTAGGACAGATTGCATAGTTTCGTTGTTTTGAAGCTTGTGAGTGCATAGTTGGTGGTGTGGTGAGTTTCTTTGCACCACCCCAGCTATATTTGTTTGTTTGATCATGTGGCAACTTGGGAATACCAGAAGTGTGCCATTGGAGTGTGCTTGTGGTGGATTTGATCCGTAGGACTCCATATCTTGTTTCGTAGTTTCCGGTTGATCCGTAGCTCAGTTCCCAACGTTCTTTATATGCTTTTGCATCGTTCTTTCGTGATGCGCCTGTTCATGCCATATTCATGCATTTCAAAATAGCTTAGTGTGAAGTTCTGTCCAGAAGTTTATCTTCTCTTCTCATGCATATGCAAGTGACTAGAATAGAGATGCATGTTCATTCTCATCTCATGCATCATGTGTTTGTTGCATCATGTTGTTTTGGTGTTCATTGGCTGTTATTTTTATCTTGGGTAGCACCGGGATCGGAGAGCGAGTACGTGGATTCTGGAAAGTACGTGCAGGACGAACAAGAGCAGTTCCAAGATGAAGACATGACAGTCAAGATGACCGTGACCTTGATACTGTATCTAGCTTTGTTATGCTTAGAATCACGTTTCCTTCGATATATGATCGCTGCCTACCACTTGATATATTTGCCTCCTGATATTGCCATGAAACCCAAACACCTTCCCCTCCTAGCTAATGTTTTTATGGCTAAGTAGGCTTGCTCAGCTTCTAATGATAGCGGTGCTAGTTGCAGGTGCCAGCTGTCTCATGTGATAACATGAGTATTCGATATCATTATGTTCTAAACTGCTGTTTAATTAATGCATCTATATACTTGGTAAATGACGGAAGGCCTAGCCTTTTGCCGGGTGATTTGTTCCGTTATTGCCGCCTTAGTTTCCGGCTACCGGTGTTTGATTCCATAACTGATCGCTCCTAACACGTTCGGGGTTGTTATGGGGACCCCCTTGATAAATCGTGTAGTGTTAAGACTTGTCCGTCAGGACCCAACTTTGGTTTTAATTTGCTAATCACCTAATAATAATTTTCACAGAGAATAGCTACCCCGAGGACTTAATCAACAACCCGGGCCAGTGCTCCTCATGAGTGTTGGTCCAACCCAGAGCAGCTTATTACGCTCCCCGAGGCAACTCGGTGTTTTGGCGTGGTAACCATCGCTCATCCGTCGTGTCCTGAGACTGAGATACACGGCTCTTATCAGGGTTGTCGACACGACGCGATGTCCTGCTAGTCTTGTCTTACCTTAGCGATATATCTTGTGTATATGAATCCCGGTGAAGCTTTGGTTCTCCCCAGAGTTGAGGTTTTCCTCTAAGGAATCCGACGAGATCACGAGATTCGTGATAGAGGATTACTTTGCGGTCCGTGACTGTTTGTGATGCACTAGTTGGAGCACCCCTGCAGGGTTTAATATTTCGGAAAGCCGTGCCCGCGGTTATGTGGCAACTTGGATTATTTGTTAACATCCGGTTATAGATAACTTGAACTAATTCTAATAAAACTGCCAACCGTGTGCGTAACCGTGACTGTCCCCTTCGAAGACCTCTCTTCGATCGGGAACACGGTGGGGTTATGTTTGACGTAAGTAGGTGTTCAGGATCACTTGTGTAAGTGCATCTAGTGCCCCTTAGTGATTTTGGTGGTTTGAAGACTTATAGGTTAAGTATCTAATGTGTTTGTGAGTGTACACAGGATCTATAAGTCATTGCGGAGTTTGAGATATTTGAAGAATATCGACCCCTAAAAATATATGTCTTCAGTTGAAGAAATTGGTCTGAAGCTGAAGAAATGAATCGCGAGGAATCTGCGATGAAATTGATATTCCTCATGAAGATACTGATATTGAGGAATCCGGTGTGTCTTGAAGAAAATCACTCTGAAGAATTTGAAGCATGAAGATTTACACTTTTTTTTTATTTTCTTCGCATTTGAGTAATAGGAACACCGTACTGTTAAAGCGGGTCGAAGTTACACTTTGGAATGAATTTCCTCATGATGCTCAACCCAAGCCTAATCCTATCAAAAGCCTCAAGTGAGGAATACGAGTGACATGAGGACTCTCACAGTTGAGGGTTCCGACCGTTTCGATAGCCACGCCAAGTCATTGGTCTTATCCACTCCAACGGTCATATTATTTAAGGGCATTAGTGTCAAATCATGTCGGGATGCTCCCAGGCTATAAATAGCCACCCCCCACAACCATTAGCTGGTTGGCTGCTCCGTTAGAAACTGACACTTGTCATAAGAGCAACCCAATTCCTCAGAGTCTTCGAGAGTAATTCATCAGTGAGGAAATACCCCATACACTGAAACCACAATCCAAACCTAGTGATTGAGCATCACTGAAGAAGTTGTTCCTGTGTGGGACTGAAGCCTTTTACCTTTGAGGACTGTGCATCCTCCAGACGGTTAGGCGTCATGGTCTAGAGCTTTCCAGCAGTCAATTGTGGATCGCCGGGTGACCAAGTTTGTGAGGGTTTGGAAGTCTCCCCTGAAGACTTACCACGAGTGTTGGGCGAGGACTGTGTGTCCTTAGCTCAAGGAGAATACGGTAGGGACTGTGTGTCCTTTGGTTTCAATACCAAGCCGCTCCAAACCAGATGTACGACTGTCACAGCAGTTGGAACTGGGTCATCAACGACTGTCTTCACTGAGAAACGGGTTCTAATTCCTCAACTCCTTACTTTCCTCGTATTATGTGTTGATGACTTTCATTGCGACTGTTTGAAGAATTTGCTGAAGACTTTCTCTGAATTTCCTCAACCCCAAATTCTTCACGTCAGTTAATCCTCATCTGTTTTCTGCGTGCCTGCTCATAGTGCAATCTGTTTTCACATTCTTCACTCTGAAAAACTGCTGTTGTGAAACTTTGCACTTTTGATCCTTTACTGTTTCCGCTGTAAGTTAGTCATCAGTGAGGAATTTCCTCAAAACGAATTTCCTCAGTGATGAAATTCTAAAAATCTCCTATTCACCCCCCTCTAGTCGATATAACGCACTTTCAATTGGTATCAGAGCAAGGTACTCCCTTGTTCTGTGTGATTTTGGTTTAACCACCTGGAGTTTTAGTTATGTCGACTGCAGGCATGTTTAAGGTGACTGCAGCATGTCCTACCTACGAAGGAAAGAACTTTCCCTTCTGGAAGAACAAAATGCAAATGCATCTACAAGCTATTGATAATGATCTCTGGTATATTGTGGAACATGGCGTCCCCATCATCTCTGTTAGTGTCTCTGCTGCTGATGTGAAGAAATTCAAGCAACTCGATTGTCAAGCGAAGAACATCATATGTGCCCATCTGAGCCCAGGCCAGTTTGGAAGAGTAAGTGCTTTGGGCTCTGCAACACTGATCTGGGAGAGACTGTGCAAGGTAAATGAAGGAGTATCAACCCAGCGTGACTCTCGTGTTGATATTCTTCGCAATCTCTTACATCGCTTCAAGATACATGACAATGAAAGCTGCCAAGACACCTTTGATCGCCTCACTGACATACCAAATGAACTGCAAGCACTGGGAGCTCGAAACATCACTAATCACGAAGTTGTGAAGAAACTACTGAGATCTTTGGATTCTTCATTTGATACTTTAGTTCTGATGATTCAAGAAAGACCAGACTACAAGATGCTTGATCCAGCTAATATACTTGAAAGGCTAAATACTCATGAATTCCAGCTAGAAGAAAAGACAGATCTATATGGACCAAGCTATTCCAGACCACGTGCACTGAAGGCTAGAGCATTTTCCTCATCTGAAGAAGAAGACACAGATGACAGCATTGGTGACCCTGAAGAATTTGGACAGGAGCTTGCAATGCTCGTGAGGAAATTCCAGAGATTTACACGACGTGGCCAGTTCGGTAAATCTTCAAGAAGAGACATGAGGAAATCAGAATCCTCATCTGAGGACTACAAGAAACGAACCTGCCACAAGTGCAAGAAATCAGGTCATTACATTGCTGATTGTCCCCGTTGGGGAAAGGAATCAAAGAAGAAGAAATACAAGGATGACAGTTCTGATGACTCGAAGAAGAAGAAGAAATCTTCAAAATCCTCATCTTCAAAGCCCTCATCGCACAAGAAGACTAGTTTCAGAAAGGCTCGGGCACTTATTGGCAAGGAAATGGACTCCAAGGCAGAATCAGAGGAATGTGATGAAGAAGATGGTTCTGATGAAGACTTAGAATCCGGACAGGCTAGTCTTGCACTGGCAACCACTTTCCTCAGCAAGTCAATCTTCAATCTTGAAGAAAATGATTGCACCATCCATACTGATGACTATGCTGATGACTTCGCTCCAACCTATTGCTTCATGGCAAAAGGTTCAAAGGTACCAAATAATGCCTCCTCCTCTGATTCAAGTGACTATGAACCTGATGATTATAAGACACCCAGTTACAGTAAACTTGCTATCATTGCCACTAAACAACAAACTGCTCTGGAAAAGCTTCAGAAACTGCTAGATAAAAGTGATGATCTGTTGAATGATGAAATGAACCTTACCCAAATCCTCACTGAAGATATGAAAAGTCTTCAGTCTAGATTTGATAATCTTCAGGATCGTTATGATACACTCCTCACTGATCATGAGAAGCTTTCCTATGAATTTCTTCAAAGGAAGCTTGATCTTGAGAAGCTGAGGATGTCTCATGATGATCTTCGTATGGAAAATGATTCATTACTAGCTCAACAGATCAGCGCTGGTCAAGTTGAATTCATTCCTCCATGTCTTAAATGCATTGAACGTGAAACTGCTAATTCCTCACCAGAATCATCAAATGCTACCATTGCTACAAATTCTTCAACTGCACCTGTTGTGTCTATTTCCTCACTTGAGGAAAACACAAATGTTACTGATGAAAATGCAGGGTTGAAGGAATTGGTGACAGGCATATACAAAAGCCTCAAAGGACATCAAACACTTTGTGATGTGCTCAAAAAGCAAATCTTGAATAGGAATCCGAGGAAAGAAGGCATTGCCTTTGAGAGGAAATTAAATGCTGATGGATCTTATTGGAAACCTGAGCAGTATCCCAAAACCTCATGGGTTGCTGCTACTGGGCCTCCTTTTGATCCATCTAATCTAACTGGCTTTTCATGTGAATTATCCTATTCCTCAGATGAGTCATTTGACTCCAACTATAAACTGTTCAAAAATCAATCTGGTGAAGTATTTGCTCGATATGTTGGAACTAACTGCAGGAATAGTCATCCCCTGAGGAAAATCTGGGTTCCCAAAAGCTGTCTTGAAAATCTTCAGGTGAATGTCCTCATGACACCACCACTGAAGAATCTGAACCCTAGATCAAATTCCTCAGGAGGACCAAAATCTTCAAGAGGATCAAAATCCTCAACTGGTCAAAACTATGCTCATACCCGTGCTAATGCATCTAACATGTAGGGAAACTACAAGGAATATGAATATGAGCGTTACTCCTCAAATCATTATGTTCATAAATCCTCAAACCAGTTCTCTGCATATTCATATGAGTACTTTAATCCCCCTACTGTTAAGAGAAGTGCATTGGCCTCAATGCCACCGTTCTCATATGGTGCTCGCAGGATGATGAATGCTTTGACACCCCTTCAGATGTGGGTGGTGAAGAAATCGAACTAATCACTTCTGCAGGTCAGGTCTCCAGATGAAAATCATCATCTGAAAAATTTGCTGGAGACCTGAAGAAATGCTTGATAGGACGCAAGCTAATGATTGATGAAATAGAAATATTTCACACGTCCTTACATTTCTGTTATGATGAAATTACTGATCTGATGAAATTAGTATCATATTCTTCAAATCTGAAGCATATGAGATGGTAAGCTGTACTAATTCATCTGCAGGATGACAAACCCAAGAATACTGAGTGGGTTCTTGATAGTGTCTGCACACATCACATGACTGGTGATAAAAGCTTACTGATGAATATGCCACTAACACCATCACCTCTGAAGCAAATCACATATGCTGACAAAGGTAAAAGCAAGGTATTGGGACTTGGCAAAGTGGCTATTTCCAAGGATAGGCATATGGACAAAGTGATGCTTGTTGAATCCCTTGGTTTTAACCTAATGTCTGTCTCGATGCTTTGTGATCTTGATATGATTGTTATCTTTGATAGATATAGATGTGTAGTCATCATGGAATCTGACAGATCCAAAGTCTTCGAAGGTGTAAGAAGAGGGGATTTGTACATTGTTGATTTCTCTACAGGTCCTCAACCAGCCACTTGCTTACTAGAAAAAACCTCAGAAGGATGGTTGTGGCACCGAAGACTAGGTCATGCAGGCATGAGGAATTTGCACACGCTCGCAAAGAAGAAGCATGTCATCGGCATCGAATCAGTCAAATTCCTCAAGGATCATCTCTGTGCTGCTTGTGAATCTGGGAAAATGACCAGATCCAAGCATCCCTCGAAGACTATCATGACCACTACACGTCCATTCGAATTGCTTCATATGAATCTATTTGGACCTACTCACTATGCCACACTAACCAATGCAGCATCTTTATATGGCTTCGTCATAGTTGATGATTATTCCAGATATACTTGGGTGCATATCATAATGTATAAAACTGAAGTGCAGGAAATCTTCAAACGATTTTCTTCAAGGGCCTCGACGAACTTTGGCATCAAGATCAAACATATCAGGAGTGATAATGGAACCGAGTTCAAAAACACTGGTCTTGATGATTATCTTGATGAACTTGGTATTACTCACGAATTATCTGCTCCTTATACTCCTCAGCAGAATGGTGTCGTCGAAAGGAAGAACAGGACTTTGGTTGAAATGGCAAGAACTATGCTTGAAGAATATCAAACTCCTCGTCGCTTTTGGCCTGAAGCAATCAACATTGCTTGCCATATCACCAACAGGGTATATCTTCACAAATTCCTCAAGAAAACCTCATATGAACTTCTCACTGACAAGAAACCCAATGTAAGTTATTTCAAAGTCTTCGGTGCAAAATGCTGGATTAGAGATCCTCACCATAGCTCAAAATTTGCACCTAAGGCACATGAAGGTTTTATGCTCGGTTATGGAAAGGACTCGCACACTTACAGAGTCTTCAACAACTATCACAACAAAGTTGTTGAGACTGTAGATGTGTGGTTCGATGAAACTAATGGCTCGCAAAGAGAGCAATTGCCTTCTGATCCAGATAAGCTGTCTCCTGAGGAAGCAATAAAGCTCAAGCCTACTGAAGACATTGTCCCCACTGAGGAAATTGGTGAAGAAACGATCCCCATCACTGATGAAAATCAAGAAGATGCTCCTGAGGAAATTGCACCTGAACCACTTCCTCAGCCCAGACGAAATCCTCAACCAGCTCATCCGAGGATTGCAAATGAAGTAGAACTTGACAAAATCCTCAACGACATCAACGCGCCAGGTCCTCTCACTCGCTCAAAAGCTGCACACTTAGTTAACTTTTGTGGGCATTTTTCCTTTGTATCCATCACAGAACCCTCAAAAGTTGCTGAGGCTTTTCTGGAACCGGAGTGGATCCAAGCTATGCAAGACGAACTTCTTCAATTTAAGCTGAATGACATATGGGAGCTCGTCAAACGACCATATCCTCGCAAGCACAACATCATCGGCACCAAGTGGATTTTCCGAAACAAACAAGATGAGGACGGTCAAGTGGTGAGGAACAAGGCACGACTTGTAGCCCAAGGCTACACCCAGGTTGAAGGAATAGATTTCGATGAAACTTTTGCACCTGTTGCTAGACTTGAAGCTATTCGAATACTACTTGCTTATGCTAATCATCATAACATCATCTTATATCAAATGGATGTGAAAAGTGCATTCCTCAATGGTAAGCTTGAGGAAGAAGTATATGTTGCTCAGCCCCCGGGTTTTGAGGATCCAAAGAATCCAGACAAAGTCTTCAGACTGAAAAAGGCTCTTTATGGTCTCAAGCAAGCCCCTCGGGCATGGTATGATACATTGAAGGAATTCCTCATGAAGAAAGGCTTCAAACCTGGTTCACTCGATCCAACTCTTTTCACTAAATCCTATGATAATGAGCTATTTGTGTGTCAAATATATGTCGATGATATCATATTTGGCTGTACTAACAAACGATACAGTGATGAATTTGCCTACATGATGAGTGAAGAATATCAGATGTCCATGATGGGGGAGCTGAAATTCTTCTTAGGTCTTCAAATTCGTCAACAAAGCAATGGAATCTTCATATCACAGGAGAAATACCTCAAGGATGTTGTGAGGAAATTCGACATGCATGAATGCAAAGGTGCCAAGTCTCCAATGCCTACCAACGGCCACCTCGGCACTGATGAAAATGGTAAAGATTTCGATCAACAGGTATATCGTTCTATGATTGGCTCTTTATTGTATCTATGTGCATCTAGGCCAGATATAATGCTTAGTGTTTGCATGTGTGCACGTTTTCAAGCAAAACTGAAGGAATCACACCATAAGGCTATGAAACATATTCTTCGATACTTAGCTCACACACCAACACTAGGATTATGGTATCCCAAGGGCTCAAATCTTCATCTGGTAGGGTATTCTGATTCTGACTATGCTGGTGGCCGTGTGGATCACAAGTCAACCTCTCGCACATGCCATTTCCTCGGAAGATCACTAGTTTGCTGGTCCTCAAAGAAGCAGAACTGCGTATCACTCTCCACTGCCGAAGCTGAGTACATTGCTGCTGGTTCTTGTTGTGCTCAATTACTATGGATGAAGCAAACCCTCAAGGACTACGTCATCAACATGAAGAATGTGCCTCTCTACTGTGAAAATTAGAGCGCTATCAAGATTGCATACAACCCAGTACAACACTCGAAGACCAAGCACATCCAGATTCGTCATCCTTTTCTTCGGGACCATGTCCTCAAGGGCAATATCCTCATCGACCATGTGAAGACTGATGATCAACTGGCAGATATCTTCACTAAGCCCTTGGATGAGAAAAGGTTTTGCAAGTTGCGGTGTGAGCTAAATATCTTAGAATCTTCAAATGTTTTGTAAAAACATGCACACATCCTAACACTTATGCAAAATTGATGACTTAGATGTGCAACACATGATGAATCGATTTTCTTCAACTAATGAAGAATGTCACTCTAAATGTGAAGAAATCAACGAAAAAATTGATTCTCGGGGCCCTAAGACAATTGTACGCGGTGTCTGTAATCAACATTCTTATATGGTGGGTCACGCCACCGCCCAATGTGAAATTCCTCAAGTTGATTTTCTTCAAATGTTCTATTTCCTCAAAATGTGTTTTTCTTCAAAACAGATGTTCTTCATTGTGATGATTTATCACAAAATCTTCAAAAACACTTGATGACTTTCATTCGACTAGATAGACTGTGATTTCAAGTCCTCAACAGCATTCACTTATAGCTATTTCTTCAAGTTGATATTTATGCTAAGTGAATGTGATCGGGCCCTATTTTCCCTCTATGCTGTACTCATCCAGTCTATTCAATTCTTCATATGCGTTCTACTTGAAACTTTGTTCAAAATGCTCACTGCGTCCTTGTTAGCTGATGATTTTGTAACGAAAATCCTCAAATCTTCAAAAATTGGTTCTTTAATACACAGTAACTGAACCCCACTTCCCACGATCGGATAACCACGATCTCCACTATCTCCACCGCAGTGTTCGGGAGCTACACGTGTCGTGCGGAGACGTAGAGGTAGGGGCTGTTTGGTCCGAAATTTTCGCGCCAACAGTAACTTTTGGCTATAAATATGTCCTTATCCCCCTCGGCATACTCTTCTTCGCTCCATCGCTCTTCTGCCACAGCAAACACCACCGAACCCTAGCGCCATCGCTGGTAGTCTCGTCGCCGGTGAGGAAGAGCTTCACTGCCTCGACTTCTCTATCGCCGAAACCACGCCGGAGTCGGACCATCTTCGTCCGCCGCCGCCG
The DNA here is from genome assembly GCF_904849725.1 of Hordeum vulgare subsp. vulgare. Taxonomy (NCBI): domain Eukaryota; kingdom Viridiplantae; phylum Streptophyta; class Magnoliopsida; order Poales; family Poaceae; genus Hordeum; species Hordeum vulgare. Next base: position 358,712,496 of record NC_058523.1, read on the forward strand.
TAGACGTCCTCTGTCGCCAGGTTAGGGTGCATTGGACACGCGACTGAAGAGCCTCTCTACACACCTTTCTATGTTCTTTGTGCGCACCTTCCAGGGTAAATAAATCCCATTTTTACAGCAAGTTAGATCTAAAATTTTACATCTTCAATGTGAAATCTGTTTTTCCTCAAGAATCTATAAGCACTTGATTCCTCAAACACTTCCTATCACCACATCATAGATGAACTATGCTAAGCATCTAAGATTTTCACGAGATTCCTCAATTGTGTGAATTTTTGGATCTGTACAACTCTGGAACCCAAGAACACTATGCTTAGGCAAATTCCTCAACCATTGGTTATACTCCTCAAACTGTCAAACTTTTTCATTTTCTTCAAATCTGAGAACGCATATGACCTCTCCAAATTCCTCGCAACTATACTCTGTTCACAGGTACACACATGTCAGCTGATGAATCTCTCGGTTCTCATCACATTAACTCATTTGCAGCGTTTCTAGAAGAAAATCTTCAAGTCTCATCAGAATCCTCAAGAGTTCAATCTCATCAGCAAAGTCCTCAGCTGAAGAAAATGGAGGATGACAGAAAACAGAAGGGAGGAAAGAAACTTGAGCAAAACACAGCTGTGGATATCCCTGAGGATATTTACTTGGACTATTGCACACCTTATGAAAAAGAGACAATGGCCAAGAGAAAGATACGGCTGCAGAAGATAGAACGCCGATGGGCGAAGGAATGGAAGGAATACAGATTTGTGACTCCCAAGTATGCGAAGAAATTCGCTCTGAAGCCCCCTGGCAGACGGGCCCCACTTGAGGATCATCAAGTAGCACATCCCTCAAGCCTCATGACTATCCAGATGAGAAGGAAAAGCATCTGGATAAGCTCAAGAAGCAAGCGGAAACTGCAGTGAGGAAATTCAATGAATCCTTAGCTGCTGCCTCAGCTGCTACTACTTCCTCTGCCGCTGAGACCTCTGGCTCAGAAATTCCTCAAATGCAGTCTGTACCGTCAAAACCAAGGGCTCCAAAGCCTCAAGAGAAGTCTGCTCAGGCTTCAGTCACAAAACCCTCCGCACCAAAACCTTGAACACCAAAACCATCAGCGCCAAAGCCCTCAGTACCAATCTCCTCAGCTCCAAAATCCTCAGCACCACCACCAAAGCCTCAAGAGAAACCAGTACAGAAGCAAGTCATGAAGCCTATGACCGCCAACTCCACCTCCTCACTCCCAGCTGCAACCAGCTCGGAGACAAAGTCTTCAACACCTCCTGCGAATACTCAGGTATCTGTTGAACGTGCAACTCTGCCAAGCCCCAGCAAAATCATCACCGTCCCGTCTGCATCAGAGGGCAGTGATGAATTTGATGATCAAACCCTGCAAGCAATCATCAGAAACAAGCAGGAAAGAGTAGCTCAAGCATCAGGCAGTACTATTCCTCTGGCAATGGACCCCAAGGTCCTCCTTGACTACATCAACATCTGGTATGAGGACCCAAACACTCCGCTTGATGATTTGAAACTTTCCCCTGGCATCAGCCATATGGTGAACACTTTCATCAATGAAGCCAAGTGGAAAGAACAGCAGGCCAAGCTGGCCAAAGTTGCAAAGCTTAAAAAGGAGAAATTCCTCAAGCAGAATCTCCTCAAATTGACTCCTGATGCACTGGTATCAACACAGGCAGAGCTGAAGAAATTGACTGACAAGTATTCAAAGCTGTCAGATCGTAAGAGTCTCAAGAGAAATTTCATCAAGCTGGCCACTAGTGCTGTTGATGACTACAACAAGAAGGCTGCACCCCCGGCACCAACTTCTCAGCCCTTGATTTAGGAGCCAGCAGATGAATCTCCTCATGATGAGGAAACTCCTCAAGCTGAGGAAGTACACCAAGAACGCCGTGAGGATGAACCGGCTATTGAAGAAATCATCATGGAAACTCCAGCTGATGAATTTGCTGCAGCTGATGAGACTGCCCTTGACCCAGCTGCTTCGCCAAAGCAAGCTGATGACTCTGTTCCAGCTAGTTCCTCAATACCAGCTGAAGAATCTGTCAAGAGAACCCCTTAACCAAAAGCTTCAACGGTGAAGAAGATGACTCCGTCTGCATCAGACGTGAAGAAAACCAGGGCTGCCGAGAAGGAAGCCAAGAAGAGAAAGGCCTCCTCATCAGAAGAAGAAACAAAGGACAAGTGCCTCAAAACACTTCAAGAAACTGCTCCTCTGGACCCTGTGCCCGTGAATGTCGCTCCTTCTTACGACATTGATGATCCAGCAAAAAAGGCAGATGAGGAAATGAAGGATGCCGCCTCTGAGGAACACACTGACGAGGAAATTCATATAGACGACAGTCCTCAGCCTTTCATTCCTCAGAAAGACACTGCTCAAGAATCAGCTGCACCAGCTGATGAACCTGCATCTGCCACCAAGCCATCTGAGGAAGAACAAACTGAAAATCCTCAAACTGATGACATTCAACGCTCTGAGCAAAATCCTCAAGATGAGGAATAGGCTGAACCAACTCCTCAAACTGAGCAAGAAGAAGCTATTCCTCAGCATGATGCACAGCCAGACCAAGCCCCTCAGCGTGAAGTACCAGCCGCTGAAATTCCTCACCCTGAGGAAAATGCTGAGGAGAATGCACCTAACCAAGACAATGCATTCGTTGTGCTCAACCCACAGACTGCCATTGTTGTCTCCCCTCCTGTTCCTTAGCAAAATCTTAAGCCAGTTCAGCGTCAGCCATTCTCCAAGCGTCCAAAGTTTCAAAAGGAAAATTTCTTTGAAGAACGCATGTACTTCATTGGAGAGACCCCTATGACAAGCCTCAAATGAGGCATCTGAAGTTTTGGACTAGGACTCAGATGAACTACTATGCCTCTGTGCCATGTGGAAGAAACAAGATATTCCAGCACAGGCATATTCCTCATGTTGAACTTGAAGCAATACCGTGCCTGGAGCCAGTCCTCAGTGTACTACATGATGCTGGTTTACTCCCAATGTGCTCCGACATCTCTGACTGGAACAGTGAGCTAATTCTTCAGTTCTATGCCACTCTTCACATATCTGGCAACCGTGAAGACATTAACACTTGGGTGTTTGATTGGATGACACAAAACACTCACTACAAGGCTCCTGCTACTGAACTCCTCCGAGAACTGCCTGTACCAATTCCCTCATGTTAGAGCATATATCTTCATATGTGGTTTTGGTAATTGATGACAATTCCTATGGACTAATGGTTGCCTTAAGTTACATTTATAGGATTTGTCCATAGGCACTTCTTGAAGTCCATCTGTTGGGCTCAAGGAGTTTATATGATGACCAAGATGGTATTCAAGGTATTATCCAAAGAATGGTCATAGAGACACATGGTTGATCAAGATCTCAGACAAAGAGTAAATCAAGATGATCAACACACAAAGCGTACAAGATGTACCGAGAGGGATCAAGTGATCCCATGGTATGGTAAGCATTGTCCATTACGTGTTTGTGTACTAACCCATGGTCTTCGTGAGAGTTCTATGTGGGGGTTAGGTGTGTTTCCATGGGCTTGCGTCAAAGGGAAGATCTCATACAACCCATGAAGTATGACGTCAAGTTGTGATCGTCATCAAGATTGCGATGTGCAAGTTCAAGTGGATCAACACGAAGATATCATGCTTGAAGCTTGCCGTCCATTGTGGTGGCAATGGACTTGTGAAGATATGCTGAAGAGTGGGTCACCCATAGTGAGTATGGGGGAGCAATCAACTAGTCTTCATCAAGCCAACGCAATCAAGAAAGGTGGTCCATCTTGAGGAAGCCAAGATTATCATCATCTAGCTCAAGAGGATGAGGTGCAAGGTATAGGTTTACCCTTGATAGGTTTTTTGTTTAGGATAGATTGTTGTACTATCAAGGGGGGCTCTCAAGTGAGTAGCTTAATCGTAGCGTTCGTTGAGAGCTCACCCATTTGCATCCTTGCATCATACTTCTTGGTTCTTGTTTGGTGTTTCTCTTTGTGAGTTTTAGAGCTTATGGTCATCTTCGTGACAAGCTCGAGTTCATCGAAAACAAAGTCCATATGCATCTACTATGATGTTTTCGATGTTGGAGTTTTTGCCGGTTCTTCATTCATAGAGGACTCACATCTCTATATCATTGGCATTTTCATATCTGTTTGGATAGCTCTTATCGTCCTGAATCCAACAAGCTTGGGTTTGCTCGACTCGGAGCTCGTATGCGAAAGTTATGGCTGTTTCGGTGGCGAGCAGTAGTACCGCTAGAGTTGGCGGTAGTACCGTTGGCCCTAGCGGTAGTACCGCTAGAGCTGGCGGTAGTACCGCTGTTCCAGCGGTAGTACCGCCCCTGGCCAGCGGTAGTACCGCTCCAAGTTTTTAGTACCGTCATCCTTGCGGTTGTACTGCGTCGGACATTTTTGCGAAGACTTTCTTGGCGGTGGTTGGCCCGGTAGTATCTTTGCGCTACCATGGGCTCAGCGGTAGTACCGATGCAGCCAGCGGTAGTACCCCTGGAGGGTCACGGTAGTACCGCTTCAGCCAGCGGTAGTACCACCGGAGGGTCAGCGGTAGTACCGCCGGAGGCAGCCAGCGGTAGTACCGCCGGAGGGTCAGCGATAGTACCGCTGGGCTCAGGCTGTAAGTGGGGGTAACGGTCTGATTCCTTCCCCCACTATATAAAGGGGGTCTGATTCCCCCTTGGCCTTATCTATCCGTTGAGCTCTTGTTCTACCTCCATTGTTGATATTCTTAGAGCTTGCTTACTCTCAATCCCTCCAATGATTCTTGCTTGTTCTTGAGGGAAAAGAGAGAGGAGATCTAGATCCACATCTCCACCAATCACTTTATCCTCTATGTGAGGGGAACCCCTTGGATCTAGATCTTGGAGTTCTTTGTGATCCCCTTGTTCTTCCTCTCATATTTCTCCATAGCTTTCGTTGTTGTGGAGCGATTTGAGTGTGAGGGACTTGACCACTTCGTGTGTTCTTGCCATTGCATTGGTTGCATCGGTTTGAGTTCTCCACGGTGATATGTGGAAGTGAAGTTTGAGAAGCTTATTACCTTTGGTACTTAGTACCCTAGATATTGTTCTTCGTGGATGCTTTGGCGTCCTAGAAGCTTGGTGGTGTCTCAGACCTCAATCATTGTGGTGTGAAGCTTCGGGCAAGCTTCGGGGTCTCCAATTAGGTTGTGGAGATTGCCCCGAGCAATTTGTACGGGTACCGGTAACCGCCCCCAAGGATTGCCACATGTACGGGTTCGGTGACCGCCCCCAAGGTTTGCCATTTGTACGGGTTCGGTGACCGCCCTCAAGGGTCCCTTAGTGGAATCACGACATCTTGCATTGTGCGAGGGCGTGAGGAGATTACGGTGGCCTTAGTGGCATCTTGGGGAGCATTGTGCCTCCACACCGCTCCAATGGAGATTAGCATCCACAAGGGTGTGAACTTCGGGATACATCATCGTCTCCGCGTACCTCGGTTATCTCTTACCCGAACCCTTTACTTATGCACTTTACTTTGTGATAGCCATATTGTCTCTTGTCATATATCTTGCTATCACTTAGTTGTTTATCTTTCTTAGCATAAGTTGTTGGTGCACATAGGTGAGCCTAGTTGTTTGAGGTTTTGTGCTTGACATATTAAACGTTAGTTTTATTCCGCATTTGTTCAAGCCTAAACCTTAATTATTTTAAAGCGCCTATTCACCCCCCCCTCTAGGCGACATCCACGTCCTTTCAATTGGTATCAGAGCTAGGTCTCTCTTTATTAGGTTTAACCACCTAGAGAGTAAGGATGTCGACTAGGGGTTTAGGATTCACTGACACTCTTAGTTTCGATGGCACAAATTTTGATGTTTGGGTAATTCGCATGCTTAATCACCTTCGGGTCTTGGACCCAAATTTAGAGCGAATTGTAGATATGGGTTTTTCTCCTCCAAAGGATTCTCAAAATATATCTTTAGAGGATGAGAAAAAATCTTATCTCAATGCTCAAGCTTCTAATGTGCTTTTTGATGCTTTGAGCAATGTAGTTATATTTCAACTCATGCCATTCCGGGATGCTCATGAGTTGTGGACAAAGCTTCAAGATAAATATGGTGTGTCCAAGATTTGCAGGGATGATTGTTCTCCCTCCACCTCCGGTCGTGTGGTCTTCTCAACTTCATGTACTTCACCTACATGTGGATTGCCACGAGGTAATGATATGGTGAGTCGTGGTGACCATTGCAATAATGAAAGTGGGTTTATTGTTGATGATCCTTCATCACTATATTATTGCAATGCTTCATCTTTGGGCATTAACACTTCGAGCACTCTAAATGTTTCACATGCTTGTGTTGCTAGTCCGTGCATATCATGTAAAAACTGCGTGTCTAAATCTCATGATGATATGCCTCCTATATCTTGTTGCCATGATAAAAATGTATATATTTCCTCGAGTTGTTGTGCTAACAATGTAGAGGAAATTCATCACTCCATGGAACAAGATGTGGCCTTGAATGATGCTTCAAGGGATCCTACATCATCATCTATTGTGACTCACTTTTGCCTTATGGCTAAGGCTTCAAAGGTATCTCCTACTTTGAATTCCAATATATCTCATGATGATGATGTTGATGATAATGGGGATGAGGATAATGATAAAGAGAGTGATAATATTGCATCCTTAAAAATTAAGGGTGAAATGATTTTTAAATCTCTTTATAAGAATAAACTTGCTTGTTCCAACTTCTTGGAAATCATGTCTATTGACACTGAGGGCAAGAAATACATTGAGGAGTTGGAAGCTCATCTTGAGGAGCATGAGGCCACCATTGAGACAATGCAAGGTCATGAGCGTGATTACGCTAATGAGATCGCAGAGCTATCTCAATCTCTTGATAATGAACAAACCACCAAGGAATCTCTTGAGGAAACCTTTGCTCTAGAATTGTCTAGATTAAAGGGATCCTATGATAGAGCTCTCGAGGTGGCTAATGATTTTAGAACTAAAAATGATAAGCTTAAAGTTGCACATGCTAAACTCCTTGAGGACTATGAGCACCTCGGAAATGGCTCAAGGGCTATTAAGAGCTCGCTCATCGAACTCACCGAGTCTCATGCTCAACTTGAAGCTTCATATGCTAAAGAGCTTGCCAAGGTGCCTTCTCCTCTTATTGCTAATGAAGATTCTTGTGCTACTAACTCTACTTCTTGTGAAGCATCCATTTTAAAGGAGAATGTTGAGCTAAGGGCTCAACTTGAGTTGCTATCTAGCAATTATGGGAAATTTGAAGAAAGTCATGTAATGCTCACAAGCTCTCATGATGATCTTCTAGCATCCCATAATGTGCTAAAATTAGCTCATGAGGCTATTACTACCAAGGTAACATCGAATGAGCCTCATGTGGACATTAGCACTACTTCTAGTCAAAAAGCTATATTGCCATGTGCTAGTCCTTGTAATTCATGTACTCATAATGTTGCTACATCTTGTGATGAATTACTTTCCATGCCTTGTTGCTCTAACTATGAAGCTTATACTTCCTCTAGTACTTGTGTTGATACTAACCATGTAGAGGAAATCAAAGAGCTCAAGGCCCAAGTCACTTCCTTGAAGAAAGACTTGTAAAAGAGTCATGAAGGGATGCCCACACTCAACAATGTCTTGTGTGGAAAAAATCCCCGAATGATAAAAATAGACTTGGATTCAACTCCTACAAGAAGAAGAAGTCCAAAAGCTTCAAGAAGAAGGGCCAAGAACAAGTCAAGAATTTGGCCAAGATTATTTGCTTCAAGTGCAAAATTGAAGGGCACCATGTTAGATCTTGCCCACTAAAGAAGAAGCCCCAAAGTCACAAGCAACAAGGGAAGAGGCCACAAGTGCACTCACATACTCAACTACAAGTTGAATAAAGGCCCCTTCCCAAGAAGACCCAAGCCAACACTCCTCATGCTGAGAAATCAATAGGGAAGAAATTAAGGGGTAGATGTTGCTACTTATGTCGTGAGAAGGGTCACTTCGCTTCTTCTTGCACGAGAGGTAATTTATCCAACCCAATCATTATTGATGATATCTATTCTCTTGGGAAGTATAAGGTTGGCAATGTGTTTGCCAAGTTTGTTGGTACTCAAAGTGGTGTCAAGAAAAGTGTCATTTGGGTTGCCAAGCCTATTGTGACTAAGCTCTTAGGACCCAACGTGGTTGGGGACCAACAAGCTCAAACTTGATCAATAGGTGAATATGGAGGACATTAGAGACTTGGATACATAATGAAGAATTAAGGGGTCTTCATCATTCATATTATCTCAAGCCAAGTCATTTGGATTATCGAGTTTCTATCTTATATCCAATGTGCCTCCTTACGGTAACTTGTACTTAAACTATTTACATTGTTAGTTGCTTGCCCTTTTGCATGTTGTGGTTTTGTACCTTGCATGTGTTTGAATATGTTGTGCTTCCAACTTGCTTATCTTGAATAAGCGAATATGTGTATGTTGGTTTGCATATCATGTACATGTGAGTCTTGTATTGAGCCTTATTGCATCTTGTTTGTATCTTTGATTGGCTCTTGTGAGATATTAATGGATTATTTCATTATGGGGGAGTGATGTGCTTTGCACACCTCACGATCCTATAAATGTGTATACATGGGGAATACCACTTAGTATTGATATTTCAAGATTATCTAGCTTCTATGTGGTATGTCTTACTCATGAGAAATTCAAATTCTAAATGGTCCATTAATTGTCTCTTGTTGGTTTTTCGTTTGCCACTTGTTAATATTGTTGGGTTATCACATTATGGGGGAGTAATATGCTATGTGCATATTATAATCCTAGAGAATGTGTACATTTGAGGTATTGCCACTTAGTGTTGATATTGTAAATTATCTTGTTCCTAGGAGGCATGTTTGCTCTACAAGTGTCATTTGCTTGCGTTTTATGGGTAAAGATGATCTTGGATATATTTGCGATCTAGCAATGAGTATCATTTCCAAAATACTTCTTGTCCTTGACAATTGGTATTCCCATCATGTGGTAGGAATTGCTAATCGTCTTTACATTGGATTTTGTGTTTCGTTTGTCTTCCTTGCCTCTTGTGGATCCATTTTAACTTGTCTAGTGTTTTTATAGATATAGAGAAAGTGATGATCCCATCTTGTGCATTTTGTATTTAAATGCAAATTCTATATAATGCACAACCCTTGGGGGAGCTATCCTATTTTCTTTAGAACACTCTCTTTATTCGCCCATCATAAAATCTTTTGATCCCCATCAAGTGTATGTTGATGGGAGGAAAGTCTTGCTCTTTATGATTCTTTGTGCCATCATGAAAATTTGTCGAGGGTTTGGTTTGTTGGAACCTAGCTCTCTTTTGGAAACTAGATACCTCGTGTCCGTTTTCCTTCAATTGGTATCTTGTTTCCTTTTTATTTGGCATGTGTCAATGGATATCTCATTCCTTGTTGTATATTTTAATTGATATCCCTCAAGTGATAGTTTTTCATTTTCTATCTTATTATCACTTGATACCTTTTCTTTTGGTATCTTACCAACTATATGTTGATTGGATTCTTGAAAGCCTTGAGCATGCATATTTACTATATGTACTTCCTTTGGCATGCTTTCTTTCTTTGACCCAATATATAGGGGAAACTCCACCTTGTCATAAAACGGCTAACGTGTGCATGAAATTCAAATTCATATGTATGTGGAGTTTGTCCTATGTATTGTTGGTTTTCTAACTCTTTGGTCCCAATGAGTTTGGGCACCATTTTGTTTGTTTTTTTGTTCCAGGAACAATTGGAGATGCATTGGATGCTCGGCTCACCTATAAGGAAGGTGTTGAGACCATGTGATTATTGGAGCCAAGTTAGGATGATCAAAGAACAACTATCTACTACATCAATCCAATGTTGTCTCGGTAACAAGTATCTACTTCATGCATTCTTTTCTTGCAAAGGCCCCTATCTTTTCTTTGCAGGTTGCATCATGGCATGAATCTCTTGATTCGTTCTTGTAGTACTTGTTTCCTTTCTCAAAGCATCCTAACGATGATGTCTTATTACTAGTTGGGATGTCTTTGATGTTCGTATGTTGGAAGTTCATATTGTACAATAAGAAAATATTAGGCCATGTGCTATGCTTCCAAGCAAAAGATCTTATTGATATATTTATGACTTCCTTTTGGATATCTAGTTTGTTCCTTCTTGCAACCATTTCGTGTGTACATTCTTCTTTGTGGATATATATCATCATGATTGTCTTCTACTTAGAATCTTTTACACATGAGAGAAGTTACATCTCTAATTGATATCCTCTTTTCTTTTACGTCCACCGTTGCATTTCCTTTTTCAGTTTTTGGTGGCTTCGTGAAAGGATTTGTCTTGAGTGCGTATCTTATTTTCCTACATCTTGATGCACTCTTTGGCCGTGAAGATTATTTTTCCTCATGCCTCTCTCGATGAGGGTTTTGCCATTTCGATTGGTATCCCTCCTCTCTTGACAAGGTTCTTATTTCCTTTCTTCACCATGGGTTGTCACAAGCGTTGGTTCTTATTTTGTTTATTAGTAAGCTTGTGAACCCATTTTCTAGTATGTGTGTGTGGGAATGATATGTCTTGCACTTTGTGTCTCATTTCATCAAGACTATGTTGATGAGTAATGTTCATCCTTATCTTAGTCTTCTCAAGTGCCTTGCCATGACTCACACACATTATTTTGGTTGAGCCTAATCTTAAGTTGCTTCTTTTACATGTTGCTCAACCACTTGTTTTGTGCAAGAGATTTGCTTATTGTCTCATCTTTCTTCTTGCACCCGTTGTGTGTTTTTATTAATTTTGGGGGAGCAACGATCCTATTTTGTGCACTTGTATCATATACAAAAATCTCTTATTAGTGCACAAATCATGGGGAGCTTCTCTAGTTTTGATAAAACACTCCGTTGCTTTTATCATAATATCTTTTATTCATGTGGTTCGAAGGACCATATGATTGTTTGTTCCATCCGGTATCTTTTGATTGCTTGCCTCTATTTGGTATGTCCTTGTGGCATACGATTCTTTTATTTGCAATCTTGGGTCCTCAATATAGTTTGTTTTCCTCCAACTACTTATCATTGTATTTGTGTATTTCTTTGCACTCATTTGCTGAGAAGTACACGCTTTTTGGAGGACCACCAAATATATTGGCTTTCTAAACTTTTCGTCCATTTTGGCAATCGATGCCAATGGGGGAGAAGTTTAGAGAGTGTACTTTGGATATGTTTAGAGGGGTTTGCTTTTATTGCGTAAGCATTTACATCTTGCACGCATGCATTATTGTTTTGTATGTGTGCGATTGGTTATGCGTATTTCCTTATATAAACTCTCTTGAAGTAGTTGTCATCAATTACCAAAATGGGGGAGATTGTTAGAGCATATATCTCCATATGCGGTTTTGGTAATTGATGACAATTCCTATGGACTAATGGTTGCCTTAAGTTACATTTATAGGATTTGTCCATAGGCACTTCTTGAAGTCCATCTGTTGGGCTCAAGGAGTTTATATGATGACCAAGATGGTATTCAAGGTATTATCCAAAGAATGGTCATAGAGACACATGGTTGATCAAGATCTCAGACAAAGTGTAAGTCAAGATGATCAACACACAAAGCGTACAAGATGTACCGAGAGGGATCAAGTGATCCCATGGTATGGTAAGCATTGTCCATTACGTGTTTGTGTACTAACCCATGGTCTTCGTGAGAGTTCTATGTGGGGGTTAGGTGTGTTTCCATGGGCTTGCGTCAAAGGGAAGATCTCATACAACCCATGAAGTATGACGTCAAGTTGTGATCGTCATCAAGATTGCGATGTGCAAGTTCAAGTGGATCAACACGAAGAAATCATGCTTGAAGCTTGCCGTCCATTGTGGTGGCAATGGACTTGTGAAGATATGCTGAAGAGTGGCTCACCCATAGTGAGTATGGGGGAGCAATCAACTAGTCTTCATCAAGCCAACGCAATCAAGAAAGGTGGTCCATCTTGAGGAAGCCAAGATCATCATCATCTAGCTCAAGAGGACGAGGTGCAAGGTATAGGTTTGCCCTTGATAGGTTTTCTATTTAGGATAGATTGTTGTACTATCAAGGGGGGCTCTCAAGTGAGTAGCTTGATCGTATAGTTCGTTGAGAGCTCAAACCATTTGCATCCTTGCATCATACTTCTTGGTTCTTGTTTGGTGTTTCTCTTTGTGAGTTTTAGAGCTTATGGTCATCTTCGTGACAAGCTCGAGTTCATCGAAAACGGAGTCCATATGCATCTACTGTGATGTTTTCGATGTTGGAGTTTTTACCGGTTCTTCATTCATAGAGGACTCACATCTCTATATCATTGGCATTTTCATATCTTTTTGGATAGCTCTTGTCGTCCTGAACCCAACAAGCTTGGGTTTGCTCGATTCGGAGCTCGTATGCGAAAGTTATGGCTGTTTCGGTGGCGAGCGGTAGTACCGCTGGCCCTAGCGGTAGTACCGCTACCGTCATCCTTGCGGTTGTACTGCGTCGGACATTTTTGCGAAGACTTTCTTGGCGGTGGTTGGCCCGGTAGTATCTTTGCGCTACCATGGGCTTAGCGGTAGTACCGCTGCAGCCAGCGGTAGTACCGCCGGAGGCAGCGAGCGGTAGTACCGCCGGAGGGTCAGCGGTAGTACCGCTGGGCTCAGGCTGTAAGTGGGGGTAACGGTCTGATTCCTTCCCCCACTATATAAAGGGGGTCTTCTTCCCCCTTGGCCTTATCTATCCGTTGAGCTCTTGTTCTACCTCCATTGTTGACATTCTTAGAGCTTGCTTACTCTCAATCCCTCCAATAATTCTTGCTTGTTATTGAGGGAAAAGAGAGAGGAGATCTAGATCCACATCTCCACCAATCACTTTCTCCTCTATGTGAGGGGAACCCCTTGGATCTAGATCTTGGAGTTCTTTGTGAGCTCCTTGTTCTTCCTCTCATATTTCTCCATAGCTTTCTTTGTTGTGGAGGGATTTGAGTGTGAGGGACTTGACCACTTCGTGTGTTCTTGCCATTGCATTGGTTGCATCGGTTTGAGTTCTCCACGGTAATACGTGGAAGTGAAGTTTGAGAAGCTTATTACCTTTGGTACTTAGTACCCTAGATATTGTTTTTCGTGGATGCTTTGGCGTCCTAGAAGCTTGGTGGTGTCTCAGAGCTCAATCATTGTGGTGTGAAGCTCCGGGCAAGCGTTGGGGTCTCCAATTAGGTTGTGGAGATTGCCCCGAGCAATTTGTACGGGTACCGGTAACCGCCCCCAAGGGTTGCTACGTGTACGGGTTCGGTGACCGCCCCCAAGGTTTTCCATTTGTACGGGTTCAGTGACCGCCCTCAAGGGTCCCTTAGTGGAATCACGGCATCTTGCATTGTGCGAGGGCGTGAGGAGATTACGATGGCCTTAGTGGCTTCTTGGGGAGCATTGTGCCTCCACACCGCTCCAACGGAGATTAGCATCCGTAAGGGTGTGAACTTCGGGATACATCATCGTCTTCGCGTACCTCGGTTATCTCTTACCCGAACCCTTTACTTATGCACTTTACTTTGTGATAGCCATATTGTCTCTTGTCATATATCTTGCTATCACTTAGTTGTTTATCTTGCTTAGCATAAGTTGTTGGTGCACATAGGTGAGCCTAGTTGTTTGAGGTTTTGTGCTTGACATATTAAACGTTAGTTTTATTCCGCATTTGTTCAAGCCTAAACCTTAATTATTTTAAAGCGCCTATTCACCCCCCCCCCCTCTAGGCGACATCCACGTCCTTTCACCTCAGATGAGGCTGTGAAGCTTTATGGTGAGCGTGAACTGCCCAATGGGATGATGTAAGTCCTCATGAAGCCTTTGGTTGAAGGAAAATCTCCGAGAACAACCTTCCTCGTCCACGAGCTCAAGTAGACACCCGGATCTGTTTACAAAATCCTCTGCAGTGTGCTCGCGCCGATCAAAGGCCATGATGATGAAGAAGATGTTGTAGGCCTCATGAAGAATATCCTCTTCAACATCCTATCAACATCCATGATTTCTTCTTGAGGACTTTGGGCATCAACTTCCACGCTGATTTCCAAAACCATGTTGGTTATATGCCTCCTATCCGGGTCAACAAGAAGACTTTCGAGTCCATTGAAGGAAAAGGCAAATATGTGATTGAAGAAGGCAGTAGGCCCCTTGATGGCCAGTTCAGAGAGCCAGAAGCTTATTCTTCATGGGATGATACTGAGACTCGTCCGGCAAGCCCCGTTCCTCCTCGCGTGATGAATACAAGAGAGCTCCTCCTTAGTCTTCACCAGAAGGTGGATCGCAATCACAAGTGGGTCAAACGCCAGTTTGGCGCCATTGTGAACACCCTCACTGACACACAGAACTCTGTGAAGCTCAACCATCATTATCTGCATGAGGTTTTTGATCGCACCTGGGCTACACTTGCACATCTGAAGACTCAGACTGAGCTTGAAGAAATGGACTTTGAGCGAGACTTTGAATGGTCGTGGCCTCCCAAGAAGAAGTTCAGGCCTATTCCAGTGCCAGACCTTGAAGACAGCTCCTTTTATTCATTCCGCACTGCTGAAACTGATGAAGAACAGCTCGACACTGCTACCGGTCCAAGGAAGAAGACTACTCCCAAGAAGCATCACGGCTCTTCCTCAACTGCCACGAAGTGAAGTCTTCACGGACGTTAGTCCTCAGTTTGTCCCTTTTTGTCACTTGATGACAAAGGGGGAGAAACTTGAGAGTTAGTCTTCAAGCGGGATATTTTTGGGGCTTATGAACTATATTTAAGTTACAAACTCTTGGCTCTTCTGAAGTTTTTATGTAATGAGTTGTAACTTAAGCCCGATGGTACTCTGACATTTTGAACGTTTTTCTTCGCATGCTTATTCCTCAAGTTTTAATGCACGCATGCTGGAATTCGTCAGATACCATTTTTCATCATGCATTTCCATTTTCTTCATATGATATGTTACATGTATGCATGATTTACAAGACTCGGGGGGAGATCTCCATGATATAAATCATCAATGTGCATTTGCTGTGAACAGCAAAATCCTCAAGATATGCACATCTTCAAGGGGGAGTCTCTCTGAATCTTGATTTTAAATTCCTCAATGAGTATTTTCACTTCATATTTTTTATCCCTGTTGAAGACTTAACCTAATTGCCATCAACCACCAAAAAGGGGGAGATTGTAAGTCCATCTAGTGCCCCTTAGTGATTTTGGTGGTTTGAAGACTTATAGGTTAAGTATCTAATGTGTTTGTGAGTGTACACAGGATCTATAAGTCACTGAGGGGTTTGAGATATTTGAAGAATATCGACCCCTAAAAATATATGTCTTCAGTTGAAGAAATTGGTCTGAAGTTGAAGAAATTGGTCTGAAGCTGAAGAAATGAATCGCGAGGAATCTGCGATGAAATTGATATTCCTCATGAAGATACTGATATTGAGGAATCCGGTGTGTCCTGAAGAAAATCACTCTGAAGAATTTGAAGCATGAAGATTTACACTTTCTGTTTTATTTTCTTCGCATTTGAGTAATAGGAACATCGTACTGTTAAAGGGGGTCGAAGTTACACTTTGGAATGAATTTCCTCATGATGCTCAACCCAAGCCTAATCCTATCAAAAGCCTCAAGTGAGGAATACGAGTGACATGAGGACTCTCACAGTTGAGGGTTCCGACCGTTTCGATAGCCACGCCAAGTCATTGGTCTTATCCACTCCAACGGTCATATTATTTAAGGGCATTAGTGTCAAATCATGTTGGGATGCTCCCAGGCTATAAATAGCCACCCCCCCACAACCATTAGCTGGTTGGCTGCTCCGTTAGAAACTGACACTTGTCATAAGAGAAACCCAATTCCTCAGAGTCTTCGAGAGTAATTCATCAGTGAGGAAATACCCCATACACCAAAACCACAATCCAAACCTAGTGATTGAGCATCACTGAAGAAGTTGTTCCTGTGTGGGACTGAAGCCTTTTACCTTTGAGGACTGTGCATCCTCCAGACGGTTAGGCGTCATGGTCTAGAGCTTTCCAGCAGTCAATTGTGGATCGTCGGGTGACCAAGTTTGTGAGGGTTTGGAAGTCTCCCCTGAAGACTTACCACGAGTGTTGGGCGAGGACTGTGTGTCCTTAGCTCAAGGAGAATACGGTAGGGACTGTGTGTCTCGAGACTATGTGTCCTTTGGTTTCAATACCAAGCCGCTCCAAACCAGATGTACGACTGTCACAGCAGTTGGAACTGGGTCATCAACGACTGTCTGCACTGAGAAACGGGTTCTAATTCCTCAACTCCTTACTTTCCTCGTATTATGTGTTGATGACTTTCACTGCGACTGTTTGAAGAATTTGCTGAAGACTTTCTCTGAATTTCCTCAACCCCAAATTCTTCACGTCAGTTAATCCTCATCTGTTTTCTGCATGCCTACTCACAGTGCAATCTGTTTTCACATTCTTCACTCTGAAAAACTGCTGTTGTGAAACTTTGCACTTCTGATCCTTTACTGTTTCCGTTGTAAGTTAGTCATCAGCGAGGAATTTCCTCAAAAGGAATTTCCTTAGTGATGAAATTCTAAAAATCTCCTATTCACCCCCCCCCCCTCTAGTCGATATAACGCACTTTCAATTAGTGATCATCTAGTCTTCGACCGCTCGCGTAGACCACCACATCTATAACTTTGATCTTCGTAAGTTAGCCACCATAAATGCTTAGGATGCTGCAACCTAAACACTGAACCTTCCTCACCTAATAACTTGACTAGTTTCGGTACCAAGGTCATAGATTGCTGAGTCCCCGTGGCTCACAGATTACTTCAACACCCCAACAGGTACAGGTATGCCCGATGCAGGTGATCCACATGGCACGCAGCTGGCGTGGCAGTACGATGAGGAGAACGGCCGCCTATACGTGAACTATCCAGAAGACTGAGGTCGTGGTCGTGATCGTGGGCAAGCATGCGGGATAGCATAGCCTTTTCCTTATGTTATGTAGTCGGTAGCGGAACTACCTTGTCTGAATAAATGTGTGGATGTAAACTCTGATATTATCTATGTGAGATGGCAAACGATTCCCTATTTGTCATTCTTAAATTATGTATGTGCTATGTTTATCTTGCTTGTGAAACGCATAGATGCGCTTCTTTCCATTTTGGGGCATCGCCCCCTAAATAGGAAAGGACCGCATCTTAGTCATTACAAGTTCCTCTTCTTCATCATGTCGTGTACCGCTTGTGGATGCTTCCATGTCATTTCATGGTTCGCCTTGACGCGAAGTAGGAGCTTCCACTTGAGTTGATGAAGTGCTTTCCTTCACCTCCATGGGACGAATCTTAGCAACAGACAAATCTTTGATAGATTCCGAAGGTTCCTTATCTCCTATATCAATTGACAATTGTTTGACTTGCGAACCGTTAGTCTTATCAAACTTCACATCTACCGTCTCTTCAACTTTTTGAGTGAAGTTGTTGTAGACACGGTAGGTGTGAGAGTTTGATCCGTAACCAAGAAGAAAACCTTCATAAGATTTAGGTGCAAATTTAGATCGACGATGCTTATCAAGAATGTAGCACTTAGAGCCGAATACTTGAAAGTATCCAACTTGGGGTTTGTTACTAGTGAGTAGCTCGTATGACGTTTTACCGAGAAGCTTGTGCAGGTAGAGTCGGTTTATGGCATGCCAAGCTATTTCCACGGCCTCTACCCAAAAGTGTCTTGGAGTCTTGTATTCGTCAAGCATCGTTCTTGCCATCTCTATGAGTGTCTGGTTCTTCCTCTCAACAACTCCATTTTGTTGAGGTGTGTACGTCACCGAGAACTCATGTGAGATACCTTCTTCGTCAAGAAAAGTATCCACATTCGTGTTCTTGAAATCCATTCCGTTTTCGCTCCAAACCTTCTTGATCTTCACTTCAAACTGGTTTTGAGCTTTTTGAGCAAAGTTCTTGAAGATCATTTGTACCCGCGACTTGTCATTGAGAAAGAACACCCATGTAAATCTGGAAAAATCATCAACAATGACTAGACCATATGAATTTCCACCGAGGATCTTGTAAGCATTGGGACCAAAGAGATCCAGGTGAAGCAACTCGAGGGGTCTTCTTGCGGTCATGATGTTCTTAATGGGATGACTTCCTCCAACCCGTTTTCCTGCTTGACGGGCACTACAAAGTCTATCTTTGTCAAATATAACATCTTTAACACCAAGAATATGATAACCTTTGATAAGTTTGTCAAGATTACGCATACCAACATGTCCAAGCCTTCTATGCCATAACCAACCTTTAGAAGATTTTGCAATAAGGCATGTACGGGGTTTGGATATCTTAGAGAAATAAACAATGTATAGATCACCTCTACGAAAATCTAGTAAAGATGATGTTATGATTGTCTCTACGAAACACTCGGCATTCAACTTTCGTAAATAGCACATCAAAACCGAAATGTGCGAGTCTAGATACGGAAAGTAGATTGTAGCCAAGAGATTCTACTAGCATCACATTCTGAATAGAATTGTCATGAGATACGACCACCTTACCGAGACCAAGTACCTTACCTTTGGAATTGTCTCCAAAAGTTACATACCTTCGAGGTCCATGATTCGGTGTGATTTCATGGAACATGTCTTTATCTCGGTCATGTGATCAGTGCACCCACTGTCGAGAACCCACTCCTTTCCACCAGCCGTGTAGTCTTTAAGGTTGGCCATGAGACTGAGATTCTTCATGGTCTTCTCATACTCGGTGTCGAAGTCCTCCTCATCATCATAGTAGCCACGTTCCGCATAGTCATCATTGGATGAAGTTTCCTCGTAAGAGACAGAAATTTCATCAGAAATTTGACTATTACAATATTCAAGTTTATGCATTCGAATGGCTTCAACAATGATGTTGTTGATAGTGATGACATTTCCTTTGGCACGCATGAGGTCACGAAGCTCAAATAGGCATTTATTGAAGTTAGGATCGGTTGGCTTCATTTTATGGAAAGCAATGTATTTGTGAACAATGATATCAAGATTTTTCAAGGAATAATTTGGATATCTTTCCTCTAAGTCTTTCCACAAGGTATGAGCACACTCAAAGTTTTGCAATTGATTAAGCACGTTTCTAGGTAAACCTCTAATGATAAGATTGACGGTATTGAGGTTACCAAGCATGTTAACTTCATCATCATTAGAAGGATGTATGGGGTCAATGGGAGGCGCATAGGGATATTCAATATACTTGCGCAAATGGAACTCATCAAATATATCAAGCATTTCATCTTTCCATTCTCTAAAGTACTCCCCATCAAGAATAGGCACTCTACAACTAAAAATCTAGGAGCTAGTCACATTCATCTTCCTCCAATGGTTGTAAAACTAAGGTTTTGGAGACCTTGCTCTCATACCAATTGAGGGATCGATAGAAGATGTGTCTAGAGGGGGGGTGAATAGACTACTTGTCAAGATAAAATTTCTAGCCTAACCTAACTTCTAGGAGGGCAGAAATCTAGGAGGTGAAACAAGTCTAGGCATCCTACACAAGCAGTTCTAAGAGTATAGCAGCGGAAAGAAAAACATACAAGTGTAATGTAGAGGAGAAGGGGAGGGAGATCAAACACATGATGTTAACACAACGATTTTTGGCATGGTTCCGATAGGTGGCGCTATCGTACGTCCATGTTAGTGGAGACTTCAACCAACAGAGGGTAACGACTGTGAGAGTCCACGGAGGGCTCCACCCACGGAGGGTTCACAAAGAAGCGGCCTTGTCTATCCCACCACGGCTTCCATCCACGGAGGACTAGCCTTACTCATGGTAGATCTTCACGAAGTAGGCGATCTCCTTACCCTTACAAACATCTTGGTTCAACTCCACAACACGAAGTAGGAGGCTCCCAAGCGACACCTAACCAATCTAGGAGGCACCACCCTCCAAAAGGTAATAAATGGGGTAGATCAATGAACTCCTTGCTCTTGTGCTTCTAAAGATAGTCTCCTCGACACAAATCACTCTCTCATAGAATATGCATGGGTAGGAGAGGTTGATTTGGTGGAAAGCAGTTTGGGGAGGCTAGAGATCAAGAAACAAATGATTGGATTGAAATATCTTGGTCTCAACACATGAGTAGGTGGTTATCTCTTAGAAAATGGATCTAGCAATGAAGTGTGTGTTCTGAGTGCTTCTCCCACGAATGAGAGGTGGGTGAAGGGGTATATATAGGCAGCAACCAAAATCCAACCGTTACACACAAAAGAGCAAACTCGGTGACACCGAAGTGGACAACTCGGTGGTACCGATTAGCACTAAAGGTGTGAACTTTTGAATCTCGATGAGACCGATATATAGAACTCGGTGGCACCAAAAAAGGTGACTAACGGTCAGATGACCAAACTCGGTGGCACCGATACTCAAACTCGGAAATTCCGATTTTGTGTATCTAGGCAATAGAATGTTGGTCACCCAAACTCGGTAGCACCGATGCAGTTTCGGTTGCACCGATTTTGTGGGAATGGCTAGGGTTCTGTCTTGGGTTCAAACTCGGTGGGTCTGATGTGGCAATGTTGGTGACACCGAATTTGTGAATGTGGAACTTGACAGAGTGGATATGTGGGGGAAAATGACTGGGTATTTTGGTGGCTAACTTTGAGCATTTGAGCAATCAGTTCATTTCACTACATCACCCCCTTTTAATAGTATTGGCTTTCCTATGGACTCAAAAGTGATTTCTCACAAATATAAAATGAAGAGTCTTCTAGCTTGAAGCTTGAGCCACTATTATTCCTTTCTTGCATCAAGGGACATCTCCACATGAACCTTAAGCCATAACTATTCATGGGCTAAACCTGAAATATCTAGGTAAAAGTGTTAGTCCAAGAGGCAATGTATGTTGTCATGAATTATCAAAATCACCCAGGGAGCATATGTGCTTTCAGTCCGCAACAGGAGGTGGGCTGATGTCAGAGCCGTCGGAGTCCGACCCGTCAAAGAAGTAGGAGGAATCGGAGATGACGATGTAGCCCTGCAAGCGCTGGACAATGTTGCCCTGCTTGCGCTTGAGCTTGGCCACCCTCGCCGCCTCTACCGCCTCCCTCTCGAATTGCTCAGTGTCGAGTCGGAGTTGGTTGGCATTGATCCTCTGGAGCAGTGGGCGTCCATCTTCGCAGTGGTAAGTGACCGATTGTACTTCCACTGGAGGAGACGCTCCTCCTCGTCAGGCACCGACATCATGCGGCGGCGGCGGGTGGACTGCACACCCGCTTCGGACACGCCCCATTCTCCCTTGCCCTTTGCCTCTCGTGATGGGCAGCGCGTGGCTCTGACTCTAAAGTTCGAATCCGCTACGTCGGTGAAACGGGCACTAGAACCCACCACTACTTGCGCGGAGCAGTGACCGAAGGTGGAGGAGGTCGTGGGGAGGGTGGTGTTGATTGGGGTGCCCTCGCAGATCCGTGCACGGGGCGGAAAGGGTCGGCATCGGTGCTGCGATGACGGGCGACGAGTGGCATCACACCTGAACCGGACCTACCGCGTGTATCTACCGCAAGCGCTACAACATGATACAGAGCGCTAGCTCCTCCTCGTCTCCGGAGCTAACGTCGGAGTGGTTGTCAGTGCTAGACATGGTTGCTGACGCTCGGGATGGGACGGATTGGGGACAGGGGAGCATCATGGAGCGGAGTGAAGTGAGCCTAAGGTTTGCTCCGGAGGAGGATTTTGTGGGGTCGGGGTCGGCCAACGATGGGCTGGACAGACGCGCCCCGGTCACCTTGTATTCCCCCTACATTTGGGTTGGATATGAGGGGTATCGGCCAGCCCGGGCGTTTGTCCATGGTTTGAGAGGTCCGATTTGATCGCTTTTCTGTGACTGGTTAGTGACCAGACGACATGTTCGAACGTTTGAGACGGGTTTGAGAGGTCTGGTTGTAGACGCTCTTACGCGGCCTCTCCAACATCTCCGGTTTCCTTGATTGTCAAAAAGAAAAGATCAGCTCCACTTTTCACAATAAATTTGGTACTCACTTCGTTCGAAAATACTTGTCAAAGAAATGAATGGGTTTAGTTTATTTTAGTTTTAGATGCATCTATTTTTATCCTTTTATTTGACAAGTATTTTCTGATGGAGGAACTATATTAAAGGGAGTTGGACAAAAAAACTGACAAGTCTTGCCACATTAGTGCACCGCCACAAACCGCCATACCACTGCAGGACCACCGAGTATCGCTGCCGCTGTCGATGCCAGACCATTGCTGGACTATCGCCGAGGCACTGTTGCCGACTGAATGACAAGTGGGTCCTATATGCCAGATTAGTTATTCCGGTTAGATTATTGGGTATCTGCTAGAGCATTCTACCCCAATAACTAGAAAATTACTGTATAGCCCCAAATAAGGGCCAATTCTTTCGATCGATTCTCCCAGAATTGATTCCCTTCATTTGACAATCCTAGCTAGTTAGCCTCATCCGCTCCCGGAATCTTCGACATATGAGGGTTAAAGATTATAGGAGAAGCTGGGAAGGGGTCTGAGATTCTGGGAGAATCAAGCAAAAGAATTGGCCCTCAGTGGTTATTGGGGAAGTTTTATTGGGGAATTGTTGGAGATGCTCTAATGTTCCATTTTAATTAACAGCACAAAATCCCTAAAAGCAGCACCTTTGATCCCTTTTATATGTATGGACATCCTCTCTAACCTCAATGCAGCAGAAAGAAAATTGTAGCGCCAATGTGTATCTACAAGGCCCAACACAACAATAGATGTAAAAACATGAAATACGTCATGGTGCACCTTTTTGAAATGAAAATGTAGGGAGAAAGGAATCCCAGTGCTTTTCGAAATAATCAAGCAGTGGGTGATATCAACCATTTCCATAGCTTTCCACTTGCACCTGATAGTTCCATCGGATCTCTTTGTTATTACAGCTTATTCCACATGGAGCCCCTTGACGAGCGCCCATGACATCTCGAGCCGACAGCACTACCACTCCAGAATAGTACAAAGCAAGAAGCCAAACGGAAAGGCATGAACAAAAATGGCTGCCAGGCAGGATTGCTCGGCAGCTGGTGAATGGGATCTATCGGACCAATGCACGAAATGGACATCTTCAGGCCTTCCGCTTGCAGTTGCATCCCATAGCTAGGTTTGATTGAACCAGGGGCCCACCGCATTGTTCCTGTGCCCGTTTCCATGGGTACCCACGCCATTAGGAGCTATGGAGGACGTGTGGATCAATGAGGAAGGCGGTCCAACAGCCATCGAAGACGAGGGGAATAAGCCAGGGACGCTCAAGAGATGGCTGCTGCCTTTCCTTTGCCTGATTGTATGGATCTGTCTCAAACTCTGCTCGTGGATGTTTGCGAGGGTCTCAAGCTCCTCCAGTGACAAAGCTTCCACCCCGACACCATACAGTGGGGCATGCCGAGCCATCTCTTCTTGAAGTGATGTTTCCAGAGTGCGAATATATTGCTGCAATAACACGATGCAATAGTAAATACAATATGCAGCAACGTTCTGATGCAAAATTTCTAACATATAAATAAATAGTCAGGATAAATGTGATCTACTGCAACTTGGATAGTAACGATATAGGTGTACAGTTTGTGCCCTAAGTTTACTGCATTAACCTTGGAACGCCACACTTTCTTAGTTGGTGTTTGGCTCGTTAGTTATTACTGTATCTGTTCAGATCACATATCAGGGTCCCAACAGTTTAGTAAACATGGAAAGTATAGGTAAAACTTATCAGAAACGGAAAATAATCTATTTAAAATATTCTAAACTGGCACCTTAGAAAAAATAGGGCCTCCCAATTTGATCTATGCATGGATGCAATTCAAAATTTCAAGACCATTACTCCTTAAAAATGGCTTTACGTGTCACTTTTCCTACCCTTGCCTACTTTATTTTTATGGCAGTATCATAGTAGGGCCACCCAGTTTTATCTATGCATGGTTACAATTTAAATTTAAAGATGATTACTTTCTAACAATATGGTTTTACATGTTACTTATTCTATCCTCGTCTACTTTGTTTTTATGGCAGTATCATAAGGAAATCAACTCCATTGTATGTGTTTTTTTCTACCAGAACACTATAATGATATTTCATAGCTTAGCTCAAAAGTATATCTCTGGAACATTGGAGAAGATGAAATTATCTATTTTGGAAACTAGCAATCGCAAACCTGGCAAACTTGCAGTTTTGACTCCATTCCATCAATGTAAGCTTCGCAGCGAGAAATTTGATCTTCTTTTTCTTTCTTTTCTCCCTCGGTTTGTCCAACTTTATGTGTCAGCCTCCTTACTTCAGCCTCAAGTGATTTTCTAATCTCTTCGCGAGCCTGTGTTTCAGCTGCATGTCTTTTTAATTCATCATCAAATCGTTTCCTTGAAGCTTCAGCATTCTTCAGCCTCTCTGCCAATGTATTCTTCTCAGTGGTTACTTTCTGCAGCATACAAGATGGATGCAAACTGTAAAACATCAATGTTGTCTTTCTCGCTGAAATTTCCAATGGTATCACAAGGCAACATTCTAACAGAGTAACAGTTAATAGTAATACCAAAACATACCAACATGACTTGTTTCATATGATCTTGAAATAAGAAACACACCCTTCAAATCTATGAATAAATCTACTAGCGTTTTGCAAATAGGAAACATCAGAGTGCAGAGTTCATTCAGTTCAAAATGTAAAAGTGCAAGCCTACAGTTTTTGGAGAGAGATGGGAATAAGGTAAAAAAAATGATGTTCTTAGTCTCGGAAAGCATAAACTTCATAATCAAGTATTGAAAATTAAGGCCTAGGTTATAAGTTATTCTAAAATAACCAGGTAAAGATAGCTATATGGTTGAAGTACAGCTCAAAATATGGAATTCCCACGAGACTTAAGATCAAATCCCTTTTTTTTACAGAATTAACATCACTATCAAGTGATTAAAAGAAACACAGAAGAATCTATTTTGCTAGACATAAATAAATTGAATAAAATATGTACTGTATGGTTTTGGCAGTAACTCTTACCTTTATTTCTTCGCGTTTCCGTGCTTTAAACTGTGATAGTTGAGTCTCTGCTTCACTAACACGATCATGAAGATTCTTCCTCTCAGCAGATAGCTTTGCAATTTGCTCGTCTTTCTCTGATCGCACCCATTCCATCTGATTCTCAATCTCCCGCATCTGCCTGGAGAGTTCCTTCTTCTCCCGAATATGACGATCCTTCTCAGCTTTTAGTTCAGACTACAACAATTATAAAATAAACAAAGTGTTAAGCTGAGAAACAAACAAGAAAGGCAAGTAAGCAGCTGAATCACAACAAAGAAATACCCTTAGATGTCCTGTAGTTGCCTCAGACTCAGTTAGTCGTTGGGCTAATACAGCTTTTTCATTGGTAAATTTAGTTTGATCCATGTCCATCTCCTCCCGCAAACGAATATTCTCATCCTCAGTAGCACATATTTGGTGCCAAAGATTAGCACGATCGGCCTGAGCAACTTCAGCAGCTTCCCGCATCATGTTTAACACAGGTCTAGCAATTCCAAACTCCTCCTTAACAAGAAATACCAAGACATCCATATCTATGTCAACTTCTCGGCAGTTATCTGAGGTATTTGTTGCCCGGTCAACGAGGCCCTTCAGAAATCTGCATCTATAATGATCCTCGGCATAGATCTTAAACATGATGGCATAAAGCATCCGCACGAAGTCTTGGACCCTCGCTGAGGTAGATAGAGACAATACCTCACCAAGTGCAAGGACTGAGGTGAATTCACCTTCTTGGATGGGCGAGGGTTCAAACTGCCCATCTAATAGAACTTGTTTGCTCTGCAAATCATACACGACAGCCCCAGACTTTGAACTTAACTTGTGAGAATGCCTTCTTTCCAACACCATGGCTACTAATTGCAGCCCAAAGGCCCCTTGCAATAAAGCCCTTTCAAAAACCCGTGCAACTTCCACAAATGATCCAGGTACTGATAACATTTCTATGAGTACAAAAACATCTGATAGATGGTTGCTTCCATGTACAGCTTGCTCTTGCCAAGAAGGCATCCCTTCAGCTGAAAGCCCATCTTTACTACAAGTACTAGAAGGCGTGGAGAGACAACTGTTATCAGGTTCAGGGTCAGAATCAATATCCTTCAATAATGCTTCAGCTACATCTGGCCAGTTATGCACCGTTTTAGACAAAAACTCAAGCACACAAGGTGGAACTTCAGTACCCAAATGTTTCAATCTCCATCGAACAGCTCTAACCTTTGGGGGGGAAAATGTAAGTGCACTTAGTAGTAGTAATATGAAAAGATTGTATAAGTAAAGAGAGAGTAAAAAGAGATTTATCGATGGTAAACATACGGCTTGAGGAATATGCTGGCACTGTGATGCCGCCTTGAGAATGAATGAAATGGCTGCTACAAGAGGCTCATCATTTGAATCAGACAACAATTCAAGTGCATGAAATGATACTCGTTTCCAGACATCAGCATCAAATTCTAACTCAGATAAGGCACCAAAAACCTGCCATGATGGGAAAGAAAAAATCAAAATATATCACACACTCACTTGTACTCCCTCCTTACAAAATGTAGTGCATATAGATTTTTTTTTAAAAGTCAAACCTCACAAACTTTGACCAAGTTTGTAGAGAAACATTTACATCTAGAATGCCAAATATATATCATTAGATTCATCATAAGTTGTAGTTTCATATTTTATATATTGGTATTGTAGATAAATACTAGTTTTCTCTATAAACTTAATCAAAGTTTGTAAAGTTTGACTTCCCAAAAATCTATACGCACTACATTATGGGGTGGAGGGAGTATATGACTAGCCTGCTATATCATGAATGATGGCTATCTTCAGAAATACAGAGACATTAAGGTCACAAATATAGAGACATGAACGTCATAATATTCAGGTAATTCAGACATCTGTTCACCCAAAGAAGTGGAAATGTTATGTTTCTTTGCAAAGATGAAATTAGGCAAAAGAAAAAGTAACATTAGTTCAAAGCGTCAAACTTACCGGTAACCTCAGTGATGGCTCAGCATCTGCCTTTTCAAGATGATCTAAAAGGGCACAAACAGCAAGTGAGTGTTCTGGCCCATCAACCAACTTTGGTACAAGGGCGATGAAATCAGGTTGAAGCTTCTTTGGAGCTTTCTCTAGTACAAGTGCAATTTTCTGGACAGACTTAGGCCGCTTTCTTGGTTCAGGACATCCATGTGGGACAGCACAGTCTAGTGCCTTCAATGAATTAACAATTAGTCCTAACAGTTCCTCTGACTGGTCTGGCCATTTGGTCTGAAAAAAACAGCAGGTTAGCATACTGGTAAAATAAAATATGAAAATGAGGCTGAATATGATAGGACCCTCAAATCATACCCCAGAAGTTTGATCAGAACTTTCATCCCCTGGCAGATCGATGGCAGTTGTCTCTGGAGGACAACTGGACTGTTCTAGAATCTTGACAGGCATCTCATTTGCACTTAGCTCTGCATTTTCTACTCCAAGATTACGCCTAAAATTAACACTATCAGATTCAGCCGTTTCATACTGATTTCTGCATGCGCATTCTGCTTGTTCGCCTTCCACAATGAGCTCTGATGGAGAGCTAGCCCCATTTGAATCAGGAGCAGTTTTAGAGCTTGCTGAGGAGGAGCCATATGATGATCTTTCATCTGAAGGTTGGCAGCACTCAACCATTATATCCAAAAGCAAATCAATTATAGCTTGCTTTAAGACGCTAACACCCATCAATAAATTTATGAGACTTGTGGAGCTTGAATCACACTTTGAAGAATCTTTCTTCCCACCACCCTTGGTGGACACTTTGGCAGGAAGAAGCATGCGCTTCACTTTGGTTGGGTTATCCAGATAAACGCGCAGACCAGTAAGAAATCCAGCAATCGCGCTAGCATCCGTCAAAATTTTCTCTCTTAAGGTAACCTGCGGCTGAGTATAGTTGTCTCCATATGTAAGAGAAAATCCAGCTCTTGAGAGGAGGTTTCGGAACATATCTTCCTCATCGCCACTCATATCATCACTGTTTTCAGACTCGATAAGTTCATCAGGATCTGTTGACAACTCATCCTGGTCATCATCTGAGGCAAATACCTGCCAGATAAGTTAATTGGGAATTACTATTGCAAACCATAGTTCTCACAGATAAATGTTATCCTATCGACCATAACTTCCTTTAGAGGTAAAAAGGAGGCAAACGTCATGTACTCAACATAGACTGATAATTCAGACAGTATTTTATATATTTTTCATGTTTAGCCCTGTTACCATTACTGGATTACACAAAATATACACTTAAGGTTCTTGGTTAGTTGATGAAAAGATATACACGTATGAGAGCTAACTTATCCCCAACAGTAATCTGATCAATGTTACAATTTATCATGTACAATAAACTCGAGTGCTTGTAAGAAAAACATATTTGTCAGCTGTACTGTTAAAAGTTGGCATGTACTTGCAGCTCATGAATTACAAGTCGGTAATGATAGTTGCTAAATCATAAAGTGCTAGTCTCCAAAGCTCATAAAATTTTCAGAGTAATCAAAATATTGCATTCCACAGTTTAACTGTACCTTGAAGTACTCAAATTGTAGATT
This sequence comes from Hordeum vulgare subsp. vulgare, assembly GCF_904849725.1. Taxonomy (NCBI): domain Eukaryota; kingdom Viridiplantae; phylum Streptophyta; class Magnoliopsida; order Poales; family Poaceae; genus Hordeum; species Hordeum vulgare. Next base: position 358,741,120 of record NC_058523.1, read on the forward strand.
CGCCAGGCTTAAAGTTAGTCAGTGATTGGTATGACCAGTTTATTAAATGCTAAATATTGCAATCAAGATCTAATTAGAAGTGGCCTACACTCTGGTCAAATAAGAGTACCCTAGGACTTCGCATTCTTAATTATTTCTCCTTGTGTACCTTCATACACAATATAACATATGCTGCACAACTACATTAAAGCTGAACTTTTGGTTATTACAACTACAGCCTTTTTGCATGCCCTGTCACATCAAAGCAGTTTAGGGAACGCCCTGGAGCCTTGCAGAACAAGCACAAATAGACAGGCCCAATGAAAGATTAGCAAACCTAACCTCACCTCGAGATCAGAGAAGTCAAACCATGGACAGCAGTCTATGATTTCACAAACGAAGACAACAGTGTCCCGGACAAGAAAGCCAGCTTCAGGATCCAGAATGTCTGAAACCTTCATAAACTGGAGAACTGAATTGTTCCATGTTTTTGTGCAGATTGAAGATTCTTTGCACACGGTTTTCAAAGAGTTCTTCTGGTTGAGTATAGCCATCTTATAATGTACCCAAAAGTTCTTATCAGGATCAACCCCAGATGACTGATCACTCTCCAGATATATGCACATTGTATCAAATGATTCATATACACCTGCAGGTTGTGTTATGTAAGGACAAAATATGAAAACACAAAAGAAACTATACGGTACAAGGCGTGAATAGTAAGTAAACTTCGTTTACCTATCCGCAGCTCACAGCCACCAGCCTGAAAATATTTACTGAAAATTTTTCTTGTCTCCATAATCTCCTTAAAGGACAAGAAATTTTCCACCTTCCACGTAAATGACGGATGTCTTGGTAAAGTATCAATCTGATATCCAGAACTTGAACTGCATATTTCAGAATCTTCATCACTAAGCTCTTGCACAGTTGCTGTTTCCTTCAGAATGAGAACCTCTGCAGAGAACACAACAGTGTCCTGTACAAGAAAACCAGCATCCTGGTCGAAGAGGCTAGTTAATGTCAGAAATTCACGCCAGCCCCAATCCTTCGCTGACTTAGAGTAACGATTTTGAGACTCTTTCATGATTGACTTCTCCTCCCCTTTTTGATTGATAACAGACAATCTATGGCTCACAAAGCAGGTCCATTCACTGGTAGTATTTCGGGGATCTGTCACTTCCAAAAACACTGAGAGGTGGCATGGCGGTTGAGACTGCCCTGATTGCAGCAACATTAAGAGAACCAACTGATGAAGTCAGTACATACATTCTGATAGTGCAGTTACCTAAATTTAAAAAGCAACAATACTGATAGCTAACTGAAAGGAAACTGGCAGTGATTTGCTTGCAATGAGACCACAAGTTCACAAGGATAGATAAGGGGCTGAAATGCGTGGAATATAAATTAAATAAATAGCAATTCATGCACAAGGATAAATAAGTAGGCGACTAAAATATGTGGCATATAAATTAAAAAAAGGTAATTCAAATTCTGCCTACATATGTGTACAGTGTCGTTTAAAAAATTACGACGCAGAGGCTGAACCAACAAACACTCCAAACTTAAAAACTCATTGATAAACCCAGGGTGCACTCAAAATGTCAAATGATTTTATTGCTGCTGTTCACTATACTTATAATTCTTTTAGGATCAACCCATAGAATAAATGAACTTCATTATCTAGCCTCTAGGCAAGATATATTCATCACTCATGATTTAACAGCTGAAGTTAATTCACTGTGGTTGCTACTATTGGAGGGAAGTGCATAGAACAGTCTGAAATTTTCACAAGTTTACATAAGGTGAATGGACATCGTGCAAGGATAGACCTTGGATGGTCAAGATGAGAAATAATTACTCCCGGCAAGTGGTTGTACCAACAACCTCCTTGTTGGTTAAGGCACCTCCAAGAAAACCATGAAAGAATAAACATGGATGTGGAGCATGCTATAATATGTGGGACAAAAAGGCACGTCAACCATAAAGGGGCTGCAGATGCAAGCACTTACGCCAAATCTGCTGTGAAAAGAAAAACAAGTGTGGGGGGTCTAAAATAACAACCAATTCAGTACACATTTTGTCTTCTGTGCAGGATACAATGGGCTCAAAATTTGCAGTTGCACAGACCATCCAAAATGTATATCCTTTTTTAGATATTTTTATAACATTGAAGTTGATTTTTCGATGGCGATCAAATGGACTTGTTATCAATTTAGTAGTGCCCCATGAGTCATGGCATACTGTTCTGGAAGAGGTAAGGTAACAGGCTAACAGCTATTTAACAAAACAAATATCCAAGCGCATGTTATTCACAAGGTTGGCTGTCAACTGTTGAGAACAGTTTATATCAGAGCAAATAGTGATAGACCATATCAAACAGGGATAACTGACACAATAATTGCAAGAAACGTATAAAATGGGCTTGTGCCTCTTCATAGGCAATTATTCAAATTTCTAAAAAAGGTGATCAAAGCCACACCACTGAATCTATCAAGTGATACAAGCTAGTAGCTATATTGTCTAAATAAAACCACAAGCATGAATTTTCTGGTGAAGTCCACTTACTGAATGCAAAATTCCAACTCAAAACAGCTCAAAATCTAATTTACGCCAAGGGCCACCTATGGCCTATAGTGGATTCTCAATGTTGCAAATGGTTAAGAAACTCAGCCCATTTAGCAAGTGACAGTTCTGATCAAATCATTTAGGCACAAATATACTACGTTTGGTTATCACGTTTTTAGCAGTATATGTCAGCAAACTTCATAGAGTTGATGTTGAAACTACCAGATGAATGTTGAGAAGGCATTTTTTCAAATACTTACCACGTGGATAAACAATAAGGCGGCAGTCCCGATTCCCGACCTGAAATCGTCTGCTCTTGATGCATAAACCAGTGATCTTCCTCTTCTTGAGCAGCTCCTTTAATCTTGTGAAGTTTTCGATCCTCCACACAAACTTCCCAAAGTGCCCATCCGACTTTCTAGTCCCAGATCGTCCACCCCCAGCACCACTAATGCCTGTCACCGGCGGTAAGGTACGAGTGAATGAGTTAGACTCCTTGATCACATGCACCGAGGCATTAAACACCACAGCCCCATCAAACAGGTAACCCCCATCGGCAGCCAAAAACTCATCCATCTTCAGGTAATCCCCCCATCCAAGGCTGGCACTGTCTGCTCCAAACCGCCCATATGAGTCCCTATGAATGTGGCTCCCCCCAGGCTTCTGATTAAGGATTGAAACACGGAAAAGACACCAGCAGCCACGGTCAGCATCAGGCACGCCACTCCCTGAACTAGTTGACGCCAATGCTGACGCTGATGATGCCGAGGTTGCCTGAACCACAGGCTCCTTGCCCTCCAGGCACACCGACAGATGTTCTGCACCAGATACATTACTCTGGTAGACACTGATCCGGAGTCCACAGTCACTCCCACCAGCAGCGGCGGCAGCAGGGAAGAATGCGGGACTCATAATCTTCTGTGTGCGGATCATCTCCCGGAAGAGGCTGAAGTTGAACACCTTCCAGGTGAAGCGGCCGTCGGCCTCGGCAAAGGAGGCGGTCTCCGATAGCACCGAAATGTCGGCAGCAATGACAAGGGAATCGTGGGGCGGCAGGAGGAAGGAGGCGGCGGCGGATGGGGCGAAGTCGCACCAGCCGTGCGAACGTTTCTTAGAGGAGAAACGGTGCCAGGAATCGCGCGCAAGGGATTTGGAGTTATCGGAGGGGTGGACGACGGAGAGGCGGTAGCTGAGGAAGCAATCCCATTTGGAGGATGTGGTGGTGGTGGAGGAGGAGGAGGAGGACGATGGGGTTTTTGGGTCGAGGACCTGGAGGTAGAGGGATAGGTATCCCGGGAGGGATTGGGTGTCGCCGCGCGGGTAGAGGAGAAGGCGGCAGTCGAAGCCGCCGACCTCGAAGTAGCGGCTGTAGAAGGTGCGGGCGCGGGTGCGGGGGAAGTCCGGCAGGGTCCATCGGCAGGAGGCGGAGGCGTCGCCGCGGCGCTCGACCGAGAAAGTGGCCGAGGCGGGGTCGGAGTGCGATGGCGAGGGATCATCGGTGGCCGGCGCCGCCGCCGCCGGCGCCGCCGCGGGAGGCGACACAGTGGTGGGCTTCATGGATTGGGGATTTTTCGTTTGTTTTCTCGAGATGTTTTGTTCTGGGGGCGACGGTTTTGGTTTCCTTGGTCTCACGAAGGCAGCGAAGCCGCAGGGGAGGTGAGGAGGAGGAGGAGTGTCCTTCCACTTGGTTTTCTAGCCTTTTCCATTTCTTCTTATATTATTTGTCCCAAAAAATAATAATACTTGTATCGCTTAATTTAATTTGAGAACATTAATGTACGTGATGCTACATGCGGATATTGGATTTTTCTTCTCGAAGCACATATAAAGCAGCCTTTTATCTCTACTACTTTTAAAAAAATAGTTTTTTTTACCGGAGAAAATGAAACATTAGGTGGGTTTTCTCATCATCATATTTCTTATCTTGTCGGTATTTTTTCATTCAATCACATCTAACTGTACCATTCAAATACGCCACTCAATCATATTATCCAATCATATCTAATTGTACCATTCAAATACGCCACTCAATCATATTAATCTACTTGCCTTTTGCATCATGACTCTACCTTAATTAGCTTACCTTTTTTAATAACATGGAATTACGTTATTTAATTTCACACCATATTTTACCGTACCTTTCTATATGTCTTTCAATCATATTAATTCATTTACCATGCATGACTAGACTACCAAATTATCGAGATAAAAAATATATGAACCTCGTGACTCTCAACGCATGGGGACATTATTGAAAAAGATAGTGATAGTTAGAAGTATATAAATATCCTTTTATATTTAAGCAAATGGCCTATATGACTCTCATACCGTTTTCTACCAGAATATCAATTTGTCGTCGTTTACTCAGGACAGTAGCCATGGGTAGGCTAATCGAGAATGGTTGTAGCCGAAGGTGTAACGCCCAAGATGCGACTCTATCCTTAATTTGACACGAGGACCTCGTCAAGAATAGAAGCGCATCTCGTCGTTTCGCAAAAATGGATATCGTTACAAGTACATGTACTGAAAAGAAGAGATATATAGAATTGCCTTACACTCGTTACAAGCTACATCACAGTCGTATCAGTACAATATATAAACATCATGAAGAAGAACAGGGTCCGGCTACGGCCGAAAACAAACAAGAAAAGAAAACGGCGTCCATCCTTGCTATCCCAGGTTGCCGGCCTGGAACCCATCCTAGATCGATGAAAAAGAAGAACAAGCAACTCCAAATGAACAATCAACGCGCTCGCGTCAAGTAACCTTTACATGTACCTGCAACTGGTGTTGTAGTAATCTGTGAGCCACACGGGACTCAACAATCTCATTTCCGAAGGTATCAAGACTAGCAAAGCTTAATAGGTGAGGTATGGTTAAGTGGTGAGGTTGCAGCAAGCGACTAAGCATTATATGAGGTGGCTAACTTACGAGTACAAGAATAAAGAGGGGGGTGATCTACGCATAGCGGACGTAAACTACTGATGATCGAATGAATGATCTTGAACACCTACTTACGTCAAACATAATCCCACCGTGTCCTCGACCGGAGAAGGAACTCCGAAAAAGACAGTCAGGGTTACACACTCAGTTGGCATATTTTAGTTAAGTTAACTTCAAGTTGTCTAGAACCAGTGTTAAACAAAATTTCCACGTTGCCACATAACCGTGGGCACGGCTTTCCGAAAAGATTAAACCCTGCAGGGGTGCTCCAACTAGTCCATCACAAATTACCACAAGTCGCATAGAAATCCTCGATCACGAAACTCGCAATCTTGTCGGATTCCTTAGTGGAAAACCTCAACTCTGAGATTACCCAAAGCATCACCGGAATCCCGATGCACAAGATATTTCGTCAAAGGTAAAACTAATCCAGCAAGGCCGCCCGACGTGTCGACGAACCCGATAGGAGTCGCGTATCTCGTTCTCAGGACACGACGGATGGGTCACACTAGGAGAAACCCAACCTCGGGTTGCCCCCCGGTGGCCCCGTAGTCTGCCAGTTTGGACCAACACTCATGCGGAGCACTGGCCCGGGGGTTGATTAATTATCCTCGGGGTCCGAAAAGTCCCTATGCAATTTTATTAGGTGTTTAGGCAAATGTAGTACCAAAGTTGGGCCTTGCCAGACTAGTCTTAATCTAAAACGAATTATCAAGGGGGTTCCTATAACAACCCCGATCGTGTTAGGAGCGCTCAATTATGGAACATGACACCGGTAGCCGAAACTAAGGAGGCAAAGATGGAACAAAACACCAGGCTAGAAAGGTCGAGCCTTCCACCTTTTACCAAGTATATAGGTGCATTAAATTAAATAACATTTAATATGGTGATATAACAAGGAACCCATGTTATCACATGGAAGCAACTGCACCTTCAACTAGCAACGCTAACACATGGTTATGCAAGCGGTAACATAGCCAATCAGTGGTTTGCTAGGTGGTGAACAGGTTGAAGGTTTTCATGGCATTGTTGAGAGGCTGATTTAACAGGTGGTTGGCAACGAGACATAACGATAGAAACGATAATACTAGCATGGCAATGATAGTAATGGTATCTGGGGAAATGGTCAGCTTGCCTGAGATCCTGCTTGGAAGAATAATGACTCCGTGAAGCAGACGAACTGATGTAGTCGAACGGGTCCTCACAATCCGACACGCTTGCGGAACTCTATCAAGACGGAGGAAACCGGAAACAAGAATCAACACAAGATATTCACCACGGCATAGGCACGACAAGATGCAATCCACATATGATGCATGATCAGACGAATACGTGCAAGACATGGCATGTCCATTCACAACAATCAAACACTACACATTAATTGAAGTTCAATATGCAACGAGTTGCATATTGACGGAACTCCACATACGGGTTATTTAGTTTTATCCCGATTAGGTACACGACAATATTAAATGTGGTTAAACATGGCAAAAGGTGAAGCGTAATTAATCTACCTATCTAGGCATTTTAAATGAGGTCGGAAATGACATATAGCACCTCCGAAATGACCTCACATGTTAATTTACAATTCTGTCCATATCTGAATAAACACGTTTAAATATTTGTTAAACAACAAAATAAATAGGTTCACGTGATTCTATGCGTTGTTGCAAGCAATTTACACATAGAGAACATCTCCAACGGAGCTACTGATCAAAAGATACGAGCATCGCAAGATATGATGGCATGAATGCAAATGTGTGCAAATGGCATCCACAACAATCCAGACACACAACCAGCAAGATAATGTGAAACTACACGAGATTCTAAGCAAGATTCATATAGGACACGATCAAAATGGCGCAAGGGTTCAACAACTACGAGCTAAACAAGCAATCACTACGATCTGCCAAAATCAGCCACATAGCATTTTCTACACCCCACAACTACGAGCTACACAAATCCAATATGCTCAACCAAGGCATGAGGCAAGAGAGGTCAAGAACACTACAACATACAACTGATAACAGTTAGCATGGAAGCATGGAACACTAGGAAAAGAAGTCACAAAATTGCATCTCCACACAGTTTCACACTTAGTGAATATAACAGTTTATGAAACTGCAATTTTCAATCTGAAGGCATATTGACAGCAGCAAAAACCATAAACTACAGGATTCCAAATGGCATGAAAACTCACAGCATGCTAGAGAATCCTAAAGTCTACAACTAACTCCATTGCACCAACCTCAAAAGAGCTATAGATCACCACATAAACTCATACAAAGACAACAACAAAATATAACAGATCTCGGACTTAGAAATATTTCAGCATCTCCAAATCAGCACTATTTCCTAGCAAGTTGAGAACAAGCAAACCACACCTAAACATGGATTTCTATTGCAACCAAAATTACCAGAGGCTAGCATACATATCCAAGGGCAAATCTCTAGTTGACAACTCCTTCATATCGCACACGGATTAAATCTCACAAAATAAACAAAAGGGAAACATGACAAAATATCACGCGAACTAACTTACTCGAAAGCTAAAATTAAATGCACAGTTAAATTCTATGGACTTTTCTACCCCAAAAACTCATATAACATGTGGGGTTGCAAAATAAAAACAACGCCACACGTATATGCGGGAATATGTCCTAAACACGGTATAGCAAACTAGCTACGGAATCCCACATGCAAAAATACCAACGACTACTGTAAAATACATGGCAAAAGGGTTCCTAAAACATGAACATTTTATCTACGGGGTTTGAGGAATCCGGACACGCACGAAAAATAAATACAGAACAATAACTATTGGGACAACACACAAAACTAGGCATTTGGCGGTTCCAACTACTTCAAACATTTATGCAAGTTGCAAATCCGTAATATACGCGAAAATCTACACAAGATCCATATACAACTCGCATCGATCCGACATACGGTTTAAAACCTACGAGCGTTTGAAATATCTATATATTTCCTGGAATTAATAAATCCGGATTTAAATCCTAAAATAACTACTGGGCCGAATCCTAATCACTGTTGGGCCGGGCAGAGCAGGCGCTAAATGATTAAACAGCGCCTCGGGCGAAAGATAGCACAAAGGGACGGCTGGCTCACCTTAGTGGGCGTCGGGCCCATGCGGGGAGGCAACCGGTGGAGCTGGCCTTGGGAAGGCCTGGTTGGCGGCTTGGGACGAACGCGGGAGGAGGCCAGCCTAGGCTGCTGGGGCGCTCTAGCCTGGGCCGGCTCGGGGCCCATGCGCTCGCGAGGCCAGATACTGGGCGAGCGAGCGGTGGCTCTGGCCTCGAGCTCCTGTCGGGAAACCATGGCGAGGCCGGTGGGAAGAGGAGGGGCTGGATCCGGTGGGGCTTCGCCGAATCTGGCCAGGACGGACCGGATCCCGGCGTCGAGGCTCCATCTCCGGCGCCCGAGGACCGGCGACGAGCAACTGCTCCAGGTGACACGCCGAGGTCGAGGCAAGCTGGGGGCTGCGACGGAGGGAGGCGGTTCCAGGGCGGCAGCTGCGCATCGGTGGTGGGGCACGGTCTCCCGGCGGCGAAGGGGCGAGGCTCCAGGAGGGCTCAGTGGCCACCGAAGGACATGGCAGCCATGGGAGGCGCGGGAGCTGCGCGGGGCTGCTGTGCCCGGGAGGCGAGCGAGGCGGCGGTGGGAGCTTCGGGCCCGGGCGGGCCTCGGATGGGCTCGGCGGGCCCGCGACGGCTGGGAGAGAGAGGCTGCGGGAGGAGATGGCGGCTAGGGTTTGAGGGGTTGCACGAAAAATGAGGAGGGATTAGGGAGAGGCTAAAAATGGAAGGGGAGGTGTCTATTTATAGACAATGGGGGGCTAGGTTTAGCAGAATTTCGCCCCGGTTTCAACCACGCGGTCGGATTCGAATAATTCCGAATGCGGGACGGGCTAAGTGGCCGTGTAGAGTGGGTTAGCCGGAGAAGAGAGGGAAACGGCACCCGGCAACGTATTTTTTAAAACACCGAAAAGCGTCCGACGATAGACCGAAGACGGTGCCGCTACGGTCGACCGTTCGGGTACCAGGCGGACTCCGATTGCGACGAAATTTGACAGGCGGCCTACCTATAATAAAATAAGACCGCACGTCAAGTTCCAACCCAATCAGAGAAAGTTTTAAACACACTTTTGGAAACAAGATTTTAAACGATGTCGCGGGCGCGTGCGAGTGTGGTCGGGCTCAAAACGGACAACGACGAGAACCGTCAACTAACAACGGATGCAAGTTTGAAAACTGGCGGCAACGGGATGCCGATGCAATGCGGATGATGCGACAAATAAAAATAACCACACGACGAAAACGGAATAAAGGGGAATCTTCTGGAATGTCGCTCTCGGGTTGTCACAACTCTCCTACACTACAAGAGGATCTCGACCCGAGATCCAAGAATGAACGGGGAAGAGGATGAGAAAGAAGCGGTAAAACTTAGTCGCTTCTTTGACAAAGGAGTGAAACCAACGATCCTTGAAGGTTGCAAAGAGATGAGGAATGATATGAGAAAGAAGCAAGAATTCACGGAAAATTTCGGCAGCACTTCGGTAGGACAAGGGGAACAAAAACTCGATAAGATGGATAGATCTTGAGACAATTCACAACAAACTAACTAAATTGAACAATGGAACAATATGATCTTGATAGAACAACATGATTGACCCAAAAGCGCAACATCACAAAGCCTCCGAAACAAGGTAATAAAACTAGATCATTGGGATCAAAGAATGAATAAGAGAAGGACAACTACTATCACAGTAGAATTGAAGAGCCTCCGGACAAGAAGAATTCAAATCACTATGAACAAGAATAAGTATTCTGTTATACTTATCCTTCATCAAGTTTAATTGAAGACAAGCAACAGATTTAACATAACACTTATTCTTCTAAAAAATGATTGAGGAGAGATATATGATCACAAACTGAAGAAATCTTCAACGAAGCACCGGTGATAATGCAAGCGAAATGGATACCAAGAATGAATGGAGACACATGAGAATGAAGATATCATGATCCAACTGAGAGAAAACTAGAACAAGGCACCGGAATAATTGAGAGACGAACGAAGAGACAACAATTGAGAAGAATTTGAGATAGAAAGCTGAAAGCTGAGAACGAAGAATTCTTCTAAAATGATGGCCTTCGGAGGATCGAGAATGAAAACAACTCAGAAATGCACCTGATAGCAAGAAAGAGATACTCATGATTGATAACAATCCAAGATGATGCCACAAAGCTGAAATGATGAATCTTCAAGAGAATGAACCAAGATTTGAGAGAAACACTCCTTCGGTCTTCCAAGCTGAAAATGATGACGAGAAAGAACACCACCAAGAATAATTGAGATACTCCGGAAGAAAGAAGAATGAAAGTTTGAGCCAAATATGAGAATTAATTCGGATAGATCTTGGAGAAGGGATATCACTGATGGAAATCATTCTTACGTCATAGTTGAAAAGAATAAGAGAACTCCAGAAATATTACAAGAGCCAGACAAGATCCTGGAAAAGAACCTGTGGGTTATGGGCTCACTCAAAGAAACCACCGTAGAAAGAGTGCTTGGAAGGAGAGATATTGCACCGGTACAAATGAAAACTAGATGAGGTTAGCACCTCGAAATAATTGAAAGAATTGAAAACAAGAAACCCTCTGAGATAACTTCAACACTCCGGATAGAATCGAAGAAATGACAACAAGAAGACTGATAAGAATTTCCAACACAGGAAAGAATTTAAAGGATGAAAAGGATATGATGAACACAGATAACTGAATTGAATTCACCTGAAAAGACCACAAAATGAATGAAGTTGAACATGAAGCTCCTGAGAATCTTCACAATGAATCACCGGATAAGAGAGAAAAGAACAGATAGTGGAAGGAACAATGAAATGAAATGTACTTGGATGAAAATCAATCACTGAAGAAAAGGGCGGGAGGGCGGGGAAAAACAAAGACAACTTGGGACAGATGAGATGAACTCCGGAAGAAAATGATAGATTGATCTTATGAATCTGGAGAGGATATAATTCACTTGAAGAGAAGCACACCGGTTGGAAAAGAATTGACAAGATGACTCCGGTTGAAAAAAGAATTGATAAGACAACTGATAGAGCAAAAGAATTTGCATTCCCATAAAATACGAGAACACCTCTTGGAAGGATATGAATTCACCACTTGACATCGAAGCAACTCGAATTACCATTTTCCAACAAAACAATAGGATGAGGCTTATGAAACAAGCCAGAACAAATTCATGAGAGAGATTTCATCCGATATTTTCGTGGACAGGATCACATGGGCTCGATCCTTACAGTAGCCATCATGTACAAGGCAGTGCACACGACATATGAAGCGTCCCCGAGTCGTAGCAAGCTACAAGGATTCTTTAAGACACAATGAGAACTGCTCTAAGTCGATCGTGAACAAACGAATCCACTAGATGTTGAACCCCAACCTAACATCATGTATTTGTTGGAAGATTGTCCTATAAGTAACTACTTGAATTCCCACCTAAGAACTCCCGAAATTTCTGGTCATGCAATCTGGTCCACGGATACAAGGAGTAATATATCACACAACTCCTATACTAATCCGTCCAATGTATCACATCCGTCAACACATAAACAGAATCTCGGACCTTCATCTACTACAGACCCTCGTGATCACAACGATACAAAGTATGGCAGTACCCCCGAACAATCTGCACCAGTACTGGGGACATCGGGGTTATCTCGCCACTACTAGTATTGAAGCAATTACGAACATCCTTCGTTCTGAGATACTAAGAAATCTGAATGATAACGATGTGCTCGAGAATCCCCTCGAGCTCAACTCCCCGGAAGAAATCAAGTCAGACAGGAGGCACCAAGACAGAACTCCGTCACATCGGCATCATATAGATTCCAAAAATATCAGCGTGATCCTCATTTTTTTTGAGTGAGAAGAGGAGTAGAATTAAATTATTACGTCAAGATTCCTCACCAGAGCATAGAAGAGGAGAAAAAATAATCCTACTCTCTCATATATAATTAGACTCAAAGTAGTTTTTTTCACTATACTCGACTCGGCCAAGTTCGATCAAACAAGGGGGCTCCTAGGTTGGTACTGCTCTGATACCAACTTGTAACGCCCAAGATGCGACCCTATCCTTAATTTGGCACGAGGGCCTCGTCAGGGATAGAAGTGCATCTCGTCGTTTCGCAAAAATGGATATCGTTACAAGTACATGTACTGAAAAGAAGAGATATATAGAATTGGCTTACACTCGCCACAAGATACATCAGAGTCACATCAGTACAATGTATAAACATCATGAAGAAGAGCAGGGTCCGGCTACGGCCGAAAACAAACGAGAAAAGAAAACGACGTCCATCCTTGCTATCCCAGGCTGCCACCCTGGAACCCATCCTAGATCGATGATGATGAAGAAGAAGCAACTCCAAATGAACAATCAACGCGCTCGCGTCAAGTAACCTTTACATGTACCTGCAACTGGTGTTGTAGTAATCTGTGAGCCACACGGGACTTAGCAATCTCATTTCCAAAGGTATCAAGACTAGCAAAGCTTAATAGGTGAGGTATGGTTAAGTGGTGAGGTTGGAGCAAGCGACTAAGCATTATATGAGGTGGCTAACTTACGAGTACAAGAATAAAGAGGGGGATGATCTACGCATAGCGAACGTAAACTACTGATGATCAAATGGATGATCCTGAACACCTACTTACGTCAAACATAACCCCACCGTGTCCTTGATCGGAGAAGGAACTCCGAAAGAGACAGTCACGGTTACGCACTCAGTTGGCATATTTTAGTTAAGTTAACTTCAAATTGTCTAGAACCAGTGTTAAACAAAGTTTCCACGTTGCCACATAACCGCGGGCACGACTTTCCGAAAAGATTTAACCCTGCAGGGGTGCTCCAACTAGTCCATCACAAATTACCACAGGCCGCATAGAAATCCTCGATCACGAAACTCGCAATCTCGTCGGATTCCTTAGTGGAAAACCTCAACTCTGAGATTACCCAAAGCATCACCGGAATCCCGATGCACAAGATATTTCGTAAAAGGTAAAACTAATACAACAAGGCCGCCCGACGTGTCGACGAGCCCGATAGGAGCCGCGTATCTCGTTCTCAGGACATGACGGATGGGTCACACTAGGAGAAACCAAACCTCGGGTTGCCCCGCGGTGGCCCCGTAGTCTGCCAGTTTGGACCAACACTCATGCGGAACACTGTCCCGGGGGTTGATTAATTATCCTTGGGGGCCCGGAAAGTCCCTATGCAATTTTATTAGGTGTTTAGGCAAATGTAGTACCAAAGTTGGGCCTTGCGAGACCAGTCTTAATCTAAAACGAATTATCAAGGGGGTCCCCATAACAACCCCAATCGTGTTAGGAACGCTCAATTATGGAACATAACACCGGTAGCTGAAACTAAGGGGGCAAAGGTGGAACAAAACACCAGGCTAGAAAGGCCGAGCCTTCCACCTTTTACCAAGTATATAGGTGCATTAAATTAAATAGCATTTAATATGGTGATATAACAAGGAAGCCATGTTATCACATGGAAGCAACTGCACCTGCAACTAGCAACGCTAACACATGGTTAAGCAAGCGGTAACATAGCCAATCAGTGGTTTGCTAGGTGGTGAACAGGTTGAAGGTTTTCATGGCATTGTTGAGAGGCTGATTTAACAGGTGGTAGGCAACGAGACATAACGATAGAAACGATAATACTAGCATGGCAATGATAGTAATGGTATCTGGAGAAATGGTCATCTTTCCTGAGATCCCGCTTGGAAGAAGAATGACTCCGCGAAGCAGACGAACCGATGTAGTCGAACGGGTCCTCACAATCCGACACGCTTGAGGAACTCTATCGAGACGGAGGAAACCGGAAACAAGAATCAACACAAGATATTCACCACGGCATAGGCACGACAAGATGCAGTCCACATATGATGCATGATCAGATGAATATGTGCAAGACACGGCATGTCAATTCACAACAATCAAACACTACACATTAATTGAAGTTCAATATGCAACGAGTTGCATATTGACGGAACTCCACATACGGGTTATTTAGTTTTATCCCGATTAGGTACACGACAATATTAAATGTGGTTAAACATGACAAGAGGTGAAGCGTAATTAATCTACCTATCTAGGCATTTTAAATGAGGTCGGAAATGACATATAGCACCTCCGAAACGACCTCACATGTTAATTTACAATTCTGTCCAGATCTGAATAAACACGTTTAAATGTTTGTTAAACAGCAAAATAAATAGGTTCACGTGATTCTACGTGTCGTTACAAGCAATTTACACATAGAGAACATCTCCAACGGAGCTACGGATCAAAAGATACGAGCATTGCAAGATATGATGGCATGAATGCAAATGTGTGCAAATGGAATCCACAACAATTCAAACACACAGCCAGCAAGATAATGTGAAACTACACGAGATTCTAAGCAAGATTCATATAGGACATGATCAAAACGGAGCAACGGTTCATCAACTACGAGCTAAACAAGCAATCACTACGATCTGCCAAAATCAGCCACATAGCATTTTCTACACCCCACAACTACGAGCTACACAAATCCAATATGCTCAACCAAGGCATGAGGCAACAGAGGTCAAGAAGCACTACAACATACAACTAATAACATCTAGCATGAAAGCATGGAACACTAGGAAAAGAAGTCACAAAATGGCATCTCCACACAGTTTCAGACTTAGTGAAAATAACAGTTTATGAAACTGTAGTTTTCGATCTGAAGGCATATTGACAGCAGCAAAAATCATAACCTACAGGACTCCAAATGGCATGAAAATTCACAACATGCTAGAGAATCCTAAAGTCTACAACTAACTCCATTGCACCAACCTCAAAAAAGTTATAGATCACCACATAAACTCATGCAAAGACAACAACAAAATATAACAGATCTCAGACTTAGAAATATTTTAGCATCTCCAAATCAGCACTATTTCCTAGCAAGTTGAGAACAAGGAAACCACACCTAAACATGGATTTCTATTGCAACCAAAATTACCAGAGGCTAGCATACATATCCAAGGGCAAATCTCTAGTTGACAACTCCTTCATATCGCGCACGGCTTAAATCCCACAAAATAAACAAAAGAGCAACATCGCAAAATATCACGCGAACTAACTTACTCGAAAGCTAAAACTAAATGCATAGTTAAATTCTATGGACTTTTCTACCCCGAAAACTTATATAACATGTGGGGTTGCAAAATAAAAACAACGCCACACGTATATGCGGGAATATGTCCTAAACACGGTATAGCAAACTAGCTACGGAATCCCACATGCAAAAAAACCAACGACTACACTAAAATACATGGCAAAAGGGTGCCTAAAACATGAACATTTTATCTACGGGGTTCGAGCAATCCGGACACGCACGAAAAATAAATATGGAACAATTCCTATTGGGACAACACGCAAAACTAGGCATTTGGCGGTTCCAACTACTTCAAACATTTATGCAAGTTGCAAATCCGTAATCTACGTGAAAATATACACAAGATCCATATACAACTCGCCTCGATCCGACATACGGTTTAAAACCTACGAACGTTTGAAATATCTATATATTTCCTGGAATTAATAAATCCGGATTTAAATCCTAAAATAACTACTCGGCTGAATCCTAATCACTATTGGGCCGGACAGAGCTGGCGCTAAATGATAAAACAGCGCCTCGGGCGAAAGATAGCACAAAGGGACGGCTGGATCACCTTAGTGGGCGTCGGGCCCATGCGGGGAGGCAACCGGTGGAGCTGGCCTTGGGGAGGCCTGGCTGGCGGCTCGGGCCGAACGCGGGAGGAGGCCGGCCTGGGCTGGTGGGGCGCTCTGGCCTGGGCCGGCTCGGGGCCCATGCGCTGGCGAGGCCAGGCATCGGGCGAGCGAGCGGGGGCTCTGGCCTCGAGCTCCTGTCGGGCAACCATGCCGGCGCGTGCACCGCGGCAGGACTCCGTCGAGGCCGGCGGGAAGCGGAGGGGCTGGATCCGGTAGGGCTTCGCTGGATCTGGCCAGGACGGACAGGATCTCGGCGTCAAGGCTCCATCTTCGGCGCCCGAGGACGGGCGATGAGCAACCGCTGCACGTGACACGGCGAGGTCGAGGCGAGTTGGGGGCTGCGACGAAGGGAGGCAGTTCCAGGGCGGTCGCGGCGCACCGGTGGCGGGGCACGGGCTCCCGACGGCGAAGGGGCGAGGCTCCAGGAGGCCTCAGCGGCCACCGAAGGACATGGCAGCCATGGGAGGCGAGGGAGCTGCGCGGGGCTGTTGTGCCCGGGAGGCGAGCGAGGCGGCGGCGGGAGCTTCGGGCCCGGGCGGGCTTCGGATGGGCTCGGCGGGCCCGCGACGGCTGGGGAGAGAGAGGCCGCGGGAGGAGATGGCGGCTAGGGTTTGAGGGGCTGCGCGGAAAACGAGGGGGGATTAGGGAGAGGCTAAAAATGGAAGGGGAGGTGTCTATTTATAGACAATGGGGGCTAGGTTTAGCAGAATTTCGCCCCGGTTTCAACCGCGCGGTCGGATTAGAATAATACCGAATGCGGGACGGGCTAAGTGGACATGTAGAGTGGGTTAGCCGGAGAAGAGAGGGAAACAGCACCCGACAACGTGTTTTTTAAAACATCGAAAAGCGTCCGACGATAGACCGAAGACGGTGCCGCTACGGTCGACCGTTCGGGTACCAGGCGGGCTCCGATTGCATTGAAATTTGACAAGCGGCCTACCTATAATAAAATAAGACCGCATGTCAAGTTCCAACCCAATCAGAGAAAGTTTCAAACACACTTTTGGAAACAAGATTTTAAATGATGCCGCGGGCGCGTGCGAGTGTGGTCGGGCTCAGAACGGACAACGACGAGAACCGGCAACTAACAACGGATGCAAGTTTGAAAAGTGGCGGCAACGGGATGCCGATGCAATGCGGATGATGCGCATGATGCGACAAATAAAAATAACCACACGACGAAAACGGAATAAAGGGGAATCTTCTGGAACGTCGGTCTCGGGTTGTCACAGAAGGACACCGGCGGGCTCCGGGAACAGGATTACTACAAGCGAGATAGACACACGATGTACCCAGGTTCGGGGCTCTCCGTGAGAGATAATACCCCTAGTCCTGCTAGATTGGTTAATGAACCAGAGAGATTACAGTATGCTCCTTGAGCTGTTCGATGGAGGAGGAAGAAGGAGCAGCCGTCTCGAGTTCTACTTCTTATGTATGTGTGGTTGTGTGTGGATGCAAAGTTGGCTGACCCTCTGCATGGAGGGGGATCGGGTTTTTTTATAAATGAACCCACCGACCTACAAAATGGATAAAAGTACACAAGGGGGACCCCGCTCGCAGCCTCTCCGGCTGGCTAGGGGGGCCGTCACGGTCAAGTCTTGTCATTGGAGGGGCCCGCCGGCCGCGAGGTCCCATCCGGCCATGGGACCCGCCGACCAGCCAATGGGGCTCATGCATGAGGCCCACGCAGGACGCGTGCGGTACGTCCAGCGTCATCTTGCGAGATTCGGCGTGGGTCGCCGGTACGGCCGTCTCCACTGTTGCCTCTCCGGGCTCGGTAATGGAGTGGGTGCTGGCGGGCTGGTACTGTGCAGGGTTGACGGATCGGAGCCGGCGTAGGTCAGCGGCATGGCCGCTGACACTGTGCCTGGTGTGCGCTTCACCATCGTACCCGTGCTGACGTGCCTTTACCTTTAATCATAGGCTCCCGTCACAGCCTAGGGTCGGATGCGGCAGGGGGCCTCTAGCCGGCTGGTGGCCTCGCCAGCCGGCCGCACAATTGTCGTCTTGCCCCTAGACGACACGCGCTTCCTAGACGGCCAGGGGGAGTTGGCGGTTTTCAGGAAGCTGAGGCTTCCCTTCCATACGTGAGTACGAAGGAGTAGGCTACATGAGCCTACCCCGGGGTTATCCTCACGTCAGTAGTCCCCGAAGGAGGGGAGGTTTGCCGCCTCGAGGCGAGGGGCCTCGCCGGCTTGAATTCCTTGCCAACGATCTTCGAGGGTCCTCTGTTGCGGGAGACGCCGAGTCGGAAGCCGGTTGGCTTCCAACGAACGCCTCGGCTTCGTCGCAGGAAGCACTGTCGTGCCACATGCCAAGCCCTGGGCACGACATCATGATTAACCGCGCGGGTGACGGGATGGTGTATGCGCCCTGGGACCCGCCACGACGCCCCCTCGGCCCGCGCGCGTGGACCCTCTACGGATTGCGCCGCGACGGTTGAGTTTCTGGGAGGCGTAAATGCTCCCGCATTGACCGGAGGAGGTGGGGATCGTGCACGTCGGATCCCCCCTCCCACGATCTCCTGGATGGTTTAAATGGCAAGCAGGGGCGTCGAGGAGACCATTCAACCCCTTCTTGCCCCGCACCAGCGCCCCTTCCCTCCCAGAGCCAAAGAAAGAAAGGAGCGTCGTTCGTGCCGTCGACGCCGTCCGCCGCCAGCACTCCATCGATCTTCCTGCCGCCACCCCGCCATGTCTGCTCGAGCTCCCAAGAAGCAAGAGTTCCGAGGTGCATGGGAAGGCAACAATGTTAGCACCGAGCACATCGAGGCGCTCCGCCATCGCCGCGTGCTACATCCGGCGGACCTCGTGGCAACACGGGTTCCCGACGCCAAAGCGGCTCTGGCCCCCGGTGACGAGGAGGTGGTGGTGTTTGTGGATCACTTCTACCGCGTCTTCGGGCTCCCCGCGAGTGAGTTCTTCTCACGCTTCTTGACCTTCTTCGGCCTGCAGCCGCACCATCTGGCACCCAACGTCATTCTTCAGCTCGTCGCCTTCGTCGTCATGTGCAAAGGGTTCGTGGGGATCGAACACCGCCTGGACATGTGGCGCAAGCTATTCTTCTTCAAGCAGCAATCCACGCCGATCGACAAGCCAGGCGTGAAGAAGATGACCTCCTGCGGCGCTGCTGTGACAGCCCGAGACCAATGTTCCAGAAGATTCCCCCTTTATTCCATTTCGTGTGATTATTTTTATTTGTCGCATCATCATCGCATCATTCACATCATCCGCATTGCATCGGCATCCCGTTGCCGCCGGTTTCGAAAGTTGCATCCGTTATTAGTTGCCAGTTCTCTCCGTGTTCGTCGTTGCCCGTTCTGAGCCCGACCACACTCGCACGCGCATGCGGCATCATCAAATATTGTTTTTAAAAGTGTGTGTAAAACTTTGTCTGATTGGGTTGAAACTTGACGTGCGGTCTTATTTAGATACAGGTAGGCCGCCTGTCAATTTTCGTCGCAATCAGAGTCCGTCTGGTACCCGAACGGTCGAACGTAGCAGCACCGCATTCGGTCTATCGTCGAACATTTTTCGGTGTTTTAAAAATATCATTGCCGGGTGCCGTTTTCCCTCTCATCTCCGGCTAACCTACTCTACACGGCCGCTTAGCCTTTCCCCCGTTCGAAACGGTTCGATTCCTATTGCGCGGTTGAAACTGAGGCGAAATTCTGCTAAACCTAGCCCCCATTGTTATAAATAGACCCTCATGCCATTTCTAGACAGCCACCCTCTCTCACCTCCTCGTTTTCCGCGCCACCCCTCAAACCCTAGCCTCCTCTCTCCTCCCTAGCGCCACCGGCCCACGAATCCCATCCAAGGCCCTTCGGGCCCAATCCGCCGCCGCGTACCGAGCTGCTTCGGGCCAGCCTAGCCGGAGCTCCCTCGCTCCCTCCCCATGGCGCCCCTTCCCGAGGTAGCCAACCCCCACAGCAACCCGCACCTCCTCATCGGAGCAGGCTCGCCGGAGCCCTGCCGGTCGCCGCTGGAGGCTGTCCCTCTCCTTCCTCTCCTTCCTTTTCTCCCTCCTCCTCTCTCTAATCTCTCTTCTCCCAATCTGCGCCCGCCATGGAGGAGGCTCCACCGGAGCGCGTTGGATGCACCAGGAACGGACCCCCACGGCCAGATCCGGTCGACCGCCTTCGCCCCGGAGTCCCGCTGCCGCCTCCCCATGTCCTCGCCGCCATCCCTCGCCTCAACTGCCGCCGCCGCCCCTGACGCGCTCGGGAGCGAGCAGAGCGACGAGAGGAGCTCGAGCGCTCCTCCACCTGGGTCGCGACCCCGCGTTGGGCCGCGCCGTGCTCCAGGCCGCCCCAGGCCCAGCTGCTCCCTCAGCCCCGCCTCGGCATGCCTCCTCGCTGTCCTAGGCCGAGCCTAAGGTGAGCCTCCCCCTGCCGCCTATTCCTCGCCCTAGGCGATTCTTAGTAGTTTTGCCCATGCCCAGATTCGGCCCGGTAGAACAGATTAGGCCCGTTAACATATTTTAGGATTTCTACGGATTTATTAATTTCAGAAATATGCCGTATTTTAAAACACCCGTAGATTTTAAATCGTGTATCGGATCTGAGCGATTTATATATGAAACTTGATTAATTTTCTGCGTTATTTTGCAACTTGCATGCATGTTTGAATTAGTTTGACTTGCCATATGCCTAGTTTTGCATGCTGTCCTAATAGGGATTTATTCCGTAATTATTTTTGTGCTTGTCCGGATTGCTCAAACCCCGTAGTTTTAATGCTCGTGTTTTTAGGGATCCTTTTCCATGTATTTTAGAGTAGTTGTTTGCATTTTTGCATGTAAGTTCCGTCGCTAGTTTATTATATCGCGTTTAGGACATATTCTCGCATATACATGTGGCATTATTTTTATTTTGCAACCCCTCATAATATACATGTTTTCGGGGTAGAAAAATCCATAGAATTTAACTGTGCATTTAGTTTTAGCTTTTGAGCAAGTTAGTGCACGTGATATTTTGCCATGATGCCCTTTTGTTTATTTAGTGTGATTTAATCCGTGCATGATATGAAGGAGTTGTCAACTAGAGATATGCCCTTGGGTGTGTAGGCTAGCCTCTCGTAATTTTGGTTGCCATAGAAATTCATGTTTAGGTGTAGTTTGCTTGTTCTCAACTTGCTAGAAAATAATGCTGATTTGGAGATGCTGAAATATTTCTAAGTCTAAAATCTGTTATATTTTGTTGCTGTCTTGTCATGAGTTTATCTGGTGATCTGTAGCTCTTTTGAGGTTCGTGCAATGGAGTTGGTTGTGGTCCTTATGATTCTCTAGCATGCTGTGAATTTTCATGTCATTTGGAGACCTGTAGAATATAGTTTTGCTGCTATCAATATGCCTTCAGATCGAAAACTGCACTGTCTAAAACTGATATTTTCACTAGGTCTGAAACTGTGTGTGGGATGCTATTTTGTGAGTTCTTTTCCTAGTGATCATGCTTGCTTGCTAGATGTTATTAGTAGTATGTTGTAGTGCATCTTTCCCTATATTGCCTCATGTCTTGTTTGAGCATTTTGGATTTGTCTAGCTAGTTGTTCGAGGGTGTAGAAAATGCTATGTGGCTGATTTTGGCAGATTATGTCTATTTCTTGTTTAGCTCGTATTTGTTGAATCGTTGCTCCGTTTTGATCGTGTCCTATATGAAACTTTCTTAGAATCTCGTGTAGTTTCATATTATCTTGCTGGTTGTATGTTTTGAAATGCTTGTGACTGTCGTTGCACTCATATTGCATTCATGCCATCATATCTTGCGGTATGCGTATCTTTTGAACCGTAGCTCCGTTGGAGAAGTTCTCTATGTGTAAATAGATTGTAACGACGCGTAGAATCACGTGAACCTATTTATTTTGTTGTTTAACAAATATTAAAACATGTTAGTTCAGATTTGGACATAATTATAAATTTAAGTATGAGTTCATCTCGGAGATGTTATATGCCATTTCCGACCTCATTTAAAATGACTAGATAGTTAGATTAATTACGCTTCACCTCTTGCCATGTTTAATCACATTTAATATTGTCGTGTACCTACTCAGAATATAACTAAATAATTCGTATGTGGAGTTTCGTCAATATGCAACTCATTGCATATTGAACTTCACTTAATGTGTAGGGTTTGATTGTTGTGAATTGCCATGTCATGTCTTGCATATATTCAACTAATCATGCATCATATGTGGATTGCATCTTGTCGTGCATGTGCCGTGGTGAATATCGTGTGTCGATTCTTGTTTCCGATTTGCTTCGTCTCGATAGAGTTCCACAAGCGCGTCGGAAAGTGAGGACCCGTTCGGCTACGTCGGTTCGTCTGCTTCACGGAGTCATTCTTCTTCCAAGCGGGATCTCAGGCAAGATGACCATTTCCCCAGATACCATTACTATCATTGCCATGCTAGTTTTATCATTTCTGTCGCTATGTCTCGTTGCCTACCACATGTTAAATATCAGCCTCCCCAACATTGCCATGAAACCTGTCAACGTGTTCACGACCTAGCAAACCACTGATTGGCTATGTTACCGCTTGATTAACCATGTGTTAGCATTGCTAGTTGCAGGTGCAGTTGCTTCCATGTGATAACATGGGTTCCTTGTTATATCACCCTATTAACTGCTATTTAATTTAATGCACCTATATACTTGGTAAAAGGTGGAAGGCTCGACCTTTCTAGCCTGGTGTTTTGTTCCACCTTTGTCCCCTTAGTTTCGGCTACCGGTGTTATGTTCCATAATTGAGCACTCCTAACACGATCGGGGTTGTTATGGGGACCCCCTTGATAATTCGTTTTAGATTAAAACTGGTCTGGCAAGGCCCAACTTTGGTTCTACATTTGCCTAATAACCTAATAATAATGCATAGGGACCCGCCGGCACCCGCGGAGTAATTTACTCAATCCCGGGCCAGTGCTCCTCATGAGTGTTGGTCCCACCTGAGCGATGTCCGGCGCCCCTGGTCACCCAGGGTTTAGCCAACCCGACGTCTAGCTCATCCGTCGTGTCCTGAGATCGAGATACGCGTCTCCTATCGGGTTCATCGACACGATGGGCGGCCTTGCTGGATTAGTTTTACCTTTTACGAAATATCTTGTGTATCGGGATTCCGGTGATGCTTTGGGTAATCTCAGAGTTGAGGTTTTCCACTAAGGAGTCCAATGAGATCGCGAGTTTCGTGATTGAGGATTTCTATGCGGCTTGTGGTAATTTGTGATGGACTAGTTGGAGCACCCCTGCAGGGTTAAATCTTTCGGAAAGCCGTGCCCGCGGTTATGTGGCAACGTGGAAACTTTGTTTAACACTGGTTCTAGATAACTTGAAGTTAACTTAATTAAAAATATGTCAACTGAGTGTGTAACCGTGCCTGTCTCTTTCCTGAGTTCCTTCTCCGATCGAGGACACGGTGGGGTTATGTTGACGTAGGTAGGTGTTCAGGATCATCCATTTGATCACCAGTAGTTCACGTCCGCTATGCGTAGATCATCCCCCTCTTTATTCTTGTACTCGTAAGTTAGCCACTAAATAAATGCTTAGTCGCGTGCTGCAGCCTCACCACTTAACCTCACCTCACCTATTAAGCTTTGCTAGTCTTGATACCTTTGGAAATGAGATTGCTGAGTCCCCTGTGGCTCACAGATTACTACAACACCGGTTGCAGGTACAGGTAAAGGTTACTTGACGCAAGCGTGTTGATTGTTCATCTGGAGTTTCTTCTTCTTCATCGATCTAGGATGGGTTCCAGGCCGGCAGCCTGGGATAGCAAGGATGGACGTCGTTTTCTTTTCTCGTTTGTTTTCGTCCGTAGTCTGACCCTGCTCTTCTTCATGATGTTTATGTATTGTATTGATGTGACTCTGATGTAGCATGTGGCGAGTGTAAGCCAATTCCATATATCTCATCTTTTCAGTACATGTACTTGTAACGATATCCATTCTTGCGGAACGACGAGATGCGCTTCTATCCCTGTCGAGGCCCTCGTGTCTAAATAAGGATAGGATCACATCTTGGGCGTTACAGCCGCGTTGGTGCACCATCGGACGACATACGGCTTTCCAAAGCTGCCTCTGCAGGAGTTGGTGAAGAAGTGACAGCGGGGGTTCTTCTATGTGAAGAACGTGAACCCCTCCCGCGACTTCATCAACCTCCCCCCGTTCGACATTGCTCCGCCGACCGCTTCCGAAGCCCATTGGCTAGGTGAAGCTGATATGCGCCTGCTATGGCGACACAAACCTTTTGTCGTCTCTTGAGCTGGCGTTGGTTTTTCCCTTGAAGAGGAAAGGGCGATGCAACACAGGAGTAGTAAGTATTTCCCTTAGTTTGAGAACCAAGGTATCAATCCAGTAGGAGAATCGCGTCAAGTCCAGAGTACGTGCACAAACACAAAAGAGTTTGCACCCAACTCTATAAAGGGGTTGTCAATCCCTTCAAGATTGATTGCAAATTGAGATCTGAAGGCGGAAAGTGCAACGAAGTAAAAGAGTAAGGCTGAAAATATGGTGTGAAGTAGACCCGGGGGCCATAGTGTTCACTAGAGGCTTTTCTCAAAATAGCAAATATTACGGTGGGTGAACAAATTACTCTCGAGCAATTGATAGAACCGTGCAAAATCATGACGATATCTAAGGCAATGATCATACATATAGGCATCACGTCCGAGACAAGTAGAACGATACTTTCTGCATCTACTATCTCCACACATCGACCGCTATCCAGCATGCATCTAGTGTATTGAGTTCATGACGAACAGAGTAACGCCTTAAGCAAGATGACAAGATGTAGAGGGATAAACTCGAACCAATGATGAAAACCCCATCTTTTTACCCTTGATGGAAACAACACGATGTGTGCTTCGCTACCCCTTCTGTCACTGGGTGAGGTCACTGCACGGTATGAACCCAAAACCAAGCACTTCTCCCATTGCAAGAATCATAGATCAAGTTGGCCAAAAAAAACCCACAACTCGAAGAGAATTACAAGGATATGAAATCATGCATATAAGAGATCAAAAGAAACTCAAATAAGATTCATAGATAATCTGATCATAAATCCACAATTCATCGGATCTCGACAAACACACCGCAAAAGAAGATTACATCGGATAGATCTCCATGAAGATCATGGAGAACTTTGTATTCAAGATCCAAGAGAGAGAATAAGCCATCTAGCTACTAGCTATGGACCCGTAGGTCTATGGTGAACTACTCACGCATCATCGGAGAGGTCATGGTGTTGAGGAAGAAGCCCTCCGTATCCAAATCCCCCCTCCGGCAGGGCACCAGAACGTGCCCCAGATGGGATCTTGTGGAGACAGAATCTTGCGCGGTGGAGAAGTATTTTCGTTGATCTCCTGATTTTTTCTACGATTTTAGGGAATATATAGGCGAAAGACCTAGGGCAGAGGAGGCCCAGGGATCCCACAAGCCTGGGAGGCGTGGCCCCCTGGCCGCGCCATGAGGGCTTGTGGGGTCCCTGGTGACCCTCTGCCTTGGTTCTCAAGTCTCCCGATCGTCTTCTATTTCAGAAAAAATCTTTTCAGAAGTTTTATTCCGTTTGGACTCCGTTCAAAATCCTCCTCTGAAAAGGGTCAAAAACACGGAAAAAAAGGAACTGGCACTTCTCACTGAGTTAATAAGTTAGTCCCAAAAAAAGATAAAAAAGGCATACAAAACATCCAAAGTTTGACAAGATAATAGCATGAAACCATCAAAAATTATAGATACGTTGGAGACATATCAAGCATCCCCAAGCTTAACTCCTGCTCGTCCTCGATTAGGGAAGTGATAAAGACTGAATTTTTGATGTGGAATGCTACCTAGCATATTTGTCCTTTGTAACCTCTCTCATGTGACATGAATGTTCAGATCCGTAAGATTCAAAACAATAGTTTGCTATTGACATGAAAACAATAATACTTCAAGCAAACTAGCAAGGAAATCATGAACTTTTGAAATAACAAGGCCAAAGAAAGTTATCCCTACAAAATCATATAGTCTGGCTATGCTCCATCATCCCCACACAACTAATTTAAATCATGCACAACCCCGGTATTGGCCAAGTAATTGTTTTTGCACTCTTACTTTCTCAAAACTTTTACAACTATCACGCAATACATGAGCGTGAGCCATGGATATAACACTATAGGTGGAATAGAGTGTGGTGGTGGTTGTGAGACAAAACAGGAGGAGATGGTCATATTGACTCAGCGTATCAAAGGGCTATGGAGATGCCCATTAATAGATATCAATGTGAATGAGTAGGGATTGCCATACAAAGGATGCACTATAGCTATAAGTATGTGAAATCTCAAAAGGAGAACAAGTGGGTGTGCATCCAACTTGCTTGCTCACGAAGACCTAGGGAAATTTGAGGAGGCCCATCATTGGAATATACAAGCCAAGTTATATAACAAAGATTCCCACTAGCATATGGTGGTGACAAAACAAGAGGCTCTCAATAATGAAGAACATGGTGCTATTATGAAGCACAAGTGCGGAAAAAGATAGTAGCATTGTCCCTTCTCTCTTTTTCTCTCCTTTTTTTGGGCTCTTTGGCTTCTTTCTTTTTTCTTGTGGGCAACTTTGGCCTCTTTTTTTATTTCCTCACATGGGACAATGCTCTAACAATGATGATCATCACACTTTTATTTACTCACAGCTCAAAGCTTAGAACGATGATGACTCTATAGGAAATGCCTCCGGCAGTGTACCAGGATGTGCAACGATCTAGCTTGGCGTATGACGTTGAAACATCTCGCTAGCTATCTTACGATCATGCAATGGCAATATGAGAGTGACGGCACAAGTCATGAGACGGAACGGTGGGATTTGCATGGCAATATATCTCGGAATGGCTATGAAAATGCCATAGTAGGTAGGTATGGTGGCTGTTTTGAGGAAGGCATATGGTGGGTTTGTGCACCGGCGAAAATTGCGCGGTACTAGAGAGGCTAGCAATGTTGGACGGTGAAAGTTCATCTATACCATGGACTCACATTAGTCATGAAGAACTCACATACTTGTTGCGAAAGTTTTTATTAGTAATCGAAACAAAGTGCTAAACGCATACTCCTAGGGGAAGGGTTGGTAGGTGTTAACCATCGCGCGATCCCGACCGCAACACAAAGGATGACAATCAATAGATCAATTATGCTCCGACTTCCTAACATAGCGGTTCACCATACGTGCATGTTACGAGAATCACTAACTTCATCACAAGTATTTCTAGATTCACAACACCCTACTAACATAACTCTTAATATTACCAAATCCACGTCTCAAAACTAATTGAGAGGAATCAAAACTTCTCTTTCTACTCAATGCACATGAAGATGGAGGTTTTTGTATCCTCTTTGGGTACCTATCACCTTTGGGACTAAATTCATAGCACAAGCCAACTACCAAGTAACGCACCGCCGTGCTCTAAAAGATCTAAGTGAAGCACATAGAGCAAAATTATCTAGCTCAAAAGATATAAGTGAAGCACGATGAGCATTCTAGCAAAATCACGATGAGTTCATGTCTATCTCAAAAGGTGTGCAGCAAGGATGGTTGTGACATAACAAAAAGAAAAGACTCCTACGATACAAGACACTCCAAGCAAGATACATATCATGTGGTGAATAAAAATATAGCTCCAAGTAATGTTACCGATGGATTGAAGACGAAAGAGGGGATACCTTCCCGGGCATCCCCAAGCTTAGGCTTTTTGGTGTCCTTGAATTTGGCTTGGAATGCCTTGGGCATCCCCAAGCTTGAGCTCTTTCCACTCTTTATCCCTTTGTCCATGAGAACATCACCCAAAACTTGAAAACTTCACAACACAAAACTTAAACAGAAACTCGTGATATCATTAGCACAAGAAAACAAACTACCACCTCTTTAGGTACTGTAGCAAACTTGATTTCTATTTATATTGGTGTTAGATTACTATATTCTCAGTTTTAGATGGCTATTACCCCCCGATACTATCCATAGTTTCATCAAAACAAGCAACCAACTCAACAAAAACAGAATATGTCAAAAACAGACCAGTTTGTAGAAATCTGTATACTTCGTATACTTCTGGTACCTCAAAAATTCTGAAACATTACGACTGCGTGGGCAAAAGGCATATAAACCAGGAGCAAAAAGAATCAACTCAAAATATCTTTCTAAATAAAAATGAATAATAATATCGTGAGCGAAAAGTTTTTGTCTTTTTCCAGCAGGATCAAACAACCATCACCAAGACTAGTTATAAAGGTTTTGCTTGGCTCAAACACAAAAAGAAACACAAAAGACACTATCATAACAGAATTATGATGGTGTGGACGCAACAAAACAGAAAGAAAAAGGTAAATTTATTGGGTTGCCTCCCAACAAGCGCTATTGTTTAACGCCTTTAGCTAGGCATTGATAATTCAATGATGCTCACACAGAAGACAAGAATTGAAGCACAACGAGAGCATCATAAAGCATGTGAAAATCACATCTAAGTCTAACATACTTCCTATGCATAGGCATTTTATAGGAAAACAAATTGGCAAGACAACCAATAGTTACCAAATGCAAGGAAGAAGAAAGAGACAAAAGCAATCTCAACATAACGAGAGGTAATTTGGTAACATGAAAGTTTCTACCACAATATTTTCCTCTCTCATAGCAATTACATGTGGGATCATATTCAAATTTAAAAATATAGCTATCACATAGGATATTATTTTCATGATCCACATGCATGCAAAGTTGACGCTCTTAAAAAATAGTGGGATTATCATCAACTAAAGTCATGACTTCTCCAATCCCACTTTCAATATTATTGAAAATATCATAATCATCATGAGGCTTAAAAAACTTTTCAAGATCATAAGAAAAATCATTACCCCAATCATGATCATTGCAACAAGTAGTGGACATAGCAAAACTAGCATCCCCAAGCTTAGAGTTTTGCATATTTTTAGCATGATTGTCATTAATAGAATTTATAATGAAATCATTGCAATCATGCTTTTCATTCAAGGAGCCCCCGTGAATCATTTCATAAATTTCTTCATTACGATTTTCAGATTCATGCATCTCAAGCAAAACTCCATAGAGAAAGTCAAGTGCACTCTACTCACTAGCAATTGGTTCCACATAAGTGGATCTCCTAAAGAGATTAGCAAGTGGGTGAGGATCCATATCAATAGATTTTCAGCAAGCGAAGATGCAAGCATATTGAAGGCACATAGCACTCAAGCAAAGGAAAGGAAAGCGAGAGAAAAGGGCGAACAAAAAAGACAAACGAAAAAAGGCAACTATTTTTGTAATTTTTTGTTTTTCAGAAGTGGGGGAGAGGAAAACGACAGGCAAAAAAAATTAATGCAAGAGATGAGTTTGCGACACTTACTTGGATGAGTTCTTGACTTGATCCTCCCCGGCAACGGCGCCAGAAATTCTTCTGCTACGGCGATAGAAACCTTTTGTCGTCTCTTGAGCTTGCATTGGTTTTTCCCTTGAAGAGGAAATGGCGATGCAACACAGGAGCAGTAAGTATTTCCCTCAGTTTGAGAACCAAGGTATCAATCCAGTAGGAGAATCGCGTCAAGTCCAGAGTACCTGCACAAACACAAAAGAGCTTGCACCCAACGCTATAAAGGGGTTGTCAATCCCTTCAAGATTGATTGCAAAGTGAGATCTGAAGGCGGAAAGTGCAACAAAGTAAAAGAGTAAGGCTGAAAATATGGTGTGAAGTAGACCCGGGGGCCATAGTGTTCACTAGAGGCTTCTCTCAGAATAGCAAATATTACGGTGGGTGAACAAATTACTGTCGAGCAATTGATAGAACCGCGCAAAATCATGAAGATATCTAAGGCAATGATCATACATATAGGCATCACGTCCGAGACAAGTAGACCGATACTTTCTGCATCTACTACTATTACTCCACACATCGACCGCTATCCAGCATGCATCTAGTGTATTGAGTTCATGACGAACAGCGTAACGCCTTAAGCAAGATGACATGATGTAGAGGGATAAACTCAAACCAATGATGAAAACCCCATCTTTTTATCCTTGATGGCAACAACATGATGCGTGCCTCGCTACCCCTTCTGTCACTGGGTGAGGTCACCGCACGGTATGAACCCAAAACCAAACACTTCTCCCATTGCAAGAATCATAGATCAAGTTGGCCAAATAAAACCCACAACTCGAAGAGAATTACAAGGATATGAAATCATGCATATAATAGATCAGAAGAAACTCAAATAAGATTCATAGATAATCTGATCATAAATCCACAATTCATCGGATCTCGACAAACACACTGCAAAAGAAGATTACATCGGATAGATCTCCATGAAGATCATGGAGAACTTTGTATTGAAGATACAAGAGAGAGAAGAAGCCATCTAGCTACTAGCCGTGGACCTGTAGGTCTATGGTGAACTACTCACGCATCATCGAAGAGGTCATGGTGTTGATGAAGAAGCCCTCCGTATCCGAATCCCCCCTCCGGCAGGGCACCAGAACGTGCCCTAGATGGGATCTTGCGGAGATAGAAGCTTGCGGCGGCGGAAAAGTATTTTCGTTAATCTCCTGATTTTTTCTGGGATTTTAGGGAATATATAGGCGAAAGACGTAGGGCAGAGGAGGCCCAGGGATCCCACAAGCTTGGGAGGCGGGGGCCCCCCTAGCCGCGCCATGAGGGCTTGTGGGGGTTCCTGGTGACCCTGTGCCTTGGTTCTCAAGTCTCGCGATCGTCTTCTGTTTCGGAAAAAATCTTTTCGGAAGTTTTATTCCGTTTGGACTCCGTTCAAAATCCTCCTCTTAAAAGGGTCAAAAACACGGAAAAATAGGAACTGGCACTTGGCACTGAGTTAATAAGTTAGTCCCCAAAAAGATAAAAAAGGCATACAAAACATCCAAAGTTTGACAAGATAATAGCATGAAACCATAAAAAATTATAGATACGTTGGAGACGTATCAGCGCCCACCTCGAGCTCTTGAAGACCAAGGGCCTCTTCGGCCTTGACTTGCTTGCCACCATGGTGGCTCGCCGGGTCCTGCCTCTGTAGAGCCGGCCACACCTGATCTGCCAGATGGGTGGCCGCCATGACCCCTGCCTGCTCTCGACGAAGAACTTTTGAGCCGGCACGATGGCCCGACACGTGAACCTGATCTCCTTCGCCTCCATGGACAAAGGCGGAGATTGGGAGTGGGGCATCTCCCCCTACATCGAAGTCGTCCAGCTCCGATGGTAAGTGCTTTCCCAGAACTTGTTTCTTATCCATTTTTGTCTTCTTCCCGTATTTTGATGCCGGACGCCGGCTCCACCCTCGAGCTGTTCAAGTGTTTGTAGGCTCGCCCACAGCCGGCTGCCGACGTGGAGGTGTCGGAACCCGCCGAGATCGAGGATGAAGGCAAGGTGGAGCCTCAAGTCTCCGCCTTCCAAGACGTGGAAGGGGTGGCGGAGTCGGAGGGCACCGAGCCGCGTGGTGAGCTTTTTATGTCCGCTCTGCTTGACTGGACAGGTGATAACGAAGCATCGCCTCCCTTGCGTGATGCAGCCGACAAGGAGGACCTAGAAGACCTGGAGGAGGTCTCTAGCCCTCCCCCGGCGCGACCTCGTCGAGCCGTCGGCGAGTCGGTGGTGTAGGGCGAAGCAGCACGACAGAAGGGCAAGAAGGTTGCCACTGCCAAGCCAGCTCCCAAGCGAGCCATAACAGGGCCTCCGGCCGGAAGCCGAGGCGGCGGTGCGAGGAAGCAATGGGTCACGTCAGGTAGGAGGCCGGTTCCCATCGTTGTCGGATAAGAGAATGCTTTCCCCCCCTTTTGGTTTTTGGATGAAGGACCATCCCTTACTGGTTTGCGGCTGGCAGGGACGCGGAGAGGGCGAAGGAGGATACCGCATTCGCCATAGAGCGAGCCGCCTGGGCCGACACTGACGCCGCCAGGAAGGTGCTCATCGAGCAGGAGAAATGCTTGTGGGAGGAGGCGGCTCGGAAGGCGGCCACGGGCCGGACCCAGCCCAGCCGTGTCGAGAAGCCGACCACCAAGGAGAAGTGGTCTAAGTCGAAGCACGACCCCGCCTCATGGGCGCGTGCGGAGACCCCGGCCAGCAAGCCGACCCAAGACCGCACGGATGTGGCCGAGACCACCAAGACTGTAGAGCCGGCGCCTGCCTTCATGCAGGCGGACCTTGATGCGGCCCCCGACGCGCCGGACGCTGGAATGGACAGCGCGTCGGAGATGATGATGGATGCGCCAGAAACGGTGAACCCACCGCCCGACGTGGAGATGGTGTCGGCCGATGCATCGAAGGAACCGGCCATGAGCACACCGCTGGGAGATTGCACCATGGTCGTATCTGGCCGTGGTTCGTCAGCGTCTGGAGCCGGCCTCTTCTCTGAGAGCCGGCCTATGAAGACCTGGCGTGCAGCCGATGCCGAACGCGTGGCCCTGCCTCATGGCACCATGCTGAGCGGCACCCCAACGTTGGTGGAGGAATTCTCCCGCAGCCGTGAGAAGGTGGCGCACGCGGCCTTGGTGGCCAAGTATGACTTGGAATGCCTCGAAGGGCAAACTGCGGTAAGTTTCCGATTCTGACACCTTTCGGTTGGTTTGTTTTGAAGCTTTCTCTTCTTCTTCGCGTTAGTGGGGGCGCGCCAGCGCACCCACAGGGTGTAGCCCCCGAGAATCGGGCCGACTGAGAATTAGCCGGGCCGAATCTCATTTTTGCTTTGCTTGTTGTTTCTCTTTTAGTGGGGGCGCGCTAGCGCACCCACTGGGTGTAGCCCCCGAGAATCGGGCTGGCTGAGAGTTAGCCGGGCCGAATCTCATTTTTGCTTTGCTTGTGTTGGTCATAGGAGCTTCACGACGTCCAGGCGCAGGCCTACAACACGCTGCTAGCTCAGATCCAAGAGGCCGAGTGCTCGAACGACGACCTTCAGGACCGGCTGGACGCTACCGTCTCGGAGCGCGATGCCTTGCGCGAAGAGGACGGCCGGCTCCGCGAGCAGGTGGATCTTTTACAGACGGAGAAGAAGGACTGTAAGACGGTCCATCGGGCGGAGCTGGAGCAGCTGCACGCCACCCTGCGGGAGAAGCATATCTCCCATGCCGCCGACCTGGAGCGCTTGGAGAAGGTGCACCTCGAGGAGGCGACGCAGAAGGAAGCCACCTTGGCCAAGGCGCAGACATAGCTGGCGAAGGAGACCGAGGCGGCCCAGGCTCTCCAGGGGCGAGCTCACCTGCTTGGCTAAAAAAAGCGTGGCTCGAGACCGCGAAGCTGTGGAGGAGGCGGGCGAGGCTGACATCCATTTCAACCGTAAGTCTTTTTCGCCTTGACTTCATTTTCATCCTCGTTGGCTATTCCCCTCTCTTACCACTCGCACAACGCCCTTGTTCCTGCGCCCCATAACTCTTCCCAGGGACACGGGAGGCAGCGGAAGCAGCGGTGGAGGCGAGCCCTGATGAGCGTCACGCCGCTGGTGCTGAGGTGGATGCCAACGCCGGCTGGTCCGTCAAGGAGATAGCCATCAGCGCTAAGGATCGCATGTACTAGCCGGCGCGCTCCCTGGAGCGGCTCCAGAACGCTAGGCTAGCGATGGTGAAGGCCCTTTGGCCTGATGCGGTGGAGCCAGCGTTAATGTGCCGGCTATCCCGCTGGCTTGAAGTCGACAGCTCTCGCGTGGACACCTCTCGTGCATCGGCCGCGCACGCTGGAGCGTACATGGTGCTCCGCCTGGCCAAGTCCTGGTATAGAAACCTGAACCTGGGCAAGCTTGCGGCGCAATGCGCCGGCTCAGAGGAGGAGCTGGTAGCCGTGGAGGACGAGCTACAGGTGCGAGCCAGTGGCATCGCAACCTTCGCCGCCTGGGACGAGTTTGGCCTTGAGCATGATGAATACGGCAACGTGATCCTTGAGGATCTGTTCCACCTGCACCCCTACGACACCGAAGGCAACTCCGATGAGATGGCCTTCGAAGAAGAGGCCCTGACTCTAGCAGCGAGGCCTACACGGACTCGGCCGTGAAGGACAGTGCCGGAGGCGCTTGAGGCGGCGATGGTGCTTCTACCTGAGGCGGAGCCGACAATGCCAATGCCACCACCTCAGGTGCCGCTGGAGCCGCAGATGGAGCCGCCACCAACTAAGTCTTTTTTCATTTTTTCTGCATTTTGCGTTAGTCCAACAGTTCCACCCACTGGGGGTGTTTATTGTAATGAACTTCGGGCGTGGGCCCTTGAATTCTTTGAATGTGATGTATGTTTATCTGTCTAGATTGTATTTGTAAGCAATGTGCTTGCCGGCTCGCTTTTCTGTCTTTTGTTTCTCTTTGGCTCCTATTTATCCAGCCACTTTACTTTCTCTTGCATCCACCCTGCTAGCCTGACAGCCAGGAGCCGGTCTGTGACTGGGAGGGGCTTCTGCCATTGAAAGCGTTAGCCCTAGATTTTTCGAAGACGTCAAGACACTTGGACTTGAAACGAGCCGACAGAGGCCGGCTAGAAAGTAAGACCGAAAGCGATCAAACCAGCCCGAGCGGGCAACCTCTTTCATAGCCGAATTTTTCATGTAGCCGACCTTCCCTACCAAGGTCCCGTTAGCCGGACAGCCGGGACCCGGTCTATAGCTTGTGCTGGGTGGTAAGGATTTCAGCTTGGCATACACTATACATTCATCTACGACTAAGGAAGCAGTTCGGGACGGCTAACGAGCCCCTGAGCCCGTGGAGCCGGACGAGGGAACCCACTCTCAAATGGAAAACTCTTGCTATGAATCTGAAAAAGGTGTGGCTCAAGCACCGGCTTGAATCACCCATTGCATTCATTGAAAACCCGAAAAGGGTAGAGGATACATACGTACATGCTTTTCTTTCTTGCTTTTAGCAATAGAACGGGCGAAGCAACACCGCATTCCATGGACGCTCCGTTTCCTGACCGGAGTCGTCTCTCTTGCGCTTCCTTGGCTTCTGGGCGTCTATCAAATAGTATGCATTGTTATGCAAAGCCCTGCTGATGATGAAAGGTCCCTCCCATGGGGAAGAAAGCCTATGCTGGCCGGTTGTTCGCTGGATTCTTCTAAGCACCAAGCCCCCCTCCCGAAAGGAGAGGGGCCTGATCTTCTTGCTGTGGTAGTGCCTCAACTTCTGTTGATATATGGCCGTCGGCTCAAGGCCAGCTCTCATGCCTCTTTGAGCAGATCGACGTCGTCTTCTCTTGCCTCCTTTTCTTCCGTCTCCGTGTATAGGGTGACCCGAGGAGAGTCGAACTCAACATCTGTGCGGATGATTGTCTCGGATCCATACACAAGGAAGAATGGTGTAAAGCCGATTGACCGGTTTGGCATGGTGCAAGGCTCCACAGTACAGCCGACAGCTCTTTGATCTAGCAGCCGACTGACCTAACCAGTGGTGCCAGCAGCCTTGGCTTGATGCCGGCTAAGATTAAGCCGTTTGCCCTTTCTGCCTGGCCGTTGGACTGCGGGTGCGCCATCGACGCCAAGTCGAGCCGGATGCCTTCTTTGGCACGGAAGAGCGCCAATGCACCCTTGGAAAAATTGGTGTCCTTGTCGCTGATGATGCTGTGGGGTACGCCATAGCAGACAGAGATCTCCTTGATGAACCTGACGGCTGTAGGGCCGTCAAGTTTCTTGATGGGCCTGGCCTCAATCCACCTAGTGAATTTGTCAACAACTACCAGAAGATGTGTCATGCCACCTCGAGCGGTCTTGAATGGTCCCACCATATCCATCCCCGAGACGGCAAACGACCATGACAGGGGGATGGTCTTGAGAGCCAAGTCCGACAGATGGCTCTGCATGCTGAAGCGTTGGCAACCTTCGCAATTGTCCACCAAGTCTGTGGCCTCCTCGAGAGCCGTGGGCCAGTAGAATCTATGGACGAACGCCTTGGCCACCAGGGTTCTAGAGGCGGCATGATGCCCGCACTCACCCTGGTGTATATCCCTGAG
Source organism: Hordeum vulgare subsp. vulgare (assembly GCF_904849725.1). Lineage (NCBI taxonomy): Eukaryota > Viridiplantae > Streptophyta > Magnoliopsida > Poales > Poaceae > Hordeum > Hordeum vulgare. The sequence continues at coordinate 358,777,415 of NC_058523.1, forward strand.
GATTTCTTGCCCTTTTTCTGGCTCAACGCAGTGTTGAAACACGCCGGTTACGCTACGCCGAACCATCTCACGGTTGATGATGGCATAAGCAGGAGATCGTCGCTGGATCTGCCTTGCTTCTGCCTCGTCCTAAGGAAGTTCACCGCGAAGAAGAAAGGCCAAAATGGGTTGTGCCCATGAGGGAGACGACACAGGAGCCGGCTCCGGCTCGGCCTGAAGGTTAGGGGATTCTGAAAGCCCCCGCGTTTGTTGTTGCAGTCTCTGGTGCCGTCGTGGCAGCCGGCGTGCTGTTTACCTCCATGATGGCCACCCATTGGGTGTTGAGCCGACATGATTCAAGGTTTGGCATGGCCGGTGTTGCTGTTGGATCTGGAAAGACAGTTGTAGTCGGCACAGTAGTTGTAGCTCGTGAAGCAGTTGTAGCCGGCGCAACAGATGTAGCCGGCGGTTTCTCCAAGCCCAACGTCGCTGGGACAGAAGGGTCCGCCGGCACAAAGATTGATGCCGACTCTGGAGACGGCTTGATGGATGGCTTGTACAACTTCTCGAGGGAGACACTCATACGTCCAAAATGCATCAGTATTTTGTATCATAATTTGTCTCTATTCATTGATATATTTCACATTATGATGATGTACTTATAGTGTTTTGGCTTCTTTTACACAGTTTAAAACTTTCCGGTGCTGAAACGGCAGACGCAAGATTCAACGGAGAAAATAGCACGAAGAGTTACCATATCAGAACATCTCCAACTTTGCTGAAAATTTGAGGGGAGGAGTTTGCGAACAGATCCCGAAGATAGGCCGAAGAAGGGCCGGAGGGGGTCCACATGTCACCCAGGCGACCTATTGGCGCGGGCCACCCCTAGGCCGCGCCCAGAGGCCGCCTGGGTGGTGGGTCCCGCCTCCAGTGCTCTCCTTTGGCTTATATGATCCCGTTGATCTAAAAATTATGGGGACTGAAGAGTTTTCGCAGTTCCGCCGCCGCTCCGCGGCGAAAACCTACAAAGAAGAAAAGACCTTTCAGGCAGGTAGATTCTGCTGAGGAGAACTCCTCCCGGAAGGGGAGATCGTCCTCATCGTCATCACCATTGTCACGGGCATCATCGAGATCATCATCACCATCATCACCATCACCAGCACCATCTCCATCTTCATTCCATCTCACTTCACCATTGCAATCGGAGTTGTACCTTGCACTATTGATGACCCACAAGTATAGGGGATCAATTGTAGTCCTTTCGATAAGTAAAAGTGTCGAACCCAACGAGGAGCAGAAGGCTCTGATAAATGGATTTCAGCAAGGTAATAACTGCAAGCACTAAAAGTAGCGGTAACAAGTGATTGTGTAGTGAGGTGAAACGTAGTGAGCAAAAAGTAACAAGTAACAAGTAGTAGCAACGGTGCAGCAAGTGGCCCAATCCATTTTGTAGCAAGGGACAAGCCTGAACAAAGTCTTATAGGAGGAAAAATGCTCCCGAGAACACACGGGAATTTCTGTCATGCTAGTTTCATCACGTTCATATGATTCGCGTTCGTTACTTTGATAGTTTGATATGTGGGTGGACCGGCGCTTGGGTCCTGCCCTTACTTGGACAAGCATCCCACTTATGATTAACCTCTCTCGCAAGCATCTGCAACTACAAAATAAGAATTAAGACAAAGTCTAACCATAGCATTAAACTAGTGGATCCAAATCAGCCCCTCACGAAGCAACGCATAGACTGGGGTTTAAGCTTCTGTCACTCCAGCAACCCATCATCTACTTACTACTTCCCAATGCCTTCCTCTAGGCCCAAATATGGTGAAGTGTTATGTAGTCGATGTTCACATAACACCACTAGAGGAAAAGACAACATACATCATATGAAAATACCGAACGAATATCAAAATTCACATGACTATTATCAACATGACTTATCCCATGTCCTCAGGAACAAAAGTAACTACTCACAAGACATAATCATAATCATGAACAGAGGTGTAATGAATAGCATCAAGGATCTGAACATAAACTCTTCCACCAAATAATCCAACTAGCATCAACTACAAAGAGTAATCAACACTACTAGCAACCTTACAAGTACCAATCGGAGTTGCGAGACGAAGATTGGTTACAAGAGATGAACTAGAGATTGGAGAGGAGATGGTGCTGATGAAGATGTTGATGAAGATGCCTCCCCTCCGATCAGAGGAGTGTTGGTGATGACGATGGCGACGATTTCCCCCTCTGGGAGGGAAATTTCCCCGACAGGATCGTCCTGCTGGAGCTCTAGATTGGATCTGCTCAAGTTCCGCCTCATGGCGGCGGCAAAACCACGAAAAAGCTTCCTCTTGATTTTTTCCAGACCTGGACGCTTCATATAGCAAAAGAGGGGGGCTAGTGGGCCTTCAGGCAGCCCACAAGCCTGCCCTGCGCCACCAGGGTGGTGGTGGTGGTGGGCAATCTTGTGGGGCCCTGGTGGCCCCCCTCCGGTAGTTCTTTCGCCCAGTATTTTTAATATATTCCAGAAAAAATCCACGTAAATTTTCAGGGCATTTGGAGATGTGCAGAATAGTGGACTAGGATTTGCTCCTTTTCCAGTCCAGAATTCCAGCTGCCTGAATTCTCCCTCTTCAAATAAACCTTGCAAAATAAGAGAGAAAAGGCATAAATATGGTACCACAAGTAATATAACAGCCCAAAAAGAAATAAATATCAACATGAAAGCATGATGCAAAATGGACATATCAACTATTCATCCCCTCTACTCCACCGGTGTTGCTTACTCTTTTGTGGTGAATGCTATTGAGTTTTATTGGAGGATTATTGTTATGACCAGATGTTAATCATATTTTCATCACCTCTGATCATGATCTCTTTTATGTCTTGTGAGTAGTTCCATTAGTTCTTGAGGACATGTGAAAAGTCAAGATGTTAGTAGTCATATGATGTTGAAGTAATATGTGTTGATTGATATTTAAGTTATGGTGTTATTCTTCTAGTGGTGTTATGTGAACGTCGACTACATAACACTTCATCTTTTTAAGGACCTAGGGGAATGCATCGTGTATAAAAATGCTTATGGTGGGTTGCTGGAGTGACAGAAACCTGAACCCTAGTTCTCATACTTTTGCATGAGGGAGTATTGGATCTTAAAGCTTATTGCTATGGTTAGGCATTGCCTTAATTTCTCTCTTGTATTTTCGGATGCTTGCCAGAGGGATTAATCATAAGAGTGTAATTGTCTTAGCCTAGACGGTACACTAGTTAAGATCCACCCACATAAAACTTATCAATACAAAACATAGTACTAGATGGAATATGGCGAAAGCACTTGACTATCCCTCCCGTGTGTCCTCAGGAACGCCTTAGTCTTTATAAGTTTAGTCCCTCGGCTTATCCTTTGTGTTCAAAAGGATTGGGACACTTGCTGCACCTCGGCACCATTTACTTTCCTTGCATTTGTTTCCTTGTTGCCATTACTAGAAAACCCATAAAAAGTTACCTTTCAGTACTTGCAGTTATTCTTTGCTCAAGATCGCTTGTCAGTACCTTCTGCTCCTCGTTGGGTTCGACACTCTACTCATCGAAAAGGCTACGATAGATCCCCTACACTTGTGGGTCATCAAGAACATTTTCTGGCGCCGTTGCCGGGGAGTGTGGCGCTATTGTTAGGTGAAATTGGTAAGGAAACCTTTACGCTGTACGTGCTGCTTTTGTTTTACTGTTTCCGCTTTTTGTCCCTATGGACAACTATGCTCTTGGTTTGTTGCTTGTGGGGAACCGCCCCAACGCTATGGTGGTGGAGAAGCCTCCCCCACCTACTGAAATTATGCTCTTTAAAATACCAACTGGTATTATTGATTATGTCTTGGCTAATCGATATGCAGGAGATAGACATCCAGGTAAACACTTGCTATATCTTTCACAACTATGCTCCTAATTTAAGCTTGCACGTATATCGATGGATTTTGTTATGAGAAAGCTATTCTCTCTATCATTAAAAGATAAGGCTTCGGATTGGTATAGGCTTCTTGATGACTCACATTTACTAAATTGGCAAGATCTTATGCCTCTCTTTTATGCAAAGTTTTATCCTCTACATGAAATACATCGAGACAAGAACTATATTTATAACTTTTGGTCTCGTGACGGAGAAAGCATCGCTCAAGCTTGGGGGAGATTGAAGTCCTTAATGCTCAAATGTCCCAATCATGAGCTCTCCAAAGAAATTATTCTTACAAATTTTTATGCAAGGCTTTCTCGTCAAGATAAGGAGATGCTTGATGCCTCCTCTAGTGGGGCATTTTCCAACAAAAGCACCGAAGCTAAGTGGGATCTTATTGAAAGGATCTAGAAGAACACTAAAGACTAGGATATTGATAAAGGTATTGAACCCGTTATAAATTATGAGCTATGTGGAAACTGATTGGTTGAATACCTTTTGTGCTAAGATTGGTCTTGATTCCCAGCTTCTAATTGACTTTTGCAAAGACTTTGCCTCTCATATTGACTCTTCTAAGAAGAAGTAGGATCAACACCATAAACCTTCTAAGGAATTACCTGTTGATATTAATGTTGTTGACCCTATCTTGCCCTTTCCCCGCAAGGATGAGGGAGCATTCTTTTGTCACATGCATCCTGAATAAAAGTGAAAGAACGATTGATGAGCATGAGGACCTGATTAAGGTCGATCCTCAAGTTGCATTAGTCAAGGATCTTGTTACTAGTAACATTGAGGGCTCCAATATAAATTTTTGTGTTGTTTCCACTAAGCTTGTTACAGTCAAGAATAAAGGCCCAATTTCAGGTACTCCAGTTGTATCTGTTGAAATAGGAGATCATAATTATTATGGGCTATGTGATTTGGGATCCAGTGCTAATGTTATTCCTTTTTCACTTTATCAAGAGATCATGAATGAGATTCTACCATGTGAAATTAAATAAGTCGGTGTTACTATTCATCTTGCAAACAAAGAAAATATCTCTCCTATTGGAATTGTGCGAGATGTTGAAGTTGTATGTGGAAAGGTAAAATATCCTACCGACTTTGTAGTACTTGGTTTAGTGTAAGATAGTTTTTTCCCTATTATCTTTGGTAGGACTTTTCTCAAAACTCGTGGAGCTATTATATATTGCAGGAAAGGAAAAGTATCTATTGAATTTAATGGTGAGCCATATGAATTTAACTTTTCTAAATTCTCGAAGCAAACTCATGGTACTAATCTGCCTAATAATGATAAAATTATTGAAGAGATCGCTTCTATTGCTATTCCTCCTAATGATCCTTTGCAACAATTTATGGAAGACCACGAGAATGATATGCATATGAAGGAAAGGAATGAGCTAGATGACATATTCTTGAGACAACCTGCTATCCTGAAGCACAACCTTCCGGTTGAGCCTTTGGGAATTTTATCGAAACCAAAAGAAGACCCGGTGTTTGATCTTAAACCTCTTCCCAGTACGCTCATGTCACAACCCTAGAATATAGATTGTAGTTAGTTGCATCAGTAAGCATTCATGAATGCATTCAAATCAATTTAATTGAAATTTGGATGTTCTACAAATGGGGATGACTAAACTCTAACACCAAACAACATCCAAATAGGTTCAACAAGAGAAAAAGCCTAGCTACTCTATATTCAAAACAAAACCCTAGCAACTCTATATGCAAAACAATTCAAAAGTGGTGACAAATCAATGAACCAAAATGGTTTTCATAAAAGTCCATCATTTTTGATAAATGTTGGAAAGAAAATATCAGGGGTGATATATATTTTCAAAATACTTTTGGCATTTTATTTTAAACTCAAAAGCCACTGAAATCAATTAATTAATTGATTTCAAATACCTCCTAGTTTTATAAAATGTTGAAAACTTCACATGGGATTGGAAATATTCCAAATAACACCCCAGAGTTGTTTAGCTATTTTCTTTGAATTAGTTGGAGCCAAAACAAATAAAAAAAATGTTAGAAATAAAAAAAACAGAAAAGGAAAAGACAGGAAAGGAATTACCTGGCGCCTACCTAGTCCAGCCCAGCCCACTAGGGGCACCGCTGTCTTCTTCCTCCTGCGAGGAGGAGAAGCAGCTGCGTGCCGACGTGCCGGCGAGCGAGGCCACGTCCCGCGGCCACCTCCTGCTTGCCCCAAGCCACGTAGACGCCGGGGATGAGTACCCTGTGCACGCCTCTTCCTTCTCCCCCTGAGCTCATCCTGTCCCCTCTCTCTTCTCGTCGTGCCCGAAACGGCCATGGCTAAGCCGTCGCCGTCGCTGTCCGTGCAGCCTCCGGCTTTCCCTCGCCTCTCCGAGAAGCCCAGAAGGACCGCCTCGACGCCCTGCTCCTCCTCGCCATTGGAATCGAGCCCGGACGACCCCTGTCGTCACCATCGCCGTTGTCTTCCTCACCTCCGGCCGCCGGCCCCCTTCCATCGATTCACCCCCTCCGACGCGACCCCGACCAGCCCGTCACCGTAAATGGAACCGTCGTGAGTTTGCCATCATTTTCCCTCTCTTTCCACGTTCTCCCGTGCCCCGTAGCCCCGCTCCCCGCCACGGCCGAACCCCGCCGCCGCTTAGGCTCATCGCCGGCGTACCTCCGGTGCCCCTCCAGCCACTTAGCTGCCACTAAAAGAAGCAACGCACCCCCAGTAATCATTCCACCCATCCGCGCCCTGAATGGACGCCGATGTCGCGATTCCGGCGAGCCTCCGTCGCCCTGTTGGTCGCCGGCGTTGACCTCGCCGGCCTGAGACACTGCCATGTGGGCCCGGCCGGTCAGGATTAGATTAGCCCTAATAAAGCTACTAATTAACCCAGAGCCAATGATAGACGGGCCCCACTTCTAATTAAGTCATTAGTTAACTAAAAAACCATGTTATTAAACTGAGTCACTGACGTGTGGCCCCCACACATCAGGTTTGACTTTGACCAAGCCAGTTGACTGCTGACGCAATGCTGATGCAGTGCTGATGTAGTAATTGATTTTCAATTATAAAATTAATCCAGGAAATTGCTAAAACTTGTAAAAATCATAGAAATTAAAATATAACTCGGATGAAAATAATTTATATATGGAAAAGTATCAGAAAAATCCAAGGAATCTGATTATGGCATTTTCATGCATGTTTGAAAAAGTTAACAACACCAAATAGGCAAAATGATGAATAGGGTAAATTTAATAAATAGTTTGGAGTTGGAAATTGATACTTATTTGAATTCCACTTCAATTACTATGCTCAAACATTGGTCAATGCAAATCAGTACCTCAAAATACTAACTCCATACATGTTGAAACAATTTGTTATGAGCATCAGGTCGAATCAATTAAAAGGGTACCCGGAACAATAACCGGCTTGAAGTGATGTTTGAATCCTAATTCAAACCAACTTCAACTTAAGAATTGATAGCCACATTAGCCCTGCCACCTTTCATTTCATGTCTTGAGCATGCATCATAGTGTTGCATTTCCGTGAAGTAATTGTTGTTCTTTCTTGTTTGCCGGTGTTGTTCCCTCTCGGTAAATGATGTTTCCGACGATGTGATCATTGACATTGATGAAGACTCATTGCTATCTTCGGACGTGTCAGGCAAGCAAACCCCCCTTGAGCATATTGATATAAACCCACCCTCTCGCTCCTGCTCTCTTTTACTGCATTAGGACAAACACGATTCAACTGTACATGTTATCGGTAGTTGAACCCATTCCTCTGCATGACCTCATTTTGTCACAGTAAATAGTTGAAACCACTTAGCATGAGTAGCAACTGCTTGAGCCTTGTTGTGCTTACTCATCCATGCTTGTTTACAATGTCTGCTATGCTTAGAGTCGTGTCGGGTCTGATCCGTCTGGATGATGAATCGGAACGGTTGTGTTCATGTCCTACAGTGTGAGAGTAAAGGTGTGAATCTGATTTGGTAAAGGTAGCGATGAGAGGCCATGTAGGAGTACATGGTGGGTTGTCTCATTGGGACCGTCCTTAAGAACTGAGTTTTGTGTATGTTATCCAAGACAAGATACTACCATGCATTGGGCCCTGAAATATGACCCCGCTCGGCTTATTAATTGCCTAGATCTCTGTCGAGGAGTTGCAATTAGTTTCTGGTGTTTGTAGGAAAAGTGTTGGCGGCCGTGTTTAGCTCTGCCCGACGGGGTAGGCTTCACTATGGTAGATACACAGTGGCACGGTGTACCAAGTGGCACCCGAATGGTGGGCTTGGGAACCCTGCGCGCATCGTTTGGGGCCGTAGAGGAAACCTCGGCCGGACTTCCTTGCGGGTTCAGTCTCAAATAGGCGATAAACCTGGACTAGGGTCTTGTGTGGTTAACGGTCGTGGCCGACACCCACGCCAGTGCTTCCGCTTGAAGGTTGCCGAGATGCATGACGTGCATATGGTGCTAAGTGGTGGGAGCATGTGTGAAGAAGTATACCCCTGCAGGGTGATTCAATCTGTTCGAATAGCCGCGTCCTCGGTTATGGACTACTTGGAAGCATTACGTGGTACATAGAAAATTTAAATGGATACTCTAAAACATGCAAGTTAAGTATGAGTGCTATGGAAGGCCTTCTCGTAGGGAGACGAGAGTGGATCCATAGTGGTGTATTGAATTGGTGAATATGTGGACTCGTGTGCGTTATCCCACCTCAAAGAAAGAACTTGTAGTCGTAGTACATGTTAGCTAGGAGTCAAAGCTGGCTTGCTGCAATCAAACCACACAATCCTTTCATTGAAACATGATGCATATGTAGATAGTTCTGATGTAAGACTTGCTGAGTACCTTGGTACTCACGGTTGCTTTATTTATGTTTTTGCAGAGAAGACTTAGACTCATTAAAAGGTTCTACGCGATGTGTTCGATGTTGACCGGAATAGCTTGGGAATCCCAGACAGAGGTCTGGCTCCTTTGGTAGGGTCGTAATAGCTTTTCAGGCTCTTCCAGCCACTTTTAGTAGATGTCTGTACCCAGACATGATTTGCTTCCGCTTGTTGTTTGTATGACTTGAGTGTCGGGTCACGAGACCCGTGTTTGTAATATCATACTATGTTGACTCTTATGAGTCTTTAATAAATGCTTGAGTCATAGAGTTATGTTGTGATGCCATGTTGTATCTACACATATCGTGCATAATGTGTGTATGTTTGAAATGCATTATATGTGTGGGATTCGACACCTAGTTGTTTGCCTCTAGTAGTACTCTTTACAGGGAAATGCCTCTTTGTGATTCCATCGAGCCTTGGTAGTTTGCTACTGCTCGGAACACATTGATTGACCGGCATGTATCCTTCTTTGCTGCTGTGTCTGTCCCCTCGGGGAAATGTCACGCGGTGTAATGGAGTCCTTGTAGCTTGCTACGACTCGTCTACACACGCTGATGACCGACACCTGCTTTGCTGGGTTATGTATGCCTGTCCCTGTACGAATGTACCGCTTGGGTTTATAACTAGTCATGTCGACCCAGGTTCTTTGTCGTTTGAACGTTAGCAACATATTCATATACGTGAGCCAAAAGACGCACTTGGTCCTGGCCAAGGTAAGGTGGCAGCCGTGGAGTTTACCGTGCGTGAGGCCGCAAAGCGATGTGATGTGTTACATGCTGGGTTCTTATGACTTAGGATCGGGGTCCCGACAGCTCAAGTATGCTTATTTAGATGAAAAGAAAGTACATCATGTTATTATCAATTCTAACCTTTCAGGATATGAAGAAGAGCGATTATTGGAAGTCCTTCGTAAACACCGAGGCGCTATTGGCCACACCCTTGATGATTGATACGTCCCTAACGTATCTATAGCTATATCACAATTGACGCGCGTTGCTGCGTCCATCTATTTTTCCAATAGAATGGTAGTTACTTTTACAAATATATGGAGATGCAAGAACTGGATTACTATTTTCAATAAAAGAACTTCTGAACCATCATGTACACGAACCAAATATTTATCATTTTACATAATTTTCATATTCTATAATTTCCACGTTATATCATCCATTCTCCTAGTTTCATGTCTACCAAGATTTCTGTAGTATCTCATAAATTGGATCATAAATTCACAACCCAGCATTTTATGACCACCAATGTGCCAAAAGGTGATTGTAGAAAGAATGTGAAGCCAAATGGCATTCCATGATACTGACTGGTGTGCTAATCTTAACAAAAAAATTCAGCAAGACATGTCAAAATAATAATAGTACGAAGTCATATTTTATCTCAGTTACATATATGTAAATGACATCAACAATACAATTAGAGGATGGAGTATTTGACGCTACTAAGCAGCAGATAGATTAACCAACGGGCATGTTGAAAGTTTCACAACACTCTGAGTGGATGGATTAGCTCTTCAATTGACGCATTTGATACTCTCAATGCTTGTGTCCACTATATTTGTATAGAAAAAAAATCAGTGGAAGTACTACATATATAGAACCAAACCATGGCCTTTCTGTTCAGATGAATACAAATAAAAAATTAATATAAATAACAACAACCAAAGACAGTGCAAGTATATTGGATGTAATAACATCTTATATTACGGACGGAGGGAGTACTATTTAGTGAGCCGTGTTGTTGCACTTGATCATGTACATAGCAAACTTAACTATTTAAAAACTATAGAAATATGAGTGTACATTATTCTGAGTTCTTCCCAGGGAAAGCTACAAAATCAGTGGTAACTTCCGTTAGTTCAATGCATATACAACAATCACAACTTCTTAAGATCACATATCAACGTATGTGAGGGCAATACTGGGATAAACTAAGTATGCAACATAAAGGGTAATATTATGATAAATCTGTACACATGCACATAAGATGCATCAATGATCTATCCTCATGACAGACTACTTTAATAGGTTCCAAACAAGAAAATCATATAAAGTGGGATGATTCATTTGTCAAGAATCCCAAGAAAACGTAAAATATAATGTAAGGAAAAGTAACTCTACAAATGTAAGGACCATACAGTTTGAACAACCGTTCATCTAGAGATATTAAGAACGTAGGGAGTGTTTATTCCAAATACTAATGTAAGAAGAAGAAAATGATCCCTAAACTGTTTTTATTCCAAATCACAATGCTAATAATTTGGCATATCATTATTGTAGTGTCAAGTTATGGAGATTTGTATGTATGTTGATAGTTATGCAGACCTAATCTTGAGTTTGCAAATGGTAGCACAATTTTATGTTCCAACTATGTACCATAATCAATTGTGCGATATGTAGTTAGTAGACATATTTTGCAGCCATAGCCTCTCAAAATTAACCATTCGATCAAAGCCAACAAAAATGTATTTTATCAGAAGAAACATTCTTGCTATCAGTGATTAACAAATCATATTGTAGATGCCACCATATAGTCCAACATACAAAGTTTAATATCCAAGAATAAATACCGTGCATTGGTAGTACTTTCGTCAAAATTAATTTCAATCTTTTGTTGTCAGGAATCCTCATCTTCAATTAAATATATTGCCATGCCATCCTTTTCATGGATCCGTAAATCCGGCCAAGATTTGTAATTTTCGTTATCTAAATCGTAGCCCCAAATCCACGAGCTAAATCAGATGAGCAAAACTGGGTGGAATCCAACCAATGCAATCTAGACTAAGATCCAACAGCAAACAGAAAAATGACAAGATGAAGCAAGCAAGAAAAATTATCGCAGCAGTAGGCTAGGAGAAGCAAAGCAACATATCTGATTTTCAGATGCAAGTTGAGAATGTGCTCGTAACTGTTCTGCCTGTTACTCCCATGGCAGCCGGCCGGTAGATGGACAACTATGTCAGCGCTGGTGGTGCCAATTTTCATTCGTCTTTCCTACGCATGCAGCTGTGTTTATCACCGTCGTCCTCACAGTCGAATCTGGGTAGTTTCCCACACAACTCGCATCTTGGACCGCATTGTCACCACATGCAAAATCAATTTCATGAAGAGTGGACACCGGTTGCAATATCCATTTGCATGTTATTTTGTGGCTCTCATTTGGGTTGCATGATGAATATGATGCGATATTAAGTGATGCGATATTGAGTGATGCTCATAGTTTGCAAGTACTGGGTCGACATGTCAAGCGGTGGACAAATGTTTCTGGTGGTTGCATTGCAATAATATGTGCAACACAAAATCAGGTACATGACTGCATCTTGTCAAATATCAATAAGGCAGGAATACAATTAATTACACAAATTAAATGGGCGGAAGAATGGACCTTCTCAGATGTGCTAACTTCCTCCGTAATATCATATAAGCATCGATCAAGCCTAACTCAGAGCCAACCTTCCTGGAGAAAAAGAAATGCAGGCAACAACACACAAAGAGTAAGTTAATTTCCCATTTAAGGCATTGACAAGCACAACATACAATGAGTTGCGTAAACTGATCCGACTAAACATTATCATTAAACCATCCTCTTCAGGATTGCTCGAACCCAAACAGAATGCATAATTACTGATATGGTTTGTATGTGTCCTAGATTCCTCGCAGCATTGCCAATAATTACATTCCAGAAAACTGAGTACTAACATCAATGAGGGAATAAGAACAAAATACATACTCACCGCTACCCATTCATGCGACTGAAATGGAGCAAGCTCTCGCCGAGCAATCAAATACATTGTGAATGCGACATCCCTGTTCCTCACCACGGCAAACATCACAAACGGCTTCAGGAACCCCAACACGTCGTCCACTGCCTTGGCGACCATCCTGTCACCTGCCGTGACAGCTCCACGTGTGCCCCGTCAGCGCCCGACCTGAGAGCCTGGACAAAAGGTTGGTTGTGAGCGCGAATGGTGAACCAGCGGGGCCGGAGCAGAGGACACGGGAAACGAGCCACACCTTTGTTGTTGCCTGATTGAGTGTTTCCATGGTGCCTTGCTGCAGGCACAGGGCAAGGATGGTGGTCCAATCATCGCCCTTTCTGCTTCCGTAATAATAGCCTCCACACAGATCCCGTGGTGCCGGATCCCCCATCATCGCCGTCGCACAGGTTCCGCTGCACCGGACGCCATCGAAATCGAGTGGGTAGAGAGCGAGATGATCCCCTATCCCCCTCGCACATCCCCTACTCTCTCTCTAGCAGGTCCGATCTGCATCGGCTTTCCAGATCCCAGGTCTCCCGCGATGACCCTCTTTCTCACAGTGAGGAATGGGGATCCTCTTCACCCCTCATGCCGTAGAGTGATTTTTTTCTTTTGGACGGAGAGCGATCGATTTGGTCTCTCGACGGATTGATACCGGGCTTTCTAACTGGTTGGGCTGGATGAAAAGGCTCGGTTAACCAGAGATCTCAAAAAAAACCTGTGGAGAAGCAGCCCTTTAGGACAGGCAATCCGACGGCCAAAAGTACCCCAATCACAAGAATAGACGGCTGAAAAGGACGTGGATGTCGCCTAGAGGGGGGGGGGTGAATAGGCGCTTTAAAATAGTTAAGGTTTAGGCTTGAACAAATGCGGAATAAAACTAACGTTTAATATGTCAAGCACAAAACCTACAAACAACTAGGCTCACCTATGTGCACCAACAACTTATGCTAAGCAAGATAAACAACTAAGTGATAGCAAGATATATTACAATAAACAATAGGTCTATCACAAAGTAAAGTGCATAAGTAAAGGGTTCGGGTAAGAGATAACCGAGGCACGGGGAGACGATGATGTATCCCGAAGTTCACACCCTTGCGGATGCTAATCTCCGTTAGAGCGGTGTGGAGGCACAATGCTCCCCAAGATGCCACTAAGGCCACCGTAATCTCCTCACGCCCTCGCACAATGCAAGATGCCGTGATTCCACTAAGGGACCCTTGAGGGCAGTCACTGAACCCGTACAAATGGCAACCCTTGGGGGCGGTCACCGAACCCGTACACGTGGCAACCCTTGGGGGCGGTTACCGGTACCCGTGCAAATTGCTCGGGGCAATCTCCACGACCTAATTGGAGACCCCGACGCTTCCTGGAGCTTCACACCACAATGATTGAGCTCCGAGACACCACCAAGCTTCTAGGACGCCAAAGCATCCACGAAGAACAATATCAAGGGTACTAAGTACCAAAGGTAGTAAGCTTCTCAACTTCTCACTTCCACGTATCTCTGTGGAGAACTCAAACCGATGCAACTAATGCAATGGCAAGAACACACGAAGTGGTCAAGTCCCTCACACTCAAATCCCTCCACAACAACAAAAGCTATGGAGAAATATGAGAGGAAGAACAAGAGCTCACAAAGAACTCCAAGATCAAGATCCAAGGGGTTCCCCTCACATAGAGGAGAAAGTGATTGGTGGAGATGTGGATCTAGATCTCCTCTCTCTTCTCCCTCAAGAACAAGCAAGAATCATTGGAGGGATAGAGAGTAATCAAGCTCTAAGAATGTCAACAATGGAGGTAGAACAAGAGCTCAACAGATGGATAAAACCAAGGGGGAAGAAGACCCCCTTTATATAGTGGGCGAAGGAATCCGACCGTTACCCCCACTCTCTGCCCGAGCTCCAGCGGTACTACCGCTGGCTGCAGCGGTACTACCGCTGGCACTCCAGTGGTACTACCGCTAGCTAGCGGTACTACCGCTGGCTGCAGCGGTACTACCGCTGGCACTCCAGCGGTACTACCGCTGGGCCCCTGGTAGTGCAAAGGCACTACCACCGCCAAGAAAGTCTTCGCAAAAAGGTCCGTCCACGAACAACCGCTAGGCAGGCGGTACTAAGCTCCTGGAGCGGTACTACCGCTGACCAGGGGCGGTACTACCGCCAGCTAGCGGTATTACCGCTAGGGCCAGCGGTACTAGCGCCAACTCTAGCGGTACTACCGCTAGGTCCAGCGGTACTACCGCTCGCCACTGAAACAGCCATAACTTTCGCATACGAGCTCCGAATCGAGCAAACCCAAGCTTGTTGGATTCAGGACGACAAGGGCTATCCAAACAGATATGAAAATGCCAATGACATAGAGATGTGAGTCCTCTATGAATGAAGAACCGGCAAAAACTCTAACATCGAAAACATCATAGTAGATGCATATGGACTCCGTTTTCGATGAACTCGAGCTTGTCACGAAGATGACCATAAGCTCTAAAACTCACAAAGAGAAACACCAAACAAGAACCAAGAAGTATGATGCAAGGATTCAAATGGTTTGATCTCTCAACGAATGATACGATCAAGCTACTCACTTGAGAGCCCCCTTGATAGTACAACAATCTATCCTAAACAGAAAACCTATCAAGGGCAAACCTATACCTTGCACCTCATCCTCTTGAGCTAGATGATGATGATCTTGGCTTCCTCAAGATGGACCACCTTTCTTGATTGTGTTGGCTTGATGAAGACTAGTTGATTGCTCCCCCATACTCACTATTGGTGAGCCACTCTTCAACATATCTTCACAAGTCCATTGCCACCACAATGGACGGCAAGCTTCAAGCATGATATCTTCGTGCTGATCCACTTGAACTTGCACATCGCAATCTTGATGACTATCACAACTTGACGTCATACTTCATGGGTTGTATGAGATCTTCCCTTTGACGCAAGCCCATGGAAACACACATAACCCCCACATAGAACTCTCACGAAGACCATGGGTTAGTACACAAATACGTAATGGACAATGCTTACCATACCATGGGATCACTTGATCCCTCTCGGTACATCTTGTACGCTTTGTGTGTTGATCATCTTGATTTGCTCTTTGTCTGAGATCTTGATCAACCATGTGTCTCTATGACCATTCTTTGGATAATACCTTGAATACCATCTTGGTCATCGACGTCATACTTCATGGGTTGTATGAGATCTTCCCTTTGACGCAAGCCCATGCAAACACACCTAACCCCCACATAGAACTCTCACGAAGACCATGGGTTAGTACACAAATACGTAATGGACAATGCTTACCATACCATGGGATCACTTGATCCCTCTCGGTACATCTTGTACGCTTTGTGTGTTGATCATCTTGATTTACTCTTTGTCTGAGATCTTGATCAACCATGTGTCTCTATGACCATTCTTTGGATAATACCTTGAATACCATCTTGGTCATCATATAAACTCCTTGAACCCAACAGATGGACTTCAAGAAGTGCCTATGGACAAATCCTATAAATGTAACTTAAGGCAACCATTAGTCCATAGGAATTGTCATCAATTACCAAAACCACATATGGAGATATATGCTCTGAAAACGGCCAAAAATGATGATGTCGTGAGAGGGCAGGGATTTGGTTCAGTTTTACTGTCCTAAATTTCTGCTTGTTCTATGATCTTTTCGGTAACATTGTTATATGTTTTGCACCACTTTTATATCATTTTTCACATATTTGGACTAACCTACTAACTTAGTGCACCTCCCAGTTTTTGTCTGCTGATGTATTTTTTGCAGGGGCTTTGACCCAATTTTCCGAAGCCCCAAAAATTCCAGAATTTTTTTATAAAAATCAGTATGACAGGAGCTCGAAGATCACTGAAGATGGGCCAGAGGGGGTCCACGGGCCTCCCAGGTGACCTGCCGGCGCGGCCTGGCCCCTAGCCACGCCAAGGGGCCGCCTGGGTGTGTCCCACCTCCTCTGGTGCCCTCTTTCGGCCTATATTTATTCCTCTACGAGAAAACCCTTCTAGCATATCCAGAATCACGAAAACCTCCACCATTCCGCCGCCGCAGCGCTTTCGAGATCGGGAGCGCCATGAGACCTCTTCCCGGCACCCTGCCGGAGGGGAGATTGATCTCCGGGAGCTTCTCCACCACCATTGACGTTTCCCGGACGTGCCGTGAGTAGTCCTCCTTGGACCATGAGTCCGTGAGCAGTAGCTATGTGATGTTTTCTCTCCAATCTTGTGCTTCAATGGTTAGTCCTTGTGAGCTGCCCTACATGATCAAGGCATATATGTAATCATCTTGCTATTGCTATGTTGAGTTTGATGGGATCCGATGGATTATGAGATTATGTTCAGATTATTGTGAGTTATATATTTGGTTATCCTTTTATATTATGTTCTTAGTGATTCATGCATGTTCTCTGTTACCGTTTATTACTTTGACCGAGTAGTAGATTGTAATTCCAAGAGGGAGCGTTATGCATGATTGTGGGTTCATGCCCCTCGATGTCCAGCTTGAGTGACAGAAACAGGAGACTAGGGGATGTGCTGTTGCCACCAAGGAGAAAAAATGGTGCTTGTGACCGCGGTTGCAAGTATTGTTTACCTGCCGCATAGTTCGTTAATGCAATTGTCCGTTGCTTTGAGTTTACACTTTGGGTGGGACTCACAACTTAATACCGGCGAGATGTTCTGGATAGATATCTCTAGGTGGATGATTAGTAAGTAGATGTTGATGAATAAACGGTGTACTTTTCTTGGTGTATTGCCTATTACTTTGATCCTCGGAATAATCAATGAGCATGATTAGCATCAAGGTGTGTTTATAATTCTGTCAATTGCCTATTTGTAATTTGTTTACCTCGCATAGCTGTTTACTGTCTTTTGGGAGAGAGACATCACTAGTGAACATCACGAGACTCTGGTCCATATTTCCACCATTGCTTACAGGTCCATCATTTACTGCTTTATTTTCTTTCCCGCTGCTATCACCATTACTATTCCCGCTTGTGTTTTGATCCTTTGCAAACTAGAAGGCCGGAGATATTGACAACCTCTCTGTACTCGTTGGGAGCAAAGTTATTTATTTGTGTGTGCAGGTCCACATCCTGTGTAAGCGCCAGAGTAGAGGGCACCTACTTGTTGAACCTCGGAGTCCTCGTGGTTCGATAAACCTTACAGTCCCTATGTGAGGGAAACTTGATGCTGACTACATCTCAACCTTTCACTTGGGGTAACCAACGAGGGGGCGAGAAGTATATACATTACCTCGTCATCAAGCAAAGTTTCTGGCGCCGTTGCCGGGGACTCCAGTTCTCAAGATAGGGGAGTTGTACACCATCCTTTACCTATGTTTTTAGTCTTGTTAGTTTGCTTTCTAGTTGTTGCTTTAGAGTCCTTTATCAAAAATCACAAAAAAAAATAGTTGCTTTGTTCTTGCTTGTTGCTACTGCTATGGGTTCCACTCAGAACACCAAGTTGTGTGACTTCTCCAGTCACAACAACGAGGAGTATACCTTCTCTTCTATTGCCCCAATTACCACCATGGGAGTTTATAAAATCAATAGTGCTTGTGATTACACTAGTCATTATGGGGAATTATCCCCTTGGTGTGGTGCCCTTGGAAAACCACACGATCTTTGGTTTGAAACTGTTCCTAAACATCCCAAAATTTGGGATGACGTCCAAACTCTCATAACCGAGAGAGCAACTTAAAAATAGAGGATGACACTACAATTCTAATTAATCACGATGATATAAATTTTGACAATTGTAGTCTTTCCGTAGTCATCACCTTTTTGAAAAGAAAGGCTAAGGACCCCCACACTAGTACACTTAATGTTGCCTTCACCGAGCATATTACCAATGCTCTTAACAAAGCTAGGGAGAGGAAGCTCAAACTTGAGACTTCCATCCCTAGGAAACTAGAAGATGGTTGGGATCCTATGATTAAGATCAAAATGAATAATTTCTCTTGCCATGCTTTGTGTGATGTTGGAGCTAGTACCTCCGTTATGCCCAAAAGAATGTATGATATGCTTAACTTGAAACCTTATGATCCATGTTCTTTTGGTGTTCGTCTTGTTGATTCTTCCATAAAGAAATCTTTAGGGAGAATTGATGATGTGCTAATTTTTGTCAGTGATAATTATGTTCCCATTGATTTTCTTATTATGGATATTGAGTTTGATCCCTCATGTCCAATTATTTTGGGACGTCCTTTTCTCTGCACCGTTGGTGCTATCATCGACATGAAAGAGGGAACCATTATATTCCAATTTCCTCTTAAAAAGGGAATGGAACACTTCCCTATAAAAAAGATCAACTTACCTTATGAGTCCGTTACACGGGCAAGTTATTCTTTTGGAATTGATATAACTTGATCTTTTGCATTGTGCCTAGCTCAAAGGCATAAAAGAAAGCGCTTGTTGGCATGCAACCCAATTTGTTTTTACTTTCAATTTTAGTGGTCTTGATGTTTGCTAATACTGTAACAACATCATTGTATCTTTATTTTGAAGCTTTGTGCCAAGTTTTAGCCTCCGATTGCAAGAAAGTGCAAGAATTGTGACATGCTGTCCAGAAACAAATTCTGCCTGATAGAAAAATTCGCCTAAAATCACCCGATCATATTTTTGATCTCAATGTTTTTGAATGCATGCTCTATATAATTGTCTTTCTAGCGTCATTTCTGAGTTTTTTGATTTGTGTTGCAGAAGTGCCCCGAAAAAATTATTTACTACCTGCTGGTCTGTTTTTCCCAAATTCTGCCCTGTTTTGCTTTTTCATTGTTTTGCAAAGCTTATGATTGCTTTTCCTTGGCAAAAACCTTTTTTCAATCTTGAGGAACAGACAATCTTCCTGAAAATATTTATTTCTAGTAGAGAGTAAATTATTTTATAAAGGAAACTAACCACTCTAATCAGCTTATGATTAGTTGCGTATGAAGGGAGTTTTCTAGTATGCGATGGAAGATGATGAAAGAAGATCGAGGAGTGTCAATCTCTCAAGCTTGGGGATGCCCCCATGAACCCCAAGAAATATTCAAGGAGACTCAAGCGTCTAAGCTTGGGGATGCCCTCGTGCATCCCCTTCTCCATCAACAATCATCAGTTCGTCCATCTCCATGCTATATTTTATCACTTCACATGTTATGTGCTATGCTTGTAGCATCTTGCTCTTTAATTTTTAGTTTGTTTTAGTTTTTCTTTCTATTCATAACAAGTTGGATCCTATCCTTCTTTGCTTGGGAGAGAAGCATGCTTCACTCCAACGTAGAACACAACATGAGTTAAGGCATTTCCATAGCCTTTATGAGATACATTGCCATGCAACATCCATCATCTCAAGACTTGATCTTCATGTCATACATGCTTTTGCTTGGTCGAGGAGCCCCATGATATTTGGGCTTTGCCCTTATTATTATTTTCTACATGACGCGCTAGTATCATTGCATATCTTGCTACACTCGCAGAGGCACACATTTGCATACATCATGATAGTTATCTTTGTTCTTTATGTTGAGTACTTCCTATAAAGTGTGACGATTTTTCTTGTTACTCTTGTAAAAAAATAGTGTGTTGCCCTTAAGTGAGGGAAAGATCCCAAAGAGGACAAAAATAAAAGATCCCAAAGAGGACAAATAAGAGATAAAAAGAAAGAGCCAAAGAGGCCACAAAAATAAAAAAATAAGAAAAAGAAATAAAAAGAAGTAAAAAGAGAGAAGGGGGCAACACTACTATTCCTTTTTGAAATATCCACACTTGTACTCCATTGCTATATTAGTAATCCCTCCGTCCCAAAATAAGTGTCTCAACTTTGTACTAGCTCTAGTACAAAGTTGTATTAAGCTTGAGACAGTTATTTTGGGACGGAGGGAGTACTAAATAGAGATTATCATTCATGCATAACTATGTGGGGACCTTTACACTATAAAACTTGGTTTGCATATTCCAATGATAAGCCTCCTCAAATGAGCTCTAGGTCTTCATGAGCAAACAAGTTGGATGCACCCCCTCTAGTTCCATTGGAGAGCTTACCATAGCTCATATGTGCATCCGTTGCATGGAAATCCCTACTCCTCACGTCATATCTATCATTTGGTTTTCTCTCACCTATGATTGTCCTCATTGATGTGAGACTTTCACACCATTTTTTGTCTTCCTTCCCCATCATTATTCTCTTTGCCGTCCTAAGTGCCAATATATCTTGCTTACGCTCATGCATTGCATGAGTGCTCAAAGTTGAAAGGGAGAGGATCATTTTGACTTGCACCTGACTTGTGTACTCGGGATGAGTCAAAATAAGATTCCGAAGGAGACCAAGTGTGAAATTTTAATAGATTGAGTTCTCAATTAAAAAACTATTTTTACTCTCAACCCATCTACCACTTCTTGCACGCAAACACCATTTGGAGACATTTGAGTCACGGACAGTGAGATCTCTTGCACCTTCATGTTTTTTACTTTGCTAGTTTCAATACTAGATATAGGCTCTTGCTTGTTATTGTCTTGACATGAATTACATATCTTACTTGCTTTACTTTGTAGTTCTTATATGCAAGATAGCATGTCACCACAGAAATTATTTCTGTTATCATTTACCTACTTGAGGATGAACAAGAATTAAGCTTGGGGATGTTGATACGTCCCTAATGTATCTATAATTTATGCTTGTTCTATGATCTTTTGGGTGACATTGTTATATGTTTTGCAACACTTTTATATCATTTTTCACATATTTGGACTAACCTCCTAACTTAGTGCACCTAGTGCCAATTTCTGTTTGCTGATGTCTTTTTTGCAAGGGCTTTTACCCAATTTTCTGAAGCTCCAAAAATCCCAGAAAAATATATATAAAAATCAGTGTGACGGGAGCTCGAAGATCACTGAAGATGGGCCAGAGGGGGGCCAGGGGCCAGGGGCCTCCCAGGCGACCTGCTGGCATGGCCTGGCCCCTTGCCGCACCAAGGGGCCGCTTGGGTGGGTCCCACCTCCTCCGGTGCCCTCCTTCGGCCTATATTTACTCCTCCCCGAGAAAACCCTTCCGACATATCCAGAATCGCGAATTCCTCCACCATTACGCTACCATAGCGCTTTCAAGATCGGGAGCGCGAGGAGACCTCTTCCCGGCACCCTGCCGGAGGGGAGATTGATCTCCGGGAGCTTCTCCACCAGCATGGACGCTTCCCGGACGTGTCGTGAGTAGTCCTCCTTGGACCATGACTCCGTGACCAGTAGCTATGTGATGTCTTCTCTCCAATCTTGTGCTTCAATGGTTAGTTTTGTGAGCTGCCCTACATGATCAAGGTATATATGTAATCCTCTTGCTATTGCTATGTTGAGTTTGATGGGATCCGATGGATTATGAGATTATGTTCAGATTATTGTGAGTTATATATTTGGTTATCCTTTTATATTATGTTCTTGGTGATTCATGCATGTTCTTCATTACCATTTATTACTTTCACCAAGTAGTAGATTGTAACTCCAAGAGGGAGCGTTAGGCATGATTGTGGGTTCATGCCCCTCGATGTTTAGCTTGAGTGACAGAAACAAGAGACTAGGGGATGTGTTGTTGCCACCAAGGAGAAAAGAACGGTGCTTGTGACCGCGGTTGCAAGTATTGTTTACCTTACACATAGTTCATTAATGCGATTGTCCGTTGCTTTGAGTTTACACTTTGGGTGGGACTCGGAACTTAATACGGGCGAGATGTTCTGGATAGATATCTCTAGGTGGATGATTAGTAAGTAGATGCTGATGAATAAACGG
Organism: Hordeum vulgare subsp. vulgare; assembly: GCF_904849725.1. Taxonomy (NCBI): domain Eukaryota; kingdom Viridiplantae; phylum Streptophyta; class Magnoliopsida; order Poales; family Poaceae; genus Hordeum; species Hordeum vulgare. The sequence goes on from NC_058523.1 coordinate 358,799,767, forward strand.
TCTACTTGTCTTGGCGTATTGCCTATTACTTTGAGCCTCGGAATAATCAATGAGCATGATTAACATGGTGGTGCGTTTATAATTCTGTCAATTGCCTATCTGTAATTTGTTTACCTCGCATAGCTGTTTATCGTCTTTTGGGAGAGAGACATCACTAGTGAACATCACGAGACTCTGGTCCATATTTCCACCATTGCTTACACCTCCATCATTTACTGCTTTATTTACTTTCCCGCTGCTATCACCATTACTATCCCCGCTTGTGTTTTGATCCTTTGCAAACTACAAGGCCGGAGAGATTGACAACCTCTCTGTACTCGTTGGGAACAAAGTTATTTGTTTATGTGTGGAGGTCCACGTCCTCTGTAAGCGCCAGAGCAGAGGGCACCTACTTGTTGAACCTCGGAGTCCTCCTGGTTCGATAAACCTTAGAGTCCCTGTGTGAGGGAAACTTGCTACTCACTACATCTCAACCTTGCACTTGGGGTAACCAACGAGGGGGCGATAAGTATATACATTACCTCGTCATCAATGATCTTAAGGGGATTACTCCATCTATTTTTGAGCATACTATCAATCTTGAGCCTGATGCTAAACCGGTTGTTGATCATCAACAGCGGTTGAACCCGAAGATGAAGGATGTTGTGAGGACCGAAATCCTTAAGCTTCTAGCTGCACGTATTGTCTACCCTATAGCTGATAGTAAGTGTGTTAGTCCGGTATATTGTGTTCCCAAGAAAGGAGGTAGGACCGTGGTTCCTAATGATAAGAATGAACTAATACCTCAAAGAATTATTATTGGGTATATAATGTGTATTGATTACAGGAAGCTGAACAAGGCAACCAGGAAGGACCACTACCCGCTGACATTCATCGACCAAATGCTTGAAAGGTTATCCAAAAACACTCACTTTTGCTATCTTGATGGGTACTCTGGCTTCTCTCAAATTCATGTTAACACCGCCGATCAAGAGAAGACCACTTTTACTTGTCTCTTTGGTACTTATGCTTATAGACGTATGCCTTTTGGTTTATGCAATGCTCCTACTAGTTTTCAGAGGAGTATGTGTGCTATCTTTCATGGTTTTTGTGAGGAAATTGTGGAGGTATTCATGGATGATTTCTCCATCTATGGAACCTCTTTTGACCATTGTCTCCACAATCTTAATAAAGTTTTGCAGAGATGTGAGGAGACGAACTTGGTACTCAACTTGAAGAAGTGCCATTTCATGGTCAATGAGGGAATTGTTCTTGACCACAAGATTTCTGAAAAGGGAATCGAGGTAGACAGGGCAAAGGTCGAAGCAATCGAGAGGATGCCTTATCCAAAGGACATCAGAGGTATTCGTAGTTTTCTCGGTCATGCTGGTTTCTATAGAAGATTTATTAAAGACTTTTCTAAGACTTCGAAACCCCTCACTAATCTTCTCCAGAAGGATATTCCTTTTGTGTTTGATGAAGATTGTAAGGAAACCTTCGAAGTTCTTAAGAAAGCCTTGATAACCGCCCATATAGTCCAACCACGTGATTGGAATTTGCCTTTTGAAATCATGTGTGATGCTAGTGATTTTGCCGTTGGAACTGTGTTAGGACAAAGGGTTGATAAGAAATTGAATGTTATACATTATGCTAGCAAAACCCTTGATAGTGCTCTAAAGAATTACACTACTACTGAGAAAGAATTTTTAGCGGTAGTGTTTGCTTGTGATAAGTTTAGGCCTTACATTGTTGAGTCTAAAGTCATCATTCATACTTATCATGCTGCTATTAAGTATCTTATGGAAAAGAAGGATGCCAAACCAAGGCTTATCAGATGGGTCCTTCTTCTTCGAGAATTTGATTTGCAAATTGTTGATAGGAAGGGAGCAGACAACCCCGTAGGAGACAACCTTTCTAGGATGGAGTACATACCACATGATCCTATTCCGGTCAACGATAGTTTTCCTGATGAACAGTTAGCTATTTTGCAGGTGCAATATAATTCCGATCCATGGTATGTAGATTATGCTAACTTTATCGTTGCAAAGTTTTTGCCTCCAGGTTTAACATTCCAGCAGAGGAATAAGTTCTTCCACAACTTGAGGTATTACTTTTGGGATGACCCACATCTTTTTAGAGAAGGTGCGGATGGAATTGTGAGGAGATGCATACCGGAGCATGAGCAGAAGGATATCTTGAGACAATGTCATAGCAGTACTTATGGAGGACATCATGCCGGTGAGAGGACCACACACAAGGTTTTCCAGTCAGGTTTTTATTGGCCTATTCTCTTTAAAGATGCTATAAATTACGTTTTATCTTGTGTAAGTGCCAGAGAGTTGGTAATATAAGTAGGAGAAATGAGATGCCTATGAATTATTCTCTAGTCATTGAGCCTTTTGATTGCTGGGGTTTTGATTTTATGGGTCCTTTTCCTCCTTCACACAAGTACACTCACATCTTAGTTGCTGTTGATTATGTGACCAAGTGGGTTGAAGCAATCCCCACTGAAAGTGTTGATCACAAGACATCTTTGAAAATTCTCAAGGACGTAATCTTCCCTAGGTTTGGTGTACCTAGGTACCTCATGACCGACGGAGGATCACATTTTACACACGGTGCTTTAAGAAAAGCTCTAGCCAAATATGATGTTCATCATAGAATTGCTTCACATTACCACCCTCAAACAAGTGGGCAAGTTGAGCTCACAAATAGAGAGATCAAGTTGATGTTACAAAAGACAGTGAACAGTTCTAGAAAGGACTGGTCCAATAAGCTAGGAGATGCCTTGTGGGCATATAGAACTGCTTACAAAAATCCCATGGGGATGTCTTCGTATAAGATGGTCTATGGAAAGGCATGCCATCTACCTTTAGAGTTAGAGCACAAAGCTTTCTGGGCTGTTTGAGAGCTTAATGTTGACCCAAAGCTTGCTGGTGAAAAGCGTCTCATGAACTTGACTTCTCTAGATGAGTGGAGAAGTGAAGCTTACGAGAGCGCAAAAATGTTCAAAGAAAAGGTAAAGAAGTGGCATGACAAGAGAATTTTGAAACGTGAATTTAATGTTGGTGATAAAGTTTTGTTGTATAGATCTCATTTCAGGTTTTCTCCAGGTAAATTACTTTCCAAGTGGGAAGGACCGTACCACATCGAAGAAGTCTACCGCTCCGGTGCAATCAAGATTAATAATTTTGAAGGCACAAAACCACATGTTGTGAATGGGCAAAGACTCGAGCATTACATGGCTGGAGACCCCATCCATGTAGAGGTGGATGTGATACAGGTAGCCACTCATGAATAACATATTGCAACACTGTATCAGACACCGGCGAAAGAAAAATAAGAATATGTATGAGATACGGTAAGGAAACTTCAGTTCCGAATTATGTGTTTTTGCAAAATTAGGAAACTTACCAGCCAAAGAAGAGTCGGAGAGGAGCCCAAGGTGCCCCAGGTGACCTGTGGGTGCGGGCTACCTCTGGCCGTGCCAGGAGGCCGCCTGGACCACCCGGAGTTCGTCTCCGACTGTACTTTGGCTTGTTACCTTCCTTTTGGTGCAGAAATTTTTCCTATATATTTTCCCTGATCGTCCCAGCTTTGTATATTGCGATTCTGTGCATTTTCTTTTTGATCTGTTTGTGCCAGGAGAACTTTCAGCAAACCTAGGTGCCATGGCTTCCCCAAAATCTCCCAAGGACAAGTTCCTCATCAACGTCATCAACCCTTACCTCGTAGAGGTAAAGAGACACCCTCAAACACTTTGGGTGGAGGATGGTGTCCTCCACAAAGAAGATTTGAAGGGACCTGTCAAGGAGGGGAGCACCAGGGCTAGGATGGAAGAAGTGGAGCAAGAAGTCTTCAAGTACAAGTTGATGATCGAGCGTGGTGTCGAGGCCAACTGCTATATCATCGCCGAGCTGAAGAGGGAACATGAGGAGATGAAGGAAGTGCGATCAATCATATCCGCACTAGAAACCAAAGTGTTCGAGCTTCAAGGGCACATCTATGAATCCAAAACCAGAACTGTGAGTATGAACTTAAGTTTTTGCGCATAGGCTTATCTGCCGAAAGCAGGATCCTGGAGAGTGAAGAATTCTGTGTGGAGGGAGGACCTTTGCCATGGAAGCTTTTTGCCAAGGATTACCTGAGGAAAAATAACAAGGATGAAGAGTGAAATCTTCATGGGTAATGGCATTCCCTTTGCTTGTTCCAAGCTTGGGGGAGTGATACATCTCCGTCGTATCTACTTTTCTGAACTCTTTTGCCGTTGTTTCAGACTCTAACTTGCATGATTTGAATGGAAGTAACCCGGACTGACGTTGTTTTCAGCAGAATTGCCATGGTGTTGTTTTTTGTGCATAAATAAAAGTTCTTGGAATGTCCTGAAAATTTATGGAGAATTTTTCTGGAATAAAAGAAAAATACCTGCGCAAAGATCCACCGGAGGGGGCGTGCCAGTGGGCCACAAGCCCACAGGCCGCAGCCACCCCCCTAGGCCGCGCCGTGAGGGCTTGTGGGGCCCACGTGGCACCACCGTCCCCAAACTCAGCTCTATATCTTCCGTCTCGCCCGGATAAAAAATTAGAGAGAAGGTTTCATCGCGTTTTACGATACGGAGGCGCCGCCACCTCCTGTTCTTCATCTGGAGGGCAGATCTGAGTCCGTTCTGGGCTCCGGAGAGGGGAAATTATCGCCATCGTCATCATCAACCTTCCTCCATTGACCATTCCATGATGCTCTTCACCGTTCATGAGTAATCTTATCGTAGGCTTGCTGGATGGTGATGAGTTGGATGAGATCTATCATGTAATCGAGTTAGTTTTGACGGGGATTGATCCCTAGTATCCACTATGTTCTAGATCGATGTTGCTTCTACTTGGCTATGCTTAATGCTTGTCACTAGGGCCCGAGTGCCATGATTTCAGATCTGAACTGATTATGTTGTCGCCAATATATGTGTGTTTTAGATCCTATCTTGCAAGTTGTAGTCACCTACTATGTGTTATGACCCGGCAACCCCGGAGTGACAATAGCCGGAACCACTCCCGGAGATGACCATAGTATGAGGAGTTCATGTATTCACCACGTGTTAATGTGTTGGTCCGGTTCTTTATTAAAAGAAGAACCTTAATATCCCGTAGTTTCCATTAGGACCCCGCTGCCACGGGAGGGATGGACAATAGATGTCATGCAAGTTCTTTTCCCTAAGCACGTATGACTACATACGGAATACATGCCTACATTAGATTGACGAACGGGAGCTAGTTACTTATCTCTCCGTGTTATAGCTGTTACATGATGAATCACATCCGGCATACTCATCCATCACCGATCCACTTCCTACGAGTCTTTTACTACTGGTCCTTGCTACATTACTTTGTCCAGGCTTGTCCCTTGCTACAAAAGGGATTGGGCCACTTTGCTACTACTGTTGCTACTGTTGTTACTCTGCTGCTACTGCTGTTCCTTGCTACTCTGCTGTTACTTGTTGCAAGACCCTTTTTCGACACCGTTGTCGGGAAAGAATAGTTCCTCGCCCACGAGCAACACTGGCGCCATTGATACAACAGTTAGGAATAGTCTGCCATCAACAGTTCTGCTTCTGACACCGTTGCTATCATACTACTTTGCTACTGATACTTTGCTTGCAGACATTAATCTTTGAGGTGTGGTTGAATCTGACAAACTCAGCTGCCAATACTTGAGAATATTCTTTCGCTTCCCCTTTGGCGAATCAACAAATTTGGGTCGAGTACTCTACCCTCGAAAACTGTTGCGATCCCCTACACTTGAGGGTCATCAAGAAATTTTTCTAGCGCCGTTGCCGGGGAAACACAACTGTATTCTCTGAGTCACTTGGTATTGACGTCTGCTGACCACTGTGAGGAATACGAAAGATACAAGAACTAAAATCTTGCCTTCCACTACGAGGAGAGGTAAGGAACTGCCATCTAGCTCCGCACTTGATTCACCTTCAGTTTTGAGTAAGTTTGTGACTTCGCCTCCTACTAGAAATCTTGATATGTCGCCTGTGCTTGATGATCTATGCTTGATACTATGCCTGATTGTGCTATGCTTGATACTATGCCTGATGATGCTATGCTTGATACTATGCGTGATGATGCTATGCTTGATACTGCTTTGCCACTAGGTGCCCTTGATGCACATATTGCTAGAGTTGCTGCTAGAACATGTTACTATGCCTGCTATGCCAGATACGCGCTATGTTATGAAGGGAGAGATAGTTGAGGATTTTCTTGCGTGTAAGGATAGCTATGATGTTGAGAAACTACTGCTCAAGTGGAAAGAAAAATCTCTAAACGCTAGGATGAAATACGACCCGAAGTTTGCAACTTCGCCTATCTTTGTGACCGATAAGGATTATGAATTCTCTGTCGATCCTGAATTAATCACTCTGGTCGAATCTAATCCTTTTCACGGTTATGAGTCTGAAACGGTTGTAGCCCATCTTACCAAACTGCACGATATAACCACCCTATTCACTAGTGAGGAAAAGATCCGCCACTACTATATCCGCAAGCTGTTTCCTTTCTCGCTAAAGGATGATGCTAAGACCTGGTTCACTTCTCTTGCTCCTGGTTGTGTGCGTAGCCCCCCGGATATGGTCTACTACTTCTCTGAAAAATATTTCCCTGCCCATAAGAAGCAAGCTGCCTTGTAGGAAATATACAACTTTGCTCAAGCTAAGGAAGAGAGTCTCCCACAAGCTTGGGGGAGGCTTATCCAGCTACTGAATGCTTTGCCTGATCACCCTCTTGAGAAGAATGAAATACTTGGTATCTTCTATAATGGACTTACCGATGCTTCCAAAGACCACCTAGATAGTTGTGCCGATTGTGTTTTTAGGGAACAAACTGTAGAACAAGCTGAGATTCTACTGAATAACATCTTGTGAAATGAGAATGCTTGGACTATTCCCGAACCACCTCCTAAGCCAACTCCGAAGAAAAGAGGTATTCTATTCCTGAGTCCTAAAGATATGCAAGAAGCCAAGAAATCTATGCGAGAGAAAGGCATTAAATCTGAAGATGTCAAAAATCTACCACCCATCGAGGAGATCCATGGTCTTGATAACCCGATACAGGTAGTAGAAGTAAATTCTCTGCGTAGGTTTGATGAGAGTGATATTCCTTTTGATAAACCTGCTAGCTTATGCCTGGATGAATTTGATAACTTTGTTGCCAAACAACAAAGCTTCAATGATTATGTTAGCAGACAATTGGAACAGAATGCTCGTATGCTTAGTCATTTAAGTGCTTGTGTGGACAGAAATGTCAACGATCTTAAGCTTCTGAGGAAACATGCCTCTATGGTTACTACTCAAGTAGAACAAATACTTAAAACTCAGAATGACTTGCTCAACGAGTTGAATGACAATTCTGTTAGAGTCGTTACTAGAGGCAGTAGAATGACCCAGGAACCTTTGTATCCTGAGGGTCATCCGAAGAGAATTGAACAAGATTCTCAAGGAGTTAGCACTGATGCACCTAGTCATCCTAGAAAGAAGAAGAAAGATGATAGGAACCTGCACGCCAGCAACCCTGTTGCTGCTACACCTGAAAGTCCAAACGATGCCTCTGTTTCTGATGCTGAAACACAATCTGGTGATGAACATGAGCCTAATGATAATATCAATAGTGATGTTCATGAAGATGCTCAACCTAGCAATGATAAGGATGTGGAGATTGAACCTGTTGGTCTTGATAACCCACGGCCTAAGAATACAAGATACGATAAGAATGACTTCGCTGGTAGGAAGCATGGTAAAGAAAGGGAGCCATGGGTTCAGAAACCCATGCCCTTTCCTCCCAAACCATCCAAGAAAAAGGATGATGAGGATTTTGAGCGATTCGTTGAAATGATCAGACCTGTCTTTCTGCAAATGCGTTTGACAGATATGCTCAAAATGTCTCCGTATGCTAAGTAAATGAAAGATATTGTGACTAATAAGAGGAGGATACCTGAGGTTGAGATTTCCACCATGCTCGCTAATTACACCTTCAAGGGTGGAACTCCTAAGAAACTAGGTGATCCCGGAGTGCCCACTATACCTTGCTCCATTAAAGGCAACTACGTTAGAACTGCTTTATGCGACCTTGGAGCCGGTGTTAGTGTTATGCCTCTCTCTCTTTATAGTAGACTTGAACTGGATAAGTTGACACCCACTAAAATCTCTCTGCAAATGGCCGACAAAAACTGCTTTCCCTATCGGCATTTGCGAGGACGTGCCTGTTGTGGTTGCTAACGTCACTATCTTAACAAACTTTGTTACCTTGGATATTCCTGAGGATGATGCCATGGCGGTCATCCTCGGAAGACCCCTTTTAAACACTGCAGGGGCTGTTATAGATTGCAACAAAGGCAATGTCACTTTCCATGTCAATGGTAATGAGCACACGGTGCACTTTCCGAAGAAACAATGTCGAGTACATTGCATCAATGCTATCGAAAAGACTTCATCGATTCTTATTGGGAGCTTTGAATGCCCTATTCCTCGTGTCAAGATGAAGTATGATTTGCTTGTTGGGGAGATACACATCCCCATTGAGGTAACCTAGTGACTATTCGAAAATTCTCCGTTCTCTTTTGTGATTCGAAAAAGTTTGTCAAAGAGACTTGATCAACCTCACTGACGGATTTCTTTCGATGACCATGAGATGGATGAATCGAGGAGTCACAAACCTCTGTTCCAAGCTTTCACCTTTGGTTGCTTAGAAGAAAAATGATAGGTTTAGTTTAGTTTTCCCTGTTTTCTATTTTAGCGTTCGGTAGAAAAGTACCTCGAAAATAAAAGTTCTCCGAACGTCCTGAAAATCAAGTATGATTTTTTCTGGAATTTTTTAAAAATTCTGAGACAAAGAGCTTGTCTGGGGCCCACACCAGTGGGCCACAAGCCCTAGGGGCGCGGGCACCCCCCTGGCCACACCACCCAGGCTTGTGGGGCCCACAGGCACCCCCTCCACTCATTCTTGCTCTCATCTGGTTCTCCTACCTCTAGAAAAAATCGTTTCGCAGCTCAAACCCGTGTTCTTGCTCCTCTTGCTGGGATTTTTGATCTCTTTGCTCAAATCACCATTCTCCGAACTGTTTTGGGGAAATTACTCCTTGGTAAGTGACTCCTCCATTGGTCCAATTAGTTTTTGCTCTAGTGCCTTATACTCCGCGTATTTTTGCTGCCTTGGTGACCATGTTCTTGAGCTTTGCATGCTGATTTTAGCTGGTCCCAAGTAGTTTTTATGCGTAATATGGCCTGTAGTCACTTGTGGGAGTAGTTGCTACGAGTTTTGTTGATTCTTGTTCACTTTTCCTTAGAATCACTAAAAATTTCAGAAATTTTCAGAGATAGAAAAGGGAAAAGATGAGGAGGTTCTTATGAGGATCTTCAAGCCGTGACCCCAAGGATGATGGAAGTGAGAAGAAGCCCAAGTATCTGGTCCCTCGAGTCACAGAAGTTCGACCGTGCGAGTGGCCAAGCGACGTGTTCCTACGCGCCGCTGGAATTTATGAGGACTTTTATCACTTGGTGGATAACGCAGGCCTTACCGCCTTCGTTGAAGGTAAGTGTCTGCAATACCTCCTCCTCACTAATATCTTCGTACAAAGCTTTAACTTCTATCCGAGGAAGAATCCTCCTATGGTTGAGATCAAACTTTATGATATCCCCGAGCGCATGTCACTCCAGGATTTTTGCAATGTTTGCAAATTACCTTACATTGGGGATATTCATGAACCTCGTCCATGGGACTTTGAAGCTTTCATCGATACAATTGCTGTAGGAGAGGAGAGAGGAGTGTCGTGCGCTAGAGATGCTAGCATACATTTTCCCGTGCTTCGGTACTTCTCACTTTTTGTGGGAAAATGTTTGATTGGCCGTGGGAAGGCTGGGTCACTTAGTTCCCCAGATCTTGCGGTCTTGCACGAAGCCCTTTATAACGATAAAACTTATAGCTTGGGTGCCATAGTAGCTCAACGGTTGAACCTGAACCGTTCTAAATGTGTTGTCTATGGAGGTATCTATGCTACCCGTCTTGCCAGACACTTTGAGATACCCATTAGACTGGAGGAGGAAGAAGAGGTTCTTCTTCTCGAGAGATATCTAGATTATGATAGCATGGTTCGCCATGACTTTCTTGATAGAGATATAAATAGAAGGATGATTTATAACCTGATATTTAGTCAGGGTACTCGTGAGACTATTACTTTGCCTGCTCCTTCTTTGTTCAATCTTCATGCATGCAGGTACACTATTATGCCCTCGGACATCTATGCATATTGGGGCCTAGCCCAACCACAGGTGCCCGTGCCCGAGCCACCAGTCGAGTACCAGACGTCAGTTTATCAGTGGCAGCCAGAGGAGCTCACACAACAGTGGCATCCTCAGTCCACTCCGGAGTATCCCGGAGCTGGTTATTTCCCTCCTTGGGAGTAGACCAACTTAGGCCAAAATCCTAAGCTTGGGGGAGTACGTGTTCTCACCGACTTTACATTCTTGCTTATGCTTTCACTTTGTTAGCCGGTGTTCACACTTTGCCACTGTATCATCCGTGCTAGTTTATTTTCTTTTTCTCGTTTTCTTCTCGTGTGTGTGTCTATTTGAGAAAAGACCAAAAAGATTTTATTTTCTTCCTTTTTTGCTTGTTGGGAGCTTTCCCGTGTAAATAGTTTTCTTTTTCTTTGGGTCAAGGTAGAAGATATTGGTTACAATGTTTAGTGTCTCTTGCATGCATACCTGTTTAGCTTTCAAAGAGCCATATTACTTTGTCTTCTCCTTTGTGTTTGCCTGCAGATTCCAACGTAGTCCAATGCACGAGCACGCTTATTATTGTTCACAACGTTCGGTCGTGCAAGTGAAAGGCAATAATGATGATATATGATGAAGTGACTGAGCCTGGAAAAGCTGGTATGAACTCGATCTATTTTGTTTTTGTAAATATGACTATCTCATCATGCCTGATTCAGCTTTGTTGTGAGAGAAACATGTTTGCAATGACAACTTAGAGATCATAGTTGCTTATGCCATGCTTACTTAGCTAGGAGCTTATAATGGTTTGTCTTGGATGTCCACATGAATGTTGAGATGACTATGATGTGGTATGATAGGATGGTACCCTCCTTTGAATGATTCAAGTGGCTTGACTTGGCGCATGTTCACGCATGTAGTTGAAACAAAATCAACATAGCCTCTATGATGTTCATGTTCATGGTGATTTATGTCCTACTCATGCTTGCACTCAATGTTAGTTAATCTCAATGCATTTTGATGACTGTTGTCGCTCTCTAGTTGGTCGCTTCCCAGTCTTTTGCTAGCCTTCACTTGTACTAAGCGGGAATACTGCTTGTGCATCCACTTCCATAAACCCAAAGTTGTTCCATATGAGTCCACCATACCTACCTATGTGCGGTATCTACCTGCTGTTCCAAGTAAATTTGCACGTGCCACTCTCTAAACCTTCAAGAAATAATCTGTTTTGCATGCCCAAACTGCTCATGTGGTGACAGGGGGCTATTGGTATCTTCCATTCTAGGCGTGTTATCCTCGATATGTGTTTATTCACTATCATTCACGAGAAAGGGGCCGGTAATTGGAATTCCCAGTTCCATGCTCAAATCAAAAAGATAATTGCAAACAAAACTCCCCCAGGATTGATGTTGGTATGGACGGTACCCTAGGATTCGGCTAGCCGTGGAGTGTGATTGATTGGTGGCGGGGAGTCAAAACTTTACTTTTCTGTTTGGGAACCGCCTATAGTATGTTTAGCGTGGAAGATGTTGAGAACTCTTAGTCATTGCGTTGACAATGAAAGCATGCCACCCAAAATTATTATCTCTGTTTTCAAAGCTTTAGCTCTGGCACCTCTGCAAATCAATGCTTCCCCCTGCGAAGGGCCTGTCTATTTATGTTCATGTTGAGTCATCCTCCTCTTATAAAAGCACCAATTAGAGAGCACCTCTATCATTTTTATGCTTTGCTTTTAACTGTGTTGAGTATGACTGTGACTGGATCTTCTTTGCCTTGTGTTACAATGTTTAGTCAGCCCTTGGTCTTTGAAGGTGCTCTGCATTTATGTTCCGCGGTCTCAGAAAGAGCTAGCGAGATACCATCTATTCTTACTGCTTCATGTTGTGTTGATTGAAGTGTTGACATTTGAGGCTTATTATTATTTGCTCGCTAGCTGATTATGCCATTGATATGAGTTTACCGTGAGACCTAGATGTCATTTGCTTATGTGGTTTACTTGTGATCTTGCTGAAATTCTGGTTGTGAGTTAGACATAGTTGCAACAACAAGATCAAACAGAGTTCATCGAAGTTTTTCTTTTGTCTCTTTCAGTTTGTCGACTGAATTGCTTGAGGACAAGCAAGGCTTTAATATTGGGGGAGTTGATATGTCTCCATCGTATCTACTTTTCTGAACTCTTTTGCCCTTGTTTTGGACTCTAACTTGCATGATTTGAATGGAACTAACCTGGACTGACGCTGTTTTCAGCAGAATTGCCATGGTGTTGTTTTTGTGTGCAGAAATAAAAGTTCTCGGAATGTCCTGAAAATTTACGGAGAAGTCTTCTGCGTGCAAAGATCCATTGGAGGGGGCGTGCCAGTGGGCCACAAGCCCACATGCCGCGGCCACCCCCCTAGGCCGCGCTGTGAGGGCTTGTGGGGCCTACGTGGCACCACCGCCCCCAAACTCAGCTCTATATCTTCCGTCCCGGTCGGAAAAAAAATCAGAGAGAAGGTTTCATCGCGTTTTACGATACGGAGACGCCGCCGCCTCCTGTTCTTCATCTGGAGGGCAAATCTGGAGTCCGTTCTGGGCTCCGGAGAGGGGAAATCGTCGCCGTCGTCATCATCAACCTTCCTCCATCGACAATTCCATGATGCTCTTCACCGTTCGTGAGTAATCTCATCGTAGGCTTGCTGTACGGTGATGAGTTGGATGAGATCTATCATGTAATCGAGTTAGTTTTGACGGGGATTGATCCCTAGTATCCACTATGTTCTAGATTGATGTTGCTACTACTTGGCTATGCTTAATGCTTGTCACTAGGGCCCGAGTGCCATGATTTCAGATCTGAACCTATTATGTTGTCGCCAATATATGTGTGTTTGAGATCCTATCTTGCAAGTTGTAGTCACCTACTATGTGTTATGACCCGACAACCCCGGAGTGACAATAGCTGGAACCACTCCCGGAGATGACCATAGTATGAGGACTTCATGTATTCACCACGTGTTAATGCGTTGGTCCGGTTCTTTATTAAAAGGAGAACCTTAATATCCCGTAGTTTCCATTAGGACCCCGCTGCCACGGGAGGGATGGACAATAGATGTCATGCAAGTTCTTTTCCCTAAGCACGTATGACTACATACGGAATACATGCCTACATTAGATTGACGAACGGGAGCTAGTTACTTATCTCTCCGTGTTATAGCTGTTACATGATGAATCACATCCGGCATACTCATCCATCACCGATCCACTGCCTACGAGTCTTTTACTACTGGTCCTTGCTACGTTACTTTGTCCAGGCTTGTCCCTTGCTACAGAAGGGATTGGGCCACTTTGCTACTACTGTTGCTACTGCTGTTGCTTGATACTCTGCTGTTACTTGTTGCAAGACCCTTTTTCGACACCTTTGTCGGGAAAGAATAGTTCCTCGCCCACGTGCAACACTGGCGCCATTGATACAACAGTTAGGAATAGTCTGCCGTCAATAGTTCTGTTTCTGACACCGTTGCTATCATACTACTTTGCTACTGATACTTTGCTTGCAGACACTAATCTTTTAGGTGTGGTTGAATCTAACAAACTCAGTTGCTAATACTTGAGAATATTATTTTGCTTCCCCTTTGGCGAATCAACAAATTTGGGTCGAATACTCTACCCTCGAAAACTGTTGCGATCCCCTACACTTGAGGGTCTTCAGGGAGTGCTTGGTATCTTTATTCATTTTTATCCTTTACCTTTTATGGCCAAGTTTAGTGTCGTGTCATGTCTAGGGAAGTTATCTTATGAAATATGTGTTTGCATTGAGGTATATCAGTCCTTTGTGGAGAGTCTTGTATTCGTGAGTGTGCAGTGTCTAGGATGGAATAAAGAATATTAATGAGAAGTCTATTGGTTTCTTTGCTGCACTTGGTATTCTCTTCATGCAATCGATCTTATATGCTTATTCTTATGGGAGTATTGATCTTACATATCAGGCATGGCTTTGAAAACTTTATTTGATCTTGGCAAACATAGCACCGGTCATAACAACAAGCATGAGTTTTTCTAGTAGCGACATAGCCAAAACCTTTATGTTCTTATGCTTGAAGTGTTATGCTGACAAGGAAGACAACTTGATGTTTTATGCCAATTCTTTATGTCAAACTTTATATTGTTTTGCATCCAGGTCAACATTATTTGTCTGCTCTCAAAAGCCTTTGCTAGCCAACCCTTGCACTAAGCAGGAATACTGCTTGTGCATCCATACCCTGAAACCTCAAGCTTCCCAAGAGTCCACCATACCTTCCCTATACGTGGTATTTCACCACCACTCCTAAACTATATTACTCATGTGCTATCTTTAAACCTTCAAATATTACTCCCTGTTTTTTGCCTTTATTTTAGCTCATGAGGAAGTACTTGATAATTCATGATCTTCTCATACTGGACAAGTTTTATCCTGGGTTCGCATGTTTAATTTGCGAACCCCTAATACCAGAAGGGACTGGCATGAGCATGCCCAGCTCGTAAAAGATAATAACAACGAACAAAACCTCCTTCACGCTTTGTTGATGAGAAATCAGAAAACTTTGGTAGTGATAAACAAAGTAGACTAAGGGGATGTGATCGTCCCCACCTTGGGAGCCGTTCCTCAAAACTTGTCCAGCATGAGAAGTATTGGGCTATCTACTAGCATTTGTTGACAAATTATGCACCTCTCAAAAGCTTGTTTTACAATCTTTTTGATTTCTTTTAAATCCCTAAAAGCTCTAGCACATGGGTTTTCCCTACTTCCCTCTGCGAAGGGCCAATCCTTTACTTTTATGTTGAGTCAGTAAAACCTACTTCTTTCTATTCTAAAAAAAGAGCAGACACCTTATGTTGACAAAGATGCATGCATTTATATTGATTCATTGAGAATTGCCATATCACACCTTTGTTGATATTATCATCAAGATAAGTAAGTTGTTTGTTAAAGCCTAACTAAAGCAAACATATTTCTTTGCGTTAGCATTTTCACTTCTAGACTAATAATATGTTCTTTCAAAAAGATCCAATTGATCTCATCGAAATATAAGAGGAAGAGCAAAAGTTAAAAGTTACTAGTTGTTCTTTGACCAAGGACGTGTTTCCCATGGTTTGATGAGTTTTCTTAGCTCTACTTTTGATTGTGATTGATGTTACTCTTTTATATGAGCCTTATGAATTGAGATTGTTGTTGAGGATGGTTTTGTGTAGTAGAGAAATTATGATGCTTCTTATCCGTATTCTTATTTATCGACGCTTCACTCTCTAAACTAGTGGACAGGTTTACCGAGCTTAGTATTCGCTTGGGGACAAGCGAAGTCTAAGCTTGGGGGAGTTGATACGTCCAAAATGCATCACTATTTTGTATCATAATTTGTCTCTATTCATTAATATATTTCACATTATGATGATGTACTTAGAGTGTTTTGTCTTATTTTACACAATTTACAACTTTCCGGTGCTGAAACAGTAGACGCATGATTCAACGAAGAAAATAGCACGAAGAGTTACCATATCAGAACACCTCCAACTACGCTGAAAATTTGAGGGAAGAGTTTCCGAACAGATCCCGAAGACAGGCCGAAGAAGGGCCGGAGGGGGCCATAGGTCACCGAGGCGACCTGCTGGCGCGGGCCACCCCTAGGCCGCGCCCAAAGGCCTCCTGGGTGGTGGGTCCCGCCTCCAACGCTCTCCTTTGGCCTATATGATCCTCTTGACCTAAAAGTTACGGGGACAGAAGAGTTTTCGCAGTTCCACCGCCGCTCCGCGGCAAAAACCTACAAAGAAGAAAAGACCTTTCAGGCGGGCAGATTCCGCTGGGGAGAACTCCACGCGAAAGGGGAGATCGTCCTCATCATCATCACCATCGTCACGGGCATCATCGAGATCATCATCACCATCATCAGGACCATCTCCATCTTCATCCCATCTCACTTCACCATTGCAATCGGAGTTGTACCTTGCACTATTCATCCCCTCTACTCTATCGGTGTTGATTACTCTTTTGTGGTGAATGCTATTGAGTTTTGTTGGAGGATTATTGTTATGACCAGATTGTTAATTATAGTTTCATCACCTCTGATCATGATCTCTTTTATGTCTTGTGAGTAGTTCCGTTAGTTCTTGAGGACATGGGAAAGGTCTAGATGTTAGTAGTCATATGATGTTGAAGTAATATGTTGTGATTGATATTTAAGTTATGGTGTTATTCTTCTAGTGGTGTTATGTGAATGTCGACTACATAACACTTTGCCTTTTTAAGGACCTAGGGGACTGCATCGTGTATAAAGAATGCTTATGGTGGGTTGCCGGAGTGACAGAAACCTGAACCGCAGTTCGCATACTTTTGCATGAGGGAGTATTGGATCCTAAAGCTTATTGCTATGGTTAGGCTTTGCCTTAATTTCTCTCTTGTATTTGCGGATGCTTGCAAGAGGGATTAATCATAAGAGTGTACTTGTCTTATTCTAGACGGTGCACTAGTTAAGTTCCACCCACATAACACTTATCAATACGAAACATATTACTAGACGGAATATGGCGAAAACACTTGACTATCCCTCCCGTGTGTCCTCAGGAATGCCTTAGTCTTTATAAGTTTAGTCCCTCAGCTTATCCTTTGTGTTCAAAAGGATTGGGCCACTTGCTGCACCCAGGCACCATTTACTTTCCATGCATTTATTTCCTTGTTGCTATTACTAGAAAACCCATAAAAAGTTACCTTTCAGTACTTGCAGTTATTGCTTGCTCAATATCGCTTGTCAGTACCTTCTGCTCCTCGTTGGGTTCGACACTCTACTTATCGAAAAGGCTATGATAGACCCCCTACACTTGTGGGTCATCAGACGCCGGTTGGGATTGCTTGCCTTGTGGAGCCAATTTTGGCCAATGTGTCAGCCGCCTCGTTGTCCGCCCGTGGGACATGATGGAACTCGTAGCCCTCGAAAGGACCACTAAGTTGGTGGATGAGGAAGCGGTAGCTCGCCATGTTGGCATCCCTGGCGCCCCATTCGCTAGAGACTTGCGGCACCACAAGGTCAGAGTCGCCGAAGCAAAGGATCCACCAGATGCCAATCTCTCTGGCAAGCCGGAGGCCGTGAGCGAGCGCTTCGTACTCGGCGACGTTGTTGGAGGCGGGGAAGTGTATATGGAGAGCATACTTGAGTTGGTCTCCTTTCAGAGATGTGAAGACAATGCTGGCTCCCAGACCAGTTCGCATCTTCGAGCCGTTGAAGTGCATCCGCTAATGGATGGAGTCGGGAGGTGACGGCAGGAATTGGGATTCAACCAAATCGACGAGGAACTCGGCCACCACCTGAGACTTGATGGTAGTGCGCGGCTCGTAGCGGATGTCGTGGTCGGCCATGGAGATGGACCACTTGGCGATCCAGCCCGTGGCATCACGGTTGCCCATTATTTCTGAATGCCGAGCGGTGCTCACCACAGTGATGGCATGCTCCTGGAAGTATTGCTTCAATTTCTTGGCGGCAAAGTAGATGCCATAACACATCTTTTGATAGCGGGGGTAGTTTTGCTTGTAGGCGGATAAGACTTCACTGAGGTAGTAGATAGGGTGTTGTACTAGCATCACCTTGCCGTCCTCCTTGCGCTCCACTACCAGGACCACACTAACCATGCGAGTGGTCGCCGCGTTGTAGACGAGGATGGGCTCTCTTTTAGCCGGCGCTGCCAAGATTGGTGTGCTTGAGATGACGCGCTTGAGGTCGCGGAAGGCTTCGTCCGCCTTATCGTTCCACTCGAACTTGGTCATCTTCTTCATCAGTTGATAGAGTTGAAGCGACTTCTCGCTCAGCCGGCTGATGAACCGGCTAAGGGATGTCAGGCAGCCCGTGAACTTCTCGACATCGAGGATTCGAGCCGGCTTCACCATGCGCTCGATGGTTCTGATCTTCTCGGGCTTAGCTCCAATGCCGCAAGCCGATACGAAGAAACCCAAGAGCTTGCCGTGTGGAACTCCAAAGACGCACTTCTCCGGATTGAGCCGGATCTTGTATTCACGCAGGTTGGCGAACGTCTCCCACAAGTCTTCAAGGAGACTGAAATGCTGCTTGGTCTTGACGACGATGTTATTGATACTGCAACAAAATACCTTCCAACGGCGCGAGAAACACGTGCTGACTGGAGACTGTTCTTGTCTTGATTCTCCTCAGCAACGGCACCAACAATCCTTCTGCTACGGCTACGCCTTTAGGGACTTCCTAGGCAAATATGCAAAGGATTTCCCCGTGGCCTTGTAGCCTTGCGTTGGTGTTCCCTAGAAGCGAAAAGGGTGATGTAGCGCAGCGGTGATAAGTATTTCCCTCAGTTTTGAGAACCAAGGTATCGATCCAGTGAAGGAGTATCGCAAGTGCCTGCACAAAGACAAAGAACCTGCTCCCAACACTATGAAGGGGTTGTCAATCCCTTATAGATTGTTCGCAAAGTGAGAACTGAAAGCAACAAAGTAACAAAGCAAAGTAAAAGCGGAGGTGTAAACGATAGATGTGAATAGACCCAGGGGCCGTAGTGTTTACTAGTGGCTTCTCTCATAAAAGCAAGTAGACGGTGGGCGAACAAATTACTGTCGAGCAATTGATAGAACCGCGCAAAGTCGTGATGATATCTATGGCAATGATTATATCTATAGGCATCACGTCCAAAACAAGTAGACCGATACTTTCTGCATCTACTACTATTACTCCACACGTGGACCGCTATCCAACATGCATCTAGTGTATTAAGTCCAAAAGAACAGAGTAACGCCTTAAGCAAGATGACATGATGTAGATGGACAATCTCATATCAACAACAGAGCCCACCTTGTTACCCTTGATGGCAACTACTTAATGTGTGCCTTGCTGCCCCTACTGTCACTGGGAAAGGTCACCACATGGTAGAACCAAAAACCAAGCACTTCTCCCATTTCAAGAATCATAGATCTAGTTGGCCGAACAAAACCCAAGACTCGGAGAGACTTACAAGGATATCAAATCATGCATATAAGAAATCAACAAAGACTCAAATATATATCATAGATAATATGATCACAAATCCACAATTCATCGGATCTCGACAAACACACCGCCAAAGAAGATTACATCGGATAGATCTCCATGAAGATCATGGAGAACTTTGTATTGAAGATCCAAGAGAGAGAAGAAGCCATCTAGCTAATAACTACGGACCCGTATGTCTGAAGTGAACTACTCACGAGTCATTGGAGGGGCGATGATGATGATGAAGAAGCCCTCCAACTCCAAAGTCCCCTCCGGCAGGGCGCCGGGAAGGGTCTCCAGATGAGATCTCGCGGAAACGGAAGCTTGCGGCGGCGGAAAAAGTATTTTCGAGGCTCCTCTGATTTTTTGCTGTATTTTAGGGAATATATAGACCAAAGATCTAGGTCAGGGGGCGCCAGGGTGACCACAAGCCCTGCGACCGCCTCCTCCCCCTGGTGGTGGAGTGGGGGCTTGTGGGCTCCCTGGAGCCCTCCTGGCTTGGCCCACAGTCCCCCTGATCTTCTTCCGTTCGGGAAGAATCATTTCGGGGATTTTATTCCGTTTGGACTCCGTTCCAAAATAAGATCTGAAAAGAGCCAAAAACACAGAAAAAACAGGAAGTGGCACTTGTCACTGAATTAATAAGTTAGTCCCAAAGAAGATATAAAAGGTACATAAAACATTCAAAGATGACAAGATAATAGCGTGAAACCATCAAAAATTATAGATACGTTTGAGACATATCAAGTATCCCCAAGCTTAACTCCTGCTCGTCCTCGAGTAGGGAAGTGATAAAGAATGAATTTTTTATGCTTTCATGCTACCTAGCATAGATGTCCTTTGTAACTCCTCTTATGTGACGTGAATGTTCAGATCCATTAGATTCAAAACAATAGTTTGCTATTGATGTTTGGTGTGTACCCCTGGCAATTGTGCCAGAAATACTCCTACTACAGCACGTTGGTATTCCCTCGAAGCGGAAAGGGTGATGTAGCACAGCGACGGTAAGTATTTACCTCAGTTTCAGAAACCAAGGTATCATTCTGGCGGAAGAGTATCTCACCAACCTGCACAAACACAAAAGCTTGCACCCAACGCTATGAAGGGGTTGTCAATCCCTTATAGATTGTTTGCCAAGTGAGAACTGAAATTAACAAAGTAACAAAGCAAAGTAAAAGCGGAGTTGTAAACGATGGATGTGAATAGACCCGGGGGCCGTAGTGTTTACTAGTGGCTTCTCTCATGAAAGCAAGTAGACGGTGGGTGAACAAATTACTGCCGAGCAATTGATAGAACTGTGCAGAGTCGTGACGGTATCTATGCAATGATTATTTCTATAGGCATCACGTCCGAAACAAGTAGACCGATACTTTCTGCATCTACTACTATTACTCCACACATCGACCGCTATCCAGCATGCATCTAGTGTATTAAGTCCATAAGAACAGAGTAACGCCTTAAGCAAGATGACATGATGTAGAGGGATACTCTCAAACCAATGATAAAACCCCCATCTTTTTACCCTTGATGGCAACCGCTTGATGTGTGCCTTGCTGCCCCTACTGTCAGTGGGAAAGGTCACCACATGGCAGAACCCAAAACCAAGCACTTCTCCCATTGCAAGAATCATAGATCTAGTTGTCCAAACAAAACCCAAGACTCGGAGAGACTTACAAGGATATAAAATCATGCATATAAGAAATCAGCAAGACTCAAATATATATCATAGATAATCTGATCACAAGTCCACAATTCATCGGATCTCGACAAACACACTGCCAAAGAAGATTACACCGGATAGATCTCCATGAAGATCATGGAGAACTTTGTATTGAAGATCCAAGAGAGAGAATAAGCCATCTAGATACTAACTACGGACCCGTATGTCTGAAGTGAACTACTGACGAGTCATTGGAGGGGCGATGATGATGATGAAGAAGCCCTCCACCTCCAAAGTCCCCTCCGGCCGGGCACCGGGAAGGGTCTCCAGATGAGATCTCGCGGAAACGGAAGCTTGTGGCGGCGGAAAAGTATTTTCGAGGCTCCCTTGATTTTTTGCGGAATATTTGGGAATATATAGGCGCAAAACCTAGGTCAGGAGGCGGCCAGGGAAGCCACAGGCTTGCCCACCGCCGCCTCCCCCTGGTGGCGGAGTGGGCCCTTGTGGGCTCCCTAGGGCCCACCTGGCGTGGCCCAAAGTCTCCCTGTACTTCTTTCGTTCGGGAAAAAATCATTTCGGGGTTTTTCTTCCGTTTGGACTCCGTTCCAAAATCAGATCTGAAAAGAGTCAAAAACACGGAAAAACAGGAACTGGCACTTGGCACTGAATCAATAAGTTAGTCCCCAAAAAGATAAAAAAGGTACATAAAACATACAAAGAAGACAAGATAACATCGTGAAACCATCAAAAATTATAGATACGTTTGAGACGTATCAAGTTACTAGCAACAACATTATGTTTAGCTTTAGCATTGTTGTTACTAGATGAAGAAACCTTCTTTCCTTTTTTACTAGTGTTCCTACGCTTAACTTGTGGAACAAAATTAGACAAAAGTAATCATTTGGCTAGATAAGAACTCTTCTTTCAAAGATCATCATTGATTGATTTTAAGAACTCATGCTCTTGCTCCAAGTTGAGCTTCTCGAAGCGTAGCTTCTCATGGGTTCTTGCAAGCTCTCTATGATCTTCTAGAGTAGTCTCAGGAGCTAACTTAAGAGTTTTTAATTTTCATTTCTTATCGTCATCATTCGATTTCTCTTGACTAGCATGATAAATAGCAAGTTCATTTTCAATGCAAACACTAGTTTTATCTAGAAGCAAGTCATCTTCTCCTAACAAGTCATCCTCATCACTATTGAAATTAAGATACTCGGGATGTGATACCTTGGGGCCTTTAGCCATGAAGGAGTTTCCGACTCCCTCATTTTGTGAATCAAATAATTTGTAGCAGTTGGTGGAAACAAGCGCAATCCCGGCAACACCTTCCTCTTGACTATAGTCGGAGTTGGAGTGATAGCCTCTCTCAGAGTGGTGATCAGATTCGGAGCCAGAAACCCATTCACCAACATGAGACAGATGTCTTCTTCTTGAACTGCAATTGGTGTATTTGTCCTTCTTCTCTGATTCCTTGCCTCTCTGTGAGTGTATTCGTTCATAGTGATCTTCTCTACTCCTCCTCTCTCTGTGAGATGACTCATCTCTTGAGCTTCGTCTTTGAGGTGACTCTTCTCTTCTCTTGTAGGGAGCCAAGCACTCATTTGAGTAGTGTTCGGGCTTCCCACAATTGTAGCAGTGTCGGTCACGACTGGACGAACGTTCTCATCATGTCTTGAACTTGAGCTTATATCTTTGCCTCTACTCTTGTAGAACTTGTTGAATTTTCTGACCATGAGGCTTATCTCTTCATCAGTGACAAGATTGTCTTTTGAAGTAGCGGGAGCAACACATGAAGATTTATAAGCACCGCTTGACTTGTTGTCCAGCTCATATTTGTCCTTGAGTGACATCTCATGAGAAACAATCCTACCGATGACTTCTGTTGGATTGAGATCTTTGTAATTTGGCATCATTTGGATCAATGTGCACACTGTGTCATACTTTCCATCAAGAGCTCTAAGTGTCTTCTTGATGATGAATTTGTCGGCCATCTCTTCGCTTTCTAAGCCGGAAATCTTGTTGGTGATGAGAGCTAGCCTGGAGTGCATTTCAGCGACTCCTTCACCATACTTCATCTTGAACTTGTCAAGTTGACTCTGAAGCACATCCAACTTAGATTCTCTGACAGAATGAATACCTTCGTGCATATCAACCAAAGTATCCCAAATCTCTTTTGCATTCTCAATACGACTAATTTTGTTGAACTCTTCGGGGCAAAGGCAGTTGAAGATGATATCGCGGGCTTGAGAATTAAGTTGCAACATCTTCAGTTCATCAACTATCGCATCTTGATATGGTTCATGCCCTTCTCCAAAGAAGTTACCTTACACACCAACACGAATAACATGCCAAACATGAGGATTAAAGCCAAGAATGTGCATCTTTATTTTGTACTTACAAGTAGGAAAATTAGTGCCATGGAAGTAAGGACCTCTACGATGATAATTTTCCTAACTAAATGCCATACTCTCCTAGGTTGCTAAACCAATGAAATGGAGAATAATGCTCTGATACCATTTGTAGGATCGAAAGTATGTCTAGTGGGGGTGATTAGACTACTTGTCAATATAATTTTTTTGCATTTTCCAAATTTTACTTGAGAGGCAACTACGCAGTTATGACAAGTCAAATACATCCTACACATGCAGTTCTAATAGTATGGCAGCGGAAAGTAAACGTGCAAGTGTATATAGAGGAGTAAGGAAGGGAGATCAAACGCATATGGTTGACACGGCGATTTTTGGCATAGTTCCGATAGGTGGCGTTATCATACATCCATGTTAGTCGAGACTTCAACCCACGGAGGGTAATAACTGCAAGAGTCCATGGAGCACCCACGGAGGGTCCACAAAGAAGTGGCCTTGTCTATTCCACCACGCATCCGTCCACGGAGGACTAGCCTTACTCACGGTAGATCTTCACGAAGTAGGCGATATCCTTACCCTTACAAACATCTTGGTTCAACTACACAACACGAAGTAGGAGGCTCCCAAGCGACACCTAACCAATCTAGGAGGCACCACCCTCCAAAAGGTAATAGATGTGGTAGATCAATGAACTCCTTGCTCTTGTGCTTCTAAAGATAGGCTCCTCAACACAAATCCCTCTCTCACAAAATATGCATAGGTAGGAGAGGTTGATTTGGTGGAAAGAAGTTTGGGGAGGCTAGAGATCAAGTTTCAAATGATTTGCTTGGAATATCTTGGTCTCAACACATGAGTAGGTGGTTCTTTCCTAGAAAATAGATCTGGAAATGCAGTGTGTGTTCTGAGTGATCCTCCCTCGAATGGAGATGGGTGAACGGGTATATATAGGCAGCAGCCAAAATCCAACCGTTACACACAAACGAGCAAACTCAGTGACACCGAAGTGGACAACTCGGTGGTACCGGCTAGCACTAAAGTGGTGAACTTTTGAATCGTGGTGAGACTGATATATAGAACTTGGTGGCACCGAAAAGGTGACTAACGGTCAGATGGCCAAACTCGGTGGCACCGATACTCAAACTCGGAAATTCCGATTTTGTGTATAGAGGCAACAAAATGTTGGTCACCCAAACTCGGTAGCACCAATGCGGTTTCGGTTGCACCGATTTGGTGGGAATGGCTAGGGTTCTGTTTGAGGTTCAAACTCGGTGGGTCCGATGTGGCAATGTTGGTGTCACCGAATTTGTGAATGTGGAACTTGACAGAGTGGATATGTGGGAAAAATGACTGAGTGTTTTGGTGGCTAACTTTGAGCATTTGAGCAATCAGTTCATTTACTACCTCAGCCCCTTTGAATAGTATTGGCTTTCCTATGGACTCAAAAGTGATTTCTCACAAATATAAAATGAAGAGTCTTCTAGCTTGAAGCTTGAGCCAATATCATTCCTTTCTTGCATCAAGGGGTCTCTCCACATAAACCTTAAGTCATAGCATCTTTTGAACTTTTTTGAAATATACTTGAAAAATACATTAGTTCAATGATGCATATGTTGTGATCCATTATCAAAACCACCCTAGGGAGAAATTGTGCTTTCAGATGTCCAAGATGGTATATTTATATGTGATATCTCTCTTCCTTCAATATTCCTTCATGAATTTTTCAAGTGACCAATGCTATGTTTGCTAACCTCCAATAAATTTTATTGCTTATACTCTTAGTATGCGAAGTCACTACTCCCCATGGGACAAGCATATGAAGCATATATACTTTCACATTTTGTGACTTTCCATTCATTCAAAATTTTCTCTTAGGATATAAGTGAAGCACAAGACTGATCATCAAATTATTCTAAAAAATATATAACTGAAGTTCATAGAGCATTCTTCAATGTATATAGAGAGACCAATATCTGGGCTGGAAATATATAAGTGAAGCACAATAAGCATTCTATAAAGCCATACTCAAAAGATTTAGGTGAAGCACATGAAGCATTATATAACTCAACCAAGGATTATCTCATACTATCATGGTGCATAAGATAAAAGGGAATAGTAAACACAAAATATGCTCCAAGAATAGCAGATGTGAAGGAATGGGAACTTAGGATCAACATCGGCTAACCGAGAATTATTGACGAAGAGAGGTGGGATGCGTAGCATCGCCAAGCTTAGATGCTTGAAACTTCTTGTAATATTTACTTGCGGTGCCTTGGGCATCCCCAAGCTTGAGCTTTTGTATCTCGTTCAATCTTCTAATATCCCGTTCAATCCTCGCATATCCCGGTTTCACCTAAGTCTCAAAAACTTCATCCACACAAAACTTGAAAAGAACTCATGAGATAGGTTAGTGCACATAAGTATAAATGTACACTTCATGTACTGGAAAGACAACTTTCATAATAATTTTCAAACATTAGGTACTGTATATTATAATTTTCACAATTTATATCTACCAATATAAGTCATGAAAACTCTAGGATAAGTAGATAACAAAATTATAATAGCAACTTTTCCAAACAGAACAGACTATAGTAATCAATTTAAATAGTGCACTTATTTATCTCCAACAATTCTAAAAGTTCAGGAAAAGGTAAATAATTTATATTAAAGTAGTGTATACAAATTTCAAAAACTTTCCACCTACCAATAAAATCTCATAATTCAAATACTACAGCAAAAGTTTTTTGTTTTTATACATCACACCTCACACATACTCCCTCCGTCCGGAAATACTTTTCCTAGAAATGGAGTCTAGATACATTCATCTCTAGGACAAGTATTTCCAGACGGAGGGTGTACAATTTAAGCATTCTTAAGGAAATTCTTGAAACTTTTTGTTGAAAAACAATATTATAAATAAAAACAAGCAAATACTAACAACATAAAATTATGATCCAAGCAAAACAAATATTATGTGATGAATAAATATATAGCTCTAAGTAAGATATATCAGTAGTGTTGAAGACGAAAGAGGGGATGTCATTCGGGGCATCCCCAACCTTAGACGCTTGAGTCATCCTTGGATATTACCTTGGGGTTCCTTGGGCATCTCCAAGCTTAGGGTCTTGATGCTCCTTAGTCTCCTCATATCGGTATCTCACCCAAAACTTGAAAACTTCAATCACACAAAACTTAACATAAACCTTGTGAGATCCGTTAGTATAATAGGAAAATCATAAACTTTAGGTATTGTTATAAATTGATTCATATTTAATTATTGCATAAAGTACTATATTATGAATTCTACATGGCTTATACCCCATATACAATCCATAGCATCATCAAAACAAGCAAACTATGCAAGCAAAAAACAAAATATGTCTAAAACAGAATAGTGTGTAATTGTCAGCAAAAAGACCATACTTAGGTAACTCAAAAAATTCTGAAAAATTAGGAAGAGCTAGGGAACTTGTATATTAATTATGTGAAAACAATTCATATCAAAACTCCATTCCAGTCAAATTACAAAAAAAATCACTAGACGTCAAAGTTTCTGTTTTTGCAACATATCAATTCTACTTATCATCCAAATGATCCCAAAGGCTTTACTTGGCACCTTATTGAAATAAAAGACACAATACATGATTACTACAGTATCTTAATCATGTGAACACACAAAAACAAAAAGTATAAGTGTTGGTTTGTCTCCCAACAAGCGCTTTTCTTTAAAGCCTTTTAGCTAGGCATGATAATTTCGATGATGCTCACATAAGGATAGTTGATGAGACATGCAAAAGAGCATCATGAATATTGTGAAAACCATATTATTTTTATGGTAAAATGGTATATATATATATGGGGATAATTATTTTTATGAGAAACTTCCATGAAAAATTCTACACTTTTTCCATGAGCATGAACACAAGTGTCGACCCTCACTTCTCCAATGCATAACTTTCCAATCGCTTCTCTTACAAAGGCAAGTAATTCTTTTTTTGTGCGTGTTTTTAATTTTTCAATTTTTTGTTCGTTTCACCGGCAAATAAAAAATCAATCAAGAAAACATTAATAAAAGGGAAAATCTACTTAGTGATAGAAGCAAACAAGCATAAACGAAAATATTAACCCCACGCTATTGCTCCCCGTCAACGGCGCCACAAAAGAGCTTGATAATCCCCAAGTGCAAGGAATTATCATAGCAATTTGCAAAGATGGAATTGTTAAGTATGGATTGCAAAACCCACAACGAGCCAAAGGTAAGATCAATATTCTCTCAAGTCCTATCTGCCACCGATATGACTCTAAATACAACGAATGTTTGCCCCTATCGAGAACTAAAACTGCGTTGTGGATATAATAGGATAGATTTGCATAATATTGGAGAAATAAAATATTAAAATATATTCTGCACTAAATAGAGTTAGAATATATTACAATATATTACAAATAGAAAGTGTAGAATAATGATGGTATGGTGTGCGGAATCATCCTAGGCAATTGATAACAAGATCGATAATCATTCTTGCAATTTTATATGAGGGAGAGGCAAGAGCTAACATACTTTCTGTACTTGGATCATATGAACTTATGATTGGATCTCTAGCAAGCATCTGCAACTACTAGAAATCAATAAGGTAAACCCAACCATAGCATTAAACATAAAGTTTCCTTTACTCCCATACATGAACAACCCCCTTATTCGGGTGTAAGCTTCTGTAACTCTAGCCACCCACTATAAGTGAATCATGAACATATTGGAACACCCTCCAGCGTGAATCCTTCATGTGTGCGCCTCATGGAAGGCACCTTAGGACAACACCAGAATAAAACAGACACTCAAACCAATCAACCCAAAGGACAACATAGATCTACTCAAGCATCATAGGATGGCAACACATCATTGATTAATAATATGTGGCATCAAACACCATTTTTAAGTAGGGGATAAAATGGGGTGCGGTAGAGTGGACCGCTCAAAAGAGATGGGGAATGTGATGAAGACAGTGATGTTGGTGAAGATGATCACCACGGAGATGTCTCCCCCGACGACACTTTGGTGCTGCTGGAAGAGAGGGGGAGAGAGTATCCCCTTAGGCTTACTCCTCCATGGCCTATCCCCATCTAGGGAGAGGTTCTCCCTCTGGTCCTTGGCCACCATGGCTCTTGGAGGGGCGAGAGCCCCTACGAGATTGCATCTCTCTCTGTGTTTCTGTCCTCTTTTCGCTGTTGTTTTCTAGCCCGTCACTATTTCTTAAATATCCAGAGATCCGTAATTTTGATAGTGCTAAAATTTTGAGGGGATTTGTATCAGGAAAATGTATTTCTTGCCGAAAAAGGGCCCCAACTGACTTAAGGGGTGGCCACAAGCCCTTAGGGTGCGACCACCCCCTGGCCACGCCCTGTTGGGTGGTGAGAGCCACGAGCATCATGCGGCGTTGATTCTTCTTCCCAAAATACACATATATTCCAAAAAAATATCCGTACATTTTTATTGCGTTTGGAGTCCATTTGATATGGATTTTCTGCGAAACAAAACACACACAAAAAACTGGAACTGGCATACGCGCTGGATAAGTAAGTTAGTCCCAAGAAATAATATAAAATGTTACCAAAAGTATATGAATGTTGTATAATATTGGCATGTATACTTCATAAATTATTGATACATTGAATACCTATGAGATATGGCCAATCATGAGTTATTATTGACGAAATTATCCATGAGATAACTTGGGAGGTGAACTATTAAACCCCTATCTTCCTCTATGTCTAGATGAAACAGCTTGTTCTAAAAATATGCTTTGAGTGTGAGAAATCATAGAAGACTATATGATAGTTGAGTATGTGGAATTTCCTAAACCAAAATATTTTACATAGACTCTTCCTGGAAACATGATGAATTGCAATTGCTTTGATGACTGAAAGCATACTTTGTTAGTTTCATGAAACTTTATTTCTTATACTTCAACTTGTGATTGAATTGTTGCTTTACTATGAGAAGTTTATTATTTATGTTTGTTGCTAAAATAATGATCATGATGATTCTCTCTTCGTATTTTGTTTTATAGACTCCTCTCCTTTTAAACACGAGGCCATGATTACCGAGTTTGATATTCACTTGAGGACAAGCGAGGTCTAAGCTTGTGGGAGTTAATAGTTTCATTTTGCATCATGAATTCCTACTATTATTTTTTTTTTGATAATTATGATGCAATTCTTATGCCTATTATCTCTTAATTTGCAAGATTTACTTGACGAGGGAAATTGTCGGTAGCTCGTATTCTGGACCTAAAAGAGCGACAAGAAAGATAGTTATTCTTCGGAGCTCCAAATGACGTGAAATTTGCGGAGATTTACTTTGGAAGATATAAAAAATACTAAAAGAAATAAGTACCACATAATATCAAGTGTGGGCCCACAAGGGCAAAGGGCGTGCCCTACCCTCACGATTCGTCCTCCCCCTTGTGAAGCCCACGGGGGCCCTCCGGTGCCAGTCTTCTGCTATAAGAAGTCTTTTTCCCTAAAAAAATAAATAAGAAAAATACTTTTAGGAAAAAACGCCACTGTATTGAGGCGGAACCTGGGCAGGAGCACTTTTGCTCTCAGGCGGAGCGATTTTGTCGAGAAAACTTCCCTTTTAGAGGGGAAATCGAAGCCTTCGTCATCACCGACCCTCGTGTCATCGTGGGAGGACTCATATCCATCAACATCATCTCATCTACAAAGACGAGTTCATATCTTGTATTCAATCTTTGTCCCAAAACCTCAGACTGGTACTCGTGGTTGCTAGTAGTGTTGATTACATCTTGTAGATGATGCTAGTTGGTTTAATTGGTGGAAGATCATACGTTCAGATTGTTAATCATATATTTATCTCCTCTGATCATGAACATGAATATGCTTTGTGAGTAGTTTTGTTTGTTCTTGAGGACATGGAAGAAGTCTTGTTGTATACTATCATGTGAAGTTGGTATTCGTTCAATATTTTGATAAAACGTATGTTGTTTTTCCTCTGGTGGCGTCATGTGATCGAGAACTACATGACACTTAACCATATTCAAGCCTAGGAGAAAACATTGTGGAGTAGGAAGTAGATGATGGGTTGCGAGAGTGACAAAAACTTAAACCCTAGTTTATGCATATGTTTCATAGTTCATGCTATGATTAGATTTATCTTAGTTCTTGTTTCATAGTTGCGGATACTTGCGAGAAAGGGTAATCATAAGTAGGTTGTTTGTTCAATTAAGAACAATACATTAGCACCGGTCAACCCACATACCAATTTATCAAATTAGTGAATGTGAATCATCTAAAACATGATAGGCATTGATAACCCACAAGTGTAGGGGATCGTTTGTAGCCTTTTTCGATAAGTAAGAGTGTTGAATCCAACGAGGAACTAAAGGTAGAATTAATATTCTCTCAAGTTCTATCGACCACCGATACAACTCTACGCACGTTGACGCTTACTTTAACTAGAACAAGTATGAAACTACTTTGCGGGAATGAAACTATAAGTATTTAGTAGGTGTAATAGATAGTTCTGCAAGATAATAAAGAGCATGAAAATAAAATTAGGTATTGTTTTAATAAAACAACAAAAAAGTAAAAATAGGGAGTGTGGAAAAGTGGTGATAGGATTTGCGAGACTATTCTAGGCAATTGATAACTAGACTGATAATCATTATTGCAATTTTATATGAGGGAGAGGCATGAGCTAGCATACTTTCCATACTTGGATCATATGCGCTTATGATTGGAACTCTAGCAAGCGTCTGCAACTACTAAAGATCATTAAGGTAAAACCCAACCATAGCATTAAACATCAAATCCCCTTTACTCCCATAGGCAAACAACTCCGTTAATTGGGATTGTGTTTCCGTCGCTCTACAACCCACTATAATCGAATCATGAGCATATTGCAAACCCTCGAGCGTGATTCTTTCATGTGTGCACCTCACGAAAAGCACCTTAGGACAACACCAATATAGACCACACAACTCAAATCAATCAAGATCATCAATCAACCCATCAGACAAAAAGGAACTACTCAAACATCATAGGATAGCCACACATCATAGGATAATAATATATATCATTAAACACCATGTTTAAGTACTGGGTACACTCGGATGCGGGAGAGTGGACTGCTATAGATAGATGAGGGAAGGTGATGGTGGTGGTGATGACAGCGGTGAAGTTGTTGGTGTAGATCGTTGTCACGATGGTTGCCCCGGTGCCACCAGGAGAGAGGGGGAGAGAGCCCAACTCATTCTTCTTCTTCCTTGGCCTCATCCCTAGGTGGGAGGAGGGTTTCTCCTCTGGTCCATGTCCGTCATGGCTCCCGGAGGGCAGCAGCCCCTCCAAGATTGGATCTCTCTCTATTTCTCTCCTGTTTTCGCCATTGTTTTGTCACCTTCACCGTTTATTAAATGTCCGGAGATCCGTAACTCTCATCGGGATGAAATTTTGATGGGATTTTTATCGCAGAAGTATCTTTGTTGTGGCGGAAGGAGAGCTCCAACCGACTTAAGGGCTGGCCACAAGCCATCAGGGCGGCCCCCTAGGTCGCGCCCTATTAGCTTGTGGAGCCCTTGGGCATCGTCTTGAATTGATTCCGAATCCCAAAATTCACATATATTCCAAAACAAATCTCCTTAAATTTTTATTGCATTTGGACTTTGTTTGATATCGAATTTTTGCAAAACAAAAAACACACAAAAAAAAACAACAGGAACTCACACTGCGCACTGGGTAAGTATGTTAGTCCCAAAAATAATATAAAATGTTGTCAAAAGTATATGAAAGTTGTAGAATATTGGCATGGAGCAATCAAAAATTATTGATACAACGGACGCGTATGAGCATCCCCAAGCTTAATTCCTGCTCGTCCTCGAGTAGGTAAATGATAGAAAGATAATTTTCGATGTGGAATGCTACCTATCATAATCTTGAACAAATGACTAATCGTGGCATGAATATTAAAGTACAAGTGATTCAAGCTAATGGTCTATTATTTGAGAAAAAGACATCCGTACTCAGGTTTACTCGCAAACAATCATGTCCTTTTGAAGTAATAATGCTTGAAGAATGTTATCCCTATAAAATCATATAGCATGTCATGCTTGGTCTTCCTAGAATAAAGTATAAATCATGAGCACCACGGTGTCAAACCAAGCAATTGTATCATACTTTTTAACGCGCTTCAGATTTTTATTACTCACGCAATACATGAGCATGAACCATGGATATAGCATAAAGGCAAAATAGATATGGTGGTAGGTTTCGAAGGGGTAAAAGTGGAGAAGAAATCCTTGCATCAACTCGGCGTATCAATGGGCTATGGAGATGCCCATCAATAAATATCAATGAGAGGAGTAGGGATTGCCATGCAATGGATGCACTAGAGCTATAAGTGTATGAAAGCTCGACTTAAGCTAAGTGGGTGTGTATCCAACTTGCTTGCTCATGAAGACCACGAGCATATAAGGACGCCCGTCATTGAAATATACAAGCCAAGTTCTATAATTAAAAATTCTCACTTGCATATGGAAGGGACAAAAAAGTGACTCTGTATATGAAGAACATGGTGCCACTTTGAGGCGCGAGTGTGTTATAGGATAGTAGCAAAGCCCCTTCTTTCTTTTTCTCTCATTTATTTGTTTACTCTTTTCATTTCATGGTGGGCTTTTTTTTCTTTTTTCCTTTATTTTTGCCTCCCCCATTTTTTATGGTGCTCCCATTTGGCCTCCCTCATTTTTATTTCCTCACTGGGACAGTGCACTAATAATGATGATAATCAAACTTCTATTTACTTACAACTCGATATGAAAAACTCATAGGAAGATATGGCTCTATATGAATGTGTGACACCCCGAGACCGACGCTCCAGAAGATTCCCCTTTTATTCCGTTCTCATCATGTCGTTCATTTGTCTGTCGCATTCATCATCGCATCATTCGCATCATCAGCATTGCATCAGCACTCCGTTGCCGCCGGTTTTCAAAACTTGCATCCGTTATTAGTTGTCGGTTCTCCCCGTTCTCGTCGTTGCCCGTTTTGAGCTCGACCACACTCACACACGCCCATGGCATCGTCAAAACCTTGCTTTTAAAAGTGTGTATAAAATATTCTTGGATTGGGATGAAACTTGGCATGCAGCCTTATTTTAATATAGGTAGGCCGCCTTCCAATTTTTGTCGCAATCGCAGTCCGTTTGATACCCGAACGGTCGTCCGTAGCGGCACCGTCTTTGGTTTATTCATCGGAAGTTTTTCGGTATTTTAAAACGCGTGTCACGGGCCGCACTACTTCCCTCTCATCTTCTCCTAAGCAACTCTACACGGCCTAACCTAACCCTAGGGTATTTCCGGAGCCGTCCGATCAAGATCAGAGGGTCCGAAAACGCCCGAAATGGCAAACCCTAGCCTCTATCTATAAATAGACAGCCTCGCCTTCCTATTTTGGCCAAACCTAATCCCTCCTCGGGATCTGCGCCGCCCCCAACCAGCGAATCACCTCCAAGTGCTTCTCCTACCTCCCGCCACGCCGGGCCCACCGAAACCCATCGCAGGCCCACCCCGGGCCCGAAACCCTAACCCTAGCCGTGCCCACGAGCTCTCCTTCTAAGCTCCTCCCATGGCAGCCACGCCCCGCAGCCGCCTCAAGCTGTTCAGCCATGCCCCTCCATATCCCGCCGCCCAAACCTGAGCCCGCCACATCTCACGCGTGCCGCCGTCATGCATCGTTCCGCCCCGAATCAGGCGAGATCTAGGCTGAATTCATCGGGACCTGGTTTCATGTGCCGTTCTCGTGCCCCGTCGGCCTCTTCGCCTCGCCGGTGCCCTTCCCCGACCACCTCTAGCCGTTGCACGAGTTGTGAGCGTTGCTCCCCCTCGATGCTTTCGAGCTCTGTCGGCCGCCGCGTGATACATCCCTAACGTATCTATAATTTCTGCATGTTCCATGATCTTTAGGCTGACATTGTTATATGTTTTGCAACACTTTTATATCATTTTACACATTATTTGGACTAACCTACTAACTCAGTGCACCCAGTGCCAGTTTCTGTGTGCCGATGTCTTTTTTGCAGGGGCTTTTACCCAATTTTCCGAAGTCCCAAAAATCCCAAGAAAAATATATAAAAATCAGCGTGACGGGAACTCCAGGATCACCGAAGATGGGCCAGAGGGGGGCCAGGGCCTGCCTAGGCGACCTCCCAGCGCGGCCTACCCCTGGTCGCGCCACCAGGCCACCTGGGTGGGTCCCACCTCCTCCGGTGCCCTCCTTTCGCCTATATTTACCTTTCCGATAGGAAACCCTCATACCGTATCGAGAATCGCGAATTCCTCCATCGTTCCGCCGCCAGAGCGCTTTCGAGATCGGGAGCGTCAGGAGACCTCTTCCCGGCACCCTGCTGGAGGGAGGATTGATCTCCGGGAGCTTCTCCACCACCATGGACGCTTCCCGGACGTGCCGTGAGTAGTCCTCCTTGGACCATGAGTTCATGACCAGTAGCTATGTGACATCTTCTCTCCAATCTTGTGCTTCAATGGTTAGTCCTTGTGAGCTGCCCTACATGATCAAGGCATATATGTAATCCTCTTGATATTGCTATGTTGAGTTTGATGGGATTCGATGGATTATGAGATTATGTTCAGATTTTTATGAGTTATATATTTGGTTCTCCTTTTATATTATGTTCTTAGTGATTCATGCATGTTCTTCATTACCTTTTATTGCTTTGGCCGAGTAGTAGATTGTAACTCCAAGAGGGAGCGTTATGCATGATTGTCGGTTCATGCCCCTCGATGTCAAGCGTGAGTGACAGAAACATGAGACTAGGGGATGTGCTGTTGCCACCAGGGAGAAAACAACAGTGCTTGTGACCGCAGTTCCCCTCGATGTCAAGCGTGAGTGACAGAAACATGAGACTAGGGGATGTGCTGTTGCCACCAGGGAGAAAACAACAGTGCTTGTGACCGCAGTTGCAAGTATTGTTTACCTTACGCATAGTTCGTTAATGCAATTGTCCGTTTCTTTGAGTTTACACTTTGGGTGGGACTCGTAACTTAATACCAGCGAGATGTTCTGGATAGATTTCTCAAGGTGGATGATTAGTAAGCAGATGCTGATGAATAAATGGTCTACTTGTCTTGGCATACTTCCCATTACTTTGAGCCTCAAAACAATCAAGGAGCATGATTAGCATTGCGGTTCCTTTATAATTCTGTTAATTGCCTATCTGCAATTTGTTTACCTCGCATAGCTGTTTATCATCTTTTGGGAGCGAGACATCACTAGTGAACATCATGAGACTCCGGTCCATATTTCCACTACTGTTTACATCTCCACTATTTATTGCTTATTTACTTTACCATTGCAATCACCATTACTATTCCCGCTTGTGTTTTGATCCTTTGTAGACTACAAGACCGGAGAGATTGACAACCTCTCTGTACTCATTGGGAGCAAAGTTATTTGTTGTGTGTGCAGGTCCACGTCCTCTGTAAGCGCCAGAGAAGCGGACACCTACTTGTTGAACCTCGGAGTCCTCCTGATTCGATAAACCTTACAGTCCCTATGTTAGGGAAACTTGCTACTGACTACATCTCAACCTTGCACTTGGGGTAACCGACGAGGGGGCGAGAAGTATATACATTCTCTCATCATCAAGCAATGTTTTTGGCGCCGTTGCCGGGGACTCCAGTCTTCAATATATGGGAGTTGCACACGATCCTTTACCTTTGTTTTTCAGTCTTGTTAGTTCGCTTGCTAGTTTTTGCTTTAGAATCTTATACCAAAAACCACAAAAAATAGTTGTTTTGCTGTTAGTTGTTCTTTCTGCTTAGTCAAGCATGTTAGGATTTGGTGCTTTGAGGGAATCTAAGGTCCTAGATTTCCATCAAAGGAATGGAGAAAATAGGAAGAAGACTTGGGATAGAATTTCTAAAGCACATAAAAGAATTATGCCTTGAATACCTACCAAAATTGTGCTTAGAAATTTTTATCATGGTCTTTTTAAGTAGTGTAAACACTCTCTTGATATCATAGTTGATGGAAAAATTCAGAGTGTGATGAGGCTAGAGCTCTTGATATTATACATGGTCTATCTAATTACTTTGTTTATGATCATGGGTATGACACTATTATAGATAGGCTTGCTACCATTGAAAGAAAAATAGATGACGTAGACTTGAGACAAAGAGAGAAACCCATGGGTGATGAGAAAAAGATTTTTAAAATAGATGATGATTGGGAGCCTTTTGCTAGAATTAGCATCTCTAACCAAGACTTCCTTGGTTATTGTGATATTGGATCCATGGTTTATATAATGCCAAAAGTTGTTTATGATTCTCTCTGGTTAGACATGGACAATTTTTCATCTTATCATGAACATGCTAATGGGGATATTTCTGAAATCTAGGGAAAGGTAAAAGATGTCCAGGTTACATTCCTTAAAAGGAATGCAATGGTTGATTTCTTCATCATGGAGCCAAACCAAGGAAACATAGTGCTTGGAAGGGACTTCCTCCGAGCCATGAATGGCTTCATTGATATATGTAAAGGACACATACGATTACGTGGGAAAGCAAAAGGTATGCACCATTTCCTTAGGAATAATAAGGATGAACTTGTTGACGATCCATTTAAAGGTCTTAATGACTTCGATGACTTTGGCGAGTCTTGATCCTTTCGTTGCATTGTGCCTAGCTCAAAGGCATAAAAGAAAACGCTTGTTGGGAGGCAACCCAATTTGTTTTTTACTTTTAGTTTTAGTGGTCTTGATGTTAGCTACTATTGTAGCAACATCATTGTATCTTTGTTTTTAAGCTTTGTGCCAAGTTTTAGCCTTTGATTGTAAGAAAGTGCAAAAATAGTAACATGCTGTCCAGAAATAGATTATGTCTCCTCATAGAAAAATTCGTCTAAAATCACCAGATCATCTTTTTGATCTGAATGTTTTTGACAGCATGCTCTATGCAATTTTCTTTCTGGCGTCAGTTCTAAGCTTTTTTATTTGAGTTGCATAAGTGCCCCGAAAAAATTATTTACTACGTCCTACCCCAACCGAAAGCTGGGCCCATGGGCCGCGCGCCTCCCCCGGCCCGTCGAAGCACTAGAACAGCTCGGCCTCCATCGGCCCAACTCTGATCCTCCAACCAGATCTGGCCCATGGCCGAGGTGAGAGCACCCCTATACTGCGTCTGTGCCCCTTTTTGCTATATTGCGCCATGTCATGTTTTGGGCTAGATTCAGTTTTGGCCCGTAGTAATTTAGTATTTTTTCCAGCGTTTTTAGTATTTTCAGATTAGATCCAATTTTCAAATGCCCGTAGATTTTATCCGTGCGTCGGATCGCGATGATTCTTATATGTAACTTGTGTAGAATTTCACATAGATCATTATATTGCAACTTGCATGCATGTTTGAAGTGGTTTGACCCGTCGTTTGCCTAGATTTGCGTGCTGTCCTAATAGGTTGATATCCCGTAGTTATTTTGTGCGCGCCCGGATTGTTCAATTCCATAGATAAAAAGTTCATGTTGTTGCAACCCCTTTGCCATGTATTTTCGAGTAGTTGCTTGCATTTTTGCATGTAGGTGTCATCAATAGTTTTGTTATGTCGCATTTATGCCTATTCCCGCATTTAATTGTGGCGCTAGTTTTATCTTTTGAACCACACATATTATATATGTTTTCGGGGTAGAAAAACCCATAGAATTTAACTATGCATTTAGTTTTATCTTTCGAGTAAGTTAGTGCGCATGATATATTTGCCATGTTGCCCTCTTGTCTATTTTGTGGGATTTATTCCGTGTGTGATATGCATGAGTTGTGAACTAGAGATATGCCCTTCGATATGTATGTTAGCCCCTAGAAATTTTGGTTCCAATAGAAATCCATGTTTAGGTGTTTCTTCCTTGTTGCCAACATGATAGGAAATAGTGTTGTTTTGGAGATGCTGAAATATGTCGAAGTCTGGGATCTGTTATATTTTGTTGGTGTCTTGCCATGAGTTTTGCTAGTGGTCTACAACTCCTTTGGAGATCGTGCAATGGAGTTATTTGTAGTGCATAAGATTCTCTAGCATGTTGTAAATTTTCATGTCATTCAGTGCCCTGTAGCATATAGTTTTGCTGCTGTCAATATGCCTTCATATCAAAAACTACACTGTCAACAGTGTTATTTTCACTAAGTCTAGAACTGTGTGCGAGATGCCATGTTGTGAGTTCTTTTCCTAGTGATCCATGCTGCCATGCTAGATGTTATTAGTAGGATGTTGTTGTGCATCTTGACTACTACTACCTGATGTCTTGTTTGGATATTTTAGAATTATGTAGCTTGTTCTTTTAGGGTGTAGAATATGCCATGTTGTTGTTTTGGGCAGATTGTAGCTTTTTGTTGTTTATTTTATATTTGTTGAACCGTTGCTCCGTTTTTGATCGTGTCCTATATGAAACTTGCTTAGAATCTTGTGTAGGTTCATATTATATTGTTTTTTTATGGTTTGGAATGCTTCTGATTGTCATAGCATACATATTGTATTCATGGCATCATATCTTGCGGTGTTTGTTTATTTTCAACCGTAGCTCCGTTGGAGATGTTCCATATATGTAAATGGACTAGTTCGACGTGTAGTTTCACGTGAAACCCTTTGTCTTGCTGTTTAAAAACATAAAATGTGATTAGGACAAAGCTGGATAGATTTAGAAAGTAACACATGGGGTCAGTTCGGAGATGCTATATGTCGTTTCCGACCTCATTTAAAATGCCTAGATAGGTAGTTTTATTCAGCTTCACCTCTTTCCATGTTTAACCACATTTAATATTACCATGTACCTAAACAAGAATGAACTAAATAATTCGTATGTGGATTTTCGTCAATATGCAACTCGTTGCATATTGAACTTCACTTAATCTGTAGTGTTTGATTGGAGTGAATTGCCATGCCATGCCTTGCATTATCCCGATCATGCATCATATGTGTTGTGCATTATGTTGTGCATGTGTCGTGGTGAATATCGCGTGTTGATTCTTATTTCCGGTTTGCTTCGTCTCCATAGAGTTCCGACCGCTTCGGAGTGTGAGGATCCGTTCAACTAAATCGGTTTGTCTGCTTCACGCAGTCATTCTTATTCCAAGCGGGATCCCAGGCAAGATGACCATTTCCCCAGATACCGTTACTATCATTGCCATGCTAGTTGTTTCGTTCCTATCACTATGTCTGCCTACCACCTGTTAAATATCAGCCTCTCAACATTGCCATGAAAACCTTCAATTTGTTCACAACCTAGCAAACTACTCATTGGATATGTTACCTCTTGCTTAACCATTTGATAGCGTTGCTAGTTGCAGGTGCAGTTGCTTCTATTTGCTAACATGGGTTCCTTGTTATATCGCCATATAATTGCTAATCAATTTAATGCACCTATATACTTTGTAAAAGGTGGAAGGCTCGGCCTTCTAGCCTGGTGTTTTGCTCCACCTTTGCCCCCTTAGTTTCGGCTACCAGTGTTATGTTCCATAAATGAGCGCTCCTAACATGGTTGGGGTTGTTATGGGGACCCCCTAGATTCTCGTTTTAGGATAAAGCTCGTCTGGCAAGGCCCAACATTGGTAATATATTTGCCCAACATAATAATTCTGTTAATACTGAAAAACATAGGGAGTTAGCGCTACCTGAGGAGTAATTCAACATAATACAGGGGGGACAGTGCTGATGGTCTTGGTCCTAAACTATAGCGCCGTGTGGGCTACCTGGGGCAACCCGGGACTTCAGTTACCGTACATACAACTCATCCATCGTGTCGTGAGAATGAGATACGCAGCTCCTATCGGGATCGTCGACACGCTGTGCGGCCCTAATGGAATTGTTTTACCTTTCTTGAGCGTCTTGTGCGAGGGATTCCGAGGACGCTTTGGGTTATCTTAAGGTTGAGGTTTTCCAATAGGAATCCAAGGAGATCACGGGTTTCCCTGATCGAGGTCATTGCATCGTAGCGTGTGGTAGCTTGTGATGGACTAGTTGGAGAACCCCTGCAGGGTCAAATCTTTCGAAAAGTCATGCCTGCGGTTATGTGGCAACATGAAAACTTTGTTTAACATTCGGTTCTAGATAACTTGAAGTTAACTTAATTAAAATATGCCAACTGAGTGCGTAACCGTGACAGTATCATTCGTGAGCTCCCTCTCCGATCGAGGACACGATGGGGTTATGACTGACATAAGTAGGTGTTCAGGATCATTCTTTTTATCATCATTAGTTCACGTCTGCTATGCGTAGATCATTTCCCCTCTTATTCTTATACTCGTCAGTTAGCCACCTCATATAAATGCTTAGTCGCTTGCTGCAACCTCACCACTTAACCATACCTAACCCATTAAGCTTTGCTAGTCTTGATACCTTTGGAAATTAGATTGCTGAGTCCCCTGGGGCTCACAGATTACTACAACACCAGTTACAGGTACATGTAGAGTGATATTAAGACGTGAGCGCGATGATAGTTCATTTGGAGTTTCTTCTTCTTCTTTGATTTAGGATGGGTTCCAGGCCGGCATCCTGGGATAGCAAGGATGGACGTCATTCTTTCATCATTTGTTTCCGTCCATAGTCGGACCCCGCTCTTTTTAATGATGATTGTATGTATTGTACTGATGTGACTCTGATGTAGCTTGTGGCAAGTGTAAGCCAATTCCATATACTCATCTTTTTAGTACATGTACTTGTAACGATATCCATTCTTGCGAAACGACGAGATGCGCTTCTATCCCTGTCGAGGCCCTCGCTCCAAAATAAGGATAGGATCGCATCTTGGGCGTTACAAGTTGGTATCACAGAAGTACCGACCTAGGAGCCCCCTTGATTGATCGAACTTGGCCGAGTCGAGTCTACTAAAATCTGCTTTGAATCTAGTTATATATCGGAGAGTAGCATTCTTTTTTCTCCTCTTCTATGCTCTGGTGAGGAATCTTGACGTAATAATTTTAATTCTACTCCTCTTCTCACTCAAAAAATATTTAGGATCACACGGATATTTTTGGAATCTATATGATGTCGATGTGACGAAGTTCTATCTTGGTTCCTCTTGTCTGACTTGATTTCTTTCGGGGAGTTGAGCTCCAGGGGATTCTCGAGCACATCGTTATCATTCAGATTTCTTAGTATCTCAGGATGAAGGATATTTGAAATTGCTTCAATACTAGTAGTGGCGAGAGGAGTCCGGCTTCCCCAGTACTGGTGTACATAGGTTCGGATGTATCACCATACATAGTATCGTTGTGATTATGAGTGTCTGAGATAGATGAGGTTGTGAGATTGTGGTTATGTGCTGACGGATGTGATACACTAGACGGGTTAGCATAGGAGTTGAGTGATGAATTTCTCCTTGTATCCATGGACCAGATTGCATGACCAGATATTTCTGGAGTTCTTAGGTGGGAATTCAAGTAGTTACTTATAGAACAATCTTCCAACAGATGCACGATGTGAGGTTGGGGTTCGACATCTAGTGGATTTGTTTTTCACGGTCGTTTTACAACGGTTCTCGTTGTGTCTTAAAGAGTCCTTGTAGCTTGCTACGACTCGGGGATGCTTCGTATGTCGTGTGCACTACCTTGTATATGATGGCTACTGTAGGATAGAGCCCGTGCAAGCCTCATCCATGAAAATATCTGACGGAATCTCTCTCATGAATTTGTTCTGGCTTGTTTCATAAGCCTCATCCTTTGTTTTGTTAGAGTGTGGTAATTCGAGTTGCTTCGATGTCAAGTGGTAAATTCATTTCTTCCAAGAAGTGTCCTCATATTTTCAAGAGAGTGCTAATCCTTTTGCTCAATCAAGTTGTCTTATAAATTCTTGTCAACCGGAGTCGTCATGTCAATTCTTGTCAACCGGTGTGTTTCTCTTCAAGTGAATTCAATCCTGTCTAATATTTGCAAGATCAACTCAATTTTCTTTCCAGAGTTTGTCCCATCTATCCCAAGTTGTCTTTGTTTTTTCCCACCCTCCCACCCTTTTCTTCAGTGATTCAATTATCATTCAAATATCTTCCTTTCTTTCCTTCTTCTGCTATCTTCTCTTGTGTATTCTATCCAGTGATTCATTGTGAAGATTATCAGGAGTTTCGTGTTCATCATTCTTCATTCTTGTTTTCTTTTCCGGTGGATTCAATTCAAGCTCTCGGTGTTCATCATGTCCTTTTCTTTTGTTCAATGATTCCTATGTTGGAAATTCTTTTTCAAACCTCTCTTATTTATTCATCTCTCTCTATTCTATCCGGAGTGTTGAAGATATCTCAGAAGTTTCTTGTTTTCATTCCTTTCAAGTATTCAAAATTTCATCTCATCAAGCTTTCATTTGTACTGGTCCAATCAATCTTTCTTATCAACTATTTCAATGGTGTTTCTTTTGAGTGGGCCCTAACCCACAAGTTCTTTCCGAGGATGTTTCCTAGATCTTCTAATCTTTTTCGGAGATCTTTAATTCTTTTCAATTATGATGTAAGAATGATTTTCATCAGTCATATTCCTTCTTCAAGATTGATCTGAATTTATTTCATCATTGGCTCAACCTTTTTCATATTCATTGGTCTTGGGTGTCTCAGTAATTCTTGGCGGTGTTCTCCTCATCATTTTCAGCTTGAAGACTAAAGAAGTGTTTCTTTTGAATCTTGCTCTATTCTTTTGAATATGGTCACCTCAGCTTTGTGTTATATTCTTAATTGTTGTCAGTCATGAGTAATTCCTTCCATATACCTATCCAGTGCATTTCTGAGTTGTTTTCATTCTTGATCCTCCGAAGGCCATCATTTCAGAAGACTTCTTCATTCTCAGCTTTCAGCTTTCATTCTCAAATTCTTCTCAAATTGTGTCCCTCCGTTCGTCTCACAATTATTTCGGTGCCTCATTCATATTTTTTCAGATAGGCGGCTCAAGATCTCTTCATTCTCAAGGTGTTTTTCAAGATTCTTGTGGTAGTTAGTTGCCATTTTCTTCTTCGTTCTTTCTTTCCAAGATCTAGTTTCTATTCTTTGTAATGGAGGTCTTGTGATGTTGCTCTCCTCAATCTATCATTTTGTCTTTTCAAGATCATATTGTTCCCTTGCTTGTCAATTTAGTTGGATTGTTGTGAGTCTTTTCAAGTTCTTTCTATCTGATCAAATTTTGCCCTTTTTTCCTACCGAAGTGTTGTCGAAATTTTGTGTGAGTTCTTGCTTGTTTCTCATATCATTCTTCATCTCTTTGCAACCTTCAAGATTCATTGGTTTCACTCGTTTGTCAAAGAAGCAACTAAGTTTTACCTCTTGCTTTTCTCATCCTCTTCCCCTTTTCATTCTTAGATCTCGGGGCGAGATCTCTTGTTAGTGTAGGAGAGTTGTGACACCCCGAGACCGACGCTCCAGAAGATTCCCTTTTTATTATGTTCTCGTCATGTGGTTCATTTGTCTATCGCATTCATCATCGCATCATTCGCATCATCAGCATTGCATTGACACTCTGTTGCCGCCGGTTTTCAAAACTTGCATCCGTTATTAGTTGTTGGTTCTCTCCGTTCTCGTCGTTGCCCGTTTTGAGCCCGACCACACTCGCACGCGCCCATGGCATCGTAAAAACCTTGCTTTTAAAAGTGTGTATAAAATATTCTTGGATTGCGATGAAACTTGGCGTGCGGCTTTATTTTAATATAGGTAGGCCGCCTGCCAATTTTCGTCGCAATCCGAGTCCGTTTGATACCCGGACGGTCGTCCGTAGCGGCACCGTCTTCGGTTTATTCACCGGACGTTTTTCGATATTTTAAAACGCGTGTCACGGGCTGCACTACTTCCCTCTCATCTATGCCTAACCGACTCTACATGGACTAACCTAACCCTAGGGCATTTCTGGAGCCGTCCGATCGAGATCGGAGTGTCCGACAACGCTAGAAATGGAAACCCTCGCCTCTATCTATAAATAGACAACCTCCCCTTCCTATTTTGGCCAAACCTAATCCCTCCACAGGATCCGCGCCGCCCCCAACCAGCCAGCCACCTCAAGTGCTTATCCCACATCTAGCCATGCCAGGCCCGCTGAAGCCCATCGCAGGCCCGCCCCGAGCCTCAAACCCTAACCCTAGCCGCGCCCATGAGCTCTCCTCCCGAGCTCCTCCCATGGCAGT
Source organism: Hordeum vulgare subsp. vulgare (assembly GCF_904849725.1). NCBI lineage: Eukaryota > Viridiplantae > Streptophyta > Magnoliopsida > Poales > Poaceae > Hordeum > Hordeum vulgare. The sequence continues at coordinate 358,844,175 of NC_058523.1, forward strand.
CGTGCCCCGCCTCCGCCTCAAGCTGCGCCATGATGACCCACAAGTGTAGGGGATCTATCTTAGTCCTTTCGATAAGTAAGAGTATCGAACCCAACGAGGAGCAGAAGGATCTGCAAGTGGTTTTCAGCAAGGTATTCTCTGCAGGCACTGAAATTATCGGTAGCAGATAGTTGTGTGATAAGACGATTCGTAGCAAGTAGCAAGTAACAATAGTAACAAAGGTGCAGCAAGATAGCCCAATCCCTTTTTTAGCAAGGGACAAGCCTGGAAAAACTCTTATAGGAGGTGAAGCGCTCCCGAGAACACATGGGAATTTCTGTCAAGCTAGTTTTCATCATGTTCATATGATTCGCGTTCGCTACTCTGATAGTTTGATATGTGGGTGGACCGGTGCTTGGGTGCTGCCCTTACTTGGAAAAACATCCCACTTATGATTAACCCCTGTCGCAAGCATCCGCAACTACGAAAGAAGAATTAAGACTAAGTCTAACCATAACATTAAACTAGTGGATCCAAATCAGCCCCTTACGAAGCAACGCATAAACTAGGGTTTAAGCTTCTGTCACTCTAGCAACCCATCATCTACTTATTACTTCCCAATGCCTTCCTCTAGGCCCAAATAATGGTGAAGTGTTATGTATTCGATGTTCACATAACACCACTAGAGGAGAGACAACATACAACACATCAAAATATCGAACGAATACCAAATTCACATGACTACTTATAGCAAGACTTATCCCATGTCCTCAGGAACAAAAGTGACTACTCACAAAGCGTAATTATGTTCATGACCAGAGAGGTATTCAATAGCATCAAGGATCTGAACATATGATCTTCCACCGAGTAATCCAACTAGCATCAACTACAAAGAGTAATTAACACTACTAGCAACCTTACAAGTACCAATCGGAGTCGCGAGACGGAGATTGGTTACAAGAGATGAACTAGGGTTTGGAGATGAGATGGTGCTGATGAAGATGTTGATGGTGATGAGTCCCCTCCGATGAGAGGAGTGTTGGTGATGACGATGGCGACGATTTCCCCCTCCGGGAGGGAAGTTTCCCCGGAAGGACGACCCTGCCGGAGCTCTAGATTGGTTCTGCTCAAGTTCCGCCTCGTGGCGGCGGCGACTCCTCCCGAAAGCCTCCTCCTGATTTTTTCTGGAAGGAAACCCTCCTTATAGAAAAAGATGGGAGCCAGAGGGGCAACAGGGGGCCCACAAGCCACCTAGGCGTGACTAGGGGGTAGGCCGCGCCTCGCAGTCTTGTGGCCTCTTGGTGGCTCCCCTCTGGTACTTCTTTCGTCTAGTATTTTTTATAAATTGCAAAATAATTCCTCGTTGATTTTCACGGCTTTTGGAGTTTCGCAGAATAGGTATCTCAAACTTGCTCCTTTTTCAGACCAGAATTCCAGCTGCCGGCATTCTCCCTCTTCATGTAAACCTTATAAAATAAGAGAGAAAAGGCATAAGTATTGTACCGTGAAGTGTAATAACAACCCATAAAGCGATAAATATCAACATAAAAGCATGATGCAAAATGGACGTATCACTCAGAGATTACTACAACACACCAATTGCAGGTACACGTAGAGTGATATTAAGACGTGAGCGCAATGATTGTTCATTTGGAGTTTCTTCTTCTTCTTCTTCGATCTAAGATGGGTTCCAGGCTGGCAGCCTGGGATATCAAGGATGGACGTCGTTCTTTCATCGGTTGTTCCTGTCCTTAGTCGGACCCTGCTCTTCTTCTTCATGATTGTATGTACTGTACTAATGTGACTCTGATGTAGCTTGTGGCGAGTGTAAGCCAATTCCATATACTCATATTTTCAGTACATGTACTTGTAACGATATCCATTCTTGTGAAACGACGAGATGCGCTTCTATCCCTGTCGAGGCCCTCGCGCCAAAATAAGGATAGGGCCGCATCTTGGGCATTACAGAATGTCACTCGCAGTGTACCAAGATGTGCAATGATCTAGCATAGCAAAAGATATCAAAATGGAAAAGACATGTAAATATCATGCTAGCTATCTTACGATCATGCAAAGCAATATGACAATGGAAATACAAGTCATATGAAGTGATGGTGGAAGTTGCATGGCAATATATCTTAGAATGGCTATGGAAATGCCATGATAGGTAGGTATGGTGGCTGTTTTGAGCAAGATATAATGAGGATTATGTGCAATACAGCGTATCATGCCACGGGGTTTGGATGTACCCGCGAAATTTGCACTGATCCTCGAGGTGAGAATGGGCAATGCACGGTACTGAAGAGGCTAGCAAATATGCAGAGGTGGGAGTCCGTATATCCATGGATTCACATTATTCATAAAAAATCACATACTTATTACAAGGTTTCATTAGCTCACTCAAATCAAAGTACTACTCGCATGCCCCGAGGGAGAAAGTTGGGAGGAGTTAACCATCGCGCGACTCCGATTATAACAGTTCAAAGGATTCTAATCAAGGATAAGTTATGCTCCAATCATCATCGCATAACTGGACACTATAAGGGCATGCTTCAGGAATCACAAACCTTAACATCAATATTCTTACTAATGCACAATCATCAACTAGTGCTCCCACATATTACCATCTTAATGTCGCAAAACTATTGCAGGGAATCAAACATTTCATATTGAGTAATCGACAAGTTTTATGTAGGATGAAAGCATCGATATGGTTGACTAGAGGAGGTGAATAGGCAACTACAAATTTTAAGCTTTTCTTAACAAATTAAGGTTAGCAACAAAAGGTTCTCTAGATGAACAACTAGCTGAGCAACATATATGATGCTAACAACCATGACAACAAGTGCAAGCAAGGAATACACCACCACAATAATAAATACAAAGTAAAGGTAAGAGATAACCGCAAGTGGAACCAGTGGAGACGAGGATGTGTTACCGAAGTTCCTTCCCTTTGACAAGAAGTACGTCTCCGTTGGAGCGGTGAGGAGGCACAATGCTCCCCAAGAAGCCACTAGGGCCACCGTATTCTCCTCACGCCCTCACACAATGCGAGGTGTCGTGATTCCACTATTAGTGCCCTTGAAGGCGGCGACCGAAACTTTACAAACAAGGTTGGGGCTATCTCTACACAAAGCTTGGAGGCTCCCAACGAGACCACGGAGCTTCACCACAATGGAATGTGGCTCCGAGGTAACCCAACCGTCTAGGGTGCTCAAACACCCAAGAGTAACAAGATCCACAAGGGATTAGTGGGGGAATCAATTATCTCTTGGTGGAAGTGTAGATCTGGGCCTTCTCAACCAAACCTTAGAAAATCAACAAGTTTGATTGGCTAGGGAGAGAGATCGTGCAAGAATGAGCTTTGGAGCAACAATGGGCTTCAGCAGGCAAGAGGTGAGCTTCTAGAGGAAGAAGACACCTTTATATAGTGGGGGACAAGTCCAACCGTTACCCCCCAGTTATAGCACTCGCAGAGCGGTACTACCGCTGCGAGAGAGCGGTACTACCGCTGCCATGAGAGGAACTACTGCTAGGTAGGCTCACCAACCACCATAGTAAAAAACTACTACCGTGCCTACCACCGCTGGGGAAAAGATGCGCAAAAAGTCCGACGGAGTGGAAGTACAAAAGCTACTACCGCCCAAAGAGCGGTACTGCCGCCCAAAGAGCGGTACTACCGCCCTTGGAGCGGTACTGCCGCCCAAAGAGCGGTACTACCACCCTTGGAGCGGTACTACCGCCCTTGGAGCGGTAGTAAAAAATTACTACCGCTCCTAGAGCAGTACTATCGCTGGTCCTTTTGTACAGGCAAAAATATAAGATTGGACCTCCTTTGTAGCCGGGGAAAGGTGGTGCGAACGGAACTGTGTATGTGTTGATTCCACCCAAACCTTTCCGACCCGGACCCCTGATACGTCCATTTTGCATCATGCTTTCATGTTGATATTTATCGCTTTATGGGCTGTTATTACACTTCACGGTATAATACTTATGCCTTTTCTCTCTTATTTTGCAAGGTTTACAAGAAGAGGGAGAATGTCGGCAGCTAGAATTCTGGCCTGAAAAAGGAGCAAGTTTGAGATACCTATTCTGCGCAACTCCAAAAGCCGTGAAAATCAACGAGGATTTTTTTGGAATCTATAAAACAATACTGGGCCGAAGAAGTACCAGAGGGGCGCGAGCAGGAGGCCACAAGCCTGCTAGGCGCGGCCTACCCCCCTAGCCACGCCTAGGGGCTTGTGGGCTCCCTACTGGCCCTCCGGCCCCCCTCTTTTGCTATAAGGAGGGTTTCATTCCAGAAAAATCAAGAGGAGGCTTTCGGGAGGAATCGCCGCCGCCACGAGGCGGAACTTGAGCAGAACCAATCTAGAGCTCCGACAGGGTCGTCCTGCCGGGGAAACTTCCCTCCCGGAGGGGGAAATCATCGCCATCGTCATCACCAACACTCCTCTCATTGGAGGGGACTCGTCACCGTCAACATATTCATCAGCACCATCTCATCTCCGAACCCTAGTTCATCTCTTGTAACCAATCTCCGTCTTGCGACTCCGATTGGTACTTGTAAGGTTGCTAGTAGTGTTAATTACTTTTTGTAGTTGATGCTAGTTGGATTACTTGGTGGAAGATTACATGTTCAGATCTTTGATGCTATTCAATACCTCTCTGGTCATGAACATAATTACGCTTTGTGAGTAGTCACTTTTGTTCCTGAGGACATGGGATAAGTCTTGCTATAAGTAGTCATGTGAATTTGGTATTCGTTCGAATAATTTGCTGTGTTGTATGTTGTCTCTCCTCTAGTGGTGTTATGTGAACATCGACTACATAACACGTCACCAATATTTGGGCCTAGAGGAAGGCATTGGGAAGTATTAAGTAGATGATAGGTTGCTAGAGTGACAGAATCTTAAACCCTAGTTTATGTGTTGCTTCGTAAGGGGCTGATTTGGATCCACTAGTTTAATGCTATGGTTAGACTTTGTCTTAATTCTTCTTTCATAGTTGCGGATGCTTCCGAGAGGGGTTAATCATAAGTGGGATGTTTGTCCAAGTAAGGGCAGCACCCAAGCACCGGTCCACCCACATATCAAACTATCAAAGTAGCGAACGCGAATCATATGAACATGATGAAAACTAGTTTGACAGAATTTCCCATGTGTCCTCGGGAGCGCTTTACCTCCTATAAGTGTTTGTTCAGGCTTGTACCTTGCTACAAAAGGGATTGGGCCACTTTGCTGCACCGCTGTTACTCTTATTGCTTGCTACGAATCATCTTATCACACAACTATCTGTTACCAATAATTTCAGTGCTTGTAGAGAATACCTTGCTGAAAACCACTTGTCAGATCCGTCTGCTCTTCGTTGGGTTCGACACTCTTACTTATCGAAAGGACTACGATAGATCCCCTATACTTGTGGGTCATCATGACTCTCTTCTGGCGCCGTTGCTGGGGAGTGAAGCGCCTTTGGTTAGGGAACATTTATATAGTGTGCTGAAATTTATTGTCACTTGTTACTATGGAAACTAATCCTTTGAGGAGCTTCTTCGGGGTATCTTCACCTTGAACGGAAGCACAAGGAGTTTCTCCTCAACCTGCTGCACCTACTGAAAATATTTGCTATGAATTTCCTTCGGGTATGCTTGAGAAACTGCTGGCTAATCCTTTTACAGGAGATGGAACATCACATCCCGACTTGCATCTAATCTATGTAGATGAAGTTTGTTGTTTATTTAAGCTTGGAGGTTTGCCCGAGGATGAGGTCAAGAAGAAGGTCTTTCCCTTATCTTTGAGGGATAAGGTGTTGACATGGTATAGGCTATGTGATGATACTGGATCATGGAACTACAACCGGTTGAAATTGGAATTTCATCAAAAGTTTTATCCTATGCATCTAGTACATCGTGATCGGAATTATATTTATAATTTTTGGCCTCGTGACAGAGAAAGAATCTCTCAAGCTTGGGGAGTCTTAAATCAATGTTGTATTCATGCCCCAACCATGAGCTCTCGAGAGAAATTATCATTCAGAACTTCTATGCTCGGCTTTCTCATGATGATCGCACCATGCTTGACACTTCTTGTACCGGTTCTTTTATGAAGAGATATGTTGACTTCAGATGGAATTTATTGGAAAGAATTAAACGCAAGTCTAAAGATTGGGAGTCTGATGAAGTTAAGGAGTCATGTATGAATTTCAAGTTTGATTGCGTTAAATCCTTTGCCGAAACAAATACTTTTTGTTATTTTAGCGCTAAATATGGACTTGACTCTGACAAAGTAGCTTCATTGTGTGAATCATTTGCTGCTCATATCGATCTCCCTAAAGAGAAGTGGTTTAAATATCATCCTCCCTTAGAAGTCAATGTAGTTAAACCCAATCCGGTTGAAGAGAAAGTCATTGCTTATAATGATCCTATTGTTCCTAGTGCTTACATTGAGAAACCACCTTTCCCTATTAGGATAAAGGATCATTATAAAGCATCAACTGTGATACGTAGGGGCTACATTAGAACACCTACACCCCCTGAGAAAATTAAAGTTGAACCTAGCATTGCTATTATCAAAGATCTCCTGTCCGACAATGTTGATGGCCATGATATTCACTTCTATGAAGACGCTGCTAGAATTGCTAAACCACATGCTAGAGACAAACATAGGCCTGTTGTTGGCACACCTGTTGTTTCTGTTAAGATAGGAGATCATTGTTATCATGGTTTATGTGACGTGGGTGCTAGTGTTAGTGCAATACCTCGATCCTTATATGATGAAATTAAAGACTTGATTGCACCTGTTGAGATGGAACCTATTGATGTCACTATTCAGCTTGCCAATAGAGATACTATCTGCCCTTTGGGAATTGTTAGAGATGTTGAAGTCTTGTGTGGTAAAACGAAGTATCCTGCTGATTTCATCGTTCTTGCTACCACAAAAGATAGCTTTTGTCCCATCATATTTGGCAGACCCTTCCTCAATACTGTCAATGCTCATATTGACTGTGAGAAGCAAACTATCACTATTGGCTTTGAAGGTGTGTCACATGAGTTCAATTTCTCCAAGTTTGGTAGACAACCTCATGAAAAAGAGTTGCCTAGTAAGGATGAAATTATTGCCCTAGCTTCTATTGTCGTGCCTCCTACTGATCCTTTAGAGCAATACTTGCTTGAGCATGAAAATGATATCCATATGGATAAAGGGATGAGATAGATAGAGTTATCTTTGAACAGTATCCTATCCTTAAGAATAATTTGCGTGTTGAATTGCTTGGAGAACCACCCCCACCAAAGGGTGATCCTGTGTTCGAGCTCAAACAGTTGCCTGATACTCTTAAGTATGCTTATCTTGATGAAAAAGCGATATATCCTGTTATTATTAGTGCTAGCCTCTCAGAGCATGAAGAAAAGAAGTTACTAAAAACTTTGAGGAAGCACCGTGATGCTATTGGATATACTCTTGATGATCTTAAGGGCATTAGTCCCACTCTATGCCAGCACAAGATTAAAACCGATCCTGATTCCAAACCAGTTGTCAATCATCAACGGAGATTAAATCCTAAGATGAAAGAGGTAGTAAGAAAATAAATACTAAAGCTCCTGGAAGAAGGTATTATATATCATGTTGCTCATAGTGATTGGGTAATTCCGGTGCATTGCGTCCCTAAGAAAGGAGGTATTATCGTTGTCCCTAATGATAAGGATGAATTGATCCCATAGAGGATTATTACTCGCTATAGGATGGTGATCGATTTTAGGTAATTGAATAAGGCCACTAGAAAAGATCATTACCCTTTGCCTTTTAGCGACCAAATGCTAGAAAGACTTTCTAAAACACACACTTCTGCTTTCTAGATGGTTATTCTGGTTTCTCCCAAATACCTATTGCACAATCTGATCAGGAGAAAACCACTTTCACCTGCCCTTTCGGTACCTTTGCTTACAGACGTATGCCTTTTGGCTTATGTAATGCACCTGCTACCTTTCAAAGATGTATGATGGCTATATTCTCTGACTTTTGTGAAAAGATTGTTGAGGTTTTCATGGATGACTTCTCCGTTTACGGGTCTTCTTTCGATGATTGCCTCAGCAACCTTGATCCAGTCTTGTAGAGATGTAAAGATACCAACCTTGTATTGAATTGGGAGAAGTGCCACTTTATGGTTAATGAAGGCATCATCTTAGGACATAAATTTCTGAAAGAGGTATTCAAGTCGATAAGGCTAAGGTTGATGCGATCGAGAAAATACCATGCCCCACAGATATCAAAGGTATAAGAAGTTTCCTTGGTCATGCTGGTTTCTATAGAAGGTTCAATAAAGACTTTTCTAAGATTTCTAGGCCTCTTACCAATCTCTTGCAAACGAATATTCCTTTTTTTACGATGATTGTGAGGAAGCCTTCGAAATACTTAAGAAGGCCTTGATAACTGCGCCTATTGTTCAACCACCTGATTGGAACTTACCTTTTGAAATCATGTGTGATGCTAGTGATTATGCTGTTGGCGTTGTTCTAGGACAAAGAGTTGATAAGAAGTTGAATGTTATTCACTATGCTAGTAAAACTCTAGACAGTGCCCAAAGAAACTATGCTACTACTGAAAAGGAATTTTTAGCAGTCGTGTTTGCATGTGAAAAGTTCAGATCTTACATAGTTGATTCCAAAGTCACTATTCACACTGATCACGCTGCTATTAAGTACCTCGTGGAAAAGGAAGACGCTAAACCTGGACTTATCAGATGGGTTCTCTTGCTACAAGAATTTGATTTGCATGTTGTCGACAGGAAGGGTGCTGATAACCCTGTAGTAGATAACTTGTCTAGGTTGGAGAATGTTCTTAATGACCCACAACCTATTGATGATAGCTTTCCTGATGAGCAATTGAATGTCATCAATACTTCACGTAGTACACCGTGGTATGCTGATTATGCAAATTATATCGTTGCCAAATACATACCACCTAGTTTCACATACCAGCAAAATAAGAAATTCTTCTTTGATTTGAGACATTACTTTTGGGATGATCCTCACCTTTATAAGGAAGGAGTAGATGGTGTTATTAGACATTGTGTACCTGAACATGAACAGGGATAGATCCTACAGAAGTGTCACTCCGAGGCTTACGGAGGACACCATGCGGGAGACAGAACTGCACACAAGGTATTGCAATCAGGTTTCTATTGGCCCACTCTCTTCAAGGATGCACGTAAGTTTGTCTTGTCTTGTGACGAATGTCAAAGAATAGGTAATATCAGCAAATGTCAGGAAATGCCTATGAACTATTCACCTGTTATTGAACCATTTGACGTTTAGGGCTTTGATTATATGAGACCTTTTCCAAAATCCAACGGGTATACACATATCCTAGTTGTTGTTGATTACATTACTAAGTGGGTAGAAGCTATCCCAACTAGTAGTGCTGATCACAACACTTCTATCAGGATGCTTAAAGAAGTTATTTTCCCTAGATTTGGAGTCCCTAGATATCTAATGACCGATGGTGGTTCACATTTCATTCATGGTGCTTTCCGTAAAACGCTTGCTAAGTACGATGTCAATCATAGAATTGCATCTCCTATCACCCCCAGTCTAGTGGTCAAGTAGAGCTAAGCAATAGAGAGATTAAACTAATTCTGCAAAAGACTGTTAATAGGTGTAGAAAGAATTGGTCTAAGAAGCTCGATGATGCACTGTGGGCTTATAGAACTGCCTATAAGAATCCCATGGGCATGTCTCCGTACAAAATGGTTTGCGGCAAAGCATGTCATTTATCTCTTGAGCTAGAGCATAAGGCTTATTGGGCAATCAAAGAGCTCAACTTTGATTTCAAACTTGCTGGTGAGAAGAGGTTATTTGATATTAGCTTGCTTGATGAATGGAGAGCTCAGGCATATGAAAATGCCAAGTTGTTCAAAGAAAAGGTTAAGAGGTGGCATGATAAAAGGATACAGAAACGTGAGTTCAATGTAGGTGATTATGTCTTGCTATATAATTCTCGTTTAAGATTTTTTGCAGGCAAGCTTCTCTCTAAATGGGAAGGTCCTTACATTGTTGAGGAAGTATCTCGTTCCGGTGCCATCAAGATCAACAACACGGAAGGTAATTTTTCGAGAGTGGTAAATGGGCAGAGAATCAAGCATTATATCTCAGGTACTCCCATAAATGTTGAAAGTAATATTATCAATACCATAACTCCGTAGGAGTACATAAGGGATATTTATCAGCCTGTTTTAGACTCCGAAAACGAAGAGGTATGTGATTCGGTAAGTAAACCGACTCCAAAACTTTTCCAGTAGGAAATTTTCTTCGTTTTGGAATTTTTAGAAAAATAGAAAAACTAAAAGTAGTCCGGAAAGCACACGAGGAGGCGACAAGCCTACCAGGCGCGGGCCACCCCCCTGGCCGCGCCTGGGGGGCATGTGACCACCTCGTGTGCCTCCCGGACTCCGTTTTCTTGCGGAGTACTCCTTCTGGTCAGGAAAAAATCATTATATATTCTCCCGAAAGGTCTGACCCTCGTACCACGCAAATTTCCTCTGTTTTCGTTTCGAGCCTGTTTCTGTTGCAGATCCAGATCGCTATGGCGTCCCCAAAAGCTCCGAAGGACAAGATCTTCGAGAAGCTCATCGATCCCTACCTCGCGGGAGTGCTGCAACACCCTCAATCTATCGAGATGCGTGAGGGGATGCTGCACATCCGTGATGTTGAGGCGCCCAAGAAGACCGGAAGCGTGGAGGCGAGGCTCGAAGCAATGGAGCAGCAAGTCTTCAAGTGCCAAGGGATGGTGGAATGCGGACTCAACGCCAACCACATGATGATCACGGAGTTCACCAACAAGCACAAGATCGATGACAATGACATCGGGAAGCACCTCTCCACGCTCTATGACATAATTGATCACCTCCAAGCCCAGATCTATGACCTGCAGAACCAAAACTATGAGTATGAGTATAGATTTAAATCAATACGGTTGGCTGCAGATTTGAGGATTCCGGAGACTCGGTCATCCTTCCATGATGGAGCACCTATGCCTTGGAATACGGAGGATCAAACCCATGTTGCAACAACTCCACCACCATCACCATCGAAGGAAGACAACTAAGCATGGGTATGGGCAATCCCCTTGGCTTGTGTCAAGCTTGGGGGAGTGATACGTCTCAAACGTATCTATAATTTTTGATGGTTTCATGCTATTATCTTGTCAACTTTGGATGTTTTATATACCTTTTATATCTTTTTTGGGACTAACTTATTAATTCAGTGCCAAGTGCCAGTTCCTGTTTTTTTTGTGTTTTTGACTCTTTTTAGATCTGATTTTGGAACGGAGTCCAAATGGAATAAACTCCCCGAAATAAATTTTTCCAGAACGGAAGAAGATCGGGGGACTTGAGGGCCAAGGCAGGAGGCCCACAGGGAGCCCACAAGCCCTGTCCCCGCGGCCAGGGGGCCCGCAGGCACCAGGCTTATGGCCTCCCTGGCGCTCCCCTGCCCTAGCTCTTTGGCCTATATATTCCCTAAAATCCCAGAAAAAATCAGAGCGTCCACGAAACCACTTTTCCGCCGCCGCAAGCTTCCGTTTCTGCGAGATCTCATCTGGAGACCCTTCCCGGTGCCCTGCCGGAGGGGACTTTGAAACTGGAGGGCTTCTACATCAACATCATTGCCTCTCCAATGACTCGTGAGCAGTCCACTTCAGACCTACGGGTCCGTAGTTAGTAGCTAGATGGCTTCTTCTCTCTCTTGGATCTTCAATACAAAGTTCTCCATGATCTTCATGGAGATCTATCCGATGTAATCCTCTTTGGCGGTGTGTTTGTTGAGATCCAATGAATTGTGGATTTGTGATCAGATTATCTATGATTTATATTTGAGCCTTTGCTGATTTCTTATATGCATGATTTGATATCCTTGTAAATCTCTCCGAGTCTTGGGTTTTGTTTGGCCAACTAGATCTATGATTCTTGCAATGGGAGAAGTGCTTGGTTTTGGGTTCATACCGTGCGGTGACCTTTGCCAGTGACAGAAGGGGCAGCAAGGCACGCATCGTGTTGTTTCCATCAAGGGTAACAAGATGGGCTTTCATCATAGATTTGAGATTGTCCATCTACATCATGTCATCTTGCTTAAGGCCTTACTCTGTTCTTATGAACTCAATACACTAGATGCATGTTGGATAGCGGTCAACGTGTGGAGTAATAGTAGTAGATGCAGAAAGTATCGGTCTACTTGTTTTGGACGTGATGCCTATAGATATGATCATTGCCATAGATAACGTCATGACTTTGCGCGGTTCTATCAGTTGCTCGACAGTAATTCGTTCACCCTCCGTCTAAGCCACTAGTGAACACTACGGCCCCCAGGTGCGGAATCATATGAAATCAACAATGCCTTGCTGAATCTTGTTATGAAAGAGCAATTTTCTGGCCTTCCTAGTGAAGATGCCGCATCCCATCTCAATACTTTCATTGAACTTTGCGATATGCAAAAGAAGAAAGATGTGGATAATGATGTTGTTAAATTGAAGCTTTTTTCCGTTCTCTTTGGGAGATCGTGCGAAAACTTGGTTTTCTTCTTTGAATTTTGCTTCTCGCAATATCTTGGACTCTGCCTCAGGTGGAACATTCATGGAAATCACGTTAGGAGAAGCTACAAAACTCCTAGACAATATCATGACCAACTACTCTCGGTGTGTCACGCCCAAGATGCGACCCTATCCTCAATTTGGCACGAGGGCCTCGTCAGGGATAGAAGCGCATCTCATCGTGTTGCAAGAATGGATATCGTTACAAGTACATGTACTGAAAAGGAGAGATATATAAATAGAGTTGGCTTACACTCGCCACAAGCTACATCAGAGTCACATCAGTACATTACATATTCATCAAGAGTAAGAGCAGGGTCCGACTACGGACGAAAACAAACGAGAAAAATAAGAACGACGTCCATCCTTGCTATCCTAGGCTGACGGCCTGGAACCCATCCTAGATCGATGAAGAAGAAGAAGAAGAAGCAACTCCAAATGAACAATCAACGCGCTCGCGTCAAGTAACCTTTACATGTACCTGCAACTGGTGTTGTAGTAATCTGTGAGCCACAGGGGACTCAGCAATCTCATTTCCAAAGGTATCAAGACTAGCAAAGCTTAATGGGTGAGGTAAGGTTAAGTGGTGAGGTTGCAGCAGCGCCTAAGTATATATTTGGTGGATAAACTTACGAGTACAAGAAATAAGAGGGGATGATCTACGCATAGCGGACGTGACTACTGGTGATCAAATGAATGATCCTGAACACCTACCTACGTCAGACATAACCCCATCGTGTCCTCGATCGGAGAAGGAACTCACGAAAGAGACAGTCACGGTTATGCACAGAGTTGGCATATTTTAATTAAGTTAACTTCAAGTTATCTAGAACCAGTGTTAAACAAAGTTTCCACGTTGCCACATAACCGTGGGCACGGCTTTCCGAAAAGATTTAACCCTACAGGGGTGCTCCAACTAGTCCATCACAAATTACTACAAGCCGCATAGAAATCCTCAACCACGAAGCTCGCGATCTCGTCGGATTCCCTAGTGGAAAACCTCAACTCTGAGATTACCCAAAGCATCACCGGAATCCTGATGCACAAGATATCTCGTCAAAGGTAAAACTAATCCAGCAAGGCCGCCCCGCGTGTCGACGATCCCGATAGGAACCACGTATCTCGTTCTCAGGACATGACGGATAAGCATAGTGTACGGTGGCCTGATAGAAATCTGCTGAGTTGCCCCGGGTTGGCCCCGCAAACGGCTCTAGTTTTGGACCATCACCAACAGCACTGGCCCCCCTTTATTATGTGAAATTACTCCTCGGGTAGCGCTAACTCCCTATGCATTGCATTTTAACAGAATTATTATGTTGGGCAAATAGTACCAATGTTGGGCATTGCCAGACCAGCTTTAATCTAAAATGAATTATCAAGGGGGTCCCCATAACAACCCCGATCGTGTTAGGAGCGCTCATTTTTGGAACATAACACCGGTAGCCGAAACTAAGGGGGCAAAGGTGGAACAAAACACCAGGCTAGAAAGGCCGAGCCTTCCACCTTTTACCAAGTATATAGGTTCATTAAATTAAATAGCATTTAATATGGTGATATAACAAGGAACCCATGCTTTCACATGGAAGCAACTGCACCTACAACTAGCAACGCTACTCAGGGTTAAGCAAGCGGTAACATAGCCAATCAGTGGTTTGCTAGGTTGAACAGGTTGAAGGTTTCATGGCATTGTTGAGAGGCTGATATTTAACATGTGGTAGGCAACGAGACATAATTGATAGGAACGGTAATACTAGCATGGCAATGATAGTAATGGTATCTGGGGAAATGGTCATCTTGCCTGAGATCCCGCTTGGAAGAAGAATGCCTCCGTGAAGCAGACGAACCGACGTAGTCGAACGGGTCCTCACAATCCGGCACGCTGTGGAACTCTATCGAGACGAAGCAAACCGGAAACACAAATCAACACACAAAATTCACCACAAGATGCACAACACATATGATGCATGAGCAGCTGAATATATGCAAGTCACCGCATGACAATTCACACAATCAAACACTACACATTAAGTGAAGTTCAATATGCAACGAGTTGCATATTGACAAAACTTCACATATGAATTATTTAGTTCACTCCCGGTTATTTACACGGCAATATTAATGTTGTCAAACATGCAATAGGTGAAGCAGAAATTAAACTACCTATCTAGACATTTTAAATGAGGTCGGAAACGACATATAACATTTCCGAGACGACCTCTCATGTTAATTTGCAATTCTGTCCAGATCTGAACTAATGCATTTAATTAGTTGTTAAACAGCAAAACAAATAGGTTCACGTGATTCTAAGTGTCATGGCAAGAAATTTACACATAGAGAACATCTCCAACGGAGTTACGGATCAAAAGTTACAAGCACCGCAAGATATGATGGCATGAATGCAAGATGTGTGCAAATACGGCTACGAGCACTTCAAAACATACAAACAGCAAGATAAAAATGAAACTACACGAGATTCTAAGCAAGTTTCATGTAGGACACGATCAAATCAGAGCTACGGTTCAACAACTACGAGCAAAACAAGAAATCACTACAATCTGCCAAAATCTGCCACATAGCTTTTTCTACGCCCCACAACTACGGGCTACACAACTCCGATATGCTCAAGCAAGGCATGGCACGAAATAGGGCAAGAAGCACTACTACAAACAACTAACAACAACTATCATGGCAGCAAGGAACACTAGGAAAAGAAGACACAACATGGCATCGCACACACTACTTCAGACTTAGTGAAAATAGCACTTCATGAAAGTGCAGTTTTCGATCTGAAGCCATATTGACAGCAGCAAAACCTATAGCTACAGGACTCCAAATGGCATGAAAATTTACAGCATGCTAGAGAAACACAAGGGGTACAACTAACTCCATTGCACCAACCTCAAAAGAGCTACAAATCACAAGTTACAAGCAAGACAAGACAGCAACAAAATATAACAGATCTCAGACTTAGAAATATTTCAGCACCTCCAAATCAGCACTATTTCTAGCAACTTGAGGGCAAGCAAACCACACCTAAACATGCATTTCTATTGCAAACAAAAATACCACGGGCTAGTCTAAACACCCAAGAACAACTCTCTAGTTGACAACTCCGTCAAACGACGCACGAAATAAATCCTACGAATTAAACAAAAGGGCATCACGGCAATATATCGCGCGAACTAACTTACTCAAAAGCTAAAACTAACTTCACAGAAAATCCAATGGATTTTTCTACCCCAAAAACATATAAGATATGTGGGGTTACGCAACAAAATAATGCCACACGAAAATGCGGGAAAGATAACCTATACACGGGAAAATAAACTACCGGCAATCCATACATGCAAAAATACCTATGACCGCTCTAAAATACATGGAAAAGTGGTTCCTAAAACATGGGCATTTCTAATACGGCATTCGGACTAACCGGACTTGCGCGAAAAAAATAACACGGGACCAAGACAATATAAACAACACACATATCTAGGCATTCGGCATGCAAAACTACATCAAACAAATATGCAAGTTGCAAAAACGGATACTACGCGAAATTCTACACCAAATCCATATATAGATCACCTCGTTCCGACTTACGGAATATAAGTTACGGGGGTTTTAAAATAGCTATTTTTCTGGAATTTACTAATTCCGAAAAATACTAGTATCTAATGGGCCGGATCTACTACTTGGCCCAACACAACTAGCACAACAACAAAATAAAAAAAACGCACAGGCGCAGGGGGGGATCTCACCTCGGTGGGCCTCGGGCCCATGAGGGGAGGCTGGTGGAGGCGGCTCTGGTGCTGGGCCTCGCGAGGCCTGGACGGCGCGGCCTGCTGGCGCTGGCGGGCGTACACGGCGCAACGCCTTCGTCCCCCCGTGCTCAGCACGAGGCCATGGCGGCCGCTGCTGCTGCCGGCTCCAGGCGGGCTTGAACCGGCGAGGGGGAGAAGGGGAATCGGTGGGGACCGGCCGGATCTAGAGGGATCCGGGCACGGGAGCCCCATTCCCAGCGGCGGCGGCGAGCTCCGGGCGGAGGACGGCGGCCGACACGGATCTGGCGAGCTTAATGGCGGCGGGAAATGGAGCTGGGCGACGGGAGCTCCGGCAGGGAGGCGGCCTCCAGCGACGGGAGCGGGCAAGGGGCTGCCCTGGCGGCGGAGGGAGCTGCGCGGCTGCACGCACCGGCGGTGGCGCTCCGGCGACAGAAGGTAGCGGCGCGAGGAGTTGCATGGCTCGGGGCAGCTCAGGGTGAGGCTGCTGCCTCGGGCGAGCTGGCGGCGGCGGCTCGGAGACGAACCGGGCTCGGGCGGGCCCCAGATGGGCTTCGCGGTCCCGGCGGCTGGAGAGGGGGAGAGGAGGCTGGAGAGAGAGCTAGGGTTAGGGGTAGGTGGGGCGCGGAAAACGAGGCAAGGAAGAGGGGCTGTCTAAAATAATGACATGGGGGCCTATATATAGACAAACGGGGGGCTAGGTTATCCGGAATTTCGTTCCGGATCCAACCGCGGGGTCGGATTCGAATGTTTCCGCACGCGGGAACGGGTATGTGACCGTGTCGAGGGGATATCCAGAGATGAGAGGGAGAACGGGCGGCGCGGCAACAATTTTTAAAACACCGACACACGTCCGACGGTAGACCGAATACGGTGCCGCTACGGTCGACCGTCCGGGTACCAGACGAACTCCGATCGCGACGAAATTCGACAGGCGTCCTAACTAAAACAAATTACTACCGCATGCCAAGTTTCACCTTGATCAGAGAAAGTTTTAAACGCACTTTAAATACAGGGTTTCGACGATGCCCCGGGCGCGTGCGAGTGCGGTTGGGATCAGAACGGACAACGACTAGAACCAGCAACTATCAACGGATGCAAGTTTGAAAACTGGCGGCACGGATATACCGATGCAATGCAGATGATGCGCACGATGCGATGATGATGTGACCAAAGAAGAATAGACACACGACAAAAACGGAATAGAAGGGGAATCTTCTGGAACGTGGGCATCGGGCTGTCACACAGTGGCACACTGAAAGGTCACCTGCTAGCAAAAAGGTACATGCTCTAGAAGAAATTAACTCTCTTAGTGCTAAGATGGACGAGTTGATGAATTTGGTTGCTAGTAGAAATGCTCCTTTAGATCCTAATGACATGCCACTATCTTCCTTGATTGAGAGTAGCAACGCTAGTTTGGACGTTAATTTTGTTGGTAGGAACGATTTTGGCAACAACAATGCTTTTAGAGGAAACTATGTTCCTAGGCCTTTTCCTAGTAACTCCTCTAACAATTATGGCAATTCCTACAACAACACTTATGGAAATCACAACAAATTACCCTCTGATTTAGAGAGTAATATCAAAGAGTTCATCAACTCTCAAAAGATTTTCAATGCGTCCATAGAGGAAAAACTACTCAAAATAGACGATTTGGCTAAGAGCGTTGATAGGATGTCTTGTGATATTGATGCTTTGAAAGTTAGATGTGCTCCTCCCAAGGTTAACTTGGATGAAACTTTAAAAACTATGTGTGTCTCCATGAATGAGAGCAAAGAAAGAACCGCCCAAATTCGCGCTAAGCATGAATGGTTTAAAAGGGTGCGTTCTAGTGATGCAAATGACGAAGATCTTAAAGTGCTTGGTGTGACTCCTCTTGAATATTTGTTTTCGCGTGTCAAACCTATTGATGAAGGGGCTGGATATGAATCCACTTTGGTTGAAAAACGCCCCAATGATTCGCAGTCCACCTATCTTGATGATAAAGGTGTGGAGAGTGGAGTAGAAGAAATCAAAATATTGGGTAGTAATGAAACTCCCACTTTGGATTTCAAGGAATTCAATTATGATAGTTGCTCCTTGTTTGAATGCATTTCCTTGATGCAATCCATTGCAAACTCTCCACATGCTTATAGCCAAAGCAAAGCCTTTACCGCACATATCGTAGATGCTATGATGAAATCTCTTGAAGAGAAACTCGAATTAGAAGTCTCTATACCAAGAAAACTTCATGATGAGTGGGAACCTACTATCAAAATCAGAATCAAAAACTATGAATGCAATGCTTTGTGTGATTTGGGTGCTAGTGTTTCTGCGATTCCAAAGTCTTTATGTGATATTCTTGGTTTTCATGAGATTGAAGAGTGTTCTCTTAATTTGCATCTTGCGGATTCTACTGTCAAGAAACCCATGGGAAGGATCAATGATGTTCTTATTGTTGCAAATAAGAACTATGTACCCGTGGATTTCATTGTACTTGACATAGATTGCAATCCTTCATGTCCCATTATTCTTGGTAGATCTTTCCTAAGGACTATTGGTGCTATCATCGATATGAAGGAAGGGAATATTAGATTTCAATTTCCTCTAAAGAAGGACATGGAGCATTTTCCTAGAAAGAAAATAAGATTGCCTTATGAATCTATGATGAGGGCTACTTATGGTTTGAGCACCAAAGATGACTATACGTGGTTCCATCACCTTATGCCTAGCTAAGGGCGTTAAACAATAGCGCTTATTGGGAGGCAACCCAACGAATCTATCCTTTTTATTTCTGTTTTGTGTTTTCCACACTTTCATAATTCTGTTATGATTGTGTTTTTTGTGTTTCTTTTGCGTTTGTGCCAAGTAAAACCATTATGATTAGTCTTGGGGATGATCGTTTGGTCATGCTGGAAAAGACAGAAACTTTCTGCTCACGAAAAGAATTTTCATTTTTTTCTGTAAGAGCTTTTGAGTTTATTCTTTTTGCTGCTATTTGCTATGCAAATTCTTCAGTCTGTCGTAAATTTTCAGAATTTTGGAAGTACCAGAAGTATACGAAGTATACAGATTGCTACAGACTGGTCTGCTGTTAACAGATTATGTTTTTGTTGAGTTGGTTGCTTATTTTGATGAAACTATGGATAGTATCGGGGGGTATTAGCCATGGAAGATTGAAAATACAGTAACCCAACATCAACATAAGTAGAATTTAAGTTTTCTACAGTACCTAAGGAAGTGGTGGTTTGCTTTCTTATACTAATGTTATCACGAGTTTCTGTTTAAGTTTCGTGTTGTGAAGTTTTCAAGTTTTGGGTGAAGTTCTTATGGACAAAGAGATAAAGAGTGGAAAGAGCTCAAGCTTGGGGATGCCCAAGGCACCCCAATTTGATTCAAGGATTCCGAAAAAGCCTAAGCTTGGGGATGCCCCGGGAAGGCATCCCCTCTTTCATCTTCAATCCATCGGTAACGTTACTTGGGGCTATATTTTTATTCACCACATGTTATGTGTTTTGCTTGGAGCGTCTTGTATCGTAGGAGTCTTTTATTTTTGTTGTGTTACAATCTTCCTTGCTGCACACCTAGAGAGAGAGACATGCACTCACCGTGATTTTGTCGAGCTTCACTTATATCCTTTGATTAGGCAATTCAGCTCACATGTGTTTCACTTATATCTTTTGAGCTAGTTGATTTTGCTCTATGTGTTTCACTTCTATCTTTTAGAGCACGGAAGCGCGTGGCATGGTAGTTGATCTATGCTATGAAAGTAGTCTCAAAAGGGGTAGTTATCCAAAGGGATATGAAAACTTCCACCTTCATGTGCATTGAGTAGTTAGAGAAGTTTGATTCATCTCAATTAGTTTTGAGTTGTGGTTGTGGTAATATTGAAGTTATACTAGTAAGGTGTTGTGGATCTAGAAATACTTGTGTTGAAGTTAGTGATTCCCGTAGCATGCACGTATGGTGAACCGCTATGTGATGAAGTCCGAGCATGATTAGTTTATTGATTGTCATCCTTTGTGTAGCGGTCGGGATCGCGCGATGGTTTATACCTACCAACCCTTCCCCCAGGAGTATGCGTTGAATGCTTTGTTTCGATTACTACTAAAACTTTTGCAACAAGTATATGAGTTCTTCATGACTAATGTTGAGTCCATGGTTTAGATGCACTTTCACCTTCCACCATCACTATCTTCTTTAGTGCCGTGCAACTTTCGCCGGTGCATAAAACCCACCATTAGTCTCCCTCAAAACAGCCACCATACCTACCTACTATGGCATTTTCAAAGCCATTCCGAGATATATTTCCATGCAACTACCACCATGACATGTGCCACCACTTCTACATTGCCATTGCATGATCATAAGATAGGTAGCATGATGTTTCCATCGATGTCTATGCCATGCTAGATCATTGTCACGGTACACTACCGAAGGCATTCCTTATAGAGTCATCATTGCTCTAAGTTTTGAGTTGTAAGTGTGATGATCATCATTGATGGAGCATTGTCCCATGTGAGGAAATAAAAGAGGCCAGCGAAGCCCATTTACAAAAAGAGGCCAAAGATGCCCACAAAAATAAAAATATATATATAAAAAAAAGAGGCCAAAGAGCCCACCAAAAAAATGAGAGAAAAAGAGAGAAGGGACAGTGCTACTATCTTTCCACACTTGTGCTTATTAAGCACCATGATCTTCATGATTGTGAGTCTCTCGTTTTGTCACCACCATATAGCTAGTGGGAAATTTTCATTATATAACTTGGCTTGTATATTGCAATGATAGGCTTCCTCAAAATTGCCTTAGGTCTTTGTGAGCAAGCAAGTTGGATGCACACCCACTAGTTTTCTTTAAGAGCTTTCACATACTCTTAGCTCTAGTGCATCATTTGTATGGCAATCCCTACTCATTCACGTTGATATCTATTGATGAGCATATCCATAGCTCGTTGATTTGCCTAGTCAATGTGACCATCTTCTCCTTGTTTGCCTTGCAACCTCCACCACACTCCATTCCACTTATAGTGCTAAAACCAAGGCTCGCGCTCATGTATTGCGTGAGAGTTGAAAAGGTTTGAGAAAGTAAAGGTGTGAAAACAATTACTTGGCCAATACCGAGGTTGTGCATGATTTAAATTCATTGTGCAAGGATGATAGAGCATACCCAGACTATATCATTTTGTAGGGATAACTTTCTTTTGGCCTTGTTATTTTGAAAGTTCATGATTACCTTGCTAGTTTGCTTGAAGTATTATTGTCTCCACGTCAATAGCAAACTATTGTTTTGAATCTAATGGATCTGAACATTCACGTCACATAAGAGGAGTTACAAAGGACATATATGCTAGGTAGCATGAAAGCATAAAAAATTCATTCTTTATCACTTCCCTACTCGAGGACGAGCAGGAGTTAAGCTTGGGGATGCTTGATACGTCTCAAACGTATCTATAATTTTTGATGGTTTCATGTTGTTATCTTGTCAACTTTGGATGTTTTATATACCTTTTATATATTTTCTGGGACTAACTTATTAATTCAGTGCCAAGTGCCAGTTCCTGTTTTTCTGTGTTTTTGACTCTTTTCAGATCTGATTTTGGAACAGAGTCCAAACGGAATAAAATCCCCGAAATAAATTTTTCCAGAACGGAAGAAGATCGGGGGACTTGAGGGCCAAGGCAGGAGGCCCACAGGGAGCCCACAAGCCTTGTCGCCGCGACCACCAGGCTTGTGGCCTCCTTGGCGCTCCCCTGCCCTAGCTCTTTGGCCTATATATTCCCTAAAATCCCACAAAAAATCAGGGCGTCCACGAAACCACTTTTCCGCTGCCGCAAGCTTCCGTTTCCGCGAGATCTCATCTGGAGACCCTTCCCGGTGCCCTGCCGGAGGGGATTTTGAAGCTGGAGGGCTTCTACATCAACATCATTGCCTCTCCAATGACTCGTGAGTAGTCCACTTCAGACCTACGAGTCCGTAGTTAGTAGCTAGATGGCTTCTTCTCTCTCTTGGATCTTCAATACAAAGTTCTCCATGATCTTCATGGAGATCTATCTGATGTAATCCTCTTTGGCGGTGTGTTTGTCGAGATCCGATGAATTGTGGATTTGTGATCAGATTATCTATGATTTATATTTGAGTCTTTGCTGATTTCTTATATGCATGATTTGATATCCTTGTAAGTCTCTCCGAGTCTTGGGTTTTGTTCGGCCAACTAGATCTATGATTCTTGCAATGGGAGAAGTGCTTGGTTTTGGGTTCATACCGTGCGGTGACCTTTGCCAGTGACAAAAGGGGCAGCAAGGCACGCATCATGTTGTTGCCATCAAGGGTAACAAGATGGGATTTCATCATAGATTTGAGACTGTCCATCTACATCATGTCATCTTGCTTAAGGCGTTACTCTGTTCTTATGAACTCAATACACTAGATGCATGCTGGATAGCGGTCGACGTGTGGAGTAATAGTAGTAGATGCAGAAAGCATCAGTCTACTTGTTTTGGACGTAATGCCTATAGATATGATCATTGCCATAGATAACGTCATGACTTTGCGCGGTTCTATCAATTGCTCAACAGTAATTCGTTCACCCTCCGTCTACTTGCTTTCATGAGAGAAGCCACTAGTGAACACTACGGCCCCCGGGTCTATTCACAACTATCATCTCAACTTTCACTTTTACTTTGCTTTGTTTACTTTTTGCTTTCAGTTCTCACTTTATAAACAATCTATAAGGGATTGACAACCCCTTCATAGCGTTGGGTGCAAGCTCTTTGTGTTTGTGCAGGTACTTGTGACTTGACGCGATCCTCCTACTGGATTGATACCTTGGTTCTCAAACTAAGGGAAATACTTACCGCCGCTGTGCTACATCACCCTTTCCTCTTCAAGGGAACACCAACGCAAGGCTTCAAGGCCGCGGGGGAATCCTTTGCATATTTGCCAAGGAAATCCCTATAGGCACAGCCAGCAGCAGAAGGATTTCTGGCGCCGTTGTCGGGAAAGGTCTTTTGTTGCAGTAGCAGGAGTTGCCCCGATATCGTATCACCATCACATCTTTTGCCTTTACCTTTTCTTAGTTCGAACCTTTTTGGTTTTATCTTTCTCTAGTAGAATAAAAGTCCTTAGTGTTTTAGACATGAGTTTTGCTTTGTGTCACCCCCGATGTATTCAAGCTCGTGAGCCATATAATAAAGAGTGTCTTAGTTAAGGGCCTTGCTTCATGCCATGATCTGAAAGAAGAGAATGATAAAAGAACAAAAGCATGAAAGATCATGTAATGATCTTATGGAAAGTGATGGCTTCACATATAAAAAGAATGAAGATTGAAACTTGTTGAGGGTGGACAAGCATAGACCTTGGTCATTGTTGCAATTAATAGGAAGTGATAAAGAAGGAGAGGTTCACATATAAATATATCATCTTTGACACCATCGATGATTGTGAACACTCACTAAACTATTGCATGCTTAGAATTAGATGTTGAACAAGGAAGACAACATAATGAGTTATGTTTGCTTGGTTCCGAACAATGATTATATGACTAGAGATCCCTTAGCATGTGACGATTTCTTCCACCCCATATCAGCCAAAACTCCCGCACCAAGTAGAGATACTACTTGTGCATCCATAAACCTTCAACCCTGTTTTGCCATAATAGTCCACCATACCTCAAGTAAGTTGTCATCGGTGCAAGCAATAAGAATTGCCCCCTAAATATGTATGATCTATTAGTGTGTGGAAAATAAGATTTGTATGAATCTGTGATAAGGAAGACATAAAAGCGACAAACTGCATAATAAAGTTCTTTATCACAAGAGGCAATATAAAGTGATGTTCCTTCACACAAAGAGGTCACGCATCCAAACCTCAAAAGCGCATCACAACCTCTGCTTCCCTCTGCGAAGGGCCTTTATCTTGGCTAACGTCATATGCTAGGGAAAGATCTATATTCTTATGTCAACTTGGAAGTAAGTACCCATGAATTATTATTGTTGACATTACCCTTGAGGTAAATAGTTGGGAGGCGAAACTATAAGCCCCTATCTTTCTGTGTGTCCGACTGAAACTTTGATCTCATGAGTACCACGTGAGTTGTAGCAATTGTAGAAGACAAAAGGATGATTGAGTATGTGGATTTTCTTTACAAGCTCTTACTTGACTCTTTCCGATGTTATGATAAATTGCAATTGCTTCAATGACTAAAGGCTATTGGTTGTTAATTCTCAGTAAGGTTCTTGATCCATACTTTACTTTGTGAAGGAATTGTCACTTTAGCATGAGAGATTATATGATTTTATTGTTGTTCTGGCTATGATCATGATGCTTGCATGTCCGTATCTTGTTTTGTCGACACCTCTCTCTCTCTAAACATGTGGGCATATTTATTGATCTCGGTTTCCGCTTGAGGACAAGCGGGGTCTAAGCTTGGGGGAGTTGATACGTCCATTTTGCATCATGCTTTCATGTTGATATTTATCGCTTTATGGGCTGCTATTACACTTCACGGTACAATACTTATGCCTTCTCTCTTATTTTGCAAGGTTTACATGAAGAGGGAGAATGCCGGCAGTTGGAATTCTGGCCTGAAAAAGGAGCAAGATTGAGATACCTATTCTGCGCAACTCCAAAAGCCGTGAAAATCAACGAGGATTTATTTTGGAATTTATAAAAAATATTGGGCCAAAGAAGTACCAGAGGGGCGCCAGCAGGAGGCCACAAGCCTGCTAGACGCGGCCTACCCCCCTGGTCGCGCCTAGGCGGCTTGTGGGCTCCCTGCTGGCCCTCTGGCCCCCTCTTTTGCTATAAGGAGGGTTTCGTTCCAGCAAAATCAAGAGGAGGCTTTCGAGGAATTGCCGCCGCCATGAGGCGGAACTTGAGCAGAACCAATCTAGAGCTCCGGCACGATCGTCCTACTAGGGAAACTTCCCTCTCGGAGGGGGAAATCGTCGTCATCGTCATCACCAACACTCCTCTCATCGGAGGGGACTCGTCACCATCAACACCTTCATCAGCACCATCTCATCTCCAAACCCTAGTTCATCTCTTGTAACCAATCTCCGTCTCGCGACTCCGATTGGTACTTGTAAGGTTGCTAGTAGTGTTAATTACTCTTTGTAGTTGATGCTAGTTGGATTACTTGGTGGAAGATTACATGTTCAGATCTTTGATGCTATTCAATACCTCTCTGGTCATGAATATTATTATGCTTTGTGAGTAGTCACTTTTGTTCCTGAGGACATGGGATAAGTCATGCTATAAGTAGTCGTGTGAATTTGGTATTCGTTCGATATTTTGATGTGTTGTATGTTGTTTTTCCTCTAGTGGTGTTATGTGAACGTCGACTACATAACAGTTCACCATTATTTGGTCCTAGAGGAAGGCATTGGGAAGTAGTAAGTAGATGATGGGTTGCTAGAGTGACAGAAGCTTAAACCCTAGTTTATGCGTTGCTTCGTAAGGGGTTGATTTGGATCCACTAGTTTAATGCTATGGTTAGACTTTGTCTTAATTCTTCTTTCGTAGTTGTGGATTCTTGCGAGAGGGGTTAATCATAAGTGGGAGGTTTGTCCAAGTAAAGGCAGCACCCAAGCGCCGGTCCACCCACATATCAAACTATCAAAGTAGCGAACGTGAATCATATGAACATGATGAAAACTAGCTTGACAGAATTTCCCATGTGTCCTCGGGAGCGCTTTACCTCCTATAAGAGTTTGTCCAGGCTTGTCCCTTGCTACAAAAGGGATTGGGCCACTTTGCTGCACCGTTGTTACTCTTGTTACTTGCTACTTGCTACGAATCATCTTATCACACAATTGTCTGTTACCGATAATTTCAGTGCTTGCAGAGAATACCTTGCTGAAAACCACTTGTCAGATCCTTCTGCTCCTCGTTGGGTTCGACCCTCTTACTTATCGAAAGGAGTACGATAGATCCCCTATACTTGTGGGTCATCACCCCCTCTTAATAATACGGATTTCCTACGACTCAAAACCACCAAAGAGAATCGTAGAAAACCACCGTACTTCAAAGACACTGAGGGGCGCCGAATCGTCTTGTGCCTAGCCAAGTATTATTTGAAATGCTCAATGCACACGATTGGTCTGTAGGCATACTGTCATCAATCACCAAAATCACTTAGGGAGAAATATGCCCTAACAATCTCCCCCTTTTTGGTGAATTGATGACAATACAGGATTTGCACAAAGAAGATCTAATATAAACATATGCAAACCCGAAGTCTATAAACTAGGGACTGGCTCCCCCAGGATGTGTGCATGTTTAGAGTAGTGCTATGGACAGCAAAGCACACAACCTAGGAAAAGCACTCCTCTAGAATTCATAGACGAGACACTCCTTACAACAAGATAATTAGGCAATAAATGTGGAAGTAATGCATAGCATCTGAGCTTGAAGATAAGGGCCCAAAATGAATAGACTCACACGCTAAAATATAGATAGACAATAAAGATAATAGAGGGGATAGCATATGTCTCACACCATATGAATAGTAAGAAAACAAGGTCTCATACACATAATAAAACCATCCAAGTTCAGCAAAGAAAGAGACATGGAAAATAACAAAAGCAAATACTGCACTCTCTCCCCCTTTGGCATCAGGACACCAAAAAGGCACAGAGGACACCTACGACACACGTGGTAGCTCAGCCATCGGACTCTTCATGAGACTCCTCATCGGTCCTCTCATTTGACTCGCCAGCCGACTCCTGTTCAGACTCAGCCCACTGCAGGTTCCTCATCTTCAGCCAATCAGCTTCCGGATTGATGACCTCCTCAGATCCGCTGGAGGAGTGCATGTTGATCTTCCTCATGATAAGCTTGTCTCGTCGACGGCTCTCCTTCTAAGCCACATGAGTCATGTACTGCCCCTTTGCCTGCATACTTAATAAGTTCTTCATCCTGTCCTTCGGCTTCTTGGCCCAAGATAGCTCAACATAAGAAGGTCCATGAGTCTCTGGGCTGCTCACATCATCAGTCGTGGCATCAACATCGGTCTCATCGTCCTCAACCTCCATGCATTCAGCAGCACATGTAGTGGAGGTGTTGGCCCACTTGTTCTTCTGGCGTAGCTTGATTGGCTCATGGTGGATCCAGCCAGGAGCATGGAAGACCACGCCAGGGAAGGCCTATGATCACTTCTCTTTGATGAAGTAGAACACGTAAGGCCCATAGATGGGGACCTTACGGTTGAATACTGCCGAATGAATCTCGATCCACATCACATGAGAGACATCGAGTGGCCCGGTATCACTAGTCCGTCCTTTCTTGCACATGATCAGCATGTCCACCAAGTAAAAGTGCACTTAATGCTTCTTGCCAGCCCAAGGAAAAAGTGTGTTGCAGAATTTTCTGTGCATGACATCCAAGAAGGTGTTGACCACAAAAGTGGGCTCGCTAGTGATACGTTAGTTTCTGCTTGTTCCATGATCTTTTGGGTGACATTGTTATATGTTTTGCAAAACTTTTATATCATTTTACACATATTTGGACTAACCTACTGACTCAGTGCACCCAGTGCCAGTTTCTGTCTGCTGATGTATTTTTGGGGGGACTTTTACCAAAATTTCTAGAGTCCCAAAAATCCCGAGAAAAATATATAAAAATCAGTGTGAAGGAACCTTCCAGACCGCCGAAGATAGGCCAGAGGGGGGCCACCAGGGCTCCAGGCGGCCTGGTGGTGGGGCCTGGCCCCAGGCCACGCGGGGAGGTCGCTTGGGTGGGCCCCACCTCCTCTGACGCCCTCCTTTCGCCTATATTTACCCTTCTGATAGAAAACCCTCGTACCGTATCCAGAATCATGAATTCCTCCACCGTTCCTCCACCGCAGCACTTCCGATATCGGGAGCACCAGAAGACCTCTTCTCGGCACCCTGTCGGAGGGAGGATTGACCTCCGGGAGCTTCTCCACCACAATGGACGCTTCCCGGACGTGTCATGAGTAGTCCTCCTTGGACCATGAGTCCATGACCAGTAGCTATGTGATGTATTCTCTCCAATCTTGGGCTTCTTTGGTTAGTCCTTGTGAGCTGCCCTACATGATCAAGGCATATATGTAATCATCTTGCTATTGCTACGTTGAGTTTGCTGGGATCCGATGGATCATGAGATTATGTTCAGATTGTTATGAGTTATATATTTGGTTCTCCTTTTATATTATGTTCTTAGTGATTCATGCATGTTCTCCGTTACTTTTTATTGCTTTGGCTGAGTAGTAGATTGTAACTCCAAGAGGGAGTGTTATGCATGATTGTGGGTTCATGCCCCCTGATGTATAGCTTGAGTGACAGAAACAAGAGACTAGGGGATGTGTTTTTGCCACCAGGGAGAAAACAACGGTGCTTGTGACCACTGTTGCAAGGATTGTTTACCTTCTGCAAAGTTCGTTAATGCGGTTGTCCATTGCTTTGAGTTTACACTTTGGGTGGGACTCGCAACTTAATACCAGCGAGATGTTCTGGATAGATATCTCAAGGTGTATGATTAGTAAGTAGATGTTGATGAATAAACGGTCTACTTGTCTCGGCGTACTGCCCATTACTTTTGAGCCTCTAACTATCAAGGAGCATGATTAGCATTGCGGTGCATTTATAATTCTGTCAATTGCCCAGCTGTAATTTGTTTACCTCGCATAGTTGTTTATCGTCTTTTGGGAGAGAGACGTCAATAGTGAACATCATGAGACTCCGGCCCATATTTCCACCACTGTTTACACCTCCATCATTTACTGCTTTATTTCCTTTCCCGTTGCAATCACCATTACTATTCATGCTTGTGTTTTGATCCTTTGCAAATTACAAGGTGGAGAGATTGATAACCTCTCTGTACTCGTTGGGAGCAAAGTTATTTGTTGTGTGTGCAGGTCCACGTCTTCTGCTAGCGCCAAAGCAGTGGACACCTATTGTTGAACCTCGGAGTCCTCCTGGTTGGATAAACCTTACAGTCTCCGTGTAAGGGAAACTTGCTGCTGACTACATCTCAACCTTGCACTTGGGGTAACCAACGAGGGGGCGAGAAGTATATACATTCTCTCATCATCAACCAGTGGCAGACTTCTTTTCAATGTGTAAGGGCAACAACTTCTCCTTAGGGGTAGCATCGGGCTTTGCATGAGGGCGCAGACCAACAGGTGTACCCAGCCCCTCATCACGGATATTCAAAAGCTTCATGAATTCTGTCCAGGTATCAGACAGCCTCTCTCCATTAGTCATCCACGTCATAGTGCGCGCGTCATCAGAATGGAAATGGACTGAAACAAAGAACTGTGCCACAATCTCTGGATCGAATTCAAGGTGAAATGTGATGAGGTCCTTGATCCCAATTTTTTGTACCATGTTCAGAGCATCACCAAAATAAGCTAGGTCCTTCTTGAGATGGTTGAGATCAATCCATTGAACCTGGATGTAGTTATTCTTCTTGGTCAGGATAACATCTTGATAAATCAGTGCTTGCTGCTTGGACCAATACAACTCGCAACCCTTGATGTGAGTCCAAAAATTCAGCTAGTGGCATAGTCACATAGTCAACATTGGACTCCTTGTCCTTGGATGTTGTCCTCTTGAAAGAGCGTTTCGGGGGGTTGGAGCCTTTCGGAGAATTAGGATTGCAGAACCTCTTGGAGTTGGTATCTCGTGCCGGGTTTGAGAGTCAGGAGACACCACCTATGGTACACAATGCAAACACAAGAAAACGACAAAAGAAGTCACGACAAAGTCCAGAACATACAAGAAAAAACCAGACAAATAAGACCAGATCATGCATGTATGGGGTACAACAGTAGTACCGCATGTCAAGCGGTAGTAAAATATTACTACCGCGCTAACAGCGGTAGTATCGCTCCTGGGAGCGGTAGTACTGCAGTCAGAGCGGTAGTTAACTTTTACTACCGTACCCACTACGGTAGTACCGCTGCGAGGGAGCGGTAGTACCACACAGGTTTCAGATCTGACAGTAATACTTCAGATCCGGTACTCCAGGAGACCCAACTACACATGTGCATCCAACTAAGCACAAATTGTACCACTCAAGCATTCTCCTCCCATCCATGCATGAAATATGCACCAAGCCCCTAACCCTAGATACAATAAAACCAAATAAAGAGAGAGAGAGAATAGGGGCAGTACCGTGTTCCATGGTACAGGGAGGAGGAGGGTGGTGATCCCTCCAACCGGAACGTAAGGAGAGGGGGGCGGAGAGGGAGATCCGGAGAGTCCTTCCAGCGAAGAACTTGAGACAAAGAGAGAGAGCTCCACGGGAGAGAAAGAAGATGGGGGATAAAGAGAAAACTGCCTCCCCTGTTAATATAGCCCCATGGTTCGGGCTATGCGGTAGTATCGTGGTCATCGTGGTAGTACCACTTGTCCAGTGCTAGTAAAACATTTACTACCACGAGCTGAGAGGTAGTACCGCTCGCCCCATAGTACCGTTGTCATCGTGGTAGTACCTCTTGGCCAACAGTAGTAAAAAAATTACTACCGCTCGCCCAGCAGCAGTAAATTTTTAGTGTCGTGTCTGGGGCGCTAGTACCGTGCCCTCTTCACAAAAATGGTTCCAAACTTTGCAAAACAGCGAGAAAGAACCACGGACAAATACCATGTTGTGCCAAACAAGAAAACAGAACAAACACAACTGACTGGCATTGTCATGACTCTTCTTGCGAAGAGGGGCGGTGGCCGGAGCCACCTATGTTTGAGACAAATGGTATGACACCGTGAAGAATTATCCTTGGGTTCATGAACAAAGCTCATCTTTGAAGCACAAGTGCCATCAATAATCACTAATGTGAAAGACTTGATCGATTTATGCATAATGGGGGAGGGAAAGTTCATTGAGAGAACAACACCCCCGTGTGTCCATGCCTACACCTAGAGCAGAATATAATGATGAGTGAGGTGCGATGTGCCTATTTTCAATCCACATTACTTGAATCAATGATTTCGCTCATGCCTTAACTCGCAGAACCTTGCTTCATCTAGAGGCTTCGTGAAAATATCTGCAAGTTGCTCTTGAGTATTGATGAAGAAGACCTCAATATCTCCACGCTTGATATGCTAACGAATGAAGTGATGACGAATGCCAATATGCTTGGTCTTGCTATGTTGCACCGGATTGAGGGAAATCTTGATAGCACTTTGATTGTCACATAGAAGAGGCACTTTCTCACAAGTGACACCATAATCCTTTAAAGTTTGCCTCATCCATAGAAATTGTGCACAACAACTTGCAGCTGCAACATACTCAGCCTCGGTGGAAGATAGTGAGACACAGTTTTGCTTCTTTGAAGACCAACTTACCAGCGAACGACCAAGGAATTGACATCCTCCAGAAGTTGACTTCCTCCCCACACATTCTCCCACCCAATCTGAGTCAGAGTAGCTACTAGATTAAAGCTTCCTCCTTTGGGGTACCATAGGCCAAAGTTCGGGGTATGAGCCAAATATCGAAAGATTCGTTTGACTGTCGCATAGTGGCTTTCCTTTGGTGCGGATTGAAACCGTGCACAAATTCCTACACTCAACATGATATCCGGTCTAGATGCACAAAGGTAAAGGAGGGATCCAATCATGGAGCGATATACCTTTTGATCCACTTCTTTACCATCGAGATCATTGTCCAGCTTGCATTTGGTTCGCATGGGAGACTTGACCAGCTTGACGTCCTCTAACTTGAACCTCTTGAGCATGTCTGGAGTGTACTTGGCTTGATTGATGAATGTTCCTTCTAAACCTTGTTTGATTTCGAATCCGAGGAAGAACTTCAACTCACCCATCATCGACATCTCAAACTTCTCGGTCATTAGTGCAACAAACTCTTCATTGAAAGATTCATTAGGAGAACCAAAAATGATATCATCAACATATAGTTGGCATATAAACATATTCCCTTTGACTTTTTTGGTAAAAAGGGTGGGATCAATTTTCCCAATTTCAAACCCATGGTCTTGCAGCAACTCGGTAAGGTACTCATACCACGCATGTGGGACGTGTTTAAGGCCATAGAGAGCCTTATTGAGTTTGTATACATGATTAGGGAGCTTGGGATGCTTGAATCCTGGGGGTTCTTTGACATATACCAACTCATTCAATGGACCATTAAGAAATTCACTCTTCACATCCATTTGTTGCATTTTGAAATTATGATAAGATGCAAATGCAAGTATCATGCGAATAGATCCAAGACGAGAAACAAGGGCAAAGGTTTCACTGTAGTCGATACACTCGACTTGGGAGTAGCCTTGAGCCACAAGTCTTGCCTTGTTTTGAACCACAATGATATTCGCGTCTTGCTTTTTCTTGAAGATCCATTTGGTCCCAAAGACATTATGTTCCTCCGTTGGTGTTGGCACTAATTCCCAAACTTGATTACGCTCGAAGTTGTTCAGTTCTTCATGCGTGGCCATAAGCCAATCCTCGTCATCGAGTGCTTCATGTACCTGTTGAGGTTCACAATACGAAACAAACGCATGATGCTCACAATAGTTTAGAATTTGTTGACGGAGTGGATACTCCCCTTTTTAAGCTTCCAAGCATATTCTTCCTGAGATGTGATTTGACCCTAAGTTTGGATGCTATCTTGGTTGTGTGATGCTCCAAGAGTTCCGCGCTCATTAATTGAGGAGCACCATCTTGATCACGTTGTTGGCCTTGAGTTTTGAGCCTACCTTGGCACCGTGACCCTTTAAGGGTGCCACGCTGGGTGGTTGAGGAGCAACAACCTGATCATCTTGAGTTTCTCTTGAGCTTGCTCACCTGTTTTTCCTTGATCTTGTGGCTACACTTGATCTTGATCTTGAGCACACTCGGAATCTTGAGTATGAGTTTGGACATCATTTGGTGCATCACCATCTTCGTGTGGTTGATCTTTTCCTTGATCTTGTTCAGCGGGTTGAGGGCCTTCACGTTGTTCTTCGGAAGCGTGTGGATCTAGCGAGGGTGATGGCTCCACTTGAGTAGATCATTGTGTGACAGCCCGATGCCAACGTTCTAGAAGATTCCCCTCTCTTTCTGTTTTCGTCGTGTGTCTATTTTTATTTGTCGCATCATCATCGCATCATGCGCATCATCTGCATTGCATCGGCGTCTCCGTTGCCGCCAGTTTTCGAAACATGCATCTGTTGTTAGTTGCCGGTTCTCGTCGTTGTCCGTTCTGAGCCCAACCACACTCGCACACGCCTGCGACAACGCTTAAATCTTGTTTTCAAAACTGTGCATAAAACTTTCTCTGATCGGGGTGAAACTTGGCATGCGGTCATGATTACTTATAGCTAGGCCGCCTATCGAATTTCGTCGCGATCGGAGTCCGTCTGGTACCCGAACGGTCCACCGTATTCGGTCTACCGTCGGACATCTGTCGGTGTTTTAAAATTCGCTGCCGCGCCGCCCGTTCTCCCTCTCGTCTCCGGTAAACCACCCTACACGGCCACGTACCCATTCCCGCATGCGGAATCGTCCGAATCCGACCGCATGGTTGGATCCGGGTCAAAATTTCGCTAAACCTGGCCCCCCATTTGTCTATATATAGTTCCCTAGTGCATTTTTAGACAACCCCCTCCTTCCACCTCGGGATCCGTGCCCCTCAAACCCTAATTCCCCCTCACTCTCTCTCCTCCCTCCAGCCCCAGCCATCGCGGGCCCGCGGAGCCCATCGCAGGCCCGCCCGGGCCCGAGCCGCCGCCGCCCCGATCTGCCCCCGAGCTCCCCCATCGAGCCCGTGCCCTGCGCCTCTAGCGCCATGCCCGGCGAACGAGCTGCCCCGCGACCCTGTCCGGCCCCGTCGCTGCACCACTCCGCAAGGTCCCGCCGCCGGCGAGCCTCACCCCGCTCCTCTCTCTAGTCTCCTCTCTTTTCTCTCCCTGACCGACTCCCCTTCTTTTCTGCCTCTGTCCCGCAGGAACCGCCATGGGAGCTCGGCCGCGATCTCTTCCACCGGCCATCGGTTCGTGCTCCCACCGGCCAGAATGGGACCGGAGGCCCCGGATCCACTCGGATCTGCCGCCTCCCAGTCGCCTCCGCGCCCTGGCCGGCCGCCCTCGCCACCGGTCGCCGCCTCCATGGCTGCTGGCGCCTCGTGCCCAAGGTGCACGACAGGGAGCCCTTGCTCCAGGCCACACTGCCCCGCTGGGCCTCCTGCCCAGCGCCACGCAGCCCACCTGGTCGCGCCTTCGCCCCCAAGGCAAGGCCCAGTCGGCCTGGCTCCCCCCGAGGCCTTCGGCCCAGCTCCCTCCAAGCCGGCCCATCTCCACGTAGGCCCGAAGGTGAGCACCCTTTGACCAGCGCACTGTGCGCGTGTTATCTATTTTGCGCCCAGCATTTTTTTTCGGCCTGGTAGAATATTAGGCCCGGTAGTATTTTTTTTAGTATTTACGGTTATAAATTCCAAAAAAATAGACGTTTAATAAAACCCTCGTAACTTTTTATCCGTAAGTCGGAACGAGGAGTATTTTATATGGTTTTGGGGTAGTTTTGCGAGTAGAACACGATTTCACAACTTGCATATTTATTTGACGATGTTTGACGTGTCGTATGTCTAGTTTAGTGTGTTGTCTCAATATGTTTATTGTCGTAGTTATTTTTCGTGCGTGCCCGAATAGCTCGAATGTCGTAATGGAAATGCCCATGTTTTAGGAACTAATTTTCCACGTATTTTAGAGCGGTCATTTGTATTTTTGCGTGTAGGGATTGCCGCTAGTTTATTTTTCCGTGCTTAGGTTATTATCTCGCATTTTCGTGTGGCATTAATTTGTTGTGCAACCCCACATATTTTATATGTTTTCCGGGTAGGAAAATCCATGGGATTTTTCTGTGCAATTAGTTTTAGCACTAGAGCAAGTTAGTTCGCGCGATATTTTGTCGTGATGCCCTTTTGTTTAATTCATAGGATTTATTCCGTGCTTCGTTTGATTAAGTTGTCTACTAGGGTGTTGTTCTTGGGTGTTTAGTCTAGCCCCTGGTATTTTTAGTTGCAATAGAAATGCATGTTTAGGTGTGGTTTGCTTGCTCTCAAGTTGCTAGGAAAAGTGATGATTTGGAGGAGCTGTAATATTTCTAAGTCTGGAATCTGTTATATTTTGTTGTTGTTGTCTTGCTTCTACCTTTTGATCTGTAGCTCTTTTGAGGTTGGTCCAATGGACTAAGTTGTAGCCCTTGTGTTTCTCTAGCACGCTGTGAACTTTCATGCCATTTGGATTCCTGTAGCTATGGGTTTTGCTGCTGTCAATATGGCTTCAGATCGAAAACTGCACTTTCATGAGGTGTAATTTTCACTAAGTCTGAAATAGTGTGTGGGATGCCATTTTGTGACTTCTTTCCCTAGTGATCCTTGCCGCCATGTTAGTTGTTGTTAGTTGTTTGTAGTAGTGCTTCTTTCCCTCTTTCGTGTCATGCCTTGGTTGATTATATTTGAGTTGTGTAGCTTGTAGTTGTGGGGTGTAGAAAATGCTTTGTGGCTGATTTTCGCATATCGTAGTGATTTCTTGTTTTGCTCGTAGTTTTTTATCCGTAGCTCCGTTGGAGATGATCTCTATGTGTAGATTGCCTGAAATGACGCGTAGAATCACGTGAACCTATTTGTTTTTCTGTTTAACAACTAATTAAATGTGTTAGATCAGATCTGGACAAAATTGTAAATTAACATGTGAGGTCGTCTCGGAGATGCTATATGTCATTTCCGACCTCATTTAAAATGTCTAGATAGGTAGTTTAATTACGCTTCACCTCTTGCCATGTTTAATAACATTTAGTATTGCCGTGTACCTAATCGGGATAGAACTAAATAAATAAACATGGAGTTTTGTCAATATGCAACTCGTTGCATATTGAACTTCACTTAATGTGTAGCGTTTGATTGTGTGAATTGTCATGCCGTGACTTGCATGTATTCAGCTGCTCATGCATCATTTGTGTTGTGCATCGTGTGGTGAATTCCGTGTGATGATTTGTGTTCCCGTTTGCTTCGTCTCGATAGAGCTCTGCACGCGTGCCGGATTGTGAGGACCCGTTCGACTACGTCGGTTCGTCTGCTTCACGGAGGCATTCTTCTTCCAAGCGGGATCTCAGGCAAGATGACCATTTCGCCAGATACCATTACTATCATTGCCATGCTAGTTATTTCGATGCTATCGATTATGTCTTGTTGCCTACCACATGTTAAATATCAGCCTCTCAACAATGCCATGAAAACCTTCAACCTGTTCAACCTAGCAAACCACTGATTGGCTATAATACCGCTTGCTTAACCATGTGTTAGCGTTGCTAGTTGCACGTGCATTGCTTCCATGTGAAAACATGGGTTCCTTGTTATATCACCATATTTAAATGCTATTTAATTTAATGCACCTATATACTTGGTAAAAGGTGGAAGGCTCGGCCTTTCTAGCCTGGTGTTTTGTTCCACCTTTGCCCCCTTAGTTTTCGGCTATAGGTGTTATGTTCTATAAATGAGCGCTCCTAACACGATCGGGGTTGTTATGGGGACCCCCTTGATAATTCGTTTTAGATTAAGACTGGTCTGGCAAGGCCCAACTTTGGTACTACATTTGCCTAATAACCTAATAATAATGCATAGGGACCCACCGGCACCCGAGGAAATTTAATCAACCCTCGAGCCAGTGCTCCTCATGAGTGTTGGTCCAAACTAGCAGACTACGGGGCCACCGCGGGACAACCCAAGGTTTGGTTCTCCTAGTGTGACCCATCCGTCGTGTCCTGACAACGAGATACGCGGCTCCTATCGGGTTCGTCGACACGTCGGGCGGCCGTGCTGGATTAGTTTTACCTTTGACGAAATATCTTGTGCATCGGGATTCCGGTGATACTTTGGGTATTCTCAGAGTTGAGGTTTTCCACTACGGAATCCAACGAGATCGCGAGCTTCGTGATTGAGGATTTCTATGCGGCTTGTGATAATTTGTGATGGACTAGTTGGAGCACCCCTACAGGGTTAAATCTTTCGGAAAGTCGTGCCCGCGGTTATGTGGCAACGTGGAAACTTTGTTTAACACTGGTTCTAGATAACTTGAAGTAACTTAATTAAAATATGCCAACTGAGTGCGTAACCGTGACTGTCTCTTTCGTGAGTTCCTTCTCCGATCGAGGGCACGGTGGGGTTATGTCTGACATAGGTAGGTGTTCAGGATCATTCATTTGATCATCAGTAGACACGTCCGTTATGTGTAGATCTTCCCCTCTTATTTCTTGTACTCGTAAGTTAGCCACCAAATATATGCTTAGCCGCTGCTGCAACCTCACCACTTAACCATACCTCACCCATTAAGCATTGCTAGTCTTGATACCTTTGGAAATGAGATTGCTGAGTCCCCCTGTGGCTCACAGATTACTACAACACCAGTTGCAGGTACAGGTAAAGGTTACTTGACGCGAGTGCGTTGATTGTTCATTTGGAGTTCCTTGTTCTTCTTCGTCTTCATCGATCTAGGATGGGTTTGAGGCCGGCAGCCTGGGATAGGAAGGATGGACGTCGTTCTTCTTTTCTCGTTTGTTTTCGTCCGTAGTCGGACCCTGCTCTTACTCTTGATGTTTATGTAATGTATTGATGTGACTCTGATGTAGCTTGTGGCGAGTGTAAGCCAATTCTATTATATATCTCTTCTTTTCAGTACATGTACTTGTAACGATATCCACTATTGCGACACGACGAGATGCGCTTCTATCCCTGACGAGGCCCTCGTGCCAAATTGAGGATAGGGTCGCATCTTGGGCGTGACAAGTTGGTATCAGAGCAGTACCGACCTAGGAGCCCCCTTGATTGATCGAACTAGGCCGAGTCGAGTCTAGTGAAAACTTGCTTTGAGTCTAGTTATATATCGGAGAGTGGGACTCTTTTTTCTCCTCTTCTATGCTCTGGTGAGGAATCTTGACGTAATAATTTACTCTACTCCTCTTCTCACTCAAAAAAATTTTAGGGTCACGCGGATATTTTTGGAATCTATATGATGCCGATGTGACGGAGTTCTGTCTTGGTGCCTCCTATGTGCTTTGAGTTTCAGGGGAGTTGAGCTCCAGGGAATTCTTGAGCACATCGTTATCATTCAGATTTCTTAGTATCTCAGAACGAAGGATGTTCGTAATTGCTTCAATACTAGTAGTGGCGAGATAACCCCGATGTCCCCAGTACTGGTGCAGATTGTTCGGGAGTACTGCCATACTTTGTATCGTTGTGATCACGAGGGTCTGTAGTAGATGAAGGTCCGAGATTCTGGCCGTGTGTTGACGGATGTGATACAGGTGACGGGTTAGTATAGGAGTTGTGTGTTATTACTCCTTGTATCCGTGTACCAGATTGCATGACCAGTTATTTCGGAAATTC
Organism: Hordeum vulgare subsp. vulgare; assembly: GCF_904849725.1. NCBI lineage: Eukaryota > Viridiplantae > Streptophyta > Magnoliopsida > Poales > Poaceae > Hordeum > Hordeum vulgare. Next base: position 358,882,821 of record NC_058523.1, read on the forward strand.
ATAGGTGGGAATTCAAGTAGTTGCTTATAGGACAACCTTCCAACAAATACATGATGTTAGGTTGGGGTTCGACATCTAGTGGATTCGTTTATTGACGGTCGACTTACAGCAGTACACGTTGTGTCTTAAAGAGTCCTGGTAACTTGCTACGCCTCGGGGACGCTTCGTATGTCGGGTGCACTACCTTGCACTTGATGGCTACTATAAAATCGAGCCTGTGCGATCCTGTCCACGAAAATATCGGACGAAATCTTTCTCATGAGTTTGTTCTGGCTAATTGCAAGATGTACCCTTTGTTTTGTTGAATGTGGTAATTCGTGTTGCTTTCGATGTCAAGTGGTGATTTCAGATCTTTCCTAATCTGTGTTCTCATATTTTTATGTGAATGCAAATTCTTTGCTCAATCAGATCGTCTTATCAACTCTTTTCAACCGGAGTCATCGTATCAATTCTTTTCAACCGGTGTGCTTCTCTGCAACTGAATTCAATCTTCTCAAGTTTTTGCAGATCATTCTCTCAATTCTTTCCGGAGTTCGTCTCATCTGTCTCAAGTTGTCTTTGTTTTCCCCGCCCTCCCACCCTTTTTCTTTGGTGATTGGTTTTCATCCAAGAGTTTTCTTTTCATTGTGCTTCCGCTGTCTGTTCTTTTCTCTCTTACCCGGTGATTCATTGTGAAGATTCTCAGGAGATTCGTGTCATATTTGTTCATTCTTGTCATCCTTACCGGTGAATTTAATTCAGTATCCGTGTCATCATGTCCTTTTCATCCTTGTTAATTCTTTCCTATATTGGAAATTCTTATGAGCCTATCTTGTTACTAATTCCTCTCTCTTTCTATCCGGAGTGTTAAAGATATTTCAGGTGTTCTGGTTTTCAATCCTTCAGTTATTTCGAGGTACTAACCTCATCTAGTCTTCATTTGTACCGGTGCTATATCAATCTTTTTAGCAATCTTTTCAATGGTGGCTTCTTTGAGTGGGCCCATAACCCACAGGTTTTTCCCAGGATCTTATATAGCTCTTGTAATCTTTCCGGAGATCATTAATTCTTTTCAGCTATGACGTAAGTATGAATTTCATCAGTCATATCCCTTCTCCAAGATCAATTGGAATTAATTTTCATATTTGGCTCAACCTTTCATTCTTCATTATTCCGGAGTGTCTCAGTATTCTTTGTGTTGTTTCTCGTCATCATTCTCAGCTTGCAAATTCGAAGGAGTGTTTCTCTCAAATCTTGGTCCATCCTCTTGGATATTCATCATTTTAGCTTTGTGTTATCATCTTCAATTGTTTTTCAATCATGAGTAATCCCTTTCTTGCTATCCGATGCATTTCTGAGTTGTTTCATTCTCGATCCTCCGAAGGCCATCATTTCAGAAGATTCTTCGTTCTCAGCTTTCAGCTTTCATCCTCAATTCTTCTCAATTGTTGTCTCTTCGTTCGTCTCTCAATTATTCTGGTGTCTTGTTTAAATTTTTTCTCTCAGGTGGATAATGATCTCTTCATTCTCTTGTATCTCCATTAATTCTTGGTTTTTCCATTCAATTGGAATTCTTACCGGTGCTTCCTTCATTTATGCTTCAGGTGGTGCTTATCTCTCCTAAATCATTTCTAGAAGATTAAGTGGTATGCTAAATCCGTTGCTTGTCATCAATTAAATTTGATGAAGGATAAGCATAACATAATTCTTATTCTTGTTCATAGTAATCTGAATTCTTCGTCCGGCGTGGCTCATAATATCAATTCCTTTTTCTCAAGTGTTCTTATCTTTCTTTTCCAGAGTTCCAAGTTTTCTCAAGTATCTCTTCGTGAAGCTTCATCGAAGTCCTTGCAAGGCTTCAATCTTATTCTTTCATCCTTCTTATCTTTGCATCATCCTTTTGATACGGAGGCTCGTCATGGTGGTTCTTCAAGGATGTGATTCATTCTCAAGTGTTCTTCAACATTCCTGTTGGAGTACCTCAAGTGTTCTTTCTCTTGCATTTCCAATGCGTTTGTTCTTCCTTTATCCTTCGAGGTGGTATTATAGCATTTTGTTAGTGTAGGAGTTTTGAAGAGTTTTTCCTTTCAAGTATGAGATAATTAAACCCACCAATTCTATGATCATGAGATATTTTCAACCCATGATTTCGTCTTTGAGTTATCTTAGTTTGGATTTCACCTAAAGCTTTTCCTATGGTTTGTTGCAATCATGGTGCTTGTCATTAATCCAAGTTCTCAATGTATCCTCTTGGTGTAAGAATTGTTCATATCTTGTTTCTCCCAAACAATCCTTGTTCTGTTAGTGGCTGGTTGTCACTTCATTAACTTGAAAAGGTTTCCATAAGCCCACTACTATTTTGTTCTTTTCGTTGTTGTTTTCCTACAACTCCGTCCAATTCTTCTTGGAAGGATGCTTGCAAGTTCATTGGAGTTAGTAGTTGTCATTCTCTCTTCATTCTCTTCTTCCGTATGAACTAGTTCATATTCTATTCTTCCGGAGGCATTGTGATGTTGCTCTTTTGGGTCTATTATGTTGTTCTATCAAGATCATGGTGTTCCCTCGCTCTATTTACTTGTTTGTTGTGAATATTGTCTATTTCTTCCACCTTCTCGAATTTTTTGTCCCATTTTCCTACCGAAGTGCTGCCGAAACTTTCCGTGAATTCTTGCATGTTTCTCATATCACTCCTCATCTCTTTGCTACCTTAAGGATCGTTGGTTTCACTCGTTTGTCAAAGAAGCGATTAAGTTTTAGCTTTTGCTTTTCTCATCCTCTCCCCCTTTCATTCTTGGATCTCGGGGCGAGATCATCTTGTAGTGTAGGAGAGTTGTGACAGCCCGATGCCGACGTTCCAGAAGATTCCCCTCTCTTTCCGTTTTCGTCATGAGTCTATTTTTATTTGTCGCATCATCATCGCATCATGTGCATCATCTGCATTGCATCGGCATCTTCGTTGCCCCCAGTTTTCGAAACTTGCATCCGTTGTTAGTTGTCGGTTCTCGTCGTTGTCCGTTCTGAGCCCAACCACACTCGCACACGCCCGCGGCAACGTTTAAATCTTGTTTTCAAAAGTGTGCGTAAAACTTTCTCTGATGGGGGTGAAACTTGGCATGCGGTCGTGATTAGTTATAGCTAGGCCGTCTGTCGAATTTTGTCGCGATCGGAGTTCGTCTGGTACCCGAACGGTCGACCGTATTCGGTCTACCGTCGGACATCTGTCGGTGTTTTAAAATTCGTTGCCGCGCCGCCCATTCTCCCTCTCGTCTCCGGTAAACCACCCTACACGGCCACGTACCCATTCCAGCGTGCGGAATCGTCCGAATCCGACCACACGGTTGGATCCTGGTCGAAATTTCGCTAAACCTAGCCCCCCCCCATTTGTTTATATATAGTTCCCCAGTGCATTTTTAGACAACCCCCTCCTTCCACCTCGGGATCCGTGCCCCTCAAACCCTAATTCCCCCTCACTCTATCTCCTTCCTCTAGCCCCAGCCACCGCGGAGCCCATCGCAGGCCCGCCCGGGACCGAGCCGCCGCCCCGATCTGCCCCCGAGCTCCCCCAGCGAGCCCGTGCCCCGCGCCTCCAGCGCCATGCCCGGCGAACGAGCTGCCCCGCGACGTTGTCCGGCCCCGTCGCCGCACCACTCCGGCGAGGTCCCGCCACCGGTGAGCCTCACCCCGCTCTTCTCGCTAGTCTCCTCTCTTTTCTCTCCCTGACCGGCTCCCCTTCTTCTCTGCCTCTGTCCCGCAGGAACCGCCATGGGAGCTCAGCCGCGATCTCTTCCACCGGCCATCGGTTCATGCTCCCACCGGCCAGAATGGGACCAGAGGCCCCGGATCCACTAGGATCTGCCCCCTCCCGGTCGCCTCCGCGCCCTGGCCGGCCGCCCACGCCATCGGCCGCCGCCTCCATGGCTGCTGGCGCCTCGTGCCCAAGGTGCACGACAGGGAGCCCCCGCTCCAGGCCGCACTGCCTCGCTGGGCCTCCTCCCAAGCGCCAGGCAGCCCACCTGGCTGCGCCTTCACCCCCAAGGCAAGGCCCAGTCAGCCTGGCTGCCCCCGAGGCCTTCGGCCTAGCTCCCTCCAAGCCGGCCCATCTCCACGCAGGCCCGAAGGTGAGCACCCTTTGACCAGCGCCCTGCGCGCGTGTTACCTATTTTGCGCCCAACATTTTTTTCGGCCTGGTAGAATATTAGGCCCGGTAGTATTTTTTTTAGGATTTACAGTTATAAATTCCATAAAAATAGACGTTTAATAAAACCCTCATAACTTTTTATCCGTAAGTCAGAACGAGGAGTATTTTATATGGTTTTGGGGTAGTTTGCGAGTAGAACACGATTTCACAACTTGCATATTTATTTGACGTTGTTTGACGTGTCGTATGTCTAGTTTAGTGTGCTGTCTCGATAGGTTTATTGTCGTAGTTATTTTTCGTGCGTGCCCGAATAGCTCGAATGCCGTAATGGAAATGCCCATGTTTTAGGAACTAATTTTCCATGTATTTTAGAGCGGTCATTTGTATTTTTGCGTGTAGGGTTTGCCGCTAGTTTATTTTTCCGTGCTTAGGTTATTATCTCGCATTTTCGTGTGGCATTATTTCGTTGTGCAACCCCACATATTTTATATGTTTTCGGGGTAGGAAAATCCATGGGATTTTTCTGTGCAATTACTTTTAGCATTAGAGCAAGTTAGTTCGCGCGATATTTTGTCGTGATGCCCTTTTGTTTAATTCGTAGGATTTATTCCGTGCTTCGTTTGATTAAGTTGTCTACTAGGGTGTTGTTCTTGGGTGTTTAGTCTAGCCCCTGGTATTTTTAGTTGCAATAGAAATGCATGTTTAGGTGTGGTTTGCTTGCTCTCAAGTTGCTAGGAAAAGTGCTGATTTGGAGGAGCTGTAATATTTCTAAGTCTGGAATCTGTTATATTTTGTTGCTGTCTTGTCTTGCTTCTATCTTTTATCTGTAGCTCTTTCGAGGTTGGTCCAATGGAGTAAGTTGTAGCCCTTGTGTTTCTCTAGTATGCTGTGAATTTTCATACCATTCGGATTCCTGTAGCTATGGGTTTTGCTGCTGTCAATATGGCTTCAGATCGAAAAGTGCACTTTCATGAGGTGTAATTTTCACTAAGTCTGAAATAGTGCGTGGGATGCCATTTTGTGACTTCTTTCCCTAGTGATCCTTGCCGCCATGTTAGTTGTTGTTAGTTGTTTGTAGTAGTGCTTCTTTCCCTCTTTCGTGTCATGCCTTGGTTGATTATATTTGAGTTGTGTAGCTCGTAGTTGTGGGGTGTAGAAAATGCTATGTGGCTGATTTTGGTAGATCGTAGTGATTTCTTGTTTTGCTCGTAGTTTTTTATCCGTAGCTCCCTTGGAGATGATCTCTATGTGTAGATTGCCTGAAATGACGCGCAGAATCACATGAACCTATTTGTTTTTCTGTTTAACAACTAATTAAATGCGTTAGTTCAGATCTGGACAGAATTGTAAATTAACATGTGAGGTCGTCTCGGAGATGCTATATGTCATTTCTGACCTCATTTAAAATGTCTAGATAGGTAGTTTAATTACGCTTCACCTCTTGCCATGTTTAATAACAATTAGTATTGTCGTGTACCTAATCGGGATAGAACTAAATAAATAAACGTGGAGTTTCGTCAATATGCAACTCGTTGCATATTGAACTTCACTTAATGTGTAGTGTTTGATTGTGTGAATTGTCATGCCGTGACTTGCATGTATTCAGCTGCTCATGCATCATTTGTGTTGTGCATCATGTGGTGAATTCCGTGTGATGATTTGTGTTCCGGTTTGCTTCGCCTCGATAGAGCTTCCCACGCGTGCCGGATTGTGAGGACCCGTTCGACTACGTCAGTTCGTCTGCTTCACGGAGGCATTCTTCTTCCCAAGTGGGATCTCAGGCAAGATGACCATTTCCCCAGATACCGTTACTATCATTGCCATGCTAGTTATTTCGATGCTATCGATTATGTCTCATTGCCTACCACATGTTAAATATCAGCCTCTCAACAATGCCATGAAAACCTTCAACCTGTTCAACCTAGCAAACCACTGATTGGCTATGATACCGCTTGCTTAACCCTGTGTTAGCGTTGCTAGTTGCACGTGGATTGCTTCCATGTGAAAACATGGGTTCCTTGTTATATCACCATATTTAAATGCTATTTAATTTAATACACCTATATACTTGGTAAAAGGTGGAAGGCTCGGCCTTTCTAGCCTGGTGTTTTGTTCCACCTTTGCCCCCTTAATTTTCGCCTACCGGTGTTATGTTCCATAAATGAGCGCTCCTAACATGATCGGGGTTGTTATGGGGACCCCCTTGATAATTCGTTTTAGATTAAGAATGGTCTGGCAAGGCCCAACTTTGGTACTACATTTGCCTAATAACCTAATAATAATGCATAGGGACCCGCCGGCACCCGAGGAAATTTAATCAACCCCCGGGCCAGTGCTCCTCATGAGTGTTGGTCCAAACTGGCAGACTATGGGGCCACCGCGGGGCAACCCGAGGTTTGGTTTGTTGGGGAACGTCGCATGGGAAACAAAAAATTTCCTACGCGCACGAAGACCTATCATGGTGATGTCCATCTACGAGAGGGGATTTCCGATCTACGTACCCTTGTAGATCGCACAGCAGAAGCGTTAGTGAACGCGGTTGATGTAGTGGAGCGTCCTCACGTCCCTCGATCCGCCCCGCGAACCGTCCCACGAACCGTCCCACGATCTAGTGTCGAACGGACGGCACCTCCGCGATCAGCACACGTACAGCTCGACGATGATCTCGGCCTTCTTGATCTAGCAAGAGATACGGAGAGGTAGATGAGTTCTCCGGCAGCGTGATGGCGCTCCGGAGGTTGGTGGTGATCTGATCTCGGCAGGGCTCCGCCCGAGCTCCGCAGAAACGCGATCTAGAGGTAAAACCGTGGAGGTATGTGGTTGGGCTGCCTTTGAAAAGTTGTCTCAAATCAGCCCTAATTGCTCCATATATATAGGAGGAGGGAGGGGAGGCTTGCCTTGAGGCTCAAGGAGCCCCAAGGGCTGCGCACCAAGGGGAGGAGGAGTCCTCCTCCAATCCTAGTCCAACTAGGATTGGAAAGTGGAGTCCTTCTCTCCCTTCCCATCTTTTTTTTCTTTTCTCTTTGATTTTCTATCCTTGGCGCATAGGGCCCTCTTGGTTGTCCCACCAGCCCACCAAGGGCTGGTGAACCAGCCCCAAGGCCTATGGGCTTCCCCGAGGTGGGTTGCCACCCCCCCCCCCCCCCCGGTGAACACCCGGAACCCATTCGTCATTCCCGGTACATTCCCGGTAACTCCGAAAACCTTCCGGTAATCAAATGAGGTCATCCTATATACCAATCTTCGTTTCCGGACCATTCCGGAAACCCTCGTGACGTCTGTGATCTCATCCGGGACTCCGAACAACATTCGGTAACCAACCATATAACTCAAATACGCATAAAACAACGTCGAACCTTAAGTGTGCAGACCCTGCGGGTTCGAGAACTATGTAGACATGACCCGAGTGACTCCTCGGTCAATATCCAATAGCGGGACCTGGATGCCCATATTGGATCCCACATATTATACGAAGATCTTATCGTTTGAACCTCAGTGCCAAGGATTCATATAATCCCGTATGTCATTCCCTTTGTCCTTCGGTATGTTACTTGCCCGAGATTGATCGTCAGTATCCGCATACCTATTTCAATCTCGTTTACTGGCAAGTCTATTTACTCGTTCCGTAATACAAGACCCCGCAACTTACACTAAGTCACATTGCTTGCAAGGCTTGTGTGTGATGTTGTATTACCGAGTGGGCCCCGAGATACCTCTCCGTCACACGGAGTGACAAACCCAGTCTCGATCCATACTAACTCAACGAACACCTTCGGAGATACCTGTAGAGCATCTTTATAGTCACCCAGTTACGTTGCGGCGTTTTATACACACAAAGCATCCCTCCGGTGTCAGTGAGTTATATGATCTCATGGTCATAGGAACAAATACTTGACACGCAGAAAACAGTAGAAACAAAATGACACGATCAACATGCTACGTCTATTAGTTTGGGTCTAGTCCATCACGTGATTCTCCTAATGACGTGATCCAGTTATCAAACAACAACACCTTGTATATAATCAGAAGACCCTGACTATCTTTGATTAACTGGCTAGCCAACTAGAGGCTTGCTAGGGACAGTGTTTTGTCTATGCATCCACACATGTATTTAAGTCTTCATTCAATACAATTATAGCATGGATAATAAACGATTATCTTGATACAGGAATTATAATAATAACTATATTTATTATTGCCTCTAGGGCATAATTCCAACATGGTTCTCCTAGTGTGACCCATCCGTCGTATCGTGAGAACGAGATACGCGGCTCCTATCGGGTTCGTCGACACGTCGGGCGGCCGTGCTGGATTAGTTTTACCTTTGACGAAATATCTTGTGCATCGGGATTCCGGTGATACTTTGGGTATTCTCAGAGTTGAGGTTTTACACTAGGGAATCCGACGAGATCGGGAGCTTCGTGATTTAGGATTTCTATGCGGCTTGTGAGAATTTGTGATGGACTAGTTGGAGCACCCCTACAGGGTTAAATCTTTCGGAAAGTCGTGCCCGCGGTTATGTGGCAACGTGGAAACTTTGTTTAACACTGGTTCTAGATAACTTGAAGTAACTTAATTAAAATATGCCAACTGAGTGCGTAACCGTGACTGTCTCTTTCGTGAGTTCCTTCTCCGACACGGTGGGGTTATGTCTGACGTAGGTAGGTGTTCAGGATCATTCATTTGATCATCAGTAGACCCGTTCGTTATGCGTAGATCTGCCCCTCTTATTTCTTGTACTCATAAGTTAGCCACCAAATATATGCTTAGCCGCTGCTGCAACCTCACCACTTAACCATACCTCACCCATTAAGCTTTGCTAGTCTTGATACCTTTGGAAATGAGATTGCTGAGTCCCCCTGTGGCTCACAGATTACTACAACACCAGTTGCAGGTACAGGTAAAGGTTACTTGACGCGAGCGCGTTGATTGTTCATTTGGAGTTGCTTCTTCTTCTTCTTCTTCGATCTAGGATGGGTTCCAGGCCGGTAGCCTGGGATAGCAAGGATGGACGTCGTTCTTCTTTTCTCGTTTGTTTTCGTCCGTAGTCGGACCCTGCTCTTACTCTTGATGTTTATGTAATGTACTGATGTGACTCTGATGTAGCTTGTGGCGAGTGTAAGCCAATTCTATTATATATCTCTTCTTTTCAGTACATGTACTTGTAATGATATCCATTCTTGCGACAGGACGAGATGCGCTTCTATCCCTGACGAGGCCCTCGTGCCAAATTGAGGATAGGGTCGCATCTTGGGCGTGACACATTGTCCTTCTCCTTGAGCCACAAGGGGTTCCTCAATGGGGAGTATTTGACCAATCCCCATTCTTCTTATGGCTTCAGGAGGAATTTCATCACCTACATCACAAAGAACACTTTGCTCCACTTGGGAGCCATTATTTTCATCAAACTCCACGTTACACGTCTCCTCAATGAGTCTGGTGGACTTGTTGAGGACACGGTAAGCATGAGAGTTTGTAGCATAACCAACAAATCTGCCCTCTTGAGCCCTAGAATCAAATTTAGCCAAACGAGCACCTTTCTTGAGAATGAAACACTTACACCCAAACACCCTAAAGTACTTGAGGTTGGGCTTGTTTCCGATAAGTATCTCATATGGAGTCGTGTTCAAGCCTTTGCGAAGGTAGAGCCGATTGGATGCATGACATCATGTGTTGATGGCTTTGGCCCAAAAGTTGTACGGAGATTTGAACTCTGCCATCATTGTTCTTGCCGCGTCCATCAGGGTCCGGTTCTTCCTCTCCACCACACCATTCTGTTGAGGGGTGTAGGGTGCTGAATATTGATGCTTGATCTCGTCGTGTCTGAGAAACTCATCCAAGGTGTAGTTCTTGAACTCGGTGTCGTTGTCACTTCTAAGCATCAAAATATTTTCTTCATGTTGACATTGAGCTACATTAGCAAAGTTGATGACTGTCTGTTGAGTCTCACTCTTCCTCTTGAAGAAATATACCCAAGTGTACCTTGAGTAATCATCCACAATCACCAAGCACTACTTTCTACCCCCAAGCCTATCAAAGGATGGAGGACCAAAGAGATCCATATGAAGGAGCTCCAAAGGGCCTCTTAGTGTAGATGATAGTCGTGGGATGGTGAGTTGTTTCATGAATCTTTCCTTCAATAGAAGCACTGCAAGCACGATCTCTAGCAAAACTCACATTTGTTAGTCCACAAACATGGTCCCCTTTAAGGAGACTTTGCAAATATCTCTTATTGACATGAGCTAGTCGGTGATGCCAAAGCCAGCCCACATCAACTTTAGCCATTAGACAAGTCGTAGCCTTAGTGGGTCGCTGTGAAAAGTTCACCACATAGAGGCCATTTTTGACATATCCAACATAGGATACTTTAGGAGTCTTGCTCAACAAATGGGCCACGGTATCAAGATTAAAGAATGTGGCAAAGCCCATAATTGCAAGTTGACGAACAGAAAGCAAATTCTATGCAAGGGACTCAACAAGCATGACCTTCTCTATAGATAAATCTCCAGAGATGACCACCTTACCAAATCCCAATACCTTAGACATTGAAGCATCGGCAAATTGGACATGGGTGGGCATAGATGGAGTAGGACGCACGTCCACCACCAAGTCCTTGCTCCCGGTGATATGATTTGTTGCTCCACTATCGAGCAACCATGACGCCCCACCAGAAGCAAACTCCTACAACAGATCAAGGCTTAGTTTTAGGTACCCATTCTTGCATGGGTCCTTTGATGTTAGAAACAAGGGTCTTAGGAACCCAAATAGCCCATACAATGTACTCATAATAAGAACCAACAAATCTAGCATAAACATGCCCATCACTAGCACGACATAAAACATAGGAAGGATTAAAGTCGCCAGTTGTGTTGGTAGGGACGGTTCTGCCCTTCTTGGCATTACCATCCCCTTCCTTGTTCTTGTTCTCCTTATGAGTATACTCACCCTCTTTAACAAAAATGTCCTTGAGGGCAAGAGATCGCTTGTTCATGTTCTTCCTTTTCCTTTTAGACTTGGATGTAAGTCCAAGTCCCTCCTTTCCTACAACTTCATTTTTATTACTCAAAAGGTCATTTAGGTTCTTCTTGCCTTGGATGCATGACACAAGGCCCTTCTCTAGTTGATCTTTCAACTTAGCATTTTCCTCCACAAGATGTACATGCTCACAACAAGGGTTAGTTGTACAAGCATTATCAATTAGAACGAGAGGAGGACAGGTAGAGATCTCCTTGGTAAATTTTACTTGGAGTTGATCATGAGACTCCTTCAGAGAGGAATGAACACCTTTCAATACCTTGTAGGCCTTGTCAAGTGTGTCAAAATCTTCCTTGAGTCTATCACGGCCAACCCCAAGTATAGCCTTTTCAGACTTAAGCACACATGTAAGTACAATAGCGTGATCAAGCTCTTTTTGAAATTTAGCACAGTCAACATTGTGTGACTCCTCAAGAGCCAAACAAAGACCACGCTCTTCTTCTAGAGCAATAGATAGTTCTGCAATCTCATTGGCATAGTCACGACTACGTGCTTGCATCTCGAAGATAGTCTCCTCATGAGAATCAATGAGATCATTAGCCTCACTGAGTTGTTCCAAAAGAGCAACAAAATGCCTCTTGGATTCTCCTTTGATTTTACACAGGAATTTGTCAAAATGATGCTCATCAAGCTCCACTACATCACTATCATCAACACAATCTAACAAAGAAGGAGAAGTAGTGACGGTGGTCTTAATGTTGGGTGTTACTTGATTGATACCTTTGTCCATAAGGCACTTGGCGATGCGGTTGTTGGGGGCGCTGAAGAGAGACACCTTGGGAGAGGATGTGGCAATGGCTACAGTAGTCGTTGCCATCCCCTCCCGACTTGTATCATCCTCGTCATCATCGGAGGTGTACTCTTCAAGTGCCACCAGACCCTTTGGATGAGGCTTCTTGGTGAAGTTGTTCTTGTTTGGGAAATACTTGGCTTTGTCTTTCCGAATGAGCTTGCCCCCGTTGTCTTCCCTCTTCTCATAAGGACAATCTGCCACGAAGTGACTCACATTGCCGCAATTGTAGCATGTCCTCACACGCTGCTTGGTCTTGGACCCACTTGAGTTATTCTTGGAGAAGTTGGGCCTTGAGTTTTTCTTGTTGCCCTGGAATTGCCTTGATGCAAGAGCCATGTGCTCGTGATAAGCATACTTTGTGTCTAATCACATCCTTAGCTTTTGCTACAGTGATCATTGTAATTAAGCATAGTGGTGGCCGATCAGTGCCTAATCATTTTGCTAAACAAAATGTGATAAAGTTGGAAATTCATATCTCTTTCCAAATTCCATTTAACAGGGGCATTGAATTTTATTGTGATAAGAGAAGTTTGCAAACAGCATATGAAAAATGTTGCACAATTGTTGAAATTCTTAAAACAAATGTTGTTAAGGAAAACAACATCACCAAGCATATGGTGTGGCCCCCACCTTAAATAACAACACCAATTTGCAATTTAAATTGCTATTAAATTCAAATATAAAATACAAACGGTTTCCAAAATTGCCCAAACTTTATGTGGCCATGTGGAATATTGCAATATAATTATTGGGCCAAGTGGCATATTTTTGCTGAGATGAAATAATGCCAAAATAAAATAAAACAGAACAGAAATAAAATGAAAGAAAACAAAAAAATAAAAGCAAAGAAACCCCCCTGGCCAACCCTCCGAGCAGGCCAGCCCAGCCACCACAACCGGCCAGCCCACCTGAAACCGATGGGGTATAAAACCCCCATCCCAAACCCTAGCTACAGCCCACACCCCCACTCTCCCCCTCCTTCCCCTGCTCGCGCCGCCACCTGCACAAGAGGAGGGGCAGAGCCCTCGTCCTCCTAGCTCCTCTCCCACTCCCCTCCCGATCCGGAGTGGATCGAGGCTGGGGGCCGAAGCCTCGCACCGGCCAGGTACCCAGCCGGCCTCCTTCGACACGATCACTGCCATCGATCCGCCCCTTCCCGTGAACTCCGGCTGCATCGGGCCTTCCCGTCACCGCAAGTGAGCCCCGGGATCTCCCCATCCACTTCTCCCCTTCTCCCCTCTGGCCATGCTCCGGCGGCCGTGCTCCGGCGACCCCCGGCCACGCCCTCCTCTCCCCTCGCTCGCCTACAGCCACACGCCCGCGTCACCCCTTCGGCTCGCCTCCCCGCGGCCTCCCCTCGGGGCGAGCCCCCTGCAGGTGCGCCTCGCTGGCATCCCCGGCCTTGTCCCACGCTGGCCGGTCCCTTACCCGCAACCGCACGTCCATCACCACGCCCCCGTGCGCGCCTTCCCACCAACGTGCTTCGCCCCTCACGGCGGCCGCCCCGCAACCGCCGTTCGCGGGCACCACCACTGCCCACGCCAATGCGCCGCCGTCCGCCCGCTCCGGCCACGGGGGCGTTGAACATAACTCGGTCGGCCCGGCCTATTTCCCCTGCAGAACCAAGGGGATTAAACCCCCCCTGTGATCTAGCGTTTTGGGGGTAACACACCCCCCGTGTGAGAATGACATGGGGGGCCGATGCCCCCTTAACAAAAAAATAGGGGATTAAGAATATATAGAATAATAAAAAAATATGAAGTATAAAAATAAATAAATAAATAGTTAAATTAATTAGTGAATTAATTAATTAGGTAATTAATTAGTTAATATGCAGATTAAGACTAAATGTATCAATTATTCAAACTGTTAATTAATCTGATTAATTCATTGATTTAAACAGTATGACACGTGGGTACCACCCCACTAATTAACCTGATTAATTACTAACTAAATTAATTAAAAATTGAGTCAGTGACATATGGGACCCACTAGGCAGTTTGACTAGTCAAAGACCCTGTTGACTGCTGATGTCATAATCCTAATTATTGATTTTAAATAATCTGTTTTAATTTCTGCATATTGATTAAATCTTTGAAAATTAATATAAAATAAACCGTAAGTCACATGAAAATAATTTATACATGAAAGTTGATCAGAAAAACGAGACAAACTGGGATACGCTATTCGTTTGTTTGTCACACGTCCCTAGCATAGCAGACATGGAACTTTTCCATCGTTTTCGTGTGACCGGTAGTAACCACACACCCGGAAAATATCATCTGATATTTTCCCGATCCCTCTATGATGCGTGATACTATGTTAGCTCATGCTTAGCCCTGCATATTGACATGCCATGCTTAGTGTTGCACCTGTTGCTATTATTTATTGTTTCTTCCCCCCCTCTTCTTACTGCTAGACCCTGAGACTGACGCTGCTGCCGGGTACGACTACCCACCTGACGACCAGCCCTTTGCCGCAGAGCAACAAGGCAAGCAAACCCCCCTTGATCATTCCTATATCGCCCATTTCTTTCTCCCTCGTGCTTGCATTATAATTTTGCTACTGTTGTAGTTAGCTCCTATATCTGATGCATAGCCTGTTTTTGATGAACTACTACTTTCCAGTACCATACTTTGAACTTCTTAGTATAGATGGCTCAGTCAACCCCATTACTCCCCTTAGACCAGTTGCCCCCCTTTATCGTTGAGTCTGGATCAACTGATCGACGAGCCATGACCCAACACCACACTCACACCCCCTTAGTTGTACGACGCTGCAGGGCTATTATCGGGTACCGAGGGTGACACCTCGATACGTACTCTTGATGTTTGCATTGTGGCGTAGTTAACCGGCGGTGGTTCTCGGAGGGTGATTCCTCCTTCGCCACCTCTGATAACGACTCTGTCGTACAACCCTTCAAGCTGGTCCAGCGAGGGTGATTCCTCCCTGGCTTCCTTAACGGTTACATCGTACGACATCCATCGAGGGTGATACCTCGGATCCCTCTGATGTTACAACCTCATAGTTACTTGACCGTGCTACTCGGAACATTGATGAACAATGTTGGCAGGTGGATTCCCACGTGAATGTGACGAGGCGTGGCTGGGCATTCTGGTCCTTGCCACACATCCTCGAGTTTAATTAAAACGCTAATGGAATTGGGCATTTGGTCTGAGTTGGTCGGGAGACCTTTTCGCACTAACCTTCTGCGTGAGAGGAGTTATGGGTTCTTGAGATCGTGGTACCAGCTGAAGCTCTTCAGACGTCAGTCATGGAGCGGCGCGCGCCAGAGTGGCCCGGATATGCATCGCGCTTGTTATAAGGGGTGCTAGGACTGACCTCGGCCGCCCACGCATCATGGAGGAGCGCAGAGGGCAAGTGGGCCCATGAACCCTCTGTGCTTAGGATTTAGACTGGCGGACTGGCCTCTCTGTTGAGGTTAGGTGGGACTGCGATGTGTTGATGTTCCGAGGCCGAGCATGACCCGGGAAAGTATGTCCGGACAGAGTTTATAAAGCGTGTTGGGTACTGTGGTGCACCCCTGCAGGGAAGAAATGAACTATTCGAATAGTTGTGTCCACAGTTACATGACGATTTGGAGTTGTGCCCTGATCTTATAGATCTACAACTGTTACTTAACTCGAATGTTTGCTCCGGGATTGCTTCCTCGCAGGGAGTCGAGGGAGGATCTCCGGGCATGACTTTAATTAATATTGCTACAACAATATGACTATTAATTGTGTTACACTGCTCTACTCTCGTCTATTGCTGCAAGACCCGTGAAGATGCTAGTCTTCGATAGGACTAGGCCTTCTCTCTCTATTCTCGCATTGCTGCAGTCAGTCCACATAAAACCCCTTCCTTTGATACTGATGCATACTTAGCATAGTTCTGATGTCAGTCTTGCGAGTACTTTGGATGAGTACTCATCGTTGCTTTGCTCCCCTTTTTCCCCTTGATATGTTGCTATGACCACATGATGGAGCACAGGAGATGGCATATCCTGCCGTCGACGACTGCTACCCCGACGGTGCCTACTACTACGTGGAGGCCGCTGACGACCAGGAGTAGTTAGGAGGTTCCCAGGCAGGAGGCCTCACCTCGTTCGATCGTTGTATCTTCGTGCTAGCCTTCTCTAAGGCACCTCATGTTTTATGTCTATACTCATATGTTTGTTGCTTCCGCTGACTCGTTTGTTTATCGAGCTTCTGTATTCTAGCCCCCAAGGCCGCTGGCTTGTAATATGAAGCTTGTATGTTTTTTGTCTAGAGTTGTGTTGTGATATCTTCCCGTGAGTCCTTGATCTTGGTCGTACGCATTTTCGTGTATGATCAAATCGAGGGCGTCACAAAGTGTCATCCACATCCTTGCTCCCGTGATCTTGGAGAGCAATAGCAAGAGCAGTCACCCTTCAATAGAGATCTCGGGGGTCCTCATCTTCCTTCATCACAAACTCATTGGCCTCATCAAGAACCACTTCATAGTTGGATTGTTGAATACTTGAGCTTCCCATGTACAGCACCATCATGTGCTCCCAACAATCCTTGGCACGAGTGAAGGGGCGCAAGTGAGGTAGATCTTCAGGAGGAACCGCGGACTGAAGGATGAACAATGCGGAATGATTATATTGATTGTCCCCCTCTTCTCTTGGAGTGAGGTTGCTTGGGTCATGTGGGTAGAAGCCTTGTTCAATGATTCTCCATAAATTTGTTGAGTTGTGATTCAAATGAGACTTGATGCAAAACATCCAATTAGCAAACTCACCTTTAACAAGCTTAGGAGGAGGACGAAGGTTATTAATATGTGGTGTAGGGACTGGTCCTTCATAGACCAGGGGAGGAGGAACCGGGGCAAAGGTTCCTGTCCCATTCTTGTTAACAGGGGAAGAAGCTTGAATACCTTTAGCCGGTTCCTTGGCGGAATTGGCCTCCGACTCCGTTGTGGTAGGTTTAACCACCAACACCAGTCCGGGAGAATTTTTCAACCCCTCAAGCAAATCTTTAAGCATGGTCCTGACTTCGATCGTCATGGACGTCTTGAGAGAGGCCATAGCCTCATTCAAGTCGTCCCGTGTGACCAAACTCATAACCACGGCCTCGGGTGTTCCACTCGCAACCATCTCTTCGGGTGGTGAAACCCTTAATAAAGAGACGTGGCTCTAATACCAATTGAAAGGATCGATATGGTTGACTAGAGGGGGGTGAATAGGCAACTACCAATTTTAAGCTTTTCTTAACAAATTAGGGTTAGCAACAAAAGGTTCTCTAGATGAACAACTAGGTGAGAAACATATATGATGCTAACAACCATGACAACAAGTGCAAGCAAGGAATACACTACAACAATAATAAATACAAAGTAAAGGTAGGAGATAGTCGCAAGTGGAATCAGTGGAGATGAGGATGTGTTACCAATGTTCCTTCCCTTTGATAGGAAGTACTCTCCGTTGGAGTGGTGTGCAGGCACAATGCTCCCCAAGAAGCCACTAGGGCCATCGTATTCTCCTCACGCCCTCACACAATGCGAGGTGTCGTGATTCCACTATTGGTGCCCTTGAAGGCGGCGACCGGACCTTTACAAACAAGGTTGGGGCTATCTCCACACAAATCTTGGAGCCTCCCAACGAGACCATGGAGCTTCACCATAATGGAGTGTTGCTCCGAGGTGATCTCAACCGTCTAGGGTGCTCAAACACCCAAGAGTAACAAGATCTGCAAGGGATTAGTGGGGAAATCAAATATCTCTTCGTGGAAGTGTAGATCTGGGCCTTCTCAACCAATCCCTAGAAAATCAACAAGTTTGATTGGCTAGGGAGAGAGATCGGGCAAAAATGAGCTTTGGAACAACAATGGAGCTTCAGCAGGTAAGAGGTGAGATTCTAGTGGAAGAAGACACCTTTATATAGTGGGGGGACAAATCCAACCGTTACCCCCACTTACAACTCTCGCAGAGCGGTATCACCGCTACGAGAGAGCGGTACTACTGTTGCGAGGAGCGGTATTACCGCTGCCGCAAGCGGTACTACCGCTTGGTAGGCTCACCAACCACAGTGGTAAAAAACTACTACAATGCCTACCACCGCTGGGGAAAAGATGCGCAAAAAGTCAGACGGAGCGGAAGTAAAAAAAAGCTACTGCCTCCCAGAGAGCGGTACTACCGCCCACAGAGCAGTACTACCGCCCTTGGAGCGGTAGTAAAAAATTACTACCACGCCGAGAGCGGTACTATTGTTGGTCCTTTTGCACAGGCAAGAAAGATAAGGTTGGATCTCCCTTGTAGCAGGGGAAAGGTGGTGCAAATGGAAATGTGTACATGTTGATTCGAGCCAAAACTTTCCGATGCGGACCCCTCTTAATAGTACATCTTTCCTACGACTCAAAACCACCAATGAGAACCGTAGAAAACCATCGTGCTTGAAAGACACCGAGGGGCGCCTAATCGTCTTGTGCCTAGCCAAGTATTATCTGAAATGCTCAATGCACACGATTAGTCTGCAGGGGTACTGTCATCAATCACCAAAATCACTTAGGAAGAAATATGCCCTGACACAGGATTTTATAACTAACCATGCAAATGACCAATTCATGTTGACTCTCTAAAAAGGTATAAGTGAAGCATGAGATTTTAATTATTTCTACAAAATACCACACTCTAATAAATATAAGTGAAGCAAAATAGCATTCTAAAAATATCGGTTTTCAATATGCAGAGAAACAGGCATCCAACTTCAAATGATGTAAGTGAAGCGCATGAAGAATTTTATAAATCAACCATGGACTTTACCATACTAGCATGGTGCATTGCTAAAAGAAAAATAAAAGGCACACGATGCTCCAAGAATTTATGCATATCATGTGAACAAAACAAAAACCAAAACATACCGATAATTGTTGAAGAAGAAAGATGGGATGCCTTTCGGGGCATTCCCAAGCTTAGACGCTTGAGTCTCTTTAATATTTACTTGGGGCGCCTTGGTCATACCCAAGCTTTAACTCTTGTCTCTCCTTATTCTTCACATATCGATACCTCCTCGATCTTCGAATACTTCATCCACACAAAACTTAACAGAACTTTCATTAGAGAGGTTTGTTCATATAACATCAAGTCTCATCATGTCCTGCCATAACATTATGGCATAATTATAATCAACATTACCCACTGTATGCTATCCCAATTCTATGGCTCCCAAGTCAATGGGGCTCAACAAGAATTCAAAACATAAGCACGCAAAGCAACTATAACAACAATCTATGAAAAAATAGGACATTCAGTAAAGATGCAGATGAAACGTATACTTTGTAACTCAGAAAATTCTGACAAATTAGGACGTGGTAAACAATTTGTGTAAAAAAAATCAGATTTTCTTGACATTCCACTAAAATATGAAAAATCAAACACTACAACCAAAGTTTCTGTTTTTGCACAACACATATCAAACAAGCAATTCAGGCATCCTAAAGGTAAATCTTGGCACATTATTTTTATAATACAATGGATTTGCACAAGGGGATAATTATTTTTGTTTAAAATTTGTTGTAATCAATATTCACAAAATTTCCACGGGCATGAACAAAGTTCAAGGCTAGCCCCCACTTCAACGGTGCTCGTCCTTCTCACTTTAATTTTTCTTTTTGAAAAAGTTTTAGGTTCCTCACTTTATTTATTTTTTTAATTATTTTAAAATCACACAACAGAAATAAATGACTCTCTAAAACTTTCTGGTTGTCTTCGTGGCAGCGCTTTCTTTGAAGCCATTAAGCTAGGCATATAGTGCTCGAGTAATTGATCCACTCGGATCCCAAGGTATATCAAGGCCAATTTTAATTAACAATGATTTGTAATTTAGTAGTGAGCACAAAGTGATATGTATCATGTAGCAATGAAGTCTAACTCTCTTCCTATGCATTGGCATGTCATAAAATAATAATTCATTCACACAAAGTAAATGCCAATACATAGCATAAGTAGTTTCTTGCAATTTTATCATATTGGAAACATGAAGGGGTGAATATTTGGTTCCTCTCTCATAATAACTATAATTAGGATCAGCAATCACATGCATATTATATCCATAAAAATCATCATGTGTAGTGGTAAAACGCAACCCATCAATATAATCCTTATTAAGTGCAAACTTCTCTGATATGGTGAAGTTGGGAGAACAGAAAAATGTAATAGGACTACCATGTGTGGATGCAATAACAACAATTTCATGCTTAACATAAGGAACTATAGCAAGTTCATCTACATAAGAATAATTCATATTGGCATCATGGCCACACTCATAGCAAGTATCAAGTTCATCAAAAAGGGATATTTCAAATGAATCCAAAGGATCATAGCAATCATCATAGCATTCATACTTCGGTATGCGTGAAGGAAAATTAAAAAATGTATGAGTTGAAGAGTTACTCTCATTAGAAGGCGATGTAAATTAAAAAATGTATGAGTTGAAGAGTTACTCTCATTAGAAGGTGGTGACGGGTAGCTAATTTGCTATTCCTCCTTTTCTTCTTTGCTCACCTCCTCATCTGGTTCATCTAATGAGCTCACAGTTTCAACAATTTCTTCTTCCATAGAATCCTGCAAAATATGAGTCTCTTCCAAGGCAGCGGTCATTCTTTCAATACATTCTTTAACATAAGCATTAGAAGCATAGTTTTCATAGCAATATTTAAGTATGGCAAAATTTTCAAAGTTGTAAAGTGTAGCATCATACTTTTCAAAAAAAGTAGCAATTTCATAAGCACCCTTAGAAGCAACAAATTCTTCAATTTGTTTAACATCATAATAACAATTGGCCTCCTTGGCATAATAATATAGTATTTCATTATCATTAAACACACATTGGTAGGGAAGGTGTTTTTTAGTTTCTTGAGAACAACAAGTAAGATCATGTAACAAACATAAATTCCAAGCATAGCAACACAAAGTATTAATTTGATGCCACAATAGTTTCCCTTTTTGAGATATGCAGTGTCGCACATAATAAGCATGCTCATCTAATGATTTTACCTCAACTAACCTTGTTGGGTTTTCAGCACGAGCAGAAAGTGATCGAAGGTGATCCAAGTAATATTCTTTGATAGTACGGAACACTAATGGTCCCTCGGTTTTTGGAGCAGAAATTACATCTTTTTTTGGTATTTTGTGTTTCCTACCATATCCAAAGATAGAAACCAACTTAGAACAGAAAATAAAAACTACTTAGTGATAAAGCAAACAAGCACACACGAGAATATCAATCGGTACACTATTGCTCCCCGGCAACGGCGCGAGAGAAAGGTCTTGATAACCCATAAGTGTAGGGGATCGTTTGTAGCCTTTTTGATAAGTAAGAGTGTCAAACCCAACAAGGAGCTAAATGTAGAATTAATATTCTCTCAAGTTCTATCGACCACCGATACATCTCTATGGACTCTACGCTTTAACTAGATCAAGTATGAATGTACTTTGCGGGAAAGAAACTAGAAGTACTTAGTAGGTATAATAGATAGTTTTGCAAGATAATAAAGAACACGAAAATCAAAGTTAGGTATTGTTTTAATAAAAGAACAATAAAGTAAATATAGCGAGTGTGTAAAAGTGGTTATAGGATTTGCAAGATGTCCTAGGCAATTGATAACTAGATCGGTAATCAATATTGCAGTTTTATATGAGGAAGAGGCATGAGCTAACATACTTTCCATACTTGGATCATATGCACTTATGATTGGAACTCTAGCAAGTGTCTGCAACTACTAAAGATCACTAGGGTAAAATCCAACCATAGCATTAAACATCAAGTCCCCTTTACTCCATACGCAAACAACTCCCTTACTCGGGTTTGTGTTTCCTTCACTCACCAACCCACTATAAGTGAATCATGAGCATATTGCAAACCCCCCAGCGTGAATCGTTCACGTGTGCGCCTCATGGAAAGGACCTTAGGATAGCACCAATATAAACCATGCAACTCAAATCAATCAAGATCATTAATCAACCCATAGGACAAAAAGGAACTACTCAAACATCATAGGATAGCCACACATCATAGGATAATAGTATATAGCATTAAGCACCATGTTCAAGTAGGGGGTACAATGGGATGCGGGAGAGTGGATCACTATAGATAGATGAGGGAAGGTGATGATGG
Organism: Hordeum vulgare subsp. vulgare; assembly: GCF_904849725.1. Classification (NCBI taxonomy): domain Eukaryota; kingdom Viridiplantae; phylum Streptophyta; class Magnoliopsida; order Poales; family Poaceae; genus Hordeum; species Hordeum vulgare. The sequence continues at coordinate 358,904,904 of NC_058523.1, forward strand.
TGATGATGACGGCGGCGAAGTTGTTGGTGTAGATCGTTGTGACAATGGTTCCCCCGACGGCGCTCCTACACCACCGGGAGAGAGGGGGAGAGAGCCCCCCTCCTTATTCTTCCTTGGCCTATTCCCTAGATGGGAGGAGAGTTTCTTCTCTGGTCCATGGCCGCCATGGCTCCCATAGGGCAGCAGCCCCTCCAAGATAGGATCTCTATCTCTGTTTCACTCCAATGTTCGCCGTTGTTTTCTCGCCCTTCACCGTTTTTTAAATATCCGGAGATCCGTAACTCCGCTCGGGCTGAAAGTTTGAGGGGATTTTATCGCGAAAATACCTCTTGCGGCGGAAGAAGAGCTCCCTCGGACATCGTCTTGCATTGATTCTGACTCCGAAAATTCACATATATTCCAAAATAATTTCCATCAATTTTTATCGCGTTTCAACTTCGTTTGATATGGAATTTCTGTGAAACAAAACACACACAAAAAACAGGAACTGAGAGTAGGCACTCGGTAAGTAAGTTAGTCCAAAAAATAATATAAAATGTTGCTAAAAGTATATGAAAGTTCTAGAATACTAGCATGCAGCAAGAAAAAATTATAGATACGACGGAGACATATCACACATCACTAGACATAAATTTCGTGTGTCCTTGAGAACGCTTTGCTCACTATAAGAAACACTTCTAGCCCATCCTTCGCATAATAAGGATTAGGACACCTTCGTGCACCTTGTTTCTTTAGTTACTAGTTAATTGCTACAAAATATTTTGCTATCAAATTACCCGTTACTAAACTTGCACCACTGCTACTTCTCGAGCCTGCGTTGGTTTTTCCCTTGAAGAGGAAAGGGTGATGCAGCAAAGTAGCGATAAATATTTCCCTCAGTTTGAGAACCAAGGTATCAATCCAGTAGGAGTATCAAGATGAGGCACCAATGAACCTGCGCAAAAACAAACAAACTTGCACCCAACGCGATAAAGGGGGTGTCAATCCCTTCACGATTACTTGCAAGGTGAGATCTGATAGTGATGAAAGGTAAAAAGATAAAGGTGCAGCAAAGTATTTTTGGTGTTTTTGTAGATCTGAATATATGATGTGTAAAATAGACCCGGGGGCCATAGTGTTCACTAGAGGCTTCTCTCATGATAGCAAGTATTACGGTGGTTGAACGAATTACTGTCGAGCAATTGATAGAATCGCGCAAAGTCATGACGATATCTAAGGCAATGATCATACATATAGGCATCATGTCCGAGACAAGTAGACCGATATTGTCTGCATCTACTACTATTACTCCACACATCGACCGCTATCCAGCATGCATCTAGTGTATTAAGTTCATAACAAACGGAGTAACGCCTTAAGCAAGATGACATGATGTAGAGGGATAAATTCATGCAATATGATATAAACCCCATCTTTTTACCCTTGATGGCAACAACACGATGCATGCCTCGCTACCCCTTCTGTCACTAGGTGAGGACACCGCATGGTATGAACCCAAAACCAAGCACTTCTCCCATTGCAAGAATTATATATCAAGTTGGCCAAACGAAACCCATAACTCGAAGAGAATTACAAGGATACGAAATCATGCATATAAGAAATCAGAGGAGACTCAAATAATATTCATAGATAATCTGATCATAAATCCACAATTCATCGGATCTCGACAAATACACCGCAAAAGAAAGTTACATCGGATAGATCTCCATGAAGATCATGGAGAACTTTGTATTGAAGATCCAAGAGAGAGAAGAAGCCATCTAGCTACTAGCTATGGACCCGAAGGTCTGTGGTGAACTAGTCACGCATCATGGGAGAGGCAATGGTGTTGATGAAGAAGCCTTCCGTGTCCGAATCCCCCTCCAGCAGGGCATGAGAATGGTCCCCAGATGGGATCTTGCGGAGACAGAAGCTTGAGGCGACGGAAAAGTATTTTCGTGGCTCCCTCTAGTGGTTTCAGGATTTTTGGAAATTTATAGGCGAAAGAGGTAGGGCAAAGGAGCCACGGGGGGCCCACGAGCCTGCTAGGCGCGCCCCCTAGGGCGCGCCTAGGGGGCTCGTGACCTCCCCCGGGACCTCCTGCCTTGGTTCTCAAGTCCTCTGCGTATCTTCTGTTATGGAAAAAATCACCCCGCAGGTTTTATTCCGTTTGGACTCCGTTTAATATTCTTTTCTGAAAAAGACCAAAAACACGGGAAAAAAAAAGAAACCGGCACTAAGCACAGAGTTAATAGGTTAGTCCCAAAAATGATATAAAATGGCATATAAATACATATAAGACATCCCAAGTTGATAATATAATAGGATGGAACAATAAAAAATTATAGATACGTTGGAGACGTATCAAGCATCCCCAAGCTTAACCCTTGCTCGTCCTCGAGTAGGGAAGTGATAAAGACCGAATTTTTTATGTGGAATGCTACCTAACATATTCATTCTTTGTAACTTCTTAATTGTGGCATGAATGTTCAGATATGTAAGATTCAAAACAATAGTTTAATATTGACATGAAAACAATAATACTTCAAGCATACTAGCAAAGTAATCATGAACTTTTGAAATAACAAGGCCAAAGAAAGTTATCCCTACAAAATCATATAGTCTGGCTATGCTCCATCATCCCCACACAACGAATTTAAATCATGCACAACCCCGGTATTGGCCAAGTAATTGTTTTCGCACTCTTACTTTCTCAACTTTTTCAACTCTCACGCAATACATGAGCGTCAACCATGGATATAGCACTATAGGTGGAATAGAGTGTGGTGAAGGTTGTGAGGCAAAAAGGAGGAGATGGTCACATCGACTCGGCATATCAATGGGTTATGGAGATGCCCATCAATACATATCAATGTGAATGAGTAGGGATTGCCATGCAACGGATGCACTAGAGCTATAAGTGTATGAAAGCTCAAAAAGAAAACTAGTGGGTGTGCACCCAACTTGCTTTCTCACGAAGACCTAGGGCAATTTTGAGGAAGCCCATCATTGGAATATACAAGCCAAGTTATATAATGAAAATTCCCACTAGTATATGAAAGTGACAAAACAAGAGACTCTCTATCATGAAGAACATGGTGCTATTTTGAAGCACAAGTGTGGAAAAAGATAGTAGCATTGTCCCTTCTCTCTTTTTCTCTCATCATTTTTTTTGTTTGGGCTCTTTGGCCTCTTTTTTTCATTTTTTGGTGGGCATCTTTGGACTCTTTTTTCCTCACATGGGACAATGCTCTAATAATGACGATCATCACACTTTTATTTACTTACAACTCGATACTTAGAACAATAATGACTCTATATGAAATGCCTCCGGTAGTGTACCGGGATGTGCACCGATCTAGCTTAGCGTATGACATTGAAACATCTCGCTAGCTATCTTACGATCATGCAATGGAAAAATGAAAATGACGGCACATGTCATGAGACGGAACGATGGAAGTTGCATGGCAATATATCTCGGAATGGCTATGAGGAAGGTATATGGTGGGTTTGTGCACCGGCGAAAGTATAGTGGCTGTTTTTGAGGAAGGTATATGGTGGGTTTGTGCACCGGCTAAAGTTGCGCGGCACTAGAGAGGCTAGCAGTGGTGGAAGGTGAGAGTGCATCTATACCATGGACTCACCTTAGTCATGAAGAACTCATATACTTATTGTGAAAGTTTTATTAGTAATCGAAACAAAGTGCTAAACGCATACTCCTAGGGGAAGGGTTGGTAGGTGTTAACCATCGCGCGATCCCGACCGCCACACAAAGGATGACAATCAATAAATCAATTATGCTCCGACTTCCTAACACAGCGGTTCACCATACGTGCATGCTACGGGAATCACTAACCTCAACACAAGTATTTCTAGATTCACAACACCCTACTAACATAACTCTAATATTACCAAATCCATATCTCAAAACTAATTGTGAGGAATCAAACTTCTCTTACTAATCAATGCACTTGAATATGAAAGTTCTTATTATATCCTCTTTGGATGCCTATCATATTTAGGACTAATTTCATAACACACGCCAATTACCAAGTTACTTAGAGAGAGCACTCTCAAAATGATATAATTGAAGATCGAGAGTTTTTATTTCTACAAAATATGACACCATTGTGATCTAAAAAGATTTAATTGAAGCACTAGAGCAAAATTATCTAGCTCAAAAGATATAAGTGAAGCTCATGGGAGCTAAATTCCCTTGCTCAAAAGATATAAGTGAAGCTCATTGAGTATTCTAACAAATTCACGATGAGTGCATGTCACTCTCAAAAAGGTGTGTAGCAAGGATGATTGTGACAAAAAAGCAAAGACTCCTATAATACACGACGCTCCAAGCAAAACACATATCATGTGGTAAATAAAAATATAGCTCCAAGTAACGTTACCGATGGATTGGAGACGAAAGAGGGGATGCCTTCCCGGGGCATCCCCAAGCTTAGGCTTTTTGGTGTCCTTCAATTTGGCTTGGGATGACTTGGGCATCCCCAAGCTTAGGCTCTTTCCACTCTTTATTCCATTGTCCATAAGAACATCACCCAAAACTTAAAAACTTCACAACACAAAACTTAAACAGAAACTCGTGATATCATTAGCATAAGAAAACAAACCACCAACTTTTAGTACTGTAGTAAACTTTATTTCCATTTAGATTGATGTTATATTACTATATTATCACTTTTCCATGGCTCGTACCCCCCGATACTAACCATAGTTTCATCAAAATAAGTAATCAACACAACAAAAACATAATCTGTCAAAAACAGACCAGTCTGTAGCAATCTGTATATTTCGTATACCTCTGCTATCCCAAAAATTCTGGAAAATTATGACAATTAGGGAAATTTGCATATCAATGAGCAGCAAAAAGAATCAACTCAAAATCTCTTTCTGGATAGGAATTAAAAATAATTTCATGAGCACAAAGTTTCTATCTTTTTCAGCATGATTAAACAACTATCACCAAAACTAATCATAAAGGTTGTACTTGGCACAAACACTAATTAAAACATAAAAAACACAATCATAACATAAACATGATGGTGTGGACTCAACAAAACAGAATGTGAAAAGCAAAAATAAATTTATTCATTAGGTTGCCTCCCAACAAGCGCTATCGTTTAACGCCCTTAGCTAGTCATAAGGCAATAGAATCAAGTATCGTCATCTTTAGTGCTCAAACCATAAGTAGCTCTCATAATGGATTCATAAGGCAACCTTATTTTCTTTCTAGGAAAGTGTTTCATGCCCTTCTTTAATGGAAATTGAAATTTAATATTCCCTTCCTTCATATCAATAATAGCACCAATAGTCCTAAGGAAAGGTCTACCAAGAATAATGGGACATGTCGGATTGCAATCAATATCAAGCACAATGAAATCTACGGGCACATAGTTCCTATTTGCAATAATAAGAACATCATTGATCCTTCCCATAGGTGTGACATCCTCGACTTTTGCTACAGTAGTGATTGTAACTAAGCTACAGTGATCAACCGCTAATGATGCCACGTCATCGAATTCCCATCTCAGACCCGCGTTGATTCGAGTTTTTGTCCGGATTCAAAATTTGAAGACAAACGAAGAATACGTTATGAGTTCATTGCAAGTATTAAAAAAATATGTATATGAAAGAGATAATTAAAAGTATGTATAATAAGTTGTAAAAGAAAGTATTTAAAAAGAAAAATCAGTTAGTGAAAAGAAATTAGAAAGAAAGAAATAATAAAAAGAAAAGAAAAAAAGGTAAAACAAAACAAAACAAATCAAACAAAAAAAAAACCCAGCCGGCCCAACTGGGCCAAGTGGCCCAGCCGGCCTCCCCAAACCCTAAACCCCCTGGCGAGCCGACCCTCCCTTGCTACTCCCTCCCCCCCTGGGCGCCGCCGCCAGCCCCCCCCCCCTCGTGGGGGGCCCCACCCCACCCCCACGACAGCGCCCTCCCTCTCTCTCGGTCCTCTCCACCCCACCCCACCGACAACTCCCACTCCCACCCCATCTCGTCTCCCTCCCACGAGCCCTCTGCCCCTCTCGCCTCTCCCCCTCAGATCCTCCCTCCCCGGCCGGCGGCCACTCCTCCTCCCGCCGGCAGCCCCCCCGGCGGCCACTCCTCCTCACGCCGACGGCCTCCTCCCCCCCCACGGCCACCTCCTCCACCAAGCCGCCCCACCTCACGGCCCCCTCCCTCCCGCGGCGACCCCCTCCCCTCATCCTCCTCCCCCGGCGGCCCCTCATCCTCCCGGCCAGCGAGCCGCCCCCACCTCGGCCTCCACCCCGCCGGCAGGGGGCCCCGGCTGCCTCGGCCCTCCACCATCGGCCGACCCCTCTTCACCAACTCCGGCAACCACCACCACCACGGCCACGGCGTCCCGGCCACCTCGGGATCCTCCTTGCCGGAACCGCGTCGTCACCGTCACCGTCACCGCCTCGTCCGCCTCCACGCCGTCTCCACCGTCACCTTCGTGCGAACTCCGACTTCACCGGGCCGTCCCGTCACCGTCGGTGAGCCCCTCCTCGGGCTCCTCCCACCTTGTCGTTCTCCTCGACGTCCCGGTTCCATTCCGGCAAACGGGGCCTCGATCCGTCGACGGTGGACTCCGGTAGGAGGATTTGAAGTTTGTGTTCTTCTAGGTGGAGTTAGAGAGAGTTCTCTGTCTCTGTTAACAAAGAGAGAGATGAGTGTTGAGAGTTTTGAGAGAAAAAGAAAATAAAAATAAATGATGTATTAGATGCGTATGTATGTATGTATGTATGAGATGTGATGTATGTATTTGCGTATATGGATTTTTAGAGGAATACGGTATTTGAACGGTTAGGTATCTAATAATAAAAAGATGAGAAAATAGCCTTAGGTCACTTACCGGTGGGGCCAATGCACCCTCTGTCTATGACAGGGAGGCCCCACGCGAGAGTTAATATAAATTATAAAAATAATGTTTTATTAAATAAATAAATAAATAGATATATTAGTTAAATTAATTAATTAGAATAATTAGAGAATGCCACGCAGGTCCCCCACTAAATTAATCTGATTAAATAATATTTAATCTTAAATAAAACTTGTGCCTATGACGTTCGGGACCCGCTGGTCAGTTGACCAGTCAACTGCTGATGTCAGCCTGACACCGCGATGATGTCATAATAGGATTTTATTAAATCATTTAAATCTGTTTTTAATTCTTAAATAATTAATAAAACTTTGAAAATTAATATTAAATAATCCGTAAGTCAGATCAAAATATTTTCAACATGAAAGTTGATCAACAAACCGAGATGAACCCGGATACACGGCCCGTTCGTCTGTCACGCGTCCCTAGCATAGCAAACATGGAACTTTTCCATCGTTTTCAGTATAACCGGTAGTAGCCCGAGACCCGGAAAATATCGTCAGATATTCTTCCGACCCGTCTATGACGGATGTTGCTGCGTTAGCTCATGTCTAGCCTGCATATTTCCATGTCATGCCTTGTGTTGCATTGGTGCTTTTATTTATTGTTTCTTCCCCCTCTTCTTACCGGTAGACCCCGAGACTGACGCTGCTGCCGGGTACATCTACGACCCTGCCGATCAGTCCTTTGCCGCAGAGCAGCAAGGCAAGCAAACTCCCCTTGATCATTCCTATATCGCCTATGTCTTTCTTCCTACTGCTTGCATTAGTATTTTGCTACTGTTGTAGTTAGCTCCTATATCTGATGCATAGCCTGTTTTTGATGAACTGCTACTTTCAGTCCTGTACTTTTAATATGCTTAGTATAGGTGGAGCAGTCATCCCCTCTGACCCCGTAGATCAGTTGCCCCGCTTGTTTTCAAATCTCGATCTCAGATCGACGAGCCAGACCCGACACAGCACGTTCACCCCCCTTCGTTGTACGACGCTACAGAGGTACTATCGGGTACCGAGGGTGACACCTCGCTAAGTACTCCTGATGAGATCTCTGTAGTATAGCTAGTCGGTCGTGGTTATCGAGGGTGATTCCTCTTTCACCATTCCCGATGACGCCCCCGTCGTGCAACCCCGCGAGTGTGGGACCCCCGAGGGTGATTCCTCTAAGCCCACCTTGACGGGTACATCGTTCGGAGTCCAATGAGGGTGATACCTCGGATTCCCCCCGATGTTACAACCACACAGTTACTCGACCATGTTACTGGGATCATGGGTGATTAGTTGTAAGACGGGTGGATTCCCGCGAGACTGTGTTGCTGGCCTAATTAAAACGCTAATGGATTTGGGTATTTGATCTGGGTTGGTCGGAGACCTTTTCGCACTAACCGGCTACGCGGGAAGAATTATGGGTACTCGGCGTCGCGGTATCAGTCGAAGCTTTTCAGATGCCAGCAGTGTAGCGGCGCGCGCCCGAGTGGTCCCGAGATGCATCGCGCTTGTGATTAAGGGATGCTAGGACTGACGTCGGCCGCCCATGCCATGTGCAGGAGCGTGAAGGGGAACTGGGCCCATGAACCCTTTGTGCTTAGGATTTAGACCGGCGGGCTGGCCTCTCTGATTAGTCTTAGGTGGGGCTGCGACGTGTCGATATTCCGAGGCCGGGCAGGACCCAGAAAAGTATGTCCGGCCAGAGTGTTATCGAGCGTGACGGGACATGTGGTGCACCCCTGCAGGGATGAAAATTAACTATTCGGATAGCCGTGTCCACGGTTACAGGACGACTTGGAGTTGTGCCCCGATCTTATACAACTACAATTGTTACTTAACTGGAATTAGTTTGCCTCGGGATTGCTTCCTCGCAGGGAGTCGAGGGAGGATCCTTAGGCGTGACCTCACTTTAATTTTGCTGCAACAATATGACTATTAATGTGTTACCCCTGTTCTATTCTCGTCTATTGCTGCAAGACCCTGAAGATGCTAGTCTTCGATAGGACTAGGCCTTCTCTCTCTATTCTCGCATTGCTGCAGTCGGTCCACATATAACCCCCCCTTCTTTTGATACTGATGCATATTTAGAATAGTTCTGATGTAAGACTTGCGAGTACTTTGGATGAGTACTCACCGCTGCTTTGCTCCCCCCTTGTCCCCTTGATCCGTTTGCTGCGACCAGATGATGAAGCCCAGGAGATGGAGGTCCCCGCCGTCGACGACTGCTACCCCGACGGTGCCTACTACTACGTGGAGGCCGCTGATGATCAGGAGTAGTTAGGAGGTTCCCAGGCAGGAGGCCTCGCCTCGTTCGATCGTTGTATCTTTTGTGCTAGCCTTCTCTAAGGCACCCCATGTTTTATGTCTGTACTCAGATATCTGTTGCTTCCGCTGACTCGTGTGTTTATCGAGCTTTCGTATTCTAGCCCTCGAGGCCCCTGGCTTGTAATATGAAGCTGATGTTATTTTATTTGTGTCTAGAGTTGTGTTGTGATATCTCCCCGTGAGTCCTTGGGTTTGATCGTACGCATTTGCGTGTATGATTAGCGTAAGATTAGGCCGAGGGCGTCACAATAGGTTTCTTAATAGTAGAATCCGCAAGATGCAAATTAAGGGAGCACTTATCAATCTCATTGAAACCTAGAACATCACATAAAGATTTTGGGATTGTGGAAACAGTAGCACCCAAATCACACAAAGCATGGCATTCATAATTCTTAATGTTGATTTGTATAGTAGGTTCCCACTCATCATGAAGTTTTCTAGGAATAGATATTTCCAACTCAAGTTTCTCTTCAAGAGACATCATTATAGCATCAACGATATGATTGGTAAAAGCCTTATTTTGGCTATAAGCATGTGGAGAGTTTAGCATGGATTGCATCAAGGAAATACATTCACTCAAAGAGAAACTATCATAATTAAATTCCTTGAAATCCAAAGTAGTAATTTCATCACTACTCAAAGTTTTGATATCCTCTATTCCACTTATAATATTTTTAGAATCACGATAAATAGACTCCAAATCATTGGGGCATTTCTCAACCAAGGTGGATTCATATCCAGCCCCATCATCATTAGGATTGGCATTAAAAAACAAGGATTCAATAGGAGTCACACCAAGCACTTTAAGATCTTCGTGATTCTCATCACGAGAACATGCCTTTTAAGCCATTCATGTCTAGCACAAATTTGGGTGGTTCTTTCTTTACTCTCATTCATAGAAACACGCATAGCTGTCAAAGTTTCATCCATATTAATCTTGGGAGGAACACATCTCGATTTCAAAGCATCAATATCAAGAGACATTCTATCAACGCCAAGTCATCATTTTTAAGCAGTTTTTCTTCTATGGAAGCATTGAAAATCTTTTGTGAAGTAATAAACTCCTTAATATTACTCTCAAGATCAGAGGGTAATTTATTATAATTTCCATGAGCATTGTTGTAGGAATTGCCAAAATTATTAGAGGGATTACTAGGAAAAGTCCTAGGATTAAAGTTACCTCTATAAGCATTGTTGTTGCCAAACTTATTCCTACCAACAAAATTAACATCCAGATTTTCATTGCAATTCTCAATCAAGGAAGATAAAGGCATATCATTTGGATCTAGAGCGGCACTTTTACTAGCAAACAACTTCATTAACTCATCCATCTTAGCACTCAAAGAGTTAATTTCTTCTATAGCATGCACTTTTTTACTAGTAGATGACCTTTCAGTGTGCCACTGAGAATAATTTGTCATGATATTATCTAGGAGTTTTGTAGCTTCTCCTAGTGTGATTTCCATAAAAGTTCCACCAGAGGCGGAATCCAAGATATTTCTAGAAGCAAAATTCAAACTAGCATAGAAAATTTGTATAATCATCCAAAGACTCAGGTCATGAGCGGGACAATTTCCAATCATCAATTTCATTCTCTCCCAAGATTGTTCAACATGTTCATGATCTAGTTGCTTAAAATTCATGATATCATTACGGAGAGAGATAATCTTAGCTGGTGGAAAATACTTGGAAATAAAGGCATCTTTACACTTGTTCCATGAATTAATGCTATTTTTGGGTAAAGATGAAAACCAAGTTTTTGCTCGATCTCGTAATGAGAACGGAAATAGCTTCAATTTAATCATATCATTATCCACATCTTTCTTCTTTTGCATATCGCATAACTCAATAAAGGTATTAAGATGGGATGCGGCATCTTCACTCGGAAGGCCGGAAAATTGCTCTTTCATAACAAGATTCAGCAAGGCAGCATTAATTTCATATGATTCCGCACTAGTGGCGGGAGCAATAGGAGTACTAATAAAATCATTGTTATTAGTATTGGAGAAGTCACACAATTTGGTGTTTTCAGTCATGGTGACTTAGCAAGCAGACAAGCACACAAGCAAACAGAAAGCAAGCAAAAGAAAGGGCGAACGAAAAAGGCAAATATTTTTGGAAATTTTGTTTTTTAGAAGTGGGGGAGAGGAAAACGAGAGGCAAATCACAAATAACGTAAATGCAAGAGGTGAATTTGCGATGGTAGATATGCTTCACTTGAATACTCCCCGGCAACGACACCAGAAATTCTTCTTGCTACTTCTCGAGCTTGCGTTGGTTTTCCCTTGAAGAGGAAAGGGTGATGCAGCAAAGTAGCGATAAGTACTTCCCTCTGTTTGAGAACCAAGGTATCAATCCAGTAGGAGTATCAAGATGAGGCACCAATGAACATGTGCAAAAACAAACAAACTTGCACCCAACGCGATAAAGGGGTTGTCAATCCCTTCACGATTACTTGCAAGGTGAGATCTGATAGTGATGAAAGGTAAAAAGATAAAGGTGCAGAAAAGTATTTTTGGTGCTTTTGTAGATCTGAATATATGATGTGTACAATAGACCCCGGGGCCATAGTGTTCACTAGAGGCTTCTCTCATGATAGCACGTATTACGGTGGGTGAACGAATTACTGTCGAGCAATTGATAGAATCGCGCAAAGTCATGACGATATCTAAGGCAATGATCATACATATAGGCATCACGTCCGAGACAAGTAGACCGATATTGTCTGCATCTAGTACTATTACTCCACACATCGACTGTTATCCAGCATGCATCTAGTGTATTAAGTTCATAACAAACGGAGTAACGCCTTAAGCAAGATGACATGATGTAGAGGGATAAATTCATGCAATATGATATAAACCCCATCTTTTTACCCTTGATGGAAACAACACGATGCGTGCCTCGCTACCCCTTCTGTCACTAGGTGAGCACACCGCACGGTATGAACCCAAAACCAAGCACTTCTCCCATTGCAAGAATTATAGATCAAGTTGGCCAAACGAAACCCATAACTCGAAGAGAATTACAAGGATACGAAATCATGCATATAAGAAATTAGAGGAGACTCAAATAATATTCATAGATAATCTGATCATAAGTCCACAATTCATCGGATCTCGACAAACACACCGCAAAAGAAAGTTACATCGGATAGATCTCCATGAAGATCATGGAGAACTTTATATTGAAGATCCAAGAGATAGAAGAAGCCATCTAGCTACTAGCTATGGACCCGAAGGTCTGTGGTGAACTACTCACGCATCATCGGAGAGGCAATGGTGTTGATGAAGGAGCCTTCCATGTCCGAATCCCCCTCCGACAGGGCACTAGAACGGTCCCTAGATGGGATCTTGCGGAGACAGAAGCTTGCGGCGGCGGAAACGTATTTTCCTGGCTCCCTCTGGTGGTTTCGGGATTTTTGGAAATTTATAGGCGAAAGAGGTAGGGCAGAGGAGCCACGGGGGGGCCACGAGCCTGCTAGGCGCGCCCCCCCTAGGGCGCGCCTAGGGGGCTCGTGACCTCCCCGAGACCTCCTACCTTGGTTCTCAAGTCCTCTATGTATCTTCTGTTATGGAAAAAATCACCCCACAGGTTTTATTCCGTTTGGACTCCGTTTAATATTCTTTTCTGAAAAAGGTCAAAAACACGAAAAAACATAAACTGGCACTAAGCACTGAGTTAATAGGTTAGTCCCAAAAATGATATAAAATGGCATATAAATGCATATAAGACATCCCAAGTTGATAATATAATAGCATGGAACAATCAAAAATTATAGATACGTTGGAGACGTATCAACCACTCACCTTGCGCCCTTTTCCTATTGTTATCAGCATCATGCATGTCTGCGTCCACATCAGTTTCAGGGTCCTCCATACCCTCGTCGTTATCAAACCGAGCGCCCTTTCGGCGTCCACCATTATGGATGCCCGACGTCCACCACTACAGCCACTACCACCTTCAAGAGCTTGACCAGTACACATGACCCAAGTTGCCCTTAAGTCTTTACAGATCAACGCACACGGTGGATGGATTCTGTTGCCGTGCTCTTTAAACAGATGTCCCAACATACCACATACGTCGCACCAATAGGGTAGTTTATCATATTTAACCCTCTAGATTTATCTCTTTCTATCACGAATCATAGAAATTGTGTTCTTCATCGCCTTTGTGACATTGATCTTGATCCAGATGCGGTGAAAATTCCCCGTGAAATCGTGCGATTGAGGTTCAGCAAACAACACTTCACCCGCCTTTGCCGCTAGGTATGGCACATGATGAGCATATAGGGGTGGTACATCATGAACTTTCACCTAGATCTTGATTGTATCAAGCTGGACTGTCGAGGGTTTTGCCAAACCATCATGCGGCTTGAGTATTACTGTTGAAAGGACGTGGATGTCGCCTAGAGGGGGGTGAATAGGCGCTTTAAAATAATTAAGGTTTAGGCTTGAACAAATGCGGAATAAAAATAACGTTTAATTTGTCAAGCACAAAACCTACAAACAACTAGGCTCACCTATGTGCACCAACAACTTATGCTAAGCAAGATAAACAACTAAGTGATAGCAAGATATATTACAATAAACAATATGTCTATCACAAAGTAAAGTGCATAAGTAAAGGGTTCGGGTAAGAGATAACCGAGGCACGGGGAGACGATGATGTATCCCGAAGTTCACACCCTTGCGGATGCTAATCTCCGTTGGAGCGGTGTGGAGGCACAATGCTCCCCAAGATGCCACTAGGGCCACCGTAATCTCCTCAAGCCCTCGCACAATGCAAGATGCCGTGATTCCACTAAGGGACCCTTGAGGGCGGTCACCGAACCCGTACACGTGGCAACCCTTGGGGGCGGTTACCGGACCCGTACACGTGGCAACCCTTGGGGGCGGTTACCGGTACCCGTACAAATTGCTCGGGGCAATCTCCACAACCTAATTGGAGACCCCGACGCTTGCCCGGAGCTTCACACCACAATGATTGAGCTCCGAGACACCACCAAGCTTCTAGAACGCCAAAGCATCCACAAATAACAATATCTAGGGTACTAAGTACCGAAGGTAGTAAGCTTCTCAACTTCTCACTTCCACGTATCACCATGGAGAACTCAAACCAATGCAACTAATGCAATGGCAAGAACACACGAAGTGGTCAAGTCCCTCACACTCAAATCCCTCCACAACAACGAAAGCTACGGAGAAATATGAGAGGAAGAACAAGGACCTCACAAAGAACTCCAAGATCTAGATCCAAGGGGTTCCCCTCACATAGAGGAGAAAGTGATTGGTGGAGATATTGATCTAGATCTCCTCTCTCTTTTCCATCAAGAACAAGCAAGAATCATTGGAGGGATTGAGAGTTAGCAAGCTCTAAGAATGTCAACAATGGAGGTAGAACAAGAGCTCAACGGATGAGTGAGACCAAGGGGGAAGAAGACCCCCTTTATATAGCGGGGGAAGGAATCAGACCGTTACCCACACTTACAGCCCGAGACCAGCGGTGCTACCGTTGGCTCCAGCGGTACTACCGCTGACCCTCTGGTGATACTACCGCTGGCTGCAGCGGTACTACCGCTGAGCCCATGGTAGCGCAAAGAAACTACCGGGCCAACCACCGCCAAGAAAGTCTTCGCAAAAAGTCCAATGCAGTACAACCGCAAAGATGACGGTACTAAAGTCCTGGAGCGGTACTACCGCTGACCAGAGGCGGTACTACCGCTGGGCCAGCGGTACTACCGCCAGCTCTAACGGTACTACCGCTAGGTCCAGCGGTACTACCGCCAGCTCTTTCGGTACTACCGCTAGGTCCAGCGGTACTACCGCTCGCCACTGAAACAGCCATAACTTTCGCATACAAGCTCCGAATCGAGCAAACCCAAGCTTGTTGGATTCAGGACGACAAGAGCTATCCAAACAGCGACCATGCTGATATGAAGATGCCAATGATCTAGAGATGTGAGACCTCTATGAATGAAGAACCGGCAAAAACTCCAACATCGAAAACATCATAGTAGTTGCATATGGACTCCGTTTTCGATGAACTCGAGCTTGTCATGAAGATGACCATAAGCTCTAAAACTCACAAAGAGAAACACCAAATAAGAACCAAGAAGTATGATGCAAGGATGCAAATGGTTTGAGCTCTCAACGAACGATACGATCAAGCTAATCACTTGAGAGCCCCCCTTGACAGTACAACATTCTATCCTAAACAGAAAACCTATCAAGGGCAAACCTATACCTTGCACCTCGACCTCTTGAGTTAGATGATGATGATCTTGGCTTCCTCAAGATGGACCACCTTTCTTGATTGCGTTGGCTTGATGAAGACTAGTTGATTGCTCCCCCATACTCACTATGGGTGAGCCACTCTTCAGCATACCTTCACAAGTCCATTGCCACCACAATGGACGGCAAGCTTCAAGCATGATATATTCGTGTTGATCCTCTTGAACTTGCACACTACAATCTTGATGACGATCACCACTTGACGTCATCCATCATGGGTTGTATGAGATCTTCCTTTTGACGCAAGCCCATGGAAACACACCTAACCCACACATAGAACTCTCACGAAGACCATGGATTAGTACACAAACACGTAATGGACAATGCTTACCATACCATGGGATCACTTGATCCCTCTCGGTACATCTTGTACGCTTTGTGTGTTGATCATCTTGATTTACTCTTTGTCTGAGATCTTGATCAACCTTGTGTCTCTATGACCATTCTTTGGATAATACCTTGAATACCATCTTGGTCATCATATAAACTCCTTGAACCCACCAGATGGACTTCAAGAAGTGCCTATGGACAAATCCTATAAATATAACTTAAGGCAACCATTAGTCCATAGGAATTGTCATCAATTACCAAAACCACATATGGAGATATATGCTCTAACAACTGTGCCGCCCCTAAAGTGCCATTGACCACCTTGAGTAACTCTCTCCCACTCCCCTAGGCACGAGAATTGCATAGTATAGAGATTTCCTCCAAAGGCTTGAAATTCACCTCGTGGGCAAGATCCCATGCTGCTCTCATATCCCTGAAAAATCAGAATTGGCTATAGGTTTTGGTACAGTGAGCCCTTACAAGAGCGATCCACCGAGCATCCGCCGACGACACCTCCTTCTCATCAAACACCACGTTGTCGAGGTCCTCCTCATGCAGTGCCAGTCCCTTCATCAGTGTTCCCACGCCGCGATCTCTCATGAACGTGTCGTGATAGACCCTTGAAAGCCTTGTTAGCTGAAATGTCGATCCCTAACCCGATAGATCCTTGATTGAGCCTTCTAGATTGAATCCTAGTTCCTTCACCCTCGACAGCCCCGCCAGGACCAGAGGGCGCCACAAAGAACACCACCAATCGAGGACCATAAGCATGTAGATGGAAGCAGAGGTAGGGGAAGCAAGACTCGATGGCAGCAAAAAATTGCTCCGGGAGGAAACAAAACCCTAGCAAGAGGATTACAAAAGTTAACACATATTTTAGAAGAGGTTACAAAAGTTATTATCAACCTTGACTAGCAAAATGAAAAAACCCAGCGAAATCACCAATTGAGGAGTACTCCTTTCAAAGATCACTCCCACCTCCCGAGGTTGCAGTAAATGGCACAGTGCATGTGTGTCATTTGTTGCAACCTCGGAGTTTTCTCTTTCTTCTTTGATCCGTATTTTCAAAATGGTTTATCTCTTAAACCGCGTGTCCGAGTTTCGGACCATTTTCACCATCGGGTTCCTTGTGTTGATATCTTCAAAACTAGATCCCATGTTGATAGGTTTTGACAAATATTTTTTCATGAAAAAACCGAACGGAAAAACCGAATAGAAAATTGTGCCTCTCACGACAGAAAAAACAGAAAACGTGTTTATTTTGTTTCCAACAGGCACCGCCGTGCCTCTCGTGAAGGTAAAACTGTGCCTCTCGCAAAAAAAAAAGAAAAAAAACGTTTTTTCGTTTCCGAGATGCACGGTCGTGCCTCTCACGGAAGCAAAACTGCGCCTCTCACGAAAAAAAACTGAAAACACATTTTTTTCTTGTTTGAGAGGCACTGCCGTGCCTCTGGCAAAAACAAAAACCATGACTCTCGTAGAAGAAAATCCGTGCCTTTGATAGAAAAAGAAATGAAAGTGCATTTTTTTGTTTCCGAGAGGCACGACTGTGCCTCTCGTCAAAGCAAAATTGTACCTCATGCGAAAGTAAAACCATGCCTCTCGCAAAAAGAAATAAAAAACACGTTTTTTTCGTTTTTGATAGTCAGGGCCTCGCGAAAGCAAAACCGTGCCTCGCGAAAGCAAAACGTGCCAGTCGCAGAAAAAAACGCATTTTATCATGCAATTTTTTTAAAATTTTCTTTCATCGAAAAGCTAAGAAAGACGAGCGAAAACCGAAACACCAAAAACCTGAAAAAACAATCTAAGAAGACGAAAGCGTGTGTAGAAAAATAAATCCGAAGAAAACACTTAAACGCGACAAGTGACGGCCGCTGAGAGTGCATCAAGTGGCGGCGCATGAGAAAGATTGTTGGGAGGTTCACGAAGGAGTGCTGCCTAACTAGTTGCTCCCCAAAACCCGAAATCACTAATTGTGGAGTACTCCTTTAAAAGGTCACTCCCACCTTCTCTGGTTGGGACAACGGGCACACTACATGTGTGCCACTCGTTGTAATCGGGAGTTTTTCCATTTTTTCGTAGGTCCGTATTTTGAAAATGTTTTATCTCTTAAATCGTTTCGTCCAAATCTCGAACTTTTTTTTTTCACGAAAAAAAACCGGAAGAAAAAACTGGACGAAAAACCGTCCCTCACGTGATAAAAAAAACAAAAAACACGTTTTTGTCCCTTTCCGAGAGGCACGAGTCGTGTCTCTCGCGAAGGCTAAACCATGCCTCTCGCGAAAGCAAAACCGTGCCTCTTGCGGAAAAAATAGAGAAGAAAACGCGTTTTCCCTTTCGGGAGAGACACGGGCGTGCCTCTCGCGAAGGCAAAACCGTGCCTTTTCGCGGGCAAAACCGTGCCTCTCGAAAAAAACGCGTTTTTTTCCTTTCGGGAGAGGCAAGGGCGTGCCTCTTGCGAAGGCAAAATCGTGCCTTTCGCAGAAGGAAAACCGTGTCTCTCGCAAAAAAAATTGAAAAAGGTTTTTTCCTTTCCGAGAGACACGGACGCGCCTCTCGTGAAGGTAAATTTGTACCTTTCGCGGAAGCAAAATCGTGCCTCTCGCAAAAAATAAAATAGAAAACGCATTTTTTCCTTTCCAAGAGGCACGGTCGTGCCTCTCGCGAGGGCAAAACCGTGTCTGTCGCAAAAAAAAGAAAATGCGTTTTTTTACGTAAAAAAAAAGAAAATGTGTTCTTTCCTAAAAAATATTTTTTTTTCGTCCAAAAGCTACTAAAGACCGGTAAAAGGCCGAAACACCAAAAAAATCCGCAAAAAAATCACTCGAAAAGAAGAAAACGCGTGTGAAAAAATAAAAAAATAAAATTAGAAGGGAACGCTTAGAGCGTGATATGTGACGATGATTGGGAACGCGCCAAGTAGCACCATGTGGAAGTGATTGCTGAAATGCTTGTGAGGGAGTGCTGGCTAATCTTTGGAAGGAGCGTTCGTTAATCAGTTGCTCTCTGGATCCGGACGCGCTGGTTTCCAGCGCCCAGCTCTATGTGTGGGCCAGCCCATGAGGAGGTGTGCGTGGGCGCTGACTACGAGGTCCCGCCCGCGAAGAACGGCCCATTTGGCCAGCTAATGACAAACCAGGCCCTGCGCAGGCAACGGTGGGCTGGTGGAGCGACGAGGCAACCTCTCGCCCCCAAACTAAAAAAAAAAACTTGTGCGTCCCTCGCTCGTCCGACACCTCCTTCCCCGTCTTCGTCCAAGCTAGGGTTTCCTCTGCTGACCCCCGGTCGTGCTTCCGGCCGCTACTTGCATCTCTCCGCCCTCCATTCTTTCCACTCCTCGAGCCTATGTGGTAAGTTCAACGGGATTCTCTGACTAATTTGAGCGCGGTGGTCCTATCAATCCGGTCTTTGCTTCCCTGTCATTTTTTGTTGTTCATCTGTGGCGTTGAGGATTATGCATCCCAAACAATCCCGAGTGCTGTTACCTGTAGATCCCCCCTGACAGAGTTGACGGCAATGTTTACAGATGCTACTGAACTCGATTTATGAATCAAGCAAATATCAGAATTCTAACTGCAGCGTACCTACAGGCTACATTGTCTTGATTACATCCTAAATGGTGCATAAGGGCATGTGCATTAGTGTAGATAACCCCGACTGTAGCTATCACCTATAGACAGCAGTAAAGACTACCTGTACAACAGTTTGTCCAAAAACGGTCTTCTTCCCTGATTTTTTGCTTTAGCTTGAGCTCTATTGATGCTTGTAGCTCTGCACTTGCAAACTGGATAAGCCAAATGTTTCGTGGATAGAATTAGTTGAATTGTCTAAATCCTGTACCATGTATCTGATATTAGCTAAGTGTGTGCTCTGATATTTATCTTGCTGCTACCTACTATTATGACACACTTGAACTGTTTGGTTGTTCTTGGTTCTTAAGGTCTTGATGTATAATGGTGTCACGGTGAGTAGGTTGCTATACTCATGTCTCATGCTTATGTGATTTTAAAATATTTGAAAAACCAATTTGCTTTAGCTGTGTAGTCATGACATTTGTGTTTCAGTGTTTGCGACAATTGTAAACTACATAAGGTCAACAAATTACAATTTTCCTGTCAGATATGGCAAGCACAGGATGCTTTGTGATCGCTAGTAAAAATGATATCCCAACGGCAAATGGCTGTTGATACGGAGTGATATTTTTGGATATCGACCGTCTGATGAATAATCGACACCCTCCTTCTCTCTTTTCATTCTCTCTCCTCAACGTAGATAAAAATCCCATGTGGCATGCGTTACAGACGGCTGAGTGGATGCTGTTGTACATGTCCTAAGAAATGACATAAGTATTAAGTAGTCAACTTAGATTCAAAGTACACGTTTATTAATCACAAGTACTTGGCTGTTTTCCAGACCACCCATCCCACAACACAAGGGGGCAAATTCACCACCTTTTAGAAATAATGATCACAATAACTATGGACAAATCCAACCAAACACGCTCTCACATGCAAAATCCCCACCAATCCTGTAACGCAGCCAACCCAGAAACATTTTCACTCAGCCATGGACAACTCAAACAGGCCAGGGATGACCAAACATCCCTTACTAGCATGCACTCAGCTAGGCTCAAATTAACCAGGATGTGGGATACTTTAGCCATGTAGACTTTATATTCCCCAAAATCGCCGGCTGGTTTGTTAGTTGACAATCTTGATCCCTAGCCTTCCCAATCCCAGCAAGTTGGACATCATTGGCAGTCAATTTTGGCCATTCATCAACTCGTAGATTTCTTCAACTGTTGAATGCATCTTCAAACTTAGGCTAGCCAGAGAATGGGGGTATGTCCTATGGGGCTAGCTCTCTTCGTGCAGGCAACCAGAAATACGTGTAGTCGCCCAGAAGTGTGCACTGGTGTCGTCACTGGTTGTATGATTGGGGAATTTACGCTTGTAGCTTTGTACTTGCAAATTAGATAACCAAATGTTTCGTGGATAGAATAAATTGAATTGTCTAAACTATGTAATGTTCTTAGTTACTTGACATGTATATTGTATCATGTATCTGATATTAGCTAAGTATGCTCTGGTATTTATCTTGCTGCTTCTTACTATTACACACTTCAACTGTTTGTTTGTTCTTGGTTCTTAATTCTAGATGTATAATAGTATCATTGTGAGGTAGGTTGCTTTACTCATGTCTCATGCTTATTATGTCATTTTAAAATATTTGAAAAATCAATTTGCTTTAGCTGTGTAGTTATGACATTTGTGTTTCAGTTTTTGCGTCAATTTTAAACTACTTTCAGATCAACAAATTTAATTTTCCTGTCAGATATGGCGAGCACAACATGCTTCGTGATCGTTAGTAAGAATGATATCCCAATCTATGATGCTGAAGTTGGATCAGCTCCAAAAGTATGATTCATTCAGTTTATTCCCTTTAGTAATTAATTTATGTTCTACTCTATTTATTACATTTGTGGTGTTTTTATATATGCCTTTGTTGATTTAGCGAAGTCCAAACTTCAGTGCAATGTTTAAATACTCTTTGTAGTTGTGTTCCCATATTCCTTTGCTACTGATGGAATCCACGCTGCATGTAATCTTGTATGTGGAAGTAGATCATGTATTATAATGTGCACATATATTGTTCATTGTAGTATTATTACTGGTTTGCAACCTTACTTTATGGGACATCTACTGTCCATTCCATCTCAAGCAAGAATAAATTGTTCATCTGAATTATAAACACCAAATGTAGCTTTACAGTTTTTTTCTAAGATAATGAAATGATGGAAACTTGCAACTCTTGTGATCTTGTCACATTATTTCCCCCCTCAGAGGCATAAATAGTAACCCCTTTGTCTCGAGACTCGAGGTGGACTCTTTAATTCTATTTTATTATAGACGCTTAGCAAAAAATATATAGTTTTATAATACCTGGGACATGGATGTTATATGAACCAATGATCATGCCACGTCGTTAATACTAGCATGGCTTCCTCTTTCATTGCTTCCTCCTTAACATATCCCTCTACTTTGTTTGACAATCTTACTCATCAAATGGCACTCTGTTCATATCTGTAAATTTGTTCGATCATTGACAAGGTTCAAAGAAAGGGTGAGCCATTCACCATGAAGGCTACAACTGAGAATGCATGCATCACTTCTCATATTTATATCCCACTATGATCAACAGTGGAGGCATGCATTGCATTTACCTCTCCTTGTAGGCATGCATTGCATTTACCTCTCCTTGTAGATTATCCTATTAACATATGTTTAGTCAGTTGCTTGTTTCATGATGACCCAAGTTACTTTCTCTTGCAGAAAGAAGATCAGGCTTACCAGCATCAGTTCATTTTGCATGCTGCATTAGATGTTGTTCAGGATCTTGCATGGGCTACAAGTGCGATGTGAGTGTTTGCTGATTTTTCATTACCCTCTCAGGTGTACCCATAGATACAATGTACATTCTCTTGATAGTTTTTCTCCTTTTTGGCTTCACATAACTATTCCTCTTATTTGCCATTTTCAGGTTTCTGAAGTCAGTAGATAGATTCAACGATCTTGTGGTGTCTGTTTATGTAACTGCTGGTCATATCCTTTGAGTGCGTATATGTAGTGTCTTTTTAGAGAGCCGAAACCTTGTGTGATGTCTTAGCAGAAGAAGAAACTAGAAATGCGAGAATTTAGTGATAATTCATAATTATCATTATTCTGTCTGCAAACGACTTAAGATATAGCCGTAACAGGTAAATTTGTTGTCTTGTGTTTGTCTTTAATTCCTGCGAGTAATACCCATAACCACGATTGCCCTTGCTTGATTTCTATCATTTTTTCCTCACAGTAGTATCGTGTCTCCTATAAAAAAACAGTTGGTGATGGAGGTGTGTCTGCCATCCGTCATTCTGACCATACAGTCTGCATCTAACACATTGCGAGGCAGGGTGTGATATTTTTGCAAAGGATATGACCACTCTGCTCCACATTTGTAGAAAACCCCTTAGTCCCCCAGACCATAGATTTTGTTTCAAGTTTCTAAACATGTATTAGTCTATTTTTGATCCATTATAACACACTGGCACTTTGCTAGTTGTTTTCTTACAGCGAGGTCATCACATACTAGATTTATGTTGCTTCATGATTCACGGAGTGAAGATGGTATAAAGAGCTTCTTTCAGGAAGTTCACGAACTTTATATCAAGGTAAACTGCTAGCTGTGTAGTGAGAAGGCTACATTTATTCTGATTGCTATTCTAAACTAAGTTAGAAGTTCATATAATATGAAGAAAAAAAAATACACGCATTGAAGTGACATCTTTAGATGATGGTGGCATGTTTCCTATGTTCTCTGTCCATATCCTACTATTTGCAGCTGGATGAAAAAACTTCAATAGTGTCTCATGTGCTCTTTTTATTAGTGATGGAGATAACTGGTCTATCACTTGGTATCGTCCGTTATCTATTTCTGTTAATGACTTCATTCCGTATTGCATAAGCTGCACAAGGATCAGGATGTTGTCATGCATTCCAGCATTCTTCTTGCTTGTGCAGTCGTGCTAGATTTCTGCTTATATTTCTGCATGTTTTACTGCGCAGATATTCCTTAATCCACTCTACTTACCTGGTTCTCGCATCACATCCTCCCATTTCAATACCAAAGTCAGGGCTCTTGCAAGGAAATACCTGTAGCAGTGCAGCATACACTCAGGTGGAAGACCTTGTGAGCTCCACATAACAAAGTTTTTTGGTGACCCTCTCTTTGGTCTGCCTACTTCCGACTATTCAATGGCCAAAATAGATCCTGAAAATGAGCTAGTACTGTGATGCGCCAAAATGCTGCTCAATGGAGAGCTTTCTTTGCTTATTTCTGAGGTATTTCCCCCTAGCCTACTGTATATTGTGCGTGGCAAATTTATAGAAAGACCTTGGCCCCTGCCAGCGTTTCAGCTTTCTGTTTATCTCCTTACTCCTGTCCTGTGCTGTTGTGTAAGATACTGGTGTCCTGTGAAATTTACCTTGCACATCGATACTGCACCATTATATCTGTAGCCATGCCAGTGAAAGGAGCTGGTGCCGCAGTATCATCACGAGCTATTGTATGAAGCATGGAACCATATGCAGGGGCATTAATATTACAGGACACTGCAATTGGTCAGTTGGTAGTAGTACTGTAGCTCCACTGAAAGGGTTGCTGCAGACAAGTCTTTGCTCATCAGATGAATTCTATTCATGACTTGGGATTGTACAAGGAACTAAGGAAGAGCTGTCACTTGGCTGGAAACCGCGAACTGTGGTCACCTTTTTTTTCTTTGCAGATTTGATTTTTTGTTTCGTGAAGACAAGATTTTGGCCAGCAGTTATTTAATGCAAACGGGTTTATGTGCCATAAAAATTTATGTCATCATATTTGTTTATCGAAAGTACTTTCCGGTGATTCTGAGTTTTTATCACATTATCTGCATGTCGAAGGAATAGTTCTTGATCGAAGACTTGGCTTAATGAAACTAAATGCACATTGTGTTTTAGAAGGGAGAGAAACTTCCTCCGTCTTAAAATGTAAGATGTTTTTTTTGACACTGCTGCATAAAAAACGCACTCGCGTCGCTCCCTGCCCTCCTCCACCGTGCCATCTCATCACTTTCTTCCCCTTGCCGTCCCCAATGGACTCCGTCGGGCGAAGCCCGCGTGGATACGCCGGCAGCGGGGCCTCTTCTCCTGTGTCGCTCGCGAGGGGGAGCTGGCGGTGGTGGACTTTTGATGGTGGTCGGCGTTCGGTGCTGGCGTCGATTGCGGGTGGGGCGTCGGGGCAACGACCTCGGTTCGGGTTCCCGACGCGGCTTGGGCGTGGATGACATGCGTGCGGCGGTGGTTCGGCTCCGGATGTGCGCGTGGGGCGTTGATCGACGATTGGGCGCGACGGCGGCTGGCACGCGGCGTGGCAGGGGTGCTGCTCTGGAGTGCGAGGTGTGCTGCGAAGGGGGTTCTTGCTTGTCTCGTTTGCTTTGTTGCTTTGCTCGTGTGGCTCCGATTGGATCTGGCACGAGCTGGCTTCGATCTGGGTGGTGCGCTTCGCGAGGTGGCGTTGGTTGCTGCAATCGTGGTGGTTGCGGTGGTGCTGTGGTGGTGGACAGCGGCTCCGGCCGGGGTGGTGGTGCGTGTTTGGCTGCAGTGGATAGTGGGATCCCGAGGCCAGAATGAGGTCGGCCTCGGCAACTGTTGGTTGGTGGGCGATGGTCGGTGGCGGCGGATGTTCGACGTAGCTTCGGGAGAAATCTTTGCTCCGGTCTTCATCGGAGCCGATGACGACGGCTCCCGAGGGTGCCGTTATCTTTCTTGGAAGCATCGTCGTGGAGGTGTGCTACTCCTCACGGCTTGGGCTCCGAAGGGAAACCTTAGATTCGCTGGATCGGACGATGGAGGCGTCTTCGCACCTTTCTCCTTGAAGACATCGTCTCGGAGTCGGCTTCAACTGGAAGACTAGTGGATTGTGGCATCTTCGTCGTGAATGGCGACATCTTTGCTGTTTGGTTTGCTGAGGCGGGCGTTGGTTTCTGTTTGGCAACGATGATAGCGTTGAGAGGAGCTCGGATCGCGGCGTGAACTTTGGTAGTCGGTTCTTCCCGACGTGTCAGAGGTGATTTTTGGTGGGTTGTTTGGTTGCTTTGAAGTCGGAGCTGCGATGGAGCGTGTACAAGTGGTGACGATGACGGTCGTTCGGTGGTCGTTTGCGAAGGACATGGTCGACGTAAGTCCTGCATATTTCCCTTGTGATGCTCATTGTCAAAGTCGGAGCCGTCGGCTGCTTGCGCGTGTGACCATCCGATGGCATGTGCCATCGTGGCGTCTATGCAACTATTTGCGGGGTGGCTTCGATGTTGGAGCTCTATGATGAAGTTGAAGTCGTTTGTTCGAGGAAACCGATCATGACGATAACGGTTGCGATTCCACGACGGACATCTTTCTTCTTTGCAGCTTCATCTCCCATGTTGATGGCTAGATTGGTGGGTAATGTGGATTGAGTTTTGTATCGGTTCTAGACCTGTTTTTCCGCTAATTAACGGAGCAATTTCCTTCTTCTTAATCAATAATGGAAATGGTAATTTTTTGCCTCGTTTCACAAAAAAAGAAGACGTTTTCGACACTGTAGCAAACTGGAGCTCGTAGATGCGTTAAACTTGTTGGCGCGTGCGCATGCGACTCCGGCGCAAAGCAGCTGAACCGACAAGAAACTTGCCAGAGTTGTGGCGCACAGAAGAGCTAAGATCGTCCACATCTCGTAGATAACCATGCGTGCAGTGCCGTGCCGTGCCGTGCCTAGCTCGCTCGTCAATCATCGTCGACAGCCGAGGCGTGCTTAGCTGTTTTACCATAAACTTGGCTCTACGCTCTCACCCATCAATCAATCGCCCGTCCGTCCGTCCGTCGACAGCTGAGCCGTGCAACCGCTATGCGATTATCGAGCTGTCCCGGCGCCCGCGCCATCTTATCGATCGAGTCCGTCTTTCTGAATCTACTGGTAGCTAGTGCATCAAATCACAGGCAAATCCGGGGGCAGATTTGCTCGAGCCCGCACACAGGCATCGCGCCCCAGATCCGGCATGCGGCTCTGCAGTGCGGCGAGCCGGCGTGCGCGTGTGCGCGCGTGTGAGTCCCACTCTACCGATTAACTCCCCATCCAATCGAAACCTAGGAGCCAGCAAAAAGCCCATGCTCAGCTCAGCCGCAACACAGTGGCTGCCTGGGTTTTCGTTTGCCTTATCGATCCTTGTGAGCTGAGATTGCATACGTGGTGTTTCTTTCTAAGGGACTTGATTTTTTTTAGTCTCATAGACTAAAGAAAAAAGTCCCTCTATTCGTTTTTTTTAGTTTCTTAAGAAAAAGTCCCTTCCGTTTTTTTACCTAGGGACTAAAAGAAACTTAGATAAAGAAACACCACCATAGTGGCGTCGCTGTAATCAGGTCTGGTTTACAGTTCGGAATTAAAGTGCCTGCCTGAAGCAGCTGCGCCTGGATTGGCTGGCAGATGACAAAACATGGAGTGTCTGTCCATTGCGGCCACAGTGCCGCTTTCACTGTCCCGGGATCGCTATCTCCACGGACAAGTACGGGCACTACCTCTCCTCTCCACATCCATGCAAGGACTAGCTAGATTTAGAATGTCACATCACAGATTTAACAACACCCAAACAAGGACTATAGGCGTTTTATTAGTGCAAATTGTGATTGCACACGTGTTTTTTTTCTTTTCAAAAAGGGATTATCCCGGCCCTGCATCACATGTTACACACAACCGTATTAGTAGATATAAATCAAGCTCCAGTCACCGCCCCCGCCAAAAAAAAACCTCCAATCACCGAGTTCCAGACAGTGAAAAGTTGTTTTCGTTAACAAAGAAGATGTGTATGAACAGTAGAAAAGAATGGTAATAATGCTCATGAGCCGACGTACGAATCACTGCTTTATGGTCAATTAACATACGAACATATCAATCTCCAGAGACATTATAGACGATTCATGCCAATCTGTAGTCTCACAATTGTGTCAACCAAACAACTTTTTTTTTACGGTAATACGGCCGGCTTACGCCGGCCTGAACCATTTCATTAATAAAAACAGTATAGTTACAACAGAAAAAGAGGGAGGAGGGGAGGAGGAAGAGAGAGGGTACAAAGTATTTATGTTACAATCTCTCCGAAAGGTGAAACAACATGGTGCTGTTGGGTAAACGTAGCATAAATTTAAAGTTTTCCTACGCCATATTCAGATTTTTTTATGAAGAGACCAGCAACGAAAGAGGGGTGAGTGGATCTTCATACCATTGAAAATCGCCAAGCGGAAGCGTTGCTAGAACACGGTTGATGGAGTCGTACTCGCGGCGATTCAGATCGCTGTGTGATTTCGATCTAGTGCCGAATCACGGCACCTCCGCGTTCAACACACGTGGAGCCCGATGACGTTTCCCGCACCTTGATCCAGCAAGGAGGAGGGAGAGGTTGGGGAAGATCTCCGGCAGCACGACGGCGTGGTGTCGATGGAGAGACGAGGTCTCCCGACAGGGCTTCGCCAAGCACCATGGGAGAGGAGGAACAAGAGAGACAGGGCTGCGTCGAAAGAGATGGAAAACCGTGTTCTCAAAGGCCAAAAAACCCCGCTATATATAGGGGGAAGGGAGCGTGGCGCCCCCTTTAGGGTTTCCCACCCTAAAGGGGGGGGCCCTAGATGAGAGAGGGGGTGGCGGCCAGGAGGGGGAGAGGGGGGTGGCGACCCTTGGTGGGCCTTAGGCCCACCAGACTTAGGGTTTCCCCCCTTTCCCTCTCTAGGCGCCTTGGGCTGGGTGTGGGGGGCGCACCAGCCCACTCAGGGGCTGGTTCCCTCTCACAATTGGCCCATGTAGCCTCCTGGGGCTGGTGGCCCCTCCCGGTGGGCTTCCGGAACCCTTCCAGTGGTCCCGACACTTTGCCGGTGGTGCCCGAAACATTTCCGGCGTCCAAACCCATCCATCCTATATATCAATCTTTACCTCCGGACCATTCCGGAGCTCCTCGTGACGTCCGGGATGTCATCTGAGACTTCGAACTACCTTCGATAACCTCGTATAACAATTCCCTATAACCCTAGCGTCATCGAACCTTAAGTGTGTAGACCCTACGGGTTCGGGAATCATGCAGACATGACCGAGACACTCTCTGGCCAATAACCATCAGCGGGATCTGGATATCCATGGTGGCTCCCACATATTCCACGATGATCTTATCGGATGAACCACGATGTCAAGGATTCAATCAATCCCGTATACAATTCCCTTTGTCTGTCGGTATAGAACTTGCCCGAGATTCGATCGTCGGTATACCTATACCTTGTTCAATCTCGTTACCGGTAAGTCTCTTTACTCGTTCCGTAGCACATCATCCTTTGACTAACTACTTAGTCACACTGAGCTCATTATGATGATGTTCTACCGAGTGGGCCCTGAGATACCTCTACGTCACACGGAGTGACAAATCCCGATCTTGATTCGTACCAACCCAACAGATACTTTCAGAGATACCCGTAGTGCACCTTCATAGTCAGCCAGTTACGTTGTGACGTTTGATACACCCAAAGCACTCCTATGGTATCCGGGAGTTGCACAATCTCACGGTCGAAGGAAAAGGACACTTGACATTAGAAAAGCTTTAGCATACGAACAAGACGATCTAGTGCTATGCTTAGGATTGGGTCTTGTCCATCACATCATTCTCCCAATGATGTGATCCCGTTATCAATGACATCTAATGCCCATGATCAGGAAACCATTATCATCTATTGATCAACGAGCTAGCCAACTAGAGGCTTGCTAGGGACACGTTGTGATCTATTTATTCACACATGTATTACTGTTTCCTGTTAATACAATTATAGCATGAACAATAGACGATTATCATGAACAAGGAAATATGATAATAACCATTTTATTATTGCCTCTAGGGCATATTCCCAACAGTCTCCCACTTGCACTAGAGTTAATAATCTAGCTCACATCACTATGTGATTGCAATGAATCCAACACCCATGCAGTTCTAGGGTTCGGTCATGTCTTGCTTGTGAGAGAGGTTTATTAGTCAACGGGTCTGAACCTTTCAGATCCGTGTGTGCTTTAAAAATCTCTACGTCATCCTATAGATGCTACTACGGCCCATCTGGAACCATTCCAAACGATTGCTCCACTATACGAATCCGGTTTACTACTCATAGTCCTCCGGATTAGTGACAAAGCTTGCATCGACGTAACTTCTTTACGATGAACTCTTTAATCACCTCCATAATTGAGAAAAAAAATCCTTAGTTCATTAGTTACTAAGGATAACTTCGACCGCTGTCGAGTGATCCATTCCTGGATCACTCTTGTACCCCATGACTGACTCATGTCAAGGCACGCTTTAGGTGCGGTACACAACATAGTATACTTATAGAGCCTACGACTGATGCATAGGGGACAATATTCGTCCTTTCTCTTTCTTCTGCCATGGTCGGGCTTTGAGTCCTACTCAAATTTACACCTTACAACATAGCAAGAACTCCTTCTTTGCTGATCTATTTTAAACTCCTTCAAAAACTTGTCAAGGCATGCATTTCGTTGAAAGTTCCATTAAGCACTTTGATCTATCTTTATAGATCTTGATGCTCAACTCTCAAGTAGCTAGATCTAGGTTTTCCTTTGAAAAACTCCTTTCAAACAACCCTTTATGCTTTACAGAAATTCTACATTATTTCTGATCAACAGTATGTCAACCACATATATTCATCAGAAATTCTACAGTGCTCCCACTCACTTCTTTGGAAATACAAGTTTCTCATAAACTTTATAAAACCAAAAACTTTGATCACCTCATCAAAGTGTATATTCCAACTCCGAGATGCTTGGTCCAGTCCATAGAAGGATCGCTGGAGCTTTGCATACTTTTTAGCACCCTTTAGGATCGACAAAATCTTCTGGTTGTATCACATACAACCTTTCCTCAAGGAAACCGTCGAGGAAACAATATTTTGACATCCTATCTGCAAGATTTCAGCAACTGCTAACATAATTCCAACAGACTTTTAGCATCGCTACGATTGAGAAAGTCTCATCGTAGTCAACTCCTTGAACTTTGTCAGAAACATCTTCGCGATAAGTCGAGCTTTCTTAATGGTGACTTTTCACCATCATCGTCTGTCTTCCTTTTAAAGATCCATTCACAGTTAATAGTCTTATGACCATCAAGTGGTTCTTCCAAAGTCTATACTTTGTTTTAATACATGGATCCTCTCTCGGATTTCATGGCCTCCAGCCATTTGTCGGAATCCGGGCCCACCATCACTTCTCCATAGCTCGTAGGTTCATTGTTGTCCAACAACATGACTTCAAGACAGGGTTACTGCGCCACTCTGTAGCAGCAGTACGTGACCTTGTCGACCTATGAGGTTTCTAGTAACTTGATCTCAAGTCTCATGATCACTATCATTAGCTTCCACTTCAATTGGTGTAGGCACCACAGGAACAACTTCCTACGCCCTGCTACACACACTGGTTGAAGTGCTGGTTCACATAACCTCATCAAGTTTCCACCAAAACTCCCACTCAATTCTTTCGAGAGAAATGTTTCCTCGAGAAAGTACCCGTTTCAAGAAACAAACACATTTGCTTCCGGATCTGAGATAGGAGGTATACCCAACTGTTTTGGGTGTCCTATGAAGATGCATTTATCCGCTTTGGGTTCGAGCTTATCAGGCTGAAAACTCTTTCACGAAAGCATCGGAGCCCCAAACTTTTAAGAAATGACAGCTTAGGTTTCTCTAAACCATAGTTCATGCGGTGTCATCTCAATGAAATTACGTGGTGCCCTATTTAAAGTGAATGCGGTTGTCTCTAATGCCTAACCCATAAACGATAGTGGTAATTTGATAAGAAATATCATATTATGCACTATGTCTAATACTGCACGATTATGACATACGGACACACCATTATACTATGGTGTTCCAGGTGGCATGAGTTGTGATTTTTCACGTGAAACAAATTTCACCTTGTCTTAAACGTTTACCAAACTCATAACTCAGATATATATGATTATCTCCATGATCACATCGTAGACATATTATCCTCTTGTCACGATGATCTTCAACTTCACTCTGAAATTACTTGAACCTTTTTCAATAATCCAGACCCGTGTTTCATCAATTAAATACATTAGTATCTACTCAAATCATTTGTGAAGTATGAACATAATGATATCCACTGCATGCCTCAGTACTCATCGGACTGCACACATCAAAATGTATTACTTCCAACAAGTTACATTCTTGTTCCATCTCACTGGAAAAAGAGGTCTTCAGTCATCTTGCCCATGTGGTATGATTTGCATGGCTCAAGTGATTCAAAAATCAAGTGAGTCAAACGATCCATCCATATGGAGTTTCTTCATGCGTTTACACCAACAGGCATGGTTTGCATGTCTCAAACGTTTCAAAATGAGTGAGTACAAAGATCCATCAGCATGGAGCTTCTTCATGCATTTTATACCAATATGACTCAAGGAGCAGTGCCACAAGTAAGTGGTATTATCATTACTACTTTGTATCTTTTGGCAACAATATTATGAACATGTGTATCACTACGATCGAGATTCAATAAACCATTCATTCTAGGTGCAAGACCATTTAAGGTATCATTCAAGTAAACAGAATAACCATTATTCTCTTTAGATGAATAATCGTATTTGCCATTAACATAATCCAATCATGTCTATGCTCAACGCAAACACCAAATAACAATTATTTAGGTTTAGCACTAATCTCAATGGTAGAGGGAGCGTGCGATGTGTGATCATATCAACCTTGTAAACACTTCCAACACACATCATCACCTCGCCTTTAGCTAGTCTCTGTTTATTCCGTAGCTTTTATTTTGAGTTACTAACACTTAGCAACCGAACCGGTATCTTATACCCTGGTGCTACTAGGAGTACTAGTAAAGTACACATCAATATCATGTATATCCAATATACTTTTGTCGACTTTGCCAGCCTTCTCTTCTACCAAGTGTCTAGGGTAGTTCCTCTCTAGCGACTATTCCCCTTATTACAGAAGCACTTAGTCTCGGGTTTGGGTTCAACCTTGGGTCTCTTCATAGAGCAGCAACTAGTTTGCCATTTAATGTAGTATCCCTTCAAGCCCTTTCCCTTCTTGAAACTAGTGGTTTTACAAACCATCAACAATTGATGTTCCCTTTTGACTTCTACTTCCGTGGTTTCAAACATCACGAATGGCTCAAGGATCATCATATCCATCCTTGATATGTTAGAGTTCATCACGAAGCTCTAGTAGCTTGGTGTCAGTGACTTTGGAGAACTATCACTGTCTCATCTGGAAGATCAACTCCCACTCGATTCAAGCGATTGTAGCACTCAGACAATCTGAGCACATGCTCAACGATTGAGCTCTTCTCCTTTACTTTGCAGACAAAGAATTTTGTCGGAGGTCTCACACCTCTCAACAAGGGCACGAGCATGAAATCCCAATTTCGTCTCTTGGATCATCACGTACGTCCCGCGATGTTCGAAACGTATTTAATGCCTTAATTCTAAGTTGTTCAAGCAACACGCACTGAACTGTCATGTAGTTATAAAAAACATGTATGTCGGATGTTCGCAACATCTACAGACCATGCTTGGGGTTCAGCACATTGAGTGGTGCATTAAAGACATAAGCCTTCTGCGTAGCAATGAGGACAATCCTCAGTTAACGGAGCTAGTCCGCACAATTGCTACTTGTATCTTTCAACTAAGATTTCTCTAGGAACATATCAAATACCGTAGAGCTATAACGCAAGTTACATAATTTGCGAAGACCTATTTGATTATGTTCATGATAATTAAGTTCATCTGATGAACTCCCACTCAAATCGACATCCCTCTAGTCATCTAAGTGATACATGATCCATGTCGACTAACCCGTGTCTGATCATCACGTGAGACGGACTAGTCGTCATGGTGAGCAACTTCATGCTGATCGTATTCAACCATACGGTTCATGTTTGATCTTTCGGTCTCTTGTATTCGAGGTCATGTCTATACATGCTAAGCTCGTCGAGTCAACCTAAGTGTTTCGCGTGTGTAAATCTGGCTTACACCCGTTGTATGCGAACGTTAGAATCTATCACATCTGATCATCATGTTGTGCTTAGAGACAACGATCCTTCGCAACGGTGCACACTTAGGGGAATACGTTCTCGAAATTTTATGAGGGATCATCTTATTATGCTACCGTCGTTCTAAGCAATAAGATGAAAAACATGATAAACATCACATGCAATCATATAGTGACATGATATGGCCATTATCATCTTTGCTCTTTCGATCTCCATCTTCGGGCATCGCATGATCATCATTGTCACCGGCATGACACCATGATCTCCATCATCGTGTCTCCGTGAAGTCGTCATGCCAACTACTACTACTACTACTACTACTATAGCTAACCGTTAGCAATGAAGTAAAAGTAGTAAACACATGGCGTTGCATCTCATACAATAAATTAAGACAACTCCTATGGCTCCTGCCGGTTGTCAAACTCAACGACATGCAAGTCGTGAATCCTATTACGATAACTTGATCATCTCATACGTCACACATGTAACATCACAACTTTGGCCATATTACAAAAACAAGTTAGACATCCTCTAATTGTTGTTGCAAGTTTTACGTGGCTGATTTGGGTTTCTAGCAAGAACGCTTTATTACCTACTGACAGTCACAACAATGATATGCCAAAGCTATTTACCCTTCATAAGGACCCTTTTCATCAAATCCAATCCGACTAGAGTGCGAGAGACACACACCCGCTAGCCACCATTATGCACGGTGTGCATGTCGGCCGGTGGAACCTGTCTCACGTAAGCGTACGTGTAAGGTCGGTCCGGGCCGCTTCATCCCACAATACCGCCGGAAAAGAATAAGACTAGTAGCGGCAAGCAATTGACAAATCAGCGCCCACAACCTTTTGTGTTCTACTCGTGCATGGAATCTACACATAGAAAACCTGGCTCGGATGCCACTTGTTGGGTAGACGTAGCATAAATTCAAAATTTTCCTACGCCATATTCAGATCTTCCTATGGAGATACCAGCAACGAGAGAGGGGTGAGTGGATCTTCATACCTTTGAAGATCGCCAAGCGGAAGCATTGCTAGAACGCGGTTGATGGAGTCGTACTCGCGGCGATTCAGATCACGGTGTGATTCTGATCTAGTGTTGAATCACAACACCTCCGCGTTCAACACACGTGCAGCCCGATGACGTTTCCCGCACCTTGATCCAGCAAGGAGGAGGGAGAGGTTGGGGAAGATCTCCGGCAGCACGACAACGTGGTGTCGATGCAGAGACGAGGTCTCCCGGCAGGGCTTCGCCAAGCACCGTGGGAGAGGAGGAAGAAGAGAGACAGGGCTGCGCCGAGAGAGATGGAAAACCGTGTTCTCAAAGGCCAAACCCCCCGCTATATATAGGGGGAAGGGAGGGTGACCCCTTTAGGGTTTCCCACCCTAAAGGGGGGGGGGGGGGTGGGCTCCCTAGATGGGAGAGGGGGTGGCGGACAGGAGGGGAAGAGGGGAGTGGCGCACCCCTGGTGGGCCTTAGGCCCACCAGACTTAGGGTTTCCCCCCTTTCACTTTCTAGGCGCCTTGGGCTGGGTGTGGGGGGCGCACCAGCCCACCCAGGGGCGGGTTCCCTCTCACACGTGGTCCATGTAGCCTCCTGGGGCTGGTGGCCCCTCCCAGTGGGCCTCTGGAACCCTTCCGGTGGTCCCGACACTTTGCCGGTGGTGCCCGAAACATTTCCGGCGTCCAAACACATCCATCCTATATATCAATCTTTACCTCCGGACCATTCCGGAGCTCCTCATGATGTCTGGGATCTCATCCGAGTCTCCGAACTACCTTCGGTAACCTCGTATAACAATTCCCTATAACCCAAGCGTCATCGAACCTTAAGTGCGTAGACCCTACGGGTTCGGGAATCATGCAGACATGACCGAGACACTCTCTGGCCAATAACCATCAGCGGGATCTGGATACCCATGGTGGCTACCACATGTTCCACGATGATCTTATCGGATGAACCACGATGTCAAGGATTCAATCAATCCCGTATACAATTCCCTTTGTCTGTCGGTATAGAACTTGCCCGAGATTTGGTCGTCGGTATACCTATACCTTGTTCAATCTCGTTACCGGTAAGTCTCTTTACTCGTTCCGTAGCACATCATCCCGTGACTAACTACTTAGTCACACTGAGGTCATTATGATGATGTTCTACCGAGTGGGCCCTGAGATACCTCTCCGTCACACGGAGTGACAAATCCCGATCTTGATTCGTACCAACCCAACAGACACTTTCAGAGATACCCATAGTGCAACTTTATAGTCACCCAGTTACGTTGTGACGTTTGATACACCCAAAGCACTCCTACGATATCCGGGAGTTGCACAATCTCACGGTCGAAGGAGAAGACACTTGACATTAGAAAAGCTTTAGCATACGAACAACACGATCTAGTGCTATGCTTAGGATTGGGTCTTGTCCATCACATCATTCTCCCAATGATGTGATCCGTGATCAATGACATATAATATCCATGATCAGGAAACCATGATCATCTATTGATCAACGAGCTAGCCAACTAGAGGCTTGCTTGGGACACGTTGTGATCTATTTATTCACACATGTATTACTGTTTCCTATTATTACAATTATAGCATGAACAATAGACGATTATCATGAACAAGGAAATATGATAATAACCATTTTATTATTGCCTCTAGGGCATATTTCCAACAGGTGCACCAATCCCGCAGCAGGAGCATGGGCTGCTCCTTTGAGCATCTGTTTGATGAGAGCATGATGTCGTACGCCGCCGATCGGGCGATAAGGTGGCTAGGTTGTAGCTCCCCCCTGAAAACCATTGCGTTTCTTCTTTTCCAAATATTCCATAAGATAGTAGTGATTATTGTGGAGCCAGTCTTGCTAGCAGGGTGAGACCCCCAGAGCTGTCTAAAGTCCGTTGGTGGAGAGGCTGACAGTGCTGAGAGCTCTTGCCACAAGGGTCCAAGATGGCTGCAAAGAAGGAAAAGGTGTTCCGCTGATTCCGAAGCAGGACAGAACGGACAGGAGCAAGAGTACGTTAAACCCCTGTTGAAGCGTCTTTCGTTGGTGAAGAGTCGATTTTTGCATGAAAGCCAGAGGAAAATTCTGCATTTATTGGGTGCATAGTTCCTCGAGATGACCGACGCAAAAGGATCAACGGGTTTGTTGGCCCAAACCGCCTTATATATTTGGAGTTGCAAGTTAGAGGCTTGCCGTCGATACGTCCCATTCGTTTGTCCTGAACCTGCACATTCAAGGAGATAGATGCCAGCAAGGTACGTAGATTATCCAGTTCGATGTCTGCAGCATTAGATAGTCTCGATGCCAAATCAAGTTACAACTGAGGATCACTAAGCACACGAGCAACAGAGGCC
The DNA here is from genome assembly GCF_904849725.1 of Hordeum vulgare subsp. vulgare. Taxonomy (NCBI): domain Eukaryota; kingdom Viridiplantae; phylum Streptophyta; class Magnoliopsida; order Poales; family Poaceae; genus Hordeum; species Hordeum vulgare. The sequence continues at coordinate 358,941,754 of NC_058523.1, forward strand.
GAAGGTCGGAGAAAGTGGGAAAAATGGCAGGGTAAATAGTTGCAAGATTTTGAGTGTTGTTGGGGACCCAGAGGTCAAGCCAGAAGGCAGTATTCATACCATTTCCAATATGCACCATAGTTATCGACCGAAAGAAATCAACCCCCTTGGCGATGTCTCGCCAAACATAGGATTGAAAAGGGTGAGTAGTGTCAATGTCCCGAGAATCCGACCAACCATATTTGGCCGCAAGGTGAGAGCTGCTTGAATATTGGATGCTTGAGTGGAGTTTATTCAAGTGAGAGAGGAGTAAGCAAGAGTTTAAATGATGCAGATAAGAAAAACCTAGACCCCCACGAGAGAACGGAGCACACACAAATTCCCAAGCCACCTTACACTGACCACCCGACACTTTGTCCTGTCCTGCCCCAAAAAATGCACGACAGCGTTTATCGATTTTCTGAACAATGCCCATAGGCAGTAAGAGAGCGGTCATGGCATAGATAGGAAGGGCTCTCAGAATAGCCCGAACCAGGATTGCGCGACCGGCAATGGTAAGAAGCACACCTCGCCAACCTGCCAGACGTCGGTCAATCTTGTCGATGATGAAGAAAAAGTCCTTAATGTTTAGTTTGTGGGTGGATAAAGGCAGCCCTAGGTAGGATTGGGGGAAGGAAGCAACTGCGCACCCTAGAATAGATGCAAGAGAAGACGCGAGGCCCGACTCCACATGAATAGGGGCGAAAGTGCTTTTGTGGAAGTTAATCGCCAAACCCGTAGCATTTGAGAACTCAAGCAGGATTGATTTAAGCGTTTGAAGCTGTCCGAGGTCTACTTGCAGAATAATTAGGGTGTCGTCGGCGTATTGAAGCACCGGGAAAGGGATGGTCGAGTCAATGGGGTGAGACAGGAGGTCATTTGAGGAAGCCTGCTGAATCAGACGCTGGAGAGCATCGGCGACAATAATGAAGAGAAGGGGGATGTCGGGTCTCCTTGTCGGAGCCCCTTTTTGCAAGAAATCGAGGGTCCCGGCTTACCGTTAAGAAGCACGACCAATTGACTGGTCAGATTCACACCATTTCGAAGGAAAACCTTTAGCTTTTAAAATTGCCGCCAGAGCCTCCCAAGAAACATAATCAAAGGCTTTTTGGAAGTCTAATTTTAGGACGATCATTGATTTTTACGCTTGAAACAAGTTTGAACAATATCAGCAGCGTAAATAAAATTATCAGCGATACCTCTGCCTTTAATGAAGCCAAATTAATCATGATGAATAATTAAAGGAATAAGAGGCTCTGCCCGGGACGCCAGACATTTGGAGCTGATCTTAATGAGACAGTTTTGAAGAGAAACAACTCTGAAGTTATCGGGAGACGAAGCTCCAAAGCGTTTTGGGAGTAACACGATGAAAGCTTTATTAATCCTCGTGAGGTCTGCAATGCCGATGTGAAAATCATTCAGGAGTGCAAGCAAATCATGCTTAATAAGATCCCAATTAACCTTGAAGAAGGCAGGTCCGAACCCATCCGGACCCGGACTGGCATTCACGTTCATGCTAAGAATCGCCAATTTAATCTCTTCGAAGGAGAAAGGTCTAATGAGAGAGATAGCTTGAGAGCTGCTTAGCTTTGATCCGATCATGAGTCTATCAAGATCAAAATTGATGACAGAGCTAGAGTGAGTTTCGAGGATAGTTTTGAAGTAGTCGTGAAGAATGGCGGCCTTGCCGCTGTGCGAGGTGACGTCCGCACTGTTAACATGCAAACAAGGGATTTGATTTTTACGAAAGCGTACGGAAGCGCAGACATGCATGTAGCTGGAGTTTTCGTTGCCGAGAGTGAATTCTCTGATTTTTGCACGTTGTCGCCAATACGCGGCCAGAAGCTTGTTATGACGATGCAAAGCCAGTTTAACGGCAAAACAAAGGTTAAGCTCTAGTTGAGAAAGCGGACGGCCTTCCTCAAGTTTGTCAACCAAACAACTTTCATCCTTTTCATAGTCTACATGGCAATTTTTTGAGAATCCACAACTCAATCAAACACACTCTCATCTTCCTGCAATATTAGCAAACACAACTATGATAACTTAAACTATCGCGGTTGTGTTTGCTAATATTGCAACTTGGTGCTAAGAGGTGTACACTTTTAGGTAGTTGAGTTGATATGAAAGAACTTAGGCAATTCTGATTTTAAAAAACCGATCGCATAAAGATGAATGTATTTATATTATCTATTACTTCCTCTGTTTCATAATATGATATTATGAAGCGGAGGGATACTATGTTTCTCAAGTAGTAACACGTACCTATATATATATATATATATATATATATATATATATATATATATATATATATATATATATATATATATATATATATATATATATATATATATATATATATATATATATATATATAAATGGTAGTTACCCCTATATGGTAGCATGTATTTTCCCTATAGGACAAATTTTATCTACAAGCAATGGTAGTTACCACCTAATTCTCTAGCCTCCACGTGCCCTTCGTAGCTTCCGCTATGAGGTTGTTGAATTACGGAAGATCCATTAGGGATTTTTTCTATTAAATAATCTGGCGGATAAGGGCTAGTTTCAACAACCCGCTTGATACTCGTTGCATGTTTTGGTTGAGCTAACAAGCAGATAACAATGCAATGCATGCATTCCATTGGATTGAGGAAGGAGTATGTTCAAACGTTCCTAAATAAAACAATAATACATACTCCTATGAGATTGTCATGTTGCTTGCCATGTATGGTACGGAAACATACACGTTTAATTAACATAGAGTATCATTTCTCAAAAAATAGAGTATTACTTTATTTGGAGAAAGACACTCACAGAGGAGTACATTCAACCAAATAGTATATCCTTAAAAATAAAGTTGTAAAGTGATTATATATTCCTCCAAACTGGAGTATGGTATATTGTAAGTTGCCGAAAAAAGGTATATACACCAATAGTAGTATGGAGTATATAAACCAAGAGTAGTATGGAGTATATATACCAAGAGTAGTATGGAGTATATGGAAAAAATGTATAGTGTAGTGGAGAAAGTACAATCTGTAGTATGTCAATAGTTAAGTATGACCTGCATACAACATGTTGGATACTTATAATTGTTCATAGATGAATGTATGTATGACCCGCATACAACACGTTGGATACTTGTAATTGTTCATAGATGAATGTATGCACTATCCTATATCAGATTCATAGTGCCCATCTACTCCCCATTTGCATGCTCTCGTGAACCATGTACAGTACAATTCAACAGTGAGTTTGTTGCGGGAGATTCCTCCAGCGGCCACAGCTACACCGTGCAAATCTTATGAATGTAGACTCATGGATGGCTCTACATGCACCACGGATATCTATGCCGCTAACATGCTGTCAACGATGTGGGACCTGATCTATAGCGTTCGTCGTCGTTGCCATTATCCCCGTCCACCATGTTGGGTCAGCTATGTGGACGCAGCTGTTCATCCTCATGGTCGCCACCATGGTTGTTGCCGCCGAGCTTTGTAATCAACCATGGTTTGTCCGCGTGCCAGAGAAGAAGTAGTACGTAGTACCATGAAAACATGGCTGCAAGTGACCGAAAGGAACTTATCAAAATAAGAAACCAATCAAGAAAAATCAAGAACAACATGAATGATTCGGTGATGCATGGATCTATTCAAACATGTGTCTCTGTTCCGCCCCTGATCTAATTGGCTGCAAGCACCATCAGGGGTCGTAACAAAAAAAACAGATTAAGGCACAAAAGAGGATCGTGCATGGTTGTATGGACGCGGCCGGCCGGCCAGATCTGAAAGCTAGCGAGGTAGTTTCACGAGTGATTATATATCTCTAGCCATGCATAAAATTCGAAACGGGGCGTGTGACTGGTTTTGTGATCGGGTACGGAGTAGAAAAATGATTGCTTTTATGGTCGAACTCGTTAATCACAGGTCATATGTGAGATGAGATCGAAGGGCAGGGAAGGTACACGTAGTTACCCCTATATGGTAGCATGTATTTTCCCTATATATATATATATTTCTTTTTTTTTTGCTATTTCGTATCAAGACAAGGCATTGTAGCAGTAGATCGGTAATGTCAAAGCTCACATATCAGCACCTAGATTTCTTTGGATATTTTTTTTGTTTTTTGAGAAAAGATTAGCAGGGATATCACCCGGATTCCCTGCCCCCCTCGCACTCAGACGTAACGAAGTACTTCGAACACATTTAACCACAGAACTAGTGGCCTGACGTGCTTCGGTTCAGCATTTGGTGAGAAAGAAATAAAACATGATAGGTTAGCGCAGCACGTTGTCTTCATTCCGCTACAACGCCGGTACTGGCGACTGAGATGGAGTGTGACACCACGTTTCGGCTGTATCGTTGGTAGAGCTAATGATGCTGGCTTTTGACGGGCGATGGAGATAGGGCAATGGAGCCAGTAGCGTAAACATATCTTAGCGTCTTCCGCATTCGAATCGCTGGATAAGACTTCTCGTCAGGATTGATGGCCCGGAAAACATTGCTTGTTAGCTTGACAGCAACAGTGTAGGTTCGCCGATTCAGATTTCAGAGTAGCAGCCGGTAGACCGATCTCACGCGATACGCCACTGGATTTCTGTGGTAGAAACTTGAGGGTTTTATGGCTGACGTGATCGCTCTTTTTGACTAAATGTTGTTGCAGGGCTTGCTTGACGGCCAAATTAGTGTGTGTCTCACCGCTTGGTGAAATCTGTTTGAAAACATTTTTCTCCTTTACCGCTTGGTGAAAACTGAAAACCTCATTTTTTTTTTCCAAAACTGAGGCATAAGATTTACCTCATCTATTAAATAAAGGGAGAATAGAGTTATAAGTTTTATAACAATTCACAAGTCCAGTATGACAGTTACTCGCCCGAAATAATATTTTCTAATTTCTTTGCTCCAGAGCTTGGCCTCCTTTATAATGGAAGAAAGCAAGGTAGTCGGTGGCGAACTCTTGTGACGGAACATTCGTGCATTTCTTTCATTTCAAATGGTCCACGAGACAAGCATAGTGAGGAGGGTCATAGCTTGCTGGTTGGAGTTACGGTTGTCGGTTTTTCTATGCCACCACTTATAGACGGACTCGTCCAAAAGCCATATGGATGTATCTATGTGCGTGAGCCTAAATTTTTTAATGATAGACTTTCATAACGGATTTGAAGAATAAGTGGATTCCCCTCTCTTGCTCCCTATTGCTCGTAGAAAACCTCGTCCGTTCTCATCGCTTGGTGAAAACCGTGCCAACGTCCACCTCCCCCGTCAGGAGGAGGATGTTTCATTTCCCACAAATAAAAGAAGAAAGATATACCATGTGCTTGAAAGTTACGGAAATATATTGCGTTTGTTTCTTTGATTGACGCGGACACGGCAGCAGGTCACCTGCTGCAGGTGTGACGGTACTGCACGCTTGGCTCACCGATCTTCAGACGTTTTGTAGTCACTCGCGTACAAGTTCTCGCGCAAAAAAAGACCAATCGATAAAAGCATGGAAGAAGAAAGGCTAGGTGGTATCGCGCGTTTGGTTATGCGGTTCTCCATTCCTAAGTTCTCTTCTGTTGTTGTATCCTGGCTGGTCGGTCAGAGCATCTACGATTCCTATTTTTTTTCCTAAATGTTTATGATGAACTCTTCATTTAGAGCAACTTTAATTGAACGACCCAAATAATGTGTTTTGTCCGTTTTTATTCATTTAAGTCGGCGTGTTCATCTCTTTTTGCAAATGGATCAACCGTCCAACAAAGGGACATATTTTTTTATCCGCGTACAATATATTTTTTATGTAAAAAAGGTCCGCGGTCATAGATCATGCCAGCTATCATGACAACGCCAAGAGTTCACGCCGACGATATGCTAGCGTCCGGTATACATATGCGAGCCTCAAAAAAAAGTATGCGGTTTTCATGCTGGGCACACTTGCCAGCGGCCAGCACACATGCCAGCACACAAAATAAGAGTGTAGTTCGACCATGCCATCTCGGTCGTGGTCATGCACGCACACCACACCATGAATCACTTGTCATCGAGGTTGAGCATGTCGAGCTGCATATTTTCGAACCAAGATCGCTTCCTCGGAGAGACCGTGCTCAAGTCCACCTTCATGATCTCGACCCCCTTTGTCATGCAAGCGGGCCGAACTTTTCTTGCTCTCGTGGCTTTTTTGGTGGCCTCGATCTCTAGCATCTTCGATTGCTTCTCCGCCTCCAACGCAAGCTTCTTATTTTGTATGTCCATGAAAACCCTAATTTGCTCCTCCTTGTCTTGCTGGGTTTTCTCCTCTCTTGAATCCTTGCACATGATCATGAATTGAAAAGTGGCTTGCAAGGCAAGGGACTCCGCCTCACACTTGTCCTCTTTCTTGGAGTTGTTCTTCCCCCGCGGCCACGGCTTCTCCCCCTCACCATGCTCTTCAACGGCTGCATCCTCCCACGCGCCTTGATGGCGGCGTATTGCCCTTTGAACTTCTCTTTCCCGTTGATGATCATCCAACAATGAGTGAGGTTGAAAGACTTGCCCTCATAATGTACCTTGAATGCTTTCAAAGCTTGGAAGACTTACAAATGGACAAGCAACATTATAGACGAGCAAGCTATGGGACAATAAAATAAGCAAGCATGTCGGCATACCATGTCTTTGATGCCGATGCTACTCACAGGACGGGCCTCGATGCTCCAAAGGGTGAAACAAAACTTGTTCACTATTGTTGTATCACCCTCCAACGCTTGTCGAGTGAGACCCACCCACGCTTGATCTCCATTTGGTATGGTTTAAACTTCTCATGCTCGTGGAACTCGCGATGCACTCTTTGCCAAAATGTGGAAGCCTTTTGCTCGGAGCCTATCTTGGGGTCTTGGCCAATGTCTCTCCAACATTCATAAAGGAGTTTGTCCTCACCCCGCGTGTATGCTTTGGTCCGCTTGCTCTTCTGCTTCTTCTTTGCATTGGCATGGGCAGGGAGATCTTCCTCGAAGAATGGCTCTCCATCGATGTCCACTTCATCATCCTCTTCGTCTAGGACATAGTCTTCCGGAAACTCATGATTTAGTAGGAAAGAGCTGCCCAAGTCGAGTTGGTCCTTCATGGTGGGGTCGACCATGCCTCCATTGTCTTCACCAAACAAGTACCCCGTGCCATCGTGCCCGACCATGAAGGGGGTGCGTCCATCTCGGCTTTGCGTCTCATCGATGATGAGTACATCAATACCATTGTTACACCCACAACCCCTACTGCTAGGCATACTGGACCAATTAGTAGAGCTCGTGCACGCCAATTGAATTACCAAGTACTTTCGTTTCTCGGAAATCCTTCTAATGTTCATGAACATATGATGCTGCCTAAATTAGATCCTTTTGTTTTACTTATGAACGAAGGACCTAGCATTGATAAGAAGGATGGCCATTGGAGCGGGATCAAGCATGGAGAAGAAGGTGTGCATGCGGGAAAGAATAATGGAGTTTCCAGTGGTGATTTTTTTGACTTTGAAGCAACCATAAGGAGATCATGAAGGCTTGGACTAAATATACAAGATGCCACTTCATAAATTTCGTCCATAGGCTATTACAGGTGTTGCGTCACCTTATTTTTGGGACAGGCCCATGTAACTTCGAAATACCACTTGATAGGATGTTTTTAGTGTCCTATGTGTGGGGAAACTTAGTTAGGATTGGTTTCTGACCCCTCCTCCAAGGGGTCAGAAAATTCCCCTCTATCCCCCCATATATACAACCCTTAGGGCGCCGTTTAGACTTTGGTTTTTGTTTAGATTACAAGTTCACCATAGTTGTAACTTTGCATTCTTCGTTTGTGTTCTATGACTAGACCAAGACGTCACACAACCCCACTTCATCAATAAAGCTTTTCTCTTATATTCGCAATATCCAGATTGCAATTTTAGTTTCTTACTTGTTCTTCGTTTGCGTGCAGGAAATAGACCTTCGTGGTCATGTTGATTGTGCTTCGGCGTGGTCAATAACCTCTCGGAGTTGGTTTAGCGATTGCTAAGGCGCGACGTCCTCACACGTTCATAGTCAGATCGTCAAAGTCTACTCCACCGAAAATGATATCCACCATCTCAGCAAAAGATAGAGACAACTTCGCCTCTATCAAGTGGTATCAGATTTCCAGGTTGTTGGGTGAGAATTTCCAGTTTTTTGTAGTTTAGACCGCATCTGTTCTTCCCACCTACGATCCATGAAAAAGCCACAAAAATTAGGGTTACTTCATCATATCTGAACCAATCTGAGGCTTTTGCAGTTTTTTGTTCGATGTTTTGCTTTGTTGAATTTGCGGTTACATTGTAGTGTGGAGTTGCTGGTCTTAGGGTCTAGTCCTTTAGCGTTTCGAGTTCCGTTCACAAGTTATCATGCGGCCACCACACCATCTTCAACTCTGCTGCCACCCACCACCATCATCACTGCTTCCATATACCATCACCCACCACCATCATCACTAGTGTCATATACCATCACTCACCATCATCGTCACCGCTGTGATATATCACCAACCACCATCATCGTCATTGCTGCCATATATCACCACCCACCATCATCATCTCCACTACCATATATCACCACTCCATATCCACCTCTAATCCAAATTCTTCAGTTATTCGGTTTAATTTCAAGATCCTCCTGTTTCCAGTTTCGTGTTTCCTTGCGTGAGTAGGTTTAAAAAGTAGTGTGGAGACCCTCAGACAGTTTTTAGGCCAAAATTTTGGTGGGTGAATTGTTTTCCCTATCCTGTTTTAGGCTTTGTAAAGCATTTTGAGACACTCGCCAATATAGTGATTTTTTGTCGCACTTTTTGGTCGTCGTAGACCCGAATAGTTTTAGAAAAAAATAGTCATTTTGTCACATCCCTAACCCTTAAGCAAGTTAGCCTTGTGCTCATGTCTTCTTTGCATTTGCATCTAAGAATTTTCAACAAGAACAAGAAAGTGGCAAAGGAAAAACTCAAAACCCTAGCCACTACTTTAAATAAAGAAAATCTCAAACTAGTTAAAATCAATGAACCCAAAATGGCCTCAAGAAATGTTCAAACTTTCTGATAAGTCATGAAAGTAAATGAGCATTGGAGAAAACTATTTTCTTGACTCTTTAAGCATTTTAAATTAATGCAAAAACCACTGGTTTCAAACTTTAAATTTGAAATCAGAAACTATAAATTTTCAAAAATGTTGAAAACTTTGGAAATGGTTGGGAATATTATAACAAATATTCAGGTGTGTTTAAAATAATTTTTACCACCATTTTGGAGCTGAAATAAATAGCAAAACATTAGTTAGCAAAACAGAACAAAACAGAAAAGAAATAAGAGGAAGAAAAACTTTACCTGTCGCCTGAGGAGGCCCAGCCCACCAGGGGCAGGGTCGTCTTCTTCCTCTGCCTTCTGGCAGAGGGGAGATCGACCACGGCGGCGCCCTCCACCTCCTGCTTCGCCGTGGCGAGCTCCAGAGCACCCGGGACAGCGCGACAACGGGGATAAGCTCCCCGGGGTCTCCTCTATCCATTCCCAGCACCGGTTTCCCCCTCCTCTCGGATCTTTTCCTCCCTCCTGCTGCCGCCATTACCACGAGCTCGAGCTCGAGCCGCAGCACTTCTAGCCACGGGAACCTTCCTCCGAGTAGTCCGTTAGCTCCGCCTCGTCGTTCTGGTCCGCTCTGCAGAAGCCGAAGCTTCCCCGAGCTCTGCATTGCCCCAACGCCATCGTCTTCCACCTCCGGCCGCCGGAACTCTCCCGTCGATTCGCTCCCTCCGGCGCACCCCCGAGCCCCTCAGCAACACCATCGGAACCGCCGTGAGCTCATCATCGTTTCCCCTCTCGCCCCACGCTCTTCCGTGCATCGTAGCCCCGTTCCCCACCAAGGCCGAGAGCTCCTCTCCGCCGGTCATGTCGTCGCCGTCGCTGTGGTGTGTGATCCACGCGCTCGAGCTAGGGTTCGAGCTCCTGGAGCCTCCAGGAGTGTGATGAGCCCCTCAGCTGTCCTCCCCGTGCCCTAGAACCATCAACTGCGGGAGGCCGAGCTTCGGCCGCCGCTTCGGCTCGTCGCCGGCGCCTCCCCCGGCGACCCTAGCCTCCCCTGATGCCCCTGCCAGATCGGCTACTTCGCCAGCGTTCCGTAGCTGCAAACCGCGTTCGAATTGGTGCTGTGCAACGCCGTTTAGGTCGCCTCCGGCGAGCCCTCCGCCGCGGGCTTGGTCGTCGGCGACCACCCTCCGGTGGGGGCCGACGTGGCAAAGCTAATCCAGTAGATTAGGAGCTTAATCTCTCGCTGACAGTGGGCCCAAGGCCAAGTCAACTCAGTTTAGGGACTGGTCAGCGCGGGATTAGTCCCAGAGAGGCTGACCAGTGGGTCCCCCCTGTCAGGTTTGACCTGAACAGGTCGGCTGACCTGCTGACGTCAGTCTGATGCAATAAAGAGAATTTCCAGTATAGAAATAATTCCAGGAAATTGCTAAAACTTGTAAAAATCATAGAAATTAATCTGTAACTCCAATGAAAATAATTTATATATGAAAAAGTATCAGAAAAATTCAAGGATTCGGAATATGCTATTTTCAACCATGTTTGAAAAAGTTACAGGACCCTAACATATAGAATAAGGAATAAATCAATTCTTAAAATTACTTTTTAAATGGAATTTGGAAAATATTCAAATTTCATTATGGTTTCCATGATCACACACTGTTCTAATTACAAATCAGTACATTAACATGACATCCCATGCATGCTAACATCAAGTTGATCTGAGCATCAGGTCGAATCAATTAAACCGGTAACCGTGAATACCCCGTTTGAATTGATATTCGAATGTGATTCAAATCAACTCTAAACCTAATACATGTTGATTGTAATAACCTATCACCTTGCATTCTCATGCCATGCTCATGCATCATCTTGTTTGCATGTGATTGTTATTGAATGTTGCCATTCATTTCGGTAGGCTCCGCACCCTCGGATTCCACCGAATATCCGTCTGACGGATATCGTCCCTCCTCTGAGCAACAAGGCAAGCAACCCTTTTGATCATCCCGATAATTCCATGTTCTTGCTCCTGCACTTATTTATTGCATTAGGATCATATGCTTCAACTGCTTTTGCCACGTTAGTTGAACCCACTTCCTTTGCATGACCTAACCTTGTCATAGTAAATAGCCGAACCTTGCAACCTAGCATACCTGGTAGTTGCTTGAGCTATGATGTGCCTTATCCTGCTATGCATGCTATGCTTAGAGTTGTGTATGGTCTGTCATCTGGGAGATGAACAGAATTGTGAGAATGTGTTCGGTGAGCAAAGGTTGTGTGTTGAACTTGATTTGGTAAAGGTACCGGTGAAAGGCTGTGTAGGAGTACATGGCGGGTTGTTTCATTGGAACCGTCCTTAGGAACTGAGTTCCGTGTATGTAATCCAAGACTAGATACTACCACATGCTGGGCCCTGAAATATGACCCCGCTCGGCCTATTAATCGCTTAGTACTCGGTCCAGGAGTTGCAAGTAGTTTCTGGTGTTTATAGTAATGCTGGAGGCCGTGCATGGTGCCGACCTGAGAGGTGGGCCGTGATGCGGTAGGCAGTGGCATGGTGTACCAAGTGGTACCCGGATGGTGGGCTTGGGAACCCTGCGCACATCGTTTGAGGCCGTGGCGGAAACCTCGGCCGGACTTCCGTACGGGTTACTCTCAGATAGGTGATAAACCTAGACTAGGTACTACTGTGGTTAACGGTCGTGGCCGACTCCCTCGCTGGGCTTCCACTTGAAGGTTGCCGAGGTGCATGACGTGCACATGGCAATAAGTGGCGAGAGCGTGTGTGACGAAGTACACCCCTGCAGGGTTATGATCTATTCGAATAGCCGCGTCCGCGTATATGGACTACTTGGAGACATATGTTGTTCATAGATAACTTCAATGGCTACTCATAAAATTGCCAAGATAAGCGTGAGTGTCGCGGACGGCATTTCCGTACGGAGACGGAATGATTCCACGATAGTGTATTGTTGTGGTGTTAGTGGACTCGCGTGCGAGAAATCAAGTTGTCAAAATTATTTAAAAATACAAGTTGTCTAGCCACGAGTCAAATGCTGGCTTTCCGCATGAAACCCCACAATACCCCTTTTGATACCTTGCATGAGTAGTTAGTTGTCCTAAAGTCTTGCTGAGTACTTTCGTACTCATGTTTGCTTAATAAATGTTGCAGAGGTTGCTAATGACCCTAATGGAGGGTTCTTCGTAGACATCGACGACGACGAGTAGCTGGTGTCCCAGCTACGATCTGGCCCTACGTTGGATCTGTAGTATAGTCAGGCCATGTGCCTTCTAGTTGTCCTGTCTGTACTCAGACAGTTTATAACTCTTCCGCTGGCTTGTAACTGAATGACTGCTATTATGGGTCGTGAGACCCTTAATGTGTAATATTATGTGTGTGGCTCTTCCGAGCCTCTTAAATAAAGCTTGTATGTTTGTGGTTATGTTGTGATGCCATCGATGTATCTATACATATCGGTATGCCATGCGTACGTGTGTCGTACTTGATATGTATGGGGTTCGGTTACCTAGTCGTGAGCTTTAGTAGCATTCCTTACAAGGAAATGCCCCTTTGTGATCCAACGAGCCTTGGTAGTTCGCTACTGCTCCAGACACATTGGTTGAACGGCATGTGTCCTTCTTAGCTGCTGTGTCTGGCCCCTTTGGGGAAATGTCACGCGATGTAATGGAGTCCTTGTAGCTTGCTACGACTCGTCTACATTCGCTGATGACCGACACCTGCTTTGTTGGGTCATGTATGCCTGTCCTTGTGCGGTACTGCCACTTTGGTTTATGACTAGACATGTCGATCCGGGTTCTTTGACATTGGATTGCTAGCGACACTATCACATACGTGAGTCAAAAGACGCAAACGGTCCCGGCTAAGGTAAGGCTGCAGCCGTGGAGTTAACCGTGCGTGAGACCACAAAGGGATGCGATGTGTTACAGGCTGGATTCCTATGGCTTAGGATCGGGGTCCCGACAGCGTTGGTATCAGAGCCTGACTGACTGTAGGATTACTAAGCCAAACTGGTCGAAGTTGAGTCTAGAATTGCTTTAGTTATATATAAGGGAATTGTTTGTGGAAGGGAACATAAGACTCTTGTTCTCTTCTCAAGTTATTCTATTCTGGTCATCCTCGTCTCTTCTGCGGGAATTAAGGACTAGGTTACTCATCTTCTCCTAGGCTCGTGTTTCCGATCGGTAGCTTATAGGACTACGTGTCAAGAGATATTGGGTTTCTTTTATTCCTAGGAAGCAGGAAGTAAGTTTGATGATCAGAGAGTTGAACTTGATAGTTGAGTGGTTACGCTATTCCATTTTGGGTTGTCTCAAAATTTGTTTTTGAGCATTTACAGCCGTTATGCTGCCCAATTTTGCATTCAGAGCTCTAATGCTTTTGCATTACTCTCTATTTACAGATGCCTGGCCGTCCTTCTCGTCAGGTGGTACGTCTGACCAGGTGCATTGATGTGCCGGGTCATACGGCCATGCTGGTCAGGGTGATGTTGGTGTGCGGTTACCGCTGGTACCCCGAGTACACAGTGGAGGAACAGTACCGAGACTTCAACCAGAGCCAGTACATCTGCACTGTTAGGGTATTTCTAGATTACCGTGGAGCGGAGAAGCCAATCCATTGGTCCTATGGGTTGGGGGTCACTGTTGACATGGCAGTACAAGATGCTGCCTATTCAATGCTGACCATTATGAGAGCGAGACATGCACTGCTGCAGAATTCAGAGTTCTGCTATGTTCCGGCCTCTCAGCCTGGTGAAGAGGGATACCTCAGTGGAGTCTATTTTGATTCTTCTATGGAGGATCCACTTCTGCAGTCCACTGTTGAGATGCTAGAGAACAGAGACAGGGATGCTCGTGCTCTCCGCATGGAGCTTTATGCTACCCGTGCCCGTCTGTGGACAGCTTTGATGCAGCTGGCACCGGTAGTCCAGACAGCGTATGGAGAGATGGAGATGCTGAACCCTGTTAGGACCCATCTTCCGGCCCACGTTGACTGGCCAGCTATAGGAGGAGTCACACCTCTTCGGGGACCCCTCTTACCATCAATCAGGGGACTAAGGCCACATCCGTGTCCTAATGGATCCCAGGGATCTCAGGCTAGAGTGTTTCCTGATCCGCAGGTTGAGCTTCCAGGTCATGGAGGCAATCTCTATGAGGTGTTCTATGCGGATGCCTGAGCTGTGAGCGGAAGGATAGTATGGTAGTAGCCGTACGTTCACAGTCCTGCATGACTTGTGAAGTATGCATGTAATGTGAAATGAATTCCGGAGGCCTAGATAAATAATGTATAGGAAGCTTGTAAGCCTCTGATGAGTAGTTTCATAATTTCAGTAGTTTGCTCTTCGGTTAAGGTTGTACTGAACTATGTAAGGGTGTGTATGAACCATGGTGTATATATAGCAGTTGCTTGTTACCATGCTGTTCGGATATTCATTTCCGCATTCCGTGTGTTCAGTACATTCTTAATCCATAGCTAGTATTGATATGATGTTGGTCTAAGCTATGAGTTTGTTGTCAGGATGGTGTTCACCAGGTTGAACCGTGCCCCTGCTCATGAGCAAGGCGAGGGTAGTCAAGCGTCGCAGGAAGACCTGCCTCACCCACCTTCTTTGGTAGAAGTGATGCTTGAGGCAGAAAGAAACAAAAGGGAGACCAACCGACTGCTAGAGCGTATTGAGCAGAATACGGCTCGACAGCCTAGGAATGCTGCAGTGTTCCTCAATGAATTTGTGAAGCTGAATCCTCCAAAGTTTCATCATTCTGTCGATCCCCTCGACGCTGATGACTGGCTGTACAACATCTCACGCAAGATTCGCTCTGCGAATGTGTCTGAGGCCGACAAGGTGACCTTTGCGGCATATTTCCTGGAAGGACCCGCCAATCTGTGGTGGGAGAATTTTGAAGCTATGCGTCCTGCTGAACCAGTAGCCACATGGGCAGACTTCAGTGCAGCCTTTCGTCTGCACCATATTCGAGAGGGCCTGATGGACAGAAAGGGAGAGGAGTTCTGTGCCTTCACTCAGGGCAAGTTGTCTGTGGATGCCTATAGCCGCGAGTTCGGTAATCTCGCCCGCTATGCAACAGAGGAGGTGTCTACCGACGCCAAGAAGCAAGCAAGATTCCGTAAGGGTCTGAGCCCTGAGCTCCGTCGTGACCTGCGCCTCCATGAGTGTGCAAGCTTTCAAGGCCTGGTCAACAAAGCGATCAGTGCCGAGACTGGTCATACTGACTTCGAAGCCACAAGGAAGCATTCCCGTGACTTTGGCTCATCTTCTGGTTCCGCGTTTCCAAAACGCAGGCTGTGGGTTCCAAACAGTTCTCTGCCACCAAGATACACTCCGAGGCCATCCTATGTGGCGCCTCAGACGAATCAGGCCAACCCTTCAGCAAAAGCTTATGGTGGTCCAGCTAGCAATGCTGCACCACGTGCCAACCAGGTGATATGCTACAAGTGTGGAGAACGAGGGCACTATTCCCGTGAGTGTCCTCAGAATGTGGGTGCCAAGCAACCCGGAAAGTCCGTCGGGCTAGCCAAGTCGGGCAAAGCTTATTATGTGAAGCCAACTCCTGCACGTGGCCGTGTGAACTATGTGTCCGCAGAAGAAGCTGCAGAGGATCCCGACGTCATGCTGGGTACGCTTCTTGTTAATCATCACCCAGCGTCCGTTCTCTTTGACACTGGGTCTTCTCATTCCTTCATTTCAGAAAGTTATGCACAGTTGCATAACATGTCTTTTTGTGATATGCCAATCCCATTGGTCGTCCAAACCCCTGGTAGTAAATGGTAAACCTCTAGGATAACCTATGACAATGAAATTCTAGTAGACATGCTAGTTTTTCTAGCCTCATTGATAGCCTTGAAATCTTCGGATATTAATACCATCTTGGGCATGGACTGGATGTCAGCTCACTATGCCAAGATTGATACTCATTCTAGAAATGTCCAGCTTACCCATCCCTCGGGTGAGATAGTAAATGTCTCTACTCGAGTTGCCAAATGCCAACTCTATTCCCTAAATGCCAACCCTCTTACGGAACTTGAAGACATTCCGGTAGTCCGTGACTTCCCGGATGTTTTTCCAGAGGAACTGCCAGGAATTCCACCTGACAGAGATGTAGAGTTTGTGATAGATCTTGTTCCGGGAACTGTCCCAATAGCCAGAAGACCATATAAGATGGCACCCCTGGAGCTAGCCGAACTTAAGAAGCAATTAGATGAGGCTTTGAACAAAGGTTTCATTAGTCCTAGCTCTTCTCCTTGGGCTTGTCCTGTCCTCTTCGTCAAGAAGAAAGACGGAACGGATCGGATGGTTGTAGATTATCGACCAGTTAATCTGGTCACCATAAAGAACAAGTATCCGCTCCCCAGGATCAACGATCTGTACGATCAGCTCGCTGGATCCTCAGTCTTCTCCAAAATGGATTTGAGGTTGGGATACCATCAAATCAAGATTAAGAACGGGGACATTCCAAAAACGGCTTTTGTTACTCGTTATGGCCAATATGAGTACACCGTTATGTCCTTCGGTTTAACCAATGCCCCAGCCACCTTCTCTCGACTGATGAACTCAATCTTCATGGAGTATTTGGATAAATTCGTCGTGGTGTACCTTGATGATATTCTCATCTACTCGAAGAATGAACAAGAACATGCCGAGCATCTAAGGATGGTATTGATGAAACTTCGAGAGCATCGTCTTTATGCCAAATTTTCAAAATGTGAATTCTGGTTACCAGAAGTGACCTATCTAGGCCACGTAATCTCTGGTAAGGGTATTGCTGTCAATCCCGAGAGAGTTCAAGCTGTCCTTGATTGGACTCAAACTGAATCGGTTAAGCAAGTTAGGAGTTTTCTTGGTCTAGCGAGCTATTGTCGCCGCTTTGTCGAGAATTTCTCCAAGGTTGCAAAGCCTCTAACTGAACTCCTCAAGAAGGATAAAAAGTTCGAGTGGACACCACAGTGTGAGCATAGTTTTCAGGAACTGAAAAGACGCCTGACTTCCGCACCTGTGTTGCTACCACCAGATTTTTCTAAGGACTTTGTTATCTATTGCGACGCCTCGCGACAAGGATTAGGTTGCATTCTCATGCAAGATCGTCATGTGATCGCATACGCATCTCGACAGTTGCGTCCACATGAGGATAATTATCCCACACATGACCTTGAGCTTGCAGCTGTGGTCTATGCACTAAAAACCTGGCGACATTACCTTCTGGGTAATCGTTGCGAAATATTCACCGATCACCAAAGACTGAAATATATTTTCACCCAGCCGGATTTGAATCTCAGGCAAAGACGGTGGGTTGAGTTGATCTCGGATTACGACTTAGGGATAACTTACACCCCGGGGAAGGCCAATGTTATGGCCGATGCGCTAAGTCGTAAATCTTATTGTAACAATTTGATGCTACAACAAGGTCAACCACATCTCCATGAGGACTTTCGGAAGTTGAATCTTCATATTGTTCCTCAAGGATTCCTTTCTACCCTGGTGGCGAAGCCAACTCTTAAGGATCAAATTATAGCTGGCCAAAAGCGTGACAAGGGTATATCATGGATCAAGGAGAATATTTTTAGCGGAAACGCTAAAGAATTTTCTATGAACGATCAAGGTGTTGTGTTCTTCCAGAATCGTCTAGTGGTTCCTAAGAACCCACATCTAAGGCAGTTAATCCTTAAGGAGGCTCATGATTCTCCTCTCACCATTCATCCCGGTAGTACTAAGATGTATCAGGACCTACGCCGAAGGTTCTCGTGGACTAGGATGAAGAGAGAAATGGCTGAGTTCGTTGCTAACTGCGACGTTTGTCGTCGAGTTAAGGCAGAACATCAAAGGCCTGCTAGCACCCTTCAGCCTCTAGCTATTCCTGAATGGAAATGGGATAAAGTTAGCATGGATTTCATTACCGGATTTCCCAAGACCAAGAAAGGAAATAATGCTATCTTTGTGGTCATTGACCGTCTTTCCAAAGTGGCTCATTTTCTTCCTGTTCGTGAGAGTATAACAGCTAGCCAGCTAGCAGAATTATATATCTCTCGAATAGTGTCTCTTCATGGTGTTCCCCTGGAGATTAACTCGGACCGTGGAAGTATCTTTACTTCTCGCTTCTGGGAAAGTTTTCAGAATGCCATGGGGACCCACCTATCTTTTAGCACTGCTTTCCATCCCCAATCAAGTGGTCAAGTAGAAAGAGTGAATCAAATCCTAGAAGATATGCTCCGAGCTTGTGTTATATCGTTCGGTATGAATTGGGAAAAGTGCCTTCCATTCGCCGAATTCGCTTATAACAATAGTTATCAATCAAGCTTGGGCAAAGCCCCTTTTGAAGTTCTCTATGGACGAAGATGTCGAACACCTCTAAATTGGTCAGAAACCGGAGAGAGGAAACTCTTTGGCCCGGATATGATCCAGGATGCAGAAGAGCAGGTTCGCATTATTCGTGAAAAGTTGAAAACAGCCCAGTCTCGTCAAAAGAGCCAATATGATCGTCATCATAAGGCTGTGACCTTTGAAGTTGACGAGAAGGCTTACCTTCGGGTTACACCTTTGAAGGGTACCCACCGATTCGGTATCAACGGCAAATTGGCTCCTCGTTACATTGGTCCTTTTCGCATTCTTGCCAAACGAGGAGAAGTTGCCTACCAGTTGGAACTTCCTCCGCATCTGTCCAAGGTTCATGATGTTTTCCACGTCTCGCAACTCAGGCGTTGCTTTTCGGATCCTATCCGTGAAGTGGACCACGAAACACTTGATCTCCAAGATAACCTTTCATACCGAGAATACCCCGTGCGTATTCTTGATCAAGCTGAGCGTACCACTCGACGTCGAAACCTCAAGTTTCTTAAAGTTCAATGGTCAAACCATTCTGGAAATGAGGCAACTTGGGAAAGAGAGGATCGTCTCCGACTTGAGTATCCTGCGTTATTCCCGACGACTTCTAAATCTCGGGACGAGATTCTTTTGAGTGGGGGTGAGTTGTCACATCCCTAACCCTTAAGCAAGTTAGCCTTGTGCTCATGTCTTCTTTGCATTTGCATCTAAGAATTTTCAACAAGAACAAGAAAGTGGCAAAGGAAAAACTCAAAACCCTAGCCACTACTTTAAATAAAGAAAATCTCAAACTAGTTAAAATCAATGAACCCAAAATGGCCTCAAGAAATGTTCAAACTTTTTGATAAATCATGAAAGTAAATGAGCATTGGAGAAAACTATTTTCTTGACACTTTAAGCATTTTAAATTAATGCAAAAACCACTGGTTTGAAACTTTAAATTTGAAATCAGAAACTATAAATTTTCAAAAATGTTGAAAACTTTGGAAATGGTTGGGAATATTATAACAAATATTCAGGTGTGTTTAAAATAATTTTTACCACCATTTAGGAGCTGAAATAAATAGCAAAACATTAGTTAGCAAAACAGAACAAAACAGAAAAGAAATAAGAGGAAGAAAAACTTTACCTGTCGCCTGAGGAGGCCCAGCCCACCAGGGGCAGGGTCGTCTTCTTCCTCTGCCTTGTGGCAGAGGGGAGATCGACCACGACGGCGCGCTCCACCTCTTGCTTCGCCGTGGCGAGCTCCAGAGCACCCGGGACAGCGCGACAATGGGGATAAGCTCCCCGGGGTCTCCTCTATCCATTCCAGCACCGGTTTCCCCTCCTCTCGGATCTTTTCCTCCCTCCTGCTGCCGCCATTACCACGAGCTCGAGCTCGAGCCGCAGCACTTCTAGCCACGGGAACCTTCCTCCGAGTAGTCTGTTAGCTCCGCCTCGTCGTTCTGGTCCTCTCTGCAGAAGCCGAAGCTTCCCCGAGCTCTGCATTGCCCCAACGCCATCGTCTTCCACCTCCGGCCGCCGGAACTCTCCCGTCGATTCGCTCCCTCCGGCGCACCCCCGAGCCCCTCAGCAACACCATCGGAACCGCCGTGAGCTCGTCATCGTTTCCCCTCTCGCCCCACGCTCTTCCGTGCATCGTAGCCCCGTTCCCCACCAAGGCCGAGAGCTCCTCTCCGCCGGTCATGTCGTCGCCGTCGCTGTGGTGTGTGATCCACGCGCTCGAGCTAGGGTTCGAGCTCCTGGAGCCTCCAGGAGTGTGATGAGCCCCTCAGCTGTCCTCCCCGTGCCCTAGAACCATCAACTGCGGGAGGCCGAGCTTCGGCCGCCGCTTCGGCTCGTCGCCGGCGCCTCCCCCGGCGACCCTAGCCTCCCCTGATGCCCCTGCCAGATCGGCTACTTCGCCAGCGTTCCGTAGCTGCAAACCGCGTTCGAATTGGTGCTGTGCAACGCCGTTTAGGTCGCCTCCGGCGAGCCCTCCGCCGCGGGCTTGGTCGTCGGCGACCACCCTCCGGTGGGGCCGACGTGGCAAAGCTAATCCAGTAGATTAGGAGCTTAATCTCTCGCTGACAGTGGGCCCAAGGCCAAGTCAACTCAGTTTAGGGACTGGTCAGCGCGAGATTAGTCCCAGAGAGGCTGACCAGTGGGTCCCCCCTGTCAGGTTTGACCTGAACAGGTCGGCTGACCTGCTGACGTCAGTCTGATGCAATAAAGAGAATTTCCAGTATAGAAATAATTCCAGGAAATTGCTAAAACTTGTAAAAATCATAGAAATTAATCTGTAACTCCAATGAAAATAATTTATATATGAAAAAGTATCAGAAAAATTCAAGGATTCTGAATATGCTATTTTCAACCATGTTTGAAAAAGTTACAGGACCCTAACATATAGAATAAGGAATAAATCAATTCTTAAAATTACTTTTTAAATGGAATTTGGAAAATATTCAAATTTCATTATGGTTTCCATGATCACACACTGTTCTAATTACAAATCAGTACATTAACATGACATCCCATGCATGCTAACATCAAGTTGATCTGAGCATCAGTTCAAATCAATTAAACCGGTAACCGTGAATACCCCGTTTGAATTGATATTCGAATGTGATTCAAATCAACTCTAAACCTAATACATGTTGATTGTAATAACCTATCACTTTGCATTCTCATGCCATGCTCATGCATCATCTTGTTTGCATGTGATTGTTATTGAATGTTGCCATTCATTTCGGTAGGCTCCGCACCCTCGGATTCCACCGAATATCCGTGTGACGGATATCGTCCCTCCTCTGAGCAACAAGGCAAGCAACCCTTTTGATCATCCCGATAATTCCATGTTCTTGCTCCTACACTTATTTATTGCATTAGGATCATATGCTTCAACTGCTTTTGCCACGTTAGTTGAACCCACTTCCTTTGCATGACCTAACCTTGTCACAGTAAATAGCCGAACCTTGCAACCTAGCATACCTGGTAGTTGCTTGAGCTATGATGTGCCTTATCCTGCTATGCATGCTATGCTTAGAGTTGTGTATGGTCTGTCATCTGGGAGATGAACAGAATTGTGAGAATGTGTTCGGTGAGCAAAGGTTGTGTGTTGAACTTGATTTGGTAAAGGTACCGGTGAAAGGCTGTGTAGGAGTACATGGCGGGTTGTTTCATTGGAACCGTCCTTAGGAACTGAGTTCCGTGTATGTAATCCAAGACTAGATACTACCACATGCTGGGTCCTGAAATATGACCCCGCTCGGCCTATTAATCGCTTAGTACTCGGTCCAGGAGTTGCAAGTAGTTTCTGGTGTTTATAGTAATGCTGGAGGCCGTGCATGGTGCTGACCTGAGAGGTGGGCCGTGATGCGGTAGGCAGTGGCACGGTGTACCAAGTGGCACCCGGATGGTGGGCTTGGGAACCCTACGCACATCGTTTGAGGCCATGGCAGAAACCTCGGCCGGACTTCCGTACGGGTTACTCTCAGATAGGCGATAAACCTGGACTAGGTACTAGTGTGGTTAACGGTCGTGGCTGACTCCCTCGCTGGGCTTCCGCTTGAAGGTTGCCGAGGTGCATGACGTGCACATGGCGATAAGTGGCGAGAGCGTGTGTGACGAAGTACACCCCTGCAGGGTTATGATCTATTCGAATAGCCGCGTCCGCGTATATGGACTACTCGGAGACATATGTTGTTCATAGATAACTTCAATGGCTACTCATAAAATTGCCAAGATAAGCGTGAGTGTCGTGGACGGCATTTCCGTACGGAGACGGAATGATTCCACGATAGTGTATTGTTGTGGTGTTAGTGGACTCGCGTGCGAGAAATCAAGTTGTCAAAATTATTTAAAAATACAAGTTGTCTAGCCACGAGTCAAATGCTGGCTTTCCGCATGAAACCCCACAATACCCCTTTTGATACCTTGCATGAGTAGTTAGTTGTCCTAAAGTCTTGCTGAGTACTTTCGTACTCATGTTTGCTTAATAAATGTTGCAGAGGTTGCTAATGACCCTAATGGAGGGTTCTTCGTAGACATCGACGACGACGAGTAGCTGGTGTCCCAGCTACGATCTGGCCCTACGTTGGATCTGTAGTATAGTCAGGCCATGTGCCTTCTAGTTGTCCTGTCTATACTCAGACAGTTTATAACTCTTCCGCTGGCTTGTAACTGAATGACTGCTATTATGGGTCGTGAGACCCTTAATGTGTAATATTATGTGTGTGGCTCTTCCGAGCCTCTTAAATAAAGCTTGTATGTTTATGGTTATGTTGTGATGCCATCGATGTATCTATACATATCGGTATGCCATGCGTACGTGTCTCGTACTTGATATGTATGGGGTTCGATTACCTAGTCGTGAGCTTTAGTAGCATTCCTTACAAGGAAATGCCCCTTTGTGATCCAACGAGCCTTGGTAGTTCGCTACTGCTCCGGACACATTGGTTGACCGGCATGTGTTCTTCTTAGCTGTTGTGTCTATCCCCTTTGGGGAAATGTCACGCGATGTAATGGAGTCCTTGTAGCTTGCTACGACTCGTCTACATTCGCTGATGACCGACACCTGCATTGTTGGGTCATGTATGCCTGTCCTTGTGCGGTACTACCACTTTGGTTTATGACTAGACATGTCGATCCGGGTTCTTTGACATTGGATAGCTAGCGACACTATCGCATAGGTGAGTCAAAAGACGCAAACGGTCCCGGCTAAGGTAAGGCTGCAGCCGTGGAGTTAACCGTGCGTGAGACCACAAAGGGATGCGATGTGTTACAGGCTGGATTCCTATGGCTTAGGATCGGGGTCCCGACACATTTTTTGTGCATATCCTATTTATATAGCTTGGAAAGAGTTTTGAGACGCTCGCCATTATCGTGATTTTCTAGAAAAAAAGAGCGCAAAAAAGGGGCGCTAAAAGGGATTTTTTTGGAGAGTGTCTTCCCTTGATTACGTGTAACGTCGTGATTTTGTTGGTGTTCTAGGGTCACTTCTCTAGTACGTTCTAGCCTAGGAGCAGCACAGTACCATCCTTGAGTGTCTTTACAACTTTGCATCTTTGAACTAATTATTGCTGACCCTTTTTTCTACCATATTATAAGCTTTTTCAGCTCCACATACATCTACATCATGTATTTCACACCACCCGACAATCGCTCTATCCAAGCTTTAAGAGTTTTGACTGCAACGGTTGCCGATCACCTCTTGCTGTTGGGTAAGAATTTGAGATTTGCTTGATGGATTTGCGACACACCACCAACACCATATCCTAGTAGTCTATAGGTTCATATTCTTGTGTGTTCCTTTTGCTTCTAACCATGACAGGATCACAAGCTGACAAGATCGACTCGAAGGGTATAACCAACAAGGAGCTCCATGATAATTTTCAGTAAATGATGGCTGACTAGGTAGAAGACTTCGTGACCAACCTTGGAGAGGCCATGGAGAAGCTAGATGGTTTGAAGAACATATTCGACACCAAGCTAGATGCCAAGTTAATGAGGTGCTTTCCCGTCTACCACCATGAGATTCTGAATCGTGTCACACCATTTCGAAGGAAAACCTTTAGCTTTTAAAATTGCCGCCACAGCCTCCCAAGAAACATAATCAAAGGCTTTTTGGAAGTCTAATTTTAGGACGATCGTTGATTTTTACGCTTGAAACAAGTTTGAGCAATATCAACAGCGTAAATAAAATTATCAGCGATACCTCTGCCTTTAATGAAGCCAAATTAATCATGATGAATAATTAAAGGAATAAGAGGCTGTGCCCGGGACGCCAGACATTTGGAGCTGATCTTAATGAGACAGTTTTGAAGAGAAACAACTCTGAAGTTATCGGGAGACGAAGCTCCAAAGCGTTTTGGGAGTAACACGATGAAAGCTTTATTAATCCTCATGAGGTCTGCAATGCCGATGTGAAAATCATTCAGGAGTGCAAGCAAATCATGCTTAATAAGATCCCAATTAACCTTGAAGAAGGCAGGTCCGAACCCATCCGGACCCGGACTGGCATTCACGTTCATGCTAAGAATCGCCAATTTAATCTCTTCGAAGGAGAAAGGTCTAATGAGAGAGATAGCTTGAGAGCTGCTTAGCTTTGATCCGATCATGAGTCTATCAAGATCAAAATGGATGACAGAGCTAGAGTGAGTTTCGAGGATAGTTTTGAAGTAGTCGTGAAGAATGGTGGCCTTGCCGCTGTGCGAGGTGACGTCCGCACTGTTAACATGCAAACAAGGGATTTGATTTTTACGAAAGCGGACAGAAGCGCAGACATGCATGTAGCTAGAGTTTTCGTTACCGAGAGTGAATTCTGTGATTTTTGCACGTTGTCGCCAATACGCGGCCAGAAGCTTGTTATGACGATGCAAAGCCAGTTTAACGGCAAAACGAAGGTTAAGCTCTAGTTGAGAAAGCGGACGGCCTTCCTCAAGTTTGTCAACCAAACAACTTTCATCCTTTTCATTGTCTACATGGCAATTTTTTGAGAATCCACAACTCAATCAAACACACCCTCATCTTACTGCAATATTAGCAAACACAACTATGATAACTTAAACTATCGCGGTTGTGTTCGCAAATATTGCAACCTGGTGCTAAGAGGTGTACACTTTTAGGTAGTTGAGTTGATATGAAAGAACTTAGGCAATTCTGAATTTAAAAGACTGATCGCATAAAGATGAATGTATTTATATTATCTATTACTTCCTTGTTTCATAATATGATATTATGAAGCGGAGGGATACTATGTTTCTCAAGTAGTAACACGTACCTAAGAAAAGCTCAATTATATATATATATATATATATATATATATATATATGACAAATTTTATCTACAAGCAATGGTAGTTACCACCTAATTCTCTAGCCTCCACGTGTCCCTTCGTAGCTTCCGCTATGAGGTTGTTGAATTACGGAAGATCCATTAGGGATTTGTTCTATTAAATAATCCGGCGGATAAGGGCTAGTTTCAACAACCCGCTTGATACTCGTTGCATGTTTTGGTTGAGCTAACAAGCAGATAACAATCCAATGCATGCATTCCGTTGGATTGAGGAAGGAGTATGTTCAAACGTTCTTAAATAAAACAATAATACATACTCCTATGAGATTGTCATGTTGCTTGCCATGTATGGTACGGAAACATACACGTTTAATTAACATAGAGTATCATTTCTCAAAAAATAGAGTATTACTTTATTTGGAGAAAGACACTCAGAAAGGAGTATATTCAACCAAATAGTATATCCCTAAAAATAAAGTTGTAAAGTGATTATATATTCCTCCAAACTGGAGTATGGTATATTGTAAGTTTCCGAAAAAAGGTATATACACCAATAGGAGTATGGAGTATATACACCAAGAGTAGTATGGAATATATGGAAAAAATGTATAGTATAGTGGAGAAAGTACAATCTGTAATATGTCAATAGTTAAGTATGACCCGCATACAACATGTTGGATACTTATAATTGTTCATAGATGAATGTATGTATGACCCGCATACAACACGTTGGATACTTGTAATTGTTCATAGATGAATGTATGCACTATCCTATATCAGATTCACAGTGCCCATCTACTCCCCATCTGCATGCTCTCGTGAACCATGTACAGTACATCTCAACAGTGAGTTCGTTGCGGGAGATTCCTCCAGCGGCCACAGCCACACCGTGCAACTCTTCTTATGAATGTAGACTCATGGACGGCTCTACATGCACCACGGATATCTATGCCGCTGACATGCTGCCAACGATGTGGGACCTGAACTATAGCGTTCGTCGTCGTTGCCACTATCCCCGTCCACCATGTTGGGTCAGCTATGTGGACGCAGCTGTTCGTCCTCATGGTCGCCACCATGGTTGTTGCTGCCGAGCTTTGTAATCAACCATGGTTTGTCCGCGTGCCAGAGAAGAAGTAGTACGTAGTACCATGAAAACATGGCTGCAAGTGACCGAAAGGAACTTATCAAAATAAGAAACCAATCAAGAAAAATCAAGAACAACATGAATGATTTGGTGATGCATGGATCTATTCAAACATGTGTCTCTGATCCGCCCCTGATCTAATTGGCTGCAAGCACCATCAGGGGTCGTAACAAAAAAAATAGATTAAGGCACAAAAGAGGATCGTGCATGGTTGTATGGACGCGGCCGGCCGGCCAGATCTGAAAGCTAGCGAGGTAGTTTCACGGGTGGTTATATATCTCTAGCCATGCATAAAATTCGGAACGGGGCGTGTGACTGGTTTTGTGATTGGGTACGGAGTAGAAAAATGATTGCTTTTATGGCCGAACTCGTTAATCACAGGTCATATGTGAGATGAGATCGAAGGGCAGGGAAGGTACAGGTAGTTACCCCTATATGGTAGCATGTATTTTCCCTATATATATATATATATATATATATATATATATGTATATATATATATATTTGCTATTTCGTATCAAGACAAGGCATTGTAGCAGTAGATCGGTAATGTCAAAGCTCACATATCAGCACCTAGATTTCTTCGGATATTTTTTTTTGTTTTTTGAGAAAAGATTAGCAGGGATATCACCCGGATTCCCTGCCCCCCTCGCACTCAGACGTAACGAAGTACTTCAAACACATTTAACCATAGAACTAGTGGCCTGACGTGCTTCGGTTCAACATTTGGTGAGAAAGAAATAAAACATGATAGGTTAGCGCTGCGTTGTCTTCATTCCGCTACAGCGCCGGTACTGGTGACTGAGATGGAGTGCGACACCACGTTTTGGCTGTATCGCTGGTAGAGCTAATGATGCTGGCTTTTGACGGGCGATGGAGATAGGGCGATGGAGCCAGTAGCGTAAACATATCTTAGCATCTCCCGCATTAGAATCGCTGGATAAGACTTCTCGTCAGGATTGATGGCCCGGAAAACATTACTTGTTAGCTTGACAGCAACAGTGTAGGTTCGCGGATTCAGATTTCAGAGTAGCAGCCGGTAGACCGATCTCACGCGATACGCCACTGGATTTCTGTGGTAGAAACTTGAGGGTTTTACAGCCGACGTGATCGCTCTTTTTGACTAAATGTTGTTGCAGGGCTTGCTTGACGACGAAATCAGTGTGCGTCTCACCGCTTGGTGAAATCTGTTTGAAAACATTTTTCTCCTTTACCGCTTGGTGAAAACTGAAAACCTAATTTTTTTTCCGAAACCGAGGCATAAGATTTACCTCATCTATTAAATAAAGGGAGAATAGAGTTATAAGTTTTATAACAATTCACAAGTCCAGTATGACAGTTACTCGCCCGAAATAATATTTTCTAATTTCTTCGCTCCAGAGCTTGGCTTCCTTTATAATGGAGGAAAGCAAGGTAGTCGGTGGCGAACTTTTGTGACGGAACATTCGTGCATTTCTTTCATTTCAAATGGTCCACGAGACAAGCATAGTGAGGAGGGTCATAGCTTGCTGGTTGGAGTTACGGTTGTCGGTTTTTCTATCCCACCACTTATAGACGGACTCGTCCAAAATCCATATGGATGTATCTATGTGCGTGAGCCCAAATTTTTTAATGATAGACTTTCATAACGGATTTGAAGAATAAGTGGATTCCCCTCTCCTGCTCCCTATTGCTCGTAGAAAACCTCGTCTGTTCTCACCGCCGTGCCAACGTCCACCTCCCCCGTCAGGAGGAGGATGTTTCATTTCCCACAAATAAAAGAAGAAAGATATTCCATGTGCTTGAAAGTTACGGAAATATATTGCGTTTCTTTCTTTGATTGACGCGGACACGCAGCAGGTCACCTGCTGCAGGTGTGACGGTACTGCACGCTTGGCTCACCGATCTTCAGACGTTTTGTAGTCACTCGCGTACAGGTTCTCGCACAAAAAAAAACCAATCGATAAAAGCATGGAAGAAGAAAGGCTAGGTGGTATAGCGCGTTTGGTTATGCCGTTCTCCATTCCTAAGTTCTCTTCTGTTGTTGTATCCTGGCTGGTCGGTCAGAGCATCTACGATTCCTATTTTTTTTTCCTAAATGTTTATGATGAATTCTTCATTTAGAGCAACTTTAATTGAACGACCCAAACAATGTGTTTTGTCCGTTTTTATTCGTTCAAGTCGGCGTGTTCATCTCTTTGTGCAAATGGATCAACCGTCCAACAAAGGGACACATTTTTTATCCGCGTACAATATATTTTTTATGTAAAAAAGGTCCACGGTCATAGATCATGCCAGCTATCAAGAGTTCACGCCGACGATATGCTAGCGTCCGGTATACATATGCGAGCCTCAAAAAAAAGTATGCGGTTTTCATGCTGGGCACACTTGCCAGCGGCCAGCACACATGCCAGCACACAAAATAAGAGTGTAGTTCGACCATGCCATCTCGGTCGTGGTCATGCACGCACACCACACCATGAATCACTTGTCATCGAGGTTGAGCATGTCGAGCTGCATATTTTCGAACCAAGATCGCTTCCTCGGAGAGATCCTGCTCAAGTCCACCTTCATGATCTCGACCCCCTTTGTCATGCAAGCGGGCCGAACTTTTCTTGCTCTCGTGGCTTCTTTGGTGGCCTCGATCTCTAGCATCTTCGATTGCTTCTCCGCCTCCAACGCAAGCTTCTTATTTTGTATGTCCATGAAAACCCTAATTTGCTCCTCCTTGTCTTGTTGGGTTTTCTCCTCTCTTGAATCCTTGCTCGTGATCATGACTTGAAAAGTAGCTTGCAAGGCAAGGGACTCCGCCTCACACTTGTCCTCTTTCTTGGAGTTGTTCTTCCCCCGCAGCCACGGCTTCTCCCCCTCACCATGCTCTTCAACGGCTGCATCCTCCCACGTGCCTTGATGGCGGCGTATTGCCCTTTGAACTTCTCTTTCCCGTTGATGATCATCCAACAATGAGTGAGGTTGAAAGACTTGCCCTCATAATGTACCTTGAATGCTTTCAAAGCTTGGAAGACTTACAAATGGACAAGCAACATTATAGACGAGCAAGCTATGGGACAATAAAATAAGCAAGCATGTCGGCATACCATGTCTTTGATGCCGATGCTACTCACAGGACGGGCCTCGATGCTCCAAAGGGTGAAACAAAACTTGTTCACTCTTGTTGTATCACCCTCCAACGCTTGTCGAGTGAGACCCACCCACGCTTGATCTCCATTTGGTATGGTTTATACTTCTCATGCTCGTGGAACTCGCGATGCACTCTTTGCCAAAATGTGGAAGCCTTTTGCTCGGAGCCTATCTTGGGGTCTTGGCCAATGTCTCTCCAACATTCATAAAGGAGTTTGTCCTCACCCCGCGTGTATGCTTTGGTCCGCTTGCTCTTCTGCTTCTTCTTTGCATTGGCATGGGTAGGGAGATCTTCCTCGAACAATGGCTCTCCATCGATGTCCACTTCATCATCCTCTTCGTCTAGGACATAGTCTTCCGGAAACTCATGATTTAGTAGGAAAGAGCTGCCCAAGCCGAGTTGGTCCTTCATGATGGGGTCGACCATGCCTCCATTGTCTTCACCAAACAAGTACCCCATGCCATCGTGCCCAACCATGAAGGGGGTGCGTCCATCTCGGCTTTGCGTCTCATCGATGATGAGTACATCAATACCATTGTTACACCCACAACCCCTGCTGCTAGGCATACTGGACCAATTAGTAGAGCTCGTGCACGCCAATTGAATTACCAAGTACTTTCGTTTCTCGGAAATCCTTCTAATGTTCATGAACATATGATGCTGCCTAAATTAGATCCTTTTGTTTTACTTATGAACGAAGGACCTAGCATTGATAAGAAGGATGGCCATTGGAGCGGGATCAAGCATGGAGAAGAAGGTGTGCATGCGGGAAAGAACAATGGAGTTTCCAATGGTGATTTTTTTGACTTTGAAGCCACCATAAGGAGATCATGAAGGCTTGGACTAAATATACAAGATGCCACTTCATAAATTTCGTCCATAGGCTATTACAGGTGTTGCGTCACCTTATTTTTGGGACAGGCCCATGTAACTTCGAAATACCACTTGATAGGATGTTTTTAGAGTCCTATGTGTGGGGAAACTTAGTTAGGATTGGTTTCTGACCCCTCCTCCAAGGGGTGAGAAAATTCCCCTCTATCCCCCCATATATACAACCCTTAGGGCGCCGTTTAGACTTCGGTTTTTGTTTAGATTACAAGTTCACCATAGTTGTAACTTTGCGTTCTTCGTTTGTGTTCTATGACTAGACCAAGACGTCACACAACCCCACTTCATCAATAAAGCTTTTCTCTTATATTCGCAATATCCAGATTGCAATTTTAGTTTCTTACTTGTTCTTCGTTTGCGTGCAGGAAATAGACCTTCGTGGTCATGTTGATTGTGCTTCGGCGTGGTCAATAACCTCTCAGAGTTGGTTTAGCGATTGCTAAGGCGCGACGTACTCACACGTTCATAGTCGGATCGTCAAAGTCTACTCCACCGAAAATGATATCCACCATCTCAGCAAAAGATAGAGACAACTTCGCCTCTATCAAGTGGTATCAGATTTCCAGGTTGTTGGGTGAGAATTTCCAGTTTTTTGTAGTTTAGACCGCATCTGTTCTTCCCACCTACGATCCATGAAAAAGCCACAAAAATTAGGGTTAGTTCATCATATCTGAACCAATCTGAGGCTTTTGCAGTTTTTTGTTCGATGTTTTGCTTTGTTGAATTTGCGTTTACATTGTAGTGTCGAGTTGCATGTCTTAGGGTCTAGTCCTTTAGCTTTCGAGTTCCGTTCACAAGTTATCATGCCGCCACCACACCATCTTCAACTCTGCTGCCACCCACCACCATCATCACCGCTTCCATATACCATCACCCACCACCATCATCACCAGTGTCATATACCATCACTCACCATCATCGTCACCGCTGTGATATATCACCAACCACCACCATCGTCATTGCTGCCATATATCACCACCAACCGTCATCATCTCCACTACCATATATCACCACTCCATATCCACCTCTAATCCAAATGCTTCAGTTATTCGGTTTAATTTCAAGATCCTCCAGTTTCCAGTTTCGTGTTTCCTTGCGTGAGTAGGTTTAAAAAGTAGTGTGCAGACCCTCAGACAGTTTTTAGGCCAAAATTTTGGTGGGTGAATTGTTTTCCCTATCCTATTTTAGGCTTTGTAAAGCATTTTGAGACACTCGCCAATATAGTGATTTTTTGTCGCACTTTTTGGTCGTCGTAGACCCGAATAGTTTTAGAAAAAAATAGTCAATTTTTTTGTGCATATACTATTTATATAGCTTGGAAAGAGTTTTGAGACGCTCGCCGTTATCGTGATTTTCTAGAAAAAAAGAGCGCAAAAAAGGGGCGCCAAAAAAGGGATTTTTTTGGAGAGTGTCTTCCCTTGATTACGTGTAACGTCGTGATTTTGTTGGTGTTCTAGGCTCACTTCTCTAGTACGTTCTAGCCTAGGAGCAGCATAGTACCATCCTTGAGTGTCTTTGCAACTTTGCATCTCTGAACTAATTATTGCCGACCCTTTTTTCTACCATATTATAAGCTTTTTCAGCTCCACATACATCTACATCATGTATTTCACACCACCCGGCAATCGCTCTATCCAAGCTTTAAGAGTTTTGACTGCAACAGTTGCCGATCACCTCTTGCTGTTGGGTAAGAACTTGAGATTTGCTTGATGGATTTGCGACACACCACCACCACCATATCCTAGTAGTCTGTAGGTTCATATTCTTGTGTGTTCCTTTTGCTTCTAACCATGCCAGGATCACAAGCTGACAAGATCGACTCAAAGGGTATAACCAACAAGGAGCTCCATGATAATTTTCACTAAATGATGGCTGACCAGGTACAAGACTTCGTGACCAACCTTGGAGAGGCCATGGAGAAGCTAGATGGTTTGAAGAACATATTCGACACCAACCTGGATGCCAAGTTAATGAGGTGCTTTCCCGTCTACCACCATGAGATTCTGAATCGAGTCACACCATTTCGAAGGAAAACCTTTAGCTTTTAAAATTGCCGCCAGAGCCTCCCAAGAAACATAATCAAAGGCTTTTTGGAAGTCTAATTTTAGGACGATCGTTGATTTTTACGCTTGAAACAAGTTTGAACAATATCAGCAGCGTAAATAAATTTATCAGCGATACCTCTGCCTTTAATGAAGCCAAATTAATCATGATGAATAATTAAAGGAATAAGAGGCTGTGCCCGGGACGCCAGACATTTGGAGCTGATCTTAATGAGACAGTTTTGAAGAGAAACAACTCTGAAGTTATCGGGAGACGAAGCTCCAAAGCGTTTTGGGAGTAGCACGATGAAAGCTTTATTAATCCTCGTGAGGTCTACAATGCTGATGTGAAAATAATTCAGGAGTGCAAGCAAATCATGCTTAATAAGATCCCAATTAACCTTGAAGAAGGCAGGTCCGAACCCATCCGGACCCGGACTGGCATTCACGTTCATGCTAAGAATCACCAATTTAATCTCTTCGAAGGAGAAAGGTCTAATGAGAGAGATAGCTTGAGAGCTGCTTAGCTTTGATCCGATCATGAGTCTATCAAGATCAAAATTGATGACAGAGCTAGAGTGAGTTTCGAGGATAGTTTTGAAGTAGTCATGAAGAATGGTGGCCTTGCCGCTGTGCGAGGTGACGTCCGCACTGTTAACATGCAAACAAGGGATTCGATTTTTACGAAAGCGGATGGAAGCGGAGACATGCATGTAGGTGGAGTTTTCGTTACCGAGAGTGAATTCTCTGATTTTTGCATGTTGTCGCCAATACGCGGCCAGAAGCTTGTTATGACGATGCAAAGCCAGTTTAACGGCAAAACGAAGGTTAAGCTCTAGTTGAGAAAGCGGACGGCCTTCCTCAAGTTTGTCAACCAAACAACTTTCATACTTTTCATAGTCTACATGGAAATTTTTTGAGAATCCACAACTCAATCAAACACACCCTCATCTTACTGCAATATTAGCAAACACAACTATGATAACTTAAACTATCGCAGTTGTGTTTGCTAATATTGCAACTTGGTGCTAAGAGGTGTACACTTTTAGGTAGTTGAGTTGATATGAAAGAACTTAGGCAATTCTGAATTTAAAAAACTAATAGCATAAAGATGAATGTATTTATATTATCTATTACTTCCTCTGTTTCATAATATGATATTATGAAGCGGAGGGATACTATGTTTCTCAAGTAGTAACAGGTACCTAAGAAAAGCGTTCGTCGTCGTTGCCACTATCCCCGTCCACCATGTTGGGTCAGCTATGTGGACGCAGCTGTTCGCCCTCATGGTCGCCACCATGGTTGTTGCTGCCGAGCTTTGTAATCAACCATGGTTTGTCCGCGTGCCAGAGAAGAAGTAGTACATAGTACCATGAAAACATGGCTGCAAGTGACCGAAAGGAACTTATCAAAATAAGAAACCAATCAAGAAAAATCAAGAACAGTATGAATGATTTGGTGATGCATGGATCTATTCAAACATGTGTCTCTGTTCCGCCCCTGATCTAATTGGCTGCAAGCACCATCAGGGGTCGTAACAAAAAACCCAGATTAAGGCACAAAAGAGGATCTTGCATGGTTGTATGGACGCGGCCGGCCGGCCAGATCTGAAAGCTAGCGAGGTAGTTTCACGGGTGGTTATATATCTCTAGCCATGCATAAAATTCGGAACGGGGCGTGTGACTGGTTTTGTGATCAGGTACTGTAGTGCCCCAAGTGTAAAGCTTTCCCTTTTTGTAACCTTACATGTGGGACCACCTTGACTTTGTCATGAGAGCTATCTATGCATGTATGATTTCATGTGTCACCTTGTATTTCTTCTTTTGCATGCATGCATCCATGTCATACTATTCTTACCATGCCTTGTGTGCTTGCTTCTATACCTTGCCATGTCTTGGAGTGGGCCTTGTAATTTCATGTGTTGATGGCATGTGATGATGGTGTGTGGAGTGTAGGAGTGGTTGCTTGGGATTTTCAAAGTTCATTGCAATTTCAAACACTTTTCCTCTCCTATTATCTCATGTTCAAAATTCCATCTTCACAAAAGCTGTTTTAAGATGTCTTGTGTTTAGAGGTTATTGTGGAGATGATGATGTGATGATGTGGAGTTTTATTTTGGTCTTGAGGGTGAATATAAATCACAAAACAGTATAATTAATTGCTGTTTTGTATTTATTTAAATGCCCCATAAAATTCCTATTGCATTTTATTTAAAAGGCTTAGCTATTTTTAGGCCCAGGGGCATTTTTGTTTTGATTTTATAATCAGTAGTAGTCCTGTGGGCCTTTTTCTTTCTCTTTAATTTATCTAATTAGAAATAAATCTCGAGGGCTGTTTCTCTATTTTCTTCTCTGGTGGGCTTCCTCCCACTCAGAGAGGCCCAGTGTCTCCTCTCCCCCTCGCGCAGCGCAGCCCACCCGCGTCCCTCTTCCTCCTCCCGTCGACGTCACGCTGTACGACTCCTCCTCCTCCACCGATTTGCCATGGCTTGATCCTGTGGCTCCAGCGCCTCCCCCGAGGTAATATAAGGTGGAGGGAACCTTCCACCTCCCATAGGGTTCCCTCTCCTTCCCCCAGCGCTGCCGCCACCTCCCTCCTTTTCTCCTCCCTCACCCTGGTAAGACCTCTGTAGGGTAGGAACAGAGAGAGAGAGAGAGAGAGAGAGAGTTCGGCCGCCGCGTCTACCCCGTCTACTCTGTTGAGCAGCGCCGACGGCCATGTACAGGGGCACGGGGACGGTGCCCGCGCCCCATTTTCGTCCT
Organism: Hordeum vulgare subsp. vulgare; assembly: GCF_904849725.1. NCBI lineage: Eukaryota > Viridiplantae > Streptophyta > Magnoliopsida > Poales > Poaceae > Hordeum > Hordeum vulgare. The sequence continues at coordinate 358,976,885 of NC_058523.1, forward strand.
CGGTGAGGTCGAGGATCGTCTACAACGCCGGCCAGGAGGACGTCAAGGCGCCTGCTCTAGTGATTTGCTCCGTCTACCTCCGTCGTCATCAACCGGCAGCAGGGCCTTCTCCCGCGCGCCTCCCTCCTCTCCGGCTGGCCTCCTCCACCGAGCGGCTACTCCTTCTTCCTCGGAGGTGAGCCGACCCTCTCCTCCCTTCACCCTCGTTGGATCCGACGAGTCGGTTGCAGGAAGTCCCTGCCGTGCGGTAGCAGCAGGTGTTGGTGCAGTCTGGAGCTTTACATGTTGTGTGCAGTAGCAGTAGCAGTAGGAAGTTCTTCCTCCTCATGGTGCAGCAGCGTAGCGTCTTGTTCTCCCCGCGACGCAGCAGCAACAGCAGTGCGGTGCACCGGCGGTCTCCCTGTTGCCGGCGCACCTCCGTGCAGTGCAGGCATGCAGCAGCAGTAGTATTTTCCCAATACTACTCTAGTCTGTCTGGAACCGTGTCGTAGCGCAGTGGTTGGCAGTTCTGTTTGCTAACGTGAGGTGCAGTGTTCGATCCCAGTGGAAGCCCCCCTTTTTTTGTTGATTTTGCTTGCCCAGTAGCACAGTAGTTGCACGTAGTAACCTATCTGGCTTGGTCCTCTCTGTTCTGTCGAGGTAATGATAGTAGCAGAGTGGTATGAGCCGCACGTGGTGTCCTGGGGATCTGGGGTTCGATCCTCCCCCCAAACCTTTTATTTTTTCTGTCTTTTCCTGTGCTGTTTTGTTTTAATCATTTCCTTACTTGCATGTGGTAGGCTTGCACCTTGTGGTATTTCTTTTTCCTCCCCCCAAACAACATGTAGTTCATATTGTTTTCGTTAGTGATGTGAATAGATGATGGTGTAGGCTTGAGAGCATGTATGTAGTGTTCATGTGCGTTAGGGTAGATGTGTAGATTTATGTGTGTGTGAGTGAGTGCTTGAGGGTGAGTGTGTGTGCAAGTGTGTGTGTGACCCTACGCACATGCTTGTGCAATTGCACAAGCCCTTGAGTTTAAGCTTTGGTGGTAGTAGTCTTGACATGTGAGTGTGTTTCCCTTGTGCTTGGAGTTGGGCTCTTGCACCATGTGGGGCTAGTGTGATTGTTGTGTGTGTGAGCCTCACACATGCCAAGGCATGATGTGCCTTGATGTGCACATGAGCAAGCTAGGGTGTGTAGGTGTTGGAATCATGATGTGAGTGTAGTTAGTGTATGTTCTAACTAGCATGGGTAGGACTAGCTATATGTTATGCTTGACATGTGTGTGTGTGGACCTTCCCACCTTTGCAAGTTGTGCACCTCCTCATGTTTAATATGCGAGAGAACATGTTGTGTGTGGGGTTGGCTTGTGATAAGTATTGGTGTTGTTGATGTGCATGACACAAACATGGGGTTCAAACCCCCATGTCACTTTGTCATTGTGCACATGAACTCAACCTTTAGTTGTTGTCTTAGTAGGATACTCTATGGAGTTGACATATTCAGATTTGTTGCAAGTTTGGTCTTTGATTCCATGGAATAGGTGGAGCCCAAGGGCATGAGCTTTTGTGTGATAGTAGTAGGGGTTTTGCTCTACACCATAGTGGTGTCAATTATCTCTTGGTGTTATGTGTGTGCAAACTATGCCTAGACAAAGTGGGCATGTGGCTGAAAATTCCAGATTGGTCAAATCTGTAATTTCACTAAGTCCGGAATTCTTGAAATATTTTCTTCTCCTATAGATGAGGATGTGCTGGTCATTCTGTTGAGAACTAGCCTTACTTCAGTGCTAGGATTTTGAACCTGGTATGTTTGTGAAGCTTCCTGTCAAATTTCAAATCATTTGGAGTCCAGTAGGTTGTGTTTTGATTGCTGTCAAAAAGCTTCAGAACGGAGACAGAAACTCAGGTGCAGGAATTTTCGCAAAGTCCCTGAGATCTGATGGTTTTGGGAAAGTTTGTGGCCTTGTATCTTCTAGAGTTCAATTCCTTTTGCTGTGATTCTTGCTGGTGCTTGTAGTGTTCTTGGTTGGCAACAACCACATATATTATTTGTCATGTTTGAAGACCTGTAGCTATGTTGCATGTAGCTCCCAAAGAGCTAAGATGCAGATTATGGTCAATGTGTGTGCTTAGTTGATGTTGTGGTGTTCTTCCTTGCTCCAATCCATTCATGTTGGGTTGGTATTTGTCTTGGCAACCTGCGAATACCAGATTTGTGCCATTTGAGTGTGTGGTGTTGATTCTTCCACGTAGAGCTTCATATCTTGTTTCGTTGATTCCCGTTGATTCGTAGCTCTGTTTGCAATGTTCTTTATATGGTTTTGCACCGTTTTGAAGAGCCCCATCTGTTCTTGTCATTCTCATGCATGTCAAAATAGCTTAGTGTACAGTTATGTCCAGAAACTTGCAGAAGTTTATTTTGCTTGTGCTAGTGATAGAAATAGTGGTGCATGCTCAATTTTCATCTCATGCATCATGTGATTGTTGCATCTTGTGGTGCTGCTGTTCATTGGCTGTTATTCTTATGTTGGGTAGCAGCGGGATCGGAGAACGAATACGTGGAGTCAGGAGAGTACGTGCAGGATGAACCAGAACCATTCCAATCTAAGGATATCACAGGCAAGATGATATGACCTTGATTCCATCTCTAGACTTGTTATGCTAGTTTTCGTTTCCATGTCTTATTGCTTGCTGCCTACCACTGAAATTAAATTGCCTCTTCATATGCCATGAGCCCAAACATCGTTCTCCTTCCTAGCAAACTTGTATGGATAAGTAGGCTTGCTCAGCTACTAATGTTAGCGTTGCTAGATGCAGGTGCTTTGACTCATGTAATAGCATGAGCCTTGATATCATTATTCTAAATTCTGTTATTTAATTAATGCACCTATATACTTGGTAAATGACGGGAGGCCTAGCCTTTTGCCGGGTGATTTGTCCCGTTATTGCCGCCTTAGTTACCGGTTACCGGTGTTTGATTCCATAATGATCGCTCCTAACACGTTCGGGGTTGGTATGGGGACCCCCTTGATAAATCGTGTAGTGCTAAGGCTTGTACGGCAGGACCCAACATTGGTGTTAATTTGCTAATAACTTAATAATAATCTGCATAGGGAGTAGCTACCCCGAGGATCTTTAATCAACAAACCCGAGCCAGTGCTCCTCATGAGTGTTGGTCCAAACTGGTCTGCCTGCGGGGCCACCACAAGGAAACTTGAGGTTTGGTACCTGTAGCTAGTTCCATCCGGCGTGTCCTGAGACTGAGATACGCGGCTCTTATCGGGGTCGTCGACACATTGGGAGGTCCTGCTAGCCTTGTCTTACCTTAGCGGTATATCTTGCGTATAGGAATCCCAGTGAAGCTTTGTGTTCCCCCAGAGTTGAGGTTTTCCTCTAAGGAATCCGACGAGATCACTAGATTCATGATAGAGGATGCCTTTGCGGCCCGTGTTCTTTTGTGATGGACTAGTTGGAGCACCCCTGCAGGGTTTAATCTTTCGAAAAGCCGTGCCCGCGGTTATGTGGCAACTTGGAATATTTTGTTAACATCCGGTATTACAGAACTTAAACATAAGTTAATAAAATTGCCAACTGTGTGCGTAACCGTGACTGTCCCTTCGAAGATCTCTCTTCGATCGGGAACACGGTGGGGTTATGAATGCCGTAGGTAGGTGTTCAGGATCACTTAGTAATCGAGTAATTCCGACCGCTAGTGTGGACCACCTTCACTTCTACTTAGCGTAAGTTAGCCACTTAATCAAGCTTAGGATGCTGCAGCCTGATACACTTCACCCTTACCTTACCCAATAACATGACTAGTTCTGGCACCAATGTCTTAGATTGCTGAGTCCCCGTGGCTCACGGATTCCTCCGAAACTCCCAACAGGTACAGGTACCCCAGAGACAGATGATCCCGACGGCACCCAGCTGGCATGGCAGTACGACGAGGAGACAACCGCCTCTACGTGAACTATCCAGAGGACTGAGGCGTGGTCGTGATCGTGGGCCTGCAGGCAGGGTAGCATATCATTTTCCATGTTTTGTAGTCTGTAGCGGAACTACCTTGTTTGTATCTGTGTTGTACTCTGAGTTATTAATAAGAAGATAGTTGAATCCCGAATTGTCTACTTGTATTATTATTTGTGTTATGTTACTTGGTTGCGAAACGCTTAGATGCGCTTCTTTCCTATTTGGGGGCCTCGACCCCCAGATCGGAAAGGACCGCATCTTGGTCGTTACAAGTTGGTATCAGAGCCTTACGACCATAGGAGCCTTTGTGCGATCGTACTTGGCCGAGTCGAGTCTAGGAAATGTTTTGAGTCTTAGTTATATCGGAGAGTAGGTTTCTTTTTTCTCCTCTTCTTTGCTCTGGTGAGGTACCCGTCTTAGGATATCTTTAACTCTACTCCTTTTCTCGCTCAAAATTTTTTTAGGATCACGCGGGTATTTGTGAAATCTATATGATTTCGATGTGACGGAATCATGTCCTAGTGCCTTCTATCTACTCTAAGTATCAGGGAAGTTGAGCTCCAGGGATTATCGCGCACATCGCCATCATTCAGATTTCTGAGTATCTAAGAACGAAGGATGTTCGTTATTGCTTCAATACAGGTAGTGGTGAGATAACCCCGATGTCCCCAGTACTGGTGTAGATTGTTCGGGGGTATTACCACACTTTGTATCGTTGTGATCACGAGGATCTGTTGTAGATGAAGGTCCGAGATGCTGGTTGTGTGTTGAAGGATGTGATACAGGTGACAGGTTAGTTTAGGAGTTGTGTGAAATACTCCTTGTATCCGTGTACCTGATTGCATGACCAGTTATTTCGGGAATTCATAGGTGGGATATCTAGTAGTATCTTGTAGGACTATCTTCTTACAGACGCTTGATTGAGGATTGGGAATTCTCGGTCATATGTTTGTCCCGAGCAATTCTAGCTCACACTTGTTTGCAGTGGTCCTTATCGGAATTTTCTCATCTGTTACTTTGAAGATGCACTCTTGCTATGTTTTTCGAGTGCAATGCTAAATTCTATTCAGATATCCTGCCTTTTGATTCAGCAATATCTTCAATTATTCCGTGGACTAATTTGCTGTCTGTCTTCAGGATGGCTCCACCGACTCGTCAGACCCCAGCGCGTGAGGATGTGCCGCCTCCACCTCCTCCTCCTCCTCCTCCGCCGCCGCCTCCTCCTGCAGAGGCCTGGCAGGCGATGATGGCAGCTACTAATGCAAACAATCAGATGCTGTTGCAGTTGATCCAGGAGAGAGCCAATCATCAGCAGGGCAATTTCTAGCAGGGTGGCAATCACTTCGCCAGTCTGAGTCAGTTCCTGTCAAACCAGCCTAAGACGTTCACTTCTTGCGACCAGCCATTTGATGCGGAAGATTGGATCCGTGATATGAACAAGCATTTCGAGTGTAGCAATGTGCGTCCAGAGGACTATGTCATGTTTGCAACGTTTCAGTTGAAGGGGCAGGCTTCTATTTGGTGGCAGCAGCTTAAGGACTCCAGAGGTGGCAGTAGAGATGGCAATGGGTCGGGTTTGGAGCGGGTGGAGCTGGTCCAAATCCAACCCATGACCCATATTCCTACCCTCTGCCCATCCACCAAAGTATCCCATGCCCAAACCCATTGGATATCCAGATATCCATGGAGCTCCATGGGCATAGAAAAATCAACATGAAGCCTTCACAAATATCAAATTAACTCATCGTCGTTCGTTAACTAAGATTAGGTTTAATAATTATGTTAGTGGAGTTGTGGGGGATTAGGGAACATGGGTCACACTTTGACCTTCTCTGACTGCGAGTGACTTGGGGTTGGACATTTTCTTAGTTTAATGTCACTACCGTAGGGGCCAATTTGTCATATGGGTATCCACTGGATATCCATGGAGCAAAAATTAAAACCATGTCCAACTCGGTTGTTCATGGGTATCCATATCCATGGATCCATGGGTAGAAATGTGCTCTATAGCCTTACCCAATCGGGTTGGGTATCCACGGGTATCCAGATCCATGGATAAAATTGCCATCCATAGGTGGCAGGGTGATGTCTTGGGACGAGTTTTGTCGTGACTTCAGGTCCCACTACATTCCTTCCAGTTTTGTTGAGGAGATGCGTGAGAAGTTCAGGCGTTTGAAGCAGGGCAGCAATTCTGTGTACAAGTACAATGTTGAGTTGCACGAGCTGGCCCGTTACGCGCTGCAGGATGTCCCGGATCAGAAGAGCAAGATCTATCAGTTCAGGGGTGGCTTGAAGGAGGATTTGCAGTTAGCACTTGCTTTGCACGATCCTGAGGAGTTTGACAAGTTCTACAACTTAGCTCTCAGAGCAGAGGCAGCCTTGCTCAGGGTGGAGAACTCCAAGAAGCGCTTCAGAGATTCCAGCTCTTCCTCGACTCAGGTGGTTCAGAAGCAACAAAGGTTTTGGGTTTCTCCTCCTCCTCCTCGGCACTCGCAGCAGCTGAAGCACTCAGGTGAACGTGGTTCTTCCCACCCACCCAACCCTGGCTTCCAGCAGAGATACCAGCATCAGAAGCAAGGGCCTCCTCAGATTCAGTTCCGGCAGCCAACATATGTCATTTGTCACAAATGTGGGCAGAAGGGTCACTATGCCAACAAATGTACTTCTCAGCTCCATCTGCCGCCTCCTCCTCCAGGCAAACCTCCAAGAAACGCTCTTGTCAAGTTCAACCCCAGATCAGCTCGAGTCAACATGGTGAATGCAGCTGAGGTAGAAAATTCATCAGATGTGATCATGGGTAACCTCCCCGTCAATGATATTCCTGCTAAAGTGTTATTTGATTCTCGTGCTTCGCATTCCTTCATGTCATACCCCTTTGCATTTGGTAATAATTTTACGACCGAGTTCCTTCCCAAGTCATTGCAAGTTGTGTCTCCGGGTATGCGGATGAGCTCTCAGTTGTTCGTCCCAGATGTTTCTGTCCAGATGGGCAATTATGCTTTTCTGGCATCTCCTATTGTCTTGGGCAAGTCCAACATTGATTTGATCCTTGGTATGGACAGGTTGGCCAAGAACAAGGCATCAATTGATTGTGAAGCTAAAGAAGTGAAGCTTACCCACTCTTCGGAGGATGTGATTATATTCGCGGCGCGCGATGACACAATCCGCTTGTTCTCCTTGAATGAAAAGGGTGAGATCAATCCCATTGAGGAAGTTCCAGTAGTCTGCGAATATCAAGATGTGTTTCCTGAAGAGCTGCCAGGCATGCCTCCGCACCGTGAAGTTGAGTTCGTCATTGAGCTTGAGCCAGGCACAGAGCCAGTGTGCAAACGGCCGTACAAGCTGGGTCCAGAAGAGTTGAAGGAACTCAAGAAGCAACTCGATGAGCAGGAGCGTTTGGGTTTGATCAGACCAAGCTCGTCTCCGTGGGGATGTGGTGTTCTATTTGTCAAGAAGAAGGATGGTTCGGACCGGCTGTGTGTCGATTACCGCCCATTGAACAAGAAGACAATCAAGAACAAATATCCACTTCCGAACATAAATGAGTTGTTCGAACAACTGAACGGTGCTAAAGTATTCTCCAAGCTTGATCTCGGAATGGGCTATCATCAGATTCGCATTCGCGAGGAAGACATACCGAAGACGGCATTCAGGACCAGTTTTGGCTCGTATGAGTATACGGTCATGTCTTTTGGTCTGGCTAACGCTCCTCCGACTTTTTGCCGATTGATGAACTATATTTTCTCACCATATAAGAATGAATTTGTCTTGCTCTATCTCGAGGACATTCTGGTCTTTTCTGAGGATGAGGAAGAACATGAGAAACATCTCAGGTTGGTGCTTGATAAACTGAGAGAATACAAGCTCTATGCCAAGTTTTCCAAGTGCGAGTTCTGGCTGAAAGAAGTGGTTTATCTTGGGCATATTATCTCTGCCAAGGCATTAAGGTTGACCCGTCCAAGGTGCAAGCCATTGTTGAATGGGAACCTCCACAGAATGTGAAGCAGCTTCGAAGCTTTCTCGGTCTTGCCGGATATTGCAGAAGATTCGTTGAGAACTTCTCCAAAATCGCCAAGCCGCTCTCTAGTCTTCTTCAGAAGGGTGTCAAGTATGTTTGGTCTCCAGAGTGTCAACTGGCTTTCGATACACTCAAAGAGAAGCTTATCTCCACTCCGGTATTGGCCGCTCCGGATGATTCCAAGCCGTACCAGGTCTTTTGCGATGCTTCTCTCGAGGGTCTCGGTGAAGTCTTGATGCAAGATAGGAAGGTGGTTGCTTATACCTCCAGGCAGCTGAAGCCTGCGGAGAAGAACTATCATGTGCACGATCTCGAGCTAGCAGCTGTTGTGCACGCCTTGATGACATGGAGACATCTCTTGTTGGAACGTAAGGTTGAAGTTTTCACCGATCACAAGAGCCTCAAGTATATCTTCACTGAGCCTAACTTGAATCTTCGGCAAACACGTTGGGTGGAAATGCTCTAGGATTTTAATCCGAGTGTTGAGTACACGCCAGGCAAGGCAAATGATGTGGCAGATGCATTGAGCAGGAAGGCATATTGCAACAGTTTGATTCTGCAACCTCTCCAGCCGGGTCTTTCTAAGTCTTTCAGGAAGCTCAATCTTCAGCTGGTTCCTCACGGTTTTCTTGCAAACCTTCAGATCTCTCCTACCTTGGAGGATCAGGTCAGAGCAGCTCAGCTACTTGATGCTATGGTGAAGAAGGTCAAGATTGGCGTGGGAAAGAGTCTTCCCAAGTATAAGTGTTTCACTGTTGATGCCAGGGACACATTGTTCTTCGAGGATCGCCTCGTCGTCCCGAAAGGTGATCTCAGGAAGGTGATCATGGAAGAAGCTCATAACTCTCTGCTCTCTATTCATCCTGGAAGTTCCAAAATGTACCACGACTTGAAGCAGACTTTCTGGTGGACTCGGATGAAACGTGAAATTGCACAATTCGTAAACGAGTGTGATGTATGTCGAAGGGTGAAAGAAGAACATCAAAGACCAGCGGGCCTCTTGCAGCCTTTGCCGATTCCCGAGTGGAAGTTCGATCACATTGAGATGGACTTCGTCACCGGGTTTCCGAAGTCCAAGAAGGGCAATGACGCTATCTTCGTCGTCATCGACAAATTGAGTAAAGTAGCGCATTTCCTTCCAGTCAAGGAGTCCATTTCAGCAGCTCAGCTGGCAGAGATGTACACCTCGAGGATTGTCTCGTTGCACGGCGTATCTATGATGATCTCGTCAGATCGTGGAAGTATCTTCACTTCCAAGTTCTGGGACTCCTTCCGGTCTGCTATGGGCACGAAGATCCGCTTCAGCACAGCGTTCCATCCTCAAACTAGTGGTCAAGTGGAGAGAGTGAATCAAGTTCTTGAGGATATGCTGAGAGCCTGTGTTATCTCTTTTGGCATGAAGTGGGAGGATTGTCCGCCTTTCGCGGAGTTCTCGTATAACAACAGTTATCAAGCTAGTTCTGGCAAGGCTCCGTTTGAAATTCTCTATGGCAGGAAGTGCCGTACTCCGCTCAACTGGTCCCAGACAGGCGAGCGTCAGATCCTTGTCAATGATATGATAGAAGAAGCTGAGGAGATGTGTCGGATCATTCGCGACAACCTCAGAGCAGCTCAGTCCCGTCAGAAGAGCTATTACGATAGCAAGCACCGTGACATGTCATATGAGCTTGATGATTTTGTCTATCTCAAGGTGTCGCCTATGAAGGGTATGCAGCGTTTTGGCATCAAAGGCAAGCTTGCGCCTTGTTTCGTTGGTCCGTTCAGAGTGGTTGGCAAGAGGGGCGACCTTGCATACCAGCTCGAGCTTCCGTCAACCTTTGCAAATGTCCATGATGTGTTCCATGTTTCTCAGCTTCGGAGGTGTTTCAAGACCCCTGAGCGCACTGTGCATCTTCAAGATATCGATCTTCAGCCTGACCTTTCTTATCATGAGCATCCAGTTGCGGTCCTCGAGGCGACTGAGCGCAAGACCCGTAACAAGACTGTCAAGTTTCTCAAAGTGCAGTGGTCACACCATTCCGATAAAGAGGCTACGTGGGAACGCGAGGATCACCTCCGTTCCGAATTTCCCGATTTCTTTCAGTCTTAGATCTCGAGGGCGAGATCTTCTTTGTAGTGTGGGAGAATTTGTAGTGCCCCAAGTGTAAAGCTTTCCCTTTTTGTAACCTTACATGTGGGACCACCTTGACTTTGTCATGAGAGCTATCTATGCATGTATGATTTCATGTGTCACCTTGTATTTCTTCTTTTGCATGCATGCATCCATGTCATACCATTCTTACCATGCCTTGTGTGCTTGCTTCTATACCTTGCCATGTCTTGGAGTGGGCCTTGTAATTTCATGTGTTGATGGCATGTGATGATGGTGTGTGGAGTGTAGGAGTGGTTGCTTGGGATTTTCAAAGCTCATTGCAATTTCAAACCCTTTTCCTCTCCTATTATCTCATGTTCAAAATTCCATCTTCACAAAAGCTGTTTTAAGATGTCTTGTGTTTAGAGGTTATTGTGGAGATGATGATGTGATGATGTGGAGTTTTATTTTGGTCTTGAGGGTGAATATAAATCACAAAACAGTATAATTAATTGCTGTTTTGTATTTATTTAAATGCCCCATAAAATTCCTTTTGCATTTTATTTAAAAGGCTTAGCTATTTTTAGGCCCAGGGGCATTTTTGTTTTGATTTTATAATCAGTAGTAGTCCTGTGGGCCTTTTTCTTTCTCTTTAATTTATCTAATTAGAAATAAATCTCGAGGGCTGTTTCTCTATTTTCTTCTCTGGTGGGCTTCCTCCCACTCAGAGAGGCCCAGTGTCTCCACTCCCCCTCGCGCAGCGCAGCCCACCCGCGTCCCTCTTCCTCCTCCCGTCGACGTCACGCTGTACGACTCCTCCTCCTCCATCGATTTGCCATGGCTTGATCCTGTGGCTCCAGCGCCTCCCCCGAGGTAATATAAGGTGGAGGGAACCTTCCTCCTCCCATAGGGTTCCCTCTCCTTCCCCCAGCGCTGCCGCCACCTCCCTCCTTTTCTCCTCCCTCTCCCTGGTAAGTCCTCTGTAGGGTAGGAACAGAGAGAGAGAGATAGAGAGTTCGGCTGCCGCGTCTACCCCGTCTACTCCGTTGAGCAGCGCCGGCGGACATGTCTAGGGGCACGGGGACGGTGCCCGCGCCCCATTTTCGTCCTCGGTGAGGTCGAGGATCGTCTACAACGCCGGCCAGGAGCACGTCAAGGCACCGGCTCCGGTGATCTGCTCCGTCTACCTCCGTCGTCATCAACCGGCAGCAGGGCCTTCTCCCGCGCGCCTCCCTCCTCTCCGGCTGGCCTCCTCCACCGAGCGGCTACTCCTTCTTCCCCCGAGGTGAGCCGACCCTCTCCTCCCTTCGCCCTCGTTGGATCCGACGAGTCGGTTGCAGGAAGTCCCTGCCGTGCGGTAGCAGCAGGTGTTGGTGCAGTCTGGAGCTTTACATGTTGTGTGCAGTAGCAGCAGTAGTAGGAAGTTCTTCCTCCTCGTGGTGCAGCAGCGTAGCGTCTTGTTCTCCCCGCGACGCAGCAGCAGCAGCAGTGCGGTGCACCGGCGGCCTCCCTGTTGCCGGCGCACCTCCGTGCAGTGCAGGCACGCAGCAGAAGTAGTATTTTCCCAATACTACTCTAGTCTGTCAGGAACCGTGTCGTAGCGCAGTGGTTGGCAGTTCTGTTTGCTAACGTGAGGTGCAGTGTTCGATCCCAGTGGAAGCCCCCCTTTTTTTGTTGATTTTGCTTGCCCAGTAGCACAGTAGTTGCACGTAGTAACCTATCTGGCTTGGTCCTCTCTGTTCTGTCGAGGTAATGATAGTAGCAGAGTGGTATGAGCCGCAGGTGGTGTCGAGGGGATCTGGGGTTCTATCCTCCCCCCAAACCTTTTATTTTTTCTGTCTTTTCATGTGCTGTTTTGTTTTAATCATTTCCTTACTTGCATGTGGTAGGCTTGCACCTTGTGGTATTTCTTTTCCCACCCCCCAAACAACATGTAGTTCATATTGTTTTCGTCAGTGATGTGAATAGATGATGGTGTAGGCTTGAGAGCATGTATGTAGTGTTCATGTGCGTTAGGGTAGATGTGTAGATTTATGTGTGTGTGAGTGAGTGCTTGAGGGTGAGTGTGTGTGCAAGTGTGTGTGTGACCCTACACACATGCTTGTGCAATTGCACAAGCCCTTGAGTTTAAGCTTTGGTGGTAGTAGTCTTGACATGTGAGTGTGTTTCCCTTGTGCTTGGAGTTGGGCTCTTGCACCATGTGGGGCTAGTGTGATTGTTGTGTGTGTGAGCCTCACACATGCCAAGGCATGATGTGCCTTGATGTGCACATGAGCAAGCTAGGGTGTGTAGGTGTTGGAATCATGATGTGAGTGTAGTTAGTGTATGTTCTAACTAGCATGGGTAGGACTAGCTATATGTTATGCTTGACATGTGTGTGTGTGGACCTTTCCACCTTTGCAAGTTGTGCACCTCCTCATGTTTAATATGAGAGAGAGCATGTTGTGTGTGGGGTTGGCTTGTGATAAGTATTGGTGTTGTTGATGTGCATGACACAAACATGGGGTTCAAACCCCCATGTCACTTTGTCATTCTGCACATGAACTCAACCTTTAGTTGTTGCCTTAGTAGGATACTCTATGGAGTTGACATATTCAGATTTGTTGCAAGTTTGATCTTTGATTCCATGGAATAGGTGGAGCCCAAGGGCATGAGCTTTTGTGTGATAGTAGTAGGGGTTTTTCTCTACACCATAGTGGTGTCAATTATCTCTTGGTGTTATGTGTGTGCAAACTATGCCTAGACAAAGTGGGCATGTGGCTGAAAATTCCAGATTGGTCAAATCTGTAATTTCACTAAGTCTGGAATTCTGGAAACATTTTCTTCACCTATAGATGAGGATGTGCTGGTCATTCTGTTGAGAACTAGCCTTAGTTCAGTGCTAGGATTTTGAACCTGGTATGTTTGTGAAGCTTCCTGTCAAATTTCAAATCATTTGGAGTCCAGTAGGTTGTGTTTTGATTGCTGTCAAAAAGCTTCAGAACGGAGACAGAAACTCAGGTGCAGGAATTTTCACGAAGTCCCTGAGATCTGATGGTTTTGGGAAAGTTTGTGGCCTTTTATCTTCTAGAGTTTAATTCCTTTTGCTGTGATTCTTGCTGGTGCTTGTAGTGTTCTTGGTTGGCAACAGCCACATATATTATTTGTCATGTTTGAAGACCTGTAGTTATGTTGCATGTAGCTCCCAAAGAGCTAAGATGCAGATTATGGTCAATGTGTGTGCTTAGTTGATGTTGTGGTGTTCTTCCTTGCTCCAATCCATTCATGTTGGGTTGTTATTTGTCTTGGCAACCTGGGAATACCAGATTTGTGCCATTTGAGTGTGTGGTGTTGATTCTTCCACGTAGAGCTTCATATCTTGTTTCAATGATTCCCGTTGATCCGTAGCTCCGTTTGCAATGTTCTTTATATGGTTTTGCACCGTTTTCAAGAGCCGCATCTGTTCTTGTCATTCTCATGCATGTCAAAATATCTTAGTGTACAATTATGTCCAGAAACTTGCAGAAGTTTATTTTGCTTGTGCTAGTGATAGAAATAGTGGTGCATGCTCAATTTTCATCTCATGCATCATGTGATTGTTGCATCTTGTGGTGCTGCTGTTCATTGGCTGTTATTCTTATGTTGGGTAGCACCGGGATCGGAGAACGAATACGTGGAGTCAGGAGAGTATGTGCAGGACGAACCAGAACCATTCCAATCTGAGGATATCACAGGCAAGATGATATGACCTTGATTCCATCTCTAGACTTGTTATGCTAGTTTTCGTTTCCATGTCTTATTGCTCGCTGCCTACCACTGAATCTAAATTGCCTCTTCATATGCCATGAGCCCAAACATCGTTCTCCTTCCTAGGAAACTTGTATGGCTAAGTAGGCTTGCTCAACTACTAATGTTAGCGTTGCTAGATGCAGGTGCTTTGACTCATGTAATAAGATGAGCCTTGATATCATTATTCTAAATTCTGTTATTTAATTAATGCACCTATATACTTGGTAAATGACGGGAGGCCTCGCCTTTTGCCGGGTGCTTTGTCCCGTTATTGCTGCCTTAGTTACCGGTTACCGGTGTTTGATTCCATAATGATCGCTCCTAACACGTTCGGGGTTGTTATGGAGACCCCCTTGATAAATCGTGTAGTGCTAAGGCTTGTCCGGCAGGACCCAACATTGGTGTTAACTTGCTAATAACTTAATAATAATCTGCATAGGGAGTAGCTACCCCGAGGATCTTTAATCAACATACCCGGGCCAGTGCTCCTCATGAGTGTTGGTTCAAACTGGTCTGCCTGCGGGGCCACCACAAGGAAACTTGAGGTTTGGTACCTGTAGCTAGTTCCATCCGGCGTGCCCTGAGGCTGAGATACGCGGCTCTTATCGGGGTCGTCGACACGTCGGGAGGTCCTGCTAGCCTTGTCTTACCTTAGCGGTATATCTTGCGTATAGGAATCCCAGTGAAGCTTTGGGTTCCCCCAGAGTTGAGGTTTTCCTCTAAGGAATCCGACGAGATTCGTGATAGAGGATGCCTTTGCGCCCTGTGTTCGTTTGTGATGGACTAGTTGGAGCACCCCTGTAGGGTTTAATCTTTCTGAAAGCTGTGCCCGCGGTTATGTGGCAACTTGGAATATTTTGTTAACATCCGGTATTAGAGAACTTAAACATAAGTTAATAAAATTGCCAACTGTGTGCGTAACCGTGACTGTCCCTTCGAAGATCTCTCTTCGATCGGGAACACGGTGGGGTTATGAATGCCGTAGGTAGGTGTTCAGGATCACTTAGTGATCGAGTAATTCTGACCGCTAGTGTGGACCACCTTCACTTCTACTTAGCGTAAGTTAGCCACTTAATCAAGCTTAGGATGCTGCAGCCTGATACACTTCACCCTTACCTTACCCAATAACATGACTAGTTCTGGCACCAATGTCTTAGATTGCTGACTCCCCGTGGCTCACGGATTCCTCCGAAACTCCCAATAGGTACAGGTACCCCAGAGACAGATGATCCCGACGGCACCCAGCTGGCGTGGCAGTACGACGAGGAGACATACCGCCTCTACGTGAACTATCCAGAGGACTGAGGCATGGTCGTGATCGTGGGCCTACAGGCAGGGTAGCATAGCATTTTCCATGTTTTGTAGTCCATAGAGGAACTACCTTGTTTGTATCTGTGTTGTACTCTGAGTTATTAATAAGAAGACAGTTGAATCCCGAATTGTCTACTTGTATTATTATTTGTGCTATGTTACTTGCTTGCGAAATGCTTAGATGCGCTTCTTTCCTATTCGGGGGCCTCGACCCCCAGATCGGAAAGGACCGCATCTTGGTCGTTACAGGTACGGATTAGAAAAATGATTGCTTTTATGGCCGAACTCGTTAATCACAGGTCATATGTGAGATGAGATCGAAGGGCAGGGAAGGTACAGGTAGTTACCCCTATATGCTATTTGATATCAATACAAGGCATTTTAGTAGTAGATCGGTAATGTCAAAGCTCAGATATCAGCACCTATGTTTCTTCGGATATTTTTTTTGTTTTTTGAGAAAAGATTAGCAGGGATATCACCCGCATTCCCTGCCCCCCTCGCACTCAGACGTAACGAAGTACTTCAAACACATTTAACCACAGAACTAGTGGCCTGACGTGCTTTGGTTCAGCATTTGGTGAGAAAGAAATAAAACATGATAGGTTAGCGCAGCACGTTGTCTTCATTCTACTACAGCGCCGGTACTGGCGACTGAGATGGAGTGCGACACCACGTTTTGGCTGTATCGCTGGTAGAGCTAATGATGCTGGCTTTTGACGGGAGATGGAGATAGGGCGATGGAGCCAGTAGCGTAAACATATCTTAGCGTCTCCCACATTAGAATCGCAGGATAAGACTTCTCGTCAGGATTGATGGCCCGGAAAACATTGCTTGTTAGCTTGATAGCAACAGTGTAGGTTCGCGGATTCAGATTTCAGAGTAGCAGCCGGTAGACCGATGTCACGCGATACGCCACTGGATTTCTGTGGTAGAAACTTGAGTGTTGGAATTATGCCCTAGAGGCAATAATAAATATAGTTATTATTATAATTCCTGTATCAAGATAATCATTTATTATCCATGCTATAATTGTATTGAATGAAGACTCATTTACATGTGGGGATACATAGACAAAACACTGTCCCTAGCAAGCCTCTAGTTGGCTAGCCAGTTGATCAAAGATAGTTAGTGTCTTCTGATTATGAACAAGGTGTTGTTGCTTGATAACTGGATCACGTCATTAGGAGAATCACGTGATGGACTAGACCCAAACTAATAGACGTAGGATGTTGATCGTGTCATTTTGTTGCTACTGTTTTTTTGCGTGTCAAGTATTTGTTCCTATGGCCATGAGATCATATAACTCACTAACACCGGAGGAATACTTTGTGTGTATCAAACGTCGCAACATACCTGGGTGACTATGAAGAGGCTCTACAGGTATCTCCGAAGGTGTTCGTTGAGTTAGTATGGATCAAGACTGGGATTTGTCACTCCGTGTGACGGAGAGGTATCTCGGGGCCCACTCGGTAATACAACATCACACACAAGCCTTGCAAGCAATGTGACTTAGTGTAAGTTGCGGGATCTTGTATTACGGAACGAGTAAAGAGACTTGCCGGTAAACGAGATTGAAATAGGTATGCGGATACCGACGATCGAATCTCGGGCAAGTAACATACCGAAGGACAAAGGGAATGACATACGGGATTATATGAATCCTTGGCACTGAGGTTCAAACGATAAGATCTTCGTAGAATATGTAGGATCCAATATGGGCATCCAGGTCCCGCTATTGGATATTGACCGAGGAGTCTCTCGCGTCATGTCTACATAGTTCTCGAACCCGCAGGGTCTGCACACTTAAGGTTCGACGTTGTTTTATGCGTATGTGAGTTATATGGTTGGTTACCGAATGTTGTTCGGAGTCCCGGATGATATCACGGACATCACAAGGGTTTCCAGAATGGTCCGGAGACGAAGATTGATATATAGGATGACCTCATTTGATTACCGGAATTTTTTCGGAGTTACCGGGAATGTACCGGGAATGACGAATGGGTTCCGGGAGTTCACCGGGGGGGGGGGGGCAACCCACCCCGGGGAAGCCCATAGGCATTGGGGGTGGCGCACCAGCCCTTAGTGGGCTGGTGGGACAGCCCAAAAGAGCCCTATGCGCCATAGGAAGAAAATCAAAGAGAAAAGAAAAAAAGGAGGAGGTGGGAAAGGGAAGAAGGACTCCACCTTCCAAACCAAGTTGGATTCGGTTTGGAAGGGGAGACCTTCCCCCCTTGGCTCGGCCGAATCCCTTAGGGGTCCTTGGACCCCAAGGCAAGGCTTCCCCTCTTCCCCCTATATATACGGAGGTTTTAGGGATGATTTGATACGACTTTTCCACGGCAGCCCGACCACATACCTCCACGGTTTTTCCTCTAGATCGCGTTTCTACGGAGCTCGGGCGGAGCCCTGCTGAGACAAGATCATCACCAACCTCCGGAGCGCCGTCACACTGCCGGAGAACTCTTCTACCTCTCCGTCTCTCTTGCTGGATCAAGAAGGCCGAGATCATCGTCGAGCTGTACGTGTGCTGAACGCGGAGGTGCCGTCCGTTCGGCACTAGATCGTGGGACTGATCGCGGGACGGTTCACGGGGCGGATCGAGGGACGTGAGGACGTTCCACTACATCAACCGTGTTCACTAACGCTTCGGCTGTACGGTCTACAAGGGTACGTAGATCACACATCCCCTCTCGTAGATGGACATCACCATGATAGGTCTTCGTGCGCGTAGGAAATTTTTTGTTTCTCATGCGACGTTCCCCAACAGTGGCATCATGAGCTAGGTTCATGCGTAGATGTCTTCTCGAGTAGAACACAAAAGTTTTTGTGGGCGGTGATGTACGTTTTGCTGCCCTCCTTAGTCTTTTCTTGATTCCGCGGTATTGTTGGATCGAAGCGGCTCGGACCGACATTACTCGTACGCTTACGAGAGACTGGTTTCATCGCTACGAGTAACTCCGTTGCTCAAAGATGACTGGCGGGTGTGAGTTTCTCCAACTTTAGTTGAATCGGATTTGACCGAGGAGGTCCTTGGATGAGGCTAAATAGCAACTCATATATCTCCGTTGTGGTGTTTGCGTAAGTAAGATGCGATCCTACTAGATACCCATGGTCACCACGTAAAACATGCAACAACAAAATTAGAGGACGTCTAACTTGTTTTTGCAGGGTGTGCTTGTGATGTGATATGACCAACGATGTGATGTGATATATTGGATGTATGAGATGATCATGTTGTAATAGATAATATCGACTTGCACGTCGATGGTACGACAACCGGCAGGAGCCATAGGGTTGTCTTTATACTAATGTTTGTGCTTGCAGATGCGTTTACTATTTTGCTAGGATGTAGCTTTAGTAGTAATAGCATGAGTAGCACGACAACCCCGATGGCGACACGTTGATGGAGATCATGGTGTGGCGCCGGTGACAAGAAGATCGTGCCGGTGCTTTGGTGATGGAGATCAAAGAGCACGTGATGATGGCCATATCATGTCACTTATGAATTGCATGTGATGTTAATCCTTTTATGCACCTTATTTTCCTTAGAACGACGGTAGCATTATGAGGTGATCTCTCACTAAAATTTCAAGACGAAATTGTGTTCTCCCCGACTGTGCACCGTTGCTACAGTTCGTCGTTTCGAGACACCACGTGATGATCGGATGTGATAGACTCAACGTTCACATACAACGGGTGCAAAATAGTTGCGCACGCGGAACACTCGGGTTAAGCTTGACGAGCCTAGCATGTGCAGACATGGCCTCAGAACACATGAGACCGAAAGGTCGATCATGAATCATATAGATGATATGATTAGCATAGGGATGCTTACCACTGAAACTATACTCAACTCACGTGATGATCGGACTTGAGCTAGTGTAAGTGGATCATGAACCACTCAAATGACTAGATAGATGTACTTTTTGAGTGGGAGTTTAGCGAATAATTTGATTAAGTTAAACTCTAATTATCTTGAACATAGTCTAAGTCCACTTTGAATATATTTGTGTTGTAGATCATGGCTCACGCGACAGTCACCCTGAATTTTAATACGTTCCTAGAGAAAGCTAAGTTGAAAGATGATGGAAGCAATTTTGTAGACTGGGCTCGTAATCTTAAGCTAATCTTACAAGCTGGGAAGAAGGATTATGTCCTTAATGCCGTGCTAGGAGATGAACCACCCGCTACGGCTGATCAGGATGTTAAGAACGCTTGGTTAGCACGTAAGGAGGACTACTCAGTAGTTCAATGTGCAGTCTTGTATGGCTTAGAACCGGGACTTCAACGTCGCTTTGAGCGTCATGGAGCATTTGAGATGTTCTAGGTGTTGAAGTTTATCTTTCAGAAGAACGCCCGGATCGAGAGGTATGAGACCTCCGATAAATTCTATGCTTGCAAGATGGAGGAGAACTCGTCTGTCAGTGAACATGTGCTCAAAATGTCTGGGTACTCAAACCGTCTAGCTGAGCTGGGGATTGAACTCCCGCAAGAGGCTATCACTGACAGAATCCTTCAGTCACTGCCGCCAAGCTATAAAGGCTTTGTGTTGAACTACAACATGCAAGGGATGAACAAGTCACCCGGCGAGTTGTTTGCGATGCTGAAAGTCGCAGAGTCTGAACTCCGTAAAGAACATCAAGTGTTGATGGTGAATAAGACCACTAGTTTCAAGAGAAACGGCAAAGGCAAGAAGGGTAAATCAAAGAAGAGCGGCAAGCCTGTTGCCAATCCAATGAAGAAACCCAAAGCTGGACCTAAGCCTAAAACAGAGTGTTACTATTGCAAGGGTATGGGTCACTGGAAGCGCAATTGCCCCAAGTATCTGGCTGATAAGAAGGCGGCCAAAGAAAAATCAGGTATATTTGATATACATGTTATTGATGTGTACTTAACCGGCTCTCGTAGTAGTGCCTGGGTATTCGATACCGGTTCTGTTGCTCATATTTGCAACTCGAAACAGGAACTGCGGAATAGACGAAGGCTGGCGAAAGATGAAGTGACGATGCGCGTAGGAAATGGTTCCAAGGTTGATGCAATCGCCGTCGGCACAGTTTGACTTCAGTTACCATCAGGATTAGTTATGAACTTGAATCATTGTTATTTAGTGCATGCGTTGAGCATGAACATTATATCTGGATCTTGTTTATTGCGAGACGGTTACTCTTTTAAGTCAGAGAATAATGGTTGTTCTATTTCTATGAGTGACATCTTTTATTGTCATGCACCCAATGTGAGAGGATTGTTCATATTGAATCTTGATAGCGATACACACATACATAACATTGAGACCAAAAGAGTTAGAGTTAACAATGATAGCGCCATATTTTTGTGGCACTGCCGCTTAGGTCATATTGGTGTAAAGCGCATGAAGAAACTCCATGCCGATGGACTTTTGGAGTCACTTGAATTTGATTCACTTGACATGTGCAAACCATGCCTCATGGGCAAGATGACTAAAACTCCGTTCTCCGGAACAATGGAGCGTGCAAGTGACTTGTTGGAAATCATACATACCGATGTGTGTGGTTCGATGAGCGTAGAGGCACGCGGCGGATATTGTTATTTTCTCACCTTCACTGACGATTTGAGTAGATATGGTTATGTCTACTTAATGAAGCACAAGTCTGAAACATTTGAAAAGTTCAAGCAATTTCAGAGTGAAGTTGAAAATCATCGTAACAAGAAGATCAAGTTCCTACGGTCTGATCGTGGGGGTGAATATCTGAGTTTCGAGTTTGGTGCTCACTTAAGACAATGTGGAATTGTTTCACAGTTGACACCGCCTGGAACACCACAGCGTAATGGTGTGTCCGAACGTCGTAATCGTACTTTATTAGAGATGGTGCGATCTATGATGTCTCTTACCGATTTGCCGTTATCGTTTTGGGGTTATGGATTAGAAACAGCTGCATTTACTTTAAATAGGGCACCATCAAAATCCGTTGAGACGACACCATACGAACTGTGGTATGGCAAAAGGCCAAGGTTGTCGTTTCTTATAGTTTGGGGATGTGATGCTTATGTCAAAAAGCTTCAGCCTGAAAAGCTGGAACCCAAAGCGGAAAAGTGCATCTTCATAGGTTACCCAAAAGAGACAACTGGGTACACCTTCTATCTCAAACCGGAGGGCAAAGTGTTTGTTGCTAAAAACGGAGCTTTTCTCGAGAAGGAGTTTCTCTCGAGAGAATTGAGTGGGAGGAAGATAGAACTTGATGAGGTTGTCGAACCTCTCATCCCTCTGGATGGTGGCGCAGGGCAAGGGGAAACCTGTGTCGTTGCGATGCCGGTTGAGGAGGAAGTTAATGATGATGATCATGAAACTCCGGTTCAAGTTTCTGTCGAACCACGCAGGTCGACGAGACCACGTGCTGCTCCAGAGTGGTACGGTAATCCTGTCTTATCAATCATGTTGTTGGACAACAATGAACCTGCAAATTATGAAGAAGCAATGGTGGGCCCAGATTCCAACAAATGGCTAGAAGCCATGAAGTCCGAGATAGGATCCATGTATGAGAACAAAGTGTGGACTTTGGAAGTACTACCTGAGGGCCGCAAGGCTATTCAGAACAAATGGATCTTTAAGAGGAAGACGGACGCTGATGGCAATGTAACCGTTTATAAAGCTCGACTTGTGGCAAACGGTTTTTCACAAGTTCAAGGAGTTGACTACGATGAGACATTCTCACCCGTAGAGATGCTTAAGTCCGTCAGAATCATGTTAGCAATAGCTGCATTTTTCAATTATGAAATCTGGCAGATGGATGTCAAAACGGCATTCCTTAACGGTTTCCTTAAGGAAGAGTTGTATATGATGCAACCCGAAGGTTTTGTCGATCCTAAGAATGCTAACAAGGTGTGCAAGCTCCAGCGATCCATTTATGGACTGGTGCAAGCATCTCGGAGTGGGAACAAACGCTTTGATGAGGTGATCAAAGCATTTGGGTTTATACAAGTGGTTGGAGAATCTTGTATTTACAAGAAAGTGAGTGGGAGCTCTGTGGCGTTTCTAATATTATATGTGGATGACATATTGCTGATAGGAAACAACGTAGAGTTTTTGGAGAGCATAAAGGATTACTTGAATAAAAGTTTCTCTATGAAAGACCTAGGAGAAGCTGCTTACATTCTAGGCATTAAGATCTACAGGGATAGATCAAAACGCCTGATAGGACTTTCACAAAGCACATACCTTGATAAAGTTTTGAAGAGGTTCAAAATGGAACAGTCCAAGAAAGGGTTCTTGCCAGTTTTACAAGGTACGAGATTGAGTAAGACTCAGTGCCCAGCAACTGATGAGGATAGAGAGCATATGCGCACCGTCCCCTATGCTTCAGCCATAGGTTCTATCATGTATGCAATGCTGTGAACTAGACCAGACGTTAGCCTGGCCATAAGTATGGCGGGTAGGTTCCAGAGTAATCCAGGAGTGGATCACTGGACGACGGTCAAGAATATCCTGAAGTACCTGAAAAGGACTAAGGCGATGTTTCTCGTGTATGGAGGTGACGAAGAGCTCACCGTAAAAGGTTACGTCGATGCAAGCTTTGACACAGATCCGGACGACTCTAAGTCGCAAACCGGATACGTATTTATTCTTAATGGGGGTGCGGTAAGCTGGTGCAGTTCCAAGCAAAGCGCCGTAGCAGATTCTACATGTGAAGCGGAGTACATGGCTGCCTCAGAGGCAGCTAAGGAGGGTGTCTGGATGAAGCAGTTCATGACGGACCTTGGAGTGGTGCCAAGCGCACTGAATCCAATAACCTTGTTCTGTGACAACACGAGTGCCATTGCCTTAGCAAAGGAACCACAGTTTCACAAGAAGTCCAGACACATCAAACGACGCTTCAACCTCATCCGCGACTACGTCGAAGGGGAGGATGTAAATATATGCAAAGTGCACACGGATCTGAATGTAGCAGATCCGCTGACTAAACCTCTTCCATGGGCAAAGCATGATCAACACCAGAACTGTATGGGTGTTAGATTTATTACAATGTAATTCGCATGATGATGTGAGGGCTAGATTATTGACTCTAGTGCAAGTGGGAGACTGTTGGAATTATTCCCTAGAGGCAATAATAAATATAGTTATTATTACAATTCCTGTATCAAGATAATCGTTTATTATCCATGCTATAATTGTATTGAATGAAGACTCATTTACATGTGTGGATACATAGACAAAACACTGTCCCTAGGAAGCCTCTAGTTGGCTAGCCAGTTGATCAAAGATAGTCTGTGTCTTCTGATTATGAACAAGGTGTTGTTGCTTGATAACTGGATCACGTCATTAGGAAAATCACGTGATGGATTAGACCCAAACTAATAGACGTAGCATGTTGATCGTGTCATTTTGTTGCTACTGTTTTTCTGCGTGTCAAGTATTTGTTCCTATGACCATGAGATCATACAACTCACTAACACCGGAGGAATACTTTGTGTGTATCGAACGTTGCAACGTAACTGGGTGACTATAAAGATGCTCTACAGGTATCTCCGAAGGTGTTCGTTGAGTTAGTATGGATCAAGACTGGGATTTGTCACTCCGTGTGACGGAGAGGTATCTCGGGGCCCACTCGGTAATACAACATCACACACAAGCCTTGCAAGCAATGTGACTTAGTGTAAGTTGCGGGATCTTGTATTACGGAACGAGTAAAGAGACTTGCCGGTAAACGAGATTGAAATAGGTATGCGGATACCGACGATCGAATCTCGGGCAAGTAACATACCGAAGGACAAAGGGAATGACATACGGGATTATATGAATCCTTGGCACTGAGGTTCAAACGATAAGATCTTCGTAGAATATGTAGGATCCAATATGGCATCCAGGTCCCGCTATTGGATATTGACCGAGGAGTCTCTCGGGTCCTGTCTACATAGGTCTCGAACCCGCAGGGTCTGCACACTTAAGGTTCGACGTTGTTTTATGCGTATTTGAGTTATATGGTTGGTTACCGAATGTTGTTCGGAGTCCCGGATGAGATCACGGACGTCACGAGGGTTTTCGGAATGGTCCGGAAACGAAGATTGATATATAGGATGACCTCATTTGATTACCGGAAGGTTTTCGGAGTTACCGGGAATGTACCGGGAATGACGAATGGGTTCCGGGAGTTCACCGGGGGGGGGGGGCAACCCACCCCGGGGAAGCCCATAGGCATTGGGGGTGGCGCACCAGCCCTTAGTGGGCTGGTGGGACAGCCCAAAAGAGCCCTATGCGCCATAGGAAGAAAATCAAAGAGAAAAGAAAAAAAAGGAGGAGGTGGGAAAGGGAAGAAGGACTCCACCTTCCAAACCAAGTTGGATTCGGTTTGGAAGGGGAGACCTTCCCCCCTTGGCTCGGCCGAAACCCTTAGGGGTCCTTGGACCCCAAGGCAAGGCTTCCCCTCTTCCCCCTATATATACGGAGGTTTTAGGGCTGATTTGATACGACTTTTCCACGGCAGCCCGACCACATACCTCCACGGTTTTTCGTCTAGATCGCGTTTCTGCGGAGCTCGGGCGGAGCCCTACTGAGACAAGATCATCACCAACCTCCGAAGTGCCGTCACACTGCCGGAGAACTCTTCTACCTCTCCGTCTCTCTTGCTGGATCAAGAAGGCCGAGATCATCGTCGAGCTGTACGTGTGCTGAACGCGGAGGTGCCGTTCGTTCGACACTAGATCGTGGGACTGATCGCGGGACGGTTCACGGGGCGGATCGAGGGACGTGAGGACGTTCCACTACATCAACCGCGTTCACTAACGCTTCTGCTGTACGGTGTACAAGGGTACGTAGATCACACATCCCCTCTCGTAGATGGACATCACCATGATAGATCTTCGTGCGCGTAGGAAATTTTTTGTTTCTCATGCGACGTTCCCCAACAGGTTTTACGGCCGACGTGATCGCTCTTTTTGACTAAATGTTGTTGCAGGGCTTGCTTGACGGCCAAATCAGTGTGCGTCTCACCGCTTGGTGAAATCTGTTTGAAAACATTTTTCTCCTTTACCGCTTGGTGAAAACTGAAAACCTAATTTTTTTTCCGAAGCCGAGGCATAAGATTTACCTCATCTATTAAATAAAGGGAGAATAGAGTTATAAGTTTTATAACAATTCACAAGTCCAGTATGACAGTTACTCGCCCGAAATAATATTTTCTAATTTCTTCGCTCCAGAGCTTGGCCTCCTTTATAATGGAGGAATGCAAGGTAGTCGGTGGTGAACTCTTGTGATGGAACATTCGTGCATTTCTTTCATTTCAAATGGTCCACGAGACAAGCATAGTGAGGAGGGTCATAGCTTGCTGGTTGGAGTTACGGTTGTCGGTTTTTCTATCCCACCACTTATAAAAGGACTCGTCCAAAAGCCATATGGATGTATTTATGTGCGTGAGCCCAAATTTTTTAATGATAGACTTTCATAACGGATTTGAAGAATAAGTGGATTCCTCTCTCTTGCTCCCTATTGCTCGTAGAAAACCTCGTCTGTTCTCACCGCTTGGTGAAAACCGTGCCAACGTCCACCTCCCCCGTCAGGAGGAGGATGTTTCATTTCCCACAAATAAAATAAGAAAGATATTCCATGTGCTTGAAAGTTACGGAAATATATTGCGTTTGTTTCTTTGGTTGACGCGGACACGGCAGCAGGTCACCTGCTGCAGGTGTGTCGGTACTGCACGCTTGGCTCACCGATCTTCAGACGTTTTGTAGTCACTCACGTAAAGGTTCTCGCGCAAAAAAGGACCAATCGATAAAAGCATGGAAGAAGAAAGGCTAGGTGGTATCGCGCGTTTGGTTATGCCGTTATCCATTCCTAAGTTCTCTTCTGTTGTTGTATCCTGGCTGGTCGGTCAGAGCATCTATGATTCCTATTTTATTTCCTAAATGTTTATGATGAATTCATCATTTAGAGCAACTTTAATTGAACGACCCAAACAATGTGTGTTGTCCGTTTTTATTCGTTTAAGTCGGCGTGTTCATCTCTTTTTGCAAATGGATCAACGGTCCAACAAGGGGACACATTTTTTATCCGCGTACAATATATTTTTTATGTAAAAAAGGTCCGCGGTCATAGATCATGCCAACTATCATGACAATGCCAAGAGTTCACGCCGACGATATGCTAGCGTCCGGTATACGTATGCGAGCCTCAAAAAAAGTATTCGATTTTCATGCTGGGCACACTTGCTAGCAGCCAGCACACATGCCAGCACACAAAAAAAGAGTGTAGTTCGACCATGCCATCTCGGTCGTGGTCATGCACGCACACCACACCATGAATCACTTGTCATCGAGGTTGAGCATGTCGAGCTGCATATTTTCGAACCAAGATCGCTTTCTCGGAGAGACCGTGCTCAAGTCCACCTTCATGATCTCGACCCCCTTTGTCATGCAAGCGGGCCGAACTTTTCTTGCTTTCGTGGCTGCTTTGGTGGCCTCGATCTCTAGCATCTTCGATTGCTTCTCCGCCTCCAACGCAAGCTTCTTATTTTGTATGTCCATGAAAACCCTAATTTGCTCCTCCTTGTCTTGCTGGCGTTTCTCCTCTCTTGAATCCTTGCTCGTGATCATGACTTGCAAAGTAGCTTGCAAGGCAAGGGACGCCACCTCACACTTGTCCTCTTTCTTCGAGTTGGTCTTCGCCCGCGGCCACGGCTTCTCCCCCTCACCATGCTCTTCAACAGCTGCATCCTCCCACGCGCCTTGATGGCGGCGTATTGCCCTTTGAACTTCTCTTTCCCGTTGATGATCATCCAACAATGAGTGAGGTTGAAAGACTTGCCCTCATATTGTACCTTGAATTCTTTCAAAACTTGGAAGACTTACAAATGGACAAGCAACATTATAGACGAGGAAGCTATGGGACAATAAAATAAGCAAGCATGTCGGCATACCATGTCTTTGATGCCGATTCTACTCACAGGACGGGCCTCGATGCTCCAAAGGGTGAAACAGAACTTGTTCACTCTTGTTGTATCACCCTCCAACGCTTGTCGAGTGAGACCCACCCATGCTTGATCTCCATTTGGTATGGTTTAAATTTCTCGTGCTCGTGGAACTCGCGATGCACTCTTTGCCAAAATGTGGAAGCCTTTTGCTCGGAGCCTATCTTGGGGTCTTGGCCAATGTCTCTCCAACATTCATAAAGGAGTTTGTCCTCACCCCGCGTGTATGCTTTGGTCCGCTTGCTCTTCTGCTTCTTCTTTGCATTGGCATGGGCAGGGAGATCTTCCTCGAACAATGGCTCTCCATCGATGTCCACTTCATCATCCTCTTCGTCTAGGCCATAGTCTTCCGGAAACTCATGATTTAGTAGGAAAGAGCTGCCCAAGCCGAGTTGGTCCTTCATGATGGGGTCGACCATGCCTCCATTGTCTTCACCAAACAAGTACCCCATGCCATCGTGCCCGACCATGAAGGGGGTGCGTCCATCTCGGCTTAGCATCTCATCGGTGATGAGTACATCAATACCATTGTTACACCCACAACCCCTGCTGCTAGGCATACTGGACCAATTAGTAGAGCTCCTGCACGCCAATTGAATTACCAAGTACTTTCGTTTCTCGGAAATCCTTCTAATGTTCATGAACATATGATGTTGCCTAAGTTAGATCCTTTTATTTTACTTATGAACGAAGGACCTAGCATTGATAAGAAGGATGGCATTGGAGCGGGATCAAGCATGGAGAAGAAGGTGTGCATGCGGGAAAGAACAATGGAGTTTCCAGTGGTGATTTTTTTGTCTTTGAAGCCACCATAAGGAGAGCATGAAGGCTTGGACAAAATATACAAGATGCCACTTCATAAATTTCGTCCATAGGCTATTACAGGTGTTGCGTCACCTTATTTTTGGGACAGGCCCATGTAACTTCGAAATACCACTTGATAGGATGTTTTTAGAGTCCTATGTGTGGGGAAACTTAGTTAGGATTGGTTTCTGATCCCTCCTCCAAGGGGTCAGAAAATTCCCCTCTATCCCCCCATATATACAGGCCTTAGGGCGCCGTTTAGACTTCGGTTTTTTGTTTAGATTACAAGTTCACCATAGTTGTAACTTTGCGTTCTTCGTTTGTGTTCTATGACTAGACCAAGACGTCACACAACCCCACTTCATCAATAAAGCTTTTCTCTTATATTCGCAATATCCAGATTGCAATTTCAGTTCCTTACTTGTTCTTCGTTTGCGTGCAGGAAATATACCTTCGTGGTCATGTTGATTGTGCTCCGGCATGGTCAATAACCTCTCGGAGTTGGTTTAGCGATTGCTAAGGCGCGACGTCCTCACACGTTCATAGTCGGATCGTCAAAGTCTACTCCACCGAAAATGATATCCACTATCTCAGCAAAAGACACAGACAACTTCGCCTCTATCAAGTGGTATCAGATTTCCAGGTTGTTGGGTGAGAATTTCCAGTTTTTTGTAGTTTAGACCGCATCTGTTCTTCCCACCTACGATCCATGAAAAATCCACAAAATTTAGGGTTAGTTCATCATATCTGAACCAATCTGTGGCTTTTGCAGTTTTTTGTTCGATGTTTTGCTTTATTGAATTTGCGGTTACATTGTAGTGTCGAGTTGCTGGTCTTAGGGTTTAGTCCTTTAGCGTTTCGAGTTCCGTTCACAAGTTATCATGCCGCCACCACACCATCTTCAACTCTGCTGCCACCCACCACCACCGCTTCCAGATACCATCACCCACCACCATCATCACCAGTGTCATATACCATCACTCACCATCATCGTCACCACTGTCATATATCACCAACCACCATCATCGTCATTGCTGCCATATATCACCACCCACCATCATCATCTCCACTACCATATATCACCACTCCATATCGGCCTCTAATCTAAATTCTTCAGTTATTCGGTTTAATTTCGAGATCCTTCTATTTCCAGTTTCTTGTTTCCTTGCGTGAGTAGGTTTAAAAAGTAGTGTGGAGACCCTCAGACAATTTTTAGGCCAAAATTTTGGTGGGTGAATTGTTTTCCCTATCCCGTTTTAGGCTTTGTAAAGCATTTTGAGACACTCGCCAATATAGTGATTTTTTGTCGCACTTTTTGGTCGTCGTAGACCCGAATAGTTTTAAAAAAATAGTCAATTTTTGTGTGCATATCCTATTTATATAGATTGAAAGAGTATTGAGACACTCGCCATTATCGTGATTTTCTAGAAAAAAAGAGCGCAAAAAAGGGGCGCCAAAAAAGGGATTTTTTTGGAGAGTGTCTTCCCTTGATTACGTGTAATGTCGTGATTTTGTTGGTGTTCTAGGCTCACTTCTCTAGTACGGTCTAGCCTAGGAGCAGCACGGTACCATCCTTGAGTGTCTTTGCAACTTTGCATCTCTGAACTAATTATTGCTGACCCTTTTTGCTACCATATTATAAGCTTTCCCAGGTCCACATACATCTACATCATGTATTTGACACCACCCGACAATCGCTCTATCCAAGCTTTGAGAGTTTTGACTGCAACGGTTGCCGATCACCTCTTGCTGCTGGGTAAGAACTTGAGATTTGCTTGATGGATTTGTGACACACCACCACCACCATATCCTAGTAGTCTGTAGGTTCATATTCTTGTGTGTTCCTTTTGCTTCTGACCATGCCTGGATCACAAGCTGATAAGATCGACTCGAAGGGTATAACCAACAAGGAGCTCCATGATAAATTTCAGTAAATGATGGCTCACCAGGTACAAGACTTCGTGACCAACCTTGGAGAGGCCATGGAGGAGCTAGATGGTTTGGAGAAGATATTCGACACCAAGCTGGATGCCAAGTTAATGAGGTGCTTTCCCGTCTACCACCATGAGATGCAGCTCCCGTCCCTCTCCAACAACAACAACAACAACAACGTCAACAACACCCAAATTTCAAGGGAAGAGCGCAACATGTGCCTCCCGACAAAGGCCAAAATTCTGGTGTTGTTGCTACTGTTGCGACTTCTGTGTCTGCTGCTGCTACTACCATTGAGCAGGATGTGGATTATGAGGGTGATTACGAGGATGAGGGAGAGGCTGCTCCAAATCAGCACCAGGGACAACCACCACCACACGCACCAGGTCATCCACATGGATACAATCGCAACGGTAGGGCTGCACCACCCCCTCAGGTAGGGGATCATGGCAAATCCCCTACACTTAAATTGAATATTCCGACGTTTGATGGTAGATATGTTCCTGATATATATCTTACTTGGGAGTTAGAAATAGAACAACGTTTTACATGCTTACAATTTCATGAGGATAATCATGTTGTTGCTGTTGTTTGTCCTCTCACTAGTTTTGCTTGTGTTTGGTAGAATACATCATGCTAATATTCTAACTACTTGGGATGCTTTGAAAACTTCTATGCGTACTCATTGGGATCTGTTGGAGAATGTTGCATCGGAAACAAAAAAATTCCTACAAACACCCAAGATCTATCTATGGAGATGAACAACTATGAGAGGGGGAGTGCATCCACATACCCTTGTAGATCACTAAGCGAAAGCATTGAGAAATGCAGTTGATGTAGTTGAACGATTTCATGATCCAATAACGATCCGTCCCGCGAGCCAATCACGATCCGTCCCGATCTAGCACTGAACGGACAACACCTCCGCGTTCAGCACACGTACAGCTCGATGATGCCTTCACCTTGATCCAACGAGTGTGGGTGATGTAGTAGCTGAGTTCTCCGGCAGCACAACGACATGGTGTTGGCGGTGGTGGTGCGATCTCGGCAGGGCTTTGCCAAGCGCTGCCAAGGTCGCGACGGAGGAGAAGAACTACTAGAGAGAGAGAGAGAGAGAGAGAGAGAGAGAGAGAGAGAGAGAGAGAGAGAGAGGGAGGGTGACACCAACTAATTGTGTATTGGCTGCCTCCCTCTCCTGTCATATATCGGGGGAGGGGTGGAGGCGACTGGACTAGGGTTTCCCCTAGGAGGGTTGGAGGCCAAGGTGGGAGCCTTGCCACCCAAGGCAAGGGGTAGCACCCCACCTTGGGCTGCCCTAGCCCTTTGGCCACATGGGCCTCTTGGAGGGAGGGCGACCAACCCATCATGGACTGGTGCGCCTCCTCTCACAGCCCATGGAGCCCTCCGGGGCAGGTGCAACCTCCCAATGGACCCCCGAAACACTTCCGGCACTTCCGGCACAAAACCAGTAAATCTCGAAACTCTTTTCGAACTTGAATACCAACTTCCCAAATACGAATCTTCATCTATGGACCATTTCAGAGCTCCTGATCATGAACGGGATCTCATCCGGGACTCCTAACTACCTTCGGTCACCAACATACATAACTCAACAATACTATATCGTCATCGAACATTAAGCGTGCAGACTGTGCGGGTTCGAGAACTATGTAGACATGACCGAGACACCTCTATGATCAATAACCAATTGCGGTACCTAGATGCCCATATTGGTTCCTACATATTCTATGAAGATCTTTATTGGTCGAACCACGATGCCAAGGACTCAATCAATCCCATATGTCGTTCCCTTTGTCCATCGGTATGCTACTTGCGCGAGTTTCGATCGTCGGTATCTCCATACCTAGTTCAATATCGTTACCAGAAGTCTCTTTACTTGTTCCATAATACAAGATCCCTTGACTAACTCCTTAGTCACATTGGCTTGCAAGCTTATTGTGATGTTGTATTACTGAGTGGGCCTAGATATACCTCTCCATCATACGGAGTGACAAATCCCAGTCTCGATCCATGCCAACCCAACAAACACCCTCAGAGATACATGTAAAGCATATTTATAATCATCCAGTTATGTTGTGATGTTTGATACACACAAGGTATTCCTCTAGCGTCAGGGAGTTGCATGATCTGATGATCCGAGGAACATATACTTGACATCCAGAAAGCAATATCAATAAACTTAATGATACAGTCAAATGCTATGCTTACGGCTGGGTCTTGTCCATCAGATCATTCTCCTAATGATGTGATGCCGTTATCAAATGACAACTCATGTCTATGGCTAGGAAACCTTAACCATCTTTGATCAACGAGCTAGTCTAGTAGATGCTTACTAGGGTTACTGTGTTGTCTATGTATCCACACATGTATCTGAGTTTCCAATGAATACAATTATCGCATGGATAATAAAAAATTATCATGAACAAGGAAGTATGATAATAACTAATTTATTATTGCCTCTAGGGTATATTTGCAATTGTCTCCCACCTTCACTAGAGTCAATAATCTAGTTCACATCACCATGTGATTAATACCCAATAAGTTATGAGGTTTGATCATGTTTTGCTTGTGAGAGAGGT
This sequence comes from Hordeum vulgare subsp. vulgare, assembly GCF_904849725.1. Taxonomy (NCBI): domain Eukaryota; kingdom Viridiplantae; phylum Streptophyta; class Magnoliopsida; order Poales; family Poaceae; genus Hordeum; species Hordeum vulgare. The sequence goes on from NC_058523.1 coordinate 359,009,278, forward strand.
TTTAGTCAATGGGTCTGCAACATTCAGATTCGTGTGTACTTTACAAATCTCCATGTCATACTGTAGATGTTGCTACTAAGCTCCACTTGGAAATATTCCAAATGAATGTTCCACTACACGAATCCGGTTTGCTAGTCAGACTCATCCAAATCGGTGTCAAAGCTTGCGTCGACGTAACCCTTTACGACGAACTCTTTTATCACCTTCATAATCGAGAAACATTTCCTAAGTACTCTAATTACTAAGGATAATTTTGACTGTGGTCTAGTGATCCATTGTTGGATCACTCTTGTACCCCTGGCCAAACTCACGGCAAGGCACACTAGGTGCGGTACACAACATGGCATACTATAGAGCCTACGACTAAGGCATACGGGATGACCTTCGTCCTTTATCTTTCTTCTGCCCTAGTCAAGCTTTGAGTCTCACTCAAATTCACAGCTTACAATACAACCAAGAACTCCTTCTTTGACTGATCTATTTTGAACTCCTTCAAAATCTTGTCAAGGTATGTATTCATTGAAAGTTTTATCAAGAGTCTTGATCTATCTCTGTAGATCTTGATGCCCAATATATAAGTAGCTTTATCCAGTTTTTTCTTTGAAAAAAATCCTTTCAAACAACCCTTTATGCTTTTCATAAATTCTACATCATTTCTGATCAACAATATGTCATCCACATATACTTATCAGAAATTCTATAGTGCTCCCACTCACTTTCTCGTAAATACGAGTTTCTTCATAAACATTGTGTAAACCAAAAAGCTTTGATCACCTCATCAAAGCGCTTATTCCAACTCCGAGATGCTTGCACTAGTCCATAAATGGATCAGTGGAGCTCGCATGCCTTTTAGCATCCTTAAGATTGACAAAACCTTCTGGTTGTATCACATACAACCTTTCCTCAAGGAAACCATTGAAGGAAACGATGTTTTGACATCCATTTGCCAGATTACATAATTGAAAAATGTAGCAACTGCTAAAATAATTCCAATATACTTTAGTATCGTTATGGGTGAGAAAGTCTCATCGGAGTCAACTCCTTGAACTTGTCGGAAACCTCGTTGCGACAAGTCGAGCTTTATAAATGATGACATTTACCATCATCGTCTCTCTTCCTCTTAAAGATCATTAGTACTTAATAGCCTTACGATCATCATGTTATTCTTCCAAAGTCCATACTTTGTTTTCGTACATGGATCCTATCTCGGATTTCATGGCCTCTAGCCATTTATTGGAATTCGGGCCCACCAACGCTTCTCCATAGCTCTTAGGTTCATTGATGTCCAACAACATGACCTCGAAGCCATGATTACCATACCACTCATGTCGGCGATGCTAGGTCGACACCTATGGGGATTAATGCGATACCCTTGTGATCTTAGGGCGGGGAAAACAACGTCAAGAGCAGACCTAACGATCAACACCCAGCAAGCCTTTTTACCCAGGTTCGGACCGCATACGTGTAAAACCCTACGTCCTGCTCGTCTGATCATATTAAGCGTTCTTTCGTCGTTCGTTTACAGTGATGATAACCGTCTTCTTGGTCAATCTCCAAAAAGTCTAACCCCATGTGAATGAGCTAATGGCCTCCTTTTATAGGCAAAGGGGTCACGTACAGTGCTCGATGGTAGGTTCACGAGATGTTACAGTGAACCTAGAGCGGCGCTTATCCATCTACCACTGTCAGGCGCATTAAATGGATGTCTTGTCCATGTCAGCTAAGTGCTGGTGAAGACATGTGTCCAGGTGTTTCGACACCTGGACGCCCCGCTGGCGCAGGTGGAATGCGTTGGAACTCAGGGGGGGTGTGGAAGTGTGGCAATGTCGGTCGCCCTCTAGTGTCTTGCCACGTCATCCCGGCAAGGGAGCTTGCCGGGGCCTTGGCGCTTCATCCCGGCAAGGAAGCTTGCCGAGGGGGGCTTCGGCTGTCTTCCCGGCGAGGGAGGCTCACCGGGGTCTTGTGCTAGGTGCGTTCATCACGTCCATTAGACGGACATGGCCTTGGGTGTCTTCCCGGCAAGGCAGGCTTGCCGGGGCCTTGGATATCTTGGAGGTGAGCCTTGTCTAGATTCTGCCACGCCCTACCGTTAGGGGCTCTTTGCGCCCGTGCACAAGTCTGGGGCACTAGAGACCCCAGTGTTTAGTGCACCGACAGGAGCCCCCGGGCCTAGGCCACACACGCACGCAAAGCGTTGTTGGGTCAGGCCCAAAGAGGTGTACGGGCCTTCGCGGCTGGATCTGCTGGCGGTTCCCTTTCCTCATGCCGCACATTGATCGTGCGGAGTGGGGAGTTGCGCGCGCAGTGCTCGAGGCGGCCGCGAGCATGGGGAACCGTTGGTGGAGCACGCAAAGGGTCGACCCTCGTTCCCATAAGAAGGGGAAATACGGGCTCTCCTAGCCCACTGTTCCCGGTCCCTTTCCAATCTCAAACACCGACGCCGTCGCCACCTTCTGCTAGAGCTACCTCACGCCTCACTTTCCTCCCTATGATTCCGCCTTGGGCGACATCGTCCACCTTCCGCCATCGCCATGGCGCCGAAGACCTCCGGTGGAAAGGGCGCTACTTCGGAGAAGGAGTTGGCGAGGCTGCGGAAGAAGCACGCCATCTTCCCCAAAGGCTTGGATATGGCCATCTTGAAGAGCCGCTACCAAATTATGTGGGCGGCGGATACGAAGGCACATCCGGCCACCGAGGTGCTCCCTGGGACGGGAAGCAGGGGGTCGGACCAGTTCTCCTTCTTCGCCGACTATTTCTTGTGCGGGCTTGGCCCGCCATTCTTGGAGTTCTTCCTCGACCTTGTGCACACTTACGGCTTCCACCTCCTCGACTTTACGCTGAATGTAGTGACGTGCATGCCCATCTTTGTGCACCTCTCGGGCTCCATCACTACTTCGCTCCTCGCATCCAGGGCGGGGAGGCTTTTTCGGGCTCCATCGCTTGGGTCCCAAGGGCTGGGACCAAGGAGGCGTACCTGGGAGATACCCTTCGCGAGAAGTGGGACGAGTGGCAGGGGAAGTGGTGCTGGATTCGTCAGGAGGGATACCCGCCCTGTTGCGAGCCCAGGACCTCTAGGATTGGGTCCCAGGGAGAGGGTTGGAGCAATCTGTCCCCCGACGACGATAAGCTGACCATCGCCACCACCAGGATCCTGCGTCTCAGGGCCGTGGGGCTGACGATGGATATGGTGGGTGATGACTTCATCCGCAGGCGTATCTCCCCCTCCAGCACAGGGGAGGGAGGCCGGCTTCGGCCTTCGTGAATGCGGCGGATGTCATGCGGATGCGACCGGGGGTGGAGAACAACCTGACGGCCATGGAGCTCGGGTACTTCTGCCAGAAGCTATTTAATTCTGAGCTAAAGATCCGTCTGCCTCATGGGGTCCTCCCGTGGTGCAACAGCTCGGCCTTGAGCAACGTCACGGCGATGATGCCGGATTGCGATGCCCACGGCGTGGTCGCGACCTGGCTGGAGCCCGCGGCCGAGGTGGTCTCGTCCTTCTTCGACGGATTGTCGGAGGCCCCCATCCGGGAGGGAAAAGGCCTCGTCCGTGATACCACTGCCGCAGAGGAGGCGCACATTGCCCGCTGGATGGAGGAGCATACCCTCGCCCTTGGGGCTGGGCGCGCGAGCTCCCATGGCAGGGAAGTGACTGGCGGAGAGGCGCCATCCCAAGCGAAGCTCGCCAGAGGTTTTGGTAGTTCGGCTCTTGGGGCCCATCTAGAAGAACGGATGCCTGCCGCTGGGATGGAGGAGAGGGAGGAGGATACAGAGGAGTGCTTGGGCCGCCGAAAGTCCAAGCGAGTGCTCCATCGCGTCGACTCCAATATCCCGGTCCAGAAAAGTCCGCCTGCCGTGCCCGCCAAACGTCCGAGGGTGGTGCACCATTCGATGGATGCCGGGGCGGAGGTGGATTATGACATCTCGATCCTGAGCTCGGAGGAGGAGGACGACGAGTAAGAGTTTGATCCTCCGACCCCCCCTTCACTCTTGTTTGCTTGGTGTTTGCTTCTCTTTTTTTTGTTGACTTGGTGTCATTGCTCGTTCGCAGGGACACTCAGACGCTGGCCCAAAGGTCGGCGAAGAGGGCTAGGGCCTCAGCCACCGACGAGACGTCAGTGAGGGCGGACGCACCGGCTGGCGGGGTGCCCCGGGTGAGCCCCACGCGCACGGTCGAGGGCGATCCCTCAGAGGACGTCGTCGCGTCAGCCGGTGAGGGGCCTCCGGCGAGCGCCACGGAGCCAAGCAGCGACAATCCATTGGTGGACGCCCTGAAAGCTCCGCCGGCGCCTTCGGCCACTCTCGTGCCTAGCCCCCAGCAGAGCCCCCAGCGCGCTTCGCCTGAGCATGTGGTGCTCGAGGATGATCCCCCGGCAACGGACGTCGCCGGGGAGGGGATAGCTACCATCCACCAGGAGGAGGACGGTGAGTGCTTGTCCGGAAGCATCCACAAGTTGAGTCTTGAGTTTTCTACTCGATTATTTTGTCTGATTTCGACCATTCCTCTCCTTTTCCTGCCCCTCAGATTCCTCTCCCGTGGAGGAGATGGACGTTGATGCCGTGGTTACGGAGGTCGCCCGCGAAGCGGCGGCTGAGGCCTCCGACGCCATGGCATTCGAGGCCGCCCATGAGGAGCGGGAGCAGGAGCAGGATATCCAGGAGCCTGCAGAGGGGCCTGTTGAGGGCCCGGGGGCGCGTGCCGACGATCCTCCACCTGCCGAGGGCGGGAAGACCTCCAAGGGTGAAGAACCCCACTCCACCGACGGTGAGGTAGGCGGCGATGAGCCCCCAGTCCCGAGCACATCCCGGGCAGCGCGTACCTTTGCGCCGACGAGGTGATGTTCGTCATCCCGCCGAGGGTGGAGCGATCGAGGGCCTTGGTGGAAGGGGAGAACATCGATGCGGAGGTCTCCGCCGGCATTGGCCCTGACGCATCGGTGGGGCTGGAGACCGGCGGTGGAAAACTCGGCGAGGAGCAGCTCTTCCTCTCCATGAGACCACGTCGGCCAGCTCCAAGCCTTGTACTGCATCAGGAGGGAGAAGTTGGACTCCCGGGAGGCGGTCATCAAGGCGGCGGAGGAGGCGTTTGAGAAGCGTTTTGAAGAAACGCGGGCTCATTTCGATGAGGCCTACAAGGCATTGCAGGCCGAGCGCGAGAAAGTGAAGGCCGAGGATCAAGCGCTCAGCCTTCGGTCGGACGACGTCCGGAAGGAGGAGGAAGAATCTCGGTGCCGAACCGCAGCCGAGGAGGCCCGCCTCACCAACATCCGGATCGTCATGGAAGATCACGAGAAGGAGCTCGCTGCCCGTGAGCAGGCGCTCAATGAGGGGCTCTGCACCAAGGGCGAGGAGGTCGAGAAACTGGTGGCGCAACACACTCAGGAGCCGACGAATCAGTTTAAGAGCGACCTCGACGCCCAGGCCTCGGAGTACGCCGGCAAGCTCCAGGAGATCACCGATCGAGCGTCCGCTGCCCAAGTCGCCAAGCATGGGCTCACCGCGATGGTGAAGGAGCTTGAGGAAGATCTCGATGGCCTCCGTGACAAGGTATCGACGCTTTCTTCTACGAGGGACAAGGCCCTCGCCAGCTTGGAGGAGGTTGAGGCCGCTGTTGCTGACAAGGCCACCCAACTCCGTTGTGCCAATGCCTCCCTATACGCCCTATGGGCCAAGTTGACCTCTGTGGAGGAGGCACTCAAGGAGGGAGTGGCCGGGGAGGAGGATCTGGCTTGGAAGCTCCAGGTCTCGGCAGAACAGCTTGACGCCACCTCCGTCGACCATGGCAAGTATGTGAAGGTCATCATGTTGTGGACGGGGAACCTTGTTAACGCCGCGTCTGCCATCACCGACCCGCTGGCCACCATGGATCTTGAAGGCCCCGGCTATGCTCCTTCTCTGGAGGCTCCTCCGAGGTTAACTTGGCCTTGTTCTTCGATAGTCTGACCGACGCCCTGAAGCATCTCCATGCCGGAGAGACGACGCGGTTGGTGGGCGAGGCCCGGTGGCTGTGCCGGAATGTCCTCCTCAAAGTGCTTACCAAGTTGGCGTACAAGAACCGTGATTTGAATCTCTCCATGGTACGCCTGCCGAAGGAAGTGGAACCCAAGCCCTTTGAACAAAAGGTCATGCCTATCGTCGATAGGATAGACAAGGCTAAAAGGGTGCAAGGTCCACATCGGGACTAGCCTCTGTGCCTTTTGTTATTGTAATCTATGCTTTGAACATAATCTTTGCTATTCGTAATATACTCAGTACTCCCTTTGGGAGAGTAGCGCTACCTTTCCTCTATCACATCTTTCCCTCTTTCCTGCGATACTTTGCCGGGGGCCGTCACTGCCGACAGGATATTTAACTCCCTCCCGGGCCTCGTCGTCGCCACCGAGCACGCTTTTTTACAAAAGATGTGTGCTGTACAAGCCACCTTGATTGTTGAGCGCGCTTCGAGGCGACCTTTGGGAGACTAGTGACAGCGATCCCTAGTGCACAAGTTTTTCCATTTGAGAGAAAGTGAGGGCGTTCTAGAGAGGAGAGGAGTGTACTGACCCAATGACTTACCCAACAACTTACTCAAAGTGTCCGCAACTTTCGTGCCGGATGCGTTTACTTCTTTCGGCTTTGAGTGGATTATCTTGGTTCTTATTGTTGCTGTGGGCGTCGCCACTATCTGCTGTGGGTGTCCCCACTATCTTCTGTGGGCGTCCCCACTATCTTCCTCCCGGCAAACTTGTGCGCAGGGGTTGTACCTGTCTTTCAAAGGAAAGAATAGAGGGAAAATATCTACCGGGGTTATGGTCCCCTTGCTATCTCATGCGTTTCACAAAGTCATAGATGCATGCATCTTTTCTATCATGAGGATCTATATGATTATGTGGAACGCTATGCTTTATTCGACTGTGCTTAGGGTCTTCGCCTGGCTTTGTACAAAGGATTACATGCAGCTTCGGCAAGACTTGTACAAAAGGTGGTCGCCGGGTGGCCCGACAACCTCTCCCTACGGGTAGAACTTTCGAAGATGCTCTATGTTCTAGGAGTTGCTCACCGGCAAGCCATCTTCGGTCTCCAGGCGGATAGCGCTGGGCCTGGTGACTCACACTACCCGATATGGGCCTTCCCACTTCGGCATCAACTTGTTGGTATTCTTGGCCGACTCAACGCGCCTAAGAACAAGGTCGCCTTCCTCGAAACTTCTGGATTGTACCTTGCGGCTATGATAGTGGCGCAAGGCTTGCTGGTAGCGAGAGGCTCGCATATTCGCCCGAATCCGGGTCTCCTCGAGGAGCACAACGTCATCTGGACGCAATTGCTCTTGCTCCACCTCATCATAAGCGAGCACCCGAGGTGACCCATAAGTGAGTTCCGTGGAAAGAACTGCTTCTGCCCCGTAGACCAGGGAGAAGGGTATCTGGCCGGTGGCTCGATTTGGCGTCGTTCTGATTGACCAAAGAACCGCCGATAGTTCGTCAATCCAGTGCCTTCCATGTTCGTGCAGCTTGTCGAAAGTTCTAGTCTTGAGCCCGCGCAGTACCTCGGCATTTGCCCTTTCGGCTTGACCGTTGCTCCTTGGGTGAGCGAGGGAAGCGAAGCATATTTTGCTGCTGAGGTCTTGGGCGTATTGCATGAAGATGCGGCTTGTGAACTCGGTGCCATTGTCGGTGATTACCCTTTTCGGGACACCAAAGCGACAAACTATCCCCTTGAAGAACTTGACAGCTGTCTGCGCTGTTACCCTTCTTGCTGGCTCCACTTTTGGCCACTTTGTGAACTTGTCGATTGCGACATACAAGTACTCAAAGCCCCCGGCGGCGCGAGGGAAGGGCCCGAGGGTATCGAGCCCCCAGACCGAGAATGGCCACAAGAGAGGGATTGTTTGGAGAGCATGCGCTCGCTGATGAAGCTTTCTTGAATGGAACTGGCACGTTTCACACTTGGTTACTAGTGCAGTTGCATCCTGAAGGGCTGTGGGCCAGAAGAAACCTTGCCGGAACGCCTTGCCGGCAAGGGCCCTTGACCCTATGTGCGATCCACATATTCCTCCGTGAATTTCGGCCAACAACTCCAGTCCTTCCTCCTAGGGGATGCACTTTAGCTTCACGTCGTTCAGTGGCCTCTTGTAGAGGGCATCGTCCACGAATTGGTACATGCTTGACTGGCGAGCTACCTTCTCTGCTTCTTCGGGTTCCTGAGGCAATTCCCTATTTTGGAGGTATCGGACTATGTGCTGCGCCCATGCCGGAGCGCGTGGCTCGCCGGCGAGGAGCAACAACATGTCTTGTGCCGGGGTAGGATCCCCCCAGCAGGCTCTGCTTCTGGTCCGGCAAGTTCCTTACCGGGGCTCCTTGGTAGGTCTGCCGGGAGGTACTTGCCGGAGTTGAACTTCTTCCTTTGGTCCGGCTTGGTTGATGGTGCCACGGAGGGTTGAGTCAGCCATAGCACGAAAGTCCCTGGTTCCACAGGAAGTTTAAGTGCTGCTCGCTTCGACAGGTCATCTACGATGGTGTTTTCGGCACGGGGTATGTGCTCCATCTGTAGATTGTCAAACCGTTCTTCCAACTTTGTCACCTCCTCCACGTAGGCTTCCATCAACGGGCTTTGATAATCTTTGTTGACTTGCCGGATGACTAGTTGGGAGTCACCTCTAATGACGAGCTTTCGAATCCCAAGATCTGTCGCGATCCTCAGCCCGACAAGCAACCCTTCATATTTTGCGGTGTTGTTGGTTGACTTCTCTTGGGGGAAATACATTTGGATCACGTACTTGAGATGCTCCCCGGTAGGCGCGACTAGCAACACGCCAGCCCCGGCGCCCTGGAGGGAGAAAGCTCCATCAAAGTACATGACCCACTCTTGAGTCGATTCCTTACCCGGGAGGGCTGATTCTGGTATTTCTTCATCTGGCGTTGGGGTCCATTCTGCAATGAACTCTGCTAGGGCCCTGCTCTGTATGGTCGAAGTGCTCCCGAACTGGAGGCCAAAGCTGGACAATTCTAACGCCCACTCTACTATCCTGCCGGTCGCGTCGGGGTTTCGTAGAACCCTCTACAACGGGAAGCGAGTGACGACGGTAATGTCATGTGCTTGGAAGTAGTGGCGCAACTTCCTTGAGGCCACGAGGAGGTCAAAAAGTAATTTCTGCACCTCGGAATTTCTCGTTCTGGCCCCTTGTAGGAGGGAGCTGATGAAATATACCAGGCGTTGCACCAACTTGTTCTTTTGCACAGGTCCGCTGGTTGGCGAGGACTTCTCTTGGCCGTCTTCTGTCACAGCGGGGAGCTCTTGCTTGCCATCACGCGCATCCTCGTCGGGTGGCATTGCCTTTGGCGGGGCTTCGTTGCCTTCCTCCCTCTACGCCACCAAGGCAGCACTGGCCACCTGGTTGGTTGCCGCTAGATACAAGAGTAGTGGCTCTTGGGGTCTAGGGGCCACTAGCACGGGTGCGGAGGAGAGGTATTTCTTCAAGTCTTGTAGTGCCACTTCCACCTCATGATTCCACTTCATCGGTCCCGCCTTCTTCAGGATTTTGAAGAAAGGCAGGGCGCGTTCAGCGGACTTGGATATGAATCGGCTCAAGGCAGCTACACATCCGGCTAGGCGCCGCATGTCCTTGACGCGGTTCGGCGCCTCAGTTTGTTCGTTGGCCTTGATCTTGTCGAGATTGGCTTCGATTCCACGTTGGGACACGAAGAATCCGAGAAGCATGCCAGACGGGACGCCGAAGACACATTTCTCGGGGTTGAGCTTGAGGTTGATTTTGCGCAGATTGGCAAATGTTTCTTCCAGGTCTGGCACATGGGTGGATCTGTCCTTGGTTTTGACCACTATGTCATCCATATAAGCTTCTAGATTTCTACGGAGTTGGGGTTCAAAACCGATTTGGATCACCCTTGCGAAAGTCGAGCCAACGTTCTTCAACCCAAAGGGCATCCACACAAAGCAGTACGTGCAACATGGGGTGATGAACGCTGTCTTATCCTCATCCTCCTCGGCCAAGTAGATCTGGTGATAACCGGAGTAGGCGTTGAGGAAGGACAACAGGTCGCAGCCGGCAGTGGATTTGACAATCTGGTCGATGCACGGCAGGGGAAAGGATCTTTGGGACATGCTTTATTGACGTCGGTGAAGTCAATACAAAGCCGCCATTTTCCACTTGCCTTGCGCACAACGACTGGATTGGCCAACCACGTGGGATGGATGACCCCCCGTGACCAGGCCGGCCGCTTCCAGCTTCTTGATTTCTTCGGCAATGAACTCTTGTCGCTCCAAGTCCTGCTTCCTCACCTTCTGCTTGACCGGCCACGCGTGTGTACAAACGGTAAGGTGGTGCTCAATCACCTCACTGGGAACGCCGGGAATATCTGACAGTTGCCAGGCAAACACATCAAGATTTTCCCGCAGGAAGGCCATGAGCGCGCTTTCCAATTTGTTGTCGAGGGTGGAACCGATGGTGAAATTTCCACCCGAGCCATCTTCCTTTGCTGGCACTTTCTTGGTCTCAGGCGGAGCGGCCCTGGACCTTTTCCTTCGTGTGGTGGACCTTTTAGGTACATCCCTGCCGATAGCACAACACTCTAACGAGGTGCGCTTGCCAGGGTTGACGCGGGAAGCTCCCTCGTCGTCATTCTTCCCTCCTGGGGTCCTTGCCGGGGGCGACGCGGAAGGGACCTTGGCGACGAGCGCTGCCATGGCCTCCCGGTAGAGGCGGTCCGTGCATCAGAGCGCATCCTTCTTGTCGACACGGATGACGATGACGCTGATCGGGCCTGGCATCTTCACGGTATTGTAGGCATAGTGTGAGGCCGCCATGAATTTGGCCAATGCCGGACACGCCAGGATCCCGTTGTACGCGAACGGGTTGTCGGAGACGTCGAAGACGACCTTCTCCGTCCGGCAGTTCTGGTCGCTGCCGAAAGTCACCGGCAACGTGATCTTTCCCTTGGGATGGATCTTCCCGGGATTGATCCCTTGGAACGCGCATGTGTCCTCAAGGTCTTCATCGGGGATCTGCAGCTTCGGGATTACATCAGGGGAAATGAGATTCAGACCGGCCCCTCCGTCTACCAACATTTTCGTTACTGTGAGGATGCGGATTGTTGGTGACACCAACAACGGCAAGCACCCGACCACGACAACGTGATCTGGGTGGTCCTTAGATTCGAAAATGATCGGTGTCTGCGACCATCTCAGGGGCTTGCGGGCGCTGATGGAGGGCTCGGCCGCAATCACTTCACGCGCCCACTTCTTGAGCTGGCGGTGGGAAGAATGCAGCAAGGCACCTCCTTCAAGGCACATCATGTTCGTTGCCCTTTGGAATTCGTGGTTGCTGGAGTCGTCGTCAGGGCAGTCTTCATCATCATCCTCCCCTGTCTTCTCTCGTGGTTGTGCGGGCCTTGCTTTCTTGCCTTTGAACTTGCCGGGGCGGCTCCCTTGGGCGCCTTTCTTCCCGCCTGACCCTTCGCCACCTTGCTGGGCCTTTTCTTTGTCGCGCCTTTGGTATTTGGCTCACTGCCTCTCGGCAAGCTGTTCGACTTGCCGGCCGTGCTGGAGGTTGTGGCCTTTGGTGCGGTGGATCTTGCAGTACTGGGCGTCGGAGCCATCCGGTTTATCGGCGGCTGCCAAGGCCTGGCAGGAGCCACACCTGGCGGTATCCTTGCTAGAGGCCTCGACGGCAAACACGTTACTACCGTTCCGCTTCTTGTTACGCCACTTTCCCCTCTTGGCGGGGACGTCGACATCTTCGTCTTCAGAGTCGGCTTCAACGCCAGCATTCTCGCTGGGGAGCCTCCTTCCTTCTTTTGCACGCACGCACCTATCCGCCAGAGCGTAGAGCTCGATGACTTCGCGGACTTCGTTCATCGCCAGCTCTTCGCGCATCTTACGATTGTGCACGTTCTGGTGGAACGCGCTGATGACGGCAGGTGGGTGGACGTCCGGGATGTTGTGTTGGATGCGGCTGAACCTGTGGATGTACTTGCGCAGGGGTTCACCCTCCTTTTGCGGGATGATTTGCAAGTTGCTTTCCTAACCAGGAGCTCGGTGGCCGCCACTAAAGGCGCCAACGAAGTCCTGTCACAATTCCTTCCAGGAGGAAATGGAGTTCTTGGGGAGGTGCATCAACCACGACCTGACTTTGGGCTTGAGCACCGACGGGAAGTAGTTGGCCAGTATCTTCTCGTCTCGTCCCCCGGCAGCGTGCACCGCGATAGTGTAGATGCTGAGGAACACCGACAGATGGGTCCTGCCATCATACTTTTCTGTGATCTCCGGTTTGAAAGTACGGGAGCTGGGCCACTGGACGTGTCATAATTCGCGGGTAAACGCTGGGCAGCCTACGTCGTAAGGTAGGTCGCCAGGGTACCCTGAAACTGGTGCGCCAGCGGTGGTCCCAACGCGGATATCTGATTGATGGCGCGTCTCGCGCTGCCGCTCGATGAGGGTGCATGCGTCTTCCTCGCGGCGCTCGCGGAGAATGTCCGGCTGATCGCGGTGGTGGCGGGGGTCTGAGAACCTGGTCGAGTCGTTAAAACGATGACCCGTTCCCGCCACCGTGGAGGAGAGTGCACGGTGGCTGTGGGAGCCCTTGTCTTCTCGGCACGGTCCCGAACGTGCTTGATGGAGGGCCATTTCGACGTCCCTGCCTGCCACGACTGGTCTACATCGGCGACTGCGAGGAGGCTCTGGATGGTGGCCGTCCACTCCCTTTGTTTGTTCGCCGGTGGAGGGAAATCGAGGAGCAGCTGGGCCCGCTTCAGTGCTTCCGCCGGTGCGGGCGGCGGCGAGATGTGTGAAGACCTCAGGGGGCTCTCACTTCTAACCGTGTTAGAAGGAGCTCCCTGTTGGTCACTGATACGTCTCCAACGTATCTATAATTTTTTATGGTTCCATGCTATTATCTTGTCAAACTTTGGATGTTTTGTATGCATTTTATATCTTTTTTGGACTAACCTATTAACTCAGTGCCAAGTGCCAGTTCCTATTTTTCCGTGTTTTTGACCTTTCTCAGAGGAGAATATTAAACGGAGTCCAAACGGAATAAAACCTCCGAAAAGATTTTTTCCGGAACAGAAGATATGCAGGGAGCTTGAGAACCAAGGCAGAGGGGAGAACCAAGGCAGAGGGCACCAGGGGAGGCCACAAGCCCCCTAGCAGCGGCCTGGGGGGGCGCCTAACAGGCTTGTCGTCCCCATTGGCTCCTCTGCCCTACTTCTTCTGCCTATAAATCCCTGAAAAATCTGAAACCACGAGAGAGAGCCACGAAAATACTTTTCTGCCGCCGCAAGCTTCTGTCTCCGCAAGATCCCATCTGGGGCATGTTCTGGTGCCCTGCCGGAGGGGGGATTCGGACACACAGGGCTTATTCATCAACAACATTGCTACTCCGATGATGCGCGAGTAGTTCACTACCTTCGGGTCCACCGCTAGTAGCTAGATGGCTTCTTCTCTCTCTTGGATCTTCAATACAAAGCTGTCCCTGATCTTCATGGAGATCTATCCGATGTAATCTTCTTTTGCGGTGTGTTTGTCGAGATCCGATGAATTGTGGATTTATGATCAGATTATCTATGAATCTTATATGAGTTTCTTCTGATCTCTTATATGCATGATTTCATATCCTTGTAATTCTCTTCGAGTTCTGGGTTTTGTTTGGCCAACTTGATCTATGATTCTTGCAATGGGAGAAGTGCTTGGTTTTCGGTTCATACCGAGCGGTTACCTCACCCAGTGATAGAAGGGGTAGCGGGGCACGCATCATGTTGTTGCCATCAAGGGTAAAAAGATGGGGTTTATATCCATTGCATGAATTTATCCCTCTACATCATGTCATCTTGCTTAAGGCGTTACTCTGTTTGTTATGAACTCAATACACTAGATGCATGCCGGATAGTGGTCGATGTGTGGAGTAATAGTAGTAGATGCAGAAAGTATCGGTCTACTTGTCTCGGACGTGATGCAAATATGTATGATCATTGCCTTAGATATCGTCATGACTTTGCGCGGTTCTATCAATTGCTCGACAGTAATTCGTTCATCCACCGTAATATTTACTATCTTGAGAGAAGCCTCTAGTGAACACTATGGCCCCCGGGTTTACTTCACATCATATTTTCAGCCCTACACTTTTACTTTGTTGCACTTTCCGCCTTCAGATCTCACCTTGCAATCAATCGTGAAGGTATTGATAGGCCCTTTGTAGCGTTGGGTGCAAGTTTGCTATCGGGGGGGGGGGGGGTACTAGCCATGGAAAAGTGATAATACAGTAATCTAACACCAATATAAATAGAAATCAAGTTTGCTACAGTACCTAAAGAGGTGGTAGTTTGTTTTCTTGTGCTAATGATATCACGAGTTTTTGTTTAAGTTTTGTGTTGTGAAGTTTTCAAGTTTTGGGTGATGTTCTCATGGACAATGGGATAAAGAGTGGGAAGAGCTCAAGCTTAGGTATGCCCAAGGCATCCCAAGCCAAATTCAAGGACACCAAAAAGCCTAAGCTTGGGGATGCCCCGGGAAGGCATCCCCTCTTTCGTCTTCAATCCATCGGTAATGTCACTTGGAGCTATATTTTTATTCACCACATGATATGTGTTTTGCTTGGAGCGTCGTGTATTATAGGAGTCTTTTCTTTTTGTTGTGTCACAACCATCCTTGCTGCACACCTTTTTGAGAGAGACATGCACTCATCGTGAATTTGCTAGAATACTCATTGAGCTTCGCTTATATCTTTTGAGTTAGGCAATTTAGCTCACATGTGCTTCACTTATATCTTTTGAGCTAGATAACTTTGCTCTAAGTGCTTCACTTAGATCTTTTAGAGCACGGCGGTGTCATATTTTGGAGAAATAAGAACTCTCGATCTTCACTTATATCTTTTTGAGAGTGCTCTCTCTGAGTAACTTGGTAGTTGGCTTGTGCTATGAAAGTAGTCCTAAAGATGATAGGCATCCAAAGAGGATACAATAAAACTTCCATATTCTTGTGCATTGATTAGAAAGAGAAGTTTGATTCCTCTCAATTAGTTTTGAGACCTGGATTTGGTAATATTAAGAGTCATGTTAGTAGGGTGTTGTGAATCTAGAAATACTTGTGTTGAAGTTAGTGATTCCCGTAACATGCACGTATGGTGAACCGCTATGTTAGGAAGTCAGAGCATAATTGATTTATTGACTGTCATCCTTTGTGTTGCGGTCGGGATCGCTCGATGGTGAACACCTACCAACCCTTCCCCAAGGAGTATGCGTTTAGCACTTTCTTTCGATTACTAATAAAAACTTTGGCAATAAGTATGTGAGTTCTTCATGACTAATGTGAGTCCATGGTATAGATGCACTTTCACCTTCCACCATTGCTAGCCCCTCTAGTGCCGTGCAACTTTTGCCGGTACACAAAACCACCATAGACCTTCCTCAGAACAACCACCATACCTACCTATCATGGCCTTTTCATAGCCATTCCGAGATATATTGCCATGCAACTCCCACCGTTCTGTCTCATGACATGTGCCGTCACTTTCATATTGCCATTGCATGATCATAAGATAGATAGCGAGTCATACGCTAAGCTAGATCGTTGCACATCCCGGTACACTGCTAGAGGCATTTCCTATAGAGTCATCATTGTTCTAAGCATTGAGTCGTGAGTATATAAAAGTGTGATGATCGTCATTATTAGAGCATTGTCCCATGTGAGGAAAAAAAGAGGCCAAAATTGCCCACACAAAAAAATAGGGAAAGAGGCCAAAGAGCCCAAACAAAAAGGAGAGAGAAAAAGAGAGAAGGGACAATGCTACTATCTTTTTCCACACTTGTGCTTCATAATAGCACCATGTTCTTCATGATAGAGAGTCTCTTGTTTTGTCACCACCATATACTAGTGGGAATCTTCATTATATAACTTGGCTTGTATATTCCAATGATGGGCTTCCTCAAAATTGCCCTAGGTCTTCGTGAGCAAGCAAGTTGGATGCACACCCACTACTTCTCCTTTTGATCTTTCACACACTTATAGCTCTAAGTGCATCCATTGCATGGTAATCCCTACTCTTTCACATTGATATCTATTGATGGGCATCTCCATAGCCCTTTGATACGCCAAGTCAATGTGACCATCTCCTCCTTTTTGTCTCACAGCCTCCACCACACTCTATTCCACCTATAGTGCTATATCCATGGCTCATGCTCATGTATTGCGTGAGAGTTGAAAAAGGTTTGAGAAATTAAGAGGGCGGAAACAATTACTTGGCCAATACCGGGGTTGTGCATGATTTAAATTCGTTGTGTGGGGATGATGGAGCATAGCCAGACTGTATGATTTTGTAGGGATAACTTTCTTTGGCCTTGTTATTTCGAAAGTTCATGATTACCTTGCTAGTTTGCTTGAAGTATTATTGTTTTCATGTCAATAGCAAACTATTGTTTTGAATCTTACGGATCTGAAAATTCATGTCACATGAAAGAAGTTACAACAACAAACAACAACAACAACAACCAAGCCTTTCAGTCCCAAACAAGTTGGGGTAGGCTAGAGTTGAAACCCATAAGATCTCGAAGCCACGTCATGGCTCTGGAACGTGGATAGCTAACTTCCACGCACCCCTGTCCATGGCTAAGTCTTTGTCAATATTCCAAACCTTCTGGTCTCTCTTAACGGACTCCTCCCATGTCAAGTTTGGTCTACCATGACCCCTCTTAACATTCTCAGCACACTTTATCCGTCCGCTATGCACCGGCGCTTCCGGTGGCCTCCGTTGAATATGTCCAAACCATCTGAGACGATGTTGGACCAGCTTCTCTTCAATCGGTGCTACCCAAAGTCTCTCTCGTATATCGTCATTCCGTACCCGATCCTTTCTTGTGTGGCCACATATCCATCTCAACATGCGCATCTCTGCTACACCTAACTGTTGGATATGTCGTCTCTTGGTTGGCCAACACTCCACGCCATACAACATCGCAGGTCGGATAGCTGTCCTATAAAACCTGCCTTTTAGCTTTTGTGGCACTCTCTTGTCACAGAGTACGCCAGAAGCTTGGCGCCACTCCATCCACCCAGCCTTGATTCTGTGGCCCACGTCTACATCGATATCGCCATCCTTCTTCAACATGGACCCCAAATATCGAAACGTGTCTCTCTCCGGTACCACCTGCCCACCAAGGCTAACCTCTCCATCCTCGTGCCT
The DNA here is from genome assembly GCF_904849725.1 of Hordeum vulgare subsp. vulgare. Taxonomy (NCBI): domain Eukaryota; kingdom Viridiplantae; phylum Streptophyta; class Magnoliopsida; order Poales; family Poaceae; genus Hordeum; species Hordeum vulgare. Next base: position 359,026,445 of record NC_058523.1, read on the forward strand.
AGTAGCACTAAAACTGCACCTCATGTATTCAATTTTAGTTCTACTAAGCCTAAAACCTTTCGATTCTAGAGTCCGCCTCCATAACTCTAACTTTCTATTAACCCCCGTTCGGCTATCATCGACTAGCACCACATCATCCACAAAGAGCATACACCATGGGATATCTCCTTGTATATCCCTTGTGACCTCATCCATCACCAAATCAAAAAGATAAGGGCTCAAAGATGACCCTTGGTGTAGCCCTATTCTAATCGGAAAGTCATCGGTGTCGCCATCACTTGTTTGAACACTTGTCACAACATTATCATACATATCCTTGATGAGGGTAATGTACTTTATTGGGACTTTGTGTTTCTCCAAGGCCCACCACATGACATTTCGAGGTATCTTATCGTAGGCCTTCTCCAAATCAATGAACTCCATATGAAGGTCCTTCTTTTGCTCCATGTATCTCTCCATCAGCTGTCGTACCAAGAAGATGGCTTCCATGGTAGACCTCCCACATATAAGTTACATGAAAAATATGCTAGGTAGCATTCCACATCAAAAATTCAGTCTTTATCACTTCCCTACTCGAGGACGAGCAGGAGTTAAGCTTGGGGATGCTTGATACGTCTCCAACGTATCTATAATTTTTGATGGTTCCATGCTATTATCTTGTCAAACTTTGGATGTTTTGCATGCATTTTATATCTTTTTTGGGACTAACTTATTAACTCAGTGCCAAGTGCCAGTTCCTAGTTTTTCCGTGTTTTTGACCTTTTTCAAAGGAGAATATTAAACGGAGTCCAAACGGAATAAAACCTCCGAAAAGATTTTTTCCGGAACAGAAGATACGCACGGAGCTTGAGAACCAAGGCAAAGGGCACCAGGGGAGGCCACAAGCCCCCTAGCCGCGGCGTAGGGGGCCCCGTGCCTAGCAGGCTTGTGCGCCCCCTATGGCTCCTGTGCCCTACTTCTTCCGCCTATAAATCCCTGAAAAATCTGAAACCACGAGAGAGAGAGCCACGAAAATACTTTTCCGCCACCGCAAGCTTCTGTCTTCGCAAGATCCCATCTGGGGCACGTTCTGGTGCCCTGCCGGAGGGGGGATTCGGACACGGAGGGCTTATTCATCAACACCATTGCTACTCCGATGATGTGTGAGTAGTTCACCATAGACTTTCGGGCCCACAGCTAGTAGCTAGATGGCTTCTTCTCTCTCTTGGATCTTCAATACAAAGCTGTCCCTGATCTTCATGGAGATCTATCCGATGTAATCTTCTTTTGCGGTGTGTTTGTCGAGATCCGATGAATTGTGGATTTATGATCAGACTATCTATGAATCTTATTTGAGTTTCTTCTGATCTCTTATATGCATGATTTCATATCCTTGTCATTCTCTTCGAGTTGTGGGTTTTGTTTGGCCAACTTGATCTATGATTCTTGCAATGGGAGAAGTGCTTGGTTTTGGGTTCATACCGTGCGGTGACCTCACCCAGTGACAGAAGGGGTAGCGAGGCACGCATCGTGTTGTTGCCATCAAGGGTAAAAAGATGGGGTTTATATCCATTGCATGAAATTATCCCTCTACATCATGTCATCTTGCTTAAGGCGTTACTCTGTTTGTTATGAACTCAATACACTAGATGCATGCCGGATAGCAGTCGATGTGTGGAGTAATAGTAGTAGATGCAGAAAGTATCGGTCTACTTGTCTCGGACGTGATGCCTATATGTATGATCATTGCCTTAGATATCTCATGACTTTGCGCGGTTCTATCAATTGCTCGACAATAATTCGTTCACCCACCATAATATTTGCTATCTTGAGAGAAGCCTCTAGTTAACACTATGGCCCCCGGGTCTACTTCACATCATATTTTCAGCCCTACACTTTTACTTTGTTGCACTTTCCGCCTTCAGATCTCACCTTGCAATCAATCGTGAAGGGATTGATAGGCCCTTTGTAGCATTGGGTGCAAGTTTGCTCTTTTTGCGCAGGTACTTTGGAGACTTGGCTTGATACTCCTACTGGTATGATTGATACCTTGGTTCTCAAACTGAGGGAAATACTTACTGCTACTGTGCTGCATCACCCTTTCCTCTTCAAGGGAAAAAACCAACGCAAGCTCAAGAGGTAGCAGTCAGACGGTGGCTCGCCAGCCCGTGCCGTAGCAGAGCTGTAAGTGCATCTAATGCCCCTTAGTGATTTTGGTGGTTTGAAGACTTATAGGTTAAGTATCTAATGTGTTCTTGAGTGTACAAAGGATCTACAAGTCACTGAGGAGTTTGAAATATTTGATGAATATCGACCCCTAAAAATGTATATCTTCGGTTGAAGAAATTGGTCTGAAGGTGAAGAATTGAATCGCGAAGAATCTGCGATGAAATTGATATTCCTCATGAAGATATTGAAATTGAGGAATTCGGTGTGTCCTGAAGAAAATCATTCTGAAGACTTTGAAGCATGAAGATTTACTCTTTCTGTTTTATTTTCTTCACACTTGACTAATATGAACACCGTAGTGTTAAAGGGGATCGAAGTTACACTTTGGAATGAATTTCCTCATGATGCTCAACCCAAGCCTAATCCTACCAAAAGCCTCAAGTGAGGAATACGAGTGACATGAGGACTCTCACAGTTGAGGGTTCTGACCGTTTCGATTGCCACGCCACATCATTGGTCTTATCCACACCAAGGGTCATGTTATTTAAGGGAATTAGTGTCAAATCATGTCGGGATGCTCTCAGGCTATAAATAGGCGCCCCCCACAACCATTAGTTGGTTGGCTGCTCCGTTAGAAACTGACACTTGTCGTAAGAGCAACCCAATTCCTTAGAGTCTTCGAGAGTAATTCATCAGTGAGGAAATGCCCCAAACACCAAACCACAAACATAGAACCAAGTGATTGAGCATCACTGAAGAAGTTGTTCCTGTGTGGGACTGAAGCCTTTTACCTTTGAGGACTGTGCATCCTCCAGACGGTTAGGCGTCATGGTCTAGAGCAATCCAGCAGTTAATTGTGGATCGCCAGGTGACCAAGTTTGTGAGGGTTTCGAAGTCCGCCCTGAAGACTTACCACGAGTGTTGGGCGAGGACTGTGTGTTCTTAGCCCAAGGAGAATACGGTAGGGACTGTGTGTCCTTTGGTTTCAATACCAAGCCGCTCCAAACCAGATGTACAACTGTCACAACAGTTGGAACTCGGTCATCAACTACTGTCTTCGCTGTGAAACGGGTTCTAATTCCTCAACTCCTTACTTTCCTCAGATTATGTGTTGATGACTTTCACTGTTACTGTTTGATGAATTTGCTGAAGACTTTCTCTGAAATTCCTCAACCCCAAATTCTTCACGCTAGTTAATCCTCATCTGTTTTCTGCGTGCCTGCTCACTGTGCAATCTGTTTTCACATTCCTCACACTAAAAAATTGCTGTTGTGAAACTTTGCACTTCTGATCCTTTACTGTTTTGCTGTAAGTTAGTCATCAGTGAGGAATTTCCTCAAAAGGAATTTCCTCAGTGATGAAATTCAAAAAATCTCCTATTCACCCCCCTCTAGTCGATATAACGCACTTTCAAGAGTGGGTACGCCTGCTCGGCGTACCTCAAGAACGGGGTCCACGGGTCCCCTTAGGTTGGGGCGGATCGCCACCCTCCTGGGGCAATCCGTCCTGTGTGGCCTGAGAAGGCCGCGATGTGTGGGCTCGCGTGGGCGCCTTGAAAGGCGCCGACGCATCCTTGGACGTGGCCGCACCGTAGGCTGGTCGTGCGGCCGTGTCCTTCGACGTACCATGGAAGGATGATCGCCGCGGCCGCGGGAGACTCCACTCGCCTAGGTTTTCTCTCTAGAATGATGCGGAAGCTCGGGGCCTCCGCCTTCTTGTCCTGCGCCCGCATCTTCTCCCGCCCCCGCCGGGGCCGGAGGACTGGGTACGGGAGCGTTGGTCGCCGGAGCGCCCCTCCTCTTTGGGGCCATGGCAACGAAGAAGAGGTGGTGCGCTGAAGGCTAGGTCAGATTAACGCAATCTTGCCCCCTACCTGGCATGCCAAAGATGTCGGCAATGCTAGGTCGACACCTATGGGGATCAATGCAATACCCTTGTGATCGTAGGGCGGGGAAAAATAACGTAAATAGGAGACCTAACGATCAACACCCGGCAAGCCTTTTTTACCCAGGTTCGGGCCGCTTACGCGTAAAACCCTACGTCCTCCTCGTCTGATGGTATTAAGCGTTCTTTCGTCGGTTCGTTTACAGTGATGATAATCGTCTTCTTGGACAATCTCCAAAAAGTCTAACCCCTTGTGAATGAGCTAAGGGCCTGCTTTTATAGGCAAAGGGGTCACCTACAGTGCTCGATGGTAGGTTCACGAGATTTTACAGTGAACCTAGAGCGGCATTTATCCATCTACCACTGTCAGGCGCATTAAATGCATGTCTTGTCCATGTCAGCTAAGTGCTGGTGAAGACATGTGTCCAGGTGTTTCGACACCTGGACGCCCCGCTGGCGCATGTGGAATGCGCTGGAACTCGGGGAGGGGGGGGGGAGCGGTGGCACTGTTGCAAGGGCGGTCACCCTCTAGTGTCTTGCCACGTCATCCCGACAAGGGTACTTGCCGGGGCCTTGGCGCTTCGTCCCGACAAGGAAGCTTGCTGGGGGGCTTCGACTATCTTCCCAGCGAGGGAGGCTCGCCAGGGTCTTGTGCTAGGTGCATTCATCACGTCCATTAGATGGACGTGGCCTTGGGTGTCTTCCCAGCAAGGCAGGCTTGCCGGGGCCTTGAATATCTTGGGGGTGAGCCTTGTCTAGATTCTGCCGCGCCCTACCGTCAGGGGCTCTTCACGCCCATGCACAAGTGTGGGGTACTAGAGACCCTAGTCTTTAGTGCACCGACAACTCAGGAGCAGTACATGTCCGTGTCAACCCACGAATCTTGGTACTAACTTGATCTGAAGCTTCATAATCATCATCATTAGCTTCCTGTTCAATTGGTGTAGGTGTCACAGAAACATCTTCTTGTGTCCTGATACTCTCTTATTGAAGTGACGGTTCAATAACCTCATCAAGTTCTACCTTCCTCCCACTCAGTTTTTTGGAAAAAAGTTTTCTCTAAAAATGACCCACTCTTTGCAACAAACACTTTGCCTTTGGATCTGAGATAGAAGGTATACGCAACTGTTTCCTTTGGGTATCCTATGAAGTCGCACTTATCCGTTTTGGGTTCGAGCTTAACAGGCTGAAGCCTTTTGACATAAGCATCGCAACCCCAAACTATAAGAAATGACAACTTAGGTTTCTTGCCAAACCATAGTTCATACGGTGTCATCTCAACCGATTTAGATGGTACCCTATTTAAAGTGAATGTGGTTGTCTCTAATGCATAAACCCAAAACGATAGTGGCTAATCGGTAAGAGACATCATAGTACATACCATATCCAATAGAGCATGACTATAACACATGGACACAACATTACACTATGGTGCTCCAGGTGACATAAGTTGCGAAACAATTTCCACATTGTCTTAAATGTATACCAAACTTGTAACTCAGCTATTCACCTCTATGATCCTATCGTAGACATTTTATCTTCTTAAGACGATGATCATTCAACTTCACTGTGAAATTGCTTGAACTTTTCAACATTTCAGACTTGTGATTCATCAAGTAAATATACATGTATCTACTCAAATCATCTATGAAGGTAATAAAACAATGATATCCACTATGTGCTTCAGCACTCATTGGACTGCATACATCAAAATGTATTATTTGCAATACGTCACTTGCGCGCTCCATCTTACCGAAAAACAGGGTTTTAGTCAACTTGCCCATGAGGCATGGTTCGCATGTCTCAAGCGATACAAAATCGAGTGAGTCGAAAGATCCATCAGCATGGAGTTTCTTCATTTTTTTTAAACCAATATGACCTAAGTGACAGTGCCACAAGTAAGTGGTACTATCATTATTAACTGTACATTTTTTGGCATCATTACTATGAACATGTGTATAACTACGATTGAGATTCAATAAACCATTCTTCTTGGGTGTATGATCATAATAGATATTATTCATGTAAACAAAAGAACACATTATTCTCTAACCTACATGAATAATTGTGTTGCAATAAAAAATCAATATAATGTTCATGCTCTACAGAGACACCAAATAAAATTTATTTAGGTTTACCACTAATCTTGGAGGTAGATGGAGTGTGCGATGGTGATAACATCAACCTTGGAAACACTTCCAACACACATCTTCACCTCGCCCTTAGCTAGTCTCCATTTATCCCACAACTCCTGTTTTGAGTTACTAATTTTAGAAACTAAAGTGGTATCAAATACCAGGAGCTACAACGAACGCTAGTAAGGCACACGTTAATAACATGTATATCAAATATAGTTTTGTTGACATTGCCAGCCTTCTTATCTGCCAAGTATCTCGGACAATTCTGCTCTTAGTGACTGTTCCCCTCACAATAGAAGCACCCAGTCTCGAGTTTGGGTCCAACCTTGGGTTTCCTCATTGGAACGACAACTAGCTTGCCATTCTCGAAGTTTCCCTTCTTGCCCTTGCCCTTCTTGAAACTACTGGTTTTACTAACTATCAACACTTGATGCTCCTTCTTGATATCTACCTTCGTGGTGCAAAACATTGCGAATAGCTCAGGGATCATCTTCTCCATCCCTGGTATGTTATAGTTCACCACAAAGATCTAGTAGCTTGGTGGAAGTGACTTGGAGAATTATGTCAATCACTATCTTGTCTGGAAGATCAACTCCCACTTGATTCAAGCGATTGAAGCAGCCAAACAATTTGAGCACATGCTCACCGATTGAGCTATTCTCGTTCATCTTGTAGGCAAAGAACTTGTTGGAGGTCTCATACCTCTCAACACGGGAACGAGCCTGAAATCCCAATTTCAGCTCTTGGAACATCTCATATGCTCCGTGATGTTCAAAACATCTTTGGAGCCTCAATTCAAGGCCATAAAGCATGACACTCTGAACTACCAAGTAGTCATAAAAAACGTGTTTGTCACATGTTCACAACACCCACATACGATGCTTGAGGGGGTGGCACACCAAGCGGTGCACAAAGGAGATAATCCTTCTGTGCAGCAATGAGGACAATCTTCAGTTTACGGACCCAGTCCGCATAATTGCTACTATCATCTTTCAACTCAGTTTTCTCTAGGAACATATCAAAATACACAGGAGCTACAACGCGAGCTATTAATCTACAACATAATTTGCAAAGACATTTTGACTATGTTCATGATAATGAGTTCAATTAATCATATTACTAAAGAACTCCCACTCAAATCAACATCCCTCGAGCTGTTTGAGTGTAAAATGATCCAAATCCACCAACCCAAGTCTGATCATCATGTGAGAAGAGGTGGTTTCAATGGTGAACATCTCCATGTTGATCATATCTACTAAATGACTCATGTTCGACCTTTGGGTCTCGTGCGTTCCAAGGCCATGTCTGTACATGCTAAGCTCGTCAATTTTAACCCAAGTGTGTCGCGTGTGTAAAACTGGCTTACACTCATTGTAAGCGAATTTAGAGTCTATCACACCCGATCATCACGTGGTGCTTCGAAATGACGAACCTTCGGAATGGTGCACACTTGGGGAGAACACAATTTTATATTGAAATTTTAGTGAGGAATCATCTTACAATGCTATCGTCGTCCTAAGAAAAATAATATGCATAAAAGATAAACTTCACATGCAAATCATATAAGTGACATATATGGCCATCATCATCTTATGCTTTTGATCTCCATCTTCAAAGCACCGGTATGATCTCCATCTTCAAAGCACCAGTATGATCTCCATCATCACCGGCATGAAACCATGGTTTCCATCATCATGATCTCCATCATTGTGTCGTCATGTGGTTGTCGCGCCAACTATTACCTCTACAACTATTGCTAACTCATAGTGATAAAGTAAAGCAAATGGCACAAATAAATTAAAGACAGCCATATGGCTCCTGCCAGCTGCCGTACTCATCGACATGAAAGTCGTGATAATCTATACAAAACATGATCATATCATACATCACATATATCACATCATGTTATTGTCCATATCACATCACAACATGCCGTGCGAAAACAAGTTAGACATCCTCTACTTTGTTGTTGCATGTTTTACGTGGCTGCTATGGGCAACTAGCTAGGACTGTTCTTACCTATAGAAAGCCACAACGGTAATATTCAAGTTGCTATTTAACCTTCTACAAGGACCGCCTCTGTCAAACCCGATTCAACTAAAGTGGGAGAGACAAACACCCGCTAGCCACCTTTATGCAACTAAGTTAGATGTCAGTGGGTGGAACCGGTCTCTTGTACATGGACAAGTAAGGTTGGTCCGGGGCGCTTCATCCAACAATACCGCCAAATCAAGATAATACTAAGGAAGTAAGCAATCTGAACATCAATGCCCATGAACACTCTGTGTTTTAATCGTGCATTCATCTACGCTTAAACCTAGCTTTGTACCACTGTTGAGGAACGTTGCATGGGAAATAAGTTTTTTCCTATGAATACCCAAGATATATCTATGGAGATGAACACCTACAAGAGGGGAAGTGCATGTACATACCCTTGTACATCCCTAAGCGGAAGCATTGAGAAACTCCATTGATGTAGTCGAACGTCTATGCGATCCAATCATGTTCCGCCCTGTGATCCAATCACGACCCGTCCCGATCTAGCGCGGAACGGATGACACCTCCGCACTCAGCACACGTACATCTCGATGACACCTTCACCACCTCGATTCAGCAAGCGTGGGTGAATTAGTAGTTGAGTGCTCCGATAGCACAACGACATGATGACGGTGGTGGTGGTGCAATTTTGGCAGGGCTTTGCCAAGCGCTTCCGCAGTCGCGATGGAGGAGAAGAACTACTAAAGAGAGAGAGAGAGAGAGACAGAGGGAGCGCGTCGCCAAGAACTTGTGTATTGGATGCCTCCCTCTCCTATCATATATATAGGGGAGGGGTGAAGAAGGTCGGCCTAGAGCTTCCCCTAGGAGGGGTGGCGGCAAAGGTGGGAACCTTGCCCAAGGAAAGGGGTGGCACCACACCTTCGGCTTCCCTAGCCCTTTGGCTGTTGGAAATATGCCCTAGAGGCAATAATAAATTGGTTATTATTATATTTTCTTGTTCATGATAATCATTTATTATCCATGCTATAATTGTATTGAATGGAAATACAAATACATGTGTGGATATATAATAAAAACAATGTCCCTAGTTGGTCAAGGATGATTAAGGTTTCCTAGCCATGGACAAGTGTTGTCACTTGATGACGTAATCACATCATTAGGAGAATGATGTGATGGACAAGACCCAAACTATAAACGTAGCATATGATCGCGTCATTTTGTTGCTATTGTTTTCTGCATGTCAAGTATACATTCCTATGACCATGAGATCATGTAACTCACTGACACCGGAGGAATGCATTGTGTGTATCAAATGTCGCAACGTAATTAGGTGACTATAAAGGTGCTCTACAGGTATCTCCAAAGGTGTCCGTTGAGTTAGCATGAATCAAGAATGGGATTTGTCACTCCGTGTGACGGAGAGGTATCTCAGGCCCCACTCGGTAATACAACATCACAAACAAGCCTTGCAAGCAATGTGAATAAAGAGTTAGCCACGGGATCTTGTATTACAGAACGAGTAAAGAGACTTGCCGGTAACGAGATTGAAATAGGTATGGAGATACCGACAATCGAATCTCGGCAAGTAACATACCGAAGGACAAAGGGAATGATATACGGGATTATGTGAATCCTTGACACAGAGGTTCAACCGATAAGATCTTAGTAGAATATGTAGGATCCAATATGGACGTCTAGGTCCCACTATTGGATATTGGCAAGAGAGTGTCTTGGTCATGTCTGCATAGTTCTCGAACCCGCATGTTCTGCAAACTTAAGGTTCGGTGAAGATATAAGTATAGTTGAGATGTTATGTTGGTGATCGAAGGTTGTTCGGAGTTCCAGATGAGATCACGGACATGACAAGGTACTCCGGAATAGTCTAGAGGTAAAGATTGATATAGGGATAATAGTGTTTGGTCTTCGGAATGGTTTCGGAATTCACCGAAAGGGGTTTCAGATGTTTCCCAAAATGTTAAGGTATAAGAACACCTTTATTTGGGTCAAAGGGTAGAGCCCACGAGGCTTTAGGAAGGTGGAAAAGGAGTTTTGCAAAGGCCGCATGCTAGACGCCAGGGACCCTGTCGTTTGGGGCCAGACGCCGAGGACCCTGGCGTTTGGTCCTGGAGTCCGAGGAGGACTCTTGCCTTTCGTGCCAAACCGACTTTGAGGAGGTTTTTTCTCCAAGAAACGACCCCATGGCTTAGCATATAAATAGAGGGGCATGTCTAGCACCTAGAACACATCAATATTGCCCCAAGCCGTGTGCCGGCAACCCCTGCCCTCTAGTTCATCCTCCGTCATAGTTTCCGTTTTGCTTGGCGAAGCCCTACGGAAATAGTTTCACCACCACCGACACGATGCCGATGTGCTGCCGGAACTCATCTACTAATTCACACCTCTTGCTGGATCAAGAAGGCGAGGATTTAATCGAGCCGTACGTGTGCTGAACGCGGAGGTGCCGTCCGTTCGGCACTAGATCGGGATGGATCGTAATGGGATCGCGAGACGGATCGTGATGAGATCACGGGACGGGCTGTGTTTTGGATCACGAAGATGTTCCACTACATCAACCGCATTATATACGCTTCCGCTTAGCAATCTACAAGGGTATGTAGATTCAATCTCCCCTCTTGTAGGTGATCATCACCATGGATAGGTATTGTGTGTGCGTAGGAATTTTTTGTTTGCCATGCAACATTCCCCCACAGTGGCATCATGAGCTAGGTTCATGCGTAGATGATATCTCAAGTAGAACACAAAAGAGTTTGTGGGTGTTGATGTTCAATTTTGTGCCCTCCTTAGTCTTTTCTTGATTCGACGGTATTGTTGGATTGAAGCGGCCCGGACCAACATTACTCGTATGCTTACGAGAGACCGGTTTCATCGACAGACATGCAACTTGTCGCATATAGATGACTGGCGGGTGTCTGTTTCTTCAACTTTAGTTGAATCGGATTCGACCAAGGCGGTCCTTGGAGAAGGTTAAATAGCAATTTGCACATCACCGTTGTGGCTTTGGGTAAGTCAGATGCGATCATACTAGGTACCCATAGCAGCCATGTAAAACGTGCAACAACAAATTAGAGGATGTCTAACTTGTTTTTACAGGGTATGCATGTGATGTGATATGGCCAAAGACATGATATGATATATTCGATGTATGAGATGATCATGTTGTAATAGTTAAATATCGACTTGCATGTCGATGCTACGGCAATCGACATGAGCCATAGGGTTGTCTATAAACTAACGTTTGTGCTTGCAGATGCGTTTACTATATTGCTAGGTAGTAGCTTTATTAGTAATAGCATAGATAGAACGACAACCTCTATGGCGGCACAATGATGAAGATCGTGGTGCGGCGCCGGTGACAATGGAGATCTTGCCGGTGCTTTGGTGATGGAGATAAAGAAGCAAAAGTTCATGGCTATATCATGTCACTTATGATTTTCATGTGATGTTAATCCTTTTATGCACCTTATTTTTCTTAGAACGATGGTAGCATTAAAGGATGATCCCTCACTAAAATTTCAAGATAAAATTGTGTTCTCCCCGACTATGCACCGTTGCGACAGTTCGTTGTTTCGAGACACCACGTGATGATCAGGTGTGATAGACTCAACGTTCACATACAACTCGTGCAAGACAGTTGCACACGCGGAACACTCGAGTTAAACTTGACGAGCCTAGCATGTATAGACATGGCCTCGGAACACAAGATACCAAAAGGTCGAGCATGAATCATATATTTGATATGATTAACATGGAGATGTTTACCACTGAAACTATACTCAACTCATGTCATGATCGGACTTGGGTGAGTGAATTTGGATCATGCGACACTCGAATGACTAGAGGGATGTCTATTTGAGTGGGAGTTCTTAAGGAATATGATTAATTGAACTCATTATCATGAACATAGTCAAAAGGTCTTTGCAAATTATGTTGTAGCTTGCGTTGTAGCTCTAATGTTTTTGATACGTTCCTAGAGAAAATTTAGTTGAAAGATGATAGTAGCAATTATGCGGAATGGGTCCGTAAACTGAGGATTGTCCTCATTTCTACGCAGAAGGCTTATGTCCTTAATGCACCGCTCGGTGTGCTGAACCTCAAGCATCGTCTATGGATGTTGCGAACATCTGACATACACCTTTTTGATGACTACGCGATAGTTCAGTGCGTAATGCTTAACGACTCAGAATTGAGGCGCCAAAGACGTTTTGAACGTCACGAAACATATAAGATGTTCCAAGAGATGAAATTGGGATTACATGCTCGTGCCCTTATTGAGAGGTATGAGGCCTCCGACAAGATTCTTTGTCTACAAAGTAAGGGAGAAAAGCTCAATGATTGAGCATGTGCTCAGATTGTTTGAGTGCTACAATCGCTTGAATCGAGTGGGAGTTGATCTTCAAAATGAGATAGTGATGATTCTCCAAAGTCAATGCCCTCAATCTACTAGAGCTTCATGATGAACTATAACATATCAAAGATAGATATGATGATCCTTGAGCTATTCGCGATGTTTGACATCGTGAAAGTAGAAATCAAGTACGAGCATCAATTGTTGATGGTTAGTAAAACCACTAGTTTCAAGAAGGGCAAGGACAAGAAGGGATACTTCATGAAACGGCGAACCAGTTGCTGCTCTAGTGAAGAAACCCAAGGTTGAACCCAAACCCGAGACTAAGTGCTTCTGTAATGAGGGGAACGGTCACTGAAGCGAAACTACCCTAGATACTTGGTAGATGAGAAGGCTGGCAAAGTCGACAAAAGTATATTGGATATACATGATATTGATGTGTACTTTACTAGTACTCCTAGTAGCACCACTGTATTAGATACCGGTTCGGTTGCTAAGTGTTAGTAACTCGAAATAAAAGCTATGGAATAAATGGAGACTAGCTAAAAGTGAGGTGATGATGTGTTGGAAGAAATTTCAAGGTTGATATGATCAAACATCACACGCTCCCTCTACCATCGGGATTAATGTTGAACCTAAATAAATGTTATTTGGTTGAGCATGAACATGATTATATCATGTTTATTGCAATACAATTATTCATTTTAAGAGAATAATGGTTATTCTATTTGCTTGAATAAATACCTTCAATGGTTTATTGAATCTCGATCGTAGTGATACACATGTTCATAATATTGATGCCAAAAGATACAAAGTAGTAATGATAGTACCACTTACTTGTGGCACTGCCGCTTGAGTCATATTGGTATAAAACACAAGAAGAAGCTCCATGCTGATGGATCTTTGGACTCACTCGTTTTTGTAATGTTTGAGACATGCGAACCATGCCTATTGGTATAAACGCATGAAGAAACTCCATGCAGGTGGATCGTTTGGACTCACTTGATTTTTAATCACTTGAGACATGCAAATCACACCACATGGGAAAGATGACTGAAAACCTCGTTTTCTAGATGGAACAAGAAAGTAACTTGTTGGAAGTAATTCATTTTCATGTGTGCAGTCCAATGAGTGTTGAGGCACACAGTGGATATCGTTATGTTCTTTCTTCACAAATGATTTGAGTAGATACTAGTATATTTACTTGATGAAACACAGGTCTGAATTATTGAAAGGTTCAAGTAATTTCAGATTGAAGTTGGAGATCGTCGTGATAAGAGGATAAAATGTCTATGATACGATCATAGAGATGAATATCTTAGTTGTGAGTTTGGTACACAATTAAGACATTGTGCAAATTGTTTCATAACTAATGCCACCTGGAACACCATAGTGTGATGGTGTGTCCGAACGTCATAGCCTCGCCCTATTGGATATGGTGCGTACTATGATGTCTCTTATTGAATTACCATTATCATTTTTGGGTTATGCATTAGAGACAACCACATTCACTTTAAATAGGGCACCATGTAATTCCGTTGAGATGACACCGTATGAACTATGGTTTCGAGAAACCTAAGCTGTCGTTTCTAAAAGTTTGGGGCTGCGATGCTTATGTGAAAAAGTTTAAGCATGATAAGCTCGAACCCAAAGCAGATAAATGCATATTCATAGGACACCAAAACAGTTGGGTATACCTCCTATCTTAGATCCGGAAGCAAAGTGTTTGTTTCTAGAAACGGGCCGTTTCTCGAGGAAAGTTTCTCTTGAAAGAATTGAGTGGGAGGATGGTGGAACTTGATGAGGTTATTGAACCGTCACTTCAACCAGTATGTAGCAGGGTGCATGAAGTTGTTCTTGTGGCGCCTACAACAATTGAAGTGGAAATTAATGATAGTGATCATGAAACTTTGGATCAAGTTACTACAAACCTCGTAGGTCGACAAGGTCACGTACTACTACAGAGTGGTATGGTAACCCTGTCTTGGAGGTCATGTTGTTGGACAACAATGAACCTACGAGCTATGGAGAAGCGATGGTGGGCCCGGATTCTGACAAATGGCTGGAGGCCATGAAATCCGAGAGAGGATCCATGTATGAAAACAAAGTGTAGACTTTGGAAGAACTACTTGATTGTCGTAAGACTATTAAGTACAGATGGATCTTTAAAGGTAAGACATACGATGATGGTGAATGTCACCGTCAAGAAAGCTCGACTTGTCGCAAAGATGTTTTTCGACAAATTTAAAGATTAGACTATGATGAGACTTTCTCAGTCATAGCGATGCTAAAAGTCTGTTGGAATTATGTTAGCAGTTGCTACATTATTTACGAAATCTTGAAGATAGGATGTCAAAACATTGTTTCCTCGACGGTTTCCTTGAGGAAAGGTTGTATGTAATACAACCATAAGGTATTATCAATCCTAAGGATGCTAACAAGTATGCAAACTCCAACGATCCTTCTATGGACTGGAGCAAGCATCTCGGAGTCAGAATATACGCTTTGATGAGATGATTAAAGTTTTTGGGTTTATACAAGGTTTATGAGAAACTTGTATTTCCAAAGAAGTGAGTGGGAGCACTATAGAATTTCTGATAAGTATATGTGGTTGACATATTATTGATCGCAAGTAATGTAGAATTTCTGGAAAGCATAAACAGTTGTTTGAAAGGAGTTTTTCAAAGGAAAACCTGGATAGAGCTACTTGAACATTGAGCATCAAGATCTATAGAGATAGATCAAAATGCTTGATAGAACTTTCAAAGAAATGCATGCCTTGACAAGGTTTTGAAGGAGTTGAAAATCGATCGGCAAAGAAGGAGTTCTTGGCTGTGTTGTAAGGTGTGAATTTGAGTAAGACTCAAAGCCCGACCATGACAGAAGAAAGAGAAAGGACGAAAGTCGCCCCCTATGCCTTAGCCGTAGCTCTAAAGTATGCCATGCTGTGTACCGCACCTGATGTGTGCCTTGCCATAAGTCTGTCAAGGGGTACAAAGAGTGATCCAGGATTGAATCACTGAACAACGGTCAAACTTATCCTTAGTAACTAGTGTACTAAGGATTTTTTTTTCTCGATTATAGAGGTGATTAAAGAGTTCGTTGTAAAGGGTTACGTCGATGCAAGCTTTGACACTAACCCGAATAACTGTGAGTAGTAAACCAGATTCGTATAGTGGAGAAGTCATTTGGAATAGTTCCAAATGGCGCGTAGTAGCAACATCTATAGGATGAAATAGAGATTTGTAAAGCACACACGGATCTTAAAGGTCCAAATCTGTTGACTAAAAACCTCTCTCCCAAGCAAGACATGATCGAACCCCAGAACTGTATGGGTGTTAGATTCATTGCAATCACATAGTGATGTGAACTAGATTATTGACTCTTGTGCAAGTGGGAGACTGTTGGAAATATGCCCTAGAGGAAATAATAAATTGGTTATTATTATATTTCCTTGTTCATGATAATCGTTTATTATCCATGCTATAATTGTATTGAATGGAAACACAAATACATGTGTGGATATATAGACAAAACAATGTCCGTAGTGAGCCTCTAGTTGACTAGCCTGTTGGTCAAGGATGGTTAAGGCTTACTAGCCATAGACAAGTATTGTCAATTGATGACGGGTAACATCATTAGGAGAATGATGTGATGGAGAAGACCCAAACTATAAACGTAGCATATGATCGTGTCATTTAGTTGCTATTGTTTTCTGCATGTCAAGTATACATTCCTATGACCACGAGATCATGTAACTCACTGACACCGGAGGAATGCCTTGTGTGTATCAAACGTCGCAACGTAATTGGGCGAGTATAAAGGTGCTCTACAGGTATCTCCAAAGGTGTTCGTTGAGTTAGCATGGATCAAGACTGGGATTTGTCACTCCATGTGACAGAGAGGTATCTCCGGGCCCACTCGTTAATACGACATCACAAACAAGCCTTGCAAGTAATGTGACTAAAGATTTAGCCACGGGATCTTGTATTATGGAACGAGTAAAGAGACTTGCCGGTAACGAGATTGAAATAGGTACGGAGATACCGGCGATCGAATCTCGGGCAAGTAACATACCGAAGGACAAAGGGAATGATATACGGATTGTATGAATCCTTCAAATAGAGGTTCAACCGAAAAGATCTTCGTAGAATATGTAGGATCCAATATGGACATCCAGGTCCCGCTATTGGATATTGGCCAGAGAGTGTCCCGGTCATGTCTGCATTGTTCTCGAACCCGCTGGGTCTGCACACTTAAGGTTCAGTGACGATATAAGTATAGTTGAGTTGTTATGTTGGTGGCCGAAGGTTGTTCGAAGTTCCAGATGAGATCACGGACATGATTAGGTTCTCCGGAATAGTCCATGGGGAAAGATTGATATATGGGATAATAGTTTTTGGTCTCCGGAATGGTTTTAGAATTCACCGAAAGGTGTTCCGGATGTTTCCCGAAATGTTCTGGTACGAGAACACCTTTATTTGGGCCAAGGGGTAAAGCCCACGAGGCTTTAGGAAGGTGCAAAATGAGTTTTACAAAGGCCACAGGCCAGACGCCAGGGACGTGATACGTCTCAAACGTATCTATAATTTTTGATGGTTGCACGCTGTTATCTTGTCTTCTTTGGTTGTTTTATGTATCTTTTTATATCTTTTTGGGACTAACTTATTAATTCAGTGCCAAGTGCCAGTTCCTGTTTTTTCCGTGTTTTTGACTCTTTTCAGATTTGATTTTGGAACGGAGTCCAAGCGGAAGAAAAACCCCAAAATGATTTTTTCCCGAACAGAAGAAGACCAGGGGGCTTTTGGGCCAAGCCAGGTGGGCTCCACGGAGCCCACAAGCCCCCACTCCACCACCAGGGGGAGGCGGCGGTGGGCAGGCTTGTGGCCTCCCTGGCCGCCCCCTGACCTAGGTCTTTGGCCTATAAATTCCCAAATATTCCGCAAAAAATCAGGGGAGCCTCGAAAATACTTTTCCGTCGCCGCAAGCTTAAGTTTCCGCGAGATCTCATCTAGAGACCATTCCCGGCACCCTGTCGGAGGGGACTTTGGAGTTGGAGGGCTTCTTCATCATCATCATCGCCCCTCCAATGACTCGTGAGTAGTTCACTTCAGACCTACGGGTCTGTAGTTAGTAGCTAGATGGCTTCTTCTCTCTCTTGGATCTTCAATACAAAGTTCTCCATGATCTTCATGGAGATCTATCCGATGTAATCTTCTTTGGCGGTGTGTTCGTCGAGATCCGATGAATTGTGGAGTTGTGATCAGATTATCTATGATATATATTTGAGTCTTTGCTGATTTCTTATATGCATGATTGGATATCCTTGTAAGTCTCTCCGAGTCTTGGGTTTTGTTTGGCCAACTAGATATATGATTCTTGCAATGGGAGAAGTGCTTGGTTTTGGGTTCTACCATGTGGTGACCTTTCCTAGTGACAGTAGGGGCAGCATGGCACACATCAAGTAGTTGCCATCAAGGGTAAAAAGATGGGTTTTTTATCATTGGTTTGAGATTATCCCTCTACATCATGTCATCTTGCTTAAGGCGTTACTCTGTTCTTATGGACTTAATACACTAGATGCATGCTGGATAGCGGTCGACGTGTGGAGTAATAGTAGTAGATGCAGAAAGTATTGGTTTACTTGTTTCAGACGTGATGCCTATAGAAACAATCATTGCATAGATATCGTCACAACTTTGCACGGTTCTATCAATTGCTCGACAGTAATTTGTTCACCCACCGTCTACTTCTTTCATGAGAGAAGCCACTAGTAAACACTACGCCCCGGGTCTATTCACATCCATCGTTTACACCTCCGCTTTTACTTTGCTTTGTTACTTTGTTGCTTTCAATTCTCACTTGGCAAACAATCTATAAGGGATTGACAACCACTTCATAGCGTTGGGAGCAAGTTTTTGTGTTTGTGCAGGATCTTGAGATACTCCTCCACTGGATTGATACCTTAGTTCTCAAACTGAGGGAAGTACTTACCACCGCTACACTACATCACCCTTTCCGCTTCGAGGGAGCACCAACGCAAGGCTCCAAGGTCACGGGGGAATCCTTTGCATACTTGCCTAGGAAGTCCCTTAAGGCGTAGCCGCAGCTGAAGGATTCCTGGTGCCGTTGCTGAGGAGTATGAAGTAACACTCCTATTTCTGGCGCCGTTGGAAGGTCTTTTGTTGCAGTAGGAGAAGTATTTCTGGCGCCGTTGCCGGGGAGGAGAAATCAAGATCTATCCAAGTAGGTCTCACAAACTCCTCTCTTGCATTTACTTTTGTTGCCAGTTGCCTCTCGTTTTCCTCTCCCCCACTTCACATTTGCCTTTTTCATTCGCCTTTCTCCTTTGCCTTTTTTGTTCGCCCTTTTCTCTCGCTTGCTTTCTGTTCACTTGTGTGCCATGTGCCCTCAATATGCTTGCATCTTCGCTTGCTGAAAATCTAGTGATATGGATCCTCATCCACTTGCTAGTCTCTTTAAGAGACCCACTCGTGTGGAACAAATTGCTAGTGAGTTGAGGGCAATTGGCTATTTCTTTGGAGTTTTGCGTAAGATGCGTGAATCTGAAAATTGTGAGGAATAAATTCATGAAGTGATTCATGAGGGCTCCTTGGATGGAAAGCATGATTGCAATGATTTCACTATAAATCCTATTAGTGACAATCATGCTAAAAATATGCAAAATCCTAAGCTTGGGGATGCTAGTTTTGCTTTGACCACTACTTATTGCAATAATCATGATTGTGATGATGATCTTTCTTATGATCTTGAAAATTTGTTCAAACCTCATGATGAATATGATATTTGCAACAATAGTGAAAGTGGGATTGGAGAAGTCATGACTTTATTTGATGATAATCCCACTATTTTTGAAGAGCGTCAACTTTGCATGCATGTGGATCATGAAAAGAATATCCTATGGGATAGCTATATTGTTGAATTTGAATATGATCCCACATGTAATTGCTCTGAGAGAGGAAAATATCGTGGTAGAAACTTTCATGTTACCAAATTACCTCTCGTTATGTGGAGATTGCTATTGTCTCTTTCTTCTTCCTTGCATATGGCAACTATTGGTTGTCTTGACAATCTGTTTTCCTATAAAATGCCTATGCATAGGAAGTATGTTAGACTTAGATGTGATTTTCCCATGCTTTATGATGCTCTCGTTGTGCTTCAATTCTTGTCTTTTGTGAGAGCATCATTCAATGCCTAGCTAAGGGCGTTAAACAAAAGCGCTTGTTGGGAGGCAACCCAACGAATCTATCCTTTTTCTTTCTGTTTTGTGTTTTCCACACTTTCATAATTCTGTTATGATTGTGTTTTTTGTGTTTCTTTTTGCGTTTGTGCCAAGCAAAACCGTCATGATTAAGTCTTGGGGATGATCGTTTGGTCATGCTGGAAAAGTCAGAAACTTTCTGCTCACGAAAAGAATTTTCATTTCTTTTCTGTAAGAGCTTTTGAGTTGATTCTTTTTGATTCTGATTGCTACGCAAATTCTTCAGACTGTCGTAATTTTTCAGAATTGTTGAAGTACAGAGGTATACTAAACATATAGATTTCTACAGACTGGTCTGCTGTTAACAGATTCTGTTTTTTTTTGTGTTGGTTGCTTATTTTGATGAAACTGGATAGTATCGGGGGGTATTAGCCATGGAATATTGAAAGTACAGTAACCCATTATCAGCACAAGTAGAATTTAAGTTTGCTACAGTACCTAAGGAAGTGGTGGTTTGCTTTCTTGTACTAATGTTATCACGAGTTTCTGTTTAAGTTTCGTGTTGTGAAGTTTTCAAGTTTTGGGTGAAGTTCTTGTGGACAAAGAGATAAAGAGTGGCAAGAGCTCAAGCTTGGGGATGCCCAAGGCACCCCAAGAGATTCAAGGATGCCATAAAAGCCTAAGCTTGGGGATACCCCGGGAAAGCATCCCCTCTCTCATCTTCAATCCATCGGTAACGTTACTTGGGGCTATATTTTTATTCACCACATGTTATGTGTTTTTGCTTGGAGCGTCTTGTATCGTGGGAGTATTTTATTTTTGTTGTGTCACAATCATCCTTTCTTCACACCTAGAGAGAGAGACATGCACACACCATGATTTTGTCGAGCTTCACTTATATCTTTTGGTAGACAATTCAGCTCACATGTGCTTCACTTATATCTTTTGAGCTGGATACTTTTGCCCTATGTGCTTCACTTATATCTTTTAGAGCGAAGCGGTGCGTGGCTCGGTAGTTGATCTATGCTTTGAAAGTAGTCTCAAAAGGGGTAGTTATCCAAAGGGATACGAAAACTTCCACCTTCATGTGCATTGAATAGTTAGAGAAGTTTGATTCATCTCAATTAGTTTTGAGTTGTGGTTATGGTATTATTGAAGTCATGCTAGTAAGATGTTGTGGATCTAGAAATACTTGTGTTGAAGTTAGTGATTCCCGTAGCATGCACGTATGGTGAACCGCTATGTGATGAAATCTGAGCATGATTAGTATATTGATTGTTATCCTTTGCATGGCGGTCGGGATCACGCGATGGTTTATACCTACCAACCCTTCCCCTAGGAGTATCCGTTGAATGCTTTGTTTCCATTACTAATAAAACTTTTGCAACAAGTATATGAGTTCTTCATGACTAATGTTGAGTCCATGGTTTAGATGCACTTTCACCTTCCACCATCACTATCTTCTTAGTGCCGTGCAACTTTCGCCGGTACACAAAACCCACCATTAGCCTCCCTCAAAACAGCCACCATACCTACCTATTATGGCTTTTCAAAGTCATTCCGAGATATATTTCCATGCAACTACGACCATGACATGTGCCACCATGTCTACTTTGCCTTTGCATGATCGTAAGATAGCTAGCATGATGTTTCCATTGATGTCTATGCCATGCTAGATCATTGCCACGGTACACTACCGAAGGCATTCCATATAGAGTCATAGTTGCTCTAAGTTTTGAGTTGAAAGTGTGATGATCATCATTATTGGAGCATTGTCCCATGTGAGGAAATAAAAGAGGCCAAAGAAGCCCATAAAAAAAGAGGCCAAAGAACCCACCAAAATAAAAAAATTGAGAGAAAAAGAGAGAAGGGACAATGCTACCCTTTTTCCACACTTGTGCATATTCAGCACCATGATCTTCATGATTGAGAGTCTCTTGTTTTGTCACCACCATATAGCTAGTGGGAAATTTTCATTATATAACTTGGATTGTATATTCCAATGATAGGCTTCCTCAAAATTGCCTTAGGTCTTCGTGAGCAAGCAAGTTGGATGCACACCCACTAGTTTTCTTTAAGAGCTTTCACTTACTCGTAGCTCTAGTGCATCATTTGTATGGCAATCCCTACTCATTCACATTGATATCTATTGATGAGCATCTCCACAGCTCATTGATATGCCTAGTTAATGTGACTATCTTCTCCTTTTTTTCTTGCAACCTCCACTACATTCCACACCATCTATAGTGCTATAACCATGGCTCACGTCATGTATTGCATGAGAGTTGAAAATGTTTGAGAAACTAAAGGTGTGAAACAATTACTTGGCCAATACCAGGGTTGTGCATGATTTAAATTCGTTGTCAATGATGATAGAGCATAGCCAGACTATATGCCTTTGCAGGGATAACTTTCTTTTGGCCTTGTTATTTTGAAAGTTCATGATTACTTTGCTAGTTTGCTTGAATTATTACTGTTTCCACGTCAATAGCAAACTATTGTTTTGAATCTAATGGATTTGAATATTCACGTCACATAAGAGGAATTACAAAGGACACCTATGCTAGGTAGCATGAAAGCATCAAAAATTCATTCTTATCACTTCCCTACTCGAGGACGAGCAGGAGTTAAGCTTGGGGATGCTTGATACGTCTCAAACGTATCTATAATTTTTGATGGTTTCATGCTGTTATCTTGTCTTCTTTGGTTGTTTTATGTATCTTTTCATATCTTTTTGGGACTAACTTATTAATTCATTGCCAAGTGCCAGTTCCTGTTTTTTTCCGTGTTTTTGACTCTTTTCAGATCTGATTTTGGAACGGAGTCCAAATGGAAGAAAAACCACAAAATGATTTTTTCCTGAACGGAAGAAGACCAGGGGGATTTTGGGCCAAGCCAGGTGGGATCCAGGGATCCCACAAGCCCCCACTGCGCCACCAGGGGGAGGCGGCGGCGGGCGGGCTTGTGGCCTCCTTGGCCGCCCCCTGACCTAGGTCTTTGGCCAATAAATTCCCAAATATTCCGCAAAACATCAGGGGAGCCCCGAAAATACTTTTCCGCCGCCGCAAGCTTCCGTTTCCGCGATATCTCATCTGGAGACCCTTCCCGGCACACTGCCGGATGGGACTTTGGAGTTGGAGGGCTTCTTCATCATCATCATCGCCCCTGCAATGACTCGTGAGTAGTTCACTTCAGACCTACGGGTCCGTAGTTTTGTAGCTAGAAGGCTTCTTCTCTCTCTTAGATCTTCAATACAAAGTTCTCCATGATCTTCATGGAGATCTATCCGATGTAATCTTCTTTGGCAGTGTGTTTGTCGAGATCCGATGAATTGTGGAGTTGTGATCAGATTATCTATGATATATATTTGAGTCTTTGTTGATTTCTTATATGCATGAGTTGATATCCTTGTAAGTCTCTCCGAGTCTTGGGTTTTGTTTGGCCAACTAGATCTATGATTCTTGCAATGGGAGAAGTGCTTGGTTTTGGGTTCTACCATGTGGTGACCTTTACCAGTGACAGTAGGGGCAGCAAGGCACACATCAAGTAGTTGCCATCAAGGGTAAAAAGATGGGGGTTTTATCATTGGTTTGAGATTATCCCTTTACATCATGTCATCTTGCTTAAGGCGTTACTCTGTTCTTATGGACCTAATACACTAGATGCATGCTGGATAGCAGTCGACCTGTGGAGTAATACTAGTAGATGCAGAAAGTATCGGTCTACTTGTTTCGGACGTGATGCCTATAGAAACAATCATTGCATAGATATCGTCACGACTTTGCACGGTTCTATCAATTGCTCGATAGTAATTTGTTCAACCACCGTCTACTTGCTTTCATGAGAGAAGCCACTAGTAAACACTACGGCCCCGGGGTCTATTCACATCCATCGTTTACACCTCCGCTTTTACTTTGCTTTGTTACTTTGTTGCTTTCAGTTCTCACTTGGCAAACAATCTATAAGGGATTGACAACCCCTTCATAGTGTTGGGAGCAAGTTTTTGTGTTTGTGCAGGATCTTGAGATACTCCTCCACTTGATTGATACCTTGGTTCTCAAACTGAGGGAAGTACTTACCACCGCTACGCTACATCACCCTTTCCGCTTCGAGGGAACACCAACGCAAGGCTCTAAGGCCACGAGGGAAATCCTTTGCATACTTGCCTAGGAAGTCCCTTAAGGCGTAGCCGCAGCTGAAGGATTCCTGGTGCCGTTGCTGAGGAGTATCAAGCAACACTCCTATTTCTGGCGTCGTTGGAAGGTCTTTTGTTGCAGTAGGAGGACCCTGGCATTTGGGGCTAGACGTCGAGGACCCTGACGTTTGGTTCTGGAGTCCGAGGAGGACTCTTGCCTTTCGTGCCAAACCGACTTTGAGGAGGTTTTTTCTCCAAGAAACGTCCCCAGGGCTCATCATATAAATAGTGGGGCAAGGTTAGCACCTAGAACACATCAAGATTACCCCAAGCTGTGTGTTGGCAACCCCGCCGCTCTAGTTCATCCTCCGTCATAGTTTCCGTTGTGCTTGGCGAAGCCCTGCGAAAATAGTTTCACCACCACCGACACCACGCCGTCGTGCTGCCAAAAATCATCTACTAGCTCACCCCTCTTGCTAGATCAAGAAGGCGAGGACGTCATCGATCCGTACGTGTGCTGAACGCGGAGGTGCCATCCGTTCAGCACTAGATCAGGATGGATCGTGATGGGATCGTGGGACGGATCGTGATGAGATCGCGGGACGGGCTGCAATTTGGACCGCGAAGATGTTACACTACATCAACCACGTTATATACGCTTCCGCTTAGCGATCTACAATGGTATGTAGATTTACTCTCCCCTCTCATAGATGATAATCACCATGGATAGGTATTGCGTGCGCGTAGGAATTTTTTTGTTTCCCATGCAATGTTCCCCAACATTGGCAGCATGGCCTCTTGGTGGGAGGGGCCGCCATCCCACCACGGACTGGTGCACCTTCTCTCACAGCCCATGGGGCCCTTCGGGGCAGGTGGACCCCTGGAACACTTCCGACACTTCCGGCACAAAACCGGTAAATCCCAAAACTTCATCTTCGGACCATTTCAGAGCTCCTCGTTGAGAACTATGTAGTCACGACCGAGACACCTCTACGGTCAATAACCAATAGCGGTACCTAGATGCCCATATTGGTTCCTACATATTCTACGAAGATCTTTATTGGTCGAACTACGATGCCAAGGATTCAATCAATCCCATATGTAGTTCCCTTTGTCCATCGGTATGTTACTTGCGCGAGATTCGATCGTCGGTATCTCCATACCTAGTTCAATATCGTTACCAGCAAGTCTCTTTACTTGTTCCATAATACAAGGTCCCTTGACTAACTCCTTAGTCACATTGGCTTGCAAGCTTATTGTGATGTTGTATTACTGAGTGGGCCTAGATATACCTCTCCATCATACGGAGTGACAAATCCCAGTATCGATCCATGCCAACCCAACATAAAACCTTGGAGATAACTATAGAGCATATTTATAATCATCCAGTTATGTTGTGACGTTTGATACACACAAGGTACGCCTCCGGTGTCACGGGGTTGCATGATCTCATGGTCTGAGGAACAGATACTTGACATCCAGAAAGCAATAGCAATAAACTTAATGATACGATCAAATCCTATACTTACGATTGGGTCTTGTCCATCACATCATTCTTCTAATGATGTGATCTCGTTATCAAATGACAAATCACGTCTATGGCTAGGAAACCTTAACCATATTTTATCAACGAGCTAGTCTAGTAGAAGCTTACTAGGGACACTCTGTTGTCTATGTATCCACACATGTATCTGAGTTTCCAATCAATACAATTATAACATGGATAATAAACAGTTATCATGAACAAGGAAATATGATAATAACTAATTTATCATTACCTCTAGGGCAGATGTCGAAAAGGTTCCACCATATTATCAACATGAATTACTTCAAAAATTACAGCATCTAAGACAAGGAAAAAATTCTTTAGAAGAATATTAGTAGGTATTAAAAACTTATATGATTAGATGTTGTAGTGTTGAGGACAATGAAGCTATGCTTGCACGTTTTATGGGTGGATTAAATAGAAATATTGAGATTATTTTAGACTATAAGGAGTATAACACTATCACTCGCTTATTCCACTTGGTTGCAAAGATGAACATGAAGTGCATGATCGACACACATTGGCCAGAACTAACTTTTTCTGTAGGTTGCACTTCATCATGGAAGCCACATACCTCATCTGCTTCCACACGTCCTGCTGCAGCACAGCCTACTTCATCCACCAACTCCAACCGAGATACCAGGAAATAGGCCCCTGCCCCACCCTTAGACAAGATCACAACTTTTGTGCTTGCACAGAGCTCTTCTTCATCAGTTGCATCCATAGGGCGAACACATGAGGTTCTATGTCGTCATTGCCTGGTTGTAGGTCACCATGTGAGATACTGTCCATCCAAGCGTGTGATGATTGTTACTGAGGATGGTGGATATGACTCTGCTAGTGATTATGATGAGGAGACTCTCGCTCTTATTGCAAGTGAAGAACACGGTGTAGACGAGATTGAACAAGAGACACAATACATGGTTGTTGACTACGCTAACAGGTATGAAAGTTTAGCTGCTCAACGTGTTCCGAGTGTGCATGTAACACATGCTGAGAAAAATCAGAGGCACAATTTTTTCCATACAAAGGGATTTGTGAAGAAACGTTTTGTTCACTGATACTTGCGATCGGCGCAACATTTTTCCGTGAAGAGGAATGGGTTATCGCAGCATAATGCGGGTAAGTATTTACCTCAGTTATGAAACCAAGGTTTATCGAACCAATATGAATATCAACCACAACTGTCTTCAGTGGCTGCACACAAAAGAACAAGCAACATGCACCCAACGCGGACAACACGGTTGGCAATCATATTGTCTTGTTATTTGGAAGCAAGTGACGTGTTTAGATAATTGTAGATAGAAAGATAAAATAAAAACAAGTAAATGGCAGAAAGGTAATGAAGATTTTATCAATTGTTGTGAATAGTCCCCGGGGACATAGCTTTCCCTATCGGCATCTCTCATGGAAAATAGCATACGGTGGGTAAATAAATTAATGTTGGGCATTGACAGAAAAGCGGATAGTTATGCAATATTCATGGCAATGATCATGTGTATATAGGCATCATGTCCATAACAAATAGTCCGACTCCTGCATGCACCTATTAATATTACTCCACTCATCGACCGCTATCCAACATGCATCTACAATATTAAGTAAAACACATTAATGCATGGAGAACAATCACATACGTAGACAAAGTAAACTCAAGCCATATGAATAGACCCCATTGTTTTATCCTTAATAGAAGCAACACAAAGACACATCTTGTCCCCTACTATCATTGGGATATAAAAATTCGCCAGGTTGAACCTACCACAACACACCTCCCTCACCGAAGAAATATCGATCTAGTTGGCCAAACTATTTCAATAGATCGGAGAGAATTGCGAAGCTATCATAATCATGCACATAAGAATCATATAAGTATTTAGAGGAGACTCAAATATTTATCATGAATATTTTGAACATAAACCCAAAATTCATCGGATCCCAGCAAACGCACCGCACAAAAGGAATTACATCATATGGATTAAAGCGAAGATGTGATGATCATTATATTGAAGATCAAAGAGAGAGATTTCCATGGACCTATAGGTCTGTGGTGAACTACTCACACGTTATCGTGAAGGCAGAACGTTGATAGAGAGGCCCTCCGTGATTCATCCCCCCGAACTGGTGCCCGAACGGACCTCTAGATGGACTCCCGTCGGAACAGAGACTTGTGGGAGCGTAAAAAGTGTTTCGGGACTCCCTGTGGTGTTTTTAGGCTAGATGAGAATTTATAAGCCAAACGACAGAGTCGGGGAGGGTCACGAGGGGGGCACAAGCCACTAGGGCATCCCCAAGGCCGCACCCTGTTAGCTTGTGGGCCCCTCGTGAGGCCTCGAACCTTCTTCGATGCTCGCTGGTCTTCTTTTGGTCCAGGAAAACTCACCAAAAAGATTTAGGGCAATTGAACTTTGTTTGGTATGGAAAACCTAAAAAGTGAAAAAACGCAGGAAACAACAACTGGCACTGGGCACTAGGTCAATAGGTTAGTGTTCAAAAATAATATAAAATGGAAAATATTCTAGAATGATAATATATCAACATGGAACAATAAAATTATATATACATTGGAGACGTATCATTCACGTCATCATCGATGGAGGGAGTTGCAATAACTTGGCTAGCATGGAGATGGTGCACAAACAGTCTCTCACCACCAGAAGACATCCTCATCATTATTACATCCATTGGTTTAACATTAGTGGTAAGGTTAAGGTAACATGTACTATTCGTGTGCATTTTAGCATTGCTACATATTCTTATTAAGTTGATTGTGATGTTGTCTCATGCAAGCTTGCTCTCTTTTACTTGGTAGACCATGATAATTTGAGAAAACATCTGTACACCACGGTAGGACAAATCAGTATACTCTTGTTCATAAGGATAAAAATACAACTTTGCTTCCTACGTCTCTTGAACATATTATGCCAGATGCCATTGCTAGAGCTGGTAAACAAAAACAAGACCAAACTAAGAGCAAAAGTCAGATGGCGCCAAAGGAATTTGAGCAACACAATAAGCCTAATAAACCATCATCTAGTGTTGCATGTGAAACAAAATTGAAGAGTGGATGTTTACTTGCCAGTAAATCTGATATTGCTGATTTGGTTTTACTACATTTGTTTTCTATGCTTTTGTGTGCAAATAGGTATTATTTTCATTCGATGATGTGCCTCCCTCTTTGCCTTCTGCTGTCACTAACATCTTGCATGACTCCGCTGACGTCTTCCCACAAGATGTGCCATCTTGCTGATCTGGTTTTACTACATCTGTTTGCTATGCTTTTGTGTGGAAAGAGGTATTATTTTCATTCGATGACGTTCCTCCCTTTTTGCCTCCTGCTGTTAATAGCATCGGATTGACTTAGTTACCGACACATCGCTACCCAACCGTGCGCCATACCTTACTAATCCAGAGGAGACAAAGGAGATTATGCATCAAGTACAGGAGCTACTCGACAAAGGTTATGTACGCGAATTCCTTAGTCCTTGTGTTGTTCCTATTATTCTAGTGCCAAAAAAGAATGGTACATCGCGTATGTGTGTTGATTGTAGTGTCATTAATAATATTACTATTCATTATCGTCATCATATTCCTAGGCTAGATGATATGCTTGATGAATTAAGTGGCTCTACAATTTTCTCCAAAGTTGATTTGCGTAGTGGATACCATCAAATTCGTATGAAATTGGGAGATGAATGGAAAACAACATTTAAAACTAAGTTTGGATTATATGAGTGGCTAGTCATGCCTTTTGGGTTAACTAATGCACCTAGCACTTCCATGAAATTAATGAATGAGGTTTTATGTGCTTTCATTAAATGATTTGTGGTAGTCTATTTTGATGATATACTGCTTAATAGTAGACCCTTGGAGGAACACTTGGAACATTTTTATGATGTTTTTATTGCTCTACGTGATACACGTTTGTTTGGTAACCTTGGGAAGTGCACCTTTTGCACTGACCGAGTGTCTTTTCTTGGCTATGTTGTTACTCCATAAGGGATTGAAGTTGATAAAGCCAAGAGTAAAGCTATTGAGAGTTGGCCGCAACCCAAAACGGTCACACAAGTGACGAGTTTTCTTTGCCTCACTGGTTTCTATAGGCGTTTTGTGAGAGATTTCAGCACCATTGTTGCACCTGTCAATGAGCTTAGAAAGCATGATGTGACTTTTGCTTGGGGTACCGCACACAAATAAGCTTTCATGGTATTGAAACACAAGTTAAACACATGCCCCTTTACTCCAACTTACTAATTTTAATAACACTTTTGAGCTTGAATGTGATGCTAGTGGAATTGGATTAGGAGGAGTGTTATAACAAGATGGTAAACTTGTTGCATACTTTTCTAAGAAATTGAGTGGTCCTAGTCAGAATTAGTCTACTTATGATTAGGAATTATATGCTCTTGTTTGTACTTTGGAAACATGGCCACATTATTTATGGACAAAATAATTTGTTATACATTCTGATCATGAATCTTTGAAACATATTAAAAGTCATGCAAAGCTGAATGGTAGACATGTTAAATGGGTTGAATTTATTGTAAATTTCCCTGATGTCATTAAACACAAGAAGGGAAAAGAAAATGTTACTGCAAATGCATTGTCTCGCTGTTATACTATGCTTTCACAACTTGACTTTAAAATATTTGGTTTGGAGACCATAAACAATCAATATATGCATAATATTGAATTTAAAGATGTGTTGCAGAATTGCAAAGAAGGGAGAACATGGAACAAGTTCGTCATTAAGGATGGATTTGTATTCCATGCTAACAAGCTATGCATTCTAGCTAGCTCCGTTCATCTTTTTTATGGCAGGAGGCACATGGAGGAGGATTAATGGGACATTGATATGTCTCCAACGTATCTATAATTTTTGATTGTTCCATTCTATTATGTTATCATTTTAGAACACTTTTTATGCACTTATCTACCAATTTGTATTATTTTCGAGCACTAACCTATTGACCTTGTGCCTAGTGCCAGTTACGGTTTTCTGCATGTTTTTCGAGTTTTCAGGTTCTAGTACTAAACGAAGCCCAATTGACCTGAAACTTTTTTTGAATATATTCTGAACCAAAACAAGACCGTGGAGCATCAGAAGAAGGTTGGAGGGCGCACGAGACCCCCACAAGTCAACAAGGCATGTCCTCGGGGCCTTGATGGCTTGTGGCCGCCTCGTGGCTCTCCCGACCCCGTTTTTTGGCCTATAAATTATTATTTACCCTAAAACCTTCGAGGGGGGTCCCGAATCACTTTTTACGCTGCTGCAAGTTTCTGTTCCGACACGAGGCCATCTACAACTCCATTCCGGCATTCTGCCGTAGGGGGATTAATCACGGAGGGCTTCTTCATCAACCTTGCTGCCCTCATGATGATGTGTGAGTAGTTCACCACAGACCTACAGGTCATAGCAGTACCTAGATGGCAACATCTCTCTCTCTCTCTTTGATCTTTAATACAGTGATCATCACATGTTCGCTTTGATCCATATGATGTAGTTGTAGCGACCCGACTCAAAACGAGTCAATCCTCTGTGTATCTATGCCATCTCTGGATCAGTATGCTGGCACACACAGTACATCAATGTATATATCAAAGTGCAATCACATGGAAATAGCGTAACACTGATATATACCTTAAATATCTCAGCGGAAGCAGTCAAGGGAGTGGAGTCCCAATAAACACCAACAACAAGTTGAGTGTAGACCGTAGCCCTGAATCATACTCTTACTCGTCGAAGAAAAATATCTGCAACATAAGACGTTGCAGCCGTGTAGGTCAGCATATTGAATATGCCGGCAAGTCACATAAGAGAGGGGTGAAAAGTAATCATCTATACTATATGCATATATGGCAGGTGGGGCTATAAGTTTTTAGCGAAAAGCAAGTTTTCTCCTACATCAAGAGAGGGCTAAAAGCAAAATGTTACTACATTGTTGGTTGTTAACGAGATGGTTCCACCAACCAATTCTCGTACCCATGTTGTCAATAATACCCACATCAATATTATTATTTGTGTTGAGAATTTCAGATAATTCAGTCCTCTGGCTCAAGTTGTCCATGACCGTGGACACAGCTAATCGATTAGGTTTGAGTACTCTACAGAGTTCTACACACGTTCCCCACAAGATTTGATCGCCTCCGTGTATGTCCTCGCACTTCAGGGTGTTTGAAGACCGGATGATCAAAACATGGTCTTTCAACGGGTCCCTCTGAATCCCTGTCGGTGCCCATCCAATCCTACCGTTCTTCTACATCTGCTAGCACCGCCTGTCCAGAGTCGTCGCGTTGTCCAACCAAGCCAGAGCCCATAATGACTTGTGGCTATGCAGGTAAGCCTTGGGTCTTGAAAATATCCGTCCGTCTCTTTGAGCCTGGGTGAAGCTTTCCGCAAGATGTCATGGCCGTCTCCAGCATCCTGGGTCATCCACTGGTTTCTCCAGGGAGCCGATCAACCGTCCTTCACCCAGAGTTGCATTGCATCATGAGGTCTTGAAAAGTCTTGACTTAACCGGTCTTGGTTATTAAATTATTCTCGCATCACTCGTGATAAACTCTCAACCAGAATCCCGTCTACTCAAGCATAGCAATATGAAATTTGTCGTCCCGGGCCAAGTAACGGGGTTGTTGGGTGCCTACCACATGATACTACAATATGTAACCATAATTTCCATGTACCTACTCATCATGCAAATTGGGCATAGGATGGTAGAACTACGATGCAATAAAACATAGGTGATACATGATCAAATGACTTGCCTGGCGATGTTGACGAAGAAGAATTTCTCGAGAAATAACTTGATAGACTACTCGTCACTCTCCAATGAAATCTATATAACAAACATATCATTCACATAATCACTCATACTAGCAATCATTCTAGCAATCAAAGCAAAAGAGAGAGTGAATAAGAATCCGAAGGAAACTTCAAATAAGACTAGGGAGTCTTCTACTACATCAAACACTAAATAGTTTTTGTCCAACGGAAAATAATAACAGGGAACTAAGATATAAATTTAACTAAGATAAAATAAAGTATTTTTCACAAAACTACTTGGAATTATTTCCAAACGAGATTTGAAACAGTGGAGAAACCAATTGCAAGTTATTAGAGAACTAGAATTGATTTCATGATAACATATAAAAATCAAAATCAAAACTTGTTGCAAACCTACTATTAACTAACAGAAACAAAACATAATCTTTCTGAAATATAAAAGAAAAATAATTTAAAAACAACTAAGGAAAGGAAATTAGTCACAATCCTAAAAGAGGTGAAACAGAGATTGTTTCACAAGAAACAATGAGCTAAAATAGTCATATAATTCTGAAATTTATACCAGTAATAATTCAGATCACTAGTGATTAGTATCAAAAAGAATTAAATTAAAAGCTATTTTTAAACTCCCAGAATAAGCAAAACAAGGTTTAAACTAAATCTGATCTAATTCAAATTTGAAAATTTCAAACATAGACAAATTATATGTTTTTAAAAACTACAGAAACATTGTGATCTACTGGAAGAAGAATAAACCTCATTGGGTCACTAGATCAAAAGTTATGAGCCAAACAAAATTAGAACTTTCTCTGTTTTGGAATTAGACAGAAAAAAGTAGAAACTGATTCTAACTGACTGGGGTACACGTCGCAGCTTCTGGTTGGCCTAGGTGGTGTGTGCTGCGGGGCTTTCTAGCAAACGGCCGCTATGTAAGTAAAAACACCGGCTAACTAATAAGTGAAGAGAAAAACCGGTTCAGTTATTGTCTAAAGACCGAAGACGTAACTTGTTCTAATCTGGATCATTTACTCACGATCTAACGGCTAAGGAAAAGATGGGGGGTCTCACCGTGAGTTGCTGGGGCTCCTTCTTCTCCGGCGAGACAGAGAAGAGGTGGTGCTCGGGGAGGGGGCTCCGGTGATCTCCGGCGGCGTCCGAGGCGTGGGGAGGACGGAGGTGGGTCTCCTCCGTCGATTGGCGGCGACGGCGAGGTGCTTCGAGGTCGGGGGAGAGCAGGGGCGGCCGGGGAAGTTCCTGTTGCCGGCCGAACTCCGGCGAGCAGCGGGGGTGGCGTGGAGCGGCGAGGGGCTCGGGCTGGGTGGAAAAATGGAACGCGGTGGAGGCGGGGGTGCTTGTGGCGGCGTCGGTTGGGGGCGGGGAGGTGCGGTAGTGGCGTGGGGTGGTGGTGGTGTTTCTCCTGGAGCTCCTCTCCTGCGAGGTAGAGAAGGTAGGGGCGAGGCGGCGAGGGGGCGTGGCGGCGTGGGGAGGAGGGGCCGAGGGGGGCATGGGGCTGGGGTTTTATAGGGGAGAGGAGGGGGTTCGAGAGGGGAAGGAGAGGCCGAATCGGGGGGGATCCCGACGATCCAGGGGGTGGCGCCATGGAAAGGGCCATGCGCTGGGGAAGGAAAGAGTCACGGGAGAAAGAAAGGAAAGAGGAAGAAGAAGGAAGGAAAGAAAAAAAGAAAAAAAAAGAAAAGGAAGAAAGGGGGTGGCGTGCGTGGGGTTGGATCGGCCAGGGGATCTGGCCGAGCGAGAAAAAAAAGCCCTAGGGCGGTTTCCTATTAAAAGATTTTTTTTAAAACAACAAGAGAAGGAAATAAAAGGAAACAAAATAATTTATATGGGGTATTATATACCAAATCGATCATAAAAATATTTTCTAATTGATTATCATTTTTCCAAAACCAAAATAATTTTTTTTTTAAATTGTTTTTTTTCAGAAAAAGCCCCTAAGGCTTTACTTTCTTTTTGAAATTATTTTCTCCACAAGGTTTGTGTTTTCCTTGGCTCAAAATATATCAAAAGTGCCCCTGGTCATTTTGGAGGGTCATATTCCTCCTCTCTTTCTTGCTTGCAAGAAATTATTTCCCGGCACTTCTTGCACGAAGAAAACAAATTAGAAATGCAAAAGAAAATTTGAAAGAATTCAAATGCAAACTCCATTCAAATTCTTTATAGTTGAAGAAGTCATGTCATCTTCTCTCATTGCTTTTAACTCACTAAATTTGAATTTACCGGAGAAGGGGAAAGTCATTTTATTCCCTCTCATTCAAAAGTTTTTAAAATTTTCAAATTTCACTCAAGTTTCAATCACTCAAACAAACAAACAATCAATCTAATAATTTTATTAAGATTCCAAAATTTGGGATGTTAAAGTAGTTCTCTTGTACGGTGCGTTTGTTGGGATCCGATGAATTGTGGGTTTATGATCAGATTATTCATGATAAATATTTGAGTCTCCTATGATAAATAATATGATTACTATTATTCTCTCTGATCTACTGAAATAGTTTGGCAAACTAGAATGATATTCCTTCGATGAGAGAGGTGCGTTGTAGTAGGTTCAACCTGACGAGTTTCTATATCCGAGTGACAGAAGGGGACAAGTTGTGTCTTTGTGTTGCTGCTACTAAGGGTAAAGCGATGGGTTTATTCATATTGGTTGACTTTACTTTGTCTACATGATGTCATCTTACTCCAATCATTACTTCACTCGTCATGAACTTAATAGGTAGAGAGGCAAGCATAGAAGCGCTCTTGAAGTGAAGTAATAGTAATAGGCGCAGACAGAAGTCGACCTATTTTTTTATGGATGTTATGCCTATATTTACATGATAATTGTTGTGAAAATCGCATAACTATCCGCTCTTCTATGAATTTCCCAATAGTAATTTGTGTACCACGGTGTGCTATTTTCATGAGAGATGCCATTTGACAAAGCTATGGCCCTCGGGTCTATTCACAACATATTGCTAAAACTTTAAATATCTTGCTCACATTTATCTACTTTTATTTTACTTTGTATTTTACAATTATCTACACACCTCATTTGCTTGCAAATAACGAGACCAAGGGATTGACAACCCTCTTGCCCGCGTTGGGTGCAAGTTGTTTGTTCTTTTGTGTGCACCCATTGAAGACGGTTCTGGTTGATATTCCTATTGCTTCGATAAACCGTGGTTTCAGAACTAAGGAAAATACTTACCCACTTTGTACTGCGATAACCCGTTCCTCTTCATAGAAAACCCAACACAGATCACGAGTATTAGGAAGGATTTCTCGCGCCGTTGCCGGGGAATATCATCACCAACTATCCAGTAACTCCACACAAAATTTCATTCATTTGTTCCTATTTTTATTTTCTAGTATATTTATTTTATCTTCTATAAAAAATAAAACTACTAAATATTACCTTTGCTTGTTATTAGTTTTCTTGTGTGAAGTCATGACTAATTCTTCCATTTGTTCGTGTTACTCCCGATAATGATGTTGTCAATATTAAACAAAGGGGAGGAGAAAGTCTGAAAGATGCATGGTATAAGATTTGGTACGCTCAAAATAAAGTAACTAATAAGCTATCCATGATTACTTTGCTTCATAATTTTAAGTTGGTATAACCACTTGGTATAGGTTTGTCCTTGATACTATCACCGGTGGGAACTTTTTGATGTGTCACACTTTGGATGCCTATAATGCCATTGAAAATCTTGTTGGAACACCACCCATTATCACTAATGAAACCAATTTAACCCTAGAACATGTTATGTGAAGACTTGATGCTATTGAAAGGAAAATGGTTACTCACGAACCAATTGAGGAATTAGATAAAAAATTGCACAATCATATCACTCAACTTGGGTCACGTATAGGAATGACCTTGAAATCCTTAAAGGAAAAGGACATTATTATTGATTAGAAGGTGGAACAAGGTTTGAGTAGAGTTGATAAAATGGAGGAGGTGATTACCAGAGTAGGTTCCACTTTTACACCATCGAAAACTAATGCTAGTACTTCTCGAAGCAAGAGTCCTAAATTTATTTACATTCCTAAGAGCGTTAGTAGACATTCCACCAAAAGAAACGAAGATCTTAAAATGATTATTGTTCACCCTGACTTTATAAACCTGATAAAAGAACCTATTTTCAATTCTCCTATTGTTCCTTTTGTCTCTGATTTTACTATTAAAGAGCTTGAGGTCAAGGATGACAACACTTAAAACTATGCAATATGCCTAGCTAGTGCCGTAAATCGATATCGCTTGTTGGGAGGCAACCCAATAGTTATATTTTATTTTATCCTTTACTTTATGTTAGAGTGTGATAACATAATTATTTCTTGTTTAACAGTTGTGTTTTTATGTTTTATTACTATTTTTACCAAGTAAAGCCTTTGGATTATTTGCATGATGAGTGGAATTGATACGGTGCGAAAACAGAAACTTTGACACCCACTGCAGAATTTCTCTGGTTTTAGTGCAAGATCTTTTTAAGCTACATTGTTTACATAGTACTTATATACAAATTCCTCAGGACCTCCAAAATGTTCCGAATTTTGGGAGTTGCAAAAGTATGGTAATTAAATATATTACTATAGACTGTTTTGTTTTAAACAAATTCTGCTTTTGCATGCATAGTTTGCTTGTTTTGATTATGCTATGGATATATCGGGGGGGGGGGGTATAATCCATGGAGAAGTTAGAATACAGTACCTTATACTAGAATAAAAGAAGAATAAATTTATAACAGTACCTAAAAGTGTTTATTATGTTTCCTATACTAATGGATCTCACGAAGTTTCGTTGAGTTTTGTGTGATTGGAGTTTTCAAGTTTTGAGTATTATCTCAATGGACAAAGGAATGAGAATTGGCAAGATCCTAAGCTTGGGGATGCCCAAGGCACCCCAAGGTAATTTTCTAGAAATACTCAAGCGTCTAATCTTGGGGATGCGCCGGGAAGGCATCCCCTCTATCGTCTGAATCCATCTGTATGTTACTTGGAGCTACATTTTTATTCGTCACATGATATGAGTTTTGCTTGGAGTGTCGTTTGCTTTTGTTTACCTTTTATTTTAGTTTGCCACAATTATTGTTTTCTGGACACACCTATTTGAGAGAGAGACACCATCATCACGATTTGTTAGAATACTCTATGTGCTTCTATTTGAGCTTAGCAATTGCTCTAGTCACTTATATCTTTTTTAGCAGACTGGCGTGTAGATTTTATAGAAATAATATGCTCTCGTTCCTCACCTATATTTTTTTGGGAGTTAGTAAATGGTGAAGGTAATTTGCATGGGTCATAACAGTAGATAAAAAATAATGAGTGTTCAATAAGTGATAATTAAAACCATCTTGTAGCACATATAGAAAATTGTGGTTAATGATATTGATGTGGTGATATAAAAAGGTGTGAGTGCATAATCATTAATTTAGAGAGGTGTTGATATTAAGAGATGTTAAAACTTCTTAAACATTTGAAAAATTAAAAGGGCATGGTGAAGGTGTGTGAGTATTTCTATTCCTCGTTGAAAAGCTAGTGTTGTTTTGAGTCAGAGTCGCACGATGGTTAATTCCTACCAACCCTCTCCCTGGGGGCATGCGAGTAGTACTTTGACTTTTGATAATACTAATAAAACATTGCAATAAGTATATGAGTTCTTTATGACTAATGTGACACCACCGACATCTGCAATCACACCTCCTCATATTTGCGAGCCTCTCTAGTACCACACACAACTCATTCTCATCTCGAGGATTGGTGCAACTTTCGGCGGTGCATCCAAACCCCGTGACATAATACACTCTATTGCACATAAGCCTTATTATATCCTCATCAAAACATCCACCATACCTACGTATTATGGCATTTCCATAGCCATTCCGAGATATATTGCCATGCAAATTCCATCATCACTTAGCATGACTACTTCGTTCATCACCATATTTCTTTGCATTATCATATAGAGCTGACATAGTATTTGTGGCAAAGCCACCGTCCATAATAAGCATTTGTGGCAAAGCCACCAAATATCATATGTTGAATACTTGTCACACTAGATCATTACACATCCTGCTACACTGCTAGAGGCATTCATATTGGAGTCATGTTGCTTCATTCATCATATCGAGTTATCCATGAGTTGTAAGTAAATAAAAGTGTGATGATAATCATTATGAGACCATTGTCCTAGTGAGGAAATAAGGATGGGGAGGACAAATGAGCCCAACATATAAAAATGAATGAGAGAAAATGAGAGAAGGGACTTTGCTACTATCCTTTACCACACTTGTGCCTCAAAGTGGCACCATTCATCATGTATAGAGTCTAATGTTATATCATTTATATGATAGTGGGAATTAAAACTTTTATAAAATTATCTTGTATATTCCGATAATAGGCTTCCTCAAATGCCTGAGGTCTTCATGTGCAAGCAAATTGGATGCACACCCCACCGAGCTTCAGTGGACCTTTCATACACTTTTAGCTCTAGTGCATCATTTGCATGGCAATCCCTATTCCTTGTCTCAATATATATTGATGGGTATATCCATAACCCATTGGTACGCGTAGTTGATACGATACTATCTTCTCCAATTTTCAAGCCCTTTGAAACCTACCACCTTACTCGATTCCACCTATGTGCTATGTCCAATGGTCCACGCTCATGTATGGCGTGAAGAATAAAATGTTGATGCATATTGAAAAAGTACGATCCAATTGTCTAACTTGGGCACCGTCGTGCTTGACATTTGTATTTATGTGGTGAAGATGAACCATGCCTTGCTAATATAATAAAGATGGATAGAGTTGAAACAATCTTTGAGGACCATACACTTTTAAAATTAATTGTTTTTGCTCCTTATACTTATGAATATTTTTGTGTTAATATTTGTTAATTCATCATTTCTCAATGAGAATACATGCATAAGAATACGTCATGGATAGCATGTCACATCCAAAATTCTGTTTTTATCATTTACCTACTCGAGGATGAGCAGGAATTAAGCTTGGGGATGCTTCATACGTCTCCAATGTAACTATAATTTTTGATTGTTCCATACTCTTATGTTATCATTTTAGAACACTTTTTATGCATGCATCTACCAATTTAGATTATTTTTAGCACTAACCTATTGACCCAGTGCCCGGTGCCAGTTTTTGTTTTCTCCATGTTTTCCACTTTTCAGGTTCCAGTACTAAACGAAGCCCAATTGACCTGAAACATTTTGGGATTTTTTCGACCAAACAAGACCGTGGAGCATCGGAAAAAGGCCAGAGGGTGCACGAGGCCCCCACAAGCCAACATGGCGCGACCTTGGGGGCGTGATGGCTTGTGTGCGCCCCGTGGCTCTCCCGACCCCGTTCTATCGCCCATAAATTCTTATTTACCATAAAACCTTCGTGGGGGGCCCGAAACACTTTTACGTCGCTGCAAGTCTCTGTTCCAACGGGAGACCATCTAGAGCTCCGTTCCGGCACTCTGCCGGAGGGGGATCGATCATGGAGGGTTTTCCATCAACCTTGTTGCCCTCATGATGATGTGTGATTAGTTGACCACAGACCTACAGGTCCATAACATTACCTAGATGGCAATCTCTCTCTCTCTCTTTGATCTTCAATACAATGATAATCACATCTTTGCTTTTATCCATATGATGTAGTTCTTTTGTACGGTGTGTTTGTTGGGATGCGATGAATTGTGGGTTTATGTTCAGATTATTCTTGATGAACATTTCAGTCTCCTGTGATAGATAATATCATTCTTATGTGCATGATTATGATAGATTCATAATTCTCTTCGACCTATTGAAATAGTTTGGCCAACTAGATTGTTATTTTTTCGGTGAGAGAGGTGCATTGTAGTAGGTTCAACCTGGCGAGTTTCTATATCCCATTGATAGAAGGGGACAAGTTGCATCTTTGTGTTTCTGCTACTAAGGGTAAAATGATGGGGTTTATTCATGCTAGATGAGTTTACTTTGTCTACATCATGTCATCTTACTCCAAGCATTACTTCGTTCGTCATGAACTTAATACGTAGGGAGGCAAGCATAGAAGTGTTGTTGAAGCGAAGTAATAGAAATAGGTGGACACATGAGTCGGCCTATTTGTTTATGGACGTGATGCCTACATATACATGATCATTTTCGTGAAAATCACATAACTATACGCTCTTCTATCAATTGCCCAACAGTAATTTGTTTACCCAATGTGTGCTATTTTCATGAGAGAAGCCATTAGGGAAAGCTATGGCCCCCGGATCTATACATAACATATTGCTAAAAGCTTCAATACCTTGCTGCCATTTATTTGATTTTATTTATTTTTGTATTTTACAATTATCTACACAACTCATTTTCTTGCTAATAACGAGACCAAGGGGATTGACAACCCTCTTGCCTGTGTTGGGTGCAAGCTGTTTGTTCTTTTGTGTGCAGCCGCTGAAGATGGTTGTCGTTGATATTCCTATTGGTTCGATAAACCTTGGTTTCATGACCGAGGCAACTACTTACCCACTTTGTGTTACGATAACCAGTTTCTCTTCAAGGAAAACCCAACACAGATCACGAGTATCAGACACTTTGGCGTAAAGAAGACGAAGGACGTACTTGCTACACATTTCTTTTTGCCAAAGATGAGACATGATGTTGAGAGTTTTGTTGCTCGCTACACTACACGTCAAAAAGCTAAGTCATGACTCAATTCTCATGGTTTATATATGCCTTTGCCTGTACCTAGTGTTCGCGGGGAGGATATATCTATGGACTTTGGTTTAGGTTTACCTCGAACAAAGAGGAGGAGGAATAGCATATTTGTTTTCATGGATAAATTTTAAAAAAGGGCACACTTTATACCCTGTCATAAAAGTGACGATGGTGCTAATTTTGCTGATTTGTTATTTCGTGAAATTATTCACGTGCATGGTGTGCCAAATACAATTGTTTCAAATCTTGATGCTAAATTTCTTAGCCACTTTTGGAGATGTTCATGGGATAAGTTGGGGATTGAACAACTTTTTAGTACTACATGTCACCCCAAACTGATGGAGAAACAAAAGTAGTCAATAGATCATTGTCTGGTATGCTTAGGGTTGTTTTGAAGAATAACTTGAAAATGTGGGAAGAATGCTTGCCTCATATTGAATTTTCTTATAATCGTTCATTGCGTTCTACTACTAAGATGTTCCCTTTGAAATTTTGTATGTTTTCATACCTCATGCACCTACTGATTTGTTGCCTCTTCCATCTTCCGAGAAGGTTAATTTCGATGCTAAACAATGTGCTGAATTGATCTTTAAAATGCATGAGGTAACTAAGGAAAACATTGAGTGTATGAATGCTAAATACAAACTTCCTGGAGACAAGGCTAGAAAACATGTTATTTTGCACCCGGGATCTTGTTTGGTCACATTTGTGTAAGGATAGATTTCTTCATTTGTGCAAGTCAAAGATAATGCCACGTGATGATGGTCCTTTCAAAGTGTTAGAGAAAATAAATGATAATGTATGTAAACTTGAGTTGTCAGCATAGTTTGGGGTTAGTGCCACTTTTAATATTTCCGATTTGAAGCCTTATTTGGGTGAGGAAGATGAACTTTGGTCAAGGAAAACTTCATTTGAAGAAGGGGAGGATGATGAGCACATCAATACCATTGTTACACCCACAACCCCTGCTGTTGTACATACTAGACCAATTACTAGAGGTCGCGCATGCCAATTTAATTACGAGGTACTTTCATTTCTTGGAAATCCTTCTAATGTTCATGAACATATGATGCTGCCTAAATTATATACTTTCGTTTTACTTATGAATGAAGGACCTAGCATGGACAACAAGGATGGCCATTAGAGCGGGATTAAGCATGAAGAAGAAGGTGTGCATGCGGGAAAGAACAATGGAGTTCCTGGTGCTGACTTTCGGACTATGAAGCCATCATAAGGAGAGCATGAAATCTTGGATGAAATATACAAGATGCCACTTCATAAATTTCGTCCATGGGCTATTATTGGTGCTACGCCACCTTATTTTTTGGCCAGGCCCATGTAATTACGAAATACCATTTGATAGGCTGTTTTTAGAGTCCGTATTTGTGGGGGAAACTGAGTTAGTATTGGTTTGAAACCCCTCCTCCAAGGGGTAACAAAATCCCCCCGTTCCCCCATATATACAGATCTTAGGGCGACGTTTAGACTAGGGTTTTGTTTAGATTACAAGTTCTCCATTGCTGCAACTTCACGTCTTCATTTGTGTTCTATGACCAGAGCAAGATATCACAGAACCCCACTTCATCAGTAAATATTTCCTCTTGTATCCGCAATATCCATATTGCAGTTTTAGTTTCTTGCTTGATCTTTGTGTGCATGCGGGGAATAGACCTTCATGGTCAGGTTGATCGTGCTCCGACATGGTCAATAACCTCTGTGAGTTGGTTTAGCGATTACTCAGGCGCAGCGTCCTCACACGTTCATAGTTGGATCGTCAAAGTCTTCTCCACCAAAAACGATAGCCATCATCTCAATAAATTTAGATGTTATTTATAATTTTGTTTTTCAATAAAAAGTTCCAAGAATTGGCTCTATAAGGCTTGAATTGCATGTATGATGTGTGCTGTACAAAAACTTAAACTTTTGCTATGGTATTTGAATTATTAGATTTACAATAATGTGGAAAGCTTCTGAAATTTTTAAAAGTAGTGTCACACAAATTCTTTATCATGTCCTAAAGTTTCAAAATTTTGGAGTTACACAAGTAGACTATTTAAATTGATTACTACAAACTATTCTGTTTGGACAGATTGCTGTTATAGTTTTTGATCTACTTATTACAGTGTTTTTATGGCTTTTATTGATAGATGTAAATTGTGGAAATGATAGTATACAATACCTAATGTTTGAAAATTATTATGCAACTTGTCTTGGCAGTACATGAAGTGTTGGTTTATTTTTATGCGTACTAACTTATCTCACAAGTTCTTTTCAAGTTCTGTGTGGATGAAGTTTTTGAGACCTAGGTGAAACCGGGATAGAGAAGATTGAATGAGATACAAAAGCTAAACCTTGGTTATGCCCAAGGCACCCCAAGTAAATATCTCAAGAAGTCTCAAGCATCTAAGCTTGGGGATGCTATGCATCCCACCTCTCTTCATCAAACAAATAGTTAGCCTATATTGAGCCTAAATTCTTATTCGATCACATAATATGTGCTATTCTTGGAGTGATTTTGTTTAGTTTGATGTTTGGATAAAATTATCTGATCTGAAAATCTTTATTGAGAGAGAGTCCTCACAAATCTACTTAATTGTTTAACTACTCATTGATCTTCACTTATATCTTTTGAGAGTAGTTTGATGTTTACCCTTGTGCTTCACTTATATCCTAAGAGTAAATTGTGAATGAATGAAATATAATAAATGTAAAATGGTCAATGTGCATTGTGTTTTGTAGTAGTTTCACATTTGGTTTAGAAGTAAAATATATTGAAGTTTGACAATCACAATATTGGTCATACAAGCAATTCATGAATGATTAGTATAAGAAAGAAAACTTTCACATACAAATATATTATCTTTGCCATCTTTTATGATTGTGAATACCCATTAATTATTTTCAAACTTGATAAAATATTTGAAGTTGGACAAGGAATACAACGTAATGGTTATTTTCGGGTATTTTGCATAGAAGTTATATTGTTTTGGATCCTCCAACATGTGGTGTTTATTTAGAACCATTCGCTAGCCAAAACTTCGTACTAAGTAGAGATACTACTTGTGCATCCTAATCCTTGAACCAAGTTTCTTCCATGGGAGTCCACCATACCTACCTATATATGGTATTTTACTGCCATTCCAAGTTAATTTGCATGTGCCACCTCTAAACATTCAAATAAACATCCGCCTTGTGTGCTCGTACCACTCATGGTGCAACGGGGCGGTCATTATCTTCCATGCTAAATGAGTTATTCTCAAGATGAGTGTTTATTCACTTGTCACTACACGAGAGAGGCTGGTAAAAAGGATTCACACTCCTGCATAATACAAAAATAAATAAACAAGAACTCCCCCTAGAAACTTGATTGTTTGGAGCGCACCCATGGATATGGCTAGCCAAGGAATATGTTTGAATGGTGGAGGGGATGTAAAATTTCAATTCTGTTTGGGAACCACCAAGAATGTGATTAGCATGGAAGATATTGAAAACTCTGTTGTGACATTGACATGAAAAGCATACCACCCAAAATTACATATTCATCTCTGTTTTGAAACAACGAGCTCTCGCAGCTATGTAAATCCTGGCTTCCCTCTGTGAAGGGACAATCTATTTACATTCATGTTGAGTCAACTTCTTATTGCAACCTTGGTCTATTAGTTGGCAAGCACAATATGGTCGGGAAATATCCAAACATATATATCCACTCAAATATATTTGATCATGATTCATTATTGCTGACAGTTATATTTATGATAAATATGTTGGGAGGCAAAACATTAAGCCCCTATGT
This sequence comes from Hordeum vulgare subsp. vulgare, assembly GCF_904849725.1. NCBI lineage: Eukaryota > Viridiplantae > Streptophyta > Magnoliopsida > Poales > Poaceae > Hordeum > Hordeum vulgare. Next base: position 359,071,164 of record NC_058523.1, read on the forward strand.
TTCTCTGTGTTCGATGGATGTTATTTGTTTGGAAAATATGGTTTGAGTATTAGCAATCATAGAACACTATCTGATAATTGAGTATGTGGTGCTCTTACTTAGACTTGATGATGCATTCAAATTGTTTGATGGCTAAGAACATATGATGTTGAGTTTCAAGAGAATGCATTGATTGAGCCATGACATGTGAATTGATTGCTACTCAACCATGATGATTTTTATGAAAAAGTTTCTGGTTATGATGCTAGAAAAGGTGATTTGAATTATCCTTGATCAAACTTATATCCTATTCTAGCATTCACACTTCATAAATTATTTGTTTTATCATTTACCTACTCGAGGACGAGTAGGAATTAAGCTTGGGGCTGCTGATACGTCTCCAATGTATTGATAATTTATGAAGTATTCATGCCATGTTTTCCTATGTTTACAATACTTTTATATGGTTTTGATGAAATTTATATGATGTACTTAGAACTAACCCGGACTAGTGCTGTTTTTAGCATAATTACCATGGTGATGTTTTGTGCAGAAAATGGAAGTTCTCAGAATTTTTCGAAACTTTTTAATCTTTTTTCTAGAGGAAATAAGCAATATTGGAGCGAAGAAACACCGGACGAGAGCCACCTGTGAACCTGTGGGCCAGAGGCCAATAGGGCTCCCCCTAGGCCATGCCCTCATGTCTTGTAGGGCCCACGTGGCTCCGTTTGGCATAATTCCAACGCTGAAAATCCTATATATACCAGAAACTCCTGAAACAAAGAGAGAACTTCCGCTCCGCTACCACAGCTCTCTATATCGATGAAAATCAATCTGGAGCCTTTGCGGTACCCTGACGGATAGGGGAAATCATCTCTAGTGGTTATCTTCATCATCCTGGCAGAGGCCATGACGAGGAGGGAGTAGTTCACCCTCAGGGGTGTGGGTATGTACTAGTAGCTATGTGTTCAATCTCTCTCTCTCTCTCTCTCTCTCTCGTGTTCTTGAGATGGCACACTCTTGATGTATCTCGGAACTTGTTGATCTAGTTGGATCATACGATGTTATTCCCTTGCTACCTTGGTGTGATTAATTGAATCTTTCCTTTTAAGATATAGTTATGTTGGATTAAATATTGTGGTTTGAGAACACTTGATGTATGTCTTGCATGCGGATTCCCGTAGTGACATTGAGGTATTCAAGTGATTCCCTTGATATATGTTATGGCATCAATTTGTGGATTCCGGTGACCTTGGGGATCTATGCATACGGGTTGATTGCACGTTTTCATACTATGTTCTCCGATAGAAATATTGGGGTGATGCTTTAAGTTCTTTGTGTTGGATTGAATATGATGTATATGAAATTGTTGGATGCATGTCGTATAATTTATCCATGGATACTTGAGGTGACATTGGAGTATCTAGGTGACATTAGGGTTGATTGATATGTATCATGGGTGTTATTCTAGTACGAACTCTAGGGCTATTTGTGAAACTTATAGGAATAGCTCAAAAGATTGATCATAAAGAATAATTTTGAGTTGGTTCTACCACGCACACCAATTTCATCTTATTGTTCTCCGCTATATAGGAACTTTGGAGTGATTCTTTGTTGCATGTTGAGGGATGATCATATGATTCTGCTATGTTAGCATTGTTGAGAGATTGCACTAGTGAAAGTATGAACCCTAGGCCTTATTACCAAGCATTTATATGATGTTTTTCTTGCTGTTTTACACTTGCTACCTTGTTGTTTTCATATTTTAAGATTACACAAACCTATATCTACTATCATACTACACTTGTATCACCATCTCTTCGTCGAACTAGTGCACCTATACAATTTTCCATTGTATTGGACGTGTTGGGGACACAAGAGATTTCTTGTATTTGGTTACATGGTTGTTTGAGGGAGACCATCTTCATCCTACACCTCCCACGAATTGATAAACCTTAGGTCATCCACTTGAGGGAAACTTGATAATGTCCTACAAAACTTTGCGCTTGGAGGCCCAACATAGTCTACAAGAATAAAGTTGTGTAGTAGACTTCACATGGCCACGCTTTTGCCTATGCGAGACCTCATCGGTGGGGAAGGCCTCGTCTTCAAACCCAGCATCACCACTCCCTTGGATGGTGTGCTTTGTCGTCATGTGATACACTTCCAAGACCGTTTTGGGAACGGTGGTGAGGATGCATGCGTGGTTTGTGGAGAGAGGGGAGTGCGGCCGCCTGCTATAACCAGTGGCACAGGCGTGATTAATATAGAGTGGTTGAGAGCTAGCCAGGAGGGCTCGCCTCCCGGTGAGCATGTGCAGCGGTCTTCTCGCATGCCTCCCATTTTTCACACCCGTGCCCAGTGAGCGTGCGCACAGGGCTGCTCGGACGCGTCCCGTCAATTCACACACCAGCTCGCACGTCTCCTGCTGAGAGAGTGTAGTGGCATGCTCGCACATTTCCCATCAATTTACACACCCACTCAAACGCCTCACGACCAGCCTGAGCAGCGGACTACTCACATGTGTCCCGTCAAATCACGTCCTCTTGCACGACAAGCGGGGCTCATGGTGGTATGTAATATTTTATTGGGACTAATGCACACAGTTGAATACTTTAATAATTGTTTGTGATGGTAACATGACAAATGAGTGTACCAACATTTAACAAGCTTTCGTTTGCAAGAAAAGTATATCAAAAACTTGTGTCCAGTTTGGCCAAAAATTATCACAAAAAAAATATATGTATCATGAAACAGAATGCCAAGCTTTATGATTTCCACCTGATTTTTGGATTTAATTTAATTTAAAAATGTATATTTTTATCATGTTTAAGGCCAAGCTGTCTAAAAACCAAGATTTTCAATGTTTTCCATGATGCCAAGATGTTCGAGGTTTCTTACCATTTATTGCATGGGGACTAAACATGAACCCAAGGGAACATATGATTTCCCCTAATGAATTCCTCTATACTCAATTAATGCATATTTTTTCGAATGATACATGAACATTTTATAATTTTAACACGGACTCATGTGTCATGTGTTTTTTGCATAAACTAGTTTAACGCGCCTCGAAGTGGTGTTTTCAGTGGTGGTTGCGTGGGAGGGGGGTCGTTTCGGCACACTTCATGACATGAGCCTCTCTATGTGGGATTGTCCATTTTTTTAGGTAGTTGCCATCCCAAATTATCAAAGTTGTGCACTGAATATTTGAAACAATACACAACACTAATGTCATGCATGTGTTTGGGATGCATGCACACGGTGGTGGTGGTGGTCCCTCGGACAATCTTCATGCATTATTAGTGACGTGCCCATCGGTGGGCCCATGTGGTTTATCACTTTGAATTGCACCAAGAGGGGTTAGACCAAGGTGGATTCATTTTTCTCTGTATTGCATTATTAGTGGGCCCATGTGGTGGTGATGGTCTACTGCAACACAACACTAATGTCATGCATGTGTTTGGGATGCATGCACATGGTGGTGGTGATGGTCCCTCGGACAATCTTCATGTATTATTAGTGACGTGCCCATCGGTGGGCCCATGTGGTTTATCACTTTGAATTGCACCAAGAGGGGTTAGACCAAGGTGGATTCATTTTTCTCTGTGTTGCAGTAGATCATGGTGAGATTCCACACCAAACATTGATGTGCCATACTTATGAGTACCTCCTACTGCTCACATTTTAGGGGGGGGGAGGAGACATCCATATTGCATGCACTTTTCTTTAGCGAGGGGACTTTGCAATTTGTGAAGCACGCACCGCATCAAAGTCATGTAGTGGACATTTTTACATCAAAAAACAAACTCATACAGATGCTTGGGTCACATATAACAAATGGTGGTCCTCAGTGGCTCCCTCGGATGGTAATCGGTAACGCGTTAATCTGTGGGGCCCATGGGTGGTCACCTATTATGGTTTTTACCAAGGAGGATCCTTTTTTAGTATGTGTTACGATATGCCATGGTTAGCCATCTAGACAAATGTTTTTGAGTGCATGCATATATATAACTGATACGCTCATTGTGCATCATGAATTACTACTGATATTTGTGCTGATCCTGCCCATTAACCCCTATTATAATACAATTCTTATGCCCTTTCTCTCTGAATATGCAAGGTAGACCACTGGGAGGAAAAAAATCTAGAAACTGGAATTATCGATCGAGAAAAATGCAGAAAAATCAACTGGCTCCAAATGCCATGAAACTTTACAAAAACAATTTCTCGAATATTCGAGAATTTCTAGGCTAAAAATATACCAGAGAGGGGCCATCAGCTGGGCGCAAGCCAACAGGACGCGACTCCCTTGGTCGCGCCCTGATCGCTTGTGGGGCCCCAGCTGGCCCTCTGGCGACCATCTTCTCCTATATGGTGTGTTTTACCCTAGAAAAAATCATCAGTTATCTTTTAGGAAAAAGTGTTGCCGCCTCGAGGCGGAAACCTGGGCGGAGGCCCTTTTGCTCTGCGGGAGAGAGATTCTGCTAGGGGAATCCCCCCCTCCTGAGGGGGAAAATTGAAGCCATCGTCATCACCAGCGCTTCCTCCTTCATGGGAGGACCAATCTTCATCAACATATTCACCAGCACCATCTCATCTCCAATCCTAGTTCATCACGTGTATTTGATCTTTGTCTCAAAACCTCTGGTTAGTACGTGCGCGTTACTAGTTGTGTTGACTACATCTCGTTGGATTACTTGGTGGAAGATATTATGTTCAGGTCCTTAATTATTATTAGTACACCTCTGATCTTGAACATGTTGACGATGTGTGAGTAGTAATTATTGTTCCTGAGGACATGAGAGAAGTCTTGTTATAAGTAATCATGTAAAGTTGGTATTCATTTGATATTTTGATGATATGGATGTTGTTACTTCTCTTAGTGGTGTCATGTGAACGCCGACTACATGAAAATTCACCATGTTATGGGCCTAAGGGAAGTCACTATGGAGTAACAAATAGATGATGGGTTGCGAGAGTGATAGAACCTTAAACCCTAGTTTATGTGTACCTTCATAAGGGGCTGATTTGGATACACATGTTTCATGCTATGGTTAGATTATTCTTAATTCTTGTTGCATAGTTGCGGATCGATAGGGGGTAATCATAAGTAGGTTGTTTGTTCAAGTAAGAACAACACCTTAGAACCGGTCCACCCACATATAAAATCATCAAAGTAGCAAACATTATATAACCTTAATATGATGAACATGAATAGACACAAATTCCGATGCGTCCTCGGGAGCGCTTGCTTTATATAATAGAACTTTCGGGCCTTTCCTTTGCTATAAAACAGATTGGGCTACCTTGCTGCACCTTTGATACTATTGTTACTTGTCACTTGGTATGAATCATTTTGCTGCAAAACTATCTATCACTATTACTTACAACACTTGTAGAGAATTCCTTGCTAAAAACTACTTATCATTTCCTTCTCCTTCTCATTGGGTTCAATACTCTTAATTATTGAAAGGACAATGATAGATCCCTATACTTGTGGGTCATCAAGACTATTTTCTCGTGCCAATGCCAAGGAGTGAAGCGCCTTTGGTAAGTGGAAATTAGTAAGGAAACACTTTCGATACATGCTGAAGTTTATTGTTACTTATCACTATGAATGTTCACCCCTTGAGTGGCTTGTTCAGGGCTTCTTCGCTTTGAACGGAAGTTGAGGAAATTGTACCTCAACCTATTGAACCTAGTGAAAATATTTAGTATGAGATTCCTTCGGGTACGGTAGAGAAACTGCTGTCTAATCCTTATAATGGTTCAACTCACCCTCATTTCCATTTCATATATGTCGATAAGATTTGTGGATTGTTCAAGATTTCAGGTCTACCCGGAGACAAATTTAAGAATAAAGTTTTCCCTTTATCTTTGGAGGGAAAATCACTAAAGTGGTACATGCTATTGGATGACATTGGATCGTGGGATTGGAATCACTTGAAGCTCGAATTTCATCAGAAGTTTTATCCTATGCATCTAATTCATCATGGTTGGAATTTTATTTATAATTGCTGTCCTTATGAAGGAGAAAGCATCTCTCAAGCTTGGGGAGGCTTAAATCTATGATGCACACTTGCCCTAATAATGAGCTCTCAAAGGAATTGATTATACAGAATTTGTATGCTCGACTTTCTCATGATGATCAAACATTACTTGATGCTTCAATTGTCCGTTCCGATATGAAGGAGACTATTGAATTCTGATGCGATCTTGTGAAAAAGATTAAACACAACGCTCAAATTTGGGAACTCGATGAAGGTTAAGAGTCAGGTATAAAGCTTGATTTTGATTGTGTTAATTCTTTTATGGAAACTTCTCGTTTTCATGAGTTTAGCAACAAATATGGCTTTGACTCTCGGATATTAGCTTCTTTCTGCAAATATTTTGCTACACATGTTGACCTTCCCAAGGAAAAGTGATTCAAATATCATCCTCCCACTGAAAAATTACGCGAGGAACGTGCTGAATTAAGAAGGAAGAAATAGTTGTTAACCATGTTGATCCAATTGTTCCTACTCCTTATATTGAGAAACCTCCTTTCCTTGTTAGAATTAGAGAACATTTTAAGGCTACAACAGTGGTTAATAAGAGTTATGTTATAACACCTACACCTTCTGAACAAATAAATGTTGAGCCTAATGTAGCTATAGTTAAGGATCTCCTAGTTGATAATATTGTTGGGCAGGTTATGTACCTGTGTGATGAAGCTGCTAGAATTGCAAAACTTGTTAGAAACAAACGAGATAAACTAGATAAAAATAAACCAGTGATAGGCACACATGTTATCTCAGTTAAAATTGGAGATCATTGCTATCATGGCTCTATGATATTGGTGCTAGTATTAGTGTTATACCTTCTACATTATATCAAGAAATTGTGCATGATATAGCACCATATGAAATTGAACATATTGATGTCACTATTAAGCTTTCAAACCGTGATACTATTTTTCCACTTGGGATTGTTAGAGATGTTGAATTCTTGTGCGGATAAGTCAAGCACCCCACTGATTTCTTACTACTTGTCCCGTCATATTTGGTAGACCATTCTTGAATACGGTCAATGCTGAAATTAATTTTGCTACAGAGAAGGTCAAAGTGAGTTTTGGTGATATTTCTCATGAGTTTAATTTCTCCAAGTTTACAAAACAGCCACACAAAAAATAATTGCCTAGTAAGGATGAAATAATTGGTCTTGCTTCTATTGTTGTACCTACTACCGATCCACTAGAACTGTATTTGCTAGACCATGAGAATGATATGCATTAGATTGAAAGGAATGAAATAGATAACATACTCCTTGAACAACAAACTATCCTTAAGCACAACCTACCAGTTAAAATTTTAGGCAATCCTCCTCCACCCAAGGGAGGTCACGTCTACTTTGAAATATGCTTATCTTGATGACAAGAAGATATATCCCCTTATCATTATTGCTAACCTTTGAGAACATGAAGTAAAGATATTACTCAAAACTCTAAACAAGCACAGAGCTGCTATTGGATATACTCTTGATGATCTTAAGGGCATAAGCCCTACTCTATGTCAGCACAAGACTAATATGGAACCGGATGCTAAACCTCTTGTTGATCATCAAGGCTGCTTAAATCTTAAGATGAAGGAAGTGGTAAGAACTATAATACTAAAGCTTCTGGAGGCAGGTATAATTTATCCTATTGCTGATAGTAGATGGGTAAGTCATGTTCATTGTGTTCCTAAGAAAGGAGGTATAACTATTATTCCTAATGATAAAAATGAACTTATTCCACAAATAATAGTAACTGGTTATAGGATGGTAATTGATTTCAGGAAATTGAATAAGGCTACTAGAAAATATCCTTACCCCTTACCTTTTATTGATCAAATGTTAGAAAGATTATCTAAGCACACACAATTTTGCTTTATTGATGGATACTCTGGGTTCTCTCATATACATGTGTCAAAATAGGACCAAGAGAAAACTAACTTTACTTGCCGCCTTGAAATTTATGCTTATAAGTGTATGCCTTTTGGTCTATGCAGGGCACGTGCTACCTTTCAAAGATGTATCACACCTATATTCTCTGACTTTTGTGAAAAGATTGTTGAGGTTTTCATGGATGAAATTTCCATTTACGGGACTTACTTTGGTGATTGATTGATCAACCTTGGTCGAGTTTTGCAAAGATGTGAAGAAACTAATCTCGTCTTGAATTGGGAGAAATGCCACTTTATGGTGAATGAAGGTATAGTGCTTGGTCCTAAAATTTCTGAACGATGTATTGAGGTGGATAAAGCCAATGTTGGTGCAATAGAGAAAATGCCTTGCCCAAAATATATCAAAATTATAAGAAGTTTCCTTAGTCATGCTACTTTCTATAGGCGTTTCGTTAAAGCTTTCTTGGACACTAACTAATCTTCTCCAAAAATTTGTTCCTTTTCTTTTTGATGATGACTCTATAGAGGCCTTTGAAATACTTAAGAAAGCTTTAATTTCAGCACCTATTGTCTAACCACCTGATTGGAACCTACCCTTTGAAGTTAGTGTGATTCTAGTAATTATGTTGTTGGTGTTGTTCCAGGGCATAGAGTAGACAAGAAATTGAATGTTATTCATTTTGCTAGTAAGACCCTAGACATCGCTAAAAGGAATTATGCTACTAATAAAAAGGAATTTTTAGTTGTTGTATTTGCATGTGATAAGTTTAGGCCTTACATTGTTGATTATAAAGTAACTATTCACACTAATCATTATGCTATTAAATACCTTATGGAAAAGAAAGATGCTAAACCTGTACTTATTTGGTTGGTACTCTTACTTCAAGAGTTTGATTTTCATATCATTGATAGAAAGGGAGGTGACAACCCTGTAGCAAATAACTTGTCTAGGATGGAAAATGTTCTTGAAGACCCACTTCGTATTGATGATAATTTTCCTCATGAGCAACTTGGTGTTATAAAGTCTTCACGTAGTACTCCTTGTTATGCGGATTATGCTAATTACATTGTTGCTAATTATATTCCTCCTAGCTTCACCTATCAACAAAAGAAAAATGTATTCTTTGATTTACGACATTACTTCTGGGATGACCCACATATTTATAAAGAAGGAGTAGATGGTTTTATTAGACGTTGTATACCTAAGCATGACCAGGAACAAATTCTAAGGAAGTGCCATTCAGAGGCCTACGAAGGACACAATGCGAGTGACAGAACTGCACACAAGGTATTACTATCTGGTTTCTATCGGCCTACTCTTTTTCAAGATGCTCGTAAGTATGTACTTTCTTATGATGAATGCCAAAGAGTTGGTAATATTGGTAAACGTCACGAAATGTCTATGGACTATTCACTTGCTATTGAACCATTTGATGTGTGGGGTTTTGACTTTATGGGACCTTTTCCTTCCTCTGATGGATATACTCACATTCTATTTGTTGTTGATTATATAACTAAGTGGGTAGAAGCTATTCCAACTAGTAGCGCTGATCATAACACTTCTATTAAAATGCTTAAAGACATTATCTTTCCGAGGTTTGGTGTCCCTAGATACTTAATGACCGATGGTGGTTCACATTTTATTCATGGTGCTTTTCTTAAACGTCTAGTTAAATATGATGTTAACCATAGAATCGCATCGCCTTATCATCCTCAATCTCGTGGTCAAGTTGAACTGAGAAATTGATAAATAAAGTTAATCTTGCAGAAGACCGCCAATAGGTCCAGAAAGAATTGGTCTAAGAAACTTGATGATGCTTTGTGGGCTTGTAGGACTTCTTATAAGAATCCCATGGGATGTCCCATATTAAATGATCTATGGAAAAGCTTGTCATTTACCTCGATTATGATTTTAAACATGCCAGTCAGAATAGGTTATTTGATATCCGCTCACTATATGAATGGGGGGGGATACAAGCTTATGAAAATGCCAAGTTATTTAAGTAAAAAGTTGAAAGATGGCACGACAAGAGAATTCAATGTAGGAGACTTACTGCTTTTGTACAATTCTCATTTTAGGTTTTTGCACGGAAACCCCTCTCTAAATGGGAAGGACCTTATGTTGTCTAGGAGGTTTATTGCTCCGGTGCTATAAAAATTAATAACTTCAAAGGTAAAAAACCGAGAGTGGTGAATGGGCAAAGAATCAAGCATTATATTTCAGGTACACCCATTAATGAGGAAACTAATGTCATCCAAGTCCTAACACCAAGGAGCACATAAAGGAAGGCTTTCGGAACACTCCAGAAACCTGAAAAACGGGTAGGTACGTGGTACGGTAAGTAAACCGACTCGAAAAATTCCATTTTTCCTGGTTTCGGTATTTTTGAAAAATTACAAAAATAAAACGGAGACTAGGGGACCCATGAGGGAAGCACAAGCCAAAAGGGCGCGAACCCCGTGGCAACGCCGTGATGGCTTGTGGGGCCTTCGTGCGCCTCCCGGACTCCGAATTCTTCCCGAGCATGTATTCTTACCTGGAAAAATCATTATATATACTCCCTTGTGTTTTGACCACCGCATCGCAAGATTCTCCTCTATTCTAGTTTTGAGCTGTTTTTCTGATAGATTTAGATCGCCATGACTTCACCAAGCCCTTCGAAGGAGAAGTTATTCGAGAAGGTCATCAACCCCTACCTATCGGAGGTGATCAAGCACCCTCAAGCCATTGAGATGCTTGAGGGGGTGCTTCACATCCGGGACGTTCAAGGTCCCAAGAAGGAGGGAAGCGAGAAGACCAGGCTTACGATGGTGGAACATGATATATTCAAGTGCCAAGGGATGGTTGAGCGTGGTGTGAGTGATAACCACTCTATGATCATGGATTTCATCCGAGAAAATAAGCTTGACACAAAGAACGTGGGGGAGATTCTCTCTAAGCTTGAAGATTGGATCGATCACCTCCAAGATAAAATCTACGAACCCCAAGGCCAAAACTGTGAGTATGAATCTAGGTTTCAAAGGATGAGCTTCGCTACTGGTTTCAAGACTACCGAGACGAAATTTTCTATCTATGACAGGGAGTCTACGCCTTGGAGTACTAATGACACCCCTACCACACCACCACCATCACATGAGGAGGACGCTTCAGTACATGGGTATGGGCACCACCCTTGGCTTGTTCCAAGCTTGGGGGAGGTGCCCAGGTATCATATCACCCTCATTTCCATCATTACTATCTATCTTACTTCGATTCTTAGTTGTTTCGTGATTTAGAGAAATAAATTTCAGATTTTCTTTACTTAGAATTTTTGCTTTGAGTTCCACCTATCCTTGTAATCGAGTATACGAGTTATATAATAAAGATTAGTTGAGTTCTTGTGGTTTACTTGTGGGAACCTATCATCATAACATGGCAATAAAAAGAAAGATAAAGATCATATGCTCATCTCATGAGAAGTAATGACTTCACACAAAAAGGTATAACTGATAAAAGTTGTTGATAGTAACAAACATAGTATTAGTCATTGTTGTAATCTAAGCAAGAGTATGATAGAGGGGAGGAAAATGACATATAAATACACTATCCTGGACATCTTTTATGATTGTGAGCCTTCATCAAATATTATATAATGATCAAGTATTGATATTGGACATGGAAGACAACGTAGTGATCATGGTAGTTTATATTCACATAGAAGTTATATGATCTTGGATCCTTAAACATGTGATGTTTGCTTTAGATCCTTTGCTGGCCCAAAAATTCTGAACTAAGTAGAGATACTACTTGTGCATCAACAACCTTGAAACCAAGTTTCTTTCCATGAGAGTCCACAATACCTACCAATGGATCGAGTAAGATCCTTCATGTAAGTTATCATTGGTTCATCAAGCAATAAAACTTGCTCCTAAATATAAATGATCTTTAATAGAAAGGGAAAATAAGCTTTGTACGATCTTATTATGGCAAAGAAATAAAAGCAACAGAGTGCATAATGAAGTTTGCTACCATAAGGGGCAATGTAAAGTGACGTTTATTTGCAATAAGAGTTCACACATCTAACAAATTAAGAGCACATGATAACCTCTGCTTCCCTCTGCGAAGGGCCTATATTTTACTTTCAAGAATTTAATTTTGTGCTTGAGTTAGTAAAGTTTATCCCTTTTTCCAACCTATTAATCCTGTAGTAGCAATGAATATGTGTCGAGGAAAGATTCAGACTTATATATCCAAGTGGATGTAGATGATCATGATTCATTATTGTTGACATTATCGTAGAGGTAAACAAGTTGGGTGGCGATCCATTTAAACCCATATCTTCCTATGTGTCCCAAGGAAACATGAGATCCAAAAATATGCCTTGAGCGTGAGCAATCGTACAAGATTAAAGGATAGGTGAGTATGTGAACTTTCCAAAAAGAAAGCTATTACATAGACTCTCCTCTAGATTATGATGAATTATGATTGCCCCAATGACTCAGAACATACTCTGTTGATTACCAATAAGAGCTTATGCTAATTCATAGTCCAATAGTTGTGAATGGATTGTCACTTGTTTATGAGAAGTTATATGATAACATACTTTGTGCTATGCTAATATGCAATGCTCTAATGCTCATATTCTGTTTTTATCAGCACCTCTCTCTCAAATTATGTGGTCATTATTTTCCAGCTTGGCTTCTGCTTGAGGGAAAGCGAGGTCTATGCTTGGGGGAGTTGATACGCTCATTTTGCATCATGAATTACTATTGATATTTGTGTTGATCCTACCCATTATCCCCTATTATCATACAATTCTTATGCCCTTTCTCTCTTAATATGCATGGTACATCAGTGAGAGGGCAAAATCTGGCAGCTGAAATTCTCGACCGAGAAACCGAGAAAAAGGCACATAAATCACTTTGCTCCAAATGACCTGGAAATTTACGGAGAATTTTTATTGAATATTTGAGAATTTCTGGGACAAAAATATACCAGAGAGGGGCCACCAGCTAGGCACAAGCCAACATGGTGCGGCCCCTGTGGTCGCGTCCAGATGGCTTGTGGGGCCCCAACCGCCCTCTGACGACTATCTTCTCCTATATGGTGTGTTTTACCCTAGAAAAAAATCATAAGTTATCTTTTGGGACGAGGCGCCGCCGTGTCAAGGCGGAAACCTGGGTAGAGGCCCTTTTGCTCTCCGACAGAGAGATTCTGCTGGGGAATTCCCCTCCAGGAGGGGGAAATCATAGCCATCGTCATCACCAAAACTTCCTCCTTCGTGGGAGGACCAATCTTCATCGACATCTTCACCAACACCATCTCAACTCCAATCCAAGTTCATGACGCGTATTCGATCTTTGTCTCGAATCCTTAGATTGGTAGAAGTGGGTTACTAGTTGTGTTGATTACATCTCGTAGTTGATGCCTGTTGGATTACCTGGTGGAAGATATTATGTTCAGATCCCTAATTATTATTATTACACCTTTGATCTTGAACATTTTGGCGATGTATGAGTAGTAATTATTGTTCTTGAGGACATGGGAGAAGTCTTGTTACAAGTAATAATGTAAAGTTGGTATTCGTTTGATATTTTGATGATATGGATGTTGTTACTTCTCTTAATGGTGTCATGTGAACGTTTACTACATGACACTTCACCATGTTTTGGTCCTAAGGGAAGTCATTGTGGAGTAACAAATAGATGATGGGTTGCGAGAGTGACAGAAGCTTAAACCTCAGTTTATGCGTGATACGTCTCCAACGCATCTATAATTTTTGATGGTTTCATGCTATTATCTTGTCAAACTTTGGACGTTTTGCATGCCTTTTATATATTTTTTGGGATTAACTTATTAACTCAGTGCCAAGTGCCAGTTCCTGTTTTTTCCATGATTTTGACCCCTTTCAGAGGAGATTTTAAAATGAAGTCCAAACGGAAGAAAATCCCCGAAAAGATTTTTTCCGTAACGGAAGAAGATCGGGAAGCTTGAGAGCCAAGGCAGGGAGCCTTAGGGGCCCCACAAGCCCCCACCCCGCAGCCCACAGGCTTGTGGCCCCCCTGGGCGCCCTCTGCCCTAGGGTTGCGCCTATATATTCCCTAAAAATCCCAAAAAAATCAGGAGATCATCGAAATTACTTTTCGGCCGCCGCAAGCTTCTGTCTCTGCAAGATCCCATCTGGGGCACGTTCTGGTGCCCTGTCGGAGGGGGGATTTGGACACAGAGGGCTTCTTCATCAACACCATGACCTCTCCGATGATGCGTGAGTAGTTCACCATAGACCTACGGGTCCATAGCTAGTAACTAGATGTCTTCTTCTCTCTCTTGGATCTTCAATACAAAGTTCTCCATGATCTTCATGGAGATCTATCAGATGTAATCTTCTTTTGCGGTATGTTTGTCGAGATCCGATGAATTGTGGATTTATGATCAGATTATCTATGAATCTTATTTGAGTTTCTTCTGATCTCTCTTATGCATGATTTCATATCCTTGTAATTCTCTTCGAGTTGTGGGTTTTGTTTGGCCAACTAGATCTATGATTCTTGTAATGGGAGAAGTGCTTGGTTTTGGGTTCATACCGTGCGGTGATCTCACCTAGTGACAGAAGGGGTAGCGAGGCATGCAACGTGTTGTTGCCATCAAGGGTAAAAAGATGGGGTTTTCATCATTGGTTTGACATTACCCTCTACATCATGTCCTCTTGCTTAAGGCGTTACTCTGTTCGTCATGAACTCAATACACTAGATGCATGCTGGATAGCGGTCGATGTGTGGACTAATAGTAGTAGATGCAGAAAGTATCGGTTTACTTGTCTCGGACGTGATGCCTATACGTATGATCATTTCCTTAGATATCGTCATGACTTTGCACGGTTCTATCAATTGCTCGACAGTAATTTGTTTACCCACCGTGATATTTTCTATTTTGAGAGAAGCCTTTAGTGAACACTATGGCCCCCGGGTCTACTCCACACCATATTTTCAGCCTTACACTTTTTACTTCGTTCCACTTTCCGCCTTCAGATCTCACTTGCAAACAATCTTGAAGGGATTGACAACCCCTTTGAAGCGTTGGGTGCAAGCTTGTTTGTGTTAGCGTAGGTACTCTTGACATGACGAGACCCTCCTTCTAGATCGATACCTTGGATCTCAAACTGAGGGAAATACTTACTGCTCCTGTGTTGCATCACCCTTTCCTCTTCAAGGGAAAAACCAACGCAAGCCCAGTCTCCGTCAACGTGTCAATTTCTAGCGCTGTTGTTTGAGAAGTAGCAGAAGGATTTCTGGCGCCGTTGCCGGGGAGGATCAAGTCAAGAACTCATCCAAGTAAGTGTCGCAAACTCATCTCTTGCATTTACTTTGTTTGCCAGTTTCCTCTCATTTTCCTCTCCCCCACTTCATAATTTTGCCTTTTTCGTTCGCCCTTTTCTTTCGCTTGCCTTTCCTTTGCTTGTGTGCTATGTGCCTTCAATATGCTTGCATCTTCGCTTGCTGAAAATCTAGTGATATGGATCCTCATCCACTTGCTAATATCTTTAAGAGATCCAATTATGTTGATCCAATTGCTAGTGAGTTGAGTGCACTTGACTATCTTTATGGAGTTTTGCTTGAGATGCGTGAATCTGAAAATCGTGATGAAAAAATTTATGAAGTGATTCACGAGGGCTCCTTGAATGAAAAGCATGATTGCAATGGTTTCACTATAAATCCTATTAGTGACAATCATGCTAAAAATATGCAAAACCCTAAGCTTGGGGATGCTAGTTTTGCTATGTCCACTACTTGTTGCAATAATCATGAGTGGGCGATGGTTTTTCTTATGATCTTGAAAATTTGATTAAGCCTCATGATGAATATGATATTTGCAATATTATTGAAAGTGGGTTTGGAGAAGTCATGACTTTAGTTGATGATAATCCCACTATTTTTGAAGAGCGTCAACTTTGCATGCATGTGGATCATGAAAAGAATATCCTATGTGATAGTTACATTGTTGAATTCGAATATGATCCCACATGTAATTATTATGAGAGAGGAAAATATGGTGGTAGAAATTTTCATATCACTAAATCACCTCTCGTTATGTTGAGATTGATATTGTCTCTTTCTTCTTCCTTGCATATGGCAACTATTGGTTGTCTTGACAATCTATTTTCCTATAAAATGCCTATGCATAGGAATTATGTTAGAATTAGATGTGATTTTCACATGCTTTATGATGCTCTCGTTGTGCTTCAATTCTTGTCTTTTGTGTGAGCATCATTGAATTATCAATGCCTAGCTAAGGGCGTTAAACAATAGCGCTTGATGGGAGGCAACCCAATGAATTTATCTTTTCTATTTCTTTCTGTTTTGTTGCGTCCACACCATCATAATTATGTTATGATTGTGTTTTTTTTGTGTTTGAGCCAAGCAAAACCTTTATGACTAGTCTTGGTAATGGTTGTTCGATCCCGCTGGAAAAAGACAGAAACTTTTCGCTCACGAGATGATTTTTCATTTTTATTCAGAAAGAGCTTTTTAGTTGATTCTTATTTCTGCTGGTTTATATGCCTTTTTCCCAGGCAGTCGTAAGTTTTCAGAATTTTTGAGGTACCAGAAGTATACAATGTATACAGATTGCTACAGAGTGGTCTGTTTTTGACAGATTCTGTTTTTTCTTGAGTTGGTTGCTTGTTTTGTTGAAACTATGATTAGTATCGGGGGGTACTAGCCATGGAGAAGTGAGAATACAGTATCCCAACACCAATATAGATAGAATTCAAGTTTGCTACAGTACCAAAAGAAGTGGTAGTTTGTTTTCTTGTGCTAATGTTATCACGAGTTTCTGTTTAAGTTTTGTGTTGTGAAGTTTTCAGGTTTTGGGTGATGTTCTCATGGACGATGAGATAAGGAGTGGAAAGAGCTCAAGCTTGGGGATGCCCAAGGCATCCCAAGCCAAATTCAAGGACACCGAAAAGCCTAAGCTTGGGGATGCCCCGGGAAGGCATCCCCTCTTTCGTCTTCAATCCATCGGTAACATTACTTGGAGCTATATTTTTATTCACCACATGATATGTGTTTTGCTTGGAGCGTATTGTATCTTAGGAGTCTTTTCCTTTTGTTGTGTCACAATCATCCTTGCTGCACACCTTTTTGAGAGAGAGAGACATGCACTCATCGTGATTTTGCTAGAATGCTCATAGTGCTTCACTTATATCTTTTGAGCTAGATACTTTTGCTCTAGTGCTTCACTTATATCTTTTAGAGCATGGCGGTGTGTGATTTGGTAGTTGGCTTATGCAATGAAAGTAGTCCCAAAGGTGCTAGATACCGAAAGAGGCTGCAAAAACCTCCATTTTCATGTGCATTGAGTAAAAAGAGAAGTTTTGATTCCTCTCAAATAGTTTTGAGACGTTCACTTAGTAATATTAAGAGCTATGTTAGTAGGGTGTTGTGAATCTAGAAATACTTGTGTTGAAGTTAGTATTACCGTAGCATGCACGTATGGTGAACCGCTATGTTAGGAAGTTGGAGCATAATTGATTTATTGATTGTCATCCTTTGTGTTGAGGTCGGAATCACGCGATGGTTAACACCTACCAACCCTTCCCCTGGGAGTATGCATTTAGCACTTTGTTTCGGTTACTAATAAAAACTTCCGCAACAAGTATGTGAGTTCCTCATGACTAATGTGAGTCCATGGTATAGATGCACTTTCACCTTCCACCATTGCTAGCCTCTCTAGTGCCGCGCAATTCTCGCCGGTGCACAAACCCACCATATGCCTTCCTCAAAACAGCCACCATACCTACCTACTATTGCATTTTCATAGCCATTCCGAGATATATTGCCATGCAACTCCCACCGTTCCGTCTCATGAGTTGTGTTGTCACTCTCATATTGCCATTGCATGATCGTAAGATAGCCAGCGAGATGTTTTCAACGTCATACGCCATGCTAGATCGTTGCACATCTCGGTATACTTCCGAAGGCATTTCCTATAGAGTCACCATCATTTTGAAGTTGTGAGTAAATAAAAGTGTGATGATCATCATTATTAGAGCATTGTCCCATGTGAGGAAATAAAAAAAAGAGGCCAAAGAGCCCAAAAACAAAAAAAAAATAGAAAAGAAAAGAAAAGAAAAAAAGAGGCCTAAGAGC
The DNA here is from genome assembly GCF_904849725.1 of Hordeum vulgare subsp. vulgare. Classification (NCBI taxonomy): domain Eukaryota; kingdom Viridiplantae; phylum Streptophyta; class Magnoliopsida; order Poales; family Poaceae; genus Hordeum; species Hordeum vulgare. Next base: position 359,089,196 of record NC_058523.1, read on the forward strand.
CCAAATGAAAAAAAGAGAAAAGAGAGAAGGGACAATGCTACTATCTTTTTCCACACTTGTGCTTCATAATAGCACCATGTTCTTCATGATTGAGAGCTTCTTGCTTTGTCACTACCATATGCTAGTGGGAATCTTCACTATAAAACTTGGCTTGTATATTCCAATGATGGGCTTCCTCAAAAATTGCCCTAGGTCTTCGTGAGCAAGCAAGTTAGATGCACACCCACTAATTTTCCTTTTGAGCTTTCACATACTTATAGCTCTAGTGCATCTCTTGTATGGAAATCTCTACTCATTCACATTGATATCTATTAATGGGCATCTCCATAGCCTTTTTATACGCCGAGTCAACGTGACCATCTCCTCCTTTTTGTCTCACAAACCACCACCACACTCTATTCCACTTATAGTGCTATATCCATGGCTCACACTCATGTATTGCGTGATAGTTATAAAAAGTTTGAGAAAGTAAGAGTGCGAAAACAATTACTTGGCCAATACCGGGGTTGTGCATGATTTACATTGTTGTGTCAGGATGATGGAGCATAGCCAGACTATATGATTTTGTAGGGATAACTTTCCTTGGCCTTGTTATTTTGAAAGTTCATGATTACCTTCTGAGTTTGCTAGGAGTATTATTGTTTTCATGTCAATAGAAAACTATTGTTTTGAATCTTACGGATCTGAACATTCATTTCACATGAAAGAAGTTGCAAAGGACAACTATGCTAGGTAGCATTCCACATCAAAATTTCATTCTTTATCACTTCCCTACTTGAGGACGAGCAGGAGTTAAGCTTGGGGATGCTTGATACGTCTCCAACATATCTATAATTTTTGATGGTTTCATGCTATTATCTTGTCAAACTTTGGATGTTTTGCATGCCTTTTATATAAATCCCTGAAAAGATTTTTTCCGTAACAAAAGAAGATCGAGAAGCTTGAGAGCCCAGGCAAGGGAGCCTTAGGGGCCCCACAAGCCCCCACCCCGTGGCCAGGGGGGTAGGCCGCGGCCCACAGGCTTGTGGGCCCCCTAGGCACCCTCTGCCCTAGGGGTTGCGCCTATGTATTCCCTAAAAATCCCAAAAAATCAGGAGATCATCGAAATTACTTTTCCGCCGCCGCAAGCTTCTGTCTCCGCAAGATCCCATCTGGGGCACATTCTGGTGCCCTGCCGGAGGGGGATTCGGACACGGAGGGCTTCTTCATCAACACCATGACCTCTCCGATGATGCGTGAGTAGTTCACCATAGACCTACGGGTCCATAGCTAGTAACTAGATGGCTTCTTCTCTCTCTTGGATCTTCAATATAAAGTTCTCCATGATCTTCATGGAGATCTATACGATGTAATATTCTTTTGCGGTGCGTTTGTCGAGATCCGATGAATTGTGGATTTATGATCAGATTATCTATGAATCTTATTTGAGTTTCTTCTGATCTCTCTTATGCATGATTTCATATCCTTGTAATTCTCTTCGAGTTGTGGGTTTTGTTTGGCCAACTAGATCTATGATTCTTGCAATGGGAGAAGTGCTCGGTTTTGGGTTCATACCGTGTGGTGACCTCACCCAGTGAAAGAAGGGGTAGTGAGGCACGCATCGTGTTGTTGCCATCAAGGGTAAAAAGATGGGGTTTTCATCATTGGTTTGAGATTGTCCCTCTACATCATGTCATCTTGATTAAGGCGTTACTCTGTTCGTCATGAACTCAATACACTAGATGCATGCTGGATAGCGGTCGATGTGTGGAGTAATAGTAGTAGATGCAGAAAGTATCCGTCTACTTATCTCGGACGTGATGCCTATATGTATGATCATTGCCTTAGATATCGTCATGACTTTGCGCGGTTCTATGAATTGCTCGACAGTAATTTGTTTACCCACCGTGATATTTGCTATTTTGAGAGAATCCTCTAGTGAACGCTATGGCCCTTGGGTCTACTCCACACCATATTATCAGCCTTATACTTTTTACTTCGTTGCACTTTCCGCCTTCAGATCTCACTATGCAAACAATCTTGAAGGGATTGACAACCCCTTTGAAGCATTGGGTTCAAGCTTGTTTGTGTTTGCGCAGGTACTCTGGACTTGACGAGACCCTCCTTCTGGATCGATACCTTGGTTCTCGAACTGAGGGAAATACTTACTGCTCCTGTGCTGCATCACCCTTTCTTCTTCAAAGGAAAAACCAACGCAAGCCCACTCTCCGTCAACGTGTCAATTTCTGGCGCTGTTGTTTGAGAAGTAGCAATGCGTTGCTTCATAAGGGCTTGATTTGGATCCACATGTTTCATGCTATGGTTAGATTATTCTTAATTCTTCTTTCGTAGTTGCGGATGCTTGTGAGAGGGGGTAATCATAAGTAGGTTGTTTGTTCAAGTAAGAACAACACCTTAGCACTGATCCACCCACATATCATATCACCAAAGTAGCGAACATGAATCAACTTGATATGTTGAACATGAATAGACAGAAATTCCCATGCCTCCTTGATGACCCACAAGTATAGGGGATCTATCTTAGTCCTTTTTATAAGTAAGAGTGTCGAACCCAACGAAGAGCAGAAGGATCTGACAGGTGGTTTTCAGCAAGGTATTCTCTGCAAGCACTGAAATTATCGGTAACAGATAGTTGTATGGTAAGATGATTTGTAGCAAGTAGCAAGTAACAATAGTAACAATGCTGCAGCAAAGTGGTCCAATCCCTTTTGTAGCAAGGGAAAGCCTGGACAAACTTTTATAGGAGGTAAAGCGCTCCCGAGGACACATGGGAATTTCTGTCAAGCTAGTTTTCATCATGTTCATATGATTCGCGTTCGCTACTTTGATAGTTTGATATGTGGGTGGACTGGTGCTTGGGTACTACCCTTATTTGGACAAGCATCCCACTTATGATTAACCCCTCTCTCAAGCATGTGAAACTATGAAAGAAGAATTAAGACAAAGTCTAACCATAGCATTAAACTAGTGGATCCGAATCAGCCCCTTACGAAGCAACACATAAACAAGGGTTTAAGCTTCTATCACTCTAGCAACCCATCATCTACTTACTACATCCCAATGCCTTCCTCTAGGCCCAAATAATGGTGAAGTGTTATGTAGTCGATGTTCACATAACACTACTAGAGGAAAAACAACATACAACACATCAAAATATCGAACGAATACCAAATTCACATGACTACTTATAGCATGACTTATCCCATGTCCCGAGGAACAAAAGTGACTACTCACAAAGCATAATCATATTCATGACCAGAGAGGTAATGAGTAGCATCAAAGATCTGAACATATATTCTTCCACCATGTAATCCAACTAGCATCAACTACAAAGAGTAATTAATACTACTAGCAACCTTACAAGTACCAATCTGAGTCGTGAGACGGAGATTGGTTACAAGAGATGAACTAGGGTTTGCAGATGAGATGGTGCTGATGAAGATGTTGATGGTGATGAGTCCCCTCCGATGAGAGGACTGTTGGAGATGACGATGGCGACGATTTCCCCCTCCGGGAGGGAAGTTTCCCCGACAGGACGACCCTGCCGGAGCTCTAGATTGGTTCTGCTCAAGTTCCGCCTCGTGGCGGTGGTGATTCCTCCCGAAGCCTCCTCTCGGTTTTTTCTGGAACGAAACCCTTCTTGTAGCAAAAGAGGTGGGCCAGAGGGCCACCAGGGTGCCCGCAAGCCCCCTAGGCGCGGCCAGGGGGCGCGCCTAGCAGGCTTGTGGCTTCCTGCTCGCTCCCCTCTCGTACTTCTTCGGCCCAATATTTTTTATAAACTCCAAAATAAATCCTCGTTGATTTTCACGGATTTTGGAGTTGCGCAGAATAGGTATCTCAAACTTGCTCCTTTTTCAGGCCAGAATTCCAGCTGTCGGCATTCTCCCTCTTCATGTAAACCTTGCAAAATAAGAGAGAAAAGGCATAAGTATTGTACCGTGAAGTGTAATAACAGCCCAAAAAGCGGTAAATATCAACATGAAAGCATGATGCAAAATGGGCGTATGAACTCCCCCAAGCATAGACCTCGCTTGTCCTCAAGCGAAAGATGAGACCAATAAAGAGGCCCACATGTTTAGAGAGAGAGGTGTCGACAAAACAAGATACGGACATGCAGGCATCATGATCATAGTCACAACAACAATACCATCATATGAACTCTTATGCTAAAGTGACAATTCCTTCACAAGGTAAAGTATGGATCAAGAACCTTACTCAGAATTAACAACCGATAGCCTTTAGTCATTGAAGCAATTGCAATTTATCATAACATCAGAAAGAGTCAAATAAGAGCTTGTAAAGCAAATCCAAATACTCAATCATCTTTTCGTTTTCTACAATTGCTACAACTCACGTGGTACTCATGAGATCAAAGTTTCAGTTGGACACAGAGAAAGACAGGGGCTTATAGTTTTGCCTCCCAACTACTTACCTCACGGGTAATGTCAACAATAATAATTCATGAATACTTACTTCCAAGTTGACATATGAATATAGATCTTTCCCTAGCATATGACGTTAGCCAAGATAAAGGGGAAATAAGGAATTGGTGTAGATCACCATGACTCTTTCAAGGGCAAAAGGTAAAGGTACAAGAAAGGCCCTTCGCAGAGGGAAGCAGAGGTTGTCATGCAGTTTTGGGTTTGGATGTGTGTCCTCTTAGTGCGATGGAACGTCACTTTATATTGCCTCCTGTGATAAAGAACTTTATTATGCAGTCTGTCGCTTTTATGTCTTCCTCTTCACAGGATCGTACAAAGCTTATTTTCCACACACTAATAGATCATACAAATTAGGGAGCAATTTTTTTATTTCTTGCACCGATGACAACTTACTTGAAGGATCTTATTCAATCCATAGGTAGGTATGGTGGACTCTCATGGCAAAACTGGGTTGAAGGTTTATGGTTGCACAAGTAGTATCTCTACTTAGTGCGGAAGTTTTGGCTAATATGAGGTGGAAGCAATCGTCACATGCTAAGGGATCTCTAGTCATATAACATTGTTCGGAACCAAGAAAACACAATTCATTATGTTGTCTTCCTTGTCCAACATCTACTTCTAAGCATGTAATAGTTTAGTGAGTGTTCACAATCATAGATGGTGTCAAAGATGATATATTTATATGTGAACCTCTCCTTCTTTATCACTTCCTATTAATTGCAACAATGACCAAGGTCTACGTTTGTTCACCCTCAACAAGTTTCAATCAACATTCTTTTTATATGTGAAGCCATCACTTCCCATAAGATCATTACATGATCTGTCATGCTTTTGTTCTTTTATCATTCTCTTGATCATGGCATGAAGCAAGGCCCTTAACTAAAGCTCTCTTTATTATATGGCTCACGAGCTCGAATACATCGGGGGTGAGATAAAGCAAAACTCAAGCCTAAAACACTAAGAACTTTATTCTACTAGATAAAGATAAAACCAAAAAGGATCGAACTAAGCAAAGGTAAAGGCAAAAGATGTGATGGTGATACGATACCGGGGCAACTCCCCCGAGCTTGGCACAAGCCATGGGGATTGCCCATACCCGTGCTTAGTTGTCTTCCTTCTAAGGTGGTGGTGGTGGAGTTGTTGTAACATGGGTTTGATCCTCCGTCTTCCAAGGCATAGGTGCTCCATCATGGAAAGATGACCGAGTCTCCGGAATCCTCAAATCTGCAGCCAACCGTATTGATTTAAATCTATACTCATACTCACAGTTTTGGTTCTGCAGGTGATAGATCTGGGCTTGGAGGTGATCAATTATGTCATAGAGCCTGGAAAGGTGCTTCCCGATGTCATTGGCATTGATTTTGTGCTTGTTGGTGAACTCCATGATCATCATGTGGTTGGCATTGAGTCCACGCTCCATCATCCCTTGGCACTTGAATACTTGTTGCTCCATTGCTTCGAGCCTCGCCTCCACGCTTCCGGTCTTCTTGGGCCCCTCAACATCACGGATGTGCAACATCCCCTCACGCATCTCGATAGATTGAGGGTGTTGCAGCACTCCCGCGAGGTAGGGATTGATGACCTTCTCGAAGATCTTGTCCTTCGGAGATTTTGGGGATGCCATAGCGATCTAGATCTGCAGCAGAAACAAGCTCGAAATGAAAACAGAGGAAATTTGCATGATACGACGGTCAGACCTTTCGAGAGAATATATAATGATTTTTTTCCGACCAGAAGGAGTACTCCGCAAGAAAACGGAGTCCCGGAGGCACACGAGGTGGTCACAAGCCCCCAGGCGCGGCCAGGGGGTGGCCCGCGCCTGGCAGGCTTGTCGCATCCTCGTGCGCTTTACGGACTACTTCAATTTTTTCTATTTTTCTAAAAATTCCAAAACGGAGAAAAATTCCTACTCGAAACTTTTGGAGTCGGTTTACTTACCGAATCACATACCTCTTCTTTTTCGGAGTGTGAAACAGGATGATAAATATCCTTTATGTACTCCTCCGGAGTTATGGTATTGATAATATTGCTTTGAACATTTATGGGAGTACCTGAGATATAATGCTTGATTCTCTGCCCATTTACCACTCTCGGAAAATTACCTTCCGTGTTGTTGATCTTGATGGCACCGGAACGATATACTTCCTCAACAATGTAAGGACCTTCCGCTTTAGAGAGAAGCTTGCCTGCAAAAAATCTTAAACGAGAATTATATAGCAAGACATAATCACCTACATTGAACTCACGTTTTTGTATCATTTTATCATGCCACCTCTTAACCTTTTCTTTGAACAACTTGGCATTCTCATATGCCTGAGTTCTCCATTCATCAAGTGAGCTAATATCAAATAACCTCTTCTCACCAGAAAGTTTGAAATCAAAGTTGAGCTCTTTGATTGCCCAATAAGCCTTGTGCTCTAGCTCAAGAGGTAAATGACATGCTTTGCCGTAAACCAGTTTGTACGGAGACATGCCCATGAAATTCTTATAGGCAGTTCTATAAGCCCACAGTGCATCATCGAGCTTCTTAAACCAACTCTTTCTAGACCTAGTGACAATCTTTTGTAGAATTAGTTTAATCTCTCTATTGCTTAGCTCTACTTGACCACTGGACTGAGGGTGATAGGGAGATGCAATTCTATGGTTGACATCATACTTAGCAAGCATTTTACAGAAAGAACCATGAATGAAATGTGAACCACCATCAGTCATCAGATATCTAGGGACTCCAAATCTTGGGAAAATAACTTCTTTAAGCATCCTAATAGAGGTGTTGTGATCAACACTACTAGTCGGGATAACTTCTACCCACTTAGGAACGTAATCAATAGCAACTAGGATATGAGTATACCCGTTGGATTTTGGAAAAGGTCCCATATAATCAAAGCCCCAAACATCAAATGGTTCAATGACAAGTGAATAATTCATAGGCATTTCCCGACGTTTACCGATATTACCTATTCTTTGACATTCGTCACAAGACAAGATAAACTTACGGGCATCCTTGAAGAGAGTGGGCCAATAGAAACCTGATTGCAATACCTTGTGTGCAGTTCTATATCCCGCATGGTGTCCTCCGTTGGCCTCGGAGTGACACTTCTATAGGATATGTCCCTGTTCATGTTCAGGTACACAACGTCTAATAACAACATCTACTCCTTCCTTATAAAGGTGAGGATCATCCCAAAAGCAATGTGTCAAATCCAAGAAGAATTTCTTCTTTTGCTGGTATGTGAAACTAGGTGGTATATATTTGGCAACGATATAATTTGCATAATCAGCATACCACGGTGCACTAAGTGAAGTATAGATGACATTCAATTGCTCATCAGGAAAGCTATCATCAATAGGTTGTGGGTCATCAAGAACATTCTACAACCTAGACAAGTTATCTGCTACTGGGTTTTCAGCACCCTTCCTATCGACAACATGCAAATCAAATTCTTGTAGCAAGAGAACCCATCTGATAAGTCTAGGTTTAGCATCTTTCTTTTCCATGAGGTACTTAATAGCAGCGTGATCAGTGTGAATAGTGACTTTGGAATCAACTATGTAAGATCTGAACTTTTCACATGCAAACACGACTGCTAAAAATTCCTTTTCAGTAGTAGCATAGTTTCTTTGGGCACTGTCTAGAGTTTTACTAGAATAGTGAATAACGTTCAACTTCTTATCAACTCTTTGTCCTAGGACAGCACCAACAACATAATCACTAGCATCACACATGATTACAAAAGGCAAGTTCCAATCAGGTGGTTGAACAAGAGGCGTAGTTATTAAAGCCTTCTTAAGTATTTCGAAGGCTTCCTCACAATCATCGTCAAAAACAAAAGGAATATCCTTTTGCAAGATATTGGTAAGAGGCCTAGAAATCTTAGAGAAGTCTTTAATGAACCTTGTATAGAAACCAGCATCACCAAGGAAACTTCTTATACCTTTGATATATGTGGGGCATGCCATTTTCTCGATTGCATCAACCTTATCCTTAACGACTTCAATACCTCTTTCAGAAATTTTATGTCCTAAGACAATGCCTTCATTAACCATAAAGTGGCACTTCTCCCAATTCAAGACAAGGTTGGTGTCTTTACATATCTGCAAGACTCGATCAAGGTTGCTGAGGCAATCATCAAAAGAAGACCCGTAAACAGAGAAGTCATCCATGAAAACCTCAACAATCTTTTCACAAAAGTCAGAGAATATAGCCATCATACATCTTTGAAAAGTGGCAGGTGCATCACATAAGCCAAAAGACATACGTCTGTAAGCAAAGGTACCGAAAGGGCAGGTGAAAGTGGTTTTCTCCTGATCAGATTGTGCAACACATATTTGGGAGAAACCAGAATAACCATCTAGAAAGCAGAAGTGTGTGTGTTTAGACAGTCTTTCTAGCATTTGGTCGATAAAAGGAAAGGGTAATGATCTTTCCTAGTGGATTTATTCAATTTCCTCAAATCGATCACCATCCTATAGCCAGTAATAATCCTCTGTGGGATCAATTCATCCTTATCATTAGGGACAACGGTAATACCTCCCTTCTTAGGGACATAATGCACCGGACTCACCCAATCACTATGATCAACAGGATAGATAATACCTGCTTCCAAGAGCTTTAGTATTTCTTTTCTTACTACCTCTTTCATCTTAGGATTTAATCTCTGTTGATGATCGGCAACTGGTTTGGAATCAGGATCGGTTTTAATCTTGTGCTGGCATAGAGTGGGACTAATGCCCTTAAGATCATCAAGAGTAAACCCAATAGCAGCACAGTGCTTCCTCAGAGTTTTTAGTAACTTCTTTTCTTCATGCTCTGAGAGGCTAGCACTAATAATAACGGGATATATCTCTTTTTCATCGAGATAAGCATACTTAAGAGTATCAAGCAGCTGTTTGAGCTCGAACACTGGATCACCCTTTGGTGGGGGTGGATCTCCAAGTAGTTCAACAGGCAAATTATTCTTAAGGATAGGATATTGTTCAAAGAAAACTCTATCTATCTCATCCCTTTCATCCATATGCATATCATTTTCATGATCAAGCAGGTATTGCTCTAAGGGATCAGTAGGAGGCACAACAATAGAAGCTAGGGCAATAGTTTCATACTTACTAGGCAACTCTTTTTCATGAGGTTGTCTACCAAACTTGGAGAAATTGAACTGATGTGACACACCTTCAAAGCCAACAGTGACAGTTTCCTTCTCACAGTCAATATGTGCATTGACAGTATTGAGAAAAGGTCTACCAAATATGATGGGACAAAAGCTATCTTGTGTGATAGCAAGAACGAGGAAATCAGCAGGGTACTTCATTTTACCGCACAAGACTTCAACATCTCTAACAATTCCCAAAGGGCAGATAGTATCTATATTGGCAAGCTGAATAGTGACATCAATGGGTTCTATCTCGAAAGTTGCAATCTCGTCTTTGATTTCATCATATAAGGATCGAGGTATTGCACTAACACTAGCACCCATATCACATAGACCATGATAACAATGATCTCCTATCTTAACAGAAACAACAGGCGTGCCAACAACAGGCCTAGGTTTGTCTCTAGCATGAGGTTTAGCAATTCTAGCAGCATCTTCACATAAGTGAATATCATGGCCCTCGACATTGTCGGACAGAAGATCTTTGATAATAGCTATGCTAGGTTCAACTCTAATTTGCTCAGGGGGTGTAGGTGTTCTAATGTAGCCCCTATGTATCACAGTTGAAGCTTTAGAATGATCCTTTATCCTAACAGGGAAAGGTGGTTTCTCAATGTAAGCACTAGGGACAATAGGATCATTATAAGCACTGACTTTCTCTTCAACTGGATTGGGTTTAACTACATTGACTTCTGAGGGAGGATGATATTTAAACCACTTCTCTTTAGGGAGATCAATATCAGCAGCAAATGATTCACACAATGAAGCTACTATCTTAGAGTCAAGTCCATACTTAGGGCTAAAATCACAAAAAGTATTCGTTTCAACAAAGGATTTAACGCAATCAAACTTGAAATTCATACCTGACTCCTTATCTTAATCAAGCTCCCAATCTTTAGAGTTGCGTTTAATTCTTTCCAATAAATTCCATTTGAAGTCAATATCTCTCTTCATAAAAGAACCGGTACAAGAAGTATCAAGCATGGTGCGATCATCATGAGAAAGCCGAGCGTAGAAGTTCTGAATGCTAATTTCTCTCGAGAGCTCATGGTTGGGGCATGAATATAACATTGATTTAAGCCTCCCCAAGCTTGAGCGATACTTTCTCTGTCACGAGGCCAAAAATTATAAATATAATTCCGATCACGATGTACTAGATGCATAGGATAAAACTTTTGATGAAATTCCAATTTCAACCGGTTGTAGTTCCATGATCCAGTATCATCACATAGCCTATACCATGTCAATGCTTTATCCCTCAAAGATAAGGGAAATACCTTCTTCTTGACCTCATCCTCGGGCAAACCTGCAAGCTTAAATAAACCACAAACTTCATCTACATAGATTAGATGCAAGTCGGGATGTGATGTTCCATCTCTTGTAAAACGATTAGCCAGCAGTTTCTCAACCATACCCGAAGGAAATTCATAGCAAATATTTTCAGTAGGTGCAGCAGGTTGAGGAGCAACTCCTTGTGCTTCCTTTCAAGGTGAAGATACCCCGAACAAGCTCCTCAAAGGATTAGTTTCCATAGAAACAAGTGACAATAAATTTCAGCACACTATATAAATGTTTCCTTACCAAATTCCACTTACCAAAGGCGCTTCACTCCCCGGCAACGGCGCCAGAAAAGAGTCTTGATGACCCACAAGTATAGGGGATCTATCGTAGTCCTTTCAATAAGTAAGAGTGTCGAACCCAACGGGGAGCAGACGGATCTGACAAGTGGTTTTCAGCAAGGTATTCTTTGCAAGCACTGAAATTATCGGTAAGAGATAGTTGTATGGTAAGATGATTCATAGCAAGTAGCAAGTAACAATAGTAACAAAGGTGCAGCAAAGTGGCCCAATCCCTTTTGTAGCAAGGTACAAGCCTAGACAAACTCTTATAGGAGGTAAAGCGCTCCCGAGGACACATGGGAAATTCTGTCAAGCTAGTTTTCATCATGTTCATATGATTCGCGTTCGCTACTTTGATAGTTCGATATGTGGGTGGACCGGAGCTTGGGTACTGTCCTTACTTGGACAAGCATCCCACTTATGATTAACCCCTCTCAGAAGCATCCGCAACTACGAAAGAAGAATTAAGACAAAGTCTAACCATAGCATTAAACTAGTGGATCCAAATCAGCCCCTTACGAAGCAACACATAAACTAGGGTTTAAGCTTGTGTCACTCTAGCAACCTATCATCTACTTACTACTTCCCAATGCCTTCCTCTAGGCCCAAATAATGGTGAAGTGTTATGTAGTCGACGTTCACATAACACCACTAGAGGAAAAACAACATACAACACATCAAAATATCGAACGAATACCAAATTCATGTTGGGGAACGTCGCATGGGAAACAAAAAAGTTCCTACGCGCACGAAGACCTATCATGATGATGTCCATCTACGAGAGGGGATGTGTGATCTACGTACCCTTGTAGACCGTACAATAGAAGTGTTAGTGAACGCGGTTGATGTAGTGGAACGTCCTCACGTCCCTCGATCTGCCCCGCGAACCGTCCCGCGATCAGTCCCACGATCTAGTGCCGAACGGACGGCACCTCCGCGTTCAGCACACGTACAGCTCGACGATGATCTCGGCCTTCTTGATCCAGCAAGAGAGACGGAGATGTAGAAGAGTTCTCTGGCAGCGTGACGGCGCTCCGGAGGTTGGTGGTGATCTTGTCTCAGCAATGCTCCGCCCGAGATCCGTAGAAACGCGATCTAGAGGAAAAACCGTGGAGGTATGTGGTCGTGCTGCCGTGGAAAAGTCGTCTCAAATCAGCCATAAAACCTCCGTATATATAGGTGGGAGAGGGAGGGCCTTGCCTTGGGGCTCAAGGAGCCCCAAGGGGGTCGGCCGAGCCAAAGGGGGGAAGGTCTCCCCTTCCAAACCGAATCCAACTTGGTTTGGAAGGTAGAGTCCTTCTTCCCTTTCCCACCTCCTCTTTTTTTTTCTCTTTGATTTTCTTGCTATGGCGCCTAGGGCCTTCTTGGGCTGTCCCACCAGCCCACTAAGGGCTGGTGCGCCACCCCCAAGGCCTATGGGCTTCCCCGGTATGGGTTGCCCCCCCCCCCCCCCCCGGTGAACACCCGGAACCCATTCGTCATTCCCGGTACATTCCCGATAACTCCGAAAACCTTCCGGTAATCAAATGAGGTCATCCTATATATCAATATTTGTTTCCGGACCATTCCGGAAACCCTCGTGACGTCCGTGATCTCATCCGGGACTCCGAACAACATTCGGTAACCAACCATATAACTCAAATACGCATAAAACAACGTCGAACCTTAAGTGTGCAGACCCTGCGGGTTCGAGAACTATGTAGACATGACCCGAGAGACTCCTCGGTCAATATCCAATAGCGGGACCTGGATGCCCATATTGGATCCTACATATTCTACGAAGATATTATCGTTTGAACCTCAGTGCCAAGGATTCATATAATCCCGTATGTCATTCCCTTTGTCCTTCGGTATGTTACTTGCCCGAGATTCGATCGTCAGTATCCGCATACCTATTTCAATCTCATTTACCGGCAAGTCTCTTTACTCGTTCCGTAATACAAGATCTCACAGCTTACACTAAGTCACATTGCTTGCAAGGCTTGTGTGTGATGTTGTATTACCGAGTGGGCCCCGAGATACCTCTCCGTCACACGGAGTGACAAATCGCAGTCTCGATCCATACTAACTCAACTAACACCTTCGGAGATACCTATAGAGCATCTTTATAGTCACCCAGTTACGTTGCGACATTTGATACACACAAAGCATTCCTCCGGTGTCAGTGAGTTATATGATCTCACGGTCATAGGAACAAATACTTGACACGCAGAAAACAGTAGCAACAAAATGACACGATCAACATGCTACGTCTATTAGTTTGGGTCTAGTCCATCACATGATTCTCCTAATGATGTGATCCCGTTATCAAGTAACAACACTTGCCTATGGCCAGAAAACCTTGGCCATGTTTGATCAACGAGCTAGTTAACTAGAGGCTTACTAGGGACAGTGTTTTGTCTATGTATCCACACAAGTACTGTGTTTCCAATCAATACAATTACAGCATGGATAATAAACGATTATCATGAACAAAGAAATATAATAATAACTAATTTATTATTGCCTCTAGGGCATATTTCCAACAGTCTCCCACTTGCACTAGAGTCAATAATCTAGTTCACATCACCATGTGATTCCAACGAATCCAACACCCATATAGTTCTGGGGTCTGATCGCGTCTTGCTCGTGAGAGAGGTTTTAGTCAACGGTTCTGGAACTTTCAGATCCGTGCGTTCTTCACAAATCTTTATGTCATCTTATAGATGCTGCTACTACGTGCTATTCGGAAATGCTCCAAATATCTACTCTACTATACGAATCCGTTTCACTACTCATAGTTATTCGGATTAGTGTCAAAGCTTGCATCGACGTAACCCTTTACGACGAACTCTTTAACCACCTCCATAATCGAGAAAAATTCCTTAGTCTATTTAGTTACTAAGGATAACTTTGACCGCTGATCAGTGATTCAATCCTGGATCACTATGTGTACCTCTTAACAGACTTGCTGCAAGGCACACATCAGGTGCGGTACTCAGCATGGCATACTTTAGAGTCTACGACTAAGGCATAGAAGACGACCTTCGTCTGTTCTCTTTATTCTGCCGTGGCCGAGTTTTGAGTCTTACTCGAATTCACACCTTACAACGCAACCAAGAACTCCTTCTTTGCTAATCTATTTTGAACTCCTTCAAAAACTTGTCAAGGCATGCATCTTGTTGAAACTTCCATTAAGCACTTTCGATCTATCTCCATAGATCTTTGATGCTCAACGTTCAAGTAGCTCAATCTAGGTATTCCTTTGAAAACTCCTTTCAAACAACCTTGTATGCTTTACAGAAATTCTACATTACTTCTGATCCACAATATGTCAACCACATATACTTATCAGAAATTCTATAGTGCTCCCACTCACTTCTTTGGAAATACAAGTTTCTCATAAACCTTGCACAAACCCAAAATCTTTGATCATCTCATCAAAGTGTATATTCCAACTCCGAGATGCTTGCACCAGTCCATTGAAGGGTCACAGGAGCTTGCATACTTGCTAGTATCTTTAGGATTGACAAAACCTCCTGGTTGTATCACATACAATGTTTGCTCAAGGAAACCGTCGAGTAAACAATGTTTTGACATCCTACGTGCAATATTTCATAAATAATGCAGCAACTACTAACATAATTCTAACAGACTTTTAGCATCGCTATGAGTGAGAAGGTCTCATCATAGTCAACTGTTTGATCTTATCGGAAACATCTTTGCGACAACTCGAGCTTTTCTTAATAGTGACTTATCACTATCATCGTCTGTCTTCCTTTTAAAGATCCATCTTTACTCAATAGTCCTATGACCATCAAGTAGTTCTTCCAAAGTCTACACTTTGTTTTCATACCTGGATCCTCTCTCGGATTTCATGGCTTCCAGCCATTTGTCGGAATCCGGGCCCACCATTGCTTTCTCCATAACTCGTAGGTTTACTGTTGCTCAACAACATGAATTCCAAGACAGGGTTACCGTACTACTCTGCAGTAGTACGTGAACTTGTCAACCTACGAGGCTTGTAGTAACTTGATCCGATGCTCAATGATCACCATCATCAGCTTCCACTTCAATTGGTGTAGGCGCCACAGGAACAACTTCCTGCGCCCTGCTACACACTTGTTGAAGTGATGGTTCAATAACCTCATCAAGTTCTACCACCCTCCCACTCAATTCTTTCGAGAGAAACCTTTCCTCGAGAAAGGATCTGTTTCTAGAAACAAACACTTTACTTTCAAATCTGAGATAGGAGATGTACCCAACTGTTTTGGATATCCTATGAAGATGCATTTATCCGCTTTGGGTTCGATCTTATCGGACTAAAACTTTTTCACATAAGTGTCGAAGCCCCAAATTTTCAAGAAACGACAGTTTAGATTTCTCTAAACCTCATTCTATACTGTGTCATCTCAATGGAAATATGCGGTGCCCTATTTAAAGTGAATGCGGTTGTCTCTAATGCATAACCCATAAACGATAGTGGTAATTCGATAAGAGACATCATAGCATGCACCATACCAAATAGTGCGTGGCTATGACGTTTAGACACATCATCACACTATGATGTTCCAGGTGGCATGAACTGCGAAACAATTTCCATATTGTCTTAACTTCGTACCAAAACTCGTAACTCAAATATTCATTTCTATGATCATATCGTAGACAGTTTATCCTCTTGTTACGACGAACTTCACTCCGAAACAAAATTGAACTTTTCAATATTTCAGACTTGTGATTCATTAAGTAAATACTCTTGTATCTACTCAAATCGTCATCGAAGTAAGAACATAATGACATCCACTGCGTGCCTCAGCACCCATTGGACTGCATACATCAAAATGTATCACTTCCAACAAGTTACTATCTTGTTTCATCTCAATGAAAACAAGGCCTTGCTCATGTGGTATGATTTGCATGTCACTAGTGATTTAAAATCAAGTGAGTACAAAGATCCATCAGCATGGAGCCTCTTCATGCAATTTATAACAACATGACTCAAGCGGCAGTGCCACAAGTAAGTGGTACTATCATCATTACCTCGTGTCTTTTGGCACCAATATTAAGAACATGTGTAACACTACGATCGAGATTCAATAAACCATTGAAGGTGATTATTCAAACAAATAGAGTAACCGTTATTCTCTTTAAATGAATAATCGTATTGCAATAAACATGATCCAATCATGTTCATGCTTAACGCAAGCACCAAATAACAATTATTTAGGTTTAACACCAATCCCAATGGTAGAGGGAGCGTGCGACATTTTGATCATATCAATCTTGGAAACACTTCCAAAACGTATCGTCACCTCGCCTTTAGCTAGTCTCCCTTTATGCCGTAGCTATCATTCTGTGTTACTAATCACTTAGCAACCGAACCGGTATCCAATACCCTCATGCTACTAGGAGTACTAGTAAAGTACACATCAACATCATGTATATCAAATATACTTCTTTCGACTTTTGCCAGCCTTCTTACCTACCAAGTATCTAGAGTTGCTCCGCCTCAGTGACTGTTACCCTCATTACATAAGCACTTAGTCTCGGCTTTGGGTTTAATCTTGGGTCTCTTCATTAGTGCAGCAACTGTTTTGCCGTTTCACGAAGTATCCCTTCTAGCCCTTGCCTTTCTTGAAACTTAGTGGTTTTACTAACCATCAACTATTGATGCTCCTTCTTGATTTCTACTTTCGCAGTGTCAAACATCGGAATCGCTCAAGGATCATTGTATCTATCCTTGATATGTTATAGTTCATCACGAAGCTCTCACAGCTTGGTGGCAGTGACTTTGGAGAACCATCACTATCTCATCTGGAAGATTAACTCCCACTTGATTCAAGCAATTGTCGTACTCAGACAATCTGAGCACACGCTCAACGATTGAGCTTTTCTCCTTTACTTTGTGGACAAAGAATCTTGTTGGAGGTCTCGTACCTCTTAACAAGGGCACAAGCATGAAATCACAATTTCATCTCTTTAGAACATCACTTATGTTCCGTGACGTTTCAAAACGTCTTCGGTGCCTTGCTTCTAAGCCATTAAGTATTTTGTACTGAACTATCGTGTAGTCATCAGAAACGTGTATGTCGGATGTTCACAGCATCCACAGACGACGCTCGAGGTGCATCACACCGAGTGGTGCATTAAGGACATAATCCTTCTGCGCTGCAACGAGGACAATCCTCGGTCTTACAGACTCAGTCTGCAAAGTTTGCTACTATCAACTTTCAACTAAATTTTCTCTAGGAACATATAAAAACAGTAGAGCTATAGCGCAAGCTACATCGTAATTCGCAAAGACCATTAGACTATGTTCATGACAATTAGTTCAATTTAATCATATTACTTAAGAACTCCCACTCAAAAAGTACATCTCTCTAGTCATTTGAGTGGTACATGGTCCAAATCCACTATCCCAAGTCCGATCATCACGTGAGTCGAGAATAGTTTCAGTGGTAAGAATCTCTATGCTAATCATATCAACTATACGATTCATGTTCGACCTTTCGGTCTCATGTGTTCCGAGGCCATGTCTGCACATGCTAGGCTCGTCAAGCTTAACCCGAGTGTTCCGCGTGTGCAACTGTTTTGCACCCGTTGTATGTGAACGTTGAGTCTATCACACCAGATCATCACGTGGTGTCTCGAAACGAAGAACTGTCGCAACGGTGCACAGTCGGGGAGAACACAATTTTGTCTTGAAATTTTAGTGAGAGATCACCTCATAATGCTACCGTCGTTCTAAGAAAAATAAGGTGCATAAAAGGATTAACATCACATGCAATTCATAAGTGACATGATATGGCCATCATCATGTGCTTCTTGATCTCCATCACCAAAGCACCGGCACGATCTTCTTGTCACCGGCGTCACACCATGATCTTCATCATCATGATCTCCATCAACTTGTCGCCATCGGGGTTGTCGTGCTACTCATGCTATTACTACTAAAGCTACGTCCTAGCAATATAGTAAACGCATCTGCAAGCACAAACGTTAGTTTAAAGACAACACTATGGCTCCTGCCGGTTGCCGTACCATCGACGTGCAAGTCAATATTAACTATTACAACATGATCATCTCATACATCCAATATATCACATCACATCGTTGGCCATATCACATCACAAGCATACCCTGCAAAAACAAGTTAGACGTCCTCTAATTTTGTTGTTGCATGTTTTACGTGGTGACCATGGGTATCTAGTAGGATCGCATCTTACTTACGTAAACACCACAACGGAGATATATGAATTGCTATTTAACCTCATACAAGGACCTCCTCGCTCAATTCCGATTCAACTAAAGTTGGAGAAACTGACACCCGCCAGTCATCTTTGAGCAACGGAGTTACTCGTAGCGATGAAACCAGTCTCTCGTAAGCGTACAAGTAATGTCAGTCCGAGCCGCTTCAATCCAACAATACCGCGGAATCAAGAAAAGACTAAGGAGGGCAGCAAAACGCACATCACCGCCCACAAAAACTTTTGTGTTCTACTCGAGAAGACATCTACGCATGAACCTAGCTCATGATGCCACTGTTGGGGAACGTCGCATGGGAAACAAAAAATTTCCTACGCGCACGAAGACCTATGATGGTGATGTCCATCTACGAGAGGGGATGTGTGATCTACGTACCCTTGTAGACCGTACAGCAGAAGCGTTAGTGAACGCGGTTGATGTAGTGGAACGTCCTCACGTCCCTCGATCTGCCCCGTGAACCGTGCCGCGATCAGTCCCACGATCTAGTGCCGAACGGATGGCACCTCCGCGTTCAGCACACGTACAGCTCGACGATGATCTCGGCCTTCTTGATCCAGCAAGAGAGATGGAGAGGTAGAAGAGTTCTCCGGCAGCATGACGGCACTCCGGAGGTTGGTGGTGATCTTGTCTCAGCAGGGCTCCGCCCGAGCTCCGCAGAAACGCGATCTAGAGGAAAAAACCGTGGAGGTATGTGGTCGGGCTGCCGTGGAAAAGTCGTCTCAAATCAGCCCTAAAACCTCCGTATATATAGGTGGGAGAGGGAGGGCCTTGCCTTGGGGCTCAAGGAGCCCCAAGGGGGTCGGCCGAGCCAAAGGGGGGAAGGTCTCCCCTTCCAAACCGAATCCAACTTGGTTTGGAAGGTGGAGTCCTTCTTCCCTTTCCCACCTCCTCCTTTTTTTTCTCTTTGATTTTCTTCCTATGGCGCATAGGGCCTTCTTGGGCTGTCCCACCAGCCCACTAAGGGCTGGTGCGCCACCCCCAAGGCCTATGGGCTTCCCCGGTATGGGTTGCCCCCCCCCCCCCCCCCGGTGAACACCCGGAACCCATTCGTCATTCCCGGTACATTCCCGGTAACTCTGAAAACCTTCCGGTAATCAAATGAGGTCATCCTATATATCAATCTTCGTTTCTGGACCATTCCGGAAACCCTCGTGACGTCCGTGATCTCATCCGGGACTCCGAACAACATTCGGTAACCAACCATATAACTCAAATATGCATAAAACAACGTCGAACCTTAAGTGTGCAGACCCTGCGGGTTCGAGAACTATTTAGACATGACCCGAGAGACTCCTCGGTCAATATCCAATAGCGGGACCTGGATGCCCATATTGGATCATACATATTCTACGAAGATCTTATCGTTTGAACCTCAGTGCCAAGGATTCATATAATCCCGTATGTCATTCCCTTTGTCCTTCGGTATGTTACTTGCCCGAGATTCGATCGTCAGTATCCGCATACCTATTTCAATCTCGTTTACCGGAAAGTTTCTTTACTCGTTCCGTAATACAAGATCTCGCAACTTACACTAAGTCACATTGCTTGCAAGGCTTCTGTGTGATGTTGTATTACCGAGTGGGCCCCGAGATACCTCTCCGTCACACGGAGTGACAAATCCCAGTCTCGATCCATACTAACTCAACTAACACCTTCGGAGATACCTGTAGAGCATCTTTATAGTCACCCAGTTACGTTGCGACATTTGATACACACAAAGCATTCCTCCGGTGTCAGTGAGTTATATGATCTCATGGTCATAGGAACAAATACTTGACACGTAGAAAACAGTAGCAACAAAATAACACGATCAACATGCTACGTCTATTAGTTTGGGTCTAGTCCATCACATGATTCTCCTAATGATGTGATCCCGTTATCAAGTAACAACACTTGCCTATGGCCAGGAAACCTTGGCCATCTTTGATCAACGAGCTAGTCAACTAGAGGCTTACTAGGGATAGTGTTTTGTCTATGTATCCACACAAGTACTGTGTCTCCAATCAATACAATTATAGCATGGATAATAAAAGATTATCATGAACAAATAAATATAATAATAACTAATTTATTATTGCCTCTAGGGCATATTTCCAACAATTCACATGACTACTTATAGCATGACTTATCCATGTCCTCGGGAACAAAAGTGACTACTCACAAAGCATAATCATATGCATGACGAGAGAGGTAATGAGTAGAATCAAAGATCTGAACATATAATCTTCCACCAAGTAATCCAACTAGCATCAACTACAAAGAGTAATTAACACTACTAGCAATCTTACAAGTACCAATCGGAGTCGCGAGACGGAGATTGGTTACAAGAGATGAACTAGGGTTTGGAGATGAGATGTTGCTGATGAAGATGTTGATGGTGATGTGTCCCCTCCGATGAAAGGAGTGTTGGTGATGACGATCGCGTCGATTTCTCCCTCCGGGAGGGAAGTTTCCCGGGCAGGACGACCCTACCGGAGCTCTAGATTGGTTATGCTCAAGTTTCGCCTCGTGGCAGCGGCGATTCCTCCCGAAAGCCTCCTCTCGATTTTTCTGGAACGAAACCCTTCTTGTAGCAAAAGAGGGGCGCCAGAGAGCCACCAGGGTGCCCACAAGCCCCCTAGGCACGGCTAGGGGGGTCGCGCCTAGCAGGCTTGTGGCCTCCTGCTGGCTCCCCTCTGGTACTTCTTCAGCCCAGTATTTTTTATAAATTCCAAAATAAAACCTCGTTGATTTTCACGGCTTTTGGAGTTGCGCAGAATAGGTATCTCAAACTTGCTCCCTTTTCAGGCCAGAATTCCAGCTGCCGACATTCTCCCTCTTCATGTAAACCTTGCAAAATAAGAGAGTAAAGGCATAAGTATTGTACGTGAAGTGTAATAACATCCCAAAAAGCGATAAATATCAACATGAAAGCATGATGCAAGATGAGCGTATCAGTCCTCAGTAGCACTTGCTTTATATAAGAGAACTTTAAGGCCTATACTTTGATATAAAAAGGATTGGCCTACCTTTTTTCACCTTTGATACTATTGTTACTTGTCACTTCTTACAAATTATCTTGCTGCAAAACTATCTATAATTGTTACTTACAACACTTGCACATAATTCCTTACTGAAAACTACTTATAAATTCCTTCTGCTCCTCGTTGGGTTTGACACTCTTACTTATTGAAAGGACTACGAGAATCCCTATGGTCATCAATAACCAATGAACCCATCCCACCATATCGAAATGGGGGTGAGGGGGTGAGGGCATATACGTATACTATACGCATTGTGATTTATCCTCTTCGTAAGTTGACTTACAATTTATGAGGCAAATGACATTAAAATTCCAGTGGTTACTAACTAAACAAACACTTAATTACATATATACATATATGTGTGGGCCTCATGCAGTGATTGCTTTGTCAAACACTCTCTCACGTAGTCATCGGCATCACACGAGCTCATCCACGTCCACGTGGGCCGTCACTTTGACCAGACGCGGTAGAGATGTTAATTTGACCAAGGTGGATTCTTATTGTTGGTATGTGTTATTGTACGTAGTTGACATATGCATTGATTTATAACCAAATTTTGAAAACACCATACACACCGATTCCCTCCTATCGGCTTGAAGTGTGGGCATGGGGCTATATATGCATCACTAACCTCAGTATGGGGGCATTCTGGTCCGGGAGACACATGTGGCGGCGAAAGTTGTGCGTTTGGTATTTGAAAACATTGCACATCCCTTCCATACATATGTTTCTGCGGCCATGGATGCATTGGTGTTGTCTACACACACTCCCTCGTGTGGTTATGGACGACATGCCAATTTGTGGACCCGCGTGGTCTATCACTTAAAGCGGTGCATACTATGGGTTAATTTGACAAAGGTAGATATATTCTTCTCATTATTTGTTACGATATATTTCATGGTGGGATTTGAGACAGAAGTTTGAGCGCATACATACATATATACATAGATGAATCGTCGACCCTCCCACTTAAACCGGCGCATATATAGTACGTGTCCTTTACCTTTGTACTTATACTTTCTTGTTGGCGTGGATGTATGTGTGCATGTGTCACATCAAAGTCATGTATATTTGGTATTTAAACATCCCACACCACACTTTCATACATATGCCCTCTAGATATAGCTTGAAGTGGAAATGATGTGTTGTTATGGACGACACACACCATCCGCGTGTCCACGAGTCATATCACTTTAGTTAGTTGGCATCAAAAGTGTAATATACTATACATCATATATATTCTCCCTCTCAATCAATGGCTCCAAGTCGGTGGGGGAAGGGTGTGTTCGTAATTTGACCAAACTATAGTTGTCTATAGGTATTAATTTGTTTCTCTTAGGATATAGGTACATGTATAGGTCGCGTTATTGATATGCCCTCTCACCGGCTTGAAGCATGTGTATGCTTGGGATGGTGGGGGAGGGGAGGGCCAACACGATAGTACATATATACACGAAACCTATTCGTGTGGTCGGGTAATACGTACTATTCGACTTTTGAGAGGCATATATATATGTGCCATATCAAAAAGTTCTGCATGCATGCTATCAAAATATTACTGTACCTTAATTAATTAGTTGAGCCACACACAAGTGGTTGCGGTCTGACCCATCTCGTGAAGTTTCCGAGAAGTGCCCATCAATGGGGCCGCACAGTCTACTGTCAGAACTAAAACACGGGGGAGGGGGTGATCATGATGGATTTCTATTGGATTTGTGTTACAGCTGGGTGAAATTACAGCTAGGAAAAATACATCCTACCACCCAGGGGTAGTTACCCCACATGTTCCATATACTATCATGTGGTACTATATATACTAATTTATTATTTTAATTATGTTCATATACTATATATAAGATTTTTCAAAGTGAGTTGCATGAAAAACTTACAAGTTGACCCATAGTTTTAATTATATTTGTGACATACATATATATTTGTACGTAAAAAAGAGCATACACAAAAGATAATACATACTACCAAAAAAAGTATATATACTATCTAAACATGATTATATACTACATACTACACGTACATACTCTCCGATTTGATAGATACCACATGGAACATATAAAACGCAAGTGGTGGTAACTACCACCGGTGGTAGATAAAATTTGTTATATATATATATATATACATATATATAGCTACCATCCCTCTCGCACACTCGAAGTGGGGGGGCATATGCCAATATTAGCGTGTGCTCTTCGAGGCATTGTGTGTCACATGAAAGTTGTGCATTCTTCATTTGAACACCACAACAACCTTTCCATATATGCATTTGGTCCACATGCAGGTGTGTTTGTGCTATGACCCTAGATTTATCGCGTTTATTTTCCAATGTTGTTATATGAATAGTATCGAAGTCTTTTTTGAAACTTAAATAGCAGACGAGCCGAACAAGACAACTGTGTGTGATTGTGTACATAGTAGACACGGTTCCCGCATGCTAAATGTGTGCGAGGCCCCTGGTTGTCACATAACTACAGTCCACCTTTGCACCAACCCGCCTAGAGAAATCTTCAAAATAGCTACTCGCCTTGATCAATTGAAAAATTGATGGTTCTGTGGGTTTTTCTCTTTGAATTGCACACAAGTATTATGTTTGGAACGTTTGCAATGTTTGTTCTTCCGGCTCCACTTCAAATAAATTTCAGTTGTCCCGTTTTTTCATTCCCTCCGAGTAAAATTTATAGTAGCCGCGACATTTCCTCACACACCACCTAGGCCCATCCTACCCCAACCCCACACAACTCCCTCGCTTGAACCCTACCTACCTCGTCGTCGTCATCGCCGCCCCCAACCCCGCTCCACTTCCACAGTCAACCTCTCCTACTCTCGCCGTGCAGGTTACCAACCCATGCTCGTACCCTCGTCGCCTTGAATTTCGTAGATGACGTCTACTAAACACCACTTCCTCACAAATCCAAATTCCCCACCACAGACAGTCGTAGCCTAATCCCAACTACACTTCCACGGGAGACCTAGTAGCGAATGACCAAAATGAGACTTATCGCAGCCTTTCCACTGGATGATGTCGAGGTCACCGAGGAAGCTGACTACGATGTCGAGGTGATCGTCGGGACCGTCGAGGAAGCTGACCATGATGATGAGGTGGCCACTGAGGGCGTCGGGGAATCCAACTACGATGACAAGGTGGCATTCGAGGCCACCGGGAAATCTAACGACTACGAGGTTGTAACGTGATACGTCTCCAACGTATCTATAATTTTTTATTGTTCCATGTTGTTATATTATCATTTTTGGATGTTTTATGATCATTTTATAGCAACTTTATATCATTTTCGGGACTAACCTATTGACATAGTGCCTAGAGCCACTTGTTTTTTTGCTGTTTTTTTCTTTCACGGAAAATCCATTTCAGATGGTATCCAATTGCCATGAAACTTTACAGAGATTGTTTTGGACTATAATGCAACTTGGGAGCCAAGAGTAAGCAGCACATGAGGCCCAAGGGGCCCACTAGACATCTGGGCGCGCCAGAAACCCGTGGCGTGGCGTGGTGTCCAGTGGAGCCCTCGCGCACCTCCTCCACCGCCTCTGAGCTCTATAAATACCTCAATATTTAGAAAACCCTAGTGAAGTCAACAAAAATCGTTTCAGCCGCCGCAAGTTCCACAGCCACAAAATCCAATCTAGATCCCGTTCCGGGGAGCAAAACGATCACAGAGGGGTTCACCATCCTCATTGGTGCTCCACCGATGATGCATGAGTAGTTCATATTAGACCTACGGGTCTGTAGGAAGTACCTAGATGGCTTTCTCTCTCGTTTTGTTTCTCAATACAATGGTCTCTTGGAGATCCATATGATGTAACTCTTTCTTTTGTTGTGTGTATGTTGGGATCCGATGAATTGTGAGTTTATGATCAGATCTATGAAAACATATTCATGCTTGTATATCCTCGTATTTCTTGTCCGGTATTTGGTTTTTGTAATTTTGTCTGGCTAACTTGATCATTTATCTTGCAATTGGAAGAGGTGCTTTGTGATGGGTTCGATCTTGCGGACTCAATCTTAGTGGTAGAAACATACACGACACGCATGTATCGTTGCTATCAAGGATAAAATGATGGGGTCTATTCCTACATGAATAGATCTTGTCTACATCATGTCATCATTCTTAAGGCATTACTCCGTTTCTCCATGAACTCTATACACTAGATGCATGCTGGATAGCGGTCATTGTGTGGAATAATAGAAGTAGATGCAGGCAGAAGTAGGTCTACTTGTCTCGGATGTGATGCCAATATACATGATCATTATCTAGAATATCATCATAATTATGTGCTCTTCTATCGATTGCTCAACAGTAATTTGTCTACCCACCATTTTCTATTTCTCGAGAGACGCCACTAGTAAAACCTATGGCCCCCGGGTCTATTTCACATCATCAATTTGCAATCTCTTCTTTGCTATTTGCATTTCTACTTTATTTATTGTTTTGTTTTCAGATCTATATTATCAAAAAACTCAAAAATACCTTGCGGCGTTCTATTTGCTATCACTCTTATTTGCATCTATCACCTTATTTACCCAGGGATTGACAACCCCTCGACGCGTTGGGTTGCGAGGGCTTGCTATTTGTGTGCAGGTGTTGCTTACATAGTCTTGTGGATCTTGTAGATCTTCCTACTGGATTGATACCTTGGTTTCTTAACTAAGAAAAATACTTTCCATCACTGTTCGACATCACTCTTTAAGCTTGTAGGGAAACCAATGCATCAGCGAGAGTAAGCACAACGTTATATGCAATTTCAACAATACACTACGAATGGCTATTTTTGGTCCAGCAAGCCTGTTGTAGTGAGCATATGCCTTGTTTTACTGTTTTTCCTAGCTCGGTTGTTTGTAGTGGGAATATATCCAGATTAAATTGCTATATAGTATGCCTTGTTTATTTCAGTTATTCACATTGTGAAGTTCTATATGTGCATGTATGTACTTTCCAGTTAAATTTCATCATGCCAGTTTCAACGACCATATGTGATTCCTGTTAAGCATGGTGTAGTTAACACACCCACTGTTTACTTCAGTTTTTTCACAATGTGATGTTCAGTTATACTATGTGATGTTTAAGCACACATTCTATGCAATTTCAACAGTACCACTATGAATGACTATGTCTAGTTTCTGTTAAGCTTGTTGTAGTGAGCACAAACCTTCCCATTTTTACGTAACATTAACTGGTGTCCTTAAACATCCACAATATCAGTTTGAATGACTATTTTGTTGTTGTTAAATACTAAGCTTATTGTAGTTAACACACATCTCCGCTTCTTACTTGCTTAGCTAGCGTGCTTACACCTGCACACTGAAGCTATCATTTTGTGATCATGTTGTTTACCATGCATATGTTTGGTTGATGTTTAGCCTGTCAGTACTTAACATGCCTTTCGATGTACTTACCTAGGAAAATATTGGGAATGGTTGTTGTTTTCCATCGAGGTTAGTTTCATCATATGGATTATATATACTCCATCCACCCCATAGTATAAGATGTTAATACATAAACTATGTGAGTATTGTGGATGCAATAAGATCATATATACTAG
Organism: Hordeum vulgare subsp. vulgare; assembly: GCF_904849725.1. NCBI lineage: Eukaryota > Viridiplantae > Streptophyta > Magnoliopsida > Poales > Poaceae > Hordeum > Hordeum vulgare. The sequence continues at coordinate 359,116,246 of NC_058523.1, forward strand.
GACAGGAAATACTGTAGTACATCATTGTGCAGTTTAGGTTTACCTTCTGATATTAACTTGTTGCTTGTAGGTACATATGTCACTAATAAACATCCGCGCGTTGACCCTTTTTGCGTATGGCGAGATGAGATATTCATGAACCAGCATCAAATCAGGAAACTAATAAAGGTTGTTAATAAAATGGGACAAAATATGGAAATAAAACTATTTCTTTACACCTTATCCAATACAACAAAGAACTGCAGGATGGTAACTACAAACTGTGTACCCTTCTTTTCACTGTCCATAAATAGTTGTTAGTTTATAAATTTACGATGTCTGGATATTTTTAGTTGGTAGTGGTTCTCAAAGCAATTTACTCAAGATTACCTATCAAACTACATGATTGGTGGACGTGCAAATGTTAAAGTATATCTATCTGGCCACGATGACTACCTTGATGTCCCCATCAAGAGAGAGAGAAGGATGTGCGGTCCGCCATTACAAGGGGCTCGCCTAGAGTCGTCTATGCATTTTGCATGGAGGAGGGCACAATATGGGCATTTCGCTTCACCTTGTACAGCTACCAGAATGTCGTTCGCCTCCTTCTTTATTATATTTAATACAATTATGAAATCATGGTTCATCATTCTTTATCTCATCCTAATGTAATTATTATTTCTTGATGTAATAATTGAACATATGTACGTATGAGTGGAATAATGCATTGGTAGTTGAACCTATGTCTATATAAGATGGATATAAAAAATGCTATAGCCTACTTTCAGATTCAAATCCTCTAGAATTTTAAATTGTGGCGATTGAAATAGAAGAAAAATAAGCTATGCAGGTCATTAGACCGCACACGGTTTGTAAAGCAGAACGTGTGTGATATACCTCATGATTCGACACATTTCAGATAGAGAAACCGTGTGCGACAATGCACACAATTGACATCTGTGACGGTTAAGCAAACCTAAATGTTTTATTATAGTCTCCTTATCATACATGATTTATAATTTTTAAGTGTTTGTTATGTAATATGCATCCGACAGGAGTAAGAAAGTTGGAGCATTTGGGAATCTTGGTATATCACAAACGACGCAGTAGGACAAAATTGTGTGTGATTGTCTCCTTATCATACATGTTTTATAATCGCGAACTATTTATGAGTCGATGCACATCATAAATGGTGCACCACAGAATAGCGCGTGTGATGTTAGTGTAATCTCACATGAGTTGCAAGGATGGGCCGTATGGGAAGTCCACCATATCTGGAACAGTTGACTGGTAACTCTCGTTTGTGATAGATGCGGACGTCTCATACCTTAGTTTTGCGAAACATTTGTGTTCGTTCGTCACCATCGCCGACGATTTTTCTGTGTCGTGTGGGATGGACCCCTCTATCGCCCACAAAGGCAAGGCGACAGTTTAAAAGTACGTCGCAGAAAGGGATTAAAAACTATTTGTATAGCACATCGTTGCACCAGTGTATGGTGCCCTTCATGCCACACACATGTGAGGTAATTTTTTCTCTAGGGTTTGCAATATGTTCATGATTCATTTATAGTGCGTGGCTAGAGTGATAGAAGCTTACACCTGACTAAGGGATTAGTTTCCATATGAGAGTAAAGGGGACATGACGTTTAATGCTATGGTTGAGTTTACCTTAATGATTTCTAGTAGTAGCACATGTGTGCTAGAGATCCAAGCATAGGTTCATATCATCCAAGTACGGAAAGTATGTTAGCTCATGTCTATCCCTCATATAAAATTGCAAGAATGATTACCAATCCTGTTATCAAGTACCTAGGATGATTTCGCACACCATACCATCATTGTTCCACACTCGCTATTTGTAATATATTGTGATATATTCTAACTCTGTTTAGTGCAGCAACTATTTTTCATATTTTAGTTCTCCAATATCATGAAAGCTATCCTCTTTATTCCCACAACGTAGTTTTATTTCTCGTTACTAGATAGAAGCAAACGTTTGGTGTATTTAGAGTTTCATCGATGGCAGATAGGACTTGAGAGAATATTTATCTTACCTTTAGATCCTTGTGGGTTCGACACTCCATACTTACCACTTCCATCTTTAGAAAGTGCTACGATGATTCTTTGCACTTGGGGATTATTAGTAGCTCATCATCCTTTGTACTCTAAAAATGACATATTATTTGAAAATAATCTCAATGGTATTTCATCAAACACCTGTCGGGCATGGTGTCAACCATGTAGGGCGTCCTGAGGGGGGTGGAGTGTACCTGAGTACAAACGGCTCCATGGTGGGCAGCACCGTTGTAGATGAGAGCCTTTGTGGAGTTCGGAGACAGTGGCAGAGGCGGAGGGTGCAGATGCAAAGTAAGGGGGGCAAGGGGCGGAGTGGAAGGAAATGGGACCGAGAGGGGTGATTGGAGGGTCGGGGGTGTGACTGCCCTATGTTTCACGTGTGCGCATTCCCGCAAAGCCTCGTCCCCACATTTTTTTCTAATTTACGGGCCAAAGTACTCTCTAGACTGATACAGGACCCACCATTCATCTAGAAAATAATGTTTCTTCATATATTCAAATGTTTTTAATTTTTTATATATTTTAAACCGTAACTCCAAGTTTAACATATTATATATGAAAATTGGTTAGAAAAATGTATAGAATGTGAATATGATGTTCTTTTTACCTATTAACCATGTTTCAATGATGTTTAGTGGCAGATTCTAATGTCTTCAAATTTATTCATATCTTTTAAATCCTAACTCCAATCGTAACATATTATATATGAAAAATGATTAGAAAAAAGCGTAGAATCAAAATATGATGTTGTTTCGTGTGCTAATATTTTTTTAAATGTTCTTTAGGATACAACCTTAATCAGTAGTGCACAAATCATCTTTCTTGCATACCAGGATCGATACACATTGAAAATAAACACCTAAGTAAAACTAAATTGGAGACAAAAGAAACTACCTATAACCATGCATGTCCGTCGGTAAGGGTGGGAAGAAGGATAAATGACAAGCCTGATAAGATGCTATGTTGAACTAAAGGGCATACACCTATTGGGGTCTTGAGCCAAGGTTGTTATGTTAGGGGCATGTGGTATTTTTCTCTTGAGTTGCGACTCATGGGCTGTTTTGCTAGTGTAAACAAAAGGAAGAGGAGATTGGTTAGAGAAACTCTAGCTGACCCCGTATAACTTGCTAACCCACAGAATAACCTCCATTTTATAGTTCTTTGCTGAAAAAGTGTCCAGAACAGACCCCGTAAATGCAGCAGACCCTTCAATTTTTTGAAGGGGCACGGTAAAAGTGCCCCTTCGACCCACAAATACACGGTTTTTGACGTTGCCCCATCGAAGTTGTGTATCTTACAAAAGAGGATGGCGGGAGGGACATTTTATCCCGTGTTATTTCCCTCCCCCCATCCAGCAGCGCTGCCGTCTACCCGTCACCTGTGATTTCAGCCATACTCGCCACCAGAATCACGCTGCCGGACCGCACCTGAGCTCGCCCCATCGTGCCGCCTCGCAGCTCCATCGGATCCGCCAAGCCATTCCGCCCTCATGGATTTGTGCCCTTGCAAGGAGTTTTTGCTCAAGGATTCGTCCTCGTAGGATGACTCAGACATAGAGTCGCTGCTCGAGAGACATCGACGGGAAATGGTGGAGGTCCTGCTCGCCGTGAAGGAGTACAAGGATAGGAACCAGAAGAGACGGCGAGGATCTATCGTCGGTGATCTGTGCATCCCTCACAACCGCCAACTTGGGAACAAGATGCTCATGCAAGACTACTTCGCAGAGAATCCAACATATCTGCTGCACCTCTTTCGAAGAAGGTATCGAATGCGTGATCCCTCTTCCTAAAATTAGTGCAAGCTTGCGAGGCAAATTCTCGCTTTTTTTACTCAAAGGGGAAATGACGCTGGCTTGAAGGGTTTTAGCGCATATCAATAAATCTCGATAGCTATGTGAGTGATTGCATATGGCATTCCCGCTAAGTATGCTCACGAATATCTTCGCATTGTGAAGATATTACTGGGGATATGTACCAAGGGTAGGGTCATAGGCCTCACCTACATGTCCTAACCAAGGGCACTACATTGAAGACTTAAAGATTATACGGAAGGTTCCGACTGACTCGCCATGGTGTATGGGCCACTCGGTAGAACATCCACTCAGAGCTTTCTCCCTTCACTCGACGGAAGCCTTTCACTCAGAAGAACTAGAAGCCAGACGACCGCAGAAGATCGGAAGTCACTCCAAGGAGGCCAACGAGCGGGCATTCGACTCGTCATCACAAGTAACATTTATTACGTACGTTATCAGTAACGTACACCTTTATCTCCACTAATCAAACGCTTGGTTGCCCGGTCTTGATGAGGGGTAGTGCACTCTATATAAGCCACCCCTCCCCTCTGGCGCAAGGGTTCGCACCCCCTGTAACACACATATTCCACACGACAAGAGCTCTTGAGCACTGAGACATAGGGTTGTTACCTCCACGAGAGGGGCATGAACTCATACATCGTGTGTACAAACTTGTCGTAGCTAGGACTGTGACCTCTCCTTAATTACCCCTCACCTCTATTGTGAGGCTCGTTCCCACGACAGTTGGCGCCGACCTTGGGGCAGGCGTCTAAGCGACTTCCGGCGAGTTTGCAATTTTCTACTTCGTCGTGTCTTTCGGCGGAGGTTTGTTCTTGGGCCAAAAAATCCGTCACGATGCGCTCATTTCATCGCCGATGACTCGACATGGCTTTAGGAGGCACCTCTAGACGTTGAGGCGCTCCTGATCCGCGGGGCGACGCACTTCCGTGCAAGCTCCTGCGGCATTCTTCTTCGGGAGCCATCGACTCCGGTGTTGACTGCTTTCCCCGTTGTTCGACACCACAAGCGATCAGGCCGCTCCCGACTCCAGCCCTGGGTGAGTCATGTGGCGGCTCACCAATCATCTTCTCCGCAGATTGCGGCCATTGAGCCTGCTGAATCACCTCCCGTCACGTTCGACTTGGAGTCATATCGGTCTGACGTTCCTTCTGAGTGCGAGAGCTGCGATCCTGCGCTGAGATCTTCGTGGCGGGTTCACAGCAAAGCCCGCCTGGTTTCGGTCGCGGTGAGCGGAAGGTTGGAGGGCCGTCCAGTGAAAACGCCCACCAGCGTCGTCCAGGTTCCAGTCGACGTCAGCAACAGCTATTTCCCGGTGGACCTCAGAACAACATTGAGGTATTCTGTACTCCAATTTTGAATGTTGCAGCTGCCGCTAATATAGCAGATTCCATTCAGCCGTCAAATTCAGAGGCTGGCAGAGGTTTGGAGCAGATTTCGTACATTGCTTGAGGCAGCGCAAGAGCACAATTCGGTTGTTTCTCAGTCGCTCAACAGATTGCACAGTAATTCACCCAGGGCACACACAGTCTAGGGTCACCTATGCGTCGCAGAGGCGGAGGTTACCGTGAGGATCAGTATAGAGATCACGGGCGAAATCAGTTTGCTCCCCGTTATCACCGTGATAAACGCCTCGAGTGTATTCTCCCCCACAGAGTGGTTCGTATGTGCCCCGACACTACAAAGATAGGCGCCCGATTGGTGATGATCATGATCCTGGATTTGATGCGAGGAATGTCGTCCTTCAGAGACAGATTGACAGGGGCAGGACTCACAGGGATGGTTCTGACACAGATCATCCGAGTGGAAGTGGCACCGTTGTCTCTGGCCCAAGTGTTTCAGCAGAGCAATTCAATCCATTGATATTCCCCCCAACTTTAGGTTGGCGGCTGGAATTTGCAAGTTTATGGTAGAATCAAAGGCTGAAACATGGCTGGATGATTACCGAGTGGCAGCGCAGATTGGTGGAGGAAACGACAACGTTGCCATGAAGCATTTGCCTTTGATGTTGGATGCTTCGGCCCGGGCGTGGCTGAATCAATTGGCCCCTTCTAGCATCTATTGCTGGGAGGAACTTGCTCGAGTGTTCATCAAAACTTTCGAGGGCATGTGCAAACGTCCTGCTGGTTTGTTCAAGCTACATCATTGTGTACAGAAGCCGAGTGAAACTCTAAGAGATTACATCCAGCGTTGGACCACCCTCCATCAGACGGTGGAAAACGTTTCTGAGCATCAAGCCGTCTGCGCCTTCAAGGCTAGTGTCAGGTACATGGAACTTTATCTGAACTTTGGTCGAACAGAAAACATGTCCTTGAGGAAGATGATGGATATTGGTACTTGGTATACCAATGGCAAAGAGAAGGACCGCCTTCGCAGCGGTAAAGGAAAGGTAGTCGACAATGATGCTGGCGGTGGAAATTGCAATCGGAAGTAGAAGCGCAAAAATGATGGTTCTGTTCGTGCACAAGCAGCTGCCCTCGCGGCACAAGGGAAGAATAAGGGGAAGCTCAAAGGGAAGTTTCCTCCCAAGAAGTCGAAGAATCAGTCGGGAATAGATGTCCTAGATTTGCCATGTGCAATCCACACGAAGAAAGATGAGGAGGGAAATTTCATATTTCCCAGGCATACCACTCGGCAATGCAGATTGCAAATTCAATAGTTCCTGAGTGAGAGAACTCCTGAAAAGGAGAATGATGAAGATAAAGATGACTTTCCAGAAGTGAATGCCACTTTGATGATTTTTGCCGATGTGGAGAGCAAAAGTAGATTGAAGGTTATAACAAGAGAGGTCAACATGGTTGTTCCCACCACCCCCACGTACCTCAATTGGTCTCAGACCCCCATAACATTTGACCAGTCTGACCACCCGGCTCACATCGCTACCACTGGTCGACAAGCTTTGGTGGTGGATCCAATTCTGGGAGGTGTTCGTCTCCACAAGGTTCTGATGGACGGAGGAAGTGGGTTGAACATTTTGTATGCGGATACCCTCAAGGGGACAGGCATTCCGATGTCCCGACTAACGAGAGCAATATGCAGTTCCATGGAGTCATTCCTAGGAAAAAGGTCAAGTCACTCGGCCAGATAGCGTTGGATGTGGTGTTCGACACCGACAAGAATTTTTGCAAGGAGGGGTTAACGTTTGAAGTTGTGGACTTCCAAAGCACATATCATGCCATCCTTGGTCGTCCAGCTTATGCCTATTTCATGGCGCGCCCATGTTATGTGTATCTCAAGATGAACATGCCTGGACCCAAGGGTGTTATCACACTCACAGGGAATCGACAGAGGGCTGAGGAGTGCTTACAACAAGGCTCCAAGATTGCCAACCAGCAGATGGTTGTGGTTGAGTTGGAAGAATACCGGAAGAACATTGATCGTGCCTATCTGATGCGCTCCAAGAAGCCCGCTTCTGAGACTGCTTTTCAGTCGGTAGGTGACATGAAGAAAGTGAGCATTCACCCGACAGATCCTAATGCTACCCCGGCCAAGATCTTGACGACACTCGACATCAAATAGGAAGCCGCGCTCATCCAGTTCCTCCGTGATAACTGGGACATCTTTGCATGGAAGCCTTCTGACATGTCGGGTGTACATAGGGAACTAGCTAAGAACCGACTGAGGGTTGGCCCAAAAGCAAAGCCCGTCAAAGAGCATTTGCATCGGTCAGCAAGAGAGAAACGGAAAGCAATCGGCAAGGATGTGGCTCGACTCTTGGAGGCAAAGTTCATACGTGAAATTTACCACTCTGAGTGGCTCGCGAATGTCGTCATGGTCCCCAAGAAGGACAAGTCTCTCTGCATGTGTATTTATTTTAAGCATATGAATCGGCTCTGCCCGAAAGATCATTTACCACTCCCCCTCATCGATCAGATTGTCGACTCAACTGCGGGACGCGAGCATTTCTCTTTTCTTGATGCATACTATGGTTACCACTAGATCTGTCTGTTTGGTCCAGTTGAAATAAAGACGACCTTCATTACCCCTTTCGGGTGTTTCTGCTATATCACCATGCCTTTTGGTTTGAAAAATGCTGGCGCTACTTTCATGCGCATGATTCAGAAATAGCTGCTTGATCAAATCAGTCGGAATGTCGAGGCTTATATGGATGATACCATAGTCAAGTTTCACAAAGGTTCCGACCTGCTGATTAACTTGGCAGAAACATTCGCAAATTTGAGGAAATATGATATAAAGTTGAATCCAGCTAAGTGCACTTTTGGAGTTCCTGGTGGCAAGTTACTCGGTTTCCTCGTTTTCGAACACGGGATCAACGTCAACCCCGAGAAGATTGGTGCAATCGTCTGAATGAAAAGCCCTGAGCGTGTGCACGATGTCCAGAAGCTCATAAGCTTCCTGGCGGCGTTGAGTAGGTTTATTTCTCGCCTCGAAGAGAAGGCATTGCCTTTATACCAACTCATGAAGAAGTATGATGTGTTCGAGTGGACTCCCAGGGCAGAAGCAGCATTTATCGAGCAAAAAGCCCTGCTTTCCACCCAGCCGGTGCTTGCTGCTCCGCACAGCAAAGAACCCCTACTCCTATACATTGCAGCTACTAATCAATCGTGAGCACAATTCTAACTGTCGAGCGAGAAGAAGAGGGCAAGGCTTACAAATTCCAACGTCGAGTCTACTATATTTCTGAAGTGCTGACTCCTTTGAAGCAAAGGTACCCTCATTATGAGAGGCTCCTCTATGGTATATATTTATCAGCAAAGAAGGTGGCACACTACTTTCAAGATCATTCAGTCTTAGTCGTTAGTGATGCTCCATTGCCTGAGATCCTCAACAACCAAGACGAGGTTGGTTGAGTGGCCAAATGGGCCATCGAACTCCTATACTTCGATATCAAATTTGAAGCTAAGAAGGCAATAAAGTCTCAAGCGCTTGTTGATTTCATGGCCGAGTGGGTAGAACAGCAGCAGCCAACTAAAATTCACTCGACGCACTGGACCATGTTCCTTGATGGCTCTAAAATGTTGAATGGGTCTGGTGCCGGCGCGGTATTGGTATCTCCAAATGTTGACAAGCTCAGCTATGTCCTCTAGATTCAGTTTGATTCCTCCAATAATGAAGCTGAATATGAGGCCCTCCTCTACGGGTTACGTATGGCCATCTCACTCGACGTACGATGCGTGATCGTATACAGTGATTTGGATTTGGTGGTCAATCAACTCATGAAGGAGTGGGATGTGAGGAACCCTGGCATGACTGGGTATTGCCATGCAGTGAGAAAGCTTGAGAAGAAGTTTGAAGGTTTGGAACTCCATCATATTCCCCGAGTGAAGAATCAAGCAGCTGACGACCTAGCCAAGATTGGATCGACTCGGAAGCGTGTACCTAGCAATGTGTTTCCGGAACACTTACATTCTCCTTAGGTGCAAAAAGATCCCTTCACTGAAGAGCCCCCGCAAGCGATAAGCGCTTCCAATCCGACTGAGGTTGATGTCCCAGCAGTCGTTGATCTAGTCATAGAGATTCTGGTGATTACGCCTGATTGGACGGTGACATACATTGCATACATACTGAGGCATGAACTCCCATAAGGCGAGGTTGAAGCTCGACAGATTGTTCGCAGGTCCAAGGCATTTATGTGATAAATGGATAGCATTACAAAGAAAGTGTAACTGGCGTAGATCAGTGGTGCATCTCTCCTGAGGAAGGTCGATTGATTCTGGAGGAAATTCACTCGCGGACCTATGGTCATCATCCGTCCTCGCGGACGATTGTTGCCAAAGCATACCGAGCTGGGTTTTTCTAGCCGCGTTCTAATTCAATGGTAAGGAAATCGTGGATCACTGGGTAGGATGCTATTTTTACTCAAACTTGTCACATAAGCCCGCGTCTGCCCTGAAGACTAATTAAATGGTAAGGAAATCGTGGATCACTTCGAAGGATGCCATTTTTTCTGGCCATTCGATGTATGGGGTTTGGATATGGTCGGTCCTCTCCGAACGGGCCGGAGTGGATTCACACATTTTCTTGTAGCAGTCGACAAGTTCACCAAGTGGATTGAAGCTAAACCCATAAAAAAGCTGGATTCGCGCACTACTATCAAGTTCATGAAGGAAATAACGTTCCGGTATGGAGTTCCCCACAGTATCATCACAGGCAATGGTTCCAACTTCGACTCAGAAGAATTCAGATACTTTTGCTCTGTCCAAGGCACTCGGGTGGATCACGCATCCGTCGCACACCCCCAGACTAATGGTCAAGCTGAGCGAGAAAATGGCCTTATCCTTCAAGGGTTGAAGCCTCGACTCATGCGAGATCTGGAACATGCAGCTGGAGCTTGGATCACTGAATTACCATCAGTTCTATGGGCCTTGAGGACGACTCCGAACCGGTCGAGTGGACGCACTCCTTTCTTCTTGGTATATTGACCCGAAGCCGTTTTGCCGAGTGATCTCCTTCACAATTCTCACCGAGTAGAGCTTTATCTTGAGGCTGAAGCTGAACATTAGCGACATGATGGTGTAGATCTTCTGGCAGAAGAGCGTGAACTGGCCTTGATTCGGTCGACACTATACCAGCAGGATCAGTGTCGTTTCCATGCAAGGCATGTCAGGAGTCGGTCGTTCCACGAAGGTCATCTGGTGCTCCGAGTGGATCAGAAGCGGCCTCACAAGCTCACCCCCGCATGAGAAGGTCCTTTCATCATTAACAAAGTGTTGAACAATGGGGCCTAACACCTCTTCAATCTCTAGAATAGAATTGATGAACCACGTGTTTGGAATACAGGTTTACTTCAAAGTTTTTACACTTGATGATTGAGTGGTTTGATGTAATAAGAGTGTTCTAGACAATGTTGCTTATCAAAGTTATGACACCCGCAGTTTTTGTCGATTCCGATCGTGCAATCTCATATTCAGAAAAACACTCCGAGTGGCGAGCGACCCTCTCACTCGGGGGCTTAGCTGCGAACAAGTTTTTGCCTAAGTTAAAACCCAGCCGAGTTAATAGCAACCTATTCGCTCGAAGACTTAGTTGCAAACCAAATTTCGCCTAAGTACAAAACACACTCCGAGTGACGAGCAACCCTCTCACTCGTAGACTTAGCTGTGAACTAGATTTCGCCTAAGTTCAAAATACACTCCGAGTGACAAGCGACCCTCTCACTCGGAGACTTAGCTGTGAACCATATTTCGCCTAAGTTCAAAATACACTCCGAGTGGCGAGCGATCCTCTCACTCGGGGGCTTAGCTGCGAACAAGTTTCCGCCTAGGTTAAACCCAGCCGAGTGAATAGCAACCTATTTGCTCGGAGACTTTCCTGCGAACCAGATTTTGCCTAAGTTCAAAATACACTCTGAGTGACGAGCGACCCTCTCACTCGGAGACTTAGCTGCGAACCATATTTCGCCTAAGTTCGAAATACACTCCGAGTGGCGACCGATCCTCTCACTCGGGGGCTTAGCTGCAAAAAAAATTCCGCCTAAGTTAAAACCCAGCCGAGTGAATAGCAACCTATTCGCTCGGAGACTTAGCTTCGAACCAGATTTCGCCTAAGTTCAACGCACACGCCAAGTGATGAGCGACCCACTCACTCGGAGACTTAGCTGAGAACCAAATTTCGCCTAAGTGCAAAATACACTACGAGTGGTGAGTGATCCTCTCACTCGGGGCCTTAGCTGCGAACAAGTATTCACCTAAGTTAAAACCCAACCGAGTGAATAGCAACCTATTCGCTCGAAGACTTAGCTGCGAACCAGATTTCGCCTAAGTTGAAAACAGACTCCGAGTGACGAGTGACTCAAAGCACATATGCTCCCTTGGTGATTTTTATAATTCATGACAACATAAATTGTCTCTTGGACTAACAGTTTTACCTAGATATCTCGGGAAAAGTTCATAGAGAGCATTGGCTAAAGGTTTAGGTGGAGAAACCCGTGGATGCAAGAAAGGAACAATATTGGCTCAAGCTTCAAGATAGAAGACTCTTCATTTTATATTTGTGAGAAATAACTTTTGAGTCCATAGGAAAGCCAATACTATTAAAAGGGGGTGAGGTAGTAAAATGAACTGATTGCTCAAATGCTCAAAGTTAGCCACCAAAACACTCAGTCATTTTTCCCACAAATCCACTCTGTCATGTTCCACATTCACAAATTCGGTGTCACCAACATTTCCACATCGGACCCACCGAGTTTGAATCTCAGACAGAACCCTATCCATTCCCACCAAATCGGTGTAACCGAAACTGCATCGGTGCTACCGAGTTCTGCGTGACCAACATTCTGTTGCCAAGATACACAAAATCGGAATTTCTGAGTTTGAGTACCAGTGCCACCGAGTTTGGTCATCTGACCATTAGTCACCTTTTCGGTGCCATCGATTTGTGTATATCGGTCTCACCGAGGTTCAAAAGTTCACACTTTTAGTACTAGTCGATACCACCGAGTTGCCCACTTCGGTGCCACCGAGTTTGCACTTTTGTGTGTAACGGTTGGATTTTGGCTGCTTCCTATCTCAACCCCTTCACCCACCTCTCATTCATGGGAGAAGCACTCAAAACACACACACTTCATTTCCAGATCCATTTTCTGAGAGAGAACCACCTACTCATGTGTTGAGACCAAGATATTCCAATCCAATCATTTGAAACTTGATCTCTAGCCTCCCCAAACTGCTTTCCACCAAATCAACCTCTCCTACCCATTCATATTCTATGAGAGAGTGATTTGTGTTGAGGAGACTATCTTTAGAAGCACAAGAGCAAGGAGGTCACTGATCTACCCCATCTATTACCTTTTGGAGGGTGGTGCCTCCTAGATTGGTTAGGTGTCGCTTGGAGCCTCTGTAAGTGCATCTAGTGCCCCTTAGTGATTTTGGTGGTTTGAAGACTTATAGGTTAAGTATCTAATGTGTTTATGAGTGTACACATGATCTATAAGTCATTCAGGAGTTTGAGATATTTGAAGAATATCGACCCCTAAAATGTATATCTTCGATTGAAGAAATTGGTCTAAAGCTGAAGAAATGAATCGCGAGGAATCAGCGATGAAATTGTTATTCCTCATGAAGATACTGATATTGAGGAATCCGGTGTGTCCGGAAGAAAATCACTTTGAAGAATTTGAAGCATGAAGATTTACTCTTTCTGTTTTATTTTCTTCGCATTTGAGTAATAGGAACACCGTACTGTTAAAGGGGGTCGAAGTTACACTTTGGAATGAATTTCCTCATGATGCTCAACCCAAGCCTAATCCTACCAAAAGCCTCAAGTGAGGAATACGAGTGACATGAGGACTCTCACAGTTGAGGGTTCCGACCGTTTCGATAGCCACGCCAAGTCATTGGTTTTATCCACTCCAACGGTCATATTATTTAAGGGCATTAGTGTAAAATCATGTCGGGATGCTCCCGGGCTATAAATAGCCACCCCCCACAACCATTAGCTGGTTGGCTGCTCCGTTAGAAACTGACACTTGTCATAAGAGCAACCTAATTCCTCAGAGTCTTCGAGAGTAATTCATCAGTGAGAAAATACCCCATACACCGAAACCACAAACCAAACCTAGTGATTGAGCATCACTGAAGAAGATGTTCCTGTGTGGGACTGAAGCCTTTTACCTTTGAGGACTGTGCATCCTCCAGACGGTTAGGCATCATGGTCTAGAGCTTTCCAGCAATCAATTGTGGATCGCCGGGTGATCAAGTTTGTGAGGGTTTGGAAGTCTCCCCTGAAGACTTACCACGAGTGTTGGGCGAGGACTGTGTGTTCTTAGCCCAAGGAGAACACGGTAGGGACTGTGTGTCCCGGGACTGTGTCCTTTGGTTTCAATACCAAGCCGCTCCAAACCAGATGTACGACTGTCATAGAAGTTGGAACTGGGTCATGAACGACTGTCTTCATTCAGAAACGGGTTCTAATTCCTCAACTCCTTACTTTCCTCGTATTATGTGTTGATGACTTTCACTGCTGTTGTTTGAAGAATTTGCTGAAGACTTTCTCTGAATTTCCTCAACCCCAAATTCTTCACATCAGTTAATACTCATCTGTATTCTGCGTGCCTGCTCACAGTGCAATCTGTTTTCACATTCCTCACTCCGAAAAATTGCTGTTGTGAAACTTTGCACTTCTGATCCTTTACTGCTTCCGCTGTAAGTTAGTCATCAGTGAGGAATTTCCTGAAAAGGAATTTCCTTAGTGATGAAATTCTAAAGATCTCTGATTCACCCCCCTCTAGTCGATATAACGCACTTTCAATTGGTATCAGAGCAAGGTACTCCCTTGTTCTGTGTGATTTTGGTTTAACCACCTGGAGTTTTAGTTATGTCGACTGCAGACATGTTTAAGGTGACTGCAGCATGTCCTACCTTCGAAGGAAAGAACTTTCCCTTTCGGAAGAACAAAATGCAAATGCATCTACAAGCTATTGATAATGATCTCTGGTATATTGTGGAACATGGCGTCCCCATCATCTCTGCTAGTGTCTCTGCTGCCGATGTGAAGAAATTCAAGCAACTCGATTCTCAAGCGAACAATATCATGTGTGGCCATATGAGCCCAGGCCAGTTTGGAAGAGTAAGTGCTTTGGGCTCTGCGACACTGATCTGGGAGAGACTGTGCAAGGTAAATGAAGGAGTATCAACCCAGCGTGACTCTCGTGTTGATATTCTTCGCACTCTCTTCAATCGCTTCAAGAGACATGTCAATGAAAGCTGCCAAGACACCTTTGACCGCCTCACTGACATATCAAATGAACTGAAAGCACTGGGAGCTCGAGACATCACTGATCATGAAGTTGTGAAGAAACTACTGAGATCTTTGGATTCTTCATTTGATACTTTAGTTCTGATGATTCAAGAAAGACCAGACTACACGATGCTTGATCCAGCTGATATACTCGAAAGGCTAAATACTCATGAATTCCAGCTAGAAGAAAAGAAATATCTATATGGACCAAGCTATTCCATACCACGTGCACTGAAGGCTAGAGCAATTTCCTCGTTTGAAGAAGAAGACACAGATGACAGCATTGGTGACCCTGAAGAATTTGGACAGGAGCTTGCAATGCTCGTGAGGAAATTCCAGAGATTTACACGACGTGGCCAGTTCGGTAAATCTTCAAGAAGAGACATGAGGAAATCAGAATCTTCATCTGAGGACTACAAGAAACGAACCTGCCACAAGTGCAAGAAATCAGGTCATTACATTGCTGATTGTCCCCGTTGTGGAAAGGGATCAAAGAAGAAGAAATACAAGGATGACAGTTCTGATGACTCGAAGAAGAAGAAGAAATCTTCAAAATCCTCATCTTCAAAGCCCTCATCGCACAAGAAGACTAGTTTCAGAAAGGCCTGGGCACTTATTGGCAAGGAAATGGACTCCGAGGCAGAATCAGAGGAATGTGATGAAGAAGAGGGTTCTGATGAAGACTCAGAATCCGGACAGGCTAGTCTTGCACTGGCAACCACTTTCGTCAGCAAGTCAATCTTCAATCTTGAAGAAAATGATTGCACCATCCACACTGATGACTATGCTGATGACTTCGCTCCAACCTATTGCTTCATGGCAAAAGGTTCAAAGGTACCAAATAATGCCTCCTCCTCTGATTCAAGTGACTGTGAACCTGATGATTATAAGAAACCCAGTTAGAGTAAACTTGCTATCATTGCCACTAAACAACAAACTGCCCTGGAAAAACATCAGAAACTGCTAGATAAAAGTGATGTTCTGTTGAATGATGAAATGAACCTTACCCAAATCCTCACTAAAGATGTGAAAAGTCTTCAGTCTAGACTTGATAATCTTGAGGATCGTTATGATACACTCCTCACTGATCATGAGAAGCTTTCCTATGAATTTCTTCAAAGGAAGCTTGATCTTGAGAAGCTGAGGATGTCTCATGATGATCTTCATATGGAAAATGATTCATTACTAGGTCAACAGATCAGCGCTGGTCAAGTTGAATTCATTCCTCCATGTCTTAAATGCATTGAACGCGAAATTGCTAATTCCTCACCAGAATCATCAAATGCTACTATTGCTACAAATTTTTCAACTGCACCTGTTGTGTCTATTTCCTCACTTGAGGAAAACACAAATGTTACTGATGAAAATGCAGGGTTGAAGGAATTGTACGTGACAGGCATATACAAAAGCCTCAACAGACATCAAACCCTTTGTGATGTGCTCAAAAAGCAGATCTTGAACAGGAACCCGAGGAAAGAAGGAATTGCCTTTGAGAGGAAATTAAATGCTGATGGATCTTATTGGAAACCTGAGCAGTATCCCAAAACCTCATGGGTTGCTGCTAGTGGGCCTCCTTTTGATCCATCTAATCTAACTGGCTTTTCATGTGAATTATCCTATTCCTCAGATGAGTCATTTGACTCCAACTATAAACTGTTCAAAAATCAATCTGGTGAAGTATTTGCTCGATATGTAGGAACTAACTGCAGGAATGGCCCTCCCTTGAGGAAAATCTGGGTTCCCAAAAGCTGTCTTGAAAATCTTCAGGTGAATGCCCTCATGACACCACCACTGAAGAATCTGAACCCCAGAATAAATTCCTCAGGAGGACCAAAGTCTTCAAGAGGATCAAAATCCTCAACTGGTCAAAGCTATGCTCGTACCCGTGCTAATGCATCTAACATGCAGGGAAACTACAAGGAATATGAATATGAGCGTTACTCCTCAAATCATTATGTTCATAAATCCTCAAACCAGTTCTCTGCATATTCATATGAGTACTTTAACCCCTCTACTGTTAAGAGAAGTGCATTGGCTTCAATGCCACCTTTCTCATATGGTGCTCGCAGGATGACGAATGCTTTGCCACCCCTTCAGATGTGGGTGGTGAAGAAATCGAACTAATCACTTCTGTAGGTCAGGTCTCCAGATAAAAATCATCATCTGAAGAATTTGCTGGAGACCTGAGGAAATGCTTGATAGGATGCAAGCTAATGATTGATGAAATAGAAATATTTCACACGTCCTTATATTTCTGTTATCATGAAATTCTGATCTGATGAAATTAATATCATATTCTTCAAATCTGAAGCATATGAGATGGTAAGCTGTACTAATTCATCTGCAGGATGACAAACCCAAGAATACTGAGTGGGTTCTTGATAGTGGCTGCACACATCACATGACTGGTGATAAAAGCTTACTAATGAATATGTCACTAACTGCATCACCTGTGAAGCAAATCACATATGTTGACAAACGTAAAAGCAAGGTATTGGGACTTGGCAAAGTGGCCATTTCCAAGGATAGGCATATGGACAAACTGATGCTTGTTGAATCCCTTGGTTTTAACCTCATGTCAGTCTCGATGCTTTGTGATCTTGATATGATTGTTATCTTTGGTACATATAGATCTGTAGTCATCATGGAATCTGACAGATCCAAAGTCTTCGAAGGTGTAAGAAGAGGGGATTTGTACATTGTTGATTTCTCTACAGGTCCTCAACCAGCCGCTTGCTTACTAGCAAAAACCTCTGAAGGATGGTTGTGGCACCGAAGACTAGGTCATGCAGGCATGAGGAATTTGCACACGCTCGCGAAGAAGAAGCATGTCATCGGCATCGAATCAGTCAAATTCCTCAAGGATCATCTCTGTGGTGCTTGTGAATCTGGGAAAATGACCAGATCCAAGCATCCCTCAAAGACTATCATGACCACTACACGTCCATTTGAATTGCTTCATATGGATCTATTTGGACCTACTCACTATGCCACACTAACCAATGCAACATCTTTATATGGCTTCGTCATAGTTGATGATTATTCCAGATATACTTAGGTGCATATCATAGTGTATAAAACTGAAGTGCAGGAAATCTTCAAACAATTTTCTTCAAGGGCCTCGACGAACTTTGGCATCAAGATCAAACACATCAGGAGTGATAATGGAACCGAGTTCAAAAACACTGGTCTTGATGATTATCTTGATGAACTTGGTATTACTCATGAATTATCTGCTCCTTATACTCCTCAGCAGAATGGTGTCGTCGAAAGGAAGAACAGGACTCTGGTTGAAATGGCAAGAACTATGCTTGAAGAATATCAGACTCCTCGTCACTTTTGGCCTGAAGCAATCAACACTGCATGCCACGTCATCAACAGGGTATATCTTCACAAATTCCTCAAGAAAACCTCATATGAACTCCTCACTGACAAGAAACCCAATGTAAGTTATTTCAAAGTCTTCGGTGCAAAATGCTGGATTAGAGATTCTCACCATAGCTCAAAATTTGCACCTAAGGCACATGAAGGTTTTATGCTCCGTTATGGAAAGGACTCGCACACTTACAGAGTCTTCAACAACTATCACAACAATGTTGTTGAGACTGTAGATG
Source organism: Hordeum vulgare subsp. vulgare (assembly GCF_904849725.1). Taxonomy (NCBI): domain Eukaryota; kingdom Viridiplantae; phylum Streptophyta; class Magnoliopsida; order Poales; family Poaceae; genus Hordeum; species Hordeum vulgare. Next base: position 359,134,423 of record NC_058523.1, read on the forward strand.
TGCGGTTCGATGAAACTAATGGCTCGCAAAGAGAGCAATTGCCTTCTGATCCAGATAAACTGTCTCCTGAGGAAGAAATAAAGGTCAAACCTACTGAAGACATTGTCCCCACTGAGGAAATTGGTGAAGAAATGATCCCCATCACTGATAAAAATCAAGAAGATGCTCCTCGGGAAATTGCACCTGAACCACTTCCTCAGCCCAGACGAAATCCTCAACCAGCACATCCGAGGATTGCAAATGAAGTAGAACTTGACAAAATCCTCAACGACATCAACGCGCCAGGTCCTCTCACTCGCTCAAAAGCTTCACACTTAGTTAAATTTTGTGGGCATTTTTCCTTTGTATCCATCACAGAACCCTCAAAAGTTGTTGAGGCTTTTCTAGAACCAGAGTGGATCCAAGCTATGCAAGACGAACTTCTTCAATTCAAGCTGAATGACGTATGGGAGCTTGTCAAACGACCAGATCCTCGCAAGCACAACATCATCGGCACCAAGTGGATTTTCCAAAACAAGCAAGATGAGGACAGTCAAGTGGTGAGGAACAAGGCACGACTTGTAGCCCAAGGCTACACCCAGGTTGAAGGAATAGATTTCGATGAAACTTTTGCACCTGTTGCTAGACTTGAAGCCATTCGAATACTACTTGCTTATGCTAATCATCATAACATCATCTTATATCAAATGGATGTGAAAAGTGCATTCCTCAATGGTAAGCTTGAGGAAGAAGTATATGTTGCTCAGCCCCCAGGTTTTGAGGATCCAAAGAATCCAGACAAAGTCTTCAGACTCAAAAAGGCTCTTTATGGTCTCAAGCAAGCCCCTCGGGCATGGTATAATACATTGAAGGAATTCCTCATGAAGAAAGGCTTCAAACCTCGTTCACTCGATCCAACTCTTTTCACTAAATCCTTCGATAATGAGTTATTTGTGTGTCAAATATATGTCGATGATATCATATTTGGCTGTACTGACAAACGATACAGTGATGAATTTGCTTACATGATGAGTGAAGAATATCAGATGTCCATGATGGGGGAGCTGAAATTCTTCTTAGGTCTTCAAATTCGTCAACAAAGCAATGGAATCTTCATATCACAGGAGAAATACCTCAAGGATGTTCTGAGGAAATTCGACATGCATGAATGCAAAGGTACCAAGACTCCAATGTCTACCAACGGCCACCTCGGCACTGATGAAAATGGTAAAGATTTCGATCAGCAGGTATATTGTTCTATGATTGGTTCTTTATTGTATCTATGTGCATCTAGGCCAGATATAATGCTTAGTGTTTGCATGTGTGCACGTTTTCAAGCAAAACCGAAGGAATCACACCATAAGGCGGTGAAGCATATTCTTCGATACTTAGCTCACACACCAACACTAGGATTATGGTATCCCAAGGGCTCAAATCTTCATCTGGTGGGATATTCTGATTCTGACTATGTTGGTGACCGTGTGGATCGCAAGTCAACTTCTGGCACATGCCATTTCCATGGAAGATCACTAGTTTGCTGGTCCTCAAAGAAGCAGAACTGTGTATCACTCTCCACTGCTGAAGCTGAGTACATTGCTGCTGGTTCATGTTTTGCTCAATTACTATGGATGAAGCAAACCCTCAAGGACTACGGCATCAACATGAAGAATGTGCCTCTCTACTGTGACAATGAGAGTGCTATCAAGATTGCATACAACCCAGTACAGCACTCGAAGACCAAGCACATCCAGATTCGTCATCATTTTCTTCGGGACCATGTCCTCAAGGGCAATATCCTCATCGACCATGTGAAGACTGATGATCAACTGGCAGATATCTTCACTAAGCCCTTGGATGAGAAAAGGTTTTGCAAGTTGCGGTGTGAGCTAAATATCTTAGAATCTTCAAATGTTTTGTAAAAACATGCACACATCCTAACACTTATGCAAAATTGATGACTTAGATGTGCAACACATGATGAATCGATTTTCTTCAATTGATGAAGAATGTCACTCTAAATGTGAAGAAATCAACGAAAAATTGATTCTTAGGGCCCTATGACAATTGTACGCAGCGTCTGTAATCAACATTCTTATATGGTGGGTCACGCCACCGCCCAATGTGAAATTCCTCAAGTTGATTTTCTTCAAATGTTCCATTTCCTCAGAATGTGTTATTCTTCAAAACAATTGTTCTTCATTGTGACGATTTATCACAAAATCTTCAAAAACACCTCATGACTTTCATTTGACTAGATAGACTGTGATTTCAAGTCCTCAACAACATTCACTTATAGCTATTTCTTCAAGTTGATATTTATGCTAAGTGAATGTGATCGGACCCTACGTTCCCTTTATGCTATACTCATCCAGTCTATTCAATTCTTCATATGCATTCTACTTGAAACTTTGTTCAAAATCCTTACTGCATCCTTGTCAGCTGATGATTTTGTAACAAAAATCCTCAAATCTTCAAAAATTGTTTATTTAATGCACAGTAACTGAACCCCACTTCCCACGATCGGATAACCACGATCTCCACTATCTCCACCACCTTGTTCGGGAACTACACGTGTCCTGCGGAGACGTAGAAGCACGGGCTGTTTGGTCCGAAATCTTCGCGCCAACAGTAACTGTCTGGCTATAAATATGTCCTTATCCCCCTCGACAAACTCTTCTTCGCTCCATCGCTCTCCTGCTACAGCAAACACTACCGAACCCTAGTGACATCGCTGGTAGTCTCATCGCCGGTGAGGAAGAGCTTCACTGCCTTGACTTCTCCGTCGCCGGAACCACGCCGGAGTCGGACCATCTTCGTCCGCCGCCACCATAGACGTCCTCTGTCGCCGGGTTAGGGTGCATTGGACACGCGACCGAAGAGCCTCTCTACACCACTTCTCTGTGTTCTTCGTGTGCTCCTTCAAGGGTAAATAAAATCCCATTCTTACCGCAAGTTAGATCTAAAAAAATTACATCTTCTATGTGAAATATGTTTTTCCTCAAGAATCGATAAGCACTTGATTCCTCAAACAATGCCTATCACCACATCATTGATGAACTATACTAAGCATCTACGATTTCCATGAGATTCCTCAATTGTGCGACTTTTCGGATATGTACAACTCTGGAACCCAAGAACAGTATGCTTAGGCAAATTTCTCAACCACTGGTTATATTCCTCACCTGTCAAACTTTTTCATTTTCTTCAAATCTGAGAACGCATATGACCTCTCCAAATTCCTCGCAACTATACTCTGTTCACAGGTACACACATGTCAGCTGATGAATCTCTCGGTTCTCATCACATTAACTCATTTGCAGCATTTCTGGAAGAAAATCTTCAAGTCTCATCAGAATCCTCAAGAGTTCAATCTCATCAGCAAAATCCTCAGCTGAAGAAAATGGAGGATGACAGAAAACAGAAGGGAGGAAAGAAACTTGAGCAAAACACAACTGTGGCTATCCCTCAGGATATTTACTTGGACTATTGCACACCTGATGAAAATGAGACAATGACCAAGAGAAAGATACGGCTGCAGAACATAGAACGCCGATGGGCGAAGGAATGGAAGGAATACAGGTTTGTGACTGCCAAGTATGCGAAGAAATTCGCTCTGAAGCCCCCTGGCAGACGGGCCCCACTTGAGGATCATCATGTAGCACATCCCTCAAGCCTCAAGACCAATGATGACTATCCAGATGAGAAGGAAAAGCATCTGGCTACGCTCAAGAAGCAGGAAGAAGCTGTAGTGAGGAAATTCAATGAATCCTCTGCTGCTGCCTCAGCTGCTGCTACTTCCTCTGCCGCGGAGACCTCTCGTTCAGAAATTCCTCAAATGCAGTCTGTGCCGTCAAAGCCAAGGGCTCCAAAGCCTCAAGAGAAGTCTGCTCAGGCATCAGTTACAAAACCCTCAGCACCAAAACCATCAGCGCCAAAACCCTCAGTGCAAATCTCCTCAGGTCCAAAATCCTCAGCACCACCACCAAAGCCTCAAGAGAAACCAGTACAGAAGCAAGTCATGAAGCCTATAACCGCCAGCTCCAGCTCCTCACTCCCAGCTGCAACCAGCTCGGAGACAAAGTCTTCACCACCTCCTGTGAAGACTCAGGTGTCTGCTGAACGTGCTACTCTGCCAAGCCCCAGCAAAATCATCACCGTCCCGTGTGCATCAGAGGGCAGTGATGAATATGATGATCAAACCCTGCAAGCCATCATCAGAAACAAGCAGGAAAGAGTAGCTCAAGCATCAGGCAGTGTCATTCCTCTGGCCATGGACCCCAAGGTCCTCCTTGACTACATCAACATCTGGTATGAGGACCCAAACACTCCGCTTGATGATTTGAAACTTCCCCCTGGCATTAGCCACATGGTGGCCACTTTCATCAATGAAGCCAAGTGGAAAGAACAGTAGGCCAAGCAGGCCAAAGTTGCAAAGCTTAAAAAGGAGAAATTCCTCAAGCAAAATCTCCTCAACTTGACTCCTGATGCACTGGTATCAACACAGGCAGATTTGAAGAAATTGACTGACATGTACTCCAAGCTGTCAGATCGTAAGAGTCTCAAGAGCAATTTCATCAAGCTGGGCACTAACGCTGTTGATGACTACAACAAGAAGGCTGCATCCCCAGCACCAACTTCTCAGCCCTTGGTTGAGGAGCCAGCAGACGAATCTCCTCATGATGAGGAAACTCCTCAAGCTGAGGAAGTACACCAAGAAAGCCGTGCAGATGTACCGGCTATTGAAGAAATCATCATGGAAGCTCCAGTTGATGAATTTGTTGCAGCTCATGAGACTGTCCCTGACCCAGCTGCTTCATCAAAGCTAGCTGATGACTCTGTTCCAGCTAGTTCCTCCATACCAGCTGAAGAATCTGTCGAGAGAACCCCTTCACCAAAATCTTCAAAGGTGAAGAAGATGACTCCGTCGGCATCAGACGTGAAGAAAACCAGGGCTGCTGAGAAGGAAGCCAAAAAGAGAAAGGCCTCCTTAGCAGAAGAAGAAACCGAGGCCAAGTGTCTCAAAGCACTTGAAGAAACTGCTCCTCTGGACCCTGTGCCCTTAAATGTCGCTCCATCTTATGAAATGGTCATCATTGATGATCAAGCGAAAAAGGCAGATGAGGAAATGAAGGATGTCGCCTCTGAGTAACACACTGACGAAGAAATTCATATAGACGACAGTCCTCAGCCCTTCATTCCTCAGAAAGACACTGCTCAAGGATCAGCTGCACCAGCTGATGAAACTGCCTCTGCCACCAAGCCAGCTGAGGAAGAACAACATGAAAATCCTCAAGATGATGAAATTCAACACTCTGAGCAGAATCCTCAAGATGAGGAACACGCTGACCCAACTCCTCCAACTGAGCAAGAAGAAGTTATTCCTCAGCCTGATGCACAGCCAGAGCAAGCCCCTCAGCCTTACGCCCAGCCAGAACCATCTCATCAGCCTGAAGTACCAGCTGCTGAAATTCCTCACCCTGAGGAAAATGATGAGGAAAATGCACCTGGCCAAGACAATGCATTCATCGTGCTCAACCCAGATACTGCCATTGTTGTCTCCCCTCCTGTTCCTCAGCAAAATCTTCAGCCAGTTCAGCGTCAGCCATTCTCCAAGCGTCCCAAGTTTCAAAAGGGAAATTTCTTTGAAGAACGCATGTACTTCATTGGAGAGAACCCCTATGACAAGCCTCAAATGAGGCATCTGAAGTTTTGGACTAGGACACACATGAATTACTATGCCTCTGTGTTATGTGGACGAAACAAGATATTCCAGCACAGGCATATTCCTCACGTTGAACTTGAAGCTATACCGTACCTCGAGCCAGTCCTCAGTGTACTCCATGATGCTGGTTTACTACCAATGTGCTCCGACATCTCTGACTAGAACAGCGAGCTAATTCTTCAGTTCTATGCCACTCTTCACATATCCGGCAACCCTGAAGACATTAACACTTGGGTGGTTGATTGGATGACACAAAACACTCACTACAAGGCTCCTGCTACTGAACTCCTCCATGAACTGCCTGTACCAATTCCCTTAGATGAGGTTGTGAAGTTTTATGGTGAGCGTGAGCTGCCCAAATGGATGATGGAAGTCCTCATGAAGCCTTTGGCTGAAGGAAAACCTCCGAGAACAACCTTGCTCGTCCACGAGCTCAAATACACACCTAGATCTGTTTACAGAATCCTCTGCAGTGTGCTCGCGCCAATCAAAGGCCATGATGATGAAGAAGATGTCGTAGGCCTCACGAAGAATATCCTCTTCAACATCATTCATGGTATTCCTATCAACATCCATGATTTCTTCTTGAGGACTTTGGCCGACAATGCTATATGTCCTTTTGATCACAAGATATATGCCCCATGGATCATGAGATTCATCAGGACAAGGACAGGCATCAACTTCCACGCTGATTTCCAAAACCATGTTGGTTATATGCGTCCTATCCGGGTCAACAAGAAGACTTTCAAACCCATTGAAGGAAAAGGCAAATCAGTGATAGAAGAAGGCAGTAGGCCCCTTGATGGCCAGTTCAGAGAGAGAGAAGCTTATTCTTCATGGGATGATACTGAGACTCGTCCGGCAAGCCCCGTTCCTCCTCGCGTGATGAATACAAGCGAGCTCCTCCTCAGTCTTCACCAGAATGTGGATCACAATCACAAGTGGGTCAAACGCCAGTTTGGCGCCATTGTGAAAACCCTCACTGAAACACAGAACTCTGTGAAGCTCAACCATCATTATCTGCATGAGGTTTTTCATCGCACCTGGGCTACACTTGCACATCTGAAGACTAAGACTGAGCTTGAAGAGACTTTGAGCGAGACTTTGAATGGTCGTGGCCTCCCAAGAAGAAGTTCAGGCCTATTCCAGTTCCAGACCTTGAAGACAGCTCCTTTTCTTCATTCCGCACTGCTGAAACTGATGAAGAACAGCTCGACACTGCTACCGGTCCAAGGAAGAAGACTACTCCCAAGAAGCATCACGGCTCTTCCTCAACCGCCAAGGAGTGAAGTCTTCACGGGCGTTAGTCCTCAGTTTGTCCCTTTTTGTCACTTGATGACAAAGGGGGAGAAACTTGAGAGTTAGTCTTCAAGCGGGATATTTATGGGGCTTATGAACTATATTTAAGTTACAAACTCTTGGCTCTTGTGAAGTTTTTATGTAATGAGTTGTAACTTAAGCCCGATGGTACTCTGACGCTTTTGAACGTTTTTCTTTGCATGCTTATTCCTCAAGTTTTCATGCATGCATGCTGGAATTCGTCAGATACCATTTGTCATCATGCATTTTCATTTTCTTCATATGATATGTTACATGTATGCATGATTTACAAGACTCGGGGGGAGATCTCCCATGATATAAATCATCAATGTGCATTTGCTGTGAAAAGCAAAATCCTCAAGACATGCGCATCTTCAGGGGGAGTCTCTCTGAATCTTGATTTCAAATTCTTCAAATGAGTATTTACACTTCATATTTTTGATCCCTGTTGAAGACTAAACCTAATTGCCATCAACCACCAAAAAGGGGGAGATTGTAAGTGCATCTAGTGCCCCTTAGTGATTTTGGTGGTTTGAAGACTTATAGGTTAAATATCTAATGTGTTTATGAGTGTACACAGGATCTATAAGTCATTGAGGAGTTTGAGATATTTGAAGAATATCGACCCCTAAAAATGTATATCTTCGGTTGAAGAAATTGGTCTGGAGCTGAAGAAATGAATCGCGAGGAATCTGCGATGAAATTGATATTCCTCATGTAGATACTGATATTGAGGAATCCGGTGTGTCCTGAAGAAAATCACTTTGAAGAACTTGAAGCATGAAGATTTACTCTTTCTGTTTTATTTTCTTCCCATTTGAGTAATAGGAACACCGTACTGTTAAAGGGGGCGAAGTTACACTTTGGAATGAATTTCCTCATGCTGCTCCACCCAAGCCTAATCCTACCAAAAGCCTCAAGTGAGGAATACGAGTGACATGAGGACTCTCACAGTTGAGGGTTCCGACCGTTTCGATAGCCACGCCAAGTCATTGGTCTTATCCACTCCAACGGTCATATTATTTAAGGGCATTAGTGTCAAATCATGTCGGGATGTTCCCAGGCTATAAATAGCCACCCCGCACAACCATTAGCTAGTTGGCTGCTCCGTTAGAAACTGACACTTGTCATAAGAGCAACCCAATTCCTCAGAGTCTTCGAGAGTAATTCATCAGTGAGGAAATACCCCATACACCGAAACCACAAACCAAACCTAGTGATTGAGCATCACTTAAGAAGTTGTTCCTGTGTGGGACTGAAGCCTTTTACCTTTGAGGACTGTGCATCCTCCAGACGGTTAGGCATCATGGTCTAGAGCTTTCCAGCAGTCAATTGTGGGTCGCCGCGTGATCAAGTTTGTGAGGGTTTGGAAGTCTCCCCTGAAGACTTACCACGAGTGTTGGGCGAGGACTGTGTGTTCTTAGCCCAAGGAGAACACGGTAGGCACTGTGTGTCCCGGGACTGTGTGTCCTTTGGTTTCAATACCAAGCTGCTCCAAACGAGATGTACGACTGTCACAGCAGTTGGAACTGGGTCATCAACGACTGTCTTCACTGAGAAACGGGTTCTAATTCCTCAACTCCTTACTTTCCTCGTATTATGTGTTGATGACTTTCACTGCTGTTGTTTGAAGAATTTGCTGAAGACTTTCTCTGAATTTCCTCAACCCCAAATTCTTCAGTCAGTTAATCCTCATCTGTATTCTGCGTGCGTGCTCACAGTGCAATCTGTTTTCACATTCCTCACTCCAAAAAACTGTTGTTGTGAAACTTTGCACTTCTGATCCTTTACTGTTTCCCCTGTAAGTTAGTCATCAGTGAGGAATTTCCTCAAAAGGAATTTCCTGAGTGATGAAATTCTAAAAATCTCCTATTCACCCCCTCTAGTCGATATAACGCACTTTCAGCCTCCTACTTCGTGTTGTGGAGTTGAACCAAGATGTTTGTAAGGGAAAGGAGATCGCCTACTTCATGAAGATCTACTGTAAGTAAGACTAGTCCTCCGTGGACGTAAGCCGTGGTGGGATAGACAAGGCCGCTTCTTTGTGGACTCCCGCAGCCGTTACCCTCTGTGGGTTGAAGTCTCCACTAACATGGACGTACGATAGCGCCACCTATTGGAACCATGCCAAAATCCCCGTGTCAACCTCATGCGTTTGATCTCCCTACCTTACTCCTCTACATTACACTTGCATGTTTTACTTTTCGCCGCTATACTCTTAGAACTACATGTGTATGGTGACTTAGACTTGTTACAACTGCTAGATTTCCGCCCTCCTAGAAATTAGGTTAGGCTAGATTTTTATCTTGACAAGTAGTCTATTCACCCCCCCCCCCTCTAGACACATCTTCTATCGATCCCTCAATTGGTATCACAGCAATGTCTCCCAAACCTTGATCTAATCGCCATTGGAGGAAGATAAATGTGACTAGTACCCATATTTTTACTTGTAGAGTGCCTATTATTAATGGGGAGTACTTTAGACAATGGAAAGACGAAATGCTTGATATATTCGATGAGTTCCATTTGCGCAAGCATATTGAATATCCCTATGCGCCTCCCATTGATCCCGTACATCCTTCTCATGATGATGAAGTTAATATGCTTGGTAACCTTAACACTATTAATCTTATCATTAGAGGTTTGCCAAGAAATGTGCTTAATCAGTTGCAAAACTTTCAGTGTGCTCATACCTTGTCTAAAGACTTAGAGAAAAGATATCCAAATTATTCCTTGAATTTTTTTGATATCATTGTTCACAAGTACATTGCTTCAATAAGATGAAGCCAACAGATCTTAACTTTAATAAATGCCTATTTGAGCTTCGTGACCTCATGTGTGATAAAGGAAATGTCATTACCATCAACAATATCATTGTTGAATCTATTTGAATGCATAAACTTGAACATTGTAATAGTCAAAGTTCGGATGAAACTTTTGTCTCTTACGAGGATACTTCAGCCGATGATGACTATGCGGAACGTGGCTACTGCGATGATGATGAGAACTTCGACACCAAGTATGAGAAGACCATGAAGGACCTTAGTCTTATGTCTAACCTTAAAGACTACATGGCCGGTGGTAAGGAGTGGGTTCTCGACATTGGATGCACCGATCACATGACTGGAGATAAAGATATGTTCCATGAGATTACACCAAACCATGGACCTCGGAAGTATGTGACTTTTGGAGACAAATCCAAACGTAAGGTACTTGGTCTTGGTCAGGTGGTCGTATCTCATGACAGTTCCATTCAGAATGTCATGCTTGTTGAATCCCTTGACTACAATATTCTTTCTGTATCTAGCCAAGCAGACTTTGGTTTCGATGTGTTATTTATGAAAGTTGAATGCTGAGTGTTTCATAGCGACAATCATATCATCGTCTTTACTGGTTTCCGTAGAGGTGATCTATACATTGTTGATTTCTCTAAGATATCCAAACCCAGTACATTCCTTATTGCTAAATCTTCTAAAGGTTGGTTATGGCATAGCAGGCTTGGACATGTTGGTATGCGTAATCTTGACAAACTTATCAAAGGTGGTCATATTCTTGGTGTTAAAGATGTTATCTTTGACAAAGATAGAGTTTGAATTGCTTGTCAAGCAGGAAAACAAGTTGGAGGTGTTGGAAATATGCCCTAGAGGCAATGATAAATAGTTATTATTATATTTCCTGTTTAAAGATAATCGTTTATTATCCATGCTATAACTGTATTGAATGAAAACATAGATACATGTGTGGATACATAGACAAAACAATGTCCCTAGCAAGTCTCTAGTTGGCTAGACAGTTGATCAATGATGGTCAAGGTTTTCTGGCTATATGCAACTGTTGTTACTTGATAACTGGATCACATCATTAGGAGAATCATGTGAGGGACTAGACCCACACTATGAACGTAGCATGTTGGTCGTGTCGTTTTATTGCTATTGTTTTCTGCGTGTGAAGTATTTGTTCCTATGACCATGAAATCATATAACTCACTAGCACCGGAGGAATACCTTGTGTGCATCAAACGTCACACCGTAACTGGGTGACTATAAAGGTGCTCTACACGTATCTCCGAAGGTGTTCGTTGAGTTAGTATGGATCAAGACTGGGATTTGTCACTCCGTGTGACGGAGAGGTATCTCGGGGCCCACTCGGTAATACAACATCACACACAAGCCTTGCAAGCAATGTGACTAAGTAAGTCACGAGATCTTGTATTATGGAACGATTAAAGAGACTTGCCGGTAACGAGATTGAAATAGGTATGCGGATACCGTCGATCGAATCTCGGGCAAGTAACATACCGAAGGACAAAGGGAATGACATACGTGATTATATGAATCCTTGACACTGAGGTTCAACCGATAAGATCTTCGGAAAATATGTAGGATCCAATATGGGCATCCAGGTCCCGCTATTGGATATTGACCGAGGAGTGCCTCGGAGCATGTCTACATAGTTCTCGAACCGGCGGGGTCTGCACACTTAAGGTTCGATGATGTTTTAGTATAATTGAGTTATATGTGTGGTTACTGAATGTTGTTCGGAGTCCAGGATGAGATCACGGACGTCACGAGGGTTTCCGGAATGGTCCAGAAACGAAGATTGATATATAGGATAGTTTAATTTGTGTCACGCCCAAGATGCGACCCTATCCTCAATTTGGCACGAAGGCCTCGTCAGGGATAGAAGCGCATCTCGTCGTGTCGCAAGAATGGATATCGTTACAAGTACATGTACTGAAAAGATGAGATATATATATATACAATTGGCTTATACTTGCCACATGCTACATCAGAGTCACAACAGTACAAAACATAATCATCATGAAGAAGAGCAGGGTCCGACTACGGACGAAAACAAACGAGAAAAGAAGAACGACATCCATCCTTGCTATCCCAAGCTGCCGGCCTGGAACCCATCCTAGATCGATGAAGAAGAAGAAGAAGCAACTCCAAATGAACAATCAACGCGCTCGCTCAAGTAACCTTTACCTGTACCTGCAACTGGTATTGTAGTAATCTGTGAGCCAGAGGGGACTCAGCAATCTCATTTCCAAAGGTATCAGGACTAGCAAAGCTTAATGGGTGAGGTAAGGTTAAGTGGTGAGGTTCCAAAGGTATCCCAACTTACAAGTACCAAAAATAAGAGGAGGAAGATCTACGCATAACGGACGTGAACTACTCATGATCAAATGAATGATCCTGAACACCTACCTACGTCAGACATAACCCAACCGTGTCCTCGATCGGAGAAGGAACTCACGAAAGAGACAGTCACGGGTACGCACACAGTTGGCATATTTTAATTAATTAACTTTAGGTTATCTAGAACCAGTGTTAAACAATGTTCCCACGTTGCCACATAACCGCGGGCACGGCTTTTCGAAAGATTTAACCCTGCAGGGGTGCTCCAACTAGTCCATCACAAATTACCACAAGCCCCATAGAAATCCTCAATCACGAAGCTCGCGATCTCGCCGGATTCCCTAGTGGAAAACCTCAACTCTGAGATTACCCAAAGCATCACCGGAATCCCGATGCACAAGATATTTCGTCAAAGGTAAAACTAATCCAGCAAGGTCGCCCGACGTGTCGACGATCCCGATAGGAGTCGCGTACCTCGTTCTCAGGATACGACGGATGAGCTAGACGTCGGGATCGCTAAACCTCCGGGTGACCAGAGGGGCGCCGGACATCGCTCAGGTGGGACCAACACTCATGAGGAGCACTAGCCTGGGGGTTGATTAAATTACTCCGCGGGTGCCGGCGGCTCCCTATGCATTATTATTAGGTTATTAGGCAAAAGTAGTACCAAAGTTGGGCCTTGCCAGACCAGCTTTAATCTAAAACGAATTATCAAGGGGGTCCCCGTAACAACCCCGGTCGTGTTAGGAGCGCTCATTTATGGAACATAACGCCGGTAGCCGAAACTAAGGGGGCAAAGGTGGAACAAAACACCAGGCTAGAAAGGCCGAGCCTTCCACCTTTTACCAAGTATATAGGTGCATTAAATTAAATAGCATTTAAATATGGTGATATAACAAGGAACCCATGTTTTCACATGGAAGCAATGCACCTGCAACTAGCAACGCTAACACAGGGTTAAGCAAGCGGTATCATAGCCAATCAGTGGTTTGCTAGGTTGAACAGGTTGAAGGTTTCATAGCATTGTTTAGAGGCTGATATTTAACATATGGCAGGTAACGAGACACAAACGGTAGCAGCGGTAAAACTAGCATGGCAATGGTAGCAATGGTATCTGGGGAAATGGTCATCTTGCCTGAGATCCCGCTTGGAAGAAGAATGCCTCCGTGAAGCAGACGAACCGACGTAGTCGAACGGGTCCTCACAATCCGGCACGCTGCGGAACTCTATCGAGACGAAGCAAACCGGAAACACAAATCAACACACGGAATTCACCACATGATGCACAACGCAAATGATGCATGAGCAGCTGAATACATGCAAGTCACGGCATGACAAACCACGACAAAAAAACACTACACATTAAGTGAAGTTCAATATGCAACAAGTTGCATATTAACGAAACTCCACGCTTAATTATTTAGTTCTATCCCGATTATATACAAGGCAATATTAAATGTGGTTAAACATGGCAAGAGGTGATGCTTAATTAAACTACCTATCTAGGCATTTTAAATGAGGTCGGAAATGACATATAGCATCTCCGAAACGACCTCACATGTTAATTACAATTCTGTCCAGATCTGAACTACCAGATTTATTTAGTTGTTAAACAACAAAACAAATAGGTTCATGTGATTCTACGCGTCGTTACAAGCAATTTACACAAAGAGATCATCTCCAACGGAGCTACGGATCAAAAGTTACAAGCACCGCAAGGCATGATGGCATGAATGCAATATGTGTGCACCGGCAGTCACGAGCACTTCAAAACATACAACCAGCAAGATAAAATGAAACTACACGAGATTCTAAGAAATTTTCATGTAGGACACGATCAAATCGGAGCTATGGATCAACAACTACGAGCAAAACAAGAAATCACTACAATCTGCCAAAATCAGCCACATAGCATTTTCTACACCCCACAACTACGGGCTACACAACTCCGATATAATCAACCAAGGCATGAAACGAAAGAGGGCAAGAATCACTACAACAAACAACTAACATCTACTAGCATGGCATCAAGGAACACTAGGAAAAGGAGTCACAAAATGTCTTCTCACACACAATTTCAGACTTAGTGAAAATAACACTTCATGAAAGTGCAGTTTTCGATCTGAAGGCATATTGACAGCAGCAAAACCCATAGCTACAGGACTCCAAATGACATGAAAATTCACAACATGCTAGAGAATCACAAGGGCTACAACTAACTCCATTGCACCAACTTCAAAAGAGCTACAGATCAAAAGATAGAAGCAAGACAAGACAGCAACAAAATATAACAGATTCCAGACTTAGAAATATTTCAGCACCTCCAAATCAGCACTATTTCTAGCAACTTTAGAGCAAGCAAACTACACCTAAACATGCTTTTCTATTGTAACCAAAAATACCAGGGGCTAGAGTAAACATCAAAGATCAACTCTCTAGTTGACAACTTAATCAAACGAAGCACGGACTAATTCCTACGAAAAAGACAAGAGGGCAACATGGCAAAATATCGCGCGAACTAACTTGCTCTAATGCTAAAACTATTTGCACAGAAAAATCCTTCTACCCCAAAAACATGTTAAACAAGTGGGGTTGCAACAGAAAAATATCGCGACACTTAAATGCGAGATAATAACCTATACACGGAAAATAAACTAGCGGCAAAACCCTACGCGCAAAAATACCAACAGCTACTCCAAAATACATGGAAAAGAGGTTCCTAAAACATGGACATTTTATCTAAGGCATTCGGGCAAACCGGACACGCGCGAAAAATAAACTACGGGCAAAACATATTAGGACAGCACGTGTTTCTAGGCATACGGTGTGCTAAACGATGTCAAACAATTATGGAAGTTGTAAATTCGTAATCTACGCGAAATTCTACACGAGATACATATATGATTCGTTCCGATCCGACACTCGGTTTAGAAACTACGGGCATATAAAATATCTAACATTTTTCCTGAAATAATAAATACAGATTTAAATCCTAAAATAACTACTAGGACGAATTCTAACCACTGTTGGGCCAAACAGAGCAGGCGCTAAATGATTAAACAGCGCCTCGGGCGAAAGATAGCACAAAGGGACGGCTGGCTCACCTTAGTGGTTTCAGGCCCAAACTGAGAGGCCGAGGCAGGACTGGAGAAGGCCGGGAGCTGGGCCACGCAACGTGGCACTGGGCCGAGGCGACGAGGCGCGGCCTGGCGTGGGCCTGGTTCGGCGGGGGCTGGCAACGGCTGGGCCACGGCCCATGTGGGAGGAGGCGAGCGCTCGGGGACTGCTCGTCCCGATCCCATTAGGGACCGACAGAGCAGCGTCGGCGGCGACAGACCTTGGGGCTCGGGCGAGCGAGCCCATGGGAGCGCGGCGGTGAGAGCTGGGACGGGTCCCTCAGTCCGGGCCTAGCAGGATCCGGTTGGATCTGGACGGCGGCGGCGAACAGCGACCGGCGACCGGAGATTGAGCATCGACGCGCGGATCGGGCTGGATCGGAGGCGAGCTACGGCTGGCCGGCGGCGACGGGAGGAGGCGGATCCGGGTGGCGGCGGTGCTCCGGTGGCTTGGGGCCGGAGAGGTGGCGAGACAAGGTCGCCGTGGCCATGAGAGGAGCTCGGGAGGAGTTCGTGCAGGAGCCTCGGGCTCCAAGCGGCGGCGGCGGATCCAGGTCCAGGTGGGCCCCGGATGGGCTTCGGCGGGCCCGGCGCGCTGGTGGGTGGTGGGAGGAGAGAGAGGCCGGATTAGGGTTTCAGGGCACGGTTTTCGAGGAGAGAGAGGGGGTTCTCTTAAAATTATGAGGGGGGGTATTTACAGAGAAAAGGGGGGCTAGGTTAACCGGAATCGCGTTCCGTATCCAACCGTGCGGTCGGATTCGGGCGATTCCGAACACGGAAACGGTTACAAGTCCGTGTAGAGTGGATATCCGAAGACGAGAGGGAGAACGGGCGGCACGGCATCGAATTTTAAAACACCGACAGACGTCCGACAGTAGACCGAAGACGATGCCGCTACGGTCGACCGTTCGGGTACCAGACGGGCTCCGATTGCGACGAAACTTGACAGGCGGCCTACCTATATTAAAATAACACCGCATGCCAAATCTCACCCCAATCAGAGAAAGTTTTATGCACACTTTTAAAACAGGGTTTTGACGATGCCGCGGGCGCGTGCCTGTGCGGTCGGGCTCAGAACGGACAAAGACGTGAACCGGCAACTATCAACGGATGCAACTTTTGAAAACTGGCGGCACGGAGATGCCGATGCAATGTAGATGATGCGCATGATGCTTTGATGATGCGACAAAAATAAAATAGACACACGACGAAAACGGAATAGAAGGGGAATCTTCTGGAACGCCCGCATCGGGCTGTCACAATTTGGTTACCGGAAAGTTTCACGCAATTCCGGCAGTGTACCGGGAGTGACGAATGGGTTTCGGGAGTTCACAGGGAGGGGCACACCCACCCGGGAGTGAGCCTGGGCCATAGGGTGGCACCACAAGTCCCAAGTGAGCTGGTGGAGTCAGCCCAAGTGGCCCACGGCACCACTTAAAGAAATACCAAAAAGAAAAGAAAAAGAAAAGGGAAATTGGGAGGTGGGAAGGAAGAGGAGGACTCCTCCTTCCCAAACCGAATTGGAGGAGGAGTCCTCCTCCTCCTAGCGTCGCCACACCCTTAAGGGCCTTGTCCCTCAAGGCAAGCCCCTCCCCCTCCCTCCTATATATAGTGATGTTTTAGGGCTGATTTGAGACAAGTGTTGCCACGTGCAACTCAACCCTAGACTACATAGTTTTACCTCTAGATCGGATTTCTGCGGAGCTCAGGCGGAGCCCTACAGGAGTAGATCATCACCACCACCGGAGCGCCATCACGCTGCCAGGGAACTCATCTACTTCTTCGTCTTGCTTGCTGGATCAAGAAGGCCGAGATCATCGTCGACCTGTACGTGTGCTGAACGCGGAGGTGCCGTCCGTTCGGCACTAGATCGGAACGGATCGTGGGATGGATCGCGGGACGGTTCGTGGGACTGTTCGAGGGACGTGAATACATTCCACTACCTCAACCGCGTTTCTTAACGCTTCCTGTTGTGCGATCTACAAGGGTACATAGATCCAAATCTCCTCTCGTAGATGGACATCACCATGATAGGTCTTCGTGTGCGTAGGAAATTTTTTGTTTCCCATGCAACGTTCCCCAACAGTGGCATCATGAGCTAGGTTCATGCGTAGAGGTTATCTCGAGTAGAACACAAAGGGTTTTGTGGACGGTGATGTTCGATTTGCTGCCCTCCTTAGTATTTTCTCGATTCGGCGGTATTGTTGGATTGAAGCGGCCCGGGCCAACATTACTCGTACACTTACGAGAGACTGGTTTCATCGACTAACATGCAACCTCGTTGCATAAAGATGATTGGCGGGTGTCGGTTTCTTCAACTTTAGTTGAATTGGTTTTGACCGAGGCGGTCCTAGGAGAGGTTATATAGCAATTTGCACATCTCCGTTGTGGTTTTTTGCGTAAGTAAGATGTGATCATACTAGATAGCCATAGCAACCACGTAAAACATGCAACAACAAATTAGAGGACGTCTAACTTGTTTTTGCAGGGTATCGTTGTGATATATGGCCAATGACGTGATGCGATATATTGGATGTATGAGATGATCATGTTGTAATAGTTAATATTGACTTGCACGTCGATGCTACGGCAACCGGTAGAAGCCATAGGGTTGTCTTTAAACTAACGTTTGTGTTTGCAGATGCGTTTACTATATTGCTAGGACGTAGCTTTAGTATTAATAGCATAAGTAGCACGACAACCTCGATGGCGACACGTTGATGGAGATCATGGTGTGGCACCAGTGACCACAAGATCGTGCTGGTGCTTTGGTGATGGAGATCAAGAAGCACAGGATGATGGACATATCATGTCACTGAATTGCATGTGATGTTAATCCTTTTATGCACCTTGTTTTTCTTAGAACGACAGTAGCATTATGAGGTGATCTCTCACTAGAATTTCAAGATGAAATTGTGTTCTCCCCGACTGTGCACCGTTGCCATAGTTCGTCGTTTCGAGACACCACGTGATGATCGGGTGTGATAGACTCAACGTTCACATACAACGGGTGCAAAATAGTTGCACACGCGGAACACTCGGGTTAAGCTTGACGAGCCTAGCATGTGCAGACATGGCCTCAGAACACATGAGACCGAAAGGTCGAGCATGAATCGTATAGTTGATATGATTAGCATAGAGATGCTTACCACTGAAACTATTCTCAACTCACGTGATGATCAGGCTTGAGTTAGTGAATTTGGATCATGTACCACTCAAATGACTAGAGAGATGTACTTTTTGAGTGGGAGTTTAGCAAGTAATTTGATTAGTTAAACTCTAATTATCTTGAACATAGTCTAAGTCCACTTTGAAATATTTGTGTTGTAGAACAATGGCTCACGTGACAGTCACCCTGAATTTTAATACGTTCCTAGAGAAAGCTAAGTTGAAGATGATGGAAGCAACTTTGTAGACTGGGCTCGTAATCTTAAGTTTCTCCTACAAGCTGGGAAGAAGGATTATGTCCTTAATGCTGCGCTAGGAGATGAACCACCCGCTGCAGCTGACCAAGATGTTAAGTTCAATCTGCAGTTTTGTATGGCTTAGAGCCGGGACATCAACGTCACTTTGAGCGTCATGGAGCATATGAGATGTTCCAGGAGGTGAAGTTTATCTTTCAGAAGAACGCCCGGATCGAGAGGTATGAGACCTCTGATAAATTCTATGCTTGCAAGATGGAGGAGAATTCATGTGTCAGTGAACATGTGCTCAAAATGTCTCGGTACTCAAACCGTCTAGCTGAGCTGGGGATTGAACTCCCGCAAGAGGCTATCACTAACAGAATTCTTCAATCACTGCCACCAAGCGACAAGAGCTTTGTGTTGAACTATAACATGCAAGGGATGAACAAGTCACCCGACGAGTTATTCGCGATGCTGAAAGTCGCAGAGTCAGAACTCCGTAAAGAGCATCAAGTGTTGATGGTGAATAAGACCACTAGTTCCAAGAGAAACGAAAAAAGAAAGAAGGGTAATTCCAAGAAGAGCGGAAAACCTGTTACCAATCCGACGAAGAAACCCAAGGCTAGACCTAAGCTCGAAACGGAGTGTTATTATTGCAAGGGTTGGGGTCACTCGAAGCGCAACTGCCCCAAGTATCTGGCTGATAAGAAGGCGGCCAAGGAAAAATCAGGTATGTTCGATATACATGTTATTGATGTGTACTTAACCAACTCTCGTAGTAGTGCGTGGGTATTCGATACTGGTTCTGTTGCTCATATTTGCAACTCGAAAAAAGAACTGCGGAATAGGCGAAGGCTGGCGAAAGATGAAGCGACGATGCGCGTGGGAAATGGTTCCAAGGTTGATGCAATCACCGTCGGCACATTTCACTTCAGTTACCATCAAGATTAGTTATGAATTTAATAATTGTTATTTAGTGCTTGCGTTAAGCATGAACATTATATCTCGATCTTGTTTATTGCAAGATGGTTACTCGTTTAAGTCAGAGAATAATGGTTGTTCTATTTCTATGAGTAATATCTTTTATGGTCATGCACCGAATGTGAGAGGATTGTTCATATTGAATCTTCATAGCGATGATACACATATACATAACATTGAGACCAAAAGAGTTAGAGTTAACAATGATAGCGCCATGTTTTTGTGGCACTACCGCTTAGGTCATATTGGTGTAAAGCACATGAAGAAACTCCATTCCGATGGACTTTTGGAGTCACTTGACTTTGATTCACTTGACACGTGCGAACCATGCCTCATGGGCAAGATGACTAAGACTCCGTTCTCCGGAACAACGGAGCGTCCAAGTGACTTGTTGGAAATCATACATACCGATGTGTGCGGTCCGATGAGTGTGGAGGCGCGCGACGGATATCGTTATTTTCTCAGCTTCACTGACGATTTGAGTAGATATTGTTATGTCTACTTGATGAAGCACAAGTCTAAATCGTTTGAGAAGTTCAAGAAATTTTAGAGTGAAGTTGAAAATCATTGTAACAAGAGGATCAAGTTCCTACGGTCTGATCGTGGGGGTGAATATCCGAGTTTCGAGTTTGGTGCTCACTTAAGACAATGTGGACTTGTTTCACAGTTGACAGCGCCTCGAACACCATAGCGTAATGGTGTGTCCGAATGTCGTAATCGTACTTTATTAGAGATGGTGCGATCTATGATGTCTCTTACCGATTTTCCTTTATCGTTTTGGGGATATGCATTAGAGACAGCTGCATTCACTTTAAATAGGGCACCATCAAAATCCGTTGAGATGACACCATACGAACTGTGGTATGGAAAAAGGCCAAAGTTGTCATTTCTTAAAGTTTGGGGATGTAAAGCTTCATCCTGAAAAGCTGGAACCCAAAGCGGAAAAGTGTGTCTTCATAGGTTACCCAAAAGAGACAGTTGGGTATACCTTCTATCTCAAATCCGAAGGCAAAGTCTTTGTTGCTAAAGACGGAGCTTTTCTTGAGAAGGAGTTTCTCTCGAAAGAATTGAGTGGGAGGAAGATAGAACTTGATGAGGTTGTCGAACCTCTAGTCCCTCTAGATGGTGGCACAGGGCAAGGGGAAACCCCTCTTGTTGCGGCGCCAGTTGAGGAGGAAGTCGATGATGATGATCACGAAAGTTCGGATCAAGTTCCTATTGGACCTCGCAGGTCGACAAGATCACGTACTACTTCTGAGTGGTACGGTAATCCTGTCTTATCAATTATGTTTAGACAACAATGAACCTGCGAATTATGAAGAAGCAATGGTGGGCCCGGATTCCAACAAATGGCTGGAGGCCTTGAAGTCCGAGATAGGATCTATGTACGAGAACAAAGTATGGACTTTGGAGGTACTACCGAAAGGCCACAAGGCTATTCAGAACAAATGGATCTTTAAGAAGAAGACACACGCAGACGGTAATGTGACCGTTTATAAAGCTCGACTTCTGGCAAAGGTTTTTTCACAAGTTCAAGGAGTTGACTATGATGAGATGTTCTCACTGGTAGCGATGCTTAAGTCTGTCCGAATCATGTTAGCAATAGCTGCATTTTTTGATTATGAAATATGGCAGATGGATGTCAAAACGGCGTTCCTTAACAGTTTTCTTAAGGAAGAGTTGTATATGATGCAACCCGAAGGTTTTGTCGATCCAAAGAATGCTAACAAAGTATGCAAGCTCCAGCAATCCATTTATGGACTGGTGCAAGCATCTCGGAGTTGGAATAAGCACTTTGATGAGGTGATCAAAGCATTTGGGTTTATAAAAGTGGTTGGAGAATCTTGTATTTACAAGAATGTGAGTGGGAGCTCTGTGGCGTTTCTAATATTATATGTGTATGACATATTGATGATTGGAAAAAACGTGGAGTTTTTGGAGAGCATAAAGGATTACTTGAATAAAAGTTTCTCTATTAAGGACCTAGGAGAAGGTGCTTACATTCTAGGCATTAAGATCTATAGGGATAGATCGAAACGCCTGATAGGACTTTCGCAAAGCACATACCTTGATAAAGTTTTGAAGAAGTTCAAAATGGATAAGTCCAAGAAAGGGTTCTTGCCAGTGTTACAAGGTATAAAATTGAGTAATACTCAGTGCCCAGCAACTGCTGAAGATAGAGAACAAATGATTTCCGTCCCCTACACTTCAGCCGTAGGTTCTATCATGTATGCAATGTTGTGCACTAGACCAGACGTCAGCTTGGCGATAAGTATGGCAGGCAGGTTTCAGAGTAATCCAGGAGTGGATCACTGGACAGCGGTCAAGAATATTCTGAAGTACCTGAAAAGGACTAAGGAAATGTTTTTCATTTATGGAGGTGACAAAGAGCTCGTTGTAAAAGGTTACGTCGACGCAAGTTTTGACACCGATCCGGATGACTCTAAGTTACAAACCAGATACGTATTTATTCTTAATGGGGGTGCGGTAAGCTGGTGCAGTTCCAAGCAAAGCATCGTAGCAGATTCTACATGTGAAGAGGAATACATGGCTGCCTCGGAGGCACCAAAGGAGGGTGTCTGGTTGAAGCAGTTCATGACAGATCTTGGAGTTGTGCCAAGCGCACTAAATCCAATAACTCTGTTATGTGACAACACTAGAGCCATTTCCTTAGCAAAGGAACCAAGGTTTCACAAGAAGACCAGACACATCAAACGACGCTTCAACCTCATCCGCGACTACGTCGAAGGAGAGGACGTGAATATTTGCAAAGTGCACACAGATCTGAATGTAGTAGACTCGCTGACTAAACCTCTTCCACGGGCAAAACATGATCAACACCAGAACTGTGTGGGTGTTCGATTTATTACAATGTAAATCGCATGGCGATATGAGGACTAGATTAATGACTCTAGTGCAAGTGGGAGACTGTTGGAAATATGCCCTAGAGGCAATGATAAATAGTTATTATTATATTTCCTGTTTAAAGATAGTCGTTTATTATCCATGCTATAATTGTATTGAATGAAAACATAGATACATGGGAGGATACATAGACAAAACAATGTCCCTAGCAAGCCTCTAGTTGGCTAGCCAGTTGATCAATGATAGTCCAGGTTTTCTGGCTATATGCAAGTGTTGTCACTTGATAACTGGATCACATCATTAGGAGAATCATGTGATGGAATAGACCCAAACTATGAATGTAGCATATTGATCGTGTCATTTTATTGCTATTGTTTTCGGCGTGTCAAGTATTTGTTCCTATGACCATGAAGTCATATAACTCACTGGCGCCGGAGGAATACCTGGTGTGCATCAAACGTCACAACGTAACTGGGTGACTATAAAGGTTCTCTACAGGTATCTCCAAAGGTGTCCGTTGAGTTAGTATGGATCAAGACCGGGATTTGTCACTTCGTGTGACGGAGAGTTATCTCGGGGCCCACTCGGTAATACAAAATCACATACAAGCCTTGCAAGCAATGTGACTAAGTAAGTCACGGGATCATGTATTACGGAACAAGTAAAGAGACTTGCCGGTAACGAGATTGAAATAGGTATGCGAATACCGACGATCTAATCTCGGGCAAGTAACATACCGAAGGACAATGGGAATGACATACGGGATTATATGAATCCTTGACACTAAGGTTCAACCGATAAGATCTTCGGAGAATATGTATGATACAATATGGGAATCCAGGTCCCGCTATTGGATATTGACCGAGGAGTGCCTCGGGGCATGTCCACATAGTTCTCGAACCCGCAGGGTCTGCACACTTAAGGTTCGATGATGTGTGGTTACTGTCGTGGTTTTGTCACGGCAGATGTCCTCGTGAAAGGACTTAAAGTTGGAGCCATCGCACCTAGGTGGCGACTCGAAGGGGGTCAGAGAAAGCGAGACTCGGATTTACCCAGGTTCGGCCCCTCGTGAGGAGGTAAAAGCCTAGGTCCTGCTTTGTGTGGATTAATGATGGTTTCGACTACAAGGAGGGCGTAACTCGCCTCACCTAGCTCACAATTCTCTCTAACTCGCCTAAACTTTCCCCGGGACTCGCCTTTATATACAGGTCGATGCCCTAGGGTTTACAAAGTCCTGCCATGCTACTCCTCGTGACTTTCCTTATCTCTAAGTCGTCGTGCTCTCCACGGTTGGGAACTCCCTTGGTAATCCTCAACCGTACGACCTCTTGAACCGCCATCCAGCCTCTGGGCCACGAGACACGCGTTGAATGGTAAGTGATGACCCACAAATATAGGGGATCTATCATAGTCCTTTCGATAAGTAAGAGTGTCAAACCTAATGAGGAGCAGAAGGATCTGACAAGTGGTTTTCAGCAAGGTAATATTTGCAAGCACTGAAATTATCGGTAACAAGTGATTGTGTGGTGAGATGATTCGTAGCAAGCAACAAGTAACAAAAGTAGCAACGGTGCAGCAAAGTGGCCCAATCCCTTTTGTAGCAACGGACAAGCCTGGACAAAGTCTTATAGGAGGAAAAATGCTCCCGAGGACACACGGGAATTTCTGTCAAGCTAGTTTTCATCATGTTCATATGATTCGTGTTCGTTACTTTGATAGTTTGATATGTGGGTGGACCGGTGCTTGGGTACTTCCCTTACTTGGACAAGCATCCCACTTATGATTAACCCCTCTCGCAAGCATCTGCAACTACGAAAGAAGAATTAAGACAAAGTATAACCATAGCATTAAACTAGTGGATCCAAATCAGCCCCTTACGACGCAACGCATAAACTAGGGTTTAAGCTTCTGTCACTCTAGCAACCCATCATCTACTTACTACTTCCCAATGCCTTCCTCTAGGACCAAATAATGGTGAAGTGTTATGTAGTCGATGTTCACATAACACCACTAGAGGAAAAACAACACACAACACATCGAAATATCGAACGAATACAAAATTCACATGACTACTATTAGCATGACTTATCCCATGTCCTCAGGAACAAAAGTAACTACTCACAAAACATAATCATATTCATGACCAGAGAGGTAATGAGTAGCAGCAAGGATCTGAACATAAACTCTTCCACCAAATAATCCAACTAGCATCAACTACAAAGAGTAATTAACACTACTAGCAACCTTACAAGTACCAATCGGAGTCGCGAGACGGAGATTGGTTACAAGTGATGAACTAGGGTTTGGAGATGAGATGGTGTTGATGAAGATGTTGATGGTGATGAGTCCCCTCCGATCAGAGGAGTGTTGGTGATGACGATGGCGACGATTTCCCCCTCCGGGTGGGAAGTTTCCCCGGCAGGATCGTCCTGCCGGAGCTCTAGATTGGTTCTGCTCAAGTTCCGCCTCGTGGCGGCGGCGAATCCTCGAAAAAGCCTCCTCTTGATTTTTTTTTCTGGAACGAAACCCTTCTTGTAGAAAAAGAGGGGGGGCCAGAGGGCCAGCTGGGAGCCCACAAGCCCCCTAGGCGCGGCCAGGGGGGAGGCCGCGCCTAGCAGGCTTGTGGCTTCCTGCTGGCGCCCCTCTGGTACTTCTACGGTCCAGTATTTTTTATAAATTCCAAAATAAATCCCCGTTTATTTTCACCGCTTTTGGAGTTGCGCAGAATAGGTATCTCAAACTTGCTCCTTTTTCAGGCCAGAATTCCAGCTGCCGGCATTCTCCCTCTTCATGTAAACCTTGGAAAATAAGAGACAAACGGCATAAGTATTGTACCGTGAAGTGTAATAACAGCCCAAAAAGTGATAAATATCAACATGAAAGCATGATGCAAAATGGACGTATCAACTCCCCCAAGCTTAGACCTCGCTTGTCCTCAAGCAAAAACCGAGATCAATAAATATGCCCACATGTTTAGAGAGAGAGGTGTCGACAAAACTAGATACAAACATGCAGGCATCATGATCATGATCATAACAGCAATACAAACATATAATCTCTCATGCTAAAGTGACAATTCCTTCACAGAGTAAAGTATGGATCAAGAACCTTACCGAGAATCAACAACCGATATCCTTTAGTCATTGGAGCAATTGCAATTTATCACAACATCAGAAGGAGTCAAATAAGAGCTTGTAAAGAAAATCCACATATGCATTCATCTTTTCGTTCTCTACAATTGCTACAACTCACGTGATACTCCCAACTGCTTACCTCAAGGGTAATGTCAACAATAATAAGTCATGAATGCTTACCTCGAAGTCGACATATGAATATAGATCTTTCCCTAGCATATGGCGTTAGCCAAGATAAAGGCGAAACAAGGAATTGGTGAAGATCACCATGACTCTTTCAAGGGCAAAAAGTAAAGGTACAAGATAGGCCCTTCACAGAGGGAAGCAGAGGTTGTCATGCGCTTTTGAGGTTTGGATGCGTGTCCTCTTAGTGCGGAGGAACGTCACTTTATATTGCCTCCTGTGATAAAGAACTTTATTATGCAGTCTGTCGCTTTTATGTCTTCCTCATCACAGGTTCGTACAAAGCTTGTTCTCCACACACCAATAGATCATACATATTAGGGAGCAATTTTTATTGCTTGCACCGATGACAACTTACTTGAGGGCTCTTATTCAATCCATAGGTAGGTATGGTGGACTCTCATGGCAAAACTGGGTTAAAGGTTTATGGATGCACAAGTAGTATCTCTACTTGGTGCGGGAGTTTTTGGCTAATATGAGGTGGAAGCAATCGTCACATGCTACGGGATCTCTAGTCATATAACATTGTTCGGAACCAAGCAAACACAATTCATTATGTTGTCTTCCTTGTCCAACATCTACTTCTAAGCATGTAATAGTTTAGTGAGTGTTCACAATCATAGATGGTGTCAAAGATGATATATTTATATGTGAACCTCTCCTTCCTTATCACTTCCTATTAATTGCAACAATGACGAAGGTCTACGTTTGTCTACCCTCAACAAGTTTCAATCAACATTCTTTTTATATGTGAAGCCATCACTTCCCATGATCTTTCATGCTTTTGTTCTTTTCTCACTCTTTTGATCATGGCAAGAGGCAAAGCCCTCAACTAAGACACTCTTTATTATATGGCTCATGAGCTCGAATTCATCGGGGGAGACACAAAGCAAAACTCAAGACTAAAACACTAAAACTTTTATTCTACTAGAGAAAAAGAAAACTGAAAAGGAAGAAACTAAAACAAAGGTAAAGGCAAAAGATGTGATGCTGATACGATACCGGGGCAACTCCCCCAAGCTTGGCACAAGCCAAGGGGATTGCCCATACCCATGCTCAGTTGTCTTCCTTTGGAGGTGATAGTGGTGGAGTTGTTGCAACCTTTGATTCCAAGAGGGTCAACAATCTTTGATTTATACCTTGGAAATATGTTATATGTTTCTCTAGCAAAACAACTTCACGAGTGAGATAAGTATTGCGAGCACGAGTTGTTTCACAAAACCTCAAGAGTTCAATCACGGATGGAGACAGTAGGTGAAGGTAGGGTTGGAGGAAATCCACTTCTTCAACTTCTTCCTTGTTGAGCACAGATTGCACTTCGTCCCATGCTTGATTCTTCTCCTTAGTTTTGCCCTTGGTTTCTTTAGGTAGCCTTTCCTTAGCCTCCATGACCTCCATCCTTTTCAGATCAACATTTACTTCTCCATAAACTTGAGGGAGATTGTTCTCACCACAGATTCCTGAGAAGACATCTTGACCTAAATCTGCGGCAGAAAACAGGCTCGAAATGAAAACACAGGAAATCTGCATGATACGAGGGTTAGACCTTTCAGGAGAATATATAATGATTTTTTCCAGACCAGAAGGAGTGCTCCGCACGAACACGAAGTCCGAGAGGCACACAAGGTGGCCAAAAGCCCCCACGCGCGGCCAGGGGGGTAGCCCGTGCCTGGCAGGCTTCTCGACTCCTCGTCGCTTTCCGGACTACTTCCATTTTTTCTATTTTTCTAAATATTCCAAAACGAAGAAAAATTCCTACTGGAAAAGTTTTGGAGTCTGTTTTCTTACCGAATCACATACCTCTTCGTTTTAAAAGTCTGAAACAGGCTGATAAACTTCCCTTAGGTATTCTTCCGGAGTTATGGTATTGATAATATTGCTTTCAACATTTATGGGAGTACCTGAGATATAATGCTTAATTCTCTTCCCATTTACCACTCTCGGACAATTACCTTCCGTGTTGTTGATCTTGATAGCACCGGAACGATATACTTCCTCAACAATAAAGGGACCTTCCCATTTAGAGAGAAGCTTGCGTGCAAAAAATCTTAAACGAGAATTATATAGCAAGACATAATCACCTATATTGAACTCACGCTTTTGTATCCTCTTATCATGCCACCTCTTAACCTTTTCTTTGAACAACTTGGCATTCTCATATGCCTGAGTTCTCCACTCATCAAGCGAGCTAATATCAAATAACCTCTTCTCACCGGCAAGTTTGACATCAAAGTTCAGCTCTTTGATTGCCCAATAAGCTTTATTCTCTAGCTCAAGAGGTAAATAATATGCTTTACCGTACACCATTTTGTACGGAGACATGCCCATGGGATTCTTATAGGCAGTTCTATAAGCCCACAGTGCATCATCGAGCTTCTTAGACCAATTCTTTCTAGACCTGTTGACAGTCTTTTGCAGAATTAATTTAATCTCTCTATTGCTTAGCTCTACTTGACCACTGGACTGAGGATGATAGGGAGACACAATTCTATGGTTGACATCATACTTAGCAAGCGTTTTACGGAAAGCACCATGAATGAAATGTGAACCACCGTCGGTCATTAGATATCTAGGGACTCCAAATCTAGGGAAAATAACTTCTTTAAGCATCCTGATAGAGGTGTTCTGATCAGCACTACTAGTGGGGATAGGTTCTACCCACTTAGTGACGTAATCAACAGCAACTAGGATATGAGTATACCCGTTGGATTTTGGAAAAGGTCCCATATAATCAAAGCCCCAAACATCAAATGGTTCAATGATAAGTGAATAGTTCATAGGCATTTCCTGACGTTTACCGATATTACCTATTCTTTGACATTCGTCACAAGACAAGACAAACTTACGGGCATCCTTGAAGAGAATGGGCCAATAGAAACCTGATTGCAATACCTTGTGTGTAGTTCTATCTCCCGCATGGTGTCCTTCATAGGCCTCGGAATGACACTTCTGTAGGATCTGTCCATGCTCATGTTCAGGTACACAACATCTAATAACACCATCTACTCCTTCCTTATAAAGTTGAGGATCATCCCAAAAGTAATGTCTCAAGTCAAAGAAGAATTTCTTCTTTTGCCGGTATGTGAAGCTAGGTGGTATATATTTGGCAACGATATAGTTTGCATAATCAGCATACCACGGTGCACTATTTGAAGTATTGATGACATTCAGTTGCTCATCGGGAAAGCAATCATCAATTGGTTGTGGGTCATCAAGAACGTTCTCCAACCTAGACAAGTTATCTGGTACTGGGTTATCAGCACCCTTCCTGTCAACAACGTGCAAATCAAATTCTTGTAGCAAGAGAACCCGTCTGATAAGTCTAGGTTTAGCGTCTTTCTTCTCCACGAGGTACTTAATGGCAGCGTGATCAGTGTGAATAGTGACTTTGGAATCAACTATGTAAGACCTGAACTTTTCACATGCAAACACGACTGCTAAGAACTCCTTTTCCGTAGTGGCATAGTTTCTCTGGGCACTGTCTAGAGTTTTACTAGCATAGTGAATAACATTCAACTTCTTATCAACTCTTTGCCCTAGGACAGCACCAACAGCATAATCACTAGCATCACACATGATTACAAAAGGTAAGTTCCAATCGGGTGGTTGAAGAATAGGTGCAGTTATCAAAGCCTTCTTAATTATTTCGAAGGCTTCCTCACAATCATCGTCAAAAACAAAAGGAATATCCTTTTGCAAGAGATTGGTAAGAGGCCTAGAAATCTTAGAGAAGTCTTTAATGAACCTCCTATAGAAACCAGCAAGACCAAGGAAACTTCTTATACCTTTGATATTTGTGGGGTATGGCATTTTCTCGATTGCATCAACCTTAGCCTTATCGACTTCAATACCTCTTTCAGAAATTTTATGTCCTAAGACGATGCCTTCATTAATCATAAAGTGGCACTTCTCCCAATTCAAGACAAGATTGGTGTCTTTACATCTGTGCAAAACTCGATCAAGGTTGCTGAGGCAATCATCAAAGGAAGACCCATAAACGGAGAAGTCATCCATGAAAACCTCGACAATCTTTTCACAAAAGTCGGAGAATATAGCCATCATACATCTTTGAAAGGTGGCAGGTAAATTACATAAGACAAAAGGCATACGTCTATAAGCAAAGGTACCGAAAGGGCAGGTGAAAGTGGATTTTTCCTGATCAGATTGTGCAACTGGTATTTGGGAGAAACCAGAATAACCGTCTAGAAAGCAGAAGTGTGTGTGTTTAGACAGTCTTTCTAGCATTTGGTCGATAAAAGGCTAAGGGTAATGATCTTTCCTAGTGGCCTTATTCAATTTCCTAAAATCGATCACCATCCTATAGCCAGTAATAATCCTCTATGGGATCAATTCATCATTATCATTAGGGACAACGGTAATGCCTCCCTTCTTAGGGATGCAATGCACCGGACTCACCCAATCACTATGACCAATAGGATAGATAATTCCCGCTTCCAGGAGCTTTAGTATTTCTTTTCTTACTACCTCTTTCATCTTAGGGTTTAATCTCCGTTGATGATCAACAACTGGTTTGGAATCAGGATCAGTTTTAATCTTGTGCTGGCATAGAGTGGGACTAATGCCCTTAAGATCATCAAGAGTATATCCAATAGCAGCACGGTGCTTCCTCAGAGTTTTTAGTAACTTCTTTTCTTCAAGCTCTGGGAGGCTAGCACTAATAATAACAGGATATATATCTTTTTCATCAAGATAAGCGTACTTAAGAGTATCTAGCAACTGTTTAAGCTCGAACGCAGGATCACCCTTTGGTGGTGGTGGATCCCCAAGCAGTTCAAGAGGCAAGTTATTCTTAAGAATAAGATATTGTTCTAAGACAACTCTATCTATCTCATCCCTTTCATCCATGTGCATATCATTTTCATGCTCAAGCAAGTATAGCTCTAAGGGATTAGTAGGAGGCACGGCAATAGAAGCTAAGGAAATAGTTTAATCCTTACTAGGCAACTCTTTGTCATGAGGTTGTCTACCAAACTTGGAGAAATTGAACTCATGTGACACGCCTTCAAAGCCAACTGTGACAGTTTGCTTCTCACAGTCAATATGAGCATTGGCGGTATTAAGGAAGGGTCTGCCAAATATGATGGGACAAAAGCTATCTTGAGTGGTAGCAACAACGAGGAAATCAGTAGGATACTTCATTTTACCACACAAGACTTAAACATCCCTAACAATTCCCACAGGGCAGATAGTATCTCTATTGGCAAGCTGAATAGTGACATCAATAGGTTCTATCTCAATAGGTGCAATCTCGTCTTTGATTTCATCATATAAGGATTGAGGTATTGCACTAACACTAGCACCCACGTCACATAAGCCATGATAACAATGATCTCCTATCTTAACAGAAACAAGATGCGTGCCAACAACAGGCCTATGTTTGTCTCTAGCGTGAGGTTTAGCAATTCTAGCAGCATCTTCACAGAAGTGAATATTATGTCCCTCAACATCGTCGGACAGGGGATCTTTGATAATAGCAATGCTAGGTTCAACTCTAATTTTCTCACGGGGTGTAGGTGTTCTAATGTAACCTCTACGTATCACAGTTGAAGCTTTAGAATGATCCTTCATCCTAACAGGGAAAGGTGGTTTCTCAATGTAAGCACTGGGAACAATACGATCATTATAAGCAATGCCTCTCTCTTCAACTGGATTGGGTTTAACTACATTTAATTCTAAAGTAGGATGATATTTAAACCACTTCTCTTTGGGGAGATCAATATGAGCAGCAAATGATTCACACAGTGTAGCTACAATCTCAGAGTCAAGTCCATACTTAGCGCTAAAGTCACAAAAAGTATTTGTTTCAACAAAGGATTTAACGCAATCAAACTTGAAATTAATACCTGACTCCTTACCTTCATCAAGCTCCCAATCTTCAGAGTTGCGTTTAATTCTCTCCAATAAATTCCATTTGAAGTCAATATCTCTCTTCATAAAAGAACCGGTACAAGAAGTGTCGAGCATGGTGCGATCATCATGAGAAAGCCGAGCATAGAAGTTTTGAATGATAATTTTTCTCGAGAGCTCATGGTTGGGGCATGAATATAACATTTATTTAAGCCTCCCCCAAGCTTGAGCGATGCTTTCTCTGTCACGAGGCCAAAAATTATAAATATAATGCCGATCACGATGTACTAGATGCATAGGATAAAACTTTTGATGAAATTCCAATTTCAACTGATTGTAGTTCCATGATCCAGTATCATCACATAGCCTATACCATGTCAACGCCTTGTCCCTCAAATATAACGGAAAAACCCTCTTCTTGACCTCATCCTCGGGCAAACCTGCAAGCTTAAATAAACCACAAACTTCATCTATCTAGATTAGATGCAAGTCGGGATGTGATGTTCCATCTCCTGTAAAAGGATTAGCCAGCAGTTTCTCAAGCATACTCGAAGGAAATTCAAAGCAAATATTTTCAGTAGGTGCAGCAGGTTGAGGAGCAACTCTTTGTGCTTCCGTTCGAGGTGAAGATACCCAAACAAGCCCCTCAAAGGATTAGTTTCCATAGTGACAAGTGACAATAAATTTCAGCACACTATACGAATGTTTCCTTACCAATTTCCACTTACCAAAGGCGCTTCACTCCCCAGAAACGGCACCAGAAAAGAGTCTTGATGACCCACAAGTATAGGGGGTCTATCGTAGTCCTTTCGATAAGTAAGAGTGTCGAACCCAACGAGGAGCAGAAGGATATCACAAGTGGTTTTCAGCAAGGTAATATCTGCAAGCACAGGAATTATCGGTAACAACTGATTGTGTGGTGAGATGATTCGTAGCAAGCAACAAGTAACAAAAGTAGAAACAGTGCAGCAAAGTGTCCCAATCCCTTTTGTAGCAAGGGACAAGCCTGGACAAAGTCTTATAGGAGGGAAAATGCTCCCGAGGACACACGGGAATTTCTGTCATGCTAGTTTTCATCATGTTCATATGATTCGCGTTTGTTATTTTGATAGTTTGATATGTGGGTGGACCGGCGCTTGGGTACTGCCATTACTTGGACAAGCATCCCACTTATGATTAACCCCTCTCGCAAGAATCCACAACTACGAAAGAAAACTTAAGACAAAGTCTAACCATAGCATTACACTAGTGGATCCAAATCAGCCCCTTACGAAGCAATGCATAAAACTAGGGTTTAAGCTTCTGTCACTCTAGCAACCCATCATCTACTTACTATTTACCAATACCTTCCTCTAGGCCCAAATAATGGTGAAGTGTTATGTAGTCGACGTTCACATAATACCACTAGAGGAAAAAGAACATACAACACATCAAAATATCGAACGAATACCAAATTCACATGACTACTATTAGCATGACTTATCACATGTCCTCAGGAACAAAAGTAAGTACTCACAAAGCATAATCATATTCATGACCAGGGAGGTAATGAGTAGCATCAAGTATCTGAAAATAAACTCTTCCACCAAATAATCCAACTAGCATCAACTACAAAGAGTAATTAACACTACTAGCAACCTTACAAGTACCAATCGGAGTCGCGAGACGGAGATTGGTTGCATGTGATGAACTAGGGTTTGGCGATGAGATGGTGCTGATGAAGATGTTGATGGTGATGAGTCCCCTCCGATGAGAGGAGTGTTGGTGATGACAATGGCGATGATTTCCCCCTCCGAGAGGGAAGTTTCCCCGGCAGGATCATCTTGCCAGATCTCTAGATTGGTTCTGCTCAAGTTCCGCCTCGTGGCGGTGGAGAATCCTGGAAAAAGCCTCCTCTTGATTTTTTCTGGAACAAAACCCTTCTTGTAGCAAAATAGGGGGGCCACAGGGCCAGCTGGGAGCCCACAAGCCCCCTAGGCGCGGCCAGGGGGGAGGCCGCGCCTAGCAGGCTTGTGGCTTCCTGTTCGCGCCCCTCTGGTACTTCTTCGGCCCAGTATTTTTTATAAATTCCAAAATAAATCCCCGTTGATTCTCACGGCTTTTGGAGTTGCGCAGAATAGGTATCTCAAACTTGCTCCTTTTTCAGGCCGGAATTCCAGCTGCTGGCATTCTCCCTCTTCATGTAAACCTTGCAAAATAAGAGAGAAAGGCATAAGTATTGTACCGTGAAGTGTAATAATAGCCCAAAAAGCGATAAATATCAACATGAAAGCATGATGTAAAATGGACGTATCAGTAAGTCGCCCCTTCGATGACCCGGCCCACTAAGGGCGGGTTATCCACACGTAATATCCCCAACATTAGGCTCCAGATTGTCTTGAATTAATTCATGTCAATAAACCTTCACCAATTTGGGGCGACTCTTACCATTTCTATGTTTCGACGAATGATAAGTCGCCACACGTTGTAATCTTATCTGACCCACCATGTAATCTTCGATGGCATCACCTCATCCCCTTAATTCCAGGGTTTTTAACACTGCAACCATCAATGGATCTTTTGCTCCATAATCACTTATCCCGAAAATCTAGGCGCCATCATCGCAGTCTCTGACTTGTCGCCTCGATCTCCCCATTGACAACCTCGATTCCCGTTCCTACCCTTTAAATAACCGTAGGAGAAATGGGGGGGAAGCCCCGTCACCTACCTCCATCTCTCCCTCGTCTTCCTCGCGCTCTTCCTCTTCGAGCACCAGCACCCCGGCATCGTCATTGGCTCCTGGAGCTCCTCCATCGACCGTGGTCTTCCAGGCGCCAAGAAGCACGAAGTTCTGCGCTTTCGTCCCCGGCACCGATTTCCTTTCCCCAGGTACACACATTCCCTTATTAGGGTTAAGCCAAGAACACCATGACCATTGTTCCTGCGATCTAGCTCCGTGACGCGACGAACGTTCTTTACCTGCCTTAGATCCACTTCATATCTTCGCAATAGACTTTAGGCAGTAGCAAACTATGGCCACTTTATCGCATCTTTTTGTTATCTTAAGCCTTCATGCCATAGATCTAATGATGTCGCTGCCTTATGCTCATAGCTTTCCACCATTTTTTCGAGCAATACCCCTTTATTTTGATCCACTCATAGATCCATAGTTTACTGCCTGTTTTTAGAAACATGTTTGTTCGTCTCCCGAGAATATCCCTAAGGAAAAAGGACCCTTGAGAGTCGCCGTTTAGCTCCAGCTTTCATAGCGACTTAAATTTATCACCATAGATATGCCCCCTTTCTTTCCAATTGAAGGGCGAGTTACAATACTTCAAAGATACTTCCATGAATCGCCCGAATAGTGGGTTATGATGTACGTCACCCATTTGGCGAGTCACCAAATCCTTTTTGAACATATTGTAGACCCATACTGGCGAGTTAGAATACTTCATAGTTGTTACTGAACCGCCTCGTTCCCCTCTCTTTTGTAGTCATGGCCATTTCGATGTGCAACTAGTTACCAACAAAAATCGATGATGCCACTCCCGAGAAGTTTGTTAAGGCGGGTCTTCTCGACAATAAGGAAACCATCGGTTGGAGAACCGCCCCGGGCGAGTTGAATCCCAATCCCGCTGCAGGAGAAGTAGTCATCTTTACCGATTACCTTGAAGAGGTTTTAAACCGCCCGGGTCAAAGTTTTTTCGAGACGTCCTGCATTTCCTTAGCGTTCATCCTCAAGATCTGGGACCCAACTCCATCAGCAACCTGTGCCAGCTCCAGGTCTTCTTTGAGGTATACTTGCAGAGAGAGCCCATAGTTCCTTTATTTTGGAACTTCTTCCATTTGAATCGCCAGACCGAGTTTCCCAACGGTCCCAACCACGAGCTCGGAGGAGTCAACATTGAAAGACGCCGCGAGTGTGGATTCCCATCAGTCCTTGAGCCCAGCCATCCCAAGGGCTGGGCCGAGTCATGGTTTTATTGCCGGGACACCTCTCCACCCGGCGAAAATCCACTCCCGGGTTTTAGAGCAGATCGCCTTCCTATGGACTTCAAACTACCCGAGAAGCTCACAGAAGAAGAAGAGTCGGAGTTTATTCCCAGTTTCTCCGAGTTAAAGTCTCTGACCAACAACGGGCTCATCGGGACTGATCTGTTCCGCTGTTGGGTGGAGTGGAATATTCTTCCCCTGAGTCTCCGAGACGGGCTGATGTACGAATATGATGGTACGGTCAATTATCCGCAGTGCTTCCACCACAAAAGACTCTCAGAGAGTGAAATTGTTGGAACCGTCAACAAGCTAACCGGTGAGCCTTTGGAAGAATGTGCCAAGACTGGGCTCAAGGCCTTCTGCCACTCCAACCCGGTGCCGCCAGTAAGAATCCAAGCCTCCTTTCGTTTCTTTATACTTACCAATGCTCTTGGTTTGAAATTCACTTCTATTTATCAGAAAAATGACCCATTTTGGCGAAGGGGCCCCAAAGTGACCGCCCAAAAGACCACCAAGCCGCCACCAAAGAAGAGGAAGAAGACAAGCAAAGGTAAAGCCGCCGCCAAAGATTCATCTGTTGTCCGCGAGTCACGAGCTGACGATGAATGCTGAGAGGTAAGACTTCCCCCTGACTCATTACCTGTGTATTCAGACTTATGCTTATACCATGCGTCTTTATGTGTAGGGCGAGGACAATAAGAGCCAAGATGACGCGGTCGAGGTAATTTTTATTTCTTCCGACTCACCTTCTCCTTCTCCTAGACCAGCCAGACGGATCTGTGGAAAAGTGCCCATGTCTCACCCATATGCATATATGGACCCTGATTTCCTTTTGAAGAAAGCAAGATATACCCCCAAGCGCAAGACCCGTAGTCACTCTGGCGACTTAATCTCCGGACTGCCTGAGAAGACAACCGGTCGGAAATGCACCAGCGAGGTACACTTTTGTTTTACCATTCCTTGTGTAAAATATGACTCGTCACTTCTGTAACTTTAAGCCTTTGTTCTACCAGACTACTCCCCCTACATCTGGCGACTCGGCAATATCAGCTCTCCCGCCGATGATTCGTGTACAAGGGTGAGTCCCTTTGTTAATCCCAATTTCTTCTCAACAACGATATGTGCTTTTAATCTTGGTGCCTTTGTCTCATAGCACAAGCGAATAGAAGGAAAACTGGCGACCTATCTTCTGCTCTTAAAACAACTGACGCCTTAGGCACGAGCACCTCTGTCCCAGAGATTGATGAAGAGCAAGCGGCGGCTCATGATATTCCTGTGGACGATATTCCCGATGTCCGGGATGACTCGCCCGTAATTTTGAAGGAAACTACTAACAAAGTTAACCCGCCAAGCCCTCTCAAGGCGACTGAAGATCCAGATGATGTCATAGTCACTGGTACTGGCGACTCCACTCCTCCAGTTGTGGTACTGTCCAAGCATACCTCCAAGGAATCTCGTCGTTCCCTTGATCAAGACACAAGTAAATTCAAGCTCCCCCAGTATGAGAAGCTGGAATTTGACCAACTTTGTTCTGGCTTCGCAAGTCATCTGGAGAGGGATTGTGAGATGAACAAGAGCTTGATTCATCTTATGAGGGTTAGGCATGAGGTACGCCTACTTATGTATTTTCCTCCACCCATTAGCCTTCCAAGGGCCGGCTCATCTTTTGAAAGATGAGTCGGGTCTTGAGTATAGTTAAAATCTTCAACTTGTAGCCCTCAAGGGTCGGGTCATATTTTTTGAAAGATGAGCCTGGTCTTGAATATAGTTAAAATCTTCAACCTATAGCCCCCAAGGGTCGGGTCATCTTTTTTGAAAGATGAGCCGGGTCTTGAATATAATTAAAATCTCCAAACTGTAGCCCCCAAGGGCCGGGTCATCTTTTGAAAGATGAGCCGGGTCTTGAATATAATTAAAATCTCCAACCTATAGCCCCCAAGGGTCGGATCATCTTTTGAAAGATGAGCCGGGTCTTGAATATAATTAAAATCTCCAACCTGTAGCCCCCAAGGGCCGGGTCATCTTTTGAAAGATGAGTCGGGTCTTGAATATAATTAAAATCTCCAACCTGTAGCCCCCAAGGGCCGGGTCATCTATTGAAAGATGAGCCGGGTCTTTAATATGGTATGACTTTTGAATAAAATCATACATTAGCCCCCAAGTATCAGGAGTATTGCTTGCAATAATGTTGAAACTTGTCTCCCCAAATTTTATGTGCAGGAGTCTATGACCCAGACTAAGTTGGCTTTAGCCAACTTAAGGAAGAATCTGGCGGAACAACAAGATGCACAATCTGAGTCGGAGAGAAAATACCGCTTGGTTCTAGCTGAGCTGGAGAGGATGAAGGCCGACCACCAAAAGCTGGAGAAGAAAGCCAAAGCTGACCAAGCCGCCCTCCTCAAGCGTTCTGAGCAAGCTGAGGAAAAATTGGAAGCTGCCCAGCAAGAGCTTTCCGGCTTAAAAAAGCACATTTCCAACATGACTGTTGCTATGTTTGGTAAGCATTAACCCTTGCCTTGTTGAAGAAATAATCTGGTCTCCAAAAAAAACTATCACATACTGATGTGTCGTTTGTAGGTTCAGAGCCACCAATCTTCCAGACGACTGCATGCTGAAGCGGAAGGCTATATATACTTTCGCCGAGCAGCTATATACCGGGGGTGTGCTAACGATTAAGGCGTTGATGGGCAGCAAGGAGCGAGTCAGAACCATCAAGCACATCCTCGGCTATCTATCCACATTGCCCCCTCAAATAGAGGAACTAAAAAGATCAGCCGCCCGGAAGGGAATCCTGAACACCCTGAGTCGGTGGTTAGCCTATGCCTCGGATCTCAAACCATAAGAAATAGCCGCCGGCTACCCTGAGCTGAAGGATGACGGGTCAGAGTTCACCGAGGTGGACTACCACCGAGTTATCATAGAATCTCGCTTCGCAGCGACTCAACTGGCAGCCAACTTGGATCTGAGCAAATACCAAGACGCCTATGATGAGAAGAAAAAGAAGGTGACGCCTCCCTCGTACGAAACTGCTAGATTGGTTCCTCGTCGACCCAAGAATCCCTTTGATCGTGATATGGACTTATCCATCTTCCTTGATGATGAAGATGAGTTCATTGCCATGTCCAAGTGTAATTGGAAACTAGGCGACTTGCGGATCGAAGGCGGAGAGAGCTCAAGGCAAGGTGACTCGGAGGCGGCTTGACCCGTCCACTGATCCTTTCTTCACTGGGGGATAACACCCGTTTTGGCCATGCGAGCCATGTAATAGTTTGTTAGATTTTGTGGAACAACAGTCAGTCAGTAGTACCTGTTGATGGAACCTTTCCTGGACCACTTTTATTCCTTGAATCTATGCGTGAATCGCCTTATGTGTCAAGAAAAACATGAGCCAACTTAGTGAGTGCATGGCAAAGAATATACCAGCCCCCTGGATTATGGAAAAAAAATAGGTCAGCCCACCCCGGGTTATGGCAAAGAATAGATTAGCCCACCCCGGGTTATGGCAAATAGTGATTAAAAAATGAGTCGGGCGAGTTATAACCAAAAACCGACTCAAAGATATTTAGGAAACCTTGTGGTCTTGCCATCAAGAAATAAAATTTTATCGACTCGGTGAGTTACGATAGGATAAGACGAGTTTGCAAAACTCTAGTGTTACCCTTAGAAAGCTTTTGCAAAAAGCCTTGTTGTTTTAGACCGGCTGATCAGGCGCGAGTGAAGCTTCCGTGAAGCAGGTTCAATGAACCAATGGTTTCTCTATTTCCCATGTGTGACTCTGGCCGGTACCTTTTATGTTTTGACCAAGGCGAGTTCAGGGTCCATATAACGGATTGACTCGCCCTGAGTACATAGGTCCATGTGGCGAATTGTTCAACACATAGTCCAGTATAACCATTTGTAATGCGGTAATTTTTCACTGGACAAGAGGGTATTCAGGCTAAACTCAATGAGTGGAAGCCCCCAAGTGACCTATGATTCAGGAAAAAGACGGGCATAGGATCACAGAAGCGTATACGCTCTTACTGCGAAACGACTTGGGGACTAGTAGCCCCCAAGTAAGCCGGCTTAATTCTCAAAACCACATAAGGCGCCTATGTTTGAACCGTGCAACGTGGCAACGTTGGTCCTCTTTGGCTTTATCAAAGCCCAGTTTTGAAGTAAGTGCAGCATGGCGACTTACGCTCTTTGACTTTGATAGCGTCCATGTTTGTATGACTTATAGAACAATAAAGACTCATGCTTTCAAAAGCTGAAACGGCAAAGGACCCCGAAATTCGTGGGTGCCGGCTTTATTGCTTTCATAATTCATGGATTACAATTTTTTGAAAATTCGTAAAGAAAAGGGGAGCTCATGGCTCTAAGTGTAGTAAGGCCACAGATGGGCTATGTTCCAGGGGCGAGTTGTCTCAACCTCTCTAGTTGGCCGATCTGGACGAAGATCCACCAAGTAGTATGAGCCGTTCCGAAGAGCCTTGCTGATGACAAATGGTCCTTCCCACGGAGGTGATAGCTTGTGCATACGAGTATGATCTTGAATCAAACGGAGCACCAAGTCGCCTTCTTGGAAAGTCCGGCTCTTGACCCGGCGACTATGGTAACGTCGCAAGTCCTGTTGGTAAATCGCCAATCGTGATGCGGCCAAGTCATGTTCCTCCTCCAAAGCGTCCAGCGAGTCTTGTCGCGCCAGCTCGTTGTACTATTCCACGTAGCTGGCAACTCGTGGGGAATCATGTTTGATGTCACTTGGTAACACCGCTTCTGCTCCGTAAACCAGAAAGAAAGGAGTAAAACCCGTGGAGCGATTTGCAGTTGTCCTATTACTCCATAGTACTGACGGCAGCTCCTCCACCCAACATCCTCGAGTACGTTTCAAAGGTACCATCAGCCGAGGCTTAATCCCCCGCAATATTTCCTGATTCGCCGTCTCTGCCTGCCCATTAGGCTCGGGATGTGCAACCGCGGAAACATCAAGCCGCATATGCTCTCGTGAACAAAACTCTTGCATTACACCTTTGGATAGATTAGTACCATTGTCAGTAATGATACTATGAGGATATCCGAATCTGAAAATTAGTTTCTTCAAGAATTTGATGGTCGTATCTGCATCACAACTGCTAACAGGTTCCGCCTCCACCCACTTGGTAAATTTGTCAACCGCCACCAATAGGTGAGTCTTTTTGGTGGAAGACATCTTGAAAGGACCAACCATATCAAGCCCCCAGACTGCAAACGGCCAAGTGATTGGTACCATCCGCAACTCCTGAGCCGGCACGTGCATCTAGCGTCCAAATTTTTGGCAGCCATCACATCGGCGAACGATATCCTCTGCGTTTGCGTGAGCCGTCAGCCAATAGAACCCATGTCTAAAGGCCTTAGAAACCAAGGATCGGGACCCAGCATGATGACCACAGTCGCCCGCGTGAATCTCATTAAGGATCATACATCCTTCTTCTGGAGAGACACATCTTTGAAATACCCCCGAGGTGCTTCGCTTATGTAACTCGCCATTGTGTATGACCATGGATTTACACCGACGGACGATTTGGCGAGCTAATAACTCGTCAGCAGGTAACTCGCCTCTGGTGAGATATGCCATGTAAGGAGTCGCCCAGTCTAGAGTAGCGTGAAGAGCCGCCACGAGTTGAGACTCGGGGTCCGGTACCGCTAAATCTTCCTCTGAAGGCGGTTTTACCGAGGGGTTATGCAATACATCCAAAAAGACATTGGGAGGAAATGGCTTACGTTGTGAACCGAGTTGGGAAAGGGCGTCCGCTGCTTCATTAAGTCGCCGATCGATGTGATCCACTTGATAACCATTGAAGTGACCCGCTGCATCTGACACAGCTCATTTGTAAGCCACCATCAAAGGGTCTC
The DNA here is from genome assembly GCF_904849725.1 of Hordeum vulgare subsp. vulgare. NCBI lineage: Eukaryota > Viridiplantae > Streptophyta > Magnoliopsida > Poales > Poaceae > Hordeum > Hordeum vulgare. The sequence goes on from NC_058523.1 coordinate 359,175,982, forward strand.
GTGAATCCCAGGTGCCATAAACCTGTTGTGCCACCAGATCTGAATCGCCTAGACACCTGACTCGCGTGAGGTTCATCTCTTTGGCGAGTCGCAAACCATGGAGCAAGGTTTCGTACTCCGCTGCATTATTGGTGCATGGAAACATGAGCCGAAGGACATAGCAAAACTTATCACCTTGAGGCGAAGTTATGAACACGCCAGCCCCGAGCCTTCCAATTGCCTAGACCCGTCGAAATGGATGGTCCAATAAGTATGATCGGGCCTCTCCTCCGAGATTTGTAACTCGGTCCAGTCATTGATAAAATCCATGAGTGCTTGAGATTTGATGGCCTCCGAGGCGTATACCGCACATGTTCAGATCCGAGCTCGATGGCCCACTTGGCAATCCGTCCGGTGGCCTCTCGATTCTGTATGATGTCGCCGAGGGGGGCGGAACTGACGACCGTGATCAGGTGTTCCTGGAAGTAGTGCTTCAGCTTCCGACGCGCCATAAACACCCCAAAAACAAGCTTCTGCCAATGTGGGTAACGCTGCTTGGAGATGGTGAGGACCTCGCTGATGAAATACACTAGTCGCTGGACCGGATACTCCTTTCCTTCTTCCTTCCGCTCGACAACTACGGCCACGCTGACTGCCTTGGAATTGGCTGCAATGTACACGACCATAGGTTCCTTATCCGCCGGAGCCGCCAACACTGGCGGGTTAACTAATTGCCGCTTCAAGGCTTCAAAAGCTTCGTCGGCTTCGCCCGTCCACACGAAGCGATCAGTTTTCTTGAGCAACTGATAAAGAGGGATGGCCTTCTCCCCGAGGCGACTTATAAGGCGGCTCAGAGCTGCGATTCAACCCACCATACGTTGGACTTGGTTAACATTGGCCGGCTTCGCCTGTGAGGTAATTGCCTCGATCTTGTCTGGGTTGGCTTCAATGCCATGCTCCGATACCAAGAAACACAATAACTTCCCCGCAGGGACACCAAAAACGCACTTGGTGGGGTTAAGCCTCATCTGGTAAACACGCAGGTTGTCAAAGGTTTCCTTGAGATCCTCCAAGAGCGATTATTTTTGGCGGGACCTGACCACGATGTCATCCACATAAGCGTGGACATTACGGCCTATCTGGTTGTGCAAGAAGTTTTGGATGCAACGCGGATAAGTCGCCCCCGCACTCTTGAGCCCAAATGGCATAGACACATAATAGAAGGCCCCGAATGGGGTTATGAAGGATGTTTTCTCCTGATCCGCCACTGCCATCTTGATCTGATGGTATCCCGAATAAGCGTCCAAGAAACACAAACGTTCACAACCCGCCGTCGAATCAATAATCTGATCAATGCGGGGGAGGGCGAAGGGATCCTTCGGATGGGCTCTGTTGAGGTCAGTATAGTCGATGCACATGCGGAAAATGCCGTTCTTTTTAGCACCAGGACCGGGTTAGCCATCCATTCAGGATGGAAAACCTTGATGATAAAACCGGTGGCCAGGAGCCGGGCTACTTCCTCTCCAATCGCCGTACAATGCTCTTCATTAAACCTGCGAAGGTACTGTCGAACTGGCTTAACTTTAGGGTCAGTATTAAGATGGTGCTCAGAGAATTCTCTCGGTACACCTGGCATGTCACAAGGTTTCCATGAAAAGATGTCCCGATTCTCATACATGAATTCGATGAGCGCGCTTTCCTATTTGGGGTCGAGACTCGCCCCAATAGTGAACTGCTTGGTGGAGTCGCGAGGTGTGAAGTCTATAACCTTGGTGTCGTCCGTTGGTTTAAACTTGAGGGGCGGCTCAGAATCGATGGTCGGTCTCTTGAGCGGTGTCATGTCTGTCGGGTCAACTTTAGCTTGGTGAAACTTGAGCTCCTCATCCGCGCAAGCCGACTCGGCATAAGACGCGTCTCCTTCTTCACATTCTAGAGCTATCTTCCTATCTCCGCTGATGGAAATAGGACCTTTAGGGCCAGACATCTTGAGTTTGACATAGACATAGCATGGGCGGGCCATGAATCTGGCGTACGTCGGTCGTCCAAACAATGCATGATAGGGGCTCTTGATTTTGACCACTTCGAACAGGAGAGACTCGCACCTGTAATTTGACTCCGTGCCAAAGGCCACGTTAAGTTTAATCCGCCCAATTGGATACGCCGACTTACTGGGGACGATGCCGTGGAAAACCGTGGTTGATGGCATCAGGTCTTTTTCCAAGAGGTTCATCCATCGGAAAGTGTCGAAATATAAGATGTTGATGCTGCTGCCTCCGTCCATTAGGACCTTGGAAAGGGTATACCCTCCGACTTGGGGAGTCACAACCAAAGCCAAGTCGCCAGGGATGTCTACTCGGGGGGGGGGGGGGGGGGGGGGTGGTCTTCCCTGCTCCAGGTTATGGGCTGTTCAGACCAGTGAAGGTACCGGGGGAGCACCGGCTCAGCTATGCTGAAGGTTCTATGCTTCACCTTATGATCCCGCTTACAGGTGCTGCTGGTGAACATGTGATACTGCCCTCTGTTCAATTGTTTGGGGTTATTCTGGAACCCGCCACGATCTTCCAGTCGCTGGGGATCCCCGTGCGGGGGGGGTGCTGGAATACTCCCGGCGGGTGGTACTGCTGATTGTGAACTTGGTACTGCCCAGCATTGGGCTGTGACCCTCCCTGTGGTCCTGGGTTAGGAAAACCACCGAACGGGACCTCGCGGGACCCGGATGCGCCGGGTTGTTCCTGTCGCTGGCCCTGTTCACCACCCTAGCCTCTCCTAAGCGCCTTGGCCCGAAATTCCTGCATCACATAGCAATCCTCGCAAGTGTGAGTCGCCGGTCCTTCCGTCGTGCTGTGCTGCGGACAAGGGCCTTTGAGCATCTCGTGATAATTGCGCGGTTTTTTCCCACTAAAGCCCCGCTTTTTCTGGCGCGGATTTCCGTTGTCGGTATTAGTATTAGCGACAAATTCTGTAGGACCCTCCTGTTGTCTCTTTTTGCCGTGCCCGCCATGGTGGTGGTTGCCCCGGCCCTCAAACTGAGAATGGCCCTTGTGTAACACGCCCTTCCTGGCGGTACTAACTTTGTCGTTGTCCTCCCCGGGATCCTTGGTGTCGTCCGACTCAGCCTACCTAGTAAGGGTATCCATTAATTCGCCCATGTCATGTACTTTCCGCTTAAGTCACCCTAGCTTTAGTAACAGAGGCTCGTAATGGCAGTTCTTCTCCAGGATCAACATCGCCTGAGCCGCCGAGATGCCTTCTGATGAGTGAATAACTTCCGCGACTCGTCGGGTCCAATGGTGGGCCGACTCATCCGGCTGCTGAACACAGTGCTGTAGGTCGACGATGGTCATCGGGCGTTTGCAAGTCCCTCTGAAATTCTTGATAAAGCGCTCATTTAGCTTCGCCCAAGTGTTGATGGAATTGGGCGGCAAGTTTTTCAACCACGCACGTGCCGTCCCTTCGAGCATCAACGTGAAGTACTTAGCGCAAACTGCCTCGTTTACGTCGAGCATGTCCATCGCAAGTTCGTAGCTCTCGATCCATGACCCTGGTTTGAGATCCGACGAGTAATTGGGGACCTTCTGAGGCCCTTTGAAATCCTTCGGCATTCGCTCGTTGCGCAAAGCTGGTGCAAGACACGACACACCGATGTGCTTGCCTCCGGCGTCCGGGGGCGTGGGAGGTGACGACGTGTAAGCCGGGTTGACATGACCCGCCGCGGTTGCTGTCTCTATCTGACGCGCAGCTCGTGCCGCGTCCACGATATCTTGAGCTCGCGTGTCGGGCATCCCGAGCGGGTCAGGTTGAGGGAGTCGTCGTGGCCCGCTGGTTACCGCGGGTAAGTCCTCGTGGCGACTCCTGGTGTGGCTCGCCTGTGGCATGGAGTGCAGTCGATCGAGGCTATGAGAGTACTGCGCGTGCTGGACCACAACCGGCTTTAGCATCTCGATGGCGTTTCTGGCCTCTATCTCGGCCGGGGAGTTTCCATAAATCAGCAGGGACTCCAATTGGCGGGTTGCCGCCAGCACATTGTCCACGGGATTCATCAAGTGACCCCGTGGCGTCTGGAACCGAGTCGCATGGGCATCCATTGGTTGAGGCGGCGATGGATTGGGCGGCGGAACCGGACCTCCCCTTGGAACAGTTTGTAAAGGCCGGTCAGGACCCGCCCCGGGGGTGCGCGGGGTGTCGAAAAGGCGAGTTGCATGTAAGTCGGCCGGGATTCGCCCATGGTGCCTCCTTTGGTGAACGGCGTCGGACACGTGCTGATGTCTCTCGAGCCGCCAGCCTTCGGTGTTCAACTGCTTCGTCTCTGCTGCGGTCGTGGCCTGCTCGGTCTCCACCCTGGCGGCTTCTGCTTCCATGTCCCGCTGCGCCTTGGTCATTGCCTCCCGCAGCTTGGCTAACTCGGCGTTGACAGACTCCTCATTCTCGGACGTGACGGTGGTTGCCATAAGGCTGGCGACCTCCGCCGCTAATTCCGCCATGGTTTGCACTGGAGGTTTGGACGTCCCACCGGTCTTGTTGTTGCCGGTTGGATTTTGTTGAGGCTGCGCTGACCCCGCCATGTAGATGGCGATTTGTCAACGGGACCTCTCGAAGACCTCGGGGTCCATTGCCAACGACATCCCTCCGAGTTGTCCCTCCTGGAGAGGGTGGATTGAATCTGTCTCACCCATGGATGACTCATCGTCGGAATTGACCGGGGTGATCTCCTCGACCGCCACTTCGTCTTGTACGTCGTTTCCCTCCGTAAAACCGACAAAGGCGTGGCGACTCATGTCCCGCCTTGTGATGGGCAGGACGTACCTGGACGGCTCGACGATGTCGATGGAGGTGTCCGGCTCAGGCACGGGCGTCCCAAACATGCCGATGAAGATGTTGATTTTGCCGAAGGGGACTCGGTAGCCAGAATCGACTGAATCGGCTTCCGGCTCCCACAGCGATTTGTCGATGTAGTACCTCCCGCGACGGCTCTTCGTCATGATGCCGACCTCATAGCTTTCTAACCCCGGTAGGGCTCCCTTCGAGAACTCAACTCCACCGTGCGCTAGCCCCACGGTGGGCGCAAACTGTCGTGGTTTTGTCACGGCAGATGTCCTCGTGAAAGGACTTAAAGATGGAGCCATCACACCTTGGTGGCTACTCGAAGGGGGTGAGCAAAAGCGAGACTCGGATTTACCCAGGTTCGGCCCCTCGTGAGAAGGTAAAAGCCTACGTCCTGCTTTGTGTGGATTAATGATGGTTTCGATTACAAGGAGGGTGTAACTCGCTTGACCTAGCTCTCGATTCTCTCTAACTCGCCTGACCTTTCCCCGGGACTCGCCTTTATATACAGGTCGAGGCCCTAGGGTTTACAAAGTCCTGCCATGCTACTCCTCGTGACTTTCCTTATCTCTAAGTCGTCGTGCTCTCCACGATTGCGAACTCCCTTGGTAATCTTCAACCGTACGACCTCTTGAACCGCCATCCAACCTCTGGGCCACGAGACATGCGTTGAATGGTAAGTCGCCCCTTCGATGACCCGGCCCACTAAGGGCGGGTTATCCACAGGTAATATCCCCAACAGTTACCGAATGTTGTTAGGAGTCCCGGATGAGATCACGGATGTCACGAGGGTTTCCGGAATGGTCCGCAAACGAAGATTGATATATAGGATGGTTTCATTTGGTTACCGGAAAGTTTCGGACAATTCCAACAGTGTACCGGGAGTGACGAATGGGTTCCGGGAGTTCACCGGGAGGGGCCCACCCACCCAGGAGTGAGCCCAGGGCCATAGGGTGGCGCCACAAGTCTCTAGTGGGCTGGTGGAGTCAGCCCAAGAGGACCATGGCGCCACTTAAATAAATACCAAAAAGAAAGGAAAAAGAAAAGGGAAGTTGGGAGGTGGGAAGGAAGAGGAGGACTCCTCCTTCCCAAACCGAATTGGAGGAGGAGTCCTCCTCCTCCTAGCGCCGGTGCACCCTTGAGGGCCTTGTCCCTCAAGGCAAGCCCTTCCACCTCCCTCCTATATATAGTGGTGTTTTAGGGCTGATTTGAGACAACTTTTGCCACGTGCAACTCAACCGTAGACCACATAGTTTTACCTCTAGATAGGATTTCTGCGGAGCTCGGGCGGAGCCCTGCAGGAGTAGATCATCACCACCACCGGAGCGTCGTTACACTACCGGAGAACTCATCTACTTATCCATCTTTCTTGCTGGATCAAGAAGGTCGAGATCATCGTCGAGCTGTACGTGTGCTCAACGCGGAGGTGTCGTCCGTTCGGCACTAGATCAGAATAGATCGTGGGACGGATCGCGGGACGGTTTGTGGGACGGTTCGAGGGACGTGAAGACGTTCCACTACATCAAACGCTTTTCTTAACGCTTCCTGATCTTTGATCTACAAGGGTACGTAGATTCAAATCTCCTCTCGTAGATGGACATCACCATGATAGATCTTCGTGTGCGTAGGAAAATTTTTGTTTCCCATGCAACGTTCCCCAACAGGAGGAAGTCATCTTGAAGAACATCATGACCACAAGAAGACCCCTCGAGCTACTTCACATGGATCTCTTTGGTAACAACGATTATAAGAGCCTCGGTGGAAATTCTTATGGTCTAGTTATTGTTGATGATTTTTCCAGATTTACGTGGGTGTTTTTTCTCAATGATAAATCACACGTACAAATGATCTTCAAGAACTTTGCTCCAAAATCTCAAAACCAGTTTGAAGTGAAGATCAAGAAGGTTCGGAGCGACAATGGAACAGAGTTCAAGAACACTTATGTGGATACTTTTCTAGACGAAGAAGGTATCTTACATGAGTTCTCGGCGACGTACACACCTCAACAAGATGGAGCTGTTGAGAGGAAGAACCGGACGCTCATAGAGATGGCGAGAACGATGCTTGACGAATAAAGACTCCAAGAAACTTTTGGGCAGAAGCCGTGGAAACAACTTTCCATGCCATAAACCGACTCTATGTGCACAAGCTTCTCGGTAAAACGGCATATGAGCTACTCACTGGTAACAAACCCCAAGTTGGATACTTTCGAGTATTCAGCTCTAAGAGCTATATTGTTGATAAGCATCGTCGTTCTAAATTTGCACCTAAATCTTATGAAGGTTTCCTTCTTGGTTACAGGTCAAACTCTCACGCTTACCGTGTCCACAACAACTTCACTCGAAAAGTTGAAGAGACGGTAGATGTGAAGTTTGATGAGACTAACGGTTCACAAGTCGAACAATTGCCAGTTGATATAGGAGATAAGGAACCTTCAGAAGCTATCAAAGATTTATACATTGGCAAGATTCCTCCCATGGAGGTGAAGAAAAGAACTTCATCAACTCAAGTGGAAGCTGCTACTTCGCGTCAAGGCGTACTGCAAAACAACATGGAAGCATCCACAAGCGGTACATGACATGATGAAGAAGAGGAAGAGAAACATCTTGATGATCTAGTTGAACCTTCCTCACCACCACCTAAAGGAGAAGATGACGCCAACGACAATGCTCAAGATGATGATGAAGAAGAATAAGATCATCCATCCAACAAGAACAAGCTGTCAAGAGTTAGAGCAAGAGTGGACAGAGATCATTCGCTGAAATAAATCTAGAGCGACACAAACAATGGGAGAATCACTCGCTCTAAATCTCGTTTAGCTAACTTTTGTGAGCATTATTCTTTCATATCTAGCATTCAACCCTTGAAGGTAGAAGAAGCTCTCCAAGATCCAGACTAGGTGAATGCCATGCATGAAGAGCTACACAACTTCGAGAGGAACCAAGTATGGACACTTGTTGAAAAACCAGAAGGCGGGCAGAATATCATTGGTACAAGATCGGTGTTTCCGAACAAGAAAGATGAAGATGGACAAGTTGTATGCAACAAAGCACGTCTCGTAGCCCAAGGATACATGCAAGTTGAAGGTATGGACTATGGTGCGACTTACGCTCCAGTTGCTAGACTTGAAGTCATTCGTATTCTTCTAGCTTATGCCAATCAACATGATATAACTCTCTACCAAATGGATATTAAAAGTGCCTTTCTCAATGGAGAAATTGAAGAGGAAGTTTATGTTAACCCTAAGAAACCTGATCATGTTTACAAACTTTGTAAAGCTTTATATGGTCTTAAAAAAGCACCTAGATCTTGGTACAAATGCCTAACTAAGTTTATCATTCAAAAGGGTTATGAAATTGGCAAAATTGATGCAACCTTATTCACTAAAAGAGTAAATGGTGAAATATTTGTTTGTAAAATATATGTGGATGATATTATCTTTGGTTCTACTAACCCACATTTTAGTGAAAAGTTCGGAAAGCTGATGTCAGAGAAGTACAAGATGTCCATGATGAGTGAATTGAAGTTCTTCCTTGGATTACAAATCAAACAATCGAGAGAAGAAACGTTCATCTCTCAAACCAAGTACACCAAGGATTGATCAGGAAGTTCAACATGCAAGAATGCAAAGGTATGAGAACCCCCATGCCTACTAGTGGACATCTTGACCTCACTAAGGATGATGCACCCGTTGATCAAAAGGTTTATCGATCGATGATTGGATCATTTTTATATCTATGTGCCTCTCATCCTGATATCATGCTAAGTGTTTGCATGTGTGCACGCTATCAAGCAGCACCTAAAGAGTGTCATCTATTGGTTGTGAAAAGGAAAGTAAGATACCTTATACATATACCAAAATTTGGTATATGGTATCCCAAGGGATCTTCTTTTGATCTTGTTGGCTATTCCGACTCGGACTATGCTGGAGACAGGGTTGATAGAAAATCCACCTCGGGTACATGTCAATTTCTTGGGAGATCTCTTGTCTCTTGGACATCCAAGAAGCAAAACTCGGGTATCCTTATCAACTTCCGAAGCTGAATACATTACCGCTGGATGATGTTCTCGTCAATTACTATGGATGTCTCAAACGCTTAAGGATTATGACATTCATGTTAGAAAAGTCCCATTGTTGTGTCAAAATGAAAGTGCTATTAAGATTGCATATAATCATGTGCAACATTCTAGAACCAAACACATCCAAGTGCGACATAATTTCATCCGTGATCATGTTGCCAAAGGAGATATCTATCTCACGCATGTTCATACTAACAAACAACTGGCTGACATTTTCACCAAACCACTTGTTGAGAAAGTGTTCCATCATTTGAGGAGTGAGTTGAACATCATTGATGCTTCAAACTTGATCTAGACTCACTCGGATGCATGCAAGGGCATGAGCTTGACTGAATGTTCCTTGATACCATTGATATGACTATATTATGTCATGGAAACTATGCTCCCTTGTATTGCATCTAACCTTTTGTAGGTACTTGGAAGAAATACACTCCACAAATATTGCAAACCTACTCTCATCAAAATCCCTCTTGACATGGCCAAGTAACAACAACCTTTTCTTCGGAGATGAAGGAAGAAGACAACAAAATCATATCCTTGACAATTCTATGATATTGACTTTCACTCATGTCATTTGGATATATTATGCTCTTCCTTGCGTGACTAACCATTGTAGGTGAAAAGTGAACCAAAACGTCATGGATAACTCCCAACTGAATATCATCATCATCAACATTGAGCTTACACAACAAGTTCACCTACATGCCACGTCATCAACATCACTCGAAGGTATGTACTCATATCCTTGATAAATCTCTACATCAATTTATGGTGTACACCAACTCAAGTGATATGAAGACATTAAAATGCTTAATAAAAATGGCAACCCCATTTCGCGCTTAACGATGAGTATGACCTATGATCAAGCATCCTTGCTTGACTCCTCAAGTAAAATACTCTAATATATGTGACCTAGTCACCGGCTCACATCTAGATGGAGAATATCGTATGGTTCACATTTGATCTTTCACATTCTTTGAACCATTCCATTCTCATCTATATGTGTGTATTTTTCAAAAAAATTGTTTCTTATTATTATTACTTTTGTTTAACCGTCTCAGTTGGAATTATCATTCTTTTGGACTCTTGACCTTTTGAAACAATTCTTTAAATCAACCTACTTTCTGTTAAAGATTTGACTATCATTGCAACTCGGTTTCACCAAATTGGGAAACTCGGTCCAACCGATTTCTCCAAGAGGCCTAAATATTAATCTCGTTTCTACCGAATCATTATACCTCGGTGACTCCGATTTTTTTCTGAATTTGTTGCTCTGATATTTTCTTTCGGACTATTGTCTTAGGGGAGACAACTTCTCTAGGGGGAGAAAAATCTCAGTGATCCCATGCAATATAAGAGTGAGAATCTTCTAGGATCTCTAACTTAGGGGGAGATCATTCAAGGAACTCTTATCCATACCTAAGGGGGAGAACATTCAATGAACCCTAAAAATATCTAAGGGGTGGAAAATACAAATTCCAGGAACCCTTACAAAAGAGAGGAGCATATAGGATCCTCTTTATTTTCTCTCAATGAGCCCTTGCAATCTGACCTTTATTTTTGGTAATTATGTCAAAGGGGGAGAAATATCATCAAAGCTTCCATTGAGTGAACCTATTTATAGGGAGAAATACTATCATATACTATCAAGAAGCTTATACAAAAGAGGGAGCAACAACACTAAAGGGAGATACATGATCATACCCTATACATTAAGGGGAGAGAGAGATAAATACCACTTTAATTGGCTTTATTGGTTTGAACTTATTTTCCCTACCTACTCCCAATATCTACATGCCATGATTCAGGGGGATAGGAAACTTCACATACTCATTTTTGAGGGAGAAACAGTTCTTGTTCCTTGAAGACATATTCTTTCATCAAATCCTATCTTAACTATGTCTTCAATTTCTTGGTATTTTTGAATTTCTTTTGAATCTTTACAACAGGGTACTCTTGTGTTATCTAAAATTTGTTTTCCCAAGTGTACTCCTATGTCAAGATGCTCAAGATCCTCAAGGTAAGTATATGCATCATATCCTTTTTCATGATGACCTCTTGTTTCTTGCACATACTGTTTGCAAGAGGGAGTCGTAAACATGGAAGTCTTTCATTCACATATGTTTGATGCATATAGCCAAAACTCCTATGACTTGTCTTGTCCTTCTACCTTGTGTGTGCCCATGCATTCCAAAGCAACTATCCTTTAAAGGGATTGCACACATTTAGGGGGAGCTTGTACTAGTCATATTTCCTTCAAAGCTGTCATATCCTTATGAGTATCTTTATTTGAAGCTTTGATTGTATGTTGTCATCAATTACCAAAAAGGGGGAGATTGAAAGCACATATGCTCCCTTGGTGATTTTGATAATTCATGAAAACATGCATTGTCTCTTGGACTAACACTTTTACCTAGATATTTCAGGAAAAGATCATAGAGAGCATTGGCTAAAGGTTTAGGTGGAGACACCCCTGGATGCAAGAAAGGAACAATATTGGCTCAAGCTTCAAGCTAGAAGACTCTTCATTTTATATTTGTGACAAATCACTTTTGAGTCCATAGGAAAGCCAATACTATTAAAAGGGGGTGAGGTAGTAAAATGAACTGATTGCTCAAATGCTCAAAGTTAGCCACCAAAACACTTAATCATTTTTCCCACATATCCACTCTATCAAGTTCCACACTCACAAATTCGGTGTCACCAACATTTCCACATGGGACCCACCGAGTTTGAACCTCAGGCAGAACCCTAGCCATTCCCACCAAATCAGTGCTACCGAAACTGCATCGGTGCTACCGAGTTCACTGTGACCAACATTCTATTGCCAAGATACACAAAATCAGAATTTCCGAGTTTGAGTATCGGTGCCACCGAGTTTCGCCATCTCACAATTAGTTACCTTTTCGGTGCCACCGAGTTGTGTATATCGGTCTCACCGAGAATCAAAATTTAACACTTTTAGTACTAGTCGGTACCACCGAGTTGTCCACTTTGGCGTAACCAAGTTTGCACTTTTGTGTGTAGCGGTTGGATTTTGGTTGCTGCCTATATATACCCCTTCACCAACCTCTCATTCGTGGGAGAAGCACTCAGAACACACATTTCATTTCCAGATCCATTTTGTGAGAGACACCACCTACTCATGTGTTGAGACCAAGATATTCCAATCCAATCATTTGAAACTTGATCTCTAGCCTCCCCAAACTGCTTTCCACCAAATCATCCTCTTCTACCCATTCATATTCTGTGTGAGAGTGATTTGTGTTGAGGAGACTATCTTTACAAGAACAAGAGCAAGGAGTTCATTGATCTACCCCATCCATTACCTTTTGGAGGGTGGGGCCTCCTAGATTGGTTAGGTGTCTCTTGGGAGCCTCTTACTTCGTGTTGTGGAGTTGAACCAAGATGTTTGTAAGGGCAAGGAGATCGACTACTTTGTGAAGATCTACCGTGAGTAAGGCTAGTCCTCCATGGACGTAAAGTACGGTGGGATAGACAAGGTCGCTTCTTTGTGGACCCTCCGTGGGTGGAGCCCTCTGTGGACTCTCCCAGCACTTACCCTCCGTGGGTTGAAGTCTCCACTAACATGGACATACGATAGCGCCACCTATCGGACCATGCCAAAATTCGCAGTGTCAAGCTCATGCGTTTGATCTCCCTACCAGATCCCGACTAAGTTCAAAATACACTCTGAGTGGTGAGCTATGCTCTCACCCAGGGGCTTAGCTGCGAACCAGATTCCTCCTAAGTTCAAAATACACTCCGAGTGGTGAGCGATCCTCTCACTCGGGAGCTTAGTTGCGAACAAGTCTTCGCCTAAGTTAAAAACACTCCTAGTGGTGAGCGATCCTCTCACTCGGGGGCTTAGCTGCGAACAAGTCTTCGTCTAAGTTAAAAACACTCTGAGTGGTGAGCGATCCTCTCACTCGGGGGCTTAGCTCTGAACAATTCTTCGCCTAAGTTAAAAACAATCCGAGTGGTGAGCGATCCTCTCACTCGGGGGCTTAGCTGCGAACATGTCTTCGCCTAAGTTAAAAACACTCCGAGTGGTGAGCGATCCTCTCATTTGGGGGCTCAGTTGCGAAGAAGTCCTCGCCTAAGTTAAAAACACTCCGAGTGGTGAGCCATCCTCTCACTCGGGGGCTTAGCTATGGACAAGTCCTCGCCTAAGTTAAAAACCCTCTGAGTGGTGAGCAACCCTCTCAATCAGAAACTTAGTTGCGAACAAGTTTTCGCCTAATTTAATATCCAACCCAGTGAATAGCAACCTATTCACTCGGATTCTTAGCTGTGAATTAGTCCTCGCCTAAGTAAAAAAACTTTCCCGAATGATGAGCACTCCTCTTACTTGGAAACTTAGCCGCGAACAAGGTTGCGCTTAAACTCAAAATTCTTTCGAGTAATGAACATCAAGCTCATTCGGAAACCAAACAAACTTAGTCAAGCAAAGAATTGGAAAGCAAAATGTAGTTAAACTCAAGATCTCCAGACTGAGGTTGTCTACGCAAACGAAAGTACTCGGGCTTAAGACCCGAATGAAGTTTAAAACGGTTACACCATCACTCGGCATACCGAGGCAAGTAAAGTTTGAACTGCAATCAAAGTTTTTCAAGGCTCGTCGGGACTCGCAGGCTCAATGAAGGTGTCTAGATCAATCCCATCAGGGATGCGGGTGACTACGACGATGAAGGTCTCCATGAAGTCCTCGAACTAATGTTTTTTCGTGTTGTCCACCTGGAGCGCCTTCAGCTTGTCCTCCTTAGCCTCCTTGCAATGGACCCGAACGAGTGAAAGAGCCACGTCAGCTCCGCAACGCGCAACAGATTTCTTCCATGCCTATACTCGAGTGGGCCTATACTCGAGTGGGAATCTGATTGAGGCGGCTCATCATTGACTCAATGTCACTCTGGAGGATGTCTTCTCACCAAAGTTCCTTGTGCATCCTCTCCAGTGCAGCACTCAGTCGGGCGACATATCCTTGAACATTTTTGAGACGAGCGTTGAGGCGAAACATGTTCATGACCACACCGTCCCCAAGGGGTGACTTGGTGGGGTCCAGATTTGGCTCGATCTCTTCACTGTCCTTGTCAAAGTCCTGGCAGAAGTCTACACGAAGGGAAAATGAAAAGTTGGCCACACTATCATTCGGTGGAAATGGAGGAAATTCACTCGTCAAAGGAAAGTTACCAGTAAGCATTCCAAACATCTTCTTTGTGAAGTCGTCCAAGTAGTTCTCCACGTCGTTCCTCCTCTTGGTCATCTGTTCAAGCTTCTTGTTCGAGTCGGCATGTTCCTGCTTCACTTTGGCATTCTCCTCCTCCAATTTGTTGGCTGCAGCAAGCTTCTTCTCCGCGGCCTCGAATTTCTCCTTAGCCTCAGCAAGTGCTTTGTCCTTGTCTTCGAGCGCCTTCTTCAAGAGGTTCAGATCATTTGTGGTCACTTCCAAATCCAGCTGAAGCTGGTTCTTCTCCTTTTTCGAGTCGACGTACTTGGTCCCAAGCTCCCAAGTTTTCTGAAATCATCAAAGAGCAGTTCAGTCGACACTAATATTTCTCCACTCCCGAGTGGAGAAGATCAGCTCAGTCGACTAGATGGCGGCCCGCCACTCCACCCCACCCCCCTGCAAAGCATCATATCATGGCTGATGGAAATGATGTCCATGAAACCTACATGATAAATCTTGCTGCTTCAGACCTTTTCATCCATACTACAAACGTTCAGCAGTGGAGACACTAAGGAAAAACATTCACTCGACACACTGAGTGATAAAAGTACTACAAGTACGAAAAAGGACCCTCAGTCCAAGTTCCTAAGACTACCGCCCATCATAAACGATCGACAATAGTCTCGGGGACTACACCCAGTGGATGCACTCAACGTGCCCCACTGGATACGACACCACCCGACCAGGTCCGGTCTGCTTGAGTCAAAAAATAGAGAGAGAAAATATCTAAAACTGTCTCAATCAGACCACCGCCGATGCAAGTAATCGACGGCGGTCTCAGGGACTACACCCAATGGGTGCACTCAGCGTGCCCCCACTGAACTTATTATCACTCGCGCAGGTCTGTCCTGTCTAGTGTCAACAACTATCAAAAACCAATCAAACACCCCTGCCGATGTCACCGTCATTCGACAGCAGTCCCGGGAACTACACCCTGTGGGTTCACTCAGCATGCCCCCACTGGACCAGAAGCAAGCAAGTATACGCCAAAAAAACACCGAGTGGTTGTTGAGTCAAGATGGACAGAATTCAATCGGAAATGAACTTACAATCACACTTACTCGGACATTAGCACGAAGTGCCGAGCTGGCATCATACGCCTCCTTGGTTTGCAGCATCATCTGCTCAGCCTGGATCATGGCCTCTTTACCAACTCCAATCTGGTCTTCTGGGACACGGTGCACAAAGAATGCAAGCATTGGAGGAGCCGTCACTACAGTTGAGGTCACATGAGTTACCAGAAGTTGCTCAATCGGCACTGGAGTCAGAAGGGTTGAACTCGCTGGAGGAGCATTCGAGAGCGAAAAATCAAGCCCAGTTTTGGCTCGGGACGAGTCGCCAACTTCTAAAGGCAATTCAGCAGTCGACCACTGCAGTTCATCATCGTCTTCCAAGTGGATGACGTTTGTAGCTGTCAATCGACAATGTTAGTTTATCTAATCAACGAATTATATCCAGAAAAAGGAACGGAGTGAAGATTTGTTATACCTGTTGGGAGGTGGCCACGTCTACAATATCCACGTCCATGTGATCCTCTTCATCTCCCGGAGGCGACGTCACCGAGGTAGCAGCTCTGACAAGAAAACTCCACTCGTTCATCAAAGGCATGTAATTCCACAACAATAAAGGAAAGGAAATAAACACTCACGCTGAGGCGACTGGCACAACGATCTTCATTCCGGGCAAAGCTTTTCGAGGTTTGGGAGCATCGGGTTTGGGCTGTTTTGCAGCCTCCTCTATTGACTTAGTTGTTGCGGCCCGGTCACGCTTCGTATTCCTCGTGTGCTTGATGCGAGGGTCTTGCTTGGGGCATCCACCGGGTCTTGGCGCTGCTTGGATCGAGACTCGTTACGTGGGGGAGACTGAATCTCTTCTTCGCTCTCCTCCAAGCCGTCTTCGCTATCCTCGCTATCCTCACCATAATCACTGTCCACGCTGCTGCTTGTACTCTCTTCACCGACGTCAAGTTGCCCTCCGTTCGGCACGGGCGAATACATATTTGTCAACCCCTACAAGATGCAAACAGCAAAGTCAGTCGACTAGAGATTCAATCACTCGACAAGGATATGAAAGTATTCGGAAAGGACATCACTCACTGCGTTCGGCGGCTAATTCTCAGCAGAGAACGGCAAGACCCGTTTGGCTCCCACAGGGTTGTCATAGGATCCAGTGATGCTTCTAAGCTACTGCGCCACGGTCTCTTCAGAGACCTCCTCTTGGTCTGACCGAGTGGAGTCATCGGGGCCCGAATAATGCCACATGGCATGGTCTCTTGCTCGAAGAGGTTGGATTCACCGAGTGCGAAATGTCTCAAGTAGGTCCATCCCAGTCACCCCTCCACGGATCAGATTGACTATAGCATAAACCAGAATTCTTACCTAGATCTTCTACTCCTCTGATACAGTCAGCGTTCTGGGAGGAGTGGGTCGCTCCCAAGTGAATGAGGAAAGGCCATTCAACATATTTGGAGATGCAATGTCTTTGCAATAAAACCAAGTCGACTGCCAGCCTTAGACAGATTCAGGAAGAGTCATTTGTGGAAACGCACTCTTACTCCTCTTCTGGAGCCCCAGGCCACCACACAGCTAGATGACGTGGGTTATACTATCACTCGGATTGGCTTTCTTTACCGACTGGGAACTTATGGTGAAGATTTGTTTGAACAGTCCCCAATGAGGGGAACAACCCAAGAAGCATTCGCACAACGTTATGAACGTGGCAAGGTATGAAATAGTATTTGGAGGAAAGTGGTGGAGTTGAGCACTAGAGAAGTTTAAGAATCCGCGGGTGAATGTGTGAGGAGGCAAAGAAAAACCTCGCTCGACGTGGGTGAGGAGGAGGACTCTCTCACCTTCGCGTGGCTCCCGCTCGACTTCTCCCCCCGAAAACCTCCATGAACCGGCGTCTATCAGCTCGTCGGCAACAAGGTTCATCACGTCCACCTCCTTGACGGTCGACGGGAGGAAATCCCCGTGGTTCCACCCTGGCGGCGCCGCAGATCGGGCGCCCGACGGCTTCTTGGCATTAGCTCCTTTCTTGGCCCGCTCGAGCTTCCCAGTCTTCCCCTTCATCATCTCAACAACGGTGGTGGATACGGATCTAAGTGACGCTTGTGAGACACAGGTGGTGCATAAAAAGAGGGGAAATGAGGAGGAGCATTGTTCCAACCCTAGCGCCGTCCCATCTTATAGCCGCCCGAGTGAGTCGCTGACCTATGGGCCCGCTAGATCTTTGTCTATCCCGGTAACAGAGGAAGCACGATATGTGGCGATTAAGGCGGCGCAATAATTGAGGCGTCGTTCTCCCACTTGCCCTGGTCATTGTTCATGACTCCACGGCACATGAATGCCAAATTTTCGAATCCCGTGAAATCCGAGCCTGACGAAGCGACCCGTCGCATCAAAAGACCTTGTTGATCACTCGGACCAGTTTTCACGTTCAAGTTCACTCGGATGCATTTCAAGATAGAATCGATCAGGGTGAACAACAAAGACTTCAATCGACGCATACTTCTGCTAAACCCTGAAGTGCATTCGGAGTTTGCGTGTCTTATCAGAATTTGCATCGACCCTTTCTCACTCGAACCCTGATCCATTTGGGGGCTAATGATGGGGATATGTACCTAGGGTTGGGTCATAGGCATGAGCTACATGTCCTACCCAAGGGCACTAGATTGAAGACTTAAAGATGACAAGGAAGGTTCCGACTCACTCGCCATGGTGCATGGGTCGCTTGGTAGAATATCCACTCGGAGAATTTCTCCCTTCACTCGACGGAAGCCTTTCACTCGGAAGAACTAGAAGCGAGTGCACCACAAAAGATCAGAAGCCACTCCAGGGAGGCCAACGAGCGGGCATTCGACTGGCATCATAAGTAACATTTATTACGTACGTTATCAGTAACGTACACCTTTATCTCCACTAATCGAACCCTTGGTTGCCCGGTCTTGATGAGGGGTAGCGCACTCTATTTAAGCCACCCCTCCCCTCCGGGAGAAGGGTTCGCACCCCGTGTAACACACATATTCCACACGACAAGAGCTCCTGAGCACTGAGACGTAGGGCTGTTACCTCCACGAGCGGGGCTTGAACTCATACATCATGTGTACAAACTCACCGTAGCTAGGACTCCGCCCTCTCCTTACGTACCCCTCACCTCTACTTTCAAGCACGTTCCCACGACAGATATTACAATTGATTCAGTGCATAGGTTTGCCAAAGTGATCGTCTGCGTCTTTGGCCCTGTCTATATTCATGCACCCAACGGGGAAGACATACGAAGGTTGATGGAAGCAAGTGAGAGGAGAGGTTGGCCTGGTATGCTAATAAGCATTGATTGCATGCATTGGACTTGGAAAACTGCCAAAGGCATGTCACAGGTAGTATTGTGGCAAGTCTCATGATGCAACAATTATGCTAGAAGTCATAACATCCGAGGATTTATGAATTTGGCATTGCTTTTTTGGTATAACACATACTCCCAAACGATGTGTTGCAACGATCTCATTTGTTTTCTATACTTGCTAGTGGTGATGCTCCTGTTTGCAACTACATGGTCAATGGACATGATTACACCAATGGATAATATCTTGCACATGGTATTTATCCTTCTCGGTGTACATTAGTCAAGAGCATAAAAAAAACCAGTACTAGGAGCATGTTGAATTTGCAAAGGTACAAAAGGCTGCCCGAAAAGATATTGAAAGAGCCTTTGGGATTTTGCAATCAAGGTTTGCCATTGTTCATGGTCCTGCTCGTTTTTGGAACAAACGAATCGTGAAGAACATCATGAATTGATGTGTGATTCTTTACAAAATGATCCTCAAAGATGAGAGAGACATGAACTTGAAATTCTTCTACAGCAATGTTGGTAGCCGTGTGAAGCCAGCTAAAGACCCTGATCGCTTACAAGCATTTCCTCACACATACCGACACATTGAGGACCCAAACACCCACTATCAGCTTCACGAAGATCTCATTAAGCACCATTGATAGAGACATGGGCAGTAATTTTTGCCATTTTTCTTTCATTTCATTTAATTCATATGTGATTTTCATCACAATAGTTTTTGTATTGAATTATTACTTTATATTTCGGAGATTTGAATAATTGTTGTAATCTAATAAATTGTTGTATTACGATTTGGATATTTGATCTTATGTTTTTAGTCAATTTTAGCAAAATACCACGTCTTTTACGGTTTAGCGAGGGCCGCGGCAGAACATCATCCGCATCACGGAACTGTAAAATAGAATATTCGCAGTTCTGTTTTACAGTTCCGCGATGCGGGTTTCATTCTATCACGATTCTCGTCATACCGTAAAAAATATTTTTCGCGAACTGTAAACGCGCGATACATGTCCATAATATACGGATCTGCTGGAGTTGCTCTTAATTTAGCTTGATGGAAAGTTCGGTGTATACATAGTACTGTTCAACATTTACCAGAAGTAGAAGAAAAAAAAAATTGAGACAAACCAGAAGAAGAAGATGGCCCCTGATGAAACGTACCTCCTTTTTTGTGTTGAAAGGCTGCCGAGCTAGGCTCGTAGATTCTTGAGCACCTTCCATCTCCAGAGGAGCTTTACCAAAATTCTTTACTGATTGATGATGATTGGTAACTATTTAGTCATCATCAATCGCAGCATTGCTATACTAGTTAGCTAGTACACTAGACTCTAAAAGCCCTGTTTGGATACTCTAACTTAGCTAGAGGTTAGAGTTAGTTTCTAGCTTATGACTAACCTTAAATTAACTCGAGCCAAAAAGGTGTTTGGGTGATAGGGTTAGATTAACAATAGTTGTACTTGATGGAGAGAGAAAAATGATTTTTTAATGGGTCATTACTTGGTGGATAGAGAGAGAAAAGTGACTTTTTAGTGGGCCCATGAAAACTAGCTTCAATTAGCACCTCTTGGATGGGCTAGTTTTTTTAGGTGAGTTAGATGCAACTAGCTTCATTCTAACCCTCATGTTTGAATACTTTATTGCTATTTGAGCCTCAACTAGCTTAAACTAACTCTAGTCTATGGATCCACACAGGGCTAAAGTCTAGTCGGTGGCATGAAAATCCCGAGAGGTAAAAAATAGTTCGACTAGCATCGCCTCGTTTCTCATGAATTTTATGACTTCTTATTTGTAGGATTCTAAAACCAAAGAATCTGAAAAATCGCAGAATTCAGATGTTTTGTACATTCGATACGTACACAATTGTTGACGCACGAAAGGAGACACTACTTTCTTTTTGAGAATTTTTAGAATATTATTTCGAAATTTTTGTTTTAGACTGACCGGACCAAGAGAACTTCCCTCCCGCATTTTATAACAACCTGAACGCGACCTTGGTTTGAAGGCAAAGGTTTCAAATAACGACGGGGCAACATCAACTTTCATGCATCATACTCCCTCTGTTTTAAGTATTTATTGTTGAGAAAAACTACATTAATTTTTTTCAACAACAAATATTATGATACAAAGAGAGTAGTTTTTTCTGAGAGTTTTGTGTGGATGCTTCTTTAGGAGTGTTCAATTTCAACTTTTATTTAGAAGTGTAGTGAAAGAGAAATTCTTGCTAAATTTTTTTATTGAATTAAAGTAAGAGCAAATTTCTATTAGATTCAATCTTATGATTCCAACAGCCTATGTGGAAAAACTTCTACAGATTCCGATATTGATTTCTACGGAAATCAATAAAAAAGATAGTGAAGTTAGAAATGACAATTGCTCCCTTCGTCTCAAAATATAATAGCGTTTTTTTTTACATTAGACTGAGACCAAGACTTTCTCACACACACGGTTAGAGCAACTTCAAGTCTCCAACGGGGCGAACCATTTCGTCCGCCGCCGTCCGTTTGGGTCAGAGTGAACAAAAATGAAGGCCCAACGCGCCGACTCATTACCAAAACGCGTTCGCTTCGCGTTCGCGTCGACCCATTTGCGATCCAAATTTGACACTGAAATGCGTCGAAGCGGACGCGCGCGCCCCCTCGGTGTCCGCCCCCAACCACCGCGGTCAATATATTTATGACGGCCGTCATCCTCGGGCCCACGCGTCGGCGACCGCGACCGACCTTTTTTAATCTGAGTGTGCGGTGGATTCCGCCATCTGCTTCCAGAAACCCGCCCGTCCAGATTTCGCCACCCCCTTTTTCCTCGTCGACGACCCAGCAGCCATGGACAACGGCGACAACCACGTCGGCTATTCCAGTGCGATGCTGTCAGAGGAGGTCGCCTACCTGCCGGCTATGAGGGCGATGCACCTGGCGCACTAGCGCGTCCGTGCTACGCCCGGCTTCTTCCCGAACACCCTCGTCGTCCGTGCCAGGGCGCTTCTTCCAGAAGAGGCCGCCTACTTTGAAGCTTAGATGGCGATGCAACATGTGCGTGAGCGTGCCCGTGCTGCCGCGTCACCGCCGACGTCAGCACTACCCGCGTCGGCAGAGCCCGCCCCCACTCCGGCACAGCCCGACCTTGCCCCCGCACCGGCACAGCCCGCCCCCGCTCCGGCACAGCCCGACCTCGACGCCGCCGTCGAGGACGCCTAGGTTTTTTCTTTCTTATTTTTCATTCGCGTGGGCTCTCGTCGGTCTTCGTGGCCGATTTTTTAATATTTAAGCGGTCATTTTCATTAATATTATGCATATTTGGTTCACGCGGGCAAAAATGGGTCGAGTCAGCGTTGGACGCATACGTCGGCCCAAACGTTGAAGCGGACGTTGGTGTCCGCCTGACCGACCCAAACAGACAAAATCGTCGTCCGTTTGGAGTTGGCCTTAGGGACACATGATAGACACTTTTTCTGCACTATGGCCACTGCTCCCATGCACTCCTACCAAGTAGGAGTAATAGATGATGATCATTGCCTCAAAAACAAAAGTAGATGATCATCAATCCGCACAGGGCTGGGGCGTCGATGAGGAGCTAGCCCTTTTCGCACGCAGCTAGGCGTCAAGCTGTTGCATGACGAGCTTGGCTTTTTTGCCTCCATCAGCCAAGCGAAATCATTCCTCCTTTCCAATCCAATCAGATCCCAGAACAATGGTGGGGCGCGCGAGATGCGGCGGATGCGGATTTGGCCATGGCTTGGATTCGATCGATCGCTACCGAGGGCCGCCCCCCTCCACCGGCCGGGTGCGCGCGTAGCCAATTTTTCCTCTTTTGTCACCCACGTAGGGCTAGGGGCCGCCGGGCTGAAGAAAGCGATATCATGGCGCCATCATCGCGCGTACCTGCAACGGCGTACTATGAGCATGTGTGCGTGTATGCGGGCGCCGCGTCCGTTTCGTTTCTGCGCAGATCCGGCCACACTCCATTGCGGCGTTGAAAGGCGGTCATGGCGGATCTGGAGTGACGTTCATGGGCTTCCACTTTCGCGCGCCATGCAGCCTAGAGGCGCCTACCAAGGCTGCTAGATTGGCGCTACGGAGGGATTGGACATGCTTCGATTGAGTCTAAAGGTACATCTCGCTCTTGCGAATTCGGAAGAAAAATATTGCAGTTAGCACTGAGGTCAATTCCAACACGCGACCCTATTTTGTCCGTGTTTTTCTGCTTGATAATATGTGTCTCATTTATAACTTAAAGATTACAATACAAGTCAAGTAAGAATCGACGTGATAAAACTAAAAAGATAGAAAAACATCTTTGAGTTTGACACCAACTTACGTCACCTGCCTCGTGCACCACCACAGCAGCTAAAAAAAAGAAATGACAAATCACGACAGGGTGAGGGTTGCGACTGGTGAGCTGCTGCGCGGGCCGGCGGCTGTTGCTGCTACACGTGGCTGCTATGGCTCGTGGGCGCGTGCGGCCAACTGGCTAGCGCGGGCGACGCGGGGCTCGTCGGCCGGGTTGGCTTCGTCTACACACTGTTGGCTTTTGAACGTGCGTATGCAGCTGTACAGGCGTGCCTACGCGATTCTTGCTTCGGCCGGCTACTTGACGGAACTTGCGTAACTAGCGACACGAATAAAACTGATCGATGGATTTGATGGCTAAAGGCCCGTGTCGAGACTTTGTTTTGTATTGCTTTGCTCGTTTCTTATCTGATTTTACAATCAACACCCCTAGGGTGTCTTTTATACACGTCCACAAGGGATTATGGAAATAGACTAGGACTAGGAATCCTAATACTACTAGGACTCGGTTTGGCTTTCTTTCCTAATCCTAGAGAAACAACATGATTAACTTCTACATTCACCTCCTTAATCTTGTTGCTTGACTTCACTTCTTGCACTCCGACTTTCCTCCTCATCTCGATGAACTTCTGTCGACCGAGGGACTTGGTGAAAATATCGGCAAGTTGGTCTTTCATGTTCACATGTTGAACCTCGATCAACCCTTCTTCAATGCACTTCCGGATATGGTGGAACCGGGTATCTATGTGCTTGCTCCTTTCGTGATGAATCGAATTTTTGCACAACGAGATTGCAGGTTATCGATCTTCAGTGACACCTTCTGCACCTCCCGCTTTGCAAGAATAGCTAGGAGTCTTCTCAACCACACTGCTTGACAAGCCGCCGTGCTTGCCGCTATGTATTCTGCCACGCATGAAGACAGTGCCACCACCTTCTGCTTCTGAGAATTCCAGCTAATCGGATTTGGCCCAAGGTAGAAAACCATGCCCGTTGTGCTCTTTCGGTCATCAACATCACCTGCCATGTCACTATCTGAATATCCACGAAGGATCAATCCTTCCTTTCCCTTTCTGTACGTGTAACCAAGATTAATGGTGCCTTTCACATAGCGCAAGATTTGATTGACCGCGCTCATGTGCTCGGTTGTCGGATTCTCCATGAAACGACTCACGATCCCGACTGAATAAGCCAAGTCAGGTCGGGTATGCACCAAATATCTTAGGCTGCCCACAACGCTTCGATACATTGTGGTGTCCACCGGCGGATTTGAGCTACGCTTGCTCAACTCGTGACGTTGGTCCATTGGAACTTGTGTCACGTAGCAATCTGACATGCCACACTTGTCCAATAACTTGACCGCGTAAGCCGATTGACATAGGGAAATCTCTCCGGAGCTTTGCTTCACTTTGATGCCCAAGTAATAGCTGAGTAATCCCAAATCACTCATGCTAAACTTGTTCTTCATTTGCGCCTTGAAACGTTCAATTTCTTGTACGCTATCTCCGGTGATAATCAGATCGTCGACATAAACTCCAACTAGCAGGTTTGAGCCTTTGGACTTCTTTGTATAGACTGCATGCTCGAGGGGACATCTCTTGAACCCGAGCGAGACCAGACTTCGGTCTAACTTTGAGTTCCAAGCTCTTGGCGCTTGCTTCAACCCGTAAAGTGCCTTCTTGAGCTTGTAAACTTTCCCTTCTTCGCCTTTCTTCTCGTAGCCGAGGGGTTGTTCCACGTACACTTCTTCTGTGAGATCGTCGTTGAGGAAAGCGGATTTAACATCCATATGATGAACCTTCCAATCCTCTTGTGCTGCCAAAGCTAGGAGCACTCTCACCGTCTCGATTCGAGCAACCGGTGCAAACACCTCATCATAGTCAACTCCTTGACGTTGAACGTAGCCCTTTGCAACGAGTCTTTCCTTGTACTTCACAATGGCACCCTCCGTGTCCTTCTTTAACTTGTAAACCCACTTCAAACCTATCGTCTTCTGGTTTGGAGGTCGGGTTACCAAAGTCCACGTGCCATTGTTCTCAATTGCCTTCATCTCCTCATCCATGGCGTGCGTCCAACTATGGCTTTTGCTCGCCTCTACGAAGTTCGCCGGCTCCTCAACTCCGAAAAGACATAGTCCGAAGTATTCGAGCGTAACTGACTTTGTGTACTTGTAGACTTTCTTGAGGGTCTTGTAGCGACGAGGCCCCGAGGAGTCCGTTGTGGCTTGCGAAGGAGGCGACACAAATTGTGTCGGTGTTGATGCACTTGAGGAAGACGGCTGAGACCCTGGTGTGTCATCGACATCCGTGTCGTCGGCGTAGTCGTCGTGACCGTGACCATCATCTTGATTGTCGTCGTCACTATGCGCCTCGTTGTCGATGTTGTCGTCGAGATCGCCGCCTGTGTCGTGTGCGGCGTTGTCGCTATCTCCTTGCGACCTATGCGCGTCGTCGTCGGTGTCGGCACCATGATGATCACTACCATTGTGGTCACCTTGGTTGGACGTCTTGCCAACCACCTGGACATCCTCCCCTGCATCATCATCAATTGGAAATTCAACTGCAAATATGTTACTGTTTGGAGCATCGTCGGCTGCGGCGCTCCAATTCCACGCTTGGTTTTCTTCAAACACGACGTCGCGTGAAATCCGTAGACGCTTGGTTTGTGGATCGTAGAAACGGTATGCCTTGGTGCCAGAACTGCTCTCGTATCCGATGAACACCATCTTGGTGCTACGATCGGCAAGTTTGAGAGGTGCGGCTCCGCCGTCTTCACATGTGCCACGCACCCGAATGTCCGTAGATGAGACACATTCGGCTTACGTCCATAAATTGCTTCATACGGAGTCTTGCCGATCACCGCCTTCGTTGGAGCCCGGTTGAGAAGATAGACCGCCATCGAGACAGCTTCTCCCCAAAAAGTCCCCGGCAGGTTCTTGCTCTTGAGTAAACTCCTTGCCAGGTCAACGACGGTTCGATTGCGCCTTTCAACGACCCCATTCTGCTGTGGCGTGTAAGGTGCCGTGAGGAACCTCTTTATGCCAATCTTCTCGCAGTAGTCGTTGAACTCATTCGACGTAAACTCTCCGCCGCGATCTGCCCGTAGAGCGCAAACCTTCAGCTTGTGTTCCATCTCCGTTGCAGCCTTCAACTTCTTGAACGCTTCAAACGCCTCATCTTTAGACCGTAGGAGAACGACCCACATATATCTCGAGTAGTCATCTACCACAAGGAAGAAGTACTTATTTTCTCCGTGAGTTGCCGGGGTGATAGGGCCACATAGATCACCATGGAGCAGCTCGAGTGCATCACTTGCACGATAGGTAGACTGAGCAGGGAACGGCCTGCGGTGCTGTTTTCCAACCAAGCACCCATCACATACTCGATCAACATGGTCGATAACTGGCATCCCTGATACCATCTCCATCTTTGACATCTTCTTCAAGGCGTAGAAGTTAACATGTCCAAATCTAGCATGCCATAACCACGAATCATCATCACTCTTGGCTAGCCAACACTCCGGTTGAGATTGATCAAGGTTGAGGATATAGAGCATGTTCCGTGTGCGACTAACACGAGTTAGCACGTTTCGGAGGTTGTCGAAGATCGTCATCACTCCGTTCTCGATATCCACCTTGCATCCATTCTCGTCAAGCTTCCCGATAGAGATGATGTTGTTGCGAAGCCGTGGGATGTAGTACACTCCGGTGAGTATGCGATGTTCGCCTGTGAGACCCTCAAAGAGGACAGATCCTTGCCCGCAAATCTCCACAGCTGAACCATCACCGAACTTGACCGAGCCTTCAACATCGTATTCCAGCTCGAGGAATTTCTCCTTGCACCCCGTCATGTGGTTACTGGCACCCGTGTCGAGATACCACGACACGTTCTGATCACCGGATAACTTTGGTGTCACTTTTTCCTCATGAAGTAGCACCTTCCGGCTAGGTTTCATAACCACCGTTTCAGCGAGATCACAAACTTCGGCCATCAGAAGACCTGGACCTTCATCTTCCTGCTTTGCCAAATTTGCCTTGATCTCCCGCTTGTTAGGTTTTGGACAATCCTTCGTAAAGTGACCCATCTTATTGCAGTTATAGCACTTGACCTTGGACAAGTCCAAGTTCCGTGGTTTCTGCTCTTTAGATTGGCCCGCCTTACCACGACTTTGTGGCTTGCCTTTTCCTTTGCCTTTTCCGGTTTGTCCATCGCCCTTCGTGTTGCTTGAGCCTTCGCCACCGTCACGCCTTCCTTTGCTACTTGGGGCCTCCCAATCTGCGCGCGAGTACATGAGTTGGTCACTGCCTCCTCCTTTGCCTTTCCGACAGCCACGAGCATTCTCTTCCCATGTCCGCAATCGTCTGATCGCCTCCGTTATGGTCATGTCGTCGATGTCGTAAAGCTGCTCGAGCGTGCCGATGATGTACGTGAATTTATCAGTGACTGAACTGAAAAACTTCTCCACGATCTCGGTCTCATCGAGCTTTGCACATAGCGTGCGGATCTCTCCCACCAAAGTAGTAAGACGCATGACGTAGGCATTCACCGATTCAGTTTCCTCCATCTGCAACTTGTGAAATTGGCGCTTCAGCACTTGTGCCCTTGCCTCGGTGACGCGATCTTCTCCGATCCTCATCTCCTTGAGTGCGTTCCACGCCTCTCTTGCCGTCTCGAACTCCGCCAATGTCATCAGCACGGAATTCGGCACAGACTGTGCTATGGCGGCCATGGCACCTTCGTCGGACTCGTCATCGACGTCGTCGTCCGTGATTGCCTGCCACACTCAAAGGGTTCGGAGAATAATCTTCATCTTCACCGCCCACATGCCGTAGTTGGCGTCGGTGAGCACCGGGTACTGGATGGGGATGTTGCGATGCGCCTGGACGTTGGCGCCGCTCGTTCCTCCACCACTCGTTGCTGACTTGCCGCCCTTCTTCACCTTGTCGCCGTTCTTGTTCGCCTTGGCACCGACGCTGTCGGACTTGACTGACTCAGCGTTGCTGTCCGTCATCGTAGATCGTAGATCGCCGAGGCTCTAGATACCAATTGTTGGCTTTTGAACGTGCGTATGCAGCTGTACAGGCGTGCCTACGCGATTCTTGCTTCGGCCGGCTACTTGACGGAACTTGCGTAACTAGCGACACGAATAAAACTGATCGATGGATTTGATGGCTAAAGGCCCGTGTCGAGCCTTTGCTTTGTATTGCTTTGCTCGTTTCTTATCTGATGTTACAATCAACACTCCTAGGGTGTCTTTTATACACGTCCACAAGGGACTATGGAAATAGACTAGGACTAGGAATCCTAATACTACTAGGACTCGGTTTGGCTTTCTTTCCTAATCCTAGAGAAACAACATGATTAACTTCTACACACACTCCGTCTAATGCTACTACATGTGGCTGCCAGGTGATCGAGCCGGACAAATCCGTGTTCAAGGCGCGGCACAAGCAAGGACGGGGCGCAAGAGAGCGGTAGGAGGGGCGGTGAGCGGATGCAGCAACGAGGCGGCAACAAGGCGTGGTGCGGGAGAGCTCGAGGAGCTGCTGCAGGGTCAAGCGCATGGGTGTGGTGCGGGCGAGCTCGACGGGGCATCCAGGCGAGCTCTGGGGTAGCGGACGCTTTGGGAATGGTCGGTTGTGTTGGGCACATCTAAGACTACTTATAATGGAGACTAACATAAAATAGTAATATGCATATGTTACTAGTCTAAGTTATTACTTCCACAATGAATAACAACATAGAGATAGTAACATTAAGCCTTTAATTTATAGACTCATTTTGTCTTGGTATGCATTATGTTACTCATAGTATGAGTAACCAGAGGCGGAGGACGAAAAGAAATTAAGGTGTGGCGGACTCTTAAACATAATAACACGCAATTTTTTTGAATCCTTTTGATCTTGATGAGTGGCATGTACTCTAACCTACGAAACATTTATAGAGACACGAACACGATGATACATATATGAAAATTTCTAGATACAACCATACGATGATACAATGAATATATAAAAATGATTAAAAATGTTGTGCAACCAGCAAGCATGTGCCCAGCAGCCAGCGCACCCGAGGACTCTGCAGTTGTTCGATCCAATCCCGTGCCCTTTTCAATCGAGTGAATAGAAAGATAGAGGACTATGGGGAGACAGAGCTGGCGTCTGGAGAGGCGGAGGCTCGGATGGCCGGACCTGTGAGGGAGGCGGAGCTGGCGACCGCCACGCCGTCTGCTTGGTCACATCAGCCACTAGATGCTCACTGCACAGTGGTGCCCTACTTGTGCCCAGTTCCAACCTCGGCCACAACTAGATGTGATGTTTGTCATCCGTCCACCGATGTCCTCCACTGGGACCGCTCGCTCACCGCCCACAACAGTTCGTTTGGCCGCCGCCCCTCTATCTTGGTTTCTGGCGTGCGTGCTTCGTTGGGGGTTGGGGAATTGCTTCATACACGCTGGAGCGAGTAGGCTGGCTCTGTTCGTGACAGAGATTAGGCCCAAATAGCGGGTCTACATGCGTCGCTCGGCATTGTCATAGGCCCAATTAGGGTGGCTGCCAGTAGCGGATGCAGAAACTTTTTAGCTTGGGTCAAATCATTAATTAAGTACTGCATAAACCTAGTATACATGGATATGTTAGATGTGGCAGCAGCCAAACCTTGCCAGATTGCTGGCTTCGCCACTGGTGGCTGCGTGTCCCTTTTGTTTTTTCAGCAATTCTTTTCCATCAAGCGAGAGCCAGCAAGCTAGCAAATGATGATATGCATACATGTATTTAAAAATTTGAACCAAATCAAGGTGTGGCGGCTGCCACACCTTGCCCACCGGGGGCCTCCGCCACTGTGAGTAACTAAGTTACTTCATTTCTTTTTTTAATTAATTAATTGTCACGTCATATGTTTTTTATTTACTCCGGCCGACGAGTAGGTGACATCTACTATGCTATTTTCATTATGAATAGTCCGTTTTGATCGTTACTATTTCAAACGGAGAAAATAAGGTATATTTGGAGTCTAGGGTAGGAGTTGCCCTAATGCCGGCCTGTCAAAACAACCTTCAAAATTTGACGAAAACCTACCTTCATAATTCGAGGGATGCGGTGGGGATCCTCATCTTCTCTTTTTCATTCGACGACGACGACGGCTACGGTGACGTTAATACTCCTACTGCGCACTACCCAACTCCCCTGCTGGCGAGAAAAGATTAATTCTCCTACTGCGTACTACCCAACTCCCCTGCTGGCGAGAAAAGATCGCGGGTGCACAAAATCTTCTAGTGATGCCCACAAGAACTGCTCCCGCGGTCCCCAAATTCCATATCCATGCCAAAAATGCCGAGGCCCCCTAGCACAAGTGAAGTGGCAGGCCACTTTTGCCTTCCTCCGTCTGCTTGCCAAAGATCTGATTTCTCACGGTGTGATCAACTGCACCGTGCGGTCATGCATGCAAGAATGACGGAGGCCCGTCCGTTTCAAACGCGTACGCGTGCATGAATGATGCTTGCGTCCTCTGCTTCTTCCTTCCAAAACCAGCTAGCCATGCCACATAACGATCGACCGTGTCCTCCCGTCTTTCCGATCCGAATCGGCTGTGCCTGTGCCTGTGCCTGCACGCAACGCAATTATTGTGGGGCGCATCATGTATACGTCCCCGTCTGCGTCGTCTGCCGTCCTGCGCAAAATCTATGGCTCCGCGTCAGCTACAGCGGAAGAGATCGTCTCCGTCCACGGACGCCTTGATCCGGGACCTTGTTCTTTAATCACCAGCTCCCTCCCGCTTAGATCAGTCGTGCTCCTGCTGTTGTCGCCATGGTACATTTCGGTACGTACGTGATTTGCTGTGATCTCCATGGGCCAGCCCGCCAGGCCTGATTCTGAGCCCGTCCTCCTTGTCGAGAGAGCATAGCAGGTACTGTGGCACCCCTAGCCCCTGGTACTGTTTTCTCAGCATTGCTCTCTGAACAAGATTAGGTGCTACAACAAATTACAAAACTTTGTCGTGCATGGCTGTGGAATGGAGAGAGTAGCTGCAATGGAGGTCAATGCAGGGTGGCTTGGAGCATTGTTTGCAGGCCAAAAAGCC
Organism: Hordeum vulgare subsp. vulgare; assembly: GCF_904849725.1. Taxonomy (NCBI): domain Eukaryota; kingdom Viridiplantae; phylum Streptophyta; class Magnoliopsida; order Poales; family Poaceae; genus Hordeum; species Hordeum vulgare. The sequence goes on from NC_058523.1 coordinate 359,206,800, forward strand.
TTGGTGGACTTGGAGTTCTTGATTTTCGTAAATTTGAAATTGCGTTAAGGCTTAGATGGCTGTGGCTCGCTTGGAAAGACGACCAGAGGCCATGGGCGCAAGGGCCGCTGCCATGTAGTATCAAGGAAAAGGAGCTATTCTCCATGGCAACCAGAATTACCTTGGGCGATGGCGCTAAAGCAAGTTTTTGGAATGATGCTTGGCTGCAGGGGCAATGCCCGAAGCTCTTTGCGCCAGCCCTATACAACATATCAATGCGCAAAAACAGATCGGTGAAGGAGGCTCTAGCGCATGACACATGGCTTATGGACCTTCGAAGTGGACTCACAGAACAAATGACAGACGAGCTCACAAACCTGGCTGCCCTGTTGGATGATGTACAGCTGCAACCTGACGAACATGACAGTATTGTATGGCGCTTCTCGCAGAAAGGAAGCTACTCAGCCAGGTCTGCATACATACTACAATTTGAGGGGGCAATCAAGTTTGATTGCCATCATCTGATCTGGGGCGCGTGGGCTACCGGTAAATGCAGGTTCTTCGTCTGGACTGCTATCTTGAGCAAAATACTCACTGCTGATGTCTTGCTACGGTCGAATAATTACTTTTGCCCATTGTGTATGAGGAATCTGGAAACCACCTATCATCTTCTGGTGGACTGCCCATGGTCCAGATTGGTTTGGGATGCCATTGCCACAATGACTAAATTGCCTTCTCTGGAATTGGCAACATGGAACGACTCATCCGACCTCAAAACCTGGATGAATATGAGATTCAGGCTAGCTCAGGCAGACAATAGGAAGAAAGTCCTAACAGTGATGCATTTGGTTCTCTGGGAAATATGGCTGGAGAGGAACCGTCGCATCTTCAGCCTTGACAGTCGACAGATTAATGTTTTCCTAAAGAAGGTAGCCGATGAAATTCATCACTGGAATATGGCAGGTGCAGGAATCCCATTTGACCCGGGCTGAGATGGAGGTGTCTCCACTCCTTTTTCTATTTTTTCTCCCCTTGTTCTTCTTCTTTAAATTTGGGTGCGCGCTTGCGCACCATGGGCTGCGTGCTGCTCCTTTCGGAATAGCTTTGTATGTCTTACTTTCTCCCCTGATCAATTAATTCGTCAATCCATTGCCGACACTCCAAAAAAGGTTTAGGCCTTGCAACTCTTAATATTGATTGGGCGTACTAGGCACGTATATATAGGTACAAGATGAGCCTCTATCTTAACTATATAAGGGACTAGAAGGAGGGTCCAATAAAACAATATACATACACAAATATATATTCAACACCCCCACCCCCCCTCCTCCGCAGTCGAAGCATCACCAGAGACACAGAGACTGGAATGAAACTCTTCAAAGATAGAAGTAGGAAATCCTTTAGTCATCACATCGATAAAATATTGTGCGGTCATAACATGAAGGACTCGGATGTGACCAAGGGCGACCTGTACACGCACAAAGTGGGTATCAAGCTCGATGTGCTTCGTCCGGCGATGATGAACTGGGTTGGCGGAAAGATATACAGCACAGACGTTGTCGCAGAAGACAACCGTGGCCTTGGTGACACTGTGATGCAACTCCTGGAGAAGTTGTCGAAGCCAGGAACACTCGGCGACAGCATTAGCGACTGCTCGGTACTCAACCTCCGCGCTGGAGCGCGAAACAGTTGGTTGTCGCTTGGACGACCATGAAATGAGTGAAGGACCAAGATAGACGCAGTAGCCGGATATGGAGCGTCGTGTGTCAGGACAGTCGGCCCAGTCAGCATCAGAATAGGCTATCAGATCCAAAGAGGAAGAAGTTGTGAGGGTGAGTCCGAGGGACATCGTGCCACGGATGTACAGCAGAATCCTTTTCGCGAGAGTCCAGTGGGAGTCACAAGGGGCGTGCATACGAAGGCACACCTGTTGCAAAGCATACTGCAAGTCTGGTCTGATGAGCATCAGATACTGAAGTGCACCAACGATGGAGCGATAGAATGGCGCATCCGACGCTAGTGTGCCCTCCTGAGCAGAAACCTTCGCCTTCATGTCAATAGGAGTAGCAACAGGATGACAGTTGAGCATACGAGCGCGCTCAAGCAGTTCATGCACATACTTCTGTTGATGAAGAAAGAAATCGCCGGGTCGACGAACGACCTCAATGCCAAGGAAGTAATGAAGAGCACCAAAATCCTTGATGGCAAACTCGTCATGCAGCCGCATAGTGATCCGTTGAAGAAGGGCCGTTGAGGAGGCCGTGAGGATGATGTCATCAACGTAGAGTAGCAGGTAGGCAATCGTGTCGCCGTGGTGGAGAACAAACAAGGAGGCGTCCGAGCGAGTAATACGGAAGCCGAGTGTGTGTAGAAATCCGACAATACACTGGTACCAGGCGTGTGGATCTTGCTTCAAGCCGTAGAGAGACCGAGAAAGGAGGCACACATGACTAGGAAGAGTAGCGTCGATGAAACCAGTGGGTTGTTCACAGTAAACCTGCTGAGCAAGGTGACCGTGAAGGAAGGCGTTGGAGACATAGGCCAGCCACGAGAGACCGCCAACTGTAGAACAGTGTGGATCGTGCCTGGTTTCACAACCGGCACAAACTTCTCGGTGAAATCAACACCAGCTCACTGACGGAAACCGCAGACCACCCCCTTGTAGCGCTCGAGAGTGCCATCTGGGCGGGTCTTAAGGCGAAAGACCCATTTCCCGCTGACAACGTTGGCGCGAGGGGGCCGCAAAACCGAAGTCCATGTGAGATTCCGCTGAAGGGCGTCGAACTCTTCCTGCATGGCGTCTAGCCAGTGAGGATCACGGAGCGCGGCCCGCACAGAAACACGAAGCGGTGACGGCTCGAAGCTGGTTGCTGCAAGGAGATACTCATCGCCGGTGTACCACTGGTTCGGACGGTGGACGACGGCCCGAGCCCGTGTCAGGGGGCCGGCTGTGGAGGGGCCGGCTGCTGAGGGGCCAACAGCTGAGGAGTCGGCTGCCGAGGGGCCGGCTTTCGGAAGACCGGTTGTCGGGAGGCCAACTACCAAGGAGCCGACGGCTGAGGGGCCGGTTGCCGAAGGGCCGGCTATTGGGGAGCCGGCTGCCGAGCTGGCGGCAGAAGAGCCGGCTGTGGAGGAGTCCGAGGCCATGGTTGATGAAGAGGCATAGTCAGCCGTCTGGTCCATGGCGCGAGGAGCGGTGAACCCTGGCGGTGGTCCAAGAGCCAACCGAGACCGGCCACCAGACGAGGGTGTCGAAGGGCCGGCGGCGGCCGGCGGTGATGCGACAGCTGTAGGTACCTGCTAAAATGGAAACACCTTCTCACCAAAGTAAACGTGTCGCGAGGTGAAGACACGGTGAGAGACAGGATCATAGCAGCGATATCCTTTGGTGTTAGGTGGGTAGCCGAGGAAGATGGAAGCGATGGAGCATGGTGCTATGACATCCTCGACTTTTGCTATAGTGATGATTGTAATTAAGCGACACTGATCCCACGCTACTGATGCCACGTCACCGTGGATTATATCAATGTTCTCATGTTGGTTGAAACCGAATCAAAATTCGAAGCTTCGAGATTAAGTCAAACGTGAAAAGATTTCGGTTGTGAAAATAAAAACGTCGGGGAGTTATAAAATTCCCTAGCGGATTATAATATCAAATCGGGCACTTTAAAAGTTATTGGTAACCCCTATATATTTAAAAATGGAGCTTTGAATAAAAAAAAATAAAAAAAATATAGTAAGTAAAAGAAAGTATTAAAAGTGTACATAATAAATTTTAAAAGAAAGTAAATAAGATTTAATAATAAAATGAATAATAAAAAGAATTAGAATTATTAATAAAAAGAAAAAGACCCCTCGGCTGAATTGGGCCTACCAGGCCCCCCTAATTCGGCCCACCCCTCCGTGGGTATAAAGCCCGAGGAGGGGCAAACCCTAACCGGCCAAGCTCCCCTTCCCAGCTCCCCGCCGCCGCAACCCACGACACCCCACCAACCGAGAGACCGCCCCATCTCTCTCGGTACCCCTCGGACTCACCTCTCCCCACCTAATCCCCCCGTGAGATCTCTCCCTCGCCCACCTACCCCACCCACCGACAGCCTCCTCTCTCTCCCGTATCCATCCCCTCCCGATCCCATCGAGGCACCAGATCCCCGTCGGCTCCAGCCCTCCTCGGCCACTCCCTCCCGTCGGACACGTCCACACCCCTGGGGACCGAGCCCCTCTCCCCCACGGCACCACCCCCTAGAGACCGACCCCAGGAGCCCCTTCGGCATCCCCTGCAAGCACCGCCGACCGGTCCTCCCCTGCACCGTCCCCCCGTCGGCCCCTTCCTCCCGCTCGTTCCAGGAGGGACCGAGCAGGGACGCCCCTCCTCCTCGTTACGCCGGCCGGCCCCCTCTGGGAGGCCTCTCCGGCGACCATCCTCACCGGAACCGCGTCACCACCGTCACCACCGTCATCGCCTCGTCCTCCTCCTCGCCATCACCTCTGCCTCCCGAGAACTCCGGCTTCATCGGGCCCTCTCGTCAACGTCGGTGAGCCCCTCCTCGCGCTCCTCCCACCATCTCCTTCTTCGCGCCGTCCCGGTTCCGTTCCGGCAAACGTCGCTCCGATCCGACGCCGTTAGGTTTGCGTAGGTGATCTTGGAGATGTGTCCCTCTCTTTGTGATGTTGAGTTCTTTGTTAAACAAAGAGATGGGAGTTGTGAGATGAGAAAGAAATAAAAATAAATAATGTATTGCGTATGTATGTATGTATAAATGCCGTACGTATTTGGTATGTATGAGATGCACGTATGTATGTCGGTATATGTTAATTGTATGGATATGTATCTGTGGGTAAAAATATGTATTTGGCCTAAGCCGCTTACCGGTGGGGCCAACTCACCCCGTTGTCTATGATAGGGAGGCCCCACACCCTCTCTTGAGAAAAGTGAAAAAATTAAAATATAAAAATAATGTTTTTATTAAATAAATAAATAGATATATTATTTAATTAATTAATTTGGGTAATTAGAATAATTAGAGTATGACACGTGGGTGCCCCACTAAATAAATCTGATTAACTACTATTTAATCTTAATTAAAAACTTGTGTCTATGACGTTCGGGACCCATTGGTCAGTTGACCAGTCAATTGTTGATGTCATAATAGCATTAAATTAAATTAATTAAATCTGTTTTTTAATTCCTAATTATTGAATAAAACTTTAAAAATTAATATAAAATAATCCGTAAGTCAGATTAAAAAAATTTCAACATGAAAGTTGATGAGCGGATCGAGACGAACCCGAATACACGGTCCATTCGTGTGTCACGCGTCCCTAGTATAGCAAACATGGAACTTTTTCATCGTTTTCCATCTGTCCGGTAGTAGCCCGAGACCCGGAAAAATATCGTCAGACATTCTTCCGACCTGTCTATGACGGATGTTGCTGCGTTAGCTCATGTCTAGCCTGCATCTTGCCATGTCATGCATTGTGTTGCACCATTGCTATTATTTATTGTTTCTTCCCCCTCTTCTTACCGGTAGACCCCGAGACTGACGCAGCTGCCGGGTACATCTACGACCCTGCCGATCAGTCCTTTGCCGTAGAGCAGCAAGGCAAGCAAACCCCCCTTGATCATTCCTATATCGCATATGTCTTTCTTCCTATTGCTTGCATTAGTATTTTGCTACTGTTGTAGTTAGCTCCTATATCTGATGCATAGCCTGTTTTTGATGAACTGCTACTTTCAGTCTTGTACCTTTAATCTGCTTAGTATAGGTGGAGCAGTCATCCCCTCTGACCCCGTAGTCCAGTTGCCCCGCTTGTTTTCAAATCTCGATCCCTGATCGACGAGCCAGACCCGACACATCACATACACTCCCCTTAGTTGTACAACGCTACAGAGATACTATCGGGTACTGAGGGTGACACCTCGCTAAGTACTCCTGATGATATCTCTGTAGTATAGCTAGTCGGTCGTGGTTATCGAGGGTGATTCCTCTTTCACCATTCCCGATGATGCCTTTGTCGTGCAACCCCTCAAGTGTGGGACCCCCGAGGGTGATTCCTCTAAGCCCACCTTGACGGATACATCGTTCGGAATCCAACGAGGGTGATACCTCGGATTCCCCCCGATGTTACAACCACACAGTTACTCGACCATGTTACTGGGATCATTGGTGATTAGTTGTTAAGACGGGTGGATTCCCGTGAGATTGTGTCGATGGCCTAATTAAAATTTTAATGGATTTGGGTATTTGATCTGGGTTGGTCGGAGACCCTTTAGCACTAACCGGCTACGCGGGAAGAATTATGGGTACTCGGCGTCGCGGTATCAGCCAAAGCTTTTCAGATGTCAGCAACGTAGTGGCGCGCGCCCGAGTGGTCCCGAGATGCATCACGCTTGTGATTAAGGGATGCTAGGACTGACGTCGGCCGCCCTCGCATCGTGCAGGAGCGCGGAGGGGAACTGGGCCCATGAACCCTTTGCGCTTAGGATTTAGACCGGCGGGCTGGCCTGTCTGATTAGTCTTAGGTGGGGCTGCGATGTGTCGATATTCCGAGGCCGGGCATGACCCAGAAAAGTGTGTCCGGCCAGAGTGTTATCGAGCGTGACGGGACATGTGGTGCACCCCTGCATGGATGGAAATTAACTATTCGAATAGCCGTGTCCACGGTTACAGGACGACTTGGAGTTGTGCCCTGATCTTATACAACTACAGATGTTACTTAACTGGTTTTAGTTTGCCTCGGGATTGCTTCCTCGCAGGGAGTCGAGGGAGGATCTTTCGGCGTGACCTCACTTTAATTATGCTGCAACAATATGACTATTATTGTGTTCCCCCCGTGCTCTATTCTCGTCTATTGCTGCAAGACCCTCAAGATGCTAGTCTTCGATAGGACTAGGCCTTCTTTCTCTATTCTCGCATTGCTGTAGTCAGTCCACATATAAAACCCCCTTCTTTGATACTGATGCATACTTAGAATAGTTCTGATGTAAGACTTGTGAGTACTTTAGATGAGTACTCACCGCTGCTTTGCTCCCCCCTTGTCCCCTTGATCCGTTTGCTGCGACCAGATGATGGAGCCCAGGAGATGGAGGCCCCCGCCACCGACGACAGCTACCCCGACGGTGCCTACTACTACGTGGAGGCTGCTGATGATCAGGAGTAGTTAGGAGGCTCCCAGGCAGGAGGCCTCGCCTCGTTCGATCATTGTATCTTTTGTGCTAGCCTTCTCTAAGGCACCCCATGTTTTATGTCTGTACTCAGATATTGTTGCTTCCGCTGACTCATGTGTTTATCGAGCTTCCGTATTCTAGCCCTTGAGGCCCCTGGCTTGTAATATGAAGCTGATGTTGTTTTATTTGTGTCTAGAGTTGTGTTGTGATATCTTCCCATGAGTCCTTGTGTTTGATCGTACGCATTCGCGTGTATGATTAGCGTACGATTAAACCGAGGGCGTCACAAGTTGGTATCAGAGCCGACTGCCTGTAGGTAGCCCCCTTTCCAACTCCTTGGCCGAAGTTGAGTCTAGTGCTTGAAAAACTTTACTAACACTGTTGTTGTGGCTTATGGGCCCACATCTCAATTGGGTGGTATTAGTATCTTTTACTCCTTTCATGTACTCTGGGCTCTACTCTCTTTTCTCTTTCGGGTCAAAGATTTTACTAACTCTAACATTAGGTTCTCGTAATCACATCGACCCGGAGCGCTCGACTATCTACTCTTTTCTCCTGAATATATATTACACTCACTGTCATTTGACATCCGTCAATCTTATTTTCAGATGCGTCCCGCAAGACATCACGTACGCCTGACATAGGCCACTGAAACGACTGGGTTCCCGACCGTTTTGGTCGACCTCCTGACCAGGCTGGGATATCGCTGGTACCCTGAGTACACTGTGTTCGAGGACTTCCGCGAGTACAACCAGTACCAGTACCAGGCTGAGGTTCGCATCTTCGACCAGATGGGCGGCGAGACCCTCGAGCGCCACGTCTTCTGTGGTATTGGAGTGTCGGTCGAGATGGCCGTCCATGATGCGGTCTACATCGCTATCACCCGCCTCCGTGGAGCGTACCCTCACCTGGAGGAGAGCCCTTTCAGATACATCTCGCATGCTCCTGCTAGGGATGAGACTGGGTCTGATCTCACTGCTTACGCGTCTGACGTTCGGGAGCGCAGCGACCGATCCTACGTCACCGTCTGCGCCCCCTGCATGACGCGTCGCTACGACGCACGGTTTCTGGTGCAGTACACTAATGCACTCGATCGTGCTTTCCGAGCTCTGACTGTGGAGCTCTATGCTACACGCGCTCGTCTTTACGACGCGTTGACAGAGCTGCAACCATCACACTGCCCGAGGGTTCCCCCAATGTGCATCCGCGAGCCGAGCAGGACAGATCTACCATCAACTCTCGAGTGGACTGATGTTGGGGGTAGAACCCCTGCACTTGTACCTCAGCTCCTCGACTGGATTCGGTGCCCTCACCAGAGTCACAATGGGACACAGGGTCTTGTTCCTACCTTCTATCACCGCCAGCTACCAGGATTCGTTCGTCCTCTCCGACGTTGATGTAGCCTTATCGCTATATCTCGTTGTGGTACTCCTCCACCGCGTGCCTGCGTGCCGCCTAGTGAGTCCAGGGTATCGTCTAATGCGTCCGGGCTATCGCCAAATTTCGAATTTGTAATCGTTAGCCTGTAATCGAACTTATGTATGTGTCTGTATGTCGAACTCAACTACTATGAAGTATCTGTCGCATTTCCCTTGTATCATGCTTGATTACTTCATGAATGCGTGCGATGCCTATGCAATTACTTTAAGCTAAACTACCCCTGTTAAATATTTAACAGGATGGTTAGACCAACTGGCCGCCCACGTGCCCCTGCCAACGATGCACCACCCCCGCCTCCTGAGTATATGGCGGGGATGATCCAACAGTTTGAGCTGAACCGCCAGTTTATGCAAGGGCTCATGGATCGGTTCCAAAGGCCGAACATGAACCAACCGCAAGGCGTGACACTGCAAGACTTCTGCCGCCTCAACCCTGCGATCTTCCGCAGCTCAAGTCAGCCTCTTGATGGTGATGACTGGCTCCGTGACATTGCTTATGAGCTGGAGTCTGCCAATGTGCCCCTGGCGAGCTATGTCAACTTTGCCGCCTACTTCCTGAAAGGTCCCGCTGCTCAATGGTGGGATAGCCACAGACGCTCTCAGCCCGATGGAACTTTCATCACTTGGACAGAGTTCAAGGATGCTTTCCATGCTCGCTATATTCCTCAGGGAATCATGGACCGGAAGAAGCGTGAGTTCGGCAACCTGGTCTAGGGCAAGAAGACTATGGATGCTTATCAGCGGGAATTTCTGGACTTATCTCACTACGCTAAAGAAGACATTGCAACTCATGCACGCAGACATGAGAAGTTCCTTGAACGCCTTCACCATGATATCAAACTCACACTCCTCGTTCAGGACTATGCTGATTTTGCCACCCTGGTGAACAAGGCTATTCAGGTTGAGACTGGTCTGCAGGAATACAAGGATAGCAGCAAGCGCAACCGTGACATGGGCTCATCTTCGGGCTCATCTACATAGAAGCGGAAGATCTAGATTCCCAAAAACATGTACCATGCACCTGCTCCTGCTCCGAGGCCATCCTATGATGCACCTCGCATGCCTCCTCCACCACCTAGGCAGCCGAGACTTCCAGCTCCACCGCCTCGAGTTCCTCCTTCCCGTCCTGAGGACGGGCTGTGCTTCAAGTGTGGCCGTCCAGGTCACCGTGCTAGAGACTGCAGGCAGAATCCGAATCAGCTGACACTTCCAAATAGAACGGTCGAGCTGAGCGCATCCTTCGTACGCTTCGAAATAGAACGGTCGAGCTGAGCACATCCTTCGTACGCTTCTCTTACATGCCAATGTGCCTCCGCGCTTTTGGCTTGACGCCCTCGCCACCGCATCCCTTCTCCTTAACATTGTCCCTTGCCACATTCGCGACAACTTTGCTCCTCACCATCTCCTCTCTGGCTCCCCACCCTCCGATGCTGAGCTTCGCATCTTCGACTGTCTCTGCTACCCCAACATCGCCACCACTGCGCCTCATAACCTCGCACCTGTGACACCCTCGGTTTAATCGTATGCTGATCATACATGCAAATGCGTATGATCAAACCCAAGGACTCACGAGAAGATATCACAACACAACTCTAGACACAAATAAAACAACATCAGCTTCATATTACAAGCCAGGGGCCTCGAGGGCTAGAATACGGAAGCTTGATAAACACACGAGTCAGCGGAAGCAACAATATCTGAGTACAGACATAAAACATGGGGTTCCCTAGAGAAGGCTAGCACAAAAGATACAACGATAGAACGAGGCGAGGCCTCCTGGCTGGGAACCTCCTAACTACTCCTGATCATCAGCGGCCTCCACGTAGTAGTAGGCACCGTCGAGGTAGCTGTCATCGTCAGCGGGGGCCTCCATCTCCTGGGCTCCATCATCTGGTCGCAGCAAACGGATCAAGGGGACAAGGGGGAGCAAAGCAGCGGTGAGTACTCATCCAAAGTACTCGCAAGTCTTACATCGTTAAGAGTGCGAAGGATGCGCTCAGCTCGACCGTTCTATTTCGAAGTGTAGGGGCAAGTGAGACAAAAAATCATGCCACGTGTGGTGAGGAGAGTACGGACAACTAGGTTGTCGAACTCCTTCCCATTGTCTGTTTGGAACGCAAGAATGGGACGCCGAAACTGCGTAGAGACGTTGGAGTAAAATGTAGCAAGGGTGGTAATGGAATCGGACTTGCGCCGCAATGGAAAGGTCCACACATAGTGCGAAAAATCGTCGAGAATGACAAGATAGTAGGAGTAGCCCGTATTACTTGCAACAAGAGAGGTCCACACATTGCTATGAATTAACTCAAAAGGGTATGAAGCAACATGAGAAGAAGCAGAAAAAGGGAGACGAGTATGTTTGTCGAGGCGACAAGCATGGAAAGAGTGGTTCTCGTTCTTATTACGTGTGAAAGAAAATCTATGAAGAATATGACGAAGAGTGGCTGGGTTGGGATGACCCAAGCGAGCGTGCCAAAGGTCCACCCCAGTGGCGAGAGCGACAGGAGTGGATTAGGTGCAGGAGACAGTGAAGCCGATCGGGTAGAGGGCTTCAGGGCTGTCACATCGGTGAAGCACCATCCGGGTATGGGCGTCCTTGACAGAAAAACCAAACTCATCAAATTCAATAGTAACAGGATTTTCACGTGTAAAGTAGCGAACGGAAATGAGGTTTTTGATGAGGTCAGGAGAAACTAAGTTGTTGGATAAAGAGAGGGGTGTGGAGGAAGAGGGAAAAGAGGCATGTCCTATATGAGTGATGGGTAGAGAAGAACCATCACCGACGGTGACGCGAGTAGAGGTGTTGACATGATAATAGGTGTGGAGAGTACCGGGATGAACAACCATGTGGGCCATAGCACCGGTATCCATATACCAGTCACCACCTCCAGCGTGGATTGTCGGTGTAGGGGCGGAGTGCAGCGCCGCAAGCAGGGACGGCTCCCAGGGGGCTGATACGCCTCCATCGTATCTACTTTTCCAAACTCTTTTGCCCTTGTTTTGGACTCTAATTTGCATGATTTGAATGGAACTAACCTGGACTGACGCTGTTTTCAGCAGAATTGCCATGGTGTTGTTTTTGTGCAGAAATGAAAGTTCTCGGAACGTCCTGAAAATTTACGGAGAATATTTCTGGAAAATATGAAAAATATCCGCGCAAAGATCCACCGAAGGGGATGGGCCAGTGGGCCACAAGCCCTGTAGCCGCCGCCCCGCTGGTGGCGGCTACAAAGCTTGTGGGGCCCACGTGGCTCTGCCGCCCCCAAACTCAGCTGTATAAATTCACTTTCGTCCCAGAAAAAATCAAGAGAGGAGATTTCATCACGTTTGCGATACGGAGGCGCCGCCACATCCTCTTCTTCATCTGGAGGGCAGATCTGGAGTCCGTTTTGGGCTCCGGAGAGGGGAAATCGTCGCCATCGTCATCATCAACCTTCTTCCCTCTCCAATTTCATGAAGCTCTTCATCGTTCGTGAGTAATGAATTCGTAGGCTCACTGGGCGGTGATGAGTAGGATGAGACCTATCATGTAATCTGAGATTGATGTTGCTACTACTTTGCCATGCTTAATGCTTGTCACTAGGGCTCGAGTGCCATGATTTCAAATCTGAAATTATTATGTTGTCACCAATATATGTGTGTTTTAGATCCGATCTTGCAAGTGGTAGTTACCTACTATGTGTTATGACCCGGCAACCCCGGAGTGACAATAACCGGAACCACTCCCGGTGATGACCATAGTGTGAGGAGTTCATGTGTTCACCAAGTGCTAATGTGTTGGTCCCGTTCTTTATTAAAAGGAGAACCTTAATATCCCGTAGTATCCTTTTGGACCCGCTGCCACGGGAGGGATGGACAATAGATGTCATGCAAGTTCTTTTCCCTAAGCAAGTATGACGACACACGGAATGCATGCCTACATCACATTGACGAACGGGAGCTAGCCACATATCTCTCCGTGTTATAACTGTTGCGTGATGAATATCATCCAAAAAAATCACCGACCTATTGCTCTTGTTACTTGTTTTGCTCTACTGCTGTTACTACTGTTGCTGCTGCTGTTACTTGCTTTGCTCTGCTGCTACTTGCTACTGCTGTTACTTGCTACTGTTGCTACTTGCTACTGTTGTCACTACTGTTGTTCCTTGCCACTGTTGTTACTCGTTACACTGCTGCTACCTGCTACAATACTTTTTCTCGCACCGTTGCCGGGAAAGAATATTTCCCGTCCACGGGCAACTTCCGGCGCCATTGATACAACAGTTAGGAATAGTCTGCCGTTAACAGATCGTTTCTGGCACCGTTGCTATCATACTACTTTGCTACTGATACTTTGCTTGTAGATACTAAGATTTCAGGTGCGGTTGAATCCGACATATTTAGCTTCTAATACTTGAGAGTATCCTTTCACTTCCTGTCGGGCGAACCAACAAATTTGGGTTGAATACTCTACCCTCGAACAATGCCGCGAACCCACGCGCTGGTGGGCCATTGCAATACAATTGCTAATTGTTGAGCAACTGGGAGCAGTTCTGGCTCCGTTGCCGTGGAGGCATCAAGTCAGGAACACGTCAACAACATTTTTCTAGTGTCGTTGCCGGTGACTACTAGCAGCATTTTTCTGGCGCCGTTGCCGGGGAAGGGATTGCTATATTCTCTGAGTCACTTGGGATTTATATCTGCTGATCACTATTAAGAATCTGAAAGATCCAAAAACCAAAGTCTTGCCCTCAACTACGAGGGGAGGTAAGTAACTGCCATCTAGCTGTGCACTTGATTCACCTTCAGTTATGAGTAAGTTTGCGACACCACCTCCTGCTAGAAATCTTGATATGTCGCATGTGGTTGATGATGCTTATGATGCTATGTCTGATGCTGCTAGAGATGCTATGCCTGATATGGCTAGAGATGCTATGCCTGATAGTGCTAGAGATGCTATGCTTGATACTGCTTTGCCTAATGATGCTAGAGATGCTATTTTTCCTGATGATGCTATGCTTGATACTGCTAGAGATACTACTTTGCCTGATATGCCACTAGGGGTATTCCTTGATGCTCGTATTGCTAGAGTTACTGCCAATGCTCGTGATGCTTCTGAAACTGCCGATACTATTGAGATAGAACCTGCTTTTGCTCCTGCTAGATCTAGCTCTCCTAGATATGAATTGCCTAATACCTGAGGGTTATGTTATGGAGGGAGAGATAACTTAGGATTTTCTTGTGTGTAAGGATGCCCATGACGCTGAGAAATTAGTTCTCAAGTGGAAGGAAAAATCTCTGAAAGCTAGGATGAAATACGACCCGAAGTTTGCCACTTCACCTATCTTTATCACCGATAAGGATTATGAATTTTGTGTCGACCCTGAGATAATCTCTCTAGTCGAATCTGATCCTTTCCATGGTTATAAGTCTGAGACGGTCGTAGCCCATCTTACCAAACTACATGATATAGCCACCCTTTTCACTAGTGAGGAGAAGATCCGCTACTAGTATATCCTTAAGATGTTCCCTTTCTCTCTAAAGGATGACGCTAAAGCCTGGTTCACTTCTCTTGCTCCTGGATGTGTGAGTAGTCCCCAGGATATGGTCTATTACTTCTGTGAGAAATATTTCCCTGCCCATAAGAAGCAAGCTGCCTTGCAGGAAATATACAACTTTGCTCAACTCAAAGAAGAGAGTCTCCCACAAGGTTGGGGGAGGCTCATGCAGCTACATAATTCTTTGCCTGATCACCCTCTTAATAAGAACGAGAAACTTGATATCTTCTATAACGGACTTACCGATGCTTCTAGAGACCACCTAGATAGTTGTGCGAGTTGTGTTTTTAGGGAACGAACTATAGAACAAGCTGAGATTCTACTGAATAACATCTTGATCAACGATAATGCTTGGACTATTCCCGAACCACCTCCTAAGCCAACTCCTAAGAAAAGAGGTATTCTATTCCTCAGTCCCGAAGATATGCAAGAAGCCAAGAAATCTATGCAAGAGAAAGGCATTAGATCTGAAGATGTCAAAAAGCTACCACCTATCAAAAAGATCCATGGTCTCGATAACCCGATACAAGTAGTAGAAGTGAATTCTCTGTGTAGGTTTGATGAGAGTGATATTCCTTTTGACAAACCTGCTAGCCTATGCTTTGATGAATTTGACAACTTTGTTGCCAAACAACCGAGTTTCAATGATTATGTTAGCAGACATTTGGAACAAAGTACTCGTATGCTTAGTCATTTAAGTGCTTGTGTAGACAGAAATGTCAATGATCTGAAGCTTCTGAGTAATCATGCCTCTATGATTACTACTAAGGTAGAACAAGTACTTAAAGCTCAGAATGACTTGCTCAATGAATTAAATGACAACTCTGTCAGAGTCATTACTAGAGGAGGCAAAATGACTCAGGAACCTTTGTATCCTGAAGGCCATCCTAAGAGAATTGATCAAGATTCTCAAGGAATTAATGCTGATACACCCAGTCATCCAAAGAAGAAGGATGATAGAAACCTACATGCCAGTTCACCAGATACTGTCACACCTGAAGGACCAAATGATATTTCTGCGTCTGATGTAGAAACACAATCTGGTGATGAACATGAACCTGGTGAAAATATGGACGACGATGTTCATAATGATGCTCAACCTAGCAATGATAAGGATGTGGAGATTGAACCTACGGTTAATCCTGATAACCTACAACCTAAGAGATACGATAAGAATGACTTCGCTGCTAGGAAGCATGGTAAAGAAAGGGAGCCATGGGTTCAGAGATCCATGCCCTTTCCTCCTAAGCCATCCAAGAAAAAGGATGATGAGGATTTTGAGCGCTTCGTTGAGATGATAAGACCCGTCTTTCTGTAGATGCGGTTACTTGATATGCTCAAAATGTCTCCGTATGCCAGTACATGAAAGATATCATGACTAGTAAACGGAAGATACCAGATCTTGAGATCTCCACCATGCTTGCCAATTACACTTTCAAAGGTGGAACTCCTGAAAAACTTGGTGATCCCGGAGTGCCCACTATACCTTGCTCCATTAAAGGAAATTACGTAAGAACTGCCTTATGTGACCTTGGAGCCGGTGTTAGTGTTATGTCGCTCTCTCTTTATCATAGACTTGAACTGGATAAGTTGACACCCACTGAAATTTCTCTGCAAATGGCCGACAAATCAACTGCTTTCACTATCGGCATTTGCGAGGATGTGCCTGTTGTGGTTGCTAACACCACTATCTTAACGGACTTTGTTATCTTGGATATTTCCGAGGACGATGCCATGGCTGTCATCCTCGGAAGACCCTTTTTAAACACTGCAGGGGCTGTTATAGATTGCAACAAAGGCAATGTCACTTTCCAGGTCAACGGTAATGAGCATACAGTGCATTTTCCGAAGAAACGATATCAAGTACATTGCATCAATGCTATCAAAAAAACTTCATCGATTCTTATTGGGAGCTTTGAATGCCCTATTCCTCGTGTCAAGATGAAGTATGATTTGCTTGTTGGGGAGATACATATCCCCATTGAGGTGACTTAGTGGCTATTCAACAATTCTCCGTTTCCTCTTACGATTCGAAAAGGTTTTGTCATGAGGATTTGATCAACCCCATTGACGAATTTCTTTCGATGACCATAAAATGGATGAATCAAGTAGTCACATACCTGTGTTTTAAGCTTTCACTTTGTGTTGCTTAGCACAAAAATGATAGATTTAGTTTAGTTTTTCCTTCTTTGTATTTTAGCGTCCCGGAGAAAAATACCCCGAAAATAAAAGTTCTCCGATGGTCCTGAAAATCTAGTATGATTTTTTCTGGAATATTTGAAAAATACTAGGACTGAGAGCTGGCCTGGGGGCCACACCAGTGGGCCACAAGCCCTATAGCCATCGCCCCTGGTGGCGGCTACCAAGCTTGTGGGGCCCACAGGGACCCCCTCCACTCATTCCAGCTCCCATCCTCTTCTTCTACCTCCAGAAAAAATCGTTTCGCAGCTCAAACCCATGTTCTAGCTCATTTGGCTGCGATTTTCGATCCCCTTGCTCAAAGCACCATTCTCCGAACCGTTTTGGGGAAATTACTCCTTGGTAAGTGACTCCTCCATTGATCAAATTAGTTTTTGCTCTAGTGCTTTATCCTTCGCGTATTCTTGCTACCTTGGTGACCCTGTTCTTGAGCTTGAAATGTTGACTTTAGCTGGTCCCAAGTAGTTTTAGCGCGTGATACGGTCTCTAGGCACTAGTAGGAGTAGTTGCTACGAGTTGGGTTAATCCTTACTCACTTTTCTTTCGAAGTCTCTAAAAATTTCAGAATTTTTCAGAGCTAGAAAAGGAAAAAGATGAGGAGTTTCTTGAGAGGCTCTTCAAGCCGAAACCCCAAGGAGGATGCGAAGAACCACCCCAAGTACGTGGTTCCTCGAGTCACAAAGGTTCAAGCGTGCGAGTGGCCAAGTGATGAATTTTTGCGCGCCGCTGGGCTTTATGAAGACTTTTATTACTTGGTGGAGAACGCAGGTCTTACCATGTTCGTTGAAGATAAGGCTCACAATACCTCCTCCTCACCAATATTTTCGTTCAAAGCTTCAACTTTTATCCGAGGAAGAATCCTCCCATGGTTGAGTTCATGTTATACGACATCCCCCAGTGCATGACACTACATGATTTTTGCAATGTATGAAAATTACCTTATGTTGGGGATATTCATGACCCTCGTCCACGGGACTTGGAGGATTTCATAGGTACTATTGCTGTTGGAGAGGAGAGAGGAGTGTCTCGCGCTAGAATTGCTAGCATACATTTTCCTGTGCTTCGGTACTTCTCATTATTTGTGGGAAAATGTTTGATTGGCTGTGGGGAGGCTGGATCAATTAGTTCTCCAGACCTTGCGGTTTTGCGCGAAGGCCTTTATAACGATAAGACTTATAGCCTAGGTGCTATAGTAGCTCAGCAGTTGAACACAAACCGTTCAAAGGGTGTCGTCTATGGAGGTATCTATGCTACAAGTCTTGCCAGACACTTTGAGATACCCGTTAGACTGGGGGAGGAAGGAGAGATGCTTCTTCCTGAGAAATATCTAGATTATGATAGCATGGTTCGCCATGATTTTCCGGATAGAGATGTTAGTAGACGGATGATATATAACCTGGTATTTAGTCAGGGTACTCGAGAGACTATTACTTTGCCTGCTCCTTCTTTGTTCGATCTTCATGCAGGCAGGTACACTATTATGCCCTCGGACATCTACGCATATTGGGGCTTGGCCCAACCACAGGTGCCCGTGCCCGAGCCCAAGCCGCCAGTTGAGTACCAGACGCCAGTTTATCAGTGGGAGCCAGAGGAGCTCACACAACAGTGACATCCACAGTCCGCTCCGGAGTATCCCGGAGCTGGTTATTTCCCGCCTTGGGAGTAGACCAAGCTAGGCCAAAAGCCTAAGCTTGGGGGAGTACGTGTTTGCACCAACTTTACATTCATGCTTATGCTTTCAATTTGTTAGTCGGTGTTTACACTTTGTCACTGTATTATCCCTGCTAGTTTATTTTCATTTTCTTGTTTTGTGTCCTTTTGAGAAAACCCAAAAAGATTTTCCTTCCTTCTTTTGCTTGTTGGGAGCTTTCCCGTGTAAATAGTTTTCTTTTTCTTTGGGTCAAGGTAGAAGATATTGGTTACAATGTTTAGTGGCTCTTGCATGCATACCTGTTTAGCTTTCAAAGAGTCATATTACTTTGTATTCTCCTTTGTGTTTGCCTGTCGATTCAGCTTAGTCCAATGCACGAGCACTCTTATTATTGTTCACATCGTTCGATCTTGCAAGTGAAAGGCAATAATGATGATATATGATGAAGTGACTGAGACTGGAAAAGTTGGTATGAACTCTATCTATTTTGTTTTTATAAATATGACTATCTTGTCATCCTAGATTTAGCTTTGTTGTGGGAGAACCATGTTTGCAATGGCAACTTAGAGATCATAGTTTCTAATGCCATGCTTAATTAGCTGAGAGCTTATAATGGTTTGTCTTGAATGCCAACATAGATTTTGAGATGACTATGATGTAGTATGATAGGATGGTATTCTCCTTTGAATGATTCAAGTGGCTTGACTTGGCACATGTTCATGCATGTAGTTGAAACAAAATCAACATAGCCTCTATGATGTTCGTGTTCATGGTGATTTATATCATGTTCATGCTTGCACTCAATGTTAGTCAAACTCATTGCATCTTGATGACCGTTGTCGCTCTCTAGTTGGTCGCTACCCAGTCTTTTGCTAGCCTTCACTTGTACTAAGCGGAGTACTGCTTGTGCATCCACTTCCATAAACCCAAAAGTTTTTCCATGAGAGTCCACCATACCTACCTATTTGCGGTATCTACCTGCCGTTCCAAGTAAATTTGCATGTGCCATTCTCTAAATCTTCAAGAAATATTCTGTTTTGCATGCCCGAACCGCTCATGTAGTGACAGGGGGCTATTGATATCTTCCATGTTAGGCGTGTTATCCTCGACATGTGTTTATTCACTGTCATTCATGAGAAAGGGGCCGGTAATTGGAATGGCCAGTTCCATGCCTAAATCAAAAACATAATTGTAAAACAAGACTCCCCCCGGATTGATGTTAGTATGGACGGTACCCGAGGATTCGGCTAGCCGTGGAGTGTGATTGATTGGTGGTGGGGGAGTTAAAACTTTACTTTTCTGTTTGGGAACCGCCTATATCATGAGTAGCATGGAAGATATTGGGAACTCTTGGTCATTGCGTTGACAATGAAAGCATGCCACCCAAAATTACTATCTCTGTTTTCAAAGCTTGAGCTCTGGCACCTCTTTAAATCAATGCTTCCCTGTACGAAGGGCCCGTCTATTTATTTTCCTCTTGAGTCATCCTCTTCTTGTATAAGCACCAATTAGAGAGCACCTCTGTCATTTTTATGCTTTGCTTTTGATTGATATTGAGTATGACTATGACTGGATCTTCGTTGCTATGAATTACAATGTTTAGTCAGCCCTTGATCTTTGAAAGTGCTATGCATTTATGTTTTGCGGTCTCAGAAAGACCTAGCGAGATACCACCTATTCATATTGCTTCATGCTTGTTTTAATTGAATTCTTGGTATCTGAAACTCATTATTATTTGCTCACTGGCTGATTATCCATTGATATTAGTTTACCGTGAGACCTTTGTGTCACTTGCTTATGTGGTTAACTTGTGATCTTGCTGAAATTCTGGTTATGAGTTAGACATAGTTGCAACAACAAGATCAAACAGAGTTTGTCAAAGTTTTTCTTTCTCTTTCAGTTTGTCAACTGAGTTGCTTGAGGACAAGCAAGGTTTTAAGCTTGGGGGAGTTGATACGCCTCCATCGTATCTACTTTTCCAAACTCTTTTGCCCTTGTTTTGGACTCTATTTTGCATGATTTGAATGGAACTAACCTGGACTGACGCTCTTTTCAGCAGAATTGCCATGGTGTTGTTTTTGTGCAGAAATGAAAATTCTCGGAACGTCCTGAAAATTTACGGAGAATATTTCTGGAAAATATGAAAAATATCTGTGCAAAGATCCACCGGAGGGGATGGGCGAGTGGGCCACAAGCCCTGTAGCTGCCGCCCCCCTGGTGGCAGCTACCAAGCTTGTGGGGCCCACGTGGCTCTACCACCCCCAAACTCAGCTCTATAAATTCACTTTCGTCCGAGAAAAAAATCAAGAGAGAAGATTTCATCGCGTTTGCGATACGAAGGCGCTGCCACATCCTGTGCTTCATCTGGAGGGCAGATCTGGAGTCCGTTTTGGGCTCCGGAGAGGGGAAATCGTCGCCGTCGTCATCATCAACCTTCTGCCCTCTCCAATTCCATGAAGCTCTTCATCGTTCGTGAGTAATCTATTCGTAGGCTCGCTGGGCGGTGATGAGTAGGATGATATCTATCATGTAATTGAGTTAGTTTTGACGGGGATTGATCCCTAGTATCCACTATGTTCTGAGATTGATGTTGCTACTACTTGTCCATGCTTAATGCTTGTCACTAGGGCCCGAGTGCCATGATTTCAGATCTGAAATTATTATGTTGTCACCAATATATGTGTGTTGTAGATCCGATCTTGCAAGTTGTAGTTACCTACTATGTGTTATGACCCGACAACCCCGGAGTGACAATAACCGGAACCACTCCCGGTGATGACCATAGTTTGAGGAGTTCTTGTGTTCACCAAGTGCTAATGTGTTGGTCCGGTTCTTTATTAAAAGGAGAACCTTAATATCCCGTAGTAACCTTTTGGACCTAGCTGCCACGGGAGGGATGGACAATAGATGTCATGCAAGTTCTTTTCATGCCTACTCACATTGACGAACGGGAGCTAGCCACATATCTCTCCGTGTTATAACTGTTGCATGATGAATATCATCCAAACAAATCACCGACCCATTACCTACGAGTTTGTCCCACTGCTGCTGTTACTTGTTTTGCTCTGCTGCTGTTACTACTGTTGCTGCTGCTGTTACTTGCTTTGCTCTGCTGCTACTTGCTACTGCTGTTACTTTCAACTGTTGCTACTTGCTACTGCTGTCACTACTGCTGTTCCTTGCCACTGCTGTTACTCGTTACACTGCTGCTACCTGCTACAATACTTTTTCTCGCACCATTGCCGGGAAAGAATATTTGCCGTCCACGGGCAACTTCTGGCGCCATTGATACAACAGTTAGGAATAGTGTGCCGTCAACAGATCGTTTCTGGCACCGTTGCTATCATAATACTTTGCTACTGATACTTTACTTGCAGATACTAATATTTCAGGTCCGGTTGAATCCGACACATTCAGCTGCTAATACTTGAGAGTATCCTTTCACTTCCTGTCGGGCGAACCAACAAATTTGGGTTGAATACTGTACCGTGGAAAACTGCCGCGAACCCACGCGCTGGTGGGCCATTGTAAGACAATTGCTAATTGTTGAGCAACTGGGAGCAGTTCTGGCTCCGTTGCCGTGGAGGCATCAAGTCAGGAACACGTCAACAACATTTTTCTAGTGTCGTTGCCGGGGACTGCTAGCAGGGGCCGGTGGAAGCCCGCCGTACTGCCCCAGCTGCCCTCCAGACTGGGGCGACTGGCCGAGTGAGAGAGGGTCGTACGACGCTATGTACGATTGGGGCGCAGCGTAGAACGCCTGATGCGACGGCGGCCGGGGTCCGAGGATACCGGGAGCAGGAGCACGGGGAACTGGCATGGAGTAAGCGTGCACCACGCCGGTCCATGGATTCTGCCTGGCGTACCATGGAGCCGGTTGCTGCTGTGGAGGGCGAGGTGCGCCACCCGGGGCACCGTTTGGCTGCTGCTGACGCCCACCACGCCGACCAACGTGACGACGGCCGTTCCCAGACTGGGCTGGCTGCGGCGGCTGAGGGGCAGCCGGCTACGGGTAGGCCGACTACGGAGGATCCGACCGGGGGGGGGGGGGGGCAGGTCCACCGCGAGTTGCGGCGGTGAGAGCCGTGTGCATGGCCCGGATCCATGCCATCTTTAGGCAGCGTTCCTCAAGCTTGAGGTATGCCACTACCTTGGCGAAGGTCGGCTCCGGGATAAGAGTCAGGTTGCAGGCGGTGTTCCCGAAGTCGTCGTTGAGGCTGACGGTGAGGGTGATGATGAGGAGCTCGTCAGTGATCGTCTCGCCAAGATCACTGAGCTCGTCGGCAAGCTTTTTGAGGTGCATGCAGAAATCATCAATGAATGAATCAAGCTGCTCACACCCATAAAACTCACCGTGAAGAAGGACCTTGCACTGGAGTTTATTGTCGGTGAAAAGGCCGTTGAGCTTCGTCCAAACGGTGTAGGCGTCGTCCTCATCACACACCACCGTGTGAAAGATATCCTTGGAGATGGTGAGGTAGAACCAGCGGATGATGGTGGCATTGAGGATCATCCTATCCTCGTTGTTCACCATGAGGGCCGAGTCCACGGTGCCATCGATGTGGCCATGAAGAAGGTACTCACGAAGCACCAAGGAGAAGTACCTCTTCCAGGCTAAGTAGGAGCCGGTGGACTGGTCAAGGACCACCGGGACGCGGTCCAAGATGTTGAGATCGCGAATGAGGGTAACGTCCGGGCCAGCAAACAGATTGCTACCGGAGGATATCAAGGAACACGGAGAGACCATGGTGGTGTCGGGGGATGAAGGGTTGTGGTGGCAGAAGCGGTGGAGAGGGGATGCGGCGGCGACGCTGGAGATAGCGCGGTGACGGTGGGGGTGGTTGTGGCGGTGGCGGCGGCGCTGGAGATGGCACGGCGGCGGCGATGGTGGCGGCGCATGAGAGGGTGTGGCGGTGGCGGCTACGCAAGAGATGGCGCGGCGGTAGTGGCTAGGTCGGGATCGTGGAGGAAACTGATACCATGTAGAAGATTAGGTTTAGGGATGTGCAACTCTCAATATTAATTGGGTGCACTAGGCACGAATATATAGGTACAAGATGGGCCTCTACCTCGACTCTACAAGGGATTAGGAGGAGGGCCCAATAGCACAAATATATATTCAACACTCTCGATCTCACGATAACCGTAAAGTAGGTGACGATGGGCTAGTGGTACATACTATACATGGGTGTTCTGGTTTGACTCGACTCCTATTGTTGCTTGCTGCTGATACGGTGGTGCGTGATTACATTATCCACATCCCGATATATTTAATCTAGTTCCTCAAACACGCACGAACGTGCCCAGTGATGAAAGCATTTATGGGCTGCATATATTTAATCTTCTCTAACAACCGTGCTAAACAGTGAAGGAAATCACCATTTCCTGAGTGACCCCTTCACTTTACGGTGTCCGTGCGACTGTACCCCTTCGTGTAGGCGATCGAAGTTGGAGGGGTGTCGTTGTTGGAGATGGATCTGTTGAAGGGGTGCGTGAGGCTGGGGTCGTTGTCCTTCAGATCGCGCGATCGTATGCCTTGGCCACCCTGGTCGCCTTCTCCTTGGCAGCTGCCTTCGTCGTAGTCTTGCGTTTCGACTACTCGATGGCGAGCCGAAGCACTTTGGTGTTCTTGAGGGAGAGCCGACGCGCATCATCATCTTCCGTCATGAGGGAGCGTCGGAGGACCATCGTGCAGAGATGGTCCTCTGAATTCATGGACAACGCCTCATCCATCGTCTCCCACTTCCGCTCCCGTGCCTCGGTTGTGGGTGTAATCGCCGACGCGGGCATGAGGACCCAACAGTGCTTGAGTACGCCATATGAAGCAGGTTCAGTAGGTAGAGATGGACAAGTTAGGAGGCGTACTGGGACGGGTGCAGGATCAACGGAGTTGTGCGAAGGACGGGAAGGTCCGGCGACACCGGGCGATGGGCAACAATGTGGAACCAGAGCTTCCGCTGCCATCCTAGTCCATGTGCAACCGCCGCAGATGCGGACGACAATCTCCTCCATGTCATCTAGATCGCATCACACATTAGGGTGGCCATGTGAGGAGTATCATATAGTAGTATCATGCATATGATACTATTGTATGATACTACCTCTATAATGCATAGTATCATAAATGACCTCATTTATTGACATGCATGACACATAGTAGCATAGCATTTAACATGTTACAGTATCTACATATGTTACTCTAACCCTCTCTCTCTTCTTTAATTGTTTGCCACATCGACATGTTTGCTAGTTCCAAGTACATGATACTACCTAAGTTGCTCCCACTATAGCCAGCCTTAGGCTCTCCCACCCACGGGATACGCCACAAAAGGCATGCTGCTGTCGTCTCTCTCCATAGATTAAAAGCGGGTGGGACGAGAAGAGAAGGAGACAAACGGAGTAGAGGGGAGTGTGTTGGGTGCAGTCTAGGATTCGCCCGGATGTGGATATATGTGGGGGAGTTAAATGCACTGGAGGTCCTAAAAGTTTCGTCGGGGTGTCACTTTAGTCCAATTCTTTCAAGATGCACCTTTAGGCCCTAATTCTTTAGTAAGTGGTTCATCCGAGGATCTTTTTTCAGGAGCGCTCGCTGACCTACCTGCGTGGCATGTTGATCCACGCCACGTCGACTGAGGGCCCAACCGCAAGGCAAGAAAAATAGATTAGAGGTCCTAAAAGTTTCTAGGCAGCGTCACTTTAGTCCTATATTTTTTTAAATGCACGTTTAGACCCTAATCCTATAGTAAGTGGTTCACCCTATATCCTTTTTTACACGATTGTTCGATGACCATCGCCATGGTTGGGGCAGCAAGCTCCTCCGCAGGGAAGCAAGTGACAAACAGTAGCGTTGCAGCATCGTCGGGTGGCGTTGCCTCCTCCACCAGCTCCTACAGCCTAATCTCAAATTAGAGCAATCGGTTTGAGAAACTTAATGAAACAGTGCAAATCGAACTAAATCAACGCCTATAGCTAGTGATTGTGGCACGGTAGAGGAGACCACATAGGTACAGGTCGATAGAGATGAAAAAGTTAGTTTTTCGAAATGTTCCTCATGTGCTAGTGACCCTAAGTCGACGTGGCGTGGTCAACGCGCAACCAAGCCGGTGAGCGACCGATCGTGAGAAAGGGACTTTGGGTGAATCACTTACTATAGAATTAGGACGTAAATGTGCATTTTGAAAAAGTAGGACTCAATTCACACTACCCAAAAACTTTTAGGACCTCCAATGTATTTTTCTCGCCACGCGGTTGGGCCCTCTATCAATGTGGCATGGGTCAACATGCCATGTGGGCAGGTCAATGGTCGCTCATGAAAAAAGGACCTCGGGTGAACCATTTACTAAAGAATTAGGATCTAAAGGTCATTTTGGAAGAATTGGGACTAAAGTGACACCCCCATGAAACTTTTAGAACCTCCGCTGCATTTAACTCTATGTGGGGTCTAAGTAAGCCACAAACAACCGTGGCAAGATGGACACGATGGAAGTGGTCGAGCGCTCCTGGGCCTTCCCAAACCCGCCTCAGATTTCGACTCAGTTTGAAGAGTGACGATAAGCCCAGATATTCACAGCTAAAATGAATGATGTGTCTGAATCTAGTTTTTTGACTCGTCGGTGATCGTGTCATCCACCCGAACTTGAGAAGCACGGCTGTGCACTTAGGGCATGTTTGGTTGCCTGCATAAGGTCCAACCAGGCCTGCACAGGAAGTAAACAAACTGTTTGGTTTCCCACATACACTATTCGGCATGCATCACATAAAGTTTAAAGCGCCTCAGATCCAGTCCCAGCAGCAATGCTCAAAATAGACAGTTTCTCCAGAGCCAGGCCATGGCAATGCACATCGAGCGCATATGGGTGGGCCCCTTGCATGAGAGGAGGATGGAGGGATGCGAGCTTTATAATTGCTTCTTCTTCAACCTCGAGTAATCTTCTCCCTAATCTCCTTTCTACCTTCTCTTCTCAAACTACACAATGGTGCTTCAATTGGAGATAAGCCTACACGAAACAAATGCACATCAATGTTACGGTTCCATCTTTGTGATTAGTTCGTACTTTACTCGACCGTAAATGCTTAATTTCATGTTCATGTTTGGAGCTATTTTGGACAAAATTTTTCAAATTTGTCGCGCATGGTTGACCATTTGAAGTTTCATTTGACCAGTAGCTTCATCTCGCAGTTCCACGCAACACTCGTGTTGCAAGTTTTCTGTTTCGATGACCATTCATCTCGGTCTTCTCTCCTCGATCCACCATGACACGCATAGTGTATTTCTTCTCCTCCATCCTTTGTCTCATAACCCTCCTATTCTCCCTCTCGACGCTGATGCTATTCCTCTCGACCTCCTTACACGTGTCCTGCTATACTAGAGTCGCTTCAGACGTCGTTCATCTCGGCCTCCTCTCTCTCGTTCTACTACACTGACACTGTCATGGCGTGAGCAGTACATTTCTCTACGGCGACGAGGCGAGCAACTAGTTTGCTACTGCGCCGACAGGGTCGCTCGCACATGACTCCGTGATCGTCGTGTTGGACGTGGTGCAACGGACACCTCCACCGCAATCGCCATGGTCTCACACACACTGCATTTATTCTCCCATGTCCTTTGCGTCAGCGCTCCTCCACACGAACTTTTTGTGCGACGACGTCGCTAGAAACTAGTTCCCCATAGTGCCGACGAGCTCGCTCGCGCACGACTCCGTGCTCGTCGTGTTTTACACGAAGCAACGACCACTGTCCGCCGCAATCGCCATGGTCCGACATACACTGCATTTCTCCTTCTCCGTCCTGTAACTTAGTGCTTCTCCACACGAACTTTCTATGCGACGATGACGCTAGTAACTAGTTCGCAATGCAGCCGACGGGGATGCTCGTACACGAATCTGTGATTGTCGTGTTGGACAAGGGGCCACGACCACCATCGAGCGCTATCCCCATGGACCGATACGCACTGCATTTCTCCATCCCCATCCTTTTTCTTTGTGCTTCCGCTAACGAACTTTCTCTACGCCAGCAACTAGTTCACCGTGGCGTCGACAAGAATGCTCACCCAAGACTCCGTGCTCATCATGTCAAATGCAACGGCGTAGTCACCATCCATCACAACCGTGAGAGACAGTACGTTTGTTAAGTGTAAGTGTTAGCCCTTAATCATATCCTGCGTATACAACCAAACACCGTCTAGTTGCATTAGCTGAGCCAATGCAGGCAATCAAACACTGTACCAAAATTGCTCCTCTAATGCGAGAGTCCTCAATGTGGACAACCAAACAATGTGCAAACATTAGTTTTTCGGTTGTATTTCCTCACCCAAGCTAAAGTGAGCCAAGTTGAAGTAGCCACACCCTGCTCATATTGCTACCGAACACGCCCTTAGAGCAACTCCAACCACGCGACCCATTATGCCTCCGCGTGTCTGTTTGGGTCGCCACGGACACAAAACGCAGCCAAACGCACCGACTCAAACGGACACACGTCCGTTTTTTGTCCGCACGCTACCCATTCCACGCTCAAATTTGGACCGGATTTGCGTCGGTGCAGACTCATACATCTTCGTTGTATCTATAATTTTCGATTGTCCCATGCCAATATTCTATAATTTTGATATACTTTTGGCAACATTTTATATTATTGTTGGGACTAACTTACTTACCAAGTGCCTAGTTCCAGTTCCCGTTTTTTGTGTCTTTTTGTTTTGCCAAAACTCCATATCAAACAAAGTCCAAACGCATTAATAATTTATGAATTTTTTGTTTGAATATATGTGAATTTTGGGAGTCAGAATCAATACAAGATGGTGCCCGTGGGCCCCAAAAGCCAGCAGGGCACGACCGGCGGCGGGGGGGGGGGGGCTGATGGCTTTTGGCCAGCCCTTAAGTTTATTGACACTCTCCTTCCTCCGCAATAAATATATTTTCGTGATAAAAATCCTCTCAAAATTTCAGCCTGATCGTAGTTACCAGTCTACAGATATTTAAGAAACGGTGAAGGTCGCAAAAACAGAAGAGAAACAGAGAGAGAGATCCAATCTCGGAGGGGCTTCTTCCCTCCGGGAGGTATGGCGGACATGGACCAGAGGATAAACCCTCCTTCCATCTAGGGAGGAGGCCAAGGAAGAAGAATAAGAAGGCGGGGGGATCTCTCCTCTCTCCCGGTGGCGCCGGAGCACCACCGGGGCAACCATCGTGATGGCGATCCGCACCAACAACTTCACTGCCATCACCACCAACTCCCCCCCTCGATGCTACAATGTAGACCCTCTTCTTCCCACTATAATCTCTAGTTAAACATGGTGCTTAATGCTATATATTATTACCCAATGATGTGTGGCTAGCTTATGAACTTTGAGTTGATATTTTTGTCCTACGGGTTAACTGTGTTACGATGTTATTGTTATGAGTTGTGTGTTGATATGGTGCTATCCTAAGGTGCCTTCCGTCAAGCATACACATGAAGGATTCAACTGGAGGGTTTGCAATATGTTCATGATTCTCTTATAGTTGGTGGCTAGAGTAACTGAAGCTTACACTCGAGTAAGGGTTGTGTGCGTGCGATGGTAAAGAGGACTTGATGTTTAATGATATGGTTGGGTTTACCTTCATGATTTCTAGTAGTTGCGGATGCTTGCTAGAGGTCGAGTCATAAGTGCATATGATCCAAGTATGAAAAGTGTGTTAGCGTATGTCTCTCCCTCATTGCATATGATAAGTATTGATCATGTTATATTCAATTGCCTATGGACAATCTTTCTCTGGCCTTACACAATAAAGCTTTCTGCTAAACAACTAACTAAATTAATATTTATTAAAACATTACCTAACTTTCATTTCTACGTTATTTATTACCGTGCAAACCTATCTATCACATCTACTAAGTACTTCTAGTTTCCTTCCCATAAAATAGTTTCATATTTGTTATAGGTAAAGTAAGCATTTTCCTACGTAGAGTTGTACCGATGATCGATAGAACTTGAGAGAATATAAATTCTACATTTAGCTCTTAATTGGGTTCGACACTCTTACTTATTGAAAAAGGTTACAAACGACCCCCTACACTTGTGAGTTATCATGCACACGGGATGGACGGGCACGACGCCCGCCCTTCTCCTCCCCCCGGCCCGCCCATCGGTGGCACAATGCCACCATTTCCCTCCAATCTCCCAAAAAAAATCCCGCCCACTCACGAGCGCCCCATGAACGACGCAGCGTCGACCCTCGACGCCGCCACCGGCCTCGCCTCCCTCGCTTCCACCGGTCCCATCTCTGTCAAGGGCGGATGCAAAGGGTCGACGACAACCAGGAAGAAGAAGGTTCTGACGCCTGAGAAGCGCGCCATCCAATCGGCAAGGAGGGAGCTCCATCGTCATGAGCATAGGCCAGGGAGGACTCCGCGGCCACGTCCCGCATCACCGCCATCATAGATCGGGAGGCCGAAGCGTCGAAGAACCACCGGCCCATCGCTTCTACCACGAGGTAGACCCTTCTTATGCTGGGGTTGAACCTAGGCCAGCACAGACTCGTCGTTGTCGCTCTGTCTGCGGCTAGCACCAGCTCATCACTGCCGCTGTCGACGCGCATGTCCACTTCGCCGGAGGGGCAAGGCTTTGAATAACGGCACCCACAAACCTCTCGTTTTTCCAACTCTATGGGCTCCGGTTCGCAAGCGGTGAGCATGGTCGCGCCTGCCATGCCAACGCCCTCAACCATCAATCTCAACGCGATGCCTATTGGGAGTGGATCATTCTCCGGGGGTGCAAGCAAACGGCCTCGCAAGCTCCGAGCCGACACCCAAGGGGACGCCCGCATCATGTTCGATAGAATGCGAGCTAGAGAAGACGAGACCAACCATGTGTTCATGGAGGGCCTCATCTCCGTAGGAGGTGGCGGCAACATTCCCTTCGACCCCGACGAGACGCAAAGCCATGATGGTCGCACCCCTTTCATGGCTGGGCATGATGGCATTGGGTACCCGTTTGGTGAAGACATGGCCGCACCCCTCATGGCGTACCAACTCGGCTTGGGCAACTCTTTCCCGCTTGATCATGAGTTTTCGGAAGACTATGGCCTTAACGAAGAGGATGATGAAATGGGCATCGATGGATAACCATTGTTCGATGAGCTCCCTGCCTAAGGCAATACAAAGAAGAAGCGGAAGAGAAAACGGGCCAATGCATTGATACGTCCCAAACGTATCTATAATTTCTCCTTGTTCCATGATCTTTTGGGTGACATTGTTATATGTTTTGCTACACTTTTATATCATTTTACACATATTTGGACTAACCTACTAACTCAGTGCACCCAATGCCAGTTTCTGTCTGCTGATGTCTATTTTGTAGGGGCTTTTACCCAATTTTCCGAAGCCCAAAAATCCAAAAAAAATATATAAAAAATAAGTGAAACAGAAGCTTTCGAATCACTGAAGGAGGGCCAGAGGGGGGCCAGGGGCCTCCCAGGCAGCATGCTGGCGCGCCAGACCCTATGCCGCGCCAGGAGGTCGCCTGGGTGGGTCCCACCTCCTCCGGTGCCCTCCTTTTGCCTATATTTAGAGTACCGAGAGGAAACCCTTGCAGACTTTCTAGAATCGCGAATTTCTCAACCGTTCCGCCGCCGTAGCGCTTCCGGGGTCGGGAGCATCAGGAGACCTCTTCCCGGCACCCTGCCGGAGGGAGGATTGACCTCCGGGAGCTTCTCCACCTCCATGGACGCTTCCCGGACGTGCCGTGAGTAGTTCTCCTTGGACCATGAGTCCATGACCAGTAGCTATGTGATGTCCTCTCTCCAATCTTGTGCTTCAATGGTTAGTCCTTGTGAGCTGCCCTACATGATCAAGGCATATATGTAATTCTCTTGCTATTGCTATGCTCGGTTTGTTGGGATCCGATGGATTATGAGATTATGTTCAGATTGTTATGTGTTATATATTTGATTATCCTTTTATATTATGTTCCTTAGTGATTCATGCATGTTCTCCATTGCTTTTTATTGCTTTGGCCAAGTAGTAGATCGTAATTCCGAGAGGGAGCGCTATGCATGATTGTGGGTTCGGGCCCCTCGATGTCTAGCTTGAGTGACAGAAACATGAGACTAGGGGATGTGATTTTTGCCACCAGGGAGAAAACAACGGTGCTTGTGACCAGGTTGCAAGGATTGTTTACCTTACACATAGTTAGTTAATGCAGTTGTCTGTTGCTTTGAGTTTACACTTTGGGTGGGGCTCGCAACTTAATATTGGAGAGATGTTCTGGATAGATATCTCAAGGTGGATGGTTAGTAACTAGATGCTGATGAATAAACGTTCTACTTGTCTTGGCGTACTGCCCATTACTATTGGACCTCTAACTGTCAAGGAGCATAATTAGCATTGCGGTGTGATCATAATTCTGTCAATTGCCCAACTATGATTTGTTTACCCTAGCATAGTTGTTTATCATCTTTTGGGAGAGAGACATCACTAGTGAACATCATGTGACTCCGGTCCATATCACCATCATTGTTTACACCTCCATCATTTACCGCTTTCATTTACTTTTCCGTTGCAATCACTATTACTTTCCCGCTTGTGTTTTGACCCTTTGCAAACTACAAGGCCGGAGAGATTGACAACCTCTCTGTACTCGTTGGGAGCAAAGTTATTTTTTGTGTGTGCAGGTCCACGTCTTCTGCTTGACAGGGGTGGGAGACACCTACTTGTTGATCCTAGGAGTCCTACTGGTTCGGTAAACCTTACAGTCTTTGTGTGAGGGAAATTTTCTCCTGACTACATCTCCACCTTCCACTTTGGGTATCCAACGTGGGGCGAGAAGTATATACATCATCTCGTCATCGTGCGTACACACAAAATGCGGACAAACTCATTTGTGAATGTTGGAGAGACATTGGCCAAGACCCCAAGATAGGCTCTGAGAAAAAGGCTTCGACATTTTGGCTAAGAGTGCACCGCGAGGTTCACGAGCGCAAGAAGTTCAATCCATACCAAATGGAGAGCAATCGTGGATAAGTCTCGCTCGGCAAATGTTGGAGGGTCATACAACAAAAGTGCAAGAAGTTTTGTTCCATCCTTAAGAGCATCGAGGCCCGTCATGTCAGTGTCAGTGGCATGAAGGACATGGTATGGTTGACTTGCTTGCTTTTGATTGTCCCTTATCTTGCTCGTCCACTTGTCCACTCATCCATAAATGTTGCTTTTCCATTTGTAGGTCTTCCAAGCTTTGGAAGCAACCAAGATCCATTATGAGGGCAAGTCTATCAATTCACTCATTGTTTGATGATCATCAACGACTAAGAAAAGTTCAAAGCGCAATATGCCGCCATCAAGGCGCGTGGGGGGGGGGGGAGGGGCTACCGTGTTGAAGACCGTGGTGAGGGGGAGACGCCGCGGCCTCGAGGGAAGACCAACTCCAAGAAAGAGGACATGCACGAGGCGGGGTCCCTTGCCTTGTAAGCTACTTTGCAAGGCATGATCACTAATAAGGATTCAAGAGAGGAGAACCGTCAACAAGACAAAGAGGAGCAAATTAGGGCCTTCCTGGACATACAAAAACAAAAAGCTCGCCTTGGAGTCGGAGAAACAAATGAAGATGCTAGAGATCTAGGCCATCAAAGCAACCACCGGAGCAAGAGAAGTCTGGCTCGCTTGCATGACGAAGGGAGTCGAGATCATGAAGGTGGACTTGAGCCCGGTATCTTCGAGGAAGCGGTTTTGGTTCAAGAAGATGCACGCCGACATGCTCAACCTCGAAGAAGAATGATCTATGCCGTGTTGTGCGGGCATGATAACCACGAACGAGGTGGCGTGATGGAACTACATCCTCATTTTATGTGCTGTCATGTGTGTCGGCTCGTTAGCAAATGCGTTGAGCTCGAAAACCGGGTACTTTTTTTGTAGGCTGGCATACCGCTAGCATACCGTCGGCGTGAACTCTTGACGCTTGCATGATCGCTGGCATGATTTTTAACCGCGGACATTTTTTATCTTTAAAAATGTTAGGTGCAGACAAAAATAAATCGACGCGTTGAGCGTACGGTCAATCTATTCACAAGAAAGACGAGATATGTCAATTCGATCAAACAAAAACAAATAAAACATACGTCTGTTCGGGTCGCATGGTTGAAGTTGTGCTTATCATTTTCTCGTCCCAGCAAAGCTAGACATAAATTACGCTGGACGGGCTAAAAGGCGCCTGCTTAGCACGATCCTTCAAATCTTGGTGGGTACCCAGATAGGTAACTACTTGCAGCAATAACTGGCTCTGCTCCGGTATGCTTTGTCTGGGCTGGGCATATCAGCCGCGACCGTGCAAGGCTGCAAGCGACACCGTGACTGAAATTAATTAATCCACCCTCCGTGGCTCTGTCCATATCAAATCCCAAACCACATGCATGGCTTGTGAAGCGGGCTAACGAAATCGTCCGATGTTTTCCCGCAGCCATTCGTACTTGCCGTGCGCCGTCCTTGCACGCCTGCATTATTGGCGAGAGTAGAAGCGATATGTTTGGCTGTATGCATTGTTTGTTTTAATAAAAGCTATTTTGTTTTGACTCAACATATTACATCGACGATGTAAAGATGTAAGGGCAACTCTAACGCCGTGCTTTAAAACAGACACAAATATCCATCCCACTTCAAACAGATCTTTCACCAAAACTACTAAGATGCATTTGGTTGCCTGCATATATTTTGTATGTACTGTATACCTGTCTGAGTTGAACCTGGTTGAGCAAACGTAAAGTAAAAATCACCATCTGCGCATTTACGCTGACTGCATTAGGGAAGCAATTTTTGCCTCACGTTTGGTTGCTGCATTGGCCAAGCTAATACAAGTGTTCGGTGTTTGATTGCACATAGGCAATGTGATTAAGAGTTAATAGCTACAGATGACATACATAGTTACAATACACTTTCTTGGCAGTGTGCTGCGATGACGGCGCTAGTGTAGTAGGTCGCGAGAAAGGAGGTTGAGAGGAGCGACGTTGGAAACAACATGACGTCCATCCGGCAAAGTTGACCATGATCAATGAGAACAAAAACAAGCCAACCTGAATTTCATCTAAACAACAAATGTAATACACTGAATTTTGTCTCCTGTTAACTTGGAGATAATATTGTTGTTTGTATCATTAGTTATGTCCGAGTGAATGTTTGCTTCTTATTTGAAAAAATTCTTTTCTTTTGTTTGATTTTGAGTTGGGTCTTTTTGCTTGTATAAAAGTGCTATATGCCGTAGGACAAAATTCTATGATTATTCTCCCACCGATCATGACATGGAAATAGGTCACAAATATAATTATTTTACAAGATATTTTGGTTAAAAGCTATTTTCCAAATTTAGATTTTCAAAAGCCCTTGTGTCATGGCTTGAACAACAGGTCATTGATTTAGGTGGAATTAAAATCTTTTAGAGGTATTGATGAATCCTACTATTATTAGGACATCCCAAAACCACAAAATTAAATTTTTATAAGTTGTAAAAGTATTTATTTTTTACAACTTTTCCTTGAGGCCATAAATGGTCTTTAATATGGAAAATTAATTATATGTTTTAAAAATACTTGAGAAAATTTAGAGGGACCCAAGAGAAATATATTCCACATATATAAGATTTTCAACCCATCGTCATGTCTAAAATCTCTCTCGATCTACAAAACTCAGATTCTATGGTTTCTAGGGTTTGAAACATGTACAAAGGAAATCATCTCCAAATATTCCGAAAAAAATCCTGGAAAATTGTTGTTAAATATCTGTCTTGCTAAGTTTGAGCATCAAGTTCATCCATTTGACATGAAATCCTTCCACTTTTCTAGTTCACATAAAATTTTGTTTTGAAATTTTGGTGAAACAAAGTTTCTAAGGATTACCTCAAATTTTTATCCGAGTTTGGTATTCCAATGAACATCATCTAGTTCGTCATCATCTCGTTTGCCGGCGTTCGAGTAACCTCATTGTCGTGGATTCTGTCGCCCCCGGCGTCCATCTCGAGCACCCACCGATGCACGACAACCTCCTAGGAATGCTCGTGCCTCCCCTACTACAGTCGGTGCGTGCAACCCCGCCATTGAGGACCTTGATGTCCCTGCCCGAGGTTAAGGTTGACAAGCAGACCCTGCATGCCATCCTCCTCACTCGCTATCCGCTCGTGAGGTTTAAAGCCGCACATGCGCTGGAACTCACACACGACCGCCGTCGCTGGCTGGCCAAATGTGTCGTTCGCCCTGTTTGGCTTGGCTAAGGTCTTTTCTTTTTCTTTATCAAGCGGGATTGATGTAATTTGTTGGTGTTTATTTCAAATCCAAATGGATTGATTCACATTTCTACAAGCTCTATGAATCACTCCATGTTTGTCTGGCTGTAACATTTTTCATATGCCTGGTTTCTGTTGGATCTATTGAATAGGGAATTTATTCGCATAAGTTAACTTAGAAAATTTCTAGAAAAATATTTCGGCATCCAAATCAAGTGAAAGCAATTTCTAAATGCGTCTAAAATCATGTACCATTTGATGAGTTCCATCACTCATTTTTCTAGAAAGGTTTTATGTGAACTTCTTGCAAGTCCAATAATTCCTTGTTCCACTAGATTGAAATGCTCATAAATCTTAGTAGGTTTAAAGCAAAATATCCACTTTGATTATTTTTCCTATAGCTAAAGAGATCCTAGAAAAGTGAAATTCCTATTTGTAGAGCACTTTTATTTTTCTACCTTGTTGTGTTGCTTATTTTATTTTGTTTCTAAGTTTGATAACGACGGAGAAGAAGAACTTGAAGAAGGACAAGAAGCTTTTGAATACTTTGCCGAGTCAGGCAAGCATACCTTTGACCATTTTGGTCACCAAATTATTTTTCTCACGAAATAGTTTATTAGCATGCATTGAAAACAATGATAATGCATTGCTAGTAGAGATGATCATATTCACATGACATAGGTTCTACCCTAGATGCCGTTAATACCTTGAACTTGATAACCCGGGAAACACAATGGGCATTGCTAAATACTATGGTGGTTGCTTAGCCATAATACGTGGGTAGAAGTTCTAGATTGGACAGAAAAATAAAATTATTCGAAAAGTTGTGAATACCCGTATGGGTGATTCCTTGCTGCAAGATTAAGTGATGAACGGTTCAATAAGTATTGGAGTAAGATCATGATCGTCAACCCAGCCTACACTTCAAACATATTACCGTGGTAGCGAGGCTTGATTTGACCCTTACTGGGTGCTAAGCGTGGATCCCACGTGTTGTTGGAGGGGTACCTTCTGTGCGCGGGTTTTCCGAAGTGAGTAGCATGAGGGAAGGGAAACCAACATATTTGTGCTCCACATTACAACTAGTCTCGGAAATGGTATTGATCTGGTACAATACTCTCAGATGCATGGGGTATCACGGGGCGTGGATAGTCCATGGATAGAGCTTGATTCTCATGGTGAAAATCTACAACCTGTGTAGATTGTAAAACTATTTGAATAGACGATATCCACATTTGAGGACAACTAAGATGACCGCACTCAAACCAAGTTCATGAGTTGATGAGAATGATGATGGCGATGATATTAGAATTTTGATAATGAGAATGAAGGGTACTAGGTACCCAGCCTTGATGATGAGATGAGTAAGGTGGTGTGAAC
This sequence comes from Hordeum vulgare subsp. vulgare, assembly GCF_904849725.1. Lineage (NCBI taxonomy): Eukaryota > Viridiplantae > Streptophyta > Magnoliopsida > Poales > Poaceae > Hordeum > Hordeum vulgare. The sequence continues at coordinate 359,243,392 of NC_058523.1, forward strand.
TTAGTCTGTTTATGTTGATATCAGTAACTTGATGCACCGTGGTTCTTTGGACCATGAGTACTTGTTATTTGCAAAAGTAGGACATGTGCATTGAAATTCAGCTTTCCTCAAATGCTAAACTTAGTATAGAAGACATTCCTTTGTATTAAGCCTTGCATGAATATGTTGTTATTACATTCCATGGGTTGCTTGCAAGTACATTCAAATGTACTCACCCGACTTGTCCCTCACTATCAACTTGACTAGGAATGGAGGATGGTTGTTATGAAGATGATTTCTTTGACAACGTCGATGCGAACTAGGACGCTTCCTAGTCAACTTACCTGTTAGTTATGGCTCACTACGCGGGTTGAAGTCACGGACACTGTTTCCTCTACACTATTGTTAAGTATTTTCCTTTATGGGTTATCTATGTAAGACTAGAACCATATGTGTCAGGCCTATGCAAGACTTATTGATGTTGTAATGGATGTATGCTATTGTTATCAGTTTGCTGTACTCACGTGCACGTGATCTTGGGACCATTGTTGGATGTACAATCGTTGGTGTTGGTCCTTGATATGTCCATTTTGCATCACGATTTCTGTTGATATTTGTATTTTTCTTGGTCATTATTCCACTTTGTGATACAATTCTTATGCCTTTTCTATGTGAATTTACAAGGTACATCCCAAAGAGGGAAATTAATAGGAACTGGAATTATGGACTTGAAAACCAAGAAAAATGGTGAAAATTCACTCGACTCCAAATGAGCTGAAACTTCAAGGAGATTTTTTGCGGAATATATAGGAATTATTGGGCCAAAAATGTACCATAGGGGGCCACCTGCCCGCCACAAGCCAACAGGGTGTGCCCACCCACCTCGGCTCGTCGAGGTAGCTTGTGGGGCCCTCGCAGGCGCCCCGACCCCCTCTTCTGCTATCAGGTGTGTTTTGACCTATAAAAATTTAAGAAGGTGCTTTCGGGATAAAGCGCCGCAAACTTGAGGCGAAACCTGGGTAGAGTCCCTTTTGCTCTCCGGCAGAGAGATTCTGCATGGGAAATATCTCTCCGGGAGGGGGAGATCGGAGCCATCGCCATCACCAAAGCTTCCTCCTTCGTTTGATGACCAGTCTTCATCAATCTCTTCACAAGAACCATATCATCTCAAACCCTACTTCTGTTGGGGAACGTCGCATGGGAAACAAAAAATTTCCTACGCGCACGAAGACCTATCATGGTGATGTCCATCTACGAGAGGGGATTTCCGATCCACGTACCCTTGTAGATCGCACAACAGAAGCGTTAAGAAACGTGGTTGATGTAGTGGAACGTCCTCACGTCCCTCGATCCGCCCCGCGAACCGTCCCACGAACCGTCCCGCGGTCCGTCCCACGATCCGCTCCGATCTAGTGCCGAACGGACGGCACCTCCGCGTTGAGCACACGTACAACTCGCCGATGATCTCGGCCTTCTTGATCCAACAAGAGAGACGGAGAGGTAGATGAGTTCTCCGGCAGCGTGACGGCGCTCCGGAGGTTGGTGGTGATCTAATCTCAGCAGGGCTCTGCCCGAGCTCCACAGAAACGCGATCTAGAGGTAAAACCGCGGAGGTATGTGGTCGGGCTGTCGTGGCAAAAGTTGTCTCAAATCATCCCTAATAGCTCCATATATATAGGAGGAGGGGAGGGGAGGCTTGCCTTGAGGCTCAAGGAGCCCCAAGGGCTGCGCCACCAAGGGAGGAGGAGTCCTCCTCCAATCCTAGTCCAACTAGGATTGGAAGGTGGAGTCCTTCTCTTCTTTCCCACCTCCTTTTTTTTCTTTTCTCTTTGATTTTCTATCTATGGCGCATAGGGCCTTCTTGGGCTGTCCCACCAGCCCACCAAGGGCTGGTGCGCCACCCCCAAGGCCTATGGGCTTCCCCGGGGTGGGCTGCCCCCCCGGTGAACACCCGAAACCCATTCGTCATTCCTAGTACATTCCCGGTAACTCCGAAAACCTTCCGGTAATCAAATGAGGTCATCCTATATATCAATATTCGTTTCCGGACCATTCCGGAAACCCTCGTGACGTCCGTGATCTCATCCGGGACTCCGAACAACATTCGGTAACCAACCATATAACTCAAATACGCATAAAACAACGTCGAACCTTAAGTGTGCAGACCCTACGGGTTCGAGAACTATGTAGACATGACCCGAGTGACTCCTCGGTCAATATCCAATAGCGGGACCTGGATGCCCATATTGGATCCTACATATTCTACGAAGATCTTATAGTTTGAACCTCAGTGCCAAGGATTCATATAATCCCGTATGCCATTCCCTTTGTCCTTCGGTATGTTACTTGCCCGAGATTCGATCGTCAGTATCCGCATACCTATTTCAATCTCGTTTACCAGCAAGTCTCTTTACTCGTTCCGTAATACAAGATCCCGCAACTTACACTAAGTCACAATTCTTGCAAGGCTTGTGTGTGATGTTGTATTACCAAGTGGGCCCTGAGATACCTCCCCGTCACACGGAGTGACAAATCCCAGTCTCGATCCATACTAACTCAACGAACACCTTCGGAGATACCTGTAGAGCATCTTTATAGTCACCCAGTTACGTTGCGACGTTTGATACACACAAAGCATTCCTCCGGTGTCAGTGAGTTATATGATCTCATGGTCATAGGAACAAATACTTGATACGCAGAAAACAGTAGCAACAAAATGACACGATCAACATGCTACGTCTATTAGTTTGGGTCTAGCCCATCACATGATTCTCCTAATGATGTGATCCTGTTATCAAGTGACAGCACTTGCCTATGGTCAGGAAACCTTGACCATCTTTGATCAACGAGCTAGTCAACTAGAGGCTTACTAGGGACAGTGTTTTGTCTATGTATCCACACATGCATTGTGTTTCCAAACAATACAATTATAGCATGGATAATAAACGATTATCATGAACAAAGAAATATAATAATAACTAATTTATTATTGCCTCTAGGGCATATTTCCAACAGTCTCCCACTTGCACTAGAGTCAACAATCTAGTTCACATTACCATGTGATTCCAACGAATCCAACACCCATATAGTTCTGGGATCTGATCACGTCTTGCTCGTGAGAAAGGTTTTAGTCAACGGTTCTGAAACTTTCAGATCCGTGTGTTCTTTACAAATCTTTATGTCATCTTATAGATGCTGCTACTATGTGCTATTTGGAAATACTCCAAATATCTACTCTACTATACGAATCCGTTTCACTACTCATAGTTATTCGGATTAGTGTCAAAGCTTGCATCGACGTAACGCTTTACGACGAACTCTTTAACCACCTCCATAATCGAGAAAAATTCCTTAGTCCATCAGTTACTAAGGATAAATTTTGACCGCTGCTAGTGATTCAATCATGGATCACTCTCTGTACCTCTCAACAGACTTTGAGTCAAGGCACACATCAGGTGCGGTACCCAACATGGCATACTTCAGATTCTACGGCCAAGGCATAGAAGACGACCTTCGTCTATTCTCTTTATTCTGCCGGGGTCGGGTTTTGAGTCTTACTCAAATTCACACCTCACAACGCCACTAAGAACTCCTTCTTTGCTGATCTATTTTGAACTCCTTCAAAAACTTGTCAAGGCATGCATCTTGTTGAAACTTCCATTAAGCGCTTTCGATCTATCTCCATAGATCTTTGATGCTCAACGTTCAAGTAGCGCAATCCAGGTACTCCTTTGAAAACTCCTTTCGAACAACCTTGTATGCTTTACAGAAATTCTACATTACTTCTGATCCACAATATGTCAACCACATATACTTATCAGAAATTCTATAGTGCTCCCACTCACTTCTTTGGAAATACAAGTTTCTCATAAACCTTGTACAAACCCAAAATCTTTGATCATCTCATCAAAGTGTATATTCCAACTCCGAGATGCTTGCACCAGTCCATTGAAGGATCGATGGAGCTTGCATACTTGCTAGTATCTTTAGGATCGACAAAACCTCCTGGTTGTATCACATACAATGTTTTCTCAAGGAAACCGTCGAGGAAACAATGTTTTGACATCCTATGTGCAATACTTCATAAATAATGCAGCAACTACTAACATAATTCTAACAGACTTTCAGCATCGCTACGAGTGAGAAAGTCTCATCATAGTCAACTGTTTGATCTTGTCGGAAACATCTTTGCGACAAGTCGAGCTTTTCTTAATAGTGACTTATCACCATCATCGTCTGTCTTCCTTTTAAAGATCCATCTTTACTTAATAGTCCTATGACCATCAAGTAGTTCTTCCAAAGTCTACACTTTGTTTTCATACATGGATCCTCTCTCGGATTTCATGGCTTCGAGCCATTTGTCGGAATACGGGCCGACCATTGCTTTCTCCATAACTCGTAGGTTCACTGTTGCTCAACAACATGACCTCCAAGACAGGGTTACCGTACCACTCTGTAGTAGTACGCGACCTTGTCAACCTACCACGCTTGTAGTAACTTGATCCGATGCTCGATGATCACCATCATCAGCTTTCACTTCAATTGGTGTAGGCGCCACAGGAACAACTTCGTGCGCCTTGCTACACACTGGTTGAAGTGATGGTTCAATAACCTCATCAAGTTCTACCACCCTCCCACTCAATTCTTTCGAGAGAACCCTTTCCTCGAGAAAGGATCCGTTTCTAGAAACAAACACTTTGCTTTCGAATCTGAGATAGGAGATGTACCCAACTATTTTGGATAACCTATGAAGATGCATTTATCCGCTTTGGGTTCGAGCTTATCAGACTGAAACTTTTTCACATAAGTGTTGAAGCCCCAAACTTTCAAGAAACGACAGTTTAGATTTCTCTAAACATCAGACTATACTGTGTCATCTCAACGGAAATACGCGGTGCCCTATTTAAAGTGAATGCGGTTGTCTCTAATGCATAACCCATAAATGATAGTGGCAATTCGATAAGAGACATCATAGCATGCACCATACCGAAAAATGCGTGCCTATGACGTTGAGACACATTATCACACTATGATGTTCCAGGTGGCATGAACTGCGAAACAATTTCCACATTGTCTTAACTGCGTACCAAAACTCGTAACTCAGATATTCATTTCTATGATCATATTGTAGACAGTTTATCCTCTTCTTACGACGAACTTCACTCCGAAACAGAATTGAACTTTTCAATATTTCAGACTTGTGATTCATTAAGTAAATACTCTTGTATCTGCTCAAATCGTCATTGAAGTAAGAACATAATGATATCCATTGCGTGCCTCAGCACCCATTGGACTGCATACATCAAAATGTATCACTTCCAACAAGTTACTATCTTGTTTAATCTCAATGAAAACAAGGCCTTGCTCATGTGGTATGATTTGCATGTCACTAGTGATTCAAAATCAAGTGAGTATAAAGATCCATCAGCATGGAGCCTCTTCATGCAATTTATACCAACATGACTCAAGCGGCAGTGCCACAAGTAAGTGGTACTATCATCATTACCTCGTATCTTTTGGCACCAATATCATGAACATGTGTAACACTACGATCGAGATTCAATAAACCATTGAAGGTGATTATTCAAGCAAATAGAGTAACCATTATTCTCTTTAAATGAATAATCGTATTGCAATAAACATGATCCAATCATGTTCATGCTTAACGCAAGCACCAAATAACAATTATTTAGGTTTAACACCAATCCCGATGGTAGAGGGAGTGTGCGACGTTTGATCATATCAACCTTGGAAACACTTCCAACACGTATCGTCACCTCGCCTTTAGCTAGTCTCCGTTTATGCTATAACTTTCATTTCGTGTTACTAATCACTTAGCAACCGAATCGGTATCCAATACCCTCGTGCTACTAGGAGTACTAGTAAAGTACACATCAACATCATGTATATCAAATATACTTCTTTTGACTTTTGCCAGCCTTCTTATCTACCAAGTATCTAGAGTTGCTCCGCCTCAGTGACCGTTCCCCTCATAACAGAAGCACTTAGTCCCGGGCTTGGGTTTAATCTGGGGTCTCTTCATTAGTGCAGCAACTGCTTTGCCGTTTCACGAAGTATCCCTTCTAGCCCTTGCCTTTATCGAAACTTAGTGGTTTTACTAACCATCAACTATTGATGCTCCTTGATTTCTACTTTCGCAGTGTCAAACATCGCGAATCGCTCAAGGATCATTGTATCTATCCTTGATATGTTATAGTTCATCACGAAGCTCTCACAGCTTGGTGGCAGTGACTTTGGAGAACCATCACTATCTTATCTGGAAGATCAACTCCCACTTGATTCAAGCGATTGTCGTACTCACATAGTCTGAGCACACGCTCAACGATTGAGATTTTCTCCTTTACTTCGTGGACAAAGAATCTTGTCGGAGGTCTCATACCTCTTAACAAGGACACAAGCATGAAATCACAATTTCATCTCTTTAGAACATTTCTAATGTTCCGTGACGTTTCAAAACGTCTTCGGCACCTTGCTTCTAAGCCATTAAGTATTTTGCACTGAACTATCATGTAGTCATCAGAAACGTGTATGTCGGATGTTCACAACATCTACAGACGACGCTCAAGGTGCAACACACCAAGTGGTGCATTAAGGACATAAGCCTTCTGCGCAGCAACGAGGACAATCCTCGGTTTTACAGACTCAGTCTGCAAAGTTTGCTACTATCAACTTTCAACTAAATTTTCTCTAGGAACATATAAAAACAGTAGAGCTATAGCGCAAGCTACATTGTAATTCGCAAAGACCATTAGACTATGTTCATGACAATTAGTTCAATTAATCATATTACTTAAGAACTCCCACTCAAAAAGTACATCTCTCTAGTCATTTGAGTGGTTCATGATCCAAATCCACTATCTCAAGTCCGATCATCACGTGAGTCGAGAATAGTTTCAGTTGTAAGCATCTCTATGTTAATCATATCAACTATACAATTCATGCTCGACCTTTCGGTCTCATGTGTTCCGAGGCCATGTCTGGACATGCTAGGCTCGTCAAGCTTAACCCGAGTGTTCCGCGTGTGCAACTGTTTTGCACCCGTTGTATGTGAACGTTGAGTCTATCACACTCGATCATCACGTGGTGTCTCGAAACGAAGAACTGTCGCAACGGTGCACAGTCGGGGAGAACACAATTTCGTCTTGAAATTTTAGTGAGAGATCACCTCATAATGGTACCGTCGTTCTAAGCAAGATAAGGTGCATAAAGGATTAACGTCACATGCAATTCATAAGTGACATGATATGGCCATCATCATGCGCTTCTTGATCTCCATCACCAAAGCACCGGCACGATCTTCTTGTCACCGGCGTCACACCATGATCTCCATCATCATGATCTCCATCAACGTGTCACCATCGGGGTTGTCGTGCTACTCATGCTATTACTACTAAAGCTACGTCCTAGCAATATAGTAAACGCATCTGCAAGCACAAACGTTAGTTTAAAGACAACCCTATGGCTCCAGCCGGTTGCCGTACCATCGACGTGCAAGTGGATATTAACTATTACAACATGATCATCTCATACATCCAATATATCACATCACATCGTTGGCCATATCACATCACAAGCATACCCTGCAAAAACAAGTTAGACGTCCTCTAATTGTTGTTGCATGTTTTACGTGGTGACCATGGGTATCTAGTAGGATCGCATCTTACTTACGCAAACACCACAACGGAGATATATGAATTGCTATTTAACCTCATCCAAGGACCTCCTCGGTCAAATCCGATTCAACTAAAGTTGGAGAAACCGACACTCGCCGATCATCTTTGAGCAACGGAGTTACTCGTAGCGATGAAACCAGTCTCTCGTAAGCGTACGAGTAATGTCGGTCTGAGCCGCTTCGATCCAACAATACCGCGGAATCAAGAAAAGACTAAGGAGGGCAGCAAAACGCACATCACCGCCCACAAAAACTTTTGTGTTCTACTCGAGAAGACATCTACGCACGAACCTAGCTCATGATGCCACTGTTGGGGAACGTCGCATGGGAAACAAAAAATTTCCTACGCGCACGAAGACCTATCATGGTGATGTCCATCTACGAGAGGGGATTTCCAATCCACGTACCCTTGTAGATCACACAGCAGAAGCGTTAAGAAACACGGTTGATGTAGTGGAACGCCCTCACGTCCCTCGATCCGCCCCACGAACCGTCCCACGAACCGTCCCGCGATCCGTCCCACGATCCGTTCCGATCTAGTGCCGAACGGACGGCACCTCCGCGTTCAGCACACGTACAGCTCGACGATGATCTCGGCCTTCTTGATCCAGCAAGAGAGACGGAGAGGTATATGAGTTCTTCGGCAGCGTGACGGCGCTCCGGAGGTTGGTGGTGATCTAATCTCAGCAGGGCTTCGCCCGAGCTCCGCAGAAACGCGATCTAGAGGTAAAACCGTGGAGGTATGTGGTCGGGCTGCCGTGGCAAAAGTTGTCTCAAATCAGCCCTAATAGCTCCATATATATAGGAGGAGGGGAGGGGAGGCTTTCCTTGAGGCTCAAGGAGCCCCAAGGTCTGCGCCACCAAGGGAGGAGGAGTCCTCCTCCAATCCTAGTCGAACTAGGATTGGAAGGTGGAGTCCTTCTCTACTTTCCCACCTCCTTTTTTTCTTTTCTCTTTGATTTTCTATCTATGGCGCATAGGGCCTTCTTGGGCTGTCCCACCAGCCCACCAAGGGCTGGTGCGCCACCCCCAAGGCCTATGGGCTTCCCCGGGGTGGGCTGCCCCCCTGGTGAACACCCGGAACCCATTCGTCATTCCCGGTACATTCCCGGTAACTCCGAAAACCTTCTGGTAATCAAATGAGGTCATCCTATATATCAATCTTCGTTTTCGGACCATTCTGGAAACCCTCGTGACGTCCGTGATCTCATCCGGGACTCCAAACAACATTTGGTAACCAACCATATAACTCAAATACGCATAAAACAACGTCGTACCTTAAGTGTGCAGACCCTGCGGGTTTGAGAACTATGTAGACATGACCCGAGTGACTCCTCGGTCAATATCCAATAGTGGGACCTGGATGCCCATATTGGATCCTACATATTCTACGAAGATCTTATCGTTTGAACCTCAGTGCCAAGGATTCATATAATCCCGTATGCCATTCCCTTTGTCCTTCGGTATGTTACTTGCCCGAGATTCGATCGTCAGTATCCGCATACCTATTTCAATCTCGTTTACCAGCAAGTCTCTTTACTCGTTCCGTAATACAAGATCCCGCAACTTACACTAAGTCACATTGCTTGCAAGGCTTGTGTGTGATGTTGTATTACCGAGTGGGCCCTGAGATACCTCTCCGTCACACGGAGTGACAAATCCCAGTCTCGGTCCATACTAACTCAACGAACACCTTCGGAGATACCTGTAGAGCATCTTTATAGTCACCCAGTTACGTTGCGATGTTTGATACACATAAAGCATTCCTCCGGTGTCAGTGAGTTATATGATCTCATGGTCATAGGAACAAATACTTGACACGCAGAAAACAGTAGCAACAAAATGACACGATCAACATGCTACGTCTATTAGTTTGGGTCTAGCCCATCACATGATTCTCGTAATGATGTGATCCCGTTATCAAGTGACAACACTTGCCTATGGTCAGGAAACCTTGACCATCTTTGATCAACGAGCTAGTCAACTAGAGGCTTACTAGGGACAGTGTTTTGTCTATGTATCCACACATGCACTGTGTTTCCAATCAATACAATTATAGCATGGATAATAAACTATTATCATGAACAAAGAAATATAATAATAACTAATTTATTATTGCCTCTAGGGCATATTTCCAACAACTTCATCTCTTGTATTCGATCCTTGTATGAAAACCTCAGATTGGTACCTGTGGGTTACTAATAGTGTTGAGTACGTCTCGTAGTTGATGCTTGTTGGTTTACTTGGTGTAATATATTATGTTAAGATCCTTAATCATCATTACTACACCTCTGATATTGAACATGTTGATGATGTATGATTAGTTACTTTTGTTCGTGAGTACATGGGAGAAGTCTTGTTATAAGTAATCATGTGAAGTTTGTATTTGTTCGGTATTTTGATGATATGTATGTTGTTTATTCTCTTAGTGGTGTCATGTGAACATAGACTACACGTCACTTCATCATATTATGGGCCTAACGGAAGGAATTGTGGATTAATAAGTAGATGATGGGTTGCAAGAGTGGCAGAAGTTTAAACCCTACTTTATGCGTTATTCCATAAGGGGATGATTTGGATCCACACATTTCTTGTTATGGTTGTGAGTGCTTGCGAGAGGGGGTAATCATAATTGGGTTGCTTTTTCAAGTAAGAACAACAACTTAGCACTGGTCCACCCCCATATCAAATTATGAAAGTAACAAACATGAATCAACTCAAAATGATGAACATGACAAGACAAAAATTCCCATGTGTCCTCGGGAGCGCTTGCTTCATATAAGAGTACTTTCAGGTCTATCCTTTGCTATAAAAATGATTGGGATATCTTTCTGCACACTTGCTACTATAAGAGGATATTTCTCCATGTGTGGTTTTGGTAATTGATGACAGTCCCTGTGGACTAATGGTTGCCTTGAGTTATATTCGAAGGATTTGTCCATAGACACTTCTTGAAGTCCATCTGTTGGTTTCAAGTAGTTTATATGGTGATCAAGGTGGTATTCAAGGTTTTATCCAAATATTGGTCATGTGAGAGTTGGGCTTATTGCAATCATGTCTTGAAGAAGAAGATTGTGTGAGCATTCATGTTTACCTTCAAGACTTCATCTTTATGAAGAGAGAAGAGAATATACAAGGTTGATCACGACTATGTCAAAGTGTGAATCAAGCTAATCAACACACAAAGCGTATAAGATGTACCGAGATGGATCAAGTGATCTTATGGTATGGTAAGCATTGTCCCTTACGCTTTGTGTACTAATCCATGGTCTACATGAGAGTTTTATGTGGGGTTAGGTATATTTCCATGGACTTGCATTAAGAGGAAGATCTCATACACCATGGAGGATGACATCAAGTGGTGATCGTCATCAAGATTGCAGTGTGCAAGTTCAAATGGAGCATCACGAACATATCATGCTTGAAGCTTTCTGTCCATTATGGTGAGAATGGAAGTGTGAACATGTGCCAAAGAGTGGCTCGCCCATAGTGGATTATGGGGGTGCAAACTACTAATCTTCATCGAGCCAACGTAATCAAGAAAGGTGGTTCATTTTGAGGAAATCAAGATCCTCATCATCTAGCTCAAGTGAACTGTGTGCAAGGTATAGGTCTGCCCTTGATAGGTTTTCTATTTTACCGATCTCATGGTGGTAGTTGGGAGACCGGGTTATAGGATCGATTGTTGTAATATCAAGGGGGGCTGTGAAGTGCGTAGCTTGATCATATCATTTGTTGAGAGCTCAAACCATTTGCATCCTTGCATCATCTTTCTTGGTTCTTGTTTGGTGTTTCTCTTTGTGAGTTTAAGACCTTATGATCATCTTCATGACAAGCTCGAGTTCATTGAAAAAGAAGTCCATATGCAACTTCTATGATGTTTTTTATGTTGGGTTTTTTGCCGGTTATTCATTCATAACGGTTTCACATCTCTATATCATTGTCATTTTATACTGTTGCTGATGGATAGCTCTTGTCGTCGTGAATCCAACAATCTTGAGTTTGCTCAATTTGGAGCTCATTTGGAGAAGTTATGACAGGTATCGGCATTCATATCTTACTTTTTTTCTCGTGCAGAAGGAACCAAGAGGTAGGACTGACGGTGTCCTGGACTGGGAGGTACTCACCACCTCGTCTCCCGACTAGTGGGTTGGGCCGAGGACCCTCATGATGGTTCACTAATGGACCGATTCAGGCAACCCATGGAATATACGAGGAAGATTCCGCAAGACTTGGTGATCAAGACAAGTCTCCTCTCCACCAATGTAGCCGATTAGGACTCTTGTTATCCTAGGCCTCTGGTACATTATAAGACGAGGCTAGGCTAGTCGATACGGGATTATGGGCAGAACAATCATCTAGGGTTTAGTTCATCTCATCTCGTCATTGATCCACTTTGTAATCATCATACACACATCAATATAATGAAGCACGGCGTAGGGTTTTACCTATTCGAGAGGGCCCGAACCTCGGTAAATATTGTCCCCGTGCTTTTCTGTTCCCCATTGATCCAAGATCCATAGTTCGAGACCCCCTACCCGAGATATGCTGGTTTTGACACCGACATTGGTGTTTTCATTGAGAGTTTCGTTGTAAGATCGCAAAGGATTGATGCCTCGTGTGAAGATTGGCAGCAATTGTTTTCTGGACAGGAAATTTGTTTTCGCTGTCCCTCTTTCCTCGAGCGTTTCTTTGATGATTGATTTAGTAGAATTGTGTGCAATTGAATCTACCATAGTCTTGCAAAATTTCTTCGCATTACTGTCAAGACCCGTTTCCAAATAAAATAATTTATTGGAAATCAGCCATGAACGTCACCACTGTAGAAAATATTCCCCACTCATAGACTCATCTTGATACAGAAACCAATAGTATTAATATTAAACATAGTAGAGCGGAGGTCGCTCTACAAATTATTACAATATGTCCATAGTCTCACAAGGATGGATATGAAATGAAACCAAAGCAAAACCCTAGCCACTCTTTATTCAAAAGAAATCCAACTATTGCCAAAATCGATGAATCCAAAATGGCCTTCATAAAAGTCCAATATTTCTGTTAAATGTTGAAAACAAGATATCAGAGATGAAACATATTTTCAAAATACTTTTGGCATTTTATATTTAAGTTAAAAGCTACTGAAATCAATTATATATTTGATTTCAAATAATTCAAAGTTTCCAAAAATGTTGAAAACTTTATGAGTGGTTGGAAATATTCCAACTAACACTCTAGTATTTTTTAAACTATTTTAGGAATAGTTTGGAGCCAAAAATAAAACAAAACAATTGTCAGAAAGAATAAACAGAAACTGAAGAAAGAAAAAAAATGCAAAAACTCTATCTAGCGCTTACCTGGCCGAGGCCCAGCTGCTCCCCGTCATCTTCCTTGTGCCAGTCGGCACGAGGAGGTGGCCGCCGCTCCCTCCGGCGTGGCCACGCACCTGTGTGCCTGCCTAGCCACCGTGTCGCGCTGGTGCGAAGGGGATAAGCTCGCCGAAGACCTCCTCGAGCTCCTCCTCGCCTCATTCGCCCCCTGCTCTCTTCGCCTCTCGGCCGCCATGACCGCGAGCTCGAGCTCTTGCTAGCAGTCGCTCCCGCCTCTCTTCCTCTTTCCTGATCCGTGCAACAGCTCCGCTGAAGCTCCCTGAAGCTCTCCAGCAAGTCGCGCGACGCCAAGAACCTCTAGGACGCCATGATGTCGTCAGCTTCCTCCTCGGGTCACCGAAGCTCGCTGCCGTTGTTCTCCCTCCTCAGACCATCCCCGAGCCCACTCTCGTCACCTCTGCACTCCCCGTGAGCTCAGGGTTCTTTCCCCCTCATTTACCCCTTTGATCCCGAGTTCTAGGCCCCGATTCCACCGGAGCCCGACGAGATCCGCCGTGGGACCTCGTCGCCGGTAGCCCTCCGGTGATCGGCTGATCCATCTGAGGCCACCAATGGCTTTAGTGCATCATGTAGGTGCTGTAGGAGCCTAGCCCCGCACGTGTTGAGCCCCGTAGCAGTGCCCCCGATGATGCCCGAGCTTCGGCCGCCGCCAAGCTCGTCGCCGGCGTCATCTCCGGCCATTTCACCCCGTGCTGCGTGCAAAAATGGAGCCGCGGGTGAAGTGCCGTTCATCTGGTGCCCTCCGCATGGAGTTTGGTCGGCGGAGTGAAAATCCCGAGCCCCTCCACCGTCTCTGTGGTCGCCGGAGGCTCATCGCCGGTGAGATCCACCTCGCCACCGGTGGATCTGACTCCACTGAGTCACTGGCAAGTGGGGCCAGCCCCCAGGCTAATTAGGATTAGTCTAAGAAAAATAAAGATTATTTTAAAAACTTAAACAGACACTGATAGGTGGGTCCTACTCTGTTAATTAGCTAATTAGGTTAAATTTAAACTGAAAACTGGCCAGAGTCATTGACCAGTGGGTCCCACTGGTCAGGTTTGACTTTCAGCGGCCAGATTGACCTGCTGATGCCATGCTGATGCAATAAAAGATTTTCTATTTAAAATAATTCCAGAATATGCCCAAAACTTTGGAAATTCATAGAAAATTGAATATAACTCCAAATTTGACAAATAATATATGTAAAAGGATCAGAAAAATTAAAGGAATCCAATGGTGTTATTTTCATGCATGAAAAACAAAGTTATGAAATAGTATCAGGTCAAATCAATTAAAAGAATTTGCTAAATTACAATTCAAATGATATTTGAATTATTATTTCAAATCAGGATCACGCAATAGGTTCTGCTAGTCATCTTAAACCATGCTACATTGCATTTCATGGATTATTTTGTTGCATATGTTTGATATTGATTGATTGTTGTTATTCCGGTAGGCTCCGCCCCTCCGGATACGACTAATTGTCCGACTGACGGATATCACCCCTCTGCTGAGCAACAAGGCAAGTAACCATTTTGATCATCCCGATAAATCCCATGTTCTCGCTCCTGCTCTTACTTATTGCATTAGGTTCAAATGCTTCAAATGCTTTTACCACGTTAGTTGAACCCACTTCCTTTGCATGACCTGTCCTTGCCACGGTAAATAGCTGAACCTTGCAACCTACCATACCTGGTAGATGCTTGAGCCATGATGTGCCTTATCCTTCTATGCATGCTATGCTTAGAGTTGTGTATGGTTCAGTTAGTAAAGGTTGTGTGTTGAACCTGATTTGGTAAAGGTACGGGTGAAAGGCTATGTAGGAGTACATGGCGGGTTGTTTCATTGGAACCGTCCTTAGGAACTGAGTTCCGTGTATGTAATCCAAGATTAGATACTACCACACGTTGGGATACTTAATTGACCCTCTCGACTTATTAATCGCTTAGTACTCGGTCCAGGAGTTGCAAGTAGTCTCTGGTGTTTATAGTCATGCTGGAGGCCGTGCATAGCGCTGACCTTAGAGGTGGGCTATGATGCGGTAGGCAGTGGCACAGTGTACCAAGTGGCACACGGATGGTGGGATTGGGAACCCAGCACACATCATTTGGGGCCGTGGCGGAAACCTCGGCCGGACTTCCGTGCGGGTTACCCTCAGATAGGCGATAAACCTGGACTAGGTATTAGCGTGGTTAACGGTCATGGCCGACTCCCTCGCTGGGCTTCCGCTTGAAGGTTGCCGAGGTGCCTAACGTGCACATGGCGATAAGTGGCGAGAGCGTGTGTGAAGAAGTACACCCCTGCAGGGTTATGATCTATTCGAATAGCCGCCTCCGTGGATATGGACTACTTGGAAGCATATGTTGTTCATAGATAACTATAATGGCTACTCATAAAATTGTCAAGATAAGTGTGAGTGTCGTTGATGGCATTTCCATAGGGAGACGGAATGATTCCACAATGGAGTATTGTTGTGGTGTTAGTGGACTCGTGTGCGAGAAACATAGTTGTCAAAACTATTTAAAAATGCAAGTTGTCTAGCCAAGAGTCAAATGCTGGCTTTCTACATGAAACTCCACAATTCCTTGATGATACATTGCATCAGTAGATAGATTATCCTAAAGTCTTGCTGAGTACTTTTGTACTCAAGTTTTCTTAATAAATTGTTGCAGAGGTTGTTAATGACCCTAATGGAGGGTACTACCTAGACGTTGACGACGACGAGTAGCTGGTATCCCAGCTACGATCTGGCCCTAGGATGGGTCTGTAGATAATCAGGCCATGTGCCTTTATCTTTCCATCTGTGTGTACTCAGACCGTTTTAATCTTCCGCTGGCTTGTAAGACTTGTGTGTATGAATTGTGATGATGGGTCGTGAGACCCCTATCTGTGTAATATTATGTGTGAGGCTCTTCCGAGCCTTCTAAATAAAGTTTGTATGTTTGTGGTTATGTTGTGATGCCATCGATGTATCTATGCATATCGGTATGCCATGCGTATGTGTGTTGTACTTGATATGTATGGGGTTCGAATACCTAGTCGTATGCCTTAGTAGCACTCCTTACGGGGAAATGCCCCTTTGTGATTCCATCGAGCCATGGTAGTTCGCTACTGCTCTGGAGACATTGGTTGACCGACATGTGTCCTTCTTAGCTGTTGTGTCTGTCCCTTTGGGGAAATGTCGCGCGTATGTAATGGAGTCCTTGTAGCTTGCTACGACTCGTCTACATTCGCTGATGACCGACACCTGCTTTCTTGGGTCATGTATGTCTGTCCCTGTACGGAACTGCCACTTGAGTTTATTACTAGACATGTCGATCCGAGTTCTTTGACATTGGATTGCCAGCGACACAATCGCATACGCGAGTCAAAAGGCGCAAACGGTCCCGGCTAAGGTAAGGCTGCAGCCGTGGGGATAACCGTGCGTGAGACCGCAAAGAGATGCGATGTGTTACAGGCTGGATTCCTATGGCTTAGGATCGGGGTCCCGACACGGAAGCGGTGAAATAATACAGCGATGGACTCCTTGACCGCAAGACTGATTGGGACTCATCTAGGTGTTGGACTCGCTATCAAACTCTTCACCCATGAGGTCTCCTTCATCCATATCTGACGACATCAACAAGCTAGTGAGTATTTCGAAAAGTACCTGCAAACAGTTTGCACAAAACGTGGGGTGCATGAAGCAATTTTAATATGCATGGTTAAATATCATAGTTATCAAGAATAAGGTGTTAGTAACAATTAAGTTAGATTATATAAGTCGACCGGTAATCCTCCCAAAATATCCAAACAGGAAATAAAATGCACTGATTGGGTGTCTGAAGCGACGCCTCGAAAGGTTAACAGGTAAATTAAGCAACCACCGTTGGGCGTCTAAGTGACACCCCATACAGGAAATAATATAACAAGCTGCAGTCGGGCATCTTAGCGATGCCACAGAGAGGGCATAAATAAATAACAAGCCACAGTTGGGCATCTAGCGACACCTCAGAAAGGGCATAAGTAATTAAAAAGGATTATCCGGATGGTACAACCAACCTTCAGGATATTCCGAATAACCATATTTCCAACAAGTCAATTTTTTCCGTATCACTATCACATGTTCACAACCATTATTTATAAACCAAACTTGTGCTCGAGGGACCGACTCTAAGACCGACACTTGACCTGTCAACCAGTCATCCTTGACAGTGGACACGGTACTCGAATAGTTTTGATTCTACATAGGGTGTACTTTTTACCCATAGCCCATGTTTCCAATAGTCACTAGGACTAATCTCGCGTACGATATTTTAGAAGAAAACACTCAAAGCCAACACACACCATTTTTACTCCCGCGAGGTATGGCCTTACCCGGACTACGCTGCCAGGGAAAAACCTTAAGACGGGGAGGCTCCAACCTCAACTAGCATGGGATCAAAGTTATACCACGTGCTATAAGGGAGTGCCCTCCTCTCGGTCCCAGACCGGAAAGACCCATGCCGCCTGACCGGATGACTGTATTTAGTCAAGGGCCATGGATACCTTCATCCCGACCCGTCTACTTGGTGTGTAACTGATAATAGTTCTACGACTGACTATACCGCATTCCCTTTCAGAAAAACTGTGGCAGCACGATAATAAAGGTGACACCCTAACAAGACTCGATCTAGGTCGATACTGGAGTTAGAAAATTTATTCCCATCACGATCATGCATCCGGCATGACCAGGCCACAACCTATCACGTTCCGCTTGACTAGGTTATCCACGGCCTCTCACAACCATATAAGTCATCATAGCCACATATTGAATTGTATGTGAGTAATATGCAATATGTTAGTTAATGTAGCAGATGAAAATTAAATTTGTTAATCGGCAAACAACACATCAAAAGTTCAAACATTCT
Source organism: Hordeum vulgare subsp. vulgare (assembly GCF_904849725.1). NCBI lineage: Eukaryota > Viridiplantae > Streptophyta > Magnoliopsida > Poales > Poaceae > Hordeum > Hordeum vulgare. Next base: position 359,261,322 of record NC_058523.1, read on the forward strand.
TGCCTGGTTCCACATAGTCGGGATCAAGCTCGATGAAGTTGATGTTGACGTTTCCCTCGTCGGTATCTACGTCATACACCATATACTATTGTAAGTGCTAAAGGCTTAGCTACAGTCTCCAAACATTTTGAAATAAATATGAAAATAAACTAGACACCCAGAGAATTTTTTTGCAAAAGGAATCACTTTAAAATCTTTTGTAGTTTAAAAGTTATAAGCCAAAATAAATCAAGGACCATTCTATAATAAAACTGAAACTGTCCAGGGGCAAGAGTGCAAAGGAGCAAAGCGCCCGATAGAAAATACACCAACTCCTAGGGAAAGCGCAATCGGCAAAAAAACATTTTAGAAAAATAGCTCGAAATTAACAGGATCCTCACAAGGGCGTCCCACTTGTCAGGTTTGAAATCTTACCGGCGTGAGAGACACGCGGTGGTCGCTGGCGGTGATCTATGGCAGGGCAACACAAACAAAGGATACCGGAGAGCTCACCATGTCCTTCCGCGTTGGTGGCAGGTGGAGATGGTAGTTGGCGAGCACCACACCAATGATGTCTCCTTCTCCACCGGACGATAGCGTCACGCATCCCACGATCTCGCCGGGGAGAGTCCCTGCCACCAAGATGCGTGGGTCATAGGTTTGGGTCCACTAGGGGGCTACTGGTCATCTCAGAGGAGCTCCCGCTCACTCACCAACGAAAATTTTGCCGGGGCCCGAAGTGGATTGGGGTGGCCGGAGTTGGGGAAGAAGGTCTCCCCGAGTCTAACTGGTGGCTTGGGCGGAGCTGTGATAGGAGGGGGAGAGGAGGTGATCCTCCAAACTGCTCGAGGGCCTCCTATTTGTAGGGCTCGAGGCGGTTGCCGTGATGGAGTTAGCTCCGGTGCCGATTACGGCAAACGGCGGGGTTAGAAGGGGCTTAAGGTGTCGGGGTTGGTCTACTGCACTCTTCTGGATTCCATTTTTGCACTGACTCGAGAGAATAAGGCAGAGATGGCCTAGCTCGATGGAACGGTGGCCGGCAGCCATGGAAGGTGCATGGAGTGTGCCCTGTGCTACTAAGGCTACATCGAGGGATCTTCAGCACACACTGGGTGGCGGAACGGCCACGCATAGGCTCCACGGGAAAAGGGCGGTGCTGGGCGGCGCTGGCTCTTGATGGGCTACTTTGACAGCCGCAGCGATCGGCTCTGCCGTCGCGGAGGGGTTTGCGGCCGGCGTGCCAGCTCGCCACTAACACCCACAAGGCGCCAAATGAACGAGCAACGTTGGGGATAAGGGAGAAAACAGTGGCAAGACGCCCCATGTAGAACTATTGAGATTGATGCTGCAAAAACTCTTAAACCTTAATTTGAAATGATGAACATTTAAATTGTGAAACTGATAAGCAACAATGCATACGAGGTGCTCGATCAAATGAAAAATGCATGGGAAAAATTTATTTGCAGCAGAAAAATTATGAGATGGACTCTCATTGATCCTAGAGGCTAAGTGTAAATTTTCAGAATTTTTGAAAATAGTGAAGTCAGGTTTTTAACAAAAATAGAAAAGTTTGGTCAAACTTGGGTCAAACTTAATTTGAAAATTTAAGTTGGCCACCAAAATATTTTTGGTGGAATGAGTTGAGAATAAAAAGGTCTACCAAGGATAGGGATTTCAAAATCATAGTCCAAAGGAATCTATGAGTTCCTTTGTAAAAATCTAGGGGTTAAAACTTGTTACAAAAAATAGTTTTAGTAAAAATAAAATATGAAAGGTGGTTAGATCTTTCCAAAACTTTGAGAAACCATCTATAACAGATGTGTGGGTGTTAGAGGAGTGCCATGGGTTAGAAATGAGAGAAAGATGAAGGGGGGATTACAAGTAAGATTAGTTAGCAAAAACCTTTGGGGACTCATTTCCAAGAATTTGTCAAAATAAGAAATAGAAGGGCTCCTCCAAGTTAAAACATTTCAGTGAGAAACAAACTAGGAAAAAATCTTTTCAAACCAGAGTTATTGTGGAAGAAACCCCAAAAGTTTTTCTCAAAAAAGAATTTTCAAAGTAGTCAAAAAATTATTTTATCAATTTTTTTTAGAAATCCACTCTAAAGCCATTAAAACCAAAGAAATCCAAATTAAAAAATTGTGGGTGTTACAACACCTACCCCCTTAATAAAAATATCGTCCCCAATATTTCATCCAGTCCTCAAGTAGTTGCGGGTGTTTCTTCTGCACAAAGTCTTCTGTCTCCCAAGTGGCCCCATCCTCTGAATGGTTACGCCAGCGCACCCTTAATAGCTTGGTGCCTTTCTAACCTGTCCTTCTTTCTGCTTCCTCCAGTATCAATATGGGGTGTTCCTGATAAGGGAGGTCTGGCTGAACTTCTATGCTGCCAGGAGATACCTGTTGATCTGGATTCCTCACACACTTCCTCAGTTGAGAAATGTGGAATACGCCGTGTATGTATGATAACTCTCGAGGTAGGTGGAGTTGATAGGCAACTTGGCATGTTAGAGCGATTATTAGGAATGGTTCGATGAAGTGGGGCGCAAGCTTGACTTTGACCTTGAACCATTGTAATCCTCTCATTGGTGATACCTTGAGGTATACATAATCATTTGGTTCAAAACCGACGTCATTTTGTTTTAATGTACCTTCTGACGGCTTTGGGTTGTCTTGAGTCTGTCTCTAATGAGTTTTACCTTGTCCTCAACCCCTTGAAGCACTTGCGGGCCGAAGATACGACTATCTCTGGTCTCTGGCCAATTTAGGGGTGTACAACACCTTCGTGCGTATAAGGCTTCAAAAGGTGACATTTGCAGACTTGCCTGATAGCTGTTGTTGTATGAAAATTCAGTGTAAGGAAAACTATCTTCCCAACGGTTTCCATATGTTAGTACACATGCGCTGAGCATGTCCTCGACAATCTCATTCACATGCTCCTTCTTTCCTCCAGTTTGGGGGTGATATATTGTGGTGAACACTAACTGTGTTCCCAAGGTTTGTTGTAAATAGTTCTAAAACCTTGATGTAAACTGACTGCCTTGGTTGGATAAAATGGCTTTAGGGATCCCACATAGGCACACGATACGGGCAAGGTACAACTGGGCTAGCTTGTGAGTGGAGTAAGTGGTCTTTACTAGAATGAAGTGAGCCACCTTGGTGAGTCGATCTGTGATAACCCATATAGCATCATGTCCGTGTCGGGACCGGGGTAGTCCGACAACGAAGTCCATGCTGACCTCATCCCATTTCCACTCGGGTATCTTCATAGGCTGTAAAAGTCCTGATGGATTTTGGGTATCTACTTTAATTCGCTCGCAAGAATCACATCGTGCAATGAAAGAAGCGATATCCCTCTTCATTCATGCCAGCAATATTTGGTCTGTAGTTCTTTGTACATCTTTGTACCTCCAGGATGGATTGAATACGACATGTTGTAAGCTTCTTCCAAAATTTTAACTTTGAGGTCTTCTTGGTATGGTACGCATAGCCTGTCGTCGTACCATAATATTCCTTGTTCATCAATAATGAACTCGTAGTCCTTGCCTACACTCACCTTCCTTTTTATGCCTTCAATGCTGGGGTGCTCCTTCCAAGCCTTCTTGATATTTTCATCTAGAGTGGGTTGTACATACAGTTATGCCACCGTGGCTTCTGGAATGAGAAGTAGTTTAGCCAAGCAAACTCCTGAATGAACTCAGGCCTTAAACTTTGCATAATGCTATTTGTTGGAGTCGGGTTTGTGCTGAGAGCATCAGCTACCATGTTGGCTTTACCAGGATGGTAGTGAATGCCCACATCATAATCTTTAATCAACTCTAACCAATGACGTTGTCACATGTTTAGATCTGCCCATGTAAAGATATACTTGAGACTCTTATGATCTGTGTATATATCACAATGATTTCCAAGTAGGAAATGTCTCCATTCCTTGAGAGCGTGTATCACGACGGCTAATTCCAAATCATGAGTGGGATAATTTTCTCCGTGTCACCGTAATTGTCTTGAGACATAAGCCAGGACTTTTCCTTCTTGCATAAGTACGCATCCGAGACCTTTCCTTGAGGCATCACAATATACCTCAAAATCCTTGTGTAGCTCAGGGACAATTAACACTGGTGCAGTGGTGAGTCTCTTCTTCACCTCTTGGAAGCTATTCTCGCATGCTTCAGTCCATTCAAACTTTTTGTTCTTTTTGAGCAGCTCGGTCATGGGTTTTGCAATGGTGGAGAAACCTTCAATGAATCTCCGGTAATATCCTGCCATCCCGAGGAAACATTCGCACATCTGTCATGTTAGCTGGTTGCCACCATCGACTTACAGCCTTGACCTTTTCAGGATCTACCGCTATGCCCTCTTGGGTCATTACGTGGACGAAAAAATTCGACTTGCTTCATCCAAAATTCACACTTCCTGAATTTTGCATACAACTGATGCTTACGCAGCTCACCTAATACAATCCTTAGGTGTTGTGCGTGTTCTTCGGGGTTCTTGGAGTAGACAATTATGTCGTCGATGAACACTACGACAAACTTATCCATGTACTTCATGAATATCTTGTTCATTAAATGCACAAAATAAGTCGGGGCATTTGTTAGTCCAAGAGGCATCACAATAAACTCATACAGTTCGTATCGTGATTTAAACAATGTATTGGGAATGTCTTCTGAGCGTGTCTTAAGTTGATGATACCCTGACCGCAAGTCAATTTTCGAGAACACTTTTGCTTGCACTTGTTGTTCAAATAAGTCATTTATTCAGGGAAGAGGATACTTGTTTTTGATGCTGGCCATGTTGAGGGCACGATAATCCACGCATAATCATAGCGTTCCATCCCTTTTATTGGCAAATAGTACCAACGATCCCCATGGAGAGGAGCTGGGTCGGATGTACTCTTAGTCCAATAGTTCCTTTATTTATTTCTTCAGTTCAACTAATTCAGTAGGTGCCATGCGGTATGGTTTCTTGTATATGGGAGTTTTATCGGGTGCAATTTTAATAATGAATTCTATCTCGTGGTCTAGTGGCATACCTGGTCGCTCCTCGGGAAACACATCCGGAAATTCAGAGACTATCAGAACATCCTTCAGCTCACAGATTTCTATTTTATTCAGTCGGGCTTGAGTTGGTTTGTTCCTTTCCAAGGCTGCAACTTCTACTCTTTTTCCCTGGTGATGGGTGAGTGTGACAGTCCGGTTGAAATAGTCAATAAATCCCTTGTTGACATTTAACCAATCCATTCCCAAAATAACATCTAGATTATTGCTCTTGATAACGATGAGATTTGCCCAGAATGTCAAACACTTAAGCTCAATGGTAATGTTCTTGCAATATTTTTGCCTGCTGTACTCCCGGGGACTTTATGGTCATTGAATTTTCCAAGGGGAGACTTGAAATGTTGTGTTTCAAGGCAAACTTTTCCAAAATGAACGAATGGGAAGCTGCAGAATCAAACAAAACCGTGGCAGGAATTTTGTTGATAGGGAACTTATCGAGTACTATCTCTAGCGCGTTCATATCATCTGCCTTGGCCACAAGATTCATGTGGACCTTCCGGTGGTTGTTGTTGGGATTGAAGTTGCTGCGCTTTGGTGCTAAGTTATTGCTAGAGTTATTTGTCTTTGCCGTACCCTTTTCGGCCTTTGGACACTGTCGGGCGTAGTGTCTAGCCTCTCCATAGGCGAAACAGGTAACACCGGGCAGGGAGTAAAGTCCTTGTTCCGTGCATAAAAGTGGGGGTTGGCGTGTGATTGGTTGAGGTTGGAGCACGAGGGGATGAACTCTTGGTGTCCTCAATCTTGTGCATGGTTGTCACAACCTGTTTTCACTATCACTTTTTGTGTAATTCAAAAATCTGAGTTTTTTTTCAAAACTAATGTTGTGAGTGCCATGATTGTTATTGTATGCTTGTGTTTGATTATGTGATATCACAAACCACATTTCTCATGACTTAATTATTTTCAAAACCTTTTTCTTATTTTTGGTTAAAGCAAAATCCTGCTTTGGGTTGCACTACAAGTCCTTGATGGCAAGGAGTGTTCTTACCCAAAGTTGGTGATGTGGTTCTAGCACCATTTTAGAGCACCAAAACCATAAAATAATTATTTTATGAATTATTTTCCTAATTTATTAGAATATCCATTTCTGAGGCAGAAATGGTATTGCTATATGGAAAAATACTTTTCTACGTTAGAAAATCTGAGAAAATTTGGAGATGATCAAAAGGACATATATTTTGCATACATAAGATTTTCAACCCTATTTATATTATTATTATTTGAGTAAAACCCTGAAAAATCCTTTCTGTTTGTTTTGACCTTTTGAAATATTTCCAAAGGAAATATTCTCAATAAATTCCTAGAAACTTCTACTAGTATCCCTAAGCCATATTTGGTGCCCATATAAAATTTCACCTTGATCCAAGGTTATTAAAGAAACCAAATAGTTGCAAAACCCCTTCTGTCCAAAATGAAGCTAGAGCAACTCTACATAACAAAGTTTGTCCAATGGAGTTGAAACTTCACACGAGTGCCTATCACCTCAAATGAGGGCTCCATGCCAAAAATGGGATTTGTGGGACTTAATTTTCCCACATTCTCTTTGGAAGGAACAAATCTGGTCATTTGGTATTGTTTTCAAGTTACGAAGCTAAACTTGTCCAATGAAGCTCAAACTTGGTGAAACCCCTTGTTTTAGCACCAAACCCAATCCAGTTAAGTTGCAGAGCCAGTGGTGGGGTGCAACCACCCCAAACCACTGTCGAGCACCTTCTGACAGATGGGTAAAACCCGTCCTAACCTTAGCTAAACCCCAACCCTTTCTCCCAAACTCTCAGAGTAGGTGGCTAGCATCAATGCCAAGCCCTAGTCAACTGGCCCCTCTCTGGTTCAAAGTAGAAATGCCAAAAACCCCAATCTAAGCTTCAGCTCAAGGCTGACATCACCTGTTTTCTTTGTCCCCCTTGACCAACCGAAGCTCCTAGGGGTCTCCAATGGCTAGGCATCTCTCAGCTAGTGCCCAGGACATGCTAGACATGTCCAAGACACCCAGGGCATGCCACCATGCCGTGGGATGCCAAATCTGTACTCTAGGCACGCTACAGGAAGCCACCGAGGTGGGGGCGACGCTCTCGGCTAGTTCTAGCCTCCCCCGAAGTGTCTATCCTCTCCCGTGACAACCCCTCTGCATCAGGCGACCATCAGGGCCCCTTCTCTCCCGCGCTAAGAGCTAGTGCGACGCGTGCCCGCGCGCACCAGAAACGGCCAGAGATGTGTGGCTACGGTAGCTCGCCTCCTCTCTCTCCCTCTCTCTCGCATTGAGTTCTGGAGGTCCAAAACCACGTCCTGAGACCGTGGTTTCAACCCCAGCTTCTCTCTGCACTCCCATGAACGCCACGGTGAATCACCGACGCTCCCGAGTCAGCTCACCATCGCGGGCCTATAAATAGCCCCTCCCCTTGCTCCAGCACCCCTCATTCCTCTTCGCAGCAACCTCAATCACCTCCCTAGCCTTCTCTTTGAGCAAGCAGAGCCCTGGTACTCGAGATCGACCGAAACCCCTCCGCCTCGAAGCTCCGGTCGATCTTCGGCTACACGTTGGCTCCCGCGTTCCTCTGCCCACCAAACCACTCCCCGTGACCTCACGAAGCTTTCCCCTCTCTTCCCCGAGCAAATCCGTGCCCCCAGCTACCACCTCCACCTTCGCCCGAAAACCCTCCTCCGCGGTGAACCTGAGCCCCTCCGCTGTCATCTCGACCATCATCAGGTAGGCGACGACGAGCCGCACCCATTCCTGTCATTGTTAGGGCCCGAGGACGTCAGTAGCCACGCTGGCGTGCTCCTCCTCCTCTCTGGCCAGAGGTAGGAGACGACCCCAACAGGTGTGCCCCACGTGTCGGTGGCCCATCTCTCTCTCCCTTGTTGCTGCAGCCACTGACCATAGGGGCCCGCGTGTCATGTTCAAACCTGACGGCACGCGCGCCTGGGCAGGCTGGTTGGCTGGCCAGTGGGCCGGCCCAGTCCTAGGCCATGCCAGGCTCGGGTGTGCAGCCTTTTTCATTTTGTTTTAAAACCTGAGTTTAAAAGATTTTTATAAAAAGATTTAACCAGTGTAAAAATATATTTTTTCCACTATTATTCTTCTAAAAATATGTAGTATTTAACAGAACCATTGGTTGAATTTTTGCAACAACTATTCTGTTTTACAATAATAAAAAGGATTAAATTGGAATAGTTTTGCTTCTGTTAAGTTGATTTTAAAAATATTCTTTCCCTAAAACTAGAAGCAAATATTTTTAAATAACAACCTGGTTTTATCAGAAATAACCAACATTTTTAAAATGACTTTGTTATCTGTTTTGGAGTGAGCTACTTATTATTTTTATCTTTATACGGCGATATAAAACCCGTGTTACGAAGGAGTCGGAGCGGAAGACCATGAAGACCCCGGATACCTAGCTGACCAAGGCAAGCAGCCCTTTGACCATGACTGAGCATATGTTATATTGCATGCTAGTGTAGCAAGTATTTCCATTGCATGTGTTCATAAATATTCGGTAAATCATGGAAGTGATGTTACCGAAGGCTCTTCTGGAGCACTTGCATTTTGAGCATGATCCTACCACCTATGAGGGTCACGCTAATATCATGTTGACAAGTAGAGCTAAGCATAGTAGCATGAGCATGATGTTGGTATAAATCAAAGGTTATGAAAACCCCGTTAGGTGCCACTAATGCCCGAGGGTGATGATGAGTAAGGTGGTCACTTTTGGTGAAGTGGTGCACCGGGTATTTTGAGTGAGTATGGTTTCCGAAATGGGATTAGATTTATGATGTGTCAACCGTCCCAACCTTACATGTATGACCACGTTACCCCTTTATGGGACGGGGCTTTGTTGATTACTGTGGTCGGTGCTAGCAAAGAGCCACATTACTAGTGGCGGGAGTGATGTCTGGTCAATCTCGTGATGGGGTCTTGCCAGCTAGGGCGACTATGCCGTTTTTACGTGTTCTAGGCACACCGTTGGTCCCCGCATGGTTGATACTGTCCAAAGTCGGTGCTCATAAGATGCACAACATGTGGGCTGGGTACCAATCTAGTGGACCTCTTTGTCTAGTATCGTTAGGGGAAAGGCATTGATCGGATACTTACCTCGGTTATGTTATATACCGCAAGTCGTGGATGATACGCAAGTTTCTCGGATCTCGTGGGTCCAGCGTACTACCTGTGCAGAGTGTAAAACTATTCGAATAGCCGTGTCCACGGTCAAGGACAATTGGGTGGTGCTGCTTAAACTACGTCCAGTCGTTTCCGCATAAACCAAGTGTGTGTGAGTATGGTGTTAATATAAAATAGTTGATTTGATATGACCAAGTTTGGTGACTTGGCATATAGGGTGAACCCGGAGTGTTCAACCCTCAATAGATATATTGATATCTGTAACCTGTTCTTCAAGTAACAATTAACTTATTTGCATACCCATGATCATGTTTATTACAACCAAGTTGTTGTCCACCAAAGATGCATATTATTGTTATCCTTCACTTGCATTGTTCATATCGTGGGTTGTTTGCGAGTACATTCAAAAGTACTCATTGGCTTGCCACTGGTTATACTATTGACTAGACATGGAAGGACCGGAGTTTGGAGAAGAGTACGTCTTCGGAGACGCACCTCCGAACTAGGATGCTTCCCGGTCAGAATGCCTGTTGGTGTAGGATGATGGCATGGGCACCCGCTTAGCCCTAAGATTTCCGCTACTAGTTGTATCAGTGTGATTTGGCCTTATAGGCCCTACCTTGTGAACTTGACCATTTGGTCACGTGATGTAATAATCTAGTATTTGGATGTAAGTCTCTTAATATTCAGTATCTGTGTGTCCGGTGAGCATTAATCTCTGGGATCACTCAGCATGTTCATTCGGCGATCTCGACTCGTAAGTCGGGGTCCCCACAGAGCTGGTATCAGAGCCATCCTGACTATAGGAGGCCTTAGGTAGCAAGGACGATAGACAAGACGATTAGTGCACTTAGACCTTAACCTGAGATTCTACACCCACTAAAAACTTTCTAACCCTCTCCCATACATCTTGTAGATGGCCGCCGTACCTAAGATGCTTCTGGAGATGGGTTTTCCCCTACTTTTGGGTGATAGCCTCGAGAAGTGCCAAGTACACCGCACGCCCATCTTCCTCTACCACGAGCACTCGGTCAATGCCGACACCAAGGAATATCACGTGGACGTGATAGTGAAGGCTAATGACTCCCCAACTAGTTGGTTCTTCGAAGGACCACAAATGGAGGATCTAATGCTGGCAGTGGAGACAGCCGCACGAGAGGCGCTCGTGCGTCTCCGCGACATCCTTCCCGAGATGGCTAACGAGCCAACTACTCATCACCTACCTTTTATTAAGGATGGGATAGACGGGAGTTGGACACTCAACCCATCTTCAGAGGATGGGACACCACTGAGGTTTCAGACCTACTTCAGCCTATCCACCGTCACTTTGATGCACCTTTTGATCAAGGAGTCAACAAAGATTCGCCAAGAACTGCACCAAGTCAAGGACCTACTTCGCTTGGAGAAGATGAAGACCCGTAAGGTCAAGAAGGAAGGAGCAACCAGAGTGCGATCAACCATTGCCTTCCGAGGAGGAGTACCACCGCTTCAAGCCACTCCTATACAGAGTCGCCATCTGACCGCGGAAGAGTACACTGAGCTCCTCACTGCCTCGCCAACTAAGAGACAGCGGGATGGACTACTTCCTTCTCCCACTCCCCTGAAGGAGGGAAGCATAGATGAAGATGAAGACGAAGACCCTGCAGAATCCACCTATGAGACCGAGCACTCCGCCGCTTAGGATTATGATGTACTCCCTCCATCCACAAATAAGTGTACATATAGATTTGTACTTAGTCAAACTTTTTAAAATTTACCAAATTTATAGAAAATAGTAGCAACATATATGGCATGAAAATGATATATTTGAAAACTTCATGTAAAGACAAATCTATTGATACTAATCTGATGTCATAAATGCTAGCACTTTTCTCAATAAAGTTAGTCAAAGTTCTACTTGTTTGACTGACAGAAAAGGAAGAAATACACTTATTACCGGTCGGAGGGAGTAGGCAATTAGGAGTCCCCCCCCCCAAGCATAGGGAATTCATGTATCGGTTCATGCGAACCATAAGTGTTGTGTAAGCATGTTTGATGCAAGCCGCATTTCTACCTTAGGCAGCTTGTAAGCGACTACATCACTTGTTTTAATCTAATGCATTAGCTTTTCCAAAAATCTTTGGCTTGAAAATCTCACACTAGCACAACACCAGACCCCTATTACTAGAGCGTCACCCCTTATGATTCCGGCCAGTTCGACAAATTGACCTGTCTACTCCCCTGACAGGATGGTGATTGCAACTTGCACCAGCACCTTCGGCAACCCCAGCTTTGCCTCTTTAGGTCAGCAGCAGGGAACCGGAGGGGACGCTCAAGCTGGAGATCACCACGAGCAGCAGCAAGACGATGTTCCACCGCCACCGCCTCCTCCTGAAAGCTTGACTATGCTCAGCTCCTTCAAGCTCTCATGAGGAACATCAAGCCAATAATGCCGCTATTCAACAGTTGGCTCAAGTCTTGGTGAACAACCCGCCGCAGAAAGGGAATGGCAATGGTCGCTCTACTCTATCCGAGTTTATGCAGACTACGCCACTCATATTCACGGACACGACCGAACCATTGGATGCCGATGACTGGATCCGTGCTATCGAAGACCTCCTCGCGCTGGTCAAATGCACTGATGATCGTGAGAAAGTCCTCTATGCTTCTCACTGTCTCGGAGGCATAGCCACAACTTGGTGGGATGGATTCCAGATCATGCGAGCTGGCAGGTCATCACTTGGGTTATGTTCAAGGAGGGATTCCGCGTTGCTCACATTCCTCCCGGAATGATGACCATTAAGAAGCGTGAATTACGAGCTTTAAGGCAAGGCAGTGGATCCGTCAAGGAGTATTTGCAGAAGTTCAACCTCGTGTCAAGATATGCGCTAGAGGATGTCAACACTAAGGTCGCTAAAGTGGAACGCTTTATGGAAGGATTGCAGAAGTCACTCCAGTATCAACTGGTTGTTTGTGAATGGCGGCCCTTCAGCGATCTGGTTAATAAGGCCCTTATGTTGGAGGATAAGCATCATGCAATGGACGACACCCGCAAGCGCAAGATGATGGGTAGTGGAGGATCTAGTAATCCGAAATCACGCCCATGGCATTCAGCTCCAGCAAGACCCAGTTATCAGCAGCAGCAATACAAGTCTCCAACATTTCGCCAGAACTACCAGCCTCAGCACCAAGTCAACACCAAGCCAGCATTCAACCCACCAAACAACAGTGGAGTCAAGACCAACCTTCCAGCACAAGTTACCTGTTTTGGATGTGGACAATCTGGGCACTATTCCACGCACTATCCCAACAAGAAGCCCGACGCACCGCGCCCCAATGCGCCAAACCAAGGCCAAGGAGCACCAGGCAGGAACCAAGCTCCCCGAAACCAGCAGTATCACAACAGGGGGCGGATCAATCATATCTCCACAGAAGAGGCACATGAAGACCCGGACTGCATTCTGGGTACGTTCCTCGTCAACCCCACACCAGCAACAATATTGTTTGATTGTGGTGCTTCGCATTCTTTTGTTACGCATAGATGTTCAGAAAATGTGGTTTAAAGCCTACCCTGCTTAACGGGAAAATGGCAATACAAACCCCGGGAGCAATGTTAAGGACCAACCTAGGGTTTAGGAAAGTGGGGATTGTTATCAATGGGATAAGCTTCTCAACAGATCTCATCGTCATTAAGTCACAAGGACTAGAAGTAATTCTCGGCATGGATTGGTTGGCCAAACATCAGAGCATCTTGGACTGTGCCAACAGGGCTATTACCATGACAAGCGACCAAGGGGTCAAGGTCAAGTATGTCTCCGAGCCAGTAACCACTCATGTACCGCAGGTTAACAGCCTGTCAGGAGAAGAGTTGGACCAAGTGCCGATAGTGTGTGAGTACCCGGACGTCTTTCCTGATGAGCTACTACGGATGCCTATCGACCATGACATCGAGTTCATCATTGAGCTCATGCTCGGATCAAGGCCTATCTATAAGAAGCCTTACATGATGGGATCCAAAGAGCTATCAAAGCTGAAGAAGCAGCTGGATGAGCAACTTAGGAAAGGGTTCATTTTTCCAAGTGCATCACCTTGGGGATCACCTGTTCTGTTCGTGTCTAAGAAGGATGGAACTATCAAACTCTACGTCGATCACCGTTCTCTCAATGAAGTCACGATCAAGAAAAAGTACCCACTCCCCAAGATTGAAGACTTGTTTGACCAGTTAAATGGAGCTATGGTATTCTCCATGATCGATCTCCGATCTGGATATTACCAACTGAAGATCCGACCTGAAGACATACCCAAGACTATGTTTGCGACCCGGTACGGTCTATACGAGTGCACCGTCATGTCTTTCGGGTTGACTAATGCCCCAACTTACTTCATGTACCTCATGAACAAGGTCTTCATGGAATACGTGGATAAGTTTGTCGTCGTATTTATTGATGACATATTAATTTTCTCCAAGTCCAAAGAAGAGCATGAACAACACTTGAGGTTAGTGTTGGATAAGCTTCGGGAGCATCAACTTTATGCCAAATTAACAAATGCCAATTCTGGCTGAACGAAGTTGGATTCTTGGGTCATACCATGACAGCAAGTTGATTGGCAGTCAATCCCTCCAAGATTACTACGGTAACCAACTGCAAGTCGCCAATCAACGTGAAGGAAGTCAGGAGCTTCCTCGAGCTTGCGAGATACTACCGCTAGTTTGTAGAAGGATTCTCTCGCATTGCTCGACGCATGACTCAGGTCTTGAAGAAAGGCAAGAAGTTTGAATGGACACCGGAGTGTGAAGCAAGCTTCCAGGAGTTGATGAAGAGATTGACTACCGCCTCGGTATTGGCTACTCCAGATATCAGCAAGGTGTTTGTGATATATTGTGATGCCTCCAGAAACAGGCTCGGTGGGGTCCTAATGCAATACGGCAGGGTCATGGAGTATCTGTCATGGCAACTGCGTCCACATGAGGAGAATTATGCAACTCATGATCTCGAATTGGCAGTCGTAGTTCATGCTCTAAAGACATGGCGACATTACCTTCTAGGAAAGCGATGTGAAATATACACCGACCACAAAAGTCTGAAGTATATCTTCACTCAAAGGGAATTGAATATGAGGCAATGAAGATGGTTGGAGTTAATCATAGACTACGATCTCAGCATTCAATACCATCCTGGTAAGGCCATTGTAGTGGCTAATGCTTTGATCAGGAAGGCCAACACTTTGAACAAAATGTTCAAGGAAAGGCTACCCGCCTTGTATGAAGAAATGGAGAACTTCGGGTTGGAGCTAGTGGAATCAGGATGCCTAGCTAACCTCGAAGTCAAACCAACGCTGGCTGACGATATCAAGGAGGCCCAGAAGGGGCACAAGAGCATTGAAGGCATCAAGAAGAAGATCCAAGAAGGCAAGGCCCCAGAATTCTCAGTGGATGAGCACAGAGTAGTGTGGTTAGGAAACGTTTATGCGTACCCAACAAGGCAGAACTCAAGGATTTGATCCTGCAGGAAGAACATGATACACCCTACTCTATTCACCCCGGTGGAACCAAGATGTATCAATATCTCTGAGAAAAATTCTCGTGGCATGGAATGAAGAGGGAAATAGTGTCTTATGTTGCCAAGTGCGACGTGTGCCAGCGAGTCAAGGCTGAGCATCAGCGACCTGCTGGACTGATACAACCTCTTCAAGTGCGAGAATGGAAGTGGGACAAGGTCGGCATGGACTTCATCACTGGATTGCCCAGGTCAAGCAAGGGGCATAACTCCATATGGGTCATTGTCGACCATCTGACCAAGGTGGCCCATTTCATTCCAGTCAACACCACTTATGATGGAAGCCAATTGGCTAGTCTATACATCCATCGTATAGTGAGTCTCCACGGAGTTCCCAAGGAGATTGTATCTGACCGAGGCACGCAGTTCACCTCAACATTCTGGAAAAAGTTCCAAGAAGCCCTTGGAACCAAACTCTCTTTCAGCACCGCTTTCCACTCGCAAACGGGCGGACAGACGGAGAGAGTAAACCAGATACTCGAAGATATGCTCCGCGCATGTGTCTTGGCGCATGGTGCCAAATGGGAAGACTGTCTGCCGTTCGCTGAGTTCTCATACAACAACAAGTACGAGTCCAGTCTCTAGATGACCCCATTTGAAGAGTTGTACGGACGAAAGTGCCGCACCCCGCTCAACTGGTTCGAAACCGGTGAAGGGTTGATATTCGGGCCGGAAGTTCTGCAAGAAGAAGAAGATAAGGTGCAGCTTGTTCGAGAAAACCTAAAGGCAGCCAAGTCGCGACAGAAGAGCTATGTGGATTCTCACCGAACAGATGTGGAGTTCGTTCCCGGAGACCAAGTGTACCTCAGCGTTACACCTCTCAAGGGAACCAAGCGTTTCCACGTCAAGGGGAAACTTGCTCCAAGGTTCATTGGACCTTTTAAGATCACGGCAAGGCGTGGAGAAGTTGCTTACCAGTTGGAGCTACCTTCGGAACTTTCGGGTGTGCACAACGTCTTCCACGTGTCACAACTTTGGCGGTGTCTTCAAGCGCCAAACCGTCCTGATCTTTACAAGGACATTGACCATCAGGCGATCGACCTTCAGCCAGGTCTCACTTATCGTGAGAAGCCGATCCGCATCCTGGATGAAGCAGAGCGTTGCACTAGAAGCCACACCATCAAGTATTTCAAAGTTCACTGGAGCAACCACACCGAAGCAGAAGCAACATGGGAGCGTGAAGACTATCTCTGATCTGAGTTACCGTACCTTTTTAGCACATAGCTTAGGAATATCGGGGATGAGATTCTTGTAAGGGGGATAGGTTTGTCACACCCTGTTTTCAATATCACTTTTTCTGTAATTCAATAATCTGAGTTTTTTTTTTCAAAACTAATTCAAAAATCTGAGTTTTTTTTTTAAAATCCCATGATTGTCATTGTATGCTTGTATGTTTGATTATGTGATATCACAAACCACATTTCTCATGACTTAATTATTTTCAAAACCTTTTTCTTATTTTTGGTTAAAGCAAAACCCTGCTTTGGGTTGCACTACAAGTCCTTGATGGCAAGGAGTGTTCTTACCCAAAGTTGGTGATGTGGTTGTAGCACCACTTTAGAGAACCAAAACCAAAAAATAATTATTTTATCACTTATTTTCCTAATTTATTTGCATGTCCATTTCTAAGGCCAGAAATGGTATTCCTATATGGAAAAATACTTTTCTGCCTTAGAAAAATCTGAGAAAATTTGGAGATGATGAGAAGGACATATATTTTCCATACATAAGATTTTCAACCCTATTTATGTTATTATTATTTGAGTAAAACCCTGAAAACCCTTTCTATCTCTTTTGACCTTTTGAAATATTTCCAAAGGAAATATTCTCAATAAATTCCTAGAAAATTCGAGTGGTATCCCTAAGCCATATTTGGTGCCCATATAAAATTTCATCTTGATCCAAGGAAATTAAAGACACCAAATAGTTGCAAAACGCCTTCTGTCCAGAATGAAGTTAGAGCAACTCTACATAGCAAAGTTTGTCCAATGGAGTTGAAACTTTGCAGGACTGCCTAACACCTCAAATGAGGGCTCCATTCCAAAAATGGGATTTGTGGGACTTAATTTGCCCACACTCTCTTTGGAAGGGACATATCTGGTCATTTGGTATTGTTTTCGAGTTTACAAAGCTAAACTTGTCCAATGGAGCTCAAACTTGGTGAAACCCCTTGGTTTAGCACCAAACCCAATCCTGTTAAGTTGCAGAGCTAGTGGTGGGGTGCAACCACCCCAAACCACTATCAAGCACCTTCTGACAGATGGGTAAAACCACTCCTAACCTTAGCTAAACCCCAACCTTTTCTCCCAAACTCTGATATTAGGTGGCTCTTTGCTTCAAAGTAGAGATGCCAAGCCCCAGTCAAGCCCCAGTCAACTGGCCCCTCTTTGCTTCAAAGTAGAAATGCCAAAAACTTCAATCTAAGCTTCCGCTCAAGGCTGACAACACCTGTTTTCTTTGTCCCCCTTGACCAGCCGAAGCTCCCACGGGTCTCCAACGGCTAGGCATCTCTCAGCCAGTGCCCAGGACACGCTAGACACGTCCAAGGCACCCCTGGGTACGCTAGCATGTCGTGGCATGCCAAAGCTATGCTCTGGGCACGCTAGACGAAGCCATCGAGGTGGGGGCGACACTCTCGGCTAGTTCCAGCCTCCCCCGAAGTGTCTATCCTCATCCCCAACAACCCCTGTGCATCACGCGACCATCAGGTCCCCTTCTCTCCCGCGCTAAGAGCTGGTGCGACGCGTGCCCGCGCGCACCAGAACCGGCCAGAGATGCGTGGCCAAGGTAGCTCGCCTCTTCTCTCTCCCTCTCTCTCGCATTGAGTTCTGGAGGTCCAAAACCACGTCCTGAGACTGTGGTTTCAACCCCAGCTTCTCTCTTCACCCCCATGAACACCACGGTGAATCACCGGCGCTCCCGAGTCGGCTCACCATCGCGGGCCTATAAATAGTCCCTCCCCTTGCTCCAGCACTCCTCATTCCTCTTCGCAGCAACCTCAATCACCTCCAGCTACTTCTCAAACAACAGCGCGAGAAATTGACACGTTGACGGAGACTTGTTTGCGTTAGTTTTTCCCTTGAATAGGAAAGGGTGATGCAGCACAGGAGCAGTAAGTATTTCCCTCAGTTTGAGAACCAAGGTATCAATCCAGAAGGAGAATCTCGTCAAGTCCAGAGTACCTACGCAAACACAAAAGAGCTTGCACCCAACTCTATCAAGGGGTTGTCAATCCCTTCAAGATTGATTGCAAAGTGAGATGTGAAGGCGGAAAGTGCAACGAAGTTAAAGAGTAAGGCTGAAAATATGGTGTCAAGTAGACCCGTGGTCATAGTGTTCACTAGAGGCTTCTCTCAAAATATCAAATATTATGGTAGGTGCACAAATTACTGTCAAGCAATTTATAGAACCGCGCAAAATCATGACGATGTCTAAGGCAATGATCATACATATAGGCATCACGTCCGAGATAAGTAGACTGATACTTTCTACATCTACTACTATTACTCCACACATCGACCGCTATCCAGCATGCATCTAGTGTATTGAGTTCATGACAAATAGAGTAACACCTTAAGCATGATGACATGATGTAGAGGGATAAAGTCAAACCAATGATGAAAACCCCATCTTTTTACCCTTGATGGCAACAACACGATGCGTGCCTCGCTACCCCTTCTGTCACTGGGTGAGGTCACCGCATGGTATGAACCCAAAACCAAGCACTTCTCCCATTGCAAGAATCATAGATCAAGCTGGCCAAACAAAACCCACATCTCGAAGAGAATTACAAGGATATGAAATCATGCATATAAGAGATCAGAAGAAACTCAAATAAGATTCATAGATAATCTGATCATAAGTCCACAATTCATCGGATCTCGACAAACACACCGCAAAAGAAGATTACATCGGATAGATCTCCATGAAGATCATGGAGAACTTTGTATTGAAGATCCAAGAGAGAGAAGAAGCCATCTAGCTACTAGCTATGGACCCATAGGTCTATGGTGAACTACTCACGCATCATCAGAGAGGTCATGGTGTTGATGAAGAAGCCCTCCGTATCCGAATCCCCCCTCCGGCAGGGCACTAGAACGTGCCCCAGATGGGATCTTGCGGAGACAGAAGCTTGCGGCTGCGGAAAAGTACTTTCGATGATCTCTTGTATTTTTCTAGGATTTTAGGGAATATATAGGCAAAAGACCTAGTGCAGAGGAGGTCCAGGGAGCCCACAAGCCTCGGAGGCGCGGGCCCCCTGGCCGCGGTTAGGGGGCTTGTGGGGTCCCTGGTGGCCCCCTGCCTTGGTTCTCAAGTCTCCCGATCGTCTTCTGTTTCGGAAAAAATATTTCGGAATTTTTATTCCGTTTGGACTCCGTTCAAAATCTTCCTCTGAAAAGGGTAAAAAACACAGAAAAAACAGGAACTGGCACTTGGCACTGAGTTAATAAGTTAGTCCCAAAAAAGATATAAAAGGCATACAAAACATCCAAAGTTTGACAAGATAATAACACGAAACCATAAAAAATTATAGATACGTTGGAGACGTATCAAGCATCCCCAAGCTTAACTCCTGCTCGTCCTCGAGCAGGGAAGTGATAAAGACTGAATTTTTGATGTTAAATGCTACCTAGCATAGTTGTCCTTTGTAACTTCTTTCATGTGACATGAATGTTCAGATCCGTAAGATTCAAAAAAATAGTTTGCTATTGACATGAAAACTATAATACTTAAGGCAAACTAGCAAGGTAATCATGAACTTTCGAAATAACAAGGCCAAAGAAAGTTATCCCTACAAAATCATATAGTCTGGCTATGCTCCATCATCCCCACACAACTAATTTAAATCATGCACAACCCCGATATTGGCCAAGTAATTGTTTTCGCACTCTTACTTTCTCAAACCTTTTACAATTATCGTGCAATACATGAGCGTGATCCATGGATATAGCACTATAGGTGGAATAGAGTGTGGTGGTGGTTGTGAGACAAAAAGGAGGAGATGGTCACATTGACTCGGCGTATCAAAGGGCTATGGAGATGCCCATTAATAGATATCAATGTGAATGAGTAGGGATTGCCATACAAAGGATGCACTAGAGCTATAAGTATGTGAAAGCTCAAAAGGAGAACTAGTGGGTGTGCATCCAACTTGTTTGCTCACGAAGACCTAGGGCAATTTGAGGAAGCCCATCATTGGAATATACAAGCCAAGTTATATAATAAATATTCCCACTAGCAAATGGTGGTGACAAAACGAGAGGCTCTCAATCATGAAGAACATGGTGTTATTATGAAGCACAAGTGTGGAAAGAGATAGTAGCATTGTCCCTTCTCTCTTTTTCTCTCTCTTTTTTTATTTGGGCTCTTTGGCTTCTTTTCCTTTTTTTTCTCTTTTTTTATTTGGGCTCTTTGGCCTCCCCTTTTTTTATTTCCTCACATGGGACAATGTTCTAATAATGATGATCATCCCACTTTTATTTACTCACAGCTCAAAGCTCAGAATGATGATGACTCTACAGGAAATGCCTCCGGCAATGTACCGGGATGTGCAACGATCTAGCTTAGTGTATGACGTTGAAACATCTCGCTAGCTATCTTACGATCATGCAATTGCGATATGAGAGTTACGGCACAAGTCATGAGACGGAAAGGTGGGAGTTGCATGTCAATATATCTCGGAATGGCTATGAAAATGCCATAGTAGGTAGATATGGTGGCTGTTTTGAGGAAGGCATATGGTGGGTTTGTGTACTGGCGAGAATTGCGCGGTACTAGAGAGGATAACAATGGTGGAAGGTGAAAGTGCATCTATACCATGGACTCACATTAGTCATGAAGAACTCACATACTTGTTGCGAAAGTTTTTATTAGTAATCGAAACAAAGTGCTAAATGCATACTCCTAAGGAAAGGGTTGGTAGGTGTTAACCATCGCGCGATCCCGACCGCAACACAAAGGATGACAATCAATAGATCAATTATGCTCCGACTTCCTAACATAGCGGTTCACCATACGTGCATGTTACAGGAATCACTAACTTGAACACAAGTATTTCTAGATTCACAACACCCTACTAACATAACTCTTAATATTGCCAAATCCATGTCTCAAAATTAATTGAGAGGAATCAGACTTCTCTTTCTACTCAATGCACATGAAGATGAAAGTTTTTGTGTCCTCTTTGGGTACCTATCACCTCTGTGACTACTTCCATAGCACAAGCTAACTACCAAGTCATGCACCGCCATGCTCTAAAAGATCTGAGTGAAGCACATAGAGCAAAATTATCTAGCTCAAAAGATATAAGTGAAGCACGATGAGCATTCTAGCAAAATCACGATGAGTGCATGTCTCTCTCAAAAGGTGTGCAGCAAGGATGATTGTGACATAACAAAAAGAGAAGACTTCTACGATACAAGACGCTCCAAGCAAAACACATATCATGTGGTGAATAAAAATATAGCTCCAAGTAATGTTACCGATGGATTGAAGACGAAAGAGGGGATGCCTTCCCGGGGCATCCCCAAGCTTAGGCTTTTTGGTGTCCTTGAATTTGGCTTGGGATGCCTTGGGCATCCCCAAGCTTGAGCTTTTTCCACTCTTTATCCTTTTTTCCACGAGAACATGACCCAAAACTTGAAAACTTCACAACACAAAACTTAAACAGAAACTCGTGATATCATTAGCACAAGAAAACAAACTACCACCGTTAGGTACTGTAGCAATCTTGATTTCTATTTATATTGGTGTTATATTACTGTATTCTCACTTTTCCATGGCTAGTACCCCCCGATACTATCGATAGTTTCATCAAAACAAGCAACCAACTCAATAAAAACAGAATCTGTCGAAAACAGACTAGTCTGTAGCAATCTATATACTTCGTATACTTCTGGTACCTCAAAAATTGTGAAATATTACGATTGCCTGGGAAAAGGGCATATCAACCATCATAAAAAAATCAACTCAAAAGCTCTTTCTCAATAAAAATGACAAATAATATCGTGAATGAAAAGTTTCTGTCTTTTTCCAGCAGGATCAAACAATCATCACCAAGACTAGTCATAAAGGTTTTGCGTGGCTCAAACACAAGAAGAAACACAAAAGACACTATCATAACAGAATTATGTTGGTGTGTACGCAACAAAACAGAAATAAAAAGATAAATTCATTGGGTTGCCTCCCAACAAGCGCTATTGTTTAACGCCCTTAGCTAGGCATAAAGCGATAGAATCATGTATCGTCGTCTTTGGTGCTCAAACCATAAATACCCTCATCATGGATTCATAAGGCAATCTTATTTTCTTTCTAGGAAAGTGCTCCATGCCCTTCTTTAAAGGAAATTGAAATCTAATATTCCCTTCCTTCATATCGATGATATCACCGATAGTCCTTATGAAAGGTCTACCAAGAATAATAGGGCATGTAGGATTGCAATCAATGTCAAGCACAATGAAATCCACGGGTATATAGTTCTTATTTGCAATAATCAGAACATCATTGATCCTTCCCATGGGTTTCTTGACAGTAGAATCCGCAAGATGCAAATTAAGAGAACAGTCCTCAATCTCATTAAAACCCAGAACATCACATAAAGACTTTGGAATCGCGGAAACACTAGCACCCAAATCACACAAGGCATTGATTCATAGTTTTTGATTTTGATTTTGATAGTAGGTTGCCACTCATCATGAAGCTTTCTAGTGATAGAGACTTCCAATTCAAGTTTCTCTTCAAGAGATTTTATCTTAGCTTCGACGATATGATCGGTAAAGGCCTTGTTTTGGCTATAAGCGTGTGGAGAGTTTAGCATGGATTGCATCAAGGAAATGCATTCAATCAAGGAGCAACTATCATAATTGAATTCCTTGAAATCCAAAGTAGTAATTTCATTACTACTCAAGGTTTTAATATCTTCTAGTCCACTTTCATTGCTTTTAGCATCAAGATAGATGGACTCCGAATCATTGGGGCGTTTTTCAACCAAAGTGGATTCATATCCAGCCCCATCATCATTAGATTTGACACAAGAAAACAAAGATTCAATGGGAGTCACAACAAGCACTTTAAGATCTTCGTGATTCTTATCACGAGAACACGCCTTTTAAGCCATTCATGTCTAGCACGAATTTGGGTGTAGCGACCCGACTCAAGACGAGTCAATCCTCTGTGTATCTGTGCCATCCCTGGATCAGTATGCTGGCACACACAGTACATCAATGTATATATCAAAGTGCAATCACATGGAAATAGCGTAAAACTGATATATACCTTAAATATCTCAGCGGAAGCAGTCAAGGGAGCGGAGTCCCAATAAACACCAACGACAAGTTGATTGTAGACCGTAACCCTGAATCGTACTCTTACTCGTCGAAGAAAAATATCTGCAACATAAGATGTTGCAGCCGTGTAGGTCAGCATATTGAATATGCCGGCAAGTCACATAAGAGAGGGATGAAAAGTAATCATCTATACTATATGCATATATGGCAGGTGGGGCTATAAGTTTTTAGCGAAAAGCAAGTTTTCTCCTACATCAAGAGAGGGCTAAAAGCAAAATGTTACTACATTGTTGGTTGTTAACGAGATGGTTCCACCAACCAATTCTCGTACCCATGTTGTCAATAATCCCCACATCAATATTATTATTTGTGTTGAGAATTTCAGATAACTTCAGTTCCTTTGGCTCAAGTTGTCCATGACCGTGGACACGACTAATCGATTAGGTTTGAGTACTCTGCAGAGTTGTGCACACGTTCCCCTCAAGATTTGATCGCCTCCGAGTATGTCCTCGCACTTCAGGGTGTTTGAAGGCCGGATGATCAAAACATGGTCTTTCAACGGGTCCCTCTGAATCCATGTCGGTGCCCATCCAATGCTACCGTTCTTCTACATCTGCTAGCACCGCCTGTCCAGAGTCGCCACGTTGTCCAACCAAGCCAGAGCCCATAATGACTTGTGGCTGTGCAGGTAAGCCTTGGGTCTTGAAAATATCCGTCCGTCTCTTTGAGCCTGGGTGAAGCTTTCCGCAGGATGTCATGGCCTCTCGAGCATCCCGGGTCATCCACTGGGTTCTCCAGGGAGCCGATCAACCGTCCTTCACCCAGAGTTGCATTGCGTCCGAGGTCTTGAAAATCTTGTCTTAACCGGTCTTGATTATTTAATCAACCTTGCATCACTCGTGTTATGCACTCAACCGAAATCCCGTCTACTCAAGCATAGCAATATGAAATTTGTCGTCCCGGGGCCAAATATCGGGGTTGTTGTGTGCCTACCACATGATACTACAATCTATACTAAAATTTCCAAGTACCTAAGTAGCATGCAATTGGGCATAGGATGGTAGAACTACGATGCATAAAACATAGCTGATAGTATGATCAAAGTGACTTGCCTGATGATGTTGACGAAGAAGAATTTCTCGAGAAATAACTTGATAGACTACTCGTCACTCTCCGATGAAATCTATATAACAAACATATCATTCACATAAGCACTCATACTAGCAATCATTCTAGCAATCAAAACAAAAGAGAGAGCGAATAGGAATCCGAAAGAAACTTCACTAAAGCTAGGAGTCTTCTACTACATCAAACACTAAATAGTTTTTTTGTCCAACGGAAAATAATAACAAGGAACTAAGATATAAGTTTAACTAAGATAAAATAAAGTATTTTCACAAAACTATTTGAAGGTATTCCCAAACGGGATTTGAAACAGTGGAGAAACCAATTGCAAGTTACTAAGGAACTAGAATTGATTTCATGAAAACAAATAAAAATAAAATAAAAACTTGCTGCAAAACTACTGTTTAACTAACATAAACAAAACAATAGTCTTTCTGAAATATAAAAGAAAATAATTTAAAACAATTTACAGAAAAATAAATAGCCATAGTCCTAAAAGAGGTGAAACAGAAATTGTTTCACAAGAAACAGTGAGCTAAAGTACTCAAACAAATCTGAAATGTTTACCACTGATAAATAAGATCACTAGTGATCAGTACCAAAAGGAATCAAATTAAAAGCTATTTTTAAACTCCTGGAATAAGCAAAACAAGGTTTAAACTAAATCTGATCTAACTTGTATTTGAAAATATCAAACATAGACAAATTATATGTTTTTAAAAACTACCCGAATTTGTGAGCTACTGGAAAAATAATCAACTCTATTGGACTTCGGGATCAAAAGTTATGATCAAAAGAAAATTGAAACTTTCTCTATTTTGGAATTAAAGTAGAAAAAGGGAAAAAACTGATTTGTGGACAGGGGTCCACGTGGCATTTTCTAATTGGCTAAGGGGGTGAGTGCTGCGGGGATAACTAAAAAACAGCCGCTATTTAACTAATTCGCTTCGGCTAAACTTAAGTGAAAGAAAAAACCGATCGGTTTTATCTAAAAGACCGAAGGGGTAAGTACCTATGTAATCTATACCGTTGAGAATAGATCTAAGGGCAGAAACTACATAAAAACAAAAAAAAGAAACAGGAGGGGGATGGAGCCTTACCGTGGCTGGGACTCCCGTGCTGGCTATGGTGGCCGAGGTGGGGTGGGTCGCCGGTGGGGAGGAGATCCGGCGGAGGGGGGGGGGCGAAGGGGTGGGGCGCTCCTGGGAGGGGAGGGAGGCGAGGGGAAGTGAGGGCTGCAGGGGGGCGATGTGGTGGTGTTCCTCGGAGGAAAAGCTCCTGTTCACTGGTGATGGAGAGGAGCAGGGGGGGTGGTGCCGACGGGAGGGGTGGTGGAGGAGGGCCGAAGTGGTGGGGGGTGGTGGCGGGGTGGGGTGGGTGCAGCGAGGGGGAGGAGCCTGCAGGTGGGGGGGGGCGACGGGGGAAGTTCTTTGGCGAGTTTCCGGTGACGACTCCAGCGAGGTGGGGCGCGAGTTAGAGGCGAGGAGAGGGGAAGTTTTCAACGGGAATGGAACGAGGAGGTGCAGGGGGTTCTTATAGAGGCGACGGGAGGCGCTAGGAAGGGAAGAGCTTCGCGAATCCCGGAGGTAGGGATTCTTCTCTCCATGGATGGAAGGTTCTGTCACGTGAGAGGAAACGGAGGTAGGAGATGATCTCCTGTTGGGCTAGAATAGGAAAGTGCTTAATGGGCCGGCAGGTTTTTCCTAATAAAAACGATTCCTTTCCTATTTTTAAAACTAGGAAACTAAAACGATAAAAAGGAAATCAAATCAATTCGGAATAAAGAGTTTTTATATACTAAAATTATCAGAAAAATAAAATATAATTGATGGGCATTTTTCCACGGCAAAAATAAAAACTTCAGAAAAAATTATTTTCACAAAATTGCCTAAAAGGTTTATTTTCTTTTGCAAATAATTTTCAAATGACCCTCTATGTTTGAGGGTTCAAATAACTTTCAAAATGCCCGTGGGTTTGAGGGTCCTGTTCCTCCTCTCTAGAATGTATTTCCCGGCATTTCTTGCATGAAGAAAACGAATGGAAATGCAAAAGAATTCCAATGCAAATATCTCCGTCCAAATTATTTATAGTTGAAGAAGTCATGTCATCTTCTCTCTTTGCTTTTAAAAGATTGAATTTGAATTCATCGGAGAAGGGGAAAGTCATTTTATTCCCTTTCATTCAAAAGTTTCGAAAAGTTTCAAATTTCACACAAGTTTCAATCACTTAGGCAACCAACAAACAATCTAATATTAATTATATTAACATTCCAAAATTTAAAATTTTGGGATGTTACAAACTACCACACTTAAAATGAATCTCGTCCTCGACATTCGAAGAGGCTAGAAAGAAAGTTTAGGGTTTGGGGGTCTTCTAACAAATCCAACTTCCGGCAAAGTGGGATGCTACCACACTTAAAATGAGAGATACTGGTCCCTCAAAATGCTTTAACGATCCTCTGGGGTTTTGGCAACTGACATCGCACAGTCTTCATATTAAATCCTTTGGTGATGCTCTCCCGTTGATATAAGCTTCTTCCATCACTGGGTCTTCTTAACTGACAGTCTCGTGATCAATTCTAAATAACATATCGATGGTTCTCATGGTGGTCTACCATTTGTGGTTATCCTGCAGAGAGAGGGGTCTTGGTTTCATTCTCACCGCAAAATTTCCTACGCGCGACAACAAGTGCCATGTACATGGGCTTTTCTTATACCATTCTAAGGCTTAAACAAAAGCTTCAAAGAACGTCGTCTCTCACTATGGGTAAGTCTCTCAGATTTACCATTTCGAATAGCAAGATAAATGATAAGAGTAAGTCGTCATGGTGATCAATCCATTCCGCACCCAAATCATTTCTCTGTATAAGGTTTAGCAAATCTCGCATTCTAACACTTGGGCATCCTCACAAGCGTTGCATAATTTATCTTGTCCACGAACGAAGTTCGGATAATCCATTGGTTCTGCAAGCTGAACGAAACATCTATCGTATCTTCACAACTCTCAGGTTTTCGTATGCTCCTAAGAAAATGTTTGCTGATACAAGTTTCCTTCTCCAAAAGATAGTACTTGATCCTTGTTAGTCCCGGGGTCTGTGGGTTTCAGGCATACTTGGGGTAAATGTGACACGCCGCTGGGTAGTGGGTGGTTCCTTCACACAAGAAACAAGTAACCTGACTAGTTGGGCATTCCTCAGCTGGGTGATTTTCTTCACAATGAGGGCATCCATCCTTCTGTTCTTCCTGGGTGTGTCCTATTTCTCCATAGATCTTGCATGCACAAGGCTTCTTCATCGGGCTTATCATAGCACTTCTGAATAAGTCGGGATCTTAACAAAGTCTTCTTGAATTCGTCCCGAGTTTCTCCTCCACTAAATCCTTGTATGGCATGATGCATTTTCCACCAGATAGCAGCACTTTGGGTAAAGTACTGAAGAGCGTGTTCCACTTCATACTTCCTTGAGATCAAGTTGCTCCCGAAGTGGTTCTCCATGTTCTGAATCCATATCTCAGCTTCCAGCGGGGTCATTGGTCCAGAGACTACAAGTCCAGCTTCATACTCCATCTGGTAGGGTTGAGGTTTTGGGGATGAGACGGGTAAGAGAGGGAGGGAGATACACACAATACAAACAATATTTTTGAGAATAGGTTTTCTTTGTGGCCATCGAAAAACACACACCAATGACGGCTCACAAATCATCGTAACTAATGTGGGTATATAACAGGGGTTTGGACTTCTAATGGTCATATAAACATTCGAACGCTTCAGGGTCTTCGAATTCTTCGGGTCTTGAGAGTCTTCAATTGGCGCAGCTTGAATTCTTCAAATGCATGATGAAATCCTCTTTACTTTGAAGTAGAACTCCGTTGATTCTTCATGAGGTCAAAGGGGTAAGGGTATTGTCTAACTATTGGAGGTGAGGGAGAACATTTGATGAAGTCAGAAGAGATGAGAAGTAAAAGGTGTTCTTGAAAATAAAGTTTTTTGAGAGATCCTTTCCTAAGAGATTTCCAATTTCTAGGGACACGTCCTACAGTCAACATGTGCTCTGATACCATTTCTGTAGCGACCCGACTCAAGATGAGTCAAGCCTCTGTGTATCTGTGCCATCCCTGGATCAGTATGCTGGCACACACAGTACATCAATGTATATATCAAAGTGCAATCACATGGAAATAGCGTAAAACTGATATATACCTTAAATATCTCAGCGGAAGCAGTCAAGGGAGTGGAGTCCCAATAAACACCAACGGCAAGTTGATTGTAGACCGTAACCCTGAAGCGCACTCTTACTCGTCGAAGAAAAATATCTGCAACATAAGACGTTGCAGCCGTGTAGGTCAGCATATTGAATATGCCGGCAAGTCACATAAGAGAGGGATGAAAAGTAATCATCTATACTATATGCATATATGGCAGGTGGGGCTATAAGTTTTTAGCGAAAATCAAGTTTTCTCCTACATCAAGAGAGGGCTAAAAGCAAAATGTTACTACATTGTTGGTTTTTAACGAGATGGTTCCACCAACCAATTCTCGTACCCATGTTGTCAATAATCCCCACATCAATATTATTATTTGTGTTGAGAATTTCAGATAACTTCAGTTCCTTTGGCTCAAGTTGTCCATGACCGTGGACACGGCTAATCGATTAGGTTTGAGTACTCTGCAGAGTTGTGCACACGTTCCCCACAAGATTTGATCGCCTCCGAGTATGTCCTCGCACTTCAGGGTGTTTGAAGACCGGATGATCAAAACATGGTGTTTCAACGGGTCCCTCTGAATCCATGTCGGTGCCCATCCAATCCTACCGTTCTTCTACATCTGCTAGCACTGCCTGTCTAGAGTCGCCGCGTTGTCCAACCAAGCCAGAGCCCATAATGACTTGTGGCTGTGCAGGTAAGCCTTGGGTCTTGAAAATATCCGTCCGTCTCTTTGAGCCTGGGTGAAGCTTTCCGCAGGATGTCATGGCCTCTCGAGCATCCCGGGTCATCCACTGGGTTCTCCAGGGAGCCGATCAACCGTCCTTCACCCAGAGTTGCATTGCGTCCGAGGTCTTGAAAATCTTGTCTTAACCGGTCTTGATTATTTAATCAACCTTGCATCACTCGTGTTATGCACTCAACCGAAATCCCGTCTACTCAAGCATAGCAATATGAAATTTGTCGTCCCGGGGCCAAATATCGGGGTTGTTGTGTGCCTACCACATGATACTACAATCTATACTAAAATTTCCAAGTACCTAAGTAGCATGCAATTGGGCATAGGATGGTAGAACTACGATGCATAAAACATAGGTGATAGTATGATCAAAGTGACTTGCCTGATGATGTTGACGAAGAAGAATTTCTCGAGAAATAACTTGATAGACTACTCGTCACTCTCTGATGAAATCTATATAACAAACATATCATTCACATAAGCACTCATACTAGCAATCATTCTAGCAATCAAAACAAAAGAGAGAGCGAATAGGAATCCGAAAGAAACTTCACTAAAGCTAGGAGTCTTCTACTACATCAAACACTAAATAGTTTATTCTCCAATGGAAAATAATAACAAGGAATTAAGATATAAGTCTAACTAAGATAAAATAAAGTATTTTTCACAAAACTATTTGAAGGTATTCCCAAACGGGATTTGAAACAGTGGAGAAACCAATTGCAAGTTACTAAGGAACTAGAATTGATTTCATGAAAACAAATAAAAATAAAATAAAAACTTGTTGCAAAACTACTGTTTAACTAACATAAACAAAACAATAATCTTTCTGAAATATAAAAGAAAATAATTTAAAACAATTTACAGAAAAATAAATAGCCATAGTCCTAAAAGAGGTGAAACATAAATTGTTTCACAAGAAACAATGAGCTAAAATACTCAAACAAATCTGAAATTCTTACCACTGATAAATAAGATCACGAGTGATCAGTACCAAAAGGAATCAAATTAAAAGCTATTTTTAAACTCCTGGAATAAGCAAAACAAGGTTTAAACTAAATCTGATCTAACTTATATTTGAAAATTTCAAACATAGACAAATTATATGTTTTTAAAAACGACAGGAACTTTGTGAGCTACTGGAAAAATAATCAACTCTATTGGACTTCGGGATCAAAAGTTATGATCAAAAGAAAATTGAAACTTTCTCTGTTTTGGAATTAAAACAGAAAAAGGGAACAAACTGATTTGTGGACAGGGGTCCACATGGCATTTTCTAATTGGCTAAGGGGGTGAGTGCTGCGGGGATAACTAACAAACGGCCGCTATTTAACTAATTTGCTTCAGCTAAACTTAAGTGAAAGAAAAAACCGATCGGTTTTATCTAAAAGACCGAAGGGGTAAGTACCTATGTAATCTATACCGTTGAGAATAGACCTAAGGGCATAAACTACATAAAAACAAAAAAAAGAAATAGGAGGGGGATGGAGCCTTACCGTGGCTGGGACTCCCGTGCTGGCTATGGTGGCCGAGGTGGGGTGGGGCTCCAGTGGGGTGGGTCGCCGGTGGGGAGGAGATCCGGCGGAGGGGGGGGGGCGAAGGGGTGGGGCGCTCCTGGGAGGGGAGGGAGGCGAGGGGAAGTGAGGGCTGCAGGGGGGCGATGTGGTGGTGTTCCTGGGAGGGAAAGCTCCTGGTCGCTGGTGATGGAGAGGAGCAAGGGGGGTGGTGCCGATGGGAGGGGTGGTGGAGGAGGGCCGAAGTGGTGGGGGGTGGTGGCGGGGTGGGGTGGGTGCAGCGAGGTGGAGGAGCCTGCAGGTGGGGGGGGCCGACGGGGGAAGTTCTCTGGCGAGTTTTCGGTGACGACTCCGGCGAGGTGGGGCGCGAGTTAGAGGCGAGGAGAGGGGAAGTTTTCAACGGGAATGGAACGAGGAGGTGCAGGGGGTTCTTATAGAGGCGACGGGAGGCGCTGGGAAGGGAAGAGCTTCGCGAATCCCGGAGGTGGGGTTTCTTCTCTCCATGGATGGAAGGTTCTGTCACGTGAGAGGAAACAGAGGTAGGAGATGATCTCCTGTTGGGCTAGAATAGGAAAGTGCTTAATGGGCCAGCAGGTTTTTCCTAATAAAAACGATTCCTTTCCTATTTTTAAAACTAGGAAACTAAAACGATAAAAAGGAAATCAAATCAATTCGGAATAAAGAGTTTTTATATACTAAAATAATCAGAAAAATAAAATATAATTGATGGGCATTTTTCCACGGCAAAAATAAAAACTTCAGAAAAAATTATTTTCACAAAATTGCCTAAAAGGTTTATTTTCTTTTGCAAATAATTTTCAAATGACCCTCTAAGTTTGAGGGTTCAAATAACTTTCAAAATGCCCGTGGGTTTGAGGGTCATGTTCCTCCTCTCTAGAATGTATTTCCCGGCATTTCTTGCACGAAGAAAACGAATGGAAATGCAAAAGAATTCCAATGCAAATATCTCCGTCCAAATTATTTATAGTTGAAGAAGTCATGCATCTTTTCTCTTTGCTTTTAAAAGATTGAATTTGAATTCACCGGAGAAGGGGAAAGTCATTTTATTCCCTCTCATTCAAAAGTTTCGAAAAGTTTCAAATTTCACACAAGTTTCAATCACTCAGGCAACCAACCAACAATCTAATATTAATTATATTAACATTCCAAAATTTAAAATGTTGGGATGTTACATTTGGCGGTTCTTTCTTTGGTCTCACTCATGGAAACACGCATAGCTTTCAAAGTTTCATCCATGTTGATCTTGGGAGGAGCACATCTAACTTTCAAAGCATCAATATCACTAGTCATTCTATCAACGCTTCTAGCCAAATCATCAATTTTGAGTAGTTTTTCCTCTATGGACGCATTGAAAATATTTTGTGAGTTGATAAACTCTTTGATATTACTCTCTATATTAGAGGGTAATCTATTGTAATTTCTATGAGTATTGTTGTAGGAGTTGCCAAAGTTATTAGAGGGGTTACTAGGAAAAGGCCTAGGAACATAGTTTCCTCTAAAAGCATTATTGTTGCCAAAATTATTCCTACCAACAAAATTAACGTCCAAGCTAGCGTTGCTACTCTCAATCAAGGAAGACAGGGGCATATCATTAGGATCTAAATGAACACTTCTACTAGCATCCAAATTCATTAACTCATCCATCTTAGCACACAACGAGTTAATTTCTTCTATAGCGTGTACCTTCTTACTAGTAGGTGACCTTTCAGTTTGCCACTGAGAGTAGTTCGTCATGATATTGTCTAGGAGTTTTGTGGCTTCTGCTAACGTGATTTCCATGAATGTTCCACCTGAGGCGGAGTACAAGATATTTCCTTAAGCGAAATTCAAGCCAGCGTAGAAGATTTGTATAATCATCCAAAGACTCAAGCCATGAGCGGGACAATTTCTAATCATCAATTTCATTCTCTCCCAAGATTGTGCAACATGTTCATGATCAAGTTGCTTAAAATGCATGATATCATTACGGAGAGAGATAATCTTAGCCGGCGGAAAATACTTGGATATATAAGCATCTTTGCACTTGTTCCAAGAATCAATACTATTTTTGGGCAAATACGAAAACCAAGTTTTTGCTCGATCTCGCAACGAGAAAGGAAAAAAGCTTCAATTTAATCACATAATTATCAACATATTTCTTGTTTTGCATATCGCAAAGCTCAATGAAGGTATTAAGATGGGATGCGGCATCTTCACTAGGAAGGCCGGAGAATTGCTGTTTCATAACAAGATTCAGCAAAGCCGCATTGATTTTGTCTGACTCCGCACTAGTGGCGGGAGCAATCGGAGTACTAATAAAATCATTATTATTAGTATTCGAGAAGTCACAAAGTTTGGTGTTTTCAGTCATGGTGACTTCAGCAAGCAAGCAAGCACACAAGCAAACAAAGAGCAAGCGAGAGAAAAGGGCGAACGAAAAAGGCAAACGAAAAAGGGAAATATTTTTGTAAATTTTTGTTTTTCAGAAGTGGGGGAGAGGAAAACGAGAGGCAAAAAAAGTAAATGCAAGGGATGAGTTTGCGACACTTACTTGGATGAGTTCTTGACTTGATCCTCCCTGGCAACGGCGCCAGAAATCCTTCTGCTACTTCTCAAACAATAGCGCTATAAATTGACACGTTGACGGAGACTTTCTTGCGTTGGTTTTTCCCTTGAAGAGGAGAGCGTGATGCAGCACAGGAGCAGTAAGTATTTCCCTCAGTTTGAGAACCAAGGTATCAGTCCAGTAGGAGAATCTCGTCAAGTCCAGAGTACCTGCGCAAACACAAAAGAGCTTGCACCCAACGCTATAAAGGGGTTGTCAATCCCATCAAGATTGATTGCAAATTGAGATCTGAAGGTGGAAAGTGCAATGAAGTAAAAGAGTAAGGCTGAAAATATGGTGTGAAGTAGACCCGGGGGCCATAGTGTTCACTAGAGGCTTCTCTCAAAATAGCAAATATTACGGTGGGTGAACAAATTACTGTCGAGCAATTGATAGAACCGCGCAAAGTCATGACGATATCTAAGGCAATGATCATACATATAGGCATCACGTCCGAGACAAGTAGACCGATACTTTCTGTATCTACTACTATTACTCCATACATCAACCGCTATCCAACATGCATCTAGTGTATTGAATTCATGACGAACAGAGTAACGCCTTAAACAAGATGACATGATGTAGAGGGATAAACTCAAACCAATGATGAAAACCCCATATTTTTACCCTTGATGGCAACAACACGATGCGTGCCTCGCTACCCCTTCTGTCACTGGGTGAGGTCACCGCACGGTATGAACCCAAAACCAAGCACTTCTCCCATTGCAAGAATCATAGATCAAGCTGGCCAAACAAAACCCAGAACTCGAAGAGAATTACAAGGATATGAAATCATGCATATAAGAGATCAGAAGAAACTCAAATAAGATTCATAGATAATCTGATCATAAATTCACAATTCATCGGATCTCGACAAACACACCGCAAAAGAAGATTACATCGGATAGATCTCCATGAAGATCATCAAACTTTGTATTGAAGATCCAAGAGAGATAAGAAGCCATCTAGATACTAGCTATGGACCCGTAGGTCTATGGTGAACTACTCACGCATCATCAGAGAGGTCATGGTGTTGATGAAGAAGCCATCCGTATCCGAATCCCGCATCCGGTAGGGCACCATAACGTGCCCCACATGGGATCTTCCGGAGACAGAAGCTTGCGGCGACGGAAAACTACTTTCGATGATCTCTTGATTTTTTCCGGGATTTTAGGGAATATATAGGCGAAAGACCTAGGGCATAGGAGGTCCAGGGAGCCCACAAGCCTGGGAGGCGCGCCCCCCTGGCCGCGACTAGGGGGCTTGTGGGGTCCCTGGTGGCCTCCTGCCTTGGTTTTCAAGTCTCCCGACCGTCTTCTGTTTCGGAAAAAATCTTTTCGGAAGTTTTATTCCATTTGGACTCCGGTCAAAATCCTCCTCTGAAAAGGGTCGAAAACACGGAAAAAACAGGAATTGGCACTTGGCACTGAGTTAATAAGTTAGTCCCAAGAAAGATATGAAAGGCATACAAAACATCCAAAGTTTGACAAGATAATAGCATGAAACCATCAAAATTATAGATACGTTGGAGACGTATCACCTCCCTAGCCTCCTCTTTGAGGAAGCAGAGGCTCGGTACTCGATCAACTGAGGCCCCTCTGCCTTGGAGCTCCGGTCGATCTTCGGCTACACGTCGGGTCCCGCATTCCTCTGCCCACCAAACCTCTCCCCGTGACCTCAGGAAGCTTTACCATGTCTTCCCCGAGAAAATCTATGCCCCTAGATACCACCTCCACCTTCGCCGAAAACCCTCCGCTGTGGCTACCTCGTCGCCAGTGAACTTGAGCCCCTCCACCATCATCTCGACGATCATTAGGTAGGCGACGACGAGCCGGACCCATTCCCCGTCGTCGTTAGGGCCCGAGGACGTCAGTAGCCATGACGGCGTGCTCCCCCTCCTCTTTGGCTAGAGGTAGGAGACGAGCCTCACTGTTGTGCCCCACCTGTCGGTGGCCCATCCCTCTCTCCCTCGCTGTCACAGCCACTGACCACACGGGCCCGCGCGTCAGGTTCAAACCTGACGGCGCGCGTCCCTGGGCAGGCTGGTTGGCTGGCCAATGGGCCGACCCGGTCCAATGCCAGGGTCTATAGCCTTTTTCTTTTTGTTTTAAAACCTGAGTTTAAAAGATTTTTATAAAAACATTTAACCAGTGTAAAAATATAATTTTTCCACTGTTATTCTTCGAAAATGTGTAGTATTTAACACAACCATTGGTTGAATTTTTGCAACAACTGTTTTGTTATTATTTTTATCTTTATACGACGATAGAAAACCCATGTGACGAAGGAGTCGGAGCGGAAGACCTCGAAGACCCCGGATACCTAGCTGACCAAGGCAAGCAACCCTTTGTCCATGACTGAGCATATTTTATATTGCATGCTAGTGTAGCAAGTAATTCCGTTGCATGTGATCATAAATGTCCAGTAAATCATTGAAGTAATGTTACCGAAGGCTCCTCCAGAGCACTTGCATTTTGAGCATGATCCTACCACGTATGAGGGTCACGCTAATATCTTGTTGACAAGAGCTAAGCATAGTAGCATGAGCATGATGTTAGCATAAATCAAAGGTTTAAGAAAACCCCGTTGGGTGCCACTAATGCCCGAGGGTGATGATGAGTTAGGTGGCCACTTTTGGTGAAGTGGTGCACCGGGTATTTTGAGTGAGTATGGTTTCGATCGTCCCAACCTTACATGTACGACCACGTTACCCCTTTATGGGACGGGGCTTTGTTGATTGCTCTGGTCGGTGCAAGCAAAGAGCCACATTACTAATGGCGGGAGTGATGTGTGGTCACTCTCGTGATGGGGTCGTGCCTGGTAGGGCGTCTATGCCGTTTTTACGTGTTCTAGGCACACCGTTGGTCCCCGCATGGTTGATACTGTCCAGAGTTGATGCTCGTAAGATGTACAACATGTGGGCTGGGTACCAATCGAGTGGACCTCTTTGTCTATTATCGTCAGGGGAAAGGCATTGATCTGGTACTTATCTCGGGTATGTTATATACCGCGAGTCATGGATGACACGGAAGTTTCTCGGATATCGTGGGTCCAGCGTACTACCTCTGTAGAGTGTAAAACTATTAAAATAGCTGTGTCCATCGTCAAGGACAGTTGGGTGGTGCTGCTTAAACTACGTCCAGTCGTTTCCGCATAAACCATGTTTTTGTGAGTATGGTGTTAATATAAAACAGTTAATATGACCATGTTTGGTGACTTGGCATATAGGGTGAACCCGGAGTGTTCAGACCTCGACAGATATATTGATATCTGTAACCTGTTCTTGAAGTAACAATTAACTTATGTTGCGTACCCATGATCATGTTTATTACAACCAAGTTGTTGTCCACCAAAGATGCATATTATTGTTATCCTTCACTTGCATTGTTCATATCATGGGTTGTTTGCGAGTACATTCAAAAGTACTCAATGGCTTTCCACCAGTTATATTATTGACCAGACATGGAAGGACCGGAGTTTGGAGAAGAGTACGTCTTCGGAGATGCCCCTGTGGACTATGACGCTTCCCAGTCAGAATGCCTGTTAGTGTAGGCTGATGGCATGGGCACCCGCTTAGCCCTAAGATTTCCGCTAGTACTTGTATCAGTGTGATTTGGCCTTATAGGCCCTACCTTGTGAACTTGACCATTCGGTCACGTGATGTAATAATTCGTTATTTGGATGTAAGACTCTTAATATTCGGTATATGTGTGTTCGGTGAGCATTGATCTCTGGGATCACTGAGCACGTTCATTCGGCGATCTCGACTCGTAAGTCGGGGTCCCCACACTGGTGTTGCTAGTTGGTGCCGAATTGTTATGATGGCATTTGAGAATGTCGTCCAGGCTGCGACATTCGGCCTCGACCATATTGGCCTTGTACACAAGTGTTTTGAAATCTGGAAAGGTGTGAACGACCAACTCGCACTTTAATGCTGGAGCGAGTCCATCAAGGAACTTCTCCATTTTCTTCTCTTCTGTCTTATAGTCTTCTCTTGGATAACCATATAGTTGATTAAAGTGGTCCAAGTATTCCATTACAGTGGAACTCCTTTGCTTGAGGTCCTCGAACTCCCTTTTCTTAATCTTCATGACGCTATTGGGAATGTCCACCCCACGGAAGCTTTCTTTGAACTCAGTCTGTGTGATGATGTTCTCATCAGGATGCACGCGAAGGATATTTTCCCACCACGAGGGTGCGGCTCCATTTATATAGTGAGGTGCGTAAAGCACCTTCCCATGGTCGGAACATTGAGCAATAATAAGCTTTCTCTCAATATCACGTAGCCAATCATCGGCTTATCAGCGTGTGAGAAAGTGGGCGGCCGGGTGTTCTGCAACTCAGCCAATGTGGAGTGATGCGGGTGTGGTCCACATTGATTCCAATATTCATTAGCTGGCTCATCATTTCTTGAAGCTATTGTTGGCTTTTCTTATAAAGGCGACAAACTTGTGTAAACGCTGTGTCGGTTTCGTGTTGGCTTGACTGTGCTTGAGTGAAATCATCTCGTGTCTCAGCAGAATGGTTCTCTCCGTGTAGTCTTGGCATGGAGCGTGTCTAGGGACAGCTCATTTTTCAAGGCTGGGTTAATCTTGCAAAAACCAAATGAGAAATCAAAGTTTAAGAGGAAAAATAAAAAAAATTCTCAGCCAAGGGAAAACATCAAATATTTTTCATAAAACTACTATCATGTTTGGAGAAGGACCGTGGTACATATCTTACATCGTGCATAATTATACATATATCACTCAGGCCGTACTCCCGCATGTGTGACATGTTATTTATGCTGGTGCACTTCTCCCGATCCTACATGATGCAGCACGACTACTTCTCTCCAGTCTAAGTGCACACAATCGTACATATCATACAAACGCACTGACGTACTACTGCACCTTCTCTAGGTGGAGTGGAAGTAACCTGGATCGGTTGGCCGAGGGTAAGTCCGAGACGAGGTGCGGGGGCTACACTTCCTCCTGCACGGGCTCTAGGCGGACGGTGCGAGACACCGAAGGACGAACTGTACTAGCAGGTGGGGCATCTCTGATGGGGGCAGGAGCATTGAGATGATTGAATTCGTCAAGGGGGTAGGCAGCTTGCAGCGAACTGGCTGGGCTTATGGACTGCACAAAGCTGAGGAAGAGGGGCATGACCGGGGTGGTGCGGGACGGAGGAGCTCAGTCCTGCTGTGGGGACGGGTAAGGGCCTCGATACGAGTAGTCACCAAGTTATCCACTAAGCTGTCGAAGGCTGACTCCAAGGCCATGAGGTACTGCACGAGAATCCCGATAGCCTCATCTTCCTCTCCTCTGGGATAGGCAAAAGCATAGTGACTGGCGTAGGGAACATGGCATGGCAGGTAGTGATAAGGACGAGTCTTGATCACTAGGAGGGTGTACCGAAGACGACAATCGCCTCCCTGGCTGCCATATGAATAGCCTGCCTCTCCTGACGAAGCGATTATGGCGGGTCTCAACTCGCCCACCAACAAAATGTACCGAAGCCTTATGCATAGTCAAGGAGTCGTTGATCTTGTGGCGGTAGAACATGTACTCGGTGCGAGTCGTCAGTCCAATCATGATCCTGGCAATTACTGAGAGGAGTCGCGAAATCCCGCCGGCTCGTTGGTGAACACTTGAGACGGAGAACCGTTGCTAGGCATCTACACAGTAGACAAAATTTCCATATAGTCATAACATAAATATATGTGGACTAACAGAAAAATATCTACAATATGCAGAATAATAAAAATAGCTAAACCGGTTAGCGATCGCGCCTAATGGTTTCCTACACTCAGCCTAGCAATGATACCAAGGTTGTCAAGACCGGTTTCCAAATAAAATAATTTATTGGAAATCAGCCATAAATGTAACTAGTGTAGAAAAATATTTCCCACTCATTGACTCATCTTGATACAGAAACTAGTAGTTCTTAATATTATACATAGTAGAGCTGAGGTCGCTCTACAAATTATTACAACATGTCCATAGTCTCACAAGGATGGATATGTTAGAGTGGTCATGGGTAACTCTACTGCTCGTAATAAAGTGGGAATGTCACTTCTGAGTGAAGTGACATGATAAGTACTACTATGCGCCAAGTGTCAAAGTGAAGCTTGACAATTTATTCGTGGTGGCGGAAGAGGTGAAATAATATAGCGACGAACTCCATGATCGCAAGACTGACCGGGACTCCTCTATGCATCGGAATCACTACCGAACTCTTCATCCATGAGGTCTCCTTCATCCATATGTGGACACATCAACAAGCGAGTGAGTACTTCGAAATGTACTCGCAAACAGTTTGCACAAAAGGTGAGGTGCACGAAGCAATTTTAATATGCATGGTTAAATATCATAGTTATGAAGAACAAGGTATTAGTAATGGCTAAGTTAGATTAGATAAGTCTGGAGGTAATCCTCCCGAAATATCCAAACAGGAAATAAAATGCACCGATCGGGTGTCTCAAGCGACGCTTCGAAACTTTAACAGGTAAAATAAACAACCACCGTCGGGCGTCTAAGCTACATCACATACATGGCATAATAATATAACAAGCCACACTCGGGCATCTTAGCGATGCCACAGAGAGGGAATATATAAATAACAAGCCATAGTCGGGCGTCTTAGCGACACCTCAGAAAGGGCATACATAATTAAAAGGATTATCCGGGTGGTACAACCAACCTTCACGATATTCCGAGTAACCATATTTCCAACAGGTCAATTTCTCCGTATCATTGTCAGATGTTCACAACCATTATTTATAAACCAATATTATGCTCCAGGGACCGACTCTAAGACCGACACTTGACCTATGAACCAGCCGTCCTTGACCGTGGACACGGCTACACTACTCGAATCAGAGAATTTGCCATCAATCTATTCTTTGCCGTGTGCTGGCTGATTGCAAAGACCCTCTT
This sequence comes from Hordeum vulgare subsp. vulgare, assembly GCF_904849725.1. Lineage (NCBI taxonomy): Eukaryota > Viridiplantae > Streptophyta > Magnoliopsida > Poales > Poaceae > Hordeum > Hordeum vulgare. The sequence continues at coordinate 359,301,404 of NC_058523.1, forward strand.
TGCCATCAGCTTCTAGAAAACTAACGACGAAGATATGGTTGGTGGCAAAGGGCCTTTTTCCATCAGCTAGTGCTTTGCCGTCTGCGAGCCGATTGCAAAGAAGGGTATGGCACACGGCTAAGGGCCCAGACCGCACCCTCCCAATTTGCCATCTGCCAGCTGATGGCAAAGAGGGGGCAGGTAGACGACAAAGTACAGGCCTAACGGCCGTTGCATCCCCGCCCCCACACCCCCTCTTTGCCGTGTGCCGCGGACGGCAAAGCCTAACTACCCTAACGGCCGCTGTTAGCCCCCCTCTCTCTCCTCTCTCCCCTATCTCCCTAACATCCGGCTACCCCACCCCACCACTCTCTGTCTCTCTCCCTTGCCCAGGCTCCCAGCCCACGCCGCCAGCAACCAAGCTCCCCCGCGCTAGCCACCCCTCGCACCTCCCTCTCCCTACGTCGGCCCAGCGCATCCGGCGCCCCTCGCTGCGAACACCCCGCAGTCGGTGACCCTCCTTGAAACGGGCGCCCCTCCCCACACCTGGCGCCCCTCCCCGCATCCGGCGCACTCGTTGCAGCCGATGCCCCTCCCCGCACTCGACGCCCCACCGGCGCGCACCCCCACCGCCCCGCCCCCCACCACCCCGGCTGCCCATTGCCAAGGTGAATATGTTTTTTGTGAATTAATAGATTTAGAGGTATATATAGTTTAGTTGGTAGGTTAGCTAATTAGTAGATTTAGCGGTATTTTAGTTAATTGATTTAGATAATTAGTAGATTTTGTGCTAGGTTTAGTTAATTAGTGCTAGGTTATTTGTTATTTTTTTGTTGTTTTTGTAATTAGTGGTAGATTGTGTTTTGTTAGTTAGTGTTGATTCTTTTTTAGTTAATTAGTGGTAGATTCTGTTTTTGTTATTTTTTGTTGTTTAGTGCTATATAGGTTTAGTGCTAGGTTTAGTTACTTAGTCATAATTAAAATAACTAGAAAAAGATGAACAATAAAAGAAGAATAAGTAGATAAGGGAAGAAGAAGAAGAGGAGGAGGAGGAGGAGGAGAAGGAGAAGGAGGAGGAGAAGAAGAAGAAGAAGAAAAAGAAAAAGAAAAACAAAAAGAGGAGAGATGAGAAGAATAAAGAAGAGGAAAAAGGAAAAGAAGGAAGGAGAAGAAGATGAAGAAGAAGAAGAAGAAGAAGAAGAAGAAGAGGAAAAAGGATAATAAGAAGAAGAAAAAGAATAAGAGAAGAAGAAAAAGAAGAAGAAAAGGAAGGAAGAAGAAGAAAAGGAAGAAGAGGGGAAAAAAGAAGAGGAGGAAGAAGAAAATGACACTCTGACACCCCGACACGACGCCCCGATACCCCGAAACGACGCCCAGACACCGTGACACGATGCCCCGACATGACATCCTGACACCCCCGCACGAAAGTTTGTGCACCTGTTAATACGCCGCCCCCGAGGCACTTACCCCCAACCCCTGACACCTCTTCGGCCCCCTGTTGACCGATAAGGTGATCTTTGGCCTTCCAGAGGCCGCCGGTGATGGAGCTCAGCAGGAGAATGGTCGGAGAGAAGAGGTAGAGAGGAGATGTCTCCGGAACCGGAAGAGATGGCGTGTTAACCCTACGACCGTGCATCGCCATACCTGAGGGCACCGGGGACGAGCTAGTTAGGGGGTTGCTCCGCGTCGATGGAATGCTAAATGACATCTATATAGGTCATATATTTGTGTTAGGTTATATATTTTTCTATTTTATTAGTGAACACAAAATATTTGTGTTGATCGGGTGGATTTACATGTGTAGTTGTCTCGTGTGCTGTTCGAAGACCTCCCCGTGCCTTCGACGAGCTCCGCCCCTGCGTTTGTGGGTGAGTACAAATGACATCTCCTCCTCGCCCCTTAATTTGCTCTGGGTCGGTCTTTGGATGAAACTTCCTAGATATATGTACATTAAATTATAACTATCCGTGACCAGTATGCGTCTCCCGTTCGAAAGGGTTACAGTTATAAATATATAAATATGCATGCATTTACATATATTTATAACCGTGATTCTTCCGAATTGTCCGACGTTATCCATGGACAGCCCGGGTATGTGTAGACTGGGTTCATTTTCCGATATGCTTTTTTCCGGATCGGATGCATAATTTCGTTAGTACCTCCCTGTTGTTCTCCGGATACACATCCTCTCTGTTTCTTGCCGAGACGTGTATCAGGAGGACAGTGGGGAGGTGCTGCTGAAATTTTGTGTTGGATCCGGAGCAGAGCATGGGAAAACAAACCCAATCTACACATACTCGAGTGGGATTAGGACCTATCTTTACCTATTAGAGTGTAGGTTGCATGGACGTAATAAAACCGGCGAACTTGATTAATTGATGAACATATATGCTGAATTATATATATATACATTTCTTGTGTGTTTAGTAGCTAGGAAAGATGAGTGCTCGTGTGTGGATGTACACCAGTCACCCTAGTCCGAAAAATATGATGAAAGAATGGTTTCTAAAAACCAAGGACTTTGTGAAAGCTGAAAGGACCACGATGACGCCTAGAGGGGGGGGGGGGTGAATAGGCTATTTAAAAACTTCTTCGGATTTGTCTTAAACCTAATGCGGAAATAAACTAAGAGGATACTTTTCAAGCACAAATCCTAAATGCAATAGGCATCGCAATATGCACCAACAACACGATCTACCAAGATGGACACAACACGGTTACTAACAAGCACAAGTAAGTTACACAAACTTACTTGAGCTATATCACACGACGAGTAGGTGAACGACAGAAGATACTAGATCACACTATAGCACACGATATATCAAAAGCTGCAAGTGTGAATGTGTGGATATAGAGGGCATGCTTGAACGATTAATCTTGTACAAAGAAATAGCCAACACAATATAATGAGCACAAACAATATGCAATGTATGTATGCTCAAGTAACACAAGTAAACCACAAGTAAGGAGTTAGGGTTAGGGATAACCAAGGTCACTGAGACAAAGATGTATCCCGATGTTCACTTCCTTGGAGGGAAGCTAGTCATTGTTAGAGAGGTGGATGTTACCACGAAGGCACACCAACGCCACGAAGGCTCACCCTATTCTCCCTTTGAGATAACACCACAAAGGCGTTTCTCAACCACTAGTGGTAAGCCTTTGAGGTGGCTTCCAAACCCTCACAAACTTTTTGGGGGGTAATCACACGGATTGATTCTTCTCCGAAGAACTCCTACCGCCTAGGAGTCTCCAACCTCCAAGAGTAACAATATCACGGGGAATGCTCAAAACTTGCTCAAATCTCAAATAGCTTGGGTTGAGACGTGGAGAGGGAGACGATCTATGTTTTGATTGGAACAACTCTCAAAGGGGCTCTCAAATGATCTAAGATTTGGTGTGAGCAAATGTGTGTGAAGTAGAAATGTGTTCTTATGAAGATATGGCTGTGTTGGACCCCCTCTCACGAAGTGGGAGGGGGTATATATAGTGAGGAGACTAAAGTAACCGTTGGGGTCACTTAACTCTGACAGTGGTCGGACGTCCGACGGTTTCCGGACGTCCGACAGGCGTCGGACGACCGAAGGAGTGTTCATATCAGTTGGCGACTGTGTAGTCGAACAGGGACCGGACGTCCGAAGAGAGGGTCGGATGTCCGAGAGTTCAGCTCTGTTCAAGGGCACCGGATTTCTGAAAGCGGTCGGACGTCCAGCCCTCGGACGACCGGGGGAGGCCGAAAGTCCGAGGCTTTTGACTCTGGTGTAAGGATCCGGATATCTGAAAGGAGTCGGACGTCTGGTCCTCGGACGAACGGAGGAAGCCGGATGTCCGAGCTTTTGACTCTGGTATAAGGTTCCGGTTTTCCGAAGTGGTCGGGCGTACGGCCCTCGGACGTCCGGAGGGAGCCGGATGTCCGAGACTTTGACTCTGGTATAAGGTTCCGGATTTCTGAAGTGGTCGGGCATCCGGCCCTCGGACGTCCGAAGGGAGCCGGATGTCCGAGGCATTGGTTCTGTTTTGGGATCAAAGCAGAGCAGTGGAGATGTGGCATGAGCAGAGAAGTAGAGATGTAGTTTGAGAAAATTTATCGCAATACCCAGTGATCCCCTCTTAATAGTGTGGGATCCCTAAAGACTCAAGAATCATAGAAAAGGGGCACCGATGATCTATACTTGCGTGTATACTTTTATTCGCTGATCATCACTCCGCACCACTAACGTCAAAGGAACTGATACCTTTGAGTTAGCCCTTTCACTTGAGCTTGGTGTTGTTGTTCCTTCTTGACTCAAGATGAAAGCAAGACATGATGAAGTCTTCAAGAAGCTCTCCCATACACAATCTGGAAAGCCTCGATTGTGTATTCATCTTCATCTTTCCACCATGTGAGCATCCACAAGATTCACGCATGTAGTACTCAGGAATTCTATCTTGATCTTGTTCTTGTTAGCACATGAGCTTGTCCTTATGAACACATGATCATTAACAACAACTTAAAAAGGGGATTAGTGATTAGTTATCTATATGTGTGTTGTCAGCAACACCAAAACACGATTAAGGGCATGACTGCACTTTCAATCTCCACCTTTTCGGGAGTTGATGACAACATACATATAGCTCTAAAAATAGTAATAAACATGTGTTGCTTAGGAGAGATTTGTTACGAGGCTCCCCCTGATTATATGCAGGGTAAGAATGAATGGGAGAGTTTTGTCGAAACTCCCCTTGATTATATGCATGGTAAAACAGGTAAATGCAGGAGCTTTCCCTTAATATGTGTATCGAAGAAATCATATGGCAGCAGATCATCACATGGAGTAATAGAACAAAACATATTAGCATACGATGATGCACGACATTCATAGATAGCAATACATAGTACATCATAGCCGTTTATCCATTACATTATCGTAGTTCAAACATGAAAATTGAGTTCAAAAGCTAAAACTCCAAAGCCTAATACTAGGATAAATTTCTCCCCCTTTGGCATCAAGTACCGAAAAGGGAGGTAGCAGAAACAACAACCAAGCTCAGATATCATCAGCACCATCATCCTCAGGCAAGCCACTGCCACCAGCCTCGTCAAGAAAATCAGCCCACTCAGGACCAGATGGGAAGCCAAAATCAGAAGGAGAAATAGCAGGAAGAGCCTCATCGTCACTGACATCAAGAGTGCCCAAGTCTCTCAGACGAGTCTTGAGGGCATTCTTGGAGGTGATCAGGCGCGAAACCAAATCGTGGTTCTAAGCGCACTGGAAGGAGAATGCCTTCATCATGGCAGAGTGTGCTTTGCCAATGAATTTGGCAAAGCGACTGAGAGGAGCAGAGCTGGATGAAGGAGTGACTGACCGGGTAGCAGCACGACGAGTGGAGGTGGAAGAGGATTTCCTAGGAGCATAGTCATCCGCCACATGAGCGGGGATGACCCACTTGTGGTGCGTGTGAGTAGGAGCAAGCTGGAAGGCAGCAATATGGTTGATGAGGGCCTGGATGAAGGGGGCATGAGGGAAGGCTCACTTGTATTGAAGACTAGCGAGCCGAATCTCATGCCACAGAAAATGTGGCACATTTATCTTGCGCTTGGGAAAATCATGCAAGCGTGACATGATATCAATGCAGTATCCGCTGCAGGTTCCCCTGTCACCCATCTTGGGGTAGATGGTGCGGATAAGGCATTGAAAAATGACAAAGTATGGAGACCGCCAGATAGACACTTGGTTGAGATCTTTCTGTTTTTCTCAGCATCAAGTTCATGACGTGGTTTGAGAAGAGAACCACATGCCGCAATGGATTTGGGAGCATGGTTAGGGTCACTTTTGTGAATTTTGAACTGGTGTCGGGAAAACCCAGAGCGGCAACAAACTCCCCATAAGTGGCCCTAAACTCCACATTAGAGGTTAGACAGCTAACAGAGTCATCAGAATGAAAGTAACAAGTGGCATAGAATTGGTGGATGGAGCCACTGTTAAAATCGCACTTAAAGGCAAGGGGAGCAGCGAGCCCCGAGGACTCAAGAAGCCCAATGGCACCCGGATATTTCTCCGGGTGAGTGCGGATGTGCTCAAGGTCAATGCAATGATGAACTGAAATACCTTTAGGAACTATGACAGTAGAGAAAATGTCCACTTGGACATTTGTGCGAAATCGAGAATCCAAAGAATCAAGTTCAGCATCGAATTGCTTGACATTTCTACGGAAAGTAAAATAGGCAGATTTGGGTTTTTTGGTGAAGTCCGTGACTTCACGACCCAAGGAGGGAGGAGGCTCTAAGGAGATACGTCGAGCATCACCTGCTGGCTGTTCTGGAGGAGGCGATGGCATATATGAGGGCTTGCAAGTCCCCGGCTTCGGCACAGTCTTCCGAACGGCAACGTATTCAGCATGTTCCTCCGCTGCAAGCTCATCCTCGAAGTCAGAGCCATCAGACAAGGAGCTGGGCTATGGAGGAGGACGCCGGGTGACCCGTTTGAAGGGACGGCGTGGTACATCGGTGTCATCCGACCCCGTGCCAGGAGTGGCACGAGCGGATGAGCCAGCAGAGTCCTTCCGGGCAGTGTGCTTAATCCTAGGCATGATTGGGAACCCTGCAGATCGGAAGGAGAAAGGGATGGAATCAGCCAAGGGTATGGCCGGAAGGAGGATCCCGTGGAGGAGGAGGGCAACCAGAAGAAGAAATCGCGGGGAAGAGCTCCTGTAGCGCCTGGCGGCGGCTGTGGAGGGGGAGGGAGATGGCGCGTGATGGCTAGGGCAAGGCCCAGCCCGTGCCCCTCTATTTATAGAGGCTCCGAATGGGTCGGACGTCCGACGGGCGTCGTACGTCCGGAGGGCATCAGCCGTCGGATGACCGACACGTGCGGGACGTCCGGTGTGTGTCAGCCGTCGAACGTCCGAGGCGCGTCGGACGTCCGAGAGGGAAGTAGGCAGAGGCAATTTCTGGAATCTTGATGATGAGGTGATTTGAGTGAATCGAGCGGAGGTAGCATCCAACAATTATTTCATATAGTAACTATACCTTCCCATCGCTCAAACAGTGGAGTATGTGGTGGGTTTAACCACCAAGTTCAAGTGCTACATCAAGACAGGGACACTTAAGCATTTTCTGTCATGCTCATGATGGTGATAAGGAGCATTTTCGCGTGTGTAGCAACCAAGAGCCTCTCAACTAACTTATTTTGGACATGGTATGCTGTAAATCTTCTAACTCGATTACTATGATAAGTGTGGGTCCAAAATATGGTCAGACGCATGAGTGCATAGTGTTATGCACATGTTAACCTATTATAAGAGCAAGGCACATGACACAAGGGCCATGGCACGAATTTGTCTCATACATATGACCATGAAGAGCTAAGAGAGCACCAACACTAAGCATTTCATCAGTGTGATTGACAAGGACATGCAGGAAATTACACAGTGGAAAAAGTATTATGTTCATGCGATGATGCAACCTACACAGGGTTGATTCTAATGTTATACATGCATGAAGTAAATACTTGTTACCGAAAAGCATTGATATGGCGTAGAAGTAGCGGAGTGCTGCCTTGACTCTAATTTCTTCGTGACTAGCACCACCAACTTCTTGTGAGAATAAGTCAAGATAGCAATGCTTCTCCAAAGTACCTAAACCACCATTCAAGTACAATATGGTCCCCAAACTCATTGGGTCCGAAGTAGTTAGTCCAACTACCATATATATAGGATAAAATCACTTAATTATGTGCTCATAGATATAACTTTTATTTCATGCACACCTCAACCTTTTAATGGATATGTGAGATTTACCATATACATATATTGGATCAAAGATACGATATACAAGGCATGTGAATCTACACATAGTAGATATGCCTACACAAGCCTATCAAAAACCAAGAATATACAAATAGGACAAATGAACACATAACTGTTAATTACGGAACATTCATGTTGTCCAAGATGGATCATGGTGACAAATCAACATATGATAGCACCCCAAGTTCAACACATGAACTGGTCAAAGCATCAAACCATGTAAGGTATGCATTTTGCATAAACTTACATGCATGTCTCACTCCAGTAGATATATCAGTGTAGGTAATACGATTATAACTCCCACAACATTATAAATAAATAATAAAATCTCAAACACATGCATGGGAGATTACCGGAAGACACATGAATTTCTCGGCAAGTTATGTAGGTCAAATGGAGGAAAGGCCGAAATAGGATGACCATGAAAACACTACCAAGCAAGAGATACCATGTGTGAGTGAACACAATGGTATTTGGAATTATCAGTGGTGGTAGATGCCAAACGAGCACACAGATCGTTTTATACTCACACAAGTGTGATATGGGAGTTTAGCCATAAGCATAATGTTTAGATACCATACGTTAACATCCCAATTCGCTAGAACATAGTGTAGAGAAATAATTTGAAAGGCTTGCATCATATATGCCCTTCCTTCAAGTACGATCTAGCGACTAAGCAATGAGTATAGGTGTAGTAGAATATCATACTCACGCACATCTAAGGGATTTAAACACCAAAAGGGTTATTATGCGAATTAAGTCACGTGGAGCACGACAAGCCACACAGTTATAGAATAACCCCATGTGGTAGATTCTGAGTGGCATACATCGGATGTTTATCTTACCAAGGGTTGTGATGTGCACAAAGCATAGCACACTCCCTTAATGTGATAATCCATGTATTTATCATACAAGGCAATCAATCATCCAACTAAGCTGATAAGTGGATGCCAATTTGAACTTCGGATGGCTTTGACATCCAATGAAATGATTGGATAATCTTGCACCGTGGATACTAGATGGAGTCCAATACATATATACACATTTTGGGTTAGTGATGTGCGTAGAGCAGAACACTCCCCCTTAATGAGATGAGCTATTAACGTCTCAAAAGACCCACATAACGGTGCAACTAGGATGCAAGTAATGATCAGGACTACACACAACTATATGACATACATAAAGACCTACACATGATAGATAACACATAACAATCATACTAGTAGGGGCAACATGTCAAAGTACATGCTAGGTACCAAACCTAGACATGAGATGGAGTGGGACAGGCAACTTTCAATGTAAACAATTTAAGTACAAGTTACCGCAAAGACGCACATTGGATATGGGATATGAGCTCGATAATCCAAATGACTTGGCTTGAGATAATACAAATGATGAAGAGTCCTCAAATCTTCATTGCGTATCCAAGTCTCTAGTGTCCTCCAAAGTCGCCTATTGATCAAGTTTGAGCTTGTTGGTCCCCAACTACGTTGGGTCCTAAGAGGTTAGTCACAATAGGCTTGGCAACCCAAATGGTTCTTTTATTGACACCATTTTGAGTACCAACAAACTTGGCAAACACATTGCCAACCTTATCCTTCCCAAGGGAATAGATATCATCGATAGTGATTGGATTGGATAAGTTACCTCTCGTGCAAGACGAAGCGACGTGACCCTTCTCAGGACATAAGTAGCAACATCTACCCTTTGCTTTATTCCTAGTTGATTTCTCACCTCGGGGAGTGTTGGCTTGGGTCTTATTGGGAAGAGGCCTTCCTTCAACTTGTAGCTGAGTATGTGATTGAGTTTGTGGCTGCTTCCCTTGTTGCTTGTGACTTTGAGACTTCGTCTTCAGAGGGCAAGATCTAACATGGTGCCCTTTAACTTTGCACTTGAAGTTAATGATTTTGGACGAATTCTTGACTTGTTCTAGGCCCCTCTTGTTCTTGTTTGAGTTTACTCCAACATCATTTTTGTCATTCGGAGATGTTTGCTCACACAGGACGTTGTTGAGTGTGGACATCCCTTCATGACACTGTTCCAAGTCTTTCTTCAAAGATGTAACTTGGGCCTTGAGCTCTTCGACTTCCTCTGCATGGTTAGTATCAACGCAAATACTAGAGGAAGTGTAAGCTTCAATATTAGAGCAACAAGGCAAGTAAAGTAATTCATCACACGAGGTAGCAACATTATGAGTAGACGAATTACGAGGACTAGCACATGGAAATATAGTACTTTGACTAGAAGTAGTGCCATTGTCCACATGAGGCTCACTTGATGTTACCTTGGTGATGATAGCCTCATGAGCTAACTTTTGCACATATGGGATGCTAGAAGATCGGCATGAGAGCTTGTGAGCATTACATGGTTTTCTTCCAACTTCCCATAATTGCTAGTTAGTAAATCAAGTTGAGAACGTAGCTCAACATTCTCCTTCAATGTTGATATTTCAAATGAGGCAGAGTTAGATGTACAAGTATTATCAACAATATGAGAGGAGTAAGTAGCAAATAGAGACTTCTCATGAGTACATTGAAGCTCCTCATAGATCTTAGAGGTTTTGATGAGCTCTCCCTTGACATTATTGCATTCAAGGAGAAGGACCTCAAAATCCTTTTTAAGTTTATCATGAGCAACTTCAATCTCTCCTTTTGAAGATCTTAAGTCTCTACATGCTTGATGACTCTTCTCAAGTTCATGTTCAAGTTGTTCACTTTTAGCTTGTTCATGATTAAGTGAATCATTACAATTTTCAAAGTAAGCAATAACATCTTGGAATCTTTGAAGAGCGTTATTTTTAGCATTATGAAGAATTTTACTGATCACATAGATATTTTCAGTCAAGTCATCATCATCATCCTCATCGCAAATATCATCGTTATTGCACAGGCAGGATGATACCTCATTATTACCTCTTGCCATGAGGCACATGTGAACTGGAGGAGTTGATGATGATTCTTTTGGTGAATCAGATTCTTCATTAGTCAAAAGTACTTCGTATTTCTTGAGTTCCCCTAAATGATTAGTCATAGAGCAACTAGGGAGAAACAAGATATTTTGATCAAGAGGACACGGGAAAGCAGGCATATCACCACAGACATTTGTGGGATCTTTAGGTGAAATGCATGACCTATCAGCACAATAATTTACACTATGTGTGGTGCTAGATATGCTCGTGTCCATAGAGGCTATGACATTTTCATCAACATATATTTCTTCACTCACCATGTCATGACCTTGTGAGATTGAAGATGCTGAGGTGTGCAAGCAATCGGATATGGAAGTAGTGGTGGACTCTTTATGATCGAAAAGAGTGAAGAGCTCATGCACCAACTCCTTCATCATAATATCGTCTTCATCAAGATTGGACCCACCATATATATCTTCAAGTTTAGTCCAAACTTCATGAGCTCACTTGCAAGTCGAGATAGACTTAAACACTTCAGGACTTATGGTTCGATGAATGGCAAGAAAAGCCTCACAATCAAGATACATTTCATTAGTAGATGAATATGCATCATCCTTTTTGTCGGCAATCCCTACAAGAACAATTCGTAAAGTATTTGGGCCCATGGCCCGAAAGTGATGGAGCATACGAATTCTACATAGGGAACAATTTGTGCCATCAAAGTCAAAGGTGTCATTGTGCACTAGTCCAATAGTCGACATCGATACTCTCTAGGTCGCGAAACCTAATTAAAGAGAGACCTTGCTCTGATACCAATTGAAAGGACCACGATGACGCCTAGAGGGGGGTGAATAGGCTATTTAAAAACTTCTTCGGATTTGGCTTAAACCTAATGCGGAAATAAACTAAGAGGATACTTTTCAAGCACAAATCCTAAATGCAATATGCACCGCAATGTGCACCAACAACACGATCTACCAAGATGGACACAACACGGTTACTAGCAAGCACAAGTAAGTTACACAAACTTACTTGAGCTATATCACACGACGAGTAGGTGAACGACACAAGATACTAGATCACACTATATCACACGATATATCAAAAGCTGCAAGTGTGAACGTGTGGATATAGAGGGTATGCTTGAACGATTAATCTTGTACAAAGAAATAGCCAACACAATATAATGAGCACAAACAATATGCAATGTATGTATGCTCAAGTATCACAAGTAAACCACAAGTAAGGAGTTAGGGTTAGGGATAACCAAGGTCACTCAGACAAAGATGTATCCCGATGTTCACTTCCTTGGAGGGAAGCTAGTCACCGTTTGAGAGGTGGATGTTACCACGAAGGCACACCAAGGCCACGAAGGCTTACCCTATTCTCCCTTTGAGATAACACCACGAAGGCGTTTCTCCCTTTGATGATGCTCAGGATTCGAACGAAGAGATGGAGGAATCTACAAAGGCCTTCTATGAAATGTTGGAGTCTTCAAAATATCCTCTCCATGAGCACATTGAGCTTTGTGAGTTGGATGCATTGCACAAGTAATGGCTCTGAAGGATCAGTTCAACTTGGGAATGGAATACTACGACGTGATGATGACAATATTTGGACGCTTTCTTCCCAAAGGCCATGTCTTTCCTGCAAACCTGTACCAGTCAGACAAAATACTTCGTGTACTTAAGATGCCCTATGAGAAGATAGATGCATGTGAGAAAGGATGTGTCTTATTTAGGAAGGAGTATGCACACTTGGACTATTGTCCCAATTGCGAGTCTTGCACGTATCTTGTGGTAGACAACGGTTTGGGTGAGAAGAGGCGGACCAAAATCGCAGTTAGTGTTCTTCGGTATATGCCAATCATACCAAGGCTTCAATGTCTTTTCATGGTCGAAGAGACAACTAGACAGATGACATGGCACAAATTGGACAAAAGAACCGAACTAGATGCGGATGGGAATAAGATGGCAGTACACACATCGGATGGGAAAGCGTGAAAACATTTCGATGGATTACATCAGGATAAAGCGGCAGATCCAAGGAATCCTCGAGTGTGAGTGACCACGGATGGGTTCAATCCCTTCGACATGACGGCAACCCAATACAGTAGGTGGCCTATATTTGTCATTCCACTCAATGACCCCCCCCCCCCGGGCAGATTATGCAAAGAAAGAACATATTCCTGACGCTGATAATTCCTGGGCCCAACTATCCGGGGAAGAATATGAATGTGTACATGCATCCGCTTAAGGATGAATTGCAAGAAGCTTGGGATAACGGGGTCAAGACATACAATGCCGCTAGAAATGAAAACTTCAAAATGCATGTGTGGTACATGTACTCGATGCATGACTTGTCGGCGTATCCGCTATTCTCTGGATGGTGTGTGCATGGAAGGTTCCTATGCCCCTTGTGCAAGGGAACTCTTCAGCTTCATTGGTTGCATGCGGGTGGGAAGTATTCTTGCTTTGACTTGCATAGCCATTTCCTGGATCCTCGCCATCAGTTCAAAAAAGACAAGAAGAACTTTACCAAAGGTAAAGTTGTCAAAACCTTGGCACCACCTGCATTGACAGGCCAATAGATCCTGGATCAGTTAGACGCCCTCGAGCCTGATCCAAAGCGCCCAGGGTATTTCAAGGGGTATAATTCAGAACACGCCTGGACTCACAAGCCATGCTTGTGGGATCTGCCTTACTTCAAAGACCTCCTTCTTCCACACAACATCGACATGATGCACACTGAAAAGAATATTGGAGAGGCCATTTTTGGTACATTGTTCGGCATAGATGGGAAGACAAAGGATAATCCTAAGGCTAGATTCGATCAAGAGACACTATGTCATAGACCGTTACAAAACGTGCGGGGAGGCAAAGGAAAGCATAAGTGGTCGAGGCCAAAGCCCTGGTTCAATCTTGGAAAGCCAGCTATGAGCGAAAATATCTTGTGGGTCAAAATGCACTTGATGTTCCCCGATGGGTATGCAACAAATCTAAAGAGGGGAGCGAGTCTTGAAAAAATAAAAATATTTGGTCTCAAGAGTCATGATTGGCACATATGGTTTGAGCGGGTAATGTCGGTGACGTTATGTGGCTTTATTCCAGAGCATGATTGGCTAGTACTGGCGGAGCTGAGCTATTTCTTCCGTGTTCTTTGTGTGAAAGAACTGTCGCCTCGCGTGGTAGATGACATGGAGGAGATGGCGCCGGATTTGATCTGCAAGTTAGAGATGATCTTGTTGCCGCTTCTTTAATCTAATGCAGCATTAGATTTTACATCTACCGACCGAGTCAAGATTGGGTGGGCCCATGTAGAATCGTTGGTGCTATGCAACCGAGAGGATGCAGAAGTCGCTTCGAGCTAAATGTAAAAATAAACATAGGATTGAAGCATCGATGGCCGAGGCATTCATTACTGAGGACGTGGCTAACTTTGTGACAACAGACTACGAAGCCAAAAATCGTCATTTGCATAATCCGAAGCTTCGGCACAATGATGCTGAACCTAAAAAAGGTAGATCCAACCTCAGCCTATTCAAAGGGAAGCTCGCACCAGCTGGTGCTTTGAAAACAATAGCGTTGGATGTCGAAGAATGGCGGAACATTTCATTGTATATCTTCAATAACCTAACAGAAGTGCGGCCGTACATCGAGTAAGTTCTCGGCATATTTTTCCGTAACTTCTAATTCCTTTGAACTGCTCTTATTCCCAGATATTTGATACAGTCGATATGTCACCAAATTCTCAGATGTAGTAGTGATCCAAAATGATTCTGTCGAAGAGTATGAGCTTCTGGCAAAGCCTGGAGGCAGCTATCCCAGTTTGATCCCTTGTTTCAAACAAATGGTAATTACCAATAATGAACCATTTCATTCCTTGGTTTAACTTGTGGCTAATGCAAAAATCATTTAGTATTAAACTTGTAGGCCAATTCAAAGTCTATGGACGCCGAATTGAGACAAGCCGCTAATGATTTTGACTATAAGGACCGTTCATTTGAGAAACACGACATGAATGGGTATCTCTTTCTTACCTTTGGCAAACAGGTATCTATGCTAGACCAGAAATCTACAAATTGTTGTGTCTCTACTATCGGCGAAGGTGGTATCAAGTATTATGGAAGAGTTGAAGCAATTTATGAACTTAAATTCTATGATGAAAACCCACCGAACATCGTAGTCTTCAAATGTTATTGGTTCCAGCCGAAGGAGGCTAGAAGGACTCATGAACATATAGGGCTAGTCGAAATAAATCCAAGCATCCATTTAGATGTTCCCTATGTCTATATTACGTCTCAACAGGCAACCCAAGTTTTCTATCTACCATGGGCATGCCAAACTGATAGGAATCTGAATGGTTGGTACGTTGTTTATGAAGTGCCACCACGTGTTAGACCAGCTTCCCCAGATGAAGAGGATTATGAACCTCACATTAACCCAGACACATATGACGGAGAATTCTTCCAAGAAACACGTCTTTCCAAGAAACATTTCAAGAACCATCGTGCTTCACTCCAGAACATGGAAATAGACAGCGACAGTGAATCCGACTTCACTCCTGAGCAGGAACAAACAGAGCCGGAACTAGAAGAGGTTACTGTTGCGGATAATCTGTCAATCCTTGACCGATTACAGAAAGGCCTTCCACAAGTTCATGCCATTAAACCCGATGACCACGTCATTCATGACGACACGCATGATAGTGATGATAATTATGCAGTTATTGATAAGAGTATTATTAATTTGTATGCATCCCGACTTAAATAATATATGTACATATTATTGTTCATGTCAGTTATTCATTTTTTTATGATGTACTAATTTATTTTACTATTTATCATGGCACGTGTTGAAAGATGGTGGGCGGGGGTCCTGATCGCTCGACGGGTTCTTCTTCGTCGGCGGCCCGCGCGAGGGTGGTACTTCTATTCCACCCCTATCTCTCCATAGAACCTTGGTGGACAATCTGATGACACCACCTGCATTGCCCACTGCGAGAGGAGGTCGGGCAGGGAAGAAGGGGAAAGGTACATGACGTGGCCGCGAGAGAGGTAGGCGGACTACCACGCCGTCCTCTCCACCACCACCAGCTCATTCACCCGAGCACAAGACCACTATGGTGGATCCGTTTGTGGTGGATGCTATGGGGACTCCAGTCCAGGAGCCTCGGGTCAACGGGCATTTGGCCCATCAGACTCCGGTCTAGGAGCCTGGGGTCAACGGGCATTCGGCCCAAGAGACTCCTGTTCATGGGGCTACGTCCCAGGAGACTCCCGCCACAAAGGCTTCGACTAATGTGGAGAAGTACGGATGGGGTGCCTGGACGGATCGGATTGAGGGGTCGGGTGGCCATTCTGTTGGTGGCGGGGATGAATCTATGAATAGTGAGGGCGACGTGGTGGACGGGGTCACCGTGTACAAGCGTTGTAGTACACGTGTCCCGGTCTTACCGGCGACCCGTAAGTAGAGGCCGGTGATTAAGCCTGAACGGGAGAGGTAAGTGCATTTACAATTTTTTACCTTTTGCCTTCAAGTTTGATCAAATATGTAATGCGTTGACCTTGTCATACTGCAGGGGTTTGATACACCCCCTTGGAGTCCACAAGCCGAACACCGTCCTTGGTGTGCTTTTTTGGACAAATTTCCCGGGGTTTGTCATGTTGCCCGGTGAGGGTCACGTTCCTACACTAGGATTTACCTAGGAGCACAACCAGGCTGCGCAGGCCCCACCAGAGGAGATTATAGATGATGTCTTGTGCCACACGAGGGCCGAGATGGTGATTGATACGTCTCAAACGTATCTATAATTTTTGATGGTTTCACGCTGTTATCTTGTCAACTTTGGATGTTTTATGTACCTTTTATATCTTTTTGGGGACTAACTTATTAATTCAGTGCCAAGTGCCAGTTCTTGTTTTTTCTGTGTTTTTGACTCTTTTCAGATCTCATTTTGGAACGGAGTCCAAACGGAATAAAATCCCCGAAATAAAATTTTCCAGAACAGAAGAAGATCGGGGGACTTGAGGGCCAAGGCAGGAGAGCCACAAGGGGCCCACAAGCCCTGTAGCCGCCATCAGGGGGGGCCCACGACTACCAAGCTTGTGGCCTCCGTGGGGCTCCCCTGCCCTAGCTCTTTGGCCTATAAATTCCATAAAATCGAAGAAAAAATCAGGGCATCCATGAAAATACTTTTCCGCCGCCGCAAGCTTCCGTTTCCGCGAGATCTTATCTGGAGACCCTTCCCGGGGCCCTTCCGGAGGGGACTTTGGAGTTGGAGGGCTTCTACATGAACATCATCGCCTCTCTAATTGTCGGGACCCCGATCCTAAGCCATAGGAATCTAGCCTGTAACACATCGCATCCCTTTGTGGTCTCATGCACGGTTAACTCCACCGCTGCAGCCTTACCTTAGCCGGGACCGTTTGCGTCTTTCGACTCACGTATGCGATAGTGTCACTAGCAATCCAATGTCGAAGAACCCGGATCAACATGTCTAGTCATGAACCAAAGTGGCAGTACCGCACAAGGACAGGCATACATGACCCAACAAAGCAGGTGTCGGTCATCGGCGAATGTAGACGAGTCGTAGCAAGCTACAAGGACTCCATTACATCGCGTGACATTTCCCAAAGGGGACAGACACAGCAGCTAAGAAGGACACATGCCGGTCAACCAATGTGTCCGGAGCAGTAGCGAACTACCAAGGCTCGTTGGATCACAAAGGGGCATTTCCTTGTAAGGAGTGCTACTAAAGTTCACGACTAGGTATTCGAACCCCATACATACCAAGTAAGACACACGTACGCATGGCATACCGATATGTATAGATACATCGGTGGCATCACAACATAACCATAAACATACAAGCTTTATTTAAGAGGCTCGGAAGAGCCACACACATAATATTACACATTAAGGGTCTCACGACCCATAATAGTAGTCATACAATACAAGCCAGCGGAAGAGTTATAAACTGTCTGGGTACAGACAGGGCAACTAGAAGGCACATGGCCTGACAATACTACAGAGCCGACGTAGGGCCAGATCATAGCTGGGACACCAGCTACTCGTCGTCGTCGATGTCTACGAAGAACCCTCCATTAGGGTCATTAACAACCTCTGCAACATTTATTAAGCAAACATGAGTACGAAGGTACTCAGCAAGACTTTAGGAGAACTAAGTACTCATGCAAGGTATCAAAAGGTACTATGGGGTTTCATGCGGGAAGCCAGCATTTGACACGTGGCTAGACAACTTGCATTTTGAAATTAGTTTTGACAACTTGATTTCTCGCACACGAGTCCACTAACACCACAACAATACACTATCGTGGAATCATTCCGTCTCCATACGGAAATGCCGTCCACGACACTCACGCTTATCTTGACAAATTTTATGAGTAGCCATTGAAGTTATCTATGAACAACATATGTCTCCAAGTAGTCCATATCCGCGGACGCGGCTATTTGAATAGATCATAACCCTGCAGGGGTGTACTTCGTCACACACGCTCTCGCCACTTATCTCCATGTGCACGTCATGCACCTCGGCAACCTTCAAGCGGAAGCCCAGCGAGGGAGTCGGCCACGACCGTTAACCACACCAGTACCTAGTCCAGGTTTATCGCCTATCTGAGAGTAACCCGTATGGAAGTCCGGCCGGGGTTTCCGCCACGGCCTCAAACGATGTGCGCAGGGTTCCCAAGCCCACCATCCAGGTGCCACTTGGTACACCGTGCCACTGCCTACCGCATCACGGCCCACCTCTCAGGTCAGCACCATGCATGGCCTCCAGCATTACTATAAACACCAGAAACTACTTGCAACTCCTGGACCGAGTACTACACGATTAATAGGCCGAGCGGGGTCATATTTCAGGGCCCAGCATGTGGTAGTATCTAGTCTTGGATTACATACACGGAACTCAGTTCCTAAGGACGATTCCAATGAAACAACCCGCCATGTACTCCTACACAGCCTTTCACCGGTACCTTTACCAAATCAAGTTCAACACACAACCTTTGCTCACCGAACACATTCCACATTTCTATTCATCTCCCAGATGACAGACCATACACAACTCTAAGCATAGCATGCATAGCAGGATAAGGCACATCATAGCTCAAGCAACTACCAGGTATGCTAGGTTGCAACGTTCGGCTATTTACTGTGACAAGGTTAAGTCATGCAAAGGAAGTGGGTCCAACTATCGTGGCAAAAGCAGTTGAAGCATTTGATCCTAATGCAATGAATAGGTGCAGGAGCAAGAACATAGGAGTTATCGGGATGATCAAAAGGGTTGCTTGCCTTGTTGCTCAGAGGAGGAACGATATCCGTCAGACGGATATTCGGTGGAATCCGGGGGTGCGGAGCCTACCGAAATGAATGGCAACATTCAATAACAATCATATGCACTCAAAATGATGCATGAGCATGGCATGAGAATGCAAGGTGATAAGTTATTATTTTCAACATGTAATAGGTTTAGAGTTGATTTGAATCACATTCAAATAGCAATTCAAACGGGTATTCTCGGATACCGGTTTAATTGATTCGACCTGATGCTCAGATCAACTTGATGTTAACATGCATGAAATGTCATGTTATGATACTGATTTGTAATTAGGGCAGTGTGTGATCATTGCATATAAAATGAAATTTGAATATTTTTGCAAATTCCATTTATAAAGTGATTAAAAGAATTGAATTATTCCTTATTTCACAATTTAGGGTTCTGTAACTTTTTCAAACATGGTTGAAAATAGCATAATCAGAATCCTTGAATTTTTCTGATACTTTTTCATATATAAATTATTTTCATTGGAGTTACAGATTAATTTCTATGATCTTTACAAATTTTTGCAATTTACTGGAATTATTTCTATACTGGAAATTCTATTTATTGCATCAGGCTGACGTCAGCAGGTCAGCCGACCTGTTCAGGTCAAACCTGACAGGGGGGCCCCACTGGTCAGCCTCTCTGGGACTAATCCCGCGCTGACGAGCCCTAACTGAGGTTTGACTTGGCCTTGGGCCCACTTGTCAGCGAGTGATTAGGTCACTAATCGGCTGGGTTAGCTTGCCACGTCGACATCCACCGGCGGCGAGGTCGTCCTCGCCGGCGGGGAGCCTCCGGCGACCACCAGCACGGCGGAGGGGCTCGGAAACGGCGCACAGGGGGCCAAATGCTGCGCGGAGAGCACCAGAGGAACGACACGTCTCCCGCAGCTTCATTTATGCGCCTAGCCGGGGCTGATCTGGCCGGAGATGACGCCGGCGACGAGCTTGGCGGCGGCCAAGGCTCGGGCGTCATCGGGGTCTTTGAATCAGGGGGATCTACGCTCGGTTCTTAGCTGCTACGGCATCTACGCGTCGTCCTGGAGCTGATGGTGCCCTCGAAAGGACGAGCTGATCATCGGAGGGCTACCGGCGACGAGCGGCAGCGGCGGTCCTCGTCGGGCTCCGGTGAAACTAGAGCTAGAGGAGGGGATCGACGGGGAAAACTTAGGGGAAACGACCGCATGCTCACGGGGAGTGCAGAGCAGAGCTTAGACGGCCCGGGGAAGGCCTGGGGGCGACGAATCGACGGGAGAGGTCCGGCGGCCGGAGGTGGAAGACGACGGCGTTGGGGGCGTTGTAGGGCTCGAGGAAGCTTCGGCTTCTGCAGAGATGACCAGGGCGACGAGGCGGAGCTAAAGGCGTGCTCTGGGAGGGAATCCTATGGCCAGGGGCACGGGCAGCTCGAGCTCGAGCTCGGCTCTAATGGCGGCAGCAAGGAGGAGGAGGAGATCCGGGAGGAGGAGGAGAACCGAGGCGGGGAATGGATAGGGGAGGCTCTGGGGAGCTTATTCCCATCGTCGCCAGCACGAGGCGGCGGCCAGGCGGGCACGCAGGTGCGTGGCCCCACCGGAGGAGGCGGCGGCCACCTCCTGCTGCCTACTGGCGTGAGGGAGGGGACGAGCGGGGAGATGGGCCGGGCCAGGCTTAGGCGACAGGTAAGTCTTTTTCCATTTTCACTGTTTTTGTTTTTCTGTTTTGCTAATTATTGTTTTTCCAATTAATTCAGGTCCAAAACAAAAAGTAATAACTATTTTAGACCTCCTGAAATATTTTTATAATATCCCCACTCATTTCGAAGGTTTTCAACATTTTTGGAAATTTATAGATTCTGATTTCAAATTTTAAAGTTTGAAACCAGTGGCTTTTGCATTTATTTAAAATGCTTAAAGTGTGAAGAAAATAGTTTTCTCCAATGCTCATTTACTTTCATGATTTATCAGAAAGTTTGTACATTTCTTGAGGCCATTTTGGGTTCATTGATTTTGAACTAGTTTGAGATTTCCTTTAATTGAAATGGTGGCTAGGGTTTTGAGTTTTTCCTTTGCCACTTTGTTGTTTTTGTTGAAACTTCTTAGATGCAAATGCAAAGAAGACATGAGCACAATGCTATCTTGCTTAAGGGTTAGGGATGTGACAACTCACCCCCACTCAAAAGAATCTCGTCCCGAGATTTAGAAGTCGTCGGGAATAACGCAGGATATTCAAGTCGGAGACGATCCTCTCTTTCCCAAGTTGCCTCCTTTTCAGAATGATTTGACCATTGAACTTTAAGAAACTTGAGGTTTCGACGTCGAGTGGTACGCTCAGCTTGATCAAGAATACGCACGGGGTATTCTCGGTAAGAAAGGTTATCTTGTAGATCAAGCGTTTCGTGGTCCACTTCACGGATAGGATCCGAAAAGCAACACCTGAGTTGCGAGACGTGGAAAACATCATGAACCTTGGAAAGATGCGGAGGAAGTTCCAACTGGTAGGCAACTTCTCCTCGTTTGGCAAGAATGCGAAAAGGTCCAATGTAACGAGGAGCCAACTTGCCCTTGATACCGAAACGATGGGTACCCTTCAAAGGTGTAACCCGAAGGTAAGCCTTCTCGTCAACTTCAAAGGTCACCACCTTATGATGACGATCATATTGGCTCTTTTGACGAGACTGGGCTGTTTTCAACTTTTCACGAATAATGCGAACCTGCTCTTCTGCATCCTGGATCATGTCCGGGCCAAAGAGTTGCCTCTCTCCGGTTTCTGACCAATTAAGAGGGGTTCGGCATCTTCGTCCATAGAGAACTTCAAAAGGGGCTTTGCCCAAGCTTGATTGATAACTATTGTTATAAGCGAATTCGGCGAATGGAAGGCACTTCTCCCAATTCATACCGAACGAAATAACACAAGCTCGGAGCATATCTTCTAGGATTTGATTCACTCTTTCTACTTGACCACTTGATTGAGGATGGAAAGCAGTGCTAAAAGATAAGTGAGTCCCCATGGCATTCTGAAATCTTTCCCAGAAGCGAGAAGTAAAGATACTTCCACGTCCAAGTTAATTTCCAGGGGAACACCATGAAGAGACACTATTTGAGAGATATATAACTCTGCTAGCTGGCTAGCTGTTATACTCTCACGAACAGGAAGAAAATGAGCCACTTTGGAAAGACGGTCAATGACCACAAAGATAGCATTATTTCCTTTCTTGGTCTTGGGAAATCCGGTAATGAAATCCATGCTAACCTTATCCCATTTCCATTCAGGAATAGCTAAAGGTTGAAGGGTGCCAACAGGCCTTTGATGTTCTGCCTTAACTCGACGACAAACGTCGCAGTTAGCAACGAACTCATCAATTTCTCTCTTCATCCTAGTCCACCAGAACCTTTGGCGTAGGTCCTGATACATCTTAGTACTACCGGGATGAATGGTGAGAGGAGAATCATGAGCCTCCTTAAGGATTAACTGCCTTAGATGTGGGTTCTTAGGAACCACTAAACGATTCTGGAAGAACACAACACCTTGATCATTCATGGAAAATTCTTTAGCGTTTCCGCTAAAAATATTCTCCTTGATCCGTGATATACCCTTGTCACGCTTTTGGCCAGCTATAATTTGATCCTTAAGAGTAGGCTTCGCCACCAGGGTAGAAAGGAATCCTTGAGGAACAATATGAAGATTCAACTTCCGAAAGTCCTCATGGAGATGTGGTTGACCTTGTTGTAGCATCAAATTGTTACAATAAGATTTACGACTTAGTGCATCGGCCATAACATTGGCCTTCCCCGGGGTGTAAGTTATCCCTAAGTCGTAATCCGAGATCAACTCAAGCCACCGTCTTTGCCTGAGATTCAAATCCGGCTGGGTGAAGATATATTTCAGACTTTGGTGATCAGTGAATATTTTGCAACGATTACCCAAAAGGTAATGTCGCCAGGTTTTTAGTGCATGGACCACAACTGCAAGCTCAAGGTCATGTGTGGGATAATTATCCTCATGTGGGCGCAACTGTCGAGATGCGTATGCGATCACATGACGATCTTGCATGAGAATGCAACCTAATCCTTGTCGCGAGGCGTCGCAATAGATAACAAAGTCCTTAGAAAAATCTGGTGGTAGCAACACAGGTGCGGAAGTCAGGCGTCTTTTCAGTTCCTGAAAACTATGCTCACACTGTGGTGTCCAGTCGAACTTTTTATCCTTCTTGAGGAGTTCAGTTAGAGGCTTTGCAACCTTGGAGAAATTCTCGACGAAGCGGCGACAATAGCTCGCTAGACCAAGAAAACTCCTAACTTGCTTAACCGATTCAGGTTGAGTCCAATCAAGGACAGCTTGAACTCTCTCGGGATTGACAGCAATACCCTTACCAGAGATTACGTGGCCTAGATAGGTCACTTCTGGTAACCAGAATTCACATTTTGAAAATTTGGCATAAAGGCGATGCTCTCGAAGTTTCATCAATACCAGCCTTAGATGCTCGGCATGTTCTTGTTCATTCTTTGAGTAGATGAGAATATCATCGAGGTATACTACGACGAATTTATCCAAATACTCCATAAAGATTGAATTCATCAGTCGAGAGAAGGTGGCTGGGGCATTGGTTAAACCGAAGGACATAACGGTGTACTCGTATTGGCCATAACGAGTAACAAAGGCCGTTTTTGGAATGTCCCCGTTCTTGATCTTGATTTGATGGTATCCCAACCTCAAATCCATTTTGGAGAAGATTGAGGATCCAGCGAGCTGATCGTATAGGTCGTTGATCCTGGGGAGCGGATACTTGTTCTTAATGGTGACCAGATTAACTGGTCGGTAATCAACAACCATCCAATCCGTTCCGTCTTTCTTCTTGACGAAGAGGACGGGGCAAGCCCAAGGAGAAGAGCTAGGACGAATGAAACCCTTGTTCAAGGCCTCATCTAATTGCTTCTTAAGTTCGGCTAGCTCCAGGGGTGCCATCTTATAAGGTCTTCTGGCTATTGGGACAGTTCCCGGAACAAGGTCTATCACAAACTCTACATCTCTGTCAGGTGGAATTCCTGGCAGTTCCTCTGGAAAAACATCCGGAAAGTCACGGACTACCGGAATGTCTTCAAGTTCCGGAAGAGGGTTGGCATTTAAGGAATAGAGCTGGCATTTGGCAACTCGAGTAGAGACATTTACTATCTCACCCGAGGGATGGGTAAGCTGGACATTTCTAGAGTGAGTATCAATCTTGGCATAGTGAGGTGACATCCAGTCCATGCCCAAGATGATATTAATATCCGAAGATTTCAATGCTATCAATGAGGCTAGAAAAACTAGCGTGTCTGCTAGCTGGACCACCATAAGCTTTTGCTGGAGGGTTGGCCTGATTCGTCTGAGGCGCCACGTAGGATGGCCTCAGAGTGTATCTTGGCGGCAGAGAACTGTTTGGAACCCACAGCGTGCGTTTTGGAAACGCGGAACCAGAAGATGAGCCAAAGTCACGGGAGTGCTTCCTTGTGGCTTCGAAGTCAGAATGACCAGTCTCCGCACTGATCGCTTTGTTGACCAGGGCTTGAAAACTTGCACACTCATGGAGGCGCAGGTCTCGACGCTCAGACCCTTACGGAATCTTGCTTGCTTCTTGGCGTCAGTAGACACCTCCTCTATTGCATAGCGGGCGAGGTTACCGAACTCGCGGCTATAGGCATCCACAGACAACTTGCCCTGAGTGAAGGCACATAACTCCTCTCTCTTTCTGTCCATCAGGCCCTCTGGAATATGGTGCAGACGAAAGGCTGCACTAAAGTCTGCCCACGTGGCCACTAGTTCAGCAGGACGCATAGCTTCAAAATTATCCCACCACAGATTGGCGGGTCCCTCCAGGAAATACGCCGCAAAGGTCACCTTGTCGGCCTCAGACACATTCGCCGAGCGGATCTTGCGTGAGATGCTGCACAACCAGTCATCAGCGTCGAGGGGATCGACGGAATGATGAAACTTTGGAGGATTCAGCTTCACGAAGTCATTGAGGGACACTGCAGCATTCCTAGGCTGTCGAGCCGTATTCTGCTCAATACGCTCTAGCAGTCGGTTGGTCTCCCTTCTGTTTCTTTCTGCCTCAAGCATCACTTCCACCAGAGAAGGTGGGTGAGGCAGGTCTTCCTGCGACGCTTGACTACCCTCTCCTTGCTCATGAGCAGGGGCACGGTTCAACCTGGTGAACACCATCCTGACAAAAAAACTCATAGCTTAGACCAATATCATATCAATACTAGCTATGGATTAAGAATGTACTGAACACACGGAATGGGGAATGAATATCCGAACAACATGGTAACAAGAAACTCCTATATATACACCATGGTTCATACACACCCTTACATAGTTCAGTACAAACTTACTCGAAGAGCAAACTACTGAAATGGTGGAACTACTCATCAGAGGCTTACAAGCTTCCTATACATTATTTATCTAGGCCTCCGGAATTCATTTCACGTTACTACCATACTTCACAAGTCACGCAGGACTGTGAATGTACGGCTACTACCATACTATCCTTCCGCTCACAGCTCAGGCATCCGCATAGAACATCTCATAGAGATTACCTCCATGACCTGGAAGCTCAACCTGCGGATCAGGAAACACTCTAGCCTGAGATCCCTGGGATCCATAAGGACACGGATGTGGCCTTGGTCCCCTGACTGGTGGTAAGAGGGGTCCCCGAAGAGGTGTGACTCCTCCTATAGCTGGCCAGTCAACGTGGGCCGGAAGATGGGTCCTAACAGGGTTCAACATCTCCATCTCTCCATACCCTGTCTGGACTACCGGTGCCAGCTGCGTCAAAGCTGTCCACAGACGGGCACGGGTAGCATAAAGCTCCATGCGGAGAGCACGAGCATCCTTGTCTCTGTTCTCTAGCATCTCAACAGTGGTCTGCAGAAGTGGATCCTCCATAGAAGAATCAAAATAGACTCCACTGAGGTATCCCTCTTCACCAGACTGAGAGGCCGGAACATAGCAGAACTCTGAATTCTGCAGCAGTGCATGTCTCGCTCTCATAATAGTCAGCATTGAATAGGCAGCATCCTGTACTGCCATGTCAACGGTGACCCCCAACCCATAGGACCAATGGATTGGCTTCTCCGCTCGAGGGTAGTCTGGGAATACCCTAACAGTGCAGATGTACTGGCTCTGGTTGAAGTATCGGTACTGTTCCTCTACCGTGTACTCGGGGTACCAGCGGTAACCGCACACCGACATCACCCTGAGCAGCATGGCCGTATGACCCGGTACATCAATGCACCTGGTCAGACGTACCACCTGACGAGAAGGACGGCCAGGCATCTATAAATAGAGAGTAATGCAAAATCATTAGAGCTCTGAATGCAAAATTGGGCAGCATAACGGCTGTAAATGCTCAAAACAAATTTGAGACAACCCAAAATGGAATAGCATAACCACTCAACTATCAAGTTCAACTCTCTGATCATCAAACTTACTTCCTGCTTCCTGGGAATAAAAGAAACCCAATATCTCTCTACCCGTAGTCCTATAAGCTACCGATCGGAAACACGAGCCTAGGAGAAGATGAGTAACCTAGTCCTTAATTCCCGCAGAAGAGACAAGGATGACCAGAATAGAATAACTTGGGAAGAGAACAAGAGTCTTACGTTCCCTTCCACAAACAATTCCCTTATATATAACTAAAACAATTCTAGACTCAACTTCGACCAGTTTGGCTTAGTAATCCTACAGTCAGTCAGGCTCTGATACCAACGCTGTCGGGACCCCGATCCTAAGCCATAGGAATCTAGCCTGTAACACATCGCATCCCTTTGTGGTCTCACGCACGGTTAACTCCACGGCTGCAGCCTTACCTTAGCCGGGACCGTTTGCGTCTTTTGACTCACGTATGCGATAGTGTCGCTAGCAATCCAATGTCAAAGAACCCAGATCGACATGTCTAGTCATGAACCAAAGTGGCAGTACCGCACAAGGACAAGCATACATGACCCAACAAAGCAGGTGTCAGTCATCGGTGAATGTAGACGAGTCGTAGCAAGCTACAAGGACTCCAATACATCGCGTGACATTTCCCAAAGGGGACAGACACAGCAGCTAAGAAGGACACATGCCGGTCAACCAATGTGTCCGGAGCAGTAGCGAACTACCAAGGCTCGTTGGATCACAAAGGGGCATTTCCTTGTAAGGAGTGCTACTAAAGTTCACGACTAGGTATTCGAACCCCATACATACCAAGTAAGACACACGTATGCATGGCATACCGATTTGTATAGATACATCGATGGCATCACAACATAACCATAAACATACAAGCTTTATTTAAGAGGCTCGGAAGAGCCACACACATAATATTACACATTAAGGGTCTCACGACCCATAATAGTAGTCATACAATACAAGCCAGCGGAAGAGTTATAAACTGTCTGGGTACAGACAGGGCAACTAGAAGGCACATGGCCTGACTATACTACAGAGCCGACGTAGGGCCAGATCGTAGCTGGGACACCAGCTACTCGTCGTCGTCGATGTCTACGAAGAACCCTCCATTAGGGTCATTAGCAACCTCTGCAACATTTATTAAGCAAACATGAGTACGAAGGTACTCAGCAAGACTTTAGGAGAACTAACTACTCATGCAATGTATCAAAAGGTACTATGGGGTTTCATGCGGGAAGCCAACATTTGACTCGTGGCTAGACAACTTGCATTTTGAAATTAGTTTTGACAACTTGATTTCTCGCACACGAGTCCACTAACACCACAACAATACACTATCGTGGAATCATTCCGTCTCCATATGGAAATGCCATCCACGACACTCACGCTTATCTTGACAAATTTTATGAGTAGCCATTGAAGTTATCTATGAACAACATATGTCTCCAAGTAGTCCATATCCGCGGACGCGATTATTTGAATAGATCATAACCCTGCAGGGGTGTACTTCGTCACACACGCTCTCGCCACTTATCGCCATGTGCACGTCATGCACCTCGGCAACCTTCAAGCGGAAGCCCACCGAGGGAGTCGGCCACGACCGTTAACCACACCAGTACCTAGTCCAGGTTTATCGCCTATCTGAGAGTAACCCGTACGGAAGTCCGGCCGGGGTTTCCGCCACGGCCTCAAACGATGTGCGCAGGGTTCCCAAGCCCACCATCCGGGTGCCACTTGGTACACCGTGCCACTGCCTACCGCATCACGGCCCACCTCTCAGGTCAGCACCATGCACGGCCTCCAGCATTACTATAAACACCAGAAACTACTTGCAACTCCTGGACCGAGTACTACGCGATTAATAGGCCGAGCAGGGTCATATTTCACGGCCCAGCATGTGGTAGTATCTAGTCTTGGATTACATACACAGAACTTAGTTCCTAAGGACGGTTCCAATGAAACAACCCGCCATGTACTCCTACACAGCCTTTCACCGGTACCTTTACCAAATCAAGTTCAACACACAACCTTTGCTCACCGAACACATTCCACATTTCTGTTCATTTCCCAGATGACAGACCATACACAACTCTAAGCATAGCATGCATAGCAGGATAAGGCACATCATAGCTCAAGCAACTACCAGGTATGCTAGGTTGCAACGTTCGGCTATTTACTGTGACAAGGTTAAGTCATGCAAAGGAAGTGGGTCCAACTATCGTGGCAAAAGCAGTTGAAGGATTTGATCCTAATGCAATGAATAGGTGCAGGAGCAAGAACATAGGAGTTATCGGGATGATCAAAAGGGTTGCTTGCCTTGTTTCTCAGAGGAGGAACGATATCCGTCAGACGGATATTCGGTGGAATCCGGGGGTGCGGAGCCTACCGAAATGAATGGCAACATTCAATAACAATCATATGCACTCAAAATGATGCATGAGCATGGCATGAGAATGCAAGGTGATAAGTTATTATTTTCAACATGTAATAGGTTTAGAGTTGATTTGAATCACATTCAAATAGCAATTCAAACGGGTATTCTCGGATACCGGTTTAATTGATTCGACCTGATGCTCAGATCAACTTGATGTTAACATGCATGAAATGTCATGTTATGGTAATTAGGGCAGTGTGTGATCATTGCATATAAAATGAAATTTGAATATTTTTGCAAATTCCATTTATAAAGTGATTAAAAGAATTGAATTATTCCTTATTTCACAATTTAGGGTTCTGTAACTTTTTCAAACATGGTTGAAAATAGCATAATCAGAATCCTTGAATTTTTCTGATACTTTTTCATATATAAATTATTTTCATTGGAGTTACAGATTAATTTCTATGATCTTTACAAATTTTTGCAATTTACTGGAATTATTTCTATACTGGAAATTCTATTTATTGCATCAGGCTGACGTCAGCAGGTCAGCCGACCTGTTCAGGTCAAACCTGACAGGGGGGCCCCACTGGTCAGCCTCTCTGGGACTAATCCCGCGCTGACGAGCCCTAACTAAGGTTTGACTTGGCCTTGGGCCCACTTGTCAGCGAGTGATTAGGTCACTAATCGGCTGGGTTAGCTTGCCACGTCGACATCCACCGGCGGCGAGGTCGTCCTCGCCGGCGGGGAGCCTCCGGCGACCACCAGCACGGCGGAGGGGCTCGGAAACGGCGCACAGGGGGCCAAATGCTGCGCGGAGAGCACCAGAGGAACGACATGTCTCCCGCAGCTTCATTTATGCGCCTAGCCGGGGCTGATCTGGCCGGAGATGACGCCGGCGACGAGCTTGGCGGCGGCCAAGGCTCGGGCGTCATCGGGGTCTTTGAATCAGGGGGATCTACGCTCGGTTCTTAGCTGCTACGGCATCTACGCGTCGTCCTGGAGCTGCTGGTGCCCTCGAAAGGACGAGCTGATCATCGGAGGGCTACCGGCGACGAGCGGCAGCGGCGGTCCTCGTCGGGCTCCGGTGAAACTAGAGCTAGAGGAGGGGATCGACGGGGAAAACTTAGGGGAAACGACCGCATGCTCACGGGGAGTGCAGAGCAGAGCTTAGACGGCTCGGGGAAGGCCTGGGGGCGACGAATCGACGGCAGAGGTCCGGCGGCCGGAGGTGGAAGACGACGGCGTTGCGGGCGTTGCAGGGCTCGAGGAAGCTTCGGCTTCTGCAGAGATGACCAGGGCGACGAGGCGGAGCTAAAGGCGTGCTCTGGGAGGGAATCCTATGGCCAGGGGCACGGGCAGCTCGAGCTCGAGCTCAGCTCTAATGGCGGCAGCAAGGAGGAGGAGGAGATCCGGGAGGAGGAGGAGAACCGAGGCGGGGAATGGATAGGGGAGGCTCTGGGGAGCTTATCCCCGTCGTCGCCAGCGCGAGGCGGCGGCCAGGCGGGCATGCAGGTGCGTGGCCGTGCCGGAGGAGGCGGCGGCCACCTCCTGCTGCCTACTGGCGCGAGGGAGGGGACGAGCAGGGAGATGGGCCGGGCCAGGCTTAGGCGACAAGTAAGTTTTTTTCCATTTTCTCTGTTTTTGTTTTTCTGTTTTGCTAATTATTGTTTTGCCAATTAATTCAGCTCCAAAACAAAAAGTAAAAACTATTTTAGACCTCCTGAAATATTTGTTATAATATCCCCACTCATTTCCAAGGTTTTCAACATTTTTGGAAATTTATAGATTCTGATTTCAAATTTTAAAGTTTGAAACCGGTGGCTTTTGCATTTATTTAAAATGCTTAAAGTGTGAAGAAAATAGTTTTCTCCAATGCTCATTTACTTTCATGATTTATCAGAAAGTTTGTACATTTCTTGAGGCCATTTTGGGTTCATTGATTTTGAACTAGTTTGAGATTTCCTTTAATTGAAATGGTGGCTAGGGTTTTGAGTTTTTCCTTTGCCACTTTGTTGTTTTTGTTGAAACTTCTTAGATGCAAATGCAAAGAAGACATGAGCACAATGCTATCTTGCTTAAGGGTTAGGGATGTGACACTAATGACTCGTGAGTAGTCCACTTCAAACATACGGGTCCGTAGTTAGTAGCTAGATGGCTTCTTCTCTCTCTTGGATCTTCAATACAAAGTTCTCCATGATCTTCATGGACATCTATTTGATGTAATCCTCTTTGGCGGTGTGTTTGTCAAGATCCGATGAATTGTGAATTTGTGATCAGATTATCTATGAATTATATTTGAGTCTTTGCTGATTTCTTATATGCATGATTTGATATCCTTGTAAGTCTCTTCGAGTCTTGGGTTTTGTTTGGCCAACTAGATCTATGATTCTTGCAATGGGAGAAGTGCTTGGTTTTGGGTTCATACCATGTGGTGACCTTTCCCAGTGACAGAAGGGGCAGCAAGGCACTCATCATGTTGTTGCCATCAAGGGTAACAAGATGGGCTTTCATCATAGATTTGAGATTGTCCATCTACATCATGTCATCTTGCTTAAGGCGTTACTCTGTTCGTTTGAACTTAATACACTAGATGCATGCTGGATAGCGGTCGACGTGTGGAGTAATAGTAGTAGATGCAGAAAGTATCGGTCTACTTGTTTTGGACGTGATGCCTATAGATATAATCATTACCTTAGATAACATCATGACTTTGCGCGATTCTATCAATTGCTCGATAGACCGTCTACTTGCTTTCATGAGAGAAGCCACTAGTGAACACTACGGCCCCCGGGTCTATTCACAACTATCGTCTCCACTTTCACTTTTACTTTGCTTTGTTTACCTCTTTGCTTTCAGTTCTCACTTTGCAAACAATCTACAAGGGATTGAAAACCCCTTCATAGCGTTGGGTGCAAGCTCCCAGTGTTTGTGCAGGTACTTGTGATTTGACGCGATCCTCCCACTGGATTGATACCTTGGTTCTCAAACTGAGGGAAATACTTACCGCTGCTGTGCTACATCACCCTTTCCTCTTTAAGGGAACACCAACGCATGGCTCCAAGGCCGCGGGGAACTCCTTTGCATATTTGCCAAGAAAGTCCCTATAGGCGTAGCCCGAAGCAGAAGTATTCCTGGCACCGTTGCGAGGGAAGGTGTGTTGTCGCAGTAGCAGAAGGATTTCTGCCGCCGTTGCCGGGGAGGAGGATCGCTTGCCGAGGAGTATCAATACAAGAATAATCTCCCGTCAACACGCCTATTTCTGGCGCCGTTGCCGGGGAGGAGAGATCAAGTCAAGATCTATCTAAGTAGGTGTCACAAACTCATCTCTTGCATTTACCTTTTTTGCCAGTTGCCTCTCGTTTTCCTCTCCCCCACTTCACATTTGCCGTTTTCATTTGCCTTTTTGCCTTTCTCCTTTGCCGTTTTCTTTTGCCTTTTGCCGTTTTCCTTTGCCAGTTTTCTTGCTTGCTTGTGTTTTTGTTGGTTTGTTGAAGTTTTCATGGCTGAAAACACCAAACTTTGCGACTTCTCGAGTACTAATAATAATGATTTTATTAGTACTCCGATTGCTCCCACCACTAGTGCGGAATCTTATGAAATCAACGCTGCCTTGCTGAATCTTGTTATGAAAGAGCAATTCTCTGGCCTTCCTAGTGAAGATGCTGCATCCCACCTCAATACCTTCATTGAACTTTGAGATATACAAAAGAAAAGAGATGTGGATAATGATGTTGTTAAGTTGAAGCTTTTTCCTTTCTCGTTGCGAGATCGCGCAAAAACTTGGTTTTCTTCTTTGCCTAAAAATAGTATCGATTCTTGGGATAAGTGCAAAGATGCTTACATATCCAAGTATTTTCCGCCGGCTAAGATTATCTCTCTCCGTAACGATATCATGAATTTCAAGCAACTTGATCATGAACACATTGCGCAATCTTGGGAGAGGATGAAGTTATTGATTAGAAATTGTCCCGCTCATGGCTTGAGTTTGTGGATGGTTATAGAAATCTTTTACGCTGGTTTGAATTTTGCTTCTCTCAATATCTTGGACTCCTCCTCAGGTGGAACGTTCATGGAAATCACGTTAGGAGAGGCTACAAAACTCCTAGACAATATCATGACCAACTACTCTCAATGGCACACTGAAAGGTCACCTGCTAGCAAAAAGGTACATGCTATAAAAGAAATAAACTCGCTTAGTGCTAAGATGGACGAGTTGATGAATTTGGTTGCCAGTAGAAATGCTCCCTTAGATCCTAATGACATGCCACTATTTTCCTTGATTGAGAGTAGCAACGCTAGTTTGGACGTTAATTTTGTTGGTAGGAACAATTTTGGCAACAACAATGCTTTTATAGGAAACTATGTTCCTAGGCCTTTTCTCAGTAACTCCTTTAACAATTATGGCAATTCCTATAACAACACTTATGGAAATCACAACAAATTACCCTCTTATTTAGAGAGTAATATCAAAGAGTTCATCAACTCTCAAATGATTTTCAATGCGTCCATAGAGGAAAAACTTCTCAAAATAGACGATTTGGCTAAGAGCGTTGATAAGATGTCTTGTGATATTAATGCTTTGAAAGTTAGATGTGCTCCTCCCAAGGTCAACTTGGATGAAACTTTAAAAGCTATGCGTGTCTCCATGAACGAGAGCAAAGAAAGAACCGCCCAAATTCGCGCTAGGCATGAATGGTTTAAAAGGGTGTGTTCTAGTGATGCAAATCACGAAGATCTTAAAGTGCTTGGTGTGACTCCTCTTCAATCTTTGTTTTCGCGTGTCAAACCTATTGATGAAGGGGCTGGATATGAATCCACATTGGTTGAAAAATGCCTCAATGATTCGGAGTCCACCTATCTTGATGATAAAGGTGTGGAGAGTGGAGTAGAAGAAATCAAAATATTGGGGAGTAATGAAACTCCCACTTTGGATTTCAAGGAATTCAATTATGATAGTTTCTCCTTGTTTGAATGCATTTCTTTGATGCAATCCATTGCAAACTCTCCACATGCTTATAGCCAAAGCAAATCCTTTACCACTCAAATCGTAGATGCTATGATGAAATCTCTTGAAGAGAAACTCGAATTACATTTCTCTATACCTAGAAAACTTCATGATGAGTGGGAACCTACTATCAAAATCAAAATCAAAAACTATGAATGCAATGCTTTGTGTGATTTGGGTGCTAGTGTTTCCGCGATTCCAAAGTCTTTAGGTGATATTCTTGGTTTTCATGAGATTTAACAGTGTTCTCTTAATTTGTATCTTGCGGATTCTACTGTCAAGAAACCCATGGGAAGGATTGATGATGTTCTTATTGTTGCAAATAAGAACTATGTTCCCGTGGATTTCATTGTACTTGACATAGATTGCAATCCTTCATGTCCCATTATTCTTGGTAGACCTTTCCTAAGGACTATTGGTGCTATCATCGATATGAAGGAAGGGAATATTAGATTTCAATTTCCTCTAAGTAAGGGCATGGAGCATTTTCCTAGAAATAAAATAAGATTTCCTTATGAATCTATGATGAGGGCTACTTATGGTTTGAGCACCAAAGATAACTATAGGTGATTCCATCACCTTTTGCCTAGCTAAGGGCGTTAAACCATAGCACTTGTTGGGAGGCAACCCAACGATTATGATTGTGTTTTTTGTATTTCTTTTTGCGTTTTTGCCAAGTAAAACCGTAATGATTAGTCTTGGGGATGATAGTTTGGTCATGCTGGAAAAGACAGAAACTTTCTGCTCAAGAAAAGAATTTTCATTTTTGTTCTGTAAGAGCTTTTGAGTTGATTCTTTTTTCTGATGATTGCTACGCAAATTCTTCATACTGTCGTAAGTTTTCAGAATTTGTGAAGTATCAGAAGTACACGAAGTATACAAATTGCTACAGACTGGTCTGCTGTAAACAGATTCTGTTTTTGTTGAGTTGGTTGCTTATTTTGATGAAACTATGGATAGTATCGGGGGGGATTAGCCATGGAAGATTGAAAATACAATAACCCAACATCAACATAAGTAGAATTTAAGTTTTCTACAGTACATAAGGAAGTGGTGGTTTGCTTTCTTATACTAAGTTTATCACGAGTTTCTGTTTAAGTTTCGTGTTGTGAAGTTTTCAAGTTTTGGGTGAAGTTCTTATGGACAAAAAGATAAAGAGTGGCAAGAGCTCAAGCTTGGGGATGCCCAAGGCACCCCAAGTTGATTCAAGGATTCCGTAAAAGCCTAATCTTGGGGATGCCCCAGGAAGGCATCCCCTCTTTCGTCTTCAATCCATCGGTAACGTTACTTGGGGCTATATTTTTATTCACTACATGTTACGTGTTTTGCTTGGAGCGTCTTGTATCCTAGGAGTCTTTTATTTTTTTTGTGTCGCAATATTCCTTGCTGCACACTTAGAGAGAGAGACATGCACTCACCGTGATTTTTTCGAGCTTCACTTATATCCTTTGGTTAGACAATTCAGCTCACATGTGCTTCACTTATATCTTTTGAGCTAGTTGATTTGGCTCCATGTGCTTCACTTATATCTTTTAGAGCACGGAAGCGCGTGGATTTGTAGTTTATCTATGCTATGATAGTAGTCTCAAAAGGGGTAGTTATCGAAAGGGATATGAGAACTTCTACCTTCATGTGCATTGAGTAGTTGGAGAAGTTTGATTCATCTCAATTAGTTTTGAGTTGTGGTTGTGGTAATATTGAAGTCATACTAGTAAGGTGTTGTGGATCTAGAAATACTTGTGTTGAAGTTAGTGATTCCCGTAGCATGCACGTATAGTGAACCGCTATGTGATGAAGTCTGAGCATGATTAGTCTATTGATTGTCATCCTTTGTGTGGCGGTCGGGTTCGCGCGATGGTTTATACCTACCAACCCTTCCCCTAGGAGTATGCATTGAATGCTTTGTTTCGATTACTACTAAAACTTTTGCAACAAGTATATGAGTTCTTCATGACTAATGTTGAGTCCATGGTTTAGATGCACTTTCACCTTCCACCATCACTATCTTCTTTAGTGCCGTGCAACTTTCGCCGGTGCACAAAAACCACCATTAGCCTCCCTCAAAGCAGCCACCATACCTACCCACTATGGATTTTTCAAAGCCATTCCAAGATATATTGCCATGCAACTACCACCATGCATGTGCCACCACTTCTACATTGCCATTGCATGATCATAAGATAACTAGCATGATGTTTCCATTGATGTCTATGCCATGCTAGATCATTGTCACGGTACACTACCGAAGGCATTCCATATAGAGTCATCATTGCTCTAAGTTTTGAGTTGTATGTGTGATGATCATCATTGATGGAGCATTTTACCATGTGAGGAAATAAAAGAGGCCAAAGATGCCCACCAAAATAAGGAAAAAAAAGAGGCCAAAGAGCCCACCAAAAAAATGAGAGAAAAAGAGAGAAGGGACAATGCTACTATCTCCTTTCCACACTTGTGCTTGTTCAGCACCATGATCTTCATGATTGAGAGTCTCTCGTTTTGTCACCACCATATAGCTAGTGGGAAATTTTCATTATATAACTTGGCTTGTATATTCCAATGATAGGCTTCCTCAAAATTGCCTTAGGTCTTCGTGAGGAAGCAAGTTGGATGCACACCCACTAGTTTTCTTTAAGAGCTTTCACATACTCTTAGCTCTAGTGCATCATTTGTATGGCAATACCTACTCATTCACATTCGTATCTATTGATGAGCATCACCATAGCTCATTGATATGCCTAGTTAATGTGACCATCTTCTCCTTGTTTATCTTGCAACCTCCACCACACTCCATTCCACTTATAGTGCTAAAACCATGGCCCACGCTCATGTATTGCGTGAGATTTGAAAAAGTTTGAGAAATTAGAAGTGTGAAAACAATTACTTGGCCAATACTGAGGTTGTGCATGATTTAAATTCATTGCGCAAGGATGATAGAGCATAGCCAGACTATATGATATTGTAGGGATAACTTTCTTTTGGCCTTATTATTTTGAAAGTTCATTATTACCTTGCTAGTTTGCTTGAAGTATTATTGTTCACGTCACATAAGAGGAGTTACAAAGGACATCTATGCTAGGTAGCATGAAAGCATCAAAAAATAGTTATTTATCACTTCCCTACTCGAGGACGAGCAGGAGTTAAGCTTGGGGATGCTTGATACGTCTCAAACGTATCTATAATTTTTGATGGTTTCACGCTGTTATATTGTCAACTTTGGATGTTTTATGTACCTTTTATATCTTTTTGGGACTAACTTATTAATTCAGTGCCAAGTGCCAGTTCCTGTTTTTTCTATGTTTTTGACTCTTTTCAGATATGATTTTGGAACGGAGTCCAAACGGAATAAAATCCCCGAAATAATTTTTCCAGAACAGAAGAAGATCGGGGGACTTGAGGGCCAAGGCAGGAGAGCCACATGGGCCCACAAGCCCTGTAGCCGCCGCCAGGGGGCCCCGCGGCTACCAGACTTGTGGCCTCCCTGGCGCTCCCCTGCCCTAGCTCTTTGGCCTAGAAATTCCCTAAAATGGCAGAAAAAATCACTGCAACCACGAAAACACATTTCCGCCGCCGCAAGCTTCCGTTTCCGTGAGATATAATTTGGAGACCCTTCCCGGTGCCCTGCCGGAGGGAACTTTGGAGTTGGAGGGCTTCTACGTCAACATCATCGCCTCTCCTATGACTTGTGAGTAGTCCACTTCAGACCTACGGGTCCGTAGTTAGTACCTAGATGGCTTCTTCTCTCTCTTGGATCTTCAATACAAAGTTCTCCATGATCTTCATGGAGATCTATCTGATGTAATCCTCTTTGGTGGTGTGTTTGTCGAGATCCGATGAATTGTAGATCTGTGATCAGATTATCTATGAATTATATTTGAGTCTTTGCTGATTTCTTATATGCATGATTTGATATCCTTGTAAGTCTGTCCGAGTCTTGGGTTTTGTTTGGCCAACTAGATCTATGATTCTTGCAATGGGAGAAGTGCTTGGTTTTGGGTTCATACCGTGTGGTGACCTTTCCCAGTGACAAAAGGGGCAGCAAGGCATGCATCGTGTTGTTGCCATCAAGGGTAATAAGATGGGCTTTCATCATAGATTTGAGATTGTCCATCTACATCATGTCATCTTGCTTAAGGCGTTACTCTATTCTTTGAGCTTAATACACTAGATGCATCCTGGATAGCGGTCGACGTGTGGAGTAATAGTAGTATATGCAGAAAGTATCGGTCTACTTGTTTTGGACGTGATGCCTATAGATATAATCATTGCCTTAGATAACATCACGACTTTGCGCGATTCTATCAATTGCTCGACAGTAATTCGTTCACCCACCGTCTACTTGCTTTCATGAGAGAACCCACTAGTGAACACTACGGCCCCCGGGTCTATTCACAACTATCGTCTCCACTTTCACTTTTACTTTGCTTTGTTTACCTCTTTGCTTTCAGTTCTCACTTTGCAAACAATCTATAACGGATTGACAACCCCTTCATAGCATTGGGTGCAAGCTCTTTGTGTTTGTGCAAGTACTTGTGACTTGACGCGATCCTCCCACTCAATCGATACCTTGGTTCTCAAACTGAGGGAAATACTTACCGCCGCTATGCTACATCACCCTTTCCTCTTCAAGGGAACACCAACGCAAGGCTCCAAGACCGCGGGGAAATCCTTTGCATATTTGCCAAGGAAGTCCCTATAGGCGTAGCTCGAAGCAGAAGTATTCCTGGCGCCATTGCCAGGGAAGGTCTGTTGTCGCAGTAGCAGTGAGCAACACCTTCTGGTTAAATTCTCCTTTTATACAATCTAAAATTAACAATATAGCTAATTATTGTACTAATCGGTGTTGTCCCGTTTGATTGCAGACCTTCTACACGTGTGAGGTGGGATATGAGGAGGCGACGACCAATATTCTCGAAGCCGAGTGCAGGTGGCTATTACAGAACTTGCGCCACGAGGCTCGGCCGCAGGCTATTCGAGACTATTACACCACATGTGGTGTTAAGAAGGACTGCCATGGAAAGTATCTGAAGGAGTAGTACATGAAGGTAATTACCTATTCTTAAGGCCTTGTACGTAGTTTTCTTGATTTGATTCGTAGGTGTGGCGCCAAAAATTCTTTTTATTAACTTATAGGTGCCCCCGAGATGGTGTGCGGATAAGATGGATTGGTGGGAGGCGTTCGTGGATGGGTGGTGTACATGCAACTAGCGAGCCGTCCATGACAATGCGAAGGAGCGGCATGCCCAAATGGTTGGTGTGCCACACCATCAAGGCAGCGCCAACTTAATTTAGTTCAGACGGAACTGGGTATGTGGTTTGCTTCCTTATTCATGCAATTAATTGTTCATGCTAGCTTGAGCACTTTACTAATACTTTGTTCCTCTCTTTTAGGCGCATCACAATAAGACGGAGGTGCCAGAGTTGTACGACCTTTATGGCATGGCCCATACTGCCTCCTACAAGAAGGCCAAGACATTCTTTGAGTCTGACCTGGATCATCCAGAGATGTTCACCAACATCTCCTCCCACCACAAGCTCGTGAAATACAGGGACATGGGGAAGTCTAGGAAAGGGGAGGACTATAACCCGACCCAGGAACCTTTGGATCCAGAGCTGGTGATGATATATGGCGACTCGAGGCCCCATGGCTCGATAGCCATCGGAGATGGGATAATACGTTGTCCACTCACTCTCCTGGAGATAAAGGCGCGCCAGTCGAGTTCCTGTCCCGAGATAACACCTTGTCCACGGTGAGTCGATCTCGCCATCGAGGTTAGTTGTACGGACTCACAGAACTTTCATCCATTTCATTGTGTGTGTGGCCATCGATCATTATAGTGGCAACGAGGAATGGTGTTGCAGGCTGTTCTTAGGAAAGAGAGAGCGGCAAACCAGGCTGCTCTTGAGAAAGAGAGAGTTGCAAACCACGCTGCTCTTCAGGATGCTCTTGGGGAGAGGGACCAGAACACTACTCGGTTGTTGGTGGAGGAGAGGGCCCGGAATGAGGCGGGTCACCCCGCCATGTATGAGCTTATTATGGTAATTTCCTATTTCACATTAGCCAAATCATGCGTGTAATGTCGATTTCATTAGTAACTAATACGACCGACTCTTCAAAACCAAATGTGCGGTCTATGTGTGAGAAGACTGGTCAGCCCCCTCCGCCGATGCGTGTCTTTTCTGCGATTGGCACGGTGAGTTTCATTTCAATGATCATTATAAACTAGTATTAACATTTGATTGTCATCATGCTAACGATACATTGCAAAATATATTTTCTACAGGATAACTCCCAAGCGACATCGCACGACCCTTCTCCATGGCAACCGTCTCCAAACGCAACCGGCCCAAGCAACCCTAGTGCTGCTCCTAGATGACCATAACGGTAAGTTTTCTCTAGTTCATTTATGACATAATTAGCTAATTTAGCTCCAAAATGACGTAATTAGCTAATTTACCTCCAAAATGACGTAATTAGCTAATTTCTCCTCTTTCTTCTCCTCCTTAGCTTATTTTCCCAACAAATACATACTTAGCTAATTATCCTCCACAATGACATAATTAGCTACTTTAGCTCCAAAATGACATAATTAGCTACTTTAGCTCCAAAATGACATAATTAGCTTAGGTAGGTAAAAACATCACAAGAACCTTTGTTATCTCATAACTTAGCGTATCTTCCTCCTAAATGACATAATAAGCTTTTCCTCCTAAATGGCATATCCTTTTCCTCTCCTTCTTCTTCTCCTCCTCCTCCTTCTCCCCCCCCTCCTCCTCCTCCTCCTTCTTCTTCTTCTTCTTCTCCTCCTTCTCCTCCTCTTTCTTCTCCTCTTTCATCTTCTCCTTAGCTTATTTTCCTCAACAATGATATAATTAGCTAATTTAGCTCCAAAATGACACAATTAGCTAGTTTAGCTCCAAGAAGACATTCTTAGCTAATTTAGCTCCAAAATGTAATAATTAGCTAATTTAACTTCGTAAAGACATACTTAGCTAATTGAGCTCCAATAAGAGGAGAAGAGTAGAAGAAAGAGGAAAAATGAAAAGAATGAAGAAGAAGAAGAAGAAGAAGAGAAGAAGAAAATAAGAAGAAGGAGAAGGAGGACTCCTTCTCCTTGTTCTCCTTCTTCTTTTATCATTCTTCTTTTTCTCCCCCTCCTCCTCCTCCTTCTCCTTATCCTCCTCCTCTTCCTTCTTCTTCTTCTTCTTATCCTTCTTGTTCTTCTCCTTCTTCTTCTCTTCTTTCTTCTCCTCTTTCATCTTCTCCTTAGCTTATTTTCCCCAACAAATACATACTTAGCTAATTATCCTCAAAAATAACATAATTAGCTAGTTTAGCTCCAAAATGATATAATTAACTAGTTTAGCTCCAAAGAAGAAGAAAAGAAGAAGAGAAGAAGAAGAGGAGGAGGAGTAGTAGAAGAAGAAGAAGAAGGGGAGAAGAGGAGAAGAAAGATGGAAAATGAAAAGAAGGAAGCACAAGCAGAAGAAGAAGAAGAAGAAGAAGAAGAAGAAAATTAGAAGAGAACAAGAAAACAAGAAGAAGGATAAGAAAAAGGAGAGACTATGGAGGAGGAGGAGCAGAAGGAGAAGGAGTAAGTGTTGGAAATATGCCCTAGAGGCAATGATAAAATAGTTATTATTATATTTGTTGTTTCAAGACAATCGCTTATTATCCATGCTATAATTGTATTGAATGAAAACATAAATGCATGTG
Source organism: Hordeum vulgare subsp. vulgare (assembly GCF_904849725.1). NCBI lineage: Eukaryota > Viridiplantae > Streptophyta > Magnoliopsida > Poales > Poaceae > Hordeum > Hordeum vulgare. The sequence goes on from NC_058523.1 coordinate 359,342,927, forward strand.
TGGATATATAGACAAAACAATGTCCCTAGTAAGCCTCTAGTTGACTAGCCAGTTGATGAAGGATGGTTAAGGTTTTCTGACCATATGAAAGTGTTGTCACTTGATGACTGGGTCGCATCATTGGGAGAATGATGTGATGGACAAGACCCAAACTATAAACGTAGCATGTGATCGTGTCATTTTGTTGCTATTGTTTTCTGTGTGTCAAGTATTCATTCCTATGACCATGAGATAATGTAACTCACTGACACTGGAGGAATACCTTGTGTGTATCAAACTTCGCAACATTATTGAGTGACTATAAAGGTGCTCTACAGGTATCTCTGAAGGTGTCCGTTGAGTTAGCATGGATCAAGACTGGGATTTGTCTCTCTCCATGACGGAGAGGTATCTCGAGGCCCACTCGGTAATACAACATCACATATAAGCCTTGCAAGGAATGTGGCTAATGTGTTAGTCATGGTATGTTGTATTACAGAACGAGTAAAGAGACTTGCCGGTAACGAGATTGAAATAGGTATAGGGATACCGATGATCAAATCTCGGGCAAGTCACATACCGAAGGACAAAGGGAATGATATACAGGATTATATGAATCCTTGGCACAGAGGTTCAACCAATAAGATCTCTGTAGAATATGTAGGATCCAATATGGACATCCAGGTCCGCTGTTGGTTATTAACCGGGGAGTGTCTCAGGTCATGTCTGCATAGTTCTCGAACCCGCAGGGTCTGCACACTTAGGGCGTGTTTGGTTTCTTGTATTGCGCCTCGCTCGCACCCACCATGCAAGATATTGGTTGTTTGGTATGCTGCATGTCCAGTTGGGCCTGGCCCGACTGATGCAAAAAGGACTTCAAGCCAGGCTGAGTGTAGACGCAAGTTTCAGCCGTTTCAGCGAGCCTGCACCCGCGCGTGCACCGACGCCCACACCCACGCGTCGCTCTCCTCCCCCAGACGATTCCCACCACCAGACGCGCTGCACTCCTCCCCCACGACTCTCTCTCCCGCGAACAGATCTCGTCCCGCACCTCGCGAGCACGTGTGTGATGTATGGAATGTAACATGGATCTTATGTGTTATACTAGATTAATATGGATGCGTGGCCCTATAATATGTGAAATTTTAAGATGTACTGCATATTGATTTATGTGTACTCTTTATGATCCTGATGAATTTATGTAGATATAATTATGTACCATAAGCTGCTTCTATACTATACAAGCAAACAAGATGCTGCCAATTTTTTGTTTTTTTACTTCAATCATCTCTCCTATTTTGAAGACGTGATTACATTTTAACCAAATCATATTCTTTCATTAGTTCAATCAGCAAAGATATCTAGTTTGAAGTGCATATCACCAAAACTATCTTGTAGTTATTTTACATACATCATACTGTTTGACATCATACAACCCACCAAACAACATCTGTTGTATGTTGCATCTCTCATACAACCCAAGATGCAACATACCAAACAAAATCTGAGCTGAACCAGGCTGGTACCATGCAGTACATGATGACCCACAAGTATAGGGGATCAATCGTAGTTCTTTCGATAAGTAAGAGTGTCGAGCCCAACGAGGAGAAGAAGGCAATGATAAACGGTTTTCAGCAAGGTAATAACTGCAAGCACTGAAAGTAGCGGTAACAAGTGACGGTGTAGTGAGGTGAAACGTAGCAAGCGAAAAGTAACAAGTAACAAGTAGTAGCAATGGTGCAGCAAAGTGGCCGAATCCCTTTTGTAGCAAGGGACAAGCCTGAACAAAGTCTTATAAGAGGAAAAACGCTCCCGAGGACACACGGGAATTTCTGTCATGCTAGTTTCATCATGTTCATATGATTCGCGTTCGTTACTTTGATAGCTTGATATGTGGGTAGACCAGCGCTTGGGTACTGCCCTTACTTGGACAAGCATCCCACTTATGATTAACCCCTCTCGCAAGCATCTGCAACTAAGAAAGAAGAATTAAGAGAACGTCTAACCATAGCATTAAACTAGTGGATCCAAATCAGCCCCATACGAAGCAACGCATAGACTGGGGTTTAAGCTTCTGTCACTCTAGCAACCCATCATCTACTTAATACTCCCCAATGCCTTTCTCTAGGCCCAAATATGGTTAAGTGTTATGTAGTCGACGTTCACATAACACCACTAGAGGAAAAGACAACATATAACATATAAAAATACCAAACGAATACCAAATTCACATGACTATTATCAGCATGACTTATCCCATGTCCTCAGGAACAAAAGTAACTACTCACAAAGCATAATCATAATCATGATCAGAGGTGTAATGAGTAGCATCAAGGATCTGAACATAAACTCTTCCACCAAGTAATCCAACTAGCATCAACTACAAAGAGTAATCAACACTACTAGCAACCTTACAAGTACCAATCGGAGTCGCGAGACGGAGATTGGTTACAAGAGATGAACTCGGGTTTGGAGAGGAGATGGTGCCGATGAAGATGTTGATGGAGATGACTCCCCTCCGACGAGAGGAGTGTTGGAAATGACGATGGTGACGATTTCCCCCTCCGGGAGAGAAGTTTCCCCGGCAGGATCGTCCTACCGGAGCTCTAGATTGGATCTGCTCAAGTTCCGCTTCGTGGCGGCGGAGAATCCACGAAAAAGCTCCACCTTGATTTTTTTCTCAGACGAAACCCTTCATATAGCAAAAGAGGGGGCCAGTGGGCCACCAGGGTGCCCACAAGCCCTGTTGCCGCGACCAGGGGGGTAGGCCGCGGCAACCAGGCTTGTGGGCCCCTGGTTGCTCCCCTCTAACACTTCTTTCGCCCAGTATTTTTTATATATTCCCAAAAAAATCCACGTTGATTTTCAGGGCATTTGGAGTTGCGTAGAATAGAGGACTCAAACTTGCTCCTTTTCTAGTCCAGAATTCCAGTTGCCGGTATTCTCCCTCTTCAAATAATCCTTGCAACATAAGAGAGAAAAGGGATAAGTATGGTACCACAAAGTAAAATAACATTCCATAAAGCGATAAATAGCAACATGAAAGCATGATGCAAAATGGACGTATCAACTCCCCCAAGCTTAGACCTCACTTGTCCTCAGGCGAAAACCAAGACCCAAAACATGTCCACATGTTTAGGGATGAAGGTGTCGATAAAACATAATACGAACATGAGGGCATCATGATCACACATAGAAAACAATACATCATAGAGATTGTTATGGGAAAGTAACAATTCCTTCACAAAGCAAAGTATGAAACAAAAACCTTACCGAGAAGTAGCCAACAACAGTCCATAGTCATTGCAGCAATTGCAATTCATCATATCATCAGAAAGAGTCAAATAAGATCTTGTAAAGCAAATCCACATCCTCAATCATCTCTTTTGTTTTCCACAATTGTTACAACTCACGTGGTACTCATGGTGTCAAAGATTCAGTTGGACACAGAGAAAGATAGGGGCTTATAGTTTTTCCTCCCAACCATTTACCTCAAGGGTAAAGTCAACAATAATAAAGCATAAGTACTCATCTCCAAGTTGATATATGAATATAGATCTTTCCCAAGCATATGACGTTCACCAACAAAAAGGCTAAACAAGGAATTTGTGTATATCACCATGACTCTTACAAGGGCAAAAAGTAAAGGTACAAGATAGGCCCTTCGCAGAGGGAAGCAAAGGTTGTCATGCGCTTTTGAGGTTTGGATGCGTGTCCTCTTAGTGCGGAGGAACGTCACTTTATATTGCCCCCTGTGATAAAGAACTTTATTATGCAGTCTGTCGCTTTTATGTCTTCCTCATCACAGGTTCGTATAAAGCTTATTTTCCACAGACTAATAGATCATACATATTAGAGAGCAATTTTTATTGCTTGCACCGATGACAACTTACTTGAGGGATCTTATTCAATCCATAGGTAGGTATGGTGGACACTCATGGCAAAACTCAGTTGAAGGTTTATGGATGCACAAGTAGTATCTCTACTTGGAGCGGGAGTTTTCGCTAATATGAGGTGGAAGCAATCGTCACATGCTAAGGGATCTCTAATCATATAACATTGTTTGGGACCAAGCAAACACAATTCATTATGTTGTTTTCCTTGTCGAACATCTACTTCTAAGCATGTAATAGTTTGGTGAGTGCTCACAATTATAGAAAGTGTCTAAGATGATGTATTTATATGTGAACCTCTCTTTCCTTATTACTTCTTATTAATTGCAACAATGATTGAGGTCTATGTTGGTCTATTCTCAACAAGTTTCAATCATCATACTTGTTATATGTGAAGTTATCACTTTACATAAAATCATCTCATGATTTTTCATGCTATCGTTCTTTTCGTATTTTTGATCACGCCAAAAAACAAAGCCCTTGACTAAGATACTCTTTATTATATAGCTCGCAAGCTCGAATACATCGGGGGAGACACAAAGAAAAAGACTCAAACTGAACACTGAAGACTTATTCCACTAAGAGAAGAAATAAAAACTGAAAAGGAAAGAACTAAAACAATGGTAAAAGCAAAAGATATAAAGGTGATACGATACCAAGGCAACTCCCCCAAGCTTGGCATAAGCCAAGGGAGTTGCCCATACCAATTCTTAGTTGTCCTCCATTGCTGGTGATAGTGGTGGAGTTGTTGAAGCAGTCTTGAGCTTGTCTAATTTTCACTTGAGCATAAAGTTCTGCTCCCTCAGATCGTCATTTTCCTCCTCAAGCTTCAACACTCTATGGCAAAGTTCCTGCTTACTCTCCTGCAAGAAACGAGAAGGGATAAACAAGGTCTTAGGCTTCTTCCTTTGGCCAGGGAGGCTTGACTTCTTGAACTCCACACGAGTGCGCCCAGGTTGAGGTAGAGGAGCCTCCTCTTCATCGGAACTCGTTTGTGCCTTCCCCTTGGGATCATAGTCCTCTTCCTCGTCAGTGGTCCAGCCATATGGTTCCAAGTCCCCATAGACCTTGGGGTTAGCAAGGTAATAAGCCACATAGCTCTCCCCCTCTTAATCCTGAGAAGACATCTTGACCTAGATCTGCGGCAGAAAACAGGCTCGAAACAAAAACAGAGGAAAACTGCGCGATACGGAGATCAAAACCGTCGGGCGTATATATGATGATTTTTTCTGGACCAGAAGAAGTGCTCCGCGCGAAAACGGAGTCCGGGGGGCACACGAGGTGCCCACAAGCCCTGTTGCCACGACCAGGGGGAGGCCACGGCAACCAAGCTTGTGGCCGCCTCGTGCGCTCTCCGGACTGCTTTTTATTTTTCTAATTTTTCATAAATTCCAAAACGGAGAAAATTTCCTATTGGAAAAGTTTCGGAGTCCAATTACTTACCGAAACACATACCTCTTCGTATTCAGGGTCTGAAACAGGCAGATAAACATCCCTTATGTACTCCTCTGGAGTTATGATATTGATGATCTTGGTCTCAACATTTATGGGAGTACTAGAGATATAATGCTTGATTCTTTGCCCATTTACCACTCTAGGAAAATTACCTTCCGTGTTATTGATTTTGATGGCACCGGAATGATATTCTTCCTCGACAACGTAGGGACCTTCCCATTTAGAGAGAAGCTTGCCTGCGAAGAATCTTAAGCGAGAATTGTATAGCAGGACATAATCACCTACATTGAACTCTCATTTTTCTATTGTTTTATCGTGCCATCTCTTAACCTTTTCCTTGAACAACTTGGCATTCTCATATGCCTGGGCCCTCCATTCATCTAATGAGCTGATATCAAACAACCGCTTCTCACCGGCAAGTTTGAAATCGAAGTTGAGCTCTTTGATTGCCCAATAAGCTTTTTGTTCTAGATCAAGAGGTAAATGACAGGCCTTACCGTAAACCATTTTATACGGCGACATGCCCATGGGATTCTTATAAGAAGTCCTATAAGCCCATAATGCATCATCAAGTTTGCTAGACCAATTCTTTGAAGATCTATTGGCGGTCTTTTGTAAGATCAATTTGATCTCCCTATTTCTCAACTCCACTTGACCACTAGACTGAGGATGATAAGGAGATGCAATTCTGTGGTTGACATCATACTTAGCAAGCATCTTGCGGAAAAAACCATGAATGTAGTGTGAACCGCCATCAGTCATCAGATATCTAGGGACTCCAAATCTTGGGAAAATGACTTCTTTAAGCATCTTAATAGAGGTGTAGTGATCAGCATTTGTAGGGATAACTTCTACCCACTTAGTGACGTAATCCACAGCAACTAACATGTGAGTATACCAATTGGAACTCAAGAAAGGTCCCATATAATCAAAGCCCCAGACATCGAATGGTTCAATGACAAGTGAATAGTTTATAGGCATTTCCTGATGCTTACTGATGTTCCCTATTCTTTGGCATTCGTCACAAGACAAAACAAACTTATGGGCATTCTTGAAGAGAGTGGGCCAATAGAAACCTGATTGCAATACCTTATGAGCAGTTGTGTCTCCAGCATGGTGTCCTCTGTAAGCCTCGGAATGACAGTTCTGCAGGATCTGTCCCTGTTCATGTTCAGGCACACAATGTCGAATAACACCATCTACTCCTTCCTTATAAAGGTCAGGATCATCATAAAAGTAGTGTCTCAAATCAAAGAAGAATTTCTTCTTTTGCTGGTAGGTGAAACTGGGTGGTATGTATTTGGCTACGATACAGTTTGCGTAATCAGCATACCACGGTGCACTAAGTGAAGTGCGGATGACATTCAATTGCTCATCAGGAAAGCTGTCATCAATCGGTCGTGGGGTCATCAAGGACATTCTCTAGCCTAGACAAGTTATCTGCTACAGGTTTATTAGCACCCTTTCTGTCAACAACGTGCAAATCAAATTCCTGTAGCAGGAGAACCCATCTGATTAGCCTAGGCTTAGCCTCCTTCTTCTCCATAAGGTACTTAATAGCAGCATGATCAGAGTGAATAGTGACTTCGGAGTCAACTATATAAGATCTGATCTTTTCACATGCAAACACGACTCCTAAAAACTCCTCCGTAGTGGCATAGTTTATTTGGGCACTGTCTAGAGTTTTACTAGTGTAGTGAATAACATTCAACTTCTTGTCAACTCTTTGTCCTAGAACAACACCAACAACATAATCACTAGCGTCACACATGATTTCAAAGGGCAAATTCCAATCAGATGGTTGAACAATAGGTGCGGTTATCAAGGCCTTCTTAAGTATTTTGAAAGCTTCCTCACAATCCTCATCAAAATCAAAAGGAACATCCTTCTGCAAGAGGTTGGTAAGAGGCCTAGAAATCTTAGAGAAGTCTTTAATGAACCTTCTATAGAAACCAGCATGACCTAGGAAACTTCGTATACCTCTGATATCTGTGGGGCAATGCATTTTCTCAATTGCATCAACCTTAGCCTTATCAACTTCAATGCATTTCTCAGAGATTTTGTGTCCTAAGACGATGCCTTCATTAACCATGAAGTCGCACTTCTCCCAGTTCAAGACGAGGTTGGTCTCTTTGCATCTCTGTAAGACTCGATCAAGGTTGCTGAGGCAATCGTCAACGGAAGAACCGTAAACGGAGAAATCATCCATGAAAACCTCAACAATCTTTTCACAAAAGTCAGAGAATATAGCCATCATACATCGTTGAAAGGTGGCAGGTGCATTGCATAATCCAAAAGGCATACGTCTATAAGGAAATGTACCAAAGGGGCAGCTGAAAGTGGTTTTCTCCTTATCAGATTGTGCAAGAGGTATTTGCGAGAAACCTGAATAACCGTCTAGAAAGCAGAAGTGTGTGTGTTTAGATAGCCTTTCTAGCATTTGGTCGATAAACGACAAAGGATAATGGTCTTTCCTGGTTGCCTTGTTCAGTTTCCGGAAGTCTATCACCATCCTATAGCCAGTAATAATCCTCTGTGGGATTAGTTCATCCTTATCATTAGGAACGACGGTGATACCTCCCTTCTTAGGTACGCAATGTACTGGGCTTACCCAATCACTATGAGCAACAGGATAAATGATTCCTGCCTCCAGAATCTTTAATATTTCTTTTCTCACGACCTCTTTCATCCTCAGATTTAATCTCCGTTGATGATCAACAACTGGCTTAGAATCAGGATCAGTTTTAATCTTGTGCTGACATAGAGTGGGACCAATACCCTTTAGATCATCAAGAGTATATCCAATAGCAGCGCTGTGCTTCCTCAAAGTTTTTAATAACTTCTTCTCTTCGTGATTCGAGAGGTGAGCACTAATAATAATAGGATATATCTCTTTCTCATCAAGATAGGCATACTTAAGAGTATGTGGTAACTGTTTTAGCTCGAACACAGGATCACCCTTTGGTAGGGGAGGATCCCCAAGCAGTTCAACAGGCAGATTATTCTTGAGAATAGGATATTGTTCTAAAACAACTTTATCTATCTCATCTCTTTCATTAATATGCATATCATTTTCATGCTCAAGCAAATATTGCTCTAAAGGATCCGTAGGAGGTACGACAATAGAGGCAAGAGCAATGGTTTCATCCTACCAGACGACTCCTTTTCATGGGGTTGTCTTGCAAACTTGGAGAAGTTAAATTCATGAGACACACCCTCGAAACTAACAGTGACAGTCTGTTTAATGCAATCAATATGAGCATTGACAGTGTTGAGAAAGGGTCTACCAAATATGATGGGACAAAAGCTATCTTGTGTAGTATCAAGGACGAGGAAATCAGTAGGATACTTTGTCTTACCACACAGGACTTCTACGTCTCTCACAATTCCGAGAGGGCAGATAGTGTCTCTATTAGCTAGCGTAATAGTGACATCAATGGGTTCTAACTCAGCAGGTGCAATCTCATCTTTGATTTCATCATATAGGGACCGGGGTATTGCACTAACACTAGCACCCATATCACATAAACCATGATAACAGTGATCTCCTATCTTGACAGAAACAACAGGTAGGCCAACTACAGGTCCGTATTTGTCTTTCGCGTGAGGTTTAGCAATTCTAGCGGAGTCCTCACAGAATTTGATAACATGCCCGTATATGTCTTCGACTAAGAGATCTTTGATAATAGCAACACTAGGTTCAACTCTAATTTCCTCAGGGGGTGCAAGTGGTCTAATGTAACCTCTACGTATCACGGTTGGAGCTTTAGAATAATCCTTTTCCTAGCAGGGTAAGGTAGTTTCTCAGCATAGGCACAAGGAACAATAGGATCACTAAAGGCAATGACTTTCTCTTCAACTAGATTGGGTTTAACTACGTTGACTTGTACAGGCGGATGATAGTTAAACCACTTCTCTTTGGGAAGATCAACATGAGCAGAAAAAGATTCACATAGAGAAGCTACTATCTCAGAGTCAAGTCCATACTTAGCGCTAAAATCTCTAGAGGTGCTTGTTTCAACAAAAGATTTAACGCAATCAAACTGGAAATTCATACCTGACTCCTTACCTTCTTCAAGCTCCCAATCTTCAGAGTTATGTTTGATTCTTTCCAATAAATTCCACTTGTGATCAATATCCTTCTTCATAAAAGAACCAGTACAAGAAGTGTCAAGCATGGTACGATCTTCATGAGAAAGCCGGTCATAAAAGTTTTGAGTGATAATTTCTCTCAAGAGCTCATCATTGGGGCATGAATATAGCATTGATTTAAGCCTCCCCCAAGCTTGAGCTATGCTTTCCCTGTCACGAGGCCAAAAGTTATAAATATAATTCCGATCACGATGTACTAAATGCATAGGATAAAACTTTCGATGAAATTCCAATTTCAACCGATTGTAGTCCCATGATCCAGTATCATCACATAGCCTATACCATGTCAACGCCTTATCCTTCAAAGATAAAGGAAAGACTTTCTTCTTTACCTCATCCTTGGGCAAACCTGCAAGCTTAAATAAACCACAAACTTCATCTACATAGATCATATGCAAGTCTGGATGTGATGATCCATCTCCTGTAAAAGGATTAGCCAACAGTTTCTCAAGCATACCCGAAGGAATTTCATAAAAGATATTTTCAGTAAGTACCTCAGGTTGAGGAGCAACCCCTCGTGATTCCATTCGTGGTGATGATACCCCGAACAAACTCCTCAAAGGAACAGTTTCCATAGAGACAAGTGACAATAAATTTCAGCACAATATATAAATGTTTCCTTACCAAAGGCGCTGCCCTCCTCGGGAACGGCGCCGAAAAGATTCTTGATGACCCACAAGTATAGGGGATCAATCATAGTCCTTTTGATAAGTAAGAGTGTCGAACCCAACGACGTGAAGAAGGCTCTGATAAACGGTTTTCAACAAGGTAATAACTGCAAGCACTGAAAGTAGCGGTAACAAGTGACGGTGTAGTGAGGTGAAACGTAGCAAGCAAAAAGTAACAAGTAACAAGTAGTAGCAACGGTGCAGCAAAGTGGCCCTATCCCTTTTGTAGCAAGGGACAAGCCTGAACAAAGTCTTATCAAAGGAAAAACACTCCCGAGGACACACAGGAATTTCTGTCATGCTAGTTTCATCATGTTCATATGATTCGCGTTCGTTACTTTGATAGTTTGATATGTGGGTGGACCGACGCTTGGGTACTGCCCTTACTTGGACAAGAATCCCACTTATGATTAACCCCTCTCGCAAGCATCCGCAACTATGAAAGAAGAATTAAGACAACGTCTAACCATATCATTAAACTAGTGGATCCAAATCAGCCCCTTACGAAGCAACGCATAGACTGGGGTTTAAGCTTCTGTCACTCTAGCAACCCATCATTTACTTACTACTCCCCAATGCCTTCCTCTAGGCCCAAATATGGTGAAGTGCTATGTAGTCGACGTTCACATAACACCACTAGAGGAAAATACACCATATAACATATCAAAATACCAAACGAATACCAACTTCACATGACTATTATCAACATGACTTATCCCATGTCCTCAGGAACAAAAGTAACTACTCACAAAGGATAATGATAATCATGATCAGAGGTGTAATGAGTAGCATCAAGGTTCTGAACATAAACTCTTCCACCAAGTAAACCAACTAGCATCAACTACAAAGAGTAATCAACACTACTAGCAACCTTACAAGTACCAATCGGAGTCGCGAAACGGAGATTGGTTACAAGAGATGAACTAGGGTTTGGAGAGGAGATGGTGTTGATGAAGATGTTGATGGAGATGACTCCCCTCCGACGAGAGGAGTGTTGGTGATGACGATGGCGACGATTTCCCCCTTCGGGAGAGAAGTTTCCCCGGCAGGATCGTCCTACCAAAGCTCTAGATTGGATCTGCTCAAGTTCAGCCTCGTGGCGGCGGAGAATCCACGAAAAAGCTCCACCTTGATTTTTTTCTCGGACGAAACCCTTCATATAGCAAAAGAGGGGGGCCAGTGGGCCACCAAGCTGCCCACAAGCACTGTTGCCACGGCTAGGGGGTAGGCCGCGGCAACCAGGCTTGTGGGCCCCTGGTTGCTCCCCTCTGACACTTCTTTCGCCCAGTATTTTTTATATATTCCTTAAAAAATCCACGTTGATTTTTAGGGCATTTGGAGTTCCGCGGAATAGAGGAATCAGGCTTACTCCTTTTCCAGTCCAGAATTCCAGCTGTCGGTATTCTCCCTCTTCAAATAAACCTTGCAAAATAAGAGAGAAAAGGCATAAGTATGGTACCACAAAGTAAAATAACAGTCCATAAAGCGATAAATATCAACATGAAAGCATGATGCAAAATGGACGTATCAGTACACCAAACACACATCTCATCTCTATTTTGCATCAGCTCAACCACGCTAGGCCCACCCAAGCTCCTTCATGCAATGCATCCTGGATGCACCCAGGCAACCCAACAGGCCCTTATGGTTCAGTGACGTTTCGGTATAGCTGAGTCATAGGTGTTAGTGACCGTAGGTTTGTTCGGAGTCCCGGATGAGATCACGGACGTCACGAGGGTTTCTGGAATGGTCCGGAAACAAAGATTGATACATAGGATTGTTTCATTTGGCCTCCGGAAAGATTTCGGGCATTACCGACTGTGTACTGGGAGTGACGAATGGGTTCCGGGTTTTTACCGGGAGGGGCCCACCCACCCGGGAGTGAACCTAATTGCCCATGGGTGGCACACCAGCCCTTAGGGGGCTGGTGCAGACAACCCAAGTGGGCTATTTCGGCCAAGAGGAAAAAATCAAGGAGAAAGAAAAAAAGGAAAAAAGAGGAGGTGGGAAGGAACGAAGGGACTCCTCCCTCCAAACCGACTTGGTGGAGGATGCCTCCTCCCTTCGGCCGGCGTCCCAAGGGAAAGCCCCACCCCTTGGCTACTCCTATATATATTTGAGGTTTAGAGCTTTTTGACACACAACTTTTGCCACGTGCAACCCTAAACCTCTACTTCGTAGTTCTTCCTCTAGATCGGTTTTCTACGGAGCTCGGGCGGAGCCCTTCAAGAATAGGTCATCACCATCACTAGCGCGCCATCACGCTGCCGGAGAACTCATCTACTTCCCTGTCTCTCTTGCTGGATCAAGGAGGCGGATATCGTCATCGAAATGTACGTGTGCCGAACGTGGAGGTGTCGTCCGTTCCACTACATCAACCGCCTTTCTTAAGGCTCCCCGCTTAACGATCTACAAGGGTATGTGGATCCGATCTCCCTCTCGTAGATGAACATCACCATGATAGGTCTTCGTGTGCGTAGGAAATTTTTTGTTTCCCATGCAACGTTCCCCAACATTGGCATCATGAGCTAGTTTCATGTGTAGATGTAATCTCGAGTAGAACACCAAAGTTTTGTGGGCGTTGATGTTCGATTTGCTTCCCTCCTTAGTCTTTTCTCGATTAGGCGGTATTTTTGGATTGAAGCGGCCTGGACCAACCTTACTCGTACGCTTACGAGAGACCGGTTTCATCGACTAACATGCAACTCGTTGCATAAAGATGACTGGCAGATGTCAGTTTCTTCAACTTTAGTTGAATTGGATTTGATCGAGGCAGTCCTTGGAGAGAGGTTAAATAGCAATTTGCACATCTCCGTTGTGGTTTTGCGTAAGTAAGATGCGATCATACTAGACACCCATAGCATCCACGTAAAACATGCAACAACAAATTAGAGGATGTCTAACTTGTTTTGGAGGGTATGCACGGGATGTGATATGGCCAAAGACATGATGTGATATATTAGATGTATGAGATGATCATGCTGTAATAGTTAATTATCGACTTGCACGCCGATGCTATGGCAACCGGTAGGAGCCATAGGGTTGTCTTTAAACTAACATTTGTGTTTGCAGATGTGTTTACTATATTTCTAGGTTGTAGCTTTTGTAGTAAAAGCATAGATAGCATGACAACCATGATGGCGGCACGATGATGGAGATCATGGTGTGGCGCTGGTGACGATGAAGATCATGTCGGTGCTTTGGTGATGGAGATAAAGAATCACAAAATCATGGCCATATCATGTCACTTATGAATTGCATATGATGTTAATCCTTTTATGCACCTTATCTTGCTTAGAACGATGGTAGCATTATAAGGTGACCCCTCACTAAATTTCAAGATAAAATTGTGTTATCCCCGACTGTGCAGCATTGCGACAGTCCGTCGTTTCTTAGCGCTTCCCGCTTAGCGATCTACAAGTGTATGTGGATCTGATCTCCCTCTCGTAGATGAACATCACCATGATAGGTCTTCGTGTGCGTAAGAAATTGTGTGTTTCCCATGCAACCTTCCCCGACAGTAAGGTGTCCTCCTCCTTCTTGTTCTCCTCCTTCCCCTTCTTCTCCTTCTTCTCCTTTTTCTTCTCCTTCTTCTTTTTTTCTTCTTCTCTTCTTCTTCTCTTCTTCTTCTTCTCGTGCTCCTCCTCCTTCTCCTCCTCCTCCTCCTACTCGTTGTCCTCCTTCCTCTTCTTCTTCTTCTTCTTCTTCTTCTTCTTCTCCTTCTCCTTCTTCTTCTCTTCTTTCATCTTCTCTTTCTTCTTCTACTTTGCTTATTTCCCCAACAAAGACATACTTAGCTAATTATCCTACAAAATGACATAATGAGCTAATTTAGCTCTAAAATTACATAATTATCTTAGTTAGGTAAAAAACATCACAAGAACCTTGGTAAGCTCATAACTTAGCATATCTTCCTCCTAAATGACATAATAAGCTGAAATGGCATAAGAACCTTGGTTAGCTCTTAAATATTATATACTTAGGTTTTCCCTCTAAAATGACATAATTAGCTTAGTTAGGTCAGAAAGGCATAAGAACCTTTGTTAGCTCAAAAAGGTCATCTACTTAGCTTATTTTCCTCCAAAATGACATAATGAGCTCAAAAATGTCATATATTGTTGTTCTTCTTCTTCTAACTTTCTTATTCCCATTTTGCAAATTGGATGTACTACATGGAAGGTGGCATTGATGGAGTGCTTTAGTTTTTGTTTTCATTTGAGTTGATGATAATGTGGAACTATATGTATATGTATATATGGATGAACAGTGTGAAACATTGTATGTTGGTTCTTTCGATATATGGGTTGTGATTGATGAACAAATGGTATTGATGAACTTTATATGTATATTATATATGTGTTGTGAACAATATATGTGTGGTGTGAACTATATATAATATATGTGTTGTATACATAATAGGGATTGACTGTTCGTCACCGTCGGTGAAGAATGTGAAGAATGGTTATTCTTCACCCCCTCTCTTTTCACATCAATGCATCATAATTTTATGTTTTAATTTTTTTCTTATTTCATAGATAAAAAGAGACCGCAAGAAAATATATAGTCACCATAAAAAATATTTTATGTCACATAAAATTACAAACATAAAAATATAGTGTAAAATATACATGAAATGCGATTTTTTTGGTCTTATGACCAATATTTTTATTTGTTTTGCATCAAATTCTACGTAATGAATCAATATTAATGTAACTATTGTTATTCCACATGTAATTTGTTTATGAAACGGTCGTAAGATTACCTGGGTGAAGAATAACTTATTTTACACCCTCGGTGATGAATAGACTTTCTATATATACATACATATATATATATATGTGTGTGTGTGTGTGTGTGTGTGTGTGTGTGCTGCGAAATAACATAAAACAAACAAAACAATGACAATATGGGCTCTTTGCCGTCTGCCAGCTGATGGCAAAGGCCTTTGCTATCAGGTAGCAGATGGTAAAGAGGCCACGTGGCAGCCAGCTGTGCAACCTCGGGCAACATGGGGCTATCCCATATGGTTACTTTGCCGTTTGCTGCCTTGGAAGGCATACGGCAAAGACAGTGAAAGCGGCAGACGACAAAGATAGTGAGAGAGGTAGACGGGAAAGCCATGCAAACAATAAGACAAAAACGATATTGAGGAGGCAAATGGAAAAGACTGTGAAAGAGGCAGACGACAAAGATTTTGCAAAGTGGCAGACGACAAATGCTCCCTTAGCCACCTAACGGAGTAGTTGCGTGTCGGTTGTCGTGTATAGGTCTTTGTCGTCTGCTTCAACAGATGGCTGACGACAAAGGTATTTGCCGTCCACTTTGTGGTGGCAAACGACAAACAAGGTACTTTGCCGTCGAAAGCTGTCGCAGAAATTTTGCCGACAGGAAGCTGACGGCAAATGCCTTTGCCGTCCGTGGAACACCCCTTTGCCATGTGCTATGGCAGACAACAAAGTGTCTGATTCCTGTAGTGCTACTCGAATAGTTTCGACTCTGCACAGGGTGTACTCTTTACCCATAGCCCACGGTTCTACTAGTCACTAGGACTAATCCCGTGTATCGTATTTTAGAAGCAAACACTCAGAACAAGCACACAACCATTTTTACCCCCGCGAGGACCGGCCCCACCCAAACTACGCTGCGAGGGAAAAACCTTAAGACGAGGAGGCTCCAACCTCGACTAGCATGGGATCAAACTTATACCGCGCACTATAAGGGAGTGACCTCCCTCTTGGTCTGAGATTGGAAACACCCATGCCCCCTGACCGGACGACTGGATTTAGTCCACGACCATGGATACCTTCATCCCGGCCCCTCTACTTGGTGTGTAACTGATAATAGGTCTACGACCGACTATACCGCACCCCCTTTTGAAAAAACTATGGTAGGACGATAATAAATGTGACACACTCACAAGACTTGATCTAGGTTGATCCTGGAGTTATCCAATTTATTCCCATCACGATCATGCATCCGACATGACCAGGCCACAACCTATCACGTTCCGCTTGACTAGGTTATCCACGACCTCTCACAACCATATAAGTTATCATAGCCACATATTGAATTGTATGTGAGTAATATGCAATATGTTAGGGAGTGCAAGGAAGAATAAGAAGGAAGGGGGCTCTCTCCCCCTCTCTCCCGGTGGCGCCGATGTGACATCCCCGGATTTGTGCTACAATGACCATTGTAATTAAGCTACAGTGATGACCATGATGCTGCCTAATCATTTTGCTAAACAGTGCATGATCAATATGGATCTCATATGTCATTTCAAATTCTACTATTAAATACCCAAGAATTTTAATGTGATCAAATAAATCCTCAAACAACATGTGAAAAATGTTGCACAATTGTTGAAATTCTTAAAACAAATGTTGTCAAGGAAAATAACATCACCTTGATGTTGGTGTGGATCCCCACCTTTGAAAACAGAGCCAAGAGGAAATTTTAAATGCTCATTTGAATTATGAAAAATGCCAACATGTTCGAACAAATTACAAACTCTTTGTGGCAGTGCCAAATATTATCTCAAATTTATTTGGCTAAGTCCCCAAATTTTACAAATTCATCTTGTCTCAAGAATAAATAAATAATACAACAAATAAAAAGAAAAGCACATAGAAAAGCCATTCCTATCGCACACGGGCCGGGCGTGCCGTTGAGCACCCGTGTGTGCTACGGGCGTGCTCCCGGCCATTCCCTATGATGATTCCGCCCCCTAGCTAGCTCGCTCCCGTGCTCTTACTCATGTCCCGCCGCTCGCCCGAACCGGCCGTTGCCCCCTTCGTCGCCGGTGTCGATTCTGGCCACCACCGCTCGCCCAATGCCCAAAATGGAACAGTGTCGGTGCCAGCTTCCCGTAGCTACTCGTGGCGCTCGAAATGGTGGCCGGAGCTGCATTTCCACCCACCCCGCCCTTTTTGGTCCTCGCGGGAGCGTCGCCGACGCCGGTCGTCGGCTGCGCTAACCTAGCTCGACTGGGGCCACCCCCAGTGACCCTGCTCATGCGCCTGGGTGCCGGATTGACCTGTTGACCAGGTCAACCTGGCTGACATGCCAGTTACGAGTCACTGACATGTGGGGCCCCACACCCGTGTGCTATGACCTGTGGGCCCCTGCCCCTTTTAGCTAGTTAAGAACTGTTAATTAATTAATTAGTGATTAAAATAATAATTAGTCACTCACAAATAGGGCCCACCCATTTAATTAACCTGTTTAGTTTAATTTAAACTCTGTTTAGGCCCACTATCTATGAAAAGTGGGGCCTAGTTGTGAGGTTTGAGCTGAGACAACTCGGTTGACTGCTGACGTCATCGCGATATCAGACTGACGTCATAAAAGTCTTTTTCGAATTAATAATAATTCTGTAAATTCAGAAAATGTTTAAAACTTCTAAAAATCATAGAAATTAATCTCTAGCTGAGATGAAAATATTTTATATATGGAAGTTGATCAGCAGAACGAGACAAATCTGAATACGCAACCCTTCATTTGTCACATGCTCCTAGCATGATGAACATGGACATTTAGCATTAGGATCATCTGAGCGGTAGTAGCTAGATACCCGGGAAATATCATCTGATATTTTTCCGATCCGTCTATGACGGATGATTTTGTGGTAGCTCATGCCTAGCCCTGCATATTACCATGTCATGCATCGTGATGCATTTCTCTGTCTTATATTTACTGTTTCTACCCCCCTCTTCTCTCTGGTAGACCCCAAGACTGACGTTGCTGCCGGGTACGACTCCCCTCCTGATGACCAGCCCTTTGTCGCAGAGCAACAAGGAAAGCAAACCCCCTTGATCATCCCTATATCGCCTATTACTTTCTCCCTCATGCGTGCATTAGAATTTTGCTAGTATTGTAGTTAGCTCCTATATCTGATGCATATCCAAATTTTGATGAACTGCTACTTTCTAGTACCACACTTTAAACTGCTTAGTATAGGTGGCTTAGTCATTCCCTCTTACCCTTAGTCCAGTTGCCCCCGCTTTATCGTCTAGTCCCGATCCATGATCGACGAGCCAAGACCCGACACAACACTCACCCCTCCTTAGTTGTATGACGTTGTAGAGCTACTATCTGGTACCAAGGGTGACACCTCACGAAGTACTCATGATGATATCTCTGTAGTGCAGCTAGTGGGTCGTCGTTATCGAGGGTGATTCCTCCTTCACCACTCCCGACTATGACTCCGTCGTACAACCCCTCAAGTGTGATACCCTCGAGGGTGATTCCTCTAAGTCCACCTTGACAGTTACATCGTTCGGAATCCAACGAGGGTGATCCCTCGGATCCCCCTGATGTTACAACCACACATGTTACAGCCCCTCAAGTGTGAGACCCTCGAGGGTGATTCCTCTAAGTCCACCTTGACGGGAACATTGATGAATAAATATTAGGCGGGTGGATTCCCGCTTGGATGTGTCGATGATTTAATTAAATTGATAATGGACTTGGGTATTTGATCTGGGTTGGTCGGAGACCTTTTTGCACTAACCGTCTACACGGCAGAAGTTATGGGTACTCGACGTCTGGTATGAGCCGAATCTCTTGAGACGTCAGCAATGGAGCGGGGCGCGCCCGAGTGGTCCGGATAGGCACCGCGCTTATAATAAGGGGTGCTAGTACTGACCTCGGTCGCCCACGCATCATGCAGGAGTGCAAACAGTGATGGGTCCATGACCCCTGCGTGCTTGAATCTTCCAT
The DNA here is from genome assembly GCF_904849725.1 of Hordeum vulgare subsp. vulgare. Lineage (NCBI taxonomy): Eukaryota > Viridiplantae > Streptophyta > Magnoliopsida > Poales > Poaceae > Hordeum > Hordeum vulgare. The sequence continues at coordinate 359,361,795 of NC_058523.1, forward strand.
TTCAGATGTGTCCCGCAAGGTAGCACGTACGCCTGACACTGGTTATTGAGGCGACTGGGTTCCCGACCATTTTGGTCGACCTCTTGAACAGGCTGGGATATCGCTGGTACCCCGAGTACACTATGTACAAGGACTTCCACGAGTTCAACCAGTACCAGTACCAGGCTGAGGTTCGCGTCTTCGATCAGATGGTCACCTCCACCCGCGAGCTCCACACCTTCTGCGGTGTCGGATTGTCGATCAAGATGGCCGTCCATGATGCGGCCTATATCACTATCACCCTTCCTCATGGAGCGTACCCTCACCTGGAGGGGACTGCCTTTAGATACATCTTGTATGTTCCTACTACGGATGAGACTGAGTTTCATCTCGCTGCCTACACTGCTCACGTTCGGGAGCACAACGACCGATCGTACGTCGCTGTCTGTGCCCCATACATGACACATCGCTATGACGCACAGGTTCTGGTGTAGAACACTGAGGCATTGGATAGTGCTTTTCGAGCTCTGACTGTGGAGTTGTACGCCACACGTGCCCGTATTTACGACGCGTCGATAGAGCTGCAGCCAAGAGTCCACCCGAGGGTCCACCCTGCGCACATCCTCGAGCCGAGAAGGACAATGCTACCACCAAGTCTTGAGTGGACAAATGTTGGAGATATTACCCCTGCACTTGGACCTCTGCTCCCCTATTCGATGCGGTACCCACACATGAGTCACTACGGGACGCAGAGTCCTGCCCCTAGCTTCTATCACCGCAAGCTACCTGGATTTGGTCGTTTTCTCCGACGTTGATGTAGCCTTATCGCTATGTCTCGTTGTGGTACTCCTCCACCGCGTGCCTGTGTGCCGCCGGGTGAGTCCAGGTTATTGTCTAATGCGTCTAGGTTATCGCCAAATTTTGAATTTGTAATCGATAGTCTCTAATTGAATTTATGTATGGGTCTCTATGTCGAACTCAACTACTATGAAGTATCTATCGCATTTCCCTTTCGTCATGCTTGATTACTTCATGAATGCCTACAATCCCTTTGCAATTACATTAAGCTAAACTACCCCTGTTAAATATTTAGCACGATGATTAGACCAGCTGGCCGCCCAGGTGGCCCTGCCAACGATGCACCACCCCCGCCTCGTGAATATATGACGAGGATGATCCAACAATTTGAACTGAACCGCCAGTTTATGCCAGGGCTCATGAATCAGTTCCAAAGGCCTTACATGAATTAGCAGCAAAGCTTGACACTGCAAGACTTCTACTGCCTCAACCCTGCAATCTATCGCAACTCAACTCAGTCTCTTGATCCTGATGACTGGCTCCGTGACATTGCTTATGAGCTGGAGTCTGCCAATGTGCCCCTGGCGAGCTATGTCAACTTTGCCGCCTACTTTCTGAAGGGTCCTACTTCACAATGGTGGGACAGTCACATGCGCTCTCAGCCCGCTGGAACTGTTATCACTTGGATGGAGTTCAAGGCTGCCTTTCATGCTCGCTACATTCCTCACGGAATCATGGACCGGAAGAAGCATGAGTTCCGCAACCTTGTCCAGGTGAAAGTGCATGCTATGCCCCTAATCGACTTTTGGTGTTAGTAGCAACACATACATAGGAAACTAATCCTATTTGTTGAGTGTATCTCAGGATGGCAAGTACATTAGTAGATTGAGAATTATGTATCAAAGGTGGTCTGAGAAGATCGGGATTTATATTTCGAGAAGGCTCGGGATTAAGAAAAGATGATGTAGACTATTCTTTTGAGTTTACTGATATTGAGTATAGGGATCCCGCACTATTAAGAGGGGATCATAGGTTTTGCGATGAACTTGCTCATACCACATCTTCACTGTCATACCCAATACCACATATTCTCCACTCTCTTCCTATCTCAAAACAGGTCTATTGCCTCGGACTTCCAGCTCCCTCCGGACGTCCGAGGGCCGGACGACCGGCAGGCTTCGAAAATCCGGAGCCCTCCACCAGAAGTATTTGAGTCATATAACTCAGATTTCCGGCGCCCTCCTGACATCCGAGGGCCGGACGTCCGACCACCCTCGGAAATCCGGAGCCCTGCACCAGAAGAACATGAGCTCTGTAACTCGAATTTCCGGCTCCCTCCGGACATCCGAGGGCCGGACGTCCGTCCCCCTTCGGAAATCCGGAACCTCCCACCAGAAGAAGTTGAGTCAAATAACTCGGATTTCTGGGCCTCTCCGGACGTCCGGTCGTTGTTCAATTCACAGTATTTTCAGTCATATCTACAGGCCTCGGACGACCGACCCCTGTTGGACGTCCGACCCCTCGCGGACGCCTGCACTTCCGGAAACTGTCGGACGTCCGGACCCTGTGTGACTTAAAGTGTCCCCAACGGCTGTTTTTCCTCCCCACTATATATACTCTTCTCCCACCTCATGAGAGGGTGTTCAACACAGCTAGAATACATCCAAGAACACCTTTCTTCTCACTCACTCTTGTCTACACCAAATCCTAGATCCCAAGAGCATTTGTGAGTCCCTTTGAGTGTTGTTCCAATCAAAAGATAGATTGTCTCCCTCTCCTCCTTCCCACCAAAGTGATTTGTGATTTGAGCAAGTTTTGAGCAATCCCCGTGATCTTGTTACTCTTGGAGGTTGGAGACTCCTAGGCGGTAGGAGTCTTTGGAGAGGAATCAGACCGTTGTGATTTCCCCCGGAAAGTTTGTGAAGGTTTGGAAGCCACCTCAATGCTTACCACTAGTGGTTGAGAAATGCCTTCGTGGAGTTATCTCAAAGGGAAAATAGGGTGAGCCTTCGTGGCGTTGGTGTGCCTTCGTGGTAACATCCGCCCCTCTAACGGTGACATAGCTTCCCTCCAAGGAAGTGAACATCGGGATACATCCTTGTCTCTCTTGAAGTTTCGGTTATTCCTAACCCTAACTCTCTACTTGTGTTAATCCTTATTACGCACTTGTACTTGATTATTGTTTACCGCTTGTCTTACTTCACTCCAAATAGCTTACTCCTTGTCATAGCAATTATTAGGCCTACAGTCATATTCCGCACTTTTGCCTAAAATTGCTAAGTAATTATTAAAATTTGTTATTGTACCTATTCACCCCCCCTCTAGGTCCATCTCGATCCTTTTCAATTGGTATCAGAGCCTCGTGCTCTATTCTTGTGGCTTAACCGCCCTAGAGCGAGATGGATGAGGTTCCAGCTATGGTAGCTCCAGTGCAGAGGGACAGGATTTCCAGGGAAGTCAAGTCTTTCACCTCTGAGGACCTGGAATGGGCCCTTGCCAAGCAAAAAGAGGAGCATGATGCTTCTCTTGAGGCCATGGTCCAAATGAGACTGGCATCACTAACCACAGGGACAACCACGTCCCCGAGGGCCTCAGGGCCACATGTGCATGGTACTTCATTGGGCCAACAACCTCCAGAAAGGAACCAAACCAGTGTTCCATGGCTTTATGCTAGATCTCAAATTGAGAAACCTAAGTACAATCCTAGAGGAAAACCTCCCTTGCTTGATGACAATTCCGATTTTGCTTTGTGGAGAGTTGGTATGCAGGATCATCTTAGGTACGCCAATGATGAGATGTTGGACATCCTCGAGCATGGGTACAATCCTGCAGATCCAAGGTGCCTCACTCCGAGAGAAATTTATGACAAGCATCTCAATGACACTGCGATCATGTGCATAAGAAAAGGAATGAATGACAAGCAACGGAGACCTTACATTCACATCACAAGTGCCAAGGAACTGTGGGATAGAATTATAAGGACCAAGACCGGTACCTCCACTCTTTGGCTTGCTCAATATGAAATTGCCAAGGGGCAATTACAGAATTTCTGTATGGAAAAGGGTGAATCTCCCAAGCAACTACTAGAACGGCTCATGACTCTCGCCGCAGACATTGAGTCATGTGACAGTGACAAGACGCAAGATGGTTTCAATCTGACCAAGAGATTTCTTGTGGACAAGTTACTTCACGCTCTTGCTCCATATCACCATCAAATGGTATGGTACATGAGGCAGCACCATGGGTTCAAAGAAATGACACCAGATGACATCATATCCACTTTCCAATTATTTGAAGAGTCAAAGGCAAATGCAACAAAGCACCTTGCCATGCATGGGACTTCAACATCAAAGATCAATCTTGCTTTGAAAGCCAAGCATGAATGTGACGAAGAAGAAAGTGAAGAAGAAGAAGGTGATGATGACTGCGAAGATGGTGATGATGTTGACTCTGATGAAAGCCCATCTTATGAGGACATTGCTCTCTTTGTAAAGAAGTTCAGTGCAGGAAAGTTCAAGGGAAGATTCCCAAAGAAGAAGGTAAGGAAATGCTATAACTGTGAGGAAACCAACCACTTCTCCAATGACTGTCCTTATGAGAAGAGAGAAGACAAACCAAGGTTTCCAAAGACCTTTGTAAAGAAGAAGTTGCCAAACCCTATGAACTCCAAGCTCAAGAGGACAGATGGAAGAGCAATGGTTGCACAAGAAGAATCAGATTCGGAAGATGTTGGTGGAGTTGCCGGAGTAGCTCAGGATACACAAAACACCTTGAGGCTAGTCAACAAAAGTGGTGATGTTGTTCACTACAACTATATGAAGGACTACAAGGGCAACGCTCACAAGTGTTTGATGGCAAAGACTGCCATGGGAGATGAGGAAGACCAAAGCTCCCATGATAAAGTTAAGGTAACTGCACCTGATGAGTATCTTGATGCGGAAGATCACTATGAGGAGAATGACTTAGATCATCCCATGTTTGCTAAAATAAACAAATTTATGTGCTCTCTTAAAGGAAAGAAGCTCACTATGTTTCTCATACTTATGGAAATGGTGAGTAAGCACACCAATACCATCAAGGAACTCGAAACCCTCGTCACTGAGGAGAAGGAAAGAAATGAAATCCTTGAGCAGAAAGTCATGTATGAGGAAGCACAAAATGATGCATTATGCTCAAAAGTAGGTGAAAACCTTGATAAACATGCTAATGATCTTGCCTCCTTGAAAAAGGCTAAATCTGTGTGCCAAGAATTACGAAATGATAAAAACCGACTTGTGAACTCTCATGCTTCCCTTTCTAAGGACTGTGAGCGTCTATCCTTGTCTCTCAAAGACAAGGAAGAGAAACTCACTGTTCTTACAAAGAGCTTTGAGGCACTTGAGGTTACTTATCTTGACACTTTAGCTAAGGCCTACTCCTCACCTATCATTAATGTTGATACCTGCACTACTAACTCTAGTAGTGAACTGACATCTATCCTTGAGAAAAACTGTTCGCTAAAGGCACAGTTAGACAGAGGTCTCATGACATGTGCACAAGGACAAAAGACTCTCAATGAGATCTTAAGTCGACGCAATGGAGGCTTCGCCAAGGAAGGGCTTGGGTTCAACCCAAGCACTGCCAAGAAAAGTGCATCTCCTCTCAAGTGTACCACTCCGCTTAAAGAAATATTTGTACGAGAGGGACACAAGGAGAAAGGTAAGGTTGTGAGTGGACCGGCCACTGGGGGTTCGCCTACTCACAACCAGACAACCGAATTCATGCCTCCATCCTATTTACTATGCAAATCAAAGGAAGGAGAGGTTTATGCTAAATTCGTTGGTCCCCATAATGCATTCCGATTCTATGCTATTTGGGTCCCTAAGACTCTTGTAACTAATGCGAAAGGCCCCATGACAAAATGGGTACCTCAAGCCAAGTCTAAATTCGTTACAGGCTGTTTTCTCTGGAGGAGCCAAATGGGTGATCGACAGTGGATGCACCAATCATATGACCGGAGATAGTAACTTGCTCTATGACTTCATGCAAGCCATTCGACCATGCATGAGCATTGTATTTGGTGGAGGGTCGAAAGGGCAGGTAATTGGGTTGGGCAAGGTGGCAATCACTAATGACATGTCTATTGCAAATGTCATGCTTGTCCAATCTCTTCAATATCATTTACCTTCAGTTTGCCAATTGGCTTCCGTCGGTTATGACACATTATTTGGACTAACAGATGTGAAAGTCTTTAAGAGAGACACTCTCGAAGTGGCCTTGGTTGGAGAGTTGGATGGCAACCTTTACACGGTTGATTTCTCGAAAGAGAGCACCTTCCATACAACTTGTCTAATGGCCAAGGCCGACATGGGATGGCTGTGGCATCGCCGACTCGCCCATGTTGGCATGAAAAATCTTCAAAATCTCTTAAACGGCAATCACATCCTTGGACTAACAAATGTATGTTTTAAGAAAGATCGTGTGTGCAGTGCATGCATAGCTGGGAAACAACATCAATCAAAACATCCTCCCAAGAACATTGTATCCACTTCGAGGCCGTTAGAGCTCCTTCATGTGGATCTGTTTGGTCCTCCTTCATGGGCAAGTCTTGGAGGGAAAAAGTATGGCCTAGTCATTGTTGATGATTACTCAAGATATACATGGGTGTTCTTTCTCAAGTCCAAGGACGAGACGAAGATCACCTTCATTGATTTTGCCAAACAAGCCCAGCGGAAGTTTGACAAGGACATCAAGGCAGTAAGAAGTGATAATGGCTCTGAGTTCAAGAACTACACCCTAGAAGAATTTCTTAGTGATGAGGGAATTGAACATGAGTACTCCGCACCTTACACCCCTCAGCAAAATGGTGTGGCAGAGAGGAAGAACCGGACACTTGTGGAAATGGCAAGGTCCATGTTAGACGGATACGAGTCACCACATAGTTTTTGGGCTGAGGCCGTCAACACAGCATGTCATGCATCAAACCGGCTCTTCCTTCGATCAATATTGGAGAAGACTCCATATGAGCTCCTAACTGGGAACAAGCCAAATGTTAAGTACTTTTGTATGTTTGGATGCAAGTGTTTCATCCTCAACAAACGGGAACAGTTAGCAAAATTTCAATCCAAAACAGCTGAAGGGATTTTTGTTGGCTATGGGTCAAACTCTCACGCCTACAGAGTCTACAACAAATCCACTGGATGTGTTATAGAAACCTGTGACCGAGACGTTTGATGAATTTAACTGCTCCCATGGGGAGCAAGTTGATCTAAATGATGTAGGTGAAGAAGACTCCCCACAAGATATCTTAAACATGGGTGTAGGTGCACTTCTTCCCTGGAACAAAGACCCCATGATGATGATGAAGATGATGAGAGTATTTCTCATCCTCAAGACAGTTCACTGCCCGTACCTCCACAAGATACTAGCACACACATCATGCTAGTTGTTGAGGATCAAGTGGGAGAACATGTCTCTCACCCTGATCACACTCAAGAACAAGTTGATCTTCAAGAGGTAGACCAAAGTATGGGTATGTTTGATGATGAACCTCAACAGGTGCAACGCGAAGAGGAATATCTTCCTCCGCACATAAATGATCCATATGTTGAGGATGTTGATGATGGAAACGAAGTCGAACCTCGTGAAACCTTGACCTCCATCATGCCACGTGTGGTCGGTCGTGTTGATATTGATCAAATCCTCACCGGCGTGTCGGAAGGTAGAGTGACTTGTAAACAATTAACAAACTTTTGTGCTCACTTTTCGTTTGTCTCTAGTACTGTGCCACACAGGGTTCAGGATGCATTGTGCGACAATGACTGGCTCCTTGCTATGCAAGAGGAGCTAAACAGTTTTACACGCAACGAAGTATGGTCATTGGTAGAACGACCAACTGAGGAACATAATGTCATTGGAACTAAATGGATTTTCAAGAACAAGGAAGATGAGAATGGGACTGTCCTACGCAACAAGGCAAGGTTAGTAGGACAGGGGTACTCCCAAGTTGAAGGTTTGGACTTTGGTGAAACTTTCGCCCATGTTTCTCGTCTTGAGTCCATTCGCATTTTATTGGCCTATGCTGCTTTCAATGGTTTTACTTTGCATCAAATGGATGTGAAAAGTGCTTTTCTTAACGGTCCTCTACAAGAAGAGTTATATGTATCACAACCACCTGGGTTTTTTGACCCTCACCACAAAGACCATGTATATAAACTTAACCAGGCTCTGTATGGCCTCAAACAAGCACCCCGTGCTTGGTACGATCATCTTAAGAAGTTCCTACTCGATGATGGCTTTGTGGTGGGGGTGATCGATCCCACTCTTTTTACTAAGAGGGAAAATGGTGATTTGATCTTATGCCAAATCTATGTAGATGACATCATTTTTGGTTCTCCTAACATCCATTTATGCAAGAAGTTTGCGGCTTCCATGACCAAGACCTTTGAGATGTCACTCAACACGGACTTGAAGTTCTTTCTTGGGTTTCAAATACAACAATTTAAAGAAGGGATTTTCTTGTCTCAAACTATGTACCTCAATGACATTCTGGAAAAATTTGATATGAACAATGCTAAACCAATGAAGACACCCATGGCCACAGATGTAGTTGTAAATGAAGACACAAACAGTATTCCTTTTGACCCATCTACTTACCGCTCCATGATTGGTTCGCTACTTTATCTTTGCGCATCTAGACCGGACATCATGTTAAGTGTAGGCATATGTGCTAGATTTCAAGCTTCTCCTAGGGAAAGCCATCATACGGCGGTTAAGCATATTCTTAGATACCTTGTTCACACCCCAAAGTTAGGCTTATGGTACCCCAAGGATGCAAAGTTTGATCTTATTGGGTACTCCGATGCGGATTGGGCCGGTGACAAAGTGGGATGGAAATCCACTTCAGGTGCATGTCAGTTTCTTGGACGCTCCTTGGTAAGTTGGTCCTCGAAAAAGCAGAACCGTGTTTCTCTCTCCATGGCCGAGGCCGAATATATTGCAGCCGCAAGCTGTGCAATCCAACTGCTATGGATGAGGCAAACACTAAAGGATTATGGTATCACGTATCGACACGGTCCTCTTCTCTATGATAATGAAAGTTCCATAAAGATCTCCGAGAACCCCATTGATCACCCTCGCACAAAACATATTGATATTAGGTATCATTTCTTGAGAGACCATGTGTAAAAGGGTGACATTGATATTACCCATGTGGGTACCGACATGCAGCTAGCCGACATTTTCACCAAGCCACTTAGCGTAGCTAGGTTCTGTCAACTTAGGCGTGAACTTGGTATCTTGGAGCTTGACAACATATCTTGAAACCTTGCACACATACACACACTCACATTATGTTTGTGTCTTGATGTGGGCATGCATTTAGGGGGAGTGTGTCTTATTTTTCTGTTTTTTTTCTTACAACGTACGCATAAATCACTTTCTGTCCACAAGTAGTATATGTAATGCTTGTAGGCAACTATGTTCGTACTTTTTGTGAGAGACCATCCAAATCATCATCTCATCATAAAAAAATTTCCAGAATCAGCCCTTGCCTCCTCCTCTTTCTCGGACGTCCGACATGTCTCGGACGTCCGGCGACAATCTCCTTCCGGTCGTCCGACCAGTGTCGGTCGTCCGACGCCAAAATCATCTCCGGACGTGCGACACCTGTCGGACGTCCAATGCATCGGGGCCTATAAGTAGCTGGGCGCGGGGCTGGGCTTTGCCCTAGCCCTCACGTGCCCCATTTTCCCCCTGCAGCCGCCGCCGCCAGCTCCAGGAGCTCTCCCCAGTGCCGCCACACCCGAGATCGGCCCGATCTCCTCCGCGGATCCTTCTCCTCTTCCTCTTCTTCCTCCGCGGGATCCGTCTACAAGTACTCCTCCGTTCCCCTCGCGAGGTTCCCTCTCAAAGGTCTCCCTCTCTCTCAAGTCTCCATGTTCGTTCCTATGGTTTGACCATGTTCGTTCCTTATTTGGGATTTCCATCCGTGTAGGACTTTGTGCACCATGCCCAAGACCAAGCTCCCCGCACGGAAGAACGTTGCTGGCTTATCCTCTCGCGCCCCTCCTAGCACGGGCTCGGACTCGGATGGGCCACGTCGTCCCTTCAAACGGACTGCCCTGCGTTCTCCGACCCGATGTTCTCCGTCTCCACAGCTCCCCTCGTCGTCTGATGGTGATGACCCCGACTTCGAGGATGAGCTTGCCGCCGAGGATCTTCCTGACCAGCCCGTCGATCGGAGGTCCAAGTCAAAGCCCGGGACTCGCAGGGCGTCCTACATGCCACCACCTCCTCCTGCTCAGCCCGCAGGTGAAGCTCGTCGCATCTCACTAGAACCCCCTGCTACTTTAGGTCGAGCAATCATGAACTTCACCACACTTGGCGCAGCTTCATACCTCACTTTCTGCCACGACATTGATCCATACCCTGTCGTACGTGACTCTACGGACTCATGTTTCCGCACAAACGTCCAGGCGGACATTTTTACCACAGTCATAGTTCCTAAGGGTTTATCTTTTCCTCTCTATATAGATCTTGAGCATATTCGCATGCACCCGGCGAAATACCCAGGTGCCATTGAGCTTATTGAGGCATCGGGGCTTGCCGCCCTGTTTGCCTTTCATCGCGACTTTAATGTTGCTGCCATTCACCAGTTCTATGCCACATGCTACTTTGCTCCAAACCACACTGTCAGCTGGATCACCTCTGACGTTCGCTTTACAACTTCTTATGATACATTTGTTGCCGCACTTGGTTTCCCCAAATCCGGCTTCAAAATACATAGGGATGATCCTAACCATGCGCCTAAGTCCATTGACGCGTGTGGGTATCTTCTCAAACCACTAAGTGAGCTTGATGCGGATCAACGCATGAAGGATCTTAATCAGGTATCCATCTGGCGCTCACCTTACTTCATCATCTTTTAGTGTCTTATCCGCACCCTCTATCCCAAGATGGGTGATAAGGGATCTTGCAGTGGCTACTGCATTGACATCATGTCTCACTTATACGAGCACCCCAGGAGCAAAATTAATGTGCCTCACTTTCTATGGCATGAGATTCGGCTTGCTAGCTTCCAATACAAGCGAGCCTTTCCTCATGCCCCCTTCATCCAGGCTCTTATTAATCATGTTGCTGATTTCTCTGTTGCTGTCACTCACACACATCGCAAGTGGGTCATTCTCACTCACATGGCGGATACCTATGCTCCCAAGAAAGCCCCATCCTCCACATCCACTCGCCGCACTGCTGCCCGGTCATCCACCCCCTCATCTAGCTCTGCTCCTCTCGGTCGCATTGCCAAGTTCCTTGGCAAGGCACATTCTGCTATGATGAAGGCCATCTCTTTCCAGTGTGGTCAAACCCATGAGGTGGTTTCTCGCTTAGTCTCCTCCAAGAATGCCCTCAAGGCTCGTCTGAGAGCCTCGGGAACTCTTGATGTGAGTGATGATGAGGCTCCTCCTGCTGCTCCTCCTTCTGATTTTGGTTTCCCATCTGGTCCTGAGTGGGCTGATTTCCTTGACGAGGCTGGTGGCAGTGGCTTGCCTGATAATGAGGATGATGCTGATGGAGATGCTGATGAGCTCTGAGCATGGTTGATGCGGTTGGTGCCTCCCTTTTTGGTACTTGGTGCCAAAGGGGGAGTAATGTATCGTAGCTTTTAGTCTTTGGAGATTTAATGTAATGGATAAACTCATGTATGGCTATTTATTAATGATTGTGATTGCTATGGATTGCTATGATATCATCATAGACTATTATGTTTTTGCTCCATTACTTCTATGATGATCTATTGTCTTTCTATGATGATTTATTATCCTTACATGTTGATCCATTATATGTTCGATACACTACATTAAATGGGAGCTCCGATATTTTATCATGCACATACTAAGGGGGAGATCCGTACTAAATATCTCCTAGGCTATAATGTATGTTAAATCTTTTTTGAGACATATGTATATGTTGTCATCAACTACCAAAAAGGGGGAGATTGAAAGTGCATGCTATGCCCCTAATCGACTTTTGGTGTTAATGACAACACATACATAGGAAACTAATCCTATTTGTTGAGTGTATCTCAGGATGGCAAGTACTTTAGTAGATTGAGAATTATGTGTCAAAGGTGGTCTGAGAGGATCGGGATTTATGTTTCGAGAAGGCTCGGGATTAAGAAAAGATAATGTAGACTATTCTTTTGAGTTTACTGATAATGAGTATAGGGATCCCGCACTATTAAGAGGGGATCACAGGTTTTGCGATGAACTTGCTCATACCACATCTTCACTGTCATACCCAATACCACATATTCTCCACTCTGTTCCTATCTCAAAACAGGTCTATTGCCTCGGACTTCCGGCTCCCTCCGAGCGTCCGAGGGCCGGACGACCAGCAGGCTTCGGAAATCCGGAGCCCTCCACCAGAAGTATTTGAGTCATATAACTCGGATTTCCGGCTCCCTCCGGACATCCGAGGGCCGGACGTCCGACCAGCCTCGGAAATCCGGAGCCCTGCACCAGAAGAACATGAGCTCTATAACTCGGATTTCCGGCTCCCTCCGGACGTCCGAGGACCGGACGTCCGTCCCACTTCGGAAATCCGGAACCTCCCACCAGAAGAAGTTGAGTCGAATAACTCGGATTTCCGGTCCTCTCCGGACGTCCGGTCCCTGTTCAATTCACAGTATTTTCAGTCATATCTACAGGCCTCGGACGACCGACCCCTATCGGACGTCCGACCACTCGCGGACGCCCGGACTTCCAGAAACTGTCGGACGTCCGGACCCTGTGCGACTTAAAGTGTCCCCAACGGCTGTTTTTAGTCCCCACTATATACTCTTCTCCCACCTCGTGAGAGGGTGTTCAACACAGCTAGAATACATCCAAGAACACCTTTCTTCTCACTCACTCTTGTCTACACCAAATCCTAGATCCCAAGAGCATTTGTGAGTCCCTTTGAGTGTTGTTCCAATCAAAAGATAGATCGTCTCCCTCTCCTCCTTCCCACCAAAGTGATTTGTGATTTGAGCAAGTTTTGAGCAATCCCCGTGATCTTGTTACTCTTGGAGGTTGGAGACTCCTAGGCGGTAGGAGTCTTCGGAGAGGAATCAAACCGTTGTGATTTCCCCCGGAAAGTTTGTGAAGGTTTGGACGCCACCTCAAGGCTTACCACTAGTGGTTGAGAAACGCCTTCGTGGAGTTATCTCAAAGGGAGAATAGGGTGAGCCTTCGTGGCGTTGGTGTGCCTTCGTGGTAACATCCGCCCCTCTAACGGTGACGTAGCTTCCCTCCAAGGAAGGGAACATCGGGATACATCCTTGTCTCTCTTGAAGTTTCGGTTATTCCTAACCCTAACTCTCTACTTGTGTTAATCCTTATTACGCACTTGTACTTGATTATTGTTTACCGCTTGTCTTACTTCACTCTAAATAGCTTACTCCTTGTCATAGCAATTATTAGGCCTACACTCATTTTCTGCACTTTTGCCTAAAATTGCTAAGTAATTATTAAAATTTGTTATTGTACCTATTCACCCCCCCTCTAGGTCCATCTCGATCCTTTTCACGAGGGCAACTTACTATGGATGCTTATCAGCGGAAGTTTCTAGACTTGTCCCACTATGCTGAAGAAGACATTGCAACTGATGCACGCATAGAGGAAAAATTCTGTGAGGGCCTCCACCCCGACATCAAGCTGGCACTCCTTGTTCAGGACTATGCTGAATTCGCCACCTTGGTGAACAAGGCCATTCAGGCTGAGACTGGTCTGCAGGAATACAAGGATAGCAGCAAGCTCAACCTTGACATGGGTTCATCTTCGGGCCCATCTGCATAGAAGAGGAAGATCTAGATTCCCCACAACATGTACCATGCACCTGCTCCTGCTCCGACGCCGTCCTGTGTTGCACCTCGTCTGCCTCCTCCACCACCTTGGTACGCGAGGCTTCCAGCTCCACTGCCTCGAGTTCCTCCTTTCCGTCCTGAGGACGGGTTGTGCTTCAAGTGTGGCCGTCTAGGTCACCGTGCTAGAGACTGCATACAGAATACGAATTAGCTCGCACTTCCTTCAACCGGCAGTGGCAACAACCAGAACCTCAACAACAATGCCAAGCCTGCTCATGTTCGTGGTCAGGCCAACAACATTGATATGGGTCAAGCTCAAGACCAGCCTGCTACCGTGATGGGTACACTTCGCGTTAATCCAGTACCTGTTTCAGTATTGTTTGATACACGAGCATCGTATTCCTTCATGTCAGAAATTTTTGCATACATGCATGACATTAGGAGCGAAGAGATGAACATTCTGATAGTGGTAAACACCCCCGGGGGCGACTGCCGAACCTCTGTGGTTTGCCCCAATGTTCCGGTTGAAATTGAAGGATTAGAATTCCTTGCTAACCCCATCCTACTAAATTCGTCCAACATTGACCTTATACTGGGAATGAACTGGCTAAAAGCTCATACTTCTTCAATCGTTTGTGCCACCAAGACCGTCCACCTCCTACACCCTCAAATGAATTAATAAGATACCATGCTCACCTCGTCCGAGATGCTGAGGCACGGCTATATGCCTTGAATGCATTAAATACATCACCTCTTGAAGGGATCAAAAACATTCTAGTTGTTCGGGAATTCCAAGATGTCTTTCCGAAGAACTTTCGGGGATCCCCCCTGCTCGAGCTATCGAGTTTGTCATCGACTTGGTACCCAGTACCACGCCTATCGCCAAGCGTCCTTATAAAATTCGACTGGATGAACTTATTGAGCTTAAGCAAGAAATTGACAATTCACTTCGTCTGGGTTTCATTTGTCTGAGTTCCTCTGCTTGGGGAGCACCTTCTCTCTTTGTTAAGAAGAAGGATGGAACGAATCATTTGGTTCAAGAGTATCGTCCTATCAACCAGGCCACTATTCAAAACAAATATCCTCTTCCTCGAATAAATGATATGTATGATTAACTTGCTGGTTCCTCGGTCTTCTCTAAGCTCGACTTGAGGTTGGGATACCACCAGATCCGTGTTCATAAGGAGGATATTCCAAAGACTGCATTTGTTACTCGCTATGGATCATACGAGTACACCGTCATGTCCTTCGGCTTAACCAATGCACCGACAACCTTCTCTCGATTGATGAATTATATATTCATGGACTACCTCGACAAATTCATCGGGGTATATCTGGATGCTATTCTGTTATATTCAAAGGATAAAGAACAACACGCCGAACATCTTCATCTTCTATTGGATAAGCTTCAGGAGCATAAACTTTATGCAAAGTATTCTATATGTGAATTCTGGCTGGAGGAAGTGATGTACCTTGGTCATGTGATCTCCAAGGATGGTATTGCATTCAACCCCGAACGAGTTCAATCTATTCTTGATTGTACGCCCCCGAAGAATGTCAAGCAAGTCAGAAGTTTTCTCGGACTCGCCAGCTATTGCCGTAGAATCGTCGAGAACTTCTCCAAGCTTACGAAGCCCTTAACTAATCTGCTTCACAAAGGTGTTAAGTTTGAGTGGACTGATAAATGCCAGGAAATTTTCTAGGCACTCAAGGACAAACTGACATCCACTCCGGTACTTGCTCCTCTGGATACGAAAAGGGATTTCGTCATATATTGTGACGCTTCTCTTCAAGGGATAGGTTGTATCCTGATGCAGGATTGCAAAGTGATTGCTTATGCATCACGTCAGCTGCGTGCTCATGAAGAGAACTATCCAGTTCATGACCTCGAACTTGTCGCCGTTGTGCATTCACTAAAAGAATGGCGAAAATACCTTCTCGGCAATCGCTATGAGATCTACACCGACCATCAAAGTCTGAAGTATTTGTTCACTCAGTCGGATCTGAATCTACATCAATAGAGATGGATGGAGCGTATAGCAGATTTTGACTGTGGTATATCATATACCCCCAGCAAGGCTAACGTAATGGCTGATGCCTTGAGTCGCAAGTCATACTGCAACCACCTCCAAGTTCATAAGGTTCATGGCCGTCTTGAAGAGGAATTCTTTAGCTGAACCTCCATATTGTTCCTCAGGGTTACCATGTTCCCCCTCCTGAAGAGTTTCACAAGATGAACCTTCGTGTTGTTAATGAGGGATCCCTCAGTAACCTGGTTGTTGAACGAGAACTTGTGGGCACCATCAAGACTCTACAAGGTTATGACAATGATGTCAAAATAATTAAACGTTACCTTACAGAATGTAAACCCTCCTTTTCACTGTTGCTGAAGATGGTGCCTTGTACTTCAAGGGTCGACTATTCGTCCCAAATAAAAAGGAAAATCTCAGAATGACAGGAAAAGTGATGAAAGAAGCTCATGATACCCCATTGTCTATACATCCAGGTAGTACCAAGATGTACCAAGACATCCGCCAAAGATTCTGGTGGCCAAATATGAAGCAAGACATTGCATGATATGTGGCAGAATGTGATATTTGTCAGTGGATCAAGGCAGAACATCAAAAGCCTACTGGAACTTTACAACCTATCTCTATTCCTAAATGGAAATGGGACCATGTTGAAATGGACTTTTTCACTGGTTTTCTCAGATCTCAGAAAGGTAGTGATGTTATTCTTGTCATCATTGACCGAATGTACAAAGTTGCACAATTTCTGTCCGTCAAATAAACAATTAATGCTAGTCAACTCGCAGATCTTTATATGTCCAGGATTGTTTCACTTCACGGTATTCCATTGGTAATCAGCTCACACCGTGGCAGCTTGTTCACTTCAAAATTATGGGAAAGTTTTCAGAAAGCTATGGGGACTCATCTGTCCTTCAGCACCGCTTTTCATCCTCAATCCCAGGGACAAGTTGAACGAGGCAACCAAATTCTTGAGGACATGCTTCGATCTTGTGTCATTTCTTTTGGTATGAAATGGGAGGAATCTCTCCCGTATGCCGAGTTCTCCTACAACAATAGCTATCAGGATAGTCTTAAGATGGCCCCTTTGGAAGTATTGTATGTATGAAGGTGTCGAACTCCTCTGAATTGGTCAAAAACTGGGGAACAATCACTCTTTGGTCCGAATATTATCCAACATGCGGAAGATCAAGTCGGCATTATTCATGAGAATCTGAAGGCTGCTCAGTCTCGTCAGAAATGTCAGTATGACCATCAGCATCAAGATATGGTCTATCAACCTGGCGAAAAGTCTTATCTTCGTGTCACACCAATGTGAGATGCACACCGATTTGGGATCAAGGGAAAGTTAGCTCCTCGCTATATTGGTCCATTCACTATTCTTGATAGGCGTGGAAAAGTAGCCTATCAATTGGAACTGTCGGCGAACCTTTCTCGGGTTCACGATGTCTTCCATGTGTCTCAGCTCCATTGCTATTTCAAGGATCCTATTTGAGCAGTGGATCATGATACGCTTGAGCTGCAACAAGACCTCTCTTATAAAGAGCATCCGGTCCGCATTCTCGATCACGCTGAACGTCAGACTCGTCGGAAGGTCACCATGTTCCTTAAAGTGCAGTGTTCAAATCATTCTGAAGATGAAGCCACTTGGGAACGCGAGGATCATGTTTGTGATGAATACCCGGAGGTTTTCCCTTCTACCTCTTAATTCTCGGGATGAGAATTCTTGTTAGTAGGGGAGAGTTGTGACATCCCCGGATTTGTCCTACAATGACCATTGTAATTAAGCTATAGTGATGATCATGATCCTGCCTAATCATTTTGCTAAATAGTGCATGATCAATATGGATCTCATATCGCATTTCAAATTCTACTATTAAATACCCTAGGATTTTAATTTTATAAAATAAATCCTCAAACAACATGTGAATTTTTTTGCACAATTGTGGAAAGTCTTAAAACAAATGTTGTCAACGAAAACAACATCACCTTGATGTTGGTGTGGACCCCACCTTTGAAAACAGAGCCAAGAGGCAATTTTAAATGCTCATTTGAATTATGAAAAATCAACATGTTCAAACAAATTCCAAATATTTGTGGCAGTGCCAAATATTATCTCACAATTATTGGGCTAAGTCCCGTAATTATACAAATGCATCTTCTCACAAGAATAAATAAATAACACTACAAATTAAAAGAAAAGCAAACACAAAAGCCATTGTTCTCCCACACTGGTCGGGAGTGCCGTTGAGCACCCGTGCGTGCTGCAGGGGTGCTCCAAGCCGT
Organism: Hordeum vulgare subsp. vulgare; assembly: GCF_904849725.1. NCBI lineage: Eukaryota > Viridiplantae > Streptophyta > Magnoliopsida > Poales > Poaceae > Hordeum > Hordeum vulgare. The sequence continues at coordinate 359,379,708 of NC_058523.1, forward strand.
CCCCTGCGTTGATTCCGCCCCGTAGCTAGCTTGCCCGCATGCTGGTGCTGCTATCCCGCCGCTCGCCCGGACCGGCCACCGCCCCCTTCGTCGTTGGTGTCGATTCCGGCCACCACTGCTCGCCCCAATGCCCAAAATGGAACAGTGGCGGTGCCGACTTCCTGTAGTTGCTCGCGGCGCTCGAAACGGTGGCCGGAGCTGCATTTCTGGCCACCTTGCCATTTCTGGTCCTCGCCGGAGCATCGCTGGCGCCGGTCACCGGTCGAGCTGACCTGGCCCGACTAGGGCCACCCCCTAGTGACCTTGCCCATGGGCCTAGGCACCCCATTGACCTGTTGACCAGGTCAGCCTGGGTTACTCGTCACTACCCAGTCACTCACATGTGGGGCCCCACACCCCTGTACTATGACATGTGGGCCACTGCCCCTTTTAGCTAGTTAAAAACTGTTTAATTAATTAATTAGTAATTAAAACACTAATTAGTCACTAACAGATGGGGACCAACCATTTAATTAACATGTATAGTTTAATTTAAACTCTATTTAGGCCCACTCTCTATGACAGGTGGGGCCGAGCTGTCACGTTTGACCTGAGACAGCTCGGTTAACTGCTTACGTCATTGTGATATCAGGCTAACATCATAAATGTCTTTTTCGAATTAATAATAATTTTGTAAAGTCAGAAAGTGTTTAAAACTTCTAAAAATTATAGAAATTAATCTCTAGTTGAGGCGAAAATATTTTATATGTTAAAGTTGATCAGCAGAACGAGACGAATCCGAATACGCTGTCCATTCATCTCTCACATGCTCCTAGGTGGCTCAGTCATCCCCTCTGACCCTTAGTCTAGTTGCCCGTGCTTTATCATCAAGTCTTGATCCCTCATCGATGAGCCAAGACCTGACACAACACTCACACCCCCTTAGTTGTACAACGCTCGAGAGCTACTATCAGGTACCGAGGGTGACACCTTGTGAAGTACTCATGATGATATCTTTGTAATGCAACTAGTCGGTCGTGGTTATCGAGGGTGATCCTCCTTCACCACTCCCGACGATGACTCTGTCGTGCAACCCCTCAAGTGTGAGACCCTCGAGGGTGATTCCTCTAAGTCCACCATGGTGGTTACATCGTTCGGAACCCAACGAGGGTGATACCTCGGATCCCCCTGATATTACAACCACACACTTACTTGACCATGTTACTAGGAACATAGATGAATAAATGTTAGGCGGGTGGATTCCCTCGTGGATGTGTCGATGAATTAATGAAAATGTTAATGGATTTGGGTATTTGATCTGGGTTAGTCGGAGACCTTTTTGCACTAACCGACTACGCGGGAGAAGTTATGGGTAGTCGACGTGGTGGTATCAGCCAAATCTCTTCAGACGTCAGCAATGGAGCGACGCGCGCCCGAGTGGTCCAGATAGGCATCGCGCTTGTAATAAGGGATGCTAGGACTGACCTCGGCCGCCCACGCATCGTGCAGGAGTGCAAAGGGTGATGGGCCCATGACCCGTGCATGCTTAGGATTTTGACCGGCGGGCTGGCCTCTCTGTTTAGTCTAGGTGGGGCTGCGATGTGTCGATGTTCCAAGGCCGGGCATGACCCAGGAAAGCGTGTTGGGCCAGAGTTTATCAAGCGTGACGGGAAACTTGGTGCACTCCTACATGGATGAAAATTAACTATTAAGATAGTCGTGTCCATGGTTACAGGATGACTTGGAGTTGTGCCCCGATCTTATACAACTTCAACTCTTACTTAACTAGAAGGTTGCTCCGGGATTGCTTCCTCGGAGGGAGTCGAGGAAGGATCTCTGGGCGTGACTTTAATTAATATTGCTGTAACATTATGACTATTAATTGTGTTACCTTCTCTACTCTCGTTTATTGGTGCAAGACCCCTAAAGATGCTAGTCTTTGATAGGACTAGGCCTTCTCTCTCTTTCTCGCATTACTACAATCAGTCGACATATAACCCCATTCCTTTCATACTAATTCATACTTTGCATAGTTCTGATGTCAGTCTTGCGAGTACTTTGGATGAGTACTCACCGTTACTTTGCTCCCTTTTTTCCCTTGATCCGTTGCTGCGACCATATGATGCACCCAGGAGATGGTGTATCCCGACGACGACAACTGCTACGCCCATGGTGCCTACTACTGCGTGGAGTCCGCTGAAGATCAGGAGTAGTTAGGAGCTTCCCAGACAGGAGGCCTCGCCTCGTTCGATCGATATATCTTTGTGCTGGCCTTCTCTAAGGCACCTCATGTATCATGTCTGTACTCACATACTTTGTGATAGCCTTCTCTAAGGCACCTCTTTGTGCTAGCCTTCTCTAAGGCACCTCATGTATCGAGCTTCTGTATTCTAGCCCTCGAGGCCCCTGGCATGTAATATGAAGCTTGTATGTTTTATTTGTGTCTAGAGTTGTGTTGTGATATCTTCCCATGAGTCCTTGAGCTTGGTCGTACGCATTTGCGTGTATGATTAGAGTACGATCAAATTGTGGGTGTTATGGCCGAAGTGGCAACGGGGCAAGGAGCGTGACGGCGATCTACATCAACAATCTTGTCGTTGTGAACACCAACCCTCCCCCCTCTATGCAGCGGTGTAGCACCTCTTCCCTCGCTGTAACTATCTACTTAAACATGGTTGTCAGCACCACATACTATTTCCCAATAATATGTGGTAATCCTATGAAGTTTGAGTAGATCCATGTTGTCCGATGAGTTAATTGTGATATGATGTTATTCATATGAGTTGCGTGTTGATATGGTGGTGTCCTAAGGTGCCTTCTGTGATGCGTACACATGAAGGATACACGCTGGAGGTTTTGCAATATGTTCATTATCCGCTTATAGTGGGTGGAGAGAGTGACAAAAACTTACACCCGAGTAAGGGAGTTGTGCGTGTATCTTTATTATTAAAGGAGAGTCTGCCGTCGTGATGGTTCAACCACCTCTAGTGATCCCCACCGCCCTTTCAACGACAACCCGTCTCCCGTTCGTATCGTACGCGATGGGCCACTTCCCAGGATCGCCTCGCTCCCCTCCTACGATCCCACTTTACTCATGAGATAACAAAAGAAAAGAGAAAAGGGCGACGAAATTCGTATCGTTTACAGTGACCATTCGATTTTTTTTCAGCGCCATGTCATGAAATGTCAATTCACCAGTTCAGCGCCTTCCATGAGGTACTTCTCTTTCTATGACCTGAGATCACAAAATTCATTACTTGTATTTAGCCTTGGATACCAACATAGAAAAATAGCATTTGCAAATTACCTATGGAAGTGAAGTTCTGTTTTTAAAGGAGGATATACCCGCGGACTATGCATTTGGACGATGCATGCAACCATTTTATTAATTATTCAGAAGAATCATACAAGGTAATACATCAGTCAGCGTGAAGCCGCCATTTAGGCAACACTTGTTGCTACTCATATCCCCTTGATGAATGTGTGCCGAATGTCCGAGCCTAATACCAAACATACATTGCACCAAACCCTAACATCTATAACCGGATGCCCCAGCCCAGCCACATACCAGGACTGGGTCCCACACCGGTCCGGCGCACTCTGGTTTCTGCCGCCATCTTCCACCTTGTCTGGCCTGCCGCCAACGCCACCACGGCGCGAGACAATACCACCATCCAACACGTATCCATCCATAGGCGTCCGCCGCTGAAACTCCATGGTGCCATGCCATCGTGATCCGTTGTCGACCCTATGGTAGATGCAACAATGCTCCTCCTCTTGTCCTCTCCAGCTATCACTTGCTCCAAAATGATGCCCCAGGAGGAAAAGCGATATTGGGAACGCCATCCTCGTCCGATCCGGGTGGCCCAGATCTCGGGTTTCCCTCGGGGAAACCCGATCCTGATGACGCAAAACTATGCCTCGACTAGGGAACGACATCAAAGATACCACCATCGTCCGCCATGACCATAGTCGGCGCGATTTTCATTCGTAGTTGTGCCACCAGGCATGCACCGTTCGCGTTGTTGGTCCCTTCAGTTGGAGCAAACTCCAAAACGATACCCTGAAGAGGGACTACGAGGCAAAAGCAGCGCCATCGCTTGATCCCAAGGAGATCTAGGGTTTTCCTTGGAGTTGCCTGTGTTGTCATGGATCATATAAGGGTAGAATCCTGACGGATCCACCCAGCTGCAACGTGTCACATCTGCCACCATGACGACCGCAATCCAGGGACCAAGGCCCACACCTGGGCCCAGATCCGGTCGCGTCACCGCCGTCCCCAGTGACCATGTCACACGAGCCACCGGAGGGTAGCCCCGCGCCACCCGAGGCGTGATGACCTGATTTGAAACAGATCCACCACCGATCACCACAGGAGCACCCGAACGGCCCCCACACGACCACCAAGGGGATTCACATCTTGCCGTCGCCCCCTGAATCCTCACGGCGTGCCCCGCCGCCAACCGCCGCACGCGTCAGGTCCTGCAGCAGAGGGGAGGAGAGGTCCTGCCGCCTCCCATGACTACCAGGCTTTGCCCGACGGCACTCCCCGTCGGCAGGGAGGAGAGGTGGGAGAGAAAGTTGCGTGAGGACAAAACAGGAGATGATGTAGGAGACGGCAGTGAAATTTTGTGATGCTAGAGCATCTTGTGTGCCAATCTCAAGGGCACGGCAACATCATCCAGTTTGTTCATTTTTTCGATTGTTTTTTTCATACAGATATTGCATGAAAGGTGGGTATGACTGTACATTAATATGACTAATATTAGTTATAATCGGCTGACCATGTAGCATGTACCAATTGTGATGTATTACACTCCATATTTTCTTACATTTCTGTCGTGAAATTTATATTCCTCTCAAGTGTCCATTTTTTTGTTCTATCTCTTAAATTGGTGAATTGGAAGTTATGTAGTTTCACATGCTTAATGGGTGACGAAGCAGATGGTGCTCAAAAATCCAGCATTTGACTCCTTTTGGTCTCAAGACTATAGTAAAACCCCTGTTCAAGAATTCGTCCGATTAACCAGTTAACTTGCCGATTAATCCCTACTCGTAGGCTCACCGAATAGACGATAAACTGATAAATCATCCGATTAATGGATTAAATGGCCGATTAACTTGCCGATTAGCCTATTAATCCACTACTCACCAGCCAACCGAGAAGTTACCAGTTAATAATTTCCTCAACAATGAGTAAAACAAACAAACATGGTTCATTATAAGCTTTACTTAATACAACTACAATTAGAAATTGAGGCAAGTAGCATGCTCATGATCTGGGAAGAGGAACATAGTGCATCTTCATTAGATTTATTTCAATTACTAGGAAAAATAATTCTATATTTGTTTTGTTCTTTGGATTAGGTGCCTAGAGTTTAAGTGTTTTGCACTACTCCTGGTTGCTGCCATTATTAGCAAAATAAGTAGCTAGCCTTTTCTTATGCGCTATTGAGTCTAACAAGGAAGACAAAATGCCAAAGAGAAAGTAAATCTTCAGAACTGAAATAACACAGCCATGCTCAACACATATTTCTGTAGAATAAGTGTGTTTATATATGTTTTATTCCATGGCAACGCACGGGCATTAAGATAGTGGGAGTAAAGAGGACTTGATGTTTAATGCTATGGTTGGGTGTACCTTAATGATTTCTAGTAGTTGCAGAAGCTTGCTAGAGGTCCAATCATTAGTGCATATGGGCCAAGTACGAAAAGTATGTTAGTGTATGCCTCTCCCTCATTGCACATCATAAGTATCTGTCATGTTATATTTAATTGTCTATGGACAATCCTTTTCTTGCATTGCACAAAAATATTTCTACTAAACAACCCCTAACTTTTATTTACTTGCTCTTTATTTTCTCATAAAGTTCTTCTAGTTTTGTTCTTGTTTTAGGTAAAGCAAACGTTAAGTGTACGTAGAGTTGTCTCGGTGGTCGATAGAACTTGAGGGAATGTTTGGTGTACCTTTAGCTCCTCATTGGGTTCGACACTGTTACTTATCGAAAAAGGCAACAAACGATCCAATACACTTGTGGGTTATCAAGACCTTTTTGTGGCACCGTTGCCCGGGAGCAATAGCGTGGGTTGAATACTCTTGTGTGTTCTGGTTTTCTTTATCACTAAGTAGTTTTTATTTTGTTCTTGTTTTCTAGCTTTAGTTATGGGTAGGAAACGCAAAATACCAAAAAAAATAGTTGTACCTACCGAACCAATGGTTGAAGATCCACCCAAAATCTATCATACTGCTGAAGCTTTTTTACTTGGATCATCTTTGATCCCTATGTGCTCCTGCTGAAAACCCAACTAGTTTAGTTGTGGGCAAATCACTAGACGAGTATGCTTATTATGTGCAACACCGCTTATCTCAAAAAGGAAAACTCTTGTGACATCATATTAACTAGCAGTGTTACCCGCGCATTTGCGCGGCTAGTTGGTGCATACTTATATAGACAATTTTCTAAGCTATGTAGTCAACTATCGCTCTAGATATACCCGACATACATGCCTTGAGATAACATATTTTTTCTTTGGTAACAATCTTTCTACTAATTTTAGTGTGTTGATGGTAAAGACTACCAATAGAAGAGTAAGAGCATAGGGATGTTTCACTAACTTTATGGACTTAGAGGGCTATTTATGTCTCTTGAATCAATAATTATTGGGCCATGCTCCTAAACTGATTCAACACACGCAAGGGTGCGAGCAGTTATCATATAGAATTTTAATTCCATCCAGTATCCACCAACATGCAATCATTTTTTTGTACGTCGGTATCGGCCGGACAATGAATTGGCCAATTGAACTGCTAGGTGGGCATCTTGGGTGTCTATCATGTTACTATTTTTTTGGAGGTATCCTACTTGAGGTTAGTTGATCGCTTCATCCAACTATCTTTTGCATTGGCCATATTTCCATCGTTCTATCGGTCGGACTGTCTTTTACAACGATGTGACTTACAAATATTTCGAAGAAATCTCATATTATTGAAATGGAATTTATGAAAACAAATTTGTATATGTTATCATAAATTTACCCCCTTCTTTAACTCCCTCCATGTCTTTCATGTACATTTTTTTAATAGCGTCAGTGGTATTTTGTGTGGGCTTATAGGCTATCCAAGCGGTTTGAATCTAGATTATCTAACTCGAATGGAATTTACCAAATTATTAATTGTATATTATACAATTACAAAAATATTATCTCCCCTCCTTCTCTCCGTGCATCTTCCCATTGTCCATATAGTTTTTCAATCTTAGCTGTGGAACTTTGCATTGAATTATATTTTCTTCGCACAAGCAGAGTTTCATGTTATGCACCTCACATGAGTTTCTCCTTGGAATGTTTTTATTCTTAAACATACTCCTAATTACTTCCATCGTAGCGTAGTGTGTGCTTGTTTTCTGTCTGTTCATTTTCTTACATATAATAATCTTTCTCGTATAATATGTATTCTACTCACGTACATTCCTACTTGCAGAATATGAATACATTTCTATTGACGTATTTTTTTAATGTGGCCAACATATGAATATGTGGCATCTTTTGTGAACTGTTCACTTTCAATCCTTTTAAGTATATAATAGATAGATAGCTAGATACTTTGTGTTGCTATGCTTGCAATTTATGGAAAATATATGATTTTAGTTGTTATTCTCAAGAAACTAAAAACACCTTCCTTATCATTGTGTGTTCAATGATAATGAAATATTATCTTCTTATGCCAAGGAGGCCTATTGTTATTATGATGTTGAAAAAATTGAAGAATTTATTGCTTTTAAGGGTCCTTATGAAATTGCTTCTTTGATTGAAAAGTACGATGCTACTCTTTACAAATCCATTTTTTTTCCATACTTCAGTATAGCTATGAAAACTATGTTTCTAATGCTTATGTTAAAGAATTTATTGAAAGAATGACCGCTGCCTTGGAAGAGAATAATATTTCGCACAAATCTTTGGAAGGAAAAATTCCTTAAACTATGAGCTCATTGGATGAAAAAGATGATGAGGAGAGTGAAGAAGAAAAGGAGGAAGAGAGGATTAGCTTCCCGTGCCCACCTTCTAATGAGAGTAACTCTTCATCTCATACATTATTTAATTTCCCTTCGTGCTTACCGAAGGATGAATGCTATGATAATTGCTATGATTCCGTTGATTAATTTGATATATCCCTTTTTGATGACCTTGGTGCTTGCACTTATTAAGGATTATTTTGATGGGTTGCGTTTTACCACTCCACATGATGATTTTGATGAATATAATATGCATTTGCTTGCTGCTCCTACTTGCAATTATTATGAGAGAGGAACCAAATCTTCACCTCTCTATGTTTCCAATACGATAAAATTGCAAGAAGCCACTTATGCTATGTATTGGCCTTTACTTTGTGTGAATGAATTATTCTTTTATGACATGCCAACACATATGAAGGGAGTTAGACTTGGTTGTCACATTATATATAATACTTTGTGCTCACTACTTAATCACAAATCATTGTAAATTAAAATTGGCTTTGATATAGCTTGAGATTTGGGTGGATCCATTACTTGAGCACTTTATGCCTAATGAAAGGACGTGGATGTCGCCTAGAGGGGGGGTGAATAGGCGCTTTAAAATAATTAAGGTTTAGGCTTGAACAAATGCGGAATAAAACTAACGTTTAATATGTCAAGCACAAAACCTACAAACAACTAGGCTCACCTATGTGCACCAACAACTTATGCTAAGCAAGATAAACAACTAAGTGATAGCAAGATATATTACAATAAACAATATGTCTATCACAAAGTAAAGTGCATAAGTAAAGGGTTCGGGTAAGAGATAACCGAGGCATGGGGAGATGATGATGTATCCCGAAGTTCACACCCTTGCGGATGCTAATCTCCGTTAGAGCGGTGTGGAGGCACAATGGTCCACAAGATGCCACTAAGGGCACCGTAATCTCCTCACGCCCTCGCACAATGCAAGATGCCGTGATTCCACTAGGGGACCCTTGAGGGCGGTCACCGAACCCGTACAAATGGCAAACCTTGGGGGCGGTCACCGAACCCGTACACATGGCAACCCTTGGGGGCGGTTACCGGTACCCGTACAAATTGCTCGGGGCTATCTCCACAACCTAATTGGAGGCCCCGACGCTTGCCCGGAGCTTCACACCACAATGATTGAGCTCCGAGACACCACCAAGCTTCTAGGATGCCAAACCATCCACGAAGAACAATATCTAGGGTACTAAGTACCAAAGGTAGTAAGCTTCTCAACTTCTCACTTCCACGTATCACCGTGGAGAACTCAAACCGATGCAACTAATGCAATGGCAAGAACACACGAAGTGGTCAAGTCCCTCACACTCAAATCCCTCCACAACAACAAAAGCTATGGAGAAATATGAGAGGAAGAACAAGGAGCTCACAAAGAACTCCAAGATCTAGATCCAAGGGGTTCCCCTCACATAGAGGAGAAAGTGATTGGTGGAGATGTGGATCTAGATGTCCTCTCTCTTTTCCCTCAAGAACAAGCAAGAATCATTGGAGGGATTGAGAGTTAGCAAGCTCTAAGAATGTCAACAATGGAGGTAGAACAAGAGCTCAACCGAAAGATAAGGCCAAGGGGGAAGAAGACCCCCTTTATATAGTAGGGGAAGGAATCATACCGTTACCCCCACTTACAGCCCGAGCCCAGCGGTACTACCGCTGGCTGCAGTGGTACTACCGCTGACCAGGGGCGGTACTACCGCCAGCTAGCGGTACTACCGCTGGCTGCAGCCGTACTACCGCTGGAACTCCAGCGGTACTACCGCTCATCCCAGCGGTACTACCGCTGGGCCCCTGGTAGTGCAAAGGCACTACCACCGCCAAGAAAGTCTTCGCAAAAAGGTCCGACGCAGTACAACCGCAAAGATGACGGTACTAAAAACTTGGAGCGGTACTACCGTTAGGGCCAGCGGTACTACCGCCAACTCTAGCGGTACTACCGCTAGGTCCAGCGGTACTACCGCTCGCCAGTTAAACAGCCATACGAGCTCCGAATCGAGCAAACCCAAGCTTGTTGGAAATCCTAAGACCATGCAGAAATGAAGATGCCAATGATATAGAGATGTGAGTCCTCTATGAATGAATAACTGGCAAAAACTCCAACATCGAAAACATCATAGTAGATGCATATGGACTCCGTCTTCGATGAACTCGAGCTTGTCACGAAGATGACCATAAGCTCTAAAACTCACAAAGAGAAACACCAAACAAGAACCAAGAAGTATGATGCAAGGATGCAAATGGTTTGAGCTCTCAACGAACGATACGATCAAGCTACTCACTTGAGAGCCCCCCTTGATAGTATAGCAATCTTTCCTAAACAGAAAACCTATCAAGGCCAAACCTATACCTTGCACCTCGTCCTCTTGAGCTAGATGATGATGATCTTGGCTTCCTCAAGATGGACCACCTTTCTTGATTGCGTTGGCTTGATGAAGACTAATTGATTGCTCCCCCATACTCACTATGGGTGAGCCACTCTTCAACATATCTTCACAAGTCCATTGCCACCACAATGGACGACAAGCTTCAAGCATGATATCTTCGTGCTGATCCACTTGAACTTGCACATCGCAATCTTGATGACGATCACAACTTGACGTCATACTTCATGGGTTGTATGAGATCTTCCCTTTGACGCAAGCCCATGGAAACACACCTAACCCCCACATAGAACTCTCACCAAGACCATGGATTAGTACACAAACACATAATGGACAATGCTTACCATACCATGGGATCACTTCATCCCTCTCGGTACATCTTGTACGCTTTGTGTGTTGATCATCTTGATTTACTCTTTGTCTGAGATCTTGATCAACCATGTGTCTCTATGACCATTCTTTGGATAATACCTTGCATACCACCTTGGTCATCATATAAACTCCTTGAACCCAACAGATGGAGTTCAAGAAATGCCTATGGACAAATCCTATAAATATAACTTAAGGCAACCATTAGTCCATAGGAATTGTCATCAATTACCAAAACCACATATGGAGATATATGCTCTAACACCTAACTTAATGGCTCTAAAGAAAGCGCCACCAGGAGACAACCCGGAAGTTGTAGAGAGTCATTTATTTATTTTTTGTGATTTTAAAATATTTAAAAACAATAATAATAATGTGGGGGAACTTAAAACTTTTTAAAGAAGAAAAGTGAAAGTGAGAAGGACGAGCACCGTTGAAGTGGGGGCTAGCCTTAAACTTTGTTCATGCTCATGGAAACATTGTGAATCTTGATTAGAGAAAATTTTCAACAAAAAAAATTATCCACTTGTATAAATAACATTGTATTATAAAAATAATGTGCCAAAATATTCCTTTAGGATGATTAGATTTCTTCTTGGTATGTGCGATGCGAAAACAGAAACTTTGGCTGTAGTGCATGAATTTACATTTTTTACTAGAAAGTCGAAAGTTTCTAAAAAAAATTACACACGTGATTGCTTACCATGGAAAAAAATTCGAGGCGAAATGATGAAATCATGACTTCACTCAAACGAAAATATGCTCTTAGTTGATGTAAATGTTTTCAAATAGCACGGTTCATTCACGAAAGCCGTGTGCATGCAAAACCGTGGTTGATGCCCCCTCCTACATGCTACGCACTTGATGTGAGTCGTGCGTTCTGATTGGCCAGACCCCAAACCCCACGGATTGTATGGCTACACCATTGGATGCTCCTAGATCGCGGCAATCCTCATCCCTTTCATTAACACATGTAGTTGTGGTTGGGATATGATTTATATGCACAAAATGCACGTTAATTTCAAAAAAAGTCATAAATATAGCAAAGGATACGTCAAATGCGCGAGGAAATCAAACCCGTGGCATAATGTTGATTGCGTACCGTGGAATTTTTTATATGGCCAAACGATGAACTCACAAATAGCACATCTTAATTTCAAAATTAGCATGTCTTCATTCCAAACAAAATTATGCTATTTGTGCACACATGCGCTTAGAGGCAACCGTTTGCATAGGCCTTTCCGTGAGGCGTCCGTGGATATTTTTTACCCTTTTCACCTAGAGCCCCCCTCGCCCATCCCCGTTTCACTCAATAGTCCACCCAATCTCCATCGTCAACTCCACCCTCCCCAGATCCGTAGCAGAAGCCTCTCCGGTGCCGGAGTGCTCAACCCGGCCGTGTACCAGCTCTTGAGAGTCAACCCGACCTGCACTGCCTGCGCCTCGCCTTATCCGCTTGCTCGTCGGGCACCCTCGAGCATATCGATCCTGTATCCCTCACCTCTCATGTGGTCGTGTCGGGTTTGCACAAGAAACATGTTAGTTATTGCTGTCCATCGTGATGAGGGATATTTTCTCGCAATTCCTCTTCTTATTTCGTTCAGAATGTTCCCAAATTGGCTATAAAATAACGGGGAGCGTATATATGTTCATCATCTACTTTCCTAACTACTCCCTTCATGCCTAAATAATTGTAGTTGGGGAGAACTAGACTAGTTCCCCCAACTACAACTATTTAGGTACAGAGGGAGTAGTACATATAAGCTATATTTCTTCCAAATTGTTATTATCGATTTACAGATCGTGGGTGCCTGAGTCACATAAACTTAACAAATTATCCGTGCATTTTCTAAATTATTGCATGACATGTTTAGACATCTTGATACCAAGTTGTTAGCTTTATCCTTATCCTCCTTTCCTAAGTTTCGCAAATGTTCTGTGTAGATGCCGAGTAGCAGTGACTGCACTCATCCTTCAGGTGATGTATCTTCAACTCAGTCCGACAACCCTAGGACTCCAGCAGATGGTGAGGGATCAAGTAATCTGGAACGGCATAGAGCTGCATCAATTACCCTTGCAGTTAGGACACGAAGGAACGCTCCAAGGAAACTCACACACCAACCTAAAGGTGTATATGAAGTAACTGGCATTCATTTAAAGTCTTGGCTCGAACTAAACAAAATAAATCATGCACGATGTTCAGGAGTGTGCGTGGATTTTTTGGCAGGGCAAGGCCCAACACTAATCTGTTGGGGTTTCGGAAGGCTGACATAAAAACACGACAAAGGAGTCTGGGAGATCATGGATCACTTCAACATTCGAGAGCAATGGAGAATGTAGGTGGAACACGCTGCACTAAGGAAGGCTAGGGATGCTTGGAGAAATTGGAAGAACATGTTGTACAAGAAGTACTTGAGAGAAGGCAAGAACCCAATGTTGGGTTCTACCGTAGGTGCATCGCATGCGAATTAAAAAAATTATGCGCATAGAACATCCAAGAACATGCTACGAAGATGGATCACATATCGTTACCACTAGACGTGCATTGCCGTGCACTGAAAGTAGAGTTGGGGCAGCGTGTCCGCGTGGTTCGTCTCCTTCTCGTCTGTTCTCCCTGGAACAGTCGGTCGCTGGATCCTCTCCCTCGAACAGCCGGTCGCCGGATCACACGTAGAGGTTCGCTTGAGCGACGCAAGTGCACCACCTCTAAAGGTATCCACGCATGCAGGAGGAACACCGTGCGGCGAACTGCTAAGTCCGGATCACACAATCGGCAGCGGCGAGTGGAGTTGTCTAGGTGCAACACATGCACAACCCTAATGACGGTGTCGAAGCGATTTTGTTAATAAGTGTGTGATACATCTCCAATTTATCGATAATTTATGAAGTATTCATGCCATGTTTGCGTATGTTTACAATACATTTATATGGTTTTGCTGCACTTTATATGATTTATTTAGAACTAATCCGGACTGATGTTGTTTTCAGTACAACTACCGTGGTGTTGTTTTTTGTGCAAAAATTGAAGTTCTCAAAATTGGACGATTTTTTTTGAATTTTTTTTGGAAGAAAAGAGAAATACTAGAGCAAAGATACACCAAAGGGGGACCCCTGGTGCCCACTAGGCACTAGGGCGTGCTAGCCCCCTCGCTCGCCGTGGTACCTAGTTGGCCACTTGTGTCCCATCTTGGCTTGATTCCAGCGCCCAAAAATCCTATAAATTTAGAAACATTCAGAAATAACCCTAGACGATAAATTTTGCTGTCGCAAGCCTGTGTAGTCATGAAAAACCAATCGGGACCCTATTCCGGCACCTTGCCGGAGGGGGAGATCATCTCGAGTGGCCATCTTCATTATCCTCGCGGAGACCATGACGAGGAGGGAGTAGTCCACCCTTGGGTCTAAGGGTTTCTACCAGTAGCTATGTGTTTAATCTCTCTCTCTCTCTCTCATGTTCTTTAGATGTCATGATCTTGATATATCATGGGCATTGTTAATATAGTTGGATCATATGGTGTTTGTCCTATGCTATTTTTGTGATGAACTGAGTCTTTCACTTAAAATCTCGTTATGTTGGATTGAAAATTCAGGATTTAGAGCACATGATGTATGTCTTGCATGCGGATACCCATAGTGACATTGGGGTATTCAAGTAATTCACTTGATATATGTTGTGGCATCAACTTGCGGATTCCGGTGACCTTGTGATCTAGGCATAGAGGTTGATTGCACGTTTTCATACTATGTTCGCTGATAGAAATCTTGGGGTGCTCCTTGAGGTTCTTTGTGTTGGATTGAATATTAAGAACCTAAATAGTTTGATGCATGTCGCATAATTGTCCCACGGACACTTGAGGTGACATTGGAGTATCTAGGTGATATTAGTGTTGATTCATATGTATCAATGATGTTATTTTAGTACGAACTCTTTGTCAGGACCCCGATCCTAAGCCATAGGAATCCAGCCTACAACACATCGCATCTCCTTGTGGTGTCATGCACGGTTAACCCCACGGCTGCCACCTTACCGTAGCCGGGACCGTTTGCACCTTTTGACTCATGTATGCAATGGTGTCGCTAGCATTCCAATGTCAAAGAACCCGGGTCGACATAACTAGTCATAAACTCAAGTGGCTCAACTGTACAGAGACAGGCATACATAACCCAGCAAAGCAGGCGTCGACCATCAAGGAGTGTAGACGAGTCGTAGCAAGCTACAAGGACTCCATTACATCACGTGACATTTCCCCGTAGGGACAGACACAACAACTAAGAAGGATACATGCCGGTCAACCAATGTGTCCGGAGCAGTAGCAAACTGCCAAGGCTCGGTGCGAGCACAAATGGGCATTTCTCTGTATAGAGAGGTACTAAGGGCATACGACTAGGTGTCGAACCCCATACGCATCACAGTACATCACACGTACGCATGAGATACTCGATATGCATAGATACAACAATGGCATCACAACATAACCATACAACATCACAACATTTATTTAGAAGACTCAGAAGAGTCTTACATAATAAGTTCATACAGGTAGGGTTCACATGACTCGACACTCAAGTCATAAAAACAAAGTCATACAACCAATGCAGAAGCATTAAAGCTGTCTGAGTACACACAGACGAAAGGAAAAGGCATAAAGCCTGACTATCTACAGATCCCTTCTGAAAGGGGCCAGGTCATAGCTGGGACACCAGCTACTCGTCATCATCGACGTATAGATAGAACCCACCTGTTGGCTCATGGGTGTCTTCTGCAACATTTATTAAACAAACATGAGTAAAAGGTACTCAACAAGACTTTAGAACAGATCTATCAACTCATGCACATGTATCAATAGAGGGGGTTGTGGTGTTTCATGCAGCAATCCATCTTTGACTCTTGGTTAGCCTATACTACAATTTTAAATAGTTTTTAAACAACTTTGATAAGTCGTACACGAGTCCACTACCATCACAACAATAAACTATCATGGATTCCTTCCCGTCTCCCTACGGGAATACCATACATGATACTCACACTTATCTTGATACTTCTATGAGTAGCCATTAAAGTTATCTATGAACAACATATGTCTCCAAGTAGTCCATATCTGCGGACATGACTATTCGAATAGATCATAACCCCGCAGGGGTGTACTTCTTCACACACGCTCTCGCCACTTATCACCATGTGCACTTTACGCACCTCGTCAACTTTCAAGCGGAAGCCCAGCGAGGGAGTCGGCCACGACCGTTAACCACGCTAATACCTAGTCTAGGTTTATCGCCTATTTGAGAGTGAACCTGCACGGAAGTCCGGCACAAGTTTCAGCTATGGCCCCAAATGATGTGCGCAGGGTTCCCAAGCCCACCATCCGAGTGCCACTTGGTACACTGTGCCACTACCTACCGCGTAACAGCCCACCTCTAAGGTCAGCACTATGCACGGCCTCCAACATGACTACAAACACCAGAAACTACTTGCAACTCCTGGACCGACTACTAGGTGATTACTAAGTCTAGCGGGGTCATATTTCAGGGCCCAGCATATGGTAGTAACTAGTCTTGGATTACATACACGGAACTCGGTTCCTAAGGACGGTTCCAATGAAACAACCCGCCATGTACTCCTACATAGCCTTTCATCGATACCTTTACCAAATGAGGTTCCACACTTATTCTTCTATCAGTAGAACACATTCTTCCATTCCTGTTCATCACCCAGATGAAACAGACCTGACACAACTCTAGGCATAGAAAGCATAGCAGGATAAGACACATCATGGCTCAAGCAACTACCAGGTATGCTAGGTTGCAAGATTTAGCTATTTACTGTGACAATGATAGGTCATGCAAAGGAATGGGTTCAGCTACCGAAGTAAAGCATTTGAAATATTTTTGTCCAAATGCAATAAGTGAGAGAAGGAGCAAGAACATGGGATTTTATGGGGATGATCAAAATGGTGCTTGCCTTGAAGATCGGCGGAAGGATAAAAACCGTCAGCCGGATATTCGGATGTATCCGGTGGGGCAGAGCCTACCAAAATAATAGCAACAATCAATATCATACAAATGCAACAATATTATGCATTGTCAAGGTATGAAATGAAATGTAGCATGAGCTAGTGTGGCTATCAAAACCTTGGTTTGATGCTGATTTGAATTCAAGTTCAAATATTATTTAAAGTAGGACTTTTGTTAAAATTCCTTTATTGATTTGACCTGATGCAGTTTCATAAATTAGTTTGTCATGCATGAAGGTAGCACCATTGTATTCATTGAATTTTTCTCATACTTTTTCATATATTATTTATTAAATTTGGAGTTATATTTTATTTTCTATGATTTTTCAAAGTTTTCAGCATTTTTTGGAATTATTTAAATCACATAAACTCATTTACTGCGTCATGGTGACGTCAGTGTCACAGGGGATAATCCCGCGCTGACCAGCCCCTAAGTGGGTTCAACCCACCTCTAGGGCCCAGTGTCAGTGGCTGTTAGCGTTAATTAACACAGGGTTAGGGTGGCCACGTCATTGCCCGCCGGAGGCTGGCCGGCGGCGACCAAACCCGCGGCGGTTCCTCGCCGGAGTTGTTCCAAATCGAGCTATAGGGCTCGGATTCGAGTGCCGAGAGCACTCGGATGAAGCCCATGCTTGACCTCATCCAACAGGGGCAGCAAGAGAGGCTGAGGGTGGATGGAGGGCACCGGCGATGAGCCGTGGCGTCTGTCGAAGCTCGAGTCCGACGACCATGGTGTTGGGGGTGCGAGGAACTCGATTAAATGGGGGGAAACAAACCGCAGCTCACCGTGGAGCTGTTGGAGGCAACGGGAACGGAGAATGGGGCCGAGGTTGGCTGGATCGACGGCGAGGCTTCGGTGGCCGGAGATGGGGAACGATCGCGTTCGGGCGATGCACGGCTCGGGGGCTCGATTACGTTGGTGTAGAGGATGAGCTCGACGAGGTGGAGGTGATGAGATGCTCGGGGAAGCTTTGCTGTGACTGGAGAGCTCGGTTGCCTCAAGCTTCAAGCTCCTCCAATGGCGGCAGGAAGAGGAGAGGGAGGAACCGAAGGGGAGAGGAGAAGTGGAGAGGATAAGGGAGCCCCTGGGGGTTTCATTCCCCTCATCACGCTGGCCTGGGAGCATCGGAGGGCGACACGCCGATGCAGGAGGTGGAGGAGGCCGCCGCTGAGTCTCTCATCTGCCAGTAGGCAAACGAAGAAGACGACCCTGCCCCTGGTGGGCTGGGCGAGGTGAGCGTTAGATAGATCTTCCTCTTTTTTTATTTCTTTTCTGGTTACAATTCTAACATTTGTTTCATTTATTTTTTTGGCTCGAAACTTTTCCTAATATAGGGAATATAATTGTGGGGTGTTATTTGGAATATTTCCAAATCCACAAAAATGTTTTAGCATTTTATAATATTCTGAAATATTTAAAACCATTTATTTGGGTATTATGAGTGGCTTTTGTGGTTTAAATAAATTGCCAAAAGTATTTTAAAAATAATATACACCCCTGTGATATTGTTTCCAATATTTAGCAAAAAGGGTGGGATTTTATGAAGGCCATTTTGAGTTCATTGAAATCACACACTAGTTAAATTGGTTTAATCAAGGTGAGGTGCTAGGGTTTCTTTAAATCCCTATTTCATTTCTAATGCAAGAATAAAACATGAGCACAATCTTGCTAATCACCAAATAGGAAATATAGGGATGTGCCAACTCACCCCCATTCAAAAGAATCTCGTCCCGAGATTTGGAAGTCGTCGGGAAGAGCACGGGCTACCCAAGTTGGAGACGGTCCTCTCTTTTCCATGTTGCTTCTTTTTTAGAATGATTTGACCATTGAACTTTAAGAAACTTGTGGTTTCGACGTCGAGTGGTACGCTCGCTTGATCAAGAATACAGACAGGGTATTGTGTGTATGAAAGGTTATCCTGGAGATCAAGCGTTTCGTGGTCCACTTCACGGATAGGATTCGAGAAGCAACGCCTGAGTTGCGAGACGTGGAAAATATCATGAACCTTGGAAAGATGCGGAGGGAGTTCCAATTGGCAGGCAACTTCTCCTCGTTTGGCAAGAATGCGAAAAGGACCAATGTAACGAGGAGCCAATTTGCCTTTGATACCGAATCGATGGGTACCCTTCAAAGGTGTAACCCGAAGGTAAGCCTTCTCGTAAACTTCAAAGGTCACAGCCTTATGATGACAATCATATTGGCTCTTTTGATGAGATTGGGCTGTTTTCAACTTTTCACGAATAATGCGAACTTGCTCTTCTACTTCCTGTATCATATCCGGACCAAAGAGTTGCCTCTCTCCGGTATCTGACCAATTAAGAGGTGTTCGACATCTTCGTCCATAGAGTACTTCAAAATGGGCTTTGCCCAAGCTTGATTGATAACTATTGTTATAAGCAAATTTGTCGAATGGAAGACACTTCTCCCAATTCATACTGAACGATATAACACAAGCTCGAAGCATATATTCTAGAATTTTATTGACTCTTTCGACTTGACCACCTGATTGAGGATGGAGAGCAGTGCTAAAGGTGACATGGGTTCCGATGGCATTTTGAAAGGTTTCCCAAAAACGAGAAGTAAAAATACTTCCACGGTCTAAATTAATCTCCAAATGAACACCATGAAGATACACTATTCGAGAGATATATAACTCTGCTAGCTGGCTAGCTATTATACTCTCTCGAACTGGAAGAAAATGAGCTACTTTGGACAGACGGTCAATGACCACAAAGATAGCATTATTCCCTTTCTTGGTCCTGGGAAATCCGGTGACCAAATCCATACTAACTTTATCCCATTTCCATTCAGGAATAGCTAATGGTTGAAGGGTGCCAGCAGGCCTTTGATGTTCTGCTTTAACTCGACGACAAACGTCGTAGTTCGCAACGAACTCAGCAATTTCTCTCTTCATTCTAGTCCACCAGAACCTCTGGCTTAGGTCCTGATAAATTTTGGTACTACCAGGATGAATCGTGAGTGGAGATTCATGAGCCTCCTTAAGAATCAACTGCCTCATATGTGGATTCTTAGGAACCACTAGACGGTTCTAGAAGAACATAACATCTTGATCATTCATAGAGAATTCCTTAGCATTTCCGCTAGTAATATTCCCCTTGATCCATGATGTACCCTTATCACGCTTTTGGCCAGCTATGATTTGATCCCTAAGAGTAGGTTTCGCCACCAGGGTAGAAAGGAATCCTTGAGGAACAATGTGGAGGTTCAACTTCTGGAATTCCTCATAGATACGTGGTTGACCTCGTTGTAACATCAGATTGTTACAATAAGACTTACGACTTAGTGCATCAGCCATCATATTGGCATTCCCCAGGGTGTAAGTTATCCTTAAGTCGTAATATGTGATCAACTCGACCCACCGTCTTTGCCTGAGATTCAAATCCGGCTGGGTGAAGATATATTTCTGACTTTGGTGATGAGTGAAAATTTCGCAACGATTACCAAGAAGGTAATGTCGCTAGGTTTTTAGTGCATGGACTAGAGTTGCAAGCTCAAGATCAAGTGTGGGATAGTTATCCTCATGTGGACGCAACTGTCGAGATGCGTATGCAATCACATGACGATCCTGCATGAGAATGCAACCTAATCCTTGTCGCGAGGCGTCGCAATAGATAACAAAGTCCTTAGTGCAATCTGGTGGTAGCAACACATGTGCGGAAGTCAGGCGTCTTTTCAGTTCCTGAAAACTATGCTCACACTGTGGTGTCCACTCGAACTTTTTATCTTTCTTAAGGAGTTCAGTTAGAGGTTTTTCAACCTTGGAGAAGTTCTCAACAAAGCGGTGACAATAGCTCGCTAGACCAAGAAAACTCCTAACTTGCTTAACCGATTCAGGTTGAGTCCAATCAAGGAAGGCTTGAATTCGCTCGGGATTGACATCAATACCTTTACTAGAGATTACCTGGCCTAGATAGGTCATTTCTGGTAACTAATATTCACATTTTGAAAACTTGGCATAAAGGCGATGCTCTCGAAGTTTCATCAATACCAGCCTTAGATGCTCGGCATGTTCTTGTTCATTCTTCGAGTAGATGAGAATATCATTGAGGTATACTAAGACGATTTTATCCAAATACTCCATGAAGATTGAATTCATCAAGCGAGAGAAGGTGGCTGGAGCATTGGTTAAACCGAAGGACATGACGGTGTACTCGTATTGGCCATAACGAGTGACAAAGGCCGTTTTTGGAATGTCCCCATTCTTGATATTGATTGGATGGTATCCCAACCTCAAATCCATCTTGGAGAAGACTGAGGATCCAGCGAGCTGATCATACACATCGTTGATCCCGGGGAGCGGATACTTGTTCTTTATGGTGACCAGATTAACTAGTCGATAATCTACAACCATCCGATCCGTTCCATCCTTCTTCTTGACGATGAGGACGGGACAAGCCCAAGGAGAAGAGTTAGGACGAATGAAACCTTTATTCAAGGCCTCATCTAGTTGTTTCTTAAGTTCGGCCATCTCTAATGGTGCCATCTTATAGGGTCTTCTGGCTATTGGGACAGTTCCCGGAACAAGATCTATCACAAACTCTACATCCCTGTGTGGTGGAATTCCTGGCAGTTCTTCTGGAAAAACATCCGGAAAGTCACGGACTACCGGAATGTCTTAAAGTTCTGGAAGAGGACTAGCATTGAGGGAATAGAGTTGGCATTTGGCAACTCGAGTTGAGACATTAACTATCTCACCCAATGGATGGGTAAGCTAAACATTACTAGAATGGGTATCAATCTTGGCGTAATGAGCTGACATCCAGTCCATACGCTAGATGATATTGATATCTGAGGATTTAAGGGATATCAATGATGCTAGGAAAACTAGCCTATCCACTAGAATTTAATTGTCATAACTTATCCTAGAAGTCTGCCATTTACTACCAGGAGTTTGGACCATTAGTGGAATTGGCATATCATGAAAGGACATGTTATGCAACTACGCATAACTTTTGGAAATGAAGGAATGAGATGACCCAGTATAAAAAAGAACAGATGTTGGGTGACGATTGACAAGGAGCGTACCCAAAATGACGTCGGGATCCTCTGTAGCTTCTTCTGCTGAAACATAATTCATGCGGCCACGAGCAGGAGTTGGCTTCACATAATATGCCTTGCCCGACTTGCCTTGCCCAACAGACTTCCCGCGTTGCTTGGCAGCGTTATTCTGAGGACACTAACGCAAATAGTGACTTGGTTCTCCACACTTGTAACAGATCACCTGATTTGCACGTGGTGCAGCATTGGTAGTTGGACCACCATACGTCTTGGCTGGGGGGTTGGTCTGGTTTGCCTGAGGCACCACATAGGATGGCCTCGGGTTATATCTTGGTGGCAGAGAACTATTCAGGACCCACACCCGGCGCTTCTGAAACGCTGAACCGGATGAGGAGCCAGAATCACGAGAGTGCTTCTTCGTTGCTTCATAGTCGATATGACCAGTCTCAGCACCGATCGCCTTGTTGACAAGAGATTTGAAAATGGTACATTCATGAAGACGTAGATCACGATGAAGTTCGGGGCTCAGTCCCTTGCGGAACCTTGCTTGGTTCTTGGCGTCAGTTGACACCTCTTCAGTTGCATTGAGAGCGATATTTCCAAACTCGCAGCTATAAGCATCCACGGTCAACTTTCCTTGAGTGAAGGCACATAAATCCTCTCTCTTGTGGTCCATCGGACCCTCTGGAATGTGATGCATACGGAAAGCTGCGCTGAAATCAGCCCAGGTGGCTGCTGGTCAGGCAGGACGCATAGCTTCATAATTCTCCCACCATAGATTGGCGGGGCCTTCCACAAAGTAAGCAGCGAAGGTCACCTTGTGAGCCTCAACAACGTTGGTAGAACGTATCTTGTGCAATATACTGCACAACCAGTCATCAACGTCGAGAAGATCGACGGAATGATGGAACTTAGGTGGATTGAGCTTCACAAAGTCATTGAGGGACACTGGGTCATTTCGCGGCTGGCGAGCTGTACTATGCTCAATACGCTCTAACAAACGGTTAGTCTCTCTCTTGTTCCTTTCTTCCTCCAGCATAACCTCCGCCAGAGAAGGCGGGTGACGCAGGTCCTCCTGAGCTGCTTGACTACCCTCTCCCTGCTCATGGCTATGGGCACGATTGTGCCTGGTGAACACCATCCTGGCAAACAAACTCACAACTTAGACTAGATAAACATCAATACTAGCTATGGATTAAGAATGCACCGAACAACATGGAATGCGGATATGAACATCCGGACAACATGGTAACAAGCAAACTGCTATTTATACACCATGGTTCATACACAGCATAACATAGTTCAGTACAACCTCAAACTGAAGAGCAAACTACTGAAAAGATGATACTACTCATCAGAGGTTTTCCAAGCATCCTATACATTATTTATCTATGCCTCCGGAACTCATCTCACAACAGTCATATTCCACCACACACATAGGACTATGGAAATATAACTGCTACAATACGACTGTTCCACTCACGAACTCAATGACGTAGGAGTTGAACCTGCGGATCAGGAAACACTCTAGCCTGAGATCCCCGGGAACCGTAAGGACACGAATGTGGCCTCGGTGCCCTGACTGGTGGCAACAAAGGTCCACGAAGAGGGGTGACAACTCCGATAGCAGGCCAGTCAACATGAGCTGGTAGATGAGTCCTATCTGGGTTCAACATCTCCATGTCTCCATAGCCTGTCTAAACTACAAGTGCCTGATGTCTACTATGCAACCTTCTCCTTGTAGACATTGTTGGGCCTCCAAGTGCAGAGGTTTGTAGGATAGTAGGAATTTTCCCTCAAGTGGGTGACCTAAGGTTTATCAATCCATGGGAGGCGTAAGATGAACATGGTCTCTCTCAAGCAACCCTGCAACCAAATAACAAAGAGTCTCTTGTGTCCCCAACACACCCAATACAATGGTAAATTGTATAGGTGCACTAGTTCGGCGAAGAGATGGTGCTACAAGTGCAATATGGATAGTAGATATAGGTTTTTGTAATCTGAAATTACAAAAACAGCAAGGTAATTAATAATAAAAGTGAGCACGAACGGTATTGCAATGCGTGGAAACAAGGCCTAGGGTTCATACTTTCATTAGAGAAGTTCTCTCAACAATGATAACATAATTGGATCATATAACTAGCCCTCAACATGCAACAAAGAGTCACTCCAAAGTCACTAATAGCGGAGAACAAACGAAGAGATTATTGTCCGATACGAAACCACCACAAAGTTATTCTTTCTGATCGATCTATTCAAGAGTTCGTACTAGAATAACACCTTAAGACACATATCAACCAAGACTCTAATGTCACCTAGATACTCCAGTGTCACCTCAAGTATCTGTCGGCATGATTATACGATATGCATCACACAACCTCAGAATCATCTATTCAACCAACACATAGAACTTCAAAGAGTGCCCCGAAGTTTCTACCGGAGAGTCAAAACGTGTGCCAACCCATATGCATAGGTTCCCGAGGTCACGAAACCGGCATGTTGATCACCAAAACATACATCAAGTACTCACATGAATATCCCTTTGTCACCATAGATAGACTCGTGCAAGACATAGCTCAAGTGCTCTTAAAGACTCAATGCGATAAGATAACTTCAAAGGGAAAACTCAATTCATTACAAGAAGGGAGAGGAGGAAGAACATCATAAGATACAACTATAGTAGCAAAGCCCGTGGTACATCGAGATCAAGACATCTCAAGAACACGAGAGAGAGAGAGAGATCAAACACATAGCTACTGGTACATACCCTCAACCCCGAGGTTGGACTACTCCCTCCTCATCATGGAGATCGTCGGGATGATGAAGATGGCCACTGAAGTGGGTTCCCCCTCCGGCAGGGTGCCGAAACGGGCTCCCGATTGGTTTTTGGTGGCTACGGAGGATTGCGGCGGCGGAACTCCCGATCTAGGTTTGTTTCTGGAGGTTTCTGTATTTATAAGCCCAGATGGCATCGAGAACAAGTCAGGGGGACCCACGAGGGAGTCACGAGCCCCCCAGGCGTGCCCAAGGGGGTGCGCGCGCCTCCCTCGCTCGTGGCTTCCTCGGGACTCCTCTCCGGTATATTTTTCTTCTAGTATTTTTGATATTTTTCATAAAAAATCACGGCGAAAGTTTTATTCTGTTTGGACTCCGTTTGATATTCCTATCTGCAAAAGGTCAAAAACAAGGAAAAAACAGAAACTGGCACTGGGCTCTAGGTCAATAGGTTAGTCCCAAAAGTAATATAAAATAGCATATTCATGCATATAAAACATCCAAAGTTGATAATATAATAGCATGGAACGATCAAAAATTATAGATACGTTGGAGACGTATCAGTGCGACCTGTGTCAAAGTTGTCCACGGACAGGCACGAGTAGCATAAACCTCCATACGAAGGGCACAAGCATTTCAGTCTCTATTCTCTAACATCTGAGTGGTAATTTGCAGCAGTTGATCCTCCAAAGAAGAATCAAAGTAGACTCCACTGAGATATCCTTCCTCTGCTAGCTGAGAAGCTGGAACATAACAGAACTTTGAATTCTGCAGCAGTGCATGTATGGCTCTTATGATGGTCAACATTGAATAGGCGGCATCTTGTACTGCCATGTCAACTGTAACCCCCAGTCCATAAGACCAATGGATCGGCTCCTAGGCTCCAGGGTAATCTGGGAATACCCTAACAGTGCACATGTACTGACTCTAGTTGAAATGTCGATACTACTCCTCCACTGTATACTCTGGGTACCAACGGTAACCGGCTACTGCCATCATCCTGACCAACATGGCCATGTGACCCAGTACATGAATGCACCTAGTCAGACGGACCACGTGATGAAAAGGACGGGCAGACATCTCAAATAGAGAATAATGCAAAGGCATTAGAGCTCTGAAATGAAATTGGGCAGCATAACGGCTATAAATGCTGAGAAACAATTTTGAGACAACCCACAAAATATTGGATGGCAGAACCACTCAACTATCAAGTTCAAATTCCATGGTCAACAAACACTTAATTTTGAGGATGACCAGAACAGAATGAGTTGAGAAGAGAAGCAAGAGCCTTACGTTCCCTTCCACAAACAATTCCCTTACATATAACTAAAGCATTTCTAGACTCGACTTCAACCAGTTCGACTTGGTAATCCTACAGTCAGTCAGGCTCTGATACCAACGCTTTCGGGACCCCGATCCTAAGCCATAGGAATCCAGCCTATAACACATCGCATCCCCTTGTGGTCTCACGCACGGTTAACCCCACGACTGCCACCTTACCTTAGCCGGTACCGTTTGCGCCTTTTGACTCACGTATGCAATTGTGTTGCTAGCATTCAAATGTCAAAGAACCCGGGTCGACATAACTCGTCATAAACTCAAGTGGCTCAACTATAGAGAGACAGGCATACATAACCCATCAAAGCAGGTGTCAGTCATCAGCGAGTGTAGACGAGTCGTAGAAAGCTAGAAGGACTCCATTACATCGCGTGACATTTCCCCGTAGGGACAGACACAACAACTAAGAAGGATACATGTCGGTCAACCAATGTGTCCGGAGCAGTTGCGAACTACCAAGGCTCGGTGGAAGGACAAAGGGGCATTTCTCTGTATAGAGAGCTAGTAAGGACATACGACTAGGTGTCGAACCCCATACATATCATAGTACATCACACGTACGCATGACATACTCGATATTCATTGATACAACAATGGCATCACAACATAACCATACAACATCACAACATTTATGTAGAAGGCTCGGAAGAGTATTGCATAATAAGTACTTACAGGTAGGGGTCATATGACCCGACACTCAAGTCATACAAACAAAGGCATACAAGTCATGCAGAAGCATTAAAGATGTCTGAGTGGAGACAAACAAAAGGAAAAGGCATAAAGCCTAACTATCTACAGATCCCTTCTGAAAGGGGCCAGGTCGTAGCTAGGACACCAGCTACTCGTTATCATCGACGTCTTGATAGAACACACCTGTTGGATCGTGGGTGTCTTCTGCAACATTTATTAAACAAACATGAGTACAAAGGTACTCAATAAGACTTTAGAACAGATCTATCTATTCATGCACATGTATCAATAAAGGGGGTTGTGGGGTTTCATGCAGCAAGCCAACTTTGACTCTTGGCTAGCCTATACTACAACTTTAAATAGTTTTTAAACAACTTTGATAAGTCGTACACGAGTCCACTACCATCATAACAATACACTATTATGGATTCCTTCTCGTCTCCCTACGGGAATGCCATACATGATACTCACACTTATCTTGATACTTTTATGAGTAGCCATTAAAGTTATCTATGAACTACATATGTCTCCAAGTAGTCCATATCCACGGACGCGGCTATTCGAATAGATCATAACCCTGCAGGGGTGTACTTCTTCACACACGCTCTTGCCACTTATCGCCATGTGCACTTTACACACCTTGGCAACCTTCAAGCGGAAGCGCAGAGAGGGAGTCGGCCACGACCGTTAACGACGCTAATACCTAGTCTAGGTTTATCGCCTATTTGAGAGTGAACCCGCACGGAAGTCCGACCGAAGTTTCGGCTACGGCTCCAAATGATGTGTGCAGGGTTCCCAAGCCCACCATCCGGGTGCCACTTGGTACACCGTGCCACTGCCTACCGCGTCACAGCCCACCTCTAATGTCATCACTATGCATGGCCTCCAACATGACTACAAACACCAGAAACTACTTGCAACTCCTGGACTGAGTACTAGATGATTAATAAGTCGAGCCGGGTCATATTTCAGGGCCCAGCATGTGGTAGTAACTACTCTTGGATTACATACACGGAACTCAGTTCCTAAGGACGGTTCCAATGAAACAACCCGCCATGTACTCCTACATAGCCTTTCATCGGTACCTTTACCAAATGAGGTTCCACACTTATTCTTCTATCACTAGAACACATTCTTCCATTCCAGCTCATCACCCAGATGAAACAGACCTGACACAACTCTAGGCATAGCAAGCATAGCAGGATAAGACACATCATGGCTCAAGCAACTACCAGGTATGCTAGGTTGCAAGATTTAGCTATTTACTGTGACAATGATAGGTCATGCAAAGGAATGGGTTCAGCTACCGAAGTAAAGAATTTGAAATATCTTTGTCCTAATGCAATAAGTGAGAGCAGGAGCGGGAACATGGGATTTTATCGGGATGACCAAAATGGTGCTTGCCTTGAAGATCAGCGGAAGGACAAAAACCGTCAGCCGGATATTCGGATGTATCCGGTGGGGCACAGCCTACCGAAATAATAGCAACAATCAATATCATACAAATGCAACAATATGATGCATGGTCAAGAAATGAAATGAAATGTAGCATGAGCTAGTGTAGCTATCATAACCTTGGTTTGATGCTGCTTTGAATTCAAGGTGAAATATTATTTAAAGTAGGACATTTATTAAATTCCTTTAATTGATTTGACCTGTTGTTGTATCATAACTTAGTTTGTCATGCATGAAAGTAGCACCATTGTGTTCATTGAATTTTTCTAATACTTTTTCATATATTATTTATTAAATTTGGAGTTATATTTTATTTTCTATGATTTTTCAAAGTTTTCAGCATTTTCCGGAATTATTTAAATCACAGAAACACATTTACTGCCTCATGGTGACGTCACTGGGTCAACAGCGCCTGGGTCTGGTCAAACTGACCAGTGGGAGCCATTGATCAGTGTCACAGGGGATAATCCCATGCTGACCAGCACCTAAGTGGGTTTGACCCACCTCTAGGGCCCATTGATATTGGCTGTTAGCGTTAATTAATAAAGGCTTAGGGTGGCCACGTCATCGCCCGCCGGAGGCTGACAGGCGACGACCAAACTCGCGGTGGTTACTCACCGGAGTTGCTCCAAATTGAGCTATAGGGCTCGGATTCGAGTGCCGAGAGCAGTGGGACGAAGCCAAGGTCGGCCTCATCCAATAATGGAAGCAAGAGAGACTGAGGGTGGCCGGAGGGCACCGATGATGAGCCGTGGCGGATGCCGGAGCTCGGGTCCGACGAGGAACTCGATTAAATGGGGGTAAACAAACCGCAGCTCACCGTGGAGCTATTGGAGGCAACGGGAACGGAGAAGGGGGTCGGGGTCGGCTGGATCGACGGCGAGGCTTCAGTGGCCGGAGATGGGGAACGGCGGTGATGGGGCGATGCAGGGCTCGGGGGCTCGATTCCGTTGGCGTAGAGGACGAGCTCGACGAGGCGGAGGTGATGAGACGCTTGGGGAAGCCTTGCTGTGACCGGAGAGCTCGGTTGCCTCAAGCTTCAAGCTCCTCCAATGGCGGAAGGAAGAGGAGAGGGAGGAACCGAAAGGGAGAGGAGAAATGAAGAGATTGAGAGGATAAGGGATCCCCTGGGGGTTTCATTCCCCTCGTCGCGTTGGCCTGGCAGCGCCGGAGGGCGACACGACGAAGTAGGAGGTGCACGAGGACGCCGATCAGTCTCTCCTCTACCAGTAGGCAGAGGAAGAAGACGACCCTGCCCATGGTGGGCTGGGCCACGTGAGCGTTAGATAGATCTTCTTCCTCCTTTTTTATTAATTTTCTGGTTACAATTCTAACATCTGTTTCATTTATTTTTTTGGCTGCAAACTATTTCTAATATAGGGAATATAATTGTGGGGTGTTATTTGAAATATTTCCAAATCCACAAAAATGTTTCAGCATTTTATAATATTCTGAAATATTTAAAACCATTTATTTGGGTATTATTAGTGGCTTTTGTGGTTTAAATAAATTGCCAAATGTATTTTAAAAATAATATCCACCCATGTGATATTGTTTTCAATATTTATCAAAAAGGGTGGGCTTTTATGAAGGCCATTTTGGGTTCATTGAAATCACACACTAGTTAAATTGGTTTAATCAAGGTGAGATGCTAGGGTTTCTTTAAATCCCTATTTCTTTTTTAATGCAAGAATAAAACATGAGCACACTCGTACTAATCACCAAATAGGAAATCTAGGGATGTGACACTCTTAAATAGATCGATCGAAAAGGATAAGTTGTTATTTTAGTACGAACTCTTGGAAAGATTGATCAGAAAGAATAACTTTGAGGTGGTTTCGTACCATGCAATTTTTTTTCTTCTTATGTTCTCCTCTAGATAGGAACTTTGGAGTGATTCTTTATCGCACGTTGAGGGATTGTTATGTGATCTGATTATATTAGCATTGTTGAGAGATTGCACTAGCAAAAAGTATGGACCCTAGGACTCATTACCAAGCATTTATACAATGTTTTTGCTCATTGTTTTACACATGCTACCTTGCTGTTTTATATTTTCAGATTAAAAAATCAATATCTACTATCATTACTACACTTATATCACCATCTCTTCACCAAACTAGTGCACCTATACAAATTACCATTGTATTTGGTGGGTTGGGGACACAAGAGACTTTTTCTTATTTGGTTGCAAGGTTGTTTGACAGAGACCATCTTCATCCTATGCCTCCCACAGATTAATAAACCTTAGGTTATCCACTTGAGGGAAATTTGCTACTGTCCTACAAAACTCTGCGCTTGGAGTCCCAACACGATCTACAAGAACAAGTTGTGTAGTAGACATCAAGCTCTTTTCTGGCACCGTTGTCGGGGAGGTGAGTCCTTGAAGGTATATTTTTATATCTTGCAATTGAATCTTTTAATTTCTTGATTTATCACTAGTTTGGTATATAAAAGTAAAATTACAACAAATGGAATTGAGGTGGTCTCATATTGTTCATCTTTACAATGTCTTTCTTGAAAATGATGGAAATGAAAATTGTGCTCAATTGATGGAAGAAGAATTCAATAAAATGTTTGGCATAAAATCCTTGAATGACGAACATGATTGCAATGTTGTTAGTATGAATTCTATGAATATCCAAAATGCTAATGATGATTGCACTAGTCATGACAAAAATGTTTCTTATAAGCATGTCAATTTTTGTGGAGTGAAAAGACTTTGTGAAGACATGACTTATAGGGATGATAGATTTTGTAAGAAGCATAACATGATAGAACCATTTTTTGCTCAAAGTGATAGTTGAATTTGCTACATAATTATGGTCTCATTATGCTATTACTTGTGAACTTTGCAGTAAATACAGTCACCTTAATTTCCAAGGCATGCTTTTTCATGATAGAATCGTGTCCAAATAGTGCAATAACATGATCACCCTTGAATTTATAATGAACTTTGCTTATTTTTGGGTGTGAAGAATTGTCACATAAAAATGGTTGGTTTGAAGCCTTCATATTCATAGACCATGCTGAAAATAATTTGAAATAAATACATATTTTTTGCATGGTAAATTGAAATGAGAGATATTATATTGCCAAATATAGGAAGATGGGGAAACCAATGGAATATAAAAGGAATACTAATGAAAGGGTAAAGATTTCTAGTTTCCCTCGTATTGTCTCTCATGATGAAATAGGTGATGAGAAGTTGCTCTCTATTCAACCAATCTCGTCAATACGAAGGGCGGAAAAAATGAATGAACCCAAACATAATATGGTGATGAAGAAGAAAAGAAGGAAAAGTAGAGGTAAAAAGGTATCCCTCCCAAATGATGTTGCTCCTATTATTGCTATGCCTCATGAGGATATATCAAAAATAATTGTGGAAGATGATGCACTTGATGATGATTTTGTTATGCCTATTGCTTGTTGTGATGACTATGATTGGGAACATAATAATACTTCTTATAATCTTAAAAAAATTGGCACCAACTTGGGAAATTATGATGATAATATTTTTTATACCATTGGTCCTATTCATACTATTAAATGAGAGTGGTGATGCTTATGATATGCCAAGCCACAAGCTTGGGGATGCTATGTTTGATGAACATGATATTTTTAGTCCCCCAAGTTTTGATGAGCAAATTTATTATGATGAAAGAATGCCTCCTATTTATGAGGAGTATATTGATGAAAGTGGGTTTCGAAGAGTGTCAACTCTAGGTACTAATGATCCCACTATTTTGGAGGGTGTTGAATCTACTCATAATGATAAAAGTGGAATTGAAGAGGTCATGACTTTATTTAGTGATGATTCCACTGTTTCGGAAGAGGTTCTAATTGATTATGACAACAAAGTTGCTATCGATGATGAATATGGTGATGACATGTATGTTATAAATAGTAATAAAAACCATGAAACTTATCATCCTCATTTTAATTTTCACATGGATTATATAAATCAAGTATCTCATGATAGTTATTTTTTTGAATTTTCTCCCACTATTATGAATGAGAAGAAACTTGCTTATGTGAAGAGTAAAAAAATCTATGCATGTGCATCATGAAAAGAATGTTGTACGTGATAGTTATATTGTTTAATTAATTCATGATGCTACTGAAAACTATTATGAGGGAGGAACATATGCTTGTAGGAATTACAATAATATCAAGTTTCCTCCCCATGTGTTCAAAGTTTGAAGTCATGCTTGTTTTGCCTTCTTATGCTCGTTGATTCTTGCTATAACAAATTGTTCGCTTGCAAAATCACTATGCATATGAAGTGGGTTAGACTTAAATGTGCTTGTCATGTGCTTAATGATGCTCTCTTGCATGTTTCAACTATTATTCCTATATGAGCATTATTGAAATCATCATGCATAGCTAAACGACATTAAAGTAGGCGCTTCTTGGGAGACAACCCAACACTTTTACTTTCAGTTTTTGTGTGTTCACATGATTTATCTACTATGGTAACCATGTATTATAGCTTTGATTTCTATAAAGTGCCAAGTAAAGCCTCTGGGATAGTGTGGATACTTGCTTGTTTGATTCTGTGCAATAACATAAACTTTTACGTCCAGTGCAGAATTTCTCTGATTTTACTGGAGAGTCAACACATTTTTACATAGTTTTGGTATGCAAATTCTTTGAGTTGTCAAACTTTTCAGAACTTTTAGAGTTGCAGAAGTATGAGCATAAGACAGATCTTTACAGACTATTCTGTTTTTGACATATTTTGTTTGCAATGTGTAGTTTGCTTGTTTTCTAGTTTCTATGGATTATATTGGTTAATATAAATTGTGGAAATGATATGTAGAGTAGGCATAGTGTGAGAACAATTATGAATCTTGTCTTTGACAGTACCCAAGTGAATGATTTGCTCTTTATCATACAAACCCATCTCACGAAGTTCTGTTAAGTTTTGTGTGATTGAAGTTTTCAAGTTTTGGGTGAGATACCAATATGAGGAGAATAAGGAGAAAAAATAACCAAATCTTGGGGATGCCTAAGGAACCCCCAAGGTAATATCCAACGAATAATCAAGCGTCTAAGCTTGGGGATGCTCTGGAAGACATGCCCTCTTTCATATTTAACATTATTGGTGAAACTGGGATATGAGAGGATTGAACGAGATACAAAAGCTCATGCTCGGGGATTCCCAAGGCATCCCAAGTAAATATTTCAAGAAGTCTCAAGCATCTAAGCTTGGGGATGTTACACATCCCACATTCCTTCATCAAGAACTACGGGTTAACCTATGTTGAGCCTAAATTTTTATTTGTCCACATGATATGTGCTATTATTGGAGTGTATTTTATTTTATTTTTTGTTCAAATAAAATATCAGATCTGAAATTTTATTGAGAGAGAGTCCTCACATAGCTACTTAAGTATTTGACTACTCATTGATCTTCACTTATATCTTTATAGAGTAGTTTGATTGAATTGCTCTAGTACTTCACTTATATCTTTTTGAGCATGGTGGTGTTGTTATTTTGAATAAATATCCTCTCTTGGTTCACTTATATTATTTTGAGAGTTGAAATTTTAAAGAAACTTGTGCTCTCGTTCTTCACTTATATTTGTTTGAGAGCTTGTTATTAGCGATGACAATTTGCTTTAAATGAAATTGGTCCCAAAGTGATAGATATTCAGGGGAGATATAATATAAACTTCCATGAAGATAATTGGATGTTAAATTTGATTCTTCGCAACAAATTTGTGATATGAAGATAGTGATATGTGAGTTGTGTTGATGAGTAATTATGCTTTAGTAAGAATATTGGTGTTATGTTTTGTGATTCCCTATGCATGCACATGAAGTCAAAAATTATGCTATGAAATTAGATCATGCTTGTGTTGCATTATTCGGTGTTAGTTATGTTTAATGTTCGCTTATGATGGTTTTCATTCCTTGGTTGGGCGCTTCTCAATCTATTTGCTAGCCTTTACTTGTATTAAAAGGGAATGTTGTTTGTCCATCCAAATCCTAAACACAAAGTTGTGCCAAATGAGTCCACCATACCTACCTATATGTGGTATTTTAGTGTCATGCTAAGTAAATTTGTATGTGCCAACTCTAATGTTCAAAATAATTTTTTGTGCCCGTACCACTCATGAAGTGGCAAGGGGTGGTCGGTATCTTCCAGGTTAAATATGTAATCTCAAGATGAGTGTTTATTCACTTGCCATTGCATGACAGTATGGTGGTAATAGGGGTGCCCAGTCCAAAAATGCAAAGAAAAATTATTTTATGTTGTCAAATTATAAATTCCTTGTAAAGTGTTGGTATGGATGGTACCCGTGGATGCGGTAGCCGTGGAGTGTGAAAGGATAGTGCAACAAGGAATAAAAAAATTTAGTTTGGGAACCGCCTATAATTTGTTTAGCATGAAAGATATTGTAAGCTCTTAGTCGTTCTCATTGACAGGAAAAGCATGCGATCCAAAATAATTTTATCTCTCAATTTAAACTTTGAGCTCTGGCACCTTTACAAATCCCTGCTTTCCTCTATGAAGGGCCTATTTATTTACTTTATGCAGTTTTTTTTGAATTTGAGTCTCCATCTTGTCTTATTAAGCACCAACTAGGGAACACTATTATCATACTTAAGCATTGGATGTAACTATTATTTGCGTGTGTTGCATGAATGGAACAATGATTGAGCATGATGGGCTAGGGATGGAGTTCTTTAGCATTCATATTTTGAAAGACTTCGTTGCTTGTTGATATGCTTGAGTATTAAAGTTTTCATATCAAATTATACAATATTTCTTTGAATCTTCTACAAGTCCATATTTTGACGCCATAAAGAAAAGAATATGATGAATATGATAGGTAGCATTCCACATCAAAATTTTCGTTGTCAATTTCTACTTTATCATGATGAGTTTTATGAGAAAGAGTTCATGTTATGATGATAGGAGAAGTGATTGAAATTATCATTGATCAAACTTATGCACTATGCTAGCATTCACAGTTCATAAATTATTTCTTTTATCATTTACCTACTCGAGGACGAGTGGGAATTAAGCTTAGGGATGTTGATACGTCTCCAATGTATTGATAATTTGTGAAGTATTCATGCCATGTTTGCCTATGTTTACAATAATTTTATATGGTTTTGCTACACTTTATATGGTTTATTTAGAACTAACCTGGACTAATGATGTTTTCAGCAAAACTACTATGGTGTTGTTTTTTGTGTAGAAATAAAAGCTCTCAGAATAGGACGAAACTTTTTAACGATTTTTTTGGAAGAAAAGAGAAACACTCGAGCAAAGAACCACCATAGGGGGGGCTTGGTTCCCACTAGGCACCATGGCGCGCCAGCCCCTAGCTCGCTGTGGTACCTAGTGGGCCACTCGTTGCCCATCTTGCCTTGATTCCAACGCTCAAAAATCCTATAAATATAGAAACCTCGAGAAATATCCCTAAACAAGAAGTTCTGTTGTCGCAAGCGTGTGTAGCGACAAAAAACCAATCAGGGCCCCGTTGTGGCACCCTGCCGGAGGGGGAGATTACCTCCGGTGGCCATCTTCATCATCCCGGTGGAGGCCACGACAAAGAGGGAGTAGTCCACCCTCGGGGCTGAGGGTTTGTACGAGTAGCTATGTGTTTAGTCTGTCTCTCCCATGTTCTTGAGATGTCATGATCTTGATATATCACTGGCTTTTTTAATATAGTTAGATAATGTGGTGTTTGTCCCATGCTATTGTTGTGTTGAAATGAGTCTTTCACTTCAAGATATCGTTATTTTGGATTGAATATTCAGGTTTGAGAGAACATGATGTATGTCTTGCATGCGGATACCCGTAGTGAGATTGTGGTATTAAAGTGATTCACTTCCTATATGTTGTGGCATCAACTAGCGAATTCCGGTGACCTTGGGGATCTAGACATAGAGTTTAATTGCACGTTTTCATACTATGTTGTCCGATAGAAATCTTAGGGTGCTCCTTGAGGTTATTTGTGTTGGATTGAATATGAAGAATCTGAAAGTGTTTGATGCGTGTTGTATAATTATCCCATGGATACTTAATGTGACCTTGGAGTATCTAGGTGACATTAGGGTTGATTGATATGTATCCATGGTGTTATTTTAGTACGAGCTCTTGAATAGATCGATCGGAAAGGATAACTTCTTATTTTAGTATGAACTCTTGGAATGATTGATCGGAAAGAATAACCTTGAGGTGGTTACGTACCCTACAAATAATTTCTTCTTATGTTCTCCTCTAGATAGAAACTTTGGAGTGATTCTCTATCGCACGTTAATAGATTGTTATGTGATCCAATTATATTAGCATTGTTGAGATATTGCACTAGTGAAAGTACAAACCATATGCCTCATTACGAAGCTTTTATACAACATTTTGCTCGCTGTTTTACACTTGCTACCTTGTTGTTTTTATACTTTAAGAATACAAAAATGAACATCTAGTATCATTACTGCACTTGTATCACCATCTCTTCGCCGAACTAGTGCACCTATATAAATTACCATTGTATTTGGTATGTTGGGGACACAAGAGACTTTTTATTATTTAGTTGAAGGGTTGTTTGTGAGATACCATCTTCATCCTACACATCCCACGGATTGGTAAACCTTAGGTCATCGACTTGAGGGAAATTTGCTATTGTCCTACAAAACTCTACGCTTGGAGGCCCAACATGAGACTACAAGAACAAGTTGTGTAGTAGACATAAGTGTGCCGCACCTGCACTATATATAGGTGTCTGGTGAGGGCTCAACTCTTGGGCCATGCACGGATCCTAAAGCCCACGTGTTCCTTCCATTAAGCATGCGACCGTTTAGGTTCTTGTTCACTTGGTCGCGAGTCAGATCAGATCCGACTCGGCTAGTCGGTAGTGCCCTCTAGAAAAGTGTGTCGACTCCAAGTGTCCGATGAGGCTGGTTAGGCAAACCTGTACTTCACACTTATGTTCCCTTTGCCACAAGATATTTGTTGTCGTGCATAAGGCAACATGGTCATCCTTTTTGCAGCATGATCTCTTTCTTGTTCTCGTGAATCTGACCAACACTTCGGATTATCTCATAATCCTCATTGCATTGCCATGCTTATCGAGGTTCGATCACCCGAGGGACCCAAAGCATTTCTGTCGTGATCGGAGAGGCGAAGCCCATCTTGCTCGACCATGTCTCGCAGTATGGATTTGGACAAGCCCAAAACATACCTTTGTAACTACCCA
This sequence comes from Hordeum vulgare subsp. vulgare, assembly GCF_904849725.1. NCBI lineage: Eukaryota > Viridiplantae > Streptophyta > Magnoliopsida > Poales > Poaceae > Hordeum > Hordeum vulgare. Next base: position 359,416,980 of record NC_058523.1, read on the forward strand.
GTCACGGAGTACCATTTGGTCGGCCCAAAGCTAGTTTGTCACCATCCCGGGTACATGTGCCAGCTCAGGTGTTAGGACATAGAACGTATGTTGTACTAGAGACTCGCAAATGACCTATCGTTGCATCTCATAGTTGGGTTTGTCCAAGTGAGACCTTATCTCGACTCGAATCCGACTACGTCGAATCTGACAAGATCTCTCTGAGTCATATTATCTGGCTAGCATCAAATGTTACATGGCCAGTGAGACCGAACCATCCACCGCGTCATATGCTAGTCTGATTGGTTGCACGCCCACACAACCCTTTCGACTAGGGACCATTTAGGACACTTCACATACAACATATAGTGTCACAAACAAGTCACTTACTTGTTAATACACTTCACTAATAATGTCCGAGGACTATCTTTATTCATAAACACGTAGGAAATATCATCATACATGATTGCCTCTTGGGCATATCTCCAACAGTCTCCCACTTGCACTAGAGTCAATCAAATAAACATCGAGTGCCCATAGCTCTAACGTGCCCCTCATGCTTGGGTTGTGGAAGCGGCTTAGTCAACGGATCTGTAACATTTGCATCTATGTGGATCTTGCATAAATTAGTATCACCATTTTGTACGAGCTTTCATATCAAGTGATATTTTCGCCCTATGTGCCTAGTCTTGTGTTGTTGCGTCAGCTCCTTGGCATGTGCAATGGCACCTGAATTATCGCAATAAAGGTCCAACGGTTTTGACCAGCCCGGGAACACACCAAGATCCTCTAGGAATTTCCGAATCAAAACACCTTCCTTTGTGGCTTCACAAGGCACAATGTATTCACCCTTTGTTGTGGAGTTGGCCACTGTATCTTGCTTGGAACTCGTCCAACTCACTCCTCCTCCATTCATGACATACACGAATCCACTCTGCGATCGACAATCATCCATGTTGATTTGGAAACTAGCATCAGTGTAACTCTTTACGCAGAGCTCCTCCTCACCTCCATAAACTAGGAACATCTCTTTAGTCCTTTTCAGGTACTTCAAGATAGTTTTCACCACCGCCCAGTGAATCTCACTTGGGTTGGCCTAGTATCTGTTTGTTAAGCTTATAGCATAGGCAACATCAGGCCGAGTACATAGCATGGGATACATAATGGATCTTATTGCCGAGGCATACGGAATTGTACTCATCTGGTTTCACTCATCCGAAGTCGAAGGACTCTGAGTCTTGCTTAGCCTTATACCATGTGAGATGGGCAAAAACCCTTTCTTGACCTCACCCATGTTGAACCACTTCAGCACTTTATCTATGTACGTGTTATGGATTAAGCCAAGAAGTCTCCTCGATCTATCTCTATAGATCTTGATACCTAAAATGTACACTACCTCTCCAAGGTCTTTCATCGAAATCTTGCCATTCAGTGATTCCTTGACTGAGTTCAGCATCGAAACATCATTTCCGATCAGCAGTATGCCATCCACATACAAGATCAACAGTACTACCTAGCTACAACTAGATTTTTTGTATGAACAATAGTCCACTTCATCCTTGATGAAACCAAGGTTAACAATGACTTCATCAAAACGAATATTCCAACACCGAGCTACTTGCCTCAATCCATAAATGGATCTCTTGAGCTTGCATATTTTACCAGAGTTAATTGGATCTTCAAAAACCTTCAGGTTGTATCATGTATACATCTTCTTTTAAATTTCCATGAAGGAAAGCCGTTTTCACATCCATCTGCCATATCTCATAATCGAAATATGCAACTAGCAAGTATGATCCTGACCGACTTTACCATCGCTACCGCAAGTAGGTCTTGTCGTAGTCAATTCCTTGCACTTGTCCATGACCTTTAGCAACAAGCCGAATTTTGTGGATCTGATCATTTCCATCCACATCGGTTTTCTTCTTAAAGACCCATTTGCAACCCATGGCTACTATGTGTAAGTGCATCTAGTGCACCTTAGTGATTTTGGTGGTTTGGAGACTTATAGGTTAAGTGACTAATATGTTTGTGAGTGTACACATGCTCTATAAGTGGCTGAAGATTTGAGTTGTGCGATGAATATCGACCCCTAAAAATGTATGTCTTTAGTTGAAGACTTTGGTCTTTCCTTGAAGACTTTGATCGCGAAGAAATTGAGATGAAATTGATATTCCTGATGAAGATAGTGAAGATGAGGAATTGGGTGTGTCCTGAAGAAAACACTGGAAGACTTTGAAGCGTGAAGTTTTACTCTTTCTATTTCATTTTCTTTACTCTTGAATCATAGGAACACCGTACTGTTAACGGGGGTCGAGGTAAAACTACGGAATGATTTTCCTCATGATGCTCCACCCAATCCTAAATCTACCAAAGCCTCAAAGTGAGGAAAATGAGAGACATGAGGACTTTCACAATTGAAAGTTGCGACCATTGCCGCGCCACGTGCCACCTCACTGATCTTATCCACCCAACGGTCACATTATTTAAGGGCATTAATGTCAAATCATGTCGGGATGCTCCCAGGCTATAAATAGCCGCCCCCCACAACCACTTGCTGGTTGGCTACTCCGAGAGAAACTGACACTTGTCATTTACAGCAACCCAAATTCCTTGGAGTCCTCGCGAGAAAATTATCAAGTGAGGAAATACACCAAACATCAAACCCCAAACCAAAAACCAAGTGATTGAGCATCACTTAAGATGTTGTTCCTGTGTGGAACCGAAGCCTCTTACCTTTGAGGATTGAGCATCCTCCAGACGTTTAGGCGTCATGGTCTAGAGCATCCAGCAATCAATTGTGGATTGCTGGGTGACCGAGTTTGTGTGGGTTTGGAAGTATGCCCTGAAGACTTACCACGAGTGTTGGGCGAGGATTGTGTGTCCTTAGCTCTAGGAGAATATGGTAGGGACTGTGCGTCCCGGGACTGTGTGTCCTTTTGGTTTCAATACCAAGCCGCTCCGAACCAGACGCACAACTGTCAATACAGTTGGAATTGGCTCATCAACAACTGTCTTCATCAAGGTACGGGTTCTATTTCTTCAACTCTTTCATTTCCTCAGATTGTATGTTGAAGACTTTCATCTATGTTGTTTGAAGAATTTGCCTGATGACTTTCTCTGAATTTCCTCAACCTCAAATTCTTCATTTAAGTTAATCTTCACCTACGTACTCTGTACGTGCGAACTGTGCAAACCGAATCTCGTAAACTTCATCGTGTATTCTCCTGTAGTCGTTTTTGCACTCATGATCCTGCGCTATTTGCACTTCACTTAATTCGTCATTGAGGACTTTCCTCACAAGGAATTTACTCGGCGATGAAATTCTAAAAATCGCCTATTCACCCCCTCTAGTCGATATAACGCACTTTCAATAGGTATCAGAGCAAGGTACGCCCTTGTTTTGTGTGATTTTGGTTTAACCACCTAGAGTTTTAGTTATGTCGACCGCAAGTATGATCAAGGTTACTACAGGATATCCTACCTTCGAAGGAAAGGATTTTCCCTACTGGAGGACCAAGATGCAGATGGATCTTCAGGCTATTGACAATGATCTCTGGTATATTGTGGAAAATTGTATTCCCTCCATCACTGCTACTGTCTGTGCCGCTAATGTGAATTAGTTCAAGCAACTTGACTCACAAGCGAAAAATAGCATATGTGTCCATCTGAGCAAAGGTCAGTATGGCAGCGTGAGTGCTTTGGGCACAACTAAGCTTATTTGGGATAGGCTGTCCAAAGTCAATGAGGGAGTCTCAACACAATGTGACTCTCGTGTTGATGTTCTTCGCAATCTCTTCAATCGCTTCCACAGGCTTGACAATGAAAGCTGCCAAAATACCTTTGATCGCATCACTGAGATCTCAAATGAACTGCAAGCATTGGGAGCTAGAGGCATCACTGACCATGAAGTTGTGAAGAAATTACTAAGATCTCTTGATCCATCGTTTGACACACTAGTTCTGATGATTCAAGAACGAAGAGACTACAAAATGCTTGATCCTGCCGATATACTCGACAGACTCAATACTCATGAATTCCAACAAGAAGAAAAGAGAGAGCTGTATGGATCAAGCTACTCAAGACCTCATGCGCTGAAGGCTAATGCTATTTCCTCATCTGAAGAAGAAGATTCAGATTGCAACATTGGTGAACTTGAAGAACTGGGACAGGAACTTGCTATGCTCGTGAGGAAATTCCGGAAGTTCACAAAACGTGTCCAATTTGGTAAATCATCAAGAATAGATATGAGGAAATAAGAATCTTCATCTGAGGATTACAAGAAAAGAACCTGCCAAAAATGCCAGAAATCTGGTCACTACATTGCTGACTGTCCTCGTTGGGTGAACGAATCTAGGAAGAAAAAATACAAGGACGAATGTTCTGATGACTCGAAGAAAAAGAAGAAATCTTCAAAATCCTCATCCTCAAAGTCCTCATCGCACAAGAACACCAGTTTCCGAAAGGCTCGGGCACTCATTGGCAAGGAAATGGATTCTAAAGAAGAATACGAGGAATGTCATGAAGAGGAAGGTTCTGAACAGGATTCAGAGTCTGGTGTGGCAAGTCTTGCACCGGCTACCACATTCATCCGCAAGTCAATCTTCAACCTTGAATAAAATGACAACGCTATCTACACTGATGAAAATGCTGATGACTTTGCTCCAACCTATTGCTTCATGGCAAAAGGTTCAAAGGTACCAAATCATACTTCCTCCTCTGGTTCTAGTGACTGTGAACCTGATGATTATCAAAAACCCATTTACTATAAACTTGCCAACATTGCCACTAAGCAACAAAGTGCCATTGAAAATCTTCAAAAACTGCTAGACAAAAGCGATGTTCTATTGAATGATGAAATGAATCGTACTCAACTCCTCACTGAAGATGTGAAAAGTCTTCAGTCTAGATTTGATAGTCTTCAAGATCGTTATGGCATACTCTTGGCTCATCATGAGAAACTTTTCTATGAATTTCTTCAAAGGAAGCTTGATCTTGAGAAGTTAGAATGTCTCATGATGATCTTCGAATAGAACATGATTCATTACCGCTCATATTGAATTAATTCGACCATTTTTAAATGCATCGAGCGTGAAACTGCTAATTCTTTACCAGAATCATCAAATCCTTCTATTACTACAAATTCTTCTACTGTCCCTGTGGTATAAAATTCTTCACTTGAAGAAACCACTAATGCCACTGATGAAAATGCAGGGTTGAAGGAATTGTATGTGACAGACATATACAAAAGTCTCAAAGGGCATCAAACCCTTTTCGATGTGCTCAAAAACCAGATTCTGAACAGGAACCCGAGGAAATAAGGAATTGCCTTTGAGAGGAAATTGAATGCTGATGGATCATATTGGAAACCTGAGCAGTACGCCAAAACCTCATGGGTTGCTGCTAAAGGTCCTCTCATTGATCCATCCACTCTAACAGGCTTTGCATGTGAATTGTCCTATTCCTCAGATGAGTCATTTGACTCGAACTATAAACTATTCAAAAATCAATCTGGTGAAGTATTTCCTCGATACGTTGGAACTAACTGCACGAATGGACCACCCCCGAGGAGAATCTGGGTCCCCAAAAGTTGCTTGGAAAATCTTCACGTGAATGTCCTCATGACACCACGTGTGAAGAGCCAGAAACGCATATCAATTTCCTCAGGTGGACCAAAGTCTTCACGAGGATCAAAATCATCAAATGGTCAATACTATGCCCATTCTCGTGCCAATGGTTCTGATATGCAGGGAAATTACAGGGGACATGAATATGAGCGCTATTCCTCAAATCATTATGTTCATAAGTCCTCAAAGAATTTTTGTGCCTATTCATTTGAGTACTCTGACCCCCCTACTGTGAAAAGAAGTGCATTAGCTTTAATGCCCCCTTTCTCATATGGTGCTCGCATGATGATGAACTCTTTGCCACCCCTTCAGATGTGGGTGGTGAAGAAATTGAACTAATCACTTATGCAGACGAGGTCTCCAGATGAAAGTAATTGTGTGAAGAATTTGCTCGAGACCTGAGGAAATTGCTTGTTTGGACGCAAGCTAAAATTGATGAAATGATAATATTTCACACGTCCTCAAATTTACTGTCTCTTATGAAATTCTTATCTGATGGAATTGATATCATATTCTTCAAGTATGACGCATATGAGATGGGAAGCTGTACTACTTCATCTACAGGATGACAAACCCAAGAATACAGAGTGGGTTCTTGAAAGTGGTTGCACAAATCACATGACTGGTGATAAAACCTTGTTGATGAATATGTCACTGACTCCATCACCACTGAAGAAAATCACTTATGCTGATAAAGGTAAAAGCAAGGTATTGGGACTTGGCAAAGTGGCTATCTCCAAGGATAGGCACATGGACAAAGTCATGCTTGTCGAATCCCTTGGGTTTAACCTCATGTCAGTCTCAATGCTTTTTGATCTTGATATGGTTGTTGTCTTTGGAAAATACAGATGTGTAGTCATCATGGAATTTGACAAATCCAAAGTCTTCGAAGACTTTAGGAGAGGAGATTCGTACATTGTTGATTTTTTCACCGGTCGTCAACCAGCCACATGCTTACTAGCAAAAACCTTAGAAGGTTGGCTATGGCATCTACGTGGGTCATGAAGGCATGAAGAATTTCCACACGCTGGCAAAGAAGAAGCATGTCATTGGCATCAAGTCCGCCAAATTCCTCAAGGACCATCTATGCGGTGCTTGTGAATCTGGAAAAATAACCAAATCCAAACACCCCTCGAAGACTATCATGACTACTACTCGTCCGTTTGAATTAGTTCACATGGATATGTTTGGACCTACTCATTATGGTACTCTAACCAATGCGGGATCTTTATATGGCTTTGTCATTGTTGGTGATTATTCTCACTAAACTTGGGTACAAATCATTCTGTATAAAACTGAAGTGCAGGAAGTCTTCAAACAATTTTCCTCAAGTGCCTCGACGAACTTCGGTGTCAAGATCAATCACATCAGGAGTGATAAATGGGACAGAATTCAAAAACACTGGTCTTGATGATTATCTTGATGAACTTGGTATTACTCATGAATTATCTTCTCCTTATACTCCTCAACAAAATGGCATCGTTGAACGCAAGAACAAGACTCTGGTTGAAATGGCATGGACTATGCTTGAAAAATATCAGACTCCTCGTCGTTTCTGGCCTGAAGCAATCAACACTGCTTGCCACATCATCAACATCTTACATCTTCACAAATTCCTAAAGAAAACCTCATATGAACTCCTCACCGAGAAGGAACCCAATGTAAGGTATTTGAAAGTCTTTGATGCAAAATGCTGGATTAGAGATCCTCACCATAGCTCAAAGTTTGCACCTAAAGCACATGAGGGTTTTATGCTTGGTTACGGAAAGGACTTGCACATCTACAGAGTCTTCAACACCTATCACAACAAGGTTGTTGAAACTGTAGATGTGAGGTTTGATGAAACTAATGGCTCACAAAGAGAGCAACTGCCTCATGTGCCAGATAAATTACCTCGTGAGGAAGCCATCAAGCTGAAGGCAAATGAAGATACCATTCCTAGTGAGAAACATCCCCTTGTTGAAGAAGTCGTCCCCAACACTGAGGAAATTCAAACTGGTGCACCTGAACAAAATGCTACACATCAAATTCCTCAGCCCAATCAAAGTCATGAACCAGCTCATCTGAGGATTGCAAATGAAGTAGAACTTGACAAAATCCTCTATGACACAAATGCGCCAAGTTCTCTCACTCGCTCAAAATCTTCACATTTAGTTAACTTTTGTGGGCAATCCTCGTTTGTGTCTATCACAGAACCCTCAAAAGTTGATGAAGCCTTCATGGAACCTGAGTGGATTCAAGCCATGCAAGATGAACTTCTTCAGTTCAAGCTAAATGACGTGTGCGAACTCATTAAACGACCAGATCCTCGCAAGCACAATATCATCGGCACCAAGTGGATCTACCAAAACAAGCAAGATGAGGATGGTCGGGTAGTGAGGAATATGGCACGACTTGTAGCCCAAGGCTACACAGAGGTTGAAGGAATTGGCTTCAATGAAACTTTTGCACCTGTTGCTAGACTTGAAGCTATTCAAATATTACTTGCTTATGCTAATCATCACAATATCACTCTATATCAAATGGATTTGAAAAGTGCATTCCTTAGTGGTAAGCTTGAGGAAGAAGTATATGTTGCTCAGCCCCTAGGTTTTGAAGATACTAAGTATGCAGACAAAGTCTTCAGACTCAAAAAGGCACTCTATGGCCTCAAGCAAGCCCCTTGGGCGTGGTATGATACATAGAAGGAATTCCTCATGAAGAAAGGCATCAAACCTGGTTCACTTGATCCTACTCTTTTCACAAAATCCTATGACAATAAACTATTTGGGTGCCAAATATATGTCAACGACATTAGTTTTGGTTGTACTCACAAACGTTATAGTGATTAATTTGCCTACATGATGAGTGAAGAATATCAAATGTCTATGATGGGGGAGCTGAAATTCTTCTTAGGTCTGCCAATTCGTCAACAACGCAATGGCATCTTCATATCCCAAGAGAAATACCTCAAGGACGTTTTGAGGAAATTCAACATGCATGAATGCAAAGGCGTAAAGATTCCTATGCCTACCAATGACCACCTTTGCACAAACGAAAATAGTAAAGATTTCGATCAGCGGGTATATCGCTCCATGATTGGCTCTTTATTGTACCTATGTGCATCTAGGCCACATATTATGCTTAGTGTTTGCATGTGTGCTCGTTTTCAAGAAAAACCTAAGGAATCACACCATAAGACTGTCAAACATATTCTTCGATACTTAGCTCACACACCAACACTAGGATTATGGTACCGTAAGGGCTCAAATCTTCACCTCGTTGGATATTCTGATTCTGATTATGCTGGTGACCGTGTGGATCGCAAGTCAACATCAGGCACATGCCATTTCCTCAGAAGATCATTAGTCCGTGGGTCCTCAAAGAAGCAGAACTGTGTTTCTCTCTCCACTGCCGAAGCTGAATACATTGCTGCTGGATCCTGCTATGCTCAACTGTGATGAAGCAAACCCTCAGAGAGTACAACATCAACATGAAGAACGTGGCTCTCTACTGCGACAATGAGAGTGCAATCAAGATCGCCTACAACCCAGTACACCACTCGAAGACCAAGCACATCCAGATTCGTCATCATTTCCTTCGTGACCATGTCTTCAAGGGCAATATCATCATCGACCATGTGAAGACTAACGATCAACTAGCAGATATCTTCACAAAGCCCTTGGATGAGAGAAGGTTTTGCAAGTTGTGATGTGAGCTAAATATCCTAGAAACTTGGAATGTCTTGTAAATTTGCACACATCCTAACACTTATGCAAAATTGATGACTTAGATGTGCAACACACAAAGTAATGATTTTCCTCAACCAATGATGAAAATCACTCTAAGTGTGAAGAAATCATTGAAGAAGTTGGTTCTCAGGGCCCTACGACAATTGTACGCGGTGCCTGAAATCATCATTCTTATACGGTGGGTCACGCCACCACTCAACTTTGAAATTCTAAAAGCTGGTTTTTCTTCAAAGTTGAAATTCATCAATGTGACACTTTGTCACAAAATCCTCAAATTTTCAAAATCTTCAAATCTTCAAATTCTTCAAATTTTTTGATGATTTTCATTTGAGTATTCACTTATTGCTTTCAATGCCCTCAACAACATTCACTTATATCTGAGTCTTCACTTTGATATTTCATCTAAGTGAATGTGATCAGACCTGACTCCCCTCTATGCTAAGCTCAATCTAGCCTATTCTTAATTCTTCATATGCGTTCTATTTGACACTTGTTCAAAAATCCTCACTGAATCCTTTTCAGCTGAGGACTTTGTAACGAAATACTCAAAATTCAAATTTTTAACCGTTGCAACAGTAACCGCACTCACTACTCACATTCGGATAACCACGATCTCTACTGCTTCAATCGTGGGCACCACGTGTCAAGCGGAGACGAAGGGGCAAGGGCAGTTCGGTCTGAAAGTTTCAGCCAGAACAGTTTTCACCTGAGCTATAAATAGCCCCTTACCGCCCCTCATTCAAAACTCTTCTTTCCCTGTCGTCTTTTCTGCTCGAGCTCAAACCCTAGCGCCGCCGCTAACATCTTCATCGTCGGTGAGGAAAAGTTTCACTTCCTCACCCTCTCCGTCGCCGGACTCACACCGACACTGGAATATCCTCCTCCGCTGCCGCCGTAGCTGTTTTCAGTCACCAAGTTAGGGCACTGAAGATCTGAACCGAAGAACTTCTCCTTTTTACTGCCTCAGTTCATCGTGTTCTTTGCACAGGGTAAATAAAATCTTATTTTACAGCCCCTGTTGATCTTTTATTTCACATTAGATTCGTGAAATCAGTTTTTCCTCAGAAATTTCCTCACGTGTGCACACTCGTGCCTAGAACACTTGATGAATTTCACTAAGTTACTAAAATTCTTCACGAGATTCCTCAATTGTGTAAATTTTCGAATTTGCACAACTCTGAAACCCAAGATCAGAATGCTTAGTCCAATTCCTCAACTTTTAAAAAAATTCAATTTCCTCAAATCTGAGAACGCATATGAACTCTCCAAATTCTTCGCACCTATACTCTGCTCACAGGTACAAATTGTCAGTTGACGAATCTCTAGGTTCTCATGAACTTAACTCATTTGCAACATTTGTCGAAGAAACCTTACATGTGTCTTCAGAATCATCAATAATTCAAATTCCTTGGCAAAAACCTCGGCCGAAGAAAATGGAAGAAGACCGAAAACAGAAAGGTGGCATGAAACTGGAGCAGAATAGTGCTTTTGAGATTCCTAAATAAATATATGCTGACTATTGTGCACGTGATGAAGAAATATATGGTAAAGAGACCATGTTGAAGCGCAAGATTAGACTTCAAAAGATTGTGCAGGTGGGCAAAAGAGTGGAAGGAGTACAAATATGTGACTCCAAAATATGCAAGGAAGTTTGCCCTCAAACCTCCCTGCAAAAGTCCGCCACAGGGAGATCAACAAGCTGCTCATCCCTCAAGTGTAGCCACTATTGAGGATTATCCTGATGAGAAAGACAAATACTTGGCTAAGTTGCAGAAAAAGGCAAAAGCAGTTGTGAAGAAATTCAATGAGGATTCTGCTACTGCAGCGACTACTGCCACTTCTTCACCTGCTGAGGCCTCTCCTACAGCAATTCCTCAGAAGATGACTCTGCTGAAGAAACTAGAAGCTTCAACTGCTGTGTCAAAATAGAAATTACATCAGAGAGTTGCAACGACTGCAAAATCCTCTACTGCAAAATAGTCCGCACCTCCTCCGCAAAAGCAACTCAGTAAGATTCAATCTGAACAACCTAGTCCCTATGTGCCATCCGCTGCTGGCTCCGCCTCAAAATCTTCACCAAGTCTTTTGAAGACTAAGATGACTGCTAGTAGAGGCACCAGACCCAGTCCTAGAAAATCGTGAATGTTCCTTCTGCATCAGAAGAAAGTGAAGAATTCGATGAAGAAACAATCCAAGCCATTATCATAAACAAAGAGGAATGTGTTGCACAAGCCTTTGGCAGTTCCATTCCTCTTGCGCTGGACCCAAAGGTATTGCTGGACTTCATCGACCTTTGGTATGAAGATCCAAACACACAGATTGATGATTTGAAGCTTCCCCCTGGTGTAAGCCATATGTTTGCTACTTTCATCAATGAAGCTAAATGGAAAGAGCAGCAAGCCAAGCAAGCCGGGGCTGCCAAACTCAAAAAGGAGAAATTCCTCAAGCAGAATCTTCTCAACTTGTCGCCTGAAGTACTCGTTTCAATTAGGCTGAACTCAAAACCCTCACGGACAAGTATACAAGTCTTCACGCTGATCGTGAAGGGGTTAGAGTGAATTCAAAAAAGCTGCAACTGATGCAGTTGATTAATACAATAGCAGAGATGCCGCTCCAAAGCAGCATACAAACCCTCAGCCAAGCTATACCATTCAGCTGACTAAGGAAGATGAAACCGAAGAACCAGCTGCAGAAGAAACTCCTCAGAATATTCCAGTTGAGGAAACTGCCAGGCCTAACACTGATGAACCAGTGACTGATGAAATTGCTCCTTCACCAAAATTCTCAAAGGTGAAGAAAGTGACTCCGTCTACATCACACGTGAAGAAAACCAAAGCGGCTGAAAAAGAAGCTAAAAAGAGAGAAGCTTCAATGGCTTCGGAATCCTCAGAAGCCAAACTTCTGAAGATCATGCCTTCAGAATCTTCATCAGCCCCGGTGGATGCTACTCCTCTCAATATAGCACCATCCTACATGATTGTTCCCTTCGATGAGGACTATGTCATTCCCGAAGAAGATGATGAAATGGAAGACACTCGCTCGCGTGCATCCACATCGATGGATAAGGAAATAAAAATTACATTCCTCAAATCATTACACCTCCGAGGACTAATGAGGAAAGGAGGGTGATGAAGAATTTGGATGCAGCACTCCTGTGATCCATGATGAGTTCTGGGAAGAGACTCATCCAAGCTCACCAAGGACAACTCAAATCCCTCCAACTCCAGCTGCCACTGAGATTCTCAACGGCTCTGATGAAAAGAGCATTCGTGCGGAATCAGTTGCATCAGCTAAAGAAAATGTAGCATAAAAAACTGCAACTGCTTCCTCAAGTCAGCAAATTCCTCAAGATGAGGAAAATGCTCAAGCTGATGGAAATGCTTCTGCCCCAAATGCTGAAACTGCACTTGTTGTTGTGAATCCTGAAACTACCATTGTAGTGGCCACAACTCCTAAAGATGCACAGCAACACAATCTTCAGCCCAAGCCAAATCAACCCTTCTCCAAGAGGCCAAAGTTTCAGAAGGATGCTTTCTTTGATGAACGTCATTACTTCACGAGAGAGAATCCGTATGACAATCTTCGCACCAGACACCGGAACTTTTGGACAAGAAATTAGCTTAACTACTATGCCTCTGTGCTCTCTGGAAGAAAGAAAATATGTCTTCACACTCACATTCCTCACATTGATATAGAAGAAATACCTTGATTCGTCGCATTCCTCATTGTTCTTCAAGAAGTCGGGCTATTGCCTTTCTGCACTGATACTTGTGATTGGAACACGAACATAATTCTTCAATTTTATGACCCAAAAGACGTCACCATATGGGTATTGGACTGGATGACTTAGCATACGCATTACGAAGCTCCATCTACTGAATTGCTTCATGCCCTCCCAATATCAATTCTCTAAGAGACGCAGTCAAAATGTATGATGAACGAGAACTGCCGAACAAGGACTCGATTTCTGGTGCAAGATTTGAAGTATGAGCCCAGAACCGTGTATAGGATCTTGTCCTATGCCATCGCACCTATCAAAGGGCATGACAATGAAGAAGACATCTTAGGCATCATGAAGAATATCCTGTTCAACATCATTCATGGTATCCCTATGGATCTTCTTGATTTCTTCTTGAGGACTTTGGCTGACAATGCTTTGTCACCATATGAGTTGAAGATTTATGCGCCTTGGATCATGAGATTCATCAGGAATAGGTCAGGCATCAACTATCACGCTGACTTTTGGAATCACCTCGCATATCTGTTGCCGATCAAAGTCATCAAGTCATCTTTTGAACTTGTTGAAGGCAAAGGCAAGTCTGTGATTGATGAAGGAAATCGACACCTAGATGGCCAATTTTGCAAGGCTCATTCCTATTTCTCATATCATGACACTGCTATACAAGACCCTCGAAGCCCAACTGCTCCAAGGGTGATGACTAACAGAGAGCTTCTTCTTAGTCTTCATCAAAAAGTCGATCGCAATCACAAGTGGGTGAAACGCCAGTTTGGGCCATGAGGTATTGTGAAAACCCTCAATGAGACTCAAAATGCAATGAAGAAAAATCACTATTATCTTCATGAGGTATTTGATCGCACTTGGGACACCTTGTCTCATCTGAAGACTCCAGAGGAACTTGAGGAATTGGAGTTTACTCAAGACTTTGACTGGTCGTGGCCTCCAAAGAAGAAATTCAAGCCAATTCTAGTTCCTGACTTGGAGGACAGTTCATTTTCTTCACTTTGCACTACTGAATCAGATGAAGAACCAGAAGACACTACAATTGGTCCAAGAAAGAAGCATGTCTCCAAGGGTGCTCATGCCTCTACATCATCAAAGAAGTGAATTTCTTCAAGGGAGTTAGTCCTCAGTTTTGACCCTTTTCGTCACTTGATGACAAAGGAGGAAAATATGAGAGTTAGTATTCAAGCGGGATACATTTTGGGCTTATAAACTTTATTAAGTTACAAACTCTTGGCTCTTCTGAAGTTTTTGAAGTAATGAGGTGTAACTTAAGCCCGATGGTGTTCTGACTCTTTTGGACGTTTTTTCTCATGCTTATTCCTCAAAGTTTACTAATGCATGCATGCTGAAATTCATCATACACCATTTTTCACCATTCATATCTAATTTCTCATACTATATGTCAAATGCATGCATGAATTGTAAGATATAGGGGGAGATCTCCATGATATAAATCATCAATGTGCATCTGCTGCTCAAAGCAAATTCCTCAAAATATGCACATCTTCAGGGGGAATTTCTCTGTATCTTGATTTAAAATTCCTTAAACTGAGTACTTACATTCCATATTATTATCCCCATTGAAAACTTGACCTAATTGACATCAAGCACCAAAAAAGGGGAGATTGTCAATGCATCTAGTGCCCCTTATTGATTTTGGTGGTTTGAAGACTTATAGTCTAAGTGACTAATATGTTTGTGAGTGTACACACGCTCTATAAGTCGCTGAGGAGTTTGAGTTGTATGATGAATATCGACCCCTAAAAATGTATGTCTTCAGGTGAAGACTTTGGTCTTTCCTTGAAGACTTTGATCACGAAGAAATTGCGATGAAATTGATATTCCTCATGAAGATATTGAAGATAAGGAATTCGGTGTGTCATGAAGAAAACACTTTGATGACTTTGAAGCGTGAAGTTTTACTCTTTCTGTTTCATCTTCTTTACTCTTGAGTCATAGGAACACCATACTGTTAAAGGGGTCGAGGTAAAACTACGGAATGATTTTCCTCATGATGCTCAACCCAAGCCTAAATCTACAAATGCCTCAAAGTGAGGAATATGAGAGACATGAGGACTTTCACAGTTGAAAGTTCCGACCGTTGCCGCGCCACGCGCCACCTCATTGATCTTATCCACCCAGCGGTCACATTATTTAAGGGCATTTATGTCAAATCATGTCGGGGTGCTCCCAGGCTATAAGTAGCCGCCCCCACAACCACTTGCTGGTTGGTTGCTCCGAGAGAAACTAACAATTGTCATTTAGAGCAACCCAAATTCCTCAGAGTCCTCGAGATAAAATTATTAACTGAGGAAATACCCCAAACATCAAACCCCAAACCAAAAAACAAGTGATTGAGCATCACTGAAGAAGTTGTTCCTGTGTGGAACCAAAGCCTGTTACCTTTTAGGATTGTGCATCCTCGAGACGGTTAGGCGTCATGGTCTAGAGCATCCAACAGTCAATTGTGGATCGCCGGGTGACCGAGTTTGTGAGGGTTTGGAAGTCTGCCCAGAAGACTTACCACGAGTGTTGGGCGAGGACTGTGTCTCCTTAGCCCAAGGAGAATATGGTAGGGACTATGTGTCCCGGGACTTGATACGTCTCCAACGTATCTATATTTTTTGATGGTTTATGCTATTATCTTGTCAAACTTTGGATGTTTTGTATGCCTTTTCTATATTTTTTGGGACTAACCTATTAACTCAGTGCCAAGTGCCACTTCCTGTTTTTTCCGTGTTTTTGACCCTTTTCAGAGGAGGATTTTAAACGGAGTCCAAACGGAATAAAACTCCTGAAAAGATTTTTTTTCCGAAACAGAAGACGATCGGGAGACTTGAGAACCAAGGCAGTGGGTCACCAGGGACCCCACAAGCCCCCTAGCCGTGACCAGGGGCTCGCGCCTCCCAGGCTTGTGGGCTCCCTGGGCCTCCCCTGCCCTAGCTCCTTCGCCTATAAATTCCCTAAAATCCCAGAAAAAATCAGGAGATCCACGAAAATACTTTTCCGTCGCCGCAAGCTTCTGTCCTCGCAAGATCCCATCTGGGCACGTTCTGGTGCCCTGCCGGAGGGGGGATTCGGATACAGAGGGCTTCTTCATCAACACCATGACCTCTCCGATTATGCGTGAGTAGTTCACCATAGACCTACGGGTCCATAGCTAGTAGCTAGATGGCTTCTTCTCTCTCTTGGATCTTCAATACAAAGTTCTCCATGATCTTCATGGAGATCTATCCGATGTAATCTTCTTTTGCGGTGTGTTTGTCGAGATCCGATGAATTGTGGATTTATGATCAAATTATCTATGAATCTTATTTGAGTTTCTTCTGATCTCTTATATGCATGATTTCATATCCTTGTAATTCTCTTCGAGTTGTGGGTTTTGTTTGGCCAACTTGATCTATGATTCTTGCAATGGGAGAAGTGCTTGGTTTTGGGTTCGTATCATGCGGTGACCTCACGCAGTAACAGAAGGGGTAGTGAGGCACGCATAATGTTGTTGCCATCAAGGGTAAAATGATGGGGTTTTCATCATTGGTTTGAGTTTATCCCTCTACATCATGTCATCTTGCTTAAGGCATTACTCTGTTCGTCATGAACTCAATACACTAGATGCATGCTGGATAGCGGTCGATGTGTGGAGTAATAGTAGTAGATGCAGAAAGTATCGGTCTACTTGTCTTGGACGTGATGCCTATATGTATGATCATTGCCTTAGATATCGTCAGGACTTTGCGCGGTTCTATCAATTGCTCGACAGTAATTTGTTCACCCACTGTAATATTTGCTATTTTGAGAGAAGCCTCTAGTTAACACTATGGCCCTGGGGTCTACTTCACACCATATTTTCAGCCTTACTCTTTTACTTCTTTGCACTTTTCGCCTTCAGATCTCACTTTGCAATCAATCTTAAAGGGATTGACAACCCCCTTATAGCGTTTGGTGCAAGCTCTTTTGTGTTTGCGCGGGTACTCTAGACTTGACGACATTCTCTTACTGGATTGAAACCTTGGTTCTCAAACTGAGGGAAATACTTACTGCTCTTGTGATGCATCACCCTTTCCTCTTCAAGGGAAAAACCAACGCATGCCCAGTCTCGGTCAACGTGCCAATTTTTGGCGTTGTTGTCTGTTGCCGTAGCAGAAAAATTTCTGGCGCCGTTGCCGGGGTGGATCTAGTTAAGAACTAATCCAAGTAAGTGTCGCAAACTCATCTCTTGCATTTACTTTTTGCCTCTCGTTTTCCTCTCCCCTACTTCAGAAAAAACTAGAATTTACAAAAATATTTTCCTTTTTCGTTTGCCTTTTTCGTTCGCCCTTTTCTCTCGCTTGCTTTCTGTTCGTTTGTGTGGTATAGTCTATCTGTCCTCATGGCTAGATCCAGCACTTCGAAAGATACTCCCGAGAACGAAGTTCTCAATTTCAAATAAATTGAGGAAGTAAACTTAAAGGACGCTTGGTATAGGATTTGCAATGCTCAGAGTAGATCTACTCACAAGCAATCTACTTCCGTCCTGCTTCGCAGTTTTTATGTGGGTACTTCTCCTTGGAATAGGCATATTCTTGACACCATCGTACGCGGAAATTTCTTGGGTAGCCATACCTTTGATTCTTACAGAGCTGTAATAAATTTGGTAGGCTCACCGCCACTCATGGTTAATGGAACTACCTTAACTCTGGAACATGTCATGCGTAGGCTGGACGTCATTGAAAATAAAGTTGATGCGATTGAACTTATTGAGAATTTGGATAAAAAGATTCACAATCAAATCACTCAGTACGGATCCAAGGTGGGAATGGTTTTATAAAATTTAAAGGAGAAGGAACCGACAGTTAACGAAAAACTAGGTCATGACTCCGCTAGGATTGGCAAACTAGAGGATGTTATAACCAATTGGGTTCCGCTTTTGCCGCTGTGCAGAATACTCCAAATTTTGCCCACAATAAGATCACCAAGTCTGTTTTTGTTCCTAAAAATAGTTGTGAATCATCTAGTAAGAAATATGAAGACCTTAAGATGATGAGTGATCACGCTACTTATGGTTTGAGCACAAAAGACGACGATACGTGATTCCATCACCTTATGCCTAACTAAGGGCGTTAAACAACAGCGCATGTTGGGAGGCAACCCAATGAATTTACCTTTTTATTTATGTTTTGTTGCGTCCACACCATCATAATTCTGTTATGATAGTGTATTTTGTGTTTCTTTTTGTGTTTGTGCCAAGCAAAACCTTTATGACTAGTCTCGGTGATGGTTGTTTGATCCTGCTGGAAAAAGAGAGAAACTTTTCGCTCACGAGATTATGTTTCATTTTTATTCAGAAAGAGATTTTGTGTTGATAATTTTTTCTACTGGTTCATATGCCTTTTTCCCAGGCAGTCGTAATTTTTCAGAATTTGTGAGGTACCATAAGTATATGAAGTATACAGATTGCTACAGACTGGTCTGTTTTTGACAAATTCTGTTTTTGTTGAGTTGGTTGCTTGTTTTCATGAAACTATGGATAGTATCGGGGGTACTAGCCATGAAAATGTGAGAATACAGTAATCTAACACCAATATAAATAGAAATTAAGATTGCTACAATACCTAAATAGGTGGTAGTTTGTTTTCTTGTGCTAATGATATCACGAGTTTCTATTTAAGTTTTGTGTTGTGAAGTTTTCAAGTTTTGGGTGATGATCTCATGGACAAAGGGATAAAGAGTGGAAAGATATCAAACTTGGGGATTCCCAAGGCATACCAAGCCAAATTCAAGGACACGAAAAAGCCTAAGCTTGGGGATGCCCCGGGAAGGCATCCCCTCTTTCGTCTTCAATCCATCGGTAACATTACTTGGAGCTATATTTTTATTCACCACATGATATGTGTTTTTCTTGGAGCGTCTTGTATCATAGGAGTATTTTCTTTTTGTTGTGTCACAATCATCCTTGCTGCACACCTTTTGAGAGAGACATGCACTCTTCGTGATTTTGATAGAATGCTCATCGTGCTTCACTTATATCTTTTGAGCTAGACAGTTTTGCTCTATGTGCTTCACTTAGATCTTTTAGAGCACGGGGGTGCATGACTTGGTAGTTGGCTTGTGCTACAAAAGTAGTCCCAAAGGTGATAGGTACCCAAAGAGGATACAAAAACCTCCATCTTCATGTGGAGTGAGTAGAAAGAGAAGTTTTGATTCCTCTCAATTAGTTTTGAGACGTGGATTTGGTAATATTAAGATTTATGTTAGTAGGGTGTTGTCAATCTAGAAATACTTGTGTTGGAGTTAGTGATTCCCGTAACATGCACGTATGGTGAACCGCTATGTTAGGAAGTCGGAGCATAATTGATCTATTGATTGTCATCCTTTGTGTTGCGGTTAGGATCGCACGATGGTTAACACCTGCCAACCCTTCCCCTAGGAGAGTATGCGTTTAGTACTTTTTTTCGATTACTAATAAAAACTTTCACAACAAGTATTTGAGTTCTTCATGACTAATGTGAGTCCATGGTATAGATGCACTTTCACCTTACACCATTGCTAGCCTCTCTAGTACCGCGCAATTCTCGCCGGTGCACAAACCCACCATATGCCTTTCTCAAAAGAGCCACCATACCTACCCACTATGGCATTTTCATAGCCATTCCGAGATATATTGCCATGCAACTCCCACCGTTCCATCTCATGACTTGTGTTGTCACTCTCATATTGCCATTGCATGATCCTAAGATAGCTACCGAGATGTTTCAACGTCATACGCTAAGCTAGATCGTTGCACATCCCGGTACACTGTCGGAGGCATTTCCTATAGAGTCATCATCATTCTAAGCTTTGAGCTATGAGTAAATAAAAGTGTGATGATCATAATTATTAGAGCATTGTCCCATGTGAGGAAATAAAAAAAGAGGCCAAAGTTGCCCACAAAAAAAGAGAGGCCAAAGATCCCAAATAAAAAAAGAGAGAGAGAAAGAGAGAAGGGACAATGCTACTATCTTTTTCAACACTTGTGCTTCATAATAGCACCATGTTCTTCATGATTGACAGCCTCTCGTTTCGTCACCACCATATACTAGTAGGAATCTTTATTATATAACTTGGCTTGTATATTCCAATGATGGGCTTCCTCAAATTGCCCTAGGTCTTCGTGAGCAAGCAAGTTGGATGCACACCCACTAGTTCTCCTTTTGAGCTTTCACATACTTATAGCTCTAGTGCATCCTTTGTATGGCAATCCCTACTCATTCACCTAGATAAATATTAATGGGAATCTCCATAACCCTTTAATACGCTGAGTCAATGTGACCATCTCCTCCTTTTTGTCTCACAGCCACCACCACACTCTATTCCACCTATAGTGCTATATCCATGGCTCACACTCATGTATTGCGTGATAGTTGTAAATGTTTGAAAAAGTAAGAGTGCAAAAAACAATTACTTGGCCAATACCGGGGTTGTGCATGATTTAAATTAGTTGTGTGGGGATGATGGAGCATAGCCAGACTATATGATTTTGTAGGGATAACTTTCTTTGGCCTTGTTATTTCGAAAGTTCATGATTACCTTGCTAGTTTGCATGAAGTATTATTGTTTTCATCTCAATAGCAAACTATTGTTTTGAATCTTACGGATCTGAACATTCATGTCACATGAAAGAAGTTACAAAGGACAACTATGCTAGGTAGCATTCCACATCAAAAATTCAGTCTTTATCACTTCCCTGCTCGAGGACGAGCAGGAATTAAGCTTGGGGATGCTTGATACGTCTCCAACGTATTTATAATTTTTGATGGTTTCATGCTGTTATCGTGTCAAACTTTGGATGTTTAGTATGCCTTTTATATCTTTTTGGGACTAACCTATTAACACAGTGCCAAGTGCCAGTTCCTGTTTCTTCCATGTTTTTGACCCTTTTGAGAGGAGGATTTTAAACGGAGTCCAAACGGAATAAAACTTCCGAAAATATTTTTTTCCGAAACAGAAAACGATCGGGACACTTGAGAACCAAGGAAGAGGGTCACCAGGGACCCCACAAGCCCCCTAGCCGTGGCCAGGGGGCCCACGCCTCCCAGGCTTGTGGGCTCCCTGGGCATCCCCTTCCCTAGCTCCTTCGCGTGTAAATTCCCTAAAATCCTAGAAAAAATCTGGAGATCCACGAAAATACTTTTCCACCGCCGCAAGCTTCTGTATCCGCAAGATCCCATCTGGGGCACGTTCTGGTGCTCTGCCGGAGGGAGGATTCGGATACGGAGGGCTTCTTCATCAACATCATGACCTCTTTGATGATGCGTGAGTACTTCACCATAGACCTACGGGTCCATAGCTAGTAGCTAGATGGCTTCTTCTCTCTCTTGGATCTTCAATACAAAGTTCTCCATGATCTTCATGGAGATCTATCCGATGTAATCTTCTTTTGCGGTGTGTTTGTCGAGATCCGATGAATTGTGGATTTATGATCAGATTATCTATGAATCTTATTTGAGTTTCTTCTGATCTCTTATATGCATGATTTCATATCCTTGTAATTCTCTTCGAGTTGTGGGTTTTGTCTAGCCAACTTGATCTATGATTCTTGCAATGGGAGAAGTGCTTGGTTTTGGGTTCATACCGTGCGATGACCTCACCCAGTGACAGAAGGGGTAACGAGGCATGCATCGTGTTGTTGCCATCAAGGGTAAAAAGATGGGGTTTTCATCATTGGTTTGAGTTTATCCCTCTACATCATGTCATCTTGCTTAAGGCCTTACTCTGTTTGTCATGAACTCAATACACTAGATACATGCTGGATAGTGGTCGATGTGTGCAGTAATAGTAGTAGATGCAAAAAGTATGGGTCTACTTGTCTCGGACATGATGCATATATGTATGATCATTGCCTTAGACATCGTCATGACTTTGCGCGGTTCTATCAATTGCTCGAGAGTAATTTGTTCACCCACCGTAATATTTGCTATTTTGAGAGAAGCCTCTAGTGAACACTATGGCCCTCGTGTCTACTTCACACCATATTTTCAGCCTTACTCTTTTACTTCATTGCACTTTGGAATCAATCTTGAAGGGATTGACAACCCCTTTATACCGTTGGGTGCAAGCTCTTTTGTGTTTGCACAGGTACTCTGGACTTGTCGAGATTCTCCTACTAGATGATACCTTGGATCTCAAACTGAGGGAAAGACTTATTGCTCCTGTGCTACATCACCCTTTCCTCTTCAAGGGAAAAACCAACGCAAGCCCAGTCTCCGTCAACGTGCCAATTTTTGGCGCTGTTGTCTGTTGCGGTAGCAGGACTGTGTGTCCTTTTGGTTTCAATACCAAGTCGTCCGAACCAGACGTACAACTGTGACATCAGTTGGAACTGGGTCATCAACAAATGTGTTCATCAAGCTACGGGTTCTATTTCTTCAACTCCTTCATTTCCTCAAATTGTATGTTGCAGACTTTTATCTGTGTTGTTTGAAGAATTTGTCTTAAGACTTTCTCTCAATTTCCTAAACCTCAAATTCTTCACTTACGTTAATCTTCACCTGCATACTCTGTACGTGCGAACTGTGCAAACCGAATCTCATAAACTTCATCGTGTATTCTACTGTAGTCGTTTTGCACTCCTGATCCTGTGCTATTTCCGCTGCACTTAATTCATCATTGAGGACTTTCCTCACAAGGAATTTCCTGAGCGATGAAATTCTAAAAATCGCCTATTCACCCCCTCTAATCGATATAACGTAGTTTCACTATGCCAGGCGGTAGATTAACCAAGTCCCAGACTTGATTTTCATCCTTGGACTTTAACTCGGATCTCATGGCCTCCAGCCATGCCTCAGAATCTGCGCTCACCATCGCTTCAGCATACGTGTCCGGCTCATTGCTTTCTAGCGACAACACATCACGCATTCTACACAATCTATCCGACCTCCATGGCTCGGGTGTTGTCTCCACTACGGGTTCTCTCACAGACTCCAGTATGATCTCATCACTAGCCGAGTCATCTCCGAGTGGCTCTCGAATTTCTTCGAGTCGCACCATTCTCCTAGTGGCTTCCCGACTGACAAACTCTTTCTCTAGGAAACCATGTTCCGATAAACAAACACTTTGTTCTCTTCTTGGTTGTAGAAGTTGTATCCCAAGGTTTCCCTCCGATATCCCACAAATATGCACTTATCCGACTTGGGTGTAAGCTTGTTCGACATGAGTTGCTTGACAAATGCTTCAAAACCCCAAATCTTTAGAAAAGACAAACGAGACTCTTCCCGGTCCACATCTCATGTGGTGTCTTGTCTACGATTTTTGATGGTACCTTGTTAAGTGTGAAAGATGTAGTTTCTAGAGTGAGTCCCAAAAATTACAAGGGTAAATACGATTTGCTCATCATTGATCGGACCATGTCCAACAAGGTTCAACTTCTCCGTTCCGACACGCCATTTCTCTGTCGGGTACCCGGAGGTGTGAGATGAGGTACTATACCTCGGCTTTTCAGATGATCAACAAACTCATGGCTCATGTGCTCACCTCCATGATTTGATCATGGAAGCTTTATTGTCTTGTTGAGCTGATTTTGAACCTCGTTTTGAATCTCTTTGAACTTTTTAAAAGTTTCTGACTTGTGCCTCATCAAATAGATATATCCATATCTACTCAAGTCGTGAGTAAAAGTCAAGAAGTACTAATAGCCACCTCTGGACGTTGTGCTCATTGGACCACACACATCACCGTGTATTAGCTCCAACAGCTCGAACGTCCTCTCGTAACTCTTTGCAAAAGGAGACATAGTCATCTTGCCTAGCAAGCATGATTCGCATGTCTCGAACGACCCGAAGTTGTACGAACTAGGAATCCATCATCATGGAGATTCTTCATGCGTTTAAGGCTAATGTGTCCAAGCCAGCAATGCGAGAAGTATGTCAGATTTATCTCATTAGGCTTATGCCTCTAGACTCAAAATAAATAGCCCATCTACAATGGGTGCATAGTCGTGGAACATTCCATTCAAATAAAATGAACAACCATTGTCCTTTATATTGAATTCCTAACCCTAACTCATCAAGCACAAGGCAGAAATAATGTTCTGACTAACTGCGGCAATGTAATAACAATTATTCAATTTTAAATTAAATCCAGAAGGAAGCTAGAGATGCATCATGCCGACCTCCAATGCAGCAACTCTTGCTTTGCTGCCGACCCTTGTGTCAATCACCCGTTGTGCCACATGTCTAGTTCTTACCAGCCCATGCATGGGAGTTGTAAATATTGACAACCGATCTGGTAACAAATACCCAAACGCTACTAGGTATGTTAGAAAGGTAAATGTCTACAACATATGTAACATCTGGTAACAAGAAGCATCTCTCGCCTTCTTTCCATGCTCAGCAAGCCACTTGCTATAGTTCCTATTCGAGTGACCAGCTTCCTTGCAATGAAATAAAATGGTCTTTGAGTTCGGTCCGGACTTCCGCTCAGCGTCGGAGACAACCTTATCCATGCCCTTTTTCTTACCCATTTTCTTGGTCCAACTCTTCTTGAACTTAGCCGAGTTCTGCACAATCAACACTTCATGCGTGCCTTTCTTTATATCCTGCACTGGCACCTTGAGCATCACATGCAATTCAATGAGCTTCTTAGCCATGCCATGCATATGATAGTTCGAGATGAACGTCCCATAGCTAGGTGGAAGGGAACCCAAAATGGCATCAGTAGCTAGCTCATCCAAGAAAGAGAAGCCCAACCGATCCAAAGCTTGCACGTACCCGATCATCTTATTCACATGCACACTCAGTGGATCACCTTCCTTCGCTTACAATCAATCAAAGATCACCAGACGTTGAACCTTTTGGTCCTAGCGTGCACATGAAACATGCTCTTGAGACTCGAGATAATATCGAAAGCCGCAATATCTTCGAAATGTTGTTCGGGATCCATACAAGCTAGCATGAGGCAGCTGATCTCGTTAGATTCATCAAAGAGTTTCTGGTAGGCATTCTTGGTTGTGGAATTAGCATTATCGGCAGGTACCACTCGAAGTGGATCCTGTAGAACATCTTCCTTTTTATCATGCTGGAGAACAGTTCTCAAATTTCTATACCAGGTGGTAAAGTTTGTTCCATCTAGTTTATCCTTTTCCAGAATTGATTTCAACGCAAAGTTTTGAGGATGTGGTGCCATTGATCTACAATAGAAAATATGTAATCACTAAGCAATGTGTTTATGTAGAGTAATTCAAGCCTAAAACAAAACTACTCCCAATGAAGTCAACATCCCTCCGCAAACTCTTAGTGATTCACGATCCGACTATCACAAGCGACTAGTGAGCTTTAGCACCACTTCTAGTCAACTTGTGTATCCGGTAAGCAACTCCCTGCTCACCGTATCTCTATATGACTCGTGTCGGTCGGGTAGGTATGTTAGATCCCGGCGCCCAACCATGTTTGCCACAAGGCCCAAAACCATTTTGACGTCCTTGTCAAGTTAACCTAGTGCAGTGCATGTCCGTGTCTAACACGAACCCTCCAGTTCAAGGACACCTAGTAGCACCTCAATTTTATGTGCCCACCACTAGACATACTTGACATGTGAAGGTGCAACATCCGGAATGGCAATGTGCTTGATATTAATGAGGTATCTTTCTACCATTCTAACATGCATAAAAACAAGAAGCAATATCAATCACATATAAGCATAAATACGTGAAATAGTATGGCTCCTTCATGGACGTCCTTCCATGGCCGGCTCCAACTCCGATGACCATGGCGGAACTCCATATTATCCGTCATGCCAAGAATCCAAAACCTCGAACTTGACCTCTGTCCTCCAACTACTACAACTAGCAATGAATTTACAGAGAATCACAAGTCAATGCACAGGTCGTTATACAATATAATGAAAACACTTTGGCTCTTGTCGACTGACAATCATGACATGCAGGTCATGTTTAATTACACACATGCATCACATACATATGATTGATACTATTCACATCAAACCTACAAAACAAGCTTATGCATAGAATCACATTCTACTGGTTTGTGCTATCCTGTTCTAAATACATGACCCTACACACACGACGGTCCCTCGTGGGTGCGGGCAGCGCACGATGTTTTTGGAAATCACACATCAAATATGTACATCGATCACGCCGAATTTTCTGATCTCGTCGATCATTGCAAACCCGAGTCAGATTTACGTTTCACTTTTATCCCCGATGGTGGAAACCAACCGGTGGGGGTAGGTTGTGTCATGACCTCATCGATTCTGATAATCATAAAACATAGCCTGAACGATCCCGATGTGCAGTCGATCACATCAACCATGCACATAGCCGATCTCAACAACGACGAAATATCTCCTCCACCGCCACCACGTATCAAATATGCATCCGATCTGAAACCAAAACCTATATCAGAGGCTCTCATACCATTGTTAAAATTTTCCTATGCGGAGAACATCCATAAACATTCTACGAAGATGGATCACAAATCATTACCACTAGACATGTAGTGTCGTGCAGCAGAAGTAGAGTTGCGGTAGCGCGTCCGCGTGGTTTTTCTCCTCCTCATCCAGTCTCCCTCAACAGCCAGTCGTTGGATCCTCTCCCTCGAACAACCAGTCACCGGATCACACGCACAGGTTTGCCGGAGTGGCGCAAGTGCACCACCTCTAACGGTATCTGCCCGTGCAGGAGGAACACAGTGTGGCGGACTCCAAGGTCCAGATCACATAGTCGGCGGCGGCGAGTGGAGGTTGCTAGGTGCAACACATGCACAACCTTAATGACGGCGCCGAACTGATTTTTTAATAATTGTGCCGCACCTCCACTATATATAGGCATCCAGCGCAGGCACAACTCTTGGGCCTTGTACGGACCCTAAAGGCCATGTGTTCCTTCCCTTAAGGGCACGACCCTTTAGGTTCTAGTTCACTTGGTCGTGAGTCACATCACATTCGACTCGGCTAGTTGATACGTCTCCATCGTATCTATAAATTTTGATTGTTCCATGCCAATATTATGTAACTTTCACATATTTTTGGCAAAATTTTATATGATTTATCGGACTAACATATCGATCCACTGCCAAGTGACAGTTCCTGTTTGTTACATGTTTTTTGTTTCACAGAATATCCATATCGAATAAACATTACTAGAATCGGAGAATTTGCCATCTATGTGATCTTTGTCGTATGCTGGCAGATGACAAAGAAACTCTTTGCCGTCACCTGCCAAAAAAAAGACGCGAAAGAACGCAGTGATGGCAAAGATAATTTTTGCCATCAGTGTGTTCTTTGTCGTCCGCTCACATACGACAAAGATAACGGCCCACTCCTCACCTCTTTGTCGTCTGCTAGCATACGGCACAGGGGATGGCCACATAACAACCCACTCCTCACCTCTCTCTCTCCCCCTACTCCCAACCTCTCTCTCTCCCCCATCTCCCCACCTCTTTGTCACTCCCACCTCACCGCGCCGCCCGTGCCACCACCACCACACCGCCCCCTCCCCGCGGCTCCCCTTCCCTGCGCTGCTCACCACCATGCTGCCCCCTCCCCGCGGCTTCCCCCTTCCTGCGCCCCCACCACTGTCAGCCTCCTCGCCGAATCCTCACCGCCCAACCACTGTCGGCCCCCTCGCCGCCCCGGCCCCCATGCCCCGCGACTGCCCCGGCCTGCGCCATGCCGGCCCTAGTCCTCGCCCCGCCCCACAGCGGGCCTACCCACTGGCCCTCGCCCTGCCCCAGTGCCAAAAAGAATTAAACTTTTGTGAGGTAACTATCTAATCTTTTTGGAGCAATGAGTGTGTACAGCAATTGATGTACTACAATTTAAATTAGACTGATATATTGTAATTTTGTCCATAGTTATTAGAGTTTGTTAACTCTGTGTTTTTTGATAAAAAACTAAGATGTCCAGGTTTAGAAAAATCAAAGAACATGCACATCTACATACTGATGACGTATATGGGAAGCATAACATTAGGTACTCTTGCAAAATAAAAGAAAGGACCGACATCATGTAAGAATAGCAGATGAATTAGTGCTGATGTTGTTCACTGCAATTCCTTTTTCTTTTTGATAAAATTAATATGTTAATATTGAAAAGTTATCAGTTACACCCAGCCTATGCGGCAACGCAACTCAAGAGCTACTTAAGACAGAGAGGATGCACATAGAAAAAAAGATGCCCAATGTTGTGGCGAAAAATATAATGGCCGGAAGCAACATAATTTCATGTAACTAATAGGTCGGATTAACCATGATTATAGCACTAGTAGAAAATGGGTCTTTTGGCCGGAGCGAAAAACCACATTAGCCCCGGTTCAAACTAAAACCAGGACCAACGCCAGACATTGGTCCCGGATCAGTTTGATAGGGCATAGGTCCCGGTTCGGTTAACCTCATTAGTCCCGGTTTGGGGCAAAAACCAGGAATAAAGATCCATCGACTGCCATGTGGCGTGCCGCGGAGCATTAGTCCCGGTTTGTGGCAAGAACCGGGACTGAAGGGTAGGCTATTAGTCCCGATATTAGACAAAAACCAGGACTGAAGTATTTCTTATATACACCCTGGCCCCTGCCCACCCTCTCCTCTGTTTTTTGGTTGTTCACGTGTGCCCATGCCATGCTCTTGCCACTCTAGTTCATGCACATGAGGTGTTCGATGAAATGCCCGAGCCACACTACTTAAGCTTTCTCCTCTCCAAGCTCGACCTCCAAGCTCCATTTTCCTCAATATTTGTCTAGGTTTGGCCATGCACCAACTGCACAAGTGTTTTCAAAGGTTAGCTACTTCATCCTTTCATCTGTCACTGCTAGTTTAGCTCATTTCAAATGCTCAAATTAACTTCTTAGAGTCTGCACATGTGTGGGATGCCGTCCCGTGCCCATCCTCACCGTTGTCGATCACCCGCGCCGATCTCGTCGCGAGCACCACTGTGGTGAGCCTCTTGTTCTTATCTTCTTTTTAAAATAAAAACAATTCTTACTTGTATGATTTAGATACATACTTGTATAAATTACTTACTTTCATTTTTTTATTATATAGTGTGATGGTTTTGGTATCCGCCTCCATCGGCCCTCGTCCTGTCTATGATTCGGATGTGGTATATATTATCTTTTATAACAATTTGTTTATGACAATTATGACGACCAATGTGTCATTTTTTAATCTAAGAGGTATGTGAACCGGAAATTCCAACCGACATAGAAATTCTTGTCGAGAAGTTAAAATTGGTTGAAAAAGAAAAAAATACTTGAAGGAAAAAAGGAAAATAATTGAGGAGAAGAATATGGAACTGGAGTTGCATGTCGCCGATGTCATCGATGATCGTAAGATGAAGATTGATGCGATGCGGTTGAAGATGGATGCAATGTGCTTGAAGATGGATGAAATGCGCTTGAAGATTAGGAATATTAGAAAATATGCCATTGATAAACAGGCTTGGTATCATTATGTTGTTGGGTCAATTGTTACCTTATTTGCGATTTTGATCGCATTTCTTGTTGCATTTAAATGTTCTACATAGTTGTATGTTGTTTTATGAGAGAACTTTATGTATTTATTTTTTGCAATAATAACATTTGATCACTACTGTGCTTTGGTTTTAATGTGATGATGAACTTGTATTAATTTAGTCATTTCTGTATTCATGATGTTCTGCAATGGTTTTTTGATATACTTAATTTCATAATAGAGATGAATAACCAATGGATGTACGGTGACCGACGCACTCCGGAGTACATTATGAACAGGGACTAATGCCCGAGTCACACTAAAGTTCACACAAAATGGTATCCTCGACCGAGGTTAGCAACCTTATCCTTTTCATCTGTAATTGATACAAAAATATTGCGTGTGTCAGTGTACGGTGGTCATTTCACTATTCATGTATGATGCCAGATCGATGCACGAAAGCGATGGATGTACGGAGAACGACGCGGTTCCGGATTTATTGTAGGCCCGCATAAATTTATCGATGTTGCTGAGGCAAACAAAGTGGATAATTTTATGCCTTGTCCATGTGTTGGCTGCCAAAACGTGAAGGAGTACTCTAGCTCGAAATCCATTCATCTCCACTTGCTTCAGAGAGGTTTCATGCCCACATATTATTGTTGGACCATGCACGGAGAAAGAGGGGTTAGGATGGAAAACAATGAAGAAGAAGATGATGATGACAACTATCCTATGTTCACTCAAGAATACGATCATACTACAATGGAAGACAATGAAGAAGAAGGAGGTGAAGAACAACCGACATCCAATGATCCCGGTGATGGTCTTGATTGGGTCATTTATGATGCAAAGAGAGAATGTGATACAAAAAGGAGAAGCTGAAGTTGGAGGCCATGTTAAAGGATCATAAAAATTTGTTGTACCCAAATTGCAAAGATGGCAGCACAAAGCTCGGTACCACACTGGAACTGTTGGAATGGAAGGCAGAAACTGGTTTATCTGACAAGGGATTTGAGAAGTTACTAAAAATATTGAAGCCAAAGCTTCCAAAGGATAACAAATTGCCCGGGACTACGTACGAAGCAAAGAAGGCTATTTGCCCTCTTGGA
Source organism: Hordeum vulgare subsp. vulgare (assembly GCF_904849725.1). Lineage (NCBI taxonomy): Eukaryota > Viridiplantae > Streptophyta > Magnoliopsida > Poales > Poaceae > Hordeum > Hordeum vulgare. The sequence goes on from NC_058523.1 coordinate 359,447,586, forward strand.
TTAGATGTTCAGAAGATACATGCATGCATTAATGACTGCATCCTGTACCGCGGTGAGAAGTACGAGAAAATGGATAAATGCCCGATATGCACTACATGTCAGTACAAGATCAGACAAGATGACCCTGGTGATGTTGAGGGCGATGACGAGCCCCCCAGGAAGAAGGTTCCTGTTAAGGTTATGTCGTATGCTCCTATAATACAATAGTTCAAACGTCTGTTCAGAAACAATGAGCATGCCAAGTTGATGCGATGGCACAAAGACGAGTGTAAGAAAGACGGGAAAAAGTTGAGACACCTCGCAGATGGGTCATAGTGGAGGAAAATCGAGAGGGAGTGTGCGGACTTTGCAGATGACCCAAGGAACTTATGACTTGGTATAAGTACAGACGATATGAATCCTTTTGGGGAGCACAGCTGCAGTCACACCACCTGGCCCATGACTTGATGTATCTACAACCTTCCTCCTTGGTTGTGCATGAAGAGGAAGTTCATTATGATGCCAGTGCTCATCCAAGGACCGAAGCAACCCGGCAACGACATTGATGTGTACCTAAGGCGACTGAGGATCAGAGCAAAAAGCGGAAACGTGCCACCGCTAATAGTGGCGGCAGAAAGTTCTGATCACAGAAACGTAAGTTGTCGCCCCTCCCAAAAGTACCTCATAAGGATATGGAGAAGATACCTTGGGACTATACTGGAGAGGACAATATTAAGAGGGAAGACGCCCAGCATCAACAGTGGAAGGCTGAAGTGGCTAACAAGAAGAAGCCGAAAGAGCCAGAGTTCCCGAACACCCCAGAAGATCACGCCGCGTGTGTGAAAATGCTGAAAAACCTTGCAGATCCCCTGCCACCATTGCCAGCAGACTATGAACGCTCTATTCTCAAGTCGACTCAGGCAAAAAAGCAGTGGTTGAAGAGTAGTATGTCTAGCGGGAAATCAGTTGCCCAACTCGGACAACAGAAAAACCAATCGTGCCCCCCGCTCAAAGTGTATTCCGATACAAAGGTGTGCTCGAGCGGAGCTGCGGTCGAGCAGAGGAATTTTGAAACAGATGCTACCGATCTGGAGTTTTTTGCAATATACGGAGAAGCGGCCAAGGCTCAAGGCATGTCTATTGATGAGTACTTAGACCATTTGCAGGATTCGCTAACGTAACCTAGGTGTACTGGTACGGGTCTCCTCTCGTCAAACCTGAATGTCAACAAGCTACCAACTAAAATGCGAAGATTGCATGACTGGTACATGCAAGCATGTACTAGACAGCAAAACTAGATCTACGTTGCATATGAAGACGAGCTTTTCGGGACTGGACGAGGCGTGCACATGATTGAATTCGACAAATTATTTCAGTTATACAAACAAGACACCCTCGACAAATCTATCATCGGTGCCTATTGTTTGTAAGTATTATTAATTTATGTCATTAAGTCTTACTCAGCTCGTTCTTGCATGTATAATCTTACTCATCACTATATTAATTTTGCAGAATGAAGATTCTCGAATGCAAAAGAGGACAAATCTATGACATTGTGTTCATTGACCCAGATTACAATCATCACCAAAGTGTCAAAACGAGTCCCCGCGAGACAGAGAATAACTTGATACAAGGGTTAAGGTTTTGCAGTGAGTGTTACTATACACAATCATCACCAAAGTGTCAAAAGGGAAATACTATTTCCTTACAACATCAAGTGAGTGTTACTATACACACATTCTATTTTCGCTTACTCGATGTTATTATAAGTGTACGTATAATAGAATCATTATGCGCACACAGGTTCCACTTTATTTTGTTAATCATTGTACCTGACGAGGGACAAGTAGTAGTCATGGACCGGAAACGCACACCCCTCGCAGAATGTACGAACATGCAAGAATGCCTCCAGAGGTAATTTCAATCATTATGGCACTATATCGACAACTTCTTGTTCATTTCCTGATAGGAAGGAATTAATACAGAACTCCTTTATTCATTTCATTTTCTGGCAGGGCTTGGAAACAGATCACCGCCAAGTCTCGGGGTGATTGGAAGTCAGAGCTTACATTTAAACAAATAGATGTAAGTAACTACTAGCTAGATCCGCGCATCTCTTTATTCTAGTTTCAATACCATTATAATTCTTGATTGTGTTTTTGATTGAACTCTATTCATGTAAAGTGCTTGAGGAAGGAACACGGGAACAATTTATGTGGATACCATGTTTGCGAGTTCATTCGCCAGACGACCCATGAGAAGGGAAAAACCCAGGACATCAAAAAAATCGAAGTACGATAAACAATACTCACAGTTTTATTTTATTACCGTGAATTGTGTTTGTTTTCATTGATATATATATATTGACCCCTTCTTTAAATTAGATCAAACGTTTGCGGGACGGTCTTCTACCACATGAACATGTACGAGCAATTCAAGAGGAAATTGCCGGATTGTTAGATGCAGAGGTCCTAGATGTCAAGGGAGAATACTATTGCATGTCGATGCAAATGATATGAAATGATATAGCGTAAAAAAGATGCAAATAAGGGCATGTAACCCGTGTCTACATTTTGTAAATATGTTCGACAAATCATGACGGATGAGATGGTGTAATATATTCGTGACGATGATGTGCAATATAGTTGTTCCTTTATTGTTGCGTATGTACCATCCAATTCAGTGCAAAACAAGAATTAGAAAATGCCCAAAACAAATAAATGGGAAAATAGGGGGCACCAAAATAGCCCCATCCAATTTAGTGCAAAACCCTAAACCCTAAAAATTGCTCAAAAAAACTACGAAGAAATAGCCCCGGTTCGTAATACGAACCGGGACTAATACCCCTCCCCCTCGCTCCCAGCCCCGCCACATGGAAGGTGATTAGCCCCGGTTCAGGGCCGAACCGGGGCTAGCATTAGTCCCGGTTGATTAGTCCCGGTTCGAGAATCGGGACTAATGGCCCAACCGAACCGGGGCTAAAAGCCCTTTTTCTACTAGTGTACTACATGTAAACATGCAATAAGACAACAAAGGAAAACAATAGTCTATAATGATGGTGAAACTAATACACAGAACTGTTAATCATTTCTGTTATATTTAGTGCATATGCAAATATGTTACATTAGATTGGCACGTGGTAGAGAAAATTAGAGTGAGCTAACTAAGCCTGGAAGCATTTGCATGCTTAATCTCACAATGTCGCTAATGAGATGGGTGCATGACCAATTTTTTTTGTATAGAGATACATGAATACAAATACTTAAGTTTTAATCATGGATTAATATTACGTAAATGATTCATAGAAAGCATCATAACTTGATGTTGCTTCATGCCTGTCTAATTACCTAAGAACAATAAATCATAAAACTAGAGATGAAAAGTACAGTAACTCCCAGCTTCCTAAGACCAAGAATAACTATATTGGTTTGTTAAATAAAAATAATATGACATTAGTTTGTCAATAGATAACATCATTTGTTGTAAAACTTCCATAGTTGTGAATTCTCAAATAATTATATTGGAGGCTACTCATGTCAATGACATGTCTACCTATTTGCAAAGAGAGAAAACAACATTTTTTTTCTTCAAACCCTCTTTCGTAAAAAAATACAATCCTTCCTATTTTTTTGCACACATATATTCTTATGCACAAGAACTATTGAAGTGCACATCTAAGATATGGCCTAATTGAAAAGCTATAGGTAAACAATTTATACAGGAAATCTAGCCGCGCAAATGTGTCGGTCACTCCACTAGTTATTCAAGAATGTAGTAGCACATATGTGACCCTTTTATGCCCATTCGTGATGCCTATCTATTAACAACATAATTACATCATAAGAAAAACAATGCGCACATGACATAAAATGTGGGCAACATACATGGTAAATTTCTGGCTGAATTTATAGCAATGGCATGCCAGCAAACAACACTTGGGGAAGAGTAAAGTTTCATTGAACCTGGCTAAGAAAAAATACATGGAAGATTAAGATGAGTGAGGTAACTCCCAGACATCATTCACCGCCCAGTTTAGGGAAGATTAACAAAAGTGATTTTTTTAAACCTCGAATTATATAAGAGTTCAGATTGCATCATCCTCACATAAATAATAAAAAACTATTTCTTACTTGCAATAATTCACCTATCTTTTAATTTATTCTTCACGTATGATGTGGAATAGTAATAGTATATGATACTTTTGGTTTTATTCTCCGTATACCTCCTATCTATTATGTTACTTAAAGTCATTTGCCATGTTTGTACTGATGCCGAGGTTGGAAGGGTTTACTAATATAATATTTCATTCAAATATTACTTCTTGACAGGTTAAACATTAACCTACAAATGATCAAATATCACTAGTTTTGTTAGTAATTTACATTACTAGTTTAGAATACTTGTTAGTAGTTTAGATTACTGTTAGTCTTGTAAATTATGAGTTAGGTCCTGTATTTTCCGATTTTGTTATAAAAAACATCATATTTGTGTTTATAAGGCGTATTTAAATGTGAAGTTGTTTCGTCGCTGCGAGGGTCTGGTGTTCGACGACCTCCTCGTGTGTTCGATGAGCTCTGCCCCTGCATTAGTGGGTCAGAACAAATGACATCTCCATCTCCCTCCTTCATTTTCTCTGTTCCAGTCTTCGTGTCGATGAAATTTGCTAGCTATAGGTAGATTAAATCATTAGTATATGCGTGACCAGTATGCATCTCTCATTCAAAAGGGTTGCAGTTATAAATATGCATGCATTCACATATTTGTAACTGCCATTCTTTCGAATTGCCCAACGTTATCCATGGACAACACGAGTATGTGTAGATTGGATTTGTTTTCCCATGCTCTGCTCTCAACCCGATGCATAATTTCGTCAGTGCCTCCCTGTTGGTCTCTTTGTAAACATCATCTCCGTTTATTTCCTAGACGTGTATCAGGAGAGAAGTGGGCAGGTGCTGCCAAAATTTTGCGTCGTATCCGGAGCACAGCATGGTAAAACAAACTCAATCTACACATACTCGCGTGGGATCAGGACCTATCTTTACCTATTAGCGTGTAGGTTGCATGGACGTAAGAAAACTGACATACTTGTGTGTCTAGTAGCTAGGCAAGATGAGTGATCGTGCGTGGATGTACATCGGTCACACGAGTCAGAAAGACATGACCAATGAATGTTTAACAAAAACCAAGGGGTTTGTGAAAGCCGCATTTGCAAATGGACAGAGAAAAACCTGGTGCCCGTGTCTTGGTTGCGATAACTTTAAACAAAAAATACAGGATGTAATGGGTAAACAAATGCAGATGAGGGGTTTTACGCCCGATTATACAATATGGACATTTCATGATAAGTCTGCCCAACGTATGAGGGCTGGGGAGGTTCGTCGTCGCACCGACGAGGTTGGTACTGGGTTCGAAGACATGGTACAAGAATTTGATGATGCTCGGGATTCGAACCATGAGATGGAGGAATCTGCAAAGGCCTTCTGTCACAGCCCTAGTTTCACTTTGCTTGCCAGGCATTCATGCATGCATATTTAAATTCTTTTAGTTTTGAAATGGGGAAGTGAACAAGCCTCAGGAACCAAAATTTTGTGAAATATGCAATATAAAAATTGCTTCAAATAGTTCCAGGAAAATGTCCCTGGTTTTCCCATAAATTATTGGCATGATATAAATATGTCAACTAATATTTTTGGATCACAGAAACATTTTACTTTGGACTTTTGATTTAATCCAACAATTATTTGAAATGGAGTTATATTTCCTATATATAAAATATAGTTTCATTAACTCTAAAAATAATTCTGTGGCATTGGATAATTATCTTATGTCACATAAAAATATTTTAGGGTTTTATAAAAATGATTTGAACTATTTTAAAATCAAAACAAATGTCAGAAAAGAAATAAAAGCAATCAAAATTAAAAAAAAAAAGAGCACGAAGGGCTTACCTGGCGCTCACCTACCAGGCCCAGCCCACCAGGAGCCCCTGTCATCTTCCTCCTCCTGCGAGTAGGCACAGGAGAAGGCGAGCACGACGGCAGCCCCTGGCGCCACCTCCTGCTTTGCCGTGGCACCTCCCCCTTGCTTCCCCGCGCCAGCAACCCCCCTCCTCTCCCTTATCTCCTCCTCTCTCCATTTCCCTCCTCTCCCCGGTTTCCTCTCCTCCCCTCGCTGCCATTGCCGAGCTCGAGCTCGAGCTCACCATCGTCCCTCCGGCCGCAGCAGCGCCTCCGTGAGCAGCCCATCGTTCCCGCATCGTCGAGCAGCTCCTCCCCGCCGAAGAAATCGAGTCGCAGCCTCCTATAGCGTCACCGTCGTCGCCCTTTTCCCCTCCGGCCACCGAAGATCACCGCCGTCAATTTGGTCTGCGCCGAGCCTCCCCGAGAAAGCTGAGCCCCCCTCGTCACCGACGTGAGCTCTCCCATCTTTTCCCCCATTCTCCAGTGCTCCGCCGTGCCTCTAGACCGTACCCGTCAAGGCCGAGCTCCGGCGCCGTGCGCCTCGTCGCCGACGCCTCCTCCGGCCGCCCGAGCTCCTCTGCTTGCCCATGGAAGATCGGCCACTTCGCCAACATCCCGTAGCCGCAAACCCCACTCGATTCCATGCCCTATAGCGTGATTCCGGGGGTCTCCAGTGAACCCTCAGTCGCGGCTTAGTCGCCGGCGACCACCCTCCGGTGGGGGCCGACGTGGCCGGCCATTAGCGCCTAACCTCCCCCCCCACAGCCACTTCGAGAGGGCCCCATGCCTGGTGAGCGCGGGTATAGCCCTGGGTCACTGACCAGTGGGCCCCACTGGTCAGGTTTGACCTGGACCAGCTGGTTGACCTGCTGACGCAGGGATGACATCAGCTTGACGCAGTAAATCGACTTCTGATTTTAAGTAATTCCAGAAAAATAGCAAAACTTTGAAAATTCATGGAAATTAAAATATAACTCGGATGAAAATAATTTATATATGAAAAATTATCAGAAAAATGCAAGGAATCCAATGGTACCATTTTCATGCATGTTTGAACAATTTAAACTTGCTGAACAGGACAATTACACAATAGGCATATAAATGCTTATATTTGGAGTTTAGAATTGATCCATATTGATCAAATAAACCCCAATTAACTTGTGATCACTTGCATTAGGTACAACCAGCATCATGTTAACATGCCATGCTCATGCATCATTGTGAAGCATTTGCTGTGCTTAATTTGTTCTCTGTTGATTTTGTTGATAGACCTTGCAAGATGTAGTTATCACCGACATCAAATAATAGCTGAGTTCTTCTGATCGACAGGCAAGCAAAACCCCCTTGATCATTCCGATACAATCCTACTCTCTCACTGTTGCTCTCATTTCAATGCATTAGGACATAAAGATTCAACTGCTACTTATGTTACGGTAGATGAACCCATTCCTTTACATGACATGTCTTTTCACAGTAAATAGCTAAACCAAGCAACCTAGCATACCTGGTAGATGCTTGATCCATCTTGTGCCATTACCCTGATATGCTTGCTATGTTAGACTTGAGCTGGTCTGATCATCTGGATGATGAATTGGAATGATCATGTCCTACAAATGAGAGTTAAGTGTGTGAACCTCTTTTGGTAAAGGAAGCGATGAGAGGCCATGTAGGAGTACATGGTGGGTTGTCTCATTGTCGCCGCACTTAGGACCTGAGATCTTGTGTTGGTTTTCCAAGACTAGTTACAACCGCACATTGGGTTCCAGTAACTCGACCCCTCTCGGCCTATTAACTACTTTGGTCTCAGTCCAGGAGTCGCAGTAGTTCGAAAGGTTCATAAGTTGTGGCACGGCCTGCTAAATGGATGAATGGCCCAATCAGGACCGGCTTGGGGCCCTGCTCACATCGTTTGAGGCCATATTGGAAACCTCAGCCGGACTTCCATTATGGGTTCCAACTCAGATAGGCGACTGCCTTGGGCGTGAGTCATTGTAGGTTAACGTCCTTTGCCGACTCCCTCGCTGGGCTTCCGCTTGAAGGTTGCCGAGGTGCTTGTTTTTATGTGCACATGGCGATAAATGGCGGGAGCATGTGTGACGAAGTACACCCCTACAGGGTAATTATCTATTCGAATAGCCGTGTGCTCGGATATGGACTACTTGGATACTTACATGGTTCATACATAACTTTAAGGGATACTTTAAAATGGTCCAAATAAGTGTGAGTGCTATGGATGGCGTTCTCATAGGATGACGAGAGAGGATCCATGGTGGTGTATTTAAGTGGTGGATATGTGGAGTCGTGTGCGCTCTCTCGTAGGGAGACGAGAGAGGTATAAAACATTGTTGTAGTTTAGGTTAGCCAATGGTCAAAGCTAGCTTTTCTGCAGTAAACCCCACAATCCCATTCATTGATACATGATGCATATGTAGTTAGTTCTGGTGTAAGTCTTGCAGAGTACCTTCGTACTCACTGTTGCTTATTTTCATTTTTTTGCAGAGATAGACATTGTTCTCTCTATGTTTTACTGTTGACGTTAACATCGATGGAATAGCTTGGGAACCCAGATAGTGGTCTTGCTCCTATGGTAGGGTCGTTGTAGCTTTTCAGGCTCTTCCAGCCGCTTTTAATAGATGTTTGTGCCCAGACATGTAACTTTCGCTTGATGCTTGTATGCTCTGAATGTTGGGTCATGTGACTCCTCTGTTTGTAACATTATACTATGTTGGCTCTTCGGAGCCTATTAAATAAATGATGAGTCATAGAGTTATGTTGTGATGCCATTGTTGTATCTACACATATCATGCATATTGTGTTTATGTTTGAAATGCATTTGTATGTGTGGGATTCGACACCTAGTTGTGTGCCTCTAGTAGTACTCTTTACAGGGAAATGCCTCTTTGTGCTTCCTCTTGGTAGCTTGCTACTGTTACGGACACATTGATTGATCGGCATGTATCCTTCTTAGCTGTTGTGTCTGTCCCCTCGGGGAAATGTCACGCGGTGTAATGGAGTCCTTGTAGCTTGCTACGACTCGTCTACAGACGCCGTTGACCGACACCTGCTTTGTTGGGTTATGTATGCATGTCCCTGTACGAATGTACCACTTGGGTTCATAACTTGCCATGTCGACCCGGCTTCTCTGACATATGATTGCTGGAGACATATTCATATATGTGAGCCAAAAGGTGCAAACGGTCCCGGCCAAGGTAAGGTGGTAGCCGGAGGGATTACCGTGCGTGAGGCCACAATGTGATATGATGTGTTACAAGCTGGAATTATGTGGCTTAGGATCACGGTCCCGACACCTTCTATGAAATGTTGGAGTCCTCAAAATGTCCTCTCCATGAGCATGCAAAGCTTTGACAACTGGATACCATCATGCAAGTAATGGCTTTGAAGCTCAATTCAACTTGGGCAGAGAATGCTACGACGTGATGATGACACTATTTGGACGCTTTCTACCCAAAGCCCATGTCATGCCTGCATACCTGTACCAGTCGGACAAAATACTCCTTGTACTTAAGATTTCCTATGAGAAGATAGATGCCTATGTGATCGGATGTGTCTAATTTAGGCTTGAGTATGCGGAATTGAACTATTGTCCCATTTGCAACTCTTCCAGCTATGTTGTGGTAGACAACGGTATGGGTGAGAAGAGGCAGACCAAAATCCCAGTTAATGTTCTTCGGTACATGCCAATCATACCAAGACTTCAACTTTTTTCATGGTGGAAGAGATGGCGAGACGGATGACATGGCACAAATTGGGAAAAAAGATCCGAACTAGATGCAGATATGAATAAGATGTTGGTACACACATCAGATGCGGAAGCATGGAAGCACTTCGATGCATTACGTCCGGATAAAGCGGCAGATCCAAAGCATCGTGGAGTATGTGTCGGCACGGATGCGCATAATCCGTTTGGTATGACGGCAACCAAATACAGTTGTTGTCCTGTATTTTTCATTCCAATCAACCCCCCCGGACATATTATGCAAAGAAAGAACATATTCTGGACGTTGATAATTCCAGGGCCCAACTATCCCGGGAAGAATATGAATGTTTACATGCAGCCGCTTAAGGATGAATTGAAAGAAGCTTGGGTTAGTGGGTTCAAGACATACGATGCCGCTAGAAAAGGAAACATCAAAATGCATGTCTGGTACATGTACTCAATGCATGACTTGCCGACGTATGCACTATTCGCTGGCTGGAATACGCATGGAAGGTTCCCATGCCCCACATGCAAGGTAGTGCTTCAATTTCGTTGAGTGCACGCAGGTCGGAAGTATTGTTCTTCGACTTGCATAAGCAGTACCTGGATCCTTGCCATGAGTTCAGAAAAGACAAGAAGAACTTCATCAAAGGTACAATTGTCAAAAACTCAACACCACCTGTGTTGATAGGCCAACAGATCCTGGATCAATTAAAAGCTCTCGAGCCTGATCCAGTGCGTCCAGGGTATCAAGGGGTATAATTTGTAATACGCCTGGACTCACAAGACATGCTTCTGGGATCTGCCTTACTTCAAAAACCTCCTTCTTCCGCACAACATCGACATGATGCACACTGAAAAGAATATCGGACATGCCATTTTTGTTACATTGTTCGACATAGAGGGGAAGTCAAAGGATAATCCTAAGGCTGGAGTCGATCAAGAGACTCTATGTTGGGGATATTACCTGTCGTGTAACCCGCCCTAGTTGGGCCGTGTCACTAAAGGGGCGACTCATTCATTGGTAATACACGCATTGGCCCAAGAGCCGGATGGCGGTTCAGGAGCTATACACAGGATAGACCGCCAAGGAGGTTTCTAGTCTTGGAAAGCACAACGACTTAGAGCTAGGGAAAGCTGCGATTTGTAGCATAGCCAGGACTCTTGTAAATCCTAGAGCCTCGACCTGTATATAAAGCCGAGTCCCTGGGGAAGATAGGGGCAAGTTAGAAATCATCGAGAGCTAGGTGAGGCGAGTTACGCCCTCCTTGTAATCGACACCATCATCAATCTACACAAAGCAGGACATTGGCTTTTACCTCCACAGGAGGGGCCGAACCTTTGTAAATCTGAGTCTCGCTTTTGCTGACCCCCTTTGAGTTGCCACCAAGGTGCGATGGCTCCATCCTTAAGTCCTTTCACGAGGACATCTGCCATGACAAAACCACGACAGTTGGCGCTCACCGTGGGGCTAGCGCACGGTGGAGTTGAGTTCACAAACGGAGCCCTACCAGGGTTAGAAAGCTATGCGGTTGGCATCATGACGAAGAGCCGCCGCAGAAGGTACTACATCGACAACTCGTTGTGGGGGCTAGAAGCCGATTCAGTCGAATTTGGTTACTGAGTCCCCTTCGGCAAGATCAACATCTTCATCGGCATGATTGGAACACCCGTGCCTGAGCCGGACACCTCCACCGACATCGTCGAGCCGGCCAGGTACGTACTCCCCATCACACGACAGGACAGGGGACGCCATGTTTTCATCGGTTTTACGCAGGGAGCCAGCGTACAAGACGAACCGGCAATCCAGGAGGTCACCCCCGTCAATTCTAACGGTGAGTCATCCGTGGGCGAGACAGATTCAATTCATCCTCTTCACGAGGGAGAACTTGGAGGGTTGTCACTGGCAATGGATCCCGAGATTCTTAAAGCTCCCATCGACAAATCGCCATCTATATGGCAGGGAGACACAACCTCAGCAAAACCCAGACGACAACAATGAGAACGGCGAGACGTCGAAAACCGCGGCTCAAGCCATGGAGGATTTGATAGCGGAGGTCACCAGGCTCATGACAACCGCCGTGACGCCAGAGCATCAGGAATCAATCAACGCCGAGCTGGCAAAGCTGCGGGAGGCGATGGCCAAGGCCCAACAAGACGTCGAAGCGGAAGCCGCCAGGATGGAGACGCAGCAGGCCATGATTGCTGTAGAGACGGAACGGCTGAACAGCGAAGGCTGGCGGCTTGAGAGACAACAGCGTGCGTTCGAGGCCATTCACCAAAGGAGACACCACGGACGCATCCCGACCGACTTACATCCAGCTCGCCTCTTCGACACCAAGCGCACTCCTGGGGAGGGACCTGATCGACCTTTGCAAGCCGCTCCAGGGGAGGTCCGGTTCAATCGCCTAACCCGCCACCGCCTCAACCGACGGATGCCCATGCAACTCGCTTCCAGACACCATATGGCCACTTCTCAAATCCCGTGGATAATGTGCTGGCGGCAACCCGCCACCTGGAGTCCCTCCCCATCTACGGAAACTCCCCGGTCGAGGTAGAAGCAAGAAACGCCATCGAGATGCTGAAGACGGCAGTGGTCCAACATGCGCAATACTCACACAGTCTTGACCGGTTACACTCCACGCCCCAAGAGAGTCACACCAAGAGTCGCCACGAGGACCAACCCGCAGTGACCAGCGGGCAACGACGTTTTCCTCAGAGCAACCCGCTCGGGATGCCCGATACGTGAGCCCATGACATTGTGGATGCGGCACGAGCCACGCGTTAGATGGAGACGGCAGCCACGGCGGGTCAGGGTTATCCGGCTTATACCCAGACACCTCCCTCACCGCTCGATGCCGGAGGCAAGCACATAGGGGTGTCATGTCTCCCGCATGCCCTATGCAATGAGCGGATGCCTAAGGATTTCAAAGGACCAAGGAAGGTACCCAATTACACACCAGATCTCGAACCAGGGTCATGGATTGAGAGTTACGAGCTCGCAATGGACATGCTCGACGTAAACGAGGCGGTATGCGCCAAATATTTCACTATGATGCTGGAAGGAACAGTGTGTGCATGGTTGAAAAACTTGCCGCCTAAATCCATCAACACGTGGGCGGAGTTGAAGGAGCGCTTCATAAAAAATTTCACAGGGACTTGCAAACGCCCGATGACCATCGTCGACCTACAACACTGCGTCCAGCGGCCGGATGAGTCGGCCCATCACTGGACTCGGCGAGTCGCGGAAGTTATTCATTCATCAGATGGCATCTCGGCAGCTCAGGCAGTTTTGATTCTGGAGAAAAATTGCCATTACGAGCCGCTGGTGCGAAAGCTGGGGCGACTTAAGCGTAAAGTGCAGGACATGGGCGAGTTGATGGATACCCTCACCAGATATACCGAGTCAGATGACACCAAGGATCCTAGAGAGGACGATGACAAGGTTAGCACCGCCAGGAGAGGCGAGTCGTCGAAGGGTCACTCTCAATTTCAGGGCCGGGGCAACCACCACCATGGTGGGCAAGGCAAAAAGAGACAACAGGAAGGTCCCACAGGTTTTGTTGCTAACACCAATACCGGCAACGGAAACCAGCGCCAGAAGAAGCGGCGTTTCAGTGGGAAGAAGCCGTGCAACTATCATGAGATTCTCAAAGGCCCCTGCCCACAGCATTGCTACGGCCGAGGGCCCGGCGACTCACTCTTGGCATGATTGCTACGTGATGCAGGAGTTCCGAGCGGAGGCGCTCAAGAAAGGCCAAGGAAGTGATCAGGGCCAGCGACACGAACAATTCGGCGCGCCCGGGTCACACCAGAGCCTGTTCGGCGCTTTTCCTAACCCGGGTCCACAAGGCAGGTCACAACCCAAAAGTGGACAATACGAAGTTCACAACTAACAACAGTATAACCCGCCAGGAGTGTTTCAGCAACCACCCCCACAAGGGGATCTCCAGCGACAGGATGGTCGTAGCGGTTTCCAGAATAACCCTAAGCAACTAAACAGCAGTCAGTATCATGTGTTCACCACCAGCACCTGCAAACGGGATCATAAGGTGAAACATAGAACCTTCAGCGTGGTTGAGCCGGCGCTCCGCAAGTACCTTCACTGGTCTGAACAGCCTATAACCTGGAGCAGGGAGGATCACCCGCCCCGAGGGGATCACCCTGGCGAATTGGATTTGGTCTTGGCTCCCCAAGTCGGAGGATACACCCTTTCCAAAGTCCTCATGGATGGAGGCAGCAGCATTAACATACTATACTTTGATACCTTTCGAAGGATGAATCTCTTGGAGAAAGACTTGATGCCATCGTCCACAATCTTCCACGGCATCGTTCCGGGTAAGTCGGCGTATCCAATTGGGCGGATTAAACTTAACGTGGCTTTTGGCACAGAGTCCAATTACAGGAGCGAGTCTCTCATGTTTGAGGTGGTCAAAATCAAGAGCCCTTACCACGCGCAGTTTGGAAAGCCGGCTTACGCCCGATTCATGGCCCGCCCATGTTATGTTTATCTCAAGCTCAAGATGCCTGGTCCTAAGGGACCTATTATGATCAGCGGGGACAGGAAGATAGCCCAAGAGTGCGAAGAGGGAGATACGGCTTATGCCGAGATGGCTTGCGCGGCCGAGGAGCTCAAGTTTCACCAAGCCAATGTTGATCTGGCAGACATTGCGCCGCTCAAGAGGCCAACAATCGACTCTGAGCCGCCCCTCAAGTTTAAACAAACGGACGACACCAAGGTCATAGACTTCACGCCTGGCGACTCAACCATGCAGTTCACTATTGGGAAGGGTCTGGATCCCAAATAGGAAAGCGCGCTCATCGAATTCATCTGTGAGAATCGGGACCTCTTCGTGTGGAAACCTTCTGACATGCCAGGTGTACCGAGAGAATTCGGCGAGCACCATCTTAATACTGACCCCAAAGTAAAGCCAGTCTGGCAGTACCTTCGCAGGGGTGGTTTTGCTACAGTAACTTAGTAGGTGATTAGGGAGTCTCTGATACCCAAAAAAGTCTAACCCCTAAGAATGAGCTTTGGGCCTCCTTTTATGGGCAAAGGGGTCACCAATAGTGTTCTCGCAGGAGGTACAATGAACAGTGTTCACCGCTCTACTTCTTCGATGGTGTGAGGGGCAGTAAATGCCTTATCTAGCCCCTGACCTGCTGCAAGATGGTTGCGACACGTACCCAGGTGAGTCGACACCTGGGCCTTGCGCTGGCACACGAGGGGTATGCTGGAGCGGTCGGATTGCGGTAGAAACTTGTAGGGACACCTGACGAGTGAACATGGACTTGCTGGCCAGGAGCCTCCTTCGGGTGACTTGGTCACCTCCCCGGCAAGGAAGGCTTTCCGGGGGCTTTGAACACTTTCCCGACAAGGAGGGTTTGTCGGGGGCCTTGCTAATCTTTGGGTAGTCTTCCCGGCAAAGTGGTCTTGTCGGGGCGTTGGGAATCTTCCCGGCAAGGAGGGCTTGCCGAGGCCTTGCGTCTGGAGCCCTTGTATCCCACACCCCTGGAGAGGGAAGGGTGTGGCCTTGGTGGGTCTTCGATTGCCTCCCTGTTGTTCTTCCCGGTACACTGCTGTCGGGGGCGTTACCGATGCCCGTCCACAAGTCTCGGGCACAAGGGACCCCGGTCTCTAGTGCACCGACACCTATGATAATGAACTATTTGTGTGCCAAATATATGTGAACGATATCATGTTTGGTTGTGCTAACAAATGTTAAAGTGATGAATTTGCCTACATGATGGGTGAAGAATACTAAATGTCCATGACGCGGGAGCTGAAATTCTTCCTAGGGTTTCAAATTCATGAACAATGCAACGGCATCTTCATTTCTCAAGAGAAATACCTCTAGGATGTCCAGAATAAATTCGAAATGCATGAATGCAAAGGCGTCAAATTCCCATGCCTATCAACGGTCACCTCTGCACTAACGAAAATGGTAAAGATTTCGTTCAGCAGGTATATCGCTCTATGATTGGCTCTTTATTGTACCTATGTGCATCTAGGCCAGACATCATGCTTAGTGTTTGCACGTGTGCGTGTTTCCAAGCAAAACTGAAGGAATCACACCATAAGGATGTGAAACATATTCTTTGATATCTAGCTCACACACCAACGCTGGGATTATGGTACCCAAAGGGCTCAAATCTTCATCTCGTTGGATATTCTAACTCTGACTATGTTGGTGATCGTGCGGATCACAAGTCAACATCACGTACCTACCATTTCCTCGGACGATCCTTAGTCTATTGGTCCTTAAAGAAGCAGAACTCCGTGTCACTTTCCACTACTGAAGCTGAGTACATTGCTGCTGGTTCGTGCTATGCTCAATTGTTGTGGATGAAGCAAACCCTCAAGGACTACGTCATCAACATGAAGGATGGGCCACTCTACCACGACAATGAGAGTGCAATCAATATTGCATACAATCCAGTACATCATTTGAAGACCTAGCATATCCAAATTTGTCATCATTTTCTTCGTGATCATGTACTCAAGGACAACATCATCATCGACCACGTGAAGACTGAAGGACAACTCGTACACATCTTCACTAAGCCCTTGGATCAAAAGAGGTTTTAAAAGATGGTGTGTGAGCTAAATATCTTAGAATCTTTGAATGTTCTGTGAATGGACACACATCCTAACACTTATGCAAAACTGTGACTTAGATGTGCAACACATGAAGTAACGTTTTTCTTCAATCAATGAAGAATAACACTCTAAGTGTGAAGAAATTAATGAAGAATCTGATTCTCGGGACCCTAGGACAACTGTACCGGTGCCTCTAATCATCATTCTTGTATGGTGGGTCACGCCACCAACCAAAATTTAAGTTCTTCAAGTTGAAATTCTTTAAAGTTCAGATTTTTGCGAATTCTTCGAATCTTCAAAGTCTTCAGAATTTTCAAATTCTTCAAGTTTGCAAATTCCTTAGAAGATCAAATTCTTCAGACTTTTCAAAATATGTTCTTCATTGACTATATACTTATTTGTGAAAATCCAAGTCCTCAACAACATTCACTTATTGCTAAGTCTTCATGTTACATTTACCTCTAGGTGAATATGATCGGATCCGTTCCCCCTCTATGCTAAGCTCAACCCAGTCAGTTCTCAAATTCCTCATATGCGTTATGTATGAAACTCATTCAAAGTATTCACTGAATCCTGGTCACATGAAGAATTCGTGAACAAAGTCCTCAAAATTTATTTAAAAAATATCATTCCTTACCACTCAAATCGCACCCACTACCCACGATTGGATAAGCACGATCTTCATGATCTCCACTAACTCCACTTCTTAATACGTGAGTGCCACCTGTCAAGCAGAGAGGAAGGGTGAGGGACAATTGGTCCAAAAAAATTCGGGCCAGACTGTTGTTCACGTGGGCTATAAATACCCCACACTCACCCCTTCGTCACTTCTTCCTCTTGATTCCCCTTCTCACTGCTCGAAGCCGAACCTAGCACCACCGTTGGAAATCATCATCGCCGGGAAGAAAGAGCTTCATTGCCTCCACCACGTCGCTGCACTCATGCCGACCGCAAATCTCCCTCCTCCGTCGCCGTTGTAGCTGTCTTCAGCCGTCGAGTTAGGGCGCTGAAGATCTGAACTGACAAGATTCCGTTTCACCCTCCACTGTTTGTCATGTTCTTCGTCTTCTTCAACTATGGTAATTAAAATCTAATTTTACTGGCCCTGTAGATCTTTGTGTTTCCATAAAATTTTCAAAAAGTGTTATTCCTCAGCAAATTCAAGAGATGGACACTTCCATGTCTAGAACACTTGAGAAAATTCACGAAGTTACTCAATTCTTCAATAGATTCCTTAACTGTGTGAATTTTAGGATATGGACAACTCTGGAACCCAAGACAAGAACACTTAGCGAAATTCCTCAGAAACATTATTGGTCATTTTCCTCAACTTGATTCGTTTTTCACACCTATACTCTGTTCACACGTACAAAATGTGTGGTGACGAATCAATAGGTTCTCATCAACTTAACTCATATGAAGAATTTCTTGAAGAAATTTTGCATACCTCATCACATTCTCAAAAGTTCATATTCCTCAAGTGAAGAAAATGGCTAATGAGAAGAAACAGAAGGGTGGAAAGATGGCTCATACCAACACTGCTTTTGAGATTCCTGACGACATCTATGATGAATATTGCCCCCGTGATGAAGAAGTTTATGGAAAAGAAACAAAGGAAAAGCGCCAAATGCGCTTGCACAAAATTGAGAGGAGATGGGCCAAAGAATAGATGGAGTACAGGTATGTAACTCCTAAATACATGAAGAAAATCGCCTTGAAGCCTCCGTGCAAAAGGCCTCCTCTCGGCAATCAACAAGTTGCTGATCCAACAAGCCTTGCAACCATTGAAGACTATCCTGAAGAATGGGGAAAGCAACAGGCCAAACTAAAAAAATTGCAAAACAGACCGTGAAGAAATTCAATGAGGAATCTGATGTTGCAGCTCCTGCTACGTCCTCCTTTGCCCTTGAGACTTCTGGTACTGAAAATGCTCTAAAGCGAGATATTTTGAAGAAGTCTGTTGTCAAGCCTAAGTCCTGAGCTGCAGATCCCTCACAACAAATTCCTCATTCAGCTACTAAGTTGGCAGCAAAATCCTCAACTGATGCCACATAGTCCTCACCATCAATGAAGCTCACAACAAGTCAGAATCCTATCGGGGCTATAATTCCTTCAGGGCCCTCTGCTTCTGCCTCTGCAAATACTTCTTCAAGAGCAAACGTGAAGAAGAAGATGACCGCTCGGTGAGGAATAAGGCCCAGCGCTAGGAAAGTCCTCAATGTTCCTTTTGGATCAGAAGAAGAAGAAGAAGCTGATGATGAAGTACTTGCTGCTATCACAAGAAACAAGCAAGAAAGGGTCACACAGGCCAAAGGCACCACCATTCCCCCCATGATGGATCCAAAGGTGATACTAGACTTCATAGACCTCTCGTATGAAAATGCTCAAACACCTATTGATGACTTGAAGCTTCCACCTGGACAAATTCATATGCTAACTGCCTTCATCAATGAGGAAAAATGGAAGGTTCAGAAAGCCAAACAAGCCTGAAAAGCACAGACTCAGAAAGAGAACTCTCTAAAGAAAAACATTCTGGCTATGTCCCTTGATCAACTCCTTACCGCTCAAACTAAGATCAAAAACCTGAGTGAAGAATATCATCGCATTCATGCGGACTAGAAGGGCGCAAAAGTCAGATTCGTCAACATTGCGAAGAAAGTCATCACTGACCACAACAAACGGGTTGCAACTTCTACGCAACCTCAAATTCCTCAGGCTAGCTACACTGTTGAACTGCCTGACGACTCTGATGATGAAATTCCTGTAACTAATGAACCTGCCAGGGTAGCTGACAAAATGGTTCCACTTGAACAAACTGTTACTGCCAGGCCGACTGCATTAGTCATGCCTGAAGAATCTGCTCCGGCACCAAAATCTTCACAAGTGAAGAAAGTGAAGCTTCCTTCTGTAATTGAAGTAAAGAAAACAAAGGTTGCTAAAAAGGAAACAACAAAGAAGAGAGAGGCTTCAATGATCTATGAGTCCTTAGAAGAAAAATGCTTGAGGACTTTAACAAATTCATCAACAACACTAATTGACACCACTCCTATCAACACGGCACCCTCTTACGTGCTGGTGTCAATTGGTGTCGAACACATCATCCCAGAAGGCGATGAAGAAATGGAAGATAATCAGTCTACTGCCTCCACAGAACCACTTGATGAAGAAATTGAAGAAGATCCAAGTCCTTCATTTCCTCAAGAATCATCTCCTCAGCCACAGCAGAACACACGTGTGCGAGATGAAGAAAATGATGAAGAAGTGCACATAGGCAGCACAACTCCAATGATCAATGATGACTACTAGGAAGAGGCTCATCCCAACTTACCATTGACAACCCCATTTCCTCAAGTTCCCTAGTCCCCTGCAGCCAGTGAAGAAATTCTTACAGGTTCTGAAGACAAGAACACTCCAATGAAGTCCATCTCATAGACTAAATCAGGTGCATCAGCTCAAGCCACTAACAATCAAACATCAACTAAGGAAACTGTGCACCAAAAATTGATGAATCTGCACAGCATATTCCTCAAACTGAGAAAAGTCTGGCTCAAGAACATGTTCCTCAAAGAGAAGACACTGCCTCTCAGCCCCATGTTGATAATCCTCATCCTGTAGTAGTCGTGGCTGATATTCCTGAGACTGAAGATCTTCGAAGACTTATGCGATGCTTCAAGCCAAATCTTCAACCAAAAACTCTTCAGCCTTACACTGGAACAAAAAGGACAAAATTTCATGAGGCGAGATTTTTTTATGAACATCACTATTTCATTGGCGCAAATCACTTTGACTCTCCAAGGATAAGGCATGACAGATTCTGGACCACTACTCAGTTGAATTACTATGGCATTGTACTCTTCAACAAGAACAAATTCTTTCAGCATCGACAAATTCCTCATGCAGATATGGAGACGTTCCTTGCATTTCTCCAGCTCATCACATTCTTTTTTACGCTCGACTACTGCCATTCTGCATGCACATTTGTAACTAGAATCAGGAAATGATCCTTCAATTCTATGCCACCTTGAACATCTCAGGTGAAGTATCAGATGTCAACACTTGGGTTTTGGACTAGATGACTGAAAACACTCATTACAAAGCTCCTGCCATGGAATTACTTCGTGCAGTCCCAGTTCCAATTCCCTCAGAAGGATCCAGATGCATCTATGAAGAAACTGAACTGCCCAATCATATGATGCAAGTGCTGATGAAGCCTTTGGCTCGTGGAACGCCGCCAAGAACCACATTCCGCGTGAAGGAATTGCTCTATCTGTCGAGGACTGTATACCACATATTCACCGAAACCCTCAGTCCTATTTTTGAACGAAAGGGGTTTCCCCCAGCCCCATTTTATTTCAAATGAAGCGATAAGGTCTTACAGACATCACCAGCAGATAAGAGCATGTAAAACAAAGATAATTAAGACCAAATAGCCAGCCACAAACCAGAAAAGCTACAGTTTTTCACCCAACAATTCTACGCAACTAAAGCAGTACCATTTTATTACAGACACACTAGGATATTACTGAGCTCCCCTAAATCTTCCTAGCAT
This sequence comes from Hordeum vulgare subsp. vulgare, assembly GCF_904849725.1. Taxonomy (NCBI): domain Eukaryota; kingdom Viridiplantae; phylum Streptophyta; class Magnoliopsida; order Poales; family Poaceae; genus Hordeum; species Hordeum vulgare. Next base: position 359,468,393 of record NC_058523.1, read on the forward strand.
CATCTCCATGTGATCCGTAGCAATTCCCCACATCTCTTGTTCAGCAACCTGATAAAGTCCCGGAGCAGAGCTGCTTGTGTATCGACGAACAGGATCTTCTGTTGGTCCAGGTAGACTCCCGGTTTTGTGTAGATACATTTCACACTTCTCCACGATCGGCCCTGAAAGCAAAAATCATTCCTTAACTTCCAAATGCTCCACAAGGAGGCAGCAATTATCATATTCAACACAGCATTGCTTTTAGGACTGTTCCACAACAAAATGACATCATTAAAATTTGATATTTCAGGTTTATTAGTGACCTCAGAAATAAAGCCTCACAATTGTTTTGCCACAATACAATCAAAGAACAAATGTTACACAGATTCTTTATCACTACAAAATAAACAGGTATCATCTTCTACATGTCTGCGTTTTCCCAAGTTATCTCTAGTTAAAACCTTGTTGTACACACACAACCAAAGGAACATATGTATTTTTTGTGGGCAAATAACCTTCCACAATTTATCTCCAGAGGCAGAAACCACCCCTCCAAAATTAATTTGATTGTAGAAAGATTTAACTGAATATTTGCCATTCGCCTCTAGAGACCAGATGGGGATATCAGGCTCAATAGACAGATGTTGGAGTTTAACTAACTCCACCAACTTGTCCCAAAGGGCTAGGCCTGCTTGATCTACACATCTCTGGAAGGATAGCCTAAGAATATCACCATCCGAAACCTGAGCCACTGTACAATCTGACTGATTGCAAATTTCAAACAGACCCAGAATTGCACTTTAAGGGAACAGTCCCCCACCCATATATCATGCGAGAAACTAATAGATACCCCATTTCCCAGCTTCCACTCATAAAATACTTTTGCTCCAGAAAGGTCCCAAGTGATACTCTTCCAAAAGGAAGAGCCACTACTACCGCCACTCCAGAGGATGTTTGGAGAGTTAACAACATATTTATAACTAACAATTTTCTTCCAATCACAACTAGAGTCATCAAATAAATGTTTCCCCCACGAAGCCAATAAGGCCATATTATAATTTTCAATGTTAGGGATCCCCAGCCCACCAAACTCTCTCTTCCTCGAAACCTGCCCCCATCTTGCCAGGTGGTACTTATGTTGATCATTCAGGTTTCCCCAGAAGAAGTGAGCCATCTGGGTATTAATGGCTTTAATTGCCCACTTGGGGAATCTGATAACAGACATCAGGTAGGCGGGAATACTGATAATACATGCACATAGAAGAATGATTTCCCCTCTGTAGGTAAGAAATCTACCCAACCAACCAGACAATCTCCTAATGATTCTATCAATGATTAGTTCAATGTCTTCCTGCCTAAGATTGTCATAATGAAGAGGAACACCAAGGTAATTAATAGGAAAATTACCAAGTTTGCAGCAAGAGATCTGTGCAAACTCCTTAGCAGAAGCTTCCTCTACATTAATGGTCATAAGATCACTCTTGTGGAAATTAATTTTTAGACCTGACAAGTTCTCAAAACAGGATAACAACCATTTAAAATGTCTATCTTTATCCACTAAATTCTCCTAAAAGAAAATAGTGTCATCTGCATACTGCAAACTGGTCACACCTCCAGGGACCACATGAGGCAAAATCCCCGCAATCAACCCCTGATTAGCAGCTTTATGGAGCATTTTAGTAAACACATCAGCCACTAAATTAAAGAGCATGGGAGACGAAGGGTCTCCCTGTTTAAGTCCTTTACCCCCAACAAAGTGAGGGCCCACTACATCATTAATTTTGACACTGAACGTGTTGTTAACCAGGATGCTCTTTATCTAGGAGATCCACCTGCAACCGAATCCCCTCGATCGAAGCATATCAAAAAGAAATTCCCAGCTAAGTCTATCATAAGCCTTCTCATAATCTAGTTTTAAAACTAGCCCCTCAGTCCCTGTTTTATTAACTTCGTGAATGACCTCATGAGCCATTACAACACTCTCTAAAATGTACCTACCTATAATAAACGCAGTTTGGTTAGAAGAAATCAGTCTATGTCCAATAGGGGCCAATCTATTGGTCATAGCCTTGGAAAAAATTCACCGCACAGTTACTAAGGCTGATAGGCCTAAATTGTTTTCATATCCCTTGCATCCTGGTCCTTGGGAATAAGAATAATCAGCACAGAGTTCAACTTGTGGATGTCCAGCACCCCCCTCTCAAAATCTCTGACCAAGGCCAAAAAATCTTCTTTAATCAGATCCCAGAAGGACTAGAAAAATAAGAACGGAAGTCCATCCGGGCCAGGATCTCCATTGGCATAGCAACCAAATATCGCATTCTTAATCTCCTCCTTCGAAAAGTCTCTCTGGAGGATATCATTTTCCTCATTCGTAACCATCTTCTCCTCCTCCCAGAAGGAAGGACCCAGATTAATGTTATATTTAGGTTCAAAGCTAAAAAGGTTTTTATAAAAAGTAGTTGCAACCGCTAACATCCCCTCAGTCGTTTGAACTGGAGCATTATCACTGTTCAGGATCGAGAGGTGATTCTTCCTCTGCCTATGATTGGCCACAACATTGAAATAAGCATTATTCTTATCTCCATCAAGGATGTTACGATCTCTAGACCTCTGCCATAAAGCAGTTTTCTCCTTCTTCCAAATAGAATCAAGTTCATTTTTAATCTCATTCATCCTACGCCTATCCTCGTCATTCAGCTGATTCCTCTCTGAGAAAACATCCAGGATATCATACTCTAATACAAGGTCTCTCTTTCTCTTCTTGGTAATGGCTTCCAAGTTAATACTCCACCCCTTAATTTTCCTGCGGAGTAGCCTAGTTTTTTCCATCCATCTACCTATAGCAGTGTTACCATGAACGGAAGTGTTCCAAATACTAGTCACCAACTCCTTAAGCCCAGGTTGGACAAGCCACCACTATACAAATCTAAACATTCTAGGAGAAGTTATCCGCCGAACACCTGTATCCAGGATCAGTGGGGTATGGTCACTCCCTACACGGGGTAACGAGGTAAGAACTGACACGAGGAAATGGCTATCCCAGGAAGGTGAAACCAGCACATGATCAATAGTAGCAAAAATAGGACTCTTCTGGTTGTTGCCCTGGGTATAACATCTATTAGCAATAGTAATTTCCATTAAAGCCCATTTATTAATCCAATCATTAAACAGATAAACAAAATGATGGTCAACTACTCCATTATTCTTATCTACTGAAGAACGAACCAGATTAAAATCTCCCCTAAGAGCACTGGGTATGTGAGACCAGCCATCACCTCATGCAATTCTTCTACAAACTCCACCTTAAACTCATTGTAAGCGGTGCCATACACAGCAACGAGATGCCAAACAAAATTATCCTGCTTGTTTTTAATAGTAGCAATACAGCAAAACCTCTTATCAACAAAACCAATAATGGCAAACAACATATTGTTGAGACCCACAAGGATCCCCCCCCCCCCGCTGTGTTCACCGCAGGGAGTGAATGCTAGGTAAAGTCCTTGTTACCCGCAATCCTCCTTAACATATTATCATCTATCACCTCCTTTTTCGTTTCAAAGAAACCAACAAAATCCACCTTGTTAGAATTTAAAAAGTCACACAGGCATTGTAGTTTACCAAGACCCCGCTGATACGTCTCCATCGTATCTACTTTTCCAAACTCTATTGCCCTTGTTTTGGACTCTAATTTGCATTATTTGAATGGAACTAACCCGGACTGACGCTGTTTTCAGCAGAATTGCCATGGTGTTGTTTTTGTGTAGAAATAAAAGTTATCGGAATGACATGGAAACTTACGAGGGTTTTTTTATGGAATATATAAAAAAATATTGGCGGAAGAATTACTCGAAGACAGGGAGCCAGGAGCCCACGAGCCCGGGAGGCGCCACCTGGGGCGCGCTTTGCAGGCTCGTGAGGCCCACGTGGCTCTGCAGCCTCCAACTCCACCTCTATATAGTCTCTCTCGCCCAGAAAAAATCAGGAGAGAAGAGTTCATCGCGTTTCACGATACGGAGCCGCCGCCACCGCCTGTTCTTCCTCGGGAGGGAAATAGTGGAGTCCGTTCTAGGCTCCGGAGAGGGGAAATCGACGCCGTCATCATCATCAACCATCCTCCATCGCCAATTCCATGATGCTCTCCATCATTCATGAGTAATCTCATCGTAGGCTTGCTGTACGGTGATGGGTTGGATGAGATCTATCATGTAATCGAGTTAGTTTTGATGGGGTTTGATCCCTAGTATCCACTATGTTCTAAGATTGATGTTGCTACTACTTTGCTATGATTAATGCTTGTCACTAGGGCCCGAGTGCCATGATTTCAGATCTGAACCTATTATGTTTTCATCAATATATGTGTGTTCTTGATCCTATCTTGCAATTTGTAGTCACCTACTATGTGTTATGACTCGGCAACCCCGGAGTGACAATAGTCGGAACCACTCCCAGAGATGACCATAGTATGAGGAGTTCATGTATTCACTATGTCTTAATGCTTTGTTCCGATTCTCTATGAAAAGGAGACCTTAATATCCCTTAGTTTCAATTAGGACCCCGCTGCCACGGGAGGGATGGACAAAAGATGTCATGCAAGTTCTTTTCCATAAGCACGTATGACTAAATATGGAGTACATGCCTACATTACATTGACGAACTGGAGCTAGTTCATATCACCCTATGTTATAATTGTTACATGATGAATGTCATCCGACATAATTATCCATCACCGATCCAATGCCTACGAGCTTTTCCTATACTGGTCCTTGCTAAGTTACTTTACCGCTACTTCTGTCACAATTGCTATACAAATTACTACTGCTACTGTTACCGCCGCTACCGTTACTTTGCTACTAAATCTTTTATGCACATAATAAGTCTTTCAGGTGTGGTTGAATTGACAACTCAACTGCTAATACTCGAGAGTATTCTTTGGCTCCCCTTGTGTCGAATGAATAAATTTGGGTTAAATACTCTACCCTCGAAAACTGTTGCGATCCCCTATACTTGTGGGTTATCAAGACCTTTTTCTGGCGCCGCTGCCGGGGAGCATAGCTCTATTCTCTGAGTCACTTGGGATTTATATCTGTTGATCACTATGAGGAATCCGAGAGATCCTAAAACTAAAGTCTTGCCCTCAACTACGAGGACAGGTAAGGAACTGCCATCTAGCTCTGCACTTGATTCACCTTCAATTATGAGTAAATTTGCGACACCACCACCTACTAGTAATTCTCATATGTCGCATGTGCTTGATGATGCTACTTCTGCTATCCATGAAGCTTATGATGATGCTTTGCTTGATAATGATATGCCATTGGGTGAATTTCTCGATGCACAAATTGCTAAATCTGGTGATCATTCTGAAACTGATGAAATTATTGAATTGGAACCTGCTGTTACACCTGTTAGACCTAGCTCTCCTAGATATGAATTGCCTAATATACCTAAGGGTTATTTTATGGAGGGAGAGCTAGCTGAAGACTTTCTTGCTTGTAAGGATAGCTATGATCTTGAGAATTTATAAAGCAAGTGGAAAGAAAAATCTTTGAATGCTAGAATGAAATATGATCCTAAGTTTGCTACTTCACCCAGCTTTGTTACTCACAAGGATTATGAATTTTGTGTCGATCCTGAGTTAATCACTTTGGTTGAATATGATCCTTTTCATGGTTATGAATCTGAAACTGATGTAGCACATCTTACTAAACTGAATGATATACCCACCCTATTCACTAATGAGGAAAAAATTCGCTATTACTATATCCTTAAGTTGTTTCCTTTCTCACTAAGTTGATGCTAAAACTTGGTTTACTTATCTTGCTCCTGGTTGTGTGCGTAGTCCCCAGGATATGATATACTACTTCTCTGAGAAAATTTTCCTGTCCATAAGAAACAAGCTGCCTTGCAGGATATATATAACTTTGTGCAAATTGAAGAAGTGAGTCTCCCACAAGCTTGGGAGAGGCTTGTCCAGTTACTTAATGCTTTGCCTGATCACCCTCTTAAGAAAAATGAAATACTTGATATCTTTTATAATCGACTAACTGATGCTTCTAGGGACCACCTAGATAGCTGTGTTGGTTGTGTTTTCAGGGAACGAACTGTGGAACAAGCTGAAATTCTATTGAATAATATCTTGAGCAATGATAATGTTGGACTATTCACGAACCACCTCCGAAGCCAACTCCAAAGAAAAGAGGTATTCTATTCCTCAGTCCTGAAGATATGCAAGAAGCCAAGAAATCTATGCAATAGAAAGGTATTAAATCTGAAGATGTTAAGAATCTACCACCTATTGAAGAAATACATGGTCTTGATAACCCGACACAGGTAGTAGAGGTAAATTCTCTTCGTAGATTCAATGAGAGTGATATTCCTTATGATAAACCTGCTAGCTTATGCTTAGATGAATTTTATAACTTTGTTGCCAAACTACAAAGTTTTTATGATTATGCTAGTAGACAACTAGAACAAAATGCTCGTATGATTAATCATATAAGTGCTTGTGTGGATAGAAATGTTAATGATCTTAAGTTTATTGGTAAACACGCTTCTATGGTCACTACTCAAGTAGAACAAGTACTTAAGGATCAAAATGACTTGCTTAATGAATTGAATGATAATTCTGTTAGAGTTGTTACTAGAGGTGGTAAAATGACTCATGAACCTCTGTATCCTGAGGGCCATCCTAAGAGAACTGAACAAGATTCTCAAGGAGTTAATACTGATGCACCTAGTCATCCTGGTAATAGGAACAAAAAGAAAGATGATAGGGACTTGCATGCTAGTAAACCTGTTGCTGTTACACCTGAGAATCCAAATGATGTTTCTATTTCTGGTGTCGAAACACAATCTGGTGATGAACATGAGCCTAGTGATAATATTGATAATGATGTTCATGTTGATGCTCAACCTAGTAATGATAACGATGTGGAGATTGAACCTGCTATTGATCTTAATAACCCACAACCTAAGAACAAGAGATATGATAAGAATGATTTTATTGCTAGGAAGCATAGTAAATAAAGAGAACCATGGGTTCAGAAACCCATGCCCTTTCCTCCCAAACCATCCAAGAAAAAGGATGATGAGGATTTTGAGCGCTTTGTTGAAATAATTAGACCTATCTTTTTGCAAATGCGTTTGACTGATATGCTTAAAATGTCTCCTTATGCTAAGTACATGAAATATATTATGACTAATAAAAGGAAGATACCTGATGTTGAGATTTTCACCATGCTTGCTAATTACACTTTTAAGGCTGGGACTCCTAAGAAACTAGGCTATCCCGGAGTGCCCACTATACCTTGCTCCATTAAAGGAAATTATGTTAGAACTGCTTTATGTGATCTTGGATCCGGTGTTAGTGTTATGCCTCTCTCTTTATATCGTAGACTTGCCTTGGATAAGTTGGCACCTACTGAAATTTCTTTGCAAATGGCCGACAAATCAACTGCTTTACCTATCGGCATTTGCGAGGATGTGCCTGTTGTGGTTGTGAACGTTACTATCGTAACGGACTTTATTATTCTTGATATTCCCGAGGATGATGCCATGGCGGTCATCCTTGGAAGACCCTTTTAAACACTACAGGGGCTGTTATTGATTGCAACAAAGGCAATGTCACTTTCATGTTAATGGTAATGAGCACACGGTGCACTTTACAAACAAACAATATCGAGTTCATTGCATAAATGCTATTGAAAAATCTCCATCAATTATTATTGGAAGCTTTGAATTCCCTATACCTACAGTCAGGATGAAATATGATATACTTATTGGGGATATGAACATCCCCATTGAAGTAACCTAGTGATTATTCGAAAATTCTCCGGTTTTATGTGATTAGAAAAAAAGTTTGTCAAGGAGACTAGATCAACCTTATTGACGGATTTCTTTTGATGACCATGAGATGGATGAATCTAGAAGTCCTAACCTTCTGTTCCCAACTCTTACTTTCTGTTATTTAGTAGAAAAATAATGAATATAGCTTTATTTTCCTGTTTTCCACATTTTCCGTTCAATAAAAAAGTGACATGAAAATAAATGTTCTCCAAATGCCTTGAAATTCAAGTATAATTTTTTCTGGAATATCTAAAAAATTCTGAGATAGATAACTAGTCAGGGGGATGCACCAGTGGGCCACGAGCCCTGGAGGTGCGCCCACCCCCCTGGACGCGCGTGACAGGCTCGTGGGTCCCACGTGGCCCCCTCCACTTATTCCAGCACCCATCTCCTTCGTCTACCTCCAGAAAAAATCATTCCATAGCTCAAACCCGTGTTCCTGCTCATTTTGCTGCATTTTTCTATCTCCTTGTGCAAAGCCTCATTCACCAAACTGTTTTGGGGAATTGTTCCTTGGTATGTGACTCCTCCATTGATCCAATTAGTTTTTGTTCTAGTGATTTATTCATTGCATATTATTGCTGCCTTGGTAACCCTGTTCTTGAGCTTTGCATGTTAATTTTAGTTGGTCCCAAGTAGTTTTGATGCATGATATGGCCTCTAGGCACTTGTAGGAGTAGTTGCTATGAGTTTTTGTTAAGCCTTGTTCTCTTTTATTTTGAGTCACTAAAAATTTCAGAACTATTTCAGAAAAAGGAAGATGTTCAGGAGAAACTATCATGGTGGTTCCTCAAGCAAAAGGGGTCCCCGACTTGCGATTCGGGAGCCCGATCTTTATCAGCTGAGGAACGCACCGGTGCAACCATGTGAATGGCCTTCCAATGAATTCATGATTGTTGCAGGTTTCAAGGACGAGTTTGATACATTTGTTCGCAATGCTGGGCTCGAAGAATTCATCTCCAATAAATGTGAATAGCATACTACACTCACTACCTCTTTTGTTCGTTGATTCAAATTTTCAGTTGGCCGTGACACATCCATACTGCTTGATCTTTATGACAAATCGTATACTATGGATTTAGAGGATTTTAATAGAATATGCAAGATACCTGAATGGGGTAGTCCCAATGACCCTCCTAAGTCTTCGGTTAGAGATTTTATTTCTAGTATAACTGTTGGAGAAACTAGAGATATTACACAGGCTACCATGGGGAGCATTCATTTTCCTGCCTTACATTATTTTGCCCTCTTCAAAGGTAGATGCATTAACGGCAAGCATGACCATAGTTACCTCTGCGCACCTGACCTTAGTATTCTTAAGAGCGCAGTACCGAGTGATAGAAGTTTCAACATGGGAGCTATAATTGCTAGGAGGCTAAATAATGATGCTAATGAAGGGGATTTCTTTGGTGGGATCTATGCCACTTGCATAGAAAATTCTCTTGGAATACCCATCCACACACGAGATCCCCCGCTCCACACAGCTTTCCTTGATCGCGCCGCTATGATATGTTATCAGTTCCTTGAGAGGGATAATGAATCCCTCCTATACAGGTTAATATTTAACCGACAACGTGTTTTCCATATTACCCTTCCTGCTCCTTCCTTCTTTGACTTTCAGGGAAAACGGAGATATTACATAACCAGAGGAGAGGTAGAGGAGTATGAGAGGGAGGTGAAGGCTGCTCGCCTCTGTGAGGCAGCTATTCACGCGGTAGCTGCCGCGTCCCAGTACAACCCCCATTATGATTTTGGATATCGCCCGGACCAGCAGTGGCACCCTCAGTACACTCCGGAGTACCCCGGAGACGGTTAGTTCCCTCCTTGGGAGTAGACCAACTTAGGCCAAAAGCCTATGCTTTGGGGGAGTATGTGTTTCTCACCGACTTTATATTCATGCTCACACATTCACTTTGATAGTCGGTGTTCACACTTTTCCATTGTATCATCCATGCTAGTTTATTTCTTTTTCTTGCATTCTTCTCGTGTGTTTGTTTAAAAATGAGAAAAACAAAATAAATAGTTGTAAGTTTACTTTCCAGCATGCCTAGTGGTAATTAAAAAGAAAACCCAAAAAGATTTCCCGTTTTTCTTTTGCCTGTTGGGAGCTTTCCCGTGTAAATAGTTTTCTTTTTCTTTGGGTCGAGGTAGAAGACCATGATTAAAATGATTAGTGGCTCTCATATGCATTATTGTTTATCTATCAAAGAGCCATATTACTTTGTCTTCTCCTCTGAATTTGCTTGCAGATTCGAGCTTAGTCCAATGCACGAACACTCTTATTATTATTCACATCATTCGGTCGTGCAAGTGAAAGGAAATAATGATGATATATGATAAAGTGACTGAGCCTGGAAAAGCTTGTATGAACTCGACCTATTTTGTTTTTGTAAATATGACTAGCTCATCGTTCCTAATTCAGCATTTGTATGAGAGAAACATGTTTGCAATGACAACTTAGAGATCATAGTTTCTGATGCCATGCTTAATTAGCTAGGAGCTTATAATGGTTTGTCTTGGATGCCAACATGAATTTCAAGATGATTATGATGTAGTATGATAGGATGGTATCCTCCTTTGAATGATTCAAGTGGCTTGACTTGGCACATGTTCACGCATGTAGTTGAAACAAAATCAACATAGCCTCTACGATATTCATGTTTATGGTGATTTATATCCTACTCATGTTTGTACTCAACATTGGTTAATTTCAATGCATACTGAAGACTGTTGTCGCTCTCTAGTTGATCGCTTCCCAGTCTTTTGCTAGCCTTCACTTGTACTAAGCGGGAATACTGCTTGTGCATCCACTTCCGTAAACCCAAAGTTATTCCACATGAGTCCACCATACCTACCTTTATGCGGTATCTACCTGCCGTTCCAAGTAAATGTGCACGTGCCACTCTCTAAATCTTCAAAGAATAATCTGTTTTGTATGCCCGAACCGCTCATGTGGTGACAAGGGGCGGTTAGTATCTTCCATGCTGGGCGTGTTATCCTCGATACGTTTTTATTCACTATCACTCACGAGAAAGGGGTCGGTAATCGGAATGCCTAGTTCCATGCTCAAATCAAAAAAAAATATAATTGCAAACAAAACTCCCTATGGATTGTTGTTGGTATGGACAGCACCCGAGGATTCGGCTAGTAATGGAGTGTGATTGATCGGTGGTGGGGAAGTCAAAACTTTACTGTTCTGTTTGGGAACCACCTATAATATGTGTAGCATGGAACATGGTGAAAACTCTTGGTCATCTCGTTGACAATGAAAGCATGCCACCCAAAATTATTTATCTCTGTTTTAGAAGCTTGAGCTCTGGCTCCTCTGCAAATCAATGCTTCCCTCTGCGAAGGGCCTATCTATTTACATTACTGTTGAGTCATCCTCTTCTTATAAAGGCACCAATTAGAGAGCACCTCTATCATTTTTATGCTTTGCTATTAATTGATATTGAGTATGATTGTGACTGGATCTTCTTTGCCATGAATTAAAATGCTCAGTCACCCCTTGGTCTTTGAAGGTGCTCTGCATTTATGTTTTGCGGTCTCAGAAAGGGCTAGCGAGATACCATGTGTTCATATTGTATCATGATTGTTTTCATTGAAGTGTTGATGTTTGAAACTTATTATTATTGCTCTCTAGTTGATTATGCCATTGATATGAGTACACCATGAGACCTAAATGTTATTGCTTACGTGGTTAGCTTATGATCTTGCTGAAAATCCGAATATGAGTTAGACATAATTACAACAACAAGATCAAACAGAGTTCGTAAAAGTTTTTCTTTTGTCTCTTTCAGTTTGTCAACTGAATTGCTTGAGGACAAGAAAGGCTTTAAGATTGGGGGAGTTGATACGTCTCCATCGTATCTACTTTTCCAAACTCTTTTGCCCTTGTTTTCGACTGTAATTTGCATGATTTGAATGGAACTAACCCGGACTGACGCTGTTTTCAGCAGAATTGCCATGGTGTTGTTTTTGTGCAGAAATAAAAGTTCTCGGAATGACCTGGAAACTTATGAGGATATTTTGTGGAATATATAAAAAAATACTGGCACAAGAATTACCCGAAGACACGGAGCCAGGGGCCCACGAGCCCAGGAGGCGCACCCCCTAGGGCGCGCCTGGGAGGCTCGTGAGGCCCACGTGGCTCCGCAGCCTCCAACTCCACCTCTATATAGTCTCTCTCGCCCAGAAAATTCAGGAGAGAAGAGTTCATCGCGTTTCACGATATGGAGCCGCCGCCACCGCCTGTTCTTCCTCGGGAGGGCAGATCTGGAGTCCGTTTTGGCTCCGGAGATGGGAAATCGACGCCGTCATCATCATCAACCATCCTCCATCGCCAATTCCATGATGCTCTCCATCGTTCGTGAGTAATCTCATCGTAGGCTTGCTAGACGGTGATGGGTTGGATGATATCTATCATGTAATCGAGTTAGTTTTGATAGGGTTTGATCCCTAGTATCCACTATGTTCTAACATTGATGTTGCTACTACTTTGCTATGCATAATGCTTGTCACTAGGGCCCGAGTGCCATTATTTCAGATCTGAACCTATTATGTTTTCATCAATATATGTGTGTTCTTGATCCTATCTTTCAAGTTGTAGTCACCTACTATGTGTTATGACCCGGCAACCCCGGAGTGACAATAGCCGAAACCACTCCCGGAGATGACCATAGTATGACGAGTTCATGTATTCACTATGTGCTAATGCTTTGTTCTGATTCTCTATTAAAAGGAGACCTTAATATCCCTTAGTTTCCATTAGGACCCCGCTGCCACGGGAGGGATGGACAAAAGATGTCATGCAAGTTCTTTTCCATAAGCACGTATGACTAAATACGGAGTACATGCCTACATTACATTGACGAATTGGAGCTAGTTGCATATCACCCTATGTTATAACTGTTACATGATGAATGTCATCCGACATAATTATCCATCACTGATCCAATGCCTACGAGCTTTTCCTATACTGGTCCTTGCTAAGTTACTTTACCGCTACTGCTGTCAAAATTGCTATACCAATTACTACTGCTACTCTTACCGCCACTACCGTTACTTTGCTACTAAAACTTTTCGGCTGATAATAAGTCTTTCAGGTGTGGTTGAATTGACAAGTCAACTGCTAATACTCGAGAGTGTTCTTTGGCTCCCCTTGTGTCAAATCAATAAATTTGGGTTGAATACTCTACCCTCGAAAACTATTGCGATCCCCTATACTTGTGGGTTATCACCCGCACATTCCAAAAGGCCCCTATCATCTTATATTAAAAGGGTGTGATAAGCCATAAGACTTAGATTTGGTTCTCATTTTAGGACTCTCCACCTCTTCATCAGCAGCGCCCCCTGATGTAGATGGTGAAAGACTCCTATTAATACCTTCCTTTAACCCACAATTCATATCTAAATTATCACGGAGAACAATCTCCGGGTTGCTATTCGCAAACTGAATACCTCTACTTTTTTCCTCATCAATCAAATTAGAGACAATATATGATTGCTCCTCCCCATCTCTACCTATGCAGGTATCTACCATATTTGAGTAAGAAATTAAAGCTTCGAAAGACAAGATAGCAAAGGATTTACCTTTGAAAGTAGCTGGCACCTCCAAGTTCTTCTTCTTCATGTAGGTAGCAGCTTTGTCCATTATCTTGACTCCCGCATGTGCTCTGGTTCTTGGTTTGTTACTGAGGACAGGACCCCATCTTCCTTCCTTAGTTGTGTTACTCTTCTTCTTCTGTACAACTTCTCTCTCCAGGCTATCAATCAGAGATCTCATAGCAGAACCCAATGCATTATAAACCTATTTAGACAGGCATTGCATTTCAGGCATCAAATCTCCCTCATCTTCATCAGAATCTAACATGTCAAACTTGCGGAGTTGCTCAGAGAAAAAGTCCAGATGGACTCACATGGGAACAACACTACAACCACTAGGAGAACCTATGCTCACCTCCTGCTCCTTCTCCATATATGATTCCATATCCACCAACAATTCTTCAGTTATCTTCTCTTTAGTTTTCTCAATAAATTTTGCATGCACCTCATCCACCAGCATGAGGGAATGGAATTCCTCAACAGAGACACCCTCCTTTTGAGCACTTTTCCTACTACCTCCACTGTCTGCATTCTTAGTCTGGAAGTTAGCCTTGTCAGTTTCATCAATTGCTGCATCCTCATCATCATCCCCCATGTCATCTCCTCCATCATCTCCTCCTTGCTCCACTTCTTTAGCCTCCTGGTTATCTCCTTCAGAATCATCACCATCTGGATCAATATCATCCCCATCACCCTCCTCTCCAATCTGATCAAAACCCTCCAGAGTGAAGAACAGAATATACAGCTTCTTCTTCATCTCCACCAACCTTTCAAAAGGAATTTTTTTGGGATCTTTGCAGGCCACCTTAACCCTGACTATTTCATAGAAAATCTTCAACATACCATTCCAGTCCACATCCACAAGGATGCCAAAGCAAGCAGCAATCTGTGCAAAGACCTTCTAGGCACACCATTTTGGAGGAATTCCTTCAATTTGGACGCAAGCTTCAGTCAATTCTCCAAAGGGGTCAAGCATGCCTTGAAATTCACAAATCTTCACAGAAACACCATCAATTGGTAGTTCAAAGGCAGGGAACTCAATCGGGTCCTCAACTTTCTTCCACGGATGAAATCTTAATAAAAATTTTCTCTATTCCAACTCTCTGATCTGCCATGGCCGCTCCTTATTCTTACAAAAGATCCCATTCAGCTGAACTAGCAACTCCGAATTAGAAACTTCTCCCTTGATCACCTTAAGAATGGCACAGTTTTCGTAATTCAACCAACTTGATTCAGCAGCCACAGGAATATCAACATGATAAAACCCTAGCCCAGCAGCCCCACTACCAAAATATGTAGCAGTTCGTTTGTATTAACCAAAGCTGCACAGTTGTTCACATTGTGATTTCCAGCACAAATGAAACACCTCTTCGCCTCAATGCGGTTCCCTGCATAGTGGCCAGGCCAACGACAATTGAAGAAAATCATATCTTTATACCTGGGATCAAGGGCTTGCACTGCAGGAACAAGTGGAGCAGGAGGTTTGTCAACAGGCGGAGGAGCGGGGACATGTGCAACCACTTTCTTGGCTCCAGTTTTGCCCCCTTGTGGTGCCTTAGGTTGATCTCCAGCAAGAATGTTTTTGACCTCCTGGATATTCTTCTTACCGGGAGGAGGACAATGATTCCTCCCCTCATTTCCTTGCACTCTGTTCTACATGCCCCCCCTCACCACCTGGGCAAAGGATCTAGATCCAGGGACAAACCCTCAGCTGATACTTTGAAGACAAAAGGGATTTGATCAAATCGACCAGCAGAGCTCACAGGGTAGCAATCAGATAGCTTGAATGTCCTCGATCTAAACAAATCTCTACTCACCCAGAAAAGCATAGGCAAAGAAAGGCTAGGTTTAAGAAGGGGGGACAACTCTGTTCTACCTCTGGCGGCGGCAAGGGGAAGGAACTACCCATAGCTGCCCAAAAAACTCCAATATATCCTCACAGGCCTCATGCCCTAGCCTCGAGACGGTTTTTGTTTTATGCGCTTTCTTCTGGAACACACATCCACGAACGATGGGATTGTGGGTGATCGGACGGCTCCCCTCAATTTGAGGACACAAATCTCCCTCCTCCCTGATTGCAGATGCAATCTCACGACTATCTCCAATCAATTCCCTAGCAGAGATCCCATCAGGGGTCAAACACTTCACCTGACAATCTCTTAAATCACTTCCATCCAGAGGGAGAACCCTTGCATCTACAACCCCACCCGAAATTTTACGAGGGATATTATCTGACTCTAATTAATCTAGAGGGAAAACCCTCGAATCAACGACACTTTCATCAAGAGTATCAAGCCCATCACCACAAACCGCGAATTAACTGCAAAAATCATAGGGTTGGAATGAGTTTTTGTGACGAACCAGATTAGATGAACATGGAATCTCTCCTCGATCCCCCGGTGAGGGAGGCCGCTCCAGCCTGTATTGTCGCCCATCCCTACCGAGCCTCGAACTCGTCAGAGGGGCCACGGCTGCACCGTCCCTCGTGGCAGGTATTCCGGCAGAATCCTCACGATTTCCACCACCGGATGTTGAGCTGGGATGGATTTCGTGTCCTGAATCTCGCGCATATCGCCGCCTGCGTCTGGTCCGCTGCTTCCGCCTCATGAATCGCCCAGAACACCATCTCGTAGTCCATCGTTCCATCATTGCCGACAAACCTTATCCTCTCGGCGAAATCCGCGGCTTGGATGATCTCGACGCAGATCCCAGGCCAGCTTCAGCGGTCGGGGAACCTCTCCCCGACCACCGTCAGCATCTCCTTCTTGGCCTTTGGTGTCGCCCGATCCACCCATGGCAAATCTAGCACAGGGAAGGGCCTCAGCGGCGCCAGCTCCACCTCCGGCAGCGGACCATCTGCGTGTGACGTGCCTTTCTCGCCCTCGCTTGGTGTCTCGAGCCTCCGGTCATCTTGATGCGGAATGCGGAGCGCGTGTGAGATGCACGGGAGTAAAGGCGGAGAAGTGCGAGGGAGCCGAGATGGTGGTGGAAGGGTCGGTGGGTGGTGTGAGAGGAGTTGGCTCACATTAATGGTGAGGGCGGCGCCATTAATGGAGTTAGGTGCGGCAATCACCTCTCCAGCGGCCCATGTGTCTCCTGCCATCCCGTCACTTTCGTTCAAAAGGGTTCATTCAAACCCTCAGTCCTATCAAAGGTCATAACTTTGATGATGAAGATGTTGTGGGAATCATGAAGAATTGGCTATTCAATATCATCCATGGGATTCTGATAATCTTCGCGATTTCTTCATGAGGACTTTGGCCAACAATGCTCTGTCACATTTTGATCTGAAGCCTTATGTGCGATGAATTATGAAATTAATCATGGCCAGATCTACAGTTCCTTACAAAGCAGATTTTCACGTCAGCTACTTGCCTCCACTTGAAGTCATCAAGAAATCATTCGAGCTAATCGAAGGCAAAGGAAAACCTGTGATTGATGAAGGATCTCGGCCCCTTGACGGCCAATTTTGCAAAGTTGCGTCCTACTCCACTAACGACGACACTGCTTCTCAAGACTCAGCTGACACACGTAAAGCCCCTCGCGAATGTGCACCGCATTTGATGACTGACCGTGAGCTTTTGCTAAGTCTTCATCAGAAGTATGATCGCAACCACGAATGGGTAAATCGTCAGTTTGGTGCGATTTTGCACGATCTAAATGCAACTCAAAATGGTGTGAAGAAACATCAGTATTACCTTCATGAGATCTTCTACCGCACATGGGTCATTCTGTCTCACCTCAAGACCTTTGAGAAACTCAATGAAATGAAGTTCCAGCAAGACTTTGAATGGTCATGGCCGCCCAAGAAGAAGTTCAAGAACATTCCAGTTCCTCCCTTGGTGGCCAGATCATATTCTTCAAGGCGCACAACTGATGAAGTTGAAGATCTTGATGACACGGCTGCAAAGAACGACCCCAACAACGCTGACGCTCCTCCTCCACCAATAAGTTGATATTCTTCAAGGGCATTAGTCCTCAGTTTTGTCCCTTTTCGTCACTTGATGACAACGCGGGAAAATTTGAGTTAGTCTTCAATCGGGTCTACTTTACGGGCTTTTGAACTATATTTTCTTTAAGTTACAACTCTCGTTCTTCTGAAGTGTTTACTTGTATGAGTTGTAAACTTATGCCCAGTGGTGCTCTAACACTTTTGAACTGTTTTTCCTTGCATGCTTATTCCTCAGGTTGATTAATGCACGCATGCTGGAATTCGTCAGGCTCCACTTTCCATCATGCATTTCAATTTCCTCATAATATATGTCAAATTCTTGCATGGATTACAAGATATAGGGGAGATGTCCATGGTATAAATCCTAAATGTGCATTTGTAGTCCAAAGCAAATTCTTTAACTATGCACATCTTCATGGGAGTATCTCTACATATTGCACTCAAATTCCTCAAACTCCATACTTACACTTCATATTATTATCCTCGTTGAAAATATAACCTATTTGTCACCAATCACCAAAAGGAGGGGGATTGTAAGTGCATCTAGTGCCCCTTATCGATTTTGGTGTACTGGAGACTTATAGGTTAAGAGACTGATGTGTTTGTTAGTGTACACATCCTCTTTAAGTCGTTGAGGAGTTTGAGTTATTCAAATAATATCGACACCTAAAAATGTATCTCTTTGTCTGAAGACTTTGGTATTTCCTCGAAGACTTTGAAAGTGAGGAAATTGGTGTGGCCTTGAAGAAATTGATGCGAGTACTTTGAAGCGTGAAGAACCACCGTACTGTTAAAGTGGGTCGAAGTAAAACCTATGAAATGTTTCCAAGTGATATTCATCTCAAAGCCTACACATATAAACCCTTCAAGTGAAGCCTTTGGAAATCTTCAACAATCTAGTCTAATTCTTCAGTGACAGAGACGAAGATCTTCTGGTCTGTGAGGAATTTGTTCTAACTGAGGAGTTAGGTTTTAGCCAGTGCGAAATACCTACCAGTGAGGAACATGAGTGACATGAGGACTTCCATAGTTGAATGGTTCTGACAATTGTTGTGACACGCGCCAGCTGTCCCTAACCCTATCCACATAACGGTCATATCATTGGGACATTTATGTCAATTCATGTTGGGATTGCCCCCGGCTATAAATAGCCACCCCCATAACCACTAGTTGGTTGGCTGCTCCGCGAGAGAAACTAACACTTGTTATTTGAGAGCAACCCATTCCTCGAAGACTTTGAGAGAAATTCATATGTGAGGAAAAAACCCAAACACCCAAACCAAAACCCAAAACCCCAAAGTGATTGAGCATCATTGAAGAGATTGTTCCTATGTGGAACCGACCTTCTTACCTTTGAGGACTATGCATCCTCCAGCGGTTAGGCATCATGGTCTAGAGCATCCAGTAGTGAATTGTGGATCATCGGGTGACCAAGTTTGTGATGGTTTGGAAGCATTCCCTAAAGACTTTCCACGAGTGTTGGGCGAGGACTATGTGTCCTTAGCTCAAGGAGAATACGGTAAGTACTGTATATCCTCGAAATGTGTGTCCTCTGGTTTAAATACCAAGCCGCTCCAAACTAGATGTACGACTGTCACAACAGTTGGAACTGGGTCATCAAACCATTGTCTTGATCGAGCACCTGGTTCTAATTCCTTAGTTGTATGTTGATGACTTTGATCTTTATTGTTTGAAGAATTTGACTGAAGACTTTCACAATTTCCCCATCTCTAATTCTTCACCTTACTTATTCTTCACTTGCATATCCTGAACACGCCACTTGTGCAAATCGAATGTTTCATTTCACTCTGACAACTATGCTATCGATGTTTTGCACACTTGCGTGAGTACTTATTATGTTGCATGTAGTTCGTGACTGAGGACTTTCCTCACAAGGAATTTCGTGAGTGACGAATTTATAAAAATCGCCTATTCAGCCCCCCTCTAGTCGATATAATGCACTTTGAAAGAGGTTACTATTGTGGAAGTCCTGTCAATGCTTGACCGATTACAGAAAGGCCTTCCACATGTTGATGCCGCTGAACCCGATGAGCACGTCATTCATGAAGACACGTGTGATAGTGATGATGATGATGGATTTATTGATCCCTGAGCATATATGGACGATCCAATCTATTATTAGTTCGTATGCATCCAAACTTAAATTATGTATGTACATATTATTATTCATGTCGGGTATGAACCTCACATTAACCCAGACACATATATATGAACTTAATTTATTTATGTTGTACTAATTTCTTTTACTCTTTGTCATGGCACGTGTTGAAACATGGTGGGAGCGAGTCCAGAGCGCTCCATGTGTACTTCTTTATCGGCAGCCCGTGAGAGGGGTACTTCCATTCCACCCTAATATCTCCGTAGAGTGTTGGTAGATAGTCTGGGGACACCTGCGGGGACTTATTCATCGGTGTTGTTGCCCACAGGGACAGTAGGTCAGGTAGGGAATAAGCTAAAGCGTACATGATGTGGCTGCGAGAGAGGTAGGCGGACTGCTACCCCGTCCTCGCCGACACCCCCAGCTCATTCACCAGAGCACAGGACTACTAGGGGGACCCATTTGAGGTGGAGGCTACAAGGACTCCGGACCACGAGCCTCGGGTCGACGGGCCGTCGGCCCACGAGACTCATGTCCCATAGGTTGTGGCCCACGAGACTCCGGTCCCAGGGGCTATGGCCCAGGCGACTTCGGTCCCACAGGCTGCGGCCCACGAGACTCCGCTCCTAGGGGCTACGTCCGAGGCGACTCCGGTCCCAGAGTCTTCGGTCCACGAAACTCCGGATATAGGGGCTACGTCCGAGGAGACGTCTGGATGGGATACCTAGCTCGATCTTCCTAAGGGGCCGGGTGGCCATGCTGATGGTGGCGAGGCTGATGGTGGCATGGTTGAGTCTACTGGTAGTAAGGGCGAGGTGGTTGAGGGGGTGAAAGTGTACCAGCATGGTGGTACACGGCTCCCGCCCCTACCGGCGACCCGCGATCAGAGGCCGATGATTAGGCTTGATGGGGAGACGTAAATGCATTTACTCTTTTCGTACCTTTTTCCTTCACATTTCCTCAAATATCTAATGCGTTGGCCATGTCGTACTGCAGGGGTTGGCATCACGCTAATGGAGTCCACAGGCCCAACACCGTCCACACAAGTAGGATGGAGCTGGGACCACTACAAGGCTGCCCAGGCCCCGCCGGGGGAGGTGATCAATGATGTCTTGTGTCACACGAGGGCCGACATGGTGAACAATAGCTTTTGGGTAATTTCTCCTTTACGCAATTAAAAATTAAAAATAGCTAGTTATACAGGTGTGAGGAGGGATACGAGGAGGCCGCTGCAACTGTTATCGATGCCGAGTGGAAGCGCCTATTACAGAACTTACACCACAAGGTTAGGGTGCACGCTGTTCGAGACTACTACGCCACGCATGGTATTAAGCAGGACAAGACATTGTGCCACGATAAGTATCTCAAGAAGCATCGATACATGAAGGTAATTACCTATTCTTAAGGCCTTGTACTTAGTTTCCTTTATTTGATTCGTAGGCATAGCGCTCAAATTTCTCTTTACTAACTTAGGTGCCCCCGAGATGGTGTGCGGATAAGATGGATTGTTGGGAGGCATTTGCGGATGAGTGGTGCATGGACCAGTGGCGAACCGTCCACGACAATGTGGAGGACCGGCGTGCCTAAATGGTTGGTGTGCCAGACCATCAAGGCAACGTCACTGGGTGTCTGGTTTGTTTCATTTTTCATGCAATTCATTCTTCAGTCTAGATTGAGCCCTTTACTAATACTTGGTTCCTCTTTTTTACACAAAGCACAATAACACGGAGGTGCCAAAGGTTTACAACCTCTATGCCATGGCCCATACTGCCTTGTACAAGAAGGCCAAGGCATTCTTTGAGTATGACCTCGATCATCCAGAAAAGTTCACCAACATCTCCTCCCACCACAAGCTCAAGAGGTACAACGAGGAGGGTGAGGCGGGGAAATGGGAGGACTTTAAATCGAGCCAGCAAGCTTTCGATCCAGAGCTAGTGATGATATCTGGTGGTGGGAGGTCCCACGGTTTGCTAGCCATTCGAGTGTTGGAAATATGCCCTAGAGGCAATAATAAATTGGTTATTATTATATTTCCTTATTCATGATAATCGTTTATTATCCATGCTAGAATTGTACTGATTGGAAACTCGAATACATGTGTGGATACATACACAACACACTGTCCCTAATGAGCCTCTATAGGACTAGCTCGTTGATCAAAGATGGCCAAGGTTTCGTGGCCATAGACATGAGTTGTCATTTGATAACGGGGTCACATCATTAGGAGAATGATGTGATGGACAACACCCAAACTATGAATGTAGCATATGATTGTGTCAATTTATTGTACTATTTCCAGCATGTCAAGTATCTGTTCCTATTACCATGAGATCATGCAACCCCCGGACACCGCGGGAATGCCTTGTGCGTATCAAATGTCATAACGTAACTGGGTGACTATAAAGGTGCTCTACAGGTACATCCGAGGGTGTCTGTTGGGTTGGCGTGAATCGAGACTGGGATTTGTCACTCCTATGACGCAGAGGTATCTCCACGGCCCACTTGGTAATACAACATCACAACAAGCTTTCAAGCAATGTGACTAAAGAATAAGCCACGGGATCCTGTATTACAGAATGAGTAAAGAGACTTGCGAGTAATGAGATTGAACTAGGTATGGAGGTACCGATGATCAAATCTCGGGCAAGTAACATACCGATAGACAAAATGGAATTGCATAAGGGATTGATTGAATCCTTGCCATCGTGGTTCGACCGATAAAGATCATCATAGAATATGTAGGAGCCAATATGTACATCTAGGTCCAAGTATTGGTTATTGGCCGGAGAGTGTCTCGGTCATGTCTGCATAGTTCTCAAACCCGCAGGGTCTGCACACTTAAGGTTTAGTGACGATTTGGTATTAGTGAGTTATGTGTTATGGTAACTGAATGGTGTTCGGAGTCCCGGATGAGATCCTGGACGTCACGAAGAGCTCGTGGGAAGTCATATTTTGTCTACCGCAAAGGTTTCGGATTTTTCCGGTATTGTACCGGGAAGCTTCTAGAAGGTTCCAGAAACTTTCGAAGGAGTTCGGAAGTCCACCAAGGGTTCTACCATGTCCCAGCAGTTTGCATGGGCTGAGGGGAGACATCGTGGCCTTATTGGGCCAGGCGCAGAAGTCCATCAAGGCCCACGCGGTTGGGAAAGGTAGAAAGTCCACCTTTGTATGGAAGGGGAGGAGGGGACTATGATTCCACCTCCTCCCCCTTGGCTACACCCTAGGGCTTGGAGGGGTTGTTCCCCATGCCCCTCCACCTATATATAGAGGGCAGGGGGTACCCCAAGAGCACACACGAAGCCCTTGGCGCCCTTCTCTCTCCCTAGATTGTTTTCTCCTCCGTTCACAGTTTCGGTAGTAGGCGTAGCCCTGCGAGGCTAGCACCACCACCACCACCACGCCGTCGTGTTTTCGGGGAACTCAAATGCCACTCCGCCCTCACTTGCTGGATCAAGGAGACGGAGAGGTCATCAAGTTGTACGTGTGCTGAACACGGAGGTGCCGTCCGTTTGGCACTAGATCGGGACGGATTGCGATTTGGATCGCGAAGATGTTCGATTACATCAATCGCGTTATATACGCTTCCGCTTAGCAATCTACAAGGGTATGTATATATAATCTCTCCTCTCCTAGATGCGCATCTCCAAGATTGATCTTTGTGAGCGTAGGAAATTTTTTGTTTCCCATGCAACGTCCCCCAACATGGAGATGGACTGATACGTTGTCCTCTCACTCTCCGGGAGGTCAAGGCATGTCAAACGAGCTCCTGTCCTGAGATAAGGTGTTCTCCATGGCCGGTCGATCTCGCCATTGAGATTAGTTATATGGACTCAGCTATATTTCCTCCATTACATTGTGTGTCTGGCCATCAATGATTACAATGCTACCGAGGAGTGTTGTTGAAGGCTGATATTCAGAGAGAGAGCGCGAAAACCCAGGACCAACAACTTTCCACGGAGCAGAAGATGGATCGGTTGTTGGAGGAGGAGAGGGAACGGAACGAGGTGTCTCACCGGGCCATGTACAAGCTCTTCATGGTAAGTATCTTCTTCATATTAGCCAAATCATGGATGTAATGTTTGTTACATTACAAACTAATATGACTAACTTGTCAAAACCAAATGTGTTGTCTATGTGTGAGAAGACCGGTTAGACCCCTCCGCAGATGTCAGTCATTATCGCGGCGGGAATGATGAGTTTCATTTGAATGGTCATTAGTTACTAGTTTTAACATTTGAGTGTCATCATGCTAATGAGACATTGCAAAAAAATCTTTGGTGCAGCATAACTCTGGAGCCGCACTGCACAACCCTTCTCCAGGGCATCCTTCTCAAGGTGAAAAAATCTTCTTCTTCTTCTTCTTCTTCTTCTTCTTCTATACTTCATATTCTTCTACTACTTATTCTTCTTCTTTTAATTCTTCTTATTCTTTTAGTCTTCTTCTTCTTCTAACGTTCTTAATTTCTCTCATTTTTGCATATATGATTCACTTCATGGAAGTTGGCATTGATGGACTGCTAGTGTTCAGTTTTTTCATTTGTATTGACGAACAATGTGAAACTTATGTATGTATATATGGATAAACTATGTGAAACTATGTATTGTGCTAGCCTATGTGTTCTCTAGCGTGTTAAATATTGCATGATGATGTTGGAAATAATGTGATGTGAAATATATGTGCTAAAGATGTCTCAAACTATACATATATATGATGTGAAAATGCAGGGAAATAAAAGAAAATAGACAAAAAAAGGGGCAACACAAGCTCTTTGCCATGTGCGAGCAGATGGCAAAGCCCTTTGCCATCTACCAGCAAACGGCAAAGATGACACATGACAGCAAGATGTGTAACCTGGGAGCACCACATGTGACTCATTTGGTCACTTTGCTATCTGTCGGCAAATGGCAAAGGCTTGGGTCACGCAGATGGCAAACGACTTGGGGCACGCACATGGCAAACGGCTTGGTGCAGGTAGATGGCATACTTTGCCGTCAGCTGGCGGATGGCAAAGTTTATCGTTAGCCACCTAACGAGGCTAACGCCCATACGTTCCTGTCAACATGCTTTGCTGTCTGCCAGCTGATGGAAAAGATACTTTGTCATCTATTGTGTCCTGGCAAACGACAAACACACGCATTTCCGATGCAAGCATCACCGAAAATGTTGTCGTGTGTCAGCACATGGCAAAGACCTTTGCCATCCGCAGACTCGTCCTTTACTGTCTGCCATGACAGATGGGAAAGAAGCTCATTCCTGTTGTGAAAGTCCAAACGGATAAAAATTTACGGAGAATTATTTTGGAATTTATGTGATTTTTGGGAGGCAGAATCAAGGAAAATGGAGGCCCGCAGCCTCCACTGGACACAAGGGCACCCTTGGGGCCCCTGTCACGGGGTGGTGTATAGTTGACACCCCTCAAGTAGGTTGTGCCTCTTCTTCGGGCGCAAGAAAGCTGATTTATGGATAAAAATCCCACACAATTTCAGCCCGATCGGAGTTATGGATCTCCAAAAATTTAAGAAATGGTGAAGGGCCAGAAAACACGAACGAGAAACAGAAGAGAACAGAGAGGGAGATCCAATCTCGGAGGGGCTCCTGCCCCTCCGCCACCAAGGAGGTGATGGACCATAGGCGAAACTCTCAACCCATCATGGGGAGGCCAAGGAACAAGAAGGAGGAGGGCTCTCTCCCCTCTCTCCCGGTAGCGCCGAAGTGCCGCCGGGGCAAGGAACATGACGAGCATCTACATCAGCAATCTTGCTGCCGTCAACGCCAATTCTCCCCCCCTATGCAGCGGTCTAACACCTCTTTTCCTATTGTAACTCTCTACTTAAACATGGTGCTCAACACTACATACTATTTTCCAATGATATGTGGTTATCCTATGATGTTTGAGTAGATCTGTTTTGTCCTATGGGTTAATTGTGATATAATGTTATTGATATGAGTTGTGTGTTGATATCGTGCTGTCCTAAGGTGCCTTGTGTCATGCGCACACATGAAGGATACACGATGGAAGGTTTGCAGTATGTTCATGATTCGCTTGTAGTGGGTGGCGAGAGTGACAGAAACTTACACCCGAGTAAGGGAGTTGTGCGCATATGGGAGTAAAGAGAACTTGACGTTTAATGCTATGGTTGGGTTTACCTTAATGATTTCTAGTAGTTGCGGATGCTTTGTAGAGGTGAAATCATAAGTGCATATGATCCAAGTAAGGAAAGTGTGTTAGTGTATGCCTCTCCCTAATTGCACATAATAAGTATACATCATGTTATATTCAATTGCCTATGGAAAATCATTTTCTTGTGTTACACAAAAAGGTATCTACTAAACATCCCCTAACCTTTATTTACTTGCTCTTTATTTTTCTGCAAAATAGTTTCATACTAGTTCTAGGTAAAGTAAGTGTTTGCACGCGTAGTGTTGTATGGGTGGTCGATAGAACTTGAGAGAATATTAATTCTACCTTTAGCTCCTCGTTGGATTTGACACTCTTACTTATCAAAAAAAGGCTACAAAGGATACCCTACACTTGTGGGTTATCAAGACCTTTTTCTGGCACCGTTGTCAGGGAGCAATAGCGTGGGGTGAATATTCTTGTGTGTGCTTGTTTTCTTTATCACTAAGTTATTTTTATTTTCTGTTATTAGTTGTTTTATATCTTTATTTATGGATATGGAACACGAAATACGAAAATAATTAGGTGTACTTTCTACTCATGGAGATGGGGAACCTCCAAAACCCTCGATGCTCGTTATGTGGAAAATATTAAAAAACTACTTTGATGATCTTGAGAAAACCCCATTCAACCTGATAATGGGATTAATGTTGGATCAATGTGAATACTTTAGGGATTATCGCTTGACCCAAAAAGGGAAATTGTTATGGGATCAAATTAGAATTTTGCATTGGTTTGCTTGGGATGCATGTTTGAGATGTTATTATACTTGTTGCTCCAAGATTAAGGGTCCAGACCTTCCCTTTCATTATGAATTTAATGATAATAAAACCTTGGCTTATTATGCTAACGGTATATGTGATTACTATGATGTGGAACGAATAGAAGAATTTGTTGGTTTTAAAGGTGCTTATGAAATTGCTTCTTTGCTTTAAAAGTTTGATGATGTTCCTTAAAAATCTAAATTTGTTGCCATACTTAAATATTGCTATGATAGTTATGAATACAATGCTAATATTAATGACTTTATTGAAAGAATGACGGTTGTCTTGGAAGAGTTTAATATTTTGTGGGAATCTATGGAAGAAGAAATTGCTGAAACTATGAGCTCATTGGATTAAAAATATGATGAGGAGAGTGAAGACCAAAAGTAGGAAGAGAGGATTAGATACTTGTGCCCACCTTCCAATGAGGGAAACTCTTCAACTCATACATTGTTTAATTTCCCTTCGCGCATACTCAAGGATGAATGTTATGATGATTGCTATGATCCCTTGGATTCGTTTGAAATGTCCCATTTTGATGATCTTGTTCCTTGCAGTGATTGTGGCCAAGATGCCAATATGAATTATGATTGTGAATATGAACTTGCTATAGTTCATTATGTTAAGAATGAAATCGTTGCTATTGCACCGACACATTATAGTCCTATTATCTTTTTGAATTCTCCCAACTACACTATTTCAGACAAGATTGCTCTTATTAAGGATTATATTGATGGGTTGTGTTTTACCATTACACATGATGATTTTTATGGATATAATATGTATGTGCCTTCTGCTCCTACTTGCAATTATTATTAAACAGGAACTACATCTCCACCTCTTTATGTTTCCAACACGATTAAATTGCAAGAATCTATTTACGCAATGTATCGGCCATTACTTTGTGTGAATGAATTGATTTTTTATGACATGCCAATGCATAATAAAATATTATACTTGGTTGGCACATGATATATGTTGCTTTGTGCTCACTACTAAACCACAACTCATTGTTAATAAAATATGTCTTTGATATACCTTGGGATCCGGGTGGATCCATTACTTGAGCACTTTCAGCCTAGATTAATGGCTTTAAAGAAAGTGCTGCTAGGGAGAAATCCCGGAAGTTTTAGGGAGTCATTAATTTCTATTATGTACTTTTTAAAATATTTAAAAACAAAAAATCAAGTGGGAAAATTAAACTTTTTCAAAAAGAAAAGTAAAAGTGAGAAGGACGAGCACCGTTGAACTGGGGGCTAGCCTTGAACTTTGTTCATGCCCATGGAAACATTGTTAATTTTGAATACAGAAACTTTTCAACAAAAATAATTACCACCTTGTATAAATACAATTGTATTATAAAAATAATGTGCCAAGATTTGCTTTAGGATAGTAAGATTACTTATTGGTATGTGCGGTGCAAAAACAGAAACTTTAGTTGTAGTGAGTGAATTTACTTTTTTTTACTGGAACATCAAAAGATTTTAAAACTTTTATGAAGTAATGCTATGAAAATGTTTTATTTCTTCCTAATTTTTTAGAAATTTTAAATTTACAAAATTATGGTCAATGTTCAAATAACTACAGACTGACTTGTTTTTGATAGATTCTGTTTTCGATGCATTGTTTTGCTCGTTTTGATGGAATTATCAATTGTATCGGTGGTATAATACATGGAGAAGTTATATTACAATATATACAATTCAAAAACAAAATCTAAGTGGGTTTTAAATAGTAATTAAGGTAGTAATTTTCATTATTATACTAACGGATCTCACGAGTTTTTTGTTAAGTTTTGTGTGGATGAAATGTTCGAAGTTCAAGGAGGTCTCAATATGAGGAGATGGAGGAGATGCAAGAGTACAATCTTGAGGATGCCCAAGGCACCCCAAGTAAATATCCAAGGAGACTCAAGCTTCTACTCTTGGGATGCCTTGGAAGGCATCCCATCCTTTTTAACAAGTATGAGTATGTTTTCGTCTTCGTTTCATTCACGTGATATGCGTAAATCTTGGAGCGTATTTTGTGTTTATTTTACACTTCTATTTTATGCACCATGCTGGTATGATATAGTCCATTGTTTATTTATAGAATTCTAATAGCAATTCACTTATATCTTTTGATTATGTCTTTACATAATGCTTCATGTGCTTCACTTATATCATTTGCAGTTTGGATTGCCTGTTTCTCTACATATAGAAAACCATTATTTGTAGAATGCTCTTCTCCCTCACTTATATTTATTATAGTGTGGTCTTTTGTATAAATAATTAAGCTCTCATGCTTTACTTATACCTATTTATATTCAAAATGAACTGGTCATTTACATGGTTAGTCCTAAAATCCTACATAAAACTTGTAGATCACTAAGTATTATATGTTTGATTCCTTGCAATAGTTTTGCGGCATTAAGATAGTAATATGTGGGTTCACTAGTTGATGATTATGTATTAGTAAGAATATTGACGTTAAGGTTTTTGATTCTCGGAGTGTGCACGTATAGTCTCTCGTTATGCGATGAAGTTGGAGCATAATTTATCCTTGATTGAAATCCTTTGTGTTGTTATAATCGGAGTCACACGATGATTAACTCATCCCAACCTTCTCCCTAGGGGAATGCGAGTAGTGCTTTGCTTCGAGAGAGCTAATAAAATCTTGCAATAAGTATGTGAGTTCTTTACGACTAATGTGAATCCATTGATATACTGATACGTCCCAAACGTATCTATAGTTTCTGCTTGTTCCATGATCTTTTGCGTGTCTTTGTTATATGTTTTGCTACACTTATATATCTTTTTACACATATTTGGACTAACCTATTAACTTAGTGCACCCACTGCCAGTTTCTGTCTGTTGACGTCTTTTTTGCAGGGGCTTTTACCCAAATTTCCAAAGCCCCAAAAATCCCGAGAAAAATATATAAAAATCAGCGTGCCAGAAGCTTCCGGAGCACCAAAGGTGGGCTAGAGGGGAGCCAGGGGCTGCCCAGGCGACCTCCCTACACGGCCTGGCCCCTGGTCGCGCCCACAGGCCGCCTGGGTGGGCCCCACACCCTCTGACGCCCTCCTCTGGCCTATATTTACCCCTCCGATCGGAAACGCTTCCAGCGTATCCAGAATCGCGAATTTCTCCATCGTTCCGCCGCCGCAGCGCTTTCGAGATCGGGAGCATCGGGAGACCTCTTCCCGGCACCCTGCCGGAGGGAGGATTGACCTCCGAGAGCTTCTCCACCGCCATGGATGCTTCCCGGACGTGCCGTGAGTAGTCCCCCTTAGACCAAGAGTCCATGACCAGCATTTATGTGATGTCTTCTCTCCAATCTTGTGCTTCAATGATTATCCCTTGTGAGCTGCCCCACATGATCAAGGCACCTATGTAATTTTCCTGCTATTGCTATGCTTGGTTTGTTGGTATCCGATGGATTGTGAGATTATGTTCAGATTATTATGAGTTATATATGTGATTATCCTTTTATATTGTGTTCTTTAGTGATTCATGCATGTTCTCTGTTGCTCTTAATAGCTTTGGCCAAGTAGTATATTGTAACTCCAAGAGGGAGCATTATGCATGATTGTGCGTTCATGCCCCCTGATGTCTAGCTTGAGTGACAGAAACATGAGACTAGGGGATGTGTTGTTGCCACCAGGGAGAAAACAATTGTGCTTGCGACCGCGGTTGCAAGGATTGTTTACCTTACGCATAGTTCTTTAATGAAGTTGTCCGTTGCTTTGAGTTTACACTTTGGGTGGGGCTCGCCACTTAATACCAGCGAGATGTTCTGGATAGATATCTCATGGTGGATGATTAGTAAGTAGATACTGATGAATAAGCAGTCTACTTGTCTCGGCGTACTACCCATTACTATTGAGCCTCTAACTTTCAAGTAGCATAATTAGCATTTATGTGCGTTTATTATTCTATCAATTGCCCAGCTGTAATTTGTTCACCCAAGCACAGTTGTTTAATGTCTTTTGGGAGAGAGACATCACTAGTGAACATCATGTGACTCAGGTCCATATTACCACCATTGCTTACACCTCCAGCATTTACTGATTTCATTTACTTTTCCGTTGCAATCACTATCACTATTCCCGCTTGTGTTTTGATCCTTTGCAAACTACAAGGCAGGAGAGATTGACAACCTCACTATACTCGTTGGGAGCAAAGTTATTTCTTGTGTGTGCAACTTCACGTCTTCTGCTAGCGCCAGAGCAGTGGACACCTACTTGTTGATCCTCGGAGTCCTCCTAGTTCAATAAACCTTACAGTCCCCGTGTAAGGGAAATCTGCTGCTGACTACGTCTCCACCTTCCACTTGGGGTAACCAACGAGGGGTGAGAAGTATATCCATCAACTCGTCATCATATACTCACTCTTACCTTTCAGCAATTTTCTATATTCTACGGTACCGTGCATTGCCCTTTCTCACCTCGAGGGTTGGTGCAAACTTCGCAGGTGGATCCAATCCCCATGATATGATACGCTCTATCACACATAAGACTTATTATATCTTCCTCAAAATAGTCACCATACCTACCTATTATGGGATTTCCATAGTCATTCCGAGATATATTGCCATGCAACTTCCACCGCTTCTGTTTTGATGACTTGATCATTCATTGTCATATTGCTTTCCATGATCGTAAGATAACTAGCATGATATTTCCATGGCGTGTCCATTTTTTTAGTCCGTGCTAAGCTAGATCATTGCACATCATGGTACACTACTAGAGGAATTCATATAGAGTTATACTTTGTTCCAGGTATTGAGTTGTGATATTGAGTTGTAAGTAAATATAAGTGTGATGATCATCATTATTAATTACTAGAGCATTCTACGAGTGAGGAAAGGATGATGGAGACTATGATTCCCCACAAGTCGGGGTGAGACTTCGGACAAAAACAAAGAAAAAATAGAAGAAGAAAATGAAAAAAATAAAAGAAGAAAATGAAAAAAAGAGAAAGAAAAAAAGAGAAAAAAGATAAAAAAAAGGAAGAAAAAATGAGAGCAAAGAGAGAATGCTCATGCTAATTCCACACTTGTGCGTCAAAGTAGCACCATGTTCTTCATATAGAGAGTCTCTTGTTTTTTCATTTTCATATACTAGTGGGAATTCTTCATTATAGAGTTTGCTGCACACCCACTTAGTTTTCATATTGAGATTTCATACACTTATAGCTCTTAGTGCATCCGTTGCATGGCAATCCCAATTCCTCGAATTGGTATCTATTGACGGGCATCTCCGTTGATCGTTTATACGGCGAGTTGATGCGACACTTTCTACTTCACTTTTACCCCTCTGAAACCTACCACCATATTCTATTCCACCTTTATGATGTATCGATGGTTTACGCTCATGTATTGAGTGAGTAATAAAAAGTTGAAGCGCGTTAAAAAGTATGATCCAATTGCTTGATTTCACACCAGGGTGCTCATGATTTATACCTTATCCTAGGAAGACCAAGCATGGCATGCTATATGATTTTATAGGTATAGCATTCTTCAAGCATTGTTATTATGAAAGGAAATGATTGTTTGATAGTAAACGTGAGTATGGATGTCTTTTTGTCAAATGATAGACTATTGCCTTGAATCACTTGTATCTTAATGTCCATACAATGATTAGATTTATGATCAAGATTATGCTAGGTAGCATTCCACATCAAAAATTATCATTTTTTATCATTTACCTACTTGAGGACGAGCAGGAATTAAGGTTGGGGATGCTGATACGTCTCCATCATATCTATAATTTTTTATTGTTCCATCCAAATATTATACAACTTTCACATATTTTTGGCAACAATTTATATGATTTATTGGACTCAAATATCGATCCAGTGCCAAGTGCGAGTTCCTCTTTGTTGCATGTTTTTTGTTTCACGGAATATCCATATAAAACAAAGTCCAAAGGTGGTAAAAAAATTATGGAAAAATATTTTGGAATTAATGTGATTTTTTGGGAGGCAGAATCAACATAAACGTAGGCCCACAGCCTCCACTAGACACGAGTGCGCGCTTGGGCTCTTGGCGTGGGGTGGTGTCTAGAATCTAGTGGACACCCCCCACTTCGGTTGGGGATCTTCTTCGAGCGCAGGAAAGAGAATTTATGGATAAAAGTTCTCTCAAAATTTTATCCTAATCGGAGTTACGGAACTTCTAGAATTTAAGAAACGACAAAGGGCTAGAAAACAGGAACGCGAAATAGAAGAGAACAGAGAGGGAGATCCAATATCATAGGGGCTCCTACCCCTCCGCCGCAATGGAGGCCATGGACCAGAGGGGGAACTCTCCTCCCATCTAAGGGGGAGGCCAAGGAAGAATACGAAGGGGGGATCTCTCCCCCTCTCTCCCAGTGGCGCTGGAGTACCGGCTGGGCAAGGAGTATGACGGTGATCTACATCAACAATCTTGTCATCGACAACGCCAACTCTCTGCCCCTCTATGCAACGGTGTAACACCTCTTTTCCCGTTGTAACTCTCTACTTAAACATGGTGCTCAACACTACACACTATTTCCCAATGATATGTGGTTATCCTATCATGTTTGAGTAGATCTGTTTTGTCCTACGGATTAATTGTGATATGATGTTATTCATATGAGTTGGGTGTTGATATGGTGATGTCCTAAGGTGCCTTTCGTGATGTGCACATGTGAAGGATACACGCTGGAGGGTTTGCAATATGTTCATGATTCGCTTATAGTGGGTGGAGAGAGTTACAGAAACATACACCCGAGTAAGAGAGTTGTGCGTGTATGGGAGTAAAGAGGACTTGATATTTAATGTTATGGTTGGGTTTACCTTAATGATTTCTAATAGTTGCACACTCTTGCTAGAGGTCCAATAAAAAGTACATGTGATCCAAGTACGGAAGGTGTTAGCGTACGCCTCTCCCTCGTTGCACATAATAAGTATCTATCATGTTATATTCAATTGCCTATGGACAATACTTTTCTTGTGTTACGCAAAAAGATTTGTGCTAAAAAGCCCATAACTTTTATTTACTTGCTCTTTATTTTTGTGAAAAATAGTTTCATACTTGGTATAGGTAAAGTAAGTGTTTGTGCATGTAGAGTTGTATCGATGGTCGATAGATCTTGAGAGAATATTAATTCTACCTTTAGCTTCTCATTGGGTTCGACACTCTTACTTATAAAAAAAGGATACGAATGATCCTCTACACTTGTGGGTTATCACTAGTCGGTAGTATCCTCTAGCAAAGTGTGTCGACTCCATGTGTCCGATGAGGTTGGTTAGGCAAACCTGTCCTTCACACTTTTGTTCCCTTTGCCACACGATATATGTTGCCGTGCACAAGGCGACATGGCCATCCTTGTTGCTGCACGACCTTTTTCTCGTCCTCGTGAATCCGACCAACACTTCAGATTATCTCATAATACTCATCGTATGGCCATGCTTATCCAGGACGGATCACCCGAGGGGCCCACAATATATCTCTCTTGAACGGAGGGGCAAATCCCATCTTGCTCGCCGTGTCTCGCTGCATGGGTTTGGACAAGCCCGAAACCTACCTTTGTAACTACCCAGTCACGAGTAGTGTTTGGTCGACCCAAAGCAAGTCTGTCACCATCCCGAGTACATGGGCCAACTTAGGTCTTAGGACATAGAATGTATGTTGTACTAGATACTCACAGATGACTTATCGTTGCGTCTCATAGTTGGGTTTCTCCAACTGAGACCATATGTCGACTCGGATCGGACTATATTGAATCCGACCAAATATTTCTCAATCCATACTATCCGGCTAGGATCCAATGCTACATGGCCAGTGAGACCGAACCATCCACCGTGTCATATGCTAGTCGGATTGGTTGCACGTCCACACAACCCTTTCGACTAGGGACCATTTTGGACACTCACCATACAATCTATAGTCTCATAAACAAGTCACGTACTTGTTAATACACATCATTGATAATGTCCATGGACTATCTTTATTCATAAACACATAGGAAATATCATCATACATGATTTCTTCTACGGCATATCTCCAACACCCAATCCCCGCATAGCCCCAAATTACGAAGGCAGACTGGACAAATTCAGAAGGGTCGGGGCAACTCAAGAGTTCACTACGAAGAGTGCCAAGCAATCGGAACTTCAGAAGAGGAACAAACACACACCCCTACCATATGCGTGTAGCAGGATACTACGGCATGAAACCGATATGTGACTAGGAGGACAATGAAGTAGTAGTTGCGGGTGGGGAACTCGCCTTTAGTGACATCAGGGGCGGACGTGCTAGAGACTACTTGCAAGCACGTGCAAGGAGGCATGACGACAGAACTTATTACATAGAAAACTCACGTAACGAAGAACTATATCGCATGATGTTAAAGGCTTCCAAGATGCCTGGAAGGTTCTAGAGGAACTCAGGGCCATGTGACATTCTGTTCGATGCTCTAGAAACAAAAGAGCCCCCTGGTCATGCAAGGGGCATAGGTGGAAATGTCCCGCACAAGAGGGCTTTCACACTGAGTAAAGAAGAGAGGCTCAACATTAAAAAACTGAGTGAAATGAAGAAGAATGAATTGTGTGAAAAGTTGAGGAATGACATGTATCTGACAATTCAAAAGGAAATTGAGGACTCAATGATGAAGCAGAAGACTCTAACACTGACAGATAGCCAGCGGATGGGAGGGGAGGCGGGCATGGAGGATGCTGGTTATTGTGTGACAAAATTTCACAAGAGTAGATGTGCATCAGCTGACCCTAACGACAGTGAGACTACAGCTGCTCATGACGATGCTAGATCTGATATATCTGGAATGAAAGATAGACTGAGGGGCGTTCTTACACATTACGAAGGTACGTTAAAATGTGCAACAGCCTGGGTTTGCCCACCATTCTTGGAAGAGGGCCTCTTGTTGGACAATGTTCCATTGAAGCCGGGCTGTGTGAAGTGCTACGTGACTGAAGTAAATCCTAGATTCAATGAGTTCTCTCTGAAGAATGTCCTAGGGGACTTTGATGAGCACAAGACCTTGGGAGAAACATTTCTACATCACATACAGTGGCCACGAAAGGAAATAGACTTCATCGATGATATACCTGAAGCCCTGCCAAGAGCAACCAATGTCGCCCTTCAACCGGTGATGCTCTTCTTGCCAAAACATATCTCGCATGCTTCCCCCAAGGAACCTAATACTCGTAATCAGAGAATGGGTGCATCAACCTATGATCAGCCCGCCGAACTTACTGCCGTACATGCGATGTCATTGTCTTCCCTAGAGCAGCCGGTGGCAAGGCCTACAACTGCTGAAGAGGGAGACTCAACCACACCACGTGCTTAGCAGACCAACTTGGTGGAACGGACTACTTAGCAGTCTGATGCTTCGGAACCGCCTGCTAAGCAGTCAGTAGGCCTAGCACCGACTACTCATCAGTTCGTTGGTCCACATTCGCGTGATCATCATACCAATTCGTGAGCATGCCTTCTCAGCAAACCAACTCGTTGGCACGGCCTCCTCAGCACACCGACAAGTTGGCACCACCTACGCAGAAACCACACATAACCTTAACGCCTCGTCAGCAGTCCGATTCTTGTGCTTCTACACCCCAACAGTCCGCCATAGCATCACCGCCATCTCAGCAGTCTGGCGTAGCTAAACCGTGTGCTAAGCAGTTTGTCACAACTTTACCGTCTATTCGGGAGTCCGCCTTTTAGTCATCCAGACCTTGTACCATAAGTGACCAAGAAGTAAGCGGGAAAAAAGTGTGAACTCGTGAAGAGGCGGCCCGCAAGATCGAAGAGGAATGAGAAGGATTGCCTCTTACTTAAGGCACTCAACACCCAAAACCAAATTAACAGCAAGTTGTTCGAATCAGAGAGTAATACTATTTTGTGATGGCATGGATGATGCACAAATAGAATTGGCGCTTGTTAAAAATAAAGCAAACGTATTTGAAGCACACACTTACGTCCATGGCCAGCCATTTCTTATTGGTGAATACTTTGATGAGTGCAGTTCCAGTTGCCACGAGTTACATAAACATTGAAAGGATCAAATTAGTAGGTCATCATGTTCTGCTAGTCTACTATACTAGAGATCATTTCCGACATGATCCTAGTTCTATCAGTGCGGACTTCAAGGACATACATCTCTTCTTCAATTTCAACATGTTGGATGCAACTCTTGTTAGATGCCTCATTTTGTAAGTGCTTAACAAACTGTGATCAACTTCTCAATACAAGGTTGTAAATGATAAACATCTAACTCCATTTTATTCTTCTCAGAGGATTGGTCGTGCAGAAAATAAAAGGGAGAGTGTGTATTTCATAGATCCTGCACAACATTACATGGTAAGGATGAACTCGAGTGGGCCATCAACACGGTCGCCCGTATCTTCGAAAACACGTCCCATGCAAAATCATTTGTCTGGCCATATCATGAATAGAAAGTCAAATAAACAACCATGCATACAGCGATTGTCTTTCACACTTCGACATATTCCGTAAGTTTATGGTTTTCTTAATATGTAGCAACCATAGAATATTGGTATTCATTGTTCCAAACAAGAACAAAGTTTACTACATGGATTCTCTCAAAGAGTCAATAAAGGCTCAGGATTTGACTCATCTTCATCAATTCATGGATAGGTATTGAATTCTATGAAGTTGAAATTCATTTGCATTCATATCTGGTTCAAGAATTGATGTTGTGAAAATTCATCTTCATTTGCAGTGTTTTCGCATTATGTAGAACTAAACCAAGGAACCTATTCAAGAGGGAACTACCTACGCAGCACGAGATCGTTTCTTCGGTAACACACCGAAATCCATTATTTTCGGAAAATGTATCCAATAGCCTGCATAAAGCTTTTCTTACGCTAGCCAAATGTTCAATATTATAAATAAACCTCTTTCTATTTATGTCCAAAGAAAAAATACATTTAACATCAGTTAGGTTGTTCCTAAGAGGGCCAATACATGACTAATTATGTACAAAAAAGTTAGTGACAGCGAAACTGTCGGTGATACACAGCAGATCACAGACGATTTGCAGCACTACTGAAGGATCGAGATGGACCTAGAGGGGGTGAATAGGTACAATTACAAATTTTAATTGTTACTTAGCAAATTTAGACAATATTGCGGGGTATGGAAATTAGTCTAACAATTGCTAGGGCGCTAGTTGTGAAATGTGTACTAAATAAAGCAACAAGTAATTAGATAGGCAAGCACAAAGAATACAAGTAGGTCCACTTGGACAATTAACCACAAGTAGGGAGTTAGCGTTATGAATAACTGATACGTCTCCAACGTATCTATAATTTTTTATTGTTTCGTGCTATTATCTTGTCAAACTTTGGATGTTTTGTATGCCTTTTATATCTTTTTTGGGACTAACTTATTAACTCAGTGCCAAGTGCCAGTTCCTGTTTTTCCGTGTTTTTGACCCTTTTCAGAGGAGGATTTTAAACGGAGTCCAAACGGAACGAAACTTCCAAAAAGATTTTTTCGGAAACAGAAGAAGATCGGGGAACTTGAGAACCAAGGCGCGGGGTCACCAGGGACCCCACAAGCCCCCTAGCCGCGGCCAGGAGGAACCGCGCCTCCCAGGCTTGTGGGCTCCCTCGGTCACCTCTTCCCTAGGTCATTCGCCTATATATTCCCAAAACTTCCAGAAAAAATCAGGAGATCATCGAAAGTACTCCATGATCCCATCTTCTGTCTCCACAAGATCCCATCTCGGGCACGTTCTGGTGCCCTGCCGGAGTGGGGATTCGGATACGGAGGGCTTCTTCATCAACACCATGACCTCTCCGATGATGCATGAGTAGTTCACCATAGACCTACGGGTCCATAGCTAGTAGCTAGATGACTTCTTCTCTCTCTTGGATCTTCAATACAAAGTTCTCCATGATCTTCATGGAGATCTATCCGATGTAATCTTCTTTTGCGGTGTGTTTGTTGAGATCCGATGAATTGTGGATTTATTATCAGATTATCTATGAATCTTATTTGAGTTTCTTCCAATCTCTTATATGCATGATTTCATATCCTTGTAATTCTCTTCGAGTTGTCGGTTTTGTTTGGCCAGCTTGATCTATGATTCTTGCAATGGGAGAAGTGCTTGGTTTTGGGTTCATACCGTGCGGTGACCTCACCCAGTGACAGAAGGGGTAGCGAGGCACGCATCGTGTTGTTGCCATCAAGGGTAAAAGATGAGGTTTTCATCATTGGTTTGAGATTATCCCTCTACATCATGTCATCTTGCTTAAGGCGTTACTCTGTTCGTCATGAACTCAATACACTAGATGCATGCTGGATAGCGGTCGGTGTGTGGAGTAATAGTAGTAGATGAAGAAAGTATCAGTCTACTTGTCTCAGACGTGATGCCTATATGTATCATCATTGCCTTAGATATCATCATGACTTTTCGTGGTTCTATCAATTGCTCGACAGTAATTTGTTCACCCACCGTAATATTTGCTATTTTGAGAGAAGCCTCTAGTGAACACTATGGCCCCCGGGTCTACTTCACACCATATTTTCAGCATTACACTTTTACTTCGTTGCACTTTCCGCCTTCAGATCTCACTTTCCAATCAATCTTGAAGGGATTGACAACCCCTTTATAGCGTTGGGTGCAAGCTCTTTGTGTTTGTGTAGGTACTCTGGACTTGACGAGATTCTCCTACTGGATTGATACCTTGGTTCTCAAACTGAGGGAAATACTTACTACTCCTATGCTGCATCACCCTTTCCTCTTCAAGGGAAAACCAACGAAAGCTCAAGAGACGACAGAAGGTTTCTGTCGACGTAGCAGAAGGATTTCTGGCGCCGTTGCTGGGGAGGATCAAGTCAAGAACTCATCCAAGTAGGTGTCGCAAACTCATCTCCTGCATTTACTTATTTTGCCTCTCGTTTTCCTCTCCCCCACTTCTGAAAAACAAAAATTTACAAAAATATTTGCCTTTTTCGTTTGCCTTTCCTTTGCCTGTGTGCTATGTGCCTTCAAGATGCTTGCATCTTCGCTTGCTAAGAATCTAGTCATATGGATCCTCATCCACTTGCTAATC
Source organism: Hordeum vulgare subsp. vulgare (assembly GCF_904849725.1). NCBI lineage: Eukaryota > Viridiplantae > Streptophyta > Magnoliopsida > Poales > Poaceae > Hordeum > Hordeum vulgare. The sequence continues at coordinate 359,507,888 of NC_058523.1, forward strand.
TCTTTAAGAGATCCAATTATGTTGATCCAATCGCTAGTGAGTTGAGTGCACTTGACTTTCTCTATGGAGTTTTGCTTGAGATACGTGAATCTGAAAATCATGATGAAGAAATTTATGAAGTGATTCACGAGGGATCCTTGAATGAAAAGCATGATTGCAATGGTTTCACTAAGAGGAAGCGTTTAAGAAACGCGGTTGATGTAGTGGAACAGCTTCGTGATTCAAATCAGTGTCGTCCCACGATCCGTCCCGATCTAGTACTGAACGGACGGCACCTCCGCGTTCAACACACGTACAGCTCGATGACGATATCCGCCTTCTTGATCTAGCAAAAGATACGGGGAAGTAGATAAGTACTCCGGCAGTGTGACGGCGCGTCAGTGATGGTGATGATCTATTCCTCCAGGGCTCCGCACGAGCTCCGCAGAAAACCGATCTAGAGGAAGAACTACAAAGTAGAGATTTCGGGTTGCACGTGGCAAAGTTGTGTCATAAAAACCCTAAAACCTCTAGTATATATAGGAGGAGGGGAGGGGCTAGCCTTGGGGCTCAAGAGACTCCCACTCCAATTCGGTTTGGGAAGGAGGAGTCCCTTCCTTCCTTCCCACCTCACTCTTTTTTTCTCCTTGACTTTCTTTCCTTGGCCGAAATAGTCCACTTGGGCTGGCCTCACCAGCCCACTAAGGTCTGGTGCACCACCCATGGGCTATTAGGTTCACTCCCGGGTGGCTGGGCCCCTCCCGGTAAAAACCCGGAACCCATTCGTCACTCCCGGTACACTGTCGGTAATGCCCGAAATCTTTCCGGAGGCGAAATGAAACAATCCAATATATCAATCTTCGTTTCCGGACCATTCCGGAAACCCTCATGACGTATGTGATCTCATTCGGGACTCCGAACAAACCTTCGGTCACCAACACCTATAACTCAACTATACCGAAATGTCACCGAACCTTAAGTGTGCAGACCCTGCGGGTTCGAGAACTATGCAGACATGACCTGAGACACTCCCCGGTCAATATCCAACAGCGGGACCTGGATGGCCATATTGGATCGTACATATTCTACAAAGATCTTATCGGTTGAACCTCTGTGCCAAGGATTCATATAATCCCGTATACCATTCCCTTTGTCCTTCAGTATGTTACTTGCCCAAGATTTGATCGTCAGTATCCCTATACCTATTTCAATCTCGTTACCGGCAAGTCTCTTTACTCGTTACTTAATACAAGATCCCATAACTAACTCCTTAATCACATTGGTTGCAAGGCTTGTTGTGATGTTGTATTACCGAGTGGGCCCTGAGATACCTCTCCATTACACGGAGTGACAAATCCCAGTCTTGATCCATGCCAACCAACAGACACCTTTGGAGATACATGTAGAGCACCTTTATAGTCACCCATTACATTGCGACGTTTTATAACCCACAAGGTGTTCCTCCGGTGTCCGAGAGTTGCATGATCTCATGGTCATAGGAACGGATACATTGACATGCAGAAGACAGTAGCAATAAACTGGCACGATCATACGCTATGTTTATAGTTTGGGTCTTGTGCATCACATCATTCTCCTAATGATGTGATCCTGTTATCAACTGACAACACTTGTCTATGGTTAGGAAACCTTAACCATCTTTGATCAACGAGCTAGTCAACTAGAGGCTTACTAGGGACAGTGTTTTGCTTATGTTTATTTGTGTTTCTAGTCAATACAATTATAGCATGGATAATAAACTATTATCATGAACAAAGAAATATAATAATAACTAATTTATTATTGCCTCTTGGGCATATTTCCAACAGTCTCCCACTTGCACTAGAGTCAATAATCTAGTTCACATCACTATATGATTTTAACGAATCCAACACCCATACAGTTCTGGGGTTTGATCACGTCTTGCTTGTGAGGTAGGTTTTAGTCAACCAGTCTGAACCTTTCAGATCTGCGTGTGCTTTACAAATCTTTATGTTATCCTGTAGGTGCTGCTACTACGTGCCATTTGGAACTATTCCAAATGACTGCTCCACTATACGAATCCGCTTTACTCCTTAGAGTTATTCAGATTAGTGTCAAAGCTTCCATCGACGTAACCCTTTACGATGAACTCTTTAATCACCTCCATAATCGAGAAAAATTCCTTAGTCCATTAGTTACTAAGGATAACTTTCACCGTTGTTCAGTGATTCAATCCTGGATAACTCTTTGTACCTCTTGACAGACTTATGGCATGGCACACATCAGGTGCGGTACACAGCATGGCATACTTTAGAGCCTACGGCTAAGGCATAGGGGACGACCTTCGTCCTTTCTCTTTCTTCTGCTTTGGTCGGTCTTTGAGTCTTACTCAAATTGACACCATACAACTCGCCAAGAACTCCTTCTTTGTTGATCTATTTTGAACTCCTTCATCAACTTGTCAAGGCATGCATTTCCTTGAAAGTTCTATTTAGCGTTTTGATCTATCTCTATATATCTTGATGCTCAATGTTCAAGTAGCTCTATCCAGGTTTTTCTTTGAAAAAATCCTTTCAAACAACCCTTTATGCTTTCCAGAAATTCTACATTATTTCCGATCAACAATATGTCAACCACATATACTTATCAGAAATTCTATAGTGCTCCCACTCACTTCTTTGGAAATACAAGTTTCTCATAAACCTTGTATAAACCCAAAAGCTTTGATCATCTCATCAAAGCGTATATTCCAACTCCGAGATGCTTGCACCAGTCCATAGAAGGATCGCTGGAGCTTGCATATTTGTTAGCATCCTTAGGATCGACAAAACCTTCTGGTTGTATCACATACAACTTTTCCTCAAGGAAACCGTCGAGGAAACAATGTTTTTACATCCTATGTGCAAAATTTCATGAATAATGTAGAAATTGCTAACATAATTCCAACAAACTTTTAGCATCGCTACGAGTGAGAAAGTCTCATCATAGTCAACTCTTTGAACTTGTCGAAAAAATCTTTGCAATAAGTCGAGCTTTTCTTAATTGTGACTTTTCACCATCATCGTTTGTCTTCTTTTAAAGATCCATATATACTTAATAGTATTACGACCATCAAGTAGTTCTTCCAAAGTCTATACTTTGTTTTTATACACGGATCCTCTCTCGAATTTCATGGCCTCCAGCCATTTGCCGGAATCCGGGCCCACCATCGCTTCTCCATAGCTCGTAGGTTCATTGTTGTTCAACAACATGACCTCCAAGACAGGGTTACCGTACTACTCTGTAGCAGTACGCGACCTTGTCGACCTACGAGGTTTGTAGTAACTTGATCTGAAGCTTAATGATCACTATCATCAGTTTCCACTTCAATTGGCGTAGGCGCCACACGAACAACTTCCTACAGCCTGCTACACACTGGTTCAAGTGACGATTCAATAACCTCATCAAGTTCCACCACCCTCCCACTCAATTCTTTCCAGAGAAACCTTTCCTCGAGAAAGGACCCGCTTCTAGAAACAAACACTTTGCTTACGGATGTCAGATAGAAGATGTACCCAACTGTTTTGGATATCCTATGAAGATGCACTTCTTCGCTTTGGGTTCGATCTTATCAGACTAAAACTTTTTCACATAAGCGTCGTAGCCCCAAACTTTCAAGAAACGACAGCTTAGGTTTCCCCAAACCATAGTTCATACAGTGTCATCTCAACGGAATTACATGGTGCCCTATTTAAAGCGAATGTGGTTGTCTCTAATGCCTAACCCAAAACGATAGTGGTATTTCGATAAGATACATCATAGTATGCGATATATCCAATAGGGCGCGGCTATGACGTTCGGACACACCATCCCACTATAGTGTCTAGGTGGCATGAATTGGGAAACAATTTCCACATTGTCTTAACTGTGTACCAAAACTCGCAACTCAGATATTCATCTCTATGATCATATCGTAGACAGTTTATCCTCTTGTCACGACGATCTTCACTCTGAAATAGCTTTGAACTTTTCAATATTTCAAACCTGTGATTCATCAAGTAAATACTCTTGTATCTACTCATATCGTTAGTGAAGTAAGAACATAACGATATCCACTTCGTGCCTCAGCACTCATTGGACTGCACACATAAAAATGTATTAATTCCAACAAGTTACTTTCTTGTTCCATCTCACTGGAAAAATGAGGCCTTCAGTCATCTTGCCCATGTGGTATGATTTGCATGTTTCAAGAGATTCAAAATCAAGTAAGTCCAAACGATCCATCTGCATGGAGTTTCTTCATGCGTTTATACCAATAGGTATGGTTTGCATGTCTCAAACATTTGAAAAATGAGTGAGTACAAAGATCCATTAGCATGGAGCTTCTTCATGCATTTTATACCAACATGACTCAAGTGGCGGTGCCACAAGTAAGTGGTACTATCATTACTACCTAGTATCTTTTGGCATCAAGATTATGAACATGTGTAGCACTACGATCGAGATTCAATGAACAATTGAAGGTAATTATTCAAACAGATAGAATAACCATTATTCTCTTTAAATGAATAATCGTATTGGAATAAACACGATCCAATCATGTTCATTCTCAATGCAAACACCAAATAACAACTATTTAGGTTTAACACCAATGCCGATGGTAGAGGGAGCATGCGATGTTTGATCACATCAACCTTAGAATTACTTCCAACACACATCGTCACCTCACCCTTGCTAGTATCCTTTTAATCTGTAGCTATAACTTCGAGTTACTAACACTTAGCAACTGAACCGGTATCTAATACCCTGGTGCTACTAGGAATACTAGTAAGGTACACATCAATATCAGGTATATCCAATATACTTTTGTTGACTTTGCCAGCCTTCTCATCTACCAAGTATCTAGGGTAGTTGCGCCTCAGTGACCGTGTCCCTCATAACAGAAGCACTTAGTCTCGGGTTTGGGTTCAACCTTGGGTTTCTTCATTAGAGCAGCAACTGGTTTGTCGTTTCATGAAGTATCCCTTCTTGTCCTTGCTCTTCTTGAAACTAGTGGATTTACTAACCATCAACAATTGATGTTCCTACTTGATTTCTACTTTCGAAGTGTCTAATATTGCAAATAGCTCAAGGATCATCATATCTATCCTTGATATGTTATAGTTCATCACGAAGCTCTAGTAGCTTGATGGGAGTGACTTTGGAGAACCATCACTATCTCACCTGGAAGATTAACTCCCACTTGATTCAAGTGACTATTGCACTCAGACAATCTGAGTACATGCTCAACAATTGAGCTTTTCTCCTTTACTTTGTGGACAAAGAATCTTGTTGGAGGTTTCATACCTCTCAACAAGGGCACGAGCATGAAATCCCAATTTCATCTCTAGGAACATCTCATATGTTTTGTGACGTTCAAAACGTCTTCGATGTCTTAATTCTAAGCCGTTCAAGCACTATGCACTGAACTATCACGTAGTCATCAAAGAACGTGTATGTCAGATGTTCGCAACATCCACAGACGACGCTCGAGGTTCAGCACACCTAGTGGTGCATTAAGGACATAAGCCTTCTATGCAGCCATGAGGACAATCCTCAGTTTACGGACCGAGTCCGCATAATTGCTACTATCAACTTTCAACTAAATTTTCTCTAGGAACATATAAAAAGAGTAGAGCTACAACGCAAGCTACAACATAATTTGCAGAGACCTTTTTGACTATGTTCATGATAACTAGTTCAATTAATCATATTACTTAATAACTCCCACTCAAATAGACATCCCTCTAGTCATTCAAGTGGCGCATGATCCAAATCCACTAACTCAAGTCCGATCATCACGTGAGTTGAGTATAGTTTCAGTGGTGAACATCTCCATGTTGATCATATCAACTATATGATTCATGCTCGACCTTTCGGTCTCTTGTGTTCCGAGTCCATGTCTGTACATGCTAGGATCGTCAAGTTTAACTCGAGTGTTTCGCGTGTGCAACTATTTTGCACCCGTTGTATGTGAACGTTGAGTCTATCACACCCGTTCATCACGTGGTGTGTCGAAACGACGAACTGTCGCAACGGTGCACAGACAAGGAGAACACAATTTTATCTTGAAATTTTAGTGAGGGATCACCTTATAATGATACCGTCGTTCTAAGCAAGATAAGGTGCATAAAAATATTAACATCACATGCAATTCATAAGTGACATGATATGGCCATGATCTTGTGCTTCTTGATCTCCATCACCAAAGCACCGGCATTATCTTCATCATCACCCGCGCCCCACCATGATCTCCATCATCGTGCCGCCATCGAGGTTGTCGTGTTATCTATGCTATTAGTACTAAAGATACAACCTAGCAATATAGTAAATGCATCTGCAAACACAAAAGTTAGTTTAAAGACAACCCTATGGCTCATGCCGGTTGCCCTAGCATCGATGAGCAAGTCGATATTTAAATATTTCAACATGATCATATCATACATTAAATATATCACATCATGTATTTGGCCATATCACATCACATGCATACCCTGCAAAAACAAGTTAGACGTCCTTTAATTTGTTTTTGCAAGTTTTACGTGGCTGCTATGGGTATCTAGTATGATCGCATCTTACTTACGCCAAACCACAACGGAGATGTGAAAATTGCTATTTAACCTCTCTCCAAGTACCGCCTCGATGAAATACAATTCAACTAAAGTTGAAGAAACTGACACCCCCGAGTCATCTTTATGCAACGAGATGAATGTTAGTAAATGAAACCGGTCTCTCGTAAGCGTACGAGTAAGGTTGGTTCGGGCCGCTTCAATCCAACAATACCGCCGAATCGAGAAAATACTAAGGAGGGCAGCAGATCGAACATCAACGCCCACAAAACTTTTGTGTTCTACTCGAGATTACATCTACGCATGAACCTAGCTCATGATGCCACTGCTGGGGAACGTCGCATGGGAAACAAAAAAATTCCTATGCACACGAAGACCTATCATGGTGATGATCATCTACGAGAGGGAGATCGGATCCACATACCCTTGTAGATCGCTAAGCGGAAGCGTTTCAGAAACGTGGTTGATGTAGTGGAACAGCTTCATGATTCAAATCACTGTCGTCCCACGATCCATCCCGATCTAGCACCGAATGGACGACACCTCCGGGTTCAGCACACGTACAGCTAGATGACGATCTCCGCCTTCTTGATCCAGCAAGAAAGATAGGGAAGTAGATGAGTTCTCCAGTAGTGTGATGGCGCGCCGGTGATGGTGATGATCTATTCCTGCACGGCTCCGCCCGAGCTCCGCAGAAAACCGATCTAGAGGAAGAACTACGAAGTAGAGGTTTAGGGTTGCACGTGGCAAAGTTGTGTCACAAAAACCCTAAAACCTCAAGTATATATAGGAGGAGGGGAGGGCTAGCCTTGGGGCTCAAGAGAGCCCCTAGGGCGTCGGCCGAGTGGAGGAGGGGAGGGACTCCCACTCCAATTCGGTTTGGGAAGGAGGAGTCCCTTCCTTCCTTCCCACCTTCCTCTTTTTTTTCTCCTTGATTTTCTTTCCTTGGCTGAAATAGTCCACTTGGTCTGGCCTCACCAGCCCACTAAGGGCTAGTGCACCACCCATGGGCTATTAGGTTCACTCCCGGGTGGGTAGGACCCTCTCGGTAAAAATCCAGAACCCATTCGTCACTCCCGGTACACTGTCGGTAATGCCCGAAATCTTTCCGGAGGCCAAATGAAACAATCCTATATATCAATCTTCGTTTCCGGACCATTCCGGAAACCCTCGTGACGACCGTGATCTCATCCGGGACTCCGAACACACCTTCGGTCACCAACACCTATAACTCAACTATACCGAAACGTCACCGAACCTTAAGTGTGCAGACCCTGCGGATTCGAGAACTATGCAGACATGACCTGAGACACTCCCCGGACAATATCCAACAGCGGGACCTGGATGTCCATATTGGATCCTACATATTCTATGAAGATCTTATCGGTTGAACCTCTGTGCCAAGGATTCATATAATCCCGTATACCATTCCCTTTGTCCTGCGGTATGTTACTTGCCCGAGATTTGATCGTCGGTATCCCTATACCTATTTCAATCTCATTAACGGCAAGTCTCTTTACTCGTTCCATAATACAAGATCCTGTAACTAACTCCTTAGTCACATTGCTTGCAAGGCTTGTGGTGATGTTGTATTACCGAGTGGGCCCCGAGATACCTCTCTGTTACACGGAGTGACAAATCCTAGTCTTGATCCATGCCAACCCAAGAGACACCTTTGGAGATACCTGTAGAGCACCTTTATAGTCACCCAGTTACGTTGCGACGTTTGATAACCCACAAGGTATTCCTCCGATGTCCGGAAGATGGATGATCTCATGATCATAGGAACAGATACATTGACATGCAGAAAACAGTAGCAATAAAATGACATGATCATACACTACGTTTATAGTTTGGGTCTTGTGCATCACATCATCAATCAATCAATCAATCAATACTTATACTAATTATGGACTCTCTATAAATTCTCACGTTAATTAGAAAATAAGAGCCGTTTATTTAGTGGGGTCAAATTATTACGGTGTAGATTTAGTCATACAAAGTTTTTTTTCAATATTAGTAACATATTGATCTATGTAATACAGTTATCTTGACCCTGACGCTAAAAGTCAACCTGACCCAATATGCAGGTAAACTTGACCCGTGCATGCATGTAATTAGCATTAGAAAATCTTAGGTTACTCGGAGAAAAAACAAAATATGAACCATCTATGCGGTGGGGCCATCGAACTCTGGAGAAAAAGTAGTCCGTGCCACTCCTGACATACGCCATGACACAATCTACGTTAAAGAAAATTAATTACATCCAAAAAACATGTCCAGTAATAAGAAGCAAAGTACGGCTCAGTAATAGAACGTCCATACTAATATACTACTACAAAGATAATTCATCTCTGGGAATGATCTCATGCGCACGCACAATTATCTAACATGTAACGTTATGCCCATGTATCTTTCCAACGGCCCAAAACTAGGATCTCCAATCGCCTTATTTCTTATAGGAATTTGATCATTGATAAAAAATAAATAATCCATGTCATTTAATGTAGTTTAATGGAAAAATCTAAGAAAAAAAGAACACTCTCTTCTGGCATATACCGATGAGACGTCAATTAGGGTGGGTCAGCATATTTTCCTTTTTGCACCCAGAGAATATGTCTTACTATATTTTACTAATCTATATCCAATCCATATAATATTCACGAGACAGTTGATCATACTGATTTAAGTCAGTGAAAAATAATCTGTGTTTGGATGTCCGCACACATATAGTATGTTTGTGCTCCATCATGTGGTGATAACTTTTAGATGGAGTACTAACTTATTACAAAAAATGAAATATCGAGACTTATCATGTGCAAATGTTACTATTAAGATTCATCTATTAGATGTTGAACCAACTATATAGATATGAAAAAAGTTACGGTGAAAGTCGTCTATCACAAATCCATGTTATTCTCTAAAACAAAATGTGGTGGAGTTTTGCACAATCAGGATAGCATATACCATTAGTTTATGTGTATCAATTTCTTAAACTATCTTGCATCTGCAATATTACCATATTTTATATTCTCCAAGCTAGCTTATTATAAAATGTAAGACTTCCCAACGTAGAGTTAAAGGTTTACATGAGAAATGTTAGCCAAGACATGAGAAAGAACCATACGACTAAAAAAGCTTATTTCAGGAAATTGTTAAACAAAATGTAAAGATCATGGGTATAATTACTGGTGTATCTATAATAGTTTTAATCACACAGATTACATGTATAATATAAGAAGAAATTAGATAGCTAGATTTTTCTGGGAAACAGTGAATACAGATGAATGGTCCTAATAAACGCGTGTTCTTGAAATAGCACACATATACATATCTTACTATAGATTTATTCAGTATGGACTTTTTATTTATTTTAGTTAATCTTATTATCAGTATCTATTGATGAATTTTTACCGCAATTCATATTTCCTTGGTTTCTTGCTAATAGCATAGTGATGTTTACAAACACTTTCTCACTGGTGGCTCTGTATCCTACATAGTATAGTAAGTCTCACTCATACACTCTTCCATATGTTATAATGTTGATTTGAATGAAATAAATAATGATACACTCGCTTTAACAAAGCTGATATGTGTTTACCTTATATAATTTATTTGTTAATACATTCAAATATAATTGTTTTATGGTTCTGTGCGAATGCACGAGTTGACGGCTAGTTCTCCTAATGATGTGATCCCGTTATCAAGTGACAACACTTGTCTATGGTTAGGAAACCTTAACCATCTTTGATCAGCGAGCTAGTCAACTAGAGGCTTACCAGGGACAGTGTTTTGTCTATGTATCCACACATGTATTTGTGTTTCCTATCAATACAATTATAGCATGGATAATAAACGATTATCATGAACAAAGAAATATAATAATAACTAATTTATTATTGCCTCTAGGGCATATTTCCAACACCATCACCATCACTCGAGTCAGAAGTGTCTAGGAGGAACTCGGGAAAATCTTAGGTAGAAGGAAAATCGACAACCGAAAGAGGAAACCGCTCTGGGAGAGTCTCACCATGCTCCACAGGACTCCCGAAGCGCGCACAGAGGCGACCCCTAAGTGTGTTTGCCTCGGTGATGTGAAGAACCTCCGCGGTAGCAATGTGAGTGCTGGTGAAGTGGCATGTGTCAAAGATCGCTTTATGGGACTTCCCAATAAAGCGAGCCAGGCAGTCAAAAGGCTTCATAAATTATTTAGTGGGGCGAGAAGTGATCACGACATTTGGAGAAACAGGAGCCTTCCGCCTTGAAGAGTCATCGAGTTGAGTACACATGGTGTGAATCAACGTCTTGGCGATGGGACATGGGTAAACAGAGTCAATAACAGTGTGAATGAAAGGAGCATGGGGAAGGGTCCGAAGCTTATGAAAGCAAGCTAGAGAAATCTCGTGCCACATAAAGTCGGCCATGTCAATGGGCCGGTTGGGAGCCTTCCGCAAATAATACATTAATTCAATGTTGTAGGCCCGAACCATTCCACGACCCCCTTCCTTGGGAGAACTGGAGCTAAGGACACACTGGAAAAGCCAGCGGTATTTGGGATGAAAGATAGAGATATCATTTACTTCCTTCCCTTTCTACACCATGGTCATCTGAGAAGGGGGCATGACAAGACAGCCACATGCACTAATGGGCATGGATTCAAACTTTGAATTGGACGCATGTATCCTATAGAGATGAGCCTCAGAGCCACGCATCCCCAAAGCAGCAGCAAACTCCTCGAAGGTGACAGTAAACTGAGAGTGATGAGTCATCCAAGTGATGGTGCGATCCCGATGGAAGAAACGGGTGGCATAGAATTGTCGAATGGCAGCCTCATTCCACTCACAATGAAGAGTCATGGCATGACGCAACCCCATCCGATCAATATTCTCTAGAAAACCTTCAAACTTGGAACGGTTTGCCTCGATGTATGCCACATCCACCTGATGTTGGGGAGAGAACCTGAGGTGACAAATCACGGACTGATAGATGTTTTGCTGAAGCAATGTATGAAAACAAGGATCGGTGGCATTTGCACGAGCATAAAATTGATTGACATATCTCCTTAATACAAAATACTTTGTGGGCTCGCCGGGATGAAAATCAATAGGACAATGACCACGGTTGGAGGGCTTGGCCATGGAAAAACCCGAACCGGCAACAGAACCAGACTGAGAACTTGAACCGGTGGATGCCATCTTCTTCTTTGATTTTGTCTTGGAACGATCGGGCACTAGTTTCTCGTCCTGGAGATCAGCCTCAAAATCTGGGTCATCTAGCCCCACATAGGAAGGATGTGCATGACCCAACACCTTGTTGAGAGGATGAGTAGTATTCTCAGAGTCCGTTGAGGCCTGCGATGCGCGTCTGTGAGCATAGATAGTACAAGGCCATACGATGAATATGAAGACCTAGATGAACAAGTGACTATAGAGGTTTGAAAAGCAGAGGAGGAATGGAGATGTAGTACCACGAAAGGGGTCTCTGGTAGTCATCTTGACGTGTCAGCCACATCAACCGCCCTCGACCACCATGGCGGCTCCATGGAACACAGGAGCGAGGCAACAGGGGGAGCTCCAAGAGGAACCACGTCGGAAGGGAGTAGATCGGGTGGACAGGAGTGGATAGGCATGACATCCGAGCGGACGGTTGGCCGAGTGGGCTGGAGCAGCCATGGAGATCCACCGGCAGCGCATGATCCGCTAAACGAAGGTGAGATAGGGAGAAGGAAAAAACAAAGGGATAACCCTCAGCTCCCCTCATTACCCGCAATTTTGTTTTGGGTGTGGACTGGACCCCCCCCCCCCCTGGATGTCCGGAAGACGACCCGAACGATCTGGACGAGTCCTGATTTCCAGAACAAGACTTGGATGATCTAGAGGTGTCCGAGTGACCAGAAGAGCACCCGAATATCAGGGTTGGGCTTACAAGGGAGGGGCAATGGAGTTACAGGGCTGGGGATATGCAGGTTAGACTGATTTCTAGCATCCCCCGGTTGTATAGCTATGGTGAGGAAGATACGTTATCCTAAGAGAGAAAGTGTGAGTATGCATGGCTTGGCATGGGTGTGATGAAATGCAAAATATAGAGCAGGACGAAAGGAGAAAACCAAATAATTATGACCCTATATGTTATAACTGAGCTGGTCTAAGATTGCTCATAGGAGAGGTGGCATGGCCACCATGTCTGAGCGAACGTGTCATGAGATTGCGAAGATATGAACCTTGAGCCCATTGCCACAACTCCAACATTTCAAGTACCAAGTCACAAAAGTGATCATAGTAACTTTGAGAGTGTTAGGTTTGTTTATGCATCAGATAGGGTGAGAGAACTCATGAATTGAGTGTCTCCCCCTACATAAATGCCTACATTTAGACAAGACATGAAATAATTGTATGCATGTGTGCAAACTTTCACATAATTCCATCAAGATCCAACATACCAAGTTCATGCCTAAGTTGACAGAACCTACGTTCATCCAGTGGTTTGGTGAAAATGTCAGCAAGTTGCATATCCGTGCCAACATGAGCAATGTCAATGTCACCCTTCTGCACATGGTTTCTTAAGAAGTGATATTGAATGTCAATGTGCTTGATGCGATAGTGATCACTAGGATTTTCAGTAATTTTCATGGCACTTTCATTGTCGCATAGTAGAGGCACATGTATGTAAGTTATGCCATAGTCAAAGTTTGCCTCATTCATAGAAATTGTGTTGCACAACTTGCGGTTGTAAGATATTAGGCTTCAGCGGTGGATAGGGAGACACAGTTTTGCTTCTTCGAGGACCAACTTACTAAGGAACGTCCAAGAAACTAACATGCCCCGGAGGTGGACTTCCTTCCCACCTTGTCTCCGTCCCAATCTGCATCCGTGTACCCAGTGACATCAAAGTTGGCATCCTTGGGTACCATAGAGCCAACTTTGGGGTGTGACCAAGGTATCTAAGAATATGCTTAACTGTCTTATGATGACTTTCCCTAGGGGAGGCTTGAAATCTTGCACAGATGCCTACACTTAACATGATGTCTCGTATAGATGCACAAAGATATAGCAATGAACCAATCATAGAGCGGTAAAGAGACGGGTCAATCAAAATACCGTCTGTGTCTTTGCTAAGAGCAGTTGTTGTTGGCATGGGCACCTTGCATGGACTGGCGTTTGTCATTCTGAACTTCGCAAGGATGTCCTTGAGATACTTAGTTTAAGACAAGAAAATTCCTTCTTGACATTGTTGAATCTGAAAACCGAGAAAGAACTTCAAGTTCGCATTAAGTGACATCTCAAAGGTCTTTGTCATGGATTCTACAAACTTCTTGCATAAATGGATGTCAGGGGAACAAAAAACGATATCATCTACGTATGTTTAGCATAAGATCAAATAACCCTTTTCCCTCTTAGTGAAGAGAGTAGGGTCAATCACCCCTCTCACAAAACCATCATCGAATAGAAACTTCATAAGATGATCATACCAAGTACGTGGTGCTTGTTTGAGGCCATATAAGGCCTTGTGAAGTTTGTACACATAGTCTTTGTGATCGGGGTAAATGAAACCAGGTGGTTGTGCTACATATACTTCTTCTTGTAGAGGACCGTTAAGAAAAGCACTTTTTACGTCCATTTGGTGTAAAGTAAAACCATTGAAAGTAGCATAAGAAAGTAAGATGCGAATTGATTAAAGATGGAGAACGGGGGCACAAGTCTCATCAGAGTCCAAACCTTCAACTTGTGAGTACCCTTGAGCCACAAACCTTGCCTTGTTTTAGATGATTACGCCATTTTCATCTTGTTTGTTCTTGAAGATCCATTTTGTTCCAATGACATTGTGCTCCTTGGTTGGCCTTTTGACTAAAGACCACACTTTGTTGCGCTCGAAGCTATTCAACTCTTCTTGCATAACAACAAGCCAGTCGTGGTCCGTCAACACATCTTGTGCCTTGAGTGACACAACACTAGAGACAGATGAAAAGTGAGCACAAAAATTTGTTAGTTGTTTACGAGTGACTCTACCTTTCGATACCTTGGTGAGAATTTGGTCAACATCAACACGACCGGCCACACGAGGCGTGATGGAGGTTAAGGTTTCACTAGGTTCAACTTCATTCCCATCATCAACATCTACAACGTACAGATCTATAATGTGTGGAGGAAGATCTTCTTCTTCATGCATCATTTGTTGAGGTTCATCATCGTTAGAAGGGTCGCCATCATCGACATGTGCATGTTCTTGTTCTTGTAATGATGGACTTGTTCTTGTTATTGTACAAGACGATGAAAATCTTCTTGTTCTTTAATTATGGAATCCACTTGAGGGATGAGATCTTGTGGTGATGAAGGTGTAGTAGTTGGTTGCTCAATAGTGGTGCTTGTGTCCTCATCTTCACCTTCATAAGAAACATTTTCCATTGTAAGGAGAGCACCTACACCCATGGTCAAAATGTCTTGCGAAGTATCTGCTTCACCTGCATCACTTAGATCAACTTGCTCCCCATGGGAGACATTAACTTCATCAAACACCACGTCACAAGGTTCTACAATGCATCCAGTGGATCTGTTGTAGATCCTATATACATGAGAGTTTGATCCAAAACTAACAAATATTCCTTTAGTTGTTTTAGACTAAAATTTTCCTAACCATTCTCTCTTGTTGAGAATGAAGCATTTGCAGCCAAATACCCAGAATGTAACGTCTAAGATGCGACACTTTCCTTATTTGGGGGCAAGGCCTCAAAAGGGGAAAGAGTTGCATCTATGTGTTTCGCAAATAGGTTAAACATTGCAATGCATAATAGATGGAAGAGTAATAAGATTTGGCATACACTCGCCACAAGATAAATTACAGATCCACACAGTCACTCATTATTCAAACAGAAAACACGGTCCACCTACGGACGTGATAAATGACAAAAGCCAATGCTATCCCGCCTTGCTAGGCCCACGATCGCGACCAAGTGCCTCTAGTCCTTGGGGTACATCACGTGTAGCCGGCCACTGTCCTCGTCAAACTCCAAGTTCAGCTGGGTATCCTCGAAAGCATCTGTATCTGGGGTATGTGTACCTACGGGTGGTTGTAGTAATCTGTGATCCACAAGAACTCGGCAATCTCATGACCATGGCATCGAATTAACCAAGTCATTAGGTTTGGATGGGGTATGTGTTTGAATTTGCAACAACCTAAGCATTTATGGTGGCTAACTCGCGTTGAACAAGAATTAAAGATATAGTGGTCTACGCATGACGGTCGTGAACTAAGAGTAATCACTAAGTGATCCTGAACACATACTTATATCATTCATAACCCCGTCGTGTTCTCGATCAGAGAAGGAACTCTGAAGGAGACAGTCACGATTACGCACATAGTTGGCAGGTTTTAATTAAGTTCCTTCAGGCTATCTAGAATCGGATGTTACCAAAGTATCCATGATTGCCACATAACCACGGGCATGACATTCTGAAAGATTTAACCCTGCATGGGTGCTCCAACTAATCCATCACAAATTACCACAAGCCGCATAGAAATCCTCGATCACGAAGCTCGCGGTCTCATCGGATTCCTTAGTGAAAAACCTCAACTCTAAGAAAGTCTCAAAGTCTCACAGGAATCCCAATGCACAAGATATCTCGTAGAAGGTAAAACTAATCCAGCAAGGTCACCCGGCGTGCCGACAAACCCTACAGGGGCCGCGTATCTCGTCCTCAACACACGACCGGATGAGCTAGACGTCGGGTTGGCTGAATGCCCGGGTGACTAGGGGGCGCCAGACATCACTCAGGTTCGACCAACTCTCATGAGGAGCACTAGCCCGGGTTGTTGATTAATTTCCTTAGGGTAGCTATTCCCTACGCTTTTTATTAAGTTGTTAGCAAATTTAACACAAATTTGGGCCTTGTCGGAAGAGTTTTGCACTAAAACGAATTATCAAGGGGGTCCCCATAACAACCTCGAACGTTTTAGGAGCACCCAGTTATGGAATAAAACACCGATAGCCAAAACTAAGGCATCAAAAGTGGAACAAATCACCCGACAAAAGGCCAGGCCTTTCGCCTCTTACCAAGTATATAGGTGCGTTAATTAAATAGCATTTAAATAAGATGATATCAATTGCCCATGTTATCACATGGACTAGATTGCACTTGCAAGTAGCAACACTATAAGAGGGTTGAGCAAGCACTAACTTAGAGAAACAATATTTGCTAGGATGTGAAGGTTAGAGGTTTCATGGCAATGTTTGGAGGCTTATTTATCAAGTGGTAGGAAGCGGTGAATAACGATGGAAATGATTCAACTAGACATAACAAGATTAGAAACGGTGTCAAGGTCACGATCATCTTGCTTGTGAGATCTTGAGACTCGAACTACTCTAGATCTTCCTGAACGTACTCAACAGAATCCTCGAACTCGTTCTCAGCTCCCGATGCTACCCAAAAGAAATAATCAACAAATAAACACCAGCAAATGATAATGCAACAATCAATATGATACATGTGTGGCTCAAAACTCCAAATCATACACACAAAAAATCCTACGCACATGATAAAATGCCACCTCATCAAAAATGGCACTTGGTGAAATCGAATGCTAGCATTGGATTCCTTGGGTTTTCTACCCCAATTCCATATATCACACTGCTATACTTGCATGCATAAAAACATCACAAAACAAAAAACAAAATCTACTCTAAATCCTAAATCAACTATATGTCAAACAGTGCCAGATTTAGCACATGCCAGATTTTGCATATTTCAGTTCTGGAATTAATACAGATATGGAAATAACACAAAACAATAAAAAAACACATAATTTTAACAGGGGGCCCACTAGTCATAGGCACCAAGGCGCTGGAAAATGACAGGTGGGCCCGCCCACTGTCAGTGACACAGCTACAACACAAAGTACTATCACAAGTAAATATAAAAGAGGGAGAGGGGGATCGAACCCACCACCTCCCTATTGGAGAACACGGCCCCCACCACTAGGCTACACTTGTGTAACTGCACTAATAGGGGAAGTATACCACATGACCATGCTCTGCCAACTAACTAGTAGAGGTAAAATAAACATGAAAAGGGGGGCACCGAGGGTTTTGAACCCCTGATCAACAGACGCAATGCTAGCTCTATTGCCACTGCTGTAGCGAGGGGATTATGCTAAAATAGAAGCAGAAATCGACATATACAAACTCTTCTACTAAATTTACACAAGCTAAAAACACACGAAATAAAAGGGCGCTCGGGGATCGAACCCCTAACCACAGGTGCGGGATTTCGTTTGAATGCCATTGCGATAGGATGCGGCTACTGCTCTAGCAACGGAAACATACTAGGTGAACATATCACACCTAGCATCTACAGCAACGAAAAACCATAGATTTAAATAGGGGCGATGGGTTTCGAACCCAAGACCCGCAAGTTCTCTACGTTGCGCTCGAACCAGATGGGCTACTAGGATGGTACTGCTCAAGGTGGGGTGCTAACTGCGAATACATAGTAAAAGTGGGTGTTTTCCTCTATTAATAGAGAAACACCGGCGAAGATTCATCGGTGCACACAAGCATACGATTGACAGCCACGCGGGGCTGCGGCTGCACTCTACGCGCACAAGCAGAGGGCATCCCTGGCCTATGCAAACACGCATGCATGCAAGCGGCTGCGCGCGAGGGGCTGCGTCTGCACTCGCCGGTATAACCTCTGCGGTGATACAGTAGGTTAGCACGGGACGAAGCAGAGAGGGCAAGGGGGAGGAGTGGAGGTTCCGTTCATCCAAGGGCGGAGAAGAGAGTGGCTCCAGCGAAGTAGAGTAACGGCGGCGGCGACGTCGAGGTTCTTCTACAGAAGAGTCGTCGGAGGTGGTCGAAGTAGAGGACGTCATGGACGTCGTGGTATTCGCTCCTGGCGCTTGATCTCCATGGGAATGGAACGCCCTTGACGTCCGCGGCCTCCTGGTGCAATCGGGGAAGAAGAGGACGCATCCTACGTCGACGATGCGCTGGAACAGGAGCTATCCATGGCTGGAGTGGAGGTGCTTGGGGGCTCGCCCCAACGGCGCTTGGGGAAGAGGAGGAGGTAAAATGGGGCGAGGAGGAACCCTAGGGCATAGGGGCATATCTAAATAGACCGGGGGAACTTTGGTGGCCATCTGATTCGTGGGGAAGCACGATCGTTGGTGGCTATAGAGTTGTATAACACTAACATTGAGGGGAGGAAGAAAACGGTCGTCGGCTGGGCTGTGGGCCGTAAGCAACAGCGCCTCGGCCTTCCACTCTCTCCCTGGTTTTCAAAAGGTTTGTCCAAAATTCAAACAAAACAGGTTTGAATAATTTATAGGAGTTTAAAGGAAAAGATTTGGAAGGATATAAACTATATCTGGACTTCTAAAATCATGCCCCAAATTATGAAAATAAGTTGGGCATTTTAGCAGAGCAAAATGAATTACTTCTATTTGAAATGGGGCTCTGTTTTAAATAAAATCAAAAGGAAAATTAACCCAAACCATAGGTTGTTGCACACCACAATTAATAAGAAGAATTTTCAAATGGGAGGAAAATTTTATTTGACCCAAAACAGAAACTTGAAACTGAGTCACAATTAAATTGTAGGAAGGGCTTTTAATTCTATGGTGCAACAAGGGGTTTTCAGAAGAATCTTGTTACACTCAAATCACAACACAATCGCATGCCACTTTCACACCTTGCACACAGACTTCATACCAAGGTGCAACACAAGCAACACAGACAAGAACAAAAAGAAATGATGATATGCATGATGCCATGATGCAACATAAAATGAACACACAATTGAGCTCATACCACTTTGATCAATATAGCATGTTTGCCATACAAGGAAACACATTAAAAGATGGGGAGGAATGCATTGGGGCTGTTACAACTAGCACACACTACAAGAGGATCTCGACCCGAGATCTAGGACTCAAAGAACTCTCGGAATTCGGTATGGAGGAGGTCCTCGCGCTCCTAAGTTGCTTCTTTGTCGGAATGGTGAAACCATTGAACATTGAGGAACTTGATAGACTTATTGCGGGTCTTGTGTTCAGTCACTTCAAGAATTGTTATAGGATGCTCATGGTAGGATAGGTCGGGCTGGAGATCAACTATGCGCCCGGGAGTCTTCAAGCATCTCCGGAGCTGAGAGACATGAAACACATCATGCACATTTGAAAAGTTTAATGGAAGCTCTAACTGATATGCAAGATCACCTCTCTTTCCACCAACTTTGACAGGACCAACAAAGCGAGGAGAAAGCTTTCCTTTGTTGCCGAAGCACTGAGTGCCCTTCATGGGAGACACTTTGAGATACACAAAATCATCGAGCTGAAAAGTCATCTCATGATGCTTCCTATCGTAGTAGCTGTTCTGACGGGACTGAGCTGCTTTGAGATTATATAGAATGACACGACACATTTCTTTTGCTTCAGCGATAATGTTATTCCCAAAAATCTAACACTCACCAGTCTCAGACCAATTGAGCGGGGTACGACACTTCCTGCCATATAGAAAATCAAATGGAGCCTTGCCTGAGCTTGCTTGAAAGCTGTTGTTGTATGGGAATTCGGCAAATGGGAGGCAATCTGCCCACTTCATGCCAAAATAAATCACACATTCTCTAACCATATCTCCAAGGATTTGATTGACTCTCTCAAACTGACCACTTGTCTCGGGATGGAAAGTGTTAGGGAATGTAGTAATAGTTCAAAAAAATTCCTACGTGTCACCAAGATCAATCTAGGAGATGCTAGCAACGACACAGAGGGAGTGCATCTTCATACCCCTGAAGATCCCTAAGTGGACGCATTGCAAAGAACGCGGTTGATGGAGTCGTACTCGTGGTGATTCAAATCGTGGAAGATCCGATCCAAGCACCGAATGAATGGCGTCTCCGAGTTCAACACACATACAGCCCAGGAACGTCTCCTCCTTCTTGATCCAGCAAAGGGGGAGAAGTTGGGGGAGTGCTCCGGTAGCACGACGGCGTGGTGGCGGTGGAGCTCGTGATTCTTCGCCAGAGCTTCGCTAAGCACTACGGAGGAGGAGGAAGTGTAGGAGGGGGAAGGGTTGCGCCAGGGGCAAGGGGATCAGGGGTGCCGCAGCCCTCTCACCCCATCTATTTATAGGGGGAAGGGGGCCGGCCCCATAGATGCCTCTAGAGGTGGCGGCCTCGGCCAAGGGGGAGGCTTGCCTCCCAAGTTGGTGGGAGGAGCGCTCACGCCCTAGGGTTCCCAACCCTAGGCGCCTTGGGCCCTTGGGGGCGCACCACCCCACTAGGGAGCTGGTTCCCACCCATATTCAGCCCATGTGGTCCTCCGGGGCTGGTGGCCCCTCCCGGTGGACCCCCGGAACCCTTTCGGTGGTCCCGTTACAATACAGATAAACACCGAAACTTTTCCGGTGACTGAAACTGGACTTCCCATATATAAATCTTCACCTTTGGACCATTTTGAAACTCCTCGTGATGTCTGAGATCTCACCCGGGACTGCGAACAGCTTTCGGTAACCACATACAATTCCCATTACAACTCTAGCGTCACCGAACCTTAAGTGTGTAGACCCTATGTGTTCGGGAACCATACAAACAAAACCGAGACACCTCTCCGGCCAATAACCAATAGAGGGATCTAGATACCCATATTGGCTCCCACATGTTCGACGATGATCTCATCGGATTAACCACGATGTGGGGGATTCAATTAGTCCCGTATACAATTCCCTCAATCCATCGGTATGTTACTTGCCCGAGATTCGATCGTCGTTGTCCCTATACCTTGTTCAATCTCATTATCGGTGAGTCGCTTTACTCGTTCTGTAACACATGATCCCGTAAATAACTCCTTAGTCACATTGAGCTCATTTGGTGATGTATTACCGAGTGAGCCCAGAGATACCTCTTCTTAACACGGAGTGAAAAATCCCAGTCTCCATTCGTACCAAATCAACAAACACTTTTGGAGATACCTATAGTGCACTTTTATAGTCACCCAGTTACGCTGTGACATTTGATACACCAAAAGCATTCCTACAGTATCCGAGAGTTGCACAATCTCATGGTCTAAGGAAATGATACTTGACATTAGAAAAACTCTAGCAGACGAACTACACGATCTTGTGCTATGCTTAGTATTGGGTCTTGTCCATCACATCATTCTCCTAATGATGTGATACCGTTATCAATGACATCCAATGTCCATGGTCACGAAATCATGACCATCTATTATCAACGAGCTAGTCAACTAGAGGCTCACTAGGGAAATGGTGTGGTCTATGTATTCACACATGTATTACAGTTTCTGGTAATACAATTATAGCATGAACAATAGAAAATTAACATGTAAAAGGAAATACAATAATAACCATTTTATTATTGTCTCTAGGGCATATTTCCAACAGTTTCCCACTTGCACTATAGTCAATAATTTAGTTACATTGTGATGAATCGAACAACCATAGAGTTCCGGTGTTGATCATGTTTCGCTCATGGAAGAGGTTTAGTCAACGGATCTACGGCATTCAAATCTGTATGTACATTACAAATATCTATATGTCCATCCTGAATGTAACCATGGATGGAGTTGAAATGGCGCTTGATGTGTTTGGTCTTCTTGTGAAACTTGGGCTCCTTGGCAATGGCAATAACTCTAGTGTTGTCACAGAAGAGAGTCATCGGGCCCGACGCATTGGGAACCACTCCTAGGTCGGTGATGAACTCCTTCATCCAGACTCCTTCCCGCGCTGCTTCCGAAGTAGCTATGTACTCCGCGTCACATGTAGATACTGCCACAACGCTTTGCGTGTAGCTGCACCAGCTGACTGTCCCACCATTCAAAATATACACGTATCCGGTTTGTGACTTGGAGTCATCCGGATCTGTGTCGAAGCTAGCATCGACGTAACCCTTTACGACGAGCTCTTCGGCACCTCCGTAAACGAGAAACATATCTTTAGTCATTTTCAGATACTTAAGGATATTCTTGACCGCTGTTCAGTGTTCCATTACGGGATCATTTTAGTACCTCCCTACCAAACTTATGGCAAGGTTCACATCAGGTCGGGTACACAACATGGCATAAATAATAGAGCCTATGGCTGAGGTATAGGGGACGACACTCATCTTTTCTCTATCTTCTGCCGTGGTCGGGAATTGAGCTGTGCTCAATCTCTGTAACATCCCAAATTTTGGTATGTTATAATAATTATTACATTGATTGTTTATTTGTTTGAATGATTGAAACTTGAGTGAAATTTGAAACTTTTTAAAACTTTGAAATGAGAGGGAATAAAATCACTTTCCCCTTTTTCGTGTGAATTCAAATTCATCCATTTAAAATCAGTGAGAGAAGATAACTTGACTTCTTCAACTATAAAGAATTTGATTCATGGTGGCATTTGAATTTCATTCTGTATTTGGTTCGTATTTATTTTTGGCACCAGATTTCAACCACAAAATTTTCCTGACAATATACTTGCCAAGCAAGAAAGAGAGGAGGTAACATGACACCCCCAAAAAAAAGTCAGTAGAAAAAGAGTGCCAAAAATTTTAAGGGCAAAAGTTGGATTTTTGTTGGATTCTAAAAAAATAAATTTTTATAAAAAATTTATTTTGTGAAAAATAAAATGTCCACGTGGTGGGAAATATTTGTCTAATAATTTTGATATATAATACTCCTATATTTGGAGATATATCTATTTCCCTTTTTTAGGTTTTACTTTACTCTTTTATAAAAAAGGAAACAAATCATTTTTTTGGAAAGGCATCTCGGCCCATTAGGAAATCCCAATCAGGCCCGTTATTTCCTTCTTCTTCCTCTGATTCCCTTCCCTCCCCTGTGCATGTTTCCTTCCAGGAAATCTCCACCATGGCGCCAGATCGTCTCTCCCCCGATTCGCGTGATTCCCTTCCTCCCCTCGCTCCCCACCCCCCTGATACGTCTCCAACGTATCTATAATTTTTGATGGTTTCATGCTATTATCTTGTCAAACTTTGGATGTTTTGTATGCCTTTTATATCTCTTTTTGGGACTAACTTATTAACTCAGTGCCAAGTGTCAGTTCCTGTTTTTCCGTGTTTTTGACCCTTTTCAGAGGAGGATTTTGAATGGAGTCCAAACGGAATAAAACTTCCGAAAAGATTTTTTTTCCGAAACAGAAGATGATCGGGAGACTTTGCATGGTTCTATCAATTGCTCGACAGTAATTTGTTCACCCACCGTAATATTTGCTATTTTGAGAGAATCCTCTAGTGAACACTATGGCCCGGGGGTCTACTTCACACCATATTTTCAGCCTTACTCTTTTACTTCGTTGCATTTTCCGCCTTCAGATCTCAATTTGCAATCAATCTTGAAGGGATTGACAACCCCTTTATAGCGTTCGGTGCAAGCTCTTTTGTGTTTGCGCAGGTACTCTCGACTTGACGAGATTCTCCTACTAGATTGATACCTTGGTTCTCAAACAGAGGGAAATACTTACTGCTCTTGTGCTGCATCACCCTTTCCTCTTCAAGGGAAAAACCAACGCAAGCAAGTCTCCGTCAACGTGTCAATTTCTGGCGCTGTTGTCTGAGAAGTAGCAGAAGGATTTCTGGCACCGTTGCCTGGGAGGATCAAGTCAAGAATTCATCCAACTAAGTATCACAAAGTCATCTCTTGCATTTACTTTTTTGCCTCTTGTTTTCCTCTCCCCCACTTCTGAAAAAACAAAAATTAAAAAAAATTGCCTTTTTCGTTTGCCTTTTTCGTTCGCCCTTTTCTCTCGCTTGCTTTCTGTTCGTTTGTGTGGGATAGTCTACCTGTCCTCATGGCTAGATCCACCACTTCGAACAATACTCCCGAGAACGAAGTCCTCAATTTCAAACAAGTTGAGGAAGAAAACTTAAAGGACGCTTGGTATAGGATTTGCAATGCTCATAGTAGATCTACTCATAAGCAATCTACTACCGTCCTGCTTCGCAGTTTTTATGTGGGTATTTCTCCTTGGAATAGGTATATTCTTGACACCATTGTGGGCGGAAATTTCTTGGGTAGCCATACCGTTGATTCTTACGAAGATGTAATAAATTTGGTAGGCTCACTCCCACTCATGGTTAATGAAACTACCTTAACACTGGAACATGTGATATGTAGGCTGGACGTCATTGAAAATAAAGTTGCTACGATTGAACTTATTGAGAATTTGGATAAAAAGATCCACAATCAAATCACTCAGTATGGATCCAAGGTGGGAATGGTTTTGAAAAATTTTCAGGAGAAGGAACCCACAGTTAACGAAAAACTAGGTCATGATTCCGCTAGGATTGGCAAACTAGAGGATGTTATAACCAACTTGGGTTCCGCTTTTGCCGCTGTGCAGAATACTCCAAACTTTGCCCACAATAAGGCCACCAAGTCTATTTTTGTTCCTAAAAATAGTGGTGAATCATCTAGTAAGAAAGATGAAGACCTTAAGATGATGAGTGATCACGTTACTTATGGTTTGAGCACCAAAGACGACGATAGGTGATTCTATCGCTTTATGCCTAGCTAAGGGCGTTAAACAATAGCGCTTGTTTTGGTTTTTCTTTGCTTTTTCTCTTCTCTTGACGTTAGTGGGGGCGCGAAAGCGCACCCACTGGGTGTAGCCCCCCAGAATCGGGCGGGTTGATTGCCAACCGGTCCGAATCTCTTGGAGGCCTTTTTCTTCTGCATATTTTTCTTCAGTGGGGGCGCGCAAGCACACCCACTGGGTGTAGCCCCCGAGAATCGGGCTGGTTATGCTTTTAACCAGGTCGAATCTTAATCATGTTCCCTTTCTCTCCCCCTTGGCAGGCGTTATACGATGCTCAGTTACATGCGTACAACGAGCTTCGGGATGAGCTCCTGGGGGTTGATGGCCGGATCGCCGAGCTTGAAGTCCGGCTGGGCGAGGCTGCCATGGAGCGTGATGCCCTTCGTGAAACCGGCGGCCGGCTCCAAGAGCAGCTGGACCTTCTTTAGGCGGAGAAGAAGGAGCTCGAGGCGGCCGGCCGGGCCGAGCTGGAGCGGCTGCAGGCCATGCTGCAGGAGAAGGAAGCCTCCTACTCTGCTGACATGGACTACCTCGCGTCGCTCCATCTTGAGGAGGCGAACCTCAAGGACGCCGCCTTGAGGGCGAAGGATGAAGCCCTTACCCAGAAACAAGCGCAGCTGGGTAAGGCGCTGGAGTCCGCCGCGACCCTCCAGGAGGAAGTCGCCCGTCTCACTCATGCGAGTGAGGTGCGGGAGCGCGAGCTCCTCAAGGTCTTTCATGAGACCGATGGCGCCTTCCAGCGTAGGTTTCCTTTCCTTGTTTTGCGTTTAGTTTTTTGGCCGTCTCCTCCTCTTGCAGTGTTCTTACGTCCCGGCTATCTTTACCCCAGACCTCTTCTCCGAGACCCAGGTCGCAGCCGACACCGCCGTTGAGGTGTGCCGCGAGGAGCGCCGCGCGGCCGGGCAGGAGGTAGATACTACCTCCGGCTGGAGCATCGAGGAGATCGGCGTGGGCCTTCGGGCCTGCCTACACATCCTCAGCGTGTGTGTGACTCAGCTCCAGGTTGCATTATAGTCGATGGTGGCGGCCCTGTGGCCGGAGGGCGTGGAGCCGACGACCAGGAGCCGGCTTGCCCGCTGGCTCACAGCGGGCGGAGAGCGCGTGGACGCCTGGCGAGCCTCCGCCGCGCGGTCTGGGGCTTATATGACCCTGCGCTTGGCCAAGTCATCGTATCGCAACCTGAACTTGGGCAAGCTGGCTGCCCAGCGCGACGGCTCAGAGGCAGAGCTGCGAGGCCTGGAGGGGGAGCTTCGGGTGAGAGCCAGCGCCGTCGCCGAGTACGCCGCCAGGGATGACTTCGTCTTGGAGCGGGGCGAGAATGGCGGCGTGATCGCTGAGGATCTGCACGGCCTTCAGCCCTACGATGTCGATGGCAGCGCCGAAGAGGCGGCCTGGGCTGCGGAATCTGCAGCCGCCTCCAGCGATGGGGCGTATGCCGACTCCGGGATCAGCGGAGCCGGGGGCCGCAACGGGGCAGACGGCGCATCCACCTCGGGAGGAGCCAGAGGCGGCGATCCTACCACATCAGGAACGGCAGCCGAGACGACCCCTAAGGCCGCTGTCCCGTAACTGGCGCCCTTTTGTGTTTTTCTTCTACCCCCAGAGGGATGTAATGAACGTGGGCCGTGGGCCAATGCTTTTTATGAATGTATATATTCAGCATTATATTCGTCACCAAGCGTGTTGCTTATGGTCTCGTCTTTTGATTCCTGGTTGACTTCTCTTATCCGAAGCCATCAAGACATAAAGAACAAGACATAAGCCAATCAGAGGCCGGCTTGAATAAACCAACTCGAGCCGGTCGTCACTAGTATAGCCGGATTGTGCATGTATTCGACCTGACCCGGCGTCACACCGCGAACCGAGCGACCGGAGCCTGCCCGCAGGTTCAAGCGATGGACCGGGATTCAGCCGGTACACTATGTGCCCGACTACAAGGATTTGACCGCCCGAGCGGCTGGCGAGCCCCCGAGCTTGTTTAAAGCTAGCAAGGGGTTGCGCTGCGTAGCCTCCGAGCTTAAGCAAGCCGGCAAGAGGTGGTACGATGTGTAGCCTGTACACATGAGTGAGAACTCTTGATAGAAGGAAACATGGAGCATGTCCTTTTTATTGCCTTCTTTGTTTCCCGAAGTGGGAGGAAGATACATGTGTATGCTCTTTCCTTCGCTTGTCTTCCGCCTTTCAGCAATAGAATGGGCGAAGCAACGCCGCGTTCCATGGGTGCTCCATTTCCTGGTCGGAGTCGTCCCTCTTGCGCTTCCTTGGCTTCTAGCGTCAATCAGGTAGTACCCGTTGTTGTGTAACGCCCTACTGATGATGAAGGGTCCCTCCCATGGGGGTGAGAGCTTGTGCTGGCCGGAAGTGCGCTGGATTCTTCTGAGGACCAAGTCTCCCTCCCTGAAAGAGAGGGGCCTGATCCTTTTGTTGTGGTAGTATCTCAGCTTCTCATGGTAGATGGCTGTCCGGCTCAAAGCCAAGTCCCTTGCTTCCTCGAGGAGATCCACACCGTCTTCTCTGGCCTCCTTCGCCTCCGTTTCTGTGTATAGGGTGACCCGAGGCGAGTCAAATTCGACATCTGTGGGGATGATAGCCTCAGACCCGTATGCCAGAAAGAATGGAGTGAAGCCGGTCGACCGGTTGGGCGTGGTGTGGAGGCTCCATAGTACAGCCGGCAGTTCTTCGATCCAGCAACCGGCTGACCTGACCAGTGGTGCCACCAGCCTTGGCTTGATGCCGGCTAGGATCAAGCCATTGGCCCTCTCCGCTTGGTCGTTTGACTGGGGGTGTGCCACTGAGGCCAGGTCGAGCCGGATGCCTACCTTGGAATAGTAGATCGCCAGGGCTCCCTTGGCGAAGTTGGTGCCATTGTCGGTGATGATGTTGTGGGGAAAGCCATATCAGACAGAGATGTCTGTGATAAACCTGACGGTAGTGGGGCCGTCAAGCTTCTTGATAGGCCTGGCTTCCATCCACTTGGTGAACTTGTCGACGACTACCAGAAGACGCGTCATTCCTCCACGAGCCGTCTTGAAGGGCCCAACCATGTCTAGTCCCCAGACGGTGAATGGCCTTGACAAGGGAATGGTTTTCAATGCTGAAGGCGGCATATGGCTTTGTGCACTGAAGTGTTGGCAGCCTTCACATTTGTTCACTGGATCCACAGCCTCCTCGAGGGCCGTGGGCCAGTAGAATCTAAGGCGGAATGCTTTGGCCACAAGGGTTCTGGAGGCGGCATGATGCCCGCACTCCCCTTGGTGGATGTCTCTGAGGATCTCCTGCCCTTTTTCTGATTCGACGCTGCGTTGGAATACGCCGGTCGTGCTACGTCGTACCAGCTAGCGATTGATGATGGCGTAGGCGGCGGACCTGCGCTGGGTCTATCTCGCCTCTGCCTCGTTCTGAGGAAGTTCGCCGCGAAAAAGGAAGGCCAGAATGGCCTGAGCCCATGACGGAGCCGACACAAGGGTCGCCTCCGCTTCGTCTTGACTGGTGGGGGCTTCTGCAGCCCCCGAGCCTGATGGTGTCTCCGGTGCTATTGCTGCAGCCGGCTCATTGTCTATCTCCCTGACGTCCACCCGCTGGGAGGGTTCGAGCCCGGGCAGAGCCGACGACGGTGGAGTTGCTCGAGTCGGGTGGACCAATGGAGCCGGGTGGACCAATGGAGCCGGATTAGGATCCGAAGACGGTGTAGTTGGTGGAGCCGACGACGCTTGCACCGCAGACTCAGTCGGTGCCGTATTTGGAGCCGGTGTCGATAGTGCAGATGGCGTGGGATCCGCAGCCGGCATAACTGGCGGAGCCGGCGGCGCTTGTATCGTGAAGTCGGCTGGTACGAAGATTGATGCCGACTCCGGAGAAGGCTTGATAGACGGCTTGTGGAGTTGCTCGAGGGAGATGCCGGCTGGGACGGCCTGCCTTGTGGAGATCTTTGCCAGCATATCTGCCTCCTCATTTTCCGCCCTGGGAGCATGGTGGAACTCACAACCCTCGAAGGGGCCACTGAGTTGCTGGATGAGGAAGCGGTAGCTTGCCATGTTGGCGTCCCTGGCGTCCCATTCGCCCGAGACCTGCTGCACCACCAAGTCCGAATCGCCGAAGCATATGAGCCGCCGGATGCCAATCTCCTTGGCAAGCCGGAGGCCATGAGCTAGTGCATCGGTCTCGGCGACGTTGTTGGAGGCGGCAAAATGGATCTGGAGAGTGTACTTGAGTTGGTCCCCTTTCGGGGACGTCAGGATGATGCCGGCTCCCAACCCTGTCCGCATCTTCGAGCCGTCGAAGTGCATCCGCCAATGCATGGAGTCTGGAGGCGGTGGCTCGAACTGGGTCTCGGCCCAGTCGACTAAGAAGTCGGCCACCACCTGTGATTTGATGGCGGTGCTAGGCTCGTACCGAATGTCGTGGTCCGCCATGGCGATGGACCACTTGGCAATTCTGCCCATGGCATCACGGTTGCCCATGATCTCTGATAGCGGAGCAGTGCTCACCATAGTGATGGCATGCTCTTGGAAGTATTGTTTTAATTTCTTAGCAGCAAGGTAAACACCATAACACATTTTCTGATAATGAGGGTAGTTCTCCTTAGAGGCGGACAAGACCTCACTAAGGTAGTAGACAGGGCGCTGCACTGGCAGGGCCTTGTCCTCCTCTTTGCGCTGAACTACCAACACTACGCTGACCACTCGAGTGGTCGCCGCGATGTATATGAGTATGGGTTCGCTTTCAGATGGGGTTGCTAAGATTGGCAGGCTCGAGATTACCCGCTTGAGGTCACGGAAGGCTTCGTCCGCCTGGTCGTTCCACTCGAACTTCGTCTTCTTCTTCATGAGCTGGTAGAGTGGAAGAGCCTTCTCGCCAAGCTGGCTGACGAACCGGCTGAGGGACTCCAAGCAGCCAGCGAACTTCTGGACGTCGAGGATCCGAGCCGGCCGCACCATCCGCTCAATGGTGCTGATCTTCTCAGGGTTCGCTTCGATGTCGCGGGCGGATACGAAGAACCCCACGAGTTTGCCGCCTGGGACCCCGAAGACACACTTCTCCGGATTGAGCCGGATCTTGTATTCGCACAGATTGGCGAATGTCTCTCGCAGGTCGTCGAGGAGGCTGAAGTGCTACTTCGTCTTGACAACGATGTCATCCACATAGACGTGGATGTTTCTGCCAATCTGTGGCAGTAGGCACTGCTGCATGCAACGTTGGAATGTCGCACCTGCGTTCTTCAGACCGAACATAATGGTGGTGTAGCAGGAGGCCCCGAAGGGCGTGATGAAGGAGGTCTTCAGGCGATCAGCTGGATCCAGCTTGATTTGATGGTAGCCTGAATAAGCATCTAGAAATGACAGCAGCTCGCAGCCTGCAGTGGAGTCGATCACTTGATCTATCCTAGGCAACGCGAAGGGGTCTTTCGGACAGGCCTTATTCAGGCTAGCGTAGTTGATGCACATTCGCCATGTGTTGTTCTTCTTCAGCACCAGGACTGGGTTCGCCAGCCAGTCCGGGTGGAAAACCTCCATGATGAAGCCGGCTGCAAGGAGCCGTGTGATCTCTTCTCCGATTGTGTGCCGCTTCCCCTCAGCGAAGCGGCGCAAAGGTTGTTTCACCGACTTTGCATCCGTTCGCACGTGAAGTTTGTGCTCGGCGTACTTCCTCAGGACACCCGGCATGTCCTTGGGGGACCATGCAAAGATGTCCCGATTCTCACGGAGGAAGTCGACGAGCTCGCCTTCCTATTTGGGGCTAAGGCCAGCCCCGATGGTGATGCACTGCTCTGGGTTGGCAGGGTCGAGTGGGACCTGCTTGGTCTCTTTAGCCGGCTTGAAAGAGCCCTCGCCGGCCGATTGGGACGGAGGAGAAGGAATCGCCGGCTTCTCGGTAGCCTGGCCCACGACTCGGTCGATCTGCCGCTTCTCCTCGGCAATCACCAAGGCGTCGGCGAAGCGGCTGCTATCTTGGGCGCACTCGAGCGACTTCTTGTAGTCGCCAACAACAGTGATGATGCCCTTGGGACCCGGCATTTTCATCTTCAGGTAGGCGTAATGCGGAATAGCCATGATCTTGGCCAGAGCTGGTCTCCCCAGCAGCGCGTGATACGAGCTACTGAGGTCCACCACCTCGAACCATATGGACTCACGGCGGAAGTGGGCCTTGTCGCCGAAGAGGACGTCCAGCTGGATCTTGCCGATGGACGTGCACGACTGCCCAGGCATGATGCCTTGGAAGACAGTGCTGGTTGGCAGGACGTCCGTTTCCTTGAGCCCCAGCTTGCGGAGAGTGTCGAGGTAGAGGATGTTGATGCTGTTGCCGCTATCGACCAGTACCCAGGAGAATCGGCAGGTGGGCCTCTTGGAGTCGAAGGTGGGGTCGAGGACGAGTGTGTATGACCCCGGGTTGGGCATCACCGCAGGGTGGTCCACCCGGCTCCATGTACTGGGGAACCGGGGGGACAGTGGCGTTCACCTCGCGCCGCCTTTGGCGCAGGCTGTGCTTGTCGTCGCCTTCACTGGTGAAGACGACGAACGCTCCATCTTGATGCGGGTAGTCGTCAGGGTGTGGGCCGTCGTCGCGAGGCGGCGGCGGAAGCGGAGCGTGATGGGGAGCCAGTGCACGGGGCGCCGCCTGCGCACCAGGGGGAGCCGGCATTCCCTCCCCTTCCGACAGCCGGCGTGCGATGCTGCACTGTCGAAGGGTATGGGTAAACGGCACCGCCCCCGAATGTATCTTGCAGGGGGCGTCGAGCAGCTGCTCGAGAGTCTGCTTGGGCAGCCAGTTGGGGTTGCCCTGATTGCGATGCTTTCGTGGAGGGCCGGCTTGGGAAGCCCACGCCTCGCCCTCCACGTTGGCCACTAGCTTGTTGTTGGCCATCTGATCCGCCTTGCGCTTGTACTTGTTCTGGCTGCCTCGGTTGTCCCCAGACGGCTTGGGAGTAGCCGGCGCAGGCACAACCTTGTCCGAGGCGGTCACCATGATGCGCATCGCGGAGTCAGCCGTGGCGTACTTGTCCGCCTTGGCCATGAGCACCGCCAAGGAGGTGGGCTCAGCGCACATGACCTTGTGCTTGAGGAGGGTGCCGTCTCGGCATCCGTCGATGAAGTATTGTATGGCTTGTACCTCATGCACCCCCTCACAGGAGTTGTGGAGCTCAGTCCACCGGGTGACGTAGTCGCGGAGGGGTTCGTCGGCCTTCTGGACGCACATGGCCAGCTCGCGAGGCCGACCAGGGCGCTTGTAGGTGCCGGTAAAGTTGAGGACGAACGCCTCCTCGGAGTCCACCTAGGAGTTGACGCTGCCGGCCGGGAGGCTGTTAAGCCACGTCCGGGCCGAGCCGGCCAGCATGAGTGGCACGTAGCGAACCGCTACGCGCTTGTTGCCCATGGCGATGCCTACGGCCGTGGTGTAGTCGATCAGCCAGTCTTCTGGCTTGGCCGCGCCGTTGTATTTCGGCGTATCCCGAGGCAGGGTGAAGCCTCGGGGGAACGGCTCCCCTCGGATCCAGGGGCCGAAGCAAGCCGGACCGACGGGTCCGTCTTCCTCTAGGAGGGCCGAATGGGCCAGGGCGATGATACGCCGGCGGGCGTCCCGCTCGTCCTAGGAGGCGGGGGCGCCAGCCCTGGTGGCAAGAGCGGAGGCTCCTCGGGAGCCAGATGCGTGAGTTCTTCGCGGGGGAAGATCCCCGTACTACAAGTCTCCCTCATCGCCTCCACGACGTAGGCCCGAAGTGTGCTCGCTCTGGTGCTGCGAGCGCCGGCCTTGGCTTCCCTCGCCCCTCCTGCCGGAAGGGCGATGCGAGGAAGATCCTTCGGCGTGGTGCTGGCCACTAGGGTCGCGGCGAGCCCTCGAGTTCGGACTCGGGGACTCTGAATGAGCCTGGCCGGGGTCGAACCGAGCGTGCCGCTGGTTAGCGGCGTCGAGGAGATCCTTGATGCGCTTCTCCTGGAAGGCGCGCTCCTCGCCTTCCAGGCTAGCCATCTCCTCCATGGTCGCCTGCGCCGCCCGCATGTTGGCCGCAGGAGTCTCGTAGGTGGGCAGGTCCCCGCCTAGGACCTCGGCGACGAACCGTCTGCGGCTGCGGACCGATCCAAGCCGGCTGGGGGCCTCGGAAATCAGAGTAAGGCCGTATGCGGAGTTATACTCACGATGTGTAGCCTCCAACCGACGTTTTGCGGAGGCCACGGCGATGCCCTCCTCCAAGATACGCTTGCGAGCCTCCTCCAGCGAGGCCCGAGCGTCTGCAGGATCGGCGGAAGCGGCGACCGGTGTCTTCAGGCCAGTGATGGCGTCCCGAAGAGTGTCGGCGGCGGCCGCAGCGGGCTCGCCAGTGCATGCAGAGGCCTTGCCGGGAGCCATGCTGGTGCCGGCGCCGATAACCATCACCTCCACGGTGTTGGAGACGGCAGCGACGTGGTATGGGGTGAAGAACCCCACCGACGGCGGAGGGCTGTCATAGATGAGGACATTACTGGGGTAAACGTCGTGGGCAGGCGTCTCAGCGATAGAGAGCCTACTGAGGTTGGCGCAAAGCGCCTCAACATCGTAGTCGTCGCCGAAGTAGCGTGGGCCGTCGTTGAGGCGAAGGTCGCTGAAGAGAATGCTGAGGTTCTCCATAGCTGCGACGATGACGCTGGGGAGCGCCTCGTCATCAGAATCTTCGTCCGAGTCCGCGTGGCGGACGGGGACGTCAATCATCATGGGCGTCGCCTCGTCGAAAGCGAGCTCCACGGGCATGCAGACTGATCCGGACGTGATGCATCCGGTGGTGTAGGTGCGGGGCCCCGCTGAGCGCGTGAAGCCAGCCGATGCCGCGATAAGCCCCACGGTGGACGCCAAATGTTGGTGAATACTCACAACATATGTCATAGGTAGGCTAAAGTCGGTGAGAACCGAAGGGACAAAGGTGGGCGCTGGGAACAAGGTTGGTACACGCATGGAACGCACGATGTACCCAGGTTCAGGGCTCTCCGTAGAGATAATACCCCTAATCCTGCTTGTGTGTTTGATGTATGGGAACAGAGTACAATGTTGCTCGTGGAGCTGTGTTGGGAGGAGGAAGAGGGGAGTATTCGGCTCGTCTCTACCTCGCTCTCTGTTGGTTGGTGAGTGTGTAGTGTTGAATGACTGGCAAGTGATCCGTCCCTCTGCACGGGGGGCGGCCGGGGGGTTTTATAGACGAACCCGCCGGCCTACAATATGGATAAAGGGTACAAGTGTGGGACCCGGCTGGCTGCTTCGCCGGCTGGCCAGGCGCCCACAAGGGTCTTGTCTTGTCGATGAGGGGCTCGCCGGCTGCATGGTCTCGTTTACCTGTGGGACCTGCCGGCTGGCCAATGGGGCTCCTGCGTAAGGTTGACGCCGAGCACGCGATGTACGTCAAGCATCGCCCCGCGAGATTCTTCATGGGCAAGCAGTACGACCGCCTCCACTGTTCCCCACACCGAGTACAGTAATGGAGTGGGAGTGAGACGGTCCGACATCAGGCTAGGTGATGGATCAGAGCTGGGGTAGGTCAGCGGCATGGCGTACCTGTCGGGCGCCCCGATCGAGTACCTTTTCTGACGAGTAGTTGCCTTAAATCGTGAGGTCCTTTCCTGACCTACGATCTGACGTGACTAGTGATCCTCTGCCGGCTAGCCTGCTTGGTTAGGCGGCTCGCGGGTGGCCGCCTCCTCCCCAGTCCGACTGGCGGGACCAGGCCGACTCTGAAGGGGAGGCAGCCTGCGCTCTAGCCGGCAGGGGATGCCGGGCCGGCCAGAAAGGTGGCCGGCTCGTCTTCCAGCCGGCAGGTGATGCCCAGCCGGTCAGAAGACTTGGGCCTTGGGAATATCCCTATCTTCATGTCCATTGGGCTGGAAATGAAGGAGCAGGCTTGATGAGCCTATCCCGGGATTATCCCCCCGACACCGAACAGCGTGGATGACAACATTTGTAATAAAGTAATTTTGAATTGGAGTTTTGAGAAGAAATTAAGGATCTAATAAAAGATTGAATATGAAATGAATATGATTTATTGATGAACCAATACCTTTCCATGGTAAACACACCAATGGAAAAAAAAGTATCCCACAGAGTGGAGTGTGTACCAAAAATAAGTGTGAGGATTATTATTATATGATGGTTACCCCAAGAGTATGATGGAATGAAACACTATAGGATTTAAAGGCGGAGTAATTCCAAGTATGAGTTAAAGTGGGCCTGCAACCCACAGACCCCGGGACTAATAAGGATCAAGCACTTCCTTTATGAAGAAAGAAACTTGGAAGAAACTATGACGTTTCAGCAAACGTTTTCTTAGGAGCATGCATAAAACCTGAGAGTGGTAAAAATACGATAGACGTTTCGTTCAGCTTGCAGAACCAATGGATTCGTCCGAACTTTGTTTGTGTACAAAAGATATTATGCAATGCTTATGAGGATGCCCAAGTGTTAGAATGCGAGATTCGCTAAACCTTATACAGAGCAATGATTTGGGTGCGAAATGTATTGATCACCATGACGACTTACTCTTATCATTCTCTTGCTATTCAGAATGGTAAATCTGAGAGACTTACCCATAGCGAGAGAAGACGCTCTTTGAAGCTTTTGTTTAAGCCTTAGAATGGTATGATGAAAGCCCATGTACATGGCAATTTTTGTCACGCGTAGGATATATTTTTTATGGTGAGGATGAAGCCAAGACCCTTCGCACTACAGGATAACCACAAATGGTAGACCACCATGAGAATCATCGATAGGTTATTTAGAATGGTCACGAGACTTGTGAGATAAGAAGACCTAGTGACGGAAGACGCTTATATCAATAGAAGAACCCTCGTTTTTTATGGAAACGTTACGAATATAATGGAAGAGCATCGCCAAAGGAGTTAGTATGAAGAATGTGAGGAGTCAGATGCCAAGTCCCGAGAGGATTGTTAAAATTTTGAGGGACTAGTAATCCTCATTTTAAGTTTGGTAGCATCCCACTTTAGAGGAGATTGGATTTGTTAGAGGACCTCCAAAACCTTAACCTTTACTTTCTAGCCTCTTCGAATCTCGAGGACGTGATTCATTTTAAGTGTGGTCGGTTTGTACCATCCTAAATTTTGGTATGTTATAATAATAATTAGATTGATTGTATATTTGTTTGAATGATTGAAACTTGAGTGAAATTTCAAACTTTTTAAAACTTTGAAATGAGAGGGAATAAAATGACTTTCCCCTTTTTCGTGTGAATTCAAATTCATCCATTTAAAATCAGTGAGAGAATATAACATGACTTCTTCAACTATAAAGAATTTGAATCATGGTGGCATTTGAATTTCTTTCGGTATTTGATTCGAATTTATTTTTGGCACAAGATTTCAACCACAATGTTTTCCTAACAATATACTTGCCAAGCAAGAAAGAGAGGAGGTAACATGACACCCCCCAAAAAATAAAAGTCAGTAGAAAAAGAGTGCCCAAAATATTAAGGGCAAAAGTTGGATTTTTATTGGATTCTAAAAAAATAAATTTTTATAAAGTTTTTATTTTTTGATAAATAAAATGTCCACGTGGTGGGAAATATTTGTGTGATAATTTTGATATATTATACTCCTATATTTGGAGATATATCTATTTTCCTTCTTTAGCTTTTCCTTTCCTGTTTTATACAAAAGGAAAAAATCATTTTTTTGGAAAGGCATCTAGACCCATTAGGAAATCCCAATCAGGCATGTTATTTCCTTCTTCTTGTTGTGATTCCCTTCCCTCCACTGCGCACGTTTCCTTCTAGGAAACCTCCACCATGGCGCCAGATCGTCTCTCCCACGATTCGCGCGATTCCCTTCCTCCAAGCGCTCCCCCCCTATAAGAACCCACCCTCCCCCGCACTCTCCTCGCCTCTAGCTCGCCAGCCCGACCTCGCCATAGAGCATGTAGGCCAAAGCTCCCAGGATACCTGCCGAGCGCAATTCGTCGCCCCCAGCGCCCCCTGACGCCACCTCCCGACGCCCGAGCCTCTCCTCCGCCGGAACCACCTCCCCACCGCCGTATTTCCCCACTAGAACGCCCTCCCCTAGCCGCTCCACCTTCGGTCGACCAGGAGCTCGCCGGAACTCCTGTAACAGTAGGTAAGGTTTCCTCTCTCTCTCTCTTTTATTTCCTCCCCGTCATTAGATCTAGCGTATACGGCTTAGATTAGAATTAGGTACCTCTTTGGTTTAGTTAGCAAAACCAACCGGTTCTCTCTTAGTAGTTTATAACCGAAAAGGTTTTCTTTTACTTTGCGGCCGTCCGTTAGATAGCCTAAAACGTGCACGATTTCCAACCAACCACAGCCTACCACGTCGCCTATTTATTTTTAATCTTATCTATTTTTTAATTCTGAAACAGATTTGAACCTGATTTTAGATTGCTTATAACTTTCAATCCATAACTCCAATTGAGTGATTCTAGTTGCATTGGATCACAAATTTTATGCAGTTTCTATAGATATAAAATTTGTCCAGGTTTGAAAATGAAAATTTTGAATTTGAACATATTTGCTTTACATCTTGTTTTGTTAATATCTGGAGTTTAAAAATAGATTTGTAGTTGATTCTTTTTGCTACTAATCACTAGTGATATTATTTATCAGTAGGTAAACTTTCAGAAGTTTTGAAATATTTAACTCATTATTTTATGTAAAACAGATTCTGTTTTAGTTCTTTCTAGGATTATTGCTATTTCTTTTGCTATAATTGTTTTTTATTTATTTTCTTTTATACTTGTGAAAGGTTATATTTTGTTTCCTGTTAGTTAAGAGTGGGTTTTCAACAACAACAAAAATTTATTTTATTTGATAGCATGAAATCAATTCTAGTTTGCTAATAACTTGCAAATTGACTTCGTTGCTAGTTTGATGTCCTATTTGAAAATACTTTCAAAATAATATAGTTTTATGAAAAATACTTTTTGTTATCTTAGTTAATTTTATATTTTATTTTCTGTTATTTTACTATTCTAGTGTTTTATTTTCTGTTAAGTTTAATTAAAACAAAAACTATTTAGTGATTGTTGTAGTAAAAGACTCCGTAGTTTTCTTTGAAGTTTCCCTTTGGATTTCTACTTGATCTTTCTTATTGATTTTATTGCATCAATTTTATTGTTGTTTGTTATATTGATTGCCAGTATGATTGCTTATATGAATAGTATGTTTGATTATATAGATTTCATCGAAGAGTGACGAATAGTTCTATCAAGTTATTTCTTGAGAGCGATATCTATCTCCATCAACCTTACCAGGCAAGTTCACATTGATCATATTTTTAACCTATGGTTTTATTGCATTAGTTTCAACCTTATTCACCCATTTCATGCAAGTAGGTACTTGGAAACTTTGGATATTGAGTAGTATGCTATGATAGGCACCCTTAAACTCTTGTTGCTTTGGTCGGGATGTTATTTTGCTATGCTCCTAGTAGACGGGGTTTGGTTGAGTGTTTATCATGAGTGTTGTGAGAAACATAATAATCAAGACCTGAAGACTCCAAGGCTTGCTAGACCTCAGAACGAAATATACCTCTGGGTGAAGGACGGTTCTGATGGGCTCCCTCGGAAAACCAGCGTAGGACTCGGGATGCATGGAGAAGCACCATGACATTTTGCGGAAAGCTTCACCCAGGCTCAAAGAGATGGATGGATATTTCAAGACCCAAGGCTTACCTTCACAGCCACCAATCATTATGGGCTCTGGCTTGGTTGGACAATGTCGTGACTGTGGACAGGCGTTGCTACGAGATGTAGAAGAACGGTAGGATTGGATGGGCACCGACAGAGGCTCAGAGGAACCCGTTGAAAGACCATGTTTTGATCATCCGGTTCTCAAACACCCTGAAGTGCGAGGACCTCAACGGAGGCGATAAAATCTTGTGGGGAACGTGTGCAAAACTCTGCAGAGTACTCAAAACTAATCGATTAGTCGTGTCCACGGTCATGGACAACTTGAGCCGAAGGAACAGGAGTTATTAGGAATTCTCAACACCATTAACTATTGATGTGGGTAATATTAACTTTGGTATGAGGAATGGTTGGTGGAACCTTCTCATTAACAACCAACAATGTAGTAAATTTTTCTTTAACCCTCTCTCTTGTTGTAGGAAAAATTTTCTTTATGCAAAACTTAAACTGCAGCCCCACCTGCCATATATGCATATAGTATAGATGATATTTTCAGCCCTCTCTTTTGTGACTTGTCGGCATATTCAATATGGTGACCTACACGGCTGCAACGTCTTATGTTGCAGATATTTTCTTTGATGGGTAAGAGTACGATTCAGGGTTACAGTCTGCACTCAACTTGTCGTTGGTGTTTATTGGGACTCCACTTCCTTGACTGTTTCCGCTGATATTCTGAGGTATATATCTGCTTTACGTTATTTTACATGTGATTGCACTTTGATATATACATTGATGTACTGTGTGTGCCAACATACTGATCCAGGGATGGCACAGATACACAGAGGCGTGACTCGTTTTGAGTCGGGTCGCTACAATCTCACACCTTGCAATACACGCAAGAACCCCTTCTTGGACTTATCCATATTGAACTTCTTCAATATCTTGTCAAGGTATGTGCTTTGTGAAAGACCAATGAGTCATCTCGGTCTATATCTATAGATCTTGATACCCAATATATAAGCAGCTTCTCCAAGGTCCTTCATTGAAAAACACTTATTCAAGTAGGCCTTTATGCTTTCCAAAAGTTCTATATCATTTCCCATCAACAATATGTCATCCACGTATAAAATGAGAAATCCTATAGAGCTCCCACTCACTTTCTTGTAAATACAGGCTTCTCCAAAATTATGTACAAATCCAAATGCTTTGATCACCTCATCAAAGCGAATATTCCAACTCCCAGATGCTTGCACCAGCCCATACATGGAGCGCTGGAGCTTGCATACCTTGTAAGCATTCTTAGGATCGACAAAACCTTCTGGATGCATCATATACAACTCTTCCTTAAGAAAACCGTTAAGGAATGGAGTTTTGACGTCCATTTGTGAGATCTCATAATCATAAAATGCGGCAACTTCTAACATGATTTGGACAGACTTCAGCATCGCTATAGGTGAGAAAGTCTCATCGTAGTCAACTCCTTGAACTTGTCAATAACCTTAGCAAAAAACCAAGCCTTATAGACGGTCACATTACCATCCGCGCGAGTCTTCTTCTTAAAGATCCAGTTATTTTCTATGGCTTGTTGATCATCGGGCAAGTCCACAAAAGTCCATACTTTGTTCTCCTACATGGACCCTATCTCAGATTTTATGGCTTCAAGCCATTTGTTGGAATTCGGGCCCGCCATGGCTTCTTCATAGTTCGAAGGTTCACCGTTGTCTAACAACATGATTTCTAGGAAAGGGTTGTCGTACCACTCTGGTGCGGAACATGTGTTCATGGACCTACGAAGTTCAGTAGTAACTTGATCTGAAGTTTCATGATCATCATCATTTACTTCTTCTCTAGTCGGTGCGGGCACCACAGAAACATTTACCTGCGCTGCGCTACTCTCTGGTTCAAGAGGGGGTACAATTACCTCATCAAGTTTGACTTTCCTTCCACTTATTTCTTTTGAGAGAAACTCTTTCTCTAGAAAGGATCATTCTTGGCAACAAATAACTTGCCTTCGGATCTGAGATAGAAGGTATACACGATAGTTTCCTTAGGGTATCCTATGAAGACGCACTTTTCCAATTGGGTTCGAGCTTTTCAGGTTGAAGTTTCTTGACATAAGCATCGCAACCCCAAACTTTCAGAAATGGTAGCTTAGGTTTCTGCCCAAACCATAATTCATACGGTGTCTACTCAATGGATTTAGACGGTGCCCTATTTAAACTGAATGCGGCAGTCTCCAATGCATATCCCCAAAATGATAGCGGTAAATCAGTAAGAGACGTCATAGATCGCACCATATCCAATAGAGTGCGATTACGACATTCGGACACACCATTACGCTGAGGTGTGCAGGCGGCGTGAGTTGAGAAACAATTCCACATTTCTTTAAGTGCGTCCCAAACTCGTGACTTAAATATTCTACTCCATGATCACATCGTAAGAACTTTATTTTACTTCATGCTGATTCTCTACCTAACTCTGAAATTCCTTGAACTTTTCAAAGGTCTCAGACTTGTGTTTCATTAAGTAGACATATTCATGTCTGCTTAAGTCATCAGTGAGGATGAGAACATGACGATAGCCAGCTCGAGCCTCAACGCTCATTGGGCCGCATACATCGGTATGTCTTATTTCCAACAAGTTGGTTGCTCACTCCATTGTTCCAGAAAACGTAGTCTTAGTCATCTTCCCCATGAGGCATGGTTCGCACGTGTCAAATGATTCATAATCAAGAGACTCCAAAGTTTCATCTGCATGGAGTTTCTTCATGCATTTGACATTGATATGACCAAGGCGGTAGTGCCACAAGTATGTGGGACTATCATTATGAACCTTACATGATGCGGTACTCACACTATGAATATGTGTAACATCACGTTCGAGATTCAATAAAAATAAACCATTGACCAGGGGGGCATGACCATAAAACATATCTCTCATATATATAGAACCACCATTATTCTCAGAATTAAATGAGTAGCCATCTCGCATCAAACGTGATCCAGATACAATATTCATGCTCAAAGCTGGTACTAAATAACAATTATTGAGGTTTAAAACTAATCCCAAAGGTATATGTAGAGGTAGTGTTTCGACGGCGATCACATCGACCTTGGAACCATTCCCGATGTGCATCGTCACCTCGTCCTTCACCAGTCTCCGCTTATTCCGCAGCTCTTCTTTTGAGTTACAAATGTAAGCAACCGCACCGGTATCAAATACCCAGGAGATACTACGAGCGCTGGTAAGGTACACATCAATAACATGTATATCATATATACCTTTGACGTTACCGGCCTTCTTATTCGCTAAGTACTTGGGGCAGTTCCGCGTCTAGTGAACGGTTCCCTTGCAATTATAGCACTCAGTCTCAGGCTTGGGTCCATTCTTGGGCTTCTTCCCGGTAACTGCTTTACCGGGCACGACAACTCCTTTGCCGTCCTTCTTGAAGTTCTTATTACCCTTGCCTTTCTTCAAACCGATGGTCTTATTCACCATCAACACTTGATGTTCCTTTTTGACCTCCACCTCCGCTGATTTCAGCATCGAATATAACTCAGGAATGGACTTCTCCATGCCCTGCATATTGAAGTTCATCACAAAGCTCTTGTAGCTAGATGGATGCGACTGGAGGATTTTGTCACTAACTGAGAATGTGCTCGTTGATAGAACTATTTTCCTCCATCTTACAATTAAAGAAACTGTCGAAGACTTCATACCTCTCTACCCGGGCATGATCTTGTAAAACCATTCTGAGCTCTTGGAACATCTCATATTCTCTGTGTTGCTCAAAACTCTTTTGGAGCCCTGGGTCTAAGGTGTAAAGCATGCCGCACTGAACTAGGGAGTAATCATCACTACGCGACTGCCATGCGTCCATAACGTCTTGAGTTGCTGGGGAAATGGGTGCGTCACCTAGCGGTGCATCAAGGACATATGTTTTCTTGCCATCTATGAGGATGAGACTCAAGTTACGGACCCAGTCCTTATAGTTGCTTCCATCGTCTTTTAGCTTGGTTTTCTCTAGGAATATGTTGAAGTTGAGCGCAACATTAGCGTGGGCCATTGGATCTACAAGATAGATTGTAAAGACAATTTTAGACTAAGTTCATGATAATTAAGTTCATCTAATCAAATTATTTAATGAACTCCCACTCAGATAGACATCCCTCTAGTCATCTAAGTGATACAAGATCCATATCGACTAGGCCGTGTCCAATCATCACGTGAGATGGACTAGACAGCAATGGTGAACACCTCCATGTTGATCGCATCTACTATACGATTCATGTTCGACTTTTCGTTATCTTGGGTTCCGAGGCCATGTCTGTACATGTTAGGCTCGTCAAGTCAACCTAAGTGTTTCGCTTGTGTAAATTTGGCTTACACCCATTGTATGCGAATGTTAGAATCTATCACACCCAATCATCACGTGGTGCTTCGAAACAACGATCCTTCGCAACTATGCACACTTAGGGGGAGCACATTTCTTGAAAATTTTAGTGAGGGATCATCTTATTTATGATACCGTTGTTCTATGCAAATAAGATG
Source organism: Hordeum vulgare subsp. vulgare (assembly GCF_904849725.1). NCBI lineage: Eukaryota > Viridiplantae > Streptophyta > Magnoliopsida > Poales > Poaceae > Hordeum > Hordeum vulgare. The sequence continues at coordinate 359,551,139 of NC_058523.1, forward strand.
TAAAACCATGATAAACATCACATGCAAATCATAAAGTGACATGATATGGCCAATATCATCTTGCGCCCTTGATCTCCATCTTTGGGGCGCGACATGATCACCATCATCACCGGCACGACACCATGATCTCCATCTTCGTTTCTTCATGAAGTTGTCCTGCCAACTATTACTTCTACTACTATGTCTAACGGATAGCAATAAAGTAAAGTAATTATATGGTGTTCTCGATTGACATGCATGTCATACAATAAATTAAGACTACTCCTATGGCTCCTGTCGGTTGTCATACTCACCGACATGCAAGTCGCGATTCCTATTACAAGAACTTGATCAATCTCATACATCACATATATTTCATCACATCCTTTTGGCCATATCACACCACATAGCATACCCTGCAAAAAAAAGTTAGACGTTCTCTAATTGTTGTTGCAAGTTTTACGTGGCTGCTATGAGTTTCTAGCAAGAACGTTTCTCACCTACGTAAAAGCCACAACAGTGATATGCCAATTGATATTTACCCTTCATAAGGACCCTCTTCATCGAATCATATCCGATTAAAGTGGGAGAGACAGACACCCGCTAGCCACCTTATGTAACAAATGCATGTCAGGCCGTGGAACCAGTCACACTTAAGTGTACGTGCAAAGTTGGTTCGGGACGCTTCATCCCACAATGTGGCTGAATCAAGATGGGACTAATAACGACAAGCAAATTGACCAAATCATCGCCCACAACTACTTGTGTTCTACTCATGCATAGAATCTATGCATAGACCTAGCTCCGATGCCACTGTTGGGGAACGTAGTAATAATTGAAAAAAATCCTATGTGTCACCAAGATCAATCTAGGAGATGCTAGCAACGAGAGTGAGGGAGTGCATCTTCATACCCTTGAAGATCACTAAGCGGAAGCGTTGCAAAGAACGCGGTTGATGGAGTCGTACTCGCGGCGATTCAAATCGCGGAAGATTCGATCCAAGCGCCAAATGAACAGAGCCTCCCTGTTCAACGCACGTACAGCCCGGGGACGTCTCCTCCTTCTTGATCTAGCAAGGGGGAAGAGAATTTGGGGGAGAACTCCGCCAGCACGATGGCGTGGTGGCCGTGGAGCTCGTGGTTCTCCGGCACAACTTTGCTAAGCACTACGGAGGAGTAGGAGGTGTATGAGGGGGAAGGGTTGCGCCAGGGGCAAGGGAATCATGGGTTCCACAGCCCTCTCACCCCCCATCTATTTATAGGGGGAAGGGGAGGGCACCGACCCCCTAGATGCCTCTAGTGGGGGCGGCGGTGGCCAAGGGGGGAGGCTTGCCTCCCAAGTTGGTGGGAGGAGCCCCACGCACTAGGGTTCCCAACCCTATGCGAATTGGGCCCTTGGGGACGCACTAGCCCAGTAGGTTGCTCGTTCCCACCCATAATAGCCCACGTGGTCCTCCGGGGCAAGTGGCCCCTCCCGGTGGACCCACGGAACCCTTTCGGTTGTCCCGGTACAATATCAATAAACCCCCAAACTTTTTTGGTGACTCAAACTAGACTTCCCATTTATAAATCTTCACCTCCGGACTATGCCGGAACTCCTCGTGACGTCTGAGATCTCATCCAGAACTCCCAACAACTTTCTGTAACCACATACAATTCACATTACAACTCTAGTGTCACCGAACCTTAAGTGTGTAGACCCTACGGGTTCGGAAACCATGGAGACATGACCGAGACACCTTTTCGGCCAATAACTAATAGCGGGATCTGGATACCCATATTGGCTCCCACATGTTCCACGTTGAACTCATCGGATGAACCACAATGTGAGGGATTCAATTAATCCCGTATACATTCCCTTTGTCCATCGGTATGTTACTTGCCCGAGATTCAATCGTCGGTATCCCTATACCTTGTTCAATCTCATTAACGGCGAGTCTATTTACTCGTTCCGTGACACATGAACCTGTGACTAACTCCTTCGTCACATTGAGCTCACTATGATGATGTATTACCGAGTGGCCCCAGAGATACCTCTCTGTCACACGGAGCGACAAATCACAATCTCGATTCGTACCAACCCAACAGACACATTCGGAGATACATGTAGTGCACCTTTGTAGTCACCCAGTTCCATTGTGACGTTTTATACACCCAAAGAATTCTTACATTTTCCGGGAGTTGCACAATCTCATGGTCTAAGGAAATGATACTTGACATTAGAAATGCTCTAGCAGACGAACTACACGATCTTGTGCTATGCGTAGGATTGGGTCTTCTCAATCACATCATTCTCCTAATGATGTGATCCCGTTATCAATGACATCCGAAACCATGACCATCTATTGTCAACAAGCTAGTCAACTAGAGGCTCACGAGGGACATGGTGTGGTCTATGTATTCACAAATCTATTACGGTTTCCGGTTAATACAATTATAGCATGACCAATAGACAATTATCATGAACCAGGAAATATAATAATAACCATTTTATTATTTCCTCTAGGGCATATTTCCAACAGTCTCCCACTTACACTATAGTCAATAATCTAGTTACATTGTGATGAATTGAACACCCATAGAGTTTTGGTGCTCATCATGTTTCGCTCGTGGAAGAGGTTTAGTCAACATATGTTCGACATTCGGATCCGTATGTACTTTACAAATATCTATATCTCCATCCTGAATGTAACCACGAATAGAGTTGAAACGGCGCTTGATCTGTTTGGTCTTCTTGTGAAACCTCGGCTCCTTGGCAATGGCAATAGCTCCAATGTTGTCATAGAAGAGAGTCATCGGGCCTGACGCATTGGGAATCACTCCTAGGTTGGTGATGAACTCCTTCATCCAGACTCATTCCTACGCTGCTTCTGAAGTAGCTATGTACTCCACTTCACATGTAGAAGTTGACACGACGCTTTGCTTGCAACTACACCACCTGACTGCCCCACCATTCGAAATATACGTATCCAGTTTGTGACTTGGAGTCATCCGGATCTGTGTCGAAGCTAGCATCGACGTAACCCTTTACGATGAGCTCTTCGGCACCTCCATAAACGAGAAACATATCTTTAGTACTTTTCAGGTACTTAAGGATATTCTTGACCGTTGTCCAGTGTTCCATTCTAGGATCACTTTGGTACCTCCCTACCAAGTTTATGGCAAAGTTCACATCAGGTCTGGTACACAGCATGGCATACATAATAGAGCCTATGGATGGGGCATAGGGGATGACACTTATCTTTTCTCTATCTTTTGTCGTGGTCGGGCATTGAGTTGCGCTCAATCTCACACCTGCAATACACGCAACAAATCCCCTTCTTGGAGTTATCCATATTGAACTTCTTCAATATTTTGTCAAGCTATGTGCTTTGTGAAAGACCTATGAGGAGTCTCGATCTATCTCTATAGATCTTGATGCCTAATATGTAAGTAGCTTCTCCAAGGTCCTTCATTGAAAAACACTTATTCAAGTAGGCCTTTATGCTTTCCGAAAGTTTTCCATCAACAATATGTCATCCACGTATAAAATTAGAAATGTTACAAAGCTCCCACTCACTTTCTTGTAAATACAGGCTTCTCCATAAGTCGGTACAAACCCAAATTCTTTGATCACCTCATCAAAGCGAATGTTCCAACTCCGAGATGCTTCCTCCAGCCCATAGATGGAGCGCTGGAGCTTACAAACCTTGTCAGCATTCTTAGGATCGACCAAACTTTCCAGCTACATCATATACAATTATTCCTTAAGAAAATCGTTATGGAATGTCGTTTTGACGTCAATTTGCGATATCTCATAATCATAAAATGTGGCAACCCCTAACATGATTCGTACGGACTTCAGCATCACTACAGGTGAAAAACTCTCACCGTAGTCAACTCCTTGAACTTGTCGATAATGTTTAGCGGCAAGCCGGGCCTTATAGACGGTCACGTTACCATCCGCGTCAGTCTTCTTCTTAAATATCCATTTATTTTTTATGGCTTGTCGATCATCGGGCAAGTCCACGAAAGTCCATACTTCGTTCAAATACATGGACCCTATCTCGGATTTCATGGCTTCAAGCCATCTGCCGAAATCCACGACCGCCATGGCTTCTTCATAGTTTGAAGGTTGGTTGTCTAACAACATGATTTCCAGGACTGGGTTGTCGTACTACTCTGGTGCGGAACGTGTCCTCGTGGACTGCTACTTCTCAAATAACAGCGCAAGAAATTGACACATTCATGGAGATTTGGCTTGCGTTGGTTTTTTCCTTGAAGAGGAAAGGGTGATGCAGCACAGGAGCAGTAAGTATTTCCCTTAGTTTGAGAACAAAGGTATCAATCCAGTAGGAGAATCTCGTCAAGTCCAGAGTACCTGCGCAAACACAAAAGAGCTTGCACCCAACGTTATAAAGGGGTTGTCAATCCCTTCAAGATTGATTGCAAAGTAAGATCTGAAGGCGGAAAGTGCAACGAAGTGAAAGAGTAAGGCTGAAAATATGGTGTGAAGTAGACCCGGGGGCCATAGTGTTCACTAGAGGCTTCTCTCAAAATAGCAAATATTACGATGGGTGAACGAATTACGGTCGAGCAATTGATAGAACCGCGCAAAGTCATGACGATATCTAAGGCAATGATCATATATATAGGCATCTCGTCCGAGACAAGTAGACCGATACTTTCTACATCTACTACTATTACTCCACACATCGACCGCTATCCAACATGCATCTAGTGTATTGAATTCATGACGAATAGAGTAACGCCTTAAGCAACATGACATGATGTAGAGGGATAAACTCAAACCAATGACGAAAACCCCATCTTTTTACCCTTGATGGCAACAACACGATGCATGCCTCGCTACCCCTTCTGTCACTCGGTGAGGTCACCGCACGATATGAAGCCAAAACCAAGCACTTCTCCCATTGCAAGAATCATAGATCAAGTTGGCCAAACAGAACCCACAACTCGAAGGGAATTACAAGGATATGAAATCATGCATATAAGAGATCAGAAGAAACTCAAATAAGATTCATAGATAATCGGATCATAAATCCACAATTCATCGGATCTCGACAAAGACAACGCAAAAGAAGATTACATCGGATAGATCTCCATGAAGATCATGGAGAACTCTGTATTGAAGGTCCAAGAGAGAGAAGAAGCCATCTAGCTACTAGTTACGGACCCGTAGGTCTATGGTGAACTACTCACGCAGGTCATGGTGTTGATGAAGAAGAAGCCCTCCGTATCCGAATCCCCCCTCCGGCAGGGCACGAGAAAGTGCCCGAGATGGGATCTTGCGAAGACAGAAGCTTGCGGTGGCGGAAAAGTATTTTCGTTGATCTCCTCATTTTTCTGGGATTTTAGGGAATATATAGGCGAAGGAGCTAGGGCAGAGGAGGCCTAGGGATCCCACAAGCCTGGGATGCGCGGGCCCCCCTGGCCGCGCCATGAGGGCTTGTGGGGTCCCTGGTGACCCTCTACCTTGGTTCTCAAGTCTCCCAATCGTCTTCTGTTTCGGAAAAAATCTTTTCGGAAGTTTTATTCCGTTTGGACTCCGTTCAAAATCCTCCTCTGAAAAGGGTCAAAAACACGGAAAAAACAGGAACTGGCACTTGGCACTGAGTTAATAAGTTAGTCCCAAAAAAGATATAAAAGGCATACAGAACATCCAAAGTTTGACAAGATAATAGCATGAAACCATCAAAAATTATAGATACGTTGGAGACGTATCAAGCATCCCCAAGCTTAACTCCTGCTCGTCCCCGAGTAGGGAAGTGATAAAGACTAATTTTTGATGTGGAATGCTACCTAGCATAGTTGTCCTTTGTAACTTCTTTCAAGTGACATGAATGTTCAGTTCCGTAAGATTCAAAACAATAGTTTGCTATTGACATGAAAACAATAATACTTCAAGCAAACTAGCAAGGTAATCATGAACTTTCGAAATAACAAGGCCAAAGAAAGTTATCCCAACAAAATCATATTGTCTGGCTATGCTCCGTCATCCCCACACAACTAATTTAAATCATGCACAACCCCGATATTGGCCAAGTAATTGTTTTTGCACTCTTACTTTCTCAAACCTTTTACAACTATCACGCAATACATGAGCATGAGCCATGGATATAGCACTATAGGTGGAATAGAGTGTGGTGGTGGTTGTGAGACAAAAAGAAGGAGATGGTCACATTGACTCGGCGTATCAAAGGGCTATGGAGATGCCCATTAATAGATATCAATGTGAATGAGTAGGGATTGCCATACAAAGGATGCACTAGAGCTATAAGTATGTGCAAGTTCAAAAGGAGAACTAGTGGGTGTGCATCCAACTTGCTTGCTCACGAAGACCTAGGGCAATTTGAGGAAGCCCATCATTGGAATATACAAGCCAAGTTATATAATAAAGATTCCCACTAGCATATGGTGGTGACGAAACGAGAGGCTCTCAATCATGAAGAACATGGTGTTATTATGAAGCACAAGTGTGGAAAAAGATAGTAGCATTGTCCCTGCTCTTTTTTTCTCTCTTTCTTTTTTTAGGGCTCTTTGGCCTCTCTTTTTTATGTGGGCAACTTTGGCCTATTTTTTTTATTTCCTCACATGGGACAATGCTCTAATAATGATGGTCATCACACTTTTATTTACTCACAGCTCAAAGCTTAGAACGATGATGACTCTATAGGAAATGCCTCCGGCAGTGTACCGGGATGTGCAACGATCTAGCTTAGCGTATGACGTTGAAAAATCTCGCTAGCTATCTTACGATCATGAAATGGCAATATGAGAGTGACGACACAAGTCATGAGACGGAACGGTGGGAGTTGCATGGCAATATATCTCGGAATGGCTATGAAAATGCCATAGTAGGTAGGTATGGTGGCTGTTTTGAGGAAGGCATATGGTGGGTTTGTGCACCGGCGAAAGTTGCGCGGCACTAAAGAGGCTAGCAATAGTGGCAGGTGAAAGCCCATCTATACCATGGACTCACATTAGTCATGAAGAACTCACATAATTTTTGCGAAATTTTTTATTAGTAATCAAAACAAAGTGCTAAAAGCATACTCCTAGGGGAAGGGTTGGTAGGTGTAAACCATCGCGCGATACCGATCGCAACACAAAGGATGACAATCAATAGATCAATTATGCTCCGACTTCCTAACATAGCGGTTCACCATACGTGCATGTTACGGGAATCACTAACTTCAACACAAGTATTTCTAGATTCACAACACCCTACTAACATAACACTTAATATTACCAAATCCAGGTCTCAAAACTAATTGAGAGGAACCAAAACTTCTCTTTCTACTCAATGCACATGAAGATGGAGGTTTTTGTATCCTCTTTGGGTACCTATCACCTTTGGGACTACATTCATAGCACAAGCCAACTACCAAGTCACGCACCGACGTGCTCTAAAAGATCTAAGTGAAGCGCAAAGAGCAAAATTATCTAGCTCAAAAAGATATAAGTGAAGCACGATGAGCATTCTAGGAAAATCACGATGAGTGCATGTCTCCCTCAAAATGTGTGCAGCAAGGATTGTTGTGACACAACAAAAAGAAAAGAATCCTACGATACAAGACGCTCCAAGCAAAACACATATCATGTGGTGAATAAAAATATAGCTCCAAGTAATGTTACCGATGATTGAAGATGAAAGAGGGGATGTCGTCCCGAGGCATCCCCAAGCTTAGGCTTTTTGGTGTCCTTGAATTTGGCTTGGGATGCCTAGGCCATACCCAAGCTTGAGATATTTCCACTCTTTATCCATTTGTCCATGAGAACATCACCCAAAACTTGAAAACTTCACAACACAAAACTTAAACAGAAACTCGTGATATCATTAGCACAAGAAAACAAACTACCACCTCTTTAGGTACAGTAGCAATCTTGATTTCTATTTATATTGGTGTTAGATTACTGTATTCTCACTTTGCCATGGCTAGTACCCCCCGATACTATCCATAGTTTCATCAAAACAAGCAACCAACTCAACAAAAACAGAATCTATCAAAAACAGACCAGTCTGTAGAAATCTGTATACTTCGTCTACTTTTGATACCTCAAAAATTCTGAACAATTAGGAATGCCTCGGCAAAAGGCATATCATCCAGTAGCAAAATGAATCAACTCAAAATCTCTTTCTGAATAAAAATGAAAAATAATCTTGTGAGCGAAAAGTTTTTGTCTTTTTCGAGCAGGATCAAACAACCATCACCAAGACTAGTGATAAAGGTTTTGCTTGTCTCAAACACAAAAAGAAACACAAAAGACACAATCATAACAGAATTATGATGGTGTGGACGCAACAAAACAGAAAGAAAAAACCAAACATAAATTCATTGGGTTGCCTCCCGACAAGCGTTATTGTTTAGCGCCCTTAGGTAGGCATTGATAATTCAATGATGCTCACACAAAAGACAAGAATTGAAGCACAACGAGAGCATCACAAAGCATGTGAAAATCACATATAAGTCTAACATACTTCCTATGCATAGGCATTTTATAGGAGAACAAATTGGCAAGACAACCAATAGTTACCAAATGCAAGGAAGAAGAAAGGGAGGATAGCAATCTCAACATAACGAGAGGTAATTTGGTAACATGAAAGTTTCTACCACAATATTTTCCTCTCTCATAGAAATTACATGTGGGATCGTCATGAAATTCAACAATATAGCTATCACAAAGGATATTCTTTTCATGATCCACATGCATGCAAAGTTGTCGCTCTTCAAAAATAGTGGGATTATCATCAACTAAAGTCATGACTTATCCAAACCCACTTTCAATATTATTGCAAATGTCATACTCATCATGAGGCTTAAACAAATTTTCAAGATCATAAGAAAAATCATCACCCCAATCATGATCATTGCAACAAGTAGGGGACATAGCAAAACTAGCATCCCCAAGCTTAGGGTTTTGCATATTTTTAGCATGATTGACACTAATAGGATTTATAGTGAAACCATTGCAATGATGCTTTTCATTCAAGGAGCCCTCGTGAATCACTTCATAAATTTCTTCATCACGATTTTCAGATTCACGCATCTCAAGCAAAACTCCATAGAGAAAGTCAAGTGCACTCAACTCACTATCAATTGGATCTCTTAAAGAGATTAGCAAGTGGATGAGGATCCATATCAATAGATTTTCAGCAAGCGAAGATGCAAGCATATTGAAGGAACATGGCAACACAAGCAAACAAAAAGCAAGCGAAAGAAAGGGCTAACAAAAAAGGCAAGTAGTTTTGTAAAAAAAATTCAAAAGTGGGGGAGAGGAAAACGAGAGGCAAAAAAAGTAAATGCAAGAGATGAGTTTGCGACACTTACTTGGTTGAGTTCTTGACTTGATCCTCCCCAGCAACGGCGCCAGAAATCCTTCTGCTACTTCTCAAACAACACCGCCAGAAATTGACACGTTGACGGAGATTTGGCTTGCGTTGGTTTTTTCCTTGAAGGGGAAAGGATGATGCAGCACAGGAGCAGTAAGTATTTCCCTCAGTTTGAGAACCAAGGTATCAATCCAGTAGGAGAATCTCGTCAAGTCCAGAGTACCTACGCAAACACAAAAGAGTTTGCACCCAACGCTATAAAGGGATTGTCAATCCCTTCAAGATTGATTGCAAAGTGAGATCTGAAGGCGGAAAGTGCAACGAAGTAAAAGAGTAAGGCTGAAAATATGGTGTGAAGTAGACCCGGGGGCCATAGTGTTCACTAGAGGCTTCTCTCAAAATAGCAAATATTACGGTGGGTGAACGAATTACTGTCGAGCAATTGATAGAACCGCGCAAAGTCATGACGATATCTAAGGCAATGATCATACATATAGGCATCACGTCCGAGACAAGTAGACCGATACTTTCTGCATCTACTACTAGTACTCCACACATCGACCGCTATCCAGCACGCATCTAGTGTATTGAGTTCATGACGAACAGAGTAATGCCTTAAGCAAGATGACATGATGTAGAGGGATAAACTCAAACCAATGAGGAAAACCCCATCTTTTTACCCTTGATGGCAACAACACGATGCGTGCCTCGCTACCCCTTCTATCACTCGGTGAGGTCACCGCACGGTATGAACCCAAAACCAAGCACTTCTCCCATTGCAAGAATCATAGATCAAGTTGGCCAAACAAAACCCACAACTCGAAGAGAATTACAAGGATATGAAATCATGCATATAAGAGATCAGAAGAAACTCAAATAAGATTCATAGATAATCTGATCATAAATCCACAATTCTTCGGATCTCGACAAACACACCGCAAAAGAAGATTACATCGGATAGATCTCCATGAAGATCATGGAGAACTTTGTATTGAAGATCCAAGAGAGAGAAGAAGCCATCTAACTACTAGCTACGAACCCGTAGATCTATGGTGAACTACTCACGCATCATCGGAGAGGTCATGGTGTTGATGAAAAAGCCCTCCGTATCCGAATCCCCCTTCGGTAGGGCACAAGAACGTGCCCCGGATGGAATCTTAAGGAGACATAAGCTTGCAGCGGCAGAAAAGTATTTTCGTTGTTCTCCTGATTTTTTCTGGGATTTTAGGGAATATATAGGCGAAGTAGCTAGGGAAGAGGAGGCCCAGGGAGCCCACAAGCTTGGGTGGCGCGGGCCCCCTGGCCGCGCCATGAGGGCTTGTGGGGTCCCTGGTGACCCTGTGCCTTGGTTCTCAAGTCTCCCAATCGTCTTCTGTTTCGGAAAAAATCTTTTTGGAAGTTTTATTCCGTTTGGACTCCGTTCAAAACCCTCGTCTGAAAAAGATCAAAAACACGGAAAAAACAGGAACTGGCACTTGGCACTGAGTTAATAAGTTAGTCCGAAAAAAGATATAGAAGGCATACAAACATCCAAAGTTTGACAAGATAATAGCATGAAACCATCAAAAATTATAGATACGTTGGAGACGTATCATGGACCTACGAAGTTCAGTAGTAACTTGATCCGAAGTTTCATGATCATCAGCATTTACTTCTTCTCTAGTCGGTGGAGGCACCACAGAAACATTTTTCTACGCTGCGCTACTCTCCAGTTCGAGAGGGGGTACAATCACCTCTTCAAGTTCTACTTTCCTCCCACTTACTTCTTTCAAGATAAACTCTTTCTCTAGAAAGGATCCATTCTTGGCAATAAAGATCTTGCCTTCGGATCTGAAATAGAAGGTATACCCAATAGTTTCCTTAGGGTATCCCATGAAGACACACTTTTCCGATTTGGGTTCGAGCTTTTCAGGTTGAAGTTTTCTTGACATAAGCATCGCGACCCCAAACTTTCAGAAATAAAAGCTTAGGTTTCTTACCAAACAATAATTCATACGGTGTCGTCGCAATGGATTTAGACGGTGCCCTATTTACAGTGAATGCGGCAGTCTCCAATGCATATCCCCAAGATGATAGCGGTAAATCAGTAAGAGACATCATAGATCACACCATATCCAATAGAGTGCGATTCGATGTGCGGACACACCATTACGCTGAGGGTTGCGAGGCGGCGTTAGTTATGAAATAATTCCACATTTCCATAAGTGCGTACCAAACTCATGACTCAAATATTCTCCTCCGCGATCACATCGTAAGAACTTTATTTTCTTGTCACGTTAATTCTCTACCTCGCCCTGAAATTCCTTGAACTTTTCAAAGGTCTCAGACTTGTGTTTCATTAAGTAGATACACCCATGTCTGCTTAAGTCATCAATGACGGTGAGAACATAACGATAGCCACCGCGAGCCTCAACGCTCATTGGACCGCATACATCGGTATGTATTATTTCCAACAAGTTGGTTGCTCGCTTCATTGCTCTGGAGAACGGACTCTTAGTCATCATGCCCATGAGGCATGGTTCGCACGTGTCAAATGATTCATAATCAAGAGACTCCAAAAGTCCATCTACATGGAGTTTCCTCATGCATTTGACACCGATATGAGCAAGGCGGCAGTGCCACAAGTATGTGGGACTATCATTGTCAACCTTACATCATTTGGTAATCACACTATGAATAAGTGTAACATCACATTCGACATTCAATAAAAATAAACCTTTGACCAGCGGGGCATGACCATAAAACATATCTCTCATATAAATAGAACAACAGTTATTCTCGGATTTAAATGAGTAGCCATCTAGCATCAAACGAGATCCACATACAATGTCCATGCTCATATCTGGTACGAAATGACAATTATTGATGTTTAAAACTAATCCCGAAGGTAGATGTAGAGGTAGCGTGCCGACGGCGATCACATCGACCTTGGGACTATTCCCGACGCGCATCGTCACCTCGTCCTTCGCCAGTCTCCGCTTATTACGAAACTCCTGTTTTGATTTACAAATGCGAGCAACCGCACCGGTATCAAATACCAAGAATCTACTATGATCGTTGTTAAGGTACACATCAATAACATGTATATCATATATACCTTTGACGTTACCGGCCTTCTTTTCCGCAAAGTACTTGGGGCAGTTCCGCTTCCAGTGACCGGTTCCCTTGCAATAATAGCACTCAGTCTCAAGCTTGTGTCCATTCTTGGGCTTCTTCCCGGCAACTGATTTACCGAGCACGGCAACTGCTTTGCCGTACTTCTTGAAGCACTTATTACCCTTGCCTTTCTTGAAACTAGTGGTCTTATTCACCATCAACACTTGATGTTCCTTTTTGATCTCCACCTCCGCCGATTTCAGCATCGAATATAACTCAGGAATGGACTTCTCCATCCCTTGCATATTGAAGTTCATCACACAGCTCTTTAAGCTAGGTGGAAGCGACTGGAGGATTTTGTCAATAACCGTGTCATCCGGAAGATTAACTCCGAGCTGAGACAAGCGGTTGTGCAACCTAGACATTTTGAGTATGTGCTCACAGATAGAACTATTTTCCTCCATCTTACAACTGAAGAACTTGTCAGAGACTTCATACCTCTCTACCCGGATGAGCTTGGAAAAACATTCTCAGCTCTTGGAACATCTCATATGCTCTGTGTTGCTCAAAACAATTTTAGAGCCTCGGTTCTAAGCAGTAAAGCATGCCGCACTGAACCACGGAGTTATCGTCGCTACACGACTGCCAGGCGTTCATAACATCTTGAGTTGCTGGGAAAATGGGTGCGTCACCAAGCGGTGCATAAAGGACATATGTTTTTTGGAAGCTATGGGGATGAGCCTCAAGTTACGGACCCAGTCCATATAGTCGCTTTCATCGTCTTTGAGCTTGGTTTTCTCTAGGAACATGTTGAAGTTGAGGGCAACATTAGCATGGGCCATTTGATCTACAAGATAGATTGTAAAGAAAATTTTAGACTAAGTTCATGAAAATTAAGTTCATCTAATCGAATTATTTAATGAACTCCCCCTCAAATAGACATCCCTCTAGTCATCTAAGTGATACATGATCCATGTCGACTAGGCCGTGTCCGATCATCACGTGCTACGGACTAGTCACCAATGGTGAACATCTCCATGTTGATCGCATCTACTATACTATTCGTGTTCGACCTTTCGGTCTCTCATGTTCCGAGGCCATGTCTGTACATGCTAAGCTCGTCAAGTCAACCTACGTGTGTCGCGTGTGTAAATCTGGCTTACACCCGTTGTATGCGAATGTTAGTATCTATCACACCCGATCATCACGTGGTGCTTCGAAACAATGATCCTTCACAACGGTGGACAGTTAGGGGGAACACATTTCTTGAAAATTTTGCTGAGGGATCATCTTATTTATGCTACCAGTGTTCTAAGCAAATAAGATGTAAAAACATGATAAACATCACATGCAAATCATAAAGTGACATGATATGGCCAATATCATCTTGTGCCCTTGATCACCATCTTCGGGGAGCGACATGATCACCATCATCACCGGCACGACACCATGATCTCCATCATCGTGTCTTCATGAAGTTGTCTTGCCAACTATTACTTCTGCTACTATGGCTAACGATTAGCAATAAAGTAAAGTAATTATATGGCATTTTTGATTGACACGCATGTGATACAATAAATTAAGACAACTCCTATGGCTCCTGCCGGTTGTCATACTCATCGACATGCAAGTCGCGATTCCTATCACAAGAACATGATCAATCTCATACATCACATATATTTCATCACGTCCTTTTGGCCATATGACATCACATAGCATACCCTTCAAAAACAAGTTAGACGTCCTCTAATTGTTGTTGCGAGTTTTACGTGGCTGTTATGGGTTTCTAGCAAGAACGTTTCTCACCTACGTAAAATCCACAACGGTGATATGCAAATTTCTATTTACCCTTAATAAGGACCCTCTTCATCGAATCCGATCCGACTAAAGTGGGAGAGACACACTCCCGTTAGCCACCTTATGCAACAAGTGCATGTCAGGCAGTGGAACTAGTCACACTTAAGCGTACGTGTAAAGTCGGTACGGTCCTCTTCATCCCACAATGCGTCTGAATCAAGATGGGACTTGTAACGGCAAGCAAAATGACAAAATCATCGCCCACAACTACTTGTGTTCTACTCGTGCATAGAATCTATGCATAGACCTAGCTTTGATGCCACTGTTGGGGAACGTAGTAATAATTTAAAAAAATCCTACGTGTCACCAAGATCAATCTAGGATATTCTAGCAATGAGAGAGAGGGAGTGCATATTCATACCCTTGAAGATTGCTAAGCGGAAGGGTTGCAAAGAACGCGGTTGATGGAGTCGTAATCGCGTCGATTCAAATCACGAAAGATCCGATCCAAGCGCCGAATGAACAGCGCCTCCGTGTTCAACACACGTACAGCTCGGGGACGTCTCCTCCTTCTTGATCAAGCAAGAGGGGAGGAGAATTTGATGGAGAGCTCCGGCAGCATGACGTCTTGGTGGCCGTGGAGCTCGTGGTTCTCCGGCAGGGCTTTGCTAAGCACAACAGAGGAGGAGGAGGTGTTGTGGGGAAGGGCTGCGCCAGGGGCAAGGGAATCATGGGTTCCGCAGCCCTCTTGCCCCCATCTATTTAAAGGGGGGATGGTAGAGGGGGGCGGCCTCATAGATGTCTCTAGAGGGGGCGGGGGTGGCCAAGGGAGGAGGCTTGCCTCCGAGGTTGGTGGGAGAAACCCCATGCCCTAGAGTTCCCAACCCTAGGCGCCTTGGGCCCTTGGGGGCGCACGAGCCCACTAGGGGGCTGGTTCCCACCCTTATTCAGCCCACGTGGTCCTCCGGGGTAGGTGGGCCCTCCCGGTGGACCCCCGGAACCCTTTCGGTGGTCCACGTACAATACTGATAAACCCTGAAAGTTTTTCGGTGACTCAAATTGGACTTCCCATATATAAATCTTCACCTCTAGACCATTTCGGAACTCCTCGTGACGTCTGAGATCTCATCTGTGGCTCCGAACAACTTTCGGTAACCACATACAATTCCCATTACAATTCTAGCGTCACCGAACCTTAAGTGTGTAGACCCTACGGGTTCGGAAACCATGCAGACATGACCGAGACACCTCTCCGGCCAATAACCAATAGTGGGATCTGGATACCCATATTGGCTCCCACATGTTCCATGATGATCTCATCGGATGAACAACGATGTCAGGGATTCAATTAATCACGTATACAATTCCTTTTGTCCATCGGTATGTTACTTACCCGAGATTTGATCGTCGGTATCCCTATACCTTGTTCAATCTCATTACCAACGAGTCTTTTTACTTGTTCCATAACACATGATCCTGTGACTAACTCCTTAGTCACATTGAGCTCATTATGATGATGTATTACCGAGTGGGCCCAGAGATACCTCTCCGTCACACGGAGTGACAAATCCCAATCTCGATTCGTACCAACCCAACAGACACTTTCGGAGATACCTGTAGTGCACCTTTATAGTCACCCAATTCCATTGTTGTGTTTGATACACCCAAAGAATTCCTACGGTTTCCGGGAGTTGCACAGCCTCATGGTCTAAGGAAATGATCATTGACATTAGAAAAGCTCTAGCAGTAGCAGACAAACTACACGATCCCATGATATGCTTACGATTGGGTCTTGTCCATCACATCATTCTCCTAATGATGTGATCCCGTTATCAACGACATCCAATGTCCATGGTTAGGAAACCATGACCATCTATTGTCAACGAGCTAGTCAACTAGAGGCTCACTAGGGACATGGTGTGGTCTATGTATTCACACATGTATTACAGTTTACGGTTAATAAAATTATAGCATGACCAATAGACAATTATCATGAACAAGGAAATATAATAATAACCATTTTATTATTGCCTTTAAGGCATATTTCTAACAGTCTCCCACTTGCATTATAGTCAATAATCAATTACATTGTGATGAATCGAACACCCATAGAGTTTTGGTGCTCATCATGTTTTGCTCATGGAATAGGTTTTGTCAACGGATCTGCGACATTCAGATCCGTATATACTTTAAAAATATCCATATCTCCATCCTGAATGTAACCACGAATGGAGTTGAACGGCACTTGATGTGTTTGGTCTTCTTGTGAAACCTGGGCTCCTTGGAAATGATAATAGCTCCAATGTTGTCACAGGAAATTGTCATCAGGCCTGACGCATTGGGAATCACTCCTAGGTCGGTGATGAACTCCTTCATCCACACTCCTTCATGCGCTGCGCTAGGAAGTAGCTATGTACTGCGCTTCACATGTAGATGCTGCCACGACCCTTTGCTTGCAACTGCACCAGTTGACTGCCCCAGCATTCAAAATATACATGTATCCAGTTTGTGACTTGGACTCATCCGGATCTGTGTCCAAGCTAGCATCAACGTAATCCTTTACGACGAGCTCTTCGGCACCTCCGTAAACGAGAAACATATCTTTAGTCCTTTTTAGGTACTTAAAGATATTCTTGACCGATATCCAGTGTTCCATTCCGGTATCACTTTGGTACCTCCCTACCAAACTTATGGCAAAGTTCACATCAGGTTTGGTACACAGCATGGCATACATAATAGAGCCTACGGCTGAGGCATAGGGGACGACACTCATCTTTCCTCAATCTTCTGCCGTGATCGGGCAGTGAGCTGTGCTCAATCTTACACCTTGCAATACACGCAAGTACCCCTTCTTGGACTTATCCATATTGAACTTCTTGAATATCTTGTCAATGTATGTGCTTTGTGAAATACCAATGATGCGTCTTGATCTATCTCTATAGATCTTGATGCCTAATATGTAAGCAGCTTCTCCAAGGTCCTTCATTGAAAACACTTATTCAAGTAGGCCTTTATGCTTTCCAAAAGTTCTATATCATTTCCATCAACAATATGTCATCCATGTATAAAATGAGAAATGCTACAAAGCTCCCACTCACTTTCTTGTAAATACAGGCTTCTCCATAAGACTGTACAAACCCAAATGCTTTGATCAACTTATCAAAGCGAATGTTCCAACTCCGAGATGCTTGCACCAGCCCATAGATGGAGCGTTGGAGCTTGCATACCTTGTCGGCATTCTTAGGATCCACAAAACCTTATAGCTACATCATATACAATTCTTCCTTAAGAAAATCGTGAAGGAATGCCGTTTTGACGTCCATTTGCGAGATCTCATAATCATAAAATGCGGGAACATGATTCAGACGGACTTCAGCATCACTACAGGTGAGAAACTCTCATTGTAATCAACTCCTTGAACTTGTCGATAACCCTTAGCGGCAAGTCGAGCCTTATAGACGGTCACATTACCATCCGCGTCAGTCTTCTTCTTAAAGATACATTTATTTTCTATGGCTTGCCGATCATCAGGCAAGTCCACGAAAGTCCAGACTTTGTTCTCATACATGGACGCTATCTCGGATTTCATGGCTTCAAGCCATTTGTTCGAATCCGGGCCCGTCATGGCTTCTTCATAGTCCGAAGGTTCACCATTGTCTAACAACATGATTTCCAGGACAGGGTTGTCATACCACTCTGGTGCGGAACGTGTCCTCATGGACCTACGAAGTTCAATAGTAACTTGATCTGAAGTTTCATGATCATCACCATTTACTTCTTCTCTAGTCGGTGGAGGCACCACACAATCAGTTTCCTGCACTGCGCTACTCTTCGGTTCGAGAGGGGGTACAATTACCTCTTCAAGTTCTACTTTCCTCCCACTTACTTCTTTCAAGAGAAACTCTTTCTCTAGAAAGGATCCATTCTTGGCAACAAAGATCTTGCCTTCGGATCTAAGATAGAAGGTATACCCAATAGTTTCCTTAGGGTATCCTATGAATATGCACTTTTCTGATTCGGTTTGAGCTTTTCAGGTTGAAGTTTCTTGACATAAGCATCGCAACCCCAAACTTTCAGAAACGACAACTTAGGTTTCTTCCCAAACCATAATTCATACGGTGTCGTCTCAACGGATTTAGACGGCGCCTTATTTGAAGTGAATGTGGCAGTCTCCAATGCATATCCCCAAAATGATAGCGGTAAATCAGTAAGAGACATCATAGATCACACCATATCCAATAGAGTGCGATTACGACGTTTGGACACTCATTATGCCGAGGTGTGCCAGGCGGCGTGAGTTGTGAAATAATTCCACATTTCCTTAAATGCGTACCAAACTCATGACTCAAATATTCTCCTCCGCGATCACATCGTAAGAACTTTATTTTCCTGTCACGTTGATTCTCTACCTCACTCTAAAATTACTTGAAGTTTTCAAAGGTCTCAGACTTGTGTTTCATTAAGTAGACATACCCATGTCTGCTTAATTCATCACTGTGGGTGAGAACATAACGATAGCCACCGCGAGCCTCAACGCTCATTGGACCGCATACATCGGTATGTCTTATTTCCAACAAGTTGGTTGCTCACTCCATTGTTCCGGAAAACGGAGTCTTAGTCATCTTCCCCATGAGGCATGGTTCGCACGTGTCAAATGATTCATAATCAAGAGACTCCAAAGTTTCATCTGCATGGAGTTTCTTCATGCGTTTGACATCGATATGACCAAGGCGGTAGTGCCACAAGTATGTGGGACTATCATTATCAACCTTACATGATTCGGTACTCACACTATGAATATGTGTAACATCACGTTCGAGATTCAATAAAAATAAACCATTGACCAGGGGGGCATGACCATAAAACATGTCTCTCATATATATAGAACCACCATTATTCTCAGAATTAAATGAATAGCCATCTTGCATCAAACGTGATCCAGATACAATATTCATGCTCAAAGCTGGTACTAAATAACAATTATTGAGGTTTAAAACTAATCCCAAAGGTATATGTAGAGGTAGTGTTTCGACAGCGATCACATCGACCTTGGAACCATTCCCGATGTGCATTGTCACCTCGTCCTTCACCAGTCTCCGCTTATTCCGCAACTCTTCTTTTGAGTTACAAATGTAAGCAACCGCACCGGTATCAAATACCCAGGAGCTACTACGAGCGCTGGTAAGGTACACATCAATAACATGTATATCATATATACCTTTGATGTTACCGGCCTTCTTATCCGCAAAGTACTCGGGGCACTTCCGCTTCAAGTGACCGGTTCCCTTCCAATAATAGCACTCAGTCTCAGGCTTGGGTCCATTCTTGGGCTTCTTCCCGGCAATTTATTTACTGGGCAAAGCAACTGCTTTGCCGTTCTTGATGAAGTTCTTATTACCCTTGCCTTTCTTGTAACTGGTGGTCTTATTCACCATCAACACTTGATGTTCCTTTTTGATTTCCACCTATGCCAATTTCAACATCGAATATAACTCAGGAATGGACTTCTCCATCCCTTCCATAATGAAGTTCATCACAAAGCTCTTGTACCTAGGTAGAAGCGACTCGTGGATTCTGTCAATAACTAAGTCATCTGGAAAATTAACTCCCAACTGAGACAAGCGGTTGTGCAACCCACACATTTTGAGTATGTGCTCAGTGATAGAGCTATTTTCCTCCATCTTACAACTAAAGAACTTGTCGGATACTTCATACCTCTCTACCCGGGCATGATCTTAGAAAACCATTCTCAACTCTTGGAACATCTCATATGCTCCGTGTTGCTCAAACTCTTTTGGAGCCCCGGTTCTAAGCTGTAAAGCATGCCGCACTGAACCAGGGAGTAATCATCACTACGCGACTGTCATGCATTCATAACGTCTTGATTTCCCGCGAATATAGGTGCGTCACCTAGCAGTGCATCAAGGACATATGTTTTCCTGGAAGCTATGAGGATGAGCCTCAAGTTACGGACCCAGTCCGTATAGTTGCTTCCATCGTCTTTCATCTTGGTTTTATCTAGGAACATGTTGAAGCTGAGGGCAACATTAGGTGGGCCAATGGACCTACAAGATAGATTGTAAATACAATTTTAGACTAAGTTCATGATAATTAAGTACATCTAATAAAATTATTTAATGAACTCCCACTTAGATAGACATCCCTCTAGTCATCTTAGTGATACATGATCCATATCTACTAGGCTGTGTCCAATCATCACGTGCTACGGACTAGTCATCAATGGTGAACATCTCCATGTTAATCGCATCTACTATACGACTCAAGTTCGGCCTTTCGGTCTCTCGTGTTCCGAGGCCATGTCTGTACATGCTAGGCTCATCAAGTCAACCTAAGTGTTTTGCGTGTCTAAATCTGGCTTACACCAATTGTATGCGAACGTTAGAATCTATCACACCCGATCATCACGTGCTGCTTCGAAACAACGATCCTTCGCAACGGTGCACATTTAGGGGGAACACATTTCTTGAAATTTTAGTGAGGGGTCATCTTATTTATGCTACCGTCATTCTAAGCTAATAAGATGTAAAAACATGACAAACATCACATGCAAATCATAAAGTGACATGATATGGCTAAATCATCTTGCACACTTGATCTCCATCTTTGGGGTGCGGCATGATCCCCATCGTCACCGGCACGTTACCATGATCTCCATCATCGTGTCTTCATGAAGTTGTCTTGCCAACTATTACTTCTATTACTATGGCTAACGGTTAGCAATAAAGTAAAGTAAATATATGGTGTTTTTGATTAACACGCAGGTCATACAATAAACTAAGACAACTCCTATGGCTCCTGCCGGTTGTCATACTCATCGACACGCAAGTTGTGATTCCTATTACAAGAACATGATCAATCTCATACATCACATATGTTTCATCACATCCTTTTGGCCATATCACATCACATAGCACACCATGCAAAAACAAGTTAGACGTCCTCTAATTGTTGTTGCAAGTTTTACGTGGTTGCTATGGGTTTGTAGAAAGAATGTTTCTCACCTACGTAAAAGCCACAACGGTGATATGCCAATTGCTATTTACCCTTCATAAGGACCCTCCTCATCGAATCAAATCCGACTAAAGTGGGAGAGATAGACACCCGCTAGCCACCTTATGCCACAAGTGCATGTCAGGCGGTGGAGTCAGTCACACGTAAGCGTACGTGTAAAGTCGGCATGGGCCGCTTCATCCCACAATGCCGCTGAATCAAGATAGGACTAGTAACGCCAAGCAATTGACCAAATCATCACCCACAACTACTTGTGTTCTACTCGTGCATAGAATCTATGCATAGACCTAGCTCTCATGCCAGTGTTGGGAAATATAGTAATAATTCAAAAAAAATCATACGTGTCACCCAGATAAATCTAGGAGATGCTAGCAAAGATAGAGAGGGGTGCATCTTCATACCCTTGAAGATTGGTAAGCGGAAGTGTTGCAAAGAACGCAGTTGATGCAGTCGTACTCGCGGCGATTCAAATCGGGGAAGATCCGATCCAAGCGCCGAATGAACGGCGCCTCCGCGTTCAACACACGTATATCCTGGGAACGTCTCCTCCTTCTTGATCCATCAAGGGAGGAGGAGAAGTTGAGGGAGATATTTGGCAGCACGACGGTGTGGTGGCGGTGGAGATCGTGGTTCTCTGGTAGAGCTTTGCTAAGCACTATGGAGGAGGAGGAGGTGTAGGAGGGGAAAGGGTTGCGCCAGGGGCAAGGGGATCAGGGGTGCCACAACCCTCTCATCCCCCATCTATTTATAGGGGGAAGTGGAGAGGGGGCCAGCCTCTAGATGCCTCTAGAGGGGGTGGCGGTGGCCAAGGGGGGAGGCTTGCCTCCCAAGTTGGTGGGAGGAGCCCCCACGCCCTAGGGTTCCCAACCCTAGGGGCCTTGGGCCCTTGGGGGGCCCAGCCTACTAGGGGGTCGGTTCCCACCCATATTCAGCGCACCTGGTCCTCCGGGGCAGGTGGACCCCCGAAACCCTTTCAGTGGTCCTAGTACAATACCGATTAACCCCAAAACTTTTCCGGTGACTCAAACTGGACTTCTCATATATAAATCTTCACCTCCAGACCATTCCTGAACTCCTCATGACATGTGAGATCTCATCCGGGACTCCGAACAAGTAACCACATACAATTCCCATTACAACTCTAGCGTCACCGAACCTTAAGTCTCCGGCCAATAACCAATAGCGGGATCTGGATACCTATATTGGCTCCCACATGGTCCACGATGATCTCATCGAATGAACCACGATGTCATGGATTCCATTAATCCTGTATACAATTCCCTTTGTCCATCGGTATGTTACTTGCCCAAGATTCGATCGTCGGTATCCCTATACCTTGTTCAATATCATTACCGGTGAGTCTCTTTACTCGTTCTATAACACATGATCTCGTGCCTAACTCCTTATTCACATTGAGCTCATTATGATGATGTATTATGGAGTGAGCCCAGAGATACCTCTCCGTCACACGGAGTGAAAAAATCTGAGTCTCGATTCGTACCAACCCAACAAACACTTTCGGAGATACCTGTAGTGCACCTTTATAGTCACCTAGTTATGTTGTGACGTTTGATACACCCAAAGCATTCCTATAGTATCTCGGAGTTGCACAATCTCATGGTCTAAGGAAAAGATACTAGACATTATAAAAGCTCTAGCAGACGAACTACACGATCTTGTGCAATGCTTAGGATTGGGTCTTGTCCATCACATCATTGTCCTAATGATGTGATCTCTTTATCAACGACATCCAATGTCCATGGTCAGGAAACCATGATCATCTATTGATTAACGAGCTAGTCAACTAGAGGCTCACTAGGGACATGGTGTGGTCTATGTATTGACACATGTATTACGGTTTCCGATTAATACAATTATATCATGAACACTAGACAATTATCATGAACAAGGAAATATAATAATAACCATTTTATTATTGCCTCTAGGGCATATATCCAACAGAAAGCTGTACCGAAAAGGATCTTAGTATCCATCGGAGTCTGAAAGGAATCCCAGAACTTGGAAGTAAATATGCTTCCACGATCTGAAGAAATGATCATAGGAACACCGCTCAAAGAGACTATCCTTGACGTATACAACTGTGCAAGCTGAGGTGCCGAGATAGATTCTTTGACCGAAAGGAAATTAGCAACGTTTTTCAACTTGTCGATGACGACGAAGATGGCATCGTTGCCTCTCTTGGACTACAGAACCTAGTGACAAAATCCATCTCCACGTGATCGAATATCCACTCGGGTATGGGCAAAGGATGAAGGAGGCTTGTTGGACATTGATGCTACGCCTTCACTCTGCGACACATCACATTCGTTCATGAACTGAGGAATTTTACTCTCATGCGAGTCCACTGGAAGGTCTGCTTTAGATCTTGATACATTTTGGAGCTTCCTGGATGTATCAAGAGGAGGGAATTATAGACTTCATCCATGATAACTTTCCCGAGTTCTTCTTTTGGAACGACAAGGCGGTCCTCAAAGAACAAGGTATCTTTGTCATCAACACGGAAGCACTTATATTTCGGAATGCTCTTTGGCAAGACAATCTTTACTTTCTTCACCATAGCATCAAGAAGTTGAGCTTGGAGACTTGATCTTCCAAGGTAAGAGAAATCTGGAGATTAGCAAGAAATCCCTGAGGTACTATCTGAAGGTTGCGGTTCCTGAAAGATTCACAAAGATCAAGTTGGAGAGGCTTCAGAATGAGACTGTTGCAGTAAGCGTTTCTGCTCAAAGCATCTGCAATGAGATTTGCTTTGCCTGGAGTAAAGTCGATGCTTGGATTATAATCTTGGATCATTTCCACCCAACGAGTTTGCCGAAGATTGAGACTATGTTGGGTGAAGATGTATTTGAGACTCTTGTGATAGGTGTAGACTTCAACCTGTCTTCCCAACAAGAGGTGTCTCCAAGTCACCAAAGCATGGACCACTGCCGCCAACTCGAGATCATGAGTGGGGTAGTTCTTCTCACTTGGCTTCAACTGCCTCGAGGTATAAGCTACCACTTTATTCTCTTGCATCAAGACTGCACCAAGGTCTTGGAGAGAGGCATCATAGAACACTTGCTAAGGCTTGGAATCATCAGTAAGAGTCAAGACTGGAGTTGAGGTGAGTTTATCTTTGAGTGTATCGAAAGCCAATTGACACTCCGGAGACCACACATACTTCACACTCTTCTGAAGAAGGTCGGACATAGGCTTAGCAATCTTGGAGAAGTTCTCAACGAACCTTTTGCAATAGCTTTCAAACCAGAGAAAGCTTCGAAGCTGCTTCACATTATGAGGAGGCTCCCACTCAACAATGGCCCGAACCTTTACTAGATCAACTTTGATGCCCTTGGTAGAGATGATGTGCCCAAGGTACACAACTTCCTTCAACCAGAATTCACATTTGGAAAACTTCACATAGAACTTATGCTCTCTTAGCTTATCAAGCACAAGCCGGAGATGTTCTGCATGCTCTTCCTCAGTTTTAGAAAAGATCGGAATGTCATCAAGATACACAAAGACAAATTCATTTTTTAAGGCGAGAAGATATAATTCATCATCCGAGAGAAAGTCGGAAGAGAATTGGTGAGACAAAAAGACATCACTATGTACTCATAAGAGCCAAAGCTTGTCATGAAAGTAGTCTTGGGAATTTCTTCTTCACAAATGTGGGTCTGATGATAGCCCATCCTGAGATCAAGCTTAGAGAAAATCTTGGCCCCTTTCAATTGCTCGAACAATTCATTGATGTTGGGAAGTGAATACTTGTTCCTGGTTGTCTTCTTATTCAATGGACGATAATCGATAGAGTTGGTATGTGCCATCCTTCTTCTTGACAAACAGAACACCACAACCCCAAGGAGAAGAACTTGGTCTGATCATACCCAAACGTTCTTGCTCATCAAGCTGCTTCTTCAACTCTTTTAGCTCTTTGGGACCAAGTTTATACAGATGGTTGTAGACCAGTTCAGTTCCAGGTTCAAGTTCAATAACAAACTCAACTGGCCGGTGCAGAGGCATTCCTCGCAGTTCTTCTGGAAAGACATCTTCATACTCACAGACCACTGGAACTTGAGAAATGGGAGAGATTTCACCTTTCTCATTGAGATAAAACATACGGATCGTGTCATCACGAGTAGCGAAAATAATCACGTCCTCGGAAGGATGAGTCAACTTGACTTCTTTGGCTTCACAATCGACAAATGCCTTGTTCATCGCCAGAAAATCCATCCTAGGGATCACATCAATATCCGACTTGCCAAGGACAAATGGAGAAGCCAGAAAGGAATAGTTGCCCATCTTGACAGAGACATCTGGCGCTAGCGTGCTTGCATGCATGAATTTGCCTGGATAGACCACCGACAATGGCTTAGGTAACTCCTTCACATGAAAATTATGCTTGGATGCAAAAGGTATAGACAGGAATGAATACAATGCACCAGTGCCAAACAAAACCTTTGCGGGAATAGAATTAACGAAGAGATTACCCATGCTCACATCTGAGGAGTTCTCTACTTTAGCTGCATTCACCATGTTCACCCTTGCTGACTTGGGATTAAACTTCACCATTGCATTGCTTGGAGGCCTGATTGGAGGAGGAGGCGGAAGACGTCGCTGGTTGGTGCACTTGTTAGAGTAATGACCCTTCTACCCACACTTGTGACAAGTCACCTATGACATCAAACGGAATTGAGGTTGAGGATTCCCTTGCTTCTGCTCCTGATACTTCTTCTGGAAAGCTAGGTTAGGAGGGTGGGAAGAACCAGGACCACCAGACTGCTTGAACTGATGAGGCTGTCGAGGAGGAGGAGAAACCCAGAACTTCTGTTGCTTTGGAACAATCTGAGTTGAGGAAGAGGAACTGGAGTCTCTGAAACACTTCCTTGAGTTCTCAACTTTGAGCAGAGCTGACTCAGCCCTGAGAGCCAACTTATAGAACTGGTCGAACTCAAGAGGATCGTGCAAGGCAAGGGCCAGCTGCAAGTCTTCCTTCAAACCACCACAGAACTAATAAATCTTGCTCTTCTGATCTGGAATGTCTTGCTTAGCATAACGAGCCAGCTCGTGGAACTCCACATTGTAGTTGTACACAGACAAACCCCCTTGCTTCAAACGCCTAAATTTATCAAGCATCTCTTCCACAAAAATTGCTGCAATATAATGAGTCCTGAAATCCTTGCAGAAATCATCCTAGCTCATCACTCTGTCGCCTCTGAAAGCCTTCAATTGCTGCCACCATTCTAGTGCCTACCCCTTGAGCTGGAATGTTGCAAACTTGACAAATCCTCTGGTCTGACATTACTGCACTCAAAGTGTTTGTTCATGTCATGGAGCCAATCATCCGCATCGAATGGCCAGTAACAGAAGGTGAAGGACTTCGGCTGGTTTGCCAGGAATTGATTCAGGGATGCAAACTGCTGACAACCATTGTTGAAATTAGCCTGCTGCCCTTGATTCCTCTCTTGCAACAACTGGAGCAACATCTGAGTGTTGGAATTGGTTGCATCCATCACAGCTTTCCATTCCTCATGAGGAGGAGGATGCGGGGGTGGTGGAGGGTTTAATTGCTCACTCTCACGACCCGGATTCTGGCGAGTTGGTGGACCCATCCTGGAGATGGACAAAAACATTAGACTAGCGATGAAAATTCAAAGATGAAGCTGATTCAATGGACAGAAATATCTGATAATAAATTCTTAGCAACTACACTCACACTAAAATTAGTAAGAATACTTCCACAAAATTACTATGAACAACATCTGATTCGAAGCCACTTGCAATTGTCAAGTATGAGCTAGAATTGCTCAGAACAAATGTATATTCCCAACATACATCTGATGAAAGAATTCCTAGGTTACTAATGGAATTCCCACCTAAGAACTTTCGAAATTTCTGGTCATGCAATCGGGTCCACGGATACAAGGAGAAATTTCACTCAACTCCTAGCAATAACACTAACCCGTCCAATATATCACATCTGTCAACACATAACCAGAATCTCACAAACTCATCTATCTCAGGTCCTCGTAATCACAACGATACTAAGTAGGGCGGTACCCCCGAACTCTCTGCACTAGTACTGGGGATGTCGGGCTTATCTCGCCACTACTAGTATTGAAGAAATTTCCAACATCCTCCGTGCTGAGATACTAAGAAATCTGAATGATAACGATGTGCTCAAGAATCACCTGGAGCTCAACTCCCCGGAATAAAATCAACACAGCAGGAGGCACCAATTCAGAACTCTCTCACATCGATATCATATAGATTCCAAAATATGCGCATGATCCTAAAAATAAATTTCAGCGAGAAGAGGAGCACAATCATAATTTCCTCAATTGTGAACCTCGCGAGAGCATAGCAGAGGAGAAAAACTAAACCTACTGTCTGATATAAGTAAGACTCAAA
The DNA here is from genome assembly GCF_904849725.1 of Hordeum vulgare subsp. vulgare. Classification (NCBI taxonomy): domain Eukaryota; kingdom Viridiplantae; phylum Streptophyta; class Magnoliopsida; order Poales; family Poaceae; genus Hordeum; species Hordeum vulgare. Next base: position 359,578,787 of record NC_058523.1, read on the forward strand.
AACAATTTTCACTAGACTCGACTCGGCCAAGTTCGATCAACCAAAGGCTCCTATGGTCGTCAGGCTCTGATTACCAACTTGTAACACCTAAGATGCGACATGTTCCTTATTTGGGGGCGAGGCCTCAAAAGGGGAAAGATTCGCATCTAAGCGTTTCGCAAGAAGGATAAACATTGCAACACATAATAGATGGAAGAGTAATAAGATTTGGCTTACACTCGCCACAAGCTAAATTATAGATTCACACAGTCATTCATTATTCAAACAGAAAATAGGGTCCGCCTACAGACAAGATAAACGACAAAAGACAATGATATCCCGCCTTGCTAGGCCCACGATCACGACCAAGTGCCTCTAGTCCTCGGGGTACGTTACGTACAGCCGGCCACTGTCCTCGTCAAACTCCCACTTCGACCGGGTATCCTTGGAAGCATCTGTATATGGGGTACGTGTACCTATAGGTGGTTGTAGTAATCTGTGAGCCACAAGGACTCAACAATCTCATGACCATGGAATCGAATCTAACTAAGTCATTAGGTGAGGATGGGATATGTGTTTGATTTTGCAACAACCTAAGCATTCATGGTTAACTAACGTTGAACAAGAATTAAAGATATAATGGTCTATGCATGACGGTCGTGAACTAAGAATAATCACTAAGTGATCCTGAACACCTACTTACGTCATTCATAACCCCATCGTGTTCTCGATCAGAGAAGGAACTCTGAAGGAGACAGTCACGGTTACGCACATAGTTGGCAGGTTTTAATTAAGTTACTTAAGGTTATATAGAACCGGATGTAAACAAAGTATCCATGATTGCAACATAACTATTGGCACAACTTTCTGAAAGATTTAACCTTGCACGGGTGCTCCAACTAATCCATCACAAATTACCACAGGCCGCATAGAAATCCTCGATCATGAAACTCGCGATCTCGTGGGATTCCTTAGTGGAAAAACTCAACTCTCAGAAAGTCTCAAAGTCTCACCATAATCCCAATGCACAAGATATCTCATAGAAGGTAAAACTAATCCAGCAAGGCCGCCAGGCGTGCCGACAGACCCGATAGGAGCCGCGTATCTCGTTCTCAGGGCACGATTAGATGAGCTAGGCGTAGGGTTGGCTGAAATCCCAGGTGACCAGGGGCCGCCGGACGTCGCTCACGTTGGACCAACACTCATGAGTAGCACTGGCATGGGTTGTTGATTAATTTCCTCGGGGTAGCTATTCCCTATGCTTTTTATTAAGTTGATAGCAAATTTAACACCAAAGTTGGGCCTGGCCGGAAGATCTTTGCACTAAAACGAATTATCAAGGGGGTCCCCATAACAACCCCGAACGTGTTAGGAGCGCTCAGTTATGGAATAAAACATGGGTAGCCGAAACTAAGGCGACAAAAGCGGAAAAAATTAACCGGCAAAAGGTCAGGCCTTCCACCTCTTACCAAGTATATAGGCGCATCAATTAAATAGCATTTAAATAAGATGATACCAATTCCCATATTATCACATGGACCAGTGATACGTCTCCAACGTATCTATAATTTTTTATTGTTCCATGTTGTTATATTATCATTCTTTGATGTTTTACAATAATTTATAGTCATTTTATATATTTTTTGGTACTAACCTATTGACATAGTGCTTAGTGCCATTTGTTGTTTTCTGCGTGTTTTTTACATCGCACGAGATCAATACCAAACGGAGTCCAAATGCAATGAAACTTTTTGTGGATTTTTTTCGGGCCAGAAGACATCGAGTGGGCCAGGAACCCACCTGAGGGGAGCTCCGATGGGAGCACAATCCACCAGGGCGCGCTTGGGGGGCCACGCGCGCCCTAGGGGGTTATGCCTTCCTCGTTGGCCTCTCGCACCGCCTCTTTGCTCTATAAATACCCCAATATTCCAAAAACCCTAAGATGGGGGACAAAAATCAATTCCAGTCGCCGCAGAGTCCAGAAACACCAGATCCAATCTAGACACCATCACGGAGGGGTTCAACATGTCCATTGGTGCCTCTCTGATGATGCGTGAGTAGTTCTTTGTAGACCTACGTGTCCGTAGTTAGTATCTAGATGGCTTCCTCTCTCTCTCTCTTGATTATCAATACAATAGTCTCTTGGAGATCCATATGATGTAAGTCTTTTTGCGGTGTGTTTGTTGGGATCCGATGAACTTGGAGTTTATGATCAGATATATGTTTTTATCCATGAAAGTTATTTGAGTCTTCTTTGATCTCTTATATGCGTGATTGATTATAGCCTCGTATTTCTTCTCTAATATTTGGGTTTTGTTTGGCCAACTTGATCTATTTATCTTGCAATGGGAAGAGGTGCTTTGTGATGGGTTCGATCTTACGGTGCTTGGTCCTAGTGACAGAAAGGGAAATGACACGTATGTATCATTGCTATTAAGGATAACAAGATGGGGTCTATTTGTACATAAATAGATCTTGTCTACATCATGACATCGTTCTTATTGCATCACTCCGTTTTTCCATGAACTTAATACACTAGATGCATGCTGGATAGCGGTCGATGTGTGGAGTAATAGTAGTAGATGCAGGTAGGAGTCGGTCTACTAATCTTGGAGGTGATGCCTATATAATGATCACTGCATGGATATTGTCATGATTATTTTAGGTTCTATCAATTGCCCAATAGTAATTGTTTTCCCACTGTTTGCCCCCCCCCCCCCCCCCGCCCGGGTCTGTTTTCATCATATTTGCCTTTGCGGTCTATTTTCCTTTGCTTTTATTTTCAGATCTATTAAACCAAAAATACAAAAATACCTTGCTACAATTTATTTGTTCCGCGATATATTTATCCTATCTACCACTTTTACCTCGCCTTATTTGCCTATCTTGAGGCGTCGTACCTAAAAGGAATTTCTGACGCCATTGCCGGGGAAGATCAAGTAAAGATAGTCTCCCGCCAACATGTCAATTTCTGGCGCCGTTGCCGGGGAGGGATTGACAACCCCTTTAACACGTAGGGTTGCGAGTATTTGTTATTTGTGTGCAGGTGATGTTTACGTGGTGTCAGGAGGTTCTCCTACTGGTTCGATAACCTTGGTCTCATCACTGAGGGAAATACCTACCGTCGCTATGCTGCATCATCCCTTCCTCTTTGGGGAAATACCGACGTAGTTCTAGCAGACATCAAAAGGAATTTCTGGCGCCGTTGCCGGGGAGGATCTTAAACATCAACCAGGTTCCTAATCACAAATCTCATCTCGTCGAAATTTACATTATTTTCCATTTGCCTCCAGTTTTCCTCTCCCCCACTTCACCAAGTTGTCGTTTGATTCGTCTTTTTTCTCGCCTGATCTCTTTTTGTCTACTTGTGTTACCATGTGCCTTCTATTTGCTTGCATCTTTGCTTTCTAAAAATCTATTTATATGGATCCTCATCCACTTGCTAATCTTTTCAAGAGATCCAATTATGATGAACCAATTGCTAGTGAGTTGAGTGTACTTGATTATCTCCATGAAGTTTTGCATGAGATTCGTGAATCTGAAAATTGTGATGAACTGATTCACTATGTTTCCTTGAATGAAAAGCATGATTGAAATAATATTGTTATAAATTCTTTTAATACCAATTGTGCTAATGATATGCAAACCCACAAGCTGGGGGATGCTATATTTGATGAGATTGCCATGACCACTACTTATTGCAATGATCATGATTGGGGTGATAATGCTTCTTATGATCTTGATAATTTATTTAATACTCTTGATGATTATTATATTGAAAGTGGTCTTGGAAGAGTGTTAACTTTAGACATTATTGATCCCACTATTTTTGAGAGTCTTCAATCTTATGAAATTTTTGATAGAAGTGGGTTTGGAGAGGTCATGACTTTAGTTAATGATAATCCCACTATTTTGGAAGAGTGTCAACTTCGCATGCATGTGGACCATGAAGAGAAACATTTATATGATATTTATATTGTTGAATTCCTTCATGATGCTACTGAAATTTATTATGAGGGAGGAACGTATGCTTGTAGGGATTGCAATAATATCAAGTTTCCTCTCTATGTGTTTAGAGTCTTGAAGTTATGCTTGTTTTGCCTTCCTATGCTAGTTGATTATTGTTCCCATAAATTGTTTGCTCACAAAATCCCTATGAAGAGGAAGAGGGTTAGACTTAAATGTGTTTTTCATGCTATTCATGAAGCTCCTTTGCATATCTCAATTACTACTTTTTATGCGAGCGTCATTGAAATCATCATGCCTAGCTAGGGGCGTTAAACAATAGCGCTCGTTGGGAGGCAACCTAACTTGTATCTTTTTGCTTTTTGGTTTTATTGCTGTTTTCAATAAAACACACAATTATACCTCTGGTTAGATGTGTTTTTGTGGTTTAAATTAGTCTTTGTGCCAAGCAAGCCCTTTGGGATGCTTTGGGTGAAAGTTGATTTGATCTTGCTGAAAAACAGAAACTTTTGCGCTCACGGAATTATTTTTCGTTTTTAAAACAAGATTTATTTTGATTTTATTCTTTTTGAGTAAGATTAATGAACAAATTATTCACGACTTCCTAATTTTTCAGAATTGTTGGAATTATATAAGTATTCGAAGTAGTCAGATTGCTACAGACTATTCTGTTTTTGACAGATTATGTTTTCTTTGCGTTGTGTGCTTGTTTAATGATTCTATGGTTTTCTTTGATGAGTTTTTGCCATATAAAAGTTGTAATACAGTAGATATAATGCAAAAATAAAATATGAATAGGTTTTCAACAGTACTTATAGTAGTGATTTACTTTCATATACTAACGGATCTCACGAAGGTTTTGTTGAGTTTTGTGTGATTGAAGTTTTCAAGTTTTGGGTGATCTTACGATGGATGAAGGAATAAGGATTATCAAAAGGCTAAGATTGGGGATGCCCGAGGCACCCCAAGATAATATTCAAGAAGTATCAAGCAACTAAGCTTGGGGATGCCCCAAGTGGCATCCCCTCTTTCTTCTAACAACCATCGGTATTTTACATGAAACTATATTTTTATTCGTCACATATTATGAGTTTTGCTTGGAGCGTCTTGTATGATATGAGTCTTTTCTTGTTTTGATTTCTGTTCTAAGTCTTTAATCCTCGCTGGACACACCTTTTTGAGAGCCAAAAATTATGCTATGCTTGCTCCTATGCTTCACTTCAATTTTTCGAGCCATGGATTTGCTCTAGTACTTCACTTATATATTTTTGAGCATGGTGTGCTTTGTTATTTTTGAAGAAATTCTCTCATGCTTCACTTAGATTTATTTGGGAGTTAGTAATTTTTTTAATAAATTCTCTCTTGCTTCACTTAGATTATTTTGAGAGAAAGAAAAATTATGCTCATGTTCTTCACTTCAATTTGTTTCAGCTTATCAAAAGCAACATATGAAAATAGTCCCAAAGTGAATGATATCCAAGGAGGATATAATAAAAATTTTCATGAAGATCATTGGACAAAATAAACTTGATTCTTAGTAATGGTTTTGAGTTATGACGATATGATATGTGAGTCATGTTGATGAGTAATTGTGTTTTAGTAAGAATATTGATGTTAAGGTTTGTGATTCCCTATGCAAGCACAAAAGTCAATAGTTATGCAATGAAATTTATATCCTAATTGTGGTGCATTATTCGGTGTTACTTATGCTTAATGCTTGGGTACATGATTTTTCGTTTCTTGGTTGGTCGCTTTTCAATCTTTTTGCTAGCCTTCATTTTGCACTAAGTATGATCACTACTTGTGCATCCAAAACCCTTTAAACCAGTTTTGCCATACGAGTCCACTATACCTACCTATATGTGGTATTTCCATGTCGTTCTAAGCAAATTTGCATGTGCCATCTCTAATTTTCAAAATAAAATTCTCTTTTGTGTGCTCTATCACTCTCGAGGTGGTGAGGGGTGGCCAATTTTCCATGCTAGATGTGTTATTCTCGCGATGAGTGTTTATTCACTTGTCATTGCATGAGAGTATGGCAAAGGTATTAGGGATGCCCAGTCCCGAAATGAAAAAAATGAATTTACTTTTTGTTGTCAAATAATAAATTCCTTGGAAAGTGTTTGTATGGAGGGCACCCGTGAATACGGACAAGCCATGGAAAGTGAAAGTAATGCAGGAAAAAGGAACAAACTTTATTTGCTTTTTGGGAACCTCCTATGATGTATCTAGCATGGAAAGTGTTGGGAGCTCTAAGTCGTTTTCATTGGTGGGAAACGTATGCCTCCCAAAATGTTTTTATCTCTCAATTTTCGCTTTGAGCTCTGGAACCTCTACAAATCCCTACTTCCCTTTGAGAAGGGCCTTTCTTTTACATATGCAATTTTTTATTTAGAATCTAAGTCTCCATCTTCTCTCATAAAGCACCAACTAAGGGGCACTATGATCGTATTTGAGCATTGGGTGTAGCTAATATCGAGTGTGTTTTATGAATGGGTCAATGATTGAGCATAATGGGCTAGGGATAACTTTCTTTAGTGTTGATATTTTGAAAGACATGGTTGCTTGTTGGTATGCTTGAGTATTAAAGTCTTCATGTCAAAACTAGACTATTGCTTTGAACCATATAAAAGTCCAAATGTCCATGCTCTAAAGAAAAGAAATGTGATGAACATGTTAGGCAGCATTCCACATCAAAAAATTGTTTTTATCATTTACCTACTCGAGGACGAGCAGGAATTAAGCTTGGGGATGCTGATATGTCTCCAACGTATCTATAATTTTTGATTGTTCCATGTTGTTATATTATCATTCTTGGATGTTTTACAATCATTTTATAGTCATTTTATATCATTTTTTGGTACTAACCTATTGACTTAGTGCCCAGCGCCAGTTGTTGTTTTCTGCATGTTTTTTACATCACATGAAATCAATACCAAATGGAGTCCAAACACAGCGATTCTTTTTGTGGATTTTATTTGGGCCAGAAGACATCCAGTGGGACATGAACGCACGTGAGGGGAGCTCCGATGGGAGCACAACCCACCAGGGTGTGCCTGGCGGGTTGTGCCCTCCTCGTTGGCCTCCGCACCGCCTCTTTGCTCTATAAATACCCCAATATTCCAAAAACCCTAAGACGGGGGACGAAAATCAATTCCAGCTGCCGCGGAGTATAGAAACACTAGATCCAATCTAGATACCATCACGGAGGGGTTCATCATGTCCATTGGTGCCTCTCCGTTGATGCGTGAGTAGTTCTATGTGGACCTACGTGTCGTAGTTAGTAGCTAGATGGCTTCCTCTCTCTCCCTTGATTATCAATACAATGGTATCTTGGAGATCCATATGATGTAAGTGTTTTTGAAGTGTGTTTGTTGGGATCCGATGAATTTTGAGTTTATGATCAGATCTATGTTTTTATCCGTGAAAGTTATTTGAGTCTTCTTTGATCTCTTATATGCGTGATTGATTATAGCCTTGTATTTCTTCTACAATATTTGGGTTTTGTTTGGCCAACTTGATCTACTTATCTTCCAATGGGAAAAGGTGCATTGTGATGGGTTCGATCTTACGGTGCTTGATCCTAGTGACAGAAAGGGAAACGACATGTATGTATCATTGCTATTAAGGATAACAAGATGGGGTATATTTCTACATAAATATATCTTGTCTACATCATGTCATAGTTCTTATTGCATTACTCCGTTTTTCCATGAACTTAATAGACTAGATGCATGCTGGATAGCGGTCGATGTGTGGAGTAATAGTTGTAGATGCAGGAAGGAGTCGGCTTACTAATCTTGGACGTGATGCCTCTTAATGATCATTGCATGGATATCGTCAGGATTATTTGAAGTTCTATCAATTTACCAAAGTAATTGTTTTCCCACCATTTGCTATTTTTGTCGAGAGAAGCCACTAGTGAAACCTACGGCCCCCGGGTCTCCTTTCATCATATTTGCCTTTGCGATCTATTTTCCTTTGCTTTTATTTTCAGATCTATTAAACGAAAAATACAAAAATACCTTGCTGCAACTTCTTTGTTCCGCGATCTATTTATCCTATCTACCACTGTTACCTCACGTTATTTGCCTATCTTGAGGCGATGTACCCGAAAGGAATTTGTGACGCCATTGTCGAGGAAGATCAAGTCAAGATAGTCTCCCACCAACGTGCCAATTTCTGGCGCCATTGCCGGGGAGGAATTGACAACCCCTTTAACACGTCACGTTGCGAGTATTTGTTATTTGTGTGCAGGTGTTGTTTACGTGGTGTGAAGAGGTTCTCCTACTGGTTCGATAACCTTGATCTCATCACTGAGGAAAATACCTACCGTCGCTATACTGCATCATGCCTTCTTCTTTGGGGAAATACTGACGTAGTTCAAGAAGACATCAACCAGCTTGCACCTGCTACTAGCAACACTATAAGAGGGTTGAGCAAGCACTAACTTAGCCAAACAATATTTGCTAGGAGGTGAAGGTTAGAGGTTTCATGGAAATGTTTGGAAACTTATTTATGAGGTGGTAGGTAGCGGTGAATAACGATGGAAACGATTCAACTCGACATAACAAGGTTAGAAACAGTGTCAAGGTCACAATCATTTTGCCTGTGAGATCTTCACACTGGAACTGCTCTTGATCTTCGTGAACGTACTCAACAGAATCCTTGAACTCGTTCTCAGCTCCTGATGCTACCCAAAAGAAATAAACAACAAATAAACACCGGCAAATGATAATGCAACAATCAATATGATGCATGTGTGGCACAAACTCCAAAGCACACAGAAATAATCCTACACACATGACAAAATGCCACCTCATCAAAAATGGCACTTTAGCAGAATTGCTCAAAAGTGAAATCCAATGCCACCATTGGATTCCTTGGGTTTTATACCCCAATTCCATATATCACACTGCTATGCTTGCATGCATAAAAACACCACAAAACAAAAAAGAAAATCTGCTTTAAATCCTAAATCATCTATATGTCAAAGAGTGCCACATTTAGCACATGCCAGATTTGGCATATTTCACTTCTGAAATTAATCCAGATATGGAAATAACACACAAACAACAACAAAAACGCACATAATTTAATAGCGGAGGCCAACTGGTCATAGGCACAAGGGCCCTAGATAATGACACATGGGCCCATGTGGCCCACTATTAGTGACACATCTACAATACACACGACTAACACAAGAAAATATAAAAGAGGGAGAGGGGAATCGAACCCACCACCTCCCTAGTGAAGAACACAACCCCGACCACTCGGCTCCACTTGTGTAGATGCACTAACATGGGAAGTATACCACATGAGCATGGTCTGCCAACTAACTAGTAGAGGTATAATAAACATGAAAAGGGGGACACCAAGGGATTCAAACCCCTGATCAACAGGCACAGCGCTAGCTCTATTGCCACTACGGTAGCGAGGGGATTCTGCTAAAACAGAAGTAGAAATCGACATATACAAACTCTGATACTAAATCTGCACAGGCCAAAAACACACGAAATAAAAGGGGCGCTCGGGGGATCGAACCCCTGACCACATGCGCGAGATTTGGTTCGAATGCCACTACGGTAGGCTGTGGCTACTACTCTAATAGCGAAAACAATCCAGGTAAGCACATCACACCTAGCATCTACAGCAATGAAAAACCACATATTTCAAAGGGGTGGGGCGCGGAGTTTCGAACCCAAGACCACAAGGTCTCTACGCTGTGCTCGAACCACATGGGCTACTAGGGTGGTACTGCTCAAGGTGGGGTGCAAACTGCGAATACATAACAAAAGGTGGTGTTTTCCTCTGTTAATAGAGAAATGTCGGCGAAGACTCGTTGGTGCACACAGGCACACGAGCAGCAGCTACGCGAGGCTGCAACTGCACTCTACGCGCACGAGCAGAGGGCATCCTTGGCCTATGCAAACACGCATGCATGCAAGCGGCTGCGACCGAGGGGCTGCGGCTGCACTCGTCGGTGTAACTTAGGCGGTGCTAAGGTAGGTTAGCACGGGGCGAAACGGATAGGGCAAGGGGGAGAGGAGGTTGCGCTCATCGAGGGGCGGAGAAGAAAGGGGCTCCGACGAAGTAGAGGAACGGCGGCGTCGACGTCTAGGTTCTACTGCAGAAGAGTCGACGGAGGTGACCATAGTAGAGGACATCGGGGATGTCGTGTTACTCGCTCCTCGCGCCCGATCTCCACGGGAACGGAACGCCCTTGATGTCCGCGGCCTCCTGGAGCAGTCGGGGAAGAAGAAGATGCGTCCTACGCCGGCGACGAGCTATAGCAGGAGCTATCCATGGTTCCGGTCGAGGTGCTCGGGGGCTCGCCCCGACGGTGCTATGGGAAGAGGAGGAGAGAGAATGGGGCGAGGAGGAATCCTAGGGCGTAGGGGCATAGCTAAATAGGCCAGGATAACTCTGGTGGTCGTCTGATTCGAGGGGAAGCATGATCGGTGGTGGCTATGGAGTCGTACAATGCTGACATCGAGGGGAGGAAGAAAACGGTCATCGGTTGGGCTCTGGGCGGTAAGCAACAGCGCATGGGCCTTCCACTCTCTCCCTTTTTTCAGAAGGTTTTTTCCAAAATTCAACTAGAACAGGTTTGAATAATTTACACGAGTTTAAAGGAAAAGATTTGTAAGGAGAAAAAAATATATCCGGACTTCTAAAATCATGCCCCAAATTATGAAAATAAGTTGGGCATTTTAACAGAGCAAAATAAATTAATTTTATTTGAAATGGGCTCTGATTTAAATAAAAGCAAAAGTAAAATTAACCCAAACCAGAGGTTATTGCACTCCACAAATAATAAGAAGAATTTTCAAATGGGGCGAACATTTTATTTGACCCAAAACAGAAACTTGAAACTCAACCACAATTAAATTGGAGGAAGGGGTTTTAATTCTATGGTGCAACAAGGGGTTTTGAGAAGAATCTTGTTGCACTCAAATCACAACACAATCACATGCCACTTCCACACCTTGCACACACACTTCATACCAAGGTGCAACACAAGCAACACAGACAAGAACAAAAAGAAATGATGATATGCATGATGCCATGATGCAACATAAAATGAAGACACAATTGAGCTCATACCACTTTGATCAACATAGCATGGTTGCCATACAAGGAAAGATATTACAAGAGGGGGAAGGAATGCATTGGGGCTGTTACACGAAAATACTTGACATTTGATGCATGTCATGTGGTGATTACGGCTTCTCCAGTTATGAGCTCATATCGGGTCTTCTCCAAGATCTTGTGGAGGAAGAGACGATTTGATGCATGTCATGTGGTGCTTACGGCTTCTGCCCAAAAGCTATGGGGAGACTTGTACTCATCGAACATGGATCTTGCCATCTCTACAAGAGTGTGATTCTTCCTTTTGGCTACCCCATTTTGTTGTGGTGTATATGGTGCGGAGTATTGATGCTCAATTCCTTCATCAATAAGGAACTCTTCTAGGGTGTAGTTCTTGAATACGGATCCATTGTCACTTCTTATTGCCAAGTTTTCTTTGTCAAACTTGCGTTGAACTTGCTTGGCAAAATGAATGAAAGTGATCTTTGTCTCGTCCTTGGATTTAAGAAAGAACACCCATGTGTATCTTGAGTAATCATCAACAATGACGAACCCATATTTCTTCCCACCAAAACTATCCCATGAAGGAGGCCTAAAGAGATCCACATGAATGAGCTCCAAAGGTCTTGAAGTTGATACTATATTCTCGGGGGTGTTTTGATTGATGTTGCTTCCCGTCTATGCATGCACTATACACATGATCTTTCTCAAAAGATACATTGGTTAGTCCAAGGATGTGTTCATCCTTAAAGAGGTCTTGAAGATTTCTCATGTCGACATGGGCTAGCCGATGATGCCATAACCATCCCTTGTCGGCCTTGTCCATGAGGCAAGTTGCATGGAATGTCCTCTCTTTCGAGAAATCAACCGTGTAAAGGTTGACATCCAACTCCCCACAAAGGAAACTTCAAGAGTATCTCTCTTAAAGACTTCCACACCCGTTAGTCCAAAAGTGTATCATAGCCAATAGAAGCCAATTGAAGAACAGAAAGAAAGTGATATTTAAGGGATTGGACAAGCATCGCATTTGCAAGTGAGATGTCATTTGTGATAGCTACCTTGACCAAACCAAGTACCTGTCCTTTAGACCCACCACCAACGACAATGCTAATAAATGGTCGAATTGCTTCCATGAAGTCCATGAGCAATGTGCCATCTCCAGTCATATGATTAGTGCACCCGCTATCAATCACCCATTTGAATCCACCGGAGAAGGCAACCTACATACATTTAAAGTCTTGGTTAGAGGCACCCATTTTACAATGGGACCTCTTATGTTAGTAACAAGAGTCTTAGGGACCCAAATTGCATAGAAAAAAACATTTCGAGGCCCAACGAATTAAGCATAGACATCTCCATCTTTTGCCTTATGAAGCACATATGATGGAGGCATACAAACTAAAAGCATTTCGAGGCCCAACAAATTGAGCATAGACATCTCCATCTTTTTCCTTATGGAGCACATATGATGGAGGCATACATTCTTTTGTCTTGTTGGGAATAGGATGGCCCCTTGTGGCCTTCCTACTCGCAATGTTTCCAACATTTCCCAATCCATTTTCCTTGTGCCCTTCTCACACAAATATCTCCTTGAGGGCAGTTGTGGACTTATGGGTCGTCATTGTATTCTTTCTTATGCTTGGATAAAATCCAAGCCCTTCCTCAGCCACTACCTCCTTATTTTGACTCAACACTTCATTGAGGTCCTTTTGTCCTTGGGCACATGACATGAGCCTTTTTTTCAATTTGAGCCTTTAGCAACCGGTTCTCCTCAAGTACACTATCTAGGTCACCACTCGGGTTAATAGAACAATCATCAACATTTATAATAGGAGAGGAGTAAACTTTGCCAAGAGTCTTAGGATATGTAAGCTTGAGTTCGTCAAACTTCTTTGTAAGAATGTCGAGATCCTGTTCCTTTGTCTTGAGAGATAAATGTAAGAGCTCAAAATCCCTAGAAAGAGTGACATGAGACTCTTCAAGCTTACACTTGTCATTTTGTTAACACTTCATAAGCGCTTTTAGTCTTTGTCAAAGAGGCAAGTTCTTTAGTGTGCTTATCAATGCTTGAACCTATTTTAAACACAATTCGTCATTACGTCCTTCCTCATATAGGACTTTCTGCTCAATGATTTCACATTTCTCCTTTTCCTCAGAAGCAAGGGTTTCGAGTTCCTTGATGGAGGTGGTGTGCTTACTCACCATCTCCATAAGCATATGACAAATAATGAGTTTCTTTCCTTTGAGAGAGCACATGACTTTCTTCATTTTGGAAACATAGCATCGCTTATTTCATATTCATGATCATGATCCTCTATATCAAGATATTCATCACCAGATGTGGTAGTGGAAAACAGAGGAGGGTTAGGTCATGGAGTTGCCTTCACTTTGTTCTAAGATGTTTGTACCTCATCATCTTCTACCACTCCCTTTGCCATGGGACATTTGTGTGTGTTACCCTTGTAGTGTTTCATGCAGTTGTATGTGACAACATCACCACTTTTGTTGACAAGTCTATCCCCTAGGCCCATAACAATGCTATTCAAAAGTTATTTTGCATTTAATAGGTGAATGTATGGCCTTTTCTACTTGTCACACATGTCCTTCCTTATGAGTATAATCGCGGTGGGGGAAAGAAAGAGGAAGCACTTGTCTTTTGTGGGTGTATTTGAGTGTAGTGGTCAAGCGAATCCCAAAGGGTTAAGGGGATTTATATACTTCCAACAAATAGAGACGTTTGCCCAGAAATTGACCTGCCAAGATGATCTGGAACAGAGTCCGAATAATCTGGGTGATCCCCAGATGGACTGGACGACCGTCCGGATGATACGGCTACACTAGAAGTTGTGTGGTATTCGGTTGGCACTTAGCTGGAGGATCCAGGACTGGGTCCGGATGATCCAGGTAGGCTAGAAGTGTTTTGTTATTGGGTTGGCATTCCCCTCTTAAAAGTGTGGGATCCCTATTACTCAAGAAATATATAAAAGAGCCAACCGTTTCTTTTCCGCTTGAGTCATATCTCGTATGATGTGTCCATGATCCCACAAAGTGATGCCAGGGGAACTAATAACCTCTGTATATACTCAAAAACATAATTAGTCCCCTGTATGTAATTTTTCATCAACATTAGAATAATATTAAAGGCAAGATTGCACTTTCAACTACTACGTGTGTGTAGGGGCCCCGAACCTATTTGTGATACCGCATTATCACACACGAGAGCTCGGAGTAAACCATGCCAAATGTAAAATACAATTCCACTTCTAAAATTTTTAGGAACCGTGTGGGATCCCAAATGGAAAGCACACAACACTCATACCGCAACCGTCGATGATACACAACAAATCACAAACAATCTGCAACAATTGTAGTTGTGCGAAGGGGCCCTTGAACCGTTTGTGACGACAGATTATTGCACACAATGGTTGTTCGCAAACTTGTGTGATAGTGTCATGCACGGCAGACGAGTTCCGCACAAAACTCGTGTGCGATGCGGCACATATCACACACACTTTATAAGTTAGCCCGTGTGCCTTAGATAATGTTTTCCAAACGGTTCAGCGCGAAAAACCGTTTGATTTTACTGCGTCATGAGAAACGTTTGATCACCAATCCCACACGTGTGCCATAATGTGGTGTGTACGATGTGTTGCTGCATGGCATACGATTACATTTCGCAACGCGTCTGCATCATGGCTCCCTATCCCCGACGGTTTTTGGGTCGTGTGGGAGGGACCCCCCAATAGCCCACACTCACTAGGAGATAGTTTAAAATGTCGTCACGGAAAGGGGTTAAAAACCATTTGTATAGCACGTCGTTGCGCCAGTGCGTCCATTTTGCATCATGATTTTTTTATTGATAATCATGTTATTCTTGTCCATTATTCCCCACTATCATACGATTCTTATGTTCTTTCTCTCTGAATATGCAAGGTACATCACGAAGTGGGAAATATCTGGAAACTGGAATTCTAGACCTGAAAACCGAGAAAAAGCCAGAAAAATTACCACACTCCAAATAATCGGAAACTTCACGGATAACTTTTATGGAATATTTAGAATTTCTAGACCAAAAATATATGAGAGGGGGGCACCTACTGGCCACAAGACAAAAGGGAGCCCCCAGATCGCGTCGTGATGGCTTGTGGGGCCCCTACCGGTCTCCCGACCCCTCTCTTCTCCTATATGGTATTACACTAGAAAAATAATAAATTATCATCTGGGAAAAAGCACCACCGTATCGGGGCGGAAACATGGGCAGAGGCCCTTTTTCTCAATGGCACAGAGATTCTACCGATGAAACTTCCCTCTAGGAGGGGGATTCGAAGCCATCGTCATCATCAACGCTTGCTCATTTATGGGAGGACCAATCTTCATCAACATCTTCACCAATACCATCTCATCTCCAACCCTAGTTCATCTCTTGTATTCAATCTCTGTCTCAAAACCTGAGATTGGTACCTGTGGGTTACTAGTTGTGTTGATTAGATCTTGTAGTTGATGCTTGTTGGATTACTTGGTGGAATATATTATGTTCAGATCCTTAATTATTAATATTACACCTCTGATCTTGAACATGATGATGAGGTGTGAGTAGTGACTATTGTTCCTAAGGACATGGGAGAAGTCTTGTTATAAGTAATCATATAAAGTTGGTAATCCTTTGATATTTTGATGATGTGTATGTTGTTACTTATCTTAGTGGTGTCATGTGCATGTCAACTACATGACACTTCACAATGTTATGGGCCTAAGGGAATTCACTGTGGAGTAACAAGTAGATGATGTGTTGCGAGAGTGACACAAGCTTAAACCCCAATTTATGTGTTGCTTCTTAAGGGGTTGATTTGGATCCACATGTTTCATGCTATGGTTAGGTTTATCTTAATTCTTCTTTTGTAGTTGTGGATGCTTGCAAGAGGGGTAATAATAAGTAGGTTTTTAGTTCAAGTAAGAATAGCACCTTAGCACCGGTCCACCCACATGTCAAATTATCAAAGTAGAGAACGTGAATCAACCAATATGTTGAACATGACTAGACAGAAATTCGCATGTGTTCTCGGGAGCGCTTGCTTTGTATAAAATTACTTTTCACGTCTGATCTTTGCTGCAAAAAGGATTGGGATACCTTGTAGCAACTTTGTTACTATTGTTACTTGTCACTTGTTGTGAATTATCTTGCTACAAAACAATCTATCACTATTATTTATAGCACTTGTAGATAACACCCTGCTGAAAACTGCTTATCATTTCCTTCTGCTACTCGTTGAGTTCGACACTCTTACTTCTTGAAAGGACTACGATTGATCCCCTATACTTGTGGGTCATGAGGGGCGGAGCCTCTCCAAGCCTCGTGAGGTCGCGGGCGAGCACGGACAAGCAGCAGGCCATGGCAGGGCGCATGGGCAGAGCATGCGCGGAGCACAGGCTGGTGCGAGCACGGGTAGAGCGTGCGACACACGGCGCAGAGTGTGCAGTGCACGACGCGGAGCATGAGCTGCCATGTAGCAGGGCGAGCGCACGACGCATAGTGTGGAGTACAGGCTGGCGCGAGCAGGCCGCCATGAAGCACGGGGCACAACACGTGTGACACACGAGCGCACGACAGGGAGCACGGGCGAGCACGGGCGGGCGTCACAGAGCTTGGGGCAGTTCATGGAAATAATCGCCTAGCAGGTGCTTGACGAAATGTCTTGACAAACATGTAGAAAATGTGTATTTGTTGCGTTGGGCGCACCAGCTCACCGAAATAAAAAAGCGGACATGCATGTCCACGTGGCCGATCCAAACGGACAAAAAGAAGACGAAATGTGTGTCCATTTGGATGGCCCGGTTGGAGTTTCTCTAAAGTATCCGGATGAGAGGTGGCAAATTAGGTGAGGACAATGCTTGTGATGGAATGTTTATGGGTTGGAAAAAGAGAGAAGAGGGGGTATGCATGTGCACGTAGAAGAGAGAGAGAAGAGAGAAATGCATATAATTGATCAATTGCATGTCTTGACTCGAGCAAAGATGTTCACCTTTGTTTTCAAAAAACCAGCCACGTAGCTTCAAGACTGATATAGATCCACATTAAATTATAGAAGTGATAAATAAATGTGTACGATCAGACATATACCACTGTTTTACAGATCAAGATCCCTTAGACATGCCCTTAGGCTGGTCGTAATGAGAGTATCATACGTAGTACTCCCTCCATTTTTATATACAAGGTCACTATCAAAATTACAATTTGCAGAAATACAAGGCCACTAACACTAAAAAATCCAATATTAACGGTGTTTGCCTTGTAGTACTAACAAATAGGGACATTAATTATCCCTTGCATGCATGCAGGAGTGAGATCATTGGCTTGATGTACATGAAAGTGAAAAATACACATTCATTTACACGTCAAACAAGGAGATGAGGTGTCTTGCAACATTTACTTAGAAGGCATTAACTTCTGCATTGGTACGTGTAATATGGGTTAGTGGTCTTGTATACAAAAATGGAGGGAGTATCATGCATGCCAACTAGACATATTTGATGAGGTGACATATAACTAAATGAAGAAGAGAGGGTTGACTATCGTATCATATGAAATGTTGTGCTAGTAAGTGTCATTCATGACAATAAATACTATCCTACTCCCTCTCCCTCTGTCATAGTTTAGAAGGCACGTTTAAATTTATGTGTGTTTCCATGATAGACAAGATTTAAGCCGCATGGCATTTACTCCTAGCTAATTAGTACTAGTACTCCTAGCTGCATGCAGAGTGTGAATCGGTTTCCACAACTGCATGCATGAGGACAGACGACTCGTTTACAGTTCTGCACATTAAATTCTCAGTTAATTAGGCGCCTTCACATTAATACGTTGCTAGTTTTTAGTCATCAACAAAAGAAAACTGAACCAATTGCAAATCAACTTGGTCCGAGCGATTTGGATGTATGCCTTCTAAACTGTGACGGGGGAGTAACCTATCATCTTCCCTAATTTTGTCTTCTCTTAGGATCACCAGAGTGGGAGTAACTTAGGTAGTATCATCTACTTGGGACTAGAAAACATGCTGATGTGGCACACAATTAAAGAAGAGAGAGAGAGGGTTAGAGAAACATAGGTAGATACCATATCAGTTAAATGTTATGCTACTATGTGTCATGCATGTCAATAAATGAGGTCATCTATGATACTATGCATTACTCCGTCCTTTCCGGTTTATAGGGCTCATCTCAAAAATTTCAGATTTCCATTATATTAGGCTCATTTTGAGTTCAATTGAGTTAAAGTGCTTTGAGTCCACGCCACATTTAATTCATTGAGATTAGAGAAAAGAAATTAGTGGCTATGCATGCATCCTTTTCTACATCCACCATGGAAGTCCAATGAGAAGGAGGATGCTACATTTATTGTCTCAAAAATTTAATATGTGAGAAATATTTCATTAGCTAGTTAGTTCCATCCACTCACAATTCACCTTGGTTGATGAGATTTCACATTTGAGTACCATAAACCGGAAAGGAGGAAGTATGAAGGTAGCATCATACAATAGTATCATATGCATGATTCTACTATATGTTACTCCCCACTATGAGTAGCCTTAGAGCTTCTCCAGCCGCGCCCCCAATAGGCCCCCACGACGTGGTTTTTTCCGCGGGCACCGAAAAATCGACCCAGTCGCGACCCCAGGACGCCGATTTTCGTTGGTTGGGCCCATTTTAGGCTCGGCGATCACAGGCCAACCCACTGTGGTTGAGGGCACTTGGGGGCTCCGGTGGAAGGGAAAACAGCGCGTGGGCCGCCACTGTCAAGCGAAAAACAGTTTTCCACCTCCATATTCGCCCCCGTGCGCGCACTACACCTTTCGTCGATGTGTCGATCCCGGCGCTGCCCACCTACCTACCGCCGCTAGAAAGGTCATCTCCTTGGTGAGAAAAGGAGGGTTGGCAGTGGCTTCGCCCTGCTTCCGGGCGAGTTTCCCCGATGCTCCGGCGACGCACGCGGCTGCGCGTCTGCCACGCCCGCGAGGCGTTCGGTGATTTGTATCGGCGATGGACTCCGACGACGAGGAGGCGTTCGCGACACTGCTGGACGAGGAAGCCGATGCCTACGCTGAGGATCAAGAGCGCTTCATGGTCCTCACCGCTCTGGCCGACCTGTTCGCGAGCAACGCAAAACCACGACGAGGTGGCTCGGCGCCGGGCAGGCTGAAGGCAAAGTGGAGGCGTCGACTTGAAAGCTATTGCTTGCTCTACACAGACTAATTCATCGACGCTCCTCTGCACGGTGATAAAGTATTTCGGCGCCGTTATCGGATGAGCCGGAAACTCTTCCTTGGGATTGTGAATTCGATCAGGGAGTTCGACGGCTACTTCAAGTGCAAAAAGGATTGCACTGGCACACTTGGATTCACCTCACTCTAGAAATGCACGACGGCTATGAGGATGCTTGCATATGGAGCTCCTGGTGATACTTTGGAAGACTATGGACGCATCGCCGAGTCCACCACCATTGAGTGTTTGTACAAGTTTTGCAGGGCACTGGTGGCAGTATTTAGACCTTAATACTTGCGATCACCCAATGCTGAAGACACTGCTCGGATCCTAGCACAAAATGCAGCAACAGGATTTCCTCGGATGCTTGGAAGTATCGACTGCATGCATTGGAAATGGAAAAACTATCCATTTGCTTGGCAGCGGATGTACAAAGGCACCAAAGGAGGTTGCAATGTGGTACTTGAGACAGTGACCACACAGGACCTTTGAATTTGGCACTCCTTCTTTGACATGCTAGGAAATAATAATCACATGAACGTACTGAAGTGCTCAAATGTCTTTTGCAAGCTTGTTGAAGGTCATGCTCCTCCGGTGAACTACAAGGTTAATGGATCCCACTACAACAAGGAATACTACCTAGCAAATGGCATCTAACCGAGATGGTCCAAATTTGTGAAGACTATTGCCAACCATGTGCGAGGAGGCAAGAACTCCTACTTTGCCAAACGTGAAGAAGATTGCAGGAAGGATGTCGAGTGGGCATTTGGTGTGCTCCAATCTCGATTTCTTGTTGTCCGGTACCCCGCTCACACATGGTCGAAAGATCAAATGTGGGAAGTCATGACTTGTTGTGTCATCTTTCACAACATGATCATTAAGAGCGAGCAGGAAGAACGAGTGTTTGGTCATGGTAATAAACCTAATAGTAGATGTGTAGGGTACGAATGGAGAGGGCAGAGTCCTAGCTACGGCAAGCTTGTACGCAAGATGTAAGATTTCATGCCCCTCTCTTGGAGGTAACAGCCCTACGTCTCACATGCTCGGGAGCTCTTGCAGTGTGGATTGTGTAATACAGGGGGTGAGAACCCTTGTGCCAGAGGGGAGGGGTGGCTTATATAGAGTGCACCACCTCTCATTAAGGCCTCAGGATCTAAGGGCTCGATCAATATGAGTTAAAGATATACTTTACTAATAACGTAAGTGGGTAATAAATGCTACTAAAGACCATTGGTTGAACGTATGTCCGTTGGCCCTCGTGGGTGACTTCTGGTCTTCAATGTCGACTCGAATCCTTGTGAGTGGATACCGGTCGTCAAGTGGATGCGAATGTAATCCGAGTGTTTACATACCGAGTGACTTTTTAGGTGCCATCTTCATCCAGTCGGAATCTTCTGTCTGACTTTTGGCCTAATAATGAGGTACCCTTGGGTAGGACATTCAGGTCACGCGTGTGACCCTACACTAGGTACATATCCCCATCATTAGCCCCCGAATGGATCGGGGTTCGAGTGACGAAGGGGTCGATGCGAGTTCTTGTCGAGTCATTCTGGTCTTGATTATTTTCTTGGGATTAATAAAACTTCGGGTCGACTGAAATCTCCATCATTCGCCTTGATCGATTCCGTTGCGAGGTGTGCCCGAGCGATTTCAGATGCTTGGACTCACTCCGAGTGACTGATAGGATCTTTTGATATGACTGATCACTGCGGCAGGTATGGATCTCACGGGATTCGAAATTTAGGTTTTCGCGCACCTCGCGGAGATGATGCAACACCCACGGCAAGTGGAGCAACAAAGCATCAATTATCGCATCGTCATCATCACCACGCGTCACGTCTCCTATGATATCGAGATAGGATGAGATCTGTTGAGCCCACCAGTCGGTGACTCAGTCGGTAGGTTATATAAATGCGGTTGGGACTAGGGTTATAGCTGCGCCTTGATCTTTTCTTGCTTCGCTTCCACCTTTCACCCCCCCCCCAACTTTGCTCAGTCTTTCCTTCACCACCGCAGCCATGCCGAAGGGTAAAACCTCCAAGCTCGAGCGCACCAAGAAGGCCGACAAGGGGAGAAAGCCTGGTCGGACTGCAGTACCGCCAGGGTGGATACAGGGAGATTTTCTCCCGTCCACCATGATGAAGGAAGACGTCTTGGATCTCGTTGAGAATGGGATGGTTGCGGAGAACTCTTGGAGATTGTCGGGGGAGGATCTTGAGCCGGCACCTCGCGAGGGGGAGCGGGTCCTTATCCTCACACATGTCGAGCGAGGTTTTTCTCTGCCTCCACACCCTTTCTTCCGTGGCTACCTCTTTTACTTCGGGATTCAACTTCATCATCTTCCTCCCAACATTGTTGCATACCTTTCCGCATTCATCACTCTGTGTGAGTGTTTCTTGGGCTGCCTTCCTCACTGGGAGTTGTTCAAGAACATATTTACTGCCCGGTCCCAAATAATGAAAAAAGAAAACCCTGGGGACACTCGGACCAACGTTATCCAGTTGTGTGGTGGTTTAGGGATTCCGAAAAGGAATAGGAGTACTTATCCTCCGATGACCCTCCCTGAATTGGTTTGGAACTGGCACTCGACATGGTTCTAGTGCAAAGATATTGCATCTCCGAACATGTCGACTCGCCTCCCCCTTTCACCTTAGATCGTCGGACTGCCCCTAGAATATTGACTATATTCGAGGATGAGAAGGGAGAAGCGGAGATGTTGGCAGGTGAGGTGATCAACTTGGTCAGAAACTGGCTGACTGGTATGGACCTGTTGGAGATGTTCCTCGGTCAGCGCATCCAGCCCCTTCAGGCAAGGGACCATGCCATGTGGCATTACTCTGGTTCTGAAGATTCCACTCGGTCGCACCCAGAAGAAGTTGATCAAGAGATGGTAAGCTAGTGGATCAAAAGCATCACCGGTCCTTGCGACAACCCCATTGGATCCAAACGAATCGCGCCATATTCTGCTGAGAATAAGCCGCGAAAAATGGTATGTTACATATTTTTCGATTGTGTTCATGTCTTTGTAGAGTGACTGCATATTTGTCTGATTGACTCTATTGTCTTTGTTCCGTGCAGGAATGAACCCACTTGCACTCTCGTGTGCCCAATGGGGAGCAATTTGATCTTGGGCAGAAACTGAAGGAGGCAGTGCCGAGAGTGAGTATGTTGATGATAGCAAAGAAAACGGAGATGCTTCAGAAGACAGTGAAGAAGAAGAACAGCCTCCTTCGTGCCGTGAGCCGCGAACTAAGCAACGCCACGACCCAGCGGCTGCTCCGAGCAAGACAGTCGCCTAAAGCAGTAGAAATGTGAAGCGGGACCGAGACGCCACGACTGACTGTGCGGAGAATGTTGTGAAGCAGCCAAAGCCTGACACGGCCAAGCTTCGGATGGCCTTGCCGCGAATGAGAATCGCCGTGCCGGTTGCCTCGGCGTGAGTGTTTATCTTTTTATCTCGTCATTGTGTCTTTTCAAGTTTGTGGTAACCGAGTACAATTGGTTTGTCAGTGCTGCTACTTCGGTGTCGACTCCTGTTGGGACTGGAGAGGACCTCATGGACTTGGAAATCGTGGATAAGTCTGCTCCTCGACCAAGTATGATAAGCATTAGTTTTTACTCTGTTTTATGGATTGGATCTGTTGACTGACTTGACTATCACTGCTATAGCTCCGGACGTCATTTTCTTAGATGACGAACAGGAGCCACAACATACAACTGCAGAACAAACTCCTACCGAGCCAGTTGTGTCTGCACTGGGGATGCCTGTGACGCCTGCGTAGTGTTCCTCCAGTCGGTTCGGGTGTTATGGCAACAGCCCCTCCGACAGGATCGACTGTTGTGATGACTATGCAGAGTGTGCCTCTGGTAACCCAAGCTACCATTACCATGATGCCAACTTCCTCATCACTTGAATTCTCCCCGCATCGCGTCCCAGAGGAGCAAACTGGCGCTGTCAAAGAGGCTATGATCCAGGCCGAGCTGATGATGCAGTGGACAAAGGAGGTGTTCGAGGCTAGCAAGTTGGCATATAACGCCAGCTCGGCGCTCCAGGCGAACATCCGAGTAAGTTCTAGTGTAAGTTAATTTCTGATTGAATCTTGTCAATCTTGCTTTACACCCACTTGGGGTTTGCCATGTAGTAGTTTGTCTTTATTCTAGTGGGGGCACGCTTAGTGAACCCACTAGGTGTAGTCACTGAGACTGCTGTTGAATGCTTGCATCAGCAGGAGTCTGAATTTGAGAGGTATGCTCTATTTTTGACTCGGCCAGGCCAGACCTGGTCGAGTGTTTTTGTATCCAGTGGGGCACTCTTAGTGCACCCACTGGGTGTAGTACCCGAGACCGTTGTCGAGTGCTTGCCTCAGCAGGGGTCTAATCAAAAATCAGTAAATGTTTTACTCGGGCAAAATGGGTCTGACCGAGTAGTTTTGTATCCAGTGGGGGCACGCTAAGTGCACTAACTGGGTGTAATCGCCGAGACTAGTGTCGATCGTTTACAAAGGGCAATAGTCTTAAGAACTTGGGTGGGTGCGGCGGGCTGCTAATTGGTCGAATGAATTGTATTTCTCCACTCAGAAGTAGAAAAATAATTTCGACTGAAACTTATTTTGCCACTCGGAAGTAGAAAAAAGTTGAAGCGTTGACTGAAACAATATTGTTGATGTTTTTCAGAAGGCTTGCGAGATTGGGTCGCAATATACCCAGATGGAATGTGAGAAGAACCAGCTGCAGCTGGAGTATGATGCTATGAAAAAGGTGCTGGAAGACGAGGATCTAGTCCTTGCAAAGCTGAAGGAGAAGTCTGAAACTGATGAGCAGAAGCTTGCGGACTTTAACAGGTTGATGGCAGAAAATGAGAAAATGAAGAAAGAAAGAGATGAGTGGGCAAAGAAACTTAATTCTATGGCCAAGAGGGGAAACGCCATAGAAACTTTTGTAAAAGATTTCCTCGCGAAGATGCTTGCTGCCCTCATTGGTACGTTCCCTTTGTCGAGTGTATTTTTACGATTTTCGCCGACTGAAATGTGGCTGATGATTCGTTTTCCTTCTTTCACAGAGTTCTGTCCGGACTTGCAAAAAGAGACCTTCGAGGTGGACCATACTTGGACCCCATTAAGGTACATGTTCCTGATGACTTGGCCATAGATATGTATCGCCTCAACTGTCGCCTCATGAAGGTTAAAGAATATCTCAATCGACTCCGAGTTGCTGTGGGGGGAATTGACAAAGAACTGTGGCATGAAGATACGTTCTGTTGGAAATATGCCCTAGAGGCAATAATAAAATGGTTATTATCATATTTCCTTATTCATGATAATCGTCTATTGTTCATGCTATAATTGTATTAACAGGAAACAGTAATGCATGTGTGAATAAATAGATCACAATGTGTCCCTAGCAAGCCTCTAGTTGGCTAGCTCGTTAATCAATAGATGATCATGGTTTCCTGATCATGGACATTAGATGTCATTGATAACGGGATCACATCATTGGGAGAATGATGTGATGGACAAGACCCAATCCTAAGCATAGCACTAGATCCTATTGTTCGTATGCTAAAGCTTTTCTAATGTCAAGTGTCTTTTCCTTCCATCGTGACATTGTGCAACTCTCGGATACCGTAGGAGTGCTTTGTGTGTATCAAGCGTCACAACGTAACTGGGTGACTATAAAGGTGCACTACGGGTACCTCTGAAAGTGTCTGTTGGGTTGGCACGAATCGAGATCGGGATTTGTCACTCCATGTGACGGAGAGGTATCTCTGGGCCCACTCGGTAGAACATCATCATGAGCTCAATGTGACTAAGGAGTTAGTCACAGGATGACGTGCTACGGAACGAGTAAAGAGACTTACCGTTAACGAGATTGAACAAGGTATAGGTATACTGACGATCGAATCTCGGGCAAGTTCTATACCGACACACAAAGGGAATTGTATACGGGATTGATTGAATCCTTGACATCGTGGTTCATCCGATGAGATCATCGTGGAACATGTGGGAGCCACCATGGGTATCCAGATCCCGCTGATGGTTATTGGCTGGAGAACGTCTCGGTCATATCTGCATGTTTCCCGAACCCGTAGGGTCTACACACTTAAGGTTCAATGACGCTAGGGTTATAGGGAAATGTTATACGAGGTTACCGAAAGTTGTTCGGAGTCCCGGATGAGATCCCGGACGTCACGAGGAGCTCCGGAATGGTCCGGAGGTAAAGATTGATATATAGGACGGATGGTTTTGGACACCAGAAATGTTTCGGACGTCAACGGTAGCGTACCGGGACCACCGAGACCACCGGAAATGGTCCCGGGGGTCCACCAGGAGGGGCCACCAGGCCCAAGAGGTAGCATGGGCCAAAAGGGGGAGGGCAACCAGCCCAAAGTGGGATCGTTCGCCTCCCACAAGAGGCCCAAGGCGCAGGAGGGAGAGAGGGGGAAACCCTAGGCGCTGGTGGGCCTAAGGCCCACCTAAGGGGTGCGCCACACTCTCCCCCTGCCCTAGCCGCCGCACCTCCCATCTGGGGGGGCTGTCGCACCACCTAGGGGGGAAACCCTAGGGGTGGAACCCCCTCCCCTCCTCCTATAAATACCTAGGGGTTTGGGGCTGTTTGGCACACGGTTTTCTCTCCTCCTCGCCACAGCCCTGCTCCCCTCCTTCCTCCTCCTCCCACGGTGCTTGGCGAAGCCCTGCCGGGAGACCTCGTCTCTCCATCGACACCACACCGTCTTGCTGCCGGAGATCTTCCCCAACCTCTCCCTCCTCCTTGGTGGATCAAGGTGCGGGAGACGTCACCGGACTGCACGTGTGTTCAACACGGAGGTGCCATGGTTCGGCACTAGATCGGAATCACACTGCGATCTGAATAGCCGCGAGTACGACTCCATCAACCGCGTTCTAGCAACCCTTCCTCTTAGCTATCTTCAAAGGTATGAAGATGCACTCACCCCTCTCTCGTTGTTGGTCTCTCCATAGGAAGATCTGAATATACGTAGGAATTTTTTTGAATTTGTGCTATGTTACCCAACGGTGGCATCTGAGCTAGGTTTTCTATGCATAGATTCTATGCACCAGTAGAACACAAAAGGTTGTGGGCGATGATTTGTCAATTGCTTGCCGCTACTGGTTCCACCGACAGACATGCACACCGTTCATAAAGGTGGCTAGCGGGTGTCTATCTCTCCTACTCTAGTCAGATTGGATTTGATGAAAAGGGTCCTTATGAAGGGTAAATAGCTTTGGCATATCATCGTTGTGGCTGGCACGTAGGTAAGAAGTCCTTCTTGCTAGAAACCCAAATCAGCCACGTAAAATTTGCAACAACAATTAGAGGACGTCTAACTTGTTTTTGGAGGGTTTGACATGTGATGTGATATGGGCAAAGTTGTGATGTTGCATGTATGATGTATGAGATGATCATGTTATTGTAATAGGTTTCACAACTTGCATGTTGATGAGTATGACAACCGGCAGGAGCCATAGGAGTTGTCTTAATTTATTGTATGAGATGCAACGCCATGTGCTTACTACTTTTACTTCATTGCTAACGGTTAGCTATAGTAGTAGTGATAGTAGTAGTTGGCGTGACGACTTCCCGGAGACACGATGATGGAGATCATGGTGTCACGCCGGTGACAATGATGATCATGCGATGCCTGAAGATGGAGATCGAAAGAGCAAAGATGATAATGGCCATATCATGTCACTATATGATTGCATTGTGATGTTTATCAAGTTTTTCATCTTATTGCTTAGAACGACGGTAGCATAATAAGATGATCCCTCTTAAAATTTTGAGAACGTATTCCCCTAAGTGTGCACTCTTGTGATGGATCGTTGTCTCGACGCACCACGTGATGATCGGGTGTGATAGATTCTAACGTTCGCATACAACGGGTGTAAGCCAGATTTACACACGCGAAACACCTAGGTTGACTCGACGAGCTTAGCATGTACAGACATGACCTCGAATACAAGAGACCAAAAGGACGAACATGAGTCCTATGGTTGAATACGATCAACATGAAGTTGCTCACCATCATGACTAGTCCGTCTCACGTGATGATCGGGCACAGGTTAGTCGACATGGATCATGTATCACTTAGATGACTAGAGGGATGTCGATTTAAGTGGGAGTTCATACTTAATTTGATTAACTGAACTTAATTGTCATGAACTTAGTCTAAAAGTTGTCTTTATAAATATTCTAGATGGCCAACGTCAACCTCAATTTCAACGCATTCCTAGAGAAAAACAAGCTGAAAGATGATTGTAGCAACTATGCGTACTGGGTCCGCAACTTGAAGCTCATCCTTGAAGCAGCTAAAAAGGCTTATGTCCTTGATGCACCGCTAGGTGACCCTCCCGCTCCCGCAGCATCCCAGGACATTCTGAACGTCTGGCAAACGTGGAGTGATGACTACTCTCTGGTTAGGTGTGGCATGTTATACAGTTTGGAAACGGGGCTCCAAAGGCGTTTTGAGCAACACGGTGCATATGATATGTTCCAAGAGCTGAAATTAGTTTTTCAAACTCATGCCTGTGTCGAGAGATATGAAGTCTCCGACAAGTTCTTTAGCTGTAAGATGGAGGAGAACAGTTCTGTCAGTGAGCACATACTCAAAATGTCTGGGTTACACGGTCGTCTAACTTCACTTGGAGTCGAACTTCCGGATGATGCTATAATTGACAGAATCCTCCAGTCTCTCCCACCAAGCTACAAAGGTTTTATGCTGAACTACAACATGCAAGGGATGGAGAAGACCAATCCTGAGTTGTACTCGATGCTCAAGTCTGCAAAAGTAGAAATCAAGAAAGAGCATCAAGTGTTGATGGTCAAGATAACCACGAGTTTCAAGAAAGGCAAGGGTAAGAAGAACTTCAAGAAAGACGGCAAAGCCGTTGCCGCGCCCGGTAAGCCAGATGTCGGGAAGAAGAAAAAGAATGGACCCAAGCCTGAGACTGAGTGCTTCTATTGCAAGGGAAAAGGTCACTGGAAGCGGAACTGCCCCAAGTACTTAGCGGACAAGAAGGCTGACAACATTAAAGGTATATGTGATATACATGTTATTGATGTGCACCTTACCAGCGCTCCTAGTAGCTCGTGGGTATTTGATACCGGTGTTGTTGCTCACATTTGCAACTCAAAGCAGTAACTGCGGAATAAGCGGAGACTGGCCAAGGACGAGGTGACAATGCGCGTCGGGAATGGCTCAAGGTCGATGTGATCGCCATCGGCACGCTACCTCTACATCTATTGTCGGGATTAGTTTTAAACCTTAATAATTGTTATTTAGTACCAGCTTTGAGCATGAATATTGTATCAGGGCTTGCTTAATGCGAGACGGCTACTCATTTAAGTCAGAGAATAATGGTTGTTCTATTTATATGAGTGATATGTTTTATGGTCATGCTCCGCTAGTGAATGGTTTATTCTTGATGAATCTCGATCGTGATGTTACACATATTCATAGTGTGAGTACCAAAAGATGTAAAGTTGATAATGACAGTCCCACATACTTGTGGCACTGCCGCCTTGGACATATCGGTGTTAAGCGCATGAAGAAGCTCCATACAGATGGACTATTAGAGTCTCTTAACTTTGAATCATTTGACACATGCGAACCGTGCCTCATGGGCAAGATGACTAAGACTCCATTCTCAGGAATAATGGAGAGAGCGACCGACTTATTGGAAATAATACATACTGATGTGTGTGGTCCAATGAACGTTGAAGCTCACGGTGGCTACCGTTATGTTCTCACTCTCACCGATGATTTGAGTAGGTATGGGTATATCTAATTGATGAAGCACAAATATGATACATTTGAAAAGTTCAAGGAGTTTCAGAGTGAGGTTGAGAATCAACATGACAGGAAAATTAAGTGTCTATGATCTGATCGTGGAGGAGAATATTTGAGTCACGAGTTTGGCACACACCTAAGGAAGTGTGGAATCGTTTCACAACTGACGCTGCCTGGCACACCGCAACGCAACGGAGTGTCTGAACGTCGTAATCGCACTTTATTAGATATGGTACGATCTATGATGTCTCTTACCAACTTACCGCTATCTTTTTGGGGGTACGCATTAGAAACTGCAGCATTCACTTTAAATAGGGCACCGTCTAAATCCGTTGAGACGACACCGTATGAAGTATGGTTTTGCAAGAAACCTAAGTTGTCATTTCTTAAAGTTTGGGGCTGCGATGCTTATGTGAAGAAACTTCAACCAGAGAAGCTCGAACCCAAAGCGGAGAAATGCGTATTCATAGGATACCCTAAGGAAACTATTGGGTATACCTTCTATCTTAGATCCGAGGTTAAAAACCTTTGTTGCCAAGAACGGATCCTTTCTAGAGAAAGAGTTTCTCTCGAAAGAACTAAGTGGGAGGAAAGTAGAACTTGATGAGGTAATTACACCCCCTCTCGAACCGGAAAGTGGCGCAGGGTGGGAAATTGTTCCTGTGGCGCCTACACCAACTGAAGAGGAAGTTAATGACAATGATCATGAAGCTTCGGATCAAGTTACTACTGAACCACGAAGGTCCACGAGGGCACGCTCCGCACTAGAGTGATACGGCAACCCTGTGATGGAAATCATGTTGTTAGACAACGGTGAACCTTCGAACTATGAAGAAGCAATGGCGGGCCCGGATTCCAACAAATGGCTTGAGGCTATGAAATCCAAGATAGGATCCATGTATGAGAACAAAGTATGGACTTTGGTGGACTTGCTCGATGACCGGCGAGCCATAGAAAATAAATGGATCTTCAACAAGAAGACTGATGCAAACAGTAATGTGACCATTTATAAAGCTCGACTTGTCGCAAAGGGCTTTCGACAAATTCAAGGAGTTGACTACGAAGAGACTTTATCTCCCGTATCGAAGCTGAAATCAGTCTGAATCATGTTAGCAATTGCCGCCTTTTATGATTATGAAATTTGGCAAATGGACGTCAAAACAGCGTTCCTTAACGGGAATCTTAAGGAAGACTTGTATATGATGCAACCAGAAGGTTTTGTCGACCCTAACGGTGCTAACAAAGTGTGCAAGCTCCAGCGCTCCATCTATGGGCTGGTGCAAGCATCTCGGAGTTGGAACATTCGCTTTAATGAGGTGATTAAAGCGTTGGGTTCATACAGGTTTATGGAGAAGCATGTATGTACAAGAAAGTGAGTGGGAGCTCTGTAGCTTTCCTCATACTGTATGTGGATGACATATTATTGATGGGGAATAATATAGAGATGTTGGAGAGCATAAAGGCCTATTTGAACAAGAGTTTTTCAATGAAGGACCTTGGAGAAGCTGCATACATATTAGGCATCAAGATCTATAGAGATAGATCAAGACGCCTCATAGGTCTTTCTCAAAGTACATACCTTGACAAGATATTGAAGAAGTTCAGTATGGAAAACTCAAAGAAGGGGTTCTTGCCAGTTTTGCAAGGTATGAGATTGAGTAAGACTCAGTCACCGACCACGGCAGCAGATAGAGAGAAGATGAGTATTGTCCCCTACGCTTCAGCCGTAGGCTCTCTAATGTATGACATGTTGTGTACCAGACCTGATATAAACCTTGCCATAAGTTTGGTAGGGAGGTACCAATGTGATCTCGGTATGGAACACTGGACATCGGTCAAGAATATCCTCAAGTACCGGAAGAGGACTAAGGAAATGTTTCTCGTTGATGGAGGTGACGAAGAACTTGTCGTAAAGGGTTACGTCGATGCTACCTTCAACACAGATCCGGATGACTCTAAGTCACAGACTGGATACGTGTATGTTTTGAATGGTGGGGCAGTGAGCTGGTGCAGCAGCAAGCAAGAAGTCGTGGCAGCATCTACATGTGAAGCGGAGTACGTAGCTGCTTCAGAAGCGGCTCATGAAGGAATTTGGATGAAGGAGCTCATCACCGACCTTGGACTGGTTCCAAGTGCGTCGGGTCCAATGACACTCTTCTGTGATAACACTGGGGCCATTGCCATAGCCAAGGAGCCCAGGTTTCACCGGAAGACCAAGCACATCAAGCGCTACTACAACTCCATCCAGGACCATGTCCGGAGTGGAGTAATATATATTTGTAAAGTACACAAGGATCTAAATGTTGCAGACTCGTTGACTAAACCTCTTCCTTGAGCAAAACATGATCAACACCATAATGCTATGGGTGTTCGACACATCACAATATAACTAGATTATTGACTCTAGTGCAAGTGGGAGACTGTTGGAAATATGCCCTAGAGGCAATAATAAAATGGTTATTATCATATTTCCTTATTCATGATAATCGTCTATTGTTCATGCTATAATTGTACTAACAGGAAACAGTAATACATGTGTGAATAAATAGATCACAATGTGTCCCTACCAAGCCTCTAGTTGGCTAGCTCGTTAATGAATAGATGATCATGGTTTCCTGATCACGGACATTAGATGTCATTGATAACGGGATCACATCATTGGGAGAATGATGTGATGGACAAGACCCAATCCTAAGCATAGCACTAGATCGTATTGTTCGTATGCTAAAGCTTTTCTAATGTCAAGTGTATTTTCCTTCGATCGTGACATTGTGCAACTCCCGGATACCGTAGGAGTGCTTTGGGTGTATCAAACGTCACAACGTAACTGGGTGACTATAAAGGTGCACTACGGGTACCTCTGAAAGTGTCTGTTGGGTTGGCACGAATCGAGATCGGGATTTTTCACTCCGTGTGACGGAGAGGTATCTCTGGGCCCACTCGGTAGAACATCATCATGAGCTCAATGTGACTAAGGATTTAGTCACAGGATGACGTGCTACGGAACGAGTAAAGAGACTTACCGGTAACGAGATTGAACAAGGTATAGGTATACCGACGATCGAATCTCGGGCAAGTTCTATACCGACAGACAAAGGGAATTGTATACGGGATTGATTGAATCCTTGACATCGTGGTTCATCCGATGAGATCATCGTGGAACATGTGGGAGCCACCATGGGTATCCAGATCCCGCTGATGGTTATTGGCCGGAGAACGTCTCGGTCATGTCTGCATGTTTCCCGAACCCGTAGGGTCTACACACTTAAGGTTCGATGACGCTAGGGTTATAGGGAAATGTTATACGAGGTTACTGAAAGTTGTTCGGAGTCCCGGATGAGATCATGGACGTCATGAGGACCTCCGTAATGGTCCGGAGGTAAAGATTGATATATAGGATGGATGGTTTTGGACACCAGAAATGTTTTGGACGTCACCGGTAGCGTACAGGGACCACCGGAAATGGTCCCGGGGGTCCACCGGGAGGGGCCACCAGGCCCAACAGATAGCATGGGCCAAAAGGGGGAGGGCAACCAGCCCAAAGTTGGCTGGTGCACCTCCCACAAGAGGCCCAAGGCGTAGGAGGGAGAGAGGGGGGAAACCCTAGGTGCTGGTGGGCCTAAGGCCCACCTAAGGGGTGCGCCACCCCCTCCCCCTGCCCTAGCCGCCGCACCTCCCATCTGGGGGGCTGCCACACCACCTAGGGGGGAAACCCTAGGGGTGGCACCCCCTCCCCTCCTCCTATAAATACCTAGGGGTTTGGGGCTGTTTGGCACACGGTTTTCTCTCCTCCTCGGCGCAGCCCTGCTCCCCTCCTTCCTCCTCCTCCCACGGTGCTTGGCGAAGCCCTGCCGGGAGACCTCGTCTCTCCATCGACACCACGTCGTCGTGCTGCTGGAGATCTTCCCCAACCTCTCCCTCCTCCTTGCTGGATCAAGGTGTGGGAGACGTTACCGGGCTGCACGTGTGTTGAACGCGGAGGTGTCGTGGTTCGGCACTAGATCGAAATCACACCCCGATTTGAATCGCCACGAGTACGACTCCATCAACCGCGTTCTAGCAACGCTTCCGCTTAGCGATCTTCAAAGGTATGAAGATGCACTCACCCCTCTCCCGTTCCTGGTCTCTCAATAGGAAGATCTGAATATGCCTAGGAAATTTTTTGAATTTTTGCTACGTTACCCAACACGTTCCTTGTCGATCTGGAAGCTGTGATGGACCGCTTGGGTCGGGTTCCTGAGAGAGTCCAAGCGTGGAAGAAATATGTTGCTCGGTGTGGAGCTGATGTTACGCTTTCACTCGTCAGGGTCCACTGCAAGGAGGGGCGAGAAGACAAACTGAAAATGCTCCAAGTGGCGAACACCAAGAAGCTCCAGTTCGAGGATTTCATGGGGACCTTCATCAGTGCTGCGACTCGCATTGCTGATGGAATTGATCTTGATACTTTTGTCGAGCCAGCGAGTCCCGGAGGTCCTTGAGAAGGAAACAGTCGTTATTCCGAAAAACTTTTAATTTGCCTCGGTATGCCGAGTGGTTGATGTATCGTTAAACTTCGTTCGGGTGTTGAACCTAAGTACTTTATGGATGCACGGATGACTTTGATCCGTGTTGAGATCTTTTGAATTTATCTACTTCTAAGATTTGCAAGATTTGCTTTGTTTCCTTCGAGTGAACAGATTGCTATTCATTCGGAAAAAGTTTTCTGACTTAGGCGATTTGCTCGCAACTAAGTTTCCAAGCGTGAAGTCTTCTTTTCACTCGGATTATATCTTTACTTAGGCGAATCGAGATCACAGCTAAGCCTCCGAGTGTGAGGATAGCTCTTCACTCGGAGTACGTTTAGTACTTAGGCGAAGACTGGTTCACAGCTAAGCATCCGAGTGAATAGTTTTTCATTCACTCGGAAGGATTTTGTAACTTAGGAGAATTATGTTCGCAGCTAAGCCCCCAAGTGTGAGGATCGCTCTTCACTCGGAGTACATTTTGTACTTAGGCCAAGACTGGTTTGCAGCTAAGAATCCGAGTGAATAGTTTTTATTCACTCGGAAGGGTTTTGTAACTTAGGCAAATCATGTTCGCAGCTAAGCCCCCAAGTGTGAGGATCGCTCTTCACTCGGAGTACGTTTTGTACTTAGGCGAAGACTGGTTCACAGCTAAGCATCCGAGTGAATAGTTTTTATTCACTCGGATGGGTTTTGTAACTTAGGTGAATCATGTTCGCACCTAAGCATCCGAGTGAATAGTTTTTATTCACCCGGAAGGGTTTTGTAACTTAGGCGAATCATGTTCGCAGCTAAGCCCCCGAGTGTGAGGATCGCTCTTCACTTGGAGTATGTTTTGTACTTAGGCGAAGACTGGTTTGCAGCTAAGCATCCGAGTGAATAGTTTTATTCACTCGGAAGGATTTTGTAACTTAGGTGAATCATGTTCGCAGCTAAGCCCCCGAGTGTGAGGATCGCTCTTCACTCGGAGTACCTTTTGTACTTAGGCAAAGACAGGTTCGCAGCTAAGTATCCGAGTGAATAGTTTTTATTCACTCGAAAGGATTTTGTAACTTAGGCAAATCATGTTTGTAGCTAAGCCCCCGAGTGTGAGGATCGCTCTTCACTCGGAGTACGTTTTGTACTTAGGCGAAGACCGGTTCGCAGCTAAGCATTCGAGTGAATAGTTTTTATTCACTCGGAAGGGTTTTGTAACTTAGGCGAATCATGTTCAGAGCTAAGCCCCCGAGTGTGGGGATCGCTCTTCACTCGGAGTACGTTTTGTACTTAGGCGAAGACTGGTTCATAGCTACGCATCCGAGTGAATAGTTTTTATTCACTCGGAAGGGTTTTGTAACTTAGGCGAATCATGTTCGCAGCTAAGCCCCCGAGTGTGAGGATCTCTCTTCACTCGGAGTAGGATTTGGGCATGTAGCCACTCGACCGGAATCAACAAAAATTGAAGAAGTTATTACTTTGACAAGCAACTTTATTCAGTAAACTTCCTCTGTTACATTGGATCGACCACTGGTCAAGCATGAAAACGTTTGAGCAGATCTGCATTCCATGCGCGCGGCTCATCGATCCTTTTCTGGAGATTGTAGAGTCGATAGGCTCCATTGTTTAACATGTTGGTTACGATGAAAGGCCCTTCCCAAGCAGGAGCTAGCTTATGAGGTCGTTGTTGATCCACTCTGAGTACCAGATCGCCTTCATGAAACACCCGACTCCTCACATGCCTTGAATGAAAACGCCGTAGGTCCTATTGATAAACTGTAGATCGAATCAGTGCCATCTCGTGTTCTTCCTCCAAAAGATCCACTCCATCTTGATGTGCTTGCTCCGCTTCAGCTTTTGAATAGAGATCCACTCGGGGTGAACTATGAAGCAAGTCACTCGGTAGAACGGCTTCGGCTCCATAGACCAGGAAGAAAGGGGTTCGCCCAGTCGACCGGTTCGGTGTTATCCTCAGACCCCAGAGAACAGAAGGTAGTTCAGTCACCCAAGTGCCCGCAGCATACTCAAGGTCTCGCATGAGTCGAGGCTTTAATCCTTGTAGGATAAGGCCATTCGCTCACTCTCCTTGGCTGTTGGTTTGAGGATGGGCAATAGATGCATGATCCACTCGGGTCCCTTGGTTAGTGCAGAAACGTTTGAACTCGTCCGAGTCGAAGTTTGACCCATTGTCCGTGATGATGTTGTGCGGGACTCCATATCAGAATGTAATTTCCTTCACAAACTTGATGGCTGTGCGGGAATCCAGCTTCTTGATTGGTTTAGCTTTGATCCATTTGGTGAACTTGTCGACTGCAATGAGAAAGTGTGTGAACCCACTCTAACATGTCCAGAAAGGCCCGCCATATCTAAGCCCCAGACAGCAAACGGCCAGGTGAGAGGGATAGTCTTCACGTCAGATGCAGGTTTACGAGACAACTTGGAGTAGAACTAACAGCCTTCACAACAGTCGACGAGATCTTTGGCCATTTCTTTCGCGCATGGCCAGAAGAATCCAGATCGGTATGCTTTGGAAACAATGGTCCGAGAGGACGCATGACGGCCATAGGTCTCCGAGTGGATTTCTTCTAGAATTAGTTGGCCCTCCTCAGGATATGCATCGTTGAGCTACGCCGGTCACGTTGTCTCCGTAGAGTTGATCACCCATCACTGTGAAGGCCTTTGACATGCGGACAATCTATCGGGCTTCGTCTTCGTCCTCTGGTAGCTCTCGCCTTAAGATGTATGCAATATACGACACTGTCCAATCGGGGGTGATTACCAAAATCTCCATGATTAGATCGACGATTGATGGAACATCAACTTCAGTCGGGTCAGAAGTACTTGTTGGTTGTGGGGGCTCTTCAGTGAAAGGATCTTCTTGCATAGACGGAGTGTGCAAGTGTTCCAAACATACATCGTTGGGTGTAGGCTTCCGAGTAGATCCGATCTTAGCCAATTCGTCAACTGCCTGGTTCTTCAGTCGGGGTACATGATGGAGTTCTAAGCTTTCAAACTTCTTCTCCAGCTTCCTCACTGCATTGCGGTATCCTGTCATGGCGGGGTTCCTGACATCCCACTCCTTCATCACCTGATTGACCACCAAGTCTGAGTCGCCGTAGACCATCAGGCGTCGCACGCCGAGTGAGATGGCCACACCCAACCCGTAAAGGAGAGCTTCATACTCAGCTTCATTATTGGATGAGTCAAAGTGAATCTGAAGAACATAGTTAAGTTTGTCACCCTTTGGAGACACCGGTACTGCACCAGCCCCGGACCCATTTAACATTTTGGATCCATCAAAGAACATAGTCCAATGCGCCGAGTGAATCTTGGTTGGTTGTTCATGTTCCACCCACTCAGTCATAAAATTAGCAAGGGCCTGGGACTTGATGGTTTGCTTCGCTTCAAACTTGATGTCCAAATATAACAACTCCATGGCCCATTTATCCACTCGGCCCGTTGCATCCCGGTTGTGAAGGATTTCTGATAGCGGAGCATCACTGACGAGTGATATGGAGTGATCTTGAAAGTAATGTGTCACTTTCTTTGTTGTCAAATATATTCCATAAAGAAGCTTCTGGTAATGGGGATACCTTTGCTTCGAAGGAGTCAACACTTCTGAAATTTAATAGACTGGGCGTTGAATCTTGTAGGCTTTACCTTCTTCTTCTCTCTCGACATTAAGGACTGTACTAACGACTTGATTGGTGGCTGCGATGTATAGAAGCAGTGGTTCTTTGCTGTGCGGAGCAGCAAGCACTAGCTGGGTGGAAAGCAGAGCTTTGAGCTCCACAAACGCTGCTTCTGCTTCATCATTCCACTCGAACACATCTGACTTCTTCATCAGTCGGTATAAAGGTAGTGCCTTCTCACCGAGACGAGAGATGAACCGACTCAATGCTCCCAGACAGCCTGTAAGTTTTTGTACGTCATGCACTCGCACAGGGTTCTACATTCGGACGATGGCGCTGATTTTCTCGGGGTTAACGTCAATCCCTCGCTCGGAAACGAGAAACTTAGTAACTTGCCGCCAGGGACGCCGAAAGTGCACTTAGCTGGATTTAACTTGATGTCGTACTTCCTCAAATTAGCAAATGTCTCTGCTAGGTCAGTCAGCAGGTCGGAACCTTTGCGTGACTTGACCACGATATCATCCATATACGATTCAACATTCCGACTGATCTGGTCGAGCAAACACTTCTGGATCATGCGCATGAAGGTTGCACCAACATTCTTTAGACCGAAAGGCATAGTGATGTAACAAAAACACCCAAAAGGGGTGATGAAGGCTGTTTTTATTTCATCTCGACCAAACAGACAGATCTGATGGTAACCAGAGTAAGCATCCAAAAAAGATAAATGCTCGCATCCCGCAGTTGAATCGACAATCTAATCAATGCAGGGGAGCGAGAACTGGTCTTTCGGATAGACCTAATTAATGTTTTTGAAGTCGATACACATGCGAAGGGAATTGTCCTTCTTGGGAACCATGCCAACATTCGAGAGACACTCGGAGTGGTAAATCTCGCGAATGAATTTGGCCTCCAAGAGTCGCGCTACCTCCTTGCCGATTGCTTTCCTCTTCTCCGATACAGATTGTCGTAGGTGCTCTCTGACTGGTTTCGCCTTTGGATCCACTCGCAAACGGTGCTCAACCAGCTCCCTGGGTACACCCGGCATGTCAGCAGGCTTCCATGCAAAGATGTCCCAGTTCTCAAGGAGGAACTGGATGAGCTCGGCTTCCTATTTGCTGTCGAGTGTTATGGATATATTGGTCGGAGCGGCATTGGGATCCGTCGGGTGGACGTTCATTGGCTTGACCTCGCCTGCCTACTGAAAAGCGGACTAAAAAGCAAGCTTCTTGGAGCGCATTAGGTCAGATGGGTCGGCAATCCTCTGGTATTCTTCCAACTCTACCACGACCATCTGCTGATCTGCAATCTTTGGGCCTTGTTGCGAACATTCTTCAACTCTTTGCCGATTGCCGAAAACAGTGATGACCCCTTTAGGGCCTGGCATCTTCATCTTCAGGTACACGTAACATGGTCGGGCCATGAAACGTGCATAAGCAGGACGACCCAGAATAGCATGGTATGCACTCTAGAAATCCACCACCTCAAATGTCAGCTTCTCTTTGCGAAAATTCCTGTCACAGCCAAAAACAACATCCAGTCCGATCTGGCCAAGTGACTTGGCCTTCTTCCCAGGGATAACACCATGAAAGGACATGGTGCTCTCGCTGAGTCGGGACATCGGAATGCCCATCCCCTTGAGAGTTTCTGCATATAAGATATCCAATCCACTCCCTCCATCCATCAAGACTTTGCGAAGCCTAACACCCTCTACAACTGGGTCGACCACCAGAGCCTGGCGACCTGGAGTTGGAACAATAGCTCGGTGGTCCGACTGATCAAACGTGATGGGGGTCTGCGACCACTTCAGATATGTTGGGGTGGAAGGTACTGCCATGTTGACTTCCCTATTGATAACTTTCAGTCGACTTTTGCTCTCTACGTCAGCAAAAATCATCAGAGTTGCGTTGACTTTGGGGAAGCCGTCTTTCTCTTCATTATTCTCTTCTTCCTTGAACTCTTGGATTAACAGTCGGCACTGTCGAGTGGTATGCTTTGGCAATATCAGATTGCCTTCATCATCTTTCTTCATGTGAAATACACACGGCTGATCCAAAACATCCGACTGCATGTTGGACTTCTTTGGGGGAAACGGTGCCTTGGACTTTCCCTTGAATTTTCCTGTCGCCAGAGCGGCTGCTTCTGATGGGGTTGCATTCTCAACCTTCCGCTTCTACTTCCGATTGGAATTAGCGTTAGTGTTGTCGACTGCTTTACCCTTGCCGCTATGGAGGCGGTCTTCTTCTTCCCCGTTTGCATAACGGGTGGCTATCTCCATCATTTTGCTCATTGACATGTCACCTGAGTGACCAAACTTCAGATACAGCTCTTGATACCTGACACCTGCCTTGAAGGTGCAGACTTCTTGGTGCTTGGTAACATTCTCTACTGTGTGGTGAAGAGTGGTCTAGCGCTGGATGTAATCGCGCAAGGACTCACTCGGCTTCTGTACGTAGTGTTGTAACTCAGAAATGCCGGCAGGACACTTGCAAGCGCCCTCGAAAGTCTTGATGAACACTCGGGCCAGATCTTCCCAACAATATATGCTTGATGGCACCAATTGATTCAGCCATGTGATGATGAGTTCATATATATACTTCTCGCCCCTTGTTGGTTACCCCAAGTGGAAGGTGGAGATGTAGTCAGCAGCAAATTTCCCTTACGGGAACTGTAAGGTTTATCGAACCAGGAGGACTCCTAGGCTCAACCAGCAGGTGTCTTCCACCCTGGTGCTAGTAGAAGACGTGGACCTGCACACACAACAATTAACTTTGCTCTCAACAAGTACAGAGAGGTTGTCAATCTCTCTGGCCTTGTAGTTTGCAAGGGATCAAAACACAAGCGGGAAGGTAATACTGATTGCAACAGAAAAGTAAATGAAAGCGGTAAATGATGGAGGTGTAAACAATGATGGTGATATGGACCGGAGTCACATGATGTTCACTAGTGATGTCTCTCTCCCAAAAGACGATAAACAACTATGCTAGGGTAAACAAATAACAGTTGGGAAATTGACGGAATTATGATCGCACCGCAATGCTAATTATGCTCCTTGATAGTTAGAGGTTCAATAGTAATGTGCAGTACGCCAAGACAAGTAGACCTTTTATTCATCAACATCTACTTACTAATCATCCACCTTGAGATATCTACCCAGAACATCTCTCCTGTATTAAGTTGCGAGCCCCACCCAAAGTGTAAACTCAAAGCAACGGACTTTTGCATTAACGAACTATGCATAAGGTAAACAATCCTTGCAACCGTGGTCACAAGCACCGTTGTTTTCTCCCTGGTGGCAACAAGCACATCCCCTAGTCTCATGTCTCTGTCACTCAAGCTAGACATCGAGGGGCCCGAACCCACAATCATGCATAACACTCCCTCTTGGAGTTATGATCTACTACTTGGCCAAAGCAATAAAAAGCAACGGAGAACATGCATGAATCACTAAGGAACATAATACAAAAGGATAATCAAATATATAACTCATAACAATCTGAACATAATCTCATAATCCATAGGATCCCAACAAACCGAGCATAGCAATAGCAAGGGAATTACATAGATGGCTTGATCATGTAGGGCAGCCCACAAGGACTAACCATTGAAGCACAAGATTGGAGAGAAGACCTCACATAGCTACTGGTCATGGACTCATGGTCCAAGGAGGACTACTCACGACACATCCGGGAAGCGTCCATGGCGGTGGAGAAGCTCCCGGAGGTCAATCCTCCCTCCGGCAGGGTGCCGGGAAGAGGTCTCCTTACGCTCCCGATCTTGGAAACGTTGTGATACGTCTCAAACGTATTTATAATTTTTGATGGTTTCACGCTCTTATCTTGTCTTCTTTGGATGTTTTATGTACCTTTTATATCTTTTTTGGGACTAACTTATTAATTCAGTGCCAAGTGCCAGTTCCTGTTTTTTCTGTGTTTTTGACTCTTTTCAGATCTCATTTTGGAACGGAGTCCAAACGGAAGAAAAACCATGAAATGATTTTTTCCCGAACGAAAGAAGATCAGGGGGCCTTTGGGCCAAGCCAGGTGGGCTCCAGGGAGCCCACAAGCCCCCACTCCGCCACCAGGGGGAGGCGGCGGTGGCAGGGCTTGTGGCCTCCCTGGCCGCCCCCTGACCTAGATCCTTGGCCTATATATTCCCAAATATTCAGCAAAAAATCAGGGGAGCCTCGAAAATACTTTTCCGCCGCCGCAAGCTTCCGTTTCCGCGAGATCTCATCTGGAGACCCTTCCCGGCGCCCTGCCGGAGGGGACTTTGGAGTTGGAGGGCTTCTTCATCATCATCATCGCCCCTCCAATGACTCGTGAGTAGTTCACTTCAGACCTACGGGTCCGTAGTTAGTAGCTAGATGGATTTTTCTCTCTCTTGGATCTTCAATTCAAAGATCTCCATGATCTTCATGGAGATCTATCCGATCTAATCTTCTTTGGCGGTGTGTTTGTCGAGATCCGATGAATTTTGGATTTGTGATCAGATTATCTATGATATATATTTGAGTCTTTGCTGATTTCTTATATGCATGATTTGATATCCTTGTAAGTCTCTCCGAGTCTTGGGTTTTGTTTGGCCAACTAGATCTATGATTCTTGCAAGGGGAGAAGTACTTGGTTTTGGGTTCTACCATGTGGTGACCTTTCCCAGTGACATTAGGGGCAGCAAGGCACACATCAAGTAGTTGCCATCAAGGGTAAAAAGATGGGGTTTTTATCATTGGTTTGAGATTATCCCTCTACATCATGTCATCTTGCTTAAGGCGTTACTCTATTCTTATGGACTTAATACACTAGATGCATGCTCGATAGCGGTCGACGTGTGGAGTAATAGTAGTAGATGCAGAAAGTATCGGTCTACTTGTTTTGGACGTGATGCCTATAGATATAATCATTGCATAGATATCGTCACGACTTTGCGCGGTTCTATCAATTGCTTGACAGTAATTTGTTCACCCACCGTCTACTTGCTTTCGTGAGAGAAGCCACTAGTAAACACTACGGCCCCCGGGTCTATTCACATCCATCGTTTACACCTCCGCTTTTACTTTGCTTTGTTACTTTGTTGCTTTCAGTTCTCACTTGGCAAACAATCTATAAGGGATTGACAACCCCTTCATAGCGTTGGGAGCAAGCTTTTGTGTTTGTACAGGATCTTGAATTACTCCTCCACTGGATTGATACCTTGGTTCTCAAACTGAGGGAAATACTTACCACCGTTGTGCTACATCACCCTTTCCGCTTCGAGGGAACACCAACGCAAGGCTCCAAGGCCAATGGGGAAATCCTTTGCATATTTGCCTAGGAAGTCCCTTAAGGCGTAGCCGTAGCTGAAGGATTCCTGGTGCCGTCGACACGACTATTCTTGGCGCCATTGCAAGGGAAGCACAGCTGACATCAGAAGTATTTTTGGCGCCGTTGCCGGGGAAGGAGAGATCTATCCAAGTGGGTCTCACAAACTCATCTCTTGCATTTACTTTTTTGCCAGTTGCCTCTCGTTTTCCTCTCCCCCACTTCACATTTGCTGTTTTCATTTGCCTTTCTCCCTTGCCTTTTTTGTTTGCCTTTTTCGTTCGCCCTTTTCTCTCGCTTTCTTTCTGTTCGTATGTGTGCCATGTGCCTTCTATTAGCTTGCATATTCGCTTGCTGAAAATCTAGTGATATGGATCCTCATCCACTAGCTAATCTCTTTAAGAGACCCACTTGTGAGGAACGAATTGCTAGTGAGTTGAGAGCACTTGAATATCTTTATGGAGTTTTGCTTGAGATGCATGAATCTGAAAATCGTGATGAAGAAATTCATGAAGTGATTCACGAGGGCTCCTTGAATGAAAAGCACGATTGCAATGGTTTCACTATAAATTCTATTAGTGACAATCATGCTAAAATTATGCAAAATCCTAAGCTTGGGGATGCTAGTCTTGCTATGACCTCTAATTGTTGCAAAGATCATGATTGGGGTGATGATTTTTCTTTTGATCTTGAAAATTTCTTCAAGCCTCAAGATTAATATGATATTTACAATATTATTGAAAGTGGGT
Source organism: Hordeum vulgare subsp. vulgare (assembly GCF_904849725.1). NCBI lineage: Eukaryota > Viridiplantae > Streptophyta > Magnoliopsida > Poales > Poaceae > Hordeum > Hordeum vulgare. Next base: position 359,622,044 of record NC_058523.1, read on the forward strand.
TTGGAGAAGTCATGACTTTAGATGATAATCCCACTATTTTTGAAGAGCGTCAACTTTGCATGCATGTGGATCATGAAAAGAATATCCTATGGGATAGCTATATTGTTGAATTTGAATATGATCCCACATGTAATTGCTATGAGAGAGGAAAATATTGTGGTAGAAACCTTCATGTTACCAAATCACCTCTCGTGATGTTGAGATTGCTCTTGTCTCTTTCTTCTTCCTTGCACATGGCAGCTATTGGTTGTCTTGAGAATTTGTTTTCCTATAAAATGCCTATGCATATGAAGTATGTTAGACTTAAATGTGATTTTTACATGCTTTAGGATGCTCTCGTTGTGCTTCAATTCTTGTCTTTTGTGAGAGCATCATTGAATGCCTAGCTAAGGGCGTTAAACAACAGCGCTTGTTGGGAGGCAACCCAACGAATCTATCCTTTTTCTTTCTGTTTTGTATTTTCCACACTTTCATAATTCTGTTATGATTGTGTTTTTTGTGTTTCTTTTTGCGTTTGTGCCAAGCAAAACCGTTATGATTAGTCTTGGGGATGATCGTTTGGTCATGCTGGAAAAGACAGAAACTTTCTGCTCACGAAAAGAATTTTACTTTTTTTCCTGTAACAGCTTTTGAGTTGATTCTTTTTTCTGCTCACTGCTACGCAAATTCTTCAGACTGTCGTAATTTTTCAGAATTTTGAAGTACCAGAGGTATATGAAATATACAGATTGCTACAGACTGGTCTGCTTTTAACAGATTCTGTTTTTGTTGTGTTGGTTGCTTATTTTGATGAAACTATGGATAGTATCGGGGGGTATTAGCCATGGAAGATTGAAAGTACAGTAACCCAACATCAGCACAAGTAGAATTTAAGTTTGCTACAGTACCTAAGGAAGTGGTGGTTTGCTTTCTTGTACTAATGTTATCACGAGTTTCTGTTTAAGTTTCGTGTTGTGAAGTTTTCAAGTTTTGGGTGAAGTTCTTATGGACAAAGACATAAGGAGTGGCAAGAGCTCAAGCTTGGGGATGCCCAAGGCACCCCAAGAGATTAAAGGATGTCGTAAAAGCCTAAGCCTGGGGATGCCCCGGGAAGGCATCCCCTCTCTCGTCGTCAATCCATCGGTAACGTTACTTGGGGCTATATTTTTATTCACCACATGTTATGTGTTTTTGCTTGGAGCGTCTTGTATCGTAGGAGTCTTTTATTTTTGTTGTGTCACAATCATACTTGCTGCACACCTAGAGAGAGAGACATGCACTCACCGTGATTTTGTCGAGCTTCACTTATATCTTTTGGTAGACAATTCAGCTCACATGTGCTTCACTTTTATCTTTTGAGCTAGATACTTATGCTCTATGCGCTTCACTTATATCTTTTAGAGCGCATCGGTGCATGGCTTGGTAGTTGATCTATACTTTGAAAGTAGTTTCAAAAGGGGCAGTTATCCAAAGGGATACGAAAACTTCCACCTTCATGTGCATTGAATAGTTAGAGAAGTTTGATTCATCTCAATTAGTTTTGAGTTGTGGTTATGGTAATATTGAAGTCATGCTAGTAAGGTGTTGTGGATCTAGAAATACATGTGTTGAAGTTAGTGATTCCCGTAGCATGCACGTATGGTGAACCGCTATGTGATGAAATCTGAGCATGATTAGTATATTGATTGTCATCCTTTGCGTGGCGGTCGGGATCGCGCGATGGTTTATACCTACCAACCCTTCCCCTAGGAGTATGCGTTGAATGCTTTGTTTCGATTACTAATAAAACTTTTGCAACAAGTATATGAGTTCTTCATGACTAATGTTGAGTCCATGGTTTAGATGCACTTTCACAATCCACCATCACTATCTTCTTAGTGTCGTGCAACTTTCGCCGGTGCACAAAACCCACCATTAGCCTCCCTCAAAACAGCCACCATACCTACCTACTATGGCTTTTTCAAAGTCATTCCGAGATATATTGCCATGCAACTACCACCATGACATGTGCCACCACGTGTACATTGCCATTGCACGATCGTAAGATAGCTAGCATGATGTTTCCATTGATGTCTATGCCATGCTAGATCATTGCCACGGTACACTACCGAAGGCATTCCATATAGAGTCATAGTTGCTCTAAGTTTTGAGTTGAATGTGTGATGATCATTATTAATGGAGGATTGTCCCATGTGAGGAAATAAAAGAGGCCAAAGAAGCCCACCAAAAAAAGAAGCCAAAGAGCCCACCAAAAAAATGAGAGAAAAAGAGAGAAGGGACAATGCTACCACTTTTTCCACACTTGTGCATATTAAGCACCATGATCTTCATGATTGAGAGTCTCTCGTTTTGTCACCACCATATAGCTAGTGGGAAATTTTCATTATATAACTTGGCTTGTATATTCCAATGATAGGCTTCCTCAAAATTGCCTTAGGTCTTCGTGAGCAAGCAAGTTGGATGCACACCCACTAGTTTTCTTTAAGAGCTTTCACATACTCGCAGCTCTAGTGCATCATTTGTATGGCAATCCCTACTCATTCACATTGATATCTATTGATGAGCATCTCTGCAGCTCATTGATATGCCTAGTTAATGTGACTATCTTCTCCTTTTTTGTCTTGCAACCTCCACCACACTCCACACCATCTATAAGTGCTATAACCATGGCTCACGCTCATGTATTGCGTCAGAGTTGAAAAGGTTTGAGAAAGTAAAGGTGTCAAACAATTACTTGGCCAATACCGGGGTTGTGCATGATATAAATTCGTTGTGCAATGATGATAGAGCATAGCCAGACTATATGCTTTTGTAGGGGTAACTTTCTTTTGGCCTTGTTATTTTGAAAGTTCATGATTACCTTGCTAGTTTGCTTGAATTATTATTGTTTCCACATCAATAGCAAACTATTGTTTTGAATCCAATGGATCTGAACATTCACATCACATAAGAGGAATTACAAAGGACACCTATGCTAGGTAGCATGAAAGCATCAAAAATTCATTCTTTATCACTTCCCTACTCGAGGACGAGCAGGAGTTAAGCTTTTTTTTAAACCAGCAGGAGTTAAGCTTGGGTATGCTTGATACGTATCAAACGTATCTATAATTTTTGATTGTTTCACGCTGTTATCTTGTCTTCTTTGGATGTTTTATGTACCTTTTATATCTTTTTTGGGACTAACTTATTAATTCAGTGTCAAGTGCCAGTTCTTGTTTTTTCTGTGTTTTTGACTCTTTTCAGATCTGATTTTGGAACGGAGTCCAAACGGAAGAAAAACCACGAAATGATTTTTTCCCGAATGGAAGAAGATCACGGGGCCTTTGGGCCAAGCCAGGTGGGCTCCAGGGAGCCCACAAGCCCCCACTCCGCCACCAGGGGGAGGCGGCGGTGGCAGGGCTTGTGGCCTCCCTGGCCGCCCCCTGACCTAGATCCTTGGCCTATATATTCCCAAATATTCAGCAAAAAATCAGGGGAGCCTCGAAAATACTTTTTCGCCACCGCAAGCTTCCGTTTCTGTGAGATCTCATCTGGAGACCCTTCCCGGCGCCCTGCCGGAGGGGACTTTGGAGTTGGAGGGCTTCTTCATCATCATCATCGCCCCTCCAATGACTCGTGAGTAGTTCACTTCAGACCTACGGGTCCGTAGTTAGTAGCTAGATGGCTTTTTCTCTCTCTTGGATCTTCAATACAAAGTTTTCCATGATCTTCATGGAGATCTATCCGATGTAATCTTCTTTGGCGGTGTGTTTGTCGAGATCCGATGAATTATGTATTTGTGATCAGATTATCTATGATATATATTTGAGTCTTTGTTGATTTCTTATATGCATGATTTGATATCCGTGTAAGTCTCTCCGAGTCTTGGGTTTTGTTTGGCCAACTAGATCTATGATTCTTGCAACAGGAGAAGTGCTTGGTTTTGGGTTCTACCATGTGGTGACCTTTCCAAGTGACAGTAGGGGCAGCAAGGCACACATCAAGTAGTTGCCATCAAGGGTAAAAAGATGGGGTTTTTATCACTGGTTTGAGATTATCCCTCTACATCATGTCATCTTCCTTAAGGCATTACTCTGTTCTTATGGACTTAATACACTAGATGCATACTAGATAGAGGTCGACGTGTGGAGTAATAGTAGTAGATGCAGAAAGTATCGGTCTACTTGTTTTGGACGTGATGCCTATAGATATAATCATTGCATAGATATCGTGATGACTTTGTGCGGTTCTATCAATTGCTCGACAGTAATTTGTTCACCCACCATCTACTTGCTTTCGTGAGAGAAGCCACTAGTAAACACTACGGCCCCTGGGTCTATTCACATCCATCGTTTACACCTCCGCTTTTACTTTGCTTTGTTACTTTGTTGCTTTCAGTTCTAACTTGGCAAACAATCTATAAGGGATTGACAACCCCTTCATAGCATTGGGAGCAATCTTTTGTGTTTGTGCAGGATCTTGAGATACTCCTCCACTGGATTGATACCTTGGTTATCAAACTGAGGGAAATACTTACCACCGATGTGCTACATCACCCTTTCCGCTTCGAGGGAACACCAACGCAAGGCTCTAAGGCCACGGGGGAAATCCTTTGCATACTTGCCTAGGAAGTCCCTTAAGGCGTAGCCACAGCTGAAGGATTCCTGGTGCCGTCGACACGACTATTCTTGGCGCCGTTGCAAGGGAAGCACAGCTGACATCACGTTGCGGTTGCGGAACGATGGAGAAATTCGCGATTCCAGAAAGTCTGCGAGGGTTTCCTCTCGGGACTCTAAATATAGGCCTAAGGAGGGCACCGGAGGAGGTGGGACCCACCCAGGCGACCTCCTTGCGCGGCCTAGGGCCTGGCCGCGCCAGGAGGCCAGCTGGGAAGCCCCTAGGCCCCCTCTGGCCCTCCTTCGATGATACAGAAGCTTTTGTTTCACTGATTTTTTTATATTTTTTTCTGGATTTTTCGGGCTTCGGTAAATTGGGTAAAAGCACATGCAAAATAGACATCAGCAGACAGAAACTGGCACTGGGTGCACTGAGTTAGTAGGTTAGTCCAAATATGTGTAAAATGATATAAAAATGTAGCAAAACATATAACAATGTCACCCAAAAGATCATGGAACAAGCAGAAATTATAGATACGTTTGGAACGTATCAACATCCCCAAGCTTAATTTCTGCTCGTCCTCGAGTAGATAAATGATAACACAATAATTTCTGTGGTGACATGCTAACACGCATATAAGAACTTCAAAGCAAAGCAAGTGAGATATGCAATTCAAGTCAAGACAATAACAAGCAAGAGTCTATATCTAGTATTGAATTTAGCAAAGTAAGAACATAAAGGTGCAAGAGCTCTCATTGTTCGTGACTCGAATGTCTCCAAATGGTGTTTGCGTGCAAGAAGTGGGAGATGTGTTGAGAGATAAAATATATTCTTTAATTGAGAACTCAATCTACTAAACCTCACACTTAGTCCCCTTCAGAATCTTATTTTGACTCATCCCCAGACCACTTGTCAGGCACAAGTCAAAATGATCCTCTCCCTTTCGATTTTGAGCACTCATGCCATGGATGAGCGTAAGAAAGATATGTTGGCACTTAGGATGGCAAATAGAATAATGATGGGGAAGGAAGACAAAAAGGTGTGAAAGGCTCACATCAATGAGGACAACCATACGCAAGAGAAAGCCAAATGATAGATATGATGTGAGGAGCAGGGATTGCCATGTAACGGATGCACATATGAGCTAAGGTAAGCTCTCTAATGGAACTAGTGGGGTGCATCCAACTTGTTTGCTCATTAAGACCTAGAGCTCATTTGAGGAGGCTCATCATTGGAATATGCAAACCAAGTTCTATAGTGTAAGGGTCCCCACATAGCTATGCATGAATGATAATCTCTATGTAGTACCGATATAGCAATGGAGTACGAGTGTGGATCTTTCAAAAGGAATAGTAGTGTTGCCCCCTTCTCTATTTTTATTTCTTTTTATTTTTATATTTGTGTGGCCTCTTTGGCTCTTTCTTTTTATCTCTCATTTGTCCTCTTTGGGATCTTTTGTTTTGTCCACTTTGGGATCTTTTCCTCACTTAAGGGCAACACTCTATGTTTTACATGAATAGAAAGAAAAATCATCACACTTTATAAGAAGTAATCAACATAAAGACAAGTGAAAACTATCATGATGTATGTAAATGTATGCCTCTTCTAGTGTAGCAGGATATGCAATGATACTAGCGCGTCATTTAGCAGTAATGAGGGCAAGGCCCAACTAGCATGCGGCTCTATGATCAAGCAAAAGCATGTATGACATGAAGATCAAGTCATGAGATGGTGGATGTTGCATGGCAATGTATCTCGGAAAGGCTATGGAAATGCCTTAATAGGTAGGTATGGTGGCTGTTTTGAGGAAAGATATAATGAGGCTTATGTATGACAGAGTGTATCATGCCATGGGTTTGGATGCACCGGCGGGGTTTGCACCAACTCTAAATGTGAGAAAGGGCAATGCACGGTACCGAAGAGGCTAGCAAAATATGGATGGTGGAAGTGCCAACAATCGAATACTCACATTAGTCCGAAGAACTCATACACTTATTATCGGTAACTCTCTATCTAGTTAGGAGGTTCACAAAGAGACAAGGTTCTAAAGTGGAATGGAGCATGTCTCTCTCCCAAACAACATAGGCTAGGTTTTGACTTGTTATGAACAACAAGCAAAACTAAAATAAACTAAAAAGTAAAGAGCGAGACACTCCAAGCATAGCACATGTCATATGAAGTGATAAAAATATAGCATGGAGATGGACGAACTGATGATTGTTGATAGAGAAGGGGATGCACGGGGGGCATCCCCAAGCTTAGACGCTTGAGTCTCTTTTAAATATTTCTTGGGGTGCATGGGGGCATCCCCAAGCTTGAGCGCTTGACACTCTTGTATCTTCTTTCATCATCTCCCATCGCATACTTGAAAACTCCCTTCATACAAAACTCATCATAAGCTGATTAGAGTGGTTAGTTCCCTTAATAAAATAATTCATTACCTTCTGGAAATAAAGATTTTCATGAAAAGCTACTGCTTCTTATGAATGCCAAAAGGTTTTTGCAAATAAAAAGTAAGCTTAGGATTTGCAAAACAATGAAATAGCAAAACATGGCAGAACCTGTGAAAAACAGAACAACAGGTAGTAAATAATTTATTTGGGGCACTTCTGCAACTCAAATCAAAAAACTCAGAACAGAAGCCAGAAAGGCAATTATATATAGCATGCTGTCAAAATAATTCATATCAAAAAGATGATCTCGTGATTTTTGGAGAATTTTTCCGTCAAGCAGACATAATCTGTTTCTGGACAGCATGTCATAAATTTTGAACTTTCTTGCAATCGGAGGCTATAATTTGGCACAAAGCTTAAAAATAAAGATACAATGATGTTGCTAAAGTAGTAACAAGCATCAAGACCATTAAAACAGAAAGTAAAAACAAATTGGGTTGCCTCCCAACAAGCGCTTTCTTTTATGCCTTTGAGCTAGGCATAATGCAAGAAGATCAAGTGTTATCAACTCCAAAAGATTAACTTGCCCGAGTAACACACTCATAAGGTGACTTAATCTTCTTTCTAGGGAAGTGTTACATTCCCTTTTTAAGAGGAAATTCGAATTTAATAATTCCCTCTTTCATGTCAATGATAGCACCAACGGTGCAGAGAAAAGGACGTCCCAAAATAATTGGACATGAAGGATCACATTCAATGTCCATAATAAGAAAATCAACAAGCGCATAATTATCATTGACAATAATAAGAACATCATCAATTCTCCCTAAAGGTTTCTTTATGGAAGAATCAACAAGACGAACACCAAAAGAACATGAATCATAAGGTTTCCAATCAAGCATATCATACATTCTTTTGGGCATAACGGAAGCACTAGCTCCAACATCACACAAAGCAAAGCAAGAGATATTATTCAATTTTATTTTGACCATAGGATCCCAACCATCTTCTAGTTTCCTAGGAATAGAAGTTTCTAGCTTGAGCTTCTCCTCCCTAGCTTTGATAAGAGCATTGCTAATATGCTCGGTGAAGGCAATATTGAGTGTACTATGTGGGGGTCTTTAGCCATTCTTTGCAAAAAAAAGTGATAACTTCGGAAAGACTACAGTTGTCAAAATTAAGATAACTACCATCAATTAAAGTGGTAGCAATGTCATCTAAGCTCATTATTTTGGTAGTCTCTAAATTCAAAGTACCTTCTTGTCCTATAGTTGAGGTATTAGCATCACCATTAATGGGTCCATTGGGACTAGGAGTGCGATGGGTGCTAAAAGTTTTGAGATCCTCAACAACTTGTATAGTAGCAATGGTAGTGTGTGTAGGAAGGCTCTTAATTCTCTCTTCCTCTTCCTTTTCTCTAGCCCATCTATCTTTAAGTTTGTCTAGCATTCTTATGTTCTCATTACTTTGGACTTGGATAGAATTCATGGGTGTGTTGTTCCTTTCCTCAAGGGGGGAAGTTCTAATTTTAAGCATCTCTACATCATGAGCTATGTGGTACACCTTCAAAGAGAGACTATCTAATTTTTTCTAGTTTCTCTTCTACACTCTTGTTGAAGGCTTTCTGAAAAGTGATAAAATCCTTAAGCATGCTCTCTAATTCAGAAGTGGAGTTTTTGGTGCTAGGATAATTCTTATTGTTCCCATAGTTGTTGGATGGGAACGGTCTAGGATTACTACCAAAATTACTCCTATAAGCATTGTTATTGAAGTTGTTCCTAGAAATAAAATTAACATCCACTTGCTCTCTTTCTTGAGCAACCAAAGAATTTAAAGGAACATCATGAGGATCAATAGGAGCTTCCTTAGTAAGTAGAGTCATGATCATGTCAACCTTGTCATTAAGGGAGGAGATCTCCTCAACAGAGTTTACCTTCCTACCTATTGGAGCTCTCTCGGTGTGCCATTGAGAATAATTTGTCATCATCTCATCCAATAGCTTTGTGCCAGCACCAAGTGTAGTTGACATAAAGATTCCTCCCGCGGCGGAGTCTAACAGATTCTGCGAGGTAAAGTTCAATCCTGCATAGAAAGTTTGGATAACCATCCAAGTAGTAAAACCATGTGTAGGGCAATTCTTAACAAGAGATTTCATACATTCCCAAGCTTGAGCAACATGTTCATTATCCGATTGCCTAAAACTCATAATGTTACTCCTCAACTGGATAATCTTAGCAGGCGGGTAATACTTCCCAATAAAATCATCTTTGCACTTATCCCAATAATCTATGCTATTCCTACGCAAAGATTGAAGCCACACTTTAGCTCCTCCTCTCAAGGAGAAAGGAAAAAGCTTAAGTTTAACAATATCACCATGTACTTCTTTATATTTTTGCATATCACAGAGCTCAACAAGATTGTTCAAGTGCAAGGCAACATCATCTCCAACACCGGAGAATTGATCTTTCATAACTAGGTTCATTAAAGCAGGTTTCATCTCATAGGACGTGGCTCCAGTGGCGGGAGCAGCAATAGGAGTGCAGATAAAGTCATTGTTGTTGTGACTAGTGAAGTCACACAACTTGGTGTTCTCAGTGGAACCCATGGCAGCAGCAACAAGCAAGAACAAAGCAACTAATTTTTTGTGATTTTTGGCATAAGACTCTAAAGAAAAAAACTAAAAAGCAAACTAACAAGACTAAAAAGCAAGGATAAAGGATAGCATCCAACTCTCCTATCTTGAAGACTGGAGTCCCCGACAAAGGCGCCAGAAATTCGTTTGATGACGAGTTGATAGATATACTTCTCGCCCCTCGTTGGTTACCCCGAATGGAAGGTGGAGATGTAGTCAGCACCAAATTTCCCCTACGGGGATTGTAAGGTTTATCGAACCAAGAGGAATCCTAGGCTCAACAAGTATGTGTCTTCCACCTTGGCGCTAGCAGAAGACGTGGACCTGCACACACAACAATTAACTTTGCTCCCAACGAGTACACATAGGTTGTCAATCTCTCCGACCTTGTAGTTTGCAAAGGATCAAAACACAAGCGGGAAGGTAATAGTGATTACAACAGAAAAGTAAATGAAAGCGGTAAATGATGGAGGTGTAAACAATGATGGTGATATGGACCGGAGTCACTGTTGGGTAACGTAGCATAAATTCAAAAAAATTCCTACGCATGTTCAGATCTTCCTATGGAGAGACCAGCAACGAGAGAGGGGTAAGAGCATCTTCGTACCTTTGAAGATCGCTAAGCGGAAGCGTTTGCTAGAACGCGGTTGATGGAGTCGTACTCGCGGCGATTCCGATCTAGTGCCGAACAACGGCACCTCCGCGTTCAACACACGTGCAGCCCGGTGACGTCTCCCGCACCTTGATCCAGCAAGGAGGAGGGAGAGGTTGGGGAAGAAGACCAGCAACACGACGGCGTGGTGTTGGTGGAGAGACGAGGTCTCCCGGCAGGGCTTCGCCAAGCGCCGGCAGAGAGGAGGAGGAAGAAGTGCAGGGCTGCGCTGAGGGAGAGAGATTAAACCGTGTCTCAAACAGCCCCGAACCTCATCTATATATATAGGGGAAGGGGGAGGGGGCGCAGCCCTTAGGGTTCCCACCCCTAAGGGGTGCGGCAGCCCTTAGATGGGAGAGGGGTGGCGGCCAGGGCAAGGGGGAGGGGTGGCGCACCCCTCTGGTGGGCCTAAGGCCCACCTGAGTTAGGGTTCCCCCCCCTCTTTTCCTTTCCCCTGCGCCATGGGCTGAGTGGGGAGGCGCACCAGCCCAACTAGGGGCTGGTTCCCACCCCCACTTAGCCCATCTTACCTCTTGGGGTCGCAGCTCCCCTTCGGTGGTCCCCCGGGACCACCTCCGGTGGTCCCGGTGGTCCCGGTACGTTACCGGTGATGTCCGAAACACTTCCGGTCTCCGAAACCATCCGTCCTATATATCAATCTTTACCTCCGGACCATTCCGGAGCTCCTCGTGACGTCCTGGATCTCATCCGGGACTCCGAACAACTTTCGGTAATCTCGTATAACAATTCCCTATAACCCTAGCGTCATCGAACCTTAAGTGTGTAGACCCTACGGGTTCGGGAGACAGGCAGACATGACCGAGACACCTCTCTGGCCAATAACCATCAGCGGGGTCTGGATACCCATGGTGGCTCCCACTAGCTCCACGATGATCTCATCGGATGAACCACGATGTCAAGGATTCAATCAATCCCGTATACGATTCCCTTTGTCTGTCGGTATAGAACTTGCCCGAGATTCGATCGTCGGTATACCTATACCTTGTTCAATCTCGTTACTGGTAAGTCTCTTTACTCGTTTCGTAGCACGTCATCGTGTGACTAACTCCTTAGTCACATTGAGCTCATGATGATGTTCTACCGAGTGGGCCCAGAGATACCTCTCCGTCACACGGAGTGACAAATCCCGATCTCGATTCGTGCCAACCCAACAGACACTTTCGGAGGTACCCGTAGTGCACCTTTATATTCACCCAGTTACGTTGTGACGTTTGATACACCCAAAGCACTCCTACGGTATCCGGGAGTTGCACGATCTCACGGTCGAAGGAAAAGATACTTGACATTAGAAAAGCATTAGCATACGAACAATACGATCTAGTGCTAGGCTTAGGATTGGGTCTTGTCCACCACATCATTCTCCCAATGATGTGATCCCGTTATCAATGACATCCAATGTCCATGATCAGGAAATCATGATCATCTATTGACTAACGAGCTAGCTAACTAGAGGCTTGCTAGGGACACATTGTGATCTATTCATTCACACATGTATTACTGTTTCCTGTTAATACAATTATAGCATGAACGATAGACGATTATCATGAACAAGGAAATATGATAATAACCATTTTATTATTGCCTCTAGGGCATATTTCCAACAGTCACATGATGTTCACTAGTGATGTATCTCTCCCAAAAGACGATAAACAACTATGCCAGGGTAAACAAATCACAGTTGGGCAATTGACAGAATTATGATCGCACCGCAATGCTAATTATGCTCCTTGATAGTTAGAGGTTCATTACTAATGGGCAGTCGTCAACATCTACTTACTAATCATCCACCTTGAGATATCTATCCAGAACATCTCTCTGGTATTAAGTTGCGAGCCCCATCCAAAGTGTAAACTCAAATCAACGGACAACTGCATTAACGAACTATAAGGTAAACAATCCTTGCAACCGTGGTCACAAGCACCGTTGTTTTCTCCGTGGTGGCAACAAGCACATCCCCTAGCCACATATTTCTGTTACTCAAGCTAGACATCAAGGGGCCCGAACCCACAATCATGCATAACGCTCCGTCTTGGAGTTACGATCTACTACTTGGCCAAAGCTATAAAAAGCAACGGAGAACATGCATGAATCACTAAGGAACATAATATAAAAGGATAATCAAATATATAACTCATAACAATCTGAACATAATCTCATAATCCATCGGGTCCAAACAAACTGAGCATAGCAATAGCAAGGGAATTACATAGATGCCTTGATCATGTAGGGCAGCTCACTAGGACTAACCAATGAAGCACAAGATTGGAGAGAAGACATCACATAGCTGCTGGTCATGAGGACTACTCACGGCATGTCCGGGAAGCGTCCATGGCGGTGGAGAAGCTCTCGGAGGTCAATCCTCCCTCCGACAGGGTGCCGGGAAGAGGTCTCGTGACGCTCCCGATCTTGGAAGCGCTGCGGCGGCGGAACGATGGAGAAATTCGCGAGTCTTGGAAGTCTGCGAGGGTTTCCTCTTAGGACTCTAAATATAGGCCAAAGGAGGGCACCAGAGGAGGTGGGACCCACCCAGGCGACCTCGTGGCGCGGCCTAGGGCCTGGCCGCACTTGCAGGCCGCCTGGGAGGCCCTTGGCCCCCCTCCGGCCCTCCTTCGGTGATCCGGAAGCTTCTGTTTCGCTGATTTTTTATATATGTTTTCTGGATTTTTTCGGGCTTCGAAAAATTGGGTAAAAGCCCCTGCAAAATAGACATCAGCAGACAGAAAACTGGCAGTGGGTGCACTGAGTTAGTAGGTTAGTCCAAATATGTGTAAAATGATATAAAAGTGTAGCAAAATATATAACAATGTCACCCAAAAGATCATGGAACAAGCAGAAATTATAAATACGTTTGGGACGTATCACCATGCTCGGGCCGAACCATCCAGTATCAGGGGCAAGTGCTTCATCGCAACATTGTCGTTGCCGCCGCCAATCTATACTGCAACTCGGTAATCATCCAACCAAGTTTCGGGCTTGGACTCGCCTGTGAACTTACTGACTCTAGCTGCCAACCTGAAGTTGGGGGGAATATTAGCAAAGCAGATTGCCGTAGTGAAACACTCAGGACCGGAAACTGCGGTTCCACTTCCACTCGATTGATCTATGTAGAGACCATCTCTGTAGGCTCTGCCTCTGTCGATTCTTCTTTGTGCAAGTACATCTCTTGCATCAAATCCGGGGTTCCGCTCATCACCGAACGGGCGTCGGTTATCATAGTGCCGGGGCACATACGAGCCGCTCCGCGGAGGAGAATGCACTCGACGGTGGTCATCACGGTGATAACGAGGGGGAAACTGGTTCCGACCCTGGTCTCGGTGCTGATACTCTCGGTGACCCCCGTCTGTGTGAAGCTGGGGTGAAGCTGGACTGTAAACTGAACGGGTCGTATCCGCCCTTGGCGAATTGTTGTGCAATCTATTGATCGACTGCGATACAGCCGAGTTCTGCTGTTGTGCTGCTTGAAGCAAAGCGCAAATCTTCTCTAAGCCTCTGCCTGCCTGTGAATCTGACGGCTGAATTGAATCTGCTATTTTGGTTGCTGCTGTGACATTGAGTACCGGAGCACGGTATACCTCTATATTGGCGCGATGATCTCCCGAGAAGAGTTGTCACCGACGCCGACTAGAAGTTGGAGGATGACGACGACCGCTTCCAAACAACGGTTCGCCGGCCTCGTGCTCTCCGTGACCGAACCCAGGTGGGCTCTCCGCGGATCCCGCCATGAAGACTTATGCTGCTGGGTTACAACTCTTGCACTCCGAGGGAACGTCAGACTAATCTGACGCCGAGTGGATTGGGTTCCGAAGGGGCATGATAGGCTCGATGGCTGCGACATGAGGAGTCAACGAACATGACGCCTGGCGAGCCACTACGTGCTTCACCCATCGCTGGAGTTGAGAGCGACCGGATCACTTGCGATGATGAACAACCGAGTGAAGAGCCGACAGCGGAGTCGACGACTGCAGAAGGAGAACGCCGAAGGAGTTTGCACGGAAGTGCGTGTTGGAAATATGCCCTAGAGGCAATAATAAATTAGTTATTATTATATTTCTTTGTTCATGATAATCGTTTATTATCCATGCTATAATTGTATTGATTGGAAACACAATACTTGTGTGGATACATAGACAAAACACTGTCCCTAGTAAGCCTCTAGTTGACTAGCTCGTTGATCAAAGATGGCCAAGGTTTCCTGGCCATAGGCAAGTGTTGTTACTTGATAACGGGATCACATCATTAGGAGAATCATGTGATGGACTAGACCCAAACTAATAGACGTAGCATGTTGATCGTGTCATTTTGTTGCTACTGTTTTCTGCGTGTCAAGTATTTGTTCCTATGACCATGAGATCATATAACTCACTGACACCGGAGGAATGCTTTGTGTGTATCAAACGTTGCAACGTAACTGGGTGACTATAAAGATGCTCTACAGGTATCTCCGAAGGTGTTAGTTGAGTTAGTATGGATCGAGACTCGGATTTGTCACTCCGTGTGACGGAGAGGTATCTCGGGGCCCACTCGGTAATACAACATCACACACAAGCCTTGCAAGCAATGTGACTTAGTGTAAGTTGCGGGATCTTGTATTACGGAACGAGTAAAGAGACTTGCCGGTAAACGAGATTGAAATAGGTATGTGGATACTGACGATCTAATCTCGGGCAAGTAACATACCGAAGGACAAAGGGAATGACATACGGGATTATATGAATCCTTGGCACTGAGGTTCAAACGATAAGATCTTCGTAGAATATGTAGGATCCAATATGGGCATCCAGGTCCCACTATTGGATATTGACCGAGGAGTCACTCGGGTCATGTCTACATAGTTCTCGAACCCGCAGGGTCTGCACACTTAAGGTTCGACGTTGTTTTATGCGTATTTGAGTTATATGGTTGGTTACCGAATGTTGTTCGGAGTCCCGGATGAGATCCAGGACGTCACGAGGAGCTCCGGAATGGTCTGGAGGTAAAGATTGATATATAGGAAGTCCTGTTTTGGTCACCGGAAAAGTTTCGGGCTCATCGGTAGTGTACCGGGAGTGCCGGGAGGGGTGCCGGGGACAATCGGGAGGGGTATCGCGCCCCAAGGGGTCTCATGGGCTATGGGAAGAGATAAACCAGCTCCTAGTGGGCTGGAATAAGTTCCCACTAAGGCCCATAAGGTTTGAGAAGGAAAAAAACACAAGGTGGAAAGAGTTTCCAAGTGGGAAGGTGGAATCCTACTCCAAGTAGGATTGGAGTAGGACTCCTCCACCTCCAATTTCGGCCAAACCTTTAGGGTTTGAGGCTGCCTCTTCCCTCCCCCTCCCTCCTATATATACTGAGGTATTAGGGCTGATTTGAGACAACTTTTGCCACGGCAGCCCGACCACATACCTCCACGGTTTTACCTCTAGATCGCGTTTCTACTGAGCTCGGGCGAAGCCCTGCTGAGATGAGATCATCACCAACCTCCGGAGCGCCGTCACGCTGTCGGAGAACTCTTCTACTTCTCCTTCTCTCTTGCTGGATCAAGAAGGCCGAGATCATCGTCGAGTTGTACGTGTGCTGAACGCGGAGGTGCCGTCCGTTCGGTACTAGATCGTGGGACTGATCGCGGGACGGTTCGCGGGGCGGATCGAGGGACGTGAGGACGTTCCACTACATCAACCGCGTTCACTAACGCTTCTGCTGTACGGTCTACAATGGTATGTAGATCACACATCCCCTCTCGTAGATGGACATCACCATGATAGGTCTTCGTGCGCGTAGGAAAATTCTTGTTTCCCATGCGACGTTCCCCAACAGTGGCATCATGAGCTAGGTTCATGCGTAGATGTCTTCTCGAGTAGAACACAAAAGTTTTTGTGGGCGGTGATGTGTGTTTTGCTGCCCTCCTTAGTCTTTTCTTGATTCCGCGGTATTGTTGGATCGAAGCGGCTCGGACCGACATTACTCGTACGCTTACGAGAGACTGGTTTCATCGCTACGAGTAACTCCGTTGCTCAAAGATGACTGGCGGGTGTCAGTTTCTCCAACTTTAGTTGAATCAGAATTGACCGAGGAGGTCCTTGGATGAGGTTAAATAGCAATTCATATATCTCCGTTGTGGTGTTTACGTAAGTAAGATGCGATCCTACTAGATACCCATGGTCACCACGTAAAACATGCAACAACAAAATTAGAGGACGTCTAACTTGTTTTTGCAGGGTATGCTTGTGATGTGATATGGCCAACGATGTGATGTGATATATTGGATGTATGAGATGATCATGTTGTAATAGTTAATATCGACTTGCACGTCGATGGTACGGCAACCGGCAGGAGCCATAGGGTTGTCTTTAAACTAACGTTTGTGCTTGCAGATGCGTTTACTATATTGCTAGGACGTAGCTTTAATAGTAATAGCATGAGTAGCACGACAACCCCGATGGCGACACGTTGCTGGAGATCATGATGATGGAGATCATGGTGTGACGCCGGTGACAAGAAGATCGTGCGGTGCTTTGGTGATGTAGATCAAGAAGCGCATGATGATGGCCATATCATGTCACTTATGAATTGCATGTGATATTAATCCTTTATGCACCTTATCTTGCTTAGAACGACGGTAGCATTATGAGGTGATCTCTCACTAAAATTTCAAGACGAAATTGTGTTCTCCCCGACTGTGCACCGTTGCGACAGTTCTCCGTTTCGAGACACCACGTGATGATCGGGTGAGATAGACTCAACGTTCACATACAACGGGTGCAAAACAGTTGCACACGCAGAACACTCGGGTTAAGCTTGACGAGCCTAGCATGTGCAGACATGGCCTCAGAACACATGAGACCGAAAGTTCGAGCATGAATCGTATGGTTGATATGATTAGCATAGAGATGCTTACCACTGAAACTATTCTCGACTCACGTGATGATCGGACTTGAGATAGTGGATTTGGATCATGTACCACTCAAATGACTAGAGAGATGTACTTTTTGAGTGGGAGTTCTTAAGTAATATGATTAATTGAACTAATTGTCATTAACATAGTCTAATGGTCTTTGCGAATTACGATGTAGCTTGCGCTATAGCTCTACTGTTTTTATATGTTCCTAGAGAAAATTTAGTTGAAAGTTGATAGTAGCAAACTTTGCAGACCGAGTCTATAAAACCGAGGATTGTCCTCGTTGCTGCGCAGAAGGCTTATGTCCTTAATGCACCACTCGGTGTGCTGCACCTCGAGCGTCGTCTGTGGATGTTGTGAACATCCGACATACACGTTTCTGATGACTACACGATAGTTCAGTGCAAAAATACTTAATGCCTTAGAAGCAAGGCGCCGAAAACGTTTTGAAACGTCACGGAACATAAGTGATGTTCTAAAGAGATGAAATTGTGATTTAGTGCTCATGCCCTTGTTAAGAGGTACGAGACCTCCGACAAGATTCTTTGTCCACAAAGTAAAGGAGAAAAGCTCAATCGTTGAGCGTGTGCTCAGATTGTCTGAGTACGACAATCACTTGAATCAAGTGGGAGTTAATCTTCCAGATGAGATAGTGATGGTTCTCCAAAGTCACTGCCACCAAGCTGTGAGAGCTTCGTGATGAACTATAACATATCAAGGATAGATATAATGATCCTTGAGCGATTCGCGATGTTTGACACTGCGAAAGTAGAAATCAAGAAGGAGCATCAATAGTTGATGGTTTGTAAAACCACTAAGTTTCAAGAAAGGCAAGGGCTAGAAGGGATACTTCGTGAAACGGCAAAACAGTTGATGCACTAATGAAGAGACCCAAGATTAAACCCAAACCCGAGACTAAGTGCTTCTGTAATGAGGGGAACAGTCACTGAGGCGGAGCAACTCTAGATACTTGGTAGATAAGAAGGCTGACAAAAGTCGAAAGAAGTATATTTGATATACATGGTGTTGATGTGTACTTTACTAGTACTCCTAGTAGCATAAGGGTATTGGATACCGGTTCGGTGGCTAAGTGATTAGTAACACGAAATGAAAGCTACGGCATAAACGGAGACTAGCTAAAGGCGAGGTGACGATACGTGTTGGAAGTGTTTCCAAGGTTGATATGATCAAACGTCGCACGCTCCCTCTACCATCGGGATTGGTGTTAAACCTAAATAATTGTTATTTGGTGCTTGCGTTAAGCATGAACATGATTGGATCGTGTTTATTGCAATACGATTATTCATTTAAAGAGAATAATGGTTACTCTATTTTCTTGAATAATCACCTTCAATGGTTTATTGAATCTCGATCGTAGTGTTACACATGTTCATGATATTGGTGCCAAAAGATACGAGGTAATGATGATAGTACCACTTACTTGTGGCACTGCCGCTTGAGTCATGTTGGTATAAATTGCATGAAGAGGCTCCATGCTGATGGATCTTTATACTCACTTGATTTTGAATCACTAGTGACATGCAAATCATACCACATGAGCAAGGCCTTGTTTTCATTGAGATGAAATAAGATAGTAACTTGTTGGAAGTGATACATTTTGATGTATGCAGTCTAATGGGTGCTGAGGCACGCAGTGGATATCATTATGTTCTTACTTCAATGACGATTTGAGTAGATACTAGAGTATTTTCTTAATGAATCACAAGTCTGAAATATTGAAAAGTTCAATTCTGTTTTAGAGTGAAGTTCGTCGTAACAAGAGGATAAACTGTCTACGATATGATCATAGAAATAAATATCTGAGTTACGAGTTTTGGTACACAGTTAAGACAATGTGGAAATTGTTTCGCAGTTCATGCCACCTGGAACATCATAGTGTGATGATGTGTCTGGACGTCATAGCCACGCACTATTTGGTATGGTCATGCTATGATGTCTCTTATCGAATTACCACTATCGTTTATGGGTTATGCATTAGAGACAACCGCATTCACTTTAAATAGGGCACCGCGTATTTCCGTTGAGATGACACAGTGTAGACTGAGGTTTAGAGAAATCTAAGCTGTCGTTTCTTGAAAGTTTGGGGCTTCGACACTTTTGTGAAAAAGTTTCAGTCTGATAAGCTCGAACCCAAAGCGGATAAATGCATCTTCATAGGATATCCAAAACAGTTGGGTACATCTCCTATCTCAGATCCGAAAGCAAAGTGTTTGTTTCTAGAAACGGATCCTTTCTCGAGGAAAGGTTTCTCTCGAAAGAATTGAGTGGGAGGGTGGTAGAACTTGATGAGGTTATTAAACCATCACTTCAACCAGTGTGTAGCAGGGCGCAGGAAGTTGTTCCCGTGGCGCCTACACCAATTGAAGTGAAAGCTGATGATGGTGATCATCGAGCATCAGATCAAGTTACTACAAACCTCGTAGGTTGACAAGGTCACGTACTACTGCAGATGGTACGTTAACCCTGTCTTGGAGGTCATGTTGTTGAGCAACAGTACCTACGAGTTATGGAGAAAGCAATGGTGGGCCCGGATTTCGACAAATGGTTGGAAGCCATAAAATCCGAGAGAGGATCCATGTATGAAACCAAAGTGTATACTTTGGAAGAACTACTTGATGGTCATAGGACTATTGAGTAAAGATGGATCTTTAAAAGGAAGACAGACGATGATGGTGATAAGTCACTATTAAGAAAAGCTCGACTTGTCGCAAAGATGTTTCCGACAAGATCAAACAGTTGACTATGATGAGACTTTGTCACTCGTAGCGATGCTGAAAGTCTGTTAGAATTATGTTAGTAGTTGCTGCATTATTTATGAAATATTGCACATAGGATGTCAAAACATTGTTTCCTCGACGGTTTCCTTGAGCAAACATTGTATGTGATACAACCAGGAGGTTTTGTCGAAACTAAAGATACTAGCAAGTATGCAAGCTCCAGCGATCCTTCAATGGACTAGTGCAAGCATCTCGGAGTTGGAATATACACTTTGATGAGATGATCAAAGATTTT
This sequence comes from Hordeum vulgare subsp. vulgare, assembly GCF_904849725.1. Classification (NCBI taxonomy): domain Eukaryota; kingdom Viridiplantae; phylum Streptophyta; class Magnoliopsida; order Poales; family Poaceae; genus Hordeum; species Hordeum vulgare. The sequence goes on from NC_058523.1 coordinate 359,642,224, forward strand.
GGGTTTGTACAAGGTTTATGAGAAACTTGTATTTCCAAAGAAGTGAGTGGGAGCACTATAGAATTTCTGATAAGTATATGTGGTTGACATATTGTGGATCAGAAGTAATGTAGAATTTCTGTAAAGCATACAAGGTTGTTTGAAAGGAGTTTTCAAAGGAGTACCTAGATTGTGCTACTTGAACGTTGAGCATCAAAGATCTATGGAGATAGATCGAAAGCGCTTAATAGAAGTTTCAACAAGATGCATGCCTTGACAAGTATTTGAAGGAGTTCAAAATAGATCAGCAGAGAAGGAGTTCTTGGTTGCGTTGTGAGGTGTGAATTTGAGTAAGACTCAAAACCCGACCACGGCAGAATAAAGAGAATAGACGAAGGTCGTCTTCTATGCCTTAGCCGTAGACTCTAAAGTATGCCATGCTGAGTACCGCACCTGATGTGTGCCTTGCAGCAAGTCTGTTAAGACGTACACAGAGTGATCCAGGATTGAATCACTGATCAGCGGTCAAAGTTATCCTTAGTAACTAAATAGACTAAGGAATTTTTCTCGATTATGGAGGTGGTTAAAGAGTTCGTCGTAAAGGGTTACGTCGATGCAAGCTTTGACACTAATCCGAATAACTATGAGTAGTGAAACGGATTCGTATAGTAGAGTAGATATTTGGAGTATTTCCGAATAGCACATAGTAGCAGCATCTATAAGATGACATAAAGATTTGTAAAGAACACACGGATCTGAAAATTTTAGAACCGTTGAATAAAACCTCTCTCGTGAGCAAGACGTGATCGGACCCCATAACTATATGGGTGTTGGATTCGTTGGAATCACATGGTGATGTGAACTAGATTATTGACTCTAGTGCAAGTGGGAGACTGTTGGAAATATGCCCTAGAGGCAATAATAAATTAGTTATTATTATATTTCTTTGTTCATGATAATCGTTTATTATCCATGCTATAATTGTATTGACTGGAAACACAATACTTGTGTGGATACATAGACAAAACACTGTCCCTAGTAAGCCTCTAGTTGACTAGCTCGTTGATCAAAGATGGCCAAGGTTTCCTGGCCATAGGCAAGTGTTGTTACTTGATAACGGGATCACATCATTAGGAGAATCATGTGATGGACTAGACCCAAACTAATAGACGTAGCATGTTGATCGTGTCATTTTGTTGCTACTGTTTTCTACGTGTCAAGTATTTGTTCCTATGACCATGAGATCATATAACTCACTGACACCGGAGGAATGCTTTGTGTGTATCAAACGTCGCAACGTAACTGGGTGACTATAAAGATGCTCTACAGGTATCTCCGAAGGTGTTAGTTGAGTTAGTATGGATCGAGACTCGGATTTGTCACTCTGTGTGACGGAGAGGTATCTCGGGGCCCACTCGGTAATACAACATCACACACAAGCCTTGCAAGCAATGTGACTTAGTGTAAGTTGCGGGATCTTGTATTACGGAACGAGTAAAGAGACTTGCCGGTAAACGAGATTGAAATAGGTATGCGGATACTGACGATCGAATCTCGGGCAAGTAACATACCGAAGGACAAAGGGAATGACATACGGGATTATATGAATCCTTGGCACTGAGGTTCAAACGATAAGATCTTCGTAGAATATGTAGGATCCAATATGGGCATCCAGGTCCCGCTATTGGATATTGACCGAGGAGTCACTCGGGTCATGGCTACATAGTTCTCGAACCCGCAGGGTCTGCACACTTAAGGTTCGACGTTGTTTTATGCGTATTTGAGTTATATGGTTGGTTACCGAATGTTGTTCGGAATCTTGGATGAGATCCAGGACGTCACGAGGAGCTCCGGAATGGTCTGGAGGTAAAGATTGATATATAGGAAGTCCTGTTTTGGTCACCGGAAAAGTTTCTCATCGGTAGTGTACCGGGAGTGCCGGGAGGGGTGCCGGGGACCATCGGGAGGGGTATCACGCCCCAAGGGGTCTCATGGGCTATGGGAAGAGACAAACCAGCTCCTAGTGGGCTGGAATAAGTTCCCACTAAGGCCCATAAGGTTTGAGAAGGAAAAAACACAAGGTGGAAAGAGTTTCCAAGTGGGAAGGTGGAATCCTACTCCAAGTAGGATTGGAGTAGGACTCCTCCACCTCCAATTTCGTCCAAACCTTTAGGGTTTGAGGCTGCCTCTTCCCTCCCCCTCCCTCCTATATATACTGAGGTATTAGGGCTGATTTGAGACAACTTTTGCCACGGCAGCCCGACCACATACCTCCACGGTTTTACCTCTAGATCGCGTTTCTGCGGAGCTCGGGCGGAGCCCTGCTGAGATGAGATCATCACCAACCTCCGGAGCGCCGTCACGCTGCCGGAGAACTCTTCTACCTCTCCGTCTCTCTTGCTGGATCAAGAAGGCCGAGATCATCGTCGAGCTGTACGTGTGCTGAACGCGGAGGTGTCGTCCGTTCGGCACTAGATCGTGGGACTGATCGCGGGACGGTTCGCGGGGCGGATCGAGGGACGTGAGGACGTTCCACTACATCAACCGCGTTCAGTAACGCTTCTGCTGTACAGTCTACAAGGGTACGTAGATCACACATCCCCTCTCGTAGATGGACATCACCATGATAGGTCTTCGTGCGCGTAGGAAAATTTTTGTTTCCCATGCGACGTTCCCCAACAGTGCGTCCCTCCATGGACTGGGAGCGCCTCGATGTCGAGTGGCGCTTCTGGAAGCCATGCCGAGTGGTCGGCGACAAAGATGAGGGCGCCAAACGGATCTCACCACCCATGAACGAACCGCCGCCAGAAGACATGACGAAGAGTGAAAAATGCAAACTTGCCGGAAGTTGCTTAGACGCGTGCCCCACGGTGGGCGCCAACTGTCGTGGGAATAAACCTGACAGTAGAGGTGTAGGATACGAATGGAGAGGGGAGAGTCCTAGCTACGACAAGCTTGTACGCAAGATGTATGAGTTCAGGCCCTTCTCTTGGAGGTAACTGCCCTACGTCTCACGTGCTCGGGAGCTCTTGCAGTGTGGATTGTGTAATACAGAGGGTGCAAACCCTTGTGCCGGAGGGGAGGGGTGGCTTATATAGAGTGCGCCACCTCTCATCAAGGCCTCAACATCTAAGGTCTCGATCAATATGAGTTAAAGATATACGTTACTGATAACGTAAGTGGGTAATAAATGCTACTAAAGACCATTGACTCAACGTGTGTCAGTATGCCCTCGTGGGTGACTTCTCGTCTTCAATGTCGACCGGAATCCTTCCGAGTGGATACCGGTCGTTGAGTGTATGGGAATATAATCCGAGTGTTTACATACCGAGTGACTTTTTAGGTGCCATCTTCATCCAGTCGGAATCTTCTGTCTGACCTTTGACCTAATAATGAGGTACCCTTGCATAGGACATTCAGGTCAGGCGTGTGATCCTACCCTAGGTACATATCCCCATCATGTTTGACACTGAACCATATTAGAGACATGGCCCTCTTGCCCAAGTTGATCAACAGCTATCGATAACCTGTACTGCCTTCCTCAACATGCGACAGGAGATCCGAAATCCATAGATGCATCAACAACTGTAGGACGATTTGGTGGAGCATCTATGAAGGCTCAAGGACAAAGCCTAGCTCGATGTGTGATGAATTATGAGTTTTTATTTGTTGAACTATTTTGATTTGTTAAATTATTTTTTATTTATATTGATTTCTGTAATAAACCATGTGATAAAAAAATAAAAAATATGTTCAATTTGTGTCGAAGCACGTCCAATAGTATGTGCCAAAATTGATTGCATTTACCGTTTTTAATCATGAATTCACGAGCGATCCAAGAGAGCGAAGACGTCGAGGCATACATACATACACATCGCAGCAGCAGCATGCAGCAAGGGTCCGGGCTCGCGGCACGGTGCACCGAATACCTGGACGAAATAAAGGTGACATAACTGGCGCCGTACCGCCGCCCAGTGCTGATCCTGCACGCGGCAGGGCATGCAGCACCGGCATCCACATCCGCATCGGATCCCCACCCCGTGCGCTCCGCTCCGCTCCGGCTGCGTGTTTGGACGTAGCGCCATGCCGAGGCGGCCGAGCGAGCGACGAAGCACGGAGACGGAGGTGTGAAAAGCAGAGCAAAAGATGGTGCGCGCGTCTGTGGGAAACGGCGCCAGGTGCCAAGTGGAGTAACTCCTCCCTCCACCTGTTTGATTTCTCTGAAACGGCTACCCACTGCTCACGAATAGAGGAAGAAAACTCTACACTCCTACGCGGGAGTAGAGTAGTAGAGAGAGAAACAGAGGTGGTAGCTGCGCTGCGCTGCGTCTGGGCTTGGGGGAAAGCGACGCGGCCCGCGCGCGCCCACAGACGCCCACGCCCACGCCCACGCCCACACACACATTGTCACGTACAAGTAGGCTGTGGATAGGCTATAGACGGGGTCTACTCCTACGCGGGAGGGGTCACAGGCTATGCGTTGTGAACAGGGGCCCGTGGTGGTCCGCTGCTTGTTTCCAAGTCCAAGGATCGATGATAGTAATAAAGGAAGCAACGCCCCCGCAACCCCAACCCCCCTTCTCCTTTCCTTTTCCCTGCTATATATACACCGGCACCCGTCAGCAAGCAACATTAACTCACTTGTTCACCTCAACACTCCAGCTCCTATCTAGCGCAGCGCAGCTCTGTAGAGTGAGTGGAAATGGGCGAGGAGGCCAATTGCAACGCCGTGATGGAGGCCGCCAACGGCAACGGCAACGGCAAGGTCAAGGAGAACGGCCACGCCGTTGTGGCCATGCCGGACGTCAAGGCCGACGACGCCGTGGTGGCGCCCGCCGACCCCCGGCTGCAGGGCATCTCCGACGCCATCCGCGTCGTCCCGCACTTCCCCAAGCCAGGTAGGTCCTACCCTCTCTTGACTCTTGATCCACCCCATCCAGCAGCGCAGCGCACGACTACATAAACTTGTTGGCTCCCATCGCAGGCATCATGTTCAACGACATCACGACGCTCCTGCTGCGGCCCGGGGTGTTCAAGGACGCCGTGGACATCTTCGTCGAGCGCTACCGCGGCATGGACATCGCCGCCGTCGCCGGTAACCCACCCGTCCCTCCTTACTCCTTAGTAGTAATTCCTAGCTTACTCCTAGCTCCCCCATCCCCATGCATGTACGTACACTTGTCTACCCCGCTCCGCCCTCCTCCCGTCCTCTGAAGGCAAGAAGAGGCAGGGGTGGTACTGGTAGAGAGAGGAGGAGGAGGGCTTCGGTGAGTTGTTGTGAGATTCCGTAATATCTTTGGGGGAGATCTCCCGTGGTCCTTTTGCTCCCGCATGCTTGTCGTCGCCCGGGTGCGCTTTTTCGCATCACTCTGGCTGCTGCTCACCCGTCCTCCGCCTTTTCTCGGGAGAACAATATCATATAGCAGCCACAATAATAGTCCCACGCTACTGTTCCTGTTCCTGTTCCTGCTGGCCAAGCTTTGCCACGCCCTTCATGTTAGTAGAATACAGTATGTGCCACTGTGTGTTGTACTAGCACCGCTACCAAATCGCTAGAGTAGGAGGAGTTCGCCGAGGGCCTGTTGTGGCGGTGGGTGACGGTTCGCAATGGCGTCGGCCATTTCCGGTCACGAACGCGAGGGCTGCCTACCGAAAGGGAAAGTCGGGCTCGGGTGTTTGCTACGCTCTGCATGTGCGGGTTATGGTCTTTTATGCTAAGATAAGATAGTACTATTGGTAATGCCATGCCCATATTATGGTCGATCTCTATGTGAGGAATCGGCAGGCCAGCTGCTCTTTACTACTCCTACAGTAGTATATTATCAGGTCAGAACAAGAAGGCCCCCTTTTTTTCATAGCGTTGTTTAGAGGTAGAGGAATCAGGAATGTATGCGTCGGCGCCTGCTCGACCCGACGCGGCACCCGCAGCGTGCGTGCGTGCGTGCCAGAATGTTTGGCACATGACGCGGTCGCGCTGCTCCAACTTGGCCTTTTTTTTTTTTTACAAAAAGCCCATGGGCCGTGACGAGTCGGGCGGAATCTGGCGCATTCAATAGCGTATCCGGGGCGCACGTAGAAGCCCTGGCACGGGCAGATCTCGTGGCCAGCGAGGGGACCGGACCAGAGGTCCCCCGTGGTCCGACGGCCGCGGCCGTGTCTGCCGGGGATCGGATCGGACGGTGGGAGGCCGGCGGTACACCGGACGGACGGAGTAGGCGCCTGTAGCACCCCGTTTGCTCTGAGGTCATGCGCGTGGATGTGGCCAATCTGCCGTCGTTTTCACGGGAAAGTACTGCTTCTCAGATTTTGCTTTGTTCCTTTGTTGGATCCTCTGTCTGCTTCCTCCCTACCTGGTCCTGGTTTTGGGTTTTCCATTCTGTTTCCTCATAACCCTCTCCTTTTATTACCAGTAAGACAGTATCTTGTTATTCTCGACTAAATGGAGTTACCTTGTGTGCCATCATATTATTTATGATTATTTTTGTTTCCATTCTTCAGGGATTGAGGCGAGAGGGTTTATATTTGGCCCGGCGATTGCACTAGCCATCGGTGCCAAGTTCATTCCGTTGCGTAAGCCTAAGAAACTCCCAGGTGAGCTCCCCTAAAAAAATGCTCCTTTCTATGCGCTGAAACCTGTTGCCGTAAGTAATGACCTAGTTGAGTAATTTGTTTTTTCTCTTTTTCTGGTGCGAGCAAGTAAAACTGGTAATCTGGAACTAAATAAAATTTACACGAAAAAATGTTGGCAATCCCTTTATGCAGCAGAGCATGATGAAACCTGAAGAAATTTGCAGTTCCTATTACTTCTTTTTAAATGCTTGCCGAGGCCTGTTAATCTGCTGCCATTCCATACAAAAGGAAGAGAGGTGCCCTGTTAATCTGAAAAAACCCGGATGAAATCTAAATTATGAACACTACAGACAGAAAAAGAAAACTAGAGGTTGGGGGCAGGGTTTAGGCAAGATATTGTGTGCCATTTTCTTATTTTTTTTGCAAACTGCAAAAAATAAATAAAACTGAAGTATTTTTGCAGCACATGTATGTGCTAACATTTTCTTTTACGAACATGAAAGGTGAGGTGATTTCTGAGACCTATGTTCTCGAATACGGAACTGATTGTCTGGAGATGCATGTTGGTGCTATCGAACCCCGTGAGCGGGTTTTGATCGTCGATGATCTGGTTGCAACTGGTGGGACACTTTGTGCTGCTATAAATCTTCTGGGTACGTATCACATACCTTTCAAGTACTCCCGCCATTTTCATTTACTTCGTTCAAGTTTGTAAAATAAGTATATTGGCATCCATAATAGTAAAAATCAATATATTAGAATCTGAATGTATTTTCACATATCCATTATTATGAAAATTATGTTATTGTCTATAAACTTGGTCAAACATTACAAAGTTTGACTTAGGAAAAGCCTAATATGTGGAATAAATAAGAACGGAGGGGGTATATATTATGCATCACTTGCCATCCTTCACCTGTACTTGCATGGTAATCTCTAAGCAAATGCAACTTGTACAACCTCTGTTCATTAATATAAGACGTTTTTTTGAACTTTTGGTCAGTCTAAAAAACGTATTTAATGGACAGAGGGGATAACCTGTTTGAATTTTGTAAGGAATCCAGACTGAATACCTTGCATTTGATCACTATTTCCACTGGCACATTCAAAGCACATTATTCACTGACCGGTGTAACAGTTAATCAGTCAATTCTCATCTTATTAGCCCGTGACAAAATTTGCAGAAGGCACCAGTACATGGCATACAGGTAGTTGCTTAGTATCAGATTCAAGTATCTTGTGAAGTGGAGTATCACTTGTCTTGAAACTGTACCACACTCTGAACATCTTTTAGCACCCTAATCAAATCCACAACGGCATCAGCATTGTCAGAAACAGCTTAAATAATCCCTGGAATGTAGTAATAGACTAATTGGATTCGCATGTACGGATGTCAGGCCTCCACACAACTTGGTGATGACCGATACTGGCCTAGTTATATATATTAATTAGTATGAAATCTTCCGTAATGGGACATGCTTTATATCTTGGCAAGATCTCTCCGGAGAGAATCTTGTTTGAAGATATGTCCTGGTACAAATTGATGTGGAAACATGATTTGATGTTGACACTACATGTTTTGGGGGCTTCAATCACAGAATCAAGTACTCTCACACAGAATGCTATACTCTCTTTTCAGCTACACCTTTCGTTGTCTGCACTCTCCGCTTCTGACGCTGTCATGCCATTAATCATGCGTCTTTTTTAATAGTATTTTGCACAACCTTGTTTCTAGAACGCTATACTGCCTTTTGGTTACTACTACTTTTCTGGATGAATTTCTTGCACTGCTGAAAAGCAGATAGGGTCTTGGAATACTTTTTTTTTTACCGAACAGTTTGATTTCCAGAACGTGCTGGAGCTGATGTCGTTGAGTGTGCTTGTCTCATTGGGCTCCCTAAATTTAAGGTATTTCATCTTTCTACACATGAATCAGATATATCCAAATTGTCGATTGACATCTGAATCTGATACACCTTATATTTCTGCTTCTTAGTGGTCACAACCCTATCACTGAATACTGCTTGCTCAGATACTTCTCTGAGGTCTAAATTACACAGGCACTCGATTTGACCACTTGAATCGTATAGTTCTTGGCACGTACTTAGCATTTAGAACGCTACTTTAGTAATTTAAACGTTATTATATTAGTTTACAGAGGGAGTAGACATTTACCAGCTTGCTCAGATAATGTCTGCTCTGCAAACTTCATATAGCCTGTTGGCGCTGTGTAGCTTTAGACAGTGCCGTCAATGGTTTGGTTCCACAAAAGGCGGTCATGAATAAACATGACTCGTATGAATGTTAAGTACCAGTTGGTTATCCATAGACTTGAACAAAACAACTTAGTAACGGGGCATCTCTTTTCCCTTTTCCTCCCCTTGGAAACAAACATATATACTATCGAGAATGGAGTATTTGTTAACAAGAACGGGGTTACTAGCTTGTGCAATTGTGCTATCGTGAATAAATAAAATGAGGATTGGTCGACTTGCATCACACTACTCCACTTGACTCGTGTTGCAAAATAAGTGACGCACCTTGCTTGATAGAATGATAGGGGATAGAGATTGTATAGCATCAAATGTCTGAGGACAATCTGGAAGAAGCATCAGGAACCATTCTTTTGTATTCGCTGTCAATCTTACTACACCAGCCACTTTGCCCCACTAGGAGGATAACTTTAGAGATAACAGTTGATTGAAATTTTTTCCATTGAGTGCATCTGAATTATCCTACTGCCTTGCGAAAGATTGTTTCCTTGAATCTGGTGACCGAGAGTCTGAGACAGCAACTCGATCCCTTGCAGGATTTTTACAAGCTCAATGGGAAGCCGGTCTATGTACTGGTGGAGTCTCTGGAATATGAAAAATAAGAAACTTGTGACCAGGTGAGCCTCTCTCAGGCTGCTCTTCTTACATGAACCTGAACTCAGTCTCATATGGTCTGTTTCTATCTCGTTTTTCTCAGGGACGCATCGTGGCTTCATCCTGCAGGTGAACGGTGATGATCCACAAGTCTGCGGCACATTGCTAAGGCTAGCTGCTACGCGTTAGGGAGGGAGTGGGGGAGGTTAGGGAGCGGTACGTGAATGGATGGGTGTTAGTAGTCTTTGTAGGCTGAGTAGTTTCTTCAAGAGTACTGAAGAGCTTCCTTGTTCTCGGGAAAAATGATCGTTAGCTGAAACGCGAGTCCTGTCGTTCTTCCATTGTTATTGGTTATTAATTATTAATTGTGTGGTTTTGATTTCTTGGCACGGGCATGCGTCGTTTGCAGATGGTGTGTGTTTAGCCATGGCTGGTTTCATGCTGCGATCCCGTGTACGTACGACGATATTAGGGCCAAGGCGTTGGTGCATGCCGTGCCGTACGCCTCGTGCATGCATGCGGAGATGCGCTGCCTCCCTGCTTGCTTTCAGCGTCGATCGTGGCAGGGCAGGCGACGTGTTTTGGCTTGTCACGTCGATCGGACCGGCGGGCAGAGCTTGCCGGCCCCGGTCGGCCGGTCAGAGGCTACAGCCTACAGGAATCGTCCTCCAGCTAGCTAGCCTGCGTCTGTGCGTGGCCTGTCGTACGGTTCAGGCGTGTCGTACCTGAAGCTGTTGCCGGCGTGCATGCAGGCATGCAGCGGTGGTAGCTGCGTTCACCATGACTGGACCAAATTTTGATCCGGTGGCGCGGTAGTCTTTCAAGTTTGGGAGACTACTGTATCAGGTTGCGCGGCAGCGTTGCATGTTGCGACAGGAGTATGGCAGCGTTGCATGTTGCGACAGGAGTATCTTTTCATATATACTGTACTAACACAAATGCGTGCGATTGCAACGAAAATGAAAGTTAATGTGCGTTCATGAAATAGTCCACTGGAACAGCACAACGGCATCAGTATAGGAAAACACTTCTGGTCATACTCCTGATAGGAAAGAAACATCAGACTAATTGCTCACTGTTTCGCAGGAACATCCACAATAGATCCAGTGCGCTTGACAAGATTTCCTTTAATAGCGGTATCACTACCAAAGACAACAATACCTACATTCTCATTCTCAAGATTTAAGGCGATTCCTTTCACACCGCTGGCAAAGTCAAGTTCTGGCTGGAAAAAACCTGTTTAAACCACCTGATTACCACGCGCCCACCCTCCCATAATTCTCGTTCGGCACCTCCATCCCCAAATATCTTCTTTTCTTGTTCCTCTCCGTTCCTTACCTCACCGATAAATCTCCATCCGCCGTGCTACCCTTAGTTCTCTTCTCCATCGCTGCTTGACCTTGGTCACTGTCGAGCTCACCATCCCAGCCCTGATTTCAGCGCACTGCACGGCCGGCCGGCCACCTATTTCCTCTATTTTCAGATCATGGACGGCCAATTACGTATGGACGTGTGCGATATGTTTCTTTCTCTTACAATTCACGTATGTTCTAGTGGCCCATAAATTGTTTCCTTGAGATCTATATGTACCATGGTGGATTGGTAGCAAAGATAGCATCTCACAATCAATCTCTGACCAACTAATCCTGGACCGTTAGAGGTGCTTCTTATGTACACATCTCTTGGGCGCACATCTATAATTCTCGATTTAGCAAAAATGTAGGTTTCATTGTTTTTCCAAATGTATAGTCAGTTTTAAGCTTTGAGTGTATCTCATATATGCACCAAATTATTTCTTCTTGTCAACCATGCTTGCTACCTTTATTTTCGGATTGCAAATATTTGTTTGGTAATGAATTATTTTGCTTCAACTGCTACTAATGTCGGCAATAACTATTGTCAATTTCTAGTTTCTGTTTCTTATGCTTTCAGTGGGCATGACTTATGTTGAGATCGAATGAAATTGATGCTTCGAGATATCCATGCTTCCTAATCTGATATACGTTTCTCCAGTTCAGATAGTCTACCGCAATATAACCATGCTTTGAAATATTTATTCTTAAGCATCCAACGTTTCGGTACATGTATTTTGAACATTCTTTCTAGTACTAGTTGTTGCTTCCAATTTCCAATTGTTATGCATCATTCGTATTCAAAGATGCTTAACGGTCTTTCAGTTATCCATGCTTCGTAAGCATCATATATGTGCTTCGACGAAGTTCCAGTTTGTTTGCATCGATGGAAGAAATTGGTCTTTATTAGATCACAAAATGATTGATTCACATCTACACACCGTACATGTTGATATTGCTAGTTTCTAGTTACAATATTCTATGCTTCTTCTACGTATGAGTTATGTTGACAAAACAAATAATGGATGCTTCCTAATGTCCATGCTTCCTAACTTTACTATATGTTTTATTGAGCCGAGCTAGTTTACAACAATGGAAACATGCTTCTACTTTCTATATACTTTTTCTTACATTAGCAAGAGCATTGTTTGCATTTAAAATATTTGGTGATGTATGCTTGAAGCAGTTGGGTGCCGCCATAGACATATATGGAAACGACCGATGCATGCACCTAGAAGTGTGATGATACATGGACCTTCCCTACAATGAAGACAACCATACGCAAAAAAAAACAAGTCTACAATCTATAGGAAACATATAATATTAACTTAAAAGTGGTGTACGTTTTATTGGAGACTTGGAAGAAAATAATGTTGTATCATGACTTGAACTTTAGTATATGAACGAATGAAGCAGGAAACAAACTTCCGTTATGTTGGAGAAAAAAATGTTTTTACCATGGAAACACTTGCATTTGATGCAAGCAGAAAAAAAGCATTCGGAAGCAAAGTCTTCCTTGTGTTGGAAACAAATACTTAGATGATTTTTTTACATGGAAGCGTGCTTTGACACAATTTTGTGTTGCATCAAAACAATATGAGGTATTAATCACGAAAAAGACAATATCACCTGAGGTGCACGCCCGAGATTTGAAATAAAAGCATTAATTCAATTGCGCATTAATCACGAAAAATACAATATCACCTTAGAGCAACTCTAACGCGCCGACCCAAACACGCTTTTGTACTTTTTTTGTCCGTTTGAATCGGCCGTCCTCTCGACGTTCGTCCTGTTTAAGATTTGGGTCGGCATTATGCCCACCGTCCGCGACTCATTTTATGTTCGCGCACACGTTTGAAAAGGTCCTTGGTCGTAGGTCAAGCCAACGACCATGCCATCATCCAAAGTTCATGACGGCACCAATGCCAGCGGCCGGTATACATTGTCAGTTTCAAAAAATACTACACAGTTCATGCCAGCGCACTTGCGACCGGCCGGCATACATGCCAGCACACAAAAAAGGGCGGGAGTTCGACCACGCCATCACGGTCATGGTCATGTCAGCACACTTGCCGGCATATAAAAAAGGATGACGCTCGCCGTCATAGATCACTCATCGTCGAACTTGAGCATGTCGGCGTACATCTTCTCAAACCACGACCTCATACTTGGCGACACGGTGTTGAGATTCACCTTCATAATCTTCACCCCCGTCATCATGCTAGCGAGCAGTGGTGGAGCGTGAAACAAATATAAGAGGGGGTCGATTAGTCAATGGCTCAGCGTTTAGCCTCTCTATGACGCCAAACTGGGCTAGCTAATGGGGTAGATATTCTATAAAAAGGAGTTTTCACTTTGGAAAGGGGGGAGAGGGGGGCAGAGCCGGAAATTGTCCCCAAGAGGCTCCGCCTCTGCTAGCGAGAGCTACTTCTTTCGCCTTCGTCTTGTCATTAACGGCCTCGATCTCTAGCATCTTGGCTTGTTTCTCCGCCTCCATCTCAAGCATCCTGCCTTGCTTCTCCGCCTTCATACCAAGGCTCCTCCTTTGGATCTCCATGAAGGTGTTCACTTGCTCTTCCTTGTCTTGCCGGCGCTTCTCCTTTCTTCAATCCTTCTTGGTCATCATGCCCTCCACAGTTGCGATCAAGGTGATCGATGCTGCATCCTGCTTGTCCTCCTTCTTGGAGTTGGTCTTTCCCCACGGTCGTGGCTTCTCACCCTCCCCAACCTCCTCCACGGCTTCCTTCCCCCCTCATGCACCGTGAGGACGACATATTGGAGCTTGAACTTCTCCTCATCTTTGATGATCCTCCAACAATGAAAAAGGCTGAAGGACTTACCTTTATGTTGGACCTTGAAAGACTCCAAAGCTTGGAATGCCTTCAAATTAATTACACACAAGCATATTAGCAAATGAACATGCAAACAAAGAGGGGGCGTATGCATGCATACCATGTCTTGCATGCTGGTGTCGCTCACGGCGTGTGCCTCTCATAAGTGGCACAAAACTTGTTGCATTCTTGTTGGATCACCTTCCATCACTTTGAAATGGACACCCACTCGTGCGTGCTTTGCATTTGGTACGACAAAAACTTCTTGCATTCCTGAAACTCATGATGGACATAAATCCAAAAGGTTGATGCATTTTGTTCAACGCCGACCTTGGGGTCTTGCCCAATGTCCTTCCAACAGTCACAAAGGAGCTTGCCCTCGGCCGTCGTCTATGCCTTCGTCCGTCTGCTCTTGGGCTTCGACTGGACCTCGGTACCTTGGATGGCGAGCTCGTCCTCGAACAAAGGCTCCCCGTCGATGTCCACCTCATCCTCTTCCTCGAGGCCGTAGTCATGTGGAAACACGTGGTCGATCGGGAAGCCGTCCAGGTCGAGGCCGACCTGATCTTGCATGAAGGTGGGCTACATGCCAGCTTGATCATAGGTCGACGGCGTGAACGACCCTCCTCGGCCGTCCTGGCCTTGGGTCTCTTCGGGACCATAGCTAGGCGCAGTCGCGGCAGCACCACCAGCGGCTACCGCATCACCCTCGAAGATGATGCTCTTCATGAAGCGGTTGTCCCTCTCGTCGTCGACAGTCGTCGGCATTCCGTCGAACAGGTTGTGGGCGCCGGAGAGCATGTCGACTGACATCTCTCGCACGTGTTTCCTCGGCCCACCAGATGACGAGCCACCGGCTACCAGTATGGCATTGAGGTCGATGGGCGCGGACGCGTGCATGGAAGGCGCCACCATGCTCACCTCGGGCAAGCATTCCCCGGAGAGGCGGGAGGCTTGCAGGTAGACATGGAAGCCGCGAATCGGGGGAGTCGTCGATGCATGGGGCGGCTCTAGCAGCACCATCTAAGGGAATGCAGATGAGCCTGTGCTGGCCGCAGCCACGGCGGCGATGATGAGCCTCTGCTGGCAAGGGTTTAACCCTAGGTACAATAGTGCCTCCCTCGTTGCCGCCGCGACGCATGCAACAATATCCTCCCACTCCGCTATGGCGGCTATGGCCGCGGCGGGCAACGTCCACAGCGTGCCTCCGGCCTTTTCTCTTCACAGACTCCCTAGCCCGCTCCTCGGGCGTTAGCCCCTTCTTCTTCTTGGGCGCGGTGGCGGTCTTGCATGGTCACGAGGCTTGCCTTTGCGGGAGGGGGCGATCGTGATGCCAAACGAGGCAAGGGAGGCGAGGCTGTCGGCGACATCGATGTCGTCATCCATGGCAAGCGACCGTGAGCACGCACGGGCGGGAGGGTTTTGGGAAAGTGGAGGGAAATGGTGGAGGCTTTGCCACTGACTCGCGTGCCTCGGGGAGTAGTTGGCGGACAACGCACGCGTCCGTCCCGTGTTCGCACCAATGTAAATCAGGCTAAAAATAGGTCGGGAATGGGTCGGCACACGGACGAAAAGCGGACACGCGGTCCGTTTGGATCGACACGTTGGGATGACTTTTCTGTCCGCCATGACCGAAACGGACGCGCGCGGACGAAATGGTTCGACGCGTTGGAGTTGCTCTTACTTATACGTGGCCATCTCTGGCCAGACCGCCCAGGCCCGACCCAAAGATCGAGGGCCTAGGCCCGATGGGCTTGCCTGTGGGCTAGGCTTGGGGATGAGTTTTGGGCCCGCCAACAGGACCGGGCTGGGCTTGGGCTTGACATATTAATATTTTAAGGAAGAGTCCCGGTCCGCGGCCCTAGCCTGATGAGCTTTTCAACAAATGGGCGGGGCTTGGGCTTGAAAAGTAGGCCCTATGGTAGGGCCAGGGCCAGGCCCGGGTCTTAGTTTTTGCTATGGGCTTTTTTAGGCCTTGCCCAGGCTCGGCCCGGCCCGATCCATGGCCAGATATACTCTTACTTATTCATAATTCTGAAATATATTCTCTCCCTTTGGGTTTGTAGGGAATACATATCACATACTCAAAACAATACAATTAATATGTTCGCTTTTCTCTTAAAATATTAGATTAGAAGAAAATTGCTACTCCCTCCGTCACGGTTTAGAAGGCATAGTTAAACTTGCGTGTGTTTCCAAAATAGACAAGGTTTAAGGCGCAAAAACAATTACTCCTATTAATTAGTACAAGTACTACTCATGCATGCGTCCTCCTAATTTGCTGCTCACGCATTAGTACTAGTATTTTCTTAGTTGATTAGGCGCATTAGCATCTACACCTGCTACATCTCACAACCAATCGGTGACTATGTGGATCCGAGAGATTTTCCAAGCGTGCCTTCTAAATCGTGACGGATGGAGTACATGAGTAACTATCCAAACACTGGTCAGTTTGTCAATCACATTTAATAATCGGGTCTTTCTCTTTTCTATGCTTTGCTTATGTGACGCAGCCACAACCACAATCCTATTTAAACCGGGCCCATCTCTTTCAAACTGTCTTCTTTTCTTATTTTCTTTTGGAAAATGAGGTTAAACCTTCGGCTTTTGCATACATCTTTATTAATTATTTTATAAAGATGTGACAAGAATATATATCAAGCCAATCGAAATCACCATTCATATGTACAAACTTGAGAATGTGGAGTGCTCTCATTCTTCATATCTAAAATCGATGTCGTTGCCTATCCATCCATATAACATATTGGAACCAACAATCGGTGCAACACACCTAAGACCATCTACAGTCACTCAGACCATTCATATCCTTCTCTGACGCCCGCGCAGGCCGCCCGGTCACAAAAATAACCCAGCCGGGCCCCTCAAACTCCCGAGGCTAACCCGCACACCCCATATTCAGCCCAAATATGATACAGATATGGGGGAGCCCGGGCATGGCCAAACACGCCCGCCACGTCGGCCTGACGGCAGGGCCCCACGCGGACTCGTCCGGAAACCCGGCGGTCTAACAGGCACCTCGACCTCCAATGATGCGAACGTCATGTGGCGCCGCTTCGGTTGGCCGCCCAAGGCCATAGACAACTATTTAAGTCGGTTGGCATCCTCCAACCCTAGCACATCCACCTCATTCCTCCCTTCGCCACCACCCGAGCCCATCCGCCTCCTCTTCGCTCTTCAGCGTCAATATGGTCCGCCGTAGGATCACCACCTACGCCATGCTCACGCCGGAGCGCCAGATGAATATTTATGCGGAGTTCCAGGCTCGACACGTCGCACGCATCGTTGTGGGTCTCCCTTCGGACTCGCTGGAGACGAAGGAGGAGGAGGAGAAACCGGAGAAGGAGCCGCTAAAGGCAATGGAGGAGGAGGAACGGGAGGAGGACGAGGCGGAGATCCATGCTCCGGACTTGAACATGGCAGAGGCGGAGGCAGAGTTCGCCGTCGCCCAAGTTGAGATGATGACTCAGCAGCAGGCTATCGTGGATTCCATCCAGGATGATGCCGAAGTGGAGGCCAACCACCGGCTCATCTGGCAGAGACAGATGGAGGCCGACGCCCTCTTCGACGATGTGATAGCCTGGCTTATTAGGGATGATAGACTACTCATATCAATAAGGAATTCCTTCTTTTCCAGGAGCCCATTCGAACAGAACTCACAGGTTAAGCGTGCTTGGCTTGGTGTAGTTCTAGGATGGGTGACCGACCGGGAAGTTGATCCCGTGTGCGCATGAGTGAGGACAAAGTGCGCAAAAAAGACTAGTGTTGATATGTGGGGCCAGTCTAGATCCCGCTAGGAGTAACGACCGCCGGCGGGTGTGTCCAGGGCGTTACAAGTAGGTACTGAAAAGAAGAGATATATAATAGAATTGGCTTACACTCGCCACAAGCTACATCGAAGTCACATCAGTACATTACATAATCATCAAGAGTAAGAGCAGGGTCCAACTACGGACGAAAACAAACGAAAAAAAGAAGAACGACGTCCATCCTTGCTATCCCGGGCTGCCGGCCTGGAACCCATCCTAGATCGATGAAGAAGAAGAAGAAGAAGCAACTCCAAATGAACAATCAACGCGCTCGCGTCAAGTAATCTTTACCTGTACCTGCAACTGGTGTGGTAGTAATCTGTGAGCCACAGGGGACTCAACAATCTCATTTCCAAAGGTATCAAGACTAGCAAAGCTTAATGGGTGAGGTATGGTTAAGTGGTGAGGTTGCAGCAGCGACTAAGCATATATTTGGTGGCTAACTTACGAGTACAAGAAATAAGAGGGGACGATCTACGCATAACAGACGTGAACTACTGATGATCAAATGAATGATCCTGAACACCTACCTACGTCAGACATAACCCCACCGTGTCCTCGATCGAAGAAGGAACTCACGAAAGAGACATTCACGGTTACGCACACAGTTGGCATGTTTTACTTAAGTTAACTTCAAGTTATCTAGAACCAGTGTTAAACAAAGTTTCCACGTTGCCACATAACCGCGGGCACGGCTTTCCAAAAATATTTAACCCTGCAGGGGTGCTCCAACTAGTCCATCACAAATTACCACAAGCCGCATAGAAATCCTCAATCACGAAGCTCGCGATCTCGTTGGATTCCTTAGTGGAAAACCTCAACTCTGAGAGTACCCAAAGCATCACCGGAATCCCGATGCACAAGATATCTCGTCAAATGTAAAACTAAACCAGCAAGGCCGCCCGGCGTGTCGACGGTCCCGATAGGAGCCACGTATCTCGTTCTCAGGACACGATGAATAAGCACATCGTACGGTGGCCTGATAGAAATCTCCCGAGTTGCCCCGGGCTGGCCCCGCAACCGGCTCTAGTTTTGGACTAGCACCATCAGCACTGGCCCTCCCTATATTATGTGAAATTACTCCTCGGGTTCATGAAGCCCTATGCTTTGAGTATTAACAAGATTATTATGTTGGGAAAATGTAGTACCAATGTTGGGCCTTGCCAGACCAGCTTTAATCTAAAACGAATTATCAAGGGGGTCCCATAACAACCCCGATCGTGTTAGGAGCGCTCAATTATGGAACATAACACCGGTAGCCGAAACTAAGGGGGCAAAGGTGGAACAAAACACCAGGCTAGAAAGGCCGAGCCTTCCACCTTTTACCAAGTATATAGGTGCATTAAATTAAATAGCATTTAAATAGGGTGATATAACAAGGAACCCATGTTATCACATGGAAGCAACTGCACCTGCTACTAGCAACGCTAACAACATGGATAAGAAAGCGGTAACATAGCCAATCAGTGGTTTGCTAGGTCGAACAGGTTGAAGTAATCATGGAATTGTTGAGAGGCTGATATTTAACATGTGGTAGGCAATGAGACATAACCGATAGAAGCGATAAAACTAGCATGGCAATGATAGTAATGGTATCTGGGGAAATGGTCATCTTGCCGTGATGTTTGGAAGAAGAATGACTCCGTGAAGTAGACGAACCAACGTAGTCGAACGGATCCTCACTTTTCCGACACACTTGCGGAACTCTAACGAGATGGAGCAAACCGGAAACAACATCAACACAAATATTCACCACACGATGCACAACATGATGCACAACCTACTATGATGCATGATCAGTTCAATATGCAAGGGATGGCATGGCAATTCACCTCACGCAAACACCACACATTACGTGAAGCTCGATATGCAAAGAGTTGCATATCGACGAAACTCCACGTTTAATTATTTAATTCACTCCCGTTAAATTACACGGCAATATTAAATGTTGTTTAACATGGCAAGGGGTGAAGCGACGGTTCTACGTGTCATCCTAGATGGCTAACACACGGGACTTAGAACGGAGCTACGGCACAAGAGACATGCAACACAATATATTATGCCATGAATGCGTCATGCATGCGAGTTCAAACATCACGGCAAGAAGAGAAAGAGACAGGTGTCGCCACGGCGAGCGAGAGGGAACCATGGCGACAAGATGGAAACGATGCCACGGCAACGTTCCTATCCCGATAACTCGTTGAGATATCGTGCCAACGTACTGAGAACGTGTGCGGGAATGCTAAATAAAGATGGGGTGATCCCGCTTCTCGGGTTCCCATGTGTCGAGGCACGACGAAATAAGACAACGTGCAACAGGCATACATACGGTGCAACCATACATACAACTCATACATCACATGCATACGGTTCTCGGCCACGTCTCATCGATATACCTTCGACGCGTGCGAATCGGAGCGGTTCGGGTCGTTGCGGTGAAGGAGAACAACGGTCGTCGTGGAAGTAGTCGTACACGTTCTCGTCGACGGTAGTCGTTCACTCGGCGTCGGTTCACGGGCTTCACCTCGGAAGTCGATCACGTCTTCGTCGATGTTCGGGGTTCGTCGAGGACGTCGCGGGAGTCGTGAACTTGTCGTCGGGCTGCAGTGGCAGGGATGGAGCACACGGCGACGGCAAGCGGCAGCACAAGCAAGCAACGCCAGCAAGCAACGGCATGCAGCAACTAGCGGACCACAGCGACGACTACATCAAGCATCCGCATGCAGCAGCTAAGCAGCAACTAGCAACAACTATAGCGGCAAACCACAGCAACCACAACATCTAGCATCTGCTTCGGGCTACACTAGCAGCAACAGCAACCAACACATCTATTAGCAGGCAAGCAAGCAATGCCTAGCTTCAGGAAGCAGCGACCAACACAACAACGGCAAGGCAAGCACACGGCAACAGCAGCAAGGCAACAGGAGAAGCATGCGACAAGCATAGCAGCAATACGACAACGGCTCCGGCTAGCTAGCTAGCAGCGGCAAGGTAACGACAACAACAACATCGCGGCAACAGCAAGCTACGATGAGCATCATCATCTCGACAGCAACATCATCAGGCGCAAGCAACGACAATTGGCACAGGAACAGCACACGCAGCAGCAAATCGCAACGACGGCGGCGATGGGGCGAGCACCCGGCGGCTATGGCAAGCTCGCGAGGCGGCGCACGGGGAGAGCAGCTCGGCGGGGCTCCATGGGGAGGCGAGCACGGTGGTTCGACGGGGCACTGGAGGCGAGGCCGAGGGCGGGGGCATGGCAGGGCGGAGCAGGCGGCGAGGCACGGGGTTGGCGAGCTCGAGGCCGAGGGGAGGCACGCACGCACCGGCGAGGTCGAGGGAGGCGGCGACCTGGCGCGGTCGGCGTGGACGCAAGGAGAGGGGAGGGGCGCATGGCGGCGCGCTGGGGAGCTCCTCCCTGGTGGCGAGGGGGAGAGGCACGGGGCGGCTCGAGGGGAACCTCCCTAGGGCTGTGAGCAGGAAGGCGGACGGATCGAGGAAGGGGCTGAGCGCGGCGGCAGAGAGGCTCGGTTGGGGCGGCGCAGGGCAGAGGAGAGGGTTCGGGTGGAAGGGAGATTGAGAGGAGGGGCTCGAGGAGGGAGATGACGGCGCTGCACGAGGAATGAGAGGCAAACGGGCTAGGTTAGGGAGGGGAGCCCTGGGCCTTGGCCTTGGGCCTGGGAACTCACTCCCCCTTTTTTGCCTTTTGGGTTTTTTCTCTTTTAAAACACAAAACACACACACACACAAAAAATAGAATTTTACAAAATAAAATAAAATAAAATACTTTTGACATCTTTTAAAACAAACCCCAACTATAGAATAGATTGGGCATTTCTTTTAAAAGAATAAAAATGTAACCTTTTCTGAAGAATAAAATAAAACGCTTTTTACAAAAGAATAAAATAAAACCCTTTTTTATAAATAAAAGAGTCTCTAGTTTTAAAAATAAACAAAAGGGAAAAAATAAAGGAAACCCATGGGGTAGCCCCCTTATTTAATAAAAGGATTTTGAAAAGAAGACGCTTTTTTAAAAGGGGTTTAAACGGAACTTTTACACAACCCCAAAACAAAATCTACGAGAAGAGAGGAGGGGAGTGGTTCGTGGTGCAACAGGGTTTAGCGGTGGCTCTCACGCACCCTCTCTCACACTCCAAGAAAACAACGCCACTCACAAGGCACTAACACCCAACAACACGGCAACAAGCAACACCGACAAAACACAGTTGACATGATGCCATGCATGATGCGATGATGCAAACTAAATGACGATGCAACAAATAAAACTAACACACGACGGAGAAAGAAATAAAGGGGGAATCTTCTGGAACGTCGGCATCGGGCTGTCACAACTCTCCTACACTACAAGAGGACCCGCCCCGAGATCCAAGAATGAAAGGGGGGGGGAGAGGATGAGAAAGAGCAAGAGGTTAAAACTTAGTCGCTTCTTTGACAAACGAGAGAAACCAACGATCCTTGAAGGTTGCACAGAGATGAGGAATGATATGGGAAAGAAGCAAGAATTCACGAAAAATTTCGGCAGCACTTCGGTAGGAAAATGGGACAAAAAATTCAATAAGATGGGAAAAATAGACAATATTCATAACAAACAACTAAATAGAGCAAGGGAACACCTTCATCTTTGTAGAACAACATAATAGACCCAAAAGAGCAACATCACAATGCCTGAGGAACAATAGAATAGGAACTAGCTGAAGCAGAAGAAGAGAATGAAGAAAAGAATGACAACTATCATCACAATTGAAAATTGAAGAGCCTCCGGACAGAGAATTGACAGAGTAGTTGGAAAACCAACAACGAAAAGAACAAGATAGTAGTGGGCTTATGAAAATCATCTCAACAAATATGAGGTGACAACCAACCACTAAAGAGACAAGGGCAGATTAGGAGCAACAAGATATGAACACTTCTTACACCAAGAGGATACCTTGAGAACTTGGATCAATGACAAGCACCATGATCGCAACAATCCATAGGAAAAGCTTTAGGCGAAATCCAAACCAAGATAGCTCAATGAAAAAATCATGGGTTGAAAATAACCCATGAACATAGAATCGGTGGATTTAATTATCTCATTCTTGAAAGGAAAACTCTTCGAGGCTCCTACACCAACAAGAATGCTATAATACCACCTCAAAGGATAAAGGAAGAACAATTGCACATATAAATGCAAGAGAAATGATACTTGAGGTTCTCCAACAAGAATCTTGAAGAACACATGAGAATGAATCACATCCTTGAAGAACCACCATGAAGGACCTCCGTATGCAAATGAATGATGCAAAGATATGAAGGTAGAAAAGAATAAGATTATGACCTTGCCAATATTTAGATGAAGCCTCATAAAGAGATACTTAAAAGAACTTGGAACTCCGGAAAAGAAAGATAGGCACTTGAGAAAAGAATTGATATCATGATCCCTCCGGAAGAAAAATTGAAATCTCTTGGAAGAAGGAAGGACAAGAATAAGAATTATGTTATGCTCATCCTTCATCAACTAAATTGATGACAAGCAACGGATCTAGCATAAAACTTATTTTTCTTGAAATGAATCTTGAAGAGACAGAGAGATAAGCACCACTTGAGGCATAATTGAAGGAATCACCGGTAAGAATTCAGAATTGAATGGGGATACCAAGAATGAATGGAGATACAAGAGAATGAAGAGATCATGAGCCACCTAACAGAAAACTAGAACAAGGCACCGGATAAACGAGAGACGACAATTGAGAAGAATTGAGGATGAAAGCTGAAAGCTAAGAACGAAGAATCTTCTTAAATGATGGCCTTCGGAGGATCGAGAATGAAAACAACTCAGAAATGCACCAGATAGCAAGAAATGGATACTCATGATTGGAACAATTAAGATGATGGCACCAGGCTGAAATGATGAATCTTCTAAAGAATGAACCAAGATTTTGAGAGAAACACTCCTTCAAATTGCAAGCTGAGAATGATGACGAGAAACAACACCACGAATAAATGAGACACTCCGGAATAAAGAAGAATGCAAGGTTGAGCCAAATATGAGAATTAATTCAAATAGAACTTGAAGAAGGGATATGACTGATGAAATTCATACTTACGTCATAGTGGAAAAGAATTAATGATCTCCAGGAAAAGATTAAAAGAGCCAGGTATGATCCTGGGAAAGAACCTGTGGGTTATGGGCCCACTCAAAGAAACCACCGTTAGAAAAGATTGCTTAGAAGAGAGATAATGCACCGGTATGAAGAGAACTAGATGAGGTTAGCACCTCGAAATAATTGAAAAGATTGGAAACAAAAACTTCTAAGATAGCTTCAACGCTCCGGATCGAAAAGAGAGTAATAAATAACAAGATAGGCTCAATAAGAATTCCCAACATAGGAAGTAATTAACAAGGATGAAAAGAATATGATGAACACGGACAACTGAATTAAATTCACCGGAAAAGATAACCAGGTGGAAGGAATGATGCACTAGAACTCCTGAGAATCTTCACAATGAATCACCGGGTAAGAGAGAAAAGAACACACAACAGAAGCACATGAAAAGAAAACTCTTGGATGAAAATTGAATCACTGAAGAAAAGGGTGGGAGGGCGGGGACAACCAAAGACAACTTGGAACAGATGAGATGAACTCCGGCATAAAAGAGAGAATGATCTTGCAAAATCAGATAAGATTGAATTCAGTTGAAGAGAAGCACACCGGTTGAATGGAATTGATACGATGACTCCGGTTGAAAGGAATTGATAAGACAATTGATAGAGCAAAAGAACTAATACTCTCATAAAAATATGAGAACACCTCTTAGAAAAGATCTGAAATCACCACTTGACATCGAAGCAACACAAATTTGTTGGAAGATCGTCCTATAAGTAACTACTTGACATCCCACCTATGAATTTCCGAAATATCTGGTCATGCAATCTGGTACACGGATACAAGGAGTAATATCACACAACTCCTATACTAATCAGTCACTTGTATCACATCCGTCAACACACAACCAGAATCTCGGACCTTCATCTACAACAGACCCTCGTGATCACAACGATACAAAGTATGGCAATACTCCCGAACAATCTGCACCAGTACTCGGGACATCGGGGTTATCTCGCCACTACTAGTATTGAAGCAATTACGAACATCCTTCGTCCTGAGATACTAAGAAATTTGAATGATAACGATGTGCTCGAGAATCCCCTGGAGCTCAACTCCCCTGAAACTCAAATCAGATAGGAGGCACCAAGACAAAACTCCATCACATCGGCATCATATAGATTCCAAAAATATCCGCGGGATCCTAAAATTTTTTTGAGTGAGAAGAGGAGTAGAATTAAATTATTACATGAAGATTCCTCACCAGAGCATAGAAGAGGAGAAAAAAGAATCTTACTCTCCGATATATAACTAGACTCAAAGCAATTTTTCACTAGACTCGACTCGGCCAAGTTCGATCAATCAAGGGGGCTCCTAGGTCAGTACTACTCTGATACCAACTTGTCACACCCAAGATGCGACCCTATCCTCAATTTGGCACGGGGGCCTCGTCAGGGATAGAAGCGCATCTCGTCGTGTCGCAAGAATGGATACCGTTACAAGTACATGTACTGAAAAGAAGAGATATATAATAGAATTGGCTTACACTCGCCACAAGCTACATCGAAGTCACATCAGTACATTACATAATCATCAAGAGTAAGAGCAGGGTCCGACTACGGACGAAAACAAACGACAAAAAGAAGAACGACGTCCATCCTTGTTATCCCGGGCTGCCGGCCTGGAACCCATCCTGGATCGATGAAGAAGAAGAAGAAGAAGCAACTCCAAATGAACAATCAACGCGCTCGCGTCAAGTAATCTTTACCTGTACCTGCAACTGGTGTGGTAGTAATAAGTGAGCCACAGGGGACTCAACAATCTCATTTCCAAAGGTATCAAGACTAGCGAAGCTTAATGGGTGAGGTATGGTTAAGTGGTGAGGTTGCAGCAGCGACTAAGCATATATTTGGTGGCTAACTTACGAGTACAAGAAATAAGAGGGGATGATCTACGCATAACAGACGTGAACTACTGATGATCAAATGAATGATCCTGAACACCTACCTACGTCAGACATAACCCCACCGTGTCCTCGATCGGAGAAGGAACTCACGAAAGAGACAGTCACGGTTACGCACACAGTTGGCATGTTTTAATTAAGTTAACTTCAAGTTATCTAGAACCAGTGTTAAACAAAGTTTCCACGTTGCCACATAACCGCAGGCACGGCTTTCCAAAAATATTTAACCCTGCAGGGGTGCTCCAACTAGTCCATCACAAATTACCACAAGCCGCATAGAAATCCTCAAACACGAAGCTCGCGATCTCGTCAGATTCCTTAGTGGAAAACCTCAACTCTGAGATTACCCAAAGCATCACCGGAATCCCGATGCACAATATATCTCGTCAAAGGTAAAACTAAACCAGCAAGGCCGCCCGGCGTGTCGACGATCCCGATAGGAGCCGCGTATCTCGTTCTCAGGACACGACGGATAACCAAAGCATACGGTGTCCTGATAGAAATCTCCCGAGTTGCCTCGGGTTGGCCCCGCAAATGGCTCTAGTTTTGTACTAGCACCATCAACACTGGCCCTCCCTGTATTATGTGAAAT
Source organism: Hordeum vulgare subsp. vulgare (assembly GCF_904849725.1). Taxonomy (NCBI): domain Eukaryota; kingdom Viridiplantae; phylum Streptophyta; class Magnoliopsida; order Poales; family Poaceae; genus Hordeum; species Hordeum vulgare. Next base: position 359,668,315 of record NC_058523.1, read on the forward strand.
TACTCCTCGGGTTCATGACGCCCTATGCTTTCAGTATTAACAAGATTATTATGTTGGGCAAATGTAGTACTAATGTTGGGCCTTGCCAGACCAACTTTAATCTAAACGAATTATCAAGGGGGTCCCCATAACAACCCCGATCGTGTTAGGAGCGCTCAATTATGGAACATAACACCGGTAGCCGAAACTAAGGGGGCAAAGGTGGAACAAAACACCAGGCTAGAAAGGCCGAGCCTTCCACCTTTTACCAAGTATATAGGTGCATTGAATTAAATAGCATTTAAATAAGGTGATATAACAAGGAACCCATGTTATCACATGGAAGCAACTGCACCTGCAACTAGCAACGCTAACAACATGGATAAGCAAGCGGTAACATAGCCAATCAGTGGTTTGCTAGGTCGAACAGGTTGAAGGTAATCATGGCATTGTTGAGAGGCCGATATTTAACATGTGGTAGGCAACGAGACATAACCGATAGAAGCGATAAAACTAGCATGGCAAAGATAGTAATGGTATCTAGGGAAATGGTCATCTTGCCTGGGATCCCGCATGGAAGAAGAATGCTTCCGTGAAGCAGACGAACCAACGTAGTCGAACAGATCCTCACATTTCCGACACGCTTGCGGAACTCTAACGAGACGGAGCAAACCGGAAACAACATCAACACAAATATTCACCACACGATGCACAACATGATGCACAACCTACTATGATGCATGGTCAGTTCAATATGCAACGGATGGCATGGCAATTCACCTCATGCAAACACTACACATTAAGTGAAGCTCGATATGCAAAGAGTTGCATATCAACGAAACTCCACGTTTAATTATTTAATTCACTCCCGTTAAATTACACGACAATATTAAATGTTGTTTAACATGGCAAGGGGTGAAGCGACGGTTCTACGTGTCATCCTAGACGGTTAACACACGGGACTTAGAACGGAGCTACGGCACAAGAGACATGCAACACAATATATTATGCCATGAATGCGTCATGCATGCGAGTTCAAACATCACGACAAGAAGAGAAAGAGACAGTGTCGCCGCGGCGAGCGAGAGGGAACCATGGCGGCAAGACGGAAACGATGCCACGACAACGTTCCTATCCCGATAACTCGTTGAGATATCGTGTCAACGTAGTGGGAACGTGTGCGGGAACGCTAAATAAAGATAGGGTGATCCCGCTTCTCGTGTTCCCATGTGTCGAGGCACGAAAAAAGAATACAATGTGCAACGGGCATACATACGGTGCAACCATACATACAACTCATACATCACATGCATACGGTTCTCGGCCACGTCTCATCGATATTACCTTCGACGCGTGCGAATCAGAGCGATTCGGGTCGTTGCGGTGAAGGAGAACAATGATCGTCGTGGAAGTAGTCATACACGTTCTCGTCGACGGTAGTCGTTCACTCGACGTCGGTTCACGGAATTCACCTCGGAAGTGGATCACGTCTTCGTCGATGTTCAGGGTTCGTCGAGGACGTCGTGGGAGTCGTGAACTTGTCGTCGGGCCGCGGTGGCGGGGATGGAGCACGCGGCGACGGAAAGCGGCAGCACAAGCAAGCAACGCCAGCAAGCAACGGCATGCAGCAACTAGTGGACCACAGCGACGACGGCATCAAGCATCCGCACGCAGCAGCTAAGCAACAACTAGCAACAACTATAGCGACAAACCACAGCAACCACAACATCTAGCATCTGCTTCGGGCTACACTAGCAGCAACAGCAACCAACACATCTATTAGCAGGCAAGCAAGCAATGCCTAGCTTCAGGCAGCAGCGACCAACACAATAGCGGCAAGGCAAGCACACGACAACAGCAGCAAGGCAACAGGAGCAGCATGCGGCAAGCATAGCAGCAATACGGCAACGGCTCCGGCTAGCTAGCTAGCAGCGGCAAGGTAACGACAACAACAACATCGCGGCAACAGCAAGCTACAGTGAGCATCATCATCTCGACAGCAACATCATCAGGCGCAGGCAACGGCAACTGGCACAGCAACAACACACGCAGTAGAGCAAGTCGCAACGGTGGCGGCGATGGGGCGAGCACCCAGCGGCTACAGCGAGCTCGCGAGGCAGCGCGCGGGGAGAGCAGCTCGGCGGGGCTCCATGGGGAGGCGAGCACGACGGCTCGACGGGGCACTGGAGGCGAGGCTGAGGGCGGGGGCACGGCGGGGCGGAGCAGGTGGGGAGGCGCGCAGGCACCGGCGAGGTCGAGGGAGGCGCGCAGGCACCGGCGAGGTCGAGGGAGGCGGCGACCTGGCGCGGCCAGCGTGGAGGCAAGGTGAGGGGAGGGGCGCATGGCGGCGCGCTGGGGAGCTCCTCCCTGGTGGCGAGGGGGAGAGGCACGGGGCGGCTCGAGGGGAACCTCCCTGGGGCTGCGAGCAGGAAGGCGGCCGGATCGAGGAAGGGGCTGAGCGCGGCGGCAGAGAGGCTCGGCTGGGGCGGCGCAGGGGAGAGGAGAGGGTTCGGGAGGAAGGGAGATCGAGAGGAGGGGCTCGAGGAGGGAGATGATGGCGCTGCGGGAGGAACAAGACGCAAACGGGCTAGGTCAGGGAGGGGAGCCCTGGGCCTTGGCCTTGGGCCTGGGAACTCCCTCCCCCTTTTTTTGCCTTTTGGGTTTTTTTCTCTTTTAAAACAGAAAACACACACAAATACAATTTTTTTTTACAAAATAAAATAAAATGAAATACTTTTGACATCTTTTAAAACAAAACCCAACTATAGAATAGATTAGGCATTTCTTTTAAAAGAATAAAAATGAAACCTTTTTTGAAGAATAAAATAAAACCCTTTTTACAAAAGAATAAAATAAAACCCTTTTTTTATAAATAAAAGAGTCTCTAGTTTTAAAAATAAACAAAAGGGAAAAAATAAAGGAAACCCACGGGGTTGCCCCCTTATTTAATAAAAGGATTTTTAAAAGAAGAGGCTTTTTAAAAATGGGTTTAAACGGAACTTTTACACAACCCCAAAACAAAATCTACGAGAAGAGAGGAGGGGAGTGGTTCGCGGTGCAACAGGGTTTAGCGGTGGCTCTCATGCACCCTCTCTCACACTCCAACAAAACAACACCACTCACAAGGCACTAACACCCAACAACACGGCAACAAGCAAAACTGACAAAACACAGTTGACATTATGCCATGCATGATGCGATGATGCAAACTAAATGACGATGCAACAAATAAAACTAACACACGATGGAAACGGAAATAAAGGGGGAATCTTCTGGAACACCGGCATCGGGCTGTCACAACTCTCACAAGAGGATCTCGCCCCGAGATCCAAGAATGAAGGGGGGGGGAGAGGATGAGAAAGAGAAAGAGGTTAAAACTTAGTCGCTTCTTTGACAAACGAGAGAAACCAACGTTCCTTGAAGGTTGCAAAGAGATGAGGAATGATATTTGAAAGAAGCAATTATTCACGGAAAATTACGGCAGCACTTCGGTAGGAAAATGGGACAAAAAATTCAATAAGATGGGAAAAATAGACAATATTCATAACAAACAACTAAATAGAGCAAGGGAACACCATGATCTTGGTAGAACAACATAATAGACCCAAAAGAGCAACATCACAATGCCTCAGGAACAATAGAATAGGAACTAGCTCAAGCAGAAGAAGAGAATGAAGAAAAGAATGACAACTATCATCACAATAGAATTGAAGAGCCTCCGGACAAAGAATTGACAGAGTAGTTGGAAAACCAACAACGAGAACAAGATAGTAGTGGGCTGATGAAAATCATCTCAACAAATATGAGGTGACAACCAACCACTAAAGAAACAAGGACAGATTAGGAGCAACAAGATATGAACACTTCTTACACCAAGAGGATACCTTGAGAACTTGGATCAATGACAAGCACCATGATAGCAACAATCCATAGGAAAAGCTTTAGGCTAAATCCAAACCAAGATAGCTCAATGAAGAAATCATGGGTTGAAAATATCCCATGAACATAGAATCGGTGGATTTAATTATCTCATTCTTGAAAGGAAAACTCTTCGAGGCTCCTACACCAACAAGAATGCTATAATACCACCTCAAAGGATAAAGGAAGAACAATTGCACATATAAATGCAAGAGAAATGATACTTGAGGTTCTCCAACAAGAATCTTGAAGAACACATGAGAATGAATCACATCCTTGAAGAACCACCATGAAGGACCTCCGTATGCAAATGAATGATGCAAAGATATGAAGGTAGAAAAGAATAAGATTATGACCTTGCCAATATTTAGATGAAGCCTCATAAAGAGATACTTAAAAGAACTTGGAACTCCGGAAAAAAAAAGATAGGCACTTGAGAAAAGAATTGATATCATGAGCCCTCCGGAATAAGAATTGAAATCTCTTGGAAGAAGAAAGAACAAGAATAAGAATTATGTTATGCTCATCCTTCATCAATTAAATTGATGACAAGCAACGGATCTAGCATACACCTTATTTTTCTTGAAATGAATCTTGAAGAGACAGAGAGATAAGCACCACTTGAGGCATAATTGAAGGAAGCACCGGTAAGAATTCACAATTGAATGGGGATACCAAGAATGAATGGAGATACAAGAGAATGAAGAGATCATGAGCCACCTAACAGAAAACTAGAACAAGGCACCGGATAAACGAGAGATGAACGAAGAGACAACAATTGAGAAGAATTGAGGATGAAAGATGAAAGCTAAGAACGAAGAATCTTCTTAAATGATGGCCTTCGGAGGATCGAGAATGAAAACAACTCAGAAATGCACCGGATAGCAAGAAAGGGATACTCATGATTGGACCAATTAAGATGATGGCACCAGGCTGAAATGATGAATCTTCTAGAGAATGAACCAAGATTTTGAGAGAAACACTCCTTCAAATTGCAAGCTGAGAATGATGACGAGAAACAACACCACGAATAACTGAGACACTCCGAAATGAAGAAGAATGCAAGGTTGAGCCAAATATGAGAATTAATTCAAATATAACTTGAAGAAGGGATATGACTGGTGAAATTCATACTTACGTCATAGTTGAAAAGAATTAATGATCTCCGGGAAAAGATTAAAAGAGCCAAGAATGATCCTGGGAAAGAACCTGTGGGTTATGGGCCCACTCAAAGAAACCACCGTTAGAAAAGATTTCTTAGAAGAGAGATAATGCACCGGTATGAAGAGAACTAGATGAGGTTAGCACCTCGAAATAATTGAAAAGATTGGAAACAAAAACTTCTAAGATAGCTTCAACGCTCCGGATCGAAAAGAGAGGAATAAATAACAAGATAGGCTCAATAAGAATTCCCAACATAGGAAGTAATTAACAAGGATGAAAAGGATATGATGAACACGGACAACTGAATTAAATTCACCGGAAAAGATAACCAGGTTGAAGGAATGATGCACTAGAACTCCTGAGAATCTTCACAATGAATCACCGGGTAAGAGAGAAAAGAACAGACAACAGAAGCACATGAAAAGAAAACTCTTGGATGAAAATTGAATCACTGAAGAAAAGGGTGGGAGGGCGGGGAAAACCAAAGACAACTTGGAAGAGATGAGATGAACTCCGGTATAAAAGAGAGAATGATCTTGCAAAATTAGATAAGATTGAATTTAGTTGAAGAGAAGCACACCGGTTGAATGGAATTGATACGATGACTCCGTTTGAAAGGAATTGATAAGACAATTGATAGAGCAAAAGAATTAATACTCTCATAAAAATATGAGAACACCTCTTAGAAAAGATCTGAAATCACCACTTGACATGGAAGCAACACAAATCTGTTGGAACATCGTCCTATAAGTAACTACTTGAATTCCCACCTATGAATTCCCGAAATATATGGTCATGCAATCTGGTACACGGATACAAGGAGTAATATCACACAAATCCTATACTAACCCGTCACCTGTATCACATCCGTCAACACACAACCAGAATCTTGGACCTTTATCTACAACAGACCCTCGTGATCACAACGATACAAAGTATGGGAGTACTCCCGAACAATCTACACCAGTACTGGGGACATCGGGGTTATCTCGCCACTACTAGTATTGAAGCAATTACGAACATCCTTCGTCCTGAGATACTAAGAAATCTGAATGATAACGATGTGCTCGAGAATCCCTTGGAGCTCAACTCCCCTGAAACTCAAAGCAGATAGGAGGCACCGAGACAGAACTCCGTCACATCGGCATCATATAGATTCCAAAAATATCCGCGTGATCCTAAAAAAAATTTGAGTGAGAAGAGGAGTAGAATTAAATTATTACGTCAAATTCCTCACCAGAGCATAGAAGAGGAGAAAAAAGAATCCTACTCTCCGATATATAACTAGACTCAAAGCAGTTTTTCACTAGACTCGACTCGACCAAGTTTGATCAATCAAGGGGGCTCCTAGGTCGGTACTCCTCTGATACCAACTTGTCACGCCCAAGATGCGACCCTATCCTCAATTTGGCACAGGGGCCTCGTCAGGGATAGAAGCGCATCTCGTCGTGTCGCAGGAATGGATATCGTTACAAGTACTTGTACTGAAAAGAAGAGATATATAATAGAATTGGCTTACACTCGCCACAAGCTACATCAGAGTCACATCAGTACATTACATAATCATCAAGAGTAAGAGCAGGGTCCGACTATGGACGAAAACAAACAACAAAAAGAAGAACGACGTCCATCCTTGCTATCCTAGGCTGCCGGCCTCGAACCCATCCTAGATCGATGAAGAAGAAGAAGAAGAAGCAACTCCAAATGAACAATCAACGCGCCCGCGTCAAGAAATCTTTACCTGTACCTGCAACTGGTGTGGTAGTAATCTGTGAGCCACAGGGGACTCAGCAATCTCATTTCCAAAGGTACCAAGACTAGCGAAGCTTAATGGGTGAGGTATGGTTAAGTGGTGAGGTTACAGCAGCGACTAAGCCTATATTTGGTGGCTAACTTATGAGTACAAGAAATAAGAGGGGATGATCTAAGCATAACGTACGTGAACTACTGGTGATCAAATGAATGATCGTGAACACCGACCTACGTCAGACATAACCCCACCGTATCCTCGATCGGAGAAGGAACTCACGAAAGAGATAGTCACAGTTACGCACACAGTTGGCATGTTTTAATTAAGTTAACTTCAAGTTATCTAGAACCAGTGTTAAACAAAGTTTCCACGTTGCCACATAACCGCGGGCACGGCTTTCCAAAAAGATTTAACCCTGCAGGGGTGTTCCAACTAGTCCATCACAAATTACCACAAGCCGCATAGAAATCCTCAATCACGAAGCTCGAGATCTCGTCGGATTCCTTAGTGGAAAACCTCAACTCTGAGATTACCCAAAGCATCACCGGAATCCCGATGCACAAGATATCTCGTCAAAGGTAAAACTAAACCAGCATGGCCGCCCGGCATGTCGACGATCCCGATAGGAGACGCGTATCTCGTTCTCAGGACACGACGGATAAGCACAACGTACGGTGACTTGATAGAAATCTCCCGAGTTGCCCCGGGTTGGCCCCGCAAACGGCTCTAGTTTTGGACCAGCACCATCAGCACTGGCCCTCCCTATATTATGTGAAATTACTCCTCGGGTTCATGACGCCCTATGCTTTCAGTATTAACAAG